>NW_024104976.1:0-5959858 GCF_003945595.2 Pipra filicauda | reverse complement strand
CCGCAGGGGCGTGGGGGACAGGGTCTGCAGCAAGACATCTCTGGGTGAAGGAGGCAGAGCTGGAACACAGAGCAGGGAGCAACAGCCTCAGGATCAGTCCGTCTATCATTTCTTCAGCTGTCTCTGTATATCAACTCCTATATACAGCCCTCTCTGCACACTGAGTGGCACAACACTGCAATACTGCCCCAGTTTAGGAATAGAACCCAGCACAGTCTGGTTGAAGTGCCTGTAGTAAAATTGATCACAACCCACCTCCAGAATAGACCTGGCTGTGTTAGAGATAACAGAGGATGCACCGGGCCATTTCTTTCCATTACTGCAGGTGCAAGTTCTGATGAGCAGATCCCCCTGCACCTCAGACCCCTTTCATCCTCTTCTGCTGTTACGAAACCCCCTCTTCCCAGCTCTCCCCAGCCAGTGCCATGATAAGGGTGACAGCTCTTCCACAGTGCTGTGTCAGGGCAAAGCTGAGACACCCAAGAATCAACCTGAGGAGTGACCATGACAGCCCTTCAGCCCACAGAGAGAGATGGAGCAGACTCAGGCTTACCTCGTTCCTCGAGAAAAGGGAGGCAAGAGAGGAGGATGCAGAACCTGCAGCAGCACAGCCTTTTATGCTGTGTCCTGAGGTCTGTGGGGCCACAAACATTCCTTGCCCATGAAGCATCTAAACACCTGGTAGTCACCATGTGCCAACACCTCGTAGCTGATGAAGTCCCTGCCTCTTTCATGTCAGATATTGTTCTCTGGTTTCACACACAAAATATGAAAATGATTCCTCTCTGTCCCAGCTTCCAAAGACCACTTTACTTGGAGGTCTCAGACTACCATTCAAGGTCAGTTGAAATGGGTTTGCATAATATCAATTGCCTTTTTCACTTCTCCTTCTTGATGGTGAGCGTGGCCCCAGTCACAGTTACATTCAGCCATGAGGGACACCTCAGGTCAGCTCTCAGGAGCTTTCAGTGCAGGCACTCAGGCTCAGAGGGACATTTCTCCCCACAGCTCATCACAGACATACAGAAGAATGTGAGTGACTTGAGGCAGAAAGTCCAAAGTGAACGACCCCATATGGGGGAAGAGACTCATCTCTCCAGGGAGGTGGCAAGGAAAGTCCATGTTCAGCTGTAGGATGTCCCCTGCAGAAGAAGGGACAGCCAAGGGCAACTTGATTACAATCCTCGGGCTGTAGCATGGCCTGGTTTTGTGATCAAAGAGATGCCGCGTCCTTCCCTGAAAGAGACCCACACCCCAAGTGACCTGTTTGGATCAGCGTGTCCACCCAGAGGGCAGAGGCCTGGATGGTCAGCTTTGGGGAAGAGTCTGAGGGCAGGGAACACTTAGCTCTTGGCTCTTTGCCCTGGGTCAGGGATGGCTTGGCCCATTCCATGCCTTTCACATTTCAAAGGGACACTGGATCTGTCTCCCAGGGAACCTGGGAGTCATCGGGATGTGGAAGAGTTGGGAAAAACCCAGAGCTCCAGGCAAGCCTGAGTCACCCAGTGTGGACTTCAGTGGACACAGTGCCTCAGACTTGGGCATTCCAGGGATAACTGAGCTCATATCCTCCAAGTTCTGCTGTTGTCAAGGGCATTTCCAGACCTTTTAGCCCAATTGCAGGATCAACAGGTGCTTCTCTGCAATCCCCTGCATTTGCTGCCTCCCAAGGCTTTGCCTTTTGGTGGCTGCTCAAGGGCCCTCGTGACTCAGGGTACCCCAGAAAAAGCCCAGAAGGTGTGCATGCAGCTCTGGAGCTCTTGTGCTCCTACCAACTGCTCTGGGCAGACCAAACTGCCCAGGTACCTCAGAAGACTCTGGGCCTTGTCCTGGTGACTTCGAAGCACTGACACCGTTTAAGAGGTCACTGTCTCTTGAGCAGCTCTCCCAGGCCTGTCCCTTCTTTTCCCCCAGAGACAGCTGGGATCTCCTTTCTGGCACCATGGGATTGTTGCCTCTTGCCCTTTTGCACTGCACCTCTCAGGAGCGATTGCCTTCATCCTTTCCAGCACCTCCTGCAGGTGGTGGAGGCAGCAGTTGCATCCCCTCCTCTCAACCTTGCCCGTCTCCACAGGTTCCACAAGCCCAGTGCCCTCAACCCCGATGTCAGCTGCTCCTGCCCTTCTGTTCTCTTCTGTTCTGCCTCATCCTCTGCCAGTCCCTCTCTCCAGGAGAGTTCACCACCCCCTCTCTTGTCCCTGGGGACACAGAGTGGGGCACAGCATTCCAGATGTGGCCTCTGCAGTGCCACAGAAAGGGCACCATTCCTGAGGGCATCAGATCCCAGGGTTATGGGGTGAGGTCTGGAGAGGGACAGTAAGGAGCTCTCAGGATCAGGAGGGAAGGCTCCACACAGCACCTACAGTGCAAGGGACTCTGTTGGGACAGACTTTCTCTCCTCTTTCCAGCCTTTCTGCCCAGAAGGGTTTTGTACTCCCTGCTCTGGAAGGGGAATGCAGAGCAAGGGGCATTCCCTGCACACAGCCCTGTGCTCTCCATGGGACCATGGCATGTGCTCAGCAGTGCAGGCAGCCTCAGTGGCATCTCCTGGTGGCCCAGCTGGGAGGCTCAGCTGTAGAAACCATTCCCACCTCCTGGTAGCACACAGGGGCTTCCATGCAGCCCTGGAAGAGGTGCCCAAGAGACAGGGACCTCTCTGACACTGGCGGTGTTCAGAGGACAACGGGACAAGGCCCAGAGCTTCAGGAGGTGAGTGGGAAGTTTGTCCTGCTCCGAGCAGGACCAGAGCACTTCCAGTGGTCCCTCCTGACCTCCACTGTTCTGGGGTGCCCTGCACCTCCTGGGCCCTTGGAGCAGCCACCAAAAGACAGTGTCATGGAAAGCAGCAGCAGCAGCAGCAGCACAGGATTGCAAAGACATTCCAGGTGTTTTGGGAATTGTCTGCAAAGGTGTGGAAATGCCTTTGAAGAAAACAGAAATTGTGGAGGCATGAGGCTCCATGCTCTGCTGTCCCTGGAATTCCTGAGTCTGGGGCACTGTCTCCACTGAAGTCCACCCTGGGTGACTCAGGTTTGCCTGGAGCTCTGGGATTTTCCCAACTCTTCCCGATGGCAATGACTCCCAGGTGCTCTGGGAGACTGATCCAATGCCCCTTTGAAATGTGAAATGCATGGAATGGGCAAAGCCATCCCTGATCTAGGACACAGAGCCAAGAGCCTTTGGCTCCCTGCCCTCAGCCTCTTCCCCAAAGCAGGCCAAGCACGTCTCTGGCCTCTGGGTGAACACGCTGAGGAAAACAGGTCAGTTGGGGTGTGGGGTTTTTGCAGGAATGAATGAGAGGTGGGACATTCCTCTGTGTGCTCTGGAAATCCCAGTCCCCATGGGCAAGAAGGCCCATGTGCAAGGGGAGGCAGGAGGGCAGCCTGCAGAAATCAAGACCACTTAGCTGCTTGAAAAGGCCAAAGTGCTTAGGCAGTGGAGGCAGAAATACACATCTGGGGATAACTATGGCCAGGGAGTGCAAGGGGGGGATCAGGAAAGTGAAGGCAGAGCTGGAGCTGAACTTAACTCTGGACATGAAAAATCACAAGAAGGCTTTCTTCAGGTGCAGAGAACAACAAAGAAAGATGCAAGGAGCTGTAAATCCACAGGAGTGAAAGATGGCAAGATCTGACATGGGGAAGGAGGAGATTTTTCCCTTGGCATTCAGTGGCAGGTGCTCCAGCCATGCCAGTGATTGACAGAATCCAAGGGCAGGGAGTGGCAGAAGGAAATACCACCCACTGTAGAAAACAATCAGCTTCAAGACCATCGAAGGAACCTGCATGTGCACAAGTGCAAGGGGCCTGATGAGATGCATGTGAGGGTCCTGAAGGGACTGGCAGAAGAAGTTGCTAAAGCACTCCCCATCTTATTTGAAAAGTCTCAGCACAGGAGAATTGAGAAGTGGAGGCCAGGCAGTCTCACCTCTGTGCCTTGGCAAGGTCATGGAGCAGATCCTCCTGGAAGCCGTGCTATGACACTGAGAAAAGAAGGAGCTGATTGGTGCCAGTCAACTGGGCTTCAGTAAGGGCAGTCATTCCTGAGAAGAGTAGTGTCCTTCACCTGATATGGGTTTAATGAATTTCTGTCATGGGCTTATATCACTGGGGGATGAGGGAAAAGCAACTGATGTGCAAAACATGGAAGAGGACCCTGCACAACACCCTCCTCCCTAGACTGTAGAGACATGGCTTATCTGGCTGGGACCCTCAGGGACTAAGGAACTGGATTCATGGAATTGGGTTGTGATCAATGGCTCAATGTCCAAGTAGAGATGAGTGACAAGTGTTATTCCTCAGGGCTTGGTTTGGGGACCAGGATTATTTAAGTCCTTTGTCAGGGACATGGAGAGTGGGATTGAGTGTATCCTCAGCACGTTTGTAGATGACATTGAGCTGAGTGGTGTGGGTGATACTCTAGAGGCAGGGATGGCATCCAGAGGGACCTGGAGAGGCTGGAGAGGTGGGTCTGTGCAAACCTCATGAAGTTCCAAAAGGACAAGTGCCCTGGTCAGGGCAATCCCAAACATGGAGACAGGATGGGCTGGGAGTGGATTGACAGGAGCCCTTGAGAGAACAGCTTGGAGGCTCTGGCTGTTGAAGTAGTGAACGTGTGCTGACAGCCCAGAAGCCAATGGTATCCTGGGCTGCATGCAGAGACGTGGGGCAGCAGGGCAAGGGAGGGGATCCTCCCTCTCTACTCTGCTCTCCTGAGACCATACCTGGGCTCCTGTGTGCTGCCCTAGGACCCTCAGCAGAAGAAACACACGGACCTGATGGAGTGGGTCCAGAGGAGGCCTCAGCTGATCAGGTGAGTGGAGCATTTTCCCTATGAGGACAGGCTGAGAGGGTTGGGGTTGTGTAGCTGAGAGAAGAGAAGAGAAAGCTCCCAGCAGACATTCAGTAAAGCGGCAGAGGAATATTTGGTCAGGGTTTGTAGTGATAGGACAAGGGGTAATGGTTTTAAACTGTGAGTGGGTAAATGTAGATTAGAGATGAGAAACAAATTGTTTCCGCTGAGTGTGTTGAGACATTGGAACAGGTCTTCCACAGAAGTTTGGGATAACATGTCAGGGGGCTGGGACTTGATGATCTTCAAAGTCCTGGTCATCTCTAAATAATTCCTAGATTGAGGAGACAAATCTGTGTTGTATGAAGTGGGAGAACAACATTTCAGATGAAAGAGGAAAGGACTTAATCAGCAAAGAAGCCTTACAAGTGATGACTACCAGGTGTTTAGATGTTTCATGGGCAAGGAATGTTTGTGGCCCCACAGGGCTCAGGGACACAGCATAAAAGGCTGTGCTGCTGCAGTTTCTGCATCCTCCTCTCTTGCCTCCCTTTCCTCGAGGAACGAGGTAAGCCTGAGTCTGCTCCATCTCTCTCTGTGGGCTGAAGGGCTGCCATGGTCACTCCTCAGGTTGATCCTTGGGTGTCTCAGCTTGGCCTTGACACAGAGTTGTTGAAGGGCTGTCAGCCTTTTCATGGTGGTGGCTGGGGAGAGCTGGGAATTTGGAATTAAGGGTTTAGTTCCAGCAAAAAGGGATCAAGGGCTCAGAGCTGCAAGGGGATCTGCCTAACAGAATTTGCACTTGCAGTGCTGGAATGAAATGGCTCAGTGCATCCCCTGACATCTCTAACACAGCCAAGTCTGTTCTGGAGATGGACTGTGATCAATCTTTTCACAGATGCCTTAAACCCACTCTCCTAGGTCCTATTCATAAACCTGGGCAGCCTTCTTGTGCTTTTTGTCTCATAGGCCATGATGAGGGTTGTGGGAGTGTTAGACTCAGTGTGCTTTTAAAGCAAATGGTGTCTAGGTAGATTACTGTAGGAAAGAGAGACAAACTGATCCTGAGGTTGTTGCTCCCTGCTCTGTGTTCCAGCTCTGCCTCCTTCACCCAGAGATGTCTTGCTGCAGACCCTGTCCCCCACGCCCCTGCGGCCCCTGTGGCCCAACCCCACTCGCCAGCAGCTGCACTGAGCCCTGTTACGCCCGCTGCGCTGACTCCACCGTCTACATCGAGGCCACCCCGGTGGTGGTGACCATGCCGGGCCCCATCCTCACCTCCTTCCCTCAGAACACAGCCGTGGGATCCTCTCTGTCAGCTGCTGTTGGCAGCTCCCTCAGCTCCTCGGGGGTTCCCATCTCTTCTGGGGGCTCCCTTGGTCTGGGGGGGTCTGGGCTGTGTCTGCCTATCCCCCGCTACAGCATGAACTGCTGAGGATGGCACAGCATCCCCTTGCTCCTTGGGAAATGGGCCCCCCTGACCCCTGCAAAAGCCTTTCTTGGTCTCTGCTCTGTTCCACTGCATTTGCTCCTTCTCATTAAAGCCTTTTGTGCAGCATCACTGGAGAGTCGTGGTCCTTTGTTCTCCTCCTCCCTCAGGTTACCAGCTGGTCTGCCAGGATGAGCACTGGCTGCTGTCCTGAGCTTACCATCAGCTGCAGAGAGAGCTCCCTGAGCTTAGAGCAGTGCACCCTGAGCTTAGCAGCAAGGACATGGACTCAAAATAAAAGAGGGTGAATGGCTTTAGCAGCACTTGATCACTGACTGATTCAATATTTAGGAAGCAATATGATAGGACTGGCTGCAAATATAAAAATGAATTAATTCTAGATTTACAGTAAGCTTTCATTCCATCACAAACCTACAGGCACAGAGATGTGCACATCTGTGTTTTGGTGTGTAAATGTAGCTATCAAAAATTTCCCTTGGTCTTTGTGAAATACTCACATCAAATCCCTTTGCATTTCTCAAGAAGTGTGGGCTGGACTTGGAGGAGTGTGTGAGTGGGGGCAGTGTATCAGCCAAGGCCTCCTTGTCAGAGGTGCTCTTTCAGGTATCCCAACCTGATGGTTCTCAAGCTCCCAGAGACATCCCACTCAGAGGGAGGTGCTGGCACAGCCTGTAGCAGTCCAGGAGACCTCAAGGGATGGCTCTTTAGAGGGTGCCAAGATGCTTTCCTAGGCAGGAGGTTCCATCCTGCCTACAACCCAAGTCGGTAACTCCTGGCAACAATGTCCAAGACATTTGAGAATTGTTTCCAAAACTGCAGCAATAGTGGTGGTCTTCCACTTGGGCTCCAGTTCAGGCAGGGAATGCTGGAAGGCTGTGAGGGGCTGACTGCTGATCCTCTGTCCCCCAGCGTGGTTGCAAAGCTGATGTTGCTGTTGTTGTCAGGGCTGTCCCCACCCATAACATGCAACAGCCCCTGGTGTGGGGAAGGACATTTCACCTCCCAAAGGCTTCTGTAAAGGGACACGTCAGCTCTCAGCCTAGAATAAGAGCTTTTTTTTTTCAGGGTAAACATGACCAGCATTTGGCTAGGGCACCACAGCAGACCTAAAAGAGGATAATGAATTCCCTGTTAATTCAAAGCAAAGAGTCTCTCCCTCACTCCTTGGCCAGCAAGGAACTGAACTGTATCGAGGGTACAGTCCCACAGCACCCTGGGAGCACAGCTGGATTTGTGGTGAGGGCTGCAGCCCTCATGGTCTCCCTGGACTGGAGGTGTCCTGGGCCCTGCAAAGCCCTGCGTGCAGGGTCGCCTTGAGCAGCTGCAGAGGGAGTGGGTGGTGGCCGTGCATGGCTGTGGGCAGGAGGTGTGGGAGGAGGGCAAGGCTCGGCTCTGGAGTTTGTGATGCTGGTGGGAAAGGAGGTGAAGTTTTGCGGGAGCCCCTTTGGGTGGCGTGTGAGGTGATCGGAGAGAGGCAGGGAGGGAGGGGGTGCGGCAGCGCCAGGGAGCGCCGGGCCGGGCTGGGGCGTGTGGGAGCTGAGTGGGGGAGCAGAGTGGCGCAGCGGGAGCGTGCTGGGCCCATAACCCAGAGGTCGATGAATCGAAACCATCCTCTGCTAAGACACCTTTTGCACCGCTGCTGCCTCAGCCCACAACTTTTCCCCTGCGCTGCTGCAGCTGTCGCGGCACCCACGGCCATGGCCCTGCTCTGTCTTCTGCCCCTGCTCCCTCACAGTGCCACCTGCTTTCTCCTCTGCTTTCTCAGGTGCCAGCACTCCCCACATGCCCCTCAGCAAGGCAGAGGTTGGCATGGAAAGGTGAGGTCACAAGAGGAGCCTGTCTAAAAGGAGACAGAGAGAGGTCTTCTACTTAAAAAAAGTCCCAGAAAGCACCAGGGGCGTTGGCAGCAAATTCCTCTGGCTCTGCCAGCATGGGACATCCACAGCAAATGCTGGCAAAAGCAGGAGCCTCCAAGCACAAGGTGTCCATCTGGCAAGGGATGCGTGGAATGATTGGGAAGTGCTCCTGTCTCAGCCTGGGATGGGCTCCTTGTAGGCTGAATCCAAGCTGACAGAGAACATGCTGCAGAAATCCGTCTAAAAGGCACAACTCTCCTGGGGCTGTTCTGAGGCCTGGGTTGGCTCAGCTCCTGCTCTGGATAGCCTGTGGCGGGCTGGCCAGGAAATCCTCTGAGCTCAGCAGCTGCAGGATCTGCTCCAAGCTGTGTCTCTGTAGCTCCAGCCAGCCAGTTTTGGGCACAACTCTCCTACCAAGCTGTGAGGATGCTGCCCCCCACATAACCACCTTCTCATAGTGGAAATCTCTGATGCTCTGGTTCTTGTGTTTCCAGGCTGAGCCACAGCTGTGCAAAGAAAGGCCTTGCTGCTGTTTCCTAGCTACCTGCTTTGACAAGGTCCAAACTGCTGTAAACCGTGTGGCCTTGGCCTTGGGAAAGCACTCCAGCCAGACTGGCCCCTCTCCTCTTGGCCTCTGCCCCTCCTTAGCCACATATTCAGAGGTGTTCAGAGCTGCCTGTGAGCAGCTCCCAAAGCAATGATGCTCTATGGGTGGGCTGCAGGGAATGGCAGAGATCCTGGGCAGGATATAGGGGACAGAATCAAGAGGAATCTTCTGCACTTCCCACTCCTCCCCCTGCTCATGGGGTCCTCCAGGCAGCCAGCCACTCTGCAAGGCTGCTGATGGGCATACATATGTCACACTTATAGACAGTGCTGGGGGTGGTGGGAGATTCAGTGCCACTGAACACAGGCTGCTGGGCAAGGCCTGTTGCTGGCCTGAGATGTGGTGACAACACCCAAGGTCAGTATCCATGTACTGAACAACTCTCTGGAGAGATGTGCATTCCGTCACATTACACCAAACGCTGTCATGAAGGAAACCTACCTCACCCAGATGGTGGAGTCCACCCGCTTCACGTGGCAAGGGGAAACCTTCCTGTGTCCACTTATACTCGTGAGGCACATTCTTCCCCAGATGGTTAAGAAGAGGAAGGAAGCAAGGAAAAAAACCTACATTTTCCAGTCTGTCTCTCAGACAAAGGCTTGTGAGCAGTGCTGGCCGGAGCAACAACTGTGCTGAGAAGCAGCAGCTCAAGCAGGAGAGCTGATACAGTGTGCTGACAACCTCTGGGCAGGCACATCTATCTGTTGGTGACTTTAGCCTATGGTGAAGCTTCTCAGAAGCAATGGGTTTTTGAAAGTGTCATGGCTTATAGAAAAAAAAGATGTTTTCACCTTTGAAAAACAGTTCAGCTGAAGGTGAGGCTTTTACACTAAAATGCCATCTACCACTCACCTCACCCCATGCTTGTAGCCTGAATGATACACTTTAAATATGCAGTGACAGTGATACCTGTATGTGAGTGAGCATCATCTTCCTTAGTCACAGATACACTGTTTGGATGTGCTGTTTCCCAGGCTTGGTTGTCCCTTCACTGGCTTGACTAAAACTGCCTCAGCTTGTTCTCTGCCCGAGCAACAGTCACCATGGCACAGGGCAGGTGGCAGAAGGAAGAGATCTCCCGTCCTCCATCAGCATGCCACCAAGTGACACTGTCTGCCTTTCCCCAGAGAGCACCTGCCATCCTCTTCTGCTCACCATGGACACTTGGTAGAAGACCAAGTGGGAGTCCATTCAAAAGTGACTGGCCCGCAAATGAGACAAGGGCAGAGTGGAATGGCTGAGCAGGAGCCTGTGCATCAACCAGTAGAGAAAATCTCCAGCCCCCCGGCACACACTGGCCAGGGGCAGTTGCAATTTCAGGAGAAAGAAACACAAGAAGACTCGGGCTGTGATGAAGCATTGCTTTAATGCAAACAGAAAGGGCTTTGGGAGAGGAGGGGGAAGAGTGCTGAGCACGAGAGGGAGAGGGCTCCACAGGACATCACCCCTTGCAGCAGCGGGATGCAGAGCACCTGCAAGGCGCTCCTTTCTCCCCATCACAGCTAGAGCTGGTGAGAATCGCCCCCCATCCACAGCAAGGGCAGGGGAAGTGCTTTGCCTTGGTCAGGGCAAAAGCTCCGGAGCCTGGGAGGGAGGGAGGGTGAGGGGCTAGCTGAGGATAACAAGGAAAGCATAGGAAGATTAAGAGCAAGAAGTGCACAATGTCAAGGGATGACACACGGCTCCTGTGCGTGGAGGGGAAGAGGCAGGAGCCCCACACACTGTGAAACCACAGGCATCTCCCCCATCCTGGATCCAGATCTCGTTTGTTCGTTCCTGGTCGTCCTTCCCAACATGAGGGATCCACCGTCCCTACCAGCAGGGATTGCACAAACGCAGGGACCCACAGAGACCGCTCCCAAGGCCTGCAAATCTCCCAAATCCAAGGGAGCCCCCAGAAGAGATGGGAACCCCCGCAGAGCTGAGGTTGCTGCCAACAGCAGCTGACAGAGAGGATCCCACGGCTGTGCTCTGAGGGAAGGAGGTGAGGATGGGGCCCGGCATGGTCACCACCACCGGGGAGGGCTCGATGTACACGGTGGAGTCAGCGCAGCGCTGGACACAGGGCTCGTTGCAGCTGCTTGCAAGGGGAGCTGGGCCGCAGGGGCCACAGGGACATGGGGGACAGGGTCTGTAGCAAGACATCTCTGGGTGAAGGAGGCAGAGCTGGAACACAGAGCAGGGCGTGAGCATGACATGGAAGCTGAGGGGAGACAACAGATCAGAACATCAAGTGCCTGTGCAAAGAGCCCGGTGCGGTTCAGACTTACCTGGCTGACAGGGGAGATGGCAGCGAGGGCAGTGGATGGCAGCTGTGGAGACACAGGGACTTTTATACCCTGTCTCCAAAGCCTTGGGGGGCCCAAAGCATTCTTTTTGCATGAAGCATTCTCCTGACTTGCAGTATTTGCTTGCAACGTGCTCCTGGATGTTTACACATTTCCCCCTTTCATCAGACAGGGTTTGCTCCCATTGAACACGTGGGCAAGAATAAAGGTGCCCTTTGAAGTTCATCAGTCGTTATGCTGCTTCTTAAAGCCACGGGTCTTGTTGTCCATCTTGTCTAGGCTGCCCGCAGAAACACACAGCGGCATTGCTGGCCACGCACATTCCTGGGGCACGGTCTCCACCACCGCCCTTCCACACCACACACTGACCTCAGGCACTCAGGAGTTCAGCACCTGAAGACACCTCAATGTTGGTTCCGGCTCAGGGCCTTGGCCTGCCCAGCAGAGACTCATTGGCTTTGCAGTTGTCTTTAGACATTTGGGCAATGATCCACCAGAATCTTTTTTGACCCATCCTCTGCCCAGCTCTTGCACTCTTCTGCACCCAGTACAGGAACTGTTTCTTCTGATCCTTACACAACAGAAGCACCTCAGAGCTCTGGTTCCTAGTCTTTCCCACATCTCAGAGAGGCTGTTTGCCTCCAGGATGAGCATGAGGAGAAAAACAAAGCCATTTTGGCTTGGCTCAGTCTCAGACAAGGAGTCATAAGGCTCTTCGAACATACCTTTCATAGACTTGTTTTTCAGTAAACAACAAACTCTCTCAGCTGAACTCATATGCCCAGTGGGAAGAAGAAAAACAATGGTTATATTGTCTAGGAATAACACCTTTCCCATCCAGGAGTGAAACAGCTGGACAGTCCTCATGAGAGTGAGCAGTTCAGCTCTTTGGCCTACCCTTTGATGTTTTGCTGATGTCCATATGACTTGGACAGTGGGTGAGCCACAAGGACTGATAACCACAGGCCACAGTGAAGGCATATGTCAACAGGTGGGGTGCTTCAGGTGCTGAACTCCTGAGTGCCTGAGGTCAGTGTGTGGTGTGGAAGGGCGGTGGTGGAGACCGTGCCCCAGGAATGTGCGTGGCCAGCAATGCCGCTGTGTGTTTCTGCGGGCAGCCTAGACAAGATGGACAACAAGACCCGTGGCTTTAAGAAGCAGCATAACGATTGATGAACTTCAAAGGGCACCTTTATTCTTGCCCACGTGTTCAATGGGAGCAAACCCTGTCTGATGAAAGGGGGAAATGTGTAAACATCCAGGAGCACGTTGCAAGCAAATACTGCAAGTCAGGAGAATGCTTCATGCAAAAAGAATGCTTTGGGCCCCCCAAGGCTTTGGAGACAGGGTATAAAAGTCCCTGTGTCTCCACAGCTGCCATCCACTGCCCTCGCTGCCATCTCCCCTGTCAGCCAGGTAAGTCTGAACCGCACCGGGCTCTTTGCACAGGCACTTGATGTTCTGATCTGTTGTCTCCCCTCAGCTTCCATGTCATGCTCACGCCCTGCTCTGTGTTCCAGCTCTGCCTCCTTCACCCAGAGATGTCTTGCTACAGACCCTGTCCCCCATGTCCCTGTGGCCCCTGCGGCCCAGCTCCCCTTGCAAGCAGCTGCAACGAGCCCTGTGTCCAGCGCTGCGCTGACTCCACCGTGTACATCGAGCCCTCCCCGGTGGTGGTGACCATGCCGGGCCCCATCCTCACCTCCTTCCCTCAGAGCACAGCCGTGGGATCCTCTCTGTCAGCTGCTGTTGGCAGCAACCTCAGCTCTGCGGGGGTTCCCATCTCTTCTGGGGGCTCCCTTGGATTTGGGAGATTTGCAGGCCTTGGGAGCGGTCTCTGTGGGTCCCTGCGTTTGTGCAATCCCTGCTGGTAGGGACGGTGGATCCCTCATGTTGGGAAGGACGACCAGGAACGAACAAACGAGATCTGGATCCAGGATGGGGGAGATGCCTGTGGTTTCACAGTGTGTGGGGCTCCTGCCTCTTCCCCTCCACGCACAGGAGCCGTGTGTCATCCCTTGACATTGTGCACTTCTTGCTCTTAATCTTCCTATGCTTTCCTTGTTATCCTCAGCTAGACCCTCACCCTCCCTCCCTCCCAGGCTCCGGAGCTTTTGCCCTGACCAAGGCAAAGCACTTCCCCTGCCCTTGCTGTGGATGGGGGGCGATTCTCACCAGCTCTAGCTGTGATGGGGAGAAAGGAGCGCCTTGCAGGTGCTCTGCATCCCGCTGCTGCAAGGGGTGATGTCCTGTGGAGCCCTCTCCCTCTCGTGCTCAGCACTCTTCCCCCTCCTCTCCCAAAGCCCTTTCTGTTTGCATTAAAGCAATGCTTCATCACAGCCCGAGTCTCCTTGTGTTTCTTTCTCCTGAAATTGCAACTGCCCCTGGCCAGTGTGTGCCGGGGGGCTGGAGATTTTCTCTACTGGTTGATGCACAGGCTCCTGCTCAGCCATTCCACTCTGCCCTTGTCTCATTTGCGGGCCAGTCACTTTTGAATGGACTCCCTCTTGGTCTTCTACCAAGTGTCCAAGCAGAAGAGGATGGCAGGTGCTCTCTGGGGAAAGGCAGACAGTGAAGTTATGGTGAACAGGAACAATAGGGTTTCTATCACTTGGGAATCATTTCCTCTCAGTAACACTGGCAGTATTTTTGCTGAGGTAACAAAAGTGTGAGTGGGTTGTGGATATTGTTACAGCTACAAAAAATATTCTACAGCAAGAAAAGAGACCGAAGTGGTTCAGTTTCATCAGGACTTCACTGATTTTTTTTCCTTCTCTTACTAACAAGGTCTCCCTTGCACATGTATCATCAGTCCCTTGTTGCTATTGTGCCCCATGGAGTGTCTCCACCCATGGCATTAATCCTCAGAGATCATTAGCAAGGTTTGAAATCCATGCTTGGTACAGTTCAGCTTTTATCTCTGTCTCTGTGTCTCTGTGAAAGCCGAGATTGACCAAGAGGGAGGTCACTTTGAAAGTGTTTCTATCCAAGATGATGTTTTAGTCAGTGTAAGGGTTTAGTAATAGGACTCAAACTACAGAGTACCAGATAATTAATTAATATTTCTGATACTGACATTAATTGTGCCTTAACTCCCAAAAATAACAAAGTTACTGATGCATACACCCTTAGACAAGGGCCTGAATGCAGATTGAAACCTACTTGCACCTAATGCATTCACAGCTTGGAAAACAGCTCTGGAAAAATTGGACACATGCTGAATATTATGTGCATTGTTTCATCTGTAAGTAACCAGGTACCACTGCC
This sequence comes from Pipra filicauda, assembly GCF_003945595.2. NCBI lineage: Eukaryota > Metazoa > Chordata > Aves > Passeriformes > Pipridae > Pipra > Pipra filicauda. The sequence continues at coordinate 5,945,599 of NW_024104976.1, read as the reverse complement.
ATGTGTATCAGCATTATTTTGAACATGGAAAATGGAGTTCTTAATCAATGCTCTTAATCAATGGCTAGTAAAAGATTATTCTCTATTGTTTCTGTTCTTGAGGTGGAAATTATATCTTCACTCAAAGCATTTAACAAGAAATAATAGTTTGCTGATTAATCCTTGTGAAAGTTTGCTGTCCTTCATGAGAGAACATTTTGAGAGGATTCTTATTTGTACCCTTATATGTGTATGGACCATGCAAATAATTACCTACATTTTTATGAAAAAAACCATGTGTGCATTAACGAGTGGAATATTCAATGCAATAATCACTGTTGATTATGTATATAAGTTTTTATTTCTTCCAGCAGAAAGCAGATCCTTGGTGTGTGTGTGTCTAAGTTCATAAACTGTATACCTGTAAGTATATAATTTTATGGTATTGATTAGTATAAATTATACCTTTATATATTTGTGCACTTTCTTATACATATATTTGTGTGCAACTGGACTATTTGCAATGTATTCTATAACTGTCAGTGTCAAGTTTATGAAATACGTGTTAAAACTTACATTTCATGAGAGAAAGAGTCCAGGAAAGTACAGGGTGAAAAGGACAGAACTGGTAGTGATTTTGATGCTGTTCCCAAAGTTTTATTTGAGAATCCTAATCTTTATAAATTTTAACCACTGAAAGTTATCATATTCTGATACTGATATTTTCCTTAGCAGACAAATCCTAGCTCTTTCTGAGAGATGACAAATGTTACAGCAGTGCTGGAATTCAAGCTACTGGGCTTCAGCAGCAACCCATACTGTCAGATCTTGCTATTCATGGTGGTTATGGTTATTTATATTCTCACCATCTTAGGAAACATCATTATTATATTGGTGGTGAAACTGGAGCCAAAACTTCATTCACCCATGTTCAGATTTCTCCAGAACCTTTCTTTCCTGGAAGTCTGTTACACCACCACAATTGTTCCTAAGATGTTGTCCAATCTGCTGGCAAAGAGGAAGAGCATCTCTTTCTCAGGATGCATGGCACAGCTTTACTATTTCGTTTCCCTGGGAATTACTGAATGCTACCTCTTGGCAGCGATGGCATACGACCGATTCCTCGCGGTCTGTCAGCCCCTGCAGTACAGTGTGGTCATGACTGATGAGTGTTACACACGTCTGGCTGTGGGCTCCTGGGTCACTGGTGTTTTCACTGGTGTTCTGCCCTGCCTGATGATCTCCAGGTTGCATTTTTGCAGCTACAACCTCATTGATCACTTCTTCTGTGATATCTCTCCGCTGTTGAAGCTCTCATGCTCAGACACCACTGTCACAGAAGCTGTCATCTTCATGATCTCTCTCCTGGTCCTTCCCAGCTGCTTTCTTTTGACTCTGGTTTCATACCTCTTTATAATCCTTACCATCCTGAAGATACCCTCTGCTTCTGGAAAAAGAGTAACCTTCTCCACCTGCAGCTCACACCTCATGGTGGTGACTATATACTATGGTACAACGATTTTCATATATGTCCGTCCCACCTACGGCCTCTCCTCAGACCTCAATAAAGCTGTTGCTGTGCTCTACACCGTGGTCACACCCCTTCTGAACCCAGTCATCTACAGCTTGAGAAACAAGGCGTTCCAGAAGGCCTTGGAAAAAACACTCTTCAGACACCATCGCCTTCATTCTTCATAATTTGGGAACTCTTCAATACTGACTTTTTGTTTTCGACTTTTTGTCTTGATTTGCCTTGATTTTGTTTTTTTTTTGGGGGGAGAGGTTGCTTGTTTGGGTTTGGGGTTTTTTTTTGTTGTATTTTTTTTTAATTTACTTATTCAGAATAAATGTCATCCTGTTTTTCTCATACATCACTTGACATGAAACCAGTCTAGTGACATAGAATAGAAAAAATGTATATGCCTTTTATGAGGAAAACATATCTCAGACCCACATTTTTATTGTTACTGCACAATAGTTTACAAGAAGTTAATGTGATATAACAATAAAAGCAACCTCAGCTGCGCCTTGTATGGCCTCTCTAGATCCTTCACCATCTTCGTGTCCCTCCTCTGAATGCTCTCTAATAGCTCTAATCCTTTCTTATATTGTAGCACTCGAAACTGCCCCCAGGACTCGAGGTGAGGCCGCCCCAGTGCAGAGCAGAGAGGGACAATCCCCTCCCTTCCCAGCCAGTGGTGCTTTGCCTGATGCCCCCTTGGACATGGTTGGCCCTCCTGGCTGCCAGGGCACTGCTGACTCATATCCAATTTGCACTGACCAAGACCTCCAGGTCCCTCTCCACAGCACTGTTCTCCGGTCTCTTTCTTCCCAGTCTGTCCATATATGCAGGGTTGCCCCAACCCACACACTTCCCTTTGTTAAACTTCATAAGACCGTGGAAAACCTGATCCAGAAGGGCTTTTGATCTGGACATAATTGCACCAAGCACTTACTGTCAGGAGGAGGACTTCTCATAAGTTAGTTCTGATTTTGAAGAAATGTGTGAGTCACTCAAGCAGAAGGAAACCATTGTATCTCCTCCCCCTGAAAGGGCAGTTCCAGATTGTTAGGAGGTTTGAGCTGCAGGAAAACTCTACCAGCCCAGGTATGACTGTATTTGAACCCAGCTACAGGAACAAAGACATGTACCTCAGAGCCTTCTTGGTGTAAAAGGTATGTGAGCTTTAGTGTTCTTGGGTTTAGATTCCATATATTTTTATTTTACTGAAACTGGTTTTTTTAACCCTATGGATTTGGAGTGGGAACTGAAGAAGAAAAGGAAGAGGGAAAAAAAAGAAATTAGTTAAACAGAGAAAAAATAAAGAAAGAAAGAAAGAGAGAAAGAGAGAAAGAAAGAGAAAGAAAGAGAAAGAAAAAGAAAGAAAGAAAAAACCAAAAAACAGCTGAATAACAAAAACTACATCCATAATTTCAACAAAGTAACAGACACAAGTATAAGAGTCATTACTTGTAGCTACAATAAGGTTGTCTACAAGTACAAAATCACAAGGGGTTCTCATAGAGGCACATCCATTCCACCAGAGCACGGGTATGACTCTGTGCTCCAGGATATAGAGTACAGCTATGTTATGATTTACTGACAAAATGACTGGGTATATAGTAAATATCAAAGCATTATGTGCTGTTAAAACAAAATCTGTGGCTTTACTGTTGGTGGGGTCATAAGGGAAATAAACTAGTTACCCCCAAGAGTGGAATTCCCTTTCCAATTTAATTGCATTATCCCAGGATACCTTTTGAATTTAAGTGGGCAAATTGCTTTCCTCTCCTTCTTTAATAGTTAATGTCACAGTAAATTGCATCCACAACTGAGAAGCATGTGTGGTGCAGAATATGCTATAGTTACCACATTGATTAGCATAAATAAAAGAAGGGAGGGGTCTCCACCCTGTGGATCGAGCTTGTTGATGTGCAAACCAAATTTAGTTTGTGCTGGCAATGGTTGCTCCTGCAAGAACGACAAGCTGTCCTCTGATGGTTGGTTAACTTGATCTTCAGTGAGGGTGTGCTGGTATCATTTCTGGAAAGACAAAACAACACAAGTCTTGGTGGGGTTTGTCCAGACAGGTTACCCCTTGGTGGCTCAAACTGTTTAACAGCTTGGAGTAATGACAAAAGTCCTTTTTCCCACTCAGAATATCTCTGTTCTGTCTCTTGAAATGCACTTGAGTTGAATAGTAAAGACCTCTTTAGTCCGCCAGGACCAGTTTGACCTTAATATTTCTCAGGTGAATCTCAGCTTCTACTTAATTAAGTACTTGCTACCCTGCTGCTGCTTCTTCTCCCACCTTTTTTTGGGGGGGGGGGGCAGGGAAGGGGTCTCCTGCAATTAGAGTTGCCCTCCACTAGTGGGACACTCTCTGAATTTGAGTTACCAATTGCACAAAATCCAGCACAGCAGTACTTAAAGGTGCAGTGTTGACATTCAGTTACCTGCAGTAAACAGTAAGCCACGTCTGTCTCTTTGGCTCTTTCACTGAACCAGACATGAGAATTGGAAGGGGCATGTGAGTGATCATAGCTCTTTTCTCCAAATCTGTCACCACCTAACCAATGCCCAAGATGGCAGCTGCTTGCATTGTGGCTGTGGGGTCTGCAGTGTTGGGCACCAGTGCTGATATAGTGGGGTCAAATCAATTAGAACTTCAGCAAAAGTCCAGCACTGTGGTACACCAGCAGTCCTTGAATCAGGGAGTTCAGGCATCATGTTAAGTGAGCACACAGATGTCTCTGGGTTTCTTTCAAGGTTAATGTTCAACACACACACAACTGCCTTCCATTGTTGAGAACGTTGAAACACAAAAAGTTTGCAATATGGACTTCAACTGCAAAGTGAGTAGTTGACATCTGCTTCTTACCCAGGAGCCATATATTAATCTTAGCATCTTGTCAGATAACATTTGCTCCGTTTAATCCAGTCTTTGCCACGTGGGTTGTACAACCAGCTCCTTGGCATCCAGCTCTGTCAGTATTGAATGTGCTCCTGTATCTATTAGAAATTTAATTAACTGCTGATGAGAACTAACTGGAATTAGAATTATTATGTATACATTGATAGGATACCACTTGCTGGATTTTAATATTTCCTCATTTATGGACATAATTCTCTTGCAAATCAGCCACCTGAATTGGATTGAATGGGGTCGTTTTTCTTGTGTGATTTCCTGCTTCACTGCAAGGTGTAGTAGATCCAAGGGGAGCTGAAGGACATAAGGAATCATCATTCCCTAGTTCTCTGTTGTCTGGATCACCCATATGTTTCCATCTTGTGAAAGTCTGCTATATTTTTCCTGCAACTCTGATATCTTTGATATCTTTGGTATTCCATATACAGCAGCACTTTAGTAGCAATTTGCTGACCATCACCTGTGTGTTCAGTTTTGGTTGGGGGTTGTAATGTTACTTCCTCATCATCAGAAGACTGTGCAAATATTATGCCTTTTTGTCAGGATCATAGACCGCTTTACAGTCTTCCAACTCCTTAATTGGATACAAAAAGTTACAGTTACAAGAGGGTGTTTCTGCAAATGATTCAAACTTTAAACCCTGCAATTCCCCTGGTAAGATTTTCCCTCTCCCCACATCCTCAAGCTTCTCCTGAGGTTGCCACAAGCAATGCCTCTGCCTGCAGCATTCTCTCCCTCTCATGACTCTGCTCAGCAGCAAGTAGCTCCTCTGCCTGCAGCCTCTTTTCTTTTTACTGATTGTTCCCAGCAGGAAGCAACTCTTTCTCCCAAAGGTGGCTTTCTCTCTCCTCATTTAACTGATCCTGCAATCTTTTCCCCAAACGCTGCAGAGGTCCGATCATTTCTCCCTCTGCCCGTTTGTTGGCATATTTCTCATTTTGGGCAGCGATTAAAGCCACTCCCAAAATTGCTCATAGAACTGCATTACCTTTTCCCTTTCATAACTTTTGTTCACTTAACACTACATTTACCCATTTAACCACAGCTTCAGGGTTACACAAATTTTCATTTACCCATTCCAGGTGCAGGGGAGACAGGCAGGCATTATATCCTCTCAACTTTTCTGAATTCAGGGAGCTGACAATATCCTTACCCAGATCAAGGACCCTAAAGAGAGTATTACTCTCATCTGAAAAAAGCTGTTACTCGGGAAAAGAAAAAAAAAAAAAGAAACCCAAACCTACCCTGAAAAAGAAAAAAGACTCACTCGATAAAATCCCCCCAAAAAACAAAGCCAGGAAACAGGCAGTGCACTGGCAGCAATAAAAACAACATTGTGATTACATTTATTTTGCTTGGCTGTTCTAGTTGGATCCCAGTTTCAGGAAATAGACTTCATAGTTGAGCAATAGTGGCAAAAAGAAGTTTATTTTCCCTATGAACAGGCCACTCCTGATCATATTACAATCCTCATAAATCTATAGTTTCCATCTTAATAGAATCATATAATGAAAGATTCATAGGATTACAGAATGCTTTGGGTTGGAAGTTACTGTCAAAGATAATCTATATCAATCCCCCTACCATGGGCAGGATATATTTCACTAGATCAAGTTGTCCAAAGCCTTGTTGTCCACATGGCCTTGAATGCTTCCAGTGACTGGGGTAACCACAACTTCTTTGAGCTACCTATTCTGGTGTCTCATCACCCTCATCAAAAATATTTCGTTTTTACATCCAGTATAACTTTTTTAGTTGTAAACCATTGCCATCACTCTTTTCACTACAGACCCTAGTAAAAAATCTTTCTCCATTTTTCTTACAACTCATCTTACACCGTTAAAATACCGCATTAATGTCTCCCTGGTGAGTTGTCTTCACCAGTCTGCAAAACTGCAACTCTCTCAACTTTTCTTCATAGAAGAGGTATTTCAGCCCTCTGATTTTTGTGGCTTCCTCTGGACCTTTTCTAAGAGGTCCATGTCTTTCTTGTGCTGGGATCCCAGAGCTGTACTCAGTACTGCAGCTGGACTCTCACAAGAGCAGAGAGAATCGTGTCCATCAACCTGCTGGTCATGTTTATGCAACCTAGCACACAATTCCAAGTGCACACTGACAGCTCAAGTCCAATTTTTCACCCACCAGTATCCCCAAATACTTTACCACTGGTCTGCTCTGAATACATTGAATCGTAGAATCACAGAATGGTTTGGGTTGGAAGGGACCCTAAAGATCATCTCGTTCCAACCCCCCTGCCACGGGCAGGGACACCTTTCACTAGCTCAGGTTGCTCCAAGCCCTGTCCAACCTGGCCTTGAACACTTCCAGTGATGGGACAGCTACAGCTTCTCTGGGCAACCTACACCAGGGCCTCCGTCACAGGGAAGATTTTTTTCTAATATCTGATCTCTACTCTCTGTCAGTTTGAAGCCATTCCCCCTTGTTCTGTCACTCCAGGCCCTTGTAAATAGTCTATATCCATCTGTCTTGCAGGCTCCCTACAGATACTGGAAGTCCAGAAAAATCTGAATTCTCTCAGCCTTTCCTCACAGCAGAGGTGCTCCAGCCCTCTCATCAACTTCATAACCTCTTCTGGAGTCACTCCAACAAGCTGATGGCCTTCCTGTGCTTCATTCCCCCCTCCAAATGACAAACAGCATCACCAGGGAGGTGTATGTCAAGCCAGAACTGCTGAAGATGCACAAGTTATGGGTCCTGTTGCTGGCTGTAGCTCTAGTCTCATTTGTCTCCATGGGATTTCTGGTGTTGCAAAGCATGTAAGTGAGGGAGAGGGTAGAGAAATTGTGTTCCCCCTGCCCTGGAAAGGAAGTGGGAACATGGAGAGTGTCTCCAGGAGGCCTCCAGCGGAGGAATCAATAGGGTAGGAGAGGAAATAGGCATAGCAAAGGGATGCAATTATGCTTGTTTCAGGTGAATGTCTCAGGGTTGGGGTGGTGGCAGGCAGTGCCAGGAGATGGCCAAGGGGAGACATTGGGATACAGGACTGTTGGGGTGGAGCAATGGAGGAAAGCTGTGTGAGGACATGGTATTCTGGCTCAGTTTAACCCTTCGTTTTTTTTCCCCAGACCTGACATTGATGTTCCAGAAGCAGAAGCATGTCAAGGACTATTGAGCAACATAACACAGCCTCAGAAGTGAGAGTCATGGCTGCAAGTGTGCTGGGAAGTGGCAGACGGGCAACTATCTTGACAGGGTCACCTGGTGGCCTCAGCGAAGGCCCAGGGTGTAGGAAGGGATGCAACAGAGAGTCATTGGTTTTCAGCAAGTCTTTGTGAGAGCATTCAACTCGCTTTCTTACAAGCTCTTTCTGCCCTAGGGTGAATGAGGTTTGGAGCCTGGAACACCTGAAATTAATGCAGAGCTGCCGCTGGAAGTTCAACGCTACTGCCTTGGCCAAATACAGGTGATTCCCACCACTCACAGAGAAAAGCTATTCAGTTCATCTACTTCAATAAAATCACGACCAAAGTGGTTTATTAATTTAATGATGACACATGCTTAACCCAAAATGGGTGAACTAGAAATTCAGGATCAAATATCAATAAGGAAGCACATAAACCAAAATGTTAAGATGCTTACAAAATTGTCAATATACAACTACAAATTTCTAAATACCCTTCTGCAAATAAGCCCAAGAAATTCTAATCACACAGAGCCACACTTATTGACACACTTACAAGCAAATCCTCCTCACGGCGTGTCTGTGTGCTCTAGATTTGTGGGAACCCCTTTTTCTCTCCAGTACACAAGCTTGAATCCAGATATGCACACTGTCCATGCAGTGGGTCCCTGCTTGCTGCACCCAGTGCTGACAGGCTGCATGCAGGCTCTGCACAACATTTGACTGTGAAGCTGCTCTACCTGGTTCTGGCAGATGTTGTGCTGGTGAGGCAACTTCTGGCACAGTCAGATCAAGTTTTGGCTGCTGCTCTTTTTTGGCCCTCATGAAAAATGGTCATGTTTCATTCATATTTTGTTTCAGGTGACTCCTTCTTTACTCCAACAGTCTCTTGGTCATCTTCTTTTGCATGATGAGTTTTGGGTGAATGCCTGCCCAGGTTTTTTTATTAGATTGATCCTTGCATGACTGCCTGCACCTCCAATTGTATCTAAAGAGATGATGTTCTTCAGGATGGAAAATGCGGACACACCCATACCCAACCTCCTTGCATAACACTTGTTACCCTGTCGCATCCCATATGCTGGCCTTTTATCTCACACATCTAAGCTATGAGGAGAGGGCTTGAATGCAAGCGTGGGTCAAGAGTGAAGCTGAGGATGAAGCAAACAGGAAAGGCTTTGGAACTGTGACTGGGCTACAGAGTGGAAAACAGAGAGAGAATACTCTGGAAGTGTGTGTGGATGAGAAGGAAGAAAATGAAGGATGTGTGGAGATGGATGAACAGAGAGCGTATGACAGAAGTTGTTCTAACTTGACACAATGCCTCCTTTGGGTTCCCTGTACTTTGCAGAGCTTGTTGTCCCTTTACACTGTGCTACTTGTTTACCTAATCCTCTACTTCTGCTTCCACTGTAGCACCTTGCCTAGCCCTCTGTTCTCATTCTCAACTCTCTCTCCTTCTTTATCCCATGGCAGTCCTCCTTCATTCTTCCCCCAGACTTCTGCTCACTCTCTGCCCTTACAGGGCAGAGCTGGGGCGCTGCTGCAATGCCTCTGCCTGGCTGGCTGTGACACAGGAAAATGCACCCCTGGACTCCAGCCTGTTCTATGATGCGAGCAGCTCCAAGAGCTTAAAAGTTAGCAGTGGGTTGCTGGAGATCCTGCCAAAGGTAGGAGTGCTTTATGGTGGAGACTACAACTCACAGTCTGCATGCTTTCCTCTTGTAGACCCTGGAGTGTGTCCAGTTGGAGGATCTGTGACAGGTCTTTACTGTAATTCTCTAAGGATGAGTGCATTTCTACATGATATTCTTTACAGAAATCCCCCTTTCAGGATGGTCTCTACAAAACTTGTGCTGTAGTGGGAAATGGAGGAATCCTCAGGAATAGTAGCTGTGGCTCTAAAATTGATGAGCACGAATTTGTAATCAGGTAATTGCTGCCAGCCTGTCCATGAGACACTGGCCAGAGGAGGGAGCTCTCATGGGAATAGGGTGTTGGTAGAGAAAATGGAGACAGAGGAAATGTTCTGAGTGGGGTTGAAGGTGAGGGGCTGGGGAAATTGTGGATAGTATCACAGAGGGATGGGTAAGATCTCAGGATATCATAGAACATTATTTCTCATTTCCTTCCTTTGCTTATCACCTCAATCAGGTTTAACCTGCCTTCTATGGACTTCCCTGATGATGTGGGCAGAAAGACAAATATTGCCACTGTGAACCCAAGTATCCTTAACACAAGGTAATAGGTGTGCTAGTGAAAACAGAGAACAGGACTCCTAACTTTCTTTCCCCCCCTATACTATGGTCTTGAAGAGGCAATGTCTTTTGCCTCTGCTCTGGGTCCCAGAAAACAGACAGACCTTTGCTACCATGCAAGGCTTGTCCAAAAAAGAAGCTATTGACATTTACTGACATGAGATTCTCCCCTCTGTGCAGAGGTATACAGAGGAATACTGCAAGCCTTGGAGTTATTTGGAGCAGAGTTTTGATCAAGACTGATTGTTTTATCTTACTACTAGAGATTAATAGAATTTCCAGTCGTTCCAGTGAGCTGATCCTCTCAAGGGTGACATCAAGTCAGGCAGAGGGGCTCCCAGCTGCTGCTGTTGGGAGGAGTTCTGATGGGAACTATTCAATCTCACCTAGCTGCATAAATGCTCTTCATATTTAGTGAAGAATATAGGTACTCCTTGTCCTACAGCAGATATGTAAAATAAGACAGATCAGGTTGTGATCCAGCTGTACTTCTTTCCCTTCAGTGACTAAAAAAGACATTTAGGCAATTAGCTCAGATGTAGATACCTGTGTAGTAGATGTCTAAAAGCAGGTGGCATCAACTCTCTCCCAGTCCTCTGCTCCACCAGTATGGGACATCATTCTCCATGAATTTTGAGCTGTGGGACCATGAAGGTTTTAAATTTGAAGATCTCTTTCCAGCATTTTAATCAGCAGCTCACTATCAAACCTTCTGGGTATTTTCAAGCAGCTCCTCTGGTCTGTGTTAGGTGCACCTGAGGATCTGGAACTCAGATCACCCAAAAGGCACGTAGTAAGAGAAAATGGAGGTGAAGAGTACAACTGTTATTTCACTGCTTTGGGGCTGAATAGCATAAGAAGGCAGGAGGGAATGAGGATGGTGTTGGCAGAGGATGACAGTCCCACATCTCTTGCCTCACAGGTTTCGTGGTCTGGTTGGTCGACGCCTGCCGTTTGTGAAGGCAGCATCTTCCTATGGAAAGACTTGGTTTCTCATCCCAGCTTTCTCCTTCCCTGGACTTAGTGATGTTTCTTACCGAGCATTCTATGCCTTAGAGGACGCTGGCTCCCAGTCTCACGTCATTTTCTTCCACCCTCAGTACCTGAGTGCTCTAAGCAAGTACTGGCGTGATCGTGGTTTTCACGTCTATCGCCTCTCCTCTGGTTTCATTCTAGTGAATGCTGCCCTGGAGTTGTGCCAACACATTACACTCTATGGATTCTGGCCGTTCTCTTTGCATCCAGATGGCCATTCCCTGCCCCATCATTACTATGACAACGTGCTTCCCAAAAAGAGCATGCCCAAAGAGTTTGCTTACTATGTGGATATGCACTTCCACGGTGTGCTGCAGCTGCACGTGGGGCAGTGCTGAAGGGTCAAGAAAAAGATGAAGAAACGGGGTCTAAAGAACATATAATTTTAAACTGAAAGAGGAGAGGTTTCAATTAGAAATTCTTTACTGTGAGGATGGTGAAGCCCTGGCACAAGCGCTCCAGAGAAATTGTGGCTGCTCCATGTGGGGCACTGGAACACTGGAACACTGGAACACTGGAACACTGGAACACTGGAACACTGGAAGTGTTCGAGGCCAGGTTGGACAGGGCAACCTGGTCTAGTGTCCCTGCCCATGGCAAAGGGTTTGGAACTGGATGATCTTTAAAGTCCCCTCCAACACAAGTCATTCTGTGATGCTGTGATTCTATGAACATGACTTCTGCTCCTGCTGTTATCCATTCCAGGAACTTCTGATGGAAACACATAGACCTAGATGCAAACCTAGACACTCTAAGGATGAAAAGTATGCACCTTCTCTTTTCCACACTGTTCCAGTAGAGGGTCATCTACTGGATGACCAGTAGATGGCATCAGATAATTTTAATGTTAATTAATTGGGAGGTGCTAATTTTTATCTATTAGGGGTCAAAGCATAACTATAAAGTATTAATTATATAGATATAATTATATAATTAATCATTAATAAAATTATTATATAGTTAATTATTAATTGAATGGTTATTATATTATTAATTATTAATAAATTAATTATATTAATAAATTGCTAGTAAATTCCTTCCTTTCTTGTCAAGAATGCAAACTTATTAACTTATTAACATTTCAGAATTTGAGTACCTACTCTCAAAAGCTTTCATTTCTCTAGCACCACTTGTCAATAAACTATTCAACGCTTGCCACATTTTTATTATGCTTTGTTGGCATCTGTTTGTTTTAATCAGGCTCAGTTAGCTGATTCTTTTATCTAGTTGTCTTACCAGCATTAGTCATAAAGCATTCAGTTCTACCTATTAGTCTGAGCTATGCAGTTAGTCGTCATTCATGCTGTTGCAGATCAGAGTTAATCTGTCAGTCCTCACTGTCTGGGGGATTCCCAGCTGCCCCAACCCCGGCAGTGCTCAAGGCCAGGTTGGATGGGGCTTGGAGCCACGTGGTCTAGTGGGAGGTGTCCCTGCTCACATCAGGGGGGCTGGAACAAAGTGGTCTTTAAGGTTCCATTCCAACCCAAACCATTCTATGATGACATGATTCTATGTCCTCGTGACACTGGAGCCTCAGCAGAGCAGCTCGTTGAATCCCCCGTGGAGGCTGGGTGTCATGTCCTTCACTTGGGATCACAAAGCTCATATCCTATTGCCCCAGGAAGAGCCCTGAGCCATGCATGGGGAGGAGGAGAGTGATAGTCTGGGCTTGGCATTTGCCTTGGTAAATACCCCGAGGCTTTACACAGCATCAGAACCACCTGCGTGGTGCCTCTGCTTGACTCTCATCGCTGCCTCCAGTTTTCAGCATTAATGAGTCCGTGGAGAGGCTTTGTCAGTAAAGGCCCTCAGTGGGGCCAATTAATACTCCAAGAAACTTCAGAATTTCATTCTGACTTTGTCTTCTTGAGCAATTTGTTTAATCTCCTCTCAGTAACTAATTTAGAACCAAATACACCCTGGGGCTCATTAAAATTCTGGAATTTTCTTCAAGTCTTTGAGAATTGTACAGATAATTGGAGAGGTTTCAGGGGAGTAGTGAATGATGAAGATTTCAATGACCATTTAAAAAGAAAGGATTTTTGCTTTTTAAGAATATTATAATAATTTTTCACTTTACAGAAGAAGTGATAGAAGCATGATCCAGAGGGTGTCCTAAGGAGATCTGGGTGGACAGGAAAAGCAGTCTCCTTGAGCCCAGACACTATAACAACAAACTTCCTCATCACCTTCCTTTTATCTGCCCTGTGGGACTTCCATCACTTTTCCTTACATCAGACTTCTCCACTGAAATCTGCAGCTTCAGTGGGATGTTACAGCTCCTTTGCACCAACTCCCACCTGCTTTCCTCAGAGAACTGACTGCACACAGGCACGGGAAGATTTCTCTTCATTGTAAACAAACAAAAGTTACACAAAATACAACTTAATGAACAGGAAAACACTCCTTAACTGTATGCTAAGTCCAAACTGCATGTAGTGATGTCCACAAGGGACAGTGGAACAATAACTTTTTTTGGAAGAGAAATAGGAAATGTTAGATATAAACACAATGATGTAGATTAAAGAGTACATTTTAGTATAAGCAAACCTGTCCCTTGTGCTTATTCTGAACACAATTGTTATGTTCAAGGCAGCTGATAGAGGTATTTCTCTGATCAAATTGAGTCATGTGCCACAGAGAGAGAGAGATGTTCAGTCTCTCTCTTCCCCATTAGCTGTATCTACTAGATGTCCAGTGACTATAAAGGCGGTAGTCTCATGGACATCCCTACATTGCTTCACCTAATCCAGTCCAGCTGCTGAATTTATTAGTCAAATAAAGGCCTTTAGTCCTAATTCAGATATCAAAACCATTGTAGCACATAGCCACAATTGTAGCACATAGCTCGTAAGGGCAGAGCAGGTCATGGTCAACTATCCTCATTCAGAGCTGGTGCACCACAGAATCCTCAGGTCATCTCAGACAGATTCAGCTTGCTTAGGAGAAAACCCTAACACTGAAAGTAGCCCTAATAGCGGGGAGGGAAGGTCTGGCTGCAGAGGAGATGTTTCAGGACTTGGAACACAGAGCCCTGAGGGCAAAGGTTGGTGAGAAGACAAAGGAGCTCGCTCAGAGGAAGCTGTGTGCTTTGAAGGGGATCATAGTTTCTGAATTATCCCTCCCACATTTCTGCTTTTACTTTCCTGTCATACTCTGATCATATTCCTGCTGCCTGGAGATTTTCCTCTTGGGAGATGTTTCCCCTTCCCTAGTTTTTTCCCTATCAGTGCTCACAGACTGCATCCCAAACTTTGTGCACTCACCCATCTCTGCAAGGCACTGGCTGGGCACATGTTCATGTTTGCAGATGGAGAAGGGCAGGTCAAAACAACCTGAAGGGTCTATTAGCATCCAAAGCTGATGCTAATGCTGTCCACAGGCAGAGGAGTGGCTGAAAACACTTTACAAGGCTCCCAGAAGATCTGCTGATCTTTTAAAGTTACAGATTAGGCATCTGAGTGACTTGTTCAAACTGGAGGGCTCCTTTTCCCTCTCTCCCCTCACCCCACTACCTTCAAAGTAGGAAAATGAAAACACAAGAAAGGTCCTTAACTTTAAACTAATCCCTCCATTGAGTTTCCTCTTGAAAAGTCTCTGCTAGAGATGTCCTGTCTGGATGTGTCAGCAGACCTGACTCACACAGCACCCTCCCAAAAGCTGGACCTGCCCTGAAAGGGGTTTCTCTTTCCCCCCAGAGCTTCTTCCTGAGATGCCATGGGAAGCTGTCCAGGCAAGCTGGGTGCTGACCCTGACCCTGGCAGGCAGGAGACCCTGACCCTGGCAGGGAGGAGTCCCTGCCCTGGCACACAGCTTCCTGGGGCACCGGGACCCTGCTCTGAAGGGCAGCCCCGGCCATCTCTGGGTGTACACATGGCTGAGCACCCCTGCAGACCTTCCTGGCAGAAGGAAGATGTTGTGTCCTGTCCTTTGACAGAGCATCAGGGAAAGCCTGCTCAGGAGCACCTTCTCCTCCTCTGCATAAACCATGGTATGTGCCAATTCTAAGAAATACTTCCAGGCTACTGATCTGCATTGCACTGCAGCCAGAGACTTAGCATGTAAAGGTCTGAAAATTTTTCTCCAGCAGTGGGATTTCCTCTGTCCTCCCACACCAGATTTTTAAGCCTCTCTACCTCATTCATCTTGGAGCCTGCAGGCAGTGTCTTCAGCTCTTTTGCTCCTGGGCAGAGGTTCCAGGAGATTCCTCAGACCCAGGAGCCTGTAACAGCTCAACAGCAGAGCACCAGCCTCTCTTGAGGTGTTCTCGAAGGTCCAGGGCTGACAACTCCTGGAATGCTGCAGGGTCCCCCCTGGGGTATGTAGGTTGAAGTGGACTGACATATTTACTGAATGTTCCTCTCTGAACATTGGAGACACTGCATTTGTAAGAGTGATTTGTTCTCCAGAACACAGTAGTCTTTGGGAGAAGGACATTTTCCCCTGCCTCAGCTCCTATCCCTGACATATTGCCAGGCAGGACACCTCAGAAGTGACAGGCAGGGGTCATATCCCCTCATGTAAGGCAGCTGAGGGAGGGAGGATACCACTCCAGAGGAGAAGATCCTCTCCACAGTGTGGAGCTGTCCCCTCCTAGCCACTGCACGACCACAATCATCTCCAGGGCCACAGCCCCTTATAGGAGGTTCAGAGACACAAGGGTGAGGGGCCCTGGGAGGGAAGAGAAGTCCCTGCATTTCCAGTGCAGGCTGAGCAGTACAAAAAAGCAAGTGTGGTTTCCTGCCCCGCCCTGGGCAGCAGTGACATGTGTACCCAACTCCCCCATGTTCAAAGTACCTGCAGCTACAAAGTGCCCAGAAAAGGCTGCAAATCTGCCAGGAGTTGGAAGGAAGTCTGAGCCTTCAGTGCTGGAAGGACAGGCCTTTTCTCTGCTGACCCAAAGAGAGGAATGTGTGAGCCCTTCTCAGCCCCACAATATTACTTTCCTAATTCTCGGTGCACCATGCAAATTCCTCTGGGGAAGCCTGCAATGCTCCTCTGGATGCTGGTCATCACCTTTTCTGCACTCCCTAAAGGTGAGAGCTCTCCCTTTCCTGGGAAGAGTACATAGACAAGGTGGGGGGGGCGGAGTGTGTTTTCCCCTGCCTGGGACACATATAATTCCCAAAATACTTTGTCCTTTCCTGTCCTCCCATAGGATGTGTGGAGGCTGGAGGATGGATGTCTGATATAGCCCTGCAGTACCCCACTGCCAGGCATAGAAGAGAGGTCCACCAGTCCCAGGGCTAGAAGGGATGGGAGCCAGGCTGGGTCTTTGTGCCCTAGGCAGATCTGAGCTCTGCCCTGCCATGGTAACCCAACCCATCTCTGCAGACCCCCAGAGAATGCACTGTCCTGCTGGAGGTGGGGACTGGGGAGAACCAGGCTGTAGCTGGAGGAGAAGGAGCAGGAGGTGGTTCTGATGTTGTCATGTCTTCTCTTGGCAGCAACTGCAGGAGGTAAGACAGGTCCCAAGAGGGGTCTCAGGAACACAGGGCCATTTTGAAGTATCCAGCCTGTGGACAGAGGAAGGTTGTGTCAGGGGATGAGGACATCTTTGGAGCTTTAACTTTCCTCTGTAAAAGGGAGAGGAGCAGGCTGTAGCACCCCAGCATTCTCCTTTCCCCCTACCAAACACCCTGTCCCTGCTGAATGTGCTGTCTGTGGCGGTGGGGAGCAATCCTGAGAGTGTGACACAACAGGTGAAAGTGATGGGGGGCCTTTGAGCACCCTGCACCTATCCTCTTGTGCTTTGGTAGGTGTAAGCTCTCAGGTGCAGCTGGTGACAGGTGGAGAGGGGCTGACAGCACCCAGGGTCTCATTGCACCTCTCCTGTGCCATGTGTCTCCTACATCAGCCACAGTTCTTCCACAATGCAGTGTGGGGCTGCTGTGGACACACAGGCCACCACCCCTAGGAGCAGCTCCCAGAGCACATCTCTAGTTTTGTGCATCCTGCACCCTCAGGACTCACTCTGGAGCTGCACAGTCTCACTCTGAGCAGACTTGGTATTTTCTAGGGGTAGGACATTTCTTGGGAAGGTTTAAGAGCCCCAATAGAAGGCCAAAAAGCTTCTTGTCCCTCTGGTGCTCATGGGCAACTAACAAACCAATTCCTGTGTGTCCACGTCCAGCCTGTTCTCTGCACCCTCTGTGCATGGGGATATGTGTTCAAGCATAGCTGGTGAAAGGAGCAGGCTAACTGGGAAGGGCTGGGAACTCCATGCCTCCATGCTCTCCTTCTACTAAGCTTCTGGATTCATATTTAAAGATACAGCGTTAACGAGAAGTTACACAGGGTCTTGTGAGTCTCCTACCTCAGCAGTTCTTTGGTCTGTGGTGTCTGGACAAGCCACTGCCTCCAGGCATAAGTTCTGGAACTAAAGGCCAAAATTCTGTGGTTTTGTGGACCCTACAACCCCAGGATGGACTACTGCACCCATGAGCTTTCTCACAGACACTCAAATCTCCCACCTGCCCTTATGTCTTTCCAGGTACCCTTTCCAACATAAAGATGGTGGCATCTGGTCCTAAGGCGGGGAAGGTCTCTGGCTCACTCTCACTCACCTGCACTGTAGAGGGAGCAGCTCTGGACAGCCCTCGATATGACTGGAATTGTGTCCGCCAGACCCCAGGAGGGCACCTGCAATTTGTAGGCTGGATCTACCCTTTTGGGAATAACACAGGCTATTCCCTAACCTTCCAAGGCCGAGTTACCCTTTCTGCAGATAAAATCAAAAGCAAGGTCTCCCTGCAGCTGCATTCCCTTACAGCCTCGGACACAGCCACCTACTTCTGTGCCAGGCAGCACACAGTGATGCCATTGCAGGGAGAGGAAGCACAAAAAGGGGGAGGGACTGCAGTGGTGGCAGGGCCCTTTCTCAAATGACAGTTGCCTGGACTCGCTCTGGGAAATATCAGTGAGACTTGGGATCAATAGATGTGGCCTCACCAGCACTGAGCACAGGGGAAGAATCTCTTCCCTGGACCTGTTGGCCACACTGTTCCTGATAAAGGCCAGGATGCCATTGGCCTTCTTGGCCACCTGGGCACACTGCTGGTTCATGTTCAGCTTCCTGTCAATCCAAACTCCCAGGTCCCTTCCTGCCTGGCTGCTCTCCAGCCACTCTGTGCCCAGCCTGTAGTGCTGCAGGGGGTTGTTGTGGCCAAAGTGCAGGACCCGACACTTGGCCTTGTTGAACCTCATCCCCTCGGAATCAGACCATCTCTCCAGCTTGTCCAGGTCCCTCTGCAGAGCCCCCCTGCCTTCCAGCAGATCAACACTCCCCCCCAACTTGGTGTCATCTGCAAATTTGCTAATGGTACACTTGATCCCCTCATCCAGATCATCAATAAAGATATTAAACAGAACTGGGACCAACACTGATGCCTGGGGGACCGCACTAGTGACCGGCTGCCAGCTGTTCACCACCACTCTCTAAGGAATCACTAAGGAATTGTAGTGTCTGTCATGGTGAGGAGAGGCTGGGAGAACCAGGTGGTTCAGCCTGGAGGAAAGGTTGATTGGGAAATGGGGATCTTCTCTGTATAAATACCTGACAGAGGGGAGTAAAGAGGATTAAGCTAAACTCTTCTGAGTAGTACTCAGGGAAAGGACAAGAGCAAATGGGCACAAAGTGAAATGCAGGAAATTCCACTTAAACAAAGCAAAAGATTTTTCACATCCTGGACCTGGGCAGGTCACTCCTGAGAGTGACTGAGCACTGGAACAATTTGCCCAGAGAGGCTGTGGAGTCTTCGTATGCAAAACTCAACTAGACATAGTCCTTGGTGACCTGCTTTATCTGACCTTACTTTGAGCAGGGGGTTAACAGCCTTGTAACATCTCTTCCATTCTCATCTATTCTTTAATTCTCTGTTTCTGGGTCAAATATCACCACCCCTTTCCACCACAACCCCTCGCCCCCCACCCAGAATCCACACAGAAAAAGAGGCAATGATACCAACGAAAATTAACCTCTGAAGAATTTGTGTATCAGAGACTTATTTTTTCTAGACCATGGAAATATTAGAGATATAAATAATTTTAGGTACAGAATAATCTTAATACACAAGAAAATAATCTGACTGTGTCTGGTTCTTGACATTCTTAAGAAAGTATCCTCCCTTAAATCTCTAGAATTTTATTAAAAATATATCTGGAATCAAGTAATTTGAGTTAAAAGGTCTCTTACAATCCAAATTGATCTATATTCAGTGTCACCAACTGTGGGCAATATTTCCGTAAGAGTTGTATTATTACCTTAATCTATCATAAAGGTGATGCTGGCAATGCTATTATTAATAACTGTAACTGTGGTTTGATTTTCCAGCAACAAAAGGGCAGAGGAAGAAAAAATGCAGCATTCAAAAGACATCAAAGAAGAGGTGTCATCTGACATTGAAATGAAAAGACAGTTTTTGTATGACTATTCACCACTGTGTGGTCTCGGTGACACAGTGGTTAAAGGAGACTGAACCACCCAGCACAAACTGACTTCTGGAAAAGCCTGAAGGTGCAACTTAACCCCACTTCCTCACGGCATCATCTTCCCCCAGACAGCTGCATCCTGAAGAACACATCTGATTCTGACTGGGGTTCAAGCTATGGGACAATCACTGTATGCCATGCCAGTTTTTCTCACACTTAAATACAGATGCTGGTCTCCAGATCATTTGATTTTGAACATACTTCTTACCAACTCCAGTTTAGCAGATTCATGTTTTTACTTGACAGAGTTTGGAAGTTTCTATCTAAGTTACCCATTGTGTCCCCTCTACTTCATTGCAGAGAAACAATTGGTTCTAAAGAAATTTTTCGCTTCCCAAGCTACTTTAGAGAGATAGAACAGTTCAGTCAATTGTATTTGGTGCATGACTCTCTTCACAACATCCGGATGACTCTCTCAAATGCAGGCCCTCAAAGCTAGGTAAGAAGATTTTAGCTCCATGTGGCAGGTCTGGTTTTCCCTGACCAGATCATGACCCTACACTCTACTACTGAGCATCACCATTGAGATGGATCCCTCTATCTTCAGCTCAGCTCACAGCAAGCCGTGCCCCTTTATCCACCACCTCCATCTAGTGTTATAATTCTCCCACCCTTCCTGCCTTTTCCACATCTGTTTCTCCTTCCACTCAATGATTTAAGAGATTATGCATTAATTCCCTCTTGATTAATGTTTTCCTCCATGGCCCAGATCGTGATCTCCTTTCTTTGCCCATGACAGATGCAGTTTCTTCCCATTCATTATATCTTCATGGACCA
This sequence comes from Pipra filicauda, assembly GCF_003945595.2. Taxonomy (NCBI): domain Eukaryota; kingdom Metazoa; phylum Chordata; class Aves; order Passeriformes; family Pipridae; genus Pipra; species Pipra filicauda. Next base: position 5,925,488 of record NW_024104976.1, on the reverse strand, counting down.
CTGCAAGGAACACTGTCTGAGTTTCTGACAATGCCAGTGTACTTCACTATCAGAGCAAATCTAAGTTAATGCATTCATTCTTAAACATCTTCATGGGCTATAGATTAGATTGCTGCAGAATCTCCATAGCTGCTAAACACTAAGGAGGCCTTAGAGCCTGCCTGAAGTCACCCAGGCAACTCATAGCTTCTGGGAAGGAGGAGGGCCCATCAACTCTGAGGCCATTTCCAGTGTGGCCTCTTCATGCCCTGGTCAGCTTAGAGGTCCACTCCCTTCTCCTTTTTGGTGTATGTTTGTTAACCCTCATGGCCAACTTTCAGCACTGCTTTAGTGGAGGACCAGACTAGCACTTTTGCACCTTTTCCACTTGCTGTCCCTGTCACTTGGGTAGAAAAATCCTATACTAGCTCACAATTGCCTTATAATCTCCCACCACATATAAATTTATTTTTTTTCAGGATGTTAATATATTTCCCTTCTTCCTGCCCTTCTCCCTGCTTGACAGCAGTTAGAGATTGGTATTAAAATGTATTTCCTTGGTATACCACCTGTACCCAAGTTTTCTTTTTCCTTATAAGCTGTTAACATGAGTTTAGCTTAGAGCTGCTACCTCAGGGTAAGAGAACCATGACATATCCATTTTCAAGGATTGCTGTTTAAGCACTGTCTGGGGTGGGGGAAGAGGTACCCACGCACTTACCCTACTGCAAATACCACATGATTTGTGTTTCAATTAAAAGTAATTTGCTTGTATCATGTGGCTGTGTTTACATCCTTGCATTACGAAGTCACCTTTTATAGCATCTTCAATAACAGTCAGGCAAGATTTCACCACCACAACTTCCCTTCTAACATTGAAGTGGAAGCTGCTTTGCTGTCCAGCCTACATATGAAGGATGTATTCAAGCAAAATTTATCTTTGCTTGCATTTAATGTTTCACCCAAGTCCTTAGTTTCAGGTGGCACTAAGGATGCAGAACTTGCCCATTGTGCAGGATTTGGTCAATCCTCTTTGCACCACCCAGAGCAAAATCCTTGTTTAATAACTCCTCACATGGAACAATGTATCTCTACCTAGTAAAGAACAATAATTTCTTTTTAATTTTTAAAAATACCAAAAGTAGGATAAAGACTTCCTGAGGCAGCAAATGATCCTCACACTGGCCCATCCAGAAAGATGACAACTCGAAACCCCCAGATTGTGTGTATTCTTTTTCTTCCTGGGCAACAAAATCAGAGCATAGAGAATACAAAAACAACATCAAAAAAGTGCCATGTCTGTAACTCTGAAGAATTTTGCTAATTGCTGTAGAATAATAGTAAGATTCAGTCATGAGACTAGAATCTGAGCCTTACCAGACCAACATTATAATCCTTCATTATAATCTTACAGGTGTCAAGCAGGTTCAAATCTCCTCTTTTCTTTCCACCTTCAGATCCCTATTTTAAAGTCCGTGTGATTTCTTATGTGGTATATAGGGCATATGACTCCAAGTCTCACATGAAACACTGTACAGGAAAAGGGAAGGAAGCAGCACTTTTTGTAACTCAGTATATCACTGTGCTGAGAACTTGGGGTAGCTCACAGTGGCACAAATGCCATAAGGTCTCATTCAAAAACCTCAGATTACCAAAGGGGCAATACATTTTGAAGAAAGAATGGGAAAAGGAAACATATTGAAGAAGAGAACTGCAGAATTCCTAGGAATACTTATTCTGGAAGTATACTGCTTATTGAGGTAATAGAAGAGAGAATCTTTGACCTGGATCAAATTGTTTAAAATCACTCTACAATGAAATTATTGTTTTCTGCCCTCAGGATTTTGCTTATTTTTGAGCACTTTCATTGCTGTCCATATATGGATCCTTTGGACAACTCTGGCATTTTATTGTCTGGTTTTATACACCTTTAGAGCGTGGTGAGGAAGGTGGGTTTATTTGGCTATGTGCAAACAGTGTGGCAACAGACAAGCTCGTATTTGGAACGGGAACAACTTTTTCAGTTGAGCCAAGTAAGTTCCACTTGTTTTACTAATAATGTATTTCTAAAGCCTTCTCTCCCTGTGTGTTATGGTTAAGCCTTTCAGCCTCATCAAGTGAAGCATTTTTGGGTAATTAAAAAAGAACACCAAAACCTTTTAATCTATATCATACATATCAAGCATCTTAAGCTACAGTTGAAGTAAATAGTCTTCTTAGTATTTAATCTTTTTAATTAAAAATTATTATGATAATTTATGTTGTATTCTTAAAACTTCCCTCCCTCATTTCAAGGTCCCTCAGTTAAATATATATATATATATGTGTGTGTGTGTGTGTATATGTATATGAGGACAAGTTTAGGAGTCCAAGAGATTAGAAGCTCCAATGAAAATCCCACCCTTATACTCCCTTTCCATCTTTGATCTCCTCTATGGCAAACAGAAGGAAAAAATAAACATAGAAAGACACTCAGCTGTCAGGGGACAGATGTGGCTGGACTGTATCTGAACCATCCATGATTTAGCTCTCAGAAAAGCATGCAGAAAAATGAAATCAACACAAAACAATGCTTCTTTTTTTCTCAGAGAGTCAAAAAGAATCTGCCCCAGAAGTCATTATGCTCAAATCAAAGAAGCCTAAACAACATGACAACAAACTGAACACGGCTTGTTTGGCGAGGTCTTTCTACCCTGAGAACATCAGCCTTGATGTGCCCGAGAGTGTTGTTTTGTATGACCTGAAGGCACCTCTGGTCACGTCTGGGGGGATGTACAGCACCATGAAGGTCGTTGGAGTGGAGCCAGATGCAGAGGTGACCTGCAAGGCTACGCACAAAGGGAACAGGAGCAAAGCCAGCACAACTCTGCCAGGTACAGTGCTGTTGTCCAAGTGCCGCGTGACTTTGGAAGATGCATGTTCCACGATTTTTTCCTGCCCTTTGAGGATCTAGCAAGGAAAAACGCAGTCAGAAAGATATTTAGGCACTTAGTTAGGTAAAGACAAGATATTTAAAAGCATATAACATATGTGACCTTAATTCAACTATTAAAGCACAACAAAAAACTAAGCCAACCTAAACTTTCCCCATCCCAAAAAAGAATAAAAACAACCCTCTAATATTTGTGAGTCTAACTTTATCTAAGAGAAAATAGTTAAAGGGACACGGGTACACATGCCTGCTAGAAGAAAGCTTGAAATAACTTCTATGAAAAACACAAAATAAAAAAAAGGCATATAATTGTTCTCCAGATATTTTGGTTACCTTTCGATCACTTTTTTAATTGTTGTTTTCCTTCAAAAGGGAGAGAAAAGTAAAACTCAACAATCCTGAGGGGGGTTTTCTGCAATCACAGATAGAAAGCTAATTTTTCTATTCAAGTTAATAATTAATTAATGACCTGCCACCTGATTCTCCAATACTGCTTAACTCCTGCTGGGAAAAGAACTATAGGTATGTTTTGTGCAATTCTTTTTTCGTATAGTTTGGATACAATTTATAGAGTCTGTCTATCATTTGACAGAAGAGAAAACTGAAGAATTTGGAACAGTTAATGATTGCAGCATTACAGATGCTTCTAAAAGAGGTGAGTTGCCTAAAGGAACATCAGAGTACAGTTGCTTTATTGGGGATTCAGTAACAATGCAGGAACGTGCACTGCCTTTGGTACAGAAATGTCTGAATTGGAGATACTTGTTAACCTACACTTTAAGTTTATTAAGCTTATTAAACTGCACTTTCTGCAGGCTCAATATCAAAACATGAATAACTGCTTTCTCCTGTGCAGAAATGTCAGAATTGGAAATACTTATTGAGAAATGACCTTCAGGTTAACAGACTAGATAGTGGACAAATTCCCATGGGATAAAACAGCAATGGGAAGTCCATTCTCCTCTCTTCCCTGCACTTGCTACATTCCTCTCTCATATTTTCCCCAGTTCCTGCATCCCTCATCTGGCTATGTGTGGATTTTCCTTCTTTTTTGGGGGTGAGTGGGGCAGGGTGGGGTTAATATCAAGATGACACTTTCTTCCCTCTTCTTCTTTTTAAAGCAAATGTCAAAACGAACGCACTCTTCGTGGCTGTTTTGGGTTTGAGAGTCCTGCTGGCAAAGAGCATCATCTTCAATGCACTCATGAGTATCAAGCTGTTCCTCTTCTGAGGTAGGAGACACATCATTCAGTCTCTGGGAACACAGGAGGCAAGATCAAAGAGTGGCCATTTGCATCCTTCTGTAACCCCACAAGGAGTGACATCCGTTCAGCTGTTCCTGTTTCCACTGGATGAGTTAATTTATCCTCCAAATTGCACCTTATCCCCAAATCAGGCTAATCCAGAGCATCTCAGGTTCTATTAGAAATCTGCTGGTTGTTTCAAGTGGCAAAGCACAAAGTCTGGGTACACGTCCAAATCAGAAAGAATATAAAGGGAGAATCCCAAAAGCCAACAAAGGCAAAAAGAGGGGCAGGAAAAGAAGGAAGGAAAATGATAAAGATTAGGTAGCCAAACGACCAGAAAGTATTTGGCCACTATATTGCAGATTAACAGGAACTCAGCACCACTGCATTAAATGTGAATAAGAATTTAAAACAAGCATTGTTTGCTCTTTCAGGTACTGGGTGAGACAGCAATGGGCTGAATAAGAGCAGGAAAGAACACACAACAGGGTAACACTGTGTGTCAGCTTTGCTACCCATAAACATCTGAAGAATCAACAAACTGCCCCATTTCTGTAGATCTGTGAGTCTCTTCACTTCATCAAGGTGCTCTTTAGTGAACACCATCTAGAATCCTTCTTATACAGCTAATGCTATATAATGCTGTATAATGCTGAACTCTTGTCTAGCTTAGAATCATTAATAGAACAATTTCTGGTGTTTCTTATTTCCCTCATCCCTCTGTTGAGTAGGAACAGTAAGCTCTCCTACTCCTGGATCCATTGCACTGATACATCCAAATTGCTTACATAGTTTTGAAAACTTAAAATTTAACTGTATACTTAGGATACTTTAAAAATACCACTTCTGGTCATATTACTTTGTTGTCTACAGAAATAATTATCTTCTGCTCAGGGATCCCAGGCACAGGGGGTGTACTGTATAATTTCAGTTTTTACAGGATTTTATCAGTGGCAATTTTGGACCTAAAGGAATTCAATTCAGACAGGCGTAGTGTTTTCATTTCCATTATCATTTTCATTTCCATTTCTTCTTTTGAGCATTTTTTCTCTTTTTTTTTAAAGTATATGGTACCTGCATTTTAGCTTTCCTTAATATGCACCAAAATAAAGTTTTGTTATGTTTGATTTGCACTGTGCCATTTCTTCTGAAAGTTGGATGAAAATCTTTGAAATTCCACTGTCCTACCTGACCACTGAGAACTAGAAAATTACTTATTACATTCTAGATTGCCTTTTCATTAAATTTGCCTTCCTTGGGCTTTCCACGGGGAAAGAGAAAGACTCCCTGGCCAATGTAAAAGATTTCAGGTTAGCTATGAATTCTGGCCCTATTGGGTTTAAATGAATTTTAATTATTCGTGGCCCTTTCAAATTAATCAGGCTCAAAATTGTGGATAACAATACGAGAGACAGGTCTAAAGAGAAAAGGTGAGAGAACAAGCTGCTGCTTTTCCACGCACCAATACTAGGAAGGGGCCAACAGGAAACACTGGGATGTTCTGATAAATCACCCAACTGTTGGCTGGCAGTCACAAAAACCAAACACTAACTTCTCACGAGCTGCAAGCTGACAGGATGCTGTGGTTAAAACACACTGACTCTATCAGGCTACTCAAGACAAATCCCCCCTTGCTTTTAAACACATGTTAACCACTTCCCAGGGGGCAGGGCCCACAACATTTCTCAGGTGCTGACTGAACCACTGTTGACTCCAAAAAGGCCCCCAGAAGGGTGCACGGTGAAATCTATTTAGCTAACTTTGACAGATTTAGTTCAGACCCTCCCTTCAGAAGTTGTGACATTTCTATGGTGAAACCACTGTCTCTAGGTCCTGCAGCTCTGTGCTTGGGTCTCAGGAGCACACAGTGTGGAAAAGCATGGTAGTCTTGTTATTGTTTCCTAGGCATCCCAAGAGCCAGATGGACATGTGGAGCAAGCTGACAGCAAATCTCCCTTGAGACAGCCCCCTTCCTGTCCCAGTTAAACAAGCCATACTCCACCTCTGCAGCCTGAGTGACTCAGCCACAAAACCCCGCTGCTCTCACAGCACCCTTCTGCTACTCTGTTGCTCCCTTTCCACTCTGGCTCCTGAGCCTCAGTTGACTTCTCTGCAGGTAGTGCCCAACACCTGTATTTCCCTCTCTGGGACAAAGGAGGCGGAAAACACGCTGGTTCAGTGCAAGGGCTTGTAGGGAGAGAGGCATCCATGGGAACAGGAGAGTTCCCTCTGCAGTTCCCATCTCCCTGCAGACGTGGACAGGTAGCGCCAGACCAGGCCAAAGCTCGGTGTTCCCTGTGCTCCAAAGGCAATGGATGGAAAGGTGGGAAATGCTGTTGGAGCAGGCCCTGCTCCACCGGGACCATGATTTTCCATCTTCCCAGCTCTTTTCTCCCTTCACTTGGCTTTTCCCTGGAGCTGTGGTATGCCAGCACAGGCAGCCAGTGCCTCCCTTAGTCCCTGAATGCCCAGGACTGGACACAGAGAAAATAACAGGAATATGGAAATCCCTGCACTGGGAGCTTGTGGTGCTCTGGTTTAAATCTTGGATTTATAATGTTAAAATTGTAGGTGAGGTGAGGCATGGGGTCTGAGGAGCGACAGCAGGGAGGGGTGGGAATGGGTGGGGCTGTGGCTATAAAAGGAATGTGTGGGGTGGTGTCACCTGATCAGTTTTTGGGGTCACAGGGAGAAATCCAGTGCTGCATTTGCAGAGCTTGGAACTGAGCCCAAGTCCTGTGATTTGAGGCTCTCAAGCAGACACCCAGTGCTGCATTTTGGGGGCTCAGAACCGGGCTCACTCAGAGAATTTTTAGGGCATTGGACAGGTGTTACCGTCTTCTCTCTTACCTTTTGCATTATGTGATCCTCCCTCAATCAGAGAAGGCATAAAATGGAGCAGGAGGGGGAGCTCATTTCGTTTCTGTGAGCTCCAGGCTTGAGACGGCAGCAGAGTACTTTGTTTTCAAATATTCCTACCAAACACAGTCAATTTTAAGCTCCCTTGGGCACTTTTGGATCTTTCTGTGCTGCTTCTCCTCTGATCTTTTACCTGGGAAGTGTGAGCTCAGAAGCACCTCCCTACTGAATGGGTTTTTATGCTTCCAAATTTTTTTTCTTAGAAAAGCAATCAGGTCTGCCTGCAGGACAGGAGCTGGGGGAAGAGGGAGGGAACTTCAACCCTTTGGGGGGCTGCCCTGTCTTTATTTTTCTAGCAGAGCCCCTTTTTTTTTTTGGGGGGGGGGAATGTATATATTATTAAAGACACGTATATGTATAATATGTATATATTATTAAAGACACGTGCTGCTGTCCACCTTTCTGGGGGTGAGAAAAAGGGAGGGGATTGGAGCCTGGGGGTTGATGATCACATTTGGGACACCTCGATGTCACTGGGAGAGCAATGATGCAATGGAGGAGGAGATGAGTGGGGAATCAAGGGCGTCAGGTGGGATCTCCCCAGAAAGGGAGGTTACAGCCCCAAAATGCCAGAAAATTCATAGGGAGCATGTGTGAAATACTAAAACCTTTAAAGTTTCTCATTTTTATATATGTAAACAAATATTAATTCATACAAAAATTATTTTAAAATAAAACCCCGTGCCTGCTATATTATATATAGGATTTTAGGATATAAGACATTCTTAATACAGATCTATAGGGTTTGAGAATACAAATGTAACTTTTAAATATATATATATATATATATGTATTAACTAACAAAGGGCTGGAAAATGTGAGGAAAGATGATCGATATGAAGGCAATAGGAAGAGCTCTGGGTGTTGGGAGGTTTTTTTTCTGTCCCCTCTGTCACACCCCGAGCTCGGGACCTCGGCTGGGACTGGAATCGTCGCTGTGGTGAAGGCGAGGGACTGCAAGTGTTTGGTGACTCGCGGGTGACGCCTCCTGACCGAAAGCGGCAACATCGAGGTTCTCTGAGAGGGAAAGGGAGGGACAATTTTGGGGTAAAACCTGAGCTAGTCAGGGGATGTTTTAGGGAGTAATATCTAACTTCACGTATAGAGGACAGAATGAACGTTTCTGAGGGAAAAGCAGAGGCAAATTGGGAGGGGGAGCAGCGGTGGCTTTTTTTTTTTTGACAGAAATGCTGAGGTAATTTAGATGAAACAAAATCACGTTTTTTTCAGGGTGAATCCAGGCGTGCTTTGGAGTTGAAAAAAGAGCCTTTCTGAGAGAAAGCCTGGGAACTCAGAGAAGACAGAGGCAGCATTTTGGACAGAAAATCTGGGATTACTCAGAGAGGACAGAGGTGACACTTTTAACTGAAAACCTGACACAGTTGAGAGGGGACACAACCACTGTTTCATGTAGGGAAGTGTGAGGTGATGTAGAGGGGATAGAGGTGGCATTTTGGTGTCTCATGTGCAGGAGATGGGCACTCCATGGGCAGCAAAACCTTTCTGTTCTGTTTCTTTGACTGGGAGGAATCTTCAGCCGTATTCAATTTTGGGAGGCAGACTCGCAATTTCAGCACAATGGGAGTTGTACAATCCTCCTCAGCTCCAAGTCCTAAAGCCTGACAACTCAAACCTCTTCAAATTATTTACCTTGGTGCCAAGTTCCGCAATTGGTGCAAATATGCTGCTTAGTTTCAGACAACCTAATTTCATAAGAAATGGTGACAACCAGGAAGCATCCACCACAAGTAAGCTCTGACAGTGTTTATTTGACATTGAGGTCAAATAAGGATGCAATCTGACCCACACTTTTTGACATTGAAATTGTTTCATAATAACAATGAAGGGGGATGCAGCACAGACTGTCAGGGCCATGGGAACACTAACTAGCTATCCATATTTTCCACACTGACAGTGTCTCTTTCTTTCTAAGGCATCTGGTAATTGTCATTCTCTTTTATTTGAATAATCTTTTGAAGGACCAAGACTTTGGTGATTTTACGTGTAAGTCCTTTGCAAGCACGTATTTATATAAATGGTATTGTTAAAGCATTGCTTTTCTGTGTTTTTAATAACAAATAAGCTCCAACCATGCTAAGTTGGGTATTTGGGAACACAAAGCAAACTTGATGTTTTTTTCCCCTCCCTATTATAAACTCCTTATCATGTGCTCCGCAAAATGGCATGATCAGGATTTTGAGAATTAGTGATGCGATTCTTCGCTGCAGCCTCAGTTTATTCAGCTTCTTGTTTATGAGTGTTATGGAGAAAAGATTTGCAAAGAGCATTTTTAGATAAACTGAAGTGGGACTCCAACATGAGCTATCCAGAGAAGGGCAATGAAGATGGCGAAGGGTCTGGAGCACAAGCTTGATGAGGAGCAGCTGAGGGAGCTGGGGGGGCTCAGCCTGGAGAAAAGGAGGCTCAGGAGGAACCTTCTCACTCTCTGCAACTCCCTGACAGGAGGGTGGAGCCAGGTGGGTGTCAGGCTCTGCTCCCAGGGAACAAGGGACAGGATAAGGGGACAGAGTCTTGAGCTGCGCCCGAGGAGATTTAGGTTGGACGTTAGGAATAATTTCTTCACAGAAAGGCTGACTAGACACTGGAATGGGCTGTCCAGGGAGGTGGTGGAGTCACCGTCCCTGGAGGTATTTAAAGAACGACTGGACGCGGCACTCGGTGCCGTGGCCTGGCTGACACGGTGGTGTTCGGTCACGGGTTGGACTCGGTGGTCTCAGAGGCCTTTCCCAAGCTAATCCGTTCTGTGGATATCGGCACTTCCCAATTGCTCACCGGCCTGGGAGCCGGGCGGGCGGGTCCGTTATTAATTAACACCACAGCAGCGAGGGCTACAAAGCAGAATTCTCTCACTGAGCACGGGTGACGAGAACAGTCCCGCCCCCTCAGGCCCCGGGGCCGGGCCCGGGCGGTGTCAGGGCGGATCGGGCGGGGCGGGGCCGGGCCCGGGGGCGGCGCGGGGCGAACATGGCGGCGGCCGAGGCGGCGGCGCTGAGGGTGTCGCGGCAGGAGAGGGAGCTGCGCTGGCTGGCGGCCGAGGTTGGGCGGCTGAAGGAGCCGCAGGAGCCGCGCTGCCCCGGCACCGCCAGCCCCGAGCTGCAGCGGCTGCGGGCCGAGAATGAGAAGCTGCGCTACCGCCTGCTGCACCTGCGCCGCAGCCTGGCGGCCGAGCTGGGCCGGGCGGCGCCGGCCGAGCCCCCGGGTGGCGCGGAGGTACAGCCTGGCGGCGAGCGGGGGGTCCGGGACGTCCGGGCCCCGGCGGGGAGGGAAGGGGCGGGATAGGGGCGCTCACGGACCCGCCAGCAGCCCGCGGGGGTCGCGGTGCTCAGGGGGGTGCGAGCCTGTCGCGGTGTCCGCCCGCAGCACTGAACAGCGCTCCTGCCTTTGCGCGAGTGTCACAGAATCTGAGAATGGGTTGGGTTGGGATCGTCTCGTTCCAACCCCTTGCCGTGGGCAGCGACACCTTCCGCTAGACCGGATTGCTCAGAGCCCCATCCGACCTGGCCTTGAACACTTGCATGGATGTGGCACCCACAGCTTCTCTGAGCAACCTGTGCCAGGTGTGACAGCACTGAAAGTTGTCGCTGTTCAGTGCTTCCACGGTCTCTCTGGGGAGGCTTTGCCAGTGATAGCTGTAGTAGTGCCATTGGGCACTACTTTACCTGGTGAGCGGTTTTGCTGTGTCTGCAGAGCATCAAAAAGATGCAGCTTAGATGTGTCGTGAGAAGTCTTTGTGCTCAGGACATTACTTATTCCCCTGGAATTGCCTTTTTAGCCCAACATTGTAATGGTCTGGTTTGGTTTAATGATTGCTGGGAAAAGTCTTAAAGACACAGCAGGTGCATACTTTGTATTATCACTGTTTCAGAAAGTCTGCAGTGCGAGTCCAACTGATGCAGTGAATCAAAATAAAGAGGAAAAGAAAAAAGAAAATAAGGCTGTGAATCAACATCAGAGTGATGTAAGTGGTTATTTTATACTACATAATAATAGAAGAAGGAGTGTTGTTTGACCAGGTTCAGAAAGGGTGCTCAAATCTGAAATACTTTGCTGTATTTTGAAATCCCAGCTTTTGGGAAAAAGGCTTTCTGTAGCATAGAGGAAAAAAACCATTATTTAGGAGCTTCATCTTCTGTTAGTAGGGTTACTTTCACATTCTTAGATCTCTGCTTTTAATGTAAGAAAACGATTGGGGTTATTGGGAAATAAAGGTCATAATTCTGCAGTGCCTAAAGAGAGTGAAGGTTCATGAGCAGTTAAACAGCGTGATGGCTGAAAGGATGTTGGCAGCACTGGCTGTAGTACAGTAGAGCTTAATAGCTTATCTTATGTTAAACTAGAGTAACCTTCACATGAACTATCTTCTTTGAATCTGATGCTTGGAATGGACTGGCAGAAGTGAGGGCTTGTTGGAGTGATTCAGATTTCTCTAGGACACCTGCTAAATGCAAATTCTGGGGCAGGAATATAGGCTGCTTTCTGAGGTCAAACCCACAAAGCCACTTAGGCCCAGATTGATGACAGTGCATGGAAAATTGGAAAGCTGCTATAAAACAGTCAGAAAGTTGGATGAAACTATCCTATGTATAATTATTTACAAATGCTTTACTGCATTTTAGTATAAATTCTAGTGCAGTGAAATCTGGTCCAAGTTGGGACCTCTGGGGATGCACCAACACTGTGAATCCTTTATTTCTCTCACAAGTTTGTATGTACATAATCTGCTTTATTTGTTACAGCTACAGTGTGTGCCAAGCTTCATAGAAGACAGACTGAAGCTTTACGAAGCACTGAAAAAAGAACATGATGCTTTGCTAGCTTACAGAGCAGCCAACCAGAGCCAATCTATCAAAATTACTCTGAAAGATGGAACGATGGCTGAAGGGGAATCTTGGAAAACCACGCCCTATCAATTAGCTGTAGGAATTAGGTAACCTGCAGATTCAAGGAGTTGTACTTTTGCAGTGATAAAACTGTTACTGTCATTTGTGTCTTACCTTGTGAAAAATATGTCATGGTCAGTGGATGGTGACTCTCTTAACTTTGTTTATTTGGAAAGCATTGAAACTTCAGCTTAATGCAGAATAAACAGGTGGTTGAAATTACTGTTCTGAGTGATAGTTGAGGTTCATAACACTTGGGATCATAATGCTTGCTTACAGTTAAAGAGTAAATCAGTGAGAGTGCTAGGACTTAATAGAGACATCTGAAGTTCTGTGAGTTACCAGATACAGTAGAACCTGTTGTACAAAGCAGTCATTCCCCAGCACTGAAAACTGTGGAATGAGACTTCTCAAGACTTAAACACTTTTCCACTTTTAAGGTAAAGAACCTTAAGACTACCACAGAAACAAAAATTTAAGGTTTTCAGGTGCTACAAGATGTAGGTGTGATCTCACAGAGTTTAGAAACCTAAGGTCTTTTACAAATTGAACCTAAATCTTCAGGTCTCTTGTCATCTTTTCTGGTTTTTTAGTCAAGCGTTGGCCTCGAATGCAGTCATAGCCAAAGTGAATGGTGAACTGTGGGACCTGGATCGTCCGCTGGAGGGAGATTGTACTCTAGAGCTGCTGACCTTTGATGATGAAGAAGCAAAAGCTGTGAGTAAACACTCTCTGGTTTCTGCTTGATTAGAAGAACTAATGACATAAAATTGATTGCAGCATTAGGCTTTTAAAATCTTGAAATAAAAAAAAAAAAGCGACAGAACTTTAAAGTAATGTGTTTCCTATGATTCAGGAAAGATGAGATACTAAGTGCCTATAATCTGAGAGTGAATAAAATCTTGGTGTTCTTTTTATCCTTCTCTTTTACATAAACAGGTTATTTCTCAAATGAGATCATACAGAACATCTTGATTTGTATGCTAACTTGAAATAGTTTAATGTCTTCTAAGATATGTTTTGTGGTTTGACTCAGTGCATCTGAAGATCAGACTGTGAAAGCAAAGTAAGACTGTCTTACCATTTTCTAAAAATTGTCCAATATTATATTTGAGTCATTAATAAAATCTTCATCTCCTTGTACTGGCACTGTTTAATAAAACCTTAAGTAGTCATATCTGAGTCAATTAAACTATGAATATTCTTAGCAACATGCCCAAGATTTTTTTTTAATGGGGTTCAGTCTGAAACCTTTGTTTATACACTAGAATTAGACTTCGGTTTTGTCAAGTAATTATTCATGTGATTAAGCTTGTCTTAGGCATTTCATGTAAAGGCTTTATCTTGTAGCAATGGCTCTCAATTAGTCCAAATTAATAGAAACTTAAAACATAAGACTGGTATTGATCTACTGGGTTGTTGGCTCCCCTCTGCTGACATTTCAGGTAATGTCAGACCTATTAATAAATGTACTGAATGTGAACAGTGGAAGCTTAATTTGCTACATTGTTTTAGGTCTGATTAGTGTTGCATAGACTTTTGACTGACTGGAAACTAACTTAAAAATGAACAAGGTAAGTACTAAGTTGATGGGATAGCACACAGGTATAATCACAGTCTTTCAGACTGAAGTATGGTGGGCCTCTAATGCTACATCTGACATTATATCAGTCATTTAGAGTACTTCAAAATGAGAACAGGAAATTGTTTTACCTCTCTTAAAATTTAAACAACCTTAGTTCCAGTCTGTTTCCCATCTGCAGATATACTTAATGGTTTGGTTTTTTTCTTTTTAGTTACGCAATGCCATTGACCCCTTGGCTTGCTCACCTGACTTTATTTGCAGGTTTATTGGCATTCAAGTGCTCACATCCTTGGAGAGGCCATGGAAGGATATTTTGGGGGCTGCTTGTGCTATGGACCACCAATTGAGAATGGATTTTATTATGACATGTATATTGAAGATAGGTAAAATTTCAGTGTCTTAGAACTTTTATACTCCGTATTGAAGCTCAGTACTAGAATTATTTTGTTCTGTCAAGTTTCTGCATGTTAAAAGTAAAATCATGTCTCTAATATGATTTGAAGCTGACAGGTCAGTCTTCTGTGTAGACACAAATTGAGTGTGTGTGTGTATATTTAAATTCAGGAGCAGTGTTCAGACACCTGCTCTGTAAGACTTGCAGCTGTTCAATGTTCTGTGGAAAAAATGTAGAGTGGGTAAAACTTTGTGAACTTCTGGGGACACAAGGGAGATGGAAACCAAACCCCCATGATTCTTCAAGGAAACCAAGTCACTTGTACCAAGGGCACGTGTGCATGTAACTTGTATAAGTGTTTACTACTTTTCTAATCCTTGTGCACAGCTTTACAATTCTGTTTGTTCTTTGTTTATCTTTCTGTAGTCAGGGAGAATACTGAATCTGCATCAGCTGATAAACAGACTCCTGCAGCTGGGAGGGTTCCTCCCCTCCTTTTTTTTTTCCTAAATCATATGTATACTTCAACTTGAAGGTCTTCCAGACATTTGATCATGTCAAAGACTATTCTAGGAATGATTGCAGTGGGTTTGTTTAGGGTGGTATTGTTTGTGTTTCTGAGTTTAGTGTCTGAAAATAGAGCTGATTGGAAGAAACTAAGAAAGTACTGTGACAAATCACAACAACGCATTTTTATGGTTTCAAATTAAACCACTAGGAAGTGGTTAATTGAAAAAAATGGGAGTATCAGAATAATTAATTTGTATTTCTTTTGCCTGTGTCTTTTTGTTTAGAGGTGTGTCTAGCACTGAATTCCCACTACTAGAGAACCACTGTAAAAATATCATAAAAGAGAAACAGGCTTTTGAAAGGCTGGAAGTCAAAAAGGAGACGCTGCTAGACATGTTTAAGGTAAATCTTTTGAGTAGCTGTGGTTCTGGTAAAATGATCTTTTAAAATGTAAGTTTTCTTAGAATTCTGCATGTGACTGACTCATCAGAGTTTTACCTGTCTAGTAAAACAAAGAAAAAGAATACCATCCTTTACCCCCTCTATTTCCTCTCAAATGTTAAAAATAATTTTTATTAGTGCCTGAACACATTTTGATTGCACAAAATTGCACAAAAACACCTCCGGATCAATGAGATGACAGATAAGTACACAAAAGGCACACATTCCTTCTGGCTCACTTGCAGGGACAGGTCAAAAAAGACTTTTGGGTTAGCCCCCTGTTTTATACAGTGAATATTGCCAGTCTCACTGTACTGTGTAATTCAGGTGGTACTCGCCATCCTCAACACACCCTCAGGGGACTTTTTGTCCCTCCCCTTGTTTTACAACTCTTCTGAAAGGATGTTGAACTGTTGAATACAAGCTTTTTTTTTTTTTTTTTTTTAAGTTGCAAGTGTCTATTACTGATGCACTTGCATTATTAATACATAATTTTAGAAGAGAATTTTGTTATCCATTTTATTGATATTTCTGACTTTTCATGTTTCCACACACAGTATAACAAGTTTAAGTGTCGTATCCTTAATGAGAAGGTGAAGACACCAACTACCACAATATACAGGTAAAGAAATATACTCCAAAAGTATTATGAAGTATTTTTATACTTAGTTTATTTAAACTGAGAGGAGAATAAATTGGTTTTTTGTTTTGTTTTTTATTCTGAATTCTTGTGTGATTGGGACTTAAGTTTGCAGTTAACATTGCTACTGATGTAAAATGAGATCTTTTCTCTGCTGGGACAGATTAGGTCTCAGTTTGTGGGCAAATGGCAAATCCAGTTTTTAGTCATTCCCTCTGGTTTCAGTAAACTGATTAAAGTAAGTTACCACCCTTGACACTGGATTGGTGCATAGTGGATAACACTAACTCTTAGCTCATTGTGGGATGAGGAACCAGCTTATTCACTTCCTCATTCCAATCAGTTGGAAAATGGCAAAACCATTTTTCTGTTTGATGTGCATAGTTTGAAATGTCCTGGGCAACTTTAACATGAAGTTCACTTGTGGAACTATATGAATTGGTAACTGTGCTATGATGCTCTTGATAATAGATCAACTATGCTGAGCATTTACTGAGTGAATATCCCACTTCAGGTGGAATTCACAGCTGCATTTAGGGTGCACTGAACTTGCTGCTTGTTGCATATTTGTGTTTTTAGCACGAACTTGTCACATTAGTGACTGTACAGAAAAATGTTGGAGAGTTTGGAAATGAACACTTTTTTTCTCTTGGCATATAGATGTGGTCCACTGATTGATCTCTGCAGGGGTCCACACGTCAGACACACTGGAAAAATTAAGGCCCTTAAAATAGTTAAGGTAAGTTAAAATTAAGTATGCATCGAAACTGAAATAAACTAGAGCACAGTTGATTTATTTATATATTTATTTCTCCTGAGCTGATTATGCTAGGGTCCTTTTATTGTTTTCTTTGTTTACTCTGAAAATAGTCCTTCATTTGTTTGCCGGCTCCCACTGTACTAGTAGAACTACAGACTTTAATCATTTGTCTGCATCCAAGGTTTGCTGATTCTTGACTTTCGTGGTAGCACGTCAGTGAAAGTTAACAGCATCCTTTTTTATCAGAGTATTAATGTAGTAACATGCATGTTTAGACTGAAGAGTACTGCAAAAGCACTGTAACTAGTAGTGACTAAATTAGCCGTGGAACCAATTGTCCCATGCCCAGTAGAGAAGTGCAGAGCCTAAGCCCACGTGGCTGTGCTGTTCCAGTATCTCCAGCCATCACTGCACCTGTGTCCTGGCTGGAGTCTGGACTTGCTGTCACATCTCTGTGTGAGTGGTGTTGTGAGCATGCTCTGTTCTGCAGTAGATGGACATCCAAGTCGGAAAAGTACTAATTTGACCTTGTCAGATGGTACAGGAGGTAAAGTGGATGCTGGCAGATCTGCAAGTGCTGCTGTTAAAAGATGGCATTGCTTACAGGAAAGGCAGAGACAGTGTTGGCAGAGGCCTCTGGTTTTGTGGTGTAGTTTAAGTTATTCACAGATGCTAATTTTGGTAACCTTATTAGACTGACCTCATCAGAACATTAATCATAGTTGCTTCTGCTGGCTTCCTAACTGAAGTGTATGGAACTCTGAATTCCAGGGATTACATATTAGATTGTCAAAACAGCTCAGAATTAACTCTGAGAGTTAGGTTTGTTGTGTCTGTCATGTTTCCCCACTGCATTATGTTTTGAGTGTAAACAAGTGCTGCTTTTTTAGCTGCTATAGCATGAAATAATAAAGCATGATGTAAGTTGAAACAAGGTACCTAAGTAGAGTAAAAATATTCCTTGACCAGTCACTTTTGTTTGTCTTCTGTATTAATATGCTGACTGAAAGGCACTGCAATATCTTTGTGTTATAAACAAATGCTGAAAGACTGCATATGAATCTTTTCCCAAGGAAAAAAATAATAATGTTTGAACGTGTTAATGTTTATCCCTCCTTTCCCTGATATTATGTAATATTATCTTAAAGTCTGGGTTTTGTGTGTCAGAGTTCCTCTACATATTGGGAAGGAAAATCTGATATGGAAACTCTGCAGAGAATATATGGAATATCCTTTCCTGATAACAAAATGATGAAGGAATGGGAAAAAATACAGGAAGAAGCCAAAAACCGGGATCATAGGAAAATTGGAAAGGTACAGTATTCCGTTGTCTACTTATTTTATGCTTCTGTAATACAATTCATTCTCTTTCCATGTTTTTTAGTTTTGGTTTGTTTCTTTTTCCATTTTTGGCAGTTTGAATGAGAGCTAGTTCTGTATGCTTCTTGGTGTTGCTTACATTTTGAATTTTTCTTCTACAGACTCAACTTGTCACTTGCATACGAGTATTAAACTAATGTTGGGAAGAAGTTCATGGGTTTAGTCCCTTGGTTTAGGGAAGTACCTCTTAAACCTTTTAATGTAGAGTCTACCTAAACCACTGTATTTTTCGTAGAAGAGATAATTTATTTGAAAAGTGCATAAATACCATGGTTTGGTCTGTCTTTATTATAGGTATAAATAAGGTTTACACCTTTGCTATAGTTTTGTTGAGAGGGTGGAGTTATAGGGAGGGTATTTGGGAAAAGAAAGAAGCTTTGTGGATATGTAAAGGCACAATGAGCAGTACAGGTGAAAGCAGGGAGACATTTACTGGAAAAACTGTTGTGTAAATGAAGGTCAGCATTGTTGGACAGGAGGATGGAGGCATTAACCTCTTGCTGCTCACTGGGAGACATGAAAGAAGAGACTGGAGGGCCTTCACAAGCAGAGGGTGAACAACTGAGGTAACTCAGAAGAGGAAGAGACAATGAGAAATTTACAGAAAACAATAACAAAAATTTATAAAAAGTAGGAAAATGGTCTTTATGGAAGTGATCATGCTTATTTCTATTAACTTATTAAGACTTGAATATTTCTGTAGTATTTGTTTGATTACTTCTATGCCTCTTCATAAACAAATGATCTAATTTCAATCAATCAGAGAGATTCTTCCCCCAGAGGGTGGTCGGGCACTGAACAGGCTCCCCAGGGCAGTGGGCACAGCACCAAGGCTGCCAGAGCTCAAGGAACATTTGGATGATCCTCTGGGGCACAGGGTGTGACTCTTGGGGATGGGCCTGTGCAGGGCCTGGAGTTGGACTGGATGATCCTTGTGGGTTCCTTCCAACTCGGCATAGCCCATGAATTTATGTAGGGTTTATGAATCTAGTATCTATGATATTGAAGTGGGTAAAGCTCTCTGAAGATGTATCAGAGCCACACTGCTGAGCTTCTCTTTTTTTTGGGGTCAAAATGCTGATAAAAAGTGAGTGGCTCACAAGCTTCAGCCATTATCCCTCATGTGTGATGGATATCTGCTTAATTGCTTTACTAAAGCAATTAAGGTTAATAAAGGTAAGATTAGATAAGACTTCAGGATTTTGGGGAAACGTGTTTTTACATAGTCAAAGAATCAAATAGAATTCAGTGTTATTACGAACTTCTAAGAGTAAGAACTGCAGATCAGTTAACTGGTGTTGCTGAGAACTTGTAGACTTAAATAAATCATCTTGTTTCTGTAACGTGCCATCTTTGTGAACAGTGTCTCAATGTGTGTGAGGTAGTTATGTTCTGCAGTTCTATCTGAATTGTTGTTAGAGCAATCTGGTTTTAATTTACCTAGGATCAAGAACTCTTCTTCTTTCATGATTTGAGTCCTGGAAGCTGCTTTTTCCTCCCCAGAGGTGCCTTTCTTTATAACACACTCATGGATTTCATACGGGTGAGTATATGGTGATGTAACTCTTAAGAAATTTAATATCAGTTGTCAATCTTAAATTGACATTCATAGCACTGAGCTATCCACAGAAAAATAAGTATCTATGTATATAAATATTTAACAGATTTTCAGTGTGATTATACAGATCTAACCTGTTTTGAAAATAGTGCAGAGTGAAGCTGTGCTTTTCCAGTTGTGCAAAACTTACAGTAGTCCTTTAGTCTCTCTGTAAATTGCCATCATAATAACACAGTTTAAAAGAATCAAGCTTTGGCCTGTCAAAAGCTCTGTAACCTTTTAAATGGTGAATTTGTTCTACAGGGGGAATATCACAGGCGTAATTTTACTGAAGTTGTGTCTCCAAACATCTTCAACAGTAAACTCTGGGAAGCTTCAGGACACTGGCAGCACTACAGTGAAAACATGTTCTCTTTTGAGATCGAGAAGGAAACTTTTGCCCTGAAACCCATGAATTGTCCCGGACATTGGTTTGTACTCTTAGCTGGAAAACTTCTGATTTTCCTTCATTTATCCTTTTTGAGGCTGAGGAGAATAAATGGAGTATTAATACATGTTGTCATGTATGTTCACAATAGACTACTAAGCCAACTGGGTGTGTCGAGGGGGCTTCTCTGACAGTGTCCCAGAAGTAAGTCTGCCCTAAGTGAGCTAGGTTTGTGCATGCTAATACTAGTCTGTACCACTAGTGAATACAAGTTGTTTTGGGTAGAGATAGGCATCAGATGTGCTGTACCAAGAAGGTACAGATGAACCAGTCTTGATTAACTCTTGCAGTGGTTTTTTTTTCGAGGTGGTCTTCAGCAGTACGTTCTGAGTGAAACACTTTTTCTGTTTGCCTGTCTTTTAGGGTGCAAACAACCTGAATGAATAAATGCTTAAAAATGTGATTACTGTCTGTATTGATCTTGGTTTATTTCTGTGTTGTCTTAAATCTCCTGTAAGAAGGCTAAAAGGAAGGCTCTTTCATGTTCCTTCTAGCTTGATGTTTGCCCATCGTCCACGATCCTGGAGGGAATTACCTCTTAGACTTGCAGATTTTGGAGTTCTGCACCGAAATGAGCTCTCTGGGACTTTAAGTGGCTTGACTCGTGTAAGGCGCTTCCAGCAGGATGATGCTCACATCTTTTGCACAATGGAACAGGTAAAGAAAGACAACTCCAAAATACCAAGCACCTCCCACACCCCCACAAGTCAAAAAAACCCCAAACAAACCCTTTCTTCTCCCAGTGCAAACAGTAAACAAGTAAAGAGGAAGAAATCCCTGAAATATTTCAACTCTAGCTTCTTCCATTGTGTTGCTGTATAGCATAACGGTGCTTTTGATGGTTTCTTTTGGTAGGTTTAGGTGCTTCCTTCTTTGATATTCCATATTTCTTAACTCTGCAATATTGCTGAACTCAATAGCCTGTTGGACTTGGCTGCTTTGTTGCAAGTTTCTCAAATAATAATGCTGTACTCAGTTTTTTACTTTATTTTTATTTTTTTCTTTAAAGTTACAAAATGCTCATATCAAAAGCAGAAAACAGTATTATCTGAGGGATCTTATTGTTTGTGAATTATGTAGTAAGATTTTCTGTATGGAATTTTTCCATTTAGAAAGATGCACTGGGCAACTAAATCCCAAAAAATAATTTTTTTTTTTTTTTTTTTTTACATCTTCCATCCACCCCTGCAAAGAAAAAAGCTGTTGACCATGTTTTGTTTTCTCTAGTAATGCTGAACAAATACTTCAGTTTGGGTTTGTAGGATGTGGGGTTTAATTTTTTCTTATTTAATGGACTCTCTTATTCTGGTTATGATGAATTCAATAGTTTCAATTACATTTTTATGTAAGTGACTTTTAACTAATATATTTTGGTTCGTGTTTAAGATTGAAGAAGAAATTGAGGGCTGTCTTGATTTCTTGAAGTCAGTATATGCTGTCTTTGGTTTTACTTTTCAACTACATCTTTCTACAAGACCCGAAAATTACCTTGGAGAGTTAGAGATCTGGGATCATGCAGAAAAGGTAATTCATTTAAAAGCAAACAAACAAAGCAACTCCTTAATATTTGTATTTGCAGAGGTAGATATTTAACTGAGTTCCTTCTTGTCGAATAGTGAAATTGCTTACCTCAGATCCTAAATATTGTCCTGAGTGGAAATGCCTGTTGAAAAACATCACATTAGATCTGAAGTTACTGTATAAAAATGAGAACTTCCAGGTTCTTACTTAGCCCCTTATCTTGAACTGGTTAGATTTCTGGGTTTTTTTTCTGATTAATCACATAGTGTACAAGGAACTACTATTCCAAGGTTACTTGTCATAAATGAACAAATGCTTGAGCAAAAGGGGTTGTGCTGCCTGCTGGCTGCCTTTGAATTTTAAAGGCAAATGCTTTGACTTCCAGTAATGAGAAACCCTGCTATACCTTCTTTAATTACTCTCTCACTTTTTTGATTAGCAACTTCAAAACAGCTTGAATAAATTTGGAGAGCAATGGCTTTTGAATCCAGGAGATGGAGCATTTTATGGTCCTAAGGTCAGTGATTCAACGTTTTAATATAACTTTGGGGTAGACAAGAATGCAGACATACTGCAGGCAAACTGTATTTAGTAACTGTGTTATTTTGCTTCACAGATTGATATTAAAATCAAAGATGCAATTGGGAGGTACCATCAATGTGCTACCATCCAACTTGACTTCCAGCTGCCCATTCGATTTAATCTTACTTATGTTGGGTGAGTGGTTAAGCTAAATAGCTTCCTCTTTTAAATGAAATAATGAATAAAAATAATCATAAATGCTTTCATTATCTGTAATTCCCATTATGTATTAATGCTGTGCTGCTCATTTAATAAATGGTTAGCCTGGCAAGGAGAGTCACAAACTTGATGTAACAATAGCTCACTTTAGTTGAAATGCTACTGAGTGCAGGAAAATCTCATCAGCTGTCTTGTCTGCCAGTTCTGAGGACAACTGATCATATATAATGCTAAAAAAACCTCAGCTGAGTCAGTTTTCACTTTCAGCCCAGTCACAGTGTCTCCTTGGAAGACATACCATACAAATTCAAACATGCCTTAAGGAGCTGCTGTGTTTGTACTAAGTACTTCTTTGTTTTTATTGGGTAAAACTAGTTAACTTTGAACATAAACCCAATACAAAGAGTTTTTAGTGAAAATCTCACTTTGGCTTCCAGCTAGAAAGACGGATTTTTATCCACTGAGGAGATTAATCTTAATATCATGTTAACTCAAATACACATTTTCTGGGTTGTTTTTCTTGAAGTGTTTGTTTTTTGCATATTATCAAGATATTGATAGGGAAGTGTCATGGTTTGAGATAGCCCCAACATCCAATTCCCTAGCTCCATCCCCCCTCCCACATCTCAACCTAATGTGAGATGGGTTTTTCCAGACAAAACACACCAGACTCAAAGTGGGGAAAAGGGAATATATTACAATGACTGTACAAATAAATATAACATCACATTATACACATGATCACAACTATCTCTACCATGACATATGTATTTACAATGGATCAGATCTCTTCTCCCCTCCAAATAAAAGTCCAGGAGGGAAAGAAGGACAGATCCCTTCCAGTCTCTGAACAGCAGCATCTTCTAAGGCAGCAGGTTTCTTCTCATCTCATGCAGCAGCTGATAGCTGGCTTTCTGCCAGCATCCACGAGGGAGGTATTCAAGCTCCCCCGGCCCCATCGCCTCACAACCGAGGGGTCTTCCGTGGGCTTCGTAACCCCAGACAAGGTCGTTTCACCACGTCATATCACGAAGACACAGGGGGGTCTTCGTGACGGTCTGGTATCTCTTGCAGGGCCTCTGTGCCCTGTCTCTCAGGCTGCCACCGTGGCAGCAGTGCGAGGGGGGGAAGCCAAGGTCAACTCCCCCTGCATTCCTCTCGGAGCTCTCTAGCTCCTTTCTACAGTGCATGTCGCACTTCAAGGCTCTTTCAAGTAAGAGTCCATCATCTTCCTCCTTCCAGGAGGTCTCAAAGGAGTTTTGGGGATCTGGTATCAGTCTTACCCCCAAGAACTCTGTAGCTCTCAGCTGCTGGCTCTCCTTTCCTCGACTCTCCTTCCAGGAGTCTCCTCTGCAGTGCTGCATGTTGCTTCTGCTGCTTCTTCAGTTCAGGTTCTTATCTCTGGCTCTCTGCCACTGTTTCTCTGGTCAGCGTCGGCTGCTGCTCTGTGCCCATGGAGAAAACATCTCCCGGCATACTACAGGCACCTAGCCCAGCTTTATGCTGTTCCAGGTCCCTGCAGCCCCCAGCCAGGGGCTGGGAGGGGGCCAGAGGCCCCAAGGGGCTCAGAGCCCCTTCCTCGTGGCTCTACAACATGGCCACCTCTCCTACAACCAAACTACAACTCTTCTTTTCCGGTCTGGTTGTGATATGTTTACATTTCTGCAGGAGCGCCCATTGGGCAGAACTTCAAAACTTCCAGGGGTTTCCACCCCTTGGGGTCTACCACTTCTCTTAGCCTCTGGGGAAAACAAGGTTCAAACCACTACAGGAAGACAGAATAAGAATCTTTGTTACTTTTTGGTCCTGCTGCATGTTCTACAGTAGGTGCCATAGCTTTTTAGTAGGTGATGGTACTGTTGCAAACAGCTGGCTTTTTTTTATCACAGTATTGTAATTTAAGCAAAGTAATGAACAGGTGAGGTTCAAAAGGGCAGGTAAGGTCCTGTGCAACAAAATAAAAGCAAGTCATAGTGGAAGAGAGAGAACAAGGAAGAACATAAAATATTAAAATGCACAGAAATGGTGCTGAGTCAGTCGAGTGTCTTTTCAAATTTAAGAGTTAGTGTCTATGCCACTGGCCATAGGCATGATTATTTTAAGTCACTGTGATTATTCAGTATTCCTTTAAAAGCCTAGATGACTTAAAGGACATTATTAATAAAAAGAGTAGATTTTGCCTGAGTATAACTAACTGAATTTTGTCCATCTGTTAAAAGTAGAATCAAAAACACTAGTAGGATTACATGTGTGTGAGCTAAGACAATTTCAGTTTTTAAAAAAATTTTACTTGCTTTTTTTTTTTTCAGTAAGGATGGCGACGATAAGAAAAGGCCAGTGATTATTCACAGAGCTATTTTGGGATCTGTGGAGAGGATGATAGCTATTCTAGCAGAAAATTATGGAGGAAAATGGTATGTAGCACAAATGGACTTCTAAGAAGTGTTTAACAATGTAGAAAGTGCAGATCCTTCCTGATGTCCCATATATTATAATGCAAAAATAATATCCCTAGAATTTTCTCCAAATTAGTAGGTAAGATTACAAGAAAAGAAGTCCAGTTTTCTGGTCTGAGTTTGTTGGCAGTTATTATTTCTAATAGTTAATTTCTAATAACAAACTAGTTATTAGAATCAGTTTCATGAGACTGCAGAAAAAATGCAGAATAATGCAGAAATAAGAACTGTAATTAATGTGTAAGCCCTCCATTATTTTTGTTCCTTTTTTTCTTAAAAATCATGCTTTTGTACTGGGAAGATGTCAGACATATGTAAAGCAATTATTTGTATATATACAGACATGAATTAGTCTTAATATATGAAATATTTTTTGTGCTTCTGAGATGGGTTGGTTTATCTTGAATAAGCTCTGAAGGTATTTTTTCATTAATGTGTTTTTAAAGTATTAAGGAAGAGTTAATTCTTAGTTTCAGTCACTTATCTCTCTGACTGTTCACTTTTGACTGTAAAGTTAGAAATGAAAATTATGTGAAAAAAAAATTCTGTTTAAAAATGTGCAGTCTGCTAGGAAGAGAACAGAAAGTCCAAGTTCTGCATTTGTCATTTTACTGGGATCAACCCATTTGCTATTTCACGTGAACTTTGAAAACACGACGATAACGTACTATCCAACGTAAGCTAACATAAAGATTTCTATAAAGTGAAGAAATTATTATTGTGGAACACAGCTGTGGTTATGAATGCAAGTGTCAAGTGCACATTTATCCCATGTGTCCCTCATGCTCTCCAGGCCGCTCTGGTTGTCCCCACGGCAGGTGATGGTGGTGCCCGTGGGACCGACATCGGAAGAGTATGCCCAGCAGGTGAGAGCAGGGCAATTCTAATGGATCCTCAAGGACTTGTTCCAGAACGGAGAATGAATGCTTTAAGGATTTTGAAGGCGTATTTGGGGGGGGGGGAGAAGTAAATTTTTCAATATACAGTTTCCAGTCTAAAACTTGTGTAAGCCTGAGTAAGGGGTATGTAACTTTAAGTGGTTTGAGTTCTGTTATTATGGACATAATTATTAAAGGAAAAACATTCTGGATGACAACTAATGCTTCATTTCACTACTATCAGCTTAAAGTGGGGAGAGAGCCAGTTTCATCCATTTCCCACCGTGTATATTCTTGACTACATCACTTTTGACCATGGTGGGTTTTACCCCTCTCCCCTGCTTCTAATACAAGAATAAGTGGGTTTGTTCCTTCTGCTTTCTCTGCTTTCTCAGACTAAGGACACATTTTTAACACTGAGCAGTGTAGCTGCCTGAGGACAGCAGCACATATTTGATATGGATGTTACCTTCCAACTGCAGTCCTGCTAAGCCCTTAAGTGTGTGTTCAGTTTTCTTCAGATAAAGTCATTGGATTCTTTGCAGTGATTCATAAGAGCGATATTATGCACATACATGAATTAATTATTGGGAGAGATCAGTAATTATAGGATGTACAAATGTATATTTTAAAATATATAGTAATTCTGAGAGTGTTTTGGTTTGGTTTTTTTAGGTTTGCAACCAATTTTTTGAAGCGGGATTTATGTCAGATGTGGATCTAGATCAAAGTTGCACATTAAACAAGAAAATTAGAAATGCACAGCTGGCTCAGTATAACTTCATTTTAGGTAGGTAATTGCAGCATCTTACATTGCTGAATATCACTTAAGTTTTAATGTTAGACATAGAGTTTGTCTAGAGACTCATTTTGTAATGTAAATAGTTTCATATTATGTGTTATGTCTTGCAGTGGTTGGAGAAAAGGAGAAAGCAAATAATGCTGTCAACGTGCGAACAAGAGACAACAAAGTTCATGGAGAGATTTCAGTATCTTCTGCTATTGAAAAACTCAAGAAACTTAAGAGTTCACATATTCCAAATGCAGAAGAAGAATTCTGACGTTGCTGTTGGGGAAAAAAAAGAATATTAGCTGCCCGTGGGAAATGTTTCTTGTGCACAGCAGTGATGCTCATCTGAGAGAATTTTCAGTTAACGGATACACAAAATAAGCCAGTGTAGCAATGTTGGTGCTCCAGGAAAAGCATGAGAGGACAGATGCACCTGCCAACTCCTTTAGCAATCACATGAGTTTCCAATCTGCCTGAGTCAGAGAATGCTTGCTCAAAAAGTCCTACGCCTCTAATAAGATATGTTGGGTTTGCTGTGGAAGTAAATCAGGGCTGCATGACCCCCAGGAACAGGAGGCTGGGAAGGGCAGTGGCTGCTGTGGGAATGCTGAGCTCCCTCACTCACAGGGCAGGTGCATACCTGTGTTACAGAATGCAGAGCTTGGCGGTCGGTTGGTGCCTGAGGAGCAGTTTGGTTTAGGTTTTTTCTAGCTCCAGATTGTTACAAAAAACTTTTGTGGGGGGAATAGCTTGGTTGTTTCAGAATCTGTTCACAGACTACAAATACTTTGATGTCTTTGGAAGTCTCAGTGAAACAAGGCACTGATGGAGTTGGTGTGATAACTGGTTGCTGCAAAGGTGGTTACCAAGAATGCAGCTGAATTACTCCCCATATCTGTGTGTCAAGTGTTTTATTTTTTCCTGTGTTTGCTGTTGATTTGGCTTTTTCCTAAAACAAAAAAACTTTGAAAAACCTTTCTATGTGTAATTTATTGTTGCATTTGCTGGGGATACTGAGAGCACTGAGAAGGAGCAGAGGACAATTCTAATATTAAAACAGCATGTTGGAATTTAAATTTGCCATATTTCTGTTTTGTTTATGCTTGTAAATGATTTTTAAAGTTGCCATTGCAGGCAATAGAACTGGATTTTTTCTGAGATTTTTACCATGATTTCTTTTCACTTTCATATGCTGTTTTCTAGTTGAATAGCTTAGATAGTGTTAAATGTATTGCTCAGTTATCTAAGCTATACAGCTGTGATTTAAATAGTTGTGATTTAAATGCCACAGCCATAAAGCAGAAAATACTATTTAGTGCATAAATGTTACAGAGATGCAAAGCTTGTGTTTTACTTCTACCTGACACTTGTACAGACTCGTGTTTAATAGGCCTTTGTTTAGTTTGGTATTTGTTTGGGTTTGTGCATCTCTTTTTATCTCCTGCTTTTAGAAGAAAAGGAAAAAAACCAGAAGGAATGAGTGGTAGGAAAGCTTTGTGTTCCACTTAACAGAATTAACGGTGTGCAGAGCGTGATTTTTATTTATATTTCTATATTTCATGTATAAAATCGTTTGGCCTAGAGCTTATGTGATGCACGTGTGATATATTCAGACTGCAGAATTCAACTACTGGGTTCGTTTTTCTTACAGTGAAGTTCTAGCTTTTGCAAGTATCAGACTTTTTTAGCACACATGTATCGATGCTCTTGGCATTTCAGTTTTCATGTGACATGCAGCAAGGAGAGAGGTCAGGAACTACACAGAATCACAGAATACTTTGGGTTGGAGGGGACGTCTGGAGATCACCCAGTCCAACCGCCCTGCCAAGGCAGGGTCACCTGGAGCAGGTGACACAGGAATGTCCAGGTGGGTTTGGAATGTCTCCAGAGGGGGAACCTCCAAGCCCTCCCTGGGCAGCTGTTCCAGTGCTCTGCCACCCTGAACATAAAGAAGTTCTTCGTCATGTTGAGGGAGAACTTCTTGTGTTTTAGTTTACGGCCCTTGCTCCTTGTCCTGTCACCCAAAAGAGTCTGGCACCTTCCTCTTGGCACCCGCCTTTGAGGTACTTATATGTATTGATGAGATCAAATAGAAATCAGTAAAAATAATGTCAAGTTTCCTACAGGGAGAAATATGCAGAGAGAAGGGCAGAGGGCCGAAAGCAGTGCCCGGTGGCCTGAGGGGCAGAGGCCGCGCCCGCAGTCACCGCGGGCGGGCGGTGCCGCCTCACGCGGGGTGTGAGGGCCCCGCCCCCGCGGGCCCGGCAGGCGGAGCCAAGATGGCGGCGCTGTGGGTGCTGCGCGCCCTGCGGGGTCTCTGCGGGGCCGCGCTGTTCCTGTCCCAGCTCTCCGTCCTCTCCGGCCGCGGTGAGCAGGGCGGGTGGGGGGCGAGAAGGGGGCAGGGGAGCTGCCTCGGGCGTGGGGGCTGCTGTCCCGAGCGGCCGCGGCCAGGGCTGAGCCCGCCCGGCGGGTCCCGCTGCGGAGGTGAGCGTGGTGCAGGGAGGATGCGCTGCCGCTTCCCTGGCTGGGGAAAGGAACGGGGTGCTTCGGGCGTGGACGCGTTTCGTTGTGCCGGCGCTGCGGGGCTGGGGCTGAGGTGCTCGGTGTTAGGGCAGAACACGGGCCAGGCCCCGCTCGCCGGCTCGTCCGCTGCTCTATTACACAGCACCTTTTGTGCTGCGCCTTGTCGGGAACGTGTCTGACCCAAAACGTAGCTGGCGAGGTCCTGGGGCTCCCCAGCACCGTCAGGGTGGGTGGGTGGGTGTGAC
Source organism: Pipra filicauda (assembly GCF_003945595.2). Lineage (NCBI taxonomy): Eukaryota > Metazoa > Chordata > Aves > Passeriformes > Pipridae > Pipra > Pipra filicauda. The sequence goes on along the minus strand of NW_024104976.1, from coordinate 5,896,601 downwards.
AAACCTGTTCATCCTTCCTTCCCTTGTGAGGGCTCGTGGTGGCCCATTGCAGCTCTGCACGGCCCCGAGCCCTCGCAGCCGCGGGGGTCTCACAGACCAGAGCGCAGTCAATGCACAGGTACCGCCGGGGTTGCCGGTCGGTTCGTCTGCTCCAGCTGCCAAAGAATTACCTGCATGGCTTCACTAAACTAAAATCTGCTTTCTGAGCAGTGCTTTTACTTCTCGTGGATCAAAAAATAAGACCGAATGAAAATAAGTGTAGTTCCTTGTCTAAAAGGAACGGTTCTGTTCTAATGCTCATTTTAATGTTTAACATAAGCATCCTACTATTAAGAGAACAGGAAAGCAGAGTTTTCTAATCTCCTTACACTTTCCACTTGTATTTTCATATCAATGTGCTGAAATCAAACTGTTTCTGAAGGTTAATTTTATTCTAGAAATATCACTTTCTCCATGTTTTTTTCTTCTAGCGGGATCTTTGATGACAACAAAGCTTTCACAGCCACAGTCTACACTGGCAAAAAGCCTAACTTCAACAAGTACAAATACTCCCTATTTTAAAGCAGCAGGTATGGTATTATATTGTCTCTTCTCTTTGTTGTCTGTGAGCCCTTCTCCTCAGTGTCTTGAGTCTTAGAAACCTGTATGTGCTTTTCATAGCGGTAAGAAGCATTGTATATAACACATTATGAATTACTCTTCAATGGCCACAACAATTAGTTTCTAATTAGACAAGCGGCCCATATAAGAACTAGAAAATGGCTGGTTAAACTGCCATTGTGGTTGATGTGATTTATACCCTGTCAGGATGGTGGAAGTTCTTGAAAGACTCCAGCATTCTGCAAGAACTTGTTCCTGTTCCCTATCCACCATCAGCTCAGCTCTGTAGCTCCCTGGGGGTGCGTCAGAACTGCCAGCAAGAACAGCATTTCAGTCAGTCTCAGAGGTGATTCTGTGCACATGCAAACAGCAAATGGCTGAGTGAGCTGTAACCTTAATTAGAGCTGAACTAAAAGTAGGTTACCCGTGTCACCCTGCTGCTGTGCTGAAGTGATTACTTGTGAGAAGCGCAGGCTGAGGCGGCACTAATCCACGTAAGCTCTGTTCTGGTTCTCTGCTGAAGTGTTGCCGTGGTGTCCTCTGTGGAGCTTCTGTGTGAGAGTCCTTGGTGGGTGCCCTGCTTGCACTGTGTGGCTCCCCTGGCTGGGAATGCTGCTCAGTGTGTAGTGGGAAAAGCCCTTTATACCACATCAGTGCCTGTGTTTATATATGTATATATATGTATTAAAACAATGCTATATATACTTTAGACTATTTCGCTTTTTTAATTCAGTTTCTTAATTCACTTATTGCCCCTTTCAGAAAGCACAGAAATTCCACCTTACATGATTAAATGTCCCAGCAACGGGCTTTGCAGTAGATTGCCACCAGACTGCATGACATGCAACACAAACTACTCCTGTATATATGGGAAGCTGGCCACTTTTGATTGCAAGGTCAAGCCACATGTTCATTGTGTTGTAAGTAACCTGTTAACTTTTAACCCTAAATTTAAGTAATTATCTGTGGCATCTTGTTTTAAAATCCAGAACACTGATTTCCAGGTTCTGATGCAGGCAGGTTTGCAGTTCTGTGATATGTTTGATCACCACTGTAGGCTGTTGCTGAAGAGGCAAGTCTGCCCTTCCCTGGTTTGCCTTTCTTGTGTTGGATCTTTTCATTACTTGGCCATGCCATTGAGTTGAACCAGTCCAACCATTTTGAGAGTGGGGAGACTAAATATCTGTCAGAGCTACAAACTGACCTTACAGGTGAGACTGAATGAGTCCTCCTTTTGGCAGTAGCCTTAGATTGGAGGAATCAGGAATGTTAAACTTGACTTTAATAACTCTTTGTTGGTTTTCTGATGTTGATTTTTCCGATATACTTGACTACATAAGAAGTAGCAAACAGAGCAGTTTTGCCCAAAATGTACTTTGATACTGCACACTGATTTTGTTTTCAATACTATGGAAGTGATAATGCTGTCCTTTCACAGGATGAGAATAACCACGAGCAGGAGAACTTCACGATTAACATGACGTGCCAGTTTTGCTGGCAGCTTGCCACAAGTGACTATGTCTGCACCAACTCCACCAACTGCATGACAGTTTCCTGCCCACGCCAGCGATACAATGCCACTTGTACAGTCCGGGATCACATTCATTGCCTGGGTAAGGTGGGCTAAGCCAGGTTCTGCAAAGCAGCTTTTTTCTAGAGTATTTTTTGATGGTTTTTGTAATGGATGAATACAATGTTTATGTCCATTGCAGTAACAGTCTGCACCCTGATTAATCTGTTGAATTTTTTTTATTGTTACATTTTCATTTTTGAGCATAATAGTGACATGTAACTGCAAACATTGTCTCATTATGCTGTTGTATACTGTACACAAGACAAAGTAGCTCTTTTTACTTTTGTCACCTTGTACGAGTTTAACTTATTTGGACACCACTAATAGAATTGATATCAAATGTCTCAATAGGGTAATTAAAAGAATTTATGCTGGTTCCACCCAACTAGTTTAATTTTTTTCCCTATTTGTTCAGTGGCTTTTCTGATGAAGGGACAAAGACTGATGGAACTGGGAACTGTAGGGTATATATTGTGTTGACAGTTGTTTTTTCAGTTAGTGTCAACCCTTTTAGACCCCTGATGGATAAATGCAGTGTCTTCTTGCTTGTCATTTTCTTACTCATTATATGGTCTTTATTTATTACATTAAGGTTTTTATGTTTTCTAATGTTTAGGTAACCGTGTCTTTCCTAAGATGCTCTATTGCAATTGGACTGGAGGTTATAAGTGGTCTACTGCCTTGGCACTAAGGTACACAAGAACTATTAGATAATGACAAGCTAAAATAGATTAGTTGTCTATAAAATCTTCAATTTATGTGGCTTTTTGCGTGGTATTTTTTAACAGTGCACTGAATAACCAGTATTTCAGATAGTCTTGGAATAGCTTGGAATGTGGGGGCATATTGTGCCTGAAGGTTTCAGATGCAACAGTCCTGGCTCCCTTCAGCAAACAGAGCCGGAGAGAAAACAGTTACCCCATTTCTGCTTTAAATGTACTTCCTTCAGAGTAAATGCCAATGATTCTTAGGCTTCACAGAGTGATCCATTTTCTGAGTAGAGAGGACATGTTGGCTTTTATTTGTGTGGTGATATCTGCAGATTTTTATTTTTTTCTTACATTTTTCTCTATGTTTTTAAACAATTAGGGCTGGGAATTGCTCACATTACTACTTGGCATTTGAAATGAATGGAGCTGTTTCTGAATTTGATAGGTGTCACTGAGCTGGCTGCAGTTTGTATACATTTGTTACGGGTTCCTTCCCAGCTCTTACAGCTGGAAATGCCTCAAGACCAAATTCCTTGCATTTCCAGTTATTAGGGAAGAGACCAGGGAAGCAATATTGAAACAAACAGTAAAGGTTATTTTTGGAATAAGTCATTAGAGCACCACGATAGCAGTTTGAAAGTAACTGAAGTTCTTTTGGTGGTGAGACCTTTTTCACTAAATGTTAATATTTCAGAAGTGGTTAATATGATAAATTAGGTAGGGACACTGTTCCTGGAGCCAAAGATACAGTACTTCTGTGATTAAGGAAGTGATCTGACATACTTCCCTTTAGAGCAAGAGTTGTTCTTGCTGCCATCAGCTGGAGAAACTTACTGTTGCCTGACTCCTGTGTGGTTCTGAGTGCAGCATTTGGGAATTTTCTGTTGCTTCTTTGTTGCAGGTTTTTACCTTTTGCTAGTTTAGAAGAGTTGAGACACATCAATTTGAGAGTTTTGGGTTTCTTGCTCGTCATGAACGAAAACCTGAAGTCTCTGGATAGTCTTAATTAGCTAAGAAATAATAGTATTTCACCCAGAGCTTTTCTTATTAAATAACTGTTCTTTTTCTACGAAATATGTGTAGTTTCTTGAATGGTGTAGAGCAAAACAGTCGTTGGCTTGTAGGTACGTCAGTGTGTATGGATGCCTAAGCTGAGCTCCTCTAAAAATAATAATAATGAATCATATTTTTCTTCTTTTAGCATCACCCTTGGTGGATTTGGTGCCGATCGTTTCTATTTGGGCCAGTGGCGGGAAGGTCTGGGGAAACTCTTCAGCTTTGGAGGACTTGGAATATGGACACTAATCGATGTGCTGCTCATAGGTGTTGGCTATGTGGGACCTGCAGATGGTTCTCTTTATATTTAAATGTGGGTATAGTGTATTTCAGAGAGGAGTCATTGCCTGGGAAGGGCTCTAAATAAAAGAAGGTGGAAATTTGAGCCTTTAAGGTAGAATGAAGAACAAGTATTTGTTCTGTGTGCATACATTTTAATGTACAGTATCTGTACTTGGTTTGCCTTTAACTAAGGTGAAATAAAAGAGTGGATCACTGAGTAAGTTGAAATTAATTTCATTTCTTCTATGGATATGTTATTTTTCTATGAAAAAAAGTTGAATGGCTATCCAAATTCTGCACTGTGATTGAACTTGGATGATTGAACTGTCAGGCCCCAAAAGGGATGCAAACTAACTTGAATATTGAATTTTTAACTTCATATTCCTATGCTTGAATTTAACTTTAAACCTAACTTTCCTAAATATGTCAGTAATTTTTCTTTTTTGTATTTGTGGAAGGATTCTTTATTTGCCTGAGTTATGCTGGTATTATGTAGATCACCATGCTTTATGATGTTAATTATATTCATCTCTTGTTCTAGGACATAGCAAGAGCTAACATCTGCCTATGGACCTGACTTAAAATTGTGGGGGGTTTAGAATTAGATTGCAGAAACACTAAAAACTAAACATGAAATAATTTAAACAGATTTTTTTATTGTTCTTTGTTTTGGTTGGGTTTGACCTGCATATCAGTGAAAAGTTACAATTCCTAATCTTGTGCTAGCAAGCTTGACAAATTGCTTTAAAAAGGGGTTGGCAATGTAATCCACGAGTTTATCCACTTAGGACTTCGGGACATGATAATGTAGCGGACTAGTGCCATTACAGGAGAATAACCGACTGTGTAGTAGCGGTAAATACCCGGCGGTGTGTGCACGGCGCTGGAGCTGCCGCTGCTGCGGCACAGCCGGGCTGCAAATCGTATCGCTTGAATAAACTGCGACTCGAAGCTTTTATGGCATTAAATATACGGACGGTGTTTGTCGTGATCTCACCTGGCTCCCGCTGCGTTTGGCGGGAGGGGGCGGAGCGGCCGCTGCCCCGGGGAGATCCGGCCGCCGGGGCGCCCCGGCCCTGCGGGGTCCTGCGGGGTCCTGCCGGGGAGCTCCGTCCCGCGGGTCCCGGCGGGGGCGGGCCCGGTGCCAGGGCGGTGCCGCCGTGACCCCGCATGTCCCGCCCTCCGCCGGCACAGGCGCGGCCATGGCGGCAGAGCGGGACCGGGACCGGGAGCGGGAGCTGCTCTTCTACCGGCGGCTGCCCAAAGCGGTGAGCGGCGGGGGGGCGGCCGGGCCCGGGCCCTCCCTGCGGCGGCCTCGGGCCTGACACCGGCACCGGGCTCGGGCGGGAGGGGGGCGGCGGGGCCGGGGCTGGCAGAGCACCCGCGCTGCAGGCGGGCGGACGGACACACAGACACAGACAGACCCTCGCTGCTGCTGGCTCGGGGGTTTTTCCCCAACGCGCGTTTTCCGAGGCCCTTCACCCCACAGGAAAGTGTGTTTGCCCTGTCGAGCTTGTTTACAGACCTCAGCGACTAATCCCACCTAAATCAGTTGTGCGCGATCTTCGTTTTATCTTTTTGTCCTCTTCCCTCCAGTCTGGCCTAAAAAGTCTGGCTCAGATAACGCTATTTTTTCCATGTCCCAAGGGTGTGCCTTACTTAGGGCATATCTGTGCAAGCCTTCCATGCGGGTGCGTGCGGATTTATCGCGGCTCCCGGGCCGCACTTGCAAGAGCCGATGGCACGTCCTGCAGGGCAGAACCTGCACAGATGCACGATCAAACCCGCCTCAGACCACACCATCCTCGTATTCCCGTGCTCCTTTTAAGTAAGTCGTTTTTCAGGGTGTATTGTTAACGTCTGGGAGAATTCTATGAGGTGTTTCAATTGTAAGTCTGTGAAAAATGTAAGGTAGTCGCAGCACTGTGTATCTGGCTCGGTTTCCTGAATCAGTAAGGAACCACAGCTCCTGGTGCTTAGCTGGAGTTACAATTTCAACATGTTTTCCAGTGAAAGACATGAAGAGATATTTCTCCAGTTTTTCTTTTCCCAGTAGGAGGAATCTGTACAGGGGGATGAAGGGGTAGGTAGCAAAGCAGATGCCTTGCAGATACCTTTTGAATGGGTTGGGAGGGCACTAGGGAGTGTTCTGTATGTCAGGAGCGAGGAGGTAAGAAGGAGCAAAGGTGAAGTGCAGAATGGAGCTGAGGATCATGGATTTGGAGCCCAAAGTCAGGCTGTCCACAGTCAGGCAGAAAGAAGCCTCAGGCAAAGGAGTGCAGTTGCTGTTCATGGCAGCATCTTGCTGCACTTCTGGTGTGAGTTGAAACTTCAAAGTATGAACGAGAGAAAGGTGAGTGAACATACCACCTGTTGCTGTTTTTGAATGGTGCACATGTACATTTAACTTGCAGTAGATAGGGAGAGTTCTTGAATCATTAGTGTACTTAATACTGAGGCTGTTGTTGGCTTCCTCCTCACCTTGGCTCACACCACTCCAACAACTGACAGGAGAGCTCTTTCCTGAGCCAGCTGTGCTTCCATGGAGACCAGTGCCAACAGCAGCCACCAAGTGAGAGCAAACAAACAGGGCAGTCTCAGTTGAACTTGATAAAACGTGAGGAAATTATTATTAGCCAAACACAGAGATAACTGTTATTTTATTTTCCCTCTCGGAGTGAAATATTGGTGAAGGGTTCAAGAAGAGCAGTACAAACAAGATGCAGAAGCCATCCTTTTCACAGTCCACAGGATTTTTTTTCCCTAGGAACTGCATGCTCATTTGAACGGCTGTATCAGTTCTGCCACCATGAAGAAGCTCATGGCCCAGAAGCCAAACCTTCAGATCCAGAATGGAATGACTGTGATTGACAAAGGAAAGAAAAGAACCTTAGAGGAGTGAGTACGCACGTGTGTGTGATTTACTGAGGGGTTTTTTAAGTTGAAAACAGAGAAATGTGTGGCCTTATACACTGATTACAGAAAATAAATTTCAAGTTTCATAGTGTAATTGTTAGATATTTTTCATACTTGTATCTACAGAATAACTTCTTAGGTGCTTGCAGACTAAAAGGAAATCTCATGTAATTAATTCCATTTTTAAAGGATTGAAATTTTTTACTTACAGCATATGCTTTTCAGAGAAAATTGACTCACAGAGTTTCCTTTTTTTGGAAACTTCATGTTTTCCTTTGCACTTCAAAAAGCTTTATGATAATAGTAATAACAACAACTTTTGTTGCAAATGCTTTGTTAGCATCTAAAATCAGAAAGTGCTGTTCAGATGGTCTTTTTATTTCAAGCTGCAGGCTGGTTAATTGACCCTACTGAGCATGTGTTTTCAGAGTGTAGATTTTTTTTTTCCTGAATACTCATTCAATGTTTGTTCATTTAACTTTTTATTTTAGATGTTTTCAGATGTTTCAGATCATCTATCAGGTTACCACTAGGACTGAAGATATTTTACTGGTAAGTTAAATAAAAGTTCATTTAAAAAAAGCTGGATTAAGAGCATTGGGTTCCCAGTAGCAACATCAACTGGAGGTCAGAATAATTATTGTAAAACTAATTTAGAAACTCAGGATTTCATATAACTCCTACACTTAATTTTTGTTAAAGCAATGGACTTTCAATATGGTGATCATTACAACCACTCAGGTGCTTGGACTGATAATGCCTTAAAAACATCATGTTTGTTGCTCGTTACCAGAGTTTTGATTTACTGCAGATTCCTGTTCCTTTGGTTCATTACGTACCAAAACATCAGAACTAGAACTGCCCTTTGTTCACCTCAGGTCACAGAGCTGTCAAGGAGAGCTGCTGTGTGATCCAGGCAGGGAGCAGGCAGTGGTGTGGTGTCCTCTTCTTGCCCCCTGGGAAGGGCCTGTGAGAGCCTGTTAAAGATGCAGAGCTGGGCAGGGCCTTGTGACTGCCCCACACTGCACTGAGGGGGATCCCTGCTCAGACCAGGAAATTCTCATTCGTCCTGACTGTCCTCGGTGTCCCTGAGGGAGTGGAATGTGCCCTCTGTGGGGTGGTATTCCCAGAAATGGAGGGTACTAAAAACTCATCAGGGGCTGACAATGTTGCAAGTGTTTCACAACAAACAATAAGTGAGTCTTCTAGTTCTAAAGGAAAATATAAACAATTATAAGCATTACTTTTGTGATGTTGAATACACTGTTACTTAATCAGATAACTAAAGATGTCATTAAAGAATTTGCTGATGATGGTGTCAAGTATCTGGAACTGAGGAGCACTCCAAGAGAAGTAAAGTCCACAGGTACAGTCTGTTCTGGTTTTCAATTTGTAAGCTTGATGCCCTATAAAACTTAGTTAAAGACTATGTTAATAACAAGTAAAGTCAAATTTAGTTGGCTCAATAAAAAATACATATTTTAAATATGAAACCAAAGATTTAACCATGTAAAAGCGTGTTACTTTACCATTAGATTTTTGAGGACAAAAATGTGTTGGCTATAATTCTACTACCCAAGAGTTTGGGTTATTATTTGCTTGATTATGACATCTGAGTCTGCTAATATTTTTAAGAGCTGATCTATTTTATTTTTATTACTTCATTTTTTGCTTTCTTTCAGATATAGTTTAATAGAAACACATAAGAGAAGTCCTGTTTTGACTCTGTGGTTCACACAAAGTTGTTTTCAGTTTTTCAGGTGCTTAGGAGGAGGTTTAGTTCAAATGTATGCTTCACAGTAAAGCTATATTTGCAGCTAGAATTAGAATTATATGGATTAGAAGTCTATGGAGTAAAATCAAGGAGGCTTAGAGAGCTGAGTCTGCAGTATAATGAAATGAATTAAAATATGTTTGTTCCAAATGTGTGTATGTGTTTGTAGGTATGACCAGAAGGATGTATGTTGAAACTGTACTTGAGGGTATGAAGCAGTGTCAAGAGGAAGGCTTGGATATAGATGTAAGGTAAATAAACCATGTGGAGTACCTCTTTTCCAAGGTTCTGTGTATTCTGATGCTCGGTCATGTTTGCAGAGAGGTTTAAAAGCCATCAGTGTAGGAGAGAAAATTGGTTTTAGACTAGATTACATGGAGTGGAAACAGGTAATACATATGAGAACCTGAATTTTTATCTTTTTTACTGCTAGAGAAGGAAATTGGATGTAAAACTTCTCAGCTTTATGCCTGTCCATTCTCTGCAACATTTTCAGGAAAAGCAGTGTTTTTCATGGAATTTGCATTAAAGGTTCCTTTTTCATAGCCTAGATTCACTGCAGAGATTTTGCTTGATTAGCTGTACAAGCAGCCTGCTGTAAAGGAGAGCTGGTCCTGACCAGCAGATAAGTTTCAGAAGGTGTCAGTGGCTGCTTGGAGGTGGTCTGCTCACCTGTCTCTTAGAGTCTCAGCAGCAACCCTTACCAGATTTTTTTGTGGAAGCTGAAGAATTCTCATCATTCATGTGTGCTATTGCCTGTCACAGGCCAACCTATTACCTATTTGTGTCCCCCTGCACTTTGGTACCTTCATTCCTTTGAGTAGTTTCCTATACAAATAGTTTTTATACTCAGCCATGGAGGATGTGAAGTGCCATTTTTGTTGGTGTCAGATCTGTTGAGCTCCTGATATTACAGCTTATATATAATTTAATACATGCATTTCTATCCCAGGTTGTTAATAGCAATAAACAGAAGAGATGGCCCAGCAGTTGCTAAGGAGATTGTTAAGCTTGCTGAAGAGTTCCTGCTTTCCAGTGATGGGGTTGTAGTAGGACTTGACTTCAGTGGTGATCCCACTGTAAGTTTTTGGTTCATTTTGGTCTGTTCTTGAAGATAAACATGTACTGTGGCATAAGAGCAAGCAGTTCTAACCATGCTTTGTTCCTACAAGTTTTTGCCCGATGTTGTTGCTAGTTGGAATAGATTGCTTGTTGTCTTGCTACCAGGTTAATCCCTCTTGCTGTAAGGGGCAAATACTCTAACAAAAAAAACCATAGATTAATAAGTGACTCTGAGAAAAGAGCCACTGAAAAGCAGTGTTTGTCTGGTATGTGTCTGTAACTGAGTTGCCCCAGTCAGATTGGCTGGGTGGAGGCAAGTTGATACTGGTTTCAATTTTGCTTAGCTGCACCAAATGCTTGTTGCATAATTAGAAAGCAAAAACGTTTGAGGACAGCTGTGGAATAACTCAGGGTGGGAGCTGTATAAAAGGTATCAAAATCAAGACAGTTGGCTTTAAGTCATGGGCATCATCTGAGCTACTGATGTTTGCCTCGTTTGTCTGAGTTGGCAGAAGGCTGTGTGACTTCCTGCATTCATTCCAAGTGAAGTAATGGGAAAAGAGAAATAATCAATGTAACTGTATTTGAACGAAGTATTTTGATAGTTTCTCAATTATGGCAATGGCAGGGGTTTTGTCAAATAAGCTCTAGAGCGATGATGTGTTTCTGTCTGCCAGGCAGGACACGGTCAGGATTTTTTGGAGCCACTCTCAGAAGCAAAAAAAGCAGGTCTAAAGCTGGCATTGCATCTTTCTGAGGTAAAAGTTTTCCTTATTTTGGTGCCTCTCTGTAATTCCCACTTCAGGAAAAGCTTGATGAAACTAAATCACCTTTTGTACGTTTGGAACTTCTCAGGCCAAAGTGTTAATGGTTTGGGACATTTGACAAGAGAGAGGAAAACAAGGAGAAATCTTCAACAATCTGTTGCGAATCAGAACAGTCAAATTATTGCTTCTTGTGCTGTATTGGGGGGTTAGGTGTGAAATTGAAATTAGTAACATTCTAAGAGATCCACTGTTCTCTTCCTGGTATTTTACTGTAAATCTTGTATAATGAAATGTAGTGAGCTCTCTTAGCTTTGCTTGTATTAGCAGAGAGTTGGGCTTTGCCATACAATCTGCTGAAGTGGTGACTGGAGTTTACTCTGACAAATCTGATAAATCCTGAAGATAGTTTTATTTTTTCAGGAAATTAAGCTGGACATAGGATGTCACAGGCCTATTTATGCTTGTTCCTATTTCACTAACACTTTATTTTGGATATCCAAAGAGATGCTGTAAAAAAAGAACTTGAAGTCTACTGCAATTATTTAATATGCTGCTTTACACTGCCTTGACAGAATGTAAAATATTTCCCCTCTAGATTCCTAATAAAGAAGAGGAGACCAAAATTCTCCTGGGCCTGCCTCCTGACAGAATTGGACATGGAACATTTCTCAACTCCACAGCAGCAGGTTCAGAAGAGTTAGTGTCAATTGTTCGACAGAACCGGATACCAATTGGTAAGGAAAAAAATATTTACAATGGCTCACTCTCTAGATTTCAGAATGGCACGTGGACTGCTGATCCAGTGACTCCAGTTTGTCTTGGACCAGATGTGGCTTAGGCAAACATGGCAGTGGGAATTGCCCTCAAGGTACACTCATAATGCTTTGGGGATTTTTGATGTGTTTGTGGCAGCAGACAATTGATGTCTCAGATGAAAACAAAACTGAATTATAACTTACAGTTACTGTGCAAGACTGTGGTGATTCTGTATCTGGTCTGCAAGCTCCCAAATTTTGTACCCTGTAGAAATTGATTACTAAACTTTCCTCAGAAGAAGTTACCAAAGAAGCAGTTAGAAAATAGAGGAAACAACAGTAGCTGACTTTAATTTTTATTCAGGAACAGAAATAAGTCAATTAACATGTCAAAAACATGTCTCTCATTTTGATATATATCCTAATTTCTTTTTTTTTTTTTTCCACAGAACTTTGCATGACATCAAACATAAAATCCCAGACGGTGCCTTCCTGTGACAAACACCATTTTGGATACTGGTACAGCATGGGCCATCCCGCAGTGCTCTGTGTAAGTTTTTTGATTTTTAACCATGTATTTAGGCAAAGAGCCAAACTAATGTGAAGTTGGAGAAGCATTTCTCCTTTAATGGATCGGAGCTGACTTACAGTTTCTGACCTTGTAGCAAATCATTCACTTTCAGGAAATCAGAATGTTCAGTTTGACAAATGCTGGTAATACAAAGGGCAATTGATAGTACTTCTCTTGGTTCTGTTGTAAAGCCAGGTCTTGTTTTTCTGTGTGGATAAGATGATCAGCTATACGTGCAATGACCTTCATAGCTGTTTGCATACTGACAGGTTTCCCCTAAAACACAGGGTCCAGTGCTTGCACATAACACTTGTGTGTACCAGGGGGTCCATTGTGTTGGGGGAGAGTTCTTGTGTTCTCTTGACAGCTCGTTAAAGTCCTTAAACACTGAGGTGCCAAGTACTTGTGCTGCAGGATTTTACTATCATCCTATTGGTTTAACCCCCATAATCTGTAGCATTGTTCAAGTGTGTGTATATAAATATATATATTTATATATATATATTTTTATATATATATAAACATATTTAAAAATTGTGCTTATGTTTAAAATAAGCCTCAATCCTTTATTGTCTAAAGGGTCAGAGAGTTTCTTCCTTGAAGATGTGGAACACAGAGTATGCTCTAGTTCCCAGATCTAAGGAAAGGAAAAAGAGGAATAAAGAGACCTGCACATAGCTTGAATGTATGCAGCATTTGATAGCCATCTTTCTAGCAATTTTAGTAGGGAATCCTATTTTCTTGATAAATTATGCCATCATTTTAAGAAGTTAATTCATTTTGAGTGAAAACAGGGCAAATAGAGATGAAATAATTATGCACGGATGAAAGAACCGTGGAATAAAATGTGAGACAGGAAGATAAAACTGGTTTGTATGTATAGAAAAAGACTTCTTTTCATGTTGAGGAACAAATTTAACCTTTTTTTTTTTCTTTTCTTTCACTGTAACTCCAGACTGATGATAAAGGCGTCTTTGCAACCGAACTATCACAAGAATATGAGCTGGTTGCAAAAACATTTAATTTGACTCGATCACAGATGTGGGATCTTTCCTATGAGTCAATCAACTATATTTTTGCTTCAAATGCAGTGAAATCCAAGCTCAGGGAACAATGGTGCGAACTGAAGCCAGCTCTGTTTGATTAATCAAACTGTTGTTCTAAACAGCTCGGGTGTAGTAGGTGAGTTAATAAGCATTTTTTACTGAAGTCCCCAGCTTTTTTCAGACTTCAGGGTTATAAACCCAGCCCTAAACTGCTTGTGCAAAATGAAGATGATGGGAATGTATCCGTTGTTGGTGGGGACAGAAGTAAATGTTCTTTTATAGTTGGGAGTGGCTCTCAACCAGTGACCAAAACTCCAAATGTGTTGTCACGTTGTTTCTTGTCAGCTGATATGACATTTTAAAAAAATACTTAGTTGAAATATGTCATTATAATATTAATATTTGAGAGCTGGAACAAAATGAAGGCACAGCTGTTGGTGTTTCAAGTGTCTCTGTTGGCAGCGTTTCCCCAAGCAGTTTGGATGTGTGGTGTGTATATCTGGGGGTTGTACTGTTTTCAGGTTTTGAGCAGTTGATTGAATGTGAAGACAGAAACAAACTCAGGGAGAATGAACTATTTGTCCCAAAGGAATTTAATATTTTCTCTGTTTTTATTGCTGTACATGTATGACTGAAGGCTGCTGTGGGTTGTGTGGCACGTGCTGGTGCTCTCGGTGGTGTTCAGGCAGTTTGAGAATCGTGAACGCCTTCGGTACCTGAGCTACTCGTGCAAAGTGGTTTCGTTCTTAAAGTGCTTTTTAGAGTTGCTGTTTGTTGTGTAAAAAAAAAAAAAAGGCAATAAAAATATCTTCAACCTCCGTGTTTTTGAAAGCACCCCTTCGAGGCGTGGATGTGAGGTGTGGATGTGGGTGTTTGAGCTCTACAGAAGAGATTCCCTGGGGGCGAGTCCCTGCAGCAGACGAGCTGCCTGCCAGCCACAAAACTGCAGCCAGGGCTCCCTGCCTTGGGCAGCCACAGGGTTCACTGTGCCCTCTCTGTGCACTTGGCATGTGTTTTGGTGCTGAGGGTTCAGAATGTCTCTGAACATGCACATGCAGCAGTATCCAACACTGGGCACTGCTGGCTAGTGCAGGAAGTATCTGGAGAGAAGGTGTTTCCTACCTACAGTCCTTTTGCATTGATTAATTAAACATCAGACGTTCTGGGCTCCATGAGGAATACTGAATGTGTGTCTAATGATACAAAAGCTGTTCATAATACAGTCAGCATAACATAGCTCTGGCTCCTAAGTGGCAATAAGGCTGGGGAAGAGGATAGCAAAGAAGTTGGTATGTCTGTGTGTCTACTGGAGGTTTCCACAGAATATTTTCCAAGCAGAAAACATCTCCCTTTTGGAGATGCAGGGAAATTATTGTGGAGCAGAGCTGTGGGTTTATATATTATCTGAACCAGAATAAGACCATATGTTGACTTCTTCTCTATAAGCAGTACTTTAAATTACTTTCCAAGTAGTTTCACTGGTCACGTTATCAGTTGCTGTTTGATCACGTTTGTCTGTATTTTCTGTTAGCAAAAATAATTACCATGATAAGTGTATTTTTTCTTTCTTATTGAAAGCTCTCTAAAGACAGGTGGAGCAGCTTTCTGGAATTTTATAGTTAAGTATATGTTAATCATCTCAAATAAGATGGCATTCTCATATAAGTTTAGAGTATTTCATAGCTCATGGCTTTCTAATAACTCTTCAGTAACACAGTATTTGATTTATTATTGAAGAAAAACTGTAGACTTATTTATTTACTAAGGAGTCATCCTCAGTGTTCATTGTATCATGTGTAAAATTTTCTAAAGCAAAGTAAGACTCATCATTAGTGTCCGAGACTTTTAGTTCCAAACTGTTGGTGTTATATGGAAGTAAATTGGATTTTTAAGGTTGTCATGTGGAATGTGACATGTAGAAGTGTTAATTCTGAGAGCATAGCCCAGGTATATGCTGATATTTTCAACTCCCTTGTTTTTCTGCAAGTATACAATGTCTTACAGACTTTTTAACAACATGGAGTATTACATATAATTCCCAATATTTCCATTTGATTTACTTCTGTGTGTCTTCACGATACTGCCTTGCATCAGCTGTAGTGCTGCCCCCAGATAGTTTGGTACACGATGGCACATGGATGCTGCACAGTTTTATAATTAAAAACAACCAACTTCCCTGATTATTCACGACACAAGCATTTGGACTGAACCAGTGCAGTTGTATGTAATCTGGAGTTCTGGAATCTCTCTTCTGAAGATTTACCTTGTCACTCAGATATTTGCAGGTGTGCTGGTGATTTAAAAAACCACCACTTTGTGTTCAGTAGTATTTATGTCTTGGTAATGGGAATCAGGAGGTAACTTGGAGGATTCCATTTGTGTGCAGTAAAAGAACCAGGAATCTATGTGGGTGGCTGAAGAATCAGAATCAGGATTTCTGTACATAGGACTCTCACTGTTACTGAGGTTATTTACACTGCAGAAGTGTTATGCTTAGGAAATTGGACAGGATGTGGACTTTTGGAATGAAGAATCACCATCTGATGAGACCTTTGTAATGCACAGTTCCCAAGCTGTTCGTTAGAACCTGAAACCCTCTTACTGTCTCTGGGCTAGTTTTCCAGAGTTTAACTTTTTTAAGTAAAACTGCAGTTTCCTTCTTTGGCTTCAGGTAGGATTATAATTAATTTTAATTTAAACACTTCTTGCTGAGCCTGCTTGTTAAATCCCAAGTTAGCAGTGACCACTGTTTAGTTTATAATATTATATAAAAATGACTGTGACACACAGTCACAGTGAAGCATCACCACACAATTAACCATCGGTAGTGGGGGAGAGGACTTTTTTCCTTGAATGCAATGGAAATTTTGAGTAACTACTACTAGAATTACATGGTATAAGATGAGGTTTAAGTTATCTATTCAGGTGCCACTCAACTTATTTTTAAAGTAAACAAAATAGATCTAGACTGAGTTAATATTTTTGTTTATTTCCATCTGATTATATGAGAGAACACTTACAGAGCAGTCTCCAATGCTCAGTCTTTACTCACATCACATGAAAATACACACTGGTCCTACTAAAAAATACTGCTTTGGCAGTGTACATGAGAACAACTGCTCGCTGTGGCGTAACTTTCTCAGTTCCTTTGGAGGCAAACACAGAAAAGTCTTCAAAACCTCAACTCCTTATGATGAGACTGGTAACATACCACCCTTCTCATAATACAGCCACTAAACTGTAAGTATTTACACACTGCTCTTCAGGATCCCAGCTCTGCAAATGATGTAGTACATGAATGACTTATAGGTCTGTTTGGATGTTTAGGCATTTCAAAATAATACATTAAAGGAACGGATGCAGGTAGGGGCAGTGCACTAGCGAAGCGATTCAGCTGATTAAAAGGCTGGCACGTCCATCCTGTGAGGCCTAGAGAGCAGGTCACACTGGAGAGGAGAGGGCTCTGGGGCCAGATCTCATCAGTGTTTTTGAACACCTGATGGGAAGCAGTAAAGAACACGGAACTAGGCCCTTCTCAGCAGTACCCAGTACCGGAAAAGGGGCACAAACTGGAACATAGAAATTGCACCTGAATGTAAAGAAACACTTCTGTGGTTGTACATGGAAACATATCACCCGAACAGGCAGGGAAGTCTCTGTCTTCACAGATGCTCAAACTGCTCAGTGACTTCTTGTAGCTTGAGACAAGGAGGTGGACTGGGCAATCTCCAGAGATGCCTTCCAACCTCACATGTTCTGTGGAGAAAATATCCAAATATACAAATGATTAAGTCTCTATATGAATACAAAAGCTTGTAAAATTAAATACTGACTTAACTCAGTCACTGAAGTGACAATTTTTCACCAGGCTTGGTCACCAGCAGTTGGCTGACTTGTGAGCCTGTTTTTAAAGAAGAGTTTATTCACTCTTCATAGCCTTCCTTCTTTCACAGCCATTGTGGAATCCCTTGGTGCCATCAGGACCTCTAGGCAGCCTCAGTACCCCTACAGGGAGACCGTCTGCATTTTGTATTTTCCTAACCAACATGGGACTGCTGCTGGAACTCTTCTCTTGTGTGAGAGTTTGGGCTTTCCTTCTCTGTACCCAGGGGCTCCCAGAAGGGGTGATGCTGCTATCTGAGGAATAATCTGAACATTTCCTTGGGATTTCAGGGCTAGTGCTTGGGTTAAGCTTACTGTCTTCAGCCAGCGGAGATTTTTTTGTTACTTTCCTCAGGGAAGATGGACTGTTCCAAGGACTTGATCTGGGTGACACATTAGGACTCAAATGGTTATTTGGATGAATGATGGGGCTCAAATTACTCGCAGTGTTTGCTGCAGTACGTTTGCGCCCTGACAGTGGGGATGTGGGATTGCTCTCTGGGTCAGAAGAGCTGTTTGCTGAAGATTCATCACCAACAAACTGAAGTTCCTCTACTCTCTTATTAAGGGATCGAGTCTTCTTAAGACTCTTGCTGGAATCTTCATCGTGGTTCTTGTCTTTGGGAACTTTTTTCTTTGGCGGTTTCATTCCTATGAGGACAACTTTCATGCCAGTCTCTCTCTTTTCAGTGCACATTGAATCATGAGCACGTATGGCAGCATCTACTTCTTCAAATTCTATAATTGCACATTCCTGAGTTCCCAGCTGGGTGTACCGGTTGCTGACCCTCCTGATATCAGGTGGTAGGTCCCTGCCAGGCTTGAGAATACGAACTGATGAAATGACACCAAAAGTTACAAAGGCTTTGAGGAGATGCTCCATTATCCTTTCTTGCATGCATCCGTTTTCTTGCTTATTAAGAGCCTGCAGCTCAGAAATCATGTGGATGTCATACACCAGCAGCATCCTGGTAGGGACGTTTTCACTTGGAAACAGTGGAACTGGAGTCTTCCTTCGAACCTTTTTGTTGTCACCGTTGAGCTCAAGAGTGCCCGAGTACTTCAGTGCGTAGGCCGTGGTTCTCCAGTCACGGGTAAGGTGTTTCACCTTGGAGACAGACACAGGTTAAACACCACAACTGATCAAACCCACTCGGGTTTGATTACAGAATTTTAAGGCAGATCAAACCCACTCGGGTTTGATTACAGAATTTTAAGGCAGATGCAGTCTACAAACAGAAAGAGGGATTTAAGTTTCATGTAGCAAACTTGGTGAAAGAGCAAACCGTTTTCCTGCTGTAATGGGCCTCGGTGAGCTCTTGCAAAGCTCATGGCCTGTTGAATCTAATGGAAACAGGAACTGACACTAAAGCCCAAACTGGAAATCGTTACTGTATCTGAAAGCCTGCTCAAGGGATGCTTGGTCATTCCACATGTAGGTCTGAACCACGATCAGAATGTGTGTTCTTCTGGCAGGTTTATTTCGTTAAATTTGCCAAACAAGAAGTTTTGTCAAGTTTAGGACTTCATTGTCTTGAACTGTTTTTCCTCCCTCAAAACTCTCATCTTAAAAAACCCCCCAGACTTCTCTATTTCCTTTAAGTGGTTTATCTCTCACCAATATAATCTGTTTGAAGTGGTCTGAAGAAGCCAGGAGTGCCTCAGCTTCCAGACTGAAAAACTCTGCAAACTGTTAGGTGTAGAATCTTGATGAAGTATTTCTGTTGCAATTTTAGAAATTGGTTACATACACATATTTACATTGGTGTTCCTAATTTAAGAAAAAAATAATAGAACTCATCTCACCTTTAAGTGACTTCAGTTATCAGTTACTTTATACTACTCTTAATTTTTGGATCTTCATACAACTGCAAAGATCAGATTCACCATCCCTTCTCAGAGACAGGAATACAACTTTACCAGGATTACTCAGCTGCTCATGCATAGTTGACATAAAAATTCATTTTATCTGATGTCCCAGATGCTATGTTTTCCTCTCTCCCAGAATGATAATTTAAAAGCATACATGTTTTTAAGCCTATGACTTCCCTAGCCAATCATGAAGGAGTTCAGCTATTAAAGTTCTAGATGAGAACAAACCTAGCCATCGCAGCAAAACAAAATCAACCCCTTAGAGAGGCAGATAGAGACTGTAAAATCACCTCTATAAAATGTAATTTTCATCTCTCTTAATGTTTTTAGATGCATCAGGCTTACATGAGGCACTTCAAGTCTTAAAAAGTTAGCTTACCTTCTTAAAAGAAGTGAGGAGTTTAACACTGACATAGCCCATCTTATTTCTTCTCACATGTTTCAGGAGGAAGGCGTCTTTCTCAAGGTTCTCATCTGAGAAGTAATATTCAATCTGTGCTATTAATTTCTGGATCAGGTCATTTTCTGGTGGTTTCCAGTTCTGCTCAGAGTCGTCATCATTTTCCCCACCACTGGAAAATAATTAAATCATTTTTATCAAAAGATCATCTTATTATTAGTGGATTCAAATAGTTTTTCAAAATGAAAAGACATGACCACTTTACCAGTTGGTATTGCTGCTTCCAACTTACTTTATATATGGGCACTGAACAGTTACCACCCATCCATCTGGGACAGCTGGCCAGCTCAGAGGAGGAAGCTTTTCAGTCAGCATAAGGAGTCAAGTTCCTGAGATCATCCCCAAAGCTGATCTCAGGGCAGAATAAGCAGACATACACACTAACCTCTTGAAAACACTCTGCCAACTCAAATCCTCCACCAAAACATGAAATGAAGTTGCACAGGTACGTGGTACCATACAAAGCTCCTCCAGTGACAGTGTTTTATTTTTTAGTATGAAGATATTAAACATAGGCTTGACCTTTATGTGCTTCCTGGCTCACACATCTGAGGATGAATATCCCAACGTGATGCAGTCGTGATTTCTCAAGCCTCTTACCTGCATGAATGCAGGATCAGGAATCCAAAGAGTAAGCAGGACTGACAGGAGTGTTGCACTTTCAACAGGTCACTTCCAGAGTGACAGAGTAACATAACTAGCAGTTTTCCATAAGGGCTTTTGGATGTATGTGTGGTAGCAGCTCATGTATCTCAGGAAGTCATTCTCATTTTTTCTCTCCTTCCCATCATACTGACTAGGTATCTGTGCAAAATGGAGCACTACTGGGCATCCTATCCCAAAAGAGATACTGCAACCACGGGTTCAAGATGAACTCCTTGCCACGCACAGTTACAGCACGTTTGTTGCTGAAATAGCAATTTAAGTGGTCATTTCCATCTAGAATTGAGGCAAACGGCTCAGCCACAGGTGACTGTAATGCACAAGCCTGTCTTAAGCCAGAGTAATTTTTTAAGCTGTTAGCAATCCAGTTTTGTTACGGGACCATCATGAAAGTTTCTGTTAAAAAAATAAAATCACCCACTAAGTACCTTAGATCCTATAAATCATGTGTTACTTCAGTCTCCCACATACCTCATCAACAAAAAAAGGAGGAGCCATGCATTTGCCCAAAATTTTCTTAAATGGCTTTTGCAGAGCTTGTGAAATCACTAGGAAAGGGAGCAGGCATCACACTGGAGTCCCCTGAGGCTGATCTGGCAGGGAGGATGCAGCCTTGCTGAGTCACCCTGCCTTGAGACAGCTCTGTCCTGGAGATGAACTGGAGGCTGTGAGCGCAGCACTGCCTCGGCAGATGCTCCTTTTATGTCTGAAGGCCATGTTTAGGTCAGTGGGCTCTGCACAGGGACCATGCCCCCACCTGTGAGGGCTACAGCAGTTCTCTGGGACCTGGCTGTTTGAAGCTTCCAGTCCATTTACTTCTTATGGCTCTTCTGATGATAGGGCAGCACATCATGGCACGTATGTGGATACTTGTATGATCCGAGAAGTCCCACTGCTAAAATCTCCCTAGCCATTAATGGGGTACAGTTCAAAGGAAGGGTGAGAGAGCAAGAGAAAGAATTTACTTGGCAATGCCAGAAGTAGAGGATAATAGATGAAGTTATGATTAGGATAGTAAAAAATATTCGATGACCAGCTGTGGGTGCTGGTTTCAGAAGGAAGAAAACACCAGTGCTGTTTATTTTTCATTATTGATATTCCCTTACCCCACTACTCATTCTTCATTCATTAGCAATTCAGAATTAGTGTCAACACAAGAAACTTGGAACATTTCAGCCTTTTTGCATATCCACACTCTGCTAGGAAAAGCTTACCTTCAGTTCAGGATGGGGCTGTTTTAGAGAATATATTAGCACAGACATTTGCAGGTGTTGGATGGAAACAAAAAGGGGCATCATGCCTTAGAAAACAATAAAAATGAACTGCATGTTTGCAACGACCAGTGTTGTTTGCAACACATTGAATCAGAGCAAAACAGGCCTCATTGCACCTCTCACATATTGGTCACAGCCTGATAGTATTTGGCAGACAGCTCAGCTTTTACAAAATCCCATGGGCTCTTTCAACAGCCCTTGCTAAGTGCTGTATGGAAATGCCACCTACAGCAAATGCAGAAATTTGTAACTAGCCCCATATTAATTCATATTAGTGATCAACTGGTAGTACCTCTAGGGTATCAACTGTACTACAAAAGTAGATGATAAATCAATCCCAGTCGACACTGAGAATAAACCAAACCCTAGTAGTTATTCACAATTTTATTTCTTTAATATGCTTATCAAAACAGACAAAAACAATCTTTTAACCTGGTGACTCATCTGGCCATTAGTCACACAAGAAAACATATCTACATAGAGAGCAGATTTGGAGTTTTAAATATCAAGACTCACAAACAGTATATTAACTTGTTTGGATAGTGTCTAGCCTTTTGAAAAGTTTTAGCTGAGTCCCAAATGAATAAAGTATTGTATTAATAAGCAGTATGTGGTAATCTAATTTATGAGTTCCAACAGTACAATCTCTCCAAGGCAGTGCAAGTCTGTTAACAAAAATGTGGATACAATACTTGGTGCCTCCTTATGGAACGTGTGGCTGCAGCAATCATTCATTTTAATTTCTATTGTGAAACATTATCTTTTAGACTGACAACATCATAACAACATTCACTTTTCAAACTCACATTCATCCAAAATAAACTTGAGTAGAAATAGCTTTATTTCATGCACATGAGAACTACCTGTTTATTATCAACAGTCTGGAGATGGTTCTGAAGCACCTGGCAGCTAAAAGGCTGAGGACTGTATGTCACAAATACCCAGAGATTTCCCAAAGAACTGCAGGGCTTGACCACTGGGGAAACAGCTTTCATTTCATAAGTTATAAAACCTAGAAATTGAGGGGGGGGAAATTCAAATTGTCTGCTAGCTTCAGCTGGAGAGTGAGATGGCTCATTCCCAGCAGTTTTAGACCATCACTAATAATTTTCAAAATGCTTGTAAATAATTTCCTATCATATAAATAAGTGGCATTTAAGAGTAGCTATTGTGTGTTACAAAGCTTGAAAAAATAACCACCCTTTTTTCTAGTCTAGGCCAGGGCTAGAAGCTCTTACACAAGTAATACTATCACAGATAACAAATGTAAAGAATTTCCCAAAACAAAGAAATCAGTAATTGGAATGCAACACTGTAGACTGCTGTACATATTTATAAAAATAATAGTTGTATATGATTGTGGAAAAACTAAGCAGACTCAGCTTAAACATCCTAATTGTGCCTAGCTGTTTTCAACTCCTGTTTCTGTAGCATATAGTTGAAAATTTTGTCAGCTGCAAAAAATTCCCCCTCCCCAAGTAGCCCTCTGTAATTTAAAATAATACGCTGCAGTTCATTCTGAGTCAGTGCTAGGATATGAAGTTAGAGAATCAATTAGAAACGATAGATCTACAAACAGAATACTGGTTTTCTTGCTACTGTACGTAAATCTTTACATGACAATTTATTACTGCATCTGTACAGTACATTACTGAACGACATTAGTACAAATCATAAGATGAACTACAGCTAACGAGCATTGTCTCTCTGCATTTTTCTGGCACAAAAATCCTGGATGTGCCTTTTACTAGTAAGATAATCTGGTAGGCATCAAAGCAATTTCAGGCACCACTAGTAATTCCTACAACATACTACTGAGTGCAGACAGCACTACTGGCATTATCAAACAGTAAAACGCAGAGTATAAAGTGTCAGTTTTTTCTGCATTCCTAACGGCCTTGATTTTGTGTCTAGTCAGCTTGTTTCCAAGGCCATAACACGGGTCTGTCTGTCCATGTCTTAAATATCTAAGGAGATAACTCTGTCTGTATAATAAAATATCGAGTCCATGCAATAAAAACCAATCAACCAAAAAAAAAAAAAAAAAAAAAAAAAAAAAAAAAAAAAAAAAGCAAAGCACAACAACTAATCCTCAAAACCCTTTCTGTAAAAGGCAGTGAAGTGGCAGGGGGAAGCCGCGGCCCCGGCAGCTCCCTGGGGGGCGGAGGGGCCGCAGCCCGGGCAGAGCCATCGGTTCCCGGGCAGAGCCATCGGTTCCCGGGCAGCTCCCGCCCAGGTGTCTCCTCGCTGGGGGGGTTCCCGTCTCCCACCCGCCCCCTCAGCGTTGCATCAGCCGCGGCCGCTCCGTTACGTGGTGACCGCGGCGGCCCCGCTCCTCGGCCCGTTCCTCGGCCCCGCTCCTCGCCCCGCACGGCCCCGCCCGGGGCGCCGCCGGACCCCCTTCCTGGGAGCTCACCTGGAGCGCCCGCACCGCCCCGAGTCCTCCTCGCTGCAGCTGGGGCACAGCGCTCCGCCGCCCCTCTCCTCCTCCTCGTCCTCCTCTTCCTCCTCCCGCTCTTCCTCCTCCGCGGCTGCCTGGACGGCCACTCGGATCTGCACGGGGCCGCTCCCCGCAGCCCCGGGCTCAGCCGGCTCCTGCTGGGCCATGGCCGGGCTCAGCCCGCCGGGGCTGCGACAGCCGCCCTCCGTCCCCTCCCGTCCCCTCCCGCTGGGGCGGCGCTCCCGGCTCCACTCCCCCGGCGGAGTCGGACCCTCCTCCAGCGGTGCTGTGCCCAGGCCAGCCGGGCGGCTGAAGTGGCCTTCTCGTTGACGACTCCAACGGGATTGCTTTTATTTCATCGGAAGACAACGCGTTCCTCGCCGGAGAGCAACGTCTCAGCTTCTCGTCGCCTGGTACAGCCCTGGGGCTGAGTCGCTGTGCCCCGACCAGAGCGTTGCGTTTTAAGAGATTCGGAAAGGTTTCGCTGGGGTAAGTGTGGTTTTAAATGCCGAGGATGAGATTTGGAAATAAGAAACACGAGTGAACAAGGACATGATTGGATACGTGTTGTTTTTGTAGAGCAGTCTGCTCTATAATTCTGTATGGTACTTACACAGAATAAAAACATTCCCCCTTAAGAACTAATTAAAATAGAGGCCCTTTTTCTGAAACGCTTATACAGTGGTTATTTTGAACTTAAGAATATTGCACTTTCTTTCAGTAGACTGTTTCAGCTACTAAAGTGAAGTTAACATTCATGTTCTGAAGATTAGAATCAAAAACTTTTCAATTTTCCATGTAAATATTCATTCTTCAGTCAGGGAAGATCTTTTTTTCAATAGTGTCTAGACCTAAACTGTCAAGTATAACTTGGATCTTGAAGTCACAACTTCATTTGTGGCATCTTTGTCTGTATTACTTCAGTGTTTTCTTAAAAATTTGGATGGACGAAAAGTGAGGCTGCACTTGGGGCCAGTTTCTCTCATCCCTGTGACAAACAGTCCTCATGAGTCAGGTTTGTTGGCACGGACACATCCTGAGACTGCTCTGCCTCAGTGGGTTTGGATTATTTTTTAACGTGCCTTAAGCAATGAAATATTTTGTTTATGAAATACACTGACGTGCATCACTAAGCAAATCTCTAGTTCTCTGCTAATGGGACATTCTGTAATATGTCTTGGGTAGGGCATCGCTTTGCTATTGATGTCAGTGGGAGCAGAAATACAAACACAAAGGGCACATTTTAAGACAGTACAGACAGGGACTGTGGGTCTGATTTTGCATGAGTTCGTGGGAGTTGTTTGCCTCCCTGGGCAGGCACAAGGTCAGGACCAGTATGAGCAAAGAACTGTTCTGTGCTGCAGCTGACCTCAGGGATTTACATGTTTTGTGACCAGTCTGTGCCCACAAGGCAATTCCCTGAGGCAGAACCTCAGGGAAGGTACATCCAGCTTCTTGTCCTGTCAGGGGTTTTCACAAACAGCCACTCGGATGTAGAATTCAGAAAAATACAATTGTAATTCAGTAAAAGATAGACATGGGGCTCCTGGAGTGGATCCGGTGGAGGGCAATGAGGGTGACTGGGGAACTAGAGCATCTCTCTTATGAGGAAAGGCTGCGGGAGCTGGGCCTGTTCAGCCCTGAGGAAAGACCTCATCGAGGGTTATAAATATCTAAAGGGAGGCATCAGAGGGTGGACCGGACTCTGCTCGGTGGTGCTGAGCAACAGGACAAGAGGCAACAGGCAGAAACTGAAGTTCCACTTGAACATGAGTAAGAACTGTACTGTGCAGGTGACCGAACACTGGCACAGACTGCCCAGAGAGGCTGTGGAGTCTCCCTCACTGGAGATACTCCAGACCCATCTGGACACAATCCTGTGCCACGTGCTCTGGGATGACCCTGCCTCTGAGCCGGGAGGTTGGACCAGGTGACCCACTGCGGTCCCTTCCAACCTGACCCGCTCTGTCAATCTGTGGCTCTGTAATAGTGTCTTTTCACCACGCGGGGGGAACGCGGTCCGGCACCGGGCACAGCGGGGCGGCCGCAGGGCGCCACGTCCCTCCCTCCATCCCTCCGTCCCCTCACGCTTTCCCGCCCCTCGGCGCCGCCCCGGCCGGCGGGCGGGACGGAAGCGGCGGTCGCCGCGGCAACGGCGGGGCCATTTCCGACAGGGCGGCGGCGGCGGCGCGGGGCTGTGCGGGGCGTGGGGGCCGTGGGGGCCGTGCGGGGCTGAGGGACAGCGGCACAGCGGCACATGGTGCCCAGCAAGGGCCGCACCGGCCGGGGCCCGCGGGCCGCGCCCGCACCGGTAGGTGCTGCGGGGGGTGCGGGCGGGCGGCGGCTCCCCCGGCGCCGTTTGTGTGTGTGCCCCCTGCGATGCGCTGGGAGGGGGTGTATGAGCCATTCGGTGAAGGGGTTCTGTTAATCGTTCTGGTTACTTCGCACGTAGGTGCCACGCTTTGTCATTCAAACCCAAAGACTAGCATGTTCTGCCTTTTGAAAAGAGGCGTGTTTAAATGCAAGCGCTTGTTTTCTTCGTGATGAGAATTGCATCCCCGTGGAAGTCGTGCTTTCAGTGTATTTTTAAAACTAAAAACAGCGTGATTTTTTTTTTTAAAGCTAAAAATTATTTAGTGTTGCTTAGTACTGTGCTGTGTTCTTCATAATATTTTTGCAAAATAGTTCCTTTCTTGACACATTTTGCTGTTGAAAATGCCTGTATTGTTACATTTAACTCTTGGTGTTGATATCTGGTTTTAACAAACGTAGTATTTAATTTCTTTTTCTTTCAACTTGCAGGTTAATAATTGTGGTCTTCAGCTGGTTATCCAGACCTCATCAATACCAGATAAGAGCAAACCAGTAATTATTACCTTTTCTTGGATAACTGTATGAATTAAAGCACTTGTATGATGCATACAAATTTGTATGCTTTCAGATAGGAATTACCTTTTCAGTAGTCATTTGTTCACTTATAATATCTAATCTATCTGATAGTATTTTAGTAATTTATTTCATCCTCTCAGGGACATCTAAAGTAAAAACAGGGGAATGTACTCTACCCTGCCACAAACTTTATATATATATGTACATATATATATATATGTGTGTGTTTTCTTATGCTTCTACCTGAACCCCTCTTTCTCCTGTACTCCTTACAGGGTGGGATTATTTTTCTTTATTTAGTCAACTACATATGCATGTGCAGGTAACTTCCATATTTTCATTTTGGTTTTCAACGCTGAAGCTTTTTTCCTAAAAGAATGAGTAAACCTTTTACTGGAGAAGTTATTATTTTTTTAAATAATTAGTAGAATTTCCTGAGAATCCTAGTTACTACTGAGGTTGTGTTTGTCTGTGTAGGTGTTATTTGCATTTGAAAACTTTAACGTTTGTCTTAAATGTTGTGTTACAGTTTGAATTCAGGATAAATAAAGAACCGTCATCTTTCCACAACAGACTTCTGCAGCATGATCTGGAAAAAAACTACTCAGGAAGACAAGGTGATATTCAGTAGGGTTTGCTTTGTTTTTCTTTTGTATCTCTGTTTTATTAACCAAACAGTAAAGAGAGATTGTGTCATGATTAGAATAGGTAAGAGTGACAGCTTTTCCTTCTTGCCTACAGTAATTCAATGTCATTACTGTTGCATGACATCCTTAACTTGCTGTCCTGGTGCAGATGTCTTTTCTCATCACATGTTTTCCCCTCATGGAAGAGCATTCTTTCTTCTACCTATAAAGCCACAACCTATCAAGTGCCCTGCTGTTCGTTCCCTCAAAAAGCCACACAGTTCTGTAACATTTTATGGGACATTTAACATCTTAATATATTTAGATGAAATTAGTTTCTAATTCAGAACCCCAATATGAAAAGGTAGTTTTCCTGTTGTGCTTGTGTGCTTTTGGCTTTGAAAAGCAAGATATTGGTGATATCACTGCTAACTGTGGTGAGGACTGGAAGAGCTTTGAAACAGCATTTCTTGACGTGCTACTGCTGCTTGCCTGTCATGTAAAAACAGTGATTGGCTAGGATAGAAGATCAATTTAAATATTATGGCTATTCTTTATTCATTCTGGTAAAAAATAGAGACCAGCAGCCACTCAGAATGGGTTGATTTTTAGGGATATTATGCAACTTATGGAGTAAATGTAAGTCTGCAGCTTGGTTTTGTTCCCTGCGCAGGAGACCAAAGAGTATTAAGTCCTTTGGTGCATAATAAGCAGCTCTGTCTCCCAGTCCCATCCAGTCTGACAGAACTGTCTGGTTTGGAGTTGAAGCAGAGTACAGGTTCTTTATCAGGATTTGGTGAGACTTCCATTCACACCCCTACAAAATCCAGATCCTTAGTTCACATGCTTCAGGTAACACTGAGAAACATCAGTCTCTCTCTCTTTTGCTGGGTGCCTTACCAGAAGTGTTCCTAGTGCTCTCTTTGGGTATTAAGAGAGGTTAGTAGGTCATTGTCAGGAAGCCACTAGAAATATTTTTCAAAAATGTAAGATAGGCATTTAAACAGAGGCTTTTTATAGATCTTTCTGTGATGAAGGGGACCTTTCACACATGTCTTTAGGAGGATGACAGTAGAAGGAAAAAGGTCACTTTACTGCCATCCTGTCGTGTTTCAGACTGATTTTTAAATCCCTGGTCTTATGTTTATTGGCTTAAACACATGTGACACAACTAATTTAAGACTTTTGCAACAATCTTGATTTTTTTTTTTTTTTTAGTGTCTCCAGTTTTTTTTTCTTCACAGTTGTTTTGATTTTGAAGGATACATAATGTTGCTAGAGTAGCTAGTGATAAAATGTTAAGAGTAGCACTGAAAAGATTCTAAGTTGAACAACAAATTGTTTTACTCAAATAGCGGTATATTTTAGACAGTAATGAACTAACTCACTATAGCAGTTGTCTTTGTTTGTTGAAGAATTAATGTTTTTTCTGTTAACATTTGATTTATTTGAAGGAAGAGAATAAAAAAGAAAAAAAGGGGCAAACACATAGATGTGTTAGTGGTTTAGTTTCTAGTTCTATCAATATCCACCTGATCTGTGTCTTTAAATTTATCTTAAGTTGGGAAATACCTTCTTTAAGTTGAGATTCTGAAATTATGAAACAATTGCACAGCTTTATGTTAAAACGTCACTGGGTAATTCTAATCAAAATAAAAGCGTCTACAAAATATCTGCTTACAACAAATTGCTGACCAAAAATCTCTCAGAAATAAAACAAAGGGATGTACTTTGGAAAGAGGATTTAGGGGGATATAGTTGAAAACAAAAAATAGCAGGAAAGAAAACTGATAAATCGTAGTACTGAATGGAGGCAAAAAGCACTTTGTATACTATGTAATGCTTTGTTCTTAATAAGCAAGAAAATTTTGCATTTAACACCTGTAGTTAATGAAATGCACTTGCAAAGAAGTAATTCATATGTTCTCTGTATGATTTTTCTAATAGATAACACAAATTTTGGGAGCAGTTCATCAGTAACATTTCCTGTATTGCAACGCACTGCTGAGGAAAAAATCCTGAACTCTGATAGACTTACCCTGGAAAGGTGAGAAGGTGACAGTGCACATGCCACAGCACACTGATGCATTTATATTTCAGATGTCAAGTTCTATAAACCAAAGAGAAATTTCATAGACATGGAACACTGAATTGTGATATCAACTGTCTGTTTCTATAGTATCTGATGAAAAACTTAAAAAATTGTGAGGCCGCATCTGTTGAAATTTGAGTGTGGTCACAACACAAAACTTCCATGTAGTTTCCATGTAACAAGCAAATCTCTGACTAAGAGGAGAGGAATTCAGAAAATTTTGGAAACACTTCTGCTATGTTTTCATGCTGATTTTTTAATAGGTAGGAGGAGTTACTTTATTTACAGACTTTAATTAGCAAACCTAATTACCTTCATGTTACCTTAACTAAGATAATATACTTTCCTCTGGTCAGTCAGAATGGGTGAGTTGAAGGTGGGTTACCAATTTGTTACTTACATGTGTGGTTTGGTTTTTTTGTTTCTTTTTTTCTTCCAGGCAAAAACTGACGGTGTGCCCAGTTATTGATGGGGAAGATCATCTTCGTCTTTTGAATTTCCAACATAACTTTATAACTCGGATCCAAAATATTTCTAATCTTCACCACCTTGTTTTCTTAGATTTATATGATAATCAGATCGAGGAAATAAGTGGGGTTTCAACTTTGAGATCCCTGAGAGTCCTTTTGTTGGGAAAGAACAGGTAAAAATAATAAAACTAACTTAAAGCACCCTGCTTCTTTATGGTGTAACAACTGTGATCTGTCATTGTTTCTGTTACTTACAGTTCTCAGTTTGTGATGTTGCTTTGAGACCATCCCTAACACTTCCTAAGGGATCCTACTGAGAAAGGACACAGCTTTTGTGTGTCATGTTCTTCAGAAACTTCCTTTCTTACATATATTTTAGCAAGAATTCTGAAGTACTTTACATGTATCCATCTAATCTTCTATTTTGATCAGCTGTTAAATATGTGTTCTTAGATTGGCGTGACAGATGGAATGTCTTTTCACATCAATTGGAGCATTCATTGATTATTTATAACCTACAGGAAGTATTTCTGCCTGATGTATTTAGCTGGGAAAAATACCAAGCAGATGAGTCATGAATTTGATGCTTACTTATTGATTCTGATCTTTAAACCTCTAATACTGATAATTTAATAGAAATATCTGTGGAATTGCTCGCGCACCTAAGGGCTGTGCTCTCATCTTGTTAACTTTCCTTATTTTCTTTATATTCAGTGTAGTGGGAAGTGGTGAACAAATTTCAATTATAAATAGATTATAAAGAATGTACCTCCCAATTCAGCCTGTATTCAAACCTGACAACTTTCAGTAGTGCAGTGTATTACTGGAGCTAATAGCTTTGGTATTAAAAATCTCACTTGTAGATATCAGTTTTGTTTATAGTAAAATACTGGGGCATGGGAACTATAAATTTAAGGTGAGGAATTACTTTCCATATCATAACCAGTGCAGTGTAGCCTGTTTGCCTAGAGGGATAGTTTGCCTGTTTGTTTTGGGGATAGTTAGGACTAACATACTCAGGAGTGATTGATTACAGGTCAGACACAGTTGAAAGCAACTTGTTTTCAGCTTGATCTGTATGTGATCTTTGGTTACTCTTGAAGCAAATGCTTAACACACATGTGTGTAATATCATCAGCCAGTAGATGATGCTGTTGAGAATATAATAGCCTAGGTTTGGAATCTGAGAAAATAGGACAGGACAGAGAAGTTTTAAGAAAATGAAGTTGTTCAGGTAAGAAGACGTACTGCCAAACCTAGAGATCTCTCTTGTCTAGAAAGGGCTTTCAGGGTTTTTTTAGTTCTGTGTTCTTTTAACAAACTCTCAAAAGCCTGTGTCACTACAGTTTTTCATTAAAATGGTTTGAAATTAGCTGTTTACCAGTAAGATTCTTTTTTTAATTACTATTATTTAGGTATCTGGATAGGTTGGTTGTCGACTTTGTTTTCTAGGGGAGCAAGGATTCCTTCCTTTTTCTCTCTCTAGAAGAGCCACATACATACTGCTGCTATTGCATTATTGACAGTCAGGAAGGTAATAGTCTAAGGCATACTCATTTATTAATTTTTTTTCATGGTTCAGAACTTTGTTATTCTTCTGTTACTCTCGGTAGTCAGGAAAAAATGGCTAATGAAAGATACTTTTAATCTAATATTAAAAATAATCTATGTCGTAATTGAAATCTTTCAGAATAAAGAAGATCTCAAATCTGGAGAACCTAAAAAACCTTGATGTTTTAGATCTCCATGGAAATCAGGTATAGTACAATAACTTGATTACTTATTTTTCTTGTGTAGACATCACGTGTGTGCTGTGCCTTTTACTAAAACTATTGTTTCTTGAAAGGGAACTGGTGGCAAATTTTTCAACTTTTGAGGTCACAGAAATAAGTAAATTAATAAAAGGGGACATGGTGTTTATTTTGAATCTTTGTATTAAGTCTCTTGTAATTCCAGCCTTGTACTTCAGGAGAGTTTCAGCAGTTAAAATTGAGTCCACTGGGTGTAATAACCCTCACACCTACACAATAGTCATCTACCACAAGTATTTGTGGTGCAGTTAAAGTAACACAGTCTTGGAAGTCATATAAAATTTTAAGATCCCATTGATTGTTGTGTTGTTTCTACTGTTGGTGGTCTTACAAAACCAGATCCCTTACATATATGTGGAAGACTTAAATTTGTGCAGGAAAAAGCAGAGTGGGTCTGAGCTCTTCGTTGATTCGTGCTTGTGAAGGGACTTAGGTCACTTAACATCTGTTCAGGTTCTTCAATTTGATACTAAGCAATCATTTGTGCTTCAAGGGGTGCAGAAAGCTTTAGCTGTAGTACATGTAAGAAGATTTTTTGTTTTTAATGGGTACGTCAGAAGCAGCACGGAGTATCAGGGGCAAGCTGGATATAGTATTCTTTGTCAAATAAATTCAAACCACGTGTAATACAAAATGTCCCATAATTCAGATGTTTAAAACAACATGTGGTTATTGTGACTGTATAGGACCAATGTGTGAGTTCTCTGCATTCCTCTTTTGACGGTTTTAATGTCTTACTGATTTCTCTGTGTGTGTTTATTCTACAATTGCTTGACAGTGAAGAGTGGAAATGCTTTAAAAAAAAAAGACAAAGACAAGCCAGCACTATAGGGAGTTATTGTTAAAAGTGCTGCAGTAAGTTTGGGGCTGCATTGAGTCACACCAGGCAAACAGTGTGTGTGTTAGGCAGTGGCAGAGGCAGTCTAGGACCAGATGGTGACAATGCCCTTGGAGTCTTGGCCATCTCCAAACGTGTTCATTCTAAGGTTTTGTGTGGTTATCATCCTTTTCTTACTGCTGTTGGAAATTTAAGGGGAGTTATGTTTTTGATAAAAATACTTGCAGATAAAGCTGTGCCAGTCAGCACACTTTCACAGCACAGAAGAAGGAATCACTGATGGAAATGAAACACATCATGCACAGCTCTTACAAGTTACTGTGATGTAGATTGGACTTGTTTTTCCCCCCTTCCTTTTTTTTTTTCCCCTTCAAGTATCTGTACAACTCTCTTTACATTAATTACAACTTCACTAGGAGTTGTGGGCATAGTGCCCAGCTGGCTGTTGCTAGATCAGCTTCATAATGATAGTCCTACTTTGATCCAGAGAACATAACAAACTGACCTATGTAAGGAACTAATACTGTGGAATATAGTAAGTTATTTTGGTTTTCAGAATGTTTGAATCATAAATGTATATGTGAAGGGCACAAATGTTAAAAAATGGAATTGGGGGTTTTTTGCATTTTTTTTGGTGGGTTTATTGTATTTTTTTTCATGGAAAGACCTAATAAAGACTCCAAACTTCATTTCTATTAATAAATTACCTTTTTGTTCCTTTCCAGTTTAAAGATATGCAAGTTATCCCGTTTAGATTCTTTTTTCCTGTCTTTGAGAAATTCAAAATTTGAAACACCAGTCTGCTGTACATAGTATTAGTTCTTTTTGAAGGCATAATGAAGGGAAGAAATGCTGGTGTATCTGCTTAGTGTATTAGTGCCCTGTTTGAAGGCTGTTCTTTGTTGTTGTTGTTTGCTTATGTAACAGTGAATAAGGGGCTCTTTTAACTCTACTTAAATTTGTGGTATTTTTATTTAGGGCAGCCTTCTAGTCTATCTTAAGAGATATTTCTTCTACATTGTAAATTTTTGAAGAACAGATTTCAACAGCAGAATTGGCTGTGAGAACTTCAAAATACGGTTTCCAGTGTTCCAGAATGTAACAATTTAAAAAACAGATCAGTAAAATTAGAGCCAGCCTTATGTCAGTGGTGTTCTGCAGAAGGACAACAATCATTGAGCATTGTTAATTATGCTCAGAATCATTTCTATGTTCCCAAGTGATCCCAGATGATCGTTGAACAATGACCTTGTGTCCAAGTTATAGTAAAGTATTGGAAATACATTAGGCTATCAAAAAATGTTAGCTGTTTTCATTATACACAGTAGTTCTATGTAAGATGAGAGATCTCAGTGGGCATCTGAGTAGATTGTTGTGGTTTAACCCCAGCCAGCACCTAAATACCAGCAGCCCCTGGCTCACCACCACCACCCCTCCCTGCAGTTGGACAGGGAGGAGAATCAGAAAAACAGGTGAAACCTGTGTGTTGAGGTAAGAACAGTTTAATTGGATCAAATTAAAATCCAATTCTAAAGATAATAACAGTAATTGTAATGAAAAGGAGAAAGAGAGATGACTAAAACCCAGGAGAAAGAAGAGGTGAGCAGTTAACTGCTCTCCACATCCTGACCAATGCCCAGCCTGTCCACAACAGGGAACTGGCAGTTCCTGGCCAACTCCCCTCAGTTTATACACCAAGTGTTTCATGGCATGGAATGTCCCTTCGGCCAGTTCAGCTCAGCTCTCCTGGCTGTGCCCTCACAACTTGTGCCCCTGCTCATTGGCAGAGCATGAGACACTGGAAGGCCTTAACTTAGGGAAAACACTGCTTAGAATAACTGAAACATCAGCATGTTGCCAACATAATTCTTGCACTAAATTTAAACCAGCACTGTAACAGCTATTAAGAAGAAAACTAACTCTATTCCAGCTGATGGGGAATATAAATACTCAAATAGGACGTGTCCAGAATATGAATATTACTAATTTTATTTATCAAAAATAGTTCTAGAGCCTAGCTAGAACTTATTTATTCTTGTTAGTGTTCATGAAGTAGTAGCAGTTAAGAGGAAAGCTGGATTCATGTTTTAGTCTTAGTCCCTCCCTTCCTCTCTCTGGGAGTGTAAATCAGTCCTGCAGATGGAATGCAGATTGGGAAGCTTCTAAAGATGTAATGTTTCCAAAAGGTTGGAGGTGAGGAAAAAGAGAAGGAGAAAAATTTCATTTTTGTTGACTTTTGGGAAAGTATTCTGGTTTATTTGCATGCTGGGTTCTTTGGATGATATGATTTGCTCAGAACTTAGAAACTTCTCCTGCCAAGTGAGAAATATGCTGGGAACCAGATGTACTTTAAAACATTGAGGTATAGTATTCCACAGTGCTAAATGATAAACCTTGTATGATTTTTTTCTCTTTTTCAAATCAAGTTTTTAAATGCATTATACTTAAAAAAATCTCTTCATGTAATAAGTGGTCAAAAGAAAGTTAACCCCCACCCAGTGTTATGTCTAATGAAATACTGCACTTAATGCATATGCCTCACAAAAATGACAAAATATGAATTCTTTTGTCATACAACTACTCTTTACCTGTGTTTCTACATGATTTATTAAGGCTCTTGATATTAATACTGCCCAGTAAAAGTTTGTAAGAATACAGCATTTTAGTACCACTGATTGAATTTTCACATAGAGACTCTGTTTCTATGATTAACACACTAATATGGACACAGGATACTGCATCATTCAGGGACCCTACTCAGGAATTTTATTCTAGAATGCTTGAAGTATAAAAAGTCATTGGAGTAATTTCTTGTGTTCTGTTTAGTTCTGTGAGTTACTTTTCTTGCCAAAAGTTCAAGATATAAGTAAAAGGACAAATAACAAAACCTGATTTTTTCAGACGTGAACTTCTTTTCAGGAATCTCAGAAATGTTTTTTAAAAGATGCAACTTTTGTGCATTTAATTATTTGTGCAGTTTAATTATTAATGAGTGATTATTGAGACAAAAAAACCTTCTTCTGAGCTCTGTTTCATAGCAAAGTATTCAAAGGTACAAGCAAACAAGAAAACAGAAGTGGTTTTGTTCAGTGTTTACAAGTAGTCTTTGACTTGTATACTTGAAAAGGCAAATAGAAATGGTTAACAATCCTTTTTTATTTATAATTAATAGAAAACAGACATAGATATAATTTCTTTACGATATTATCAAAGTGTTACTTGAATCACCCAAAAAAAGGTGATAATAACTTGTATTATTCCATATCTAATAGTATATATGAGAAGCTGGTGTCCCTTCATGTGGGCATGAATAATTGAAACAGGAAATCCAGTAGAGTTAATCTGGAAATTTAGCAAAGTGTGAGAGTATCTCTATACATTGCTGATGAAATCATTATCTTTGCAGTAGCAATAAAATGCCAGGATTAATATTCCACCCTGTGGCATGCAGTAATTCTGGCTAAGCAGATATCTGCAGAGGTCTGTGCTCTTCGTGCCAGCCATCTGCTCTCAGCATTGCTTTTACAAGTTTTTTTTTTGTCTAAATATATTCTTCTAAATGGTGGCATTTTCTGTTCCTCTTGCTGTAATACTTTTGTATCCTGATAATTTTTTCCCCTGCATAAAATGCACGTAAGTGGATAGTTTAATTAGCACTTGAATCAAAAGCAGGCTTAGGATGTTATTTAATTTTGATCTTGGTGTCTACTTTGGTGTGTTTTTTAATAGAAAAATTGCTGAAGTACTGTTTATAGCAGCATATTCCAGTCATATGCCACAGACATATGTGGGTACATACATGAAAATTACCAACTCAAACTGTTAAATAATAGCTGCCTTGCCTCTTCTATTCCAGGAAGTGTCAGGAACTTGCTGTAAACTGGCACAGCCAGGGCTGTGCTGGTCTAAAGCCCCAGGAAGTTCACTGTCCCTGGGAAGGTGACACCAGGGAAGGTGTGCCCGAGGACTGGGCGTTGGAGGGGGCTTGCAGTGGCCCAGCAGATGATCATTCTCCTTGAAAGGGACAATGTTAGGACATTGTTAGTAGCTCTGTGCCCTGTATCCTTGGATGCACTGCCCCACAGGGTGGCTGGCTGGAGTCTTTTCCACAGGAAAACCTGCTGCCTTTTTGCCACACAGCACAGGTTTCACCAGGAGTATGACAAGCACATTCCCCATGCAGTGGCTGTGCTTCCCCTTCTCCTTGTATGCAAGTCATGCATAAGTGTCTGCATGGGGGCTGGAGGACAGACCACTGTGAGAAATCTGC
Source organism: Pipra filicauda (assembly GCF_003945595.2). Taxonomy (NCBI): domain Eukaryota; kingdom Metazoa; phylum Chordata; class Aves; order Passeriformes; family Pipridae; genus Pipra; species Pipra filicauda. Next base: position 5,859,902 of record NW_024104976.1, on the reverse strand, counting down.
ATAGACAACCTTGTGTGGATCACTGAGGAATACTAACAGCAGGGAGGGAACCCATATTGTGTCACCAGAGCAGTAATCAATGCCTTTGTAAAACACAATTGTTTTTCCAGAAGTTAAACATAAAATTAAGGATCATTAGCTATTTTTACTCTTTTTATTACTTTTTTTTTTCATTGTCACCTGAATCTTTAGAATAGGGTATAAAGTATAAAAGCAAACGTCTGGCAGCTGCCTGTTTACTGTAGCTCAGTCTCTTTGTTTGATCCCTGCATTTTCTAATCCCAGGAAACCATGAGTTGCTGAAGTGCTGAGGACTGTCAAGCAGATGTGCTGTGTATCCCAACTAAGGATGCTGCTGCTTCTTTCCTAACTTTTGAGTATGTCTTTCTGATCCCAGCGATTACCTGCTCATAAAACTTCCTTTCAAGCTGCAATTTCAAATAGTTGTTTTCTTCTTCAGAGGCTGTGGGTGCTACTGGCCCCTGCCTCACAGCAGGTGAGGCATGTCCTCATGACCTGCTGCAAAATCTGTCTGTGGAGCCCCTGTAGATAGAGCTGTGAGTGCTGCTGCTGACTTAAAGAGTCATGAAGGGAAATTGGTGCAGAGTTCTGTGATGGTGGGAAGGTAAGATGCTGCTTATTCTTGCAGCATAGGCACCAGGAGATTTGTTTGAGTGTCTCTGCAGACAAATTAAGGGTGAACCATGCACAGAATTTCCTTATTTCAGCATACCTTGGTATCATCAGTGTTGTCTTGGTTTTATGGTGTCTTTGAGATTGCTGCTGCAGAGCAGCACAGCTGAAGTAACCTGATTTCTGATGGCAGGAAGGAAATGTTGACTGAGGTTTACTGCAGCGTGGCCAGAAGGGTATTGGTGAATATTCATTCTGAGTTTCTGGCAGACTGTAACTTGTTTTCAGCTGTTGGATATGAGTGTCATGGTTTATGAAAATCCACAAGCACAGTATTGCATTAACTCAATTGTTCATGTTTACTTTTTTTACAAAAAGTATGTGCAATGTGTATCTATTTTATATCCATTTAAACCACAGTGAGCATCTTTATCATACTCTTTCACAGATTACTAAAATAGAGAACATCGGTCATTTGAGTGAGCTGAGGGTGTTAAACCTTGCCAGAAACCTACTGACCATTGTAGAAAATTTGAATGGACTGGATTCCCTCACAGAGCTCAACCTTCGTCATAATCAAGTCTCTGCTATAGTAAGGAGCAAAACTCTTTCATTTTTCCTTTTTTTCCCCTTTTCTTTGATTTTGACAAAATGCACTATAACTTCTTTAAACCGTATCAGCATTTCAGATTTGTGAAATCTTGTGTTTTCCTGTGTTGTGTCACTCATGTTTTTCTCCTGCAATATTTCAGTTCACAACATCAAGGTGAAAAAAAGAGAAATTAATTTTTGGTGTTATTGTCTTTAAATGTGATCAGGGAGGCTGGACTTAGGTGGCCTTTAAAGATCCCTTCCAACCCAAACTTTGCTATGATTCTATGATGACTTGTAGTGCTTCAAATTTTGAAATCTCATGACGTTTCTCTATCAGGGGGGTAAAAAGAGTTTCTGGAGCAGATTTGTGGTCTGCATACAAATTTAGATACTTTTCTTCCACACAATTTTGTTTTCTAGAAACAGTCCCAATTTCTGTAGTTTAGCTAAGCAGTCAGATCATCTTAAATTTCATGATCTTAAGAATGTTTCTGAGGCAAATGCAGAGAAAAGAGGTATTGATCATAAAAGCAGAATTTCCCAGTTCAAGTTTCAGCCTAGCATTGTAAGTCTTCATGTTCTAAAAATAAAGTTTTTCACTCCGCAATTTGAGCTGTAGTTCAGGTATGGCAAGTACATTCTTTGAACAAGAGCCTTTTAAAATAAAACAGTATTTATTTATGGCTTGTATGGCATTAAAAGCACGAATCTATACATACCATGAGCTATGAAACAACTACTTATTTCCTTGTTGTGAATTAGGGACACTGTTTCTTTGAAAGACTGATCTACTTGTTTGCTTTGAGGTATTAAAAGTTTAGAATTTTGGATTTTGTCACCTTCAACTTGATCTTAGACTTGAAGGAGGACTGCTCAAGGTGTTCACCATCTTTTCACAAAAGAGCTCCTGCCTTCTATGTCTACTGCCCTATAAGACTTTGTATAAAAACTGAAGTAACTGGAGGCTTTTTTTTTTTTAATAATCCTACCTAGTGTTTGCTGTCACACCTGTGAGACTTCCAACATATTTTACAGGGCAGCAACATATCATTTTAGTTATGGGAATTTGTCTTCTCCAGTGATTAGTTGAAATCATTGCTGCTAAAGAATTATCATGTGCGACCCTATAATGCCTGTCTTCATGTGTATGTCCACTGATGTCATGTGTGCCCACCCCCCCTTTAGGCATCAGCACTGAGTAGCCTTAGGGCAGAGGGGATGTCCAGATGTAATTCTCTTGTGAACTCCAGCTTTCCATGGTCTGACCTGTGAGGATTCAGAGCAGCTCTAACCAGGAGTTTTGCAGCTGCAGACTTGACCACGTAAGCCCTGCTCGCTGTACCCAGCAGGGACTCTCAGCAGCCCTTGGTAGCTCACATTTGGGGTTTCAGTAATAGCAGCTCCGTGGTTTGTTTAGAGCTGCCTTTGTTCACCTGTTTGGTTGGAATGAACTGGTTCTGGAATGCTCTGTAGATGTGTCACAAATCTTATGGAGGGAGGAAGAGCTCTAGATTTGATCGTGTGGCCAAAATCAAGGCAGGGAGCTCTGATGCTCCTTTCCATTTCTGAGCTTTGTGTCCCCTGGCTTCAAGCAGGGTAAGGAGATGCAGGCTTGGAACAGAGGAGTTAGGTGTGCAGGCTGAATGGTTTGAGTCACTGCACACTGTGATATCTGTCTGTTATGGGTTTATATTTCACAAATGAAGTTACTTGATATGTTAAATGATATTACTTGATACGTTTCATCTTACTAATATTTGAGCTATTTGCTGTTTACAGGTTTTCTGCAAAGGTCTTTAGTGGCATATATTAAATTTACAGTTGCTTATTCTGGAAGCTCGCTCCTTTTTGAAAATGTTAATTGTAGAGGTTGTAAAGGTGACAGAGTCCTTCAGATCATTCTCTGACAGAAGAGTCACTGCTGTTTGGTGGTGCTACTTGCACTGCTGTATTGCACTTCAAAAACCTTATTTCAGCAAACCTTTTTCTTTTCTTTTTTTTTTTTTTTTTTTTTTTTTTTTTTTTTTAGCGTGTTTATCCTGCAGCTTAAATGCTGAGACAGCACCCTGGCTTGTTTCCCAAAAGCCTGTTCAAAAAGCAGCAGCAGCCCTATCTTCTTTTTCTTTAACATCATTTGCTTTGCAAGTGATGCAGCGTGTTCTGCAGAGTGGGGATCTGCACTGAAACACTCCCTTGCAGTCTGCACTGGGGAGAGATGGAGCTGCACCTTCAACAGAAATCGATGTTGCAGCAAGGTTATGGCATCCAGAAATGAAAGTGTCTCATCAGGCCAGGTAGAGAGGTTCAAAAGCTACTTCAGCTACTGAATTTGTGCCTCTATCTCTTCCTTCTAGAAAGATGTGGATACTTTGCCCTGTCTCCAGCGTCTCTTCCTCAGCTTCAACAATATATCTAGGTAAGGGAAATAGTAGTTTGCTTCCTATCAGTAATTTGAAATATCCTATTGGAGCTGTATTTCATTACAGTTAAAATTCAAACACTGTGAGTAAAGATACTTTTCTTCTCCCCCCTAATATATCAGATAACATAACCAAGCCATTGTGTATTTTCTAATTTAAACATGAAAATTCTTTAAACCCTTTGCATTTAAATGTTAGTTGTACTATGAGTATTGTACCAAGAAACATGTATTTTTAATTTAAAAATGATCATACTGTTTATAGGGGTCAAAATTAGACGTGGTTTTGTGAATGTGTTGTTTTACTGTTAACCTAGATGTCTGTTAGAGCAACATTATGCAAGGTACAAATTATGCCTAAAATACCATCCCTGTATTTATGGAGTTACACAAACTGCTGAGTCAGATTCTGCTTACAATGGGGAGATTATGTCATGCTTGTATTTTACTTTTCCATATATTAATAAAGTCTGAAAGGTATATTCATGGTTCCCTTTCAGACCAGATGCAGAAGCAGAATAGCTCAGTTCACAAAGCAGGTCTTCTATAGTTTCAAGTAACTAAGGGCATTTTGTTATAAATAGAACCGTTTGTCTTCTGTGCCTTTTCATATTAATGCATTTTTCGAGTCTGCCTTTATACTCATGCCAGTATTTAAACAAGAAAAAGTGCCTGCATTATCTTCAGTTTGGTATGTCCTTTTTTTAATCCCTTGATCACCAGCAGCTTTCTTTGTTTAGAATCAAATAATTGAATGTGGGGTAGGGGAAAGAGGCTTCATGTTCTAATTACTGGAAATGCCTTGCTGTTCTTGTGCTATCTGCTTTCCCTGTAAAATGTTGTGCTTAGTGTGGGCTTTTATTGTAACAGCTACTCAAACATTTCATGCTGACCTGCATTATGTTTTTTGCAGACAGCTCCAACCTACTTGTCTGTGTTCCTTAGGCTCTTAAAGTACAAATGCAGTACATCATCTTAAATACTCATGGCTATTAAGCACTTTAAAAAAAATTCAAAGGTGAACTGCAGGGATCTTTAATATGCTCTTCCCTTAGTTAATTAGCTAGCCTTTTTATCTTATGTTTTCAGTTGGCATAATGAAGAGGAGGGTTTAGCGTTTTGCTTCTCTTGAATAATTTCCAGAATTGAGACTTGCCTTTTGTTTCTGGTTTTCTAAAAAAAGGTCTCAGGTTGGCAAGAGCAAGGAGGGGACTGCAGTAACTGCCTCCCTTGCTGTCGGGGAGCATCACTGCAGTCAGTGCAATTTCCATCTCTTTTTACATACTCGGTATATTTTGTGTCTCTTTCTGACTCCTTTCTCAAATTGTTTTATGCAAATTCCTGGTATTTTTACAGTGTTCAAAGAAGGGAAAATGTTCTGGTTTTTTCTGTGAGGTTTTGAAATAAATTTCTCAAAGTTCATGTGATCAGTAGCTTGCTTCTTCGTCCTGTATCATAATTTTTGTTATTTATTTATCGGGGCTTCAATTGAGCTATTAATAAATCAACTCAGTTTTCATGTAAGCTAGAAATATTTATTTAGAACATGTGTGCAAATACATAATTTAGTTTTAATTTTCAGTTGGAATAGGTATAAAACCCCTTAAGGTTAAACAAAAGACTTTGCTCTTCTATAAATTTTGTGCACATATGTGGGTAGATAGGTGGATGGATAAGTTTAACTCTTTATTTACTAGTCATTATTTTAAAACAAATTAAAAATTTCTTTTGAACACATTTAGCTTGGATTTTTTAAATAGCAAACTTTTATTACATATTGCAGTTCTGAAGGCTAAAACCCCCATTAATTCCTGATTTTGAGTTATGTAGTAGATCTGTCCTCAAGCAGGAAAATGATTAAATATACAAGATATTCTTGACTGTCTGTTTTTGATGCTTGGCTTGATACTGTTTGAACTGACTGAAGAAGTTCTATGTAACCATAATACTTGTGAATTGCTGTGCTCCATCTGAACATTCTTACACCCCTTTTAAATGATTTTATGTGCTTTTGAGTTTAATGTGTGCCATGTGGTAAAATGAAGAATTATTTTCCCTAGAAACAGCCACAGAATTTTCTTTGACAAGCAAATTGGTGCACAAATACTCTCATTCATTTATCTGTAGGTGCATAGAAAAAACCTGCAAGTGGAAACAAACAAAAAAATTGCCAAAACTTGAATATGTTTGTTACAGTTTCATGAAAATATTTTATTAATGCTCCTTTTTAAAAAATAGCATTTTTCAGGCAATGGTTCCGTGGAAAGTTTTTCTTGTTCCTGTTTTTGTGTGTCAACAAAAATCCTTGAATCTTACATTGACACACACTGACATATTGAATTAATATTTCAGCAGAAGACTCGGGAATGCCATTTAAAATTGTCACTATTTAAAGCATGAGAATCTATCGTGGGTTGAATCACTATTTTTTTTTTACCTCACGCCTCAGAGGAGGGCTCAGAATCCTGCTGCTTCTCTGCAGAGCAGTCAAGTAAAACAGGATGCATTGGCAAGATAATGGAAGTGAAAACCAAATGCTGTAGGAGTTGCTGCTGGTCTGAAACAAAGAAGTCCTGGTTTTGGCTTCAACCCAAAAATACTTAGCAGTTGCAAACTGAAAGTGTTCATAGCTGATGGCTGAAGGTAATACATATATATCTCCAGAACTATATCCCCCTTATAAAGAAGGGGTGGATATCCCATTTTGAATTTGTCTTGTGGTACAGGGAAAAGGTTGCAGAAACTTTTTCAGGAAAGATATGCCACTGGGATTCAGGAAGAGGGTTAGTGCTCATATTTTCAGATGTGACACTGGGAAAGACCGTTTTTTAGTCTTGAAAACAAAATACAGATTGTCACTGTTATGTTGCTGTCCAGGTCAGCACTTTGTTGGCTTTTTCCTTTAGCAAGTATCTTGTCTGGCCATAGGGGAAGAGATGAATACAAGCTCATGTAATAGTTTTTCTTCATTTGGTTGCTGACTTGGAAACCCAAGAGAAGGAACATTCTTAGCCTGATAAAAACAGGACCATACCTTTTTTTCTCAGCAGAATGAAAATTTGTAAATAGGTTGTTAAATGCTTGAACAAAAGCAGTGCAAGGGGAATGAAAGGTTGGCTGTGGTAACACCTGTTTTCATCGGTAGTTTGGTGGTTAGAAATATGAAAAAATCCAAGTTTTCCTCTTTGACTGAATGTTTTTTGAACATACAGTTCCCTCTCAGGTGTTTTATGAGACTGTAGTGAGTATGTTGCCTTCCTTCTCTATTTCAGAGCTTTTCTCCTTTATGGAACATGCTTTTAAAAAGCAGAGGATAAGTGTTCCTGTGTCTTGTGTGTAAATGTGTGTCACTGGTGGAGGTTGAGCTTACAACACTCCAGAATGCTCTGCTGTTTAGTAATTGCCACGTTCTCATATGAGGCAGGAGAAGTGGGTTTGCATCCCCTCTGGCAGGGGGAGAATTGGTTGCAGGACTCTGAGCATGAACACAAGATGTAAACCTGATCTATTCTGAAAAGATTTCCAGGAAACACTTTTTGAGAATTTAGCCCAAATTCACACTTTGTTTCTGTGTTGCTGAAACTACCGTTGTAGCAAAACCATTTTATCTAAGAGGAAAGAAGGACAGGAAGGAGAGATGGTTGCCATAGTTTGGTGGGACTCCTGCAGGAGAAGGTCTTTTGGAAAGGGAAATCAGACATTTCACTTGAGAAGGCTGAGTCAGTCTGAAGCAGCATCATCCACAGCTGCTTTGTATTTCAGCAGCGGGTTAAGGACTCCTTTGTGGTGGACAGAGGCTGCAGAGAGCACTGAGACGTGGCCTCTGGTTCCCTCGGGGTGGTCACCACGTGGCCATGTCACAGCAGTCTGTGTGCTGGGAACAGACAGCAGCTTGGGTGTACAGTGTGTCATCTGTTTGGTGAGTGTGTCACACGAAAGCTTTACTTGGTTTAGGGTTGGGATATCACTGTGACAAGTACAGCATATTAAGTTTTCTACATGGAGTTTCTGAAGCTCTGGTTTTTTATGTGTGTATACAAAGATGTGAAAATGGTTATTTTGCACTACTGCTTTCTAAAACTGAGCTGCCTATAGGGCAGCTGAAAGTAGGATAAAACAAGCACATCTGTTTTGGCTCCAGAATGAATGTTCTGGTGTGTTGAAGCAGTGAGAATTTCAAAGCACAGCAGTATGTGTAAGTGGAAGGTCTTGAAAACGCTAGCAAGCTTTCAACTTTCCTGTCACTTCCTGAAGAAATTGTTTTTATTAAAAATCTGTAAGTCATATGTAATGGCAGAAGTACAGTTTGGTTAAATGTTTAGTGGGAAGTACTTGGAATAAATATATTTAATGCTTTTAAATATATTTAAATTTTTAAATAGTTTTGAAGACCAGAAATTTTCACGTTTGTCAGGCAAAATCTCTTCTTATTCAATGGAAATTCAGTTGTTTTATTCTAACATGTTTAGAAGTTTACTAAATTCTGTGTTATTTGGGAAGAATATCTTCCATCTTCAGGACATGTTGAGTATGTATTTTAAGTAATATGTCAGCCTAATCTTCCAAAAATGTGGTTCCAGGAGTTGTTTTCTGGAGAGGAAACTGAATCTCAAAAAGAAGCAGAAAATGATAATCAAACTTGTCACTTTAACCACATGTACAGGACACCCAATTCTTCAGATGTGCTCAGCACCCTCACTGCCCTCAGCACAGTCTGGACATAGTTAATTTTCTGTTGGTTTTTAGGTTGTTCTCATACCCTGAGCACAAAGGCAGAGTATCTTCCTCTTTATTCTGTCATTTTTTTGCTGTGTTCATTGGGGGTAGCATGCAGAAACTCCTTGCCTGCTGATAATTGCATGATAAAAGCAATTGCCACTTTATTCAGTGCCAGTCTGCAGTGTGAACCTCTTCAGCGTGGATGATTTCGGATCCCCGAGTTCAGGGCGTACTTAAGGTTTGACTTGGCTTAAGGCAGACTTGACTTTTGAAGGCCAAAGTGCACAAGGCTGGGTGCACAGTTGTACATTCATACATTGAAATCAACTTCTTAAAAGGTGTTGGAGAGTCTTATTTATTGCCACAACTGTGCAGCCTTTTTTAAATCCAGTTAAATAGTTCTCTGTCGTTTGAAAATGCTGTTCCTCTGAGCTGCTTTCTTTTCACATTCCATCATCAGTGAAAGGAGCATGACACAGGCTATACATTTCTAGATGTAAAATTTCTAAATTTTACCCAGGCCAGTTTTGTACTGGCAGGTAATAAAGCCCAGTGTTGTCTAAGAAGCCAAGTTGGTGCTGTTTGTAGACTGAACTCAGAACAATGTCCTGATCTGTTTTGAAGATAATATGCTTTTGTAGTTGTTTCACTTCCAATATTAATCATGTTGCAAACACCAAGGATCATTCTGTGGTGTTTGTGGTTGGCTTTTCTCCTTGTATTTTCCATGTTTTTTATGCTGCCTTGGATGGCAAATACACCTTGTATTATTTTTTTTGGAATATGAGTTGATATGTATCGTATTTTAGAGGGGGGTTTGATGAAACTGTGCTTCCATAGTTAACAAGTTCTCCTTATTCTGCATCTCTTTATTTATATATGAAGAGATAAACAAGTTTAACAGCAGCAGCTGTTGGTATTTCAGAATACTTATAATTGGATTTATCATACACAGTATTGATGGGTGGGGGTTTTTCAGTACCAGTAAATATTTGTTCTATCCTTAAGAAATAAAATCTTCCATCTCAAAATTCTTCTTACTCTATGACATTAAAACTTTAAACTTTTTTGGTTACAGTTTTGAGGATATTCTGTGCCTTGCTGATTCCTCATCTTTGTCAGATATCACCCTTGATGGCAATCCAATAGCTCAGGAGACATGGTACAAACACACTGTTCTCCATCATATGATGCAGCTCCGACAGCTAGATATGAAGAGAATCACAGTAAGAAATTTCTGTTTTCATCAAACTTAATAGATCCTTAAATTCAGAAGTAAAATTTAGGGTTTTCTGTGAATATATGTATATTGAGAATACATTTTATTTTTTTCTTAATTTAGCATGGAATTGAATGGTGCATAGGCATTACAATATTTAAAACTTTAACCTTTTTTCTTTAGTTCAGTATAACGTAAGGGTGTGGGTTTTTTACTTCAACTTAACGTGTATTTTGAAGTGCTAAAACTTTTCAGCAGTAAATACTGTGTGTTCAGTTGCCACGTGACGTGAGGGAGTCTGCAAAGTTTTTATTGTATAGGTGAGAAGGAGCAGCATATTCCTTCCAAAGGAATGGTCTGTTTGCCCTAAAATTGGTGTAACTGGTATCTTCTTTCATTAAGAGTTTCATTGGCTTCTTAAATCTGCCTCCCTGAGGAAACCTGGTGATCACACACTTTGTGTGCCTGTATTTCTCCTTTTCTTACCTGTCCTGCTCTCCCAACTCATTTGTGTTTCTGCTGCTCAAGTCCAAATAACCTTGATAAGGGAGAGAGGACTTGCAGACAACTAAGTCTCCTACACTCTGAAGGGCAATCACCAAGGGTCTTAGAATCACCTATTTTCCCTTTTAATAAAGGAATAGCCTTGCTAATTCTGTGTCTACTCAAAAGTGGTGTGTAAGCATGGCCTTACAAGAGAAATCTATCCAGCAGTAAGCAAGTGTTGCAGTGTTATCTTTTTTGACCACATACCTTATTTTAAATGCTCATTTGCTTTGTACAAAGGCTGTACTGCATTACAGCAGCTGTTGCTTTGCCATGTATCCTGTTGTCCTGCAGCCAATCCACCACTAGTATAAAATAGAGCCAGTTAGAATGTAAAATAGAACATGTATGTGGAAAACATGAATTTTAAAAATAAAGTGCTTGGGACATGAGAGGTTTTGCTCCCAGCATTGAAAATACTTAATACTTGTTTGCTCACAGATATTCTGTGTGTTGGGATTTTTTATATTTTGTGAATTTATACTGACTTAATTGAATACTTGGTAATTAGTTTGCTTTTAAAGGCATTATTTTGTCAGTATTATTTGAGCAACTTGATCACATAATGAAAATCTCTCTCCATCTTGCCCCCCTGCTCCGCCCTTCTCAAGAGGGGATGATCGTGGTAGAAATCTCAGTGATGGGAAAAACTGTTAGAAAGAGCTCAAACTCCTTTTTAGACTCTATGGGATCTGAATTGGGAAAAAGTTTTTAGAAAGGCACAGCCATGGGAAGAACTTAATCTGGGTTTGCACCTTGTTAAACATCAGAGAGTGAACCACAAAGACAAAAAGCCATAGAAAACCAGGCTTCACCACTTCTGCTGCTCATAAACTTACTTGTAAAAATAATGTGCTTTGCATTCTTTATTTGCCTTCTGGTTTTGAGCATTTTAACATTTTCCTCATATAGAGGGTGCTGTATATTTTCTCCAGTAAAAACTGTGTTACTCAGATAATCATATGACTTAAGACACTGGGATTTAGGGAAAAATAACAAGTATCCTGAGATGTGTGATAAAATTTGAGAGTTGACAATCTCAAATCCAGCTGTTCTGCCTCATAATGCAACATCCTGTGGCCACCACCTGTAAGGGTAGGTATTACTTGGAGGGGGAATGAAAATACAGCTTTGAGTATGTGCTTTTTCTCACTCAAGTAGTGAACCTAAACTCTAATTATATTTGGATCTTTTCTTCATTAACCTGAAAAGTGCCCAGATCATTTTGAACTTAAGTGTTGCTTTGTCTTGTAACAACCTGAGAGTTGAATGGTGGTGGTTTTTTTCTGACTAGGAATTCTTTGTTAACCTTTTCAGAAGATTTTCTGCTCAAGAGCTGAGTTTTATGCAATTTTTACTTCTGCTTTTAACTTTTACCTGCTGACTTCACCGGGACAGGAAAATTATTTCAAGAAAAAATAAAATCTTAAGGATATTTTCAAAACTTTATAAGAGATCTAGAAGCTTTATTCACATTGGGTTTCAAGAAGACACGTGCTCTTTGGTGCCAGGCCTTTTCCATAGGATTCCCTGGAAAAAGGGAACCTTGGTGCAAAAGTCTGGTGCTAACTGTCTCTGCCTTAGGGAACTGTTCAGAAACGTAGAGCTGCTATGAGAATCAAATACACTGCACTTGGAATAAAACATTTTTGCATTGTAATTGTTCTAATACTGCTTAAGTCAGGGCAGATTTGCCTTTATTCAAGGGATTGTGTGGTATTATGGCAACTCTTAAACCCTGACCCGTGAGGAAGCCAATGTTTTCTTAAGACATCTCATTGCTAAGCCATTTTTGAATGTAAGATTGAAGCTCTCAAACCACTGAGGCAGGAACCCAGTGGTGGTGGCATCAGTGGAGGTTACACACCTACACTGAGTTTCACTGTGAGCCCATAAAAACTCGTTCCTTGTCCACGCAAGAAGATGGTTTTCAGCTGAAAAATCTGTCCACTTTTTCCATGGAAATATTTTGCTTTCTTGAGCTTTGGTAGATCAGTCCTAGAGACTTAGAGACTGGGGAGGAGGCTGAATTACCATGGCTGGACTGATTCCTCAGTGTCACTTGTGTGTCTCTCAGCTTCACCTTCACCTCACCTTTGTTGCAGGGTGATGGGACTGGATGAACGTTTTCATGGAATAGGCTTGTGAGGTTGAAGTGCCTTACAGTCAGGGCAGGCTCGGGCTGCATTTGTAATTATTTACTTTGGTTAAAGCACTCTAATGGTTGTTTTTCTGGGCACTGAAGCTTTTTCAATGTGTTTTGCAGTTTGAACTCTTCCAAAAGGGGGCCTACCCAGTGGTGCTTTTAGTTTAGCTGTGACCAATCTGTTTTCCTCCACTCTTTGGTAAGAGTAAGCAAATATTGTCTGCAGACATGTAATAAAATATCAAAATATGAATGAAATGAGTACATAGTCCTTACTGAGGAGTTATTTAACAAGGAACAGTTGCTATTCATCACTTCAAATAGACTTCCTCAAAAGAATTTGCTAAGTGTATATATATTTCTACATGTGTGTGTAAATATGATACACAGTGCATATTTCTTTAAAATGTGCTGCGGTTGCCAAATTGAAAGACAAGCTGTGTCTCTTTAAAAGTAAAATTTTGCTTCTTTTCATTGAGGTTTTATAGGTTTTGGATGTCTAAAGTAAGAGAGCTGTGTTTGGTTTCGATTATTTGCTTAGACATTTCATTGCTGATCAGGGAGTAGGTTCTACTGCTTTATCCAGAGTAGAATTTGTTACTGTATTCCATCACCACCATAAAGTGTTCTGGGTTTTTTAGGGAAGGTTCCCTTTTCTTTCTTTCCACTGGAAAATAAGATACTTCAGGAACTTCTACAATCATTATTCTGGATCATAATTCTTTCTCTTTAATCAGGTCTTGTGAAAATATACCAACTTAATGCTGAAAGTAAAAACAGAAGATGTAGCTCATTGTCGAATCATTCTTTAAGTGATATTTGACAGAATGTTTTACCAATAATTTTCCATGGCTATATTTCTACTGGAACTATTCTTACTTCATTCCTGTTTAAAATCAGGTGTACAAAACAAAGAGCAGTTTGCCTTCTGCAAGTGTGAGCTGAATGCTGGGTATTTTAAGTGTACTGCGTTGGGTCTCTCCGTGCCTTGAAAGTGCAAAGTATGTTCCAGGCCATTCTTCACATTCTCCATGTGGTTTTGATTACCTAAAATAGGTTTATATCAAGTAGACTATAGCTGTTTCTAATCTACAGTACAATTATGTGAATAATTATAAGGTAGGTGTACTGTGGTGATCAAATGCTGCGTTGCCTGTGTGCTGACCCAGCACCTTCTTCTCCTGTCACTTGTGTCATTTGTTGAAAAAGAACTTGTTTGCAGAGTATTAAAGCAGCAGTGAGGACGAATACGTGCGTTCCACTGCGGTCCCTTTAGGATTCTCCCCAACTGTTCTGGAAGAGCAGCTGTTGGATGTTTCCTCCTGGAACAGCGGCAGCGATCGGGGTGTTGCGGTAGCGCCCCGGTAGCGGCAGAGGGCGCTGTCGGCTCATGGAATTCGCGTGAGCTCGGGAATAACCCCCTGGAAAGGCATCCCCACCTTGTCCGGCAAGGTTTGGTTTAGAGACAAAACAGCGATGGAGCGTAACAGCAGAACAGTGAGGGGAAACAAGGAAAAAGGGGGATGGCTTCAGCTCTTCTGAAATTCTTTCTAAAGGAGAAGTGATGATAGTAAAAACTAATTGTGGCAAGATTATCTAGGGGTTCGTTTCCTGACTTTTTCAGTATTCTGGGGGATTTTTGTGGTTTTGAGGGGGATGTGTTTTTTTAAGATTAATTAGGAAATGTGTATGGATTTGAATTCCATAAAAAGTAGATTTGACCCAGTTTACAGCTTCCTCAGGAGAGGAAGAGGAGGGGCAGGCACTGAGCTCTTCTCTGTGGTGATCAGTGACAGGACCCAAGGGAGTGTCCTGAAGTTGTGTCAGGGCAGGGTTAGGTTGGATCTCAGGAAAAGGTCCTTCCCCCAGAGGGTGGTCGGGCACTGCCCAGGCTCCCCAGGGCAGTGGGCACAGCCCCAAGGCTGCCAGAGCTCCAGGAGCGTTGGGATGATCCTCTGGGGCACAGGGGGTGACTCTTGGGGATGAGCCTGTGCAGGGCTGAGGGTGGACTTGATGATCCTTGTGGGTCCCTTCCAGCTCTGGGATTCTGTGGCCCTTGATCTTTATTCAGATTTTCTCTATCCTTGTGCCTTAATGAATAATGAGTTAAACTGGGGTGTATTTTATTTTTTGGCTGAGCTAAATTCTGTTAAAAATAGTGGGGTTTAAATGTCTGTAATTAGGATAAACTCTTGATCAAGGAAAAAAAGTCTTATTCAGCTAATACTCATTAGGTTATAATTTGCATTAGTTCATGTCAATCTTTGTATGAAGACTGTTGGAGGGAGGGTACTGAGCTGACTTCATGAGGGCAGTAGACCTTCGTGTATGGAAGACAGAGTCCTAAAGTACACATTTGGACTGGATTAAGGGAAAACTTTGAGAAGGAAGATAGAGTGGGAAGAGCTTTGTGGAAGCTGAGAGAACTGATTTAGGGAACTTTGTGGATGGTTACCTTAAAGCTTGGGGAAAAAAACACCAACAGGTTGTTTTGAAAGGAATAAAATTAATGAAGGCTAATTTACCACAGGTGACTGTAATTGTGTTCTCTAGTTTTCACCTACTCCAGCGAGAAACACAACACTACCTCAGTTAGTTTGGAGTCAGATGAATGACCAGATGTTTTCTGCCAAACAGAATGGATAATTTCTGCTTCCTCTTCCTTGGTGGGAAAATTAGCTGACGTTTCTCTTCATTCTACATATCAATTTTATATAATCAAACTTGTAGGGAACAAAAGACACCAACCCTTAATTTAAGACTTCTAAACACACTTTAACTCGTTTGATATATTCAGTGTATTGAAAAGTCATTAGAGAAAATGAAGACACTGAAATTGTAAAAGCTTGTTTCTTTAGGAAGCCCAGTTAAAAGCATAAATACCAGGTCAAATTGAGAGATTTAATTAAAAAATTAAAAATTCCCGATACAAATCTGTCTTTCTAGAGAAAGATATCACTAATGTAGTTTGGTAGTGTCCATCCTTTATTTTAAGACTTTGGGGTTTTTTACTGAAAAGCAAACTCTACATTGGAGTACATAATTGGAATGAACAGCTATCATGAGAACAATGTTTGCAGTTCTTGAAGTCTTGAATTCTTGAGGAAGAGAGTATTTTGCATTATTACTGATTATTCATATTATATGCAATATATATGATATATTATTATATATAATGTTGTGTTTTATTATGCAATATTAATAATTATTCATATTTGTGCCATGTTACCTGCATGGGGTTTGTGTCATGATTTTCACAGCTTGCCCCTGAACCTTCCCATTCAGGTGTTGAGTTTCATTATGTGGTATTTTGTTACATTGCCATCTAGAAGGCCTTTTGTACCACTGTGTGCTTTCATTTTATTATTTAGATACTGGTGATCCTCTTTTAACGTGCACTAGTGACCTATTGATCCTTCTAACCTGGATTAATCTGTAATTCTGTGACACTTCCTGCTTGGAAATACCCTGTTCAGGAATAACTGAAAATCCCAGTAGCCAAGGAGGCTGCCAGCAGAACTTTGCCATCCAAAGGCTACAAGTTGCTTTCAGAACAAGAAAAAAAAAAAAGTTAAATTAAAAAAAAAATTAAAAATTAGGCTTTCCAATTAATGTTCCAGGGAAATTCTTGCATACATTTGGGTTAGAGAAGCTTGCTCTGGCCAAAACCTCATGCCTTAATCTGCATTGAGGTACTCCTCTTGTTTAATACACGATATTAGGATAAAAAGTCATGGAGGAATGATTTGGAAATCTGTTGTTTAACCACTTTTCAGAGTGATGCTGAAACCTGTGGTATGTCAGTGGGTTTCAGGGGGACCGTACACAGATCAGGGTAGGTCTGTCACATGAACCAAACTTCTTGTGCTTGGAAATTGTTCTATGCTAAGTGTGAAGTTCCTGTTTTGTTTTCCCTTCCAGTAAGCACTCACCCATGTGCTTAGGGGTTCTTACAGTCCTCTAAACATAGCATGTTTTATTTATGTAGAAATTTTGACATATCAATTTGTCTTCGTGGTTGATGATGCTTTCAGTTCATTTTTTGTTTGTTAATTTTGTTAACACATAACTTTTCCAGAAAATGCAAAGGTTAGGACAGGAGCTTTCTATTTTGAGGGAAATGAAAACACTTTTCATATGTTCTGGGAAGACACTTTAATAGAAATGCCCAAATGGCATGTGAAGTAAATCAAAATAAGTTAAAGTATGCTTCCCAAATATTTGTGTTGGAAGGAATCTACACTTTTTACTTCATAGTGAACATTTCTTTTGTTACTTGGAAATTATATGTTCTAAAAATACTGTGCTGTGAGAATGTTTAAACTTCTGTAAACAACAGGCATCCAACCTAATATGGGGGTATTGCAGTATCAAATTGCTGTACCAGGAAAATTAAGCAACTTCAAATTCATTGTTTAGGAATCAATGGCTTTCTTCTTGAGACTTCTGCTTGATTAGGTAATAATATTGAGAAATAATGCTAATTATTTGTTCCTTTTCTTCTCAAGTTGCCTTGATGATTGAGAGAAGGCAACCCCTGGAAATAGTTTTTAATGATGCAAATTAGTCTTGGATTATGATTAAGCATAAATAGAACCCAGGTTTTTTGCTGCATGCCTTTTCTTGCAAAAAAAGTCCTACTAATTGCAAAATCTGCTACAAAGATACCAAGATGTATTGCACTGTTATATTTAAAAATGTTCTTTTTCACTGTCATACTCGCCATTTGCTTTCTACTTTTTCAAAGGCCTTTACAAATATTACTTTTAACTTGGGGTAGTTATCTGTTTATTCTGTATACTTCTATAGTTAATAATTTTATTGTTTTACTAATACTTAGAAACATTAAAATGATAAAAATTCTAAAACGGTATCGAAGTGAAAATTTACATTTCAAATACCAACACAAAACCATATTAATGATTTATCAGTAATTACTTTTCAGAACCTGATTAGTTCCTGCTTTTAGGAATTTGGTTTTTTGGTTTGACCTCCAGGAAGAAGAAAGACGTATGGCCTCTGTTGCAGCAAGGAAAGAGGAAGAAAGGAAGCGTGAAAGCCATAGACAGACCTTGCTTAAGGTATTTCCTATGGATGTTCTACAGATTACAGCAATAATTTGTCTTCTGATATTTTTGTTGCTGAAGATCTTACGTATCCCAATATGCCTCTGGTTTTTTTAAACTCTCTTTTTAGAGCTTGAACAGTGCACTCCATGACTGAAACTCTCTTCAGTCAAATAGGCAGGTCGTACTTCAGCAAAAAACCCCAGTTAAATACATGAGTGTGACACATGTAAATGGGGGGCAAACGTCATTTTCCTAAATGCAGAGTAAAGAACTTTTCCAGTGATTTCAAATTCCTTGAACTTGGTCTCCCAGTGTCAGGTGAGTGCTCTGGCTGCAGCCACGCAGGGTGTTCTGAAGTAGTTTTTCCTTCGTTCTTTCCCGTTGAAGTTGTTCCTTTCTGCAGAAGGAGTGAAGCTGCCATGAGAGCACAGCCAGACTCCAGCTGTTGTCTTTGTCAGGAGAACACTTCTCTTTATCTCCCAGCACAGCTGGCCTGGTTAGTGCTGACACATGAGATGGAATATCCCGAGCAGGAGAGACCGAGGTGCACTCCAGAATACTCTTTCTGGGGCTGCTGAATAATGAGCTGTGTTCCTAATAGGAGACCAAAGTTCAAGGATCTGAGAGCATCCACATTCCATTTGCTGCATGAATATCACCATTTGTCTCCAAATCATTCTCCTCTGGAGAAGAAAAAAGTGCCTGAATTTTTTTGTCATCCAGTAATGGCTATACTGAAAACTCTTTCAGTTTGGCAGTCAAACAAGCAAACAAAAATGTTCATGTATGCATATTAAGTTTCCTAGGTAAAATAATATTTCTGGAAGGGGATTAGACTGAAAGTAGTTGCAGGAGGCTGTAAGAAGTTTAGCAAATGTATATAACTCTGAAAAATAAAAAGACACAAAATGTATATTAAAAAATTATATAAGCATATTAAAAGTATTTTTAAATTATTTTTAAAATATAATAATAATATAAAGTATATTAAAACCACAAGTCTTAAAAAATCCTCAAGAACCTAAACATATGAATTGGGGAAAAAAAACCACTTCATGTCTAGTGCCTAAGAATATATTTTGATTTCCTATATATTTATATCCATATATATTTTCTGTTTAAAAAAAAACAACAATATAATAAAAAAGTCTTAGATACAGTTTTGGTTTTTTGAGGTGTTTTTTTAAGCAGTGTTGTGGTTTGGGAATTTTTGTGGGTTTGGAAATGTTTTTTTTCTGTAAGATAGTGATGTATGTAAAGTCTCTTCAGGTTGGAAGTGTTGGTGCCAGTTCTTAGTAGCACAAAGAAATGGGAAATTAGTAAATAATATTCACATGTGAACAATTTGTGCTGTTGGAAATATAACTGTGTCTCTGACTAGAAAAAAAAAAGTAGGTGTTTATTTGTAGTTCATGTTCTTAACTCTTGATGTCCCATTTCCTTATAGCAGCGGAATCGTTTGCTCTGATGGCATAGATTTCATGAGGCATTTTGCTAGTGGAAAATTCCCTTAGAAGAAAAAACTATTGTTAATGTGTAATGCCATTATTACTTGATTTCAGCATTAAATTGCAGTTCTTTTAATTTAATAAAGGTATATTTCTCATCTTCAAATAGTTAAGTGGCGTAAAGGCCAAATACCAATCTTTTTTGTATGATTTGGTGATTTCATATATCTTTCCTTTGTAAATGGGTCCTTATGATTCAGACTTTTTTCCCGTTCCACACATTTGCATTCAAGGAACAAATCTGCTCTTAGATACAATGTCCAGCACAAAAAGTCATGGACTACAAAATTTTCTTCAGAGTTCAATCTGAAGAAAATATTTAGAGAATTGTGTTCTGCAATTTTTGTTACAGTCACATTTCTCCAAACTTTCTTAAACTATATGAAGTGTAAATGAAATTCTAGGCCCTCATTCAGTAGCAAGCAATCACTGTTTTGCTGTTTGCACTGCATTGAAAACATTAATTTCATCGAGGTCATCTCTTTTTTTTTTCTCTTGTTGATACTTGTCTGCCCAAACAGCAGGGTTTCTTCATCTCTTTTTCCACAGTTTTTTTATTGCTTCCAACCCACTCTTCTGGTAAAGTTTGTGATGTACTTTGAAATGTATAGAGAATGTAATTCCTTTCCAACAGAGGTTAAACTTAATACTTACTGGAACAAGAAAAAGTTATTGCTAGCAGGATCTTCACACCTCTAAAATGTGCTCTTTGTGAAATGTGTTTTCAAAGCTCTGTAGGAATCCAGCAGCCCACAGCTGGGGGCACTAACAAAGAGCTGTACAGTAATTAAGGTGGTGAGGAGACCCTCTGCCTCAAGAACAAACAGAATTTTCTAAAGGTGTTTGGGAAAAAAAATGCTACTTCTTTCAACTTGCCCCACTTTGTTACGTGGAGCCCAGTCATCACTGAAGTTGGAAATGTCCTCTAACAGGACAGTGTCAGAACTCTCTGGGCAAATGGAATGGGAAATAGAGTTGTGAGCTCTTTAAATGGAAAAACTTCCAAAAGTAGTAGTTTTCATGTAGTTTCAGTTCAGTTCTAGACAATTATGGATGTGATTTTTGTCACTGTTTAAGGACTAGAAGCTCCATCATCAGTCATTGAAATGAATTGTGCTGTTTGAGGATTATAGCTGCAGCAGGAGCTTGCTCTTTGGTTAATCTGTTATCTTCTGGTTTTCAAAGAAATATTCATTTGTAGAGCTTTACACTTCATATTTCCAACACTGAGTAGTGTCAGGAACATTCTTGGTGAACTGCATTGCAGAAATGTCCAGAACTCACCCAGTGTGAAAGGAATTATGTAAAAATGTGATGGTAAGAGTCACATGTTACTTTTATAGATTAGAACCAGGACCATAGTGTCTATAGGTCATGCTTAATGTATCAAAAGTGTTAATTTCAAATTGTAAAATCAGAGTTACCCTGGTCCCCTGCCATTCTCCATAGACACATCAAATAAATTATCTTTTTTTTTTCCTATTTGATAAAAGGGACTATAATTTTGTGGTTAGTGTTGATATTTTTTTTGTGCATATAAACTTAATTTATGCTAAGCTCCCGTATAATATTTTCCTCTCAGAAATTCAAAGTCACTATTCAAATTTGACTGAGATGAATACATCAGTGAGATGACTTACTCTGAGAATTACATCTAGTTCAGAAAAAACAAATCAAGCTTTCATTTGTGAGAGTTCAGCTGCCAATCCATGAGTTCTTACAAAGCACCTTTTTCTTTATCCTTCTTAAAGGTTTCTGAGTTGACTGTAATAAATCATTCATATCTATATGATGCAATAGAACACCTCCTATTCTTTATATATAGGTGGTTATTTGACATGATTTGCATGATTACACAAGAACAAATACTTAATAGAGTTTTAAAATACTGGTTTATTGACAAGAGCAGCCTAGAATACAAAAACTACCTAAAAAAACTACCTAAAAAATATTTGAACTTAGATCTGTTGTAGTCCTGTCCCTGTGTCGATCATGAAAGTAATTTTAATGTTCTGGTTTTATAAAATCTACCTTTTCCATTTTTCAGAAGATGATTTTTTTCAGAGTATGTTGCAATTCCTCTGAAGCCTTAAAGCAGCTGCATGGCTGTCTCAGCTGAAGTGTTGGGGGTGGGACAACAGTGTGCCCTGTTTTGTGGCAGGAGTGTTACAGGCAGCTCCAGACTGTCAAACTGAGACTTCTGTGATTATCCAAACTAAATATTTTAACTTTATGCTTTCCTAAGTTGTGGATTTATTTTGTTACTTTGCTTGTTTCTGTTACTGCAAATCCTGTGAAATTGTTTGCTGTCAGTTACGCAAACTGGCCCTGGAATGGCACGTTGGTTTTAATGAATAACCACCAGCCAGTACTGTCATTTCTTCAGTTTGAAACATTTAAAATGTTTTCAGTAAGCAGCATTTTTCTTTCAGAGCAAACAGATGTGTTGATACTGCCCTGTCTTAACTTAATACGACTCCTGTATCTTGTCTCAGGAAAAGAAGCGGTTAACGATTTGTAACATTGCTCGTCAGTGGGAGATCCAGCAGAACAGAACAGCCCTTGAGGCTTCTTTAAACCAGGATAAGGACAGTGAGCCCTGTCAGATCAATGGCAGTGCTGCATATGTATTTCCTGAGGAAAGCAGGTATTTTATTGGATAATATTTCTACTTGTTCGTGTCTTACATTCCAGGTTGCTACTTCTCACTGTATGACATTGTCAAAAGTACTATATCCAAATCAATCCTGAAAAGATGTCTTACTTATTACTACTGGTCAAAGGGTAATATATATTTAAAAAGTAATAAAACAGCAAGCTAAATTATTAGGTGATTTTACTAAAAAGTGGACAACTTCATGTTTGCAAGAAATGTTAAATATGAATTCCCGAGCCGCCTTAAGACTGTTCATTTCCTTGACAACTTAGATTGTTGCCTTCAGTTGAAATGAACAAAATGAAGATATATTGGCATTGCAAACATTTGTAACCTCTTTGTGTATCAGGAGGTTTCACAGTTGAATTCATGCTCTTACTTTGAACAGCAGCATCTTCTATTGGACTACTTTCACACCCATTATATTTATCAGTAGCGGTTTTTTGACTTAGGAATAAAACTAAGATAATTTTTATATTCTTGGTTTAAAATATATTATCTTTTTAGCTTACTTATTTGCATCTAAAAGGTGACCATCTGGCATTATATAGTTTAAAACACACTTACTTAAATGCTTGAGTGATTGCTCATGTCATAACTCTTACGTTTCACATGGCAAACACAGTGTGAAGGGGACATTGCTTAAATAAATACATTGTTTGAAGTTGTGTTTAGATATCTAAAGCAACACCAAATATGCTAGGTTAGCATTCTGAGTTAACATTTTTAACCAGTTTTTTAAATATGAATGGATTCTTTATTTAATTTTACCCCTCCACCAACTCAAATACACCCAGAGCCCTTATGCTGAAGAAGTAAAACATTTGCAGTGTTACTTGATTGAAAGAGGATTTTTCCAGCCTTCAGTGTTTTTGAACCAGCACCGGGTGGGGTCCTGAAAATGAATGAATGAATGCTGAGAAATGCCATTGTATTTGACAGCTGGGTTTTGGTGAAAGTAAGGACTGTCATTCGTTGATGTTATTATTTCAAAATAGTGTCATTTTATATCACTGTGTTTTTATTTCCTTTGCAGGTCTCTTGATGCAATTCTGAGCAGTGCAGTACAAGGCTTGTCTGTTCTAGAGTCTCATTTAGTGGAAGTGGAAGGGGACACTCTTGGCTTGTATGGTGCAGGAGCACTGGAGTGCCTGGATCGGAACTGGAGTGTTCAAACAGCTGGAATTATTGTCACAGTCTCCTTTATGTTCATAGAATTTGATGAAATTGTTCAAGTGTTGGCAAAACTGAAGATGAAATTCCCTAATTGTGTGGTGAGTGTGCCTCAGGTTTCAGCTCTGTGAACAACTATGGAAGGTGCATTTCCTAATGGAACCTTCCTTTGGCACTGTCACCCTTGAGTGGCTTCATGTCAGTAGATACAGTTATGAATTTACATCTTTTCTTGGTATTATAATGCCAACTTTAACTTGATACTTCTTAAAAATCAATACTTCAGTTTAGATTCCTTTTCAGACTGGTTTTTATTTCTTTTAATTCCTTTGACCTAGCTGATTATTTTGAAGTTGAAAAACTGGTGTGTAAATACAGTCATGCTACTCTATAATATTGTTATGGATCCATGGTATCAGGAGGACCTCATTTGTGTTGTGAGTGCAAAGATTAGATAGTTGATAGGATAAAAAGAAAGAAGTAAAATTGAAGGGAATAGCTAACTCAGTCAGTACAGCTCTTGGAATTACTCGGTTCTTGATGAAGCCAAGCAATAAATAAGATGTCTCTTTAGTATGTCTCTTTTTCATTTTTCTCCTTGGATGTTTAAATCAGTCATTTTGAAGGAAATAGTAAAATAAAGATGACATACATAAGCAACTTGTAACTCAGGCATTATGACTCCCTGCTGCTTTTCAAGGTTTTGAGTCTAACAAAACTTCATGGTTTAATTGAAATAGATGAATTTGTGGGGAGCTTGAGACAAATTTATCCATATTAATGAAACAATAGTTTTGGGTGACGGGAGGGGTGGAATTTGTGGGTGCAGAATCTTAAACTAAATTTTTATGTTCCCTGTCAATTTTTCCTCCTTTTCTTTCCCTCAATAATGCTGCTGTGTAGCCAGATATATGATGCTCATAGGATCATTAGTGTAGGGCACGGTTCAAACACAGCAGGGTATGACTTAGCCAGCGTGTTGTGCCCAAAAAAGTCAGATTTTTGAAAACGTGTGTCGTATTTACTTTTATGTGTAGATGTTGCAGCTGCTTTACTTGCAGAATTAAAGAAAACATTGCTCAAGTAGTATCATTGCTTTTTGTAACACTGAAAATATTGCTGTTAGTAAAGGATTTATGAATTCCTTGGGGGCTGTGAAGTTGACATCTCTTAATATATGTAATATATAAGCAGTTGAAACACTGATGTGTTTTGCTACAAAGACCTCAAGCGGAAAAGAGCTCAGTTGCCTCACCAGCCCCACGGCTGTTTATCCGAGTTTCCAAAATGGAGTGGCACAAAACAGTGGGTTCACTCTTTGCTGTTTATTTATGGAGTTTGCTGTGGTTTGACCCTTCTCAGCACCTGAAGTTCAAGGAGACAAACCTGGTGGCGCTGCAGCAGTTCCACGCCCTGGCCGAGCTGCATCGCATGGAGCAGCTGACGGTCGATCCTCAGGGAAACCCGGTTGTGAACTTCACCTTGTGGAGATACTACGTCCTGTTCAGGCTGAACCATTTCAATCTGCAGAAGATAAATGGAGTGAAGGTAGGACAGTGTCGCTTCTTTCTTCTGATTGGTCTCACGGGGTCAGTTAGCGTTGGTTTTTAAAAGAGCAGATGAGTTGATAATAAAATGAGCACAGCCCTGTCGGGGTCTTTTCAGTACTAGGGGGAAAAAAATGTAAGTAGACTTCACCATGTAATTTGTTGTGAAATAGATATTAAAATTAACACAATTTAATAATGTTGAATACGTGCAATTAATATTAAATAACTCCATGATTTTACATACTTTTAAGAGGCACTTGTTTATTGTGTTTGAGAAGATCACAGTGCTGACATTGAATACTTATGCAAAAGTGTGTGTTTGACAGACTCCTTAGTGATTTACAGCATATGATTATTTAAAATTTAAAATTCCCAGTGTTACAGAATATCATAGAATCATGTTTTCTTCTTTAAGGCTATCACAGGGAAAAGTAACACAACTACTTAAGTAGACTTTTTGTTGCAATCTCGAGGTCAGGAAATTCAGTCTCTGAAGAAAAACTTGGAATTTAGTATTTCTTGGGGAGAATTGAGTAAATGGAGCACACGTAGCACAGCACGATTTTCTGTAGGACATATATCACATCTTAAATATGTATGACAAGAACATTTTTGTCCTCAACAAATTTTTTCAGCCAGACCACACTATATGAAGATGTGCATGCACACAACTTTTTTCCTAGTGTCATTAATCATTTGAAAAGTGTCATAGCCAAGCTGAGGAAAGAGATGAGCTCTGATTGCTGTTTTTCATTATCCTACAGCAGAAATCATGGCATCCAGCTTTGCAGATGTATATCACCTTTTGGATTAACATCAGTAATGGAAAATACTGCTTCAGTGTAAAGAACACAACCCCTGAAGTGTGTTCTCAGACCTTAGATCAGCCGTAGAGAATCGTTTAGATGACAGAAAGGGAAATGTGCAGGTTCTGCTGTTCTGATCACCATTTGTGTGCAATGTTTGTGGAGACTCTTATGTTGCCAACTCTGAGGTTCACAGAGCTGTGAAGTAAAAGCAATATATACTAACTGAATTAACTAAATAAATTGCGTAACTCTGGCACTTTTAAACTGTAAAAAAAACCCTGCATAACAAAGCTTTTACTTTCTCCAGCTCATGTTCCAGGCTAGAAGCTGAGTGTTCATCTCCCCCAACAATGATTCTAATCCCTTGTCCAATTGTTACATTTACTGTGAAGAAGCAAACTCTCTTAGTTGAGAAACACCATTTGAAGTTTTTCCCAGTGACAGTAATCTCAGATTAATTCCAAATTGCGAAGGTTTGCAGTTACCAAACCCTACAGAAAGCTGTACAGCCGTGGTGTGGCACACAGTGTGACAGATGCACCACATTCCCTGAGCTGGGCCTGTTGGCACAGTTGGTGCCTGTCCCCTGCACTTGGCAGGACCCAGGCCTGAAGCCTTACATTTATGTGATACTACCGTTAAATCTTTTTGTGATTAATGGAGCAAACAATGCACTGCAGTAAGAAAGAGAACATGAGTTTTTGTGAACTGGAGAGTGTATTCAGCATTGCTGTCTCTGTTGACCTGGTCCTTATGCTTCTCTTAACATAAATAAATACATTAAAATCACTTTTTTCTCCAGCAGGCATTTCTGCCTGCAGTGGGCTTTGTTTCCCTAGCTGCCTTCTGTGCTCTTTGTTTTAGACCTTTCTTCTGTTACAGGCTGTTCAGCAAGACCATCTACTCCTAGGCTACTAAGTAAGACTTATTTAATTTTAAGTGAAAATGAACAAATCTAAACACTGTGAAAATGGAGTTGACTTTACATTTCTAATTTCCTGGTCTGTGTTTTCTCTGGTGAATTTATCCCTGCTTTATGCTGTTGCAATATAGTTTAGGCAAGAGTAGATTGAATAGTCAATAAACATTAAACAAGAATATAGTAGAAGTCTGTTAATGTGGATCAAAGTTCCATTTTAGTCATACATTTGAATAATATAGAACACAAAGTTTGTCTGGAACTGCTTAGTAAATATTGTGAGTATTGAAGTTTATTTAATAATGGGTTGCTCTCCCAAAATATGTTACAGGATGAACGGAAATTAAATTTGATCCAGAAGTTAAGAAGTCAGTGAGTAAGTTTCATCATCCAGTGTTATCCAGGTCAGATTTAGATGCTCATAAAGATTGCTTCTGCTCTCAGTGGAAAGCCAGGAGTCCAGAAACTGTGCCAACAAACTTTTGGCAGTTGAAGGCAGTTCACAGTCTGGCCATCCACAGGCCATGGTCTCCAGAGGTTATGAGCCAAGACAAACAGAAAACAATAACAACCACCACCAAAAAATGAGCCCCTTCACCTTCTTTACACTTTTCAATTTTGTATAAAATGAATTCTGAAAACTTTTCAAGCATTGAAAATTAGCTTAAAGAGACATCTGTAACTTAGTGTTGACACAACAGTATGGTTGATATTTAGAGAAGTGTAATGGAGGAACACTTATTTTTGGGAGTTGAAAAATGCAGAGAAAATACTTTTTTTTCCCTTTTGAAGTCTCTCTTCCTGTAAGGTCTTCTCCAGGATTCTGCCAAAACAGGAGAGTCTGTAACTTACCTTTTCACATGTGCATGCCCAGAATCTTTCTCCAGCATAACTTAATCAGAAATTTTCCAGTAGACCTTCTGCAAGTACAGACAATATGGAGCAGAATTGCTATGTCTGGCCTTTAGAAAATCAGTGTAAGAAACTGTTATGAAATTCCTCATTTCACAAAGACTGTCATGACATACAGTACATAGATTGGAATTTCCAGGGTTACAGGAAGTCAAACAGGCACCACTACCCCGTTTGGTTTCTTCTAAAGTACATTCGAAGTGCCAGTAAAAGCAAATCTGTTTTGAAGATGTGCCTGGAACAGATCTGTTTGCAGTGCCCTGTGTAACAAGTCTGAGTTAATTCTCCATGTACGTGTGTAATGAAATACGAATGTGCTAATTCTAAAATGTAGCTTTTTTCCTTTTTGTGGCCTTCCCACTCCCTCACAGGTCACTGAAGATGATGTTGTAAAGGCAGAAAGGCTCTTTGGCATCCTGGCATATGTAGCATCTTCTGAGCTGCCACATTATCGTGTACTTTCATTATTTGGAGAATCCAGGTAAAACACAATGAACAGAACTGAGATTTGTCCAGAACGTGTTGTTTAATTCTTTTGCACACTGTTGTGGTAAATTCTTTTTGGGTAAAAAGATAATTTCACAAATTCTGTCCTACGGATGATAAGTCCTCTGCATATTGCACAAGTGTAACCATCTCCTGGTCTTTGTAGCCAGAGGTTTTCACACAATTTGTGTGAAGTCTGCTGAGTAAAGTGAAAAGGCACATGCACACAAATGTACTGCTTGTTCAGTTCTCCAGTTGTATTGGTATTGGTGAAGACTTGTGGACTTTGACAGTGAAAACTGGCTATTTTTCGTGGGTATTTTATAGTGGGTGACTGTAACAGTTAACAGATTTAGTTGTACTGTAAAAAAGAGGTGCTTAAACCCCTCTATTTTTAGTCTTCTATAAATGAGTACTTAATACAAGTTCAAGCTGCAAGACTTCCTATTTGGAGATGCTGTGTGATATATGTCAAGGTCAATTGTATAGAGGCAAATTAATGAAGGAATATCTAGAATCATATGTATTTCCAATAACTTGAGGATGCAATATACTTGAAAACTCAAAAATATATGTTCAAAAGGAGAAAAAAAAAACCCTCACAATCACTAGAAACATCTGCACTTGAAAAAAAATTCCAATAATTAGGACTGTAAACCTCTTATCTTTTCACAGGAGGAAGCAATTCCATTATCTGCTAGAGGGAAAGGGCAAGAAATCTGGGGTTGGGAGTGAGGAAAGTAGTGATAACAGAAGAAATGGGGGGGAAAGCACAACTCGAGCAACATTGAATTACATGACAAAGGACTTCCATATGGAAAAGCTTGAGGTAAGTGTATCATTAAAAGTACTTTCATTCTCTATTAGGTAACCTTAGGCTACCACCCATGGAATTTGTCTAGATATCAAGTTTCAGCTGTTGAGAATGATGGTTTTAAAATATCACTGCTTAACATATTTACATACCTGATCAAACACTTCATCTGACTGATCTTTGCCAGAGTATTGGAAAATGCTCAGTTTCTCTTTACTGAGGTAGTTGCTGAACAGTGCCACTGTCTCAGAAATACATTCTCACCTACAAGCCTTATGTTCATGACAAAATGTACCTCAATTATTAAAATATAAGAAGTGAGCACAGTTTTTTACAAAGAAAAATGTATATTGCACGTGTTAGATTTTCCCAAAATGAATTGGTGAAGGAACACCTTGACACAGCACTTTAGAGACTGTAGGCTGTAGTAATAAAGAGCTCTTTCCTAGCTTTTAAATGAGCTACAGGCAAGTAAATATATATGAAATGTGTTAGGTTTAATTATTAATAAAACTGCAAGCTGGCTTGTTTCAGACAAGTGCATCAGTCACGGTTGTTTTAGTTTGTGTTTCTGATCTGCTCACTCTTTTGCTTGGGCAGAGGGAAATTGTTCCCAGAGGGAACATGATTCTTTCAGCCACAGTCTCCTTTCTGAGCAGTCATCATGAGTTCTAGCTGTATACACCCTAATTGCCACATTTGTCCCATTATTTGCTTTTTACTTGTGTAGAAATAGATGAATCCTCTAGTGCAAGAAATTTAAGCAAGTTCAGTAATCACTGAATTCAGTTATGGCATTGTGGCTTTGTTATCTCAGATCCACAGCATAGAGCAGAGACAGTGACTGCATGTGTGGAGGGATTAAATTAAGAAAACATTTTGGTTTCAAAAGCTGTGATTGTAGCTCTTAAAACTTTGAATAGCATGGAGTAAGGCAGTGAGGTATTCCTCTTGTCCTTTACCATGGAACAAGCACTATAATATAATAAAACAAAATAAGCTTGGTATTTGTGCAGTCCATTAAATATATGTATTGTTTTCTCTTCCCAGTGCAGCAATTCCCACCTTGTCCTTGGCTATAGCACTATGTTTGCAGCAGATATTGCAGGATGTAAGATAGGCAAAACCAGCTGCTTCCAGTTCCCCATCAGCAGTAAACTAACATGATAAATGCACCTCAATAACCATGTTGGTAAAGATAACAGTCTTGAGTCATTGTTTAATAATTTGGGTTTTTAGCAGAAACCACTGGAAAGTATTTTCTCTTCTTCATCGCTCACTGAAGAAAACTTCTGTTTGGGTGGCCTGAAGCATGATCTAGCATTTTAAACAATGCCATAAATCAAACTAGTTAGACATTTAGCACCAATGTAACTTATTGTTCAAAGCTTATGATGGCATTTTATAGAAACTTTGCAGAAACAGAGATTAATACTGTTGGAGTTACTAAAATGCAGAGCTAGTAGCTGCACAAGGCACCGTATCTTTTTATTAGTTTTTAAAGGTTCAGCTTGCTTCAGTATCTAATGTAATGCTCATTAGGAACCATGCACTTGCCAGAGTGCCTGTTGAAAAGGATATGTACTGGCATGTTTTTCTATGGCAATATGCTTGTTAGGGCAGGTAGATAAACGTGTACTCTCCAACTGTTGTGCTGTGATGATGAAGTGCTGGAAAGGGAGAGAAGGAAGAAAAGTGGTTTAGTGCTTTATAGTTTCTGTAAATTTTCACTGTGATACCAGAAGGCAACAAAAATAGTTAATGCTGTTAAAAGTTATTTATGACCACTTAAAAGTTGATTTCAGATAATTAATGAATTAATATAGAATGGATATTATGAATACACTAAGATTCTGTGGCTCAACACAGACCCTGGGCCATGAGACTTAAAACTAAGAGAAGAAAGTGCACAATAACCTCTTTGCCTGTTAATTGCTACGTCCCTTAATTCATGAAATTTCTGTGTTTGTTTTTTTTTTTTATTTACTCTCGTTTAACCTTTTTTTTTCCCCCCTCTTCCTTATACAACGTGTAATGGTTCTCTCATGCAGGAAATCAAGGAAAGGAAAACATTTTGCCGGACATACGTGGAGAACTTGGTGAAAGAGGCAGCTGACATCAACCTGAAGAACGAGTCGCTGCAGAAGCTCTGGCCTCAGATGTTCATCGAGCTCGTCAGGGATGCAGTGATAGAAATCCGCAATAAAAATTCCTACATGAAGCTCTGCTTGCAGAGGATCACTGAGCAAAAACAGTAGAGCCAAGGAGTGTTGCCTTGCAAGCTTTTGGGATCAGTATTCCATCTTGTTTTACAAACTTCATCCGGTAGAATATAGAATTACCATCACTATGGCACACTTCACCTCCCCACCCAGAGGGATGCCTTTAAATCTTAATCAACTGTCAATAATTTTGAAATACAAGTTTACTTTCATACTGCTTCAACAATGCTTCCTTGGCCAACTAAAGCAGTGAGAGCATTGGTGAGATAACTCGGTGATTGTCGTGTTTTACTAAGTTATTGTTTATTTTTTTCTGCTACCCTTGATTCTGTAGTGCTACAGCATTGATTTTTGAGGAACAAATTTACAATGCTTGCCTTATTTTTTTATTGAACACTTTTCAATTGTCACCTTTTTGACTGCTGCTGTTTAGGAAAAAAAAAAATCAAAAATAGTAGCTGATTTTTTTATGACCAAAAGCTAATAAATTATTTTTACACCCTAAACTCGATGAAGACTTATTATTGTTGCTTAACCTGTGAGATTATAGAACAGTTTTTCACATCAGTGTCATGAGTGCTCAGCATATTGGCATTTAATGAGCCAGATTCTCAACTGAACAAATTGCCCAAACTTGATTTCAGATGTTTTTCATTAATTTCACTAATAAGTTTGTGTGAATTATTATAGGTAAAATATGAACTCAAGGTAGCTCACTTAAGCTTTATTTTTGTTGTGTTAAAATATGTTAATATAATTTATTTTGTTTCTTGATTACTAAGTTATTTACTTCTGAAGTTTGCCAAGATCAAATGAGCTAAAGTGCATGCATTACATTTGGTAAGGAGACTGATGACTACTATTGAGTTGTAATTCATTTCTGTGTGACTGTGTGAAAATTTCATATTATCAATAAAAATAAATTCTTCAATTTTACCCTTCACAGATACTGTAAAGAAGTACTGTGTGCAAAGAAAAGACTTAATGCTGCATGAAGAGATGAGACACAACTTGCCCCTAAAATCAACTGTGAATGGGTAGAAAAAAAACCACATTCCATAGTACAGTAACTTCCACTGTAAACACCTTGCCAGCTTCTGTCCAGAAATTCAACTTAAGAACTGGTAGCAGGTCCAGCTGATTCCCATGGCTGGCATTCATGCCCAGGTAGAAAGTTGTGCCATTTAAACTTAATTTTTTAGTTCCATTGTATTTTAACTAAAAGAATCCAGAATCTTAGTGCATTGTTTTACTTTGTTCAAATTGTTCTTATTTTACTTAAGCTCATTTATAAAAAACAAACCAAAGAAAACTTCCTGCAAGGGTTTCTATGGCTCAGAACTGAATTTATTTTTAAACTTTATCTGGAAAAGACTCTCTGGCAAAGCAGAGATGCAGATACAGTTTAGTAGGTTTTTATACCTTGAAAATCATGGAATCATAGGAAGGTTTGGGTTGTTCTTGAACACTTCCCGGGATGGGGCAGCCACAGCTTTCCTGGACAACCTGTGCCAGGGCGTCACCACCCTCACAGGGAAGAATTTCTTCCTTATATCTAATTAAATCTGCCCTATTTCAATTTAAAGCTATTCCTTCTTGTCCTATCACCACATACCCTTGTCCAAAGTCCCTCTCCAGCTCTCTTGGAGCCCCTTTAGTTACTGGAAGGAGTTTGAGGTCTCCCTGGACCCTTCTCCAGGCTAATCAGACCAAACTCTCTCAACTTTGAATGAGTAGCAGGAATCAGGTGTTTTGGGATCTGCTTGCATTCTGGTCCAGGTGGTGTATCTAATTTGTCAGAGAGAATGCATTTTCAGAGCATGTCCCGGGTTAACAGTGACATCCATCATGTTAATGCAGTTTTCCACTTGGTTTATGTTATATGTGATGTTCTAGACCATACTTGCAGGTGGTTGGTTTTCAGCCTTCATAGAATGTAGTGGAGGTTAAGTCACTTAAATTCTAAGGAAATGTTAGAATTCCTGAAGAAGCTGCTCCAGCACTTGAGAGAATTTAATAGAAACAGTCGCCCATCTGGGCTTTTTGAACTGCTTCATGGAATTTATAGGAAGATTAGTGTATTTGATAGGATTTTTTCCCTTTGCACTGGAAAATTGCACTCTCGTTTTATGGTGCATTTTATTAAGGGAACAAATGAAGACCCTGCAAAATGTGAGCAAAGGAGAGTTTACATTTAAGAAATAACCAGTGTAGAAATGCTCATGGAAAAGTGTTTTGGATCCATCAGTTACTTCACATCATTTCTGTGAAGGGGGTGGGTGGAGCAGTTCCAGCTTCTGCAGGGGGACAGGAACCTTGGCAGCTGTGGAAGTGCAGAACTCTCCTGATGATGTAGCTGGAGCAGATGGGCCCCTTTTGAATCAGATTCAGCAGCAATGAAAGACTGGGGGGGGAAAAAGTGTTTTAAGAAGGGTGTATTGGTTTAGAGGAACAGGAAGTTCTCCTTGGGAAAATCCAGAGAAAAGCCAGACTTTCTGATATTGAGGCTTTAGAAGCATAATCCTGATTGGGGGCTTTAAGGTAGGGCCTAGAAAAACCTAAGATAAGTAAATCAGAGGATATTGAGGGTGAGTTGTAGAACCATCTCCTTAAAATGCTCTGTATTCCCAGTGGTCTGTGAAAGCTGCCAGTTTGGACTTTTTTCACTAATAGCAGCTGTTTCATAACAGGATTGCTAAATGGCTGAAGTAAGGGGTAGCTGGGCAGCTATAATAAATAAAAGATTAATGTTGGGCTGCTTATGTTCTTTTCACATAAAATCAGTAGGAAAATTGTTACTAATTCTTTTTAGGAAACAAGTGAATGATGGATTAAAGAGATGTTAGACCTAAGAGTACATAGAAGTTTCAGTAGCCAGGGGATCTTAAAATTGTTTGCCTGCTATATGTCATTACTGTGTTTACCCAAATAATTTGTAACCTAATTTGTAATTTCATGTAGACTCACAAGATATATTCCTGTAGTTCATTACTGAAGAGTTTTCAAGTACCTAAAAATTTGAAGGTCATATAAGAAGTAAATTCTTAGATTTTCTGAATTTTTTATGGTTACAGGTATAATTTGAGGAGTTAAAGTAACCTTTAAATGCTGCATAAAACCAAATTTTGATATTGTTATTATTTCATTGATATCCCATCCAGAATGGACTGTTGTGATCCCCTAATGTAGCCTGACTTTGTGCACAAGACAGGAGCTATTACTATAAAATATCTGTATTTACTCTGACTAGAAGTCATCCTAAGGGTTAAAAAAATACTGTGTTGACTTTTAAGTCTTATGAAAACTTTTTTCGCCGTTGATTTTTGGATTATTTGTACAGTTTCATTATTTTCTGAGAGGAATTTCTGCTGTATCCAGACAAGGGAAGATAATGATGTTATTTTTTTTTCAGTTTCAGTTTAGCTGTATCACACGTGAAGGCCTCATTATGTGATGCAGAGTCACTGTTATGCAAGTGAAATTTGATCTTCGGTAAGGAGGCTGATGAAGGGCCGAATTTCCTTTTGATCTGAAAAAGTCCTAGAGCTGCAAATGTGCTGCCACAGTGGAGCAAAGGGAGAACAGATTCCCCTGATGCAAACCAAAAGCTGATGCAGTCAGTTACGAGGGAAAAAAGGTACTGGGAAGAGGTTTAAACTGAGCACAGAACTAACTAAAAGTGCCTCACTGCCTGGGACCAAGTGATAGATCTGAATCTGGAAATAGCTGAAAGTTGTTTACAAGTGAATTATTCATACTTTAATCAAGTAAACTACTTAAAATAACGACAATAATAAAAAGGTTAACTTATTAAAACACTGGCCATCTACAGATTAAGCTAGGCTATTGTAGAACCAGTACTAAGTCCACAATCTATGTATACATTCTGTAAATTCAGGACAAGCAGTTGATTTTTTTTTTTAAAGGAGCTATAGGGCTGCAAAAGTAACAAACAATGATACTTTCAGTTGCTACTTTTAATCATAGTGACACATCAGCATGAACTGCTTTTTGCTAACTAGTTTATTTAAAGAAGTTAAGCCAAATACTTGCTATTTCATATTATTAAGCAATATCCATAAAGATGTGATTTAGATTGGGAGGTCTGTGTGCATATTCAGAATCACAATAGCAGCTATTTGCTTTGATTGGGAAAACAGACTTCTTGGATGTGTTTCTGTTTCCACATCATCCAAACTCTGCTACATCTTGAAACCCAGTTTCAGTGAAATTATTTTTCTTTTTAAGTTGGAAGCATCATATTTTTGGTGCATTTTAAGACTTGGTGTTTTGTTGCACATGTGTAGAACAAGGACAGGAAAGAGGAGACTATCTGAGTTTGTTCTGTTGTCTGATAAGGTGGCTTTTGCTCGAAAGTGAATATAAACTGTTTGGGGTTTTTTTCATATGAAAAAGTAGACAGTGTAGGCTACACAGACATTAGACAATCTTAGAAAAAGCTGATAGGTATCTGCTTACACACATCACCTCAGAGCTGGATTTTCTTGAGCATAAGCTCAAAGAAATTGAATCTATGGGACTGTTTATACAACCCAAGCATTAATTTTGTTGGCTAGATTTGCTAGGCTTCTGCTCTCAGAGGAAGAAGGAAAAACTCATCTGGAGGAACTCCTGTCTCTGCTGTGGTGAAAACAGCATTTCTTTACAAGCTGTGTACTGGGCCTTACATGCCATGCTTGTGTACAGATGGAGTGCACAGATGCTTCTGCTTCTTGTATCAAATGTCAGGAAATCCTGGTGAAGGATCAAGAAGTCTTAATGGGGGAAAAGGTGACTCTTCTTGAATTCTACATTGTATGGTTTTGGTGTTTGGGGTTTTTTTTTTCAGTTATAGATAGATATATTTCAAGCAGAAACATACTTGACTGATGAAAGCACACTGAGTGTATAAAAAAGCAGAAAACTGTAGGTTAGAATATTTGTATCAAATCCAGCATTAGAAGTGTCCAGCATCCCCAAGGAAAATGGTTGGTACAAGGCAACCCTATATTCCTTACTACTGATACATTGACTTGAGGATGCCCTTATGGGTACCTGTTTTATCCAGCTATCTGGAAAACCCTGAAGGCTTCCTGATTGCTGTGGACTTGGATTGATTGGTACAGTGCAAAATAATGTATCAAGACAGCAGGATCGGATTTCTCAGTCATGGGTTCCATTGGTTCATGCTTATCCCCACCTTTTGCTGCAATCTTCCCAGTTAGGTAGGTACTTGCATATTCAGGAAAATCTTGTGTGCAGCCTTCATTCTTATATAGTGCATGGCATCTGGAGTATTGCTACATCCATAACTGGGACTTTCCAGTTCCAGACCAACTGTTCCTTTCACTTCTGTTTGACTAACGTGTGTATCCCAGGGGTTAAATGCTGCAATTATCCATTTTACACCTAACAAAACTGGAACTTATAAGGAATACTGAGCAGGTCATAAACAAGTTCATTATTTCTGGAATACTAGACATAGATAACATCAACAGCACTAACCTTTTAAAACAGTGAGAATGATACCTGTCTAGAGTAAAGGTAAGGAAAAACCTTTCTGTGTGTAGTGTGGAGCACTTACCACTTTAGCACAGGAGAAGATAGTCTGGAATGATAATGGTTTCCATCTATTTATAATGTATCATTAGACAAGAGGTTGAAAAGTTAATTCAGATTACAGTGGTGAAGAAATTGTGCCTGTGAATGTGATGTTTGTCCTACATGCCAGTGTAGTCTAGACTTCTTACTTAGTCATGCAAGTAACAGTGATATTAATGTAATTTACATTCAAATGAAAGAAATCATAGTGATATGTAGAGAAACTGTGACTTTACAGAGATAAAAATTGAGTTCATTGATTAGCTATTATGTGACACTTAGAAATTATATAGTGACACAATATGTGCTATAGTTTGTGTTCTATATGGGTGTGTAGCACATTTGCTGCCTGTGTGCATTAGGCTGCAATGATCCATGCTTTCTAATAAAGTAAGGAAATACTTCTGAGGGATGATGAAAGAAGCACAGAGTGCAGATTTTTCAGTTTCTAACTCAGCACTGACAATAGAGTATATTGAGCTTCATACAACTGCTGTATCCTGGGTAAAGTGCACATGTTGGAGCTTCCAGAGTCATTTGACTATGAAGCTGTTGTGAAAGTCTTCTCTGCAGATGTACTAATGCAAGATTTAAATGCAAATCAACATCCTGCTGAAGATTCTAAAAGGTATTTGCATTGATTTATGCTCTTTATTAGGATGCATAATCAAAACAGGAAGATCTAAACCAGGTAACCTATGTGAGCTAAAACCTTGATGCTGTTGAAGTTGTTGCAAGTGACAATTTATATTTATGGTGATGACATCTATGTCTCAATCATCTGTGCTGACTAGAGGAAAATAGACACTTCTACAGTGTGAAAAATCTGATTTGTTTTAGATGTCCATCTTTTCAATGAAGTAGAGTTGCCTATTCTTTTTTTTCTTCCCCTGTTAAGGTAGTCCAGGCAGTCATCCAGATGTTGATGTCTGCAAAAGTTTGGATTTGTACAGACAAGTTCCATCCTTCCCACCTGTTGCCTGCTTCCCTCTCATGTGATTAAATCCAGTGTTTTCTGCCACGCCAGTCAGAGCCCACAGAAGTAGCCCTTTGTATGATGAACAGGCATGTGCTCTGCTTGGCTTTGGGGTAAAATCTGAGTATCCTAGATTTCCAAAAGGAGACATGCTAGTCTTCAGTGAAGCCTTGTCACACTTGAAAAGGCTTTGAGGTCTGGCACACAGACTCAGGGTCCTCAGAACACAGGTTCTCTCCTCTGCTCTTTTGAATGCATATATTGCTGAAGGGGGGAGAGAGACTGGATTGGAGTAGACATTGTTAGACAGCAGATAACTGCTTTTTCACTCAGGTCGTTGCAAAAGCATATGCCTGTGAGTAGTAAAGAGTGTTGCAAAATATGTTAAATGTGTTTGGTGACAAGCCAGAAATACATGTGTTAAACATGTCAAACTAAGCAGCACATCTCCATTGTCAGGCACAGCCCTTTCTGTGGTGGGGAGCTGACTGGTTGCAAGGCAGCTGCTGTCTCTTGTAAGGGATTATTGTGCTGGGCAACTGCAAAGAAAGTAGGTCATTTGCAGATAGTATGGGTGTTCAAGTTGTTGAACAGATTCTTCATATATTCTGCAGGGTATCATTCTCAGAATTTTCAGATTTATTTAAAGGAAAAATTGCTTCAGAGATGTGAGGGACCCTTTAGCTTGGCTGTTAAGAATTTTTTTTTAAAAGTGCACAAATCTGTGTCTCATTGCTGCTTGTAGAAGAAACCAAAAAGGAACCACAGGTGGTCTGAGAAAGTTGTATTATTTGTTCTTCCTTCTTTGTTGGTACTGAACTTTTGCCCTTGCTTGATGATGCTGTAGCTCACTCACCCTCAGGGATTAACTAGAGGCTGTGTCAGGAAACTATTTTAATAGAACTAGGTGTGCTCAGGGCAGTCTCCAAATTCCATCAGCATATGGTGCCATCTAAGATTAGTCATTTATTTTCACACCTTCCATCAACACCTCACTTTAATAACCTTTGTCACGTCGCAGGGACAAACTACCATTTTGATAATGTGCTCCTCAACATGTGACCTGTGAATGTGTTTGAGGTCTTTCAGTGGAACAGATGAGTGTCAATTGTAAAAATTCTCCTATTAGAATATTTAGTGTAAGGTGTCTGTGCAGCCTTACTGCTGACTGGCTCTCAGTTTTTATTCTGTTACTGTTATAAAATACACTTGTCAAACACCTCCAAAATGGTATTTAGAGGAGACTATAGGATAAAAAGCTGTGCCTTGGTGAGGGTCATCCCCTCATGGCCTACATTTTAACAGCAGCAAGAGTGAAAGAAAAACACTTATTTGCATTACTTATCTGGCAATGGGCTGACAAAGGTGTTAAGGTAGCCAGGTGCTGTTTATCTCATCTGTGCTGTATATTAAGTGTGGGGCAGCTACAGAGAATGAGGCAGTCTTGTGTATTTTTAGAGGTGTGAGAACTGTTGTGGGGAGCCAAATCTTTCCAAATTTCCCCTCCCCTACTCTGCTGAGGAGGCTCTGACTTTCCCCACCCTTTGTTTCCAAGCTGCAGTGTATTCTGTTGTTATTTAAGGAAAATACTGTCAGCACTGCTTGTGTGTTTGTTTGTTTTGCCCGTTCCACCCATAGCATGTGTGGAATCTGTGATAAATAAAACGCACTGAAAGCAGGTATTTTTGTGTGAGCTTATGTGCTAAGCATTTAATATCACTTTGAAATATTTATTGATTTAGAGGAGTCTTTTACTCTTGATTCTTTCCTACATGTGTGTTTCAGAATGCTATCAATTCAGTGATTCCTAGTCTAAAGCATTTGGAAATCTAGAACAGGATTGCCAAGTCTTGCTTTTTTATTAGTATTTGTGTAGTAGGGGGTTTTTTAATGACAATTTGTGATACAGCTAAAAATCTTGTAAAACTTTAAGTAGGTTCTTGGAAATTGTCTTTAGAAGATCAAATAAAAATTATTTCAAAGTTTTGGCTGAAATTTTTTCACCTATTTTAGACAAAGCTTTCAAAGGCTTGTTTCCTTAACTATTCAAAAGACAGTTTTGTGATGTGCTTCAAACTACTTCTTTCATAAAATCTGTTTTTTCAGAGTGATTCACAGAATCTTCTAGAGATTAACTTGGTGAGTGTAATTGTTTATCTTGTTCTCATTCTGGACTAAAGTGATATGATGCTGTTTGACTTTCTTCTTTCTAGCATTGTGTGATGACATCAGTCTTCACATCAGAGAAAATTAGAGCTTGAAGCTACAACATATTCTTGGCAGGAGTTATGATACTGGAATCAGGATTTTGGCTAGGGCAGACTCCAGGGTGATCTCCTGGAAATGAAGAACAACAGTTACTTGTACACTTAAACCAAGCAGTTACATGCAGCTTGTTTACTGGGGGTCAATAAAGGTTTTTGTTCTTTAATTATTTTTTATTTTGTTATTGGGATTCTTGGAAAATTTTCATCTACTTTCAGATCTGAGAAAAAATTGCTTGCATTGGTAGCAAATTATATCATTCCGTTCCTAGGAGGATCTTGGAAGGGATTCTTGCAGCTGCATCTAGAAGTTTAGGGTCTCTTCTTATCATATAGAGGTGAAGAAAGTGGTTATTTTTGTGACTGGAATGGAGATAAGGAGCAAACCAGGTCAAACTTTGTAATTTTGGTCTTCCTGTTTTTACCTCTCTGAGACTATTGAGAAGGGGAGGGAGAGTTGGAGGGGTGGCAAGAGTGTGGGCTGTGAGATAGGAAGAGGGACTAGAATGGTGATCTGAAATTGGGAAATAGGCCTGTTTGAAGGGCTCCTTCAGGAACATGGGGAACTGGCAAACCAGCCTGCTCTGGTGCAGAGTGCTGTGGAGGAGAGGAAGGCCTGCAGGACTGCAGTGGAGTGAAGTGGAGAGCTAGACACGGGGAAGGGGGAGCTGGGAGCCAGGAGTGCAACTTTGATTTCAAGCCTGTAGAGTTTGGCAGGTCTCTGCAATTTTGAGTAAGAAATATGTGCACCCCAACCTCAGTGAACATTTGTCTTTTTCTCATAACATTCTTTAACTGTTCTCTTTGGTTGCTCTCCCAGCTCGTTCCAGAAGGCAGCTTTCTGCAGGCTGTGTTAAAGCAGGATGCCTCTGGCCTGTGTCAGGTCAGGATTTTACATCACTGTTGAGTATTTGCTACTACTTTATTTACTTTGGGAATGCCTGGTGATCACTTTATAAAATGACAAAGAATAGCTCTATCATACAAATACCTGTCGGGTTAGAAAGGGTAGGCCCTTTACAAGCAGTATTGATAATCCTTGCTGCGTGATGTCTCTCTCCTGGCACTCCACCAGAGACATTCCCAGGCACCTTATGAAAACCAGGAACTGTGCAAACTTTCCTGCAAGTCTGTGGCACCCATCATCTTTGTGTTTTCTGCAGGGAGCAGTTACCTGCTCACTGCTGTTAAAGGCTTAATACATTTCTCAAAAAGCATTTTCGCAGTTCTGTGTTAGAGCAGATAAACTTAAGAGAAATTCAAGGTAAATGAATTGTTCTGTTGGGGCAGCAGCTTGTTCCCATCTGCTGCCTTTGCCAAAAAGTTGGCAGATCTTTTCAGCAGGGATGAAAGATGGCATCGAGGATAAAGTGCCCCCAGTGCTAATTTGAAAAGCAGTGCAAGTGGGTGAGAAGTGGTGGGTGACTGCAGCTATGGATGGACACCTTTCCTTGGTGCTGCACAGATCTGAGCAGAAAATGTTCTACTGGCAAATGTCATGCACATGTGTTAAAGGTTTGAAAAGAGGGGTCGGAATTTTTTCCCAATATCAATCCCCCCCACACACATCCGTTTTTTTCCAGGGTGGGGGGAGGCAGGAAGGAGCCACTTGCTGTTTATTTGGTTTTGTTAATAAAGAGCTGTTGTTTTCCCTCTCCTCACCTGAACCCTCTTAATTTCAAAGTTGTAAAGTAACGTGGAGGGAGAAGGTTGGCTTTTCTTTTCTGCCCCCCCCAACGGACATTTGTGTCTTGCTGAACTAAGACAACATGGAAATTTGCTGTACTGTTCCCTTTCCAGGTATGTAGCAGGGGAGGGTCTAACCCAGACACGTATTCCCCTTTGGTGGGAAGAAGTTTATGGTTTGAGCTGGCTTAGATTAGTGTCTAAGGACAGAATAGGACCATTCAACTTTTAATGCTGTCTAGGAAATCACTTCCTAATCTACCAACAGTCCAGTGCTCAGGGTCTTCCTCATACATGGGATTTAAGAGGATGGTCTGTTATTTCAGGATTCACTGACATTGCTATGGTGCTGACCTTGAGCAAAACGTGTTTGCAAAACCTGTGCAAATCAAAGGCCTCAGGTCTGAAAATACTCCTGAATGGTGTGGTGGCTTGGAAAATCAGAGACAAACATGAAAAGAATCTTCAAACTGGTCCAAAATGTTTCTTAAACAGAACAGTTATGTTACAGAAAATGTTGCTGTTACTCCATTATGCCTCTCCCAAATATTTAAAAAAGAAATAAAAAGGTATTTTCTCTGGCAGGACTTGAGCTTTAGGCTATAGATCAAACAGGTTCATACATTTTTCTGGCCTCTTCTTTTAAATTTTGTTTTTTGATTGATTTCTTTATATTCCCATCAACATCTACTCATATTATATTTCAGAGTGGTCTGGCCAACAGTCTTGATACAGAGACAAAAATCTTTAGTCTTATTTAACCAAGCTGGTAAGAGATCTATATTTTCATCCTGAAGTCTGGGGCTGTCCTTGCAATATGTTACAGGAGTTCTGTCTCAAGATTTTCAGAAGTTTCTGACACTGAATAAGTATTTAAATGCTATTAAATGCTACTTCATTGGCATTGAGCTCTGAGCTCTTCTTTTCTGGAGCTGCAACTAAAATCAATGACTAAAATCAATGTAGCAATATTAATTCTCATTCTTCTAATGTGCCTGGATGCCACAGGGAATTGGATTGGGATCCCATGCAGCTACTTAAAGCATATTGCAGCTGGTTTTGCTGCTCCCAAACTTTGTCCACAGAACTGTATGGTTGGAGAATGCAGCTGGTTTTTGCATTGCTGAAATTTGGCTGACTCTGCAGCAACATCCAGGCCTTTTTGGATGCCTTATAGTAAAAGTCCAACACTGCTAGTGCTCTGCTTTTATTATTAGTGAAGGTGCAAGTGCTAAAAATATGTCTTGCTTTCACAAGAATTTAAGCACAGACAATGCTGCAGAGAGCTCCTTTCTGTCTGGGTCTCGTTTGCGTGATCTGCATCTGGAACTGAAAAGGGCCAGGAGGTTTCCACATAAATAAATCTTTGGGATCTTTGAGATTTCCATGATGTCCTGCTCCCCCCCCCCGCCCAGTCTCAGCTTTGATATTCTTTCTTTAAAGAAAGTTAGGCCTTAGCTGGTTTAGTATCAAAGGAAACCTCAAATATGTGAAGTTGGATGTAGGGGATGCAGACAGAAGTTTACCCAGAGCTTGTGACAGTAGTGGGAGGTGTGAACTACTGCCTTTGCCTCTACTGAATGTTAGCTCAGGTATTTAGCAGAGGTGTCTAGTTGTGTATATTAAGTATTTAATTCCTTAAAGAAAGAGTGAAAATACTAGAGACAGCAGAGTTTATTGATGTGTGGTGGGAGGCATGTCAGTTTGATGGCTCAAGCCAGTGGCGTTTGGGAGTTGCTTCTGGTTGTTGGTGTTACAAAGGAGAAGTCCAACACTAAACTTGGTTGGGATAGGAACTAAAGAGTGGGGATTTTAGGTTTCTAGCATGTCCAAGGAGTGGTTTGTCCTGTGGGCATAAAACCTGTCACCCTTCATCCACATTCCTACTCTCACTATTATTAAACAAGAAAGCATTAAAACACTTCCAAGTCTGAAATGAGACACTTCCTGGAGTCCTGAATGCTGGACTGGTTGGTTGGGTTGGGGTTTTTTCACCCTGGTTGCCTATCCTGTCAATCCTTTTTTCTTTAATAAGCTCTGTTTTGAACCTGATCAAACAGGAC
The DNA here is from genome assembly GCF_003945595.2 of Pipra filicauda. Classification (NCBI taxonomy): domain Eukaryota; kingdom Metazoa; phylum Chordata; class Aves; order Passeriformes; family Pipridae; genus Pipra; species Pipra filicauda. Next base: position 5,816,918 of record NW_024104976.1, on the reverse strand, counting down.
TATTGATACATATCAATCTGTGGATATGAAAGGTGAGGAAGAAGAAAATAAGCTTTTTTTAGGAAGAAAAAAATTACATCCAACTTCACCTTGTTTGGCTCCTGTGCTCCAGTTGATTCTTTAACTTAATTGGTTAATGACTCACTGGATGACTCAATGCAATAATTCTTTTTTTTACAATATGCAGTTTTTCTATGTTGAAAAGGTTCTTTCCTCTATTGTTCCTTTAAAAAAAAAAGGCATTTAACAGGTTTGGGCATTGCTACGGTCTCTGCACACCTCAGGTACATGCTTTCAGAATAAAGCTGCTTATCCAAAGCAGAGTTTGAAGATCAGCATAGAGACTTTTAACTGTAGAATGGATGTTAAGTACTTTCTTAAAATTCAAAACCAGTCCTACGTTCAGACTTGTCTTTGTAAGAATAAGAACAAACAAAATAACTGCAAATGCAGACCTACTTTTCGATATACAGGATAGACATAGTTGATACAGATTCCTTCTACTCTTTTTCAAATTTGAGACCACAAGAGTGAGAACATTCTCTGATGGTGTTGGAGAGCAGTTCATTCCCTTAAATTTGCTGACAGCGCTTGAGAAAAGTTTGTTTTGTTTTGTTTAGAACCCGGGGCCAAGCAGTTCCGGAGTTTAATAACCCAAGACAGGGTTATTAAATGGACATATAGACCATTAAGAACACTGGAACAAACTCAGAAAACCTGTTGAAAGGAAGAGGAAAACTATTTTAGCCACGGGACACAAGACCACACAATAGGAGAAGGACTGTGTGCCATTTGGAAGCCATTGCACTTTTCTTTCAGGAAGTACGAGGACTCTAATGGTGTAGATTTCTACTATTCTATGGTTCTTTCTTTGACTGGATTATAAACAATTCTGTTTACCATCCTTTTTTACCTCAATGGGATTTATAAACCTCTTTTTTTTTAATTGATAACCAAATTTGAAGCAACATCTTCAGTGAAAGAAGTGATAAGGACAGACAAAACAACTTAAGTGTTTACACCTAAATGCTGCAATTGTCAATGAACAGTTGTTTGAGCAACTGGGTGGAATAGGCAGGACTTGCACTTATTGTCTTGAGGATGATTTGCTTAGCAGGGTTTCCCTCAGTTTACTGTTGATTTTCAAGTGTTTCCAAATTCTTCATTCCAGAGCTTCCACCTGAAAAATTCCACCAAGTAAAGTTTCAAGAACTGTTAAATATGTGTATAGAGTTTTCTAGGAGCCTTCAAGAAATGAATGAGATTGATTTATTGTCTAATTGGAAAACTGGTGAGTGAGTGAATTGTACCAGTTCCAGGAGTTCAGGAAAAGGTAAAGTAGCATCACAGTAACTTTAAAACCTTTATCTACGTGTGTGTAGGTTCATAAGGGCCCTGTCCCAAAAGTAAAAGACCAAATTTTTCTTTGCAAAGACTGTAAGATTGGATATTGGAAGCGACAAGGAAAAAAAAAAAGGCAAAGCCAGTCTTGAAATTGTGAGATCAGTCCTATAGATTTTAAAATAAATCTCTTCTGTTGGTTTTCTTTTTCTCTGCAATAGAAGGTTTTGGGTACACCCTGTTGCATTTCTTCCCCTTACAGGACATGAAATACACGAAATATTATTTATACTAGATAAACCTATTTATTTGATTATTCCTTCCCTTTCAAAAATTGCTCATGTGATTGCTGTCACAAAGAACAAAGATTCACTTCCTCTTATCTTGCAGGATTTCGGGAAAAAAGTGTGTTCTGTTTGCTTACTTTGTGCCTCAGGGAACTTTCAGAAAGTTCTTTGGAATTTGGGGTTGTTGGTTGGGTTTTCCTGTTTGGTTGTTTTGGTTGGGAGGGTGGTGTTGTTTTTTTTTGCTTGGTGGGTGGTGTTTGTTGTTTGTTTGAGGGGTTGTTTTTTGTTCTGTTTTAGGGATTTTCTTATGAAGTGAAAAAAGAAGAGAAGGTGTGAAAGGAGAAAAGTGGGGTATAAAGGAATCTTGTAAGGAATGGAATTTGAAGGATAGATTTGATTCTTTTGAAGAAGTTAGAAATGTTTTGCCCTTGACTCTTCAAGTATTCTTTTAGCTTTTCTCTTTAAAAGCATAAATATGTGTGCACAGACACTGTGGTGTGTTTAATACTGTAAAAGTAATGTCTTTTCCATGTCTTTCCATAAGTTCTGCTATCTTATAAAACTTAGATATTTTACAGGGTGGAGGGAGTAAGAAACTGTATAAAAAGCATGCTAGATAATAGCTTTTTTGGAACTCTTGGAACGTTTTGTCCAAGATCAGGCACGTCTGTGTGATTTCACTGACTCTCTGCCTGGGCAGTGGCAGGTTCTCCAAGAATCTTGATTCTGTTCAGGAGGAAGCTGTCCAAGAGCACTGAGAGCAGAGCTAGAGGCAACCCATGAGCACAGCACGTAGGACCAAAACATCAGAAGGCTTTTGGAACTCTCCCTTGGAAGGGCTTGCCTGCTCCAAGTGCTTGACTTGGGATGAAATGTGGCTCAGAGCACTGATCTTGGTAAGAATCAAGGAAATGGAAAGTAAATGATGTGGGAGACTAATGTGTAATTAGAATTGTAGTGGTAATTTTTCTTTTTTTCAGCAAAACATTGTTCTTCTCAGGGCCAAGCAATGATTCAGGTAACTGCTAAAGTTTTGCAGAGCATTTTTCTTGGCACTGGGTAGTAGGTTTATTATTCTCAAACATAGTGACACTTGTTCATAACACCAAGAGTCCTGTTACAACTACTGCTTTTGTTGATTGAGACAGGACGAGATTGGATAAGCATTGGAGAAGAAAGGGACAGAGACAAAAAGAATTATTTCATTCTGTCTGGCATTCCTCTAAAGTGATACACAAGAAGGTAAAGAATTTTTTTCTTCCATTTCAAGTATCCTAGAGATACAGTCATACATAATGGTGGAATTTGTTCTTTAAATATCTGCAGTAGTTTTTATAGTCTCCTAAAAGTTTTAAAGGAATAACCATGAAGTGAACATGTGGAGAGTGTAAGTCAGGAACATACCAACATTCTGGAATGTTGCAGGTGTTGGTAGAAGCCATTCCAGAAGCTGCATTAATGAAGTATTTGTGGCTTGACTGTGAGGCAATATGAGCTGTGTTTCCTTCTCCTACAATGCCAGTTGTTCCACACCTGAAGTTTCACAGTATTTAGGTTTCCAGTTGCAAAGTCAGTGAATTACTCTCAAGTAGTCGAATATCTTGTTTAAGATCACACACTAATTACTTGGCCAAGGTGGGAGGAGAGGCAAGTATTTTGGCTCCTTAATCCACATTCTAGTCTTTACACTGTACTTACCACTTCTATTAATAATTACCAAATCTACATCTTTATCAAAGCAGGTTGTTCCTCAAGTAGAATTGCACTTGGTGATCTTTTATAGAGATACCAATATTTGGTACTGCTGGATGTGATTCCCAAGGATGTGATGATACTTTGTTGAAAGAAGATAATAATTTTAGATTAATATCTGAAAAACAATTTCCTCATGTTTCTAATCTGGATCAGCTACATAATGACAGTTTTTCCATTCAGTGGAAGAAGTAGTTCATGTGTGATAGCAAAACTGGAAAGAACTTCCTTGAACTCAGCTCATTCTCAGGACTCACTTGAATGAATGTGTTTTTACTGGTAGATACTGGTTGTTTTTCTGTTGCTTGGGAACAGGTCTCTAAACAACCTGGCCCAGAGTCAGTCAGCTGTGCTTTGAGCAAATGTTGCTCCAGATGAAGTTCTGAGAGTTCTGTTATTCTCTATTGTTAATAGGAGCAGAATTAGATTTCCAATTGTATTGTCCTGTCTTAGAGTTCCTCTTCAACAAAAAATTACTTTCAGTATTTAAACTGATGCTAAAAACGTGTTTAAGCAATTCTAAGGTGGTTTTTAACTTGAAACAGTCATTCTTTTTGTCTGTGTTCCCCTGAAATAGCATTTACTTACCTATTACTAATGGATTTTGAAAATGTATGAGTAATCATTAACTCAATTTCATTAATTTCACCATGACCTTTTATGATTGTTATTTGCAGTTGAAAATAGCCAAGCATCTGTGACAAATTTGGGTAAGGAAATTAATTTGACATTCCTTCATTCTCCATGTGTGTTGTAACTGTGCATTGATTTTTTATTTATTTATTTCTTTTTTGATCTTACATTGTTAATACAATGCTGTGCACTGAAGAAAGAAAGATTTATGAGAACTTCCAGGTCAAGTTCAAAGCTGGACAGGCTTCAGGTTTTCTGCCTGCTACCTACAGGCCTTCCACTGGTAACTTAAGATTGTTTGTGGGCTGCAGATTGGTGCAAAGCAATGATTTCTTGCCAAGTGCCAGTCAGTGTTGGCAGACCTTTCACCAGCCCTGTTGCCCTTCTCTGGCCTTGCTCCAGCCTCTCAATGTCCTTCCTGAACTGAGGGGCCCAGAACTGGGCACAGCACTTGAGGTGTGGCCTCACCAGTGCCAAGAACGGAGGGAAAAACACTTCCTTAGTAGGGAATCAGTGAATGGGTGTCTAGGGAAGGACCTGGAAGGCACATGCTAAGATGGGTTTGGAGCCAGTTAGTAGGATTATTGCCTTCTCAGGTTATTATGCAGAGTATTGTTTGTGAAACATTACCTAAATGCTGCAGTGGGGGCTGCAGTTTCAGCTTAGACTGCAGCAGGGGAAAGGAAGGGCTTGGCTGTACTGCTTTACCTACTGGGCAGGAGTAGGTTGTCCTGGAATGCAGGAAAAAGAAAGTCACAGAATAGTTTCTGCTGTTTAGTTTAGTGAAAACTGCGAGAAGGATGGTGTTTAGTTATATGGTGCTAATTTAGGGCACCCGAGCTTGCTTCCCAGAGAGCTGGGCAGGCTCTTCAGTCTCTCTGTTTTCCTCACCTTAAAGTGAGTAAGAATATTCTGTCTGGGGTTTGTCTAACTCTTGCTAGGCTGTCAGCTTTTAGGGATGGTGGTTTGCACTTGACATTTGTAGTTGTCTGGCATTATGGGTCTTGATCTTTCTCAGGGCTCTTAGAAGCTACTGTTACACTGGTGCTGCTTCTCATTTTTAGAAGGTCTCCTTAAATCTGAATTGGTGTAGAAAATACAATTGTGTAGCTTTTTCTGATTTCTACTGGTCAGTAGCACTTGAAGAAAATGTTTGGTAATTGCAGTCCAGTTGTTAGTGGACAGATGTCTCTCTCTCTCTCTCTTGCAAAGTCTGTGTCTGCAAGTGGACTCTTTCCCTGGCAGTCTCCTCAGCTAAGTGAGACATAAGCATCCTCTTCCTGGTTACATACTTGAGGAAGAATTGCATTTGATTTCTGACTAGCAGAGCAAAATTTTGAAAAGGGACAGAAATCAGTATACCTTCTAAAGATTAACAGCACAGACACGTCCTCTGTTCTAGGAATGCAGCTGTGCTTTCTGGACATCTACTCTTCCTGAGACCAGAAAGATGCATGAGAGTAAGTATAAGTGGCTCTTGAAGGGATTTTGACTGCTGCTTTTGCCAGATGACAACCAGAGACTCTGGCTTGCTGATCACAGTATGTGGGGTGCACCCAACAGCTAGCAGAGTTCAACTTAGGAGAGTCTGGTTATTTCATTGCCATTCAATATTTGTTGTAATCAATAGTTTTTGTATGATTTTAGGATTAAGATGAACATAGCATACTACATTAATAAAAGGGAAGGAGAAATGTGAATTTAAAATATGCTCCATGCTCTTGTATGGGCCTTCTTGGCACCATCAACAGAAATGCCCAGATTTAAACCATTCAGAAATCTGGCCTTTTATTTCATTGACTTTTTTTCAACCCTTTAAACAATGAGAGGCAAAATGAGTTCAAGTCAAAATTATTCCCATGGGTTCTGTGGCAAAGTGGCTTTGCCTAATGTTATGAATGACACAAGTTTAATATCTGGCAAGAAGAAAGCCATGTTTATGCTAGGAAAATTATCTCTTGCTGATATTAAGTGTCAGCAGTATTGCAGCAGAATCACAGATGAATGTGGGTTTGCTGCCAGGATACACAAGGACAAAGTGTTCAGAACCATTTGGGGAACTGGCATTAATCTGGCACATTCTGCACTTAACTTGCAGTTGCATCCATCAGAACCAGCAATAAGTGATTTCTGTAATGTAAACAAGGATAAAGAGAAGAAAATAGTCTGAAATTATGGGAGTAAAGCAGAACTGTCGATGCAGGGTCCAGTTGCAGAACAGCAAAAACCAGGGAAGCAGCTGCTGGGAGTGATTGCCCTCACAGCAGCTTTCTGAAAGTCTGCAGACACCATTACACATTCTGAAGAAAAGAAACTCTGTGAATAAAAGATCACTAAATGTGTTTTTCTAAGCTGTTAAATGGTCATATTGGAACTTCATTTAAATTTTGAAGTTCTCAGGAATGGTGATAAATTTTGACAATTTGAATGCAAACCTTAGCACAATGTATTATATTTTACATTAATGCTGCATAGTAGAAGAGACAGAGTGAAGATCCTCTGGGGTGCAGGATGCAGACAGCTGACAGTGAATTGAATAACTGGGTTTAGAGGACTTGCTCAATATTAAGCAACAATCAGAGATGCAAGTAAGCTGTGTAGATGTTTAAAGAAAAAGATGGAAAGTAACACTGATCTTATAATGTTTTAAAAGTGAAGTTTACTGTGGCTGTACCGCCGTGTTATGAGGAGATGGAAGGGGAACAAAGGGACCTCAAGCCCCAGAAGGACACAAGTGAGAGGAAAGTAGAACTGTGTGGGTTGAAGAGAAGAGAGAAGGCCTGACTGGTGTGTTTGTACTGGTGGGTGCTCTGAATAAGTCCACCTGTGTTTCTTTTCACCTTTGCTATAACACATGGCCAAGAACATTCAAACAGGTTGGAAAGCAGTGTTTTTACAGTGGCTTTTTCCCTTCTTTTTGTGTGTGAGCAATAAGCAATGAAAATGAAACTTGTCACCATCAGATGTCAGTGAGGCCAAAAGAACTGCTGAATTCTTGTGCTTTTCTCCAAAGCAGTATCATTAGTCACAGTAAGGGGGAAAACAATAGGAGATCTGACTGGACTAATAGCCTGGTTTACAATGGCAGTTCCTGTATTTCAGTGGTATTTCTATTAGTGTTACATACAAATCTTAACTCTTGGTCAAACTTCCCTAAATGTAGTGCACATATCAAACATTTATTTAGGGGTATTTCAAAGCCCATGCAACATTCTGCCAGTTCTTAGTGAAGAACCTTAATATCGAAATGTTTGTCTTTAAAAAGCAGGTGTCTTCCTTTAAACACTCCTCCTTTAAACTCTACAAAACAATTATTCTTTCTAACTCCATATCACTGTTATTAACAGAGTAAAGCTTCACAGTGTGTTAGGGCAGGTAGTTATAGGTGCTCAGTTTTTAAAAGATTATAAATAAGGGTTGCAACCTGGCTCTGCAGCTGAGAAAATGTCACTAATTTCAGGGCACCAGAATTTGAGCCACTGGTGCTATCTTTACTGAAAAATGTGGGTGTTTTGTTGCAGTTTATCAAGATTCAATTGGTTTTTAGTTCTTGTAAGGGTTCTGTGAGAACAACAATACGCTCTTATTCTTGCTAGAGTGAAATGGAAGCCAGTGACTGTTTTTTTGAGTCTTACAGAATATGGGCTCTGACTTGTTTCAACACTGGACAGAGTTTGAGAACAGTTTTTGTGCCTGTTTGCTGTACATATTCACAGCTACAGTGAGAGTGTTTTATTGTCAGAAAGCTGTCATCTGCTGGGTTGAATTGAAAACAGTCAGGGTCGTGATTCTTTGTTGTTTGGGTTCTTGAAAGGCTTGACATCATTAACATTCTTAGAATGACATGGATTATAAACCACAGCATAGGAAAATTATGAGGATTCACTCAGGTACATGAAATTTCAGTTGCAAGGTGTGAGAAGACAATGATGTTCTTATGCTCTCCCCAGATAGTTGTTTTTTGTGCTCTGATTGCCAGCACAAAGTTCTCTGATATCCATGATTTCTCTGTCCCACTCCTTATATTGGCCAGAATGAAAAAGGATTGGAGTTAAAAGGAAAAAGACATAGTTGCAGCTCATAGATGTTCCAGCTGCTCCCCAGAGACCCTGTAGTGTCATCACACAATGTGCTTTTCTGACCTGTGCCCAAGGTCCAGGGAAACAGTCCCTCACTCTGCACCCTTTGCGGCGAATGAATTCAAGCGGGACAGACTTTTGTCCAGGCAGAACTCTCTTGTAACTTTATTACTCCATACCTATATCCAGACTCTCTACTGACCCTGGGCCCAGGCTACCCAGCCAGGCAGATGTTTCTTTATCTCCCCACATACCACACACCCATGTGACTGCTTCCAGCCACAGAGAACAGCCATGCTCCAAGCGCCTTTCCAGCTTGACCTTCTGATTCTTTTCTCACACACACTAATCTTAGCTCTGGCTCTCTCAGGACCACAATATTTTTGCTTTAGTGTTTTCTTCTTTTCTCATCCAGGTGGCTGGTGTTGTCTATCCAGCTGCTCCTACAGTCCAGGACACAAGTAAGCCACTAGTGTTACTTGTTACCCACAAGTAACACTACAAGCTATTCATTTCGAAGCTGCATAGAAGAAGAAGGGCCAGTGAGTCACTTTGGAAATTCTGGCGTGGTCAAGGTTGATTGCATCATTTGTACTTGGTCACTACACAATACTTGGTGTAGAAACAGCTGTGTCAAATATGTTCCGAAATAAACCAGTATTTTGGAGCTCCCAGAAGGTCTAAATATGTTTCTTTCATCTTTCAGCAGTGACAGTGCTCTCTCAGAAAGCTCAGTTCTCTGACCAAGAGAACAAAATTTCCCTCCTTAATATCTAAAAAACTACTGCAAAGTAGAAAGGATGACGTGTTTTCAAGTTTTTATAGGAAAACATATGAAGGACTTGAATGGCAATAAGATAAATTCTGCTTAGTGCTGGTTAATGCTTAGTTAGGGAAAATGTACTATTTCTTTGGAAGATTGTAAAATCTCTGTCACTTGGGCTTTTAAAAACAGCTCTAACAGGCAATGCCAGGTAGCTCTGATCCTGCTGTGGGACAGGGGTCCCTGGAGTCCCTGGCATGAGCATTTTCTATGACTCTGTGACTGCAGGATTCACAGCCTCTGGGGGTTTGGTTACTCTTTGAAGTAGAATTATTGGGCAACTTAATAACACGGACACAAATGAAGACATTAGAGAGACAAGTAGTCCTGCATATCAAGAAAATTACAGCTATTTTGATTTAATATAGGAAATGTAGTGAGATTGCAAGGACAGTATAGAAATAGTTTAGTCTGCATTTGGGTGCCAGAATGTCTGCACATCAGCTTTTGGGAATTACTTCTTTTTGCTGTCCATAGCTGATGCTTACTGACTCCAGCTGTGACAAAATTCTCTCCTTAGATTAATGACATCTAGACCAATTCCAGGAATGAGGATAATTTGGACGTGAAAGCAAGGAAAAGAGTTAGCTTAGAATGTAGGGTAGTTTTACAGGCAAAATTAAACTGTTGCTCCTGTTCCTTGAGACTTAAAAACTAAAATGGACTTCCAATATGTAGTATAGGAGCAGTGGTACTGAGGGCCTGGCTTGATAACTTAAGATTCTATAATGTATTGTTCTTCAGGGATATTGCAAAATCTATATCAAATTTTTCAAGCCACATTTCAGAGTATGGTTTGTTATATGATATCTTCAACTGATATATAGGATTATTTTTGCACTGCAGAGCTTGAGAAATAACTTCTGGCTTGAACATTAAATCCATGTTATTTTTGATCAGCTTTATCTTCACACATCATAACTTTGATAAGAAGTCAGAGTACAGGAAGAATGGGTAAGATGGTACTTGGCCAGTGCTGAGCAGAGGTTTGGTTTTGGAAGCCTTATTGGAATGGTGTGAGTGGACAACAAGCTCCACATCTCCTCTGGCCTGGCAGTGGTGAGGAGGGGATAAGTGATGCTGTTTCCCCCTTGATTGCTGAACATCTCTGTGACCCTTCCTTAGGGGGAATGAGCACATCACTGACTGGTAAAGCAGTGCACTGGCATCAAACCAGTGTGTGGGAGTTGGAAACAAACCTGCTGAAATGGGTGTCCCGGCAGCAGCAGTGAGTTTGAAAACAGAACAAAAAATCAACAACAAGGCTGTACAAGAACAAAAATTAGAACCCCAAGAGTCTACGTGCTTATGGTGCTGTGACAGTGAGTGCCCACAGCCACGGGAGAACAGGGAGTGTAAAGGAATGACTGCTGGAGTAAATACTGAGGAGGGAGCGTGACTGAGCCAGGGCTGATCCTCACACCCTCCTCCTGGGCCAGCACTGGCAATGGGCCAGAGTAGGTGAAACTGTTGCATCAGTTTATCATAGAAACAACAAATCAGGCCAGATTTATCTAATCAGCTTTTTGTGATTAAAATATGTCTAGGCTCCTTTTTCCAAAACTGCAAGGGTTGCAGCACCAGCGAGATTAGGGATAGACTCCCTGTCTGTGTATGTATATGTATGCATGCATCTATTTCATTTTTCTTTGAGCATTTGCCCTTTTGAGAGAATAGATGGTAAAAAAGGGATAAAACAACATAGGAGTAAGTAATGGGGAATAGTTAACAAGAGTTGGCGCTTCATCTTGGCACCCTGGAAAGCTTTCAACAGCTAGGACATTTTATTTTTATTTTTCTATTTTGAGCAGGGTGGTGGTGGTTCAAGCTGAGCTGGCAGAAGCTTTCTAGATAGCATCAGATCTTGGATGAAAATGGGTGTAATGTCCTTTGGAAATGAAGCAGGGAGGAAGCTGATATAAATTTCTTCTGTCACTTACTTTTGATTGACTTAGTGTTTAACTCATCCTTCAGCACCTGGGGGACTGCAGTCCTCTTCTGCTTCTTGGTGCTCTGGCTTCTCTCTTTCAGTGCATGATTATCAGTGATCCATGTCTGGGTCATGACTCACCTTGTTGTGTTAAAGCTGGCCTTTGGAAGTGCTCTGCTTTCCCAGGACACGCTGCTTTATGCCAAGAGCCAAGCCAAGTGGTGTAGCAGGTGTGAATGTCTGTATAGAATGGACACTTTTGAAGCCTTCTATGTTTTAAAGGGAATAGATCAATCTTTCCCATGTTATTTAGTCCAGGGAAGGCTTTTCCCTTCTCACTCCATCTCCTGTCACTTTTGGCCCTTCTATCCTTCTCAGCAGAATAAGTGTTTTTCCAAGCCTTGGGATCCTGACATCAAGAGAAGAGTGAGAATGCCAAGATTCTCACAATCCTGTGCATTGCCATAAGGATTTAAAGTTGGATGTTGTTTGGTTTTAAGTGTTACTGGTTGTGTCTTAAATGTAACAGGTCTTAGTGCTGCTCTTCAGAAGTCCGTGGAAATGTTCTTGCTTTCCTTTGAGTTACCAAGCCTTTCATAATGATTCTGGTGGCTCTACAGGCCAGGCCTCTGGGAGAAGCAAAACAGATAAAACAATATCTAGAATGCTTTTGGATTCCCTGGAGGGAAGTATTTCCAAGGGAGAGTTAAAAAAAAAAAAAAAAAGATAAAAATCTGAATAAGTAAATCTGATTAAGTGATGTGATGAGTCTATTTTGTGTTCATTTTGTGACATGGACCATGAGTCTCACAGGAGCCCTGAAGGTGCAGAATTCTGGGAGCCATGGATGATTCATAGCTTGTTTCCTACAGACCATTCCTAACTGAGCCATCCTTGGACAGCCCAGCTGGGTAAGTTTTGGGATCACTTTAAGATAGAGCTCCAGGAAGAGACAGTTCTTCCACCTTGTCAAAAAAAATCCACTGATGTTGAGATTCTTTGGTTTCTGTGGTGGTCACAGAGGTGTTCAAAGGTGCAGTACACATTTGGCTGTTTGTTCTGTGTTTCCCTATCTCCTGCAGTGAAATGGTATAATTTCCTGAAGCACGCCTAAGAATCTTAAGGCTTAGTTCTTTTTTATAGGTTCTTCCTATCAGTTCTTCCTATCAAAGGTTATTATTTTTTTTTATGATAAATATCCTTGAAAAACTAAGCCATTGTACTTCCTGGCTAGAAGGTGCTCTCAAGAGAACACTCATGTGTGAGATAAAGGATTTAATTTAATTTGAACCAATTCTGAACAAAGGACACTGATGTGTTTGCAACCTAACACACCTTTTATTACCATATTAAAACAGCCCTCGATTTTATGTCTTGATCTTTCAACAGTAGAGGAAGTGGTATAGAACTTCATTTGTCACCAGGTAAAAAAGATCTTGGCTTAGCATATGAGGAAGAATTGTATCTGTCCACTGAAACGCCTAATTTTGCGAGACACCAGGAAATTTTCTGTTGGAAAATATTGGACCCTTTTAGCAACTGAAGTTCAGTATTCTCACTTTTCAACAGTAGTGATTTTAGCACTTCTTACAATTGAGCTTTCTAGGGTTACTTTTGATGTTGCAAGCCCAAAGTAACATGAATCAAAATTAGTCTGACTAAAAGAACATAAAAGCAGTAGTTCCTACTATGAAACTGCCTGCATCTGACTTCATTTATTTGCCCTACTTTTTATTTCCCATTTATTTTTTACACAAGTGACCATACAAGTGTTCTCTCCTTGCAAAAAAAACCCCAAATAAACAACAACAAAAAACCCCCCAAACCCAATGTATTTTTAAAAAAAAGTCAGAAATTCTGTTTCTTTTGTTTCAAGATTTTTTAAATTCTTAACATTGTATTTCCATTTCTTTTTTATTGCTTGAAGTTCTAATCCCTTATGATATAGTATTTTCTGCATCAGTCTACTGTGACTCTAATAAAGCAGAAATATTTCTAAATCGTGTGTATTTAGGTTTTGTTTGGGTTTAGTTTTTCCATCTTTTTTTTTCCCCCAGGTATTTCCATCTGGCATCAGCAGAGTTCAAAAGGCCTGATTATTTTTTGGGTTATCAAAAGTTTCCTTCTGCCTGCCTCTAAAGAAGCTCTTTTAGAGCTTGGTTTTACCTTGTACTAACAGTAATCTTGGAATCCCAAAACCTCTGTAATTATTTGCATTTCACTACTGTGATGGATTATACTTTACAGTTTGAATCTTGGCACTCTTCTGGGTTGTATTTGGGTTATCTCAGCAATTAGAAAAAGGCTGGTTTTGCACCTACATAGTATTAAGCCACAGGTTTTATTTGATACATGAAAACTAGTTGGGGAGAAGATCGCTTTCGTTCTCTCTTCCTTCCCCAACCTCCTTTCCTCCCAACTCCTTTCTTTCTAAAAGAAATTGTAGTACAAAAGTGAGAAAACCAGAAAAGTATAGGAAAAATAACAAACAGGAAACTTATGATTTTTTCAGTGTAACTTCTAACTTCTTTGGAAAACTCATTATCTCAAGACTATCAACTTTCCCCTAGGGATTAAAACCCCCTGCTTTTCTGTCCAGCTCCAGTCAGAGATTGTGAGGGAATAAAATTTGTCTTCCTACTGAATGAGCCCAGGACTGGATCTCTGGCCAACTAATTATTTCCTAATCTGTCAGCAAATTCTCTAGATCTCCAAGTATGCAGAGGATTGTCTCATCTAAAACCGAATGTCCTGGCAGAACAGCTTCATATTCTTCCCTGCACATACCAGGGAACTGTGAGCTTGTGCAGGTAGAAAAACAAATATTGCAGTTGACTCAGAGTTACTTCTGCAGAGCATCTCTGTGGAGGTGCCAGAAACCTCAGCTGTGCAGAGCCAGGCTTTGCTGCTTCTCCAGCCACATTGGAACCTGGAATCCCCAAACACACAGAGCCTTGGGAGCATGGGAAGCAGAGCACAGTGCTAGTTAAGATTTAAGATCTCTCTCGACCTCTGGCAGATTTCTGGACATTGTAATGCATTTTCTATTCCTTTCATCGAGTCCACACCTTAAAGTGGAGGTTATGATGTGGCTCGAGGTGCTTGTGCTGTGCTTTGACTCACTGTCCAGACAGTGTATGTGTAACATATAGAGAGGAGCAGGTTCCTTTCTAGCTCTCTCAGAGTTGAAATTGCATCCATAATTTTAATAGGAAATGCTAAACTTTCAAGAGGAAGGCCATTGAAGAGAACTAAAGGGAACCATACTGTTTTTAAAAGTTGAACATTGAACCCTGGCAAGCGTGACATAAAGTAGGCGAGATGTAAAGATGCTTCATTGTGCAGGATGGAATTTTGGGAGTGGGTTCAATTGTCTGTGGCTCTGAACTGCAAAATGCTGCAAAAGATGCAGTGGTTACTAAAGAAATACTGGAAGTAAATTACATAATAACATGGAAAGTAATAACCAAGTGACCTGTAACAATTTTAATAGCCCATTAAAAAAAAGTCTGTTTTGCTTCAGCCTACTTGGTAGTTATGTAAGCTCCAGAAATTCTGTGTGTTATCTACGTGCTGGACTAGAGAACTGTTGCTCTGTAGAAACAGAGATTGTTAACAAAGACAGATTCTCTTACTGGTTGTTGTGTCGTTTTATAATGTGATAGTGTCCTACTGGATCAAGGGAGTTGTAGCATCTTATCACAGAATGATTTATCAAAAATAATCTTCAAAATTTACATGACATGGAAAATCTACTTTTGACTTCAGGTAAAAGCATCTAAAAGTCCCTTATGCAAAAAGCTGCTTTTATGTGACCATAATATTTCCTCTTCTTTTACACTCTGCCTGCATTTTCAACTGCACAGCCAATGTGCCCACTAATGCTGTTTCAGTGAAGATGTTTTACTCTGTTCCGTGTTTACCACAGCACAGGGATGTGCCAGGGATGCAGATGTGGAACTCTTGCGACCCAAGAATGCAGCTCAGTCTTGACAAATGAGACCAGAATGGGCAGAATTTAGTTTAGCTCTTTGCATGAGTCTCTTAAAGGTTTATGGAGAACTAGGCAGATTCTTCTTTCCCAGCCAGCAGTAGGTGTGCTTTCTCTGTTGGTAGAGTTCTCTTAGCTCAATGGTGATATTGGCCTAAAACACTGTCATCTCAGAGCCCTCAAAGTCCAAAGGCAAGGCTGTTGGTATGACTAAAGAAGTTTCATTCAGAGCTTATCTGAGAAGAGCAAAATGCCAGATTCCCCCAGAAGGAGCAACACTTAGTTGATGAAATTAATGACTTTGACAGGTGAAGATACCAGGACTAGAAAACAAGCCATGCTCTTCAGAGCTCTGAGGAATATGAGTTCTTAAGCAACCATGAGCCCATTTTTCTGTGTAAAATCATTACTTAAGAGCTGAGCATAAGCTGTTTCTTCCTTGCAGTGTACAGGTCTGACCCAGCTGCCCGAAATCCACGCGGTGTTTCTTCATTGATTTAATTCCATTTTGGATCATCTCATGTATTGAAAGGTCCTATGCATATGCAGAGGGTAGATATAATCTAGATTGATTTATGTGATTGTATTGACTGCTCTCACATCAATATGTGACTTACCTATGACTTACAAAGGCTACTTCCTAATTTGTATAAAATCTCAGAGTAGAAGTTTCGAAAACATTATCTGTTTGCAATTTAAAGCCTGAAGGGTTTTTTTTGGCTTTTACCTTAATAAAATGTCATGTAAATTGTCTTTTATTTTTCTGTGAAAAAGGTGTTGAAACCTCATATGTTTTTATGCATACGTACACACACACAAAATTCAAGAGAAGAACCCACTACTAAAGCTGGAATGTAAAAAGTCCTTGCTCTGGTGGAAATGCAGGCTCTGCACAGATGTTGATTATACACATGGGACAGGCTTCGTTCAAGATGAATAGACAATCCATAAAATGCACACTTTCCCTCCCTCATTCTTCTTGTCTATCTGATTTTTGTAGAATGATTTTAATTAACCCCACAGAACTGCAATAAACTGCAGGAATTGTAAAGTGAACATCCAGAAACGCTACAGATAGAAAAATTGCTGCATAGCTGTAAGGTTATGCTTTTCTTCTTTTGTGCCTGTAAACACATCTGTTCAAAGCTACACATGAACTTCTTTTCTTCTCTGGGCAGCTGAAAGGCATAAGGGAATATTTTTCATGAAAAAACTTAGCAGTGCCTACTTCAAAGAAATTGGGAATTAGAGATATTTAGATAGTGAGGAGTATTGCACTCACTCTCTAAACATCTCTAAGTTGCTTTTCCAACATGAGAAATGTGCCTCCCATGATAGTACTTCTACTTACTTCTTTATAGAATGTGATAAACTGTCTAATATGAGGCTCTATGTGTGCTTATATATAAAAAATACACTTACATGTCTAATTGTCCTGCTGGACAGATGCTGATATTATGTAGATTAGGTTTTATGGGAAGGTAGGTCAGTGAAGCAGAGTTTGGGTGTCTTGCTATGTGGTTTGTAGTGCATAATAGCTCTGAGAGTATGTCTGGCATGTTCCAAGCACCCTGGTCCTCCTCATCCATTTGTGCTTGACTGTGCTTGTCCCTTGTTTCAAGTGCTTGGAGTCTGTGGACCATCTGCTTGAAGTGAACTGAGCCCTGTTTACATTGAGCACAAAGAAAGGCAATATATGAGATCTTGTTTACTAAATTATTCTCATGTTAATGTTTAAATGAAATAGAATATCTTCCCTCTGGTCTCCACTCTCTTTTTTTCTCCCTTTATTTCACTGGAGCAAATAAATTAAACGCGATTCAAGTTTTATCAAGGGTTTTTTGAGAGGCCACGTTGTGTGTGTTGCTGCAGAGGGCAGGCAGAGAACAGGCAGCTCACGAGCTGCTTGTTGGGAGGGATTATCACCAGGGCTCAGCCTTTGGCTCTGGGGAGTCCAGCTCTGCTTGGGCCAGACTTTTATGTTGACAGCTCATCCTCATGCTGTGCCTGGCTGGGGAGCAGCCTGGGGATAGCTGGCTCTGCTCCGCTGGGGGAGAGAAACACAGGAGGGCTGAGGTTCTTAGGTAGCTCAGCAATGCTCAAAGGATCATCCCAGGGAAAAGATCCTTCCTGCTGTGCATTACCTGTTATTTGTGTCAGGTGTTTGGAGGAGGGCAGGAAGAAGACTATCTGATAATCAATTTTATAACCATATGTAGGGATAAATAAAGAGAGAGTTAAAAAACAGGGCGGGATTTTAACAATTCACAACAGCTTAATGCTTTTTAAGAGTCTAAACTGAAATAAATGTGTTTTGTATAGTAAGTGTTTGGCACTTGTTAATCAGACCCAATTAAACTGTTGAATATTAGACTTAGAAAT
Source organism: Pipra filicauda (assembly GCF_003945595.2). Lineage (NCBI taxonomy): Eukaryota > Metazoa > Chordata > Aves > Passeriformes > Pipridae > Pipra > Pipra filicauda. The sequence goes on along the minus strand of NW_024104976.1, from coordinate 5,799,700 downwards.
TGTGCATCCTGTAGTTGCTAAATTATATATTGCTGAATTTATGGTCTGAATCTCTAGCATAGAAATTATATCCAAGACTCTTAGGACTTCTTCTAGTTACTCTGTTGGTAAACTTCTCAAGAATAAACCCTAGGGTGGGCTTATTAGATGAGGGAATTGCTGTTCGTGACTTATATGGAACATGTCTTGGTTTCTTGCCCCAGAATGACTCCCTGTTTCTAAGAAGACAGGGTAAAATCTTGTTCACATTATGCTCATAGAGATTTGGCTGTAAAGATGACTTTTCACGGTGTAGAAAGTGTGTTACAAAGCAGCTGGACAGTCTTGGCCATGACCATTTCTGTAAAAGCGTAACCTGTCCATACCCTCCCCGATGCTGTGTGCACATGGCTCATCCTAAAAGAACCTTCTTTTCCAAGAGGGAAATCGAGCACACTTCCATTTTCCACTGTCCTGTCTTTTTCTCTCTTTGATAAACTAATAATTCATTCAGTACACAGTGTTCAAGTGCACTCTTCTCAGTGCAGAATGGAAATCTTTACTGTATGAGGGCTCACAGCCTCCAGTGAGAGTAAAAGATGATGCAGATCTTATAATGTCCAGGGGGCACAGGGGAGGGGGCCACCACAGTGTTTTCTTTCATGCTGTTCCTCGTGCATTGGAAATGTTTTGAGGACAGACCAATGTTTTGACATCAGATTTGCCTGCAGATCAGCACGCAGGTTGCCTGTGATCCAACTGTTTTCATGAATCAGGGGAAAAGCATCCAGGCATGTCCACTCTAATGGGGAGGCAAGCTCCATAGCTCAGTACTTATATCATCCATAAGCCTTTTATTTATTTTTGGTAAACAGCTCTCTTCTGCTTCAAATTAATATCCTGATTGAGTTGCTGATACAAATGTTAAACTATGTAGCATCAAGTTGCCAGAAGACAGCAAGACAAGAAACTGATAGGAGTGTTCCTGCCAATGACTCGGATTCAAGTATCTGATCAGAGCATAGCACAGAGTCTGGATCTCTGGATGTTGTACAGTCATGCAGTATAGATAGCAAAATTTTTCTCAGTGGCAATGGTTTTCAGGTAATTTTAAGTTCGGCCAACAATCAGTAAATCAGAAAAGTGGGTAATGTTAGGGAGAAAAACTGTCTGAAAAGAGCCTCTATTCCAAGCTACACATGTGAGTTCAGTCTGTGTGTGTGTGTGTGTGTTTATGATATAGGGACTGTGGTCCACACTGAAGTGCAGGGGCAAGAAATAATGAGTAAAAATTAAATACTAATACTTGACTCTTGCATTCCTGGAAATACAGTTATTGTAGTGCACTAAGGCAATTAAAATCATGCCACAGAGCGAAAAATAATAATACTTTTCTAAAGTTCATTAGACCTAATTCTAATGTACTGTATGGGAATCATTTCACTGAAATAAATTATGTCGTTTTAATTTTCTTACTGCTGCAGATGAGAAAAGAACGAGGCCTAGCATGTGGCTAGTTGTAGCTGAGAAGATTTCTATAATGAAAGAGATTCATGGCTAAATTTGCATTGCTTCTGTGGGGAGGGGGAGGGAAACTGATAAGTCTAAAATTAAAAAAATAATTTGAAACAGTATTTCACCCCATAATTGGTAGTGTTCTGACATGTGTTGGCAGGAAAGCACTGAGGTGACAAAGAATACGGAGTAAATCAAATGAACAGCATGAGCTCCAACTATCAATCAAAATCCAGATTTTTTTTCCTTTCATGACCAAGCAATTGCATCGCTATTCCAAGGTCTTATTCTCGTGTCACGTATGTTGCCTTAAGCAAATTACCCCTGGGAACCCACTTGGGATGAAAAAGGAAAAATATAAAAGAAACAAGCAGAATTTTGTCAGAAGATTTATCCAAAGTCAATATTTTTGAAGTTGTAACAGCCCAGGAGGAATCCATGCTGTTCCAGTACCACAAGCAGTGCCATTGCTTCCACAGTGTTTTTTAGAGTTTCACACCTCTGAAACAGCAAATAACTTCACAAAGGCACCTCATGTGCCAGGGACTCATCCAGACCATGTGGCTCATGTTCCCTGCCCGGAAGGGTCAAAGCTCACGCTCAAGAACAATTTCCTCAGTGTCATCCTGTTATTCTCACACTTAAAGGCTCGAGAGTTGAGCTCCAGCACGGGGAGAAACGCTCAAATTTGTGGTAAGAGAGGAGGTGGAGAGCAAGGAGGACCAGTGTGTGGGTTCTCCCCCCACCGTCTTTGTGAGGCTTAAGGGAAGGGGTTGTCTTGGCTGTAGAGCTTCTCACTGGGAGCTTCTGGCCACATCTGCCCATTGTATCGAGCAGCACTACGTGTTTGTACTGCAAGCACTGCTACTTGTGCTGTCCCATTGATAAATCCCTGAGGTAGGAGCATCCTGAGGGAGTTGGGTGTTTATAACTACTCTTCTATTCAGCATATCCAGTTCTTTGTCTCATAGCTGCTTTTCAGCAGGAATACAAGATGTTTTGATTCTTAATCATAGGTCTTTGTAATTATCCCTTTGCATCCAGAGGAAATAAAGATGTCTTAGGTAAAGCTTGTTGGTGACTGGGCATCTGCAGTTTCTAACCTGTGAAAGATGCTAAAGTCCATGATTATTTCTAAGGTCCAAGAGCTGAGTTCTTACCTCTTTTCCATGGCAGTATTAAGCAATAATAGTCCTGCTGCCCAGCACAGTGCCTTCCTTCCTGCCTGCTTGTTTCTGAACAGCTTGGGCACCCTTTGCTCCCAGTTATCATGGGATATCTGGTTGACCACTAAAAGGTTTTTAACCAATGTTTTGGTCTAAATCTCGAGTTGTTTAACAGTTTTCAATAGACCTACAGCTGTGCATGGCTATTTTTGGAGGAAGTTAGGTTTTAAATAAACGGTTCAGATCTCCCAGCTCTTGCAGCGGGCAGGTCCGTTTGAAGAATGCCTCTCTGATGGCAGACAGGCTGCACCCAAGATTGTGCCAAGTCACTCTCCATTTGTAAATATTAGAATGTGTTGTAGTTACAGATATAGCAAAAGAAAGAAGGTTTAAATTATACAGCTGAGAAACAACAAAGGAAAATAAATGTAAAACAGCACATGGTGTGTGTGCTGTAGGTCTTCAGTCTTGCTTTTAGATAGGAAAGATAAGAAACACAAGCTAAAAATGTCACTCGGTTGAATGACTTTCTTGTTTTCCTAAAGGCATATTTTTGCTTCACCTAAATCTGTGTAACCTTCTGCTTGTCCTTCACTCATATTTTCTGCTGTGAATGTGTTCTAAAAGGAAGGCTTAAGCAGGAAACATGTGTAGACAGGTTATTTGACATAAATTTTGTAATGCTAGCTCTAAATGACTAAAGATGGTGATTAGCAAGAGGCAATGGAAAAAAGTAATGAGTGTGTCCACATAAAGAATACTCTTGAGGTTTTTATATGTAGCACAGTGGTAAGAGCAAGGGGTGTGGTCTGTGTAGTTTTACATGACCTGTCTGGTGCTTATCTGGAACATGGAGAACTCCTCCAGTGTGGCCAGAGAGAAATGTTTAGTATGGAGGAGGAAGGGGGAAGTCCTTTTTTTCTTTGGGTAGAAACTAAACCTGCCCTGCTGTGCTGTCGTGAAGTTTGCCTTAAGAGTGAGGTGTTGGTACCACCTACCAGGGCAGCTGCTGGTCCCAGGGAAATGTGCCATCCCTGGAACGTGCCCTCACATGCAAAGTACAATGAATATAAAATAGGCATGTTCTCCCATTCCTGTAATGTGACATATTAATTGGAAAACTTTCCATCTTCTATGTGTCTCCACTGTTCTCAAACAAGGATCTGACAGGAACAGCTGATCTAGCACCGGGGACAGGCATGGATGGGGACATGCAACAGAGGCTTTTCTGGACAGAGTTTCTGAGTTTGAACTAAAAAACACTGCTGCTGTTCAGGGATAGCTAAGCTGTAACTGAGCTAGCTACTATTCTTTTTCTTTTGTGTCGTGTGCTCTTTCTACTAAGTACTCCTGCTTGAAGAGAACAGATCAAGGGGTGAAGAGAAAACTTGTAAAACTACCCTGTCTTTCTTCCAAGCCAGCCAGCTAACTCATTGTCTCCATTTTATTTCTTTTTTTTTTTTTTTCTGTTTGCTTTTTGGATTTGCAATAGTGGGTTTTTTTCCCCTCAAGATCTTGAAATCTAATGCTCGTATAAAAGGCATTTTCCAAGGCTTAACCATGCCACTGACCTGTGCTGGACATGTTGCAAATCGGACATTGTCCTCTGTGTACCAGGCTGCAGATTTCTAACTCTTTGCAGTGTTGACGCCTGCTCTCACAAAGAGAGGGAAATGAAGCAGAAAGATCCCACTGCGACAATTAGTGGCTCACAGAGAAGTATTGAAACAAGTAATAAGTGGCTGAAACAATTCAAGGGAGGGAAACTCTAGCTTCCTACTCTACCACAATCTAATCTTCTTTCTCAGATTCTCTCTTTCCTTATCCCAATGGGGATTTTCACACACTTTCATTCTCACTGCTAGTGTGAGATGATTCTTTGTGACTAGTGAGCAGCAGTTCAGTCCTGCAGGGCAGTCCCCTGTTCTACCCTCTCATGTTTGCCAGTCTTATCATTTTATGCTGTGCTCTAGTCTGAATTTTTGAAGTAGCACTAATGTCTTGTTCCCAAGCTGCTGTAACCCAAAGAATTTTAATGAAACCAACTGAAGTAGATTCCTCCTCTTTCACTAAGGCAGCTGGCCAAAGAACTGGCTCACGGGCAGGGAAGTCTTTCAGCTCTGGAAGTAAAAATACCCCAATACCTCTTACATCTCAAACCAGAATCTTTGAAATTTGCTATGTGAGTGGTGCTGGTGGCTCTCCCTGCCCTCACTAGAGGAGACAAGATGTGGCTGGATCACCATGTGCTGAAGAAATGATCGAGTAGCTGATTCGTGTGGTTACATGTAGATGTGGCACTTTGATTTGGTTCAGTGCTGGGAGTGGCAGTGCTGGGTTTACAGCTGGATTCAATGATCCTTGAGTTATTTTCCAACCTAAATGATTTTATGATTCTGTGATTCTTGTCCTACTCAGATCTTTCTTTCCTTGGTGAGTTGATACCTCCCTTAAATACATTATTTTCTATGGCATCTTCTGCTAGCAAACTAAAGCTTTAAACAAGCTTTTCCTTTGTGAGTTACTGCAATTACATTTAATCTAGCGAATGCTGTTTTCTTTCAAGCATTATGTTTTACTCTCCATTTAAAAGATTGATGCTATTTCATATTCTCCTACACATCCATCTCTTATTAAAAAGCAACCAGTAGACTGAGCATATTGGGTTTTTTTCCTCAGATAGCCCCATTTGTTACATGAGACCACGAAAAACCTCGGATAACGTTTCAGTATAATGAGGAAACTCATAGCTCTGCAGTTGTTCAGAACAAATTGAGTGTCAGCTGCTCTGATGCACAGATAAGGTGTGGGAAGTGCTGCTCCTGCCCCCTCAGCAGCGTGACAACTTCCCGGAAAACACCGTGCACGCTGTTGGGAGCAGCAAGGGGAGGAGGAGGTGCAGGGATGAGAGACGGGATTCTGCATCAGCTCTTGGGAGGGAGCAATCACTCCAAAAGTCAAATGGAAAGCAAGAGGGAGATTAGGGAAATTAAAGGCAACAAAAGAGATTGGAAGGGAAAACAGTGGCAAGTGTATGTTCCTTGGCTTTTCAAAAGGCCTCCTTGTGGTCTCTGCTTTAATGTACCAAGGCTCCAGCTCTTCTGATGCTATTTAGTGCCCAGCTGAACCAGGACCTCCAGGGTGCAGGCTAATGCTTTTCAGCTTCCCTTTATATAGAAGCAACTCCTCCTCCCCCGAGGGCTCATAGAGTTTGGTAGCTAGTTTTCAGATTGGCACAGTTAAAGTAATCTTTCTTCAATATCAGGAGTTAGGGACTGTCTCAAGCTGAGCGTTCCAGTGTTAGTTAAGTACAGTAATTAATACCTTAGTACTTAGGTCTTTGCTCTTGAAAAGAAACTTGTCTGCAGTCCCTCTGGCTACAGTTCTGTCTCTCCCTGAAGTAAACAGGAGTCAAGTAATTGGCAGAGTAGATGAAGTAGAACATGTGCTCTGCAGCAGCAATTAGAACTAAAATACTGTAACCTGCCAGAGCTAGTCTTGCTCACATGCTACCTGGCTTAGCAATTAGTCACTTATGTATGTACTTCATTAGATCATGGTCAGAGTAGAGCAGCATTTGCTTCCTGACAGATTGGCTACCACTGCCAAACAGGCTTCAGTGCCTTCAGTGCACTTCTGATGCAGAGGTGCAGGCTTACGTGGTACCAAACCAACTCATAACTCAGGAGGGACTGGCGGAATTCCTTCTAAATTAAAGCTGTGCTTTCCAAAGCCATTTGCTTCCTACAAATCTCAGTCTCTTGGAGGTAGTATAGCTACCCCTCTCTTAGTGTTATAATGCAGCTTTTCTTTGCCTGTGAGAAAACTTTAATATGCAGCTGTATACAGCTGTCTTTCTGCAGCCAAGATCTGCCATGGTGCCTACAAGGTGTCTGAAGCTGTTTGGGAGTGCTGTGCTCTGGCAATTGCCTGCTGAACACACAGGGGAAAGTAAGTTTTCTGCAGTAGATCTTTTGCTTAGAGCCTGTTGCTATATGTGGACTTGCGAATGGACAAGTTTTTCTGGTGCAATGAACAGCACAATCAACACATCATCTTTTACTGTTTTGGCTCTGTTCAAGTGTAATTGAGCCCAAAATGTTGCCAAGGAAAAAACAACTTGTTTGCTGTGCTTTAAAGCAAATGGGTTCACCTGATTGGGCCAGTTCCAGCACAAAAATAATGGTTTTGTGGGTTTTTTAAAGCATAAAACTAAATGTTGCAATGAACTGCTGCGAGTGACTATCTGGTTCTAAGGTTTAGAGCTCGTGCTAGACACTTTATTGCTCTGTTCAATAAAAATGCCCTCAGGGGTCTTAGGTCCAGTACACTTAATATAAAGCAGGAACAGAGACACAAATCCATTTTTTTCCTGAGATGCCAACTCAAAAGTTTTCAAGAAAAGATCCTCCTCGTAGTTGCTTGTGGCTCGCTTTCCACAGTGTCAGTGTACCACTGTCACTGGCTCTGTTTCAAATCTCGGGCTTTTAAGCAAACACTATCAGGAACGCATATTATCTCCTAGCTATCAGTATTTTTGCTGGAAGCAGATGGTCTTTCATCCAGCCGGTGGGCAGGGAGATGACAATTGTCTCCCGTGTTTTCTTGTAGCGTCTGAAGGCAGCAGCGTGGGGTGCGTTAGTGTCTCCAACAGCGAAGGGCTGGAGGAGCTGAGAGATGACAATGTCCCGCATTCCCGCTGCGGTGGCGGAGCCCGGACGGCCCCGGCAGCGGCACCTGCCCAGCCGCTCCCGCAGGGGCACCGCTCCCTGACACCTCTGGATGTCACCGCACCGCGCGGGGATGGGCGCGGGGGGGATGGACACGGGTGGGATGAGCGCAGGGGGGGAAGGACGCCCGTGGGGACGGACGCGGGGGGGGGGGGGGGGCGGAGGGGGGGTGGACGCGGGGGCGGACGGACGGGGGTGAGGACGGACGCGGGTGATCCGCGGGGCAGCCCCCGCACCGCCCCCGCCACACGCCGCCTTCTCCCCCGCACGTCCGCGCACCGGCGCCGCTGGAAGGTGCCGTGCTTCCCCCCCCCCCGGTCCCCGCTGGGCATCCATCCCCGCTGGACACCCATCCCCGCTGGACACCCATCCCCGCTGGACACCCATCCCCGCTGGACACCCACCCTCTGGAGCGCCGGGGGAGGGCTCGGGACGTGCCGGGCTCGTGCCGGCAGGTGGCGGCCGCGGGCGCGAGCGGCGCCGTGCGCGGGCGGGCGCGAGGGGAGCGGGAGAGGCTGAGCCTGAGCCCCGGAGCCGCCGGGAACCTGCTCGGGTCCGGCGGGGCTCCGGCATTCCCGGCCCAGGGCGCGCCGCCTCCCATGCGCCGGAGGCCGCGCGGGGTCTCAGCCCTCTCGCCCCCCTCCCTCCCTCCCACCGAGAGCGCCTCGTCGCGGGGCGCCCGGCCGGGACGCCGGGCACGGAGCGGTGAGGAGAGGCCGGGCGGGGAGCCCCGCGCCAGGTGGGCGGTGGGCGCCGGGCGGGGGCAGCGGGGCGGGGGCGGCGGGGCCGCGCTGAGGGGTCGCGGCCCGCGGGGCTCCGGCGCTGCCCCGGCTGCGGGAGCGCGGTCCGGGCTGACCCGCGGGGCTCCTGCGCCGCGTGTCTGGGCTCTGTAAGTAGCCATTTCAAAGCTGCTCCCCTCGCACGCTCGGCTTCCAGGAGCTGCATCCAGGGGCTCCGCGAGGAGCTGCTGCGCTTCGCCTCGGTGTCCCACCAGAAGCCGTGGCTGCACGTAGTCTGAGCCGAATCCAGCAGTTTGTGCGAGAGAGGGGAAGAAGGGAATAACTCTCCTCGCGAAGAGTGCGTGTCGCAATTGTTCTTGCTTTGGGCCAGGTCTTTTGGTCTGTCTGAGCACAGCGTGCAGAGCATGAACCGCGGCTGGCGTTCGGGATCTCTCTTCACGCTTTCCTGCTTCTGGTTTTTTTGCCATCTCTCCTGCGCTTGGATTCCAGCAACACTCAAGCTGTTTGTGCTCGGTTGTCAGGAGTATATATGCTATAGCAGAGAGTAATCTTGAAATACCTTTTCTTCTCCAGCTACAGTTTACGTTTTTGCTACTGTCAGTGTGTCCACACCTGCGTGTTTTATAGCCCTTGACACACTTGCCATTAATTCATCCAAATGATTTTTTTCCAGATTCTAGAAATATGAACAGTTTAGAAAGTCTGTCAGCAGTGAGTTCCACTGGTTAATATGTAGAAAAACTATTTCCTTTTGCTTCTTTTTACTGCCTGATACTGTTTGGTTCTTATAAAGTGTGTTATGCTTGTTCTCTGCTCACTATCTTTGTACTATTTCAGAACTGTGTTCTTTCATTATGTCCCTACCTCCTTTACTTCAAGGTAAAGAATTCTTAGCTTTTTAGACGCTTCTCTTGTATAGAATTTCTTCCATATCTCTTGCCTGTGTCATCTCCTTTCTCTGTATTTTTTATTATTTTATATTTTTTTTAATCAGGGGGTCAGCAAAACTGAGCTGTATTCAAGATTTCAGTACAATATGTGTTACATAAGGGCATGATGATGTCTGCTGGTAGAAATGACAGATAAGTTGGTGCATCAGTGACATGAATAGCCAACAAAAGTAATAGAAATATTTGTAACTCACTGTGTGGTCACCTGTTATTGAATCAGTGTGGCTTAATTTTTTAATCAGAAACCACTAAGTCACTGTCTAAGTTGTTAGTAGCTCAATACAATGGTATAATGCCTAAGGGGCTCTTAATATTCTGTCATTCTGCTGTGCGTGTTCTTCCTGTCTTCTGTGGCAAGAGCAAGAACTGAAAATAGCCCAAATCTGCCTGAGTTTAGTCCTGTTTGTAGAACTGCCAGTTCACTCATACCAAGTTAAACTACCAAGCTGTAGTTTGCCAACTCAAACTTCTTTCTGGTGTGAAGTTAGTAGTTACCTACTGGTTGATGTGATTTCCACCCATTCAGTATCATCAGGGGTTCAAAATGAAACTTGATACTGCTGAAATTCATGAGATACCTGTAATTCTTGATGCTTTCTTTGCCATCACCAGGGAATTCCACTTCCAGGGTATGTAGTAGTAGACTAGGAGGAGAGACTGCCTTTCAAGGAGAAAAGTGCTGTAAAATGAGAATTTTTAGCCCAGTTAGAAATGAGAAGTCAGCTGGGGTGGGTTGTACCAGAGAGCCCTTCAAAGTGAGTATAGGTATTGTCATAGCTGTGCCCTGAATGTAACTTGTCAGGTTTTATTTAGGGGCAGGGCTAATCCCAGGTCTTGCTGATGATAAATTTAATCTGAAACAACTCCATTGTAATTGAAGGAGCAACTTTTGATTCCCAGCTAACTCTTAGAAACACTTGGAGGTGTCACGTGGTGCAGGATTTTTGTCTTTTCGCACTTCATGCAGCAGGTTCATTCAGAACTCCAGCAGATTTAATTACAGAAGGTGAACTATGTTGCTTTTAGTCACTGATGAGTTTTATGATCTCAGTGCAAAACCTTTGCTTTTGCTGTAGAACAAACTGAGTAACTGTGCTAGGCAAACATGCATTAAACAAAGGCTGAAAACAAAACAAAAATGAACAGAATCATCTCAAAGACTCAGATTGGCCTCAGTGTGTGATTCTGTGCAGACAGTGACAACATAGAAGCTGGTTTTCTACATTGTAGTCTCAGTTCTCTGTGCTGTGACATCAGCTGTGTGATATTCAGCCTGTTCACAGTGGCAGTTGTGCTGAGAATGGAGCTGAAGTGCCAGTCACACATTTAGTAGTGATACTTTGGATTTATTTTTTTTTTACTTTGAGACTCAGGTTTATTATCCATAGTGAAGTGCAGTCAGCATAGACACCACTGTGGGCTTTGAGTTGTTCTGTTTGAGAAAAGGGAGGTTTGATGGTTAAGCACTTAAAAAACCAGGGAACTCCAAAGTCAACCATGGATAAGCAATTTTAGCTGTGTCCCCTGGAGTGTTGTGTTATCATAGCAGGCTTCAGGTTTAGGAGGCTGTTGTATTTTGCAAGTAGGAAAAAAATAAAAGCAGAAAACTTACTGTGTCAGACCAACTTCTAAAAGAGTTTGGACATTGATAGTAGCACTTCTACTGCTGTTGATAGGCAAAGTAGCTTTTAATTGTGAAATGCTTCCAGTGGTTGTAGTGCTGTCTGGAGAATTCTATGACAAGTCTTGTTCCCTTGAGTAGGCACATATACAGTTGAGTTATTAGTTCTTTTGTTTTCAGAAAGCAGCTTTTCCTGGTATAAATGCAATTTGGAGGGAGACTTGGGTAACTGTAAAGGTAGCTCAGTTATGAATATTTGTGGCTTCAATGTGTGATCAATGGATGTGGTTGCATTGCTAATGTACAGTAGGTGAAGTAAGAGTGTTTTGCATTTGAATAGCTTCTTTTTTATTCAGGGTAGTACATTACACTAGATGATGTGTATTAGATTTTTAGGGAGAATGCATGGTTTAGTACTTCATTTAGAAGATTAATTAGAGGGATGCTAAGCAGATATAAATGAGATTGATCAACAGTGTGATCTGATGGGCACTGACTTTGCCTCATATCTTACTCTGTATAAAGGGAGCAGAGCTGAAACCATGTGCTTCACTGTTGCCTGATTACTTTTTTTGTTAATTTTTGTTCTTTGTGTCAGTTGACAATAACAGATTCAAACTCTGTAATTTAAAACAACTCAGTTATCTCCTCCTGGAATGTTCTGTCCCACCCATTTTTCTCCTGGGGACTTGTGAGTGTCATGTCACACATCAGCTTTGTTCGGCTTCTCCCCGCAGGGTTATGGCATTCCCAGAGATGGGTCAGTGTTCACGATTTTGGTTGCTGTTAAACAGTCAGCTCTTGTCAACGCCATCCACAGACATCTGTTACATATTTTTGAGATGGTGGTACCGAGTTAAAAGTGGGGCTTCTCCACAGGAACTGTTCTTGCACTCGAAATATGCCAGTGTTGATACGATCTCATTGCGGTCCTTGTGAGAGCAAGAGTGGCCTCATGGGCTGGTTGGGGGATATTTGTGGGAGTTGCTGGAATGTGGGCTTCTGTTTTCAGCATTCCCATTGGCCTGCTCTGTGCTGCTGATCAAGGCTCTTGGTGCCTTGTTTTATCTCTGAACTTGTTCCTTTATCTCTGAACAAGGTATGATAATTACAGGATGTTGGTCAACTTAAATTTCCTGAAGACAGTTGCATGCAAGGTGCTTTATGCTAAAAAACCAAAAAAAAGTCATTGGTGTAAAAATATTGATTGTACATTAACAAACCCAGATTATGTAGTATGTGTCTCATAGGTTTATTATTGTATTTCTTCAAATCACAGCTTAAGGTCTTGCTTGTTGGCTATTTCACATCAGTCCTATGCTGCTGCTACTTGGCATCCCACTTCAGTATTTATTTTGGTCCTGGTTTTGGAATTTCCCTTCACAGGAAGATTCCATGCTCCTTATATGGAAAAATTTATTTTAAAAAAAATTACTTTTTTTCCATCGTTTCTGTAGATTCTTTTCTCAGTAAGTGCACGAGCCACTATCTGTTTTATTTAAAGCTCTGATCTAAGAGCCAGTAGAGGCAAGGAAAAGGTTATCAGTAACTTCAGTGTCTTTGGGATGAGGGCACTCCCATGTGATGTGCTCTCGTCATTGCCAAGCATGACCACTGGTTTCAGCCATGGATTTACAGTGTTTGCTTTGATAGTACAAGAGTTAGGAACTTGTTCTTTTAACAGGAGTTATATAGTTGGTTCCTGGAACTGGAGCCTTTGGAAAACTCTCTGGGTACCAAAAAAAGGATGTTTAAATTACAGGACTTGGTAGATAAAATTCAGCCCTTTGCAGAGGAGCTGCTTGTTCCTAACAAGCTTGATCTTTTATTCTCCTTCCTTGAGGACTGCTATAAACTCACAAGTTATATAGAACCATATGTGATTGAGTGTAGAGAGAAATACAGTTGTTCAGAAAACTGCCCTTTTTTAAACTGTATTTCTGTTGATTTCACTTTTCTTACTTGTGCTTTTTTTCCTAAACTCAAGCCATTAAAATACTACAATAAATAAAACAGTTCCCTTTTTGTTCTTCAAGGGGTAACTTGTGACAAGAGAAGTTCCAGCTTCTGAACTTTTTTTATCTTTGTCTGGGTTGGATTGATCTCTTCCTGTACTGGAATGAAGTTTAGCCGAGGAACCTGGTGGTGAGCAGGTCCTGAGCCTCTGGATGCAGGAGCAGGGCTGATGTGACACCTTGGACCTTGCCTGGCCAAGAGGTGGGGCAGGGTCTGTCCTTTGTGGCTGCATGGCCTGGTGAGATAAGAGAACAGGAGAAGGCTGCCCAAAGTTTGCTGTGAGGCTGAGGATACTGTCTGTGGTGCTCATAGGAGCAGTGTGGTTTCCTGCGTGTTGCCTTCTACGTGAGTCATGATATCCAAGTGGGAATGTGTTTTCTTTGCCCTCGTTTTGGGAAAAGGATGGATAAAGAAGCCCTTTTTTAAAACCCTTCTCCATGAAACTTGCTTTTTGGTGAAAAACATCTGTTGTGCTTGGCCTTGCTGGATCAGCACTTGGATATCTGTGAGCATGGATACTGCTCCCCCAGGAGGGAAACGTCACTTGGATACTTGAATATCGTATGACTAAAATCTGCAATCCTGAATCGAGCGGATTCCCCTGACACTCTGTTTGGATTAGCTGGAGAGAAGTGCATGGAAGGACAAACTTATCTCTAAATGGCAAATTCAGCAAAACTATTGACACTAATCTGAGAGTAAATGTTGACTTGGAAGGTTTTCAGGTGTCCTGGATTTTTTTTCCACAGTAAGGATGACTGTTGTGGTCCTGACTCAGTAACATCAGACTATTAGTTAGTTGTATATTATACTTGCATTTTTGTTTGGTTATTTTTATCTAAAACATGTAGTTTCTACGAAAGTAAAAAGAAGAAATATTTTTGCTTATCAGATTGGCAGAGAGAAACAAGAGCCTGTCCAATCCCACCCTGCATAATTGCAATAAAATGACATCCCATGACAGAAACTGCCCAAAAGGGTGATAAATTACATGGAATGGATGCAATTACTTAATCTGGCAGAAATGAAAGCTCTGTCTCATTTTCTTGTAGTTCTGTGGAGCTGCATTCACTGGGGAAGTGAGTGTGGAATAGTGGGGAAACTTCCTTGCAGATTTTCAGGGTCTGTATGTGGAATTTAAGCACTTAACTAAACCAGCAGAAGAATAAGGATTTAAAATTGTGGGTTAACCATTAACTGTTAGTATTGTTCAGCTTGGATGGTCCAGGAAATACTGTTCATGTGTTGAAACACAGGGGTTAAGGCAGGATGTCAGTTTTGATCTTTTTGTAGTGATAAGAAGCCATTAAAAATGTAATTTCTTATATTCCTTTACTTCTTCAGACATTGCTTGTGTCTGTTAATACATATTGCACACCAAAAAGACCGTCTCTTTTTTAATTTCTTTCTTTCTTTCCTCGCCCCCCCCAGTTCAGGGATTTGCTCACATTGAGGTGATTGGAGTACTTTTGTTGCTTCCCATAGGAATGTTTACAGTTTTGCAGGATCAGGTTCAGATTTATTACTTAGGCACTGACAATGCTGCTGTGATTCATCGGTTTTCTTAAAGCTGTGGCTTCTGCCTGTGTTTGTTGCTGGCCATATTCATCACACCAGGACTGAATGCAGGGTCTTAGTTTCTGAGTATGTTTAAAATTTAAATAATAATAATGAACAGTTGTTTTGAACAAGACAAAAATCCCTATGCAGTTTTGAATCGTGAGGGCAAGAAAGGGCTAAAATGTCTTTGCTGCTTTCATACTGTTAAAATTGAACAGAAACTGTCATATTCTGACTTCTTTTGAACCACACTGCTTGTGATTTAACTGGGATTGTTTCTACTGCTTTGAAATGGAAGAGGGGGAGAGACTGTGTCCAAATGTATCTTGCTGGAACTTGAGGGTTAAGGAAGGTGGGGTTTGTTTCTGCTTTTTGTTTTGCCGTTTTCTTAAAGTTATGTTAGAAGGGCTTTTCAAAATTCCTGTTTACTCAGGCCATAGAGATATTATGTTTAACCAGGAAGCACAGTGTGAAGCAGTGCCCAAAGAGGGATTACATTCAAGTTGCATTCCTTTCAGCAAGTCTTCACCTATCTCCTACAGTGAGTACTCAAGTAGAAGATTACAAGTCCCTATATAAGACTTTAAGCACAACAGCAGCAGACTCATATTTAACAAAACCAAAACCAACATACAAAACTGGGTCACTTTTTCTCTTAAAAGATCACTTGATCACCTTTGGCATTGGGACTGTTTAAAGCAGCAGCTGAAGTCCAGTGTTGGAGCAGCTGCTCTTTGCCAGCATTTTGTAAAAGGCCGTTCTTGTTGTCTTGCAAATTCAAGAAGTCTCTCGTTCACATCCTAAGTCCCCATTTTTCAGTCTGTAGACTGAATATTAGCAGGGATATTTTGCCTGGAGCATTAAGTGATGTCAGGTGAAGGTCACTGCTGTAATAACCTGCCCTCAGGCACAAATAAGTTCAGGCTCTGCTGCCAAGAGGTGACCTTTGATTTCTTGTTACCCGATGCAATTCACTTTGCTTGAGTCCCAGCCATGATGGTGGCAGAGATTTCTGGACTGTAGATGACTTTGATAAACCGAATTAGATTTGGCTTTTATTGTGGTCAGAAAAGTGAAAGGTGAGAGTGGACTTCCTTGTGACTTGCAGGGCTGCCAACTCTGAAACTGCCACTACTAATTACAGTGTCTAAGCTACATCTGATCAACAGAGATAGTGAGCGAAGATGCTTATGTATTGAAACATTTGTTATACATAGGCAGAAAACAATAGTTTAATCTGTCATCATCAGAGATTTTAGCTACAGCTGTATGTGCTGTCAGCAGGTAGACCTGTGACATGGTAGTCACACTTTCCTGCTCTTGGGATCCTCCTAATCCAGGTTGAGCTGGGAGGTGCAGGGGTCCCACAAAACTAAATTTAATAATTTTGCTGTGTTGCAAGAATATTGTGGCAACCTTATTCTGAATAAAGTAGTGTATGGCTAAATGGAGAGGCAGGATACAGTCACCTCTTTACTGTGCTGTGACTGACTGCACTGCTGGTTTCCACTGTTTTGTTAAAAGGGATTTCCATTAACCTACCTTTCTTTGTAAGCCCATGCAGGAATTATAGAGAAGTATGACACTTCTTAGTGGTTTTTCTCTTCAACCAATCTGGTTTTTGCAGATGTGGGAGTGGGTACTTGTGTGCATCAGTTCCAGTGAATGACTTTTCAAGTAGCAAAGTCGATTCAGTTCTTTCAAATTCAGATTGTACAGTCATGTCTTATTCCTACTGTCAAGCAAACCTCTCTTGAAAGTAGTAGTGAATTTACTTTCAGGCTGAGAAAAACTCAAGACTAGAAGCTGATCTGGCAAGGATGACTGGAAGTTGAAAAGGAGTCTTCCTGACTCCTCAGTTTAGTTTTTTTGCATAATTCTGTTATCAAGGATGACAAGGGCTGGTGGTGGTTCTGCAAGGTTCATATCTTTTATCTGTCAACCATAGACTTGTTCTTCACAGGCCACTGGATGGCATCTGCCAAACTGTGCATTTCCTAATAGGGAGATTTTAATCTGCAGCAGATGAAATGTTTCAGCTTTGCTGCTCGGTGATTGATGGCCTGAGATTCCTTGAATGTATGATTATCTTGATGTTTTTGTGTCAAGGACTGATATCTCCTGTAGGAGTGTAACAGTTTATGCAGTTTACATTAAATGGACTGAAATACTGACTGTCATCTAGACCACCAGAGCACATGAGGCATAGCAGCAAGATTGGTAGGATGTCTAAAATCCCTTTCAAGCTGACAGGATAAGAATAAACAGCTCCCACGCCCCACCCTTAAAGGATCTTGCAGTTTGGTTTTAAAATGCAGGAGGCTGAAGAATTCACCACATGGAGTTATGATTCATACAAACATTAGGGGATTTCTGAAACCTGAACCAAATAAGGACTTCAGGAAAATTACATTCAGTGGTATCAGTCTCAGGGTAGAATTGAGAATGTAAATTGTTTCTGAACATAGGGATTTGACATTTCTTCTGCTGTCACTAGTCATGCTGAATCCTAATTTCTCTTTCTTGAAAAGACACAGTGATGGTGTTGTTTGTCATCCTTACTAATAAAGCTGAGTACCAGCATTTTCCCTTTTATCCCCATTAACATTTTCTTCCCCCAGAGAAGAGATGCACCTCTGCAAATGTACCCCTTTAAGTGGTAAAGGTTTAGCAGCACAGTTGGCATCTGATGCTGCTATCTTGGTTGCCAGTTCAGTTTTGGAAGATTTGTAAGAATCTATATATATCAAACCCAGTGGATAAACATATTGAATGTCTGTGTTGTTGTGCTGATGCCCTCATCTAAATTTTATTGTGGGTGAAAGCTAAATAGAACTCCATGAAACAGTTCTTTGGGATGTTCTCTGAGTTATCCTGTATTTATTTGCATGCAGAACTTAATATTTGCAAAAGATGTTCAAGGCAACTTAACTGCCATTCTTCCAGAGATCCACTGATAGTTGATTTTTTCATGTTGGTTTTAAGTCCTCTGGTATTCTGTTTCAAAATTAATGAAAAAAATACTTAATTTCACAGTGCTCTTGAAAGACCTCTCATTAGACCTATTATTCATCATTATGTAGGAACATAAAAGAAAACAATAAATCTTCAAATTCCATTGTTGCATTTCCGTACCAGTATGTGGAGAGCCTCACATCAGAGAGGATTTTAATGAGAAATAAATTAGAGTCTCATCATTCTTGTAGTATTATTTAATAACAGAGTAATTTGAACAGTCTTTCATAACTAGTCCATTTCAAGATGTTTCAGGAGCCCAGACTCTGAACTCCACAATGTGAGATGCTTAAGCTACATGATGAACTGGTTTTCTGTCTGTGACCTAGCAGTTGTTTTCTGATCTGCTTCTTAAAAATAAAGCACCCAAGTCTGCTATTAGGTATATGAATTTTCCCTCAGAGTGGATGTGAGCAGTTAATTTGTTATGTTTTACTCAGCAAAGGCACATTCAGCATTTTTCTGAATGCTATAGTAGCTCAGCACTATTTGTTTCGGACAAAATGTCACTTATTTTTTGGTGGTCCCTAAAATATATTCCCACAGGGGTACCTGAGAAGTTCCACATCCTTGCATCTGGCCACTAGCCAGTTGAAGCCTTATATTGCTCTCATGTACTGCAACTATTTAGCAAGTCTTTAGTGTCCAAATTCTCCCAAAGATTCCGGACTTGCTGTTGATGAAATCTGTGAACCCTTAAGAAGATGGCACAGCTCTGCCCCTCCCTGCCCGGGGCAGTGCAGCACCTTCAGGTCATTGCCCAGCTCCTTCACGACAGCTGGGTTGCACCAATACCTGAGCAGTTTAAGTAAAGCCCAATCCACGTGAGAATTGCATGATGGAAAAAAGAAATCTCTTCTTTTTGCCAAAATAAAGCAGTTTGCTGCCTGCAGGAGAGGGCTGAAGGGAAGAGGACTTTCATCATATTACGAAAGCCCTGGTCACTTTTTTTTGGACATTTGTCAGGGCAAACTGTGCATCAGTAGACAGTTGTGGTGTTTTCCCTTCCAACTATGGCAGTATTGAAATGTATGTTAAAACACTTGTCCTTGAAAGCTTGTGTAGAGAAGGATTTGATGAGTTATTTTGGGATGTGTGCCCACAATAATCTCCCTTAGAGAAGGTACAGGAGCCAGTGTCTGCAGAGCAGCACTGCACTGAATCACTGTGGGATTTGGACTACCAAGACCTTCTTCCTTTGCTGTCAGAACTCAAGGAGAAGCAGACACTTGTTTGTTTGTGGCCTGGCATGTCCATTTATGAAATGTGTTTTGTTTGAAAGTAGATGGAGTAATAAATTGACACTGAATTGCCTTGCTTTTACCTGTACTAACAAATAGGGTTGCTTTGTTTCCCCCTCCCCCAATCATTCTTCTGTGTCAAGGTCCCATTCAGGTCTTGAGGGAATGCCAACCTTCCTCTAGAATGCCTAACCCAAAGCAGAGAGCTACAAAACAGGCAGAGAAATCTCTGAAGTTCCCCAGAAATGATTTTTATCCCTTTTATAGTTCAATACACAAAGAATAATGCTACAGAAGCCCTTGGAGTCACTGGAGCTGACGTTTGAAATTGAATCCCAAGGATCTTAATGCTAATTTCAATAGATGCCTGTGTGGTATTTATAGACACATGTTCCAGTTAGTAGGGTTTGAGTTTAGAAAATGAAGCATCTCTGGCAACAGTGGATAGGAATAGCTACCCAGAGGAGAACTATTTAGTCAGTCTTTGCAAGTCTTGTTCTCTCTGGTAACTGGAAGATCAACAGTGATCTCTTCCAAGGACTGAGAAGGCTTCCATTAGAGGTTGGCTAACAAGTTTGAAAAGTGGCTTGGTTTGACTTTTGGAGTGTCCTTTATCACTGGTCTGCTCTGGATAACGTGTGAGTATTCCCAGAAATCATTGTTATTTGGAGGTATTACTTATGCAGGGAGATGATTCCCAGTGCTACTCCAAGGAAAATATTTTGTTTCTCAATAAAGCAAGTGAAGATTTCAAGTCTCCATCACGTACTCTCCTCCCTGCTGTGTCCTGACACTGGCACCTCAGGGCAAGCAGAACAGAAGGAACTTTGTGGAAGCTGATATTTTGAGATTGCATCTGTTCAGGTGCTTGACATGGACACCAATTTTTTTTTTAATTTTTCTGTGAGGACTGTGGAGATTTAAGCATTCTGCTGTTTAATTTCTACCTTAGAAAATCGCAGCTATGAAGTCCAGGATTTTTGTATTGTTGAAAATGTTTCTGTGGGTTCACAGGGCACTTGCTGGCTCTTTATATTGTCCTGTTAGTTTGAATCAGCTCTAATTTAGAGAAAGGGCAGTTTCACATGAGTTTTTCTATTTGTGTTGGTGCTATGCTATGCAGTAGGCTAATGACACACACATCTATTTACCAGTAAATGAAATATGTCTTCCAAAGGGTGTGTTATCAACAGGATCACTTGATTTTCACCTATGGATGCTGTTGAATGTTGCCTAATACTCAGTCCAAAAAAATCATTCTCTGAAGCAGAGCTTCCTATATTTTGCTCCTTTTTTTTACTATGTGGAGGATATTGATGCTTAGGCAGGTATTTACAATGTTTATTGAACAGTGTGAAAATTAATTCTCATGGTAAACAGCTTTAAAAAAATGGAAAAAAAAAAAAAAAAAGAGACTTGTGTTCTGCCAGACAGACATTCTGCTGAAGCAGACAGCTGAAAAATAATGTTTCCTCTTTGCAAAAGGAAGGTTATCTCCTAACTTCACAATAATTATGTAATATACGTGATTTTTACATAATGAGAGGGGTGTCTCCATCTGCATTACTAAGAAATAGCTGATTATACTGCTGAAATATGTTGTGTTTTACTTTCCTTGTACATGTGCCTTCAATTAGCTTTGCTGAAATATTTGTTTTCTCTGACCTTTCCAAACAGGGTGTGTTATAACTCCCTGAGTGAGGCTGGTGGCTCCTCGGTTTTCATGCAAAGGACAGTAGGTCCTCAGAACCACCATCTGCCTCTTGGTGTGAACTCCACTTAAATGCTGTTGGGAGCCTGAGCTTTGAAGACACAGACTAAGAAAGGTTGCAAGTTAGAAGCTTTTCTTTGATTTCAGAGAGATATTTTGTGTCCTGCAAACAGCATCCATTTATCAAGTCACGAAAGGAGCATAAGAAAAGCTCATTTTCTTTGACATATTTACAGGTAAAGAAATTAGTATGGCTAAAAGAGGCTCTCAGAAATTTCTGTTATTCCTAGTCGTTCTGAAATGCAGTTATATGCTTTGCTGTATCAATATTGTTGAGACTTTTACTACATAAATAGACTTGCAGGCTGACATTTCATACATAATCCTTCTCTCAATGAAGTATTTCCATCCAGGGCACTCGAACTCCCAGTCACAGCAGACACTTTAGAATGCCTCACTCAGAAAACCTGAGTTTCCACCCATTGCAGTGGGTCTCAAAGCAGTGTATGGACCAAATCCAAAACACCACTCCAGCTACTTACACTTGGTAGAAAAGTACTTAAAACAGTACCTTGTTAAAAACAGATTTGTGCTGTTACTGGTCATTTTGTAGGCAACACTGTAGTTGTTTAATAGTAGCAGAGTTCACACAGGTTTGTTTCTCTTGCTTGTCATAACAGCGAAGGATTCACCTATATTTTGTGCTTATAGAGATGTCAGGTATTTCCACCTGACTTTTTAGGCTGTTAAACATTCTTTTATTTGTATTTTTCCATGCCAGTAATCAGATTAATGTTGATCAGGATTATGGAAAGGTTAAGAAAGATTGTTTAATGAAAAGGATCTTTAACATGTCATTTCTCCCTCCCTCTTACATTTCCAGTATCTTCTACATCCTTGGTTTGGGAGACTGTAGAAAAAATGTTCTTCACAAGGAAAAAAAATATGGAAATATATGGAATATGTCTTGTTAGAAGAGGTCATGGTTTCCAGTATGTTGAGCTGTGATAAGCAGCATTTTTCATGGCTTTCAAATGCTGAAACTGCTCGAAGTTTTCAATTCTCTGGGCTGGTTAAGTGTGGAACAGGCAGCTCTTAAAGGCTGTACTGGTGTACAGTACTGGCTGAGTACTGGTGGGTCTGTGAGCAAAGGGGGTTTGCAGCCACATTTACATGACACATGTAGAATATCCCAGCTGAACACTGAGCGAGGTCTTCCATATGGGAACAGAGCTCCTCAGGCCCTCACACACTTGTCTTATGTACAGTCTTCCCAGTTTGTTCTGCACTAGGGATGCAGAACAGCTGTGGCAAGAGTTGGAATTCCTTAAATCAGTGAATGGTGACAAGCTGCTGGCAAGATTCCTATAGGAGTCTCTTCTGAGAGAGGAGGGAAGGGAAAAAACCAACAACCCTGTGGCTTGGCTACCTTAGTTGTGAGATGGGCTTCCTTTTATACACCTGCAGGTACACGAGTGCATATTTTGTATCCATCCCCTGAGCAGTAAAAACTTCCATAAAATAAAATACTAAATACATACTGCAGCCAGTTGGTCTATTAAAGGTGTTCTCTGGTTTCATTTTATTTGCCTGCAAAGGTTTTTGAAGAGTTGAGGGATCTTCTCAATAAAATGTAGTATCTGGCTTTATAACTTTGTAGAAAATTGTGGAAAACATTACCCTGACTTCAGGCTGTCCTTAGAAAATAACACAGTAAAGGCAGGGAAAGGTCAATGACCTAATTAAGCTCTGCAGGTCTCTAATTTGGAACTTAATAATGTTTTCTAAATTGTTTTCTGTAGAAGAGAACATAGATTCAAGAACTGAAAAATGCACTTTGAGTTGTGATTTCTTGACAAAACGCTGTTCAGTTAGAAATGAGGTTGTCTATCTACAGTGTCATCATAAGAAATCCTAGAGATTGTAGTTGCTAAGCACAGTTTTAAAACTAATGCCAGGGATTTGGCCAAGATTGCACAGCCTATCACATTGAAATCTTGAAATGAACTTAAGATAGGTTTGCAATAGTTTCCACACAGTTACATCCCGAAAATCTCTCTGTCAGTCTGGAGAGTTGTATGATCTCATTTTTGTGATTAATTTTATCTTTTACATAATTGTCCTCTGCCTGGGAACTTGAAATGCAGTTAAGCTTTTGTGAGAATTAGCTAATACTTTCAAAAGGTGAAAGAGGGGACAAAATCAGAGTAAAAATGGCAATTTTGGTGCTGCCTGAATCTTGAGAAAGTATCATTCTTTTGGATTATTATTTCAAAGAAGTAAAAAAGAACAGTTAATTCAGTTTTTCTGACACTCAATTTGATTTTGTGTTTGCTGAACTTTTTTTAAAATTTGATAAAACTGATCTTCACCTAAATTACCCTTTCAGAATTTGGTCATTGTAAATCATATCAGAATTACCAGTCAATTAAACACTTCTACTCCAGCATACCTTCTTTGCAGTTGAGCTGGATGTCAATGAGCTAACTATATGTCATTATTCATACCACAACAATATACTTTATTTAATTATCAAACCTATTTCTATGGTGTTAAATCCATATTTAAGCTAATTATTAAATTTAAGAGTTCTTTAGCATTATATCAGACTCGTTATTGTAATACTTTCACTTTTATGATATATTTATTGCTAGTGCACGTTCAGCAAATATATAACCAGCGTTGTGAACAAAGAAAAATTAAAGAAACAAATCCTACTAGTCATATGTTGTATGACTGCAGCTCATGACCTATAAGCAAGCAGTTCTTGCTTCTCCCCTTTACTTACAAGATTAATGTCACAACCCTTGTTGGATCCTTAATTAAATTATATGTTCTTGAACAAGGACCGACACAGAGCTGTTTGAGTTGTGGCACCCTCCAGCGTAGCAATACTTTTAAAAACCAAAATTTGCATTTTGTGAATGGATATTTTGGGAAATTTGGTGTACGATCACTGTTGCATTTCACCAACTTTGTCTCCTAGATTTTCAGAGGATGATTAAATGTTATAGAATTGGATGCTAGATAAGCAGGTAACACGGTTTCACCACTGACCCTTTGCTGAATTAGGCTCTAGGAACTGGACCAGAACTTCAAGACTGCGCCAGGATGGCCCCGAACCTCACAGTTATTGTTTCATTTGGGGTCTTTGGTGCTCCTGTGTGGGAGCAGAGCTTTGCAGAGGTGGTGGCACCTTGGCCCAGATCAGCAGGGGGTGAGGGGTGGCCCCGAGGTCCCAGGGAGTGTCTCCCCCGCCCCAAGAGCGGTGAGTCACAGCAGGTGAGTCACCGCCCGGGATGCCAAAGGGGATGGTTCCACAGGCTACTTGGAGAGCCAATTAGTTGCATTTGTGAATGTGAGAGGCTTGATCATCGCTCTGTGTATATCCTGGAGGACAATTACTGCACCATGTGTGTTTTAGGCAAAGGAACAAAAACTTCTGGAGCTCAGTCAAGCTTAGATTGGAGACAGGCACTGAGCTTTCTTGGACTGCAGTAGTTCTGGACACACCCAGAAGGAGAACTTGGAAGTTTTCAAAGCGTTTAAAATGAAACAAGAAGGCACCTTCAGGGTTAGGTGGGGTAACTTGCAATTTCTGGTTTAATAAAAGGCTTGCTCCATGTAAGCATCAGAACTTTTCATCAGATACAGTGCTAGATTTCTCTGTTATGCACCTTCCAGAGACAAGTGTATGTTTTACTGTAGTTACTGAACATTTGAAGAGATTAGAACTCTGGTGGTAGGTGTCAACAGCTGCAGTTCAAGCTGCTGGATGTGTGCACAAGTTATGTAGCCAGATAAACCTGGTGCACTGCGATGCTTTATCAAAGTCTTGTGAATGTAATGAATTTTGGATGCAATCCAGAGGACTTGCACTGAACATGATTTAATAGATGTGAATAACTAAACTAACAGATACACTGTACCAACATACTAGGCAACAAACTCAAAGGCAGTCTTAAAGGGTGTCATATTTTTTAAAAAATATTTCTAAATATTCTTTATTTATTATTTTTCCCCTCACTAAATACTACAAAAAGAGAGCTTTTCACATCAGTGGAAACGTGCCTTTGGAACAATGCTCAAGTTTTGTAGCTACTTTAGTTGCCATTGTCAGTAGCTGGCAAGATACATAATCTAACCAGAATGATAAATATTGAAGGAAGGCTTGACATAAGTTAACAAGGTAAAATAGGCTAAAAGCTCAGAACACTTTAAACTTGGTTGAATTAGTGTATGTTTCTACATGGTGTATCTCACATCCTTGTTGTGAGTTAAAATACAGGGTCTCAGATTGTTTAAGTAGGTACTGTACACATGCAGGCTAAGAAATTTCTGTTGTAGTTAATACACAGATGTATATGGATATATGTGAGTTGACAGGACTTACAAGGTTGATGCTAAAATGACGTTGGAATTCGTGGAAGTGAAAGACCGTCCACTCACAATACACAAAGGGTACAGTCACATGAAAACCTGCATGTGAGGAGTCCCGTGATAATTAAGAGTTTGGGGTAATTAATTCATGGGCTTTCTGCAAAATTTCAAACCTCTTTGTTTGAAGACGTTTCTTGAAGATAATTAGAGAAAGGGTGAAATGTTACCATTGGCTTCCCAGAAGACTTTCTTCCTCTTTTCATAACTTTCCTAACAGTGTTTGTGGTGTCTTTCCAGCTAATTCTGTGTATTGCATCATTTACCTCTTTGAGAAATCTCTTTTTGTCCATGTCAGCAAATTTCTGAGATTGCCTATGAGCCTACTAGGTTATTTTTTGGGGTTACTGCCGTTATCCATCTCTGCCTCTTTTTAAAATCCACATTACTAATTAGTATTTTTATTTTCTAAGGTCACCTAGACATTTATGTGAGCCCTGCTGACAAAGGGCTGCAGTGTGTGATTGCAAGTGGGCAACACTGTGAGAAGGGGGAGGAGACTTTAAGCAGAGTCCTTTTGTTCATCTCATTTTCTGTGACCTGATGCACGTTCTGTTATATGCAGTGAAACACCTCTCCCTTTGATTGTCACACCGTGGTTGTTTTGGAGGGAAGGTTTGAATTCTTTCCCATCCTGTGTGGTGGGTTGGTTGGTTTCTTTGACTGGGTTTTCTGGGGAGTGTGTGGTTTTGTGTTTTGAGGTTCTTTTTCCCCCTACCCAATTTCACAGGTTTTTTTCATCCCACTTGGAGATGAAATAGGGAAGACTGCTGAAATGTGAAATATTTTAGTGCAGTGGAGAAGGTCTTGCTAACTCTGTGAAGTCCAAGAGTGTGGGTTGTTCCAGCTGAGAAATCCGTATCTCTCCTCCTGTTAGTAGGGTTACTAGAAAGTCTTTTGCTAGATGGTTCTGTAATGCTTTCAGCCCCTTGTGGGAAGGTAATTTGACTTTCACATTCCAAGACCTTCTGCAGTAACTAACACAAGGACACCTCATCAGGCTTCTAGAAATTTCCCTGCCAAATCCATGTTATTCAATCCCAGTGTTAACTGTGGAGCCGTTTCACGCGTTCGTTTTGCCCTGGATCTTCTGAAGGGAAAACGACTGTCACGTTTGCACATTTTCATATCAAAGACACCACTGCCAAAATGACATTCCTTTCAATAGGCTGAAAGCACCTAAGCACTTAGATCATTTTGAAAACAAGCTCTTAAGTCACTTAAATATTTAGCAGTTTTTACACCCTGTACTTCAAATGATCCTTCAAAAAAAACGCATCTATGAGTTGCAGTAAGAAGTGCTTGGAAAAAGGCACTGAAATATAGTTGAAAGTTGAGTTTGTAATGCAGCCTGCCCTTGACAATGAAGAAAGAGATGAGCTGAAAAAACTGAAAACATATCCATGGACTTTAAGTACTCTTTTTAAGAACAATCTCCAGAGGGACACTGGAGGTCCCTCTCCTGCTTGTTTGCAAAACCAGATCTATCATAGCATCTTTTCTGCTTTTCAAATGAAGTGCAATTTGCAAAGGGGATTAAGGGAGTGCAGGTTGCTTTTCCTGTGTGTTTGTATCCTGTAGCAGTGTTCTGCTGAGATTCCCTCCACACAAGGATATTGGATAAATAGCTCATTGTGAAGTGAAAAACACTAAGGAGAACACATCTGGAAAAAACTCAAACTGATAAGAACTTGAAGCCCTGTTGGTTACAATCTATGTTACAGGCAGATCCTCCATTTCCAATAAGTGATATAAAAGACTATTGCATCAATATGCCTGGTAATTAAGAGTCAGGTTGTAGCAGTGAGACATTTGTTTCCTCCTCAGTTCATAAGGTTAGTAAGTACTGTCTGAGGGGATCTGTCTGAATGCCTTCTGTTGGTGCTGTAGGTGTGGACTTGCCTAAGGTTTAAAGGAACGGAGCTTTTACTGAACCTAGGTGCTAAAATCTCAAATGGTCTAAAGTGTTGCAGAAGATCCAGACTAAAAATCAGTTTTCAGAAGTGCTGCCCATCTCATAAAAAACGATTTTACAATGTTAAGTGGTGAAAACGTTGAATAAGTGTGAGAAAGCCTCCTAGATCTGCTGACAGCTGTGAAGGAGAGGATGAGGTTTAGCTGAGCCTTAGTGCTTTCATCCTCAGGACTGACTCAGACCTGTTGCACACAGAACTTTTGTCGTGACACTTTCCTAAGTTTTCAACTTTTAATGCCCTGCATTTAACAAACTAAACAATTCCAGAATTAAAAATAAATAAATAAAAAAAAAGTTCTTTTGAAGCTGTTGCAAGTATTTGGTGATTTCCTAAACCAAATTTGTTGTTCTTCAGCTTTTAGGAGTGGGCAGGGAACGTTTAACTTGTCCAGTTACCTGCAAACAATCCACATTTTTCTAGCAGTGGGATCTGTATGTTATTTAACTGCACATTTCTTAAGTTCTTGTCAATATTGTCCTGTTTTAGGTAGATTTTTATCTGGCTGTCTGGCAGAAATGGAGAGCTCTTTATCTGTGAACAGCAATGTTCTCTTGTTTCTGTTCACTCCACTGCATTTCAACATGTAACCACTTGTAAATAGCAAGATACAGACAACAGCTGACGAAATCCTGAAATATATGGATTTAAGTTCAGTTCTGTTAGTGTTTTATTTCCTCTTTTCCTCTCTCCTTGCCACTCTCACCCTGCCCTTCTGATTTATATTGTATTTCCTTATTTCAGGGATCTCTTTCCTGCCTGAAAATTCTGGTGTGTTTTAGGTGTCCAATATATGATTACAAGTTTACTAAGATAAAAAATTCCCAGATGTCTGAAAAATTATTTACAAACAATGCAATGATAGTACTTATAAATAAGGATCAGCTGAATTTATATTCAGAATACTGTTTAACCCCAGATTTCCTCTATGACTGTGGGCAAGGCATTTAATTTCATTGTGGATGGGTTTGCCATCTGTACTAGAGGGAACAGCACTGCTCTTCTGGTTTTTTTTCTGCAAACAGTATGAGCATTGACAGAAGAATCATCCTGGCATTGCTCACAAATAGAGATGTATTAATAATATTACTGTACATTAAAAATTGGTAACCCAGTTTCAGTTCTATGAATTCTATTAACACAAGACTTCAAATAAAGCTGTTTGTTTTATTGTCATACAAGTGACATACCAGGAATGAAAAGGCAAGTAAGTTTAACGCCAGATATGCATCCTTGGGAATCAAATCAAGATTTTTGAGTCCCATAGTCTTTTTGCAAAGCACTTTGGCAACGTTGAAGTCCTGTTGCAAAAAATGGGGTGCATACAGTTTGTTCATGTAACATACACTGAACTTTCAGTTTGAATTGCTGTAAAGTCCCAAGAATTGAAGTAGAGATGACTAATGTAGGTCAGTATACATTTTTGTAGATATCCTGGAAAATACTGAATAAGCAGTCTTAAATGTGTTTTTCCTTCTTTCTGTAGGATTTGTGTGTGATCAGCACTGTGCTGTACCACAGTGAAGAGGTATTTTTCACTTCAAGATACCTTGCATTAAAGGATCATGGTAGACAGTTTAATAGTTTCTTTGAGGTAAGTGATGCAGTAAAGCATTTAAAATCTTATTTAATGTTCTCTTAACACACTGCAATAAATATCAGTTTGGTTATCTTTTGCTGCTCGGGTGTTAAATTGTCTGCGTCATAGGAGGATAAATAAAAATCTTGTCCCAGGATCAAATACTCAAGTATATGCATACCAGACATAGCATTCTTTGGTGATAGTGAAAGAAGAAAGTTCTCAGTGATTGTTTATGCTTAGAGCATCTCTTTATGAGTGCCAGTGTGATGGCAAATATTAGTGGAAAGTGCCTGTTTTTTTGATGAGGCTGCACAACTACAATCACTGGGCTTTAATTACTGTTTTATACATTTTAGTACCTGTGCTGCAATTCATTCAGGGATTTGTATTATGCATTCCTGAAACAGTTTGCCAGTGGGCAAACATAGGAAAGACCTTTCAAACAGCTTTCCTAACAAAGGAAACATTCAGCTGTTTCTAAGCTGGTCTGGCCGGTTCTGTAGTTGGGCAAGCAGATTCAGAGCAGGCAGGCTCCACAAACAAAAGGTGGCCTCCTCCGAGGAATGACAGCTCCCTGCTCTTGCATTTGGATGGGGACACTGTCAGTAACACCTCAGCTCTAACCTTGCTCCTTGTGAGTTTGGGACAGCAATCTTTGAATTGCAATTTTGGCCCCCTCCTAATATGCCAGGGCAGATTCCACATCAAAATGGATCTGTCACGTATTATTGACACGACCTGTGTTATCTTTGCTGTTGAAATTTCACCCCGTGTAGCTCCTCCCAAGCTGTCCCAGACTTAGGCTGCTCTGCACACTTGGGAGGAAGTTGGGAATATGGGACAAGAGCCATCCTGCAATAGTCAGTACCGATCACTTGGCTAAAATGCTTTCACTTGTATCTGAACGATCCACAGTTGGCCATTATGTTCCTTCATAAAATACAACTACTAAAGAACAGCAGCCAGGTGAGAGATCTGTTTTGGTACCTCCAGCTTCATTCCTGCAGAGCTAATACTCACTGCAATGACAAGGAAGAACTCTGAGAGGTGTTTCTCAATGAGGTGTTCCTAAATGAGGTGTTAATTAGCAAACTTTTTCTTGCTACTCCTACAGTAGACCTAATACTGTTTTGCTTTGTGCTTTTTGCCTCCCCCTCTCCCCCAGTTAAAGAGAAATTGGCATTACCAGAAAAAGAAAAGAAAGTGAGCAAGTTTGCTCTTTGTAACTTGGATAGATGGACAGTTTAAAGCCTGACTTTGCTTCAAATCAGGTACTTGGCTCCCAAGTGCCTTATGTTCTTACAGAGGGTTCTTACAGAGGCCTGAGTTACACAGCCATGGATCAGCTGCAATTGGTACCTCACCTGTTCCTGGATACTTGGAAAGTTTTGCCTTGTTTTGAGGAACACTTGTTCTTTTTGGCTGTTTTTGCATTGTAAGAATACCTGAATCAAACCCACTGAAATTGGAGAAGCCTATTCTTGTAGCCTGGGAGGCCTGAGGTTAGTCAAGCATGACAAATAAAAAAACCTAGTGTGGAGAAGTTAGCCAAAGCAAGCTGCTGAGGGAAATAACATTAAAAAACTTAAATTGCCATACACTAATTTAAGCTAGAGGCTTGCCTCAGGATAGCTTAAGTATTCCTGGCAAATTTCCTGTGTGTTTGGAATAGTAGGTTGATACCATTGTTTCTGGCAGATCCAACTGCAGATACAGAAGCAAATTTAAAAAATAGCTTTATTGTCCTTGAGCCACAAACATAGGGAGGGTTATTCCTTAAAGAATGGCCAGGAGAGGCTTGGCACGGAGTAATCACACATACACTACAAGTTTGCATTTTAGAACTGAGAACTTTAATCTGGTAAGTAATTTGCTTTGAAGATTACAGCTCTCATTCAGTTCAGAACTCACAACCTTGTGCATGATTTCAGAAGAATTTACACATGGAACTCTGTAGTCAGTCAGACTGACTGTCCTGTTGAGGGTGAAAGCATTCATTTCCTTCTGCAAAGTTTGAACTTTCTTTCACATGCTCTGAGGGATTATAGAGAGTAGAAGCCATAAGGGAGCAGGGATCAGGTAGGGAGATTCTGAAAAGGAAGTTAAATATAATTTGCAGAGGACGTGGGCTGGGCCTGTCACAGGCTGCACTCCACCTACTTAGATGCTTGTCATTTTTCATTGAGAAGAGTGAGGAGATCACTTGAGCACTTGGAAAAGGGAAGCTGAAGACAGACTTGATGCTGTCATTTTGCAGTTTGGAGGTCTGAATTCTGATTCTTCCTTTAATTTCAGGTGGGATTTGCAGATCAGTTTATTCATTCGTGCCTTTGGCTTCCATCTACCCTTGTGTGATTGGGCCCTGCTCTGAACTGCATGTTCTGAGTGATTTCTTTGTAGTGCCTTATGCTGGCTCTGATTTCAGCCACCTCCTCAGTATTTTGTTTTATCATAGCTTTGTGCAATATAATACTTCCTTCTAACACACTTTTTAAAGTGCTGCTTTCCCCCGTCCCCCCAAATTGACTTGGCAGTAAAGAAGTAATGACTTTTTCTTGCCTTTAATTGGTTTATTGCTTTGAGAGAGAGGGCCATAGATGATGAGGTGATGATAGGCCATGTGCAATCAATACTTGCCTACTGGTTCCTTTTGCAGTATGTTGGCAAGGACAAACAGAAAACTCAAGAAAAACGTTCTCCCTAGTAGAAGAATGTTTGTATTGGTGGTAATGCAGTGCTTAGTATTAAAAAAAGCCCTTTCTGTTTAGGAGGTCTGTCTCAGCAAATACCTGAAACAATGAGAAATATTTAAAGAGTTACTGTGTAGGGAGCAAAGGAGGGAGCTGTGAGTAGGAAACACAGCTGGATTTTGTCTGGTCCATTAGTTTGCAGATGTATTCTGTGTCCAAATCCATCAGTTTTACTTCTGCATCGAAATTCAGCAAATCATTAGCAGCTTTCCCCTTTAGAGAGGGTCTGAAACATACTCTTTGTAGACTGAAAAGTCAAATTCCTGGTAGAAATAAAGATACCTTGATCCTATTTCTCATACCTGTCCACGTTTTCTTATGGAGTGGCTTGTTAGAAGGGGGCAAACCAGTCCCCATTGCAAATTATGGCAAACAAAAGACTGAGCTAACTGTGCCTAACTTGTAACAGGCTCGTAGGAGTCATTATGGGGGTGAGGCTTGACAGAACAGAGTTTTTTTGGGCTTGGTTCCCGTTATGACTCCTTTCAGACTGAAGATGTGGTGACTGGGGTGATGCCTGGCTGCTTATCCTGAGTCTCTGGTGGGCTGTGTCTGCTGCTTTTCACCTTCTGTGCTCATTAGGTTATTCAGTTTTCACAAGTGTTAGGCAGCTGGGGAAGAACCTATTTCTCCATGTTCCCTGCGTGCTGGAGGTGGGATGTTCATCTGGAAAGCAAGGAGCCAGAGCTAGAAGCAGACCTAGTCCACAGATGGGTGAATTCTTACTTAACACTTTAGAAAACTTGCAAAGCATATGTCAGTCTGACACTGAATGCTGAGGTGTTAAAATATGCCCGGCCAAGAATATTTTAATTTAAACATGGAGTTATGTGAAATACTGTCAATGGATTCTACTTGGTGCACTTTCTATGTATGGCCCTGGTACTGTCTGCTGTGAATAGAATGTCATCAGGACATTTCATATAGGTTAGTGAGTCTGCTTTGGTTAGTAATGGTTTTCAAGTATCTAAATATTTTCTTGCAGTATGAACCCTGTAAATAGGTTGTAGATGTGCAGTTTGTATTAGTGGTATTTATATGTTCTGTTCCACTGTTTGCCTTTTCAGACTTCTCAGTTCCCTAGCAGTGTTGGGATTTCAGTTTGTCATCCCACAGCCTTCAATTGAACACAGAAAGGTAAGCATTAGAAACATTCAGATCTTGTATACTTAAAGATAACAGTAGAAAACATTAGAGTAAGGTGTGTAAAGCAATGCAATCTGAATAAAGTTCTGGCAATAACTGCCTTCCGTATTGTGTGTGTGTGTGTGGGGTCGTTTCTTTTTATTTTTATGAATTATACTTGGTTGAAAGAGGCTCATCATGGTTAATTAGCTGAGTAATTGTATGAAGTGTTGTAAGTCACACATAGTTACTGAAGCTTTGGAGCATTTTCATCATGTGACACACAAGGGAAAAAGAATTCTTGTCAGTGAGAGCAGCACTCAGACATGGAGTGATTGGAGAACCACCCAGTTGCTCACAGGTAGTTCATTCTCTTACAGGGACAGAAATGTCTGGAACAGAAGCTGGACCCAGAGCCCTCTCTGTTGCCAGATTTCCATTGGTAGAGATTGGAGCTGGAAGCTGCTGAAGTTTCCTGTTGTGCTCCTGTGAATGGTTCACTCCTTGGTTCACTCCCAGGGCGTCCCTAAGGGGGTTTGCAGCCTGCACCCTTCCCTCCTGCTCAGCACTGCTGACATCTGGGCTGCAGCACCGGGGGTTTTGCACTGCTGTTCAGGAAAGTAGTGGACATTTTGGAGAGGAACACAGACCAGCAATGACTGTCTTCAGGAGATTTTAAAATCTTACCTCTGAGGGAAGTTTAAATGAATTCAGGTTTTTTATTCTAAACATTAGAAGACTGGTGGCAGAGGCAGATATAATCTTCAAATACTTAGAGTGCTAAAGAGAAGGCTGTTCTTTCTGTCTGGTGGAGCAGATGAGAAGAAATGGATTTAAACTGAGGCAAGGGAAACTTAGGTTTGATGTTAGAAAAAACTTCTCATGGTAAGGATATAAAGAAGAATAGATGATATTGATGGGATAATATTTAGAATTTCCATGATGGAGGTCTCTGTGAATGTGTTGAACAAATGTTTGTCAGGAATGATGTGCAGGTGTTTGTGATCCTGCCAGAGACCTGAGGTGAGACCCCTTGAATGCTGTTCTGTCTCTTTATGGGCTGTGACCTTATATCAATGTTCTCATTTCTTAGTTGATATTCAAACACAACTTTATTAAAGGTATCAAATAACCTATTTAAAAACAAGTTTGCTTTTTAATATAGACTTTTAAATAATAATGCAAGGTGCATTTTTTTTTAATAAACTGTACTTTTAAAAGGAGATAAAAGGCACATTTTCTGGGTTTCCTTTTTTTTATGCTATCTTTAGGGTAAAACATTATTTGGGCAATAGCCTCATAGTTATGGACTAGAAACCTGAAGGCATCTGATAGTCACAGTTCCTGAAGAACACAGATGTCCTGTTAACTCCTTGTGCAGCCTAATTGTAAGACAAGTTAAATGAGGTCAGTAGTGATGCAGTCTCAAACTGGCACTGTCCAGTCTGCACAAGCTGTCCAGGGGCTCTGTTCTTAACTGCTCTACAACACAGTATTCCTGCCTATCTTACATCTCTTCTCTTTTGTCCTGCAGCTGAGATGGTCATGCTGCTGCTCTGCTTTCAGTACTCGGCCTGATTAGACATTCTTTTGTAACACTGGCAGTGGAGAGATGCTGCAATCCAGCTTCCAAATAGCTTTAGGGGGAATAAATCTACTAACTAAAATAGAGTAACTCAGAGAAACAATTGCTTCATTCTGGGAAGCCCCGGAATTAATTTAGATAAAATCAGATTCTTTGTTTTCAGTTGAATGAGAAATGCCACGGGTCTGGAGTGTGTTCTGTTCTAGTTAAAGGGACTTAGGGGCATGGTAACCACCTTGGAGCCCTGCTTTGTGCTGCAAACAAGAGAGGCACAAGTTTCCTGGGGACGGTCTCACGCAGGCTCCGAGGCTGCCTGTCAGTCTGAGCTCTTACACCACTGAGAGGATTCTCTTCATGCCAAACTGTGTTTAGTCTTGAAGCCTGTGTTTGTTAAACTTTTCACAAGCCTTCTGGCACACCTGTCAGCTCCAGACTAGAGGGGCTGTTGGCAGCTCTGAAGGACATGTTTTTAACGGGGTGTGGGTTCCCAGCTTGTAGCTCTGGAAGTTCTTTCCATTCTTTTCCTGCAGTAACCTGGACACGCGTGTGCTGGCATCCCTAGGCAGCATCTCCTGAGTATTTCTGGGTGGATGTCTCTGCTGTCTGGCAGAGTTCCTTCCATGTGAGAGGAGGTTGGATTTTTCAGGAAGGAAGGGAGAGGAGGAGACAGGGATTTGATGAACAATATGGCATTTTAACAAAATAGTGAATAACAAAAGTGGTGTTTGGTAACTGCCGTATACACACTCAGAGGGTACAGAATGTGGAAACTAAATAACTACTGCTGAAGTCTAATGAAACATTAGACCATATCCCAGTCCTTATTGTGTGTTGATTTTGCAGCTAAGAGTTAAGAATGTGTGCATGACTGATGCTTTAACCTGCAGTATTGGAGAATATGGATTATGCCTTGTGCACCCTGCATATGGTTATTTTTCCTCTGAAAGCTGTGGACAGGGAAATAAAATCAGAGAATTGGACTTGGGTATTTGGCTGAGTAATTTGTTAAAATATTTCCAAATAGTCTAGATGTTTTTCTTACAGTAAAACTTTTGGGAAAATGAAGTAAAACCCAGGACAATCCCCAAAGCAGTTGATGGAAATCCACTGTAACTCCTACACACCCACAGTTCAGCTGAGATGTTGTTCTTTTAGGACTTGAGTGTGCTTAAAACCATCAGGAAATACTGTGTTCTGGGCTGGTTTGTTTTGTTTTGTTCGGTTGGGTTTTTTTAAAATCTTGCTAGTTTTTAAGCTTTTGTTTCTTCTTTGTTTAAAGTCACACTAGTTTCAGAGAAGCTTACTTAATGTAGATTTTTTAACAAAAATCTATTTGTAGTTTCCTAACTCATACTTGTAGGAGTTTTTTACTTAGCTTCAGTGTATTAGAACTGTTTAAAGTACCATTTGGCTACTCTTGACTTAGTGATATATGTTTAGGAGCTTAACATGAAGAAAGAATTTTGTCTTATCAAGCAGTATTTTTTTTTAATATTTTTTAATTTTAAGAGGAATTGCATCAACAGATTCTGGAAGAGCAGAACTCAGCAGGTTGCTTCCTCAGATGCACACACAAAAATCTGTTTCTGGCATGACAGCATGGGACTGTTAGCTGGAAGAATGAGCCAAATTACTTCCCTAGCAGGGAAGTGCAGATAGTGGAATTAAGACTTGGGGAGATGACAGAACCAAAGGGGAAAGTTGTGGGAAAACATTTGACTGGGCAATGTTTTCTGCTTTTAGGCCTTATAATTTTTAAATGACAGTCTTGGAAGCTTGTCTGACATACAAAGTCAGAATTTACCAATACAGAGTTTCTAGTTTCAGAAATACCCGGCTACCTGATTTTTATATAGAAATAGCTTTTGTGTTTATTTACTTTAAACAATGCTGTCTCTGCTGTCAGAAGTGCACAAAAACTGAAAGAGCATCCTTGTATCTTCCTATATCTGAGTTTAGGGTACTACTCTGTTTGTTAATCTCTTCTCTGTAAATGGCACGGGTTTGTACAGTAATTCAAATACATTAAATATGGTATGTTTGTTAAATAGAAATGAAAATTTTTATGCAAAAGACTCTTTATGGTTTCTTGTTGGAAACAGGGGTTATAGTGTTGGTTAGAAGCTTTTTTTTCATGATCTAACGTATTTATTCCTCATTCATAGTATAGAATTTGTATTATCAAGTGTACTCCTGTAAGGCCAAAATACTTGTCAATAATAGCAAAAAAAGGGGGAAATGTTTTGTGAAACCAAATTGCGTTTTAAAATGAGCCAAGCTCTCTGCAGCTGGTTAAACCGAAATCTTTCTTAATATTTGAATGATTAACTTTCCTTGTCCATCAGTGCTGGACATGTGAACAGCCCTCCTGCTGCTCATGAAACTCTCTGTTCTCCTTCCCTGTGCTTATTGTATTGAGATTTAACCTTGTCTGATGAGTGTCACACTGATTAAGTGACTGGTAAAACTATAAAACATAGCACTCCTTCTCCTAGACAACCACTGAAGTGTGTATTCCCAATTTTACAGAAGTCATTCCTGGGTGGATTTTTGACTAATCATGTGTTGCTGTGTTAAGACAGTAAGCTGTGGTTATATCTATGCTGTGTTCATTTTAGTAAAACTGATAATGTAAATAGTAGCAAAGTCTGTCCAAATGAAATTTCTGACATAAATATTGCATTGTTTGAACATCTCAGTTATGGTACTAAATGCTAGCATTGAAGCAATGGACTTGCTTTGAATTTATGCATATCTTTTTTGTCACTCAGTTGTAGATGAATATTGACTTCAATGGAGCTACAGTATCTAAAGCTGATTTTCAGTGTCTGGAAGCAGTGTCAGGATTTATTTTTACAAGTTTTTGATTGGGACACTACCCTACTGTTGAAGAATTTTGAGCCTGTTGGGCTCAATATAATTCCTTTATACTGGCTCTAAATTAAAGAAGAAATAAAGCAGGTTTTTTACCTTGCTATCAGACACACAATGTCTCCAGGAGAAGCAGCTATTTATTAAGTGAATGTGACTATACTCCCCACAAAATTTTGAGATTAATATGCTGTAAGATGTGTGTCATTGGGGTTTTTTGTGGTTATTTTTTCCCCTCTCTTGTATTGGATTCAATTATGCTTGTTGAGGGGTCATCACTGCTAAGTCAAGAGAAATAAGGAATAGAAGAGGAGCAAAATCCGAGGGAAAAGAGAGGAACAGGGGGTAGGAAAAGGTGACCAAGGTCCCTCATTTGGTCGTGGTGAGCAGTTAGAGCAGTTCAGCTCCTTGTGGGAATGGAGCCTGAGCAGCAATGCAGTGTAATGGCCAAGCCCCCACATTACTCAGATAGCAGTTCTGTTCATAAAAGGGAATTTCTACAATTAACATCTACTTCAGAGCAGTTTACCCAGCTGTAGTATAATGGGTTTTGGAGAGGGTGATGTTTTCTGGTTTGCCTGGAGGAGTGGGTTGGTATTTTTTTGGTTTCTTTTCAGTAGACACACAAGTATTCCTCACCTCTAGAAGGAGTAGCTTCTGAGTTACCTCTCTTTGCCTTTTTCACCTTTCTCTGTTTTCCTTTTTCTCCACCATATAGTAGCAGTGTATTGATTTTGCTGGCAGAATACATGAAATTGAGTTATGAGTTTATCAGAAGTTCATTTAAACAAATTATATGTCCCTGTGGGTTAACTGTGTGAGAGTTCTCTGCACTTTCCCTTTGCTTCAGGACAAGATGATTGATTAAAAATACTTAATTTCCCTGCTTGCCTGCTCCCATGCCCTTTAAGGAGAGTTTTAAAATTGCTTTACATTACATTTATTTGCTATAGGATAGACCTTTTTCCTAGAAGTCATGTACCTTCCTGAAGTTTGTCCTAGGAATGGAACATTTATATGTGACAAGTAAAATGAAATGCTAAAACTTAAAGGAATTCTGACATATTCTTAGGTTTATTGGACTGCTTACTTTGAGGGGCAAAAGCAAGGAGACGAGTTTGGTCACGAAATACACCACGGATTTATTTTCATCTTTGTGTTTTCCATCTTTGCTTTCTTGGACAGTCTGACTGGCCTGCTCCAGTACACTGCACTGCTGCAAAAGGCTTAAAATGGGAGGAATAATTCCTTCTACTGGGCTGTAGGAAGTGGGTGATGGAGCTGTAAGTGGGAAGGTAAAGGGAGAGTGTGCAAAGAGGGTGATAACTTTGAGTACTGTTTCAAGGGACAAGAATTGGGTTACTAAATCTGTGATGTAGTGTTTAGGATTCATATAGGAAATTCTGTGTATGAATGAGATCCAACACTTTCATTTATATTGTAATAGTGACAGTGGATGACAATGTTTCTTCATTTCCATGGTGTAGCACACCCCATAAAAGTCACTGTTGTGTTCACTGAAGGGGATGCAGCTGCCCAGTCCATCTGAACACACTATGACAGAGGACAGTGTGGAGCGTGAAGCAAATCTATAGCCTTGAAACATTGGAGGACATTGGAGTTAGACAAAGTAGTTAATATCTAAGCCTGGCTTTTGGCCAAGACATCAGGGCTAAAGCTAAAGCCTAATAGCTCTCAGGAGTCCTGTGGGATCTCCGCCACAGCTGGTCCCCACTTTGCTTTTCCCCATCCTTGGAAGCAGAAGGCCGTAGGGAAGGCCTGTTCCTCCCTGCAATCCAGGGAGGGTAAAGCTCTGCCCTGAGGGCAGTGGTGACTGAGGTGTGTAATGTGTCAGGGCTGGCTGAGCTGAGACTGCTGACAGACCTGTGAGACAGTTCTGGGCTCTGTCCTGCTGGGCTGTGCACACGAAACTGAACTTTCCTAGAGCGGCTCAGTCACCCTGGGTCTGCTCTTCCTGTGCAACAAACGGGTACAGGTGTCACACTTCTTCTCCCTGTAATGTTTTTCTTGTTTATAGGATACCTGCTGTCCATTATGATGGTATTTACATATACATTAGTTCCACAGGACGCCTCCAACTCAAAGGGAGTCCACATTCCTCTTGCAGTTTTCCACTGGGCAGTACATTTGCCTGCCTTCAGCACGGCTGCTTGGATTTTAACTGTGTAGATATACATGCTGTTCCATTCAAAAACTTTGGTAAAATAGTCTTTCTAGCTAATGATGTTCTAATTGCAGTGACCTTCACGAAATAGGAGAGG
Source organism: Pipra filicauda (assembly GCF_003945595.2). Lineage (NCBI taxonomy): Eukaryota > Metazoa > Chordata > Aves > Passeriformes > Pipridae > Pipra > Pipra filicauda. The sequence goes on along the minus strand of NW_024104976.1, from coordinate 5,760,851 downwards.
TGATTTAGTCCATGACAAGACTTTTTCTTTAAAATTAGCCTTTTAGTGCAACAGAATAGTTACAACAGCAGCATTTTCTTCCTATTTCTGCCTACTAATTCCCTGTCCTTGATGTTGTAGATTAAAGTGGTTAGGGAATAAAATTCTTCTTTGTTTGGGGAAAGGAGGCAGGATAGGGAAACATTATTTTATGTGAATACACTCTTTGAAAAATCAAGGCCATTGGTTTTGTTATTTTTAACCTGCTTTATCATGGACCACTGATATTTTTTTTAATTTTTAAATTAAAAAATACTGACTTCTTTAATCTCAGAGCAGGAGTTCTGTGCTTCTCTGGGAAAAAAAAAAAGAAAATATCTTAATTCCATTTGGATTCCAGAGCAGGTGATCTTACAGGGTCATAGATGAGCTTCTCATCTTCTTTCAGAGCAGTATTGCATTCTGTCTGAGCTGTGGATCAGAGTGATGATAAAGATGAGAAACTTTTTGGATTCACAGTTGAGTTCTTCTGTTGGGGAATGTTGCCTTCTGTTTTATGCCAGCTTGTCCACTCTGCTGCTGGAGTGATGGGTGGGTGACTCACTGAGAGATCTGAGGATGTGATATGTCTGTTACTGAACACATCAAATGTGTATTTCCACCACATGTGGATCCCAAAGAATTTTTCTAAGTGTAGAAATATGATAGAATGGCAACAACTTTGTCACAACTGTAGATGACTGACTTGGAGGAGGCCAAGGGTAGTGCAAGCTGAGTGACTTGGATCACAAGTGATAGTTAAGGATGAGGGAATCGTTTAAAAAATAAAGAAGCCTAATTTGTGATATAGTGAGGGCCTGATGCTTATCATCTTTACCTTCCTGTAAATGAGAAGCAATCCTACTGTTGATAAGGAGTGGTTGTGTGGAACTGGTGGAAGTGAGGTCAGGAGTGAACCATCTGTCACTTGAAAACACTTAATGGTCTCACAGAAAAATGGGAAGAAACCTCTCCCTCAAAACACTGGGCTCCCAGAGTGCAATGGAGGTGGTCTTGGTGTGAAAAAAAGTAGCCAGACTGGGGGAAGCTTCGAGCTTTGCTGGCACAAAAACTGTCCTGACTTTTTCCAGAACTGTTTACTTTCTAGACTATTCAAATAATGTGAAAGTTTCTTCAGATGTGGTCAAAGTTGGTTGAAGGGGCAGTGAAGCTGTCCAGGCATTGTAACTCCCTTCAGTGACTTGTGAATACAAAGGTCTTCTATTTCCAGGCTTTTTAGCCCTTTAATCTTCACAGGCGCAGATGTTCAGACAGAGATTTTATACAAAGAACGGAAACCTAAATCGTTTAAGCTGGTAATATTTACACTTACCACGTACTGTAAAATTCAAATGGTTTACTACTTCTCTGATTAAAGGCTTCCAAAATGCACTGAAGGATTAAAATAGCTGAGCACACTAACCAGGCAGACATGTACACATTGTGTCATGATGTTTTGTTTGGCCCCTGCCCCGTTTTTCTGCCAGTCTTGAGAGATCCGAGAAGTTATCTGCAAGTTTTAGGGGTTTTTTGGTAGATTGTTTTTTATCAAACCACTAAAGTTCCACATCTTTCTTATAAAAGACATAAAAAATATGGTTGTTTCAAATGAACATGTATAAAGTGGACTGTAAAGACTTTCTGCTGGGAAATTATCATGGCTTTATAGGTATGGTCTTTATTGGAAATCAGCTGAGCTAATATTGGAAGAACATGCCTTTAAGATGCTTAGATTGGTGAAGGAATTAAACGAGTTCCATAGATGTGTTTACAACACTGGCAGGGAAATACAATAATGTTACACTTGAACAGGTTCTAAAACTAAACTATCATTTCCCCAGCTCATTGAGAATTTGGCATGCTCTGCTCTCAGCAGCAGTTCAGGTCTCCTTTCTGGGACTCTGCCTGCTTTTGTGTTCACACTCCTGAAATTTTAAGAAGGCCAAGTCCAGCTCTTACTTTGTGGCTTGTTCTTTGATCACTTATATAATAATTGAAGGTGAATGAGGAATACTGTGTTCCTCACATCCCAGACGTGACATATGCATTTTAAATAGTAACAATATACTCTTTTACTGGTGTTCTGAATCCTCAGTCAGCCTGAGCCTGGCTGTGATAAAAGCTGCCTGCATATCTTTTGTGACAGGCTGTGCCCTAGCGAAACCTTTAATCAGTCAGAACTATAAAATAAAGGAGGTGTGACCCTGGAGTAATGGAATAAATGAGGAGGTCATGTTTTCCAAGTGCCTTGATACCCCATTAATAGTGATGGGGACAGCTTGGTGTCACAGAGTGGGTTATCCTGGCATGAGAAGGACCATGGAAGAGACAATGAAAAAATGCCTGAAACCTGAAGGGTGTTGGGGGATATGAACTGAACTGGAGCTCTTTGCTCTGGAGGCACAGGACACATAGGACAGTAGGAGCTGAAAATAAGAAATTACACACTGGCTTCTGCTAATTCCACTCTGTGTCCGGGACATGGATGTGATTTAACTGAGGGAACACCATTGGTAGTGTTTTTCTGAGCAGGTGATAAAATGTTCTTCTGGATACAGTTTCATGCCTTTGGGTGAAAATAATACTGTAAAGCTTTGTGGAACATACATGCATGTCTGTTATATCCCTTTCAGATGTATATTTATGAATATGATGTAATTAATTAGTTCATGAATCCATTTACATTCTGGGCATTTAACCAGAAAAAGAATTACTGGATGACATGTTAGAAATTAAATCTATGAAATATAATATTATTGTATCTAAACTGAAATTGGAAAAAAAAAAAGACCTGAAATGTCTGATTTGGTTTAGATATCTCCAAGTTTAAAGCTTTCCATTGCCTTGTATCCTTTTTCAGTTTTGAATCTGGATTGCTATAACATGCTTTGTATCTACAAAATACTTAGTAACATTGGCTGTGGTTATAGCAGCTTAATTATGTAGCTGGCTAAAATGTATGTACTGTCACTAAGCATTATAATCATTATTACTGTGAAATTCCATCATTAGTTCACATTTGGAGTGCTGTGTGCAGCATTGCACACCCGTGTAGGAATGCAGGAGTGGAAAAGGTGCTGAGAACGAGGAATTCCATACAAAAAGAGACTGGACAGATTAGGACTGCTGAATTCCAGAAAGAGATCCTGGAAGTGGGTTGTGTTAGCAATTGCAAATCAAACATCCTGGTGTGGTGGTGGAGAATACAGAATGATCATTCTTTGTTTATCACCAAGAAAGTAATTTGGGAGACACAACGAAATTGTCAGGCTGCAGGTATAACCAGAGGTAAGAAAACCACTTTTTCAATTTAAAATGCACAATTTTTTGGAAGCCAAGATTAAAAATATGCTAAAAAGGGTATTAATTGTATTCATGCAGAATAGGTCCAGTGGTGGTTATGAAAAAGAATATGGTGTTTAGCTGAAGGAAGCCCTGAAATTAGTGATTAGCTGGAAGCAGAGGGTCTGTGGATGTCTCTGAATGTGCCCTGGTTCTTACACTGTTCCCTAAATCTTTGCTTGTTCCACACAGTCAGAAACAGCACAGTTCTGTACTATACTGTAGATGGGCCTCTGATTCATCCACTTGTCCCCCCTGCTTTTCTGAACAGTTAATTTGTATGTAAGCTGTGGTTTAATGGATGAAGTATCCTACAGTATTTAAAATTAGTGTTTGTCAGGTCAGTACTGCAGTCTCTGCCATTGTGCTCCTGCACAACAACTTCAGTTTTAAGTATTTGTGGCTTTCAGTTCAAGTGACGTTTCCTCTTCAGGGACATTCTTGCATAGTATGGTTACAACAACTGCTGCTGAAATCCCAGGATGTGGATCTTATTTCTAGATTCTGACAGAGACAGTATTAGAAATCTGCACTGCATTTCTACAGTTAGTGTTCTTTTAATTTTTGCTGCAATTTTTGATTCAGGAATCAGAGTTAGTGCTGAATTACAGGAATTTGAGATAAACTGGTTTTTGTACTTAAAATGTCGTCTACATCAACTTACTGGCAGCATGTTTAATTCAGTGTGTTTTTGCAAAAAAAAAACCCAACAAGCTCTTAGAATAAAACCTGGATGTAATGCAGCTCCTGTGTGGAAAAGTAGCAAAATACAAGATGACTGGGGGAAAACCAGAAGGGGATGCAGAGCTGATGTGTAATGGAAGGGGTGACACTGCAACTACCCTGCTAAAAATCCTCCCTTGATTCAGTTTGCCACTTACTGTTGGAAAGGTGGCAGACCAGAAGATACTTGGTGCATAACAATCATTATAAAGAATTTTTGACAGCAGGTTAATAGGAGTTAGTGCAGGTGTAGGAATTGCAAGCACTTGCACAACTGGGAGCTTCTCTTACTTTTCTTTGCATTGTTTATTGTACAGCTGCACATAGTGAAATGTGTTGCTTCCACTTACAAATAACTGAAGTGTATACAGGGAAGAAAGAAAGGGGGAAACTAAGGGGGAAAATAAATTGAGTCTGTAGAGCAAAATGTTTGGTTGTTGATTAATTTGCAGTAGATAGAAATCTTTTTGATGGTGCATTTATAGTTAGAATGAATATTAATAGGTCACCCAGAGAAGGGATCGGTCATGAATTATGGGAAAGTAGATTAAATGGGTTAGTTATCTCTCCCTTTTTGCAGGCTATGTGATTCTATTAAAGAAATTAGTTAACTTGGCAAGAGGAGTTCAGTTTGTGTTTCACTTGTTCCCCAGTGCAGGCTCAAACTCTTCCCTTCAGAAAGTATGCTTATAATGGGTAGTTTTTAAAGCAAGAGGAAGAGGGACTTAGTGTCAGGAGTCTCTGAATATGTGGTGTTTCTGAAATGCTCTGAAATACTTGAGCTGTCTCCTGTAGCTACCTGGAATTTCTTGGCTGTATCGTAGGGCTGTGGTGGAATTTGTTACTGGCTACAGAGTAACTTGGAAATCCCAGGACCAAAGGAAGGGAAGTGGCCTGTGAGTCCTGTGGAAGGGCTTTGCCTGGCAGAGCTTTGGGATTGGCCTCAGTGCTGCCAGGATCTCCTCAGGCAATCTGTTCCCCTGCTTTGTTTGCCTTTCTGCTGAAGTAGTTTTCCTTACTGGCTAATTTAGGGCACCTTTGGTAAACTTTGAGTCCACTGTTGTGTGTTGACCACAGACAAGAACAGTTTGCTGCAAAGGGAAAAGGAACAGCTCCTTGTATTTATTTATGTTAACTGTTTGGAAGACTCAGTATTGTCCCCTCTGTTTTCCATTCCTAAATCCGAGCAGCTTCAATTTATTCAGTCTTTCATAGTAGATTTGCTGTGTAGATTATACCATTAATCACGTCATGTCCTCTAAAGATTCATCTGTAGCCCACATCTTAAAGTAAGAAAACAGGGACCTTCATTAAAAATAAAAGTGCATAACCTGATTTGCTACCAGAAATTCCCATCTCAGAATTTTGTCATCTTATAGCTAAGTAGTACTGATGAGTTTGTACATCAGTACAAGACATTATAATATTACTTTTTTATTAGTTTTATTGTTATGTTCTTACATAATTAGCTAGATTAAACCTTTTTGTACCGTGTCTAGACCTCTTTTACTGTGAAGATTAAAGGATGTGAAATTACTTTAGATTGCCTTCAGTCATATAAAGTATCATTTTATCTGAACCAATTCTTGCTGCAGTGAAGTTTGGCAGCCAGAAAGTTCTTTCTGCAGCAAGTTGACACTTGTCACTGTTATATCACTTTCTGTTTCTGTATAATGACATATTTCTTATGTTAGTGGTAACTTGAGTTATCTTACAGACTACTGGTTTTTAGTTGTTCCCTGCATGAGTGTCTTTGGCATTTTAAAATAACAGGTGTACTGAACCATTATAGAAATGATTAAGAAATAGTCTAAACAAGTGAAACATCATTTGTTTGATTACAAAGGACTGCTGGTTTTATAATAAATAAATTTTGCTTCAGAGTGGGTTCAGACCAGATAGCGTTCCTGTGTGTAGCTGTTCCCATTTTATATCTGAGGGAAAACCACATTAATGTGCAGTGTAAGTATGAGCAGTGAATATTTACTGTGAAAAATCACAAACTGAAGAATAGCTTGTTTAGTTGGTCAGATTGTAAGCCAGTGGTGTTCTGTTACTGGATATAAGAGCAAATGTAACAGCCAGAAATCAAGACCTTGTTGCACGTTATTCATAATTTTGACATTGTGCAGTATTAGGTTGTACAGGTTGATGCCAAATGGGGTACCCACAGGAGAAAAAGACATATTAAATACAGAGACATCTGCTCCTGTTTTCAAATTACATAGGAGAAATGGGTAACATATCACACTAAAGCAGATGCTTTTTGTTATTCAGAAGTTATAATTAAATGCAGTTTCTTCTGTGGTTGGTGATGAAAGTGTGAGAGCAGCCTCAGAGCGGGGCAATGTTTCAGATTACACAGACCACAACTGCCTGTTACACATCAGCACCACAAACCCTGGGCTGGCTTGGCTCGTTGCATTGTAACGCTCAGGCCAACCCATGTTTGCAAACCACATTCCCCTCCAGCCTGCCGTGTTCCCAGCCACGGGATGAGGAATGGGAGGTCCCTGCCCTAGGTGGGATGAGGAATGGGAGCTCCCTGCCCTAGGTGGGATGAGGAATGGGAGCTAGGTGGGATGAGGAATGGGAGGTCCCTGCCCTAGGTGGGATGAGGAATGGGAGCTCCCTGCCCTAGGTGGGATGAGGAATGGGAGCTCCCTGCCATAGGTGGGATGAGGAATGGGAGCTCCCTGCCATAGGTGGGGTGAGGGAGGAATGGGAGCTCCCTGCCATAGGTGGGATGAGGAATGGGAGGTCCCTGCCCTTGGTGGGATGAGGAATGGGAGCTCCCTGCCCTAGGTGGGGTGAGGAATGGGAGCTCCCTGCCCTTGGTGGGGTGAGGAATGGGAGCTCCCTGCCCTGCCCTAGGTGGGATGAGGAATGGGAGCTCCCTGCCCTAGGTGGGGTGAGGAATGGGAGCTCCCTGCCCTAGGTGGGGTGAGGAATGGGAGCTCCCTGCCATAGGTGGGGTGAGGAATGGGAGCTCCCTGCCCTAGGTGGGATGAGGGAGGAATGGGAGCTCCCTGCCCTAGGTGGAATGAGGGAGGAACGGGAGCTCCCTGCCCTAGGTGGGGTGAGGAATGGGAGCTCCCTGCCCTTGGTGGGGTGAGGAATGGGAGCTCCCTGCCCTTGGTGGGGTGCAGCTCAGTTACTGACCTCGCATGGGATCCGTGACTGGAGGCAAAGTGTGTAGATGTTAATCTTTTGCTATTATACAATTATTGCTGGAAGTTACATGCTTAGGTTCTCATCCTTTGAAGGGGGCAGAAGTGACACACAGACAGACAAAGCTCATTTTGAGGTAGCTACACACTGGAATAGCTCTGGAGAGGTATGGCAAGCATTTGTTTGTGGACAGTGCCTTCTTTTTGTCTCCCAAATGAATTGATATGTGTGCATGCTTGTTGGTACAAAGGTTGTTCAGAATATAAATAAACTATTTAAAGGATGCTCATTTTAAAAGGATGTTCTACATAATAATAATTGTGAGAAACAGACATTGGAAACCTGCTTTGAAAACTTGTGATTCAGCCAGTTGGTCAAGGGAAGCAAATGAAAATACATATAATTTCTATGTGACAAAGTTGAGTTCTTTGCCCAGTGCAAATTCTGAGAAATCCTGACTGTATCTAGCTCCAAGGATGGGTAAATTTGGGCCACAAATCCACAGGGAGATGGGGATGGGTAGTTGTAACTTCTTAGCTGCGCTGATATCTTTCCAACCACAAGGTCAGGATGTTGAAATATTTGGCCACAGCTTGAAGGGTTAACTCTCCTCGTGGTAACAGACCCTGTCCTTCCTAATCCTCCCCAGCTTCCTTCACAAGAGGACCCCTCTCTTTGAGGGGTCCTTCTTTCACTTTCCTTGTGCTGCTGAATGGACTAAGTGGCACTGAACACCAGAGACCAACAATTTGTCCTGTCATTTATTGAGTTTGATGGGAGTTTCTGTGAATGTAGGATTTGGTGGGTCATCTTGAACAGCTCTTTCTCTTGAAGTGATAATGTGGAGACCAGGGGAAAAGTGGTAATGTGAGAGTTAACTATAGGAGCATTTTTGGTTGGTTGGAAATCAGCCTGTCCTCTTACATTATTGCTTTCATTAAAAAGTTCCACATTAAGTGGGAGTTCCTGAAATAATATTGCAACCACTAGCAATCTCCATTGTTGGAGGCATCAGAGTGGGAGAGAGCAGCCAGTGTCTGTTGACCCTACTTCATCACCAAAACCAACCTTTTTTCCTGCTTTTGCTATTATGACAACACTTTTCAGTCTCCACATTTCTAAGCTTTGCATCATGCAGTGCTTTCCATTGCTGAGAACTAAAGAAAAACTATTTCTGTCCAGATAGTCAAAAAAAATGACCCGCCCAGACTTTTTATCTGAATGGTTGATGGCTGTAGGAAACCTCCTCCTATACTGGCAGGACAGGCCATCCTCTGGCAGGCTGGGAATGAGAGATGCTACTTCTTATGTCATCCCACTTCACTTAGGACTGCAGAGTGAATGGCTGGACAAGGGTATTAGTGCTCTCCTCGTGTTACAGCGTGAATTCTAATTCCTTAATCCATGTGTTGTGTCCGCAGGTTCCGCAGAGGATAGAAGAGCAAGGAGATGCGTCTGAGGACAGCAGTGCAGGAATCCCAGGCATGTGGGGCAACTGGGGCCCCTGGTCTGCCTGCTCCCGGAGCTGCAGTGGAGGTGTGATGGAGCAGACCCGGCCCTGCCTCCCCGCCTATTACCGGGAGCGGGATCGGGGGTACCGGCGCCCGGGGCGGCAGTTCCCGGCCTCGGACAGGACTCACCACAGCTCCCACCACGAGGACTCGCTCTCTGCCTATCCCGGCCACGTCATTTCTGCCATCCGCACATCCGTGCCGCTCCACAGGAACGAGGAGCAGCTTTGGGCTGGGCTTCGTGCCCCTGCCGGGGGCCGGAACAGCAGCCACGGGGGCAGGGGCACACCGAGGGGCAGCCGGCACTCCCAGGGCCAGCAGCATTCCCAGGGCCAGCAGCATTCCCAGGGCCAGCAGCATTCCCAGAGCCAGCAGCACTCCCAGAACCAGCAGCACTCCCAGAACCAGTGGCACAGCGCCCAGGCGGAAAAGAGGTGCGTGTCTGTGCACACACGGCATTCCCAGGGGGAGTGATGTTTTTTCAGAATGACATGGCAGATTAGAGTTGATATTTTTTAATAGTTACGGTAAAGTTATTAAAGATTGAGACTGATTTTTGCAGCATTTACCATCTTCTGTGGAAGGCTGTCCTCCCTCATGACTATATGATTATATATATATATATATGACTATAGATATGATATTACCCAAGAACACATATAATTCTTCTATAATTGTACTAAGCAGATTATCTCATTCCCCTTTATCTTATTCCCCTTTTGCATTATGATTTATTGAGAGATTTTTCCTTTTTCTGCCACATTCTCATTTGACATTTCCTTCTTCACCATAATAATAAAAATCAGAACAAATAACAGTTCTATAATTGTATTCTTAACTTCCACAGCCAGTCTGATTTTAATTGGTTGAAAAAAAGATTAACCTTTTTTTCATAAAGGATGACCAACTGTCTGTTCACTTTTTTCCTACTCAAAACTCTAGGTTTGTTTTGTATTTTTCCAAAGAATTTCTATTTATTACCTTTTTTATTTTCTCTTTTTTTTGCTTTTTTTCTTTCTACCACCTCTTTTAGCAAAATTTCCTGTTCGAAGAAAGAAACAAAATTATTTAATACACAGAATATTTTAAACACTGTATATGTTTATATTAATTTTGTAATAACAGTTGCTCAGTCTTTAAGGCTGAGTGGAACTGTGCTGTTGCAAGCAATTCCAACGAATTCTCCCATTTCTGAGGAAATACTTTTTTATCTTCTTAGATACCAATCTATCAGAGTTTTTTAATGTATGTATGGAAGGAAAATAGATGTGTTTCCAGTTTGGAAGCTGAGCAGAACAGGCATGGAGATCCCCTGGGATGGAGTGCTCCTGAAATGTCTCTGTTCTGTCTGTCTTTCTTCTGAATGTGTATTCCAGCAGTTCTCTGGTTCTTTCCCTCTCAGCTCTCTTCTGGGAGACACAAGAAGAGAAGTTTTTTGGGGTAGTTAACAAAAAATCCAACCCAAGCCAAACAAAAAGCACCGAAAAGCCATAACCAAAGAAACCTTCCTTCATATCTTCTATTTCTTTAAGATTCCTAGTGATGCAGTCAGCTGTAATCACCTCTTTAAAGCCATGTTACTGCCCCAAACAACATAAAAAAGTGTTACCTTGAGGCAGTATTCCAGCCTGACTGCAGTAAGACAGTAGAACTCTGTTGCTGCTGATAAAGACATTCTCAGCCCCTGCAAGAACCTCTCTCCATCTAAAAGAATAGTTGAAAATAGAATTAACCTATTAGTCTCAGTGAAGCATAACTTTCAAGCAGCAGAACCAGCTGTTCAGATGCTGATCTTCCCAAGTGTCCTGGGACACATTTCCTTTGTCACTGCTTTGTCAATCAAACCCATGCAAATGATGGCCTGGGCCTGTTGATATAAATGCAACATGGCACTGATGATCTTAGGGAAGTGCAGGGAATGCCAGAGACAGGCACAAGGAGTGTTAACATGACTGCACTGAGGCAAAAGTCATATTTTCTTTCTTGTGTTTTCCTACTTAATAATTTCCTATAAAGCACTCCTGTTCCGGGCTGTGCAGCGTGACAGCCCCAGGTTGTAGGACATAGCTGGGTCACTGCTAATCCTGGGGCCTGGCCTTGCACTGTGAGCACAAAGGCATCTGGAGCCTGTTTGCTCCAGCCCTTGGCACCCTCTGTGTCCAAGGGAATCCCAGCTGGCCTGGCCCCTGCAGCAGCCCTGCTGCCAGGCTGCTGGCACAGCTGGGCTCCCATCCCCACGGGCTGGCCCTTGCTGCTGGGGTGGCCCCTGCAGGCCAGCAGAGACTGGGATGGTTTGGAACAATCACTGCAGGATTGGCTGCAATGTGAGAGGATGATGAGCAGAAAATGATACTGCCTGTGTGCAGAAGTGAAGCTGTGTTATTCCCTAATAGATGCCTTGCCTGTGAAATATTAAAATGATCATAATATCTGTTGTGTCTCCACTTTCTTATATGATGGAGGCCTTTGCTTTTGAAAATTCTTGTGCTTTCCTAAGCACAGTGCAAGCTTCTGTACCACAGTTGATTTTCCACCCCCACACATGCACACTGCCCCTTGGCAAAAGACTGAGGACTCAAGGTCAGTGTTTTAATCTTACTTGCATAATAAGTTGTTTCCATCTTGTGTTAGCAGGTCCCTGGTGGCTTTAAAGCCTGTCTTATTGCATAACTTTGAGATTCTTTGGTGGTGACTGTAAAAACAGAATGAGAACAAAAAATGTTAGTAGGAAATGGAATTGTTAGAATGACAAACCTAAGAGTTTTCCTTAATTTGCAAAATCTACAGTAAAAACTTTCTTTACAAAGGAGATTAGTGTTCCTATCAAATAGATGGAAAATGGATTTCAAAATGTGAGTTACTCTAGACATGATTTTTATACTGTAGAACAGTGTTCAGTGTTCACTAAATGGATGATCCTGGAAATTCATGTCAGGCTATTAAAAAAATAACTCCTCTGTTTTCACAAATTGTACAGTCAGTGGAAACTTTTTGGGGTATCTCTATTTACCGTGCTGGACTTTATATAAAAGCTGTAATTTTAGCAGACTTCCATAAAGCAATAAAAGAGGAATGGACATTTGTGACTGAGATTAAGCTCACGTTGATAACATGGTAGAATGAAACTGGATGGATTCCAAGGCAAATAGGTTTGACAGCAACAGCAATCCTCTCCAGCAGCCCAGTATGTTTGTATCATTGAGCTGCAAGTGGAAAAGTTCTCTGCCTGCTTCCAGGCAGCTGACAAAGAACTGCTCAACTTTTTTTAATCAAAATTCAGAATATGATTTAGATATCATAAAATTTGATACGCCTTGACTTTGAAGAGGATATTCACATTTTCAGCTTTTGAAAGTTAGTTCAGTTAGGCATTAGGGAACCAGGGCTGCACTTGAAGCTCAGGGAAAGAGAGATTTGAGGTACCTACAATTTGAAGCCTAGTTTGGAAAGTTTCAGTGCATCAGAAGTGATGGTCAGTCACTGGAAGGAGTATGGAAACACTAAAAGCTGATGGTTCTCTGTGATGTCTGGCAAAGACAGGGATCATTTCCAAGTCTTGAAGAGTTGAGTTGCCATTAGCACAGCCTCTTTTTTTCTATTTTGCACCTGGCTAAACTGCGTGGGGCATACCATACAATAAGAACAAACAGGAATGAGGAGACAGTGAAAAAATATCACAGCCTTTAGACAAAAAAAAAATTGAAGCATTTAGATATCTTTATAGAGAGGCACACATGGAAAAGTAATAAGGGCATGCAAAAGGATAACATGCTTAAAGAGAGAAAACACATCTTGAAAGGAAATATCATTCATGGGCTAGTGTTTAGTATTTCTTATTCTCTGTTTTGGGGATAGAGAAGACAGAACCACAATTGCATATAAATTATAGGATGCTTACAGCTGCCACCTTCTCTCTCTCTGTTGAAAAGCGAGTGGCTTTCGTGGTGGAGTGGCAAAACTTCTGAGTCCACATCTGTAAGCACGATGTGCACCTTGTATCTGGTTCTTAGGAGCAGAAAGAAAAAAAAATAGAGTTATCACCAGAATAATAAAATAACTAAAGCATTCTTGCATAAACAGGGCAAGTTTAAAGAAATATGTTAACAAGGAAAGTGCTTCCCTAAAGCTTTTTATTTTTGTATTTGGAAAAGGAATGAGAGGAAAGATTTGCACTGAGGAAATAATCCAAAAATCATCGACTTCTCACATGGCTGTAGCTCTGTGGTCTTTATTGTGCTGCCAGCAGCTGACGTGCAAGTCTGCTGTGCTGCTGTGTACCCTGGATAGGCTCAGTCTGCTTTTCTAGGCCCGTGAGCAATGGAAAGGAAGAGTCTATCTTTTAATGTCAAACCAGAATTTCCTTTCTGAAAGTATTTCTTTTGCCCCCTCTCACAGATGGCTTTGACCAGGCAAATGTAGGTCACTCAGCTGGCAGGTCTACAATTAACCTTTAAAGGGACAATTCAATTGTTATTTCTTTAACCCATTTAAGCATCATTAGCTGTGTGTTGTGATGCAATTTCTGTGACCTGTTCTAGTCAGCTCCAGTTCCAAGAGGAGGACGAATGTGTGATTGCTGCACCTTGAGGTTCAAGAAGGTATTATTTTCTCAAGTTGTGAGGGTTTATATTTGTTGGCATGAGTGTTTGCTTTTCTTAGTATCTGGAGTGAAACCCAGCTCAAGTACTTAGCCATCCCTCCTTTCATTATTTCTCTCATGCAATGAAAATGTCGTGCATTTAACCCCAAACCCAGCATGGTTATTAAAGCTTGTTGCAGGTTGATGTGTGTACAGAAGGAAGATAGAGAGAGAAGGATGGCATCCCTTTCTGAGGATAAATTTTCCAGAAGAAATCTAAGAGCTGTGGTGGTAATCAAAAAATTCATTTTGGTAGCACTTGGGGGATTTAAAGCCATGTGAGAAAGATGTTTGTTTTCCTTCTGAATAAAATTCCAAACAGATTCTAACAGCAATAATGATCACATGAAGTATTTCCTCCCAAAATGAGTAGCTAGCTGGGGTGGTTGTGGCCTCAGGCTGACTTCATGCTGTCACACTTCTCATCTGGGTATTAATCCCTCCAGGTCTCACTTATTACTGAATTAATATCAATTTTTATTATGCTACTGTGAGTGTGCTTTGAATAGTATTACCAAAAATAAAACCCTAACATGGTGCTATAATTGCAAGCCACCCCAGAAGCTTTCTTAGTCTTACTCTGAACAGTTCAACCCTTCCTGAGCTGGGCTGACTGAAAGAGGGGAAGTGAGAACACTGCTGGTGTTCAGTCAGGTGGAGATAGTGCATTTTACCAGGGAATTATTGCCCAATCACTGAGGGGTAGAGACACAGCAAAGCTCCCATCACATTGGTAATGCATCTCAGCAGAACTATGAGGTTCTTTGCATTGAATTTCTGTTGGTTTACCTGCCAACTGCATGGTTACAGGATTCATTCAAGTCTTAAAGATGAAGCTAAGAGGATCAGAGGTATTATTGAACTCAGAGAAAAAGAGGACTGTAGTATTTGGGTTCAGATTTTGGAATCTCTCTCAGAGCTGAGTGACATAAATGAGGTTATATAGCACTTGCTGGGAGATCAGCAAAACCAAATATAGTAAGTTATTGTACTGGGCATATTGCAACTGTGCTAAACTGGGGCATTAGTGGTGGTCTCTGAGGATGGAAAATTTCATTTAAGACTGTCCACATCCCATTAATTAAACCTGTTCCAAAGAGGCAGTTTTCTTAGTGAGCTTATTCATTAATTCTACTTTCTCATAAAAATGAAGATATTTTTTGCCCCTAATATGATGTAGAAACGAGAAGGTTTGTGATATAGTGTGGTATAATCCATTTTCCTACAGAAGAAGCACTTTTTAGGTGTGGTTGCTTGCTCTGTGAATTCTAACAGTTAAAATTTTTGGGACAGCTATGCTCACAATAATTTTAATACTCCTCTGTGACATGGGAGGCAGTGCATATCCACAAATCCTGGTGTGGTTACCGAAGTTACCATGGCCATAAACCAAACGAGTTAGTGCCTTTCTTTTAGTTAATGCTGATGAAAATCAGGCAGATGAAGTGAATGCCTGCACTGAATGAAGTGCCCTGCAAGGTGCTGATGAAGCTGAACAAGGTGCTCTGGTGTGGCAGAAGAAGTTTGTGGTGCTGGCCCTGCTTCCCAGTGGCTGATGCCCCCTTGGAAGGGCTGGTTCAGCTCCTGTGACCAGCCGTTGGACAGGGATATCAGAGAGATCTGCTCACTGCTTTAGGGCTGGTTTCTAGGTCAGTGAGCAGACAGCCATGCATGTCCATAATATAAAACAGAGTCTGAGAGCTCCCCTCCTTCATTCATGTTTAAGTGATTTTCTCCAGATTGATTTGGAGCTGGTGAAAAGTGAGTCTGTGGAATGCAGAGCTGCTCAGGGCTCGGGGCAGTGCTGGGAGGGGATACATGGTGGCTTTTGGTGGGAAGCAACCTGACTGTTCAGAGCTCTCCTTCTTGAGTAGATGGAAATATATCCAGATCCAGAAATAATCCAGTAAATCATTCATTTTTCTTAAAAAGGATTCTTGTTAAAGAATCTGCTAAAATACTCTGAAGATGTAAACTCGGTAGCAGTTATGAATAGGGTAACACAGTTTATTTTGTGACTTAAACATAAGAAAAAGGGGGAAAAATCATGCTGGGCAGTCTTTTTAAAGTAAACCTTGTTAACTTTGTGCCTAAAAATATATAAAACATGAAATAGAATTAAAAGCAGTAGGAGGGCTGGAAAGTAAATGATTGACTAGGACAGTTGTAGGCCAGTTACAGTTCTGAATTATGGAGGAAATGCCAGGGGTTAAAAATAAGTATCTGAAATTATTTTAAGGATACTATTTAGGAGTAATAAGAAAAAATAAAGTACATGAAAAAATAAATACCCATACTTATTCTGTTAACAGAAACTTATGCCAGTAGGGCCAGGATTTTTTTCCATTTGAAGTTTTGTGTCTGCAAGGACTTCTCCATCTCCCTTTATTTTTCTTCTTTATTACATTTTAAATATTGGAGTGCTATTTCAATAGCTGCATTGCTGACAGGAAGAGCTAATAAGTCATTTTTAGTTCTTCAGAAACAAAATCAAGGCAACTTAAATACTTGAACTGTTTGTAAATGGGTAGTGTCATTTAAAACCTGTCAGTTAATTACAATTATGTAGTGCTGCTTAAAAGATATTTTCTATGACCTAAAATATTAAGTTAAATTGGGAATACTTACCCACAGAAATAGATTTAATGAAGTTAAAATGTATGTAATTGATTTAGTTATAGAGGATTTTGCCTGCTAACAAGCAATCCTGTTAAAACCATGATGAGCAGTAGGGCTTAAATTTAAGCTGAAGAGCTTTGATAGGGATCTGAGGGGACTGAGCTCCTTTAGAACTAATTTTCTACTTGAAATCAAAGAACTGCAGTTTTGTAGCATTTTTTGAAATAGAAATGAATAACTGCAATGCAAAAGCACAAATCAGTGTAATTTAAAAGACATTTTGCAGTGGTAAATAACGTGGAATATTGGGAAATAAAGCTATAAATCATATTTGTAACCTCTCTTCTGCCTTTTCTTCCACTTGGTCTTGCACATAAAGCCTCTGTTTCTGCTGGTCGCTGTTAAGTTCAGCATGAGTAGGTGCTGGTGGTGGATTGATTGCTGTGATGATGGGACAAAACCACAGCCAGCAGCACTTCAGGGAACAGATTATAGGGCAGCTGCTTAATTCCAGTGAGAAGGATGGGCAAGAACCTGGAGAATGTTTGTTTGGGGCCTGGGCACGCAGAGCCAGGTCAGCCCCTGGGTGCGGTTAGATCGAGCTTACTGAGGAGATGAGTTTCCTTGGCTTATTAAAGGACTTACATGTTAATTCCTGGACAGGATTCCTGGTAAAGGAACCTTTGAAAAAAGCTTCAAACTCGACCGAACTCTCAACAAGATCAAGAGAAAGGTCTAAGTGTTGGTTTCACTCTGTCTGGTGATGTGTGGGGAGATTCTGTTGTGTGGTTGTTGTGACTGGGCAAGCAGGGAAGGAAACCATCTTCCTCTGCTTGTGAAATTATTTCTGCCAATAGACAGTTTTGAAAAGAATATCTACATTTCTTGTGCAGTTTTTTTCTTCCCATCCCTGGTGAAACTGTTACCTTCCCAGAACATTACATTACTCTGGAGAAACACGGAAAGGTTGTGCATTGAAAATGTGGGAAATTGGCAGTTTCTTCAGGTTCATTCTAAGGAGACTTTCCAACAGTACAAGTCTTCCTTGGTGTCATAAATGAGTGTTTTTGCTAATGTTCACCCTTGCAGTTTTTCATTTACAAGGGAAGTACTTTGATACTACGAGATAAGATGAATGAAATGCTACAAAGCTCATGAAAATACATTCTTTATTCTGTCAGACATCAGAAGAAAAAGCAAACGAGTTATGCTTCATCTGGAGGTGAGCCAGGGAACCTCTGTTTAGAGAACAGAGGGAGAAATGTGAGGAGAGAGGAAGTGATGGAAAAAGGGAAAAAATGAAAAAGATATGTTGGAGAGAGGCTTTGTAAAGAGCACTTAAGAGAAGAGGTGGAGGCCCAGGAAATTTGTAATCTTACCTGTGTATTTTAAAGACACTGGATATCCTTGGTTCAAAGAGGGTTTCTATTCAATATAAATATTCAGCTCCGAAAGTGCTTCCTTCTTGAAGACCACTTGAGGTTCAAAGCATTGTTCTTAGCATGAGGTCTATGAGACAGTGGCAGTGCATTTATTTGCTAAGGCACACGTTTGCTGATGGCTAAAATTAGGAAAGGTACTACAGCACAGTTCCTTTTTGACACTGCAAATGTGCTAAGAAGGGCCAGTTCTCACTACTTGCAGCTGACATACTCTCATCGTGAGAGAAGTTAAAAATTAGAACACCAAGAATACTAGCTAATAATAATGATAATAATTTTAAAATGCTTGCTATAACCCTTACATTAATAGCACAAAACCTCATTTTCATACCTGTCTGGGCACATGTATTTTTGAATTAAAGAATATCTTTAGGTTGGCTTAAGTTGAAAGGGGCCCATCATTTTTTTTATCAAAGTGCTAAACAGATTTGTCTGAGCAGTCAGGGAGGTGCAGGTGTTTGTGAGAATTATACCCAAAGGAAGGACAGTGCCAGGTCTGTGTTAAACAGCTGTTATGCCTCTGCTTGAGATGAACACAAGAGATCAGAGATGTCTGCTGGCTGTGGTCTGACATGAAACACTGAATGCTTTTCTACATACGTTTTTCTGGGAGGCAGTAATTTGCCTTTAGATGATAATTCTATTCTTGGTGACATTTTTTCCCCCTTTTCATCCTAACTGACTGCAAATATTATTGAATAGTTCTTTTCCTCTTCTTATTCTCTCTTGTTCTTCTTCAGTCCAGTGAAAAACTGGAAAACTTTTTATTATTGTGTTTATTTGATATACTGCACAGTTTAGCCAGAGAGATGGCTAACAGTTGATGGAACTGGTGAGATTTAGTTGCTTTCTGATATTTCTTCCTTTCTGTTGTTTCTAATTCTTGAAGGGATATTTAGGACCTTTCCCCATGCAAAGTATTGTAGACAATCATTGTTTGATATCTTTTTATCAGAAGCAATGAAATGAAAGGCTTGTCCTACATTAAATAGTTTTATTTACCTGAATGGATCAGCAGTAGTGAAAATCTGACTGACATAAAGATTTGCAGCCAAAAGCCCTCATGTATAATTAACTGGCCTGGCATAAGTGAAACCTGGGAGCATGTCATTTCTTTACCTGAGCTGATTTGGCTGAACTAGGAGGAGGAACTTCTGTTTAAGTGAAACAGATGTAGGATATGAACATAACTGTCCCCAGTCCTAAACTGTCTCCGGGGGCTCTGAGAAGGCAGCACACCTGACAGACCTATTAAATCTCTGGCTATCAACATGAATTTACAGGCAATGGAAAATTAGCAGGGCTGTTTTGCTAATGCAGTCATATTTGGTTCAGCTGGAAAGGGGAGTGCTTTTGGAAAGATTAATGTGGAAGGTAATTGGTAACTTCCTGAGGGCTCCGGCGTGTGCAGAACGCGCTGGATTGACGCAAGGGAGGAACACGGGGTAGTCCTGCAGAGTAAAGTCCCAGGCTTCTCTTTCCTGTCACCTGTGTTTCAAACAGTTGGTGTTTTCTCCTCTCTGGGAGTTGAGTTTCTTGTGATTTTTAACTGTTTATTGTCTAGTTAAATGAGAAGTGAAGTGTTACTTTAACTGCTTCAGTTCTGAGCGTGGCAATGCTTGTACCTTAGTGCCAGTGGTTGACTTCTCATTGGAATTCAACCCTCCAATCATTCTCATGATTGGTGCTCCAATTTTTGGTGCTCAATACCTAAGTAAATCCATCTCTAAATAATATCAGCCCTGCAGGGACTTTGTTTATCAGAAGGAACCTGAGCATTATTTATTATTGCTGTTTTCTTAGAGGCTGTGTGAAGAGTTTGCACTGACACAGTCATATCCTTGATCGTGTGGTGCAGCATGTTGCAGCTTTTGGAAATGTATTAGAATCCTTTCTAAATACAGATGTTTTAGGAATTGTGCTGTGGGAGGAATATGGGGTTCAATTCTGCTACCAAACTCTTGTAATTATTTCTATTGATACTGGGGAAGCATGGACTTGTGAAGGCAGAATCTAACACCACGCTGGAAAAGCTTTGTCAAAGTTGCCTAAAATTTGGAGCCTAAAACTCAGATCTTGCTCAAGTTGAATTTTCAGAGTTTGTCTGAGAGTTGTTGACTGTGATTCAAACAGTCAACTTCACTCTGCAGCAACACATACTCAACATATACTCAACATCTTGCTCAAATGCTCTTCTTAACCATTGCTACTTTAAGAAGGATAACTTGGTTTTTAGCATAGCTGGGTATGCAAAGACTAATGCAGTGTAACCTCACTCTAATTTAGGACTGGCTAAGTAGGCACAAGGCCAGGGGTTTTACTTGCTAATGCTTTTTTCCTCCTTTACCCATTGCACTAAATGAGAGTGCATCCCAACTCTGACCTGGCTTATGATAGTGTGCATTTTAAAAACTAAAAAAAAAAAAAAAAAGGAGGAACTTCCAAGCCATGCTGTGGGGAGGAGGGAGTTATGTGGCTGAGAATGAATTTAGGTAATCATAATGAATGACAGGTAAGAATAAGCCCTGCTGGCAACTGAAAATTCCCAACAAGCCAGCAGGGCTTGGCCTATTTCTGTCTTCTACCAGCAGATCAAAGCTGAGTGGATTCAGCATAAAGCAAACAGTGTCAGCAAGCTTGGTTTAATTGTGATTAGTAAGCTAATGTAGATTTTGTCTAATTTTCCTTCTCCTTTCCTCTCCATGGTTCTCCTTTCCCTGCTGTTTTCTCGTTGTGTATAGACCAACATAACATATCTCACTTTCTCCCTCGTTGCTGCATGACATTATAAATTCTGCCTGATAATCCCCAAGAATTATAAAAGTTAATTAACACTAAGCTATTTTTACAAGCCTCTTTATTACAGTGCAACAAACTGCATTCCTAATTTATCAGGATGTTGCCAAGTGTGAATGAAAGATGCTTTAAGGCAAAACAGTGTTCAGAATAGTTTCAGTCTGGGCAATACTGGTTTAAATGAATGCATGAACACCGATAAAAGTGTTAATAATTCGAGGTTGTGTGTTGCACTTTGTTTTCAAAATTACTATGTTGAAAGCAATGTGATGTTCCAGAGTCTCCAGAAATGGTGCTTCAGTTCCTCATCAGTGGGGACATCAGAAACATTTCCAAGTTAGAGTTTAGGAAAAGAAGCCAAGATGAGGCAGGAATTAACAGCAAGAATGTTGTTACTGCTTTCACTTCCTTGTGCTGTTGCTCTATATTTCTTGCAGTGACCAACCATTTTACAAGAAAAAAATTTAATACCTTCAAAATCAATATTTTCTCATTTTTGCAAATAATTTGATGAAGTTCCAGCAGCTTTTGGACACCTGCTGCCTTCAGCCATGAGTCCTTCTTTCAGACACTTGTAATTCTGTGTTTAAGGATACTGTGCCCGTTTCAGCATTCTTTTTCCAGGCTGAAGAGTCCAAGTTCATGTCACCATTTCTTGCATGTCCTTCAGTTCTTTCCAGTTCTGATTCATGACTCTGTACTGGAGCATAACAGTCAAACATCAGTCTCATTTTTGACCTTTTGCATGACCTGTCCTCGTTTGCCAGGCAGCAGTTTTCCCAAACAATACATCTTGGTGTTCTTCTCTGGAAGAGGCTAGTGCTTGTTTAATTTGGCATTCAGAAATCTGTCATAGAGGCATATTCCTCCCATGAGCTCTGCATGTGACTTGTGGCTCAGTTATTAGCAGCTTTCTCCTCCTGTTAAAAAATGCCAGTAAAACTGTAGATGATCCATTCAAAAGGCCAGTTTCAGTTGACCTGCCACCCCTTGTCCACCTCCCATAATCTCTGCTCCCTGCCATGCAGCAGCAACTTGCTCAGTGTCAGGGGTTGTTGCCCAGGTTCATATCTCAGACACTTGGAAATTGGTGTGCTCATGTTGAGAAGAAAACCACTCTCTGTACAAATCATGTAGAGACTGGAGCAAGTGAAAAGAAGAAGTTGTATCTGTTTTCCGAGATGAACCAATTTGCTCCAAAATCTGAGATGCTTAGTGAGAACTGATACCAAAGTGTAGAATATGACTAGGAATCTTAAGAAAGATTGTTTGTTTGTTTTGCTCTTGCTCAGAAATGAAGAATTACGTTAAAAATTAAAAATATCAGCAACATAGGGGGAATCAATTTATTTGCCCATTAAAAACCCCCCAAAACACAACAATAAAACTGTGTTCATTTAAATCAAACTGGATTTAGTCTGAACTTCTGAAATAATTCCCATTCATAATTTCTCTTTCTTTCCTCTCCTGTTTACTTACAGGAAGCCTTCCTTTCCCTGCCTTAATGCCAAAAGCCATTATACTGCTGCTCTCCACTGTAACTACCAAAGCCCTGCCTCAACAATGACTGTCACTGTCAGAGCAGATTAAGGGGGATAAACACTTCAAGAGTGCTGGTCTCTTATCTGCCAGGGCAAGTCAGCACTCTTGTTCACACATCTTGAGCCAGGAAGATTGATTAAAAGCCCCACGTGGCCATAAGGCCAGAATGTGAAGTAAATGACTTCCAGGGTTCCCATGTAACAAGAATCTTAGGAGAATAGAAGACTTGGGAAGAAAGCAAACCCTAGAAAAAACAAACCCAAAGAAAGGTCCCTTTGATCTGGTGTCTGTCTGACATCTGTAACACTTCAGTTTCTAGAAAATAAGTATGTCACTTTATAACTTCTGGTTTTCACTGCAGTTCAAGTCTATTTTGTATATATATTAAAAATATAGATATATTTTATGGACAGAAAGAAAATTACTTTCCTTTATTGGTGTCTCCCTTCCTGAGCTGCAAAGGTTACCCAAAATAACTGTATTCACACGTTGCTCTGAACTGGAAGAAATAATTTTTTGCCAACTTATTCTTCAGACTATGGCATTAGAAATCAGGGCCTGGTGTGATATTGAGCTGCACAGGTTGAGAAGAAAAGCAAATGCAAATGAACCTATTGCTGGCAGATAAAATTCCAGGATTACCTCCCTTAAATGGTGAGTCATAAATGTGGTATAATTAATTCTTTGACTCTTGCAATTTGGAGCTGAGACTCCAGGCTGAGCCCGCTATGTTGCTATGAGGAAATGACCTAATGGACCAAGGCAAATTGCCTTAATTTGTTATTTATTATATCTCTTATATCTCAGATGGCATCCCAGCTGCCTGAGGCTGCTGGTACGGGTGTAACATGGCCCAAAATACAGGGTTTTCAGTGAGATCTGTGAGCAGGAGAGCAGACCTGAAACGTGATGGTCAGTGCTCAGGGCTGTCAGCTTTTGGGAATGTTTTAGTAATGGACAGTGAAAGGTGGGCTTTTATCCTGGCAACAAACTGAGGCGTCACGACTTAGGAATTAAATGTATTGGAAATCCACACTTTGCATATTTAAAAAAAAAGGTAAATCTGCTGGCCAGAGAAGAGAAAATCATCTGTGTAACATAATAAGAATATTTTCCTGCATTTGTCATGTTTTCCAGAGGTCTTTCAGTAATATTTTTATGTTCCTTATTCTTATTTCTGTTTCCATTTTTATTTCTTAAGTAGCAAATGAAGCAGAACCACAGGAGACCTTTAGAATGGATACAAAATGTTTAATGATCTTTGCCGTGCTGAATGCAAATTTTCTTCTGTCATTACTCAAATCCTCAGTAGGGATTTTCTGCTGTTATCTATCTCAAGCCCTTCTGGAACATGGTTATGAATTTTAGCAGTATACAGCTTGGATTCTCTGAATTTCCATTTTAGAGCAGAGTCCTAGGGATTAAAAGAACAACCACCACCTCACTCCAAACTGCTGTTTTATACCACACCTTACCCTCAGCCTTTGGGAGCTGACACTCAGTGACTTCCATGTGACTCTTGGCCATAGAGGGCCCAGAATTTAGTTGAACCAGTAGACTTCTTCAGAGGTTCCCAATATATCAAACAAGATTGCATCTTGAACATATTTTCCAGAAAACAGGTTGAAATTTCTGGTTACCTGTTGCTTTGCAGTGAATAACTCTGACAAATGACAGGTCACGTATAAATATCTAACTGCTCCCTCACTTATGGATTCACTAACTGTTTTCTCTCTCTCTTTTTTCAGGAGCAGAAACAGAAATCCTATTGGGCCGGGAAAGTATGGATATGGAAAAGTGCCATACATTTTACCTTTACAAACTGACACTGGTCAGCAGCCTCAGAAACTCCGGAGGCAGCGCCAGTCCTCGAGGAGCCACGTGTTCCACCCGAGCCCGAGCCTCCTGAGCCCCTACAGCCAAGCAGCTGGGCCTCCAGTCCAACATGGGAACCTTTATCAAGAAGCAAGTGGGCCTCAGGCAGGACATCAGGTCCTGGGACCCTCAGTTTATCAGTCACCATCCTTTCCTGCGTCTCCAAGTCTGTTCCAGAGCAGTGACCCTGTGCCAGCCCAGGCCCTGCAGGGGCAGCCCCAGCCCCAGAGGGCCACGGCCATCGTGTGCGTCGGCACCTACAAGCAGTACAAGCTCTGCAACACCATTGTAAGTCTGTTTTTCCGAGGAGTTTCCTGTATTTAATGTGTTGGACAGCTACGGCTTTCCTCACTATGGGAAATGTTCACATGATTGTCAAGTTAAGCTGAACGTTGTTTTTTTTATTAATTTAATGAAAATTTTTGTGAACTTATTTTAAAGCGTCTTAGGGAGTACTGAAAGTAGATCCATAATACTGCAGTTCCTTAAACCCAAACCTTCAAGGATTTTAAGCAGTCGCTTAACCTACCAACATGTACAATTCTAATTGGATAGAAGGAGAAACCAGTCTTTTTGGTGCCAAAACCTGGGAATATGAGGAATTTGAGATAAGAATAGTAACGGAGGGAGGTAGGGAGCAAAATATGGACTGAACAATGTTAGAGAGTGGAATGATCGTGGAGAATTTTTGTTGTAATTATGGTGAAGGGGCAAGGGGGGGTTTTTGTGTAAATTATCCGCTTCTGTTTGGTGCTGTGATAATGTTACTTTGATCTTTTTGGGGGGGGGGATTTTTTTTTGGTTTGGTTGGTTGGTTGGTTTGTTTTGTTGATGTTGAAGGTTGTGTGGTGAATGTGGATTTTAATGATAATTCTTAAATATGTGACTCATAGAGGCAGGGTAGTGTGGAGTGTATTGGGTTTGCATGGCCAGGTTTTGGTAACCTGTGCTGGACTGACCATAACCCCCATTGCTGTCTCCCTGCACTGCTGGGGGAGAGGAAGTGGAGTCCAGGAAAGAGAGAGGAATGGGGAGAAAGTGGTTTTAAGATTTGTTGTACTTGTTGTTATCCTGTTCTGATTTTGACTGGTAATAAATTCAGTTAAATTCCCCACATCCAGTCTGGTTTGCCCATGGTTGGTAGTGGGTGAGTGACCTCTCCCTGTCCTTAACTCATGAGCCTCTCCTTACAGTTTCTCTCCCCTGCCAGTTGAGAAGGGTAGTGACAGAGCAGCCTTGTCATCCAACCAAGGTCAAACCATCACAGTCATAGACAGGTTTAATGTTTTTTTCATGAAAGAAGTGGGAAAATGGAGTTGAGGTGGACCACGTTATGAAGGCTGCCTACTTCCCAATCCCATAAGGAAAGGTTATCTTTTGTGAGTGCCCCTCATGTTCTAGCTGGCATTTAGAGCCAGCACCCAGTAGCCCAGATCACTCCAGGATCTTTCCAGGTGCTGTGTATGTTCTCTGAGAGATGCTACTTTTCCCAGCATTCGAGCTCTACATGCTTTGATTTTGGCTTCCTAATTCATTGGAATGAAAATCTGTTCTGTGTTAATTTTTAAATAAAACTTACTCTCTCACTGCTTGATTCAGAAATGTTTGGCTGGGTGTAGCTCCATGCTCCAGGGCAGCCTCCCATTGTATGTGGGAGGCGAGTGAGGTTTTGTTCTTTGTCCCCATTAGCAGTTTTCATCCTCCTAAAATTTCCAGTTTCTGCCTGTGCCATTTTAGTATTTCCCAAAGTATCTCCTCCTAGTATTTTATCTTATTTGGGCTCCTAATCTAGCCTAATGTTGCAAACATGAAGAAGCCTGTATTTGGATATTGAAGCAGGATGTTCAGGAGAGGTCTCAATATGTTGACAGAACAGGCCATATTTTTCTGGGTGGGTGCACATCTGATTCTTCTGCCTCTTAAAAATCCTGTTTTGTTCAGTGGAAGCCTGCATAGTGGAGACGGAGCAACAGAACACAGGATAACAAAAACATGACTACACAAATTAGATGAGTGCCTTTTTTGCCTCTTAGGGTAGCAGTTATTACATCTGCTTTATTTATAAATAAAATCCATTGATAGAGACTAGAGCAGTTGATTGAAGAGACCTAATGTCAAGAAAGCTTTAGTGTATTTGTCTGGAATGGAAAACATGAAAGAGCTAATTTGAGCCTCTGAGAATAGTCTCTGGTACAAATTGCTCTTTTGAAAAACACTTTTCTGTTTTTTGAAGGAAATGGGAAATGACCTTAGTGCATGGGCATTAATTTGGAAAGTTTTCTGTGCTGAATTTTCTCAGTGGTGTCCAGGCAATACACAAATGCCCCAGTCTTTATTTCACCCCTCACTCATCAGGGCACAAAGTTGGACAGTGTTCTGCCCCTGACTTCATGTAAGAAAATCGCTTCCAGGAAAGAGGTCTTTTCAGAGAGCAAGGGGTGAGAGGTGAGGAAGTTAGAAATGAGGTGGAAGAAAGAAGCAATCCCAGACAAGGTGTGGCAAAGGAAGGCTTGTAGAGATTTGTTGAGAATGACAGGTGGGCTGGAGAGTAGAGGGCAGTGAGCTTGTGAATTGGACACTGGCAAGGTAGGCAGGTCAGTGTGATGAGGGGTTTGGCCATGGGCAAATTTCTTTTGGTAGAAGGGGAACAGAAATGCAAATATTTTCATGTCAGTTTTAGAATCTGTTGTTTAAACGAAAGAGTTCAACAGATGAAGAGAAAACATAGGTGAGCATACTGTTTCTGCATCTTTGCTGTTGCTGAGGGCATAAATGCAGTTATAAAGAAATCTTTGGTTATATTGCAGGGGACTTTATTAATAGCCAAGGGAAATTGTAGATGATGCAGCTTCTCCTAAGCGTGGAACTCTCCATAGTGATATTCTTTATTTAGTAACATTTCTGTTACCCTTGTTGAAGCTGTAATTGCTGTTCAGGGTTATTTTTCTCCCTAGAATGTGGTAATTAATGTAATTATAGAAAAGAAGTAGCTAAGAACAGTTTGAGTATAAAGGCCAGGACGAGAGCAAAACAAGGCTGATAGTGTTTCACTCTGCTCACTTGTTCTTTCTGATTAAATGCTTCTGCACGCGGGCTTTAATTTAATTTATCAGCAGTGACTTGTACCAATAGTCTTGCCAGCAAGCAGAGAACAGTATCTTTTAATTTTTTTTTCCTCAGTTCTTCCTGGCGCACGCCAAAAATGAAAATCTCATTTATTGAAGGTATTCTGTTAACCATTATCCTGGTGTTTGGCCACTCCCTCTACAGTTTCTCCTAAGGGCAGTTAATTAATAACAAATTAAGTCAATCTGCCTCGGTCCATTAGGTCATTTCCTCATTATTGTACATTTATTGTTTTTTCATTAATAGCCAAACTCATTTTACATGACTGACAGCTCGATTCATAAAAGTTAAACTTGTGAGGTTTGGTCGGGGAGACCCTCGGAAGTGCTTGTATTTGTTCAAGTGTTCCTGCAGGTCCTTAAACCTATTTTCTCGTTACACAAGTGGCTTCCCCTCTTCAGCACCTTTCCTACATGCTCCCCTCAGAACACACGGCTGCCTGTCACCTCCTTGGGCAGGAAACAGGCAGGAAACATCCCTCCTCTGCACACAAACAGGTCTAACTGAAACCATGAGCTACCTGCAGTACAATGAGATTCTTCCAGTGCAGCCTGCACTCCTCCAAAATAGGGAGCTGATGAGTAAATCTTCCTTACTTCCCCCTGCATTAAAGGAAGGAGAATTATGTGGATGTGTGGTTGAAGAGGAATTCGAATGCGACCTTCTTTGCGTGGTTTGTCGCCGGAACAAAGGAAGCAACTCAAATGGAACATTTATTTACTGAGCACTTTCTGTAATTAATTGTCTCCAGCGCTGCCAAGTCAGCAGCTCTCTGTGAGTGCCTGAATGTGTGAGAATATATTTGTAAATTAACTCCAGGCTGCAGGTCACTTGGGCAGTGTACAGAAGGAAGCTTTCAAGGCTCTGGACATTCAAGACTGTTTGTTTTGCAGTGTCTATTTGGTGATACACAGTGCCCCTTTTAAAAGTCAGTTTTACCTGATTTATTTTATTTTTTTGTAGGGCATGCAGTGAATTGTGGCTTATTGGTAAATACAATAATTCTTAGTATGTCTCTATCCTTACTATGTAGAGATCTTATTGCAGCCTTTCAGTACTTAAAGAGGGCTTATAAGATGGCAGGACTTTTTACCAAGGCCTGTAGTGTCAGGACAAGAGGCAATCCTTTTAAATTAAGGGAAGGTGGGTTTAGAGTGGGCATAAGGAAGAAATCTTTCCATGATGAAGGTGGTGAGGCCCTGGCACAGGCTGCCCAAATAAGCTCTGGATGCCCCATCCCTGGAAATACTCAAAGCCAGGCTGGATGGGGCTTTGATCAGCCTGCTCTGGTGGAAGGTGTCCCTGCCCATGGCAGGGGGGTTGACATCAGGTGATCTTTAAAGGTCCCTTCCAAGCCAAACCATTCCAGGATTCTACATTGTCCTCGGTGGAGAGCCCAGGCCTGAAGGCCCTGTTTACTCTGACAGCTTGTTAACTCTCCTCTTCTGCAGTTCCCACTTTCCAAATTGCACCAAACAGCTGATGAGGTCCCACAGTAACCATGACCACTTCAATGCTCTGGGCAGAAAACCCATAAAATAAAATAAAATAGTGTCTCTTTTGGTGATTCACTTACAGCACAACAAAGAGTATGAAAACCAGGTAGGGAAATTCATATATGAGTTTCAGCATGAAGAGCAATGCAAAAAGGATGTAAAATCTGAGTTGTATTCGAGGTATGTTTTTGACCAAATTTATATCTCAATTTATATAGTAATTTGCAAAAAAAACCCCAAGGTAAAATGTATGAAAGGCTAATTGTTGAGGGCTCACTGAGATATTTATGGATGAAGTTTTGCTGAGCTTGTCCAGTTTATTTCCAGTTACTGGTTCATATGGATTAGTGTCATGTCTCCAGTTACATTGTGTTGTCTTTCTCAGTATTTTATGTGACTGGTAGTTAACAAGAAGTAATTGTGTTTTGGAGAAGTGTCTAGAGAGGATCAGAAAACAATGATTACTTTTACTTTCTTGCCCTGACCCTTCAGCTGTGCATACTGTTATTCTGGTAGCATAGCTATGGAAAATCCAGCTTTTGGTTGTGAATAAGAGTCCTCTACTTGAATCTGTGTGTAGAGCACTTGAGAACAGCACCTGAGCAGGGAATGCAAAGTATCTGAAAAGACAATTTTGGAAATGGAAAGAGGTTTTACAATTGAAGAGATGAAGTAAGAGGCTCAAGACCAATCCCCCACTCTATTGTGATGGGATAAATTAATATATTTAATTGCCCAAAGAGCCTTAATGATGATGATGACGATACTACTTTTGACTGGTATGAGTTAAAACTTTGCCATTGAAAGGCTTTTTTTGGACACAGACCCCCAATTAAATGGAATTGAAAAGTCCTGCAGTAACATGTTGAGTTCATTAAAAAGTGATGTGCTTTTCTCTCCCCTAAGCACATAGGTAGGCATTGGCAGGCTCCCTTGGCACCTGGGATCTTGGGCCATTCACCAGCTCGCTGGTGTTTCAGTTTTTTCCAAAGTTTTCCACTCTATAGAAACTGAAACGTTTCCAAGGTTTCAAGTGTTAACAAAGGTAGGAATGGAAATGTTTAATTTTGTATGGAACAGCAAATGTAATTCCCAGACTAGTCTTTTCAGAAGTGATACAGGGTTCTGCAAGTGTGCACTCTTTATTGTAGTTGGGGTGCTCAGGTATTGAGGTAAGGACTAACAAAAGACAATGTATTTTTAAGTGAGCTTTCTTTTTTAAAACTGAAAAGCTCCTTCTTGTTTCCAAAGAGCTACTGTGTGGTTTATTTATTCTCATTTGAGATTTGTACAGAGTAGGTGTTTGACATAAGTGGCAAAGTGGGGTTATGATGACATATCTTTTCCTGAGGAAATTTAACTTTATGTGAGGAATTTTCCATGTGAACACTGTGGGACTGTGTGTAGGTCTGGTAGTCTGACATTCCGTGGGTGTATAGGAAACTTATTAAAAGCTTTCATTACTGTGGGGTTTACTGTCCTTTCTTTGACTATTTTGATATTTGCAGCAGGATTTTGTAAATATTAGTTCAGAATGCATTTCACCAGTACAGGCTTAACATACCAGGCACTGGCTCAGAGACACCTCTCTTAAAATGTAGTTTATCAATTGTCATTTGTGTACAAAGGATTCACATGGAGACATCTTTGATAAAGCTCTTGAGCTGCAGCTGTTTCCTCTCTACGTCCTTACTTTATGACAGCCCCTTCAACAGCTAAGAACACTGTATTGCAAAATATTTGGCATGATGATGTTCTTATTAGAATTTAAGTAATTATGGGAAATTGTCTGCCTTAAATCATTAGGAAAAGTATGCTGGGGTAACTTTAGAAGCTCCCTCAAAGAGTTTAATTCCACAAGTGTGCTCTGTAGTTGTGCCAGTGACAGAGGTAGCTGTTTTACACAAATGAATTATTACTAGGTTGATTACTTACTAATCTAGTAAAATGTTTATAATAAGTCCAAAATAGCACAGTTCAGAAAACCTTAATGTTTACAGGCTTGTGGTTTTTAATTGAAAATTGAGTTACTTCCTTCGCTGGATAAATGTGAGTTATTTTGAACTAGTTTAGTGTCTCAGAGTCTGAGAGTCATACCCTGTTGTGCCAAGAACTGTAAAAACACAGACCAAAAGGAAAGGTGCAGCCAATGTATACATGGCTACTGTTGTATTCTGTGTTGTCCAGGTCTGGGAGAAGTGACCTGTGGGATCTTTAATGTTCTTATGATCACTCTCAAAAACGTACAGGAACAATGGGATCTTTGACTTTCTTCAAAGACAATAAGATATAAATAAAGTATAGTGAAGCTTAGGATAGAATAAACACCTTAAGGCAAGAAAACAGGAATATTCCACTGGAAAACAAAGATTGAAAGTGTGTGTCAGTGATAAAAATCTACTAAATATGCAAGGGAATTATTAAACACAGTGAGGAACTTAAATGTTCACTTTACACCTAGAGGAATTATAAGGCAAGAAAAGCCAACACTGCCATAATTTGTCAATGAAACCATCTTAACTCTCTGCCTTGTGTCGTGCAGAACCAACTTTTCTATGATTGACACATTCTGTGACGTGCTTCTAGTTTGCATTATGGTCTGTAATGAGTGGCATCAACTGCTTTCACCCATGTTTTGCATTCAAATGTTATGAAACAAGAACTAGGACTCACACCATAGATTTGAAAAATCTGTAGCGACATCTCTGCTGACTGGTATTGTGTTCACTCCACAGACAGCAGCACTGCTTTTGAAACAGTGACCACACATCCCTTCACATTAAATATGACATAAACCATTGTAATTATGGCTCAGGACAATTTAATGGTTAAAGTTTTCTCCATGTAAAAGTCCCTCTTCTTGTAAAAATGTCTTAATAATCCTTTCCACTGCTTTCTTGCTTTTCATGCTGTTGCTCCTCAGTATCTTAGGGCATTCCTTTCTCTGTTCTTGGTGTCTGTACGTGGTAGACCATTTCCACAGTTTAGTGTTAGAGTTACACAATTCATATACATTTAGCACCATTGGTATGTTTGGGGTTCAGCTTGAGCACTCTGGGAGCTGAATTTTCCAGAGATTCTGTCAACTTCCCAATACATAGATCTCCTTGATTTTTAAACTATAGGACTTCAGAAGGTATGTTAGCAGTAGAATTTCAGTATTTTACGATCCTGCAGGAAGCACTGAGGTGCCTTTTTCTTCTGTGAGGTTGATTTGGAATTTCTGAGCCTATTAAATGGGTCTCATGGTGAAGCTGGAGAAGTCTCTGTGCTGCCTGATGTGAATTTGTGTCCAAGAGTAGCTGAAGATTCAGACCTTCACTTATGTGCAGTAGTAACATGACATAAAAATGTTAACAATTCATCTAAGTGCCTCAAAATCAAATGCACTTCAGTTGACTAAAGCATTTGTTTCCTGACTTCTTGGTGAACTATGAATATGAGATTTCACGTGGCAATTGCAACTGTCTGAGAAGTTACCTCGCTAATTATGAGGGTTAATGAAATGCTTGTATGATGGAGGAAAGAGGAAAAGATCCATAGTTATGCAATCACTTCATCAGTTATGAACAGCATCTCTAGCACTTAAAATGCTGTGGAATGATTTGGAAACTTCCTTGGGATGCTTGTCAAAATGAAGCAGATTTTCACTCTGCAGTGAAACAGGGTGGTTTAGGTGCCTGGTTATTGTTCAGTTGTAATTTCTGTGCCCAGTTTTAAAGAGGAAACTAATCAATGAAAATTTGGACTGCAACCAGATGGCTGCATTCCTGGTGTATTTGTAGTTCTGTTTAATAGGGTATTGCAAATTTGAGTAGAAATCATTTATCAATATAGTCAAGTGTTGTGGGAGGAATTTTAAGGCGTTCCAGCTTGTCCTTGTTTCTTTTTGTCAATTCATAGTGACACAAGTCTTTGTCTGAAATTCCGGTGTGTAATTCTCACCACTCCTTTAATTTGAACAAGAAATGTGCTTTTTATTCCTATGTCAGTTTAATTGCATCCAGGTTTTCAAAGCAGAGAAAGCTGCAAATGTTTAGAAACTTTGATGGGGGAAATCCCGTGATTAATTTGCAAATATTTTTTTAAATGTTGTTTTTAGGAACATTTGTTAAATATTCCCATTAATTACATGAATGACAGGTATAGAAAACACTGTCAAATGTCAGCATCTGCTTTGGCACATGGAAAGAGTAATTTATTCCAGGTATTTTTAGGACTGTAGTTCAGGTATTGCTGATAACAATGACCAAGGTTAAGGCACATTTTCAAGCCAGATAGCAGGAAAATTGCATGAATACAGAAACTTGAAGTGAAAGTACTGCCAATACAATCCCAATCCTCTCTGGTACCGACTGAGGTGAACAGAGGAAGAAGGAAGTGCAGAGAAGCTGCCAAAATTAATCTAAGGGTGCTGAAGGAGAAGTGATCTGTTTTAGTGATCTGTTAGCAGTGCTGTTAGTAGAGTTTTTAGTTTTGTGGTTTGGGTTTTTTTTTTTTTCAATTTTAGAATTTTTAAGCAGGGCTTGAAAGCAGCAAATGGCCAAAACTCGTGTAGAAAGTTAGGAAACATAATCACACATCTAGCAAGCATGTGTTCCTTTGTGTAACCACAGCTGAGCAATGGCAGCCCAAACCCTCTCCCCCACAAGTGGTGAAGGAAGCTGGCACTACGTGCCCTGTGGTGCCCAGAGCAGTTAAATAAGACTTTTGCATAAGATACATTAAGATCTAACTGCTTACAGAGCAATGCAAAGCCCAGAAATAATTAAAACTGTGGTGAGATTAAAAAAAAAGAAATAAAATCAGTCTGTGGTGCTCTGTCTCACCTTTGATTGTACTTTGTTCAGTGTGCTGTGTGTTTGCCCAGGAATAACACCTCGGTGGGCAGCATATTGCACGTGTAGAGCCACACAAGTGTAATTAATAAAACAGAGTTTTGTTCTAGTGATAGGTTGGTAAGGCTGTTTTTCTTCAAACTCTTGACTCGTGTTTGTGGAAAAAGCAATCCTGCATTTTTTCTGTGTGTCACAGCAGTGTTAGGGAGGCAGTGGGTGATCTGTGGGGGGAAGAAGCCACGGAAACAACCCTTACTTTGATCTGCAAACTGGCTTTGGGTTTTGGCTTCAGCAATCAGTAACTTGCCAGTCAACAATGTCCTGCTTGCTTTTGCTGAATGTCTGTTTGCATCTTCATTTGTTAAAGGCAGCAAGGAATCCCGATTGTCTTGATGGCTGTTTTGAGACCTCAGTTTGGGTCACTTCCTGGTGTCAATCTTTTTGATGATGTGAGGTTTTCGTTGGAGCAGAAAAGTGCCATTAAAAGGACAAAGTCAAACCTGCAGCCATTTAGAGCTTTCAGAACTGGAGTTTTGTCAACAATCATATGGTAACTCCTGTGTTAAGAAAACTATTTAATTATCTGATAATATATTATTTTACCCCAGGGTCCCTGCATAAATCAACAGCTTAGTTATGAGTGATACACTACTCAGTGTTATTCTCTTTTTTATTCAGCCCTTGGCTCCCTGCCTTAGAAATGCTCCTTGCAGAAGATGAGAAAAAAGTCTTTTCCAAAGATCAGTTGTTGATACTGTTACTGCAGTGTTTGCTTTAAAATTCACAAAGCTGCTGTGTGATAGCAAGATCTAATCTGTTGTCAGAAATGGAGCTGGGATGTGGAAGAATGATGTTTAAAAGAACTGTTCCATAATTTAGTGCCACTTGTTGAGTAGTTTGGATTGGATTTTTTCCCCCTGTTCAGTACCATATTTATTACTTGACGATAGTCAAAGCAAAATTTGCATTGGCCAAAATTTTAATTATGATTTGGCAGCTCATCTGCAAATCAGGTCCAGATGTTTTCAGTCAGACCCCCAAAACAGAAAGTACATAGTTCACAAACCAGGAGAGGACTGGATTAAATAAATTGCCCCATAGGTGACATTTTTTACCTCATAGCTGGTAGAGTAGCTGGTTCCAGAAACTGTCTTTCATGTTCCCTATTCTGTATGTCCATTGTATACCAACTGGGTTTTATAGTGAATGAGACAGAGATTATGTAAATAACTCTTCTAATTAAATATTCCTGACTCATCCCCAGAGTAGGTCCACTCTGCACACTGAGTGAGTCATAGATGATATGGAAAAAATGGTATATAATCATGTGAGAACGGACCTCACAGACAAAAAAAGCCAAATTATATAGTAATTGCATGGACAACCTGTTCTAACTTGAGATTAAACCTTCCTTTGAGGTCCTGTGACTTACTTTATAGCATCAAAACAAACAAACAGAAGCTTTCTCTTGACTCCCAGTCCCAAGATTTATCTAAGTTTTCCCAAAGTATTCCATGCATTTTAGGTACAGGCATTGGCTTTGTCCATGCTGCCTGAAACAGGCTCAAGTGGTTATAAAGAACAGTCTCTGCCCTCAAACAGACCTCAGGAGCACCTCCCAATAATTGCTGGAAAGCTTCTCAGCCTCTTTGAGCCTCAGACGTGGAACACACTTGTAAACAGATTGTTCCACCAGTTTTGCTGCAAAACTTTAACAAGTTTTGACCAAAAGCGTACAAAGTGTGTTATCAGCACTTTTTTCAAAGTCTTGTGGCCTGGCTATACTTAGGTAGATTTCCATATAAAAGGCACAGGATGCATTCTTGAAAAAAACCCAACAACACACTTTCCTGGCTGATGTCATTTCACTCATTAAAATAAAACAGGCACTTATATTTTGAAAAAAAATAATTATCAGAATATTGGAAGCATGGGAAAAAAATAAAACCCTTCTCCCCTTTGTTTTCCTTCAAACTCATTCTTGGACGAAATGCTTCAGTCAAAAAAAAATGAGACTAAGACAGATACCAGGAGTGGAAAGTTTTAGTCTGAGCAGTTAAAGTTGGAAAAACTCCCCAGTAAATGGACAGTGCTACCAGCTGCAGCTACACCAAAGCATTATAAAATAAGACAAATGTATCTGCTAGTTAGTTTAAGGTGCCTTTCTTTTCTTTTTTTTTTTTTAAGTATATGACCTAGGGAGAAAGAATATGCTGCAGGAACAGTGTAAGAGTGTATTGTAGCAGAAACTCATTTTTGATGGAACCAAGAGCTCTAGAATCTGAATAAAGCTGCAATTTCTGGTGCACTGGGTTCCTGCAAACTCATAGTAATTTTTAACCTACGTTTACAGTGCTCTAATGATGTTCCACATTGTAGGGTGCTTTTTTTTTTTTAACTAAAAAGAACAAAATGAGTTCTCTCAACAGACTTACAGTTCCCCCTAGATGTAGCAACATCTGTACATTTGCCTGTACATTCTGCCTCATATAACACTGCAGTGACATTTCAGTTGGCTGGTTATTAGACTAGAGATCATTCTCTAAAAATATTGTGATTACTGCTGTAATAAGAATTTTTTATTAAAAAGTGGAATATCCTGGTAATACAAATCAGAACTTCCCTAAACTTTCAGTCCTTCTGCTGGAA
This sequence comes from Pipra filicauda, assembly GCF_003945595.2. Lineage (NCBI taxonomy): Eukaryota > Metazoa > Chordata > Aves > Passeriformes > Pipridae > Pipra > Pipra filicauda. The sequence goes on along the minus strand of NW_024104976.1, from coordinate 5,725,064 downwards.
CCATTCAGGTAGTCCCTCCTCCCACACAAAGGCCAGTCATTTAAGTGGAATGCTTGCAATTGAATTTCCATTGACATTGATTAAGCTTTCATACAGAAATCTGTTGGAGGATTATTCCTGCACGCTGGTGGAGCTGGTAAAATAAAAGAGTGAAGCAGTGAAACCTATGTGGCATAAAACCTGCAGTCCAGAAAGAATAGGCAGCTCCAAGAACAATGTTCTTAAAAAATGTAATAAAATACTGCTGGAAACCCTAGAGTAGGTGTTTTATCACATTGGCATAATTTTCTGCAAACTATGAGGACTAGATATATCAGCTTTGCTTTAAGTCTGTAGACTTTGCTAAGGATGAATCAAACATGAGTTTGTCTCTGGATCTTCCAAAGCTGCTACTGGTGGTGCCTTCTGGAGGGGGTTTCAGAGGGGCTGATTTTTCTAATATAAAGGAGAGTTACTATAGTTATATTAAAACAACTGTCCTTAGTACACCAACCTCCCATTTTCTGAAGAGTGCTATTGAAATATGCTCTGTTTTGCAGATGTATTGGAACAATGTAGACAGATGAGACGCTGAACCTTCCACGTTAAGGCTTTGTCAGACTTTGAGCCAGGCTGTGTCACATGGAAATAGCTTTCCATTGATTTCCCACTAAATGAGGCTATAGCGTGCAGCTTAAGCACCTTGAGCATTATGTAGTGTTGCTATAAATAGATATTTGAATGGAGGGATTCTTGTATTTGCTGGGGTTTTTTTATGCAGCATATTTATATAGAAAAGTGATCCCACTGCTGAGACTGAGAGCAGCTGTTGTACAAAGCAGTTATGATTTCTGCTGCAAATGCCAGGCTTTTGATGCTTGATTGGGATCATGTGAAGGATATTCTATGTGAACTCCTGTCTAGATACTGAAGTAGTTCTCCCCTCAGGGAACTGGGCACTAAAAGTAGTCTGGGAGAGTAAAACAGTAACTACATTTTAAAAAAAACAGCTTTGAAATGAGTTGATAGTCACCTGGTTTTGCTGGATCAAAAAGGACTAGAAACAGTCTTCAGTGCACAGGTGTGACTGGACATGGCTCTGACTTTCACAGCATGCCCAGCCCTGACAGTGGAGCCAGAGGTACCTCAGGGACAGACCCGGTGGGCAGCTCTGCCATGGACCATCTTCCTTCTTCCAAATACAAACTCATCGCTGGCTGAGTGGGATTTGGGTGGAAATACAATGATTTTGTGTCGTGCACACATCTAAGGTCTTCACCATGTGTGACAGGCAGCCTCTGGAGAGGAGTGAGGGGAAAGGGAAAGGCTGCAAGCCCGTGTTTGTTCCTTGCTCCCATAGACCGAGATGGTGTTGAATCTCTCTCTGGTCAGTAAAGCACAGCACTGGTTTGTGGTGATTGTCATTACTGAGCTTAATCTCCATTGCAGCAGAGCCTGGGTGGGAATTCATGGCTTGAGGCGGTGCCCAGAGTTCTGCAATACAGGTGCTCCTTCTTGTAAACTTGTGCAGATCCCCCTGCATCCACAGATGGGAATTCTCATTCCATGTCAAGCCACACATTTATAGTGTACTGTCTGTGGCTGTGGGCTGTAACCAGAGCTGGCTAGCACTATTTTTACTGCAGAGCTGTTCTTCACATGCATTTTAAAGTTTCTTGCTTATTTTTGTTTTTCAGGAGCATCATTTCCCTTTGAATAAAAAAAATCTGCCTGTGATATTTTGTGCCACAGATATTTCCCATACCTTATTTAATTTTATTTTGTTTTAGTTGGCAGACAGTTGTCTTCATGTTCTGTTACCATTTTAAAAAATTGGAACTATTGGAGGAATAACAGAGTCTTCAGTAGTTAAAATGCATCAGTTGCTGTCTTTCAGTACGTGTTCAGGTAGACAAAACTGGGTTGCCTTGGTTTGAAGCCCATGCACTGCCCTTGGCAATGCAAAGAGAAGCAACTTAGCAGATGAATTAATATTTGAAGGACCCCACATTCCACTTTCATACATGGATATGGAACTTCTGCAGGTTTCAGGAGGAACAAGACACGGGCAGTTCAGAGCAGAAGGTCACTGCAGACAGACATGGTGGGTTGTTGTGCAAAGACCTGGAATTTGTAGAATATGCATATTGCAAGGACATGCTACTGCTAAGAGTAATCTCTGAAAATGGAAGAGGAATCTGCAGATTACTATTTCAGAAACAAGTAGTTTAATTATTTTTCTTTGGAGGTGTGTTTATCCTTTGGGATGTCGAAGGATTAATATGATCACATAGAAGCACTACAGAAATGAAAGCTGGAGTACAACTAAATTACTTGGACTTAATTTAACCTGTAGCATTGCACACACAGAGAATATTAATTATGAATTATGCCTGAGCCTGGAGAATCAAGAAGGAACATGGGCCCTTGGAAAAAGAGTTTGCCAGTTACTGTAGGTCATAAGAACGAAACGTTGCCAAAAATCTTAGTCAATGTTTTAATTGCCTGTAGAGGTGGTTTCAGGACCAAAAAGGCCTGTTTATACATTTCCAGCAGTGCTTTATCTCAGCCCAGCGCTGACACAGGTTTGCTGATGGCAGATGTGAGCCCACATCTGCTGGCAGACTGATAATTTTCTGGTGTTCTGCCAACACTTCTTTAATTAACCAAAGTGTCAAAGACTGGTTAGAAACCTATGCTTTTTGAATGTTTCCCAAAAGCTAAAAGGCAAGTAGGGTGGTTTCTTTGTTTTACAGTCTTAGCTGTACCAGCAGCTCTTTTTAAGAAAGCTCTAATGGTACATGATAAAGACAAATACTGTGTGTTGCTGTCCCTCAGAATACTTTCATACCTGCATATTTCAGAAGAAATTGAGGCATAAATAAAGCTGCTGTTCCTGAAGTACGAAGTCACTATCAACAGCAGGCTCAGTGCATTTCAAGAAATTTGGCCTGAGGTCCCAAAACACGAAGGGATACTTCTAAAATGCTTTGTGTTAAGCACTGCCTGGCTCATCAGTGCAGTGCTGTGCTGCTGCTGCTGCTTTCACATTCTGAAAGTTCAGGAGGAAAAGTTGGCTGAGGTGTCGTGGTCGTTGAAAATGCAGCAGGGGAAGCTCTGAAAGCACCTTTACCTTGTGTGAAAATGTCCAGCACTTTGAAGGTACTTTGCTGAATGCAGGCCTACATGTTAAATTTACAGCATTGGTTTGTCCAAGCAGCACATTTTAAGTAGGAGAAATGTCATTTGAAATTATGGATTCTAGATGCTGTATCTAATTTTACAGAGCACAACTGAAAGAATAATAATTAAAAAAACCCTCTCCCACCAGAGGGTATATATTTCTAGACAACTTGTATCTGCCTCTACACAAAGGAATCTGAGATTTATCTTAGTAGATGCAAAGTATATTTTTTGCTGCTCTGGCCTCCACAGACATGGGTTAAAAAGGAGATTTTATTTCCTTTTTTACAAACATTCAAAGAGGTCATCCTGTTTTCTGTATCCCAACATCTATGGAAAACTCTAGATGACTCCATCTGTCATGATTGTTAGATGATTCCAGATCTGTCATTAGCAAAACACTGAAGTAATTTGACTTTGTTTACCAAAAAATTGTTTTCAAGTCCCTACCAGGCAGCACAACCCGAATGCCCTCATGTCACTGAGAGGGAACCGAGGGGGAGTCACACAGCAAGTTAAATATTTTAGCGAACTTAATTCCAAAAGTCTCTGGGAAATTTTGGAAAGAGATCTGGGTTGTTTAAATCCCAGCGCTCTGGCTTAGCCACAGGAACGTTGTTCATCTGCAAACATGCCAACGTGCCTGCTTTTTACAGCCAATTGCCCTGTGCCGGGCAGGGGCTCAGTGCCAGGCAGAGCCCAGCTGAGCCCAGCCCAGGTGGGACTGGATCCCACTGCAGCCCCTGGGGCTGTGGGTAAGCCTGGCTTTGTCCTCGGGCTGTGGGTAAGCCTGGCTTTGTCCTCGGACTGTGGGTAAGCCTGGCTTTGTCCTCGGGCTGTGGGTAAGCCCGGCTTTGTCCTCGGGCTGTGGGTAAGCCCGGCTTTGTCCTCGGGCTGTGGGTAAGCCCGGCTTTGTCCTCGGGCTGTGGGTAAGCCTGGCTTTGTCCTCGGGCTGTGGGTAAGCCTGGCTTTGTCCTCGGGCTGTGGGTAAGCCCGGCTTTGCCCTCAGTCACCTTCCAGTTCTCCCAGCCCTGTGTGTGAGCTGGGAAGCAAAGGATGAACTCTAGACATTGTAAACATGAGCTTTCTTTGGGGTTGCCATCTTCTCCCCACAGGTGCTCGCTGCTGTATTTTGGGAGTTTTATAGTCAAGCTACATATGACAGAATTAGTAATTAAATAGAAATGTAAAAACGGGTCGTGCTCTCAGGGAATAAATAAAAATGGGGCATCTGGGGGACCCCCCCCCCAGTGCAGCTTCACTTTTGATTGTACAGGGTCATGCTTTTTCCTTTTAATGATTTTCTGCCTTAAAGATGTGCTAAAAAGGCAGAGGCCAAGAGAGAATGCCCAGTACTCTTAGGTCTTCTGAGAAAGGCTCAAGGGTTTCATTTTCAGGGGGGCTGAGCAGCAGGCAGCATAAAACTGTCATTTCATTCAGCTATGCATTAACAATTTAGGTGGGGTTAGTAAATGGTGCATAGATGTTAACTGCATGTGGAGTATAATATAACACTTAAAACCTTAGTGATTCATAAATTGTAGTAATTTTGGCTACTTGTACTTCGTAGTTAACTCTTTCACAAAATATTTTAGAAGACATCTAAAAATAAAAGTCGTTATAATCTATATAAAGAATAAAGCAAAGCGTTTTTGCAGACCAAGTCCCTCTCTCAAATTTTGACTCAAAATTTCATATTGTAATTAAACCTTGATGAATGAAATAGAGAAGGGCAACTGAGTTGGGACTCCTAAAGTAGCAGGGGTGTTACTGAGTTAGCCTTTTCTTCTGATTTTTGGCTTCATCCACACAATGTTGAGTGTATTTGTCAGTCCTTTGTTCTCCTTTAAAGCAATGGGGCCTCTGTCCTTTGGGCAACTGTCAGTAAGTTTAAAAGCAGAAATTGTAGCTATATGAAAATGATCTTAGAAGGGATGGGTGTCACTATTTGTTGGCAACAGCCATGAATATTTTGATATTTTTATTCATACATTGCCTGCAGTTGGTATGAGCAGAGCGTACAGGAAATGGTTGATGAGCCAGAAATACTGGTACACAAGGGCATGAGCTCAAGGGTCAGAAAAGGAAAAACAAGAAACAACTAAACTTCACAATAGGCTGGTAGCAAATGTGTGCCAAAAAAAAGGGGAAAGCGTTCCAAATAGAAACCCTTCAGGCTGGGTTCTTGGCTGGTGCAAGCTGATGTTTGTTCTGCTGTGATTTAGTGTAGTGACCTTAATTTATGCCAGCTCAGGTTCTGTCCCTTCCCCTTTAGGATATGTGCAATAATGGGTTTCCATGAAAAATGTGAGTTTCCTCGCCTTGGTTGGTGGTTGTGGCTGAATTATTGTGCTGCAATGCTGTGCCACACATGGAAGGATCTGGATTTCAGTTGTGGGAATAAAGCTTTGCTTTCTGCTTTTGGCACTAGAAAGACTTTTGGTCACACCCTTCCAATGTGGTGGCTCATGGTCCTATTTTCAAGGAGGGCTTTTTGTTTGGTTGGTTTTGTTTGTTTTGTTTGGTTTTTTTTTTTATTAGAGGGTTTGTTGAGGAAAACACTATTTGCATGTACTGGAGATCTCAGAAGGGTGGGTGAACAAAGCACAGATGGCTGCTTGGCCAGAAACAGTGTTTATTCTAGAAGATTTGTTACCATGATTCTAATAGAAGATAAAGTAGTCCCTGAACCTTCCCCCAAGGCATGTCTTTGGTACAGTTTATAGCCCACTTGAAAACCTTTGACTCTGACGTCTCTTTGATCCACTTACAAGCATCTTCTTACAGAGATGGTGGATACAAAGCAAGAACTCCTCCGGGACCTCTGCTCTGCTGGCTTTCCCTGCAAAGACAACCCATCTTTCCCACTGTACAAATATAGAAGAACTGACTTGCAGTTGCATCAAGAGCTGTTCTTACAGATTCTCTTGCTGTTCTCTGGAAAAACACAGTTATTTAGCCATGCTGCTTTCATAGAGTATCAGCTCCAGCTTTCCCTTGGAATCTCTGTCATATAGAAAAAAATTCTGCTGTTTTAGCCCAGTTCTTCATGGGATTTCTACTGTTCTTGAATAGTGTTTTTAGTAGTCATATTGATTATCTAAAGGATACCCAAAAAAATGCATCTGTGCCCAAAGCTTGCCTATTTCTCCGAACATAGCAACTGTTCTAATTCACCCCCTGCCTTTTCTAGAAGTCTTTCTCCCCTTTGTGTGTGCCCACACACAGAGAAGGCTTCTGCTGTAACTGCAGTAATGTGAGGACACAGGCAGAACAAAGTAATTAAGTATTTTAACTATTTAACTTGTATTTACTTTTGTAATCTGCTTCGAATGTGAACAAGGCTGGTGTGCCAAAGGCTTGCATTGCAGGTGACCTCATAAAGGATGTTCCTTCCATCTGGAGAACTTGCCCTGCCTCAATACCTGTGTGTGCACACATGTGTGCTTATGTGTAAGAAGCTCTTCCTACTCTTCAGGTGCAAGAACTCTGAAGTTAGGACTTGAAGGCACGAGTTAAAATGCAAAGTCATGCAATGACTGTAATACCAGCATGTGGAAATACAAGAGGAAAAGTGGTAATATGGTATTGAAGCATAGGATGAGAATGAGAAGCTGGTGTGGCCAGCTTTTAGTAAGTTAAGGAAGCTCGTATGTTAAGTGTTTCAACTCTGTTGAATCTGAGCCCAGAAAATGAATGATGAAAAATATGAGGTTGTTATGGAAAGGAAATAATTCTGATCTAATTTATTGACTTTATCTTGAAGTGTTGTCTTGTTGCCGAGGAAAATGACATCTCAATTAAAGCCTTACTTTTTTTTTTATAGCACTGTTGCTCCATTTACTCCACAAATTCATTTTCTTCTACAGGCACTTTTGATACTGTTACTTAAAAGCACACTGTTTTAAAGACAAGGAGTCTCCTGATATTTCTATCATTCACCTGGATTAGAATTTTGCAATGCCTTCATTAACCTTCTAAAGTTATTTAATAAGAAGGCAATAATAACTTTGCTGTTGATTTAATGTGACTTTTTTTTATCTAAACAGATGTGTCCTGAAAGCAGCAGAAATATTAGAGAGGTGCAATGTGCATCATACAATAACAAGCCATTTATGGGTCGATTTTATGAATGGGAACCTTTTGCAGAAGGTAAGGGAAGACAACTTGGTTTTGCATTATTATACAGATTGTGTTTTGGAAAGCCAAATGTGATTTTTACTCAATGGAAGCCACGAGGATTTGAGTCTTGCTCATTTTCCTCTGTTTGTCTGCTACATTTATTCATGGGCAGACAATTAGATAATCTCACATCAGTATTTCTTATCTTTTACAGGAATGAAGGCATGTAAGTCCTACTTTGGCTAGTGTACCATCAGCTCAGTATAGTGGTTCAGCACTATTTCAGCTACTACACTGTTAACTATCTCCTTTTTTTCTCTATTTACTTGTGATGACAAAGGCTCAGTATGGCTCCATTTCAGTAAATGGAGGGGTTTTCTTTATACCAGTTCAGCACCTGACTTGTGGTGCTTACACATTCATATTAGGACTCTCTGGCTGTCGAATTTGTATTTTCTAATGATATGGTTGAAGCTGGGATGGTGACTGTGAAGGATACCTGGGCTCTGGACTTCCCCAGCTGCATGTTGGACTGACTGTCTTAGAACACAAAGCAGCAGCAGCTCTAGTAGTGCTCTGCCGCCCCTCTAGAGTCCTAATCCTTGGATGATAAAGTCTCAGTAAGAGAAAATGGTTTATGTAATACTTATTTATTTTGTTTGTCTCTTTGTACACAAGAGCTGAGCCCACTGCCTCAGATGAGGCAAATCATTAATTATGCAAATATGCTTCTGGATTCTGAGGAATTTAGTTTGTCTTTCTGTTTTAAATTACATTTTTAAAAGTTGTTTTTCACAAAACTCCAAAGACCAAAAAGGATTTATGCACAGACAAACACATCCACTGGCTGAGCTGTCTTCGTGGTTCTGAGGCCCTTCTGGTCCATGTGTCTCCTCCCAGTGGAGGCACAGTCTACCTTGAAAATTTGAAAATAAAGGATCTAGGCCCATCTACTTATTCCAGCTACATTTCAGAAGGCAAAGTGTAAGGAAGGTTATTACCTGTATTTTTTAAGTGTCTCTTAAATACAGCTTTTACTGTCTTCTGTGTAAGTAGCTACGTGTAATACAATGCACACAATGAAGCAGGAGTAATGCCATGGCTTGCAATGTCTTACAGTCAGTTTGCAGGGATTTCTCTTTGCTGGAGGATGTCAGTACTGCTCTGTGTATGTTTTACCTTCCTTCAGTCCTCAACTCATCATGATGAGTCCCTTTCCAAACTTTAAGAGTGATGCGAAGTAAGACTTGGAAAAGGAATGAGGAAGCTTCTTTCATAATGGAGGGGTTCTGCATGGTTCTCATATTTTCATTCCTCTTTTCTTCCTGATAGGTTTGGAAGGAGAAAAGGGTGATTGTTAGTGGTGATTTTTTGCAGGTAATAAACTGAGGTCAGGTCTATCCTGCAGTCTAGAGCCTGATAGTAAGTTTTGAAGTGAAAGCAGTGGGAAATACATCTGTGCAGGGCTGCAGTTGGGGGCAGTTGTGCTGCTGTCACTGAATTGCTTCTGGGGACTGAGAGAACCCCTTGCTGGACTGCATTCTGTGGCTTCTGTCCTTTGCCTCATTACACAGAGGCAAAATGCCTGTTTTGCATCAATAAAGACCCTTCCAAAGATGTGCTGAAGGAAGTATTAGAAGTCATTGTTCATTTATTTTTCAGGGGACTCAAGAAATGTTGCAAATATGTGAAGTTCCTTTTTCCTCTACTCAGAAATGGACATTTCTGTGGGTGCTCAGCATGCTGGCATGCTCTCTGTAGTTCCTTTAGATGAACAGCTTCGATCCACAATTGATATTACCTATTTTTACATAGTCAGTGCAGATTAAGGTAGATTGGTATCTAACTCCTGGCTGATCTGATAATGTTTGTCTCTAATGTAGCTATGCCTCAGTCCTCATTTTATCTGTTGCTGGTGTAGTAAACTCTTGCAGAGCTACACCCCTTTACCTCCAATTGGGAACATCAGTATATATTTACTATTTTTTTAGTTAAAGTCATGTTTGGCTTTGTGAAGTTGCCCAAAAGGACGTTTCAGAGCTGTACAACTCTGGCACTTTGTACCGTACATTTAGGCACAAAAAAGAGTTTGGTACCCCAGCAAGGCCATGGCTGAAGGCATGTTCTGCAGACACCATGACTTCTATGAGGTGACCCCAAAGACTTATGATGTATTAGCTGTGGTGCATCCCTTTTCAAGCTGCTGTTGACAGGACAGAGCCAATGCTGAGCCTTCTCAGCCCACCTCCATCTCCTTGCTTCCTACACAGCAGCTCTGTCTTGTGCCAGGAAAGATGAATCAGGGGATCTAAAACATGCCATGATCGTTTCATTTTCCCTCCCCTGCACAGCACGGCTTGCTCTTAATGTTTATATTGGATCAATAAAGGCAGCTAAACTGTAATTTACAACCCTGTCCTGATGGTGAGTTGTGTAATTATTGTTATTTTTTAAAAATGCACATATTTTTATTTCTCCCTTGTTCAGATTGGTGCAGCTGCATTTCTAACCTGTTTTATCTGCTGCTGCTCCAACACAAACTTTTGTCTTTATTAAAAAAGTCATACTAAAGGGACTATAAACTCTGTGAACTTAGAGTATTTAATGAAAAAACCCTAGTTTGTGTTGGAGAACCAATAGTATATGATAACTAAGGGCGGGATTTGAGAGGAAGGGTACAGCTGTGACAGAGGGAAAACATCACAGTGACATAACCATAAACCTGTAAGGAAGTTTAAATCTACTGAACTAATAACTGATAATTGAACTCTTTAATTTGAACTCTTAAGTTCATCTAACTTTCTTTTTTAATTGTGATGAAAAATCCACAACCTTTTGATGGCTGGATGAAAAGAATCTGTTGAAAGGAGAAAACCTTTTGGATAGTTGGAAGGGGTAACTTGGAGGGGATCTGACCACAGGAGCCTCTCAGTGAAGAATGACTGCATTTGTTGAGAGAGGGGAGACAACTGCAGATTTTTTTTTTGTCAGAAATTCTGTATAAGGTTGAAGATGAAATAAAGTCCTTTCCAGGAGAATCTCTGTCTCATATTTCATTTTCAGGAGGATACCTGGATAATCTTAAGCATCCAGAATACATTGTTAAATACAGTGTTTTCAAATCCACAACCGCAAAAAATCCTGGTTGACTCTTGCATTGAGTTCTGTTTGAAAATGTCCTCCAGGCACACGTAGCAGACACTGTTTTGTGCAGCAGTCCCAGCCCTGGGTTCGTGTTCCAGCAGCTGAGTGTCCCCTGTTCAGGGAGGGCACCGTGGCTCTGCTCTCTGCAGGGACAGGGGCCTTTCCCAGCCTGTGCTGCTCTGTGCAGGGGGGACCAGCCAGGGCAGCTGCTTTGCCCCCTTCCCTCACAGTTAAAGGAATGCAAAGTTTTCATGGAAATGATTTTATTTGGTTTTGTTTTATTTTTCCTCCATTTTGTTATTCTAGAGCAAAATTTTAATGGGAAGTTTTCTAACATGTGGACTCGACCAAGCATTTCCTCCAAGTGATGTTTTTGTTTGCTTTTTGTTGTAAATCAGCTCTAGTTTCAGTGCTCTCCTTTCAGGTGAATGCACTTGTTTGCAGGGCAGGACACTTATTTGCTGACACTGTAGTGACTGAGGGAATCCTGGCTGTTCCCAGTGCGTGTGATTTCAGGTGGGCAGCTCACTGGACGTTTGCTATAAAGGGAGTAAGGAACGGGGACGTGGCTCAAGGATCATCATAGTGGTGTCTGTACAGATGATTTAGTTCCACTTGGTTGAGTCAAGATGTCTTTGGCTTAAAATCCCGTACGTAGCCAGACGAGTTTCTAGGAACAGAGCCATGCTCAGATCTTGAGAGCTGTTTGAAGAGCTTGTTGCTGGCAGATGGTTGCTGGAAGCTGCAGGGCCGTGCAGGGTGTGTGGAGAGGCCCCAGCTCCTGCTGTCAGCCGGGGCTGGCGCGAGGGCAGCGCCTTCACCTGGCCAGGGGTCGGGGTCAGGGTCAGCCAGCACAGGTGAGCTCTGGCACTGAGGAGGATCCCTGGAAGGCCTGGCAGAGTTTGGTTCCTTCTAATTGCCAGGTCTGGCTTCTTCTTATGACTTCTCTGTGTTTTTCTGTTTATTGCTGAGAGACAGAAGTCGTATGGAGCCCATACACCACATGGCTCTTTGGAGCAGCGTTCCAGTCAGGCTGAGTTTCAGCTGGGATAAAAATTCCTGTAGCTGAAAGCAGCAGCAACGTATATAGAATGGCACTAATGTCACTGCTGTATTTTCTGTGGGAAGAAAATTTGTCCCCAGAGTCGTTGTTGCCAAACCCAGCTCTTGATGGGCACCATAACGAGTGATTCAAAATCAGCTGGGGGGGAAGATGCTGACAGGCACCAGGTGTCAGCACCAAGCCTTTTGGCAGGCTGGGTGGGCCATTTCAGCTGTTTTCTCTTGGAATCTGTCAGAATCCAAACTCTGAATGAATGGGAGGATATTTGGTCTGCATGGTTTTCACACTGGACTTCATGGTACTCTTTCTCTAAGATGACTTTCATGTCAGTGCTCCAACCTGAAGCCTGTGTTGTGTTCAGAGGAGAACTCACTGTACAGGTAGATGCTGTAAAATCATTTATTGTATTATTTTGTTTTAAAATACCTTCTAATAACTTCTAGCTATAGATGCCTGCCAGCTACAGCTGTGATAAATATAAGCTGTGAAAAAACCGAAATTTATAACTTCCACAGGTGTCTAGCAAATAGTGCTACTTCAATACTTTGTGTCAGGTAAGAAGCATTTATGAGTTAGACTGAACTGGTTCTGGTGAAGACTAATGCAGAGCTGCTACATTTATTGATTTGTGGTTTTTCTTGCTGGATTTGTAACAACAGATTTCACTGATTTTGAATGACAAAATAGCTTCTCCTAACAGATCAAAATATAGTGGCCCAACTTAAGACGTGAAGGTGCTAAGAAACTTCTTCAGTCTGCTGGCAATTGATGACATTGAAGGCACTTAATGAGCTCTGATTAATATGATTTAAGTAATTAATGGAAGACAAGCCTAATTGATCTGTTAAAAATCTTGCTCAGGTGCTGAGAGGTTCAAGTAGCATTAAGTACCCGGGAGTCAGAGGGATTGGCTTCAGAGAGGAGTTGCAGGGAATGCAGTGACCAGGACAAGGCAGACCCTGCCTGTGGGCACAGGGCAGTTGTGCTCATGTGTCAGGTTTGGGAGGTTGTGGCTCATTTGCAGACAGGGGTGTATGGGCTTGTGAGGAAAACCATTTATTCAGTTCTGAAGTCTCATCAACAAGATGTTTTGTGGAGTATTCTCCATTCAGCAGTGGATCAGCAGAAACCATCCACCAGAAGCAGCAAACCTCAGGACATCCCTTCTGGAGGTGTTTGTGAGTGTGTTAAATGAGTATGAAAATTCTGACAAGTAACTTCTGTTGTCTTTTCAGATTTTTAGGTGTTTCTAAATTTTCTGTTATTACATGGGGCAGTATATAGCTACCAAATATGCACAAATAATTTGGCAGTAAGTTTCGGGGCTAGAGATGAATGTGGCCTGTTGGCTGTTGTGTAATGTTGCAAGTAAATGACTATTCTGGGCCAAGCCTGAATATATTATGTTTGCTTTCAGTGGTTTGGTGTGTTTTTTCTTCTTCTGTTACAATTGTGAGTTATGTGTATAAACAAATTACAGATATATGTTGTTTATATGCAAGTTATTAGTGCAAGCATTCATTCAGTCTCCACTGTTGGATTTCATTGCATGTTTATAGAAAACCATTCTAGAAACGTTGTGAAGTTTGATATATACACAGAAACATAATTTTCATGTCTGGTTAAGTGGAAGTGGAATTTCAGTTTAGAGTAATTAGTAATTCTTGCATAGGATTAGTCAGGTGTATCCTGAATGCCTGTGATTTCTTGGAGAGACGAATGCAGTCCTTGAGAACCAAAGGTAACATAATCCCAGTTTATTAATGCTTGGCCATTCCCTGTGGCTCAGGACATGCTGTGCTGGACTAGATTCTCTTAGCTTTGTGTGCAATACTTTGACAAACTAATGTTTTCGCTCAAAGGACAAGAAGTCATCTTACTGTTTTATTTATACTTTCTCAAGTAACTTACTTGTAGTTAGTGACCATCCAGACATCCATGTATACCGTGACCATGTATGTATATATACACAGACACTGTGAATATATACACAGCATCTCTAGAAATAATCCAGCTGTGTTGCAGCTCACCCAGCTGCAAGGTATTATCTTCCACGAGGCAGCTGCTTGAAGTCTTCATTTCTCATTGCAGTAGATCATACTTCTCTGCTTCTCTTTTGCCTCCACCTGTTAAAAATCTTCTTGGTTGCTTTTATTCCATTTTGTGGCTGGCTGTTTTTGAAGAATGTCCCTTAATTGCATGCACTCTATTTTTAGTGTCATTTTTTGGTTGTTTTTCCTGTTTTATGTGAAATGCTGTAGGCAGATCCATCAAAGGGGCACCAGACACTTTTGGGAAATTTGAAATGTAATGAGTAGATCACGTTTGTTGATTAGCTACAACTCAAATACTGCACACTTCACTAAGATAGATATAAAACATCCTGAAGCATATACCTGAAATTACTGACAAGAGCTTAGGAAGTACAGGCATCCCATTCCTCTTGAATTCTGATGGAATATGAGCTCGGATTTCCTTTAGGCTCATTGGCAATCTTATCCAAGGCAGTGAGGTATCCATTTTTCACACATTACTGAAAATGCTATTTAATTTTTAACTGAAACATTTTTGAAGTGTTGCTGACTTATGAGATTAGAATTTATTCAAATGCAGTAGAACAAGAAGTTCACTTCTACTTTGTCCCTCTTCCCTCTTTATTTATTCCTGCTTTTTGAATGGACCACAAGAGAAAGCAGATGGAAGTTTGCAAAGCTCTAAAAGTATGGCTGTGCTAAAGTATCTGAGGCATTTCTTTGACTTCATCTATAAATATGTTTCCTGAACATCTGTTGTGTTGAGCTTGACCTGGAAATTGTAAATATCCTGTGTATTACTCACATATGTAACTACTTCTATAGCAAGCTTTAATAAAAAGAATGCTTAGATATTTATATGTATGGAAACCTAGTGCTTCCACATGGCAACTTACCTTTTATAGTTACTCTTTCTGTATAATTTTATTAATATACATATTTTGATTTGTATTTGTAGCAAGCTTAGTGGTATTAGATCCTGGCTTTTACCTGTGGTTCTGTGGTTGGTTACAATTCAAATAATAATGTATATGTGTTTTTAACTGTCCTATTTTAGGCAGGGACCATACTCTGATGGCTGAAAGGAGCCATTTCACTGTATTAGATCACATGCTCCACATGTAATGTTTCTAATTCATTGTACATGCCTTAATTTCCTTACTTTCTCCTTGCTGTTTGGAGGGGGAGATGGGCTAAGAGTGCAAGAGCAAGAATTTGTGGGTGTTTATAAGTGGACACCTGGATGAGCCTCAAGAACTGGAAATTGTTGTCAGTGCCTTTAGGAAAATGGAAAAGTGACATCCAACAAACCCTATAACAGCAGTGAATTCAGGACACTCCAAAGTGCAGTGGAAGTTAAACCATCTGAACAGAATGTATTTTTTTAGACAGGAAAGTGAGAGAAAGAAGGAGCTGACAAGCCATATCTGTCCTAATCTTAGAGGGCTTAGATAAGTTTTAGCTTTGCTGGAGGAGAGACTGTCTCCTGTGTCCCAGTGCCACTGTTTGCTGCGGTGGTTTAGAGTACCTGACCTGTCTGGTTACAGTCATTGTGAGCTGGGTGAACAGCTCAGGAAGAATTATGCCCTCATTTCAAAGCACACTTACTGGTTCTTTTGGGGAGCAGAAAGCTAAGAACGGATGTTGTGGCTTGCAGGCTCAGATGTAGAAACAAAATTGTATCCAGATTGTGTGGAAATGAAGATTCTTAGGCTAGAACAGAATGTAGAGGAAGATTTGGTGTTTGCAAGGCAAGTGTGGAAGTGACTGGTATAGTTCCTTTTAAGCCTACTTTGATAAAATTTGTCTGTTTTACCTGCTAGTGTCCCTTGAAACAAGATGCAGACCCAATATTCAGAAATTAATTTAAAAGAACCCCACACCATCCTATAAAATGGAATAAATGGAATATTTTGATCCACAAAACCCAACCTACTGGTATTAAGTACTTAGTAGCTTTATCACAGCTTTCTCACTGTCTGATTTAGCTGTCAGACAAAGTCTTTAATAAGCAGGGCTGCATGAGCCAACAGTATATGACTTCATGTAATTGGAACAGTCCACATATATATATATATATATATATATATATATTTTCCTTACACATCTTCATTTTGTCCAGTGGCTGTGCAGAGCAGTGTGAAACTTGCTGCACGTGAACAACTGAGGACTTGGATCCCTTTGATTTGGGGATCAGACTGGGTCGTGTAAAGGTGGGATGGGAATACCTTAGAAGCAGAGTCCTACTAGGGATCAGGGGGTTATGGATGTGATTAATCAGGAGTGAAAATTAGCTGAGAGGAAGGTTGCTTTAAAGTAATGTGTTCTAGGAATTTAACCAGCCCAGGCAATTTCAGGGTTGATCTCCATCTTCTGTGTCCTCTGGTTTGGATCTTATGCCAAGCAGAACTTTCTCAGAGGCAAATCCTCTGCTATGTACACATAAGAAATAAAGATAATGCTGGTCTTCTTTTCCATCAGTTCTATCCAGGGTTATGTGGTGATCTATAATCCTGCCCACCAGTAGGATTATAATCCTTTGGAATCTCCATTTCAGTTTGTAGCATCCACTCCTTTTGTATGTTGGGTTTGTCAAGATAAGGGAAAGAACAGGGGGACAAATTAAGATCTTGACTGTCTTATCAAAAGGGAGCTTTTCAGTGCTGTTGCAGTGGCATGGTTACTGTGTACAAGTGCACATGTAGAATTAAGTGCTTGGGATGCTTTAGTCATTTTTAGCTGATACTGTTGTACATGAGAAAAGTCCTCCATTAAGCTTGAGACACAAAATTTCACTCCAAAAATTTGCCTTTGCAGTTGGATCAAAATGTTTACTTCTGTTGACTTCTTTATAACAAAACACTGATGTGAGGAGGGCATCCTGTCATTGTCCCTTGCTTGTTACCAAGGCTGTGTAATCATTTTAATGTGTCATCCATTAACTTTGGGGAGTATCGAACAAACAGGGCAGCAATTAAGTCAAAGATTATCAACATGTGTTCCATTTTTCTTGTTAAATGCATGAAATATTTATTCAACACATTTCTTGTACAGTTTGCAATTTTAAAAATCAAGTATGTATTCTTGATTTTTAAATACTTTCCTCTGTGCAGTGTGGGTTGTTTAACCTAGAAGGCAAAATGGAAAAAAAATGCCTGGTGAATATTCTTTTCGTGTTTAAAAAACAGTGAACAACTGAACCATGGGGAGGAAATACACACAGTGAGTTTGGGAAGGAAAGTAGAAAAGGGGCTCCCTTTCTACTAAAAAATACTTATCAAAAGCTACCTTAGATTTTTAAAATTACTATCTTGCCTCAGTTTATGTGTGGAAACAGTTTTCGTTGATTCAATTATGCATTTCAAAAGGTTTTAAATAGTTTCCTAGTATTTTCCATGTGTTTGATTTCGGAAAAGCTTTCCCATTTATCTGTTCCAGCCAAGAGCAATTGTCCTAATGTGGTGCTGCACGTGTAGCAGGCTGCAGAGCTCCCAGGCAGGTTGCTGCTGAAGTTAAAGAAAGGCAACATAACTTTTTATAGATCCTAATGGTATAAGAATTGTTCAGGTTAGCATGAGTTTTTCCCATTCACTTCAGTGGCTTTTGGATGAGGTAATTTAGAAGAAAATTCCGCATATAACTAAAAAAGTGAACTGAGCTGATGTCTGATCCTTCAAAACTTTGTTGCAGGCTGATAATATCCAGATTTCTTTGTGTTCAGAGAATTGGTGTGTACATAATTCTGTGGAGGTGCAGGAATTCACTAGAAATTTTCAGTTTCTTTGAAAAATTATGAGTAGTTCAGAGGCCACCTGTAGCCTCTGCTCTGTCCAAAAGGAGCTGTTGCCGAGTCTGGGCACAGTTCTGTTGGGTAAGTGTCCAAGCAGGGACACATAAATGTGGGATTCAGACTTCTCTTTCATTCTGGGAAGAGTGACAAATACACAAAAAAGGAGTTGAGGACCATCTCAGAGACCAAAGTACTTTCCTTCTTCACCCCTTCCCAAAATATCTGTCTTCAGTTTTACTGAATGTGTTCCTGAGCAATTAAAATCGTGACTATAAATGAAACATGGATGCTACTGTTGAACCTTTTAAGTATTAATAGTTGTCCTAAAAAAGTCAAAGTAGTTGTGTATTCCTAGTTCAAAAACCCTCCAAATACAGAAGTAACTCTTGGAGAAATGAACCATAAAAGAGGTCCTAGTAAATACAGACTCTTTTCCATCTACCTCAAAAGACTGGCTTCTTATGAGTATTTTATTATATTGAAAAAATTACATGTTAAGATACTTCTCATTTATGCTTTGTTCATTTTGAGCCTGTTTCAGTCTCAGCTGATACAATAGAAAAGAGAACTTCAGAGGGAGTCAATTGTGAATCTAAACATTTATGTTCACAGTTTCCATTGGTGTACTCAAACATTAGTTATGCACTCAGTAGAAGAACTTGCACTTTCTGGAATATTTAGGTGCAGAATTTTATTTTCTCAATGTGATTCCTATGGCATTAAGTGGATTTTAGGAAATAACACCTACATACTGAAAAGGTAGATATGCAAGTTCTGGTTTCACTAAAATGTGTGTATTTTACCTGATTCTTTCTAAATCTTTGAGCTTTAACTATCCAAGTTTCAAAACTGAAGTTTGGGTCAGTCTGTCAGTGGAGCCAGGAGCTTTGATCATAGTTATCAAGAGCAGTGTGGTGTGAGTTCACAAGTCAGAAGTTGGAAAGTTTAGGAAGGCTGCTTGGCTACAGAAGATGTTGTGTTTCAGATCTGACAGCTCTGCTGCTGCTGTGCTTTACTAGTAAGTGGCTCACTGGTGTTTGACATTGAAACATGGTGTAGGACACTTAAAGCATGAGCAATTTTTACCCAAACCAGGAGATCCAGGCTCCCTCAGGTAAGGCCATGATTGCAGGGTTAGCAGTTGACAGGGATGCCTGGGTTTCCTCTGGAGGGGCTGTCCCAGCATGTGCCTCTGAGCTGGTGAAGTGTCAGCCCTGCCCGTGAGCTCCTGCAGCTTAATAGATACAGCCCCGGGAACATCCTGACTGGGAATGTCCATGCTTTTAGCCTGTGACCAACACAAGGGAAAAATCATTTGCTTAAGCCTCTCTAATTCTGATGAATCCTGTGGGATGTGAGGAAGAAGACTTTATCTTCTGTGGTATAAGACAAAAGCCTGCAGGGTTAGTCCCTGTGGCTTGAGCTCAGTGCTGAGACTCGCCAAGCTCAGTCTTAGTCTGAAGTCACCGTGCAGGACTTAAGGAATGGGAGGAGGGATGGGAGGTTGTAAAGATAAACTGCTACAGGGGGTTCATAAGGATTAAGTATTATAGCCTGTTTTTTAATGTGGCATTCCTTTAAGAGCCCTCAGATTGACCATTTCCAGCTTCATCTCCCAGGATTTCAAAGGAGCGCAGAGTTCACAGCTCTCACTGATGGGACTGTTTGCTAGAAAAATGAGGTTACTTATTAATATGAATGTGATGCCTGTGCTGCACATTATTATTTAAATATTGGCATTCCTCTGTTTCTGGAGTGTTCTGTTAATGTTTTGAATGGAGGTTTTTGGTAGTGCTGAGTGTTGTGAAGGGAACTAAAAAGATTTTGCCAATTTATCCAGCATAAGTAGTTGGACTGGCATTTACATATGCTTGATATTCCTTCTTGTTATGATGAATTACTATTTTCAAAGCAAGGAAACTCTTACCCACTGTGAAGGAAAAACTTATAATATGGATGAACATCAGAAGAAAGATTCCCAGTGGTAGTATATAAAATGAAAAGCAGAACTGGTTTCTATTGTGCTCTGTTTCCATTAGACAGTCTTGGAAGTTTTATAAGCACGGCGCATAATAAATATCCAAGCCACAGTTTGAGGTCTTTTACAAAGGACAGACAATTCTTGCTAATATTTTTCTGGATCAGTCCTCACTCTTACACCCAGATTGATACAAATCTCTGGCATTTGTCCACAGAGTCAACTTGTGAATTTGTTAATATGCTTTCCATATTGCACCGTATAACTCTGAATTTAAATCCAAACACCACAGATTTAAAATTAAGTTTGAAAGAGCCAGAGAAACTGTGCATTAAATTTGCTCATATGTCTACAAAGAGAGGAGATCTGCTTCTGAATAATTTTGGTCAGAGGCCTAAAAATACTGAGGTGCAGCTCAGTATGGTTGGTTCTGCTGCAGTGGTACAATGATCCCCCTGGAGAGACATCACAAAGAGCCAACTGTTTGGACCCATTTCACCACTGAGGTGGATATCAAGTATAAAACCAGAAACAGACCTCAAAAAGTTGAGCTTGATCTTTTTTCATATGTAATAATATGAGTCTGGTGACATCATCAGATCTGAAAAGTAATGTAGACTTTTACTATATTTTCTTTTCATTGCTCCAGTATAAATGTAACCCAGTGTATGTAAAATGCATTATAGCAAATCCACAAGCAATTTCCTTCATTGTAACAAATACTGAATCTCATTAGAGCAAAACAAGCCCCCAGTTATGTCACAGAACATCTGCTTAATAATTTCAAGTTCCTCCAGCTATGCTGCCAGAACAGCTAAAAAGTCAACATCTAGTCCATTACTTTGATCAACTGAAGTAGTAAAATTATAAATATGCCCCAAACGCAGCTCTGGTGAAAGGCAGAGCGGTGCTGTTGGCCCTGTGCTCAGGGCTCTGACTGGTGGGGAGGTGGCACGAGGCACTGGGGCTGGGATCCTGAGGGGGGGCAGGCTGGGATGCACAACTTGATTTCTGGCTTGCACAGATTTCCTAACAGTGGGCAATTTAATGAACCTTTCTGTGCCCATATCCTGACTCTGAAATTCAGTTTAAAATGCCCTTTTTATCTCTCATGTTTTTTCTGTAATGCATATGAGGTGCTTTAACATTACTGACAAGAGCTAAAGCATCCTTAAACAAACAGCAGGGCAGTGTTTGTGTAAAATTTCACATGAGTTGTAATGATAGTTTTTTTTATTTGTCTGCTCTGTGTGTCTTAGGAAAAGGGTCATATTTTGTTGTTGCAGTGTTAACATCTTGACTACTTGTGTTCATTCCAAGTTTGAATAACAACTGAAAATGGGAAAATTTTCCAGGAATATAAAACATTTTTAGGTGTCAAATTATTTGGGATCAATATTGTCAAGACTTAAAAACAGATTGTAATATTATATGCATTTTAATGTCTTTAAGACTTCAGTGAAATAAAATGTTTAAGCATTGAAATGAAACAAAGAAGTGGAAATTACTTCCTCTTTCCATTTTCAACCAAACAGGCATATTCTGGGGAAAATTTAAGTTTTCATGACATTTAATTTTTGAAACAGTGGGGAAAACGTCATTTGAATGACTCCACTGTATTTGTTACCAGATTGGGAAATACGCTGAAAATATAATATATAAACAACGTTCTGAAGTGCAAGTTCTGAAATTATAATTTCCCTGTGAAATTATTGTTGTGCAAGGGCCAAGTGAAGTTCCTTCAGTGAATAACAATGTGTTCCCCTCTCCCATTGTGTGGCAGTGAGCAGTGCCTTCGGTTGGTGTGTTTTTGCTGTTGGTTTTTGTGGTGGTATTTTGATTACAAACTTGAAAAGCCCAGTCAGTCACAGCCTGAACTCACTTTCAGACAGTTACCTGGTTATCCTCTCTGCCACGTGCCTTTTGTGAAACCTGAATGGGAGTTTGGTTTCTTCTGCTTTTACATGTGTTGACACTGCATAATTGCTTTAGCTGGTCAGAAATGATAGAACAGTCACAGGGAATTAAGAAAAAACCTTGAAGGGACTGTTAGACTTTTCTGGGATGTGATTTTCCTTCCCGCCTCTCAATATCCATCCCTGCACTGTGAGAAAGATACACTGAAGTGAGTCTGATGCCTTTTGATATTACAAAGTTGAAGATGTGCTTTCAGCTGCCTCAGATTTGTATAAAAGTAATTAAAAAAAAGGTTTTGAACTTAGGCAATTTTGGAAGTGTGTTAACAAACCGTGGGCTAGGACATTCTGCTTTACTTGCAAAGCACAAGGTTCTGTGGAAGATACCTGCATTGTTAGCAGGGTGAGACTGGAAAATATTGAAATACTTCATTTTAAAATCGTGATTTTTCTCCATTTTAACTGTGCCATTAAGTCTGAGAAATATCAAGTCTCCATCATGAATTTTTATCATGGAAACATTAAATTACTTCCGGGCATGATGCTTTGTGTGACTACATGAAAGTTAAAATTAAATAAAGATGTGCATGGAGACAAAAGAATACAGAACTTTTTCCAAGAAAACTGCAAACAACTATGCTATTGAAAAGTAATTATTATGGTAATTGAAGTGGTGCACTAGTTAATTAAAGTTCACAAACCAGAAGAGAAACAAAACCCACTGTGTTTTCCTATCACAATAGCTCTTGGCTGAGGTAATCAGATACAGGGGGAAGATCTGAATATCCCTTTCCTTTGGGAAGCCTGAGTGCCCTGACAGGAGTGGTTGGCAAAGCTCAGCCCCAGCGGGCCCTGCAGGTGGGACCTGTTGGAATTGGCTGGTTAAACCCAGCTCAGGACTGCAGCCCTTCCTGCCTCTGTGTGGTAGGGGCTTAAGGAGAAAAAGCCACGTAGTTTCATTGTTCTTCCACTGCAAGAATTTAACTAATGGCATTAATTAGGGTGTGGAGAGTCAAATTACTTTCATTCTGAAGGATAATTCATCCAGACAAATGCACATCCCGAAGGTTTCAGCTGTACAAGCTGTGCTACCCTGATGACAAAGTTAAGTAATCACCCTGGACCTTTCAAGGATATAATAGCCATAAATCTTTGAATCTGATGCTAGGAGGAAATGCTGGAATAAACACTGGTATTTGGAGCATTACCTTTGAATTCATCGTGCAGCTTTTGCTGTGTCACAGAAAGAGAAAACAAAGAACAGTAAGAAACAACAGTTTTGTGGGTTTTTTTCTCCTTATGCCCGTAACAGAGGATAGAGGGATACCTGGGTTTTGAGGGGATCTTTTTCATGAGGTTCTGTGAGTGTGTTGTCCTTTGGGCAGAAGCAGCTCAGACCTGCATTAAAACATGTCTCAATGCCAGAGCGACCGACAGTATATGGACAGTACTTAGTGTATTCCTGAACTTCACTCATTTCCAAGAGATTCTTACATATGGCCAAGTCATTTGAAAGGAAAAGAAGCCTGATTCTGAACAGAAACTGTCACAGGAAAGCAAAAATACCAGCCAGTTTCTTGTTCCTTGCTTTTTATACAGCATGGTTAGGTCTGCTGTCTGCACACAGACTGGCAAACCCAGCTGTGGTGTAAATGGAATTTGGTTCAGGAAGGGGGTTGGCTTCACTTGGCCAGCCACAGCCAGTATTGACTGTGGCAGTTAAAGCAGGTCAGGAGTATCTTTTGTACCCTTTTTCCTCCTTAGACCAACGTTTGAGACCATGATCTGCCTGAGCTGTTGCTACAGGGCCGTTGTCTCTCACCAGAGGAGCAGTGGTTGCCATGGGGCTTGAAGAACTTGTTAAGAGAACATGATTCCCAATGCTCATCCATTAATCAAATCTGAATTTTAGCAGCAAACATGTAGAATAAACATTAATTTTATCTCAATGAACATACGGAACATTAATAGGGAAAAGAGTCAAAAAAGATGTGCTGATTAGCCTAATTTATCCATCCTTGGTTTCATTATGTATTTAGAACTTGATTTTCTGAATTTAAATGGTCTTAATTCTCCTTGAGAAAGTTTTCCATTATTTAGCAGTCAAGTGTTTGCTTTTTTTTTTAAGTGAGTTAGGTTCTGGGCTTGGTTTTGAGGATTTTATTTTGATTTTACTTAATCCAAACCTCATATCAGCATTACTGAACATTCTTAATCCTTTTTCACGTACTTACGGTATTTTCAGGTGTTTATGTTGCTGGACTTACTTACACTGTAAATGTTTAGCTTAAGAATAATTGGAAGGAAAGCCTGGTTATTTCTTTCATCATTTACAAAAGGAGTAACTGGGTCTAAGCCTTCAAAAAAATGTGGCTTTCTCTAGTGACTTTATAAGCTTTCAGTGTTGGTTTTCTAGCACCACGGTTAGAGCAGATACTGCAGAGCAACATGGATTACTTTTTGCTTGATAGATTGAATTCTCTCTTACTTATCTTTCTTTTATGCAGACAGTCCTAGTCCTCTCTGTTTCAAATGCACAGGCACATCCTGGAGCTGATGTGCAACATGTTCCTCATTCCCCCAGGTAAACTGGGCAGGGCCTGCCAGCTGCCCACGTGTTTGTACAGCCCAGTGGGAGTGCATTGCACTGTCACCTGCTTTACAAACACCTGTAATGAAAGTGAACACCTCTTAGCACATTTTGTAAGCAGCAAGCTGTGTAAAGTATTAACAGTTTGTCTTCAGGTTTAAAATGTAGTTTATGTGCTGCGTTCTGTAAAGGTTGGGGAATTCCTCAGTGAACGGGCGAGGCTGAGACAGAGGAAATGAGATCCTGGGGCTGTACGTGCCACTATTCCTGCTCCTGCTCTATGGCCTCGAGGAAGGTTTAAATCTCAGGTTAACCTTTAACATTATTCTTCAGGAAATTTTGGGGTTCAGAATGATCTTTTAATACAGGATTGCTTTTGGCCCTTTTCCTGGCACACGCAGTTCTGTGAACTCAGCTCTGGCTCATCCAATAGCAGCATTAATTCTGTATTTTTGCCACTACTGCCCCAGCCACGGAAATTACTGAAGTTCTCAAGGACAATGAATGTTGTTTTTCAAATGAAATAGTAGGAATGGTGGGGTTAGCCTTGAAGAGCTGCAAAATTCAATTTAAGTCATAACGAAAAATATGGTGAAAGACTTAAAAAAATATTTTAAAATTCAAACCCAGGCTAACTATCTGACTTGGCAAGTCCTATGAACTCTGCCTAATGCATGCAGACTCTTGCAGATAAAACTGTTTGCACAAACAAGCTTTTACTTTTATTTTTATTACTATTCACTCTGATGAAGTGTACCTCTAATCTGTTTATCTGAGTTTCATTTTCATGGCATAAGTGTTTACAAAGAGACAAAACAGTTATCAATAGTCAGCACTGAAATATGTTCTTTAGTGTACAAGCAGATTTTAAAACTGTGTCCAGACCTAACAGCAGTTAGTCTTATCTTATTTATGCACTGTTAAATCCACCCCACCATTTAATTGAGGAATTGTGTGATGTTTGTATATGAAGGAAATGCTTGATGTTTGTATAGCACATATTATATATTCTAAATGTTGATAGGTTTATGATTTATGAAACTGCACTGCAATACATATTAAGGTATTTATTGCAACATTTAAATCACTGCAATATTCAATAAATTACAGCAATTTGCAATAATTTCACTAAGTATTTATTGAATAATTGCTTAGTGAAATATTTATTGTATTCCCATGAAAGAGGACATTTTGTTGACCAGAGCACTGTTTAGGTTGGATATTGGTCACAGTTACTGCTGGATGTTGAATTTGGAAGGCCAAGTGAAGGCAGCATATGTTCTGTGCTTGTCTTGGTCTAATCTAGTTAGCACGGACATCAGCTGCAGGGAAAATACTGTGGCCTGAGGACTTGTATATGTTGGCAACTGGCATCTACACCTACACCACAGACAGCTTAAAATATGCATACATTTGTCTTCACAGCTGCTTTTAATCACATTAGCAAGACTGATGCTCTTGTCCGTGCCAGGGGCGATCCCTGCGCTCCCGGTTAAAGCCTCTCCAGAGCTCTGCAGGGCAGGGGCCTGACTTACAAATAGAGATTTGAAAGCAGGTGTTAAGTTTTCAAAGAAGAAAAGACTGTGTTGTTAAGAGCAAATCCTGGTTTCATAAGGATTTTTCTACTGCCTGGGATATTGGATCTCTTGAGATAAGGTTCAAGTAACTGTGAAAACATGGGTATCGTAGGCATGTCCTGCTATTATCGAAGGGCCACTTCATTAATGCTCCTGTTTGGCTGATTATTTTTCTGTGTTTCTTTTCCTATGAATTGCAGTCAGGCCTGTTGCTTCAGAGACTTGCCTCCTGTCAGCTTTCTGAGCTAGATTTGGCATGAGGACAAATAAGTAATACGCCGTTTCCTAAAAGGCCTTTTTTCTAGGATTATTCACGGTAATCTTTCTTGTGAAAGTCCGTGTCCTGAGGGGCCCCTGCATTTATATCCCCATAGAGAGACTTCAGTAACAGCAGTAATTGCATTACTGTACCTTACTTGACTTTAGCCACGGTTCATGTAGCACACCCTGTGTGTTTAATCAGTTTATGACATAGGAACTCTACTGCAGCAGAGTGTAATTCTCAGATATTAGACATCTCCTTCCAGGGCCGGTGCAAATAAGCAGGCACTGAAGGGGCAGGTCAGCAAGATATTTGGGTACCTAAGAAGTCGTTAGAAAATAAAAATATTCATATTCTTTTAACTTAATGGATTGAGATTTCTGTGGCATAGAAAATATTTATCATTTAGATGCAAAAGTTTTTTGGGTCTTCAACATTTGTCTGAGTGATTATCTGCATACAATATCTGAGCAAAAGTTTTTCAGCCGTGAGTTCATCTGACTTTCTTTTTCATGAGGAATAGAAATCAAGCCTTCATATCTAACAAGAACATGTAATCTGTAAAATATAAATGAGTATATTTTAAAATAATGTTACTTAAATGTATTTAAAGGTTTGTGTAGAACAAAGAATCCAATTTGAAAAATTAAGTATTGTTTGGAGATGGATTAATTCTTAACTTTTTAAATTATTAATTCAAACTATGATGGGAATTTCCTGTTTTCTTATGTCTGTTTTAAAAAGTCCAAGAAACATACTGAAAAAGTCTAATGTAGAGAGAGCTGTGTTCCTCATTTTAGTACAGAATAATTTCTGCATAAAGCAATGTAGACACTGGCTTTGTCTACATGCACTGGGAACGTGAATTTTTGTGGAGAAAACAAGTGATGTTGAGGGTCCAGTATTTGCAGTGTATGCATTTGGGGAATTGTTCTCTAGGTTAGCTGTGGTCTGATCCCGTGAACTAAATGCAATTTGTTAGAAGGAGAGTGTCTTCCAGATTAATGTAACCTGAAAGGAATCCAGTTTGCCTGCTTAGGGATTGCTTGGCAGGATGAACTAACGATGGTTAGTAGGGATTTTGGGGGGAGTTTTGCACCAAAAGCGAATTCCTTATGCAAACTAAAATGATAATGTAGATACAGCTGTTGTATTTATTAGCATTTGAAAATGTCCAGGTGTCACTGAAGACTCACAATTTCAGTAGTTCAGTCTCAGGTGGGTTTTGTGGATAAAATGGAGCTCTACTGGCAGAGCTGTGAGGCCCCAGCTCAGGCTCTGCCCATGTCCAAGGCAGGTGCTGCTGCCCTGGGACTGAGGAGCTGTGCTGTGGAAATGGCAATTCCCAGTGACAGCTGCAAACAAAGTGAATAAGCTGCTGGAAGATCATCCAGAATGACCTTTGCCTTTGGTCACCGTGGAGGCAAACGTGTGTCACAGAGAGGAGGGAGCGTTGCTGAAGGACAAAGCTCTGCACGTGCCCGGCTGCCCCTTTGTGCTGCCTCCTCAACAGGGCCAGAGTCAAGGGCTGGTAGAAAACATGAGTGAAGAGAATGTACTGGGCTGGCACAGGAAGCCTCTCTGCCAGCTGCTGTGAGAGAAGCACAGAGCTGTGCTGAGGTATCCAGGCTGCTTAATTTGTACCTTCTCTGTAAAAAAAAAAAGGAAAATACAGTGATGCTGATATATGTCAGTTATTTAATGGAGTTTCATCTGGCTTAGAGAAAAGGAAAGCAAGAAATATGTGATATAACAAATC
The DNA here is from genome assembly GCF_003945595.2 of Pipra filicauda. Classification (NCBI taxonomy): domain Eukaryota; kingdom Metazoa; phylum Chordata; class Aves; order Passeriformes; family Pipridae; genus Pipra; species Pipra filicauda. The sequence goes on along the minus strand of NW_024104976.1, from coordinate 5,697,668 downwards.
TGATTAAAAACATTTGAATTTAACATTTTCTCCAGTTTTATAGTAAAATATTTTCAAATATTTTTTAATTGAAATGTAGGGAAATATTGTGGGTTATGTGAAAGCCTGACCCCTTGTGCTTGTAATGCTGGCTTATGGTCTTTACCCCTGGAAAGCTCAAAAGAATGGCCAACTCTGTGTTGTGAAACAGCACAACTCAGTGTGAAGGAAAGGAGGACTGAATGCCATGTGAATGGAAGGGGAGTTCACTTGCAGAGTTGTTGAGTTTGGTTTTACAGATGCAGGTCAGTCACAGCTCCTAAATTCAGGGGATTTGCCTACTGTAAAGAAAGAGTTGTAACATCCAAATCAAAATTTACTCCTGGAAAGTCTTCAGAACTGAGAAGATGCCTTACCTTGTTACTGACAGATACACCAGTGATGTGTTTTTGTCTCTATGAAGGAAAGATGTCTTCTGTGTGTTTAATAAGGAGTCAGTTGATTGCATCCTCCTTTGTCCAAAAGGTCAAAACATGTAAGTCAGGATTCTGAGACTGTTTTCAGAGTTCAGTTTGGCCTAAAATTGTACAATACACATTAATTTCCCCCCCCTCTAGAATTATAAATATTTGGGAAAATGACATAATTTATCTCCTTATTAATATAAATGGAAAATTAGTTGTTTGGGGGTTTTTTTGGTTGGTTGGTTTGGTTTTGTTTCTGTTTGTTTGGTTTTGTTGTTTTGTTTTGTTTTTGTTTTTTTTGTGTGTGTGTGGGTTTTTTTTTTTGTTTGTTTTGTTTTGTTTTGTTTTTTAAGAAAAAAATAGCTGAAGACAGACCATGAACTTTGTCTCTGGACAGAGAGAGAAGAAAACAGAAAGAGAATTCAGACTTACTGCCCACAACCTCATATGTTTCTAGGGATGAACAGCTACTCAGCAATACAGAAAAGTAACACACAGCAAAGCATTTTAAAGTGACAAGCTGAATCACAGTTAGTAAGAATCCTTGGAAATAATCTCAGGTGAACTGCTGGGTAGGATGTTCCAGGAGCAGGATGGAGCTGTGTCTGAGCTGCTCTGGGACAGACTGTGTAGCAGATGCATGAAGGGCAGCTCAGCATCCTGAGCTGTCAGTGCTTTGCTCCTTCTCCACAGTGCCTTGGAAATGTAGCTGTGTTTGCATGAGCTCATGGGCTGGAGAGCTGCCTCTCTGCACTAAGGGTAGGGAAGGTATGCCAAGTATTTGGGGTATGTGTCCATGCATGTCCTGTAGATTGTGCTCTGTGTTCTGCAGCAAGGAAAAGTAGAGAATTGCCTTTCAGAACAAAAAATATGTTTATTTCCTTTTCCAGGGTCAATTTTTTTTTTGATAGGCTTATTTGACTGCACCTTTTAATGTTGTTACTTTAAAAAAAAAATTGTCTGTGCACACATGAAAATCAAGAAGTGTTTTAAAAATCGGACATAGAGGTTGTCCTATTTTTATCTGTAGTTTTAAGAAAAATAGCAAATATTGTGACATTTAAGATAAAGTCCAAACAGCAGGGAAAGAACTACTGACTGCTTTTGGTACAGAGTCAGACTGCTGATAAAAATCCATAGGAGTTAGAACATACCAACAGAGATGTTTCTGACTTGTTGGCTGGATGAACTGTGAATGCAGTTCCATCAGTCAGCTTTGTATGGTTTCAGAAACTTTAGAATTTAATTTTATTGCTTAATTTGTGGCACTGAAACTAAAAATGGGAGTTTGACTGTGTTGTTGCTTAGTATTCTGTAGTAGATTGCACGGAACGATCACAAATTACTGAGATCCTGGGGCACAAAGGAGTAACTCATTGTTATGTGCATTTATGCCTAAGTACCGTACACATGAGGGTTTTTGGCAAGATCTCTGGGCAAGGTGGTGGTTTCTGGATACAAAGACTAAGCTTTTCCTCCTCATAAGGGGAAATCTGAAAGAAAACATGAGCTGCAATTGTAAGTCACAGAACAGTTGGGGTCAGAAGGCACCTCTGAAGATTGTCTGGTTCAGCTCCCCAGGTCAGGTGGGGTCAACTACAGCAGTCTACCTAAGGCCACGTCCAGTGGGGTTCTGAAATAACAGATTACTCAAATAACAGATCTGTTGCATATCCTAGAATAGAAAACACAGCTTGTTTTGGACAAGATAAATGGGTAAGCTCTTAAGGCTGATTCTCTGCAAATAAAGCTGATGTAGCTGAGTGGAGTGCCTGAAAAGTAGCTCCTGCACTCTGTCAACAATTACTTGTTAAAGCCATTTTCATAAGAAACTTTACTAGTGGTGCATGCCTGAGTAGCAAATACGTATTACCACTGAACACCTTAACAACTCCATTGGGCAAATACATATTTAAAAACCATTAGGCAGCCATTTAGAGGTCCAGTGGGGTTCCAAACTGCAAAGCACAAGTACATTTTAAAGACAGAACTTACAGATGTCATCTGATCTAATTGTTCCGTTCCCAGAGGCAGTGTATGGGAAAGTTGGTGTTTCCAGTCTCAGGGGCATCAGGAAATTTGGATTTACTTTAGATTTGTGGGGCTTTTTAGCACCCATAGTATTTTTGGATGGAATGTTCAAAACCAAAAGCCAGGTGTGCTTGGAATTTGATTGGGATCACACAGATGTGACAGCAGAAGGTTTTAGATGTGGTCCCTTGTGCCAATCTATTTCATTAGTGTAAAATGAGATTCAAACTTCCAAAACCTGAGGCTGAGTTGATTTCACACAGCCTTGAATGAAGTAGCAAAGCTTTCATTCATCTTTGTGGTGTTCCTGCAACTTTCTTATATTAAAAAGGTTAATGCAGGAGCAGGCAGTTGTCAGACACACATGAGGAATGAAAAAAATACAGAACTATTTGCTAGAAAACAAAGGAAGCAGAAAAACTTTCAGTTAGTTTTTCAGTTGGCTGGAGCAGGTGCTGATCTCTCCTTTTAGGCCCTGTACAACTCAACAGTATTTGCTAGATGTTTTACATTTTTTTCATTTGTAAGAAATATCTTCTCTTTCCTGTATAAACTCACCCAGGATCCAACTGCTTCTATCAGAATTGAGTCAAAGTACACTAAAAATATTCTTTGCTATTCAGGTTGGAGTTGTGCCTATTATCATGCTGTTGGAACTAAAACTCATCAAGACAAAGCACCAAAGATGACAAAGCTTAATTCACGTAATAAATAATAGCAAGGTAACGAATTTTAATGTTCTTTCTCCAGAAACCTTTTAGCTTGTTTGGCACAACAATATTTGTTATAGTGTTTCACCTACTTCTAAAAAGCATTATTTGCCTTTGGCTAAAATGCAATTGGTCATTACACCCGTGTCCCTGGGAAGCAGCGGGGCTGGGTCAGTGTGGTCACGTCCTTGCCGTGGTGGTTACTGAGGTCTGTGAGCTCTCTGGAATTCTTCCAGCACTGCTGTGTTAAGTGACACAGATGTCACTTGCAACAAAATGATACTTCAGAAAAAAAGACAACTCCTGAGATTGTTTTTAGCATCCCCAGATTTAGGGCATTAAAACTTTTTAGGGCATTTCCCAGAAAATTCCTACCTCGTCACTGGATTTGCTTATTACTTTCCCTGTTGAGTTGATTATTTCATTAGCAGTTTATAGAGTGGAGTTTGTCATTTCCTGTTAGTATTAAGGGTGAAAATCTGCTATCCAGCTTGTGCATCTAAAATATGTTTGATACCAGCTGTTTAATAAAATCTTTGTATTTGAAGGCTTTTAATGAAAGCAGTGATGTGGCACACAAGTAAATACATGCATGTGAAGGTTTAGGGAATTTATCATTAGAAGTGATCAAATTAGCATCAGATTAGATAATTTCTTTTTTTTCTTTCTTTTCCCTCCCCCCTTTTATTTTGTTTTTAAGTGAGTTATTTCCAAAGAGCATTGGTAACTGTTTCAGGCATTTGGAGCAAATTGTATTGTGTCAGCAAGTAAGACCTGGAGGTTTTGCTTCAAAAGGTTTACATGTTTCATTATTAGTGTTTTTAAATCAAAGTATTTAGCACTTCTGGTTTCTGAGGCCAGTGGAGAGTGTTGGCCCTTCTCCCTAACCCAGGAGGAGTTGACACCACGCCCAGAGTCTGAAGCAACCCTTCTTCTGCAGAGCTTAATTTATTACTTGGACATGAGACTTGCTCTGTGGTCTACCAAAGGAATCAAGAGGCTCCCTGTAGGTTCACTCCTCCTTAGGTAGGAATAACTTGGCTCCCTCCCAGTCGTGTCTTGATAATTGATCCCTCTGCCTTTTTCCTTAGAAGGGCAGCACGTGCTACTGCCCATGGATCAGGCTTGTGGAGCTGTGCTTTCATGTATCATACACTGAAATTCGTGGGTAAAAAAGGAATTACGTGTGTTTCCTGGGCCTTGCAGGTGGATATTTGGGACTGGTTGGTGAGTTTCTGGTAAGGCCTTACAGAAAAAAAGAAGAGCCAAGCATGGGTGGGCAAGGGATCAGAGAAAGCTGGTCATTCTTTCCACAGACTCCTTATATGCAGAAGCCTGATGTATCTCAAATACATACATTTATGTTTTGCTTTTAGGAGGCTGCCAAGTGCAAATAGAGGGTACATAGGTTCACCTCACCCTGCTGGTGCTGTGATATGGTTTAGGCAGGACACCTGGATTAAATCCCTTGCCCTGTCCAGATAAACCAGCGAGGCATCAGGGAGAGGGAAGCACTGCCTGCATCCCACCAAGGACCTGAGCTGGTTGCTGTGGGAGGAAGCTTCATCCTCCATGAACTGCTTCAAGCTCTGTATTTCATGAGGGTTTATCCTGTATTCTGTCTTCAGGTTGGGAAGCCTTGGGAAATGGGAGCTCAGCAGCACAGCCAACCTTGCACCTGAGATTTCTGAAAGTAGTTTTGTGAAGCACCACTAAGTATCTCCAACATGTATATAAATATTTCTGAGTGTTAGTATCTTGAAGGATGGGTAGAGTGATATTTTTTGTTTCCCAGGAGTAACAGAAAGAAAAAGCTAATCCTGTGTGTGTCATGCTGTCCTCTTGGATCTTTTTAACCCTTCACTTCATGCTGGTATGGTTACAATTATCACGAATCCTGTTGCTATCTAGATAGTTACACAAATTTAAGTTATTGAGCATGTGGAGTCTCTGCTGAATATGATCTTGTTTTAGATCCAGAGAATGGAGATTTTAATGCCTTGCCTTTAGTTTTTCTAATAAATTACAAGTTGAAATGACTAGTGTACCTCATAGAAAGATGTGAATTGCTGCTTCTTCCAAGAGTTGCCTCACTTGTTCTGAATTTGGAAATATTTCCAGTGGGCTGGAAGTGCTTTCTGAATTGCTAGATTACCCATGCTGTGCAGGCCAGGTCAGGATTCATTTCCTTCTAGAACTGTTGTGTATTTATGCTAAGCTGTTGTCTGTCTGCAAGGTTTGCTCTCTGCTGCCCTCAGTTTATTGTTGGGGTCCTGTGTGTTTCCATGTGCATCCAGTTATTTTCCTCGAAGGAGTCGGTTCAAATAAAGGAGTGGAAACTTGTGTGAAACCAGTGACCTGCATCCAAGAGCTGATGGGCTCACGGTCTAAGAATGTGAGCTGCAGGCAGGAACCATTTTGTGGAATGTTGGTCTTGTCACTGAGTGCTTAGGAAGTCTTTTAGTACAGGTATCCTTCCAAGGGCCATAGAAAATAGGTAATTTTTAAGCACAGTTTAGAGCTTCTGTACTTTTTGGTTTATAAGTTGATTGCTAATACCCACTGATCTTCTACAATCATAGAATCATTTAGGTTGAAAAAGATCATTAAGTCCAGATCAAGCTAGTTACAAATACAGAAACAAAATAAACTCAGTGCAGGAAAAAAGCCCTACTTGTGTTTTTCGTAAGAGCTTGACTGGTAGAGAAAAGCAATTCATTCCCAGACTCTCAAAGGCTGTTATAAAGGAGCAACTCTTAAAGAAAAGAAAGCAAATAAATACTCAGAAATGTGTTTTACTTATGGCATAATTCTTCTTATTGAGAAACACAATAGAAGAAAAAAGGTCACTGAGTCACATATTGTTTGCAAGCTCTAGAAGAGCAGTGAAGTGCTGTGAAACAGAAGAATGGGGGACAAACTGAGCAAGTTTTCCAGGAGGAAGATTTAACTTTGCCATGTGATTCAGCATAAAGAACTGCAGGAACAGGAGGGAGGGGAGTCAGAGCTGTCATCATTATTGGGGCCATTTGCTTCTGGGTGACCTTGAACAATCAACTTGACCTCTGGGAGCTTCAGAAATGGAAATAGTCAAAAAGCAAACCCAGAGTGGTGTCACTTCTCTGAAATTTCTACAGTAATCTACCAGAAAGAAAAGAGAAGAAAGCTGAACCTTCCAGCTTCCCAACAACAACACCAAATGCTGCTGAAAGTAAATGTTTCTTATTGCCCTCCTCTGTACTTCACTTTAGTCAGGTAAATAGTCCAAACAAGTGAGGGACTGTTAATGTTCTAGAAATAAGTATGTATAAATACAGTTCCAGAATCAAAATCTAAAAATGAAGCAGCAAATCAGTCTCTGCTGTTTACTTTGGGATTTTGTGTTGACTGCTCCCAGTAACTAGATGTGAGGTCTTACGGCCTGGCATAAAAATCCAGAACTCCCAAACTGGGACTGACCTATACTGTCAAATGTCTCAAAAAAAAATCCACAGGCTTGCTGACCGACTGACTGGAAATATTTTTTTGATCTGTAGACTTTCTGAACTTTAGTAAATGCAATAGTAGGAGTCACGGGTTGCATAAAAATGGCACAGTCTGATTCTGGTACTGACTTCCTGGTAGTCAGTCGGAATTTTACCATCCTACCCTTTTTCATGTGTTGGTGGAAGATTATTTTTTATGATGCTCAGACTTGTACATCTTCTGGAGAGGGGAACTGTGTGAGGCTGTGGTCCTGCACAGAACACAGACTGGGGGAGCTGGTGTTCCTTTGTGTGGGTGTGAATGCTTCACTTTGTACAGTGTCTGCCAGGCAGCAGCAAAGGCTGGCAGATCGTTAGCATAAATCCCAGCAAATAGGATTATGGAAGTGTTGATGATATTACTTAAGTGGCAGTACAATGGATTCTAGCTCAGTTTGAAAAGCATGGTATTAGTGGGCATTACCCAGTTAACTGGAAGTGTATATTCCTGGTACATATATAACCAAGGAATCAGTTGCATTTGCCTTTCCAGTTCTGTAAGAAAATAGGGCTTTGAAGAAGCACATTATATGAACAGATTTCCATGGAGTTTGTTTATTTATAGCTTGTTCAAATGGTAATCTAGGAAAGCAATAAATGAAAAATTATAGTAAAAGGTGAGTTTTGCATCATCATCAGTTCCTTCTTATCCTCTGACATGTGTTTAATATATAGGGTAGATTATGGACTGTGATCTAATTTACTCACGTCTCTTGCATTGAAATTGTGGAAACACCTTCTTTAATCAAACACTTCAAGTCTCTGGATATACTTGCATAACACGACAAAAAAAAATTTCTGATCTCATTGTGGTTTTTCTCAATTTCCTGAAATTTTAAGTGGATTAAAATCTTAGCTATTTCCAGAAGTAGTTTATTTGAGTAACTCAGACCAAATAGGCTGCATTAATTTAGTTTGTTGTCAAGAATTGTGTGTCGGTAATTGTGAAAACATACAATTTTAACGTATCACATATTTAGATTATTATGGAAATTTACTGTCCTTGTTCCTCTCCACAAATATAAGTGTGAGAAATAAGAGGTCGGTAGCTATAAATAAGCCAGTACCAATTTCTTAATGGGAATAACAGGCAATGTTTACACTTTTCATTTGTTCCCAGGCAGACCTAATGTTCTGTGTGTGTCCACATCTCTTCTTCATTTCCTAGTTCAAGAACTCTCCGAGTGTTCAAGCCCTCAGTCTTGTGTGTGACCTGGAGCTGTGCTGGGAATCTGGCTGGCTCTGTTCTAGTGACATCAAATGCTTCTTTAAAATTCCCCATTAGAACAGAAGTTGCAGTCACCCACTGAGCTGGGTTACAGCAGTGACAACCCAGCATCCCAAGCTTGAGGCTTTCTAGTTTTCTTTGCCAGGTTGGCAAGGAACTCCCCAAAAACTCAGTGACAGGACTGCTGGTAATTGTGGCTGGAGTGCTTAAATCCTACTGGAAAACTCTCAGTCTTTGGGGTTCACTGCAGGTGGGCTGGTCTGGACTTCAGACAAGGAACCAGAAATAACCTGCAGAGGACAGGTGGGGTGGAAGTGTTGCTCAGCTGCTCTGGTGGGTGGGTTTGGCTGTACCTCCCGTGCCAGGGGTGTGACAGCACCGAGGCTGGAGATTGGAACAGCAGCCACAGGCACCTGCTGTCCCTGCGGGGGTGGAGCAGAGCGGGGCACAGAGCGGGGCACAGTGCGGGGCACAGAGCAGGGCACAGTGCGGGGCACAGAGCAGGGCACAGTGCGGGGCACAGGGCAGGGCACAGAGCGGGGCACAGAGCGGGGCACAGAGCGGGGCGCAGTGCGGGGCACAGAGCGGGGCACAGGGCAGGGCACAGAGCGGGGCACAGAGCAGGGCACAGCACAGGCACTGCGGCGTTTTCGTCCTTGTGCTTTCAGGTTTCTGCAGTTCACGTGTGAAACCAGACTTCCTCAATTCTAACAAGGTTCTGCTTTTCCATGCTGCAAAACTGGGATAGAGCAGGAAGTTCTTGGTGCAGCCCTGGGACCAGGCGAGTTGCAGAAGACGAGGCTGGAGAGGCACTGAGGGACAGTCTGGGATCTCCCGCGGACCCTGTGCCAGATCCAGCAATCCTCACTCACGTCAAGGGATTTCAGTCCCTTGAAGTTCAGGTTCTTCCCTTTAATTTCAGTAGGGGTGTTTCCCCCAAACAAGGACTACGTGATTGATGTGCCAGATCTGATTTCCTTCAGTGCTAATTTCTCAATTTAATCAGCTTGATAGTCACCTACAGTTTTGGAGCAATTTGGAGGAAGGAATGCTCTCATCCTTTCGTTGTTGTTGAATGCAGTCACATGAAGAAACTGAATACAAACAGATGTCTGTTTTTAAAAAGTCAGCATATTGTTGAAATTTAATATTTTTGTTAGCGTCACCGACAGAAATTTTATTGCAGAACACTCAATCTCTGGTTTGTGTTCAAACAATATTAAGAGATTGTTGCTGCACTGAAATTTGGAGGGTTTTCAAATAAGATCATTCTGCAGCATTTATTTATTTATTTATTTATTTATTTATCTATCTATTTAGTGTCCTGACTGGCAGAAACTGGAATTTGTAGCCAAAGTTCCTTTGGCTACTGCTACTCACCTTAGGGAATGGGGTGTGGGCAGTGACCCGTGGTCTGTCTTTGCCCTTCCAGTTGTGCAGAGAAGAAGGAGCCTGAGCCTGTGTTCTCCTTTGCATCAAGCCTGTATAGGAAGCCAGAAGGTTTAAGCCAGGTCTTTGAAGCAGAACCAAGGGACTTTTTAGTTGAGAGTGGTGGCTCAGTGAAGTGCCTTGGCAATGCAAAGGGATGGACACAGGGACTGGGTTCCTGTTCCAGAGTGGGAGCACAGGGAAAATGTGAGCAAAATGAACCATGAAAAAATATCAAATTCTTTCAGGTATTGTACAGGTTCATTAGCTACTGGTTCAACAAAGCAATATTTAAATACTTTAAGTGCATATGAGTCTGGGTAAGTCCAAACCTGCATGTTTGCTTTCATGCATGTGTTTAAGTTTGCTGAGGGGATTGTCCACCACAATGGAGCTTGAGTAGCTCCTGCTAAAATCAGTCAGAGTTATCTAAAAAATTGTTTGCAGTAATTTCTTTACCACGTTTGCAGCATCCTCATTTTAAAGGAAAAAAAAAAAAAGAACTTTTTCAAGTGCTAAGAGCTAAACTGGAAAGTTTAACTTAAAAATGTCAAAGGTCCTGTTGTCTGGGGACAGCAGCTTTTGCTGCATAAATCTGCATTTGGCCAGATGGAAAGTTCTTACAGTTAACTGAGTCGACACGTTTAGCCCTTCAGTGCCTCAGGTTCTGCTTTCTTTTGGGGTGGGAGCTGGGAACACAGAAAAGATGCAGCATATATAGGAAGAAGGTGAACTTCCTAAATTAAAATTTTGTTTTTCTTTACTAGATTAAAACATTATGTTGATGGAAACAGCACACATTAGTCACTGGGAAATTAAAGAAGATATTTCAAATATGTTGGATCTGTTGTATGAAAATCACTTTAGAAGTCATCAGTGGATCAAGTCTCCTTGGGGTTATTGCAAGAACACTGGATAAAATCCAGTTTAAAATGAAGTCAGATTATGCTTGCAATAATATCCAAATGATGGGGTTAGCTTTTCCTGCCTGAAACAGCTGCAGATAGAATTGATGCTGTGTCTGCTGAATGAAGATTTGTGGGCAGTGCTCCTTCTCAGAAATTCGTGCCTTTAAAAGCTACACCTGTTTTGAAGACCCAGGTGCCCATTTTGTCGTGCTTTCTCAGTCTGAATGCTGTTTGACTCTGAACATAAGCCTGGTTTAATCACAGTGATATCTTGCTGGATGTGATGCTACTCAGCGCTGGGGAGCAGGAGACTCAACCTGTCTGTGTAGTCATTTTGCTCTTGTGTGCTATGTGAACATCTCAGAAATTATAGGAGTACTTCTGGGAGAAGGGAAGTTTTATCCTGATTCTGTGGTTTGTGATTTATAGAACATGTCTGGTTACTATTTCGTCCAATGCAATAAAACAAGTCTTAGCTATGGCAGGATCTAATATGAAGCATTCTGACTAAAATGTGATTTATTCTATCCATCATCCTTGAGCCCATGAAAGGAGAAACTAAATGTCGTGATTAATTTAACTCTTACAACTATAAATGAGTTTTTGGCTGAAAGACTGATGAGAAAGACTTCTATCTTCCCAACGTTGTAAGCATTTTGGGAATTTCTCTGAAACCATCTCAGCTGCTTGCAGTGTAAATACAAAAGGAAAATATTGTTAATTGCTCATATTTGCTGTTAGCTAGTCCATCTAAATTAAGCATTTTGAGTCATATATAATTCCAGCAGACATTCTTCTTCCCATGTCTAGGGCTGCTGTGTTGTGCCAGGCCACCCGTCAGTCCCATCATCACCCTGTCCCCAGTCAGCACCCTCAGTGCAGGGATGGTCTGTCAGTGGCAATAAATTATTGCATCAAGAATTGTTTCCTTACTCCAATTATCTTGTAACACGCTCGGCTCAGTTGAAATACATCTCATGCACATCCCATTCCCGTGATCCATCCTTATTGTCTTTTGAGGGACTCGCAGCCAGCGTTGAAGAGATTCTGTGGGAACTTTCTGTGACTCCTGTTTGCTGCCTATTGCAGGGTGGAATCATGGCCTTGTACTTACAGAGGTGTTTGCAGGTGGAAGTGGACATCTAGAATCAGTGACAGAATCTGACCAAACACATACAGACTGGAGATTCAAGAGAGCTGGAAAATATTTAGAAGATAAAGCAGTTTAAATTATGTCATTTAATTTAAAAAACACAATTTAATGTCAACACATTTGCATCTGATCTTCTACCAGTTCTAGAAAACTTTTCTAAAGTTTATACAGGTATGTCAGCCTATGAGTCCTTCCATCTGAATTCTTACCATCTCTTTCAAAATGAGCATGATTGATCTTAACTGCTGTGAATTAGCTTGTTGCCATAAAGCCTATTTCATTTTAGAAATGGAGAGACAGCCTAGGTACGAGATTTCTGTGCTGTACAGGTGGTGTACAGGAATTGAAATCTTGCTAAAACTCACTGTTAGACAACTAGTCTGGTGTAAGAAGTCCCAGCTATGGTAGTTAGAAGTACCAGCCTGTGTATTGCTGTTTCCCCATCCCATGTAACAAACTGTGCTGCTCTGCATTATTTACTTAGTGGCATAACTTAAAGCTTGGAAGGTGTTCCAGTCAGGAAAAACGGAACAGAAACAGTTTTCTTGGTGCATCTGTGCATCCCAAGGCAGTGCAGATTTTGGACTGGACTCTCATGTGCACTGTAGATGTTAAATGTCTAATTTAAATACCATGCAGTGTGCCTGTGGCAGAGATCTGTCTGCAGGAACTCCCAGTTGTAACTAATCCATCTTCCTATTTAATATCGTGAAAACACCTCCATATGTTTTGAATCTCCTTGCGTCTTCACTGCAGTTCTCCAGGGTGTGCTATTAATTTAATATGTGATTTGGTTCTGTGTTTGTGTTGTGTGTAGGCTGGTCAATACACAGGCAATAAACTCTGGAGTAGCTGAAGTGTTTGCATATGTCAGGTTTCTCTGCACAAGTGCTTGGTAGGGTTAGTGTCCTTAGCTACATGGTCACAGAAGCTCACTGGTCTTTCAGAGAGCCACAGAATTCAAAATATTTATTTCATCAGTAATCTTCTCAGAATCTATCTGAACAGGTCATTTGCTTGGCAGCATCTCTTGTTCTGTAATTATTAATTCCAGAAGAATAGCGGCAAATGCAACTTGAGAGCTCCTATATTTTCCCTCTGACTCCCCTCTGTTTTCTGTTAAAGGCACAGTTGTTGCACTAGATGAAGTTTGGCTGTTCCCTTGCAATGCCAGGGTAGTGCCAGTTCATGTCCATGCTCCTGTTTCACTGCCCAGGATTTTGGAATTTAGGAAAATGCCAAATAAAAGAGTATTGAGTGAGGATGGGTATTTAATTGCTTTCATTAGTCTGGGTATTGAATCACAGTGCAAAACCCTCTTGTGTTTCTTGTTTAAAAGAAGCAGTGGATTTTTTCCCCCAAATCCATGATTATGCTCTGTGGATTGGGCATCACATTGAGCAGGCTGCTTACAGGACTTAACCAGCTTATTTTCACCAGAGGAGCAGGCAGTATTTCAGAAAGGGGGAGGCTGGGCTGCCTAAAGCCTGTGTGAGCATATATAGTTTTAAAGTGTTTGAGCCAGTACTGAATGGTTTCAATGGAAAATGGGTAATGGTTAACATCAGCTTTTGTACAGCTGCTTTTTGGCTAAAAGAGAGGTAATTTATATTTAAAGTCCGTGAGTGTGATTCGTTATTTTTCACAACAGTGTTTGGCTGAAGTTTCCCCTTCTTTGCCCCTCAGATTCTTTAGTTAGCAAAGCTACCTCTGCTGTTCCAGCAGTTTCTTCCTCTGTAAGGTCTGTACCAGGTGAACCCTAAATCACAAACTGTGCTTGCCCTCCGTTTTTGGATAATATTTGTGAATAGTTTACATATTTGGCTGCAGTCTTACTGCCAGACTTGAAAGGATTGCTGCATTACTGTGTTGCACTGAGTCCAACTTGGGGTAGGGGCAGGGAGAAGAGCTGTAGCAAATTTTCAGGGAGCTGTAGTGATGTGTGTCCTTTTTTCTACACTGTGTGAGCAAGCATTAATTGATACAGACATTTAAAAATGACTTGCACAATTAAACATTCATTCCCTCTCCCCCCTAATTGCTTTGGGAAGAACAAATGTAACTAGGCTGGACACGGTTTATTAACTTAGCTTTCTTGAGGGTTTGGAAACGTTTTTGCAGTGTCCCAGACTCCACTCCAATTCTGTATTGTTTTGTGTCGAGTAGCCTGGCTGCACAGGCACAAAGCAATAGGTTAATCTGCCTCACACAATCATTGTGAGGTGATTATAAATTTAACACCTTAAAATTAATTTTCAGAAAAGTGAGAAACTTCATTATTTCAGATCTTGGGAGTGGTTCTGATACTTTCACACGTAGGTAACTGTTGGCTACTGTGGTATGGAGAGGAAAAAGTGAAGTGTTAAACAAATGTGCCCTGTATTGCTCCCTTATGGTGGTAACAAGTATATTATCGTTTCAGAAAAGAATTTTCTAGTTTTGAAGGCTGTACTTAATTACCAGGTGATCATCCTGATAGTTTCATTATTAGAGTTTCATGGTTTGACCTCCAGCATCCTATGAAGACATTTTTAGTGACATGGTTCAAGGTAGAAACTAAGGTGTTTCAGGGTGTGTAAGACAGTTGGAAGCAGTTGCAGCATATTTCATTGCAGCAACCTTTAAATCATAGCCTGAAACCCAGATATATGTCTCTGTTTTCTAGGCACTTGATGCAGCAATTACTGTATGGGTTGCTGCTGGCATAATATTTAGGATAATTGGTGATAACATTTTTAGAAAGGTTTTGAGATGTTATTATTTACACCCTTCTACTCTGTTATACTCACAACTCTCCATTGAGCAAGCTGGAGATGCTTTCCTTATCCAACTTTAGGGACAGAAAATTATGTACTTTAATTATGCTTTCTGCAGCCCAGAATGAGAGGTAGGATAGGCAAGGCTGAAATGTCAGTGCTTTCTAGAGACAAAAACTGACTTACTGGAAATATTTTTACAATCAAGACTTTATGCTCCTTGGTGCAATTCTCTGGGACAGACTCCAGCCAGGTGCAAGAAAATCTTCCTGCTTTCTCATTTTGAACTCTGAACATATGGGCATCTAGGACTGTGCTTGAGCATTTACATTTCTTTGGGGAGAAGCCACAGTGAGAAGTTTATTCATGCAGAAACTATTTTTATTAACAGTAACAGTTTCCTTGATGGTGAACAACATCTTAACATTTACTGCAGGACAGCAAATATATTCTGAAGGAAAGCTACTGCTGTATCTATTATAACTGGGCACTGTGGAAGGAGGCAGGAGTCAATAAATAAACACAGGAGGGCTTGTGCACTCTGTGAGATCTTAGATTAGGAAATGGAACCCTTTAGAAGAGCACAGTTAGTGCTCCATAGTGGTGGAGATTCTGCAGGTCTCCATAAGTAAATGGTGCTTAATTATTCCTTCTAGTGGAAATTTTTCTCTGACATGTAATATAGATTTCCATGCTACAACTTTGGCCCATTACCTCCTGTCCAGTTCACAGCCCACATAGGAGCACTTCTCTTCCCTTCTGTACTTTATCTCTACCTAGGGAATGTCATCCCCTCTGTTGTTTTTTTGTTGTTTTTTTTTTAAACACCACCACTATTTGAGTCTTCCCTCTTTGGCTTTGTTTTCTAGAGCACTGGTCACTCACTGTCTCCTCTGACTTGTCTTCCCCTGGGCCATCAGAAGTGGATGCAGTGCTCACTGAATGTTAGTTCCTGATGTGATTTGTGGTCTGTCTTCTGCTTTATACTTACCCATACAGTACTTGCTTTTTTTTTGTGAAGTTCATGCCTTCAGTGTCTCATGTGAAGTGAAATCCACTGTCACTGCTCCAGATTCCTTGTGTAATTACTGCTTCTCCATTAGTTTTGCATTCTGTGTTTGTGCAGGTGGTTGTTCTGTCATAAATGTAGGATATCACACCAATCCCTATTACATTTCATCCTGCCTTTCCAGACCCTTCCCCAAGCTGTCAGCATCTTTTTCAAGCTCTAATCCTTCTCTCCAATATTGTTGTTGCCTTTCCCAGCTTGGTGTTACCTGTGAATCTCTCTCTGTATTCCATAATCTGTTCTCACTCAGGAGGTACCAAATCCCAACCAGTGAACTACTGAGTGTAGTTTTGTAAACAATTTTGCACAACCCTTATCGTAACTTCTTCTAGATGATGTTGTCTGAGCTTGAAGAAGTGTCAGACACCTTAGAAAAGCCAAGCTAAACCACAGCCACTGCTTCTCCTGCATACAGAGCCTGTTTGTAGAAGGAAATTAAAGGGGTTTGAAAAGATTTTTATCTTGACAAATCCATACTGGTTGCTACTGCTGCCCTGATTTCTTTATGGGTGTTTAAGAACACTGGGTTTGAATTCTTGCAGTATTTTTTCAGGAAATGAAACTGAGTTGACTTGTTCAGCATTTCTCAGCTCCTCCCTGTTCTGCTCAGAAGCTGTCACTGTCTAGTTTTTGCCATCTGACACAGCCTCCAGAATTCTCAAAGATAAAACTGCTCTGAGACTGCCTCAGGAATTTCTACAAGTGCTGAGGGTGTGTCCATGAGCCCAACTGCTTGAGGCACCCCAGGGCTGTCTGTTCTCTGACCATTGTAAGGCCTGATGGCAAAACCTACACTGGGAGCTCTTTGCACGTGTCTCCAAAAGTAACTCTCTGGGAGAATATGGGGGATGAGAGGAGAAAGTTGTACTTAGTTTAGTGTATCCAGTTCTATTTACTGCATGTGATGCTAATCCAATCAAATGTGTGGGCACACGGACACATCACATTGGAAAGGACTCTGGTGTGCAAATTCCCTACACTGGGGACTGCATCCTTCCCCCAGGCCTTCCCCAGCCCTGCCCTGGGCAGCCCAGTGCTGTGCTGGGAGGAGTGGGATGGACAGTAATGCCACAGGCGAGGACAGGAGAGACAGATCCCAGTTTCATGGGGCAGAACTCTCAGTGTGAAAATAGCCTTTTACCAGACACTCATTTTCCCCTTAGCTGAGAGAGATATGGGAGGTAAGGAGAGAGCTTCCTCTCTGTTGTTTTGAAATCTAGTTGCCAAGAGCACAGAGACTCACAGTGCCTGGGTCAGAGCTATTGGAGAGCAGCTCCCAGCATCAGGGAGCAGTAACTGCCTCCCGGTGCCTTCCAGTTGGATTTTCCCAAGTTCAAGGTCACTGAATTTGTACCTTTCAGTTTTCTGCAGGAATCTGAACATCTAGCAGTCAAGGCACACAAACTCTGAGAACGTAAAAGAAAAATTAGAAAGCAAATTTGCCAAGAAATCTTGAGCTTCAGCAATGATCGTTATAGCTTTTTATATAAGAATAGTCTTAAAAATAAATGTAATGTGAAACACTGAATGTTCAGAATTTTATCTGCTATCAGAAGGAAAGCAGCTCCCAAGTTAACTGACTGAGCTGTGGGTCACTGGCATCCTGTTCTAATGAACGTTCATTTTTTAAACTGATGTTTATGAGAATGGAGGAAATAAATATCTTTGAGTATGTAAATAAAAGTACAGAATGTTTTAAGTAATCCTTAAGAATTTATATGCCTATTAAAGGACTGTGGCAGGAGGCCATGGAAGTACACTTAGGACATTTTAGACCAAATAGTAGCTATATTAATATTTAAATGAATACAAGTCTATTTTAGTATTTCAGAAACACTCATCACCCCATAATAGTTTTATTTTCTTACTTAAGACAATCTGTAAGTGTGTAAGTAAGGCTCAGTCAGAACATACTGACATATATTTCTTCTGGGGCTGACTTTTAGCTGCTGCTTGTTTCTGGTTTTGTTCTTTCTGCTGAGACTCCTCAGGTGGTAGTTTCTTGGTGTTATTCCAGAGCAAAGAATCTGCAGTTAGAAACCTTTTAGAAAAGGAGTTTAGTCTCCTCTCTTGCTTTTCCCATTGATGCATCCTGTGTATAACAGGTGTAAAACTTGTTTGTTTTATGCAAGCACAGGGAGTGGATTTTAAGTCCATGTTCATCAAAGAGCTTATCAGTCAGAGAGGTATGAAATGATTTCTGGTCTATTAATCAGTCCAGGAATTGGATTTTTTGAAAAAAAAATATGTTTCAGAGTCATTGCCTCCTCTGGAGACAGCAAGGAAAAAGCAGCAGGGAATGACAAGGATTGTTATGGGTTTATCCGAAATTATTTGTCTGGGAATTTTTGGCAAATTCAATCTCTTTAAAGAAACTAAAAATTTGAGATAAATGTAAACATTATTATTGTCTCTTAGTTGTACAATAGAAGTAAAATGAAAGTTGATTCCTATATACAAAATTTTTAAAAAGACTGTGTCATCATTTCTTATAAGTAATGAAGTAAAATATTTTATTTTTAAAAATAAAGTGATAGGTTTCTTCCTTCTTCCCCCAAGCTAAATAACTCAGAGAAGCCTAACTTCAGAAAGCATTCTGACTTCAATGCAAACTCTACTGCTCAGAGCAAGTTCTGTTTAAGGAAAAGTAGAGATTTGCTGCCAGTCATGTAACAAAATGAGTCTTATTTTTGTATGTGGGAGTTTGATAGTGAGAAACAGCAGTGTTGTGTTCCCTCCTTCCCCCGCTGTCACACTGGGCTGCTTGGTCCTTTTTATCTTCAGATCAAGGAAAGGTTGGGATGCACCTCCCTGAGGAGTGACTTCTTACCTGGAGAAGAGCGTGTCACGAGTTTACCTGGGGCAGGAGTTTCTCTGGATCCTCATTTGGGGTTTGGTTAAATGCTCGAGGTCCGGGTGTTACACTCAGGGGCTTTTCAGGGCGGGCGTCGCTTCGGTCATTTTTGGTGTTCACATCCCGAGTTCCCGTTTTTATAGGAGAGAGACTTCTGAGCCATTCCACTTTGTGAACATAAATGTGCTTCCTTAAGAGAGGACTGAAAGCCTTTGTCTGGAATGCTGCTGGGGGCTTCACAAGCCTGAACTTGAATTTCCTTTCTTCTCGTCTACCTTTGGCATTTATTATTCTGAAGTGGGACATGAGGTCCTCCTCCAGTAGAACTGATTTGAATAAAACTGCCCAAGCTCTCTGTGGAAAGGCTGAAGGCAGGATTTGAAGGTATATTTATTAAAAGTGCCAAAGTATTGATTTACATAATTTAACATTATTTGATTTTGAAGATTTTTAAGGCTACTCGTGCGCTGATGGAGATAGAATCATATTTCAAAGTACAGATCTGGATGCAAACTGAGACTCCAGAGGCCAGTAAGATTCTAATAGAGACAAATAGAAACAGTCAGTTCTTTCCAAGTTTAAAGACAGCCAGAAAGCAGTATCAAGCTCCTTCCAGAACAGCCCAAGCTAAGAGCATTTGGGAATGATAGCTCTCAGCCTCCCTCAGGAAGTGGCCAGCACTTCATGGGATGCAGCACTTTATGGTGTCTTTTCAGATGAGAAATTGCACTGCATGTAGCAGGTTTTCATCTCTGATTAGTGCCAGTATAAATAAATATATAAATCTGGCTGGAAAATGAGGTTGTTTAGATTAGTTGTAATTTTTTTTCCTCAGTAGTTTGGGCTTTAATAATATGTTCCCTAAATATTTTCATTTTCTTTTTAATAAATTCTGTATAATAACATTGCAAGAAAAAGCATCTTCCATGAAATCCTAATAGTCTATCTTCTACATACAGTTTCTAGAGAATGTTAAACCATACAATAACTAAATGGTTGATTTAATCAGACTTACATGAAGTAGCCAGTTACACCAGCAAAAGAGTGAACTGGTGAGGAGAAAACTTCCCTACTGTTAGAAGCACCCATGCCGGACATTTTGGACAGTGATGGGTGAAGACCCATCATCTTATGAGGATTTTATTGATACAGTTTTGGCTATTGCTGGATATAGACAGAAGCAAAAAGTTTTGAGTTTAAGCTGTTTGGTTTTATTGTACTTATCTAGCAACATCTTGATGATTCTGATTTTTTGTGCTGGGAGCTGTCAGGAAAAGCCCCACCAGAAGTGCAGCCCACGTGAAGCTGCCACCTCCTGGCTGTGCTGGGGGCCAGAGAGGGCAACTCCTGTGCTCTGGGGTGTAAAGTGTAAGTGATGGCTTGGAAATAAAGGTAAATGCTTTTTAAAAACACTTTTTCACTGATAGAGAACTTTAATCTCTGTTTGCACAGAGCAGTGGAGACATCCAGTGGCCAGTGACTGACAAATGGTTGTCTCTGGATTCTGATTGTCAGACACGTGAAAGGCTGATGTGAAAAGAGGCATTTTTAGGAGTTGGTTTGTTTTTTTTTTTCCTTTAAATTCAGAAAAGAGTTCCAGATGCAACACAGTAAAAACTAAGGTCTGTAGAATAAGCTATATTACCTGATCATGTCATTTAAAGGGGTACTGGCCTTGAGGCTCTGTTAAACATAGAACTTGTGGCAGTTGTACTGGAGCCAACAGTTCTTACTAGTCAGGTACTCGTTGAACCACTGGATTAGGTGCTTTGCTGCACTGAGGCCAGCAGCACATTGGCATCACAGTTTAGATTTAAGTTGCATCTTTAAGTTTTTGTAGACAAATGTGTATGTATTGATTTCAACTTCAAATGAAAAATTCAGTTTTGAGCAATGCTTGAGGAAATTATTATTAACAAAGCAGCAGCAAAGGCAAGGGATTGAGGGTTGGGTTGTGGTTCCCAAAGCCTTGGGCTAGACTTGCACAGTGGTCAGAAATACCCTCAACTGGGAAAGAGTGGCTGCCTTGCAGTATGCAGTGATTTGAAGCAGGCACAAATGTTTATAGTGCTTTATTTAATTATGACTCAATAATTACATTTGTAGGATTTCCCCAGTGCTGTAAAAGCTGTAACCAGAACAGAAAAGTACCTATTCAGATAAAGATCCTCTGCCATTGCCAGTGTAAATGCCTGATATTCAGAGGAGTCATGCTACTGTCACTGTGCAAAAATCCTTGCTGTGTCAGTTATTGCTATTCCTACATGCTGTTAGAAACCCCAGCTCTAAAGGTTGTTAAGGCAGCCCTTTGGATTTCTCACTCTAGTAGAAGTAATTCAAAATACAGACATGACTGAGCTCAGTGTGGACAACTCAGAAGCTTTTATTAAACATCACAACTTCCCACATATCTACATTCCTCTCCTTTTCCAATGGGACCCAGGTAGAACATTCCTACTTGGCTAAAACAAATTTTCAGGTAGTCAAAACAAAAAGGAATGTCATAAAAGCACATCAAATTTACATCTTTTGCCGCTTTCCAGATGTCCAACTGGCCAAGAGAGACTCGTACACGTGTGTTTTTATGAATTATTTGTTTCTAGTTGGTTTCTTCTCATTTCATTGAATATACTTTCTAACTGTTTTTAATGCATGACACAAAATCTATAAGGTATTTTTAGTAGTTTTTTAATGACAGAGGAATTTGGGAGGAATGGAGGTACCAGGAAAATAGAAGTAAAGGACAACACTTGCAAGTTTCTTATTGCCATAAACACTAACTATGAGGACAGGATTGTGGAACGTTGGGGCCTTTTGCTTTCTGTGAACTTTCTGTTCACTGAAGAGTAGAACAAACTGTGGTATATTCAGGTAAAGGTGAAGAATTTTTTTGAGTGATATATTCCTTCTTGTCTTCGTATTTGTTAAAATGTACACGCAGTTTCATTATAAAAGCTTGATTTATTTTTTTTCACTTAATAGCAGAACCCCACTAAAGACAATATTTCAAAAATGTATGAAGTTGTTGAGACAAGGTGAAGTAATAAACATCTTTGCTACAGGAGAAAATGAAAAGTGGAAGTAGAAAAAAAAGGGAAATGTTCCTCCATCACTGGAATGAAGAATGGAAAATGTTTTTTGAAAAAAAATCTGAGCCAGGGTAATAAAAGTTTATAAGAAGTTAACAAAACTGAAAGGGACAAAGAAAGAGAAATATACACAACCTTTTCTGGTTATTGTCAAGAGATGTTCCCAAGCCTAATAAGGACAAAGTATCAAAAGAGACTCAAATAAAACAGACCACATCACATTACTATTTCTGTTGGAGAGACCAAATGTTGTTACATGCTAATTATTTCCTGGAAAATGTTTGCATATTGTGATTTAGAAATCTGGCAACAGGTAACTGCTATAAAAAAGCATTATTCCTTCTGGCCACTTCAAACACTTGTAACTGTCCATCAGTGGAAAACCAACCTGATTTGGGTTCAGTTTTCTCTTATGGACCTTAGAGCCTCCTAAACTGCTAAGCTGGAGCTAATGTTGCAGTGCTGATAGCTAAGCTGGCATAGTCTAAAGGAAATTTTAATTAAAGTAGCTCTGCTTTCTTGAAAGCTTTGTAGAGAATGTGGTGTGTTATGTTTCCTTCTTTGTATAGGAAGCTGCACAAGCTGGGTTGCCTGCATGCAGTAGTACACCAACACTTGGCATCCACCCTGAGCTCCACAGGTGATCACTGCTGGATACTCTTTAGTGTGGAATTGTCATATTTAGGTCTGTGCCTGGCCTGGTGTGTCACTCTGAGTCTGCAATGGAGCTGTCAACTTACAGCCACAGCAGTGTGCAGGACGGGGCTCCTTCCAGTACTGTATTGGGCCTGCCTTTGTTTTCCTGGATGTACACGTGTCTTGAAGCACTTCCTATATGAAAACAGAACCTTTAAGGGGCCTTAAAGACCCTTAAATCTCATTCTGACCCCCCTGCCAGGGGCAGGGACACCTTTCATTAGACCAGGTTGCTCAGAGCTTCATCCAACCTGGCCTTGAACACTTCCAGGGATGGGGCAGCCACAGCTTCTCTGGGTAACCTGGGCCAGGGCCTCCCCACCCTCATGAGAGAGTGCAGGAGAATGTCAGTCACCTGCAAGTGTATCCCTGCAATCCCACAGCACTGATAAGCTTTAACTGAAGTAGATGTTACATGGATAGACATGAGCACATCTCTTAAAAGTTTTTCCAGTGTCTGCTATGCCCCATTACACTTCCTGCAAAGCAGATTCATTGCTTTTATCATGAGTAAATACTGAATTACAGCCCATGGCAAGCTGGGCCCTGAAAATAACTGAGCTATGCAGAGACAACTTGTTCCTGGAACAATTGTTACTGACACATCATGGATGTGTCTATTTTGGCTCGTTATTGAGAAGCACTGAAGTTGACTTTACAAGGCAGTGTGCACACAGAATGAAGCCTAATTTAAATTTGCTTAATCCTATAATGTAGTGTTAACATGAATGTGAAATTTGCTTGCCAAGAGTGTGGATGCCACTTCTCTGTGGGCACCCTCGAGGCATGTTTCTCAAATTGCAGAGCTTGTTATTAACTATTTTTAGATGTTTAGGCAAACTTACAAAAACTGACAAATGGTAAAAGCATTCTGTAATGTTCAGTGGAGAACTAAAACTGCTGTGTAGATAACAATGGGGAGCCTGGATCTCACATTAATTTAAGGTTTGGACTGAGGAACCATCAAGGAGGTTTAGTACATTCCAGTCCCTACTCACGGCACGGGGAATGTGAAATTCCTTTGTTGTATCATTTATTGGAATTGTACCTACAGTCAGTGTTCTCTGTGGCAAGAGATTCGATGTGTGTGCTGTGAGAGACAGTACATGCTCCAAGCAGTTGCAGTCTCAGGAGCTGAGACAGCAAGGAGGAACTTGGTACGTTCTGTCAGGGCAGTCAGTGTCTGGTTGTGCACGGTGTCATTAGTTCACTGATCACTTGCATTCTGATTTGACTTGGGCATTATTTCCTGGGGTTTTTTTTGGTCTGTGGTTATTTTTAATTTCCCTTTGAACAACCGAATACATTATTTATCAAAGGTATTGTGGTTGGAACGCTCTTTCTTGTAACATTTTTTCCTAAGAGTGTCATTAGATTGAAATTCCGTGCATTGGCAAGCTGCCTGCCGAGCTCTCTCTCTATCTCTTCAAGCTTGCTGCCGAGTGGGTCATCCACAGCTTGGCCTCCTTATCCACCGTGCCTGTGCCTCCTGCGGCCTTTCCTTGGGCTGGGGATCGGTGAAGGTGGCAGAATGCGCTGGAAGAGGAAGAAAGGGAAGAGCCGACATGAAATCCAAATGCCCTCCCCACACGTGCTTTGGTGTGCGGGTGGAGGATCAGGAGGTGGAAGGCCTGAGCACAGAGCGGACACAGGGGCTGTGCAGGGCTGGCAGGTTCTGCTCCTGTGACAGGTGGAATGTGCAGCCACACACATTGCCCTGGGCTGTGCCAGCCCTGCCCAGCATCAGGGAAAGTGGCTGCAATTTGGGCACTGTGCCGCTCACCATGGCACCAGGGCAGCTGAACACAGTGTTAGTTGGAATTATTCTTTCTCAGTGAAATGCAAACAGGTCTATTCATAAGCTCTCAAGTGGGAATGTTTCCAAAGGGGGGACTTTCTGCCTTTCCAACCGTGCGTGGGCTTTAGATTTGGGCTGGGTGTTTTGTGAGGTCACTGGTTTTTTTACACTTTCATTTAATGAAGCCAGTGAGGGCCACTTTCAGTGGGATGAGGGTGAGGTGTTGCAGAGAGGCTGATTTGCCCCCCCCCCCCCACGACACCATTGCTGCCAGCACTGCCCGGCCCTCACTGCTTTCCTTGTGGCCATCAGCTCCCTCAGGGCCCAACCGGCTGGGAGGCAGCGCGGGCAGAGCTGTGCTCCTGGGAATGGCTCCTGGGAATGGCTGGACCCAGGGCGAGTCCCAGAGAAGAACAAGTGTGTTCAGCTGCAGGGAGGTTTAGGTTATTGGCCCACTCGTTCCAATGTCTCTCCCGGGAGTTTTCTCCCTCAGGACCTGAGGGAGATATTTGGCAGGCGCTGCCCTTGCCCTGAGGTGCCGGCGGTGGCCAGACCTGCCCGTAGTGCTGGGCCTGTTCAGCCCCGTCAGGGTGACACTGCCTTGAGCTGGGAGGGTGCTGTGGGCTTGGACAAACCTGTGCTTTCTCAGCAGTGGGATTAAAAGATCGGGATTATTCTTTGGGTGTCAGCCTGTGAATCCCGGTGGAGGACATTTTGTCCCTTGCTCGCTCGTGCTTCCCAGAGGGTCAGCAGAGACAACTCAGCCTGAAATGCTGCTGAAAACCCACTTTGAACTCCAGCCACTGGTTACAGTGTGATAACATCTGTGTCTGCCCTATGATGCACAGCAGGTGCAGTCTGTAACAAAACATGAAGTCTCAGTGTCCTTGCTGGTCAAGCGAAAAGGGGGGGAACTGTGCTGAGGCCTTGTTTTAGCATGGCTGGGTCTCACTCCTCGTAAGGAAAGGTGGAAGGTAAGTTTCAACAGAGGATTTATTAAAAAACCTCCTGAGTCTTGCAGTTCAGAGAAGACCAGGATATCCCTGAGACTTTGAGAGAAAAGTACTGATTTTTTGATCGAGATATTTTTTAGTCTGTTAAGTGAAAACCAAACATTACATGTTACTAGGATTATTTACCAAAGGCGCCTTCTTTGGTTAAATCAATAATGACTGTGTCTGGCAGAACCTGTGTGGTAGCATTAAATTTCAACCAAGTTCACTTTTTAATAAGGGTAGGATAAGGTGTGAATTTCCACAAAGACTTGCTTGTGCTAAGGTGGACATGTGAATGAAAAGCAAATACATTAGGAGGACATGTTGAACAGTACCTATATATTGAACTGTCTTAGTAAATGTGTCACTTAAAAAGAGCCCTTTTTTTTTTTTTTGTGGAAATGTGTCTTCCTGCCAGCTAGTTTGGAAGGTCTTCACCTAGAAGCCTTACTGTGTTCCCAGAGGTCAGATAGATCCTTTTGTAAAGTCTGGGATCAGATGACATGGTGCTCAAAACTCATACCTGTGTGGAATCAATCACTTCACAGCTCCTTGTTTAATTGACATTTTATGTCCAGTTGCCAAGCCAATAGTGCAGCTTGACCTACTGCTTAAACTGTAAAACCTCAAGAGTTGTGGCAAAACACAAGGTAGAGGAGGGTGTTGGCATAAGTATGAGGTTAATAAGCAGTGGAGTACTTTTTTACTACTGTGGTGTCTTGTTTTGCATGGGAATTCTGAAATGTGTTCTGTAATTTCTGCATCGCACACAATAATACATAATGCTGACATAAAATCCTGTGGGAAATGCCCCTCATTCAACAGGGGCAATTCAGTTAACAGATTTTACTCTTTGTAGAGAAGTTTTTTTGCATCTTTCACATCTGGGAATATTGTCTTTAGATAGTAGCAATTGGTGTATGCCTAAACAAGGTAGTACCTTATCAAAGGAATCTGAATACCAAAGGCTAAAGGGTTATAGGATTTGTTTGTCATTAAAGTCTGATTGAGGTCAAAGCCAGTGACTGTTCTAATATTTCTTTTTATATGAGCAGAAACAGTTCCTAATAAAAAAGGAATGAAACACAGAAATTATGAAATGGGAATAATTTTTTACAGAGAAAGTAATTGCAGTCTGGTTGGGACTGTTAGTGTGCTGCCTTAGCAATGCAGGGGGCTGACCTACCACAGCAGAAGTGAAGGAAGAGATGGGTCCAGACAGAAATTCCCTGCTTCAGCAGTTAATTTCTTCATCTTTGAGTAGCACAAAACTTTTATTGGGATCTGTAAGGACAGCTGATAATTAAAAGAATAAATATTTTAAAGCATCAAAAACAAATGGGAGAGAATCAGGAGAGGAAGAGAATGGGAATGTGAGGTTTCGGGACACTTTGAACTAAGGGGAATCAACATAAAAGATAAGGATATTTCAGAAACCCTAAATGGCTTGTTAGACTTGATTTTAGGGAATTGGAAGATAAGAAAATGTACACTCTAGAGGTGCTGCTTGATTGCTGGTGTTGTATGTTATAAAAATAGGACACTTTGAGACACAGAAAAGGACAAGTTGACTTAAATTGTAATAAATCACTGAAACTGGATTGTATTTATTTGAGAATTCTGAGTATAGTTATGTGTGAAGTGATGAAGCTGCTAAGAATAATGTTCAGTTTGTCATTAAACCCAACTGTTACACTTGGAAATTGAACTGCAGGAAATACCTCAGCTTTTTTGTTTTGTTTCCTTTCTTTTTTTTTTTTTTTTTAAATAACTAAGTGAAGTCCTTGGAGTGATAAGATGGTGAATCTATCTTAGAAAAAAGTATCCAATGGAAAATTGCCTAGTCAAATGTGACTTCTGCAAAAAAAGGGAATTAGATAAACAGATCTTTGACCTCACTTAACATTAGTAGAGGTTTTTAAGGATTTTATCAGAAGATTGCCAGACACAGTAGATGATGTGGGTGAGTGGCAGTTAAATATCTGGGTGAGGGGAAATGGAAGATCCAGATTTCAGAATGGGTCTGCACTAATCCTGTGTCTGCACAGGGGGTCACTGAAGCTGAGCTGAAAGTTCAGTACTTTTACAGAAACCAGATGTTAAATATGTATTTGATATAATTGCATTTATTTATTTTGGCCTTTTGTTATGTTTCAGCTGAAGATTCAAAAATGCACCGAAGTCAAGTCGAAAATCCCGTGACTACAACGTTGTAGCAGTTCTCTGGGGTGCACAGCACCTCCTGTGGCATTAAGTAGTGGGTTTCTGTTTCAGGTTAGGGCATGAGCTGAAGCTTGCTGATGTGAGGGGAAAGTATTGTCAAAAGAAGAAGGATTTCTGTTTGTACCTCACTGCCACTGTGTAGCACTGCTACTCGTGGTTGGAAGAAGCGGAAGGTGTTGTTATTTCAGTCAGCAAAGAGGGGTGATAAGCTGTGAGCAACTTTGACCTGACAGATGATTTGCAATAGGAAGGCTACCCAGATGTGTTAACAAACCTGATAGCAGCAGATATGTGGAGTGTTAGGCTGTATCTGTTTAAGGAACAGATTTTTACTGGAGAAGATAACATTTCTTGCTTCTTGTCTCTTGTGTTCCTCTCACCCAGAGTTCAGTGGACTGATTTCCTATTGGTTGTTGCATGTCAGCAGAAATCTTGGGGGTTTGCATAATGATGAGTTTTATGAATTTATAAACATTAAAGAGGGTTTTTGTGGTTTTTCCTCAATTTTCTCCTGACCTAAGGAATAGTCACAAAAGGGCAACTTGTAAAAATGAAGAGAAAAAAATATATATATTTTTTTTAAATTTGCATCTATTTTGTTCAATATGTTTCTTGATTCTGGATGTTATTATGCTTGATTGACCTGAACTGCCCAGTGACTATCAGTGAGCCTCATTTGATGCTCATCTGTACAATTACAGCGTAATTTTGCTGCCACTTAGGAGTCACGAAATGCCATAACATGTTATTATGCTTTAAGAAGCCTAACTGGTCAACATTTGTTATGGAACTACAAATACTCGTGGTCATTTAGCAAAGTGTCTGTCCCTAATAACTGAGCTGTGTTGTATCTTACCTTGGAGTTGGTTTTTAATCACCATCCATCAGTGTGGGCAGTTCGCTCCTTCCTCTCAGACCTCACTGTTAGTTTAACGAGCTTTTCCTTTTCAAGTCTTTGTCATGGTGACTTTTGTGTCTCCCCGCAGTGAAGGGAAGCCAGAAGTGTGAGCTGAACTGCCGGGCCATCGGGTACCGCTTCTACGTGCGGCAGGCGGAGACGGTGATCGACGGCACCCCCTGCGACCAGAACGGCAGCGCCATCTGCGTGGCTGGGCAGTGCAAGGTGAGCCTGCTGCCTCTGCCCACTCTGCTGGACACTGGCTAAACCTGGGGCAATTTATCTTAGTTTTTTAAAGCACATGTGAAAAATGTTAACTTTTATTATTACAGGTTTGGGTTTTTTCTTAACTAATGTTTCTGTCTACTGAGGACAAACAATGGAATGCTTAAGGGTGACTTCAGCTTAAATAAGAAAGAAATACAGCATCTTTCTTTGATTCAATTTTAGAGTGGAAATATTTTTCTCAGTCTGCAGCAGAATGGTTTCTCTTGACTGCTTTACAGCTGCTGCCAGTCTGACTTTTCTGATTGGTCCACATTTGCCTCAGGTCTTGCTGGCTCTCCATTTACTCAGCAGTGATGTTCTCGTGGAAAATATTTGAGTGAATGGTTACTTTTCACAGATTCAGAAGGAGCCCCCATGTTGACTTTTTGCAGTTTAGTGTGTAGATTCCCTTTGCAAGGAATAAATACACTTTCTGCAAGATGGTAGCAATCTTAAACAAAATGTTACAGTGTTTAGGAAACAAAAAGAAGTTTGTAATCTTTCAAGTAAAGTTAGTAAAAGAAATCTATTCCTAGCAAGGGGCATTTGGCGCTTGGCTGATGTTTGCTATATATGTTGGCAAAAGAAGCAGAAGTGGGTCAGATGTGAGTCATGAACTCAAATAGTGAAGGTCAAGTTCAGTTTAAATAGTTGGTTTGCCAGGGGAAATCACTTATGAATGCAACCTTGTCCTCTGCATGTGCAGATTCCTCTTACTTGTGCACATCTGGACAAGGCCGGGTTTGTTTCTGGTCTGTGTTTCTTAGTGCAAGGAAAGCCAGAGCTTTGAATTTCCTTTGTACATGATAGAGCTGTGTGAAGTTGATTGTACTTTAAAACTTTCCTTGATCTCAAACCAATTCAGAAATGGCCAGAAATTTGTTTTAATGACACTTCTGATCTATGACTCTGAAAAATAGATTTAGTATACCAGCAACCATGCAATCATCCCAGTACTGTGCAATTACAAAAGTATAAACTGCTACATTTGTATGGGAGGTCTGGGCTAGAAATTGCATTGAAATTCTCCCTGTTGCAGTTTGTGCCCTTGGTCTCTCTGTGTGCACATCTCTGAGAATCTGACTCCATCTGCTCTGTTACCCTCCCGTTAGATGTGGACACAGTGAGATCTTCCCACAGCCTTCTTTTAAGGCCAGGAATTCCTAGGCTGGAGTGTTTTTTTGCTGTAGTGTTTGTTCACCTCCCCACCCACCCCCTTTCTTTTTTCCTGAGGTGTTGAAAATAGATCTACACATCCAGATTTTGATTTTTATTGAAGCTGTTCCTCAGTGGTGCTTATTACTCAGTGAAGTGATGTAGTCTGTCATTCTTAGAGAGTCAGTGAACCACTTCTGTACTGGTGCCCAGTGCCCCATAAACAATTAATTCCCATGAGAAAGCCATGATAAGGCAGGTAAAGGCACTTGGGAATGCTTCTGCTCCAGCAAAGAGGAATGAGAGCCTGAGCTGGAGGAAGCAAAGGGAGTTGAGGGAGTCCTCAGACACAGTGATATTACCTGTGCTTGTGCAGGAGCCTGAACATTGGAGGCTTTGAGAGACACATTTAGCTAAAATATTAAAAGGTTTGTGCTTTTCCTCTGAAAGGAACTCAATTCAGACATTTTCCAGCTTGTTGTGATCAGTTCTCTTGATCTGTAGCAATTCACTCCTTCATTACTTGCAGCCTCAGTAAAATGAAGGTGTGTGTCAGCTGAAGGAAACTTGTCCTGTTGGGCCACATAACAGTTGTGTTGAGATTTTTTCGCATGTCTGTGAACCACCCTTTTCTTTCTTTCAAAGTTTTGAGTTAGTATTTGAGGGAGTATTCAGAGAAACATATGAAATGTGTCAAGCTAAAGGAAACCACAGTATTACAGCTCCAGTGTGCTTTAAAGCACTGTCACTGTTGACTCCCTCTTTGTGCCAGTGGTTCCCACAGTACAAGATTAGAAAGTGGGTGCTACAGATCTGGTGAAACTTTACCTCTCAGTTGTCAATGGCATGTTTGCATTTGAGAAAAGTTGATGTTGGATGAGATGTCCTTCATTCTTCTTAAAAGTGCTTTAAGTTTCAGGATAGATTCATCTGTATTAAAATTACATGTGTTGCTCCTTTTTTATCTTTTACATTAAGTTGCATGTATTGTCCATCTCCTTGGACTCCAAGACTTAGCATCCCACTTCTGTAACAGCAACACTGTTAAAAGTAAAGGAAATAATGTTACTTACCAGTGCTTTATACACTGCCGAGTGAACCATGGATGTAGCTGAAGGATGTAATGATTAAAGAACCAAATAATTGAAGTTTTGTACTGTCAGATGCTTAAGAGAATATTTTTCTGAAAAGTTGTCAGCATTTACAGTTAACTGAAAATGTTTCTCAAGTAATGAAGATTATTCAAACCTTACTAGTAGGGAGCTCTTCCTTAGCTACACATTATTTTAATTTTAAGTCAGATAAATTGAGTTGTGCCTAGTGAATTTATGGTCTCTATCACCCTCTGTTGGACATTTTTCTGCATTACCAGAACTATAATACCCTTGTCTTACAAAACATTATCTGTTTTGTTCCCAGGACCATTGTTTCTGGTTAGTATTTTCAGCTTACTTTATTCTGAAGGGAAAAAATGAAGATGGTAAATGTTTCTATAATATAAAAAATAACTCAGAAAAAAGATAAAGAATATGATAGAGACAGGTTTACCTTCACCTAAAATATAAATTTAATCTGTGTGTAGTAAAGGTATTTCTCATTATCCATTTAAAAGTTCTCAGTATCTAAAATGGAGTCACACCTGTTAACACTGAAAATGCATTATAGAGAAGTTTTGTCTTAATATAAAAAAGTAATGTTTAATATATTAATTCTCTCCTTTTTCTGTTGATAACCAGTGTTAGATATAATAGCCTTTTTATAAAACTTAAGTGTTGTTTAATCTTACCAGGAGAGGTAAAAAACCAAAATATGTTCTTATAATTTATAATTTTGATTGGTCTTTTTTCACTTTCTTATCTGTCTGTCCTAATGTAGTAACTGGCACATGTAATAATGCAAGTACTACAATCAAAGCTCACTCATCATTGAATGATTATGTACCTCCTGGTGTGGACTAGACTCTGAATCCTAATGAAATGAAAACTTTTTAAAGGAATTAAATAATTTAAAAATAAAACTAGGCAAAATAGAAGGAATGGGGTGACATTCCACCCATGCAGAAGAAGGAAGTATAGCAATGAACTTGGTATTCAGTTGTATTATTTCTGTGTAAATTTGTTTTTCTGCACATTTGAACAATATTCTTTCTGATGAATTTTGGAAAGTGAGCAAACACTTTGTGACAGTCCCATCAAGTTCCACTTTTGTTTTTTAACAATTTTTATGTGGTGCTGCAGCTGGTTGTTGCAGGATGCAGGCTTGCAGTTTATTTCACTATTACT
Organism: Pipra filicauda; assembly: GCF_003945595.2. Lineage (NCBI taxonomy): Eukaryota > Metazoa > Chordata > Aves > Passeriformes > Pipridae > Pipra > Pipra filicauda. The sequence goes on along the minus strand of NW_024104976.1, from coordinate 5,666,161 downwards.
ATTTGTTTCACTATTGTTTGTTTTAATACATTTGCTTTTTTATACACTTAAACATTTGTTACCTCTCTTCTAACCCTAAATATCGACAGTGCTGTTAAAGGCTGTATGAATGGGGCTTTGTCAACTTGCTATTGAGCCATAAGTGTCTCTTTTCTTCCTTTGAAGTATTATTTTTGCTTATTTTAAATCAATGTATCCTTATATTTCTTTTGGAGCCAATGGGATGCTCTTATTCAGTAAATTTTAAGTTTAGAAGAAAAATGCAATAGAATGTTGAGGAGGTTTTAATGAACAAAGCAAAGTATGAGTAAAGTGTGCTCTTAATAATTAACCTTGACCATAATTTACGAAATACACCCGTAGGGAAGCGTGTTGGGTGTGGGTTTGGACACCTCTGGGACACTTCTGCTAGAAGAAGCCTTTCCCAGTGCTTGGGCAGGTGTGAGCACTGACTCACTGTGGCTTTGGAGGCAGAAAAGTCCCTTGTGAGCTGTGAAGCAAACTGGGTTTGCACAGACGTTGGTCACCACGCAGGGGCGCACTTGGCAAGAGTATTATTTAGCATTTTACCTAAAAATTCATTTGGATGGGAACAGTAGATACCTTTTAAAGGTAACTGAAACAAGTATTTTCTGTCTCACGATTTTTATATTGCTTTTTCTCTTGCATTGTATTTTGTTTTCATCTCCTAGTTAACTTCTGAAGTTAACAGGAAATATCTAAGCAGTTTTTAAATGCACACTATGAGCAACTTCAGTAACAAAATGACTGGTAATGAAAATTTTATGGACCTTAAAGAAAAATTGCATCAGATATTGAAATTCTCGGAAACTTTCTAGGGGGGTAAATTATTTCAGCTATAGGAAGCATAGCCAAGTATGTTAAATCTCCACCAGAAAAACAGGATTAGGCAAGGAGCTCCCATTTGGAACTGTCTGATGTGCACTGGTGTCCAGGTAAGAGAGCTATAGGTGGCATGATTGTTTTAATTTAGGCAACTCTTAATGACTGTAGGATCAGAGTGACAGATCTGAATGATGAGAAGTGTGTACTCTCCATGAGTTAGGGTTATTCTCTTAACTGATACATCTTGGAATATAGAGTTGTTCTTGTAAAGGTAAAGAATCTGTTTCCTGTAGGAATCTCAACTTATTTGTGTAATGTTGATTGCTTACACTGAAAAAAGGTCTGGGGTGGATTTGGTTTTTTCTGTGTGTGCTTTCTTAAAGCTGGAACCACTTCTTTCCTTTCTCTGTCCTCTTGTGTTTAGTGTGTACATTCTTCTGAGTCAGTACTCCCTACAATGCTTCTGGGAAGCTTTTCTCCTTTCTTCTTAGGCATTACTGTGTTCTTCTTTTATCAGTAATAACGTGAGGAAGACCCTAATATCTGGCTTAGTAAAGCAGAATCAAGGGCACATCAGTACCTATATCTGTCCTTCCCCTCATCTCCAGAAAATGTTTGCTGCTGCTTGTTCATCTCACTTGGTTGTATTGGAGGGGGGTGTTCTTCAGTGACCAGGGACTTTGTAAAGCTTTATGTCACGAGATACAAAGGCTTTGAGAGCAGCCTGAAAAGCTGTACCAAATAAACATCGGGCTGTGCATCAGTGGCCTGCTCTGGCCATCAGTACTTGGGTGTGACCCCAGCCAGCACAGGGGCCTGGGAGCATTGTTTGTGTTGCAAACTGTTTCCAGTTATTTGATCTTATTCTAAAAGTGATTCTTATTGACTGCCTTGAACCAGTGAATGCCTTGGGTTGTTTATGCTGTGGGAGCCACCGTGTTGAGAAGGTCACGCTGAGAATTGTCACCAAAGCTTTGCCCAGGATGTGATTGCACAGCTCTGTGACAGTGAAGATGTAGGTTATGGAGCCCATGGCATTCAGATGCTGAAATGCAGAATCACATGAAAATTAAATCTCTAGTTTGTTAATATTCAAGGCTTGGTTTTTGATCTGTAAAATGTACCATAAACATGAAAAGCTGTAATTACAACAGAATGCTCTCTCTTCCTCTCTGCCTTTTCATATACACCATTATAATTTCTTGGCTGTTGGAAATAGGACTCTTCGTTGTTGCTTTTCAGAATGACTTGCTAATGCCAAACTTTGCATTGTGAAACACATGCTGGGCCTTAATAAAGAAGAAGAAACAGGTTCCTGGGAGCTAAGAAATAACTGCTTTTTGCCACATCTTCCCTTTGTTTGCATAGTTTTTTTGTTAAATGTTTTACAGAGTGAGCCTCTGTGAGATTTCTTGACCCCACTGTCTATAAAGTCTCCCAGCCTTCCTCTATTTATAAAGCAACACTAACATGTTTTTTGGCTTATGATCTTTGACCATGACCCAATTTAAGTTGTTTCTGATACCAGTGCACAGCAGGTGCAATCCCTGCATGTAAAAGACAGTTAAAGGACAACTTTCCTGCCTTTGAACAGAGCTGGAACTGCTGTAAGAGCTGGTGCTGGGCAGTTGGGAGTAGCAAAGCATTCAGGTCAGTTCAGTTCCAGTGAAATGAGGAAGCACTGGATCTTCTGTTTGGTCTTTTCCCAGTGTCTCTGAGCCCCTGGTAATCCAAAGGATGGAGCTCCTCACTCTTCCAGGGAGCTGCTCTCTGAATCTCTAGTTTTGCACCTTGTTTCATTATAAGTGACCCAGAAACACAGATGTTATTGGGGCAGCTGTTGCTTACAGTGGCATTTGCCATATTTATCCAGCCCATATAATAGAGCATTCATGCCAGTGCTCTGGTTTGTTGGGTTAGGGTTTTTTTTTTTTCTCTCAGTTTTAAGCCAGTTCTGGGGGGGTAAAGCTGTTCTTGAGTCACTTTAAGTTAGTGCACTATAAATGTGGAATAAAACCCACTGAAATAACCATAAACAGTCATGAACATTTTTAATAAGTTTAATGAAAGTGAATTTATGTAAGATCTGAATGTCATAACTGTGTACAAACCCTTTTTTTCCCCATTCCAGCACTTGAAACCCCAAAGAGAGATTTCACTGTTTTGTTAAAATACAGCCTGACAAGAAACTTGTGAAAAGACACAAAATAGTTCAGTAACATTAAAATTTTGCTTACAAATTACATCTCTAAGTACTGGAGAAAAATGTTATCCCTATGTTAAATTTTTTTCCCCAGAGCTGCGGGGAAAAAGTAGAATAAAATATATTTGCTATAAAAAGCCTGATTAAACATACTTTCTTCTTAAGTGAGAGAAAGTTCTGATGTTGGTTACCTAAGGTAAAATCTCAATCTTAAAAAATGTCCAAATAAGAATTCAAAAAAGTAAATGCTTTGTAAAATATTTTTTTATCATTATAAGTTCCATAGCATATCAAGAGAATGTGTAATTAAGGTTAACTGATGCTTATAATTGTATGACATAAATTCTTTATTTTTGATCTAGATAATTTTTTTAAAGAGCAAAGAGAAAACAGCTTGCTTGTAGAACTCTGAAGGTTTAAAAATTAAAATGCTAGAACTTCCAATCATATTACATCTTAATGCTATATTGTTATGCAACTATATAATAATAATAAAAGCAAGTTAAAACAGTAGAACTTGAAAAAACACCAAATAAAACATAAACAAACCTAAAATGGTTTTACAAAATATCTTCATTCTGTAATGTTTTTAACTGCTTTTAAATATTCCATATAGCGTGGCACTCGGAAAATGTTTGCTTTAATTCAGTTTGGAGCAAAAGTAGGTGCTGGAGTGTGGCTTGGAATGGCTACTCCAAATTCTGATTCTGCCTGTGTTCCACTCTGGATCTCTTTTTTCCCATCAAATATAATTAATAATGTATAACCTGCCTATGGGAAGCAGCTTGAAATACAGCAAAGTAAAGGAGTTGTGTGGAGCTTTATTTTGTTCTTATTTCTGCAGGTTTTTTCTAACAATTTTTTTCCAGATTTGGATGTCTTTATAGAAAGGTAGAATGTAATCCTTAGTCTGCAGTGTGCCTTTGTCTTCACAGGTTGGATAACAGTGTTGGAAAACACAATGAGCTGAATTGTGTCCCTGTCAAAGTAGTTGTGAAAGCAAGTGCTGTTCTCTGTAATGATAAAGTGACAATTAGGCAATCTCATTATACTTGAGGTACTCTTCTCTCTGAATTAGTTTCAAAATGATATATTTAAAAAAATCCAAAGTAGAACTAAGAAAAATTTAAAGTTTTCAAGAATGCTGGGGATACTAACGGAATAGAAAATAAGATATTGTACATTGTTGGGCCTTGGGTTTTCCCCTGATTAAACAAGTTGATGTATATGAGGCTGCAAGCGAAACCGGGTTTGTTTATGAATAATTAATTTTTCCCTAGGTTAGAATGATCAAATGATCACTTTTGGGTGCTGCTGACTTCCTTTGGGTCTAGCATTTAATATAAGCTCTCTTGTTCAGTCTGTGACTCCAAGTCAGCTGATGGTTCTGGCAGCTGAAGAGTGAACCAGCTTCTGTAACTCCCTGCCAGGCTTTTTTTTTTTTTCACTGTTCCTGTCTTTTAGACCTTTTTCCAGCATTTTAGTGTAATATCTTTTTTAATGACAAACTCTTTAGGTCAGACTTCATTTTTGGAAGTTTCTCTTTTTTGCTTTAAGCTGTTAACATTAATTTTCAGTGTCTTTCTGAGGCCTCCAGCTGGCAGTGTTTGCTGGGTGGGAAGTGAGGGAGATGAACTCAGTTGTTTCAGTTCACAGTACAAACAGGGGTTTAGTATCCTCCCAGGAGAGCCACCATCTGCACCTTGCTTGGCTTTAAAAAATTAGATAAAACCTTGTCATATGCTACTGTCAAAGTTGGGAGTGTTTATTAAGAAACATTCAGTAACACACCAGTCCCTTCTCATGGTTGTTCATAAACAAATGAACTCCTGACCGTTGGGTTTGCTTCTGAGCTACTGGGTTTGTGCCACGATGTGGAAGTTAAGTGTAGACAAGAAGAAAGGAATATGGATAAAAATAGGTAATAAATGTGGTATCAGAACTATTCCTTTTTCTCAGTCCAGGCTGTTCCTGATTGCACTCTAACAAAACCTGCTGGGATAGCTCATAGGGAGGTATTTTGCAGCGTGGTCCTGCATTCCCAAACGAGGAAACTGCTGAGGAACTGAGGACTCTTTATCATGGCTAAGGTGAAGAGTTTTATGTCATGTCTTTTATGCAGAAATTACTAATTTATAGTTAATGCCTTTTAAGTAACCAATAGAATCAGATCTGGTTTGTGTTACATTGCAGCAGTTCAAAGAAAAAAAAACCAAAAATTTCAACCGTTTGAAATTCCTTCGATTTCAAGGAATGCATGGGAAAGCAATTGTAAAAGAAAATCGTGGAGCTGGTGCAAGACCCCTCTTATGAGGTTAAATAGCAAAAGGAAACAAAGTAATTTAGATTTTATTGCAAAGAAACAAAGAGGGGTGCATGAGAAGTAAGGTTCTGAAACTCAGATGTAAGGGATCTGTTAAACACCTGGACAAGCAAGTGATGGGGAGAAGGCCAATAAGGGGACTGACTGCATAAATATTCATTCTTGTTCTCCTATTTAGAACATGGGTGAAAACTTCACAATTATTCCTAAATTATAAATGATAACAATAAAAAAAAAATCTGTGTTTTTAGTTACAGGATTTTTCTCTGTTAATTGACTGACTTATGTTTCTTGTGCTAGAGATCAGAACTTGTAATGTTCCAGCCATTTGGCTTTCAACATCTCATTGTGCTGATAAGCTTGGGACTCACAGAAAGGGCTTATTCTCTGATGCTGTGTGTCAGCAGAGGCTCTGAGGGGGAGCATCAGTGTTGTCCCCTTGTCCCTGGAGACAGGGACAGGGGAACTTGCTTTACTGCAGGGGGGGGTGTCATACACAAAAATGAAAACGAAGAAACCCTTCCTGAAATCATTGCTGTCTGCTAATGTTTGTACTAGGAGACTGTCACTGTAAACAGTCACAAATCATTTTGTCACTGTAAACCTGAGAAAAGCCAGGGGAATAAAACCAGAATTGTTCAGTATTAGGGCAGGCTTGGTATGGTATCCTTTATTTTATGACCATTCTCATTTGGTTGTGTTCTTTCTCCCTGCTTGCTTGCATGGTGTCTGTTAGTAGAGTTTAACCTGCAGTGGAATTGGAATGTGCAATAAGACTGTAAGTTATTACAACTAAATTAAAAAAAAGACAATGTATGTATGCTGGAGGCAGCTTATTAGCAGATTGGTATGTTCTCATGGCAGGTGGGGTTATGAAGTAGAAGGGAGGCTATTGTGGACATTTGTGGGGGAAAATAAAGGCTTGCATGTGTGAGGATTTATGAGGTGAGTGCTAAAACAATAATTGAAACAATAAATGGAATTAGGATTTAATTTTAGTTTGATTTGTTTTGTTGCTTTCTCTGTCAGTTTGAATCTGTGCTGTGTCCTGTGAAGTCCATGGTCTAGAGATCAGGTTTTCAATTTGTTTGCAGTTGGAGAACCCTGTTCTCCTTTGTGCCTGCAAAGTGTTAGCAATGATGCTGTGTTGACCAGTGATATTTCAGACCTCATTTTGAAGTCAAAGTTCTTAGAAATACAATATTAAAGTATATTTATTGCTAAAGGTTTGCTCCTCTCTTTCTTTGGTAATACCGATGTACCACCTGGTGACATGTGAGTGTTGGTAGTATTTTAATTACTGTTACTAGTGATGAATCACTGATTTGATGAAAATTTTATTACAATTCAGTCATTTCAGAAACTTCAGAATTAAGGTACTGTAGGATTTTTTTTTTGTTAATTGTAATAAACTCTCAGAAGTCGATAACCCAGAGGTCGTAATGGAAGTAGAAGAATTTTTAGCAAGTGATGACAGTGCAGCAAAATGCTGTCTGACCTAAGCTGATTTTTACTGGGGAGCCAGAGAGTAAGTAAATGCTTAATTTTGTTTTGATGATTTTTAGGAGCAAATTGAAAATGCTAATAACTGTAACAGAATATTCCAAAATACCTATTATTTAATCACGAGACTGGAACAGCAATCTTGGAAATGTGGTCCACAGGAAATTAAGTATTTAGCCTTTGTTTTCATTTAACTATATTATAATATTACTTTAGAGCCTGGAAAGGCTCCAGTATGTTTTTAGGCACTTCCATTAAAACACAAATTACAATTTTGATAGACTGGGATGGGCAAATTTGTCACATGAATAAATAAATCCTTGGGAAGAAGGTACATGTAGACAGTAGTTCTGCTGGGCATATATTTTTCTTTTCATGCAGCACTTGCACACACATATAGAGATGCACCCAGAACAAGCAGTTAAGGAGCTGTTCTGTTTTAAAATCTGCTTGAAGTGTTGTCTTACTTTGTGAAATGAAAGCCATGAAAGAGGTGCCATTGAGTTTGGGAGGTGCTGTTGGGTTGGTGTCTGATGGAGAGCTGAAGTCCCTGGGCTGAGCAGAGTGGCTGTTGTTGCTTCCAAGAGCTGGTGTGGGTGCAGATCCCTGTTGCACTCAAACTGACAGGGCTGTTCTGCGGTAGATTTCCTTGGATATTTAATTTAACCTCTTTGGTTATTGTGACTGCAGCCCTCTGTAAGGGTACTGGGGGTGTGCTCAATGTACAAACTGGACCCAGAAGCTCTTTTTCAGACTCTTTGCCCTGTTAAGAGCCTATTTTTTTAACCAAGGCGGAACTCAATAGTATTGTGACTTCCCTCCCTTGGGTGGCTTGCTGGGAACTTGTTCTTGTATCTTCCACATGGAGCATCTTTGTCCCAAACGTGCTTTTAATGCCTGGATTCTCCATCTAAAAATGGGAATAGCGTGGCAAATCCTTGCTATTACAATTTTGAGTCCTAATGGTGGTGAAATGGCTGTAAGGCTGAATTAAGAGCAGTGTTGTGCTTCATTAGAACAAACCATTTTTGGTATCCTTTCTCTCTGGGTTGCCCACACTGATCTGCAGGAAGCTGTGTTTGGCCTTGGAGCAGAACAAAGGTATGAGAGAATATTCTCAGGGAGAGCAAGAATCTGAGTTTTAACCCCTTGCTGAGACCAGAGTTTCAATTTTGATGCAGGAGCTCATGTTTACAAGATGTTTACAAGACACAGTTTAGTTTCACAGGAGTCTATGCAGAGTTCCCCTTCAGTTTAAATTTTATGTTGGTTAACTTTTCCCATGAGGGTTTTGAGCTTTTCTCAGAAGCTCAAAATGAACAACTATTCTGGATGCCATCTGGTACCACCTCAGTTTGTGAACTTTAATAAGATTAGATCAGAGATTGTAAAATGGTTCACAGTTAGATCGAAATGAGCTTGTTCAAACTTGGTTGAAGTTGAATTTTTAACAGAACCTGAAAAGGGCCAGATTTTCATGTGGCTTTGCAGTGAAATGGCCTCTAGGGATTGCCAGTTCTCTTTCTTTTGCTCCCCACAAGTGCCGTGGTGTTTGACTCTTGAAGTCCTACAGACTCCCACAAATGTATGAGAATTGAGGTTTTCATTTCAAGTAATGTGAATTTCCAGCTTCCCTGGTTACTGAGAGAAGTCCCAAACTAGCAAGATCATCCACTTAATGGCTCAGACTTCACAAAACCAGTGAGGTGAGTTCAAACCCTCACTAAAAGTCTGTTGATTTACAAACCTCTGCCCTATTTTGGGGTCTCAGACATTTTAGTATTGCAGCAACAGATTTTTCACATGGGCAGAAATAGCATCAAAACTTGAACAAAACAGAACAAATGTGATGTTATTAAATAAGACTGACATATTTAATCCTTTTTATGGCCACAGGCTTCTCTGTAGTCACAGGAATATACCACGTTCTTGCTGATGAGGAGGCAATCCAATTTTCTGCAGTTCTGACAAAATGGTGTCTTTGAACAGGAGCATTTATACCTTGCTCCATGGAGTCATCAAAATGCCTGTGAATAACTTCCTGTTCCCTCTTTGTAGCAAGGACACCTGATCTGTTCAAAGCCTCTTGTAAAAACCTACTTGTGCACATGCATTAAATTTGATAGGTTTTCTTTTTCAATTACAGTGCATTTAAATGGATCGATAATTTTGGCCACAGGACTTTAGGGTCAGCTTTCTAGTTGGAGGCAGCTTAATGTGGCATCTCATGTGCATTTGATGAAATGAAAACCTGGCCAAGGTTAAAGTTGTTGTGCCCACAGTCCAGCAATCCTAATGGTTACTGGCAGTGCTTTAGCACAGTTTGGCTTGTGTGTGGTTTGAACAAATCCTGTGTAGGGGAAATGAGAAACGTCCATATTTGTGTATCTCATAGCAGGGAACGATGACTTTGAAACAAAAATCTGTTTTCTCCTGTAAAATACAAAATGCTTTTACAGACATTGCCTTTCCCTTTCCATACTAGAGCTGTGCCTATAATTGTAATCACTGCCATGACCTTACAGAAATCAGAAATGTCAGAGGCTTGTTAGTTCCTGCTGTTGGGCTGTTGTTGATGCTATTTATATGGAGTCTGGCTTGTTCTTATCGAGGTCATGGGCACATGAGGAGCTGTGGTGACAGAGGCAGGGACTGCATTATTTGGTTGCATTGGAGGCATTGGTTTGATTCCTCTGTAAATATGAAAAATCTCTGCACAATACTAGTGAGCAACATAAGAAACTAGGTGTGAGTAAAATCAGTCCTCTAGTCCCAAACTTTTCTGTGACAGGCAATTCTTTCTCTTCCTGACCATGTTTATTCCCTGTATCTCTGTATGACTGATTTTTGTTCCCTTTAGCACACACAACTTTACCAGTTTAGTAGAGTGGAAAGTATGACAAAAGGAAGAACTGGGATTCTTTAGCTGTAGCTTGCTTGGTGCTTCTGTTGATGATGATGAGAGAAGAACCATATCTAGACAGTTCTACCATGGGTTTGCAGCCACACAGGTAAGAAAGAGCATTGGGTAGAGGAGCTGATGGAGGATTTGAAGTGTTACACAGCTTGGGTGATATGAGAAACAAATGGTTATGTTTCACATACCTGTGCAGTATGTGCAGTACAACAAACACCTTGAAAACATGGCTTTAAATCAACTGGTACTTGCTAAGGTTTGCAGGTACTTAGGGGTTGGATGTGAGACCACATTATTGCAGATTACCTAGAAAACAGTGACCACCTGTGGCTGTGATGCTTGTTCATGTCAAGTAGCAAATAATGCAGCCTGGAACTGCTGCAGACAGAGACTGAAGGTAACAGGTTTGCCCTTCATTTGCTGTGGGTGAAGGGTTATCCAATTGCTGTAGCTCTGCTGCTCTGTATGAACATTAAATTTCAGTAACTGGCTGTAGCTTGAGTATTGATTTTACTCATAATAAAAAATGAAGTTTCTTAAAAGAAAGCAATGGTTTGAAAAAATGTAATCTTCTAGAATATCTATTTTAATTTTTCTGGTAGCTTTAATGATCCAAGAGCATGAGCAAGAGGCAGTGACACTGTTCCCTTGAGGAAGAGAGGTAGGTGATAAAGGAAAATTTAATAAACATACTTATTAGAAGCGAACCCAGGCCTGCATCTCAACAAATTCTGTAGAAAATAGATCAATTTTTACCAATTTCATTGTTGACTAAAGTTATTTTAGGCTAAAATTAATTAGTTCTGTACACTTTGATGCTGGAGGTTGAGATGGTTACCTGGAGAACAGCAGAAAGACAGCTTGGACCTCTGATTTCTCCAGCTGGTGCCTCAGGATTCAGGAGATCTTTTCTGTTGTTCCTGAGGAAGTTGTCACTTCAGTAAGAATACTCATGTCAACAAATTATTAATACTGGAAAATCATCTTGGTTTGCTTGTTCTTTTTTTGTGTTTGTTTTTTTTTTCCCTTTGGGATGCAGTGAATGGTGAATTGTTTCCTTCTCAGCAGCTTCTTTGGAAGCAGGCAAACCTTCAGAGTGATGGATGCCTCTCTGCTGAGGACAACATTCTTCTGTGAGGGAACAGTGAGTTTCTAGGAGCTGCCAGTAATTCTATAAAAATCTGTACAATTGATTCGTGCCTTTGAATTCAGTGCAATAAACATGCATGAAATCTTGCTGAGAGCACTGAAACCTGGGGTGTGTTACATGACTTCAAAAAGAGGATGTGGTTTGAGGTAGGTTTTTGTGTGCCTCACCTCCCTCCTGCTTCTGCTGCCATTTGACTTTAATGATTCTACCTTGTTTAGGCACATTTCTATATTTTAGGGACTATATCAAGCTATTTTGAACAACACTTCAATCATCTTGAGGTAAAGATTTTACATTTTGGTCTTATTAAATATTTTTCTTCAGGTGATTCAAGCCAGATGTACCATACACACATACAGGTAGGGCTTTATGTGAAGTAGAAATGGATTTTTTGGGTTTTCATAATTTTCAGTACTTAAATGCAAAGACCACTATGTCTGAGTTTATCTTAGCCATTGCAGGACATCTTTTTGGGGTTTATGTTGATAAGCCAAATCTTATTTTATTGTAGTTGTATATGTGGCTAAAGCTAAAGAGGAATTTGGCTAATCTTTCCCATTTTTTTAAAAAATAGAAGTTCTCACAGTTATGCAGCTGTTTCATGATTTAAGGTTCTCATAAACGGTTCACATAGAAAAAAAGTTTATCTTAAGCAGTAAAATTGTAGGACTGAATGTGAAATATGGAGAGATTTGAGGCAATATGCATTCACTAAAGTTTATTAAATAAAATGTGAGCACAAGCAAATTAGACCCTAAATTTTGGGTCCTAATTTTAGAATACTCATCTCAGTGCTGGCTGAGAGGGAGGAAACAACTCCTAAAATAGATTCAGGCCTTGCACAACCCTTGAGTATTTTAAAGAAACATGATCTTTTCATCTCATTATTGTTATATTGAATGGAAGAAATCTGTGTGCATTGAAACTGTATTAGTGTCTGAATACCCAGCATTTAAACCCTTAAGTAGGTACAGTGGCCTGCATGGAAGCAAACTAAAATATCTGTACTCTGTAAGACTGGAAAAGAGTTGTCATAATTATATGTGTCTCCTACCATGGCAAACCTTCATTTTAAAGGGATTGTTGCAGTTTATGCTCACATTTCAAGAAATGGGGCATGACTGAAAAGTCTTTGACCTGTGGAAATCCTACCTGCACGAGGAGATTGTTTTACAGCCTATAGAATTTTATTAAAACAAATAAATTTTATTACTGCGAGGTTTGCTTGTTTGGAGTTGGCTGCATGTGGCAGATGCAGTTTATCTTACGTGCCTGAGGTTTGCTGAGCCCCTTTGCCAGCACAAAGTCCCAGTGTGATGGACATGACTCCTGAACTCTGGAATGTTTGCAGTGGACTCTCAGGCTGCTCCAGGGTCAGTCACCTCTGTTATGGACACCAATGAATTTCTACAGCTACCAAGGGTAAACTGGAGCTTGGAATTGCTTTTGTAGGTTTGTTACCCCCTCTGCTATACTTATAAGGCTTAAATTTCTGTTTTCCAGGGCAGACAGACATTTAAAAAAAATGTTCCTGTTTTGCAAGTAATACTTGCACATTGTGATTTTCTTCCACCTTCCATACAGCTCTGAGGTCATTGCTGTTCTCAGCAGCAAAATCCAGGGGGATGGAATAGATTCTGATATCATTGTTTCTCTTTTCCTTACATATTAGTTGCTCATCCTTTTTTCCAGTCTTCATTTGATTACCACCCCCATTTCAGTGATAAATGAAGTAGAAAATCTATATATCAAAAAAGGGTAGTTCAAAGAATTTTTGGAATAAAATTTCTATTTAAAAGTCACTGCTTGTTGCATATGATTTTCCAGAAGTATTAATGTTGCCTGTGCAGTGTTTCTTCCATCAGTAACAAAATATGAAGGAGATCTAACAGATTCATTGCATATCTACAGTGGGTTTAGATTTAAAAAAATTCGCTTTGTGGAAAATATACATCATGGATGCTTTACTGCTGCTGTTTATCCTAATAAAGACCAGATACTGGACAGAACCAATTAAAACAGTCCATAAGGAGATCATGAACAGCAGTGATAACTAACTGGATCTTGCTGGACTATAAAATGCTTGACTTCTTGTGCAGAGCTTTTTAAGATTGTTGCTTAACCTTTAAATTGTAGCAGATATTTAAAGCAGCATATATGTCTGTACTGTTCAGGAGCCAGTACAAGCAAACCATGATGTACTTTCTGTGAATCTAATGTAATAGGAGTTTAAAGTCCTGTGTTTTTGGAGTTATATTAGTGAAAACAGTACTTAAGAAAAGCTTCAGGCATATTTTTGCACAATGAGTCATTGTTAAAAAATGGGTTCATCTTATTTGTTTTCTCCTGCAAGGCAGCTTTGCTGGTATAAGTATAATTGAAACTTGATCCCTCAGAAAATGTGTTCTGTACCGTGGTTCTTCTCAAGTTAGACTTTCTCTTTCTGGTGGCTTTTTTATAAAACAGTATAAAAATGCTATCTGTCAGGTGTTTGGTCACTGGAACTGTCAGGTATGTTGGTGCTGTTCTGAGAGAGAGGGAATTATTCCAGTCTTGTGAAATAGAAACCTTTTGGGTTTGTTTTTGTCCGAACCATATTATCTTTATCTACCCTCATTTTTGGGAAGCATCAGGAGGACTTGTCAGTCTCAGAAGAATCTCACTCCTCTTGTATTTTTAAATAAGCTTAATAATATGAATGAAACCATTGGCACTTCATATACTGGAGGCTTCTTCTATATTTTCCACTGCTCCCTTTTGAACATCAGTGATGCAAAGGGGAAGAAGTCAAAAGTCCTCACTCTCACCACTTGTGTTGTGTTCCAGCTGTCAAGTTTTCCTGTATCTAGTTTGCCATGCAGTGGCAAGAACAAACCTGGTCCATTCCAGTGTGAAAGGTTCTGTTTAGAAATTAAAAACACTGTTTATAAGGTTTTGTAGTGTATCTTCCTTTGGCAAAAAATACCACAGCTTTTGAGCATCTGTAGCGTGTAAAATGCAAGCAGAGGAAATGAGATATTACAACTGTTTGAAGGCATTCTGTTGGAAGGTGTTGAAAATGGCTATTTTTTGGAAGCATCTTCCATTTCTTACCAGCCTTAAGGGGCATTGAGATTGTTCCTAATTTTGACCTTGTATTGAATTCAGTGGGATTTGGAGCTCTGTGCCATTGCTTTGGGAATGATCCCAGTCACTGTGCTGCCGGATCCACTGGGCACGGTGTCACCTACCAGTCCCATGGCAGCTGTTCCCCTTCCTGTGGAAATGATGGTTGTTGCTTGCAGTGAGGCCCCACCTTCCAGGGAAATACCCAGTGCAGGCTGTGGAGCTTGAGTATCTCACACAGAAAACACTGAGGAATTTAAAGCATTATCCCACATTCAGGTCAGCTGGGTTTGCTTGAGAAGACACATGAAAATTTTGGTAAGTCTTGCCAGATCCTGGCATTTCCACACATTCAGTGTGTGCCCTCACTCTGGGCATTGAGGAGTACGAGGAACAGGTCACTGCTGCTATCCAATATATTTTTTAAGTCAGCTTTTTACTTCTATTGTATTTCACTTTAAAATGTGAAATGGTTATTCTGAAACAGAATGTATTTTAGTTTAAACCCCTGTTTTTTCCTTTAAAAAAAAAAGGCATTGTGCTTATTTTTAAATTGATCCAAACTGCTTCATTTTTACATTTCTATGGAGCAGACAACAAAAAAAAGAAGCAAGTAGAAGTAGCAGTAAATTTTTAGTTGTTTGTCCAACCAAACAGATGCTGATATATGTGACTCTAAGAGATACCTGATAGTGAGGACATAGGACTGTGTGACTCCACTTGTTGCTTCACTGTTCATTACAGTATCAAGTACTGCAAACTTATTTCCATTTCTTTGGACAAAATGTGAACAAACAGTTCATTCCCACCCCGAGAGGCATTGCATTCTTGTAGAAGTTGGAAGCTGCAGGCCTGAATCCTTGATTACATTAGTGCACCCAGTTGAAATGATATTCCAAATTTAGACTTAGCATACATTGTTCTAAAACTATTTATATAAAATTCAACCCAATGACAAGAGGGGGAGGTGTCTCTGCTCAGCAGCATTGGACAGTTATATTCCTTAGGAACTGGATGAGTGGGGAGAAGCAGCATGAACACACCTGGAGGAAATGCTGGCATGCTTTATTTTAGTTATGATTTCCAACACCTTTGTTGAATAAGTGCTCCTAAAAGTGCTCAGTTGAGGTTTGAAAATGTCTTGGTGGAATTCAGTAACTGGATTTCCAGCTAACTGCTTGTTGTAAAGATAGTTAAAGGAATTATTTGCTATGTTGTGTGTATTCCCTAGAAAGCTGCTGTACCTTCTTACAGCTTTGCTGAACATTTTTTCTCCATTCTGCTTTTTTTCTTTTTGAAGGGCTTGGGTCTAGGCCAAAGAGCACAATTATGCTTACATGGACCTTGATTTTTAACTGCCTGCCTAACTAAGCAAGTGAGCAGTGCCATTAAAGTCAATGGGATTACGTGCGTGCTTGGAGTTAGGTGCAGGCTTAAGTGCTTTGATGAATTGAAGCTTTACTGACTGACTGAGTCTTGTAACACAAGAAAGCGTTTCCAAGCACAGATATACTAATAAAAATGCTTAACTAATGTATCTCACATGGAGAGAATCACAAATACATATTTAATAGGGAAAAAAGTTACAGTAGATGAAAAACAAGTAGTTAATGATACAAAATCCTCAAGGAATATTACATCTTTGCTGTTGTATTGAAATAGGAAGTCTGGCATGTGCTGCGTTTTTTAGTTTATTTTGGTGGGAAATATTTGCAGTCATCTTAATACAGAGAGTTATGGTGGCAGTATTTTATAATATCTTGAACAGCATCATTCTAAAATCTGGCAATTACTCATATGGGACTTTCAGCTCAGTATTTTTACTGAACTCCTGCAAACTAGCAATTTCCTTGAGCCACCTTACTTCTGAATGTAAAATTTTCTTTGGCTTTTCAGTGGTTCCCAAGCAGAAATCTGCACTCAGGCAAACAAAGCAATGCTATGACTGTTTTCCATCAAAAAGAGAATTCGTACAAACTAAGAAGCAAAAAATCTCTTTCTGAACTGGAGCCTTTGAGAGAGATCTCCCAGCAGCCCAGTGATCAGCTGTGCTGTGGCACTGAGATGAAGTTATCAAGGCTGCCTTCATTTGCATGCCAGTAAACCCACAGCTTTGCCAGTTGTGGGAGCTGACCTTTGTCTGGTGACTTCAAAATAGTTTCACGTGATTCCTCTGATTCTTCATGTGGCAGGGAAGTGTCTGACTCTGCTTGGGAAGGGAAGGCCAAAAGCCAGGACAGGAGAAGAAAAGCTGCTTGTTCCCTGCAGCTCTGCACTGGCTCTGGCTCTGGGAATACAGCAGGAGCACTGAGCAGGGCCACAGGGAGGTGTGGGCAGGACAGGGACAAACCCATCTGTCCAGGTCACTCAAATAACTCCCCGAACAAGGACATAAGAGAGATGTTTCCATATCCAAAGTGTCTCCATTGCCATGGCATGATCAAAGTAAATATCGTTCAGATCTTAACTCACAGGAGCGTTTTAAATCTTCAGTCTGTATTTGTGTGCCTCCTGTGAAATCAGATGAACTTCTCTTCATCTTTGGGTCAGAGCTGGTTTTTCTGGAGAGCCTTTCCTGCCTCCGACAAGCCCAGTGTGGGAACTGCACAAGCTTTACAAGCGAAATCAAGGAACTCTGCAAACCCCTCGGAGGTCTTTACTGGTCTCCTGAGGGCAGTGGGCTCTTGCTTGAGAACATCTGCTGTACACAGTATCAGGTATTATAGAATTGAATGCTTTTCAGATGGCAGACTGTCAGGTTTTTTATTCCAGCTGTAATGTCGAGTTGGTTTCAGACTTCAAATAACTGTTACAAATTTGTTGAGACTCACAAATAACGAGCCCAAAAGGACTGAGTGCTGTGATACTGTTTAATTGCTCTCTGCTGCTGTTTCTGACTGAATTTTTCCTTTAGGAAATAAATATTCCTTTAGGGAATAAATAGGTTAGTGCTAAGGCTTATGAGAATGGAGAAGTGTGTTGAAATCACAAGATTTCTTTTTTTGGGTGTGCATATAGTGTTTTCTTGTTTTGACTTGGGCACTTGAGAAGTTCAGGGAAATGCATAAATTTGTTTTGGGATTTAATAGTGAAACAGGTGAATTCTGTGTGCAGCAAAGAATAAATTGTGTGTCTTACAAATTCTTGGATTATACTTCTTTATATTTGTGGAGTTTTAAAGGTGTAAGTAAAAGAACATAAACAGATATTAACCCCTTCACATACTCCCAACAGGATTTTGCCAAGGATTAATCTAAAACAGTGGGGTTTGCAAATGTACCTGCAAAAGTAGCATCAGGTTTCAGTGCTCTGGTATAGTTGATAGATCCAATTGTATTTTTCTAGGTACTTTGTGTCATGTATTTGTGCTGCAAAACAAGTAGAGCAGATAAAATTATATCTCTAGGTTTGTTTTACTTGTCTGAGGCTAGAATGTGTATACCACTGTTTTTCATTTTAAGCCTTTACTTTTGCTTGGAGTTCTTTTTATTTTTTTTTTTTTAGGTTATATTTCTGGTAGTATTTTTAGCACAACGTAATTTAACTTGATGGTTCTGGCCCAATAACTGAGTAATTTGATGTTGGTGTTGCTGTTTGGTCTTTGTAAATGTCTCCTGTCTTAATATTCTGACTTTGGAGTTTTTCAGTAATTCAGATTTAATAACTGTAGCTTTTTCTCCTGGACTGGCATATTTTAGGCTTCCTGCTCTATCATTCCTAACCATTCTGATGGAAACCAGAATGTCTGTGATCAGTCTGTTTATTGTAATGAGCTTTAGTTCAGAAACATCATTAGATAATAATTAGCCTGTTAGTCTTACCTAGTGTGGTTTAGCCCACAGGATGACATTCCTGGCTCCAATGACATTGTATAAAAACATTTTGAGGTGAAAGAAGAGGGAGGACTGACAATACTGCAAGAGTGGTGGACTTCATCATAAGCTTCTGTTTTCAAAGCCTCCAGAACTCAGGGGATGGTGTGAAAGCCAGAAGTCAGTGACACAGGCACTTTTGCTGAAGTATTTTTCTTACACTAAACATGGTATTGTACTGTGACCCAGTGACTATTGACCTTGTTTCCCTGTCCTGATCTGGAAGATGATGTGATGTCTCTGCAGAGAAACTTTCTCTCCTTTGTGTACCTTTATTTTTACTTTCTTTTTTATTTATTTTTTTTTGTTTTAGTTTCTTGTAAGATAACAGTCGAGGTGGCCCCCCTGAGCCTGAGGTATGCATATGACAGTCAAAACTTTGCAGCCCAAAGCCTCATGCACTCAGATAATTTGGAGCTTGCTTTGAAGTGATCTTTTGCCATGTTTTTGGCAGACAGACACAAGGTTTCTTGGCTCCTGCTCCTTGCCATCCAGAAGCTTTGTAGCCACATGATGCTGATCCTGAGTGTGCCTGGTACTCTGTCTCAGAAAGGCATGCAGCTAAACACTGTTAAATCTTGACACCTTTCACCCTTTGTCTGTGTGGGGCAGGTTGGCATCTCTCAGGTTTGAAGGAGGACAGAGTAAGTTGGATCTACCTGCAAACTGTCAAGTAGCCACAAGTAACTGTGAGAAAAATTGCAAAAGGTCCCATCTTTGGCTGTAAGGCAGCTCTGTACTCAGTGGAGAACTGTAAGCAGGAATCTGTGGTGTTAAGTGAGTGCATTGATTTATGCAAATCTTTTGTGGAAGTTTTTACCAGTAAACCTCAGTTTTCACCTGGTGGATGATTATTTCAGCAGCTGTGCCTGGGGCTATCATCTAGAGAATATTATGGCTCTGAAAACATTTTAGCATGCCTGCCTTTTACTCAGGAGTAATTAATTTCTATAATAGGGTTTTAGAAGGCTTAGTTGGTAGTTTAGAGTTTACTGTGTTCAGATTGGCTTTTTTGGAATCATATGAACCCCTCAGTGACTCGAGTCTCTGGTTAATTCCTTGGCACCGTTGCCAGTGAACCTTGTGTGGAGAAACCTGACTCCTGGCACAGAAGGATTGTGTATCCCAGAGCTGGTCCAGCTGCACAGAGCTCAGGCTGAGCAATTCCAGCCCTCGGCTCTTCCAGCACTACTGACCTACCTCGCTGTTTACAGGGCCAGCCTGAACCCTCCAGGGGCTGAAGTTACCCGAGAGCAGGAGGAAATTGGCCCATGTGTTCTCCTCAGTTTTAAGAACAGTGTTAAGGAAAGCTCTGAAGCCTTTTTGTAGGGTGGGTGTGTTGGAAAATAAAAAGCCAGATATTTTTCACTTTTGACCTTATATAATTTACTGCTTGTTTGTTATTTTTTTTTGAGGACTCTTGATAGTTGTTTTTTTTTTTTCCTTTGAAGATCTTTCTGAGGGACAAAGAATGAGAATTTGATTGCAAACAAAGTGTAAAATGTAATCAGGAGTTCATTTTAAAAACAGTTGCAGACTTCCTGCACAAACTCTTCTCTCTCACTCCTATTGAGCATTTCTGTTACAGAGCTGTACCAGCTGGAATAGCTTTGGCATAGCATGGGAAAAGGGCTGAGATTTTTGGAGATGTTCCTTTTGGAACAACAGTGGAAGCCACTTGCCAGCATAGATCTATCTTGGTAGTTGTTGGTTTACCTTGTCATAACTGAATTATGTTCTGTATTTGGAGCAGATCTCTTGAAGCCCACCTTGGGTATCTCTGCCTTGCATGTCCTGGGGAAAACCTTCAGCAGCCTGGGAGTTACTGAGTCCTGAAGTCGTTGTTGCCTTGTTTAAAAAAAGTGTTCCAAGTACTCACTCATGAGTGCTTTGTTCTGATTTTGAAATATGGAACTAAATTGCTTTCTAGAAAAGTAGTTTAAAGATACATTTGTAATTTAAACTGCCAGGTTTATTCTCCAAATAAAAAAGTTCTTACCAAAGAGTAGCACTCTCAGAAGCACATAAGAAGTCTAATGCTGAGTAAGGGAACAGTCATTTCAGAGAGAAGAATGACTGAAGGATGTTTTTACATTCTTGTTGCTTCGTGGTGTAGATTTTCTCAAAGCACTGGGGAAAGATAAACACAACAGATGTGCTGACTTGCTGTAGGATCTGGGGTTCTTTTGCACTTGAGGTACGTTGGGAAATTTCCCTAAGGGTAAAGTGGGTTTTTGACTAAATGGATTTAATCAACTTTTCTTTAGATATGCTAAGCATTAAATATTAATTATTAAAACTTGAATGTGAAATTCAAGATGAAATTTTGCTTTTGGAAATCTTCTGCAACAGTGCCCTGTTCTGTGAGCAGATCTTTTAGTGAATTAAAGAAATCCAAATCTCACAGAGCGAGCTCCAGGTTTCCATTTGTCCTTCTCTTTGCCATCACTGGCAATCCCTTGAGGGTTGGGAAGGAAGCATCTCAGGAGCTCTGTGGGTCAGAAGTGCATGTCCTGACTCTGATCACTGGCTCTGCTCACCAAAGGGGAAGGACATTTCTGTGAAAGGTGATGTATGTTTATGAATGTCTTTTTGTGTAGTCATTGCATTTGCAATGTGTGTCCTCCTGCCTAGGGAAAAAGTTATTGCCACCCACAGTTCCTGTCTGGAAAGGATTAAAAGTTCAGGAAAACAATGGGAAAGCCATATCATTTTTAATTACCTGATAAAGTACAGGTCAAAGCCATTCATGATTATAATGTTAATGGAATGTCATTGTTACCGTACTTGTGTCACTGACAGAGAGATCTTTTAAAATGGTCAGTGGAGAGAACCCAGGTTTGTTTGTTTCTGGTTGGCCAAGATCTTGGAGCCTGCTGCACAGTTCTTCTATTTGATATACTTACCTGTGTAATAACTAATTTGAGGTGTTCAATTGAGTTTGACAAGTATGGTTTTTAATGGTTTTATGAAGGGGGGGTTCTTCATTCTTTAATTTTCCATTTTAATTTTTTAAATTGTAATTTTTAAAGGTCCTATACTTCTAAATTTTCAAATAACAGTTAGCTAACATTGAAATGCTGTAGTAGTTAGAAGAATTATCTACACTCAACGAAGAACAAAAAGTCTTCCAGATAAAGCCAACCAGCATTTCTGGTGCCGGTGTAGATTTTTGCTGGTCCTCAGGAAACTGTTGTACAAAAGAAGGTCATAATATTTTGAACTGTTTCTTGATCAACTGTTGTATGTATCTTGCCAGAAAGTGCTTGTTTGTTTTTTTAATAGAGTATATTTACTTGCTGTTCGTTGTCCTTTCTCAGGTTTAAGATTGTTTTCACTTCCATTTTGTCCCTGTTGCCCATTTGGCAAGCAGTTTATATCATTTGAATAATTGTATATGCTCTATTTCAATATTTCCTGAGATAATCACTTCAAAAGTATTATTCCTAATGTCATTGCTTGGGTACAAAATACTGGTTATATGCAACTCAAGGGTGTGATGTTCCTGTTTCACGGGATCCTGAGAGGAGGCACCTCCCCCTGGGCTCATACTGAAGCAATGATGCTCTGCCTCTAAACCATTTGGTTCTGCACTTTTTTCAATCATCAAACTTCATTTTCTCATCTCAGTTAATCACGAGTATCAGTCAGACTCCTCCTCCTCCCCCTTGACACACATTCTCCCACTGTCAGCCCCTTCCCCTCTCCCCAGCCTGTGTTACTCTTGCAGTCAGGAGCAGGCTGCCTCAGGCTGCCTCACCAGCCCTTCTCTGGAGAGCCTCTTCTTATTCCTTACTCCTCATCACCACAATTTTGAAAGTCCTCCAGGAATGTTTTTCATTTTAGCCAAGGGACCACACAGCTAGAAAAAAATCTGCACAGGGAATAGGAACATAGTGCAAAAAGAATATAATCCTTTGTTTTGCCATTTTTAATGGCCCTTTTCTGTGCACACTTAGATTTGGCTGGAATGTTTGTATTTGCAAACTTACTTATGCAACTGAACTGCCTTCTTGTCTCTCCAGAATTCCAAGACACCCTTTATTCACAGTTTTCTGTTTCAGGGTCTGTTGTGTCAGTGGATGGGTAGTGAATACCTGCATGATCATATTTTTAGGTAGTAATATTGGTTAAAAAGTTATTACTGTATAGACAGCTAATCTGTTCATATATAAAAACATTGGGAATCATCTGTAGAATATCTTAAGCTAGCCTGAGTTTGGGAAAGATAAATCATTTGGTTTTTTGATGGAGCAGTGAAAGGTGATTAGATCACACCTAAATAAAATGCAAAATTTTTACTAGCTTATGACCAGCTCAGACCAACAATAACTTTCCCAGTGTTTAAAAGTTCAATTTAAAATATTTTAAAATATCTTACATTTGTTACATTCTTACTGTGGGCAGTAATGACATAAGATGTTGGCCTGAATTATTTTATGGCATTAATTGCTATTATAAGTTTCTCTCCTGCTGTGTATGTCTTCCATACTAATTCTGCCTTGTGGTGCTGGAACTGAATTAAACTACAGTCAGCTGTTATAGCTGTAGAGCCAGAAGCAGAAATTTGATTGGTATAAAACCACATTTTATAAGCACTCGCCCACACCTTAGAAACAATGTGGTGAAAAGTCACCTTTTTGAAAACATGGTGAGGAAAATGCTCATAAAAATGTGGTTGACTGGTCGGTGTGGGTTAGAACAAGCACAAGCCACGTGTCTGAGTTAAACATTTGCTCTGTCAGCTTGACAACATGAATGTCATCACTGTGTCTTTCGTAAACTTTTTAAGGGATGCTAAACTGTCCACAGGATTTTAAGTCTCGTCATGCCTGAAGTCTTTGCTACTTGATAAGTCAGCTGAATTTAATCTTAGGTGAAGCAAAGTTGAGTATCTTTAATGTGCAATGTTGTGCTTCTTCTGTTAAATCAACAGCTCCTCCAGGGTTGTGTTGATATTGTGTAATCCTGTTGATTTTGCTTGAAAGGTTGCCTGGTTTTGGTTCTTTAATTGATCAGAGACTGATGTTTGTGCCAGATTTTGTTCTGTTTGTTGAATAAACGAATGTAGAACAGAAGACAGGAAATTAACACAAAGATCTGACCAGCAAGGAAAACAAAAAGCTATTAATAAATTCACATCCACCACTTAATTACCCATTAAAGTCATTGGCAAAATTGTTAGTATTATCTTTGTAGAAGCATATTCTACAGACAGTCAGTGACATATATGTCTGAAATGTGCCCTCCCTTTTGTCAACTATTACAAAGAACATTCTGTTTAACTTTCCTTTTGGTTTATTTGCATAGTGACAGCAGTCTAAGATAATTTCCAGCTTACTTACATATGTATATACTAAATTTCCCTGGTGTCACCAGCTATTGATCACAGAATCGTGTAGCTGTCCTTGACAGATAGTTCACACAGAAGCTTATCTCAAGCTGTGTAATGTGAATTTTAAATCAGTCTGTTCCGTTTCCTTGGTGTGTGTGGTACATGCTCCCATCAACAGACATTATCCTGCACATGGAAACTGTTGGCTTTGAGTGTTTGGAATCTGTGTTAACTCCTGTGGAGGATTCAAAACATGTCTGCATAACAGAACTGGGGATCACCAGAAGTGTTTTAGTAAAGAAGTTGCTGAGGATATTGTAGACAGCTAATGCTCAAAGCCTTCCAAAGACTTTGCCTGCAAATAACTGTCGGGGCAGAGAATATTGCACGAGAGTCACAGGGACTCTAAGAAAACAGACACATAGGCAGGAAAGACCAATAGAGGCCTTTCTGGTATTTCCTTGGCAACAACTGCACAAAGACTGTGGAAGAGGGAAGCTGTCCCTGTGTATGTGGAATCTAGGAAACTTTTAATACTTCTGTTTCTCATTTCTCACTTCATTTAGGGATCGGCCAAGGGGAATGTTGAATGTAAAATCCTTGCAGTTTTGGAAGAGATGATTGGAACGGCATCTTCAAATCAAACTATCACAGCCTGGTAGTTTTCTGTCTATGGCAGATTTCTCTAAATTTCTCTAATTCTATAAGTTCACTTATTTCTCCAAAATCATGAAATTCAGTCTTGCTTTGATGCTGATTTTAAAATTTAAACTCAATTTTGAAATTATAGTTGCATGTGGATGTCCATCCAGGAACACAGACAGCTCACTTCACTTGTGCTTAGGTGTAAGCCCAGAACTTTTCAGAGTCCCTTCCATTGCCAGGGACACAAGGCCTCCATTAGCCCTTCTCCTGTTGCACAGGGAAGAGAGGACAGAGGGAGCTTTACCTGCTGTACAGCAACAAAACATGGAGCTGTGAGTTCCAGCAGCCATATAAATGGCTTTACCTCCTTCTCAAGATGGATATTCCTTGGTTGCTTCCCAGTGCAACTGCAGTTTTTCCTTACAAACTGCAGACCCAGTTTAAGACAACCCATGTTTGGTGAAGCCAATCCCGGTCCTCAAGTCAGAGGCTGAGGTGGCACATTTTGTAAAGAGTTGCTTGCCTCTGGCTGAAAAAATACTGAAAAAAGCTGCAAAGAAAGTTTTAACTCATATAATGCATCAGTTTATAACAAATATTAAAACCCTTATAAGGAACATTGTTTCAATGTCTGTTTTACAGTCATATCCGACATTTTTATTGCACAAGGCTCAAGATGCTGCACTTCTGCCAACACACAAGTGAATTCTTTCTAAGATGTTTGATAGAGGATATGTGGTCAATGTTCTGGGAGTTCATATGCTTTTACTGTAGCATATGTGCAAGTTTTGATCTTGATTTATGCAGTTCTACAGCTTCATTTCTAAAAAATCAGAACTGTCCACTCAATTTGCCATATGATGTTTTGCTTTAGTGGCAAACCTGTGCTTTTTATTTCAGTACATGTTTTCAGGAACAAGTATTTTTTATGAGTTTGAAGTCTTTAAATCACTGCAAGCACACAGAGTATTCAGTGTTTGCTCACTTCTCTTATACGAAATACTGATTAGAAAAACTATGTGTTACCTAAAGATCCTCACTTTCATGTCACATGGTGGCCAGACACAGCAGCTGAAACCCACATTTAGAAAAGAAAACATTTTAATATAGTGAGAGTCAGTAGACTTGCATCAAAGTGAACTATTGTTTTTGTAGTGATCAGCAGCTTCAGACCTCCCATGCTCATCATAAACTGCCCAGGCCAATACAGCTGATTTGTTCTCTTATTGCCACTGCCCTCCAACTGCCTTTCCAAAGGCAGATATCACAGTTGCTGCCAGCTAGAAAATTAGCAAAAGCCTTCTCTTTCTCCTTTTCTTTAAGCCTGTTATGTGTGTGATATTTTGGGTTGTAGGTGTGGTGTCTCTGGGTGTGTCTTGGATGTATTCATGGATAGAACATGGAGAGTTCCCCTCTCAATCTGTTAATTTGCACTGCACTGGTTATGGCAACCCTATGGTCAGGCCTCATCTCCTCCTCTCACTTATACCCTCCTTTCTTCCAGGAAATGTTGACCTGGGAGAATAAAAGGCTTTTTGTGCATTTGTCCAGGTTATCCAGATGTGTAACATTATGGCCAGTGTTACAAAGCAGTGGATTTCTACAAAGTAACACCAACCATTCTTAGGTGTGTGGAAAAGGCACTTTGAGATGCAGGCCAGGTATTCCACAGGACAGCTTAAGGTAATTAAGGCTGCCAGATTACATCAAGCCAGTCAGGTCAAGATCCTCTTTGAATTGGCAGATGCTCTTTAGCAGTGTGTCAACAGGGGTTGAACAAGATACAGATCCTGGAGGTGCTGGGCATCTGCAGTTCTCCAAGGGAAAAAAAAAAAAGGCAGATTTGGAAATAGCACCAAGAAAATGAACTCCAGTGCTGAATCTCTACCCAGATGATGGTCACAGTTTGACCCCTCTGCTGAGAGAATATCAATTCCCAGCATATTTGGGGTTGGTAGCTGTATCTGCTACAGCTTACATGTTAAATGGAGCATCCCTGAGCAGGCTTGCCTTTTGAAGCTTGAAGAAGCTTTTTGTCATCATGATTTCATTTTCTTTTTTCATCTTTCCTTTGGCTGGTGGGTGCAATGAGCACGTGTTTTAATCAATCAAAGAAAAGAGCTCTGTGTGTAGCATGTGTATTAAACACCATGGAACAGTTGAGTGTATAAGTTGGATGGAGAACCTTGATATCCATTATTAGAAGAAAGTAGAATTAATCTACTTGACTCTTACAAAGATGTTCTCTATAGTCTTGCTATAATCAAGGTAAAAACAAAGTTACCTTAAAATCATTTTTCTAAACTCTCCTGTGGTCAACTCTGATCACATCTGATAAACTAGTAACAGTCATTATTGCAGAGCAGCTCTTGGTTGTCTTTTCTCATTATGCTTTAGGAATTACAGTGATGAGTTTGACTTCAAATTCTTAGTTGCTTTTTATTCCATGTATAACTGCAAGAAGATATTTTGCTTTCAACACTTTTTTCAGAATGACAGCTCTGACAATTTTCTTGTTCCTTTTAAGTGCAAGATGCCCCATCCTGTAACTGAGCAAACTGTCCTGTTGGGTTTCAGTTTGTAAGAGGAATGTTAAATTAAGCTTAATGGGTATGTCTTTTGGATTAAAAACCTATATATTCTTCCAGTTAAAACAACGTGCTAGACTACTCATAACATAAATGTGCTTAGAGAAGACATTTGTTGAGGAAGGGGTGTCTGTGGGTTATTTTTTTCAGCCATATACTGGACAGTCCTCACTTCCCCACTGTTGTGCCCATTAAAAAAAATAGGTTTTTTGGTCTAGAGTTACTCTTTACTGTGAGCTACTTGCTTGTGTATTTATGTATGGGTTTTTTTCCTTTCTATTTTTATGCAAAATGACCAAGTGACATCAGCAGACCTTGTCAGTTTTAAAATGTGCTGGGAAAGCTCTATTTGATTTCAAACCTAAACCTATACATCATTCCCTTGTAACTACAAGTCCTTTTGGTACTGTGGCTGTTGTGTGAAGGTGAAAACTAAGTACTGGTGTTGGATTCTCCACATGGGTCTTTATTTTGAAAGCCCTGCTTGCCAAAGATGTTCTTGTACTTAACTAAGCCTTATGGCCAGTCTAATATTGCCGGAGGAATGTGAGGGAGCATTAATATGACTGAGTGAGGCCCTCTGTTTTCCTTTGAAATATCTGCCCTGCTTGCCAAACCGCCTTGGCAGGGAACTGCATGAAGGCTGGATGTGGAATTATGGATGTGGACTATATTTTTCTCCACAGTGTAGGGAATATGGGCTGTGACTCCTACACAGATTTAAAGGCAGTGATTGAAAGTGTTAGGACTGTAGGACAGACACACTGAAGAGCCTAATTGGTAATCTCTTAATACTCTCAAAAGTTCCTTATGCTCCCCCTAATAATACATCTAACAGATGATCTTGAAAAGGTATTTCTAGGAAACTTTTCTTCTTAAATATATTGATGATTTTCTAGCTATGGACATGAGAATATTTATCAAGTAAAACTAAGTATAGCATCTGACTTTGAATCCTTCACAGCTGAAGTTTGTAAGAGAGAAGGAAAATAGAAGGAAAAGGGAAAAAGAAATAAAGGTGGCAAATCGAAATCTAGTCCTTACTAAACACTTTCTTTAGTGTCTCTAGGTTGCAAAAAATCTTACTAAGTTGCAATACATTATATGTCCTAAGAATTAGTTCATATAGAACCTGCTGATTC
Source organism: Pipra filicauda (assembly GCF_003945595.2). Lineage (NCBI taxonomy): Eukaryota > Metazoa > Chordata > Aves > Passeriformes > Pipridae > Pipra > Pipra filicauda. The sequence continues at coordinate 5,638,532 of NW_024104976.1, read as the reverse complement.
TGCTGTGCCAATGTCACAGGACATGAAAACTGGAGGAACTGAAGCCACATGTGACACTTGGATTGAATTTACATTTTAAGTTCATATTTACTTATAAGATCATGCCCTGAGGGACCAGGCTGTTTTTAAATATTTGTTGAAGAAGCAGGAATTTTTATTTCTCTCTGAGTTACTGGCAAAGTATCTGGTTTGTTATTTGATGGTGGCAATCGAGCTGAGAGATTGTGACCTCAGGGACTAACAATGGATATTACAGGAGTCTACTTGATAATGAAAGATGGCTGAGAAAGAAAGAAAGATGGGTGAGAACACAGAGGTTCTCACCTCTTGGAAAAGCTGCAACAAGGTATCTTGATAATACTATATTTAGATTAAAGTTAATCTGTTTGATGTAAAAGGAGTGCTTGGAAAGTTAAAGAATGAGATATAAAAAGCCTTTTTAAGAGAAATGCTTAGTCTTCCATGACAATACTTCACAATAAATATTTTCATTCATAGATTAGTGCTTGATTTAATCTTTGTCTATGTTGGCTTTGGATAAGTAGTCATTAGGGGTCCATGGCAGATTGAATTTGTTTAATGCCATTTACCATCACATTTTAGCACGTATACTAAAGTATTGTCTTGATCCATTTGCACATAATGTGTTTAGAAATTTGAAACAATACATATTTTGTGTGAACCAGGCTTCTAGTCAAGCATATTGTGCAGAATTTCACACTGCAAATTTTTATCTATGAAACCTTTCATAAGAGAGAAGAGTATTGTAAATTTTCAGCGAAAATAAAGAAGGGAACAATCTGTCTGTCTTCCTAGAAAAATGAAAGAAATGGTTACTAAAAGAGAAGGAATCAATTTCTAATCAATCCCACCTTTTCTGGTTAAATAAAAATTAACCAAGACACTAGAAAGCAGCTACTTGCAGGCTTGAGGAAAAAAAACCCAAGATTCTAGACCCAGTGGTTCAAAACATTATTTGGATATTTGTGGTTAAGAACTTATGCTGAAAACTTTATCGTTGCAATTTATTTGATGTATTTTCTTGGAAAGGGATAAAATGGCCATACTTAATTGTAAACTTGTTTCTAAAACAAGTAATGACAAATATGCAAAGTCAAACAGACAAAATAAAACTGCCAGTGACCGGATTTGCTTGGTGATTTGTCATTTGGGGAATTTCTGTATCTGGGTATGCTTTTTCCAGATGATGATATTAATAATCAGCAGCATTCCCCATGCAGCTGTCTGGCATCGGGGCAAACTCTGTTGGATCTTCAAGCAGCTACCAAATAGACCAGGAGAGTCTTAGTCACACTTGCCATCCTTCACCAGCTCGTGTCACTGGGCTGTTACACAGCTTTGAGAAATGCTTTTGGAAATTCCTGGGCAGGCTGCTGCCATGGTGGCTCCATGGCCAGACTGCTGACCTTTGAATTTAGGACGATGTCTAAAAGAATATTCAGTTCTGTGTTATGCCACAGACCTGCTTGGTGATGTGCAGGCCCCTGAGGACCAGAAATGTTTGCAGTTGAAGACAGCAAAATAATAGTGGGGGGGGGGTTGTTTTGTTGTTGGTTGGTTGGTTGGTTTTTGTTGGTTTTTTGAGATGTGTTTGATGGTGTGTGTTGGTGATTCTGGGTCAGTGCTCAGCAATCTCAGCCTAAAGGCCCTTGGACAAATTTCTATCAGTACCAATTTGGATCGGGACGCCCTGGAAATCTGCCTGCCCTGATGAAGGACATGAATTCTCTTGGGAAGTTCTTTTGTAACTGCTGGAAGCTGTAAAAGCTCCATTCGAGATAACCTGTAAAATCCCTCTCCAGCTTTCCCAAGTGTAATCACAATATTGGCTATTACGTGACACTATTTTCTGCCAGAGTTGCTTTCCTGTGAGAAGTATCACTGAGTTTGTTGTCTTTCAGGAATCATCTTTCCTTACAGTAATAACAACAGTGAAATGAGTGAGCTAAACAAAACCCAAAAACTCCAAGCAGACAAAAAGCTAAAGATGGGATAAATATATTTTTAATTTTTTTTTTTTAATTCTTATTTTTGTTAACTGTTTTGGGTGCTTGCACTAATCCTTTGTCAGCGTGTCTAAACCAGGAGGGATAAGTGGTTTGCAAAATACATGTGAAAAAGGCAAGTCAAATATAAACCAAGTATTTATGGCAGGGTTAAAATGCTGTTGCCCCAGGCCAGTAAGTACCTGGTGAGTACTGGTACTTGTCCACTGGACATGAGCCAGCATGTGGGGCTGTACATAAAAATTAAGTGATATATTCATTGAGAAATAATTCATTGTGAGGAAGTCTTCCCTGAAACACTGTCGGAAGATTATTTGAGACATGATCCATACAGATCTGTAGTTACTGTATTGAAAAGACTTGGAACAGTGCAGGAAATCTTCAGGAGGAAATCTTCCTTCCACGATAAGGAATTTTCTGTGGGTTTTATTCACTTGCTTCTTGTTGGAATTCTGATTGTTTTCCAGCCATGTGATGGTGTTGGCTGCACAGATGTGCTTTTACAACCAGGTTTCTCAAACAGTCTGGTTTTATGTCTCTCCACGGGCCTTTAAGATTAGAACTGGTGTTATTGCTCACTTTAACACACGGAGACAGTCTGAGGATGGGGATAAAGGAATCAGCACCATTTGTGTCCTTCAAAACATACACAGAGAATGTTTCTTCACTTCCTTTGTTCTATGTGGCCTTTTAAGAAGTAATTTTTTTCTTAGTGTTCATACTCTTATTTATTTGCACCCTGGTGTCAGCAAACAGTATTCCCAGATTTTGTGCCACTGTGTAGAGATTTTACATTGTATGCTGAAGGTTTTAATATATGTATATATGCAGGGTTTAATGTACCAAAGGTTAATTTTACTGCTTAAAAATGAAATGGCATGCCAAGTAACTTCTTTAAAAATGTTTTCAGAGTATTCAACTACTTCATGCAGTCATTTTGGACTTGACTTTCCTCCTTATATAGTAGAGAAGTGTTCCTGAATTTAGACAAGCCGTTTGTCCCGTGAGAAAATTTGATAGTACTGAACTTTGTTTCAGTTGTCTGCTTCAGGAAGGCAAATTTCAAGTTAAATTATACTGGACATGCTCTGGGTACTCAGAGACTTATCAGCTGTTTATTCAAGTATTTATCAGCTTTGTGAGTCGCTGATCCTTTAGTAAATGGAGCATTTGAGACACAGGAGTGCATAATTATTTTAAGATGTTCCTTATCTGGTTTGAGCTGCATATGAATTTTCAGAGTTCACATACATGACATGTAGCCCAAGATTTAACATAATCTGTAGCTCTGTGGTTCCACTTCCCTGTGCAGCAGAAATCAGCCATGCAGAGGAATTGGGCATTTTGTCTCAGTAAATGACACCTCGAAAAATGGAGTCAAGTCCACGTGTGTGCTCTACCTGTGTGCTTCCCAAGCTTTTAAGCATGTGGGATCACTGTCCAGAGTCCAGAGAGCTGGGAAACTCCATATACATTGATGGTTCATTTGGTTCTAATGGGCAGCATGTGTTTCATGGGTTTACTTGGAAAGCAAGCACATTTATTAGATAAACTATCAAAAAAGTATGATATAAACAATCAGATTTCCCCAGAATTTTGTGTTTATTGAGGCAGTAAAGATGCACAGTTGCTCTTTAATTACAGAGTTTATTCATTTTTATATGCTCTACATCTGCAGAGAAAGGGGAGCCTTGTTCTTGCACTGCAGCTCAGCTTCTAATTTGTACCTAATTTGCACCAGCAGTGTAACTGGTCTGTTGGTGCTGCATGTTTTTGACCTGGCATGGACCCCCCAGTGATGGAAAATGAGCCGTTAGTTGACTAATGGGGTAGATTTTGACCTGGTGTTAATTCTTTAAATTTGCAATGCAATTAGGGGCAGGGAGTGTGCTGAGATCAGACAGTCTCATTGATAGAAATGGCAAATTGGGAGGATGAAATCAAACAGAATATGGAGAGATTTTTGGGGAGGAATAATTGCATCTTTGATTTAGGAGTTTTGTAACTAGATGGGAAAAGTTGGGATGTGCTTTCTGCTCAAACTGTAGTTTGCATTACTATGAGATTAGTTTTGTCTGCTCACTTCAGGTAACTGGGTTGTGAAATGAAACTACTTTAGAAATCTTCCTCCTCTTTCTTCTTGTCTTTGGGCTCTGGATGAGTGTTTCATCCAGCGTGTTTTAACCAGTATTGCAATTAAATCCCAAGTCTTCAGTTGAGCATACACGTTTCCTTTGGCATCACAACAGCTATTTTCTTTTTTATTTTTTCCTGCCAGAGGAGGAGAGAAACCCAGTATTCCCATAAAGCACAAAAAATACAATTGGATTATTAATACAAGTCTTCCAAGATTTTTTTCCTGTTCATCCTTTGGATTTTAAGTCGGTTCTGGTTCAGTACCTCTGTGACATCAGAGAACAGAAGTGCCTCTGCTACAGAATTGTCCTTGGCTCTGGTTCTCCAGCTGTGTAACTCCTACTTGGATGTTGAATTTCTTTTGTTAGGTGGGACCCTGCTCTAGTTCTGCCCCCTAAACAGTGTGTGTGTTCTGTGCAGTACTCACTCTTCTCTGAGGTTGCCTCTATTTCAAGACTTTATCTGCTGCCTGATAACATCTCTTGTATTCTTTCTTTTGCCTGGTTGATCTCCACTGTTACTGGCCCTCTGTACACTCGGTTAGAAATGTGGATTTTGGCAGAGGCACAGATAGATGTCCAGGGCTCTGATTATGCTGATCAGCCTTACTGGCCTTGCCCCCACCTGATTCCTGGGACCAGGAGCCACAGTTGAACTCAGCCCTGGGCCTTCAGCCCCTGCTCGAGCTGCCTTCGAGCAGCCTCTGTGCCCCCAGCTGAGGTCCTGCTGGTTTGCACCCTGATCCATGGGCTGTCACTGCAGACTCGTTGGGCGACCTTGGCTCTGCTTTGGCCCTGGCTGCCACCCCTGGGTCTGCCCAGCTCCATCCTGTGGTGGCAGAGGCCTGGCTGGGGAAGCCACCAGCCTCGCTGCCCTTGTTGGCGAGCTCGACACATGGCTCCTCATCCCTGTCACTGCTCCCTGACAGTTCCTCACGGTGACTGGTGCTGTTTTATTGCTTTGGGAAAGTAGTAAGCATGAAAAATGTTGGCCAGCTTTTGCAGAGCTTCCTTTTCATCTTTAGTTGGCAAGAAATGAGCATCACCTGCCAAAGTAGGTTTTACCATGGTGTTTGTCACACAGTTCCTACCTGCAGGTTTTACTGGTGTGTGCTATACTTCATCCACTGCTGAGGAGGACTCACAGTGATTTTCCAACTTCTGTTTTTCCCAGTCTAAAAGAATGTCTTTATGGCTTTGAGATTTTTTACCAATATAGAAAATAACAGGACAGGGAGAGCGTATGCACGAAAACATGGTCTGTCAGGGCTTCCTTCTCTGCAAGAATTTCAGGGATGTTTCCAAGCAAAACTGAAAATCAATACTACAGTTGCAATCCTAACTGGTTAGTTTTCCCTTGCTGACAGCTTGTTGCCATCGTTTTATGAGGCATGTTTGAGGTAACTGTCATTTGCCAGCTGGTCACTTGGGAAAATGTGTGTTAGCACTAAAATCCAGTTTGAAAGTTGGTGGGTTTGGGCCTGAAGAAAGACTCTCCTTTATAATTCTGATCTCATAGGAGGTCATGGCCTATTGTGTCAGGACATTTGGTACTTCTCTTTAGTTGGTTTTATAATTAAAACATTAGTACACTTACATGATCCAGAGGCCTCACCTTTTTCTTTTTGTATCTTTAAAATACTTTCTATGTAGACTTAGAGGTATCAACCTTTATCCCTCATGAAGAAGTGATTTGAAAATATCATGACTCAAATTTATATTTAGAATGTTTTATCTAGTGGGAGGCTGACTTTTCCCAGGGAATAGATATGCATTATTTGTATAATTTATAATTAATTTGATGTAGTTACAGATTATTTAGAGTTTTTCCATGGGGGATTTATTTTTTTAATTCTCATTTCTTATTTTAGGTAAAGTATCCAAATATAGCAGTGGTACCAAGTAGGTTCATTCCAGTTTTGTTCCAGTTGCGAAGGAACGGCCTCAAATATTTTAAAGGGTAAGGCCTTTTCCTTCGGGTCCTATTTTTAGTGGCTGCTCATTTGCCACACTTCAACATGAAACACAGATCAAAATGCCTTATGTGAAACTTGGGTGATGAGAGGTAGTTTTCTAGAAATGGGTGTCTTTTTTTTTTTATGCACACAAAGAAAGAGATTAAATGTGAACCATCAAAGAACTCTTTTCCTCTTGGTTTCACCACTCTGTTCTGTCTAGGAAGAGGTAGAAGACAGCATGAGTAATGTTGGATAACGTGTTAGGAAAATACATGGGAAAATAACATTAAAGTTTAAGTGTGAGGAGAACCAGAATATGGTGCTAAAAATCTTAATGCCTTATTAGGAAAGCAAAAACATTGATTAACAAACGCAGAGAGAAAAAATTTTGTCACAAGATGAATGGTAGTCATAAAAGTTAGAAGTTCAAAGCATGGTGTCCACTTGTTCTGTAGTCAGAACGTAGTGTTGGTCAGAGGAAGGAATGCCTCATAAATGTCGTCTGATTCTACTTGCACTATGCAACTACTGTCTGGGGAGGCAAAGAGGTGCTTGGAGAACTTGGGATATAAACCAGAATTCTATCATCAAAATACAGAAAATTGGAATATGGCCATGAAAAACACACATTCTAGCCCAGCCCTGGGCAGGTGATAACCAGAGGTCTTTTTCTCCCTCTAGCACTCTGTAATGCCAGAAAAGAGAAAGGGATAATGGATTTAGTACTGAAGGAAAGATTCAAGATGATAAATCAATTTGAGGTTAATACTCAGCTCTTTGAAGTTGGACCTTTTCAGTAAAGTCTGGCTTTGTAATCAAGAGCCTGAGCTTTAAGAAGTCAAGAATAGGGAGAAGAGGAAGGAAATGCTCAGATTTCCTTTTCAGGGTTGGAGTGCAATTTAAAAGCACTGGCAGTACCATGGTAGTGAGAGGAGAACAAGGGGATGATCATGAAGGCCAACATGGTTTTATTGAATTAACTGCAGTGATGCAACCAAAGCTGGGCTGACCTAATTAGATACCAATAGCTCTTTGAGACTTACTTTGTAATGCCATTTTCACAGGATGCAATAACAACACCTTTTTAATTGTGTGTACTTTCTAAACTGATCTGATCTCTATTTCCTCACAAAAGAGAAACAAAAAGATGAGAAACAGAGGAAAAGTCAGAACTTGGAGTGACTTCAGATGACAAACAAGTGGAAAAATGAGGATTGTTCACCTTAGAAAGGGAAATAAGCTAGAATAGAAGTGGAAAGTTAAATTGGAAAGCAGTTAACTAGCAAAAGCATTAGCAAGGACAAAAAGGGTCTGTATGGAATAATTTATTAAAATCTCTTTAAGGATTTTTTTTTCCACAGCATCCTTTTGTCTTTTCTATAACTGTAGAGTGGGATCGAAAAATGATTAGACATATAGATAGATAGATAAGAATATCTGTACCTTTATTACGGAAGGTAACAGTGGGAGATGTGCTGCCCCATGCAATGCTGTACTCTGGTAGCCAATCAATATTTCAGTTTTGGAAGGAATTCTTTCAGGGACAGAGCTATCCCCTTTAATGCTTCTTTGTACAAGAAATTGTGTGGAGTCAGCTGCTTTCCCAACAAAAACATTGAGGAAAAGGGTAGGATGCTGGGAGTTACTTGGAGAAGCATTAGTATATGGAATACTTAAATTGAGTTAAAATTTCAATGAAGAAGAAACTGCTGAGATGCAGTGAAATATGTATGAGACTCTGGGACTTGATTTCTCCCAGGTGCTCAGTGTCTGAGGTTTGCTCTCACAGGGCTCCACATACTCAGCCTTTAGGCTGTAAGACACAGCTCACACCTTGTCTTCCCTCCCAAGCTGGCTGGGGTTGGGAAGTCCAAATACTCCATCTTGGTCCTTCTTGTCCTTGTTGTGATTTCCTCTGTTGCTGGTCAGTCAGAGGCAGAGGTGCTGCTGCAGTGCAGACTCTGAGTGTGTGAGGGTGCCTCTGGCAGCAGCACTGCAGGAGAATTGCTGGAACTCTGGAGGGCAGAGGACAGGAGAGACTCTCTTGCTCTCTTTCACCACCCCCTCTGGCCAGTGAAATGCAGAAAGCAGTGGAGTGGATGTAAAAGCTTCCATGGAGGTACAGAAATCCCCCTGTGGTCCAGCTGCAGTATTTCCTGAATCCAAGAAGGTAGGGCAGGGAGTGGCGTTTTTCTGCACTCACTCTCCTCAGTACACTGCTTTTATCTTCAAGGAAAATACATTCTTTCTGCAGTCTAAATTCCCTGTCTGCTCAGACACACATAATGTGGCAAGAAACATTGTTATTTCAAGTGTTTAATTAAATACACACTTTTATTTTTTAAATAAAATTAAAAAAAAAACCACCTCATAGAAGAGATCTGAAGTGAAATGTTATGGCTGGTGTCTTTCAGTTCAGGCTAAAGGACAGCAGTAATTTATTCTAACCTTAAAACATCTGAATAATAAATTCAGAAGGAAATGCTTCCTGTAGAAAGTGAAGTGAGATAAATGGCTGGAATTGCCTGTCTGACAGCAATAAATATGGCAGCCATCTTTCCATATGACTTCATTCAATGTAAAAATTTTCTCTGTTGCTTCTTTTTTTAAGTAACCTGTAGATCACCCACTGGGAGAGATGACCAGTTAAATAAAACCAAAACATAATAGATTTTCAACTTTCCTCTGTTAAATTTTTACATGGAACGTTGAAATAAAAACCTAACACCTTTTCTTAAGTAGTCATATGTCTACTGCTTTTGCTGTTAGTGATTCCTGGAAGATGGTGTCTGTCCAAAGTAAATTAATGCTGTTTTAAATACTTGTTTTAAGAAACAGTTAATGTACTTATTAATACTTCAAAATACACAGAAATTGTCCGTGTCTGGTTCTGAAGTACTTCAGCCTGAAGTACATAGTTATCCCCCATGCTGTCTTGCTTTGAGAGTTTGAGCTCTACAAACATTAGGGCTGTAGGAAGTAGAAAGGAAGTCTTTAAAATCTTGTTTTGACTCATGTTTTCTCCTATTATTACTTTTCTATTAGGAACTTGGTCAGCTTTCTAAGCTAATATACCTTGAGCAGAAAGCAGTAGCTGTGAGTGATATTACCTGAGCATACTGTTCATGATTTCACGTGGAGTTACTGGAAGCCTGAGAGACCTGGGAGGGAATTTTGTGCTTTTGTTAAGTTCAACAAACTTGTCCTTGTTTGAGATTCAGGTACAATTGCCTCAGGAGGAAGCTGGTCACAAACTTCATAAACTGATTGATTTTACAAACCCCTGGAGACTGACAGGTAATTTGTTCACAGGTGAAAGTCAGTACTCTTTTAATGAGATTTGTGCTGTGCAAAGATGCATTGTTTGTGTCGTGTATTTTTGTTTCTGAGAGCAAACAGTAGGGACTTTTCCCCTAAAGATTCTGATGGCTTTTTTTGTTTTTTAAAAATATATAATTTCAGATTTTCTATTTCAGTTATATACCTAAAATAGTTATGCTGTTGTTTTTGCTATGTTTGTATGTTTCTAAGTAAAAACAAGGATGTTTTTGTGTTGAAATTAGAGATATCATTTCTTCCCTTTTACTATTGGAAGGTATTTTGGCTTCTCTATCCACTACTGCAGAACTTTATATCTGAAATAGCTGATCAGTCATAAACTGATTTTTTTCTATTGCTCCAGTAGTTTTTTAATCTCTAATGTGGTGATTGTTGAGGTTTGCAGAGTTCTGATCTTGGCTGCAGCAGTGCAAGTTTGGCTCAGTGTTAAGTTTCAGGTTTCTCTGTGCTGCAAAGAAAGGCTGTGGTTGTGTTTGTGAACATGCACAATTCCATCCAGTTCAGTGGGATAAAGCTTGAAGGCATAATAGCAGGTATGAACAGATCTCTTGTCTTAATATGGAGAACAGAGCACCAGCTTCTGAAATTCAGGGAATTCTGCCTGTATTTTTTGTAGAGGAAAAATTAAATGCATATGGAAAGAATTAGCTATATGACTTATTAAATGGGAATGTAGTACAGTTTTCTGTGCTCAGAAACTCATCCTGGTAATATTCAGTTAGACTTCAAGGTGGTTCATTATTTACAGAGAATATCCTGCTTTCTGGAATGATCAGCAGAAAGAAACCTAAATTCACAGTTACTCTTAATTTTTTAAAATTCCCTTTTCTACCTGCCATTAAAAAGGAGAGGATTGGCAATTTTGTGCCTGTGCTATATATTTAATCACAAAAACTAGTGATTAAAACAGAAAAACAAGATAAAGCTTAATTTTATGGAAGCAGCTTTCGTCGTTGGAGTTTTTGTTACACACTGCAACATCTGAAATGGTGTATTCTTTTAAAACCTTTTCAAGCTCTGAAACTGTATTTTCAAAGTATCATGGTTGGAGCTCTCACGTTGGAAGTGTTTTGAACTCCGGTTTAGTTGGCAGTTTGCTCACTATCCTTTTTCCTTTTGTGGTATATCTAAATATTTCAAAAAAATATGGAAGGACAGGTTGGCTTCCTGACAGGGTTTTGATGGAAAATTTCCTTAAGTTTATTTGGCTTTACATTTTTAGTCTGGAGGCTTTGCCATAGGCAACCAGTGTACAAAGTACCTGTGATGGCAGCTCTACATTTAGCTGTCAGCACCACGGCATAATCTACAAACCTTCAGCTCGCCTTAAAAGGGGGGAAAATACTTCTTTCATTTGGGTTTTGAAGGGAGGTGTTGTATTTGTGAGATCAACATAGCAGTGGAGAGTTCTGGGTGGTTTTTGTCAGAAAGTACCATTAAGGGCTGTGTGGAGTTTTCAATAACTGCAGATTTGGCTGCCGGTCCCCACTGTCACCGCGCCGTGGCCGACTGCCTGTGATCATTCAGATCGTTTGGAAGAACCACTCTGGAGCTCCTTGTGCTGAAACTCTCATTCTGGATTTTTAAACCTCCTGAAGCTTGTGCTGTTCCCTCGAGGGGAGGCAGCTGAGGAGGGAGGACTCTTTGCTAGTGAGACCCCCCATCCTGTGTGGCCTCCATTGCATCTCTCCCTGCCTGGAGTGCCCTCCCTGGACACGGGGCTGGCGGGAGCGTTCCCGGGACCACGGAGCTGCACAGCTGGGGATCAACAAGGGAGAAAACAGCTGACCCATGAAAGGTGTTCTGCTGATTTGAGAGGCTAAAAAAGGGCAGGCTGCTCTGTAGGTGTAGAAGAGAGCCAGCACTGTGAGTCGGGTTAGGCAGGAGAAGAGGTAGGACTCTTTATGGGCAGTAGGAGGAGTGACAATGATGTCTGGTTAGTAGAGCTAATCAGATTTTACTGTGCTGGAGACCCAGATGTCCAACTGCAAATACAGCAGAATGTGGACTTTCAGCAGCAGTGAGAATGCTAATTTGCTATACTGGTTTAGGAGTTTGACTCTATTTAATTGCAATTCTGAGAAAAAGTATTTTATCTTTCACCTCTCGTAGGAGAGGAAAAGAATGGTTGGTAAAGCCAGTTTAAAAATAGCCTGAAGGGTCTGACATATTCAGCTGTGTATACAAAACTTACCAAATTACAGAAAGAAATGTAATATATAGTAATGGTGTGCTTCTCAATTTCACCAGCATTTTTACTTCCCGCCTCCTAAAGTGTTGAGATATTTTAAAGTACCTGTATTCCGAGTTCATGTGGTTTACTGTTTGACATATGAGACCAGGTTATTCCTGGGTCATATTTTTGAGATTTCCCCTGGAACCATAAGGATAAGAAGTATGTATTTACATGAAAGATGAGAATATAGTGTGTTTTCTTGACTTCAGGAGCTGGAACTTTAAGAAAGGCTTGCACTTCTGCTTGCTTGGTCAAACCAGGTTATTTGATGAGTTGGATTGTTATAAATCAAAATTTCCTTTATTCAGCTATAATATGAAAAAGAAAGAGAGGTTATATCCATATCCTGCTCCAGGATTATCCTGAAGGATGGGGGTCCATTCCAGGAAGCAGTTGTGACATTCCTGAGAGCCAATGGGCACTTGGGTCCCCCTTGCCCTTACCCCGGGGCCAGGAGTGAGAGCTCGAGGTTCTGCCCGAGCCCCTGGCAGGATCAGGCCATTGGGATTGCAGGATTGTGCTGATGTGGAGCTGACTGAAACCATAGGCTGCTTCCTGCTTAGATTCTAAGTTATGATTTATGCATTACAAACTCCTTCCATAAAAGGAGGTGCTGTACCTTTAAGTAGCACATGCCGTCTAACCATCAACAGGCATCTCTTGCAAGCAGCGTTAGCCTGTTTCTCCAATCATGCCTGCCTAAGTCAATAACGCTTTGCCAAACCTCCTCGTGCATTAAAGGTTACCGTTTAGCTTGTTCCATGAATCACAGCAGATGCAGAACTTGGCAGTGACCATTCCTGTCCCTCCCCTTCTTCGCTTCCTACTGCCTGCAGCCCCCCAGCTCCGAGCTGGCCGAGCCCCCTCCCCCAGCAGGGAGAAGTCATTACATGAAGAGATCAACTTACCAGTTGTCTTCAGAGCAGTGGCTGAGAGCAAAGCTCCTGGTCGGACCGTGAGTGCGAGAGCAAGGGGGAGAGGGAGAAAGACTCGTACCTACGAGAGCTGAGGGCTGTGATACTGAGACACAAGTGCATCTGCTTGCTGTTAGTACTTGGCAGAGGGTTCTCTCCTCCAGGGTAGCTCTAACTTTGGGTAATAATGTTTGTCAGCTACCTGATACTAACGTTGCTCTGCTTTCAAACAGCAGTGTTAGCAAGACCTGGGGGTGAGGTAAGCAAAGTATAATGTCTTGTCAAAAATTGTCTTGTCAGAGTTGCGTTTTCTTCATATCTATTAAGATGGACCGTGAATGATTTTTATGCTGTTAGACATTTTAGAATTGCCTTGTTTGCTTCGTGTGTAAAAAGCTCTTGTTTTGTTTGGGTTTAGTTTGGGGGATTTGTGTTTGCTTTTTTGCTGTTGGTTTGGGTTTGTTGGTTTTTTGTGGGTTTTTCTGCAAAAGTCCATAGGTACTAAAGGAGAGCAGTTTGCAAGTTAACTTCTCTCGACAGTACGCTTTCTGTGAGAGATGACTAATTTGTGAATTTTTCTTTACTAATATACAGAGAAATATGATACTCAGCAGCAGTAGTGGTAGTGTTTTGTTCATATTTTCTGCAAAAAAATGTGCACTATTGAAGTTTTTACACAGGCTATATTTTGGGGATGTGGGCATGTGAAAACTTCAGGCTTCATTAATAACATTCTCTTTGTGCAAATACATGTAATGTTTAGTATGTGGCAGGGCAGAAAAAAACTTGATTTTTTAAAAAATGCATATCATATCATTAAAGAGGGACTTTATGCATTCCTTCTATTCCTAATTCCTCAGTCTTGAACAGTGGAATAGAACAGCTCTTGCTATGCTTTAAAAAGTTGCTACTTGATTTACGAAGAGACGTTTTCTAGATTTTTGTCCTCATCAGAGCAGTTTGTCATCAAGTTCTTATTTCATACCAAAGCAGAAATTTTCAGCTGGTCATTTACCATTTAGGAAATAATTCAGCAAGCACAGTACCATTAGATAAAAAATATTCCATCTAATGAAATTATTAGCAGAAACCACGTTTGTTACTCATTCTGGCTCGCTCTGACTGAAATGTGATGTGTAGCTGTGCATTTTAAGGGAATCATTGGCTAGTTCTGTTCCATAAATATGCCTTCCTTCAGTAAATCTTCTGCAAACAGTGTTTCTGGTTTAGAGCCTTGTCTTTTGTTAGCCCTATCATAACTTTATAGCAGCCTAATGAAGTCCAGAGCCATTACTTTCTCTGGTAAAAGAAAGTGGAAGTGAACTGGAAAAAAACACCTTGTCCAACAGTGTGTGGTTGACACTCTGTAGCTCATATGTCTAGATAGAAACTTTATTTTGCTTTCAGGGTGGTTTAATAAGAGAAGCTGTAATGGTTTTGATTCAAGAAAATGACTCAGTGAAATCCTGAGCTGCCTTTGATCTAGTGAAAGCAGGGAAAAGTTTTCAGCAGAGTCTCAACAAATTTAAGTGGTTTGATGATCAGAGCAACTGGAAGCTGATCATTGCCCTCTAGTTGTCACAGGAGTTTTTAACTTCCTGCTTGATTGTTACCGAGCACAGAAAATGATAGATGGACTCACCTTGTCCAGACTGAGGGACCTTAAAATCTGTGGTGGCTCATATGGAAAATATTTCTGTCACCACTGCAGGCACATGTGGTCTTCAGAGATCCATATAAAGAACAAATCTAGAGCAGCAGCAGTGTTGCCTGCCAATTACCCTCGTTAGCAAGTAAAATAAAAGCAATGCTGTGTTCTTACCTGGAAATGAATTTCTGCTGTAAAAGTGCAGCGTGGAATGTTTTAGCACTGTGATCCATATGCCAAGTACTTTAAACTGTACTACTGTTCTGAGTTTTTCAGCTAATACAGCGAACAGAGTATGAAAAATGGCCTGTTACTTTATCAATGAATCTTAGGTTGTAGGGTTTAGTGTAGGTAGTGAGAAATTTTCTCCTTTATTATGTTCATATGGCTAATTTTGAAAATTCCGTAATAAAAAATATACTGCATCTACTGTTATTAATATAATATTTCTTTGTCCTGTATTGTAAGAGACCACCCGATAATCTTGTGCACTTCCCTGCTCCAGCTGCAGAACCTTGGCTACATAAATATTATTTCTCTAGGAAATTACTCAGTAAAGATTTTTCCCCTGGTTGACAGTGAATTGAAGACTCAGAATATAAGAGAGAAGCCATTTTTTAAAGGAACCTGTACTGTAGTTTGTGCTCTTCTGAACTGTTTTGTATGCTTCTCTGAATATTTTAATTGATTTATAGGTATGTATTTTTTAAAGTTCTGCTCATAAAAGTGTCAGATTTTGATAGATTATAAAGTCAATGGGAAGCTGCTTTACTTGCCAATTTGTTTTGTCTGTATTTTAATGCTGCAGAACTTTGACTGTTCAAGGAACAGAAAATTACAAAAATCCAAGTGTTACTTCTTTCCCTTATAAATCTTAAGGCACCCCTAACACTTGTTCTGATGTGTGTATGATTATGTTCTGCTTTTCATTTGTTGTTGATTTAAGGCATGGCTTGGCATGAAGTCAGTGAAACTGCCTTGCATCACTTTTCCATCCAGGAGGGAAGGGAGGTTGCACAGCTTTGCAACTTGCACCGTGTTTGTAGTGGCCAAGCCCAAAGTTTTTTTGTGTGTGTGCTTCTTAGGAAATGAGCATGTTGAACTCCGAGGCTCAAAACAATACTTAATCAAGGTTTCCACCTTCCCATGTCTTTAATCTGGTGGTTTGGAATCATCTCTAGCATGAAAATCGTTGGTTTTACTGGATGTATTGGGCTTAGGAAATCTTTGAGCAGCTCCTGAGGAGTAGACCATCCCCATACTTTCAAGTATTCCAAAGCCTATCATTATTCTTCACTCACAAGCAGGTAGCCTTTTAAATAGTTTTCTCAGTATACTTGATAGATATTTGTATTTGAGAAGAGAATTTCACATTCCTTGAGATTTTCATTGTTTCAGCCGAATTCTCCCATTTCAGTAGTTTCCTTAATCTTGTGCAAACTGAGCATCAGTCAGTACCATGAGCCCTGCCTGGCTCAGGACAGGGGGCAGTGGAGCTGTGCAAATTTACTCAAGTCACCAGCCTGGCCTTCTCAGCAATAAAGCAAAACCAAATTGTGCCATTCTGAGTTTTATTTGAATTGTTTTCTAGTGGCATTTAAAAAAATTCAGTCTAGCTTACAAAATGTGTGGACAAAGGGAACTAAGTCTCACGTATAACTTATGTGTTGATTCGATCTGTATTTTAATGTGACAAGTAATCATAATCTAACTAATCATAAAAATACACGATCTGTGACTTAGCAGAGAACTTTCAACATGGATAAGTGAATAGAACAGCTTTGTAAGATCTAAATCTAATTATTTTCAGTTCTTGAGTAGTATTTACTCAGGTAACAGGATGTTTTGCTGCAGTTAAGCTGTTTATAGAAGCAAAAGTTTTATTTAAATACATGGATACTATTTAGAGTATGTGATAGTGTTCAGCTTTCTTCATAAAGTAGTTCAACATGAAGTGTAGAAGATACTAAACAAAGTCCTTGAGAGTTGTTTTAATATATTTTTTTATTATAAATAAATTTCACAGATGTGAAGTGTTTCTCTTTGGAATTTGGGCATAAAGAGGGTGAAAGTATCACGTTCTACCTGCTAAATGGGTAAAGGGAGTCTGAGCAACTTGTGGTGCTCCAGACACTGCTGGGTCTCAGCGGTGGCTTATGGGCCAACACATGGAACAGCTGTTCTCCACCGTGTCCCAGGCTGCCAGAGCAGGGATAAACAGGCAGGAATGCTGAGGATCCCATTGCCATGAGCTCCCATTCATTTCCACCTCCACAGGAGGCAGCTTGTCCATGGGAACCAGAGAGCCAAAGTGAACTTGTCGACACCTTAAAAGGTCACTCAGTTCTGAACAGGTTCAGGTGTCACGATCCCAATGACACAAATGCAGCCCATTGTGAGAAACACCTCAGTGTTGGTGCCAGCATTGGGACTGACTTCTGTGTGGTGCAGTGTGAGTGGAGCTTTCCCTTGCTGATCTCAGAAACAGACTGCTGAAGCAAGAGTTAAAAATCACAGAAGGCCCAAACACATTGAGGTCATGGCCCTTTTGACACTGTCTCTTGACTGACTTTTTTCTTGTCAAGGACTAACTCTTTGTTGTGACTTGTAGTGAAATTTCTGACCTTTCTCAGTAGAACCTTTTGGTGTTGTCTGGTCAGACCTGATGCACGTGTGGCCACTGGTGTGTGTCCTTGTGCAGAGGTGGAAGAGAAGCTCCTGCGAGGTCACACATGCTTGGGTAACACAGTTTCATGCATTTCTGTGGAAGAGCAGCATGGAGAATGAACGTGGGAGTGCTTGTGCTACATGGCTATTGATGGTCTTCATTTATTGCATCAACTTTACCTTCCCAGTCACATTGGCACGGCCCTAATTACTGTTGCATCTGTGGATTTTGTCATCTTCAGGTTTTTAATCCTTATGCTAGTCCTGGGAGGTAGAAGAGTGCTATTACACAGCTGTTACTTATAAATTCTAGGGCCACAGAGGTAAAATACAATTTAGAAGCTCAAAACAGGTATCAGTGACTTCTATAGAGGCTTGACAAATCAGCCTAGCACATAACTGGTTTTGTAGCTGAGAAACTGTGTATGGGCAGGAGATGAACTAGTTAACCTGTGCCTGCTCAGTCACCAGGCTGCAGTTTAGCTGATGCCACTCCTTCAGTTATGGGCAGGGAGCACATGATGCAGCCCAATAAAACAAGCATTTCCATCTCTGACTTCCACTGGACCAGCATATAAGAAAACATAATTTCTCCCACTGACATAGTGACAAAAGTAATTTCTCATCCCTGTACCTGAGTATTCCCATCTGCAAGCCAACGTTAACAGGGTTTCCATCGATTCTCCTGAGAAATTGATGTCACCTTGACTATTATTTTGCCATAAAACATCACCCTTCACCCTTCTGTTTATGAAGCATGAGAATGTCTGAGAACCCTTGTGGACTGGTAACTAAGGAGGGATTGAACCATTTATTTGTTTAGCACACATAAAAGAAAGTTATTTGGATTTTCTTTAAAATTACTCTGTTCTGAGTTAGAAAAAACAGATGGTAATTTACATATGGCAGTAACTGCTGACATCACCAGTAAAACATCTGAAAGTGAGACATACCATAGTTGAAAAATAATCCTGTCAAGTAAATATCCACGGCCCTGGTCAAATTATAAGAATATGCTCTGTATTGCTGTAAGTACTACAGTACACGTTTATTTGACCCCTGACATTCCTGCCTCACTCTTCTTGGCTTTATTGTCTGTCTCAACTGCAGTATTAATAATACAACCCTGTTTTGCTTTAAAAACTCTGATGTAAATTTGGTGTAGTAGGACGTTCAGCTTAAAGTTAATTACATTCCAGCAAAATGCCTCAAAGTGTGTTCTTTCACCCTTTGTGATGGGGTGGAATAAATATTCTTCCAGTTTTATTCTCAAGATTTCTCTGTGGCATTTAGTTCTTCCTATATGGTGTATCTGTGCCTGTTCTTGAGGGAAAGAGGACTGAAATCCCAGCAGAGTGACCAAAGGCTGGGAGGACACTTCCTTAATAGCTCTCAGATCATTAGCCTGGATCCAAAGCCTTTTGGCTTTGGGCTCTGGTTCAGGCTGTGCTGAGCTTCTTGTTCCGTGCCATAAACATCTAAAAGACACATTGAGGGCTGCAGGAATTCCCACAGTAATTACAGCATCATGCTCAGTCCTACCATAGTTAAGCTAAATTCATGAAGTCATTACCAAATCAGAGGTTACGTGTGATGGATGAGCTAATTTGTTTCTGAGATGTGGTTCAGAGACCGTTTTCTGGAAAGCTGTTCTAGAAACTTGTTGGATTACTTATTAGATAGACTTGTGTTTAAATAAATGTACCATGAATTTTGTACGTGGAAATACTGTTTTCCCTAGAAACTAACAGTTTACAAAATACTTTCTTGGTCGTATTTCATTATCAGTATCCGTTCTTTTGATTTGCTTTATGGTTTTTTTCCATCTTTGCTTTTTGAAGTAATAATTCTCTTAAAATTGAGTTCCAATGAAGGTATTTTTATCACTGTAATGTAAATGCTTTTTCTTCTGGCACGGTGAGTTTAACTTGAATTTCTTAGGATTTTAATATTTGTTCCAAACATGCTGAGCATATAAACAGAGCAATGAATTTAGAAGGCAGGTAGTTTATATTAGGATGTATTGAAAGGTATTCACAAACAACAGAAAAGGGATGAATAAAGATCTAGTAAGTAAAATAAGTCCCTGTGATTATTTTTTAAATCATAACTGTCATTGTATAAATAGGTCTTTCTTCTAAAGACTTCTTTGGTTGTCCTATCTCTTTATGGCAATGTTATAAGGCTCTGAATTTTTAAGTGCTCTGATGTATAATAGGGCACAGGAATGTGTTCCAAGACTCATAAAATCTTTAATTAAAAGAATGGAAATTCTTGTAAACTCCTGGTGGTTGCCTTTAAGTAATATCACTTCTTAAAACACTTCCCGCTCCCCCAGTCTGTGAGATTATCTTTCATTTTGTGTTCAGCACTGTTACATTCTGTCTCTGGGTGATGGACACATTTCAGGGAAACAAGTTGATTATTAAGAATTCCCCAGCCTCTCTGGAAGGGAGACCTGGCACACAAAAGAGCCTGTGCTAAGTAACCAAGCAAATGCTTTGCTGGTAAAAGTCCAAATATCATTTTGCTCCCAGCTTCCCTGCAGGTAACTCTGCTGGAGATGGAACCCAGCAGTGCTCACCGAGCTGCTGCTCAGAGCCTGGGAGTCCAGAGCTGGGGGGAATTATTCAGTCAGCAGGAACAGAAGGCAGATTTTGCCTGCATGGTTGAAGGACAGTGGATAGAAGGGGGGCTGTGTATGTCACACACACCCCTGTCCTTACTTGATCTGTGCTTTCTTCACCGTCCCTTCAGTGCCACTCGCTGTTCGTGGCAGCCAAAAGGGCAGCAGGCATCAAACATCAGGCCCTGGGCTGTTAAGGACCCAAGGGCACCAACCCAGCAATTATGTCCCTGACAGCAGCTACACTGCTTCTCTTTAAAGACCCTTTTAAATGAGACACATGAAAGTGGAGCATGAGAGAGTATTAAATTAAAGCTTTGCCTGTGGATGTCATTGCCTGAAGCTGTTGAGCTGTTTCTTCATGGGTTACAGGTATTATTTTCCCAGCATGTGGGCTGGGAGGAAGGTTTTATCAAGAGACAGAAGTTTTTGACAAATTTCCACTCCCACCTACTTGGCAGTCACAGGAGAATGAGGTGAATTAGGAGTCAATAAATTCATCTTTCCCACCATAACTGCTTTTTGACTGAAGCATAACGTTTGCTTCCCTTTTTCCTGAAATTTCTTCCCAAAATGGCATGGTGCTGGGAATAAATCCTTTAAAATTTTTGACTTCAGAGAAAAATCCCTTTGTTGTTAAAATTTTTAAACAAAAATTTAAAAGGTTTTTTAGAAGTGTTTTTTAAAAAGATACTAACTACTGGGTAAGTCATCACAGGTAAATGATAACGTAGCAGTAGGAAGCTTGGTAGCTTAATACAAAATTACCTCCTTGCTCCTTGGAAGTTGAAGTTGTAGGAGCAATGGTAAAAGCATATGGAAATGCTGCATTTTGATCCCAAACGGGGAATAGATTTACCATAAGAAATCACCCCCTCTGAGGAAAGATTTCTTTCTCTTAATGTACTAATTCCACTATACATTTGAAACAAGCTCAAGGTAACTGCTGCAGAGACAACAAAGCCACATTTGATAGCAGTCAGTGCATGGAGGGTGTATTAACATCTGACAGCAGGTCTGAAACACGTGCTGGACTCTTGCTTGTAAGTACTTGAAAAGTGAGATTTATTTAGTGCTCCAACAAGCAGGTGATAGTGAAGTATTCTAGCCAGGGGCACCAACTGTTTTGATGTTTTACCTATGAGCTTGTATCCTGTAGAAAAGCACAAGGACACAGAATAACTGTATAAATTGCTTTTCTTATTTCCTCATTAAGGGGAAAATTCTTGCTGAAATGGCAGAATTATCTTATTTGAGCCAATCTGTTGAACTGAAGACGGTTCTGTTAAATATTTGCTTATATATTTTGAGAGTGAGAAACTCAGGAACAGATTTTCTTGGTGCTGTGGAGGAACTAGGAGAGAATAAGTGATAGGTGCATGGTAGTCCCATGCCACTGAGAACACACATCCCCTGCTCATGACATGAGGTGATTACAATATCATCTGCTCTGTGACTGCATCTCATCCTTTTGAAAATTCGGGTACTCAGGTGGTTGTCTAGTATTTCAAAAGGTCAGCTATTCAGTGGTCTCCTGCTGATGCCTGGGAGAGCACACACGGAACGTGTGACATCCATGGAGGGGATGGGATGGCACTGGGATGAACAGTGCAGTACCAAAGAAATCAGTAATTAGGAGTGATCAACGTAAGAAACAGAGGTGTTTCTTCTGCTTTATTATGGAAATGAACAAAGCCAAAACAAAGCAAAATGATAAGTAACTCCAACCATTTCTTACTTCCACTACCGTTCTGATAGTGGAAGTAAGAAAATACCCAGTGCATCCAACTGTCACAGTGTGGCTCCCAGGGATTATCTCCAGGAAGATCATGTCAGCAGAGGTTGGGTTGTGTCCTGCCTTTTCTTTCTGAATGATCACCGCTTCTGATTTTTAGATGAGAGTGAGAAATACAAGAAGTGACAACTAATGTTGTGATGCTTTACTTGTAACCATAGGAATCAGTTTCTAACCATGTAAAAAATGGCTAATAGCTAAGTAAAACCATGCTTCAGATTCAAGTAAAGGTAAAAAGCCAAAATAAATTGTTCAGAAGAAATTAGAGAGATTAGTAGTCTCCTTTTTAGGGGTACTACCTTCCCTTCGTATAGTTGTGTCAATACTGAGAGGCTTTAAAGGAACCTTCATCTCAGTGAGAATTGGGCCAGAAATTTATCAAGTACAGTTCTGTCTCCTTTTTGTTCTCACTCTCAACAAACTACCTGAATATCACAGTATTTTAAAGGTGATAATAAATGTGTGGGCTTTTTGTGTCCATCAGTTTTGCTTTAGCAGTGGACACACCAAGTCATTGGGCTTATTTCACTTTTGTCATTCTCACTGCAGTCGATTCTGCTTGTAAGAAACGAGCCAGCTGATTCTTTTATGAATTTCCCAAAGGCAATCTTAGGCAAGAAGAATCAGTAAATATCTGTTTACAAGACAAGATATGGTGTACTGAAAAAGTAGGAGTTATTTGAAAAAAACCTAGTAGATTTTTCTCTGTTGTCAGAAGTGGGTATTGATGCACAGAAGTCCATTAGTCCTGGAAGGAGTGGCAGTTGGTGCAGCTCCAGCTCTATATGCAGCCATTCATTTTAGGAATTGATTGAGAGCAGATGAGATCAAAAGTTAACATCTGCAGCTGTCTCTAGCTGCTAAATAAGCTTTAAGAACCTGGTGAAGCCGTATTTTAGTGAAGGATAAACACTTCAGAACTTGCAAGTCCAAATTTCAGGTCTTGCAGGACCTGAAATAGGTTCTCACTCGAGTTTCAGCACTGGGTTCTTCTCTCTGTTGAAGGGAACGCTGGGAATACCCAGCAATCAAGTTAAAATTTGCAGAACTTCACATCTCCCTAAGAAGTTAGTTCTTGGATAACAAACTGATGTTGCTAAAAAATGCTAATACTTCTGCTTCAAGTCAGAAGGAAATTTCTGCATCATAAACAGTTTGGCAGAATTTTAGAGAGTAAGAAGTGAATGCTGTTGCTTAAAACATTGTTTGCTTTAAGAGGATTTGGCCAAGGGAAGTAAGGAAATGACCTGAAAAAAAATCAGCCTTGTGCAAACTATTGGAGACTTCATTAGGGAGACATTGCAGGGAAGCAGAAGTGGAGGATCAGCCCTGGGAATGTCAAGGTGAAGTCTTGGCTCGGATGAAGATGATGAAAGCCAAATGGTCACTGATTTAAAAGTGTCATAAATAGGGTTTTGATCTCAGCAACTGAGGATTTAGGAAAGATGTCATTAGCCAAATCCTGCTGCCTTGATTAGATGCAAGTTTTCCTATGTGCATTATACAGCCCTGTGCAATGGCTGAGTTGTAAGTGCATTGGTTCAGAGGATCTGGAAATGAACGTGGTATCCTGCAACAAAAGGAATGAAAAAACCATCTGGTGTGGGGCATTTCTAAAAATAGTAAGAGCTGACTAAACTCTGTGCAAACCATTTTAAATTTTAGAATGTCAGTGCTAAAATGAAGCAAAAATGCTGTTTCTTTTTCATTCAGAAAAGTCCTGTAGCCTAGTAAGGTTCTGATTTTTATGCATTTATTTATTAAATCTAATTTTAAAACACTGTCAAAAGGTGGAGAGTGGTGGATGGTCTGTGTGTAGTTCAAGGAGTGCCCAGACATGTGCCCTGTCCCAGTTAATCACAGACAACTCTGCCTGGATAACAACCCTCTGCCAATGCATAGAAGGATCAAACAATGCTTCACTCTGGATGTTTGGTGACACCAGTCTCAGGGAATGTTAGGTTGTAAGCTGGATGCATATTTAATTACTAATATTGCGGGGGGGGGTGGGGTATTTCAGCCTTATTGTTCCTCTTTTTTTCAGATAGTAAATGTTCTTATGTGATAAAACTGCTCTGTGTGCCATTGTTGATGATTAGTGGATGTTTTTCCATCTAATGTCCGTCCTGTGATGAAGTCTTTGTGTGTGGCTTCAGGAGGCTTGCACAGGTGAGCTCTCAGACCAAGTCAAAGACTAAAAGCAGTATTTTCCAGTTGTGAGTAAATATGTGACTATGTTCTAGCACTTTGTGGCATTACAGCAATTATTACGGGATTATCCCTGTTTTCCTTTTTTTTCAATGTTTCTTGGTTTTTTGGGTTTTATCTGTCTTAAGTGCAGAGGGTGTTTATGTTTCATGGAAAAGATTGTGTCAGTATTGGGATCATCCTCCTAGTAGTCCTCCTGTTTGGTGATCACAGCAGTTACAGTAACTAGTGAAAATTATGAATTCCAGCTTTTCAACTTTTGAAAAATATTTTTTTTTTTCAAAAGTCTTGATCTCTGATTAAAAATGAACCAATATACCACTTCAGTTTTGGTAACCCTTAAAAAAGAGACATGCCCTGGTCAAAATAGCTCTTGGACAGGTTCAACCCTTCGGCTGTGAGAGGAGTTCCTCTGACCCAGTGCACTTGTTTCTTGCTCAGGTAGGACCAGAGTGAGCATTACTCTTGGAATTTGGTGGGAATTTCTCCACAGAGCAATGGAGCCATGTTTCCAGCCGTGGCAAGACCACAGCATTTCTGGCAGCTGAAGAAAAGTAGGGAATAAAACTGTTTGTGTGAGACTTGCATGATTGTAAAAGGTTGTTTCTAAGTTCTTATGCAGCATCTTGAGACTGGGCTGTTGTGGCAAATGACATCTGCAGACATGTGAGGTTTGTGAAGGACTAATTGGGTCAAGAGTTCCCTCTGGGGCAGGTATTGGGAAGTGACATTTTTTGCAATCGATGAGTAGTGCTGAGATTAATAATGAAGACATTGTTAAAACAGACTTCGTAGTGATGTTTAAAAATTAAGTCCTTGCATCTGTTCTTTCTGGTTAAAAAAAACCCCTCTTTTCTTCCTCAAAGAAGCTTTAAAAAGTCTCAGAGCTCCTCATAGTTTTATGCTCAAGAGAAAGACTATTTAATCAAATTCAGGAGTTCAGTATGAAAAATATCAGAAGCTGACCAAGTTTTAACTGAAGAAAAATTAATGAGTTTTGTTGCTTGATAGTTATTTATTGATTGACTGAGTCTCTGGTAGAAGCAACTCTGCTTGTGCATACAGGAATCAAGGTTCTTCAGTTAATTGATCCTCAGTCACCGGTGATTTCTGATGTTTATTAATGAAAGCCTAGCCCAAAAAAGAAGATAAAGAAGATGTCTCTTTTTTAGTAAATCTGTCTAACAGCATTGGCATCATCTTAGTAAAGTGTCACTTTTATGAAATTACTTCTTTTATACTGAGAAATTTAATGACATTTCTGATTACATTTTAATGACATAATTTTTATAATGACATTTGCCATTATTTGCTTTCAGTCAATGAGAATATTAAGCCTTTGTCTCAGAGATCAGGTGATGTCTAATTAGCACTTTTAATATTCACTCACTGAATTCTGAAACTTACAGATATGAAGAGGTAGTTAATTTTTCATTCTGTCTGAAATAATAGTCTGATAATTACCTGATAATTACAGAGCTCTACGAGGCCATTGCTTGGATGCTTCAGAGGATTACAGTGATGCTTATCAATGTATTTGTATGTACATGCAGTCATTTAATCTCCCTGTGGTCTCTCTTTTTTTCAACAGAACATACCATTTTAAAAATAATTCCTAAATCAGACCAAAAAAAAGGTGTTTTTTGCTCATTCTTCTGCAAACTTGTTATTGACAAAGTGTCCTTGATATGCCATTGGTATTTATTGTGTCCCTGAGACAAGTGAACATGAGCTACTAATTTTAATTCTATTTTATAGCATCTTCTGGATAGAAAATGTAGTGTAATATTGCTTCTCATTAAAGTATAGACCATTTTCAGTGGCTTGCAGCCCTGGTGTGTATTTGTGCAGGCTGCATAAACCCCAAACTGCAGACCCCAGTTTGTGGAGTCACATCCACAGCTGCACCTGGTCAGATGCATGAATGGATTGCTGTAACATTGGGGGCCTGGGGTTTCTTGGGTTTGGGGGTTATTTTTCTCTTTTTTCATTTAACCTGTGTAATGGTTTCTACTAGGGATTTGTTGAACTTCTTCAGATAAAATGCAACCTGTGGAAACCTTATCATTTTGGTCAGGAATCAAACTAAATTTCATGTCCTTGAAGCTCTAAAAAATGTAACTAAATTTTTGTTCTGGTATTTTTCACTTTAAAGTATTTTTATTGTTTTGTCAATAGACAAAATAGAACCAAAACAAAACGAAAACAAAACAAACAAACAAACAAAAAACCAAAACCCAGAAGCTTTAGTAGTCACACTGGAATATAAGATTAGAATTGTCAGTGTCCCAACTTTTGTTGCAAGTTACCTTATCTTATGATCTTTTGTCTAAACCTGACAATTTCCATCTTTCTTCCTTTTCTTCCTCCCCCGTCCTTGAATGTTCTGAGATAAGTAGTTAAATTTAGAAATATGCCTTTTGTTTGGAAATGAACCTACAAAACTTGGATAGTTTGAATATTTGATGATTTCCCAGAAAATACGTAAGATTGTGAAGTTCTACAATAGCAACTAAGAGTAAAGGCAACCTTCTTATGTTTTGGGAGGGCTTTTTTCTTATTTGGAATGTCATCAGGATTGGTTTGCCAGCTTTGGTTGCTTCCTATCAGTACATTAATTTCTGTAGCTGCTTCAGTTTTGGCGGAGCAGGCTGACACCATAGGGATCCTTTTTTATCAGATATTTCAAACACGGCTTTTCTGATGTTCTGACATTCAGAACAGATAATTTCTGTATGGATGCTCTAGCAGGGGTAAGATAGTTTACACTGTCAAGTTTTTCTGATGGAGTGCCTGTAGGATCACTTTTTTCCACAGGGAAAGCTGTTATGTCATGACTTCCTGGAAGTTATTTCCATTTTCAAGTCCTCCATGCCACTCACTTCTGTACTGTTCTTTTCACCTTTCCAAACTTATGTTCATCTGGGAATCCTGAGGTAAAATGAGGGAGTCCCAAGCCACAGGGCAGCATCAAAGTGTCCACAAATGGTCTTAAAAATTGCTGGTGTCACTAATCCCTTATTAGATATAATGAGGCCCTAAAATTTCTTTTTGAATTGCCTTCATTAACCTGAGTCCTGTGTAACTTGGAGAGGCAGATTTTAAATGTCTTTGTTAACATAGCAGGAGAGGTTATTAGAGGTTAATCCCTGAAGCATGACAGTTTTTTATGCAGCCATAAATTTATTTGTGTATGTTAAAAATACAAATGGTTTAAAGTTCAGCCCTCACAGTCTGTCTGGAGCTTAACTCAATGCACAATCATGGCAGATTTCCAGGCAGTGGTTGTGCCAGGCTACAGAGTTGGTTTCCCTGTAGTGGTGAAGCTGAAACCATCTGACTCCACATACTTGAAGTCAGTTCGCTGTTGAATTGGCAGCAGTTGCGGTCAGGCTTCAGTTATAAGAAAATGCTTTATTACTTCCAAGTTTCCCTTTCAGCAAAGAACACTTATAAGACCATAAAACTGTCTGTGTCTTTCTAAGATCTATCATGGCAGCCTGGTAGAACAGCATGTATTTTTCATTTTAATAGTGTTTTCCAGTTATGTAGCGGGTTTAAATAGTAATATTTATTTGTCCTCTGAATTGTTGCCTGTTGTTTTCCTCTGTCCCTTCTGACATGCACTGGTTGGTGTCAACAGTGTGGAGATTCCAGTTCCTCTTCTGGTTTTAGAACAGCAGGAGATGTAAGTGATGGGAATATCTGCTGCAGCACAGTTCAGCACTCCTGCCAAAAAGAAAGGGAGAAAAGTGCCACAGTGCTTTAAACCAGCTCTCAGTGTGAAGTGGCACAAGGTGATACCTTCTTTACATCTTAATCTTGGAGTTAAATTCCACTCTCACTGCTCCTGTCTATGGTAACTGTGCATGCTAATCCATTTGCAGGACCACTGGCTCTACAAATTCCCTACTTGCACTTGCCTTTGCTCACAGGTTTTTTTTAGGCAAGTACAGCAGTGGCATCATAACAAACTGTCACACACGGCTTCCTTCCCAAATGGAACGTCCGTGTGTTTGTCAGCTTCTTCCAGATAAACCTCAGGGAGAGAACCCCTTCTGTTCGTGACTTGAAAATATCAGGGGTGCAAAGAAGACAGGGTTGTATTTTTTTACTCAAAACAACTCTCTGTGTGAGGAAGATGAGAATCTGTGCTTGTATTACAGGTCTGAACTTCCTGGAAATACTGTTTTGCATCCTGTTGCATCCATTTACCCTCTCCCCCCCCCCCCCTTAAGTATAATTAATTTAGATTTTGATACAAGAATTTGATTTGGTTGGGAAAGCTGAAGTTCTTCCCTTTCTGCAAGTCCTGAAGGACTGACAGTAGGAATAGCATGGGAAGTGAAGGCAGTCAGGTGGTAGCCCTGTGGTTTCAGAGGGTGAGAATATTCACTGACTGATCAAGAGACAGGATTTTGGTGTAGGAAAGTCTTCCATTACTGGAACGTTTTGGTTTTCAGAGAGCAGGTCTGTGTAGTCTGTCCCCTGCAGCAAATCCCTCTGGTCTTCCACAGGCTCCTATCGATGAAATCCAGCAACAACTTTTGTCTTATGGGATTGTCTCCCAAAATTCTCATGAACCCTGATGGAAAGGGGCCTGCTGGGGAGGAACACAAGAATAAATAAAAAAATAAAATTATTTTTTAGGGATTTGGGCCTTAAAAGTTACAGAGAGATTTTTTAAAAAGTAATCTTGTTTCTGTATCAAGTGGAGTGAGGATGATGGGACAACTGTGAGGATATGAGGATGTGATCCTGTGAGGATGATGGGACAACTAACATGTATAGCTCACCCTGTTTCCTCAGTTCATTAGAAAGGTTTAATCTTTCTTTTGAAATATACTGAATGTGGGGAAAGTTGTTTTTAAAACTTTAGAGTTCTTTACATATTACTTCCTCAGATTTGAGATTGAATCAAGGATTTTCCCCCAGTTAACCAGCCAGTTAGTTTCCCTGAAGAGCCTGTGTAGAGAGTTGCAGCTTACATAAATCTTCTGAAAAATACTCTGTGTGGCTGATACACCAGGGAGAATGATTTGTCTTTATGTCTTACAGGTGCAGAACAGAGAATACTGTTGAGAGAACTTAAGGTTTTGGATTATTTTGATAGTGGTATGTCATTCAGTCTTATCAAGGTCTTAAGCTCAAATTAAGCAAAACCATTCAGTTAATATATTAAAAGTTGAGTTTATGAAGGTTGGAAACATACTTATGGATTTGAACCTAAACTTAGTAGAAGCTAAAAAGAGGGGGAAGGAAAACATGCAGAAACAATTTAAAAATGAAGCATGATACTTAAAATGTAGTTCTGTGGGATGTGGAAGGGTGGCTTAAATGGCTTTAATCAAACGTGTGCTTCATTGTAAAGCTTTTAATTGTTTCACTTCTGTTTGAATTAGTTTTTGCTCTTAACCCCCAATACTAATGGTGTTTAGGGCTGTCCCAGTCTGAGAACACAGACCAAATTCCCACAGAGGGTATGCACACACGTCTGAGAGAACATGTACTTACACAGGCAAGTGCAAGCGAGCTGAGATGCCTTGAATGCCTGGAATGGACATGGCAGAGCTGTGACACTATAAAGGAACAAAGGGGTTTGTTTCCTATGAAGCATTTCTCTGAACCTAAATTCTCTAGTGGGGCTATGGGATGTACTGAAGAATGGGTTAGAACAGGACAGAGATAAAATGAGATTTTAAGCAGAGCTTCCCATTCCTGAGATACACAGCTCCAAGCAGAGCTGCATGTTCAAGTAATCATTGCCTGCTTTTTTTAGAGAAATTTTTATTTTAGGTCCTAGGTTTATTTTTTTTTCATGATTGCTGTGTAGAAGTTGTGCTGAAAAGCTGTAACTGCACACAGAGTGGGTGTCATCCTGGTCACTTAACTCTGTCAGTGGTCATACAAGCCTTTCCTTATTCTTGTGCATTTATTCGTATGTGTTCTACAAGATAAGGTAAGTAATACGAAATTGTTAGGATGCTCATTGGTATATAAGGGTAAGTTTAGATCAGATATAAGGAAGAAATTCTCCCCTCTGAGGGTGGTGAGGCCCTGGCAGACTCTGCCCAGAGAAGCTGTGGCTGCCCCATCCCTGGAAGTGTTCAAGGCTGGCTTGGAGCGACCTGGGATAGTGGAAGGTGTCCCTGCCCATGGCAGGGGTTGGAACGAGATGATCTTCAAGGTCCCCTCCAAACCAAGCCATTTTATGCTTTTGTGTTATAAAGTAATTTATGATTTTCGTGGCTGGAAACATGAGCTACTTACATGCAGCAATGACTTTCACTGCCATTCTGCTCAGCTTGCAGAGCCCTGTACGCTCTGAGCCAAACCCAGCGGTTCTTACCCAGGCAAAACTCCCACTGACTTCACTGCCTGCAGCGGGAGTTCTGCCTAAGTAAAGACTGAAGGATTTGGATCACCAAACTTAGAACATAGAGTTTTCTATAACCTTGGGCTGAATTGCACATGAGGCAGTGGGTGTTTGAAGGAAAAAGGAAATACACTTTTTTTTTCTACGATAATTTCAGCCCTGTTAGTGCTGAAGTTAAAAGCATTCCTTTTGAGAAAGCCTGGCTTCTAAACTCTGCCAGTGTCTTGGGCTGGGGATGCTAAGAATTACATTTGGAGTTCTTTGTACTGTACTGCCAAGTTTAAGAAGATACTCTTCAATGAATTAATGTAAGTATTAGTAGGGTTGGTGTTTTTGTCATGTGGTAACAGAATAGATGTTCTGTGAAATACAGCAGCGTGCTTGATTTTTCTTGCTTTAAGTTGAAAGCAAAGACTGGCAAATATCTCATAAATATAAAAGCCTTGAACCAAGTCCAGGAAACATCTGTTTACTTATCCAATGCAATAAATATTTTAAAAGTCCATCTTAAAATTACCTACTGCTTACTACTTGTTTTAAAAACTTCTCCAGTAAAATGCAGTTCAAACAGTTTTCCTCGTCACAGTGTTTACTGCCCAGGTCAGCATATGCCCAGGTGAGTGTAGAGATTTTACACAACAGTGCAAAATAAGTTTCAAATATAAGCAAATCAGAATATTAAGTGTGCCACACCCACATTTCCCCTGTGCATCTTCCTAGTTACTGTACTAGTTACAGTAACTAGCATCCTAGTTACAGTAACTAGCATCTTCCTAGTTACTGTACAATGGAATTGAGGAATTCACTCCTGAACGGGATGTGAGGCCTGGAATTTTTCATGTGGATGTGGGTTTTGTGCTTTCCTGCTCGTAGAGGCCGGGTATGCCATAAATGTGGGCTGTTGAAATGTTCCTGTGGGCCAAGGTGGTGGTTGATGGGAATTGCACAGGCATGTTTGCTTTGCTAGGATCAGTTTATCTCCTCTCTTCGTTGGTGGTTAGATTAGGTACCACAGTAGCTCTAATCCAGGGGGTTCTGCATAGCACTGGAGAACATAAAGGAATGTGGAAACAGAAGGGGAAACGTCGATGAGACCTCGTGCTGAACCCTGGCATCCCAAAACCTGCCTCTGCATCTCAGGCCTGCGGTGGAGCTGGGGCAGAAGCTCGGAGGAAGGGAAGGCTGCCGGGGAGGTCTGGAGCCACACGGGACTGTGGGGAGGGGATGGAAGGGCTGGATCCTAAACCAGGATAGTTTATTCAGGCCTACAGATTTCATAGTTCCTTTTGAACAGTGTACATCACCCAAACTCTTTGTTAATGTTAGGCAGGCTTTGAAGATTTTGTGTCAGAACTTCAAAGTGCTGCTAATTTTGCTCTAGGGTGGAAAGTAGAATATTTAGGATCTTTTTTAATTCTAGTGTCAGGTTTCTAAAACTCTATGATATGACTTTTCTTTATACTGAGACTGTATGCACTGTATCCAGAATAACAGAAATCATTCCTTTGGAAACTAATCATCACATATGGACAGACTGACTTAAATCATGATTTCTTTGAATTCTAATCTGTGCACAGAGATTTTTAATAAATACATAGTAAGAAACATCATGTAGTGACTTTTTTACAGCTTCTTGTAAAATGGTGATTGCAGTCTGCGATAAATTCTGCAGAAAGACAATATTTTAAAAGTAATATGATAAGTACATAATAGGCCAAACTCTGTGGTCTTTATAAAATTTCCTGGTCCTACATTTTACAAGTCTGTGCTCTTTGCATAAACTCCTTGAATTTCCTGGTCGTTGATCCTGGTCAGTGTAGTGGAGGAGCAGGGAATTACTTTTCCTCCTGTCCCATTAACTGTAGGCTTGAATATCTATTTGGTCTTATGCTGCAGAGCACACAGTGGTGGAAGCTTCTGGCTCTGCTTCATGTACAGAGCACCGAGTAGTGGAAACTTCTGGCTCTGCTTCCTGTTAGTTTGCACTTGGGGTGCTTTGTTCAGCATCGAGGGTGGATTGTGGAATCTTTGTTTCCAGCCCGCTCTCTGTGTAGTCTGACAGGTACAATGGTCCCCACTGCCACACAGCTCACCCACCTCACTTCTTGAACAGGAGGGACACTGGCAGAAACTCATCGGGACCGATCCTGCTCTGGGAATTTTAAGGCTGTCAGGCAGAATTTTCCAGTGAAGGAGAAGTACCTCACACTGGACCTGTCATTACTGGCAGCAGTGCTGTGCTTCATCAGCGTGAGATAACAAAGCTGTTGGAAGACATTTCAACAGAATGTTTAATGTAATTACCTCTATTAGTAATTATTGCATTATCTTTGAGCTGTCATTTTTCTATAACACACCGGTTGTTTGCAACCTGGATTGCAGAGTAGTGAAATCTCACCTGAAATGCTTAATTAGGTATCCATAAAGAATAAGGATACTTGGCCAAGCACAGAGCTCAGTCAATAGAAAGTCAAACATTTCTGCTTTTTGACAAAACTGGTGATATTTGGGAATGTGTGTTATTGTTCAGGAAGCAAAGATTAATACTCAGGGATGCTTCCAAGCAAAACAAATAAGATGTGCAGTCATCTCCAAATTGAAAGGACAGGTCTTAGAAAACTATTCTGCTAATCTACAGCCTTAAAATGAGGACTCTGACATAGTCCTGACAGAATTCAGCAGTATGAGGTAACACATTTTGAACTGAGCAGTAGGTGGAACAAGGGTAGGTGAGCAGTAAGTAGAACAAGGGTAGGTGATATGCTTTGGCAAGACTGAAGCAGGGATTGATTTAATGTCAGAATAATTTACTTAAGGATGTAAATGCATTCTAATTCTTAATTTAATTATTTTAAATTTTAATTAATTTAGCTCCTGGTGTAGATGGTTCAGTTGCTTGCATTTGCTTACACTTACAGATTGAGAAAAGGGGGGTGGTGGTGAAAGAACCAGTCTGGCATTAAGAAATAGTCTGTACTTAAAGTTACCATGTGTCTACCATATATTTAGTGATTTTCTCTAAAAATTAAAATTACACTTGTAGTTGGTGTTATCATATAGTCTCTTTCAAGTTGACAGTTTTAAACCATTACCATCTTTTATCACTACCAGGAAAACTGTTTCCTGTAAATGGTTTGGTTTAGAACTGATGGCTGGCTTGATAGTAATAGTGGATTTTCAACTTCATCAAAGATAAGGAAAAGTTCTAGAATTCTAGAAAGAAGCATTCCAAATTTATCTAACAGATCAGAGGTCTTCCAGGGGTAAAATTTACAAGAAAATCTGGCTTGCTGTGGAGCTTACCCTGCACATCTCTGGAAATTAAGGTGACAAAACTCTACAGTGTATTCGTTATGTTCCTCAGTTTTACTGTAGTGAACAGTGTCCTCTGTTAGCAACACAGGCCATTTTTTTTAAACTCTTATTTGGCTGTTTCTTATGGAGCTTGTATATGTTTTCACCCATAACAGTCTTAACATTTTTGGTACAATTCTCTACACAGACTTCTGTGTCAGTTTTGAAGGTGTCAGTCATTCAGAGTTATGATTTATCCCTGGGAAAATATTATGAAGACACTCTATGTCTTATTGGCTTTTGGAATATTTCAAGAAACTCTTGTTAGATTTTTTTTTATGTGTGTTCTCCAGACATAACTTTAATCTAATTAATGAAAAATGATTCAAAATTTTCCATAAGAAAAGAATGACTTGTCCACCATCCATTGGCACCAGAATGGGAGCTAGTCTGTGCAGTTTACTTGCTTGTTAGATTTTCTCATTGTATCCTCTTCTAATCTATTACTAATCTTTCAGTTGATCTCTTTACCTTAAAACTGATTTTCCTCAGCCAGCACTGATGTCTTTGCAATCTCTTATAATTTCACAGCCAGTCTGTCATCACTAAAACCACAATATGGTAGTATTATGTAACATGCTTTTCCTTCCTTTATTCTGTTTAAGTAGTTTCCCACCTATTTATTTTATTAAAACAACATTGTACTATCATACAACATTGTACTACTCCAGCTCTGGAGTTTCATCTAGCTAAACTATCAGGCAAGTTTTTCATGTGTTTTATTTAATTTGCTACTGATGTGGACATTAAATGTAGATGGAAGCAACACAAATGCAGTCTGGAATGTTCATATGGAAATATATTTATTGTCATTGAATCCATTGCCTGTATAACTTGACTGCAGACACACTGGGTAATAACAAAGCTTTGATTAGAATAGTGGTTTTCAGCAAATTCACATCTTGTTGACAGCAATTTATAGAACCCTTCAGGTATTTTGGCATAAGTAGATATTGCACATTTTCATAGTGCTCCCTGATTATTTTAAGGCCTAGGGAGCGTGTTTTCCAGTGCCTTTCCTGTTCCAGGGTTATGTAAAACTGCTTAGAACCCATTTGGATGGGCTCTTCTGATCGGCCGACTCTTGAAAAGGTGAAGACCCAGGTTGTGTGGGATTGTACTTTGTAAAGTTTTCAGAAGCATTAGTTGCATTTTAGTACTTTTCTTTATAGGCACCTCGCTGACTTAGGTCAATCTTAGGACTCATGAAGGAGTTGGACTTCGTTTTCTGATTGACTTCCAGTTGGTTTCTGAGGGCACTCTTTGCTTTCTTCATATAACGGTACAGGTTTATTGATGAATTCATTTCCCCCTTTTTTATTCCTTTGTGCCTCTGTTTAGTTAATCTCGAGTTTGTTATGGGCATTTGAATATTGCCCACATTTTTTTAAATGCCCAGCTTCACGTGTCATTGCCTTTTTGAGTCGCTGCTGCTTTGTGTACATGGATTTGTTTGCTGTGGGATCCAGCTGGTGAACAGCGCACAGGGTTATTTGGGAGTGGTTCTGCATGTACACTGTGCATGATGATCACATGCTCAGAGAAAATTTGGTTCCCTCCACTTCCTTTTGCAGAGAACTGCTGGGAAACCCTGCCTGCTCTGGTTCCTCTGTGGTTAGAGGGCTCTGCTCCACGGCCCGGGATGGAGCTGTGCTTCTGGAGTATTTACATAGGGGGGAATGCACAAAACACATGCTCACAGGAGTGCTGCCAAATTTGATCAGGATATTGATTCAGTATAACAGCAAATACAGCTGCCAGAATTCTGTGCTCTGGACTATTTTATGAATTTGTTCCAGGTGGAAATTCACCTCTCTTCCTTCTCTCCTTCCTTGGATAGGAAACCAAACAGCATGTTCGCTTGGCTGGCTCTTCCCTTGCCTGCCATTGGTATTTTGTTGGCTGTTTTCATATAGCTTTTGGCTCTTTCTCTAATTGGAAAAACCTAAGTTTGCCAGAGGTTTTATTGACACTGTACTGCCTGCTTTTGCAGTTACTTGTTTTGTACTACTTTGTGTTAGGGAAAAGTTTATTTTGCTTTTTTTGTGTGTGTGTTCGAAGTGAGTCTGGACATATTGCAGGATTGGAATGAGGAAATTATTCAGGTGTGGGTTTTTGCTGCAGTTGTATAAATTCATGTGAGTGGATCCTATAGTTAGTCTCATTTTTATGAGAATAATGATTAAGTTATTTATGAAGTATCAGTCTGAGATACCATGTGGCATCTATTTGGGCAAGATAATTACGTTTCTAAGCCCTTAAATGTAGATGTCATTTAATTTCTGCTTATTTGTAGCATACTCTTAAGTTATAGCTCAGTCCTGAAGACCTCATTGAGGGCTTTATTCAGAGTAAGATCCCCACTGTAGTCAAAGCCTGCAGTTCTTCGTACCTGAGAGTGTCATGTCTGTACAGTTGGCCAGTGATTGTACTGTGGTGGGCACTGGAGGAGATGTTTAGGAGAATCAGAATTAAACAGCATTTCTAAATAATTTAGTACTATTTCAAATTCAGAGAGAAGTTGTAGGCAAGTTAGAATCTGATGGGGATGCAGAAATTCTCTCAACTGTGTGTGCCATGAAAGCTCAGATGAGTACACGTGCTTCAAACAGATTCTAATGCTGTTTTGATGAATAGCATAAAAATGATTGCAGAGGTTTTGAGCTGTGGCCTTCTAGAAGGGAGAGCAAGCAGGGCAGTCCTGGGCAGGAGGAGGGTTGCCTGGGGTGTCTGGCTGGATGTCAGAGAATCTGCACTGTTCATGCTGGGATGGGCTTTTGTGTTTGCATTGGACAGCTGGAACTGCTGCACCAAAGCAAACATCAGGCGGGGCTCCTGCTGGTCGTGTAGGACCAGGTCAGTAAATCACAATCCAGGGGCACTGGGAAATGTAGGTAGGTGATACCTGCATCTCATTAGCTGCTGCTGAATTATATTATGGAAAAGTGCTACATTTTTTTCCACAGAGTTTGCCTGATGGAGAAATATGTGGGTTTTTTTCCAATAAATGAAGTAGCAGAATTACTGTGGAGTTCAGTGCCCGGATAACAAATTTAGGAGGTGAAGCACAACACTTTTCATCGTTTCTCTCTCCTTCCCCCCTGCCATGAATAAACAAATACTTGAGTGCTAGAGAGAAAAGACTGGAGAAGAGCAAGCAGGATTGAAAAAGGAATGGGACTGAAATCCTTCACAGCAGCTAGCAAAGTAATGTTTTTGCCTTCAAGCCACAGTAAGTACAATAGAGCTAAGTGAAAGAAATCAACAGTTTTCTATTTGAAAAGCACTTACTGGCAGAATAATAAATTTTAAAAAGACAGAATTAGATGGAAGAAAATCCTCAGTTTACAGCCAGAGGAAAAATTGTATTTATTTCCAGCAAGAGCCTAAATGTGGATCTGCCTTGAATAGAAATGCAGTGTTACTTTGGCTTCCTTAATGTACTTTATCAGGCACTTGGACAAGAGAGAATAAGGCTAAAGAGTAAGAGCCCTAGAAGAGTTGATTTTGTGATTTTGCTGGGGATCAAGCATGGGCAGACTGTGATTAATCCTAACTGTCATGTCTTGGCACAAATAATGTGTAATAATTAAATTACATCAATGAGTTTGTTGGTACTTTGAGTGAGAGATTTTGAAATGTCTAAAATACGACTGAAACTGAAATTGTGTTTAATTGGTGCCATACAGTGAGTGAGTGAGAATATTACATAATCCCTGAGGCCAAGCTAATTTACTAACACATGGATTGTACATTCTAAGAACACAAGTGCTGGGAAAAAGATGCATGTGCTTTGCTGTTAGCATGAGAAATACAATAGATTCTAGTCTTTACTACAGAAGTTAAGCTAAGGAATTACCTCCCACTGCTGAATATGAGTTTCTTGAAAGAACAGCTCAGTTCTTGTTGGTGCAAGACATCAGTGCTTGACAATTCCTTGGATTTTGGGGTGCCATCAAAAGAGGTAGGGATTAAAGACATCCAGAAATGTCTTTCTCATTCAGAAAGAATTGTTTCTTACCTGCTGGTGGTACCACCCCACCTACTTAGTATGGAATCAGTGTTGGGGTGTGTCACTGCACCTTGGGAATGAATATGGGGTTTGGGAGGTGGGATAAAGAGAGTTTGAGAGCTTATTGAGGGATGAGGTTGAATATTGTCATTTTCACGTGTTGAACAGTCATATAAGTTCCTTTGTTTTTAAAGAAGGAAAGCTGCAAACCCCTGCTCTCCCAGGGGGGTTCATCAGGGAATCACCTGGACTCTCATAAAGGCCAGCAAGTGCTTCAAAGTCATTAGATAAGAAGCCCCTGGGTATCAGCTGTTTGCAGAGCAGATGAAGTGCAAGAGGCAGGATTCTCTGGGGCAGTGTCTGTCCTTGTCACCCACGGACTGAGTGTTCCTCACTCAGGTACAGCAGAACCAGTTTCTGAGCTGGTTGTGCTGCCTCCCTGCCAGCAGGCTGTTCTCAGGCATTTTCCTGACAGTAGCACTTGCAGGCCATGTCTGGAATTTACTTGAAGCTCTGGAGCATGCACAGTGTGACTGGGGGTTTTTTAGTGTTGTACTGCCCAATTTTTAAGTTATGTGTGTTGACTGGATGCCATGGTGATACTCAGGGGTTTAAATCTCGACTAGACATGGGCATCTTTTCATAAGAAGAGAAAAGATCCCATCCTTGATGCTGTCTCAGTCTCTGTGCCAATTTTGAGCCCCTGATCTTAAAAAAGAGTATTTCTGAGCATTCCTGAGTAAACCAGTTATAAGTTCTTTTAAAAACTATTTGCAAAACACACAATTTTGTTTAATCCTAGTTTTTGGAAAAAACCAAAATTATTCTTGTGTTTATTTTCTTTGAAAAGAAATGTTCAGCTTGTTTCTAGTCCCTGGCAAGGAAATTTTCAGTGTGGGTTGTTAAGTTTTGGCAGAGCTATAGCTGTCTAAAAGCAACAGGGATATTATAGGAAAGCATTTGAAAATATTAGCCATTACTATAGTTACCAGCTCTGCTTGTATTTCTTTCGGTTTTTTTAACTAAATTGTAACTTGAAATATTGCTGGGGATGAAATTGTATCAGGGCAAGTGGTCTCAAAGGTGGGTACACCAAGGGGAGAGGAAGTAAAGCCCTAAGGGCAGCACTGCAGGTCAAGCACAGGTCACAGAGCTCCTTGAGTCCATGGGAGATCCCCCAGGGATCCAGTTCCTGGGTGCTGCTCTTGGCACCTCCTGGTTCTCCCCAGCACAGTTCCAAGAGTAACACACAGAATTAAACCCCTGGAGGAGGGGAAAAAAGGCAACACAGCAACACTTGTTGTTGAATTTCAAATTTATTAGAATTAAAGGAGTTAATTACCGTTGTCCCAGGAGATAATAGAGAACAGTGTATTCTGTGCTGCCTTTTTTGTGAGCGACATCGTGGATAAAAAAGAAATACATGCAGTTGAAAGAGAGGGCTAATGAGTAAGTGTTTATTGCACAGATATAGTCTGGCTGTGTTAGCTGCTGTTTCAAGATCAGACATCTGTCCTTAAAATATTTTGCTGCTTGGAGGTTTTTTTCTTTACCTTGAAATAAAGCCAAGTTTTTCCTTCATAAAGGAGAACACTTGAATAAACACAACCTGAGTATAAAGCCAGTTGGGACTAGTCTGCTGGCAATGGCCAGAGTTCTTTTCACTTTGGGAATTATTAGAAAGACAGTGAATCTGACTCTCCCCTCTCAAGGGTCCCTCATCTGGTCTCTGTTCTTGACTTCTGTACTATTAAACAGCATGGAAGAGTCAGGGGTTTACAGGAATATTACACGGGGACACTTTTATATATTGTCACCTCTTTTTCAGAAAATGCTAAGTATTTCTTTCTTTTAACCTTGAAATTGCAAAAGATGCAAGTGTTTGTTAAACACAGTATACTCATAGGGACATTATTTATACATACCAAGCAGGTAAAACTTGTAAATCTCCTATTACAGAACAAGGACAGTTGAGAAGTCTGTGTGGCTTAGAAAGCTGAGGTTTGTGTATTCTGGGGGGCAGTGTTGGAATTCAGTGGTACTTAACTATGAATTAGATTCTGAAGAATTTGGCACACTCTTTTTTCCCCTAAAAAATTGCTTCTCAAAGTAGGATTCTCTGTATGTTAGACCAGGACACAAGAGTTGTAGTGCTAGTAATGGCTGAAACCAGTTAGTTCTTTCCTTTGCCCTCAGTTAGACAAAATAATTCTTCACTGGGACCTCTTGCTTTCTAAGTTTGTGGACGTGAGGGAGTGTCTACATAATACAAAAAAACCCCTACCCTTTTTAGTATAATGAGAAAAAGCATTTGGAAATAAACCCCCAAGGTTCAAGTAGACAAAACTGCTGCATTTCCATTTCTTTTCTCGTTCATCCAGTTTGTCATAAAACTTGCTGCACAATCCCTTCTTATGTAATCAGTGACACACAGAATGACAACTCTAGTTTCCCTATTTTTCAACCTTTCCTTTTGAAATATAAGAAAATGCTGTTGTCAAAATTCTTTTTCAAGTAAGGAAACAACTTTTTTTTAATGTTCTGTCCTCTAATTCATCTTTGCTGAAAAAAAAATCCAAATATCTGATCCATATATAGGTCACTACTCAAAACAGGAACCTCAGGTTTACAGGAGCCTCAAATTAAACTTGTTTAAGTTGTTGTGGCAGGAGTTTTGGTCAAGTAGTGATGAGGATGGAAGGATATAGCAAATACATGGTGACTATGTGGTGATTTGGGGCAACAAAGAAAAAAGTAAAATTCCTGAAATCTGATCTTCATTGCATTTATATCCATCTTCTAGTAATCTAGGAGGCATTGTGTTACATTCCTTTTAACTGTTTTCCCATTTTACAATAAGCTATCCTTTACAATAAGGTTTTCCCATTTTACAATAAGGTACATAAGGCTTGAAATTCAGATGACATTTGACATAACAAAACTTAAACTCAGATTTGTGTATTTGAACAGCTGTTGAGGCCACCGAGGAGATTCTCAGTAGTTCTCAGGTGCCCCTGGTTTATCTGCCTTGATTCTTACCCTTTCACTGACAAGCAAAGGAAATCACATCTGAGGTTGAGTTTGTGATTGTCTTTCCTATAGCACAAAAATGGTTTGAGAAATTTCTTGAATCGAACTGCAGCTCTTTGAACTGAAGTGCTCTGGGAAAAGAATTAGATTGGCTATCTCCAAGCCCAGAAAAGAATCCAAATGTTGTGGCTGTGACTTTTACAGGGCATTCCAAATGGATGATGCTTTGGGGAAAGATTTCACCTTTTAAAACTGCCTGCAGCTTTCATATCTATTTGGACCTGTCAAGATGTCAAAAAAAAAAAAAAAAAGAAGAACAAAGATCTTGAGAAATAGTTCCAGCAAAGCAGGGAAATGGGGTTTGAGATCCAGAACTCTAAGTGATTTGAGGAAAGGTAGTAGCAGAAGGAGTTGCCTTCTGGAAACATTTTAGAGCAAACAATAGAGTAAGAACAGTGTGAGGGAGAGTGAACTCATAAATGATTGGGTCAGTTGTGAAGGTGCTGCAGTTTGCATTTGTTTGCAGGCACATCAGGCTTTTGCTTAGCGTGCCAAAATTAACCAAACCTTTAACGAGAAACTGAGAAAACATTGTGATGTGGTTGTGGCTCTGCCTGCAGAGAGCCTATAGTGATATTTAGAACAGGATTGGGCATCTGAAAAGTGCACATTCCTGAAAAACATCTTAAAAACAACTAGCTTTTTAAAAACTACTAGATGTAACAGCCTTCTGCATAGGCACTAAAGCAAGGGATATTCAAAGAATGAGATTAGAAGTAATTTGTTCAAATGAACATAATGAATAAAAAAAAAGTCTGAATCCCAATTTAGATGTAAATTTTCCCAAATCTCTGTTATGTTTAGAAACCACTTTCAAGTGTTACTAATCCGCTCATGTATGAATAAATACTTTGTCAGAATTTATACTTCATATGACCTTGTGCATCTCACTTCACTTGTAATGGGTGTAGCTGTTTCAGTACTTTTAAAAGGGGAATCGAGCTCAGCCAATGTATTTAAGCTCTTTGAAGAGGTACATCAACAAAGTGGGACAAGGAAGATCTTACTTGGATTTCTCCAGCTTCTGTGGAAGTTTCCTTATTAAAGAAGTGAATTTGTGATGGGATAAGAGGAGAGATCATACTGTAGATGAGTAACTGGTTAAGAGAAAAACTCGAAGCATTAGCACATGTGGTTCTAAGGTTTCTTAATGGAAAAAAAATTATTTTTATTCCTGTGTCTTGGCTTAGGCTTACACTGTTCAGCACAATTAAAGGCAAGTCATCCACAGAAGAAAAGACAGCCCCAAAATAAAAAACCCATAATGATAGTAAAGTAGTTTGTCATTCAGAAAAAAAATTCAGATGTTTTTATGAACATGCCAGCTCACTGTAAAATAGCAAAAAAGCTAATCAGAAGTTAGGAATTAAAAAAGTGAAAAACAGAACAGGTTGTTCAGTGTGTGTTTCTGTGTAAGGGTAGGGACAGATGGACAAACATACATGTGGTGCTTGTGCATCTCAGCTGCCTCCTCAGATGGGACCCATCAGAACTGCAGTTCAGGCAACAGAGATGACCAGGGAATGCAATAAAATAGGCAGGAAAATAGGCTGGAAAAACAATAACTTGGGTGAGGATGATGGAGTGAAGTCCATAAAACTTGAGAGTTCATGGAGAATGTGAGAAGGAAATGCTGGTCATTGTTGTTCTCAGTACAAGCTCTACAAGGCACTGGCAGGAGCTGCCTGGTGCTGTTCTCAAGAGGAGGTGATGTGGAGGGTGGTGGATCTCACTGACAGAGGAACTGGGTCTGCTGCATTTCAGGAAGGAAGGTAAGCATGTTCCATAAAGACTACTAAATGATAGAAAGACATTACATTTGACTTAGGAAGTCTTTGGGCCTCAAATAAAAAATACAGCCTGGAAAAATATTCTGTCCAAATAGCATATATTTTTCCTAGGTTTAGGATCCCTCTTCTGCATCCATGTTTGATACCTTTGGTCTAACTTGTGAGGACTTTGTGTTTCTGTGTTCTTGAGTAGAGAGGAAGAGTTTTGGTGATGGAATCTAACCATTCAAAGGGCCTGATCATTGACTGCCTTGAGATTCTTCTGAAGCTCTTCATA
Source organism: Pipra filicauda (assembly GCF_003945595.2). Lineage (NCBI taxonomy): Eukaryota > Metazoa > Chordata > Aves > Passeriformes > Pipridae > Pipra > Pipra filicauda. Next base: position 5,596,080 of record NW_024104976.1, on the reverse strand, counting down.
CTCGGGTTTTTTTGCTACCCTGGATGTCTTCACGTTAGCTAGAAAATACTGGGAGCCAGGAATTCCTGGTGCAGATGAAGGATGAAGTCATTATTGACAGGATGGTGAAGTTGAGCATACTCTTCTGAGGCAGGCATTAGGCTCCATTTTTTTGCCTTATTTGTGTGCCAATCAAAATAGAGAAATGTGTGCAGTTTTCCATTACTCAGGGACCTTGTCGCTGATGGTTTGCACATTTTCTCTCTGATTAACAGAAGTAAAAATATTTGAAAGTTTGCAACATTGAAATAGGTCAAAATACTAAATACTAATACCTGACCATAAGTCTTGATCCTGCAAATATTAAGGAACTACTGGAAAATAAGAAAATACTAAAAATTTTCAAAGGGAATTTGTTTAAGTCTTTAGTGATAACAAGGTCTCATCACTGTGAATTCTAATATTTCTTACTTCTTCATGTCTACTCTGAGATGTTTAAAACAGCTTAGTTAAGTAGCAGCTTTAAAAAATCTTTAGGTTTCAGGAATAACTCTTTTGTAATACAAGCTGCTAAATCTGACCCGTTCAAACCCCATGAAGTCATACACAGGTAACTGAGAAAGGAACTTGGCACGTTCAGAGGCATTATCTAGAGCAAGATCATTCTTCAGTTTTGGATTTCTGTGAGAAACTGCTTCACTGTTGGCTGAAGAGGTTTAGAAGCCTAGAAAAAGGATATTGGTCTATAGAAAAATCAGCATCCTAAGAGTTGGACTTTACCAACGAGGAGAACAGATAAATTATGAAGAACCAAATTCCCTGTTTTCTGGCTTCAAAAAATGCCACTCAAAACATAAATCTCATTATCTGTTAGTGTTTGAGCATGAAAAATATGTCCTGATTAGTCCCATATAAGAATCCTATTAAAACAAGTAAAAAGGAGGGCTGGTTTTAGTTAAGTGTTTTTTCAGAACTTTATTCTGTCCATCTTCAGCTATGAGCTCTACAGGTAGGGGTGGTGTGCTGATACTACCTCATTCCATTTCTGTTACCACAAAATCACATTGTAAAAAGGAAATTCATCTCTGCAAATAATTTTCAGAAGTAGGTGAAGATCATATAGCAGAGGAAACTTCCCACTGCAACCAGTTGTATTTAGAACAAAGTTTTAGTGTGCTGTATAGTTATTTGGGCTAAACTCCTTTAAACCCAGGAACAGTAAAGTAATGTTGTTTTTTCTTTTAATCAAATGGGACGTTTTAAAGTGTGCATTGATGAATCTCAGCTTAGGACTTTGGCACAAACCTTACAGCAACACCGTGTTCAGAACCAAGCACTAGTTGAATCCAGTCCTTGTTGGTTGAAGAGCAAAAGCCTCTTTCAAGATAAATCTAAAAAGTCTGACAAATGATCAGGGCCTCCTGAAATCCTGCAGAGAAGTGATCTGCAGCTGTGGGGAGGCTTCCACAAAGAAATGTTCACAGGTGCTTGTGTTCATAGGAAATGGGTGTTCCTCTTTCTGCTGGTTGTGATAGAGGCACACATTTGGAAGGAGCTTTTTATGCCATCACATTCTCTGCTCTTGTGGTCTCCTCCCTCTTGGATTCACACATTTCCTTCCCCTACAGCACTGATGTACAGCCAAAAATCCAGATGGCTGAATGGGAAATGGACTTTGTGCTTAGCTCATGTAGCAGAGGCAGGGTGCACTGCCTCCTTGCCTGAATTCTCCTCAACAGGAGTATGTAAAACTCCAGAACATTTAGAGTCCATGCGTTTTGCAGGGTATTTGTAATAAGCTCCCCTTCCACCTTTGTGTTTTAAGGGCTATTATTTTCTATAGGACAGGCAGAATTTTAGTATTTTAGTACTGCAATCTTGTGGTGGTTTGAGACCCTCAAAAATCCAATTTCCAAGTCCAAGCCCCCCTCCCACAATTTGCTTCAGTGTGAGAGGATTTTCAGACAAAACACAACTACTGAGCATTGGGGGAAGGGGTAAATACTTACAAGGTTTGTTTACATACATATATATTGGTAACAACTATCTCTTCTACAATGAAATAACATATTTACATTAGATTAAATTTCTCTTTTTCTTCAACAAGAGTCCAAGAAGAAAAGAAAAAAGTCCTTTTGTCACTTTTCAGGCCACAGTTCCTTCAAATTAGTTTCTGTGGTATTAGTTAGTGTCCTTTATTTTTAAGGCAGCAGGTTTGCAGAATTTATTAATCTCTTTTAATATACTCAATATCTTATCAAGCTAGTTGCATATAAAGTGATCTCTACCATATACATTACAAAATAGAGCTTTGCAAGAATAAAATCTATTTAGTTTTGTTTATTTAAAAGTAGACAACTTGGACCTGTAAGTTTGAAAGATTTCTTTGCAAGCATCTCAGTTACAGCTGCATATATTATATAGTTTCTTTAAGAAGAGAAAGCAGTTGTATTTGTGTAAATAGATAAATTTTGTGTATTTGGGTAAATCACCCATGTTGTTTAACTGGATGTTAATTGGGGTGATACCATAGAACTATTCAGCACCAAGGATGGAGAAAATAGAACTGTATTGAATGGAGGCTTCCACTGTTGGCTGTGACCTTGGAGATGGAGTGGCTGCTCTGCCACTTCGGATTTTTCCAAAGAAACAAATTGTACTCCAATGGACAATATGCCAGTCCATTTTTCCATCTCCTCTCCCTAAAGGGCAGGATAAAAACAGCATCAAAGAGGTCACCATGCCATGGAACTTCTGTTCAAACAATGAGAGACCTGCTGTGGCAGCAGTGCCTCTCTTGCTGCTGTGTGGGAGAGGTGAGTGTTCGCCTGTAGGTGCTCGGGAGGCTGTTCTGAACTTCAGTCATAACTAAAACTATTCGTGGTCTCTTCCTGAGGTTGTCTTCAAATGCTGTTACTGCTTGTTTATGCTCTTTATGACGTTCATGAACCAGAAAGTAATAATGGTAGGTATTGTAAGAGTTCAGGAGAGAACTTAAAATGCAGTATTTTGAGGCCAGCAGGGAGTTGGTGTGTTGTGTTCAGACACAGCCATACCTTTGGATAGATTATATTGTGTTTTACACTTGTTCTCTGAAGTATCAAGCTTTTGAAGAGAGTTGTGGAGAGCCTGACCTGGGCAGGGTGCGTTATTGCATCAATAACACCGAGATATGATCAGGCTGGTGCTGACATGCATTAGCTCTATTAGCTCTGGCCACTCAAATGAGAGGTGTTTTAAAAAGGCATAGAACTAATATCAATTACAGAAACTGTATTACTTTGTTTAACTGTTTCTTGTCATTGCCAACAAGGTCAAATTAGGCTAGATTTTATGAACCATTTCATGTATTTTCAGACTGCACTGTTAGTGATTCAGTATGTCTGTACATCCAAGCCCTGTCTGCATTTCTGAAGGCTTTAGCCTTCTGATCCACATCGTAAACATACACTTTGTGTACAAATCCTGGGAAACAAGATACCATTCTTAAAGAATATAATGTGTGGAGTTGGTATCTGACCTTAGATATGAAATGGTTTTCTGCTTTGCCAGTTGAGTTGTATAAACAGAAGCATAGAGTTTGCTACTCTTGCTGAATCTGTGATATCAGGTAATCTGATATATTTGCAGCAGATCAATATATTCAAGCAGACATGAGTGCTTTGTTATACGTGATTTAGAATATTTTTTTCAGATTAGATTTAGTCTGGTCTTGGACTAAAGCAGCTTTACTGTCCTTGTCGTTTTAACTTTTCTGAAGTGAAAAAGCAGTTAGTGCATTTCAGAGATGCACATACCATTTGAAGCTGTTGTACCTCTTGAGCTTTAGAACTTTCAGGGTATGGAGCTTCCAGTTGCAAATTCAATGTTTGGTTTAGAAAAAAAAAACAAACCCCCAGTCTTTCAGGTACTTTTTTCTTTTCTCTCACAGTATTCCCATCCTTTATGGATAGGAGCAATCTGATTCCCTTGAAAGTGTGAAGACCCAAAACTGAAGCCCCAGGATGCTGGATGTGCTTCTGAATGCTCTGGCAGCAGATATATCTGGGAACAGACTGACCCAGGGTCCAGGCATGGTGAAATTAGTCTCCTTCTGTGTTAGGCTCCTGTGCCTGTGGTTGGATTCAGTGCCCAGAGCCTCCTGGGAATGCTTAAGACAGATTTCTTCCCCCCAGGCAGAAATGAGTGCTGATGACTGAACTGTGTGTGAGCAAATGGGGAAAGGCCCACCAGCCCTGCACTCCCCGTGTGTGCTTTCCAGTGGGATATTTGTGTCACGGTGAGGGATCTTCAGCTCCTTCACTGGTAAATGCTGCCAACGCAGCCACCTCAAAACACTTGGGTAATAAAATCCTTTAATAAGCTCTTTGTAGAGTGGAGGGCTCAAAACTGAGTATTTATCTTGACTTTGATAAGGTGACAGCCAGCAACGTTCTGGTTCTATTTCAGCTTTTTGTTGCAGCAGCATCGCTGGAGATGGGGCAGATTTCACCCACCTTGCTGGGGTTTGTGTGTGGGAGAACTGCAGGTCCCACTTATAGAATCTTTCCTTAGAACAAAAATAACTTGAGAGAAGTTGTTTTGCAAAGTACCAGAGGTATCAGTGTGAGATGCATGCTTTACATTTTTAATCCCCTTTTATTAGCTGTTACTAGTTGATATCTTTAAGGGCATCTTTTCACTTGATTACTTTTCCTGGATGGCTTTCCTTTTTCCATTGTAACAAGAATAAAACCTTTTTGCTCTCAGGTAATTTTCTAGCCAATAAGAAACCACTGAATGTCTTAGTGAAAGAGTCTTTATATGTCTTTATGTGAGTGGCTTTTTTTTTCTTCATTGAACCGGTGCATATCCAGATACTGTAAATGTCATTTGAATTCTTAAGGTTGTCAAAAATGAATAACTTGCTTCTTCTTGCTGTCTGAAATTTATCTGACAAAATGAAGTTCAACATAAAGCACAGATAGGTAATGAAACCAGCTATTGTGCAGGTAGGAAAGTCTGTGATTGATTAAGTGGGCGACATCTGGATGTGACCATTACCTATTCGTGAGGGGCTGTAAATAGCATCAAAGATTTGTGAGGGTTAGGGCTGTGGGCAGCAGGAAATATTTGAAAGCCAAAGCAGGATCAAATGTTTAGGTAAAAATTATGGTTATAGCTTACCACAAATCAAGTGAGAGCCATTAGAATGTTGTTTGTTATCCTGTGGTTGAATGTAAATTCTCAACATTGCTCCTTTGATTTGTAAAGCAAATGAGGGTTAGGTTGCAACCTTGAAGACACGTGAGATGCTGAAGTGAGACAAGCAGGCCCTGCTGACTTTGTTGTGCTCTGCCTTTGGAGGTTTTCTGGAGGTACCTGTTGCTCCACAAGCATAGCCTTGGTTCCTCACTGCTGAACACCTTGTTTTGTTCCCACTGAAGAATGTGCACCACCAAACCTTGCACTTGTGTTTGTACAGGGGAACTCCCTCCCACAGTGAAGTGCTCCAGCCCCTGGCTGTGTGCTGGCTCACTGTTCTATTGGAATACTATGGAGCACAAACATTTTGGCTCCCTCAGGGAACAGCAAAACTGGAAATCTGTATCATTCTTCTCATTTATAAATAGCTCTGGCAAGTGAGGTGTGCATTTGGTGGGAATCCTACTCCTGGCATGTGCTGGCTATTGCTCTTTAGCATCATTACATCTTCATTGGTGCCTCATGTAATACCTGTCATAGACAGATAGAAATGGAAGGAATTATATTTATCTAATTTTAGGAGTTAAATTTATAAGTTCATGCTTGAAAGTCAAAGGTTTTAACAGTGGCCAGAGAAATGTAGTATTGTTATCCTCAGCTGCTTCACACACTGAGGAGAGAGCCCCCCAGCCAATCTCCAGGCAACCTTGCTTAAGTTTTGGGGGGAAAAATAAGACTGGTGTCCTTCCTACTGGAGAGGAGAGAGATTTATTGAAGACAAGAAACAAGGCTTGTGATGGGAGTATCAGAAACTGTCTGGGAAAACAATCTAAATCCACTAATGCAAACTGTAATTCTGAGAGATGAGGAGCCAAAGCTTTGAGATGCCAAAGCAGTATGTGCTTTGTTGTTACTAATCTGATGGACCTCCTGCCTGGAGGGGAAGGATTAAATGAGTAGCACGTCTGTGAGCTGCAGTTGAGTGAAATTAGTGGAGTTGGGACTTTCTTAATTTCTCTTGCAATGCCTTCTTTATCCAGGCTTCCTTGTATGAGTTCTTAAGGGGGAGCCTAGACTGTAAACACCAAGCTAAACCAAGTGTTTAAGGACTTAGTTAGTCCCTCTAGTCCCTCCAATATCATAAATGACTTTGTGGATGAACTAATACCTTCTGGAGTGCCACATCTTCATGTGATGTGTATTGCCACAGAACCCCACAGACAGAGCTGCACCTTTGGTTTTGTAGCCAAGTACTTCACCAGTTCTGGTTTTCCCAGTGATTTACACACCATTAGGATCTCATTTGACTAATATTTACCCTCCATTTTTTCCTTAAGTTAAAGTGATTGATCTGAGAAAAAGATTATCACTTACATGCCAAAACAGTGGTGTTTTTTTTTTAATACTCTCTCCTCAACATTGTGCATCAAATGTTTCTGATCAAAGTGAGAAGTGTAGAAAGCTCAAGCTGCTCAAACAGGGATTAAAACTCTTGTGTCTAATATATGTCTGTGTTTGCATTAACTAACCTTGCTAGTGCTCATTTGTTTTTCCGATTTACTTATTTGAATTTCGGTCTGTTTGGGGATTGTAAGGTCACATTCACCCCCTGCTGTGAGTTTGAGCTGTTGGACACAGAACACACTGAGGGGGATTGATCTTCTCTGGGTGTACCCTGAAGTGGGATAAGGTGGCTGAGTTTATGTCACTATAAGCTCCTGAAAGTTGGAGTTCTGAGTGAATACAGTGGTACTGGTGGTATAAAGGGACATCCTTTATAGTTTTATTTCTCAATTATTTGCTTATATTGTCATTACTCTGGGAAAAAACCACTACTTTTATAGTGTTGCTTTGTTGAAAATGAACAGTGGGCTGTTCTTGACTAGCATCCTTGGCCTTTTTTAAAATTTTGAGTTTGTTGTTTTAACTTTTTTTCATTTCAGTGAGATGTCTGTGATATGAATTTGACTCTGAAAGGGATGCTCAAGGCTTTCTTTTTTAGAAAAAGAAATCTGGTATTAAAAGAACAGTGAAAGGATCTTTCCTGTATGTTTGTTTTAGTTTAAAGATGGAACTATGAGGGCTGCTAGGGAGAAAATTGACTCCATGTCAGACAGACTCAATACACTAGTGCATAAATGAAACCTTAATTCTTGAATTATAAATGTATAAAGTAAATTATAATGTATATGAAGTATAAATGTAGATGTCTACTTCTAGACAGTTTTTATCAAGTTTACTGCCTGTTCTCCAGTGACTGGCTCAGAAAACTAATAGAGATGGAACCGGAATTAATAAGAGATTAGAAAGAACCATTGCTAGTTAGTGGCGCAACTTTGAACAGAAAATAAGAGAAGGAAGCAATGCAGATCATCTTAAAAGATGTAAAGTGGAAAAAATCGGTAACTGGTGTTGTTTTATTTTGATAATCAGTTAATTTTTTTGTGGTTTCACATTTCTTGATATCATTTCCTGGTATTTTCACTTTTCTTGTTTTGGAGAAGGCAAAGTTGGAAGAGGGACTTGGTTAAGGAAAACAGGATAAAGAAGGGGAGTAAGGTTTATCTTTGACACATTTAGAAGCTTTTAATACTTTCTCTCCAAAAACATGATGAAAGTCAATGCCTTGTACTGGGAGTCCAAAATTGGACATAGTATTCCATTTGAGGTTTTTCTTGTCAAATGGAGGGCATAATCCCCTTCCTTGGCCTTCCAACCACCCCTCTACTGGAACAGTCCATTGTGCAGTTGCTGTCTCTGCTGCAAGGGCACGTTACTTGTTCACACCCAAGTTATCCACAAGGTCCCTGAGGTCCTTTACTGCAGAGCTACTTCCCAGCCTGTCCTGGTGCATGGAGTTATTCTGTCCAAGGCACAGAACTTTCCATTTCAACTTCCCGTGGTTCCTGCCTGCCCCTTCTGCCAGGCTGTCAAGACACCTCTGAGCAGCAATCCAGTCCTGCTTCCAGCATCTCCCTGCAGTTTGGTGCCACCTGTGCATTTGCTGCCAGCACACTCCTGTCTGAACATCCAGGGCACACAAGGAATGTTTAACAGTATTGCCTCCAGTATCCCTCCCAGGGAGAGGCCACTGGGAAGTGCCTGTCAGTTGGATTTTGGAGCAGGATCACTACCCATTAAGTCTGGCAATCCAGTGGTTTCCCACTCACCTTACTGTCACCTTTCCCAGTCTGGAGTTCTGCAGTGTGGCTTTGAGACCACTGTGACAGATGATGTTGAAGGCCTCACTGAACCCAAGGCACAGAACATCCCCTCCTCCACTTCCCTGCTGAACTCACTGAACCACAGCAGACAGCAGCTTGTTCAGGCACCACTGGACCTTGGTATGTCCAGGAGGGTTGTTCTCTTTTTCTTTTGTTGTTTTGGGGTTTTTTTGTCCTTCATGTGTTTGGAAATGACTTCCAGGAGGATCAGCTCTGCAGTCTCCTGAGGGCTGTTTAGGGTGACCAACCTGCAGCTGAGTCTCAGGTCCTCCTCCTTGCCCTTAATGAAGATGGATGTGGCAGCTGCTTTTTGGGCACTGCCACCAACCACCATGACCTCACTGGGAAATCATCCAGCTCTGTTGGCACTCTTGGTTGCATCCTGTCTGGTCCTAAAGATTTGTGTACATAAAAGTTCCTCAGGTGCTCCTAAACCTGATCTTTCTCATTCCCACAGATTCAGTGGGAGTGATTAATTTTACACAGAAGTTCAAGTGAATGGAAAAAAAAATATATATATACTTCTGTTTGACACATTTAAGTCCAAAAGTCATTTAAACTTGCTAGTAAATTTTGCATTGTGAAGACCATGGGATTGACATAATTCTGCCCTGTCAAGTCCTGTAAAGAGCCTGACCCTTGTGACTTGGCAAATTTCCCATTGATGTCAACTTTGAAGTCAATGAGGATTCCTTTGGAGGACAGACACCAGAATTTGGATTAAAACATTTGTTTCTGATTGATAAATGAAGTCCACCTGGTGACCAGACAAGGAGAACATATGATGCAAGAAATAACAGTTTGAGAGGTTCTCCTTCATTTCAGTTTTGTACAACATTTGTATTTCAGATTAAAATACATCCCAATCCAAAAGAAATCTTTGGATTGACTGAGATATTTTAAGATCCTGTTACCGATAACAAAATGACAGCAGTTGTTACTCATGTGATAAAGGCTCATTTGAAAAGAAGTGCAATACAAACTTTGTGTAGAGGTGTAAGAAATTAGCTTTTTGCCTTTTTTTTTTTTTTTTTTTTTGCAAAGACCTTCTGCATTTTGATTTCACGAGGATTGTAAGTGCCACCTTGTGGACATCATTATTCTTGTATCTCATAGGACACAAGTGGTAAAGTAGAATAATAAAATTTAGTTTCAAAATCTGTGACAGAAGTTATTTATGTTTTCTTTGAGGATCAGGGGATTTTATTTATTTTCCAGTATTGTTAATTGATGTGCTGAAGTTGAGGAACATAATACCTTTGGGTTTCATGGCTGGGAATAAACCCAAACTCTACTAGTCTTGTTGTGGAGCTCTACTCCTTCATGGTTTTTGCAGTTCTTGCTGGAATTCCTTTGTTGGTCACTCTCAGACCTTTCTCCTGAGTAAGACAGTGGTGGGATACACAGGAGTGAAATCCCAGATGTCTGGTGTTCTGACAGGCTCTTTTTGTTGTAATCCCTTGTCCTTGTGTGGAAGTGCCCTGGTAAAATGGTTCATGCCATTTCCTGCAGGAGCCCATGTCATTTTGGAGGGGTTGTGGTTTGTAGGGTTTTCTCTGTTGGCCATCCTGGTGTTCCCTGTGTTTCTGGCATCTGCATTCTGCTGGTGCTGGGACATCTCCTGGTGCTGGGCACATCAGCTGTGCCATGTTTCAGAGGGTTTTGGGAACTGTCTTGTCTCCAATACCCGAGCACCACGATGTGTAACAGCAAACCCCAACTCAGGCATTTCTGCAGTTTTCAGAAATAAAACCAGATTTTGTACTGAGGAATACAGAGTTTCTAGTTGTATGCAGCTAATTTTCTGCTCTTTAATAAATTAAAGATATTGTCATCAAAGTAGATTAAGTATCTGCTGCTTATTTGGAAACTGTCTCTTGAGGATCTGGAGCTTCCTCTCTAGCCAACTCCAGTTCAAGCCTGTGTTCTAGGAGTAAATCCAGTTGGTTTGTCTGTGTGCTGTTTAGCTGTCAACCATTCCAACTGCTTGTGCACATCACAAATTCCTACTTATCTCCAGGCTATAATTAGGCCATAGCCAGTATCAAAATTCCAGGACATCAAATCTCTTGGCTTGCTGCTGAAGTGCTTTCTTATGTTGTCACGAAGCAGAAGCTGATTTATTTCATAGATAAGTTGGTTTTTAAACTGTTACAAAAAATAACAGTGTTGTTTTTGTGAAAACACAGTTGCATTCCTGGTCAGTGAAGAAGTCTCCAAATTACCATCTCAGCTGCAGGGAAGGTGTTTTGTGGAGTGCACAAATGGTTACCACACCTGAGCTCCTGGGCCAACACCAAATCTCCAGTGTGCGAGTTCACTTGTGTCCACTTGGTTACTGGTTGAATTATTAAGAGATCATCTTCCCGTTCTGTTTGAGAGGCCTGGGAAGTAAAAACATCTGACTTTATATGGAGAAGATACCTGACATGGGAAGAAAAGCTTAGAAATTCAGGTAGAATACGGGAAACTGTTTATTAAAATGAGGATGATGGAATGTCAAATATGATTCTCTTAACAGAAGAACCATGAACAATGTAGAACAGGGGCTAAAAAGATAAGGCTCCAGCACTTGGTAGGTAAGATCAAAAATGATGGAAGAATTGTTGTTTACATGCTTTTATCACATTTCAACTTTAGCATAAGTGGATCTGGTATTTCCTTGATTTATCTGTTAACAACCTTAGATTTTTCCTTTTATCTGTTGCATTGTTGCTGTATTTTTAACTTATTATGACATCTTTCCTGACTTTCAGCTTTAGTGTGATCATGAATGATTTCTTTGTGCTTAAAAAAAAGCTTTGCTTTGGGGTAGACATGAATTTGTTAAATTTACTTTGAACTGCTACATTTGTAGAATGATAGAATGGTTGGGGTTGGAAGGAACCTTAAAGATCATCTAGTTTCAACCTCCAAATTACATTTCATAAAATAGGTGATAGGTTTCTGTTCTACTGGCTCATGTAATGTTTCATTCTTATTTGAATGTGAATGAGAAGTTCTTTTTTGGGATGTGCAAGTTAATCATAGAAGTAGATGATAGGTGTTCATCATAAAACTTCCACAAGTCTGTAAATACAAACCAGCAAGATCAATGAACAGAAATGTTTCTGTAGAACAAGAGGTAGTGCATATACTGTAGAGACTTTTAAAGTGCAGTAACTTGGAAAGATTTTTTTTCTTGTTTGTGTCAAATCTGTAACCTTTTTTCTGCATTTTAATTTACATTATTTTAAATGCCCAGAGAAGCTGTGGCTGCCCCATCCCTAGAACTGTTCAAGGCCAGGTTGGACAGGGCTTGGAGCAACCTGGGATAGTGGAAGATGTCCCTGCCCACGGCATGAGATGATCTTCAAGGTCCCTTCCAACTCAAACCATTCTATGATTGTAGGAAATGATTTATTTTGAATTATCCCATCCAAGTGGGTGCTACTGAGTGGGTTGAAGATTTTCTACTCAGTGAACTGGAGGATCCCTTCTCTAACTGTCAAGGTGCAGCATAAAGATTTCTGAGAAACCTCTTTTGGTGAGAATAGGCTGAGTGCTCAATTTTAGAGGAGATTAGGACAACACTTTATATGTGAAGTAGTTCTGCTTTTGTAAAAAGCCCTTTTCAAATCCTGACATAATCATAGCTCTCCACCTCTTCTCTGGCTAGCAGCTGTGGGAACTGTGTTGTTAAGAGGTTCTTTCCTTTCAGCCAAGGAGGATGCAATCAGTGATGAACAATGCATTACTGTTCTAGTGTGTTCTTGTATTTTTGGTAGCAGGATGTAAAAACCTGTCAGCTAACTTTGAAACCCCGAGCCTATGAACCCTTTAGCTTTTCTGGCCTTTTCCCATAGGGATGAACAAAGGAAGACGTTGCTGAAATGCTGATTCTCTAAATGGTTTCACAACTGATTGTTCTCTGAAAGTCATGCTATCCTTGGTTATTATGTCCAAAGTCTGCAGTTGTAAGATCTTGGAAAAAGAAATCTTACTTTATTTTGCAGAGCATTGGCTGTGACGACTATCTGGGTTCTGACAAGGTGATTGACAAGTGTGGAATATGTGGAGGGGACAACACTGCTTGCAAGGTGGTGTCTGGAGTTTTCAAACACACGCTAACAAATCTTGGCTACCACAAGATAGTGGAAATTCCTGAAGGAGCTACTAAAATCAACATTACTGAGATGTCAAAGAGCAACAACTATTTGGGTAAGTTGCATCTCAGTGAATGAAGCCTTCTTTGTGCTCTAGTGCAACTGGGTGGAGGTTATGCCAGGAAAGGCCTTCTGAGCAGTGTGCAATAGATGTCAAGAAGAGGAGGGAGAAGGGAAAAAAGTCATCAAACAGGTATTTTGATCAGAACTGTCTGTAATTCTCAGTTTTTCTCGCACAACAAACACCATAGACCTGTTCCCATGTATTCCCTGTCCATCTGACCTGGCTTTGGTATTTCCTGTTAGTTGGTTCTGCTCTGGTGTTTTCCCTTCCTGCATCATTGCCCTTCTCTGAGCAGTCAGGAATCCAGCCAAGCATTGGTTGTTCAGATACATTGAATTGAGACTGCTTAAAGAGGAAAGAGCATTTTCTAATTGCCTAAAATTTCAGTTCTTTTAAAGTGAAAGAATGTAAAAATTGTATTGAGATAATTTGGTACTGAGGTGGCATTTGCAGAATCCAAGGTTATTTGTACACTTGTTTATTCTGAAGCAGGTTCTTAATTCAAAACCATAGATCATCCTTGAACATTTATATTAACATCTTGAGATATATTTCTAGATGTTTGTAATGGGTTACAACTTAGAGATTATGTGCAGTTTATGCAGATCTGTGTCAGTCTTGTGTACATTTATGAACTGTGGCTTTCCCTGTTGTCACCTGTCCTGTTCCCAAGTTACAAAGCCCTTGGTTTGTCTATATTTGTGCATGTTTTGGAGGCAATTCTGCTGAGTGGACTAGAGAGAGAAGAGTCAGTTCAGATTTATAAAACCTGCTCCTCACCCTTTACTTTCTCTTCACCTGTTAGTCCATCCTTAGATCTGTCTTACCAATTGCTAGAGCAGATAGTAAAACTGGTGTAGTCTTTGCTAAAACTGTACTGGAAGTTCCAAACCCCAGTATTCCTGTTGGACAACTGCTCTATCTCACTTGTGGCTGGTGAGCATCTCAACTGCTGCTCAGGTACAAGAAAGGAAAATGCTTGTTATGGAATTGCTTATCTTTTCTACTTTGTTCCCCTTAATTTCTGCTGGAGCTGTACTGAGTTTTACAGGAACAGTGCCTGTGGATGGGAGTTTATTGTGGGGAACAGTCTGAACTGTAACATGAGCTCCATAATTGTACAAGGAAAGTGACCCTTCAAAAATTGAAGAAATAATGAAACTACCCACAGTCCAAGAAAACCAAATGTCTGGACCTTTTGTAGGGTGGTCTTATCAGTTCTAATTGGTTTCATCCAAGTGAGTTTTTGATACATTCTGTACCTAAATGCACTAGCATTCATTTGTTCATGCCAGCAGTTTGTATAACATCCATCAACACTAACTTGATTGATGATGAACTAAATCAATAATTCTCTCTAAAGAACTTCCCTAGATACTTGTACTCTTGGTAGAAAATGGGTGAGAACGGAGCTTACTTGGCAGTACAGTGAAAGCAGTCATGTTACTAATGTATAAAATCATGGAGCTGAATGTAATTTTTCTGTCAGATTTATGTGCCAGCATCTAAAAACAGCTGGCAGAGAAATTCCCTTAACTATGTTAAAATGGCCTGAGCCACTTCAACATTTTTGGAATGGGCAGCACAGAAAGAAAGTAACATTTTTTGATTAAAAATAACCAGGCTGTTGGCCTGGTTCCCATGCTACTCCTTAACTGCTTATCCCCTGACCCCTTGGTTTATGCTATCATCTCTTTTCTTTCCTTGTTTTTTCTTTTTGTTTTTTTATCCATTTCATATGTTTTATTTTAAAGCTGCTGGTATGGATTTAGTCTGTTCAATTTGCCAGCTCGCTCGCCTGTTAGGAATTCTCGAGGATGTAATTCCAGCTAGAAGGACTCCAGCTGTTCTGCTTACATTGTTACACAATAAACTTGCTTTATTGAGGCAGGTGAGTTGCACCAGGACAGGAATGAACATGTTCCAGCAGATCAGAAAACTGAAACCACAGGCACGTTTATCAAGCAATTTACTGGACAAGTGAAATGGTAACGGTGAGGTCGGGTTTTGGCATGTTGGTGGTCAGAAGTTTCCCACTGATAAAGCAGCATTCAGAATATAGACATAATGCACATAACAGTGGTAGAGCTGGGAAGCTTGAGAACTCAAGATCTGGTATTTACTGTTTTCTCTGTGTTTATGGTAATAAACAAAAGTCTTGAACTTTTAATAGTAATAATTAAAAAAACCCTTATCCTTAAGGTGTAGCAACAACAGGAAGAACAACCCAGCAGCCATTCCTTTAAGGATGTAGTTAAATACTTTGCAAAACTGAATTTTCCAGACCCTGTTCTGTCACGATCCAGTTGTAGCCAGCAGAGCTGCTTGTAAGCAACATTCCACTTGTTTCAAGGAGTGTAAGGTAGTTGCTTTTGGTTTTCCTTTCACTTTGTACATTTTATGGTTTCTTCAATGCAAAATCATAAGTTGGCTCAAGGTCACTAAGATTTATTTTTTTTTTTAGAAGACGACAGCAGATATTTCTGGGAATTGGAGTTATCCTGTGTGTCTGTGTTTAGGAGATTGTCTTGGTTCCACGTGTTCCAATTTTTACAAAACTCCACATCTTTTTACTGTTTTATCAAAAGCACCAACCAAGTGAGCAATCAGGAAAGTTTGTTTTCACAAGGAGGTATTTCTGTAAAATCAGGAGGTGCTGGAAAAAGCAGGCAGGAATATAAGTATCAAACTCAGCTAAAAGTCATTCAAACTTTTGAAAGCTTCTCCACACTGCTTTTGTGAACTTTTCTGTAGTAATCTATTGCTCATTGTTGCAGAGCTTGTGACCCTCATAAAAAGCACAGTCCTAATGATTCTGCTGAATATGATGGAGCTTCTTGAGGTTTGCTCATTTTAAGTACTGCATTTTTGGTTTTTGCACACAAGTTGGAGTGATTCCAGTATAAAATTTTTAAGTTCTTGCTACTTGTAAATGATAAACTTCTGTCAAAAGAGAAAACATGACAGTGGTATATAAAGTATTTATAAAAAGTATTAAAGTATTTCTGGAACGTGTCATTATCTGGGTACTCAGAATATGCAGATTAAAGGAGACAGGCAACTTCAATGGTTGCTTAGCTGGTTTTTCATGTAGCTTTGTAATTAACTTTTCACAAAATCCCAGTTTTTGATAAATGAATTTCATATAACACAAACATATTTCCTTCCCTCCCTGCCCAAGTGCTCCAGTTCCTTTTAGGCTTTCCATTTCTTGCAGCTCTTCACTGCAGGAAGAGTATTGATCTGATAGAGGAAAATATTTTAGCAGTCAGTTTGAGAATGAGCTGCAGCATTAACTAGTGTTTCTTAGCGAGCCAAAATTAACTAACTAACAGAGCCATTGGGTGTATCTGAAATTCCCCAGGAAACATCTCATGTTTGTTTTCTAGTGTGTGTTTGTTCAGAAAGAAAGCAGTCCCGTTTGGAGTGCTGTATAATAGCTATTCATTCCTGTTAATAATGTATTCATCAGGCTGTATGTTTACTCTAGTATTTTATTACAATTTAGGTTTAGACTCTCTAAAGTGTAAAGAAGGTTAGAGGCTGTGCAGTCCTGAGCTGTGTCAGAAGGATTTGCTTCTCAAAGCAGTTTTCAGCAACATTTTCTTACTGGCTGACATGTTAGACCCGTTGGTAACAGAACAGCTGACCTTGGACAGACTTTTCCATTGGCAAAGCACTTCTGTCACATGCTGGTCTTGTACAGAAAAGAGACAAAGACATACTTTTTATCCCACTGGTAATCATCAGCTGGCCAGTTCTCATACATGGACGTGGGAAGCTTGCCACTGAATTAAGTGGGACCATAATACCTTCAGTGGGACCAGGATGTTACAGCACTTGTGCTGCAAAACATGTGGTTTTGAGTAGAAATACTTCATCATCTTCGGGATTGGGATTTGAGATAATGGCAAAATTTAAGGCCAAATAACACGAATCTGAAGTGATTATTTGGAAGGTGGGTTTTTTTGCCTTTTTTGTGTCTTGAGAACCTAATTTAAAGAAGCTGGTGGTTCTCCATATCCACAGCCTCAGCAGCAAGGCAATCTTGGTACCAGTAGTTAAAATTTAGCTTAATACGAGATTGAGAGATCCAGTGGTTGAAAATGTGCTCATTTTGAAATACACTTACACTGTGTAATGAACTTGCTCTCATTAAAGGAATGTGATCATGTCCTGTAACTCAAGGAACAGTTTGTTTCTGGGGCAGTTGTCCTGTGGCCTTGGGATCCAGTTCATCCAGCAGTCCTGGCCATGGTGCCACCAGTGCTGGCAGCTGGGGGGTGTGAGTGTCCCAGGAAAGGGAGGGGAGATCCAGCGGAGCTTTAGCAAGTCCCTTAACGGTTTGTTTCTCACCTGAACGCTGCTTGCTACAAAGATGGTTGTTCCACAGTGAAATTCATTTCATTGCTCATTGTAAAGCACATCACAGTTCCTTCAGGGAATATATTCTGTATTTCAGTTTTGGGTTTAGTGGAATTAAGCAATTTCAGCCACTAAATGAAATAGAGATATCTTTGGGTCTAATCCATTTCCCCCACTTTCTGTAAAGTGATGCTCTGCTGTTGTAGCATCTTCTCTTGGCACGTGCCAGTGTACAGTATTTATGATTAAAATAAGAGTTGCACATTAATATTTTTAAACAAAACTCCAAGAGTTGTTAATAGCACCTTTGTGAAAATTGGTGTCCCTGAACACGAGTATGGCTGTAAGAAATTTGTCATATGGAAAGAACAGGACCTGATACTAATGGGGCTGTGAAAAGATGCTCAAAACCCACTTTCACTCCATATTCCATGCAGCAGATAACATTCAGGCAGTACATTTCATGAGGAAATATTGTTAGCAGCTCTGGAGGTTAAAATAACATTTTGAAATCAATTTAGAGATTCAAATTTACAGGAGATAAAGGAGTTAGTTTAGGACACTGGCAGAGAATTTAGATAAACATTGTTAGAGGCACTGATGTATCACAGGTGATCATATGAAAAGTTTTATAATATAAGCAATTAACTCATTTCCTTCATATGGGGCTAAGTAGATCAATTAATACACTTCAAAATATACTTATTTCTTAATTGCTGTTACTGATTTTATTTTAATTTTATTTTCATACAAGTTTACAAGCTTCTGTGCAAAAAAGTTGCAACAAATACTATATAGTAATATGGAGGAGAGGATACATGTTTGAGTTTTCAGTGACTTAAACATGGCATTTCTTCTGGTGTGTATTCTTCATTGAGTGCATCCCTATCCGTGCACTGGAGTTGGAGTGTTTCTCCTGCATCCACAGCTTACTGAAGGCAGCACTTAGAAAACATGTAATTACAATATCTGGATAAGAATAACTATTTTTTTTACCTTTTGTCCTTGGTCCTCTTGCCTGTTCTCTGTTGGAGTTAAACAACAAAGACATTTCTTTGTACAGCCAACAATGTGCTCCAAACTGTGGAGAAAAGATTTAAGGAAACACTTCTTAAATCAACTGAAATTCAGCACAGCAAGTTCAAACCATAAGGAAATTGCAGAGCAAATTATTAGTTAGAATCTCTGTGTAAACTTAAGCAGAACATTTTGAATAATATTCCTAAGAAATGCTTCTTATGATTAGGTATCCCAGTGGAACTGCTGTGTCCTTGTTTCCTGAATGCTGAACTGAAGACTCAGGAAACATTACACAGGAAGAGGAGCAAGTTGGGGTTTGGGGTTTTTTGGTTTGGGGTTTTTTTTAATGTTTGCAAGATCAGGTATTCCTATAAAAACAAGATACTGGTAATATAAATTGAGAACTACTAGTTATTTGCTTCTGCCTTATCTTTTTGTCTCCACTCTCAGTCTTGTCCTTCAGTGCTTCAGATTCTACTTTTGGTCAAATATTTTCTGATTCTACAGGACTGGCCATTAATAGAAGCTTTAAAAATTTTTGGGCACCTCAAAACTTTCAATTCAATGTCAGTTTTAGAAGAGACCCGATGAGCAGAGAAGATTCTAATTTTTTTCCACTTAATTCAGTTCAGTTAGCATTGGTTACTCACTTCTAGATATGTTGATTATCTGAATTAACAGTAATTTTAATAAATTACTCTCTGTGTGGGCATGCCTTAATTCAAAACTTACACAGGTCTACTAAGAGCATTGTGTTTCTCACCATGGATTTAAAAACAGCCTCACTGCTGAAGTGTCTGATCCCGACCTATCCAGGAAAGTGCTTTTCCGTGACTGTTGTTTTATGCACAGAAGGTCAGGGTCTGATCAGACAAACATGCATTTTTTAGCAGCTCCCCAGTTCGGTGCATGTTGAGTGAATGTTACACTGATTGCTGACAGATTCCCTCAGGATTTATGTTCAGACCCGTTTGCTGGCCTGAGATGTTCAATAAGTTGCGTTTTCTTAAACCAAAAAGTGCACTACTGGGGTTAGTTGGTTTTGGCAAAACTTGTTTACATGCTGATTTTTGATCATGTCATGGTCTTCCTCTGCAAACTACAGCTTCAGTGTGTGTGTGACCTACAACCTGCTCTGATTTTGGGTCCTGATAATTCCCTTTACCACAGCCAGTGTGACTAGCACGTCCTGTTTGAAGGGTTCAAGGCGATGGTGAAGGGACATGAGGAGTCTCTGTTTAGGCCTGGAGATGACAGAAATCTTAGCAGCATGTTCTGTCAAGAAGTTTTGCATCAAACTGTGTTTGGATCTTGCCCTTTCTGATCATGTGCCTGTCACAATGAGCATGGTTTTCCCCATTAAAAAAGTGACAGCTAGGATGAAGCTTCCACTGTGTTACATTTAAGTCTCTGTCCTTCCTTCTGCGTTGTTGGTAATATTCTGTTTATTAAACCATTCCTTCCCAAAGGGTAATGCTGGGTTACAGGGCACTTGAGCTCACTGTTGGTGTTTGGAGCCACAGCTGGATGTTTGTCACATAGGTGAGCTCACTCAGGGGTGTGGAAGGTGGGATCTGTGGTGATGAACACAAAGCCAGGGAGAGGGTAGGATCTTTCACCTGTCAAAGCATTTGCCTTTTTGAAAACAATATGAGCTCATCATCAAATTTAAGAGAAGAACAGAAAAATCCAGAACTGAAGAATCACAGTGTGACATCTTCACATAAGGTATAGGATGGGAGGCATCCTGAATTCCACTGTGGACACTCCTGGACCTGTAAAGGGGATTTCACTTACAGTCAGATCCAGTGCTGCTTGAAATCCTTGCAGGTTATGTCAGTGTTTGATCTTTGGAGTCCAGCCTGTGTTTGAGGAAATTGCATAAGTTGCCTTATGGTAACTTAGGAGAATGAAGACTAACAAAAATTTGCTTCTAATGCAAAAGAAATCCAAAAACTAATAGGAGACAGTATATTAAACCAGATAGAAATGTGCAATAGCTGCCTTTCTAACATTTCTTACCTGTAGTTGGTTATTAAGATGCCTGGTTCTTCCTGCACACACACTTACATATCCTTTGAATTGTCCATAAAATAGTTTCCAATGGTTTTTCTTCAGGGACAGTTTCTTTCACTAAATAAATGTTCATCTTACTGTAGCCAGCATGTATTGTTTGGCTGGGGGTGATCACCCTCCTAAACCCCTTGAAGCTGTTAAGACTTTGGATGAAATTCAACCCTTGTGTTAATGAATTCAACTCCACTGAATCCAAGTTGCACAAGCATCTTACCTCGTGTAATGACCTGGAGTTGAAACACAATATATCCAGGACATTATTCTTTGCTGACCATATATTTTTTCAGTACTGGTGTTGCTGAAATAATTCCAATTTGAAGTTCCTGGCAGGGTTATCTTATTATACTAAATTCCAAAGTAACCTTTTCCCTTCTGGCTTCATTAAGCAGCTTGTATCTACCACTCTGTACAGTGGTCTGTAGGGCTCCAGGCACATTTTGAAAACATACAAAGGAAATGCTTTCTCAAAAACTAGTTTATTCTTTTTTAAATATTAAATGGCAGATCTTTAAAAAATCTTTTACTAAAAGACAGACCTTGCTACTGCTCTGGGTGAGGGGAAGTGCTCTTTCCTCTGCCTCAGGAAAGTGGTTGAGCCTGGATGGCTGGGTCAACTTGTGTGTCACAGCTGTCCCCCTCTGTCTTACAGACCAGTTTTCTGATGGCACTTGCCATCAGTATTTTCTCTGTTGAGCTTCTAAATGAGTTTCTCCTTGTTTGCTGCTGGTGGGACATCTGGAGGGAGCTCTGGGTTGGGATGCTGAGCAAGAAGCCTGGGAGCTTCGTGGCTTTCCATCTGACCCGAACCTGAAGGAGAATTCTCTGTGTTGCTGTTTTTCCAGGTAAACAGCTTCCTGGCCTTTATCCTCTGCATCTTGAGGGAGAATAGGAACGTTTCTTTCCATCTCCCTGTGCTGGCTGTGCTTTTTGGCTCGTACCTGCTCGTTGGTGACAGCGGTCATGACCAGTTTGGAAACTCATAGAAATCCTGTTTTCATTTCCTGTGTTTCCTAGTTCTACCATCGTTTGGCAGAGGTGGTGTTGTGGTTTTTTTACCCTTTGTTTGTAAGCAATGTTCTTATGAAAACAGCAATCCCCAGGGCAGAGCACCAGCTGAAGCCTGCTGTTGCTTTGATGACCTGCCCTGCAAATACATCATCTGAACAACAGCCAGCAGCAATGAGTCCCACTGAGGTGCTTGTTTCATAAGTTCTGTATTAAAAGAATGTTTTTTTAACTTCTCTTGAAATATGGAAAGACTGCTTTGAAAGGAAGGGAAAGGGATAAAGAGAAATATGCAAAATAGTGAGAGGGAACTCAGAAAGGCTGATTGTTCAGTTTGCCTTGTAAAGCACCCAGCAATCTGGTTGCTTATATAACTTTGCAAACCCCCTTGGCCTGGAAGCCTCTGGAGAACTGACTATGCAAGATTTTTAGTATTTCCTGCTTCTTGTCAGACCCCAAAATCTTTAATTTCTGCCTTTCTCACATTGTTTTGATTATAGTTCTGTTTCCAGCTATAAACAGAACTAAGGAACTTGAATGCAAAAAATTCAAAGAAATGCATTAAAACATGAAAGAGATGGGCTGTTTGAACAGTTTTTATTAATCTGAACCCAATTAATGTGAACTTTTTAGATCTTGAAGCTTTGGAATATTTCTGTCTTCTAGTTGATGACCAAACCATCAAGTAGTTTCCATGAAAATACTCATTTGAACAGCACGTGGTGTTTGGAATATCAACACATGGTTTGTTCAAGGCTTCTTAAAGCCCCCTGAAGAGTGTATGCTAATTGAGCACCTTCTGGTGCAGAGATTTCATGGCAGTGACCAATATTTAGAAACGTGGATTCTCCTCTCAGGAATACAGCTGACTTTCAGCTCCTCTCCATTCTTCCTTTGTCTCCAAGATGACCAACAAGGGACTGTTTTGGAAATGCCGTTTATTCTTTGGAAGTAATTAGCTTTGTGAGTTAATTGAAGTCCCTCATATGCAATCTGTTGCTCAGTTGTCTTTTTACGTGGAGTAAACACTATTTTTTTAAGTTGTTATCAAGGTGTAGTCATTGGTGTGATAAAATACTTTTCTTCTTATAAATTTTAATTTAAAAATAATTTTGTTCTCTGGCTTAGCTGTACATAAGGAGTGACCAGTGTCAATCCAAATTCATGAACGAATTCATAGGCGAATTCCCAAATCACATGAAGACACATTTCTTTCCTTTCTTGCCAAGAGGAGAGGTTGTTACTAATTTAAAGAGTTGTTCAAATGCTACACAACCAAACTTAAGAAAAAATGGTTGAGAACCTGGTTTCAATTGTCACAGATATTTCTGTACAGCATTCTTTGATTCCCTAATCTTATTTTATTCTGAGCAAAATTCTCTTTTGGATAGCGAAAAACCTTTCTTTGTTCCTTAAGCATCTCTTGATCTAGTGAGATAGAATGTGTTCTTACATCTTTGATTCTGTAAAAGAAACTTTTTTTTTTGCTGTTTCTTCTCTTATTTCCCTTTGAACTGCTCAGTTTCAACATTTTTGGGTTTTACCCTTTTTAAAATCTCTTTTAGTAAAATAATCACCCAGTAGAAGTTCTACATGATTAGTGGCTTCATGGTTGGATCAAATAAAGAGATTTCATCTGCAGAGAATATTTTTATATTGCAGCATTAAATTCCAAAAGAAATCCAAGTCTTTTTTAATACAGAATATATATGGGGATTTAAAACTTGATTTATAGACTGTGTGATTAAGTTAGTCAAGGGAGATTAAACTTTATCCTTTATTTCTTAACTTGCCCAGTGTCTTTGTTTTCTATTGAATATTACTTCAAACACTTTGTGTCAGAAGAATTTGGGTGCTTAAAAGCCTTACAGACCCAGTCTTGCTTTCATATTTGTACCCACAGCAGTAGTACTTACCTCACGGTCATGACTCCATTTTTTTAATATCAAACTGCTGTAATTCTGAAAACTTTGGTAGTGTGCTTTAAAGATCTAGGTCAGGTGAATGTCTGCTCTCTGAATATGGACTTATTTTTAATGAGCTACCCAGCAAAGGTTGCCAGCTTGCACTGCTGATCTGGGCATGGCTCAGGGACCCCGAGGCAGCAGAAGAGAATCTGTTGGCCACTGGTAACCACAGTGTGCTAATAAAGGGGTTTAAGGCCGTGACTGTCCAGCTGCAGCTTCTCTGCATTAGGGTTGATACTTCAGTCCCTCTCCTTCACCCACAGCCACCTCCAGCAGCAGAGGGGGAGCAGAAGGGCAGAATTCCCTGCCCTGAGTCAGCAGGCAGTGGGTGTGAGAGGTTGTGTGGCACGAGCCCACAGCAGATGCCTCCACACCCGAAAACTGTGTGTTGCTGGTACAGAGCGAGGAACAGCTGAAGGGAACTTAAAGTAAGGATTCTTTGGAGAAGCTTCACTGAAATGATGGGAGGTGAACCTCAGGAAGGAGCAGGAGCAGGACTGGTCATTGGGCAGGAGGCCTGGAACCAAGCATGAGAACATTGAAATGATAAGTGATGCCAGAGCTTTGGAGAACTTGGGAAAGAGATACATTTTGCTTGGTGAAAAGAGATCTCATCATTACAGTTACTTGTGAGGAACTAAGGCAACAATATCTTAGTGTATAATGAGATGTTCAGTCATACTGCAAAATAAAGATTCCTTCAATAAGTGGAATTATAAGTTTACTGTTGAATTTCTGTCATAACATTTTGTCATTCTCTTCTGGGCTCATATTGCAGAGGACTGGAAGGATTGGTTTTTCCTCAAGTGTCTGGCAGAGCTAGAAGAGGTTGTTCTATATTCAGAATGATAGTTCCTCTGATTTTTTATTTGTTCTTACCAAATACTTCTTCTTTCCTTTCCCAAACCTAATTAACAGCAATTAATACCAAGCCATGGAAATTGGTTTGAGCTTAAATTTGCATTATAAACAGACAGTACCTTTCTTCAGCTGTCTTCTGACAATAAAAGGCTGAGAAGCATGATGCAGTCTTAAATTTTTATCAAGAGATTGTAACTTCCCAACATCATAATTTTCTGTTTTAAATTTATCAAAGCAGCCTTTTGAGAAAAAGGTCTCCAATGTGTCAGCTGAAACATGTAGTCTTAAGAACTTGTAGTTTCTTTAGACTGTATCTATTGATAGAGTGAAAAATCAATTTTTTCTACAACCCTCACCTTGCTAAATAGCACATCGTAGTTAATTCCTAAAGCTTCCGAGTCTCTGGTTCAGGAGAGTTCCTTGGGGATTGTTTTGAAGCTGTTCAGACAGTCCTGATGAGCAGCAGACCTGGTTTGTTGCTGTGCCAGCAGTGAGCTCTGTTAGAGGGAGAGGAGTTTTGCACTGAAGCTGCAAAGTTTGGGAGTTACATCCAAGCAAAGGTTCGTGAATGAAACAGAGGATTCCTTCCCCGTGCCTGTCAGTGGGAGCTCGGGGCTGAGCAGTTGTGCAGGGACAGATTTTGGAGAACTACAAAGGAAAATCTCAGAGTTCTGTTCTGTTCTGTTGGTTCCCGAAGAAGTGTCGCGTGTCTGTAATTTAGTACATCACCACAAACCTTACAGACAGTTTAATTCAAAGAGATTAACAGGAGAAATTCTATTGATGTGTTCAGGTTAACCTCGAATTCGCTTGTCCTGCCAGTGGCCCTTTGCAGTGGTGCTGTACAGCAAACTGCCTGGGGCGTTCCCGAGCCAGGAGAGCTGTGTCCCCAGAATCCAGGGAGAAGCGTGGCCCGGGATCACACAGCCAGGGGCGTTTTGATGGGCACTTTGGGAGGGTGCAGTTTGCATCTTTGTTCTTTCCTTTATTTGTCTTCAGTTAACAGACTGTGCAATGAGCACACCAGTAAGTAAAACACAATGTTATTGTAAAAGTAAAACCCGTCTGTTGCTGAAGAGACTCAAACACTTCAGAAACCAGCAATGACTCTCTGTGTGCACCTTGGCAGATGAACAGTATTTTGTATTTACTGAGAAGCAGGAGAGTTTGATACTGACTTAGATTTTGTTTGCTAAAACTGAACATTAAACTGAGGAACAGACCAAAAAAGGGGTCTTAAAATTCCCTGTTCACTGTTGTTTTTCGGTTTAGAGTGTGTGCCATGTCTTTAACATCCCCACTGCACACGTTTTTGAAGTAAAGGTGAAATCAAATGGAATAATTTTTTTCCTACCTTGGAATTTCTCTAAAGATCGAGGAGGCAGAGACAGGGAATGTGGAATGGGATGTAAACATTTATGTTTTATTTCAATACCATCCCTAATGCCAGTGAAGCAGTAGAAATTTGGCACTTTTCTGGAGGTGAATTGATGAAGGCTTTTTTCAGTTCTTTAGCTTCATCATTTGTTTTAAGCTGAGAGACCCTCAACTCTACTTAGTATTAAAGCATTAATAAGTTACCTGTCAGATTGTAAGGTGTAAAAATCTAAACCTGAGAGTACTGCTTGTTAGAACAAAGGAATATTGTGACAAAGCAGATAAACTTCATTACACAGTGATGGTATAAAATTTTCTTTAGTGTTTCCGTAGTGCATTTTGTGTCTGCTTCTGAGGATGCAGATTTTCCTGGCAAATTTGGTGTCATTAGTAATGGACTGGTGCTGTTTTCACATGGTTGAATTGTGCCATTTTTATTTACTATGTTTGAATTTTCATCCTGTCTTAGAGGTAGAATGAGTTAACTGAACTGTGACATCTGCTCGTATGTGAGTCATCTGTTGCTCTGTCATTCTGGCATACTTAGGTCTTAAATTTGGTATAATATTGCATATTTAGGGTCAAATTCCTGTTAGATTTCGGTTTTAACAAGAACTGGTGTCTGTTATGCATCACCACCTACTTGTGCTTTTTCTTCCCTCCTCTGGTATAAAGCAACCATCCTATGTCTTTCTTCCCTTGAAAAGTGGAAAACAGCTTTTAATGTTCTAACTTGTAGATTTATCTCTTGTTCTCTCCTTCTAAGGCAGTTCAGTACCATCACTTGCAAGGGTGCAACTTCTGCTCTCACTAACTGTGCAGAATAATGGACTAGTGCAATTCTCTGGGTCTGCATAAACGCTGACTCTGGCAACTTCAAACCCTAAATACACACTCTGTAGGGGAGGTTTTCAAGCAGATGTTCAGTGTTAATAGTAATGTGTTTAACTGACCTGAGGTTCTGAAGGCTGAAGTCCAGATTCTGTCTTGGCATGTTGTGCATCAGATAAATTACACTAATCCTGTGCAGAGTATTGGGTGTCACAAGTGAGGTGGTACCAAAGGTGCTGCGTATTTGCATCCCCAGCAGAAATGATGGTGGAATGGAGTTTAATGTTTGTTGAGATCTTCATGTCTGTCATGATGATCCAGCTTTCTCAGAGTCCAAATCCATGTGAGAAAGATCCTATAACTGATCTTCTGAGGGATGGGCCAGACCTTTCCTGTCCTGCATGGTTTGGTGCCTGTGAGCATCAGCAGAGCTGCCCAGGTTTCTCAGTCTTCAGTAGATCACTAAGATGTTCCAGGACTATTTCAAGACACTGCCTCCTAAAGTTAATCATAAATAGCAATGTAACTTTTTAGAGCTTAAAATTCATTCAGCATGGTAAGTATTTCCAGAGAGAAAGTGGGAAGTGACTAAAAGTTCTTGCTGTGCAAAGCTGCTCTCCTTCACCTTTGCTCCATTTCTGCCCAAACCCACCACTGCATGGGTTTGTGTTTCATGCCTCCCTCCAGAATTTGGCTGTTGAAACAAAAGCTCCTTGGTTCTTTGAGAAAATCATCACAGAACGTGCATCTTATCTTCAAAGTGTTTTTCTGACATTAATTAATTGGATCCTCACGATCCTGTGAGCAGGATAAGGAGCAGCCTGAAAATGCCCATTAAGCACCTACTGCAATGAACTGTATTAACCTTTTTTGGAGCCTAAGTGGATAAATGGTTTTTTCTACTGCCTAAATAACTTCAGAAGTGTTTGCAAAAAAGGGCACAAAATTTAAAACTGCTTTTGAACTTTGAGCAGACTTTTATGCCTACGTGCTTGTGGACGTAGAAAAGCTGCTGTTCAAACAAGCAGGGGCAGATCCTGTGCAGCTTGGAAATTACAATGGTGCCATTGATTTCCTTGGGCCTGGGCTCTGCACATCAACTGGAAGGCCTGGCTCCTTGCTTGGGAAGTAAAGCAGTATGGAGTAAGCCCTGATTTGAATAAAGAGCTTTAAAACCTAATAATCATAAAAGTAATAATACCTATAATGAAGATACACTTGGAAACAGATGGTAAAGATTTTGTGTGAGACAGACTGAAGAGAAAGACACACTAAATGAATGGAAAAGAAAGGCAAAACAAAATAAAGTCATTGGTATTTGTGGATATAACCAAATATGAAATCGGAAAATATTTTATCTCTCCACGGGATTACTAAAAGTTCCTTTCTCTCTCAAGTGACCATTATCTTAAACTGTATCTGACAGTAAGTCTTTGTAAAGGGAACCAATTTGTGTTTTGGTATTTAGGGTGGGGTTTGTTTCTGTCTTCACTGAAGTTAATCAGGAAAAATGCTGTTAACCACTGAAGTCGCTGTGTGGATTTGTGATAGGATTATAAATGAAAAAATACACAGTGTTGAAACCCACTGGACTTGAAATATGTGTATATCAGTATTGTCCAGCAAGATCTTTAGTATCGAGTTCACATTGCCAGTTCATGGTCAGATATTTTCCCTAGGATTTATGGTCCTTAAACAATGGAAGAATGATCTTTGATTTGGAAGTAAAGTAATTGTTAATTGAGTGGGTTATGAACTTGGAAACACTGAAACAGTGATTTTTTTTTAAAGAGAAGACAGATAAATATCATATTGAAGACTATGAGTAGTATTTCAGTCTGCAGTTTAAACAAAAGTGTAGCTTTCCTTGTATCAGTCCTGTGGTGCCTTCCTATTTAGTGCAGGCAGAAATGAGCTCAGGAATGGGAGAAGAGCTCTTGAATAAATGATTGATCTGCTTTGTACGTTACCTCAAGGCAAGGTTCCAGTAACACACTGTCTTTTTTGGTCGTTGGCAACCAGGGGGACAGTGGAGATTTTTGTAGACACCTCAGAGTGCAGGAATATTTCTTGGTTTTGCCCAGGCTTTGCCAGGGATCTGTGGGTGGCTCCTGGGCCTGTGTGTGTGCTTGCCAATCACCCAGTGAGAGGCTGCAGCTTTTGGGCAATAGGTATAGAAGATTTTTATCCCCTAGAAATTTAATTCAGTTATGTGCTGCCCTTTTTCTTCTGCATTATTATTCCTACCCTGCCTAAGTAAGCTTTGGAAACCATTATTGATTGTTGATCAGTGCACTGAAGGTCTTGAGCTGTGTCCCAGAGTGGTTAATGTGGAGCTCAGTTTTGCTGAGGCACCCACCATCCCTCTGTTCTGGAATGGAATGGCTGAGGAAAGCTCTTAGGAAGCCCCACAGCCTTTCTCTTCACAGTACATTTACAAGTGAGAAGAAACAGTGTGTTTACATCACGTGTTTGAGAAAAGTGTTGAGCAGCTCCTTTAACCTTTTTGTTGCTTTTTCAGTTGATTTTGCTTGTGGGTTGGTTTGAGGTTGTGTTTGGTGGGGGTTTTTGAGCAGAAGAGACTGTCAGTGCGGATGTCTGCAATGATTTTATTGGCTTGAGTGGAAGAGATGTTGTTTGATCAACTGGTTATGGTTTCCTTGGATGAGGTAGGCAGGGTTTGTGTTTTCGATTAGATTTTTTTAGGCAGCTAGTATAGAAACAAATAGAGAAGGTAAATAGAAAAGAAATAGAAGGGGTGGGAAAAGTAAAGTGAAGAAGATGCTAACTGAAAGGCAGCATAAAGGGAAATACCAAAATGCATTCAAACAAAACATTCTACCAATACATTCTTTAAAACACTAGTAAATATTTTAACCTGAATTTGTATGTCTGTGTAAAGTCATCGAGAAAGTATCTGGGGGTTGATGTTTACTTGGCCTGCTAATAATCATCTCTGATAAAGGCTTTTTTGGTTCAGTTAATTTGTTCAAACTTACCTGGTGCATTTTTGTAAATGTAGGTGACTCAAGAGCTTTATTGAATGACTGTGTCTCAAATCCAGTTGTTTTATATAATATAATGGCTGCACAAGGGCTGCAAACCTTGGCAGTTACCTGCAGGCCTGCTGTGCTCATAGCACAGGCCCAACCTCTAAAGGATCCCAAAGCCTCTCCTAAATTGACTTTCGTCTCTCCAAAAAGCTGTTCTTGGCTCTTTGGTCAGTAGTTAGACCTCTTCAGTGTTCCATTAGTCAGGAATGAGAGGTAAATTGGAAGATGCAACGTGTGCTTCCAGTGTAACAGTCGTAATTCAACAAAGGCCGCCCAGAGGTGTTCAGCAGATATTCCAGGGCTGGGCAGCAGCTTCTCCCAAGCCATGGCCTTTCCCACAGGACCACAGTCTGTGCAGATAAACAGCTTATCCACCAGAGTGGTGGCAGCTTGTTCTGTTCCTGGATCAGGGGGTGGGAGGGGTTTGTCCAAGGTCCTGCTCCCTGGAATACAACTGCAATAGCAGTGCTGGGGTTTATGGCTTGGCAGTGGCCTGTGCCTGTAACCACTTTAAATTAGGCCAATCACTATGGTCTAGTCCACAAAAACACTGGATTAAGAGGATTGATTTCTCTCTATGGCTGCCCTCTCCCTGATAAAACTCCTGGGTTTGCCTTGAATTGTATTGAAATAGGTCGAGTAAAGTTGAAGACTTTGGGAAGAATGTGTGCTATCATCCAGTGGCACGGAGTATTTCCTAGACATGTGTAACCTGTTACATTTCAGTAATTGTTTAGTTTGTGTTTATAACAGGAAACCAGTTTAAATGACTTCTGGGAGGGTAGGTATTTAACAGGCTCTTTACTGGTAGACAGCATTCATAAAAAGACTTGCTTATTTATCTCAAACTTGGAAAAAAAAGTGTTCCTGGCTCGGTATGAACTAGGTGTGCTGGATGTACTTTTACAAAAAATTAAGTTCACTGTTAATGTAAACAGTGTGAGAAATGCTGTCTGAAATGCAGAAAAAAAATAGACTGTGGGTTATATTAATTTAGGTAATTAATTATTTGGGTATATTAATTTTAAACAAAAATTAAGGCTGTAGCTAATCACTTTTTATAGTTCTGAAAAAGTGATACTGGAGAAACTCCATTAAAGGGAGAAGATAGAGCTTATCAAACTTTAATAAGAATTAATCAGAGACATAAAGAGAAGGATTTTTCTTTTCCAAGATGGAATTTTAAAGGAAAAATTAGAAATTTGCTGCTGAAATGTTGGATATTTAATGTTCAGCATGTTAAATTAATTTCAGTCATATTTCATGGTTTGAGAGCCTGTATATAACAACTTCTGTTCAGTGTATTGATCAGGAGACCTCTGGAACTGGTGCAGAAGGTCCAGAAGATCAAACTTTAGAAATACTAGCAACAAACTGCAGAGCAGTTTGCAAGTGATCTGCTTGCACAGTGTGGGGGGTAGAAAATAAGTAACTTCTTGCTAAAAGAAAGAAAAAAGCAGCTTTCTTGTTATTAATATATTCTTTCCACATATGCTTGGAAAAACTTAAATTTAGTTCCTGATGGCAAAATAATTATGTAGTTTGTCCTGGTTGTACTTAACTCATTTTTTTCTATTGTGTGTTTGGAATCTGAACTCCACTGTTTTATCTACGCTGCAGACAAAATACTGCCATTAATTAGCCAGACTTAGTGATCTGGGCATAGACTCACTACTTGCAAATCCATATTTTTTCCTGTGTTTCCATGAAAAAGGTTGATTGGGGAATTTTTTAGTTTTTCTTCGTTAGCTTAATAGGTAGCTTGGGAAAAAAGAACAGTGATAGAATGAGAAGTGATACTCTGAAATGATTTGTGTCTGGAATAATCCTGTGTGCTGCTTTTTGTGAAATATTACAGTCATATTCTTTGTTGTTCTTGGAGCTATAGAAGTCATCAATAAAATGTGATGATTTCTAGGTTTGTCGTGTCTACGCATTTCTGGGCTTATCTCCAGGTATCAGTCGTGTGTTTCACATGGTTTGATAGCTTTGTCAAATAAATATCAACTCAGTTCCATCCCAGGACATCTTTGTTATGTTTAAATGTGTGGACTGACATAAACAATAACATGTGTGATACGGGGCCAAGCCTTTATAGCCAGAAAATAATGCCTGAGAAAGTGCATCCCAGTGCTGACTCGACCTGCTGTACGTCCAGCTTTGCTCTGACCACCCAGCCTGTTGTGCCAGGAATTCCTGTTCTGGCAGAGCGTGCTCAGGTAAATGGAGACAGTCTGTAACTGGTATTTATATTATTTTTCTTTGCTGGGAGCTAAATACTCGGGAGGATCTGCTATCAATTAATGTCAAAGCACCTGTATCCTTACCATAGTGACCACCAAATTAATCAAAGCCAATCTTTCCCACCCATAGTAACCTCTGATCTGAGTTTGGCTTCAGTCTCTGCAGTGCCCCGATCTAACTTGTGTGCTGGGCCCAGCTCTGAGTTTTCCCTGCCCTGCTGGGCCAGCTCAGAGAGCTGTGGGCTCAGGCTCCAGTCTGCTGTTCAGTAGGAGAGAACTATTTCAGATCTCTCCTCTGTCCTGTTGTTGGCTCTCGTCCCAATGTTACTGTATTCGAGACTCCAGTGTCTCTGTCAGACTGGCCTGCGATCAGACAGTGGCTCTGAAAGCCTCCAGAGAGTGGGAATGACAGACATTGAGCCAGAGGAATTCATGGCTAGGCTTAGGGGACCCAAGAGTGCTCTCAGATCTGTGTGTTTTGAGTTACAGTGTTCAACTTTACCACACAGAGCATCCAAAATTCTTGAGAAATTCCACTTGAAATTCGAAACAGTTTAGGAGTATTCATTAACTCCAGTTTTTCATTGCAAGGACTAAAAGCTATTTAGCAAACAAAAGAAGCTGTTATGATTCTTTCTTCTTTAGCTTTTGATTCTCATGAGATACAGTGCTCTTTTCTGCAGAGATGTCACAATCTGCTTTTTTAGCTTAGCTGTCATCCAACTATTCCAGTTCTTGGCAGTTGTCAGGAGTGCAGAGAGGTACAAAACATTTTTTGTTATGCCAGCTGGAGAAAAGAGTGGGGTATTTACACATGTGCATTTCACTAATCTAACCCTTCTGACTGAACTAATGTCTAGATTAGAAGATAATTCAATTGCATTTATCTACCCATAGGATTTTTGCCAAATGTGAGCTGAGTTTCTGTGCTGGGGTAACTAATGTGCAGCTGAGCTGTGCCAGAAGGCTCAGCTATCATGTTCAGAGCCATTAACAGCCACTCCGATCAACTTCTGAAATATAAGAACCAGATTCCAACTGAAATTATGTAACTAAGCCAAATACTGTAATCTGCAGATTCAGTGGGAGCTGCATGCCTAAAATATCACTTGCTATATTGGAAATGTATCCCTCCTGGAGACTACCAAGTCCTGAATGTTGTTTGTTATATATTTCTAAATAATTCTAAATATTTCTAAATAATTGGTTTACAGCTATTGCCAGTGGAGAGTATTTCCTGATGTTACTGAGGTAGGATAGGAAATATGTTGCTAAGAATTCAAGCCAAGCTTTTTCACTGGTCTTAGACTGAAATTCTGGTTGTTCCCAATAAGAGCTGAAGTCCTGAGACTGCCACTTAGAAACTGTAACCTTAGTTATGCCCTGCCTTCTTTAAATTAAGAAATTAAGGATGTGTAAGTAAGAATGGGAAAGGGCTTTATGAAGTTCTGTATAGAAAAAAAGCCCAAAATTCTGAGTTAGATCTTGCTGATGAATTCCTTTGTTCTTCTGAACCACAGGAGCTCCATTTGAGGTGCTGCATTTCCTGAAAACAGAATAGTAAATGTGCAACTGCATATACATTTAACATAGTTTACGTACAGCTACAAGACATCCGGGATTTTTACTCCAGTTTTAGTGTGTTTTAGTGCTGTCCTTCACATTTCATTTCTCTTAGTCTACTTTTGGGCCAGTCCTTCTGTCCTTCATCTTCGGTATTTTCAGGCAGACCTGACCAATGGTAAAATGACATACAATTGACAACAGCAGAATATTTACACTGACTTCAGTGAAGGTGGAAATTTAGTCATTCACTGCTACCCCTTCAAGTCAAGGGAAATTTCTGTGCAAGTTAAAAGAGCAGGAGCTTTTTTTAGATCTTTAATAGTACTTAGTAAAATGTATTTGAGGTATGTAGTTATAGAGAATGTCTAGGTGAAAACAAATGGAAAGTTCATCTTTCTTATCATGTAGTGTCATTGTGTAGCTTAATTGTGTGAGCCCCTTTAGTTCAGCTCATCTGCAGAATAATGGAACCTGCTCATTTTCAGTTTTTGTTGCAATGATTCTTACCTTCCCCAAGCTTTAGGCTGCCTTCTGACAGTTTGTCTCTCACAAACTCCAGTGTAGGGGCTGTGATAGACTACTCATAAAATGCAATAAATGTGTTTGGGAATGATGTCATTTCTCACAGGACTTTTTTTACTCATTGCAGTCCATCTACTTTGATACAAATTGGAAATTGAAACTCCCATAGTGAAGAACTAGGTTGTTGCATCTTTAATTGTGGATATTGAGATCCTGATGCAGTGCAACACTTGCATATGTAATTAACAGCACGTAACATTAATGCCTCCACACCTTCCTGACTTCATTAAAGCCTGTCGTGCTGAGGAGCACTGAGCAGGTTTTTGTGTTAGAGACCTCATAAACATAACACTAACATAAAGATCAACTTCATCTCTGTTGTTTCCTCTTGTTCTTTCATTTGCTTTCCCAGTAAATGTTAATATGTCCTACAATAAATGCTTTTACTAACTAATTGTATACTCTGGGTAAGAATACTCTTTAGAGTATTCTCTAATTCTCTGCTGTTTAGAGTAATATCTCAACATTTGGGATTATTGCCTTTGAGTAACCTACTCCCCATGGAAAGCTTGGGAATCATGTAAGTGTTATTAGTTTTGTACTTATGAATAATATTATTAGAAGTCTTCAGTCACTCAAAAGCACCTGCTTGGAAAATGGGAGAAGGCTTTTTACCAGAGCAATTTTAAAGAAGGGAAGCAGTAATGGGAAGAAAACTGAAAATGTAACCGAAGATGCAACTCAGAAGGAGTGCTTATGCCTTGCAGTGCAAGAATTACCAAAATGCTGAAATTCTGCTTTAATTAACCTTTTTATTTGCATCATCAAATCTGCTTCATGAACTCCCTGTTTCAAAAGCTCCAGGCTGTGTACAGACAGAGGTTTGCAGTATTAGTCTGGCAGCTGGGTAATAGGATGCAGAACATTTGCTGAGTGAGTAACACCACGATTTCTGTGAGTTTTCCAAAGGTGTGTCGTTGTATTCTCAGTGTTGCAAACTGCTTCCCACTGGGATCGAGTGTGATGTGTGGGAGAGCAGTAGTGACACTGAAGGGTAATAAATGCCCTATTATCACGTTTTACAAATGTCACATGTCTGTGTGATTATTCTGCAGGACCTTGTGCGTGCCAGAGGCTCGGAAGTCGGAATGAGAACACTGTGCTCAGAGAGGGGGTTTCTTGCCTTTTGCTTCTCATCAAAAAGGCACAACAGAAGAGGAAGTGTAGAACAGCTGATGTGCTTCTGTGTCAGTTGGCTGTAACTAATACCTAGCAGGGAAGACTATTAAAAAACACAGGGAAATCCTGCATCCTGCCCTGGTAGAAGCTCAGGATACTTGCCTTTGGTGACGTGCAGACTGAATCTGCAATTCTTTTGGAGATTTTATTGAAGTTGTTGAGATTTGAACCTGCCTGGCCCTGAATAGGTTGCACAGCTGTATGACAAATCAGGGTGTTTTTTTCTCAAAGCCCATGTTGTTTATTGCAGCAGAAGTTATTTGTCTGTTCTGCTTTGTTGCCCCAGCATTTTCCTTGAGCTGGTGCATCACTGTGGCTTTTGGAGTCAGAAGCATAAAAAGGAACAGGCATAACTGAGTGAAGAGGGAGCTGCAGCAGCAGGGGGAAATTAGAGGGCAACAGTTTAATGAAGACTCCAAAAGGAAAATGACTGTTTGCTGCAGTGCAGAAAATGAGCATTTCTGTTTGCAATGATTAGCTGTAAACCTTTAAGAAAGTAAATAGTTGTGGGTTTTTTTGCAAGTGGGAAAAAAAAAATCACATATCTTTTGAAAGCTATAGTGGGATTTGCTGCTCTCAAAATCGTTAGGAAATGCATCCAGAAGATGACTGCTTCCTCAAAAATGGAACAACTTTAAATTAAACCTAAGACAGCAGAACCTGTATATTTTGTGCTTGCTTTTTTTGACACCATCATGGTGGAAGGATAAAACCTGCCAAAGTAGGACCTCAGGACAAACTTGGCAGAACTGGTTTAATGCAATTCACTGTTTCAAATTTATTCCCCTATGGAGCAGAATTTCTTTAATACGATAGGTCCCTAAGGAGAATATCAAAACAACTCCTTGAGCAGGATTAAGCTGTTGATCTGAAGTCTACAATTAATATTTTAGATAAGAAAGGAAACTTCATAAGCCTTTCCTTGGAAAGAAGAGTATACTTGAATTATCGTTTCCTTGTAAGAGTGTTGACAATCTGGTGCTTTTATCTAGTGTGTGCTGTAACAATATTTAAGCAATTACTTGAATGCAAATGTTAGCAATAAACACCATGTGTCATGTTTAATTTGCAATGTTATGACTACTACTCAGTTCATGGATAACATGCAGCAGTACCTTTGCAAAATAAGTATATGCCCAAGCTATTCAAAGCTGTAAGCAAAGATGCTTGTTGGGTTTCTGAGAAGTAGATTTTTAAGTTCCTAGTAAGTGAAAAAATGAGTAAGGTTTGTTAGGATAGGGGTCTATATTACAGGGTAACTGTGTAGTCAGACAAACTCAAAATTTCAGATGCTTCCCAGACCTGTACAGGAGTAAGTCTCTAAAATTTGGATACATGTGCAGAAGATTCTGATTCCCAAGCTTTGAAAATGGACTGAAAATGCCACTACACCCGATTTACTCCTGGTTTCAGTCCAGATCTTAAAACCACCTGACAAGTCATGTTATACTTTTGTATTGTGTTTGCTTCTGGTCCTCCCTGGATTGAGTAGGAGTGGAGGCAAACACAGGGGTTTTTTGTCCTAAAATTTGTGTTGGAAAGTATTCTTTTGCATGAGGATTACATAAGGTCATCAGCACTTCTCAGTGGAGAGTCCCACTCTGTAGTCTGTGTCCTTTTGGGCACAGTTCAAGTGACCAGTAATGGCTTTGAACTTCCAAAATAGTTGGAAGTTCAGCAACCCTTTGCCTCAGCTGTGCAAAGTTAGAGGGTGCCCCGTTTTTGTCACAGGAGATCTGCACCCTTACCCTGTATGAGTTGCCAGTGAAGAAACTAAATACAGTGCAAGAGGTAAAGGTGCTCAACCTGCAGAGACACTGTCTTCAGGTTTGGTTTGTACAATCTGATACTAATTTAGAGCCCACTCAGTGAACTGCTGACCATTTTCTAATATCCTCTGTTGGCTCTGGAATAAGGGTTTTGTAGGATCAGATTGTTAAAATCATTTGATTCTTGCTGATCATGAGATCTTAGCCCTACTCATATTTCTTGAATTAAGCTGAGAGTCCTGTGGGAGCTTTGCCATGACCTCAATAGGAGTTTGAATTCAAAAACTCAGAGGCAAATAATAGATAATTCAGTTCATGCCAAATTTATTCTTAATGCTCTGTAACTAAGGTGTATTCTAATAATCAGCAAATATCTATCCTTTTGGAAAGGAGTAATTTCAGAGAATCCATTTGAACTAGTGCATATTTCATTGGACTGTTCCAACAAACCCCTCACTTCCAAGTTTCTCTTTCTGTGAAGTTCCTCATGGTTTGTACCATGAAACCAACTGAATTCTCCCAGGAGATTGCACAGGGGGATCTGGGTGGTTTGGTAGCACGAGATGCACCATCCTGCTCTGATTTTTATAACCAGTGTGTGAGTATTTTAGATTCAGTTCTGAAAGCCCCATATAATTTATTTTTGTGCAGGAAACATAAACAGTAGAAATTGGGCATTTCTTTCATGTCTTTGGTCATAATGCTTATTCAGAACTAGTCTTCTTACTTACTGCAACTGTATCTGGGCATTTTCTTTAAACATGCTGGGAAGGTGGTGTTGTTTCTACAGAAAGTTAGTATGGCCAAGATATTCTTGCATTTTAATTCAACTGAAACAGCAACAGAACTAAAAAAGAAAAGGCTTATTAAAATAAAATATGAAAAATACGCTCCAAATGTGATGTGCCACGTAAAAATTGTGCTAATGGTGTAAAAATAAGATAGTTGCCTGTCAGATGCTTTGGTTGAATTGGCAGCTGCAAAACAAATGCAGCTTGAGAGCCCCACTCTCCTCTCCCAAATGCCTGTTCTTGGTGCCTCCTTTGAGGACGTTTATCAAAGAACTTTTTAGTGTCTTATCAATCTTTGACTTGCACCTTGAGTGCATCTGCAGCTTGTCCAGGTTCCCTGGATTAAATCACCAGCAAGACATTCACAGTTGCCTTCAGCAGCACGAGCCTTCCCTTCCATTCCCACTGGCCACAGTTGCAGACGTGCATCCTCTTCCCAGCAGAGAGGAGTGTTCCCTGCCTCGCTCTCTTTGGGTCAGGACCAAATGAGAGACCCTTCATCATTTTGGTATATGGGAAATAACTTTGATTCTGTCTGTCTGAAGTCTTATTATGGTTTGTAAAGCAATTAAGTGGGACTTAGGACACTTCTCCCAGACAGAACGGCCTTAGGACAGAACAATGTACTGTATTACTCTGGATATTAGTGCTGTTGCCAGATCTGAGAGGTTTCATTTTATTATTGGTACTGTGCCTATTTTGGGTGGAAGTGTACTGCAAATAGTGTGGGTATTAGGCCCACACATAAAATATTTCTCTTCAGATATGGTTAGAAAAATGGGACTCATTCAGCAAGACATTTACAAAATATATCAAACTGCTTATATGGAAATGCTAATCAGAGTTTGTATCCTGAAATACTCTGTACAGCTCGTGCAAAACATTATTGAAGACCACTGTAAACAACACTGTTTTAGTTAAAAAACTGTTTTGAAGATGAAAGATAGATTAAATGAACTACAGCCTGTATGAGAAATTCCTCATGAGGAATTAATGGTAGAGCTTTTCATAATCTTTCATGCTTTGGCAAAAAATATTAGCACCATAAAAATTCTTCAGGGGGCAGAGTTGAGGTGGTAGCTGCAGAGTGATCAAAACATAAAAGAGGAACATTTTCCCTTTTTATGGAGAGGCCTCTTTCAAATCTGTCATATGATGGATTTGAAATGAAAGTTTAATGTGCTCGCAGTTTCTCAGACAGCCATCTTTCTACAGCTTCATTATTAATAACAATTTAATCTTAGCCAGCTCTTGCTTTTTTCTGAGCTCTTGATAATTCATTTATCTTATTTGTTTAGCATCAATCTAAGAAAAAATACCCAGATCATAAAAGTTGAGGAAGTGTTCCACATTAATAAACCAACGTGAAACCAGTCTCCAATAAATTCTGCAGAAGTGTTTAATCCACGGTTGCTTGAATTAAAAAGCAACAAGTGTAAATAGTGTATAAATAGCAAGTAACCAATGTGACTGGGTTTCATATTTAACCTGTGTGCAACAGTGTGTGAGCCATAATTTTCCCTCACAGCCCTGTGTGAGTAATGATGAGGCCGTTTTCCCAGCTAATGTTGTATAAAATATTTTTCAGCTCATGTTTATGGTGCAGAGACTGTTTTGTGAGTGTGTCAGTAAAGTCTGAAAAGGTGGGCAGCTCTCCCCCGTGACTCAGTCCCTCCAGGTTTGTGGGGGTGCAGCTCTGCCTGTCCACTCAAATCCATAGAGGATTTTGGACAGGGAGAATTACAAGTCTTAAACTTCACCCATCGAGGCTCTTTATAGGCCAAGTGGTCCAGGGCCTGCCCTATGTATTTCCTTGGAAGTAAACACTGTCAGCAATATGGGCTTCTTTCTCACGGGTTCAGAGCTGGTGGTAGCAGCTGCTTTAATCCTTCACCTTTCTACATCTTACATTTTGTCCAGAACCATAAAAAAAAAAATTCTTACAGTGTAGGAAGAAGGAAATGCAATAATATAAACTCTTGTAAATATAATTGTTTACTTTTATACCCATTGTATTCAGTTTCTGTCTTGTTTTCCTTTAAAAGCAGATTCAATACTATTTAAATTTTTTCTTGCAGAAATTGGGATACTAATAATAAAGACTAAACTAATTTAAATTTTAAATTTACAGATTGCACATTTGTTTTCCTGTCCTTTGTTATGAAAAAGTTACTTTGAAAAAGTAGGTTGCTGAGTCCTTTGCCTCTGTAAGAGGTGTGACAGTACTGGTTTGGTGCAGGAGTGATTCATAAATCCCATGTGACTGCAATTCAGATGTTTGTTAGTTATTAGATAATACATCAGTGTTGCATACCTCTGTTTCTGCATAAGGCAAGCCAGTGCAAGCTGACTTGAAATCACAGACAAACCTGAAAACTGGAGTTGGTTGGTGTTTGAAGACTGATAAAGTCACACTTTGTGTAATGAGCCATTGCTCTTCCATTCATGAATAACAATGGTAAGGACATAGAAGAGACCTAAGTGTGATGGTATCCAAGCACTGCTTACAGAATTTAACAAAAACCACAGTGAAGTCATCTGCTTTAAAAGATTTCAGCAATATTAAGCAAATTATATAGTTGGGTAGTCACCAGCAACCCCTCCTATGGGGGAAAAAAGACTTTGAATGTTAAACTTTAGACAAGGACACTGGCAGTGGCACTGTCCCTTCACACAGGATGCTCTGTCCTGGCCTTCTCTGCTGGATTGGCTTTGAGCCTGGAGAGCAGCTCAGTCTTTGGTAGGGTCCAAGGTAGAACTTGCTCTGTGCATGAAGATACTGATCTGTCCAATTCCCTGGATTTTGTAGTGGCCCTTTAACCCACATGTCTATATTTGCCTGCATCTTTGTCTGTAACTATGGAATTTTCACAATACAGGGTTTCTTTCAACAAGGAGGTAGTCAAAGAGGAGTAGTGAAGTGGTTGACGTGCTTTCTGAAATGTTGGCAGTAGTATTGCACTTAAAATCACTTATTTATATACAAGAACAGTGTTCCTTGCAGGGTGGTTCTCTTGCTGTCCTTTTCTATCCTAACATGATGTCCCTTTACACTGACATTCTGTGGTGTTTTTCTCCACACAGTCACACTGGTGTTCACTGAGAGGCCTGCAGCAAAAGCAGAAAGACTGCTTCTACTGATTAATTAAGTCAATTCAGATGTCTGGAATATGTACAAACAATTTAAGTTTCTTCTCTAATGTGCGTTACTTTGGAATTAATGGCATAAATTTAATTTCCCATCATTTAGGCCATGCATGTAGACTTCTTAAGTTTTTCCCAGTAACATGAATAGTTGTGTGTAGTTTTGAGAGCATTTTAACTGAGTATCACAGTTGCTGGGGCATGGCACAGAAGAAACAGTCTCTGGAATATCTGGATCCTTGACCCTAAATTTTTGTAAGTTCAAAGCTTGTGCCTTGAATTTACATTTTAAAAAGTAAATTACCAAGCAATGTAGAACCAAAGGTATTAGCAAATTTTGTTGTCTGTTTTAAAGTCTGTATTTAAAAGCAAACTCTTTCGTAATAAAATGGAAAATCTATGAGTTTAGAGAAAGGGTTGTGTCTTTCCAGTGTGCTTAAACAATGTCTGATGTGGTTTCAACCTCAAGATATTACTATATTTTTAAATAATATATAACCATGCACATATAATATATAACTTATGCACATATATGTGCAGGAGTTTCTGACCCTAAGGCCTTAGTCACATAAACAGATAAAGGAAGTAGGAAGCAGAAGGAACAGAGGCACCTGAGTCACTAAAGCAGTGACTTGCCCATGATAACAAAGGGAATGCACTGCCCAGCTGGATATTGGATCCATATTTTATCCTTCTCTGACAAGCATCTGATTTGCAAGTCACTTTTTCTTATGCAAGAGAGCTCATCATTCCAGACTGTGCTGCAGATCAGGGCCCTGCAGATGTTCTGGCCAAAAATCCTGTTCTGAAAGGGAAATGGGGGCACTGGCCAAGCGGCTCCATGAAGAATAACTGGAATATTTTAGCAATTCAGGATACTGCTGTGTCCCTAAATTGTTTGGTGCTTCTACACTGTGTAATGTACTGATTTCCTGTGTCTGACTCAGTGTTTTGTTCTGCCTAAATCACAAAATAATCGATTCAATGGG
This sequence comes from Pipra filicauda, assembly GCF_003945595.2. Lineage (NCBI taxonomy): Eukaryota > Metazoa > Chordata > Aves > Passeriformes > Pipridae > Pipra > Pipra filicauda. The sequence goes on along the minus strand of NW_024104976.1, from coordinate 5,554,666 downwards.
AAGAAAGTGGAGGAAAACCACTTCCTTGGCATCCGTACGTGTTCAGCGTGTGCCGCTGCCTCGCTGAGAGTCACATGACTACCTGTGACCAGAGAAACTGTTGGTAAAGTTTTCCAAACTGTCTTTGATTCTCCTTTCTTTTCCTGCAGCATAAACATACAAAGTGTTCAGACAAAGCTTTCTAAGATTGGGTCGCGTTTGGGGTTTTCTTTTTCCACAACCACTAATCCAGTTGTTCCTTCCAACAGCTTCGTCCCTTGGCGTTGGAGAATCCCTAACAGTGTCCTCTGCTCCTCTGGGGATTTGGTTGGGCACCAGAGCGTGGAGGTGACCTCCTCTGACCCAAGTCCTTGTGTTTGTGTCCCATCCCTGCAGCCCTGCGGAGCCGCTCGGGACGGTCCATCATCAACGGGAACTGGGCGATCGATCGGCCCGGGAGATACGAAGGTGGTGGGACAATGTTCACCTACAGGCGCCCAAACGAGATCTCCAGCACTGCAGGGGAGTCGTTTTTAGCAGATGGCCCAACAAATGAAGTCCTTGATGTCTATGTGAGTTAGTGTTTAGATTAACCTTCCTGATGGAAAAACAAAATGTTCCGTTCATTGTTAACATGGGACACGAAAATTACATTCAGTACCAATACTTTGTTACTTTAAGTTTGAAACATTGCTTTTGTTATTTTACACTTGTTTGCCGTTGTTTCCATCTTGCTCCAGGTCATAGGAAATCTAAATCAAGCCTTTTTCCCCTCAGAGTTTACTGATCCAGTAAACCCAATTTTACTTGTTCAGTAAAACAGATAAAACATACAAATGTCTGGGGCTTTTTCTTTTCTTTTTTTCTTTTTTTTTTTTGTGAACTGGATTTTCTCTGGATACTTTTCTATTGAAGCAAAATTGTTTAATTGGAGCGAATAGTTTAATTTTATGGTGAACAAGCAAATACCTAAGCCAGACAAGGCCTCTCACAGAGGGGTACCATCTCAGTTTCCTTTAAAAGAAACAATGCAGAAAACCTATAGAATGTAAGATTTGAAGCAGGGCAGATTTAAAATGAAGCTGTGCTAGGAGACTATAGATAAGAGCTATTTGAGAAAGGAAGAGAAAAAGACAAATTGTGTCCAAGAGGGAGAGATCATATTGAAAAAGCTTTGTACTTCAGATGGGTCAGGTTTTTAGTTCATCATACTGAAGTAAAAAATATAACTGGAATTGATTACAACTTATTCAAAGATAAATGGTGTGTTCTTAGATCATACACTCCCACATAGTAAATCAATTTATTGAAAAAAACCAGTTCAGCTGATTATATGATTGTTTCATCCAGCTCTGGCTTTTTTGTCCTTGAGTGCAATATGGGTGGAAAATTGAGTGTGCTGGGTCATTTCATAGAAGAATTAATAGTAACTGCCCTGATTACCAAGCTGGGAAAAGTTAAATGTTGGCAGAGTTATTCCCCATCTGCTATATGGTGCCTTAATAAAGCAGTGTCATAATTATGCTAACATTAGAATCATTAAGGTTGGAAAAGACCTCTAAGATCATCTGGTCCAACTGATCCAAACTTTTTTTCCCATTGATGGCAGTGTACAACTGTCAAAAGCCTGGAAAAGTAAGTGATTGGGCTAGTTCTGCAATGCAGACTCTTATGTTTTTAAAATCCATGTGTCATTGTGCAGTTACAGGGTTTGTGAGCTGAGGCTTGGCTGTAAGTTTTTATTGTCAGCTGATTGATGCCTAATATGTAATGACCCAGAGAGAAAAGGGTCAGGAAATGGATTAAACAGATATTTCCAAAGTAATACCATAAAAAAGCCTGAAGTTTAAATTTATGATAGTGTAATGTTTTAGTTTAGGCTTAGTCTCTTTCTTTTCTTTTTTTTTTTACTTTTGCAGTGACTCTTAGTAGCTGACATGATGGGCACAGCTTTATCAGTTTGCTCTGTGGCTGCTGGTGTGGATTGCCACATCTCATTTGGCTGGACTCTTATCTGAGATGTTTCTTGTTCATATGAGGAATACTACAATTCATTATAAGACGATAGTTCACTGTCTTTTTTAATGTAGTGTGGGAAGATAAAGCTGGATAGTGCTAGATGAAAGAAAATCAATCATCAGCGTGACACAGCCTCTCTTATGGCTTTGAAATGTGTAGCCATGCAGATACAGATGTCTTTCTTCAGACTTTGTCTTGCCTGAATCATGCAATTCTCTTTTCATCCATACTCATGATCTTTATGCTCTGTGTAGCAGAATGAAGAGATTTGCAGATGGGAACTCCAAATGGCTTTCTGTCCTGTTTGCCTGAGATCATGCTGTCTTTCTTGCACTCTGAAAATGGAGAGGGAAAAGCTCTCTGATTTACAGGAGGTTATAACAGCAAGATAAAGAGATGCAAGTTCTGTCCAAGTGTGAAGTAAATGTTGCTACAAAGACTTAGGTCCACTAACTCAGAGCAAACTATTCTATCATTGCAGGAATTTTCCTGCAGGAAAGCTGGGACAATATACTAATTAGGGACTTCAACAGTTAAACTCTTTATAACATGTCTGTCAGTTGTTTTGAGAAATGTGATGCTAAAACCATATGAACAACTGGAAAGCTGCTCCTGGAACCATCTAAAGAGCAGAGTCCTGGTTCTGGAAGGGGCAACGTACTCTTCTGCTGAAGTCAGCTCACAGTTCTTGGTTCTCTCAGGACCAAACACAAAGAGGGTGTATTTTTTGGATAACAAAGTGACATTGGAAGGACCAACCCTTACAAAAAAATACTACAGGCAGTGCATTATTAGATGGTTCAGAAAAGTGAGTGATCTCTGAGGGACAGGTTTTAGAGGAACAGCTATTATACTTGGCAAGGAAAAAGTGATTCTGACACAAGGAAAAACAAAGGTCTGAATCCCTACTTGGTATTAATTGATGTGACGAACTTAGTGAAGCCTTGAAGCGTTAATTGTGCTCTGCTGGGTCATTAGGCCATTAGCATAGCATGACTTTTTTCTTTTAGGTCCATGGATTGTCAGAACCAAGGAGCTAGTGCAAGCTCTGCTGTTTGCTTGGAGGCTTTTTGGGTTGGTTTGTTTGTTTTTCAAAAAAGGTACTTGGAGTGTAATCTGAGGCTTCTACCAGACTAATCCCCACTGAGAGTTCAGGACTAAAGCATAAGTATCATTAGAAGCAGTACTGAAGTAATCAAAGCAAAAGTAGTGAAATTAGCAGCTTATGATACCCCTGCATTCCTAGTGTGAGAATGCTCAGGCTCACAGCAACAACATGACAGAAGCCAGTTGGGTATGGAGTGTGCTACTGACAGCTTTAAAAAGCTGTTATAAAGTCAAAGCTTGCTCAGGTCCCATTCTGCCTCTGCTTAAACAAGCATCCCAAAGTAACAGTGACTGTCAGAGCCTGCCTGGTGTCAGCTCACATGGGCCTGTGTAGCAGTGCTCTGAAAACACTCAGCTTCACTCTCACATTTACCTTATAGATCCTGCCTGTGTTTCATAATGAGCACTTTGATAGAGTTGTGGCTTGCTGTAAAGCAGTGGGAGTCTGGCTGCACTTTGATTACACCTTCACTGAGCTGCAAATGAGCGTGGAAGGATGCAGGAGGGTTGCACAGGCACTCTTCAGCTGCTGTGACAGGAACGTGGGCCTTTGGAATGTGTTCCCTCCACCTTTGAGGAGCAGAGCTCATGGCCAGGGCAGCACAATGTCAGTAGTTTTAGCTGGGTGATTGCTGAGGCTCCAGGGAGTGGTGCCAAGGTATCTGTGTGGTGTGGGAAGGAACACTTGGATTTGGGAGGTGCACACGCAGAATAACACGTGTGTGCTCTGTGCATGTGCTCTGTTCAAGTTCACAGGTGAACCTTTAAAAGGTAGAAGGCCAAATGTGTCGATTGAGGGTTGTGGTATTTGTTTTTCTCTGCTTTGTTCCTCCCTTGCTTTCATTTCCTCAGGCATCTGTCAAGCTCCTGCTCTCTGAGAATGTTTTGTTGGCCTCAGGACCGTCTCTTCTGCTGCTGAGGCCTGGTGTGAACCTCTGCTGCTCACACTGCTGAGAGGCACAGCCATGGCTGGTGCAGCCACTGCCCACCTTGCCCTCAAGCATGGCAGTCTGACATTTTTCAAAGAAGATTTAGACAAATAGTTTTTGTGCCATCATAAGCTGGCTCAGTTTGCAAACACAGTAACTTGTATTTTCTTCCTTGCAAATAGTAACTTGTATTTTCTTCTTTACAAACACACAGTAACTTGTGTTTCCTTCTTGTTGTATTTTCTGGAGGCAGTCATTAGTCACTGCTTCTAACACGACCAATGAAAAATGATGTTATGTAGCTGAGCAGTTCAAGTTGATATTTAAGTAGTAATAACAAATGGGAGGACTCAATATATGGCTGTTTTTCTTTTTAGATGATACATCAGCAGCCTAACCCAGGTATCCATTATGAGTATATCATTCCAGGAGACAATGTCATTAGTCCTCAGCTGCTTGCTCACAGGAGGCCAGGTAAAATGCCACCATTTCCTATTATTTAACACAGTTTGTTACCCAATAAACTAATGGAGAAATTCATACCATTAAATTCAGTGTAAATGCTGCCATTGATGTGGGAGGGGCCCAGAATTTCACCCTACATGTTGAATGAGATGTCAGCATAGATTTAGTAACTTCAGTGAATTAATACAGGCAGGGATTATTTATACTTTAGGTGGGAATCTGCTCACAGATTTCTACATTCAGTAACAGTTCTGTTATCAAAATTTTATCCAGCTCATGGGTTTGCATGAACTGGAGTGTTGTAACCTTCTCTCAGAAATGAAATAAAACATGAGTTTTCAGAGTGTGAGATAATTTGAAACAACCCTTCACAGTTTCTTTTTCCTCCCCCAACTGGAGAGGATCAAACAGAACAGTGTTTCTGTCCCAAGGCAGAATCTGGGCAGCCCATGCTCCTGCCTGAGCTGTGGATGTGTGCTGTGTGTGCTCTAGGAAGTCCTGAAGGACAGCAGAACATTTGCAAGTGAATTTGGTCCTCGTTTTTGATGGTCGTGACTTGCCTTGACAAATTTCTAAGTCTGTTTGCAGCCTGTTTGTAAAGAGGAGCAGCTGGACTGGGCCATGGGGAGGCACAGGATGCAGAGCATGGTACAAAACAAAAAAGCTTTTGGGAAATTTTGACACACTGGGTGCATTAACTCTACAGTGTGTTTGGAGAGTCTTAATGTATTTGCAGACTGAGACTTGGTTATCTTAGTTTAAAACAGCACAGTCTTTGCAGGTCACTATTAGGAATTCTCTACATAGCAGATTAAAACTGCTTCTAAATTTAATGAAACTCCAGTTCTGATTTTTAGTGGATCAGAGCATAGACTGATGTTTGCATGTGAGGCTCATTCTCATTTTACTTTTCTGTTGTGTGTCCATCATCAGGGGAGCCGTTGAATGGTCAGTTGGGAATGCCAGAAGGTACAAGTCATGAGGATGAGGATTTGCACAGAGAGACAGACATTCTCACTGGACAGTCAGCTGGAACTTTTCCAGTTATTCAGCCAGGAAGATTTCCTTCTCATCAGCCAGAAAACCAGGTGCCTGCTATGCAACAGCCAAGGCAAAACCGAGAACACAACTGGAAACAGGTTGGAAAAACTGAGTGCACTACTACCTGTGGGAAAGGTGAGTGCTTTGGACACCGTGCACAGAAAAGAGATGGCTCGTGGGAGGGTTCAAAGGCAAAATGACAAATATGAAATCTGCAAAGGAAAGCATTCCAGGAAAGGGAGGAAAGCATTCCAGGAAGTTTGTGGGAAGAAGTGGAAACTGCGTATCTGCTTGTCTGGTTGAACAGCATTCCACTGGTGTTTATTTCGTTCTGTGCAAGAAAGTTAGGTCTAACCTAAGCAAAATCTTGTATTTTCAGTTCAAAGTTAATTTTCCTGTTTGTGGTTTCTTTCTCAGCCTAATCCTGAGTTTCTGCACTAATCAGGCTCCAATACCAATAAATAGTCATTCAGAGTTATTTGCTGTAGAATAGCCCAAAACAACTAAAATCACCCAATTTTTAAGTCAGTGGTTTGGCTTCAAGCGGTTGAACTGGCAGTTGTTGGTTGTACCTTGACCACTTCTCCTTGGCTGAGTTTATGTACTTTAACTTTTTGTTTACCAAATACAAGCTCACATGTTGGCTCTTTGTAGTAATAGTAGAGTTCTGTCTTTCGGCTCTGGCATGAAAGTTACTTAAAGACTGAGCATTAAATATGGAGAGTAGTCATTTTTGGTGATGTTTAACCTGTAAACTTTGCCTGATGGATCTTTGCAAAATCCAGATAAAGTGGATGATGTTCTCCTGTATTTACTCTCCACGTAACTCTGAAGTCAGGAGGCTCAGTCTCTTTCCAAAAGCACAACAGAATAACTGCTAGTTTTTTCCTCCTGCCAAGCCTGTATTGTGGCCTCTTAGCTACATGTTTTTTGAATTGCCTAAATACTTAATGTTTGTACTCTCTGCACTGTAAAGGTCTCATGCAGACCCAGGGACATGTTTTCTCAACCTTTCCTACAGTGCTGTGCTATACTTTCTATATACCAAATACTTCCCATAGTATGACAATGTAAACAGTACAGCATTCAGCTCTTACATTTGGAAATTTGGGATAAAGTCTGTGTTTCCTGTTGTCAAGTTATGCTTTTCCTTTCTACGTCAGTGTTGGATGCTACTGTTAGAACTGCAGAGTCTTTTGCAATCCTTCACCTAATTTTCTTCTCCATTTCAGGATCACAGTACCCAATTTTCCACTGTGTCAACAGAATCACTCACGAGGAGGTCCCCGAGGGTTACTGTGACAGCAGTACCAAACCCATCCCAGAAGAGGAGGCCTGCAACCTCTTCCCGTGTCCAGCTTTGTAAGATATTACAATTTATGTCAAGTGAAATAAGGCAATGCCATTGAGGTTTTGTCTGTGAAAGAGGCTGTTCTGAGCAGGAAACTAGTTTGATCTTCTAAGTACTGTGCCCTTGTGTCATAAAGTGTAGTGGATTTTTTTCCTTAGTTGTTGTTGGCCTTCTTCCCCTTCACGGGGAGAACAGTGTTCGGAGTAGGCAAGAGGGAAGTTGGCAAAAGTAAGTGCAGCAGTTCCTCCAAATGTGTGTGATTGTTCAGGCAGGCACAGGCTACCTGGTCTCTGCGGGTACATCTTTTTTCAAGTGAGAGGTTTCTGCACATACCTGTCTAAAGAAGAGGCTCTGTGAGTTCTGTCACTCCACATTAGATCCAGGTGCTGCAGTGGCCACCTTTTCTTTCCTTGGTGTCGTATTTAAAGATGAGATAGTGCTCACAGCAGCTCCCTGGTAAATACCCCCTCTCTTTGAATTGGGTAGTTCTTCAGCTCCAAGACTGGATTCTGAAGTGCTGGTCCTCGTTTCCAGCACACTAGTCCAGCTCAGCAGTGATTTCCTTCTGAAATGACACTGTGCATTGCAATTGGCTAAGCAACAGGTTTTAAATAGTCAATAATGAAAAATAAAAATATCACCCCCCACCCAAAAGGACAATTCATTCAGGGAGCATACCAGGAAAAGGGTTAAACCCAGTTGCCATTTTAGCAATGTTGTCAATTTTCCATCTCTCTGGTGGTTACACTCCTCAGTTCTCTTCTGAGCAGCAAGTGGCCACTCCTTATCCCATGGAGATTTCCAGTGGTGTAAGTGCTGTTACAGTGTCAGAGATGTCTGAAAGCAATTTCCTGGTGTGTATTAGATACTCAGGAATTTCTGAAGCCATTTACATGGAGATGTCTTCTCTTACCAAAAGCATTTTTCTCACCTCTTTCCTTCTAACAACTCATATTAATTCAGGATAATGTCAAGAATATAAGCAAAGAAATTTAAATATTTAAATACAATTATTTTGCTTATTCTCCACAAGAGTTCTGAAATAAAATATGTGAGCAATTCAGATACTTCCCTTATTTGTGTCTGTCTTCATGCTTGAAATGAAAACTGAAAGGGGAAAATGACGTATTTGTACAAAGGTGACAAAATAAATACAATGAAATCTTGAAATGAGAAGAATATATCTAGGGATTTTTTCATCTCTAAAATGAATTGTATTTATTCATTGCTTATCATTTGCTATTTCAGTTTTGCTGATGAATGAATGCCTGGATGCATTACATAATTTTTGTGTTACTGCCATTTTTTAGTGTCTTTGCTGCAGAAAACCTTTACATTGTACATCTTAAACTTTTGGGAAGTGTCATTCGAGCAGTAATATATATTATAGGTAGAATGTTTAAAAAACCAAACAGCTATTAGAACCTTAAGTAATGTTTGTAATATGTCTTGAGACCATAAATTGGGCCATCTTGTCTTCATGGCTGTTATTATGAACCACTGCAGGTGGATTGTGTATACAAGTATATAATGTTGTCTCATAAGAGGTTGTTTTGCAGCAGTTTAAGTGCCATTTTATAGGATTCTGTACCAGCATCAGAATCATGTCATTCAAGTTCTGTTAAGATTCAGTATTAGAGAATTCTTTGCTGAAAAAAAGATGTCCCCTTTTTTGTTTTTCGCTTCAGCTGGGACATAGGGGAGTGGTCTGAGTGCAGCAAAACCTGCGGCCTGGGGATGCAGCACCGCCAGATCTTGTGCCGGCAAATCTACGCCAACCGCACCCTGACGGTGCAGCAGTACCGGTGCCACCACCTGGAGAAGCCTGAGACCACCAGCACCTGCCAGCTGAAGATCTGCAGTGAGTGGCAGATCAGGACAGAGTGGACCTCAGTAAGTATGATTGACTCATTCAGGGTGTAAAACCTCAGAGAAGAGTAAGAATTTTCTTCCGGGTGTCACTAATCAAACGTGAATTTTGGTTTTGTTTAAAACGGGGAAGTGGAATGTTTTGAAGGCCTTGGAAATAAGTAAATCTTAGTTCAGTAAACCCCTGCTTCACTATGACCATTAAAGTTTCCTCACCAGAAAGAAGATGAAAAAACACAAACCATGCAGATGTGTCTGCACAGACATACACAAGCTGTCTGAGCAATGTTTTTTTTACATGCTGTGTGAGTAGGACAGTCCTGAGAGGTTTGCATGAGGTGGCAAACCTATTGCTCTTTCTCACAGCATGCAGAGCTTAGCTCCAGGAGTTATTTAACATCACATATGTATTTAGGATAAAGGCAGTAGTCGTTGTTACTGTAGTTGGTTTGAAGCCATGCCAAGGCTTTTAGATAAATGTGGATGATACAGTTTTGAGATTTAACTTTTCGGTGTTGCTTACAACAGGTTTGGTCAAGCTGACAACCATCCCAATTACTTTCATGGCCATGGTGTGAAAGAGAAAATATCCTGCTGTATTAAGTGAAGTGATACACAAATCTCTCAGTATTCCATGAAACAAAGCAAAGAACTTTTAGTTGCTGAATTACGGAGGTGGATAGACCACGAAAAATTCTAGCTTAAACCCTCAAACTAAACCTACTTTTTTCTCTCTCCTGAAGTGCTTCCTTGCTCCTACTTCCCCCAGCCTGTGCATCAGGCATCAGATACCCAGAGATATCAGGTATCAGGCAGAGATACCCAGAGCTGTCAATGTTCTCTGAGGCTGGAGAAAGCAGGAGGAGAAGGCCTCTGCTTGGAAGTGGGATTCAGGAGTTGTGTTTCTTTGCATTTCTCTTGCTTCGTATCTGCTTTTATAGGTCAAGATCAAAATGATGCAGAGTATGTCAGCCTGCTACTTAAATACCAGCATTTCATTTTGATAAGTGCAGTATGACCTGTTGAAGATGGAGTTTCGTGTTTTCCAAATGTATCAGCGTGATACACTGTAGAATACCACAGACTGAGCATATGATTTAATACGACTGATGTGTTTTTATTCCCTACTCCTGGCAATCTTGAATAGCTCTGTATCTCCTGCCTTAGCAGGAATGAATGAGCTGGATGTTCCCAGCTCCCTGATAAGCCACTGCTCAGAGTCCTGAGGCACCTCCCTTTTGTTGCAGTGTTCAGTGCCTTGTGGAGTGGGGCAGAGGACCCGGGATGTGAAGTGTGTCAGCAACCTTGGGGACGTTGTTGATGACGAGGAGTGTAACATGAAGCTGCGGCCAAATGACATTGAGAACTGTGACATGGGCCCCTGTGCCAAGAGCTGGTTCCTCACAGACTGGAGTGACAGGGTAAGGCTTCTCTTCATCTTGTGCTGCCAAATCTTCTAAAACTTAGGGGCATCAGAATTAAAAAATGTATATCTGTACAGCCATAAAAGGAGTAATCTTATTTTCCATATTTATCTGTTGAACCCGCAAAAGCAAACAAAAACATAATGATCCCAAGGGCATCTCGAGTTTGTGTTAAGATACAAGAATGTACAGAAAGGGCATGTGGGTATGTGGCCAAACATCTGGATTTAGAATTGGCTCTGAGTCTGAACTTCCCAAAATATTGAGTGTGCTGAGATTTATTATTCTGCCTTGCTTAGGCCTGAGACTCAAGATTCAAACTCTTAAAATTCAAACTCATTCACTGTTTTTTTTAGAGGATGCAGATTTGAGGCCTGATGTCTGGGTTTAAGTTCAAGCCATAAAACAATTATCTTCTAGCTGTGAAAAGAGGGGAACAACTTCCTAAACTCAGGCAAGCTTAATTCAGGCTCCTGTACTTCGTGAACATGGGGGGTTCTTTATTCCAATGAGTCTCTGCATGAAAGCAACAAACCCAGTGGTGATTGACCTTGTTTTGTGATTGGGCTCAGAGTTGTTCAGTGGTGATATTTCTATGCTGTCATTAAAAGGCTCACAAACATGGGCTAGGAAAAGCTGGGTATTTTGGTCTCTCTCGTGGATGCCTGCCTATCCACTTCATCTGGAAACAAGTTGAGCCTTCAGTCTGTAAACTCCTGGTTGCATCTCCCTTTTTTTTGACCGACAAATATTGTAATTTCTCACTGGAGCTGTAAGATTCCATCCATAACTTAAAGATTTCATGGTTTAGATCATTTTGCAGCAGTACCTCTGAAAGCTGGGAATGTCGGGCTCATGGGCTGAGCATTAGTTTGGACACTCAGAAGATTTTGCACATGGTTTAAATGCAGAGGTGGAACGGGAACTTCAAAAGTAGAACAGGTAGCTGATAATTAAATCACATAATTAAAAAGGCTGATAGACTCTTGTTACAATTAAAGGCCTGCAAAATTTTCAGCCTCTAGACAACTCAACTAGAGTTTATAAAAAAACCAGAAATATAGACTAATAAATCTGTGCTGTTGTCACTTTTTTTCCAGTGTACACTCTGGCATAGTATGGACAGAAAGTTACCAGGTGAAGTATAGGTGTATTAGTGCAAAGGGCAAAGATTTTGCTGTAGGGGAAATGGCAGTGCCTTTTTTTTTTGAGTGATATTTTACAAGTAAGAGAGAAAAATGCATTCTACCCTCAAAGACATCTTTCTTGAAAAAGCTGACCCAGCTGCTATCAGCTACTGGTTCCACCACACAAAGCACAGTCATTCCAGTGAAGGTTCTAGCACCATTTGCTTCATTTTTCTACACTAATATTCTGCCCTCTGCAGAATTAAAAGCAGCTTTTGACCTGAAGGTCATAACTGTAGAATGTTATTATGCTTATTTATATGTGTTGAATAGAAGTGAAGCAGGTAATGTGGAAAATGTTGGAGTTTTTTTTCTTACCACAAACATTTTAGGGCCAGAGAGCAAAGAATGGATTTTGTTACCTTCTCAGTTTATATAAGTGTACAGATTCATTTCTTCCAAATGCTTGCTACTGTAGTTGGCATTGTTCACCACCACTTCTGCCAGCAGTGGGTTTGGATTCACAAAGAGGATGTAAGGAACAGCTTATTTCAGGAAAAAAACGTAGATTTGAGCTGGGATATGCATGATCTTCTAAGATTCACACATACCTCATAACTGGGGTGTTCAGAGGAGCCCAGTGGCAGTGATTGCAGTGGGAGTCAGTGGAATAAAGGAGTAGTCAGTAGCTTTGCAAAGTCAGGCCTTTGGCATTAGCTTTCTTATTTCGCCACAAAAGGGCTGTTTTGGGGGGTCAGAAGTCTCTCTTTCTTTGTAGAGGAGTGTGTTCCTATTGAAAGACAAGAGGAGAATCCTGCCATGGAGTGGAAGTGGGCATTCCCAGGTGTATGGACTTTGCGTGTGTAATTTCCCCAAACAATTCTTCAAGAAGTGCTTTAAGCCAAGCCACACTCCAGCAATAAGCACAGATCAGCGATGGGCAGCCACAAATGGTTCAGATAAGCAGCCAAAAGTTCAAATGCTTTAAAAAAGCTTGTTCAAACCTCTTGAGTCTGCAAAACTGTGGTGGAAATCTCACAAGAACAGACCTTCTTTGTGAGATTTATTACATGCCTACTTCAAGTCCCAGCTGGAAATACCACAGAACAGTCTTTCCCATTGTATTTTGACATTTCAGCCGTGGCTGGAAATAAGAAGTAAAAGAACTTATCCTAACTTTTGAGAACGTTGGAACTTTGAAATGGTTGAGTTCAAACTTGGTTACAGCCCTAAGAGGAGGCCTGGTCTGTACTTTCCTGAACCCACTTTGCAAACACTTAATGTGTACTGTTGCACATGCAGCAAGCAGAGATTTCCAGAGGGCTGTCGGAGATCAGTTAAACACGTCCTTTCCCTTTCAGCAAGGGATGTATCAAACCTCCGTGTCCGGATTTATGTGGTACATGGGGCATTACAATACAGCCTTGGTTAATTAGTGAAACATCAAGAAAAATCACAGTAACAGAAAAATTACAGTTGTCTTTGCTGCCAACAGATGTTAAATTTCAGGATTTGATAACTGTGGTACATGTGTGCAGAATTTGACAAGGGTGTTCTTTAACAGTGTTTTAAAAATAGAGCGAGATCTAATTTAGGGATGCTGGAAAGATTTTGGGTTTTCTTATTTTACTGAAACCTTGCAAAGTTTTAATTGATGAAAAAAATCATGCTAGTTACCTTTATTTTCATTGATAGTTTCTGTGGTTCTGAATTGGAAGATGATGTCATTAAATTTCCCTAAATGTAACTTTGGCAATATAACATATGTGCACTTAAAACCCTGCAGAGCACATGCAGATTTGTGTGTAAGAGTTGTGTTTCCTTCCCAGGGTGGTCTGTTTGTGGCTTTGCTCTGTAAATAACACTTGGCTGCCTTCTTGCCATGTTCTCCACTCCTGTTTTCCCACAATGTATTTATGTATTTTATGGCCACCTGTTTCCCCCCGTGGCATCGACCTTCTTGGATTCAGTTTCTGCACACAGTGATTCTTTATATATGAAATTAAAAATCCCTGCATGTTCCTGAAACAATGCAGTTCTTGATCTGTGTTATTTTGACAAACAGGTATCAAAGTCCATTGTGTGTGTATTACACACACACACTCTTTTACCTGCAAAGCTTATGACATGTGTGGCCACACTGGTGAAACATGTAAAGGAAGGAGGGAAAGCAATTCATCCATAGGAAACAAACACTTCTTTTCTGAAAAGTATGTACTCTGTCATTTGTTTGTGACCATGTGTTGATATCCCCCAGGCTCAATCTTGAGAGAAATAGAAATTTTTACCCATTTCAATGGGAAAGATTGCAGGTTAAAAGTCTGTAGTAGCAAAGTGAGACCAATCTTATTTGTCTGTGTCTTTATATTTATTGCTCTACCTTGAGTGTAAATAAGAGAATTAACTTAAGTTTCGTGGCTTTGACTTCTGCATGATCTTTAACCTCTTTTGCCTATAGAGGGTCTGGACAAACTTTTGTGATATTTTTATGTGCATTTTTAGAAAGATGGCTTCCTGTCTGCTAATTCTCTAAAGATGTCACACTGCATTAAAACAGCACAGCTCCACCAACCAGCATCCATTAATCAGGAGAGTAAATCTGGTGAACCTTACTGAACTCAGCAACAGAATGGGATTGATGGGAGCAGATGAGATTCTTGCAAACATTTCACATGACTGATTCTTTGACAGCTCTAATTGCTGGAAAGTTTACTTCTCCTGTGGGTCAGAAGTGGGAAACTGCATTCTCCTGATTTACAGCAATGGGAGGCTCACCAATGTTTCCTTGCAGCTTCCAACTGGAGCATTCCCCTCTCGCATTTTTGTTTATTCCTCATTGCCATCTCCTCTGTTCATTTGTTTCTCGTTTTATGTTTACAGCCTACTTAGAAAAGAAGCCAAAATACAAACAATTCTTAGATGTTAATGAGATTCTGCGGCCAAAATAAAACCTTGGGAAGAAAGAAAAAATGCTGCACATCAGGGAACATAATCAAAACAAACCAAACACATGCTCTGGATTTCACTCTTCATTAAAAGGAGTAATGGCAATGCTTCTGTAATAATCTGCCATAAGAGAACTGTAGTGAAAAGAGAACTTCATAAAAATCAGTGCTTTATTCCTCACAATTCTAAAACATTGCCTAACAGGTTTGAGTGGGTTTACTGAAGAGTCAGATGAGGAACCACCAATGAATACTGTACCTTACACTCTTCTTTCACTATTTTTTATTTAATTCTGGGTAGTTCACTTAAAATCTCCTGAATCCTGGGGGGAAAAAAAGAAAAAAAAAACAGGGGAAAAAATTACCATGGAGCTTGTGCAAGAGTTCATTATTTTTTATTACCACTGTTTATTTGTTTTCAGTATAAAATCAAAACAAGATAAAATAGCCCTTTTCATTGATTTCATGTGGAAATCATATGGAAATAGAAGGGTTGCATTCTTTATGTATGAATATGTAACACACTTCGTAACTTGCGATGAAACACAGCCAGGAGAGTTGTGATAGAAGGGGGGCCAAGACCTGCAGAGATTTGTGTTTCCTTCTCTAGAGCTGATCTGGCTGTGCCACAGTTCAGCTGCTCCACATGAAGATCAGCAGATCAAGCCTGCAGGGCAGGAGGAGCCTTCCCTGTGTCCCCGGGAGGTTGGCAGGGCAGGGGAGGTTGGCAGGACAGGGGAGGTTGGCAGGGCAGGGGAGGTTGGCAGGACGGGGGAGGTTGGCAGGGCAGGGGAGGTTGGCAGGACAGGGGAGGTTGGCAGGGCAGGGGAGGTTGGCAGGACGGGCTCACGAGTGGCAGGCAGGGCCAAACCAGGGGCCGGGTTATCAGGCACCGTCACAGGGATGAGGAAGGGCCAAGGGGAAGCTGGAAGTCAGTGCAGTGACAGTCACCAGGGTCAGACACAGCCCAGGGATCCTGGGGCAGGTCTGTGGGAATGGGGCAGTGCCAGGGTCGGGCTGGGAAGGGAGTCCAAGGGTGAGGGATCACTGAACCCCAGGCTGTGGCTGGGAAAAGGCACATCTCTGAGCATGGGCCAGAGCTGAGGTTAAATGGAGACCCCAGGCCATGAGCAGGGGGTGGGTGGAGGCCCCAGGAGAGGCTGCTCTGGTGCACTCAAGCCCTGAGAAGTCCTTACAGCTCTCAAGGCAAGTAATATTTATTATATGAGCCAGAGTAGCGAGGAAGTCTGTTCTGTTCCCTCACATTAACTACTCCTGAGAGCATCAGTATTGTGTGAGTACCAACGGTGTAACCTACTGCATATAAAGTAACTGTGTATGTAAAAGCAATCATGATCCAGCTGAAAGACTAAGACTGTATTTCAGAATGTTTGTTCCCTTGGAAGGCTGCCATGGAAGTGTGAGACCGATCCAGCACCTACTGTGTTGCATAGATGCACTCTGAAGGGGAACAGTTCAAATCTCGGCATCAGAAAATGCTCTGGCAATACATGAGGATATTTCTTGCTACAACACACCCCTTTCTTTTTCGTTTTTTAAGAAATCAAGGCAGCTCTCAGTGGTTTTACATCCTTTGAAAATCTGCCCCAGTCTTGGAACTGTGGCCAGAAGTGAGCTTCTGAAACACAAGTCTGAGTTAATTATTGGGAAAACAAAGGTTACATAATCTGTCCAAAATCCCTCCTGAAATGTGTTTTCTCAGAGTAGGTCAAATAATGCTAAGGAGTTTCATAAATGTATTGGAAACGTAGATCTTCATTTTTATTTTTTGCAGCAGTGTAACATCAGGAGGATGACTGATAAAAATCTTTACTGTCTTGTGGGAAATAATTAAGATGGTGAAGGTTAAAGTGTGGTACATAGAAATCCTACACAAATGGGAATGTTTTACTCAAACTCAATTGGTTGTTATTTAAAAATTTAATTAATGCCAGCAGTGATGCTGAGACCTGAGTGAAAGGGCTCTGGAGGTCCAGGAGAATTCCTGCTGCCACTCTCCTGTGGTCTGTTGCCCCATTTGAGGGTAATGAGTGGGGCTGGCACGTTGGTGATGGGCAACTGGCACTGTTTAAGAGGATTTTTTTGCTATACCCATGTCTTGTAGCTCTGACAAAAATCCAGGCTTCCACTTGCAGTTTTCCAAGTTTGCAGGAACTAGCCTTATTTTCCTGGACTGCTGTTCAGTTGTTTTCTGACAACTATCAGAGCCCTGAATGAGGGGGTTTTATTTTTAGTTTTTAATGGGTATGGAAAGCTTCTGAAATTGAACTCAGGAGGGAAGGACCTCAGGAAGAGGAAAAATGGCAGACTCCTTAAAACACAGACAGAGGTTTCTGAGGAATTTGTGCCAATTAAAACAAGACTGTGAAACAAAATATCTTTAATAATAGGACCAGAATAAAGTTGCAGCTTGTGAAAGTTCCTCACATTTCACAATGTTAGGTTATGGCAGTTGCTATGTATTAATGCAACAAATCAATGGCACCAAATTGAAAGTAGTGGGTGTGTCAGTTGTGAAAACCAAAGGGGAGGATTCATTATCCAAACTCTCCCTACTCCCTGCCTTGCACTTTGGAAATCCATGGCTTTCACACAGAAGATTTTTACTGAAAAGAAGAAAAAAAAACATAAAAAAATAAATACGTAACATGAAACACTCAGGTTGAAGTTTGCTTTGTAAATTCTTAGAGGGCAGTTAATCTGTAGTAAAATATTGCAGCAGAGGGTAGGACAACCCTATACCTTCCCATTTGGTATTTCCTTTGTTATTTGATATGCAAGCCTACCTAGTTCCTACATAATCACTTAAAAGGTAAGACTGTGGAGGTTTTCTGGATGACTGTATAGGCTAAACTTGTTCCCAGCTCTGGTTTGCAAAGCAGAAAAGCAAATTATGTTGTCAAATGAAAATTAGTTAGAAATAAGAAAAGTATTTACAGAGTATATATCTGGTTCTCTGTGCTTAATGTGATTGAATATACTTGCCAAGGACGAAAGGTGAGCAGCCACAAGATGTGTTTCTGCACAGTGGTTTGAGTGGTGGCCATCGAGTGGGGCTCAGCAAGGCCACGTTACCTGAGAGAGGGCTGTTGGACATGGGTGCAGTGTAGTCTCAGTTTATATAAGCAGGAAAGTGGTCACTACTGGCACATTTACATCACTCTTGTGTTTTCAAGATTTTGCCACTTCACTTTGAAAAGGCCTCCTTAGCCATGAAATCTGGTTTGCTGAGGAGGTAGGTCTGTTTTACATATCTGGGTGAAAGTGGACTATTTTCACAGAATCACCAATAAAAAAGGTTCATTATGTTACTTATAGCCATCATTTAGGCAAAGCTTAATTACTTGATCTTGCAGATGAAGGAAGAAACCTGAATTTCTAGTTTTTCCAAAACTGTACTTTGTTTCTTAAAAAATTTGCTTTACAGAGTTGAATCACTTGTTAGTTTTGTAGGCATTCCATTTCAGTAAAGCTTTGCTATCCTGTTTGAACATCTTGTGAAAGGAATCAACTTGCTGATAGGAAAAACATTTTTCTATTCTGTGTCTGTGAGATAAATGTAACATGACTAGATGTTTCACACAGGTTACCAGTGTTGCTCAGTGAATAAAGAGCAGTTTACAGCCGATTGTACTTTCAGTCACTGGTCCCTCTGGAGAAGCTGAGTGACTGTATCTGTTCACCTTGTTATTAACAGTGGTGCTCTCATGGCATCTGCTGTCCTGTAGTTGAACTCCTGGAAGTGAACCCTGACACTATTACCAGTGGCAGCCAAATCAAGCTGTGGTCAACTCTGTGTCTGATTACCAGCTTTTTGAATCATTCTTATTTAATAAAGTTTAAAAAGTGCTCCAATGCAGAGTTATATTCATCCACAAGGAATGTGGTGTTCATTGTGGAAGAAAAACACAGTTTCTCCTAATTTCATGGTATGTTAAACATAAAATCTGAAATAGCAATCAAGTGCATCCTTTTCTCCCATAGATTGCATATTTACTCGTGGTTTTCTTTGCATGTGTGATAGAACTGCTGTGTTTAAATTCCATTATATACATATCTTTCAGTGAGCTGCACATAGGTTTTTCTTTGTATTAATGGTCCAGACACGAAAGGGAAGAGTAAGAAAGAATTAAGCAACAAAAGAACAGTCTAACACAGGAATTTCTTACTTCCTTGACATATTTCTGGTTTTTAGATGTCAGTAGTTTGATGCTGCCTAGAACAGTGGAATATCAGAGATTTCCTGCTACAGTAGATAAAAGAGCAAACTCCAAGGGCAAAAATGGAATTTATCCTGTATGATTTATGGATGACATGCATACAGTCTCTGAATATGTGACATGAGACTCTGCATATCACTATTTAGTAAGAGCTTTCAGAATTTAGCAGTGGAACTTTGAGAATGGTAAATGTTAGTTGCTGGGAAGTCATAGCATTAAAAAGCAATATTGAATGTACCTAAAATTCTATGGCTACCTCTTCTAAGACTAATTAACAATTTACAATTGAAACAGGTTAGACAAAAACTACTGGTAGTTAACAGTTAATTGCTGAGGATTTACCTCAATCTTTTGAAACCACCTGTCAAAAAAATTTATATTTTTCTACTCAATTGTGCTGTCATATTTTGTCAACTTGTGGAACATCCAGGATGTGCTACACAGTCATTTTACTCCCAGTGCCACAGCCCTCAGAGTTTTCCTTGCCCTTTCAAGCAGTGTGAGATCCACCTGGCTGACAGCTTGAAGTGGTCAGAGGAGAAACTCAAGAGAACAAATCAAAGGCTGAAGTAGGACTGCTGTCTGAAAAGCCCTTTATGGAAATTATCTGCTCTCAGAGCTATCAACTGAGATGCAAAAAGATTAATAAAAATAAAACTGAATGAATTTACAGGCAGGAAGAAGGAAGGAAAAAATAAGAAAGCTATTACAAAGCTGTAAAACAAGAGATGTCTTTCTTAACTAATCCTTTCATTTTTGACTGTAAAGACAGGTGCTGCTTGTGCTTTCAAAAGTGTGAAACTGTGAGACGATTTCCTACAGCTGAATGCCAAGTAAAAATAAGTGACTTTGCATAACCTGCTTTCCTTTCGTGGCTGTTGCTTCTCGCGGGGATGCTGTGCAGTGTGGGGGGCAGTGCAGTGACCGGGGTGTGTTTTCCCGCAGTGCTCGGCAGAGTGTGGGGCCGGGATCCGCACGCGCTCCGTGCTCTGCATGACCAACCACGTCAGCAGTTTGCCTCTGGAGGGCTGCGGCAACAACAGACCCTCGGAAACGACCCCCTGTAATAATGGACCCTGTGCTGGTAAAGTGGAGTGGTTTGCTGGGGGCTGGACACAGGTGAGCCAAGTGCTATATCTGACGTACCTACTGGTTTTCTGCTGGTATTTTAATTTAAAACTCGTATTTTTGTGCAATAACGATGTGTGCCATAAGGTATTTCTACATCTCTGTGGAATATTTGGGTATTTTTTCCTGTATTTTGCTCAGTTGATGTTCAATAATTTTCAGCACCTGCTGTTGTTTTTTTTTATTTTGATGAAAATAAGATTTTGTTCTTCTCTTCTCTGTACTTTTTTTTTTTATTTTTCGTCTCCTGACCCAATGTATTTATAAAATGGAAGATAACAGAATGCTGCTTAGCATATTCAGGTGAACACTAAAGCAACAGATTTGCATCTTTTAAAGTAAAGCCTTTGTGATCATGCATGCATGCAGGGAGATATATACATATATATATATGTATATGGGATTTCCAAGTAAATAAGACAAAAACTAATGGTTAATCCCAAAAGTTTTCTTCAGTACTGTTGTTCCTCTGCTAGAACAAGCAAAAGAACCAAACTTGGTTAGTGGCCTGTATCCTGATGCCCTTTCCTCAGGGTAAATTCTTCCCTTTATCCCCACCTCAGTAGCCCTTTAGGAGCTGCCACCTTGTGCCCGGGCATTTCTGTCCCTTGCTGAGGGCTCTGGCACAGCCTGGAGAGCTCTTGAGAGTGCTGGTGCCAGCCCTGGCTGGAGCTGGGCTGGTAACTCACTGCCCTGCAGATTCTGAGACCCTTCCAGCTGATAAGGAGCTGGAAATTAAACTGGTACAGCTGAGGTGGAGATTGCAGGGCTACTGCTATGCTAATGCTTCTGAGTGTAAGCGATAATCGGTTTTATTGTATGACAATAACAAATTCACATTTCAGAAATACTTATCTGCAGTTCTAATGGCAGATGAAATCAAGGCTTGTCACTTAGACCTCTCCAGCTGATTGAATGGGAGCTCTGGATCCATTTTTGCTGCCCCAGGAGAGGTGTTCAGTAAAGGCATCCAAACTTCCCTGGTCTTTCAGGTTGATTCGCCTTCTTTCTTTGCTTGAGATTGAACTGTTCAGTGCACACCAAAGGTACAGAGTCTTTGCTGTGTGTCATCTGAAAGCAGTATCTGACAGCATCAAATCCTGGCTTCTAAATACCCAAATGCAGAGAGACAGTCAGCAGAGCAGAGCAGGGGGAGCACTGGATGTTCAGGCTGGATGTTCACAGCCTGTCTTCTGGAGGAACCGCTAAACGGAGCAGCAACAGAGATGTTTGGTGTTAAACAAAGTGCAGTTACTGTACTTCTGGATTTATTTGGGTGCATTTATCTTAAGGTTCTTTGTTCAGCTCAAGGTTTTTGTGGGAATCTGGTAAAGGGATTGTAAATTCTACCCAAAATATAAATAAAATCCCCACTGCTGGTAACATATGATTGGTTTAGGCTAGAAAAAGCCTTCTGAAAATCATAATCCTTTATGCAACACAGAAACCCGTATGTTGCTGGAATCATCTTCTAAAAGCCTTTTTACAAGTGCCAGGAACAGTACTGTGTGTGTACCTAACCTTTAAATGGACAGTAAGAATCCAAGTGAGTCAAATTTGCTTTTCAGAACTGGAACCAACACTACATCACACAGATACTTGCAAACATGAAAATAACACCCTGGCAGATCAAGGCACTTTCTAAGAACAACACAGAATGTGGAGCTTTGTAAAGCTCCAAAACTGTGCTCTAACCTTATAACCCTCAAAAGTTCAGTACAGTACATACAATCCTGCTTCAGCGAGAAGCAGTTTATGGAGAAAGTGAGTTATGCTTCTCTTTTGATTAGAAAAATAAATAGCAGTTTCTTTTCTGTAGCTACAGGTGAAACGACACTTTCACATTTCTCCAAAAATATACTTAGAGTCCTTATTCATTAAAATAATTAGAGATATGTTTTGAGTCTGTGGTACCACATGGAGTAAAAATTCACAGAAGTATCTTTTTTATTTCTATAGCTGTTTTTAAGATTTAAAATGAAAAAAAAAATTAAATATGTAATACCTGACACAGTCAGTAGTCACTTGATGAATTAAATCACTACTATATCCTTCAGCTTTTTCTTGTACTGGTACTTAACTGGGACCAGTGGCTGCTTTGTTAGTACTGCATACAAATAATAACAGTAACCCAAGGTTTATCCAGGCTGCTATTCTAATTCTGAGAGAGAAAAATCTTACTGCAGGATCTTAAGGAACACTTTGCCCTTTTCCTTTCTCTTCAAGTCATGTGCCAGTGATGGAAGGAAAGATATAGTGAAGCTCATTTTTTCTGAGAAAAAAACATATGAAAGTGAGGAAATGGGTTTTGGATGTTAGTGTCTAGATAGGTGCCCAGATCTTACTGTTTGAATATTAACTTAAAATGCAAGTACACATGTGTGCAAGGGTGTGTGCTATTTTATTTCAGGAACAAACGTTACTTTGTAAGCAAGCTGAAGGACGTAAGTAGAATAACAAATTCCCCCCCTTGTTTTTTGTTTTCTGATACAGTGCTCTTCTGAATGTGGCAGTGGAACTCAACAGAGAGAAGTCATTTGTGTTAGGAAAACTGAAGGTAATTTTGATGTTTTGGACCCCTATGAATGTTCATATTTGGAAAAACCTCCCATCCAGCAATCCTGCTACCTCAAACCGTGTGGATCTAAGTGGTTTCATACAGAATGGAGCACAGTAAGTCTCTCTTGCTTTCCTCTGTCTCTATTTTGTTTGATACAGCTTTCTCCATTCATACTGAAAGAGAGCCACTGATCATGACACTGACTTTATTTTGCACAGGAATGACACTAAAAAGAAAGTAAACCCTTTATCCAGTGGAGCTTAGGAAAGTTAGGAAATACCTTGACCAGAAGGAGACGCTGCATAGTTGTCTTTTCATCACTCATCTCTTCTTCAGAGAATCTTCCTGTTTTGCCCCTTATAATGAGACAATGTGTACCGAGAAGTTCCTTTCAGATCTCTGATTTCATTAAAATTAAGGGGCATTTAATAAAGAATGAGGGATGTATTTGGTTTTTAAAGTCAGTTTTGCCATAATATTTTACTGTAAATTCTTCACTGTAATACTTAGGACTTTATTGAGAGAAAATGTAGAACTCAATGTATCTTCAGTTTCCCCTGAAAGTGGACCAGCTGCACTGACCAGTGTGCCACAAAATGCTTTGGTTTTATCTGTCTTTCCATCATTTCCTATACCAAATAAAGCTTATTGGATTTTTACCAGAAAAAAATCAGCATTTTTCCCCTACATGAAAACGAGGAAGTTCATTGTCATCTTAGAATGAGATGACATCATATCTCATGCAGTAACTTAGACCCTTCTCTGAGCCTTAAATCAAATTCCCAATGACAGCTCTGAAATGTGGATGTAACTCAGATGCCTTTAGTTTGAGTTCCCTTGGTCGGGAACCTTTGGAAATATCTCATCCACATGACATGAGAGAGAAATTATTTTGATTTTTCTTTTTGCTAAATGCTCAATTATTTGACTGGCCTGCTGGCAGCACTAGAAAGAAGAGAAGGAGGTAGAATGTTTTTAACAAACTAAGTCAGCTGAAGGGAATCCTGTTTTTTTTCCCTTAATTGCAGGTATAGGTGCTTATTTGACAGCAACATCCAACTCAAGTTCATAATAAAGCCATGCAGATCAAAGCAGGTTCTTTGGTGTTGCTGGAAGTTCTTCGGATTGTTTATGGAACTGTTTAGATTAAATAACTTCCCCTTAGCAAACCCATTTTCAGTTGTGAACCTGTGGATGTGTAGCCACAAGAGACAGAACCGTCTGCTTCCAGAGAAGGCAGCAGAGTCCCTGTGCAAGTGAGAATATGTGCTTTCTGCAGGCACAAGGAACAAGGTGCTGACTTCCTCAGGATCTGAGAGGTATTTAGGGATCCCTAGAGATCCCTTCCTGAGAAATGGCATCTAGAAATCCTTAAAGGTCTAAGCCTTTGTGACCATCTTCACTGTAGGAAGAAGTACATCTGCTAGCAGAGGTCTTATAAAATCACCTTGTGTTTCAGTTCTCTTTCTGAGCAAGCTGTTCTGGTTGAAGGTGTCCCTGCTCACTGCAGGGGGACTGGATTAGGTGGCCTTCAAAGCTCAAACTATTCTATGATTCCATTCTATATTGTTACAGTTATCAACAGAGTATGTGGCATTTCTTACTGTTAGAGCTGAAGAGAAAGGATGAGGGGTTAGCTGGGAGCAGAAGAGCTGACCCAAAGCCCCTGTTCTAGGTTTGGGAGCTGTCAGGTTCAACTCTTCAGACCTTTTGTATGACCTAAAATAAATGGCACGGCCTCTCAGTCAGGGGGGTCAAATGGCTGGGTTTGTGTGCAGTCTGTTGGGTGTCTTGGTTCCACTTAAAGTGCTTAAGATCTCTACAAACCTGAACTGAAGCTCTTATTGCTGCCTGTGGAATAATTACAGTATTCTATATAGGCATGTAACAAGAGTAATGCTGGAAAAAAAGGTGTTCTATTAGTGCCCCAGAGCTACCCTTTTGAAAGGTTGTATTAAAGATGAAAGAGCAGTCTAAGAATATAATACTGAGAATACTTTGGTCAGTTTGTTATGATCATGATAAGTTGTTTCTGCAGCATTAGGAAAAGAAGTAATTATGCCAAAAAAGTCAGAAAGAAGACATTCTTACTAGTTCAGGGCTGTTAAGGTTTTAATCATTATAAATTACCCAGATGTAATTAAGTTTGTGAGCATTAGGTCAAACTGGACAGTGAACCAAATCTCAAAGACCTCACTCAGGCGAAATTCTTGAGGTCAACAGGGAATTTGCTTCAATATGGGCAGAAATGTGTAATAATTGGCTTTAAAAATACCATGACAAGCAAGTACAAAAATCTCTGGCTTCATAACAGACTTCGGACATCAAAAGAAAGTATTTCTGTGCTCCTTCAAAGAAACCTATAATGCTTAGTAAAATTGTGTTGCAGGAGGTGAAAAATACTTGAGTGCCAGAAAAAAAGGCAATTAAAATTATTCCTGCTTGAGTATTATTAAATGGCAAAAGGGCAGTGGAGGGCAGTGCAGTCAAGTAGTAAAGTTCAGTGCGGGGAGTTCTTAAAGTAGGAAATGTGGAAAGAGTAGATTTGGGAGATATGTATAAATAAGCAGAGAACGAGAAGGCTAATTAAAGAAGCAAGAAGCTAACTAATAAATTCAGAAAGGGAACTATCCTGGCTTGCTGTCAGTTGCAGTGTCACCACATTTACTTGTCCAGTTGTTTCTCCTGTGTTCAAAACCGTTTTGGAATCTTTAACAAAATTGCACCTGTATATTATGGGCTGCATAGATAGAAAATAACAAACTGTAGTGGTGAAGTTGATAAAAGGCTCCAGTGATGCCTGGGTCTGGCTTCAAAGTTCCCTTTTCTTTTCTTTCTGTATTTACACATCTCATATTGTCTTCATGAACTTCAGCTTAATTGTTTCAGTGTTCCAAATCCTGTGAAGGAGGATTTCGGGTCCGGGAGGTGCGGTGTCTGTCAGATGACATGGCAGCCAGTTCCCAGTGTGACCCACAGCTGAAACCCGAAGAGAAAGAACCCTGCAACACACAAGATTGTGTCCCTGAAATAGGTAAGGAAGGGGCAGCTTCTGCTTTAACTATGGATCTCCATCTAGTGGAGAAAATATTTAGTAGTCTTGAAGAGTGTATTTTAACAGTGTGTTTTCTTTATTGAGTACAGAGTTTTATTTTTACACAAAATACAGCTCTTTTCTGTGCTGTAAAAGTAGGTTTTCATTTCTGATTTAAAATGTTTTCCTAGTAACGTGTAAGAAACTGGCTTACTTTTGAAGTTGCTAAGAATGTGAGAGATCTGCTTCTGTGAAAATGCTACATACAGGGTGTTTTTCTGCTGTCTCCTTGCATTCTCCAAGGTTTCTCTTGCCAGAGTCTTTAAAACAGAAAGAGGATCATGTATGATATGTATTTGGTAACAAGTTCTGTAAGAACCAACGACATTAAACTAAGACATTAAGTGCAATTAAGCAGTTTTCTTTTATATATATATATATATATTAAATATACACATACAGACAGTTTGGTTTTGGAATTAGTCATTCAGCTCCTACAGATTTGATTTTAATAGCAATGAGAGTGGCAAAGGCAAGAAAGATACATAGTTTAGAAACAGTTTTAATGTTCTACGACAAGTTGCAGTTGAGAATTATACTTTAAGATAACTACATAAAAAAAATAGGGGAACTGGGCATGGGTACATTTCTTCCATGGTTTATTTATTTTTCTATTATAATGTATAAAATCTTGAATAATCTGACTTATTTGCATAGGTAGCTTATTTTGACCCGAGAACGAATGTTTAAATACAGATCCAAGGGATTTTACGTGGTAAAAAGAAAGGAGATTGCTTATTTGTTGCTCCGTTACTTCTTTCTTCAGTTCCCTGTCTCTCCTTTTTCCTCCACAGATGAGAACTGCAAAGATAAATACTACAACTGCAATGTGGTGGTTCAGGCCAGGCTCTGTGTCTACACCTACTACAAGACAGCCTGTTGTGCATCCTGTACCCGGGTGGCAAACAGACAGTCGGGGTTCCTGGGCCGCAGATAACAAACACTCTCTGCTCGAAGCAGCCGCGTGGGGCTGCCCGTGGAGCCGGAACAGTGTTACTGCTTTGACTGCAGCAGTCTTAGCTTCTTAGAGAGGGGGGGTTGTATTGCTGAGTGCATCGAGACTATGGTTAAATCTCACACCCTTTCAGTTATTGTGCAGTTATCTCTTTTGTTTGTTGTAAAACCGTGATCTTTTTCAAGCATTAGTTGCTAATGATACTGTTATTTGCACCTGCTCATCAGATAATTATTTAAGGAACATACCAGCCTTAATATTGTGAAATGAATGAAAACTGAATCAATTGCAGCAATTACTGGAGATAGTTGACCAGTGTGGATGCAGCTGCTGCATTATTTTCTGAGTGCTTACTTTTACTTGGTATTTTGGACTGCCTTAAATTAGATGACTAAATCAATGAAACATGCACATGAGAAAAATTACTTCCCGAAGAACCAGACCCTTGAAGACCCATTTGTCAGCAGTTTCTTAGCACTCTACATTATGTTTTTAATTACTTCAGTCCATTCATAATTAGAGTCACTGTTAAGCTCTCTCAGTTGTACTTTTAACTAATGTCCTGTCCTCAGGCAGTAAATATATACACACTTAACTGCCAAAAAGTGCCTTTATATTTAATTCATAAACTCTTGAAGATACACTTTTCTAAGTTTGTATGGATTTTAAAATAATTACCTACCAGAGTGACACTAATGTCTAGCCCTTCAAGTCTTTAACAGCTCCATCTGTCAGTGAGACACATTCAGCAGAGAGGTGAAGAGCCTTTGCTGATGGAATAAGTGATTGTTTCCCCAGGCGAGGTCTCTTCCCTGTAGGACAGTTATTTCAGTGAACTGGGATCTTGCCTGATCCTTTGTCTCTGCACTATTGCTTAACAACTACCATACCAAAGTACTTTGTCCAGACCTAGTCTGGATGTGTCACCAGTTTCTGAAACCACCACCAAAGGATGCAGGCCTGTGTGCTTTGTAGTCGTGTGTTACTCGTGGTGTCAGGCAGCGGTGTGAGTGTAGTACCTGAGTATCTGTCAAGAGATCTTGGCTATTGACATTCTTCAGGTTTTGATCGGTTGTTACAACATATTTGCCTTTTTTCACTTAATGTTTCATCACACAGATCTATTTATACCACTCCTTTTCTGTTACTCAAGAATGGCTGCAGACTAAGAGCTGAATTTAAGTGGTGATTTTTCATTTCTGCAATTACCATACTCAGCCTTGGGACTTGCTAAAAGCAAATAGGGTGTGCTGTGCAGGGCAGATCAGTTTTTGCATTATCTGCATGTTCTCTAGCCTTTGCTTGAGAGGTCTTTCAAATGTGTAAATAAGGCTGAAGGAAAAAAATGAACACCACTGCTTATTCAGCTGTTTATTACAGCATATTTTTTGTAAATTAGTGATGCTCAACTATGCATCTCTTTCTAAGGTGCCTGATGTCTGAGTTGAAAAACAGCTGTGACAATCATGTTCAGTCACTCCCAGAGATGTGATATAACAGTGGTTAAGGTGTCCTGCTACTGATGCAGACCCATGTTTGAGCCTCACTGTGTGTTCTTTTCTTCTTACTGCTCTGGTGGAGAGGACGTGGAAAGGGAATGGAGCTCTGGGAGGCAAAGGTTGCTGGGTGTGGTACTGCTCACGTCAGGGTTTGTGCTGGAAGCCACAGGAAGGTGGAATTCCTGTAGTCTAAAAGCTGCCTTGAATTGAGACAAACCTTTGAATTTTTTGATTCAGTCACTCGTGAAAAATATATTTTAGACATGATGAACTACCACTGTTTGGCTAAAGGAAATTAAAGGAAAAAGTGTTTCCCCTAGAATTTGAAGTTATCTTTGTGACTATAAACCAATCATGTCTTTGGCTGTTTCTGTACACCTTAGCTTAGGCTTTTTTACTGTAAATAATTTATATAAAATTGTTAGAAACAGAAATGCTAATTAGAAAACTTCTGAGTTCATGAATCTTTTACAGTCCTGTTCCCTTGTATTATGAAGATTTATCCATGAAGATAACTTATAGATTTGTGATGATATTATATTCCTTAGATTCTCGACCAAAGAATGTTATGGAGACAGTGCAGTGTAAACAACTCTGGAATCCAGTATTTCTAAATACAGATTTTCATCTGTGTATCTCATTGCAACAAATTTTGACATACATTGTATAATTTTTGTTGTTATCTCTTTTGTCCCAAGGAAGTGTATCCTGTCAGCTTGAGGGAAATACCTGTTCCATAAAAAGGCTTCCTGAAAACCCCAAGGCAGAGGAGATGCAGAGAGCTAATCAGGTTTGCAGTCAGTCCATGGAAAATTATCTTACACACGCTTCTGGCTGTGTGTGACTCAGCACACAGACATGAGATCCTCCTGTTTTATAAGATATGTTATTTTGCGCTGGAATATATGGCCATGAGGTTATTTGACAAAGATGATCATCTTGTAGGCTCTATTAAGCTGCCACTAAAGTAAACAGAGTTCTTGGCAGCTAAATATCAAAGAATATATACTTACACATAGCAGTGTAACCCTGTAACACACCTAATATGTACGGCTTTGTGAATTAAATGCAGTGAGCTATGATTATACAAATTGTACATTTTTTGTTTTAAGTAAAGAGACAGTTTCAGATGTATCAGATATAACAAAAAATACCATTTCACCTAATTAACCATCTAATGGTAAGAAAACTGCCAGAATGCTGCTGAACTTAATCATTTATCATCTCATGTGTCAGCATTATCAAAATAGTTGTTCCTGCAAAATGAACTAATAAGCCCTTTTTATCAGCACTTTGATGTACTAATATTGTCTGCACAGAGTAAGTGCTGGACTAAGATTCCACCATCTTGCAAAGCACACTTTGGAATTGTGCCTGTAGCAAGTGTTTGTTTTAATGGAGCAGTGCCATTAGGCACTTAGGGTGATGCCTGCAGAAGGACCTGATTTTACTTTTGCTGTAAGTCAAAGGTGGGTTTAATGAATGTACTAGACTTAGAGCAGATATAAACCCAATAGAAGTAAGAAATAATGCAGACTTCTGATTTTAAATGCTTGAGTTTCTTTTTCTGACATTTTAACATCAGTCAAAATCTTGCAGAATGGTGTAAAAAAATATGCTTCCTTGCCTTGAAGCTTTTCACCTTACACAATGAAGGAAGACCAGAGTGAGTTAGATGGCTTATTTAAAGAGTCTAAGCAGTCCAGCTGCTTACAGCTTTCATGGTTTACAGTGTGCAGCTGGCCAAAATCAGCCCCATCCAGAGCAGGCTGTGTGTCTCCAAGCACTTTCCCTTTGGAACTGAGGGTTCCTGGTGCAGTTGTTTGTCAGGTTATCCAGGGCCCATCAGGGTTTGCCAGCTCCTGTGCAATGTCACCTTCAAGCATATGTAGGTAGAATTCCTTGTGTACTGCAGTTACATGCCAAGTTTGAGAGCACTGAATTCATGGAGTTCTCCCCTCCTCTCCCAGAAGATGGTGTGGAAGCATGAGGGTTGCTCCTGTGGGAATGGCCAGCAATGAGACAGAGTTAGTGTTTGCTTTGATGACTCTGACCTTGATGGCTCTGAATCAGGGAAGGGCTTGTTGGGAGGCAATGAACAGCTGGGGAGTGCAGTGCAGGAGACATGGGGGATCGTGCAGGCCTGGCAGCCTTGAAGGCCAACTGTAATGTATGGCCATGGGCTGGATGCAGGGCTGCTTCAGCATCCCTGCACAGGGAACTGGCTTCTTTTTCATTACACTCATAATCTTTTTCCTTTTTTTTCCCCAGTATTTCAGCAAAAGGAGGACTTTCTGTATGAATTAAGCAGTGTTTAACATTAATGTTATTGGTTAGATCCCGGTTTTATGACAATATGGTGCAGTTATATATCAGTCATATATATATATATGTCATTATAGCCCAGACTCAAAGGAGTACATTAAACTACTTGAACAGAAGACCACATGGGGCAGCAGCTTTTCGAGGACCTTGCTACTTCCTTTACTTGTGTCTGAGTCCTAGAGAGTGCCAGTCACCACTGAGAGAGGAAGAAGGTAGGGGCTCAAACAGCTTATGGCTGGTATAGGGGAGGCTATGCCTTCCTGAAGGAAATACTTTGTTTTCTCTCTTTATAATCTGTACCACTCTAAGTAGTAAAATATACTTTAAAGAGCTTTGCTTTTCCCCATTCTCATCCTGACCTGTCTCCCTTTTACACCCAGACCCCCAACTCTTCTCCTCTTCCTCTCATCTCACTTTCATCCCTTTGTCCTCTGGGTTACAGTATTAAATTTTGCCAGAATTACTGAAAGCCCTGAGCTGGCCTTGTGGTTTGTAAGAATCAGTGTTAGAAATTAGCCCAGCTGTTAAGAGAGCTATATTCCTGGCAGCCCAGGGATTTTTGTGTCTCTGTGTATCCACGTTGGCTAGCTTTTAATGCATAGTAGTAAAGTACATACTGAATTAATCCCCATGCAATGAACCTGTGACTGCACAGCTATTGGAGTATGTAGTGGCCATTTATTCTCATAAGTAACATTTATCACATAAAAAAAAGGGTTATCCTTGTCACAAAGGAAAAGCTGTGTGTTTACTTGGTCTTCTTGAGACTTAGTGTTTTTGACTTCTTCAGAGCTGTTCTGTGTGTTGGGCAGATAATTTATGTGCACGCCTGTAATTCGAACACAAAACATGACATTTTGAACATGAATGTAAACTTCCTTTATGTCTAAACTTACAGAATGTTTGGGGGAGATAAATTAGGCATTGCTCAGAAAATGGAGTAAAATAATTATTTCCACACCAGAAATGAAAAATCATCCACTAAGCATTTTCAATATATTTTAAATTAAACTTCTGATCATTATAATATCTCAGTAGCGTGGGCAAAATTCAGACCTGGTGAAAGGGAGAAAATTCCATGTAAGAGAACTCACAGCAGACCTGAACTCAGCTCTTTGCTTCTCAGCTTTAAACAGCCAGAAGTTCTTAAGAATGAGAGCTCCCAATTTTCTATATCCCCGTGTGCTATAATAGGATACAGATAACTACCACCATCCCTGGAGAGGAGGGAAGCTTAATTGTGATAAATCATTGACCTTCCAGCAACAGTCATTGCTGCTTGCCCTGACCTGTTTTTCTATGCTCCCTTTGGGTCTCTTGAGACCAGTGGCCTTGGCAGGGGTTGGGTACATACGAGTTGTGAAGTCCCATAGTAGTCACTCAGGATCTACATAGAAGATCAGGAAGGACGGGAGACAAAAGAAACCCTAACTTTTTTTTATATGTATAAAATTGTCTACTTGACCCTCATAATTGATTTTGGGCAGAAGGATATACTTTATTATAACTTATTTTGTTGTTATTTGTAAATACAAGATGTCTATGGGAAATATGTAATTCTGAGCTGTGTCTATGGAACAAGCCACTGCGCCAAAATATTTCAAATATTTAGAATAGGCAGATTTTTTTATTAAAAGGGACCTAATATGTATTTATTTACGTATACCATTCAAATTTTGTCCAGCTTTTTCATTATACTAACCCAGCTTTTTAGGGAATTTTATAGCACAGGTATTACATATATATTTTTTGTATATATGTCATACTGTAAATCCATAATACAATTTTCTAAACTTTCTGATTAGCCAGTTCCTTGAGTGAATTAAAGGGGAGAGTATAGGCAAATTGCTTTCTGACTCGTTCAGGAATATGTATCTGTGGCAATGTACCTGAACCAGAACTGTACAGTATCCTTTTCATATTGTATACTTTTTCTCTTTGATGAAAAAATGTTAACTATTTTTGTTTATGACTAATTTATTTTTTATTATTGTGAAAAATAAAGTAACTCAAGATGAATTTATGTGACATGTTTTATTTCTCATCTGGTTGATCTGTACTTGAGTTTCTTGGGAATTAAGTGCGACCATCAACAAGGGTACAGCACACTGAGGAAATCCTTACACAAATATAGGAGTGGGCACAATATAACCAAGTTGCAGAAAGCTGTATAACCTGTGTGAGAGCCCTTGAGATGTGACAGCAACACCCTGACTGCCCCAAGATGTGTGAGTATTGCACAAGTGAGAGCCACGTCCTGGATGTTGCAGGAATGTGCCCGTCCGAGCTGGATCTTCTGCTGGAGCTGATGAAGGGTCACACCGGTTCCTCTCTGCTCTGACACAACCAGAGCAGCCCTACAGACAGTTCTTTGCAGGTTTCATTGTAATTTCACTGTAAATAAGTGAAGTCCTAGAAGCACGGAATTGTTAAGGTTTGAAAAGACCTCTGAGATCATCAAGTCCAACCTTTGACCAAACACCACCACCTTTGAGCAAAACCAGACCACGGCATCAAGCACCGCATCCAGTCCTCGAAGTCCTGAGGGAGAAAACCCACACTAGAACCTTTCTGGAGGTGACCTGATGTTATCTGACCCTCCATCTTTGCTGTTAGGAGCAGTTCTGCCCAGTTCATCAGAAGCGGCAGTTCCAGGTGTTATCAATTCACGCTGTCAGGGCACTGCCTGAGGTGCGGCGCCTTCCTGCCCACCAGGCGTGAGGGAACCCAGACATTGAGGGGAGACCGGCCTGGGCCTGAGGGGGACTGGCCAGGGCATGAGGAGACCAATCCAGGTGCTGAGGGGACTGGCCAAGGTGTGAGGGGACTGGCCAAGGTGTGAAGGGGATCAGTCCAGCTGCTGAGGGGACCAGCCCAGGAGTGAGGGGACAAGCCCGGGTGTGAGGGGACAAGCCTGGGCATGAGGGGACCGGCCTGGGCATGAGGGGACTGGCCCAGGTGCTGAGGGAACTGGCCCAGGCATGAGGGGACTGGCCAGGGCATGAGGGGACCGGCCTGCCTGCACCTTGCACAGTGTGGGTGGGTTGGGGCAGAGCGTGGGTCGTGGTGCTAAGGAAAGTAAGATCTAAGTAAAGTTGTATTTAGACCATTAATGCTATTTCAACTGTCGTGAGAAAAACAGGTCATTTAACTCCAGTGGTTCTAAAAAGAAAGGATTTTTTTTTCCTTAGCAGTGATGGGATGGTGGTAATATTTCTCACCAAAATCAAATTACTGTCCAGTAGAGCTTTTCCTCTCAGGGTTTTTTCCATATGTAACTTATGAAAGAGGGTGGGAAATGCTGTACTACAACCTTTATTATTATTACTCATCTACTTTGCTAGAAATCTGTGTATATTTTAGGTATGTATGGATTTCTAAAAACTTAATTAAGGATATGGAACAACTGTAAATTAAAACAGATATGCGGTGAGTAGAGATGAATTGTCACCCGTGCTTCCAGTCAGTGGCTTCCTCTGCAGAATGTACACCAAGAGGTGCTTTTGATGGTCTTCAGAAAGCTGAAGGGAAGTTCTCCATAGTTTCTTTCTCTGAGCTCTGAAGGCTGTTGATACTGGAACATTGTGTTGTTGTGTTGTCTTCAGCCATGTGACTTCCACAGCTGAAATGCCTGAGAGGATTTTAACTGCAATCTTGGGATCCAAAGCAGAGAGTTTAGTGTAGACGTGAAGCAATTACTGAGTGGAGGAGATGAAATAAATGCATATAAATGTCTGTATCACTGTGGGCACTGTAAATAATTTCTGTTGAATTTCCTTTGTTGCACTGGGCGGTCATATTTTGTTTGTTCTCTGTTGCTCATTTTTGGTTGGGATATATTGAAATAAAAGGGAATATTTGAAGAAGAAAAACTCCAACTTTCAGAAGAGGTACAATCCAGTAGGATACATCAGGAACCAAAAGTAAATTTGCTCTAATATTAAAATAACTTCTTCATTTCTGCTTATTCATTGTGTAATTTTGAGGAAGGCATAGGAAAGTAAATATTTAAAGTGCACATAATATGAAATGAACATAACACACCTGTACTGAAATTGGAATTATTTGGACATATGCATGTGCAAATGAATCAGTAATGATGAAGAAAATTGCATTGAGTGCTTTTGATTTAATTGGTGTCCAGCAACTGTAAAACCATTAGTCAGTTTGTGCCAGACCAACTGTGTTGTGGTTTAACCCTGGCTGGAAACTGAGCCCTGCCCAGCCACTCACAGCCTGCCAGTGGGATGGGGGAGAGAGTCAGAGGAGTAAAAGTGAGAAAACCCATGGACTGAGATAAAGACAGGTTAATAAAAAAAAAGTCAAGCAAAATCCATGTGTGCAAGTAAAGTAAAACAAGGAATTCATTCACCACTTCCCACAGGCAAGGCAGGCAGGTGTTCAGCCATCCCCAGGGGTGACCCAGCAGCGTCCCCTCCCAGTTTCTTGTGCCCCCCACCTCCTCATTGCGGGGTGCTGTGAGGGGCAGAAAAGGCCTTGACTCTGTGTAAGCACTGCTCAGCAGTGATGGAAACATCCCTGTGTCATCAATGCACAACATATCCCCATCCTAGCTACCACTGAGGAAATCACTCCCAGCCCAGCCCAGCACAAACTGCTGTTTGCAACATAGGCAACCTTTCTCCACTGTGGCAGGTAAGATGCAACCTGAAAATTCTATCAAGGAACTGTAGCTTTGCAAATTCTTTTGATAAATAAATGTAAGTATTATATTTTCCCAGTGTTCCAATTTGATTTTATTGCTATATATGTTTAAAAAAAAAAGAATCCCCCCCATCCTTAGTGAATGATCCTGTGCAATTGTGTGGATGGATTATAACTACCAGTTACAATAGTTCCAGTTCCCGAATCTTAAGTCAGATGACTGAAATGGCAGTGGATAGCAGTGTTATATTGATCCAGTGGAAGTTAAATCCTTTTGGAATTGGGAACTGTCTGCATCAGGTAATTAGTTTTGCTTGGTATTAGGATGCATTACCAATAGTCAGCCATGGGAGGAGGAGGTGGCAGCTCTTGTCTGTATTGCCCAGGCTCTGGCAATGGCGACACATGCAGACAGGCCCTGCTTCCCAATCCATCACCAGCTGGCTTTAGTGCTGTCACGTGTCCCTGTGGTGTGAGGCTGAAGGAAGGCATAAGATTTGCCAAGGAGAAACAACCAATTCGGAATTGTGTTGTTGTTGAGTTTTGGGAAAGTGTCCTTCCTTACTCTGGAAAACAGAACCAAGAGTCTGCTGGTTGGAGAGTAAACCACAAAATTCCACTGAAACTAAGGGAGCTACACCAGACTGCAAAACCAGGCAATCTCTGGTAAAAATAACTTTTCCATTATATGAATGGATCTATTTTTACCTGCAAGAGAATATAAAAACTGAATTAAAAGTGGGTTGCCCTGGGAAATACACTAAACTGTGTTTTCTCTCCCTTAGAACATGACTAGCTGTTCTCCAGCTTTACATAGGCCTTGGAAAGGAAGGGAGCTTCTGACTTCAGAGCAAAACAGGAAGAAACATGCCAGTGGAAGGAAATGTTACTGGAGCTGAAGGCGCTGCTTTGGGGCAACTCTGAGGTATCCTCTGTTGTTTTTAATTAAGGATTGCTCACTTTATTGTATCTCCAGAACTTTAAAGTTTTGTAAGGTCCAGACTTCTCCACTGCTCTTGCAGCTCTTTGCCTACAGTTTGTGACATAATTGCTGCTGCTGGTCTCAGCAACCCCTTGAAATTGCTGCTGCTGTTTCTAATTCCCAGTCAGGTGGTGTGAGACTGCAGAAGGTACTCCAAATAGGGCAGGAGGCCTACTTAGTTAAAATAAAATAACAGGTGATACAAAAAAGAAGCAGCACGTTACTGTTCTCCAAGAAGCATTTAATGTGCTCCTCCTACTATGTGCTAATTGATTTTTGCAACATCAACACACGCTGTATTTCCAACACTAGGGTGTTCTCTTTGAACCAGACTTCCTGCTGCCTTGAAAAATCTCTTGGCTTTTTAATTTGTTTTGTGGAAAGGATGCTTCCTGGTTTTTTACGGTTAAGGGCTAACTTTCCTTGGAAATGGTTACTATTGCCCTAGAGAGTATGTGATGGATGCAGAATGAAGAAGTAGCTGGAATGTGACTTGCTCAAAAAGACTGTCATAAATTCCCTAGGTCGGGATGGGCTTTCAAATAGGAATGAATGTTGTCTGGCTGCCACAGAATGATGGGAAATGAGAATTTGTAAATCCAGTCCAGCTTAATTACAAGGCAGCACCTGTATGAAAAATTATTTTTGCTTGTAACTGAACCACCTTACTCAGCACTGAATTTTGGTTAAGACTGGAGGATAAAATGTGGTCCCACTTCCTAATTTCATCCTAGAGATTGTCAAGTGGTGCCCTCGGCCATATAAACACGTGAGTATCCAGTTGGACTTTTGGGATATATTTTGACTCAAAAATGTGAAGAATTGGGAGCCTACAGCAGCAGTAAACCCTTCTAACCTTTATACCATTTTAACAAAGAAGTAGTGAAGGAGAGAACAAGGAAAAATATGTGCAAATGTTCTACCAACTTTTTTTATAGTTGTTAGCGGATAACCTTGGGCAAAGGTGTTTATTTGAAAGGTTGCTCCCAAAAACAGGAGAGAGAAACTGTGCATACTTCACATTCTAACATTTAGAACACATTTTTAATCATGTTCTTGCTGTAGAAATTTGACACATAATTCTTTTAAAATATTTAAAACATCTCCAGTGCATTAGCTACTATTTTTCTCTAAAACATCACGTTTTTTACACTAAACAGTAATAATGGGCTACCCCTCCACCCCCAATTTTTGTGGGTTTTTTTTTTTTACATTGGGGATAGTCTTCCTTAGCATAAAAAACAATGCCTGACTTACCCTGTCTTTTCATGATGTAAATTGGCAAGTTATGCTGTTGTAGCAGGTCAATAAATACAACCTGTGGGACTTGGATGCAGAGCCCAAAATACTTCTGATGTTACTAGTATAAATAAAGAATGAATGGAACAGATAATATGGGTGTGGAAGGCATGCAGACAATGGATCAGCTTAACTTGTTAATTCTTGCTGATGTGTGGTTATATGAAGACATGTTCTGTCTCCATGTTTTAGGCAAGCACTTTAAGGGCAAGATTAGAAAGCCAAATTGTGAACTGCAACTGTAATCTGAAATCAATAAAATGAAATAAAATAGAGAAGGGTTAAATTATAAAATACTGCATTTGGAATGCAAAATTAAATGATCAAATGCAAACTGGAGAATAATTGCATTACAGAAAAAATCAAACCGAATGATTAATTATGGTAACACTTCAGCAGTGATTTTTTCCTACCTTTCTTCATGCAAGAGCAGTGATTTCTCTCTCAGTAGCACTGACAAGTTCTACACTTAAATCATGTGTTGCATGGGAAGTATCGTTGGGGATTTGAAAGGAGACTGGAAAAGGGAAGTGAAAATAAATATATTTGCCTCTATACACTATGAGCAATTTTTAAATTACTTATGTTTGTTTGTTCTAGAAGATGAAGCTTGGACATGGATTTAACAGTCCACAGCATGTTAGGTTTTTGGATTTAATTATTTTGGTCATTAGGAGGCTAGTGATCAATAAGAGTCTTGCAAGGATAAGGGGGAAAAAAGCAATTCAATTTTCAAGAAGAAAGATGGCATTTACCATGTGTAAATAACAGAATTATTTTCTGACCAGGAGGGATATGGTGGAGTTGATGTAGGATAAGGATAGTTTGGACAGACATCTATTTTTGAATCTTGCTTCAGGACAGGAAGATGGACTAAGCAGTCCTGTGAAACATCTTCTGTTTCTGAAAGTGCAGTACAGCAACAATGAGAAGAATAATAAAGTCATTCTGTTTGTCTTGGGCATCCTGTATCATGTAAATAGGGAATAAGCTGTGCTTAATTTTGGGAAGGAGGCATATTCCAAGTGGGGGAGATGCTGTCAGAAAAGACTATTGTTTTGACTGGGGATCTGGCAGGAGTGGGTAAGTAGATTAAATTTGTATACAACCTCCCCTTGCTAAGACCATCCAGTGAGCTCTGAATTGAGCATTTATTTCTTGCTACATTTCAATAGTTTGATTGTCATTCAGCTAGATTCATAACCCACATCAAGGATATGTTTTTGTCTGGTTGGGGTTTTTGTTTGTGGATTTTTTAAAAAGAATATGTATTTTAAAATATGCCCTCGTAGGAAGTGCATTCTTTTATGCATTCCCTAGTTAGGAAAAGTCAATCCTCCAGTTCTATATTTTCTGGAGACCTCTATTCCTTCTTAGGTGTAAGCCCTTGCCATGCTAGAGTTGAACTTGGATGAAACAAGCTGAAGTTTCCTTTGGGTGAATTCATTATTCTGTAATCTTGCTTGCATTCCTGATTCCCAATTCCTTGCATGCCTTTTTCTATCCTTTGCAGGCTGAGTTTTCAGTCCATAGACACTACTTCTTGAACAGCAAGAGAAACAAAATTCAAAGCTATTCCACTTGAATAATATGCCTTCACAAACTCCTGGGATTTGCCTTTCAGTGTGAATTTCTACAGTGCTTATGTGAAGATACAGATTTCTTTTGTGTTGTAAGATTTCTGCAGTATCTGAACCTTGAACATTTTAACATAGTCCTATGATTCCCAGCTTTTCCTATGATTCCCACTTTTCCTAGAATTGCTGCAATAATGTTGAAATAGAACAATAAATCCACTGTGATGATGAATGTTTTGAGCAAAAAGGCTGCAGCACTTTGTCCACATGACCAAGGAGTGATCAGACCAAGAGTGCTGTAAAACTCAGCCCCCACTTCTGCCATTCCTTTTCTGCTGCTGAAAACTGGTGATTCTTCTTTTAGAAGTGCAGAGGGAAGGACTGTCTTCCCCTCCCTCTGCTTCCAGATGGAAAGTTGTAGTTTCTCCCCACTGACACAATACCAGTACATTTGCCATCTTTTCGGTCCTGTGTTGGGAATTCATTGTACAGTGTGGGTCTTCTTGGATTAATTGATAATAATGCCAGCATAGCTGCATGTGCTACAGCATTTACATCTTTCTTTTTATCACTCACAGTAAGAATGTAATAAAATACTTGAAAGTACTTATCAGCCAGTTTGCTTCTTTCAGTTTGGCTCTACAGCTTCTTAGTATTCTGCAGGAGATGCAAAGTCACTTTTTCCTAAATGAGAACAGTTTTATTTTTTCAGTTTAAGCTTATTAATACTCATTAGAAACTAAAATCTGTCACTCCAAAAATTACTTAAAGAATCTTGGTAAGTGTTGTCAGTATTTTCATCTGGGTAAATTTAGTATCGTGGGACCTTGTATTTAAACACATGTATTGCAGTTACATACCCACCTTTTGTGGCTCAGTGTGCTTTAATAATCTGCACAGTTAACATTTGAATATGCTATGAGCTGAATACATCCCAAGCTCTGCCTGCTCTCTGGGTGCAACCCTTTCCTTTTCTGCAGTTATCACCAACAACCAAAAAGTTGGATAGGAATTTAATCCTAAAGCTTAGAATGCCATTAAGAAAAACAATCTTTTCCACAACTGGAATTATGATTATTACACAGCAGGAGGAATGGAAGTTGTGTTTCTAGCTAGGAATTATGTTTCCTCTGCAACTTTCTATTTCAGATTTCTCTTGGCATGTATTTTGTAGCTTTCCAGTTAGAAAATATTGGCTGCAGTTGAGACTGAAGGTGCCTCACTACAGAGACAGTCAAATGACTACAGCTGATATCGGTGTGAGCACTACATTGGGGGTTGTTTTGCTGTGCTTTTTTGTAACTCTCTTCTTTGTTTTATTTTTCAAGAGAAGTTCAATATTTATCTGTGCTGGAGAAGTAGCGTGAGTTCTCACTGTACGGTGCCTTTCATTTTTAGAACATTGCACTGTACTTTCTGAAAATTGGAAGCAGAAAAGCTTCAACAGCACCTTGCCCATTTCATACTGAACAGATTTCCCAGGGAGTTCTATTGAACTCTATTGAAGAGCCCAGTAACAGTGTTGTTGAAGGGTTGTGTGAGTACTGAGTCTCCCAAGAACACTCTCTTTGCCACTAATCCAGATCATTTTTGCTACAGGAAGGTCCTAATCAGAGTTATGGATCGGGCAGCTGATTTCTATTTTCTCCCAGTGTAGTAATAATGCAGAGAATATAACCCTTTTCTTCTTCATACAAATCTAAAGTATAGAATGTTTGCCCAGTGTGCATGAATTGATTAATCTGAGTTAGATTTGTAGCACTGCAATATCACCACCCCCCCAAAGAAGAAATCTCGAAGGTGCTCTTCCGTTCATGAGGTTTCCATAGGAATATTTAGCTGTTCTGTCTCTCACTGAACCTGCCTCCCAGCTATTGTGTTACAAGTGGTGAGAATGTTGTTTGAAAACTAAATGAAAAAGTAATCTTTGAAGCAGTTCAGGGACAAGAACTTGCTGTGTTATACATTGTTTCATGAGAGCTTAACTCAGTTTCCAGGCTAGAAAAGCCAGCCCTGTATCCTGCAGGCACAGACACGGGGGAAGCCTCTGAAGAAGACTGAAGGGCTGGGCCTTTGCATGCAAGTGTCTTTCCCCACAGCAAATGAGCCAAAGAGCAACTTCTATAAATACCACATTTTCCAACTGCAGAGGTTTCTCGTCCTGTCCCGTGGATTCCTTGCCAAGCGTTTTCCCAGTCCTGAAATAGAGATGGTTCTGTAGCCAACACGCACTTAAACAGCCCTTTGAGAGCTGCATTAGATTTTTGTTGGCTTTAGTTTGAACTTTTAAACTGTCGGATTATTTTAGGAACATTTGTGGAGAAACATTGCCTCTTGGTGTTGCTTGCTCTTTTCCAGTGTTAGAACAACGTAGTAAAACAAGGCTGTGCCTGATATCTGGTGTAATATTTATACCAAGAGTATTGCATTGCTGTGCAGCACTTCTTTAAACAGTGACTTTTTTACCTTGGAGCACAAAGGACAATGGCTCAAGAAAACTCTTTGAAAAAAGGGGATATACATTTATTTGCAGATTTCCCAAAGCAAGTCTTGTTGCTTCTGGTGTCTGAAGAAATTGTACTGAGAAAATGCTAATTTCTCCTTCTGTCAGATGGTGTTGAAACTGAAGTATAGTTAATGGTCATAAATCAGAAGCAGGCAAAGTTCTCTTTAAAGGTTTATCTTTAACAGAACAACTGTGCTTTGACAATTTTCAAGTATTAAGTAGTAGAAATATTTATTTAAAAGTAAGGGATTAAAAGATACATCTGGTTTATCACAAATCAAGTTTAATCAAGTACTTGATCCTGGCAAATATGTCAGTGTTGCTACAGCATCTTTGCACTTTTGGAGAATAGAAATGCAAGTTGGGGTGTTTCAATGTTCCCTTTTTCTCATAGGTATTTTCTGGTTATTTCTTAACTAAATGTGTTATTTCAATATTGCAAAAATCACTTAATACTGTGATCATACCACTAAATTCAGCAGGCTTCTACAAAGAGATCTTGAAGTTCTAAGTGCAGGCTTTGGAATGCACAGCATTTTTGTCATTTTGCAAAGAACTTTGCATAGAAACTGCTCTTGAGGGAGCTTAGAGCTTGTTAGTACAAGGGCTGTCTCCATTACAGGATGGCTGTGGTACAATGGCAGGAGAAAGTACTGGGCCCTGGAGGGTGTCCAGCAAGACAATTATTTCCTTCTTTCTGTTACAGTGTGTGTTCTGACACTGTTTGAGACCAACACCACAGTTTGGGAATGTGATTCATGACATGTGTCAGGTACAGTGAGGTACAGCAGATGATGCACACCAGCATTTCAAGGAATTAAAAGGGTTTCTTTCTCTGGGTTGTTCTGGAGATTCCTAGTCCAGAGATTTATTAAAAAAAAAAAAAAAAAAGGTTTTTTTCCTGATGCTTTTATTAAATTTTAAGAAGCAGCTGCAGTTGCTGGCAAGTATCTGATGAGCTCACAATGGTACTCCTAAAGTACTATCTCAAACTCATTATGTCTTCATTCCAACATTCTGCCTACTGGTGATGAGTTTACCACCAACACAGTGTCTACAGCAACTGGTATGAGTTGCAGCTGTGTTACTGTCTAGAGAGTCAAAAGTGTATAGTTGTCTTTTTTTCTTTGAAAATGAGTAGCAATAATGATAATAAACCTTACCATTATTATCTTAATTTAGGGGAAAAAAATAAAAGGAAAGCCAAAGTAATACCTTTAGGATTCTAAACTAGTAAAACACGTATTGTCCATAGTATACCTTGCCATTAAAGGCTTGCAGATCTTATGCAGAGGGTTTAGCATCTGTAAGTCATTCATAATAAAATCTAATCCCTCAGGTGCCATGGAAAGCAGAAAGCAATGATAGTTGCAGTTAAACAGCTGATGGATTGATAGTTGCAGTTAAGCTCAATTAACTAAGCATTAAATGCCAGCTG
Source organism: Pipra filicauda (assembly GCF_003945595.2). Taxonomy (NCBI): domain Eukaryota; kingdom Metazoa; phylum Chordata; class Aves; order Passeriformes; family Pipridae; genus Pipra; species Pipra filicauda. The sequence continues at coordinate 5,512,141 of NW_024104976.1, read as the reverse complement.
TGGACAGGACTCAGGTTCCATTTTGGAGCCCTTTGGTTCCATTGCAGCCCAACCCAACTGAACCCAGTTGAAATAGGGAGTCTTTATTTCTTCTGAGGTTTAACTGTAAATCACTTTGGTGGATTTTTTCTTGCATCAGTCTACAGCCATTCAGGCATAAACATTCCACTGGAGTTTTCACTGGATAGAGCCAGGGCAGGAACTTGCCAGCAAAACCATCGTGTTCGAGCCCCTTGATTCAAGAGCAGAAACTATAACTGAGCTTGGCTAAAAGCAGAGCTACTTTTACAGCAGTGAAAGGCATCTGACATGGACTTACTTGGGTAGCTAAATATCACAGTAATGACTGTGGGAACAATACAGTCCTGGGAGAAGGGAACAAGGAAGAAGAAAAGTGTCTTGGGAGAGGGGGACGAGAAAATGGAAGCGTGCTGGTGTCTGTCCAGGGAGCAGCAAGAGGGCAGATTCTCTGCTCCCTGCTTTAGCTTTTGTGTCTATGTTAACCATTCAGATCTCTGATTCCTTCATCAAAACATGGATATTCTGTCAAAAATACTGTTGCTTTGTGGGATACTTGGAAAAATGAGAAATGCTTTAAATCAGCATGTTATCCCCAAACCCACGTTGGTCTAGGTTCTGCTCTGGAAGCTCTCTGGATGCATCAGTTGGAGTATGAGGCTGTAAATGGCATTCTGGAGTTCTGGACTTTCATAAAAGGCTTGGCTTTGATCTCAGCACACTGCATCATGTTAAATGATTATTAGGATGGGGAGTGTTGAAGTAACCGAAATGAATTATTTGGAAATACTATGCTTGATATTTGGCTAAGTGATGTAAAAAACCATGAAACATCACAAACTGAAATGCAATTACCTACTGTTTATAGAAGTTCAGAATTCACTACCAGCGTGGATCTGGAAGTTAATGCAGTCTTAAAAATGTCAATTTTAAGAAAGCCAGAGCTGTTCACAGGTATCTAAATGTGTATTTACCTTAAATTTGATCTGAGCAAAACAGACATTTGCTGCATACCATCATCTGCATAAAATGGCTAAATGTTAATGTGAGTTCATTAATTCTTAGTTGCATTGAAAAAATTGCAGTCATTTTGCTGGTAATGACACTCCTAAAGTTACAGTTTTGAGAGATTAAGCTGCCCACAAATTTGGGAATGCTGATTAAACGTGTTTCATATGCTTTTCAAGATGTCTCAATTAACTGAAATAAGAGCTTATTCATCACTTTAGGGGATATTCATTTGAGGTTGCTTTATGGGGATGGATGGTGCAGATGTATCTCTGGCAAGTTCACAAGTTTTTAAGAATCTCATATCCCGATTCTTACAGCAGTTTATCAGTAGATTTTGATTCCTCAGTGTGCATCCATTTAATCTGGTCACAGTAATGTATTTACACTTCCCATTGTGTTAGGTGTTAGCACCCTTCCTTTTTTCACGTGTGGTTAGAAGGCTGTTCGCCAGAAAACACACCTGGTGTCATGAATACTGTTCTCACAGACAGACTGTGGCTCTCAGATGTGGCAGCCAGAACTGGGGATGGCAGAGCATTTGTGTTCCATAAAAGACAGAACTGCTGGTTGGTCAAGTCTAGACTAAACACAAAAAGATTGAGAACAGTCTAAAAGCAAAACTGTAATATTTAAAAACCATTCAGCTGTTACCTGGTCTAAGGCATAGGTTTACACACACAGACGCCCCTCTCCCCTCCTCACCCTCCAAAAAAACTTTGCCCTTTGCTTGGGAAGTTTTGCTTCTGCATGCATTGGAAGCTTGAACTTTGTTCCCTTTGCTTTGTTTGACCTGGTGCTTTGTGTACAGATGCTTTCTCTTCCTCTTAAGGAATCTGTTCTGATATAGAGCAAACCCTTGAAGGCTCCCACCTTCATCTCGTGGTTATGATCCTCAGCTGGAGTAACTCAGCCTTGCTGCAGGTGCTGTTGGTTAGTTTTTCAGAGGCTGTTCAAAATCATGTCTCCTACATGATTTTAAATCATGTCATCATTTATGGCTGTTTAAAATCATGTCTCCTCCTCTCTCTTCTCCAGGTCAGAGGCCTTGCCCCTGCTCTTTTTTCTTGACTCTTCAAATTTTGTATGTAAAACACAATCACTTCAACAGGTGAATTTTACAACAGGCAATGGCCTGGGTGGGAATCAGCCTTCAGGGAACAGGTGCTATAAATTAAGGGGCAAGAGGAAACTGAACCTCTTCAGACTCTGTGAAGAATGAGCTGATGGGGAGAGAAGAAGGATGACAGTAGCAACCTTCCTTCTCTGGCATATTTTAAAAATTTTTGAAACAATTTTTCTTCAGGAGAGTTACCCATTTGTTCTTCTCAACTAGGACAAAGAACTCTCAAATAGCACTGAGTGATGTGCCAAAAGGTAAGAGAAGATAAATCCACATGCAATCAGTGGTCTATCATTTTTTGTCATGAACCTTGATAACATTTTTACCCAGGAATACTGCTATGAAACTCCTTCCCCAAATGCTAAAAATGAAAATGCTAAAAAAAGCGAAGCTAAAAAAGGTGAAGTAAATTCATGAAAAATAAATGTCTTTAGTTATTTTAAGTACAGATAGTCTCTGACTTCCAAACAGTTGGAATGAGACCCTGGCTCAGAAAGACTGGATATCAGGCCTTTTCTTAAGTTGCTTTCCATGGCTTCTCATTCTGTTTTACCTCCAGTGTGTTCTTTTCTGTTCTGATGGGGGCTCGAAGGGGGGTTGGGTCAGGGAGCAAGGCAGGGTTTGTAAAAATTATGCTGGGCTGCAGCTCCCTTTTGGTGTGGCTCAGTGTGTTCCTGTGGGAAGAGTGTGAGATGAAGTCTGAAAGGAGCAATGTGTGTGTTCTACTTGTCAAGGAAGTCCAGCAAACTACGCTTTGCTGCTGCGCTTAAATCAGAAGGTATATAAAAATTCTTTTTAAAAAGTCTTACATGTCACTTCAAAACAAATGTTTCCCTTATTTAGTTTTCAACGTGTTTCATTTTTCTAGTAAGAGTAAACTTAAAAAAGAAAAGAAATCTTCAACAGCTATCTTTTTTTCTTTGAGAGGATCTGAAATGTAGTTGCTTATCCATAACCGGTTTCTGCTCAGACTTGCCAGCAGCACAAGGGTGGATGAGAGGAGGCATCAATCAACTTTGTAATGTGTGTGCTAGGAAATCTAATTATCTGATTATTGCTGGAGCACCACAAAAGCAGGGCAGTGAGTCAGGGAATGACTGTGTGATTAGTAAGCTTTGTGGTAGTTTCCCTGGAAAGGAAAGTTGAAAAGCATCACGTTCAAAGTGAGTGCTGTGTACACCATGTTTTTCTTCTGCTTTCTTTTCTTGCAGTGTGGAATCGTGGCTTAATATAAAATTAATTAGTTTCCCATGCATATAGGAATATCTTCTGTGGTCAGCCAGGCAGAAACACTGAACATATAACAACATGCAAACCACTGCATAAAGGAAACGCCTCTTTTATACCCGCAGGGAACTCTTTAGGAGTGCTACAAGTTTGCCCTTTACAATGCAGATTGTGGGGTGAGTAGAGGTGACATGCAGAGTCAAGTGAGTGGGTCAGGAAATGAGCTTCGGTTTGTGAGGGTTTGTAGGATGTTCCCTCGGTACAGAGCGTGGTACAGATGCTCTTTGCAGTGTTTCTCCCTAGCACTCACAAGCACTAACAGCCCCAAGAAGCCTTTTTACCTTTACTCCATAGCTATTGAAAAGGCTCTTTTCTCCTGCAGGCTGCCGGTGATGTGGCCCAGAAAACGATAGGGAAGAGTGAATGGGCATAAAATGTGTGCAGGAGCTGATCAGTGAAGGAAGACTTTGTGTTTATGTGGTGCATTCCTGTTGCAGTAAGCTGGTAAATGATTAGGGGCTATTTGGAATTAAGGAATGATGAAATCTTGTATATACAGGCTTCATTCTTTTCTCAGTAGGATTTGAGGCATTGCTGTCCTTGGCAGGGCAGATGAACTGGAACCAAGTCAGAGGATGTGGCTCATATCAGTGAAGGACTCCTGGGTGTAGGCATGGAGAGCCAAGAAAATAAATGGGGCTGGCTATAGATGCAAATTCCTCTTTCAAGATTCCAGCCAATAATCATTCAGATTAACTATTGCAAGGGCAGGAGGGAAGAGTTAAAAAACCTTTTTATTTAATCTCATTAATGTCTCAATGACAGAACTGGGGGGGGGTGAGGGGAGGGATCTGCAGGGGTGACCTCTGTGAGGAGAGGCCAGAGGCTGCCCTGTGCTGGGGGCAGTTGGCTCCACAAGGGACCTGCTGCAGGACATGTGTGAGCCCACTGGTAAAGCTACTTGAGCCTCTGTGACAGCACATTTAAGAAAGGGCAGAAAGTGCCCAGAAAGAGGAGCAGTAAGGCCAGAGGAGCAGGAGCCCCATGGTAGAGCTGGTGACATCCCTGGGGGGTCTGTGGCACGTGGAGAACCCGCAGCAGGGCAGGTCCTGCCCCTGGAGGGTTGACAAGGGAGGGGAAGCTGGAGATGGGGGAAGGGGTGAGGGGGGAAGCTGAGCCTGGGAAAGGGGAGGAAAAGTGTTTTCTCTAGGTGTTTAACGGTTTGTCATCTTTGTTTCTGAATACCTGAATCAGTAATTAAAATGCTAACTGACATTAAGTTTAATTTCACACATTAAGTCAATTTTATTTGCAACAGTGGTTTTTCCTGTCACTTTGACCCTTGAATTCTCTCCTTTTTGTTCTTTCTGTTTTCTCCCCTGCCCTGGTAGCACATGAGTGTGAGCAAGTGGCTGTGTGTGTGCTTGGCTGCTGGCTGGGGCCAAGCCATCCCATTTTTGTGTGTTCCTTTTAAAATTTGTGAATTCATTGTGTGTCTTTCTCTTAAAAGATATATATTTAAAATTGTAGGCTGATAATATGAATTATGGAACACAGTCTGATGTATCTCTTACTTTTTAATGACAGACCTACTCATTTATGCTAATAAGCATATTACTTTGAAGTAGGAGTTCTAATTAGTTTTCCTAGAGCTCTTGGTAAGAAACAACAGTACAGTGGCAATCCCAATAACAGATCTTTGCATTCTTAAGCCTTGTTACCCCACACTTCCTCAGGAATTTGGAAGAGGTGATAGTGATAGAAGGTACACTCAGTGACAGGCTCCAATTGCAGGTGGCTAAACAGCCTTGTAAAATAATCCTCTCCTTTTTGTTGGAGGTAGCTTTTAGCTATTCGGGCTGTTATGTATTTGAAATTATCACACTCCTGAAACCTGAGGTTACATCAATATGTAGAGAATTAATCTGCAGTCAGTTTGTACAGCAGGTACATGTACCTGCTTTCTGAGAGTAAAATACAAAGTGATCCTTCCATAGCAAAAGCACTTTAAAAACAAGAAGTCAGAATGCCCTTTTCTGAGGATTAGATGTGTGAGTAGATGATGGAAATTTCTTTCAAATGACTGTTCTAGAAATTCCAGCTAAAGGAGGATGAAGTTAGTGCAGATGAACACTTGAGATGGAGATGGGCTCACATCTTTGCATCCGGCAGTTTTGCAAGGAGAAAAAGGATTTCATTATTGTCAGTGGCATGTAATGGCACTCCATGAACATGAGGAATGCTCCCCTGGAACTGATTAGCTGGGCTGGGAGCGCTGGGGGGTGGAACCCTGGGCAGTGGAAGGCAGGCATTTTTAACAATGGACTAGGTTTTGTTTGATTTGCCTCTTGTACCAGTGTAGCATCACTTGATTTTGGCAGATACATAATTAGTTACAAGCTGGAGTGAAGACAGTTCTTTGTTCCTCTTCTTTAACTGTCATGATCCAAGTCTGGATGTGTGATGGCAACTCAAGATCGGTGCTTTTCCAGCTTCATTCCTTCTGTGTACTGGAACTTAACTGTCCTCAGCTCTTGTAAGAAAACAGATCTACCTTTGGACATTATGGGATTCTAAAAGTTCTAAAGACTAGTTTTCCAATTTTTCAAGGGTAAATGTATTCTGATTACTGACAGTTTTATCTGTGTGATCACAGCATGAGCTGTCATTACTGAAGGAACAGCATTATGTCTTATGTGCCAAAGAGACCAAAAAATAACCTTTTCTAAGGTAAACAAAACCTTATGCAGAAAGAATTATCACCTGCATTATGTTGTACTCTTTTTATTTTGTCAGCAGGGTGAATATTTTAACAGAATCCAGATATTTTAAATATGACTTGTTTTTCTGCACTTGGACAGGATTTAGAAGTCTGTTGTGACTTTTAGTTTAAAAGCCTGGGTATTATTTGATTACAGGGAAGCCCCACCCTTGGTCTGTTGGTGATAAAGCTGTGCTGTGCAGCTTTGAGGTCACTGTTTAGGGAGTTAACTGACCTGGTTTTTCTTTGAAAGTTTGTTTTCTTTCAGTAGCTTAAAAAAAAAAGTATGTATTTTTGTAAAAATTGATCAGTCTTCGGAAAGTTTATTTTTTAAAGGCTCCTGTGTCTTTCAGTCTTTTTCAGAGAAGTAATTTTTATTCTTTTAGATGAGTCAGTGGCCTTGCCTGACAGGCAAATCCCTGCTGAGCAGATACTCCTTTCCAAGTGCCATCCCTGGCTAGATAACAAACAAACAGAAAGGTCTTAAAAATTTGCGGTTTTTTTCATTTTCTCCCACCCCTTTTTTAATGTGAAATAATATATAAATCCTGTGCTTGTTTTCAGATGACATCAAGTTATATGTAAGTTCCTCTTCAGGAAGAATTTAAATTAGTTAATCTTTTTTCACCTTTCAAGCAAAATTTTAGCTCACTTCTGGCACCATTAAATATGCCATTCACAGGAGTGTAGGTAAGAATGCAGCCTTTATTTCTTGATCCTTAACCTGGATTATAATGAAATAGGTCTTCTGTCAAAGACAAGTGCTGGTATCTCTTCAGCAGTTGGACTTGGTTTTGAGTCAGTCTAAATTTGATTACCACTGTCATTGGTTCCAGAGCAAGAGGCCTTCAGAGGTCATGTTGGGAAGCTTTGGAAAGGCAGAGCAGATCATCTCTTTTTTCAGATCTGGAGCTGCAATTAATAATGTCCTTTTGGGCTTTGTCTGTTACTTTTGACCGGTTTTAAATGTAGAAGATGAAACACCCTGTTCAGGTTGCACTGAGCAGAATCATAAAGAAATAAGAATATTCCAACCTTTTTGAGGCTTCCTACTCAGAGTAGTTTGGGAGTTACTTGTGTATAGAGTCGTAGGTTAGTTTTACTTTCTGTTGTAATGGTATTCAAAGTGCTGAACAATGGATAGATCCTGTACCATGGAAGAATCCACAGTCTCTCTAAGCTGATTATTATGTTTTACTGTGATTTAAAATGAATCTTATTCATCTTCAGGGACTTGGGAATTTGACTGTTTTCCCTTTGTAAGATACAGTAGTGACCGTTCATGTTCCTATCTTCAACTGAAAAAACTCAGTTTTTAGGGGCAGTGCTGCTGAATGGAGTGGTTTGTTACACCTCTTCTGGTTGCTACAACTATCTCATAGTGGATCAGATATATGGCCTAATAGTGTTCTTGATATTTGCAGTCTTTGTGTATCTTCTCTTAGTAACTTGAGGACTAAGCTGTTATTGCAGTTTGGGGAAGTGATTCCCACTCTGCCTTAGCTCTGTTGGTGCTCAGCCTGAGTATACATAGAAGCTCTGGGCTGCTTTGTGGTTTACTGTCCTGCTGTGCTTCCCCATGTTGTCTGAGATAATCAAACATGAAGATGTGATTATATAAGATCCTTGCACTGTCCCCAGCCCTCACACAGCTGACTGCACTTACAGGAGGATGATTTTTAGGGAGAGAAACATACTATTTTCCTCTGAGTCTGAAAATACTCCAGTGTGAAAGATATTACTTTTATTTTGATTGGGTTAGAAGACTTCAGAAATATTAGAAGAAATCAAAATTTGATGCAGACTGGTTTGACAGCAGATCCAATAGTACATACACACTCAACTTCATGGTAAATTGTAAGCACTGCTTGAGGAGGTTCACAGTTTGAAATCTTTTAGGCTGAGCTGTCTCAGGAAGCTATCAACAGTGGATGAAAGCTGCTGGACTCGTGTGTGGGCACATAAGAATGTCATCGGAGAGGCAGAACACATTTGTGTGTTCAGAACTGCTGAGCACAGACAGGTTCTGGAAGTACCTCCTGGCTGTAAGCTGTGTGTGGCAGGGATTCAGCAAAGGTGGTGTGCCAGTGAGAACCTTACATGGCTTTTTAAGAGGAGAAGGTTTAGTTTGCAAATGGTCCCAGGGGTCCCACATGGCCCCTTGTCCTACCTGGGTTCACTCCTCTGCAGGGAGACGTGTGTTCATCCAACAGTCTGAGCTCCTGTAGGAAGAGAGTGTTATGTGCCATATGGATCTTAGGGAATTGGTCAGACCATATTGCAAGGATCTAAAGAAGCTGGAATTCTGTATATTCCTGGGATAATTTTCCCTTTTTTTTGTCGTCGGGTTGTCTGCAATGTGCAAGATATAAATATATTTTTCTTGCTATGTATTGTATTTTTATTGCATGATAGATGACAGGAATTGTATTTGCACAGTTTTACCTTATTTGCTATACTTTATTTCCTTGTGTTTTACCATGAAATCCCGTTTGAAGAAAATCTGTTATGATTTAAGGAAATAAACAAAGGCTTGACAGGTCAAAAAATGCATTTATAGTGTCAACCTTATTTACTTAGAAGTCCTTGTGACATGCAAAACAAACAGTATGAAAATAAATCTTGTTATAGTCTCTTTGTAAGAAACTAAGGGAAAGCAGCAGATGTCCCATATGAATGCAAAATTTCCAAGAATGGCTGTCCTGAAGGGAAAACCAAATAATCCAAATGCTGAAGCACTATAAGATTTTAATTGCATACTTGACGTAGATGCAACTAGCCATTTACGTTTATATACTTCTGTACTGATTAAAATGCTCAATTTTGAAAAATCCTGGCCCAGACTTTCCTAGTGCTGGTAGCAGAGTGTGGGTGGATGTTGTGGGCAGGCCTGGGTGCCAAGGCAGGCCGGGGAGTGTTGGGTGGTGCCACACAGGCCGAGCTGGGTGGTGTTTAATGTGCTGCCCGGGGGTTCTTTCCCCTGTCCCAGAGCGCCCTCCCAGCACAGCCGGGAGCGGTTCCACGGCCCTGCCTGCAGTTTGACTGAGTCTGAGCAGCAGGATCATGGCTATTGCAAATCTTTTCCTGCAAATTTAGTGGCTTTTTTCCTTTCTCCTTATTGCCTAAAAGTCTCTTGCAGCGGTTTTAATTCCAGCCTCAGGTGAATAAACAATGAAAATTGAGTCCTAAGAGTGAAGAGCTTGAGTGTGAAAGGATGACCTGCTTTTTTATCACACTACCTGAGTAAGTCTTCCAAGAACAATAACGTGTTAATCTGCATACAATGGGGGCTTAAGCTATCTGAAAGGAACCCATCTGAGAACCTGGTTTCCTTTTAAATGATAAAGCAGGGCTTAGAATTCGAAATGGCACCTCTGGAAGTATATGTGGAGGCAGGAGTCAGCTTTACAAGCAAACTGAAACTGGAAAATAAACTTTCTTGGTTTAGCAATTACAGAAACACACAGTTGGAAATTTCTCTTTTTTTGTCTGAAATGTGTAAATAAGAAACATGATTAGTCACTTCATTTTTGTTATTCGGATATTTTTGTCTCCTGACTCCTAAGATTTGCATACCAAAGTGAGCAGCAGCCTTGCATTTGGGAAGTATAAGACTGGAATACTAAGCACTGAGTCTCCAGGGCTGGAAGAGTAAATTAGGTGACTCTGTACCATCTTCTGAAGTCTGTGGTGATTGGAAAACCTTACACTGAATATTCTGTCCTAAATTAAATGAACATTTACATAAATCTTGGATCACATGCTGCCTTTAAGCCACATTTGTGCGGATAGAGCACAAAAGCTGCTCAAAGCTCCGGAGGAAGCCTTTCTGGAGGTGCTGTAGGTGATTTCCTTTGTCAGGAGTCTACCCCACTGGCTGAAAAATCCTGTCCTTTCATTTGTAGAGATTAATGATGCAAATTGAGGTAAGTCCTTTATATTAGTCCAAAAGAAAAATATGCTGTTGTTTTTTTTTAATTCTGTCTGGACTTGTGAGCAGGCCTATACCAGTAATTAGCTTCAAGCTTAATCCTTGAATAGAAAATAACATCCGAATTTTGTCAGCAAGAGCAATAACCCAGATTTCTCAACTAGAATAAATCAACCCAATTCTAATTACAGCAGCTGATTTAAAGTGTTTGTTCGATGTAGGAATCATGCTGTGTTGAAAGTCAAATTCACCTGTCTTGAGTAATGAGTTCTTAAAACAGAGGAAAGCAAATGGCCAAGCAGTCCTTTATCTAGTACAGCCTTCAGGCCTCTAGAAGACAATGGCTTAGGACTTGTTTGGGCCAGTATGTCTGTGTGGACTAGAAGATGAGGAAAGGATTCTTTCTGAATGAGGTACTACAGTGAAACTAGGGAGATTTCACTCTTCTTGCATTACATAATTTCTGGGTACTATTTCCATTCTTGTTTTAGAAATTGCAGTGGTGGAGATGGTGGAGGGGAAATAACCCCATCTTCCCTCTCCCTTTCATAGTCTTTAGCTGTTAAAGGGCAGAGACAGACATGCTACTTGTAGAGTGCCTTTCTTAAGTGTAGGTGAAGTCCCAAACAGTGACAGAAATGTTTTGAAACTAAACAGGTTCTAGCAGGGAATGGCACAAGTCCTAAACAGTAGTTGAGCCATGATTCTGTTTTCAAGTTTCAGCAGCATTCAGGTTTGCTGAAGAGTATCAACCTTCTGGGCCTTCAATCAAAAAGACACTTTCAGAATTGAAAGGAAGTTTTAGTTACTCTTTAAAATGATGTGGTGTTAATTAAAGAGCAGGACAGTATGGGAGAATGGAATAATGGGACAGTATTCTCTCATACATCTCCACATTGTTCCTGACCTGCCACAGAGATTTTGACTAGCTGTGAGTTAATATTGGAGCAAGCACTGAACCTTCCTGCTGCCCAATGGGGAATTTTGGTGAAAGGAAGCATGGAAGATTTCGATTTCTTTTTAGGGTTTTGAAGTGAAGAAAGACTGATATGTAAGGGATAACAATGGGAGATTTTCGTATTTTCTAAGGCAGAATAGGATAAATTCATGTTAAAATTAAGATTTATTTGTAGGTTTTGTCTGAGACACAGTGGAGCTCTGAATTTGATAAAAGGCAGTTTTGTGAAGATGCTTTGAAACCTGTGATTGTTTACAGTTGATGAACCAGTTACGAGTGAAGCCACTGGAAAGGTGTCAGTGAACTATCTGGGAAAGATTAGAGTAGATGTGAATCTTCAAGAAGGAAAAGGAAAAAAACCAGCCTAAATAGCTAATTAGATGTGCTCAGTAATGTGAACCCTGGAGAGCCACATTTCACCCTTTCATGGAAATCAATCAAAAGCCCGGCATTGCAGCAGTAAGTTCCTTTCCAGAGGAATACGTGGGTTCATCTCTGTGTTTGCAACCTTCATTTGGAGTTCCACGTTGTTTGCAAACCATTTAAATTAAACTAATGATGCAGTGGGAAGTTTTAAAGCAGCCTGACATTAAATTAGATTTCTTGTGCCAAGATGCCTGCTTCTGAACTCTGGTAACTCCATCTTTATTAAATAAACCTTGATATCATTAAGGGTCCTGCAGATGTTTTTGCTGTTACAGGGTATATTTGCAATGTTTATTATGTGTCTGTTGCCCTACATCCATGTTACTAGGTTGTACTTTCAGAACTTGGGCACTGCTGAGAAAATTGTGTTTGTACACATGGAGTGTTTAAATGTTGGACAGAGATATTTGATTTCCCTTGTAGGGGCTTACTTTTTTCCCCCCTATTCTAGACCTTTGTATGCTAAATATTAATGTTGTCATTGGTTTCTTTAATTTTTTTTTAAACACAATGTCTGTGGAAGGAACTAGTGACTGTAAGTCAGCTTAGTTTCTGTACCCCATATTTGTGCTGAAGTGTTGCTTCATTTGGAGAGTTCAAACACTGTGATGGGACACACAGTAAATGGAAAATACAGGGAATAAGTCTCATGTGTCTCAAAAGCTTCAAAGGCAACATTCTTCCCCCAGTTCATTTGACTTGCTGTGTTCCATAAAAAAAAATGTTCCCTAGAACCTAAATTTTAACAAACTTAAGAATTTTTCTGGCAGTAGGTAAAATATGTTATTACTTTTACACTTGATGGTAAAAATTACATTAAAGTGACTCTTCTCTTGTTGCACCACTGTATTTACACAGTGTGTGTAAAAAGATCCTTTTGTTTTAATAATTAAACCTTAGATTTCTTTGTTCTTTTGAATTCTCAGCTTTACTCTCATCACCAGGCAGTGTTGCTTTGCTGTGTGAGAACTTTAGGGCAATATACTTGCTTTTCTGATTTGCCCTCAGTCTTTTGCTACTTGCTTTTCTTGTAGTTCACAGAACCAATTGTACAGAGATATTTTCTCCATGTTTTTTCTGATTCCTTGCACATCAGGATCCTGACTTATGTCGAAGTTCCTTGCAGTGCCCATGTTGTGCTAACTGTATATGGAAACCCAAATAATTTATAAGGTGCTAAAACGTTTTAAAGTCACTTCATAAGTTTCCTCATATTGTCGTCTTCGGGATTATTTGTACCTCTGTATTGTCATGAAAACCACTCAAGCACCCATCCTGTCTCAGGACAATGGAGGGCTTGGATGTGGAACAGCTCATCTGTTCCTGTGGATGGCACTGGGTCAGTCACAAAGGGTTCTTCAGTCTGAGGGAAAACTCTAAAGGTGAATGACTATTAATGTAAGAGAAGTTTAACAGGTGAGAAAAGTTCTGTTGTAGTTGTGACATGTTGGGAATTGTGCAGTTTGTTCTCAAACAGCAAACTAAATGTTACAGCGAGGGCAAAAGCGTGTGCAGAGGTTAAAGGGAGACTTTTCCCTTGTTCCAGCTCTCCACTGTGACTTAAAAATTGCTGTCTTGAAGGCAGTTATCTAAATAATGTGCAAGACTGCTTTAGCCAGGTGACTCCCTTTATTTTTTCTTACATTTTTCTACAAGCAGTTTTTCTATTGCAAGTTAAAAGATGTCAAAACCCATCAAGGGTCTTTTCAGGTTTGGTTTCAATAATTTTAAATGTTCCTCCCTCCTGTGTATAACGCCTCAGTGAGCACGGAATGATGGATGCCATGTAATGGCTCTGCAGAATGTAACTAAAATAGAAAGATCTTTCACATTCAGAAAATAGAAGTTATACAAGATTGATGTTTCATGTGCTTCAGAAATAATAAATGCCCTTCTTACTAGCAAATATAAATTGTAACGGAAAAATATGGGTGGGCTTCCTTAAGTGAACTTTATTTTTCTGTCTGTGATGCATCTTTTTAAACTGGCTTCTACCTTATTCAGCACCTTCAGTGCCACGTAGGAAAGAATTCCTTTTTTATTCTGAAGGCAGATACTCAGCATCAGAGTGTATCAACTTAGCATCAGGCTGAATCATCAGCTCTCCTTGAGCAGTCTGTCTTCTATTGGAGTATGTATCCAGATGTATTAGAAACTTAAAAAAAAATAGCTTCAGCATAATGATCTTTTGCCCTTGTTGAATCAGCCATGAACGTAAAAAGGAAAATATTTCATATTGGCTGCAACGTAGAATTATTTTCTCATTAAGAACCTGAGGAGCAGTGATATGGTTTGAAATTGAAATTAATTAGTTTCTGCTGAAAGCACTTATTAACTCTTACTATTGATACAAATACTTGGGGAACATGATCCAATGAAACACAAAATCAATGGTATAAAGTAGTGTAAAGGGGTGCAACAGAACTGTGCCCTTATAGTGCTCATTTTAAGGGATATCAGGGAAAGTGTCTGTCAAAGGAGAGGAATGAGGAATTTGCTCCCCAGCAGCTGACTGCTTAGGCACTACAGACATCAGACAATTAGAAGTTCCTCATTGAACACTGACAGAAGCAACCATGTGGCCACAGACTTTCCAGGACTGGGATGTACTGGGGAAAAATGGCAACAGTAGCAGGGGGTGCTGCTGGGGAACTTCTGTGGGAGCAGCTCAGGGGCTGCCCTGTGCCACTCTCCCTTGCCTCAGGTACTTCAATTTGTACGTATATAATGAGGATGCACTTGTCAAAAGTACTGGGAGGGGAAATAAAGAATCCCAAATGTGCACTGGTAGCAAACGTTGGTCTGCATAAGTAATTCTTGGTTGGGCCTCTGGTGGTAACTTGCAAGTAATTTTTATTTTCAGAGAGCTTCCTTCTGGCAGCCCTCCTCACTTAACATGATAATGAAGCTGCTCACATCCTGTAGGCACTGATGAATCAAGGTTTGTGCTACGTAATTGCTTTAGTTACTGAGTTGTTTAAAGGTGGATTTAAACTTATTACCCTGCAGGTTTTTGCATTAATTTTCCTTCATTGCTTTTATTACAGTTAACTCTGACAAGATCAGTTATCTCCTTTTCTTTTATTATTATTTTTTTAAATAAAAGTATGTCATTTTTTTCCTTTAGCAAAGTGAGATTAAGTTGCATCAGAAGAGAATAGGACATTACTTTGTTTACCTACCCAATGTTATGTTTGAACATCTACCCCCTTCCGGGAGAAAAACAACTTGCAGTTGTATGCTTCAATCAATAAACTGCTGTTAATTTAATGAGGAACACGGTGTGTTAGCAATATTTATTGAGTTTAGTAGAAGCTTTACAGCACTTCAGTAAGGGAATGTGATAGAATGTCTGATGCTCTTACCATTTTGAGAAAGTACAGCGATGTATGTGACTGAATGTCTTCAGTCCACCCTGTGCCTCTGTGTTAACAGTCACCCACAGGAGACTTTAGTGTTCCAGGAGAGAGACTGATTGGCATTTATGACACAGTAACACTAGAGAAGGCCATTCTTTCTCGTATAAAGATACACATTCTTATACAGGGCTTCATTTTTACTTTACTTTTTAGAAGCAAAGCTCATTTTAGTGAATTTCTCAAATACTGTAAGAGAACATAAATGCTGTGTAAGTTTTGGTATTACAGACCTGCTTTCTTTACTAAAGACAGAATTATTTTGCTACTACAAAAATGTTCTTGACCCTTGCAAAATTATTTATTTCAATGACAGTGACAGTAAGAACTGACGCCTTTGAGGCCTGAACACTGAATTGGAAATATAAAGTCTTTCTGGAGCTTCAGATTGAAGTCCCAGAAGGGATGATTCAAACCTTTGTCTCTTGGCTGCCAAATTAAGGGGGGTTTGCAGTTTGTTGTGACAGATGTATTGGCTGAGACCTTGCAAAGTCAAGTGCCATCTGGTCTGTTTTGGACATCAGGAGTCTTTGTCACAATGTGGAAGAATTAATTTTCCTTGGTCTTTCCAATTATATAAATGGCTTTATCTTCATAAAATGTCTTTCCAGTTTGTCTGTCTAGATTCCAATAACATGGGCTCTATATGAATCAAGTGAATTTGTCCCTCTAGTGAAAGGAGCATATGGGGTGAGAAGGAGCTCTCCAAACATTACAGGATTCCAAAATTGTTGTTCCACTGCCCAGCAAATGCAATTCTCAGAGAGCTGACTTTGTGCTGGACACCTGCAAGATGAGCTGCAGCAGTGCTTGAGAATGGATCAGCTTAGGTGTTTTCTTCACCTAAATGCTTTTTTGACCGTAAACCAGAGATCCTGTAATTCTAGTGGCGGATCTTGATGAAATCTTTTTTGTTGTTGCAAAGGAAAAAACAGGTGACACTCTGTCTTCCTCTGTGTGACCTGTCACATGAACCTTCTCATCTTTAATTTGTGTGTAAGCCTTAGTAGGTCTGAGCTTTTTCTACTAAGATGCTAATATCTTGTCAATGCAGAATATTATCACTAAACTAGATTTTAATTACTAGAATCACAATGAAAAAGAAACTTTTAATAACAAGCTGTAGTGCACTTTCAAGAAAACAAAGCACTAATATTCTGAAGGTCTAGAAGTATTGACAGTATCTTCAGAACATATCATTTTCAGGGCTCTGAAACGAGTGCTGAATGAGATACAGTAAAAGACTGTAGCTGATGGTTTGGTATCATACAAGGAGTTTTTGGGATCTCTGGTTTGTTAACTGCATATGCTTATTTACAAGCTTGTCCTGCACTGTTTCAGGATACTTTTGGCAGAGCTGAAATTGGAAAGCTATTCCAAATTATTAATAACAAAAGGGGAGATTAGAAGAGGCTGCACTATGGATTGTCCATTTTAGTACCCAGTACAAATCTACGGAGTGTACTACTCTAGCTTCAGATATAGGAGATCTTTAGTGGTACAGAATTAATTTGACATACTGCATGTAAAGATGGTACCTCTCTGTTTCCATATGGTTGTTTGTGTTTAGGTACCTATCTCGTGTATAAAATGATTCAGTGTATGGTGACTGCCACAGGATATGGATCCATGTTTGTTATGGCCAAAGAAACTGGGAGCTATTGATACTGGTCTTATTTCCTCTGTAGAAAGCAGAAGATGACTGAGGTACTGGGGTTTCTTTTCTGTATAATAACCTCATTAGAAGTGGGGAGTGGACAGAGAAGGTTGACATCATGCTCTGAAGGATACCTGTAAGTTTTGTCTTCGAGTTACACAGGCAATGGTTTGGTTTCCAAAAGATGAGGGGGTAGGTCCAAGGAAAGTGTAAAATAGATAAAGACTGTGGGAGATGTTGAAAGCAAGAAAAATCCCCATGCATAAAACAATAGTCTCATTTACTAAAAATATAAATGAGAGGGGAGTTGTTTTCTTTTGCAATTACAAACAACTGTTAGTAATATTCTAAAAATCAGTACAGCTAGGACTAATCACTGCAGTAATAACAGATTTCCTCCCTTAGTAAAAAGGAATGCTCCTAAGGAATTAATTAATTAAAAAATACTTAATATACCTATTACTTGAAGCAATCTTATCTATCCATATTTCCTGTTCATGCAGACTAAACTTAACAGCCTGTTAGACTTACAGACCCAAGTCATAGTGTGGGGTTTCTCACTTGTGATGGTAGCAGTACACAACATTTTCTGGTTGTTCCTGTCTTGTCACTGGTACATTTTCTGTTTCTGGATTTACACAGCTCTGGTCTGATGTTTCAAAAGTTGACAAACTTGTATGTGTGTGTGTTTACAGAAACTCTGGATTTTTGGTGCAAGTTCTTAAGTAAGATGTTGCTCTCTTTCTGCAACAACAACTAAAAATTGTTGAATGGAAATAGAATAGAATAGAAGTTAAAAAAACAAATGTTGCTTGTAGCTCAAAACACTGTCATTTAATGATACTTAACAGTGGTCAAATGACACAGTAAAGACTTTAATAGTCTTTCACTGTATATTGCCCCTCTACCTCGAGCATACCACTAGAAAAGGTCACACACCCTCAGCCAGATGAGAAATCATTGTGCAAATGTCAAAGACTATAAAAATAACTGCAAGGGACTTTAATTGAGTCTTGTGTCCATACACTGTGTCCTGACGTGTCAGAACTGCACACTGACAGCTGGCTGGAGAGGACCCTTCCAGCTGTGGCCTGAGGCTTCAGCTCTGTGGGCTTGGCCTGGGCACAGAGGTGACCCAGGGTTCTGGTTTTATCAAGATTGACCATGAGTTGGTCTTTACTGGGGCCTCCAATCATGGATCAGTGAACTTGCTTTCCAGTGGCCAACTTCTCGTGGTTCAGACCAAGGCTGACTTCATGCTATGAGTGAACATGGTGAATTCTGTTAATAAACTTACTGATCTTCCTCCTCAAGAACTGTAGAAAAAAGTATCAGCTGCACTTGGGGCAGTGGCAGAATGGAACTCCTTAAAAACTGTGTGCAAGGCACAGTAAATTCAGGATTTAGGATTTCAATGTCCTGTATCCGCTCAAGCTCCGTCCACCAACCCACTGGGTTTATGCACAACTTTCGATGGCAGGAGAGCAGATTAATGGCTCATTTTCTTTGTAACAGAGGTTGTACAGGTGTGAGATGAGTTTTTGCCTCACTGCTGCAGCTAGAACCTGAAATGGAAAAATAAATTGCTGAAGATGTCCAGTCATGGAGAGCTGTGGCTTTCCCATATTGAGAAAGATGATAATGCTTTAGGTAACTAAATATACGTTGCTACAGAAATTTGTAGTGTAATAAAATATGTTTTAAGTTTCTTCCTGAGGTTTGAAATAGGAAAATTTCTCAGTGAGGGCATTATTATATATGAGCTATATTTTATGACTAAAGAAATCAGCTGCTGCATTTTACATGAATGCTACTGCAATTTTATAAAATGCAAATAATAAGTTAGCTACTGCATTTTCCATGAAGACTACACTGTATGTGAAGATGATGCTTATCATGTGTGCAGAAAATGTGTGCTTCTTAGAAGAACCCCTAAAGAAAATTCCAGTAGAGTTTTGAAGATAAAACCAATTTATTGGACTTAGACTTGTATTACCCTTAGATACACAGCAGCTTTGTAATCCTAAGCAAAGTGTGCTGAGGATTCCCTTGTGTGTCTGAGCATTTGCATTCCTGGTGAGGTTTTCTGGTTGCTCATAGCTTTCCCAGTCTTTCTGGGGGGATGAGCCATGGAAAAGTAAAACAGGGCAGAGTCTTGGTGCGTGTGCATGTATTTATGGCAAGAACACTATAATGTATAGATTAGTCTAGTTAGGCTGTTGGTGTGATTTCTGCTGGCACTAGAGAGAAATTACATATAATTTTGGTGCATTATTACTGAATCTATTTATGTTGGTTGAGTAGAGGTGTCTGAGCTGATTTTTTAAATGATCCCAAGTTAAGGTCAATAATTTATTTTGCTAGTGCCGACATGTGAGAATATAGCCACGTTATCAAATGTACTAAAATTAAGGATTTGCATGCATGGATTTCCCTGTGCAAAATAGTTCTATATACAATTTATATATACAGGTGTGTTTCTGATAGAACACACAGTCATGGCAGCCATCAGAAATGGTTCATAAATGTGACTTGTAGAGAGGATACGTATTTACAGAATCCATCTATTTACTTTTAGATTTCAGAATGAGTCTTGGATTGCTGAAAAGCTGAAAGTAATTCTAAGGGCTGATGTGTTCCCTACATTGCTTGGCTCACTTATTGCTAAAATTTATGCAAAACAGTATTTGTAGCACAGGGAAGACTAGCACTTAATGAACTCCTATTGGAACAGAGCTTTAGTGTGGCAAGTTGTAAGCTTCACCTCTGCTCTGCCAAATCTGGAGTGAATCCACTAATTTCCAAGTTGCTGTCTCTAGTGGTAAGAGGTTTAATAGGAATGTAAGCCTGTGTGGTGTTCTGGTTTGGGGGTTTTTATTATAAATTTGCAGATTGAGAAAGCAAGTGCTGTTGTGTTTTTTTCTCCTCCTCTAGTTTTTGTTACTTACCATTTTCTATTTCACTGCAGCACTACAATAACTTTGAAAATTTAAAACTTTAAAACCTTGAGATGCACTCTGCCCTTTTCCAATGAACCTGAAAGTGAGAGTAGTTTTAAACTTGTATGAGGGATAACCTAACCAAACTGCTCTTTCCTGCTTCTTTTCTTAACACCACGCAGAGCATCAGGCAGGGTTTGGAAACTGTTATGAGAAGTGTTCTAAGTGCAGTTTGCTGGTTTGCCTGGGCTGTGGCCAGAGGGATTGTCAGCACTGTCTGTGCCCAGCTCCCCTCTCAAGGCCAGGAGGGAGGGCTCGTGTAGCAGCACAGTGAACAGGAGCCCACCAGCTGCAAATTAAACAATGACCTTTTTCAGTGACAACCTCACTTGGATTTAGGGTCTGTCAGTGCTCAAATTTTGACACCTGAAGGGAAATAAATTCACTACTGTGAATTTGTGTGATATTGTGTGATAACTACTGTGAATTTTGTGATAACTGCTGAGGATTTCTTTCCCAAAACTGTTTTTCTAAATGCCTTCTTGTTCCATGGAGGAGATGGGGTTTGATTGTCATTGTCTGCATCCATTTTCTTTTCTCGATGCAAGTTGTCCAACTTGCTTCTTATTACAGGTGCATTCTTTGCCTGATTTTCCAAGCTTGAACATTTTAAGAGGAAGATTAAGCTAGTTTTCTACATTGAAACGATGTCTTTGATGAGGAATATTGTATTGCCATAATTAAAGGGAGGAGGTTCAGTACTTTGACCAGAAACCCTTCAGACTTGTACTCTGATTCTCTTTGTTGCACCATTTAAACTTCAGAAATAATTAACTTTAAAATTATTAACATGATCATGTAATACTGCAATAACAAGTGTCAAGTGTAATTGCTCAGTTGTGGTTTCAAATTCTGTCAGTTTGATTTGCTGATCAATTATCTTATGGGATTTATATTGCAAGACAGTAATGAAAACTCAGACTCCAACCCTCCCACACTGAACAGGACAGCAAGGCAAGCTTTGAGAAAGGAATCCAAGTTCCTCAGACTGCTTCATGATAATGTAATGAAGATAAAGCTTTTTAAAATAGCTGTATACAAATAATTTATGGTCAAATGTCACTGCAGAAACTGATGCCCCTAGATGGTGCTATAACTCAGATCCTGATTTGCTAGGAAGGCATTTTCCTGATCAGTTGTCCTTTGCTCAGATGATGTATGAGGCTCACAACAAAGTTAGTGTGAGCTGGATTGACTGGAGAGAAGAATTAAACAGAGGAAATGTTATGTAACATTACTACTGGTGAGGTCTCTTTAATAGTATGAAAAGATTGAACTGTACATTTGTGAGGGATTTGGATTTTTGCCTTTGTTTTGTTCTGTTGATTTTTTGTTTGTTTGGTTGGTTTTTTTTTTTGTTTGGTTTTTGGGGGGGGGGTTGGTTTTGGTTTTGGGATTTTTTGGAAATATGCAGTTGATGCCCTGCCAGGAAAGAGGGTCACAGGGATCTGTCAGCCACATCTGTGCATGCACAGCATGGAGACTTTGCACCTGTGTCGTACCTTGGGTGAATAAATAAGAATCGTTTGCATTCATTTAGTATAAAAGTAAAGTTGATTTTCAATTAACACACTGAATTCTGCAGAAGTAATGTGTAACAGTGCCATCAATTTAACGTTAGGCACATCTGAATGTTACCATATCAGTTTATCCCAAGGGGAGCAGTGAAACCAAGCCAAAAGCTTTATGTTCTCATTGAAGCTCAAAATTTGAGGAGATGTGCTCCTGTTAAATTTCCTTCATGTAAATTGATATTTGGCTAGATAATACATTTTCTGCTTATTTTGCATCAATTATATAGGAATAATTCTGATAAAATTCATTTTCCCAAGCAGAGCTCTGGACACATTTTCTATAATGATACGTTTCTGATGCAGTAGATTTGCTTTTCATTTTTTGTTGTTTGAATAAGTAAAACCAGAATGTCACACCAATAGAAGTACAGTGACATAAATAGAATCAGAGACATGTTCTGACTAGATATCACTAAAATAATCTCTCTGAGCTATTTTGAGGCACTTTTTAAATTTGAGTTTTTCTGCGTGAAGAAAAACTTGGCTTTCTTGGGACCTTTTTAAATTATCTTTTCCACACAAGCCAATTGCTGTTATTTAACATTGCTAAGCAGTTGCACAGATTGAATAATATCTGTAAAGAAAACCTTGGTACTGCTGGGATCAATAAGTTGGCTTCAGCAGTTGCATTTTAATCAATCCCAGTTCCTAACATTTATAGAATTTGTTATGATAAATAAAATTCAATTTCCAGCCATAGATGCTGTGTGCTTAATTGTGTGTAAATAAAACATAATTAAGAATAAATGAGATAAACAGCCTTTGAATTAAGGTAACTATTTCAAGGGGTCCTCAGAAACTCCCAAATCAACTCTACCAGTTTGCAAGTACTGTAAGGGTGGAATGTCATCAAGTTTATAAAGTTGGTTTTGAATTGTATTAAGATGCTTTTCCTGGTGGGGGTTTGGAAGTGTTTGGAAATGTCAAGGTGCACCTCTGTCACATGAAGAGATGACTTAATACCTCCTCCTAATGCATCCAAAGGTGTGAGTGAACACCACCCAAGGAGCCAACAGAAAATCTGCATCCTAAACTGAAATTCCAGGGGCATCCTCTGTGTCCAGTTCTGTGGAATCCATCCATGGGCCTTTTTGTCATGCTGAGAGTGCAAGGACTATTCCTTGGGCACTTCAAAGATTGTTTTATTTTTTTCTAATATATCTTCATATTGGTTTGGTCAGTCAGTGGAGAACCTGCACAGCTGAGTGTCAGTGAAATTCAGGTCCTTTCCTGTGCCTTTATGTGCAAGACAGTTTTTATCCTCCTGCTCTGTTCCACTGGTGCAGGTTCGTCATCAATCACGAACTGCCGAGATGTTACTGAGGTCCTAATTTGATCTGTAAATCTTTATTACTTTTGATAGTGCACGAGGAGGGAGCTCTGTGCCTTGGCTTTAGGAGTTTTCATGACAGCTGAAGGAAAAAGTATTGCTGTGGGTTGAACAAGCGGAACTGTGAGTGCTCAGAAGTGGTCATTATGGAACCTCCCAGCTGCACGTTCAGAGATATTATCTGAGTGATAGACACGGGGCTGTAAAACATTCCCTGCTTTTTAAAGGGTCATTAATTCCTACATCTCTGGAAATGAAAGCTAATATGCAAAAAGAGGGGAAAGTAATTTAAAAATCAACCAATCCAGAAGGGCTGCTAAACCCATGATGTACATATTAAGTATCTGCTTGTGCAAACTCCTCTTCAGCAAAATGCTTGAGCCATTTGGCTGTATGACAAATTGTGCCAGAGACTCTGATCAATAAAGAAGCTGTTTAGCCCTAAGGTTGCTTCCAGCAGGGTGTTTGTCCAGAAATATCTGTGAATTTGGTGTGGGTGGGGTTTTGTGTGTGTGTACATGCCCAAATGTACATTCACATTTGTTAGACTTGTACGGATCTCTTAAAATTGGAGGCTTAGAATTGTAAAGCAATTAGCTGGAATATTGGAGGGGGTTTTTCTGAGCAGTTAAAAACTGCCACTTAATGGCCTGCCATGTGAAAGTACTGCTGCACAAGCCCTGTGCCTGCCCACTGTGCTGAGCTGTGGGAAGTGTCCATGGCTCAATGCTGTGCCCACAGAGATGCCCCCTGGGAGTGTTGTCTTCCTTTAATAACAGACCCCTGTGACTTCACTGCTGCTCAGCCCTGTTTGCCCAAGTGCACCCAACAGAACTGTTGCTGTGGAAGTGATTTTTACATCTCTTTGTGAATGAAATTCCGAGGGCAATTAGGTTTTAGTGTTCGCTGTGGGAGTAGGGAGGCAAATAAGAATAAATACGTTGTGTGGAGCGTGTTGATGTTCTGCCTTTCTCCCAAATGTAATCAGAATTTGACAAACCATAGAAAACCTGCATCAAGAGTGAGTTTAGACCCACTACTGCCATTAGTTTCTGTATAATAGAATTAAACTGAAAATAGAGTATATTTATGTTCATGATTGCTTAAAACCAGTCATTATCATTTGGTATAGTGATGCCAGTGGGCTGGGGTAAACTGGTATTAGTTGAAGTAAATCCAAATTAATGTAATGGCCTTCCCATTCTGGATGAGTCAACAGAATTAACAAATGATGTAATCTTGTTTAGTCCTCAGTGGTTCATATAAGTAGTTCATAAATAGCAAAAGCAAATGGTATGTCAGGACTGCCTGTGATCCAAGAAGGAAGGGATAAGCTTGCTTTATTCTCCTCTACAAACCTTCCTGTTTCAAGAGTACCTTATAATTTGACAAAAGACCTTCTAGTCTTAAAAGGCTATTTGGGACCCTGTTATAGATCACTTACCCTTTGAAGAGAAATAGTTAGCAGGGTATTTGCCTTGCTCTAGCCCACACATGGCAGAATAAATATAAGGGAGAGGTGTTTGAAAGCCGAGGGGTCTCTTGACTCCTTATTTCCATTAGGAGTAAGTGAAAAGCTGGAGCCTGCCCCAGAAGAGACCTGTGTGCTCAAGTGCTCCTTAGCCACCTAACTCAATGATTTTGTGTCTGCTTTCAGATCTGGACTTCATCAGAGTGAATTACATGTCAAGATGACATTTTTGTCTTTTAAAATTTGCTTCCCTGACGTATTTGCAAGTATTGCCTCAAGAAGTTGGTTATTTTTTAATGTCTTTAGTAGGGAACCATGTCCTTCTTTGTTTTGCTGTGACTTGCATTCTCTGCTCGGTTTTTTTATTCCAGAGTGCCTTTGTTCTGGGCCAAGGCACTATAACATTTGCTTTGAGATGGTTTATCTTTCTATTACATTCCAGTGAGAAAGGATATCAAGTCCTTTAAGCAGTGGTCCTGCTCAGCTGGGTCAGAGAAATGCTGTAATTGGAATTTGAAGGAGAAATTTATTTTCCTGGCTGAAATTCTGGTGGAAACTAGATTACACTGCAGAGATTCTGAGCTGAGCTTCCTGGGGTGATGAAGAGCTTTGCTTCAGAAACAGCTTTTGAGGGTGGCAGTGAGGTTCTTTACCTGACTTTTACCTGTTTAGAAAGAGGAACACAAAAGAAATTACAAGTGTCAGAGGTGTCCTCTTCTACAAATTACTCCATGAGTTACCTCTGCCTACATTTTTGTTAAAAAGTAGCTGCAGAATTAAGTTTGCAAATGTCAGCGAGAATTATGAGTAACTAAGGGATGCAGCCAAAAATTCTTTTTTTTCCCTGCAGACTATTTCCAAGTTTATCTCCTACTTAAAAATAAGAGGGTTTGTGTTTCAAATTTGCAGTTTAATTAGGTGCAGTTTTCCCCTGCAGATTGTTCACAAGATGAAGGCTTAATTTTTTTTTTAACTCTATTATTTTCTTTTTCCCTTTTTTTTTTTTTAATTCTTATAGATATTGTGCAGATTTTAAACCTTTAGGCAGCATTGTAATGGAACAGTTCCCCTTGTGTTTAAAAACCAATTCACATGCTGCTGGATGTTTTTATATAGAAAAGAATTCTAAGAGCACAGATTATGATATGAAGATCACTAAACTTTATTAAACCTCTCAGTAAAGATGCTTATCTTTTAAATTATCCCACCCTTCCTTTGCCTGTCAACCACTACAGTCAGTAATGAGGAAGGAAGATTGCTCTCTTCACCAGCAGAGAGTGTGTCAGACTCACACCCAGTGGATGCTTTTGGCAGCTGCCTTGGAGATTAATATTGCTGAATTTTGCTGAACCCCCACTGAACAGCAGGTTCTGACAATGAGAGGTTCTCACTGGGAAGTGCAAAAGGCAAAAACGAGCAGTGGTAACTTTTTAGCTTATTAATCAAGTCAAATTAGGCTTGTATCAGTGGAGTCATGATGATGCTTTGGAAATCAGCTCTTGGCTTTTAGAGTACAGGAAGTTTCTGCTTGTAATGCTTGGAGTTACTGCCAGTACAGGTTCCCCTTCTATCCACACATCACACCTCTCCTCTTCTCTGGAATGCTCAGTGACATCTCATCTCAAAGCTGCTGTTAGGGCTCTGTGCTCTACAGCTGGTGCTGTTATTTCAAATTTTATGGAAATGCATCTTGCACTTTGTGTATTCAAATCTCATGAGTAAAACCGCATATTAAATGTTATATACTTAATTTACAACAAAGTAGGGTGTAAGGGGCTCAAAAGTGAAAACTGTGTAAGCTCAAAAGAATAGAAATACCCAAATGATCAAATCCTCCTTCCAGTGCCGTAACAGGTCTATAATTTGTAGCCCTTCACTACAAATATCCTCTGTGTTCTGGAATTGCTGCTAAGACCAGCAGTTTCCATGGTTTGGAATACCAGCTTAGTAAAGGGAAAACAACAGGAGCTGGAAATGTTTTGGTCCTCAGCTCGAATGGATTTGAAAGTTATGTTTAATTTTGGCCTTTCCACAGACGTTGCTGTAGTGTATAGCCATAAATAAAGAGGCTATAACTGAATTGTTATACTATAGTCTTGTACAAACAGGAAATAGCTTGAAAGTGTCTTGAAAATACTGTGCTTATTCTAGAGAATGGGTTGAGGCATTTCCAAACTATGAACTCACAGAAAATGACAAAGGTTTTTCTGAAAGTTATTTTAGTACCTGAATATCAGTCAACTTAAAACATTGCAGTACTGGTTTTAATATTGCTAAGGAGGAATAACTCAGAGCAAATCAAGGGAGCTGTGAAGCATAAACCAACCCACATCAGATAAAAGGTACCTGTGATTTTGAACCAGCCTAAACATGGTCTTTTGAACCTGCCTGTACTGATTCCAATGTCTCTGGATAAAATCACTGCAAACATGGTAGAACAGGGAGGCTGGACAACTTCAATAGCTTTAAGGCTGATAGAGACCCAGAAACCAGGGAAACTAAGGAGGTACTGCAGGAAGAACCTTCCTTTGGCCTCCTGAGTTTCTGTCAGAGCAGCTTTCCCGGGGCTACAACCCTGTGCAGAGCAGGGCTTGGGTTGTTCAGCACAGCCTGACATCTCACTGCTCCGTGGCCTTGATGGAATCCTGTCAGAAGGGGCATGGGCAGGTTATTTTGGGATATTTATCTTGGGGTACTCTTGGACTAAAGAAACTTACCTTTATTATTCACTCTTGATTTTAACATCTGTTCTGGTGCTGAATTTCATTTTAGTTTATCCCTTTATCATTCCAGTTGCCTTCTGTAACTTCGGTTCTGTTCTTCAGTAGTTGATTGGAGCTAATTGGATCTGAATTCTGGCACTGGAACAAATTGAGAAGAGCAAAGTGATCTCATGGTCTTTACTGCAATTCGGTTTTCTTTTGATAGTCATTCTGTCATTCTGTTACATTTGGGCTCTTGGCACTGCTCTCTGTTTTTAGCAGAGCTTTTGAGATGTATGAATTTGTTGTTTACAGTGTAGTTGACTTTGCTAGGAAATTCATAGCCATTCTCAAGGAGGTGAAATATCAGCATCCAGTTCTAGGTAATTACATGAAAGGAAAAGGGAAACTAATTTTTCAAATTGTCTTTTAATTTCTTTGAATTATTTGCCTGTTATAGACAATATATTTTGTTGTTGTTGTTTTATTTATTGAAAATGAGTACTGAAGTGATGGAGTGAAAGCTTGTTATGCAGAGTAATAAACTGGAAGAAAAACAAATCTTAATTAATGATGAGCATATATAACTTGCCCAAAAGACAGTTAAGCTCCTCGGGTTCTACACTTCATTATAGTAGGGACTGTATTATTATTATTATTTTACTGAGAAAGAAACTCAGTTCTAGGAAATCAAGATTTCTTTTCTGTTTTGACTGTCACATGTTGTACTACATTAAATTGGCTGGTGTCACAACGCTGTTGGCATCTCGTTTCTGACTCATACTTGTGCATTTGAACATGAAATGAGGAATTACTTTGTTTTTATCTGTTGTTTTGCTGTGATGGGGAAGTGACTTGGAGTTCTGCAAAGTGCAGCCAGATTTTCTGGTGTTGTGTTCCCTATGATATAGACTAACACATGGAAAGCCTGAGAAATTTTGAAAGGCAATACTGAATTCTTTCTATTCTTTCTCTTCTTTAAAGAGAGAAAGGGAGAAGGAATTCTATAGAATTCTTAGTCCTGAGCTTATAGTGTTAAATGCCATTTCATTATTGCTGAGGAACTCTGCTCTTCAAGGAAGCAAATTAAAGGAAATCTGAAAGGTTAGCTCCAGAAATGGACACTCTGGATTCTTTCTTACAATTCCCTGTCTTCATGCAGAGATTTCTTTTATTGGCTGCGACTGGAAAAAGTATTTGGAATTTTAAAAAAGTTTTGGGGGAATGCACCTGCTGATACCTAGAGGGAATTGCTCTGGGCTCAGATGCTGTGCTTGCATTTGACAAGAATTCCTGCTTCACTCTTCTACATACATTTTTAGACTAACATCTGAGTTTTTTCCAAGTCTGGAAATTTCTCTAAATTTGTCTGTTCTAGCCCCAAAATAGACCTACAGACAAGGAGGCAGATGGAGGCCAGTGCTGGAGGTCTGAAACCCTTTTTTTTATTTGACATCCCATCTGTATGTGCTGTCTTACTGAAGAACCCATGCTGGCTTTGTTTCTGAGGTTAGGAAGCCTGTGTGCCTAACAACTTTGAGCTTTGGCAGTAGCAGTCAATCTAATCCTCTCTCTCGAGGCAGTTTCCAGTTGCTCTGTTTCTTACTCACAGCTGCTTTGTTTATTTATTTATTTCCCCCTACTCACCCGTTGATTTACAGAATCATTTTTTGTCTTTCAGCTGGCACTTCAGCCAGTAGGTTTCTGTGCAGTCTGACAGTTGCCAAAGGCTTTCCTCCTGTTTCTCTCCATTTCTCCCAAATACAGTCAGGTGACTGAAATAAGCTGTTGTAGCAATTCAACACATGCTATAAGCTCTCATGGGAGAGGAAAGGTTGGTTTGATCTTCTTCCTGCTCAACTGTCTTAGGTGGTTGGAATCAGAACAGTCACTGTTTTCTCGAGCAAACAAACCACAGATACTGATGCAGGTGCCAGTCAGGCAAGCACAGCATGTGTGGTTAAACGAGAACACTGTACAGCCTCACATTCCCATTGTCTTCCCTGAAATTCAGTAAGAACATCACAGCTTACACAGGCTGTGGAAACAACTTTCTAGTTATTCTAGACTACTTTGTGAGTCATTATTCTGCACTCTTGGCTCACAGGATGGTTAGAAGGTTCCTTTCCATGTGATGGGGTTTTAAAGCTTTTGATTTCTTTTGTCTGTAAGGCTCCCTGTGGTCCTGCAAGTGGAAGAGGAGGATATTACTGATTTCTTTGTGTCTCTGAGCCTGAAAGATTCAGAAGGGGAGGATCTAATGAAGTCAACCCCTTGTGCTGTTCTGTTGCAGTAAGGGTCTGCAGATAACTGGTAATATATACAGTAAATACAGGCCAGAATGTTCCTCTTTTATTCCAAGTTTTATTGAAATTGTGAAGATGAATGAGATATCAGAAAGAATTGCCATGGAAAGGGAATTTTAATCAGGGTCAAATCATTGCACACAGCTGTGACAGATGAATGCAAAATTTAGTAAAGTATCTATTGTGAGGCTGTAAATTAGATGTCTCAAACAGTTGACATACTACTTGGCAAGGTAATTAATCTGGGTCAAACACTTGCACATAAATTATTTTTGCAAACAGTTCCTTGAGATGCTGAGATACAGCCAGTGAATTTAAACTTTGAAAGAGATAAATGCTCTCTGCTTGTTGATCATAGTTTTGGAAGAGGTTAAAAACCACTAATTTGTAGCACTCACTCTCCTTCTTTCTTTCTCTCCAGATATTTGAGGGAGTAAAAGTTGCTGGAGACCTCACCCTCGATTTCAAGTGATACTAATTTGTTTTGTGAAGGGAATTACAATCCTTCTGTTCAATATCTTGCTAATCCTTTTGGAGGCTGAAGTAGAAAATTTCTAAAGCTGTATGTCTGTCTCCCTCATTAACTCTCTTCTTGTTTCATTGCATCTGCCTGTAATTATGTTGTTTCACTCAGGGATTGTTAAAGCACTACCCCTACAACGTGTCTTCTGTCGTTCTTCTTTTGGAAGGTTTTTTTACACAGGCAGGTAAAATAAACAAATAGGAAATTAGACCTTGCATATTTTCATAGTTATAGCTTAAAACTCTGTCTGGAGCTGCAATATGGGAAAATGTAATAAAATTTGGAAACACTGAGGTTCATCAGTTGGTTTCCAGTCAGGTGATGTTAAAGGCCAATGTTTCTTTGATAGTTTTCTTTGATACCTCATTTTAATTAATGAGTCAGATATAGCTGGAAGTTTTGGAAATGAGTCTCTGGAGAGTTATTGACAGGTGGCATGTATGGAAGTTTTATAAAATCATTACTGGCAGCCTGTCTTCAGCAAAGACAGGTTGCAATGTGGCTGTGCCAAGAATGTACAAGCAAGTTTTTTTTTAATTGTAGCTTGTTGCATTTCAGAGTAAAAGCTGTTATGAGAGATTTGTAGAAATGCTTTCTGTGTGGTTCTGTGAAACATTCCTCCCCAAGCAGAGCACAGTCTGACTAATCAGTCATTCCTAATTTAGCAGTGTAATTTTGCTAAAACAGTATGTTCTGGTGTTACTGCTTTTTGGTTGCCGTTTTCACGGTTGAAGCACAGCTGAGCAGCCGATGCCTCGGGCCCTCATTCCGGGCTCCTGCAGCAGCAATGAGCGACGGCAGAGCCTGGGGCACACTCACCTTCCTGCTCGGCTGGAATCCTGGAGTACTGATGCACTCCAGGAAACTGTTTGCCCTTATTAGAGGTGTCTCCTGCAGAAAGCCTGGCCAAGAGAATTTTAGGGAGTTCTTCTGTAGGGCTTAACTTCCTTTATCAACCAAATCCAAAATGCATTTGACCTGATGCTCACCTGGGGCAAGGGGGCTGAGAATTGACAAAAGCAAGGACAGAAACTTCATTGAACATTTATGTGACTACATCTTGAGGCTTTCCAGAGTTTGTGGATTCACATGTGCTCCTTTTGAGTGCGTGTGTTTATGAAGAGAAATAAAGAGAAATAAATGAAACTGGTTTTGATACAATTAAATAAAATTATTTCAGTAGTTAGACCCTACTTTGGGATTCAGTGTTTCATCACTGCTAAGTATAAAGACTCAAATGCAACAAAAACGTGCCTGAATACATCTGGTATTCAGAGTGCAAAAACTGGGTGTTTTGGGTTGCCTGTGTTCAAATGGATTCAAGTTTTCTGCATATCCTAAATACTTAAAGTATCTTAACAGACAAAATGTATGTAGCAAGGCTTACATTAAACCTTTTAGAATGAGGACCAAATCTCCACTGCAGACTTACTGTGTACCACAGCTTTCCATTTGGAAAAGGGGAGGAGGAGAATATGGTGTGAGAGTAAACATATTTAAGGTTATGCCATATTCAGTGGCTTTTTAATAGATACATGAGTTTTTAATCACTGCAATAGTAGGAGCTGCTTGGAATATCACATAATAGCTTTGGCAAACCTATAAAAGAGCAGTCCAGATTCAGGCCATGTGTCCTCATGTGATCTGTGTGTGTGTACATGGATACCAAGTTCTCATTGATTTCTACCTTGTGTGAGAGAGAATTTTATGTCTCATGCATCACAAATACAGGCACACTGTGCACCTAATAAGCTTAATATATTTCTTTCTTATTTTCCCTTAGAAGGCCAACTTGAAGAACACACAGTATTGACTTTGGTGTTACAGCTTAAGACAGAACTCCACTGACTGTGATGTTTTGCTTTGCTCTGACGTGAAATTGTGCATCCATCCAGGCTGCAAGGAGCTGACAGAGAAAAAAATCCCACAATACTTCAGACATCTCAGTTCAGGGGCTGCTGAGCAGCAGCAGCACATCTTGTTGTTTGAGATGATTTATTTCCACATCCTTTTCATTATTCAATTCTGATGCTGCTTGATATGTTGTCTATCAGTATGCTTGCATCTTCTGATTTGATCTCAAGGTGTCACCTTGCCTTTGCAAACCTGTAATAACAGCAATATATAGAAAGATCCTTGTCAGCTTGAGAAGCCTCTAGTGCAGCTGAAGAATGTAGGTAGTGATCTGACTCTGCTGTTCACAAATATGACTGAACAGAACATCTCCCAGTCAGATTTATCCTGTTTGCAGCCTGAATAGTAAGTACAGTAAAATCATAGTAGTGGTGCCCCTAAACAGGCATTCTTGAGATATAAGACATATCAATTTTCATTATTTTTAGGAAACTCATGCCATGGAATGTTATGGTCTGATGTGTTTGTTCTTCTGATGTGCAGTAGTTCATGTTATTCCTAAATTAAAATAGACTTGGCTGCATTCAGCCAAATCATAAGCCTTCAACATACTCATCACTGCTCCTTTTGATATGTTCTTTCCCAGTACACTTCCTTCCTGCTCCCATGGGAATGTTCACTTCATTGCCAGGTGAACAGCAGAAACATTCCCAAGCCAGAAATGCATCAGTAGATTGATCCTTAGCACTCGCTACACTGCCCAAGATGATCCCTCAGCAGGTCCCTTACAACAGTATTCACTGCAGCTTCAAGCAAGCAAAGAAAAGGAGCTTCTCTCCTTCAATGTTTTAGGTAAAAAATAATGCAACTCTCCATGGGAAATCAGTTTAACTGCTTTCCCATCACAAGGTGAAAATTTCCTGCCTAAAGAGTCATACTAAGGTTGGGAGAGGAGAGTGAGGGAGAAGAAATACCTGGACAGCAAATCTGTTCCATGGTGATACCTGTTACATTACTTTTGTTTGCAGCAAGATCTCCTCCAAGTCAGCACTCTGCAGAAGAACCAGGTTATTGCACCTCCAGCAAGTACACAGTTCCATAACTGCCACTGCTGAAGCGTTTGGGTACCAAAGGATTCTGAATTCAAATGGTGCAATTTCAGTGTGGGTTGAAAACATTAGTATATTACTTTGCAGGTTTGTACCAAAATAAGCTTCTGTTGTCAAGCAGAGGTTTCTGATAATATTCATCTATGAGTTACTGTCTTACAGTCCCTACATCCTACAAAACTGCACTATCAAAATTTAATACAATTTTTATGCTGTGAAAACGCAGGGGCCTTCAAATTCAATCTAGATTAGACTCTACTTCATAAAAGCTGATGGAAAGAAAAAAGTCTTTCCTTTTATCTGGCTCTACATTCACTGCTTTGAAGTTTAAGTATGAAACAATCATCTAAAATGTTTTCAAGCATCAGCAATTACAGTAGCATTTTACATTGATCAAATCTTTTGTTGACATAATCTCTTGTTATATAAGATGATCATTGTCAGATAAAACAGAAGTAGAAAGACTTAGTTATTCTGTGCTGGTAGGCCCTGTTGTTTTCCAACTGCTCTGTGCACTCCTTTTCACTGGGAGCAAATGAATTTTAATGGGCTGCTCTGTGACATTGCATGACACTCTACCTCCACTGTGGTAAAAAGTGTTGAGATTTGTGTTCCAGTGTCCTCTAGCAGCAACTGGTTTTAATTTCATCTGTATGCAAACCATGCAATGCTGAACATTAACCAGCTTCAGAATGTTTAAATTCATCATTCAAAAGGTGATTTTGCCCTTTCACGTCTTAAAGCAAAACTTTGGCTGAATGAATTGGAACATTTCTGACTAATTAATGAGTTTTATGTGTCACCTCGTTGAAGAAGGGATATAAAAGATGGATTAAATGTTGCCTGTCTTCCTCCATCATTAGCAAACGTGGTTGTGCCAGTGTTTGTAAAGTTAGCACTCATGCATGAGAGAGGGATTAATGGGATCCCTGCACTTCGTCCTTACCTGCAGACTTGCCACTGGGAATACAGAAATACAGGACTAGCAAAGTTTCTGCTATACTGTGCAAGAGAACCAGTGCCAGTCACTCTGAGATTGAGCTGGAGGTTTTCAAAAGCTGGAAATGCAGGCACAGAGCTTTTGCTAAGGAGAGCAGAAGGTGCCTGTGTAGTCTGGGAGGCATGAAGAGACTTGAGGCACCTCTGTGGAACAGAGTGAGCAGTGACTCATTCACAATAAAGCTTGAAGGGTGGAGTTATGAATGAGTAAAAAATTCTTATGGAATTGGGGCATGTGTTTTGATTGAAGTATGAGCAGCTTTTCATGTGCTGAATCTGTTTTCCCAGCTTGCAACAAGGAAAATTCAGCTGGCTTAGGAATCATTAGGAATGATTTGTTAGGAAGTGTGTGTTGGAAATGTTGCATCTCTAAGAAATGCAGGAGCCAGCCTTCATGAATGGAAGTCGTGGTCTTAATAGTGAGTGACTTCACCTTTTCCAGAGGCTTGGGTTTTTTTCCTTTTTGTTTGGTTTTGCGGCCTCTTGAAGTGTGCATCAGCACTGGATCGGTACAACTGCCTGTTCAGAGACATCCTTCATAGCAACACACCTGGTGAACTGCAGTGCAAAAACTAGGATTTAATTTAGAAAGGAAAAAAATCTGTCATGAGTATGAGTGCCTATTGTTTGAAGGCAACAGAACCATATGCTGGGAGGGAGCTGCCAGAAGGGATTCCCCTGATTTAGTCCACAAGTCAACACTGAAAGGATAAATTAATATATTAATATAGTAATTATTATAGTAATTAAAATATAATAGAATGGTATATTAATTAATATGTTACTATATTAATCATGCATATAATTAATATGTTAATGTTATAATTAATATTAATAATAAATAAATGAAATGTGGATTATGTTGTAATGTGGCAGCAGTGGAGGAAAGACTAATTTTTTCTGAAAATCACTGTTGATTAGCACTGATGAGTGACAAGAGAAAGTGTGTCAAATTAAGTGGGGTTTTGATGCATTATTTAATTTAAATAATTTTACCCCAATAGGTAGGTACTTGTCTTTTGCTGACCAGAACATCCAGTCACTCTGTCATTGATTTTGCTTGGACACATCAATATGGCTTTGCTGAAACAAGCAAAACTTGCTCATTATCTTCTCTTGTTCTTTCCAATTCATCACCTGGGGCAGTCCTGTCTTTATATCATTTAATAAATCCTACCACATTATCCCTAAGGCTCTGAGCACTCCAGGTTGTGCTGGATCTCCCAGCCTTGGATCTATTTATTGATGCAAGCACAAGCACGTTGGACTCAAGGATTGCAAACTGTCTCTGAGGCACAGCTATAAAAGCAGAGAAGTACTTCTCTAATTTTGAAAACCACATTTTCCCTTGTAAATCTTATTGAGGCTTTAAATTGTAATTTGCTGGTCATTTCTTGTACCTGATAATACAAAGACTTTAAGAGGCAATTTAAGATTATCTGCTTATTTGTTTTTATCACCACATGGAAGTTGCTCAGAAGGTGAATATTTTGAAATATACTTCTACCTTAGAATGCTTTATTTTTCTGCACATCAACATTTGAGTTATTGACTCTGAATCACAAATATGAAGAGCAGCCATAATTTAATGAATCTGTGCTCATTCTTGTTCCTTGACCTCCTTCCTCCTCAGAACCTTCAGTACTTAACTGTCAAGTTTAGAGCTTAAAGCAGCAATGAGGAGTTGAATTTGCTTCCTGGAGGTGACAGGTGTGTTGTCCCTGTGTAACAGTAATTCACTGCTGAGCTGCTGATGCTACAGGTTCTATCTGTGGTGGTCAAGATGGGAGTGGATGTTGAATATTCTTGCCTCCTTGACTGTCTGACAGCAAGTCAGTTTGGTGGTATGAAGGCACAGTGGGGAAAAAAGCCCAAACCAACCAAACCCAGTAAGTTAGATTGGTGGAAAAAACAGTATGAATTACTAAAGTAAAATTAATGTATCCTATTAAATAATAAACATGTCGAAAAGAAGAAATTAAATATGTCTGGTGAAGATGCAGAACAAATGCAATTTCTAAAATAATTCCAAACATATTGTGGAGAAAGATGTTTCTACAAAATGAAGACAATGAAATTATTATCCAAAATAGCTTAGTCCCATCTCACAGGGACATAATGCCCCTGTGAGATGGGACTTGAAATTAATGTTAAAATCCTGAAATGAACTCACATCAAATTTAACATCTGTGCATTAACTAAGAACAATCACAGAAAGCATAGAACAATTTCATTTTCCATCCCAGAGCTGCAGTTTAGATTTTACAGTATTTGGAATAGTAGATCACATCCATAGTAAACTTCAGCATCTCAGTCTCATTTTAGAAACTTGGGAAGTGAAGTAGCAACAGTAGACTGGGAGGAAGATTAACTAAGGTCCAATTCAGCAGCACAAAGGAGCAACCTCTTCCACATTTCTTTCAAACCACATGCATTTCCTGTTTTTCTTATATCTTGCAAAATAATGAACTAAATATTAAGATGAGAAACACTGACATTTTGGATTGTAAGATTAAGAAAAATGAAACTTCTTATAGAGATAGAAATCATCAGTTAACCTAATAAATGCAGTAATACCTTTTTACTTTCAAATACCCCCCCCCCCGAGTATCAATTGCTGCTCCTTTTTAGAGCTGCATATTTAATTATTTGTGTATAAGCACAAAGGATTCGGATGTGATAAGGCAGGATACCATGTCCAGGTTTTGCTTGAAGGTTTGGAGTGAGGTTCAGGTGCTTATTAGGGAGCACAAGGTGTTCTCTCTGACACTGTGCAACCTGCAAGGAATCAGTTCTGTGACCAACTGGATTTACACCATTCTGTCACCCTGTAACGCCCAGCTCTTCATAATTTCTTTCCCTCTGTCTTTGACTCAACTGGAATTTTAGTTTTAGTTATTATTGTCCAAAAGCTTGTAATTGAACCAGATGATTTTTTTTTTATCAGCTAATCTGGAAATTAAATAATGGAGCAAATATAATTAAGAATGGGGTAACATTATTTTCAAATTTATGTTATGAAAGTACCCTTTCAAATGATCTATGGAAAGCACATATACTTTATCTGTTGGTGAAATAAAGTCTGTATGAGGGTAGAATGAATGTGAACTGTGAGATCACCAACAGAACAGAGCAGTTATTGAAGTAGCACCATAAGAGTCAGTAAAACAATTATTCTTAAGTATCAGTTCAGTATAAAGTATGGATGAGATTAACTCACAAATAAAACAAAATTATTCTGGACACCAAAAAGGCCATGAGAAGGTGAAGTATAAACTGCAAACTAATTCATATACCCTGTCAAACCACCCAGAGTTCTCTTAATAAAGCTCCACATGCTCAGTGCTCTATGTGCTTATGCTGGGAGACCTAATAAATACGCTAATTTGTCATATGGTGAGTGAAACAAATGAGTTATATTTTCTATTAGCATTTTGCTCTTGTAAATCTTGTAACCAGCTCACACTTCATGTACAATTTATGGCACAATTCATAAATTGCTCTGGAAACTCATAGAAACCTATATCTGCTCTGAAAAAGGCAGAATGTTTTGCATTTTTCAGAGAGATGTTTGAGATGACAAGATTTCTTTTCATCTTTCTATCACATTAAGCCACTGTTTCACCATTTTCATTTTATTACTGTCTAAATTTATGTTGACTTTGCTATTCAGATCCTTTCATGTTCTCTGCCTTCTCTCTGTCTGTGAGTTGTTTGGATAATGCATGGCTTTATAAAATTCTTTAAAGTAAATAATATTTATTAACACACTTGCTATGGTATTTGACAAATAGCACGTGGCCTTATAGGCCTTATTCTAGCAATATTAGTTTTTGATAAAAGTTCTAAAATTGAAATCAGAGTAATTTGATATGTCAAGAGAGCTTAAATTTCAGCTCCCTGATTCTTGCTGTAGTAGTTATCAGTTTAAGCTGAGCCTTTTCACTGTGCTAAGGTCTCTCATTTAAGTTGTGTTGCCTTTCCTATAGCAAAATCTTTACTAGGGTTCACAAAGTTCCTAATAAGGGTAGAATTGCATGGACTGTGATGCTACTGAAAGAGGATTCACACAACCTTCAAGTTACTCCTTAGAAAGGAAAAGCCACCTCCCTGGCATTTGACTTTGTGTCTCAGCTCCAGAATCAATTATAGTGAGCCTCCAGCTATTCCCATTTTCATAGGAGTTTATTCTATATAGTTAGTTCCTAATTTTATCTCCTTCACTTCTTGCTCATATTTATTGAATTGCATTCTGGGCAATCAGTCTCTCTTCCAGCAGGAGTCATGTCAGTTCTTTGTTCTTTTGGGATCATCATGATATCATTTATCAGTGTTTCCCCAGGGCTTCCCAGGCACTTGCTGCAGTGTTATGTAAGCTTTTTAGATGAGCAGAATTGGCTGCTGATAACAGATTACCTTTCTGCCCTATGTTCTTTCCCCTCAGCTAAGAACAGATGCAAATCACAACTACTACCAGCCGAGTAACAGCATAAGTCAGTGCTTTGTCTCTGTGCAGGCATCCCTGGCAACATGCTAAAGGGTTTCACTGCAGAGGGACCCAGAATTTTAACTCCCAAATTCCCTTCTTTCTACAAACACAAAGTCTTTTTTACTGACTTGGTTATACTTCCACTGTAGTTTTGCAGCAGGGGTTTCTGCAATGCTGTTCTGGTGACTGTCAATGCTTTCCAAGGTCTCTCACACTGTCAGCTTCTTGATGTACCAGCAAAAGACTGTGTGGGTGGAGTATTTAATGATGTAATCTCATTAACACAGATATAGGGCTTACTTAAAACTGCCTAATGTTTGCACAAAGCCTGCCTTTCACCTTCAAATAGAGCTATAAAATTGAAGTTACTTTTCCAATTCATTACATTGTTAATATTGCTGAGAGAGTAAAGTAAGACATTAACATAATCATTTAAAAGATTTTTTAAAACGGATTTGAAATCTTGTCCATGTCTTTACGTAGGTTTCCTCTCAAAAGATGTGATCTGTTGTTAAAATCAATCAAAAGTGTCCCTTCTACAGGAATTATGTCAATTATGCTGATACTTTAATTAATTTTTCAGTATAAAGCAGTTTCACCGTGTCTTATTTATAGTGGAAAAGAAACTAATGGGATTTCAGTAACAGTGGCTTTCCAGTTGATGCAAGTTGGACAGTCTCGTCAAGCTATGCTGAGAGCGTGGGCTTGTTTGTTTACAGCTTGTCTGGTTTCCTGTCAATGCTCAGTGGTTTGCACTGCTCAGCCCACCAGAATTCTGTTATGTTTATTTATTTAAAAAAGGAAATAAACTTCCGAGGACTTGGTATATCCTTTCTGTAATAAAACACACTGAGCTGTGCTTCCTAGAATCTGTGATTATAGATTTGATTGGGTCGGGTGCCAGTTGAAGCTTTTGCTTCTCCCATGTGTTAGCCTAAGCAGTTGCAATTGGTTTTGCACTTAAAAATTCCTTTCGACACTTCCTAAAAAAACCCCAGAAAATCAAGGAGAAGGAAAGTTTCTGCGTTGTTACTGGCTGCAAAAAGGTAGAATAAATGGTTCCATTACCTTTGGAACTGCAGTCTGTACAGTGAATATTGTGTGGTTGGTAGAGAAAATCCAGAGTATCTTTGCTGCCATAATTTCAATGTTGATGTAATAATACTTGTGAATGCCCCCCTTCTGATTTCAGTGGTGTGATCTAAAATCCAGCTGCAGAGTTAAATGTTGGTGTCCAGTTGAGCCCAGTAATGTGAATAAAAGTCAGTTATTAAGATTAGTCACCAGACTTGAGCGTGCAAAGCAAATATGCTTGACCCTCTGGTGTAATGTCAGTGTTGTCAGGGATTATTTCAGTAAGTCTAACTCGCAAGGAGAAACCTGGAGATGCCTTCCTGGATCATCTGTTGTCATTTTTTTTACTTAGAATGACCTCTACAAGACCCATGATCTTTGTACTGTGTTTATGTTCTCAATAACAGAAAGGTCTTTCTGAATGTACATTTATTATACATAACATGATCATTTTAGTAGTCTGCTATTTCTGATTTGTTTTTAAGTTTGTGCTTAAACTATACTTCATAGCTGAGAAAGAGTGAAGGATTTTTGAGATGTGATACACTGATTGTGATTTCAATAAAACAAAAGATAAGGAATGAAGATACAAATTCAAATGTCCATATTCCTCTCAACTGTGAAAGTCAAGAACCAGCTTATTCTTTTGTGTCAAATACATCTATTTCAAATGCATTATTCATTCCTTGTGGTGCTTATGTGGATTCCCAGTTTCGAAATACCTTTCCTGGGAACACTTACTGCCCATAAATAACCAAAGTCACACTAAGTA
This sequence comes from Pipra filicauda, assembly GCF_003945595.2. Taxonomy (NCBI): domain Eukaryota; kingdom Metazoa; phylum Chordata; class Aves; order Passeriformes; family Pipridae; genus Pipra; species Pipra filicauda. The sequence goes on along the minus strand of NW_024104976.1, from coordinate 5,472,414 downwards.
TAATATTTATTAACTTATAGCTGTGTAAATTATATACAGGTACACTAGTCATTTGTATTTAAACAGAGAATTGATTCCTTTTGATACTGAAAAACATCCAGCCTGTATTATTAAGTTTTCTTTGAAAATGTTAATGTAACTAAGCTGCAGGAAAAGCTGTTTGAATGCTCCGGAAGCCACCAGTTATTTCAGAAGAATACAATTATTCCAATATTACACAGATTTAAAAAACAAAACCAACAAACATGTGGTGTGGTATTATTGACAAAACCGGTTGGTTTTACTTTAAAAACATGTAAATTTAAAGAGGCACTGACTAAAATACCTTTATCTCCAAAGCTGGATGCTCCATACAAAGAACACCTCAGCAGTTTGAAGTTTGGCCCATACAAATCTAACCTTGAACTGTTGTATGTGTTGTTGCAGATCAGCCGGGGTCAGGAGAACACGATCTCTTCTCTTCTCAGGATGCAGTAACATGGCCCAGCTCATTGGCAGCATGAGAATCCATGACCCAGCAAAGACAGAGAGGTAGGTGTAAGGCCTTTTTTTCTGTTTTGTTTCCACCATCACCACACTCTCTGTAATTTGGGAAGATGTATTGAATACCCTGTAGCTGCATAAGAACATATGATTGTTCTTATGCCTGTTCTCCTGGCATATAACTGTTGCTGTTCTCATTTGCTGTCACAATAGTCTCATCAGTTCAACTTCTTAATTAAATTGAAATGGGTATGACAAATTCATTCTGATTGATAGTGTTGCCCTTGATTATCAGGTTGTGAGCTGGGTGTTGTGTGCTCTGGGTGCTAGTCAGTTGTCCAAGAACATCAGTCTTTACCCACTGGTGGTAGTGGATTGCCACTGAACTTGAAGAATTTGCTTGCACTTTAATTTGCATGGGTTTCGTTTTCAAAATAGGATCAGAACTTTCAGTAGAAGTGTGTAACCCAGAATGTGCATTATGAAGAGTTACAAGTGTGAGTGTAAGGGCAAGCTTTGTTTTTGGATTAAACAAGAAATGCCTGATTAATCTGAACTGTAGAAACATGGTGGTATTGACTCTGCATAAAGGGTAGGAGGAGGTTTGGTCGTTACATCTGTCCCATACTCTGGTTCTGTGTGGCTCATTATGCTGTGAGATGAGCAATAACTCAGAAGTAGCTTTTTTAGGACTCTTGGATGGACCAACATTATTTTTAGTTAGAGTGAGTACTGTCTTTTGATATCCAACTTGCTTCCTGAAGACAGGGAGATTTTCTATATATCTTCGTGCTATTCTTGCTTAAAATAACCAGCACAGACAAAACCTTTACCCATTTGCTCTCTCGAGTACACTTTACTTAAGACTAGGTGTTATGATTTAACTTTCTAAAAGTCTGTTCATCAACATTGGTTTAATAGTAACTTCAGCTTCATATTTCTGTTTTATAACCTCAGATGCTTTACAACTTTAGTAAAGGCAGCAGTAACAGGAACAAACAGCCTGGACTGCAGACTTGCCAGTGAATCACACCCATTGAATTTGAGTTTCACTTCCCTCCTTTGCATGTATCCAGAGAACCTCAGTTAGTGACAGATGGCAGCTATGGCCCTCATGCAACTTTGTGCCCTAAAGTATATAGAAACTGTTGGGCTGTATGAGCACCTAACTATTTCTCTTTCAGTCTTTAATGATGATAACTTGGCATAAATTGTAAAAGGAGCATAAGTTCCTTCTTTCCTTGACAAGACATACTGTGTGTATACTATGGAGTATAACATCTGAGGCATCGTGCCTTAGCTCACACCAGCAAGCCAATCCTTGCTATTTGGAATGTTCCATATATCCACAGGACAACACATTTCCCTGCTGAATAATGATATGCTTCTTTGTAAACTATAGCCATAATATTTAGTGGATTATCAGGAAAGGTGTGAAATCCAAATAGCAGATTTTTTGTGACTTATCTATTAGTTGGGGATCATAGCTGGGGAGGGTTTGTCCAGCTTTCAGGAGAGCATTTGGAAGATTGTGAGGAGGCTGTAATTGAAACTAGAACCATAATGTATCTCAGTGTCTCATGATACAATGAAATCTTTGCAGGTTGATGCAATTAGAAATGACAAGTAGGAAAAACAAAGTCCTTTTTTCACGTTACAGTGCCCATTTCCAAAATAAAATGCTAATCTAATATTCTGCTCTGTATAAGATGTTTTTATGCTATTTGTGCCCTTTCAGATGCTTCTGGTTTTCAGCAAGGTCTTGCTTTTGGCTCTTTTATGATGACCTGATTAGAGTATAACAAGAGAGTTTATTTGCTCCAAAGTTAAAGTAATGTAATTAAAATATAGCTAACTATAAAATGTACTGGAGTTCAGGAGTGACCCAAAGTCTCGCAAAATTAAATTTTGCAACAATATAACCGTCCCCCCCACACCAGCAGAGCTGTGTGCTCTTGCTGTGACCTTCAGGGGATCAAGGCAGTAACATAATACATCACATACTGTATGTCTTGGCCTTTTTTCTGAACCTATAAGTTCCTTTTTTGTGAACTGCCTAATGCAATTCTGATAATTCTAATGGTGTGTGCTGATCACAGCTACACCTATGGAAGCTCCACAGCTCCACGGGCTGTGTGAAAACCTAAATGAAATGGTGAGATCTTTTCTGTGCTTGTAAGTGTAGCAGAAAATCAGCTGAAAGGGGAAGATGGAGGATTATATAAGGAGCTGGGGGACTAGTATATGCTGATTTACAGGGTGATGGTTAATCATGTTCCAAATATTAGAGTCTATTCCCTTTTTTGCTTGTGATAGAATTCTTACTTAGCAGGGATTACTGTCTGTGCTACTTAATACAACGATTAATCTTCCATACAATTCACTAAAGACTTATGTTCCTGTCATCCCTGAACTGGTGTTTTGGATATGTAATTAGAAAGTAATGTACTTATGGGTAACATTCCAAAGCATCAGCAGCTGACCTGCTGTGAGGGGATGAGTTCTCTCCAGTGGGTTCCAATGCCCCTCACACACTGTGCAGCTCTTCAGCAGGACCTTGGCAGGCTGGAGATGGGCAGAGAGGAACTGTCTGAAGTTCAACAAAGGCAAGTGCAGGGTCCTGCACCTGGGGAGGAATAACCCCAGGCACCAGCACAGGTGACCTGCTGGAGAGCAGCTCTGTGGAGAAGGACCTGGGGGTCCTGCTGAACCCCTGCTGCCCTGGGGGCCCAGAAGGCAAATGGTGTCCCAGAGTGCATTAGGAGGAGCAGTGCCAGCAGGTTGAGAGAGGTGATCCTGCCCCTCTGCTCAACCCTAGTGAGGAACACCTGGAGCACTGTGTCCAGTTCTGGGCTCCTCAGGACAGGAGGGATGTGGAGATCCTGGAGCAGGTCCAGTGAGCACAGCAAAGATGATGAAGGAACTGGAGCATCTCTCTTATGAGGAAAGGCTGAGGGAGCTGGGGCTGTTCAACCTTGAGAAGAGACACTGAGAGGGGACCCCATCCACGTCTATCAATGTCTGCAGGGAGGGGGCAGAGGATGGACCAGGATCTGCTCAGGGAGGGCCCAGGAATGGGACAAGAGGAATGAGCAGGAACTGAAGCCCAGGAAATTCCACCCGAACATGAGGCAGAATTTCTTTACTGTGCAATGACTGAGCACTGGAACAGGCTGCCCAGAGAGGGTGTGGAGCCTCCCTCACTGGAGCTACTCCAGAACAATCTGGATGCAATCTGTGCCACGTGCTCTGGGATGGCCCTGCCTGAGCAGGGAGGTTGGACCAAGTGACCCACTGCGGTCCCTTCCAACCTGACCCACTCTGTCATTCTGTGATTATACTTACTGACTTTTTCACTCAAGGCTCTTTATCTTGGAAGACATCTCTAACTACTTTATTTCAAAAATAATTTTGGAAAGTGGATTTGATATGCAGGATGATTATTTTGATTATAAAAAGATTTCATACTATATCGGATCTAGGCTTAGTAAACTGATAATTCACCAGACATGAATTCTCTTCTGTTTTAGATACAAGTATATCTAAAATAATGTTGAATGCAGTGATATATTCCTGGCAGATCATGCTTAATGTCTCTGCAGTTATGTATTAACTGAATTAATGCCAAAAGAAAAAAAGAAAAAAAAAAGGCATTTATAAGTCAAGGGTTGAATTTTGATCTTGGGATTAAAGCACTTTCTAGCTGGATCTGCCTTAGCAGAGGAAACAGAATTTACAAGACACATGGAAGCAGACAAAGGAGGAAGCTGTTTTATAATAGATGCCACAGCATTTCAGATATTTTAATATATATTAAGCCTAATGGTGAAGAATTGGGGATATTAGGCAATGTGGATCCACCAACTATTTTCTCCTAATGGAGACCTGCACAACTAGAGAGTCCAATTGCTCCTGGCACTGGGAAGGAAGACAGCTTTGGACAATTCTGTGCTAAATCTGCTTGGTCAGGCTTTGTTTCAAAGTGTGGAGTTTCACGTTCAAGAAAAGTGCTACTCATCAAACCAAAAGCCTTACAAAAGGCATTTCAGCCTTTTTGTTTTCACAGTGGAAAAGAACCCTATTTATAGCAAGAGTCCAAAACATTTAATACACTTGTCAGTAGAACTACTTAGACATCTCTCAATTACCCAGGGAAACGGGAGATAAGAATGGGAGAGAAATTAAGTGTAGTACAAATTGTATGCAAATTAGGCTTATAAGAATATATTCAGTAAGTTCGTTTTTGAAAAGCCTGTAAACAGATTGCTGTAGGGAGTAGGTGTGGGCTGCTTTAAACATCAGAAAGCAATCAGAATGCAAATGTCTTCCCCGCAGTGACTGGGAGCAGGGAGAGGAGCAGCACAAAGGCAGGACCATCTTCAGGCCCTTTACCAATACAAAACTGTGAACTGTTGAGGATGGACCGTAGATCCAACGACAGCATCAAACACAAGGGAGGGGACAAAGTATCACTGGAGCCCTAAATCAAGCATAGAAGAGGATTAATGCAAATGAAAAAGCAAAGAGAACTTCCTGATGACAAAACTGTTGCTCTAAGTCCCACAGCAGGATCAGAAGCTGCCAGCTCTGTGCCAGTGTCTGCTGCACTGCTGGCCTGGCTGACCTGCTCCTGGCTTTTAAGTGAATTAGAGGAAGATAGGAAAGCTTAAAAGTGCATGCTGACTTTTTCACTTTTTCTTTTGCCACATATTTTCTTCCGCAAGTGTGAACAAAATTCATTAACTGTTCACTAAAAACATTGAGAAAGTCCAGAGGTGCAAGAGGGAACCATCTATTTCATCATCATGGGATTTTGTTGCTGTCAGTATGTGCAGTAAAGGCCACATTTTGTCTTCACACACAATGTTTCCTCACTGGAATCCAGGGACAATATAAGCAAAGCAGTGGTTTCTTTTTAAATATTCAGTACTTAGCATACCATTTAAAAAACTTTGAATAAACAAGTGGTTTAGCTGTGCTGGGAATCACTGACATTGATAATCATCCCCTTCACGTGTATCCTCTGTAATAATTAGTCTTACATGTTCATTGACTGATTACACAGCATCTTCCTATTTAATTCAGAGTGCTACATCCTCTTGAAGATACTGAAAATATAAGCAGGTGTGCTTTCTCACTCAGGAAGGGATCTCTCCACAGAGTTGGTACAGACTGCAGAGTCGGTGCAGAACACATGCTTCTTCCTTGTACTTAAACTCAGTCATTTTCTGCTTTCTTTTTTTCAAGAAATATCCCTTTCAATATATATCTGATCTGAATTCCACTTTTTCTCAGTGATAAAAGCTGCAGAGAACTCAATACTTTCCAGTTTGGGATGTGGCCTCTGCTCACTGGTGACTGTCCTTTGTTGATGATGCCATGGAAATATTCCCATGATGGTCCTGCACTCTGTGGAGGTCCTTCATTTAAGATTGAATATGTTGCAAATGAACTTGGAATCCGAATAACAAATTGGTATTAAACCCTCTTAATTAAAAAAATACATTGTTTATTAAGCTATAAAAACAGTGTTTGAATTTCTTTGAGTGAGTTAAGGAATGAGAACTCTGAATTAGTTAAAAATGCAGTTGTGGTGTTTCTACCCTGCAAGGCTTCATAGCTTTTCATTTTTAATACTTCTCAGATAACAAGTAAAATAGAATAGTAAATATTCCTGTAGAATAGTAATTATTCCATAATTATTAATTTCATTTAAAATTTGCATTTGTATATCTTTAATTAAAATGCAGTATACTGCAATTAGGCTATATTCTGCTGGTAATATCATCCAATACACACAAGGAAATGCAAATTTAAGGCTTAGTCTGTACCTAAATGTTATCAAGGAGCCCTTGAGGGTAATATCCTTTGCATCCAGCTACTATGGATATACTTTGCACTCTGTGTACACTCAGGAACTTGTAGGGACTGGTTTTTTTCTTCTGTATATTAAAATAAATCATAGTAATTCTGTTCCTGTTAAGAAGTTTATAGTTCTGGTAGATAAAGGAGATCAATATCAGGCCACTCCTTTGCAGTCAGCACCATTTTGCCTTCTAACAATGCCTGAGGGCCTGAAGAAAGGACAGTTATATTTTCAGTGGTTTGAATCTATTTGAGTTGTTTGCAAACATTTCTATTCAATATCTTATGTGTTAGCCTACAACTCTTGAGGAAAAGCAGGTGGGTGGGTAAATAGCTTAAGTTTTATTGGTCAGGAATTGAAATATATCCAGACTATGTGTTTGTCCTATTAGAGAGGAAAAATTGAGTTTTGCATGATTTTATCATCAGTGATCCAGTGAGTTTGGGTGGCGTGTTGTAGTACATACCTATGCCATTAAATGCAAAAAGATGGCTTTTTTTTATCCTTTCTCAGTTTGGAGAAATAAAAAGCATTGAAAAGAACCAGACTGTGCTCTCTAGATACAATGTATGGACTCTTGATTTTTTGAGAACCTATAACTTCTTTTCTTCAGGGCATTACTTTTCCTCTCTTATTCTATTTGGGAGAAAGACTTTCTTTTGTGAAATATCACCCTCACTGATGTTAGCCTCTTTCTGTTAAAAATTAAATTTAATATGCTAATTTGATCTGAGCAAAAGCAAAATAATCTCCTCTGCATTAGTGACTTGTATTTATTCCAATGGAACACTAATTATTTCTCTAAAACTGTTTATTTTGGACTATAGTAAAGAATCAATATATAATAATCACAATATAGCAAACATATGCATCTTATCATGTTATCATGTAGCTTAAAAGATTGGTTACTTCTCATAGTAGTTTTTCAAAGCAGAATGTACTGAATGACCTCTCTGAGGCTTGAGACAGTTTGATACCACCAGAGCTCTGACAGAAATCAGGAGGGACTGGAGACAGCAAGTTTGTTCTGCAGTTCTAACAGTGTCACTGGTTGTCAGGACTGTACCTGGCCGTTTACTCAGGGCATGGGAGTCATTAACTGGTTATCCAGGGGATGGAGGAATTCCCTGGCTGTTGGTCTGTACAGAGGAGCTCATGGAGCAGTTTGCACCTGGCTGATTGGCAGCACTCTCAGCCACCTTCACAGTCAGGAATTTGACCGATGGCTTCAGGATCTTTCCAGGGGCAGTTTTGGTTGGTTCTCCCCTGCCAGCTCCTGCTGTGTCCAGTTCAATTTGGTGCTTCAATTATGGCCCTGGGTGGAGTGTCCAAGAGATTTCCTGCTGCAAAAGAGGGCAAATGGAATGTAGGCAAGATATTTGTATGTAGTCTATAGATATAGTCTATAGAAACTGTTCCTGTAGGTGTGAAAATGGTCATATATAGTTAAGATCAAAGCAACTACAGCACACAAGATAAAATGCACGTGCTGGAGTGGTTGTGTGGGTCCATGGGCCAGCTGGGCTGGGAGATTGGAGCAGAACAATGGTCTGGGTGGTCTCTCACAATCCAGATGTGGAGGACACTGCAAGGACAGAGGCTCCCACTACCTTCCAGACAGACACTGGCCACCCTGGTAGAGAGATCTGATTCCCCATATCAGTGTTACCTGGTCCTAAACAATTAGGGTTTTCTTCTTAATGACCACTCTGTCCATGGATGTCAGTGCAGCAGAAAGCACCATTAAAAATCAGTGCCCTTTTTTGTCCTGGTAAAATTTTACCATAAAATGGTTAAAATACTCTATTTTCTCTGTTTCATTTAATTCATAACTTGTTCATAAAGTCACTTTTGACTGCAGTCTTTCCTCACTTCTGTCTCTCCCAGATACTTGCACCCTGTCAGATCTGTCAGCTCAGCTGCTTAAATGAGCCCTGTCTGACCTGCTCCAGCTCTAAGAGGATCTGAGGGAGCTTTAGCTTTTCCAAAGTAGTGATCAGATAGTGTTTATTGGATTAATAATTAACATGACCGTGCTCTTGCAAGTATGCATTTTTTATTGCTAATTCCATTTTGATAGTAATTGAAGCTGATTTATGTTTTCTCTTGATAAACAAACAAGACTCTTTGTTCCCCAGTTCACTTTGCCAATATCTGCAACTTCCTTTGTTGACTGTTCATTCCAAACAAAGAAATAGCCTGAAACAATTATTAATATAGCTAGAAAAAAATTTAAAGCTTACTTTAGTTTAAAGCTTCTGTCACTGTTATGATGCAGCCTTAATAAATATCTCATAGCTTCTGCTTTCTTTGACTTACTTTGTTCCTAGCTGACGATAAACGAGGCTTTGAGTGATGATGCTGATGGAATCATCACCACTTTGGCAATGAAACACTTCTGCTACTTTTTCAGTTTTTCTTTTTTTTTTTTTTTACCAGCTTGGACATGGTATCACTTTTAGATGCATCAGACCATGGCAATTACATAGACGTTATCACCAGTGTAGTGTTTCCTTAATTTTTTTTCTTGGCTACAAGACATGATGATCCTCTTCCATTTGCCTAAAATGCTATTATGTTTCCCACTGAGCTGTAAAATTTGTTTTCCAGCTTTCACTTAGCAACTTTTCTTTGTTATTCATGGTTTAAATGGTAGTAATTATTCAAGTGTAAAATAAGTATGCACCCTCTGTGATAGTTAAATATGTTTTTCCACTGTGCAGTACTGTCTGTTGATTTATAATGAGTGATTATAATGTATTTATGTAACTGTATTTAACCACATATAACCATGTTTATATAACCCCTATAACCATGTTCTGCAGAGGATGAAATGGAACATACATTGTGGGTCTGTGCTTTAGGATTATGCATCCACAGTAACAGCAGAGAAGAGGAATAAATTTGGGTAACTGGGAGCTTTTTACAGCAAATATCTATAGAATGTTTGAAAGCTGATTTTACTCAGTGAAAATCCCTAGGAAGAGGGAATGATATCATAAGTGAAAGTGTTGCTAAATCATGTAGGGTGCTCATGTCTTATAAGCGAAGGAAATTGTCTCCAGAGCTTTTCCTCCTGTTTCTGGTCAGACTGAGAAGGAAACAAAGCAGGGACAGGCCTTCTCCAAGGCTCAGGATGGAGCAGGCACTGATGGCATGAGTAGGGTGCTGAGACATCCCAATTTCACGAGGGCAGCCCTGGAGTGAGAGCCACCATTTGATACCAGACTTTATTTGTGAGGTAGCAATTTCCTTTGGTTTTCCCCTTTTCAGACCTTAGAGCACGGAGCCCTGCCCTCCAAAGGGAGTGTTTGTCCCGTGTAATCCTGAGCCAGCAGCACAGTTCTCAACATCTCCCCAAGAGAGACTAAGATCTCGTGGCATGGCTTATGTAGTCTACTGATGGGGAGGCTGTTGGGGCTCAAATCCTTGTTTCCATAAGTTCCATGCTCAAACACTGGATAGTTTTAAACCACAGTGGAACTCCTGTGACTGAACTAGGAGAGTGCAGCAAAGCCCTCCCACCTGCAGCATCATTTCTAGGTAGTAGCTGTTGTGACAACAGAAATATGTGGAGGTGTGGATCTTGTCCTATGCTTCAGCAGCAATAGGCACTTTTTACAGTCACTAAATGCTGTTGTGAATCTTGTCTCTGTGGCAACCATCCAGAGCAAACCCCAGCATGTGCTTCTACCTTCCATTGCTTTCCAAGCCAGGCAGGACAGAGTTCAGTTTGTCTCCAAACCAAACACAAGAGATGCACAGGGCAACACTGAACAGCTGTAACTCCAAAAGGGAAATTTGCCTGATTTTGTGTGCACATAGCATATTATTAGGAATATTCTACTAGGAAGAATAGGGCAAAAATATGTAACATTTTGTCTGTGTGTATATTAGGAGAGAAGGTGGTTTTCACTCAGATGCCTTGTCTGGTTGGTTGTTTGATGTACCTTAGCCAGACATGGGGCTGAGAAAGTGGCTGTCTTGTGCTCAAATGGAAAGATTTGAATATAAACAAAAGGACTGAATTAGAATAAATGCACTGTAATCATTTTTTCTCTATACACAGTTATAATAATGCTGCTAGTCATGGTGCTGATGTTTGCAAAGCTGCAAATGATTAACTAGGGCAGATGAAGATTATTTGGTGCTTCCTGGGGTTAGTATAAATTTCCAAAATATTGGGAGACACTGATAATTTACGTGGTAGGAAAAGAAAATGCTGCTTTTGACTTTTCTTGTGTTCCCTTAATGCACATCTGTAGCAGAAGATAAAATGTTCTGTGTGTGCTTGTTTGTGGTGGTTGCTTACAAAAACTGCAGCTTGAGGGGCTTATCAATATTAATATACCTCTGCAAGGCTGAAGTTCCTCTCATGACATGAATACTTACAGTAAGAGGCTTGGATACAAGCATCAGAAAAATTTTATTTAAATGCAAACATAAAAGGACCGTTAAGGGTAATGTCTAGTGTGTGTTTGTGTGTACCTTATTTTATATGTGTGTATATATAGAATCTATACATATACATGCATGCATAAATATATATGTTCACATATACATGTGGACGTACAAATTTGTCAAAGGGTAAAGTTTAAAGCTCCAGGGTATGTTTCTTGAACAGCTAATGGAATTGCCCGAGGTTTTCAGGAGAAATTTGTAAATGCTGCTTGTGTGTGCACCAACATCACCAAAGATGGAGTTCATGGTCTTCAGTGGGAATAGTTGCAGAACACTGATGATCTGTAAATCTGCCAGTCAGCAGTGCTGACTGTGTCATGGGGGTTCTTGTGCTTAAGTGTCCAGAAGGAATTTGTTTTAATCTTCATCTCTGTCTTCACAGCTGGATGCTCTCTGGAAAAAAGTGGTGTGGGGGTTTCTGTTTGTTTAACTCTGCTGCTTGCTGAACTTCGGGAAAAGACTTCCTAAACTTTGTCTCGGGCTCTGACATAGCCCGTTGTAGCTGGTAAATTCCTTGAAAGCATTAGACAAGAATTCTCTCTGCCACTTCCTTGGAAAGGGTGCAGAGGCAGGAGAGCCACTTGTGCAACTAATTGTCTTTGTTTTATATGTAGTCATTGCTGTCAAACATTATACTTTAGTAACCAAGTGCATTATTTGGACAGGTCTCTGACAACCATTTGCAAGCAGTTTAACCTAAAGCAGTTACTGCACTGTTCAAAGTTATAGCAATGGTTTTCCTAACTTGACCAAAGGGAAAAAAGATTAAACCTTTGCTCCTTATTTGTCTTTTCAGATAGCTGTGAATGAAACAGACTTTTTTACATGAAATGTCCCTGCAAAATTATCATTAGATCAATTTTTTTGATTCCAAAAATAGAAAGAATATTTACAAGACGGAAGAAAAGAAACAAAATCCTGTTTTATTACATTTTACAACAGTGGGGGAACAAAACCATTAATGTTTTGGCTGTGAATTAGCGACTAGTTAAGAAGTCTTGCAGTTGTGCTAAAATGATGTGATGCTGCTCATCTTTCTGGCATATTGCTGGTTCATTGCTTTTGATGCTTTCTTGTTCCCTAAAAGAGTTATAATATGGGATGAATTATGCTGTAGTGTGTGTGCCCTTGCATCTCTAAAACTGTGGCCCATTACTTTGGCTCTCAAAATAGATGGGGGGAAATTTTGGTATAAATAGCTTCAATACAATTGCTAGGAAAAGCATTATATCCCTGTCATTGGTGTCTATGAGAATACCTGTCTCTATTTCCAGTCAGATTTAATACCCTTGGGGTCTAAATCAATAGCTGCATTCACTGATGGATGGTTCCCTCAGTGCACAGTCCTTGTCCTCAGGTGTAAGAAGTTTATGGATGGAGAAATATGTAAAAGCAGGAAAAGACTGAGGATGCTTTCTTGTCTGTGTTGTGGAGCTGCTCTCCACAGCATCCTACAGAAACAGGAGGGAGAGAGACTCCTCCAAGGGACAATCCCAAGCAGCTTGATGGGTCAGCCCTCTGTACTGAGCTGTCCCTGGAGAAGGTCACCCTTCTGGTGCAGCTCTGAGCACCTGCAGTAGCTGGTGACCAACAGGTGTCTCCCTGAGGTGTGTCTGTGGACTCTCCCTTTCCATACAGAACAGGATACTCGGATTGCTTTGGCAGGGAAGGATGTCAGAAAGATTCCTCCAGGGAGAGGAATTGCAGACTTCCTTTCTCATGAAGCTAAATCCAGATAAGAGAGAGTGTGTCATTGAAATTCAAATTAATAAAATATTTTGGTGTTAGAAGTCTGAGTTCATGCAAATGTGGCCTTTATACCTGCTTTAAGTACAGCTCACAGGCAGAACACGTGTTTGAGAGGCTGCAAACAGTAGGAGTCAGCTGAGTTGGTTTAAATGTGCATCCCCCCTGCTGTGATAATTAGCAAAAAGTTGACAGAGAATTAAACGTGAGGGGTTTGTTTCTTAAACATTGCCTTGTGGATGAAGCATAAATAATGAAGCAAAATACGTCCATAATTAATATTTTGTAATTCCTACAGTTCACTGAGTATTAGATCAAACTGCAGGAGCACTGGAATATTAAGTAGCTTGTTCTGCTCTTTAAGGAGCTGATATCAGAGTTCTGATCACACTTCTTGTTTTTGAGGCTGTAATGCAGACCTATTTAGAAACCCACAAATAGTGAAGAATTCAGCTTCGTGTAGTACTGGGAGTCAATTAAGAATTGTCTGCTGTTCACAAACAGCCAATTTTAGAATTATCTGGCAGAAATTCAGATTAAGTACTTGCTTTCCAGATTAATAGTGAGGAATATGTCTTCCCTGCTGGCATTTTGAAACATTATGGGAGTCAGTCCTGGCTTCAGCTGGGACAGAGTCAAATTGTATATTAAATGGTAGACAAATGTACTCATTCTGTGATGGTGAAAAAGGATCTGAACTTTAATTCAGAAAGAATAATCTGACCTTTATGAATTTGGAGGTGGTAAATAAATGCTCTTTGAAGTATTATCACTCATTGCATGATAATGCTGTAGATGCAAACTAAATATATGTAAGTATAAAAAGACCTAGAATACCTTTTATGTAGTAGTAATTGCTAAATTTGAACTCATTTAGGAACAAAGTTGGAAGTTGCCAAGCATTTTGTGAACTTATGGCCTTTCTAGTGTATAAAATTCCTAGTAAATCATTAAAAAAGTGTGAACACACCTACATATTTCATGGATACATTTTCAATTTATGAGTAGATCCTTTTCCATGGTTTCCATCACTGAACTCTGGAGGTTCAGACACTATCTGCAGCTTTGGTTGGTCACACTCATTACAGAGTGAAATCTTCTTGTTGCCTCCTGGTTCATGTTAGTGTTGTCCTTTGGATTTGAAGACCCATTGATTTGATTCTCTCACTAAAAATTTGTAGAATATGGAAAAAAATCTGTTCCAAATCAGTACAATTTGTAAACAATTTCAGGATACCTTTGAAAAGATAGGACATGGTTTTGTCATTCTGTCAACTTCTCATAATTGACGAGAGAATTTAAATAAAATGTGTGGGCATTTGTGAAAGCAGCTCTCAAAAAATTGGTTGTGAGAGTTTTATGCCTGACTCTAGACACCGTGTGAGGGAGGTGGGGATACCTGGTGTCCTGAAAGCAACAAGTTAGGAGGACAGAGTACTGCAGGGGCAAGGGCTGGTTGTTTTTTCTAATCTCAAAGTAGAATTCTTCCCTCAGTATTTGACTCCTGAACGTGGAATCGAGCAGAGCCTTGCTGGAACAGGACACCTGTATGTTCTTACCCCAGGGCTTCTGCTGCCTCAGCAGCCTCTGTAGTGTAGAACTGCCTTTTCAGATGAGAATTAGCAAACACAGATTTTGTAATACAGCATTAACAAAAAAGCTTGAACGATTTTTCTGGGTTTAGTAGTGCACAATCTGGGAAAAATTCTGATTAGGACAAGTGATAACCTTCCACTTCAGTCAAGCCACGAAAGAATTTATCTGTAAGAATATTGAGTTAATTCTTGCAAGCTCAGTTCCCAAACTCATCAGCAGAAATCCAGTCTTACTGTAATTATACACTTAGTTTTGAAGATTTTTACTTCCTAGTGACTTGGTTGTGTTGATTAGTCTGAGGCCATCAAGAGTGTTACTCAGAGATTGATGGCATAGAGATGTTCTTCAAATGAGAGGAACTTCAATTTACATGGTTTAAATCAAATCAGGATCAAAGTAGTTTATTTGTCTTATTAATGACACATAATTATTCAACAATCAGGGAACTGTAAATTCAGAATTAGAATGTTTTCTATCAAGTTTCTAAACACATGTATGCTTTTATTTATTAAAATGAGATATCCGAATTCCATTGCATTACATTAAACACCAGAACAAATTTGCAGTGTTTGAAGTAAAATTACTTAGAGTAAAGGAGGCTGTTAGAGCTAAACACAAAGTCCTCTCTGCCTTTCACAGCCTCACAGGCAGCAGTGAGGGTTTGAAATCAGGAGCCAGCCAACACCAGCATGGCTCAGAGGTTCATGCTGTCCTTCTGCCCGTGTCCTGCGCGGGGCAGGAATTGGCCCTTCTGTAGCCTGGTCACCAAGGGAGAGGCTCTGGTTTGGTCTCCAGCACAGAGAGAAAAGATGACACAGAGACTGGAGAGGCCACGTAAGCAGCAACTTTAATTATCCTTCTATCTTCTCAATACAGCCTTTGAGAATTGATAAATTAATTCTGGGGGGACACAAATGTGACACTACAGTGTTTCAAGGACAGTGTGACTGCAAAGTTGTGTATTACATTAATGTAATCTGGTAAACAAGTTTAAGCTCCTTCATAATTGTGTGGGACTCCATGCTGATCGAAGTGGAATAGCCTGGTTATGTGTTATAGCAGTGGCTTGTGTTCCTTTGTGTAATGTTTAATATTTGGTGAGTTCAGGTGATTAAAAGCACATGTTAACCTTGGATCCATAACTTCAGTTTAGTTTCTAGTAAGGAGGACATTGTCTTGAAGAGCTTGGCAGCTTGAAATCTTTTGCAAATGAAGAACCTTTAAAGTGAATTTCTCCATTTGCAGCTTTGTAGATCGTGGCTTGCAGTTCTGATACCAATTTTTACTAATGAATTGAATCCTTCCTAACATGATGTCAAATTCTGTTTCATTTTTATCTTGCATAGGGTGAGATGTTGCTTTTTCAATAGCAAACAGAATGCAAGATCAAAGAGAACTCTATGACTCAAACGTTCCGAGCATTGATAGTGTGAATTAACCCATCCATTTCCTTAAAATAATCTTTGCATCCATAAGAGTTACTGAACCAGGGGCAGAATGGATTCAGTGTCAGCTCACTTATTTGGCTTAGTGGCACATCAGGAAGCAGTGCCTTCAAAGCCCTGGTAAGGGCAACTCCAGTGTGTTGTGTTCTTACTGACTTCAGGTATTTGCATCATGGGAGCACCCAGCTGGCTGTGACTGCACCTATCAAAGAGTGTCTGAGCAAACTAACACTGGCACACAACACCTGGAGTGCTGGAAACACAGAGGAGCTGCAGCTGGTTTGGCTGGATTGCTGCAGCTCCTCTGTGTTTCCAGCACTCCAGGTGTTGTGTTCCAGTATTAGTGGTTTTCCATCCAAGCCACTGGCAGCACTGGAGAACAGGTTTTAGAGGTCTGTGTCCTGCTGGAGTGCCATATGGGTTTTTTTAAATCATGGTTAGTGCTTATTGAGCTTTTTGAACTTCTTTCGGGGTGTGTAGAGGTGGAACTGTTTAAAAAGTTGTTACAGCTTCTTATTGATAGAGCAGGTGGAAAGTTTGCACTGGTTCAGCACTAAGTGCCACACACCCCACAGAGAGCCCTTCCCACCCTGCATCTGAGCTGGGGCTGCAAGGCTGACAGACACACAGCTGAGAGCCAGGACATCTTCCAGGGGTGGGCTCAGACATCTGAAATCAGAGTTAACTCTCTTGGATGTTATAATCTTGCCTCGTTTTAGTAATCTCAGAACAATACTTCTGATTAAGGGCAGAAATAGTAAGTACAGATTACATAACTGCAATTTCTAGTTGAACTTCAGTTGCTTATTCTGATGAAGCTGTGTTATAAACATAGCATTGGATTGTTATACTGCTCTTTAGATAGTGACAGATTAAAGGTAAGGCAGGAAAATATGAAAATTAAGGTGAGGTGAATCTTCAGCTCCTTTGAGGAGCAGAGACTTTGAGTGAAAGGACTGGTGCTATGGTTACATGATAGTTACAAGACTTAACATAATTCAGAATTATTTGGAGGTCTCCATAATATCACTGACTTCTGGCATCCTTTAAAGACTGTAGTGGCCACCTGATATTTGAAAGCAAAGGAACTCCCTCCTATCAGTGTTCTCTCTTCTGCTATGGGATTCCACCCTAGGATTAGTACTCCTCTTTTATATTTTGTGAAATGCAGTCATTCTGAGCAGATCACTGTGGCAGCAGACATGGAGACTCCTAATGCACTTGCAGTGCCCATGTCTAAAGTAGCCCTGGGTTAGTATTGTTACTAATGAAGTCAACACTGATCTGGGTTTGTTCACCATGCTGCATAATTTAAGTCTGATATTTATACCCCTCAGTGTCATTTTAAAATGTAGCATATATCTTCTGGTGCTTTGTGTTATTTATTCTTTATCAGCTTTTTAAATTTAGCAGGGTGAGTAGGAGGCCACCCCGTACACGGGAGGAATGCCAAGGAGCCCAAGTTTTGGAGGAGGCTGCAAAGGGAACCAAGCTGGGTTGAGGTGTGAAGAGCTCACTGCAACAAAGGCAGTGTCCCTTTGCTCTTCATGCTGCTTTTCTGTAAACTTGCTCCCAGCTGCAATGGAATTTTATTCTCTCTCAGAAGTTCTTTGATACCCTATTTACAGTTGCCATCTGGCTCATCAGTCCTGTTAGATTAGACATCTGTGCCCTGCTGGTTCCTGCTTTCACTGCATCCTGGATATCCTTGGGCTTTTCTTTCCCCTCTGCATTAACTGCCTACAAATTTGTTCCTTGGGTTCCTGTGCCCTGATCACATTCTTTCTGGCCAAAACCACTGAAGAGAACCTCGTGGCATGTTTGTTGCCTTTCCCCACCAATTCAAAGGGGAGTGTTAATCCTCTTGATTAAGGTCAGCTTCATCTTCATAAATTCTGGGGAAAAAAGAAGCATCATGTACCTTGCTTCTGCCCCCTTTGTGGTAATGGCTGATGGCAGGCATTTTGAGTAAGGAATCATTCACAGGTTGGTTGCCTTTAATGGTGTTTTGATGATATGGCAAAATTCCCAGCAGTGCAGTGATGTGATTATGAGGTGTGAGAACATTTTCGGGATGTTTTGAATATGAATGCATTCATGTCTGTGAGGCATTACCATCCTGTGGTGCTGAGCCATATTAAACAATGTTATTTATAGTTTCATTTTTAGTCTTTTTATTCTGACACGTTTACAGAGAATTGAGAATATATCAAAATATATATGGTCATAAATAAGTCAAGAAAATGTTGAGATTTTTATGTGTTTAATATTTGTTTAAGTCATTATTGAACTTCTGCAATTGCTGAACCTCTTGCATTTGATTTTTTTTGTTTTATAATGCAACAAATCAATGTGAAGCTAAAGTGTAATGTTTTTTATTTTTTCTGTTTCATTCTATATTGTTTTTTTAAAGGTCTTTTTCTTTCTTCCATTGATTAGTGTAACCAGTGGCAGATTTCGTAGCAGCCTGTAGTCAGATCAAGTTCTTTCCATCTGTAAACAGAAAAGTCCTTGTGCTTATGTTGTCTGTATAGTCTCAGTGAGAATCATGCAAGATTTAAGTGCCCTTGCAAGATGAAATGCCAGACCTTGCTCACAAATCAGCTCTTTAACATACCTAAAGGAAGAAACTGTATCATACTGTTTTATGAAGAGTATGATGAGTGAGGAAAGATTCAGTCTTTTTGCTTTTTAATTACAAGGTAGCATGGAGGTTAAATCAGACAAATTTTAAACCCCCTATGCTTATGCTCAACATTTCAGTTACATATATCCTTGGCTTATGAGTATTCAATGATGGTAAGTTTTTATATATTCATATATCATTTTATATATCTGCACATGCACAGATATATCAATAACATGAGACAGTTAAAACATTCAGCTTTATGATTTGTGGAAAATCTGTTGCTTTTTGTGGGCAGCTTTGTAATAAATGAGTGGATTGTTCATAACTGGCATCACTGTGCTGTAAAGTATTCAGAGATATGTGTTATGTTACAGCAACTCCTCTGGCAATCTGTCCTTCTGAGCTTTAGTCTTACAGGGACTCTGGGACCTCAGGGAGTGCATATCTGCATATTCTCCTGCAACCTCTCACCAGGAAATGGAGAACACCTCACTTTCCCATTCTTTGTTTTCAACTAGTGAAAGAAAGTCGCTGAAAATCTGTATTGCTGGTGAGTGACAACACTGCACTCTCCCTGTGTAACTTCTGATTAAACCAGTGCTTTGGCCACCTCCTTCAGGTTGAAGGCAGTGAGAAGGGAAAGATACTTAGCTAATTCAATGTAAGATTATTTTATTTCTAGTTATAGCTAAATATAAATCTTTAGCAAGTACCTTTCTTATTAAGAATGAGATTAGTTAGTTTTTGTATGCAGTTTGCAACTTTAACACAATTAGTGATCACACACAATATAGAGATCATTAAGAACAAAGTAAATGTGAATTCCTCAGTACTAGTATGGGTGGCTACAGTAGCTGCCTTAGCACTCAACAAGATTTTTGGAGATACTTAATGATTTATTTAGAAAATGGAGGAGGAATATTAACTGGTTTGAGACATAGAGAGAGAAGCGTATTTTTCCTGTTTTTCTTTATCAGAGAAGAGTTTAAAGGGTCCCTATAAGGAAAGTTTTCTGTCACTTTTACATTTGTAACAACTTTTTTCTGTCCTTGCATCCCAAGTTGTCCTTTATGCTGATCATAAAAAGCCATTTCATTCAAGTGCAGACACTTCTGTGGTGGAACCATAATGCAGGAGAGGAAATGAAGAAAAACATCATTTCCAATTAAAGCTGCAGAGAGAATTTAGGTAGATGGAATGTAATTACACAGATTGGAATCTGTCCAGTGTTCCAGGTCTAACAGCTCTGTAATGAAATAAAAATCTTTTGTTTACAAATATATTATTCTCATGAGTGCATCCTGCACTCAGTTCCAACCACTTCCAGTATTACCCAAATGAAAAAAAGAAGACAGTTTGCTGCTGTGAGTAGCAGTTGCATTGTAGGTGCATCCTTTTGTTGATTTGTTCTATGATTTTTTACCTCTTGAACCGTGAGATCTAATTTGTCAAATTTCATTGTTCTGTTTTTTCCACGTTCACCCCTACAGGAGATGAAATCCTACTCTGCTGATCAAAAACAGGTGGTTCATTACAAGGAAGGGAGGTCTGATGGGTTTTTTTCCTCTCTCTCTCTCTCACAAGGGATATCAGGAAGGCAGAAATACCAAAAGTTTGGTCTTTGCCTTCTGCAGTAATAAACTAGTCTTGATTTAAATCCATTTCTCATTCCTTGCTGAAGGTCAGTGTGACTGTTTTAGCTGTGGACATATTTCTGGTTACTGTAGGGGGATCCTTATCTGGAAAAGTGCGGTGTGGGGTTTTGAGGCAGAAAGAAGAAATTAATTAGAGTCATCATTATGTTTTAATGAGCTCAATTTGTTCTTGAAGGAGATTATTTCTTGTATGTTCTTCTGCCCAAAGCAGTGGGGGAGGAGTGTTTACTATAGTGACTGTTGATAGACACAGAGTAAATAGGCTGACAATCCAGATACCATTTGGGATGGGTGTGAACTCAGAGGTGCTGTGCCCTGACAGATCTTACTGCAAGGAAACTTGGACTTGGACTTGATTAGTGTTACCTACCCCTGAAATGATCCAAACAAGAACAGTATCTTTATTATTTTGTGCTGTGAATAGTGTATCTAGGCAGCCTTTTTTAAAAAATATTAAGAAAGCCAGACACCAAAATTTCTTTGACTTTCAGTAACTAGAAGAACATAACTCTTTTTAAGCAGATAGAAAAATTGGTTTACAACAAGCAATTGCAAAAATGAAATGCATTTCTAACCTGAAAAAAACCCCAAAATTTCAGCCTTAGAATATCAGGGATGGAGTTCCACTGGGGGAAAAGAGGAGAAAAACCCCAGTAACAAAAGTGTTAATGGACTGTGACACACAGAAGGTAAAGCTGCATGGCTGGATGACCTTTATGGCCTTAAACTCCGTGACTTGGAGCCTGTCACTGATACTGCTGGTATAGTCCTGAGCTGTGTTTTTAGCACACTTGATATGAAATCATGTATATTTTTAAAAAATGAAATTAAAAAAACCCCAAACACACAAAAGAGTCGTTCTAAACACAATTCCTTTCTCTATCTTGAAAAGGAAAATGCAAGCAAACTTGTGTGTAATACTGAAAATCCATAAATTTAAGCCATACCTTTAGCTTCTCAATTACCAGAAAATTGCAGCTTACTAAGCAACTGCTGCAGAGTGGAGCTACAGCCTGTTAAATATTTAAGTACCGAGAAAGAATCCTTTTCTGAAAATTGTTCCATGGCTATAAAACACATCAGTTTTAATTTTCCATAGTAAGAAGTAGTTGTGCAACAGATTCCTTTCATTTTTTACCGCAGGCACTTGGGATTTTTAAAAAAGTAGATAAAATAGTAGATTAAAAGTTATCAGTAACCCAGCTCTACAGCAGTGGTCTGTGAAAAAGAAAGTCCCGTTGTAGTAGGTGCTGAGATGCAGAGTTCAATACCAGTTCACTCTTGAATCACTTGTGATGCCTGGTGGCTTCTGTGGTGCTCATACAATGGTCCTTCAGGAAAGAAGCACTTGCAGTGGAAAACAGGTTAAGAGACTGTGTGTGAAGTTGTGTTTTCTGGTTTCAAATGAACTGCAGCACAGCAGCTCTGCACTTAGGAGATTGCACGCCAGTGTATCTGCACAACACAGCCTGCCTTCACCTCCCCTCGGGGCTCTCGAAGCAGACTTCCTGGTAGGACTCCATCATCCATGTATGAGCAGCAACTTGGAAGCATTGTCTTATTCTTCTTCTGCTTGGGATAGATGCAGGCTGGATTTGAATAGATAGATACAGACTGGATTTGAAACCTGGGAGCTCTGAGGTGCTTTGCCTGGTCAACAGGCACACAAAGATGGGAGCAGAGCCTGTGTCTTTTTCATTATCCCTGATATTGTTTTGTTGATTCAAACAAAAGGATGTTGCAATTTAAAGCATATGGTTATTCTGTAGTACTTTTTTCCTTAGTATTTGTGAATATCTTTATTAAACGTACTTAATTATGAGTCTCCATAACACACTTTTCATGTTTGAGATCTAAAAAGATTTACTTGTGTGGAGTCTGGCTCTTCACAAACTGCCCACACTGCTGGTATAAGATGGTGAAAACCACTGTGACCCAGTAAAATACACTGTGATACCAAGTCTGCAGTGGTAACTGCCAGCTGTTTTCCCACACTCCGTTTATTTAGATTAGCAAGCCAGTGAACACAGGAAGAGGAAAGCAGCAGGCACAGGTAGGCTTCTTATCCATTTCTGCCTGAGGAAATATCTTCATAGGAAACTGTCTGACAAAGCCAAAGAACCAGGTTCCATACATGGATGTACTCCTTCATATAATTCTTCTATAAATAATTAATCTTCCCAAGCTTCCAGGAGTCATGGAATAACTATAAAATGAAGGTGCTGTTGCATCATCATTAATTTGCATTTTCCTAATGATGAAAATCTGTATCTGCAGATGGTGATTAGTTTATTATATCTGATAAACATTGTATGAAATTTAGATTAGTTAAGAATAGCATGTAACCACGTAGACTGATGGTCTTTGTAATCTTTCTCATGATTAATTAGAGCCTTAGTAGTGGTTTTGTCTTTTTTAAATACACTATCAAATGTATTCCTGAAAACATTTTCAAAGGTTGTTTCCCTGCAGGCATGATAGGTACAGATATTTCGGTGAAGTTAACACATGGATCCAGCCTTTTCCTTCATCCAGCAGGATCCATTCAGCCCTGTTATGACTCTGCAGATCTGCAGAATTCAGCCCCCGGGGTTTCAGCAGGATGTCACTCCCTTGGCTGTTCTTTGCTATTCTCTCTTTTGCTCGTGTTTTCTCCTTCCAGTCCCTTAGTGTAGAAGTCAATTTTAAATATCGTACTCCTTGATTAGACCTCCTTTCAGGAATGGTTTAGGATCATCAACCCTGCTTGAAAGAGAGGCAGGAAGAGAAGCAGTGGGGAAAGGGAGGAGCCCAGCCGAGGTGTGCCGGGTGTGCAGCAGGAGGAGGCAGCAGAAGCCAGCCGGCCTCTTCAGTCATTCACAGCATCTCCACAGGAGACGTGCAGGTGAATTCAGTTTGTTTCTGCCCAGCAAATATAAAATTCTGATCAGGCCACATACTTTCTTCTTCCTATTCTCCACAGAATGAGCATGAACAGACATTATGAGCCAACTCTTGCCTTTTTCCAGGTGGCTCCAGTAGTTTTAATCTTTGCACGTACTCAGAACCAAGTTGGATAGGAGGTTGCCTTTTTATACAAAGAGATGGATCCAAACTCCACTGGACTCAGTGGGATTCTTCAGCATTAGTGGCTTTAGCAAATTTAATCTTGAGCCCATAATCAATTTTATAACCCTACTGCAGTTTAAGTTCTGCCTTTTGCCCTCTAATCCTTTTACCATTCCTCACCTTTGAATTATCCTCCCTCTCCAAAACGGGTCTCTCAGTTGAGTCACTGTACATTTTGTTTAAGCTGCTTGCAAAATTTTTAATTAGAATAGTTTAAGAACTGAATCCCTCCAAAGATTTTCCCTTGCCTTGCTTTTTATTTTTATCTGTTATTTAGGATTATGCAATTTTCCAGGGAAATACCCTTTTGGAAGACAGAATGAGGTTGGCAGTACAAGCTTCATAGTGGGTTTAGGGAACATTTGCTAAAAAATAAATTTCAAAAAGTCTCAAGATAATACTACTTTTATGCTTCTTGCAGTACTAATCAAGGGTTTGAAAGAAGGTAATTATTTTGTCTTGAAAGTTCCTGTGATGATACTGTGATACTGCAAATATAATAAATGATGCTTTTTAATGGACAAATGCACATGTATAGAGCTATGCTCAGTCAACATATAAGCTCTAAAATTAATAAAATGCATTTTTAGAGTTGTATTTACAAATTTACAGAGCAGTGGCTAATATTGGTTCTTCAAAGAAGTGAATATACTTTCTAATTTATTTCCTCATGCCCAAAATAATAATGGTTTTAAATAAATTAAGAACCTGAATCTTCACCCTACTTTTTCTGTTGCTAAGTGCAGGCCACTTCCAGGCTTAAGACATTTCCTGTCAAGGTAGTTTTAAACTGACATATTTGATATGTCCTATACATACCCTGTACCCTTCTTTTGCAGTTGCCTGGAAAGCTTCAGAAGCAGAACTTTTCAGAAAACCTAAATGAGTTGAAGTCCACAGACAGATACCATGTTTTCACTGAGTTTTGGAATAAATTCTGAATTATTTAATGGACCCTAAGGATGGGAATTGGTGATAAACTGCAAGCATTGAGTGCTTACAGTCTGATAAATTTGAACTTGAAAAGACATACATTTTGAAAGGGGGAGAGTTTTGCATGTGAGGAATTTCACATTTCTACTGGTTATAAAATGCAGATATTGCTGTGCAGTAAATACTGCAGGCATGGATACACAAGGAGTATGCTAGAATTTTGCAGAACATACAAAGCTTGTTCAGGATCATGTAAACAGCTTTTCTAAACTGCAAAATTATGTGAAGACATGTCTCAGAAATGTTAATTTTATTTTTCTTACATAAGCAAAATAGTAACAATGGTAGATTTTAATTTGCCAGGTCACACAGATACCATTCAACCAAGCCTATAATAGCCAGAACAGAGAACTGTCACTAAGACAGCAATGAAGCAAACAGGGCTGTAGATAGGGTAATAGTGGCTTTTTTTAAGACCTGTCAACCTCACAAGCTAAATTCACTGTCTTGGTGATTTGAGATGATTATTGGAGAGGGAGGGAGGGCTGGATGGGGACAAGGATTTTCATAATAAGCCACCCCACCCAGGAAGATTGTCTCTCTTATCTGCTGGTATCACTCAGTCTTAATGTTTGAGATCCCGTGGTTCAGTTTTTATCAAGGATCTATAAAGCATCTTGATCCTGCTCCACAGCTCTTTTACAGCTCAGGTTTCACCATTATTTTTAGGAGAGGACCCTGATGCTTCCTTGGGAAGCACAAGGCTCAGTGTAATAATAGGACTCAGATAAGCCATAAGAAAATTCCTGCAACAATAAAATAAGGAATAGGACGACTCTGGGAGCAGATTGGGTCATATTGTACTGTTCAGTCTGTCCTTTAATTTGAAATTCATGTAACTTCCCAGCCTGTCTTTTAATTTCCTTAATACCACTGGCTCCAGGCCTGTCTCGTTATCTGCTCACTGTTTGCTTGTGCAGTTCTTTTCTGAGAGCTGAAAGCTGACTATGCCATTTCAGAAGCTTCTGCACTAGGAGTGCTTCACAGATGTGTCCCTCCAACAGGGACTGCTGGCAGCTGTTATTCATAAAAATGGATAATGCAGCTGCATTTTAAGCAGAGTAGTAAAGTAATAGTTAATGTCCAAATAAAATTCGTATGCGTATAATAACAATTTTTTCTGTACTACAAATAATTCATATATTGACAAAACCCCCATCTATTCTATATGTTTTAAGTGTTTTCTTGATGCTAATATTTCACATGCACAGGTCACAGACATTTTCTGGCTAATAACACTGTACTTGTGCCATATTGTTCACCCTTGTGGTATTTCCTTTGCATGAAGGGTGTGCTTTCCACACGAAAATGATACAATCTCGACATTTTTTAATGCACAGTCTGTATTTTTATGCTGAGGTATTTCCAAATACCTCCACTTTGCTTCCTTTCCCGATTAAAACAGCTGGTTTCCCCAATATTTTTATAACTGAGTAGATTTCTGGCAGCCAGTCTGTAATCAAGCTCTGCTGAGAGTATTACACTGTATCTTGCTCTGGAAGCAGGAGCACTCCTCCTCACTTGCTCTGCCTGTAAACAGTGGGCTGAGAGTTACAAGAGCCTTATATGAAGTCAAACCCAATCCCTCTCTATTGCATGATGGTAAAGACACTCCATTTTTATCAGTACACTAGTATATTTTATTGGGTCGTTCTCATCAGAGATTAAAAGTGTTTTCCCAGAGAGAAAGCAGGAGGTTTGATAGCCCAGCAGCTGCCCTTTCAAATGTAGATGCCAGTGACTCACCCAGGAAATACGAGGAGCTAATGAATCCTACCAGGAACCATTCGTAGGTTCCTCACAAAGCCGTGTGTAAGTACAAGCCCTGTTATGCCACACAAGGTTATCAATTGTGAAGCCACAGGAGGAAGAGCAGGTCCACCAGGGTGGAGGATGAATCGTTATCACCTACAAAAAGAGCTTGTCTGTCTCACTGCAGGGCTGCAAAGAGGGACAGGATGTGTTTCTTCCCCAAGCACAAGCACTGAAAATAATTGATTACAAACTGATAGCAAGTATTGCTCAGGCTTGTGGTGCTTTTAGCCCCTGAGCACATCCTCCAAGATCACACCTTCCTTGGCACTCACTCACCGTCTCTGCAGCGCCAGAGGTTTGTCAGCCCACCTTGCAAGTTAGATGAGCTTTTCAATAAAATAAGAAAGAATAGATTATTTAGTGAGTATTAGGCACAGTCACATGGGCAATCATTGAAACAAATAATGCAAATAAAACCCAAAAAGACTTCCTGATAGTTCCAGGGATTTTTTTTTTCCCAAAAATGTTGTGCTGGTTTTCATGGGGCAATCCTGTCATCCCACAGGCTCAATTGTAACTATTCAGCAATTTGTGATCTTTAGGGTTGTTGACTGAACATTTTTGCAGACACAATTCTTTAGGAGGTTGCATATCTGTTTCTGAAAACTAATTTTCAGATCTTTATTGCATTCTGTTGTCTTTCTCCCATTCTCCTTCCTACTGAGACAAACTCGTGGAAACCTGTTGAGATCTAAAAACCCATCATGTGCTCTTGAAAATTTGACCCATATTGGACACCAGTTTTGTTAAACTCGTGGTCTTCACAGTATTCTGAACTTTTGATAGAAACCATTTAAAACTTACATGGATGTAGTACTTAAGAATTGCAGGCATTGTACAGGGCACTGGTCCTGCTCTCTCTAAGGGGAAGCTGCCCACTGCAGTCAGTTCTTCTCATACTTCTTATTTCTGAGGATTTCTTCCCTGTAGAGTTTTGCTTTTACTGAAGTTCTGCCTAATTTTTTCACGCTCCTTGCAGACTATTGGCTTGTAGCAAATGGCAGTGTGACTCACAGTGCCTGCAGACCAGCATCTCCACACTCACACATCCTCGGCAGCTTCTGACTCAGCAAGAGCTCGTGCTCTGCTCTGTCACAGAACAGCAGACTGAGTCCTCTGCAGTCTGGGAATTGAACATTTACTGCCTTACAGTTTCCTCTGAACTGCTTTTGTGTTAAAAAATTCATCTTGCTTCACGAGCTCCTTTAAGTACATGTATTTTTCTAGCTTTGGTCTGCTCTCACGTGTCTGGGGTTCCAGCTATTCTGTGATTTCATCATTTAGAGTAAAGGACAGTTTAAAACTAAAAAAATCCTGGAATAATAATTATGCTTTGGGCTACAATCTATTGCATTCACTCATGCTACCAAAGTTAAGCAAATCTTGGAGCATAAGTATGTGTCAGGTAAATGAAAGAGGAGTGATTTTGTTGAAGTGTTTTTTGTCAAGTGAATGGGAAAATCAATGCTGCTGACTGGAGAAAAGCACAGGAGTACCTGTAACCTCATGATGCTCCCTAATACAGATAATTTTTCCAAATCAGTGATGCAGTTCATGGCATTATGGAGAGACTGTTGAAGTTTCCATATTAACTCTGTTCAAGAGAAAACATTCACCACCCTCACTGGAGGAGAAGGACAGGTATGAAAATTGTCAGTAATGAAAGCTCTTGGACCCAACACACTGAATTGTTAGTGGAAAATTGGGACATGAAAAATACCATGTCTGATATCCCAAAGAAATGTCTGAGCCCAAATGGCCTAAATTAGGTGTCTGTATGAAAAGTGACAAATACTGGTTTTATGCAAAAAGTTCTGACGTTGTTTATCTTGGAGAAACCATCTTTCTGTTGCTGTTATTACTATGCCTGCTGGGCAAAGACAGGATACCACTATTCTTGGGGCCTTTGGAGCAAGAGACAGAAGAGTTTGAACTTGCAGAGGTTGCAAAATGGAGGTGTGTAATTTATATAATATTGGGCTAAATCTGTCATTTACTCTGATATACGGTAAAATCATAAAGCCAGTGCCTGGAGACTCAAATCTCAGAATTTGCACTGTGCAGGTTTTATTGCTCCAGGTAGACAGGATATTTTCCAGTCCACTAGGGAAAGTGCATGAGAGAATAAATGGGCTTTTATTATTGTAGTTAAGAGGCATGAATCCAGTCTATCAGAAGTGAAGTTGGACACTTTAGATGGCTGCAGTGCCATTCATTACAGGTTGGCTTCTGTTGGGTGCAGGGAGCACTCCATTAAATGATTGCAAATGAACACTGAGGTGTTGAAAAGGCAGACTTTAGTGTGCTCAGGGTAAAAGCTGTGCTGGCTGCAGGAGTTTTCACTTGTACCTCATTCAACCCACACAGATTGCTGCAAAATTTCAGCAAGAAGGGAGTCACAACCCCACTCCATTATCAGCTGGCACACTAAAAGCCTGGCATAGGACTGCAACTGAAACCTACTGGAAAATTATGGATTCCAGTATGTTTTTTAGCAACAGAAACCATGCTGGTTTTGAGCTAACACATACGTATCTTCTGCATAGATTTTTCAGAATATTTTGCAAATGTTTATTTACATCTTTCTTTCAACCCTGTCTCCCCGAAGAAGCAGATTTTATATGTATATGTAGAAATAGGGCAGTGAGGAGTTCTCTGAGTTAGATAAAGGGAATGAGGGTGCTTCAGGCTGTGACTGGCTCTAGCCCTGTGCCCATGTGTGCCATCAAATGGAGTGCAGGGCAGAGCAGGTGTCACAAATGAGGCTTGGCATGGGTGTGCTAGGACTGAAGTGAGGCCATTTGTGTGTGCTCTGTTCCCAGTCAGGGTGGACTTGCCCCCTCTCAGCCCCCACCTGGCACAAACAGCACAGGCTGTTGCTCAGCTGCTGGTGGTCACAGAGACTCTGGTGGCTTTCTGGGCTTTGTGGGGCAGGTGTGGTACTGATGCCATATGACACAGCTCTCTGTTGATGGTGATATCAAATCTGCCTCCCCTCGTTCTCTGCCAGTCTCTCATATGCTCTTTTATCTCTTACAGTTTATTTTAAAAGGTACAATACTTTGGCCTCTTGTCCTTTTTTCTGGTCTCTTCACTGCAAGACACTCTCAATTATAAACAACATGGACAGTGTGCATCATTAAGCAATGTTACCACTCTGTTAACTGCAGGCAGGATAATGAATGTTAACCTTGACTGCAGAGAAAGGTGCAGCAGTTTAACTTCAGTAGGTTTTAAAAGTGGTTAGTGAAGAAAACTACAACTGCTGTCCTTATCATTAACCTGTTTGGAGCTTAGTCCAGTTTAAGACAGTGTCTGATAGTCTTAAGAAAAGACCAGGTGGGCTGGGTATTGCAACCCATAACTCCCAAGTCTCTTACATTATTACCTTGCCAAAAGAAATAAATCTTTTACCAGCTGAGCTAAGCACTAACTAACTGGTTAAACCAGCATATACTGATATCCACAGACAGAGCACAGTCAGGAGAACTGGGAAAACTTCCTTCCCATGCCCCACCGTGGGAGTGGTGAGCCTGCTTTGCCCTTCATTGCACTGCTGCCATCTGTGAGGGCTTCCTGCACTCTGACAGGTTTCTGTGCACTGCAGGGTGGGCACGAGCAGTCCTGGGAAGCACCTTCCTTCTGGGGCACAGCGTGGCACAACAACGTCAAACTTCCTGACGACAGTCCCTCTGGAGTCAGGGGTTAAACTCACGTGGGATTTCTGAGTGTCAGGTCTGTACCATCTCTTCTGACCAAAACAGGGGGCTAATTAGGTTTCACTCGGCCAGAATTTGGAAGAAGGACGGGGAGCAACGAATGTGCTGTGTCAGACAAAGCAGCCTCAAACCGGAATTCTTTTATGGGAACAAAAGTTATTCCAGAAATGTTTCCCAGCTGTGTGTAGTCCTGTTGTCTGAGGGATGTTGTGCATATATCTTGCGCTGGGATGCAGATTTCTTTTCTTAAGCCTAAAGCCAAATGAATATAAATACTTAATATCAGGCTTATTCTTACTCGTTTGCATGCCTGCCATGAACCAGACTAATACATAAATGATAACTGTGAGGTTTGTTGGACTGAATATGGTCCTGATCCCAGAATTCTCGACTCAGTAGAAAGATTTCTCTGCCTTACACAGGCACTGAGACATTTGGTTATATCCAGAATTGTTCAGTTGCCTCTTTGGATGTTATTCTCATGTACTCATATTCCAAAGTAGCATTATATTATGTTACAGCTGTTACATTTCTGCTGTGTTTTGGATTTGTTGGGTTTTTTTTTTTTTAAGGTGAAAATATGTAGATAGTTCAAATTATTTTGAAGTTTAAAGTGCTATTCCTGTATAGCCTCATTACAGGGACAAGTCACTGCAGCTCTGAAAGCCCCATGATTTACTAGTGATACCTTTACAATATCTGTGCAGTGAGGGTATAGATAAGACACTGATTTGAAGTTTCAGACTTGAATAAGTTCATGTTCTGTGAATAAATTGCAGTTTTGAATGTGTTCACTGGGGTGTGAGAGATTGTTGTTTATTCTGTCTCTATGCCATCATCTGCAAATTGCTTAATAGTATAAATAAATGTTACATAAATCTTAAAGGGTTTTTTTAAGAAGCAAAAGCAAAAAATAATAGTGGAAGGCTTTAATTTGTGGTTGTTGTCCTGTTGAGTTCCTGTTTGATTATCTGCAACGTGCAGATTCTGTTTAAGCCTTGTAACATTTGCTGATATTTTAATATGAGGTTAGGCTGAGAAATGACTATGATTGTCCTTGCTGGATTAAAACTGGATGGCTGATAGTGTTAATCTCTACAAGACCCAGTGCTCTGATGGACTTTGCCACCCTCAGGGCATTGGATCTGCTCATGAGGAAGCTCCTAAACTATGGCAGCCTTCAGTCTGCATATGAACCATCCAGATGCCCCAGAGCAGTGGCAGACAGTGATCCCCACTCACAAGGGCTTCCAAGATGGAGTGTGTGTGATGGCAGGGCTACAGACAGTGCCAGGAAACTGCCTGGGGTGTGTTAAGCTAAGCCTGCTTGACCATGTTGAAGTCACACTAAGTCTGACACATGTCCTGCTTCTCAGCACTTGAGGAGAGAAGGCAGGGCTTGTTGGCAGAGTGAGCAGCATGAGCCTCTTGAATAGCTGACATTGTGACCCATGGCAGCTCTGATCCAAAGACAGGCTGGATTTCAGAATCACAGAATCAATTAGGTTGGAAAAGACCTCTGAGATCATTGAGTCCCACCTGACTGAACACCACCTTTGTCTACTAGACCATGGCAGTAAGTGCCACGTCCAGTCTCTTCTCAAACACCTCCAGGGACAGTGACTCTACCTCCTCCCTGGGCAGCCCATTCCAGTGCCCAGTCACCCTCTCTGTCAGAACTTCAGTAACAATTTCGTGCATGTAGGACTTGGTGTGCTGTCCTTGACCAAACTGCTCTTCATCAGCTGTTCCTTACAACCGTAGGGAAGCATGAGGAGAAAAAAGTCTTGGGTTCAACAACCCTTGATTCTTTACTTCTGGCACATGCTCACGTGGTAGAGCTGGGAAGCTGTCTCAGCATGGGGGCAGTACAACTCATCTGTCTGCAAAAAACTGCACTGACATGTTTTTTTTTCATCTGAGGGGTATTCTGCTGGTTAGATATTTTTTTCAGCAGTAGCCAACAAACAAACTTTGCAGCTGGCAAAACCAACAATTTATTCAGCTGCTATGAATTTGTTTTTTCTCTCTTGTTTCTCTTCTCTGTATTAAACTTCAAAAAGTAAATTAATACTGGTATTGAGGCCAGTCCAAAATTTCCATGGTATTACAGACCTACTCAGTTAACTTTGATTGCTTATGTAAGACTGAAGTAATACATGTTTGGTGTGGGACTGGTTTGCTGGGAGGATATGGATGTGTTTTTAATTATCAAAGAACTTTGTCATCTCAGATTGAAATAGCCAAAGACATTTTTCTTTCTTTTATGGCTATTCGTGTTTTCTACCACTTGAGTTTGTTTCCATCTTAGCAAAATGAGAAAGAATCAAAAGTCTCTTGATCTAAATCTTTTATTCGTACTGGACTGAAAAGGTATTGAGTTGCTTATATGACAATCAGTACCTGACAGATGTAACATCTCTTTCTAATGCCCTTTATGCAATGTTTCTTAATGTAAAAAGTAGTATAACAAAAGGAAAGAAAATCTGGGGCTTTGGTTTACCTTCTTTTCTTGTTAAAGAAGGTGAGGAGCTGAAATGTCACAGGTGAACTGAGACTACATCCTGCAGCTAGAGACTGTAAAGAGAATTTAAAGAAACCTTTTAAAAAAAGTCTTACATAGTATTATCAATTCCTATATAAAATAATTTAATATTTGAAGTACTGTTTAAATAATTTTTCTGTATTTAAAACTAACTTTTTAAATTTTATGTTTGGAACTTTTTTGGCATTAACACTTAAATAAAATTTTTAAAATATTAAAAAGTCTTTTAAATATTCAATACAATTCAATATAAAAACAGAAAAAGCAATATACATTGTTCACACATAGTATTGTACATGACAGCTGAGCTCTAGAGTGAGCTTTTGAATTTGTCAGGCAAGCCACAGCTTAGTTGTGGTGAACCACTTGCTTACCCTCTGGACTCTTAAGATTATAACAGATCCTTCCCATCAATATGTAGTCTTTAATATTATATACACATACTGTATACAGAATTTAATTTCCATCTCTATGCCCAAATTGTAAATAAATATTTTTTCACAGCGTTTAGATCAAAATATTGTTTAGCATACACAAATATATTTGACACACACAGTTTGACAAGAAACATACCCATTTTGCTCAGCTCAGTTACAGGGGAATGGGACTCACAGGTGCAAAAGAACATAATGGAGGAGTTGGCACTGTTATATTTAAAATGTATAATAAACTTACTACCAAATGTCTACAGGTTGTGTTAACAGCAGGAAAATGAGGGTTCCCTTGTCCCCTTGGTGCATTTCCATGAGTCCTGCCAGCCATGAAGGCAGTGGAGGAGGCAGAGTGCTGGTGCCTCACAGCTCCTCTGTCTCACACCTCTGGGGTTCTCTGCCCGTGTCACAAACTCCCTGTTACAGACTTTGGCAGGACTTCACTAAAAGCCGAGCACCAGGCTCCAGATTTTAAGCCCAGGCGTGTCTGTCACTGATAATGGAGTTTACTATCAAATTGTAACTTGCTTTCTCCATCCTCCTGTATTTAGCAAGATGATTTCTACAGATACTGTAGGTGGATTTGGGTGCAAAGAGAGGGACTCTCATGCTTCCTACATTACATGTATCATGATTGCATTAATTGTGTCCCATTGTGCAAGACAGTCCTCAAAAGTCTTCATTTCTTCCTAGGAAATTATTCTCCAAGAGGACCCCAAAAAACTTACAAAGACTAAAGGGAACGCTCTACGTAGCTACTTAGGGATACTCGCAGAGAGGAAACTACCAATGCAAATCAACATTCCCACCAGGAATGCCAGCCTAGGAACATTACTCAGGGGAGCAGCACGTGCCACATGATATGTGTAGTTATTCACAAATGAACAAAACTCACATTTCAGATTTTGGACTGAAAGTTTCCCATTCATATGCAATCTACAAACTAGAAACTACTTGCAGGAATTAGTACATGGCTTATTGTTAATCCTTGTTCCTGAAAACATAACTCCTTTATAGGTAATTCTATGGTTTCAGGATGAGCTTTCAAGGTGGTGTTGAATGTTTTGCTCGTGTCTTTGCAGTGTAAGATTCTAATGCACCTTCAGGAGGACAGAATTCACAAACTGTGAGAGATATCCTGCCTTCCTTTCACTCCTCCTGCCTATCTCAGGCAGGAAGGTGCTGGCACAAGGTGTTCACTCAGGTGATGGATGGTACCTGTGGTGACTCTAGGCTTGGTCTACATGAAGTTTGATTCTCCTGCTTTCAGGGGAGCAGACTCTGAAAAGGAAATCATTACCTAGGGAGAATAAGCATTTCAGTCACTTTATTTTAATCCACTTAGAAGATAAACTGAGGCCTTGAGTTTATTTCACAGTAAAAACATGGTACAACAGGCCCCTGTTCATGTCTCTGAAGACCTCAGCCAAAAAATGGGGATTTTGCAGGATAAAAGAAGCAGCCAGTGCTAAAGTAATCCTCCCCCACATCTTTTACCACTTACATCACTGGTTGGGAATACTGGTGTGCCAGCAAGGGATTAATTCTCAGCTATTTTGTACACACAAAGTTTCAGGTCCTGGTATTCTCAGCTCAGTCCTTTTCATTAAGACATCAAAGTGACATGAACTATTAGTTTTGCCTTTGCAAAAGTCTGTCTAGGAGAATTTGTATTTAAGTCTTAACCTTTCTGTGGATGTATATGCTATGTATATATAAATGTATATTTATACATTTCATAGTTTGTATCAGACCTGAAAAGCTTTATTATTCATTAGTACTCATCTGATGATAAACTGAGCAGAAAAGGTGCAGTTTTCTTGTAAAGACAATGTTATGGTGACTCAACAGAAGGAGTTCTAGAGAAGGCTAAGCACACAGCAGATCAAACATTCCATTTTTAAATGAAAACATTGATCTCAGGATTTAATGGCTTCTTTTCTTTTGAGTCCTCACTTATGCTTAAGCCTGTACAAGACACTGAGTTACTTTTCCCACACTGAGGTCTGGTTAACAGTAAAGAGACAAGTGTGGGGGTTGCTGGTTTTTTTTTTTTAAACAAGTGATGATAAAGGCATCCTAAATCAATCATTTTTCTTTTGGTAGTTAAAAAGGTCATCAGTTGGAAGAATGCCTTTCTGGGGAGAAGGAAGAAGTAGTAAACACTGCACAAATTACTGTGAAGCCTGTTTAAGAATTCAGGCCATATTTCTAGGTCAGATCCAGAAAGATATGGAAGGACACGTTATATGGTGTGTCCCCTCAACTTTCAGATCTTTGATTCAGAATTCTGAAAGTCGTTTCTGCTCTATTCAAAGTGCATGGAGGGAGGTACAGGCTGACTGGTTGTGAGTGAGCTGGAGAGCTACACATGACAGCTCAGTAAGAAGCAGTAACCAAAAAGCCAACTATTTCTCCCTTTTCTCTCTGCTGTTTGAGCATCCATGTGGATTTTATCCCCTCCTAAACATCAGTGTTTACAATCACTCATTCTAATAGTTAAGATGGACCACATTATCCTTTGTAACAAAATCTGGAAGAAGTGACATTTCTGGCATTGTCTACCTCTGATTTTGTAATGGCCAGTTCAAACGTGTGTGAGAGACTGTGGTGCAACACTCTGTCATTCTGAAGGGACTTGCAGCCACTGCATTTTCCACAAAAGAGCGCTCAAAGGAGCTGTGCCCAGGCAGCCCAGAGAGAAATCCTTAGCTTCCCTTCCGAAATGGTGCCACTCTTCCAAAAGGAACTCAGGACCAGAGAGGGGGGCAAAAGAAAGCAGACAATGAGAAGCAGTACACTCATTAGAAACAAGCAATCAAAAACCCCACGTTCTTATTTGCTACATACCATTCAGAGAAGCAGGTTCTAGTTGGGAGTTAAGCAAAATCTTTAGACACGGCCTCTACAAAGTTTGGTGCTGACATTAAAATACCAATTGTACAAATGATGGTGAAGACTGAAAAGGCCATCAAGCAGAGCCGATCCACTACAGAGGCTGCAAACTTCCACTCGTTGCAAATGGCTTCCTCTTCATCCTGGTCTCTGAACCGGTTTGCAATGTACCTCACCTCTTCCAAAATCTTAGCCAGATCTGGGTCGCCTTCAGAGGGGTGGCCACTGTGCAGCAGGTTTTCTTCATCTGTTGGTGAGCAGGTCATCCTCCCACAGATTACCCCTGAATCGGTGGTGGGTGTGCAGTGAACCCCCTCCAGCCCCCTGAAGCCAATGTAGAGCATGTTGCCATTGCTGGACTGCTGCCCGCTCACAGTGTTCATCTCCACGCTGGACAGGCTGCAGCGGCGCTGTTTGTGTTGGCAGGCAGGACGCACTTTCTCCTCCCCTGGTCTTTTCATCCTCAGAAACCAAGCACACCAGTTCAGAAGGATGATCCTTGTCTGAAAGAAAAGGTTGAGAATAAACATCTCTTCACACAGCCACTGTTTTTGGGTGCTGCTGGTGTTGGTGCAGCCTGGGGGACTGTCTGGTCTGTGGTCTCTGCTTATTCTGAACAGGAGTTCTAGAAAATGGGGACAGTTTTCCTGCTGGTTAATTTGCCAATCACTGAGGTTGCTTGATTGCCAGCTTGCAGTGCTGTTGATTGCCTCAGACTGACTAGGAGCACTAGGACTTCCCCTCCTCTGATGGGAGTCTCCATAGTCTCCAAATACTGTTAATTTTTCCTGGCATTTGAACAGTGGTACAGCAATCTTTTCCACCTTTACTAGAAACCATGGGTTCAACGAAACAAAACACTTACTGAAGAAGGGTTACTTTGTAATACTCTTAATAGCACTACTTTGAATTGTAGTCAGTAAGTTTACAATTCTTTTACTTGTGTTTGTGCTCTAATATTAAATTCCCAGGCCATTACTGTTTGGAAGGGGCTGCTAAAACAGATTGTATACTGGACTGGACCACCAAGCTTCACAATGGTTTGGCTCTGTTTTCACGTTGCGTTCATGACAGTTGATTGCAGATTTTAGAAAACAGATCTCAATATAATATGGAGAAAAGACAGAAAAATTACTTTGATTTAAAAAATACCTTTCAGACTTAATCAGTGCGTATTATTCTATTGTTTTCCACATTGCCTTAATCCAGCCTTACCAAAAGTGCAGGCAAGCCAGAGACTGTTCCAGTTCTGATGAAAGCTTCTATAATTTATTTCAATCAGATTTTAAGGGCTCATTCCAGCATTTCTTTTCCAGAGCACTAATGAAATATTATTGTCTTGTATAATATGCAAATTTTACACTATAATTATATTTGGTCCATTTATTCTGACTGTGGATTGCCACTCAGAGTAGATTTTATATCCAGACAAGCATCCTAACCAGAGATAGATCTTTCCTTGTTACTCTCTTTACACTGTCAAGGTTCACCAAGAAGGATAATATTCGTCAACTGTGGGCCTGATCCAAAATCCACCATATCCAACTCATGTTTGTTGGTCTTCAGCTTCTCAACACGACAGCTCACTGTTCAACCTCAAGTACTCTGTTTTCTGAGGACATTTGGCTCAGTTCTAAATATTTCTTCCCTTTCGGTCATCAAACATGAGTCTAAAGAGATACATCTTTTATTCTCTTCATTGAAATTTATTTTAAAGTCACTACTCCAAAATAGGCCAGGGGATATCTCATTATCTCTTATCCTCAGGGCACTGCTGTGTGCACATTCTTTCTGGCTAGTAAGGATAATAACAACTCATTGTTTTAGAGGGAAAAAAAGGAGAAAGGTCTCTCCATCTTCAGAAATGCCTGATGCTGCTGTGAGCTGGGGGAAGTCAGAAGAGGGGACAATTGGCTGATGATTCTCAGCAGTGTGTAGTAAACCAATATGAGCATAATGTTCTCTTTAAAAACAACCCCTCATAAAAGTACTTTCTAAAGAAAGTCTTATGTGCTTATAAATATGCTTTAATTCTTCTTTGCACTTTATAGATGTTCTTGAACTGAGATTCAGAGATCAGGATTTTCAGAGCAAGTTTCACTTCCCCTTTAACAGCCATCTTTAACAAATGCTTTTTAGGATATGGATGTTTCTGTATAGACAGCACCTAAATATGTAGCAGTTGCACCTTGAGGGTAGTGTAGTTCATGCATTGATCATCTCCAGCAGCACCTTACTCTTTTATCTGTTTCACTTCACTTCATTTATTTGTCTGGAGCTTATTTGAAAATCCCCTTCATTTATATACATAGCTTTAGCAAAATCCTGAGTTGCTTATAGCTGTTTTGAGGGATATCAGAAGCAAGTGGAGGTATATTCATTCTCTCTCTTGCACACACATTCTCTAAGAAACCAACCACACAAAACATTTCACTTCTGGTGAAACTACTTTTCCAAACAAAATGTTTAGAAAGGATTTATATGTTTTTAACAGTAAGAAGCGATCAGAGGCCCTCAGCTATCTGTCACATCCCTGACCTGGACATTTGTGAAATGGACAGTGAAGGAAAACCAAACCTTACCCATTTAGGCATTTTTCCGCCATCTGGATCATGGTGGTGGTATTGTAGAACAATAACAGTGACAACCACAGAAAGACCAACAATAATCATAGTGCTGGCAAAATACTGAGCTGCAAAATAAACAGATAATTACAACAACATACTTTGGCTGATACAGCTTTTGTAAGGCCTGTTTCTGTACATGCATACATAGTGTTTAGCTCTTTTCCCAGTGTAGTGATACACATGCTACCTTAGGTACTTTTGAAAGACTTCTCAACAGCAGAAAGATCAGTCATTATTTAGAGCCAAAGTTTAGCAATTGTTTTTGTGGAACTGAGCACCTGCCTCTTCTAAACAACCTTGAAAAAAATTGTCTTCTAATTTTCTTTCACCTGTATTATGGAGACTGGCTAGTACTTCTTTTGAAAAGTTTCTTTTTTTGTTTGAACAATTACAAGGGGAAGATTCCATTATGTTTAGCTCTAATTGGAGTTAGGAATACAGAGCATAATCTGGTGAATTCTGTCAAAATTGCAACAAATCTTCCATGGAAAATTGACTCCCTTGTGCTTTTCCCAAATACACATAGGTTCTCCGCTTCATTCAGAGCAGAGAGCACCACCAGAGCCTCTCCTCAACTGGCAGTATTTTTCTAACCCAGCTGCAGTGGGCACTGCACAGGTGGGGATTTGCCTCCCTGCTGCCCTTCGGGCCCGTCACTGCGCCCTGTCTGACCAACAACCCCGAGGGAATCCAAGCTCACCGATTAAGGGCACGGAGTCAGAGGTTGCTGGCATAATTTCAGCCACAAGCAGCATGAACACAGTGAGAGACAATAAAACTGTGATACCTGAAAGATAAACACGAGGTACGAAATTAGATCAGTAGCTCGTAACTACAACACAGAGAGAAACAAAATGAATCTGAAGGAGTGCTCTTGGCGAGATCTATCCCACTGTGCCCCTGCACCAGCACGTTAGTGGTGCTCCTGTCCTTCTTCTACCACCTCCAGCTCAAGGGAGCAGTGCTGCCAAAGTAGCACCAAAGCTTGCACAGACATAGATATTTTTAGATCCTTGTAACTGTTCAACTTTTCTGACCATTTGCTAATTAGCTGGGGTAAATCAAAGCAATTCTTGTACCATGTTTGCTTTAGAAACATGGTGTGATTTTGAGTGTTTGAGCATGTGACAGTTGATTAATTGTCATGGAAGCTACAGGTGGTGTCATGCATAAATTTCCTGAAAAGCAGATTTGCTGTCTTGGATAGACTTTGATATTGTCTGACATCAGCTGTTGGGTTCTGCAGGGAGCTGTGCCCAAGCACTCTCGACTGTTGATTTTTAGAGTTTGACTTCTGTTGCTCAGTGATGAGTTCCCATCTTTCTAGAACAAGGCTTAACTGTTTTCTCAGGACTAGTCTTACACAATCAGGAGTCATTGCCAGCTGGGAAAGATTTAGGAACAAAGAATTCACCTTAAAATATTGGGAGGGACTACTTGATTAGGAAGGCTATTGCTTGATGAGGGAGGCTACCACTTGATGAGGGAGGCCACTACTCATTCTGGAGAAATGTCAGTTTTGTTTCTACCTTTAAACAGCTTTGTCTACTTAGTAGAAGCCAGTGCATCTGAATTTTTGTATGGGACTAAAGGTTTCTTTACATATTTAACCTCCATCTTAAAGATCAAACACTCAAAATCAGATTTGTTTCACAAACTAATACTTCAGTTAAAATTTGCTGTAAAAAGTAAAATAGGAGCAGTTAGAATCAATCTTTCTGAGAAGGCACTGTAGGCTTTTACTACAACTCAGTATTAAAAGGAAATATTGAGAAGAATTCCATGTTAAAGTGTTCAAATGCATATTTGTAAACTTAAGCTTTACTTAATGAATCTGAGATTTTTGTTAAGCAAAAAAAATAAGCCCCTGCTTCTTAAGGAAGGTAGCCAGGAATTGTTTGTGCTTCTGTTGGTTCTGTTTGATGTTTCACCATCAAACAGTAAAAATAGCTCATGAGCCAGAACAGGACCCACAGGCTACTCCTCCTGCTTACTAAGACTGTTGACAGGAATTTTTAAAAGGACAACTTCTTTTGGTTTAGTCATATTTATAATATCCTATTAATAACTTACCTAGTGAGATCTTTTCTCCTGAGTCTGCTGGAAGCAGGAAAACTAACAAAGCAAGTGCTGATATCAGTACACAGGGAATAAGGAGATTGAGTCCATAATAGAGAGTCCTACGTCTCATGGTTACTGTGAATGTTACATCTGGGTAGGGTTCTTTACAACACTCATAAAAGCTCTCAGTCCTCTTCCCAGGAACTCCTGTGTAGGAGGAAAGAGGAAAAAACCCCAAAATTAATGTGAGTAAACTGTATATGATGTAGCAATTATTTTCTAAAAGGATAAATGTAGCTTTCTAAGTTCTACCACAGATAAAACTACTTCTTTAAGCTTAATTCCCAATTAAGTAATTTTTTCTCAGACCATGAAGGAAAATCAGATAAAAGATACTTACAGAACTCAAGCAGCAAATTTGCCAACTATTTTTTCATGTTGATTTGCATCTCACAGCCGTTGTCACAGTTTCAAATGCCACCAGCCAGGGCATTTATTAATTTAGTTTCTATCTTCATTTCACGATTGTTATTCCATCCATTTCAGCAGTGGGGACAAGGCTGCAAGTTGACAGTGTAAATAAGAAATCAAGAGCTTACCTACTAAATCCCACTCCCCATTTGAAATGTAGCCAGATATATCTGCTTCTTGCATCTGTAAGTCCAAGGACCAGCCTCCATAAGTCCAGGATCCAAACTTCAGGTTACATTTCTGAACGTCAAATGGAAACCAGCGCACATCTATGTAGCAGGAGCTTTTAAATATGCCTGGATGGGATTTGAAACAAGAACACTGAATTTAAATGCTTCTTCCACAGAATTTCACATGTATTTTTTAACCAGAACTTGTTCTGTATCACGCCTTCTCTTTTTCACTTGTAAAGCGTATTTAACCTCAGTTTGTCTTGACATGTAATGAGCAAAAGTCAGTCATGGAAAAGGGGAAGAACTGTACCATTAATGTATTGATGTTACAAACTATTTCTTAATCACTTTTTCCATTTTGGCACGTAGTGGGAGAATATTTATAGAAGAGCTCGGATTTCTAGATCCTGTATTTCAGAAAGAAATGAAGCAGAATATGTAATCTGTTTCTATTTCTTTTACTGGCTAAAGCAAGAAATCCTGAAATATTATTTGCTGTACTATTAGATTTCTATGATCTTGATGTATTCAGGAAAGCTAGCTTCTTATTTTTCACTTGTTGAGTCAGGCCCTGTCCTTCAGCAGCTTTCAGAATTGAGTTGAAAAGCCTCCACCAAATGGAATATCTTAAATCAAAAGAATAACAGGTAAACCCCTGAAATCCCCTTGGGATCTTAGGTGGAAAAACTAATTTGTCTGGAAAGCACTTGGCTCTACTGCTGTAGTTTCCAAAATTCAGATTCTGAGAAGAGTTAATTCTAATAATTATGCTAATTGAGTTGGGGAACAGAAGCAGTACTCCACTGATATATATCCAAAGTCAGTCATATATCAAATAAATGGCTACTTTCCTCTCAGACTAAAAATTGTGTTGATGAAGCATCCAGTGAATCATTTTAAATAGAAATACATCCAAGATATTACTAAATATCTTACTGTAAAATCAACATATTAGTAAAAGAAACACTACATTAATTAAATATATTTTTATTAAGAGGCATTACCACAGCTTTAATAAAAACTACCTTTTTATAGTAAGGAATTTTATTTTTTATCTTTTTTTAATATTCCAAACTTCTGAAATTGTGCATTATGACAAAATTATTTACATAATTGTAATAAAACATGTATCTTTGTGGTGCTTTTCCTGCAAAGATGTAACGATGTAACTCATAATGCACCTAGACTTAAATCTATCAGACGATGCCACCCAGATAAATAAAATATCAGAGAACTGATGTCAAATTTGAAACCACACCA
This sequence comes from Pipra filicauda, assembly GCF_003945595.2. NCBI lineage: Eukaryota > Metazoa > Chordata > Aves > Passeriformes > Pipridae > Pipra > Pipra filicauda. The sequence continues at coordinate 5,430,435 of NW_024104976.1, read as the reverse complement.
TGCATAAATGGTCTGAGTTACCAACATTTGTGGCATGCAAACGGCCTACCTGGGGGCAGGTATTGGCAATGTCCTGAAGAATTGACTAAAACGTTGGTGTGAAAAGTCGCATCAAACCTTTCATCAGCACTAGAATAGGGAAGAAACAAAAGGGGTTATATGCTCTGTGACTGGCTGAAGAGTATCTGAGATGAATCTGTTCTTCATAAAAGGATTATTTCACCCCAAAAGCTTGACAGCTTCTCTCCTGTCACCCGTTTTCTGTGGCCTCAGTGTAGCTGGTCTGATACTGTTGGGTTTGTTGCTGATTATCAGCCGTAAGTGAAGGTGGAGCCGCCCCATTCCTGCTGCTCACCTGTCCCAGCAGACTCACTACAGTGCCTTGGCTCTATTGCTTTCCATTTGGAAAGTAAGCTCTTTCTAAAAACCTCTCAAGCATCTGTACAGGTAACTCTGTTCTCCTGCTGTCTGTGTTACCAGCAGCTGATGAATACTGGGGAGATGGATCCTCCAGGGTCTGGGTCTTCCTACCTTTTTGCATGGCTGAACATCATTACTACCTGTCATACACGAGATGCTTTAATGCAGCTCCAGCCTTCGTTATCCACCTCAGAACCCACAAACTGGGTTCAGAAAAAAAGGAAAAAGAGGTCCTATTAGAAGTGTCAGTGCAGTGGTGCTGGCCAGGACCACCCTGCTGTGCTGGTCTTACAAGTCTCTAGAAAAGAACCATAATGTTACATGGAGAATGCTCCAAATTATTAACTGGCAGCTACTGCCAAGGAATATCTCAACTACATCTGGCACAATGTCCCGGGAATTTACTAGGCATTAACATTTTAAGAATTTCTGTACGGGAAACAACCTATTTTCAAATATTTAGATGATGAAATAATGACTCTTTCTTAGGAAAAGAAAGTAAGTTTGCTGACTAAACCCCAGAAACCTTTGGTAGAGATATTTAGATTACTTAGCATTGCAATAGACATTTACCCATTATAGTATTGTGCCTTATTTCACAGTTCCCATTTACTACTGGGGGTTTTTGCAGTAAGGGATTGGAGATTCTGATCTGTACATTCCTTAAAGCTCAGGGCCTGGGTATTCAAGAGATTGTCAGAGTGACTGGAATAGGTGCCTGGGTTAAACTGCACACAATGTGTTGGGAAGGGACCAGCAGGGAATGGTGTCAGGAATGGCACTGGCAGTGAAGGGCATCTCGGAATTGTTTCAGGAACTGCTGTGTTGAATCCACCTCTCATGGCTGCTGGCCCTCATTATAGACAAAGGCTCCTTTCTCAGGCCTTTATCTGAGCAGAGAACAAGCAAAATGAGACAGCCAGGCTCCTGTACTTTGTTGTGCTGTTTGTAGGTTCCAAAGAGCCACCTCGGGGGGTGGGTTGGCACACAAAGCAAATGCAGTGCCAGCTGTGCTGGGCAGGGCACAGGAGGGCACACAACGCTCAGGGCCTGCTTCCTGCAGCAGTCTGGGCTTTCCTTGATCTAAAATCCTGGTCTCTCCAGGTCGATTGGAACGTGAGAAGTTTCTGATGTCTCTTTGCCTATTAGTGGTTCAGTACCTCATAATTTTCTAATCACCTTTTAAGACATTATCAGAAAAATACAGCAAAAATCTAAGATGGGGATAAAGAGAAATATTCGTCATTCTAGCAGAAAATAAAGTATCTTAAAAGGTGGGGTGTTTTCCCAGCAAGGGAAGACCCTTATTAAAATATTCTTTTTTAAAAAGAGGACTTTAATATTTAATCTAGTCTGATGCAAATTTTATATCTCAGGAGCTAAAATAAAGCAATTGTTATTTTAGAGATTTTTAATTTGCATTTTATTTTCCTCTCATGTATTTGAAGAAATTAGATTTAAAAAAATATCTGGACTGGTCTGTGAAATATGCAGACAAGAAAAAGCTAAATCCATAATTGCCTATACGGAGTTGCACTTTTTCCTGTGGTGAGCAGAAGGCTCACAAGTGCTGAAAATATTTGCAACTGTTTAATTTGAACTTTAAAGGCAAGCAGAAAAGCGTAAATATTGTGACTGTATCCTGACTGGATTCTAGCACTTCGAGGGGCAAAGGCAGTTCAGCTCTGAGGCAGCTGAACCAGCGTGAGCCACTCCTGCAGCTCCACAGCTCACGGCTGCATTCTCTGGCTTTGTGTTGCAGTTTCTCTTCCTGTTGGAACTCTAATTGTTTTCCCTCCACATTTTGGCTGCTTGCTTTCGTGATATTTGTAAGAAACTGGTACTGCAAAGATCTCTACTCCTGGCACTGCCAAATCTGGTAGAAATGGAGTCAGGGGATACTGGGGAAGGGGGTACCAAGATCATACACAAACACATCCACTGGCACAGGTGTGCACCCACACATGTGCTGAAGACTCATTTCCTCAGGAAACCAGACTGTAAGTCCTCCAGCAAGGTTCTATATTAGACAAGTAATTGCTTTGATTTGAAATTAATAAGGGCTACATGATGGAACTCAAACAGCCAAATTCGGGATGTAAAAACCTCCATGCCATACAAATTTCTTGTAAAGCGGAAGGTAATGACTCCTAGACTAGATTCCCTTCTGTTCCTCTGGAGCAGAGGGCAGTTAAGCACCAGGGAGTTGCTTCTAAGACCTTGCTGCTGTTTCTGGTAACTGGCAAAAATATCATTTTTGAAAGAACACAAGTGATGAAGCAACTCAATTTTCATTGCCACATGACTTTGCCTTTCATAAGACACATTCCTAAAAGAATATCCAGTGGTACTCAGATTCAAAGATGAAATTCTTTTTTCTGAAAAAGGGGGATATGTGTTTTTCTAAGTCATGTTTCTGATTGTTTTATGAAGTGCACTGCTTCAACTGGGAATGCACCAAGTGACTGAGCCTGTGCTTGATGAGACTTTGGACTGAAATGTGATGACAGAAAACTATTTCTGCTACACTTCTTCTTCAGGGTATAATGACTTGAAAGCAGATATTGATTGCAGCACAGTGAGATGGCAAAGCTGTACCTAGCAGATAGAATCCCACTGGGACCTATCTGGAGAATCTCAGGTTTATAAAACTGGAAAAATGAAACTTAAAATGACACGTAACTACCACAATTCTTGTTATTCCATGAAGTACCAAACACTATGTGGCCGTTTGGAAAATAATTCTACCAGAAATGAGCACTTTTAATAAGCCTAGTAAAAAGCGGGAGAAAGCTATACATGACATTAGCACAGTCAATCCTGGAATTTGTACACAGGCCAAGGTTTTCTTCCCTCAAAAATATTACAGATTAACTGGCCCTGCTCTCTTCACAATAGACTGGTGGTAAAATTTAATACAGCTGCCACAATTTCTCTGTCCTGGGCTGCAGCAAGATGTGTAAGGATTCAAGACATAGTGAAACAAGCATTCATTAAGATGGAAAGTGAATTTATAGTTCATTAATTTCTTTGTAACTGCAGATGCATGTCCCTAGTGAAGCATATAGCAATTGAAAGCATCTATCTCAAAATGGCATGTCACTATACGAGAGCATTGTAATATTCCCAATGCAATTTCATACAGGAATAAGAATTTGTTTTAAATAGCTTTGCTCTCTGACTAAACTCTGAATAAGAGTTTTGGATTAAATATGAGTTTGAAACAGAAACACTGTAGAATAATTAATTCATGACTGTGCCATAGTTAACAATCCAAGGATTTGAAAACCTATATTAACAGAAAAATTGTGGTTTCAGTTTTTCAGGTTATTGTCACCCTTCTCATTGTATAAAGCACTTCAGCTACAGGTAGTATGTATGTATCAATATTACTAATTTCTAAAATACTACCCTTTCATTTTGGATATACTTACTTAAATATTGTAGCCTAAATTCTTAGACACATTGAATGTCTCCCTCAGGTCTGTGATTTATGTGAGGAAGAATACTGTCATACTCAGTCTTTTGGGAACCTCTAAACTGCTGTTGCAGAGTACCAATTTTATGGCATACACAGTGTGTTATTCAGCAGGAGAATGGAAATGAAGGTGTGATTTGTCAGATTCTCCCAGGAACACTGCCATTGATAGAATCAAGTTAGCTAGGAAAAACTGCTCAAGAAAACAAATTTGCATTGAAAGATACGTTAAACAAGATTAATGTTGCTAAAAACCACCTGTCCTGGGTATCAGGCTGCTCCATTTTGTGCACAGAACTTTTGAAAGGTTTTTTTAGGCTGGTTTATGGACAACTGAAGCACTCATTGCCATGCTTAAACCAGAACCAAGGAGTAAATCAGCCAGGCAGTTCCCCTAAGGATGGTGAACTCTACTGGAGATCACCCCAAATCCTTTAGTGTCAGTTGTACCTCCAGGAGAAGCACTGCCAAGAGCACAGCAGGAATGCAGGCCCCAAGGGAATGACAAATGCTGCCACTGGGAGCTGTTATCCCACTCTTACAACTCAACAACACCTGTGACAGTGACATTGCTCACAAAGGTGGTCACCAAAAGAGAGCACAACTGCAGCTGATACACTGGGTGCAGCTGTTCTCTAAGTCTTGTTGCAACAAAAAGCAGCTCCTGAGGTGGGAAGGGGGAGTCACGTTGATAACCCACAGCACGGGGTGTTCTTAGTGGACACATGGCAGAGAGACAGAGGAAAAAAAGCCATCAGGAAGACAAAAGGTTCATGTCACCTGCATAGGCAAAAACCCCCCAACATGCCCTGGCTGCCACAGCAGAGCCAGTGCAACATGTACAGAGCAGATGGAAGTTCTTCCCAGTTCCTGGGGAACAACACACGAGCCCCAACAACGGCAGAAAAGGCACATTATTGACAAGCAGGCAGCTCTCAGTGCTTTATCTCGTTAAACTAAATAAATTCCACAATGGGAACTGCCATGTAATGGTGCAGCCAAAGAATCTCTCAATGTCAGCCAAAGGTTCTGCAGTGGATTGATGGCAATCTGTGTGTCCCTGAAATAGGCCCAACTCAGAACAGTTTGAAGAGGACAGCAGCAAATCTCACAGCTATTTTTATAGCAGAAAGAAAGAGTGACATCCCAACTGGACATGGAAAAATGCAAAGATCCTTATTGGCTTTACCTGTCCTGTCTATAGTGAAACCCAAACTAAAACTAGACAAGCATGCAAATGTCAGATTTGAATTCACCAGTAAACTTTTAGACCAAACAGTTTCAGAAAAATTATCACTACTTGTACTATTAAACACAGCCAGAAAATCTGCTTTTCTTATCATCTCACAAAAGCCAACCAACTATAGTTGGTGGTGGGGATGATATTGTTATTTATGAAGTATTTGCAGATATGACCTTCTGTTATGTAAACAGGAGACTGGTAATTTTCCAGTATTCCAAAAACCTGGCAAGTTTTGGAAAAGTATGTAAAAACTTACACATTTTGCTGGGATGATTATGTCATTTACCTTGCCTTATGTCTGTGACTGGACAGGGTGCTACATAACCTCACCTAGACTCCCTTTTCCATGAAAGGTTGGAGCAGCTGAACTTTCAGGGTCCCTTCCAACCTGGGCTATTTTGTGATGCTATGATTCTGTATGATCTTCTCTCCTTCCCCATGTAAAAAAATGGAAAAAAAAGTGTGTCTACCTGTTATAGAGAAGAATATCAGGCTTCCAAATCAGTCCATCTGGGAAACGGACGTTCTTCACTCCCGGGTACTCAGACACGTTCCACTGTAGATAATGATCTGTCCAGTACTAAGCCAGACACACAAAAAGTGGGTTAAGTCATCTCACCCACTGGTTCACTGTAGTTCTCTAGGGACTGGATAGACTAAAACAATAGGTGTTCTCTTGGTTCTGTTTAGCTTCAGGCAGTGAAATGTTTTCGAAGGGTGAATTAGGCCATGAGCAGCTCAATGGAACACATAAAAACCTCATTTTCAATTCCCACTGCAGGGCACAAAACAGCCTATACAAGATCTGGGGTGCTTGTGTTTTACTGTTCATGCTGTCTCAGGTGCCAGTTTGGGGTTGAATTGCTTTTCTAATTCACACAGTTACTACTTCTCATTTTTTTTTCATAAATTTTAAGCGCACTTTTACATTTTTATTTATTTCAGAGAACAGTAAAATGACATACATTTACCTTAAGCATGCTTTGAATCTGTCTAGTACCCCATTAATAGACAGTTCACAAGCAAACACTTTTTTTTTATGTGTGCATAGGCCAAGAACAGTGGCTACATTTTTTGCAGTAACCAGATGGTCTGCTCATTGCAGTCTTAACACGTTCCATATCCAGTATGTGCTAAGGTGAATAAATCAAAAGAAATGGAGAATGTATAAAATAATCAAGAATTTCCTTGGGGGGGAAAAAACCAATCTCAGAAAGGATAAGGATGCTATGGGATAAAAGAGAAGGAAAAGAAATGATAGCTTTTTGAGTATGAATTGTTGTCTGTTTTCCTGGTAAGAAATCATAGCAACTATAGTCATTGTAGCTCAAAGCTAAAAACATATTATATTTGACAGTTTTAATCTTACTGTACAACAGGCCTGTAAAAAAACACGAGTTGAATGCTTCTTCCATGTCAGATTTTCTTTGTGAATAAATGGAATAGCCATGCTACCCTTTATAGGGTCACCAGTGATACACATATATATCACTCATTTGTTTCCTAAGGCCTAGCACAGTGCAAGACAGGTGCCCTATATAAAATGTTACAATAAAAGAAAAAATAATACACTTAAACTGATTGAGCTGGTTAAAGAAACTGAAAGGTGTAAAGTTTTTGCAGAAGCAGAGAGATTGCCTGGAGTAATAAAAACCTTCTGTAAACCTTTGCTTCACCCAAACAGTGTCAGGGATTTAACTAATGGCAAATTCTCATCCTGGCTGCCACAGATGGAGAAAGCTCCCTGTATCACCCTGTGTCTGTAGAGCACAAAGTCATGGCAGAAATGGAGTCAGAAAGTTAAGAAGCATCTTGTTAAGTCTAAGGGATAATTTAACCTTTCAGAGAAAAGAATTTCAAAATGCCCTCACAAAATTCTTGAACAACCTATTATTTGTTCCATTTATTAACAAGTGAGTGAAAATTAACTCCTGTCCAGCAATGCCATGAGTTAATGTGGACAAAGTTCTCAGCTGGGGCATCCAGTGGTAGCAACAGATAGGGGTAAGTAGTTAGAGAGCATATAAAATTCTGTGACAATTTATGGCAACTAAGAATTGCAACAAAAAGGTAAAATAAAGCTACTGTTCAAAAAATGACCACCCTATGTGGGCAAAACAAGTTGGGAAACCAGGAAAAATTATACTATTCCCAGCTGGACATTAAGAAACTGGTGTTCCAGTTCCTCTGGCAGTTTCTCAAGGAGACAGTCAACAGAGCAAGTGGGATGGCAGGGACACTCATCAGGACAGTGGCAGCAGCTCTCAGGGATAATGAACCTCTTTGGAACCATTTTTCCCCATATCAGAAGAGTCAGCTGCCAATTTTCAGAGTGCTGGTCAGAACAGCTACTGCAGATGAAATGCAGTTCTTGCATGTTCTCTGTCACCATCAGGTGATTTACCACAACATAATGGCTTTGTTGAAGTGAGTGAAAGGCACTTGCACCTGCAGTTGCTCAGCCTGGGACTCTCAGGTCACCCTTACCCTATGACAAGGAAGACTTTAGTGTGACTGAATCAACCAAAATGAGTTCATAACTTATTTAGATGTAGTGACTCAAATTCTTTAAAGTTCTCAGAAACATCTAGACCTAAAGCTCAGCCTTATAGTTTGCCATTCAGTTTAGCTTTGTCCACTGTGCAGCAAGATATAGAACAAAAGCCTGAGAGTTTTCTAAAATTCAAACCTCTTACCAGATTAAACTCAAATATCAAAGGGGGAAAAACTTGTTTCAAAACTTACCATTTGTAGCCAGATATTTGTTGTTAATACTTGATTCTTTTCATCCTGGGTGGAAGAAGAAGGAGAGGAAGAAGAAAAATAAAACCCATCACATCTTAGTACCATACAGATAAAACAATACCAGTAAATATATTTGACTATTATAAAATAGCCAGTTGTGCTAAGGTACCTTTCAAAGCAAAGAGAATCACTGCCTCTCACTTAATGCAACAGAAGTTTTCACAGCCAATGATGTTTTAATGTTATTTCACAGCCAATGATGTTTTAATGTGTTGGGGCCACACTGAGCAGGTTCTTAGCAGGCCAGTAGCACCACTGATCCCAGTGGAACTGTACAAAAAGTGTTGTATCAGCTTTACCAGAGAACTCTTGTCAGGGCAGAATATTATTCTTCTGCCTGGAACAGTTCCAGTTTGAAGGCCTTTCCCCTTGCCTCTTGTGACTATTTGATGTAAGCTCAGGTGACACAATTAATGCTGAAGGTAATTAAAGAGTTTAATTATTCACTTCTCAGACACAGGAAAACATTGGCGACCTTTTCCTGTGGAGGCACCATCTCAGTATCCACCTGGGTTGTGTGAAGCTGATGGAATATCCCATATACAGTCAGTATTACACATTCTCCAGTCTGAACACCCAGTCCCTGTAACACCAGTCACAGCTCCATTTACACTCTAAGTGTCTTAGGAAGTTCAGTCACATGTGCAGCAGCAGCTGCCAGAGCTGTTCGTATGTCTAGACCTCTCAACTTAAATCTGTCACTCTTGAGCTTAAATGTTGTTCCTAAATGCCCAAAGATGGCTAAAAAATATTTAATTGCATTTTGTACCATAAAAACAGCTCTTTTTTTGTTAATACAATTTACTAACAGTCAATATTTTTTACTCTTTTGCTGTTGCTTTTGTGAATTTATAACTGAAGAGAGATCCTGAGAGGCCTTTAATTGAAGCCATTTTAGATCAGCACAATAGTAGAAAGTTACACAGCATGTAAAATCAAGTACTCTGCAAGGGATAATGGCATTTTTAAAGAAAAGGAAGCCTTTTGAGAAGCAGCATCACTAAATATATGGCAGGGTTGCTAGGTTGTGTATAATCACAACTAAATATACAATATACAAACAAATAGAAATATTTTAGATAAAGATCAGTAATGTGCATGAATAAAATCTGCCCTCAAATGCACACTCTTATCTTGCTTTAAAATGAAAAGTAAAATAAAAAATATAAATAAGTACAGACCATAGCTAGTGGTTTAGCACCTTTCCTCTATATTTTCTGCTTCATCACCTCCACGAACCTCAAGTGAACATCTCATTTAAATGGCATCCTAGGGAAACAGGTCTAACAATTTAGTTTCAGAAATCCATTATTAAACTGCATTGAATTTTCATGCTGAAGGCATTGCTGAAGATGTCAGGCAAAGCAGTAATTAATTTGCAATAGTAGCTGTTATTCTCTACCATATAAACATTCATTTAGAGCCTCCCTCAGCAACAACCTGCTTATGGCACTAGAGCACAACAAAACTAGTTTGCATGGGGGTTTTGATTCATGACTAAAGAGCAATCCTTAAGAGATCGTTCATATCACCGTGAATTAAAGTCTGTCGACAAGTGTTGAACACTGAGGACATGTGAAATGTTTCTATTCATCATAGCCAATTTTAATCAGAGGTAAATACCACCAATGGTTACTTAGCATCCAAAGTTTGACAGCATTTTCTCAAAGCTCTGTGTGCTGTCCCAGATGAACCTGACAGGTTCCTATAACGCAATATCTCAGGTATTGCATCTGAGCAAAGCCAAGAGCAGCACTGCTGGGTGGCTTCTCTGCACAGCAGACAGTAGTTGTGTTGCTTTGCATAACTGGCTACTCAGGAGTGCAGAGCGATTCCGAAGCCATTATGTTGTGGGAAGCTTGTTTCAGGGTTATTAGCTGAATGGCACGTCCTCCTGCATGGTTAAACTCTGAGTTAAACTCACATTTTATTCCCAGTGTGATCTCTTTCTACACACGAATGGCCCCAGCTTTAAATTAGTGATGTTTCAGAAAGTCTCTTTTCAGTAGCAGGAAAAAACTGTACTAAAGCAGGAGTGTTGCTGATGCTTCAACTACTGATAGGCCATGGGGAGATCTGTCAGCCCTGAGCCCACAGCACAGGCACAGGGGCTATTTTAGGAGTACCAGGAGGGAGCTCCACTATCAGCCAGTGCACATCACAGAACCAGAGCCATCACTGAGCAGTCAAACCAGCACAGCTGAGGGCGACAGCAGACTTTTAAGCCAGCTGTGCTGCTGGCAGAATGATTCAGCTGCCACTGCCAGGCAGCTGGACACCGGCAGAGTTATCTCAGGTTTGCCTGCAGGAGACCCTGCAGACACGTTCTGAAAGCCAGGAGTTACTCTGAAGTGTGATCTTTCCCTCAAACCTACCCAGGAGAAGCTATCCTGAGAGCACTGACTCAAACAGAACTTGTGTAGTGAACACAAGCCCTAAGTAAGAAATGTGTTAACTGTTGACTTTCAAAAGGATGTCAGCACATGTAGTATCCACACTAGAAAAGTTATGCAGGAAAAAGCAAGGGGAGAAAGAAGTAAAATAAGCCTGCATGCCAACAGACTGGCAGGCAGTGATGTGCAGAACCTGGCAAGAGACACGTGCTTCCCGGAAAACTTGCATGAGGTGACTGAAGTCTATTAGCTGTAATTCTTGCACTTCAAATCCAGATTCTTTATTTTAACACAGTTGAATCTCACCTAAATTACAGAAAAAGTAACAGCTCTTTGAACTCGGTTTCAATTACTTTGAACCTTAATAAAAGGCTTTGTAAAAACATTTTAAGATATCACCTGTTACAGCATAATGCTGAGTTCCTGAAGCTAATAATTGTAGTCTGAAGTTAAAAATAGCCTGGCAGCCAGTGAGAGACATGTAAGACACTCCCATTACAGATTTTCACTTTTATTTGCTTGAATGTCATCCTACTGAAAGCAGCAGGTTAGTCAGTTCATTAGCTCTTATTGTCTCAGCACTTGCTCATTAAAGATTCCCAACATCATTTGGTTCACAAAGCCAAATTACCTGTGCCTAATGACATTTTCTCCCCCATCATTTAAAACCCTGTTACGTTTAGTTGCTGCTTCACCTAGCTTGGGGTTTTCTTCCTGTTCATTTTTAGGGTCATTTACTGAGCTCACTAAACGGTATCACGTGAAAAAGCCTGAATTTTTATAGGATTAGTGCTGAGAGGGTGGGCTGGAGGGTGGGTTAAGCGCTCATAAAATGGCCAGGTGACAAAAGACTGATGCTGTGTCCACACTTCAGGCAGCCATAATGGCAAGACGAATGTGAGATCCTCAAAACTTACGGAGAGCAGAGAAAGGGCTGGACTTGTGCATTCCTGCCCATCGTCCTGGTGCACACCAGCACCCTGTGGCCAACCTCCAGGAGGCCAGAGCAGGCTGTGGTCCAGCTTCACCCACCTGCATCCTGCCTGAAAGCCCCATAGTGGCCTCTTAATCTTCATAACACTAAGGCTACACGGGGGTCTACTGCCCTTCTCCCCTCCTCACATGCCAAGGTCAAAGCTAAACCTTTCTGTTAAAGGTGGCTCAAGGCTTCTTAGTACTGCAGGCAACATTGAATTTTGCTGTCTCAGGGGTGAGGATAAAAATCAGTTACTTAAAAAAACCAGCCTGGAGCTTCTGCAAGGACACTGAAATGAAGATGCAGCTGCTTGCTGAGGACCACTCTGATCATCCAGAGGTGGGAGCTGTAGCACCAGCAAGTCTTGATTCTGAAGAACACAGTAGAGGGTTCAGAGTCGGGCTGCCCCACCGTGGGTTTGCAGTCATTACTCCCAAAGCCTAAGCATCACCCACATTGCTAAAAGGCAAGATAAATTAAAATGCAAATTTGAATGGAGTCAAGAATTTTGGGGGAGGCTGCACAGAAAAGCTACACCACGGGTTGTCAATGTGAAACAGGTTTCTCAAGCAACGTCAGGATGAAGAAAAAGGCAGTGTACAGGATTAGTGAAATGAAAAATCTGAACTCCTGATATCTCTTCCCCACCTGACTTCCCTTTCACCATGAAAGGAATAGGTTACTGTAATTTCCCCTCACTTCTGCAGTAGTCAGCAAGAGACCTTTTTATCACAGGAAAATGGTTTTGACTCAGCTTACAGCACACATTTCCAATTATGCAGAAAATGCTGTATAAACAGGCATTACCAGTGTATAAATAATATTAATAATATTCCATGATCCAGTATGTGAGATTCAACAGCAGGAACAGACCATGGAATGTTTCTGATTTCTTGAAAATAGGTGCAAAAAACAGAAAATGATTCAATAAAATGTCAGAAGTGGAAAATAAAAATTTTCACTGTTTCACTGCATTTTTGAGACCACTTCAAACTTGAACACACATTTCTATTTGGTGACATTTGCCATATTGGTGACATTTTTGTATGAAAGGAGAACTCTGGCATCTATGACTTAATCTTGTAGTGGTACAGCCCACTCCTGGGAAGCAACACTCCTTCAAAATTACAGGAGCTGTTGCAAACTGTTGTTCAAAGGGAGTTTAAGATGATGCATCACTTCACTGTCCAACCAATGGTGCACCAATCCTGCATGACTTGGCCTTGATTTAGACCAGCCTTACATCAGCTGCTAATTTGCCCTGATTCTGTTGGTGCTGAGCAGCTCCTGAAAGTTGCTCTTCATTATTTTATACTCAGCTCCGATCCAGTGACATCAGTGAAAGCTGAAGGTGTTTAGGACATCACCTTCTTTTCCACATTCCACTTCAAAGCCAAATTCAGCCTCGAGGCACCTTCACAGCTTGGATGATACCTGCCTGACTCTTCTCACCTGCTAACTCAGACTCTGGCTCCTTCAAGTCTTTAGGGATGAAGCATTGCAGCTGTGCTCAGGGTTTAGTTAAATATCTCCTGTAGCATTAAGCTGAGTTTTGCAGTTAAATCTCTAAAATCCAGCCAGAAAACATCCTCCTTACTTTGTGTGCTTCTTAATCTTTAATTTCTTCTAGCTTTTTTTTAATTAAAGAATTAAACTCTAAAGGCCAACCAAAACGCGAGTACTTAATTGAAGTGAAATTTGAAAACTTCTTTTCTATTGAGCTTTTAGGTTTATTAGATTTGTGATGGATGGCATGGGAATGGCTCTTGATACTCTGCATGCTTGAAGGTCCCTGAAATAGAGAACTGCTCAGATTGCTACCTTTATCCACTTTAATTTGTTAAGAAAGCTGACTTTGGACTGTAATGAGGAGCAAGGCAATAAATGGCTATTCTGGGACTAACTGAGATATTTAGACTCTTGGATGGGAAACAGAGTTTCCCTGTAGGGACACCCCCTCCTCACTCTCGTCCAGTCCCTGCTTTCATTTGTGATGCAGTGAGTAAAGTTAAAGTCCTCTAAATCTTTAGCATTTTCCTGGTTTGGACTGGTTTCACTTATTCAATTGTTCTTATTTCAACCCACAAGGTTTATCTTTTCTTTCCAGTTCTCCTCCCCAGCAGGGGAAGAGTAGCTGAAGAGTATTTGTGAAAGAGTTGAATCCAAAGTGTTAGGGTTAAGGACTGTTGGATGTGTTGGCTCAATTTTGTAAAAAAATTTAAAATACTTGTAGGAGAGGGTCATTGTTAATCCAGTGAAGTTTCCTGCATGGGACGGGCAGGATTAACGTCTGACTCTGAACTCTCATTCTATTTATTTATTATTTTGTTTTAGAGCCGTGTGATACATTCAGTAGCTCCTCTGCCTGGCCATATTTACTAGAACTATCTTTTGTATAAATTAGGAGTGGGCCACACTTACTAGAAATAGTGCTGGATCAACCAAACATTCCAGCTCAAGTAACCTCCCCTTAGCAGAGTGCTCTTCTTGCTGTCACTTCAATTCTGTGCAGCTTCTCACCTTCAAAATATGACCTATCTTCACAAATGTTTCCTCAATCAGCATGTTAATATTTAAAGTTCATTCTATGGAAGCTTTATTTCAAAGCAATATCTACTTAAAACATTTTCCTTTCAAATGCACCCATCCAGGCTGGCCTACATATATACCTGTAATGTCATTTTCTTTGTTACTTTCTGGCATATGATCCTCAGTGCTTGTTGAACGTTTTCCTGTCTTGACAGTTTGCAAACATGTCCCTTCCATCAGGAACATGTGAAATTTTTCAGACTACTTATTATCCTTGGGGGTTTTTTAATTAAATTATTATAAATGTGAATATATGAGTAGAAAATCAACAAATGGTTTGGGAGGTTTTTTTGGTAAAATTTCTTTGTAAATCTTCCTTCTAACCTACAAGCACATTGTTTTCAGCAAATTAGACTAGACTGGCTGTAGTTCTGGTCTGCTTTTAACACTTGAGCCAGCACATATTTAGTACAAGGTATGCTGTGAGTTTACATAGCTACAATTCAGACTTAGTGACTTATGTGCAAGTCTAAAAAAATGTGGATTTTCAGGAATGTGTTGTGCCTGGGTATTGAAGCCTGGAGTTCCTCTGTCCCATGCACTGTTCAGTTCCACAAAAAGGAGAGAAACAAGAGTAAACCTGAGTACAACAGACAAGTATGCTTCTGCTTATAGTAAAGTTCTGTGAAAGTTGAAAGTTCTGTGAAAGTTGAAAGGTTTCTAGAGTTAAAATACCAAAATGCTACTAAAGCATTCTGTGCTGCTGGGATAAGAGTAGATGCTCATTTTGAACATCTCATTTTTTGTTTAAAATAAAAATTAGAAAAATATAATTTGAATTTTACCTGAGTTAATGTTGGGTTTGGAGTATGAGATAAGGAGTCTGATTGTTTTGCTTGACTTAATTCAGGTGAAATTCTGAGGGGGGTTGTTTATTTTGCTTTTTTTTTTTTCCTCACTTGTGCCATGTGTGCTTTATTTTGCAAGTCTGGAAAAGGGCAGCAGTTTCTCCACACCAACTAATCTTACATACCCTTACAAGAAGCATTTGCTTTCTCCTCAGTTACTTTATCTTGCTTTAAAAGAAAGGCAGAGTTTGCTCAAAACATACCCAGGTCTCCCCAGACAGAGGCAAATCTTACACAGCAGAAAAGCTGTTGCAGAAAGAGCAGAAAGAGCCAGCTGAGCTCTGAGCAGAGCTCCTGGGTGAGGAGCCTTAGAATGGGGGAAAGTCTTTGTGTCCCAGACACTCTCTGACAAGTTTGCTGACTGGGCTGGCCATTGACTGCACCAGGGCTTTGTCCTGGCAGGGGCTGGAGATGTATTTTCACCAAGTTTCAGAGAAAAGAAATGGAGATTATAAATATGTGTAAGAGCCTCATGAGGTACCATTCTTGTTACCATGGGGACATAATTGTAACAGCAGCCTTTTTTCTTGTTTGTTTTTTTTTTCCCCCCAGTACATCATTGTTAACAAGAGATTGTATTTAGATATGAAAACATTCATCTTTGCAAAGACAAGTAGGGATGAGGTGTATGAAATGAGCAGAGCAGAGCATAACCAATAACATACTTCAGCACATCTTGTGTGAAAAAATATTTGTTGAAGAGCAAGATGGGGAGGTTGCAGTTTTCAAGTTACCTCGTGAATTCCCACGATTCACTGTAGGTTTCACTCAGTTCAATTGTTAAATATAGTATTAAGCTTCAAGTGCAGTCACACTTATCACAAGCATGCAAAGTAATTACTGTGTTCAGCTGCTTTATTTACAAATAATTCTTCATTCCTTTGTATTCTACAGGGGCTGAACCCTGAATTAATGTTAAATACTGGCTCTAGGTGCTGATTAGCACTGCCAGTCTGACACAGACAGGCATCCCGGCTCTGAACACGTGCTGGCATCTGGGAACTACCAACCATTCCACAGGCTAAGAGTGAATGATAGAGCACCCACAGCCCCACTCCTTAGACAGTGTTAAAACCAGAGGGAATCAAAGCCTTTGAACTTGATTTATTTTCCTAGAGGTAGCTGAGAAACACAGCAGTTGAAAGAAGAGGTTGTTACACTCAAACGTAGCAGTGATGCCAGGGCAGCACGATATCAAAGGATGTGACTCTAGTTTTATTCTTGCTAATCAACTTTAAGTCATATTTGACTTTTTATTAAGCCTTTCTTCTCAGAAGGTTTAAAAGTCATATGATAATCCTGTTACAGCTTATATGTTTAGCAAACTGAAGTGGAAGGAAAGTGGGTGACTTCAAGGAAAGAAGAGAAAGTTATGGGAGAGCAAGGAGCTGAACAAAGCTGTCTCTCCCTGTGTGTGATCAGAGCACAGAGCTCCAGCACCACTCTGCTGCTGGCATTCACCTATCCTATTTTTGTGAATAACAGCAACAAATTTCCACACCTGACCATGTTGTCCATCAGCTCACATGCTTAAACCTTTGGGGAACATCAGAGCCACAGAGACAGAGGCACCTTACTGGGACATAACCACAGGGAATAGTTAAAGGCAGTGCCAGAGGACAAAGAGCCATTGTTCACCCCAGAGAGTTCCCTCTAACCATACTATATCCTATCTCCATGTGTAGGCAAATTAAGCAAGAAGTTGCTCCAAAATTCCCATGATATGTAACATAATCCATCATCCTTGATATCTTGGGGTCTCTGCTCACTCTAGGATACAGCACAGACATCACCATGGCAATTAAAAAATTGCCTGGAAAAGGATAGAGAACATTGCTTATCCTGCTGAAGGTCTCTGCAACTCTTGACAAAAGTATTGATAAGATACTTAAATAATTCAAGAAGAGAAGATGAATCAGCATTATGGAAATTCCAGTCCTCTTATACAGGGTCTTAATTTTCAATTTTCCCTAAACATCTATACAGTCCCCTCTTCTCTTTAATGCCTGTGAAGAATAATTTACAGGTACTGACAAACAAAGCTTAGCTGGAGGAACACATTGATGAAAACCAACTGTGTATCTGTTTCTTCACAACTGCAAGAAGCGTCATGACTGAAATGTCAGAACACCTACACAGTCCTTCAGGCTGCTGTTTTCTGCAACACAAAAGAGCAAACTCTCCTCTCTGAAAAGAACATTTCTGTCTGGTGGGGACAGAGATGGAGTGAGCACTCCAAAATCCATTAAAATAGTCATTCAAATTGCTTGAGCTCAGCCAGACTTACCCGTGCTCATTACTTCTTCTGACTTCATCCTTGCATTTAGTACTTTGGTGAGGGTGGATAAAAGGCCTCCTTCATTCCTCTCCAACACCAAACTGACATAACTGTGTAGTTACTGAGAGTAATTAAGGGGGTGTCAAGCCCAGAAATATGCTCACACTCAGGACTGAGCGCAGGAAAAACAAGCCAACAAAAGTTCTAAGCGTTGTATAATTAAACATGTGCGTGGGCCCTCCAACTCTGCACATGGTGATTGCTCCTCTCCCCCTCAGGCTCCTCCATGATGAGGACCATGTAAGTAATGCAGAGCCAGGATTATAAACCACGCAAATGTGGCTTCTCATCACTACCAGATGATACTGGAGAGATAAACTGGCTGAATATCATATTCTTATCTTGCTGCCAATGAGCAGCAGTGTGGCTTCATGCCACGCTCCTAGTGCTTCCCAGTTAGCTGTTGTTGAAGCCAGGGCTACCAACCTTTCCTTCTGGCAAAGCAAATCCCAATTTCAGAAAACAGGCGTGAAAATGCAAGCATAACCGAAGGGTAACTCTGAATAGATATTTACTTCAGGCTGCTTCTGGTTATTTTTGGAGAATAATTCTTTTAATTTTGAATAAATTAAAAATAAATTGGTTAACACACTTAAAATAAATTATTCAAGTAATTAAAATTCTAAGTGAGCTTTGAAAGATTTCTTTTTCTATGTAAGCTCATGTACAAATGGGCTCCCTGCTGCCAACCCATTGTGAGATCTTTTTTTTTTCTTTCTTTTCTTTTTTTGTAACTCAGAGATATATTTAGATTGGGAACAGTTGGTTTGTTTAGTGGTCTATTCAGGCAAATATGGTGAAGAGTTCAGGAGAAACTGAAGAATTCACATCTGTATCATCCAAATTTGAAGTAATTAACATTTGAATGTTTTTATGTTAATATGCTGTTCATAGATAGAGAATTGTTTGCTTCCAATCCATTGACAATACTTTGTTCAACTGCTGTCAGCAGTTTTGTAAATTATTCTTTTTGGTAAATTCTTTTTGCAAATTTTTGTAAATTACTGCAAACTTTTGACAGTGTGTGCTGTTCTGAGAGAAAAGTGGGCAGTGCATCTACATGGCTCTGAGCACAGAGCCCTGGATAGGAACAGAGAGCAGAAACAGAAACACCACCTTGCTTTAGTGACTCTTCCTGCCTTCCCTTGCCACCATCCCTGCCACTGCTGCAGCACATTTCCTGCCAGCCTGCAGCCCCACACAGATCCCAGGCTGTGATGGTGAGTTTGGGGTTGCTTTTCCCATCCCACAGCATCTCTAGAAGCCTTCCCTGAAAAGAAATGGGTTCAGCAGGGGCAGCCACCTGCCTCTGAACTCCCTTGTCGTGCACACGGACCCTGCAGTCAGAGGCAAAGCAAATAAACAGAGCCAAGTCAAGTCCCAGGTGTCCCTGCACAGAACAGGCTTTGCCAAGGAGCAGCAGGTTTATGGAGCACGTAATTGGTCTGGGTGAGCACAAAAACCCGCAGACAGCAGGGACCAGACTGCACACACAGAGCTCCTCAGGGCTGGCACTGGACCTGCAGGTCCCCCAGGAGCCTGAGGACAGGGAAATAATGTACCAGGAAAAGAGGTCTGGAAATGCTGATGGAATACTTCATGGAGCAAGATGCTCAGCCAGTGCAGTGTAGCTTCACTGTCAGAGGACAATAACATTTATAAAGAAAAATATGGGGCTTTCAAACATCTCATACAAATTGCCACAAGCTGATCCATATTGGTCAAAACAAAGGATGTGAATTTGTGTATTAAATAGTGACATCATGTATTGTCTTGGACTTCAATATGACAGACTTTTTAGAAGAGAGGAGCAATTCTGAGTATTACAGGCAATATATTCATTTCATGCCCAAGCTTCTGTGAATTAAAAGCTTTGTGCATTAACTAATCAGACATGACTCCCAGAAATTATGTCTATGTGGTAATTTTGTTTTCTTAGCTGATTACTGAGGACTACCAATAATTACTAGATGAAGCAACTTTGCAAATTCTGTTGTTCTAGTAAGAGGTTCAGTGTAAAATGTGAAGTATTTGTGGTCCCAGTGCTCTACAACAACCAGTCACAATGGAATCTGTTTCCTAGGACCTTAACCCTGCTTTTCACAGTGAGGTTGCAAGCCTTTCTCATCACAAGTGACATACCAGTAGATGCCTATTGTCTTTTTAAGTTAGTGGGGCATCCATAGCAATGTAGTTAGAAAACTGAGCTTTTATGATTTGTGCTGATTATTTGTATCACAAAGAATGAGGAAAAGGTTTCAGAAGTTGCTTGGTTTTACTTATATTAAAAAAAACCCAACCAAACAGAAAAACCTCAAATGACTTGTATTACAAAAAGTTCCAAAGATCTTTGGAACCAGAAAGCAGAACAGAAGTTCTGATTTTCACATACAATGAACATCTCTAATGTCCTCCAGCTAACTGTTATCAGGAGGGTTTTTTTATAGCCTTTAGTCAGTGCTTTTCTCCTTCCTGCAAACTGCCTTTAATTAGTGTACACTCATTGCTTCCCATTCCATCCTACACATCCTCCTGTGTTTAAAATATCTTTCCAGATCTAACACTGTTTGAGCAGACTAGGTAAAAGAGAGATGCTGAAAGAATAGTCAAAAAAGCCAGAAGATATTTAGAAGCACAGAAAAAATGGACAAATATCACAGAAATAAGGTTGCAGTTTCTCTTAGTATATCAATATCTCACCACAGTATGGCAGGAAGTGGTGGTGTCTGCTTGTTTAAGTAGATCCATTATCAGAATATTTTAGACTGTTGTTTGAAAAGATCTGTTCTTCATATTTCATGGAAAAGTAGAATGCTCTGTTTTCTGCTCTAATCCAGTAACTTTCATGGTATTAAACTAACTAATAATACCAGAAAGCATATCCCAGCACCTTTCCAGTTTCCTAAACTCTCACGAATAAATTGTGGTAGAATGGAAATGGCTACAAGATGAGAGTGTGAACAGTTTCTCCCTTTAGCATGGTGGGAATAAAAATCAAGCAGCAAACTGAGAACAAAATAAAGCTTGGAGAAATGTTTTCTAACGTACACAAATGAATGCTAAAATTAAAAGAATAATGCAGATTT
Organism: Pipra filicauda; assembly: GCF_003945595.2. Taxonomy (NCBI): domain Eukaryota; kingdom Metazoa; phylum Chordata; class Aves; order Passeriformes; family Pipridae; genus Pipra; species Pipra filicauda. The sequence continues at coordinate 5,410,259 of NW_024104976.1, read as the reverse complement.
GATGAGCTTCTGCCACAGCCATTGTTTGCAAAGAGGCTGCTGAGGTTTGATAAACAGCTTAGGAACTTGGTTAGCACCATTCTCAATGAGCCTCCTGATTTGGTTTTTTTGTTTGTTTTTCCAGATTTAAATTTCTTTTTACTTTTTTTTGTCTTTTCTTTTTTGGCGGGGAAGATGTTTGTTTTACAGTCTGTTTCTTTACAGAAGCTGTTCTGCTTCTCTGAAAGACAGCATAATTTTCTTTTCTGAATTTCAAGATACTTCCCATGACTGTCTTGCCCAGTGGGTCTGGGGTGTTGGGTTGCCAACAGATCCTTATGCAGAGGCTTTGCTGAGCACTGTATGTAAGCCATTGAAATCAGCTGTAATCTCTTCACTGTGTAAAATGAAACAAGGACAAAAGCCCTTGAATATCTAAAACTAAGTCACACAAGTAACCAAGGGCAATGTAGGATAAGCAAACTTTGACTTAACTCCAGATGAACGTAACAAAAGTTTGCATGCTTTCATTTTTCCTTTGGACTGCACAAGTGAGTTGAACAGCCTAAAGGAACAGGATTTCTCTTGAGATTCTGCTGCTGCTCACTACATGCAAACAACTATTCAGCACTTTTCTTTCCCCTAACTAGAAATTTAAAGAAAAAGAAGCAGGAGAAACCAGAAAATAAGCAAAAACTGTTGTGTAGTAAATGATTTAATTAGAAGCAAATGTCTGGAGGAACCATGAAAGATTCCTGACTAAATGGTGTTATGCAATCTAAGTAAGAACTTCAATATTCATGAAGATAAGTAGCTAAATTCAACTTTCTTAAATAAGTTATTAAATGTTGATTCTTCAGCTAGTAAAAAAAAAAGAATTAAGTAATTTCTGATCAGAGTAGACCAAAATGATCACATTCATACCCACGAAAATGTTTGTCTTGCTGAAGAAGTCACCAGGTAATATAATATCAACCCAGCATTCTCCAAGTTTTGCAACATAACTCAGAGAGAGAACTCGCTTGGGTTTTTGCCAAATACATAAAATTTTAAGTGAAGAACCACCACGGGTACTTTGTGAGCAGTTTAACCGAATCTAAACCCAAAGCAAGTGCAGGTCATCTAGAAAAATGAACACGCCAAGAGTGGATACAGGTAGCTGCTCAGTCAGAGAGGCACTGGCACAAGCCAGAGCGGTGGGAGCACGAGCCCAGAAGTCAGTGGGATCATTGAGTGACTTTCAGTAGCTGAGTGCCCCCATCAGCTTAGGACACCCCCAAAATGGTGCCCCAAGTTCCACATAGAAAGCTGGTAAAAATTCTAGATTCAAACCAGAAAGCCCCAGAAAACAGTAACATTTCAAACAGTTGCAGAGTAAAGTTGCTAAAATTCCTTAGAAAAATCTAAGAGATGTATTAATCAAAATTAATATCAAAAAGCCATTGGTCTGAACCCACTGCAACAATTCTTTATGCTAAAGTTTTATTTAACACTGTTTTGTAAGTGTCAGTAGTTCTGACATGAATGACTCTGATGTTAAAAAACTCTAGACTATCAAAATATAGTTAGTTTGTAAATGTTTTGGAACAAAGATGATCTTTTCAGCTGTGTTTACATATCATCTAGTACAGAGAGAGGCTGGACTGTGACTATAATTACAGTTGATGGAACTATAAAAGTAATACAAATCTCTCTCCTCATACAGAGGCAGTACTGACCTGCCTTTGATTCCAGTTAGGAAAGCTCTTAGGCATCAAATTAAATTCCTTAAATAAAACCAAAGCCTCCAGCAGATGGATTATTTCCAGTGCATCCAAATATTTCTTAAGCTATAATACTCTAAATTTCACATAATTTAGGCTTTGGGAAAAAAAAAAAAAAAGGCAAAAATTGGGTCAAACCAGTCCTTTAACTCTACTTTTATAAGACAGTCTTAAATTCTGGTTTTGCCCCCTGTATTCTATGAAAGCCTCTCAAACTTATGTCATCTGCAAATTTAATAAACATATTATCTATTCTACCTTGCAGATGAAATGAAAGGAAAACAGTGACTCGATGCAGTTTCCTGGGGAATCTCAGCACACAACTAAATCTTACGTTTTGAGAGTGAACCATTGACAGCTACTCTAAGAACAAGTTCTGCCATGTGAGTTTACCTTATTCTTTAGCTTTCTGCTAAGAATGTTATTCAGAAAAGTGTTATTGAAGTCAAAATACATATCTTGCTCAAAATAGTCAAGAAATCTGGAATACTTCACCAAAAGTATGTTTGTTGTGTACCCAATTTTATTGAAGAAGGAAAGGTGTATCATTTTTCTAGAAGTGTTTTTTAGTGCTGTTCCCAAGTTGGAAGATGGGCAGTTATGCTTATTTGTTAGGAAAACAAATGTACCATGATGATAGTGAACACTGAAACAGGCTGCCCAGGGAGGCTGTGGAAGCTCTCGCTGGGGAAGTGGTCAGTACCTGACTGGACACAGTCCTGAGTAACTATTTCAGACATATTTGAAGTAGGGGGGTGGACTAGATGACCTCTGCAGGCCCTTTCCAAACTAAAATAAGATTTTTCTACTCTTTTAGATAGCAGTAAAAGTTGAATTTGAAGTGTCACTGTGTATCTCAATATATTCCTGTTCTTCATGTTTGTGTCTCTAAGCAGTCATTTGCACTGTAAATGTGTGACTATTTTACATTAATTTCTGAGGTTTCATCTTCTGACTTTTGGGGCTGGAATACCCTCAGATATGTTTCTCTTAGTTGTATTAACTTACAGTAGATGCAGGTATGTCTGTTATAAAAATATCAGGCTAGGCACAAAATTCATACCCTCATGATCACTGCATTTGTTTGTCTCTGCCATTTGCTATTCTGTGTGAGGTGTAGCACAGCAGGAACAACACTGCTGTGTCTATTCCCAGCATTCCCTCTAAACCAATGGGCAAGGGCTGAATATACTCCTCTGATGCTATTATTGGGATGGATGTTACAGGAGCAAATAAGAGTATTAGAAGGTATTTACCTCCATACAGTGTTTAAAAATCTGGTGGCTGTAATTTCTTTCAGTGTGGAAATTACATAATATCAGCATATTTCAAGAACCTGTTTCTCAAAAATGAGTATGCTGGAAGTTTTTCCTAAGCATAAGTTAGGTTGATACTCCAGGCCAGCACTGAAATACCAGACAGGCAGAGGCCAAAGAACAGCTTTTTGTGCAGGTTAAGGGGTTTCCATGAGGTGAGACGTAGAGAAAAATAAATAGCTTCTCCACATCCTATTCCTTATTTTTATTGACATTCTACTGAAGGTATGACCTTGAGCAGCCATGACCACCCATTAACCCTCTCCCTCTCCTTCCACTGTCTGCCTCAGTATTGGTCTCTTAAGATTTTCCTTCCATGCTTTTTCTTCAATTTTGTTTAGTCTTCTTAAGTCAGACATTTCCAAATATTTTCTCATTCAGATCCTGAGAGATGTTTATCATCAGGCTATCAGTTCGGTATACATTCAATATTCATTCCTACAAGGAGTCTTGAAACAAGATTTCAGTAAATCAGAGAGGAAGTAGGTTATTTTTCACTTATTTCATCAACTTGCTTGGCATTTCTGATTTCAAGAAAATTGAAACAAATAACTGTGAAAAGCAAAAGAAACCTCTTAATCCATCTTCTGATATTATAAGAACTGAAATACCCTTAAAGAACACTTCTGCCAGTTGGCTGTCTCCACTTTGTTTTCACTTCAGGGCGATTTAGTTGCAGGATTGTTTGCGAAGGTTCAAGAGGACTTGATTTTTCTGTTAAGGAATTGTCAGGGTTTAACCCAGCAGGTAGCTAAACAACACACATCTGATTGCTGTAGAATTCATGGGTTGAGATAAAGACAGTTTAACAGGACAGAAAAGGAATAATGATAAAAGAATTAGAATACACAAAACAAGTGATGCACAATGCAATTGTTCACCACCCCCCAACTGATGCCCGGCCAGTTCCCAAGTAGCAGCCCCCTGGCCAGCTTTCCCTGCAGTTTATACACTCAGGATGGTCCCACATGGTCTGGAATATCCCTTGGGTCAGCTGGGATCAGCTGTCCCAGCTGTGTTCCCTCACAGCTTCCTGTGCCCCTCAGCCTCCTCGCTGGCAGGGTGGTGAGGGAAGCTGAGAAGTCCTTGACTTGTAAACACTGCTTAGCACCAACCAAAATATCAGTGTGTTACCCACATTATTCTCATCCTAAATCCAAAATACAGCACTGTACCAGCTACTAAGAAAATTAAATCTATCACAGCTAAGACCAGGACAGGACTACAGCAAAAAAAAACAAACTGAAAGACACTTAAGATCTCTGTCTTGAAAGTTCCCATTAACTTGACACAGAAGCTTTTTTTAAGTTCACTCTTTCAAATCTTATTCTTTCCATTTTGCCTCCCATCCTCTTCCACCCAAATTCCACCTTTCTTCCAAATTCCTTTGCTGTATCTTAGGCATTCCATCTCCCCCTCTAAGCACTCCCTTAATTTCCCAGCTCTCAGCTTCACCCGTGTGTCCCCAAAGTGCATTTTTCTCATGCTGCCACTGTTCTTCCTCCCCATTTAGAAACATTTTGTATCATTTACAATGCCAGTTTGCATTCTCATCAGACAATTCATTAACTCTATTTTCTAGTGAACTACACTAAGTTGGGGTAATTGGCACTTATAGATCCATCATTATGTAGCCCTGACACTAGCATGCATATTAATGTACAACACCAATAAAAACATATCTGCAAACATTGAATAGAAATAATGTCTAGTTTTAAAAGGAAGGGTTAAGCTAAAAATGTAAAGTAGGAAACATCCACTGTATTTAGAAAAGATTTCATCTACTGCCTCCTCTTTCCTGTCAGCCAAGTCAGAGTGGAATGGAAGAGACCTCAAGTAAGGAATAGCAGCAGCCAGGATCCAGCCTGGCTCAATCTGTTCTGGCAGGGATTTGATGGATCAGCTCTGGATAGGTCTAACTCCCAATTAAACTCAGCTGCTAACAGCTGAGAAGCCATTAAAGGGAATATATAAACTGCAGCTAAGTATGATGGTGACATGTTTTGTTTCTAGCTTGTTAAACCAGTAATTGTTATTGCAAGTAGCTGTCATTCCCACAGCATTGGTTTCTTGTTGACAATGAAGAAAACTCATTTGTTTTATAGTGTGAAGCTTAATTTACTTCATGGTTGGTTTCCTTCTCTGCCTGTCAATCCCAGACCTCTGAGAAAGAACTGCAGTGAGTTTTATGACAAGCAGAAAGAGCTGTACCTAAACAGCCAGTACAAAAACTATTGTTTCTTACTGATGAAGGGGCTTTTGAAAGGCACATAGGATCAAAAACTCCATTTTGAATCATATTAGCCAAGACTGCCAGTCATTGACTACACCCAGATTGGCTAGTGATCTGTGTTTTGTACGTAGCAATCCCTTTGTTTTGTATGGTTTTTAATTAAATTTGACAACTCCAGAAGAAATTAACTCTGCAAAGTTGATTATCTGTTGGCCTTTAGCCATTTGTGTCTCCAACAGCCAACTGTTCATACCACCAGTCAAGAACATGGTTATAACCACATCAGGAGTGTATGGAAGAGAGAGATCCATTATTACCTCATGGAAATGCAAATGAAACCTTTATAGTACAGATGCAATTTATGTAGAAAAAACATCTTGTTGGCATTCAGGTTATTCTGTTCAGGAAACATTTCTGCTGACCTAAAGAAGGTTTCTGTAAGCTGTGTCATCCCTAGGAGGGTTTGGCCATACAACAAACCTTTCCTGAGGTGGTTAATATTCAAAACCATGTTACCTTAACATAGTCAGGCTACATCTGTCTGTACAGAATGACACCAGAAGTGCGGTTTCTGAAAGCTGGGGAAAAAACTTGAGTAGTACAAAAATCCTTTGATGGCAACTGTACTGTCCTGTACCAAAGCAAAAGTTCCTCCAGTAGCTGTGAGAAGGCACATACTGCAGCATGAGGGCATTTCCCTACAGGGAGCTACAGAAGAAGGCCCTGTAAACAAAGTCCATGGTTGAGAAGGGTGTTTTTTGAAGCCTGGTTTAAGATTCAGTGGAAGCACCATGTACTGTGCTGAGTTCTGCAGAGATACATTAAAATGGGGAGTTTTATTCAGGTACCCAGTTTGAACAGGCCTTGAACAGACTGGCTAAGCCTTCCTGAACACAAAGATAAAAATCTAACTAAATCCAGAGCTATGCAACTGAAGACTCCAGCCAGCAGGAGCTGTTGCAGAAGCCACTAAGAGGCCCGATGCACAGTTAAGAAGAGCAAGACCAAAGCTCCATCACACAGATGAGGGGCTAAGAGAACTCAGTGGTTATTCCTGCCCTGTCTTCCACATTCTTTGCGTACATGGCAAGAGACCCATGAAGGCTGGGGCCAGTGAGAAGCTGCAGCAGTAACCTGGTTGGGGACCTTCAGGCATTCAGACCTTTGAAGCACTGTCTGTTCCACACTGCTCTTCACTTCAGCTTCCTTCTCTTAGTTTCCTCTGACCTGCCCTGTTCTCATGCCTCACACTGCCCTTCAAATACCTCATTCTTTGTGTTACCTCGACACATTCTAAACAAATCCAATTAGAAGATGACAGATAAAATTAATGCATCCCTCATTAACACAGTATCATTTATTCATCTTGTGTTGTTCCTTGCTTTTACACTTTCTCTGTCATCTGTCATTGTCAAAAAGCATTCTTGCTTACTTGTCTGATTAGGCTAACTCTGTGTTAGGAGAGCATCCAGCATGAGGAGATCTGCTTTTTAGCAAACCTCTAAGCCCACCCACAAGAAACACCATTAACAACAAAAGCAGGCCCACATACACTCAGTAGGGTGTTGGTGTCATCCCTTATATCATCCCACCGCTACAGGCTTTTATCTCACATCAAAGTTTGGGTCTAACACCTGGCTGTCCTCCCCTGGCTCTCAGATCCCTGTGCAGTCCAGCCACAGCCCGTTTGGAGTTCAAGCTGCCAGCACTCTTTCAAACTGTTGCACTCTGCAAAACACATGTTCTTCACCCCCCATCACCCAGAGAATATGTGACTCCACACGGCTCCTGTTCTGCTAGCTGGTATCACACACATTAAACCCCAGCTGCTGTCACAAGGATGGAACTGCCGTAGTTTGCCTGTTGGCTTTAGTGGCCCCATCAGGGAAACAGCTCCCTGCCTGCGACTGCCTGCTCTCCCTTCGGCAGACAGGAAATATCACACCCAAAATACACATCCTAGTTTTCACCTTAGGTCCAATAAATCTAAAACTTTCAAAAATGGGTGTAGAAACTATGAGCACTGGCAGAATTCTCTGTGTCTGCTGACTTTCAGATACTAAATAAACAGTGTCTGGATTTTGGCAACTGGCAGCATGCAAGGGAACAGATAGCAAGCCACTTGTCATGAATAATCTTATCTTTCTTTTTTTTCTTTTATCCTTTCCTTGTGTCTTGAACTTTAAACATCTTATGGGAAGATAATGGCATTTTGAGATTAACTGTACTTTTAAGTATTTAACTTCTTCGTTAGTTATCGTAGCTAGCTGAATTCACTAAAAACAAATACTGTAAACTCACTCATATGCTGAGTTTCATCTCTGTGCAGCTGTGACAGAGTGAAGCTTAAATTACTCATATTTGAACCCAACAGATCCTATAGTGCATTTTACAAGCACAGCACAGAAATATCTATTGATATACCAAGCAACTGTGGTTGCAAATAGAGCAGCTATTTAAGCATATAAAATGTAGCAATCTTGTCTAAATACCACAAGAAATAATATAATTTGGATTTTGGCCAGGATTTCCTCTCCCCTCCATCTCCAACTATAAGAAGCTCTTAAGTGATCCCCAGAAATCAAGAGCTTTGGTTTTGCATATCCCTCCCAGACTACACTGCTTGTTAGTTCTAGGTACAGTTAAGGATTCGAAAGGCAAAGTACACATTTTGAGCCTCCCTTGAAGTATTTTGTACTGCTAAGAATGCTGGGAATTTCTGAGAAGAGATCTAAGAAAGACATAAACTTTACTTTTCAGTTTAGTTCTTTTTTTTTAAAGAAGTCAAAATTTGGCACTGTATCTTGAATTATTTGTGCTTTCCAATATCTTGTAATCTTCCTTCACTATGACACATATGACTTCATTCCAGGAAGGAAAAATCCACCCTTTGAAAGAGATAGTTTCCTAGAAGGTTACACACTTACCACATCCATGATCTGCATGAGGCTGAGAGTGAAGTAGACAGTGAGTGGCTGGGAATCATTTGCAACTGGTCGCTCCAGAGGGTTGTAATTTTTCAGCAGCTCCTTGTAAAGCTTCCTTTGGAACTCTCCTTGTAGGGACTCTTTGGGCACAGAAGTAAATAGATAAATAATTGGGATTCTATATCAGAAAAAGTTGAGACATATGCTTTTTTACTGCTATCAGATATTATGTATCCGTTATTACACCTGCTGCATTCCCAGGAAAATGCCACTGTATTTCACATAGTTCATTAGCTACTACTATAAAATCCAAATCACAAACGCATCACTGTTCATCCCAGCCTGTAAGGTGGATTGCCTCTGATAATTTCTTGATTGGCCAGGAGTGATAAATTTTATATGCTAGTGATGATTCCTCAACATACACACCCTTCGGTCCAGCAGCAAGAAGTGATGAGGAGGAAACACACTACCTGTGATCTGACACCTGTCCTGGCACAGCTCTACCAGAACAGCAGACCGGGGATACGGCAGAGGGCATCAGCAAGACAATGGGAGAAAAATGGCCACAGGTTAGACCCAACCCTGCTCTCAGGCTGCTCCAGACCGAGAACTCTTTGGGGCAAGTACTGTCCACTTTGTTCTCTGTTCATGCAGCTATTAATGAAGCGGGGTACGGGGTTCCTGACAGAGATGAGAGGTGCTACATTAATTCACATGATAATATTCAGGGATTTCTGTCTCTTTTACGCTTCAAATCCAATCTTTACTCTGCCGTTTTTCTGTGAAGGGAGAGGGAGCAGGTCCGCATGAATGGAGCACAGTAGACCAGGGACAGAGGCTTTTTCGAATGAAATTAAATCTGATGCAGGATAGGAACAGGTCCTCTAGATGCGAGCCCTCCTTGTCCCACTCCAGACGGACTTCTCTCTTCCCAATCTTCTAGTCCTGAGCCTAGAGCCGCAGCCTCTGCCCTGGAGCAGCCACCATTTAAGTTCCCTGACGGAGTTCTGTCCCCATCCCCATCGCTCTGCCCGTCTCCCGTGTCCCTTCCCGGCCGGTCCCAGCCCTCGCAAGCCCCCAGTGCTGCCGGGGACGGGGGCGCAGCGCAGAGAGGCTGAAGGGGACGGCCGCGGCCGGAGACCCGCCGTGCCGGGGCGGACCGGGGCAGCTGTCCCCGCTGTCCCCGCCGTGCCCGCTGTCCCGCCCGCCCCGCCGCTGCTCCCGGCGCTGCCCGCGGGGCCGGCGCCTCTCACTCACCGCGCACGATCCCCGCCGCCGCCAGCAGCCACAGCCCCAGCGCCGGGAGGCCCATCCCGGGAGCGCCGGCGCCGCGGGGGACGGACGGACACGGCAACAGCAGCCGCGGCTTCTCCCGCCGCGGATCCGGCCCTCTGGGAGCCGCCGGGAGCCGCCGGCGCCCCGGGCACCTCCGGCAACTCGGCCCCTTCCCGCGCCCGCAGCGTTGCTCGCCCTACGGCGCCGCCGGGCCGCGCGGAGCGGAGCGGAGCGCAGGGATGCTGACGGACCCGCCTCCGCGCCTGCCTCCCGCCGGTGGAGCTCCCTCCGCCCCTAATCCTCGAGCGACCCCGCGCCGGAGGGAAGGGAGCGGAGCCGCTCGCAGGCGGCTACGGCAGCAGGAACGATGCGGAGCGGTGGGCGAGGGGCCCCGGCATTATAGAGGCGACAGAGGGGGCCGCCCCTTCCCTGCTGGGCAGCCGCGCCCGCCGCCCTCCCCGAGCCCCGCCGGGGACGGGCACCCGCAGCGGCACCGCGGGGAGCCAAGGCTGGGAGGCAAGAGGGGAAGGGGAGGGAAGGGGAGCCGGCACAGGAGCACACCCTGTCCGCGCCATGGCCCAAAAGCCACGGGGCACCAGGGCCCCCAGGGCCACGGAGCTGCCCCCCAGCTCCCCTGCCCTCCTCGGCACAGGTGCTCGGTCATTCTCCTTCGCCACCGGCAGCGGCTGCTGCTGTGGAAGGCGTGGATTAGCCCAAAGGGCAGCAGAGTGAGTGCCCTGAGTACGATATCCACTGCCGGGGGCGAGGGGAGGGCAGCCAGGGTGGGCACCCAGGGCAGTCCCTGCTGGCCTCAGCCAGCAGCTTGGCTTAGGTCACATTTGGGGCAGGACGGTGATGGCCAAAATTATGTTGCACACACAGCTGTTAAATCCCCAGCAGATGCAGGGCTGTGGGCTCAGGTGCTGGATCTTTTGTCTAGATAAGGGGAAAACAGCCATGGCCATGGGGCATCGTGTTTAGTGCTTGACAAACACATGACAGAAAAAATGATGCCTGAGCTCTTGCCTGGTGTGGGTATAATGCATCACAGTTGGAAAGCTGGCCTAGAAAATGCAATGCATTTTGTTGATTGTCTGGTTCCCATTTGCAACTCTAAGCACATTTTTGAGACCACGCATGGGTTCTTTCAGTCAAAATCCCTGTCCTTCAAATCCAGTTGGTGCATTAAATGAATGTCCAAGGCAGTTGCACTTCAGGAAGAATGGTTTTGAAGTGTGTCCTCACTTGCAAGGGGTAACTAAATGCTTGTTTTTCAAATAACAATTAAATAGCAGTTTGTTAGTCCATGCTAATTCTCAGCTTTAAAAATCCAGGTTGTCTGTTTCGTTTCAAGCAGTGACCTAATTTATGTAGCTATTGTTTAAGTATTTTTAAATGTTTAGCAAAAAAACAGATGAAACCGGGGTCAACCTGAGTAGCCCAGCACATTGGTGCATCATATGTTCCTGGTGTAACACACAGGAGGACCGAAACATTCCCCTTTTCCAACGAGCCAACATGCCAAACAACTTTACCAAGGGGTAGTGGAAGCCAGGAAACGGCAAAGGTAACTCTCCAAAAGCCAAGTCATAGCTGATGTTTTTTGATTTGTGGTGGGTATTTTTTTCAGTGAGATCTTGACCTTTTTGGACCAGCTAGTAGACAAGGACAAGTTGCTAGGGGAGCTCTGTATTATTTGCCGAAAAAAAGAGTGTTATTACTCATTTGTACTTCAACCTTCCCATGGCAGTGCTCTCAGTACCTGGATTTTTGCCTCGTTTCATTTTGGAAAGGAAACTAATTTTCTTTCCTCCTACTCCTGCTACCCACTGCTGTTTTGGCACAGGTGCCCCAGATATTTTTGGGTGTACAGTAAACAGCAGGAATTGTTCAGGCAAGAAATCTGGAGACGAAATCTACAGTTCATGGCTGACCTCTACTGTTGGCTCTTTTTTCTGCTTTACACGTTGCTATGTTGACAACTGCCTCACCCCGGCGATGAAGGCACGGCAGAGGTGGGCACAGCCCAAGGTCTTCGGGGCTCTGTTACGGGACTCAAAAGGCAGACCCTTCAGGGGATGGTGCTGAAACACCAAATTCCAGTAGTATAAGCGTGGAAAAAAGAATTTGTAACTATTTCTTTGATAAATTTTGATTTATTTTTGGTTCTGGCAGTCTCGTTTGCTTTTGTTGTTAGCAAATTGACTTTTATAAGCACTTCAGAAATTCTTGTCTTTTGATAGCAATCAGCACCCTTGCTCCTTGATTAAACTGTGTTCAGTCAGGTGCATTCCTGCTACAGGTTTTACCCTTTCTAGTCAGAGATTTTGGTGTGAATGTACACAAATGGCAGGAAGAGGTCGTATCTGCTTTCAGCATCATCCTGGCTAATAAAAGTGAATTTCACAAGTATTTATGAGGGTTGCTTGTGTAGACACTAGCAAAGAAAGATTAACAAAAACTATATGGAAGTCCTCTAAAATATATCCTTTACAAAAGGCAAAAGTCTTCACTCAATTACTATTTCGGGTCTATTTTGAGTGTGAGGCACAGAGCTATCAGAGAAACAGCTATAGGATTCTGAATTAATGTGTCTAGACCCTCATCATAAAAAACATGTTTGTTTATACCCAAATATTATCTTCCTAGTTATTTATCTTCCTACTTATTATCCTCCTAGTTATTTATAAGGTTAATCCCATACACTGATCAGTAAAAAGAGCCAAGGACTGAAGAGACTCCAGAATGACTCGTGCAGTCATTACAAGATGCTGCAGTTGTCCAGGGGTTATAATATCCTGCAATGGTGAGGAATATCCTCTTTTTCTCTTTGCACAGATTTACAGAAGACTAAAATCTTGCATCTTCCTAATGAAGAAGATGATAAGATAGCCCTGAGATTCGGCTGATAGTGAATAAGTGACCGTCTCATACTGTGTGTTATGTGCATCTACAGTGACTGCACACTTGCTGACTTTGTTCTAATTATTGTGCCACTGCCATGACCTGGCACTCCCACAGCAGAAGAAAATCTGCTTCTCTTTCTTCTTAGAGAAGAAGGTAGAATAGGCTAGGTTTTAAATGGTGACTTCGAGCATATGTTAGAAGCCCACATTTATTTGAATGTTATTTGAATTAAATTTCCTCTTCATTTGTTAGCTTTTTGTTACTTGCAGGTAGCCCTAGTAATTACATCTCACGTTATTCATTATTTTCTGTTGTTTATTTTGCACAACAAGTAGTCTCAGTGATGGAGTGTGCATATGTGATGAGCTTGATTTTTTTTCTGCAAAATGTCCTGAAACAAAATATTCTTTCTTCCTTGCAAGAGGTAGCAGGTAGTTTTGATGTTGAGTTTTCTATTGAAGGATGAATTAGTGATCTGAAATCTGGTTAATTTTGTGACTAAACTTTATATTCGATACACCCACACTTGAACAGAGGTTCGCAAAGACAAGCTCTTCCCAAATTCTTAGTTCCTACGCCAGTCTGTGATTTCCAGAAAATGATCCATTCCCCAGATGATCTTCTGTTGGGAAGGATAAAGAAGAGCACAGACTATTCTGCTGTTGAAAAATAATAAAGCTGCTGCCCTCTCAGTTTGTAAAAAGTAATTACAGAGAGAACATTTCCGAACAGTGCTCAGATGTGAAGAATGAGGATTTGTAAAATTTGCCTAATGACTGTGTAACTGTGTAACTAATGAATAGGGCCTGTGGTCATTTGTATAATGCAAACATCTTTCAAAGTTCATTCTTGTCTTCTACTACCATTAGCAAACACAGTGTGAGCATATTAAACTACAGTGGCAACACCACTGTGTTACCGTCAATGAAAAAGCTCAAATGGAATAACTACAGAGATTTCTCAGCATATCTACCCCACAGGTGCTTTTCTCTGTCCAAAGAAATATCACAGGTTTTCATTGACATCATGCTTAGCACGTTTGCACTTTGATTTCTGTATAAGGAATTATTGTTCCTCTCATTTTAGCCTCTGTCAGGCCCTTCTGAATCATTTTGTAATTCCAGGGCTTGGAATTCGTTTCTCACTCATACAATTCACATTACAGTGTCACTTTGTCATCTTTTTGGATGAGTGTGAACAACACAAAGTTGACAAAACAGCTTTTCTTCACCCTGGTTAGTTTTAAATAACTACATAATTTAGGGTTCACAGAAGCTAATTAAAGTTGACAGGAAATCTGCATTTTAGGCCTACAGCTTTAACAGATTCTCTTCTATAAGCATCTGAAGATCAACCTTATTTATCTTGTCCTAAAGCAACAAACTAGAAATTTGTTGAAAAAATTACCATCTGCTGCAATTTAAATAGCTAACATGAATTCCACAAAAAATGGTCATTTGGTCTGTGAGGACCATTCCAATAAGGCCACTGACCATAAAGCCTAGTTTAAACCCTGTCAAAGACAGAATGTTGTATCAAAGCTGAGGCAAATGCATTTAAATTTTGGGCTCATAGTTGAGACAGGAGATAGGGGACAGGTCAGTCTTGCAAAGCCAGATCTCTACTGACAAGATTTCTAAAAAGAAAAGTAGCCAGGGTGCACTTGTCTGCTAGAGAATGCCAAATTTTGGCCTTCAGAATCATAATGGTTAAGTTTCAGTTCACCAAATACATACATTTTAATATGGCTATGGGGAGAAAGAACATTTCATTTTTTTTCAGGTCTCTGCATTTTGTCTTGGAATGCATGGATTGCACATTTGCAACTGCATGTCTTACCTTGCATAAAACCAGCATTCCCTAATATTCCTTCCCAGCTCCTCCTGCAAAGTCTTGGTATCACTCCTGAAGCAAATCAGTCCAGTTCTTGTATGATTTATTTTAACTAGACGCTGCTGAAGGTGAAGTTGACGGTTTTCAAGCATGTGCAGCAGCAAACATCATGTATCATCTTGTGTTTTAAATGAGATCTGGTCCTTTCTCTAGCACAGTGCACTGATAGCAGCAGCAGAAGGCTACAAAGGGGCAAATGCCAGTGACTCACTGGAGATGGGAGAGGAATTCATCGCTCTGGGCACTGCAGAGTGGCAGCCTGTCATGGCTCAGTGAGAAATGCTGTTTGTCTCCAGTCAGCTGGTGACAGTCCTTCACGGAAAGTGTTGCAAATGGGACCATCCAGAGAATGGAAACCAAAATGAATGATTTTTATTGTCAGAATACAGCATGTTTGGAGGCTGTGAATCCTTCAGAGACTGGGAGGTTTTTCAAAATGAGGTTCCTTAACTGGACTCAGGGGAACTCTCAAGGCAGCTACAAGGTTGTTTCACTGATGAAGAGCTGTGGACCTCCCAGAGGAGGAACTGAAACTATTTTAAATATAGGTTTTATTGGAAAATTCACTACAAATAATTCAAAACTCTAGACGTAATCTGTTTTATCTGGATCCTTTAGATAGAGAAGTACAGGCTTCAGAACTGTTTGTCTGGAGCACCGAAGGAGATGGGTTATGGTTTTGCCACGTTCAGGAATGCAGGCCACGTTTTTCCGCATGGGAAGCACAGCATGGAGCAGCCCGTGCTCTGCTTCCCAAACATGGCAAATGTGAGCAGCAGACAGCTCCTGCTGGCTCCTGGGCTTGCAGAAATGGCCAAGTGTGTGGGAGGAGTGGATCCCTCTTCCAGCTGGACATCTGACGTTACTGTTTGTGACAAAGCGAGTGGGACTTTTCCCTCCTCATTCCTGGTTTCGAAGCCCATCCTGTCCACTTGTTCCATCAGCTGCAAAGCCAGAGCTGGGGGTGGGTGCTGAGTGTGAGCAGCAGCCCTCAGGAAGCAGAGTTGCACTCTGGCCCTCGTCAGTGCAGTGACAAAGCCCTGGGCGTGACTAACACAGCCCTTGGGGAGCAGCCCCAGAGCTGGGCTGGTCCCCAGGGTGGGGATGGTGCATTCCTGGGAATGAATGTCTTGTAATCACATATTTAAGTAGATATAGCAAATATAGCCCTCAGCCATATGTGACTCAGCCCAGCACTGAAGAACCTGACAGAGTAAATGGCTGACTAATGGTCCCAGCCCAGATATCTGGAGTAACCATTTTATGAGTGAGCTGGGTGAGGGCAATCACAATAGACACATGCACAGAGGAAAGAGTTTTCCAGTAAAAACCTGCCTTTAATTTTAGGGATAGTTAGCTCTTAAAATTTGTTTTCCAGTAACATCAAAAAGGTTTTTGCTAGTCATTTGAAAGCCAGTTGCTTTCAGTGTATTTTTCTTGAACTAGATTTAAAAGACAACACATAGTTCATAAATTTATTATGGACAATTTTTTCTAAAGCTTCTTCTTATTATGACAGAGAGGATGAAAGAAAGGAGAATGGGGGCATAGAGAGAGGAAGGAACTGTCTGTTTTTTTCAGAGATTTTAATTAGGTAGCAGGAGTTTTCAAGCTTGGATAAGCTTTCAGGTATTTACTTAAGCATCTGTTTTGCAGGAGGAATTTTAGACCACTGATTGTTTGAATAACTAATTATAAATTAAAAGATATGGTAAAAATAAAGACCTGACTTATAATTTGCCTTATCTTCTTATGTTCAGAGATAAACTTGCTTCACACAGCTCTAGGACTTTGTTCTTCTGCATGTTTTGCTAGGGCAGGTATAAGGAGCCAAATCCTTCATTTCATAGCTGTGGTGGTCTGGAGTTTGAACCATTTGGTAGGTTATTAGAGCATGAAAACATTATTATGGTTACCTGAGTCAGGCAAATAAATAAACTGACAGCAGCTTATTGGAAACTTTCTATTTTCCCATTTTGAGTTCATGTTTAATCAGAGCTGTTTGGATACCCAGGCTCCTTTTAATGAAACTAAATTTTCTGAGATTTGTTTATTTTTGCTCTATACATAGAACATGCAACTAACTAAAACAGCGTTCCTGCTTTTTCTTATTTACATAAATGAACTTAATTTTTAATTAAACCTATTACTCCTATTAAATCCTCTGGGGTGCCTAAATCAAAATGCCGTGGGTCTCCTTAGAGGCTGTAGTTCAAGGCTATCTTTTTATCATGGTCAAAATTGTTATTCTGGATTCCCACTTAATTATGAAGATAATGCAATGTGGCAGGTCAGAGGCAACAGTGACATTGCTCATGCCAAGCTGCAAGGATGGCTTGTGAGTGGCTGAGATGGCTTGAATGTTTTAAGTAATAATTTAATTTATCTGTTTGCTGATGGATTGTCCATGGTACTGATTTTTATAACAAACATTTCAATGTTTTCATAATGATGATCAGAAGATAGAAAATATTAATAATTGTACAGTTTTCAAAAGCACTGCAGTGATTTAGAGCCTATATAATGCTTTTTAAAGAGATTCTGATCACCTGGGAGCTTGAATCTTATGGGAACCAAATGAGTTTATATGCCTAAGAGTGGGTTTTCTGAGCAGGCAGCAGCATTTTATTCATAGGAATAAATAATAAATTGCCAGAATGTATTTGAAATTTTTACCCTACCATTTGCAATTTTAAAAGTTTAAATATTGTGTAACGAGCTCATTTAAGCTGTTGATTTTCAAAGCTGCGAACGTCCAAGTCCAGAAATCCCCAGTTAAAGGTGTTAAAGGGCCCCAGTTTCCCCCCGTTTCTCTGCAGAATGCAGATCAGCTGAACCCGCTGGACAGAAACCAGGCACAGGTGGCTCTGCTTGCCCGGGGGTGTTTTGTGACACGGGACTGCTCCCTGATCTCAGCGGGCTCCTGGGAATTCACTGCTCGGCAGCGTGGCTCTCACACCTCCTCCTCACTGCTGCCCTGCTTTGGAGTTGGTTCTCTCCAGGAAATTGTTCTGGTTCATTAACAGGTTCGGAGCTGCTCTGGGTTTTCTCCTGCTTTTTTTTTCCACTCCCGTGTAGCAGTTTGTTTGGTTTGTGCATTACATTGCCAGGTTCAGCCCCAAATCCCAGTTTTATTGTATCATTTTGCTAGCTTCTAGGAGGAGCTTTTAGGCAGCATTCCTTTGAGGAGAAGGAGGAAATAGTGTTGTCCTGTGGAAGTGCCCAGGTGATAAAGAGCAGGATGCTGATGGATTTCCCACCTGAGGAAGACTGACTGGGTTTTAGGATTAAGGACAGGAACAGGAGAGAGAAAAGTGCTCTCTTGAGAGTACTGGCTCTATTAGAGTGGTAGCTCTCTTTTAATTTTTTTTCCTCTTTTTGTATTGAACTGGTGTCTGTTTAGCCTTCCCTTCAGTGGAAGGATTATGTGAGTTTTTTATTAAATCTTAGTATGATGTTTGTTTTCTTATGAAAGTAACTAATTGCAGAACTGCTGATTTGTTTGGGGTTTTTTTCTCATTTATTAATGGTGTCTGGGCATTCGGAGAGCATCTTATTGATGGTGTTAGCACACATTCAGGTTAATTATTTAAGAAATGTATTCCTGTAATTCATCATCCACTGAGGATTATTGAGATATTTTCAATGCATCCAATTTCTTCCACAGGGACTACATAGAGCATGAAGAAAATGAGAATATCCTTGTCAAATTGATGGGGCTGAGACACAGAGCAAGTTAGAAGATGACAGCCAGGTAAGTTTTTGAATTTCTCTCTTTGAACACCTTGCTAGAGCCACATGAATCTAGAGAGTCTTCTTTTAGGAAAATTCCATTAAATTAGAATAAAATAGGACTAAAATGAAGTATGGTAAAATATTCAGCAGAGCTTCTACTTCATTGCTTTAATGCTGAGGAACCATTGAAAGGACCCCAGATTTGTTGGAAGCTGTGGTATTAACCTGAGAGCTCCCCAGTTTCATTCAGGTGCCTGGTAGGTACCTGTGGAAAACTCAGAGGGGGCTCTGTGAAGAGCAGTACGTGGGTGGAGCACCACCCAGGGCAGAGTGGTGAAGAGATACTGGGAATGCATGCAGGACTTACATGTGTTCCTCTCTCTCCATTTGTACCTTATAGGAGTGGATTCAAAATTCATTAGGAAAAATGAGTATGATTGTTTAAATTAGTGCTTGTACTGCTGGTGGAATTGAGGCCTAGCAACAAGGCATGTTTCTGTGTATGACATAAGCTATCACAGTCAAAGGAAATGATCAGGGAATCATGGAATATCCTGAGCTGGGGGGTTCCTCAACAATCACTGAGTCCAACTCCTGGCCCTGCACAGAACAACCTCAAAGGTCACACCATGTGCCTGAGAGTATTGTTCAAACACTCCTGGAATTCTGTCAGGCTGGTGCTGTGACCACTTCCCTGGGGAATCTGCTCAGTGCCCAAGCATCCTCTGTGTGAAGGATGGCATTGCCAAGGCAGTGTTATTTCAAACTGCAGATTATCCCATATACAATCATTTTCCTGACTTTTCTGAGTGACTCCTGTAAGGTTTTTAGGCATCCAGGACAGAGTATTCCCCTTCCTGAATGCTGTTTGTAAGACAGATCAAAGAACCTGTTCTTACAATAGATTAAAAACCCATTACTGTCTTCAAAACTAATTCCTGTCCCCTGGGAGAAGGAAGATTCCTACATGATAAGTTGATTTTGTTTTTTGATTTATAATACAGTGTTATTTATAAAAGTTCTTGAAGTGAATCACTGAATTCTGAACTTTAAATCTCTCTGCAAATAGCAGCAATGAAACTTGCCTTAAGTGTAAATGAGCAGCAATTTAAATATTAACTATCAGTTGATATTTCACATTGCTTCCCACATACCCATTTATAAAACAGTCAAGCTGCAAGCTTTGTATAAATAGCATTTACTTACTGCCATGGTTTAATTGAAAGCTTGGTGTTTGAGGATGGTTAATCTGGGGAAGTGGGAACTAGTAATGACTGCTACTACTTGCTGTGTCATAGCTTTGCTGTGTAGTCTTGAGAGATGACTAAAATTAATGGTGTGCAGTTTCCTCTGACTTGAATTGTTATAATCCCTATCCAACAGAGATATTGTAAACCTGATAATTATTTTATCATACAACAAAGTTCTACTGGCATGGGTACACATCACTAGAGTGCAGCAAGAACATGTTTACAAACAGTCCTTCACCTTCTGGGAATTTGAAACCATCAGGTTCAGTAGTGGGTGAATTAAAGATGATGGGTAACCAAAACCCATTAATATAGTACTTAAATTGCCTTGAGTGAAGGAAAAAAACATAGAAAGAAAGACCATTACTTGTCTGGGACATTGTTTTGCAATGGTTTTCTGTCAATACCAAACTGGGAGTTCAAACTGGTCCCAGTTTGCGGGAACCAGACCATTGCATTACTTGTTGTTGTTTGCACTTTCTCTTTTTCTTTCTTGCACGAATTCCATTCAAGTCTCTCATGACTTTTTTTTTTTAACTCGTGCACAGACGAGGGAAAATTCGGGATTTGGGGGTAGTAGATTGTCACAAGAAACCTTAGTGTGAGTACAAACTGCTCTATGGGGTGTTGGGTGACAGCAGAATTGAAACCACAGTCACAGAAAGGTATCTATGTGTTTGATTAATACATTCACAGTCACAGAATATTCTGAGTTGGAAGGGACTCACAAGGATCATTGAGTCCATGTCTTGAGTGAATGGCCTGTACAGGGCATTTGGCAGTTCTAGGTCATTAGACCTTGGCAGTTCTAGCACTGAGCTAATCAGGGTCAATCTGACACACCCCACATGAGCAAAGCATTTAAAATATGTCTTGTACTCATGTGCAAACCAGGTTCATCATGCATGAAACTGCAAATTTGTTTAAATGCAAAATATAAGATGTATTGTAGACGCCTCATATGAGTATGTATAGACATTTCAGTATTAACTGCTACAGGCTTCTGTGAGCAAGAGTATAAATAACACCTGAGGTTGTTTATCATTTTCAATTAGTCATGACACATGGCCTTGGGCTAAAAAGACCCTGAGAGCCAGACCCTCTGCTGCTGTTCCTCCAGGCCTTTCCTTGTTTCTCTGACTGCTCGTGAAGCAAAAAGCTCCCAAATGAGCATTGCTGGGCATTTTATTTATTTGTTCTTCTACTTCTGAATGACTATTAAAATATCTTCTTAGTGAAAATCTTGTTGTTCTGTTCTTAATACCATAATATTCCATTGCCCTTGGCAGATGCAAACACAGATAATTGTCTTGTTGTAGGACAGATGACCCCATTCCTGTCCCTGTTGTTTAAATCTTGCCTCGGATCCTCAGCTGTTCCCCTCTCAGCTCTGTGAGCACTGTTTCCAGGGCCAAAGACAAGCAGGAAGAGCTTCACAGTCAACATTAAATGTATGAGGTTCTTTGGTCTCTGCTTGGGCTTAGATCTTTTCTGTCTTATTTATGGAGGTTTTCCTCCTTTAGTTTGCTTTATTGGGAGCTAAGCTGTAGTAATAGAGGGGGAGGAGGGCTTTTTACCCTGATGTGGTGTTTGCCATGTGAAGTTCCTGCCCATTTGTGTCAGACAGTCCCAGCCTATCCCCAGCAGATCACAAGGAGACTCACCCTGAACTGAATCTCTGGCTTTGCCTTTGAAATAGATTTGTTTTAACAAGTGCTGCCCACGAGGCATAATCCTGTGACTTATTGAAATAATCTGTATGACTTTCCTGGGTGCTTCCTACCTGCTGAAATCCAGTTCTTGCAGACACGCACCTGCCTGCCTTTGCCTGACAGGAATAGTGACATCAAGTGGCAGTGGGGCCTCAGGGACAGAATAATACTCAATTCCCTTCACACTTTTTCCTCATGATTTTTTTTTAATTTGACATTGTGTGGGAGTTACCACAGCCTGGACAACCTAATAAAGGTAAAAATCTAGGGAGTTTAGAGAAATAAAGGGAATGGGCCCAAACTAGCCCAAAATCTATCTGTAGATTAAGGATTCCACCACTGTGCTCTGTCTCATGGTGTCAGTATTGGATTTTCTTCATCTCCCCTCACTCTGGATAATGAAGGTATATTACTAAAATAAACACTGATAATATTATGCCGTTCATTTCTTGTTTCGTTAGTCCATGATAACTGGGAATCCAAAATTTGAAGTAATGGTTGAGATTTTGCCATTACTGAAAGGTCTTTCCCAACCTAAATGATTGTATGATCCTAAGATACCAGGAGACCATACCAGAGACCAGCAGTCCCTTTTGTTTTGCAATATAAAACATTATACACGCAAAGAGGAAAGCAAGCAGTTTCTGCTGTGAGCTGCCACGTTCATTTTAGGGAGATTAATCTCACAAAGGAAAGCATATGTGGAACTGGGTCACAGCACTTCACATGTTCAAGCTTGTGTAAGATACAAAGTGATCAATCCCCATAAGATCTTTGTAAAGTGAACAAGGTTTATTATTTATAGTAGTAAACAGGCTGGCATTTATCTTTTCAAAGCATGGCAGAAGCATAAAATATGTTTTAACTTTTGTTGTTTTCAGTTATTTGCATTTTAAAAGCTCTACTTTGAGTCGTTATACCTTTCTTGAGTTTCATAATTTATATAATAAGATACTTGCATGTACTGAAATGACAATTCTCAAAGCCAGTGAAGAATAAAAGCATGGCACAGCATGGAAATTCAGTGTTATAATATGAAGGCATATATATTCTAATATGCAATTATTGCACCTTTTTAAGTTATTCTTAATGGAGATAGCAAGATCACAAAGCCCCCCTAGCAGAGTGGATGCCCTACCTCACAGTCCTGATACCATCAGGAAATGTAGCACAAGAGTGAGACAGCACAGTCAGCGAAATTTGTCTTCCTTTATAGTCTAATTCAACTCCAATCACGTAGAAGGGGAGCCTGTTTAGTGCAGTGGTGTTAGAAAATGAGCCTTAGCAGAAGCTGAAGTCAGGTTTAATGACAATAACTGTTTGGAGTATGTGCAGCAGTGCATGATGTGTTTTATTTTAATTCCTGTCACTCTACAAGAAGCAATTTTCCTTTCTCACCAGCAATTCCTACTCATCCTATCATTCAGTTTGGGCTTTTTGTTTTATGACAATTACTGCTTCAGTTTTCTCCTTAAACTTGATCCTGGTTAGCTATACATCTCTAATGCTCTGCTGAGCTAAGAGCATTTTTCACTGATCTGTGCCAGCAAAAGTCATGGCTCTCCCACATATTTTGTAACGTTGAGGCTATTTATTGAGATAATCCTTGCATGGATTGAGAGCAGCTTTTTGTATTAGGCCCAGAGCTTCATCTGGTGATAACTGTTCAGGTTATCCTGTGGTGCTTCAGCCAAAGTCAGCCTTGGAGGGGGAGGAAATGCTGGGTAAGGAGCTTCTTCTGCAGGTCTGCAGCAGCTCCTGGGATGACCAGTGTGAAATGCTGCATGTTGCTCTTTGAGCTTTACTTGATTTAAGATCTAATGCTTTAGAAGTACTGCCCCCGATTTTTTTTCTGGATTTGGGAGCTGGTTTGGGAGTTTTTCATGCTTTGTGTTGACCAAAGTTCTGCTGACAGAAAAGGTAGCAGAGAGCTTTGGTCCCAAGCACCATTCCCTGTGCATTGTCCAAAGGAGCATCACAATCACCTTCAGAGTATTTTACTTAATTAATCATCTGCCTTTATTGAGATTTTACAGAGTGATGCCTTTAGAATATTTTTTTGCTTTTGTCAGAGTACTGTTAAATACTTTTTAGTATTTAACTAGTATTGTTTAGCATTACTAGTATGGTAATAGCGTTGTTAAATACTTCCAGCCCCATCTCAGTGGTATTGCGGCATCTGTGGATCACACAGGTACATTTAGCATCGTCCTTCACTCGCCAAGAGTAACAGTGACACCCTGTGGCAAATTCAGTAGAGGCCTTGCACTGAATTTCCTGGTTTTCTTTCAGATTTGCCTCCGAATTTCTTACACCGTGGGGAGTATCACAGGAGGATCCCTCCTCTGCACATCAGTTCATCAGGGGGTCATCAGTTTGTCATTTGTCTCTCATTATACGTTTCCATTATTGGAATACATGTCTAATGAGCTCTTTAATTCTAAGATACAGAGAACACTCTGTGCCCCAGATGGCCAGATGCTTGAGAAGGTGGAACAGGAAACACAAATTGAGAAAAGAAGAAAATATTACATTTCAGTTTAAATTGACTTCACAGGAATATACTGCTGTTCATTGGCTTTCATACTGTTTTTCTCTGACATGGAAACTGTCTACTGAACTGTATCAGAATGTAATGACAAAGATATCCACAATATAAAGGTATCCACAATACAAAACTGTACTACATAAACAAATACATGTTGAAGTTAGGATCCTCCTTATAACTTACTTGCATCATTCCTTTGGTTTGCTTAATGAACCTAAATAGCACAATTGCTCTGTAATTACTGTCATAATTCTGATTCCCAGTTAAGTCCCTCACTGCACAATACTGTAGTTCTACTGTGTTATCTCATGCTGATATAAAAGGCATGTACCCCAGTTAAATATTTTTCAATGAGTTTAACCTTTGACACTCATTATGCCTTTCAGGCAACATAGCTGGCTGAATACTATGGTCTGCACACTGCAAATGCTTTAAGCCTCATGCATGCAAAATAGCTGACAAAAGAAAGATTTTAAAACTTCGTGAGAGGAAGTGGTCTGCTTTTGGCCATTTGGGGGGTTTTATGATTGTGGGTTTTTTGAGTTGGGTGTTGTTGGTTTGGTGGGGTTTTTATGGGTGTAGGAAGAAGAAAAAGTTAAGAAATATTGGGCAAATACCTCTGTTAAACTTCATATGAATCTTCTGTTATACACAGATTGCCTTAAAAAAATTAATGGACATGCAGGGAAGAATGTCATAAATTAGATTTTGTGTCCTCTGTGCTTGAAATTAAGCTCATTATGTCTTGTCCTATCAAGAGTCCGTTCAGTTTAGTTGTTTGGGTGGCAGGACAGTTCTTTAAGCAGTGGAATAGACTGCATTAGTCAATGGTCTATTCTTCAGAGATTGTTGTAAGCAAGTTACACAAGTGCCTATGGCAAATATTTTTGGTAGAGTTAGATCTGTTTCAAAGCAGAGAGAGGGAGCAGATGACTTCCCAAGGCTCCTCTCAGTCCTTCCTTTAGTGAGTTTATGGTTGTGTCAGTGAACTTTGTGGTTTAAATAGTATTTTGTGCACATCTACTTTCCCAAGTCTCATTCTGTTTGCTTAGGTTCCATCCAGAAAAACAGTGCCCCCTCTCACTACCTCTTCCCTTTGGTGGGCTCTGCAGCCCTGTGTTTGGTGCCCACAGAGAGTGAGTACTTGTGTTGAACAAAGCGAGCACATTGCTCCCACCATCCAAAGCCCTTGGTGTCCCTGAAGGACTGGCACACAGCAATCCCACTGGAGATTTCCCAAGGGAAAATAAAGGGGCAGCTCCACTTTCAGGCCCAGCTGTTTCCTTCTCTTTGGCTTTACGGGATGTCTGCAGGTCAGGGCTCAGAACGAAGCCCTGGTAGCCCCCCATGTCTGTGCACTGCCCTCCTGGCTCCCTGGTTGTTCCCCGGAGGCCTTGCTGTTCCTGAGGGAAGAATTCTGCTATATGAGGTTAAGCTGAAGACACAGGGACTGCCACTGTCCCTTGAAGAACTCACTTATCCCATATGAGCACTCCCTGACAGCCTGTGCAGACTAGACATTGTTGACCTCTGTCTCCCTCCAGGGAGCACTTCAGAGCTTGAAGACATGGCTTGACATTAAGTTTTACCTCAATATTATTTTATTTGGGCTCTTAGTTATTTGCTTTAGCTGAAATTTAGGGAAAAACGTTTTTAAACCAGAAAAAGTAAAATTGGATAGGGCTTCGTGTGTTGTTTTTTATACAGATCAATCACACGAGATTTTTACAAGAGAAACATTTTATTAAAATCTTGAATAAATTGTTTCTCTGATTCCTCGTACGCTCTTCATATCTTACCAGATTCCCTCAGGTACAGACTTCCAATTACAGCACAAAAAAAATTATTTGGTGTTTGTTCTGTCTCTTTTTGTTTCTTTCTTTGTTATTTTCTTTTTTTTTTTTTATGTGAAACATCAGCAATAGCTTTTCCACTGCATATGGCTAAATATTTAAGAATAGATAAGAATACATATGTGGAGTAAGAATCAATTTTTAAGACAATTCTTAAGAAATATTTGCAAGCATTTCATCGTAACTCTTTAGGGAACTGGCCTTTCCCCTTAGCTGCCCTTGTAAATACATTTCAGAGCACATGGATGGTAACAAAGCTGCCTCTGTCATTGCTGCTTTGTGTCAGCATTGGAAGCCAGAGCTGCAAAAGCTTCATGTATCTTTGAGACTTTGCATTGCTTTCAGCTATATAGGAAGTGAATATAAAATGAGGTGTTAGACCTGTGAAGATGAGTGCGTTTCCTTGATTTTTACACACTACACTGTCTTACTCAAGTTAATGGTGTAAGTTTTTGGAGCAGGTTTTTTATTCTTTGTTTGTTTTAAATATGGTGACTCTGTGGGCCAAACCATCTTTCATGGAAGTGATGAGAAATTTGCCACTGATTTTCCAACTAAGAATAGTTTTTGCAATACTAGCTGAAAGAAAAATCCATTAACAATAGTGTAGAGACATCCTATTTATTTATTTATGTTAACACTAATGCGAATTGTGTGAATTAGTAGTATTTTTGTATATGAATTACTGTTAATAGTATAAATTAATAGGATACTGGATGAGGTCTTTTATTCTTCTCGAGTGTTTAGTCCTGCATGACTTGCAAACATGAGGAGCAATATATCATGCTCTTAATGAGGAAGTCAAATTAACATATATATTTTTTCCTATCTAGATTAATATGCCCCATGGGTGCTGCCTTTGATTATGTAATCCCTTCTGTGAATGGAAATTATTATCTGGAAATACTGTGAATGCAATTAGCAATTTGAATCTGCTAAACTATTAGTCTACTTAAATATGATGAATCAGTTCTTTTACTTCAATGAATATTTCTAAGGAGAACATAAACTGCATTTTATTTTGCATTACATTCTCCAGGCAGGTTAGATTATCAGCTTCTCTTTTGTTTTCAAACCTTTCTAAGTTTTTATCAATACAATGAAGCAAGTCACAGGAACACATGCCCACTTAAAAAATATTTTATATACATGTTTTACCTTGTCTCAACTCCACCTGGTTGTTAATTCTAAAAGGTTACAATACTTAAGACCATGTGATTAAAGTTTCTTATGTTGTTGATGAATCATCTTAGTCTACAACTACGTTATATAACACTATTTAGTTTTCACACACAGAGGATATTTGCAAAACTAAACAAACATTTTCTGATGGCATCTAGGTTTTGAACATTGGTTTTTTTAGTGCCAATTCTACCTCCCCAGGAAGTCAATAGTAGAGAAAGTCACTGTAAAAATGTCCACTGATTTCAACTAAGTAATTTGCCTCAAGATGGAGAACCTTGCCAAATTCAGATTAAGCAAATTATATCAAGTTGTCTTTATTTTTTTAAAAAAGAGGGATGGGGTGGAATGGGGTGGGTGCAGGTGCTTATATATAAAAGTGTGCATATATATATATATATATACTGCCCAAGCCTGCAAAACTGGAATGCCTTTAGCAAATTAGGTGCCAGCTTCACCAATATATTACTCCAGTTTTACACAGTGCTTAATTTCCTGACAGCAACTAGAGTAGTGCAGTGGCAAATGAGCACCTTAGCCCTGAGGGCTGGTTGTTGGTTATCCATGAAGAGCCTGCATTTACTGCTTTGAGCCAACACACAGACCTGGGCAACAGCAGCATGTCACTGGTACATGCAGGTAATTTGGGTCACAGACTGGAACAAGACTAGAGTCTGCCTACTGAGCCAGGTGAACATGAATCTCTCAGACAAAATCTTGCAGTCATGGTCCAGCCTCTCCCCATCTTGGAACCTCCTGCTTCATTTGGTGGATCTGCTTCTGTAGTTCGTCTCTGTCCAGCTTCATTTTTGCTTCTAGAACTTGCCGCAGAGACCCAATGCTCTCATAGATGGCTGCGAATCCTAATTGCAGGTGAGAATTCCATTAGTTCATACCCAAGAGCAAGAGCATCACATAACCCCTGTCAGAATGTGCTTCCCACTGTAACACCCTGCTTTGCACTAGGAACAGCAGAAGTTCTGAAGGGAAATAGGATGTAACTGTGTTGGTGGCAGAAATGCCCCCGGTCCCAGCCGAGCTATGGCTGTGTGTGCTCTGGGGAGGGCACTGCCAAGCTGGCAAGATAACAATAATACCCCTTATTGCTGGGAATGTCACACACAGGGAAAATCCTGATTAATGCCACAGGTGTAGCCATTACATCTGCCCCAAAAGTATTTAAATTACTGTGATACAAACAAGGACATTTTGTGTATTCTTATAAGTTGTTCACTGTTACCACAATTCAGAAACAAGGACTTGATGACTATGGTCCTACCAGCATTAACTTCGGCTTTCATTTCTTTTATATCTTCGTTTATCTCATTCTGGAGTTTGCCAATGCGAATATTTATCCTTTCTTCAGTCTGTTTTGCTTCATGTGCTTCCATGGTTATCTTCTGCATTTCTTCTATTTTCTCAATTTTCTCTGCCATTTGGTTGAATTTCATCTCAAAAGCTCTCTCACTCATTTCCTGGAGCCCAGAAAAAGAATTTTAATGATTTACTCTGCATATGAAATAACAGTAGTCTTTCAAAAATATTAAATAGATATTGACTGTCTTTTATCTGGAATTCAAAGGTGTAAGGAATTATACTTTTTTTATAAAATGATTTTAACAGACTTGATTACTGTAGGCTAAAATACTGATCTGTTTAGCACTGATCAGATTTATTTAAAAATTCTCAGGTTGTGGGATTGTTACACTTTACATCAGTGAAGACACTTAGGCAAATACAGAGGCAGTTTGAAAATCTCACTCAAATAGTAGCTCAATTATATCATCTCAGTTATTAATAAAGCATTTAGAATACTTCCTGAGCAGTACTATAGGATATTTTAGAGAAACTTACCGTGTTTTCCTTAAAAGTCAGTGAGAGTTGTTCAACTTTTTGCACAAGCTCTTTTTCAATCTTTTCATGTTCCTGTTCCAACCAGCTACGTGCAGACAAAATCTGACTGCTGAGTTCCTCAATGGCATTTTTTAATCTAAGAGCACAACAGAAATTAGCAGGTACAAAAGGGCAGAACTGGTCATTCAGCAGTGACTTTTTTTATGAACGTGTTCATAAAATAACATAATGGCAATTTGATACATTCTTCTCACCATATGAAGGTGAGTCTTTGAATTGTAAGGCTACTAAACTGGATAAAGTAACCTTGTTTTAGAAAACAAAGGTGAAAGAGCACAACAAAATAGCAGTTATTTATACAAAACTCATCACAAATTTTGAAACCTAGCAGATGAAAATTCATTGTGGTATTGAAAATAGAATATGATCATCCATTCAGATTATAATCTTTGTGCCCAGAGGTCTTAAACCAGAACAAAGATTTGGTAACCATTTATTATGGTGGCAGTGCTGGTTCAAGTGGCTCCACTTACATTGCCTGTACCCACCTCAGCTTCACACCAACCAAATGTGCCAATCAAACTGTTTCTTTTCTCCAGTGAGTATTTGAAATCTGGGTCTATTCTCTCATCTGGTTGCCAACAGTTCTACTGGTGTAACTGGTGGGATTGCAGGAGGATGGCAATAAGCAGTAAGGAACAAGGATGTGGATGGCTTATACCAGAACTGCCTGGAGAGGAGTTAATATCTGAATTGAATATAATGTCCCCATATAATGTCTGGTAGTAGCACAGTAGCTTATCATTAATAATTTAGGTATTTCAGTTATATTCGTGTTTGAAGCCAATTCAAAGCAGTAACACTTTGTGAATGCCGTGCTTTGCTTCCTGCTTGAGTTGAACATTTTGCCCTGCTCTGGACAGCCACCTCCAGCTTTCATTATTTGGCACAGTTCTTGCAGAAGAGCAAGGAAGGCACCAGGCCACTCTTACAAAAATCCTTAGTTGTGTCGTTTGAGTTCTGCCCAAATACTTAACTAGGGACTTAATGAACTTTTCAAAATTGCCTAAGCACATCAGGGGCAGGATTCCTGGTGAAAGCAAGTCCCACTTGATAGACCATTGTGCTTTTGGAATATCTGTGGAGCAAACATGTATTCAGAGAGGTTCATGCTTTTGTAGACCTGAAGATTGCAACAGTCAGACTTGGAAAACTGAGGCCCTGCCTCCCAGGGTGCAGGGCAGCAGCACTTACTTGGTGTCCAGGAGTTGTAGCTGTTGGTTGCTCTCTTTGTAGGCAACCTTGAGCTTTGCTTCTTGCTGCATTATCGATTGCTCTACTCTGCTCAGCAGGTGAGAAATCTGAAACAAAATTCAGAATTTACTATTTTTCAGCAGCATTGCATCACAGTTTCACCTGGGACATTTTTATAACAGCAGGGAAGGTCTTAGATCACTTCTGCTAACGTTTCTAAAATTATTGAATTGGCATATTTTACTTTATCTTGAAAAATACAATATCTCTTAACATGAAAGTATCAACATTTTGAAAACTGTAATTTTTTTTTTGCCTTAAATAATTGCAATAGTTTTGCCTTGACAGCATCTCCCTGCTCCCCCCTTGAGACAGCTGGATTTGCAGAATCCATACATCTCCACATTGCCACATAAGCACAGTAAATAAATAGCAAAGCACTCCACCAGCAGTGAGGGGTGTGCTCCATCACTCTGTGTATAATGGCTACTGCAGGGACAGAAGGGCTGGGTTTTACTGGGGATAGGTCATTACTAGAAGAAAATATTTCTCACCAAAACAGTCATCCCACTTTCACAAAACAGTTCTGGCTTACAAGATGCATGACAACATCCTCCTGACATGCTAAGGTACTACACTGAGCCTTCTGAGAAAGGTAAAGTGGATTTTAACCATTTACCTACCGCAAAATGAAGATGTAAAATACTTTTGTTGACCAAGAAAATGGGAAGGCCTTGAGATGGAGATATGAAGAATCCTTTTCCTTAATGTCACAAGTCTCTGCTTGTATCTAGTGCTCACTTCCATTCTCAAACCCAATGGAAGAGAAACCTGACGGACAGATTAATGGATTCACAGAACCCAGAGCCAGTTTTGTTTTGCAGACCTTCAAAAATTGTGTTCAAACAGATAAAGAATCATCCTGGGAAGGCCAAAACATACAGGGAGAGACACTGATGCTTGCATTGTTGTAGTTTTGTGGAGCATCCCTGCCATGTTCACATTCCAACCTCAGGAAGCCATTCAGGCCAGAAATCACTGACTTTTGTTCGTTCCTGGAGTCCTTTCAGATGCCTTTACACACTAGTCCCTTCTACACAGGATGCTGAAGGCAGAAATTAAGGACCTTTTTTCAGTTAGACCAGTATACTAATGCAGGTAGGTACCAATATTCAATGTAATAACGACTGTGAGCAGCTACACCTCTCCATTTGTAAATCTGTGACCTCCCAGGATAATAATTAACAGTACTGGAATCTGTGGGAATTAGACTGTAACGCTTACCTGTACATGGACTGCTTTGGTCTAAATACCATACCTGTATTTCTGCCTCTTTGATTTTAGATTCTAAGATCAGCTTGGAGGTGTGTTGGTCTTTACTTAGGCTCTGAAGTCTTTCATATGTAATTTTATGCTCTGCAGACAGTCTGGCTAACCCAGCATCACACCTGTTTCAATAGATAAAAGAAAAAAGCAACAGCTACATAGAATAGGAGGTTCAGGCTTTTTAAATTTTCCAGTTTATACTGGCCATTTCTGGTCTAGGGAAACCATGTGGCTGTCTAGGGAAACAATGTCTTATGAGACTGTAAGAATTGTCATGTATATCTCATAGTATTCAGCAAACTGCTCCCAAATGGGCTCGAGGTCCAATAGTCTGACACACACATTGCAGTCATCTGGACACTGCCACGATATGGGCAGGCTGTGTTATCAGTCAGGGAAATCACATCAGAAAGGCAAAGGTGCACAATTTCATTACCTTGTGTTTTTGGCATACTCCAGAATACATCTGACTGGGTGTGTATGATTTCGCCTTAATGATTAAGGACCATTTTTTCATGATTGTAGCTTTGTATTTTTATTTGTGAAACAGTAGTATACAATTAATATATGTAGTAAACAACACGGGGCAAATTTTACAGTTCTTAGTCTTTGTTTAGGTAAATAAATAAATAGTCACTGAAAGCAGTGGCAATTTTGTCTCAGAAAAGATTATGAAATGAAGTCCTGGAACACAATAATTATTGTTTCTTTTCTTCACATTGGAACATTTGATGCTGTAACATTTTCAGTCTAAATGTGCCCTAGAATATGTGCATTTTCTACCAGATTTCAAAAAGAATTTGACCAGGTGGATTTCATCTACAGTAATACAATAAAGGCATTAACTGAGCTGTAGAAATGTACATACTGTGATTTCAGGAGTAAGACCTCTGTGAAGTATGACTCATGGACAGTTTTTTGCTAAGGGAAATATGTAACCAGCAATGTTACCAAATTTGATCTAGAAAACTGATGGGGAACAGACAGCAGTTACAATCTGAGGGAGAAAAAGGCAATAAAATGGAACAAGCTGAGGCAGGTTAAGTCATTACCTAAACCAATGACACACTTTATGCTCTTTTTAGTCACATTTCAGTTTGCAGGCTTTCGTTTCAACATGCATTTTCATCACCTCGGTTACAGTAACTGCCATTATCATTAAACATGAAGGGAAAGTCCCAACTCAGATGGCAAATGGAGCATTTGCTTATTATTATGGTACGATTTCAATAAGAAAATCATCAGTCATGCAAAATAGCACATAGACATTATAAAAGTTTTGGAAATCAATTTATGGTGTGGCGGCTGAGCACAGTGAGAGCAGTGAGTAATATCTGTAGGAAGACCAGCTGAGGTTTACACAGCACTGAACTTTACTTCTGGGTCTCACAATCAGGCACTTCTTTTAGAAAGATGAGGAAAACCAAATCTCTCCCCATTGTTATGATCAGAGAGAATCAGAGCAATGAAATCATCTCACATCTAATCACCAAAATGCTGTGGGCTCCAAAAATGGTTAGTGTTGTTTCTCTGAGACATGACTGAAAATATAAAAAGCAACAGCTTTGAAACTACTGAAGCAAATGTAAACAGCGAGCATCTGTAATTCTTTTTAAAGCAAATAAATGTTCTGGCTTTAATCACAGAGCATTTCTTTTCTTCATGGAACTCAGTTACCTGGTCAAAGGGTTCATGTAGTTCCATGGTAACTGAAACACTAAAATTCTGACTGTGTTAATTTAGTGTCAGCCTGGTGTGTATTGATCAGATTATTTTGGTTTTTCCACTATATCTGTTGTACACACCCACAAACACCTGATCAGTTTTGACCTGGAAGAAAATATTAGTGTTCAGTATCAAAGAATGAGGTTCTGACATTAGCTATGTGAGTACACATTTTGAGTTAAAAAGTTAGGACAGTTAAATAACTTCACTCCTTGCTTCCACTGGCTTTCAAACAGAAAGGGAGGCAATAATGAGATGAACATATGGAAAAGCATGGGCTTTCTAACACTTTTGATTCAGGTTTCTACCGTATGATGGGTTGGAAGATAATCAACAATCTAAACACAAGGGAACATTATAGCTTGCAATTTTTCCCTGTTAAAAAAAAAAAAAAAAGAAAGAGAGGGGAGAAAAAAAATGGCACACTATAATCCCCACTGAATTCCCCACACCTCTGGAAGTTCTTTTTTGAGTCTTCTTTATGGATTCATATTAAAATGACAATAGAAGTATTCTTAAAAATAGAAATACATGTTTCTGAACACTGTATTTGATTTAATCTCTATAGATGTAGCCAGTGGACTATAAAGACATAGGTATAAAGACAGAGGTTGGAAACAAGTTTCAAGGTTTGGTCATCCTAAAAGCACAACAAAAGACAGGAGAAATAGATTAAGATTTCTAGGATGGATCCTGGTTTAAAAATATAAGAGCTGAGTATAAAACAGTTTTGTACAAAGAAGTGCACAATAAATAATTCTCTGAAATACTGAAGCAGTCCATAAAAATAGCCCAGGGCAATTTTTCATATGCAGTTGCAAACATGCACTGTTGAAATTTGGACCAAAGGTGCACTAGAATGTGTTCATTTTGCTACTGTTTCATTTGGGGGGACAATTTCTGAAAGTTCTGATTGCAAGCTGTGTACTATGGGGAGATTGGTAAATGAAGACTAAATGGAGAGTTTTCATACTGCTAAGTATTATCCTCGATTGCAGAATGTAGTAGAATTCTAGAAACCAGTAAAGTTTATTATAAACAGTTAAATTATCAAACAACTGCCTTCCAAGCTGTAGTAAGCAAAAGCAGTAGTTATTTTTCTGGCACACTGAAGAGCATTTTTGTTGTCTTCAGCCTCTAAGAAATCCAAAGACAGTGGTCGCTCCAGTTGGTATCACTAGAGCCTAGAGAAGGCTGAGAGCTGTGCCAATACTCTGCACCACCTGGGTACTCTATACCTGTGCTGTACTGGTACCCAGAGAGATGTTAATGTTCCTGTTCTGTTATAACAGGAGGGGTTTCAATTAAAATGCCAGTGTTTCAGTGAAAAACAAGCAGTGAAAGGCAAGTTGACACGTGCAGGGCAGGCAGCAGGAAGGACCAGCAGAGCTGCTGGATGGTGCTGGTGTGGCCCAGGAGCCCAGAGCAGCCCCCCCTGCTCACCTCCTACACAGCAAGAGCCAGAGCACAGCAGATTTATTGTACCCAAGGAGTTCACAAATTCAGTGCGTCCCAGACGCATCAGACTCATTTTCTGTGCAGTGCAGGAAAATCTGCCTACATCTAATGAGTCCAGGTTGTCTGAAATGAATCAGTTCTATAACGTATATAAAAAAATCATCTATATATGCAAAGTAGGCCCAGTTAGAACACGCAGAGTTGCTGTTTCTCTGCATGTTTTAGCCATCGGGAAGCTTCTAGAGACAGCTATTGATATCTCTACAAGGAGGCTGCTGCATTTAAACTTTCCAGACAAATGTTCATAGTACACAAGTAATTCTCTAAATAAATGATAAGGCACTACTACTGAATTTTATGACTTAGTATCACTAGAAAAAGAATTGTTAAATCTATGCTATATAAAATTGAGAACATCAGGGACAGGAGGCTGGAGAAATGGATCTACTGGCACCTATCTAATTCTCTGCTGAATGTGTCACTGTATTTAACAGAGGTAATATTTTTTCTTAAAGTTAATAATCATGCTGATTCTTGGGAATCCTTCATGGTGAACGCTGTGATAATGCTTTACAAGTTCATCCATAAATTGTGCTTATTGAGAAATGGTCCAAAGACATGAGCTGCAATGTGTATTCAGTCATTTCCTGATAGCAATAGTAGTTGATTTTATGATGTGAGTGAGGTGTGTCCAAACCTCATTCCTCCAAACCAGGGGAGTGTGGTTTGGAGCTGTGGTTCAGAACTGCATGTGCATGTAGGGATCCCTGTTGTCATCATTAGAAGCAGCAACCCTCAAGAAATAACAAGACAGTTGTTTGATGATATATTGACATGTTACAGAACAGTTGGTGTTAGGAAATAATCACCACTCTCTTCAATATTGAAGTTGAATAGGATGTTTAATGTGCATGTAATTACTGGAACTGAAATTTGGCCAGAATCCTAAGACCGACACTAAAACTATTACATGACCAAAGGGCTCAGATTTTGGGATTTACTGTAGTGCAGTGTGTATGAACTGAGCCACACCAAGTGTGTGTCTGCACACCACCAGCCCAGAGCACACGGGTTGGACTCGGAGTTAGTGAGCCTGTCACTGCAGCCTGAGCCACACCTTCACTGGGGCTGAAAGCTGATGCAGAGTAAGTTGGTGACCCACAGGAACTTGATCATGTTTCTAATGTTTCACTCTGAACTCCTCTGAAAGCTAGCACGGCTAGATGTGAAAGTAAAATTGCATTAGGTGAGTAAAGTTTATTTTACGTAAGGAACATTGGCTAGAGTAATTAGAAACTGTTTATCCCAGGGAAAATTCTGTATTGTGCCAACAGCACAACAAACCACTGTCTTGACCATATTCTCCAGCTGGTGCTGTAATCATTATTCACAGCAACACTCATTTTCGAAGTAGAATATGTCTGTAAATAAAGGCAAACAGTTTTCCCTCATGGAACACTGCTTTAACTTGATTTCTGATAAAGGGAAGATATTTTTTTTCTTCCTCATTCAGGGAATTTTTGTCTGTAGAGAGCATGCTGAATAGAAGCACAGAGGGCACAAGCAAAGATAACAGTTAAAAGACAATAAACTGATTCTCTTAGGGTAATGACTACAAATAGCCTGCAGTTGTTGCCCAGTCTGACATAAGGCAGATGGGTTTAATCTCATACAATTATCAGATAAATTGCAACCCAAGCGCAGTACCAGGGCGGTGCCCTCAGTAAATAAAGGAGGAAACTCTGGCACAGAGTGTGCCAGTCCCTCACCACTCCCCTTCTGAGCACTCAGGGCAGGCAAGGGCCCTGCTTTGACGTCCAGGCCAGCACCTGTTTCTTCTCTTGAGTTCTGTTATTGAAGGCAAAGACACTACATTTTGCTTCCCAAGGTGTCAGTAATGGTGTTGCTCCAAATGTGGACCTGTCAGGATGTAGTGTGATCTCAAAGTGGACTTTTTATATAAAGAAGCAGGAAGATCTAGGCATGTATTTAAGGGATTTTTCAGTGAGATACATATGTGTGTGTGTGTGTCTTTCTCTTTCAATCAGTTTTCTGATTTGACAAAATAAACTAGTTCATTCATTTTTGCTAAAGCATAGTGCATAACATACTAAATTTTTAATTCTTTTTAAAACCTCTCTGAAGTATTCTTTACAAAATGGGCTATGAAAGTTACAGTGGAAGCTTCAGGCAACTGAATAATTTATGAGAAAAACTTCAGTTCAAGAAAATTCCGCCCTGATTTTTTCTGTAGCCTTTTGAAGGTTATCACTAAATCAGCTGATGTACAAAGAAGAAAAAAAAATTACCTGTACAATATAGACAATGGGTCAAATTCAGGACAAGTATAGCTCCATCAGAGTTATCAGCCAAGCTGCTTTAGGCCAGATTAGGTCCTTTCCCTGTAGCTGTACATATCCTCTGTCTTTTGTGTTCAACTTTAGGGACACTTAAGCCAGTGTTGCTGTACTGGGGTTTGTAAACGTGTCGTTGATGGCACAGTGAAGTCTGTGTAGCTGCACAATTGTAAGCTGGAGTATCAGGCAGCCTGTAAAACCTCTATTATTGTATAGCCTTCTGTTCCTTATGTGTCACGTAGCCTGTGGGTTTTAATATGGCTAACCAACAACTGAATGTGCAGATTTTTATTTCTAAAAGATATGCAAAAATGTGCAACTATTTTGTTCTTCACAAGTGCAGATTGTTCCGTGCTGTCTTTCTAATTGTGCTAATTAATGTGTTTCAAAGATACATGAGTCTAACCACAGTACTTTTTAAAGCTGAACCAAATCCAAATTTGCCAGAGGAATTCGAAGTAATTTATTTAAAACTAATTTCAGGAATTTTAGGAATTAAGTGTGATATTATTAAGTTTAATATGTAATACTGGAATGCAAAGGATTATTATTCATTCAACATAGAACAAAATTATCCTGGGAATTTTGCCAAAGTTGAATTCAGCCCATTATCATTCACATTAATACTTCAAGATTAAAGCAACATTAACTAGTCCCCAAAATACAGTTCCATGTTGACTTTTACCTTGCAACTCTTCCCCGAAGATCCCCTAAGCCAGAAAGCTGCCGCATTTCCAGACTCTTCAGGGTAGAATTTGTTCCGTAGCTGAGATTGTCTCTGACACGTATCTGTTCCTGCAGCATCTACAAAGCATTCATATGCAAATAAAAGCTCAGTATGTCACATTTAATGTACACTTAAAATGTCACTCACTATTTTTCAGTCGTTCACTACCCTCAGATACCATTTTATTATTACTTTATTAAAACTTCGTTCTGCAATGTACTAAACCAGATATCTTTTAGGCATTTTATTATTTCTTGTTATTAGTGTCCAATCTGCACATAAATACCATAATATGCAAAAGTATAACTTGACAATAAAAATGAAAGGATAAAAGATATTGGTTTTTATCCTTTCATTTTCCCCACCACACCCGTGTTGCTCACTGCAGCAGAGGTCACATGTGAAGTCATGGATCTGCATAGGATTAGGTCATAAAAATGAGCAGTTGGGTTTGGTTACTTGGTGTCATCGGTGAGTCAGAAGGGAAAGAAAGTTTATTACAGAGCTCAGGCATTTCCTAGTGTTTACACAGCACAGCCTTTGGACTGAACTTGAGCTGGGTATTAGTGTCGCATTAATTCATTTTTTCAAGATTTTCCAGTGCAGCTTTTGAAAGCAAGCTTATTAGAACCACAAAGGCTTCTGTGTTTATATGCTAATATCCTGTGCTATTTTCATAGCCCCTGAAAGAATTATGTAATTTGCAAACACTTTTTCAAGTTGTAAAAACAGTTTATAAACTTACAGGATCTTCAGACCTCGTCTGACCTCTGCTTATCCTGTGGTATAAACTGTCTTAGGAAATTAGCAGGAATGAGTAGCTGGGATGGCGTTAGTGCCGTGGAGCATTCCCGACATACCTCAATGTCCCGATTGAGCTGCCTCACTATGGCCGTGATGTTTCGGATGTGCTCCTCCAAGAGCTGCCGGGCCAGCCGGTCTCCCCCCCCTTTGTTCTGCATTCTGTGCAGAGTGTGAACAATGTCCTCCTTAATGCGGAAAGCGTGTTCCACAAGGGCCGCCGTTGTTTTCTCATGGCTTAGGATTCTGTCTTCCAGCTGATCCACCAGGCTGGCAGATGCCAGCGGCACCGCTGTCAGTGCCTGGCTGTGCAGCGGGATGTTCCGAACCCGTCTAGTGCAGAAGAATATCCAAGATATTGTAAAGTTCTCACGCAAAACTCTGCAATGTCTTTCCACGGGAGACAGTGCAATGCTATCTGAGTACTGGGAGAAGCCCCAAAATACTCACAGAGAGAGGGCCCACTCCTACAAATAAGCAGGTGCTGTGTTGGCTACTGCGTGTGTCTTGTACAAAGGCAGGTCAGGCTCCCTGTCATTCCCCTTAAGGGAGCTTACAAAAGCATAGGATCTTAAGAAAAGGACATTAGCATAATAAAAGTAGTTACAATTCAGAACTAGAATTTGATTAAGAATCCAAATTCAAGCCCCTTTATTGAGTTTCAAAAGTAATGTTATTTGTCTCTGCAGTTCTCAGGCTTAATCTAAGCCGTAACTGTAGAAGGTAGGTGTTGTAAATCAAATGCAAACAGACTGAGATTAAAAAGCAGTAGCCTGTGTCAATTCCTTTTTTCAGTCTCTATAGCTATCCTGTAATACACACAGAAGCTTGTTCCCCCATGAACTGGACAGGAGCATATGTGGGTATAGAAAGATCAAAATTATTACAAACTTCTCATAGTCTTAGAACACAAATTTTCCCCCCAAAATAGCTTACATTTGGGTACCTTGAATATTTGTCTATATTTTTCAAGGGTGCAGTGCACTTGCATAGCTTCCATGGAATGCAATGGAGCTCATGGGTGCTGAAAGTAAAACAATTAGGCTGCTAATGCATGCAATCTTTTCCTGCCACTATATTCTGTAAAGAATAATGAAAACTTTCAGAAGCATAAGGGGAAGATACAAATTCAACCCTACTTTGAAAGAGGAGATCTTTTCTTAGGACTGTATTATTTACTGTGCATTCTCATTTTCATTCCTATTAATAAGCCAAATCAGCAGTTCAGTTTCACCATGATGATACTGTAAGAGATGCATGAGGATTCTTAATACAGGTCACTTTTGGCTCTGAATTTTCACACTCGTTCCATGCTATTAGAAGACTGGCTAAAGTAAAATATTGTAGGACTTCTAGTCAGTTACAGTTTAAGTTATTTAATTTATTTGGGAAATGGTTAAGTAAAAGCTGAGGAATTGTGATTTGGGCCATGATTTGAATGTTTACAGTATTTCACTTTGCTTTGCATACTAATGCCAAAGTCCCAAGCCACGGCACTACTATATGTAGGGAACCAAGAGACACATAATACTCTGCAATACGAAGATTTTAATTTTTATATTCCAAACTGTACCTTTCAGAAGGGGCAAGAGTTGGGAAGATTGGGCTTCGGTGGGCCATTTTCTGGTCAATAATTTATGTCTGTTGAAAAAGTACACATTGAATTATTGAGTAGTTTATATCGGCACTGACATGACTAAATTCTTCTGCTTTAAGTGCACCTTTAAGTAAAGTTTAAGATTAAAAATAGATACAAAAGAATGAAGACTAAAAACTGCTAAAAAGCTTTTTATAGTGAAAATTATACTCTTGAAAAGGCAAGGGTGACAGCCTTGAAACTGAAATCTGCTGTTGACCTACAGAACCGGTTTGGCAGGACAAAGGTAAACAAACTTCTTGTCCCCAATCTGTCTACTGGTCTCAGACATAATTAATCAGTGAATAATAAAGTAAGATCTACAGGATTATCGTAAAACTTAGGAAAATATTGACTGGAGAGTCAAATACAAATGTTTCATTACAGTAGATTATTAGGGATGAGGTGCTTTCCAGGTAAAAGCATTGGCAGTCAGAAACCTAAATAAAAGGTGTGACATCAGCATAGTTTAGCAGAATTGAGTCTTTTGCTAATTTGTCTTGAAATCTAAATGATCACACTTTATGTTGTAAGTAAATTCTTCTGTGGTAAGAATATAGATTATGGCTTTAATTTTTAGACACTGCCAGCCAGACTGTGACAGACATTGCAGCAGAGTAGGTCTATTCAATAGCTTCAGAAAGATATTTTAATATCTTACTGTGATACCAGTACCTGGCTCAGAAGCTTTGTCTGCTGACAGAAATTAAATTAATGACAAAGATGTTAGCCTCAATCAAATCCAACTATTCTACCCTATATAAAACAAATCAACATTTTTAAGTATCAAGAGAATGAGAACGGCCTAAGCCTGAACTCCCTGGGAACCTAAAATCCTCCCTGAAAACTAAAGGCTGATGTATGAAAAGAATTTTGCAATTGCTGATGAAATCCTGTGCATTATGCTCTACCAGTAGAAAGAGAAAAATGGGTTATGGAAATAAAATAGCCAAACAGTGATTGTGAAGAAGCAATAAGGCTGCCCTCTGAGATCTCAGAATGCAAAGCATGTTTGTGCTTTAGAAATGTATGAAAGCAGTGCCTGGGAGCAGAGAGCAAACATTGTCACAGTGTGTGTGTTCTATTTATAGCACGGTGCTTCAGAAACTACAAATTAGGAAAAAAAATAGTTTTAAGAGAAGGTGGGTTGCTGAGCAGCAGTGACAATAGACAGGAATTCAGAAGGTCGGAGTTTAACTCCTTGTTCAATCTCTGACCCACTGAACTTCAGACAAGTTATTTCCATGCCTAATGACTCAGTTTCCCCATATGGAAGAGAGAGAACGATACCTACCTCCCTGTTTAAGTTCTTACATGGCTATAAGTAAAAAGCAGGGTATAAGAGCTGGGTATCATTGTGATGACTTCTGCGTTCAAAATCCTGCACAGACACTGAAGGTCCAGTTCTGCAATCTGTTCCTCACACCGTCCTTTCCCAGTTGTTGGTTTTTAAGCAATGCCACCACTCTCCAGATGTCCCTCCTGGCTGTATCCCCAGGCTACACCACCTGAGATCATGTACTCTTAGACCTCTGGGCCTTAACACATTTTAATGATCTTGATGCAGTGAAGCATTTGAACACAGTTTAACTGTAAACACAGGGGTTATCCCACTGATTTAAGAAGAGCTGTGTGTGCTACAGCAGCAAAGCACTGGATGCTACCTAGAAGAACAAAGAACAAATATTAAAGTTGGCACAGTAGCAGTCTCTTAGTGAAATAAACTTATAAAAGACAGGCAAACAGTGTTTTAATCTTACGGCCTTTGGTATCTATTTATTATCAATTGGAAAAAAATGTTTGCAGCAGAGGAAGCATAGGTTTGCTTGAAGCTTTAACTTTTTCTGCCAGATTACCATTAGACATGCAGCTAAATGCAAGTATTTCGAGAAATTGTGCACATGGAACAAAAGTCACACAGATGAACATCTCAGTCATTTGTTGTTGCTAACTTAAGCACTTCCTTCAGTCACAGTGAAATATCAGCAGTTATTGGATTTCTTGATCTGATCCAATAGCCAGAAAGGATGTGTTTAAGATCTTGTTCAGCGGTTGTACAAAACTTTCCTGCAGTTTGAAGATATTTGCAATAAACTGTAACAAATAGATGTCAGAACTAATGACAAATTCCTTCTCTATGAGTGTATGTAATACCAACTTAGACTAGTAAATATAAAAGAAAACATAAGATGTTCTGACACCTGGATTCAGAGAAGTGTAATTTCACATGGCTGCAATTCTAATGGCAGTAAACTGGGACCAAGTTAAATACCAGTTTAAATACTCTCTACCGGTGCTTAATTTTATTTTAATGATGTTGTCTCCTACTTAATACTGCTATAGCAATTTAAGTCATGATATATTAACCCAGTAAATATTGGGTTGATTAATTTAGGTTACTGAATATTCCAAATATACTTGTCACATGGACAAGATAAAAGATTTTCCCCAGCTGTGAACTGTATGCCTGATTGCCAAAAATAACAGTTCACCTGACACACAGGGCAGCTTTTCCATAAAAACATGGATTACTTCCGTATTGTTTCTTTAAGTCATTGACATCAGATGTGTAAAAATCACCCATGGAACACGATGAAAAAACACTTTTAGCAATGTACAGTTCACTCCTGGCTATTTGTGCTGTGGCTTCCCTTCCCCACTTCTCAGACTGCCTTGCATGTTTATTTTCTGTGGATTCTCCATTTCTCCTGTTATGAAGGATAATCTCATCTGTAGTGTTCAGATCCTCATCTTCCATGATAACCTACGTCTAATACTTGCTGTAATGTCTCTGCACCTCGGAGTGTTTTTCACATTCATTCTCACAATATGCCTGCGGGGTAGGAAAGCATTATTATCCCTGAAAACATAATTTCCTTCTGTTGCTGCTAGGGAAGTGAAGCACGGGGTGGGCTATGTGACTTGCCACAAGTCACACGGGAATCAAAGCAGACTGAAATACCTGCCTAGGCAAACACTTTAATCACTCTTTTCTTCTTAAAATAGCAACCGCTTTGGTTGCTGCGCAGGGAACGTGTGACACCACCCCGGCAGCTCCCCAGTGTTACTCTGAAGTGCTCTGGGGCGACGCTTTGGAGTAAGAGAAAAAGTCCTTGTGTTGCACCTCAGCAAAAAGACGGGTCGAAAGGCGGCGGTGTCGGGGAGAACCGGCCCCCGCCGGCCCCCTCTGAACTCGGACGCGGGGTGCGAGGGGGTGCGGGAGGGACCCCCCGGCAGCGCCGCGACCGCGCCCGCGGCTCCGGGCCAGGCCAAGGGCCCTCTGGGGAAACAGGTGCGACGGCCGTGCCCGTGCCGAGGGCTCTGAGCTGGGGGATGGCGCCGGAGCCCTGCCCTGCCCTGCCCTGCCCTGTCCGCGGCTCGGCCCCGTGGCGCGGGGTCACGGGTGGGCGCAGCGATGGCTGCGGGGAACACGGGGCGTGCGACAGGCGACAGGACACCACGGGTCACACACCACTCACGGCCATGCAACACGGAGGGACAGAGCCGGGACGGGCTCTGCGCTCACTCACCGGTGCTGGCTCGGGGCAGGGCAGGGCTGCCCGCCGCTCCCGCGCATCCCCGGTCCGAGCCCCGCTCCGCTCCCGAGCGCCGTGACCGCCGCTGCGCCGCCGGGGG
Organism: Pipra filicauda; assembly: GCF_003945595.2. NCBI lineage: Eukaryota > Metazoa > Chordata > Aves > Passeriformes > Pipridae > Pipra > Pipra filicauda. The sequence continues at coordinate 5,366,909 of NW_024104976.1, read as the reverse complement.
CCCGTCCGTCCGTCCGTCCGTCTGTCCGTCTGCCTTCCCGGCCGGCTGCGCGGAGCGGCTGGGCTGGGAGCGCAGGGGAGCGCTGGAAGGGAGCGCTGGATGGGAGCGGGGCGGCCGCCGCAGGCCGGGCTGCGGGAGCGGGAGCGGTTGCCAGGACGCCGTCGCCATGGGAACGCGCTGGAGCCCGGGGCGGGCGGGAGGGAGCCCTTGGCATCGCCCCCTCCCCGCAGCTATTTCCCGGCAGCGCCCGACCCTCGGGAAGGAGGGAGGGGAAGGGCCCCGCGCACACTCGAGGCTCGGGGTCGAGCAGTGGGCACGGAGCGGGGGCAGTGCCCGCGCCTCCCGCGCCCGCAAACACCGGCCCCCGGACGGAAAGTTCGGCGGTGGCAAACAGCGGTGACTCCGAGTTTCGAGCCGAGAGTATGACTAAAGGCACGGGGGTTTCCAGGGCTCATATCAAACCGTGTCGGAATACAAGATTGTTGAAATCAATGGCAAATACTAATCTTGTTTGTGAGATTTCCAGGTTACATTTTCAAACGAGATCTAACGTGCAGCTTCACTGAAACTTCACATATCACAGCAAATGAGAGCTGTCTGCTTGTACAGCGGAGGCGTGCGAGCTGAGAGAAAGTATTACTGGATAAACAAATCCACAGAGGGTGTGTCTGCCTTCACTTTTGTTCCTGCTTGTGTCGTTCCTTGGATTTCGTTAGTTACAATCACCTTGGGTAAACAAAGGTAAATGAAATCCGAGGCAAACTGCACCACTTCACTCTGAAATAGCAGATTGTCTCTGTTTTTAGTTAAAATTCATGCCACATCCCATATTGTTGTATAGGCAAACCATTGCAGGACTGGGAATCAGTCAGATGTGAAGGGAGAAAGGGTTATACTGTGCACATGCTATTGTGGAAAACAAGACAGGGTCTGAGTCCACACTCTGATTGACCTATTTATTTTAAAATTCGATGATTATTTTATCATCAAAAGATCGGGCCAGAAAGAAAACATGCCATAAGTGCTTTCAAAATTATGAACTGAGAGTCATTGGACTGTGGGATAATTCAGCTTACAATGGACCCAGGAGAGCACTTGGCCAACCTCCAGCTCCAGGCGAGGTCACTGATGAGGCCAAATGCAGTTGCCCAGGGTTTTACCCAACCTGCTCTTGAAAACCTTCAAGGATGGAGGCCCCCCAGCTTTTCTGGACAGCCTGTTATCACCCATGCTTGTTTGGCTGCTGGGGGAAGAACATTTTCTTTATACCTAGTCCGGAACCCCTTTGTTTGCATCTATGTTGTTGTCTTCCCACCATGTGCCACTGTGAAGAGTCGGACTTTGCCATCTTGATGACTTCCTCACGGATGCTGGGGGCTCTTGTTAGGTCTCCCAAAGTCTCCTTTCATCAGGCTGAGCAAGCCCTGCGTTCCCAGCCTTTCCTCAGGGATCCAGCCCCTGACCATCTCACTGGCCCCTGCTGAACTTGCTGATGTACACAGCTGTATTCCCTGACCTGGCCAAACTAGACTTCATGCTCTTGTGTAGGTATTTTGTACCTGTCTAGTGATTTTTCTTGCTAAAGGACTGCTCGGATACTCAGTATTTTTTTGAGTGTGTATGTCTGCAGAGTAGGGCTTGAAAGCAAATTTTTAGTGAAAGCAAATTGATTGAAGTTATTTTAATTTAAAAACATAACATTTGTACCTCCTACTTCAGTCTTGAAAATAACGTTGAAAGGTCCCCCCATGTTGCTTTCTCCCTCTAGCCCTTCTCTGGTGACAGAGTGGGCCAAGACATGTGGCCAAGACATGTAAATTTTTGTTTGTTCTTACCCTCTTCTCAAGGCATCCCTAACACCACTGTCCAACACAATATTTGAGGTGAATGGTCTTTGGTTTGACCCACACAGATGCTCTTTTCATGTTGTGTTATCAGAGATCATTATTTTTTGTACTTATATCACACTCTTGATGTTTCTAATGAAAGCAGTACTAAACTGTTGTATTTTATATCATTACATCTTCAGTGTCATTCACAGTGAACATGTACATTTATTTTCTTAAAGGCAAATTCATATCATGATCACTTTTTTCATCAGGGCACAACAACAAGAATAACATTAATTTATTCTGGAGTCTTCAACTGTCTCACTCATGAATGCAGCCCCATTTCAAATAATCACAGAATTACAGAAATAGAGTAATTTAGGCTGGAAGGGACCTCAGAGGGAATATGGACCAACTCCCTGCTCAAAGCAAGGCTAATGTTGTTGTTAGATCAGGTTGCCCATCATAACATAAAGTTTTGATCTTAAAAGCTTGTGTAGTGTTTTAAAAAAACCTCCCTTTGAGGAAAAAAAAACCAATTCTTGCAATTTTGTTGTTGTGAATCTACATAGCTTAACTGAATTCAGTCACAGGAACACAGGAGGCAGAACTCCTCGGTTACCAAGTCCTCGTGGACTTCTTCCAGATTTATACCAGCCTTGCAAATAACAGCATTATTCATACGTTTTGGTTTGCAGTTGGAGAAAAAATTCAACTCCATGAATTCTAAGTGTCTCTTGCATCTGAGGCATCTCCTAATCAGATCCAGAGTGAAAGAGTCACATGCTACTTTTCCTCAAAAAGATCCAAACCAAGCAGCGGATGAAAAAGGGCTGTTGACTTTGCTACTGTAATTTTTACTCCAGTGCTATTTTAGATGGACACATTGAACACGTTAAGGGCACGTTTTCTGAACAGGTTTGCTTCTCTCATTTGGGGCCAACCAAGGAGAGGAAAGAAGAAATTGTGTTGGGCACAGAGAAAGGGAGTGAGAGAAGGCTACAATGATTATACTGTTTTTCAGCGTGGAAACCTGTCCTAATCACTGAAGTGATTTCATCACATTTTAAGTCATAAAATTCTGCCTTTGTCTAATACATGCCATTTTGCTTCTCCCTACATTTCACAAGAAGAAATTGTTGAATCCATTTATTTCCTGGAAGTAGAATTCTACATGTTTCAAGTGTAACTGAAGACAGAGTGTAACCATCTGCATTTTAGAAGAAAATGTTATGATTAAAAAGTATCTGTTTATTCTTTGGAAGGCAGATACAGGAAAAAAAATACATTGAATTTTTGAAGTCTCCTTAATCTAATATGATTTGTTTTTCTATGATACAAATCCTTCATCTTTCTAAGTACCAGACTGTGTGGTTTTCTAACTAAAAGTATGATGTCTTGTTAAGGGTCTTAAGCCTTGTTTTAATGGCTTTCAAGCATTAATTAAATTATTAATTAAATTATTCTAGTCAACAGAAGGCAAATATATGGCTTATAAAACCTATTCTAATTATAGTTTCTAAGTGAGAGAAAAGCACTAATGTATTTTTTTTTCTTTGCTGTCAGTTTTAACCAATTAGGAAGCAGTCAGAGCACTTCATTAAAATTTCTAATCTTTTCCAGATTCACTGACTTCTCGTAAGAGTCGTTTCTTTCTGAAGGCACAATTATGATTTTAGAATGGAGGGCAAGGGGAAGTTATATTCTGTGGCTTTTTCAGACAGTTTAGTGCTTTTACACTTTATCACGAGCCCGGTTCCTGTTTGGTGCTGGCACACAGTGTCACGCAGGCAGTGGGTAGGTGGGAAGGTGAGTCACCAGCTGCGCTGTGGAGCCAACAACTTCTCTCTTGTGGTACTGCCCAGTGCAGAGTGGGCTCCAAAACAGGGGATGGCAAAGCGGCTGCAGTCACCCTGTGAGTGCTGAGCCTCTGAAAGTCACAAATGCTAAGCCAACAAACCTCCTCAGGCACTTAATCGAAGCTTGTCCTTAAGTATTTTCCTGAAGCTTAGCACCAGCGATCAGTATCAGGAGGATCAAGTGCTGCACCTGATTGCAGCTAGAAAATATCCTCAAAATAAGTCTTGATTCTTAGCACTCCTGTGCATGAGCCGGTAGGTGTTACTAACCAACATGCTGTCAGACAATACACAAGCTGAAAAAACTGATGGAAGTTCTCAATGCAGGAAATTTTTCTTAAATCTTCTCGAGTGAGGCCTTTGAAAGGTAACCTGTCCATATGAACGTTATGACAGGAATGTCACCATTTCTAAGTTTTGTGCATCATTTAAAAGTACAGAGGGTCCTCTTGACTCAACCTGAAAAGGTTCTCCTTTCTCAGAGATGCCTTGTACATTCTTGGCTGGAGGACCCAGGTGTGCAGACCAGGCACTCCACCACTGACATTCAAAGGGAAATGCCTTCCCCTGCTTCCAAGCACGGATGTTGAATAAGTCTCATTCACTTCATACAGTCAGCTTGGGACTTAGATGTTTATCATTAAAATAAGCAGAATGTTTAAAAGCATGAAAAGAGTTCATTGTGAATTAGACTATGCTAGGTACACACAGTGCTTAGCAAAGGTTCATGCAGATGCAGAGCACTGAGTCCTTCAGCTCTAGGGATTTTGTGGAAAGTCATCTTCTAGTCCATCTGGAGTAGATGGACCCAGTAGCACACATCAGTTGCAGTGAACTCAGGACACTTTCTCCATTAGCCTGCCAGTGGGAATGCACTGTTTAACTATTCATCCACAACCTTGTTTCTCTTCTTTTTTCATAGCTCTTTATAAAGATGTTTGTATGTATGTAAACACACATACTTACAAATACACATCTTACGAAAATTAACCTATACATTAAAAAAGACCCACATCCAAAGCAAATAGAAAAAACTACAAAATCTGTATCGATTCTCTCTTTTGTCAGCCCAACATCCATATGCTCTCTGGATTCTTGCAGGGGTTTTTTCACTGCTTTTTATCACAGTCTCATAATTTTACGTAACATTTCCATGTTCAAAAGAAATAATAGGAAAATTATTTTTGTCCTATTTCCATGAAACTGCTGTTACCTTCTGTTGAGAATAAAAGTGTGAAACTCATCTCCTGTGAAGTTCTGTGCACTTTCAGCATTATCAGATATATTTTTGCTTAATAGCTATTGCAGCTCATATTTCCCACCCAGCTATTTTCTCAATGAAAGTATTTCCTACCTCTCATACCAATGTCAGCTAACATCCAAGCAATCCACTGTGGAAATCCCAAGCTTCACATGATCAGTAATCATACAGTCTAAACCCAGCTGAGCTGAGGAAATGTTTTGTTTATTCTTCAACCCCAAGGATGAAACATGCCCAAAGGGCTGTTGTGTTTCATCCAAACCATCAAAGTCTGTGGGACATGAGAGGAGGCCAGATAAATGGTTGAAGTTTAGTCCCATTTCCAGACTGTGTGCACCAGGGTGGTTTGAGCCATGTTTGATGTCTGCAAACCATCAGAGTTATCCTGCAGCCAGATCCGTGAGGACAAAGCCATGTACCTGTGTGAGTGGCACAGTCCTTCATCTGTGCTGGCAGATCTGGCTGCAGAACCAGCACCTGCCTTGGAGCAGCTGGAGCAGGGCTTTCCTCCAAAAAGTCAAAAGTGAATCCATTTATGCCTGATCTCTAAATTAGTGTGGAAGCAAGTCTTTATTTTGTATATAAAAACAAACAATGAAAATTGAAAACATATATGCTGTATAAACTATTCCCTATTTTTCCAACAACTGCACTTCTTTTTAATCAGAAATACACTAAATCCCAGTACTATGCATTGATGAAAACCAGGAACTGTACTTATTGGGAGTGCTTTTCAAGGTGGTTTGGAAGCAGTATCAACATATGACTCGTGGTCTGGCTGTTGTTATGATTGTTACATTATGTTGTTTCCATTTTATTTCTATTCTGGCTTAGAAGTGGGGTTAGAAATCCATTAGAGCCAACAGCGGGGCTTCAATCCTGAGGAGAAGCGTTTAACAGGATTCCAGTCCTCGGCTGTGCGTGGGTTTACCGGTTTGATCCCTTAGAAGAGCGCAGTCCCTGGAAGTTGTACCGGTTGTGTCCCGGTCAGAACGACCCGATCTGCGCGGAGCAGACGCCGGCTGCCTGCGGGCACCTGGGCTGTTTTGCGCCCTTGAGGTGCCCGTAGGACTTGCTTCAGCATCCACTCGGTGACAAGACAGGTCGTACTTTCCATTGTTTCCAGGGATTAGCAGCACCTGAGCTCTGTGGGTCCGTGGGCGGAGGGCAGAGCCCGCAGCACAGGCGCCGGGGGCGCGGCCGATCCTGTTCGCTCAAAGCATACACGGGATGTCACACACGGAATGTTGGCACTGGAAGGGACCCCCCAGGATCATGGAGTCCCACTCTTAGAATCACTGATCATCAAGGACCATCGACTCCAACACGTCACACCAGGCAGTGCCCTCCCCGCCGCCCCGGCTGCCTATCCCGGCTCGGGGCGCACACCGGGAGCGCTCCAGGAGCAGCAGCCGCTCCAGGGCGCCGGGATTCCCTCCGGGAATGACGTCCCGGCTGCGCCGCGGCGAGTTCTCCATGTATGGACACATAATTGGACACGCTGCCATCCCGATCCCACGCCGCCTCCCGCCGCCCCGATCCCGATCCGATCCCGCTCCCGCCCCGCCCTGGCTGGGAGCTGCGCGCGCGGGGAGGGCGGAGCCGCTTCCCGCTCCCTCCCCTTCTCCCTCTCGCCCGTCCGTCCGTCCCGGGGCGCCGGCGTGTCTGGGCAGAGCCGCGGGCAGCAGCGCCGGAGGAGCCGCGATGGTGAGCGCGGGGCTCGGCGGGGCCGGGGCGGCGGCGGGAGCGCGGCCGGTTCGTTCCCCATGCGGTGCCGGGAAGGGGCCGCGACAGCGCCCCGTGTCCCGCTCCCGGCCGGGGGGGTTGTGTAACCGCGCCGGCCTGCGGGGAGCGGGGCCGAGCCGGGCACTGCCCTCGGAGCCGGGTCGGTGCCCTCGGAGCCGGGCCGGTGCCTCAGCCGCGTCCCGAGCCCGCCCGTCCCGCCGCGGGGCTCGGGCAGGGCCGGCGCCGCCTGCGGAGCACCAGCCGCGTCTCCAGCCCTCTCCCGCCGCTCGGGATGTAGCGAGGTTTCGGATGTTTGTGTCCTGAAGCAGGGGGGAATCCCGTGGGACGGGAACGCGGCGTGGTGGAACAACAGGTGACGCCTCTCCGGGTTAGAGGTCGCTCCCGGAGGGGGCTGTGCGGGGACACCCGCGCCCCCCGGCCGAGCCGCCGTGTCCTCCTCCCTGTGCTCGGGTACCGGTGTCACCTCGGCCCCGGGGGGAGCACACACGTGTGCGGCAGATGCGGCTCCCGGAGTATCCCGGGAATTCCGGCACCGCCGGGGCTGTGCGCGGCCGGGGGGATAAGGGGATGCGATATCACTTAAACACATCACTGCCAGACCGAGGGAAAACTGAGGTTCGGCAGGTAAACCTGGTTTGTCCTCAGTAATTGCCTCCTGGTGATTGATAATGGCTTTCATCCTGAAGTAATTCAGGTAACGATTATGTCTACCTGTTACACAAGAACCTACACTAAGTAGTGAAAAATCCGATGTGGTAATAAACTAGGCTAAAATCCGCAACTTTAAAATAAGTAATTTATTTAAAACTGTTCTAAATCAGAATACTAAAGATCTGAGAGTTAAGGTACTTAGAAAACTGTTGCAATATGTCTACTAAAGCTTAACTAAGGTTAAATTTTGAAAACCGACCAGCCTAGTCCTTGTGTATTCAGAGCTTCACCTCCAATACCTTTTCAGGGATGCCTCTCTTACTTGCAATTGCCTGTGCTTTGACTTCCTGAGGCAAGTACAGTTGTGCTCCACACAGGTGTTACCAGGCACAAGTCTTTGCTTTAAATAAAGCATCACAGAAGTTAGGAAGCTAAAATGTCTGTTTAAGTCTCAGATAGTGATACCACCAGCTCTTACGAACCTGCTTTTGGTGAGGAGCTTTGAGTGAGGTACGTGTGTTCCCTGGAATTGCTTGTTTCACCAGGTGATTCAGATCAACACTTTAGCCATAACCTTTGCTTCTCAGTACTTGCTGGGTCACAGACACCTGTGGCACTTACGGGCTCCCTGGTAGAGGTTGTGTCATTGCCCAGACTGCTGACATGTTAAATGGGCTTGGGAGGCCTTGGTGCAGGTGATTCAGGGATGTCCACCTGTTACTATTAATACCTTAAGATCAGCCAGTTGATCTATGCCATTAATTGCTTTTTAATGAAAGGTTTCAATCAAAGTACAGTTCTTGTCAATGCACATAACTAGTTGCTAATACAGTCTGCGAGTTTTACTTTATCAAAATAAGAGAACTAGTTTCTTGCACGAGATACCCTTTTCAGGGAAGTGTTGACACAGTTGTGCTCCAGCTTTTAATTTGATACTGAAGTAGTCCTTCACTGTGAGATCTCAAGCTAATATGAACTGCATTTTTAGATTGTTGGTAAGTAATGAGTACAATGAAACCAGAAAAGATTGTTTTTAAAAGTGATGCTTTCACAAATAATTATGCTGAAACAATTGTTTAGAAGGTAGTATTTTGTAACTTAGCTGGCAGAAGAGTTGCCTGGCAGGACTTACAATGACTGCTGATGAACATGAATCATGCCACTAATATCCTGAAACTTTATACTCATTCTCTGTGCTGTATTAAAAAACTCACATTGTTCCCCTTACTTTGTCTTAACAGTTTTGATGTCTGGAGGGAAAAAGAAGCAGAACGTTATGAGTGTTTTGTGTTCTCTAAATTAAGTCTTTTTCTGCCATATCTTCTCTGTAGATCTTAGAGTGACCTTTCCCTCCTCTGACAGGGTCCCCAGTGCAGGGTGCTGGGTTAGCACTGACATCAGTGCTGTCCCCACTTTGCAGGCAGGCTGGTAGAGCAGAGTGTATAAAGGTGTCTCTGGTCTAAATGTGCCTCTTCTGGTGTCTCTGCCGTGGTGCACTGCCCCACCCAGGTCAGCTGCCAAGACTGAACCTCTGTATGACTTAGCAATATGTGTGCTCTTTTTTGCTGGTTTATTTTTAATCCAGATGAATATCTATATTGAGCTCACAGAATGGTTTCAGGAGATCTGCAGACATGACATTTCATGGCTGTACATGGTAATACAAGATGGGAATGAGCAACAATGGGGCAGAAGTGCATTGAAGCTGACAGTTCTAAGGAACATCTGGCAACTGTTGAAATTTTTCTCTTGAAGTGCATCTATTTTGTTAACCTTGTGTTTCAAGGCTTTAAATTCAAAATAATAATTAAAAAACCCCTACCAGCCTCTAACAGCTTGGCTACAGCCTGTAAGACTTAAAAAATGGTTATTATGTGTCAAGTAGTCCCACTCCATTGAAGGACTATCCATTATACTTGGGAAACCTCTTGGCAGAAGCTGAAAATTGCTCGAAGTGAAACGTAAGGTCAGCTGGACTTCATGCAATTTTTACATTATAATGTGGGCTTGAACTTTCATCACATCCTGGGATAGTTTATGGAGATACATTGGAGGATCCTGAGTTGGACAGAGAATCTGTCACAAAAATGATCTTGTCACATTGATGTGATAATGTGGTCTTGATTCACTTAAAATAGCTCTGTAGTCTTCAGGGAAAGATTGCTCCCCTGAGTACTGTCAGCTGGTTTTGGCCCTCTGAAGGATAAAACACTGAATGTCAATCTGCAAATACAATATTTTCTAAGGCATAAACTGCTACTATATTTGTATAAAAAAAACCCAACTACAAAACCAACTAAATGCAACAACAAGCCACCGGTGATCGACTTTGGCTGCTTTTGCATGATCTCTGTTTTAGAGTACTTCTGCAGTTTTGTACCAATTTGTTGGGCAGAGTGAGAAGGGAAGGCTCCAAGAGAAAGCAGAATCAGCAATATCTGGTTTAACTCACAAGTTGTTCAGCAAGACAGGGTTATCTAATTTACTTCCCTTGAAAAACTAAAGTGTTTCTATGTTGCCTTTAAGCAGCGTTTCAATGCTAAGCAATTTTCTGCTGCAGTCAGTATGAGCATTTTGTCTGGGCATACATGGTGTCTTTCTGTTTCCGCCTCTTCAACAAAGATGGAAAGTTGATTTTTAAAAAGGAACCTTTTTGTAGCAGTTCAACATAGCTTGACATCAGTAGAGGGCAGATATTTATAGCCCAGTCCAACCAGATGCTGGGGATGTCTGGATTACATGTAGTGCCTCTGAAAGTCTGCAGAAATAAAAGACTGGATTAGCCTGAGGGGCCTTGTGCTGGCCTTTAGAATTCGGTCCTAAAATAGCTAAGGTGTGATGTGAACTGGGACCTTGTACTGTCTTAAGTCTTTTTTTGTGCAAGAAAGTCACAAGGAAGACAGTGATGCTTCTCTGTTGGAAGGGTCCTTTTCTGTCTGGTGCTGCAAACAGCAGCCTAAACTCAAACCCTGCTCTCTGCCAAATGTGGAGTATTAGGGAGGGTAAGAGCATGTGCTTTGCATTATGTCTAGAGGTGCATTAATGGAAAAATCTCCCAGTTATATGGTGTTTCTCTGTGTCTGATATATAAAATACAACAAAACACAGTAGCGTGTTCAGTAGTAAAGGTGGTGATTCGTACTTGACATGTTTTGTTTAGGCTTGTGTTTGTGTGTGAGCTTGTCTTTGTTTCTTTCTAGTTTAGACCTTAGAATGATTTATGGATATATTGTGTAAGTTAGACACTTTTTCAGAAGACACTAATGTATGCAGAACGTTACTCAAATGCAACTGAACAGGTGATTGTGTATGTCTGCACATCTTAAGCATTTTTCTCATAATCTCTTGCCTTCCAGAAATGTTTTTTTTCCCCGCCCTCTGTACAAAACTAGTGAAGGAAGTGGGGTGACATTGCTGTTAGTGGTTTAACTAAACTATTTGCAGCCACTTTTCCTTATCTTGTAGGGATAACTTGTGCCTGTCTCATTGCCTTGTTCTTAAGCATTGCTGCATATGCAGAATGGGGATTGTTAAAACAAGCTTTTTAGATCCTTTGTGATAGTGAGCACATGGAATGTCAAGCTTTTTCTCAGTTCTCAGTAAAGTCTGAGTGATGTCCTCGTCTTGACATGGAAAGTATGTTATCTTGCTTGAAGCACTAAAAAGTTGCACATCTCTTTCGAGGAGTCTTATTAGCTCCTTTTGTAATAATTTAAATTAATTTTATTTCATAAATGCCAGTATATTCTCTTCTCAGTTGTAGGAGTTAGTCTAAAAGTGACATCAGTCTAAATGGTCATGCACTGCTCTATCCAAGTTATATTAAAGAAAGTTTTTCTGTTCCTAATTTCAGCATAAGGAATTTGAAATGCCAGTGTTTGGATTTGTCTTCTAATGTAGTATGCATGTTTATATTGATAATACTAATGAATAGCTAGATAACATGTAAATAAATATCTTCAGAGCTACAGGAGAATCCTTATATTAGTAAAACCTAACTTGCTGTATCTGATGAAGAAGGGAGCAAAAAGATAAGAGGTGATCTTTCCTCCAGATGTCCTAGCTCTTACACTTACTATGCCAAGGCCCCTGGGGGATCCTGGCAGTGAGCTTTCTGAAGTTCTGAAGGGTTGTGACACAGGTCATTGTAGTTCTGCTGATGGAGACCAGTCTGGGGTTGGCCTGCCCAAGTTGTCCTACTTTTGCTTACCCTTTGGTTCTGGGTGTTGCCACAATAAATGCTTATAAATGATAAATTCATCTGCTTTCCTTTTCAGTTTCTTAAAGTACTCTTGTAATGCAATACTTCGGTCTGCTTTTTTAGGAAGCTGCATTCTGGATCTAGAAGGTGTGTGGCTACTGGAAAGCACTAAGAGTTGTGTTAGAAAGGGATTTTGCACCTAATTGAAAGGGGGTTTGTTCTGGGAGTTAACAGTGCAAGACTAGAAGCGGTAAAATTGAAGCAGTTTTTGGAACCGGGAGGAGTCTGTGTGTATATGTGTGTGTTACAGAAATAAGGATTTGGAAAATAGTTCAGTTCCTCTGCAAGCAGAGAAATCACCAGGTGTAGGCTTTGGTAAGACAGGGCTGGCTTGCGCTGTTGTTAACTCGTTGAATGAAGCCACTTTATTTATACTCTCACCTTGAATATGAGCAACAAAGGTTTACCTCAGCATAATAGGCTAAACCTCTCAGGGAAAATTATATAAAGATTCTCTTGCCCATTTTCTCATCTGTAGGAGGTCATTCACTTCCTCACTACCTGTTGTCTGTCAAGGAGCTTTTCTGGTCGAAGCTGGTCACTGACACATCGTTGGAATTCCTATTAACTGATGGAAGTGGTTTTTTCCCTGCCTGTGGATGGAGAAGTATTGCAGGTGTATGGAGAGCCTGCTAATTTGAAAATACTGTAGCCAAAGGACTCTTAGCTATGGTGTGTTGTTTGGCTTTTACTATTTCTACTGCACGGGTGTAGAAGTATCTGTAAATATTGGAGAAATACAGCAGAAAGTAAACAAGAATTTTCTCCCGTCAGATCGGATCTCTGACTCTGGGGAGTTGTCCTGATGTTCACGGCACCGTTGTTAGGGCTCTTGTGCAGCCTCAGCCTCCTGGGGGAGCTTGGGTGTGAGGAGCTGTATTTTAGTCAGACCTTCCTGGGCTCAGTTCAGTCTTTCCCATCTCCTACTCCCTTCCCTCACGTTCCTGAGATGCCAATTACTGTCCTGCCCAGGAAGTACGGCTGTCACTCCTCTCCTGACTCATCCTCATTTTCTGGCTTTCCAGTCTTTCCCCTTCTGCTTTCCTCCCTCACCTCTTGAAAAATGTGAATACCCTCTGGGGAGCCCAGGTGTGCAGTCAAGTCCTGGCAGTGCATGGCATCTCTCTGCTTGACTAAGTCATTACTGTGCTAGGAAAAGGTGTCTTTAGTCTAAAGCTTTCTCATACACTGAACCTTACAGGTTCTAATCTATCAAATATACTTCATATAAGTGAAGGCTTTGGGGTTTGATGGCATCATGTACAGCAACAGGTACATCTAACGCCATGATTATTTGATGTAGGTAGCCCAGGAAGAAGGGTGTGGTCAAGGCTCTTTTTCCAAAGACATAGTGGCATTTAATGGATATTAAAACCACTTGTGAATTGGATTCATAAACTGTAAAGTCTATCTCTAAAAACAAATTCTGAATTGAAGTTTTTTTACTTTAAACTGAAAATGCTTTTTTAAATATGTGAGAGCCGACAAGGAAAGCATTGTTGGCAATTGGAGCATGAGTCAGAGTTATCAGGAGTGATGCTTAATGGGAAGCCTACTTACAAGGTGCAAAGTGCAAAGAATTACCTACTAACATTACTCGCTAAATTCAGCAACTAAATGTGAACTTGAAAGCTAAAGCCAGACATCAGCAGATCCTGAACATCCTTTGTGATCAACACTGTTCTGGAAGGGTCAAAAGGACTACAGAGTAGGTCTGATGCTCTGTTCTCCTGTCATCTGGGTGATTTTTTTCAGCTGCCAGAGATGTCTGGTGAAAGCCACTTCTGGCTGTCAGGGGAACAGTACAATGGCTTTGAGATGGAATGATGAGACATGTCTTTCTTTAGCCTCCTTCGTCAGAAAAAGGGGACATAAATTGTTTATGCAAAAGCACATGCTTCTAGAAGCTATTTTCATGCTTTCTTCAGCAATCTGAAGTCTAAATGAGAGGGTTTTGTTGGCATCCTTCAAACTGGACTGGCAATCTCACAGTGAGTCGCTGCACTTGTCCTTGTAACAGGAAGTGTGGGGCTTTTTTTCTTTGCCAGCTCAGAACCACTCACTGAATCACTGTCATCAGCTGAGCCTGAGTTTGTAACCACTTCTCGGTCAGCCTTGTCTAATTTAAGTGTTGAAGTCATACTCAAGTCTGAACAGTGCCGCCTGATACCCTTTATAAAACAAAGGAAATGTTTTCAACACACAGAAAGGTTTAAAGTCTTTCTTGCTTGTGTCTTATGAAATATGCTGTCTGATGTTTGATCTTGCACCTAGGACAGTCTTCTGCTTTCAGTCTGACATTCCACAGTATTTGTGGGGCTTTGAATTCTAGGCAGCTTACCAGTGCTGTTATCTTTTGCAGTGATTGATGTCTTTTCCTGTGCTTTGAGTTGGATGTTGCTAATAGCAGAAATACAAAAAGATGGAAGCTGGGACCTCTTGTCAGTAATGTATTTGCAGTGCCAAGCGGTAGTCAAGAGCTTGTCTCATCTTGTTTTGGTTTGGTTTTTGTTTTTTTTTTTTTTTACTGCCTTGAAGGATACAAGTCTGCACAAACGCCTAAGAGCTTCCAAATTTGCTTTTGCAATAACTTTTAACCCTGTGTTATTCCCAACTTCGTGAAGAAGTGCATGGATACGAAGTGTATTGGAATTTCTTTTAACAAATGCTACCAACACATTTGAAGTCCTTGGGGTTGTGACACACTGATAGCTCATTGGTGTGAGCTACTGCTCTGAGTGGTTAGTAGGAAGATTCCAAGGACAAAAGTTTACCTAGATATTTTAAATTGTGGTTCTTCTGGCGCATACTAGCATGTACACCTCCTGATCACCTGGGGTTTGGACTATCTTATTGCAGATGTTTTGGTATAAGAACTGGAAAATACTTCATTTGCTAAGTGGAAGCAGTGCTCTTAAGGCATATTGAAGAATACTTTTACTAAACCTAATCTTAAAGGCCGTTTCACGGGACTCAAAAGCAAGTGCATGCTTTTGAGGATTTCTTTTTTTTCTTTCAGTCTTTGAGAAGTGTTTGATTTGCTTGTTTCTCAGTCACAAAAGAATTTGTTTTCCTGTACTGGTTGGTCCCCAACTGTATTCAGTACATACCAAAAGAGAGGGAAATGTGCAAACATATTTATAACAGTAGTTGAAAAGTCATACTTATGCCACAGATATACTTAAATTAAATGGGGAATTTAAAATTTGTTGAGATTCATTTCAGAAGGGATATAAAGCTACATAACCACCCTTTCTTGCTTTCAGAGTGCAGCGTTATTAGCTGTCTATGTAGTCTGAATCAGTAATAAATTCTATAGTATCTTCTGGTAAGGCCTATGAAACATGGATTTTGTGTAATTATTTCTGCTATCTAAATATAGATCATGTTTTTTAAGGAATTAATGATAGGATGCAAATATCTATGAAAAAATAATTAGTCACAGGAATCCATTGTTACATTAGACCCTTGGATCATAATTAGTTCTCTGGTTTTTTGTTGATTCTTGATAGTACAGTTTTTATGAAAGACAGTTAAACTGACACACTATTCCTGTCAGGAAACTTTTGATATCTTTCCTACCACAATTTGATTTAAAAATTTGGATCCGATGAAAACCGGTGTATTACAAAGCATGATTTTGTTACACATGGCTTCTGTACCACATGCAAACTTGATTAGTTTCTGAATTGCCTTAATCAATGGAAACAAATATTTTACTGTGCCAATAAAAATATAGTAGTTCCTCTAATAACAGAATTACTTCAGCTAGTTTTTTTTTGTCCACCTAAAAACTGTGCCTTATGTGCAGTCATGTTTCCACAACTTGACGCTGTGTTGTTGGTAGCCTCCAAAGCCTTTTTCAGTGCTTCCCCTCAAATTTAAGTATACCCTGGGAACTGCTATGTTGGTTAGTAATTGCTACATGCAGCAAACCAAAGATTCCTACAAAAAACATTCTGGGCTTCGCAGTGGAAAAGCAAAAATAGCTTCTCAGAGTAGGGCAATTTGGATGTTTTCAGTTTTTGAGGGGATCCTGGCTGGGTTTTGTGTAACCTGCAAGACTTGAGTAGACTGGAGTAAGGTGCCTTTTTGGGATTGGTTTGCCTGGCAGAGAGGGAAGCATAGGCTTGCTGCTACAGGGGAGCAGCATAAACCTGCTGGGAAATCTATTGCAAAGCAGCTAAAAATGCATCAATCCATCCTGAGCTGTACCCAACCTGTCAGCCATTCCTTGCTCTACTGTGACCGTTTGCTCTGCAAAGCACCTCTTCCTGCTTTTTCCTCGAGTAGCTGGGAATTCCTAATGGCAGGTGTCTGAAGGCCCCATTTGCTGGTTGCTCTAGTGAGGGGTGGCATTAGCACACAGGGCTTGTGTGGGGAGGCACATTTTCCTTCCTCCCTCCAGCTGAGTGCTGGGACTCAGCAGCTCCTCGGGGTGTGTGTTCAGTGTTCCGTACTTACCCATGGTTGAGGGCAAAGTCCCTGCAGGAACAGTGTTCCAAGGCCCATGCTGTTGGATGATTATAGGTTATAGGAATAGATTGCCAGCAAATACTTTGCCCTTGAAGTTGGAGTAATTTCTACAGATTATGCTGTTTTGTTGTGGTTTTTTAAGAAGAATTAGGCCTGACGCGGGGGGGAAAAAGTGAACTGGGATGTTTTGTTACAGATGGAGATCCTGTTATGGCACTGTGTACATCTGGAGGTCTGATTTGAGGTTTGACCTTAAAAGATCAAAAACTTGAGTGCCATTTAAAGCAGAACTGGGAGTGGGGAGAATGACTTCATTGTAGGAGAGGCCACTGCTTTTGGTGTTTTACTTACTTTTTGTCTCAGCATTGAGTTGCAACCACAGAATTGGAGGCAGAAGCCATTTTCAGATGAGAAACAGGGATAGGTCTTGAGCAGAGCAAGTCAGATCAGAAGTGTACCTACAAGTGAAAGAGGACTTGACAGTGCCTGAGTATCCAGTATGTGAAACTCGAGATACAGTTGAGTACCTGTTTCTGGCAGCTAAACCTGGTTTCTTAAGCAACTTAAATATCTGTAACTGTCACTCTCGTCTCACAGCACTATGTAATATGTTTCTATATGGCAATAAAGGACTAGATCCACTGTATTGGAGAAAATAAGAGTTTGCCCAGTTTGATACCTGCTTTAAATAACAAATCATATGTGGTTAACAAAACTTACATTTTAATAAAACTGAACTGGGTTCTGTTGTGGTTTTAAAAAGGTGTATACAGTATTGGAGATTAATCTTCTAGCTTGAAGCTGCCTACAAACACACAGAATATCTGTTCTCTACAGGACTTACTACAGTCTCCATGGACCTTGACCTCAGTGTCAAGAGTATGTAGTGAAGTGTGTGAGCCTCTTGAGGGGCTACAGGGTGGTTGAACTTCAGTAGCACATAGAGAATGGATTATTTCACATAGATAGTGTTATTGTTAACTGACAATTTTAATATTGAAAGGAGTACTTAGTTTCCCAGTTCTTAGTACCCAGCTGACTGCTCCAGAAGCCTTAACACTGTTCCCATGAGTACTGTTTGCTAAAGCTTGTCTAGTGGTAAATAGGAATTCTGGTTCCAGGGCTCTTAATGCCTGAAATACCAGCACACCCAGTCCACAGAGACCTGATCTCAATATGCAGAAATAAGTTCATGACCAGCAGTGGTTTCTTCCTGTCGTTTATTTTGTTTTTATTCTTGGTTCGTTCTAGGAACACTTGAGAGGAAACAGGAGAGCAGTGGCTACTTATTCCCATATTTGGTATTGTTCTAGACAAAATGAACATCCTTCACTAAAGGAGAGGGGTAATACAGTGTTTCTGGACAATCTGACCTACCTCCAGCCATGGCTTATTCATGGCAGAGTCACACTGGGTCTGTTTTCTTTGCAGCTGTGCACAGTGCAGTTTTCTACATGGAGTGACAGTGATGCTGAGCAGTTCAGTGGCACCAAAGGGCTGCATTAAGATAGGTGGGACTGAATCTGCACAATACTAAAAACCTGTCTTTACAGTTACAAATCCTTGTTCTCAGGTGGAGCTTCCATTGGTCTACACATTAGTAGTGGTGTATTTTAAATGATAAAAAAAGTTGGAATTAGTGGAGGTTACTAAGTACATGTAGTGAAATGAACACTCAGTCTTTAGTGGAAAAGGAAAGAATATTTAGAACATCAACTCAATTGCACCTCCTGACTTGCTCCTTGATTTTTTTCCTGAGACCTGTACTTGTAAAGGTTCGTGTCTTCTGTACTTCAGTACAGATTTGGGGGTGAGGAGGGAACCATAAGCCTTAAATCTGTTGTTAAATGGTCACTAATAAAGCTAATGTATACAGTAATAAATACAATGTATTTCAGAAAAGCATTGTAATCACTAGAAATGTAGTCCCTACTTCCTGCTGGAATAGCTGCCTTACCTGATTCCGTGCAACTCGCCAGTAAAAAGATAAACTAATGATGGCAGATTTTGATCTTTAGTTTCAAGTTCTGAGCTTGACATTTTCGTTTTAAGTATTGCAATGTGTACTTAGACTAAATAAATGCAGCTGCATGTCAGACTGCCTAAAATTAAGCTATTGTGGATACAGTCTTGACAGAACTAAAAACTTCCAGTTCTGGATAAGAAAGGAATGTCTGAAATCCACCCAGAAGAGCAGAACACAATGCACAACTTTAAATCCCTGTTTCAGTGCCATAGGATAAATTTATAGACTTAGCTTTTTTTTTCTAGTCCTGAGTGTTTCTTTTGGGAAAGGAATTTGAGAGCTGTTTATTCTGAAAACAGTGTTAGTGGTGTGAAAGATGACAAGTGCTGAAGCAAGTATATTTGGGCTGTGCTGGCAGTACAACCTGTACCCTTAATGTATAGGCAGGTACTTCATAAACCTTTTGCCGTCACTGAGGGTTTTCTGAAGGTAGTACTTTGAATGTTATGGAGAAGCATGTTGTTACCACAATTAATGAATTAGTCATGAGGAGCTGTTCAGTGTGACACACCTCGAGAGTGTTCACCTACTGAAATCGGGTTTTCTTTTGTTCAGATAATTTCCTAATGATACAGCAGGCTGAGGCGTTCTTGCACCCGAGGCCATTAGGTAACTTTTTCACTTGACTTGTCCCATACATGGGGCTGTTCTCAGACCAGAATGCATTTACAATTAAGCACTCAGCAGGCTTACCCTGCCACTGTATGGTGGGGGTTTCTTTGTGGCTGAGTGTGGCTGGAGTCCAGCCTGGGACTGGGAGGGACAAAGCAAAGGGAATCGCTCCCGGCAGTTTGATCGTCACCCACCCACTGCGGTTTGTACTGGGCCTCTGATCCTCAAGAATGGTTAAATAGCTCATAACTTAGTACGGGGAAAGAGACTTCAATCACAAATACGAGTACTAACTTTCTACTGTTCTAGAAGCACTTAAGGCTCTGGGGAGTTCTTCCTAGTCTGCACTTCAAATGTGTAGGTGGCGAGTCAGTGACTGTGATGTTAACTACCTGTTGGGAGGCAGCTCACGAGTTTTGCAGCTGAAGCAGACAGTGTGTTATTGGAAGACTATCCATTTTTATTTCAGGTTATTTTAGCTGTATCTGATTATTTTACAATCAGATCTTAGAGTTAGAAGTCAGGATTGCTGTGGCGGTTTTTTTAATTTATTTGTTGGGTTTTGTTTGTTGTTTTTTTCCTCAGGGCTCTGCAAGTATTTTGTCATTCTGCTCTTTACAGGTGTGGAGTAGTAGATTAACTATAAAATACTAATCCTGTTGCTGTTTGCTCATTGAGACTGCAGGTGTACAAACAGGAAAAGAAAAAACAAAGGGGAAGTTAATATTATCTGATTGCCAAAACAAAGAAGCACCAATTTAGTAGCTAAAATTATGTTCAAGCTGGTAACAGGATACAGTGAACAATGAAGCTACATTCTGTAGCTAATTGTGTCCTTTTAGGGCTTGTTTTGCAATTATACTTGACCAATTGAAACTTGAGGGGAGTAGAAATCTACCTCATTTAAATGAACCCACTTAATTTTTATTTTTTTTTTGCATTATACCTCAGTGAGATGCCTAGTCACTTGGTATTTTTGAAGACTTGGGAATATATTCAAGAACTAACATTACCTAGCTTTTTTTAAAGGTGGTGTTTTAAGTCAGGACAGGTCAGGACATTGCAAGTGTTAGAATTGTCAGATGGGAGGAGTACTTTTTTTTATTCCATCCATTTGCTACTGTAGCTGTAATAAGACATACAGTTTTCTCCTTTATTCCTATTCCTGTCTTCCAGTCTCTAGTGTGACTGTTGAGAACCTCACTGAAGTACCAAAGCTGTGCAGAGCCTTTGTGATCACCGTGGATGATGTTTTGTTCTTGTGCTATTTTAATAAGGACATACTGGGGTATATATCTAAGGGTCATGTTCCTAACACCTGCCATGGACTCTGTTGTGGAGCCTAAATTATCTACAGTGTGTGAGGGGGCTGGAATCCTCTGCTGGTTTTGACAGATGATATGTGCAAACTATGTGCAAACTGTGATGGAAGTATGACATGGTCCACAGTAGGCTGAGTGACAGATCCTGCTTTCTCAAACGGGAACAAGAACAAGGGAAATGTATCTAAGGAGGAATGGTGGAATGGTCTGGGCTGGCAAGATGGTGGGAGCTTTGTCTGATCCAGGCAAGCTGCTTCTGTTTGCAATGTGGAGTTCTGCTCTACCTCGGTAGTACGCTTTCTGGCTGTTTTATAAGCCTTCAATACTGCTGATGGAATTGGTTCAGCCTAACACCTTCTCTGAGTCTAACCTTGTATAGGAAACCTGTGCTTGTCCTCCTTCCTGCTGATCAGCCATGTGACTTTGAAATAATAGGCCTGACTCTGGTCTTACCTCTCATCTTCTGCCGTTGTCTTCCTGTCCTTCTACAATCTTTACCTTTCAGTAAGCCTTCACAGAGGTCTT
Source organism: Pipra filicauda (assembly GCF_003945595.2). Taxonomy (NCBI): domain Eukaryota; kingdom Metazoa; phylum Chordata; class Aves; order Passeriformes; family Pipridae; genus Pipra; species Pipra filicauda. The sequence goes on along the minus strand of NW_024104976.1, from coordinate 5,346,341 downwards.
CTGTCTTCAGCTGCAAATCCCAAAGAGCATGCTGCAGTTTGTTACAGGCTTCCAGGGTGATTCTGGGACGTAGTCTCTTAAATGTTAAATAGCGTGTAATGTGATGTCTAAGTTATGCTTTTAGTAGTAGTTCTAAACAGGCTTAACCTTGCTCAGACAAGTGTGTGTACACTGGATCATTTTTCTGGTCCTTTTTAAAGTGCAGATTTCCATGGCATTACACACTGAAGGGAAACCTGCAATGAAACACGTTGTACAAAGGCAGAGAAGCTCTATGCTCTATTTTGTACTTTGCAATAAGGTCATGGAGATCAAAGTGGATGTACAGATGTTATTTGTACATTTGTAATTCATGAACCTGGTTATGTGAATAAGTCATGTTATTGTTTAAATGCCTGTATGTGACGTGACTTTAGATTAAAACTTATTTTTTATCTTCCTTGGAGTCCTAACAGTTACTGCTGCGGAGTGTTGGAGAATTTTTAGAAGTGCAGTAAAACATATACACAATTGGTGCATTAGCCCTAAATTGGCAAAACACCACTGAGGATAGATCCCTGGTAAAAATCCATGGAATAGCTGGTGTTAAAAATTGCCTGTATACCAGAGACCACAAGTGTGTTTTAGAAGACACAAGAAAGCCTTTCTGTGATGCTGACTGTTACTGGATGGTTAAAAATGGAGAGCATTTTTTGAACCTGCTGTCAACACTACCTAGAAGCAATACTACAACTGCTTTAGAACTGGTCTCAACCCTTACTTGAAAAATGTTCCATGACACCTTTATTCCCTACAAATAGCGAAAATCTCTCTGATATCTAATTTGCAAGGTGTTATCCCTTTTGATAGCCCTTCTGCTGAACCGGTGGGCAATTACTGACTCATCCATGACTAAATTACTACTCTTCTCTCTTTAGAATTTGGGCATTACCTGATGCTCTTCCATGCAAGAGCTATGTAAATCAACCCTTGCTAAACACTGGGATTTGACAGGAGCAAACTGCAAAGCAAGATAGCTGCAGGCTCTTTCTTTCTGTGTTTCACTGGAAACAAAATGATTCTGGCTGTCAGACATTGCACAAGGAGTATGCAGAAGCACATCTGCATATCTAATGGTTTGATTCTTTAATGCACAGATTTTAAGAGATGCTTTCATTAACTGGATGAGACATGCTTAGCTGCACCACACAGTTTTTCATACGGTTGTAGGAGAAACGTTTTCATAATGTTTTGTAGGAGAAAGAAAAAGGCTCAGGCAGAGGGCTGGGATGGGAGAAGATCACATGCCTGATGTGTGATGTATTTTTCCACTGTTGCTACACATAGAACTGTGCATGTTCACAGGGAACCCTGTAGAAAACAAGCTTTTCTCAGTTACGTCCTCAGGTTTTTTTGAAATCTAGTAATTAACTCTGGATGTATGGACAGTCTGGGGAATGAAATGCTGGAAAGCAGTGCTAGGAAAGGGACCTTGGGGGGTCCTGGTTGATGGCCAGTTGGATGTGAGTCAGGAGGGCCAACCATGTCCTGGGGGCATCAGGCACAGCATCCCCAGCTGGGCGAGGGAGGGGATTGTCCCGCTCTGCTCTGACCTGGGGTGACCTCCCCTGCAATATTGGGGCAGTTTGGGGTTCCACAATATAGAAAGATATTGAGCTATTAGAGAGTGTCCAAAGGAGGACAACGAAGATGGTGAAGGGCCTTGAGGGGCAGCTGAGGGCACTTGGTCTGTTCAGCCTGGTGACGAGGAGACAGAGGGGAGACCTCACTGCAGTTACAACTTCCTTGTGAGGGGAAGAGCAGGGGCAGACACTGATCTCTGCTCTGTGGGGACCAGGGACAGGACCTCAGGGAATGGCCTGAAGCTGTGTCAGGGGAATGTTTAGGTTGGATATTAGAAAAAGATTCTTCACCCAGAGGGTAGTTGGGTACTGGGACAGGCTCCCCAGGAAAGTGGTCACAGCACCAGCCTGCCAGGGTTCCAGAAGTGTTTGAACAACACTCTTAGGAACATAGTGGGACTCTTGGGGCTGTCCTATGCAGGGCTGGGAGCTGGACTTGTGTGGATCTCTTCCAAGTCAGGATATTCTATGATTCTGTGGCATCAGCCGGGATTTTTGAGAGTGGGAGCGTGAACTCCAAACCCGTGTTGCTCTATGACCAACCTCAGGGCTTCAAATCCCACCTCATTTGCTGAAAGGGCTAAAGCATTCCATGCCTTGTGCCTTTATTCCCTTTTCCAGCATATGCTGTAAGTCCTGCAGGCAGGATAGCATGTGCCCTCAGGTGACCTCGATGGGGTGAGTGACCCACCCACCCCTTATGAGCACCAGTGCTGCACCCAGGAGCATTGTCACCCAGGAGGTGACGTGGCTGTGAACTGTGTGCTTTCCCCTGGCTTAACTCCTGGTCTACAGCTACTTCTAAATGCTTCACTAGTGAGAGGAAATGTTATGTTTTAAAACCAAACAGTCTTTCACTAAATTAAATTGAAGTGAAATCAATACACATCTGAAATGTTAGAATGAGATCTTATGGTACTGTATATAAAAATTTATTAGGAAACTATAAAGCTGGGTTATTCACCTGCCTATTAAAAAGCCTAACTCGATGAAGCATTCCAGTGCACACAGGCTTTGGGTTACATGTTTGTGCATTTAAATGCAACAGAACCTATGGGGAGGGCATTTTGTGTTGCTTGTAAACAAGGTGCAAATTTTACTAAATAACAGTTCCTACTGATGAGTTCTTTTTCATTTTGAAAAAATCTGAAGAAAAAACCCTGAGGTTTTCCTTAATTAACATAGGTGATTCTAATAGCTTTTGTTAACTGGTTGTATTAACTATGGAGTGAGTTTGAAATACTAAAAATTGTATTCCCAATAGCAACATAGCAAAGACTTGCAGATTGGTTCAGTTGCTGGCAACCTTTATACCTTGCTTGTTTAAAAAAAAAAAAACAACAAAGAAAAATCTGCTCGTGTAAGGAGTTGCTCTGGTCTTGTTGGATTTGGTCTTATTTGGCTTAGTTTTGCTGATACTCTTTTGTTTATGTTTGCAAAAAGTTACCTTGGAGGATATTTGAAGATTCATCTCTATAAGGAACAAAACAAACTGTCCTTCACTTCAGTGTGACTTATTAGATGGAATCTGTAATACAAGGTTTCTGTAAGTCATCTGAAATGTGCAGACATTTCAGGAAAAAAACTTAAGATGTGTGAATTGTGTCCTTTTTTTTTTTAATTTATAAAAATTTATAAAAATTTATAAAAATCTTTAAAAATGGATAGGCTACCTCCAGATTCTTTCCATGCAGTCCTGCAGAGACAAACACTCTTAGGTGGCCTAGATACTTTCTGCAGAAGCAAGGGGAGAATGATTTTATTTTCAACAAAGCTTAACTAGGCGTAAATAAAACTGGCAGGTTAGCACAGATACCTGGATATTTCATGGTTCTTTGTTCTTCTTTAATTGTGTTGTTCATAATTAGAAGAATTTTGGTTTTGAAAGCCTCAATGAGTTTCAATATTTTAGGTTTTGAATAATTCATGCTAAACTTTGTTTACACACTGTTTATGGCCCCAAAGAGCCTCAAGCAATTTATTAGGAAAAAGACTTTACCACATTCCTTTATTTGAATTATTCTCTGGTTAATAACAACATTTAGACACAATGATCTTGGCGAAATCTGAGCAGTGCTTATGTAAAGACTGGTACTCTGCTGAGCTCAGTATTGTGTTGTTAGGGCTGCCCAAGTCTCAGTCAGGACTGGGAGCTGCCTGTTCTGAGCCATTCTCAGGACCCCTGAGCTCTGATTTACTCACTGCTTTGGAAATCAAAGGTCAGCTGAGGCAGGAATGAGTATTGCTCACAGTTAAAAGGGACAAAACCAGGCAGCTGTGGAGTAGGAGAAAAACTTGAAAAAATAATAAAGCTCTTTGGCCATCCCGGCAACTACAGTGAAAGCCCTGAAAATGTACCTGTAGGTTTAGGATTCCCCAGATGCTGATACAGCATGTTGAGCCCTTAGCCCTGGGGAAGCCTGTGGAAAGTGTCAATGTTTCTTAAGCAGCTGGTTTTCGGTATCACCCCTGGAATGCTCCCAACACTTCTGTTTTCCTTCTGGCTCTTACTTTAACTTGTGGGTCCCTCAGTGTTTCTAGGTCAGGTGTGAGGAAGGCAAAGGAACTAGCATGGAAGGAAACTATATTGGAAGGATTTGTCAAAGTTCATGACAATCCTGTGCAGAGGAATAGGAAATGAGGTGAAGTTGGGCTCCAGTGGGTACCTGTTCAGGGAATATCTCTGCCCATCCGCATGCCTCACCCACGGTGGTGGAGCACAGCTGAGGGCAACGCTCCTCCTGGCACCCTGGTATGGCCTAAAGTACAGCTGGTACAGCTACAGGCATTGCCTTTGGGTCACATTTTTAGCACACTACTTCAAATTGTATTTCTTTTCATCGAGATGGAGTCAAAGGCAGCATTTATGGCACAGCTGAAGACTTTGAGCTGCTCCTGTGGTCCTGACGGGGTCATAAGGAGTGTGTTGTTTAGCAAGCTGACACATAAGCTTAGAAGAAACATACTTGAGTGCAAGTTGGTTTTTGAGCCAGAATTTTATTTTTAAAGAAACACAAGTCTTGTCTGTAATATGGAGTGTAAAAAAAGGTAAAGCTTACCTCTATGAACTTCAGTGTAATGAATTGCAGCAGCCACAAGTGAAAGGATTTTGATAGTCTGAGCATCTGGTCATGTCCAGGTTTTTCAGGGGTAGAAGGAACAAAACAGTATTCGCTGAACAGCTGTCTTGTCTGAATCAGATGAAAAGTAATTCAGCTGATTTTAGTTTATACTTTATTGTTTTTTTCAGTTTATGTGGGTTTGACTCAGAGGTCAGAATTCAAATGAGCCCAGAAGTTGAAAGCATCACGAGCATTTAACTTTAATGTGTGTTCATGTCAAAGTCCTGCAAGCCAAAGTCTTCAGCCACAGTTCGGTATCTAAGACTTAAGTTGTTTTTCTCAATTCCCCTAATTTTGAAACCTTGTGATTCAGCCTGAATTTCACCTGTTCTAGATTTTCATTATGAAGTTTAGGATTTTGCTTAAGATATAGAAATGGAAAATTAGAGGGGAAAGAAAATGCAGCATCACACTGCACCACTACAGAGATTCTTTCAAATAAAATTAGGGCATTTATCTGCAGTTGTCTGCAGCAGTTTTTCCTGAAAGCCAACACTTAGCTTTTCACAGAAATAGTTTGAAACCTATGTATATTTATGATGCTGATGCTGAATTACAAAGTCTAACAGGCATTGCAGAATTATGCAAAAGACCAGATTTCCAAGTCGGTGGTAGAGTTGCAGGTTTTGTGAAACACAGTTTCTTTGGCATCTCTGCTCAAAGCATGATTATGCCAATGCAAGATCTGTGAGACTGAATCTAATACATGTCCTGATAGTATCAGCTTGTCTCAGCAAATGTGTGAAGAATGGTAGTTTGCAAATAGTGTGCTTGTTCACACATCTGGTAAAACCTATAGCTATGGAGATAACTAATTTGGACAGCCAGCTTTCATTTACCTTTCTTTCTTCAGTAATAATTTGAATGCTAGATAGTAACGTTAAACAGTCTAACATACTAAAAAAAAATTGAGGGGAAATAGCTGCTTCTGTGCTAAAATCTGTCTTTCCTAGACTAATAGGAGCTATCACTTTGCCTATTAAGTGAATTTCTGCCCGTAATAAAATAAAGATGCTGGAGGTGTGGGGATCATATACCTGCACTGGTACAGCCCAGATAATACCCATGGAGGCTCAGTCTGATGGCTGTTGATGGTTACATTAAAAATGTTGGGCCAGACACTTTTCTTACATATTTCAGTTAATAACCGTGGTGTTCCACTAGAGTGAAATGAAGTCTTTGTATTTCCAGTGCATTTCTATGTTTCCATCTTTTTGGAATTTCAGCTGCATTGGCAGAATGCAGTGATCTAGTTAGAGGAGAACATGTATATTAATTTGTAGTTTTATTTTGCTGGGTGACTTATGAATTATTATTAAAATATGAAAGTTTACAGAGCCAGGATAAAAGCTTAATACAAATTAGAATAAATAATTTGAAGTATGGGATCTGACAGGAAGAAGATATGACAACTATATGAAATCTTAAGAAGGCTGGGTTGTTCAGAAATATGTTCAAAGACTAGCATTCTTCTCCTATTGACTTGCAAGATATTGTAATAAAAGTGAGTGAAGTTAAACTGGCATATTCATTGAATGACAATAGCCTAGTTATTCTATACAACCAAAGTGTGGCATGCTGGTTTTTAACATAGTTTCTTCCCAAAGCTGCCCTGGACTGAATCATCAAAGCTGCTTTAAAAAAGTAATGAAATGGCAAATATTAAGTTTATGAATAATGTGCATGTGGAAGATAATCTGGTTATGGGACTATATCTCTTATGGACAGTCAATGGGACCTGCTTGCCCTGGTGTAGTGTAATTGTTGGTTAAAGTACAAATAAAGGCTTGACAAAGAATGAAGCTGTGAGTGAAGTTGTCTCCTGACAGAGATGAATGTTCAGCTGAGAAACTGGGTTAGTATCTACTTGAGTCTTCTGCACAGGGTGAGATTAGTTGGGCCTGATGCTTCTCCCAAGGTTTTGCTTCCTGTCGTTTTTTGATTAACAGCAGCTTTTTGGGAGTTGATGTGAACTTGCATATTTGGTCCATTGCAAAGATGTGTAACTAATTCCTGAGGTGGAATGCTCGAGGAAATTCTCGTTTGTATTTATGTAATAATTAATCAAGGAAATGTTTATATCTTCATATGCTGAGATAATATTAAGGTTGGATTCTTTTAAAGAGTTAAATTAAAGGTTTAATCAACATATCAATTACCCTGTCTCCCACAGTGTCTGAATTAAAATCTGATTTTTGCACGAATATCAAAACATGAAAGCTAATAAAAAGGACTGGGGTTGAGCCACCCGCCTGTTACCACCCAGGTGCCGGCTCTGCTGTAGGTGAGCGAGCACCACTCCCTGAGCCTTTCCCTGCTGCTCTGAGTCAGTGCTGCTGCAGTAAACAGGAGTCCTCCTGGAGGCCTGGAGCTGTTGCTCTTTACTCAGCACTCTGTGAAATTAAAGTAAACATAGAAAGCAATTTTTGCATCAGAATCTCCCCCACTGTGGAGTTCCTCCTGACGCCCCAAACAAGCTTCTCCAGCCACTGTCCCCAGTGAGAGGAGTTGGCAGCTCCCGTGTGCGATGGGGATATTGGTGTGTAGGGAGCACTCCTGAGTGAGCAATAAAAGCCCTCCCCTGCACATCCCACGTCCCAGTGCCACAGCTGTCCAGTGCCACGGGACTGGGGACCTGGAGCTCTCCTTGTTCAGGTGTTCCCCCCTGATACAGTGACCTATAGAGAAAGAGAGTCTCCAGAGCGCTACATCTGATCACAGACCAACAAGATTATGCAGCTCTTTAATCCAACGTGAAAGTAGATATTCTTGAAGCCATCTGATAGGGAAAATCCTATGTAAACCTAACAGTGTATCTTAGAATTCTGCAGGCAGGTCTTTGGCAAATAAGCTGTTTATCACAGACACCACCCTGGTACACAGAGCAGTGATTGTCTTGTATTGATTGCCCCACTTATCCCAGTTGAAACTATGCATACAGGAGGGCAGGACCCAGTTGGGAAGATCAAAGCAAATATCTCAAAAATTGGTGAACTTTAAACCGGTGACCACTCTGGTGCCTGGGCTAAGAAATGAGCAGTTGACTGCATGTCTTTTGGTATCAGAACAGTTAAATGTTATAACTCTGAGCAGTTCGTTGCACTAATAAAGTTTTGTGGTGTCAGCACAAAGGTGCTTTTTGGTACATGCTGTTGAAAACCCAGTCTTGGCCACAGTTATCTGCTGTGTTGCAGCTTTTGCAGTTTCATCATGCCTGTTGCAATAAAGAGTGTTTTTCTCTAGCCTGAACTGCCACAGGCATGTGACGACATGACACTCTCCACTTAAAAAACCTGAGATTTATAGTCCCTCTGGTTTGTAAATAAGTTCAGAAAATGGCTGTCTTTATACCTAAAAGGAAAAAAAATAAAAAACAAACCAAGAAGTCACTCAGCTGTAGTTTTTCCAAATTATTTTAAATTTCTATGTGATTCAGGAGGATGTGCTTATTTTAGAAATCAGTCTTTCAATTTTTGCGGAGTTGCTACATACTTTTACTCAGCTAGATGAAGCTGTTAGCATAAAAACATCTTGTTTGATATTCTTGGTTAAAAACAGTATTAAAACAAGGTCTATAATCTGCCCAGCCTGTTGTATTCTTACAGTCCATTAGCAATTGCTGAGGGCAAACACTCAACGAAGTGCAGTTGTTCAGTAATTTATTGAGAAGTGTAACTAAAAATACCAGCTCTAAGTATTTTTTTTAGAGTATAGTATCTTGCTGCTTATAATTAAACATCGAATTGATTATATAAACATTTGTTGTTGGGAATGAGATCTTTTCAGTCATTGGAAAGTGCTGGTGACATTAGAGATTGATTTAGATGCAGACACAGTGTATTTGCTGTAGCTGGTACTCTTCTGCTACAATGGAGTACTCCCTAAATGGTGTTTTAACAGGAGCTGTTTTAATCCCTGGAAATTCTACAAATTCTGTAATGATTTCTACACCTTTTAATATTTGCAAAAATGTCTTGATTTATCCTTTCATCCTTCAGCCCTTACCAATTTAAATACTAAGTAATTCAGAAATACTGCCATGCTCTTAATTTTGCATTCTGCATAGATAAGAAGAAGCAAAATCTGCAGCTAAGGATAGGGCTAAACCAATTGTTTTTCTGCTGTATTTTTTGGAAACGAGTGGTGTGATGCAGGGAGGCATACATGGAGAGCCTGGGCTAACCAGCCATTAAGCTGTGTTTGCCAGCTAACTTGAGCTGCAGAATCGATGTGCCTTTAGTCTGCTGATGGGAACAACCATCCCTGAATTGTCCTTGGAGGCTCCAAGAGTCTCAGGTGGCACAGAAAAGGTGTTTTCCAATACAACTCTGTCACAGAGTTGTCAGCCAGGTGTACTGCTGGGGACAGACTTTGGCCTTCAGCTCTCGGTTTCACGTCTCTGGGGAATATCAGTCTGATCAGGAAACAAATATCTGCATTTTACCACAAAACAAAAGGGTCAGTAGAAGGGGGGAAAGGAACAGCTGCAGCCTTACAAAGAGGGCAGTGACTGAGCAGAAAGGAATTCACTGGGGTGATTGTGGCCTGTGAACATGGTTTGGTGCTAAAGCCCAAGGTTTCAAGAGCGGGGAGATGGGGCAGGGAAGTGAGTACTGCCATCAGCTGGAACGGGACACGGCTGGGATGGCATTTTTGTGATATGCCATTGGTTTTACTTCCTCCCAAAATTTCCACTGGCAGCAGTGTGAGCACATACCACAGCACCAAAACACTGCCAGTGTGCGAGAGCCTGGACCAGGCACAGAGCTTCTGAGTCACACTGCTCTCAGATTCCTCCCTCTGGAAAGCAGATGGCCAGCTCCCAGTTGACTTCAGTTTCTTATTTAGTTTCAGGATGATCAAAGAAAATTATTTCCAGTCCGATGCTGTAGGAGAGGCAGTGGCATTTTGTCTGAACTTACCAACTGAATTTTCAAACTACGTTTTTAAAGACCATAACACTACTACATGTATGATTGCTTAAACCCCTCTGAAACCTGTTTTTAATGGAGAAGAGTGACAGATACAAAATCTTTATTACACATTAAGGACTGCTACAGCCAAGGTGAAATTGTTTGTTGTAGTTTCTCTCTTGCATTTCCTTAAATTGCATGGTAAGTATGTACACACACAAACTGCCTATAGAATTTACAGATCAAGAGTTGGTGTACATGAATGCTGCTCAGTGCAAGGGTTGGAATGGGAGGGGTGTGTGATGTGTGCACACACGTACATTGACTAAATGTCGCTATTGAAAGGCCTGTCTGTAATCCACCAGTCACAGGAAATCTTGCTGCTCATGGCACAAGGAACAAGTCAAACTTAGAACAGCTCAATAATTCAAGTAAGACAGTTAATGTCTAAGAGCAAATCAACCATATTAAGGAGTTAACAGTATTGCATTTCCTTAGGAAAATTATTTCTTGGAACATCAGGAGACAGTCACCCAAAAAACTGTGGGGTAAGCAGATCTGAATTTACAGTTCATTAACTACTTCCTGCTGTCTGCCCACGGGCTCTGTAAGTTGTGTCAGAATCTTAGGCACGTTACCGTGATCTGCTCTTGAGCTCATTCCTGTCCTTATTTCAGTCTCTCAAGTAGCGATGCTTTTTTAAGAAGAATCATTCAAAACTTTTAGTGGAGGTTAATACTGATGCATTACATGAGCCTCACAGTCAAACACTGCAGTAACTCTTATTTTGGTAATGTTCTGGTATTTATCTTCCAAGAATGCCAATGTCATTTCTGACTCCTGAGAGTGTCCACACCCTGCACATCTCTCCCTTTCCCATAACTTGTGTTGTGTTACGAGCCTGCATCTGCTATTCAGGTGAGCAGGCTCTGGTTTCTGTCTCGTCTCCTCATCCCTGCCCTGACTGTGCTGGTGCAGGAGGTGATGGTGAGGAGCTGCCCTGGGACTGGGCCCTGCTGGAGTGGGAGCACCTGCACGGGAGCTGGGCAGAGCAGGAGAGCTGGGATCTCCCACAGCCTGTGACCAGCTCTGGAGTCAGTTCTTCAAGTCACATGGGCTCAATCCACCCCTATGTGAGAGCAAAAAGTGAGAACTGATGGCCTTTCCCTCCAGAAATCTTTTTCTCAGTATTTTATTTCCCTAGCTGAGTTTTTTGGGATGTTAACCTTCTAGTAGTTTCCATTCCTTAATGCAGTTTTGGTATTCTCTGTATAAGATGTCTATCCTGCTACTAGGTGCTCAGTATTTTTGCTTTGCTGTTCCCTCAGATCTTCAAGTACTGATTTTTGCCTCCCTTAATGTTTCCCTCATGTTAAATTTAAATATATGGCCTTTTATCTTTGTCCATCTTGCTGCTTCTGCTGTCTTCCTTTAATTTCCTTTCTGAAATATGGTCACATCATTGCAGCCAATATCTCTGTTTTTTCCAACATAAGATATACAAGAGCTATTTCAGAGCATTTTTGTCCACTGTGGCTCCTCTGTTTTGATTAACCCACTCGAGGACCAAAATAAGTATTTTTGCTCTAGTCTCTACTGAGAACAGCAGACCCTTTCACTTTATAGAAACATGTGAAAGATTCCTCTAAGTGGATTATAAAAGTTTGATAATTTTGATGGATGATATCACTGCAAAAAGTTGTGGGTTTGTTTTCTTGTCAGCTGGAAAAACTGATACAATTATATATGTGTGGCACTGGTGATGGGCCTCGATTGGTAGAAGCACTGATGTCAGAAGTAAATGGTGTGCAGTATTCCAGTTTGTGACATCTTTAGTTAAGATAACGTGTGTCTCATTTAGTGTTGTATTCATAACACTGATGTGAGTAGATAGATTTTGTGCAATAGTACTGCCTTTGCTAAAAAGGGAAAGAAAGGGTCGTGCTTGTGATCATTTGACACTCTTACTCCCCCGTGGAGGCTGAGAATCCTTTCTGCCCTGTGATGGGAGATTGATGTTTGCTACTGAAAAAAGCCTGTCAGAGGTTCAGAGTGGCAGTTCTTCCCTTCGTGGAAATGGAGAGTGGTTATTGATGGTGTGTAGGTTGTAGCCAGAGTTCTGATAGAGAAAGAACCTCGTTTCTCTTTCTCAGGGGCAGAATATACAGTCCCTTCTGATCCCTTGTTTTTAGTGCTTTATTTTTAGACGTACTATTTTTAAACAGCTTGAAATACAAAAATATTTGCTTTTTTTTCCAGTTAAAAGAAAACCCCGTTGTGACACAGCATGACTCAATCTTTTTATAGCCACATCAAATACGTGTTGCTTAGGATAATGTAAAAATATAAAAACAATAATAAAGGCAAAAATGAGAAACCAGCAATTGCTACGGTAACACAAGGTAGAGGACAGCAAAAAGAAATTCTGTAAATAAATGTCTTATTAATATTTATTATTCCAAACAAAACAATTATATGCTTTAACCATATTATACTGCCAGTACCAAAAGTAGTACAGAAAGTATAGACAGTATTTAGTACATAGAATTTATTTTGCATTCCCCCTCTCGGTGTTAATGTAGCAATTGTCTTAATCTCTTAACAAGTGTGTGTTAAGGGAGATATATGAAGTGAGAGTAGAGTCAGTTTTTTGGGTTCCTTAGAGCCTTGTTTTGATGCTGAAGATACTGGGGATTGTTTGGATGCTGAGGTGTTGAGGGCAGTGCTGCCTGATCTGCAGCCAGGTGGGAATGGTGTCTGTGCTCCTGGAGCACAAGGCTCCGGAACAGTAGGCTCCGGGCTCACAGGGTCGTCTTGTGACTCATAAATATTATTCTTGTCAGTGCAAAGCAGATCTGATTTTGAGCCTAAAACAGCAACCAAATGAATAACAACAGCTGACAGCAATGTGGTACACGCCTTTAATTCCAGCTTTGCCAGTCCAGCCTCCACTCCCTGGGCAACATCAGGCGCTGGGCTGGAAGCTCAGGAAGAGCCTGAGGGAGGCCTGGCAGCCAGGTTGTTCAGCACTCGTGTTTCCACTTCTGTGGCTTTTAGCAGCCTGTTGAGATGTGTTTTTGTTTTGGGGTTGGGTTTTTTTTGTGTGTGTGTTTTTCCTAATCTGCCAAGCTCATCTTTTTCCAGCTGCTTATGCACTGTGTTAGTGCTGACACAAAGACTTTTATTTGCTTATTTATTGTACAGTGAGATCACATCTTTCACTGAGAAAACCTGAGGGGAAGCCAAGTTGGTGTTTGCTGACATCTGACCTGCACAGCTTGGTGCAGGCTGGACCCTGAGATCTGTTTGCCCAGGTCTGACCAAGCCCCAGGAGAGCTCTGTTTGAGTCACAGGGTCCTCTCTGGGGACATTGGCTGTGGGACATCCCTGCCAACCCTTGATCTGCTGGCTCTGAAATGCCTGCTGAGAACTGAGATTTTGGAAGGAAGGACCTGAGGGGTCCAGGAGACCTGGCCTGTCTCTGGAGGATCCCTCTGAGGAGGAGTGGAGGGAAGAGTGTGTTGTGTGATGGGCAGCAGGGGGCAATTAGCTGAGTGAATTAGTGTGAGTGCTCCCTGCAAAGCAGGCTCATGTTAATGTGGACACCGGGTAATTGTCTCTAGATTAGAGTACTGCATTTTTATCTGGATGGTAGAAAGCTCCTTTTAAAATAAAACTTAAATTCTCAAGAAATACGCAATAAAAACAAATCATTAGTGTTTGCAATGTGGACAATTGAAAAGCATGGTAGTTTTTAAGTATATATCCTTGACCTTCAGCAGATATGCAGCCTGGAGAAAGATGAAGAGTTGCTTTTACAACTGCTACGATGTGGAGTTTTTTCAGATGATTGGTGGCAGGAAGATATTATTTTTATTCCCAAACTATATAAAAACCAGTTAGTTGTTAGCTTGACATGGTTATAGTACCAGTTGGAAGTGACTGAAGATGATAAATTCAGGTTAGACTCACTAGTCATTGCTCATGCTTGGAAGGGCAAGAACTTGCTAGTGGGTGGTGTCCTGTAGAAAGAGCTCTCCCTGTTTGGTTGCCCAGGCCAAGGAGGTGATGATGGTCATTACAGCTGCCCATCCTGCTGGGGTTGGCTTCCTGGAGGAGGGAGGGTGAGAGCAAAACCTAACCATGGCTGGTTAGGCACTACTAAAGCTTGAGCTAATTTCTAGATCCTAGAGAGAAGTCTGACAATAATCTGGTGATGATCTGCTGATTCTCTGCATGTTTGCATGTTAGGCCATGTTTTGAGAGTAAAAGGGTAATTCCAAACTACTGATAGAAGCTGCCTTTAGATTGTGTTACAGTATTAATGTGAACTACTTGGTGCCACCACTTTCAGCTGTCTTCCCTGCTGTTGCTTTCTTGGATATTTAGGCTACTGCCTGTTTATTAAATCTGTCTGCACTGTGTGCCATGGGCCTGTGATCCTGTAGCACTCAGATTTGATCGCTGCTGCCCATCAGAGCAGGGCAGAGCTGCTGTCAGGGGAGCTGGGCTGCCCTGGCACTGCCCCTCCTGCTTCTGTGCTGACTCACAGTGCTTTTGGGAAAGAGCCCTTTGGCCTGGTCGTGTGTGTGGATTAATCACAACAGTCTCTGACTTGTATAAAGCTACTGTTCTGCAGACAGTGTGCACATTTTCCATATATCCCATGGCTTTGCAACCTTTGTCCTCTCCTCATTGAGCTCCCTGGGTCTGATGCCACAGCTTCCAGTGGGAAGCTTGATTGTTTTTCTAGTCTCATTTCTTACACATTTTCTGTAGCTTACTCTATTATCTGGTACTAAACCACATTCTGTATAGGTTTGTGAGCTATGTAATTATCCATATTAATTTTGATACTGGACCTTTTTGTCCCTCCTGCCAGTTCCTTTTTCCAAGTGCAGTATCACAAGTAGCTGATGAGTGCACTGAAGGAAATTATGCTTCTCTGTTGGACTTCTGTTTTCACCAATAACCAGACCTTCAACTAATATTTTCAATCACATGTTTTATAACAATTTCCAAAAAACTAATTGACTCCTTCATTTTCTCAGTGCTTCCAGATCACTGCTTCCATTGTACAGGTATAAAATTGACAAAGTTTACACAAACTAAGCTAGTTTAAGATTATTATTTTATTGAAGCTCATGTAAGGTTGTGGATGTTCAAGAAAATTGCTGAGATTGTGTGTTTTCAGACATGCTTACCTTCCTTACAAACTATATTTGAAAGCATTCTTTTGTTTCAAGTTTGAAACTGTTCTTCATTGGTGTGAGCAGTGATGGAGCTGCAGCTGGAAACTTAATAGAAAACACACATAAAACTTACGGGTTCTGTGCTGTCTGCAGTATTAGAATGGGCATGGATTTAGTGCAAGTTAATTTAACTTGAGATAAAAATCTAGTTGGCCCTTGTTTTTTATGTCCTTGTTTTTCATCTCAGGTTGAGATGAAGCCAGTCTGTAGGCCTGACTTATTTAATCTGTAAAATTATGCATTCTTTTATTCTGCAAAACGCATTATAATAATTAATTGCTTGTGTTCTGGTGAATATGACCTGATCCCATATAATGTACACCAGAGCAGTGTAGCTAAATCACATTGTTAGAAATTGTGGTATTTAAGAATGAGGGGAGTTCACGGAATTGGCATTTTGTTGGCCACATCTTCCTGGACAACACACTCGATAGCTTCTCAGTGTAAGATGTGCTGATTCCAGCATCACTAATTTCAGTATTGTGTAAACAAAAATTGAAGTAGAAAAAGGCAAGAGATCAGAACTCCATTAGCATTGTCTGCCAGGCTCCAGAAAGCAGGTTTGGGTTTGGAGAGGAGATTTACAGCTGAATTAACAGCCTTCATGTCGACTGGATTTAAATTTGTTTGTGGGTGTATCCATAGAACCAAACTACTGTTCGAATCAGCTGGAAAAAAACCAGATTTTCATTTCAAGTGGTACAGCAAGAAATGTCACAAGTTTTCAGCAGCATCCTGAAATAGTAGTCCCTGTGAGTGGGGAGAGAATATCTATTTAGATGTCAGTTAAGCCTGGTGACTAACAGATCAAAAGGGGCTGGTAAGACACGCAGCCGACAGGCTGTGGTACATAATTTGCAGAACATCCCTGAACACTTAGTGCAGCAGGCTCCCAAATTCCATCTGAGTAACAGCATGTGTGCAGGTTTGACTTAAAAGACTGTAAAGGGAGAAGAATTCACTGTGGTGGTGGTGGTAATTATCCTCACTGCTAATAGTTGCACTGTAGGAGTGTAATTTTTTGCATCCTTAGCTTCAAATAACTGCATCTCAGTTGGAATAATTGGGGTTTTTTTTCCGCTGGATTTAAAAAAAAGTCTGCCATGTGAAATCCATTCTGTGTGCAGACAGTCACAAAACCCCATGGAATTACTCTCTAGTTTTGGAGGGCACTGCAGTTCTTTAACAGTTCAGAGGCAAGTCAGTTGACATCATTTGTGTATGCTTTTATGGATTGCCTGGATCAAGGAATAGGATTCAATGAAAGAAAAATATTTGGGAATTTGGAATTTGAATAATGTTTTTTTCAGTTACCGAATGCTGATGAGAAATGTAGTAACCTTTGTGATGCTTGTTGTGCTTCCCTGCAGGGCAGCAAAGGACACTACAGGTACCACTGGCAGAGCCACAATGTCAAGCAGAGTGGAGTGGATGATATGGTCCTGCTTTCCAAAATCACGGAGGATTCCATAGTGGAGAACCTAAAGAAACGCTACATGGATGATTATATTTTTGTATCCTTTGTTGGTTGTGGTGGGGCCTCCTGGACTTGCTGAGCCAATGTGACACCAATGATGTGTATGCATTCTGCTTAAGCAGATTACTCAAAGATGCAGAACATTTTATGTGACAGTTCACCTGAGATAACACAAAATGTTTTGTAAACTAAGCTAATTATGACGGTTGAAAATAAGATCACAGAAGTTATTTTAGGGTATTCTTTTTGATATTTGAATTTTGTTCTCGTCAACGTTGAAGATATGCCTGTGCCTTCATATATTTTTTATAAATATATATAAAATATATATTTATATATGCACATGACCCCTGAAGCCTACTCTAGTAATGCTACTTCTTAGAGCAAGAATTAATAGGTTTAAGGTGTATATACATTTCTTGATACCATGGTATCTTCTATAGCTCCAAAATTCTAATGCTTTCAAAATAGCATTTCTTCTATGACATAACTGCATTTACAGCTCAATCTGGAATTGTTAATGCTGTGAATCTGTGAATACTGTTAATATTGCTGATGGAAAAAGGTGAACATGTCAATATCTGTAAATCTTCAGTGTTCTCACCTACATTTTTTCTTTCTGTGATTAGAGGAAAATGCGAAAAATTTAAATACCTGACCATATAACCTAACAAGGAGAACAGACTTCAGCACCCAAGGTTTGCCTTTTAAAAAAAAAATTCATATGAAACCAATTCCTTGAGATAAGAATAGTCACTGTTTCCTTTTCAGCTTTCACAGTGTAACATGAGCTGCAGTAATGAATTTGGTAAACACTAGTCAATGATTATAGACTAGAAAGTTATACTGTTACTTATCTTGCTGTATTCAGGTTTTCATACTTACTAGTTGTATCTGGGGAATAGTTTCCTTGATGAGTTTAACATTTTTTAGCAGAAAGGGAAGGAAATGTAGCATCTTAGCATCTCCTGGCTTCTTTCATATATTCAGATGGTCAGGAGCTACCTAGCAGCACAATTTAGCAAGGACTGATAAAGGAAAATTTATGTTGCAGTTGTGTTGCCATTTCCATCCCAAACTGCAGAAGTTTCTAAAATGTGTGTGGACA
Source organism: Pipra filicauda (assembly GCF_003945595.2). Taxonomy (NCBI): domain Eukaryota; kingdom Metazoa; phylum Chordata; class Aves; order Passeriformes; family Pipridae; genus Pipra; species Pipra filicauda. The sequence continues at coordinate 5,328,847 of NW_024104976.1, read as the reverse complement.
TGGGTTTGGGTCCTCTGGTCAATGAAGTAGCACACTATTATTAAATTTGCCTTATAGAAACATGATGAGGTTGCACAGTGTTTGCCAAACTGTAGTACTGGGGCAAGCTATAGAATTCTTCCTATTAGCAACACGGGTGCTTTTGTCCTCATGGAATGCTGCGTCTTCCATGCAGTGCATTCACAAAGGCTTCCATTCTCTGCTGAAGAAATGGGTTTGTGCTTTTTTCTTATGAAAATAGATTGACACGAAGGTGATCTTTCACCGAAGCAGGAGTAAGTATGTTTTCCAAGGGGCCTTGTGGTCACACAGAGGGATCAGAGTTGTCCCTCGTGTAGGGAGAAAGAGTCCTTTTGCAGTTCTGCGAAGGCTTTTCATTCTAAAATGCAGATCATCTCTTGAATATTTCAGTTGTTTGTGTGTCCTCCATGAATGAACATTTCTCAGTGCTACATTGCACAGAGATGACCGAATCACCCCAGAAAATGCTGGCATTGTTTACCAACAGAAAACTGTCACTTTGGGTGTTTATACTGACACAATGAGGGATTGATTTGTTATCTTCGAGGCCCAGATGTTGTCACTCCTTTTGAATGCATGAAGAAAGCATTTCAATTTAGTATTTCAGAAATGATGTTCATTGAGTTATGCTTCTTCTCTAGCACATCACCTGGTGCTGTGGCACCACGATAATAGATTCTTAGACAGGACAATTCAGCAGGATAAATGTGTTAATTTTCTTACTTTTGTAAAGCTTAGATAGCAAGTTTGCCTATGAGCAATTCCAGATTGTTAAATGAAACCTGCACCTACAACATTTTGGGCTCACTGGTGTGGGTACACTGCTAACTCCCAACTCAGTGAAAATGATCCTGACACTACTTTACGTGCCTGGGAAGTACCATCAGTTGCTTCCTATGTGTGCACTACAACTGCAGAGGATGCAGAGGTTTCTAAAGTATCTGAAGTTTCTAAAGTTCCAGAGGTTTCTAAAGCATTTTGTAAATGCGGAGACCTGTAACTGAATGCAGAATAGTGAAATACTATATTGAAAAAGTTGCCAAAAGGCTAATAATGGTTTGAAACTTAAGTGTCTGTGAATGGGGCAGCCTGCAAGAGAGACCTGCTGAGGACTTGTCATAGTTACCCTCATAAAATAACACCACACACTGAATTACCTCATTCCCTGAGCTCCCCCACAGCACAGGCAGCTGAGTAATTGTCTGATTTAGCTCAGCAGTGGCCGTTTCCCCCCAACTGTGCTTGCTCAGCACTGTGTCTGTGAGATCACACTGTGTCACTGCACTAAATTCTGCAAAGGTCAAACTAATATTTTCTACTACTTACAATGCAACCTTCTCAGTTACAAAGTTTTAGTTACTCAGTTTAAATATGCCATTTCCTTTCTGTATTTTTATTCAAGTCCTCTTTGGGTCTTCAATACATGTTTCTGTGCTTAGCTTGTCCTAAAATAAATATTTTGATGATATAAAAATATGCCATTGAATTATATGTTTTTGTTCTTGTAAGCCTGCTAATTTGGTTTTTATTAACAATTGTTGTAAGCTGTGGAGTTTTTTACTATTATTTGAAGCTGTGCTGTATTATTTAATAGGTGGTAAAGTTATTTTGTCACTACTAGTAAGATAATACTTTATGAAACCAGTTAACCTTAACTTCTTCTGAATGCAGACATATATTGGCTCTGTTTTAATCTCCGTGAATCCTTTCAAGCAAATGCCATACTTTGGGGAAAAGGAAATTGAAATGTACCAAGGAGCAGTAAGTAAAGCAGTATAAAATGTAGTGCAGTATTCAGGGGCTTGGAAATGCTATTCTACACAGTTTAACACTTGGAAGCATTTGTTTCTGGGGTTTGGTAGCGTTGTACTGGCCTGGGAGAACTTGGCAGATATCCATTACCATATCCTGAGTCTTCAAAGTGAACTCCCTGGCACATAAGATTAGTATTTCAAGAAAATCCTTGTATTGATCAGCTCTAATCCATATCAGGTATCTCTCCTTGACATGTCCCTGCTCTTGGAAAGGCAGTTTTTAAGCCCTCATAAGCCTAAAGTGTGGTGCAGGATGCAAAATGGCCATTAGTGGATTTGGAGACCATGGCTTGACAACTCTCAGGAACAATAAAAAGCTTGAGATGCTAAAATTAGATGCCACTTTTGAAAATACAGTTTGAAAAGCCAGTCAGCACAAGAACATCAGGGAACTTAAAATTGAGTTGCCTGCCCTGCTAGAGTTGGGCATGTCCATAGATGGGGGAAACTGGTTTGAATGGGCTGAAAATGGGACACCCAGCACCAGGTTCTGGGTTCTGGTCTAGGCAGAATATTGTCAGCACGTGACCACTGGTGGAATAGGCTTAAATTATGGGAGTTTCTCTTGGACAAGTAATATATTTCCAGCACAGGCCATTTTTAGAACAGGATGTTTACAATAGTTTAGGAGAAAATTATGGATGAGAGAAAGATCACTAACAAAGCCCAGAGACTTTGGTTTGTTTTTATTAAATGTACAAAAAATTCCTGGAGAAAATTCAGTACAAAGTGGGATTCAGAATTGTTTTTCCAGGAAAATAATTCTTCCAATTTAAATAGAAATTTGTTTTGCCTTTTCTGCATTGTTTAATGCTGTGTTGAAAAATTATTCCCTATTTTCCCTCCTAGGCACAGTATGAAAACCCACCACATATTTATGCTCTTGCAGACAGCATGTACAGAAACATGATTATTGACAGAGAAAATCAGTGTGTCATTATTAGGTAAGAAAAAGATCTGTAAAAAACATTTTATCGTTTTCTTTTGGTGTTTTGATGTCAAGAAGCAGAAAAGTTTTATTATATCATTAAAAATCTTCTGTGTCCATGTTCATATTTTGGGATTTTCTAGGGTAGCCAAGTACTTTCTGACTCTCCTTTTTGTTTTCCAGTAAAATCCTCATGATAGTTTAACCACAAGAAATCTCTTACTCACATAGTCCAATGCCAAAACTGCAATAACTTGAATGACTGCATGAGAGAGATGGATTAACAACTGCAGCAGCCACAGATACTGTTAAATCCAGCAATCCCACATGGACTGCATTTACCATGGTCTTTTGTTCCTTTTGGAATTTTGCTTGTGTTCAGTCAGAGACAAAAGGAGGAGAGAGATACTGGAAAATTAATTTTGTCTTCACTGTTAATCTATTTTAATTATTAGGCTGAGGGAATTCACTGCAGAATTATTACTCAACTTTTGTTAATGACAGGCATTATTTAAGTGACAATCAAAGTGAATTTTTGGGACCAGAGTTACACTTTGTTCTCATCTGTGGGTTTTATGGATGGATAAAAGAAAATGTGTGGAGAGGAAGAACTGCAGGATGCTGGAGCTGGTACAGTGTGCCTCTCCTGACTTCCCTTCCTGCACAGGGGGTTCTGAGGTTCCCTGTGGAACCCCTGGGGATGCTCTTCACCTGCAGCTTTGCTCCCAAGGCAGGTGATGTGTCCCAGGGGCTGTGCAGTGATTTTACACGTGGTGTAAAGTGACTGTGAACCATTTGCAGCACTGAGCTCTGTTCCTCTGAGAGCCCCTCTGGGCCCCTGCCTGCAGCACAGTGCCCCGGGAAACAAAAAGCCCAGAGCTCTCATTCCTGTCACTGAATTGTTCCCTGAGCTAAGTCCTTGTCTTTGGAAAACTGTTCCTGTGCTGAAGTTTACTGGTCAAATTGAGACCTGTTAGGAATGGGTAAAATTGGAATTTACTTTGCCTTTTGTACAAAGCAACAAACCCAGGGACTGAGATGTTTCATGAGGAGATAAATTTTTAGAGAAAGCCTTTGAACTGTAGTAAATTGTAATTAAAACCCCTATTTTTTGATCCTATGCTATTAGCAGCCCAAAGTGCCATGAATGCAGTCACATTTTCAGAGAGATGAGATGCAGCCCTGAGATACAGACTTACAGTTTTAATTTCACGTGAGAATTCTTGTGCTTGAATGATGGGTGATGTGCTCTTTGGAATGTGCATTTTGTATGTGCAGAGTGAAATCTCTCTCAGTGTGTGCACAGCCTATTCAAAATCTGCAGGAGTTAATTGAAACCTACTGGGAAACTGAACCAAGAAAAATCACGTTGGCCAGGGACATTTCAGAGAGGTTTTTTTCCTTTATACACATTTATTTTTCCTTTGATTATTCTTACTACAAACACTGTAAAAACTGCAGACTAGACTTATAGGTAGTTTTTGTAATGGTATTTGATCTTTTAGGACACTTAGAAATTGTTTTTATGAAATCAAGTAACTTGGCTGTTCACAAAATTGACTTTACTTGGTTGATATTTTAATAATTTGGACCACATTTGATTTAAACTGTTTAGATAAATCCTACATTTTCTGATTTAATGTCATCACTATTTTTATCGACTAGAGCTGGCTTAAGAATGAAGTTTGTTGAAGTTTGTGATTTGTTTGCTACGTTGTTTTATTGTGTGGATCAGAAGGCACTGAAATTGCTGGCAGAGCAGGAGCTCCCACGTTGCTGCAGCTCTTGAGTGAAATGGATGTTCTAGTTGGCTTTTTGTCTACTACCACTCCATTGATTTCACTTTATAGCTGCCAGGGACTTTACTGCTTCTTCCCCTACACTGATGAGTCTCCAAAAATTGAGATTCAGTTCTGTCTGTCGTCTGTTCCACAGCAGCCTGCTGAGCCTGAGCAGTTCCAAATGAACCCTGGCACTTCACTGAAATGCTGTTTTTGCTGTAAAAATTTCTCCTGTGGAAGATGAGTGATGATAACAATATGGTTATTAGGAGGTGCTGTTTGCTTCTCTACTTTATAACTAGACTGAATTTTGGAGTGACTTCACTGAAAGTCCCTGGTGGAACAGGAGGAACAGAGCAATCTAGCACCCAGGTTTTTTCCTTCTTTTCCCCTCTCAAGATGGCAGATTTCCCCCCTAAAGAAAGGTTTGCAAAGAGAGAAGGTAAGAAATAAGGCATAGACTGGACCTATTCACAGTCAGATCAAAAAGACTCCATCTGGCTTATGGTGCACATGGAGCCTCAGGAATGGAGACGCCAGGATGGTGGGGAAGGGGTTGGGACACTCCTGTGTCTCCCTGCCATGTGGTTTGGGGCACCTGTGGCATCAACCTCCACACCTGGGAGGGGCCATGCATTCCTACACACCAGACATGTATTTCTGGGCAGGTGAAGGAAGGTCCCTGCTGTAGTCAGGAATTTTGCCAGGACGTTAATTCCAAATAATGCATTTAGACACTGATAGAAAAAAACTCATCCTCTTCAAAAATTCAGTGAATGAACTGGGAAGGCATCTCCAAAAGGAAATCTGGTTCTCTGGAAGGCTGAATTGGTAGCAACCAAAAATAATCTCTGTTCATATGACAATACTAAGTCAAAAAGAAAACCTGTTACCAAACAACCTTTCTAGAACCAGGGAAGCCTTTTTCATTAGCTGGGTAATTTCAGCATATATGCATATGTGTTAAGGTAATTCCATATGCACATGTGTAATTAGAGCTGAGGAGCTGGGACCTGTTTTGCATGGCTGTTCAGAGTAAACAGTGAGGTTATTCGTGGGCTGGGGCCTGGCTCAGTGCAGGTGCAGGGTGTGCTCAGGTGGGAGGAGGGAGCAGTGCCCATAACTCTTCCCCAGTTTTGTTTGCACTGGGCAGAATTACAGAGAAGTTCACTCATAGCAGTTACACTGGACTTTGATTTCTCCTTGAGTTTATGTTTTACTGAGACACGATATTTAATTTAAGCCTTTCTTGAACTGAACTCAGGTGTCTTCTGCAACAGACTGTTGGCATTTCTTCCCCATGTGACACAGCAGCCCTTCCAGACTATCCACAGGGAGTTGTCCAGTCAAGATTTTAATTATGAAGGGTTGTCTCTTGTGGCTTTTAATTCCTTCTGGACTATCACTGTCCTTTAATTAAGAGAGTGGAGGTTATGACTAGTATTTTTCTATTATGTAGCAAAAAATGTGTTTCTTCAGAATGTTCTTAAGGTTTTACCTTTCTATAAAGCTGAGGACTTCATTTGCACTTTGACTCTCTGCCCTCTGCCAGGGGATGTTGCCATTGCTTTAAAGCAGTTTTTCTTGTTTGTAATTTTAGTTTACATTTTACATTTGTGTGGCAACCTTTGAGTACAGGAAAACAATGTATGATGACTGCACACCTGAAAGGACAATACATCTCAAATAATACAAATATACATTAATAAAAAGATCATTTACCACCCTGGCTGTTTTTAGTGAACAGCTCATGTCTAGCTTCAGTCTACGAAGTTCAAAATTTCATATGAGATTTCTAGTCAGCTTCTGTATCTGAGCTTTCCAGAAGACTCAAATGACTGATTGTTCTAAAACAAATCTTAACTGGAAATATGGTTCAATTTTAATGAGGAAGTGATAGAAAGAGAAGCCTAACCCAATAAGAAAAGTGAGGTAAAAGCTCTGATTCTGTTTCACTGTAATTATGCTGCTGTAGTTTCTCTGAACATAAAGAAAGTAAATTTTCTATGTAAACAAACGAAAAAGCTTATCCAAACACATCAGAGTATTTTACATATACAGTGTTCTTTACTGGCAGATCCAGGAGGTCTTTATAAATATTTATTCTTAAAATTTCTGCATTGTCCTGGCAGTGTAGATAAGCATCACTTGTATTGTTCTGCAGCCAGGGATACTGTATTAAATATCACTCAGAAAATTAATTTTAGAGAGAAGAATGATGCTACATATCAGATCTTGCTTCTCTAATCACTGATTGTATTTCCTCTGGGAAGGAAACAAGGAGCAACAAATTTTCCCTCTGCGTTTGTAGCCTTACTCTGATTTCAGCTAAGCATTAATTGACTTTGGGGAACAAATTGTCATTTTTCTGAAGTGGCAAATAATGCTAGAAGAAACACACTGTCTTTCAAAACATTATGTTTTTTGTTAGTGATTGAGACTAGGTGATATTTTTACTTTTAGCAAGAAAAGTCTCTGAGAAAATTGTCAATATCACAATCCACTTTAAGCCATTATAAGAATTTTTTCAACCTTTAAAAACCTCTGTACTTCAGCACACTTAAAATAGCGTTAATAGCAGCAGAGCAGTAAGATATATACAAAAAATTAATAACAGAGCTTTACTAGGGGCAGGATACCATCCCATCAGATAAAGCTACTTTGGTTCATAAATAATGCATCATCTTGTTTTATTCTACTTTAATTGGAGCAATTTGCTGGTCTTTGATCAATAAAGACATAAAACTGAAAAATAGTGCATAAATCTAAATGCATAAATCTGGAAGGCAATCTTTTCAGCCAAGTTAATTTAATAGAAGGGCCCACTTACCTTGAAGCAGAGACAATGAAATGGAGTTATATTCCTGCAGGTCACTTCTGTGGCAGACGCTGTGGAGTGAGAAATACAAACCACACTTAATTTGAACAGGGAGGAGAAGGATAATTGATGCATCAAAGATCTTACAGAAAAGTGTAATGTTTTTATTGTGTGCTAAATAACACCTGATCAAATTCATTCAGTGTTTGGCCTCAGATCAGTCCCTCTGTGTTCATTTGGAAACTGCACATGTAAACTCAGAGTACGATTGGGTCTCAAATGGTTGGTTTGGTTTTACAACAGGATGAGCAAATTTACTACGAACATATTTTCAAGAAATGTAGTTTTAATTGTTGAAGTATTGCTGTTTTAAACTTCTAAAACCAGTTTACCATCCAGTCAACTCTACCCTTGTGAATGTAGTAGATACAGACTTTCTTCTTTGTGTCTGGGAAAAGGTGACTTGGAAAAATAACAATATTCGTGGTCTGCACTTCACAGATGGATGATGAAGAAGTACTTTTTCACCTTTTCAAGTTTTCTATTTGCTCTGTAAAACTGCCATCGGGAGAAGACAAAAGCAGGAAAACATTTCTGGGAAAATAATTTTAAAAAGCCTTTCAAGTATTTCTGTACCGTTTGGAAGCTTTAAAGATGTGAAATGATATTTGCAGCTTGGCAGTTTGGGGAGTTTTTCCAGAATTAAACCTTTGGAAATGTCTCTATTACTCACGTTGATAAGGAGCTCTGAGTTGTTCGTTCTCGGCGAGTCCTTTTCCTGGGCAGGACACGCTGATGTTTCTCTGGCAGACGCAGCTAAAATTTGTGCGGGAAAAGATGTGCATTTGATCCTCATCCAGGAACAAGTAGGCACAGGATGGAAGAGTCAACAACTTCCACTGAAATTATTCAAGGACTTAAAGACAGTACAGATTTTCACACAAGAAAAAACTCTTTCAGCTGTCTTTGAAACAACATTGAAGCTGACACTGAAACAACACCCGTGCACTGGGGTGGTTTTGTTGGTATAGTTATCCAGGTCGTGGTAAATTCATTAAGGTCAAAGCTGACTTGCACCAAGATTTATATAAGTCTGGAGGAATTTTGTTGAAATGAACCTCTAAGGGATGAAGTAAAGTGTGAGGTTGGATTGTCTGCCATGCCAGTCTTCTTCTTTCCCTTTTGAGGAGCTTACTGATTGCAAGAAGGCAAAGCTACTCATGTTGTAAACATTATTCACCATCGAAGTGAAATATTATAAAGGAAGGAAGGAATTGTGAAACCTAGTATGGACTATTAAGACTTCTTGTACCCTGTGTCAAGAGGCATAGGAACAGGAAGGCAGTTCTTCCGTCATTCAGGATGTGATTAATAATGCCTCATTATTTCATTCAGGAACACCTAAAACAAAAGACCCCTAAAATGAAGTAGGTGTCTGGCATGGCATTCACAGCTTGGATTTTCAAATTAGTTTTTGTGTTAAGATCTGAAATCCCCCTAAATTTAGATGGGAATTGAGTTCTTAGCACACATGTTCTCTTTTGAGCATCTTGGTTTAAGTAGATGTTTCTCAATTTACAGTTTTCTGACTCTGGAGTCCCCCAGAGATTCTGATGTGCAAGATGATGTCTTCAGAATTTTGTATTCACAAACATATCCAAGTACCCTTCTACAACACTGTATCACAGTCTATATATTACCAGTTTACCCAGTGTAAATATGGTTTCTGTTGTTAAGGTACCTGGCCTTGACTGGACAAGCTGAACCTCAAATTACTCCATTCAAGAGTTACTTAAAAGCTAATGTATATTTTTGTGTTTCTTTTTCTGTAGTGGGGAAAGTGGTGCTGGAAAGACTGTAGCTGCTAAATATATCATGAGTTATATCTCCAAAATTTCAGGAGGTGGCCCTAAAGTACAGGTGAGTTGAGGCAGAGTAATACTGAAGCATAAGCACAGTCTGAAGATTGGCCTCAGAGGGGGAATGACAAAGGATGTCTTGGCAGACTCTGGCAGATAAGGGGCACATGACCCTGGAAAATTGTGGGTGAGCAGCTGGAAATACATCCCAGCACCCAAAGCAGAGACCCCTGAAGTGGCCAGTGCTGCTCCCTTGGATGCCTGGGATGGGAGCCCTGGGAGTGAGAACCCCAGACCCAGAGCCAGCTCTGCAAGAAGTGGTGTAGCTCTCATGCTGAATTACACCTACAGGCTTTATTTTTTTTTTTCAGTTAAGTGGTAAAAGGTAATTTAATTATTGTTCTTAACCAGATTAAGAATAACAACCTATCTTCTTTTATAAATGTGTGGATTTTTTCCTCCTGTGTTGGCATTGTATTGAAAACTGAACTGGCTTTTTGGGTTTTTATTACTTCCTTCGCATCTCTCATTGGTGTGTATACATCAAAGAGCCACAGCAAGAACATCATCTTTTTTTATGAGGTTGTTTAGGCAAACTTGGAGTGTCTGAAAGTTATCTGAAACAAAAAGTAGTGCTTTTATTAATAACTATGCTACTGATGTCTGCTCTACCTATCAAAACCCATGAGCTAAAGCTAATTGAGTGAATTAGCCATAAAAATTCCCTTAATGACATTATGATGTCACTCCTGGACTGGCAGGCAGTGGTGGGTAGGTAGTGGCTGCTTTTACCAGTCCACTGTTCTTGAGTGCTTACTGTGACTTTTGCTTTATTTGCAGTCTCTGATGTTGAGTGTGTTCTTTCTGCTTAGTTTTGTGCAGCAGTGATGCTGGGAACATTGCAGAGAGAAATTCAGTAACCAAGAGAATGATCCAGAGAAAGTATGCACTGTGTTATTTTTGGAATAAATATAATCATAGTTTAGAAGTAAATATTTTGTTTTATTTAAAAGATTCCAGCTTTTCGTACAAAATTAAAAAATGCTCTTAGTTATGACAGAGTAAGAGTTGATGAAGTTGGTAAGTTGCCTTGAACATTTCTTTTGAAATAAAATTCCATCTTCTTTTCACAACCCGGCATGCATTGGGGTTTTTTCCAAAGCTGATGTTTTCTCCATATTTCCAGCTCCTAGGATCAGATACAGAGACAATAGTAAGACATTATACTGCTTTCTAGGGCAGCTAGATAGCAGCATCATTGATCCTAAAACAGATTGCTGAAGCACTTGCAGATTCCTAAATGTCATGCTGCTGTGACTTCTTTGGTTGTGGATCCAGACCCTCAAAAAGATTTAAAATCTCCTGTGTAAGAAGGAAATGGTTTAAAATGAAGAAGATGGAAAAAACAGATCGGTTTATTGGCTGTGTTGCTTGGCAGAACAATGAACAGAAGAACCAGGTTTTAGCCTCAAGCATTTTGTTCAGTTTTGTAGGATTTTCCTCAAAAAGTAGAAACTAGAAGCTCTGAAAAAAAAATGGTTAGATTCTACTCCTTATCTGATCAAGAGGATTTTTACAAAGGGAGGATTTCTTGCCTTTTAAATATATAATTTGGTTGCCATGGGGTTTGTTTTAGAAAATCTGTAAGAACTTTAAAAATGTCTGTTTCTGAATTTGTATTTCTCTTGTTTCCTAAAATTTTAGCATGTTAAAGATATTATTCTACAGTCCAACCCTTTACTGGAGGCTTTTGGGAATGCCAAAACTGTACGGAACAACAACTCCAGCAGATTCGTAAGTCCCTCACCCCTAGAGGTTACTTTATTCTTCCAACCTCTGTGCTGTTACAGAGACAGTGTTCAGGGGTATAATGTAAATTGACTACAAGTGAGGTAAATCTAAGTCAAATATAAAGCAAAGTAGATGTCAAGAGGCTTCTGTTTCATTCTGTATAGGTTGCATACTTTTTTCTCTTACAGTATATACTGATCACAGTTTATAAAATACCAAGTTTTCAGCCTTTACTAATACATGGGGGCTGTATGTAGGAATTGCCTTCAGTCTGTCACTGTAAAACAGTCAAGATAATATTGTGCAGTGACTGTTCACTAGATGACATACTGTGGGTTCTGTTCGAGAAAGTTACACACAGGCTTTAAAAATCTGAGATGTGTTCCTCTGTTCAGGTGAGAGTTAATGCAGTTAATGTCTCCCTGAAAGCAGGAGATCGTGGCTTCACCTTGCTGCCAAGCAGAGCACAGTTTGCTGTTGGTTGTAAATCTGTTAAATTGACTTGCTGTATAGATGAGCCTTATGGTTTCCTTTATACTAAGCAAGATTCTCAGCTGTGAAAAGAAGCCACTGACCTCCTCTCTACATTTGCATTAACACATGATGAATTGTCCCCAGTCTGGAGCTGTGTAAATGCAGAATGAAAGATATATGATGGTTCATGAATCTAAACTTGGCTTGTACCTTGAGGCAGCTGTACCACTGCATCCATAAAAGAGAAATATCCCAGTTACCTTGCTTGGGATACAGTAGAAATGCAGGATTTCAAATTTGCTTTTACTAATCCTTTAACAGCTTTAATTATTTATTGCAGGGGAAATACTTTGAAATACAGTTTAGCCCAGGTGGAGAACCAGACGGAGGGAAAATCTCCAACTTCCTACTGGAAAAATCTCGAGTCGTAATGAGGAATCCTGGAGAGAGGAGTTTTCACATTTTTTACCAGGTCAGAAGGGTATAGATCCTTTTTGAGTTATTTAAAGTATCCAGGACCCGTTTTTCCTTTTGATTGAAAAGTCATTCTCAGAGCAGTGATATTACTGAGTACACACTCCCAGAGGGAACCTGGCACTGCTGGGAAGCTCCATGGCATGTTAGGACACCACTTGACACAGACATTCCTGGCTGCCTTTCAGCTCCAGAACAAAAGTACTTCATCATTTCAAAGGTCTTGCTTGGAAATTCGTTGTGAGCTCCCATATGGAGAAGTCTAGCAGAATATAATAGAAAATGGGAACTTTTCAGCAGATTTCTTTTTAAGCTGGCCTATATGTATATATAGAGAGGCCAGTTCATATATATATATGTATAGACAGAGAGATATTTGATTCTCAGTTAAGATTTCTGGGACATTTGGGACAATACTATTTGTTGATCCCACCAAGTATCCCTATTTTTTGTGTTTCAAAAGGCTTTGCTGGCCTTCCCTGGTCCTGGACGTGCACAGTCCTTACCTGCTCAAGTGCTGTTGATCAAGCTCTACAGACCTGAGGGCAAATTCAGTGCATTGGAAGGGTCTGGGAGCAGCTTCACAGAAAGCTGAAGTGCCATTGCCAGGGTGGAAGGCTGAGTTGGAACTGGAATTGCTCCAGGAGTTGTGTTCTCTTCCAAGGAGGGTGAACAATTTGCTCAGTCCTGCTGATTTTCCTGTGGCTTGGAGAGGTTTTTTGACACAGGAATTTAAAAGACCGTGGGGTTTTGACAGTTCTATTTTGAGGTTAGGTCATTCCTTCCTGTTGCAGTGCAACACTTCCAGTGCACAACTGGGTGGACTTTACAAAGTTCTGAGGAGCACAAAGGGTGCTTGTCCTCACAATGGGAGTCACAGATTCCCTTAGGATGCTTTCAACTCTACCTGCCTTGCAGTTGGCCTGGAAAACTCATTGCTCCCAAGGATTTAGGTAATACATTATAGATTGGAAAACCCACTTTGCCTGTTCTTTTTGAGGTAGAGGTAATGGAAGGCATTCAAGTCAGTCATATTTTTTGCTTTTTATTAGATGTGGAAGTTAGAATTAAACCATTCCTGGGAATAGGATTGAAAATCTGATCTTTTGGATTAAACAATTACCAAAACACAGGAAGGATACATACCTGGCACAGCACTAGCCATACCTCTCCCAGTAATTTCAGGCTCAATCACCTGTTTCTGCCTGCCTCAGCTCTGCTGAAGATCGTTGTATGATACCTAATTTGGAGATTTTTTATTCTGCAGCTGATTGAAGGGGCCTCCTCAGAACAAAAAAGCGTTCTTGGCATCACCAGCATGGACTACTATTACTATCTGAATCTCTCTGGGTCCTACAAAGTCGATGACATCAATGACAAATCAGACTTCCAAGAAACACTGGTGAGTTCTTTATGGTATGATTTGCATAGTGATGGATGTATGTTCATTTCTCTGCCCATCTGTAGCAAAGACATTGATGTATTAATGTGGGAATGAGAAATTAATGTAGGTACAACTCATCCTAATTGTATTTTGCCCTGAGGGAGAGGTATGTTACCCTGAAGACAGACAGCTTTTATAGAAGGGCGTTTTGTGTTTCAGTTTGTTCTATTTCAGAAGGGTGCAAAGTTAACGAAATTTAATTTGGTGCAGATAATCTGCAGTATGAAAAATGTAGGAGTGCAAACACAGTGAGGGACTTCCATTAGAAGAAAATACAAAAGCGTGCCCTGTTTTACCTGAATTCTTAGTACTGACTGACCTTCCATGTTTACAACAGTGTGGCTGAAAAGCTGGAGACAGGGACTGTGAAAGCACAGATCAGGGATCTTTATCCAGTGCTGTTGCCAGTTCATCGTGTGACCCGTCAACTTGTTGATCTCCTGTTATTAGTAATTTACTTTTTAAAATAAGAGTGGTAACACATTTATACACGTGTTATATATGTAATTTAAAGGCCTGAAAAAATAATTGTTGTTATTGTATTCTAGCTCATCTGGTATTTTAGAAAAGCAGTCAGTTGAGAAGACATTCTTTACGTTATACTCTGAACTCCAAACCCCAGTGTTGTTGTGGATTATTTTCTACTAAGTGGCTGAAATTCACAGCCCAAGACAGACACTGTGCTGCTTTTTAGAGTCATTCAGCACAGCTTAACACTTCTTAGTGTCTCAGAGGATAAACTGTCTTTGTAGAAGGACTAATATCATTGTCTTTTAGGTTCATTGTTTCCATTTTGCAGTGAAGCTGTTTTTAGTGTTACACTTAAGAGCAGGTGTTTGGTTTTTAATAATTTTATTTTTTCTAGAATTTATTTTGTTAATACATCTTCTAAGCAGTGTAGATGCTTCTGTATTTAATTAAAAAAAATACAAAAATGCTGAAGTAGGACACCCGGTATCTTCTGGAACTTCAGGGCAGGCTGCAATGAAATTTGGTTGCCTTAGGAATTTGGACTGCTTTGAAAAGCTCTAGTTTTTATCATCAAAATTTAAAAAAAAATTTCTAAGACAGGAGTGTTTGATTCCATTTTTTTGTTTGTTTGTTTTTCTTCCCAGCATGCAATGAGTGTGATTGGGATCTTTGGAGAGGAACAGAATTTGGTACTGCAGATAGTGGCAGGAATTCTGCATTTGGGAAACATCAGCTTCAAAGAAGTTGGCAACTATGCAGCAGTGGAGAGCGAGGAGTGTAAGTACCTCTGGAAACTCTTACAGGAGCAGCAATGGGCTGCAGCCCAGATGGCACAACTGCAATTCAGAGCTGCTTATCCAAACACAGTGGGTCGTTTCTTAGAGTAAAGGCTGCCAATTTAGGGTCTCTTCCAAAACCAGCGGTGCTGAGGCCCCTCTTTTGTCTTGTAAAGTGCCACTGACTTAGGGGGAATAAGATTTTGCATTTTGAATATAAGAAATGCTGTTCCAACCTTAGAGCATGAAATAACAGACATTACAAGAAATGCTTTCAATCAGGCTTGAACTCTGCTCCTTTCAGTGCATCAGCACACATTCATAAAACACTGGTTCCTTACGGGGTTTGTGTGACCTCAGTGTCCTGTGAGGGCAGGTACCAGCCTGTACCTACCAGGGTATCCCTGCTCTCAGGAGGTAGTTGGTGCCCAGGCATACAAACATATGTGTATGTGTGCCTTGAAAACAGAAATCCAGAACTGAACTGAAAAGCAGAATTTGCATACTGCAGTTATGTTTCCTGTCTCAGAATTCTCAACCAATACCTCACTATTAGACACTATTTCTTTACAGTTTCATTTTCCACAGTGCCCTGTCCTTGCATCCCTCCCCCCACGATGCTGTTCTATATCAGCACAGCCCACAGGAGCAAGATGTTGGAAGATTAATGGTTTTAAACATCTTAAACATTTTTATCATGATTTATACCTTGCATCTAATGTTGATTTATGCTACCTTGATAGTTTTAGGACAGAATGGATAAGCACAACATATACAGTACCCCATACATACCTGTCTGTTCTCTTAACCCTTAGTTCAGAATGGGCTTGTGTTTAGGAAAATTGCATTTGTTTAGTTTTTGGTAGGTTAGTTATGAATGAAGTATCTTGTGCAGTCAACTTCACACCTAACTAACTGTATTAGTACTCTCCTGCTATTTGTTTTAAGAAATTGGGAAATAAAAATTATTAATTTTTAACCTTACTATTCTCTCAAATTAAGAAATTAAGTGAACCCAAAGAAAAACGTTTTGTGGCATTGTATACATCCAGAGAAAAGTATAGGATTTTTTTATATGCTTTATGATTCCAAATGAGCTACTGTGCTTCCATTTAAATCACAGTATTTAATGTTTAAATGAAATCAAGGCATTTAATAGCCAGACAAGATAGAGACAGTGTGTTGCATCAAAATAACAAACAGCAAAGACATGGATTGAAAATAAATTATTAAAGCTGAATGTATTTCTGTGATGAGCCATGTCCACCATGTTTCTACTGCTCACTGGGATATAAATATAGAAGTTGTGTATGAATAATATATAGAAAAAAATTAGAAGTAGAATGAATATAGAACTTATACATAAACATAATGATTTTAAAGAAGCCAGAGAAGATATAGCAATGTCTAGTGAAGTTTCTGCATTAGAAGGATGAAAGCTGGGCTCATTTCTCTTATCCATTAATCCTTCCCCCAGTTTACTGTTTGTCCTAGCCAACTAAATAGTACAGCATTTATAGCCTGGATAGCCACAAAAGATAGAACACAATGAAAGACCACTGATCATTTATGCTTTGTGCAAGTCTGAAAGAATAAAAAGTTTAGGAATTTGCTCAACAGTGTTCTTGTTGCTATACAGCCAATTGCAGAAAAACATGCAAAGGCCACTGAAGACTCTAATCTCTTAGTCTGAGTCAGAATCAAATCTATACAGACTGTTCTTGACAGACATTTAGACAAGTAAGTCTTTGAGACTGGCACTGATTCCTATTACAGTTCTTAATTATATTAATAGTTGAAAAAAGTTCTTCTTATTTATTCTAAATCTTCCATGTTGCAAATCACAGCAAATACTACTACTGCTCTCCTGGATGCAGAAAAGAATTTAAACCATCCCTCTTTACACTTTTATTGTATTGAAAGAGTTGTTTTACACTTCCTGAAAACTCCATGAAGTGAACCGAGGCTTTTCTTCACAACGTGTATTTAAAACTCTTCCACTGAATGCTGCTGATTACTCTTTGAGGATCATTTTTTTCAATTACATGCATATCCTGCTTTATAATAATTTCCAGACTGTAATTTTATGGTCCCTAACTAGGGAAAATAATCAGGCATCTTAAGAATGTGAAGTTCTATCGAGTCCTGGCCAGCTACTCTTCCCTTACAGTAAATCATTAGCACTATGGAGGAAGTCTCTGAGCTATGCATGGTGGTTCTTACCATTACCCTGTCTGCATAAATTCTTACCAGTAGTATTGGCTAAGCACTTTTCCTGGCATCTTTACAGTATATATGAGCATATTTGGTCTATAATTGCCTACATTCTTTTCCATTTTAAAGCATATGATGATTGACCTTTTCATGTGCTCTTCCATCTGAGTTCTCAGTGAATTACCAGTGACTCAACTTTGGTTAGGTGTGTGGTTCCTAGTACCCTAGAGTAAATTTAATCACTTTGCTGATGGTAATAAATCAGATTTCAGAGAGCTGGTGGTTATTTTCAATTTTAAAAATAATTTTGGATTAACGTACTGAAGTGTTTAGCGAGTTCATACTGTGACATACAGATATGTAAAGCACTGCCTTAGTGATTATTTAACACCCTCCTCACACCAGTAAAGTAGATCTGAAACCAATGGAACATGCAGGAAACACTGTTAAAGGATTATGTGGTTTAGTGGAGGTGCAATACCAACTCCAGGAGTTACCCTTGGGAGCTATTTCCATATGCTTTCAAGATGTTTCTCTTTTTCCATTCCTGAAGGTGTGTGACACCTGCAGCTCACATCTGCACCACGTGCTAAGAATGCAGAGAGTACTGGACTTGTGGCTGCTTGTTGCACAGATGCATTTTTGTGCTTTGCTTTTAAACAAGGGAAAACAGAATTTACAAAGTACTTCCAGAATGAGGGATTAAAAAAATAAAACCAAGTAAATGACAAGGCAATTGAAAACTTTTTGCAATGTCCTAACTTACAGGAAGAAAGGGAAAGAATATTAGGAAGCAGGTAGCCTATTTTTTCTTGTTCTTTAAACATTTCATGTTTTTACAAAGAACTTTCAACTTGTCAATTTTATTTAATGTGTGAGCTCTCCATGTTTTATTTCCATCTTCTCCCACAGTGATTTGTTTGAACCACATAGTTCAAAATTATGACCTAAGGCAGCTTACGTGTTTGAAGGACTGAAGGTACAGAAATAGCTGACTATTTTACTTCAAGGTGCTTTATCTTAATTGAAATCCATGCAAGTAAAGAGCTGAAAATGTCCTTGAGGAGCATAGGGGAAATTTTGACAACCTAAATTCCTCTTCTTTTTCTTTTTAAGCTGCATGCCCCATGAGTTTTGTTGTTATTAGAGATACAGTTAATTTTTTTCCTTTGTTCTGTATTTAGCTTGTAAGTCATAATCCAGCAACCCTGATCTTTCTTGCAGTTTTGGCTTTCCCTGCTTTTCTCCTGGGAATTAACCAGGACCGCCTGAAGGAAAAACTGACCAGCAGACAGATGGACAGCAAATGGGGAGGCAAATCTGAGTCCATCCATGTGACCCTGAATGTGGAACAAGCCTGCTACACCAGGGATGCCCTGGCCAAGGCCCTTCACTCCCGGGTGTTTGATTACTTGGTGGATGTAAGTTGGATTTCCTTGATTCTACTGAAGTATCAAAACCAGTAAAAGTGCAGCAGGAATGTTCCTTAAAGTGCTTTTCTTGTCTGTCATGTCTTTGGCCTGGTGTGTTTCTTTGCCTAAACCTGCCCAGGGCAGTGGGAGCCTGCCCACGGGGATCAGGCCCAGAGCATTGATGATGTGGCAAACGCGACACGTTCTTTGAAGCAACGAGCTGTGCTTTCAGTCTCCTGCCATGAGTGTCCCCTGGGATACTCTGACATCTCCCTGGCAGCATCCATACTGCTCAGAATCTTACTTTCTCCTATGTAGTTGAGCAGAATTAGTGGATTATGGTCCCCTGCTCTCTCATCCTGCAGAGAGCTCCTTCGGCATCCAGATGTGGCAAATGACCAAATTCCATTCTTCATGCTAAAGTACTCCCTTCTTTGGAGGGCTAGGACTGTACCTTTGACCACAGATGGATGAAGCAGAGATGTCCTCCCTGGTGGCACTGCCAGTGTCTCAGAGGTTTCCCTCATCATGGCAACCCTGAAATTCCCATTATATGCCTGTACCAGCACTGACACTGCAAAGAGTCAGTCAAAAACACAGAATAAGGTGAAAAGATTCAGAGTACCATCTGCAAAATGCATCAAATACCAGACTGAAAGCTGTTCTTTTTTTTGTTGGCTCCTTTTCTTCAACTGAGCTGGTTACACTGAAAGGGAAGGATTTTTACAAATAGTAGATCCAAAGGCTCACTGACCTGGAAAACAGGATAGCATACTGTTCATTTCCTAGCTGTTAGTAACACTTTATTAAAAAGTGAAAGCAAAATAACCTATTACATATATTGGTATTCAATTAAAATATGTTATCTTTTAAAAAAACCAATATTTTTATAGAAGTGTTTAAGAATATAAGTATCTTTAAAATATATAACTACACTTTGTTTTACATTTTGTTTCTGTTTTATTAGTCTATTAATAAGGCTATGGAGAAAGACCATGAAGAATATAACATTGGTGTCCTTGATATTTATGGCTTTGAAATATTCCAGGTAAGGCAATGCAATACTTGGTGTTTGAGCAGATCTGACTGAGCTGAGGTTTTTTGTAAGTTAAAGGGGGAAAAAATCCAAACCAGAAAAAAAACCCAAACACATCCTGTGGCCAGAATAAAAGCAAAAAAAATCCCAACCGAGCTTCCTGGACATTGCGATCTCACTGGTAATGTCTCACTTAATAAACATAAAGTATTGAAGGAACTTCAAAGAAACGAGGTCATTGATCTTAAAAGAAAGATCTGAGATTCCACAAAATGTCTATAAAGTCAGCAACCCATCTATCACTGACAGTGTTTCTTTGAAGCTTATTGCCAGCATAAGAACTAAAAATTATTGTATATAAGGCAGGAGACTAATTTTTAAATTGTTTCCTTTTCTACAGAAAAATGGTTTTGAACAGTTCTGCATCAACTTTGTTAATGAAAAACTGCAACAGATTTTTATTGAACTGACGCTGAAGGCAGAGCAGGTAACCAGACATTTACTATTTTTGAATTCGTAAATGACCTATTACTTTTTCAATTGTTGGAAAAATTGAGGTTTCATCATCTGTTAACAGTAAAATCTGCCCTGTTAAGGAAGACAAAGGAATAAAAAACAACCTTTGTTGTTGGCTGACCCTAAAACTATGAACCACATCAGCTGCAGACATTTGTTGTGTGACAGAGTGGTACAGAAGTGAGTCCACCACACGGTGTGCTCATGCAGTCATATGACTGCCCAGGCTTGCTGCAGAGTCTGACTCACTGACAGAGATGGAAAACTGCAGCTTGGCTCCATCCCTGTGCTTTCCTTGAACATGACATGCAGTTAACTGGGAATACTTTTCTAATTAACTCCACACCTTTTCTATTTTTTTAAATATATATATATGAATGAAATAGATTGCAAACAAATGCAAAAATACTTGTGAAAGTATTTGCAGTTCTCTGCTCATGATCTTACTGCAAAATCTCACTTTACATGAGGGAGGGCAGGCAGAACACAGCTGAGACAGGGCCACTGTGGTGAGCTCGGGGCTGGCACCAGCTCTGGGCCAGGGTTTTCAGGAATGCACACACACAATTGCCCTTGTATGGAATTACCCAGTCATTGCAGTGACCTGCAAAGGGTGCAGCTGAACTCGTATATATGCAGCTGACAGGTCAATTTAATCGGATTTTAGTGTGAGTTCTTGCCCAGTAACTCTCTAGATGTGTTTGTGGTTATGGTAATTGCATACAGAAATAACAAGCTGAGCTGTGTCTCCGTTCCACGTGCGTTTCTAAATGCGTTGTTTTGGGGGTCTGATCCTCAACGTGCCTGCCACAGTCGGAATTTTTAGAATCCGTCAGGATGTGGAGGCTTAGGTACACTGTCAAGATACTGTTAAAGTAGCTTTGTTACTATTTGCAAAGTGCTTTGACAATAAATGCACTGTAGAAGTATTCCTGATCTTGTCAGTGAAGGGCTATGAATGACAAAGGAATGTGTGGGGAGAAGAGTGGGATTCCGATTCATCTTTTAGGCAGCAGAGAGCTGGATTTAACCATCATTAGGGTCATTTCTCCCACCTCCACCCAATCATACATTTGGCAAGCCTCCCTGAACATGAGTAGTGCAGTTTGTGTCTGTGGAGTGTGTTGTAAATCTAGTGCTACATCTGCAGTGCAAAGGAATATTTGCATCTTTCTTTTTACTTAACAGGAGGAATATGTGCAAGAAGGAATTAGATGGACACCAATAGAATACTTTAACAACAAAGTAGTGTGTGACCTTATAGAGAACAAAGTGGTAAGTATTTAGAGCAAACAGGTGGAAAAAACAACAAGATTTTTTCACTAAAATATTTGGGCAACTGCTTTGCTGTCAAGAAGGTTCATAGGAAAAATGCAAATACTGTTGTTCAGTTACTGAGTCATACTATGTCTATATATAAATCTTACATAAGATGTCTTATAAGAGCTCTAAGATATATGTCATCTAAGATACCATCCAAAAACAGAACTACATGATTGATGTGTGACTAAAAAATACAATGATGGAAAATAAAATTTTATCCACCTGAATTTATCATGAACTTACTGACATACTGTACATCAGATGATGCTTTTTTGTGTGCCTGGGAGATGTATTTCAGTTTGGGGAAGCTACAACACCACCTTCCTTTGAGGTACTGTTGCAAATTAATCAGAAACAAGTGAAGAGGAAGTATTGTGGATAAAAGAAGTTTTGTGTCTTTGCTCCACAGAATGTTCTGCAGTTTCAAGTCTTTATGCTCTAATTTGGGGTGACAACAAATGTTGAGTTGTCCTTTAGGACAGAAATAGGTTGTTTTTCAGCTAGTTCTTTATCCTCATGTAGGCCAGAACAGTAGTTCAAATACTGTAGTGAGTTGTGCTTAAATGCACATCAGATCTTGCCCATTTCCTCTCTGTATCAGGATAACTAGGAAGAAGATAAGATTTCTGTCACAATATCAGGTATTGAGCTCTTAAGTTTGTCAAACTACAGCATGTGAACTTAAATACTTTCCTCGGACATTTTTTTATTTTTTGGTGGAATGAGAAAAAAACTTAAAACAAATATTGATGTTTTTGTTTTGGCTTTTTTTTTCAACAGTAATCATTGTTTTCCCCATTATTTCCCACTGTCACTATCATTACATGAAGTGGGATCTCTCCTTAAACTGTTTATGTAAAAATTAATCTCTGCCAATTGGAGGGAAATTCTTCCTGACTCTGCTCTGGTGGTTTTGTAGCAAAGATAGTTTTGTGTTTGAGGGGGGGGAAATACTGGCATCATAATTTTTTGCCCTCCTCACTTCTGCTGCTGTTCTTGTTCTGCAATCTTTTAGAATCCCCCAGGGATTATGAGCATTTTGGATGACGTGTGTGCCACGATGCACGCGGTGGGAGAAGGGGCTGACCAGACACTGCTCCAGAAACTCCAGATGCAGATTGGGACTCATGAACATTTCAACAGCTGGAACCAGGGATTTATCATTCATCATTATGCTGGAAAGGTAACGTGGAAAATCATCACTGAATTCTCTGTGATGTATTTATGAAGAAAAAGAACAGTAATGAAAGGAAGGGGGAAGCCCTATAAAGGGCTGGTTTGGTATAAAATAACCAGATTATCTCAGGAGACAGTGTCCTTTCACAGTGTAGGGAGCTTAGGACAAATATGCCCCAATGTGTGTCCCTTGCTGAGGAGAGACGAGTCTGGGCCTTGCTGCTATCAAACTTACTAACCAGAACTTAATATTAAATGTTACAAATAAGTGCCCCCAGACTTTTATTAATTGTAATCTAATTAAGATTACAGTGTTATAGTAGCAGTAAATTTAAAGAATTCAGATATAAAAATGACACTATGGGGATGATATACCAATAAAACTGGGAGTATAACATACAGTTCTGTCTTCTTTGGGTTTGTTTCTCAGACTAGTCATGGTTTCCTGCAGTTATAGTTAATAACAGTAAATCCTTACTAAGCAAAAACTTTTCTTCAGTAAAATTCAGTATTAAATTCACTCGTGTCATATTCCATTCACTAGCTCCATAAGTCTTTTTAAATTTGAATTTAAACTGAATTTAAATATAAGGATGAAGCTCCTTTATGTTTGTTGTGAAAGAGCTTAATAATACATGGAGGGATTTGGTGCTCATTGTAGTATCTAGGTTTGACCAGACTAACCAAAAAGTTCAGAACAGCTACTGATGAGGACAGAATTTAAATTTTCTTTAATTATTGGGTTCTCAACTTACCACAAACAATCAATTTCCACCTTGGCCCAGGTATCTTATGATATGGATGGATTCTGCGAGAGAAATCGGGATGTTCTTTTCATGGACTTGATTGAACTCATGCAGAGCAGTGATTTGTACGTAAGCAAAACTTGCTTAAAGCTAGGAATGACTCTTAGTTCAGATGGATGCAGAGGGCCTGGCTTCTCTACTTTGCAACTTGTGAACTCATTTGTATAAAAGTGGAAATAAATCACAACTTGCATTATATTGACCTTTATTTTCTACAAATTGGAGTAAGTGAGGCACTGCAGTGTTGGAATCCAATGCTGTAATGGCAGCCGTTTGTTTTGGCCTCAGACAAGGCCATCAGTGCTTTGGCATCCTCTCAAACAGGCACTGCTTTGACAAAAAAAGTAACGTTTTTTTGTTATGTATTTTATTAATTGATGATTGCTCTTTAAGAAGTGTGCATTTCTTCAAGTCTTCTAGAAGTCTGGTATCATGTCTGCCAATGCTCACTAAAATAGCAAGGGATCTCTGTGAGGAATGAGGCTCGTGGAAAATACTAATCTTAAAATAGATTTGACATAACTCTAGATTAATAGAAATAGCTATTTATATTCTGCTCAACTACCCACTTTTACAGCACATTCCTTGACATGCCTGCATTGCATTGTCTTTCCATGCCAACCCTGTTTTATAAATTCTTTCCTAGGCCTTTTATAAAGGCTCTGTTTCCTGAAAATCTTCAAGTGGACAAGAAGGGCCGTCCTACCACCGCGGGCAGCAAGATCAAAGTATGTCTAGTTTTGCAGTGAAAGTGTGGGTGCACGTGGTTTTGTGTTTGTGTATGAATATCTAAATAAATTTTAAAATAAGTCTTCTCTGTTTTTTGCTGTCCAGACATTTTTAAAGATAGGCATCAGGAGGATCTCGATGCAAAGTGATGCATTGGTTCAACTGTTAGACTCAGCATCCAGTGTTCGTTAAATGTTGTGTTCAGCTGCATTCCACAGCAGTGGATTTTGCAAACGAGCAATTGATGGTACTTGCATGTGCATAATGAATGAGCCGCTTCACTCAGCCACTTGATGTCCCACAATTAACTACAGATAACTGGTCTCTTTATAGTGCAGAAAGGCAGCCCAACGCCCACTGAAGTCAATACAAGTCTTTCTACTGACCACAGTGTGCCTTGAATAAGGCAGCAAGTGTTAGAAGGCTTTGTCTTAGAAGTCTCTTTGGAGACCGATTGTAAAATACACACTTAGATTACACATTGCTTTGGAGATCAATATTTTATCAACCTCTTTCCTCATATTTCACCCTGACAGTCAGGTTCACTTCATGCATTCCTTGTCACTCCTTATTTTTATATAGTAGTTTAAATACATTACATAGCTGGAGATAATGATGCCTTCTCTTTACTAAGCTCTTCATGAGGTGCATATTATTTCAAGACACTTTGGTTGTTCTGGAGAAAGACCAAAGTCAGCTGGATCTAGTCAATGGAATCATCCGATCAGATGGTTGATAATTTTAGAATTCTCTCGGGATTTATAGCCTGTTCAGCTCAGATCCTATTGTTTTTCTTCTCTTTTACAGAAACAAGCCAACGACCTTGTAGGTACCCTGATGAAGTGCACACCCCATTACATCCGCTGCATCAAACCAAATGAAACAAAGAAGTCTCGAGACTGGGAGGAGAGCAGGTATGGATAAGCAGAGTATGTGATGGGAGCCACTCTAAAGAAGCCACAAAAATTCATGATTTCTAATCACACAGCCTACAAACAGAACTAGATTCTCTAAATCTGGCATGACTCCTCCTAAAGTTTGAAGATAAGGGATGGTCACTTGGTCTAAATCAGCAGTTAGTGTATGCAGTTTTTAGCTTTTTTCCTGTCAGTTATGAATAATCAACATTTGCATGAGTACCAGTATATTAGTATATTAAAGACTCAGTTTTCCATGTAGAATTTGCACACCAAATGCATTATACATATCTTTTAACTTTTACTACTTTTTAAATTTTAAAACAGCTTCTGTTAAGGAGCTAAAAAGCCAATACTATTTCTGTATCTGCTTTTATGTATCAATCTTACCAGAAAGTGCCTATAACCAACAATGTAGAAGGTTCCTGTTTTACTTCTTGACTTTTAAGTTTAATTAGCTAACTCTTTATAGGGAATTCACTGGAATATTGTATCAGGTGATTATATAGATATTAAATAGATGTCTAAATCATCAGTTTGGTTTATCACATCTTAGCTGGAAAAAGATGCTGCTCTCTTTTGCACTGAGGTAGGTGCTCAGTAGAGTGTGTTTTCTATGTGAGGGCCTAATGTAGATAACATTTATTACTATATACCAAGTACTTTTGGTAGTGGTAAAGTTGCTGTTGAAGCAAGTGGTTATTTCTGTTACAGTGCAACAGGTTGCAAGGCCTGATAAAAAGCATTCTTGAGAACCCCCCAGCAGAATTCCCTTCCTGCCCTTTGGCATGCAGACTGGCACAGTCACATGCAGATGGAGAGCACTTACAGAAGCAATTGGGTCTGCCCTTCAAAATGTCACTGAGGGCTTGGCAGGAAATGGAGACCCTTTTTCTGTAGCTTTTCCACCCCTGAAAATCCTACTATGCAATGCTTAATTTTCCACTGACACTGGGGACTAAAGAAGGGGAAAGAAAGTGATCCTGGGAAAAGTGTTTATAAAACTTTTAACTATAAGTTGAGGGGCTTTTAAAATCGATCATTTAGGTATTTGGAAACAGGCCTGTTATTGTGGAAGGTGTTGCTGGGAAACCAAGGAAACAAACAAATAAAATCCTAGTCCTGAGAAAAGGGCAGCTTTCAGGAAACGCCTTTTGGAGCAAAAATGGGCAAGATTTCTTCTTGTTTTCCCATAATGAGGATGGTGTGTTATCAGTAGCTGCTGTATTTGCCAAGTGAAATACAAAGGATTGTGTACTATCAAACTGAGACAAAAATGGAAGTGCTGCTTATAATGGTAATGCTTCATCCCTGTTTAAAACTCCTAACATTCCCTCTCATTTCAATCTGTGATTGCCCACCTATTGTAGTAGGACTTCACTGTGGCAGTTAGGGACAGGTCTGGGGAAAAGAAATTTATATGCATATGACAGTTCAAAGTTCAGCTTTATTTTGTTGTTTCTCGATCTTACTGTGAGAGGGAAATACCATAACTGAGTTTATGTGATATTGTGCTGAATGGTTGATTAAAGTTTTTTTTTCTTCATTTTCTGCTGTGATCACATAATGCTGCATCATACCCCATAGCTGATGTGATGGGAATAGTAATTTGCTTATTAGTAGCAGGTTACTAGACCGTGAAAACGTTACTGAAAAAGGAAAAAACCCTCTCACAAAGCCTGTCTTACTTCATGCTCCCAGAAGCCATGTAACTGCAGCTTTCTGCTGCTGTTGAATAACTTCAAAATATTTAGCACTGAGACATAGGCCTTGTGTAATATCTAAACCTTGTATAATACCTTAGTTATTCCAGAAATTGGGGTGTTCTTGAAATGTGTTTTTGTTCAGGTCCTGGCACAGCCACTTGGACTTGTATTCAAAACTGCTGCATTAGCTGAATTCCCAGACCCTGACCTGCTTGAGGTTGCTGCCTGGAGGGAGATTTTCAGTGTGCCTTTTCTCAGAAAGGAAGGGAAAAACAGAAAAATGTCTCAAATTTTCTGGTGCTGGACACTAATACTGGCAGGACAGTAAGAAAATAGGAGTAGTACTGTTGCTCCAGTGCATTATTCCAGATATGAACAGGAGGGAAAGCTATAAACAGGAAAATATATTTTTGTCCACCAACTTTCTACTGTACCAGAATTCTTGGAGTGGGTACAAATATGCTTTATTCCTTGAACACAGCAAGATTAAAATGTTTAGTATTCTTTATTGTAAGCTAAAAGAGCAGTATCACTCATCATTTAGTAAAACACCTCTCAGAAGTGTTCTTCAAAAAGAAGAAATAACAGAAGGGATTTTGTCATTTGTGTAGCAAGGGATTTCAAAAGATTTTTCCCTTCATACTATGAATCATGTAAAAAAAATGTCCCAACAAAAAAAAAATCAATGGGCAGTACATTTTATATTGAAATTTAATATTTCAAAATAGCTAGAGAAATAACATTGAATTAACTGAGAGTGTTTCAGGATTTGAAAAATTTTTTGTAAAACTGGAGAAATAGTAAGCAAACCAAAATTAACTGGCTTCTTACAGGCTCACTTTTTAAATTATATGTAAAGAAATGTTCTTTTATATACTGTTTGTTGACCAGCCAAGCTTCAGCCAGCCTTGTGCCTGTCCTCAAATCCTTCCGTTGCAGCATGGTAAAATTAGGAGGAATTCTAGCTTTTCACCAATATACTGACCTGGCTTTCTTTCTGATTCTTTGTGAAGTGAAAGTTTGGCATCTGGGGCTTTTTTCCAGCCGTCTGACTTGGTCCTGTCTCCAGAACAACCAAAAAAAATGCTGCTCTGTGCTACTGTTGCTGTTTAAGCTGTGTAAATCATCGGTAAAACCTACAATAAAGGAACACAAAAGAGTTTCCTGGTCCTTTGGGAATTGTATAGGTAGTAGTTACTTGGCCTTTCATGGGTAATAGTATTAGCTAAGGAATTTGGACTTTAATTACCTTGGAAATGGGATGCTAAACTAGGAAAAAATGCTAAGGTAAACGTGCTACCTGTATTTATTTCAGCATTGTGGTCTACCTGCCTTGAATATTTTTCCCACCATGCAGTGTGCATGGTAATGGGGAAGAATAGATTCATATACCTGTGCATGAATTTTAGCAATCAGTAGTCTTTAAGCATGATTCAGACTGTTAAGAATCTGCAGCCTCCATCCACGAGTAGGCTGAAATAAAATGGATGGTAAAGCTTGTGTTGTTTTTGTCCACAGAGTAAAACATCAAGTGGAATACTTGGGTCTGAAAGAAAATATTCGAGTAAGAAGAGCTGGTTATGCCTACAGGAGGGTTTTCAAGAAGTTCCTGCAGAGGTAGGGTAACATTCATTTAGAAGTACTGCTGCACACTTGTTTATATGATGAGGAGGGAACCAAGAGGCTGCAAGTTTTGAGAGCTCATTTCCCAATTACCCTTTTTTCCCCATTTGCCTTGCACAGTGATCTGGATTGCACAGAGATTTGAAACTGTTTTAAAGCCTGGCTTTGTGTTTGTGAAAGTATTTTCATTTTTTTCTGTAAACTTGCCGAAGGCCCCAGTTCTTTTTGTAGTGCTGTGAGAGGATACCTCAGAGTTAAAGAGTTAAGGGAACTGCTGCAGTGCCTGAGATCTGCTAGCCTTTGTTTCAAATGTTACTGCTCTAGCTCTCCCAGCTTTTCTCCCAGTGACAGAAGAAGATAGGTGAAGAAATACATGCCTGCCATTCAACCATTGCAGTGTAAAGAGTAACTTCAGCTTAAATTGCTCATTATCCTTCCAGTGGTGTTCCAACAGCTGGGAATGGGTACAACTCAAACCACTGCAGCTGCTCTCTGAATGAATGAAAGCAAGTCAGAGCTCTGTAAGACCAGTCCTTTTTTCAGTGTCTTAGGACCAGCTGTTAAGATGATTAACTACCTCCACTAGCTAATGAAATCCTCTTAAATAAAAGCAGTTTCAAGATTTATACAACATTCAGCTTCTGGTTTTTAGAAACTTGAGACATACAGCTAATAAATGCCCAAACAGACATTATGTGACAAAACAGCTCTTGTTGAAAGTCTTTGAATTGCATTTGAGAATATAAAATAATACCCCAAACAGTATTTGCAAGGGGTGGAGTATAATTAGACAGCACAGAACAAAGCCATGAATAATACTTCATGATAATACCAAAAATGTTCTAATAATGTAATAATAGTCAGGCCTAAAATCTCTTCAAGTATGGACTCAATTTTCATTATGGAACAGTTTGAAATTCCTTTTTCGTCACGATCTTCAAGCCCAGATGTATAAACATGATTATGCTTCAGGCTGTGTTATTTAACACAGACTGTTGCTGAGACAGAACAGCAGATTTATAATGAGTATTAAAATCCAGCCTCCCTAGCTGTTGAACACTGACTGTGAGGGCTGTGCTGGTCTAGCAGTCTGCACAAAGGAAAGCTACGTGGTACTTCTGGATCCACTGAAACCATTCTTTGTGGAATTCATCCATTTGCTTCAAACTAATTAGCTGTATTAAATTTAACATTGTGTTAGGAGTAAAACCCCTCCTGCTCCCTTTCCATGCTCAGTTCCCTAGGATGCAGAACAAGCTCTGTTCTGACCCCCTGAGGCAGTGTGAGTAACAGCGGGCAGAGCATGGGATGGCCAGGAAGTGCATGCTTGGACACTTGTTTTCATTGGGCGTTCCTTGGCAGCTCCAGATAAGTGGAGATTTCTGGGCTGAATAGACTTTTATGTACAAAATTTACATTTGCATGCAAAAAGCCACAGTCTCTGAAAAGGCCTGTGTGTTCCAAGGCATAACCCATCTGAAAGCTGAGCTCTCTGCTCCCAGATTTAGACATGAGACCCAACTGCTTACTGTGAGTTTATAAGAGATAGTTTTAGAGGGCAGTCATGATTGAAATTGTTTCAGGAGCATTTAAGAACACATTTGTGCTGAAATGAAGTGTAAGGTAAATTACACAAGCTTGAAAAACTGAGATGCCTGGATAGTGCCATGACCTGTTTGATGGGAAGCACAGGGAGATTGCAGTGGCATTGCTAAACAGCAGCCAACAGTGATAGAATTGTCACCTTGGCAGACTGTGAAATGCTTCACTGCTGCATGTTACAGAATAATCTGTTTCTTCTGCCCTGCAGACTTGCCACACCAGTAAAATGTATGAAGTTTATTTGATAAAAAAGGAGAATTTCAAATCTATTAATTTGTACCCAAGATCTTTACTTACATTAAAAGGTCTTAAGAGTTCAGGAGATGTAGGAGAGAATTTGTAACATGCTGAAATGTCATGTCACACTATCTTGTGTGGAAGGTAGCAGTTTCAAACACCTTTATTAACCTCACTCCTTTATCTTCAGACTTCATTAGATCCACCTATACTGCTGGTGGTACATGATGAACCTGCAAAAGAGGTTAAATAAATGATCTGGGACTTACTTTAAAGTACAGCTCCTTATTGGGTTGTAAGTGTACACATTGTCTGTAAACATAGATTATGTTTATATAATATACAGTATAAATATAGCAGTGTATTAAATGAAATCCTATATTTGCTATATTTAAGGTGGTGTAAGAGCTAATTCATTATACCATCAAGCATAGTACCTGAGCATTTGTTAACTGATGGATTTGAACATGAGAACATCAGTGTTTTCAGTCCTACTGAATTATTCATCACTTATCATTCTCTTCTCATGTGCCCTCTATTCAGAGGTATTTGGGTTTTGTGATACATTTCTTTTTAACTGTTTGCTATTTTTCTTTTTATGGTATTGTTACTTAAGTTGCATGACACTGTCTCTGGTTCCTGGCTGGATAACATTTTAGATATTATGAGTAATCAACATTCCTTCAATGTATTTTCCAGCAATTCCTTGTGTGCTTTTTGAAAGCATTTTATTAGGAGCTGCCTAAATTATCTTAAGAACTTGGAAATTATAACAAACTAAACTCCATACCTTATCACTTTTTTACATTTGTTGAATAGTTTTACTAATAAGCATGATTTAGTTTATATAACTTAAGTACCCTTAAAGCATTAAAAAGAAATTGTCAAGAGTAAAGAACATAAAATATTTCAGGGAGAGATTTGTCACAACATATTTAGCTGTTCTCCAGTCTTCTTGTCACAGGAGTCTAAATAGCTGCTGCTAAAGAAGTTACTTACCCATTGACACACTGAGGCAGCTAAAGCCCATCAAGTGCTCCTTTGGTGGGCAGTGGAACAAGGCAGCTTTGTAACTCCAGCCTGGCAGTTCCAACAGCCCAAGTTAAGCCTGAAGAAGTGGACAGTTTAAAAGGGGCTGAAACCTGGCATCTGCTTCATTCTCAGGGATTATAGAGAATACCACGAGAGACAAGGCTACTGCTTCTTTCTCTCAAATCCATGTTGTTATAGCACTTCCTGCTCCTTCCCTAGCCCTTTGTGTGGGCAGTTCCCAGTGTTCCCTCCAGGGAGCTCCAACATCACTGTTGCCTCCCTCTTGCCCCAGAGGCCAAGCCAAAGGCTACCTGAGATAGAGCCAAGAGTGGCTCCTTGCTAAATGCAGCCCAGCTCCTGGACAGGTGGGTCAGGAGCACGAGCTGGTCTCTTGCTTAGAAACAGAAAAGACCTTTGCAACCAACAAGAGACTCAGAGGGCTTGAGTGAGAAATTGGGAATGGATGTAGAATACTAAGGATGTAGGTACTCAAATCTGGACTGTACGTGAATAACCTCACCCTGGGCTTCAGCAGATCACAGCAGAACTTCCTGCAATTGACTGCTGCAGTTACCAAACAGCAGCACAGCAACTGGAAATGGGAGACTCCAGGGCACTGTTGTCCTTCTCATTGCAGTTATTTGGTCTCACTGAATAAGAAACATTTTAATACTCTGCATCTTGGCACACACCAAGCTCTGAGTCCTGCTCCAGTTGTTAACTCTTCCCCAGGGTAATGCTGACCCAGAGTCAGTGGTATCCTGCTGCTGTTGGATGCCGGGTCTTAATCTCTCCTCCTTGATGGTTCAGGTACGCCATTCTGACCAAAGCAACCTGGCCTTCTTGGAGAGGAGAAGAGAAACAAGGAGTCCTCCACCTGCTTCAGTCAGTCAACATGGATCCTGACCAGTACCAGCTTGGGAAATCCAAAGTCTTCATCAAAGCTCCAGAGTCTGTAAGTGTGGCAGAACATGATTCTTTAAGTATGCAACTGTTTTGCTGAAATAAAGTCCTGCCCACTCAGAAATGGAGAATGGGATCTGCTGAGGTGGGAGAAGCATAAGAGTATAAGAGAAGCTGGGCAGGTCTGCCATTGACACTGTCCAGAGGTTTGAGGCACTTTTACAACAGGCACAGTGCATGACGCCACTGCATGACTGACACAAATACAAACAGCATTAAATGCATCAAGAAGAGGAGGTGGGATATGAAGATGCTTTGGTGGCAGGTTGCACAAAGTGACATCCAGTCTGTCATATGAAGAAATATCATGGCATGAAAATATCTGTGACCATTACCCGAGAAAACTGGTCCTTTTCTCAGTGCAAGAACTACTGATGAAGGTAGAATGGTCCCCAGTCAGTAAGGATATGTTGTGCAGCATTGAGTAAATCAATGTTCCAGAATGACTGCAACTGGAAATCCTGTTCTAAGAGAATATCAGGGAGGCATCATGGGGCTGTTTTGATCCTGTGGCTACTAAACTGCACAAAATCTGTTGGAAAAAAGTTTTCTTACATTGCTATTCTAGAAAGTTGTTAAGGAAAATCTGTACTCTACTCACCATCATTTATTCCTTATGCATCAGAAGCCATAGGGCTTAGTTTCTGCTTTAGCTGAAGTTACATTTTAAAATAAAAGCAGACCACTTCTATCATTTATCATTTTCTGTTCCAGGAATATATTTTTTGCTCTGCAGAGCAATAGTAATTCAGGCCATGACACTGCTGTGCCCAATCACACAGGAAGAAATTCGTTAAAAGAAAAAAGATAATGCTTCTCCAAGTCATTATAGACATTGTGTTCTTTCTACCATAAATAGGGTAAGATATTGTTCAGGAATAATGGGACTTTACATTCCTGCCATCTGAGAGACATGTTTATACACTTGGCATACAGTGCTCGAGATGTAGGTTATTAGAATACTTAGGTGCATGTTGATATAAATAATATAAACAATTAAGGGAAGAAAACAAAATAATTTTTGTGTGATGGCTGCATTCTTGAACTGTGCTGCTTCATGGATAAACAAATACAAAATTTTAAAGTAGCATTGTTTGCAGTTTTATGTAACAAATCTTACAAGGCACTATCTGTCTTTCCTGAAATGCCCCTTATAAGAGCACAGATTTTTAGCAGCTGCATCTTCACAAATGGGGTGAGTCTTATTCCTGTTTTTTTCAGAGAAAGAAATGAAATAATTTCCTGGTTTCTGTCTTCTGTTTAATAGTGGCACGTGCTCCCATGGGATTGATGGATCTAGTTCCCCTTTGCTCTGAAGTGGCCAAAAAGTTAATATTCTGTACCCCAGCATCATATGCTGCCAGGTTGTTCTCTAGAGGAAGAAGTTTTTATCCAGTGAATGTCTCTTCCCATCCTAATGCATGTTGTTAATACTAAGCCCTGGTTCCATCTATATGTCATTTAATGGTGGATCTGTGAGTTTTCCTGAAGGGCAGTTCTGTAGGTTAGGAAAACATGATGTTGACTGGAAATAGTATAATTTTTTGGGTTGTGTTTCAAATTTAATTTAAATTAATGCTTTCAATTACTGTGTTTTCTTAAATTTTTTTTAATGCCATGAAATCTGTTTTTAAACAAGTGCTAAAAGTACTTTTTTGTTTTAAGTTGAAAATGTTTTTTGTGAACTGAATATTCTCAAGTTTGATTTATATCTTTTATTAAGAGAGACAGTCATCCTTCATCTTATATTACTAAAGTATTGGCTAGGGTTATATTGCTTTTGAGAAAAATAATCTTTTAGATGGCAAATGAAATTTTTTCTTTCTACCACCAAAAAGAGCACCTGTTGTGGTTAATCAGATGAAAAATACTTGATTTTCTCAGGAGTGCAAGAGGAGGCTTTATAACACATATTTTAGGGAAGAGTTTGTGTAGTATTTTTATTTTTATAGCTTAAGAACTGGATTTTAGCTCAGTGATTGAGTGGTCACCTTAATGGTGACCTTCAGCTGCAGGTGATAGATTATTTTGCGCTGAGATTTTACAATTAGCATTGTTGGTAGAGAAGTAAATGGTGAGTGTTCATGAGAGACAACATCAATATTGTTCCTGTAACCTGAATTACACGAGGGTTGGTTACAGCCCTGCTGAGGCTGAGGGTGTTTTTGCATCAGGAGCACTCGTGGCTGTGTCTGAAACCCTACCCAGTGCTTGTGCTCCTGAGGAGATTTCTTCTTTTTAATAAGTTTGCTGTAGATGGAGAATTGCCAACGGTGAAATAAGGTTTTATGGGTGGCAGAAAGGAGGCTTCATTATTTACATTTCCATCACACACCTGAATAAATAACTCTGTACAGAGCAAGCGAGTTCTGAGGAAATGGTTTGCACTAGATCAAGTTTCCTTTTTAAGATCAATATGAAGAACAGTATTTTTCTAGATTTGCAGGGTTTACAGTAGCAAAAGAAAAAAGAATCCTAAAGCCCAGGTTTGCTTCTTCTTATACTCGTTTTTACTAATTTTATCTCTTTTGAAAGACAGAAGTTCTTATGAATGTTTAACACACAATGGAGGGAAATAATAAGCAACAGTCATGTCAGTGGACTGATTGAGTGCTGTAATATAGCCAAATGCTTGTGCTTCTGGTGAGACAAAAAAAACATTTAAGCATGTAAAAGGCTTAAATATGTGAATATTTGAATATATGAAATAGTGAAATATGCTATATCCTGCAATAATTTTGAAGTTGTTCTAATGCATTAAATTTACATATATTTTAGTGGGACCTGGGAAATTCTCAAAAAAGGGGGTGCGCCTTCCATTTCTGTTTTGATAAAACAGTATGGTCTCTTGATTTCTGACATTTGAGACCTAAAAATCTTATTATGTCATACTTCTGAAATGTAAGGTCATAGTTGTAAATCCTGCAGCCATCTGACAAACTTCACTGGTGAGAGAGGATGGAGCCAATGGACACGAGAGTGTGAAATTCAGGCAGGGAAGAAAGTTGGCTGTGAACACAGTGTACTGTGTTACACATTGCACAGATCCCCACAGACATGGGGACATTCTGACAAGGGAAGTGGAATTTTTGGAGAATGTGGAGGTGGAGGCTGGATGAATGGCCAGTGGAGAACCTTGAGTTGCACCAATAGAATATTTCAGGGAGAATCCATGCTCCTCTTCCTTCCTCATGGGGTTTGGAGCTTAATGGGTAGACTGGTAAGAGCTGCAACCACTCAAGCATCAGAGATTTCTTCTGGAAAAGGCCACCTTAACATTCCAATCTCAGCTCCCACAGCTGTGGTAGAGGCACCAGCTTGCATCCAGAATGAAATGCACTGGGGAACTGTGGAAAGTAAAATGTAGCCTTTGCTTGAACTTTGCGTGTAAAATGTTTGACACACTTTTCTGTCTCTCTGTACAGCTGTTTTTGTTAGAAGAGATGAGGGAGAGGAAGTACGATGGGTACGCCAGGGCCATCCAGAAGGCCTGGAGGAAATACGCGGCCAGGAAAAGATACGTCCAGATGAGAGAAGAAGGTGGGTCAGAACTGCTGCTGGCAGGTGTTGCACACGTGGTTCCAGGAACAGGGAGAGGCCCACAAGGGATGAAGGGGATCTCTCCCTCTCTATAGGCAAACAGTGCAGTGCAGGTGACTGTCTGGGAATGACTGCAAACTGTTGGATGCCTGAGGTAGCACTGGTGAGGTTGTGTGTGCTCTGCACACACGGATTTCTTGGGCTGACCAGTGTTTTGCTCTCAAATCAAAGCCAGACTGAGTAGGACAGACATCAGAGATGCTCCAGGGGAATCGAAAAAGAAAATCCTTCCCACAGTTATGCAGACCTGGATGTTCTGTAGATGATACAATCCAATCCAAGGACTCTCTACTGCTTAGTTGTGTGTGTTACCTGGGTTGTGTGAAGGAACATTCTGGGTTTGGAAGGGTTAATCTTAAATTTTCAGAAATGAGTGAGGAATTCCTTAGTTCCAGAAGTGCTCCCAATTCACCGGAACTGCTGAGCTTGCCATCAGTGTGTTTCATTAGGAATGAATGTAATGATTGCATACATCCTTACATAAGGATTAAT
The DNA here is from genome assembly GCF_003945595.2 of Pipra filicauda. NCBI lineage: Eukaryota > Metazoa > Chordata > Aves > Passeriformes > Pipridae > Pipra > Pipra filicauda. The sequence goes on along the minus strand of NW_024104976.1, from coordinate 5,292,812 downwards.
AGCAGTGCTTCATTGTTTTTTCCATATTATAAACAATTTGTTTATCGCTTCTTGCCAAGAAGTTCTGTGTGAAACAGCTCTTTCAGATCATGAGTTCAGGAAATTTAGTAAATGCTATTAATCAATGTTTATTTTTGGTATTCAAGCATCAGATCTGTTGCTGAACAAGAAGGAGAGAAGACGGAACAGCCTTAACAGGAATTTTGTGGGAGATTACATAGGCATGGAGGACCACCCAGAGCTGCGCCAGTTTGTGGGCAAACGGGAGAAGATCGATTTTGCAGACACTGTGACTAAGTATGACAGAAGGTTTAAGGTGGGTTTAAGAGCCACATCCACTAGTGATTAGTTCTGCTGGGATTTAGAGTTGTCTTCTCCATCCTGTAACAGAAAACTCCACCAGGCTGGTGTCACACCATCCAGGACACCAGCTTGAGTAAAGTGTCTTTGATTTAAAGACTGATCGGGAAGCAGTTAGAGCCTTGTGATCAGAACACTGCTGTTACCAAGCCTGTTGTCCCAGGATGAAGGTGTGATCAGAACACTGCTGTTACCAAGCCTGTTGTCTCAGGATGAAGGTGTGATCAGAACACTGCTGTTACCAAGCCTGTTGTCCCAGGATGAAGGCTTTATGGGACTTGCTGGGCAGAAAAGCTGCACTGCTTAGGAAAGGGGGAACAAAGCTAGCTTTCCTGTCCTGTGCAGTCTGATGTGATTAACCCCAGCAGTACTTTTTTCACTTGAACCAAAGACTAACAGTGTTGCCCCAAATCATAGCACTTCATATATCTGTGGAACAGCATCACATCAGTGCAGTGATCCCTGCACAGCTGTGCATTTTCAAACCATGTTGTGTTTCAGAGCGTGAAGAGGGACCTTGTCCTCACCCCCAAGTGCATTTACCTGATCGGGCGGGAGAAGGTAAAGCAGGGCCCAGAGAAAGGCCAAGTGAAGGAAGTCCTAAAGCGAAGGATGGAAATGGAGAGAATCCTCTCTGTTTCTTTAAGGTCAGTACCTTAAATATATGGGCAGAGAAACCTTCTCACAGGCATTTTCCAGTACTCAAAACCAGCAGATTTCACATTTTTGCAGAATTCTTCACAGATATTGCAAGATTAGGGAAAGGTCTGCAAGATGTGTCTGCTCACAGTACCACTTTGAAAATCTGTGGTTTGTTTAACATACAGATTTTTAATGCTGGTTGCAATAAAATAACTCTGGTAGATCGAGGTCAAAGATGGGAGTGGAACCTGTCTGCAGTGCTCCAGGTTTGGACTGTGTGCTGTGCCTGGCCTGTGGCATTCTGAAGGCAGTGTCACACTGAGGTAGCCAGAGCAGAGCTGCTGGCCAAGCTGGTGAAAGCTGTTACACTCTTCTCACATGTAGATAACAGCTCCACAGAACCTCCTGAAGCAGAACCAGATGTGCTTCAGTTCAGAGGAAATCCTGTAGGTTACTTAATGTCTAATAATGTTTTGGATTTAGCTTCTAGATTTTACTTTGTTGTAAAACACATTGATGTTTGTATAGACTCAGAATTGCGAGCTATCAAACTGTCCATGTGTTCCTCCAAAACCAAACCTTAAAAACCTGTGGGGACAAAAGGGCTTTTCCCTCTTATGTTACTATGGCCTGAGGTAAAAATGGATCTTGATCAAGGGATCTCTTAAATCATATTGATGTGGCTGAGCAGGGATGCAGCTTTAAGAGCACATGGTTTTTTCGTAGCAGCAATTATTGTAAAATGACTAAGTAGTATTCCTCTCTCTCAAAAGGGATCGTTTCAGATATTCCATTATAAATTCCTGAAAAAAAACCCTGTTCTCAGAAAGCAAGGCTCCATAATTAATGCTGCTTGGACTTTGTTATGTTTTTAAAAATTACCCATGAGTGCTCTGTGAATGTCATTATAGTGCTGGCTGCATTTGCTGATGAAATTTTGAACTGACTGGTATATGCTCTGATTTCCTTGCAGCACCATGCAGGATGACATTTTCATTCTACATGAACAGGAATATGACAGTTTGCTCGAATCAGTCTTCAAAACTGAGTTTTTAAGCCTCTTGTCAAAACGATATGAAGAGAAAACACAAAGAAAACTACCTCTGAAATTTAGCAATACGTGAGTTACGGCTTTTTTCAGTGGGCCTTTAAGGATAAATGTTCTTTGTTCTTGCTGCCAAGGCAAATGAGTGCTAGTTGTGGAGCCCTGACACCATGCTTTATTTTAAAATAATAGGAGGTAGCACAGTGTAAAAATATGTATGTGCAGGGAGACCAGACTTCGTGGTTGCCTTGTCAGAGGAACAGGTTAGGATTATAACAATCTGAAATTCTGAAGTTGGTTGTGGGTGCAAAGCATTGCAGGGTGAAAGAATAATTCTAAAAAAAAAACCCATTAATTAAATTATATTGGGAACAGTTTTTTTAGAAACAAGCTTGGAAAACTACAGAGTGTCTGATGTGCATTTGAGCTGTAAGGACATCCTGGAAGCTATCCCAGCAAACGTGCTTTTGTTGATACTTCTACCCATTAAACAGATGAGCAGCAGCAGGCCTTGGATTTGTATGTTTATTTTATTGCCTTCAAAAAACTGGAAGAAATACAAGGCTACTGGAGATCATTATTTTCATTTGGAAAGGGTGTAGAGGGACAATTGAAGTGTGGAGCATTATTGTAGCATACACTGCTGTACACTGGGAATCCAAAGCCAGGACCAGGACCCCACTTCTGGGGTCTTGCCCAAAACCAAAACATGATTTTTTTAATCTCATATCTTGAGTACAGTTCAGAGGAGATGGAGAGTGTAGAAAGAATATATATAAGTGTGTGTGTGTGTGTGCGCTTACATGGAAAAAAATGTAAACTGAAAAGATTGCAGTGTACGTATCCAAAACATTCAGTCCCAGAACATGCACAAGGCCCGCCCCAAAGCATATACATCTGTACATCTGATATATATCTACATCTAACAGTATATGCAGAAAAATGTTGAGAAGTGGAGCGCTCCAGCTGCTCCAGCAGAGTCTGCTGCAGAGGCAGTGATGTCTGAGGGCAGACACATCTCTTCCTCGGACCTTGGCACATTTTTCTTCAAAGCTCTCTGTCTTCTCTTGGGCATCTTAAACCTTCTTTCAGTAGCTCTACCAGGAAAGTTAAAACATCAATTAAGAAGAACATTTTAAAAAAAAGGCATGAAAATAAGATTTAATTAGGTGGTTTATGGCACTCAGGGAATGCAGGTTCTCAGTCTAAGCTTCTAAGAATTTTTATAATTCTCTTATCTGCTGCCAAGTGATATTGTCTTGATTTGACACAGAAATGCTGGGTTTAATTCATGTGTTCATCTGCTTCTGTTAGACTTGAAGTGAAGCTGAAGAAGGAGAGCTGGGGGCCCTGGAGCAGTGGTGGCTCTCGACAAGTGCAGTTCATGCAGGGCCAGGGAGACGTGGCCCTTCTCAAGCCAAGTAACAAAGTGCTGCAGATCAGCATCGGGCCGGGGCTGCCAAAGAATTCCCGTAAGTAGGAATTTCCTCGAGAAGTTACAGAATGGTTCACTCTTTCTGACCTTGCTTGGCTTTAGCCTCACCATGTTCTTAGTTATTTCTCTGTAACACTTAAAAGATGACCCTAATGATAGAGCAGAATTCCTTGCTGCTTGACAGTTGTGCTGGAATTTTGTTCCTTTCACTATGTACCAGTGGTTCTTGAAATGCCTGAAATTCTTTCCCCTGCAGCAGAAGAAATGAGGGCATTTAACCATGTGAGTAGTACAAAAGGCACAGTTAGCCAAGCATTTTGGGGCAGAGTTTCACCCTGCTCTGAGCTTCTGCAGTTCCTACACACCTGCTGATGGAAGGTCTGCATCAGGACAGGTGGTGACATGAAGAAATGTTATATCTGTACATCACCAAAGATCAAGCTGCAAATACATCAGCCTCTTGAATTTTGTGCCCTGCCTTTCTCTCATGCTAATTGCTGTTCAGAAGCAGCAGAGTCAGAAGTACTGCTCTGCCAGTTCTCCATGGTTATGAACAAGTTCATAAAGCTCAGGTGTTCTGGGCCTTCTTTACTGTAGTTGTGAGACAGCTTTGCTTTATGTCCTGTGGTTGAACTGGATCACAAAAGGCAGAAGATGCCAAAGTCATCCTTGTTGCACCTAAGGCTTTGGAACAGCCTGGCCAACAGTCAGATTCCTTATTCCTGAAGATCAGCACTGTTGAATCACAGAGCAGGGGCTCTGGACTGACTTAATTAATGTAACTCTGAAAGGATAACAGAATATTGCTGGTTTCTTTTAGGTCCTACTAGACGGAACCTTACCCAGAGTAGAGGGTATTCCAACAGGTCTCAAAGTCAGACTTATCCTATGAGAGCTGCACCACCTCCCCCTGGTAAGTCCTCTTAGCCTCGGGCAAAGCAAAATTCCAGATTAAAACTTTCACTTTACTCTTGTCATCTGATAATTTTTACCCATTAAAAAAAAATCACAGTAAAGGTTTAAATTGCTGTTTAAAAGATCCTGACTGGAAAACATATATCTGTAGGCATTTTATGAAGTGTACTGTTGGAGTCTGCAGACAATTGAACTGGTATTCCCCCAGAGGTGTCCTTGTTGTCGTGGATGCTGACTTGTTCAGCCACTAACACTAACCCTGTAGCCTTCTTCACTTCCAAGGGTCAAAGCTGTGTGCTTGTCAAGCCACAGACAATGCTTTGCAGTGAAACTGCTTTCAGTGCCAGTAAACCACAGAATGCAATTTATGTCTCATTGTCCTGCCCTGTTAAACATGTAACCAGCTGTGGTGTGTGCTGGGGCAGATCAGCTGTGCCAGTAAACAGCCTGGCTTTTTCTACATGGGACTGATGTCATTTTAGGGTGTTTCACTTCTGCCCTCGGGAGATACGATTAATTTTGCCTGTGAACTCAGAGGGCAGAACAATATTCCATTGACCCAACGTTTCCCAAGAGGTTTTTTTTTTTACTTACGCTCCCAGAGTACTTTTTTTTTTAACAAAGGCTTCTCTTTCAGTCAGTTGCTGTTTATGGAGAAGAACAATGCTAGTGGTGGAAGTTTGGGGGTGTGACCAGTCTTGGTCACCAGATTAACTAGACAATTCCAAATCCTCACAGCTGTATGAGTCAAACTCAGGACTGTGTGATCTGCAAGAACTGCTTGAAGTGGGAAATTACTGGAAAGAGCTGACCTGTCAGCAAATGAGACAGTGAACAGTAACATTGTGGGCCATTGTCCTGAGCATTTGAAATGGATTCTGCTGTTTTCAGACCTGTTTTGAAATCAATGGTCCAGTAGCTGAAGAGACTGTTATGTCTATGTTCAGAAGAACCCAAACCTTTATTTATGTAACCATAATATCAGTGCCATACATTGCAAAGTGAGGTTTATTTATGGCTGCTTAAGCTCTGCTGCAGTATCAAGAGAATATCAGAAGCAGATACCAGCTGTTGAAGGCAGTAAGGTTTTTCCCAGTGTCATGATTATGAATTCTCCTCTCTGCACAGCTGTTCATTCTGCTGATTTTTAACAGGCATAATCAAAGTGGAAAAAGGACAGGTTCACCCACATCACTAAACAAACTGATTTTGAATATAAGCCTAGCTCCCATTTTATTCAGTAGGGGCTTTAGGAAGGTAAAGCATGGAGAGGAGCTCCTTAGGCCCTGATCCTGCAAGTAGCTGAGACATGGGTGGGTTTGCTTTAAATTCAATTTAGAGTCATAATTAGTTATTTAAAGGCATTTACCCATGTCATCACCTAGAAAATTCAAACTCCTTTTCAACTATCAAAGTAGCAGCAAGGTGGGTTTTTTAAACAAAGCTAATTTAAAAACCCCAAGTCCCCCCCCCCTTGCTTATTAAAATAGACAAGTAGTTATAGCAACTTAATAAAAACAGTCAAATTCCCTGAATATGGGGTAGACTGAGTTTGAACTTCACAAGAAAAAGAAGAAAAGACTCCCAGCAATTCTGGCTAGTTTGGGATTAACCCTTATCTGGATAAAAAGTTATGCAGTGTTTTAAAGAGTGGCACCACATTCACTAACAGCTGAATTTGGCTGAGAGCCAGTCCTCTTGTTTGCGTGTAACATTCAAAGCCCATGTTTTAAGCTTGAGCACAATCCCATGAAGTTGTGAACCCAAAACAGGTTGTCAGCAGACCAGAAACTGGGTGTACATCACCATTTGAACATGAATTTGTTTTCAGGCTCCTTGGTAGGTGAGGCTCTGACAGTTGGACCTGAGGGCTGAGCCATCAATGCGAGGGAAAAGTTACCTTTATTGAACTGGAGTTTGGACTGGATGTGTTCACACTTTATTTACTTCCAGGTCAGCAGCAAAATGGAGTAATAAATCCCCCACAGTCCACGGCCCATCCTCATGTCCCAGGAAATCAATGGGCTGCTCAGAAAAACCTGTACACGAGTATGACACGACCAGCTTTGCCACGGCAAACGTCAGGAGGGTCAGGCAGGATCTCACAGCAGCCAGAAAGCTTGGATTTCTTGAAAGTACCTGACCAAGGAGCAGCTGGGTAAGATTTTACATAAAATCTGATAAAAAGATGTCCATTTTTTGTTAATAGCTTCACACACAAATTCTTGGTGACTGATAACAGTGTGTTCATGGGTGACTAGACTGTGCTGTTGAGCTGTACTCAAAGGTATCATCATCTTCCATGGGATTCCAAACACATATTCCATCATAAAGGTGAAGCAGCTCTAGTTTGATATCTTAAAATTGAATGTTAAAATTTTTAAAGGCTTCAAGTTTTTCAGTGACCTACCAGTTTCTGCTTTAACTCAGCCCTTATTCCAGTCTCTAATGAACATCAGTGGAGCTTTACTATAGTGGGAATCTGAGGGTCACTTAGTTGTCCAAGACTGCTGCCTATTCAGCAGTTCCATGGAAAAAAAAGAAAAAAGAATGTGGTTTAGAGGAAACAGTTTGGTGATGACTTCCTATTTGTGTGATTTAATTCTGATATAACCAAGTCTCAGATAAATTACAGTTAGTAACAGCTGGTTGTCCCAGGGCATATTAAATCAAGGGAAGTTACATTAGCAGATAAGAATAAAAATCCACTGTGATAAGGTGTAATGTAGTAACTTTGCAGAGTAATGGTTTGTGCAGACACAAGTCTGTACTCCACAGCTCTTCAGGTAAACATCTGATAAATATCTCCTTGTTATGTAGGAAAACCCCATGTGTGTTGAACAAGCCATCATTCTTACATCTTTGTCCAAATAACACTGAGGGAAAAACCAAAGGGAATTTAGATTTTTTCCTGTGAAGAACTCTGCTTGTAAATTGGAGTTCAGTGCCCTCCTCAAGCTTCTCGAGTCCCTCTCTTTCCCTCCCTTCCAGCAGCTCTTTCCCTGCTGCACAGTGAGAGCAGACTCTCCTGGCAGCAGCTGGCTTTACCTGGCACCAGTGCTCTCACTGACTCAGGGCAGTCCTTGCTCACCACTACAGCTGGAGCACCAGGTACCTCCTGGAGGTGCTGGAGAAGTTTGAAGTAAAACCTGAGACACTGCTGTAGTATGAATTTTGCCTGAGGAACTGCCCAAGGATTTAAAAGCCTCCCATGAATCCTATCCTAACACATTCTTTTCCCCTCCTATACATTGTGAACTGCAGTAACACAGCAGTGACATGCCCTGTTCCAGGATGTTTCTTGCTCCTTACTGACACTTTAGCAGTCATGGTACTTCTACTCAGAGCTGTCAGTTGGGACCCAAACTCCCAGGCCTAACAGCAAATCCTTTTGCTAAATGTGCAAGAGCTAGCACCTGGGGTAATCTGGGAGAAATCAAGGTTAAGTCAAACTTTCACCAGGTTTCCACCTGACTTTCTGCAGCCCTTTAACACAATTGCTCTCAGCCCTGAAAAACTCTGAGATTATGTGGAACAGCTCAGTCCCCTTCTCCAGTGATCCACATAAATGAGGGTTCTTAAGAAGCAGGAAAAAAAAACCAATCCAACTTATTTTTAATGATATCAAGAGCAACTTTTTGTACAAACGGACCCCTCTCAGCTGTCAGTCAACAGAAAAGCTCCCTGCACTAAATTCTCCTATTGGCCTAAGTATTTTTCCTGTGTGATCCAACTGGCTGATTTAGCATATTACTTACATTGTTGCTTCTGGTGAGCATTGGACACCTCACAGAAATCAAATAATACATAAAGTGTGCACAACTGATAGATGTGGAGTATCAAAAGTGCACAGGGTTCCTAAGTAGAGTCTTTCTAGTTCCTAAACACAAAGAGCCCTTGAGCAGAATTAGGCACATAAAGAGGCCTTTTCAGTTGTACTAATGGCAGTCATTTCCCCCCACTGTGCATCAAGTGTTAGCCATTCAAGCATATTTAGAGCATTTTTCTGTTTAAGATTAATCTTCAAATAAGAAAGAAATCAGAAACAAGTTATTTTTAACAATTCCAAAACTGTCAGCACATGCTAACACCTTCAGACACCTCCATCTTGTAATAACTTCCATGCCTTTAAGTGGTGAAATTTTCTCAGTGCATGTCACCTTCTTTTGATAAAGCTGTTTTACTAATAATAGACTCTACTTTGTCTGGAGACTACACAAAAACTCATAAGCTGCAGGATAAAGCCCTTGTGATTTCTGTCAGCAGCTGTGACTGACACATGCATTGCTGTAAAACGCAGCAGCCACCAAGTACATGATGATAGGAACCATTAGGTTGGATTCAAAAGATCATTTACATCACATAGCACAGTTCCTGATGCTGTGGGTGTGCACCAACAGCCCCCTGTTTCAGTCTCAGGAGTTCACAAGGATGATTAGGAAGCATTAAAGCTTCTGTCACTGCATTAACACTTAAACTATGGTCAGTGTAGTCCAAGGGAAGGAAAACAGCAAACAATAAAACACAGTGTTAGAACATCCTGACTATCTGCCCCAGTTTTCACCAGTAACTCTATACTCAGAGTGGTAGAAAACCCCCAGCAAAGAGCCACAGCAGTAACTGCAACCAGAGCAAGTAGGGAACAGGCACCCATCGCTCCCCTCCAGATGGATTTCATGGAAGCCAAGCTTCTCTAGAGGAAGTGCACTTAGTAATACTTTACAATTCTGAGGAAGGAGGGAAGAGGAAGTTGGGGAGTGAGGGTTGTTTGTTTTGTCCCTAATCCCAACCAGTAATCCAGCCAAGGTAGCAGACCATGTGAATTTAGTATTTCAAACCACAGCCATATATAAGCAGATATGGTGTTTGAGAGTTAGAATTCGGTTTATTTTTAGCAAAGCTGCCAAAAAGGAGGCACTGGTACTAACAATCCAGTCCAACACCAAGGTTAAAACCAGTATGTTCCCACCAGCAGAACAGCTCAGTTAAGATGTTCTTGTTCTACTGTGGTTGAACAGAAGCTGAGCTACTTTTCCAAGACTTGTGCTGAATTCCTTAATTTGCATACATAGGTCCAGGTTTCACAACATACTGTATTTCAGGAATAGTCAATACAGTGCTACAGAGCAGGAGATCTCCCCCATATTAGATAGGAGCATTTCAGTTCTCAATTTATAACCTGTACTTTAAAGATTATTTTCTGGTGCAGTTCACAACACAAAGAACTAGACAGAGGTGTATTGACAAATATTAGGCCTAGGACTTTGTGTAACTAACTACAAACCTTTTCTGCAAAAGCTGTGTAATGTTATCATGGCATTTACATGACACGATCATAGTTCATTCTCCTCCACATCATTACACCATTTTCAGTCATTCAGCACATTTATTATTAATTTTAAACTGACATATTAAGTCTAATACCTGTTCTCTCTTCCAGCCTTTATTAGCTGATGAGCTGGCAAAATGCATTTCTTCCCTCTTTCCCCTTCCTAATCTTTGGAGTGGTCACAGCTGTGACAGTTTGTGCAGCATCTCCCCTGCTGCTTCAGAGTTGGCTGTAACAGAACAAGTCCGTAGATGGCCCTGGAGTCTGAGGCAACTTAAAAGAGATGCAGTCTTTGTTACAGCTTAGTCACAAGAATGGTAAAGTAGCAAGCCTGTGAGCTAGAACTTTGTTTTTAATACTGAAAACTAAATCCTTGGTGACATTGGGGCAAGGGGAGAGACAGCCTAAGCTGTGTAAATACAAAGATCTGCATGAACTGCATGTGCACAGTTGCTTCCATTTCAGCCTGAGCACTAAAACTTCTCTGCATTTGAACTGCTGTTTGGAAGTACTTACCATCTATTTCTGTAGGAAACAAATGGCAACTCTCTTCCTGTCACAGGGAAGTCTCATACTGCTGTTTTTAATTGTTGTGACATAAGAAAACAGTTTTTCTCTTGTTCTGTGATATTCTTTAAAATGAATTCAGTAAGACAGAGGGGTTTGGAAAAGCTTAGGTTCGAGTCCTAGGCTTTGAAACACATTAACATTTTTTTCTCCCCTCAGTGTTCGCAGGCAGACCACAAACCGCCCCCCACCAGCTGGAGGAAGGCCTAAACCCCAGCCCAAGCCTAAGCCTCAGGTACCTCAGTGCAGGGCACTGTATGCATACGATGCTCAGGACACGGACGAGCTCAGCTTTAACGCCAACGACGTGATCGAGATCATCAAAGAAGGTACGGGGGGAGAAAGGGTTTGTTACTTCAGCACCTGAAGGCACAGGGCCAGAAGGACGGACAAGTCTTTCCAGGCCACCCCACAGTTACCCTGCAAGTTTCTCTGATAGCTCAGGGAGCAGAGGAGCCTCCAGACCCACACCAACCAAACCAGTTCACTCCACAGCACGTCCGAGACAGATCTGTGACATGAATCACAGGGTACTGCAGAGCTGCAAGTTTAGTCAGAGAGTAATTCTACCACAGATGACTGTCATCTAGATTAAAAATCAACCTAAGCCACAGCTGTAGAACAAGAATTAAAAAGTAATCAAGCAGTTCCAGCTCTGGGTCTCAAAAGCAACATCCTAAGGCAAAGTCATGTGGCCAAAAGATGAGCAAGCTCAGGTTCTGCAAACCATGTCCCCTCATTCCTCCCCAAGAAACCTCTCACTGTGGCACAGCTTTGCAAGAAGTGTAACAAAAAGCCTTAAAGAACCTGACTACTTACCTTGCTGTCTTTGTTACAGATCCTTCTGGCTGGTGGACGGGAAGACTACGAGGGAAACAAGGTCTGTTTCCCAACAATTATGTCACCAAGATATAAAAGACTGTCAGAGAAAAATTGGCATGAAGTTACCAGTGGTTGAAGGCCTTTTCCCTTGCCTTCAGGACATTGTTCTTCCAAGATGTGCTGTTCTCAGCAGTGTTTTCCCCAGTAAAGTTGTACATGAGCAGGAAGAGTTACCCACAGCACAGACTGTGATCTTTTGTCTCAGAAGCATACAGCAATGGACATACTGATCAATTATTTATTATATTTAAAACCTGGTTTAAACACCTGATAAGTGAAGAATACTCAAACCTACCATCTTCCTGAAACAGGTGCTTTACAGCCTGGGACCAGGGACTGAGAAAGGGGTGTATTTAATAAGTGCCTTCAGCTGAATATCAGTAACCTTTTTAAATATCTACTGAAGATAATGTTAAATGCACATTTCCTCTAATGCAGATCATTCTGGGGAACATGTTAAGTATGCTGCTACGTCAAAAAGATTTAGGCTCATTTGGGATATTACCACCATCTAAAAAACTACTGTGATGGTCTATTTAAGTAATTCTGTACAGAGATGTAATGGAACTAGTTTGTGTTTAGGGACTCCAACAGGCACTGTAAAAAGTTAAAAAAGAAAACCACATAGTACTGTATGCTATACAATGTTGCCTTCTTCAAGATTTATATTATAATATGGCTGGCCCATGTTGGTTTTATGTTTGTTGTTTTACCTGTTAAAAGAAGTGTGTCTATAAATGTACAGTTCTGCATAGAAAGAAATTGTATTCTGTATATAAAAACTGAGTATAACAGAAACATGTATGAATGTATTATGTAGTAGTCCACTGTTCTTAGTAGTACTGCTAGAATTTTTATGCCAGGTACTTACAGATCTGCACTACTCCTTTTAAATGGTAAAAGCACAAGTGTTACTGCTTAAGTCTGATTGCCTCCCACAGCAGAGTGGCTGTTGCTTGCCCTGCAATTACCAGAATTCATGCTTTGCCTTCTGAACCTCCATGAAATAAAACACAGGAAGCAGTTTGCTCAACAGGTTTGTTCTCTGTGCACTTTGTTCTCAGTTCCATGTACAAACTGAGCCCTTCACAACAGTGGCTTTCAGATTTTACTGCACTGAGTTCTAAAGACAAAGCACCCTTCCTTCACTCCAAACCAAATCATTTTCCTGCAGTGCTGTGCATTGCATTTTGTTCTTGTTAAGAGCAGTTAACCCCCCCACCCCCCATATGTTGGTAATTATGAGTTGTGTGAGCTTTAAGATACAGCTAAAAGTCTTGAATGCCCTCCCTCCTAAACCATCACCTGAGTCTAATTTAGGCACACAAACTCCCATCTTCTTTAGGAGATGACTGACTCTAGAAGCTGTTTCTGAGAGCCAGAAACTAGGACTTCAGCCCAGGGGGGAATTATATACACACAAGGGATCAAGCTTTCAAAAGAGCATGTGCAGTAAATGCTAGGCTTGCTTATCCTATGGGAGAGAAGTCTCCTGCTTCAGAAGATAAAAACCAGTAGTTTCAACATCCTTCCCACAGGGAAGCATTGAGGTTTTGGTAATTGCTGCAGCACTGGGTTCTTCCCTTCATCAGAGCCTGCACACTCATGAAGAGAAGCTGGAAGAATCATAGAATGGTTAGGGCTGGAAGGGAGGCACTGAGTTTAGTGTAACTTGGAGAATATCAAAAGCTCTGTAATTTACTGTTACTAATTTAACAAATAAATAAGGTATTGAGGTAGAAAAGTGGCATTACTTAAATGCTTGTATTCCTTGTCAGCATACAGATACATTAAGATTAGAAACAAAGAAAAAGTAATATGTTCAAAGACAAGGAAGAATCAATTTATGGGAGGGTTGACTCTTATCCCAGGCACGGAGATTTACTGGAGAAGTGGGGGCTGGAGGAGGAAAGAAGTGAGGGTGGGCAAGTGAACAGGTATGAAAAGCTAAGGAGGTTGTTCTTTTCAAGAAGTAGGGCGGGTTTTAAGAGCTGAGCTGGTTTCAAAAGGTCTCATCCCTACAGTTCCACACCTACATCCCCTGCACAGTGCTTAGCATCACAGGAGACTTAGAATTTTCCTACTTTAGCTCCCTCTGTTTAGGCACACAGAGAACACATTGCCTTATGCTGACCTAAACACAAAGATTTACAAGGTTAATACCTGTTGAAGCCAGCCTACTTCTTTCCCCTAACTTGAAGGCAACAAACCACCAAAAAAAAAACCAAACAAAAACCCAAACAACCACCACCAACAAAAAAATCAATTCCTGTATATTTCCTTGGGACAAGGCACTGAAATAAAGTACATATTTAGTATTCTTTAAGGTACACAAAAAAAAGATGAACTGTCTGCCTGCTCATTCTAACCTGAAGAGTGAAAACAAGTTAATAAATACAATGCATTATATAAAGCCTGGAGATTCTCACTGGAAACCACTGTGGAGAATAATCATCCCCATTTACCTGCAAGTTATCATATCAATCACCTATTTAGTCAAATGTCCTGTTTGGCCAGCAGGTTGCAGACATGTCTAGGGAGTACCTTAGAGAGTCACACAGTGTTGAAAAGAGAGGAGCTTTATTGGTAGGTAGAAAGTTGTGTTACAGAGCAAGTTTAAAACGTCACCTTCCGGGCGAGTCTGCAGAGTCTGTGGGAGGGCTGGAGAATTCTATGTACAAAGAGCAGTGGTTTTGCCTCAGCAGACAAGACAAAGTGCACACACACACCATCAGGCCTTGGCTCTGCCCAGGGTTTTCATAGGAGTGATGCAGCCAGGTCCTTGATAATCTCACTGCTCAGCTGAGGGATAGTGCTGATCATCATGAGTTTGCTGCTTGCATACTTGTTCTTTACAGCCTGCAGAGGCAGAAGGACAGTTACAAAAGACTTACACATACAATACCTATGTTCAGGCAGATGATTTTGGGTCAATTAGCCTGACTGCCTGGAAAACAAGCAAACAAGACCAGAAGTGAACCAGTCCAAAGTAGCTAGAGCACAGTTAGTCTGAAATGTTTTGGTGTTAAAACTAATGCAACAGCCTCTCACAGGCTTGTCAGACCAGCATATGCTTTCAGATAACATACAGAATATTTACCTAAGGAGCCACAATATGCAGCAAAGACATTTTAAAAACATTAAAGAGAAGACTTAAGTCATTATACTTACGGTGTATTTTGTTAACTTCTCATTTACTTTGACCACGTTCTTGGCCATATGTTTCATAGTCATCAGAAGACTGTCTTCTGCATACCCAGTGTAGTATTGTTGCTTTGTGCCCTGCAGCAGAACAGTAGGAAACTTGAGATTTGTGAAGGGGGAAGTGCTGCTCAAGGCACAGGCCCTTCAGGCAGCAAACACCCTTAGCTTGAAGCTAAGCCTCAAGTGCTGGAAACTGTAGCTGTCAGTTTAAATGACAGATCCAGAGTAACTTCTGATGTGCAGAAGTCTGGATGTATCAGTTTCAAGGACCATATTTCTACACTGCAGAGGATTTTAAAAGAAGCAATTTTTGCAAGAGTAACCACTACCTGAATTACAATTCACTATTCATGGTCCAGGATTTCATCATGCTACATATATTGCAAGAATTATGAACTACCTTTATTTAGTGTGACCTTCTGTGCTTTCACAAGAAAAATCCCTTCATACCACAGTGTTCACATTGAAAAAGATAGTTGAACAGCCTAATGTATAGTGGTAGGTAGAGAAAGAAATATACCACTACAATCTCACTGTCATTTGAGCACCAGCATTATCACCATCATTACCAACTTCAACACAATTTTCTGAAGTACTTGTTTTAGTGGTTCATTTCCATTGACTGAAGAAAGAAACCCCTCACAACAAGTTTGATTAAAATACTTACCCATTTGTCATGTCCCAGGATCTTCTGTGACAAGCATAATGCAGCAGCTGCAACCTCTGAAGGCCGATGGTGGACCATGTCATAGTCTATCAGTGTCAGCTCCATCAGGTATTTTGCCAGAGTATGTTGCTTAGCGTCGGCCTACCAGATTGAGAGCTTGTTAATACACAGGGTTTCACTTCACTTGATCATAATCATTCAGAATTGATTACTGTATTCAATAACAAAACAAAAATAGTCAGCAAAATCTTTACTGCAGTCTGGGGGCCATCCTCTCTAACAGGCATTCATCTCCACATCCAGACCAGAGTCCCAGTCAGTCTAGACTAGCAGCCATTTGGAATTTACACACGAAGCCAAGTGAGGGATTTTAACAGAAAACTGCAGTATCAGGTACTGCAGTGCCCAACTGGGGATACATGTGCTCCTCTGTAACACACCAAGGGTAGGGAAGGGCAAAATGACTTAAGGAGAACCTTACTACATCGAGTTACCCAGTGGTGTGTTGAGGTAATTGGAAGCCCACTTCAAGTGTGGACAGTCCACCTGAGTAACTACTGAGGTGGGGAAAAAAGGGTTGGATCAAATAGAAAGCTTATCTTTTGATTCTTAAATAACAGTATTTGCAACCAGAAGTTACAAATAACTGCAACACTGGTAGTGTTTTAGGAGTAAATACCCTGATCAACAGGATTAGAAAGATTAAAAGCAAGGGTTCTGCTCTAAGGTATGTTTAGTTTAATGTTTAGTGCCACTAGGACTGAACACAGGCCCCAGTAAATACAAACGTGAACTGCTCCTGGCTGCCACAGTGACACTGCCCTGTTACTCCACACGGTGGAGTTTCAGAGCCGAGTATTTCCTCATCCAGCATTTAAGCAGAAGGCAAGTAAGATCACATGATGAAAATGCCAGGAGCAATCCTGACAGACTTTATAAATATAGGAAAGTGCCAGATAACAAGGATGAGCACCCACCTCCCCAGCTTTTGATGCTCTTCTTAAAAAGTGGATTGGAAGAGGTCGTCCCAAATCAAAGTTTAATTCTTTAAGAATAATCATCTCCATTTCTCTTATTTCACTGCTGGTGTAGGCATTGTCAGTAATGTAAACAAAGTCTGCTACATCAGGACACAATATCTCTTCGTATTTTGAAGCTACAAGCATCGCTGTTACACCCACCAGCTGAAGCCTCTTGCGAGGTACTGGATGACTCTGCAACACGGGAATTTAAAAAGCAGGACCCAAAATGTCAAACTCTAAATAAACAGATTCAAATTTATCAGTTTAACAGTATGGCAGTGCTCATTCTTATAACATAAATTCTGAGTCAGAAGTGTCTGTATTGACAGGCTCAAAAAGGGCAGCAGCCTCAGAGTTAAGATGCCACACTACAATAGCTCTTGCACAGAGAGCAGATTTTGCAGGTTCTTAGATTTATAAAGAAAGGATAAATCCCAAACTCATTTAAAAACACAGCAATTGAATAAGTCTTCCGATCTGAACCCGAGTTGAGAGGTATCTTACTTGTAAGAAGCGATCTATAAGCGCAACACACATGTACAGCGTCTCCTGCAGGAGGTGGAACCTCGAGTGGACCTGGACCAGCCAGTCCACCAGGATTGCTCTCATGCGCCCGTTGATGGTCCTCCCGTCCAGGTACTGGGGGCGGACAGACTGCTGCAGCTGTGGGGGGGAGAGAGCTGTGTGAGCAGGGAGGTCACCCACGCTGCAGGCAGCGGTGCAGATGTGACACATCGTACCTCAAGCTCTCTCAGATACAGGTAGATGTCCTTGACATAGTCACTGCACAGCTGGGGATTCTCTGAGTCCTCAGCATCAATGTCTTCCACATTGTTGAGCAACACGTCAGAGAAGGCTTGGCATAAATCCTCCTCTTGCATGGATACATCCATAGGGACAGGAGACAAAGCCTAAGGAACACACCGTATCTGTTAACACATCTTATGTCTCTACTGGTTAAGTTTCACCGTTCCTTTGTTTCCATGTTTCTCCAATTACTACCACAATTTCTTTAGACACAAGTTGAAACCAAGCTTGCACTGTAGTGCAGCAAGTTTTCACTGAGATGTCACACAAACAGAATCCAAAGACCTTCTAGTAACTGCCAGCTAAAGCAGAAACTTCATCCAGTACTTCAACAGCTTGTTCTGCCACTTGGAACGTCAGCCTGTAAGTACAACGTGCATTAAACCAAAACCTCAGTACAGAGGCTTACCTTTTCCAGCAGACAAACTATTCTGAAGTCAGAGCTCCAAGCTGCAAATCAAAATTAAAAATCAAAACAGAAATCATCACTTCCTACCTTTGGAACATCAGTTTCCTTAATTACTTGATTCACAGCAGCTGGAGCTTTACGCAGTACAGTTCCATTTGTGGTCTTGCTAGGTCCTTTCACAGGTTTTATGGATGCCTTGGGGCATTCTGTTCTCTGTAGTGAAAACAACTATTATTAGTACAGTGGGGCCAACTCTTCCCCAGACAGAGATTTCAAATGTTCCTTTACCTTAGTTAGGCGTGTTCCTCTTGTTGCGACTTTATTTCCGATTTCTTCCAAGGCAGCCCTTCTGCCAGGAAGGTGAGTTTTTGCTTTACTTCTAAGGTCAGACACAGCATTCTCCATCCCTCTAGTGACCTAAAACGGTAAAATTCCAAAAGTTTAAGAGTCAGAGACTAACGATTTGCCAATGCCCAACTCCATTACACCCTTACCACCACTGTACCCGTGTGCCCCTGTGCCTGCTATCCATTGCTCAACCAGCTTTTATTTCCTACATTCGTTCAGAGGAAAGTCTCCTCTGTACAGGTTTCAGAGCACTGTACTCGCTGAACTGAGTTGTAAAATTAGAGCAATGCACCCGATCTCATTCTTGGTAAGGTTAAGAGTGCTCACCTCCTATTTCACCCTTTATTATACTTACACATTTTGTAACTACAGCAGCACTCCCAAGAAGACGCAAAAAGCAAGTTCTTTGTTACATATATACCATATAAATTAAAAACTAGGCTATACACGCAAAAATCGATAGCCTTTGTTATGCACAGCGAAGAAACTACTAGGGTTCAAGCTTCTCGTGGAGTTCAGTTTAAACCCGTAGACGATCACCAGAGAAAGGTTCTGTAGTCCCTTCCCACACCTCCCCCATTCCATAGCTTTAGTTTTCTCGCTCCCGTTCCGCGGGGGAGGCGCGGGCGGCCAAGGCCGGGAGCCATCCGAGGGCAGGGCCCGCTCTGCGGGGCACGGGGCAGGCCGCTCACACCGCTCACACACCCCGGCCAGGGCCCCTCACACCTCCCACAGCCTCCCGCCACGGCCCGGCCCGGCCGCTGCCGCACCGCCCCAGCACCGTGGGGTCCCGGCCGGACACAGCGTCCAGAGCTACCCCCCCCACTCTCGCAGGGCAGAGCCCCCGCCCTCCCAGCCCGCGGCCCCCGCGCCGCCTGAGGGTAAAGAGGCCCACGGGCGGATCGGCGGCCCCCCGCCGCGGCACTTACGGGGACGCGTCGCGCCGCGGGCAGCGCCATGGTCACGGGCAGCAGCGTGAGGGACCCGCTCCACTCCGCAGCACAAACGGTAGTCGCAGGCGCACGCTCCCGCGACTCCCTTTAAAGCCCGGCCCGCTCTCCCATTGGCTAACTTCGTACAATGCACGCGTCCCATTGGCCCGCCTGCCCAGGCTCCGCCCCAGCAGGAAACGGTCCGAGCCGTTTCCGGTTCCAGGCCCTGAAGGGAAGGGCGGCCCCGCCCTCGGGGATCGGCCCAGCCCACGGTCCCAAAAAAGGACGTTTTAACCCCAAAAGCAGCGGCACTGCGGGGAACGGCCAGGTAACAGCCGTGTACAGCTGGGGAGAGGCCCGCGAAGCAATGGAGGCACCTGCGCTTCGCATCGAGGTTATTATGGGTGGCAGCTGTGGGGGCCAGCACTGCAGGACCAGCGGGACCACCCAGAGCAGACCGACCTCGTTCAAAGGAGCAGCTTCACACAATGCCCTGCAGGAAACCAGTCCAAACAGCTGCATGTTACAGCTTTTACTTTAAATTTCACTAAGTTAATTTAATAACGAGTGCCGAGATTCAGAGACTTGAACACTACAATAGTGGGCTAAACTGGCTGAAAAGTCTAATTACAATTCTTCTGCAATCCCCCCAAATTGGCTTTGAATTCCAAAGTTCCACGTGACTGCTTATCCACATAATTAATTGCAGCTAAACGTCGATCCTTCACTGAGGTAATTTCTTCCTCAGTTAGTACCCATAACACTTAATACATGTACCCAAAGGAATGTTTAGGGACCAAAACTTACAAGAGCAAGAGGAGACAGAGGAAAAAAAAAACTTGCATAAGAAACAGATTTTGAATGATACCAGTCTAACATTTTATTTATTGCATACAAAAGGATTTCTTTTGACAATGGAGTTTTATATGAAAAGTAATTTGATGCATACTGTTGAGAATCTTATCTTCAAAGTCAAAGATGCTGCAGAAAACTTAAGGCAATGCATCTAAGCATATAAAGCACAGTAAGTGGTGGAAATTTTCAAAATGAAAAGCCTAATCTTTCTCCTTCTCTTAAATTACGGTTAAGTCACAACCTTCTGGAACAGAAGTAAGCTGCAGCTTTTTAGCCCCTGCAATAGCATTAAGATCAGAATACTGTGATTCCTGACAAAAGTGTTCAACATCACATTACAATGTTATGCATACATTTAAAAGCAAGACAGTATCAGTAGCTGTTATAAAACAAATCAAATCATGGACCACTAAAATACCTCTAGTACCAGGTACTCAAATCAGATCCATAAAGTATTTCCTAAAAAAAAAAATAAAAAATAAAAAAAAAAATAAAAAAAAAATAAAAAAAAAATCCCCCAAACCTGTGCTTCTTTGTCCTGTAACAAAGCCAAAATAGATTCTATCAGATACCCGGCATCTCTTATTTTAGAGGCCCTGGGGTTTTTGTCCCATGTCTCTCAAGTACCTTCTTGGAAACTTTTAGAAGTATCATCAGTCTTCAAACATTAGTGGTCAACTAAAACTACCCTTCTTTTTAGTCACTGGAATACAGAAAGTCTCTGTTCAGTCCTTCCAGCTACTTTTATTCATTTTTAGCAAGGCAGCTCCAACTCCAGTCACTCTGAATTTCCTACAGCCACCATGTTCAAAAGCTTTAGCAGAAACCCACGGGAGGGTTTGCAGCAGTCAGATCCTGGGCTGCCTCTCTCCCTCATCCCCCATTTACAAGCGCAAAGTGGTTTTAAGTTCAGTTCTAGCAACACAATGAAGCTTGAGAAGGTCCATTTATCACACACTTAAAGCCTCAGTGCCAGAGGTGTTAAGTTTGTTGCCAGCCAATAAAAAAAAAAAAAAAAAAAAAGGAAGCTGCTTGAACCACACAGAAACAGGCATCAAATTAGATACGGTAATATTTATAAATGTTTTTTAGTGTAAACATAACAGTTCGTCTTCTAGATTTACTGTAAACCATTGTACACATCATCTGATTATGAAAGACAAAGACAAGAGAAACCGAAGGTATTTATTATTCAATCCACTTACAAAGCAGGTGGCTTAATGCAAGCTAATTGACATGTTTATCTATGATCCCCGAGGAACAGCTTTTCCAAAGTGACAGTAAATACTGTCCCAATGTTTTTGCACATTTGCATTTTGCTATGTTGAGCACATTTAAATAAACTATAATCTATTATATGTGAAAGAATGTTGATGAGCAACTTGGATCCTGAAGTGGATTAAAACCTCCTCCAAAGGCAAAACGTTAGTACATTATAACTTAATTCTATATACTATATTATGCAGCAAATCTTAACTATAGAAAATACTTCAATCAGTGATGGACTGTTGGTAATTTATAAAGAGGGAATCTATGATCAAGGCAAAAACTAGGTAACCACATAATTTGTGTCTCAGTTTCTACAGAAATTTACAGGCTTTCAATTTACTAATGAAAAATAAAAACAAGAGACAAGTGGATTTAGCTAACTTTATTAACTTTAAATCTAATAAAAATCCCAAGACACGCCTGGAATCCTTAGAAATTCTATGAATGCATGTATATAAACCCAAACAAAAACCCTGCAGCTTTAAGTCCTTACTGAATGGTTTTATATTAAAAAAAAAACCACAAACCAACAACAAAACCCAAACAGCAACAACAACAAAAAGGAAAAAAACAAAAACAAAAGGAAAAAAAAACAACCCTCAATGTGCGCAGATACTTCAACTTAAGTTAGCAGAAGACCAAACAGATTCTAAGCTTCTTTTCCATTTCCCTAATAAGTCTTTCAATCTGCAAGTATCTACAATCCAGCTAACTGAAATCAACATTTAGTGTTCACTAGAGCTGTTTCACAGCAGCATATATTTAAGTTAGGGATTCAAATTTCTAGACATAGAAGAAAATGATAAATACAATCTGAACAGCAGTCTAAATGTTTAATATTGACATTCAAATATATCTGCATTGTGCTGAAATTTTAAAAACAAACACAAAAATCTGATCAGACAAAAACTCTGGTGATGAGTATGCTATATGTATCAGTCAAACTGAATATAGTCCATATTCTGTTCCCAGTATTAAGGATGTTATTTGACTCAGAACTGATATTGTAAATATACAGCAGCCATTTTTTCCTAATTAAGGAATGTCTCAATACATAATATTATCCTTTTCTAGATGATCTTTATACATTTAAACTAAAATATATGATTGATTAAATTAAGGAATTCGAGGTTAGTAATGAGTGAAATCATACTTTCAAAGCTTGATACTACATAAAACAAACCAAAAGAAAGAGACCACACAATTCTACTTACTAAAGCAGCTAATCTTGCCTGCAAGTTTGGGGTCACAAAGCCCATAATATGTGCAAACAAATGCAATACAAGGAACCATGCAAAAATACAGTAATGAATTGAAAGAAAAAAAATGTAAAACCTAAAAAAAAAAAAAAAAATAAATTTAAAAAAAAATTATAAATACACTGAAACTCAACTGTCTTCTACAATAAACTGTAGGTCTAGCATTAGTTGTACCATGTAGCAGAGCCAGCACTCTAAGGTTCAATGTTCCAAATCTGCGCAGGTAAGTCATGCCATCTTTGGTTGACTGCAGTACCAGGAGGGATGAGAGGGAGCGAGTGGGAGGACAAGAGTTCTGGAAAGCAGTGTCAACTTTCACTGGGCAGCTGAGCCTCAATGTCCACTCTGCAAATGGGGCACTTCTTGTTAGTAATCAACCACTGATCTACACAGACTTGGTGGAAAAGGTGCATACACGGAAGGCGCCTGTCACCAGAACAGAGAAACATGGGTGTTAGTGCAGCACTTCCACATCCACACACACACTGGAAAAACACAACCTGGCTTTTGCTACTCAGGGCTGTTCTTTCTGCAGGTCCATGCTTTCCCAAAAGTTTCACAGCCTTTCCAGTTGAACCTTCTCTCTGTCTAGTTCCAAGAAGAAATGGATATGGGCAATGAAGTCAAGCATCAACTGGATTCCACTGTATTAGACTGATTTAAATCTGTTATAGCTTAAGTAGCACAACTCCAGTCCAGAAAAACTAAAAGTGACAGCTGTGATTAATTCAAGGTATCAGCTTGGGCTCATAACACAAGCAGTCAACTTATGAAAGACTGTAATAAAATAACCTACATTCTACCTAAAGGCAGACTTAACAATGTGTGTTTTCAGTTGCAACTTGTTTTATTTCATTAGTTCAACAACAGACATTGTTTAATGGTAACTGTTCACCCAGGCAGTCCTGCAAGTGTGCCATATTTGACTGTGCTGTCGAAGCCAGAACATTTAACATCACATTCTGATATTCAGTGTTATTTACCTGACATCTTCACCTTCCTCCAATATAGACAAACAGATGGTACACTTTTCCTCTGTGTCTTCTTCTGTTCCTTCCTCTGCATCTTGTTTGCAGTGCAGTTTCCTCTGTGAGAACCAATCAGTTGTTACCTTATTAGTAGAGATGACATTATTGACAAACTGAGTAAAATCTGTTTTTGATACATATTCAACACATATTTCTTTGAAAACATTTTGAAATATTTATTCACATGTATTTGAACCAAAATGAATCAAGAACCAGCATTTGGAGCAAAACTTAGACATCTGAGACTTAACTACTGTTAATTATAGAAGTCTGCAGGACTGTGAATATATTAATTTCATATGGCTGCAACCAGTTCTTTTACTTTCTGTCTATGTATAAATCTCTTAATTTCATTCATGTAGAGAAAAAAAAAAAAATCCTTTCAAGCCCAGTATCTTAAGTCACTATTTATCAAGTGTGAAAGAACAATGTCAGTGTGAATGGGATTCTATATTATCATATACTAAACTCCAATTGAGAGACAATCTCAATTCTCAAAATTGTGTACCAGATTCAAACCTTCCCACTGTCCCAGTAATGTAATCAGAGCAAGGGTTAAATTAATACATACCAAGCAGGTACAGGAAAAATTTATTGCAAAAAATAAAGTCCTAACATATTTTATGTGTTCTCATTGAAGTCCGTTGACAATTTTGCTATTACCAGTCATTATTTCGTTGCTCACAAGGGTTCTCATAACTGCTGGACAAGTTAATCATATCAAACCGCTTTTGTTTATCACATTACAGCAGCTCTTTATCTAAGGAACAAATTTTAAATTTTCCTTGGGAAAGAAGTGGCATTGCAAGCTTTGCTTACAGTCCTTGAAACTTCAAGATAGAGAAAACATGCACTCCCTGAAGCTGACATTTCTGCAGGTTTAAGCTAACCATAACCATTATTACATGCTCAAAGAACTATTAGAGACAGGCCACAGTTTGAGAAATCCTCACCTTTTTGTATTTATGTGGATATGTGCATCTTTCTATAGTTCCCTGTGTTGCTCCACGATTAACGTTGCCTAATCGTTCCTCCAAGTGAATCAGCTCCTAAAAATCATGAAGGAATAAACAGTGTAAAAACTACTGTTTCAACTACCTTGAGTAAATACTAAATTTTATTTTAACCCATTTCCAATTTTAGAATGACAAACTCTTATTTCCCAACTTACTCAAATACAGGCAAAGCCAAAAAAAGCAAGTTGTGTGGGAAAAGTGATGGGCTTCTGTAGAAAAAACCCCACAACACTGCCTGGTATTTCAAGTTATAGGGAAACGCTATTTTACTACTAAAAAAATTGGAATTTTTTTGTCAGCTAGGAATGGTTATCAGTATGTTCACATGTACTTTTGTGTCTAATGAGGAAAATGCAATTAAAATACACTATGTAAATATTTAGTTTCTAACAGTCATTAAGGCTTAGAAGAATAAAAAAAGTTGCTTAAGTTGAAATATAATGACTGATTTATTTTTCTTCCAGCAATGAGTTTATTGGAAGCATGAGATGTCACTGAAGAGGTTTTCAGTGGACTAGGTCATTAACTCTCTGCATCTGATACCTTTTGTTTTCTCCTGTTTTATTTTCTTCACTCCACTTCAGCTCCTGCACTACGTAACAGGACAGCACTGTTACAGTGGCCAAGTTTCAGCCCTGCTAGGAGGATCCTGGCACAGTTGTTCAGAGACACCACTACCTTCTACCAGTATATCATGTGAATACTCCATCCTACGACTGGGTGGAGGGCAGAGCAAGATGTCCTGTCAGTTAATAACCACCTAAGCCTGCCTTGTCCAGGGCTCCTCTGACTGACCCACTGTTCAAGGTGCTTTTGTTCCAGTTCACCGTGGTGAGGGCATTCCCGAAATAAAGACTATTTTCTTAGTGATTCTTTTATATCTATATATAGAACTAGCTCTACCATACACCCTCCCCATATTCCCTCATGACACATTTTGACATTTATCTAGTTTTTTCTATTACAAACCTCAAAATTGCCCCTGAAAGGGCCTCTGAATGATGTTCCATCCAATCCCGATGAAATGTAACGGATGTGAGGGTAGCCCGCCATGTCTGGTACCTATTCAAACAGCAGATGTTCAGTTAAACCTATTCAGAACAGTCTCAGTATTTTACTGTTCACTTCACAAAATTTAAGTTCCTTTTGCTTTCATTGACTTGCTTATTATTTATACTCCTCAGCCTGAGCAAACAATTCCAACTGAAAGCACAACACAAACACCACTCTGAGCCCTCTAAACATAACCAGGAGCAAAACAGAAGTGAGACTAGATCCTCTATTATCATCTCTCCCCATCTGCATTACATATTGCTTGGACTCAATCCCCAAGTCTCAAAACCTCAAACTACATTGTATAAACCACCAAAAATATCTACCTGTTTCTGTAAACAGAACACCTAGCAGCTACACATGAAGTTATGAAAAGGACTTGCTACAGATTCACAAATTTAAGTTTTTAGTACCACAGAAGAAACAAGGCTAATACTGAGACTGAAAAAAACAGCCAAAATTCTCATCTTACCCAAAACAACAGAACATCTTCAGACACTTCAAAATTAGAGGCAGATAATTAACACTCAAAACTCTCATCTAAAGTCATAGGTAACTCTAAGTACACTCCATATTCAAGCATCCACTGACTTCCTTGCATATTAAGAGATATAAGCAGTGAACACAATATCAGTGTCCGGTGCTATATCCCACCAGCACTTTCATACAGGAAACCTGAAAGGTAGTTAATATATCAGGGACCCCTTCACAGCAGGGCTTCTGCACTCCATTTGCACCCCAGCAGGATGAGTGAATAATGGGATTGACTTTTTGTCAGAAACATACCAGTAGCAATTTTTAATGAACAGGTGGAAAAAAACCCAAACCCAAATGATCAGCAGATTCACTTTACTTAATCCCACAGAGCACATCAATATGAGGACTGTGAGCACTGTAAGCAGCACTTCACGTGGAAATAACATTAAGTACTTAAGAACTATCTTCCTTTCCGTGCTATCAGCTGATAATGTCTCTGCTGCTGTTTATGACAGCTCAAAATTCACCTTATGAGGCTGCCAGCAAGTCAGATATCCCAGATATTATTCATCAAGTCTGGTATTCACATGTGGCTTTTCTTCTTTCCAGCAGATACTCTGAAGCTTAACATATATGAAGGTGTAAAACTGAATGAATGCATTATGAAAAAGCACAGGCCTACACAAAGCTACTCACAGCACATAACAGACCAGTAAGCTACCTTTCTGTAGTTTTCAAATCCAGTATTGCAACTAAAAGCCGACAGGGATAGAAAAGATTTCTCTGCCCTAAATATTTTTTGTCCAGAAAAGAAACACAGAATCTGATTATTTTAAAGCAGTTTACACGGTGCTTGTTAAATGACCACCTCATAATGCCAATCATGAGCCACAAATAGAGCCACAACAAATCAGAGGTATAGAAACTGAAGATGCATATTCGTGCACATATCTAAACATTTCACGTAAGTAGTATCTGTTGGTGTCATAGATCTTACTGTTTGACAATACAAACTGTGGCTGTAACAAAGGAAGTCTGGGGCAGTGAATTAAAAATATGCTAATTTGTAAAAACTACATTGTGAGAAATCTGTCTCAGATAATCAGTGATTTACGATTCATGCTGTATTTAAGTGTGTAATTCTACTTCGGCTTCCAATTACAGAAAACACATTTAAATAACTGGGTCACTCATTCACACTATGAACATATTTACTGTCCCAGGTTTTCACTGGGCATAGACCTGGCATCATTTGGAAGTTTCTATTGCCTGTTATTACATTGTGAATCGATTGCCACCACTCAGAGGAAGGGAAGGTCCTGATAAAAATTAACCCAAGTCTCAGAAGTGATTTCCACTGCCTGCTTTTTGTATTGACCAGGATTTGAAAACAATCCTTTGGAAAGCAATGCACGTGAGAGTGCAGATACTGCACCATGACAGGAGCTGCAAAGTCCCAGGTGTATTGTGTAATTCTGTTCCAATTACAGTAATTACAGTTCCAATTGCCTCACCAGTCACAGTTTGCCAACTGCAGTGACATGCACCTGGACAGGTCTCCTATTTGGAACAAATTCTGCTACCAGAGACTATTTAAGAAACCTACTAAATTTAATTTTAACACTACAAACCCAGGAATTTCTCCGAGCACATACCACAACAAACTACTGAACTCAGACAAGAGAAATATCATGTGGGATGATGTATTTTCATGCTGATAAACAGGCCCTCATATTATGCTGATGGGGATGGCATAACAACTCTGCAAAATAATCTGAACATACAATGTGTACAGGCTCTTTTATAAAATATCCTGAGAGTACAGCTTATACTTCTGGCCAAGTAAAACACTACTTTGAAAAAACATGTCTGTAAGAAAAAGCCCAGTTCTTCTACATCTGCAGAATAAGCAGTCTGCTAATACAGTGAGATTTTAACTGAGTACATTTGTGATACACGATGGAGAAAAGATGGGCAAGAGAGAACTATCAATAATGCCCAACTAAGAACAGTCTTACTGAAGTCTTTTTCTCAATTACCATCAAGCTTCAAATGCAAAAATATTTCAGCTCTCTTGAAACAGTTTCACACACAAATTAAGTTTATTTTCAGTAAGTTTTGATATTGAACATAAGAAAAAAAGAAAAGTTTAAAGCTAAGGAAGAATGTAAGTAGTTAAAGGCAATGCCAGTCTGCACAAAGTGCTTGTATATATTCTTTTGGATACAGTCAAATTAATATATATATTTTAAAGCAATATACTCTGGACCTACAAATTTCAGCACAAGTTTTTTCCTGTAGAACAAGTACCATCTGTTTCTGGTTTTGCACTTTCTATTGACACTTCCCATGATCGCAAAAATCTGCAGCAACTAAAAAAAATCCAAGGCCAAGTCTGAGCTGTTTACAACACAAACATTCTGAGACAGTTTGAAACAGCTAAACTGCAGGGGAGGTTTTCTTCCCTTCTACCCTCTATCTTTGCAGGATCTTTCTGCTTTTCACTTGCCACAGTCAGTGGACAGGTTCTTCCACTGTCTGGTACTATTTATCTTGTCCATCCCAACCTTCTATTCCACGGTTCATATTAAGTGTCATCTTCATATATATTAAAACAACTTCCAACAGTAAACTTATTCAGTTCACTGCTCAGCTACTATCAAT
This sequence comes from Pipra filicauda, assembly GCF_003945595.2. Classification (NCBI taxonomy): domain Eukaryota; kingdom Metazoa; phylum Chordata; class Aves; order Passeriformes; family Pipridae; genus Pipra; species Pipra filicauda. The sequence continues at coordinate 5,264,627 of NW_024104976.1, read as the reverse complement.
ACTCAAAAAGAAGTAAAGCCAATCAATTAATGTCTTAAGTCAAATTTGAACAAGGAAAAGCTGCAGTTTTCATAGAGAGGCACTGTATGAAGGAACAAGTAACACCTGCTGCATAGATAAAACCCAGCTGTACCCCTGTCTGAGGGGAACATAAAACCCCAAGGAACAGTAATTCATGTTTATATTAAGAAAAGAAGTAGAAGCTGCATGACCAAAGTCTGTTTTCTCAAAAAATGCAATTGTATTTGATGCCGCTAATCAAGGCTAAAGTTCATCTTTAACTACTATCACTACACCAAGTTACAGCTTTAAGTGTTCAGATATTTTACAGGACTTTGTTTGCTTTTTTGGTACAGAACAGTTGCATCTCTTAGAGCTGCAACACCTGCATGTCTACACTCTGAGCAATATTATTCTGACCAGCACACATCTACCATAATGTGCTGGGACTTACTGTCTTGTACCTCCAAACCCCTCCTAATTATTACAACTAAGTGTAAAGATGGCCTCAAACACTCTGAATTATTCAGCAGGTAAAGGAACAGAACAGTCAAGCTCTGCAACAGAAGAAAAAAGGGGCACAGCATATTGAAAGCTGGATGTGTAACACCTGAGAGAGGTTAAGGCACCGTAAGAAATTTTAGGTTTGTTTGGGTTTTTTTTGTTGTTGTTTTTATTTGGTTTTTGGTTTAATTTAGTTTTCTGAGGGGAGAAGGGTTTTGTGTTGGTTTTTTCTTTGTTTTTGTTTTTTTGTTTGTTTGTTTGGGTTTTTTGGTTTTTTTAAAATTATGATTCAAACAACTCCTTCTGACCGACAAGCTGTAGTTGAGGTTCACAGATAAATTAAGGAGTCTTCTCAAGGCTTGCACCAAATGTAGAGAGATTTATTACATCAAAGTCCAAATAATTCCCCTTCCACACTCCCCACCTCTAAAATTCCCATTCAACAGGATACTATTCAAAAAAGCAGAAGAAGCTGGAATCAAGAGGCTGGAACAGCATACCCTGTATGCTAATTCTTTGCTTAAGAGGTAGTTGAAACAATTTAAGAATCATGTAGATAGCTTCCATTATTTAAGATATATTTAATAAACCAGAAACAAAACTAAAAAAAAAAACCCACAAACCACCACCCATCACCACCTCCCACTACTAACCATAATATGATCTGAAAATTATAGATTGTATCTATGGTAATCAGAATTAAGGCTGGTATGTAGTTTACTATGAAAAAGTCATGTTCCTTCTAACACCTATGTCAGCTTATTAAATTACAGAAACTGCCATCCTGTCCCCCCAGATGTGGTAACTGGTGCAGGGCAAAAAGTCTTTCATCAACAGTGCCAAAAAAGCAGCCAAAGGCATTCAGACTAAACAGAAATTGAAGTGGCTTCTAACAACAAACACTGGCATCAGGGAAGAACAGAGGGAACAGACAAAAAAGCTTTGGTCTCCTGTGTCCTTCCTGTCTGCTGTTTCATTAGTTATGCCATGCATTGATCCTCACTTGAGTCTTCCTAAAAATGATCAGTTTAGCAGAAGGGATATTTGTCCACAGTGGAATTCATCTGACGGATCTTTCCTCAGCACACACACAACATTAAAACAGTAACAAGTGGAACACAAACTACTCTAAGCCACGGTCATGCTCAAAGTAATTGTGTTAAATCCAGGAGGCAAACAGCCTGGCCCTTTCCTACACAGATATGAAGCAAGCTCTTCCTAACTCCTTTTAATCTAGGACTCTTCCAGAAGCAACAGTTAAACAGGTAAAAGTTTCTTTACCCAAGCTAGTAGGAAAGGAGATTTTGTTTCCCTGACACTCTATTCGGTCTGTCAAAGCTGCTGAATACTGATTATCTTCCCCCACGTATCTTTATCACTTTGTCCCCCTGAGGATTACAACTGCAGTCTACATTCCAGCACTGACTAGATGAAGATCAGGTTATCTGCATCCAACTAAAATCAGAAACTGATATATCAGAATCCTAATGTCATTAAAGCCCAAATAATCCATTATGCCCTTTACAGTCTGGCAGTAGTCTGAAGGGGTTTTAGTACTCCACAGGAGAAATGCATACTGCCAACAGGGCTGCTGGTATTTCAGAAAGCGGACTCAACACTAAGCAAATTTTTAGTTGAGTGACTGCATCAATTACTTTAAAAGACAACCCCCTCTCAAAACAAACAAACGAACTAAAAGAACAGCAGCAGTTTATGACATCTGCATCAAAAACATCACTAATGACTGGAAACCGGAAATTTCTATTTAGTACCCTCTGTACTTACAGAGAGGAGAAAGCCCTCCTCAGAACATTAACCACTTAGCAGAGGGACTCTACCCACAGTTCAGCCTCTCCTCCCCTGTCCCTGTTCCTGAAGTTACACAGAAAAAACAAAAAGATGGCAGCTGCACTTCATCTGTTACCTTTTATGGCACTTTTGTTGAACTTTAAGTTTGTTAGATGAAAAACTCCACTGACTACTTGCTCTCTATTAAAAATCAATTTTGCTGACATATCTGCTGTACTCTCACGTAAATGCAAATGAAAACTTTGACTTTTATTATTGCCATAGAAGAGGGAGAATCATCAAAAGGCATTTGTAATGCTTTGAACTCACTGCATATATAACTTCTAGCGGTGTCTAACCCGCCTTTGTCTTCACCTAGTGCATGTAATCTGAATACACCTAAAATTAGTCACAAACTCAACACAACTTCAAAGTTGTAACACTCGATCTGATCCCAGCATGGTTCAAGCCAGATCCCAAACACTCGAGGAAGTGCTGCTTACAGCAGTCTGTTCATGATAAAACACGCTGCCAGTACAGTGTGTACAAGGCCTCAAGATACCAACAGCTTCAGCTCCACTCAGACACTCAGGAATTACCATTTTAAGTACTAGAATATCCCTACACAAACATATGCACAAGTTTCCGTAGAGTTAAAGAACCTTATTTCATCTGCTTCTTTTACCAATTAGAAACAGCAGCTACTGAGCAGAAAGGCAGTAGTCCCTAAAATATCACACAAAGTTCAGAAGTTTCCTATCAGAGCTTTCTCCTGTTCTACTACTGAAAAGACAACCAACAGTGGGGTCCCAGCTACTTGCTCATGTAACATTTTAGTTGTAGGAATACCCCAATTAAAGTTAAAATACAACTAGTTTCTCATCACACTGTAATATAAGAATCCTCTGAACTCTGAAGTTTCTAGAAACTTCACAGCAATAATGGAAGTAAATCCCATAGTTGACTTATTAGCCCCGGGACTTCTGGTACCACTCGTTGGATCCAGAAGAGGACCAGAACTCCAACAGGACTGCAATGCCACTCTGGACAGGACTGTGATCGTTACCTCAACAGGACTGTGACCACCATCCAGACCAACAGGTTTCCTTTCCTTTTATTTTGCACCCAGGGGGCCATGTGGTGCTCAGCACAGAGGCCAACAAACACTGTTCTGTTCTTGTCCCAGGGTGATGGGTTATACATCTGTCTTTGGGGGTTAAAACCAGTTTTCTCTGTATCATTGTATTTATTGTAATCTTTTTAGTAAATTCCAGTTTACTTTTAAACTAGCTCAGTAACACTTAATGCTACAAAATTATATACTTTATCACAAAGAATTAGGTTGATGAACAACAAATATTATTTGAAAACAATCAAATCTCTAGATGGAATTCTAATTGTGTTGTATATACACCTTAAAAAAAGCATCAGTACTAATTCTCATGCACTGGTTGGAAAGTTGGTACCTTTAACAATCCAAAACTCTAATAAAGAACAATCTGAACTTTAAAAATCAGATGCAGAGGGTCAATGCATTGCAATGCAAGTGACAATTTAATTCAAGTATGTTTCATTTTACAGGAGCTGAAGTTAGAAATATTAATGTCCTGTACTGTTTTATCACACAATGAGCCTGTTCAAGCTCCCTAGCTGGGAGTAACACACAGACAGATACAGTGAGGTATTCTTTTCTTCAGCTGAAGCACTTTGCAGCGATGTATACATGTCCAATTTTCCTGACAAACAAAATTACAATGAGCAATGTCCATAATTTTTCATAAGCTACGTCCTTACCATTAGAGGGAGTGCCCCTATTTGCAAGTGATGCAGTCGAGGAGGTGCGTGGTAGTGGGCCAAGTGAGGATGCAAAGGCCCTGGAGGGTAAGTAGCTGCAGTCACACCAGCTTCAATTCCTAGTTCCCTGTCACATGAATGAAAGTGGCATTACAGGAAAGGTACATCTTGCTTCCTAGGTACAATTCCACTGCTTTGGAAAACCTACAACCCAGTACAGCTACAATAACAGGTTTACATATGAATCTTTTTTTTCTAACCTTGTTTAAACTTCACTAAAGACATCCTACCCTAAGTGAAAGTTCTTTTTAAAACAGCTGTGAAGATCTATTATGAGAAATCAGTTGAGATGACTCCACATTTGTAGTGCCCAGGAATATCATCCTTGTGGAGCCTTCTCTGCAGCACATGCTGTGGGAACAGCAGCTGCCAAGCATGCAGCTCTTCTCTAATGGTCCAAAATATTTTTTTTAATAATAAATATATTGTGGAATTGAAGTGCATGCTTCATAAGTGGGCCTGATGCAATTTTGAGTAAGTTCAAACAAAGAAGAGAAAGAATACACTAGTTCATACATCAAATCCAAGCCTCTAAAAACACTAGAAATATATTTAAGACTCTGAGTACTCAAAGCAGTATTTCAAAGCCGTATCAACATCTATAAATTTTAAGCTATGGGTGCATGCAGCACGTTTTAAAATCCAAGCCAGCATCATCAGTGCTGATCAGCACATCCCACCCTTCTGTCCCCAGGCCAAAAGAGCTCAAACAGTGTCTGATTACTAACCAGGCAGATCTCTCTGGAGCTTGTCGAGGATGGGAAGACATAGTCTGAGGCACATGAATGTGATGCCCATGCCCATAATTGGGATGCATTCTGTGAGGATGTGGAGGAGGCCGCTCATGAGCACGTCTAAACAACAGAAACCAGCAACAGTTATTTTCACATATTTGTTAATATCAAGAAAGCAACATCTATAACCAAAATGTTACAGACTGAGTTACTGCAATGCCTTTAAAATAAGAAACTCCCCATGCAGTACTTTAATTTCAGCTTTAGGTATAAGTTAGAAACTAATTATAACATAGATTTGATATTCAAAACCAAAGCCAGCTTCAGTTGCAGTGATCTGTCCTTCTCTCAGCAGACACAACCACAGAAAGGCTGACAAAGTGTTTAATCCTGACCTCAAACAGCAGGTAGGAAAGAGAAAGCCACATGACAGCCACATTCAGATTCAGAGTCATTTACAGTTCTGCTGCAGTTTATTTCTAGTAAAACTATACCAGTAAAAGTAATTAGGGGAAACTTAATACACTAATAAGAGGACATTTTCCTTGAAACACGTCATAGCTCAGGTAATAAGAGCATACAGCTTTTTTCCATGCCAGTTGGTATAGAACAACTATGGATTTGGGGAAAAAAAAAAACACCTTCAAAATAAACCTGCTGGCTACTTTATCACTTCCCAGTCACAAGAAGAAATTTTCTTTCCATTGCTTTCTGCGCAGAAAGGATGGGTTTTTGTTTAATCTAGAAACTTGGATTTTGCCAAAAGCAGTGCACGTTCCTGAGGTTCGGTACCACCTTAAGCTACCTGTCAAAGCAGACCAGACATTTTGTAAATTTACCTGTCTAGAGAGGTAAAAATTTCCTTAACAGCACACTATTCTAATCACTGTAGAGTGACACTTCTCCAGAGAAATCTGTGTCAATTATGTGAGAAGTGTTCATTTTCTGCAATGGCACAGACCAACACGGGAACAGGACTATCAGAAGAACCTACTTCTAGTCTCACCTCCCTTCAGTTTATCAAGTAATTATGGGGGAAAAATCTGGAAGAACACATTTTAATAAAAAACCCCATATTTAAATTACAGAAATAACTTACAAATTGTAACACTCTTTGGTTGTTCATCCCACAGTCTTTATATTAAGTGGGTAACCAGATTTAAAGTAAACAGAAAGCCCATATGTCAGACAAATGCAGTGCACCCTGATCCACTGCCTTCTGCACATTTTATGGCCGATTCCAAGACCCTAAGAAGTTTCAGCTGTTGTATCCACACTTGATCCATGACAGTGAGAAGGGGACTCAAACCATTCTCTACCTCCAATCCTGAAAAGCTCCTACATTGTCAGACAGAAGGAATACCAGCTAGACTATCCCTTATGTTATTTGTAGAAACTAAGGGTGAAAGAACAGGTTAAGAACACTTTGAGATTGCAGGCCATGGAACTGAAGGAAGCCCAAGCCTGCTGGCAGTCTCAAGTCTGTACTCAATAACAGAGCAAACAGGCACAAGTTTCTGGTTGTCAGAGTATAATCTGATTTATATGAGGTTGGGCCAAGACACCTACAAGACTGATTTTTGCATGGAATTTGTATGAGGATTAGAGGGGAACAGAAAGACCAAGGGCAAAACAATTTCACCCGATTACAAATCAAAACTACAGAGGAGAAACGTCACTGAGCAAATCAGCACTGTCTGACCCAGGACTGGTGACTTCAGAGAGAATGTCAAGAAAAATCTATCAACGTTTGACTACGATTTCTGTACATAGAAAGGAAATGATAAGAAAGGCTAAGAAATGTCAATAACCACAATTCCAATCCTCAAACTACTGGAAAATTTCCAGATCTGACAAGATAGCTACTGCTGTTATTTTTCCTTAAATATCCTGCTGTCCCCACAGCCACTGCCTAGTCTGTCATGTGCCATTTGTGAGCAGTTACTGCCTATAGATATTTTTATAAATAACCTGAAACTGCCTCAAAAGTTGCAGTTAAAGCAGAATTCTCTTCAAGCATTAAAGGAGTTTTAAGTTGCTTATGAGTAAAATTTGTATAATGAAATTAGGAGCAACAACTAGAGAGCTCATTCCTGAAAATCCCTTGGATATTTAAACATGTTATCTCCAGAATCAAAGTAACTTCAGTTACTATGTGATTGAATACTAAGCTACTACTGACCTGGTATGTGTTGACACTAGTGTAATGACTCTAGTTAAGCAACAACAGGAGCAGGTCTTAGTATCACCAAAGCTACATCTCAACATTGTGTAATATCTGTATGTGAATGTGATCAATCTCCTCCTCCTCCTCTTCTAAAGACATAAAGGCATAGGAAAGACATGCAGGTATCTAATCTGAATTAAACTTGGTAAACAGTCCCTTTGATAAATTGTTCATTTAATTTTAAAGTGTTAGTTAGATAAAAAGAATCTCAAGGCAAAACACACTGTCAAGGAACCCGTTTGAACAGAGCTTACGATGTACTTTTAGGCTGTTAAGCTTGAAAAGGAATTCCTGCCTGTTATTCAGAGGATGAGCAGTGGGCAAAAGAAACACAGGGTCCCCTTGTCTTCCATGCCCCACTGGTGCCTTACCTGGAGACACTACTGGGAGATGTAACAGAGCAGGTTCACTCCTAATGCTCATGTGACTGTGACGGTACGTAAAGACACTCCTCACCATGGTCTAACACTTACAGTTCCTAACCATGCAATTAACAGTTTGAGAGTCACATGCAACATTTTACAAACCTGAGGGGAATGAATTACATGTTTAGATATTGTTCTGAGTACATTTGTGACATACGTTGGGTGTTGCATCATCCTTCTTCTCTGGACCTCCATCCTCTGGATCACTTCGTGAGGATGTAGCCTCTGTGCTGGAGGTGCTGTTGCAGGGATGTGATGGGATATAGGCTGGTGTGTTGCAGGAAGATGCTGTGGGATCGGAGCAGCTGCATTGGCTAAAGGATGAGTTGGTGGTGGAGGTGGAACAGGATGAGAAGATGCATGAGAGGAGATTGAAGGATGGAAGGGATGCACTGGATGAGGGATAACATAATCTACTTGAGGTGGAGGTTGTGGCTGGGGAGGAGGATTTCCATGAGAGTGAGGACATGCAGAAGCTTGATGGTGAAGAGGTCTGGTCAAGGAAGCATCTGCAATGAAAACATCAGGTGCTTTTTATTTGGTCAGTAGCAGGTTTTGACGTAAATTTATTTTAAAAAGTATCTTCACACAGGTGCTTCAGTATTATTACACTAGTGTAAACAGTGGCAACATGTGTTTATGCAATTTTTAAATAAAGTGATTCTAGTAATATACCCTACAAGAAACCTACATTTTCTGCAGTCAAAAGTATTTTGTTTGCCAGTGTTGGAAAAAAAAAAAAAAGAAAAAAAAAAAGTGTGATACACACTGAGAAACGAACATAGAATGGTTCGGGTTGGAAGGGACCTTAAAGATCATCTAGTTCCAACTTACCTCCCATGGGCAGGAACACCTTCCACTAGACCAGGTTGGTCAAAGCCACATCCAATTTGTCCTTCAACACTGTCAGGGATGGGGCAGCTACAGCTTCTCTGGGCAACCTGTGCCAGGGCCTCACCACCCTCACAGGCAAGAATTTCTTCCTTATACCCAATATAATGTTACTCTTTCAGTTGGAAGCCATTCCCCCTTGTCCTGCCACTACATGCTCTTGTCAAAAGTCCATCTCCAGCTCTCTTGGAGCCCCTTTAGGCACTGGAAGGCTGCAATAAGGTCAGCCTGGAGCCTTCTCTTCTCCAGGCTGAAAAACTCCAATTCTCTCAGCCTGTCCTCATAGCAGAGGTGCTCTAGCCCCCTGAGCAACCTCATGGCCCTCCTCCAGACTTGCTCCAACAAGTTTGTGTCCTTGTGCTCAAGAGCCCAATCTGGATGCAGTACTCCAAGTGGGGTCTCATGAGAGTAGAGTAAATGGGGAGAATCCTCTCCCAATTTTACTTCATGTTTGTTGTTTAAAAGTTCAATCCCCGCCCCTTTCCAAGTTCACTGTTCTGTAGAGACAAAACCCAAAAAAACAAATCACAAACAAGTGAGTTTTCACTCTGAGCTTGCTAAAGCAGAACTCACTGGGGGTATGGGACAAGGGACCAACCAAGGAAAATTAAATAAAAAGCCACTGTTAGAATACAAAACAAGATGAAAAATATTTTCATAGTAAATACGGTTTTGAATTCTCAGTGTTATTATGGTCACTCAGAAGAAGATATTTTAACTTTACCCTTGATCCTGTTCAAATCCCCTACACAAATACATTTCTTAATATGAGTTTTGCTAGGCCAGTTCTAAGGTGAGTGCAAGCAGACAGTGGGAGTTTTTCCCATGTTGTCAGGGCAGCTGTTCCATCAGTACTTACAAGGAGAGTGCATGTAATGGCGACAGGAGGAGAGCGATGCCTGAGGAGGAGGTTGGGGCTGTGGCTGAGCAACGATGCTCGATCCATATCCGTCTATGGTCAGGGACTGGCTCGGCCCAGCCCCAGCCTGGTGCCCGTAGATTGTCGTTCGGGATGAAGAACCAGGACAGCAGGGATCAAAAGCAGACGTTCCATGGAAAGCACCACTTCCATGACTTCTTATACCACTGCTGCTTAAGTCCACTGGCAGTGCCTGCTGCGCAAACAAACCAGCTTTTTTCAAGCAGTTCTTCAGACATTGAAAGCAAAGCCACGTTCAAACATGACGTTATAAAAAATAAAAATTACTACTATCACAAGCAACTGTTTTAAGTTTTAAGGCTTGACTCTGGAATATTCTTTAAACGTGGTTAACATTTCTTATTCCTAAGTTCTTGCATCTGGTGAGACACTAAATTCATTACAGTAGATTCTGTAAAAAAAAACCAACCAAACAAAAAACCCACCCAGAAAAAACCTCACAAAAACCAACCAACGAAACCAAACCAACCAAAACCATAAAAACACCAACAAACCCCCTGATGGATAAATCAGTAAGTATATGGGAGCTACGTGCATTGAAATATTCGGATGCAAAACCTGCTTTTAGCATTTCAGTTGTGCCTAATGTATTACACTCAAAACAGTAACCAGACTGATAATTCTGCATGTTGTAAACTAAGATTGCACAGTACTGTTCTTACAACTGTATTGTTTTAAAGCTGTGATTTAGTTACTGAAAAAGCCTTAAAAAACAATGCTTTTAGAGACACAACTCTTTTATGCCTTTTATATACAGAACATTAGACTTCATGTTTTTCTTCTCTCAAAGCAGCTCAATTATTTGCAATGCAAAACTGCTATGATGGGCAGTCATTTCAAAGTACTTATGTTTGGTTTGCTTAAATAGTCACTATCACAGTCATCAAGAGGTCAACTGGCAATGATTACTTGTCAGACTGTAACTTTCTATAAAATTTCAGTTTTTTGCATTCCTATATTATAGCTCAAATCCTCCTTTTAAGTTCCCTTCTATAATGCCCAATGCAGAGCAAGAGAATCATTTATAATTCAGCACCCTATTCTATCCTCTCACATCTGTAACAGCTTGAAATCCCAAGTCACAAGGTGCGATTGTGAGAGAGCCACAAGAATGAAACGTGCCTGGTCGTGGTACGTGGTGCCAGAACTGCTGCTTGCTCCACACGGGGCAGGCACGGGGGGAGGCCTTTCCACAGGGCAGCTGGAGTCACTGAACGAAGGAGAGAGCGGGACAGCTGGGTGAGGGTTGTGGTGGTGGTGGTGGTGATGCTGGAAGTGGTGGCCATGCTGCTGAAAGCAGCTTGTATGTGGGTGCCCCAAGGCGTGATGAGTCTGTGAAGGTCCTCCACAAGGAGAATGCTGAGGGCAGCAGGATGGTAACCTCGGCATGGCCGGAGGGCCGGTTTCCAGTGTTGTATTAGATGCAGTTCTTCTTATGTCATCTTGAAGACAAAGACAATTCATATTCAAGTGAAAGAAATTAGTGAAGCTGATCACTGTAAAGCAGTGCCTTAATATAGAAAAAAACCCTCTGTACTTCATGATTAAATAATTAACCAACTGAAAAGTAGATCTAGACTAAACCAAAACACACTGGATACAAAAAATAACATTTAGCTATGCCTGACAAATGAACCAAAACTGAATGGTTCAGGGAATGTACTCGTGGGAACCACTGGAGGACGTGAACTGACACTTGCCTTATTCCACTAATTTAAGGCATGTTATCAACAGGGAAAGGAGAAAAGATTCTCCCTATGGTTAGTGTGCAGAGACCTCAAATTCCTGAGGTCTGCCCAGGTTTTTTGTCCCTCATCTGCAGATAGGGCACTTGTTTCAGTGCTGTTATGAGTGCTACCTGTATGTCCAGCTCTAGTACAGGTCTGCATAAATGTGCTCCCAAGGAAGTGATCTACAGCAGGAGGTTCAAGGAATCCTTTACTTCCTTACAACACATTAAAAAACCCCCACCTCTGTAACACAGTGCAATGGGAGAACTCCCAGTGAACCACATTCCATCTCCTCAGAAAGCAAGGAGGTGATTCATTACGTATAACCAAATCGTTCCAACAGGCAAAAGCAGAAAGCTCCAGCACAATTTCCTTTATCTTTACAGAGAAATCAATGATCTTTTTCAGATTCCTGTCCTCTCAACTTACTACTGTCACGTTGCAGTAGTGCCATTTAATCTAGAGGATGCCATGAACTTCCTCTACCTCCTTTGCACTCGGAAGCAACACAACAGCTCAGAAAGCCCTTTTTCCGTACCTCCAGCTGAAGTACCAGCAGTGCTGCCACTGGGAAGACTGGGAGTCGTCTCTGGAGCTGCAGAGGGCTGGCTGGTGGAGATGGTGGGAGCTGCATCAGAGGCCTGCTCTGAGGTAGAGGTACTGGTACTGGAAGCAGAACTCACGACCTGCGGCTCCACTCGAGCTGACGTGGTTGGCACAACTGTCGGCTCTAGTGAAATAAAAAAACCTTTCATGTTCCTTAACCTGTAAAAGCTACTGGGTTTTTTTAATGTTGTTGCTGCTTTTGAATTATTTTACAAGAAATTCTCAATTCTGGCCTTGCCAGAAGCTAAGAAAGTCAGAGCACAAAAACCTGACAGTTACAAACCACAAAAAGTAATTCTGTTTAACTCATGTGTGGAAAAAAAATTACCTTATTTTCTTTTTCTTTTTTACAAAATCTGCTTGAATTTTGTTAAGAATTAACATAAAATCAATTCCCAGCCAAATCTGACATTTAAGTTTCATATGCTAAATAAAAAAAACTACTAGAAAAGAGATTAAATTACTTGGGTACTTTATGAGGAAAAAAATTGCTGAAATCTTCCATAAATCCACTCTACTACTCTAGACAAACTACTCTATGATTAACATATTACCTTTACAAATTTTAATGCCTACAAAGAACAGAAAAACTTTTAGGTCACTCACCAAGAACATCCTAACATCTAAACTAGCAATGCTACTTTACAAACTTCAGTCATTCTAGATGCATAGTACTAAAGGCTTTAGCAACATAAACTTGGCTTCTAGTCTCAACACACATTAAAAGCAGATTATCAATATTTGAGACTTCTTTTAAGAGTACAAACATATTCATCTTACATATCAACCTGGGAAACACAAACTCTTGATAAATCTTGTCCTTTACTAGGTAATTGCAACCAGGTTAAAATTTAAAATTATACTTGGTGGCATAATTCAAATTTACTTTTGAAAAAAATCTTTGACTGTAAGTTTGAAATTTCTCTCCAATTCATGACAAGGCAATGACACGACTAGGAATACAAGATACCATAAAAGGGAAGATTATCAGAAACAGCTCAGGTTTTTTTAGTAAAAATGTCTGCATGAATATCAGAGGAAAAAAAGCATCATAAACTTCAAATACTTCTCTTACACCAAGTCTCAAAATAAAATATGACTACTTTTCAAGATTTCTCTCTATATCTAGTAGGAGTATCAGCAACTCAGTGAGCAAAAGAAGAAATATATCTTCCCTCTTGCAAGTCTTCCAACTCATCACATTAAAAAAACATGACCTGATACCTACATCTAAATTCCTTTGGTTTTTAATGTGGCATTTCAACATGCTAATTTTATTTACAGGAGAACATTTGTGGAGAAACATATAAATGTTTAAAATCAGAAAAAAAAAAATCAGCAAGTACATAGGCTATGGACAGCCCCCAAGGAGCAGTGATCACACAGTGCTCAGGCCTGAATGCCAACAGCTGCTGAGTGCCCTCCTGCACTCAGCCATGCCCAGCTCCCACCAGCCTCAGCCACCCTGCCAGCCTGGGCCTGGCTCACCATCAGCCACACAGACAGTTCTGCTTCTCCCCCACAAAACCAGTAAAAAAACAGGGGGCTTGGTCAACCTCAAACTATTAGCTAAGAGAAACAATTTCTCAACATCACTTCACAGACGTTAATCCAGGAAGACAGATGGAGACACGACCCTTATGCTCATGAAAGCAGTCAGCAAAGTTTTAAGTCCTGTACCTTTGAAGAAGACAGCAAAGTTGTGATAAACTGCACAGCTTCCTTATAACAGTGTTAATGCAGAAGTTCTATCATTTTACACTAGTTCATGTGTGAAGTTTGACACCTAAACCCAAAAATTATATTCCTGAAATCCTGGAAGACTCATCGTAGAAAGTCGTTTCCTCCAGGAGGCGGGAGAAACAGCTAGTCTTAAATGCACTCACTGCAGAAGTAAAAGTTCATTCAGTAATAATATTTTTTAAAATAATTTGGTTTCTGAATTTAAGACTAAATTCTATAATTTGCGTTTTAGGAGTAAAGCAACAGAAGCCTACACCCTTTCAGCTGGGATATTTCACAGTAAATCCATAAAGAATCTGTAAACCAACTCAGCCTCTCCCTTAAAAACCATCAACCAATCAAAACTATTCCCAAGCCTTTCCAACTCTCCAACCCACCTCAAAAATCAAGTCAATCTGAAGAATAATACACTGCAAAATACCAGAGCTTGTGATGAACAGGGACAGAACCACAACAGGACAAAACTGCTGTTAAAACATTAAAAGTAATATGCATCCAAGAAATCCCCAAGCCCGCCACCATCCACAAAAAAATAAACGTGCAAAAATCTACATGAGCTTTAGTTTTTCCTTCTCTCAACGTTTTGAATATACCTGGAAGTTGCTCTTGTGATTTTCAGCAGGAATAGACTTAGTAAGTGCCAGCAGGTTTTAATGTTAGGAAATAATGGAAGGTTACAGCTTCAGAAACATAACACACTTTACTAGTTTCAGGTTGGGGTTTTGGTGGGGGGGTTTTTTGTGTTTTGTTTTGGGGTTTTTTGGTGGGTTTTTTTGTTTGTTTGTTTTGGTTTTTGTTTTGGTTTTTTGTTTTGTTTTTTTAAATTTTTACTCCAAGGCCTGAAAGAACAGTAACTATTGCAAAGCATAGGCAACGACATGTTTTCCTTTTATAGTGTTGTATTGAAGTAAGTGCATATTTTTCAAGAAGTAGTTCCAACCTGCTCTGTAATTTCTGCCTGGTGAGTCAGCCCTCAGACACACACCCAAGGCAGCTTTGGAAGAAAAATTAGATGTAACAGACAGACTGGAAATGGCTAAATTTTAATTTTAAAAGGAAGGCCACAGGAGGGTTTCCTGAGCACACCACTTACCATCCTCATCCACCGTGAGGTCCACGACCTCGGCCGCATTCTGCCTCAGGGGCTGGATGACCGTGGAGATCCTGCTGCGGTTCCGCTGCTCCGGAGCTCGTGGAGCGTGAGAGCCAGAGCTCTGTCCCCAGTGGGATCTTGTGTGTCCAAGTGCAGAACGAGACCTTCGAAAAGGTTAACACTTTGAGTGTTGACCTACATTTTGCCAGTGTTCTTTTTTTTTTTTCTATCATCAGAAAAGCATTGTCACATCGAAATAGCCCCCGACTCCACTCGATGAGTCCTCACAAACACTGCTGCAGCCTTTGCCACATAACAGAACAGCAAATACCCAACACAGAGTTTAAAGGTCTTTATACCTTGTTCCATGTACATACAGGTAACTTGCAAAAAATTCACTGTGAAACCCTACAAATACGGTCAGGCAGCAATTACATCTGATGTTGTTTTAACTTTATCAGTAGATGAAGACTCTCCAAATCCTACACTGTTCCTATGCACTCTGAAACAGCAGGTCTATAAATGACAACAAAACTGCAGATAATAACAATTTGTGAATCTAAAGTATTTTTGCTTGTTAACTTGTGACAGATTGTGTTTTCAGAGGACAATTTCTATACTTCAAATTTCAAAAAAGTCCAAGAAGTGCAAAATCTCTGGACTTCTCTCTTTAATAATTTTGTTCCCCCTTCTTGAAGAACAAATATAGCTCTGTGTAATACTGAAACTAAAATGAAATGTGGCTTGAGAAGAGGAAATCATAAGCCTGTAACCATACCTAAGGAAAGGGATGGTTTTATCTCTCTATTATAACACTTAGCACGCAATCTGTTTATTTTAGCCACACAAACCAAACACTCAAAACAATGATCTTTGAGTCTGTATGTCCTTTCTAGGACACAGTCTTTAATTAAGGGAACAATATTTTTACAGTACTGTATTTACCATTTCACTCTCAAAAAACTTTGACTCTTCAGTATTTACATAAATCAAGTGGCTCTTATTTTCCAATTTGGAAAAACAATGTACTCAGATTTCTCGAAAGGAAAATGTGAAGAAAAGGGAATGACTTCATTAAAAACAAACTCCATTGCACAAATCACCATGGAGCTACCACTGTTTTGGCTGTAGTGTTGCAGAAGATAAGGGAAGAAAGAACTAATTTTTTCAAGTCTTTTAAGGCTACCACAGAAAACATTTCTTATCGATGCTGGGAAGATACAAAGCTATTTTTTTAATGTATCTTATCTGTCTTCAGTCAGGTTTGAAGTTTTCTTCTTCAAGGAACTCCACTTTAATAGATTCTGTAAAACCTGACAAATATGGAACTAAACTTCCAGACAGGCATGGAAGAACGGGAGAGCATACACA
Organism: Pipra filicauda; assembly: GCF_003945595.2. Taxonomy (NCBI): domain Eukaryota; kingdom Metazoa; phylum Chordata; class Aves; order Passeriformes; family Pipridae; genus Pipra; species Pipra filicauda. Next base: position 5,248,721 of record NW_024104976.1, on the reverse strand, counting down.
GCAGGTGCTTCAAAAAAAGCAGGATGAGAAATGAGATTACCTGAGAAATGCTCAGGTAATCCCTAGACAGTCAACTCAGCCTACACTTGCTCTCTCCAGGATCTCCCTGTGCAGCTTTGCTTTGCCAAAATTCTGCCCATCAGTCACACCAACTACAACCACCTCAGCAACTTCAGAGTAGTTGGAATTGTTAAGCTTTGGCAAAGCTGTGCTTTGGGTTTTTTTGTTCATGGGGGGTTTTTGTTGTTATTTGGGACTTGTTTTGTTGGGCTTGGTTTGTATTTTTTTTAACAAAAAATGCTTACTATGCATCCTGGTCAGAGTTTCAGTGATGTTAAGCCACACAGAGTATTGTGACAGACCTGCAGACAAGCAAAACTATTAATACAGAGAGATGCAAATCTCACCTGTAGTTTTCACCAACTGTGACAATCTCCACTTCACTGTCTGTTGAGGTAACATTTATTTCTTCGTTAGCAGTGACCTGGGGAGTGGAGGATGCTTCAATCACCACAACATCTTCATCAATACTTCCTGAGGAGGAAAAAGGAAGAAGAAAATTTGCACACTTTATCTCTCTCAGGAGCTGTCATTATAAGAGACTGTTTTTCCTAGACTAAAAATACATGTAGACAGAGAATTCCATGTCAAAGCTTTAGGTGCAACTGTCAAATATGTGACCTAATTATGAAAGGGAGCAATTCTGCTGTAAATACTGAAGTAAAAAAAGGAAGGAGACAGAGGACTGGGTGTGGGGTAGGTATGCAAGCTTGAATTATACTGTATTGAAATAAATTAGTGGATTTTATTACCAACAAATAAAGTGGTTTGTTATCACTAATAGCTTTTTTTTAACATGTTTTTATAGTTATCAAAGTTCCAGCCTAACATGCAGACATATGAAACACTTTTCTACTGCTGTTAACACTGACAGTGACAAGTCTGAGCTATCTAGAATACTCAAACTGAGCTATGGATAGTTCACTGAGCACTAAAGAAGTTCCTAAATAGATGAGCTATATACCTTAGAAATCATGAATTCTGTTATTTGCAAATTGCTTCAAGAAAGTGCTTGCAGCATTTGGTCTCATTCAAGTCAACACTAACATCCTGTATGGGCTGACTGTTCTCAGCTGCTCTACCCAGTGACAAGGTGGGGCAGATTTTCCCCCATATCAACATTTTTAGATTTTGAAGAAAACCAAACTGCATCACTTATTTTCCAATGGCCTTTGTTTCTGGTCGCACTTATCCCAGAAAGACTGGTGGCTGAAGATGGAAAGAGTGATGCTTCTAAATACCGGTACTCAAACTTTTGCAGTTGTACGTAATAAAATTTAATTCTCAGAACTTGTACGAAAATTTTGGGGAAAACTGAAAATATGCAATGTCTAAAAAAACAAAGTCACATTCCAAAATTGGAAATATTGAAAGGGCAATTACTCAAAAGTTAAAGGCAGCAGCTCAAGTCACCATCCCATTCAGAAGAATGTAAATATCATCGTTATCACAGGCAAATAAGCAAGGGTTTCCTTACACAAAACTATCTCAGAAGCTCCTCAGACAAAACCAGCCAGCCCAGCAGCTGGGAAAGGCAGTTAGAAAAACATAACTGTCTTTCTCCCACCTTCCAAACATGCACTTCTCTGAATTATGGCATATTTGAGAGCACTCCTCAGAGTCCACATATCCTCAGGCTCAATATTTATTGAAATTTATGACAGGTGCAAAAGTGGGAAGATTTAGGCTTAAATATGATTTTGTTACTTCAGAAAATAAACAGGTCCTTCTTGAGGACAAAATCATGTGCCTTGTGCGCCTATAGCAAAACTCACCCAGTGTGCAGCTCTGCTGAAATTCTTACACAAGCTTAGCTCACAAAAAACAAAGGGAGTTCTAAACTGAGTATCTACACAATTTAGATACTCACCTTTGTCAAGGTTTGAAAGTTCATTTTACCTAATCTTTTTTTTTAAGCAAATCTTTAGTCAAGATGTGATTTTATAGACTACACGAGTCAGACTGTAGAAACCACCAGGGACTGCTACTGAATGAACAGGTTTTATGATTTCCAAAATAACAAAGAAAATCTTTAGGGAAACAGTCAAAGTCTCTCCAAGTAGGATATAGCACAGACATAGTTCAAGCATATGCTGTTTTCTACTGTTCATGCTTCTAGTAACACAACTGATGAGGTTTTCATCCCATGGAGTACTTTCCCATACAAGGAACTTTCTGAAAAATTAAACAGAAAAAACTCTAAACTATGCATATATTTGTTCAATTGTTTTCCATAGTCCACCACGACAAGGTGGACTCACTTTGGTATGTGCTTTTAGCACATACCAGTCACTGAGCAGCCATCTTCTGTCTGTAAAGAACTTCAAGGAAAACTGATCTTAAAGTATGAATACCTTACTCATCAATGTATCATCTAAATGACTGAACCCAGAAGAGAGCAGCTAAATCTGTATAATGAGTGTTAACTACACTAATCCTAAAGTCCTTGAAGGTAATCTCCCTTCAAGGAGAAGAGTCACTGGATCGTTGACAGCAGAATAGTTATGCAGATGTGAGGTATTCTGTACTACTTTCAGAATAATACCCATGGCTATAAAACAAACAGAAAATTATCCTCCTGCAGGTACACACTACTTCTCTCTGTCATCTTCTGAATCACAAATCATAGCAAACAAATTATACCCTGGATGTTTGTGACTAAATTAGCCTTTGGGCTACCACTGACAGACTCATTCTACATTTTAAATGAGCTAGTTAAAAACAAAACTTCTGAAAATTACAGCTAGGATTTTTTTCCATAGAATTTGGGGTGTTTTTCCCCTGCTCACATCCACAAATAATATTTTATAGTGCACGCAAAACACCATATTTCAGTTTGCAAGTTTTGCATATCCCAACAATTCGGACCTTTGAACAGCAGTTGGTAATTAAGTTTTGTATGTGACTATTAATCAGAAATAATCAGTAACTTCTTTACAGAAGCTTTTTCCCTCTCTTTTAAAAGGTGGAAACCTAGTGCTCAGCTAGCCTGGGAGAAGGGATAAACTACACATGCTTGAATCCAAATCTGAACATATGCCAAATTATAATCCTTCCTTAAAAATAAAAACACACCCTCCTCCAGGCCTCCCATCAACAAAGACAGTAAATCTGACAGATTAAAGTACTTTATTGAGCAGAATAAAACTTTTATAATAATACTCTGTAGTCCAACATTTAGATCAGTAAATGAGTATATTTTTCCCCAGAAAGTTGTAAGATTACTTCAGAACAGTGCCACTGACAGACCAACTTGCTGGGAAGCAAAGTTTAGAATCAAACACCTTAGTAACCCAGAAGGTGTAAGCAAGAGACTGAGCTTTGCACAGTATAACATGTATAATATATATAATTATATTATTACTTAACTCTTAAAGATCATGGCATAACTCCTGAGATTAATCAATCATCATTAACACAAAGACCCCACCAAGGACATAAACACCACCAGTGTAATACCCAAATTTACGTTTGACTGATTGTTGTCACTCATGGAAGGTATTTTTATATCTGTTTTGCAATTAACATGGAGTTTTACCAGTTTATATATTAGATGTAAGATAATGAAAGTGTTTTACAATACATAATAATTTCAACTTCGACAGTCTGATCATGCCACAAGTGAAACTAGAAGAGCTTTAAAATAAGCAGTCAAGTTCCAGTGACAGGGATGGCTTATTTTGAGTTCCAAGCTTTCACTGGATCAGACCAGGAGTCTGCTCAGGCCCACGTTCTCTCTGCCAGCTGCAAAACTCTGCAGTCAGAACAGGAAATTCAGGGTACAAATTTTAACTAAAATCCCTCAAACCACACAGCACCCACAACAATGACAGAGTGCACTTGGTTGTCCAGTCAGTGCTCATGGACAGCTGTCACTAAGTGTGTGGAATTCCTTTCTGAACTTGCTGGTACCATGTGCCTCTGCAGCCCCTCTTGCTTGTGAATTAAAGATAATTACCTGGATAATACTTCAGCATGAAATGGATAAAATAATAATATCCTACCAGTGTTAATGAGTACCCCATTTAACTCTCATTCTTCTTGAACTAGGTATGACTGGTACTCCCTGCCCTCAACCCTGTTAGCACATTTAGCATAAATGGCACCATTTTACGAGTGCCACCCTCTGAGCCAGTCACATTATTTGTTTGCTTTCCCTCATTCTCAGGCTCTGAAGGTCCTGTGACCCAAGTAGACAAACCAAACAGATTTGTACCTTCCCTCTCTATTATCCTCAAGATTCCTGGGCACCAGAAGATTCCTCCCTTGCCCGCTGGCCTTGGAGGTCCCAGGCACTCAGCCAAGCAGGTGTTGTTGACTTCCCACCCCAGGGGAGCTGAAATCACACGGAGCACTGGCTGGAAAATCAAGCAGCTCCAAGTTCTAAGTGGGAACCTGGAACAGAACTGTGACCCCCACCCCTCACTGGTGGCAAGGGACACCTCCATCATCATCATCTGCTTCCTCTGAGGACTGAGTGAGTGACTTGTCTTCTTTTATATAGTTTGAGTCTAGATTATGATTGGTGTACTGATAAAGCAAACTGCACGTTAAGATTTGACCTGATCTGCAGAGGGTCCAGGTGATTGGAAATTATAACTGTAGTGACACTATAACGTTTGTGTTGTGCTGTTTACAGATTGTACAACTGAATTCTGCTTGTAGAAATCCTGTTCCATTCGTCTCATAAAATCATAATATCCTGCTAAGAAAACAAAGCTTTAATTGTAACTGCAATTTAGTGCTGCCAACATTCTGCCAAGGATTCGTAGAACCTGCCTTTCCCTTAGTGTTGGATGATGACAGTTTTTCTGTACCTCAGACTTACTTGGAATATACTTTCCAATAGCTGTGCACGATGGGAGAAGTTTTCCAAGACACACAAATGCTTAGGAGGCTGCACCCTGGTGGAAGAGCCCGTGAACAACCAGAATTCCGGGGATTCTGTCCAATTCTGAGCTGTGCTAATTCAGACCTCTACTGACAGTTCTTAACCAAGCACATAAACCTCAGTCCAGAGGGCAATGCCACAGCAACCCAATTCCTGGAGCAGCATCTTCTCAGCACAGAGAGCTGCAGCAGCAAGGGGGAAGTGCTGAAGTGAATTCCACACTAACGTTTATTACTGGAGCTATTTAAAGCTCCAACTCACAGCAGATGGATAGAGCAGCACTGATTAATGTCCACTGCTCACAGAGCCAGGTGCTTATTCCCTCATCACTTCCCAGCTCTTCCCTGACCCTTCTCCAGTAAGTGGCACAGTAAACAGGATACTTATTCCCTTCCTTATCCACTAATGCTATTGGGATAACAGCTTGGAATTATGAGCTGCATCAGTTACTGTGAGAAAAGGACTGCATGCTGTAGTTTTTAGGAGGGATTAAGGAACTGAAAAATAATCAACTCTAACAACAGGAAGCTCATTTCCACTTAATACCTGTTTATCTTAAACCTGTTAAAGTAATCTGAACATAAAGTGGTACGTCCTTAACATTTTCACCAGCCTCTGGCTTGTGAAATATCAAATGTCTATATTCAACATTTTTGGGGAGACAGACAACAAATACATTAGAGGATCAAGAGGATAGTTGTGAATAAACTCAGTCTTATCATTCTAAGCAGCTTTGAACAAAATCTGGAGCACTTCTCATCGGCATTACATTCTAAGGGAAGAGGAAAGCCTGTCTAGCACTAGTTGCTCAAAAATATAAACCAACATGTCAGACCCTGAAGGAATTATAAGTGCTATTAGGTGAACAATTTATGACAGTGCAAAACGCTACCCAGATTTTTCAACACCACCTTCCCATTTTCCAGAGTTTTGCTTTATTGACAAATCAGAGTACAGGCTAAAAACTTGTTCCAATTTTAGCTTTTGCCAGATTTCCCTGCAGACTGTCCCCAAATAGCACCCCCAACCCTTCAGATCCAAGATGAAAATCAAATACTGGTAGAAGCATTACAACATTACAGAGATCCAACTAGAGTAAAATCTGAAATTTTGCCACCTTTCATAAACAAAGGCAAAAGAGGATTATCTCTAAAGGTGTGTACACAGGGTTAGAGAAAAGCTTCTGCCCTACCTAAACAAAACACAGAATCAAAATTTGTTTTACAGCAAAAATCCTGCTGCTTGCTGTCATATTAACTGTGAGCTCAGTGTTGCAATTAAAATCCACTGATTAACATTCCAGTTAGAATATACACCCCTAAAAGCACCTGCACCTTCAGCTGCATCATTAAATGACACACAAGGGGTTTTACATTGTCCTTTTGCCCCCAACTCCCCTCTGTCTCCTGGAGGAGCTTCAGCTGCTCATCCCAGATTTAATGAGGGCACTGCCTTTTGTGGCAAACAGTTGGTAAAACAATATAACCCATTCCCAGGTGTCAGGACACACTAGTTCAGTACTCTCACACTTCCAAAGCACAAAGTTGTACCAGAAGAATAGCTAAAACCCTGATGGAAAAGGAGGAAAAATCCTACATAGTGCTGTTTGGAGGTCTTTTTGGTAAAGGTTTTGATAAACAAACAATCCCCCCCTTCACAGCTCCATCCATATGATTTTCTGAAATTAGCCAAGTTAGTTTTATTAACAAGAACCAACCTACTAAATATCTCCTTCATTAAAAAGATCTGTTACTTTAATTTCTTGCAACAATCAGCAATGTTTTCCAAAACAGTATACACTAATTAAATTTACTTGTTCTTTAAATGCACTGTATCTTTAGACAAACACCACCATTCAAAGCAAAGAAATATTTTCTGACATATTCTCAATAAAAATTGCCATTCAGTTGGCTACAAGAGAAATCACATCATTTTGACGCCTGCTCATTAAAAATTCAGTTATTACTTTTTTAATTGTATTTTTTCCTGATTATTATTATCACTCTCCTCCTCTCCTAAGTCTGTCCTCTAGTACTTTTACATATATGCCACAGGCCTCATACTCTTAGTAGAAGTTATTTGTCCTTCAGTATATTCTGTCTTTTCAGCAGATGCATATGTGCCAGTGTAGAGCAAAAATATTTTCCCTATCATTAAGAAGCCAGTGTAGCACTACTATCAATACAACTCTTTCCTCTTATAGAAACCCCATCCTGCTTGCTCACTATACAGAGAAGCTGCACAGTTATTTTTCCAGCTGGCCCCATTTCTGTCCTAATTAACTCAATAACTAGAAATGCCTTATGTAACAGCAGAAAAGCTACAGAAAATGTTAATCACATTTTTATCTTGCTAAAAATAGGGCACTTTCACACAGGATGTCTGCTCAACTTCCCATTCTATCTGCAATGTAAATAAAATGCTCAAAACTTTCCATCAATACATATTTCCACTAGGAAAAAACCCACAGTATTCACACACTCTAAGCCAGAACTGCTTTTCAGCTCACTGCAAGTGTTAGTGCTGAAGTACAGTCACCACAGAACACATTTTTTAAAGCATATCTTCTTTCAGTTACAACTGATGTCAGTATTTTAATCTAAAATTAACTGTATGGATTTTCATTCATTACAGGAAAAGGAACAATTTCATATCTTCAATGTGCTTTTAAAGTAGTATAAAAAGCCATTGGACTTTTCCACTTCTGTGTGGAAAGAGCTGTTAATGTCCTACATCATTTTACAGTTACATGAAACTCCACCCTCTCTGAAAATGACTAAAAAACTATTAATTTGGAAACAGAGGTGTTACCATGAGTTTCCCAAATTGTTTTTTAATATACATGTATGCATATCCCCACATATTTATTATTTACAAATCATATACTTTAATGTGTTTAAACATGCAAGTCAAATGTAACTTTTTTAGGCTTAAAAAATTAATTTCTATCCCCACAAATATGCATCAAGATAATTAAGGCTGTGCAATAATTCTTCTGCTTCAGAGTTCAAGAACAAATCCTGCATTAACATGAACAGTCACACCTTTTTTTAAGCCTGTCCTTGTACTTTCAGTCATTTTTTCTCAGAGAAATGATCAGCAGTCTGAGAAACAGTTTCATTTTTTAAAACATATTTGTCACTATACAAAACACATGGTTGCACAAATTAACACCATGCTGTGTTCTATCTACTTCCCCATGCTCTATAAAAAGCTAAACTAATGAACAAAATGCACAACTACTTTCACTTGGCAAATTTAAGATGAAAGGAAGGCCAAGAAAATACAACAATGAACAAAAAAAACAAACAAAAAACAAACACGAAAATAAACCTAGAAAACAAAACAAAACCAAACAAAAACATCCCCCCAAAAATCCTCCTCCAAACACTGAAGCATTCAGATACCGTGTCAAGATATACTAGAGAAGCAACCATGTAAACCCACTGCAAGCTCATTGCACTGAGTTTATCTAGGTAAAACATTTGATATATATACAATACTTTTCTCTTATTATTCCTAAAGCTCCTTCAACTGCCTCCTATTTCAAGTTCTTATCACAATCAACTTTTTTTTCTCTTCATAGTTTTCTATATTTTCAAATGCAGTTAAGTACTAGCAGGTATTTCTATAGAATTGTTATTACCACAGTCAGTTACCAAAGCTATATTAGCTAAAATTTTTAATACAGTTCAGCAGCTAAAAAAAAAATAAAAATGGATCAACTCAGCAGTACATGACTAATCAGACCGAGCAACCTTCCAGTACATTGTTCAGAAACCATTAACTTTTACATTAAAGATTTTAGATTTGGTGTAGTTCTTCTGTAAGCTCTGCATGTACTTTTCCCATCAAGAATTTATTTTGTAATGTTCACATTACTTGCAGTAAGTCTATTTGTAGCACTAACTTCTACAAAAACACAAATACAGCTCCAAAGAACTTATAAAAGACTATTGTGCGTGATGAAAGACAATTAATAAAAAAATAACTCAGGATTTAGCTTTACCTGAAGGAACAGCTGTACTGTTCTGGTGGTTTTCACCCGGTGACACAAATAAGTCCTCCTCCCCTTCAGTAGATGAACTGGAGGAAGATTCACTGCTGAGATCGTTCTCGCTGGAGCTGCTGGAGCTGGGCAGCAGCGCGTACTTCCTGCGAGCCAGCACCTCCCGCTTCTTCCTCTGCATCAAAATCCGCTCTTTTTGGTTCTGGGTCCGCTGGGACGAACCTGTTTTCACAACTCTTTTCCTATATGGGAGCCTTCTTAAAGAGCTGTTGTGAAAGCAGGGCCTTTTCATGAGTAACCCGGGTACAGAGTCTGCCTCAGTGCGAGGCCACTTGTGTGACCTGGCACTGTGAGTTCTGCTGGCAGGATTCAGCACTGCCTGAGGGTGTCTGACAGGAGCATCCTTCTCTTCATCAGATGTTACTGTGTCAGAGTCTCCAAAGTGTAAGCTAGAGGAAGGTGAAGAGATACAGTCACTAAAAGAAGAGTCATTGTCCTCACTCTGTGTTTCTAGATGCTGTCTCAATCCCAAGATTCCTTTGTTCTCCTTATCAGGACAGTTCTGAGTGTACGAAGGACCAGCCTGCTGGCTCTTGCGTTTTTTTCGCACCACAATACTTTTCTCTTGGTCTGTATGGTTGCCATTCATGTCCTTCTGCTTTTGAGAGTCACCACATAAGTGGGAGAACTCATTCCCTACTTTACTGGCAATCATCTCAACTTCTGCAGTGAAGCTTTTGGCCGCCCCAATAGGCTCAGGGTTCAAGAGGATCCCCTTCAGACTCTCCTGTCTCTTTGGTGCATCAGAAGGAACTTCACTCTTCATATCCGCTTCTGGAGTATAAACTATATTACATTCAGGAGTCCATTCAGACATGGAAAGATTTAAGGAAGGCCTAGAAAATAAAAACAGATAAGCATCAAGAAAACAAGCATGAGATTTTTCAAAAGCAAAACTGAAATCAGAGAAAACCCATTTACTGCTAAGACAACCCCCCCAGTGGGAACAGCAAAACAGGGGTAACCAAAATACAACTGTTTCAAAATATTAAGAATACTGCTCGACAAGGTCATTTTTCATGAAGACAAAACTCCTAGAACTTGCATTGAAGGGAAGTTCTTATAGTCAGTGAAAATGTTGATGTATGTCTCTTGCAAAATGTATGGTATCTGCTTTCCCAATGCTTAAGCATGGGAGCTTTACAGGCCACTGCTTACAGAAGTGACCTAAGCTTTGGCTACATAGCTCCAATAGCCATCAACTAAACTGCAGGCTTAAATAAGGCCTACATCTTCCCCTACAGCAGTACATATGGACAGCAAATACTTCAACACAATACATGGTGTTGTATGGTGACAACTGAGCTGTAAAAATCAGTTACTCATAATTCATGGTTCTTTTCTGATATGAAAAGGAAGGAAACAGGAGATTTTGAATCTTTATTATTTTGGGGCAAAGTAACAGAAACCCATTTATTACCTAGAGTGTCTTTAAGGAACACCAGACATTAGAAGTAGTGTACCAAGCTATTTTCAGTCCATGTACTTTTCACTCCACCCTGGGACACAAACTGAGCATATCCTATCATGTTCCCTTAAGAGTCAGCACCAGGCAGGTTCCCCTCCCTGCCAAAATATAAACCTGCCAACGTACAACAATACAACATTACCCTCAAAGACTGTTTAAAAGAACAACTTTTGCATTAGAAAGCTACTGAGACACAGACAACGGTAACCCCAGTAATATATCCACCTTCAACCTGCTTAATCTGGCATCTCTGCCTTCTGTTTAAATTCCCAAAAGGAAATAAAATGAAAGCATTTGGTTCCCACTGTGATAACCACTGAAATATTTGTTACTGTAGCTAATATCAGTTTTTTATGCCTCAACTGAATAAGGCTATAGCAGATATTTGACAGCTGTACTAATTAAGCAGTTAATTGCTCCCTCTTTTTTCTCCCCCCTCTCACCACTTGTTTGAAGAAACACCTCCTGTGCCCTTCTAGAAGGAATGTTTATTCACTGAACCAGAATGGAGAGCTCACCAATCTGAAAAATAAGTTTTCCAACCAGATCAGACAGCAATTCAGTTCATCACATAAGCACACCAACAGCTACACCCAGCTCACAGCAAGTTGTGCTGAACTACCAAAAGGCTGCTTAAGAAAACATGTGCAGCTACACCCTAAGGGGAAATGGGGCTCCTTGAGCAGCACAGCAGGAATCTGCATTGAGTCAAAAGTCTGAGATATCAGCAAGAACAGCCACTCAGAGGGACCCTGACAGGTGAGTCTGTGCAAACCTGACCAAGTTCAACACGGCCGCCAAGGGCAAGGTCCTGCAGCTGGGCCAGGGCAATCCCAAGCACAAATCCAGGCTGGGCAGAGAACAGAGCGAGAGCAGACCTGGGGAGAACAACTTGGGGGGGTGCTGGTGGATGAGAAACACAGCATGACTTGGCAATATGTGTCTGCAGCCCAGAAAGTCAACTGTGTCCTGAGCTACATCACAAAAAGCACAGCCAGCACGTCAGGGGAGGGGATTCTCCCTCTCTACCGCACCTGGAGTGCTGTGTCCAGCTCTGGGGCCCCCAGCATAAGGATGTGGAGCTGCTGCAGCGAGTCCAGAGGAAGGCCATGAAGATGCTCTGAGGGTTGGAGCATCTCTGATACAGAGACAGGCTGAGAGAGCTGGGGTTGTTCAGCCCAGACAAGAAAAGACTCTAGGAAGACCTTACAGCACCTTCCAGTGCCTACAAAGGGGCCAAGAGAGCTGGAGAGGGACTTTGGACATGAGCATGGAGTGGCAGGCAAGGGGGAATGGCTTCAAACAAAAGAAGGTAGGTTTAGATTAGTTAAAGGGAAGAAATTCTTCCCTGTGAGGGTGGGGAGGCCCTGGCACAGGTTTGCCCAGAGAAGCTGTGGCTGCCCCAGCCCTGGAAGTGTTCAAAGACAAGTTGGATGGGGCTTTGGCACCTGATCTAGTGGAAGGTGTCCCTGCCCATGGCAAGGGGGTTGGAACTAGGTGCCCTTTAAAGGTTCCTTCCAACCCAAACCCTCCCATGATGATTCTTTGATCTATGGCAGGTTAAGTAGCACTGCCTAATTCAGGTCCATAATCTTCTGCCTGAATCCCCAAATTCTTCAAAATGCCAGTGCATTCTTACATCCAGTGCTAATATTTATAGCTCTCATTTATTTTATCATAGAATAAATCACTACAAGATTGAGACTACAGGACAGATTCAAATCAAAGTTTTCTACACTGTTGCACTAACTGATGCTTCCAGGAGCAGCTGTGAGCTGGCTGTTCCTAACAGACCCCAAAGAATTACTTATTTCAGTTTGCAAGGGGTGTAAGCTGATGTATCATCCCAGGCAGCCTGCATTCTCTTCACAGCCACAAGCAACTAATCTGCTACTTCATGGGATGTAATTTGAAATAAAAATTTTGCAAAAGGCATATATGCTGCAGTACTATAATCTAAAGAAGCCATAAGATCACAGAATCTTTCTGGAGATCAAGAATCTTTTGGATCCTAGAACCCCAGATGAAGAGACCCATTTGAATGTTCTCACTGGAGGTCCTACAAACATCTCTTAACAGTTGTTAAATGTGAGGCCTATATCCTGTGATAAGTAGGAAAGTGTTGCTGTTCTCTTTGGAATTACAGCAGGTAGGTATGTCTTCCATCAAAGTCAAAAGCTAACTGTGTGTAAGCTGGACTAAACTTCTTGTCAGTCTAGACAACAGGACAGGGTCTTAATTTCAATTCATTAAAGCACAACTTTTTTTTTTCAGCAATAAGTTGTTGTGGAATGCAGTATATAAGGCTACCTTCTTTCTTAGGACTGAAAAAAAGAGGTTCAAAAATTGGAAAAAAACTTAGAATAAACATTAAGAGTGTAAGAAGTCTACACAGCAAACAAAGATGACTATTAGAGCTGTGGAATTCTGCTGTCTACCCTTCTCTGCTCCTGACAGCTCCTGAAGAAACAGCAGCTCTCACACGCCCTGTGCTTGCCTGTACCCTCACACACGGACCATCTTTCTCTGCAAAAATTAAGACCAAGACTTCCATTTTATAAAATTTCTAACAAGGACAGGAATTCTGCATTCAAACCTGTCACAAGCACACAGAAAACAAGCAGTACACAGTCCCTTCTCTCATCCTCACAAGGTCACCTTTAAGGCAGGATTTTTGCTGTTATTTGTGCACCACCGTTTTACAGAAATGTAACACCCAGTCTAGTCAACCTTCACCACAGTCCAAAAGCAAACCAGACTCTCCCACAGTAACCCTGTATTTCATCACAAGTGTTTTTTAGAAAATCCACAAAATATTTCAATTTGGGGAAAAAATATTATTTTATTCAGGAAGCTTACTGTCTTTGAACACAGTCATAACTTGCCATCTTGTATTGCATGTCCAGCTTTACACACTGTTTCCTGTCCTTTTAACAGGATAAATTAAGGGGAAAATGCTATTTGATTCTGAAGTTTTTTTAAGCAACAAAAATCTGAACGTTTTCCCACAATCAGGGGCTGGTTTACAAAGGACTCTGTTCTACTCACTGGAGTGTTACCCCCCCACACTTTATTGTTAAACTCTACTGGAGAAATCTCCATCAGTATGAAAATTCTGCATTCTGAATGTGATTAACTTGGTATAAGCTCTGTTTACTGTAGCACAGAGGGCACTGGGCTGAAATACAGATATAGTTATGTAAGTCACAGCCAAAAAATTAAAGCAACGACATTTACACTTTGAGAAACCTCAAACTACTGTAAGATGACAAAAAAATGAAATTACCACACAGTGAAAAGTAGTGCATCTAAACCACTATTTACTGGTTTAGTTTTATTCCAACAGGCTGCCTAGATACACTAGTTAACACAGATTCAAGTATTTTGTATATTTTCACTCTTACAACCATGGAAAAGTCTGCAGTAACTCAACGAAGTAATGAAGAACTCTCCATTTTTGCTAACCAGCACAGAGCCTGAAGCACTGCTTGCTCAGGGGAGAGCTGCTGACTTCCAACTACAACATTACACAACAGCTTAAACAGGAATATGTTCTGGAAGTGAATGACAGCAATCAACAAAGACAAATAATCCATTCCTTCACTACTCAGAAATGCCATTACAAACTTTCAAACAAAAAATTTGACCAAAGGAGACAAAAGTTGGAAGAAGAGCTCACCATCTAACTAGATTTCAATGCATTTTAAGTATCTTCAGTGGTTATACATATGAAATACCCACAGTATGTTCTTTTACACAGAAGACAAAGTTTAAAAAGGATCTACAAAAATACTATGCAAACAGTCATTAGAATAAGGTCATCTGCTGTTAGACCTTTAGAAGATCCTACAGTATCTACCTCTAATTAAAAGTAGTCCTCAGAAGCTTTTGCAAAAAGCAGCAAGATGCAGTAAACTCAGTCAGCATTAGTGTTCCTCCTTCCTAATGAAAACATTTGCCTGTGGAATTAGTGACTCAAAACTCTGAGAGGAAAAATGGGGAAGTATCTTCTTTTAAGCCATTACAACTCAATGAAGAGCTGTTAAGACAGGTACGTGAAAGCTATAAATAGTTATTCTAAGTTCCCCTCTAAGGTATATGACTATTTAGAATCATGAAGTGCATATGACTTATCCATTCATGTCACAAATTAAAACCATTGTTATTAATCAGGCCGAGACACAGCAGTGCAAGAAAACTGATGCAAATGGGAGAAGTCCCTTGAAATTTTAAGTTAAAAAGCAAGCTCAAAGTTTGAGATCTTTACAGCAGGCAAATTTATGATCACATGTTAAAGCAAAACACATTTGAGTTATAAGATGGAGCAAAGTATTTTGTCATTAATAATTAATTCCTTTATTAGCAATCAAAACGTATGCAGCATTAAAGCACTATAAACCAGTGAAATGCTTAATTATACAACATATAACTAAATTTTTTTGCATAAACTTGGTGAATACATGTGATCTAATACAGAATTACTCTGAAAATGTATCTTCAGCTACATTTTAAAACACAGTCAACTGCCTTCACCATCAAGAAGCAATGTCCTTGCATTTGTAGTTCCTTTATTCAGTCCTAATTCTTGTTTTCTTTGCATAGGGTCACTGAACTCACAACTAACTTTTAAAATTAATTCCCTTCCCTAATATGTGGTTTGGATCAGATTTTACTTTTAACATGATTTTGACTCCGACAAGGCAACGGTGGTGCTGTTAAATTCATGACAAATCTCACTGTTAAGGTCTGGTATGCACAGAAGTTACACTGTGTATCCTCTTCCTACCACAGGACTTTTTTTAACCTGCAAACATGGCCTTCAAAGAAAGGACCAGCAACAAAAGCATCACGCAAGCCTTGTTTTAGATTGTTTTAGAACACCAACAGTTATTTCTTTCCTCTCATTAAAAACATGTATTCTTATGCTTTCAGCAAGGCTTTTCCATTAGATACATCAAGAAACAGGAAAATGAAAAAGCTTATAAAATTCATACAAGGCCTTCAGCAAAAGTGAGACAACCCAATTACTGCTACTTCCCCATCTCCACAGCAGGGAGCCAGACAAGATCCATTTGTGTCCAGCCCTGATGCACTGGAGGCTGACACAGGACTTGGGAGCCATTTCAGGAGCTGCACCCCCAACTCAATCTCATGGAGATCCAATCTCAGTGCTGTCATGCCCTGCTCCAACAAAAATAAAGAACTCACTGAGCAGTTCACAAACACAACACTCATTAGCCTAAAAGAGCCAGTCATGCCCTATTCATTTCATTTCTATCAAGCAGGGACAACCTGCACAATGCAGGGTAAGTAGCAAGAAGAAAAATATCCAATATTCAGTTCCACTATCAGGAAAAGAACTGCAATCAGATTTTGAAACTTTTACTGCATTGCATTTTGGTTGTTCTTCATTTTTACCTCTTCATGAGACAAACAGTGCTCTTTTAAAGCTTGTTTTAACAACTTAATTTTAGCATACTATATATTGGTCTTCTAATCTTTGCCAGAAAATAAAGCAATTGATAAGTTAAAAATCTATGCATTTTATAAAACGGCACCATATAAACATATAAAACAATCAGAAACTCCATTATGTTTGCTTTGCTATTATGTAGCAAACACATCTTTATTCACAGGACAATATGAAATACCATTGCAGACCACTCTCAATTTCCTTTCTGTGCTTTAATGCAGCCACAGTGACGACTCCGATTTTTGGATGGTAGAATTACTTGAGAATTCTCCAAGCAGAATCCTTCTCCTTTGCCCTACAGAAATGTGCAGTATTGCAGAACAACATGCACAGTATTAATTACTAACTGTATGATAATATTCTGGAAACAGGTTCTTTTTTACAGACTCCCAAAGACAGTCCATCACATCCACCCAGACAGAAAGGTTTGACTGTGCTTTGCAGGGAGGTGCTACCACTACATGAGCCACAGCAGTGCAGGGAGGCTTATCCACTCCTTGCAGCCAATTCTAGGAATCATCACTGGCTTGGAAGGTCTACTCTTAAAGTGAAACAATGTTATTTCAAGTACAGTACTACTCTTACTAACCTTTGCAAAGCCACCTCTAAGTCAGCCCACAGCAACTGTGCTGTCTAGCACTGTAACGAGCGGTATCCATCCTCTGCACCAGCAAAGTCTCCTTAATTTTATCCCTGAAAAACACTCCTCAGACCTTCAAAGTTTGTTTTCTCATGCATAAGTCAATTCATACCCTGCACCAGAAATGTCAGGCCACCTATAGGACAGCTACAGAATACCCCTGTTATGCCACACTGCCATTCAGCTCCGAGATCTACCACCACTGTATTCTCGTGGAGAGACTATTGAAAGTGTCTTTCTCACTTGTTTTAACAGAATCCAGCATAGGACAGCTACAAACAGAAGAGCTCTTCCACAGGACGGGATCTATGGCCTGGCTCTAGTTGGAAAAGAGAAAATGCACAGAGTGTGTGCAGCTGGAAGTGCCTCAGGTACATGAGCTGGGGGGCCAAGAGCAGCAGGTGACTGTCCCACAGTAACTGAGTCATCCCAAGGCCATAAAGTACCCACAGAAATCCCAGCACTGCTCCAGCATCAGCACATCCCACCTGGGCAGGGACTCTGGCTTTGCTCGATGGACACAAGCAGGTGCGCTGGACAAACATGGTGTTCACAAGGACATTCTTCAGCCTCGCACTTCTCTGCTCTGTCCCAGGCTCAGACTCAGTTACCTACATCAACACTACCTAAATCACAGTTTTAAGACACAAGTATTATGATTTGGCAATCAGGAATGTGTTGGCTTCAATGAACTCCCAGACAAACATAACAGCAATGAACTCGGGAATAAAAAGTTGTAGCTTTATAAGAGAATGCAATTTTTTATTGGAGGTTAAGATCTTAACTAGGATTTCTGCTTCCAGAGACAGCTAGGGAAGTTACATGGCCACCAAAAATTATTAAAAAAAATATTTCTTATTCCCCCTGTTTTTTTGACCTTTGAGGTGTGTATAACCGTTCTTGATGCAGTGTCATTTTGCAAACACTTCTTGATAAAGCTTTGAGGAGCAAAGTAAAAGATAACCTTTGCCACAACTGTTAACAAGAACCTTGCAAGTGAGAATTATGAAAGGAACCATTAGGACAGTTTTATGCTATTTGTCAGGAAACCTGTGACAAGGAAGGGATTTTTTTGATACTAAACTAAGTAGATCTACCAGTTTCTGAGGGAAGGACAGTGCAGCAAACTTCTCCACTCTTCACCAGTGGAGCCAAGAGGTAGAGGGTAAAAGTAAACATTTTACCCAACAGCAGTCAACTATTAGGACTGCACTTTATTGACAAAAAATAAATTACAGAAGCAAACAGCCTTTACTGCCTCTTGCTAGCAAAGTTACCAACCAGCCCTCTCGGATTTCATGTGGTAAACACTTAATGAGGAAGACATCATTTTAATTTATAGCAATTACTTTTCCAAATAGCATGAGCTATATAAAATAGCAAAATAATCTTGTCAGCAAAATTATGGGTTAGTGAAAGAAGCGTTTTCCTTTCTTCTTTCCCCTCTGCTCTATCAGGGTTCTCTGTTAGGCCTGACAGGAGCCCACCAAGAAAAACACTAATTACTCCTTAAGCCTGAAGGAAGTTCCCAAGTCAAAGACTTCAGCTGCAGATACAGTTTGTGTTTTCTGCAAGAGCACTACAGACTCTGGAAGATTACTGTCACCTACGCTGACAAAACTTGGGAGACTGTGACTGGGAGCAATTCTCCTGTGCCTATGATGTACATGTATCCCATACAATATTACTACATACACACATTTATAAATCTGTTCCCAACCTTACTGACGTGCAAACAGCCAAACCACTACAGATCTGGTGATAAAACTCACTGAAAGGAGGCTGCACACAAGTAAAGCTGTGGGGACATCTTTATACAACACCTGCCCACGGCAAATCCATCTCTCTGTAATCCCCATTGTTTATATGTGAATTAAATCTTTCTGTTCCCCATCTTATCCTCACTCCCTCCTCATTCTTTCCCCATTTTTTCAACTGCTTAACATCCAAGCCTCCATAGTTCACCAGCCAGGAAGGAGGACACTGGCACCCATATTTTCTCAAAAGAATGTTCTCACCATTACAGGAAATACAAGCAACTGAAATGAAAGATTCTCCATCTTGGAAAAAAAAGGCAGCAACTGCTGCCAGCTCAGTGTTACTGCAGCACAACCACCTCCACTGAAAGTCAACTGCTCTGACTGATCTAGTTATGTAGGTCAGCAAAGTTATTAATTTAAAGATAAAGTGCGAGTCACAGACATGTTAAGACACACTCTTAATACACTTGTACAAAATCCACTGCTTCATAAAAGACACAGTTTGAAAGGTCAGAATGTTCCCATCCAGACTCTGAAAGGACATGCAAAATATGCATGAACACTATGAGCTGTTGTTCACCCCCAGGCTCCCAGTACCACACACAACCACAGCTGGAGCTGCCAGGGCTTCAACCATCAACAAAAATAAACAGCTTTGTGAATACACAGGACTTCAAGAGTTTTAAAACAGGAAGCTTGGTGTCTTACACACTTTTATTTAACTAAGGTGAAATGCAAAAGGTACACTCCCAGCCTTTCCCATCTGATGAATTCCAGAGGTGATTCCATACTGTGAATGACTGCACGAAACAAGCAGATGTTCACTTTATCAAATGAACCAACATCACATCTTTCCTTATCAATCCCTACACATCAGCAAGAATCTTGGCTAACAGGGTTTTTCTTTGCCCCCCACCCCCCTTTATCCAACAAAGGTAAGAGCAGAAACATTTAAATTGTTGGATAACCCCTTTGATAGCAAGCACTACAGATATGTCACCGATAAAGAGCTTTAACTTTTGTCTGTAATAGTGACAAAGCATTCTAATTATTTAAATATCAATTTTCCTCCAAAATGTTTCTACTGAGTATCCAGAATTAATTTATCTTTGGAAATTTCTACTGGTTATAACAAAGACAATATAAGGTCTTATTCTGCACCTGAAAATCTAGTTTTCCTTTAAGAGTTTATAACACAGATATTCCAAAATGACAAATGTCATTTGCTATCCAAGTCTCCACCATGAGCAGTCAGTTCTCATCTTTTTGGTCAAATATTTGTTTCTGAAGTAACTGCATTAGAATCAAATGAAATCGGGCTATTACAGCAAATTCTTCCCTTCTGCATTATGTCCTCTTTTGGAAGAGCACTTGGCTCTCAGGAATTGAGGATCTCCTTTAATCTGCTAAAGCAACCAGGCCTTGCTTATGATTTAAAACCATTTCAAGCCATGGAACAGCTCAAACAGCATGAAAATCCATGAATCCTCAGCCCTAACCACCAAACCACTGACACTTAAAGTAAGTCCCCAGCCCATTCCAGCAGTTCCCAGCCCACGCACCTCTGGAATTCCGGCCCACACCTCTGAATGGACGCGGCTCCCTTGTTTGCCAGGCACAAAACACCTGACAACGAGGGATTTTTTAACACGGGTTAAAGGAACATCAACTTCGCCAACAAAACAAATGACGTCATAACCACCCCTGCTCCGCACAGCAATAAAAACCCATTTCCGCGCGGGGAAAATCCGTGACAGCTCCGTGACAACCCCCCGAGAGCCGCGGCCGCCCGCGGTGAAGGCACCGCTTTGTGCGTCAGCGAGGCGCTGCAAAAAAAGGGAAAAACACATTCTGCGCGCAGTGCCCCCCTCCGCAGGGCCCCGCCGGCCCCGCCGCCCTCAGGGAGCGGCCGGGAGGATCAGGGGGGATCAGGGACCCCCGCCCGCCCGGCCCCGCCGCCCCCCGTACCTGAGACAGCGAGGCCGCGGGGGAAGGGGCGGGTGCCGCCGGCGCGCTGCGCAGGGCCGAGCGGGCGGAGCGGCCCCCGCGGCGCTGCCCGGCGCTGCCCCGCGCCCCCGCGGTGTCCCCGCGGAGCCCGGCGCGCTCCCGGTCCGGCGCTGCCCCGGGCGGGCCCCGCGCGGTGCTGGCGCAGCCCCCGCCGCTCCCAGCGCAGCGCGGCCCCGCGCGACACCCGGCGCTGCTTTACAGCCGCACGCAAAGCGCAGCCGCGCCGCGCCAGCCACGCCCCCCGCAAAGCGCCCCCTGCCGGGCGGAGGGGACGGAGCGGGGAGAGGGAGTGAGGGGACAGGGATGGGATATGGGAAGGGATAGGATGGGATGGGATCAGGGACGGGACGGGACGCCATCGGATCGGGATGGGATCAGCGGCCAGCAGCCCCGCTCCAGCCCCGCTGCTGCATCTGTGCTACTCTGTATAAATATCCAAACGGGGGTGGAGGACGGACCAGGCTCTGCTCGGGGGTGCCCAGCAATGGGACAAGAGGGAACGGGCAGGAGCTGAAATTCCACCTGAACATGAGGAAGAACTTCTTTCCTGTGCAGTGACCGAGCACTGGAACAGAGACCAGAGAGGCTGTGGAGTCTCCCTCACTAGAGATATTCCAGAGCCGTGTGGACACAATCCTGTGCCACGTGCTCCGGGATGACCCTGCCTCTGAGCAGGGAGGTGGGACCAGGTGACCCACTGCGGTCCCTTCCAGCCCGACCCATTCTGTGACCGTGCTCTCCCCTTGTCCAAAAGCGTTGTTTTCTCACCCAGCGCTGTCTCTCCCTGGCCCGCGGTGTCTCACGGTGTCCCGCTGCCTGTCCCGAGCCAGCGGCAGCTGCAGGAAATGCTGACAAGTGGCATCTCTGCTCTTCAGAAACAGGAGTTTAATTTGCCCTTAATGCAGCAACCCCCTCACCGACCCCGACGTGGGCGAGCCCGCCCCTCCCATGTGCCACTATCCGTGTCCACACACACTTTAAGGAGCTGCTCCTCACAGTGCCCTGGTGTCACACGTCCTGGCAGCACAGGACGCAGCACGGCTTTGGAAGGCTCTCATTCAGCACAAACCCTGAGTGTTCGCTGACTTTGCAGCTGCCAAAGACCACGATATCTCCCTGCCAGAGATGACCTTTCATCAATGTCAGTGTATACACCCGAAATACCTCCAGCTCAAAACACTGGATAGACAAGGGTTGTGTGTTCTCAGTGAAAAACAGCTACAAAAACACATGACACAGGAGCAGAAAAGTCCAGCCTGATCTACCAGTAAAGATCTTCCTGAGCTGCACTGCCACCACAGAGTCATCAGCACACAGGAGTTCTTACGTGTTTTTGGAGGAGCTAAACAACCTTTATGCATCATTACAAAAGCCTTGGTCATTGGCAAAAAATGCACGGTGAGACTATTAATTGAATGAGTTTCTGAATGGAATTTCCTTAAAGCAAAAGTGGATAAAAAAACGTGGAAATTATTTCTCAAACAAGGGAAAAAAGGCTTTAAGGAAAGAGTCTAGTAAATGCCACCCTCAAAAGATGTATTTCTAGAGGCAGGAAAACATATTACTAAGCAAAGGCATATCCAAGTATGTCCAAGAGAGTACAAAGCACAAAAGGTGCTACACCACATAAATGACATGAAAAAAAGACATGCTCAGCTTTATGTGTGAAGTAAGAACACAGGAAAAAGCGAGACCCACACACAGCAAAGGGGGAATAAAGGATCACAGGTGGTTTTATGTGGTTTCCTTTCAGTTTGCAATAAAGACAAAACCACAGGTTATCCAGCATTAGCCTGCTACCCTTTTCTACATATTTTTGGGGTGTTTGGTAGATTTATTTATTTATTTATTAAGTCATGTCACATCCAGCCAGTTTCAGTAAACACTGACACTGGGCCAGGGGTGAAATAACCAATGAAACTGGTTGTTTCTGGAAAGAATGAGGAGATAGCAACAGTGGGAAAAAGGTTGTATCATATTCAAAGGAGGTCACTATTGGCTTGATTGTGTAAGCAATTTTAATATTTCCCATTAAGCACTGGAACCAAAGTTGAAATACTTTAATAAAAATCAGATGGGAAAAAAATAATCAAGATAATATATAGGGAAAACTGGATGACCCTGAGACGTAATAGGAGCAAAGTGAAAAAATGTAAAGTAAAATATAAGCAATGTGCAGTTGAATAACTAAAAATTTGGGGTTATTTGTCAGGTAAAAGGCAATAGGATGAGAAGTTTAATAAGCTATGTAATTAAGTAAATGACCAACAACAACATGATGAAGACATGAAGAAACAAACATGTCTGTACAATATTTTAGTCTAATAATTTTCACAGAGAGAGATTTCAATGCCGTTGTAAAAAACATTCTTGATGCAGCCCAACAACTACTTTACGCACCTTTTTTTGAGTACATATCCAGGGAAGGTGAACTCTAATCTTAACAGGACATTTAAGAAAGCAGCACAGATAATATGAGAGGAAGCTAATGAAATTTGGCTGGGTTACTTTCAGAAATGAGACTGATCGTTTCTGACTATTTCAGAAATAAGCTGATCAGAGACTAATACCAATAAAACCCCACACCAACTAGTCATGCATTTACCTCTTGACGTAATAATTGGTTTGAACACTTGTGCCAAAGATGACAGAAAGGTGGTTCTTGGCAGAGAAAACGTAGAGAGTCACTCTGTGCTCACCAATTGAAAGGCACACAAAAGACCGTTTCAAAAACAAAAAACAAGGGGCTACAGAGTGGTTTGAATTTTCAGTTCACAAATTAAAAAGCAATGCAGGGTAAGTATAGATAGTCCTGATTTTCTCCCAGAGTGGCCAGAGGACCTGTCAATGTTCTAATTGTGTATAATCCTGTAGACCTTTTCTCCTTGGGTAAAATCAAATAAAGGCAGAATTCCTAATATTAGTTAAGATTTCCTATGGGCTGTTTCCTATTTCACCATGGGCTACCAGCTGACAGGTATCTAGTAACTTGTGGGCCACCCTGAGCTCACCCCTAAATTAACACTTGATAAAAATTAGTTTGTCCCTTATTGACTGGTTATTAACAAAATTTTTAAAGAAAAGTGATGTAAAAAACACTTCGATGACCAGAATTATTCACAATTACCTATGTGAATTATCTATTCACAATTATTCAACTTCTATCTATGCCCTTTGATATATAGTTATTTCTGCCACTATTTTAGTATCTTGCAGTGACAGACAGTTGTCTTGAAAATATTTTATCGATTCTTTGGAAAAAAAAGATTCTCCTTCTCTCACTCCTTAGCTACAGAAAACCAAAAGGTTAAATGGAATCATCCTAAATCAGGAATGCAAATCTCAGAATGGCTTTCAGGCCATGGTACCATCAGTTCACTATGAACTCTTCAACTACTTCTAAGTGGAACTGAACAAAACCATTTATGTGTGCACCCCAGGGCCTGGCAGAACTAAAGACATGCAAGAAACTATCTTATCTAAGATCAAAACACCCTAGCTGGCAGGAGATTGCACTTCACATTTTTGGCACAAAGACAACAATCAAAGCAAGCCCTCATCCCAAGGTATCTCCAGGGGCACAGCTCTGTGCCAGAGGGCTGGATCCTTTTGCTTGTCACCAAGGAAAGCCAGGCACAGCTTTTTCCAGATGCAAACACCAGCTTCTGGAACACAGTCCCACTGGGCACGGGTCCAAGGTGCAAACTGCGCACTGACAAAGAGGTGCCTCTGCTCTGAGTTCTGTTCACTGCGAGCCTGGCAGCGTCCAGGACAATATGGGAAGTCCACACCTCCAAACTCCTGCAGGAGTGTGGATCTCCTGGCACACACCATGCTGCAGGAGCTCAGGCACTCGCACCAGGGTATTTATTCACCAGGCCATCGTTAACGTTTCCATCATCTGGAGTTGGGCAGACTGAAAACGGACCACACTGCAGCATATATTTCAGTGTTTGCAGGTGTTAAGTCACTTTACAATTACTAGTGATATTAATAAACTACAAACCCTCTCATGGTGGTATGACTTGAGGATACTACAGAAAAACAGAACACAAAAATTGTGGGATTGATACTCAGACCATAAACAGTCACAGCTCCAGTCAGCCCAGATGAAGATCTTGCCAGTGAAAATGGGAGAAACAGGGAAGAGAGGAAAAAATGCTTAAAGATTTGTATTATGAAAAATTGCTGGTAGGAAACAACAAAATACTGACGCATTTACAGAGTCAAAAATCAAACTGGACAGTTGTCAGTGCTACACATTTCATGACGATAAATACAGGACAGTTTCTAATGGAATTGATCTAAGAGCTTTCAAGAGCTCTGGAAAATAACATGCAGCCCCCAGGTAACTAATATTTTTAAGATATATGGAAGAACAAAATATCCTACATTACAATACAATGTAGATGCAGGAATGACCCACCAGTCACTCATTTGATTTCATGCTGTGCAGCCTGATAAGGCTTTGTACGGTTGGAAACAGCACTTTCACAACACAGCACTGCAGAAATCACCTCACTAAGGTCTCAAAATATCTTACTGAGATTATCTGACTCCTTGAGTATTTAAGTTGCCATATAATTAAGAAGGTGTGGTGTGTAATTACCTGGAAATAACTACTTTGTTGACAGTATTTTTAATGGGTCTTTTTCTTAAAAAAAACCAAATACCCCACCAACCTCATAACAGAAAGATCACGAGATATTCCTTTTTTATTCTTTCAGTGCTTGTACAACAAAGAGGCCAAATACATTTTTGTGTTTTAATGATGCATCAGCAGCTATTTTTAGAGCAATTAGGTTTGAAACAAACAAAAGCATCCTGCATTTAATGATCTGATTTTACACTAAGAAATTCAATAGCCATTTCCCAGCACGTATATATTCTTTCGGTGGTAAAATAAAGGAAAATATCTGTGTTTGATTTACCATTAGATTCATGTTCTTTTCCTTGCTGTTCTATAGAAGAATTGTAACCAGAGCTATTTAGAGATCAGAAATTAATTTCTACAACCTTCTTCTGACTGCTCATCATGCAGTATATCAATAATATATCAAAAAGAAAGCTACACACTCAGAGTGGAAAAAGCTTTTTCTATAGCAGTGATGTGTATTGGATTATCAGTGACTTAATATCAAAGTGTATCTATTGTCAGGTATTCACTGAAAACATCCCAAATGGTTTTTACTCTTGCTTTGACTGCAGAGGAGAGAAATAGTGCAGCAAACATACCAGCTAATAATTTTTAAATGTAAGCATGGTCAGAGGTTTGAATGCAGTCGGATTGATATCAAGAACTAATAAAAGCAAAGTCATAGTAAGCAGGCAATGAAACATGAGAACTGGGACAAGACTCAGTGTCTTTCAAAGTAAAAGGGACTCTTCCTGCTATTTCAGTTAATCCAGCATGTGCCCAGCCTCACTCTTTTTAAAAAAGGGTCAGATTCAATAAGGAACTGAGTCATTGGATTATCTACTGCTGTAATAACAAGCTTTCATGGACTCAGTGCCCAAAGCAGAATCCAAAATACTGTACTAGAAACTTGAATTTCAGAAGCAAACAAAAGTTTGTTGGAGTTGTTAACTAAAGTTAAGAGTGAGAACACAGACTGCAAAAGTCAGATTTTAAACTAACAGTATGTGAAGCTGAGAACTACACAGAGATTTGCTGATAAAAAGATAGGGCAGAGCAACATGTCTCAAGTGAGACAGGATCCTGTTTATTTGTAGGGACGTTATTCAGAGGTGACCTTGCAGCACCCCCAACCCCTCCCCTTTCCTTAAACCAACATCTCCTTTTTTTAGGAGGGGATATGGATAAATGGGTGGCTGTGTGAAGAGGAGAAAACTGGGACAGCCTGTTGATTCCAGTTGAATGCTCTAGCCAGGCTTCCTTACAAAACAAGAGGTAAGAACTATTTCTTCTACTACTGAACATCTCTGCATTTTTACAGAGCCCAAACATGTTAAAACTGCAGTTTTAATTAATTAAAAATGCAAGTACCAACTGCATGAAGCCACTAAAAAGATAAAAAAGTAGTGTTTGGTCCATTGTGCTTCAAAGTGGGGCCGGGAACAGACTGGCCAGCAAAGCTGAAACTCGGATAATCTTCTACACAGAAAAAAACCCCACACCCACACAGGTACAGAGCCCAGGGAAAACCATGAAAAATCTAAGGAAAAACATGACAAATCTAATTTCACAATTTTTAGGTGTTTCACATACAAGACAAGCAAAAAAGAATTTACAGGAGCACAGGTTTGTACTTGATGAAATATTAATATCTGGGCCAAACATTTATTCTCTTTGAAAGTCTATTACCTTTTCCTTATCAAACTCTTCACAAATTTCAGAACGTTATGGTATAAAACAATCTTTATTTTCAAAACTAGTAGATGTTTCAAGAAACTACTAAAGGACTGAGCCTTTTTCCTTAAAAACAGACAAAACACAACAATCAAACAAACAGAAAATTAGAAACCAGTCAACTTGTTTAAAATTCCTGGACAAATTAGAAATATTTGTAGATACCTGGAAAATAATGAAGTGACAAATAACATGATTTGTTCATGACAGAATTTGTTCATAAGTCTTATCAAACCAAACTTATTTCCATTTATGGTTCCACAGAAATAAATAAACTGCAGATCTTCAGAGAAGCTTCTCTGTTTCATTCACATTTTCACAAGAAAGACATGGAAATTTTTCTGATCAGAAACTCCATAAATCTGGTGCAAAGTGGTTGTATTTACAGGATCATTATTAGTAGCTGACTATCGAACTGTATGTTTACATCAAACAAAATTCCTCATACACTTCTATATTGAAGTATTTTTGAGTAAAGGCTTAGAGACTGTGCTCACTAACCTGCAGCTGACACCAGGCTGGGAGGGACTGCAAAAAGTCGAAGTCAAGACTTGAGTGTGAAATCATTGCAAAGGGGGGATGATGATTCTATAAACACCACTACAAAGAAATCAGCTGCAGAGAAAAGAGTAATTGTTTTAATAAACTTGCAGAAGAGAAACCAACAGGCAGAGCAGATCACAAGCAGAACCTGTCAACAAGTTTATGAGGCTGAAAAAGGAACACGTCCTACTGAGATCAGAAGAGTTGTCACCAGGGGAACTCTGGGGAGCTGTGAAAAGATTGGATGGGAGCTACAGGTGTGCAACAACAAATGATCATGTTTTTCAGAACTAGTTAAAAAAATAATCCATGGTTTTCTGCAAAAAGAAAGGGAACAGTGTCCACATTCACTTGCAATAAATGGGCTAAACTGCAGCAAAAGGTATTTAATCCAGACACTCAAAAAAGGACTAGACCAGACTGCTCGAGGAATGAGTGGAATCTGCGTTCAACGCTTTAAGAACAGGTTAAGCAAACATCCATCGAGGTATTTTCATAATAGTTTACTGTGCCTCGAGGCAGGAGGATGACTGAGAATCCATGGTAAGTCACTTTTGGCTCTGTTGGTTGCTTTGTATTTGGGGGGGACATGTCAGCTATAAAGCTTTGACATCTACCGTGTGGCAGGACAGATCCACCCTGATAAGACCTAAAATCCAATCAAGCTATCATGCGAGATCAAGTGTTGGAGCCGGGACGTCTTGGTGTTAATTATGCTCAAACCATTCCCGTCCACCAGAATTTGAATACACACCCTGCTTTTTGGAGTCTGATTTTACAGATAAGCTGATAGCTGGCCTGTAAAGGTGTGACACACTTTATACTGTAAAAATCCAGTGTCCTCTCATGCAGTCAGGTTCTTCTGACATAACTCTTTCTGGGGTGTATGCGTGGACATTCCCCCCTTGGCTGGGGATGCCCACTAAGGTCACTCCTCGAGGCTGAGAGAAAGAGATCTCCCCATGAGCATTGGTCTCTACATCAGATCTCTACTTAATAATTATTTCTTTTTGTTAGCTTTAATATAACTGCTTCAATAATTGCTTTGTTGCAGTGCACTATACTACTTTTTGCTATATTATACTCTACTAGTAGATTTTTAGTGTTTATATTGTGTAGTAAATAATTCTGATTGAGATCTTTTGTCTGATCATTTGTATAAAACAAGTTATTCATTTGATATAAATATTCTCATTTTGCCAATCATTAAAACCTGCGGGACAAAGTGGTTTAATCACACCTCTGTAATTCCTTTAAATTTAAATTTTAACACAGTCCGAGGCTCAGAAAGGATTCAGCTGCACCTAAACCCTTCTGTGAGTGAGAAGGGGTTTAGAAAGGGTGTCCTTTCTGTGCCTCGAGACTCACCGACAAGGCTTTTTAATAACTTTGTCTAAGCCTCCCACTCTCCCGTGACAACATCTTAGCAACCAACAAGCACTGAGGTTTAGCTCTGTCGAGCAGCCCCTAAAAACCGGCGCAAGTGCTGTATTATCCTCTTATCCTCTTTCCAGAAACCGGACACAGTAAACTTGCCTTCACTAATAGTGCAATTCAACCAGAGGGGTTTGTGTGTATTTGTACAACAGTTTGCCATAGTAAAGCCGACAGACCCAGTCAAAACTTTCCTGCACTGCTGATTTTAAAATAACAGGAAAATAAAGTACATTCAGGTCTTTTTCATGCACTGTTTAGATGTTATACACTCAAAAACGTTTCTATAGAGTTAAGCTAAAGAGTTCATTTATTAGCCTCAAAGTCAATCCTACTGTATTTGATGCTAATACAAATTTTATCACAGACAATAGCATAATCAAGAATATATATTAATTTCTTATGTAAGGTTGTTCTTTTTTATAAAAATCTTGGTACCAAGTGCAACAGCAGCATTATATAGCTAAAACATACATGCAACTACCAGACCAAAGTCTGGTTTAAGACTTCTGTGCATGTTTAACTTTTAAATACATAGATTTTTCTCTTTGTTAACTGATAACTAGCTAGTCAAAAGTATTACTTAAATACTTCAAATACATTTTGAAATGAAAAAAAGGATAATGTAATGTCTTTTAGGATTCAGGACTTAATTTGCACAAAAGGCTGTTTAACAAAGATTTGTTAAATAAAATGAGCCCTCGTTCATTTTTTCATTTTTATCTGTATGTAATTTCTGAATGAAGAGACCAGACAAGAGGACTGTTGTGACTTTAACTGGTTTACATGTACTTTAATTCACAGATTTTGCCCCATTTCAAGATTTAATAGCAGCTGTAGATCTACTACTGACACTGAAGTGTTCCCTGCAGAAAACGAATGAAATGGTAACTAAGAGGTAACACCTTCCCTTACCTGGTACAAATACAGCCTAATAAATCATACGAAGAGGTACTTTGCTAACTGTTTAAAACATTACTACTGTACTTCTTGAATACTTACAGTAAAAGACTTATGCAAACAGATCGTTTAAGGGCATTTCCTAAACTCCAAGTCAGTAGCAAAAGCACGCAAGAATCACACAATCAATTTAGGTTGGAAAACACCTCTGAAATCATCGACTCCAACCCGTGACCGACACCGCCGTGTCAACCAGACCATGGCACTCAGTGCCTCGGCCAGTCGTTCTTTAAACACCTCCAGGGACGGTGACTCCACCACCTCCCCGGGCAGCCCATTCCAGTGGCTGATCACCCTTCCTGTGAAGAATTCCCCTCGATGTCCAACCTGAACCTCCGCTGGTGAAGCTGCAGATTCTCCTCTCGTCCTGTCTCTGGCTGCCTGGGAGCAGAGCCCGACCCCACTGGGCTACACCCTCTTGTCAGGGACTCGCTGAGAGCGAGGTCACCCCTGAGCCTCCTTTCCCCACACTAAACACCCACAGCTCCCTCAGCCGCTCCCCAAAAGGACTTGCGCTCCACACCTGCACCAGCTCCGCTGCCCTTCCCAGGACTCGGGATCTGTCCCGCAGGGGCCGCAGAAGCAGCAGAGTCCCCCCCTCAGGGGCAGCCCGGAACCCCGCGCGGGCCCGGCTCCCCTTCACGATCCCCCCCGGCCCGGCCTCTCCCTCCGCCCTGGGGCGGGGCGGGCGCGCGGGGCCAGGTGCGCCGCTCGGCGCGTGCGCAGCGGCGCGGGCCGGCCGCGCTCCATCCGGGCACCGCGCTCATTGTGCGCGCGGCCGCCGCGCTCGCCCGCCCGCTCTAAAATGGCCGCCGCCGCCTCCGCTCCCGCCGCCGCCTCCGCCGCCGCGGGAGCTCCCGCGGCTCCCGCCGCGCCGCCTGCCGAGAGCAAGAGGATCAGCGACCTGCGCGTCATCGACCTCAAGTCGGAGCTGAAGCGGCGCAACCTGGACATCACCGGCGTGAAGACGGTGCTCATCGCCCGGCTCAAGCAGGTGAGCGGCGGGCGCAAGGCCCTGCCCGGCCCGCCCCGGCCGCCGCCGCCGCCCGGCTCCGGGGGCGGGGCCCCGCCGCTGCCCCGGGGTGGGGGGCGGGACGTGTCCCCGTGGTGCCGCCGCGGCTTGGGCGAGGGTCCGCCGTGCCCGCCCCCCGGTGCCTGCGGCCCCTGAGGGCCGGGCCGGGCGCGCTGTCCCGGCCGGCGGGGCTCGCTCGCTGTCCCCGGCCCTGCGGCCCCTCCCGCCGGGAGAGCCCCGCGGCAGGTTGTTGCTCCGGGCTGTCTGTGCTCCCCGTCCTCCTGTTTTCAAGCTGCCCTCAGTGTCATCATGGATGTCGTTGTGGCCTTCTAGAGTTACCTTTCCACAGGGAAACGTGCGGGTCCTTGATAAGCTTTGCTTTCCAAGTGTCATTTTAACAGCTGAAACCCTCGGCTACTGCTATTAGCGTTCCCTTCCTCTCCTCGAGCTTTCAGCTAAAAGCTTAATCCAGAATGTTTATAAATTATTTTTGAGATGCAGCAAGGATAGTTTGCCCCCACAGACTTCTGCTGAAGTCAAGCTGTACTTCTTCCCCCCGAAAGCCATTAAAAATTGTATTTTTTGTCTCATTTAGGCTATTGAAGAGGAAGGAGGTGATCCAGATAATATTGAAATAAGTGTTTCGGCTGACACACCCACCAAGAAACCAACTAAAGGCAAAGGTTAGGATCTGTTCATATACCTTATATTCTTAGGTAGTTTTTCTTGCATGTATCACCTTAAAGAAGGCCCGTGGGACTGTGGCCTGTAGTTTGGATACAGCTGAGATTTTACTGTTTATGACTTACATCATGCAAGACGTTTTTTGCCTCACTCATCTGTTTTCAGTCACTGTATATAGGCAGTGTAGAGGGATGCTGGAGATATATATACACGTGGAAAATGAGTGGGTTACGAGATGTGGGGTATGAGTAGTGGCTGTACTGCCTGCAGATCCCGGAGATGAGCGGATGAGCTGTGAGGGTTTTGGAGTGTGCTGTGTTAACAGAGATCCTGAGTGTGGGGTGTTACAGGGGCAGGGTGGGTACAGGAGCTGCTGTGGGGCTCTGGTGCTGGGGATGAGTGTGTGTAGCGTCTGAAAGGATCTGTGTAACAGCAGAGGGAGAGCCGAGAGGTTGTTCAGCCATGAGAAAGTGCTGGGCCGAGGCTGGTGACGGGTGTGCAGTAGTACATGGTAGAGGAGCCCTCCCTAAAGAGGACGGTGTTGTGTGGATTTATTACCATGCTTTTTACTGAAGACAGGATTAAAAACATGAATTTTCTGAATGGGAGCTGAAGGCTCGCTGTGAAATGTCTGAGATTTCAGTTTCTCTGCTGTGGCCTTCTCTGCTGTGAAAAATAATTCCTTGGGTTCTATACCGGTCTGTTTAGCAGTGATTTTGTTGTGTCTGTTTTCTTTTCCCTGAGAATTTAAGTGTTGTTTTGTGAGTTGGGGCTTTAGGGGATTTTTGTTTGGGTCTTTGTTTTCAGTTTTTCTGGGAGCATCCATAGTCAAGTAATTCTGGGAAAGGACATGTCTGTTTTATGCACAGCGTTCATCATTGAACATTTACACTGAGAATATTCCTCCATATGCTATAGGGGCCTGTTTTGGAAATGAGCAATCTTACACCACTGTCACTTGTCTTAGGCCGAGTTTTACAGTGGAAATGGTTATTCATGTTTTTGTCTGGTGCTGTGAAGGGTGAAGTAATAAGAAAATCAGTCTGCCTAGAAAATTTGAATAACTTATCTGTACTTTTGACATTACAGAAGTGAAAGGAAACAAACTTTCATAATGTGGTTTCCTTTTCTTCTGTGGCATTACTTTATTCTCTGCTTTGACAAGGTAACTAATGCTTAAGAAAACTATTTGGAAGCTAAATAAAAACTTTTCCACAATTTTTCACGTAGAGATCTAAATGGCTCCATGTTCTGCTGTGACAAACACTTCTCTTATCTGCTACTTTTTCTCCTCCTGTTCTCCAAACTAATTTCATGATATGCATAATGTTCTCGAACTGGCTTCTTGTGTAGTTACACTGTTCTGCTTTTGCAAAGGTAGTTTGCCAAGTAGTGCTGCTGCTGCCTGGGGCAGGGCCTCAGTAGCTGTTCCCTGCCACCTCTGCTGTGGAACTGAATCATGATGCATTTGACATGTGCCTTCTTGGTAAACTTCAAAGTAAAATACAGAGTTTGTGAAGTCCTTATCAGCTCACTTTGCAAGCTCAGGAGTATCACCTCATTACTTTTTAGATTATGAAAGTCTTACGAGCAAATTTTGTGCCAAATTTACAGAGGTTTGTGCTGTATTAATCGTCAGGTGTGGACAAGAAAAATTCACTGATTAGTCCACAGAAAATCTTTTTTATCTTATTGGGTTATTTCTAATTTTGTGAAATAATGTATTGTTTGATTTTTAACTGTTCCTTGTATGTGTTAACCTGCTGATTCAAATGTTATTTATCTCCCTCTCTGGTGCTTTCAGCTGAAATATGTTACTAGCAACCAGGAAGTATTCCTCAGAGCTTGGAAATCTAACACTTCAACAGTCCATTCCCTCATGCGTCACTAGGGAACTTTCAAAGAGAGATGCATGCGCGTCAACTGAATTCTGAAGGACCAAGTTTTCATTTAAAATTAACCATCTTCACTCTCCTTATGCTTGTACATGCTTTTCACTGGGAGAAGTGTTGCCTTCTTACAGGTTTTGCTGACAGATTGCTCCAGGCCTTTTGCTAGTGCTTGTTTCCACCCACAGCTTCAGACTAATACTGATTCCTCTATAATTATTTTACTGCTGGACAGCAGTAGAATTAACAACCTTACTCGTTTTATAGTATTTTTTTCCCATGCTATTACTGCTGTACAAAGGAGGGTAGGAATGTTAGATATTGATTTATGAAGAAAATACATCTTCAGAAAAGGCCAGGGAGTTGGATGGATAAATCTCCTCATAGCAGCCAGAGGGAGAGGCCAGTGGGAGGGAGGAAGGGGTCTTTCCTTCTGAAAAGTCACAAAGTGTGTCAGATGGCTGTAGGGCTTAGAACTGAATGTCTTCTGTAGCCAGTTTTACTGCAGCTCATAAGGTCTGTGGAAAATGCGTGATGTCTGATTCCCTTGCACTGTCTGTTAGAAAAACCTGATCAGGAATATTGATCCAGGCTGAATTAGAGTGGGAATGGTGTGTGTGTGGGGGAGTGATACATTTTTCTCTCTCTTTGTTTGTTTTGTGTGTATGTGTACCAAAAGGGAGAGAAATGGGAACAAGACTAAGAGTGGGATTTAGTCTCATACAAGTTAAAAAAATACTTGCAGAAGGATTCTGTAATCCAACAGGAATCCTTGATCAATCCTATATGCAAAGTTAGTCAAGAGCTAAACACTTTTTTGGGAAGCTATTTTAAATATTTGGGGTAAAGAACTGCACAACAGCTCATCAGAAGAGCTTTCAGGTAATCAGTTGGTTTTGCCAGTTAAAGTTTGCCAGTTTTAAGATGGAACAAATGCCAATTGCTGAATCTTTGTGTCCCAGCTGTGCTTCTCCACCCTAGAATTTAGTAGCTATGACCAAATTTCTCTTTTTACAAAAACATGACAGTTTTTGGAAAAAGCATCCCTTTTCAAGCCTGAACATTCTGCTGCCTATTCTGGTGTGTAGAATGTGAAATATTTTTCAAATGTTTTTTTAATTAGCTTCCAGTACTACTGATGTGAAATATTTTTAAATGTTTCTTATGTAAATACTCATTTGGAGGACCTGCAGTCAAAAATGTTGTTGAATACTGGTATGTTATAATTTGGTGAAAAGTTACTTTCCTGGCAAGTTTTGGAATTAGTGTGGTTGAACTGATTTTAGGCTAATCATTTTTAACCTCAGAGGATTAACGTGAGCAAAGATGTTTATTTGCTGCTCTACAAGTTTCAAAGGCCAGTTAGACACCTACTAGTTTGTGATTTAAGTACCACTCCGGTTTCCAACTGAATTTCCAATTTGACGATACTGTTTCTTAGATCAAACACAGACAACTGACAGTGGCTGGCTTATACTGTTGCCCAGATGACTCTGACTTCTTTATTGAAACTGTTTAGTTACTTAAAAAACCTACAAAAAACCAAACACAACAAACCAAGCTAAACTACACTGTTGGTCTTCAAAGGCCTTTCTTTCTAAAAACTGTGAATGACTAGGATCAGTATCCTGCAGACGCTGTAAAAGGCTTAAATATTCTTGTTCCCCATGGTACCATTTCAGAATACAGAAATAGAACAGGATAATGTGCTTTTGTTAATTTTGTGGCAAATGATACTGCTCAAATTGCAGCAGATCTCTTAGTGCTGTAAAGAGCATTGTAGAGATTTTCTTCCCCCTTCCTCCTTTTTACCTCCTGTCCCATGTTTTTGGTGAATCTTTAGCATTGGGTATGACAGAACCCCCTTGGGGGTTCAGTAGGAATGCCAGAAGGAAAAGAAACAATAGTTCTTCCAAAATAACTTCTACCTGAAATGCAGATGTCTCGTTCAAGAGTTGTCCAAAATATACTCTTCTATAATGCTGTAAACACTCAGGTAGCCTGAATCTCTCATGTAGAGGACCATGAATAGGTAGAATAAGCTTATGCTACTGTAATAAGATTTTTAAATGAGATGAAAACTACACCTGCATAATGTTAAACCAGCATTTTAAAGATGTTCTAATTTTTCTACTTATAAGGAATATATTCATTCTCTGTGCAAATAGTCTGTTGCAATTTTATGGTGTGTAGCAATTGCCATTGCCAGAACAGGGATCAAGCATGGCTCATGAAGGAGTGCCATCATTGCAAAGTAAATGAGTGTTTGTGTTGTGAGGCACCCAGATCTGTGGGGAGTGCTGTGTACACCACTGACATTTTCAACAGCCACTGCTTGGGTAAACCTGCACAGAAATTTTATCATGTGTTGACATCTTGTGTGACTTGAGGCCAACTGTGCCTGTTTGCAGAAGGTCCAGCTGTTCTGGCTGTGATTTTTAACATACCCTTTACTCCAGTTGACGGCGGTCTGGAGCGAGTTCACAGAAACAGTCGGGTTCTGCAAGGTGTTTGTTGCAATCTGATTTTAGTTACGTGAAGTTAAAGCCAAGTGTGCCTTTCAGTAGCCCATTGTGGAGGAGTATCAGTCTGGACAAATGTTGAACTTTTGTGGACATTGGGTTTTTTGGCAGGTTGCTGTGCCAACACCTGCAAATGATCTGTATCAGAACCGTGAAGAACCACTTCTGAGCAATGTGACTCTTACCAGAGCAAAGTAACCTGAAACACAGAACTGAGAGGGAGAGCAAACTTCTGCCACTTTATGGTTTGAAGCTGAAAAGTGAAGGTCATTGTTCTGGTTGTGCCTTGGAATACCTTTGGTACTCAAAAGTAAATGAGACTTACTGCAAAGACAGGCAGAATAAAGAAGGACTAATGAAGTCATATATTTCGGTCTGACTTTAAGTAGCAGCAAACAAAAGCTACTAACAGCTTCATTAGTGAATGCTGTAACTTCCTCTTGATGAGGACCTGTCAATAAAATACAGTTTTCTAGCTGCTATTGCAGAATGATGGGACTAACTTGAGGTAGGTTTGTCATGTTTTTTTTTTTTCAATTCCCTATAGAGTCTCTGTTCTAGTTCACCTGCCATATTTCCTCAGGCAAAATGAGTGAATTTAAAATAGCTTTCATGATAGTATATGCTAGATAGTTGCTAAATATGTCTGGCATCTGCTGTGTGTGCTTGCCTGTCTCTGTGAATACTTAGCTGGATGTGGGATGCAGGAAAAACTTGGTCTTTCAGGTTTAAGAAACAAACTGAGATGTGAGAGGGTAAAGCAGAAAACAGCTGAATGTGTGCAGAAATCCTTCTTGTTTCTCAATGCTTTTTATTATGTTGAAGACACCTGAGGCTGTAGATTCTATCACAGCATGCTAAAATGGTTGCACAAAATTTGGGTTAGCCTTGGTTTCAGGCTTCAGCTGTGATGCACATCAAAAACTGTCTTTCCAGTGTACGTGCACTCCTCTTCCTGAGGAGACCTACCTTCCCTTAGTGTACCTGTGCAGCTGACTTTTTGCACCAAAATCTCACAAATCTGTTGCATTACAAGTATAAAACAGGAATTTTTGGTTGTTTGGTTTTTTTTTTGTTTCAGATGAAGTTAGTGATTTTAGATCTGAATGTTAAAATCTCCTGTTTTGCAGTCATAGAAATAGCTTCTGCCATGTGTCTTTTCCTGGAGCCTTGTGTGTGTCTGCACCGACAACAACAAAGTGCTTTTTCCAGGAGTACAGTCAGAGTGCTGCCTTTCAGGGAAATGAATAAAATCAACTGGAATACAAGAACCAAAACAGTAGTCTCTCTTCTTGCCCTGTAGTTGAGTGTTTTCCAGCTTTGAAATGCAACTTAAGAACTGTGTATGAAAGACCGTAGAAATTAATGGCTGGCAAAAATTGACTATTCCAGCCAGCAGAGATGTCCACACTGTGTCAAACTTTGGCTTATGTTTTTCTTTTGTATTCCTTTTGAATATCTGTAGAATTGATTTGGCCATTTATTAGAGGATGAAGGCATGAGGGAAGATGCAATGTCAAAAAATAAAGCATTAAGTGCTGATTATGACTACCATCGTATTTGCATTTGAATTGGCACTGGGTTTCAGTAGAAGATACAGTAAAGCCACTTCCTAACAGAACTGCTTTTGTACCTCCTGCTACTAAGAACTGTTACATAGGCTGATCTTTGATAGACTGAATCAAAGAGACAGAATGCTCTTCAAAGGATGTGTTTGTGTGGAGGTACTTCTATCTAGTGTTCTTTGGTCTTGTTTTTGCAGAAGATTAAGGAAATGCAGTGGGTTCCAAAGGGAACCGTGTCTAGTCATCATCCCCACAGAGGCATCTTTATTAGAGAAAAGTGTGCCTGTGCTGAAAGAACAGAATTCCTCAATGGAGCAGTCCCTTAGTACAGTAAAGCATGTGTAGAAAGCAGGCATGCTTCACCTTACTCAGTTCTTCTGCTGAGTGTTCCCTCTGGTGATGAAAAGCACTGAAAAAGGAGAAGCTTGCAGTTGCCTTGCTTGTGATCCTCAAAGATGCAGCCAGATAAAACTCCAAGCCTTCCCATCGTCCTTGGGACTTAACTGTGGTTTCCAGCAGGAGGTTGGGTGGACTAGGTGACCTTCAGAGGTCCCTTCTAACCTAATTTCTCACTGATGTTAATTATCCTTTAATGCAAGGCCTTTCCAATGTCTAGTTAACTTCAGTAATTCTAGAAATGTTTAGTTTCTAGTTTAATGTTCTCCTGAATTCTGTTATCACTCAAAATGAAAGGATTGGTATTAAAATCACAGACTTGGATGTAACTGCTTGTTTATCCAACAGCATTGATTGTTTATGCTCACTCAGCTGACATTTGATCTCCTTACCTTAAAAATTACTCAGTTTTGGGAGGGTTATATTATAGTGAACAATTCAGCTAGACTAGAACATATAGAGAATAATAAACTAAAGCCAAACACATAACCAGTATTGAAAGTTTGCTCTGCACAGCAGCTCTAGTCATAGCATATCCCATCATTTCAGGTAAAAAGCAGGAAGCTGATGAATTAACTGGTGATGCTTCAGTTGAAGAGGATTCCTTTGTCAAGGTAATAAAAGTATGTAAGATTTTTTTCTCATTTTGTTATTAAGTTTACTGTTTGACTTTAGTTAATGACAGAGCTTCCATTTTCTTTTTTTCTTTTCCATTTTGTGGAAATTTGGAGCATTGTTTTCACTGTGTTCACAGTGGGATGCCTAAGGGGGTGAAGGTGTGGGGTTTTTAAAACATGCTCTGAATTTTATTATGGATGTGAGACACTGATCTAGCAGGGAAATATTGATCCTAGCAGTGAATTTTTCGGAGTAAAGCTGATACCATTAGTTATGCCAAATATTTGGGTTTACACCAAAAGGAAAGTGAGCTGGAGACTCAAGATACAAGTGATCAAGATGGAAATGACGAATTGAAGGACTTCAAAGAACCTGTTGAAGATGAGAACTTGAATTCTAAAGAACAACCATCTGCAGAAAAGAAAAGATACCATAACCTGGAGCCAGCAGAAGATGCAGAAAAGGATTCTGAAAGTCAGGTACTTTGTTATATCTTACATGAATGTATGTTTTTCGTAGTGTTTGTTACTAGGAAGTCAGAACTAGTTTTTCAGTTTGTCTTGTTTATCTCTAAAAGATACCTTTTTTTTTTTTTGCTCTAAAAGGTATTATTTTCTTTCTGTTTGCCTTGATTTGTGTTTGACTAGTCCTGAAACAAATGTGGCATTGATTGATAAAATTCTACCAGAGTCCACCCAGAGGTGGTTCCTTTTCCCCTGTACTCAGTAGTGACATGTCTTTCAGTTCAGCATTCAGATTGTGTAATCATGAGAATGGCTCGTTGGGGTTCCCCTTACTGAGTGTGTGTCCACTTCACTGAAATGTTTTCTGATTTAACTACATCTCTTAACTCTCTGAATGTTTGAGTGTCTTAGAAAAAGTTTGCTAAGCAAATCCCTTTTACTTTCCTATAGGAAAATGAAGGTCAAGACGTAGAAGATTACACTTTTCCTACTGTCCACGTGAGTTCTAAATCTGTTCTGTTAAGCTGATTTTTGTGTTTGTTTAGCTGGAAAAGATCACTTTAGACTGGTTTTTTTGTTCCAGCATGCATCTTAGAGTCAGATGATGTAATACAGTAAAGGTAAACAGTATGGGAAGCTTTCATTCAAATGTTTAATAATGCAGATAATTGTGATTTCAATGCAGATAATTGTGATTCCTATTTAAATGCAAATTCCTGTCTGCAAATTGGGAATATTCAGTGCATAGACTGAGCAAAGAATATGTTTCAGACTCCCTTAAAATTATATCAAAGGTTTATTTCAAATGCTGTTGTAGTATATACAGCCTATACAGGAGTTTAGAAGTTTGATTTTAGAGAATGGGGGAGCACAGAACTGGGTGTGGTTGGTTGAGGTTGTTTTTTTGTTGTTAATACCAACTTCTGTAACATCTCTAAGTTCAGAAATTCGTTCTGAGTTACATGGAACTCAAGATGTCTGAAAAGGGACATATCTCTTGCTCAGAGAGACTAATGAGAAATAAGTACCTATTAAAAATCACAGTTGTGTTTTTAAGTACTTGCTGGAGGGAGGCTACCTAGCTTCTGACTCCTGTCTTAAGCTTTTAAAGCTACTGATGGATTGCTTGCATTTCTCTGAAAGTAGCAACCAGCAGTGTGACATCCAGTCTGAAGGCTTTAGCAAGACATGGAACACTTTAGAAATGTCCTGTTGAGTTAAAGGGGGGAAGACAATATCTGCATGTTCCAACCAACTGCAAACTACAAGTGTTGCAGATGGATGCCAGTGAAGTTTTTAAAAAAATTTTTCAGTGATTTGGTAAGGGAGTTGCACAGGTTTGGTTTCTAAATAATCTTTTCTTTAGAAACAGTTTCCATTTCAATAATTTGCCTTCATACAATAGAAGTTCTGTGGAAAATATGAACTGTTCTGCTTAAAGTTTCAAAATAGAAGACATTTAGTCTTGACTTCCTTTTCTTGCAGGATGGTGAAGATGAAGAAAATGAGAAAGGTATGTTTAAAGTTTAATAGAGTTCAGAGGTCTTAGTCTGGTAGAGCAGGCAACTTTCTCTTGTAACATTCAATCTCTACTAATACTAGGCTTGTCTCCAGCACTAAGTGTCAGATGTCTCCTCATTAAGCTCAGCACCTGGAATCATTGCAGTCAGTTTATTTCACTCCTAAGAGTTACTTTACTCTTAAGAGTTGCTTACAGTACTTATCAGTTACTGTGGTGGATGTATCATAGAGTTGAAATACTATGATTCTTAATGAAAAAACATAGTATTCAAGGGCTCTGATTTTAATACACGGTAAGTCTTGATGCCAAAGCTTCCAACTTGCACTGCAGTAACTGATGTTTAGTTGAGTGAAATGATACACTCTCCCACTGAAGCCGAGCACCCAACAAACGTATGGACTATCGTGTGCTTGGCTTCCTGTCACTTAGAAATGCCAGTTGTATATAGGATGGTAAAACAAGTGTTTGGAAACCTATGGAGTGGCCACCATTTTTTAAGCTGTGCTCATTAGTGAAACTGTGGAAGGAATGTAACGCATTTGGGCAAACAGACTTCCTGGACAGAAGTCTTAAGGATTCTACATGTTGCGGACTGGAAAGGACATGGAACACCATCACTTTGCACAGGATGGAATAAGCACATTATTGAAGTTACAGGATAAACCTACAGACTCCATATTTACGAGGGACCCTATGGCTGAAGTGTCTCATCTGCACAAATTAAAGAATACGGTTGGAGATGCCTCTGTGGGACTGAGATGGAAAATCTGCCCAGTGGATGAAGACTGAGGAGCATTTGTCTACGAACTCTGGATTAAAGCTCATCCCTCCACATTCTGCAGCAGCCTTGTACAGCTCACTTGACTGCCAAACTACTGCTTGGAAGGAAAAGGAAAGAGGACACCTGCATGGAAGACTGGCTGAAATTCTCCAAGACTGTAATTCTGTCGGATTTGGGAAGCTTGGAAGTCCTGGAACGGGGAAGATTCAAAGACAGATTAAATCAAACTGTGAACATCCAAGGCAACTATTTTCTTCTGGAACGCTAAATCCTAAACTGGAAAATGGATACTTCTCCTGAAGAACGGGTATCTCCAGGATGGAACCATGTTCTCCCTCCTAATGTTTTGGTATTTGTCTCTAGAAAAATGTGTTTTGCCATGAAGAATAAGTGATCCTGGGTAAAGGATTTATATTTGTGTTAATACACCTTGTGTTTTTCTCTAACCTTCCATCAGTGCTAATAACTGGCTTTGTATTTTCTAGGTCCTATTCTAGCTTATGCATATGAAATTGTTTAAACTTCTTGTTTTGCCATATTTATTCCTGTTAAATCCTCTTAGATAAAGCAGGTTCTGGTGATGGTACACAAGAAGTATCTAAACCTCTTCCTTCAGAAGAAAGCCTAGCTGAGGCTGATCACACGGCTCACGAAGAGATGGAAGCTAACACCTCTGTGAAAGAAGCTGAGGATGATAACATATCGGTTACAATCCAGGCCGAAGATGCCATCACTCTGGATTTTGATGGTGATGACCTCCTAGAAACAGGTAAAAATGTGAAAATTACAGATTCTGAAGCAAGTAAGCCAAAGGATGTGCAGGATACCATTTCACAGAGCCTGGAGAAGGAAAGCAAGGACTATGAGATGACTGAGAACCATAAAGATGGTAAGAAGGAAGACTGCGTGAAGGGTGATCCCGTCAAGGAGGAAGCCAGAGAAGGTTCAAAGAAAGCAGAATCTGGAGACAAAGAAAAGGATACTTTGAAGAAAGGTCCCTCGTCTACTGGGGCCTCTGGTCAAGCAAAGAGGTTTGTTTTTCTATGTCAGTTCTTTACGATACTGAGTACCAGCATTCAATAAGATCACTCTACATTAAGGGGGTAGCAGCAAGAATCTTGTAATTAGTGTCCTATGCTCCTGCCTATGGGTTTTTTGACCGCCATAAGTTACCTTTTAAAATTCAAGATCTTCGTATAGACACTATGTCCTACTGATTGCATTGGCGAATTGTCAGCATTTATTTATTTTTTTCCAATTGATGATTTTTTTTAAATGTCCTTGTGATGATGGTAATGAACAGCTGTCAGTTCTAAGAACACAAAATGAAGTCAAGTCCCCGTCCTGAAATCTGGAGAAGATTGCCATATATCCACTGAATAGAGTTGTCAGAAAATCTAGATCTTCAGGCATCTTGGGGAAAATCAGTGCAAGAATCCATAAGGGAATCATTTGTTCAAATATACAGTCTGGCCCTTTTTCATTTTTATTTTTTGAAATGTTAACTTGTCTGTTAGTATTAGTAGTATAAAATGCAACACTTACCAAATTCTGTAGTTTCAACTTTCTTCTGATTTTTTTAATTTGCTTCTCTAGCTCTACTAAGGAATCTAAAGAAAGCAAGACAACAACAAAGGATGATAAAGGTAACTATTACAAATTAGGGTAGTATTGTCTTGAACTGAACACTTTCCTGATTGAGAAATTGCTTTCCTCAAAATAAAGTGGCTTATATGATTGAACTCAGCCATCTGTAGTAAATGATGCTGGAGGTACAGTAATCATTACCTGTATGTATGTGTCCGTATATTTTGTTTCTCCTTATGCCAGATTACTCATAAGATCAAAAATACCTATTCTGAAGACTCAATAGAAATATACTCCCCTGCTTCAAAATACTTCTGGGAGCAAATTCCACTTAACATTTCCCAAATCTTTGTTTTGATGAAAAGCTGTAATTTTCAGATAAGCCTGCTGTAACTTACAGCAGAGCAAGCAAAAAATAATTGCAAGTATTTAAACAAAATGCCAGGGAAATTTTTCGTCTTGCTTGTAATTCTGACTCATTTTTAAATGAACTGAACTCTCAACGTAGTTGAGATGCAGGCTCGCAAAATTGCACTTGTGGCTGTTTAGTGCATTAAATTTGGACCTATTTGTCTGCCTTGCAGTCTCTGTGTTTCCATAAAACCCTGTATTATGGAGCTCAAGAGCACATTAACGTCACCAGTTGCACTGACACTTCATAGTTGAACAAATGCACTTGTATAAGCTCATGTGTCTCCTTATTTTGCCTACTACCTCTCTGTCAAAACCTTTGTAACAGAATCTCTGGCATAACACTAACAGACAAATGAAACTTTACCTGATAAATGAGTTTCTGAGAGGAAATTTTTGTGACAGTCATAATTTGGTCTTTTGTAGATGTGTTTTTTTTTTTGTTACATGCTTACAATGAAACTGTGGAAGCGGGTTTGCTGTATCTTTATGTAGCATTTATGATAACTAATAATAATTATTGTAAGGTGTTCTTAAAATACACAGCCAAAGCTGCTTAATGATGTTTAATGATATTCTAGGTGTATCACTGTTTATCAAGATCACAGAACTAGTAGGATGTTATGGGTTGGAAGGGACCTTAAAGACCATCTCGTTCCAACCCCTGCCATGGGCAGGGACACCTTCCCTTAGACCAGGTTGCTCCAAGCCTTGTCCAACCTGATCTTGAACATTTCCAGGGATGGGGCAGCCACAGCTTCTCTGGGCAACCTGTGCCAGGGCCTCACCACCCTCACAGGGAAGAATTTCTTCCTTTATATCTCTAATCTAATAACTCCAGTATGACCATAACTGGGATTTGTTGCCTTTTGTTCTTAGTTTGATGCATTGAAGAAACTAAAACTACCCTTTTTTTTTTTCTCGAGGTGGTTAAATTACCTTTTAAAGCTCTGCATATCACCAGATTTCCTAGCTGTTCAGCTGGAGATCCTGTTCTGGTCTTGCCTGTGTGACTGGCTACATTTTAACATACCCAAAAG
The DNA here is from genome assembly GCF_003945595.2 of Pipra filicauda. Classification (NCBI taxonomy): domain Eukaryota; kingdom Metazoa; phylum Chordata; class Aves; order Passeriformes; family Pipridae; genus Pipra; species Pipra filicauda. The sequence continues at coordinate 5,204,555 of NW_024104976.1, read as the reverse complement.
CTGCTCATACATTTAGCAGCAACCAACAATAAGATGAACTAAATTATATAAGACTAAGAGATAAGAATAAGATTACATGAATGTCTTGAGTTCTTAGTACTGTGTTGCAAAAATAGCTAATATATGGGGCAGGGGGAGTGTTTAACCACATAATGTTTTTCCAGCTTTTATAGAGTATTTTTCTTAGTATGTGGAAATCATTTTGGATGGGTTGTATCCAGTTCTGCATCCAGTAGTATTTTTAAAAAGCTGCTCTGGGTGGAGGTCAGATATTTCAAGAAAGTTGTGAAACCTGACCACATGATTCTGGAGGCTGGGATTATCTGGATCTCCTCTATTTACCTTTATGCTGTCTCTGGTAGAGAGAGCAGCCTACAGACCTCCTGGTGAAGAGCAAATGTTGGGTGCAAAAAAAGAACCATTTTCTTAAATGGAAGTGATTGATAAGAACCAGGTGTTGAAACTAAATGTACATGCCTTTAACACAGAATTGTATTCTTTTTCTAGCTCTTCCAGTTGGGTACAAGTTAGCCAAGCCATTGGTCTCCATACATGGTTAAATGAATGAAATCTTATTATATGTATTTTCTTTTTCTATAGAAGTCTTTTCAAGAAAGGTAACCAGATAAACAGTTACTTAGAGGTAACAGGCTAAGTTTCTCTTTTCAGCAACAGTTTAGTTAAATACTCATGGTACCTTTGTCTCCTTAATGTTTTGGCTGTCTTGTAAAACTTGTTTCAGGAAGCGCGAGCAGTGTTAGTGGTAGCAGTGGAAGTTCAACTAGAAACCTGTGGGTCAGTGGACTGTCTTCCAACACAAAAGCTGCTGACTTGAAAAATCTCTTTGGCAAATATGGAAAGGTATTTTGTGGGGCGTGAAACCATGTGTGTGGTGTGTGTGTCTCTTCCTCCTCCTCTTTTCAGTTATGGAAGTTGAATAATACTTGTTTTAAATAAAATTTGCACTGGTTAAACATTTAATCTCCATCTAAAACCCCCTACTTTTTGGAGCAGTAAGTGCATGCCCACAGGAAGAACTAGATGTTCATTTTATAAGAGGTTTTTTCTTTCTGTTGAGGTCAGATAAGTGCAAAAGAAATTTCACAAATATTTGAATATTCTGGTCAGGAACGGCTTTTGAAATAATGATGCCTATGTTCCTTTGTAGCAACTGTATTTAACCATGAGCGCAAGCTAATGTGCTAACTGATAAAATTATAACATAAACAGTCCTTATAGAACCTTTTACTTTGGGAGACTGTTTTTAAAATGTTTTTTGAGCGCTTATGAATGGGAAAAATAGGTAAAAAGATGTGACAGTTAATGTCTGATACTGTAGGGACTCTGTTAATGACTTAAAGATTTTTTTTGTTTTTACAGGCTGCTTAAACTAAGTCTGTTTTCCTGATATTGGTTAATTTTACATACAAATTCTATAGAACAATGCAGAATCCTTATAAGTTAAGCAGTCTTTTCAAAAACAGAGGGTTTTTTCAGTTGTTCTCATTTTCCCAAAGGAGTTGCTAATAACTATGTGAATTTGTAGTGTTTGTGTAAGTCTGTGCAGTTTTGGCATTATTGCATCTTGGGAACTAGTTGGAACCTGAGCACTGTGAATATCAAGTATGTGTATTGATTATTGCATATAATTTAGTGAATTTAGTAGGTGATTGTATTTAATGCATTCACAGGTGTGGAAACCTGACAGTATATTTTGTTGAAACTTCCAGTTCTTCGGCTGTTTTCGGTGTAAAGGTGGTTGGTTCCTATCTTTCCTTAGCTTCCCAGTTTTGAATAAATTGGGAAATATTTAATGTCTAAATGACTGTCTCATTACAGGCTGCTAGAAAGATAGAGTTGTTGCCCTAGAGCATGACTATGTGAAGAGGATCAGCTCCAGTAGCTATGGAAATTCCAGCAAGGAGTAGGAACACAAAGCTTAATACTTTCTCAAGAACCAGATGTCAGAACTGATTGTTAAAATTGCTTAATTGACACATTTGCTAGATGACCTTGAAGAATTGGCTCCCTTTTTGAGTTAATACATAATACTGCTTACACCTTCCTGCCATTAGTTGGCAGCTGCTGACTTTTTTGTGGGGGTTCATCTGTTGGAGATGAACCATCAAATTCAGGTCAGTGGTGCTTCTGTGACTGAATTTTGGCAGTAGCTGTGAAAAGAAGCATTTAGCTAACAGGCATGAGGTGGTGACTGGTCAAAATAGGATGCCAGCATTAATATGCCTTGATATGAAAGTTGGGATAAAGTTCCTAAAGCTGCAGCTTCCTGTGGAATTATATGCTTTTGAAAACTTGGCGCGTCAGCCCTTCTAGTGGGGTGGGGGTTACGTTGCTGTTGGGGTGAATTTGTTTGGGTTTTTTATATTACCAGGGTAAAAATACTATTGGAGTCGTTTCCTTACTAGAAATGCCTCCCTCAAAACCTAAATTTTTGCCTGTTTATTTAGGTACTCGGTGCAAAGGTGGTCACAAACGCACGAAGCCCGGGGGCAAAATGCTACGGCATAGTAACAATGTCCTCTAGCACAGAAGTGGCCCGATGTATCGCACACCTGCACCGGACAGAGCTGCACGGCCAGCAGATCTCTGTGGAGAAAGTAGGTTTGATAAGATGAAGACTTTTTTTTTTCCCCAAAATAGACTCCCAGCTTTTTACCAGAATCTGTATTAACCTATTTGGTTTTGCAAAAAAAAAAAAAAAAAAAAAAATAAAAATAAAAATAATTGTAGGTGAAAGGTGATCCCTCCAAAAAGGAGCTGAAGAAAGAAAGCGATGAGAAGTCCAGTTCGGGGAGGAGCACGGGAGATAAGAAGACAGTGTCAAGTGATAAAGCCAGCAAGTAAGAAATTTCACATGTCTTCAGAGGTTGTGAGAATCCTCTAAGGTGAATTTTCCTCTCATTGGATTTGTGTGCTCTTTTTCCTAATAAGAACTCCATCAACCAAAAAAGAAGAGAAGAAATCAGAGAAATCCGAAAAAAAAGAAAGTAAAGAAGCCAAGAAAACAGAAGGTAAAGATGAGAAGAGTGATAATGGAACAAGTGGCCCTAATCAAGAATCCACTAAAAAAACTGAAGAAAAGAAAAGAATAAGTATGCTGTCCAGCTATGTTTCTTCCTGTTGAATCTGTGTGTCTGACTTGTCTTGGGGGCATGTTCTTACTCTTACTAGAAACCAGGCATCTGTTCTTTTATAGGCTTCAGTAACACATGTATTACTTCTATATTTTATAATAATACTTAATTACAGATGTGCTGGTATGCTTCTCCTACCAGTACCAGTCCAATTTAGAGACGTAGAAATTGCACTAAGGAAAATTTGTAATAGAAAAATAGTGATATATGTGTGTGTTTTTAAACCTTTCTTCTTTTGTTTGTTTGTTTTTTCTCACCTCTTCACTAGGTGGTAAAAGCCCAGGTCAAGTTGTAGTTTTAGACCAAACAAAAGGAGACCAAGGCCACACTAGGACAGTTAGAAGGGGAAGGTTTGATAAAGTAAGTATCTATAGCTTTGATGCACTCCTTACCTGATTTGATACTACCTGGCAGTTGATATTTTCACTGAAGAGTCAATAAACTCTCACAAACTGTTAAGCTTAGTTAGAAGTTTTGTATGCTTTGGGATAGCTAAGTCATTAATGATAACTTAAACATAGCAACCAGAAATCTCCCTAAATGAATGAGACTTCTGAAATAACCCTTGTAATCTCTATCTATAGCCACAGATATTGAGGAACAAAGAGCGTATTATTCAAGATAAAGTGAAATTCAGGGAATACAGGGGTAGAAAGGATATCTTGCCTTTTGAAAAGATGAAGGAACAGAGATTGCGAGAACACATGGTTCGATTGGAAAGAATACGACGAGCTGTTGAACTCCGAAGGTAGTAATTCAACTTTTTGCTAAAGGCTATTTTATGCATTAATTGATCAGATACTATACTTAGAAATCTAATCAGAGTGCATTCTGTCAAGCCTTCTACTCAGATGTTAAAGTCTGGGGCTCTACCTAACAGTATCTTTATGTGAATTAACAAACTCCGAAATTTTTGTTTAATCTTCTAGTAGCCATATGTGTACACACATAGCTTAGAGTTTGTTTTGGGGGGGATCTCATAAGTGTTACCAGGGTTGTTTTTGAAAAGGTGAGAAGTAGGCTAGGAGATGGGGCCAAAAATAGTGTTTGGTATTTGTTTTGAAAGAGAGAACGTTGTGTATCTAAATGACAAATCAAATGTAATACAGTCTTAAATAAAAGGACCAAATTGTTCTGTTCTGCTCTTTTCATGTGGCCAAAAGTTGGCAAAGGAGTAGTGTTGTTAGCTGGATTTCCCTAAACAAAGGGAAACAATTGCTAAACAAAGCAGTTCTCAGCAAGCATAAAGTTTAAAGGAGAGAATGCCTTTTGTGCTTCTTCTAATCTGTACTATGGGAGGTAGGAATTAAAAAGCAAAATAGAGCTGTTCATGAGTCTGCTAACCTGTGTAAGTCGGAGTGGTCCTGTTTGTCTGTCTTGCTTTTTAGACAGAAAAAAAGTAAATTTTTTTGTTAGCTTGCAGGGGGCAAGATTTTACATCCAAGTCATATTCTTTGCTAATTTGTTACTGTGTGCTAGATGATAACAGAGAAATCTGAATTCAGCATAAAATACATCAAGAATGATGATTCTTGAAGTAACTTTTCCCATCTGTTGTCTGCTAATGGTTCTGTAGATAAGCTAAAACCAGTTTGGCTACTTGGGGCTAAAAGGAGTAGACTTGTGGTGCAAGAACTTTCGTGAAGAGCTTACTCTGAAATAGTTTTTTTGTTATGTCTGTGCCTAAGGGGGTGTTAGTTTTGGATGAGAGAATTCTTCAGATTAATTTCTTCTAACTTCTTTTTTTCTTTAGGCGAAGAGAAATCGCGGAGCGCGAGCGTCGGGAGCGCGAGCGGATCCGGATCATGCACGAGCGAGAGGAATGCTTGCAGAGGGAGAGGGAACGGCTGGAAATTGAGAGGCAAAAACTGGAGAGGGAGAGGATGGAACGGGAGCGCTTGGAAAGGGAGCGTGTTCGGATTGAACAGGTGTGCATGTTTATATTCTGGGTTTGGTGCCGTGTCACTTTGCAATACTGCCCGGTTTGCACTTGTAGTGAATTTTTCTCTTCACTCTTCCACCCAACCCTTTTCCTTTCATAAAAGAACCAGCCAAACACAGGCAGTGTGTTTCTGGGCAGTAAATACAGTAGTCTAATACAAGAAATGACCTGGAGATATTTCCATCTAACAGTCAGTAGCATCCCCAGACCTGTTGTCCGCTTTTTTAGAGAAGCGTTCCCAGTGCTCTTTAATCTTAATGGTCCCCAAGGATGAATTACAGCAGAGAGCCTTTAGCAGAAAGCTGTCAAGGGTTAACTTGGTATACTTGTAGCTGTTCTGTAGGTATCTCCAATAAAGACCTGGTTGGTTTGTTGTTCCCTCACGGCAGGAACGCCGGAAGGAAGCAGAACGGATTGCCCGCGAGAGGGAGGAGCTGCGGCGGCAGCAGCAGCAGCTCCGCTACGAGCAGGAAAAGAGGAATTCTTTGAAAAGGCCACGTGATGTAGATCACAGGTAATTCTCAAACCGTTTTCTTGCAGTGCTCAGTAAAAAGAAACAGCTCCCAGCCTTGTGTCAGACTTGAAAATGCATTTGTGCCTGAAACAAAATTCACAGAAGAACTGGGTTTCAGATGTTTGTTTGGTTTTGACATCCATTTATGCCAAAGATGAAACACGCCTTGTCCATAGGAAGGAGTTCTGAAATTAGAGGAGCATTACATGAATTAATTCTGATTGTATGAAAAAAAGCATAACACAATTCAGTGCATTTGCTGAGAAAAGCTGTTTTGCCTTAATGGTTAAAGCTTCTAGCTTCTACTTTAAGAATATTTCTGCTAAACAGATGGTTCAAGAATTCAGGCTTTTAATTTTTACTGAAGCTGATGACATCTATCATTTACTGTTTGAGCCACATGAATTGAACTGACTTTGATCTTTATTTGATTATAAGAACAGGACTGAGACCTTAGCCATAAAATTGCCATATGGAAAGTAAATAGTAGAAAGAGTAGTACAGAACACCAGTATTTCTTCACCAGAGGAATAAATATGGCTTCATTTTTTAAGGCTGCTGGTTATACACTTAGTCTCACATTCTGAGTTTAGGGACTCTCTACCCAAATGTTTCTGGAAGCAAGGCTGTGTTGTCTCCTACGCTGTTCTTCCTGAGAAAGCTGTTCAGACTTGTGGGTGTGGGTTTGTTTGGGTGGGTTGGTTTGCTTGTTTTTTAGAGGGCACTTTTTTTTTCTAGAAGGCTATTTTCAAGGAAAAATTTTGCTACAGTGATGTTTTTGCCGTTGTTTTTTTTTGTTTGTTTTTAAACTGCTGGCCATGATATGCCATTACTTAGATTTTATTACATATTCTACTGAGATTTTGTCTCTTCAATTTGCACTTCAAAAGGGGGTGGTCAGTTTTGGGGGGTTTCTTAAATTATTTTGTTCATTACTATTTAAGGAGTCTACCTTTGTTAGCAGCTTTCCAAAGGTCAAACGAGCATCTTTTAAACCAGACAGCTGACTCTCAGTTTGCTGAGTATTAGGCCTTGATTTGGCTACATGTAACTGGTGAGTGTTCCTTTGTTTTGCTTAAAGGAGAGATGATCCTTACTGGACTGAGAGTAAGAAGATGGCTCTGGATACAGATGCACGTTTTGGCCATGGCTCAGATTACAGTCGCCAGCAGAACAGGTTTAATGACTTTGATCACAGAGAACGAGGACGATATCCAGAAGGTTCTTCCGTTCCATCATCTTCTTTTGATAGGTAGGTTGAGATAATAGGGCAGGTATTTGCCTGCCAGCATCTCTGTGGCTTTCACTCTTAGCTGTTCAAAATTGAAAATGTTGCTAAGGGCTTTGTACAGTTCTTAGGCAGTAGAATTTCAGTAGTGTCCTGACATTTCTTGTGTCTTCGGGACTGGCCATTTATATCATGGAATCTAATCTGCTTTTCTCTGAGGACTTTAAATTAGCTTCCTGGTGGCCTTTTTTGTTAGACATTTTGAAAGAATTTTCGCAATTATTTCACATCTATTCATAAGTAGGTTCCAGTGGATTAGGTGTGCCCTACTTGGTAAATCACCTCCTTAAGAAGCAAGGCTAAAAGCAGCTGATTTAAGGAGAGTTGAGAGCATTCATCAACTGTGTAACTGTGGAGTAAATGCTGGTTCCAGATCCAACTTCATAGTTCCATTAAAAATCTCCAGTAACCACTTACAAAGCTAAGACCACATAATTGTAGCTTCTGGACTTCTACTTTTACGCTGCAGTGAACTAGAATTATATTTTCTGGCTGACTCAGGAAATCCAGCATTCCCTCTGTTTCATACTAGCCAAAAAGGCCCTGTAACTGCTTAAATTACACTGGCCAAATTGGGAACAAATGAATGCATAAAGAAATGTTAAACTGACTGTTAAAATTCAAGCTGAAAATTAGAATTGTAGAAATGGGAGAGAAGCAAATGACTTTTTCCTGCTTTAACAACTTAGGAGAGATCGTTTTGTAAATCAAGGGGAGGCAAAAAAGACTCGCCCAACAGCACGAAGAGAAGAGCCAGGGTTTGAGAGGTATCCCAAGAGCTTCAGTGAGTCCAGAAGAAATGAACCCCCTCAGCCACGAAGTGAACTTCGGGACACGGACAGACGGGAAGTGCGGGGAGACAGAGATGAAAGGAGAACAGTGATAATTCACGACAGACCCGAAATTCCCCACGGGAGACATCCCAGAGAGACTGGTTCCAACCCACCTAGGCAAACAAATTGGAAGAGTGAGGGAAGCATAAGCACAGACAAACGGGATGGCAGGTAAGTTTGCTGGTTAATCAGTGAAAGTACTGATGCTTGTAGAATTTATCCATAGTAGCAATTCCTCAAGAACTGATGAACAAAGAAAGAATAGACCCCGCTCTCCCTAAGGAATGGCAAAGTCGCTTTCCAAAAGCATTGGAAAAAATTGTGTGTAGGTTGTCAGATGCTATATCTCATCTGTGAACTGGGTGCTGACTCCCAGCAGTCTGTTAATTGTGTGTAGCAACATCAAGTGAGGAGACTGTTGTGCAGAATACAGATGCAAACAAGTACCACGTGAGCTTTAGTTATTAGAGAGCCACACAGACCCGAAGGAACGTTTCTGAGAAGTCAGCTGCGAGTCGGTAGGAACCTGCAAACCAAAGGAATCTTTGCTGTCTGCATGTGCTGCGATGTGGTACCAGTTCAATCACACTGAAACCCAAATTTTGATGGAAGCAATTTTTACAGAGGCGAGCGGCCGGACCGGTCGGGAAGGGAAGTGTCCGGCCACGTGAGAGGGGCCCCTCCCGGGAGCCGCAGCAGCGCCTCCGGGTACGGAGGCAGGGAAGGAGAACGAGGCGTGATGGGAGAAAGAGGTGGAGGACAAGTGAGTCATCTTGTGTGTTTGTCTGCATGAGTGAGAGGCTGGAAAATGCAAATTCATGCTGGAAAAGTGACCATACGGCATCATAAAATGATTAGCAAGTGTTAAGGCTGTTCTCAACTTAGTTTGCTTTATGTTAAAGGTTCTTTTTTGTCAGGTTTTTTAATAACCCAAGAATTTGCAGAAAACTTACCCAATTCTTTTTATGTTTAGAATCTTTATGGTAGATCAGAACAATACAATAATACAATGCCTGAGTGAGTTGATGATAAAGCTTTTAAGATTTCATTGTCATCCTGTTTTCAGGGTCTTAACCTCACACTGCCTGCTACTTCCAGTGCAGTTTGTCATTGTGATCTGTAACATGCTACGGAGAGAAAAACCTTCTGCGTGGCTTGTCTTTAAAGACTACAGACTAAATTTCCTGCTAGTAGGTCCTGAAGCATTAAAAAAGTGTTAGTGTTCCTCTTTGAGTTTTCTGTTAGCGATAAGGAGGTCAGGGCAGAATTGGGAGTAAAGTATGAGTTCATGGAGCTTCACTCCCTGCATACCCACACACTTGTCATTGGAACTAAGTTCCTGTTACCTAGAATTATTTTTCACAGGAATGTTGTAAGCCTGTGTTAGCTGCCTACGGACTGAAATCTTAAAAGGTGCTGGACTGATGTGCATTATGGAAGCTGTAGGATTAGCTTTCTTGAAAAGCTTGTTTCCTGTGGATAAAACTCCCCTTTCCTTCTGGGAGTGGCTGACTGTGGCTCTCTTACCAGCACTACAACGAGGACAGACACGTTGTCGAGCGCCACAGTCGTGAAACTGGACCAAGGAAAGAATGGCACGGCCCTGGTTCCCAGGGCAGTGGGTACCACGACACGAGGAGAATGGGAGATGGCCGTGGAGGAGGGGGCATGATGTCCCCACATACAAGGTACAGAAACTGCTCCTCCCTCTCAGTTCCCTACTGAGCTCTCCAAGCTCTGGTTTCCTTAGGAAGTGCAGTAGTGCCAGTGCAAGCAGCATGACTTGTTGTGGCTGCTGCACAACATCCAAACCCACCTCCCCTGCCAGCACAGGGCTCCCCAGGGTTGCTGGTGGCAGCACAGGAACGAGTGACTTCTTGCAAAGTCTCTTTTCCTGTGAGACTTAACAGTTTAACACTTGAATGATATGAGATGTAAGAATGTTATTACCTGTACAGCAAGAGTTTAGATACTTACCATAACTTAACATTTTTTTAAAACCTTTGTTTCCAGTAACTCTTCACCAATTAATAGAGTTGTACAGATCACAGGCAATTCCATGCAGAGGGGAAGTGGCTCAGGATTTAAGCCATTTAAAGGTGGACCTCCACGAAGATTCTAAGATCTACAGCTGCTTGGTTTCAAGATAACTTATTGAAATCTCTTGTAAACTTTCTCTGATTAAAAACAGGAAATCTTGTCTGGAAGTCCTGGTTAAATTTTTTTAATTTAACATGATTATTTTCCTCTCAATTTTGGAGGCATTTTAATAGTTACGTTGTAATTTTGGATAGTTTTTGTGTATCTTTGATAAGCATTTTCCCTGAGGCACTAGAGCTGTGTAAAAAAGAATTGGAACCAAAATATTTGTTAATCCTGTATAAAAGAATAGTTTGCAGCTGTGTGCTAGTAGTTTGATTTGCCAACATTAGCTCTGTGGTGTCATGCTTTAAAGTTAGCTACTTCTCACAACATACACAACTATGACCTCCATTTTGAAGGTTGTCCAGGCTATTATCTCTGCTTTCTAATTTGTAGAGAAATAAGATTGTTCTTTCATTACTGGGTATTATGTAACCTATTTTTGCAGAAGGTACTGTTACATTGAGTGCATTTATGTGTATTCTTGCAAATGTATTCTTTTGAAATAAACCTTCATATTCTGTATAGCTTCTAGTAAGTCTTTGAAAGAGTCTTTGGGAAGTATGGCAGAATTAAATGGATGTGTTGGTACAGCAAATCAAAACATGGGTGCCCGTAGTTTCTAACTCTAAAACTTGTCTCCTTCACTATTACTGAGTTGAAAACTTAGAAGCACATTTATTCACAGAAGAAAGATCCCTTAAAAAAAATAGTGGAAGGGAGGCCTAAAGAAATAATTTTAATTTGCTCTTCGTGTTTAGCAAAGGTCTTGTGGAACTTTGATACAGCTGTTTTTTTTCACCAGACTACCCCAAACTTTGGAATCCTGTAGGTGTAGCCTTGTTCAGGGACACCCACCCCTGCTCACTGATGTGGCCTCAGGCAAAAGGGGTGCATCTGGTTAAGCCTTTTGGTTTGTGTGACATGGACTGGTTTGACTGGTGTCAAACCTTTGTGGCCCAGCCCCAGTCAGAAGTGTCAGGCAGACAGGCCAGGACTCACTGACCACCAGGGTGAGGGGACAGCTCCAAACCTAATCCAGTTTGGCAGAGCTGGATGACCAGTGACCAGGGGACCTGGCTAGCAGAACATGAGAGCTTATAAAGTAGTCCTTGAATAAGAGCTGCAAGTGCCTCCTGCTCCAGATTGCCTCTTAAAGAAGGCTTTAAGTTCCATATTTTGAGGCCTGAGGCAGCAAGAAGATGCTGATTTTGCACATGTACCTTTGCCCCCCTGTCACAGTGTGCTCATTGTGTGGAAGAACTGCTGAGGACCTGCAGAGGAATTAAGTAGCAGAAAATGAGTTAAACTAAACTGGTTTTGAGTAAGTAGCCTTTCAGGAAAGATGGGAGGAGAGAGACCTGATCTAACAGCACAGTCTCTAATTAATCCTAGGTGAATAGTCACAGCTGACAAATACTTAGGTTTAAACAAAAGAAATGCACTGTCTCAGCAAGCACATCACTTACTTTCATATATTTAATACATCTTCTGTAAGAACTGTTGTCCAGTTCTTAGAAGGGAAATGTGAGAAGTTCAATTTACTGAGTTTTGTTGCAGGAGTTTGCAAGAGAAAGTCCAGGTTCACAGTGCATTTTAAAAAGTGCATGGATTTGGCTGCAGGCTGTGCTTCACCAGGTGTGACAACACATGCAAAACCAGGATTTGCTCTAAGATGAGTTTCTAGTGGCTAATGGATCAAATGGGAAATCTGGAAGTTTATAATCTTAAAAGGCAAAGCTCTAGAGAGGTACAAAAACAGAACTGGAGGTGTGACTTTGTTTCTTCCATTACACATCTAGATGTGCATTCCCACAGTTAAAGCTTAATTAAATGAAAAACGTGATTGTGTATATGTAGATATTTTACTTAAAATATTAAAGTAAGATGATGGGGGGAAAATAATTGAAAACAAATTGCCAAAAACTGTGAATTTATAAAATACTGGAGAGCACCAGAAGTCTGTCCTTTTCCAGAGTGAGTTTTTGTTGGGTTGTTTGGTGTTTTTTTAGCATATCATCCAGCCTTTTATTATTAGGAAAGAACTTAAATATCTAAATGAAATATTTATTTAAGTTTGCTCACTTTATTTACATACAATGAGTTTCAGAAGACTGTTAACCAAAATAAATCTCAGTTGGGTAAAGACCTTGAACTATAGAGAGGCTGATAACGAGAGACATTTCTAAAAGGTAACAGAATTTAACAGCTTTGTGGTACACAAACAAAAAGGGGTATTAAGATACAGAACTGGATTTCTCTGAAAATTATTTGTGTTCAAAATTATTTTAACAATTTACAAGGAAAATGTTGTTTCCTTATAGTTTTTAAAAACACATTAATACAATATAAACAATTAAGGCTTTTAAAATGCAAAACATTCAGTAGTTGAACTTGATGCTATTACAGTGCTGGATAATGTGTAACATGATGAAAAGGATTTTAATCACATACATTGGTACAAATGATGCTGCATGACCAGATTGAATCATGTCATGTACCCCTAAAATACCATCTTTAAAAGTGTAACTTCTCCCCTCTCTTGGTAAATCCACAGTGACTTGCATTAGCTTTATTTTGCATTTCCTTTTCAAACTAGATTTAGAGACCAGGTAAACATTGGGTGACTAACAGGCTCACAACTAAACTAAATTTAACACAGGAATTGCACAATTCTGGTGGCATCTTGAAGACATTACCAGTCTGGAAGTCTTTGGAACGTTCCTAAAATACATTGGGGTTTTGCGTGTGTGGGGTTGTTTTTAAACACTTCATTGTAAAAAGACCCAGTGAAGGCAGTTAGGACAACAAATACTTGACTTAACACTGCAGAACTTGGGGCAGCTTCTGTTGAATTAATTTTTGTGTGTTCCATCAGTGGCTTCTTTAGGAAGTTTACATGTATGTGTAAAAAGTGATAATCAGAAGTTGTACAAATAATAGCTATGTATCTGTTGAGCAGCTAAAAGGATAATCAAAAATTATTTAGGAAAACTTTGATAAAACTTCTTTTGCTGAAAGCTTTAATATGAAAGATAAACCTAAACTGTCATTTAACATTAAAGCTGTATTGGGTTATTGTGGGGAAACTGCTGCCAGTATTTCTCACTCCCTGACAAATTACTGTAAGGTATTAACATTCTGTGATGTTTTATGTAAGAACTAATACTGAGCAAGTAGTAACAGATACAGAATATAATCCCATGGGATAGGACAAGTACTTGATACTTCCTGTAGTTCGAAGTACCACTTGTCAAATTCGTGAGGCTTGACCTGCAAACACTGATAATACATTGCAGAAACACAGGGAGAAGCCATTGAGTGACACAATCTGTCCACTGCAAGCTGACAGCAACCTGTATTAACTGGGCTTTCTTTCTTTTTTTTTTTTTGGCAAGTACAAACTGTCTCCAAACCAGAATCCTGCTCATTTCATGAATGTCTGTTCTGTAATTCCCTGACCAGTTGCACTTCTTAACATAATGTAACAGCACTGGAGATTTCAAGAGTTAACATACAGGTAAAGAAACCCTTGCTACAACAGATTTGAAATCCTTGTACCTGTGGTCACTTTTTCAATGGGTTCTCCAAAGTTATTTTTGCTTGCCAGCCCCTAAGAGAAGGCATGTAAAAAATCCAGAAATACAAACACACTGCTGTAACCTGAGTGTATGGAATGCAAACGTGTGATTATTGCAACTATTCATGATTAAAAAAATGCAAAAGCCAAATTATAAGTCGTTTAAAAATCCACAAGCAGGTTCATTGGTTCAGTGTATCCATCTTCAGTGTCTTGAAGGCACCACCTACTATACTATTCCTAACAAAAGAAGGATTTTATTTCCACAGCAATATCTTTTCCTACAGTAACTACAACCCAATTTGGCCAAAACCCCCCCATACTGTTACTTACTCACAGAGTTTTCAAACTTTCAGTGTGAAGGACTTCACTAAAAATTGTAAACAAAACAGTAATTAATATAAACCAGCTCCTTCTGGCTCTGGTTAATCTGCAGTAACAAAACCCCTAAAATTAAGAGACCCATTGATGCCCTGACACCAAAATACTAGAGAGAAAATTGGCTTCTTTTTGTTCTTTGTTATTTTGCAGTTCCCCAAAACAAGAGATGACCAAACCCAAGGGTGTGCCCATTACTCAGATGAGTTTAGTTTACTGACAGTGGTGTTCCTTATAATTGCAGTTTTGACCCTTTCCTTGGCATTTCCAGTGAGCCAGAACAAAACCAAACATAACATTTCTGACAAAAAAACCCATTTGTCCCAGCTCTTTTGGAAACACATTTAGGAGAAGTAAAAAAATGCTAAACTAGGTGAGGTGAAATTTTCCAAACTGCTTGGCATAATATTAATATTACCTTTGAAAAGCTACAGCTGCAGTTCTAACTCAAAAAGCCTGTGCAAGTTTTACTAATGGCTTCAACAAGAAAGGAGAGCGTGAACTTTGAGAGAAACTAAGCATCACATTATTCCATCCAGCTCTGTGATGGAAAACCTCAGTTCATCTGAGCTAAAAGCTTGGGTTTGTGAGACACTGGTGGATTACTCCCCATATTTGTTTCACTTATGCTGGATGGGACCTAAACTGAACTTGGGTCAGCACTAAAGGACAGTTCAAGGGAGCAATTAAAAAAATAATAAAACTTGGCTGAGTTTGTGTCCCTGTCCACCCCCAGATCTATGTTCATTTGGCTTAGTGTTTGACTGTTTCAAACAATCCCATTTCCTTCACTTTTGGCCCCAACAAACTCCAGACACACCAGCAGCTCCTGCTCCCCTGAATGCACAGTTGGGCTGTGAGGGGAGCATTTGCAGTGCCTGAGCTGGTATTTCATCAACAGATCACACTGAGAGCAGCAGCTGCCTTTGTTTTAGCATGTTGTTGCAATACATTATTTGTAAGTGTGCTGTTCATACTAAGCTGGCAAACTTTTCGGTTACTTTGAGTGCTGGAACTTCATGTGAAGATTTCCCAAACCTAGCACTAGTTTGTTGGAAATTTTTGTATGCTGTGCAAAGAGGCAAGCATGGGATCTTGAGTTTCTAATGATAATTAACTAGAGAATTAAAGGTTTTAACCCTGAAAAACAAGGAACTGCCCTTTTCAGCACATGAAGCTTCTCCATGAACACAAGTAATCCTACAAACCAGAGAAGGAATGATGAAGGCAAGTTCTCTAGAGCCAAGTAAAGAGAGCTCAGAGTGAGAGGAGCTGACACTGACCAACACTGAACAGTAGGCAACTGACATTTAACAAAAATATTTTGAGTTATCCCAGGGTCAGAATAGCTCATCTTGACTGTAAAGTGTGACAGAGTGAAGAGCAGTGCACACAGTGCCAACCCCCTCGGAAATGAGCGTGCTGGGCATTACCTAGGTGAGAAAATCTGGCCCTGCAAGCTGTGCCACAGCTATTTGTGTCCAAAATAACAGCAAAATTAAGGACAAATCCCTCAACAATCTCAAGAGGTAGCATAGAGATTTTTATGTTCCAGCCTCTCTTTCCTGCTCAGCATTTCCCTGTGGCACTTCCCCATCAAAGCAGGTGACAGCTGAGATTAAATCCATCGCTTTTTTACTGGACAACGATAAGAACAAGCTGTGAACAAGGAGCTACATGGAAACACTCTGGAGTGAACACCAGACAGAGTTCTGTGCACATGATTTTGTGTGAGAAAGTGTCACTCACTCAATGTTCCCACTCAGCACTAACAGTCTATTGCAGTCATGCTTAACACCAGAAGGACCTGAACTCCTCACAACATGAACTGCCGTTGTCAGCCCTTGCACTTGACATTTGCTACCACTGGACTACAGGAACACTTTTCAGTGCTGGATTTTTCTTGTGACCGAGGTCTTGTTCATCACAGAACAGATGGAAGGAATGTGAGCACTATATTGCAGCCAAACTACAGCTTGTTCATTTTGCTCTTCTCTAATATGCTTTCTAGTGAGGATACTGCACCTATTAACGTGCATTTCCTGAGGCACCTGCTGTTTAAGGTTACAACTTTTTTTAAGAAGTCTACTTTTATATAAAATAAAGAAGGTCTTAATTAAGTATGTTGTATTTAAGGATGTAGTTTGTATAGATTCTCTAATAAGCATCCTAATGCCAACAGCTGATCCAAGCAACGAGCTAACTTTGGGTTACAGAACTAGCAGAGCAGGAAAGAAGAAAGTTCAGTTAAAAGTACGTCAGCTCCACCTTTTACTCGAGTATTTCCTGCTGAGTGCACAAAAAAATGCCATTTCAAGAACTCAAACTACCTTGTATTACGTATTGGAAAAATTTTTTCAAGAGCTTGTGTATACAAGTTTGAAGGAACATGACAATAATGTGAAATACCAGCTGAGTAAGAGACAGCCTGGGCTTCCCTGGGAGCTCCCGTGCCGGGGACCCACCGGGGCAGCTCTGCAAAGACACACTGAGCACAGCAGTTGTTACATTAATGGACAGCTACAAAACACAGCTTTTGCACTGTGTTTAAGTGAATTTTCAGGAATGCTGATTTCATCCTTGTTACAACCTTCCCTTGGACCTGCTTTGTTGGGTGGCCAATTCCACGAGTGTCACAAGAAAAGTGATGTGTTGGAGCATTTACAAAGTGCCTTAGAACAAACATTTATCGCTACGGCAGTGCTCAGGTTTTTGCTAACTTTAAGAATACTTGTACGTAGCTTTTTTTAATATGTCACAACTATAATGCAACAAACAAAAATTCTGTGATTCTGTTTTCTGTGCTAACTGCTACCTAGTGGAAAACAAGTTCTACTCTACTTTTCTGGACACTTCCATATATATTATGTAGGTATTTGGAGCTTGTGCATGCTAAAGTGTATAAACGGATTTAAGGTCTAAATCTGTACCCTTTTGCCAGAACATGAGCTTGAAAAAAAAGGCAAATTAAGTAAACAGTCAGAAGTAGATACTGTTTTTCTGGTACTCCATGACTATATTGTGCAATATTGTTTTCCAAGCTCACTGTTATACAAGTAAAAGCAATTCTGTTCAGTTTTGTTGATCCTCAGATACTGTGTGACATTTGCTTTTGGAATGGTTAGTCTCAGCAGGGCATAAATTAAGCTTCCAGCTGTCTTTCATTTTGGATATTAGGAAGCTCATCTGCTTGTAAGTTTTGCTACTAAAATGTTCAACTTGTGCAGAACAATGCCCTAGATTTCAGGAATTCTTTACTTTTTTTCCAAAGCTTCAAGACCTGTAAAGAAAAAAGGATATTAACAGAGGACTGTTTCCATAGCATGCCTGCCATCTCAGATACCCTGAAACCCTTTTCTCCTTTACAGAAAGAGAAATTGAATTATCTGGGAGTCCCAGCTTCATGATGAGCATTGATTTAACTGTTCTTCCTCTGTGACCAAATGGCAATAATTCCTGTAACTGCAGTATATTGGGTTTCAGGCACATCTGTCTGAAAGTGGAAATGTTACAAGAATTCTTCTAATATGAGCAAGTATCTTAGGCAAAGAGATATATTCCATAACCACAACAGCTAGATTTGTTCCAAAAGGAGTTTAACCTGGCAACAGTGTCACTGAAAATAATAACAAACACTTAGCTTGACATATTTATTTTTCAAGGTCAATAAATAAATGTAAATACACAAATTGGGAAAAAATCTTAGTAACAGAATGTTTTTAAACAACATTCTGGCTTTAAAGTCTCTGTTATTGACACTATTGGAATAGTTTCTGAACTGCTTAAAATAGCTAAGTCATTATGTTGGTGATCCTCCATCACATTAATTTGTTTGAAGAAGTTAGGCTGCTGCAAAGGAAAAAAGACATCAACCTTTGCTTTGACACAGAAAATGGTCTGAACTGCACACATTAAGTATTAAAATTACTTTTCTGGGTGTGACTTTTCTAGAGAAGAGACATTTTAAAATGTACAGTTTGCATTAGAGACCTCCTACTGTTCATTACTTCATCATTATAAAAGGGAAATTGTAACAAAAGTGAAAAAAAAAACAACAAACAAACAAAAGAGGAAAAGGCATGGAAGAAAAGTGATAAAAATTGGCCCTTTAGTTAGTAAGACATTCTTCCTTTATCTAGTTTTCATTCTAGGTAGATGACAGATTTGTGTGATGACTGGTTGCCATCACTGCAGCAAAGTCTGCTCGAAATAATTTTAAAACAGCTTTTTACTGATGGACTTGCATTAGACACCCTCTTCCAACAGACACCCTCCAAACTCCTGAAACCAGGAATGTCACATTCCACCTGGCTGCCTTAGCTTTCCCAGGTTACTGTGTATGAGTGCTAAGGCTGAGAGCCCAGGAGAAGCAGCCTTTGTCAAAAGTATCTACATATTGCTAAATAGAAATTTTTATCAAAAGGTTCAGCAAGAAGGTAATTGTTACTGATTTCATGGAAGTGGAGGAAGATTTGTGGTTCCCTCAAAATTCATCAAGTGTTCGGTTTCTGCATTCTATAAATACTACAAGACACAACATGTTTATTTGGTTCCCATAAATTAGAAAAATCTGGTTTCCAAAAATTCTAAATTAGTGATTTAAAAAACAAAATATTACACCTGACCAGCTTCCAACCCATCTTAGAGAGCAGCTTCACTGCTCTCTCACCCTTCAGAAGTGTGCTTATTTTAAGAATACACGATTTATAAAACAAACAAATAAAGTGTGTTTTTAACTACAGTACACTTGCTTAAATACACAAGTGGACACGTTAACGTCATGTTAAAGTTCAAGGTACTTCTGGAAAAAAGGCAGATAGTTAGTTATTTTAACTCTGCATTCTTACATAGAATATAAGGATTATTATAGACCTTAGTTTCCTCTCATCATTCATCTATCATATGGAGAGGTCAATAAATAAAAGCTTATCTGGTCCAGTTTACCTACAAGAGAAAAAATAATAAAAGAAAAAGAAGTTACCTATAAAATTACTTGTTTAACCCTGATAACATCTGAGTTGCCATACCCAGTTTGTAATTGCAAGAAAAGCAAACAATATTCATCTTGCTTATTAATAAATGCCCCATTTTTGTATGACAATTTTTGTGTGATGCCTATCAAGTCACATACTCTTGGGGCAAGAAAGCTGGCCAGGAGATGCAGTGAGAGCAGTAACACAGTGTAAATCTGGGTTCAGAAAAAGAACATACCAGATCCAGAAGCAAAGAAATCTGGACACACTGAGGAGGCAGTGCCCAGCTGTCACTTGGGCTCTTGTGTCATGAAGACTATACCCAGCCTCAGATATAGCTTCATAGCAGGTAAGTAACACAGAACTCTGTTGTGCTCATGTACAGACTTCAGGGAAAAGCCTTGCCCAAAATGAATGACCTCCCTTGTTTAGAGTAGAAGAGAAGATAGCTTACTGACTGATGGACAGGTAATGGATGTCACTGGGACACAGGACTTGCCATGATTTGTGTGTTCAGCTACAAGGTGCAGTATTTTTATGACTAACTCAAAGCACAGCCGCGTCCAACTGTGATTTGGAATTCCCTCGTGGGCAGCTCGCACTCTGACTTTGAAGGAAGTCTGATTGTAACAAAGTCATCCATCCTCTTGGAACAGGAACAAAATCCATGGGGTAATCAGGCACAGGCGGCGTGTAACAGGTTTGTCTTCCTTTGTACTCCTTGTTTTTGCTTCTGAGGACATGCACTTGGCTCCAGAGTGACTCCATGTTCTGTTACAAGAGAACACAGCTATTCTTCTCTTTTTCCTTCTCCTTCTCCCGAGGCTCTTTCCGTTTGCGTTCGTTACTCCCGGATTGTCTCGCGCTGGCTGGAGAAGCAGCACCTTGCACCTGCTGCTGTGGAGACAAATAAAACTGTGAATGAACACATTATTGTAGGTGCAGCCTGAAGTGTTACTGTGTGTCCAAGTTCACAGACAGAAGTTTAAATGTTAGGCAAACCCAGCAGAATTCAGGTAAGGGCTTTTCGTATAAATACTCCAGAACCTCCACAAAAACCGCTGATTTCTAAAAAATTAAGTCAGCTGGAAATACATTTCAAGGCCTGTGTGTCCCTTCTGTTGTGTCCACATATGTAGATGTTGTTTCAATAATAAAATATAGCTTCAAGCATTTTCTGGCACTTCTGTGTTACTGTACTGGAATTTTTTCCCGCTTTCCTTTATAAGAACATAATCCACGTTTCAGAATTTACAGAGTCAAAGTGTTGGTTTTGACAGTGAGATATGGCAAAACAGCAGCTTTTTGTGACTAGGAACTCATTAACAACTTGGCAAGGGGGTTGGTATACAAAGGCAACATAAGTTTTGTTAATTCACCATCTATTCCAACTGTTACCTGCTCATAGCTGCAAATGAGCAGCAACCTGTTAAGCAGGTTCTTCAGTTCCTTCTACCTTTTGTCAGCCAGCAGTGGTGAACCTGTGTCTTAGAAGCAGCTACTCGTGGTTCTATTAAAGCAACAAGCAGTGGAAATAACACAACTTTTAACTGTCAAACTTCTTGTTTCATGCTTATCAAACATCAGATAATGGTTCTGAATTGCTCCAGGCCGAAGACTCAGCCTTCATACACATAATTTCTTACATATTTGTAAATATAAGCAGTTCTAAAAGTCTTCAGTTGTTAAGAACTCCCTGAGTCCAGAACACCAACTTAAACATTGCCTCTTGCAGAGCAGATTCAGTTAAACTGCATTTTTGTAGATACATGTGCATGAATCCCATTTTCAAAGCATTTTGAAATCAGCTGCTTATGGTGGGTATGGGACAGAAAGGTGTACTGGGAGAAACTTAACTGCCCAATTTGAAATGACTGAATAGATTCACATGATATCATAGACAGAATCACCTAAAAATGTACAGCAACAAACTTCTGCAAGACAAAGCTTCAACTGCTATCAACAAATTCTTATTTGAATGCTCTTTTGCAAGTAATGTAAAATACCAGCTGACACCACCTTTGTAACCTTACATATGAACTCATCCCATCATTCCAATTTGAATGAAACGAATGAAACCCCAGTTTAGAAGGTCAGGCCAGCTTTAAAGTACTGAAGTGTCAGCAGCTGCTACATCTCCAGGCACACTGCAACAACCAGCACATTCCCAAAGACTCCTGTATTCCCCGTGGCATTTGCTGTACAGGATGTAAACAGTCTCACCAGGCTGAAACATGGACACACACAGGTTGTGTCTGTGCAATTAAGGTAATACTCTCTCAAATTCATGATCATATTCTGTAATGCTGCTTTCTTACCTGGACCTGAGCAGCTGCTTGTTCTTGCTCCTGATAGTACTGAGAAGCTCTCCTGTCCTCCTCTTCCTGGAGCTTCTTGGCTAGCTCTAGGTCACTGATTCCTTCTGGGATCTGTTCCCAGTTAATCTCTTGACTTTGCTGCTCTTGTTGTAGAGACAATGCCATCAGATAATCCTAAACAGGAAACTTGGTTATTAATGCTCTTTCACACAGAAAAGAGTCAAGTCACATCAAGTGAAATTTTCAGCATGTCCTGCTACACAGCACCATCCCTCTTCTGCCAGCCTTATCTTCAAATGGAAAACAGGAATTTGTTTCAGAACCTGTCCATAACCTCAACTGCAGAACAGCTGCTTTAGTATATCCTCTCACAGTGCCTACATCCCATCACAGAAAACACAAAAGCTAATTAAAAAACTGTGCTTTCAGGTTTATATTCCATTACCTGAACAGCAGCAGAAGACAGAGTGTCAGCTCATACCAGTTCTAGGAAGAACATTTTGAAGCTGTCACTTTGTAATTTTCTCTAATTAACACTCTGATTATGCTTGATGGAGTATCTGTCCCCACTCCACTGAACAATGCTGGGAATACATTAGGAACACCAACTCCTCAGCAGATGAGAAAATCAAGTGTAGTTTTGCATATAACCAAACAGTAACTCAAAATATTACCAGCCCTGTTACCTCTCCCAGATTTTTATTCTGCAAGAGAGATGCAGTGCTTGAATTTATTAATAAGCATCTTATTAATATTCCCCCCAGTATTTAAAAAACATTAATGCTGATAATTATAAACTTATGCTTGTTCAGAATGTAAGAATTCCAAGGAGCTTGGTCTTGCCATGCACTCGTGCATTAACTGGTACAACTCAGCCCCACCTTGGACACAACTTCTGTCAGCTCTGGATCTCATGAAGAGTAACAAACACCCACCACGACACACAGTCTGCTGAGAGTTTTGTCCTACATTCAGCCAGTGGGCAACAGAAGGCAAAGTTCAGTTATGACAACATTAATGAGCTGAAATATGTTTGTTGTGGAGGACAAGTTCCACAGCCTGGTTCTGTACCCATGTACCAGGCAGATGTGACATTTCCAAGTTTTTTGCACAAGTGGATTCCAAGAGATTTTAGAATCATTTTCCAAACTATTCAGTTGGTCTCACTTTTCCTCCCTCAAAAGCATATTAATACTTTCAAGTAGCACTTTGGAGAACCCCAACTTTATCATCTAAAGGATTTTTATAGTCCCATACCTGCATGAGTATCCACCTGTGTTATTATACACACATATGACTAAAAAGAAGTACTAAATGTTATATATAGCCACAAGCAAACAGAAAAATACAACGGAAAGGCAGTACCTGATCTATTTGATCCTGCTGCCCTCTGTAGACTGTCTCAGGGTCTGATGGAGGCCGTAGGTGGAATTCAGAGTCACAGAAATTCCCGTCCCCATCCACGTTGTGTAAGCTTTCCCAGACAACCTTCTCTTCTGTAAGAAAGCCCTGGTCTGTCACCAGCAGGTAAAGCTGACCCTGTGCAGAACAACAAAGAAAATGTGTAAAACTAAAAAAAATTACCTTTTACAATCTAAGTAGCAGAAATGATCAGGTAACACAAATGTTGCATCCCAATAAAACGTTCATTGAGAGTTTTGAGCAAGTTTAAAAATTAACTGATTAAGCTTACAGCATTAAACCACCAGATACTAGTATGCACTGCTAAATTAACAGCCACACAATTTCTGTATTCCTGTAATCACTGGGCTAAAGATGTACCACAGCAAGAGGCAGATCCTGTCCTAATGATTTCACAGATTTAACAGGTCAGAAATGGAAACATCATCCATATTCAACACATATAGGATGAGCTCACTGATTTCTCTTAAGCCATTAAACAACTGCCTAAAAGAAATGCTGAAATTACCATCAGATCTCTCCAATCCCACCATGTTCACAGCCATCCCTCCTGCCACTGGGAGGTCATAACATAAAAAATAATATTTGAAGACTCACGTGCAGCAGTTATTCTAATACTACCTAATATCATAAGATGCATTTGTACCAAGAGCCAAATAGAACAGATAAATAACCCCAAAGAGCCAAACAGAACAGATAAATAACCCCAAACATAATCAAAACACAGACAACACTACTACATGTTCAAGCTTTGGAATGGAAGTTACCCTTACAGAATAAATACAATTGTCAGCAACAAGTCTGACCACATAACATGATCTAAGGAATCATCTTTCCCTTGGAAACCTGCTTAAAAACTGAATAAGATGACTTTAAAAAGTTGTAAAAGAAAATATAATAAAATCCCAGAGTGTTTAAGGTAAGTGTATTTGAACCTTTTAAATTTTATTTTGAACAATATATTGATTCAAACAAAACCTACAAAAGGGGTGTGTGTGTCAGGTTTTCCTCTATTATGCCACCTATTTTTAATTACTTTGTAAACAGCCCATAAGCTGTGTATCTTAGTACTAATACTGAAATAGGAAAATGTTACTGCTTTCACAATCTCCAAACTATTACAAAATGAGTTTTTCTACACACAAATATTAAGGTGTATCATTGCCTTGATGGGATTAGAATCTAGTATCTGTCATCCAAAGACAGTTTAAAGCTAACAACTGTTTGACATAGAGAACTGTTTCAATCAAATAAAATTCATATTCCTCCTTTGCTTTTAAGGCTTCCTCAGTTGAACTGTACCTGAGCACTGACTGAAAAAATGTCACATTAAATAGTAAATTTAATACAGCTCCCTAATAAAAGGCAAGCTTTCCCTAAGCTGCATTACTACCCCCAACACCTACACACCACCACTCTATTTCCAACATCACTTGCACGGTTTAAAATGTGCTGCTTCCCTTGAACAAAACCCAGCAAACCAACAGAGTCTCCCCAGTCCTTGGCAAGAGACAAAGTTCCTGTTCAGTTATTGGAATGAAAGAACAATGGGAAAGCACAGGTCAGAGATCCAAAGTCATCTTTCCCTTGTTTTTTATCAAGTGCTCTGATCTCTACTTCGTCTCAGTATGATTTAAATTAATTTCTCAAGATACCAAACAGGATCCTCACAATATTGTAATATTCGTGTAACTTTTCACAATAATTGGACAACTTTCATACACAAAGGAAGAGGAGTCAGTTCTTTTTCTCTAAGGTATATTGCAGCTACTCATCTCTACAGATATCAATCTTCCAGGAACTTCCATGGTTTTATTCCTTCTAGTTGCAACAAGAAAACAGAGGCCGTGTTACAGGCAGGTTTTGCAGGCACACTGTTCAGGCCATGCATGTTCTCTTCCCAAAGGCTCCCAGGCTACCTCCACTGGCACAGCCAAATTCCACTGAGGGGATCTTGTGATTCCAGAAAAACCTTTTATCATATGACCTTCACGCTGCCTCTAAATTTGAGCTGCACTAAATAAAGACCTGCCTGGTGCCAGGAACCAACCACCCTTTCCCCAGCACTTGCCAGATCATGGGATCAGCCAGGCTGCTGGGAGACAGGGCTACACCACCCACACCCGCAGCGTTCCCAGCTCCAGCAGTCGCACACCACACCTGTACCCTACCAAAGCTCCTGCACTCCAGCTCCACTCAGGGCAGCACACCAGAAGAAAAAGGGGAAGAGGGCACACAGTGCCAGAATCAGGAAGAATTACTGAGTGTAAAAACACTTATTTACACTGAACTAAAAACCTTTAAAAAACAGAAAGAACAGAACGTGTTTACTACTTAACAGATCATTGTTCTGACTCTACATCTGCTTTCTAGCCTGAGTTAAAGCTAAAACAGGATGATCAGCACACTAAGGTCATGCAATGAAGGTAAACAATGTACACAGATATGTTTTTCAAATACACCTTGGCAGGAACAGTACCATATTTGACAAAATGCTTCTACCTTCATAAAATCTTAACTGACAGTTTCTAAACTATTACCAGCTTATCTTTTAGATTTATTTTTAAATGTGTGGTTTTTTAATAAATACCCAGTCTCCTGGGCTAATTAGAATAATAATTGCTAATTACTCAAAGTGTATTTCTAAAAATACATGAATTTTATTACACAGACGTAATTTATTAAATGTATAATTCCCTTTTCATTAACTTGGTAACTGCTTTGTTTATACGTTTCCATATATTGGTTTGGAGGGAGAAGAGGGAAAAGCAGTATTAGAGAAAGACAAAATAATGGCATAGTTCTTGTCCTAAAAGTTCTACATTTCATTTTCTCTGATATAGGTTGTGTCTTCATTTTTCCTAACTGATGGACTTCTGGACTTCTCCATAATCCAGCTACTGCTGACTAGTGCTCAAACTCCATCTGCAGAATGAGCATTAAAAACAGTAAATGGAAAGAATAAAGCAGTTGAAAAACCTCAGCTCTGTGGCAACAATGCATTTGGCACTCACATGAGTATGTTGGAGCTCCACAATTTCTGGAGAGCTGATCTTGGCTAAAAGCCCAAGTCAAGGCTATTTCTGACTTTCTTGATGTGAAAGACCACCTAGTCACAGCTACTGCAAACAGCTGGGCAGGTCAGAAGCAGCCAGAAGAGTTACTGCTGGCCTTTAAATATAAACTAAAAATTATTTTGTCTTCATTAAAAGAGTTTCTTGATATCTCAAATTCTGTAATGTACCACTCACCAGAAATCCAAAGCAAAATGAACACCGTTTAAAAGCAACAACCTCAGGAACTAAAAGCCTGAAGATAACACAGAAATTAAATACTAGCTGCAAGTGAGGTCACCATATTGACCACAAAAAAACAAGAATAATGGCCTATATTTCAAAACTTAGCATTTCAGAATTCTAAGACTTCTCAAAAACGACAAGATTAAAATCCTTGTGACTTAGCAGCAGTAAACCTTAAATACACAAACAAATAATACTGTTCTTCAAATATTTTAACTCAGTATTTCTTAGGATTTTAATTTAGTTCTTATAGGTAAAATTCAGACACAGATTTTTACTCACTGCTTTAACCTGTTCTGTATTATTGATATTAACTCATTGAAGTGTTGCATTTTATTTCTTAAAGGAAAAAGGACCTCAACTGAGAAGTACATGCTTACAACTATGAAGATGATAAAGCACAGACAAACACACCAAGTTTGGGCCTTTAATCTAAATGCTGAGCTGCAGAAGACTACAAACAGTCTACATCTTACAAAAACAGTCTATTTATAATCCACAAGGTCAAAGTGATACTCACTGACTGTACTTAATATAAGTATTTTAGAAGTTTTAATAATAGCACAAAAAGGCATGATTTCCTTAAATATTTTACCTGGAATATCCTTTAGATGAAGTAAAGGGGGTATCCTGCACCTCTAGGTACCATTTGTATCCAGAAAGTACAGCTGTACTTTGATTTAGTATTTTCCTTTTTAAAACCAAACGGCTTTGAGGTTGGGGTTGTTCCCCCTGCCCTCATCCCCCACCATAAAAGCAAGCATAAAAGAATGCACAGGCTTGATTCACAAACTACTACCAGTTACTGCAAGAACTAAATTTAGAAGAATGGAGAGAACCAAAACTATACTTAAAATTGTGACTTAAATGAGTTGCCTCAGGAAGTATGATGTTTGACCATAAACAGACACATTTCATAGCTTTTTGGTTTTTAAATGGAGGAAGGGAGGAGAAAGCTCCTTTTACCTGCCCTACTGCTTTAGGAGAGTGGCACTGTACAAAGATTTAAAACAGATCTCAGATGTGCTCTAGGAACAACCAGAAAACCAGATTTGTTACCTGTCTGTAGGGTTAATCATTATTTATCAGGACTATTCAGACCTTTAACTCAGCTTGTAAGGAGTTATTCAAAATGCCAAAGATAAGCACTGACAGTCAAGATCAACAGAGGGAGAAAAAAGGACTAGTAGGGACAAATGAACAAGTGCCATTCACATGAGATACATGACATTACACATAATAGATGGCAAAACCAGTGGGCCCTTTACCTTTTTGCACATCACACACTTCTCTTTTTTCACAAATACAAGCATACTTGAAATTAAATTCTTATTTAATAACATAATCAAAATATAATTTCAAGAATTCTATACAAAGGTAAAAATTCATATACTATGATCTTAGTAAAGGCAAAGTTGTTTTAGAACAAAGATGCTCAGTAGGTAACTGTAAACTTGCCAAGGCAGTGGCATCCATTCCATGGAAGAAGGAGTTCCTGAAGCACTAACCAAGTTGACACCTGCTTTTTGTATCCGGGAATACTCCTTTCACAATTCCCACCATTTTACTTCTCCAGATTCAGATTAAAAAATAATCTCTTCCCTAACAAAGGGAACAGATATTGTAGCTCATCTCAACTTCTCCAAACATCTGGTATTTTGAACACCATGATGGAGCTATTCATCTACTGGCCCAAATGTAAAGCAAAGTTTTAGATCCTCAGAAACAAGAAATTCAGTAAATTAAACCTTATCATTGCCAATCACAAACTGCAAGTAAATTTAAGCCATCTAAGAAGTGTATGTCATTACACATAAGCACAAAGAGTTAACACAGGCAGCAAACTGAACATAAAGGGAAGAGCTACAAGAAGATTTAAAGCAATAATGGATCCTGGTATCTAAAACACTGTAATCAATAATTCATAAGTAACGTTTGCCACAGACCTTACATTCACTGTAAGCCATATTTACATGTAACAAACTGGAATTTATCTCTACCTCAGGACAGGGGAAAAATCCAGATTTGCTTTGAAGCAAGAACACAAAACACAACAGTAAAGACAAGAATGTTGAATATACCTTGTATTTGGTCATGGTGCTAAAATGGTTGTTCCTGAAGAACACACAAAGTTCTCCCTCCTGGACAGCTGAAGTCAACTCACACAGTCCATGGTATGTCAATTGTGTAGCTGTGTTATTTAGGAATTGCTCAGCAACAAACCCTACAAAAGCAATACACAATGTTATGTGTCTGGTCCACACTTGCTAATATAAAAGCTGGTTACAACAGTAGTATTTTTCCTATCTCCCCCCCCACTAAGATGCCTCCATATTGCCACAAATCTAAGGGAACACGTTCAGGGAGGAAAAAACAAGTTGAAAGTTCTAAAACCACAGCATTGTAGAGAAGCCTCTCATGTTCAGAAGTGCTGTATCCACTTCTAATACTACTGATTTTTTTCCTTGTTGTCACATACTATATAATTCATATTCTAACTATAGGAGATAATGCAGAGCTGAGCTGCAACCTGAATGCTGCCCATACCACCTTTTCATAAAGGGAAGTTCTCTCACGCTTTTGAAAAAGTACACTGAATAGATCAAGGGAATGCAGCTGATTCTTGTTTCAGAAATTGCATCAGAGAAGTTTAGAGGACAAGCACAGTGCCGTCTGCCAGCCCAGGGAAAGAAGCTCAGCAGGCAGAATGCAGCTCTTCACACCTGTATCTCTACATAACAAGATCCACATGAAAAATATGTAACTTGGATTTGTTAGGCTACTTTAATAAAGCATAAAAAATGTTACCCACCTTCACTAACCAGTTCACTGTTGTCTGACTGTTTACAAGAAATTATCTTCTCCACCAGCTGATTGTAACTGCAGTTACCAACTGCTTTTACTATGTCAGCAACCTGGAGCAGGAAGGAACAGCACACAGAACAGAGAACTTACCTCTGTGAAGGACAGAACACAACTGCAAGCCTATGGCAATTACTCGTAAGAAAATAAGAGTTCAAAGAGAGGATGTTATCCCCCTTTGGTCTAGTATTTACTAGACCAAAAAGTTTTAGCCCAGAGTGTTACATATTTTGCTGTTTCAGATCCCATGTTAAATCTTTCAGTTAACCCTTAGCATCAAAAGCTGTTGCTAAAGTAGATGGAGGAGAGATCAGTTGGGGCCAAGGGGGACTCCAAGGGGTAAGAGAACAGCGACTCTCACCAACAAGGCATGAAAAAAATCTGAGTCAGATTATTCCAGCCAAACTCACCAGTATTCCCCTAATTAAACGGTACCACTGTCCTGTGTATTAAATAATATAATTAAAAGTAAATTATATGTTTGTTAAACATGCAGTTCTCTCCAATCAATTCTACAGTCCTCATTTCTCAAAAGTAGTGCCTAGTAAATCAGAATTAAAGAAAGGAGGAAAGTAACCTTGCATTCCTCCCAAGTGTTCTCTAATAAGCCTCCAAAAACTACGACTGGGATGCTGTGTCTGGTGACTTATCTCCCTCAGAAAAACAATTCTCATTTACAGTCATAGAAGGCTTTTCAAGTAGTCTGACAATAGACCTGGGCTCTGCAAAGTTCCTGCACTAAAAAACACACACAGTCTGTATTCCCTCCTCAGTTTTTCTCACTAGATTTAAAAAATCCATTACCATAATCATCATTGACTCGTTAAAAATCTAAAACGTTCCCCTCCCACGAATAACATTCCCAATAACTTATACTCTGAGTTATTAATAAAAAAAGGAGTTACCTGAGGATCCACTAACCACCCGTGGTACAAGGGGATATCAAGAAGATCAAACACGATGCATTCAGGTGTGTATTCGAACACTCGAACACCCGTAAACTTCACATTGACATCCAGACCCGTCTGCAGCTTATGGAGAATTGCCATGGCATCACTCATGTTCTGACAGCAGAAAGAGAAAAAACAGATGACCAAACAGAGCTTTGGACACTTGATGGTTACTCTTGCAACTCTTAATCACTCCTAATCAATTCAACACTTCAAAAAAATTGTACAGAAGGGGAAATCACCTAAACAGTTGTTTCAATGCTTATTTACGTAATTCATTCTCATTGTGCCAGAAGATATCTGAAAAATAAGAATTCTCCCCCCAATCAACTGTATCTGACTGTTTCTTCTTCTACACCCATAAGCTGCTTTTAGGCAGCTCCTGTTGCTTTTAGCTCTATTTCCCATAGGCACAAGCCAGATGTTGGCAAGAAAACTGAATTATAAGGGAAGCTCCAAGGGACTTTTCTTGAGGTTTCTCCTCCCCTTTAAGTCCTGCCTTATAAGTCAAGCTGAAATACTTGCCACTACATAATAAATGAACAAAACAAAGATCTACACAGATCTACCTGCCAATTCTAATTTCAGGGTTCAGTACTTAAAAGTGACAAATAATTAAGACTCTGATTTTTTTCTGTTTCATAAGAAAAGTTTGCTATCTTATTTTGGGCAGACCTTTAAATGGCCTGTAGATTCTACTGTGGAAACAAGTCATGAAAGTAGCACTTATTACAGCATTGATCCCAATGGAATCCTAAGGAGAATTATCAGGTTATGAAGAGCCAATCACACAAAGCAAAGATGAGCCAAAGAAAAAGTGCTTTGTGAGACAGTTCTCTCGAACCAACAGACAAGAAAATTTCCTGACATGCAGGAAAAAGAATTTTCCACCAAGTGAGAAGATTCCACAAAGAGTATGATTAGAAAGTATGTGCAAAAAATGCAGGGAAACTGAGGCACTTTTTGTTCGTTGTTTGTTTGGGGTTTTGTTGGGTTTTGCAACATTCTGTTGCTTAAGAGGAATTCAGGTTTGCAACAATAAGAACAAAAACCATGACAAAACCCAGAAATACAGTTTGGACAGGAGATGGAGACACAAAAGATTCACAGACCAAGTTAACTGGTCTCTAATAACCATTAAGATGGTTAGAGACAGTTGCCTCTGTTGTCTTCTGATCCAGTACCTGCATTTGAGCATGGTTACAATGAATGAGAGAGTTTTAATGCTTGCAACCCTTTAACTGCATTGTTCTGTCAATGTTCTGTTACCAGGAAGGTAAAAGCTCCCTCTACTTCAATACATGTGGCTTCATCCTACTGACAATTTTGCTGTCACAAGATTTAGAATTTAGCAAGATTTATAAGTAATTCTCAAGACTAGCTCAGACTTTCTTTAAGAAAGTTTTTATCATTATAATAGCAAAGCAAACCACCTGAACAAGTGCATGTCATTAGTAGGGACCAGATATCAAGCATGAAAAAAACACAACTATCAGGGGTATTTTGAAAGAAATTTGTTTACACTCTTACTCTGCTAAAAGAATAGGAAGTCTATAGTAAATCAGCACTAGTCATCACAAATTCAGATCATACATCTACAGACAATAGTTGCATTTATTTTGTAATGTTTACTTTGCAAATGAAGCAGGATTACATCAAACTGACCAGAAAACCACAGAAGTTTCTCCCTACATTTTCAACAGTATCATTTCTACTTTAGCTATTTCTGCACCTTCAAAACAACTTAGAAGATTCCCAGAACAGAAGGCTTCTTTAAAATTACAATGAGATATTTAAGGTATGTGACATATATGTAGTAAACCCATATCTTTGAGCATAAGAAAGCTACAGAGGTTGTACTTTCACCAGGCATATAGTTTTCATCACCCTCTTGTATGTTGGTTATAGCTATAAACCTTCTGCAGCCCAGAACTGTGTGCAAAAAACCAGTCAATTTTGTTATTACAAAAGTGATTCCTATAATTTGACACAAATCAATCCCAAGTTACTCCATTTGGTTTTTCAACACTGAGTAAGAGCAAGAAAAAAAAGACTGAATAATAAACAGAACTAGCTTGAAACCTACCACCTATAAAAAACTCAAATCACTTTTCCATGAGTAACCAAAAAACCAGCCATGACTACAGACAGAGCTTCAAAAACTTGCTCCAAGATAGTATGCACTGCATCAATATTTTTTTAAACTAACAGCATTATCTTTAGCATAGAAAGACTTCCCTGATGATAAACAGTGGTCAGTTCAAATAATATTGCCTTTCATAACGTGGAATTAATCTCTTTTTGTCCATCACTATTAAGAACAAGACCTTTCTCTTGCTCAGTTTACACCCTCAGAGAAACTCTAGCAGGCACCACAGAGCAGATCACACTGAAGACTTGTAAGAGAAGACTTCAAAAAGCAACCACCCTCTTATATACTTTTATTTGTACCTTTGTGTTACAGTTCCTCAATAAACTCCAAATTCTTATATTCATAACAGGCCAAAAAAATATCATTTCTTCTGTTAACACATACTGAGCACTAATCGAAGTATATATAAATAAAATATATATAAAACAAGACACTACAAACAATGGTTTACATGCTTCTGTTTTTTAACAAGGTGATAAATCCTAGGTGAGAAAAAGTTTTAGTTTCCTCAGACATAAGCAAGTGTATTTTAGGAGCAGCTCCTTACCTGCTCATAGTTAAGTCTTTGAATTTCAGATATCTCTTTAGGTTTTGCGTCAAGAATATAGTCTCCTAAAGAAAAAATAAAAAATTAAATTTATTCCATACTCAAAGCTTCAACAGTTCTATGAACACTTCTGAACGAAGCTGACTGATAACAAATACCATCACTGAAATTTTCTACCAATGTAATGAGATAGCATTGTTTCATAACCTGAATCATAATTATGGAGTAAAATATGAGTATAAAAACCATATTAAAACCATATTAAGAAATTAATTCTAATGGCCAACATTGTTACTAAAGCAGCATTTCATAATCCCTTAATTGTTCCGAAATTTACCTCCCTCTGTGCCTTAACTTAAAAACACAGAAAGGTCAAACTGTTCATGGTAAAATATGTAATTCCATAACACAATTTAAAAAGGCAACCACTTCTGCTGAGTGATACTAGGAATGTTTTGGCATATGTTTCAGACACCAATAATTCTACAAAACTTGTTGTGCTGGTTTTGCCTGGTATAGAATTAACTGTCTTCCCAGTGGCTGGAATGGGGCTGTTTTGGATTTGTGCTCAACACAGGGATGATAATAGAGATGGTTTTGTTATTGCTGAGCAGGGCTTACACAGAGCCAAGGGCTTTGCTGCTTTTGCTCCTGCCACACTGGCAAGGAAATTAGGGATTCATGGGAGGTTGGGAGGAGACACAGCTGGGACAGGTGACCCCAACTGACCAAAGGGATATTCCAGACCATATGGCATCACACTCAGTGTATAAAGGGGGGAAGGAGGCAGGGGGAGGACATTTGGGGTGATGGTGTTTGTCTTCCCAAGTCACCGTTACGCGTGAGGGGGCCCTGCTCTCCTGGAGAGGCTGAACACCTGCCCATGGGAAGCAGTGAATTAATCCCTGCTTTTGCTTTGCTTTCCCTATTAAAATTCATCTCAACCCACAAATTGTCTGGCTTCCAGTTCTCTCCCTGATCCTCCTGGTGGGGGAGTAGGTGAGTGGCTGCTGAGGCCTGGCTGCTGCCTGGGGCTGAACCACAACACCTGCATTCCATCTTTGTCTACAACACAAATGTGAATCAACACACTGGGGTTCAAGATTTACCACATCTTCCAGATTTTATTACAATGTTTTTTGTATTTATTCTGTTGCTCCACTACTAAAAAAATGTTTCTACTCAAAGAAAAATATCATTATAGGTTTCCTAATTTATAATCTTTTAAGTTAAAAGTGGTTGAAGTCTGTTTTGTTTGGTTTGTTTTTTTTTTTTCAGCTGAAGAAGAACCGTGAGGCAACTGCTAATCCTGTTGACTGAATAGGAATCTAAGTAATTTGAGCACATAATTTTGTTATTCAATTTAATAAGATAATTCCAGAAGCTAATATATGCCTTCAAGAAAGAATACACACTGGAATTATGCAGTGACTTCAGACAGTGTTATTCTATCAACACAATTACAAGAAATGTTTAGACACAGGCCAAAAGATTTCTTAGGAATTTTTTTTTAATTATGTAGTTAACTTTTTTTTTCCACCAGAAGTTTCAGTGATTTGCTTCTGTAAAGAACAAGCTACATTCTTTACAAACAAAAGGAAAAAAAAGAAAATATAGTAAGGTTTCTTCTCACACTTAAAAAAAAAAAATCAAACCTAGTCTATTAAGTTCAAACATTTTATATTTGTTAGGCTACAAAGGGAAAGAACTGAGGTACCTACAGCTTAAGTACTATCACAGCTGCACTTTTAACAGCTGGGTCATGGGGAGTATTGAAGTTACAGCCCTGTCAGATAGAAAGAGCTGCAATTTTGCTGAACACTGACCGTGATAACAGAGTAGTGCCTGTAAATGAGACCCCAATCATTGACTACATTAATTTCCCCTGTTATTTTAATTGGGTCACATTTCCAAGGATTAGAGTTACTGCAGACAATTAAAGACACAGTTGACTTACTACATTCTGTCAACTATAACAAAACAACAATATAAGAGACATAAGTAAGTTTAAATCTACCAATGTGTTGGTGTATTAAGCCATAGCAACTGCATCACTAGAGTAACCACATAGGAAAGCAGGACAGAAAACTTCTGGAATAACTGAATATTGTAAGTAGTTTTCTTGGATCAGGAGTTCAAGTAAAGCTGAATAAAACAGTAAATAAAACAATTCTACATTTTTACTCACTATAAAGTATAATATACAAGTGAATACAATTTATTGTAATTACTAACCTAAGTATTCCATCAGCTGTTCAGCCGTTATGATTTCCATCATTGGTGGCAGCTTAATCTGTGAAAGTAAAAGTATATTTTCTTTAAAATGCCAAAACACTGCAATTTAGAAAGCATCAACATGGCATTTCTAGATGGAAGAGTTGTGATTACATTTGCCTCACCAATTTATAAGGCCATCAGTGTACTGGGACTGAGAACATTCCCAAGACATCTACTAAATAACAGCTACGAGAACAGATTAAAAAAAGGCACTTTGGTTTTCAGAAAAACCACATGCACACAGCACTTTGTCTCACCTACAGCTCTCTGCACAGTGCTCCGTGCTCCCACCAAAACATTTCTCCAGCCTCCCCCTCCACTTCCCAGGAGCTCACACCACTCACTGCAGTGGTTTAACTGCAAGCACCCAGAATTAACAGACTGGGAAGTGTGGCCACACATAGTTAAGGAAATGTCACTTTCCTCAGGAAAGTCTTTGACTCTCTCCTGCATTATAATTCTTAACTGAGTACTAACTCAAAAGCTTCCTGCATACTAAGTTTGTAAAGGATCTGGTGGCAGGAGCTGCTGAGCCGCGGAACCCAAAGACTCGTTCAGGTACAAGGAAACGACCTCCCAGCCCCTCATCCTGCACTCACATTTCAATGGTTTGGTTTAACTCCACACAGAGCACAGCAGACACATGAACTCGGTGGTGAAGCTTCCATTTCCCCCTTGCCTCACCTATTCCCACCATCATCACCTAAAACCAAACACCTTGGCAGCAGAGCTAAAGCTAAAAGCTTCTTAAAACTCCTCCATCCATCACCCTGGGTACATGTTTTGGTTGCACACTTCCATTTACAGATCTCACTGCAGTAACAGCCAAAGCACCAACACATACAAAGACATATTTCTGGCAACCTGAAGGAAGGATACTGTCTTTAACCGCAGTGTGCTCAATTTTTATCTGCACAAATATGAATTTTATTTTTCTAGGGTTTGGGGTTGGTTTTTTGGGGGGGTTAATTTTTAATTTCTCTCTTCAGTTTTTAACCTTCTCATCCTATCACTCTCCAACATCTTACCACTGAAAGTCTAGAAAGTCTAGTATTTATTTTATTGGGAATTTTTTATCAAGTTCCTCAACACCAATCACCACTCTCCTTGACACATAGAAATACATGACATCTTGAAATAGAAAGACATGAGGTGAGACTGTTAACTCATGTTTAAGATTTAATAGGCTCCAACTACTTTGCTGGTTGTGGAGAGGAAGTAGAGAACCATGAGATGGAAGAGCAATACACATAAAGCCTTTGATGCAGCATCCCAAACTCAGAAATACAGTACAGCAACACACCGCACTGTCCACATTGTGATGAAGAGGGTTTTCAGTCTGAAAACTAAGCTATTTTAATAACTTGAGAGGGAAAATGAGGTCTGATTGGGCTAAATCTGTCTTACCAATTTTAATCATATTTGACAAAAGGCAAATGTGTTAAACAGATGAAGTTTCATTAAATTTGGAAGAAGAAAGAGACCCAAGTTAATATGGCCTAGTTACTCATACTCCGGCTAAGAAATATGCCCATACTTGGGGCAGAACAGGCCACACAGCATAAGCCACACATTGATCAACCCGTACATGGTGAGCACAGAAAGAAGCTGATAGTATTGGGATATGGGAAAGGAAGGGAAAGAAAGTAATTGTTTGTAAAGCAGAAAAACAGAGAAGCATAAATTCATAAGAAGGCTTAATTAGTTCTACTTATAAAAACCCCCCAATTTTAAAATTATATGAATTAAACAAGCAGAAAAATCAGTCATGCATACATAGGCACGTGTTTTTTTAAAAAACATGTATTAAATGAGTGACAACTGATTGTAATTTACAAAACTTCTTAACCTCTTCCCAAAACTAATACTCAATAGGCTAAAGACTTTCATGATCTTTGATCCTGTTCATAATATTCACACTGAGTATTCACATAAATATAATCTAGTGAGCCATGTAAACAACAGGACTGTAGGTTTAAAAAGCTGCTTCTTAAACTTCCTGTTTGGATTGGCAGCATTCTTAGCAAACACTAAGCTGGGCACAGCCCTGAGCTGGGTCTGGCTCAGTTCAGCTCCTAAGGCACAGCACTGTCACAGCACAGAACAGCATCACCCACACCAGCCGTGCCTGCAGTGGTGCTGGGACCACAAAC
This sequence comes from Pipra filicauda, assembly GCF_003945595.2. Taxonomy (NCBI): domain Eukaryota; kingdom Metazoa; phylum Chordata; class Aves; order Passeriformes; family Pipridae; genus Pipra; species Pipra filicauda. The sequence goes on along the minus strand of NW_024104976.1, from coordinate 5,167,770 downwards.
AGCACAGATGTGCCAGGATAACAGGAAGGAAAATGAGCAGGAAGGAAAACTGGCTAACGACTGGAATTCTGCCTCACAACTGTAATGCTAAGAATTTACTTTTTTCCCGCAGAACCAAAGCGAAGTGGTTTCACTCGTATCTGCAGGATCTCTCTCAAAGTTGGATATTTTAACAAGCCAGTCTCAAAATTAACTGCTTGATTAAATGCTAAACAAAGTTAATTGCTTATTTCATGGCATAATTTCAGGGCTGGCATGTGTCATGGGACCTTGATCACACCTTTAAAGTGGGTTAATGGGGTTTCCACACAGTTTTAAGTACTTCTGAACAGAGCTGACTTAAGGATATAGAGAGAACATGACATTTCCCAACTGTTCAGAGCTTCACTGGGAGCACTTAGACTACAGGAAGCGTACAGTGAAGTGGAAATGGGAAAGAAAAACACCTTAAAACTCATGAGAGAGTGAAAAATCATAGAGAACCACAATAATTCTCCAGACAACAGAAAAAAAACAATGTAAGCAACAGTAGTGAAAGCTGCTGTTGTCCATAATCTATTATTTTGAGGGGCACATTTTCTCAATAGGTTTCAATGTTCAGTTGCTAGACTTTACATTAATTTCACATTGTAGGAAAAATGAATTTCCTCAATTCCCACCCATTTCCTGTATCCCTCTACTGCAGCTTCCTGGTCTTTTGCCCTGATGTCTCTTCCTAACTCTAGTTACTCTTCACTTCCCACACTCAGGAGTGGGAATCTTAATCCTCCTCACCCACCTACCATGTGACATACAGCTGAGACACCTTTTTAATCAAAAGACAAGACTGGTAAACAAATTTTCATTTGGAACAGATTGTCTAATACAACTTGTACAGTTTCTAGGAACTAGACTACAAACCCAAAATCTATGTAATACTGATTTTCCCCTACATTCTCCCAAATTTCAAAAGGGCTTAAAAAAAAAATTAAGTGATATAATCCTGCACAGAAGATAACACTTCCAAAAATACTACGGATGTAGAAAGGGACCAAGCAAACTTCTAACGGCTTATATAATAAGCCTTATGTGAGACTTATATTGTAGTCTCAAAACATGTTTATCTAAAACATGCAACTCCTCTGAATTCAGTGTTCCAGGAGAGGTAAGGAAAGCAGCCTTGGCAAAAATACAATTAATACTCTCTGCAAATATGCACCCCCTGCCTTGCAGGAACAGCTTCATAAACTTGTCACACGACAGCCTGCCAGTGTGTGCTGCCGCTGACATCCTGAACGCTCCACTCCGCCAGGTTTCCTCCAGCCCCTCAGAGCAGGTTTCCTGTTCTGGAGAAGGCACAGCTCCAGTCCTACTGATTTGTGGGCTCAGCTCATCCCACAGATGCCGGGAGGAGGCTGCCAAGGCCCCTTCTGAGCATCCATCAGCAGCTCACCGGCAGCTCCTCCGGAGCCTGGGCCAGCCCATGCGAGCAATCTGTGCAAACCGAGGCCATCCGGAGCTCCAGCCCAGGAACCAGAGCGAGCAGATCACGTGTGAAGGGCCAGTGCCAGACCTCAGAGCAGGCACCACCACTGCAGGCTCCGACACATGAAGTGGATATCAGCAGGAGCACACTGTACTTCAGCTCCTCTGAAAAGAGGCCATTTTTATGAGAACCTGAAACTATAGGTTTCCAACCAGAATTTTTTACTGCACCTCGGTTTGGATACACTTAAGCGCGAGTGGTTATATAACATTTACTTACATAATTGTTACAATCGCCTAAATAGGTAATTCATACAGTTCCAAAAGTTACCAAAATTGTAGTAGAACTTGGCACGTAGGGAACACAGCTCCTCCCATTTGTTGAGAGGACTGTGATAGAAAAAAACTTTCAAACACACTGTCAAATATGCTACTGGCGTTATTCTCCTACATAAGGACAAGACAGTCCATACGCACTCACTTCTCAAGACAGTATTAATATTATTTATATTTGAATTGCATTGCATTTTCCCTTTGGTTTATTTTATGTTTAAAAATGATTTGTTTCTCTCTTCCCTAGACATTTCAGATATGTAATTCCTGTGCAACGTGTTAAGTTTCACAGAGTTCCTCAGCTACATGATGTCACATTCTACCTAAGAAGCACAGAGTGGAATCACACAGCACCCTTATTAAGCTTTTAGCATCTGATGATTGCCATGGAGTACATCCTGAGAAGGGCTACCCCCACACAAACTTACAGCTTAAAGCAGTGCCAGGAGTTACCAGAAAATGTTGCATGAACTACACCTAAAAAAATCACAAAAAGCACTTTAAAAAGGTTTTTCATTGCTAGGCTCAACTACATAGCACACCACAGGCCTGAGCAAAAACTGAGCAGTCTCCAGATTTAAATCAGCTAAAAAACAGTGTGCTACGCTACTCCGCATCAGAGGAGACAACTCATGCTTGTATATACATTTTAAAATGTTTGTTTCAATACTCTACTTCTGCTTTCATTTCCATCACACCAGTCTAAAAGGTTACCACGCTGTTTTGCACAACACCTACTCTACTAAGTTGGTATCATACTGCTTTTGTTTTCTTCTTACTTAGAGCAGAGGAGTTCTGCTACGGAAGTGTTACAGAAATGTCCTTCTATCTCCTACAGGCTGAACGACAAGTTACACAGGCAGGCTACAAAAACACTTCAAAAGAAAAGCAATTTCACAATTTTAATATTTAAAAGTATAGCTTCTGCAATCTACCACCTCCAAGTTTTACGTACCCTTTGAAAGTAGTGGATAAAAGAAAGGTAGCAGTTTTATCACAAGTTTAGTTCCAAAACCTGGTGTTATCAAAAAGGAATTTGAACAGTCCCAGTGGGTGCTGCTATTTCAGAATTTCCAAAAACCCCACTGCCAAACCAGTATTGCACTGATATTATCTGAGACCACACCTCCCCACAGGATGACCAGAACTCTCAACCTTGTCAGGACAGAGTTCTGAGAAGGAAAGATGATGGCTGATATAGGGAAGAGAGCCCAAAGCATAACTGTTTAACTTGTTACTCCCTGTTGTGATTCCATTTCCCCTCCTCACCTCTTCCTTATTGCATTTTCTCCCCTTACACACAGCTTCTTTTCACTTAACATATCCTATCATATTCTCACTCTGCTTTTGCCTACTTCCATCTTTTGGTCTGCTTCCTTGTTCCCAAATTATAGTGTTCATCTTGGTTCAAGAGGAGCAAGAAGAAGGTGGATGTCCATCCTCAGCCTTTGTATGTAGTGAGCTACTGCCAGTGACTACAGATGAGCTGCCAATAAGCCTGACACCCTGTCAACAGAGTTCTTGACTATAAACGGGGCAAAAAAGGCTAATTTCGAGAGGCACTGACTAGGAAAAATCGATTATAAGCAAGGACAATACATGACCAACTATCAGGAAACCCCTCAAGCCTATAAATAATAAGTCATGTGATTATGGTTTCACCAGTTTAGCTGCCTGTCTGCAACTCATGTAAATTCTGCTGAGGTTTTACACAAACGGACAGAACTATAGAAAACCCTTCCTGTAATCCTAGCAATAAGAAGCAGTAGGGCACTCCCAAGAGGCATTTTGTTTTTCACTTATTTATAAAACTGGATATTGCCTTAATTCTCACTAAGGTAGTATTTGATCAAAGCAGGATGTGAGTTAAAATACTGGATGGAGGGCAGCAGAAGGAGCATTCAAGGAGGCAAAGGAAGAATGCTAAGGAACAAAACCTCCAAAAACTTAAATTCAAGCAACAGGACCAGTGCTGTCCCATTTACATGCTTTAATTAAATCAAAGAATAAAAAGGAAAATCCTGCCACCACACAAAATGGTAAGAAATGGTAAGTTCTTTGAGGCCCTCCAGTCACCCCTAGGAATTAAAGAGGGAGCACAGAAAGTGAGTGTTTAATACCGAAGTCATGACAACCATCACACCCTCCTGAGGATGGCAGAACCTACAGAAAGTCACACACAACTTCCCTGTAGTGCCTTCACTGATGCTTAAATATTAAGTCACTGTACCCCCAGTTTTCCTCCTGCTGTATGAGCTATTCTGCTCAGGAAAATGTGCAGAAACTAACTCAATCAAGAGCATTAATCTTTTGGAAAGTTACCTGCCTCTAAACACATTTCTTCTTGTAACGTTATTTCCGGTTTGACCTTTTCCTAAGACACCTGTTATACAGGTGAACAACCTTCTACTCCTCCAATACCAAATTTCTTCCCCTGGCTACTACAACATAAAAGCTATTCCCATAAAGCTTTCCTATTCTATGACTCCACTTCATCAGCCCCCAACCTTCTGAGGCTGAATTGCCAGCATTTCCTGAAAACTGCCCCTCATCCTGGTTTTGCAGGGCACACAACCTCATAGCTCTTCTCCAACAGATATCCTTTTCACATCTACATGTTAATAACTATACTATATCTTACATTTTAATTGCTTAAAAGATAAAAAAAATTACCTTAAGACTACAGGAAGTCCACATCCACAATGGCTACTGACCACAAAAACTTCCAAGTCTCAAAGCTGTACTTGATCACTACCTGATTTACTCATTAATTTAAATACAATCTATGCTGCATAACTGTACAAATGTATCCCTTTTATTCAGGCAGTTACTTGTACAAATCTGTCTTTGGTGCAATTCTGCATTTCGTACAACTCTGCATACACTTCACTATATGAAACTAACCTATTTTCTAAAAATATCACCTATGTTTTCAGAGCTCTAAATAGTAACGTGTACTTACTAGGAACCTGCACATATCTGCAAACCATATACTGCTCAGTTTAGGAAGCATCATCTGAATTTTTATTTCTGTTTTAAGACAGCAACAAAGTAAGTCTATATATGACAGCAGCATCTAAATAGTAAAAGCAATAGACTGCAAGCTAGTATTTATTTTTCAAGTTCTACATGTGAGACGTACTTAACAGCCAAAATAAAGCTGCATGTTCTTGAAAGAATCATGGGATGGTTTGGGTTGGAAGAGACCCTAAAGATCACCTAGTTCCAACACCTGTAGTCATGGACAGGGACACCTTCCACCAGACCAGGTTGCTCAGAGCCCCGTCCAACACGGCCTTGAACACTTCCAGGGATGGGGCAGCCACAGCTTCTGTGGGCAACGTGTGCCAGGGCCTCCCCACCCTCGCAGTAAACGATTTCTCCTTAACATTTATTCTAACGCTGCCCTACTTCGGTTTGAAGCCATTCCCTCTCGTCCTATCGCCACACGCCCTTGCCAGAAGTCCCTCTCCAGCCTTCTCGATGACGTCGTTGTCCCAAACAACACCAAGTGTCCCGGCTGCGCTCCCGCCGCGCTGGCTCCGCTGCCCCGAGCGCTCCCGCCCGGCCCGGCCCGGCCCCGCCACGGCACCCGCCCGCCCGCCGGTACCTTCCAGGCCAGGAGCAGCACGTTCATGATGGCCAGCAACGGGCAGGGGCCGTTCTCGTTCTGGGTGATGACGGGCGTGTTCTCCTCCTTCCAGCGCACCCACTTGATGTGATAGACCGACTGCCCCGGGAAGCGCTCCTTGGAGGCGGACAGGAGCTGCGAGCCCGCCGCCGGCCTGTCCCCTTCGGGCTCCGCCGCCGGGCCCCCCGAGGAGGCCCCGGCCACCACCGCCTCGTCGGCGTCGCTGTTGAGCTCGGAGCTGCTCGGGCAGCAGGAGTGCAGGTTGGAGAAGGACTCCAGCGAGTCCAGGCTGCGGGACTCCTCCCCCGGCGGGCTGGGAGCGCCGCTGCTCCCGGAGCCGGCTCCCGCGGGACCGCTCTCCGAGCCGGGCGCCGTCCCGGGGCTCTCGGGCACCGCCAGCCCCGCGCCGTCCTCCGCGGCCCGGGCGGGGGACGCGGTGTGAGCGGCCGCGGCGGGAGCGGGGGCCGGCGGAGGGGAAGGGCTGCGCCGCCCGCCGCCCTCCTCGGCCTCCCCGCAGCCGCCCTCGCCGCCCGCCGCCGCCTCTCCCAGGCGGAGCCGGCCGGCAGCGCCCCCGCCGCCCGTCTGCAGCGAGCCCGGGGGCGGCGGGGGCTGCGCCAGGCTCTCCATGCCCGGCCCGGCCGCTCCGCTCTCTATCGGCACCGCAGCGGCTGCGCCTCCGCGCGCAGCGCCCGCGACGCCATCACAGCGGCAGCGCCGGCCCCGCCCCGCCGGGACGTGAGGGAGGGACGGGGGGAGCGGCCGCGGGTCACGGCGGGGCCCGCGCGGGGAACGCGGAGGGCAGGGCGGGGAGCAGGTGAGTGCGGCCCTGCCGGGGGGGTTCGGGGCTTCCCGCTGTACCATAAAAAATGCGGTTTTGGTGAGTGTGATAGGTAAGTTGGGAGATTGAACAGACGGCTTGAAAGGGGGGAAGATTAGGTTACGTGTTAGGAAGAGGGTTTTTTCCTGTGAGGGTGGGGAGGCCCTGGCACAGTTTGCCCAGAGAAGTTGTGGCTGCCCCATCCCTGGCAGTGCTCACAGCCGGGTGGGATAAGGCCTTGAGCAGCCTGGTCTGGTGGGAGATGTCCCTTCCCATGGCAGGGGCCTGGGACTGGATGATCTTTAAGGTCCATTCCAACCCCTTGACATTTTATGATTCTATGACTGAAGAACTAATGTGGATGTATTACTCAGACTTTACGCTGATGATCCTCTCCTCTGCCTGTGTAGAAACCTTCAGCTTTTAATCACAAATTCTAAATACAGCCTTGGGACGATAAGAATTTATCCTCCCTTTTTTATTCTCTAATTTGGGCTTTGTAAACACTTCTGCAGCCTTACCTGAAGTACGTTCACTGTAATTTTATTTTCTATGTACGTTTATATAACAGCTTTTCTCACTCTAACAGTGTTAGGGGGGAAGGTTTTTTATTCTGACGTGGCAGTAGGTGTGGAAAAGCACAAACAGAAGGGGCTGACAGTAAACTAAGAAACTTGTCACAAACCCTAATGTAAAAAATAAAATTTTGAGATGGCACAGTTGATATAAGAATTATCACGTGGACAAAGAGATGGAACATTTTGTCCGGATGGGTCACATCTGTATTTCCATGGGAGGGTTCTCCTGCACAGCTGAGTTAATGAAGGCTGTTCAGGACAGTCTCAAAATGACAAGTCCCCGTTCAGTGGGGACACTGCAACACCTGACATCACATCGGGAGAAGTCAGGGAGCTAAAATAAAACTCTAAAAGTAAGTAAATTAGTTTCTGCGACGAAAAAAACATGTATCTGGTAAGCGGGTTAAGGAAACCGGAATAAAACGCTAAATTAATTTCTGCAAAGAAAAACGTGTATGTGGTAAGGGGATAAAGGAAACCAAAATAAACCGCTAAAATCAAATTGGTTTCTGCAAGGAAACCCACGTGTACGTGGTCAGGGGGATAAAGGAGACCGGCCCGTGCGATGTGTTTACACTTTAAAAGGACCCAAATTCCCCGGCCCGGGGCGCGGCGGAAGCGGCCGCGGAGGCCCCGCCCCTCCAGGAGGCGTGTCCTTTCGGGGCGGGATGGGCGTGTCCCGTGGCCCCGCCCCTTTCCGGGCCCCGGCCCCTCCCTGCGCGCGCGGGGGGCGGGGCGAGCCGCGCGCTCTGGGCGTGTCCCGCGGCCCCGCCCCGCCGGCCGCGTCGGGCGCGCGCGCGGGCGGAGGGAGCGGGGCGGGAGCGGGAGCGCGGGGAGCGGAGCGGAACGAGCGGGGGCAGCGCCGCCGGGAGAGAGTCGCCCAGCGCAGCCCGACCCGGCCCAGCACAGCCCGCCCGATTCGCGGCCGACCCGTGGGCGGGAACAGTCCTCCGGAGCGGCGGGGGACAAAGCGGAGGGAGGTGCCCGGCTCGCCCCTCCCCATCCCGGCGCCGGCTGGGGCGGATGTGCCGTGGGTAGGCGGCGGCGGCGGCGGGGCCTGCGGCCGGCGGAGATGGATCTGGCGGGGACGATAATCCTGCTGTGCTCTTGCGCGGCGGGCGCCGGAGGTGAGGAGCCGCCCGGCCTCGCGGGGCCCTGGCTCGGGGCCGTCTCCCTTCCTCCCTCCCTCCTTTATTCCTTCGCTCCCTTCCTCGCCCCGCTCTCCGGGGCCGGGGGCGGCGGGCCCCGCTGTCCGGGGCGTCCCGGCGGCAGGGCCGCGGCTGGGCCGGGCTGTCCCCGCTCCGCCCGCCGCTCATCCCGCCCGGGCCGCGCCGCGGGGCCCGCCCGGCGCCCCCGGCCCTGCCCCGGGACCTTCCCCGCCGGGCACCGGGGCACCGCTCCCTTTCCTCTCTCCTCTGTTCTCCTCTCTCCCCCGAACCCTTCTCCCTACGGCCCTCGGCGGTGCTTTCCCTGCCCGGCTGTGCTTCCCTCCCCCGGGACTCTCCGCACAGTCCCGGTGGCCGCTACCCGGTCCCTTCCCGGCGGCTGCTTCCCTGTCCCCGACACCAGGAAGCTCGGGCGGGAGGAAAGTTCGGCTTCGGGAAAAACCCCGGCTCGTCTTTTATTTCCTTAAGTGTGGTCATGCCTTCGGCGAGCGTCCCCCCTCTCCCAGGCCGGAGGGAAGCACGGCTGTGTCTGTGGGGGACGTGTAACTGTCTCGTTATCCCGTTATCCCGTTGTGAATTGTTTTCCAGCTTTCGGGAGCCGGGAGGGTGGTTTCTCCGCCGCGCCTGGTAATGTTTAATTGGTCAAGTCAAGGCAGGGAAATAGTTTCGGTTTTGTACAAAGAACAGACATTGGAAAGGGTGGACTTGCGAGGGTGTTTCTAGAGAAGTATGGGTGGAACAGCTGGTAAAGATCGACTTCCTCTGTTTCGTTTGGCACCTCTCCGGTTTATCTGGGCTCTGCATCTGTGCACATCGAGAGTACACTTAACAAAGAAACTAACCCTGCATCCTGGTCTTTTACAAGTTCTCAAAAAGTAGCATTAAAGGATAAGAAAACTCCAGTAAGTTGTGCTTGTGGCTAAGCCGTGGGATAAAAAGCGAGGTGATGTACATGGTCAGAAGCCATCCCGTTATTTGTATTAGGGGTGGTTACACAAAAGGCTGAGTTTTCCTTCATAAATTCTTGTAAACTATTGAAATATTTCAGTCTTAATTATTGGCATACTTTCAAGGCCTCTTTGTTTTCTGAACTAAACGGTGCTGGCACAGAATTGATTTGAAATGATTCATTAACCAGTTGTGAGGGTTGTTTCTACTGTTCAATTCTAGGCAGGCAGTTATGCCTTAAAATCGTAGTAAACATCTAAAGTACAGTCTTCTGGATATACAGAAGAAAGTTCATGGGGGGTATTTTACTTTAGAAATTCCTGTTAATTTTTTTCTCTGAGGGAAGAATGGGCACCTTCGACATTTCTGGGCGTTAGGACGCACACCTCACTAGCAGGTAACAAAAGTACATGCCTTCTGGTGTTAGTAACGCAGGTAAATCTTTAAAGAAAGATTAATAATGCTGGGTAGAAATCTAGACATAATAGCCAATACACATCTCCAAAATATCCTAGGGAACTTTTTTGGTAAAAGTCTAAACATAATTATGAAAGATTTAACATAATTCTATATTAAATTAAAATGGCTTTTTAAGATTAGAATGGTCTATTTTATCTGTGTACACATTTCTAGAGTTTCTTAATACTGTAAATGTTTTTACTTGCTGGAAAATAAAGTTCTTCATTTGCATACCTTTCTTCTAGGCAGGCATTAATATCTGTTTAGAAAGGGCAAGTTCATGATTCGTTACAAAATTACTGTGAGAGCAGTACAAACTGGAAAGAACTGAAAAAAACCCAACAATTTACCTGTTTTGTTTGGGTGTGGTGCATCTTGAAGCTAAGTTATACTTGTCTGTAAAGTTGTCTAATTTTAAGCCGTGTAGGTATTAAATAGTACTAATTTTCAAAATTTCATTAGTCTGCACTTTTTAAAAAATTGCTTTTTAGTGTGTCGAGTCTAAGATTGGAATATTTTTATGGGATACCTGAGTTTGAACTCTTTCAGAATTACACAAGGCTTTGTGCCTGGATACCTTGCAGGCACAGTGCATACTTTATTGTAATAGTCTTTAGATATAAAGGTATAGATTAACAGAACCAGCTGTAACTTCAGCTCACAGTTAGGTATGAATCACAAAATCAACAATTAAAATAAGGTGCAGCATAACTTGGATAGCTTATTTGGGGAGAAAGGTTAGTGAAATCTCTTGGTTTTGTTTGAAAACAATATTTTCTGTTGTAGTTTATATTGTTCTTAAAATTATGTGAGGGGAATGTAATCAAAAGCAATCACAAATGAAATGTGCTGCAATGTCTGTCTTAGGCTGCTTTGTAGCTTTTTGAATGTTATGTATGTATGGTTAAAACAGAGAAGTTGTCAGAAACTTGGCCTAATGGGCCCAGAAACATGATTGATCCGGTTTTGGCATTAGATCGCTTTTAGGGCTCTCTTAGAAGTCTTTTTCTTTGATTCCACTGCATAAAAATCACCTTCATAAAACCAGTGGTCCAGTAGGTCCGTTTGAATGCAGTTGACCAGTATAAGAAGGAAAAGCCACACTATTTACTTTGCTTTGGTTTTGTCAGTAATAGGGGAAAGGTAGAATTTAGCTTCTAGTATATGGTGTCTACTCGAGATAAGATATATGTACCTTGAATTTTAAGAATTGTTGTGTAAAAGTTGAATATCAGTGTTTTCTCCAATACCCTTCAAATTGCTTGGCTTAAGGGATCTTTTAATCATTTTGATGTGTATAAAGTGGTACTTAATTTGGGCAACATTATTGGCAACTTTCAGTAGCATGCTTTGTTGCATGTGATGGAGATGCATGCAGGTATATTAACCATTACTTAATTATCCATATATAATTATGTTCTTAAAAGAACGGAAATAACTAATAAAACCTCTCCTTCTACCCGAGGGTCATTAAAAAAAGGGAAAGGGAAATAGAAAACACAAAAGGGAACTACTGAGAGCTAAAAAAACCCCGTCATTGCAAATTTATGATAAATAGCTTGTTTTCGCTGGTACCACACACTCTTCTGTGTTGCTAGGACTTCTGAGTTGTGTCTTAGTGTCTGGTGCTGCTGGATACTGAACTATGTATTTCCCAGTGAGGACGAGAGAAATTCTGTTTTATTCTGGACACATGGGGGAGTTGTGGGAAGGCATTTATGAGCTATCAGCATCTGAGTGATTTAGTTTGCATCCTTACTATAAATTGAGAAGAACACGAGGCTTCATTAACATGGCAGCACTCAGCCTCCAGCATTTATTTGGGGTTTAAAATAAAAACATTATGAATTTTATATGTCTGGGGGAGACAGTGTCTAGTAAAGACAGCTGTCAGATGGTTGTTTCAGAAATGCCTGTGGTAATTAAAAGTAAATAAAATCAGGTGTTTAGATAATAACTTCGAAATACTGTTGCCCAAAAGCCTCAGGCTGCAGTTTATTTATACTTTTAAAAGATCCAAAGGTTCAGTCGTGCAGTGTGGCAGAGCCACTGTACTGAGTTACTGCTGTCTGGTGGTCCTGCCCTGGCCATGCTTTCCCACCTCTCCTCCTGGCATGAGGAGCCAATTCAAAGACAAGAAATTATCGTTTTCCACCAGATGTGAGACTTCTGCTGTTTATTGTGCAGACCCAGCCTGGTGGGGAAGAAGAGCTGGGACTTGAACAGGGTGGAGAGGAAGAAGGTAAAAAAAAGCAGCAGACATCTGCTTACACTGCTGGTGCTGTACTGTCAAACCATGCCCTAAGTGTGAGCTTTCAGTGAAGGGAAATGATCCCGGCTTGACTTCTTGGTTACATGTTTTTCTTTCACCAAAAATTAACTTGACCAGAAGAGAGAGAACATTTTTCAACTGAATCAGTTTTAGTGCCAATGCAAGGGAAGAATAGAAACGGCGTAGATGTGAAAGGGCAGCAGGGCCTTGCCCTTCTGCTGCAGTTATGAAACTACAGTCTGGAGAAATTCTTCAATGAAGTTCAAGTCAGGAGGTTTATGGTTGGATTTCTGGCTTGCTGTACACTTAAGCACAGGTGTGCTAAATCTGAATGCATTGTGCACTCTTTAATGTCCCATGTAAAGGAAGTATTTTTTAAGATACGTAACCTCTACATTGAAAACAACTTGATGTAAATCTTGCTTTGATTACCTTAATTAAAATTATAATAATAATTCTCTACAAGATATTTATCATATGCTGGCATTTCAAATCTGCAAATCAGTGATGATGCTTGCAGTTAAAAGACTTGTCTGGTGAGTTGACTGCTGAACAATTTCTGATACTCTATCAAGCCATATTCTGTGCTTTTTTTTCCCCCCACTAACAAACTTGAGTTGTGTTTGAACTACTTGCATTTATCATACGAGTCTAAATCTGAGTGATTTAATGTAAACTTCACCTTTTAGAACAGTGCATGCTTGATTTATCCTTATATGAGAAGTTAAATGTTGTAATCTTTTACACACACACATACATATATATATAAAATTAATAGATGTTTATGTTTACATTGGTAAGCTTTCAGTACTGTTTATTACTAGTCATCTTTTTGGGCATGGAGTTGGCTTCTATGAGGATTTCCTCCATAATCTTCCCAGATACTGAGATTATTCTGACCTGTAGATCTCCAGGCCCTCCCCCTTGAAGATGGGGATGACATTTGTCTTCTGGTTATCAGGAACTCCCCTCCATCACAGTAACATTTCAAAACACCTGTTGCATGTAGATGCTCAGGGTGTGCCAGGAAGCTTATAGCTAAAATGACATGGATGATAGATTTTACCCTTTGCATAAGCTCAGTCAGAAGGTGAGAATATGTGCCTCAGACTCTGTGCCTGTCCAGTGGGATTTGTGTTTGTTCAGAACAACAACTGTAGATACCTTTCTTCACAGCTCTCTAGGGATACTGAGGAGTTGTATATCCTCATACACAAAAATCTTTCACAGGGACTGTCACATTGAGATGTTTGCCTAAATGCTCTGCCTGATTCTGTTTAAAGTCGTTCCTGGTGTTTAGTTCTAAGCCCATGAGAATAAAGCTTCATTCCTGAAGGGAATTTGTCATAGGAAATGCCACATCTAGTTTAGCAACTCTTTAGAAGACTATACTGTCAGGTTCAAAAGCCATCCAGTTGTCACTCTCAGTGTCTGTATCCTAAAAGGTTTCTGTCTGCTGGCTTAGTGTTTAGATGAAGGGTAATGTTGGCTTATTCCACTAGATTGCCTGGAAAGGCATCATGCTGTCTTTGGTTGGTTGATGACAACATGACACATGGAATTTGTAGAGCTGTTCCCTTAAACTACGTTTAGATGTTCATGGTTTGGTGTTTCTTCCTGGGATAGACTTCTTCCTTTTTCATACAGAATCTTCTAATCGCAGGAGCTGGAGCAAGAGTTGTACCTGCCTCGTGCAGCTCAGCGAAGTCTTCTTTGCAGTGTAATAAACTTTTACCACAGGATTCTGTAGACTCCTGTGTTACCAAGGTTGAGCTACTTATTAAGCTTCCTTTGTGAGGAAGATAATCCTTTTTGATAAGTAGCTGGCTTTATTAAAAGGAGATTATGTATCAGTTGCAGACTTTGAACGCTGTAGCAACATTAATGTTATAGCTACTTCTGGAAGTGAAAGTAAGTTGAAGCCTTGATTCCAACCCTGTCTGGCTTTTGGAAAAGCCGTGATACTGTAGGTGTTAAGAGCCTGCTCTGGTTAAGCAAGAAGAGAGCAGCAAGAGTGTTTGTGTTAAGTGTTTGCTAGGAGAGTACTCAAAACATGAGGAGTTCTTTAAGTTTTGGAGAAAGGGAAAAGAAGTAGCATTGTTTCCCTGTGTGATCACAGAAAGTGTATACTTTTTTTGTTAAGAAAAAAAGGGTTTTGCTAAAAACCCTCTCTGCTTTTGCTTGACAGAGAGAACAGTTATAAGACTTTCTAATGTCAATAGTCTTTTGCTGTCCTGTCACAGTAGTTAGCACTTAAAAACTATTCTTTGTGACTCCGTTAAATGCAGTCTCTCATCTTTCCACATGGTCATGAGACTTTGATCAGGTCCCAAGTGTTATTGGGTTTTCAGTAAGTTGTCACACTTCAAAACTTTTTTTTGGGTGCCTAAAGTTGTTTAAAGTGTATCTTGCAATACTGAGAAGAAAAATAGTCTGTAGCAAATTAAAGGAGTGCATTATTAAAAGCTTCCTACCACAGAAAAGTTAAAGTTGATTCTGGAGCACAGAAGTTTACATGTTCTGCAGCATACTAACTCCTTAGATTTGATCAAGTTCTTCAAACAAGTTATTAATGTTGTATTCTAGATTTAGGTTCATTTAACAGTTAAAAATTTAAGTCTTAGCTTACATCAGTTAATTTTGAAGCTTGTTTGCTTTAATGTTGACACTTTTGGGTCATATACCTGGAATTGGAAAGCATGTATCTGTAGTCAGGCTCACATATCTGTGCATGGTCTCAGGCTTATCTGGTTTGGTTTATAGAAGTTCTTGGGCTACAGGAGGTATTTATGCTTCATTTTGTGGAATTATGTTGGAAGTAATTAGAGAAACATCGGACAAGGACAACATCTTGCATCCTCAAAATTCCTTCTGGTTACTGAGACTTTGCAATGATCCTGTGTCTTATTTGGATTAGAATTCATATAACTTGCTTGAATAACACATTTTAGATGTTTAAGACACCTGAGACACACTTTCTTTTCTGGAAAGCTGGATGAGAATGGACTCGTATTTTGAGACTAAGAATGAGAGAAAATTAGGATGACGTTTTGTTAGTGGACTGTATTTGCAGTTAACGATGAAGAGTCAACATTTGCAGAAGCCTATGGTACTGTGGGGAAATTTGAGTGTGATTTATCTGCAGTATAGCATTACTTGAATTTTAAAAAGATATGGCAGTATCATCTTGTGCACATTGCTGCTAAATGCAAGCATTGCATTTGGAAGTATTAATTTACTTAGTTGTTTTTTAAATATCTGAAGAAAAATATCGTCTGTAGTCTCTGAGAACTCTCACATATAGGTTGGTCTGAGATTAAACTGATTATGATATAGCCTTTTTTTTTTCTTGGAGAATTCAGAGTTCTTGTGGTTTTCTCCACAAGTTGTATTTTGGGTTTTTGGGGGTTAGTCAGTGCCTCTGGTCAGTTCTGCATGTCTCTTCCTCCATCAGGATAGGAGTTTCCTATTATGAACTCTTAATGTGAGTGATAAATATTATCCTAGAAGGAAATGTCCAAAACAGACTGAAGTGAATCTACATCTCTGGAGATACATTTTAATAAGACTTTTCTGTGTGGCAGAGCATTCCATGTGATAGAAAATGTATTGCTACGTGGCACGGCTTGCTCTTAATTTTCCTGGATATTTCAAATGGAGAATATAAACATTCTGAGCAGATATTGTGTCATGACTGTAGAGTGAAGTAAGCAGAATTCTGGGGGGCCAGAAGAAAGATGTTCAGCTGTTGTACTTCTCATTTTGAATCAGGAGTTCGTTTCTGTAACATTTCTCAAGCATTCCTGTCCAGAGTGATGTAGTTTGCTTTGTGGGGTAGTTTTGGAGTAAATGAACTACACTTGTTTTGATTGAAATTCAAGTGGAAGATGCCTTCCAAAGTCCACCTGATGCACTTGTAACTGCAGATGTGCATCCAGTCTGTGAGACTGGAGTAGAATGAATCTGAAGTGTACAAAGGAGAAAAAAAGCTAAAATGGATATAACATGGAACTTGGGTCTTCATCACCCACTGTTTTGCCACAGTAGTGTGGTTATAACCTTAGTAATTTTTCAGATATGCTAAACCTTACTTGTGTCTCTCTTTCAGGCCAGTATGGAAATCCTCTAAATAAGTACATTAGACATTATGAAGGCTTGTCCTATGATGTGGATTTGTTACACCAAAAACACCAGCGTGCCAAAAGAGCAGTAACCCACGAAGAGCAGTTCTTGCGCCTGGATTTTCACGCTCATGGAAGGTTAGTGAGATTTCAAAAGGTGTTTGTTTTAAATATTTTATTCATATTGTTTTAATTATAGTGAAATGTAAAGGGTGAAATAGAGTCATCAAAGTAACATTAGCTAGAATACACTGAATTGCAGTTCACAGTTTCTGTGGAGTACTTACTCTCATGTCCAGTATAAGTATGAAATTGTTTGTAATCACTCATTTGGACTTCTGGTGGTAACTGTTAAAGCACTTTGAAGCCTAAACAATGGAATCATACTGGGAACAGAATGGTAGTTAATTCTGAGTTTATAATGCAGCTTTGGTATTTTTATTTTTTAATTTTTTTTTCCAAAAATTATACCCAACAGCCTGAGGAGATTTAATTGAGAAAAAGTAGAAGTTCAAATTGCATTTGAAACTACAAAATAGGCCAAAACCCCTGTTCTGTGTGTACTGGTGTTATCTGATTTTTTTGTGCTATTGTGGAATTTAGTGATTATTTGACGTGGGGAAAGACAATTGGTGTTAGAAGACTTTCTTTGCCTTCAATTAAACATATAAGATCCAGTACAAAAGTTAGATATTCAGTGTGACCAACTGTGTATATTTTGTAGGTTTCACTTAGGAAGATCCCTTTGTAATTTAGAATTGCCTGCTTTTTGTATAACTGAGGAGAAACAGAAGAATGTTAAAGTATTTTTGTCTGTATCTTTGTTTCATTGACTCCCTCCTTTGCAGCACCACTGTCTTAATATATTTTAGGACTGTGCAATGCCCTTGGTTTTCTAGTTATTTTGGTTACAATTTAAGTATTTAGAACTTCATAAATAGTTGTTAGCCATATGTAGAAACATAGGCAGTTTGACAGAGCAGATGTAAAACCAGGTCTCCTGAATGTGCTTGGAATATTGTTTTATGATTAAGTGTTTTGCTTCTGTGCCAGCTTGTAATTTCTTCAGGGAATGAAGTGTTGTTACTGGAGGTTTATGATGTAATGACTGAATTTCAGTACCTCCTCCCAGAAGGTTAGCATTAGGGTGGTATTTCTAGCTGCTGTAAGACTGCAACCCAAATCATAAATTTGAAGCCCTGTCCTTAAAACCATGTTTTTGTGTGTGATTTTTAGTCTACAGAATTTTATTGTATAAAGAAGAGTCATATTGCTGCCATCTCTGCTGTAACTTCACAGGCAGTCTCTAGTCTACCCTATTAAATTGTTCTAATAAACAAGACTGCAGAGTGGAAATGCTTCAGAGGCTCCTCACAGTGGAAACCTCTCCACTTTTAGATCTCCAGCAAGGCTGCAAGACAGTGAAGTTAAGTTTCAGTCTAATGCTGCCACTTTTAAGCTGCAGGCTGGTGGTTAATTCAGGCTTACCAAAGTGTGCACTACTGCAGAGAGGAACAGGCCTGACTGCATTCCCAGCATCAGCCTTGTGCTAGCACTGCTAGTCTTAAAGCCATGCAAGGAACAGGGACTGGGAACTAATCCAGCTGAAAATTATTTGGAAAAAAAAAATCAGTATGACTTGAAGGGGTGATACAAGGAGGATGAGGCCGTTCTTTCTGGGAGCAGTCCACATTTCAGTCCACTGGAGAGGGTTCATCTTGTCATTGGTAAAGATCCCATGATAATCTTCTGTAAAAGAGAGCTCTTAGTTTAACCACTGTGTTCTATCTGTGGTGTTAAGGTGGGGTGAAAATCCTTATTGCATAAAAATGGTGCTGCACCCATGATAACGAGGTCTAAAAAATTTCCCCTCTTCCTTCACAGATCTCAGTGGCACCAGACCTTAGACAATCAGGTTTATATTTTGGTAACAGCTGCTATTACTCATGAAGCGTTGATATTTACGTGGAATTGATTCTAAATCCCCGTGCTCTGAGGCACAAATCCATCATTAACTGAGGAGGCTGATTGGAAACTGATTGTAAGGTCAGGCTGCTCCATAATTTAGGATTTTGGTAGTTTCCTGCGACACATCTGATGTTTTCTGCCAAAGAGAGGGTAGGGCAGGCTGTAAATTTAGTCCAGAAGTTCCTGTTAATCAGTTTGGGTGTCTTCTTACAAAATATTTTCGTTTTGCTTTAAATATGAATTAAGAAGGATCAAGTGAATTGTGTTTTACTTCGTAGAGCCTGTTTGTTAGCTTAGAAGGTGTGTAGCAGTGTATAAATAAGATTGGCTTTCTGCAGTTGCAGCTAGTTTATTGTGAATAACTGATTTATGTCATCACTTGTGGCAAAATTAAAACCTTGCTATCAAGTACTCTAATTACTTTGTGTGAAGGTAGGAAATAAGGCTTTTGCAAAATATTTTAACCATTTAGATACAGGCTATGGACTCTGTGCTGTGTTATTTAAATACAGGTAATGAAACTTGAAGGCACTCTGTCAACATGAGGTTTGAGATTCTGAAAACTTACACCTGATTTTTTTGAATGGCCTTATACCAAAACTTTAAGCTGGTTTACTGGCACCCAGCTGTCCAACTTTCATCTCCTTAACTTAATAAAGATACTAAGCAGCTGCTACTTACGGGTACTGAAATTATAGTCTTGTGTTTTGATTTGGGTTCTGATGAAATAGCTGCCTTTTGTAGCCAGGAAGGCAATGGAGAAGCTGTCCCAATATTTCCTGCCAGCAGCACGTGGAGCTGGCTGGGCTGCAGCAGTTCTTACACTGTGTCTCTGGGGCCAGTTGGAACCCTCAAAACTTAATCTTTCTGTGTGTGCCAGAGGATGCACCGACTGGTCATGGGGCCAGTCAAGATGGGAAAGTGATTTGACTGCTTATTTTTCAGCCAGATGAATTCATCCTTCCGTTCAGCATATAGGCAAACGTGCTGTAAGAAAAAAGAGAGCAGAACTAAGCAGCAGAGGTGAGAGGGAGGATGCAACACCAACCTTTCAAGTGGCACTGCTGGCATATCCAGATTAGCATCTATCAAACTTAGTTTCATTGTCCAGAAAAAGGCTGGCAGCTACGAGTATTTTAGGATTGTATAAGTAGCATCTGTCCTTTTCAGTAGACTGTTTAGATTTAAGAACTGTATCTCATAGTGCCCTTTTGTTGAAAAAGGAAGAAATAGATCACAATTTAAAATATTATATATTTATACCAAGTTAAAACGACCATTTAATCATTATAGTTTAATTGACTGAAAACAGAGTTAAACACTACATAGATATACTTTTTTTCCAATAATGAAATAGATTCTGAAATGATGGAATTAAACCCAAAGGTACCCTTTTTCACACTAGACCTGGTAATTCTACAAGTGGATGTCTAATTTGTCATCACTAAGAAATGCTGCTTTATTTAACCTTCATCTGAAAGTCAGGTGTCACACAATATACAGAAATTTTTCAGAATTGTTGTTTGGTGATATAAAATACAACTTGTTATGCAGCTGTAATGAACGAGACTGAACCAGCTACACTATTCAATGCTAAAACACCAATGTCCTTAATAGGACAGTTAAGATTGCTGAAACTAAACTGTAGATACTTACAGTTCTTTTGAATAATAAACCATGTAGTTTAGATTAGTTGGCATTACTGTTTCACCAGTGGTGTAAAATGTGCTCATTTCTAAAATGCTTCAGGTTGAAAGGAATATGAAAATTTAAAACCATCCTGGCTATGTGTCATAGCTCTTCCACCTGCCAGTTTATATTGAGTGTTTTAGTGTGAGTTAATTTAAGGTGCCCTTTGAGTCCAGGAGAGGCTCACACAAAGTTAATGAATGCACAGTGTTAATACCAGGAACTCGGTTAATATAAAGTAGTTTTTGAACCCACCCCCCACACCCCACAAAAAACCCAAAAAACAACTACCCCAAAAGCAAAACACAGCACAGACAACTCCCCCCCAAAAATACATATATTGATTCATAGAAGAGCAATGCCTTTGGCACCAGCTTGAGATGCAGTGAAGCAATTTAATACGGAGTAACTTTCTTTTGTGTCTCAGGGTAATGTCAGTGTTTTGAAAAGGAAGTTGAGACATGACTAAAACTGATTTTGTATTTTATTCTCATTTATGACTTAGTCACAAAATGTGTGCTTGGACTTGGTCACTTACTGGAGATGACCCTTCCCAGGCAGAGAAGCTAGAATAAACATTTGCAATATATTAATTGTAGAATGTCTTAAACTGTATTCTTCTGAACTCTAGTAAGTCAGAAAAATGCCAAATACTTCAGAGTGATTTCATTCTGAGGACAGAACTTGAAAAACTTGGATGACATCTGATGTTCTAACTACATTTTTTTACCTAATGACGAAACAGTGAATTCCTGAGACCCTGATGCATTTGGAAACAGGGAAAAAAAGTATATCTATGTAGTGTTTAACTCTATTTTCAGTCAACTTTTTATTCAATGCTTTCCTAATAGCGTATGCTTTCTAATTTTTTGCCTGATTTGCCCTGTTAATTGTCCATCCACACCCACTTATGCTCCTTGTGGATTAGTTGATGACTCTTGCTTGGGAAAGTTGCCCACACAACTTGAGTACACAGTTGAATTTTCAAGTGGTACTTGAACACATGATAACACTGCTTATTACTAAATTAAAGATATACTGAGAACTTCTTTCAGATCTCTTGCAATTTAGCTGCATTTTTCCATCCTATTTTACCTAAAATTTTATTTTTAAAAAAATACTGTACATTTTAAAGTTCAGACATGTTTGCTGGAATATATGGTCTATACGTGATCCATATATAATCGGAAAACTGTGGACCACTAAATTTCAGAGTTTTTAATTGAGGGGTTTTGTTTATTCTCGGTTCTGTAGTAATCTGTAATGCTTCTTATTGCCTTCATAATTCAGAGCTGTTAAATGTTTGTGTTTAAATAAGATGGTTGTTGGCTGTATCTCAGTAGGTTATGAAAGCAAAGGAAGATACCTGCACAGAAATAGTATTTGATAAGTTGGATTTTAAAGGTGACATTCTGAGCATCCTGCCATGCTGAGATGGACTGAAGTAACTGAGCTGGTTACTCTTGGGTTGAAGAGGACTTCATGTTGTCAAGTTTAAGGTTTTATTAAACACTAGTTGCTCTTTTTATGGCATTTAATTAAAGGGCTTTTTAAATTGTGCATACATTATAGTGCTCAATTCCTGAACTGACTCTGTCTTCTATGTTCCATGAGCCTGTCTGAACCTAAAGCAAATTCAATATTACTGGACTAATCTGAAAGTATGTGTTGTGTCTCTTCCAGTTCCATGTGCACTTTAACACACTCCTAAACAGACTAACTCCTTAAATAGGTTGGTTTAGTGGTCATCAAATAAGACTGACTGGTTGGCTTTTGTGAACTTAGGAGATTTATTTTCATGAATTTTACCTAGTGGATTTTTTGCAGGGTTCACTTACTGCAATTCATTTTAGGCTGTCCTGAATTTAAAAAGAGAAAAATAGATCTCTTTAGTTCTTGCTATAGTGTTTTCAGAGTTATTAACTGCTCTGTGACAATTCTTCAATTGTTACCTATCTATTGTACTTTTAAAGTTATATACCTTGACAAATAACTTGCCAGGCAAGAGACCTGTGAATTAGGTCTCACTTTCTACACTTGTTTTGTCAAAAAAAACCCCAAACCCAAACAAAATCTCACCAAAACTAAACCCACCCTATGTTGGTGCTTGTAGGTAAAGTAGTTTTATCTTGCAGAGAACTGGGAAACAGGGATCTGAGTTCTCTACACGTTTTTTAAATGACATGAAACTAAAAAATTTTAGAGGCTGGATCTGTAGGTGAGATGTTTTGCATTTTATGAGTTTAAATATGACTGTATTTAAATGTGTTGTGTCTCTTCCAGGATTATGTGTAGCCCTCAGGAGAAAAGGCATTTGGTGTTTTACTTGGGTGTGTGTAGGAAACACCTGGTATGGTGGTGTTGGACTGGTGAGACAGCCCAGCTGAGGTGCAGGGTTTCCAGCTGTACTGCTAAAATTGGTATTAATGGTTTACAGCTTTACTCCTTGGCCAGCAAACTTTAGTAGACATAACCTTACTCTCAAAAAGCCATATTCTTAAAATGAAGTGCGGTGTATTATCAGCTAGCAAGTTTCTCTTCTATGTCTTTTCTTGTTTCACTAAGAAAGCTTCTTTCTAAACTACTTTTGTAGTTTAAATTCATGTGGTAACTTCATTTGTGATTTATTCTAGTACATCTTTACCCGTTTTCTTTTTTTGATTTCTTGTTTTTGTTAGAACGTGGCACTGCATGTAAATGGTCAACTTTATGTAAATACAAATGCAAAGATTCTCTTCAATAAACAGGAAATGGAGTGATAGAACCTGCACTGAACTTCCCAAAGAAGTTTTACTGAAGGGGGAAAAAACCCTTAACCTTGAGTAAAGACTATTCTGCCTTTAAAATCTGTACAACATTCTCTTCAGGACAGAGAGATATTTGACTGACTTTCTCAGAGTGTAAATTAGCCAACGTGTAGCTACTTGTGATCCTCCTTGGGTGGTTTGTGTTATCTCAGCTAGCTGATGTGTTTGCAGCTGTGTATATCAAGAATAATGAATGGCAAATGGCTTGGGATGAAGGCTGTAACTTCAGTTGTAGTGTTCTGGAATACCAAGCTTAGCAAGTCTGACTTCTGAAAGTCAGGAAAGAAATCTCTGAATAACCACAAGTGTCATCCTAGAGGTGTCAGTGGTAAAAAAACATAAGCTGCCAGTGTTCCAGCTGGGATTGCTGGGTGTGTTAAAACGCTGCAGAGATTGGGTTTTAGATAAAGACTTAATAGAGGATGATTCTATGTGCATCTAGACAGGTAAAAGAAAGAATGATACACCTGGAGACCCTATCATGTGCTGTTTCAGAGATAGGTTTTCTTTACTTACTGTAGGTAGCAGGACCATGGGAATTATCAGTTAAGTGATGGAGTATGCTGTGTGGGTTTAATAGTAGGTTAAAACAGTGTAAAAAAATATCCATGTGTGATGATTCTGTAGGCTTGTGGGTAGTATAAACCCATTATTAGGTTGTTAAGCTGCTTTCTACTTAATATAGTTCAGAGCTGGAATGAGTCTGAGAGTCTTGTGGGAACTGAGTTTAGATTGTGGGATGCCTGATGTGGAAGCAGTTAGAAAGAACAGCTCAAGTTATTATCCCCTTCCATTTGTAGACCCCCTCTCATTTTTCAGAGAAGAGAGTCTTTTGAGTTCTTACATAAAAAAGTAAGGATAAAAGACTTGCACCTCAAGCAGAACAGTATCTTCTAGATCCTGACCTGTGAGGAGGCTCATGGAAGCACAGCTGCAAGGATTTTTCTGATTCCTACTGAGAAGAAAAGAGTGTGAACCTAAATGGACTCTCCTTGTGCTCAAGTCCCATACCATACTGCTGCCAAACCATCACCTGTTTCCTTTTCCCAGCCACTTCTTCCAGCTGTGGACTAACTCCTCCATCTCCTTCTTGCCTTTTTTTTCTTTTTATCCTTTTTCTTTATTCCACAACCTCCTCTGGTCACTGAGTGATTCTGCCTCTCAGCCTGACACTGGTTACAGCAGTTTGACTGAGAAAAGACAGAAAAGGCAAACACCAAGTGCCCTTTTGTGCACCACTGGTAGTGGCTTTTTCTGCCAGTTTTGGGAAGGTCTGCAGACTTGTTACCAGTTCGACATTCCATTGTGGTGAAATGGAATAGTAGATTAGGCACGTTAAGCCTTAATGTGTGTTTTACCAAGTGCTGTCAATATGTAAACGGCCTTTTCTTTGTTTTTTTTCTTTTAAAATGCTTTCTCTGATTAGAGCTTAGGATTGATGTAACTCAAGCCCACGGGAAAGCACAGGGGTTTAGCTCAGTGTGGTGCTCTCAACTAAATTTTTTCTTTAATTATGACTTGAGTTGGTGTGTTACAGACTTTTTAAATCTGAGATAATCTCCCTGAGGTAAACTAGAGAGAAATAAAAACCTACCTCTTGATAGTCTTCAGGGTACTGTCATTAATGAATAAGATGTAGTTTATTATCAAAGCAGATTATATAACTATATATATATATATATAACAGTTTTAACAAAATTCTATCCTCAACCAAATGAGCAACCATTTAGTAACTAAGTAATGGCTTGTTACTGTATCAGGTTTCAGATATCTGTAAGATAAAAGCAGTAACAAATAAGCAAGGTCAAAACTTTGTCTGAATTGATTTAATTCTGTTGTATAGAATCACTGCTGCTGGGAAATGTGGTCTGCAAGGGAGTAAGTGTGCAAATAAAAGAGGCATTATTTTTCTGAAATTAGTTAATCTCCTGCCTGGTGTGTAGCCAGGCCAGGGAATTGCTTAGTTTACACTGAGAACTCAGTGCGTGCTGTAGAAATAGTAATTACTAAAAGGCTTATTTGAAGCTTTTTATTTCTTCCACTGTGGCAACTTTAGAAAGCATATTCAGGAATGATATAGACAAATTTGTCTAACTTCTCTGGAGTCTCCTGTCCTTGGAAGAATTCATGAAGTTACTGGATTTAAGCCAGGAAAGAAAGCTGAGGTGCACTCTTGCATCATTTTGAAAAGGATTGGGACTAGCTTATGTTCCTTACGAAAAAGAGGAAGAAATACTAACTTTGAACAAGTTTAGAGTGAATGTTAGGAAGAACTCTATATTGGGTGAGAAGCTGAAATGGATTTTGTAGGGTCTTTGGAAGTTTCTTACTGAGAAATTAGGGTGTTAAACTGGATTTTTTAGGGGTTCCTGCCAAGTATCCATTTGTTTGAATCAATTATTACAGTTTGGAGTCTCCCCACCTATAAAGTGGCATCTTTTCAGTGCAATTTATTTCATTGGCACTTCTCAGTAGTACATTAAGATGTCTCTACATAGTCACAAAAGTGGAATTTATGTTTAAAGTTTGGTCATTTGTTAAAGTTGTTAATTATTTGAAGTAGAGATGAATAGATGCTTGTTTCCTCCTCCACCTCCCACTCTCTTCCCCCCCTGCAGCCCCAAGTCGTCTCTGTTTCCCACTCCCTCTTTTGGTGGGGGAGAACTAAAGGAGTATTTGTCAATTTTTCATTATTAAGAAGGTGAACAGTCCAGACAGATAATCTTCTTCCTATCAAGTATGTTTGAATGACTGAGAAAAGACCTGTCTAAAAATAGCTGTAAGATGATCAAGTTATCTAATAGTTTGACTAAGTTAAGAAATCAAATAGAGAATTGTTAGTGTGAAGCACAGCTGAGTTGTTTTGTATTTGAAACAGTTTTCTAAGTAGTTCTCTAATCCTGAAAATAGAGCCAATTTTATTAGTAAGTAGATAATTAGCAACATGGGTTAGAATTTGTAGTGTTTATGTACCAATGTGGAAAGTATGAAGAGGGTGAAAATTAAAGAAGAAAAAAATGGAGACTTCCTAATCTTTAAACTAGTGAAACTTTTAATTTGATACACAAAACTTCTAACATTTTGAAGTGACAGGGTAATTTTGATGGAAGGGTATCCCACAGAGAACAAAGAACCATTCCCAACTTCAGTAGGCTCCACTGAGCTTCCCTTGCTCCCCCAGAGCAGGTCCTGCAGTGTTGGCCACGTAGGCAAAGCTCAAGACTGACCCCAGAGCGTGGTTAGAGGAGTCACTGGTGGCAGCCCAGCAGCACCATGTGCTGAATCTCATCTGTCAGGATGAGGACAGAGATGACTTGGAAATTCAGGATACACTGGATGGCTTCTCAGTTGAGACCTAGAGCTCGCTCATCTCTGTGCTTGGTGTTATATTAAGCTAAACTTGGTCTATCCCTAGCTTTGAGTCTGAGTCCTGTTTTTTTCCCCCACCCTGCTGGCACAGGCAGGAGTAAGTACATGAGAAGTCCTGCATTCTCTTACACAGTGCACTTCAAAGCCATAGAAAATTGCTGATGCAGTTGAGTGTTAGAAACAACTGCTCCTCTGTTTTATTTAAAACTAACATGAATACAACCAGAAAAATCTAATTTTGAAGAAATGTTTTTTGCACTTCTGAAAGAAAAGTGCTATATAGACTGAGGGTTTTTTTCAGAATACTTCCTTTCTTTCATGAGAAAAAAAGTAGTTTTAGCCATAAGAGGTGCTCTTGCTGGGATTAGTAGATGTTTCAGTTCATCACAGAGGCAGAATTACAGACTTCTTAGGGTAAGAAGTCTTCCATCAAATAGTATAGACGGGAGGAGAGATTCTAGAGGGTCTGAGACCTCTTGCCATTTCACCTGAGTTCAGATGCAGTTAGAGTCTGATCCATCCTGGAGTAACTCTGGAGAACTCAGTCACAGGGAAACATCAAACTAAAATGGAGTTCAAATCTGTGTAACACCCTGACCTGAGCAGTGTATTACATCCAAAGTGAGTACAACTTTTGGCAGTACTTGAATGAAGTTCTTCAGATTTCATATCAGTGCTGGTCTTAATTCTTTCTACCTGTTCATTTTTAACTTCTGCCCCATGAGAGCCACGTAAAGTGGCTTCAAGTCTCCACACCCCACACCACCCCACTCTCGAGCTAAGTGCTGTGCAGTCTTGTAGCATTGTGTCCTAGGGTGTTTCTCTAGGTTACTTGTTCATGTTTTCTCCTCTCCCTCATGAACCTCTATGTTACCAAAGGCTGTTGTGGCAGAGGTAGTCAGAAGGCAACTTAAAGAAGAGGAATTCTTATTTCTTGTGTCTCATTGACTCCAGTATCAGGTGCATCTGTAGTGAACTGTTTCTTCCTTTGTAACAGGAAAATACATCTATACTGAAACTGTGATAGGAGCGCTGCTTGGCTTGGCACAAAGCCCAAGTGCCAGGGAATTGCTGAGGTTTAACCTTCCCCATCCACCAGCCACATCTCAGGATTTCATAACCTTGTAGCAGATACCTCTAACACACATTACCAGAGGAGAGTACTTGCTTTGGAGCTTTACTGGCACTGCAGCAGCAATAATAAATATGGTTTGATTGTGAAATGCTGTTTGTGTTACAGAACAGTCAACATGAGTCACTACAGCCCCTCCCAGAATCGGAGTGTAGTCATGGCTTTTTTTTTTGATCTTGAAGTTTGCATTGTAATGTACAGTTGTTTCAAAATACTTATAACTGCGGTGTCATATTTAGCATACAAGTGAAGACTGAACCTATATTTTGTGTATGCTTCAGCTAATTGCTAAAAAGTAATTAGATTTAATCAACTTTACACTGTGGTGCTTATTTGTCTGGGCTATTTTGCTGTTAGCACAGATGGATACTAGCTTTCAGTGTGAAGGTCAGCTCTACAATTGGTATACTGCTGGTGTTTTTTAGAAGAAGACTGACACAGATGTAGTCAACTTATCAGAGTTACTTTTTGCGTCACAAATTGGTGACACAGCTATAATACTCCTTCAGTTTTGTGATTGTGCAGAAAGAGAAAAATATAGGAAGAAAATCAACACTAAAATTGGAATGGGCTAAAGCTTCAACAACTTCACTGATCTGTATTTGCACAATATGTTTATACAAAATTCAAGAGAATACCAAATGAAATTCTGAAGCAAGCTAACAGTTGTCAAGGTATGAACTCGTATAATGTCAGGCATTTTAAAACACTTCAGTTATGTTGCTTGACCTCAATGAATGAAACTTCTGTTTTCATACAAACAAAATGTATTATGTTTCATATAAAGATCAGCAGTAGGATTTGCATCAAAGAATGTAGTGCTGTGATTTGAACAAGATCATTCAATGAGTAGAGCTGTTTACATAGTTGTGCATGCAACTCTACCATTTTGGGTATTTTTTATTAGATGCTGTTGCCCATCTTATTTTTTTGAGTTTCAGTTGGAACACTAATTAGCTCACCTACAGTTCATTTACATTACTTAAATGTCAGCAGTGGAAGCAAAATAAGTGATACTTGTTCTCATCTCTTCTGCTTCAAAGTGCTGTGAAGTAAAATAGTTGCTTTTTTCCTGAAGCTACATGTGTGTCTTCTGAAGGAATGGGAACAGGCATATAGTCCATGTCAGCATTTTAGATGTATGTGTTTAACCCAGTTTTCTGGCTTAAATCTTGTAAATTTAGCTGCCTGTATCAAAAGCATCTAAATAATCTTGCTTAAGAAAATCCTTCCAGTCTAAATCTTGTGCAGTATAAACATTTTCTACAGATAAATTTTACAGAGTCTGCAAATTGTTTGCACAGAAGTGTTGGTTAGAAGTGCTTTGTTTAGTGCTTTTGTAATTGAAGCTCAAAGCCAATTTACCATCTTGTTTTATTCACTTTAGACAATTCAACCTTCGAATGAAGAGAGATACATCTCTTTTCAGTGATGACTTTAAAGTAGAAATATCCAACCAAGTGATTGATTACGATACCTCCCATATTTACACTGGACACATTTATGGTAAGTGGTACAACACTTTAAAATGGATGAAAGTGCAGTAATTTTAAACAGGAGTTTTTTAATAATACATGCAGGAAATGAGTATCTGTATGATTAGATTATTGTTAAACTTTATTAATGCATCTAGTGCATTTGAACTCCTGCTTTTATCCTCATGTGAGAGTTCACACCTAACAAGTGAGTATTTTATCTAATGATTTTTATATCCGTAAAACTTGAAGTTTAACTCTGCTTAGGAACATGCTCTTCATAGATGTCTGATGCATCCAAAAAAAAGAGGAAAAAGCTGTATGCATTAAAGAAAAAAAATCAGGTGCATTCTTAGTTTAAAGGAATAGAAGGAATATAGAGCTACGATCATTAAGGGTAATATACCTGATTTCAGTAAATACCAAAGATAAAATTGGTTAAAAAGGAAGAATTAAGGAATTAAAAGCAGATGAAGAGATGGATTAAGACTTACTCTGGTCTTCTGTCTGTTTGGTTTTGCTGAAGATCTTTCTTAGTGATGTCCTGCAGTTTTGAAGTGATTGTTTTAAACTGTGAAAAGTTGTATACACACTTAGGGCTTCATATGCATCTAGCAGACCAATCCAGGCGTTCTGAGTAGGTCACAGGGCTTTTAGGGTGTGTGGGGACTTTTGTTGCTTTTTTTTCTTATTTTGTGAAAGTATTTCAGGAAAGCTTTTGGGTACTTTCCTTATTTTTAATGGATCAGATCAAAGGATCCATGTGAACCTACTCCCTGGGCTTACTCTACATTTTCTTTTAATCCTCTTTATTATCTTATTCAGCCTAACTTGGTACTTGTAATAAAGTTAGAGTTCAGTAAATAACCTGTTTTGCACTTGATTCTTGATTTCCATTCAGATCAAGAGATTTCTTTCCAAGTACTCTGAAATTTCCAAAGATCTGTGGCTTATAAGTTCATTATATTAATGTACATTCTAATAGAACATAGTTTGAAGCAAATCTGTGATCACTTACAGATCACTCACAAATATCCAAAAATGAATGTTCTGCAAAGCCTACTTTTACTTTTTGGTGTTCTCCCAAGAGTTGTTTGGCATATCTTCAAGATATTTTTCCAAATTTCAGTATGGTGTATAAGCTTTATATAGTTCTTGGTAATTGTTAATTAGGAATTAGTACTGGTTAATGATGAGTAAAGTTCTGATAATTTGATAGTGTGATTCTGAACTTTCTTTAATGGAGGAATATGTAAACAGTCTTTGAGTAATTTTTCATCCTTTGTATGGAAAAGGCTTGTTGAGATGCTGCATGTTGTAGCTGTCAGTGATTAAACTTTGACAGTTGCACTTTTCCAGATTATGACTGTTTCAAATACAGATTCACTCTGTGCCACATTTAAACCTAGCTACAGTTTTAAGAGGCTTATGCTTGCAGAGAAAAATGGATGTCTTGAATATAGGTACATCTTTCTTTGAAAGCTTTCAAAGTTCAGTGTGTGCTCTGATTCTATGATTATTTTTTTTAATTTATAATTGTATGAAGGGATGTCTAAGGACAGGATTTGGCTGCAGGATTACATGCTGTATATGTAACAGCTTTAAAATATATAATTGAATTCTTCATTATATGCTTTTTAAACATGTCATTTATGCACCTGATCAGGAAGGCGTTGAGCTTAGTGACTATGATTTTACTATATGTGTGTGTCTTACTGCTGAATAATCTCAGTCTTAAAAAATCAGACACAAACTTTCTGCCAGAATGTCTTTCTGCTGTTATCCAGAATCTTATTACCCTGGAATTCATGCAGGTTTTTAGCAGTTGGGAACTGGTACAGGATCAGGATAATTGTGCATGTATCATGTGTTAGCACTCTGCTGAACACCCTGGGTAGTGTGATGCTTGAAGTTTGCACAGGACTGAAAGCTTTTAAAAGTATAATAAAAACTAATGCACTTTGTCCCTTAACAGGTGAGCAGGGAAGTTTTACTCATGGGTCTGTTATTGATGGAAAATTTGAAGGATTCATCCAAACTCACAGTGGGACCTTTTATATTGAGCCAGCAGAGAGATACATAAAGGACAGAAACCTCCCGTTCCACTCTGTCATTTATCATGAAGATGATATCAGTGAGTACTTCCATTTTGTGCTACACATGAAATATTTTTTTTTTGTTAAATGTCAAAACCCATAAGCCATTTTTAAGCATCAAATGAGACTTTTTCTTGTGTATGACACTGTGAATTGTGCTGTCCTGAAGTGATTCATGTGCAATTATGGTGAGAGAGATTTCTGGCAAACCGAAGTGAGTCTTCTTTATTCTGCCATTTTAAGAAGTCCTGAGCAGTCAGGGTTAAATGTGTAAGCAGTACATTTTGTACCCAGTGGGTACATGTTTCTTTTGAAAAATGCATTTTTAAAATGATCTATACTGATTGTTCTTCCCTGTAGTCTGAAAAATAAAAGATAATAAAGGTTCAAGCCACTGAATAATTACCTGTGTCTTGTGAAGGTGGCACTTGTGTGAAATAAAAGCTTCCCCCACATGCATTGGTCACATGTCTTCAGAGAGCTCGTTAGCAGAGGTGGTGGCACCCAGTATGTCCCATTTTACACAGCAGCTGATGGAAGTGCCCAGAAGATAGTACTTAAATTTGACAAGTATAGCCCTAGAAATCTAGCTTTAGTTGTAAATGCCCAGAAGGATGAAAAAGTACCATGAAATGCTCCTACATCTTCAGAACTGCTGCATCAGAGTTCTGCACTCCACCTGCCTGTTTGTGTATGATCAGTCTCCAGGTATAATACAAATCAGTTTTATTTGTTTTTTAAGTAACTTCATGCTGAACCTAAAAATACTGCAATAAAGTTGTGGATTCCAAGTTTGAATCCTTCCAAGTAGGTGTTGGCAGAAAGTCAGTTTAAGGTGATCTTTAGGTTATTGAAGCTAACAAACTGTCTTGCAAGCTAACTTTATGTATGACTTCAATCTTGCTTAAAAATCAATTTAAACCACAACTTTGTTTAAAAATGTGTCCGGTTGGACCATTGCACAAACTCTAGAAGGTTTGAGTTTGAAATCTCATTTGGAATTGGATGAGGAGACTTGTGTTAGATCATTAGAAGTCACTTGAACAATTCTGATGATGATATATGTGTAAATCATTTTCAAAGTACGTCATAATGAGACTGCATTGAGAAAAGAAATGTCAAAGAGTAGGAAGCTGGATGAGGAAAATTTCTGATTGTGATTTGACTTTATGTATTATAATTTTCTCTGTGCTGTAAGCCAGTGAGAAGCACAGGGTTATTGCATATTGCTCTCCTTGATTGCTTCTCTTGTATAAATGCAGTGAAGAGAAATGATCTTTCTCTGCTAAAAATTTAGCAAATTTGGGTGGATTTTTTTGTATTTCACATTCAGTGGCAGTACGTGTGCTGTCTTTGAGTATGTTAAAATTGCTGTGAGTCCTTCCTGTTGTCTCATTCTGTAAACATGATTTCTAACCCCAAATCAAATAGAATTTCCATCATTTTAAAGAGCTTGTGAACGAGTGCACTTACTGAGTTTTGTGTACATTGTGGGCTGTACTTGTTTTCTAACTGACTCAGTGTATGTTTTCCTTGTGCTTACAAGACCCATACTTGAGAATAAACTTTACAGGGTAGCATTCCATACTTTTGATTCTCAAAGAGAAGCTGCAGCACGTGCTGCACAGCCTTGCTGGTGAAAATCAGTTCAGACAGTGAGGAGGCAGCTTGCCTTGCTGGGTGCAGTTGGATATTACAGGGGTTGCTGCTGTAGCAGGAGAGTAGTGAGGAAAAGTAATTAAAAAAATTACAAGAACCTATTGTGGAACCATAAGGCACATTTTTCCTAACGTTTCTGTGAATGATTTGTACGTACTTGTAAGTTTTTTATGTCTTATAGGTCTCACTGAACAGTTCAGTTCACTGCTTGATAGTGGGAATGATGGACTACCACTTACATAGGACTTTGTGCAAATAAATCACCATCAGCTTTATAAAGGGTTTTATTAACCCTGTTGTTGAAAAGAGGGGGAGGAGGAAAGTAAGAGACATAAGGCAGTGAAGTG
The DNA here is from genome assembly GCF_003945595.2 of Pipra filicauda. NCBI lineage: Eukaryota > Metazoa > Chordata > Aves > Passeriformes > Pipridae > Pipra > Pipra filicauda. The sequence goes on along the minus strand of NW_024104976.1, from coordinate 5,135,439 downwards.
ATGTGCCCAGCTTTCAAAGGGTGAGACAAGCAAGAAGATTGTCTCATGTCCCAGTTCCTTGTGCTGTAAATAGTGAGTGACTAAAAATACTCTTCACTGTTATCAACTACTGACAGAAATAGAACTGTACCTTAAAGAAGCGGATAAATTGATTTTATGAATGTTACTGTTGCTGTTTTGTAGAAGTGATCTCTGTCAGAGGAGTAAATGGATCACTTGGGAACTGGAGAAAGCGAATGATGAAACTGGTTCTTAGTAATGTCTTAGTAAAGTGAACGGGAGCAGGATATGTTGGGGTGTTTTTAATTATTCAGGTGCTGGTGCTTTGGCCTTCACCGTTTTTCCTCCTGAATCTAATGCATCGAAACCATCAGTTAGAAACAAAATCAGATTATCAGAGGGGATTGTCTAAATCTATCCCACATAAAAGCAAGAGTACAGCGTGGCTTCCAAGTCACCAAGTGAGTGAGCACTGCTACTTGCTCAGCGTGGTTGAAAATAGCCCCTTCTGGAGAGAAGTCTAAGCAGCACTATTTAAAAACACTCCACTCCTGTGGGTTGCTGCCAGGGCAGTCTGATGTGCCTGTGTTCTGATTGTATGGGTTCACTTTTTTCCATGGTATCTAGATGCCTCCAGGATTTCTGTGGTCTGAAATATCTCAAGTGTACAACTACTTCTGTCTCTCTCTGAACAGTGCTTTTGAAGCTGAATTATTTTTGCCTTTCATGAGAGCTATTTTTGCATTGGACTGCAGCTCCAGAAAAACTCCCAACAACTCAAAAAAGCGAAGCTTTATAGCAGCTTTAAAAATCAAAGCAAGCGTGCTAATTTGTTGTTTTTACTCTAATCTAAAGCTAACTCTGGTGAAATAGAGTCAAACCACTGGTTTGTTACATAGGACAACAGCAATAAAGAAGTTCACATTTCTAACTAGGGAGAGACTGAGGTAAAAAGTCATCTTTGCTTTAATTTGGGTATTTTTTGGTCACCCATGTTTCAGCCTTTTGAAACAATATGCTTTTTAGTGCTTTTCAGAAATCACAATGCAACATATGATTAGCATCTCAATGAGTTCTTATTCAGTAGTTAAACAAAAGTTGTTTTGTAAATGGGGATTATATTGTCAACTTTATAAGGCAGCTTTTGTCTGTTACAGTGGATCTGGTGACCAGTTGAAGCCAGCCTTCTATTCACGACTTGAAACACAAGTTGAATGATTTTAGTTTCTAAACCACTCTTTGATCAAACTGTTTTATAATTTAGGGCTAGAAAGATGCAAATTGCTGTTTGCATTAAAACGTTCTAGAAACATTTCTTTAAGTTCATTTGAACTATATTTACTTTATTTAAATACTCTTTGCTTCAAGTGTACCCCTGAGTTCATGCTGTGAAATACAAAATCTGTGTTTCCTCGGATCAACAATACACAGGAAGATCCTGTTCAGACCTTCAGGAAAATTAACATGGAAGAGCCATATAATTGAGAACTGAAAGTGAAGTGTTTCTTAATTTTGCAAAGCCCTGTCTGCTGGATGTACAGACCATTGCAAACTGCGTTTTATTAATGAGAACTTGGTTTCTTTTTCATCACATTGTGGTTGTCAATTTAATAATGGTCTACTTGACAGTTTTCATGGGAGCAGAGTGTCACAGACTGCTTTGAATGAAATCTGTAATAAGGATTTTTTTTGTATCTACTTACATTAAAATTTTGTTCTGACACTCTTGCTTTTGCCAGTATTGGGCAAATCTGTGGCTGCTGAAGAATTGAGTTTTCATCATCTTTGATGAAAGTTTGATGGCATATCCTTGTCCCAGATGCCTGAATCCAGTAATCATTAAGTAGTTAATCTAAATGCTTAACAGATCGTACTTTTTACTGATAAGTAGAAGTAAAAAATTCACATGTTCAGGAATGTCTTAGTGGAAGGTAGTACATTTTCTTAAAAGGAAAAAAAATTTTATTTTGAGCATCTGGAGTTGTAAAAATCAATAATCATTTGCCATCTAATTAGAATAAGGCATCTTTGTCAGAAAGTATGAAATGACAAGATTTTGGGGGTGGTTTTTAGATTTGTTGTTATCTTCTACTTTTTACTCTTTTTTAACATTCTGTCAGGAGGTACAAAAACTGAAAGTGGACAATGCTGGAAAAGAAAAATAAAGTATTTGTTTTGCCTAATAGTTTTCTCTAGTTAGAAATTCAAATCTGTTATTAACACTTTCTGCTGTAGCTCTGTTGGAAAATAGTCTTCTTGTTTTTTCTCAACTCTGCATTCACTGTAAGCAACCATTTCATGGTGAAGGCATGTGTTTTCTCCTTCTCACTTCATGGGGTTGTGGTAGAGATAGGCTAAGAAGCTCCTGATCCCAAAGAACTGGCACATCTCAGAGCATTTAAAAGCTTCACAAGAACATGGATCAGTTCTGTCATGTGGGTCAAAACTGTCCGAGTCATCTGACAGCATGTAGTTCTTGCTTAGCTTCAGAAATTTAAAAATGGAACTGCTGCAGGGGATGTTGGAAACAGGAATTCTCAAAAGATGAAGAGGGAATGGTGCCTTCACAGTGTGGGGGTAATGCAGCATTTAGCAAAAGAAAACTTGGTGTGCAACTTTCCCTGTGAGTCAGACATGGTTCCAAAGTGAACTATCCCATTACCTGCCTCTTGTGTTTAGCAAGGTAGTTTTAAATGTGTCCACGTGGATTTTTCCAGCACATGCAAAACCTTGGCAATTGCTGTTGCAGACTGTTCAATGTTTTACAATTTTTACTGTCATACCTTTAAAGTGTTTCTTAGTAGATTATTACTTTTGAAGGGAGAAATATTTATTTGAATTGCAGGCAGTCAGCATTAAAAAGGTAGTTAAGGGATTTCCTAACCTCTTTGGGAAAAAGACAGAGAGAAAAGACAGATTATTTTGTGTAATGCACTGAGAGCATTTATTTCTAGTACTGTTCTGACAATTGTCATAATGCTACAGGGTGGGGTTCCTGCAGGAGTTCCTTTAAAGGTATGATGATTTTCTGTAGGTGAAATGTGCTAGTGGAAAGGCAGAATTGTCCATTGCTCCTGCCCCTGGATAACCTGCTCTTGTTGCAGAGATAAATAGTCAGGAGTGTGAAACTGGGGAGTAGGTAATGAGAATTTTCATTAGAATGAAAACAGTAGATTTTTTTTTTTTAATACTGTTGTGGGTGGAAAAAAGAGTGGTGGAGATGGAGAAGGGAAAGATCATATTTATAATCCGTTGCTTGTAACTCCAATCTGGTGATATTAAACAGGATCCCCAAAATTACAAAGTGACCTCAAGAGAGCATGGTGCTTTTTGTTTAATATTGGTTGTAGCCAAGTCAGTGTCCCACTACCTTGCTTGAGCAAATTGGTTGAGGTGACTTACAGTAAGAGCAATTTTTTCTCTTTTTCTCTCTTCACTCTCCTGGCACTGTGCTATGTCTAACTGTGCCTGGAGGAATGTGATGAGACAGCAGTTCAAAAATGGCATTTGTGTGGTGGGAAAAGTTGAAACTAATATGCAGAAAGTAATTAAATAAAATTACAAGGTAAGTTGTATATTGAAATAGTTTAGCAGCATCATACAATATGATTGCAGGGAGCAGGAATGAGAATCAAAGATAATTAAAGGCAGCTGTCAGATGACACCACATCAGAGTCCATACTCCAAGGGGGCATCTCCACAGAACCAGAGGAAGTCCAGGGTAAAATCACATTAAATGCTTATAAGGTGGACATCAGGTCCTTGGTGACAGGTCTTAGGCTTTATAAATCCATTCTTACGAGTCTTCTGTTTACTCTGTGAATCTGGATCTCCACTCTTTTTTAAAAGCAAACAAAAAACACCAAAGAAAAATAAAAAATGAACCTGCTAACAATTCCTGAAAACAAACCTCAGTAAAGTTTACACATTTCTGACAAAACCTCCACTCTGTTGAGATGATGCTAAAACTGTAGTTTACCCTACAGGAAAGGAATTATTAATTATTTAAATCTGTGGGTCCCATGATCTGTATTCCATTCGCTCTTACTTGGGCACCAGTTTATAATGGGATCCAACGTGCAAAGACTCTGAAGGGACAAGACCTCCTCAGTGTTTCTCATCTCCAGAGGAAGCTTCTGCAAGTACAGGTTGCTTACAAATCTCTAATAGATCCTAACCTAACCAAAACCTGACTCTGTGTGTCTGAAGGACATTCACTTGTGCAATAAGATCTTCACTGGCAAGTCTTGAAAAAATTGCCCTTGTTAAACAGGCATTTGTATGATATTCTCCCTCAGCTAGTTTGGATCTCCACCATGTTTAACTGATGTGTACCCACATAGTATGGCAGTTTTGTTTTTGAAATTTAAACAGTTGGCTGCAGGAAGGAGGAGTTGAAAGTGTTTCTTTTCAGTCTTTTTTAACTTTGCCAGTGAAATTTTCAAATCTACCCGTAATTTTGTAATGTGTAACTCTGAATTTCAAATCTGCACACGTGCATATGTACATGCACACACTGATCTCATCCTTAATTGCACTGTTTACGTTCCAGAATGGAAATCACGCATTTCACCTTGTCAAGAACATTGCTGGCAAACTCATAATTCCGAATTGTAGATTTGAGTTGAAAACCAAGGATCACTAGCATTTTAGTTCTTATGTGTTGGTGGTTAAGTGGCATAATGTAAAAAAATTGTCAACAATTCTGTGGAAGATGAATAAAATAGTAAAACCCTCTAAGAATGTTAACAAGGTTCTTTGTTTACTGAGTAAAATAAAAACCCCCTCTCTATCCAAGCAGTCTTTAGTATACTTGATCTCTGACGATTTTCCATTGTGATTTCATTTTTTGAAGGCTGCTGTTAGTTCAAACTCATGGGTACATGAGTGTAAGTGGTGGTTCTCATTCCTATGTTAAGACACTGCTCATCATATTTTCTTGTGTCTGTAAGAAAACAATGTTAAGAAGCAATTGGAATTTTGTTTTGTTTGTAAAAGTAAGAATGTATCTTAGTAGAAATGTTTAATGAAAAAAAGACAGCTGCATAAAGCTTGAATCTAAGAATGCTTCCCTCAATCCACATGTACAATAGTGGACACAAACTGAATAAGCTGCAGTGATACAGCCATATTTTGGACTTCTGCTTGGAATTTGAAAACTCAACCTGGCCTTCCTCTTTTTAGAATATCCACATAAATATGGACCACAAGGAGGTTGTGCAGATCATTCAGTATTTGAAAGAATGCAGAAGTACCAGATGACTGGTATAGAAGAACCAACAACAGAGGTACAATACAGGCTAATGGATTATGTTGATTAGTAGTTAGTGTCATAACTTCCTATTTCTTGTATGTTGTCTCTTTTACTTTTGGTCAGTCATCATCCTTCCACATTGTGAGATATTTAAATTATTGCTGGAGGTTTCTTATTAACATAATTTTTGTAAATTCTTTTTCTCATTGCTTCTGTAGCAAAGATGTGTCAGCTTATAGCCTTAATGAATCCTACGTGATCTCAAATTTTTCAACAGTTAGGATTTTTGGATGGCTGTGGAAATCAAGCTTAAGATGAGGAATATACTTTATTGCAGTTGAGAAAGAAGATTTTCAAGAGCCCTTGATCTCCAAGAAATATATTCGTTCTAAAGAGTAGTAACTTTTAGATTTTCAAGTTACGTTAATGTAACACACTTGGGATATCTGAGTGCTTTCAGTGGAAAATTAAGTGATATGAGTGGGAGGGTCTTATTAACAATATTCTGAGAGTGAAGGGGTTACAGCTACAGATTACCTGCTGTGAGAGGTAAGTGTCCTGTGTGTACCTGTTTAGAGTCCCGCAGTGGTTTTGCCTTCAGGTTTGCACCACGTGTCATGAAATATTTTTTTCCCAACAATTTCCAACAGTAAGTTACTGAGATTCTCTTAGAGTTAGTTATGTTTTGAGCTGTTCCAAGTTTTAGCATAATTTTGTGGTGTCAGTTAAATACATACCAACAAAACTATGTGATATGGATTGTTAAATAGCACCAGCAACTTAAAGTTTATTTAAGCTGTGACTCCAGATATTATCAATATTAATACACAATTCAGCACCGGTAACAATAACATGCTTTCACAAAAATTTACTTGTTAAACTTCATGGAGAGAGTGGGCCATCAAGCAGTTAGTGCTGTAAGGCCCTTGTGTTACCAGATACCACTCTTGACTAGCCAGCATCCCCTTAACTTCATGTTTAGTGTCCCATTTGTTCCAGGCTGAAGTGCTTAAACATTTCTGTTTGCTGAGGTAGCCAACTAAGGTAATTACAATCTGAAATAAGGTGCATTTTAAGTCCTACCAGTGCTGGTTTTTTTACTAATCTAACACAGTTTGTATATCTTAGAAAAGGATTAGGAAAAAGAAAAATTCCAAAGATCACACGAATGAAAAAAAAATCTGTTTAACGTTGACTGCCTTTTGTAATATAAAATGAAATGCACAGAAATGTTTTGCTAAGATTTCAGTGAAAATACTTGAAAACTTGAAAACGTACTTAATTCGAGATTCATGAAACTTTCCAAGTTCAAGGAAAAGAATGGAAGTCCCTTTGTATTAGCAGAGGATGTTTAGCAAAATCCATTGCTGTTTTTAGGTGATCTAGTGCAGCGTGTACATTTACAAAATTAATGTGTTCCTTTCCTGTGTATGTGTAGAAGCCTTTTGAAGAGCCTAAGAATGATGGGCCACAGCTTTTAAGGAAAAAACGTGCCACTCAGGCTGAAAAAAATACATGTCAGCTGTATATTCAGACTGATCATTTGTTCTACAAACATTATGGAACCAGGGAAGCTGTAATCTCACAGGTATTTCCAGTCCCTTTGGTTTAAATTATCTGCTTTTCCTTTGTTTAGTTCTGATGAATGTCATGTAACTTATTTGTGTGTATTTTTGCTTTTTTACTTTAGATGTCTTATTTCATTTATTAAAGTGATCTTGACATTATTGAAGCAGCTTTTTTATTTCACTAAAAAGACACTGTTTCTGTGACAAAAGTCCTGAGCACTTGTGCTTCCTTTGGTTTTTAGTGGCAGCTGTGGTGTTTAGCACCTCTGAGCAGCGCTTACAGCCTGACTATTCTCAATTCATACATAGAAAAATAATACTTCCTGAAGAGTTCTGTTCTGTTTGACAGCCTGCCAGACCTCTGTTTTAACACTTGCACAGCCTTCCCTTTGAAACTTTAGCTCAAACCACTGTAAGCTAATGGTGCTGAGATCTGTTCCTGCAGCATCTGGTGTAGTGAATGGTTAAAAAAGCGGTGGCAGCTAAGAACAGATGCTTTTCATTTGTCAGTACACTATTAACTGGAAAAAGGGTTGGTTTGATTTGGTGTTTTTGCTGATAATTTGCTGAAAATGTAGCTAGCATGTTAACATACTTCTTGAAGTCTGAAGTTTCACTGCCATTTGCAAATCTGACTTCTACTATTTATTCATTACACTGTACATACACAATTCAAGTAACATTTTTCAAAGCTCTGAAGTTGCCTTCAAAGTCAGGTTTTTAATGAGGTAGCATTTCTATGTGCTCTTAGAAAAGATAAATGATTAGTTTTTTCACATTTGTGTTTTACCAGAAATGAGAGAGTAATGCTGTAACAAGTAATTTTTTTTTTCTCCAAAAAAGAAATGCAGTGCTTTGAATACAATTTCAACAGTCTTGCCATAGCAATGAATGAAGGAGTATCACAAAGAGGTATCAGAATAGTTGATAGAATTGTGTTTGAAAAGTAAAAAGAGAAATGGCAAAATCCTTTGGTGTTGTCTGGCATGGTGGGAATGCAGGTACTGTAGTAGTAACTACTGGTTATGTAGTGACTTATTTCCATTATTTGCCATCAACATTTGATTAAAAAGGCCTGTTAGAGTTCCTACAGCACTGGACCTTATTGTAGAAGCCTAGGCCTTGCAGCTGTGGCTGTTCAAGATAAGCTACAGTGTAATGCATGGATCTTTGAACTGTGGATGTTTTTGGTTTTGACAGATATCCAGCCATGTGAAAGCCATTGACACCATTTACCAGTCCACAGATTTTTCAGGAATCCGTAACATCAGCTTCATGGTGAAACGGATAAGAGTAAGTTGTACTGGAAATCCTTTCAGCTTCCCTCATAATCCTTAGGGGCTGTATTTTTCAAATGTCCTGTTCCTGTTCACTTGTACTTATTTATTGTTTTGTAATAGTTCTTTAACACAAGTGTCTCTGTAGTAAAGCTGCCCTAAACCATTTATTTGGTTTTATTTTAGTGTTTGTTGTCAAAAGCCCACTGCTTCTTTATTAAGCTGTAGTCAGTTTTTTTCCTAGGAATCAATTTGCTTGTGTTTCAGCAGTGTTGTTGTGTGGTGAATGGACTGTATTGCTACTCCCCAAGAACGTTAGAACACATAATGGCTATCCAAGTTGAAAGTTCCTTGTAAAAAGTGATGATTTAAGAGGACAAACATAAACTTTTAGGTACTGATGGGGAAAAGAAGAAGAAGGAAATAAGAGAGTGGAGATTTCATACACAATTCTTCATTTATTGAAGAACTTTGTTTTCCAAATATTGGGGTGGTAATTTGTCCAGGCTTACAAATCTTAAGCAACATCTTAAACTGTGTAACACACCAAGGTGTTGACAGCAGTAATCCTCTTAGCTGGCACGTGCAAGTGAAAATGAATCATGTCTTACAGTTTGTTTCGATTTGCTTCTAGATTAACACAACCGTAGATGAGAAGGACTCTTCCAATCCCTTTAGATTTCCGAACATTGGTGTGGAAAAGTTTCTGGAGCTGAACTCGGAGCAGAATCATGATGATTATTGCTTGGCCTATGTGTTTACAGACCGTGATTTTGATGATGGAGTCCTTGGTCTGGCTTGGGTTGGAGCCCCTTCAGGTAATTATTTAGAAACCTTCAGTGCTATGAAATAAGGTATTATAGGTGGGTACTAGAAGAAAGATAGAAACCGTGTCCTTTAAATTGACAGCAAATACACAAAAATCTCCTGACCAACCTTTCCAATTTTGATTATGTTTATTTTATTTTTTTAAATCTATCATGTGTCACTTCAGCTGATATTTCTGTATTTCTGATGAGCAAGATGTGAACAGTGAAGGAAAACTATTTTTTTACGTAAAGGTGATATTACTTGGATTGCTTCTTATTTATAAGTATTAGTGATCAGTAAAGTGACAGATGAAACAAGTATTTCTGCTCTATATAAGCAGAGCTTAGAACTGTGCAGTTTGAGTTTTGTAGTAGAACTACACTGCAGAACCTTTAGGTTTTCTAGGTAGTACTGAAAACATTTTTTTTTTTTAAATCTTTGAGATCTTGTTCTAGGAGATAACAGAATAAATATTGTGTGACTCTTTTTGAACTGATTCTCATTAGTTTCAGTCTAGCTGTGTATTTTTGACCTAAAGTATGTCCCTTGATATAAAAAGATCAAATAATGGTCTTCCTGTGTGCAACATCTCAAGATATTTGTCCTCTGTGTATTGGTTTTATAAGGTATATTAGTTTTATAAATGATATATTTGAAAGTTGTTACACTTTAAATTCGAATAAATACAAATTCATTCATTATAGCTCATCACAGGTTCCAAATTGTAGAAGCTTTCACATAAATCAAAATCAGAAATTGAGAAGGAACAATCTTTCCTTGTTTCTTTCCTTAAGTGATTTATATATATAATAACATTAGACTAAAGAGAGCAAATTCTGTGGGATTTTGCAGGAGACTGGATACTTTCATGAGATCATTATCGAGAGCTTTAACAGAATTTGAGTAATTGTGGAAGAAACATGAAATCATTCATGAGATGTAGCTATACATTATAACCTCGCTTTGTTTACAGCTGTACTTTGCTCTTTGTAGAGTACTGGAGCTATATAGAAAACTGTTGTGGGATGACAGTCTCAGACTTTTATTTTAGAAGACTAAAAAGCTCCAATAATTATCATTAGGGTATTCAGAGAGGTAAGAGATCAGTGGACCCATGATTGAAGTAAGTATGTTAGAGGGACCTGTGTGGACTAACCTGAGTGACTGTGGAAGAACCATAGGAAATATAATGCACAGATGGCCTGTGGAAATGAGAAACTGGATCTGTGATGGCCAGTCTAATGTACAGACTGAGCAGGCACAGGATGAATTGGATTGTGCATTCCATAAGCACTGCTTCCATAACTAAATTTAATTGAGAAAAATTCAGTTGCTTTGAGGGAGATTTTCATCCTTAACACACACACTGACATAGGTCAAGTGGGATATGTCACTAAAATGAAACTTTATTTCAGAAGGGAAACCTTTTTTTAGACACCATTTTTAGACACCATTTACATTAGCAATAAAATAGCTGAATTTTAGAACACTGATAATGCTTCAGTACAAACCCAGGTTATGGGAAAATTTGGTGAAATTAAAGTAAAAATGATTAGACTTTTCCAAATAGTAAGTGCGATGCACTTGACTGTTGACCTTCTAAACATGGGTCTCATTAAGTGGCACATCAAAGGCATTTTCAGCTTTAGTTTGTTGTGAAAAAATGAGTCACTTTTTCTGACAATGATACGTAGATAATCTTATATATCTTTTTATAAATGCTCTTTCTGTGAGAGAGGATCTCCAGCAAACCTTCTGTGGATTTTTTTTTATTCAGTGAAATCCAAATGGGATGTGGATTGTGGCAAACCTGTATTGGCCGTTGCACCCTGCTAGTCTTGTACTACAGGTGTGATGAAATAAGGGCTTGTCCATGCAGTGAAAGCCTAAAATAGCTCTTAATAGCTATTCTAAACCAGCTAACTTCTTGTGTAAGTGTATCCAGTCAGTGTTGAGAGCATTAGTGTGAATAAATCTAATCTACTTTCAAGGTTGTGCTATTATTAATTATACAGCAGAACTGTTAGTCTGTAAACCTCCACTGAGGAGACAAACTGTTTGTTGCTCTGGCTGTCACTAGAAAAGTAACACAGTACTTCTTTCCTTAAATGCCTAACTGGTGTACATTTGTGTAAATGCAGGGAGCTCTGGAGGAATATGTGAGAAAAGCAAATTGTATTCTGATGGGAAGAAGAAGTCTCTGAACACTGGAATCATCACTGTCCAGAACTATGGCTCTCATGTCCCTCCCAAGGTTTCTCACATTACTTTTGCTCACGAGGTTGGGCATAACTTTGGTTCACCTGTGAGTATTACTGTTGATCTGTTAACTCCCTTTCAGCCATTTCAAAGGGCATGATTTACAAATGGAGTTTTTACTTATTATAAACAAGGAAAGTAGAATCCTGACTCCTGTGTGCATATGTGCACACAAATGTATACAAACACAAATGGATGGCCAAACTGTGCTCCTTTGTGAGTATTTGACAACACTGGTGCAACAGTGGATTTTGAGAAGTGTTTATTTATTTTAGTTCAATCCCTTACAAAGAGACTTTGTTATTACTCCCTATAAGCTTCCTTGTTTTTTGTGAAGACTAGGGTCATGCACATCTTCTAAATCTATTTCAGTTTATCCTGGAGAGGAGAAGAATCAATGCAAAATTGATTAAGATGATAATCTGTTCAACAAATGAAGATAGAACTGGCTTGCTTTTATGTTCAATTATTTCATACTTACAAGTTTAGCTAAGAAAATTGTAGAGAGAATTAAGATACCAAGGAGAATGTTTTAGAGTAGAATTGTTTCACCATCATTTAGGGATGTGATCTTTTTTTCTTTTTTGTGGCAAGATGAAAGCATGAGGCTTTTAGTTTTGCTGAAAATGAGAACAAAGTCTTCTGGTTTGGGGCTTTTTAAATTTATTTTTAAACTTAAAACTTTCTGCTCTTGGAAGTAAAATGAAATCCAGATATAACAGGAATTTACTGTTTTTCCAAAACAGTTACTCACATATGAATGCTTTCTTAACATGCCTTGAAAAATCCCTAGTACCACTGCTCTGATTAGGACAAGCCTTCCAAGTAGAATTGAAAATATGGGCACATGAAGCTGAAAAACCAATCCCACTGAGTGAAACATCTCGGATCAGCCTGAAAGATGGGTCCACTAATTATACTCTTTAAGTTGCATTTGATCCTGGCAAATACAGGAACACGTGTCTGGTTCTGCCATGTTACAATAAATTACACAGTTCTCACAACTATGTTGAAAACTTTAAAACCTAGGTAATTCTTTTGGAGATGTAGGTTGTATTTCTGGGAAGTTGAGTGCATCAGAACAGCATTGGGGTTCCTCTAGCACTGAACAACTCAGTGTGTCGGCAGTCTGCTGATGGTTGCTGATGGTTGGACAATCTGCCGACCTGGGATGCCTTTCATCCCTCTCACTGGGGGTTGTAGAGGTGCAGTCACAGCCAACAGAGACAGACTCCTGCTCTGTTTGGGAGTTCTCTTTGTACCTCCCTGAAAACAAACAAAAAGAATGGATTGCAGTTTCTCTTAACTCCTCCTGCCTTTATTCAACAGAATACTTATTACCCTCTTGAGATCATAAAGCCACTCTTTTTAGGAGATGGCACCTCTTCCAGAGTCACTGTTCGTTCTGGGACATGATGTTGGGGGTGTACATTGCCAAGAATGCAAATAAACCAAAACTTAAGAAATTAGACACTTGCTGCTGTTGTCTTGGGAAAAAAAAATAACAAAATAAACAGAACACAAAAGCAAACCTTGGTTTTATATGTATATACTTCTTATATTGCAAGAAATCTTAGAGTGTAAGATAGTGCTTTATTTTTGTTCTTTTTGTTCTCACTGTGTTAGCACCACCAAATCCAAGTTACTTTTGCACCTGTTGTGATAGAGATAGTTGTAAAATGTTTGTTTTGCAGCATGATTCTGGAATGGAGTGCACTCCAGGAGAGTCCAAGAACTTGGGACAGAAAGAGAATGGCAATTATATCATGTATGCAAGAGCTACATCTGGGGACAAACTTAACAACAACAAGTTCTCTATCTGTAGCATTCGAAATATCAGCCAAGTTCTTGAGAAAAAGAGAAATAATTGTTTTGTTGGTATGTATTTAATCACCCTGAAAGCAGAATGGTTGAGCTGTTACTATGATGCTTACTTATACATTTATTTTATTTATTTTTATTTTACTTTTTTACTAATCTTAATCATTAATTTTGGTTTCATTTACTGAAAGATTCTGTTAGTTAAGAATTAACTCTGAGATCTCAAGTACTGTGTCAAGTTCTGAGCTGCCCAGTACAGAAAAGGCATATACTGGAGTGAGTCCAGCAAAGGGCCACAGGGATTATTAAGGGGTTGGAGCATCTGACATATGAGGAGAGGCCAAGAGAGCCTGTTAAGTCTGGAGCAGAGAAGACTGGGGGAGGCTCTTCTTAATCTTTATAAATGCCTGGTGAGAGGGAGTAAACAGAACAGGGCCAGAGTGTTCTCAGTCATGCCCAGTGAAAGGACTAGAGGGGAAGGAGCACATATTAAACTTCAGGGAGTCCTGTTTAGACATAAAAAACCCCCAAGGTTTTGTAGGAATTTTTCTTTCTGGAGTCTGTGATGTGTGAGCTCCCACAAATTTTGAGAGATTGTGCAGTGAGTAGGTTTGGATTTTGGAGTAATAGTAGTTCCCCCCAGTGACATCAGCCTTTGCCTTAAGGTGCTCTGACTGTTAAAGGAGTGCAGGAAAGGACGTGGCTCCCTTGGAGACTCAGCAGAAAGCTCGTTCTTTGCACTCCCACTGTTACCAGCCAAAACCTTTCACTCAAAGCTTAAAGTTCTGTGAACTGTAGGAATGACTAAGCTGGGTGGCAGCAGTACTGCAAGTTGACTTGAGCCCTGGTCTAAAGTCCATCTTGACCAGGCGTTTTCAGTCATGATTGTCTGGGTGCTTGTTAACGTTTATAAGTCTGTTTGCATGTTCTTTGTAGTGCTTTGTACATAAATATACTGGCATTTTTCAGAGTCTGGGCAGCCCATCTGTGGTAATGGACTGGTTGAACAAGGAGAACAGTGTGATTGTGGATACAGTGACCAGTGTAAAGATGATTGCTGTTTTGATGCAAACCAAGCAGAAGATAAAAAATGCAAGTTAAAACCAGGCAAAATGTGCAGGTATTGTGCATGTGTGTTACAGTACACTTTAATTTTGACCATTCATTGGGAACTTTAACTGGTATTTCAGAATCTGAATCCGTTTACCTGCTTTTTTTCTAAAAGTAATGACTTTGTTTCAAATGCCTTATATACAACGAGTGAGAAGTCCCTAAGCGCAATTATGCCGTGAGAAAAATAATTTTCAATTTGCAGTTTGATTAGCACAAATCAGAAATATGTTGGGTGTTTGAGTGGGTTTCAGGGTTCTTTTGCAATTGTTCATGTTTTTTTCTTGACATGCACATTCCCTGTTTGCAGCCCCAGCCAAGGCCCCTGTTGCACTCCCCAGTGTCGTTTCAAAGACAGGACGGAAAAGTGTCGGAACGATTCTGACTGCGCAAAAGAAGGAATGTGTAATGGTTTCAGTGCTCTCTGTCCAGCATCTGACCCCAAAAAAAACTTCACAGAGTGCAACAGGAACACCCAAGTTTGCATAAATGGGGTATGGTTTTTACTGCTCGTGTTGTTTGTTGTGAATAGGTATGATTTCAGTGCTTGCTGGAGAACAGTGCGAGCTCAGTCTGTTTTTCAGTATAAATGTTTGATTTATTGGTTTCAAGCAAAATAACTGTGAAAGTACACCAAGTATTAAGACATAGGTAACTAGTACCAATGTAGCTGTACTATTTGAAAAGTTCCATTTAAAGTTTTTTGTAAAAATCAGGATTATGGAAGTGTTTTATTTTCTAGTTCCACCCTTTCATTTTTCTTCAGTCTTGGTCAGGTAATTTTGTTGCCTCAGAAAATTAGATATGCTGTCAATACAGCTTGAATTTGTTTTATTGAAAATACACAGTTGCTCCAGACACATACATGTAGCATAGATGTGCAAACATATAGAATTATTCTGAACTGCCTTTAGTTTCCTGGGTTAGAGAGGCCATGGCAGTTGCTATGAAATATTGATGGGAAGTCTCTTATTGAGTTAATCTTGTTTATTTGGAAGCAGAAACAAGCAAAAATCATCCTCTTAAAGAGCTGTAACTTGTGTTGCTGTAAGTCTGTTTTTTCCACAGTCCAGGTTTTTAATCAAATGCTGCTTGTAATATTTTTTCAACTAATGCATAGTCATTAAAGATAGAGGAATTGTCTTTATATAGTTACTGATTTTGAAACAAGATTATAAATACACTGAGCTTTTTATTTGAGTTTGGAGGATCCTCCCACAGGGAAATTAAATACACAGTCTTTTCTGCCATTAGTTTTTATTATTTTCTGGGAGAAAGTATTTGTGAAGACGTGTTTGGTTTATTTTTCCAACCACAGTTTTGAGTGGCCATGTTTCAGTGTGAATTGTAGTGCTTGTGAGTGTTTTGCAGGGTACTCTGTGGCCATAAAAAAAGATACTGTGTTAAAAAATAGGGTAAATCACTTTTTAATAAGTTATTAAATATGCCAAAACATTGAAACTGAAGCAATTGCTTTTATTGATAAGCATCTTTGGACCTACAGTAAGGCTTTCAGATATTAAAAATTAATACCTTTTCTAATGTCAATGTGCTTAAAAGTGATATTGATTTTGGTGTTCTTGTGCTTTTGTCTCCCACAGCAATGTGCTGGCTCTATCTGTGAGAAGCATGGCTTGGAGGAATGTACATGTGCTAGTTCAGATGGCAAGGATGACAGAGAACTGTGTCACGTCTGCTGCATGAGGAAAAGTAAGATTTGTCTGAACTGTAAACTCAAATAATGCACTGGGTGTCTGAGGAAGCTTCTCGTGGATTGAGTTTTTGTTAACTTGAGAGCACACTGATCTCGTTCATGCTTGGGTTTAGATAGAAATTGCATTGTATTTGGTAGGAAATAAACAATATATTTTGCATTTTTACAGATGAATAGAAAAGCATTTTGAACAAATGGTGGTTCATGCACCGATGTCTTAACACAATAATGGTTTGATTAATTTGTATTCACTTTTCAGTGGACCCAGCAACGTGTGCAAGCACAGGCTCCAGCCAGTGGGAGAATTACTTTCATCTTGAAACTATTACTTTGCAACCTGGATCTCCCTGTAATGATTTCAAAGGCTACTGTGATGTGTTTATGAGGTGTCGACTGGTAGATGCTGATGGCCCTCTAGCTAGATTAAAGAAAGCAATTTTTAATCCAGAACTATATGAAAATATTGCAGAGTGGATTGTGGTAAGTATATTTTTTCTTTTTTATATTACAAGTCTAATGCAAAATGTTCTTGTTAATCAAGAATCACAGCTGATAAGTGTTCTGTATATACACAGTGCTTCAGCATTCTTCAAAGTATAATTAGTCCTTGTTTGACTACTTTTTCTGTAAGCACCCTCAGTGCAGCAAATAATTTTGACAGATTGAAGGAAATGGAAACAAACAAATAATCAAGTAAATATTTTGTGTTAATACCTCTATTCATTCCAGTGTCTGTTTTGGTGGGTTAACGTTCACATTTTTAATTTACCGGTTTTTCTTGTTTTAACAATATTTGAAAGCTCTGATTTCTTTTAAGTAACTAATTATTTTGATCTTTAGCATTCATTATTTTCATTGTGCTGGATGACACTATCCTAATAATAAGCTGGAAGGAAAGCTACAGTGAGACACCACTGTAGAGCTGCATAGTCGATTTTGTGCAAGCTGTTGGTTGTTTCAGGCTTATATGGCTGTTGTAGTGTATCTTCTGTGGAATACTCTTCTGATATTGGAATGGATCTGAAGCATTTGGGCTTTTCTGTGAGAACTCTGAGGACATATTTCTTTCAAGTGTTGTGGTCACATGTTCTCGGTGATGTTTCAGAAAAACTTTTTGATGATTTTTAGAACACAGAGGAAAGCCACACACAATGTCTTCTGTCTCTTGTGCATGTGTGCCAGCCCACAAAGTCTTTTCTTTTTGTCGTTTTTTTTAGGCTTATTGGTGGGCAGTGTTGCTTATGGGAATTGCATTGATCATGTTAATGGCTGGTTTCATTAAGATATGCAGTGTTCATACTCCGAGCAGTAATCCAAAGTTGCCTCCTCATAAACCACTTCCAGGTGAGTATACCAGATAATTAAATTTATAGAGAAATGTTTTTTCCTCAGCTATTTTGTTCTAAAGGGAAATTGTAGGTGTCCCAACCTACAGTTCTTAGTCTGGAGCTGTGAAACTACAAATGGAATTGATGCCAGTGAAACAATTCATAAAAATCTAATTCTTGCCTCATTTTCCTATAACATAATATGCATATCAAAAGAAAGCTTTGAAGACTTTTTCTGAGTCAGAGTTCCTTTCATTTCCTATTCCATGCTACATTCTGTAAGAATTGGCCTGTTTAAGGAACTACTGTTGAGACACTGAAATGCATTCTGTAAGTACTCCTTGCAGTTAATCATCTGTTTAAAACTTTGCAGCTCTGAATCCGAAGCCTTCCAGAAAAAAATAGTTATGTCTGATTTGCATGGCCTGGGCAACTTTGTTTATTTATTTATTTTTTTTTTTTAAACTAATTTTTAATAATGGGTGCCTTTCTTTGCAACAGGCACTTTAAAAAGGAGGAGACCACCCCAAACCACTCAGCCCCCGCAGCGGCAAAGGCCCCGAGAGAGTTATCAGATGGGACATATGAGACGTTGACTGCAGCTTTTTGCCTTGGATCTTCCTAGTGCCTACAATGGGAAAACTCGCTCCAAAGAAAACCTAATAAGTCATTGTCCCCAGTCTTAACTCTCAAAAATCGAAGAGAAAAAAAAAAAAAAGCATGATATGCCCTCAAAACAAGTGGAAGTGGTTGTTAATTTTTAATGAGCGAATCTTCCAGCTCACAAAGAAGAAAAGTGGGGTTTTTTTCTTGCGTATTTTTGGTTTAGTGGCACAAAGGCCTAGCATATCATGATTCTTTCCCCCTTCTGTGCTCTTCAGTGCTGCATTTTTTTCTTCACTTGCAGGCAAATATGGCTGTAGTAAAACTTTTACTCAAGAATTGAGGAAAATATCTATTTTTCAACTGCCAGACAAGGCTAGGAAGCTAGACCACCTCAGCATTGGAGACATTACTTGTCAATGTATATACATTGTTATATGCAGACATGTATTTCTAACGTACACCCGTACTTGTGTGCAATTGTAAACAAGAGAATTGCAATATGGATGTTTCTTTGTATTATAAAACTTTTCCGCTATTAATGAAGAAATTACTGTTTAATTGACATACTCAGGATAACAGAGGATGATGGTGTGTAGTGGTCAAGGATCCTGTGATGCTTTACACAGCAGTTTTGAATCCAATCACACTTTTTTTTTTATCATTATCAAAGTTGTTTCAAGCTCATTTCGTCTTTATCCAACAGCTGCTAAGACACAGCAAACAAGATTGGATGGTCTTGTAGAGATATAACAGGTGTTCTGCAACCTTTGCAAGTGTCAGAATGTTTCAAAAATGTTATATGTAAGTGTCTTTCGTGTAGCTCAGCATAAATATTTTTAATTTCTCTGATTATTCAGTTAAATAATGAATAGTTAGATGAAATATTTCCATGCTTTATTAGAAAATTCTGCCTGTTATTCAACTTGTTTTAAAAATTGCAACCAGTTTATTTGGGCTGTTCAGATATTCTTACAGTATGGTAATTATGTTCTAAGGGATGTGGAAAGAAAGAAAAGCTGTATTTTTTTTTTAATTTTCTTTTTTAATTTATCAGGTATTTGGATAACTTTTCAGCATGATACTGTTGATTCATAACCACTAAAATAGAGTGATTTGCCTGGCTACTGTGGCAGAGTTAAAATTGTAGTTAGGACTACCAATTTTCCCACATTTTATACCAGTTGTGAAGTTCAACAGCACAATGTCCCATTCCAGAGTTTTTATTACGAATGTAAATAATTGGCATTTTTGAAGATGAAACAAAAGATGTCTTAAGGTGCTTACTGCTATGCAGGAGATGAAAGGGGGCATTACAAAACGTTTAAGCTTGTGATGTATTTATTGCTTGTTTTCCAAAAGCACCAAGCTAATTAGAGATGCAAATGGCTATAATTTTCCTGGCTTTGCTTAGGAGAAAATTTACTAAGGGTTGGACAGGCTTCCTTTGTTTGGGTTTTTTTTGTTTTATTTTGGTTTTTTTTTTTTTGGGGGTTTTGTTTTGTTTTTTAAGAGTATAAGGTTTACACAATCATTCTCATAATGTGACGCAAGCCAGCAAGGCCAAAAATGTTACAGAATATAATGGAATCTCTTCCTTGTAAACTTGTACAGTATGTGGTAACTTTTTCAAAATACAGCTTTTTGTACATGGTTTAGAGACAAATTTTGTACATGAAACCCCAAGTCCAATAGACTATATAAATAATTCTAAATGATCTTAACTAGTTAGAAGTGTATGTAGTTGCTTTTAAGTCATTTTAAATACATTTGTTTTAAGACTGTGCAAAGATTGGAAGTGGGTTTGCATTTCTAAAATGGTGACTTTTATTCAGCAAGAGTTCTTAGTAACTTCTTGAGTGTGGTAGACTTTGGAACATGTAAATTTTTTGCCTGTAATGTTATCCTGTGGTAGGATTTTGGCAGACAAATGCTGCCCTATTTTATTTTGAGTCTAAGTTAAATGTTTTCTGAAAACAGAAATGTGCACTGAACTCTCCACTGCAAGTCAAGATGTGGTAAAACTGAAAGCAAGTTCAAGACAATGAAAAGGAAATACTACTGTCAATTCATGTCCACTGTGTTTTATACAGTATCTTTTTTTGTTCACTTTGGAAATTTTTACTAAAAAATGCAAAAAATAAAGTATTGTGCAAAGATATGTAAGGTTTTTTGAAACTTGAAATGCATTAATAAATAGACTTGATGAAATCATCTTCTGAAGATCCATTTACTTGTTGAGCCCTGAAAGCAAAAAGGATACACAGATTCTGCTTCTACTTAATTTTTGGCTTTTGCTGGAAAGGGGCTGTCATGCCAAAAAGTACTGGTACTATCTCTGCTCTATCAAAGTGCCCCTCTCAATTTTAGCACATGTAACTGCATGATAAGAGTAGATGTGTTTGTGTTAACCTGTTTAAGGAAAAACCCTAAAATTGACTTTAAATTAGTTAAATGATCACAGGCATAAAACTTTCTCTGTTCTTACCTTCCAAATGAAAATTAATTACTGGTGGGGTATTCAAGCCTGATGGCACAGCTCCTGAATGATACCTTTGGAAATAAATCTGTATTTGGAGAGGAATATTGGAATTCCCATGCAGTGCTCTGAATGTACAACCGATGGATAAGACTCACAGAAGGAGCAAATTTGCTTTTGCAAGGTGTTTTAAAACTGCTAAGCTGGGTCTCTGTGCTTTTGTGTGTGTTGCTTGGTTGATTTAAGTGATAAGACTGCTTTGAACAGCCAGGTCCTGCCAGTGAGGCTTTCATTCTTTGGGCTGTTTGTTGAGAGTGGCCTGCTAAGACATCTGTCTCCCTGACTGAGCAGTGCACACTTTGATGTTATCAAAGCATATTCAGAGTTCCTTCCTCACAGTGCTTCCCTACCACCACCCCATGTGACTGGTTTTTTTTTTTTATAAAAGTGCTTCTCTTGTAGCTAAATAGCACTGTCTGTGCAAAAGGCATTAAAAGAAAATCACTTAAAAACAGAGCCCTTCTGCAAATCCATATCATAGGTGCCTACTACATTTGGTGGTGGTTGTGTTTAAATCTCCCTAGGAATTGGAAACCAGAAAGGTGGAAATAATGCCTAAGCATCTAAAATACAAATTTCACATGTATTTTAAATATATTTTAAAATATAAGTGAAACAAATTAATACATAACCAGCTGTAATTTTTCTAATAATCCTTAGTTGTACCTATTAATTTATTCATCTTGCATTTCTTAATGTTTTAGTCATTAAATGTATACACTCACCTCTGGTGTAGAAGCATACACAGCATAGTGAGAATGGTGTGAATGTGGGAAGAGCATCAAATTCCTCTTAAACTGTGAAAATTTATTTATGCCATACAGACTGTAAGTCATTGACATAGTTTGCCTTTCAATTAACGTTCCAATATTTCTTTTAGGAAGAACACAAAAGAGAAGAGGTTTTTACTTCTGAATATTGGAGGTTCATTATCACAGAGAGGTGATTAAAAGGCCAGCAGTCATTCTGTCATTCTGAGCTGGGAATGCTGTCACAGGAGGAGGCACCTGGTGGCTTCCATGGTCTCCAGTCAGTTGTTTGGAGTGAGACAGGGATGATTCCAGTGAGCACAAAGTAAGGCACTTGAAATTCTAGGTATGATGTCAGTGTTGCATTCAGGCGTTGTGTGAAACTGAGTATGTCGCAAATTGTGCTTTATTTTGTTTTTAGATCAGGAATTAGCGTAATGACTAATTTGTCATTACAAATGGACAGAGTTTTTAATTGGGACAGCTGTTTGTGAAAAAAGGGCTTCAGAATAAGTGTCTTCTTAAATGCAAGAGTTCAAATACTGAATGTTATTTTTATTTTCCTACTTGGCTTTTTAAAAGTTTTCAAATTATCTTATCTGAGGATATACCAGCTTGTCTCAGTTGAACTGGAGAATGGTTTTTCCCAAAAAACCTGCAGTATCCCTGTTACTTGAGTTTCAGCACACTATAGACAACCTGACCCTTTTTCCACCTGAAATACTTATGGCTGAAATTTCCTTCTTCTGTGTATGCTCCTAATTTGACTTTGCTATTGTGTTTAAGCAAGTGATTTTTACACAATCACAGGCTAGATTACAAACTACAGAGCTTTAATAAAATAATTGTTACAAAATTTAAATATTTGGGATAGCAACCTGAATTGCTATGGAATTAATCACTCAAATTGTAATTTTGACGTAGAAGGTGGAAATGCTTTTGTGTTTAAAAAAAACAGTTTGCTTCATTGAACAAAATCTTTCAAAGCACAAACATTTGTTTTCAGTGAGGATCTAAAGATTCTTTAGTATGGAATTTGTATCTAAATCTTTAAATATTTATCCTAATCAAGATGCAACTCCCAGTGGCCATTTTAAATATTGAAACAGCTTCTGAAATTTACACCTCAGGAAGGGACAACAGCTTGTAAAAGTTAGAAGTTAACACTGTGAATGGTTGGCAGAGATGCCTGCATTCAACATTTGATCGGTGTTCACTGCTTGCAGGATTGCTCAACTTGCTGGTTTTGTCATGCTTTCTAAAACTTGTTCATTTGTCATGCTTTCTAAATAAATCTCGCTTTCCTCCTGATAACATCTGTATATTTTAGTTCAAAATTCCCTGAAATATCTTGGTACGAATAATATGCTTTGCTCCATGGCTCAGCAGTGTCTTGCACTTTTTTTTTACCATTTAGAGAACATTTAACACAAATTGCATTCAAAATGCAGAGTTGTAGAAACATCATTTTAATGAATCTTGTGCTTAGCATTACAAAGGGACAAATGAAATACATACATATTGATTTCTATTTCAGTTTGTACTAACCTGGGAATAAAACCAATCTGAGGCAATAATGTTTCTTTTTGTAGTTTATATTCTGACATAGGAAACAAGGGAATTGTATATGTTTGACTCTCTAAAGTTTGTTTATATGCTCTGAAGCTGTTTGAGGATTTTAGCATTTTCATTTATTGTGGTAGTTTCAAGTTATGCTAAAATCTGGTATACAGTGATTTAGAATCTAAAAATCTCAGGCCTTAATTGAACAGGTGAGTTTGATTTAAATGCAGAAATTAACTGAAATTAACTGTGCTAGAATTGTGTGTAGTATACTAAGCATCCTTGAAATTATTACACTACTAGTAGTTTAAATCAGTTCTTTAATTAAAATAGTTAAACAGCAAAGCACTTTCAAATAGAGCAAAGTTTAGTATAGAATTTTTAGGTGATACAGTTAGTGGGCTTGTCATATGGTTATGGCAGCTCAAGCATTCTGTAGGCTGAGATGCATTTTGTTACCTATTTGGGAGTATTTTCTTTTATGAACTATTTAACTCTTCCTGCATTATGAAATAATTTAGGAAAGTTTTAACTGATAGTAACTCTATTAACATTTCAAAGTATTTAATGGGAAATGCTCCTTTTGAGACTTTTTTTTCCCCCTTAAATCCAACAAAATGAAGTTTTTCAAAGGCTTATGGCAATAATTCTTTCAAATAGGAATACTTTTATTTCTGGCGAGCAGGTGTTTTTTTCAGACTTCAAACAGTTTAAAATTGACTGTTACCTTGATGAAGTTGCTCAGTCATTTCCAGAGTAGGCTCGTAGATAACAAAGCACAGTTGCATCACAAAATCTAAATATTTTAATGTTTTTTCTTCACTACTCTGAACCTCCTAGGATATTTAATGTAACTGTGTGTTTTTAAATCATTTTGCCAGGTGTACAGCATTTTAAATATTTTGGTGAGTAGTTTTCTCTTTGTGTTCCTGCTCATTCTCAGTTTTCTCTCTGATAGCGATCTTCACACCTCACAAATGTCTTCTCTTGGGATGGATGAAGGTGAACGTTGTCGATGCTTTGGGAACAAAATGTCATTCTAGAAAGGAAACACAGCATGTAAGCACAATGTTAGTTAGAAGCTCATGTTCTTTATCCTGTCTTTTACAGGAAGGTATTGTTTTTATAGGCTTGTGAGGAAATGGATTTATCTGACTGCCAGACCGTAGGTACAGAGAATAAAGGAGGAGGCAGCTCCCACGTGTTGTACCCCACGTGCTGCTCTCCACAGCACACCCTCACTGTGATTTGGGCTTTGTATTGTCAGCAGGGCATTGTCATTGTTTCAACTCCTACTATTACCACCGGGATTGCCCTATTTGGGCTGCTGGGATACCAGGAATAGCTGGAATACTGGTATTTAGCTGGGAGTTTGCTAAATATCAGCTATGTAGGATGATAACAACATCAGCAACTAAATGTGCTGTAGAAATATTTGAAACCAAACATGTTGGAATCTGGTATTTTATTCCTCATAATGGTCTTTTACCTGCTTTTTAAATATATGTTGTTGTATCTTAAGTATTTGTCGTTACATAGTCCAACAAAGGAAAATTCGTCATGTATATGAAGATCACAAATACTGAGAGGTAAAGGTACATGGAGATAAAATATTGTTAACTTGTTCAAATCTGAGAAAGCACGGGACAACTCAAAACACATCATGTGCTTACCATCTTTTTTTAAATACTGAATTTCCAAGATTGCTAATTCTGTGATACACGGTGTTTGGTCTGTTGTGGAAGACAGGAATCTGCACACCTCCTTTCTTTGAAGACAATACTTGTCCTTGAGTGTCCTTTGTTCCTCCTTTTAGAATCACATAATAATCTTTCCTTCCCCCCAAGCATCAGTACAGTAATTTCAGCAGTAACGTGTCACTGCCCAGATTGCACAGAACAAAACCCAGCACATGTTCAGTATCCACTAAAAGCTTGACACAAACTCCCACTTCTATTTGCAACAAAAAAACTTGTGAAGAGTGTTAGGTACCTGAAGATACCAGCCTAACTTTTTATTATTATAAGTGCCCACCTCAGTTACCCATTTTCTAGGATTTCTTAAGAAGCACATCAGTAGTAATTGGCTTGTACCAGGTTATTGACACGGGTGTATTGGACAGGAGCTTTCTGGTTAGCAAAATGACTATACCTGACCTGAGCCTTTCATAGCCTTCATTCTTATTTTCTCAAGGTACAAAAATCTGCATTTAACCAGAGCTCTCTAATTTGTGGTGTATGCTACACTTTAATTTGTTTGGCAGCTAGGTCAGTACTGATTTGGGATCATGGCTTTTAAAACAGCAGGAGATGTTATAGAAATTTTTTTTTTCTTAATGGTAGGAGCATGTGCCAAGTGCCAGGTTAGGAAAATACTTTCAAAATACATTTTCAGGAGGGCTAAACCTAAGAAAATATGACCGCTCCTCTGCCCTCCAGCACACACAAATCATCTTATGAAATGTCTCTTTAAGTTGTCTGATTTGTATTTTGTGAGGAGATGCAGCTCTGCCAATAAGTATTGTTCCACAGGAAGTCTGCACTACTTATAACTGGTGATGGTAAGAAAGAGAATGTACCAAGGAAGAATTGCCTTCTAAGACTGAGCCACAGTTACAAGGTAAGGTGTGCTTTTCTCATTAATTAAACTGCTCAGTTAAAATTTCCCCAAAGATTAAAGTAGTGGGAATCATTACAAGTTCTCTCTTCTGGCTGAAATGTCTCTGTATGAATAAGCAGTTTCAAAAGTGTTGTGCATGTTGCTGTACGTAGAAAACAAGACCACTTAGACTTGGTGATCCAGTTTCAAAGCAATAAGCAAGAGAAAAAACACCAAAAAGAATCACAGGACTGTGTAGTTCTGCATGGGATCCTCCTTCTAATGAGTATTTTCAAGAATGGTGATGCTGTGTTTCTCTATGAAGTAGGTGTTGAAAGTCAATTAATATTTTTGTACGTAGGAATCTGAATACTTCATGACCTTAATGTTGGAATCAACATTTATCTTACATAGTATCTTGTTTCATTGACATTTCATGTGGTACTTATGGAGTGAGGTGATCCCCTTCTAAAAATGTCAGAAATTGTAATTAATTGTGTAGAGCACTTGCTTCGTAAAACTTGTTAAAATTCTTGCTTAGATGTGTGTGCTGGTTTCTCTGTTCTTTATTCCCAAGTATCAACGAAACTGGCACCCAGGGCCTGTGTGCCTTTCACTCACACTGGTGGCACTGGTGAGCCAGAGCATTTCCAATTACTCATTTCTGATCTGAGAACAAAGAAATTCTTGAAGTCACCTAAAAATCATGCAATCTGATCTGAGGGACAGGGGAGGGGAAGCCAGAAATTGAACACGGATAAATTCACTATTGGTGTGACTGCTGGGGATTCTGATGCTTGTATTTTGTCTGGGATAACCTGTGTGCCAAACATCTGCGGTGTTATTATTGTTTTCATTACACTTACTTTTGCTGTGTTTCCCCTGCTTTCACTCTTAATGCCTTCACTATAAGTCCTGGTCGACGGGTGCCTTTTGTCCATGGTATTATGGTTTGCACTGTGTCCCAGATGTTTTCCCAAACTGGAGTTCCTTCCCATTTGAACTTGATCATTATTATGTCACCAATATCAGTATCCAGGGTGATGAGAAAAGAGTAGGTTTTGTTCCCAGTAATGCCTTCAACTCTACAGAAAATAAAACCAGAATAATGCTGTCTTAATTATTATGGAATAAAGTAAAAAAAAAAAAAAAAAAAGTTTTTTTCTCTCTAAGACCAAAGAAAGAACTATATTTCATCCTTCTTCTCTAGGACAAAACATTACAATCTCTAGAATACTCTTCCTTCTGATACATAAAGTGGTGAAATATGAAAACACGGTAGGAAAAAAGCAGAAGTGGGAGAAGCTTGAACAGCTGGTGAAGCAGGAGTGTTTTCTGACAGTAGAAGAAAAGGTGTTCCATAATAGCATTTATGTTACATCTTTTGTCTGCTGCAACAAATGCTGACCCACGCTGTTACCTTTGCTTTTGTTAATACAAACGGTGTCCACCCTGATAAATAGCCAAAATTCTTTATCTCAATTACAGCTGATTTTTTTATTTGTGTTTTAATTGATTAGATCATCCCCATGTCATAGCCATGGGATGGACAAAACGTAAGTGGACAGGAAACTTCCAAATCTGCTGTTTGTTTTATAGATTTTTTTTTTCTGCAAAAACTCTATGAATGTTGAAAAACCTGTGATTTTTAGGCATTATGAGTGAAGAGAGGGCATTTTCCAGTTCATCTTCACTTATCTGCTCCGAACCATTTCACTCACAGCGTGACTATCAATTAATAGTATTGCTAACTGGCACCTTTTCTCACGTGCACAATGACAGGGGATACCAATACTCACAGTGGGATGTGCAGGTTTTTAGCATCCTCCTTAGTCCCTATCAGAGACATGGTAAAAGTTGGGTCTATCGGCTTGCCTTGGATTTCATTGATGATGTGGATCCTGAACTGATAATGGTACACTGGAGAAGGGAAGAATTTGCAAAGTGACAAAATTAATGGTCAAAGAAGAAATAGATTTCTTAGGTAAAAAAAGTTTGCCTTTCAAAGCAGAAACTTGGGGGTTTTTTTCCATGTTATTTTTCAAATTATTTGCTGAAATTAAAACTCGATCATTTTTTTCTGATTGTTGCTGTGCTGTGTAATCCCTTAGGGTTTGTGGCCCTGTTGCTCTATTTAAAAGGACAGAGAAAAAAGGTAATCTGGGATGAGTTTCCCTTTAGGATAAAACATTCTTCCATGGGAAATATTGCAGTTTTTCTCAAGTTTAAATGTTAGAATTTCTGGCAAGCCCTCTATCAAGTGACCAGAGGAATCCTTGTGACTGGGTGTGACCAGAGATGTATGATGTGGATTGAAGACTTATGCATTGTGGTCAGGCCCTTTCTCTGATCAATTAGAAAATTGCCCTGCAAAACAGATGGCTCGCCAACTTTCCTTGCCTGCATAATGATACATTGTGCTTCACGTGCCTCTGTTAACAATATGGCTTTGTTCAAGCACATTACTTTGAGAAAGATGTCATTAATGCTTCAGGATTTGGTGAGTTTCTAGAAGAACAGTGTTTAGGAAAGTCTGAACTGAACATTGTCAGAAGGAAGAATGCCTAAGAAGTCATCACTGTTCTGATTGTGAGTAGTTTGATATTTTGTGAATTAGGGAAAAAAAACAAACCAACAACATACAGTTAGAGCTTGTGCACACAGTTTGAAGGTCCAAAACTCTTCCATCTGGTCATTCTACCTGCCACCTTCTAGACTAAACGGATAGGTTTAGGTGTGAAGGAACATTACTGCACACTGGTTTTTGAGTAGAGTCTCTTCACCCACTTCAGTCCTCATTACATCTGAGAATGGCTCCACCATACTGCCAAGGGAATTATGTTTTTCTGTGTATGCACAGATAGTTTGTTTGGTTCTTTTTTTTTTTAGCTCAGGGTGTTCACAATGGAAGGTACTTGCTAGAAAAGCTGTATCTTTTTGTTGTTGTTTTATAGTTGTTATATGTTAGTGAACAATGTGTTTTCTTCTGAAAACATGTCATTCAGTAGATCAGACAAAATGGCTGATCCTTTGCTGCAAACCTGATGAAGATGAAGGCAGAGAGGCTTGTCTACAGATCACTTTTATTAATAATCTGTCTTTCTCTGAATTTTCTCTCCATGTAAAAATTGATTGTTCGATGTCTGTTCAGATACAGCCTAGGTTTTTGCTGTGGTTGTGGGGCTCACTTTAAGGAAAAAGGTGAGCATATTCATGTAAAATCTCCAACTTGGGGTCCCATCACAGCCTTGTTATAACTGTTAACTTGTTTGTGACAACGGGTTTTTTTGTTTGAACTGGATTATTGTACTCTCCAGAATATAATGCCATTAACTTGAAAATGAAATGTCAGATTTTACGAAGGCGCAGAGGATTCTGAAGTGTAATGCTGAGTTTCTCAAATTTCTTCTGTTTGGGCTTCTCACATGATCTTCAGACGTTTTTTTTAAAGCATTACAAAGATGACTTTGTGAGCACCCTCCCACAGTTGCCGCTTTGTTTGGGAACTTTTGTGAAAGGAGACCATTGTCTGGGGCACTGTTATCTGCATATGCGCCAAGGATGTTTTTTTGATGCAAAACCAGTTCCAAGCATAAAAATGCAACGTGTTTAAATTGAAATCAAAGCCAAAAGGACTCGGATATTTTACCACAAGCTGAAACCAGGATATTTTACCACAAGCTGAAACCAGCTCCACGTCCAGAGAAGGATGCAACACAGGGGTTGCATTGTTGTGCCCAGGTGTGGTGACAGCAGACACCGTGGCCCCAGAACCAGTCAGTTCCCTGATCTGACAAGGACCTGACTGTACTGCAGCAGCCTCTGGAATTTTTAAGTCTACCTCAATTAGCTTCCTGAACCCTTTTAAACAGTATTAAGAAGCAATTCAGGAGATTCAGCTGCTCTGAGTAGCAATCAGGGCTGAGCAGACCCCTCTGGAATCATCACTGAATATTTCATAGCTGTGCTAGTGAAAGACTTAAAAAATTGTTTTACAAGTACACGAATTTTTGGTATGTTTTAAAATTTGAATCTGTGATATTGCAGTTGAGCAAGTGGAGTCTGTGGGGAAACAAGCTGTATAATGCAAGCAGCATTTTAAGGCATTTCTCCTCAGGACTGCAAGGCCCTTCGGTGTCCATGCCAGGGGTGCACTGTGGACATCCATCAGAAGGGAGGCTCTGGCCTGGCACAGCCCTGGCAGCAGGAGAGGGGCTGTGGGACCCCCATGGCCAGGGCTGTGCCAGGGCTGTGCTGGGGGGCCGAGGAGCAGCACCTCAGCCCGAGGGGAGTGTCTCCTCCATGTGTGTGACCTGTGGCTCCAGGTAGGAGCCCTGCCCAGGCTGCCCCACACTGCTGCTCCCCACATGCCTCGTGTGCTGGGGAAGGAGGTGGTGAGGAGGAATGCTGTGTGCCAGGAGTCCCTGCCCTGAGAGCCCCTTGGAAGAAGCATGTCCCTGCCTATTATCCCACACAGTCCTGCTTGTTCTTGCTTTAAAACATACATAAACCTTGCCACTGGCAAGGGAATGTCTGTTCAACAGCAGCCATCTCGTGGGCTCTGGCAGCCGAGTGTATTGGAGACTGGCAGAAAGGCCTTGCTCCCCTGTCAGGCTGTGTCTCCTCTGTCTGGTTGTATGGCCAAGAAACCACACTGTCTCCCTGAGCTTAGAAAATTTTTAGTTTGCACTCTTGATAAAGTAATTTAGTAGAACTGAAGCTACAGTACCAGTCTTTATTTTTGTGCTGCAGTTCAGCCCTGTAGAAGTCCGCACTATTCTGGTGTCTGTCCATTGTTTGAAAAGTAGTAATTTGTATGTCATCTCATAGACTAATTGCAGATAAAATTTGGGCAAACTTGGAACAGGGTGTTTTACAGGCCTTCCAGAGCAATTATGCTGCTTTTTTCAGCTTGGCTGTATGCCTGCATCTTTTACAACCAACCCGCACAGGCCAGTTGTAGGGAAATCCTGCAGCTCAGGACCCCAAGCATCTCCAGGGCCTTGGATCCTTGGTTAGCCTGGGGCAAGTGTGCAGCAGGGTTTTTCCCACAGAAATATTAAGAGCTAGGATCTTGATGAAAAGGCATCAGGGTAAGATTCTCAGTTGTCTCAGTAAATTGATTATTCCCACAGATTTTATAAGCCTTAATGAATGAGTAAATAGGATCACAAAGCT
The DNA here is from genome assembly GCF_003945595.2 of Pipra filicauda. Lineage (NCBI taxonomy): Eukaryota > Metazoa > Chordata > Aves > Passeriformes > Pipridae > Pipra > Pipra filicauda. Next base: position 5,105,068 of record NW_024104976.1, on the reverse strand, counting down.
TAGGCTCATTCTCTCACTTTGTGATAATCTGGGCACTGTAACAAGTATTCCCACAAACCTTTGAAGGGCATATGTGCTCTTGTTTTCAGAAAGAGTTGTCTGCTTTTTGGGAGCCTTTCCTCCCTGATGTTGTAGCCCAGGGTGTTGCACCGGTTCTTCCTACAGCTGAGGCACAATCCTTTGTTGAAAGTGTTGATGTCGCTGCACCAGTAAGCTGTGATTTGCTTGTTCTTGTGCAGAAGAGAGTCAATGAACAGATGAACTGACCTCTCATGGGAACATTTCACAGCTTGAGTGATGCCTGAAAAAATGCAAACAAAATTTTACATGCCATTGTTCCTTTTTACCATTTCAGCTGCAGAGGAGTACTGTAACCAACTACAAATATGTTACTGGTTTTCCCCCCATACCCTTACTACCCTTTACATCATGATTTTGCCTCAGAAATTATGTATTGTAGCAATTTAACTTTTAGGATAATTCAAAAATAGCTAATAAAATTGAATAATTTGCTGCTTAAACTTCTATAGCCTGACTGTATCAGACTGTAAATATGAACCTTAATTACATTATCCTGGCTGTTTTGGTCAATATAAAATACAATATGAGATGATGTGCAGTCTTTCAGATTACGCCAGATTAAAGACAGCAGTCTCATTCTGAGTGGTTGTCTTTTGGACACTTATACAGTAATATAATATTTTGTCCCTATTAGAGTGAAAAACGTTCATGTTGAATTTTGCTTGCAAACCACTCCTGGGGAAAAAGGAGCAAAAAATGTATTAAACAGATTAAAAAATTATTAAATACATAGAGATGCTTTTATGAGAAGTAAGTATCTTTTTGTTCCTTAAGAGCCATCAAATTACAGTAATTATTTTGTGCAATTGGGAGAACTGTTTTTATATATGTCCATTGATAAGCTTTTGAGCTTGTGCTTGGTTGCTCATTTGTCGTGTTTTATCTGCTAAAAAGTCAGGCCTATGTTTAGGCAGCATGTGATGATAGTTGAGAAATACTTTCACAGTGTCATGCCCTGGGTGAGCAGTGCTCTTTTGGGGTTTTTCAGTGAGCAGTTCTGGTTGTCACTGCACATCAGTACCTTATCTTTTTTCAGTATGTTGCATCAGTTTCTCTGTACGTTTGTGTTTAGGTACATTGGAAATAAGCTTCTATAAATAAAACCCATCCTGGAACACTGTCAGCCAGGTCCTAGAGGGAGCATCATCTACACAGCTGAAGGACAGGGAGTTAGGAAAAGGTGAACTAAGGAGGTGAGTAGTACAGACCTGTGTTTTATTTGATTTGAAATAATTAATGACACACTAGATGAATCTGGCTTAATTAGAATAAGTTTTCTCATTTCCCCTACTGCTAAAACATACCTTTGAAATTACTCAGAAGTGCTTGACAGATAGATGTGTTTGTCATGGACAAACCCACTCACTGCTGCCCTGTCGCTGCAGGATGTTTTCATTTTCAGGAGCTGGACAGCCCAGTTCCTCACTGGAGCCGGGAAAACCAGTTTGAACTCAATACATGTAAAAATTAGATAGCTGATTTCTAGACAAGAAATTTCCTTGCATATGAGGGGTGATAATACTCCCATTAGAAGCTGTTTGAGGTCACAGAGCTGTGTAGTTTCCCAGAGGTCCTGCCAGTGCAATGCTTTGTGCCCTCGGTTCTTACCGGTGATCCCGAACTGTGCGATGTGGTTGTACACGTGCAGGATGTGACAGCCAGGCTGGAAGGTGCCTCCGTTGGGATAGAAGTCGAAATGAGCCACAGGCTGCTTGATGCCCACACTGAGACCCATGTGCTGTTTAGTGAAGGTATGAATTGCATCTACAAAATCTGCATCATCCGGAGACAAACGGTCTGTTGGTGACATTCCTTCAAACAGGGGACCGGCGGGGTCAAGGCCTGCCATAAAAGCAAATAATCCCTTTGTCATTTAGTGCAGAAGGACTGTTCAACTGCTGTAAGAAAAGTCTATGATAAATATTTAAAAGCAGGCAGCACTGCTACTTTCCAAGGTCTTTCTCTGATGGAAACAATGCTAAGAACACTTGTCCTGCAGAGGGTACGTGGTTACAGCAGAAAGTAAAGCAAACACAGGTGCTGTAACAAACAGTAAGTGCTGCCTGCACAAGGCCACAGGCCCAGAGATAGATGTGTTTGTCATGGACAAACCCACTCACTGCCGCCCTGTCACTGCAGGGATGTTTACACAATTTTATTCTTTTAAACTCTAGAGGTCGAGTGTTTCAGAGGCCCTTCTGGAGACACCAGTCCCACAACAAGGTTGACTTTTAGCCCACATTTGGGACCTGAAGCTTTATAAAGCTTCACTTATTGCTAGAAAGGGCTGTATGTCTGGTAGATTTTCTTCATAATGATTTTTCAACTTGAAAAGTCTTCAAGGCAGATCATTACAGTATTCAGAAAAATAATATTCCACTTAGGGAGTCTTGTTGATTTTTGTTTGCTAGATCTTTTTGTATGTTGCTCTTCTTGGTTTGGAATTGATTTATGGAAGAGAACTTTCTGCTTAGTTGAAAGCTGCGTTCAGTTTTGAGGAGAAGCTTCTAAATTTGGTATTCTTCCGTTGGTACTATGGAATAACGTAGCATAGATGTAACCAGACAAGACTAATAACACAGGCTACAAGTAGGGAAGTCACCTTGAAGGCATATATTTCCTTTTAGTTTTAATAACTTTTATCACTGTCAATTTTTTGAGCTTATTGTTACAAGTCTGAACAACTTCTGCTGAAGAATGCATATAGCTGTTACAAAAAATAACGTGTTCTTATATTTTTTACTTATCCATAATCAAGGTTTTATGTACTAATAAGGTTTGAACAAGCAGTGCTGGGGACCTGAAGTCCTTCAGTGTATGCAGAGGTGTAGTATCATGTATTTTGTAAAATCAGCTTCTTGTCATGCAGGCAGTACCACAAGAGCTGATTGTGTAAGGGACTGTGGTATGTGGCAATGAATCCAAGATTAGAGTTGTGACTTCAAAGTATATTCATGTATATTCATATATATATACATGTATCATGTATACTTGCCTCACTTCTAAAGCTGATTAAAGTAAAATCTTTTCTCTGATGAATTAAATGTAGCTGACGTGGGCCTTGTGTAAAATGCACTTGTGTTTTGGTTTTGGTTTTGCCTTTTTTAGGCTGTCACTGGGCATTAGTTCAGGTACTGTGTGCAGTGTACCAATAACATTATAAATGTGTTTTCATTACACTCATTATTAGTACAGTTACAAAACTTTACAGAAAGTTCAGAATGCCACTAGTCAAAATAATCAAGTGTTAGGAGTTAACTTGGTTTGTTTTGAGCATCTATCAGGGATATTCTAATGATATACCTCTTGTAAAATGTAATCCAGAACTATCATTTTTGCCACAGGAGAACTGGCTTGAATTCACTGTGTGAGCACTGTACCATAATTAAAAGCTCAAGCACAGTTAGACAATTTCCTTAATGTATTTTTTTAAATGACTTGCTAACAATGAACAGTGTATTTGAATGACTTTGGGTCGAGACAGTGACCAAAGATCCAAGGTCAGTGGCTAACTTTTAGTTTAACCAATCACTGGGAACAGATACAAGATAAATTCAAGCAACATGCAGCTTGAGTCTCTGGTTTTGTAGTTCTCATGTTTGTATATTCTGTATGTCATAGTTTGGACTGAGGTAAGAGAGATCAAAGACAGAGACACTATGAGACTTAATTTTGAAAAATGTTTTCATTAAATTTTCTAAATCTAATTTCCAAACCAATGGGATGAAACTTCTGAACTGTGGTGAATATTGCTTATTCAACAGCTAATTGTCAATATGACATTGATATGTCAAATGTCTGCATAATTTAATTCAGTTGACTATTATATTTCTTAAAGTTATAAGTGTTTTACCTGTAATTCTTCCAATCTTTTTTGTACCACTGATAAAACTTCCAGCAAATCCTGAAACATGAGCTCCTAGGCTGTACCCAATTAGATGAGCATTGCTTCTGGAAAATTGAATGGATTCCTGGAAGATAGTGGCAACTTGATTTAGATGCAGGAAATGTGAAAAGGATTAAATACTTACTACAAGCTAGAAATACCATGAATTATAACACAAGAAATTTGTATGTTGATGGTGGTGGTCAAATGAAGTGTGTGAATCATTCACTAAATTTCTTCACTGGCTGAGACTTATTCCTTGCTTCCTTTTCACGCAGCAGGAAAATGCCACATATTTAGGCACTGCTACTTAGAAAACCTCCTCCTACTACAGGAGAACCACCAACACAGATAGTAGGATTTTTGTTGTTGTTTGTAGCAAGTGATGCAAATGTGCATTGCCTTTTGTCTGCAGCATCTGACTGTCCTGTGACTGTAAAATGATTATCTGTCCTTTAACTTCAGGGTAAAACAATCCTCTGTAGGAAGTGCCTTGCTTTTTTGGCCTGAGATACAAGCACAAGCTAAACGAGAAGACAAGGTATTGAAAGATTGATCAGATGTGTTAAGTGATATGGCAGTGATATTTCTTGGACTGATTTCTACAAAGCTGAGTATCTGATCTGAAACAAAACTATTGAAGCAGAATTGGCCTCGGGCCCTTCTTTCTACCTAATCTTAAGCATTTAAGAAATTAAGATGTACATCTTAAGCATTTCACCTGAGCTGCAAGTTTTTCTGACTTGTAAAGAAGAACGTGGCATATTTTTCTTGCAGGAAAGGCAAAGCTCTCTTTTAATTTCTTTGTGGATATTGCCTGTCTCAGTGGAGTTGTACAGTCTTGATACTCATCTCTTCTGAAGATGAGGTGAAACTTGGCAAGTTTCTTTTGAGAGAGGCAGCTCTTAGGAATCACAGAATCTGACCAGTTTTCTTCTCAGGTGGTGTTGAGATGGATGCTATCAAGGTTGTTACTGATCATGCCCTATTAATTCTTGGACTAAGAGCACTAATATTTGCTTATTGTTTGTTCTTAATTAAAATGTTGGGCAGCACTGCAGCTTTTATTATATCTATTGAGAATATTTCAAATAATTGACTGCCTGTAAGCATAGCAAAGAGATAGTTAGGGGAGTTGGAATGAAGGGGTTTTTAACCTGAGCTCCCCTTCTGAGTTTAACGTTTTCTGGTTGAACACAAGCTTTTTAATGGTGTGAAAATTTGTGGTATATTTAAATTCTGGAACATATCATGATACAAGAGAAGCTACCTACAGTGCTGGGGCAAGGAGTCATTTATTGAAGCCCGGATTTGTTTGTTGACCCTAGAGAAATCACAGACAGTCTTTACTGTTGACAATGTGGTGTGTCCTGGCAAATGAACAAAGTCCACCGTTTGATTCATTCAATAATTAACAGCTTCAAAAATCACTTCAGGCCCCATCAACTTAAACTGCATTTGACCAAGAGCTAAAGTTGCTTGTAATGTCTCAATGAAAAATAGTGACTCTGGCTCTTTTGCCATTCTTTTGTGCCTCTTGTCCCTAACTGGGCATGGTATCTGACAGCTTCTTGCTCTGCCATCCCAGTTGCAAGCAGCTTAGACCTTCGATGGTATTTGCTACAAATCTTTCAGCTTCCACCTTAGGCCTCACCTTATTTAAATTAATATATTAAAAAATTCACTGTCAAGTACAGAAGTATAATTTCATTTCAAATTAGATAGCTTAAATTAGTATTAGAGGTCGATGCAACAGGAGTTGCTTAGGCTTCCTGATTTGTATGAGTGATTCTCATTCTGGTGTTTGCTTTCTCCCTTTTCAATCCAGCCATGGCCACTGCTCCCCAAGTAGCAGGAGTTTTGATAAGTAGTCACTGTATTAGTGTGTCTCTGCACTCACTGCTGCCTCCATGTCATCTGCTTTGTGAAGCATGTCTGTCCTCTGGAAAGGTCTCCTTTTACGTTATTTTAGCATAATCTTTGGGAAACTGTGGCAAAAATCAGACATGATTGAATCCTGCATTAAAAGCAGGAGTTAAGCACAGGTAACATAAACCCACTTTGCTGAACTAACAGCTTGCAAATGATGTCTGCCTGCTTTCAAAAGGTGGGACTGTGGTAGCTGTCTACACACGTGCCAGTGGAAAAGCTAAAGTAGCAGGAAGTTATCTTACCTCTAAAGATACATAAAATATTTTAATAAGCAAGACCACTTGCTTTTTTCTATTGCATGGTGAAAGTTTATGAAGTCCTATCAAAGTTTATATGGAAGAAAAATTTGCATAAATTTAATAAAGAAATGTGAGTGATTGAAATGAACAGCATTAGCCAGCATAGTACTTCCAAATCATTGTAGAAGCGTAAGAACAAGGAAATGAATCTTTTCCAGAGAAACATATTCCAGATCTGGGGGCTCTTACCTCCAGCCATTCCAGGAATTCTGCTATCTCCTGTCCCACGTGGCGTGTGTTGTGTACAGCAATGGGGTAGTGCTGGCGAGCCAGTGTGAGCCAGTCTGCAATGATCACGTTCAGTGGTTTATGATGAGCCTTCAGAGCTGCTGCCATTTTCCAAATCCAGCCTTCTAATATCCCATCCACCTGTTATATTAAAAAAAAAAAACCAAAACAAACACACAACAAAACAATAAAAAGACCATTGTTATGAGAAAACAATGCCAAATAGTATCTGGCAAATATTTCTTGTGAAAAGCTCAAAGAAACAAAAACCTTAATATGAACAAGGAGGGATTTAATGCTGATAACTGGATTTTAGGGGCTTCAGCCTGATTAATGCTGAGAATCTTTGGGGTTTGGTAGACAAAAAAATTAAAAACCAATATAAGAACTGTATAATAATGTATGTTTTGTAATATGAACTCTTATCAGTGAAAATGATGTCCCAAAATATTTGAACTCATCTGGTGGTAACTGATATTACTCATTAAAAGGAAAGACAGAAATGCCCAGAAAATTTCTGATTTCATTCAAGAGCAGCTGTTCTTGTAAGCTAAAAGAGTTGGAGAGGGAGGGAAGCTGGGGGGTTGCAGACCAGCAACCATCTATCTTCTATAGCTGTTCCATTTTGAGAGCTGCTTTTTTTGAGTAATTCTTTTTTGAACACCTGATTACAATTTTCTGTATCAAAGCGTTTTTCCGATCTGATGGACTAGAATTATTATTTAATCTATCAGATTAAATTGTTCGAGTTGCATGTATTTCCTTAAGTGATAAAATGCCCTTATCTCTTCTGGTGTAACAGAATTTGAGAGTCTCAGGTCTGGGTTTCCATGCATATTCCTCCAAGACCCCCAACACCTCTGCAAATGAAGTTAATATGAATGATAAACTTCAATGGCAGCAGCTTCAGGCCTGTGGTTTGTCTTTGAAGAGGGTGTAGGTTTTGAACAGATTGTTGTTTGTAAGGCTTGGCTAAAGTAGTCTAAGACAATATTTCATCCAAAGTCAGCCCTACCCTTATTTGTTAAGAGAGTTATCTGCATCAAGGGGGGTGTTCAGAGTTTCTCTGGGTATTTGAAGATGTGCAAGGGAGATCCATTTTCCCACCTTAGGTGAGGACAGTGGCTCTGTGAGAATCAAAGACCTGTTAAAATGATGTAATTTCTTATCCTGCCTTTTGTTTCTTTTTCAACTGAGAAGCTGATGAAAAGTCACTCTTGGTATTGCTGTGGTTTTGAGAAAGGTTTTTCCTGGTGGATTGCTTTTTTACAGTTTAACTGGAAGCAGTTCAGTTATAATTCACTGATATTGAAGGCTTTGCTTTTAGCTTATGGGGCTATGAGAAGTTCTTTTTAAGGATGTATCTGTGAGAAAGATGTGGGGAGACTGTGTGCACTTTTCAAGATGTCTGTAAATATGTGTCAGTGAACATATCAGGGAAATGAAACTGGTATTCAGTCTTCCAGGAGCACAGCACATTAATTCAGGTACTTGTTCAAGCTCTGCTGGCCTTAAACTGAGGCTGAGTCTAATCCTTGGCATGGGAGTCCCATGGAAAAAATTGCTTATAGGCTGTTCCTTCAGAATCTGTGGGAGATGTATTATTTCTAGCCATGATTGCTGCCAGGGAAATCTACCATCTTTGTAATCCCAACGGGATATCTGAAGATATTTTTGGCGGTAGTGTAATGAGAGGGAAAGTGTATCAAATCAAATGTAGTTTGAATTAAATCAAAATGTGAGTTCATACCGACCAGCCGTGGACTATCATCACCAGAGGAAGAGAGGAATTGAAACTGCATTTCTCAAGAGTCTCCAGCTGATTTAAAAAAATCTGGCAGTCGCCTTCAGTTGTATCAGTATAGAGTCGAAATCTGGTTTCTGAGTTTTTCTGATGTTTCTTCGTTCTGGTGTGTTCACTCTGTGACTCCAGTGCCTCTGAAATGAAATTTGTAACAAGTCATAATAGGAAGGAATCAAAAACCTAAAGAAGTTACCAGTACAACACAGTTTGTAAGACAGAGTAAAGCAGTAAGATTAGAACTCTGGCTGTGTATAGGATTAGAACTCTAGCTGTGTATAGTTGTTGCCTACTCCAGGTGGGCTAAGCTGTACATTTTGGGTCAAAAAAGTGATCTCTTTTTTGAGAGATCTATAGGTGGTCTATATGTGCCTATGAGCCCCTCTATTTGAACAACAGCAATTACACAGGAAATATTGATCTGATTGCTACAGGCCTTTATAGAATGGATAAGGATTGTAAAACCACAGGACAGGTGCTGAGACTTCACCATGTCAGTGTGTGCACAGCCAAGCACATCCATGGGCTCTTAACGCTCTGCAGAGCATTTCTACTAATCTGCATTTGCTACTAATTCCTGAGCAAGCATCATTACACTGAAATAACCATTTAATTCGGGGTTATAACTCTGCTTAGGGACTTAGGTGACTGTTTAAAACTATTAGATCACATCATAAATCATTCTTTTTCTCTGAAAAGGCAAGATGAAGTGTTCTTGTTCTAGTTATACTTATTTTGGGGGTTTGTTTCTAGGTAAAGTAGCTTGGTACATGTAGGATGGCATTTTCAGAAATGTCTATCAAGTAGGAAAGTGGGGACAGGGTGAACTGTGTTCTTATGAACCTTGTGAGCTTAGATGGAAAAACATGAATATAGAGCAATTGCTGAAAAATTGAGTAAAATTATGCAGAAGCTTACAGAAAACACCTTGTGACATACAAACCTTTCTAATGAGACTTCAGATTATTGATTTAGCTGAAAAAAAATCTATATAATAAATTATTACTAAAGCTAGAAAAAATGGGGATTAATAGAAGAGAAGGCAAGGTGTGATGAACTAGACAAAAGAGAGGTTACAGTTCCCAGCATTGGAAAGGAAACATTCCAAATGAAGAGAATTTACTAATGGGGTTCCTTGGGGAGAGTATTTTGGCTAATATTACTGTAATATTTTCATTAAAGAAGCAGACAGGAAAGGTACAAGACTGACAAAACATGGTCATAGTACTGATGCCGAGGAGACCAAACCATTAAACATGAGGAGCTGGATGACACCTTGAACATACAGCAAGGGAAACAGGTAGAAATCTCCTATGAAGTACAAGGTCATAGAGTTGATTGGAATTTCTCTTTAAATGGGGCTCATAAATTGGAAGTGACACAAGGGTAAAACAACTTGACTGTAGTAATCAATAACAAAACTGACCATGAGTCACTGGGACTTGAAAAATATAATTCCAGTGTGCATTAAGGGAGATGGTTTTGGTAGGAAGAGAGGATGTCAGTGCCAGTTAGTGAAGGCAATTGCTAACCCCATCCAGAACAGTGAACAGAGCTCTTGTTACCAAGTTCAGGTACTGCCAAGTTCAGGTGCTACCAATTCCAGAGGCAACAGCTGCTCCCCAGCACCACTAAAATGGTCAGGCAGGAGGCTTTTGTTGTACTTAGGCCCAACAAAATATTCTTGGGGGTAAAAATGAAATATTTTATTCACAGAGAAGTTAAAATTATCTGTGCTGGGACAGAACTCAATTTAGTTAAATTTTAGTTCTTATTTTTCTTGAATAAAAGTTCTTTAATATAACAGTAATGTCAGAAATATTGTATTTTGTCTTCTAAGTCAGCACAGTTCCTATTTTTTTGGTACGTCGCAACTCTTATGTCTGCAGATGTTTTTAGAACATACCTAAAGCCTTAGCACACTCATTTCTTGGTTGTATCTGCAAATCTATCCTGAAGTTCTATGATATGTTGTCTTGATAAGATTTTGGTAATTTACAAAGAACTTGTGATACATTCACAGAGGAGCCTTTACCCTGCAAACGTATTTCATGATGGGAAACTCCCCTGTTTATATTTTTGCAGTAGTAGCATCTTGTGATGTGCAGTACAAAGAACCCTCATGTGAAACCACGCTGGGTTAAGGTCAGACTATTTTTGCCACGTGTCAGTCTTGTTACAAACTTCTTTCAAGGTTTAATTTCAGTGTAATAATAAGGCATGATAGAACAGCACATTTAATTTGTTTAAGTGAATGGCAATTCTAGAAAGAAAACTCCTGAACTGACCTGCACTGGATGTGCACTATTTTCTATTTGTTGCTAATTGTTGTACCTTCCAAGTAACTCCAGGCAATGTGATGTTTCATAGCTTGGAAACATTATTGTAGAAATTTGTTCAGCCTTTTACTAGAGCTGGAATTTAAAAAGCTTCAAAGTTATTGAAGGTTTGGTTGACCAAATTCTTAGCTTCAACATTTTTCTTTCAGGACACTTTTAACTGTGATAGATGGCCAGGACTAAATCTGATCATTTCTCTCTTAAAATGTCCACTTAAGAGAATTTCTGATGGGTCTTTTTTTTTTTTTTCCTTTGGGAGAGGGCTTAGTTTCTGAAGTAAGTAATATCAGGAAAAAGTGAATCTAGATAAAGAACTGAAAATTGGAAAGAGTTTTAATGATGTTGATATTCTTGACCTCCGGTTTATTCAGGCTTTGGTGAGTAGTCTCTACACGAAGATAAGCATTGTGTTCTATTTTTAGCATAAAAAGAAAAACAAACAAAAAATAAATAGCTTATGCCTGTTCCATTGTACACATCCTTTCTTTGTTTAATGCCTTGTGTTCGTTTTCTTTTTGCTCTCTCAATGTTTGTGCACTGCAAAGGCACTTTGTTGCTCTCTGTACTGTTTGTGCACACTACAGAAAGCAAGTCTAATAAACAGCTGTTTTCTTTATACACTGGCTGGGAAAGTGCTTTGATGGCTGAGCTGTGGGCTTGCTGGTGAGTCTGAGAGAGGGTATTAAAAATACTGCTCTAACTACTTCCTGGCTGTCAAAAGTTCCAACAGAACCTGTCGTGTCAATTGACAAGGAACTGCTTCAGTCTGTTAAGGATTGTAATGATATGAAGAAGGAAATGGCGTTGGAAAAGCTTGGCTTTACAACAGACTCTTGCTGAAAATGTCATACCAGTGACTCAGTGACGCGACCGAAGAGAACTGCAAAGTTTCATGGGTCAGTCTACAAAAATTAAACTGCCAAAGAATTTTTTCATGGTAATTGCAGCAAAGTGTGCTGAGATCTATCTGAAACTCCAAAGAGTTTCTCTTTGGAAAATTAGCCCTTACCCAGGGCTGACTTCATTTAATTTTTCTCTGAAGATCGTCCTTTGATGAATTCTTTCAGCAAAGGCAGTGCAATGTGGCCACGCTGATCCACGTGCTCCCATAAATTACCTTCACCCAGAGCAGCACAGTAACCACGAGCAAGAAATGTTATTGTGAATTCTTGACACCCTGGAGGAGATTCAGCCCTTTACCTTTCCTTACTTCATGTTAAGGATGTTTCTGTGAGGTGCAGTAAAGACTGATGGCTGGGTTTGTAAAACCACTTCACTGCCATAGAGCAGTTTCTTCCAAAATGTTTTAGAGTTAGTTTTGGCAGACAAACCAAAGCACTTTTAGACTTGACCTGACATAATCATGTTTCCTTACTGAAAAGGAAAAAGAAGAGAGATTCCCAGTTGAACAAAATAAAAATATTTTTATTTGGGATTTAAAAACAATAAATAAAATAAGGTGACACACCTACATACCTGGTAGTAGGTCTAGTAGCCATCAAAATTCAATGTACATTGAAGGGTGCAAGATAAGAGTTCAATTATTGTTTCTCACTATTAGCATTTCGTTATTGTTCACATTATTAGTATTTATTTCTTTAGGCAATGCCCATCCTACTTCTAAAAGTTTCTTTGTATTTTCACACTCCTTAACTTGTTCACCTTGCCATTGAAAAGTAGGGATCACTCACCAAAGAATGAATTAAAAAGTAGCAAGCAAGAAAAAACTGACAATTGGATTATACATTATTAGGTCTGTTCAGAAAGAGACATTTTGAAAAAAAGCTTCCCTTTTGGTTTAAGCTTAAATGAACATTGAGTAGGTGCTACTTTTCTCAGCGTTAGATTCTCTGTCTGAAAAGTATCATAGTTTTCTGAGTTGTCATTTCTTGTTTCTCTTGTCTAATATGCATGCAGACATGCCAAAGGTAAGTCAACAAACTCACCACAAGTGTAGTTTGTACCCAAACAGCCACAAAGGGTGATTACCCAACATTGTTAGCCCTCTGATAACATACTTCCAATCTGTTGAAAAATCCAAGAGGAGAGCATATAAAATTACACCACTCATACTGACTGACTTCTCTGTGTGTTGCACGGCTTTCAAACCATCCAGATAATCTGCTAACAGGTGGCATTAGTGAGTCTTGAAATGGGAAGAGAGATGTGTTTAGAAAGAGGCCAGTTTAAGAATTCACTGGGGCTGGTGCCATGGTTGCATCAGGGAGGCAATGAGATGGTCAGTGGAAGGTGTGTGTGTGTGTGCCTGGTCAAAAATCAGCTCTACAGTTGTCAGGGGTCATTCTGTGGTTCTTTACCATTAAAGTGCAGAGGATACTTTTTTGTTTTCTTTGAAAATCAGACCCATTCAATGTCTACCAAAAGTCAAATATCTAATTCTTTATTGAAACATGATTAATACTGGTAAATCTCTGTTTTCTGGTGTCTGAATGCTGCTGATCTTTCACGAATTCCTTATAATCAGGCACTGCTCTCATGTTTTGATGCACAGTGATCTGAGAAAATCTGTAAAAACTTATCCCACAGCTGAATAAAGGGAAGATTGTTCTGCTCTGCTATTCCAGGTCTGTGTTCTTTGTTTACCTGGGCTATTTGTGGAAGGGTTGAGGAATGGGGAAATTTGTTTGCAGATGTGATTATCAGCTGCCTTGTTAGTACTGTCAGCAGAGACCCAGATTCCTATCATTTTCTGGTTACTACTATTCAGAGTTAATTTCTGGGTGCATGAAATTGGAGAATGAGAATGTACTGTCTTGTTCAATAATAGCAGAATCATGATTTGAAAAGAATTGTTAACATGTTAATAAGGAGTTTAGACCTAGCTGATATTTCTCCCTCTCCTTTTTAAAATTAGAATGCTTTGCAAAGGCAAAGTCATTTGGAAAAAAAAACCAGTATTGAATTCATAGCATATGCAAGAATTGTAAAATATATTCAAAGTATTTGGTACAGATCATTGTTTAGTACAATTTGCTTGGTGGTGTAAAGCATAAAGGCATGCACCCTACTCTCAGAAGGTGCTTATATCAAAGAATTTGATAGAAGATGTCAACTAATTTTGAGTTCTCTACTTATGTATCTTGTGCTGCTGTTTATTTGAAATTTCCTCTCTTGAACGCGCTTGGTCAGGTGATGGAGACATCGAAACTGTTTCAGTAACTCTTGCTAGAAAACCTTGAAAAAGGTGGCAAAACAGATTAAATATCATGTTTTCGTTTCCACTTGCTGTTGTGTGTCTCAACTATTCAGAGATATATCTCAAGTCACTTATGAATCAAATAAGGAATTTCTCTTTAGTGGCTTCAAAAGGAGGAGAAGTAAAAGGTAGTGTAATGTGTTCTTTAAGAGAAAAAAATAGTAGGTTATCCTTTTGCTTCCTCTGATTTATGTATTTATTATTTATATGTATTGGAGTATGTATTTTTATTCCTTCTCTTCCTAAGTTTGTTTTACTGTCATTGATTTTGAACACTGGGTTGCTTCAAAATTCTCAGAAGAGTCACCTTTTTTATTCTTATGCCATACTCTTTTAATCTTTCTATTCCACGTAAAACCCTCCTTTACAAAGTGAAATTTCAAAACTTCTTTTTCTCATCTCCTTTATTTAGAATCAAGTATTGAAGTGATGGTTAGAACAGAAGGCAAAGAAATAACACCCACCCTCCAAACGGTTGGCTGTTCCTTTTGTCTTTTTGTATCAGGTGAAAACTTCACGGAAGAATGCTGATTCTCGAAACTTACTATTTTGTTGTCTGACTACAGAACCACAGGATATGCTGAGTTGGAAGGGACCCACAAGGATTATGGAGTCCAGCCCTCAGCCCTGCACAGGCCCATCCCCAAGAGTCACACCCTGTGCCCCAGAGATCATCCCAACGCTCCTGGAGCTCTGGCAGCCTTGGGGCTGTGCCCACTGCCCTGGGGAGCCTGGGCAGTGCCCGACCACCCTCTGGGGGAAGGACCTTTTCCTGAGATCCAACCTAAACCTCCCCTGACACAACTTCAGGCCACTCCCTGGGGTCCTGTCCCTGGTCCCCACAGAGCAGAGCTCAGTGCCTGCCCCTGCTCTTCCCCTCCCGAGGAAGTTGTAACTGCAGTGAGGTCTCCCCTCAGTCTCCTCCTCTCCAGCTGAACAGAACAAGTGCCCTCAGCCCCCCTCGCTCGGCTTCCCCTCAGGGCCCTTCGCCATCGCTCGGCTTCCCCTCAGGGCCCTTTGCCATCGCTCGGCTTCCCCTCAGGGCCCTTCGCCATCGCTCGGCTTCCCCTCAGGGCCCTTCGCCATCACTCGGCTTCCCCTCAGGGCCCTTCGCCATCTTGGCGCGCAGGAGGAGCCACACAGCTGAGGAACAGCTCATGTTATTTATGGGTAACATACACCCGCCTCTTAGTTCTCTCATCTAAAGTAAAATCCTTCTAAATATGAGCATTTAAATCCTATTTGTGTAATGCAGAGTTGCTAAATTGAAATTAGTGCCCCGGTGGTTTAATCTGACCTAATCTGAATTTTTTTAAGCAAAATGCTGGAAAAAATAATTACAACGTGTCTTTCCAGGAAGGCTTTGAAGTAGAATAACATAGATGTTAAATTGTTACTACAAATTAATGTTAACAAATAATTATCTCTCCTTCATCTGTTACCTAACGAAAATTTTCGTAGTTTCAAGTAAAATATAAAAGTAGGTAAATCTTGGAAACGATACTTTCACCCTCCATGAAAATGCTTCCTTTCAAATAAATGCATGACTAAATTTTTTTGGCCAGGGTTTCTGCCAAGGTATTCAGATGCTTAATTTGGAGCCTACATTTCCATTTCCGTAATATAAAAAGCAAAAAGAAGAAATAGTCACAAACTGCCCGGGTGAAATATATTTGTTTGTATGATGTTGTCACATAGAGGAAGGGGCAAATGAATAATTACAAATGTGAAACTAAGAAGATTAGTTTTCTTCAGCCAGGAGACAAGACAACCAAGAGTGATGTGGTGTAGAGGTCTAAAATCATGAATGGTGTGGAGAAAACAGGGAGTGAGGGGAGTACCACATCTGGTACTGGGAGAAACGTACAAGGATTATTATTTGATAACAAAATATGTTGATAAGAAAAGATAATTAAATGGTTCTCCTCAAGACATGTAGTTAATCTGTGGAATTCCTCACTGGGTGTGTTGTGGGAATGAAGCATTTATATCAGGTTAGTTGGAAAATGGAAGTGTCTAAGAGGAATCCAGTGAGGATCAGTGAACACAGAGACAGCACTGCCTGCTCAGGAGATCTGTGAACTGCAAATGGTTGATGATGTGGTGGAAGAAGTGCTTTATGCTGAACATGCCCCTGCTTTTGGCCACCACTGCTGGGGGTTGAACTAGAAGGGCCTTGGGTTCATCCACTACAGCCACTCTTATTTAATGTGGAGCTCCCTGGCATTACTTCTGACTTACATTTCGGCTGTTTTTCAAAAGAGGAACAACTTGTGAAAAATAACAGTTTTTGGAAAATATTCCAGTTGAAATTTTTCATTCCCTATTTACATCCAAATTATCAGTGTTAGTATTTGCTGTTGTTCAGAATTCTTAATTGCCCAGAAAGATTTTTTAATTTTTAGTAACTAAAAAAGTAATACTGAAATCAAAATTGATCGACAGCATACTTAGGCTAATTTATGTTGAAATCTTTGAAGCTTTAATTTGCAATTTTGTTGCTGCTGAAGTTTGGACTTTTTATCTAGTTTGGGCTAGAAAATGTTCTTCGTACATGAAAATATTTTCCTGTTCAGCTCTTAAAAAGTTGAGTCAGCTCTTACCCTGGAAGAGGTGGACAAGAGCTAAACAGGAAACCTAGATCAAAGGAGTCAAAATTCTGCATGTACTTGCTTATAACATTGTGATTCAGAGCATTGTTTTTCTCAATTTTATTTCAAAGGGACCAGGAGAAAATCTCTATTACTTATGTGCATGTCCCTTGGAACCATTTCACATATGCTGATATCATCATGACAGGTGTAAATTTTGATTAAAAAAATATACAGTCTTGCAAAATATAAGACATTTTTGGATTCATATTTTAGGGTAGTTATGCTGGAGGTGGGAGTTCATTTTCTTCCTGTGACCTTGCTTTTTTTGCTGAGTGATCCTGCAGTGAAATCACTTGTCTGGTGCCAACTTGCTGTGTCAGAAATTCAGCGTGACTTCTGGATCACAGCATTCTGTAATATGAGGAGAAATATATGCAGCAAGAATGTGTGTTTGAAGCTCAGAAAAAAAAATAACAAAAAATTACAAGAAATGAGAAGATAAAAACATCAGAACCTTTAGAATATTACACAGGGAGGTGTTGCAGAGTGGAACTCACTCGTTGGGCCATGGGACAGCCCTCCAGGCCAGACTGCTGCTATATTTCCTGGAAGGCAGGGGTGAATAGGACGTGAAAGATGATTGAGTGTTGCAGTGGGAAAAGAAAAAAAGGAATGTGGATGAGTTTGAGCTTTAGGGCTATAGTAACAATTACAGTGAGATGAGACAGCTCTCCAGCACCAGGCAGGCCCTTGAGAAGTGGGGGAATCTGCCTACCCTGGGTATAATTAAATCTCAGTCTACCCAAATGGCTTTTGTTCAATTCAGGGAATAGGACTAAGTATCCAAAGTTCTCAGTCTGAGTAGTGAATTGGCATCTGGTCCCTTAAAATTTTTGTACCTCCAAGGAACCTGCATTTTAGAGGAAATATTGGGAGAATTTTTAAGCATATGTTCTTGGGAGCTGTATTTTGCTTTAATCATCCTCTCCTCTCATTCTTCTTGTTTCCTTTTCTCTTGCCTCTCCAAAATGTTGCTGTTTTTTTCCATTGTGTCCTTTGATTTTTTTGATTTTTTTTTTTTTTTAAATTATAGAATTGTTTTCTTTTACTGTTTTTGTCTGAAAGCCTTAGTTAAGCCAAAATAGCTGAGGGGAAATCCTGTTTTTGTGGCACATAAGGACTTTTTGCTTTGACAGTCACTAGGTGTGTTCATCTAAGCAAGAGTTTGATGGTTTCACTGATATAGTATTAAAAGACTTTGATCATTTTATGTGTATCCTGAATTTCTCCAAACTGATCTTTCATAGTGGATGCCTGTAGGTATTTCTTCTAAAACCTTTGCAGTGCACACTGTTTACAGAAGTTATTTCCATGCAACTATGGCTAGAAATTAGACTTCTCATTGAACATTGAAGGAATTTGATCCTTCTATTAGACTCTAAGAGGAAGGAACATTCACTGTGGACGTATTTTAAGGTAGATTCTGCATATAGAACCAATCTTGGAATTTTTATTAATGCTGTCATGCAATTTTTGTTGTAATTTTCCTTGTAGAGGTGAGCTGAGTGCAGATTATAGCAGCTGCCATCACTTGAGCCATAGTTCATGAAACATTTTTCAGCACATTTGTCTAATACTCCAGTACAACACTCTTTTAGTAAAAAGGGCCATGCAATGGTGTCCTACAAAGATTTGATAGTCTAAGTTTGGGGTGAGCCATTATCAAAATTGTCTAAGATGTTACTGAGCTCTTCAGGCTTTTCCAGGAGTCCTGAGACAACTATTTTGGAAGATATTATTTTCTGGAATACTTAATATTTTATGCATGGGACAATGCAAAATGTTATTAGAAATATTAACAGCATAGAAAACTTTTTTTCAGGAGTTTTATCCTTTTAACCGGTAAGACCAGACACCTTTGCACACTGTGATTCCAGTCCTAGAGAAAATATGTATAAAATGATCAAAACTGCATTTTAAAAGTCATGATGCTGAGGTCCAGTGAGTTAGATGGCTGGGCAGGTGATTTGTGTCTCACTCAAAGCCTTAAATCTCAATTTCAAGTGAGATAAAGCTGCCTCTTGGCAGCACTGCAAGGGCACACAGTGCTGCAATTTTAACCTGTTACTGCAGTGACAGTGAGAATTTAGTTTCTGGGCCTCTGGCAGTATTTGAGGTTTGGGTGCAAAATTCCAAATTTGGGTTGGGGAGAGAAAGAAATACTTGGGTTTTTTCCTGGTAACTTAAAAAATTGCAGATTTTTAAGGTATTCCAAGACCAAAAGTCTGGAAACCAGTAGCAGTAAATATGTATTAGAGGGCAGTAAATTAGTACTATATAATAGTATAATGATATGTTGGAGTATAATTGGGTTCCTAATTGTCCATTATAGCTATGTAATTTATATAATTATCTTACATAGTGTTGTCTAAAGTGCATACACACGGAGAAGCATCTATATATTTATAAAAAAATCTATTCATCATTGTTAAATACTGTTTATAAACACTACAATGCTTTATGTACTTGATAAATCATATGACATTCCCCTCATTATTACAGCATTTAATATGAATGAAATATTACTTTGGGCATTTGTCTTAGAAGGTTCAAGTGTTTAATATTCAGAGACAATATACATAAAAGATCCAATTTTAAATCTTTGCTGTGCATCCATGCATTGCTGAACACTTTTTCCAGGTCCAGAGCATGGTTCTTAATGCAGATGAAGGACATGCTAACAGAACAGCTGCGGTAGTTTGGATAACCTTCAAAATGCTTCAGGACATAAGTCAACCACTAATTTCCTGGATGAATGTTAATTTTTTTTCTAGGTTACTCAGTATTGATGTATCTCTGACCAGATATTTGAGTGTCTCTGGTCAGATGTGTTGTTTCAGTTCCTGTAGTCGTGGGGGTTTGAATTTTGAGAACAGTATGTCAGATTGAAGAAAATTTTAACATTCACTTTCAGTTGGTTTATTTTTTATTTACATGTTTTTTGTTTAGTAGTTGTAGACTGACATGAAGCAAACTGAAGAGTTGAGATTGTTTTCCATATTTTGTCCTTTTCATGTCCTTAGGCCTCACTTCTGGGGTCTTTAGGTATGTGTCCCTCTGAGGTTATGAAGGTTTTACTGAGGTGTGGGCAGTGTTGGTGAGAGTGGAACCCCTGCTCCCAAAGCAGGGCCCAGGCCTGGTCCTGAGAGCTGTGCATCCCTGGAGGTGATAATGGAGAATTCAGAGCACCTAATTCCCCATACCTGAGCACTCCAGCCATGGCTCTTGCCCTCCTTTTATTCAGTTCACTCACCCAACACGTGAGAATTATTTTTTCTTTCTACTGGATCAGTTCACTGTTGGCTTAGCAAGCTAAAAACTCTTGCAGAAATCGGATAAGTCAGCATAAGAAATAAGAAAAGAGATCACAGAACTGATCAGGCAAGTTCTTCTGAAGCCTTCAAATGTGAAGATCAAACAGAGGCAGGATGCATCTAAAGACTTAAGCAAAAGATTTGTCACCCAAAAGCAGTGATTGTATAAAAATTTACATTTTAATTTGCTCAAGATTGTTCTGTGAAAAATAACACAGCCCACTTAAACCTTTTCTTATTTTTCTATTAGCATAAGAAAAAGCATCTTTGAAAGTGCCTGGAAAACTGATTTTATAATCTCTGTGTTCATTTGACTAGCACAGAGTTATGTAGGCTCAGAAGTTAAAAATTCTCCAAATAGTTACAAACCAATTGTATTTGGGCACCAATGTGAAACTTCACAGAATTGACTGGGAAAACCTAATGAGATTCTTGAAAGACAGCTGGAAGCACATTGCTCTCTGATGCTTGAGAGCACAGCACAGCCAAAAAGTCTCATGAATGCAGTGTGGGGGGAAGGAACAGCTTGTTATCAATCCAGAAATGGCCATCTCACATTCACAAACCCAGAAAAGAGATCAGTGGCTCAGCTGAACAGCCAGAGAGCCAGTTCTGCTTCTTGGTGAACAGCTGCCCTTGCTGAACATGGCAAGCCTACAAAAAGCACTAGAA
The DNA here is from genome assembly GCF_003945595.2 of Pipra filicauda. Taxonomy (NCBI): domain Eukaryota; kingdom Metazoa; phylum Chordata; class Aves; order Passeriformes; family Pipridae; genus Pipra; species Pipra filicauda. Next base: position 5,084,645 of record NW_024104976.1, on the reverse strand, counting down.
CCACGTCAGAGTGGCAGATTGTCCCAGCCCTTCTGTGCAAAGTGGAGATGTGACACAGAAAGGCATCGGGTAGCTGTGTGAGGGCACAGAAGGGGGCAAGGCCGAACTGTGGGCTCAGTCCTGTAATATTCTTGGCAGGGGCACTCCGTGGGACACAGCAACAGCTGGCTGCCACTGCAGCTGAAAATCTCCTAACTACAGTTCTCTGGAATGTGGGGGCACAGCAGGAACTGGAGAAATGGAAACCTGAGTGGGTAAATATGGAGATTACCTTTCTGCATTATCCTCTTAACTCCTCAAGTTTGTCAAAAGCTGCTTTACCATATTGTGCATAGGTGGTGCACATAACACTACAACTCATGCTTCTGACTTTAGTTGGCATGTTTTGTCTAGAATCTGTCATATTTTGTAGGGCAAAAAAAGTGGAACTGCTATTCATATGCAAAGAATTAAAGACACAAAATAGGAGGAAATCTTGTACAGAACAGTAGTTAAAGGTTATTCCAGAAGGCATCTTTCTTTTCACTATATATAAATTCACTTTGCAGTTTAAAAACACTTTTTTTTCTTTAATAAACTTCTGTAACAATAGAAACAAAATTATTTAGATGCAGAGTTTCCTTTGTATATAAGAACTTGAATGTACCTCTGAGTGTATTCAGTGCATATTACAGCAGTGGACTGGCATCCTTGTCTGCATCCATCTGTACCACCAAAGAGGTTACCACCTCCACCTTTTTGTCACCTCCCACCAGTCAGAAATTACCACCCTTACTGTTCTCTTGCCAGTGCTCCAAGGTTGGACCATTGCCTAATTGCTGCAAGGAAAAACAGCTAGGTTACCTCACATCACCTATTTTAACTGTTTAAACTATTCTAATTTATATTGCTTGAAACAAATTAGGGCATGTTTAAGTGAACTGACTTACTGCATGAGTTGGATAAAAGGGGAAAGTAAAAAGTGTCAGGAAATGATGGAAGTGGGAAGAGTGCTACAGGCAGGGCTCCTTGACTGAGCAAGGTGTTTGTTCATGGCCTGAGACACGTCCAGTGTAAGGATTCAGTAACTTCTGGAGATTCACTGTGTGTCATGCCTGGAACACCAAGTAGGTGAATTTATCAGCTTTGTTATTTGGCACTGCATTTGAGTTCAGCCTAGAATTCTTAGAGCTAAGTAAGTTTTTACATAAAAAGTTATAATAACCACAGTTTATGTGGCTAAGTCACAGAAGGTGATAATGTCTTATACACTACCAGACCATTTTGTTTTCCCTGTCTCCTCTCTCTAATTCACTGCATAATTTCCTTTTCCCTCTGGTCCCTCTCTTCTGAGCTATGATAATATCCAGTAAACATTCATATCAGATCCTCATTTAAAAAAACCCCACATTGTGTTTAATATTTGCTTTAGGAAATATAGCCTCTTGTTGCATTGTGCTGTTTTATGTGGCCTGAGTAAATCCACATGCCCATATGCAATTCAAATCTTCCCTGTCATACAGCAGAGCAACCAAATATAGCACAGTGACATGTGGTTTCTCAAAAAAGATGCTGTTTGTAGTGCTGCACATGGAACATTCATCCTGTCCTCAGAGCAAGTTCTAGAGCTGAGGACTCTCCAGTCTCTCTGAATCTCTTCATGTTTTGACAGTCAAAAACCAAACCAAACCAAATTCACCATCACCTCTGCTAATTGGTCAGTATAATTCTGCATGATAAAAGAAGTTGTCTCAGAGTGGAGACTGCTTTTTAGGCTGGAAAAATGTGAATATTTCAATGCCAGCTGCCAGCAGTGCCTTTGTTGACTGCAGAGTCAGCTTCAGCCAAGTTTGTTCTCATTCACGTGTACATCTTGGCTGTAGAATGGCATTTCTGGTCTGGTAAAAATGGGAAATGAGCTCAGCATCACCAGCATACTAATGAAAGCCAAATTTCCTCATAGCTGCTGGTAGGCCAGTGAATCCTGCTGAAGGAACCCCACAGCCCTGTGACAAGGGGGCACAGACTGAGACCACAGTCACACCATCCAGTTCTCAGGTTCTCCTTGGAGACCTGTACAGAGAAACACAGAAAAAAATCTGTAGGAAAAGCCCAGTTTACTCCACTGAGGCAACAGTTTTCTTGGGTTTATCAAAGGCTCATCACTGTAATGAAACCAGCATGGACAGTTGGACACAATTTTTGGTTAAGGAAGTCTGCAATGACAGCATTCTGCCCTTCACTGACAGAGAATAGTGACAGCAGAAACATTCTGTGTCACTGATTCACTGTTCTAGTGCTCCTCATATTGCCACGAGGAGAGAAATAAATACAAAGTGCGTTCCTACTGATATCTAGGACAATGTGGGAATTAATGGTGTAGTGACAGAGGAGCAAAAGTCTAAGCATCCACATTCCCTAGACCAGCTCATCAGACTCTTGTCTGTGCTGCTGGAATTTTTTTCCTCTCTATAGTGCACATCATGGATTTTGATTGTAAGAACTATTTTCTTTCTATTCTTTAATGACAGAAGAAATGAACACAGGATGATTTTTAGCCAGGGAATTGTGGGTGTTGTTTTGTTTTCTTTAAAAACTAACATAGCAGCTTTAATTAAAAAGAAAAAAAAATGTTGTTCAAGAATGATAAAATCATAAAAAAAAAGAATGTTGCTAGCAATAATTTTTTTACTGTGTGACCAGACACTTGAAAAATTTATTTCTAGCAGAAAAAATAGAGGATATATTTGAACCTAATTCAACAGAGAATTAGTTGTTACTAGGCTGAAACTACAGGGCAATAGATTTGGGGGATCCTAGGAGGAAATCTTGGTTAATGAGTCACTTTGTAATAAATAAGCAGGTGAGTTTGGCCGTGGTTCACAGCAGACATGAGATCTTGCTTGTGAAGGTTACTGCTCTGTTCTCTTTTCCAAGTACTAACTTGCCTCTGTTTTGGAAAAAAAAAAGAAAAACCAAACAAAAACCCAAACAACTTTGTGGTAATAAAGTATTCTGATAGCTACAACTCCAGTGAGCATTAGCAGAAGCTGAGTGTCATGGCTACTCATGACCATATTGATTTTGATAGAATAAATATGAGGAGAAAACAAGGTAAAAGTGCAGACATACAAGCAGCTAGGCAGACGTGTAGATAATAACTCTCGCTGTTGGTGATGACATTTGCTATTGAGAGCTGTTACTTCTCAGCAAGAAGGCCAGGTTAATAAAAAGCTATGAATTGATTTGACCTGGCATGTTTAAGAAATGTAAATTTTAAAAGAAAGTATGCAGTGAGTGAAGTCATTGTAGAGATTCCATTATTTTCTTCTGGTTTTAGAATTATTGATTTTCTAGGAGTGTTAATGTAAGTATTTCTCAAAAGGAATTGAGAAATTATATGTATTTTCCTGTGAAGGAAAATGCTACTGTATTTCTGTTGAAATGTTAGGGAGGTACTAAATTACTTATTTCTTTAATTATTCATTCTGTAAAGTCTTAATAATTTAGGTGACTTAACCTAAGGAAAGAAAGAAAAATAAATAACTTCCATCAACCATCGAGAGTGTGATAAGCCAGTGGAAAGTAGCAGAAGATGGCTTATGATAATTTAATTACACTAAAAAAAACCCAAACCCAACTTATACTGAGCTAATTGAAGAAACAAAATCCAAAGAGAACTTTAAAGAAAAAAAACCTAAAACATCCCCTCCCACTCCAATTTTAGTTCAGTGCTATGATTGTTATCCTGCCTATTTTGAGTGTTCCTGGTGCAATCTGGACAACACAGACAATCTGAGAATTTATAATCAAATTGATTGTGAGGAACACATTGGCTGCTCTCATTGACAGCGATGGGCAACTACCTCTGCTCTGCACTTTACAGGCTCTTTCTATTGATCCATTTTCTGTACAGTGTCTAATATTGCTGATGGTACATTGTTCTGATTGCATTTAATGATTAAATTGACATTTCAGGCTTGGCTGTTTGTCAGGGGGGTTTTGTTTTGTTTTGTGATGCTCTTTTTTTTAATTATTTTTAAGTTTACATCTGATAATAGACAGTCCATGTGCAACTGTGCTGAGTGCTGGTGTATATCATCACTTCCCAGGCCCCTGTAGCTCTCAGCTGGAGATATATCACATGTTTTCCATGGGGCCTGGGTCAGTTGTTATAAATGGAAGTGAAGCTATTTGTTGCCTTTGTTTTTCATTTTGTTTTGCAGCAGCATCATGGATTTTGTTCAGATTTATGGGAGACTGCCTCAACTAAACAACTGCCACTGCAAGCAGCAAAAGTCACACTCTACTCAGTTTATTTTGAATTAGAACCATCTATTACCCCTCTACAGTGAGTTTAATAACTCCCATAATTTTCTGCTATAGATTCACATAAAGGGCATGCTAGTTTTTAAAAGAGAAATACATTTTCTCCTACCTGGGCCTGACAAATCTATAAGCCAAACCTTCCATTAACTAAAAGAAGAATTTCCTTTATTTTACACAGGTTCATTCCTAACCTTTAAGGTAATTAGCTGTAATTATGCTGCTGTGTAATTATAGTGTTGATATTCTAAGTATCTTGTTTCTGTGGTGCTGCACAGACCTGACGTAGTAGCTGTGCTGTGGCCAACTTTTGGTGTGCATTTGTTGAAATATAGGGATAATTATTCCTTAAAATGAACGTTCATTTTGTCATAAGCATAATTCTTTCTCGGTCTTTCAGCTTTATTGCTTCTTTTATTAGCAGCTTTGCAATTTATTTAATCCTAAACAAAGGCTTTTGGGGAATGGAGGTAGGGATTATTTTGGTTTTTATTAACCAACCTAATGCTCTTAATCTTACACAAGTATGAGTTTATTTATGTGGGCAGGCTCTGCTCCACAGGCATTTTGTAGCTGCCACCGTAGCCGGACAGACCTTTTCAGGACACATGGGATAATTGGTTGACATAAGAGGTTTGCAGTTGTTTATACAACCTCTGTCATAATGGTTCATTTTATAAAACTGTCCTGGGAGATGCTCACCCACCCTTGCCAAAACCTTTCCTAGTCTGCCACATTTAACGTGGTTTTGTGTGTATTTCCTGGTATATCAGACTGCCGACTTCAGAACACTCTGGAAGCATCCCAGAAATCCCAAGAGAGATCACAAGGGCAGGGCAGCATTTCTCACAGTGCTTCAGTATGTTTGCAGTTCCAACTAGAATCGAGTGGAAATGAAATAACCATAAATTAAATTTTAATTGCTTTTTATCTGTTAGATTCTATTCTGTGATCTGCTGGATGGGCTTGATGGAACTGACATGTTTCCTTCATTTATGGAGAATAATTCCTAAGTCCCTAATAGAATTCTCTGAGCTCAGCTTTCAATGACAAATTCAAATAATGAAATGTTATTTATCTGAAATATATGCCTGAAATATTTGTAAGGAAAAAATATAATTTAAATATTTTCCTCCAAATTCTAGATAGAATGAAATATTCCCTCTTATTAGAGGAGAAGTGGAGACTATAAGGACTATAACCATGCCATTAGAAAATGAAATTCTAGTCCACATTTGCTTGTCTCTTTTGTCCCTGACACGAAGCTGAAAGAACTGAGGTCAGAAGTTCTCAGCTGTGGGCTGACAACCCACTGGTATTTCTGCTATCCTGAAGTCCAGATGGAACCAGTGTAGTCCATAGTTGGTTCATAATCATTTCAAGGGATATTATTATCTACTGTAATGAAGAAGAGCAACCAGGCCAGTCTGTTGGATCTGGAATGGAAGTAAAATGGGGAAAACAATGAAAAAAATTTTCATAGGTTCCCCATTCTTTTTCTCTAATAAGTTATTAGTAAAAAAATCATTCGTAATCTTGCAACAGTTGTGTTTGGACCATATATTCCTTTGGACACAAATCATGTTCCATAGTGTTTCTGCAGTACAAAATGATCCCAAAGGGCAGAGATTGCCCGGGGCTTGGTGTGGGACAGCAGCAGCCACAGCCCAAAAGAGCTTCTACTGTTCCCTTTATTCCTCCAGTGAGATAGCTGTTCTGTTCTCTTCAGTGTAGCTGGGCAGTAAAACATTTAAAGTTTCCTGTAGCAGAGCTGCTCACTGGCACTGAAGCGCCCTAAACCTCACAGGCACGGTTGAGTCAGCTTTCTTAATCTTGTCCTTGGCTCTGTAGGACGGGAATGTGTCAGCAAATAAAGAGCTTGGCCAGCATGCAGGGAACATGCCCGGACAATCCTGCACAGTTGCTTGTCCAATATATGTGGTGTAGGTGTGAAAACACAGTATTCCATTACAGCAGCACTCCTGGGCTGCCTCCTTTCTTCCCACACCTACGAGGCTTGCGACTTAACTGGTGTTGTGCTTTGCTTGGAAAGATAACTCCATCTGGAGGCATAAATTAAGTCAGTGTAGCTTTGAGATATGCATGAGCCTTTATGAGTTTAGATCCTGTTGGTGCTAGTCTGGGACTAGACGTGCCCAGGGCATATTTGCTGAGCATCATTGGTTTGAACACGATGCTGTGGTGGTTGTGCATGTGATACTGGGAGTGGGTATTTAAAAGGGAGATGTTGCTGACTCACAGACCTGTCAGATAAAAACAGTATTCAGAGAGGATACAATAGCTGGCCTGTTTGCCAACTTGAATAGAAAGTTAACTTTCAGTAGGACTGTGCAGACTGTATTTACTGAAAGGGAAGGCAGAGTAGCTTGGAGGAAGAAATATGAAGTGTGGAGACACGGACAAGCTTCAAGTAACTTACAGGGTCTCTGATAAAAGTATAGCTCAGCAAATAAGGAGTTCCTTTGGTGATTCACTATCTGTATTATTCTGTTTGTCATTTAATCTAACTTCAAACTCTAAAAATTGTGAATAAAACATATTACTACACACGTCAATTTGACATGCACCACAGGAACTGTTAGCTGGGGCCCATCATCTCTGCAGTGTAGGGGAAAACAGCACCCTGGCTAAAGGAGCAAGAGAGTTGGAATTTGAGCCAGTGGCAGTGCCAAAATGAGAGAATAAACATCTCTTCAAACCTTATGGAGATTGCCTAAAATTTGCCTGAGTGGCTGGGCCTTCCTCTGAAAGCTGTCTTGCAACAGATTAATTAAAGCAGACAAGCTTCTAGATTTTTTTTTTTTTTTTTTTTTTTTTTTTTTTTTTTTGCTATGGAGACAAATCAGTTTCCTTATAACAGCTTCTGATGTTTCAGACAGCCAAAGATTATGACAGGATGAAATACTTCTCCGTATTTAATTATCAAGTTTTTAATTTGAATTTATCAGGAGACTGGTTGAGTCAAGTCTGCAAAATTGTCAGGCAAGGGAATTTTCTAAAAATAAAATGTCGTTAGCAAGATACAGCATGTGTAAGATGAAGGAATTTATAAATAGGTTTAGGAAGTATTGAGCCCATTATAAAATAAACAAAAAATGGATTTTTAGGGATATGACCATGTTTCAAAGCTATTTTAAATGAGCCTAAATCCTCACTGTGGAGGCTTTGTCTCGCTCTTTCTATGGTACTGGGTATTCTCCAGCCCCACAATGAAAGGGAATGATATGAAAAAATATGTGTGGTAGAAAGCAAGCATAGAAAGTCTGCCAGCAGCAATCAAGTGGTCTAATTCATCTGACATTTTGCCTCCCCCCATCTCCTTATTTTTGTTATTGTTGTTTCGTTGATGGTGTTGTCTTTTTTAAAATCAGGAGTGTCCAAAGTAGCCTTCCTAGAAAAAGTGCAGACTTAAGTGGGGATGGGTCGCAGGAACCCATTGGCTGGATTTGTGGTTCTCTCACAGGAGATCACTTTTACAACAACTCTACCCATCTTTCCATGCTTGTGTTTGCACTGAGGAGTGAGCTGGGAGCACTCAAAGCAGACTCCTTGCAGAGTACTCCACACCAAACCCTGTGCCCTGGCAGTGTACCTGATGTGCTCCAGCTTCTGATGGGTGCTCATCCCCAGAACTAGGCTAGAACCAGTCCAGAGCGATTCCCAAGCTCTCCCCTCCCACAGGGGCTTGGAGTGGGCTCACTTTGGTCTTTTACACCCAATGTCTCACTGCTCAAATATGCTGTTATTGCACTGTGGGGCCTCTTGCAGTAAACATAATCTTAATTTGATGAATGATGTAGTTATGAGACCCTATAACAAGATGACTAGCTGGTAATGGAGAAGAAACAGTATTTAGAGCAAATACAATATATTTTCAAAGGAGAAATAATAGATTAAGTAAAATGCACTTCTAATGCCTTTCTTATAAACCGTGTCCTTTTAGTATATAAATTCATACTCTGGTGGAAGCTGAGGGAGACTATGGATTAAGTACGAAATTCCTTGTTCTGTTTTTATATTCAGGCACAGTACTGCATTGGAGTGTGTACCCAAAAGTAAAACCAAAGCAGAAAGAAAATGTCTTTTTATTAATTAAATGTTGGGGCCTTTTTCTTGCTTATCATATTTGAGGTATGTATTTTCAGTCTCAGGTGATATAGTTAATAAAAATTAGTTTTAAAACCAGTGAAGGATAAAGCAAAATATAAAACAAATATAAATTTACTTCATTGCTTTCAAATTCCCTTGTTGGCATGCTATTTTCTATTGCTTTCATTCCCATTTCACTACCATATTGCAAGCAGCGCTGACAACCAGCCTTTACTTATTTTTTTATTAGCAGTTCTATTTAAGAACATGAATATTTTATCCGACTACTTCACAATGCAAGAAACTTCTCAGAGGATTGTATCATTTCTGTTATTTAAGAGCTTGGTCAGGGTGTCAAGAGCGTAGCCCGATTCCAGGAGCTTAATCTTCATGTACTACTGTGTTCAGGAATTGTCTTTCTGTTTTCTGACTTAGTGGTCAGGAATGGAGACTGTGGGAAATGCCCATATTATAAAGAACTCTAAACCTGTTGATCAGATCTCTTTTTATCTCCTTCCTCTGACTGGATTATTTCTTTTCCAGGAGCAAACTGACAAAAATCCCTGGGATGGAGCAGGTTCAGGAAACCAGAGTGCTCACGTAAGAATTGTGAATCTAGGCTTTCATGTAACATTTCCTCTGCTGCTCTTGAACACTTTTCTTCTGACTATGGAAAGATACCTTGTTAAGAAAAGATCATCATATTTGACCATGTTTCTATGACTCCTAATAGGTAAAATGAGAGTGAACAGAGAGAACCATCATTTTTGTTTTGAAAAGCAAAGGATTGGAACATTCAGGTTTGGTCATAGTGGAAACTACAAACAAGTCTTGCCCTTTAGAATCCTGCTTATCATCTTATTCCATGCTGAGTGGATAATGGTCAGTGTAATCTCTTTGTGTGGTGGCTCGTATGTAACTGATGCAGGGTAGATTACAGGATGTGTCAACACTGATGACAAGGGAAAAGTTATTTTCCTGACAGAAAAATTCACTTAGAGCGGTAAAGATTATGTTCTTCTGAAACAGATTAATTTTGGTAAAGACAGAGATTTTAAAGCATTATTTTAAAGCATAGCTATCTCAGCATTGCTTTCCTCAATTTTGCATAGTTGATACAGAAGACAAGCTGGTTAGATAGCTTGACACTGGAGATTAGGTGTGATAAGCAAAGTCTGAAATTCTCTAGTTGTTTGTTCTCTATGTATTTAATAATCCCCTGGTTTTTCCTGTTGCCTTTACTATACTGACCCTCTGAATTCACCCACAGATGTACTGGCTGCCTGGAAATGTCAGGTGAATACCAGAGTATGCCAAAAGAGTTTCTTATAGGGTCAGATTCCTCCTCTGAGCTAACAGCTGTTGTTCAAAGTATATCTAATGCCTTAAACATTTGAATTGATCCAGGCTAAAACATATGGAAAAAGTTCAAAGATACAACAGCAACACGTGACTCTTAATTTAGTGAAAGCAATTTAGAGATAATGTGAATAATCCTTCCTAAGTGAAATTGTGAGTGAAACACTTTTTAATGCTCACACTCATCTGAGTTTTGTTTGCTTATAAATATGCATTTAATGTTTGCTTATTTTCATTTCAGAGGTGTTCACTGGCCAGGGTAGTATACATGCCTTCCAGCCCTGAGACACCAGAATCATGATCCCTCACGTCACAATAACAAAAAGAGAGATTTTTGTTTTCAGTTCTCTAATTTTGCACAATTTTTTTGTTGACACACAAACTGGAAACCATCTGTAATGTCTCCTAAAATAAGCACCATCCTCATTCTTTGGATCTGTCCACCTCCCGTTTATTTGGTAAATGGAATCTCTAAATGCACATCCAAGGCATCCCATGGTCCTATTATACTACCAGTGCTTGGCAACCTTTACTTAACTTTGTAACCTTAGAAAAGGCTTGTCAATGAGCCAACTGTGTGAGAATCATCACAGTCAGTTAGAAAATTTTGCTCTTTTCCTTTCTGAGAGTTAATTATGAGTTAGCAATGCTGTTTTTTGTAGAGAGGTTTGTCTCCATGAGGGAAAGTGTTCCTGAAGCATTTGACATTAATTTCTGTCACAGTGTTTAAAAGGCTTAATTTTAGTTAGGTGTCTAGGGATTTAGTTCCAGAATTCCCATTATCCTAATTGGTTTAGCAGAATGAAGCAACTCAATGCACTTCCAGGCAATTATTTCACCCTTCAGCTGCTGGCATCATACTAAAGGAAATAGATTATGTCATTTGTGTGTTCCCAGAAATTTACCTTGTAGCTGTGCCCTGGTGTCAGGAAATCAAGTCTCTAAATAATGAAAATGCTACAAATTGTTGCAAATGGAAGAAAATGACAGAGATTCCATCAGCAGCCAGTGTCACATCTCGGTTTGTGGGGCTTCCTTTTCAAAAAATGGATAACACAATTAAAAAAGCAGTGACCTTGATTCATCTTCATAATGGTACTATCACTCAGGGAGTGAAGGCCAAAATTTTGATGCTTTTTGTATATTAGTTTTAGAGGAAATGCATTTCTGGCTGCAGTATGACAAAGCAAATGCTTCAAGAATGGGACCAGGAGGCTAAAAATAAGGATTCCAGTCCTGGCATTGAATGCTGTCTCATAGTAACTGGAAGCTCAGTGTTTTTCGGTGCCTAATTTAAAGCAGAGGTAATAATACTGATCATGCTAAAATTGTGACCATAATTACTGGTGCTTCAGAGCTGCAGAGTTCTTTAAAATATTGAGTGGTGCCTTAAGGATGGCATAAAGTCAAAAGGGGCTGGCTGACCTCTGCAACCACAAAGTGTGATGTGTTGTGTCCCATGGAAGGGACCGATGGAGATCCTGAGGGCCTTGTCTCCAGCTCTGTGATTTGACTTTTGGCTGGATGAAAATGTGTTCAGTGTGACAGTGCATGGCCAAGTGGAGCTTGTAGTGAAGCTGCAGCCTCTGTGACAGACACAAACTCAGATACAGCTCAGAGTGACATAGGAAGCCCCCAATTTGGATGGCATTTGGATGCTGGGTTGCATGTCCAGCTAATGAAGAGCTGCAGCTTGTCAATCTGCACTGAGCTGGGCCTGGATTTTTTTAAAGCAGTGTTTATTCTGTGTTTCTCACTCTCTGCTTTTCACTTTTGCAAGGAATGATAGTTGGAGAAACATCTTGCCTGTTACCTTTCAAGACTCCCCATTGTTTCCAACTTCTTGCCACACAGGATAGTGACTTGTTTTTGGAGGGGAATCCTTTAGGTGCCAGGCCCCTGCATAGGAGGTTCTACAGTAAATATTTGCTAATTTTATTTTTGATAATATGTTACTTTTTGACTCCTGGTACAATTTTGCTTACTTTTGTAGAAAATTTATCTCTAGACTAAAGGTCATAGTGTGGGTTATTTTACAGACCCAAAATAGCTGATTCTAACACATTTCTTTCTCCCTTCTTTCAAATAAATCTGTAGCAGTGCTTTTTACTAATGAGAGCTATTGCCAGGCTTCCCTGTTATGGCACTTTGTTAGAAATGTGCTTAAGATACAAAAGAGGTGGCTCACTGGGCTTTCATCAGTTCTTAGCCACTGTCAGAATTAGGATCAGTGTTTTATTTGGAGCTCAGTGATTCAGTTCAGATCTCTCATTCTCGAGGGAAGGCTGCTCACAAGGGAAAAAAAATCAATTTTCATACAGACTTGTCTTCAAATTCCCACATAAAACACTAACTTAAAAGAACAGCAGTGTAGCTGAGATGGGGGATGAATTGTCTGAAACCTGCTAGAAAGTTTAAAATACAGCACCATTATAATAAGTAAGGCCAGATGTCTTCCTTTTCTCACAAAATCTGTTTAGACATTTGTAGAATTCCTTTGTTTTGGAACAGTTTCATCATATCTCTGCTTCTGTAGATCCTTTGGTACATGGATCAGACATATTTTTACCAAAAGCCTATTCACATGCAATGGACCAACCCTGTGTTCCTACAGAGGAACCAATTCACTGATTCTTTCAGAGATGTGAGCAAATTTTGCACCATATTGAGTGGCCTTTGGCTTCAGGTAAAGAATTCAACAGCTTGTGGGAGTGCTAATTAGTGCTAATAATAACTTCAATGACCTGCCTTGGCTTTAAAATGCCTGACAGAAATTACCCTGTCCTTGAAGGATAGAGATTTTGTGTCTGTGCCTGTCTGATTAGGGACTCTCATGCCCACATGTGTCTGTGTTTAGTGATCACACACAATTAACTAAGTGGGTGCATGTGTGTGGAGGAAAAAGAAGTGGGTGGTGTTGGAGAATCAAGAGGAAAAAAGGCAGAGATTTCCCAAAAATACTACACCAGAATTCCATTATTAAAAGGATTTCTCCTGTAGGCTAAATAGCCTTGTTAAATCCAGAAGTAACAATAGGAAAACATTAGATTAGGAACTGGATTGTTAAAAATTAAACTTTGTCTCTCTAATTTTGGAACTTTTTCCATGGTTAATTTGCTGAAATATGTATGTAGGGTATGAGGGAAATGAAAGCTTTAATTTGAGCAAGTACCCCAAAAGCTCCAAAGTAAAAAATTTTTATTTTTTCTGGCTAATAGGTTGCTGATGGTGCAGAAAACAATTGTGTTTTCAAGGATATTGCCCTAGACCTTTCCAATATAAATATTATTAACAGCAGCCAGAACAACGAGTTACATTATTTTATGAGCTGGAATGATAAATTAGGTTTTTTTCTGAGTTCCCTTTCTTTTGCTAAAGTGATTTTTGAAAAGCAATCAAATTAGAAGAGAGGAAGGGATCTTTAAACTTCTAATAGAGCCTAAATTTGATGATAGAAAGCCTGGTAAGGGAGCAGATTTATTTATTTATTAAAATTGAGATTAAAAACTTAAAAAAAAAATTTTAAAAATATTACTCAGTGGTTAGGGTGCTTAGTTCCTAACTAGACATTTGGCTTCAGTGCAGCCCAAGCAACTCTAAGCAGAATTCTTCCCTGTCTTGCTTCCACCCCCTCATTCCTGACCTCCTGTAGTCCCCGTTGCTGTCCCAGCACAGCTGGTCACTTAGTTGCAGAGTGCACAGGATCATGGAGCTTATCCAGCTAAAAAGTAGGATCACAAGAAAGAAATAGGATTATTTTTCTACTGGACCAGTTTGCAGGCTGATTGGCTGCAAGAAAAATTGTAGAATCATTCTCTGACTAAGCAGCTGTACTGGCACAGTGGAGAGGCTCAGGAAGTACCTGCACCAGTGGCCTGAGGCAAGGGCTGCTGAAGTTGTTAATGTCACCAAGTGGGTAATGAACCACAGCCTTTCCTTGGACTTTAAAATGTCTGCCATCACTGGGCACTGGCTAAATACAAAGCACAAAAAATCAAGTATTTGAGGCCTTGTTTTTCTCCAGAGCTGGGCAGATGCAGAATGTGGCCCCTTCTCTTTCATTAATATTAATATTTGATTTTCTGATAGATTTCTAATTTGGCATAACTCATGTCTTTAGTCTCATTTTGGTTATACTGTTAAATGACATTCTAGAAATCAAAGAGCAAAAAATATTCACATTTGATTACCTTATTATGATCAATTAAGCTTACTCAGGAACACAGTCATGTATTGAGGGACTAACTTGCTACACAGCAAGAGGAAAAATGCTGGTTTACTGCATTTTCCAACTACCCACAGCATCCAAGAGTGTACAATATACAATGAAGGTAGAAATATCCAGGCAGTGTCAGCTCACAGAAATCCATGGGGAAATGTACATTTTGATGAAATAAAGGAATATCTGAAACAAATGGTCTTCCATCTGGAAATTCCAGGGATCCAGAGTGTCCTGTAGTACAACAGTTAAGTTGTGTGACTGTGTTTACTTTGAAAAACACAAATACAGCCAGTCAGTAGCTGAATTATGACTTATGGTATGTTACAGGGTGGGTGTAAAAGATTCTTTAATCACTTGTTAAAGACCCAAGATCCATTTGTTTGGATTACTCTGGACTTGGTCCAGAATGTCTAAGGGGGAGATGAGAAGCAATGAAGTGCTGAGGTTGCAGAGTGCTAAATGCTGATGTGATGGATGGGTTGTGAGAAGTCCTTGTGAGCTCAGAGCACCCAGGCCCTGAGCAGATGCAGCATTAACTCTCTGGTGTCTGAGAATTCTGTTCCCTTCTGCACATCAGGATGATAGTTTTCAAAATATCCAAAGTGATTCTTTTTTTTAAAGCCAGTTAAAGAACTAACATTGATACTTCATAGATGGAAAGTAACTAATAACTTAATATCAGGTCTTTTGGTGGTGTTCATGGGAGTAACATTTCATTTAAATGAATAGTTATGTGCTTCTTAAGGCCATGCAGGTATCCTCAATGGAATTAATTGACTAGAACTTAATGTTTTATAAAGGTGAAGATTTTTTATGGATATACATAACTTTCATAACCTAGACTGGAAGGATAGAGAAGGGCATCGAATCATAAGAGAAAAACTAAACAAATCCAAAGTGCAAATGCTACAAATTTACTGAAAATTCCAGAAATGGGTTTGGAAGAAGGGGGATGCAAAGATTCCTCTTGGAATAGTATGTCATACTCCCGCTTCTGTTTCTATTTTCTAAGGATCTCTGTGATAATTGTGTTAATTCCTGCTACTTAAAATTCCAGCTAGAAGAACACCATGTATTCAGCAGCCCTTCCCATTGCCATTTACTGTGAGCTATGATTTAGGGAGATTAAAATAGTAAGCAGCACAACTGTCTGTTCTGTGAGCTGGATCAAAGACTCTGAGTTTTGTCCATTTTGTCAGATCTGAATCTCCATTGCATTTCTTTGAGGTGACACTGGCACTACCAAACCAGAGTGTGCCAAGAGGCGTGTTCCTTGGCTGAAGTTTCTTGGAAAAGTTACAGTTCCTTTAAGTTAACTTATTAAAGATAACATTATGGTCACAGAGTATGTGAGAAGAGACTAAGACTGAAATGGCATCCATCTGAACTCCTCTGCCCAGGAAACAGTGTGGATATTGCTGTTGGGATGGAGAAATGTTCTGGCAGAGAGGAAAGGCACACAAAGCTTTTGAAAAGAGCAAATCCTAAAGGTATCTGTGCCCTAAGAGAAATGTGAAAATCCCAAGGCTCTGTGGGACACACAGCTTGTACTGGTGTAGAACACAGGCTGAAGGTCACCAATTCATTTGTAGTAAGCAAAATGTCATGCTTAGCACACACTCTCTGTATGTTTGGTGGTATTTGAAATGCTGTCAGCTTAGTGGCTGCAAGAAAGGTTTCAGTGTTTCTTTTTTCTGTACTGACCTTGGTGTGCCCTAGAGGGCAAGAAGTGCAGGTCAGCAGGTCAGATGCAATACTTTCTGGTTAAGGCAGTGCCCAGTTATTCTCACTGCAGAGGACTGCAGGAGCCCAGCAAGCCTGGGGATCACAAAGTACCTACTGCCCAGTTTGAGTAGAGGTGGCTGAATTGCATCATAGTGATCAATGGAAAACAGAAGAGTAACTTCAGCACTGCACACTGGAATGTTTTGTGTTGGAACCTTCTTTAGAGCTTTATTGGGTAAACTATAGACAAAGATGACTGATAAAAACAACTTATTAGTATCTCAGATTTCATGATTCTCTGATTTCATCTACTAAGTAAAGAATGATTTATGATGTTCCTTACAAAAAACCTGTTCCCAATTAAAAGAACAAGCTTTAATTTCTTTTCCCAGGTAAGCAGAAGGTAAGCATGATGGATAGAGAGCACAGTGGATTTTCAGATGATGTGCCAGCTGGCTTTCTGTGCAGTCTCTAGTGCTGCAGAGATCAAGTACTAATGCTTTACACGGGTAGCTGAGTTCTTTATCTTTGAATATTCTAAGTTCCCTTCTTTCTTTCTTTTGTTTAGGTCTAGGCTACTTCTTCAGTATGCTCTGCTCATTTCTACACTGGCAGAACAGGCCAGAGAATCAACTGTAATTTAGTCACAGTTCCCTTCATTTACTCTGTACTCTGGGGGGAGGAATGTATCCTCCATGTAACACCTCCGTATTTCTTGAAAACTGTGCAAAAACTGCTTTGGGGTTACTTTCAAGCATCAGAGAAGACTGTTTGTCTGCTGGTTGCAGTTGGTCCTTAACCTGAAAAGCAGATTTGGGGAATCCCACACAGATACAATCTGTGAAAGTCTTGTTCCTGCTGGTAAACCTCTGCTCTGGGACAGCTTCATCCAGCTTACCCTCATTTGCATAAAGACATTAAATGCAATTAGGGCTGTCAGCTTTCCTTGTAGTTTAGCCAGGCACTGTTGTGTAGGTGGCAATTTATGTGTTGTCATAGACAAGCTATTTTAGTCAAGATCAGTTATGAAATTGTTCAGGTGTTTGAAAGGTCTGGAAGGTGCTGACTCTAGTGAATCACTGAAGAGTGATATTGGCAGCATTAATAGGCATTGTTTGAGACATTGAAAGAAGTGTTTAAGTAGCTACTAAGGACTTGATTCAATAGCTTTTGAAGGTTTTGGGGATGAAGAGTTTACAGACCATATATTTGGCACAATAAACTGGAGGTCAAACCTTTCCCACGTGTCCTAAAAGCACTGCTAATTCATATTATTTCTTCCTCACAGTTCAGGCCCTAAAAGTAATATTCTGTTACAGTAGTAATAATCAGTTTCAAAAATGCAGTAGCTTTCTGAAAAAAATGATAGGGCTTTAGATAGTATTCATCATTCTTACAAATGATTACATTTTAAAAAGAATTCTCGGAAGATTGTAAGCTCTCAGGTGAAAGCATGGCTTGAATAGCACCATTCAAAATATTTTGTTTGTAGTGAATAAAAGTTGCCCAAAGATTTCTGCCTTAAAAAAGAAGATAAATATCTCCCATGTCCCTTCCCTTCCTCTTGTCAGCCCCTAAAAAGGAAACCTTGAGGGCATTGGCACCGTCATTTTCAGTTAAAAGTACAAGGGACATAAATATGAAAACTAGCAGTTCTATTTCACCACAACACAAAAAAAAATCAAATGGGAATAGAACAAATCAAAATATTACCCTCTTAAATCATGAATATAATTTCTTAACATATTTTTTGTCTGAAAGTCCATAAAATTTAATTATTTGTATTTTTATACCAACTTGTAGAATTCCAATCAAAGATAAGTTCTGGACAAGTTTTAGTCTGAAGTCATGACAATTACCTGGACAGTATATTTATTAGACAATTAGCCTGGTAAATAAATCAGAATGTAATTTGGTAGTTTTTCAGTGTATTTATCTTTTATTAGCACAACTAAGGAACAGCCATACATACCACTCCCACCCCAATTTGACAGAATCTCTAATTTGAGGGACTTTTGGAAGTGCAGATTGGCAAACATGAAGATAAACCTTAATTGATGTCCTCTGACATCCCTTATGGCCCACTGAAAGGGAGAAGAATGGTGCTTGAAAGGGTAAATAAAATCCTTCAGTCTGACACTACAGATTATTTTCAGCCTGAGAAGCATAAAGTAGAACCACAAGTGATTTAACATCAGAAGATTTTAAAATGAAAAATTGAATCTCGGCAGTGTTTCTATATAATTGTTGTCAAAGTTAGCATTAAGATCTGGGAGAACATGCCAGTGTAGCAGAATTTTAGGGGCATTTGTCAGCTCCAGACACAAAATTAAACCAAACGTGTGTGTATGTTTTTGTTTTTGTCCTTGGATCTGCTCTGTCATCATCTCCTCCCTGGTTCAGTGCCTTCCTCTGGAAGTAGTCTCCATCAGCTTCCCTTACTGAGTAAAGCACTATGCAAAATTAGAAAATGCTTTTTGGATCAAATATTTCAAAATAGCGGAAGTTTTGAGGATTTCTCTCCTAAAAATTGGTTTTTCAGATTGGACATTCCAGAGAGCAGTATGTGTTCAAGCACCTTGTCTACTGATATCCAGTATTTCTAGATTTCTTTTTTGTCATTTGTTGCAGCTGGAGCAACACCACAAAGTCTGGAGGCAAAGTAGAAGCCCAAATATAAACCAAGTATTATTGGTATTGTTATTATGTACCAAGTATTATTGGTAAAAGATTCAGATAGATTTTACTGGACTGGCTAAGCAAAAAGGAGAATTTCTGTAGCTTTAGGCAACAGCTCCTCTTTCTACAACCATCTTGTGTTAGAAGCATTTCAGCACCAGCAAAGGCTTTCGTTGGCTGATCACAATGGTTATGTGTAAGGGTGTGCAATCCTGTGCAGTTAATGCTTTCTGAGGATATTAGCAGCTCTAACAATTTTTTTTTAAATTTAAAAGGAACAAGAAAGAGAGTTGTCATAGTAATATAACTTTAAAACCAGCATATTTTTCTAGAAGAAAGACTACAAAGTGTGAAAGTGGTAATTTTTTTTAACTTGGAATATAGACATTAAACAATTTTTTTTGCAGGAATTATATTTCACATTTGGCCTGTTGCCAAAGCAGTGAACTTTATCACCCAGTCCTGGCATGTGCAGATAGATGGCCCCTTCTGTCTCTTTTGCCAGTTATTGCTTATGTTGCCAGGAAATATTAATCATGCTGCTTGGAAGTGGCTGCTGGCCCATCCACCTGCTGCCAAGCTATTCCACTGTACAAGGAGTCTGACTTATCTTCAGCAAAGAGTCTCTAAGCTCTAGATAACATATAGGAAAAAAGGTCACTGTGCTAAGGCCACCCAAGGGGACCATATGGTGTTATGAGCTACATCATCACTATTGTACTGCTGTCCATGCAACTCTATTAATAACCCTGCAGCTCCACATGGATTGGGCTTAACTATGTTTTCCAAAATGAAATGTGTAATATGAACCTAGAGTGAAACACAAAATAGGCAGAAAAGAAAAATGTTCTCTTTAATAATGAATGTTCTTATTGATAGTTATTTTCCATCAGAACTATATATATATATATATGTTTAAAATTAACTATAACCTTCTCTAGTTTGAGAGAAAGGGGAAGAAAATAAGTTAAGCACTTAGATTGCAGTGCCACCTTACCAAGAACTGTTCTGCATGGTCAAGTTTTTTAAGTGTCACATGAGTTCAACTACTGTTCATACAGCAGTGGTCAGAAGAATGTAATGCTTAAGTCATATGAATTGCAATCCTCTGGTGAATTTAAGGTCCTCATTAAGATGTTCAGTCACTTGCATTAGTAGAAAGATTGAAACTTGTTTCATGCATGGATAGTTCCTTTGTCAATCAAATTCCCGTTATTGTCTCTTGTCATGGGAAAAGCAAAGGGCCTTCTGTTAGACTGCAGTTGTATTTTGGACTCTGCAGTGAAAATCGATGGCTGAAATTATATTTGTAGATTTTTCTGGGTGCCAAAAGGAGCAATAAGTGGTTTAGATGATAGAAATTTTGGTAGAATTCTAAGACTCCTGAGAGCATTGCAAAAGCTGTGTATGGATACAGTGAATCTGAAACGCAGCCACTCAGAAAATGACAGCAAATACTTTTGTAGAACTATTAATATCATAACCTAGATCATTAGTGTAACTGGTTAGTACCCTGATATCTGAACTTCCAAATTCCAAGACTTCTTGGACCAATATTTTGGTACATCATAAAATTTAGCTCCTGAATCCCTGTTTGAATGACCTAACTAGAAGTGACATGAATTTCAGCTTCAGAGGTGATGCACAAACTCCAGTGAAGTAAATGAGAAATATTAACTGGTTTTAGTCTTGTTTCTATGGGTTGTAATCATGGTATATTTCTGCATATGAAGAAGAGGGAGAGAAAAAGAATATTTTTTTTCAGTAATTTTTGGAGCCAATTTCATTTCATAGCACTTTCTCTCAAACTGGAAGTGGGCTGGGATTGCTAATATCCTGTGGCCTTGTTGGCTTTAGTCTGTGTTCTTCTGTCGTTTAATATAAACCTGAATCACACAGAATTAATGAAAACTTAAGGCACAGATTATTATTACACTGAATATGCTTCAAGGAATTGAAAGGAAGGTCTTCTCTACATTTTTACATTTAGGGTAGACTTTAAAGAACTATTAGACAGTAAAAGTGATATTCACCTTCCATGTCAAAGGTAACCATGTCATCATCTTAGCAGACTTTAGCTCTCTTTCTCTGCAGTTTAAATGGCATTTGAATCTTCTGTGTTTATTGCCTTTCTGATCTGATTGTGTATACTCCATACACTGCATTTTACTGAGGAGTTTTATCTAGGCTTTGGAGGATTTGATATACCAAACACACCTTTTATATATCTGTAATACTCTTAGGGAATAAAGAAAATGTAACAGCTATTCAGGTTTCTCTATAATCCATTCCTGTGGTCTATGTTATATTACTAAGATGTTAGCACTGTAATACTTAAAACATAGCAGACCTGGATGACAATTAAGATGTTACCTTTCTCTTTTGGGCAAAAAAAAGTCCAGCTCAGCTGCCAGCTGTGAGACTGTCAGGTAAGAAGTGCTGGCTCAACAGCAGGAGGTCTCATGTCAGCCACTGCAGAACTCTGCTCTGCACAACCAAGTGGAATAATTGAATATATTCCCACCTAGTTTTATGTTTACAGAAGAAGAATCAAAATAAATAGGAGCTTATGTTGAAGCATTTTTCACATGCTTTTAGAAAGAATCATCTTGGCTTAACTTCAGGGATGTTATTTTTAGGTGCTTATTTCTGGTTCCGGGATGCTGCTTTTAGATAATGAACATTTGCCAAAAAATTACAAACTTCTTTCCTGCTATATAATTGTACAAGAAAACCATGATATTTCAGAAACACTCAGTGTTTTTTTAAGAATAACCTCATGTGTGTTTTAAATGGGATGTTTTTGCTTGGTAATGCAAATCTTGTTCTACATAATTAAGTATAAAATAAGAACCTGTAGCATGTATATTTTATATAACTTCGTAAAAATTATTTACATACACTTATCTAAATTGATTTACCCACTGCAGTCTAATTCCTATAAATTCTGATTTTGTAATGTAATTTCTTTTACTGTGCAGGTGGATAAAATGATAGAGAAAAAAAAGAGTTGATTATTTTCTGGGTACAAATGAATGAGTAGGACTTTTACTTACACAGTGATTGTTCTTTTAGAGGATGGTTCCCTTACAGCAATTGTTTGTGCTAGAATGACATGCCAGACATTCATCTTTGAGAAGGCCTTGCAGATCCTTTTAGTTACACTGTTCATTGCTGCAGTTCCTGCTAAAGCAAGAACAAGGGAGCTCCAAGGTGCGACGGTATCCAGGTAAAATAAATCCAATGCTCATTGAAAGCTGTCTCCTCTTGACAGCATTTAAAGGGCTCTTATGCAGAACTAAAATCTTTGCTGCCCTTCCTTAGTGAGAGATAATGCCTTATTGTCATTTGCATGAGCCATTGTGGGAAGAGAATTTGCCTCCTTGGGAATTGAAATGAAGAAAAAGACTCCCTGAGGTTACTAAGTGTGGCCAAAACACCAGAGCTGATTGAGGACAGACAGAACCAGCAGAGCTATGCTGGCAAATCAAATGGCCATAGAAATAAGGCAAGTTTGAGAACTGGGAGTTCCATTATCTTCTGGACAAGGTTGGTGTGGCTGAGGTTGGATTGGAGAAGGATAAGAAGGGAGTGAGGAGAAGGATAAGAAGGGAGTGAAAGCTGCAGAGATATACATTAATGCAAATGGATAGTTGGAATTAGAGCTGGACCGATTTAAAATTGACAGATGAGGGTCCAGGTTCAGCATAATGGAAAACCAGGTCCTTTAACCTTGTAACTACCCTCTGTAGCATATCTAGTTGGGCTGTGGATAGCCTCTATGAGAAAATACAGTCGAGTCTTCTTGCATTTTTAGAAGAGAACCTGCTCTACTTCTGAAATCCATCTCTTGCCTCAGCATACTATGAACTGGGCATATCTGCTAGTGTCAGTATGACATGTCACTTGTGTTTTGTCACAAGTGAGGTTTTAAACTGCAGAAGCAATAAGCAAACAAGTGAAGTCCATCGATACAGGAGTCCTAGGTCATGAGGGGAAAGGGAGATGGAGAGAGTGAAGCAACTGGCCTTGCTATAAACAGTACCACAGATAGTGGGGTAGGGGAATGCAGCTGCATAAGGCAAGACCCGTGACTGTGAAAAAACAGGGGTACAATGATTTCCTCTCTCTGCCTGGTGTTTGTATTTATGGTGAACTAAACTTTAACCACACGGTGGAATCTGGATAGATCTGGGCAAAGATTATGTGAGATGCCTCAAATTAAAGTTAGTGCTCTAATTTTTGGTTCTCTCAAAAATACAGAATTTGATCATGGTTTCTAAACAGCTTTCTAAGGTTCAGCAACTGTTAAGGATATGCAGATCTTGCTGTCTGGTAAACCAGGCCAAGTTATGGCATTAATTGCAGTTTAAGTTCTCATAGTGTTTTAATTCAAGGATTTTATGTTGTTCAAAATGAAACCCAAGGGGAATTTTAATGTACAGAATCAAAGAAAGGTGGTCCTGCCTCCTGTAGATTGAAATCACTGTGCCTATTGCATATAAAGCATTTTTATAGCAAATGGTTTCTAAAACTGTTAATACAAATTAACATAAATACAAAACACAGCTACTGAAAGAGGCCATGCTTTTGTGAATGTGCACATCTTGCTTTATTTCCAGCTAAAGAGAAAACTACATTTATCCCCTTCAGACTTAGACTATTAGAAATGTAGTTAAATAAGAAGGAAAGCTCATTCTTACTCTGTATGGCTCAATGATGAAGCCAAACATGGAATTGTCTTTGTCAATCACATCTGAGAGGTTTCAAGAAATGCAGTTTTGTGATGCACTTAAGAGTCCCCCAGACACTGACACAATGTGCATAACACAAATGCATAGGAAATGGGTGTACAACCAGTGACAGAGATCCTTCCCAGTGCTGCTCTACAGAACATACTGCAGATGTATCTCTTTCACTCCAAGATGTTCCTCCCACTTGAGATGAAAGGCAACTCAGCAAATAAAAGCTTAAACCCTCTCAGATAGCTAGAAATGTTGATTCATAGTAGGAGACTGAATCTGTTGTAGAGAATACTTCCAGCCCAAGAGGATTATGACAATATCACTCCAGTGTATATTTGCAAACTAATAAATTTTAAAATTAGCTTCATCAGAAGTTTGTTAAGGGTCACAGTACCATAAGTCTATAGTCTCAAATGTATGGATTTCTACTGAGAAATGTTTGTTGTAATTACAAACAACTGCATTTTCCAATAAGCACAGACAGTTATAAATGCCATAGTTTAAGGGAACACAGCAGCCAAACACAACATGCTGATGATCAGTCAGTCAATACTACTACATTTTTATAGCATAAACATTTAAAAAAGGTTCATGATCATTACTTATATTTGATAGTATATTACCTTTTTCCTTTCCTCCATATGTATTTGCTGAGACGATGACACAAGAAAGCAACAAAAACGAAAGAAGTTGCAAACTTTTCATTTTTTCTTTCTCTGAATGAGAGTTCTGCCAAATTCTGCCAAGAGATGGGAAAAGGACAAAATTAGCAGTGCTTTGCAAGAAATTCTTTGCCCATTAATCATTAACCCTGAACTCTCCTGTTCCCTAGCCCGGATTTGCCTTTTATGGAAGTGAAAATGGAATTTGCCTGTTTTCAGTCTCTTCATTTTCGTGTTATGCCACCTGTGGCAGAAAGAATTTGGAACTGGATCCTCCTGCCTGCACAGCAGTGCTCAGCTCTGAGCACGGGGACTTGAGGGCATGAGTTCTGTGAAATACTGGTAAAGGCTGTGGGTAGCCAGCTCAAATTCAGTTGGTCAACAGCTCAGTCTGAACATATTGTAAAATAATGGTAAGAGCTGAGGGTTAATCGAAATATTTCATTAACATAGACAAATCCCAGCAAGGGAAGCATCAAAATTTTATATGCATGAAATACTTTTCTTATTTCATTAGTAAAACTGGTATCAGATTTTGGATAATTGTTAATTATCCAAAATTGTTATTTTGATAATTGGTAATTGTTAGTTTGAAACACTCAACAGTGTTTCAAATTAAGTGAACATATTTTAACACATACAAAATTTACTAATAAAGCACAATTAACCAATGTATCTCTCCACTTCCACTAAAAGAATCATGAGAGAATGCACGTAGTGAATGTAGGAGTCAGTTCAGAGAAAAGGTGTCCATTAATACAGTGTGATTTGTACTGGAAATCAGAACAGAATTTTAATTGTAGCATTGTGTGTATATGCCACAAGGAATAGAGGTGTAGTGCAAAGTGTGAGAGGACCAAAATTACTCTTGAATAGGCAGCAACTATTACACTAAGTTGGGTCTCACACATGAGCAGGACACAGTGGTGTCCTCTGGGCCACCTTAGCATCAGTCTGAAGCATCCAAGTTTTCCCCCATCAGTTCTTGAGACATACTTTAGCACATTTTAAAGGAATGAAGTGCCAATTATGATGTAGCCATGGCAGCACAGGCCTTAGGATAGGCTGCAAATCAACCTGCATTTCTACTAGTTATGAATAAGGGAGAAAAGTGCAGATCACTCCCTTTCCTTGCTCACTCCAAGGAGCTTTGAGTCTAGGATGCAGCAGACAGCTACAAAACCCTACAAACAATCTCTAAGGTCACACCAGTCACCAGAGCTGGCAGTGGTCTTGGCACACAAACACCTGAAGCATTGTCGAGACTGATTGATCAGTATGTGTGTCTGAAAGTACATTAAAAAAAGAAGAACTACAGAAAATGAGGTGATAGGATCAAAATTACTCTTGATAAATGATAAATACTCTTTGCAGCAGCATTTTCAGTGAGTGAGAAAAGAAGACAGGAGATAGAACTTGGACAAGAAGAAAGAACAAGACAAGAATTTAGGCTGTGATGATGGACAGGAAATGCTGTATTTTAGCAAAGTTAACACTAGTGGAAATTACTGGTGTGATTTAGCACAGCCTTGCAGTGAACTTAGAAAAATGTTAGCTGAAGATGATGTGAAGATGACAGATCTGAGTGACAGGTTGAATGGTGATATAGCCACAGTAATCAAGACCATTTGGGGGAGCAAGATTGCAAGCTCTATTTTCTGCAGACAGGAATTGTTCTGAAACCAGGTGGTAGATCTGTTAGGGACAGAACAGGCTGTTGGATCTTTGTGAAGAGATTGCCTGAAAATAAAGACTATAGGAATCAGTCTTTGGATTTACTTCCCACTATAGCACCTGTGTAGGAAACCAGAAGCATTATGAGCATCTTATGAAGGATTGCTTAAAGTGGTAAGAGGAAAACTGGGAAAAGAAGGAGGAGGAACCTGCCTTCTTTTGGCAGGTTTTCACTTTCTTTGGCAATTCTGCTTCAGCCACTGCCAATATTTATTTGTCTTTTCAGTGTTCACAAAGTATCACCGATAATGGTGACGGCCCTAAGCGGTGTTGTGGGAATAATTGTACAGCATTTGAACGAGAGGTTTCACAGAGCATATTCAGGATGAGTTTATGTAGCACGAAATTGCATGTTATGGCACATTAGTCCACAGAGAGCAGATGTGATGGTGTTCCAGAGGAAGGAGCTGCTCCCAATGGCCTCTACAGCATTGTCACACAATGTGTTTTTGGAATGTGGGGCTGGGTTTTCTTTTCTTCTCCATTTGATTTACATGAGTAAATCCAATTGCCTTTATTATCTACTCATAAAGAAAAGAATGGGTCTCCTGCAATGTAGTGAACATTAGAGGTAGGAAACTCCCAACAAATAATTTTCCTGTGAATCCAAATATTGAAATTAGAACCTTTGCTGTTTTCAACTTGTTTATCTGGTCACTTGATAACTACTTTGCTTGATCTGTTCTCTCAGATGGGTTAATTGCTGTTTCTATTGTTATTGCATATATAAAATTCTATGAATATATAACCTAAATTGTTTTAGGAATTAGTTCTTGATGTAGAAAGTATAACAAGAAAGAGTCTTTGGTACATTATGAGAATAGAAAGAGCGGAGACAGGTATTTATCAGAAGGGACTGTGCAGTAGCTACTCAGTTACTGGCAGCACGTTGCATCACATACCCAAATGGCTTTTTTCCAGCCACATTTGGATCTGCATGAGGTGCAGTGAATGGGAGCCGCAATATTCTGGGTGGAAATCACTGCGGAAAACAGAGAATCCTCTGGAAAAAAGAGGATGCTCTGGGTCTTCTTATTAGTCAATCATGGAGGATGCTGAGTGAAACTGGATGTATCTGAGACACTAATAGTTGTCTGCTGGTCTGCTGGGGCCATATGAACTGTAAGACTGCTCTGCTGCAGTCACTGGCAGTGACAAAATTTACAGCAGCTGAATAAACACAGGCACTAGAAAATCAGGGAACAGAAATCTCAGGGACTATAAAGAAAGCTGTGTGGTTGATGGAGGAAAATGACACCTGGAATATGCAAGCTACACTGTGTCCTGATGTTACTGTCAAGAGTGAGTGTAAAGTTTATTCTTTAGAATTGAATATGTTTGTTACTCGTGCTCTGGATAAGGCAAATGGATAATTTGGTATTTGCAAAAACCTTGATTCTTAAAAAATATCTGAAATTAAGTTCTTAAATGTAAGGTTTAATATGGTTATGGCTATGGTTAAATAAGTTAGCCTTAAAACGTAAAGGATCCATTTAAAAAAAGGAGCTATTCTGTAGATACGAACTCTCTTTCCCATAACAACCAGCATTTGCACATTACTTCATTGCCTGCATTGAAATCACTCATATCAACTGTAGTGATCTGCATTCTAAATTTAGAAATACAGAATCCAAACTGCTCTTCTGTGAAACAGATAAAATGCCTGTTTAGTATTGCACGGAGGCCAGTGCTTTGCCTGCTTTATAGGAAATGCTATTTTTTCTTAAACACAGTGTCCTAAGGCCAATTTCTAGCTTATGCTGGTGTGTTTATATCTAGTCTGCATGTCCTGTAAGAGAGCTTGATAACCTTCTCTCTTCTGCTGAGATGCTGCTTGTACAATATATACCCAGGAGGTAAACCCTCAATCACAATCCCCATCTGCTTCTTGGCTAATGTTCCAATTATAGTTAGACCTCTTGCACATATTCACATCTGAAATAAAATTGATGGTTTCACTATTGAGAAGCAGCATGTGACTAATGATGCATTGTACCATGCAAGTTTTTGCTTAAATGTTTCTTTCTAATCAAGTTAAATAAAGGAACACAGGGCAGAAATTTGTCAGGCGTACAGTCCTGCTTTTTCCCTGAGACCACACCGTTCATCAAGATGGTTTTCAATCACCTGAAGACCAATAATACTGTAGTACAAGATGTTCTTTCAGGTTTAGAAGATATTTTATGGGCCAGAACTTCAGCTAGCATAAATTGGCTTCTGTGCAGCTCTAATGATTTTCACCAGCTGAGGATCCACCCTGTGTTCCTATAATAAGCTGCTAGCATTTGAAAAAAGATTCATGTGATGGTGATGCTAATACATCTGAGGTTATAGAGCAAGAAAATTTTTATGTGGTTGAATTTTTAATGCAGTTTTTAAATCCAGAATTTATTCTGCCCGTTTTATCTTTCCTAGGATTTTTAAATATCAAATAACTCCGAAGAGACAGTTTTAGATGCAGTTTTGTGTGTGGATTCATGGCCTGTGTCAAACATACAGCAGCTGCATGTGAGTCTGAAACTTCCTTTACAGCAACAGCTATTGAGCCATCAGACTTTTCAGTATTAAATTCACAAGTAAATAATTGATCAGCAGATTTTGTTTTCTGATATGAAAGAAAACCACTCATTTGCATGAGCATAGTTTTGTGAAATAGGAGTTTCTCCTGCAAGATGCATTTCACGCTCTGTAGCTCCTGATTAAGGTAGTCTTCTTCCATGACTCATCACCCAGAATACTATCTCACTTTCTTTGGGTGCACATTTGGGACTAGCCAATGCATTCTTGCAATTTTAAGTTTCGTTTCAAGTTTAGCACATTTTGTATATTTGTACCTTTTAATAATTTTTTAAATATGCTACACTGAGTAGTTCTTATTATAAACAGCTCTAAACAAAGAAGAGAACCCAAATACAACTGCCAAGCATAAATATAGTTGTACAGTAAGTGGGTCATCTGCTCCTACTTCCAACTTTAAAAAAAGGCGTTTTCTAGTTTGTTTACTTCAATGTTAGCTGAGTGCTTTTTGCAACAATGCATTACTTGTTTAGTTGCCTTAGAGGAATGCTGCTTCTTGGCTTGTGTGTTTGTCTTTCTCATGGGTACACTGTGTTCTCTTGGGGTATGT
Organism: Pipra filicauda; assembly: GCF_003945595.2. Lineage (NCBI taxonomy): Eukaryota > Metazoa > Chordata > Aves > Passeriformes > Pipridae > Pipra > Pipra filicauda. The sequence continues at coordinate 5,055,977 of NW_024104976.1, read as the reverse complement.
CTCTGAAAGCTTGACAAATCAGAAAAGTACAGATTAGACAAACCAAATAAAAGGGGAGAACAAATCCCAACACATCTGGACTGTCCATGCTCTCCAATTATGTGTAGAATATTGTGTGCTTGCTATTACCCCTGCCTTAAAATAGGTGAGGAGCTGACCTACTCCCTGCCTTTCATTACAATTCTATTCTTCAGCAGCCAGGGCTGAACTTCTGCATGGTTATGCACTACTGGAAAGTCTGCAGCTGCAGACTTTATATCCACCTGTTTTCTCAGTTTTATTTTGGATTTTTGCTGTTGTCAGTGCCCTGTTTCAGGGGTGACTATACAGCCTGTAAAATTTTGCATTGAATTGATCATTGTTAAAGCAGCTTTCTCATAGAGCTGTGGCATGTAGGAAAGCTTCCATCAATCAGCACTGTGCTGTCAATAGATGTAATTGTGAAGAACAGATGTGCTTTTGGAAAGCCCAGCCTGCCTGCTGAGGACATTTCCCTTATTGGTCTGTGTAAGAAACAGCTCAACACCTGCAATAAAACTCACTGGCAGACTGAGACCCAGCCCAACCTCCTCCCTCCCCCTTGAGGACTGAGCTTGATGGTTTTAAGCAAAACCAACACAAGAGCAATGCTTTTTGAAGCTGCCTTGCTTGCTCACCTCCCTCACATCAAAGAGAAGCATATCTGAAACAGGTGAATCCATAGTAAAACCAACAGTGTTCTCTCCCTTCCCTTTCTAGCCTCTGTATTCAGATATTGATTGATGGTTCTTCTTGATAAAGAAGGCAGCAAGGACAAGACAAGTAGGACTTCTTGCAAGTAACATATTTGAAGAGGATACACACGAAAGCACTTAAACAAAAGGCAGAGAATTGTGCCGAGTAAAGGAACTTGAAAGACAATAAACATTCAAGTGCTGATTGATGATGACTCTTAAAGCCTAACATGCTCACAGGAGCAAAACCTGCATCCCCATGGAGCTGCTGTCACTGAAATTGAGTCTTTATGAAAAAGGAAGAGCAAACAGACAAGAAAGCTGAAAGAGGAAGAATAGGATTAATGTGTACAGAGTAGATTTGGGAGGAGCAGAGTGTTTCAGGCGCTTAATTCTCGACCCCAAACATTTTGCTTGTTCTAGGGCCTGACACAGCTCTTGCTCGTCCTAGCAGAACTTAGATGTTGGATTGGGTAGACTCTTGGATCCGATATATTGTGGCAGATCCTACATTTCTACAAGATTAGACAAGATTATAGGATAGAAAATTAGCTTACTTAAGGAATGATACTTAATACTTTAAGCATCAGTTAGGATAAACATGCATTTAAAATCTTCTCCGAACTTTCTGAAAATCTGGTCTGAAAAACTGCTTGAAAATGTTCCAAATTGGTAAAAGAATTGTTGACTTTGTTCACACAAATAGAAATGAATGTAGCCTATTAGAAAGAATTTAAATGCTTGTGTCTCTGTTAGTTCTGGAACTGCAAATCTTTGATGTCTGGATAAACCATAGGATAATTGATTGTGTACATTGGTATTCCGAAGTCCATAGTTGTTGAAATGATTCACAGAAAGAAATCAGTCAGTATTAGATTTGAAGTGACCATGACCATGAATTCAAACAATTTCTTGGTATTGTCCTGTAAATACTGATGTTCCACAACTGAAATGGGAAGAGCTTTTAAATACTGCATTTAGCACAGATGTTTCCTGTTATAACAGATTAGTAAAATTTCAGTATTCAATAGGCTTTTAACACCCACCCTCCATCTGTGGTATTCATTTTCAGCATTGTGGAATAGGCCAAAAAAGCAGGCATATAATTAAAAAGAAACCCCATCAGGGTGTTTTCTCTAGCTCCACTTTCTTTTTTTTCCCTGTGTTCCTTCATTTGTGTGTGGAAACATTTTATGGGTGGCAACATGGGTAAGACAAAGCTAGTTCTCCATCTGGGAGTCACACTTACTGCAGACAAGTGCACTGCAAACAAGCCCTTGAGCATATGCTGCATCCATAAGTGCTAATTGAGAAAGTCTGATTACGTCAGTTGAGTAAGAATAATATATTCTTTGCCAAATGACCAGTTTGTGCTTGTGGCTTTTAAGTAGCTGTGGTTCACCAAAGTGCTTGAGAAGTGCCTTTACTTTGAAGAGGAAGCTGAGCAAAGGGCTGAAAGCAAGCGGTGCTGAGGGACTGCAAGGTCAATAACCAAGAGAGCTGCCACAGGCACAACTCAAACAAAATGATGGTAAAACTCCTCTTTTAGTAACTTGCTTGGGATATAAAGGCAGAGAAGGAAACAAGCAGAGCAATGTCTCTGACCATAACACACTTTGCAAACACATACAAAATTTACTGTGTAAACCTACTTCTCGAGTTTCTTTCATGCATGTTTATTCAGGGTTGAATGTCAGCCTTCATTTCTCAGTCACATCCATACAGGTGTCAGATATATGACGTTAAAGACCTGCGATATGGGGATTACTCACATTTTTACTTTTGTTCTCTTTTCTTCTATATTTCATTGTAAATTTTCACCAGAAAAGTCCATAATGCCTTTTGAGACAGAACAACAATATCCAGTACAATATTAAAGGGGTACAGTGTCCTATAAAGTGACTTGAGTGCTCAGGAACCTTCTTGAACGTAAGAGAGATACTTAAAAGCTTGGCCTACTTAGTTATTTAAAAGATTTTTAAAGCCCTGGTCAAGAATTACAAGTACTAAGATGAGAAGTATATTTTTGATGCTACAATTGCACATTTTTATGATGAGGGGAATCCCAGGATATCTTTATGAATTACATAGACAGTGAGATCAGCAAGGGCACTGCTGAGATTCAGTTCTGTCTTTCTTTTTGCATCTTTATCAGTTGATAATTCCCTCCCTTATTCTTTACTTCCTCCCTGACACTGGTAAGCCATGGTTTGACTCGCCTGACCGTGGGGCTTTCAAGCAAACTGTATGTGTCTCCTACTTACTGCACTATTGTTTACTGTTTAAAGAAGTTCCCTTGGAAAACAATGTACACATATTGTGGAACGGTTTTTTTGTAAAAACCCCCCCAAGGCAGATGTATTTAATGGCAGCATTAGTGTAGTTTACAGATTGGAAAGCAAACAAAGCCAAGAGAAGTAGCCTTTTTTTTCTCAAGCTGTTTTTTCTGAGCAGTTTTGGTGCCTGTTAAGAAACGACTTCACACAATTCCACAATCAACCTGTAAGCAGTAACATCATATCTAGTGTTTAAAATGTGAGTTTAGGAACCAGGTGTTTGGATCTGGTTTCTTTCTATGGCTCTAATTTCCTGTCGTTAACTCATGGGTAAGTCACTCTGCTTTCTGCTGGTTCAGGTGTCCCATTAGATAAAGGCAGCAGAATAGTACTTATTTTTCCAGAGTGTGGTGAGGCTCTGTAAATGACACTGTATTTTCTGAAGGTGTTACATAAGTCAAAGTAATAATGTTGTATCTAATTGAATCCTTCAATCTAACAGATGGGAGCAAAGCTTAAGAAAAATGTTGAACTTTTCCCCCCCCCTTGCATATTTCTGCTATTTTTATGTCTCAGAAGTATTTTTGAAATGAATATCTCTTCAATGAACATAAATGTTAACAGAATACATTTTCACACGCAGGGTTATGTTCCCACATCAAAACTTTAACCTCAAATATGTTGTGTTTAGGCCATACAGGGCAGTTTTTAAGAGCAGGGAAGCAAACAGGGCTTCTGACTTGGGAACATGATACTTGTCTTTTCCAAAACCTTATCATGTGATGTCTTATTTGTTGAATGACTTGCAGGGCAAAGCACAGGCGTCAGTCTTATGAATTTTCAAGGTGACTAAGAGGTTTATGGTGGTTGAAGAATAGGTCAGCAGACTAAACCACATTTACTATGGAGAAGAGCAGCACCACTGAGAAAGCCTCATCCGTGGGATGCAAACCTTTCTAAGTCCGTACTTGTTGTGGCACATGGACCCGTTCTTCTTTATCTGCATGTATTTCTTCACTCTGTGCTGAGGCACAAAACCATGAAACCCAGGGCAGCCACTGCTGGCTTGCAGTGCCTTCCCACCACCCTTAGGAAGAGCACAGAAGCAGCAGCTGCCTTTTCCCTGGAGATTTAATAGCTCAGTCTCCTGCTGTGTACTCCTTGCTCTTCTGTGTTCTAATTATAACTTCAAAATTATTATTTGTTCTTAATTTCCAAATTCCATTTGGCATCTTGTACTGGAATTTCCTGCAGAGGAAGAATTCAGACTATCGGGTAGAAACCTTTCTTGTCATGTTCCCTCACAGATGGTCCAATCTGCTCTGCAGCCCGTGCCTGACAGCCGGTTCATCTGGCAGTGCAGGAACACACAGTTAAAAATGCAGGTTCTGGAATCAGCCTCAGGTAAGCACCTCAACTGTGTTTGTACCCTAAAATTGAAGAATTCGGTCCCTGCCCTCCTTAAAAATGTCAATTATAGTGTTTTTCAGCTACAAGGTATATTGTGGGAGATAACTCTCTAAAATGTAGATGTAACTAGAAATGTTTGCGTGGTTGCAATACACTGACGATGTTTTCCAACTTACACCCCTGGCTCAGGGCAATTTCCTGAAGGTGACTGAGAAAATCAAGCCCATTCATGGTAGATCTGAATTTATTACTCATGGACTTTCACCTCCTCTAGAAAAAAAAAAGAGAGGTAAGTCGAAAGATGAAAAAATTTTGCACTAAAAAAATACATTTTCAAAACTTTGGCAAAGGATTGGATAAATGCTTTATACTATATATTTGTTAGGTCTAATTCTGCACTCTATCTGATTAAACCATTTTGTCCAATATACTGTTTCTGAAATTTTACTGAATTACATGTAAATGGTTCTTGTAATGGGCTCTGGGAATCTCATAATGCAAAACAGAATAAGAATGCAAAATATGTTGTGGGGTTTTTGTGTTACTGCCAAATTACGGAAATGCACAATTTATTATAAATGCAGTAATTTCACTTTGATACAGAAGGTCTAATAAAGATGTGCTTTTGCTCAGGACCTTGAATCTTAGGTCAGAAGCATATTTGGAGAGCAACTTGTAATTAAAATTTGGGGTTTTTTTCTTTATATAACTACAGCGCCATTTTAATCCTCTTAATTATTTTAGAAAAAGTTATTGTGTTTCTGACAACCATGTTCTGTATTGAAAAAATATGTGTTCCAGTCTCTTTGTTCCAGATTAGTGAAATTACTATGTGAAATTCTACAAAAGTTATTACAATTTAAAGACATCAGTTTTTTGTTAATGCAAAAGAGATAAAACTGAATTCCATTTGCTCTGAAATGACAGTCTCCAAATGGCACCAAACAAATTCCTCAAAATGTTACCCCTGCCTGTCCATTCTGTATAGTATTTGTCAGGAGATAAGTTAACACAAAAATTTCAAATAAGTGATTTACTCATACTTAAAGGCTGAGTAGAACATTTAATGTCACATTTTCCACTCCTTTTTGCTACAGAAATAAGAAATTCGAATAAAGAAATAAGAATGTGATTATATTTTTATAGGTCATATATAATGTAAATTTTGAAATGGGTGAAGAAGTTTGCCATAATTCTTTTTAGTGAAAAAAAAAGCCTGCATAAAAGCTTTTACAACTGTCCCTAGGGATCCCAGGGAGGTGGTAATAATTTTTGTTATAAATTAATCTTAGAAAATTTCACCGTAGTAAAAATCATGAACATTTAAAGAAATAATGCAACTTTAGGAACAGTTCTGAGATATTTCAACTAGCATAACCTAAGGTCCAACTTTCAAAGAAACTGTATATTCCTGATTTTGTCTTCTAATTCCTCTCCTCTGAAAATAATCTATTTCAAAATAAGCGAAGGTTTTGCAATAGGTAGTTTTTACAAGAATCACTCACTAAGAGGGGGTTTAAGATCATGCATAAACATATACCATAAAATCACGGAATGGTGTGAGTTGGAAGGGCCCTTAAAGACCATCTTGTTCCACTGCCCTGCCATGGGAGTGGCACCTCCACTAGCCCAGGTTGCTCAGAGCCTCCTCCAGCCTGGCCTTGAACACTTCCAGGGATGGGGCAGCCACCCTGTGCCAGGGCCTCACCCCCCTCACAGCCAAGAATTTCTCCCTAATGTCTAATTTAAATCTTCCCTCTCTCAGTTTAAAGCCATTCCCCCTTGTACCATCCCTCCATGCCCTTGTCCATGCAAAGTCCCTCTCCACCTCTCTTTGTAGCCCTCTTTGGATACCAGAAGGTGCTCTAATGTCTCCTTGGAGCCTTTTCTCCAGGCAGAACAGCCCTGGCTCTCTCAGCCTGTTGTCATAGGAGAGGTGCTTCAGCCTCTGATCATATTTGTGACCATCCTCTGCACTGGCTCCAGCAGGTCCATGCCCTTGTTATGCTGGGGGTCCCCGAGCTGGGCACAGCACTGCAGGTCTCTCACAAGAGTGGGGCAGAGGGGTAGAACCCCTCCCTCGACCTGCTGGTCACACTTCTTGTGACACAGCCCAGTACACAATTGACTCTCTGGGCTGCAAACACACTGCATTTGGCCCGTATCCAGCCTCTCATCCACCAACACCCCTCAAGTCCTTCTCCCCAGGGCTGCTCTCACCCTATTCTCCATTCAGCCTGTATTTGTTCTTGGGATTGCCCGGGCTCGGGTGCAGGACCTTGCACTTGGCCTTGCTGACCTTTGTGAGGTTTGCACAAGCTCACCTCTCACTGTTGTCAGGGTCCCTCTGGATGATATCCCTTCCCTCCAGTTTTACTTTTCCATTTAGACTTAGGCAGAGTTGGTCTAAATTAAAGAACTGGTGTATTTTCCAGATTATTTTTGATTTAGCTATAGGTCTTTGATATTCTTTTTCCCTTTTTCAAGGCTTTGTTTCATGCATTGCCTGCTTAATTCATACCTGTTCCCTCTGAGAAGAATGAAATACATAATGAAATCAAGTTCTTAATTGGAATTATAGGATATGTGTATGGTATTTTAGGTTTCATAGCAAAGGATATCCAGGCTGTATCACTGGCAAATCATTACAGATATAGTCCTTGGAGAGCCATTAGTAGTGATGTGGAGTGTATCACATATAGCCAGTGTTCATCAGGAGTTATGACAGCCTAAAGAAGGCAGGTTTGGACTTATTATATTTTGCTTGTATTGTATTTTGAGCCGTGTATCCCTGTATTTTGCTGATAGATTGTCAGGGAAGCTATTAGTCTGGATTACATGGCAATGATTTCATTTTATAAAACAAAACAAAAAAAGCAAGCAAAAAGAAAAGCTTTTGGCAGAAGATGATCTCATTACTTAGAAGAAAAAAATCACTTGATGTGAAATTAAACGCTTATCAAAACGAATACAACAGAATAGGAAAACAAATAATTTAGATAATAACTTTGAAATGAGGATTTAGACAATATTTCCTCATTCATTTAGTGCATGTGATTTGCTAAATCAAAGCCATGGAAGCAATGTTGTGTTGAACACTTGGCTTTGCAGTGATAGCTGCTAGTAATGAACTGCATGACCCAGTTTCTACAGGTGTGGTAACAGCTGACATTGGAGAATGTTGGCAGTATCCTAATGTGTAAAATGTCCATGTGTACCATAATTTCTGAAAGGAAATGCTTCCCTACAAGGCTGCCTATTTTCACTGTGTCTTTTGAATATGAGTGATACTTTTCTGTTAAGGAAGTTGGTTTGGGATTTTGTCCAGGCAAATCTGGTGCACTGAGACTAGTGGATTCAGAGAAGGAAGCCCCCTGAAAACCTGACTTTTAAAAATAGTTGACCTTGTATCCCAAGGAATGTATCCAATATGTGGCTGGGGAATTGTGCTGGAATACCATAGGTGCAGCAGTGCCCTGGGTCAGGCCCTGGGGAGGCAGCTCATGGCACAGCTGGTCCCTGACTGCACCTCAGCACTGCAGAGCTCTGGTCACCTTCTTCCCAAGCAACAGCAAAATGCCATTAGGATCGTTTTCTGGAACAGACTGGTTTATGAGAAAAAAAACTTTCAGTTCCAGAAGAAAGTGAATAAAACCCTCTAAAAATATGGGACGCCAAAAGGGGAATTACAATACATATAAAGCCATAAACCTATTAAAAGCTGCAGTGGTTGGTGCGGTGCCTTCTGGGAAGTAGGTTTCATTTTTCCATTTCTTTCAAGATTTGTTGTATTGTTTTGAGTGACAGAAGCTCAGATCTATAGAAAATGGAATGTTTTCCCTGGACAGGCACTCTGGTCACCTGAAGGAATACTGATCCTCCACCTTTGGTGACGGCAAATCGGATGCCCTTTAAAAATATTCTTAAATAATATTTTTATTGCAGATCTACTGGGGAATTTTTATGGTGTGCTTTCTAGATTACTATGGTATAATGATTTTAAGTAAAGGCAGCATAAGCATCACATCTTTTAGCTTCAGCTGCTAACTTGAAACAAAACCAGCATCCTTTGTTTGCAGTTGTTGGACTTTGTTCAGTCAACCTTTGAAGAAATAGAATGTGCCTTTTGTACAAATCAGGACCAGACTTAAACACATGGGGCAATTTGCTCACTGCATTTGAACTTAAGATTTGACATAACAAAGGATATTACAAGAAACTGTGGTGAAGTTCAAAAAAATCAGTACTGAGCTAAAGTTTATTGCCAGTACTGTTCTTGCAGATCAAGGCTATGTTAATGTGGTCTAGGGTTACTTTAATATTTTGCAGCCTCTCATTCCCTCAGTGTGTGTTTTAACATGCATATCAGTCACTTTTATAATGAAGTAACTTGATAAAACCTTCTGCTTTGTGTTGGTCTCCTGAGGTAAAAAGTCACAGGTATGTTAAGTCTCACATTGTTTGTTCCAGCTTCATTATGTTTGATGAAAGAAATATCTTGGTCATATCTCATAACATGCAGTACTTCCTGAATAACTGGATTGCTGCAAGAAAGGACATTTTTTACGTGGGTAATGAAATTGTATCCTAGTTATTTCCCTGGTCTTCTTTGTATGATACCTATAGGAGGTTGACATCATTAACAACTATTGCTCAGCATGATGAAAAACCTTGAAAAGGACTTCTGTCTTTAGGGATGGGTGAGTGGAATCTTTACAGTCTTCCTGTAAAGATGTACTGTGCAGCTTTTTATTCTCTGTGCGGGAAGAGGTGTGTGTATATTCTAAATATGATTATGGGTCAGAGTGTAAATGTTAGGCTCTGTGAACTCCATGACTGAAACCAGACCTATCAATTATGTCAGTGGGAAGTTACTGCCAAGATCAAAAGTAGATTATAGGCCTGGCTAAGTCTGCAGTGCTACAGCTTTGCTGGTATGGCAATCTTGATGTGCAACCTAGCAAAGAGCATGTTACTGATGTGGATGCAGCATATTCCAGATTGCTGTGAGTGAAAGGTGCTCCCTTGAAAAATAATTTTGTGCATATAACTGTCTCTCTGCAATCTAGCTTTTGTTAATGCAAATAGTCACGTGTCAGTTTTGTCCGTGGTCATATCTGGAGCATTCACAGCTCTGATTTGTGTTCACAGAAGCCTGGCCTTCAGCAAATGAACTAAGAGGGCTAAGCCAAACCCTTGCCCTGTGCCCTGCTGAAGGGGTTGGGCAACTGTAAGATTCCCTGTGTGACATGGGACAGGGATAGAAACAATATTCACCTGGGACAATTGCAAATAATCCAAATTCCTAGTCAGCCATCCAGTTAAAATTACAAAGGACACTTTTCTTTCCAATCTTTGTTTTGGTGAGGAAGCAGAAAAAGCAGAAAACTCAGCTTCTAACAGAAACCTAATTCGCTCTAAAACCATTGGATGGAAAGTTCTTGATTTTCCTCATAGATATGAGACAAAACTATTCGTTTTAAAAAGTTAAGGCTTTTTAGTATGCACACTGTAATAAAGTCACTCCAGTTTCTTCGCTTTTGCCTTACTAAAGTAAGGGATTTGTAACTAGGCATTGAATGTAGGAGTGAGAGATGATGAATACAGAATCTTTGTTACACAAAAAAGTAGAAAGTATTGATCAAAGAAAATTTCTGCAGCAAACCAATTAGGGACCCATTGACAGCAAATGACCTACTCATCCATCTTTCAAATGAAATTGCAAACTTAGGTCCACATTATTTGGGCTCATTTTAAACACTTGAACATTTTTACTGAAGCCTGAATGCTGTTAATTTTGGTCTCCTGGCCAAACTCCAAACTGAATAATTATTGTGCTTACTCCTTTCCTAAATGACAGCAGCAGCTTCATTAGGAACAAACACATTCATAGTTTGCTGACCTAAACTGCTCTTATATTGCTATGCACTATTAACTGTTGCTGCATTTCCAACCAAGGCTGGCTGCATTTCCATGGCAGATTAAATGACCTCTGAACAAAGCATGTATATCTTTAGTTCATTTGAAAAGCTTTGGGACAAAAGGTGCTGTATGTATAAATACCACCATAATTTTATGCCTAGAACTTGCAGATGTGTTGAAGTGTGTTCATTGAACACGGGAAACTGTTGGCATTCAGTGGTGTAGCTGGATGAAAGGAAGAGACTATCTGGGGACAGAGGGTGTTTGCTCTTGGGGTGGAAAGCTTGTGGCCACTGATTATCATGAAAAAGGTAGTTTCACTGAGAAGCATTGCAAAATTACAGAGCAAAATGTGAAGCAAAGGGAGAGTGAGGAGAAGAGATCAAATTATTGAGAAGTCTGATAAAATATTCCAGAAATTCTATGCATGGTTTCTTAATGTTGTTAATGTTCTTACTATGTTATAACTTCTTTTAAAAAGGTCCATACTTGCCTGAAAGGTGAGGGTAAGCCTGAAATAGTGTAAGATATGAGCAAGAGGCTTTTATAGTCTTTATCTTTCTACTGTGCTGTTTCACTACAGCATCATCCTTGTGTTCCAGTGCTCTTGTCCTTGTTTAGCGCCTGAATTACTTGCCTAGAGTGTTTTTAAACTTAGATGCTTAACTGCACAGCTGTTCTTAAAAAAACCTAGAGTAGTCTAAACACAAACAGCTAACTGGAAAAGTCGTTTGTGTGAAACTGTTCCAGCTGTGGGAGAGCCACTTGGCAGGAAAGCACTCTAATCCAGAGCGGTTACGGTGGCAGGAACAGATTTCAACCCAAAGGTCTTGGCTTTCATTAACCTTTGTCTCTGTGTTGTGAGCAGAAGCACTGTCTGATCCTTTCTTGTAGCCTGAAAGTGGACTATACTGTAGAGCTGGGCAATTTTCTCTCTGTAGATGAGTTTAGAAAGTACAAAGCAGAACTGTGCTCCCATTCTCCTAAGTACGAGCAGCTTCCTGCTCTTTCACTGCTTGGCAGATTTGTAGTCAGGAAAAATCACAAACTTATTTCCAGCACCAAAGCTATTACTAAAACATATTTTCACTATCTTAGAATTCAGAGCAGTACTTAGCAAAACAGAGGAGACACAACCTTCCACAGAGAGCTGGCGAGCTCTTGACCCAGTAATGGGTGCAGTGGCACAGAGCCCAAGCTCCTGCCCAGCTCCCCACCATCTCTGAGCCAGTGGCTGCTCACGGCTGTGCCGAGCATTACCTCTGCTTTGTTCAGGACCTGGGTGGGAGACCAGGTGCAGATGTTTGTCAGCAGTAATACTGTGGTGGTTTGAGCTCCCCAGCTTTTTTCTATCCCAGTGAATGCACCTGCCATCTCCAAACTGGAGCCAATGGTCTGAGCACTGCCCTTTGGCTGCGGGTTTGTAAAGCACAGCACAAACCTGGAGGGAAGTGCAGCACTGAGAAAAGAACACAAGTATACATGGATTTTAAAGCATTGTTTGCTTTGGAATAAAGGTGCTATATTTTGTGTGCTGTATTCAGGTGTTCATGGTAAACTTGGATATGACTATTCAGCATCTCTTAGTTGTTGTTTGACTGGTACCAGAAGTCTAAATCCCTACACCTATTCTTTCCTAACAGTGAAGCATTTTTAGAAGTTTTCAGTTCATTAGTTATCTGAAATTATTGTGGTTGTGCTTCTATACATTACTAGGATCTATTCTTAGTGCTGTTAGGATGTATTGGTGCTTTCTTTTTTATTTTCTCTCTTATGAACTGTACTGAAAGTACAGTGTTCTTTACAAATAGGAAAGTGTCAATTCCCTCCAAACATGTCAATGTTTGTCATCAAGGAAAAGAATAACAACAACAAAAAACCATATTATGCACATCACCAGGACTGCTGACCATTGTCGATGGTCTCCTAACCCCTCCCAGACAAAAAAAGTATTTTTAGAGAAGCTGAAGCATCTTTGAACAGTCTACTATGAGTAAAATTGGTTAATTTTTCAACAGACTTTATTTGCTATGAATAATTTGATGAGCTTTATTTAATTGGCAGACACAACAATAACCACTCATATCACATTTCCCACAGGCTCTGAATCGTGTTAGAGCCCTTTTCACAGTTAAATGGTTGCTAGTTTCCTCTTTCTACATCTCTTTTAGTCAATCTTGCCAAGTATCTATTCACTGATGTTATAATATGATGTTAAATATTCAAAATTACAAAGCAGCTTTAGGATGGTGCCTGAACATCATTTAATTCTCTTATTTTGGATTTTGGAACTTTGTCTATTATTTACAGGACTTTAAGAAAAACCATAGAAATCTGTTAATAAAAGAGAAAGGGAAACACAGTGAGGACATCATTAACAGTTTCAGCAGAATTATAGATTCTCGTTTAGATTTCAGTAGAATATAGACATCTAGAGCACTTAGGAAAATCAGTATTTTTTTAATTGAAACAGAAACAATCCACAGCTTTTTCCTGCCTTGCAATAATAGTTCAATTCACCAATGTTAAATTATATTGTAAAACCTATTAAAACCCAAGTAAAATTTACGTGTCAGTAATTCCCATTCTGATGTGATAAATAATGGAGACTCAGAACTGCAATGCTTGGGTCCCAAGATGAGTCAGTTCTTTTTGACTTGAAGGACCAACACTGGATATTAAGAATAACAGTAGATTTCTAAACTTCTCATACAAATTAATTAGTCTTTTCACTAGTATTCATAAGCAACAAGAGATCTTAAGGTAATTTTAAGCCTTACTTCTAACTTCTCTGTTCAAAAGCAGCTTAGTAAGACTTCAGTCTGAACAGAATTCAGACCACAATGTACTTCTCATTGTATACAAAAAACATGTGCTTACCCAACTTGGCCTTACTTGATGATATGTTCCAGTTTGGCATGAACTGTTTTATAAAATGAAAATTGAAAAAAGATGTTAATGAAGATCCTTCCTTAGAAACAGTGGATAGGTAAGCCAACAATTCTCAATTTTATATCCTCTTCCACAGAAGGTACAGCTCTGTCACATATTTGAATGGCTGTTTTTTCAAAATTGGCATGTTCTTCAAAATATTGCTAAATAAGACCATTGTGTACCCCATTCTTGTGCCAAAATACACAAAATGCACTATATAAGCCACATATGCCTTTAGGCATCCAGGACAGGACCTCAGAATAGGCTTTTTTAAACTGTAAATAGCAAGCCTCTATTACGAGCTAAATGCTATTCTCTCTGTCAGACAACCATAACATTTATTCACCCAAACCCAGCAGAAAGGCCTCTCAAATTATAGCAAACTAGAGACAGAAGAGAAAAACAGAGAAGAATTAGGCCCAGATACTGGACATTTTAAATCAAAGACTGATCTGTCATTCCCTAAAAGAGAACCAGTATTTTGCCTATAATGACCAGTTACTTTGAGGTGGCTTTATGGCCAGGAATTGTGTATGAGGGAGATCAGATTTCCTGTTATGACCAAAGATGCATAAGCTGGTATGTAAATAAAAATGTGCATAGCGGTTTTCTGCATGCTGAGTCTCATGCTAGAAAACAGGTCCTTGCAATAAAATATGAATTTTGAAGGAAATAGAAGTCAAAATGAAGCCCTAACATGGGATTTAATTGATCAGATACAGGGAAAAATACAAAACCACTGTTCAAGACAAAGGTTTATGTGATATCCAGAAGCAGGCAGCAGGCTTGTTTTCTTACCATTAGTTGTGACTGAGAATTTTGTAAGTTTATTTTGCAGGATTTCATGGAGGAATACCCTGAAAAGCAGGATTTTCTGGAAGGCAATAAACCTGGGTTTCAAACAGAAAGGTTCTACCTCATTAATTTCCTTGCTTTCTTCAAGGATCCAGTGTCACAGCTGGGGCTGGCGCGGGTGACACGGGGGGGTGATGTAGTGCCTGGGCAAACAGAAGATGATGATACTATGCTTTAGTGAGAATTGCACAGCAATTCCACTTAATGGATAAAAATCCACCTTGGCACAGGATACTGACTGTGATTATTAAAAAATGGTTTGTTTCCTTAAGGATCTGAGAGAGAGAGCTCTTGTTTATCACTGTATCTAACTACACAGGATTGCAATATTAATTTTAAAATAATGGAATATAAATTTTCAAATAATCAATTGCTTATGAAACCAAAACTGAAGGTAAAGAAATTGCAGAATAATGCAACTATGTCCTAGAAGATTTATCTATTTAAGATTCTAGAGGAGCTCAATGATCAGTGAAGTACAATGCAGACAATAGAATCAAGTTTACATAAGTACATATTGCATGTGTTAAGAGCATATTCACAGTAAAACTGAGTTAGAGGATTTTAAGAATTCTGGCTACTTTCATCTTGAAAAAAGCCTCTTGAACAGCTGTCCCAGTGAGTTAGAGAACTGAACTTTGCAGAGGGTTTGAGGGGAAGAGGGGCTTAGCTAAGAGTTTCTGAAGAATATATTTCCTAGCCTAGCAAAATAATATTAAAATTATACTTGGCAAAAGACAAGGACATTGGTCTTGTTTGCTTTCCCAGGGGCATTTGCCTTTGGGGTTAGATGAGGGAATCCATGGGTGTTTACTCAAGTTTTGGAGACTCTACTCCAGTGCAAAATGTTCACCTCACCCAACTGCAGGCCTGACATATCACTTTCCAGCTCTCTTACAGTTTCCCTTCTGTCAGGAGCACAATCATTGCATGTTTGCAGAGCGAAGTGCAAGGAAATCTCAATCTCTGAGACACTTTAGAGCCACAACTCTAGCTAAGAGAACATTCACAGCAGGTGTGAAGGAAATAAAGGAGGGAGAAAAGACGGTGATAAGAAGAGGCTGAACAGAAGTGTTAAACTTTCATCTGTAGTTTGTGGGATGATTGCAGGCCAATGCACTCAGTAGACACAGCTCTACCTCTCCAGATTTCATGAAGAGGCAGGGAAATCAGGTTTATAGTTTAGTTCATATCCCTGGATTTTACTCCCCCCCCTACACTGCCCTCATGTGGTCTTAGTTCCAGCATAAAAACTCTGCTAGAAGCACAAAAAAATTACACTTGGGGTTTTGGAGTAGTGTGAGGCCAATCATATTATAATTTGGACCTTATTTGGGTGCTTAATTCAGGATGTTTTAATAAATCCTACTGTTCTGGGATAAAACCTCACGGTGCAGATTAGAATCTGTTGTTCGAATAAAACACTGGTTCTTAACCTGATTGTCAGCCCCTGTGCTCTAAGAGCAGGCCTTACTATGATCTAAATCCCAGTTTCTTACCCTGTTTTACCCTCAGGGTTTATGTCTCCTGATTGCTGTTGCGTGGCTTTTGTGAAATGAGTTGGTGGTTTCAGACACGGTCATAGGAGATGGGAGGTCATATAATGAAAATCAGTGTCTCCAACCAGATGGCACAATTAGCACTATCAGACCTCTGAAACAGAGAGGTCAAGGCTTTGGGGGTAGTGGAATTTTGCCACTTCCTCTCAGACAGGACTCCTACACCTGAGTCACCAATTAATGAAGTTAAAACTCCCCCAAACTATAGAATGTGCTGAATGTGTTTCGCTGATCCCTAGAAGAGTTTTGTCTCTAACACGTGTCCTTTCATAGCTCTGAACTGTTTGGAAGTGTAAAGGAAATTCCATGAGACTGGCAGGAGGCAACTGTTCATGGTAGCAGTGCCACCATGGGGCAATTTTGTGCTCCCCCTCAGCCACAGAAATGTCTGACGGCTCTGACTGGAGCCCGTTGTATCCAGCCAGTTGTGGCTGTGTGTAGGGTTGCAGGCTGTTTTCCTCTCTTAAAAAGACAGGATTGTCTGGCTCTCACAGTCACCTCTTCTTCCTGCGTTGTGCTGTTTGCTGTGTTGCACCCAAGTGCTGCTGAAGTAAGGACCCTGTTTTCCAGGAATCGAGAGCTCACAGTGCCTGTGGTATAGGCAAGTGAACTCTGATAAAGTCAGTGGCAATGCACTGGCTTACACTGAATTGTGGTCTATAAATACTTCTACACCAGTAATTTGCTGGGCAGTGTTTTACTTTAACTGCTGCCTTAACTAATACTAAAATGCAGCATAGAGAGAGCACTCAGACTGAGCTCTGGGTTCTCTTCCTGGCTTGGCCATGGTCATGCTCCATCTGATTTGCTGTCTGTCACACAGGAACAGTAATACTGTAAAGTACTTATATAGCTACAGTGCACCATGTAAGAATTAATTATTACTGTAGAGTTTGGGAGCCAAATTTTGACCTTTCCATGCTCTCATATGTCATTAAATTGCCATAAGCCTGTCTGAAGAATTAATTTAACCAGCAGCCTGTAGCAGAGCAAGGGCTGCAAAAACCACTCACATCACAGATCCAATTGAAGGCTGTTGTCCCGCCATCAAAACTAAACAGAAGAGAACAGATCTAGACAACAGTAGGTCTTAGCAACCATTTAACACAACTCCTTCTAGGAGAGGTGAACGAATGGAAGTTCATTTGTGAGTTATTTGAAGAAAAATCTCGAGAGAAGCAACAGGTAAGAAAAACAAGTGTTGTGAAACTGCATATGATGAGGTCTGTTGGCCTTGTGACTCCGGCTGTCTCCTCAAATCCTTTTCTTCTTGTTCGTGAATGCCCCTTTCCTTCAGTTCAGGCACTCTTCTGTTTAGGGAAACACAAATAACAGCTATGTACTTTTGGTCCAAGAGAGACAACAAAGAGAGCAGAAAGAACAAAAGTAACTTTTCCATGAGAAGCCGCAGTCGGATAGGCAGTAGCAGTTCTGGGAACAAAACAGCTAATGCCTCCCTAACGGTAGAAGATCTTACAGCTTTACAAGAGAGAAAAGGTAAGGGGAATTTTTGGCAACCCACCCTGTGTTCTGACTTCCATATTTAAGAAAAGGCAAAGGGTGCTGGTAGAACATATGAGAGCAATACCCTTAGAAATTAGTAACAGAATGTGAAAAATATTTGTTTTCACTTGTGAGTCATGATTTCTCAACAATGCATCCTTTATAGAATAAAATGCTACCCAACACACCATGATTGTCAGTATGGAGGTCCTAATTAATCACAGAGGAAACATTTCAACAGTCATAAAAATGAGGGTGCAAGTATTTGAAGATGATCTGATTTTCCACTGGTTTGTGGAAAAAAGGTTGGATTTTGGCATCTCCTTCCAAAGAGAATTCCAACCTTGAAAGAATATGATTTGCAGGCACGATCTGTACATTCCAATTGTATCAGAAAAGAAAGCATCTGAAATACTTAACTGTGAAAACAGAGATTTTATCACCTTTCTTCTAATTGTTCTCTCTAATTTCCTGCAAATTAAGTTTGAACCCCTGTTCCCCATTGTTGGCTCCAGATCTCATTCCCACTAGCACTCTCAAATGTTCCTTATGTGAGACCTTGTAACTGATTAAATATTTAACTGATTGTTGCAGAATATGCAGTAATTGGTGCTTCCTAGAATTTGTAGATATTTGTGGGTTGTTTTTGATTTGTGTTATATTTCTTAGGTGATGTGTGTAAATATGTATGTGCCTTTATTCCTTAGAGATGGCCACTGGTTTTGTTCCTCTCCTCCTTCCCACAAGCCACCATCAATGAAAATGATCAGCTCTAATGAAAGAACTCAATTACTGTGTATTTATTTTAGATTAAACCCCTGTGAATATTAACATTGTGCTAAAGCCTGTCTTGATTGTCTCTGGAATCTGCTTTTTGCTCCAAGAACCTTGACAGCAAAGCTTTTGACCAATTCCACAACAAAGCTGTTTAACACTCAGCAATCTGATCTCCATTATCAGGTTGGACTGTTCATGTAGGTTGTGCCTGGAAGTTTCATTGCCACTATTTGGACCTAAACTAGAGATCAGAGTGGAAGGGAGAGTTTGAGAAGGAAGAAGGAGCAAAGAAAGATTAATACCTTTATTTATAACAGCATTTATAACGGCATTTTAGTGTGTGCTTGGAAAGGAATGGGAACGATTTTAAATTCAGCCTCTCAAGATGAAACTTTTCATGTTCTCCTAAATATGGATCATCCTTCAGTGTATTTCTATGGAAGTCCATCCCTTACTTTTAACAGAATGTTAAATCCCTGCATCACATTCTGACTGTGCCGGGGGAAGCTTTTCTGATGCTCTGTCCCAGTCCTGCAGCAAATCAACAAGCCAGGTCACAAACTCACTTTTAGCTGCAGACTTGTCAAGGTCTCTTTTCTTACCCCCAAAGCAGACTCTGTTGTGAGGTGGAGGTTTGTGCACCCAAGCATGGGATCGCCCTAACCTGTTCTCCACCAGTGAGATGATGAATTTGCAGGACAGAAAATGTCCCCAAACGTTTTGCCATTTGGACTATGGGTCAAATTTGCATTGATTTCCCTGGCATGAGTCAGAAATGGCTCTGTTACATCAGTGTAAATTGGATAAGCCCTACTGGCCTCAGTGGGATGATGGAATTTGTCCCTTTGCTTTACAACTGTGCTATTAAAACAGTCAGTCCTCTGGCTGCAAGGAGTAACATAAAAAAAATAAAATTTACATATGTTGGGATGTGCTCTGGATAGCAGTTTAACAAGATAGGAATCAGACTTAATCTTGTTTTGTACTACGCTCCTGACAACATGCATGTGGCAGCACTGGAGAAAAAAGCACCCTCCTCATTATTCTCAGTGTGTTTTTCAGCACACCAAGGCATCTGGGCAAGGAGACTCTCAGAACCATGTCAGGGCTGGAAAAAAATTGCCTGAAATGAGGTGTAAAGATGAATAAAGAATGATTTCCTTGTTTTAGCTTGAAGAAAAAAGTTGGTTGTGGGTTTTTTTTGCAGACAGCAGGAAGATAATTTAAAAAGATTTGCATCCAATGTGAACAGTTCCATGTATCTCCAATTAACAGAAAAAAATGCATCAAAATTTGTGATGACGGATGCGTCTGCTTGGTCCTGTTCTCATTATACATACATCTGAAGTGGAACCAATGCCATTTATGAATAATTTAATTAAAATAATGACAAGTATTATTTTTGTAGCATGCAAAACTGTAAACATTAATTCACTAAGGCTGAGAATCACGAAATGCAATCTTAATTACTGGAAACTAGAATTATCAGCTGAACTGAGGCAAACAGGACAATTAACTCTTTAGAAAGGAGTTTAAAGCTGCTAGGGTGGAACTAACATCCCAGAAGAGTTAGTGTAGTCGGTACTTTGAAGTGCACAATATTTTGGAATAAACCATAAAAGCAACTTAAGATCTCTTCATTCTGCATGTCTTTTGAATATTCTACAGCCCTCAGAAATTCTCCCAATATTTTATGTTTCTGTTGTCTTCCAACCCTAGGGCTTAGCAATAAACGTCCAAGCCAGCCCTTCTTCACAGTGGTGGCTGAACTGTCATCAGGAGAAAGCATGGAATAGATGATGCCACTGGATCATTCGTCTCCCAGCTGTAACTATCAAGGTCTGCTTAACAATGAATAAAGATTCCTGTGTCTTGCACTTTCCTGGCAGGAACTTCTCTGATTTGCCAGGTAAATACCTTCTGATTTCTCAACTGTCCCCTACTTTAAGCTGGGGACATTTTTTATAGTTTCTTCTCTGATCAGTTTTTTACCCCTGACCCTGATGTGTTCCAAGAAAACAAGCATATTCTTTGTACTATCAGGATAAGGTGCTAGACCCTCCTCTTGCAAGGTAGACTCAGCTTTCCCCTGATTATTATTTCTAGTTTGATTTCAGCTTTCTTTAATAGTGGTACCAAAATTGTGCAAAGCTTTCTGTCTGGCTCTAGAGTAGAACCCTTTTCAAACTGGGTCACCCTCTGCCAGGCGAACTTTTAGTCCAAGTTCAAAGTCAAAAGAATCAGAAAGCCGAGAGTTATCACCCTGAGGATAAAATACACTGAGCTTTTAAGCCATAAATGCTGTGCACGGCAGCACCTCTGTTCCTTACAGCAGGCCAAAATGCCACTGTGTGCTTTGCAAGCGACACTGCCTTTTTTCTCTCTGCTTTTCATTCTCTGATGCCTCATTTCTGACTCATCCCATGAACCAAGCCAAGGAAGAACGGGAACGAGAGCTGAAGCTTCATGTTTGTCTTCCCTGCTGTCCCTGCGTGCTGGGAGCCAAGAGTTTCCCGGTTCTGTAACTCCGTAAATGGCAACAGACTTACAAAACAAGGAAAAATGTGATTCTGTGGGGCTGAAATTCTGATCCCAATTTACAAATGTGATAGACAAATTTAGATTACATTTGCACTCTTTGAGTGAAGGGGGTGATTTAATCTCTGCTAGTGTTTTAAGAGTTCAGATTTTTGAATGTGGAATAATTATTAAATTACGTGAAATATTAACCGGCATCACCAGTTTTCATTTAAAACGGTTTGAAACGAGAACGAAACGAAGTTGTCTCCTATCACCAATAAAACTCACGGACCAGCCAAAAAATCTTAGTGAAGTGCCACCCAGTGGCTGCGGAGCGACATGGCCGCACCTGCGCCAGGGCAGTGCCCAGCAAACGCCATGGAATTTGGAAGGGAAAACACCTGAACAGGGCTTTTAAAAAACTCTGCTGTCAGCTGCGATTTGTCTCTCAGAGCAGCGCACCCTGAAACACGGGGTAAGTCACGTTCTAACATGAGAGGTGGGTCCCACTGCAGTCCATGAAATATTAAAATGTACATCAATGGGCAAGGATTTCTGAATTTAAATTTTAATTCCAGATTTAATACTGAGGAACTTCGTGAACCTAATTCCTCTGGGCTTGAGTTCCTCAATCTGCAAACTAGACACAATACAGGGATAGTTGTGCCTTTGTTAGGTCAGTTCTTATAAATATATTCTATTTTCAGATGGAAACTGCTACTAAAGAGCTTGATGTTGTCAGGTGTTTTAAAAACAGTCTTCTAATGGCAAGTAATGGAATTGCTCATACACAGGAGGTGGAGAAGCTGGTATGCTGCTCAGCCTAAAGGGAAAGAAAGTTCGCTTTCAACAGGTATTGTTGAAACAAGTTAAATTTAGTCTTTCTTTCTCAGAAATGTCTATTTGGAAGACTTTAGAGAGGGCAGATTTGATTTCACTGCTGTCCCATGTGCACAAATGGTACTTGTTTCACTTTTAAAACCTGACATGCTCGTGCTGTGCAGCCTTTTTGCTAAATCAGCATGATGGGACATCTTTCTCTGTGGCTTCACAAAGGTCCCCACGCAGGAGTGAAGGCACTGAGTGCAGTTCCAGAGAGTTATCCTGTGTTTCAAATAGGGACTGTGCTTAAAGTCCAATTTACATGAGTGGAGAGGCATCAGCAGATCTGGTCAGTCAGGACCGTGCTGAGTGACACAGCTATTCTGACAGACATCTGGAATGATAGTGCTGCTTCTCTCAGCAGCACACAGAGCAGTGTGATGCTGCCAGGAATGGCTGCTGATGGGAATGCTTCCCATCTTGGTGTTTTGCTGAAAATGTTTTTCTTCTAGGTTTATTAAAAATTAATTTTTGTTTTTAAATTGTTAGCACAAATTTTGCTGCCCTTGTCATTTTCTGTGTATCTCAAAGTTTCCCTTCTCTTTTTATTTTGTGACTTGTATTTTCTTGAAAATTAATAGTTTTTTGTTTGCATGTGTGAGTCCACAAGAGATGTTGGTTTTCATCTCCCCCATCCCTCCCCAGCTCCTTCTCCTTCTCTCCCTCTGATACTCATCCAGTACCAGATTATAAATGGAAATAAAAGCTTCATGCTGGGTCTAAGTAAATGCCTCAACTCCAGCTTTTCAAGAAGTCTGGGTCGAGGTTCTACTCCTTGGTTCTGGCCTAGGGTTTGATATGATGGGGTGTGAGGTGAGTCCTTCCCTTTAAACCAGTGTTATGAGCACAGGGCAGGGGGATTAGTTTGTAAAGACAATCTACAGAACATGTTGTAGTGGTGGCCAGAGAATAATCTAGTGCTGGAAAACACAGAGAAATTACTTTCTGGTTTACCATAGGTCTTTTAAATGTTCCTATAAAACAGAAATCCAATGACTACTGTGTTAAGGACTTGAAGCATACTGGCAAATTGCCTGATAGGGCAAATAAGGATATCTTACAATCCAGTCTTCATAATCCTTCTTAAACAAGAGGGAGCAGCAATTTCTTGCATTCTGTCATTAGACAAATATGCAATTCTGAGATATAGCAGTACTGAGTATTTTATTGAAACTTTTAGACATCAGCCTGCACTCTCCTTATGTTCAGTTAGGGTTTTACAAGCTGTTTCCATGACAAAAAGAGATTGATTCTGGAGCCAGATACTTAATTGGTTAAACCCTTTTTATTTATCAAAAACTGTAGGCAAAACACTTTTCCCTTCAACACACTAAGCAGATTCCTTGTTTATGTTTCCAAATCTTCTTTTCCAGAAACAACTCTGTTTATAAAGCTGTCTCCGAGAAAAATGATTCTTTCGCTTTCTACTTTTCTGTTGTTTCTGTTTTATTTTCTTAATTACATTACATTCTAGGATTAGAAGATTTTTTTTCAGCCATATAGAACTTCTAAATCCAACCTTTTAAAATGCCTGTTCATTTCTTCTGTGAGAGTGGATTTCCTAGGGAGTCTGTATTTTGCATGAGATGGTAATCATGGATCCAGTGGAAAGAATAACCTCCACTGCCTGTATAATTAATGCACATGTTGGAAAGTTGCTATAATCAGGAGAATGTGTTTCTGTTTTTTATTGTTTGGTGTTTTTTCTCTCTTCCTTCGGGGTGAGTAAGACAGGAAAAAATACTTATCCTAATCCACTGACCAAGTGGGATACTACAACATGCTCCACAAAGGGATGAGATGAGTATCATCCTGTACTACAGCATGCTCCACAAAGGGATGAGTATCATCCAGGAAGTTGTATGAAGGGAAAAGCTGTCTGTACTAAAAAGTTCAGGACACTATCTGGCCCAGCCACAATTACTCTTCAGGCAGAAATTGCTCCACAAATTTTTCAGGTTGTCACATCAGTCATAGGTCTCCCAAAAGAGATTATATTTTAGATATGCAGATAAAATACACACATTGTAATTTATGTTAACTGATGCTGAGAGTCAATGTTCAAGTTGTTTTCTTATTTTTTGGTGGCATCAGGTCACTCATGAAAGTGGAACCAGTGGAAGAGATCAACTGAGGAGCTCCCGGGGTCCTCCCCAGCTCTCACTCTGCACCCTGGTGGAGGTGACGTGCCCCAGACCTGTTCCCTTGCAGACAGGAGCTCTGCCTGCAGCACACACAACCTTTCTGCGTGGGAGGCTTGAGCACAGGTGAGCCACTTGACCTCCCAGAAGACTTACAGGGTCTGTGCCACTGCTACTATTGGTACCTGAAACAGCTGATATAAAACCTAAATTGCATCTGCTGCACTCACACTTTTCCTTGGCACCGTGGAGGAACCCAGATGGAGCAGCTACTGCTTTCCTACCCTTCCTAAGCTCCAGGGCTGCATCACAGCCTGCTTTTTAGCAACTGCTGGAGACAGGGACAGCAGGTCCAGCAAATTAATCTAAATTTTAAAGTGTACTGTCCTTCCTGTACAAAGCCTGCCTCATAATTCTTTCCCTTGCCCTGGAGTTAGAACAGCTTTATGTGTGAAAAGCTGTCTTGTTTACATTTTAAAAAGAAAGAAATGAGAATTTCTTAATTGCTGAATATTTATTGAGAGGCAAGCTCAAACATAAACCACCTCATCACTGATCACAGTGGTGTAATTGTTATTGTGGAGAAGTTAATCTTGGATTTTTTAAAATAAAAAAAAATGTTCAAGGTCAGGTTGGATAGGGCTTGAAGCAATCTGGTGTAGTGGAAGGTATTCCTGCCCATGGCAGGGAGTTGGAACAAGATGATCTTTAAGGTCCCTTCCAACCCAAACCAGTCTGTGATTCTATGAAATTCAGAGCATGTATTTCCCATTCTGGTGAGCAGAGGTACCTCTGAAGAGTGTCTCTGTGAGTTTTGGAGCTATAACTCTGCCTTTCAATATTTGAAAAAAATAAGTACTATGGTGCTTTTATTTTTTCAATCAGTACCTGATGCTCCAGATAATCCAGGTTCTCCGTAAGATACTTTTTTTCACTAATTAATAATGGACTGTGAGATTTCCTAGCTGGCTGTTAAGAAATCCTTTTATTGAAGTAAAATGTTTACACAATTGCCTTGAAATTTAGGGACAATAAAATGCATTTCAGTTGGCAGGATTTCAAACAGTTAATTCTGTAAAAGAAAAGAGGGAAGCCAGAGGGTACAGTCATTCCTTTAAACTGACCTCTCCTGGAAAGTTCTTTGCATCACCATTCAGCTGATAGGAACTGTGTGGGAGGAAGGGTTTTATTTAGAAAGATGCAGCTGAAGGTTCAGTTTATGGACTGATAGATGTGTGCAGTGTTATTACAGTGAAGGGAGCAACCTCTCAGACCACTGTAGCTCATGTTATTTCCCAGTGCCTACAGAACCCCCTCCACCTTCCATCCTCCATGTCCATTGCAGAACAGACAGGGAAAGCAAACCTTTGACGACTGTTCAAATACCAGCAGCACTTGGTTGCAAAAGATGGCCAGCTCCATATCTCCTAGGGAGAAGTAAGGAGCACCCAGTTCTTCTCAGATCTGCCACTGGCTGCACTGATAATCTACAGAAGGCCACACTATATTAGATTTTCTTGCTTTCTCTTTCTAATTCAAAAGGGAAAAGATTGAATTTGCAATGAATACGAATGTTTCCATGGGTTTCAGTGGTCTTTAAGTCAGGAGCTTGTTGTGTAATCAAACATGATGGGATGAGAAGACACGTGTTAAACAGAATGGTTTTGTCTATAATACAAAGACTGAATTATATTTAAAAAGAAAATCTGGTTGGCAATTATGTAAGACTATTTTATGAGGCTTGTTTCTGACTTTGGAAAGCATTAGAGCTTGGCAAGGAAATGTTTTGTACTAAATCCTGGCAAGCATCTTCATACGCCAAAAATGCTGTTCTATTTACTTGTAATTTTTCTGAATTCTGTAGACAGCAGAAAATACCCACATGTGTGTTTGTGGACATTTATTCTGTTGTGACAATGTAGATTCATCATGTGAATACGAAATTATTCACGAAATAGAGGATTAAAAATTAGGTATGGCAGCTATTTCACACGTACATTTTGGAAACTTCAAAGTATTCCCAGTAGGCACTCTGAAGAAAAATATACCCAATTCAGTAGAAATACTGCCTTGACTTTCCATTCACTTACATGGATTTTACATTAGTGTGACATTAATGCTTTCATTAGGCTTTCTCCTGACTTACCACATTGCAAATTAGAACAGAAGAAGGTCTATGTGCTTTTCCAGACTTTCACTGATTTTTGGTATGTTGCTGACCTTGTTGGAGAGCCATAATGTCAGAAGAATATTAATCAAATTATCATTATCAAAATGGTCTCAATTTCTTGACATTTTTCATAACTTATTTGGCACCTTGGCTTATTCATGCTCTGGGTTTGAGTCTGCTGTAGGCTAATACAAATGGTTTACAAAGAGGTGGAAATTAGGTTTTATTAGAAATTTGAAGTTGTATTTACTAAAGAAAAGTTTAAGTGCCTTTGCAAATACATCAAGAGCCTGATGAGAGTACAGTTTTCTAGATGGCTGTAAACATATGCTGAATTGAAGTGATTTTGTCTCTCTGATTTTTTCTCTCCTAGAGCACCTGTAGCAAAGATCAGTATGAATGACTCATAAGCCAGATCTACATAAACAGTTTTAAACCCCTTCCCATACGCTGTATGAACAATTGTCTCCAAGAATATAGCATTAAAATTATTAGAGCAGGTCGTTTTAAAGTACATACTTTATGTGTAGCACATACTTTACATGTAGCACATTTTCATTTTTATGTTCTTATATGTAGGACATACCCAGAAGAGAAACTCCAAATTCATATTCAAATGGAGGTTGAAAGAAATAACTCATAGGTTCTTCACAATCAGTGCAAAACTTGAGAGAAAAGTCCTTCATTAGAACATTTATGCTTCACATCTTAACATTGTTTGGGGGACCTCAGATGTAGGTTAGTCAGTTCACAGAGTCTGAGGTCTAAAGAAGCTGACAAGTGTCCTGTTAAGATGATTTTAGTGTGTAACACATCTCAACTAACCAGGCTGAGTGGCACAGTAAGTTTGTGGAGTCCCAGTTTCTGCTTCACCATTTGAGTTGCAAGAGCAACTGCAGCATGTTTCAATACTAAGGAGAAGTGAATAATTCTGTCTTCTGCAGTAGAATTCTGTCTCTAGTAGTGATTTTGTAGTGAGGAATGTCCAACCTTTAGTACCCAACACAGAGCAATGAAAATTATATGTGCAAGTATATCAACAGCTTGTGTAGCAGCTGGCAAATTATGTGTAGGAAGGTTTGTTCTCTTGTCTGTGTATGTGTTAAATACTAACTGGTCCCCACCTTTTAAATACGAAAAAATAAATATTGAAATTCAAAGTAGTAGAAGCTCCCAGGAAAAATGTGCTTTTATGTGATATATGGCTCATATTTCGTTATGCAATGAGGGTACGCCTAAAGGGTCAAGATAAGACTTAAAAATCATTCTTCACTCCCACACTAGGCATTTATTTGGACTCTGTGTGAATCCAAGGGCATTCAAATATATTTTGAAAAACAGTGGCTGGCCAGCTCTCTAAAATTAGCAAAGAAACTGAGTAGCACATCAGTAGTAGTAAAAACCTTATCAAATATTTGTACTAACCAACTTCAGAAAGTATAAGAATCCTGTAGTGGATCCTTTAACTATTATTTTCTACCACATGAACTAAACATGAATAATGAAAAGAAGTTGCAGTGCATGGTTTAAATGTTGTAGGACCAGTAAATATGTAGGTAATGCACCAAACAGAAGAAAGTACAACCTGAGAAACCATACCTTTATATTAAGTTTATGATGAAAAAATTTGTATCAGAGTAACTTCTCATGCATTTTCCAGAGGGGAGGAGAAACAGTTTGCCTACATCCCATTACTAAATCAATTCTGTAACATATTATAAATGGAAAATTCTGATTTTAACATTTCAGAATTTCTTGTGCAAAAAATTTGAAGCAGTTTGTCATTTGATAGGGAATACAGAGTTTCTAATTAGGTTATTTTACAAAACATTGAATGTAGAAGTTATTCAATGAGAGTGCTTCCTAATCCTCAAGATGTGCCTGTGTGAGCTACACCAAGTAGGTGTGCCTGTTTCAAACCCTGTTTCCTGCTGTTCCTGAATAGTCATTTGGATTTCCTGGACTGATGTTGGACATGACTTTCTCCTTTGCCTTTGTCTGGCCATGTCTGGGGGGTTGATGGAACCAGCCACTCTCTGCTCTGCTGGCCCCAGACATGTCCACTGGGTCCCAGTCCCATCTGTGCTGTGGCTCACAGCTTCCCTCACCAAGCATCCCTCCTCTTGCTGCTCCCTGACGAGGACTTCAAGAAAGGATGGAAAGATTTTCATAAAAGAACAGAGGAATTTCTAGAAAGCTGCAAGAAATAAATAGAAAGTGAGGGGAGGAGTACCAGAAAGCATCAGGAGCATCTCCAGAAAGCAGTGTGTGAATTCCTAGAACACTCCATGAAAATTGGGCAGGGAAAACTCATAGAAAGCAGACAGGACATTCCTAGAAAGCACCAGGTGAATTCCTAGAAAGTATTAGGATTTCTAGAATGTAAGGGAAAGTAGTGGGGAAATTCCTAGGAATCAGTGAATGAATTGTTAGACAGCAGATGGTGAATTCCTAGAAAGCATCAGGAACATGGATAAAATGGACTGGTGTAATTATTAGAAAGCACTGGGAGAAATCAAGAGAGTTTTTCCAGTATAAGGAAAAGTGTCAGAAAATACCAGCACTGTTTAAAGATCCAGTTATCTTTATAAATCTTCAGAAAATATAATTATTTTACCTTTAAGCAAAGGATCTTGTTTGTTTTGAAAACTTGATGCTTCACTCTGGCCTTAAACAGTCTTCCTTGTCTTATTGCAAATGCTTTATCTTTCATCACAGGGAACTGCAATTTCACAGTCAGCAGCTTCTTATTTTAGATGAATGAGAAGGAATTGAAACTACTGAGCTTCAAGAAAAAAAAAACTTCCTGTCATGCAATGAAGAACAGGGAAGCAGGAAAAAAGAACATAGGCTTTCAGCAGACTCAGTGAGACTGTTTTCCACAAGAAATTACTGTTTCTTAATGAATTACATGAATCTATTAAAACCTTACATGAATTACCTCAATCTATTAAACTACACTCTGCCTTTTTCAGTGTGTAATACACCAACTTGCATGCAAAGTACATGACTAGTCTGATTTGAAATGATTTAGGAGGGTGCCAAAACAGTAGTCACACACAGATACCTGTGAAGGGAAAGATGAATCTCTGAAGTAGTGCCTACCTAGACCTGACTATTTGTATCTGTTTGTATGGAAGTTCATCCCTACCTTTGCCCTCCAAGCTCATGTTGAGGGCAACATGAGCCCTTGTTCTTGTGCATGACCAGCAGATTGTGCTCCTGGCAGCATCTCTGCCAGGCCCTGCTCTTGCTTGTGCTCTTCAAGCATGAATTTCACCAGCTCAGTTTTCTTCTGTGTCTGCTTTCCCATTTATCCAGAGCTTCCCAACCACTCTGGAACAGTAGGAGATGTGAGAGCCAAAGGCACTGAGTACTTGGTGGGGAACAAAATAGAAGGATACCTCCTTCAGGGACAATTCTATTCATTTCAATAGAATTTGTGCTCCCACAGGTTGTGCTAATGTGAACATTGCATAAATACCTATTTCTTGGGGAACCTGATAGCCATGTTTTCATACCAGTGATGGATGATGCACTATAGGTCTTGACCTGGCTATAAGTGTTTAAAATATTAACCATATGGAATAGTTACAAGCAGCCATATGAATCCCTTGGGACATATTCCTTCTAGATGGGAAGTTCTCCACTGTAAATGGTTTCCCTGCTTTAAGGCACCAGACTTTGAATTCAGCCTTAATTGCAAATGCGTCTAGTTAATGTTAAATTAAAACACCCCAGGAAATCTGTACTTTTCACTGTATTTGTTATTTATGTAAATTTTTGGACATCATCCATTGCTTCAAAATCAAGTTAATTGGAAACATAAAGTACCAGGCATGAACACGATGCCATCTGAACACTCTGTGTCTGACACTGAACTGTTAAACTTTTTTATTCTTCTAAGACATTCTCCAGATTTCTACCCTGTGAAATCTTCAAATGCCAGATGAAGGCACAGTCTTTTATATAGAATCTCATCTTTTTTTCTGAAAACTATTCCTAGTCAGCAAATATTATGTAAACATTTAAAGTCGGGTTGACATAAAGCTAAATCTGTGCTCCTTTGACCTGGGGCTTTGGCCTGCATTTGCAAGGTTTGGGTAGATCCAGAGGTCAGAGTCCACATCTAAGACCATGGATGCTGAGCTGATTCACTTTTCTATGGCCTGTGGAATGCGTTTCCCTAAAGGAATGACAACCCACCATGCAGATCTGTGGGCTCTCTGTGATGTTTCAGTGACATTTTGTACCAACATTAAGCTTTGTAGACTGCTCCCAAGTTTAATAATATGACAGCTCTCTGTTGCATGAAACCATTTTCCCCACTGCAGCTTTGGGTAGCTTTGACAAAACATTTCCCTGCCTGACTGAAACATTTTCTTTCAGCCCAACACATTTGCCTAGAAAACAGCACAGCAGCATCAACAGTAAGTAACCAGGGCTAAGGATACAAAGAATTTAGGAACTGTCTCTTGGCTATTTTTTTTCTGCCTTTGATGAGTCCATTTGGGTGCAGTAGCTTATTCAACATGGAAATGCTTTTGCCAGCCTAGTTATATGTATTTTAAGTCACAGGTTACCTGCCAGCATAGTCAGGCCAGCTGAGCTCTAATGTGTGCACACCTTCACCACAAAGGTGCCTGTGTGCTGAGACTGTGACAGGGTCACAATACGCTGAGCAGGTGAAATTCAGGCAGCAGAACAGGCCACAGCCAGTGGCTTTTTGAGACTGAGCTCCCCCATGTGTAATGTACCACCCAACCAGCAGAATCACTCGAGAATGTCAAGATTCTCTGAGACAACCAAAAATGAGATTTAAATTTGGTGTTTGTATCACAAAGAGTCCCTTCAGCAGGCCATGGTGATGACAGCAAGGGAGGAAGTTTGATCTTTGACTGCAGGCAGTGCCATGGAAGTTTGCAGATGCTAATTTTCAGGAAAAGAAGCTTTCACAGGAACGAGATGTATTTGCAGAGCAGGGCTTTTAGTCTCTCATACGGGTTTTGAAATTCTTGCAGGGTGGAGAATGGCACATGCTACAGTCAGGTAATTAAGATTCAACCCTCAGTTACTTAATCAAGAATTAAACATAAATGGTAGCAACAAGTAACAATATGTTTTTACTTTGTGATGAGAACACTAAAGTTACCTCAGGACAGCCCAGCCCCCAAACCGGGGCAAAATCTTTGTTTTGGAACTTTATTTCTTCAGAAGTGATCATAGTTTTAGGGTTCACTGTCTTTCTCCACAGGTCCCTTTATCAGGCACCTAACTCCTTTTTGTGACTTGCCTTCTGCAATATGGGCAGCCAAGCATTGAGGTGACATCTTTATTTTCTTCTTGGACTTGCCCTCGGATAAAAGGTATGCCTTTTAAAAAGTACTTGGTGCCTGCATTACTTCATTTTTATTTAAAGGCTTAGGCACAGCTTGTGATAAATTTTTCATTTCATGTAGTTGTTGGTTGGTGGTCTGGACTTCAGAAGAATTCAAGAGTAAACCACAGGCTATTTTTTAAAAATCAAATTCAAACTATGAAAGAAGATAAAAATTTATATCACTTACATTTCAAAACTGAATTGACTAGATCTTTTGGATTTGTGCTCATAAAGACCTGAAAATTAAAATTAATTTATAGGTCTGAAAGTACTGGTTGTATTTTTTTTTCCAAATGAGAAGATGAATATGATATTTGAAAGTGTCTTGGAGGAGGTCAAATATGGTTTATATACATAAGAGGGGTTAAGTAAACTGTGTCAAGATTATCTGTGGCATGTTTCACTGGGACTTAAACATGTCATCAGGTCTTTATGGGCTAATGTTTATAAAAGGTACAAATTGCTTTCAAATGAGAGCTATCTGCTGAGGGTTAGCTGTTAAAAATGTTTACCTGTCTGTTTATAGTTTTCTAAATCTGTTTTGTTAACAGAAATTCTGGCAACTGCTTAAAGTATTGCACATTTCCAAAGAGTTTGACTGAAGCATATTGTTCCTGTGGATTCTTTGCTGCTATTATTGTGAGATAAACAGGTTAAATATTGACTACGTAATTTCAGTTGCCAAGATTGTAAGTGGGCAACTACTGAAATATGCAAGTACATCATGCAAGTCTAGATCAAAACAATCTGACATGAAAGGAATGATCAGTTATCTATAATATGTGTGGATCCCTCAGAAAATGCAGTTATATTCTAGGAGGTTCTGAGATAAAGTAGGTGGATGTTTTGTGTGTGTAAATTAGTGCACTGCATTGATTCCTCTAACAAATATGGAGCTGGTCAATTAATACGGTCTGCAGTTCAAAACCATGACCCTCCAGTGGCTCCAAAGGGTTGGGGAGATTTTTAGGAAACCTAAAAATTCTAATGCATGCCTTGAATTTGGGGATATCCCCAGTCCATTTGGTAATACTCAGGTCTTAAAACACTTTGATGTTTTTATTTTCTTATATGAACTTTAAATCACGGATGTAAGTTTTTAATAATTTACAGAACTTAGAGAATTTGGAGTAACTTTTCATACTCTTATATGTACTTCAAACCATGAATAAGTCTGCTTTGGGGCAAATTTATGAGGACATGATTTGATATGAGTTCTAAGTCTTTCTCTGAATGCAAACCAGAAAAGGACTTCTGGATCACGGATACACAGATGGTATTGTACCTTAATTTTCTGCTATCCTGGGAACTCATTAGTTTCTCATTATATCTTTTGTCTAAACATAATTTTGTATCAAGTAATTAAGCAATGAGTTTGCTATCCTCTTTCTCATGAGCATATGCTTAAGGGTATATACAATTCTCTATTGGTAAATGGTACTGTGGAAACATTACTCTGATTAAAAATCATGAGTTGATAAGAAAGAAGTTAGTGACAAGAAAGTTGTGGTCCCACAAGATAAAACATTATTTTGTAGCAACATTGGGCAATGTGCTAAAACTATACAGATTCTTTTTAAACAGCTCTCAATATTAGTCTGCACAATTAGCTTATATTTTCTTATAGTAAAATCATATATTTTGATAATATTTAATTTTCATAGTGTTCCTAAGCTGGCAAGGATATACAACACAGAAGTCAAGTGATCTTTTTACTGCATGGTTTACATAATTTTTCTTCTATTTTGTCTCTGGAAAATATTTTCTGGCTGTATGTTATTGTTTAATCCAGTGACATTTGTTTGGACCAGCTTTGCAATTCCTGGGCTTCTGAATTTGCTTATTGTAATGCCTATATATAAACTGCCTGGTAACTAGAAAATTTCAATACACTTAAACATACTGTAAACGTTTTGTCCTCCGTGATGTAGTATTTATGTTTCCTTTACTGCTTTAAAACAACTTCAGTACTGAGAAGATACAGAGTTTGCAAGGGAGGAGGGAAATAATAGGGGAAAAGTGTAAAATGTCACATGGTATGTGTCTTTAATTCTATCATCAGAGGCTCAAAAGAGGAAAATTCGAACTTGTTACAGTTAAGATACTATCTTTTTGAAAAATTGAACAAGGAGATATTTTGGTTTATTGTGGAGCTTTCTAAAAAATAAAAAAATATAATTCTGGATTCTACTAAACATGCTTTAAGGCATGTTTAGTAGATCCCATAACTTTGTTCTAGCTAGCATTTAAACAGTCATGCTCCCAAATACTTCATTCATCCCAGCAGCCTGCTTTATACCTCCAAAACATTTTTTACTGTTTTGTGTTTAGTCTATTCTGAATGGGAGTATACAGGAAACCATTACTCAGGGTTCATAGGAAAGCGATTTTTCTCAGAACAATTCTTGAGGAAAGAGAGTTGTGTGAAGGTTTCCATAAATTGGCTGCTAAATTCAAAATTTCATTGCAATTTACCTGTGCCTATTAGAAATCCTTGTCCCAGCTCTGGCTGGTAACTGTCTCCACCCTTCTTTAGAGCTCTCTTGCAGTATTCAGGATATGCAAGTCGTTTTAAGGGGCTGTTCTGTTTTTCTTGGGAAAATCTGTAATTTTTTGGCCCTTCAACACTGCACTAGGAAAACGTAGTTATCCCTTAGGAAAATCTCAGATATTGACTAAGGAGTAAACCATTAGATCAGGTTGTTGCTGACACGAGATATTCCAATGTGCTATTACAATAATGAGCACTTCCTTTGCTTTAAAGATTTTATTAAGGTTCCCAGGAGGGCAAAACAACCAATCAGTTTAACAACGAGCTCTCCATTTAGCTCATGTTACCATGTGGGGCACTTTGCCACGTCCTGGTTCCTTCCCTGCAGCTCCATTAGCTGGTGGTGTAGTGGAAGCAGCCCATTCCCCCAACAGCCCCTTGCATACAAAGGTAGCTGTTCTTTTTTGTCTTTAAAAATACTTCAGAACTGGTGACACTTCTTTATATAAGCACAACAAATACCCTAAAAATAGAACTATAGCTGGAATGCAAGCTATTTAACATGAATTAATGTGTTTATTAAAAATCTAGGGATTTTGGATGGTCCTATGAGATACTCGTGACCTTGTCATGATACTCCCCAGAGATGTTGGTCATACTGTCCAAAAGCAGCATAAAGCTTTTTGGTCTTACACAAACAAGGTAATTAAGGGCACTTTGAGCCTGGTAATGGGATATGAATATTGCAGTCCTGCTCAAATCACCTTTCCAAGTGTACCACACTTTTCAAATACTGTGATTTTTGGTGCAATTGGTGCAATTAGCTCAAGGGTCCTATATCTCTGGGTATAACTGTGTTTTGTACTTTCATTGTAAAATATAAAGAATAATTTTCTTCTTTTAGTAAGCTTATGCTAAGGTCTTCTCCAGGTAACAAGGTACCAGAATCTGACTCTGAAACTCTGTGCCTGGAAATCCATCCCATCCCCAAACCCAGCCTTTCCTCTCAGGATTAGTTATAAAGTGTATTATCAGCCATCTCAGCAGAGAGCTCAAGGACTGCACAAGTGGGGCAGGCTAAAACATCCCCCCTACAGTAAAGGGCTGAGTTCAGGGTCAAGGATTATGGTGGGGTGGCCCAGGAAAGCTGTGTGTCATTATCACCCCATTACCGTGGGGCCTCAGCATTGTGCTTGGCACCACATAAACATGTCATAAAAAATAGCTGCACTCAGACCTTAAAATCTAACTGTTGTCCTCCCTACTTGGGCACACAGGACCTGAGTGACCCAAGTGTGGCATCTCCTGTGTGCACTGCATTTGCTCACTCCATTTCATACTGACACTGCTACTGACTACAGAAGCCACCTCTGTGAACATCAGGATCTATAGACCTTGCTCCTTCAAAATTTATTTTTAACAAGCTCTTAACATTTGAAAAATGTCCTAAGACATTCAAATAAGCAAGCGGCTTGATGAAGTAAAGACACGGTCCATGTATTTCAAGACTGAGACAGATAAAACCAATGTTTGAATTAATGTGATCTTGCCATACTCATCACCTTTACAATGTGTATTTTACATCAAAATAATGTTTCTGGAGCGTTTATATCACTGTGTCACAGTCTTCAAAAATAATATAGTAAGTGCTGGTGATAAACAACATCCTGTCCAAATGAAATTTTTTTTAAAAAGCTTTGTTTAAAAAAACAACCTACTGGTGAGTATGGGGCTATTATTAAAATTTAGAAGTATTGTGGCTTTTGATATGTAACTGAGAAAGTAATCTAAATGGTGGTGCAGTGCTGATCTGAAAAAAAATTGTTCTGAAAAAAGTGTTCCTTAAGTGCTGATTTCCACCAGGAACTGTTCTTTGCCAAGTAAATGCTTATGGCAACAGCCTCAAACTTCTATTCACCTCCTCTCTGTGTGTTTAACACATACAGAGATGCCCAGCAGACAAATCACATGCCTGAAGTACCTCCTTATGCTTAAGTGCTACAATAGATTTTTTTCTGTCTAAGCTTTTATGTGGCCCCCAGAACAGCTGAACACCTTTGGACAGCACTGAACCCCTCCTAGGTAGGCTGGTACTCCTCTTCCTCTCCTAACAGCGAAGCTGAGGTACCACTAGAGCCCTCATGCTAGACATGGCTTTTGATAAAGCTGCCCTGCAGAATAAAGGACTGTTCTGTCAGGGAAAATCTTCCCAAAGCCACTGTAGGAGGAAGTGGTGTGGGATGAAGCCCTCTCAGGCTGGCTCAGCAGCTGCAATTTGTTTTGGAAACCTGGTGTGTAACACTTTGCTCTTGCACAGTCCAACACACCACGGGCATGTGAGGAGTTCCACTGTGTATATCAAAGCTGATGATCATGAAGGAGGATGTGTTTATTATCAGATCAAATAAAAGCACGCAAGAAAGGATCTCATTTGTGTTTGCTAAAAAATAAATAAATATGGAAGAGTTGGAACAGAGCAGAACATCTCCGGGAGCATCAGGGAAAACCATGACAGAAGCAAAGTTCAGAACCAGAGACTGTGATGTTACAAATCTAGTAAGTTTGAAAGTAAAGCAAACTAATTATTTTTTGAGCAGGGTTATCTCAGTCATGATAACATTAAAACGCCATCAGAAAGGCTCAGATCATAATTCTTTTACAACTTTTCACTTTTATAAGCTGTAGACATTTGCTATTTGGGCATGAAGTTAAGTCTTCACATGTGAAGGGAGAGCTTCCACCACCACCTGCCCCCCCCTCCCCAGGATAGCTGTGCTCTAAAGTTTGCTTAATATTTTTTAGGAATATATGTTTGCTTCTGGCTTTCTAATTACTACTGAAATTGCCTGAAGTGAGATGTACAAATAAGAACTCTGTTAAGTTTAAACACTTTGCATTCAGAATGTGGAGCACAAGTTGATTCTTACTGATTTATGCATCATATCCTGTAACACGGTGTTTCTCAGGGTCAATCTTGTACAACAGATAAAATCGGCCAATACCTGAGTTATATCTCTTGTTCTAGGATTTCCCTAGGAGGAAATCCAAATCCCATGTCCTGCAGATCTCCCCTAATGAGATAATTATTGTTCTGCCAGGTTGCTGTAAGCAACACGTCTGACCAAAGGCAAGGAAAAAGAGTGTAATTGCTAGATGGATTGTTGGAAGTCCAGTTTGCTCGCAGTATACTTTTGAAATGGGATGAAATCACATGTATTTTGAAATATGTCTCAAAACTGCTTTTTTTTTTTTGTCTTCATGGAAATGGAATATTTTGTATAGGACCTAGTGCTCATTGAATGAAAGGCTAGTTGCACACAGTCAATACAGGAGCCTGAGAGAGAACCGGAGGATTGCTGCCAGTTGTATTAGAAAACCAGGCAAAAGACTTGGAAGAAGAAAAGGAAACCAG
Source organism: Pipra filicauda (assembly GCF_003945595.2). Taxonomy (NCBI): domain Eukaryota; kingdom Metazoa; phylum Chordata; class Aves; order Passeriformes; family Pipridae; genus Pipra; species Pipra filicauda. The sequence goes on along the minus strand of NW_024104976.1, from coordinate 5,019,032 downwards.
TCCACTTGCAGGCAGGGTAAGTATTTTAGGTGGATTTTGTTTTGTTTGTTTTGATCAGGTAAATTCATTTTAAAGCTGTGTGGTTTGGCTTCTTGTGTTCCTTGGATTTCAAAGAACCACCTATGACAGCAAATGCAGCTTATAATGGCTTCTATTTTAAGGAAGGACTTTGTCTTTTTGTGTTAGAACAGATTGAAATGTGTATGTGTTCATAGCCATATTCTGTTCAGCCATCATGTTTTCTTGGATCAGAAGCCTCTGATGTGCTAGTTGTATTTGCATATACATTACATTTTGGAATGGCCTGTGACTTTGAAGCATTCTTCTGTGAAGACTATTCATAGCTGTGAAGACAATGGGGTTCTGAATCAAAGTTTGTCTGTTCTGCTTTCCTCCCTCAAGACTTGCTAGAGTAGCCTTTGCACTTGCTTTATCCCCTGGGATTCCGTGGTAATCTGGCAGCTGGATTCATGTATCTTTTTATTTGTGTTTCTCGTAGTTGTTCTTCAGTGCAAGCATCTTCAAAAACATGTGTTGCTTCTGTACTCTGAAAAGCATGAACCCACTGGGGATTTACACGTGCATGAGATGAAATTCTCTCTGCACTGAAGCTGAGTAGGCTTTCTGCCTTAGGTGGTAGAATGGTTATGTAGCAGAAGTCTTCTGCAGTGTGTAGCCATTGGTTGCTAATGTCCTGAACATCTGAGTTAGAAATGAAGATAAAACACTTCTGGTCTTGATATTGTGCAGTTTTATAGGGAAGGTCCATGCTGCCTCTTGTGAGCAGCTGCAGAAGGGTTCAGGTTCACAGGGCTGGAAATCAATTCAAGTAAGTTACTACTGTGCTTTCCTTTTTCCCCACTGAGATTTGTATTCTTTTCCCCCCCTTTTTCTATTTATTTTTTAAAGTCTAGTTTCAATAATCTGAAAATGTTCAAATCATCACGTTTTGTTCCTTTGCTATGGAAAACAACACCACTGCAATTCAGTCCTTTTATTCTCAAATACTATTTATTTTGTAAGTGTATTTAAAAGGCATTGACAAAACACCTGACTCTTTAAATTAGCAATACTTGTTGCCAAGCATGTGCTACTGCTTTGGCTTCATGTTTGTTATCTGATGACTTGGTCATGCTACAAAAACTATTGCATCTGTTCAGCTCTGGCTGAGATTGTTCATTTCCTTCTATTCAGATGCTGGCTTTTCAAGTCTTAACATATTGTTTGCTTTGTTGCTTTTTTACTCACAGCCCTGTTTATAACTGGAAGGCATGTAAGGTTTCCTGAGAAGAGTTGTGCAGTGAAACAAACTACTCTTGTTTCTGAGGGTGTGGAAAGTATTCTTCAGCCATTAGACTATTATGTGCTTCATGCTGAAGAAATAATAATATTAATGTGCCTAAGCTGGTCCTCTTAATAGTACTGGGAATGTTAGAATTTGCATCCAAGACAGGTATGAGTTTTCTGACAGGTGAACAGAAAGACAGTCTTCTGATGGTGTTACTTCATGCTATTTCCTTATTTTTGTGTTCCCCAGGGAAATGTGCACTATTTTCTGAGATAACCAAGCATTTCTCAGACAGCTTTTTTGGCCTCTGGCCAAAAGGGCTTGCTTTGTTCTACCAGCTTTTGAAGTTTTCTCTTCTTCGTTATTATCACTTTATTTGTCAATGTAGCAAGTAGCAGCATCCTTACTCTTGATTTCTGGATGTTTGGAGCAATGTTTGGAGTGTGAAAGGAAAGTCTGACGAATTTAAAGCAGACTGCTCAGTCCCTAGGCAGGTCAGAGAGGGATAGTCTGTCCTTTGTCATGGGAAAGGAGCTAACTGGGTCATCTGGCCAAAAAGCTTGATCATTGCTGATTTAAGGTGCTGTGGTATTCCTATTCCCTATCTTAGTAACAACTTTTGAAGGAGTTTGGGGTCAGCAAAGAGAGAAAAATTGTATAAAGGGTTCACGTCTGGCTTCATACTATATGGATTTCTCTAATATTTGATTCAAATATACATAGAAACACCAATGGTCAAAAATACTTTCCTACTTTTTCCTCTGCCATTAGACTGTGCAAATAAGCAGAAAGACACTAACACTCACAGTACAATAAATAAAAGTGGTCTTTTAACAAGTTGTAAGTGCAAACTAGAAAATAAAAATCCAAACTACCAACTGATGAGCACAGAATATTTTTTTTCTGGATAATCTTGTGCTATTTTTAATAGTGGTTTGAAAAAGAAGGCTTTTAAAATAGTAAATGTTTGAAAGAAGTAATCTGTAATGCAATAACAATTGTGCTGAGCAGAAAAAGAGCAGCTGTTACTGGAAGTTATAGTTAATTGTTGTATTTTCCAGAACAGGGTTGTTTGGTGGGAACAGTGGGGAAAAAATATGCAAGCGACTGCCAAAAAAACAAGCTTGTGAGGTGAAACTTGAATTTGCTCTCACGAGAACTTTCTAAGATTCATAAGTAACTGAGAAAAGCATGTTGTATTTAAATCTCTGGAGATGTATTGTGCTGTATAGAGACAGAGCACAGCACACAGTGTTGGCAGGAGAAGGAAAGGAGAACAGAAAGTCCACCAGAAAGAGTGATAGGAAGGTGAGACTCAATCAGGGTGAAAGGAGGATAAAATGTCTACTGCCACTTTAAATTGGCTTTGTTTTGTTTTGTTTTGTTTAGTGGCTCCCTGAGTAAATTTGAAGCACCTAATCTTTCCCTCACTCCCACAGAACAGGTTTTCATGTGCTTTTTAAACAAAAAAAGCAAACCATGTCCCTGTTACAAATCTGTAGAATAGAAGATGGATAAATTAGCTGGGCATGTTTTGTAAGCCCTGTAGGCCACATCTGATGTGATATATGTATACCTAAAAGCAGTGTCTGAAGAGGGGCTTAAACAAAGTATCCAAGTGGGTTCTGCCTATTGTTAGAGCAGTGGGAAAGGTGGGGTGGGAAGTGCCCCTGGGCAGACTGTGGACAGGCAGGAGGAAGGTCTGGGGGCAGGAGGCCTCTCTGGGTGGGTGCCTGGCAGTGACCATCCCTCCCAGGTGAGCATTCCCCTGCTCTGGCACTGCCTCTGACCCATGGAATCTGCCACAGGGGCTGCACTCTGGGAAAACAGCTTGCTAGTCAACCTGGTCTTCCAGCACAAGGCTATAAAACATTGTAGGTCATAACAGGCAGCTATTTATTTCTTAATATGTCCTTAGGTGCCGCAGGGGATATTTTATTTTTTTTTAAATAAAAATAAAAATAGCACTGGAATGCGTTTATTAGGGATTGACTGTATTTATTTTGAACCACAATACATTCATCCAGATCCACAGACAAAGCTCTAGCAAGTACAGTTTCCACTATGCTCTGAGCTCAATTCTCTGATCACTTATCCTTGCCTGTATTGCCACCTGTTGTGAATAATTCCACTGGCTTCTATGAGACAACAAGCAGTAGCCAACTTTTAGCCCAGTACTATTTGCAGGATCACTCTCCAAATTACTGCAGTACTAAGTTTAGCTCTAAGGAATAAACACATTACCCCCAGAAAGAACAAATCCAGAACGAAAGTTCAGCAACGCTCTGAAATTAATTTCTTTCAACAATGAAACCATTGAGGCTGATTACTATGAATTCATTAACCAACATGTCTTTCAGCTGGAAAAGCTTTTTCTTGTTGCCATCTGTACTATATTTATTTAACATGTGTGACCACTGAATATCAGTTGATATTAGAAAATTGCATCATTCATGCAAAGTCAAAATACTTTTTTTGTTCTTTTTATAAAACAGATTATTTCTAAGTTAGTTTGTGGAATGAGGTGATTATTATTGTTCCCATTACATTATGGTAATACTGGACACGGTTTTGTAGTTAAGACTAAGGGAGGGGACAGGTGTTCCAAAAGCAGGAATTCATTCTTATACTTAGAAATTTAAATTATGTCCCATCTGAGACACGTCTACAATGCCTTGTTCCTAAATGAAATTCTGGCTTTTGTGAAGCCAGTATGAATTGTGGAATTAGTACAAGGTGTTCTCAAAGAATTTACAAAAATGTTGAAGTATTAATTGAAGTTTAAAAATAAATTCTTTAAGCAAACATAGATTCAACAAAAACTTGTTAAGAGTACATTTAAGATGTTGTTATGCTATCACGAGTGTGTCACTGCTTATGAGTGCCACGTTAATAACTTCAGACAAGTAAGTATCACTTATACAGAAATTCTGTGCATAGGAATGGCATAAGCAGGAGAAACAAGATTTCCTGTTGATTTACAGGCAGTACCTGTTGTGATCAAAAGAATTTTGAGAAAATGTACTACTTTATGTATCTTGGCCAATGCATAGGCACACAGCAAGTGTGGGCTAGTCACTCAGTAGGTTGTATAAATAAACCATCCTTTTCACATTCCTGACCTGTATTCTGCTTTTACCCACATTTTCCATGATGTATTAAAGGAAGAAATATCATGAGGGATATGGAGCCCACTGACTGTGCAAAATTCTGACACAACAAGTCATAAACTCTCCCTACCATTCTGGAAAAAAATTGGTTACTTCTGGTTAATTAGCTGCCTATTTTGATTTTCTGTACAGCTATTTCATGCTAGATGTTGGCATCAGAGGAAGAGTAAGCACCTTTCTGACCTGGGAGCAGCCTTCAGACTGTTTCTACCTCCAGAAGAGCTCTCCAAACTTAAATGATTGGCAACCACCCTGGAGTGTCCTGTCTCAGGTATCACCAAGGGGTGAGAGACAGCTCTCACTGCAGGTGGGAGGGCAAAAGAGGGATCAATCTGCAATTGCTTTTACACCCCATCTTGTTTTATGTAGTGCAATTTATCAATATACAGGACAGATGATGTAGTTTGTCTGTGCTGCCAAGAAAAGGTCTACAGTTAGGTCTAATTTTCACATTGTACTCTTGATTCTTCTCTGCTCAGATTGAGGACTGTTTCTGTAAACCCTGTCTTGTTCCCGAGACTCCTGAGCCAGCGATACAATGATACAATCAGACGTGGATGGGTACAGCTACAGCAGAGTTTAACCCACAGCAGAGCAACTCTGAATTGAAGGAGCATTTTTGCACTGGCTTGATATGTCTCTGAGCAACGTGAATTCATTACTGTTATGTAAGTTTTCTTAAAAACATCATTAAAATTAGAATTATACTCCCTCGAGTGTACTGCAATATCTGACTCTGAGCTGCATCAAGCAAAGCTTTGCTTGAGCTGCCGTTTCTGTCCCTTTGCTGCCGTGCATTTGATGTGGTGTCCCAGGGAGCTGGGCAGAGACATGCAATGACACAGGCCTGATCTGCCCAAATGCTGAGGCACGTTCTGACCACAGTATTTCTAGACCTCTTCAGTGGATACCTCACCAAAGTGCACAGGCTATTGGTGGCAACACAAAGGGTTCCTCACTTCAGAAGTGAAATCAGGAATGCAGCGTGGAATTTTAGGGAGCAAGGTTGTAGAAATCCAAAGGCAAGAGCACCCTGGAAATGAGTGCATTGAGCTAGTACCCTGAAGTTTTGCCATGAAAATAGCTCAGGAGCATTGCTGAATAGGATGTCTGTTTATTCATGACCACCACCACCAACCAGGTATAGATGTATACATATTAGAAATGAACTTTGATTTAATTGAATACATTCAATTCAAAGGATTAGGCAGAAATAATTTCATTTTCAAGGCTGGATATTTAGGAAGTGGTGTATGTCCAACCACTTCTACTTAGCAAGAGAGAACCTACACTTCAGAACTCTAATGTGGATCTGGCCCTCTTTGGGGAATTCAGATCTAGGATTAGGTCTGAGACAAGTTTCTATTTTTAATTACTTCCACCGAATTAAAAATTACTCCCACAATGCAGACGAAATCCCCTCATGTAAATCATCATCAACAGGACTCTTTAAAGCTTATACAGACGTGGGCCTTGTGCTGACCTCTGCACAGAGCAAGCCTCTCTTGCTGGGCCATCTCCACAGGAATGAATTTTATCCAGAAAGCACAGCGGAAGAGGTTCAGATTAATATTCTACGCTAGGCTTTTAATATTGGGTAGCATAAAGGTCAAGTAAATAGTCTAAAAATAACTGAACATTACTGCTATGAAGAAGTTACATCTTTGTCTCTTTGGTGTTCATCTTGTAACACACAGATTTTGTGATCGTATTCTGAGTTACTAAACCTCATCACTGCTGAGCTGATTCCTTGCTGTTCAATAATGAGTCCATAAAAATTTACTAAGTTATCCAAAACTGTTTCAATTGACATTTAGGCAATTTGGGTATTGTTTTTAATGTTCAGGCAAGCCATTCTTAAGAAGTGAGCAATGCCCTTGCACATTAATTCAGCACTGAATCAATTAACTAGCAATGCATGCAGTTTTGTATCAATATCTCATCTATTTTCAGTTAATTAGGTAACATGATTAGGATCATATGTGTTGAATTAACAGGTCAGTGAATCATTTCACTACAATTGTATCTAGGAGATAATTTGATCTGAAAGCCATATGAGAAGAACAACAGTTTACCCTTCTCATACTCAAGTTCCCAGTTTTGAATGTGATCAGCCCAATGTTTCAGGGAAAGAGTTCAGTTTTGAGTCCTATGTAGAATTTGTGCTTTGAAAGGTAAATTTCTAATGGAGGCATACAGGTTTTATAAAATGGTCCAACCATTTGCACAAAAACTGCACAACAAAATGACAGAGAAAATTCTTCAGTTCTTACTCCATATTAGTCAGTTCATATTTGTCACGCACTTCGTTTTCTCCTCCTGACTGAGGATCTGAGTGATGCATTTCAATAAAAATAATGTAGGTCATTGCTCCAAGTACAGCTCCCAGCAGAGGTGCAACTATAGGGACCCACCACCAATTATTACCAGCCCTGTAAGACAAAAAAGAACATGAATAACTATTATTTGCTACTCAAGTGAACACTTTATTGTATATTTGTCAATGAACAGATACAGTGACACTCACTGCAGCATAGACCTTTCTATTTTGTCTCACATTTCTGTAAATGGATGACACCCCTGTTTGCCCTGCCCAGGCTGTGATTGGAATGCTAAGTAACAAGCACCAGGCACGTTGGTTTGGTTGCACCTTAGAAAATAAGGCCTTTTTACTGCATGTCTGTTTGGGGACAGAGGGTAATTTCTCTGTTGTGGAAAGTGGGCTTCATTGACTTACAATGAAATGAACGGGGACATATTTATTGCCCAGCAGTCTTGACTAGTGCTGTCACCAGATGCTTGTAAATTGGTTGTCAAGAGTAATCAAGGCAAATGTATGTTACAAAAATGGGTTATCTCATGCACATGGAAAGTTGCAGGTTCACACCGGTAATGGTATATATGGTGTTCCTCTTGATATGTGTAGGAGATCATACTTGATTTTGATTATATTTCCCTTAAGGACTGTAATAAAACACAGAGACTATAAAGTGGATTATCTTTGACTGGAGCGGTCCAGATTCAAATTTCATGATGTAGTATTTTATCTCTGTGTTTAAAATGTGACGTCTTTCAGTAAGAGGCAAATAGACATTCAGAAGTTCTATATGCCTAAAAATCTTGCTTAGAATTGCTGTATTCACTAAGAGAATCTGGCAAGTTGGCTCCACTGAAATGTTTACAATCACTTTGCATAATTACTATGATTTAATTTTAAATATGTAGATTTATGAACATTTTTTAAAGTAAGTAGTCCACCTGTGTCAAACTATAAATAAGTTCTTATGCTTGAAAATAAGGTTCATAGAATTGCTCTCCCTTTCCTGGAGGTCCACATTCAGACAGTAAATAACTGAGTACTGGGTTCAGAGCAGACTCTCTGAACTGTTTTGATGCATTAAGGTGCTTTGATGGGATAACATGCTGTATTAATTGAATATGTGAGTCTCCAGTGAAAATCCAGCTACCTCAATTTCATGCATATTGAAAATGGAGATTTTTTTTCCTCCCAGAAATACAAAGGGACAAATTAATCTGTGAGAAGAACTTTACAGGAAGGTGCAGAGGAATTTTTAAGCTATAAGGATAATTATTCACCGCTCAGTTGTAGTTTTTAGCAGAAGTGAACTTCCGGTTAAGTCACAATGCAAGAATAGAGCTGGGCAAGTGTCAGTGCCCTATTGATGATACTGTTATTCCTTGTTCAGAAATGCCTTGGATGTGTATGTTTTACCTTTGGAATTATTTGTATTTTGCCCTGAGGATATAAAATAACTCCTGATATTGTCCTATTGACTTTATAAATCTGTTTGTTGTTGAATCACGAATGTCTCTTACGCCCTTGAATTTCTGGAACAAGCATGGACTAAGGTTTTATTGACTTAATCAGCACATCAAAATCTACATCAAGTACTTGCTTGTATTATTCTCTGGGAAGTGTGTGTACATGGGCATGGAAAAAAGGTGTTTCTTGGCAGGTGTCTCTCTTGTCTTGTTCCACAAACTGGCATGTGCCTCATCAGCTCCTACATGACCTTCTCCAAGTCATGGCCTGTATTCACAGCAGCTGCTGTCAGCTGTGCTTTAGACACCCTCTGTTAAGGTTCTGGGTGTAAAACCTTTATAGAAGGTGCTGTCAAAACTGAAACAAGATCGGGGCACAGCCAAGTTCGGAGTTTCCATGACAGTCCTGTCACCACAGGAGCAAGAACTCTCTGTGACAAGCCCAAATAACTTCACTGAAGGACCCTTAGTGCCCTTATACCCTGGCTTTACCCCAGTGCACAGCTTTGCTGCCAAGTTGGTAGGAAAACACCCAGCTCTGCCTCTGTTATCATCGGGTGTTCTTGGTGCTGGGTGGGGTGGGAGGCACCGGCTGTGAGAGGAGGAGGCAGCACACGGACCTGTCCAGCGGCACTTTGCCTAGCCGTGAAAATTTCCAGGAAATACAGTGTATAACCTACATGAACTGGGAACTTTGGCCCATTTTAGACTTGCGGATACTCTTCTCGCTGGCCAGCTGCTGCAGGACAGGGAACACCGGGATAATCCGGGCTGCAGTGCTGCACTCCAGGAAGAGCGCTCAACATTTCGGAGGCCGCTTTGCCACCCGAGCCCCTGTGCAGACAAGAGATGCGCCTCCTGACTGCACCTTTTCCAAAGTGCAGTTCGGTTTAGCCCGGGAGACTCGTCCTCGGTGCTGGCGACCACGAGGTGTCAGCGTTACCGCGCCGAGCCCGCACCGCCGCCGCTCGTCGCGGCCAGACCCCGCCGCAGCCACGGGCAGGAGAACCCAAAACTAACCGGGGTGGAATATCCCAGTGATACCTTCAAATGTTGACACGAAATGCTGCTCTGTGCAGCTGTTTCTCTCTCTATCGTTGCTGTTTCATGCTCTGTTTTGCTTGTGAAAATAGAGCCTGGTAATTGTACTTAAAGATCTGGCTGTTTTCTCACTACAGACAAAACTTTACTCCCCAAAACTTTTCTTAAGCTTATCAGAATATTAAGCATGTGCTTAAGAAAGACTGGTTGTCGCCATGGTTTTAGGGCTAGTCATTAGAAACACCGAGGTCTCTAAAGTCAGCTGTTGTCCCCAGTGATGGGGACAGTCAACATCTGTGACACCTCCTCCCAAGAGGCTGAGCAGCAGTTTGCAAGAGGAGGCCCAGTGCTGACTGCATTTATTGTGTACAAAATGGTGCTCTCGAGGGTGCTGCACTGACACCACCTTTCCAGCTGCAGTGGAACAGAACAGCTTCTAGTGGGAGCTTTTAGCCAAAACAAACCCATTGTTATGGGCTAGGGAAACCACAATGCAGCTTGTGTCCTCTGGCTTAATTTTTGGGGAAGCTGCTCTTTCAGGTGTCTTTGTGCAAAATGTAATAACAGCAACATTTAGAAAACCTCTGCTTAACTGCCTTCTTATCCTCTGGACAACTCTATGGTCCAACAGAAGAGCTCCCCTCCAGGCTACTTGCAGTTCACTGCCTGAATACATGATAAAACCAGAATTTACTGGACCTGCAAGCACAAAGAAGGGTAGAGGGGATGAACTAATTGTCTCGACGTTTAGAGCACTTGCTTGAGAATAGTGTAGAAAGTTTTGCTCCTGGGTACCTGATCTGTTCCCAAGTGAGGCTTTCCTAGTGGTCCCTGCCTGCTCTGTAGACAACATTTGAACACTCATTGACTTGGGCAGAGAGTGACTCATCTTGTGAGATGCTTCCTCAAATGTGGAATGTCTCCTCAAGTATTTCCTACTGCTCAGTTTGTGCAGCACTCCCCTCCTGTCACTGTGGAGGTTTCACGCTTAGGTCCCAGATCCTGGGCATGCCTTTACTAGAGAGCTTAAGCACCTGTCTCAAGGTTGTGAATTCCAGTTAAATGGAGACATCCAAGGTTTAGCTGTCAACTGTTGCTGCACTGCTTAAGTTGCTCATGTACATGTAACTCCAGCAGAGCATCAGGCAGTTCAGGATCCTAACTACAATCATTCAGGGTTCTCCCATGGTTCTTCCAGCTACCTAACAGGGCTCAAATTCTTCCTAGGTCCCACCAGGATATGTGCTCTAAAAAGATAAGAACATTCCCTTGAAATTATCATTCCTTTGGTTATAACTGTAGCCTTTTAACCGAAGGCAGGCAAGAAGACTTTTTCCTCAATTTATAAAGCCCAGTTTATTCTGGCAATGACCAGAGATCTTGTATCTCATTTTGTTTATTCACATTTTAAAATTTCTTAGCAAGGTCTTCACAGTGGGATTGCAAATCTGTATACAAATCCTAAAGCTACAGTAGGGAGGAGCCCATACTGGTACAGATGTAGAGTTTTCTTGTAGCTTCCTTGATGTGAATGTGTAAGATCTTAGCTTTGGAGGGGAGGGGAGTTCACAGGTATTCTGTGACTAGATCACAGTACTTCCAAACTTCCAAACCTTTTAAGTAATGTAATAACCAACTTCATAATGTGTTACAGATTATAGCACATGATACCATGGTTAATACCACAGTCAACAACTACTTATAATTACAAAGATATGAGAGGGGAGAATCTGAAGTGTGGGATGTCACTCTGTGTGCCCTTGTTTTTAAAAAAAGTGCCGTCTAATGGTGCTGCTGGGGAGGAGAAGTTTGGAGGTAACTGGGCTAGTGACCTGACCTCCTGCCAGAGGCTCACCAGATCTGTGTTACATCCCAGCCTTGGCTCTGGCTTAAGGTGTGACTGTGTGCCTGTTTCATCTATGCCATGCCTGGCTATTTTTGTATGAGAAAAGCTTTGCTAGTGCTCTCTCCAAGTAGGCACATGATTTGTGTAGATAGAAATCATAATAAATGCAAGTTATTTGTGCATGGTGAAGTAGCTAAAATAAAATCTCTATTAACCAGAGCTCTCTAGTGGCCGACAGTACTTCTGGGGATTCCTACTCGTGAATAACTGGAAAACCAAACCAAACAAAAATAACCTAAATTTTGTGATGACAGATTACTCTTACTTAGATACCCCAGAGTGCTTCTTGCACTGGATATGTGTAAGCTGTGGATTTGCTGTGAGACTAATTAGCTGTGCCTTTGGCCAGCCAAGAGCATGTGTGTGTGTGCACAGCCATGCACGGGGATTTGAGAGCGTGCCCTGAAATGTGGGAACATGAAGGGAACTTTCTTTCATTCACTCCTTCACTCCCAGGCAGGAAGTCAGGCTTTTAGATTGTTGTGTATTTCTGCAATAACTCAATAGTAGTAATGGGCTAAATCAATCTAATACCTCTGTGTTTCTTACAGCACCCAATAAATACTTCCACCTAACTCTCTTCTGATTTCACTTTTTTTTTTTTTCTGAAAGCTGCAGAACATGAGAAGAAAGAACTCATATTTTCAGTGACCTCTAAGAATCTCTAATATTTTGGGAAGGTTCTGCTTGAAACAATGATTGATATTAGAGATAATGCATGTTTGATTTGCCCTGGGAGCAGGAAATCCTTTTTAAAGCCCAGTTCCTCGAGGATATCTGGCTTAAAGTGCATGAATCGCTGCTTCTGGTATGTAAAGAATTACCTGTATGTATATAAAGTATGGCTTGGTACCATGTTGAATCAGGATCTTACTTTCCTAGAAACAATTTTAGCCAAGAGCATTTTACCTCATATCCAGGCATACTTACGTGAACACTTCCATCCCCCACCCTGCAACGGCTGTGAAGAGCCTTGGGCCCAGATCCCTGGCCGGGTTCATGGCACAGCCACTGTTCATCCCCAAGGAGCAAGTAAGAACAATTATAAGAAGTCCTACTGCAATTGGCTCCAGGCCCTTCGGGACGCTGTTATTTCTAGTGTCGAAAATAGCAAATATAGCCAGAAGAAGAACAGCTGTTGACATCACCTGGCCAAGGCAAAGAAAAGAATATTAAGCAAATATGTGCAGATTCTTTCCAATAATGAAAAGAGGGGCTATGGTAGTTCTGTGGATTGGGGTGGCTTAGAGCTGGTATTTAGGTTTATCCCACTATACAGAGTAGAAAAATTTGGAAATCAATGCCTCTCTACTTCACAGCAATGAGATGTTTTGATCTCTGCTGAAAGACAAAGACAAGAAGTGTGCTGAAGACACTTAAAAAAAGTAATCTGCAACACCCTGGTGTGGAAAGAACCGAGGATTTAAAAAGCATCTCCTGTGTGATGTCTGACGCTTTGTTTCCATATTTTTTTCCTATCAATTTAACAGTTCTATTCACTCAATTTTTGGTAGTTCTGCTATGCCAATGCAATCAGTTATGCTGATATAGAAGTGTTTCACATGCCTGTAGTTCTCGCTGATAAATTAGACTAAATCTGCACCTTTCTATCCAGGTATTGCATAACATCAGAAGAAAAAGGGAAATCTACAAAGTCAAAACTGATCAGCTAAAAATTAGGAATGACCCAAATTAATGTTGCATGGATAACTGTAACGTGAACTCTGTATTGCATATGCTAATTGAGCTGATGAAGGAAATTTTCTTAGAATTGCTTCCATGGAAATGCAGTTCTACTAAAATCAAATGCTTTGTAAATGTTGATTTTGCTAATAATTAACTCGATGGGAAAACAGACAGAAGCTTCAATGATGTCAAAACATTCAGTTTCTATCCTGATTTAAAGAAGTTCAAGTTTGGGGGTTTTAAAAATTATTTTTATTACATCTTTTTTTAAAGTTTTTTTTTAGAACATTCATGGGTAAAAACATCTTAGGGAAAAATCTGTTGACTGATCCAAAGATCAGAACTGTCTTTCTTACAAAACTTCAAAAGACTGTTTGGATTTTTTTGAAACCAGATTGCACAATCTTTTACATAAGGAATCCTGTGCTCAGGCAATCCCTAGTTTTTCATACCTTACTTTTGCAGTATTTATTTCGTGCATGACTGAAGAATATGGGTAAATAGTTTAGAAGTAGATAAAAGATATGCAACTTCATTTTTTCACTGTTGCATAAGTAATATTGGAGGATAGACAGCAAATACTACAAATCTATCTGCAAAGAGAAGGTTGAAGAGGAGGCTTGTGGAAGCAGGAAACTCAGTTGTTCAGGGTGTGTTAAACTGTTTGCTTAAGCTTTACTTAAGGTCCACAAAATGGGCTGGATTTTGATGTAATGGACATGACTCTGCTGAGGTTTATGGAGAAACATTGATTTATGCTGAGGATAACCTCTTACACATATTGCACTGAAGATAGGTAGAGTGCAACAATTAAGATGATGAAAACAACAATTAAGATGATGTGAAAAGAACAACCTGAAATTGTCTTGCTTGTAAAATATTACTAAAAGGTAACCCCCCCACGAACAGCATTGCATTCTCATTGTATTTTACACAGGGACATATGACCGAAACAGTAAGATTCACAATGCTCCTTAGATCTATGTATTTTTTTACTACTTGGTCTTGCAGATTTTAGTACATTTAATTTGCAGAATTAAGACAGCAAGTGCACTTACCTGATCTGCAAATCCATTCATGAGGGACAGATATGGAGCTGGGTATGTTGCAAAGATATGTGCTGTTGCATTAGGTCCCGTGACTTCAAGTTTCCCATCGCTGTAATCCATAAAGGCATCTGTAGAAAACAGCCAGTAACTGCCTGCCCTTCTCCACAGACACTGGGTTTTCCAGGACTAGAATGTATGGGATAGGTCTGTGCACTTCTCATTCTCAGCTGAAACTGATTTTTAAGGTCCCTTCCAACCCAAACCATCCTGTGATTCTGTGCTCTCTTTTTCTTGGAGCACAGTTCATGGATTTGGGGTGATGTACTCATCCTACCCTCCTGTCTCATCTCTCCTCCTGTACCTTGAAGTATTCACTTTATAAATCACAACTTTCAATATAGGGCTGGTTTTCCTCTGCCCACTGCTCCAAACTCAGTGCCAAGGAGCATTTTCTGATTCTGAATACAGTTGCATTATTCTGTAAGAGTTGCTACACTTGGTAAGATGCCCCAAGCAGTGTCCCAGCTGTGCAGTTGTGGATACTCAGCCACCAGGAATTATTGTTATTCCATCTGACAGTTGTGCAATTTTAGAAATAAGTATTTAGAAATAAGAGGACACTGAGATGAAGCACTCAAATCTCCATAGACAGACATGGAAAACAAACTCTAATCCATTATTTTATTAGTGGATCCAGTGATGAGATGATACTTGCAAGTAAAGAAACAGCTCCCCGTCTCCTGAAGCTAACAGAAAAATCTAATTCTCCTTGCTCCTGTGTTTTTTCTAGTTTTGCTTAAGGCACAACATGGATGCAGAGAATATTTAGTTGTTTACTTCGATCAGGCTCTCATTTGTAATGTTGGATTATTTTTTTGCACTTAACTATTAGGAAAAAATAAAAGGATGAGCTCCACTGTCTGTTTTTCAACTATAGAGTTTTCACTGGACCTCAATGAGTACAAGACAATCCTGCAAGTTGCAGGAAGGAAAAAGTACAGGAGAGGTTTGAGATTTAATAATAACAAGAGGAGGGCAAAGTACTTGAGCAGAGATAGGGAGATGAGAAAATCCCGCACTCCTGAACACCAGGAAGATGCCTCCAACCCTAACCCCAGCCCTATGTTCCCTATTTTGGCTCCCTACCCTACTGCTGCCCTTTTAGCAGAATAGTGGTTCCACCTCCAACCCCATATCATATTGACACACTGCTGCATCCTGGCCACAGATGTAATTCTGCTGTCAGACTTGAGGACAACTCAAACTGAGATGGAAATCCTGTTCTGCAATCCCACAGTTTCCAAATTCTAACATTAACTTTAAAAACAAAGAAAAGCCACCAAACTCAAAACAATTATGATGGTTCCCAAAGATTTTTCTCCTCAGGGTTACTGTGGGTACTGAGCCCTGAGCTGACAAATAATGGTCATTTCCATTTGTATTTTCCCTCTATTGCACCTTGACCCAGCACTATCTGCAGACATTATACCCATAGGAGAGAGACTTTGGAGGAGACAGGCTGGGCCAGTAGAAGCAAAGTTTTGGAGTGGGGGATTGAATAACTGATCTGACTGAATGGATTCATCCAGTCAGTCAGCCTGTTACTAAGTTTTTTCCTTTTGTGGCATGCTGTGGGAAAAAAACATGCCTCAAGGATAATGGTAATCTTTTTTTCTTTTCCCTCTCTAATATGTGACCTCTTTATCACTCTACCTGCAGTTCATTGCCTTGGAGAGCCATCTCTCTAGGGTGGTCTGAAGTTTGGTCAGGAGGGACTTGATCTCATATCCTGTACCCTCAATGAACGATGTTGGTGATATTTGCCTACAGGCACTTGTAGCAGGTCTTTAATGTTTCTAATTTGCTTGGAAGATGGATAGCCCTGTATCCTGGCTATTAAGTAATTTAAAATCCTCACTGAGAAATACATGATCTCAGAGTATCTGATTTCCCATGAATAATTTTTCTAAATATCAGAACATTTCCTGGAGCATTAGTGTTTCAGTAAATCTGTAGGATACTTGGAATGTTCAAGCCATTGTTTTTCCCTTCAAACTCTTTATGCTTCTCCCTTTCTTCTTTATGATTTTAGCTTCAGTCCTGCCATTAGCCCTGTCTGAACAAGAGTCCTCTTCCTGCTTGACATTCATTGAGAAATTGGGGCCTTAGAGACTGCCTGACCTCTAGTTTGTCCTGTGAACATGTCTAAGGTGTACTCACCATAATAAATCCCAAAGACAGCCGCTGCTCCAACAAATGCTCCCAGGAGTTGTGCTAATATGTAAATTGGTAATTTGGTCCATTTTAATCTTCCAGTCACGCACATGGCTAATGAAACAGCTGGGTTTATGTGACCACCTGAAAAATAAATCACAAAATAAGTCACGTCGATGAATCAGATACATGAGAATAGGTGAAGGATTTGTAAAAATGCGGGCATGTTTGAGCACAAGACTAGTACATGCTTTTCTACACGTTATTCTGCACTTAAATGTTGACTGGAATGAAACTGAAACAAGCTGGATGAAATTAGAGGAGGGAGGGCTAAAGCCACCAAGCTCCATCTTCGTTCTTGGTGTTTGTGGACTGTAGTGTTTATCAAACTGCTGTCCTGCAGTCTGTAATCTATAGATCTACAGACAACTTTTCTAGAAAAACCTAAATCTGCCCTATCCGTTGTGAGGGGAGGGTCCCACATTCTGAACATATTCTCTCTCCTTGAGGCCTTTGGCTTTGTACTTTTAGGGTAGGATTGGGGCAGCAGAGCATTAATTTGGTTTCACGAGAATGTATTATGATTAAGGACTATCACTGGCTTGATCACGTATCTTGAGGCAGATCTGGAGTACCCTGGATTTAAGTCATGTTTATGACCCTGTCTTCACCCTGGGGTTACTTAGGAACTCCGTTTTCAAGAAGACAAAATAAAATTATGTTAGGGCTGTCCAGCTTCATGCTGGCTGTTGGGGAGCTATGCCTACATGGGATCTGGGGACAGCAGTGCATAGCTCTTCATCACAGGCTTTCATCAAGTCCACAATAAGGGAACTGATAAAGTAGCTGTGCTGAAACAGAGTTCTGTTTCCTGTGAAACTTCCTTCCTTTTTATTCAGGAGTAGCTCCATCTGAACTCATACATAAAAAGGATGTAACAATGGAATTCCTTGTGATAATTTTAGTTTTTAAAATATATTTATTATGTCACATGATATTTGCTTCCCTCAAAACATTTTATCTACATGGGACAAAAGTGTTGGGTGCTTTTGGAAAACTTCATTGTTTACAAATATGTAGTTGTTCTTTAAGAAATACAAATTGGCAAATAAATAAACAGATGAAAAAGCACTCCACAGTAAAAATACTGCAAGGACATAGGATCCATTGCTTATCTTCCAGGTAAAGTCTCATTTCAGTCTGGATGGATATCAGAAAAAATGGCCCTTTTCTTTGGTAAAAAACCTGAGAGAGCATGTCCTTTATCTGTCAAAGGTTAGTGATGGAGAAAGGGCCTCTATGTACAGTTTCTGTGTTTGTTTGCACTTCAGGTCAGTGAGTCATTATCTTATGAAATCCAGGCACCTTTGATACATAATGAACTGACAAACACAGATAACAAGTTGGATAAAACCTTCTTTGTACCATTTCCAAAACTCTGACCTAGCAGCACCAGTCTTGAATTAATTTTGAATTCCTCACTGTGTTTCAAATTCTTCAGCAGAGAGAAAATAGATAGATGGCACCTTGTTTAACAGCCCTTCATGTGAATTTTGATTAATTGTTGTCTTGTCTTTTGTTCCTTACTCAGGCTGGAATGAATAATTTTTGTTTCTTTCAACACCTGATATTGTTCCCCACCTGTATATAATACAGGGTGATTATGATGGCCAGGACAAGTCAAAATAATATTAGTGATGGCTGATTAACATGAAGTCTGGAAAGGAAAAGTCTAGTTGAAGGCTCTCATGCTGACACAAGGGAGTTAAAAGATTTCTTGGTTCTTGTACCACTGCTAGTGTCCTGGTTAAAAAAAAAAAAAAAGTCCACTTTGGACAGTGTGTTCCCCATTCTTTTGTAGTTGCAGTGATCACAGTCATGAGTTTGAAATGTTACATTGGAAAAAATAGTGGGAAATTATCTAGATATTGAGGAAAATTAGATGGAGAAAAATAAAAAGAGGAATTTTCCTAAGTAAAAAAGCTAAAAATCACCAAGCATGCAGACTATACTTTTTGTTACCACGAATTTAGAATTTCGTAAAGAACTGATGCAAAATATTTTAGCAGTACTTAAACATGAGACTTCATGGCCAAACAGCCACAGAAATTGCTAACAAATTCTATATTAGGAACTGGTATTCTGAAGTGTTCACATAGTGATCATATGTTGGATAACTACAGCCTGTTGAAATATCTGTTCCTCTTCCTTCACAGAGAAAACGCACTGTGTGCAGAATCCTTTGTCATGGGAGAAACACAGGAAGCACAATACTGCAACATCTGCAACTGCTCTGCCCTGCTGGGATTGAACTCTAATTTTCTACATAATAACGGAGATGAATATCCCGTAAAGATGCAAATGTAGGACAGGTCTTCACAGGTTTGTTTTCATGCTACTGCATTAGAAGAGTTTCCCTGCCTATATGTAAACCAAGAGCTGTAGTTTAAAGTTGTTCAGATAATAAGATTGTGCTGCTGAATTAACTTTATGTGGTATTAAGGCACAGTTCTGCTCTGTTTCAATGACAGTTATAAGACTGCCTGTTTTGTAGAACCTTGAGCACTTTCTAATGTGAACTTGGAAACCTCCTGATGCCTCTGTAAAAGTATTTGTAAAAGAGAAGAGAAATAGCCCCAGTAATGTCTGCTACAGCAACTGTTTATAATGGCCTGGTTATACCTACAGAAAGTTGTCTGGACCAACTTTACCCTCTTTATGAAGGGTAGGAAATGCCTCTATGAGAACTGGAGCACAAGGGCACCGTTTTCTTTAAGAGGTCAATATAAACTCTGCATAGAACATGAAGTATTGTGTATTATAATGCACAACACTGTTTATTGTTACAGCCCATCATTTTCTATTAAAGGGAGAATTTAAATGTTAAGAGCAGTTGTGCTAATGTTTCTGATATTAGTTTGGCCAAACTCAATGATGGAAATAGGAGGGGAAGCAGTATCCCATATGGCACATGTAGACAATGATGAGTTAGCCCAGCTACAGGCAAAAGAGAGATTCCTGACCAATGTTGAGGAAGAGCAGAAACAAAGGCTCAATGGCATTACATTGACAGTGTATCACTGAATGTGTCTCTAGTACTGAATCTTTTTGCTGTTTCTGCAATAGCAGACTGGCTATTGCCTGTCACTGAACATGAAGAGATGAATTGCACTCTGCAAGGTGAACCCTGCTCATTACACCCATTAGTGGGCCATTCTACCTTCTAGGTAGCTGGCCACCATTTTATCTGGTGACTGCTGGATTGCTTTTCACAGTTAATTCTTTAAACGCGGTGCCTGTGCTGTCCAGGATCATCTCTACAGACAGAATTTTCTAAGCAACACCAAGCAGATTTCTGGTTTGCACAGAATACTTTCTGTAAAAGCCAGAGGTCTGCCAAGGCTTGCACACTGTAGTTCAGACAAGAATTTGGTGGAAGATTTCATCAAACACAAAGAATAGAAGGAAACAACAACATAAAGGATTTACTAGCAAAACGCTGATGTGACTCTGCTGTAACAGTGCTTACTGTTGCATTGTTTATACCATGGAATGGAAGTACTTTAACAAGGGAGCCTTAAAACTGGAGCAATAAATGCTATATGAGAAAACAAGTCACTTACCAGAAACACCCCCAGTCACATACACTGCTACGGTCACTGCCATTGCAAATCCAATGGTCATTGTCATGGGCCCGCCATGGACTCCTCGGCTGAGGACAGCCTGTCCCACACACCCACACCCCAGTGCCTGTGTTTGAAAGAGAAATGTAAAATCACCCGTGTGTCTGCCAAATGTTATTGGTTAGTTTGCAACTTTTGTCCTGGTACAGCTGAAAACACTGTTGAATATTGAAGCAGTGCTAGAATTTGAGATTAGTGGCATGTGTGCCATTGTTGCCTTTGCTGCAGTGCACATTTGCTTTTTATTTTCCCTGGCTCTGTCACCAGGAAGAATGTCTGCTAATGAGGACTTCTCTCCCCACAGAAAACAGTTTTCAAGTACAATGATGGGATACAGATCAGAATTTGGACCATAAACAAGATCTCACAGCCTCTACAACAAAACTCTGCATCTGAAAGTGAAGAGGGAATTAATTCTGTATGGTAAGTTTTCAGTTATAGATTGTTGTTATAAGCAGTGAAGAAATTACTATAAAAGTTATGAAAGATAGTTCAAAAAGCTTTTAGTGTTTATTGCTGAAAATCTGGAATGGGACAACTTTCTGGCGATTACAGTGTTATTGTTATGCTGACTTTATCAAAATATTTCACTGGCTCTGCAGCTGAAGTGGGGATATCTGAATAATTCACACTGGAGAATTCTAAGTGAATTTAAACTAGCTTCCGTTTTATGTTGGTTCCCTTCAGAATGAAGTTCAGCAACACATTTAAATATTTGCTTAAAAGAATGTTTGTTCAGTTCTAAAGCCTCTGCTTAGCTTCCAGCACATGTTTAGGTCCTAATAAAGTTGATAGGAAAGATATTCAAAGATACAAAAGGCCTTTAATTTGAGACAGACTAGCTGATCCATTTCTGTGTCTTTGAAAATCTGCTTTTTATATATATGCCTAAGTGCTTTGCTGAACAAGGATGGAAGCTGTATGGAAGCTATCAAATGATGTCTATAGTCTGAAAACTTTTTCTTCTCTGCAGCTGTAAGTTATATGAATCTTACCATTTCTGGGATGTGACTAGATTTATCTTGAGCAAACTTAATTGCTTATTTTCACTTGCAAGGCAGTCGCATTCAGAACCTGCAAAGTAATGGGAAAATCTCTCCTGCCTTAGGAATAGACTGTACCAAAAAGATTTGGTGATTGAGTTTTAACAAGCAAGTCCTACTAGAATGGATGCAATTTAAACAGGCAAAATCATACTTTTGTTTCCATTATTTCCCCAAGGGGTTTTAGCTAACACCAAAATGTGACAGAAAAGCTCTCAACCTCTTAACCAGCTCTGTAAGGCAGACGGCGTTTCTGTTATAAGTGCCCCGAGACTGTGTCATACACCCAGGTGCAGTTCTTGCCTTAAGGTCATAATCATGTAAGCAAACAAAACATTGTCTGGTGCCAAAGTGTTACAGCTCTGGGGTTACGTAAGGGTAGGGTGGTGTTAGATAGCTGCAGTTTATTGGACTGTATAATTGAAAGCTCCATGATACATTGCAGGCTGCAGTCAGACTGCAGTGGATGACACACACTTACGTTAGGAGTGCTCTCGTTGCCCCATCCTATACCCAGCAATGCAAAGGGTAAGCACAGATGCACATACAGATAGCAAACCAGAATTAAATACACTGCAGTTGTTCACAGCTGAAATTATAAGGTTTTTTTAAAACTTCATATGAGACAATTCTATTCATAATGCTTTTATATGTTTAATATGGAAAGAATGGTTATGCTGAAATTCATTAAGTTTGAGTTTAGGGCATGAGTCTAGAGGAGGTGGAATTAGACTTCTCAAAGGGAGCAATCCAGAATTGCCCCAAGCAAGATTTCATGAAAGACATGGCTCAGACGTGGAGCAAGTTCAGTAGGCTGCTCTGGGTCCCTGTGTACACTGGGGTGAAGGTTGTGTTCAGGAAATCAGTTAGATCTGCAAGTGTGCACTTTTGTGCTGAAATGTAGACAAAGTTTTGCAGATTCAAAGAAAAGGCCATTCTTACGAAAATATTACCCCCTTCTGGTCTGGTCAAGGATGATGAAAGAAGAGAACAGGAGCAGAGGAGATGGTTATAGAAAAAATAAGAGACAGCAACAACATCTCTGTATACCAAATACAAATTCTCAAGAGAAGGATGGAAATAACAGAGAGAAGCTGTGGCCTCCCTTCCCTGATTACCAGAACTGAGGAGAATCATACAGAAACAGCTGTGTAATCCTCTTGCATAGTAAGTTCTGCTCTGCATGTCATAGAGAAGCACATAACTACAGATGCTCCCTTTCTGTGCTCACCAGCCTCAGGAGGAGGCAGACAAGCCAGCTGGGACACAGCTGCACTCGGTGCACCTTGGGACATGACTGCCTGTGCATGTACAGCAAAGGAACCACTGCAGGCACAGTCAGTGTGTGCCCATTCAGGGGTGGGAACACTGGCAACTGAACCTGCAAATCTGAATCATGCCACAGTAATAATTTCTCCATTTGCTGACCTTTTTAGAAGGAGAGAAAAAGTTGTCTCACGCCTACTGTAGCTAGGTTGGCACAACTGGAAACTATCACCTAATCATGTAATTACATGAGCAGCAATTTAATACCCTGTGAGTCTTTGCTTGACTGAGTTAAGACCAACTAGATCATCAAGTTGTAACTAAATATTCTAGGGTTTTAGGCCAAGCTCAGCCATCATTTGCGCCCACAAAACTCATTGATTGAACTACATGAAGTTAATGGGAGTTTAATTTATAGTAGAATATAGCCAGATCTCTTTATCTTATCTTGTCTGTCTTATGTTACCAGGTTTTCCTCTTAGCAGTTGTCTGTAGCTTGATTTGCTTAAATTTATTGGAGTAGCTTCAATACTGACTTTTTATGCTTACAAAGTAATTAGATTATTGTCATAAATAACATGTTTGGGTGTGGAAGAGCTGTCTGCACCTTCTCTGCCAAAAAAATTTGCTTCATAGACATTAGATCCTTTTCTTTCTTTTAGATAGCAAGGCTAATGTTAGGAAAGGAAAACAATTGGCCTCCAATGAGCATAAGGTCCTATTAATGCCTGGAAGCTTGCAGGACTTTCTGCATCCCACTCATTAGACTAAAGACCTGTACTATTTTCAGGATTTTTGCAGATGCTTGTAATACCATTTTTCAGTGAAAATAGGATTTCCTGCAATATGTGAATCCAGAATTTTAGGGAACCTATTTTTCTACATGGAAAGCTCTAGGCATCTTAAAGCAAAATACTTATTAAAAAAAAGCCTCCTTCTTATGAGAAACCCTAGAGGTCATGTGCATTCATAGCCAGACACTCAGACTGTCACATTAAAGAAGCAGCCAAGTCTCCTGCTTTTCAGCAGTGTGGAGACAATGGCATGGGTGTTGTCACACCTTTTACATCAGCAGCTCCAAGCTGTGGTGAGTCACATACAGGGGACCACAGGTGTCCTTGCAGGCAGACTGTGGCTTCAGTGGCTGCACAGCTGATGATGCTGTGCATGAGTACACGTGCTACGAGGAATACAGAGTCAGCAGTTGCAAAAAAACCAGTTTTTTTAATTATAAGCTGTACATTTTCATTCAGGAAATGCTAGAAAAATAGTTCAGAACTTTCTGTTTTAGTCAGTTTTCAGGACAGAATCATACTTCAACAACCACAGCTAGTTATGAAGAATCTCCAAGGATCCCTCCACCAATGGACTGTTTTCTGTAAGGCTGCCTTTGTTCAGGTGAGGCAGTAACCCTGCCCTTTTCCCACGCCACGCTTCCACCCTTGTTCTCCCACTGCTCCTCAGACAGGCATTTCCTGCTAGCCCAGGACTTGTCCTCTCCTGTTTTCCAGACTGGACAGGCTGCAGTGCTGCTCTGGGCTCTGCCATGTGTGCATTTGTTCCTGCCCAGAGCTGTGGAGGGGACAGACTCTCAGGCAGTGCAGTGTTAGGCTCAGGCTGTCCTTGCAGTGAGTGCCCTGCTATCCTAAAGCTGCCCATTCCAAATCTGCGGGAGCAGAGTGATATTCTGGGATACCTCAGGACATGAGAGGAAGCCCTGATGTTTCACTTCTTAGGGAAATCTCCATGATTTCTTCAAGCAGCCAGACCTAGCACTGCATATTTAGGCCCTTAAAAGCAGGGATACAGGCTGGAAGAGTCCGAGAATCCTCTGGAGACTGGGAAAAGTGGTTGCATTTGCACTTCCCTGTTGGCAGGGATCTCTTTGATCAAAATTGCCCATGAAAACGTTACAGGGTTGCATGTGGAATACTGTAGCCTTGTGCAGTTCCCCCTGCCCAACATTTATATTTCTGTATAGAATTAGTTACTTATAAAAGCAGTAAATAAACCTTTCATTTTTAAGAGGCACTGAGTGCTAAATTGATGGTGTCCTCCTAAAGGTCTTTAATTTGGAGTGTGTTTTAGAACTCACTTTCATTCCCACCTCCTCCGTTTACAAAAGTCTGCTTAAGAATTTATCTATTGCATTTCATAATAAGGTGTTTTGTAACACATTAAAAACTCATTCTTCACAGAGTCATATTTTTGCTATGTTTCTGTGTTATGTAGGTTCTTAATTTAGACATGGCTCCTAAGCATTCTTTCAATAGGGGCAGTAATTCTAACAGCAACAAAAGCAGGGATCTATTAGAGCTTCTAAAAGTCAGGGCATTAGCTCTGCAAGAATTCAAGTTGCAGGAAACTCCTGTTCTTTCAGGCAAGAACAATCTTCATCTAGTTTAATGTTTAATATTTTCTATCTTTTGTTAAATCAGACAGTACTTAAGCTTTTAAAGGTGAGATAAAAATACAGTTTACCTGTCAAAGTAAATCTTAAATCCTTTAAAAGCACATGGCTCTTATTTTATCATTAATTAAATGCTTGGTGGGGTGGGAAGGATTTCTGTACATTACAATTTAATCAAGCTTAGAGTAATAAAAAATCACTGTATTTTCTCCTGATGATCTCCTGGGACACAACCTCTTGGGTTCAGATGGATTTCCCTTTATGTTTTTTTCAGACTTGCCATCTAATAAATAAAGGGTGGAAAAAACCCCACCCTTATCATTTAGTTAATTAAATAGTATAGACATAAGCCTTAAAATTATTGACATTTTGAAACCATTTTCTAGTGACAGAAGGCATTACTACTTGGAGACATGAATGGAAATGTAATAAGTCTTTGGATGAATTGTGTATATAAGGCTTTTAAAACATATAAAGACCAGGTTCAAATTGCTTTGTGGGAAAAAATACAGTAAAAATATTGAAGGACAGACTATGCTGTGCTATATAAACTGATGTTTTTAAAGTTTTATTATTGCTTTTGCATATGCAATAGGAGACAAAAGTTTGAAATCACCTGGAGAGACTGCAAAGGTCTGCATTTTCTCCTATTTTATTATGATTAATATTGCACTCTTCATCCTGAAATGCTAAATGCTTTTCTTTCCTGAATTATAGAGGGCAACTGGCTTGAGTTAGTTTCTTCAGTGAAGATTATTTTTATTTTCTTACTAATTTTTAGAAACTCAGGAGAGAAAGGAACTGAAATGTGATATTCAGACACAAACTTTAAGGAGTGAAACATTGCCCCTTGCATCAGGGCTAGGAAGAGAAGGAAAGAAAATCTTACCTAGTAGCTTCTTGAGGAGAAAAAGAACCTATTCAGGTGCTGCTTCCCTCCCGTGTTACATGTTTATTCTTGAGCTATGTTTCTTTGCTTTCCTTCCTACATCAACTGAAAAGCTTAAAATCTTTCTAACTCTTAAAATGTGTTTAGCCTCTGTATCAGCACCCAGGGAATCACAGCATTCAGGAGGAGTGCAAGAGAGGGCATTGCAGATTCTGAGACAGGAGGTTTTCTGTGCTCTCCTTGGAGTATAAGGGTAAATATACATTTTCTTTTACTCTTTTCTTTGAGTGCAGGAAAAGAGCGGCTGATCTTTGCTGTGGCCTCCTGCTTGGAGGTGCATAGTTATGAGGAATTAAAGCCTAAGCTATTTTCTGTTGAAAAGGGAAAAAAAAAGGTGAATGATTTTAATAGTAAAGAAACCTTTTATTTTTAATAGTAAAAAATAGTAAAGAATGGGTTAGAGAAACTGAGTCATGTTTGCCTTTAAACCAGATCATGGACTGGAGAGCTCACTAGAATTCACTCTTACCTAGAATGGTTTATTGAACAGTTGAGATCGCAAAGATATAAACTCACTGCATGGCACAAACTACATTTATTATCTTTTATTCAGTTCTCCAACTGTTTATGACAGTTTTAAAAAGTTATTACCTTTATTACCTTTTTTTTTTATTTGGTGAAGCTTTCAAAAAAACACCCTGTAAATTTGCATCTGTAAAAATGTAAATTTGAGTTTTGTACTCACAGTGGAACG
This sequence comes from Pipra filicauda, assembly GCF_003945595.2. Classification (NCBI taxonomy): domain Eukaryota; kingdom Metazoa; phylum Chordata; class Aves; order Passeriformes; family Pipridae; genus Pipra; species Pipra filicauda. Next base: position 4,992,850 of record NW_024104976.1, on the reverse strand, counting down.
TTGGAAAGATGCAAATATTCTGTAAGACTCAGGGAGAGGGCCTACACTTCAGTCCTACAGATGCAAACTTTCTGGGAAAAAGTGTATCTACAGAAAAAGGTCTTGGAAAATTAAATTCACCTTGCTATAAACTCTTGGTTAAACGATGGGAGCTGAGTTATGTGTTGGGACTGATGTTGCAGAAATGAAGGTAATTTTCTTTCAAAGCTTTCGTGCAACATAACATCTGAGTCACCTGAAAGTTTGAAATGTCATATACTGGAAAACTTAAGTTTGGATTGAAAACTGTGACTTTTCAGAATTACTTGCTGTACTAAACATTTTGGGGTAAAAGAACAATTAGGTAACCCTCCTTTCAGTTTTTTCACACTGCTAATTATTCAGCTGAATTAAAGAACGACTTCAGAAGCAGGAATGTTGTCTAGAAAAAACATTAATTGATTTTGATAATAGTAAAACTATAGAAATAATACCTATGTGCAAGAACCTCCTTAACCTCAGCACAGCTATGAGTCTTCATTACCACTTTGTCTTCTGTCTGCAATGCTGATTTAATACAGTTGCAAAAAGAGAAAGAGTTTGCACATCTTCACCAGAACCATTAGCAAAATTTATTGCCATCAAAATATATGCAATTATGACATTAGATTAATGAGTGACATCTGTTATTTATTGGTTGTGCTATAGTATTGCTGCTAGAGACCCTAAGGTGTGGATCTCTGACACAAGAGCTGCTTTCAAAGTGCAAACGTTGCCAAGGCCCATGGCATCATTATGTAATATTTAAAAAGCTGAGTGACATATCAAAATATCAATTATAAATACACTTTAAAAAACCTTTTTGTCTAGCTCTGACAAACTTAAGCTTACTTGTCTAAGAGCTAAAAATACAAGATTCTGTTCTCCAGGAAATTCATTGCTCATGGAAAATAAGGCAGCTCTTGAAGCTACTGATATTTAATTTTATATCTTGACAGTATGCAGAGCAAATCTTGTTTATACTATACGAAGAAAATGCCTCCCTTTCACAAAAATTTAGAACATGGAGTTTACCTTTGTTTAAATTTTCTAAGAAGTGATTTTGTATTAAATGCTAAACACTTACTTAAGGGGTAAAGGATCAAAAGCTACGTTTGCTTTCATGTAACTACATCATGTAATGAAAATTCTAACAAGTGTTTAGAATAAGAGATACATGTTACCATACAGTATTGTAATTAACATGCCCTGGAAAATAGGGCCACAAAATGAAAGATACAGAAAAGCTACTTAAATTTTAATCTTCTGGACTGAGCAAATCCATACAATGTCAATCTTGAAGATTTTTCAGGCAAGACTCAACTCTGCAACAAAGCAGGAGTGATAACTTACATAATGAGGTGGACAGAATATGAAAACAAGACAAAAATAATTTGATGATCAAAAGATAAATAGCCCTCCTTCTCATGAGCTGGACTATTTTCAGTGTAGGGTTTTATGAATTCAGTTCTTGCTTGTCCCCTGCATCCTCTGTGCACACACAAACATTTGCTTCAATAGGAGTTGCAAGAGGCTCCCCACGTCCAGTTGGAGACCAGGCTTATAGGAATATATATATGTACAGGAATATGTATTAGGAATACATATACTCCCCACTTGTCTTTATATGCTAAATGGAAGCCTGTGTTCTGTCTCAGCAAAGAAGTAGATGCTGCTCCGGAATCAGGAGATTCTGGCTCCTCTGCAGCTCCTTTCTGAGAAACAATGTTCAGTAAGATGCTCTTGAGAGTGAAAAAGAAATACAAGCTCTGTTAGGTGAGCAGTAGCTGTTAAAGGAAGCCACATGGCCCATTTGGCATCTCTTTCTGGAACTGTTTCAATTCAGATATACTTAATGGTGTATGTCAGAGTAAATCCCATTTTGTTTGAGAGCAATGCAGTCAAGATCCAAAGGGGAAATATGGAGAGAAGCATGACTAAAAGCAGAGAGGCAGTTGGATAGGTGAGTTCCAGACAGACTCTCTGAAAAGTCACATAAACCACCTATCTGATGCAGCATGGCTTCTTGGCTTTTTTGTGCTGGCTCCCAGATGATGTCCCCCAGAGGAACTCACAGGAGCACCAAGAGGAAATGTACTGACCCAGGGACATGATGGAGAGCAAAAAGCTTTCGAGAGAGCTCTTCCTCAAGGGAGGCCTCGGGGGCAGTCCCAGATACAGAAGGCTGAGGCTGAGGATGGGAAATGTGGCTCTCAGCCACCACGGTACAAATGGAGGGGAAACTTCCAGGCTCCTCAAGTTCAGTATTCCTCGCTGAACTCTGAGGTTGGAATCAGGTGCTTTGATGAGCTGAGAGAGGGGCTCATGTGGGCTATGTCTGTGTTATCAAGTTGTGCAGTGCAAACACCTGAGAACCTGACTGTGGACCTCCCAGGAGGGATTACTTATTAGGAGCATCTCCAGTCTGATCCACTGGACTGAGCATCCACTAATGGTCAGCACAGTTGCTGTGATTCTGGAGTTCACCTTCCACTTTATTTTCACTTGAAAAGAATTCCATCTACGTGCTCTGGGACCATGCTGCAAGGCCAAGAGCAGCATGTGAGGTAGGGATGACCAGGAGATGTTATCCAGCTCTGTACCCAGTGAGTTTCTCAAGGCTTGTTGTCTCAAACCTGTACAACACTGCAGGTCACACCCTTCACACCCCGAGGTGAAGGCTTGGGTTTTACCTGATGAGTGATTTCACTTTCTAGATTTCCTGTTTGGAAAATAATGTTGCAAGGCTGAGAATTACCAAAGAGGGTTAGTTTAAGTTCATATTAGTATGTGTCCTGTGATGTATTCTCCAGAAAAAGTAGAAATAAGTGATCTGGAGGAATGGAATTTCACCCAGGTAACTCCCAGTGTTGCTGGGTTGGTTGCAGATTTAGGTATTGCCAGTTAGCACTGGCCAGTTAGACAGAGCCTGTGGGTAACAGAAAGGCTGTCTCAGCCTTACTCCCTGGAACAGGTGCTCCCCACAGGCTGTAAAACCCATCACAGGGGAAAAAAAACAGCTTTCAGCAAAGATCTGAAACAACTGTCCTGTAGGATGTGAACTCTCGTCTCACTTTCACTTAGTAACAAGATTAAGACTCATCCACCATCCTATTACCATCACTTCTTTTGCATACATGGTTCTGGTTTTTAAGGATTTCTGTCCTCTGGCTTACCAGGGTGCTCCTTTCATCAGCTCCAATTTAAGTGTTTAATATTTATCTGTACTTAAAGTGAAAGAAGTAGATGACTTAAGCTGACAGAGCTTAGAGCAAAAGCAATAAATAACAGAAAAGAACCCTCAATTTCTTCACAATAAACACTTTGTACTGCTGTTAACTTGTGCAGTCTAAACACAAATTGAGGTATCCAAGCACAGAGAAAGCTGCAGTTTAATCTACGTGAGGCTCTTCTCTGCTTTAAACCAAGGTTAGAACTAGGAAGGGTAAGATAGAAACGAGAAACTGAGATTATCAACAACAATGTTGTAGCTTCATTTTCTACTACATTCGTATGGTGAATATACTAGAAAATGAGATCTGGGTTTGTATTTCCTCCTAGTCTTATCCAGCAGGACATTAAATAATAACATTTGCGGTCTAATCTGCACTTTAATACGTTTTCTTCACTTGCTTAATTTCATTAATGGAAAGAGGAGGATGATCTTGTGGCGAGGTCAGAGTACTGGAAGTCAGGTGATGTGGGTTATAGTCAGAGTTCTGCCGCAGGCTTCCTGTGCAGGCTGCTGTAATCAGGTTTGCTAATATACAAAATGAAGATAATGACATTTCCCCTCCTTGCCAGGGTGTTGTGACACTTAATTCATTAATGTTTGTAAAGTGCCCTGTGCTCCTTGCTTCTAAATGTGCTCCTTACTGTGATAATGTCTTATGGATGGTATTAAATTTGAGAATAATATTATTTTAGTGCCTGCACATTTCAGTTGGCTGAAGTGTAGTAAAAACCATTATTTTATGAGCTACTGGAATTTTTTAGATGACTTACTTGAAATTTAGCTAATACAGTTACATTTATAAAACACACTATGTCAGTATTATGCTTGCTTCGTTTTTTTTGTCCTTTTCACTGTGATGAAGTGTTTAGCAATAAGCAAGACTGCTTTGTTCAGACTAAAAGGAGAAAGAAAGAGTTTGGCATAAATACTCTCACTGCTTGACTTCTAGCTCTGCTACTGAGCCTGCTCTCCACCCTGGTGAATCACAGGGTAGAGCTCTATGTCCCAGTCCAAAATGCACTGAAAAATTGAGAAAGATAAGAAGTAAAAAAAAATCTGGGGTTATGAAAACAGGGAGTTTTGGTATTTACCTAAATTGTAGCAGTGCTACAGGACCAAGCAACAGCATAATTTACGTAGTACAGTTAAAAATAAAACAAAAAATAGTTAACTTACAAAATCTCCAAAGGTTTGGCAATGCAACTCCCAATACATTCACTATCAATTGCATGGCTAAATTTCTACATTGCACAGGAAAACAACTCAGCTAAAATTTTCTTAATGTGCAACACAGTATGTTTGCTAAAGCAGATACAATTAGTGAATAGGAGTGAAAGTAGAATAAACTGCTGAGTTTTTAACGAACAGAAGAGTATTAACAACATCCATTGTGCATATCTGAGTTTTTCAGAACTGAAATTCTGCAGCTCTATGAAATCTAATGCTGATCAGACAATTGTAATACATAAAGCTATCTGGTTGTTATAGCCAGTGATAATTACACCGGGTGAAGAAAGGAATCACAGACTTACCGGCAAGAGGAGCAGTTCATTCAGGGCTGTGAATTGTCAGGAGCCACCACGCTGCTGGTACAGCACAGGGTAAAAGAGAACATGTCCCCTCACAAGCACTGTCCAACATTAGATTAGTAGGAAGAAAGGAAAGCAGCTGACACTTACTATCAATATAAAAGTTCCCAGGAACTCTGAGAGGGCTTCTTTAACCAAGTTGTTCTTCAAGGCAAATTTCTCCTTTAAACTCCTTTTGCTTTTCCGGCTCATTTTGGCTTCCTCTGTTGTTCTGGTGCCCTAGTTACAAACACACACAAAATTTGCTCTGTATCCGTCCCTGCTCCAGCTGAACTTTGACACTTTTACTTAAACATTGAAATATGAGATTTCATCTGTAGAGCCAGTGAAATCATCTGACTGCAGGCATTGAGAGAACCAACTCAACATGCCCTAACAATTCATCATGGGTTTGCCATTCTGTGCCTCCTCTAAGTACACTTCTATTTATACTCATTAGATAATACCCGTGAGTTCAAAATCAGAACTCTTTTCTTACAGAATGGATTAATCATTACCTTTCAGGCTATGTTACTTTTTTTAAAATCTTGGTAAAAATGAATAAAATGTTATTTTTATCATCCTGATCAAAAAGAAAGGCAAAAAGATAAACCACAAATAAGGAACCAAAATAGAGTTGCAAATTTCTCTCTGACCTAGATTGGTATTTAAACCACGCTACTATTGGCTGGCCAAGGTTTCAAGGGGAGGTTGTAAAAGAGGGTGAATGCTTGGGAGAATGCTGTGCTGTGCCCTGTACACAAAAGCTCCTATCTTGTCACCTCTGAGAGATTTCAGTGGCTAATGAGGAATCTTACCTTGGTGTAGTGTGTTGAATTTGCATTTCACTCACATTACTCTTTTGGGACTAAATGTCTTGCTCTCTAGTGAACTCCCCTGTTTACATAAGACCAACGAGGCAGAATAAATTAGGAACATTTAATGAAATTTGCTTCGGTCCAGTGGCTCCCTATAATGCAGTAAAGGCAAGTGAGGGACTATATATCTCCAATTTGTTTAGCTTAAAAGTGCATAGGTGTTACAATATGAATCATAATAATAATACTTTCCATGGTCTTAAGACAAGAAGTTGCTGAATATCTCAAAGAATTGAGGCTCCTAGAGAAAAATATTACACTCTTATCTCTTAAGCATCTTGAAGGGTTTTATCAGATGGGATACTGAACTTGACACTGCCTGGTTGATTTACAAGTATTTTCTGTCATTTGACTTGACACCAAAACCTTAACCCAGTTCAGGTGGATTATTTTGGCATGTGTTGTAGATGCTCAGTGCCTTGGTTTGCATCTGTCCTAAACAGGGCAGAGCTTTACAATCTGGGCAAATGAGCCCCTTCTGTTATCCCCCCAGTGCTCTTTCCTTCCTCCAACCAGGACCTGATGCATGTTCCCTCACCTTACAACCACCAGTTTCGTCCCTTAATCACTCAGTTCACCCCCAAGACCCAGTTTTAATCCTTAACTGATTTTCTGTGCCCTTTTACTTACCTTTCTCTACCTGTGCATCCAAACACCACTTTACCTTTGGCTGTTTCAGCAAACACTGGCCTGTGGAGCACCACGTAGCTGGTGAATCATGAGATGACTCTGTGCTGGTGCTGCCTGAGCCAGGTGAGCTGCAGGTCCTGCTTTACAGGACCTGTCTGTGGCACAGACAGCTGGGGAGCTGCCTCTAAGAAGCCTCTGAAAATAGCCTGTGTAGAGCAGCTGGAAAACCTTTACCCTACACCACTGAGAAAAGATATTATTCAGGACCTTAATTATCACAGCATGCTAAAGTATATGTTTGTTATGTCTCTGAGAGAAGTCAGAATTATGTACACAGCAGAGCTGAGGATGCTAGGGAGGCCATTCATTAGAGTGGGAATAAGATAAACCACTTCCTCTCTTCCAGGAAAATGATAAATAAATATGTTAGGAAAGCAATTTTTAGTTATTTGGTTTTAGCTGTTCTTTCTCTTAAGCAGATGCAAGTCTCACTCACAAAGAAATATGTGGGTACCTCTGAGTTTAGTCTCATAACAGGGGTTAAGACATTAATGCTATTTTTCAACTAATTGTAGGGCAACAACATGTCAGATACAGAAATTCCTACTCATTTATCCAGATCATGTTGCCTTCCTTATAACAATTTTCTCTCTTTACAGGGTGGAGAACTGGAACAAATACAGTTATTTTGCACTTGATTTTTTTCAGATTGTCTTCAATACTTTATAGAAATCATACTATTTAACCCCATTATTAAGAACTGTGATGCTAAGTTAGACCAAAGGTCCTCTTCAGCTTCATAATGAAATTCAATCAGATGCTCTAAGAAAGTATTGAAGAACAGAGTACACCGGGTTCCCATGGGAAATCCTTGCTTGCTTTTGACAGTTGGCAATTTAAAGTCACTGCCACACTTTTCAAAGAGAAGAGGGGGCAGCAAAGAACACTTGAACTAAGTTTCTCCTTTTATTGTATTGAGAAGGAGATTCTAAAGACATTTCCCAAATCTAACAAATAAATATGTAGCAATACAAGAAAGACAAGTAAAATGTAAAGATAAACACCAGGAAAGCTTTGACCTTAATTCCTAACCAATTTGATTAATCCTCTGTTTTACTGCCTCTTAGTCACATGCAGTGGACCACTTGGTTGGACAATGGAAAGGAAATACTCTGTGGTTACTGTTTCCTGCTGCTCCCAGGGTTATAATGACAAGGATACTGGCAGTGCCACTCATAAATATTGACAACTGTGGTATCTGAGGGAAAAAAATGCAGAGCTTCTCCAAAAATGGAAGCTATATATGTTAGGAGCATGCATATTAAATGTAGAACCACAACAGAGCTCACCAAAAAGATTTTAAGGTTTTGCCAAGAATGTGGAAGTAACAGTATAAATGTTTTCAAATTCCATTAGCAGAGGAGCTCTGCAAGAGATTAAGTAAAGCCATAGAGGGTGAAAGGCAGAAGCAGCATTCAGGGTTACTAACTCCACAGCTGAAAGAATTATTTGCCTTGCTAAAGAACCAAACATGGTGGGCTGAATGTGAGGAACTGTCCATAAAATAAATTGCCAGTAGGAAACACCTCAAGAGAAATTTTAAGTTAAAGAGTAACTAATTGCTGGAGCTGCACAGTATTTCCACCAAGGGATTAAAGTGTTCAGCTTCTCAAGTGCTAGCACCAGTGGGTTGTTTTTTGCTCAGCCTGATCCTCATGCCAGAACAGAACAGAGGAAATGGACCAATGGTCCACAGATCTTTCAAGAGAGTCCTCCAAAGGTGACCATGGGAACTACAAAGCTGTCAATATGACTTCTGTGCCAGGGAAATTAGATGAACAGCTGTAAAAAAATAAAATCAATAGACACACAGATATAGCTCATGCTCTGGAGAAGCATCAAATGGATTCTGTTAAGGGAGGTTGTGCCTCACAAATCTATTGACATTTTTTAAAGACTTCAAAAAGCACATTGATATTATTGTTCATTCTTGAATGTGTGATTAGTGTAACTTTAGACTGCAAAACTAAGACTCTTGGGACCCTTACCCCCAAGGCAGTCTGGACTGAACTATTTCTTCTCTTCACCTGGATTCAAGCAGAGCAGGAATTCACATGGTGTATATAACTTAACCATTTTTATAGCAATCTTCACTCCTATACAAATAGCAAAGTAGAGAATAATACACATAGCTCCCACAGTTTAAATCCCATGGGTAACAGTATATACTGTACTGAATTTTTAATAGCACATTATTCAGAGTATCACATAAATTGTTATTACTGATGTAATAAAACCTAAACCAACACAGCTGGAGAGACTAAGGCTATAAATACACCATATATTTTTTGTATTGTAATAATACGGGCCAAATTATTTTAAAGTCTGCTGATTTTAGTTGAATTAGACAAACTCTGAATGTGTATCTCTACTATAATTAATATCCCTCGTCAAATGCCTCTGCCTAATTTATATTTCAATTTTCATATAGAAACTGCTGCATGGTCCTTAAAGGATGTTCTCTGTTTCGTGGATTGATTCTGCTGGGGAACTCAAAGAAAAAAAAATCCAGGTGAGGAAGATATGAAGACACTGTAATTCAGCATTCTAAGGGTTTTTGCATACACAATCTCCCTATTTCTTTAGTTCTTGTGTTTTCTGATCAGCCTTCTGTCTCTGCTGTAGTCTCTGGAGAAGAAGTGCTCAACAAGGGAAATATTTGCAGTGTGCAGCTCTAGTTTAGCTAAGCCCACCTTGGAGGAGGGGCAGGGCACATGAGGGGACCCTTTGAGAATTTGTTCTTTCTTCTCTGTTTCTGTGATCTCAGTGTCCAGATAAAACATTTCAGATCATGAATATGAGATCAAAACCACACCACACATGTGTTTTTTAAGCTTTTTGCTGGTAATCTTTAAGACCTGATTGAAAGCTTGTTGAAGTCTGCTGTTGCTGACAGCTGACTGGGAGCTGGTAAATGTTGTCATGATTTTCAAGAAGGACAAGGAGGAGGACCCCTGAAACTACAGGCCTGTCACTCTCATTTCAGTGCCTGGTAAAGTTATGGAGAAGATTATTCTGGAAGATATTGAAAAACACATGAAAGGCAACGCAGTCACTGGTCACAGGCAGCGTGGTTTCAGGAGAGGAAAGTCCTGCTTATCAAACCTGATTTCCTTCTCTGACAAGGTAACCCACCTTAGCTGATCAAGGGAAGCCAATTGATGTAATCTTTCTGGATTTCAGTAAAGCTTTCCATACTGCCTCTCACAGGATCCTTCTGGACAAAATGTCCAGCCCACAGCTGGATAAACACATCATGGGTGAGTGAGCAATTGGCTCATGGGTCAAGCACAGAGGGTGACGGTGACTGGGGTCACATCAGACTGGTGACCTGTCACTAGTGGGGTTCCACAGGGCTCCATCTTGGTCCCTATGCTCTAAAACGTCTTGGATGCGTGACTGGAAGAGACACTGAGCAAGTTTGCAGGTGACCCAAAACTGGGAGGAGCTGTTGAGTCCCTGGAAGGCAGGGAGGCCCTGCAGGGAGACCTCAACAAATTAGAGGGCTGGGCAGTCACCAACCACAGGGAGTTCAACAAGGGAAGGTGCTGGATTCTGCAGCACCTTGAGATGGGGCAACCCCAGTTGTACAGACAGACTGGGAATGATATGCTGGAAAGCAGTGCTGGGAAAGGGCCTTGGGTGTCCTGGTCGATGGCTGGTTGGATATGAGTCAGTAGTGCCCTGGCAGTCAGGAGGGCCAACCGTGTTCTGGGGGCATCAGGCCCAGCATCACCAGCTGGCCAAGGGAGGGGATTGTCCCGCTCTGCTCTGCACTGGGGCAGCCTCACCTGGAATATTGGGGCAGTTTTGGGCACCACAATGTAGGAAAGATATTAAGCCATTATAGAGCGTCCAAAGGAGGGCAACAGAAATGGTGAAGGGCCTTGAGGGGAAGCCATGTGAGGAGTGGCTGAGGGAACTGAGTCTGTTCAGCCTGGAGAGGGAGAGGAGAGGCAGGCACTGTTCTCTTCTCTTTGGTGACCAGTCACAGGACCTGAGGGAATGGCCTGAAGTTGTGTGAGGGGAGGTTTAGGTTGGATATTAGAAAAAGGTACTTCACCCAGAGGGTGGTTGGGCACTGGAACAGGCTCCACAGGGCAGTGGGCACAGCACCAAGGCTGAGAGAGTTCAAGAGGTGTTTGGACAACACTCTCAGGCACACAGTGTGACTCTGGGGATGATCCTGTGCAGGGCCAGGAGTTGGACTCGATGATCCTTGTGGGTCCCTTCCAACTCGGCATATTCTGTGATTCTGTGATTTCAGGGAGAATTAGTTGGACTTTCTATAAAGCACAATTCCGAGACTTTGCTGTGTTCTTGTCTGGCTGGGCACACCATTAGGCCTCAGTGCATAACTGATGTCACTACACATAACTATATTATATATAGTTATATAACTGATGATAGTAAATTTTAAAATTCGTTGTACAGACATGCCTATGTATAAAATAGGCCCTGAGAATTGCTGAATTTTGCTTTTAAGGTATAGAACAATTTAGTACAGACAAATGCTTTGTTGCAGCCAATTCCCTGCTCTTTTTTTCTGCATATTCCCTTTTCTCAAATAGCTTTGCTATTAAAAACAAAAGATATCTTGGCAAATATATGTATGCAGCATGAAGAAAACCTCAAAGTATATCCAGTGGGCTTTGCAGGGATCTAAACTCTGTGTTTTCCTAACCTGAATGGGTTACATTATCAAAACCTTTCATCTTTCTACAGGGCACAGATTCCCTATAGCAATAGACACCCTGGGATTTATTAAGGTTACCTGTAGGATTGGGAAGAGCAGGAGATCTGAGCCTACCTAATGGATAAAAGAAATGCAACATGAAAGCCAATGGCAGATTTGACTCTACTGACACACGAAAGCAAAGTTGCATGTTTGGCAAACAGATGGAGCTAACTAGGACAGTGGATTCATGGCTCTGAAACCTAATTTCCATGGGGAAAGTGACTGTTTCCTGTGTCTGACTCCCCAGCCCACCTGCCTTCACCCGTCTCCCACTCGGCTGGCCCTCCAAGGATGCCACACAGCCACAATCTGGTGGACAATTATATCCTGAAAGAGCTGCTCTTCCTGGTGCTTTGTCCCCTCTCCCCCACAAGTGTTTGTTTTGCCTCCACGCTCCACTCATCCCTCACCCTTTAGTAGGTGAGCTGCCAGACTGCCTGGTTTTCATTCTTTTCATTCCCTTTCATTCAGAATTACTCACATTTGAACGTTTAAATCCTCTGTCTTTCCAGAAACATAAGTTTTGCTTCTGGGATTCCTTTTATGTATTAAATATTAACAGTACAAATGATAAATTTATCTCAGGCTCCTGTATGAGAATATTAGATTGCCAGGCCCAGTTCCTTTGAAACTCCACAATCAAGACTTTTTAGTAAAAAAAAAAGTGCTCTGAGGTTCACAGCTGACCCTTCATAAGGTGTACTTAAGAGCAGATCCAGCAGCAAACTCTTGTTACTTCTTTGTGATATCTATGTTCATTGAGGTAATGAAGCTATTAATTGAATATGTAAGTTCAGGTAATTAAATATAAGACTTATTTCTTCAGTTTAAAGGGTAATAATAAAAAATTTAAACTTGCAAACTAGATCACACTTTTAGTGATGATGAATGCGACCTGGAAAGTGCAATATTCCAATATGAATTAGTTAATTGCATCCATTCATTAGGTGATATACATTAGCAGAAGGTCAAACCATTTGAGGCTTGGTGTGTTTTACAAATAATAAATTCAAACAGGTAAATTGAAATGAAATTCAAAATAAGATGGTTTTTTATATGTTTAAAATCAGAATAAAATCTACAACCAAGAGCACATTCCCTATAACCTCACAATTGCCAGCACATGTTCTTCACAGCACTGTCCTGAGGTCACCCCGTGACTGCCACAGCAGTCCAGGGAGGGACAGTGACATTTCAGCTGGTGCCTTAAACTATAACACTAATTTTTAAAACTGACCCAGTTATAAAGTGAGTCAAACACTGAGTCTTTTCAAGCATTTCCTGCATTATCACTCTCATTGGATTATTTGTGGCTTGTTTAAATCCTTAAATTTGAGTCTCAGTTTTGGATTAAATTTACCGTAAATTTACCAACAATTGGTAAATTTACCAACTGTATCAGGTGGCAATTGCTTGAATAAATTATCCTGACCTTTAGGCTTCTTCCTTTTGCAAATTTTGTAAATTTATCAACTGTTAATTTACCAGCAATTAACAGTTCTACTGGGTACAAAATGGCCTATATCACATGTAAAATCTGATCTGTTTGACTCATTTTACTAAAAGCTATCCATTTGACTCATTTTTAGTAAAAAAAAGTTAAATCAAGTTTTGTTCATTAGCCATTTCTGGATTTTCAGTAACAAAATGGTCATTCTTGACATCAGCATTTCTGTTTGGGGTTTTTTTACATTAAAATTAATGTAGAAATAAGGGAAGTAAAAGTATTTGATTTGGTTTGTTTAGAACTTAAAATATTAATAACAATGTAATAATCAGTCTAGATATAAGATTTATAATATTAAAAATTAATTCCCTGGGATATTTGAAAAAATTCTGAAATAATATTTTACAGGATTATCACAGTATTGTGGGTGTTGCTTCACAGATAATATTGCTTGTGTGTATAACAATACCTTTTTACCTTATATGTATAAAATACCTTTGTCTGGAGCAAGGACTGATACCATCCTGCACACACACCAAGGGCCATAATTCTTAAAGAGGTTTCAAACAGTGAGCCTCTTTCAATGGTCAGGCATGGAGACATTTAGAGAATTGATTCAATTAACCTAGAGGAAAAAAGTGCTGTAATGTGTGATTTATGTTTGCAGATAAATTAAAATACAAGTATCTCCTGAAGAGCATTTGCTGCCATCATGGTCAGTAATGAAAATAGCAGGCAATTAAAATAGGACACCTGAGGCTGGAGCTTTTACTGTATCTGTCAGAAAATGAAGTTCACATTTCCTAAGTGGAAGTCTGAGCTGAAAAATAACTTAGTGGAAGTTCCTTTCCGATCCTTGTTTTATTTCCGAAAGTGATTTCTAAAGCACACAAGAAATAGGAAGAGGCATTTCCTGGAACAGGAGGCAAAGGGTACAGAGGAGTAGGCTCTCTCAATCAATACTGAATTTATATGAGGAGCCAGAGTTATCCCTGCTAAATGGTAGTGGGACATCTGAGAGAAAAATAAACATAAAAGAACTTATCGATCATATTGGAATAATTTTGAGGTAGATTTTGCATTTGATCTTGAAAGGAATCATTGGAAGTGATGTGAATAGATGGAAGGAATGTGATAGAATGATGTGATTCAGTTGCTTCATGTGTGTGACAGTGCTTAGAGTCTGGAGCTCACTAAGGAGCATAAGAAATATTCATGGATTAGAAGCACCAAGAATGAAGGGTTCTTGGCTGGAGTGTTGTTGGAGTTGCTGTCTCCACTGCCCATTTCAGTGGTGTATGCATACGAGTTTTGGCACAGCTACTCTGCCCAAAAGAGGTATTTGAGATACAAATAGTTTCACCCACTCTGGTTTTCTGACTTCCTTAGACAAAAGGGACACAGTAGGGTAGAGCAGAAAAATACTGGTACGCTGATTGAGAAACCCAGAAATACCTTAATTACATCTGTATTGTGTTCAACAGTGCAGCTCTGCTTTTGCACCCTCTCTGGCTACCACAGGTCCTGTTTCCACCAGATGGTGTTTGTATAAGCCAGATCTATACCCTTGTCCATAAATAATACCAGCTGCTTGGGGTGGGTGGAGAAATTGAGACTTCTAAATGAAACAAAGGTATATCTTCAAATTATATGTTCAGATTGCTCTAAATATAAAAACAAAACCCTTCAGGAATGATTTCGTTGTTGGCTAGCCTAAATTCTAACACTGAAGCAAGAAACAGTCACTCGGTTGTTCTTCATCTTTTTTGACAGCCATTTCTTCACAAAGTGTGAAGACTTTGGCATTGCAATCTGAAACAGAACGTATTTGTTTCCTGATTTGCTGTCTAAGTAGAAGTTTAATTAAAACCCATTCATGTGAGAGAAAATAAGCCAGTCTGACTTAATTGCCAGTTGATTTAGTACTGCAAATACACCAAGAAAAAAGCCCAGAAACTACAGGACTGCAGTAAGTGGTTTCTCTGCTCTATGGAGGTGTTTAGGCACCACAGAACTTGGGCTGAACCTGGAGTATTGTTTCTGTTCTTTATCATCCTGGCAATTGTTGGACTCACTTTTTTTTCTTTAACAAATTAGTTTCCTTGTGTATTCATCAATATTACTGAATTATTGTCCTAATGTCCAAGGCAATAAGAGTAGTAATCCCTTCCACAATAAATTGTATTAGATGTTAAATATCAAACATTCACTTGCCCAGTTTGAAGCCATGATTCAATTTGCTATCATAAAGTAGCCAGTGTAGTGCTGAACCACGGGAGCAGCTCACCATGCTGGATCCATCAGGGTGTCCACAACAGCCTCACAAGCTTTACTCCTAATTCTGCTCAGCAGAGCTACAGCTGTACTTGGTGACAGCCCACTTGTGGTCTGGGCACTAAGGCCACCTCCTTGTCTCCCCAGGTGGTGGAAGAGGAATTGCTGTCAGGAAGAGTGACAGGACACGTCTGCCGTGTTCTTCTGGGGACCTCTCTTGGGGGTGGCTGTAGACCAGGAGTCTGTGCCATGGTAAGTGCAGTGCCATTCTCCACCTGGGAATGCCAACAAGCTGTAGGTAACAGTCTAAACGTGGTCATCTCTGAGGGCTTTTGCAAACTGAATTGCTTTTAGAGGTAAGAGGAGTGTAGTTTGCACAACAAGTAGTTGATGAAGGTCGCTTTAGCAGCTCCAGACTAGGTGGGTTTGAACTGCGTCTCCACATCTCTTCTCACTAAAACCTTCTCAATTTTATTGATTTAATAATGAAACTGTTATACAGTTTCCTCATTCCTGAAACTTGTTTAAATGTATTCCTTCTTCAAAGGAGCACATCCTCACTCTGATTTATTTTAAAATGGCTTTTAGAAGGTGTCATCCTTGTGATGAAGTGTTAGGTCTGTGTTGCCAGTGTGCCATTAAAAATTGAATTTCTGACGTTTAAATGTCTCACTCATCCCAAGTGTCACAGTTTGACAGCTCTGCATGTCACATTACAGCACAGTATTATGGATTCATTTCCTCTGTCAGGTCAAAAAAAAAAAAAAAGACTAAAAATGAGAGAAAGCAAAATCTGCAGTCTCCTTCATTACTGAGATGGAAATTTACAGAAATATGCCTATTAACACTGAAATAACTCTGTACCTTGTGCTGCCTGTCTGTGCAGAAGCAACCTTTGTCCCATGCTCCTGTACAAACACTAAGAGAACGCTGGGACAATCTCTTCAACTGTCTGCAAACTTCTCAAAGATGGAGCAAGGAATATAAAGGGAATCAACAAACAGATATTGTAACAAAATCAAAACATGACCAGACCCCATTGTTTATTCTTGACTAGGTCAATGAAAAGGTCATGTGGTATATTTCTTGTTGCTTTGTTTTGCCAACTTTAGGCAGCTGTAGCTTTGGTGTCCTTTCTCTGTTTATCTATCTGCAATGTGATAACTTCAAAACACGACATCTGATCGGGTTCAAAATGTTGGGAGTGTTTGCATCAGTAAGCACAACTTTATTGATTTTGCCTAAGGTAACAAAAATGGCCCGGGCTTCCTGTTTTCTGCCTAGAAGGTTTGACCAGAGACAGTGTAGGGCTTTGACCATGAATTTCTGATGCCTGTCAGCTCAGTCAAGGTTACAAGCTCAAGCCATCTGCTATTTCATCCAGCAAGTCAGGCCACATGTGCACTGCACAGGCACTGTTCGCTGCCTCCTGGATGGGTATGAGATGGGGAGTGGTGGATCTGGCTCCGTTTGGCTGCTGACTTCCCAGTAACCCGCTGTATGGCATGGTCAACCTCTTCCATGACGTGGCCTCCCACTAAGAGGGACGCCCCAAAAAGTAACAGATGGTATCAGGTGGCAGTTGCTTCAAAAAATTATTGTGCCCTTTAAGCCTCGTCCTTTTTCAAAGAACCTTCAAGAAAAGAGAGACCCGCAGCCGGGCGGCAGGGCTTGCCCTGGCCATAAGCACCTGCTCCCTCTGATCGCTTCCTTCCCGAGAGGAATTTGGAAACAGAGGTGCTCGAGTCCCGGGCCTCTGGGCTTCCACCCAGGCTGCCCATCGCTTCAGCAGCTGCAGCGCCCCCAGCTCGGGAGAGGCTGCAGGGGCAGTGCCCGCAGCACTGGGGGACAGTTGTGCTGGAAGGGGGAAAGGCAGGAGTGCAGGTTACGGCCGGGGGGAGGAGGCGGTGAGGGCGGGATGGGGCGAGGAGGAGCAGGAAAGGCGCTCAGCGCTTTCCCGGGATAAGGCGGGATGCGGGGCGGGGCGCGGCCGGCAGGGGGCAGCAGGCGGCCGGGGATGGCGGCGGTCGGGGCCGGGCCCGCGGCGGGAGCGGGGAGAGCCCGCGGTGTGAGCGGGGAGAGCCCGCGGCGGGAGCGGGGAGAGCCCGCGGTGTCGGCGGGGAGAGCCCGCGGTGTGAGCGGGGAGAGCCCGCGGTGTGAGCGGGGAGAGCCCGCGGTGTCGGCGGGGAGAGCCCGCGGCGGGAGCGGGGAGGGCCCGCGGTGTGAGCCGGGAGAGCCCGCGGTGTGAGCGGGGAGAGCCCGCGGTGTGAGCCGGGAGAGCCCGCGGTGTCAGCGCCCCGGGGTGACAGCGGGCCGGCCGGGGCAGAGCTGCGGGCACCGGGAGCTCCGCGCAGTGCGCGCCCGGTGGCGGGAGCGGAGCCGGGCAGGGCGGGCGCGCAGCCGCCAGGTGCGGAGCGGAGCGGTGCGGTGCGGAGCATCGGCCGGCGGCGGTGGCCGCCCGGGAGCGGGACCGCCACGGGCACGGTACCGCCGAGGCTGCGCCCTGCCCACCCCGTGCCCTCTCCGGGACCCGCGAGGGGCCGCCCCCGCCCTGCCGGGTGCACGCCCGAGCACCGCACTGCCCCTGGCGGGTCACCGGCCCCCGGCCCCGGCAGGGCTCCCCAGCGCAGGCCGGCCTCCCCCCGCCGCGGCCGGGACTCCCCGGGCTGTGCCGAGCCGGGCTGTGCTCCCCGCGCTCCCCGCGGGATGCTCCGGGCGGGGCCGGATCCCGCACCGGCCTCTCCCGGCCGCGCCGCCTCCCCGCCGGTCCCCACCCGGTTCGGGGGAGGCGAAGGGGAGCACGAGAGTTGCGGTGCCCCATGTTCCCCGCGTCCCGTTCCCCAGTGCCGCTCCTCGGGCGGGAGGCAGGACCTGCGCCCTGGAGCTCCGTCCTGCTGCGGGGGGACGGGAATGCCCGGGACGGGCCCGGGGGGGCCCGGTGGAGGCTGCGCCGCGAGTGAGCGGGGCTGTGCCGCTATCGCCCTAGGTAGGATGGACCTGCCCCCCTGCCTCTGCCCCCATGTCCAATAAGAAGAGACCCGGCTTGACACCTGCCTATATACAGAGGAGGAGAGCAACATCTTCAGCGCTGGTCTTTGGAGGGGGGGGGAACAACCCAAAACACAACACAACATCAGGTCAGAGCGGGGGGCTCGGTGGTATTATAAAACCCCCCCAAGACTATGACTTCCAGTAAAATTGAGATGCCAGGGGAGGTGAAGGCAGATCCTGCAGCTCTGATGGCATCTCTGCATCTGCTGCCTTCTCCCACTCTCAACCTTGAAATCAAATACACCAAGGTAAGTTGTGTTCGTTTGTTCTGGCAGAGAAATTCATGGTTTTCCCTCCAAAGGAGGAATTTTGCTTAAAATCAGTTTCATTCTGTCCTACCCAACTTGAGTGTAGAGATAAAAAAAACTGCTAAGACTGCCTTGAATCTGTAATAAAGGAAACAGATTTTTAGCCCTGTAATCATCTGCAAAACCACAGGATAATAGAAAAGCAAATTAGATCTGCTGGGACTGGCTTTGCCACTTCTCTTTAAATGTAGTATTTCCTACAGAGCTGCTGGGGTTTACTTTCAGTGCAAAATCAGTAGTTCTCGAATATACTTTACTTGCTTTTGATGTACTTCAGAGGACATTACTATACATACCTGTGTATCTCAATCAGAAAATAAAAATATTTTCTTTCTTGAATTTCCCTGTATGCCCAAGGGACTCTTTTATGATTCCTGGAGGACTCTTAACACTACCAGGTTGTTACAGCACTGGAACAGGTCTCTACCAACTTCCGTGATACTTGAATACACCCTTGAACAATATTGCAAAGAGGGCATATTTTTTCCTACTAATCTTTAAGACTAATTTTCATAAAGAGAGAGTTGGGGTCGGTGTAGAAATATCTGCTGGTTTTCTGTGGTGTATTAGGAGACTAAATTAGTTTTGTCAATTAAAATGGGCTTTAAGAACAGTCATTTGTTTGTAAATGCAATTTGAATTTTTAAATTCGTTGATATGTTTTTAATCTTCGCATCTTTAGTATCTTTAAAGAATGATTTCATTGCTGTTGGAGAAGTTTCAAATCTATTGTATAAACAGATTACAATGTGTCAGACTTTGTTTCTAATTACCAAGTAACTTAATAGGAAAATAAGCACATCAGCCCTGGAAAAAGGTGATAACATTTTTATCTACTGGAAATACAACTTCAGGAGCTTTAAAGCTGATAGGAGACTCATTTTGGCCGATGTAGTGTAATTTTTTCCTTCATATCATCAGTTTAAAAGCTTTTCATCTTTTCTCTTTTTTTTAGCAGATGCCAAAACTAATTTGTCCTCTAATTTGTTACAGCAATTCCATGTTCTAGACGCATGTTTCAGAGGAAAGTCAGCTATTTTAGATTTCATTACATTTTAATGCAAACTGCAATATGCAAATTAAAAGATGCATATGGTTTCTGGCACACAATTTCTTTTAAAATAGTTTAAATAAATAAGAAATGCAGTTACTGGATGTTGTGTAGTATTACACTTCGGGAGCAATCACACTGTGCAAATAGTATTTGGCATGAATTTTGTTCATTGTTGGTTTCAGTGCAAACTGTGCTTCAGGAGTGTTCAATGGGAAATACTTGGGAGTGGTATCTCAGCCTGTTTGCATAATAAATTTACTTGCCTTTCTCTGTTCTGAAACTGGAGAATTGGTTCTAAAAATCTTTGAAAAATACAGCAGCCATCAGCAATCACAGCTTCCTATCTGTAAGAATGTGAGCTGGATGGTGACCTTTAATAAATCAGAATACACAGTGCCATCATCTCAGATGTGCAGCGTTACACATTTTATACTCGTGGAACAATTAAAAGACAATTCTTTCATTTAATATTAAGCCAAAAAGAATGGCAACATGTTTCTTCTAAGCTTGGTTTTGAGGTATCAGGTAACTCCTAGTTGCTTTTGAGAAAAATTTGGTTTAGGACAGGTATCAAATGTTTCACTTGGCACATCCTCTGTCTCTGTTTTTCTGTCTGTCTCGCTCTTTCCTCCTTTTTCTCTTTCTCTGCAGGAAATTCAAGTGATTTATAGATAATTGGAGTCTTCAGCTTTGAGTCTTGACTTGGGCAGGACTTTTATCCAGGATCCACTTTCCCACCTATTACAAAGAAAAACAATCAGAAATGAAATAATGGATTGTAACTTGATTCTTTCTTTTGAGGGAGTGGTCACTTCATGTCCTAAATGACAAACAACTTCCATAAACAACAAATAACATTAGACTAAAGCACTTTGGCATGAAAAAAAAAAAAGAAAACAACAAACTCAAACCTTGTAAAATCAGACATCTGTAAGCATTCCTAGCAGCCTCTCTCCTGCTAGTTAGCTGGGAATTTTAAATACACAACCAGGACACAGACTTCTTGAACTCTTTATTACATCTGTCTATGAATCTTAACCATTTGGGAGTTAAATCTTTGTGAAAAATAGAAGTACTTGTGAACATTTAAACCAAGTGAAAAAAATTTAAAATATATTTTGCCAATTAAATTCTATTTCTGGAATTCTAAAGTTGGTAAATAGACAGTTTTGTTAGGATAGAACATGTTAAAATGCCAAGATTTCTTAAATGATATTTGTTAAAGATGTGTATGTAAAGATATGTGCTGGAAAAAAAATTATTATTCATTAATCTTTAAAAAACTGCATCGCCCTTGGGGTTGCTATGAAAGCTCCTTCCGAGAACACAGATAAAACAAATACTACCTGAGTGATTTTCATTTATTCGATTATTAGGCAGAATTATTGAAACTTGTGATATATTGCTCCAGTAGGTTTATTGAAGGAACCAGAAAACTGTACATTAAGTCCTTCCAATCTGTACACCTGATGGAGCACAGAGGTGTAATATAGGTTGGATTGATCAGGTAAAATATGTTCAGTGGTGAAAATACACAATGCCTTGCTTTTATGTAAGATGTGCAGCAGTAGCTATTGTGGCTTCAGTGTTGGAAGTCAGCCGATGCTGCTTTTAAAAAACAGTCATTAGAAATATTTTTTCCGCAGTTTTTTTAATACCTTGGCATGATCTGTGAAAAATAAAGTGTTGTAGATGTGCTTAATGAGAACTGGTGAGCAGGATGTGAACCAGACATGCAGGTGAGTGTCCAAGCACACAGGGTTAAGTTTTTCTGCATGGCTGGCAAGTGCTAGGACTGCTACATGGAAGATTATCTCTCTTTTCACTGTGATGGCTCTTTAACTCTTTACTTCTTAACACTGACATTTGGGGAGGGATTGCATGTGCAGAATAGGACGTCTTGTAGTGTTACATGGAATTAGGTTGCTCTACAGCCCTGTGGCACAGCGAGCCCTCGTCAGACTCGTCAGGAGCGTGTTGGCAGTGCTGTGCTCCATATGTAAGGGGGCATGTAGGTAGGAAGGGGATCCAGCCCTCCCCCCTGGCAACAAGTCACGCTTCTACAAAAGTCGACTTTATGCCAGAAACTCTCCCAGAATGGGCTGCTCCAGAAATATCAGATGTGTGAGATAAGCTGTGGGCATGACGTCCGGTAAGGACACGTTACTGGCATGTTTTGTGCAGGAAGCCCAGCCCTGAGAACCTGACAGCTTCTGAGGGTGATCACAGGGTTCTCAGCGTAGTATCATGTTGATACTCCTTTTTTTTTGCTTTTACAAAACTCCATTTTCCCTCCTGAGATGCCTCCCAGGTATCTGACAGTAGATATGGAATCAGCCCAGTGGATTGAGCCCTTTGCAGCATTTCCCTCTGGCTGTCTCCATCTGAGGGGCTAAAGGTGTTTCTACAGGATGTAGCCATCCTTCCTTTGTTATGGCATAACCACACTGCTTTACAAAGTATTTTCACTGTGGTTTTAGTCAGACATGTTGACTTTTTAAAAGACAGCTTGATATAAAACGAGGACCTCAGGGCTTTGTCCTGTCCCAGCTCTGTCACTACATCAGGTAGCTGAGTGAACAAATGTTCTCAGTTTGCATCATATTGGGGACACTAATCCAGATGGGTGTTTTAAGTTTCTTACTTGCCAACTGATTTAAGTCTGAGAAAGAGCTGAACAACTTTAGCATAAGAAAAAGCTGAAGAATTGTGGGTTTGAGAGCTTTTTATAAAGAGGTGCTCTAAAGGGATGAAGTTACAGTGCAGTAGAAGTGAAGAGGTACATGAAACATTTCTGCATGAACAGCCTATGAATTAGCTGACAATCATATTTTCTTTGTCCAGTGTTAAAGGGTTTACCTCTACCCTTACACCATAGGCTAAAATCCATCCAGTTTCCACACACACACCAGAAAAACTACCCAGCACTGCAAAAGAAAGCTGCATACAGGAGTTTGTATGAAGTGTAGGCAAACTGCTTCTGGGTAGACGAAAGCTAACAAATACATTTCAAATTCTCGTATGATAAGCATCTGGGTTTGAAGCATTTTATTATTAAGGTTCAGTACTTTCATCACCATTATGCTTTCTTGGCATTACCCTTTTCATCAAAATTTCCAGCATGTGTTTTCCAGATAAACTTCTAAACTGACATTAAGATAGGAGGCAGCAAATCTATTTTATTTAGAATAATATGCAGAATCTTTGTCATTTTTTGAACTGCAGAAAAGCTTTGGCAAAACTCAGGTAAGTGATGCATACATGCACTTTCCCACCTGTCTTTCCCCAAACGAGCTCCTTTAATGCCTTTTGAAGTCAGATTCAGGGAGTGATGCTTGAGAAAACCAGCTCACCTTTTGGGTCAGGTGGGTGAGCACAGTCCTGTTACAAAAGACTGGGTACAGAAAATTAGAGATGTTTGCTTGAAGAGTAGACAAATAGAACAGCTACTTTCCCCTTTGTGGAACACCTCAGCTTGTGATGCTGCCATTAGATATGTCCCTCTGTATTATCATATATGATGTTTTAGTGTATAAACCGTATTTAGATTTACTGTTGTTTAAATATACAGTTTGAATTCTCTTCTAGTGTATTCATACTTTGGGTTTAGTACTACAGTCCATCAATTCATACAGCAATTGCAAATTGTTTATGCACTTCTTTCCAATTAGCAACCTGAATATAGGATTTCTTTACTCCCAAAGTTTTAAACTCTTCTACATAAACCCAATTTACCCAAGTATTTCATGAGGGACAAGAAACAACTGTAGCCCTACATGTATCCAGTCCCTGCCTTTCCTTACTCCAGTACAGCCATGTAATTCAAGAGCATTAAAAACACAGAAACCACCAGGCTGAAACTGGTCACAACTGGAGAACTCCTGCAGAATGATGCATTAGAGTGGGTAACTATGGTAGCAGTGACCTCTTACTGTGCTGAATCTTTAGGGAAAGGCTGGATCTTTAGGGAAAATGCAAACTGGTTTAATGCATCAAACTGTGCAATAATATATTTCTGTCTCTGTCCAGTCTGTAAGGTCAGATGATACACCGAAGGACAAGTGCTATGCAGTTAGTGCTTTTGTCCTCTTTGCAAAAAATGTTTAAAATTTCAAGTATTCAAATACAAAAGATCCATATATTTATTTGCACAACAAAACCAGAAGGTCAATAATAATTAGAGCACTTGCCCAAGTTGAAAAGCAGACAAATTCGTACCCCTGCTGTGAAGCAAACAGAGCAGAAACTTGAATATGGATTCCTAATTTCTGATGGTGGATAGGCCCAAATTTTGCCACCTTTGGCTATCCTTGGAAAGAGTCTCACATTCTTTCCTGTTGAATAATTCACTCTTAAGTTTGTATGAGGTCTCAGAGACATCAACTTGATATCCCAGTGGGCAGGACACTCATGAAGGAAAAGCAGGATTCATGTCTTTTCTCCAAGAGTACTCACAGTGTTAGACAGAGCAAGGGTTTGATCCAAAATCTGTGACTGTCTAGGCATTGGCTGTATGTATGGAGGATTGCGTTGGGACACACACATCCTCTCACACTCTCTTCTGAGAGTTCATTCTGACTGAAAAATAATATCCCTCTTTAATTTTTCATTACATTTTGTCCTTCAGAAACATTTCCCACAGAAGTTCACCAATTCTGATGCATTCCCACATTAAATTTCTGTCTTGTTTAGCCACATTTTATGATAAATCCCACAGTCCAGCAATTTTTGATGCAGCTTGTCCATCACCCTGTCCACGCAAAATTGTTCCCGACAGATCTTAATGGGCTCTGCCTGTTTGAAGTTATTTGCTGCCATAAACTGCCTTGTTCCTGGGAGCACCACACCGTGGAACCACTGAATCCAGTTGTCATCCCTTCTTTACACTGCCTGTTGTCCGACATTTCAAGTCACTGGGAACAGATCTGCATCCAGAAGTCTGGACCCTTCCTTTCAAGAGCCTTGTCTTTGCATTTACTACCTTTGGCAAATTTCATCTCCCTTGAATTGCCCAAATGTCATTTTACTTCAGCCTTAGTAATATTTTCTGCAGTCCACTGATTAGCTTGAACATTTTTATCTACAAATTCTATACCTTACTATTAATGATCTGCAAAAGCAGGTGAACCAAGATATCGATTGCTAGTCACGGGAATGAAGGGGCACCTTGCTATTAACCTCTTTCCAGGGAGAATTATCCGTTTATTTCCAGTCTTTTTATCTTATCTCTTAACCACTTTTTAATCCATGGCAGGACTTTATCTTTCACCATATGGTTACTAACTTTCCTTAATAGCCTCTTGCTAAGGACTTTATCATCAAAAGCCTTTTTAAAGTCTAAATAAATTATATCCACTGATTCATCTCGGCTCCTAATTTGACTAACTATCTTCCAAGAAATCTCACACATTTACAGAGATAAATGACAAAAGATGAGTTCAGTGGTCCATATCATAAATTCTTAGTCAGGTCCTGCATAAAGTCACATTTCTTCTTTTACAGTTTTGCAGCTATTTTTCCTAAGGCTGAACTGTAACTTTTATTTATTTTTTTTTTTAAATAGTTTCATTCTCCCTGCTCTAAAAAAACCACAGCTTTTTATCTGTTTGTTCGGGGGTTTTTAAGAGTAGAACTCCTTCTCTGAAACAAGTAACCAATATATCAACTTTAGTTCAGCTGAAAGAAATGACAGACAAAAAATGCACTTAAAAGAGAGACAAGGTTATAAGGAAGCTATGTAAATATAATATAAGCACAGATGTGTAAAGATTTAAAAAATCTTCAGAAAGTTGCAGTTCTATGCAGTCCTCTAGTGCGGAATCCTCAGACAAGCACTGGCACCCCTACTCAAGCACAGTAAGTGCGTGAATAGCTGCGTGAAGATTTACTACTAAATATTACACAGAGAGAGATGGAGTCTAAAAAATGATTGCCATCCAAGGGCCCAATCATTTATTATTGTTGTGCTTTCTCAAATGAATTCCTATTCAGGCTGCATATACCTGTTTTTTCTCTGAAACACAATTTCCCTATTCAGGAATTTGTCCAAAAACATATTTCTATTGATCAACATTTTCTGTTAATAGAAATCTACCTTTCTGACAAGAATGCAGCACATCAGTTTTAAGTTACACAGTTAACTAAGCTTTTGGAGCACTTCATTACTGAAACTATGATATGTGAAGCCACGTCAAAGTGTTGTTGCAACAGCAAGGCTGAAATAGTCTCCAAAATGACAAAAGAAAAAAAAGGACCTTATTCTTGATTACTTGATGTCAGTGCCTTTTACAGAGAGTCTAGTGAACCATATTTTTACCTATGACTTGAAACATAATACATTCCAGCTTAGTTGGACTGAGGTGGGAAAATACTTCAGAGAACGATCCACATCAAAATCTGTGACCCAAATAAAAACATTTAAGGTCAGCTCAATCTCAGTTGAACCTCAGCTGGAGGTTAAAACACAAGGACCTCACTGACCACCAGAGTATATAGACCTTAATCTGTGAGGGATTCGTAGGTAATGAAGACTTTGAATTGAACTCAAAGTCTAAAGGGATGCTGGTGGGACAGCTGTGGAGAGGCTTACAGCAGGTGCTGTGGTTACAGAAAGGATAGAGTTGCTAATTTCCATGTGGATTTCTAGTATGCCCTAATTTAAAATAAGTGAGCTACAAGGAAATCCATTTGGAAAGTCACAAAGATGTAGGAAGTGTTGTATGGAAGAACAGGCTGCAACCTCTTTGCTGAACTTGGATGGGAAGAGGATGCCAGGGGGCACTGTCCTATTGCCATGCTCTGGTCGTGTGGCAGTGGTTATACAAAATTCCTTTGTTTTACTCAGAAACTTTCCATACAGAAATTCCAAACACATGTATTTACACAGGTAAGGGCTTTGCTTTAAAGTGAGACTGATTTCTTTCCAAAGAAGAGCTATTTCTTATTTTGGGCAAATACATGTATTTTTAGACTGTCTTATAAAGGCTGATCTTATCCTTTTGTGAGTAGGTCAACATGCCTTAAATTTGGGCCCAAGTGACTAAAGCTGGTCAAAACCTCAGGGGTACATTTCATCTGAAATAGATCTCTCCAACTGGAAGGTTCTTCCAGGTTTGTCCTGTGGCATTGTTTTCTCATGCTTCAGTGGGAAAAACACCACTTAATACATCATCATCATCATCATCATTTTCGTCTACCCCACCGCTACCCTGGTATACTCCTACTGGCTTTTATGCAATTCCTGATGCCTTAGATTTTGAAAACTGGAAGAACTGAGATGCATTAGCATTTGAGATTCCTTTTTATTTCAGAAACTTTATTTCAACTCTTTGCAGCACAATTGCAGCTTGTCCTGGACTTTAAAAAATTTTATATACTGTTACTGTTAGATTTTAGTACAGATGATTCTGTAGAATAAGTATTTTACCTGTCATCTTCTAGTGTTCCAACTAGTGGCTCTGCTTTTCTAAATTTTGGTGAGAAATAAAATCTACTTTCATATAGCCAAATTTACATCCCCCCCCCCAAATGAGCAGCCACTTCTGGAAACACCTTCAGCCTCTCTTTAATACCTTTCATAGCCTGATTGTTTTCAGAATCCACTGACTCTCCCACAACCTGCATCTGCTTATTTATTTAACTTTGGCTCCTCCTGACTGTTTTATTTGTGTTACCTTTTTGGTAATTTTATTCAGAATGTTTGGTAGCAATTTTTTTTTTTTTGGGGGGGGGGTTGTGTTTTGCAGTCTTTTAAAGTTAGCACTTTGGTTCTTTTTTTTCAGCCTACTTTTCCTCTCATATCGTCCTTCTTAGCCACCCCATTTATTTTCTTGCCTGTGTTTCCCGTTTTTAGCCTTGGGAATGCAAATCTTCTTTGACTCTTTCACATTCTTAAGCCTCCATGCTGACTCTACGGATTTTAATTTCCTAGCTTCAAGCAGGGAGTTTCTAAGTTACTTCCTCTTTAAAAAAAAATCCGCTTCTTGAAGTTTAGTATCCCAGAGAGTAGGGCTTCTTCATGTGTTTCTCTCCTGCAATGAAGCTGGAATTATTTACGTGACGACCATTTCTCAGGGGTTCAGACACAATTTTTAGTCCTTGACAGGTATATGTCAAATGCTGTTTACATTAGGATACAGAAAACTCTGTTCTCTACACACTATTTCAGTGCAGCTTTCGCTGAACTAAAATGTGGTTATTTTGGCACCAGTCTTACTGCCCTCATATCCTTTTTCCTCTTCAGTGCCACTTCAATGTCACTTCAGATGCTCTTATCCAGAAGTCACCACTTCACTCCTGCTATTATCCTTCATGATCTGCATTGCTTCCCTATCTGGGGCTCTATATTATGTGTTATGTCTCTCCTCCAGGCAGTACCCACGCAATGTGCTGCACAGGGAGCTGCTCCCCCCTCTCTGCAGCCTCACTTGTCCTCCCTACATAGCTTAAACATACCAAGTGTGCTATGCCTCTGATAATTCTCATCCCTTTATGCTCAAAAAATTGCTTATTTTTCCCCTCTCTGTGATCCAGTCCAGATCACACAGTTTCACACTCAAGTTTCTTGTGCTGGTTTATGGGCACTTGTGCTTTTATTTCCTAACTATAACATGACCTAGATGAAAATTGTGATCTAGTTAGTCGAGAAATCCTGTAAAGTCTTTTCAGCTAAACCACAAAAGTGCTTCCCAAGGCACTGCACCTCACTTTTATTTACCACTCTGCTCGTGTAAAAAGTCCTTAAAATAGAAATTAATTTTAAACTAGGTTTAATACCTCTTTATACTGTCAAATTGATTTGAGAAGTCATTTATGTAACTGACAGGTGGATACATAGATTTATTTTTTTTTTAAGGAACCAATTCATTTTGTTGTCTGAAACATATTTGGAGTCTATTTTAAACGTTCTTTGCACCCAGACATAAAAGCACTGTCCTGATTCCACGGGATATTTTCAAAGCTCGCCAGTATACCTTAACATATGCATTTCACATTTGCTTATGTGGTTTTTTTTTCAGCTGTAACAGAAGTAGTTTAAATTTATTCTTGAGTTGTTAGAAACACGCAAGAAATTACCACCTGCCTTTCCAAATCAAGAGGTTTATTTTATTTTCTCAGTTTCTTCAGTTGTGAGGTATGGTTGGAGCAGTCCTGTACCAGAATGGTCTGCATGGACCTTGAGAAACAAGCACACATGTTTGTCAGGACATCTGGCTAAGCCTTCATCCCCTTTTCCATCAGTACTTGACATTTTGTTGGTCTTCCTCTTTTTGTCCTTATCACACTTTACCACAGCTACTTGACGGCCTCTTCTCTTTTGTGATGTTTATGGGATGCTGTTTTCCTGAGAGGTGAGAATCAAGCTCTGCCTTTTCACTAGTCCATTTGAAATTGTGATATAAGACTAACAACAAACGTACTAGCTGTGCTGATGGTGACCCAGGAGTCTTGGTGGTCCAACCCTTTGATAGTGACTTTAAAATCCATTTGTTACATTACTAAAGACATTTTTAGCTGGCCTCACTCAACTGCAAGTGTTAATATTCTGCTCCATCAAATCTTTCAGAAAGCATTAATTGATTCAGCCTCACTGTAAAACTGGTGACAAGGCTCCTTCACAGATGGGGGAGTTTAAATTTGTGGGAGTGTAACCATGACTAACTCAGACAGTAGGTCAGTGTCAGAGGCAGGATCTCTTGCTAAACCAGCCAGACTACAAGAAGATCAAACATCTATTTTTGTACATAGTATTCTGGGAAATGGCAATACAGATGGATTTCAGAGCCGCTGTTTACATGTGGATGCATGTCTGCACTTCTATATGGCATTAGTTGCACACTTCTCTGTGTGCTCACCTACACACACACACACGGTATAGATGAAAAGACCACTTTCTTTATGCTCTTTCTCTTTCTGTGTCACTTTATGAGGAGTTGTCTCTGTTATTCCCTTGAGCATTGTCAGGGAGGCAGTGCCCTCCCTGCTGCAAGATCTGCATAATGAGTTCAGATGAGGCTGGGGCTTGCAATGTTTTTCCCCTCTGTACCTCTCTGTTAGGAGGAGCATTCCATCGGTGCCG
The DNA here is from genome assembly GCF_003945595.2 of Pipra filicauda. NCBI lineage: Eukaryota > Metazoa > Chordata > Aves > Passeriformes > Pipridae > Pipra > Pipra filicauda. The sequence goes on along the minus strand of NW_024104976.1, from coordinate 4,963,511 downwards.
TGCAGTGACAGTACTGGAATTGGTGCTGGTGTTGTTTCTCTTCGCTTCTCTAAGGTTTTGTTTTAGTAAGGCACTCCAACATGGAGGGAGAGGGAAGGCCCTGCTATTTAGATGACAACCAGGAGCCCGGTTCAGAACATGCCCACTGACGGGTGCAGCACAGCTCTTCCTCCCTCCAGCCAAGACAACTGCTTTTAATGTTGGGATTCTGCATGAAACAAATGTGTTCACGCTCTTGCTCTCTGTCTCAGTTCATTTCTTTCCTTGAGGGAGCAACAGGACAAATCCTTTGACGACTTATTTCCTGGTTAGAAGCCTTTACCTGCTTTCCTGGAATGGTTCCCTGTGACTGGGAACCTTTGTAGTCAGCTCTTCCAGCTGTTTGCCTAAACGGTCTTTAGGGAGACTAAAAGCAGTGAACCTGGAACAGCAACATTTAACTGCAGCTAAGTCCCAGGGGAATTTAGTTATTACTTAACTGGATTGAATTTGCAACATAACCTTATACCAGATAACTGCCAAAGGTTGCATGACATTAACCTTCACAAGCAGCTCGTCTCTGGTGTGCTCCTTGCAGAAGGGTGGGCATGGGCTGACAAGTTTGCTGTAATTAATGCTGGGTTCCATGCCTTTACATACCAATAGTATTTGCAATGCCTGGGTGAAAAATTTCTCAGATTAAATTCTTGATGGTGATTTTAGCCATTTAGTGATCACGTGTCATTGTGTTCACTACACCGAGCATAAATCCTGTCTTGTAAACAGTAGGGAGACTAATGAGGTTTGCCCACATTCTGGTATCACTACAAGGGGTTCCAGCAGAGAAAAATGGAGTTTGGTTAGAAAGTGGAAAAGAAACATGAATTTTAAAGGAAGGGGGGGAGGAGGAATCTCAGGACTGCATATATGAATATTTGGTTTTTTTAAGGAAACCTTTTCATTGACAAGACTTTCAGTGCACTGTGCTCATTTAAGGAAATCTCTGTATAGTTAGATTTTGGGTTTGCCTTAGTCCGTGCTTTTAATGCTGCATGTTTGGCAAAAGTTGAGGGTCATGTTTTTAATTTACATACTCAGAGTTATTAGTCTGTTTCTATTTAAAGGTAAATAGAAGAGCTCATTTTTCATGCAGGCCTACATCTCTATACAGAATAGCTCAGCAGTCATATATAAAAATGTTAAACTCTCTTAAACATTGGCATTATTTTGCTATACCCTCAAGTGTTTTATTTGCTTGAGACTGTAATCAGCTCTTGGAAGAACGCTTCACATCCAATTTTAGTCTTAGCACCACAGTGTACTTTGGGGTGTAAATTTGTCAGGTATCCAAGCACAGTAGGATACTTTGACAGTTTAAGCCCAGTTCTCCCCAATCAGCCTTATGAATAATAAAAAGCAGAATGACCTATTCCAGTTTTGTATATATAAAGGCAATGACTTCTCAACAGAAAGAACTGGAGGAGAAATCAGAACTGAACTCTGAGGAAAGGGAATGTAGCTAAAGTTTTCTTCTCCCCTGAAGAACATTCTAAAGTACATAGATCAGTATTTCCCAAGACTTTCTATTAAAAAGAATTTCCAGCCTAAGAGATTTCATTGCAGCATTGAATGAGAGGTGTTGGGTTCCTTTGCATCTTCTTGAAGAGCAAAAAGGGTTTATAAATCAGACTTCTGGGAATTGTTATCTCACAGCTTCTTCTAACAAACACAACAATTTGTTTTAAAGGCTTTCACCAAAGATGTCATAAGTGGTAATCCCTATGTTGTAAGTGGGTACTTAATGTGATTTAACTTAATGCTGATGATGCAAAGCTATTCTCCCCCAAAGCCCATTAAGAACATCCAATTTTCTGGTAGACTAACACTCCTGCTTACTGTGGTAGAGATAAGTGACTGTTTAACCAGGACAATAAGGAATAGTGTCAAACCAAGGCTGCAAAACTTAGTGACCACAAAACTGTTCTTTGTGAAACTTCAGACTTTGAATGTAAATGTCACAAGCTGGATTTTTTCTTTTTAGGAGTAGTTTGAATTTCTGTATGTACAGACATGTAGATACAGGCACTTTGAACCACCTTACTGAGCACACTGGTGAATATAATTATTTATGATATTAATAAGTATGGTCTAAGTAAAAAAGGTCCAGTGCAAGCCATATATGTAAATAAGGTAAAGAACTGATAAATAGAGTTTTATTTCATGTTGCCCTAAAGTGCAGATAATTCTAACAGTTTATGCAAGACAATTCTTGTCACACCACATGCTTATTTGTTTGATTTTTTGTGGATTTTGTATATGCAGAACGACACAAAAGGAAATGTCAGTGGCATAATTTAGAAAACATGCTAACAGTAACATTCAACAATACTCAGGATGCAAAGCAGAAGTGAAGGCAGACTTTTCAGGAGCTTAAGGCTGCTCACTTGGGTCTAATATAGAGTTAGCACTTTGCAGGTCAGTGGCTCTGCTATTTGTCTCTGACCTAACAGATCTGGAGTTCTTCACATCAAAACCAAGTCTTGCTGAGCTGAGATCAAACGTGTTAAGGTAAGGATCTTGCCAGTGATTTATCGTGCCAGGGAGGGTGATCAGGCCATAAGGGGCCACTGCAAATGAAGCTGACATTCCAGCAATTTCTCATGTGTAGTTATAAGGTGATTTTCTCAGGCAGAGCTTTTAAGTCAAAATAAAATTGCCCATTGTATTTTTCCGTGTTGCCTATAATGCCTGAAATCCTAGTAGGAATATTTATTTATGCAACACTGCTAATTTCTAAGTAAGAACTTGCTCCTGGTGATGAGCATTTAAAATGGCAGTTACCTACCAGTGAGGATCTGCTAGATTCTTTCAAATGGCAGAGCACGTTTCCCATGAACAGATAAAATAGCTCACACTGTTTTCTGTCACACAGAATGAGCACACAAGACTTGCAATGCACAAACAATGCAAAACACTCGAGAACTACACGGACTAATACTAGTCTTGTTTGTACAAACCCCTCCTCTTTCCCACCATTTCAAATGAGTGCATGTGGAAGGGTTTGCAGGATCGAGTTCTTAATAGCCACAACTTCATTAAAGCCCAGTGACAGCTCAGTAATTGATTCTGTAAACAATTACTCCCTAATCTCCACTCTCTATTTAGTGGATTTTTAGAAATCTTTCATTATTTCATTTTTTAAGGTGCAGTGACACCAAGGATCATACTCCATAAAAAACACTGCCATCCTTACCCTAATCATCCAGCAATGGCTTTTCTTTGTTACTAGTGAAAATGTAGAGCAGACTTAATTTTTTAGTCATCCTGGTTTCACAAGCAATGTTTTCTGATGCAGTTAAAAAAGAGAGCAAATATTCTTCTCCAGCAATTTAAGAGCTCCACGGGTGAAAGGATAAGTAAAGCTTGGGAGCTTAGTTTCTTAAGAATACATGAAATATTACCTGAGCTATGTTATTGCTCCTGTATTGTGCTACTAACAGCAGATAAATTTTTCATTAACTGAAAAAAAGCAAAAAATTACTTAGAGGAAAACCTTTATGTGCTGTAAGAAAAGTTTCTTCCCACAGGTTTAATAAGGCAGCCAAAAGGAGTAAAATGTTTGTGGTGGGTATAGTTCAACAGACAATGAATCTGAAGTTTCTTCTCTTTAGATTAATTTTCTTGAACAACCAGGCACAAAATAATCCCTTTAATGAGACTGAATTGAAATAACGGATGCTGTATCAGCATGTGGCACAGTGAGAAACTAAAATAGAAAAGGGTATCATCACAGTTTGGCAGCTTGGGTTTTGTGCAGGAAATACTTGGGGGGGAGGAGGAAAGTAAGCACGCTACTGCATGTTGTTAAGACTTATTTAATCTTCTTAACTAATTACTCACACTTCCTAATTCAAAATCATACAAACAAAAACGTTTAGATAAGCCGGGAGTTTTTTCAAATGGGTGCCCCCTACAGCTTAGAAAACAAACATGACAGGTTTCCCCTGTCTGATGTGCTGCCATTTGCAGAAGGACAGACCCAGCTCCCAGAAAGACAGAAGACTAATTAAGACAGGAAGACAGGCAGGTCAAACATTTGGTGTGAGGGATTTGGGACATAGGGGAGAAAAAATCATGTTACATTCCACTTTCACAGCAGACTGACAGGAGGCTTCAAGCCCTTTCTCTGATTCCATTTGCTGCTCAGAGACCCTGGATTCCTCCAATTTCTCCTCCCATCACACCCCTTTCCTAGTGTACCATTCTCCAAAGCTCTTCCCTCTGGGAGCTGGTTCAGCAGGGGTCTTGCCATATCTACCTTTAAGCACCTAAACAACATGTCCAGGTGAGAGGGCCAGGGCAGCAGCCCCTGGATACAGGGCAGAGATGGATCCTGCCCCAAGGGAGGGCTTACACTCTCCCGCACCCCACTGGGAGTGAAGAGACTGAGCCTCTGCCACCATTGGGTGCTGGATGATGTGAATCCTCCTCCAGCTCATGTCTGGCACGCAGAAGTCTGCCTTCATTTATGCAGGCTGAAATGTCGCTGAGACCTTGATGTTATTCACTTGTTTTAAATACTTGGCTTCTAATCCAAAGTCCAGTGATCTCAAGGACTGTTTTTGATTTCAGTAGGGTTGACTCAGGCCTTGCTACTTGGAATTTACATCCAGAAAAGTTAGACAGCCTGGTCTTCCCATCAGACATGCACCCTTGGCACGGGACTCAGGTTGTGTAAACATAATTCTACTGGAGTGTGACGTACTGCTGCACTGGCAGCAAAACCAGAGCAGCCTCATCCACTTCTTGTGCATTTTATTTCCAATTTGACTTTTTTTGATCCTCCTGCTCTAGTATGTTTGTAAATGTTTAAAATTCTCCAACCCTCTCGATACACTCCAAAGTTTGGACTTTAGAATTCTTGAGTGAAATTTCAAGTTTGGATTTATGAAGGAAAGCCCCTTTTATGGTACCCCATAGCCAAAAACCTTCAGGCTCTGAGGTCCAAATGAGATGTTAAAAAAGAACAAACTTCCCAAAGCACACAGAGCTTTAGAAATAGAGCTCTTCTTCTTTTTCAAAATTTTTCTTTTTGCACAGTGTGGGGGGTGTGAGTAAGGAGAGGGAAGGAGCTAGGACAACCCAGCAGCTAAAGAGGAAAAAGAAAAGTCTACATGTTCTGGTTTTGTTTGGCCTTACAGACCTCACAGACTCTGTAGCATGTGTCAAGTTTCCAGTGAAACAGCTTTGTCTCCTAGTACAAACACCCCTCCGGAGGCTGTTGCCACTGATTCTTTTTCCTCAATTGGGGCCTGATTCAGCTCCCACTGAAACCAGTTGGATTTTTCCTTTTGTTCTACTCTGGGTGGGGTTGGACCTCTCGTGGCTGAAAACCAGCTCTGCCCACGGGAGCTTGCTTGCCAGAATTAAATTTGGTGCAAAGTTGTTACTCATGTACAGTTCACTGTTACTCTTCAGACAATTACAGTTGCTCTGCAGTTGAAAGGCATCTCATTACAAGAACCCAAACCTGGGTAACTTCTGAGGGCTGATGCTGCTCTGTGGTACCACAAATGAAAGACACAATAACCACCCGTGCCTGTGTGCTCAGCCAGCCTGCCCTGGCTCCTGGAGGTGTGTCCATTGAAAGCCATGCAGCCGTGCCCGAAGAGACTCATTCACAGCTTGTCCTCAGCTTCTGCACTGGGAATGTTTGGGGATGTTGGCTCAGAGTGAACTGCCAGCAAGGAGCAGTGATTCTTGCTGCTCACCTGAACAGTCCTCTTAAAAGTAAAATACAACCAAACCAAACAAAATAAAATAAAATAAAATAAAAATAATAAAATAAATAAAATAAAATAAAATAAAATAAAATAAAGTATAAAATGGCACTACTGGTCCATTGCTGGTTAGGCTGCTGGGGTTGGCTTTTGTTTTCCTGGTGCCTTCTTATAAACCAGGTTTTCGCTGATTCCATAGCCAGCTGTTGGTTTCCAGTCACTCCCAGGAGTGCCTCACAACACTCTCTGGCTAGAACGTGAGAGATTTGCTGTATCAAGACAGCCATAAAAGTCAAGGAAAACAAGGCTTGTGAAAATAAACAAGCTGCACCTCTGATTGGCAATCCCATCTACTTCATTCCCTTGCAATTGTACTAATCATTAGGACTCTTGAAATGTTTCCCAAGGAGAGGAAATGAAGTTGCCGAGATGGGAAAGGATATGAAATTTCCTGACCAGACTGAGGCACAGGTGCCCGGTATCTGGGATGTTATGCAGTATTTACCAAGGGAAATGCTGCTGCTGGATTTTTTGCATGCCTCTAAAATTGTTGTATGTCCCCTCTCCCCCAAAAAAGTGCCATTGTGTATTTGTTAATGCCTCCAGCTCTGAGAAGATGCTGAGGGCTGAACAGCTGTGATTCTTTTATAAAGCACTTTGGCATCTGATGTCCCCTCCCCCATCCCCACAGATTTAACGTCAAAGGCTCTCTAAGGAAAATCCACATATGAAAAAAACATCTTTGATGTAACAAAACTATAACCAGCTACTAAATCAATTGAGTTAGGAAATTCCCATTCCTTCCTCCATTCATCCAGAACCAAATCTCCTGTGGGAAGCCATTATTATTTGGATGTTAAAATCCTCTTCCTGTACCAAAAAACATTTCTGGAGCTGCAACAGCACAAAAACCTTGTTTATTAAATCCATGGGAAAATAATTCCACCTCCAAAGAGCTGAATGCTGGGCCACTGTCTGTCCACTGGCTGAAGTTCTTAGTTAAACAGCTGGGGAGCCTGAGGAAAATGCCTGATGACATCATCACTAAGCAATATCGAATTAAGAATGTAGATCATCATTTCACTCACACATCATTTGAGAACATTTTCAAGAAAGGAAATGGAAAGTTACATTGTTGCCACCTGTGTTGATTACTCCTATGAATTAAGAGAGCCCAAATTACTTTTTTTTCTGAAGGTTTTAAGGAAAGACAATACCAAAAAAAAAAAAAAAAAAGAGAGAGGCAGTGAACATGCAGGAATCCCCAGTGAATGTAAAAATCAGTTCCATTTCCCAAATCCAGGGCTAGCCCCTGGCTGAACAGCAGAGGGAATCTGTAGTACCATGAAACCAAAGCTCCTTCAAGTAAGAGCTGCAAAGAAGATATTTGTTCTCTGCTATATTTAAATTAATTATACTTAAGATAGTTGTTTTGTATTTTCTCAGTGGTAAATAGTGCTGAAAAAACAAAACCCTGTGCATTTTCTCCCTGGTCTAAATTTTGCTACTACTGCACTGCAGATTAGAATGTCCAGCCTTGGGATGTACACATCCCTTCCTCTTTGACTGCTTATCACTCCAATTACCTGCATGGTTTGAAATGAACATTAAGTTGCTAATTATTAGTAAGCTAACTGGACAGATGGCTACTTAAACGAGACATTGTAGTTGTTTGTTTGCAAAGCTTAATTTGCTTTGCATTATGCTAAAAACATTTACTCTTGGCTTGATTTCAAAACTGATGAGCATCCAAAATGCTATTGAACTCAGCACTCAATGCTTGTGAAACACAGGGCTTGTGCAAAATGCAATATATGATTTCCTTCCAACTACATGTCAGCAATCTCAAAGTAACTTGGAATTTTTACACGATAACTTTGAATTTTACTTTTCCTTTGTATATTTTTTTTGGTATGATATGGTATCTCAAAGGCTCTTAGTCACGTGGCCTGTAGGGTGGGTCAGATGGCTTCCCTGTGGAACTCTGTCAGCAGTGGTTGTATGTGAGTAACCCCAGGCAAAATTTGAACCTAGCAAAGACATGGTGGGACCAGAATCTTGCAAAGTTCTATCAAAAGATCTATGAGAACATGTGTGTGAAAACAAGAGGTTATTGTCAGTACCAGGAGCTATGTGATTGTTCTCTTTAGGAAAATCCCATGCCCTCTCCCTCTTTCGTTTGGAAAGGAACAGAAGTTGCCAAGAGATCTTTATGAAGAGCTCTCGTGAGAATGATGACACTTCACAAGGGCATGTTCACAGGGGCAACCAGGAGCTTCCAAGCACGTCCGTGCCACTGTAGGGCCTGTTTGAAATGCCCTCACCTCACACACACACAGCCTCACCCACCTGTGCCTCACCTGCTGCCCGACCTGCACGTTCCCTTAGGCAGCACAGGGGAACAAACGTCTTTATTTTCCTCCTTAAAGCACTGAGCACCAACTACAGCCAAACTGCTCCCTTACCAGAGGCCTTGACTGTTTAGCCAGTTGGCTTTGTCCTTGGCCAAATCATCACACTGACAGGGACACCTCAGGAAAGCAGGAAAGTTTGCCTTTTATCTTCCTGCTCTGACATTACTGCAGTTACTGGCTTTGCTGAGAGTAAATGGCAAACAAAATGTTTGTGTGTTCCAAGATTTTTCAAATGCTCCCTCCTTCCCTTTTCATTTTGGCACAGTGCTATTGATAGCACCCAACAGGCCAGATTATTTAACTACCACAATACCACATAGCAAATGCATGACACATTATACACTTTTTCTTTTCCTTACTGCATATCACAAAAGGTAACACTAGGACTCAAACAAAAACAAATTACCTCAGTAACTCCTGGAAAACTCAAGTGGTTAATCAGTTACCTTTTATTTACATATATATGCTTAATGCTGAATTAAGTTGTAAAAACCAAAGGCTGATTTATAGCCCAAGTCAGCCTTAATTAACATTGATTCCAGGGGAATAGTAAATGTGAATAGCCTTCACAATTGAGGTTGAACAATGAACTCACTGGGTGTTGTCCAATTTGTAGCATGATTTACATGGAAGCAAGCCCTTCTTTTTCCAGGGTTACCCCTTTTTTATCTGGCGTTTAGGATGGGTTATATATAATCCATAGATAGGAACATTTGCTGTCAAATATTCTCCCTGATTTACAGTTAGCCTTCACCATGGTCGCTATAAATAAGGCAGAAAAAAACCCTATTTGAGGCTTTCCAGGGATTCCTTGTTCTTGCAATGTGTCATCGCTTCTCCATTTCATGGCATTTTTACGAAGTGGCCATAATGAAAGTCAGATTAAATGTACAGGATATATACGTTTAATCAACAGCCATTGGAGTCAGTAGTGCTGGAAGAGTTATAAAAGCCCCTATGAATGCAAATTTATTGCAAAAGAATCTGCGTCTTGGTGGTAGGAATATCTGCTGAATGGTACTACCTGACACAGAACACCTAAAACTTTCAAAAGTGAATTGTTTAAGTGCAAGGTTTTGCTTGTAAAGACGCCAGCTGCTGGATTTCAAGACTTGAAACTGTTCCAAAACATGGGACTAGGTACTTTATTTGTGCACTAGAGTAAATACTCCGATTTTACTGCCAATTTAAATGTGCTCAGTTTACAGTAATGAGCTTGTATAGGCAATACCTTGTTTATAGAAAGTGGAACAGGAAGAAACTAACATTAACCATTAACAGTAGCAATTTCTCTTGCCTTCAGCTCTAACTTTATGCCAAATAGATCCTTCCCATGTCCTATCTGAAATATTTACTATTACAGTTCTTTTTCTAAATCTGTGGGATAAATGGAGCATTCAGTAAAATAATACACCTTTTCCTTCCAGCTGATTTGAATTGCAACTCTCTTTTGTAATTCCAAAGCACTATTTCTCATTCCTATGATGAAATGTATTTTAAGAACAAATACATGCCCTATGCACTAGCAAACCCGATGATAGGTGTTAATCCCTGCAGAATGGAGTCAGAATTTTTTAATCCTTTAAAAAAAGCACAGACGACTTCTGGAAAGGAAGTACTGAATTGCAGTTGCCATGACTTCTCAGGTCCTTGTACTCAGCTGAACTGCTTTATTCTTTCAGTACAGCTCACACGAGAAGCCTATGTGTTTATGTACGTACTGTCACCTTAAACAAACATGCTTACATCTCCTCTGGCCATCTGCTCCTGAAGCTGAGAGCTTTTCTCCCTTCCCCTTCCTCCTCAGCACCCCCACACACACTGGGTGCAGAGTTAACTCAATGAAAGGCATGACAGTAAAATCCTTCCCCCACACAGGTCATAGATCTCAGTTTCTTTTTTTCACTTACAGTCTAAAATGTGACAATAATACGCTGGAGGATTTTGGCAGATGGTGTTAATCACTAGAAATAATACTGGAGATTCTTTCACTATCTTATTTTAGCTGGTTTAGCTCCAAAATGTCCTAACAGGGACCAGTACTTGGGTTTGCCAAATATTGTGATCACTGAGCAGGAAGACACCAGCACGGCCTGAGGAGCTTAAAGTTCAAGGACATGAACAGGTTCAGGATAAATACAGCGCACAAAGAAAGCAAGGGTAGTGGGGTGGTAGGTCCTGGGTTCAGCAACCTATGAAAACCTAAACAAAAGAGTGGGAAAAGTAAAAAAAGAACAGACTGGAGTGGGTGGAAGGGCACACAGCAGAGTGGCTGAAGCTGGAGGACAGGGAAGAAGAGGAAACACAGAAATAGCAAAAGTATCCATAATAGCAAAAGCTCACGTAATTGTTCCTAAGTACAGTTGCTCTACCTCCAGGGTCTTTTCCAGGCAGCCACAGGTTCTCTCCACACATCTTCTTTAGGAAGAAATTCTTTACAGAAAGGGTAACCAGGCATTGGAATGGGCTGCCCAGGGAAGTGGTGGATTCTCTGTCCCTGGAGGTTTTTAAGATGAGACTGGATGTGGCACTTAGTGCCATGGTCTGGTAACTATGGCAGTAGTGGATCAAGGGTTGGACTTGATGATCTCAGAGGTTCCTTCCAACCCTACTGATTCTCTGATTCTATGATTCTGTGATTCTATGTCCTCAGACAGCTGGACATGAGGCAGCTCTGAACCAGAAGCTGTGTCACTGCAGTTAGTGTGGCACTGAGCCTGAGCTAATAAGCCCTGCTGAAAAGAACACAGCTACAGGGCTTCCATTTGGCTTGGAGAATAGGTTGAGCAAGCTCATGTCTGGTAAATGAAAACTCTACAGACATATCTGTGCCTTCCTGTGTAAAAAGATGGTCCAGTTTCTACCACCTGAGTATCTCTGATTGGAACTGAGACTCCTCAGTCTTTCAAAGGGTCCCTGTCTCTATAAACACAGCCACATATGCAAAAAAAAAAAAAAAAGCCTGGTGAATTCCTTCTTTTTGGGTGTGAACTCCTGCCTCTAGTGAAGTAAGGAGTAAAATTCCTATTTATTTCAATGAGGCCAGAACATCCCCTTACACATTTGAAGTCGTTTTTCATGGAATACAATGAAAGTACATTGATACCTGAACTCCAAGAAACCCCTATGGTGCCTGGACTTTTTGAACACCTTTGTTCTTAGAAAGATTTAAAAGACAGGAAGAGTCTGAATACCTGGAAAAACTTTCACTTAGTCATTTTCCTGGAGTGACTTGTTTCATATTTGCTAATAAGTAATTGCATCCTGTTCTTGAAAGTCATTCAGTAGGAAACAACTGACATGTATACAGCTACCAGTAAAAATCTACTTTAAATAAACTCATTTGTCATTACCTTTCTCAAGACAGCTGTTGTCAGCACCATTACCATTCAAATTTGTTTTGCCCGTGACAATTAAGATGATATCAACACCGAGAGAATTTAACAATTTCCATTGTTCCAAGTAGATAAGCAAGTTAGTTCTGTGCTGCAAGCCATCACTGGAGCCATAATTAACTGACTGTGTATTGAAGAACTGTGATGTTTGAGATTATTCAGCCTTGACTGGGTTGTATCAGTGACCAAATGTTTACTTACTGAACTGAATGATTACTCCAAATCCCTGTCTTGTCTCCAGCAGTTTCAAGGCTTTTTGTCTGATACAGGTACTTCTTGTTTTTAGTCTATCTGTTACAGTTTTTGAACCAAATTTGAATGTTAACCAAGTGATTTGGAATCTGATATTGCTCCTATAGTGACACTGCTACAGAACACAGAAAGACATGGGGGCTGACCTCAGCCTGAACGCTTGAAAAGTGTAATTTTCACAGACATAAATAAGTTTCAGCTCTCTTGTATTAGAATCTACAGCCTTTCCTGGGAGTTTGTTGTTATATACATCACAGTTTGCTCATGCAGGAGACCTAATGACTTCTCTTCCTTTTCTAGATTTTCATCAATAATGAGTGGCAGAATTCCGAAAGTGGGAGAATATTCCCAGTATATAATCCAGCAACAGGAGAGCAGATCTGTGAGATTCAGGAAGCTGACAAGGTAATGCATCCCATGAATGGGTATATGTATAAATGAAATGTATAAATAGTTCAAATAACAGATAATAGAAATGTATAAATAGATCAAAGCAACCAGTCCAGGACAGAACTGTTGGACAGTTCTTTTATTAATCGTAGTTCTAAAACCCATCACATGAGGAAGGTTGTACAACAGCAAATTTCATAAGCCTGGGTGTCTTATTTACCTCTGTGCCTTCAGTTTTTTTCTTCCTTCTTCACAGGTCGATACGGACAAAGCAGTGAGGGCAGCCCGGCTCGCATTTTCTCTGGGCTCTGTTTGGAGGAGAATGGATGCATCGGAAAGAGGCCATCTTTTGGATAAGCTGGCGGACTTGGTTGAGAGAGACAGGGCAATTCTTGCTGTAAGTGGCACAAGAAAATCAACAGTCAAATCATTTGTCAGTTTTATATTCTGAGAGCAAATTGGTTCACGAATGTGTTGATATGAGTTGTATTTGAAAGCCACACTCAGCCTCATGGCCGAGATGTCTGGCTGTCTGCTCACGGCCTGATCCAAGGCACATAAAAGTCAACAGGAGCCTTCCAATGGGCTCAAATGAGCTTTTAATTGGACATCACACAGATGCAGGGGTGTGCACACGCGTCTGTGTCTGCAATTCTAACTTTTGTAGAGTAAAAAATGCCAGACTAAGGGATCGGTGCAACCGCTCCCGAAATGCAGGAGAAACGCTCGCCGGCACTCAGCCGGGGACCCGAGTTCTGGGTACAGCACTACTTCGCTGGTGGATGGAGCCATCAAAACAGTGGCATTGTTAATGTTGTTTTCCGCATGTCAACTGCTTTGAACTAAGCCGGAGAACATCTTAATTCCAGCTTTGTCAACACTTAAATCATCTTACCACCGGCACATACTGTAAAATCGCCGCAGGGAAAAGGAAGTGCACAGCAAATCAAGTTTACTCGGCCTGTCATTTGATTTTTATTTCTGGAGCCAAGTTCTTTGCTGAATTGCACTGCAGGCAATGCCATTAATTGCTCTTGGGGATATAAGTCAGTGCAGAATTAGGCCTCCATTCTTCTCTATAGAAACTCATTTGATGGTTGGTGTGTTACACATGGGCGTCCTTTGCCCATTCTTAACGATTTCTTTTAGACAGCTATTGAGAATGAGTTAAGCTCCTCAACATCTTAGGATATTTTATTGGATTCATTTTTGCTAGCTGATCTTAGGAACCCCTAAGAGGACAGCTTATAAGATACTTTTAAAAACTAGGAATATTAACTTAAAAATAAGGACATTAGCTTGTTAATTTATGAGCTTCCCTAGAGGAGAGTTTGTTTATTTGATGGCAATAAATAAACTGGCTGTACAGTATAGATATCTCAGACCTCAGCAGGAGTCTTGGCAGCCATATAGAGAAATTTTTATATTCACATTAATTATATAAAGAGGGATATGTCCATTCTTCTCTTTATGGATTCAGATCATTAATAAGGGGTTACAAGGAGCCCCTTCTCAGCTGTTATCATTAACATAACAGAACCTGGTTTGACAAGCATTTTTATCTTGGCTCCTGATTAAAGCAATTCAGCATTTATAGATCTGGACCAAACACAGTGGCTATTAGGTTCAAAATACACAAAGGCACATGTACATGCATGTGGATACACACATAAACCCACAAGACAGACAGATAAACAAACACACATAAACTCACACATGTTCTTAAAATCATAGCCATTCCACAATACTCCAGAAGAAACCACTTTTTTTTAAAGGAAAATGCTTTTTGTTCACATTTGCAAAATGAAGTACACAAAGGGGATCAGATAACTGTTCTGAAACTTCTGGGGTAAAAGTATGCCAAGATGTAACTGGTTGGTCTTCATTAAAATCTCTGTCATGACTGAAGAGCTGTTAAGATGGTGAATACTTAAGTACAATAGTCCAAAAATGTAACTGTGCTTATATCTCTTACCTTTTTCTTGTCCTCCAGACTATGGAATCCCTGAACAGTGGTAAACCATTCTTGCAAGCTTTCTACGTCGATCTCCAGGGAGTCATAAAAACCCTGAGGTATTATGCCGGTTGGGCAGACAAAATCCATGGAATGACCATTCCTGTAGGTAAGGGGAATTAAAGCACCTAAACCTTCTCATGGCCCCATGGCTTAACAGATTATAGCTTCATGGAATGGAGAAGGGAACCTTGGTTTGGTCTTACAGTTTGTAGTGTGTTGCTGAAGCAGATGTTTGAAAGTGAGATGTTTAAAAGATGCCCTGCTATTGTTCTGCCCTACATGCACATCTCAAGAGTGCTTGGTTTCTTTTGCACGTGACCATCTGAGAAGGAGACAGCTCAATACCTGCATTTAAATACTGACACACTTATAAAAATGGGTGCAGTATAAGCCTGACAAATACCTTGGAACTCATGAAAATAGTGGTAGCTGTTAAAGAAACAGTATGTTTACATATAGAACTTGTTTATATTTGTCTTCTTACTGCTTATGCAAATAATTTTATTTGGGACTAACATTGGATCTAAATTAATTTATACTTTGAGAGAGGTAGTAATGTTACTATAGAGAACTACATACATATCAGATATGCTTTGTTATATATGCTTCTTCAAATTATTCAGTGGGATGAGTTTTATATTGCATGTATGAGATAAATCTTTATGAGTTCTAGGAAATTATTATGTTTTTCTTTTTTGTTAAAGAGATAAGAAAAAATCCTTACCATTATTTTTATTTAAAGAGCCTCTTCCTCCTGCCCCTCCCTCCCAGCTGTTTAACAAATACAAGCTGCATTTTCTGATGCAAACATATTCATTTGCAGTCTGGACTAGATATACCAAGTGCTTTAATTATGCAAAATGGCAAAATAGCAAAGAATGATTTTCTGTAGGTGCAGTCATTAAGATAAATGTACTCATCTTTCACCTGCATAAAATAATTTTTTGGAAAAATATTAAGGAAAACGAACATTCATTCTGTGGGTTCTTTTTGGTTTCATGGTGCACACTGTTCATTGCACAAGCATGTTAGTCACACTCCCAGGTAAATGGATTTTGGTGTTGCCCACATATTTCCCTGGTGTTACACCGTGTAACACGATGTCTACAGTGCACTCATTTGCCTCTGCACAGCAAAGCACGAAACTATCAAAGACAGACAAGCAGATAAATTGAAAATGTGCCCCCAAAATTTTCAGAAGGAAAACAAATCATGTAACTCTTACTGCAATGTTACTCATTGTGATGTTTCACCTTATTAAAACTGCAGTGTGTTTATCAGCACTAGTTTATTTTCACCAAAGAAATGACAATATTATTATTTCAGGTGTAGACTCTCCCGCAAGGACTCAAAGATTTCCACAGTCATTTAGGCTGAGATTCGTAAATCCCATTTTTGCTGCTTGCACTTCACATTTAATCATACAAAAGTGCAGACCACACCATAAATTCGTATATTCAGCAAATTTCCTGTCCCCTAATCTCTTACTCCCTGGTCACTGAACGCCTCCTTCTCACTCCTTAGCCCTGCAGGTACACAGAAATTAGGTCAGTCACCAAAAGCCATTACCAGGTTAAGGAGAATAAATATCCTCTGCTTATTCTTTTCAATTACTGTATAGGATAAAAATTGATTTTTTTTTTTCAGTGAGGAGGGCTCTGCTGGGCAAAAGGAAGGCACATTTTCAGCATGCCTTCCTCAATGCAAACTCTGTGCTAACACAGTTATCAGTAGTGTAGAATCATAAGTCCATTCACAGATTTTCAGGATATCAATTAGTTCTTCTTCTTGCTTTAACAACTCCTCCTTATCCATCTAGTTTCACACTATAAATTTGTCATTCTCATAAAGCTATTTTAGAACAACGCCAGTGCTCTTTAAGTTCACTTACCATCAGCTCATCAATGGTAAACAAGCAAGACAACAAAAACAAAATAAAACCACTATTAAATCTCCTTTTTCTGTTCAGTGTGCTAATAAATCTGAAACCTCTCAGTCTTTCATCTGTTTCTGCTGAGGTTTTCTTTTCCTCTAAAATAAAAATAGGCAAGTGATAGACAAGTAGAAGAAGAACAGTGCGTTTTACAGTCACATTCCTTTTGGTCCCAGAGCTACAAAACCTTCAGACTGCCCTTTGCTTGCTCCCATGCGTAAAGCCTTGATGATTTAAATTAAAACAGAATGAGGCTGGACTAGAAACTGTTAAACTAATAAACTGAATGCAAGCAGAAATGTATCTTTAAATCAATATATGATATGATACAGTTCAAAGAACCAGCTCAGCTCTCCTCACCCACTTGTTTGCTGTGTCCTGCTCCATGAGGCATGGGACTGTATGATGGTTGTTATGCAAATAAAATATCCAGGATGGAGACTCCTGATGGAAATCTGAGCAAACACATCTGTGGAAGATATTGCTGTCCCAAAGTGAGATCCCTGGATAAATGAGGCCTGCTTTCTGATTAAAAAATTAAAGTCTTTGGGCCAGGTGCTAAGCAGCTGCAAATTGATCTTGCTCTATTAATATTAGTGAGGACTGAAGAATGTCAGTTTACATCAGCTGAGAATATTAAAAAACCCTTTTAACACAAAATTTTAGATTGTGTGTGGGATCAGTGTCAGATTCCTTTCAGGCAATGTTCTTCTGGAGGCCAGCTAGTAAAGGGTAAGAGTAACAACCATCAGCCATAGCATCTTAGAATAAGTGTGATTAGCATGACTTGTATAAACTAATCTTAAAACTCTAAAACATTTTTAAAGTTTCCTATGTAATTTCTAAGCACAAGGGAGCTTTCTATGCTCACTGTTTAGAATAAGGGATTCACTTAATTCTTGAGTTATTTCACCATGGTAACGGCTTGTTTTACACTGTGGACAACACGGCTCTTGGATCCATCTTTGGCCTGTCCAGAGACATCTGAGGCTCCTGAATAACTCCAAGTCACATATGTTCCCAAAGATATTGTTAGAAAGCAGCCTCAAAAATCCCATCTTGACAGTGTGTCTGTGGATGATGAACTTTGGAAGTAGGTGTCAAAAAGGGCAGCTGTCTGGAGTCTAGTGGAAGACAGCAGGGAGAGCAGCTCTGCATGGGAGGTGCTGCTCCGTGGAAAGAACGTTCTGCCCACGTTGGGAAGGATTAACCACCGTTTGTCTGAGCTGGCAAACAGGTCCAGGTTATCTATAACTTGTGTTATGAAGCACGCAGACAAGTGGCAATGATTATGCAGTGACAATCTAAAGTCAGACAGTGCTAACGTAACTGTGTTACTGTTGTGTTGCCACCACCCTTCTGGCTGAGAACCCACCTCTCAGTACTACCCAGTACCAGCTGGTATTTTTAGCTGACTCCTCTGTATGCCTCTTGAGCTTTTGCTTGGATGCACTTCTCTGTATTTCGACTTCGCTTCTGTCTGGGCTGATGAATCTTCCTATGGTCTGTGGACCACTGCTATCATCTGTGAAAGATAACGTGGAAAACCAAACTGATCATCTCAATCTGTGACACAGATATTCTCATCTCCACTGGGAAGTTGATCTGGAGATCAAAATGGTACAACAATGTTTTGTCGATGCAGAGCAAACCAACTGAAAACTAATTTTTTCCACCTTTTCCTGACGTGAATCTCTTTTCTCTCTTTCCCTCCCTCCTTTACTTCCTCTGCTCTGTCCTTTGTCTTGGATGCAGATTATTGTTACCTTTCTCATAATTATTCTGTATCTGGCCCCCAGCTGACGCATTAGCTCAGATTTCTACTGAGCAAATCCCGTAAAGTATAAGGATAGAAATAAGCAGACCTGAAAATAAGTTATTTCTAATCAAATTCAAGTTGAAGTCTTTTCTTAAACCCAAGAAACTTTATAGATTAACCTGTTTATTGTTACCAGATGTATGGTGGAGGACATTGCAGCAGGTTCCCAAAACACACTCTCCATTGTGAAGTTAGGTCCTTCCCCAGTATTGAACAAGGGTGGCTCCAGCTCTGGACTGAATGGGGCAGAGGCCGTGGCTGCCTGACACTTCACACCCCGGGAGGAAAAGCACAGACCCCTGCCTTGGACAGAACAATGGGAGCAAAAGCCCTGTAATCTCTCCTGCTCCTCTTACTCCCTTCCGCTGTCTGACCCTTTCTTATCCTGGTAAATCATCTCCTGCCATTAAGCCTTTGCAACCTTCTCATCATTCTCACATACTTGATTTTTCAAGTTAAGAGACTCCAGTTTTTCTAGATGACCAAGCACTGCAGGCCAAGGGGCACATTCAGCTCATGCCTTTAGCATAGCCCTTGCCTCAGCTATAGCCTCACCGAAAAACATCTGACCTAAATTCAGGGTTAGTTTATACAGCTACAAGACTCAATTTAGGTACAAAAGTGCTGTATATCTACTTTGCGCAGATGAAGGCCAAGCACACTAGCAAAGCTACTGGTTAGACCATCCCTTAACTGATACCTTAACCAGTCCTCACACAGAGCAGGTTGTCTTCTGGCTCTTTGTCAGCTGGGAACAAACCTACATGGTATCTCAGCCTGTGTAACCTCAGCATGTGCTCCCAGACCACGTGCAGTTTGTGAAAGAGCCCGAACTTCCATCAGCCCCCATGGCAGTCACTTGTCCCAGCTGTGCTGAATGGGCTGCTCGGAGCAGGGGCCATGTGAGTGGCTCCCACAGACCACAGGCCTGACCCCAAATCACAAATCTGTTTATTCCTTGACCTGACTCAGGCTGCCCTGAGCTCAACAGTTGTTAAGGACTGCCAGTCTCACGTAGCACTCACTTTAACTAGTGATACCTCTCTCCCCTGGAGTTTTTTTGCCATTTTTGTTCATCAGGACCTTAAAAAATAGTTACCAGATCAGAGAGTTAATTAAGTAATTCCCTACAGCCTCATGCCATCCACACCCCCTGTTTGTGACTATACAGTCTGCTTTTCCTGCACTTTGTTGTTAGGACCTTAGTCCATATTCCTATTTCTGTCAAAAGTTCATCAAGAAAAGCTCATATTTTCCAAGTTTCCAGTGACTAGGTCCCTTCATGTTCATCCCTTCATTTATTCACCTCTACCTTACCCAAAAGGTTTGTGAAAACTTCTTATTCTCTGTTGTCTTGTTTTCTAGTGGCTTACAGCTTTGTCCTGTCAACTTAAATTGGCTGCCTACTGAGCTCCAGGCCATTTCTGGCACAGGCCTTGTACAAGTTAGCTGCGAAAGCATGGCTGTGTGATGACCCCTGTATACTCATTAATGTTGTCTTCTGCAGTGACACAAGTCACAAACTTGTCCCCTTCATTCCACATCTACAGGTTGTGGTGTATCATTCCATCCCTTCAAACTGCCTGTGTCCCCAGTGGCAGATGACCTGGACGTGTGTCACTCTATTGTCCCACATCTGGTTCCATATATACCTTTGTATTGCTGTGTTCCAGTCATGCCTTTCGGGAAATTGCCTTTGTGACTCTTCCTTCACTTCTCTCACCCTTAGAGAGCTGAGGCCATTTAGTGGCTTCCACGCTACTGCAATTTTTTGTGCTGTACAGCTTGTTCTCTTCCCCAAGGAACAAAGCAGGTTGCTTTCTGATGGGATGCCTGCTCCCTTTGTTCTACAGAAAGAACAATTAGGTTGCTCCTGAACCTAGGTTTCCCATGCTGGCTCACGAAAAAACACTTCCATGACTTCTTTATTTCTTTTACTGCCATCAAAGGCTGATCTTTAGAGTTTTTTCTCCCCCTCTATTTTAATTTTTTTTTTGTTCTGCCAAGTCAAACTGCACTTGAGAGTAACCATGCTCATCTGCTTCAGATGGAGATTATTTTACGTTTACAAGACATGAACCCATCGGAGTGTGTGGACAGATCATCCCTGTGAGTATCTCTACTAGCGCTTTCTATTTATTTTCATTTGAACCAGCTCTCTTTAAAGACACATAAAACACGGTCCTCAGCTATGTGTGTTTTCCATTACGAAAAAAGCTGAGCTCATATTGTTGACATATCTTTAACAGCCTCCCTGCAAATGCTTATTTGAACATGCTAATAGGGTTTAGGCTCTGTTATTAGGAGTTAAGTTCTCAAGTCATAGAATTCTCATGATTAAAACAAGCAAAGCAAAACACAGTGTTAATATGCTGTCAGTGGTTATGGATGTTCACACAACTTATGGAAAATTGATGCTTTGCTGTGGTAGTCTTTCTATTTATTTAGTTTTTACTGTGATTTAACAGGCTCCTCAGTTCCTGGGAGAATGTGATGTATTTTAATTCCATTCTTTCCTGCTATTTCTTTTACAAGGCTGGAGGAGAAAAGGAAACTCCAGGAGACATATCATTACAATTAACATTGTGTAGCTAATAAAAGACATGAAATGTTTGTTTTATTTGTTGTGAGAGAGAAACACATCATTTTGTCAAACCCAATACTGCCCCTATACCCTAATATACACCCTTAATAAAATCTTGTTGAACAGTACATGGGAATTGGACTGAGAGGGTAACTTTTTCAGAAGAACCAGTTAACCAGCTTTGGCAGAAATTTCAATGGGAGGCTCACATATAGCGAATAAAATATCGTGTGGATGCTTTTATTCTTGACAAAGCACTGGGGGACTAATCAGGACATTCTCTGAAATTTTTGTTGATGCTGATTTTTTATTTTGTTCATGTTAACCACAAAGCCACTAAACAGCAACATGCAGCAATTCCATTACAAAAGGAGCAGCCAAAAAAGATTATTTTAACAATTTTGAGCCTGTTTTCCCTATTTATATTGTTGCTATTTCATGTCTTTGTTAAGGGGTGGCCATTGTGTTCAGCACTCGGTAGAAACCCAGAGAAGCACGCTCAGCCTCAGACAGTCTGTGACTGTGCCCGTCCTGCAAACACCTACATACTCTCCTAACTTGGGCCTTATGAATGAAAGATTCCACAGCTCTGTCCCCATTCTCCAGCCAGGCATATGGATGAGGGTTTGCTAAATGACAGCCCCAGTGTTGCCGGACACCTCTTAGGCTTGTCTCGTTGAGTTTAACTGACAGATCTGTTGAAGAAATTCCGCCACAGGCTGGAGATCACGCCCAAACCAGGATTTGTTTAGTTCAGATGTGTAAAACTCTTTGTTCAGGGTTCCCAGCCATCTACCATGCATGTTTATTTTTCCCCTCAGTTTTGTCCTCCAAAACTTTAAGATGGCTGTCACACAAAGCTATTCTAACACTGCTGCTAATCTCTTATGTACTTCCTCCACAGCTACCAGTCACAGGGTACAGCCCCTGGCCATTGCACCGGCAAATACATTATTACAAAAATAAAATTAAACAGCAAGCCTAGCACTAAACTCCTCATCCTCTTCCACATCCCAGCTTCCATCAAGACATGCTCTTCAGCAGCGCTGTAGCATAAACAGGGCTATATATTGCCCTATAAAACTCCTCCAAGCTCTCCTTGAATACCATTAGAAGTGCAGGCTGTTAGCACACTGCTGGCCCTACAGCTCCCCTCCCAGGTTTATATACTGGAGATGGAATTAAAACATCACTTTGTCTCCAGAGTTTATAAACAACAGAGGGAGTAAAAAATTGGGTGTTCGGTGAAGGAAAGACAGTTGTGTATTTTTTCAAGTTAGCCAGGGGCTAGAGAGATGTCTGTGAGAGTGGCAGCTGATATGCATCAGGCAGTAACACATTCTGGCCAGTGGCTGACTATTTGTGACTGATATTTTCTATTCTCTTTCCAAAGGGGATTATTGTATGCATTTATAAGAGTGATTGTGCAAACACGGTTATTTTATTACTCTGGCATTTCCACTTAACCTGTTAGGGTCAGGCCTTGATGTGAAAGGCTCGTTACTTTTATCTCTATCCACAATGTGTTTGTGCATCAAAATAACATAATACACTACATTTTCTGCTGCAGTTAAATGAAGTTGAAATCAAATGACAATGCAGAATTTTATATCATCAAAGAGTTTCTCAAATTGTTTTTTTCTGTTCTCTTAACATCTTCCATATAAATTGCTTAGTAAGAAGACTTCAAGAAAATAAAATGTTTTGACTGAGCATTGACATTTATGGACTTTTTATTGTAACTCCATCAATCAAGGATTATATAATTTTGAGTATAAATTTTTTATCTTAAGATGTACTCAGGGATAGGAAATTTACATCCAAAAATGCTTCAACATGAACGAACAGTTCCTTCCAAATGTATCAGAAGCGGGATCTATTTGTCATGGGGGAATTAAAAGTGCCAGTTGCAAAACAAGTAAGTGAAATAAAAAATTGTGACCAAAAAAGATGAACAGATAACAGAATATTTTTTATGGAGATTGTAGGTGGGGGTTCTATTTCTTTGAACAGGAGCGAAAGAACTGAAAGGTCACTGTTGTTGCTTTCTTAATAGCAGTAATTAAAAAAAATCCTTGCTTTGTGCTGGGAAAGATTTATGCTAAGGATCAGCCTGAGAAATAAGTGAGGTAGCAGCTTGACATCTTGAAAACAAAACACCACGGCAATATTTTTCCATCTATCAACTTTTTTTTTTTCCCTGCAGTGGAACTTCCCCCTGCTGATGTTTGCATGGAAGATTGCTCCAGCTCTGTGCTGTGGAAATACAGTAGTTATTAAACCAGCAGAACAAACACCACTTAGCGCTCTCTATATGGGAGCCCTCATCAAGGAGGTAAGAATAATTGACAGGAATCATGTCTCTGTCTCTCCTTGTAGGGAAGGAACTCCCAGCACACGCCTGGTTTGATGTGCTCTATCAGTTTCCATGGGTCATGCTTACATCATTCATTCCTATTCTGACAGGCTGGCTTTCCTCCAGGAGTTGTCAATATTTTGCCAGGATTTGGTCCAATTGTTGGTGCAGCCATTGCCTCCCATGTTGGCATTGATAAAATTGCTTTCACTGGATCCACTGAGGTAAGAGGATTCACACATATTACGTATATTGCTGTAAAATGTGAGTAAATACTTCAGTTCTTGTGCTACATTTCTTACTGTCACTGAGTAAAACAGCTACACCTGAACAACAGCGGTCTGTCCTTCCCAGCTAAACTTATGTACTGCAGTACTTCCCAAGCAGAAATGGCTCCTTTCCTCCAGCCCCTGCTGTGCTCGGCACCTCAGCACAGGAGATATGCCTGGAAAAATATTGCTGGGATTTCCTGTGGGCTTATGAGGATGTGAATCACATGCAAGTAGGCAGAACATCCCGTTTATATCATAGCACACATAAATGCTGCTTTTAAAGCCATAAGTTGTGTATCTTGCTGTACTTGGGGAAAAGGGGAGAGGAAAGGGGCAAACTGTGCAAAGATATTTCAACTGTGATGCTGCATTCGAGTATATTAAGGATGAGGAGGAGGTCTAAAAAGGAAGGAATGCAGGGAGAAAAAGGGATTGTCCAAGGTATCTGTTCCCAAAATGATGGAAAGAAGCTGGCCAGAGGATGAAGGGAGTCAGTTGTGTCCTGGATGCCAAAATGTCTTGCACTGAGTCTCTGGTGCAGATGTTACAGAGGAGGCTCACCCTGAAGATGAAGGCTGCAATCTACAGAAAGACTAACCCTCAAAACTCACATCACGTCTTGCTCTCAAATATGTGCAAAGCTGGCTGTTATCAGGGCTGGGGTGGGGATGACAGAGGTACTCCAGACTGAAGTCACAGGAGAAGGGGCCTTATCT
Organism: Pipra filicauda; assembly: GCF_003945595.2. NCBI lineage: Eukaryota > Metazoa > Chordata > Aves > Passeriformes > Pipridae > Pipra > Pipra filicauda. The sequence continues at coordinate 4,939,604 of NW_024104976.1, read as the reverse complement.
CATTGTCTGAAGGCAGACAGAAAGGAATCTCTGTGGGAGTTTCAGGGCTGGTTATATTTAGAGAGTGCTAAACCCAGCCCTTTTCAATTCAAAATCTGACAAACTATTGTATGGAGGGAGCTAAACCCCAGGGATCCAGTCTCTCTTTGATATGTTTGACTCCCACTCGTGGCAGTGGAAGGCTTTATGTGTCCCAGGGATGCTGCTCTTCACAGTGAGGCAATTTGGGTTTTGATTTGAGCGGATAAATTCACTGACCAAGCAGCCCTACTAGATATGTGTGGGTATCTCCCTGGTGGACCCAGGGATTGCAGAGACCAGCTCAATTATTTCAAATAAATTATTCTGGGGGAATTATACTGTATTTGAGTTTGGAAGTCACACACAAGCCTAAATTACCAGTAAAATGTAGCTGCAGTCATATGCCTAATTTGCACACAAGTGTTTTGCAATTACTATATGCCTGTACATGATTTTTTGATGGCAATTTTAGATTCTACTACACACAGGTTACATTGTAAGTCAATGGCTACATCAGATTTCAGATTATTCTGTGGAATTACTCTAGTCATTACATCTCCTGTAACCAATTAACATTAGCATCCTGGAATATCGAAAACTTTAATATGAGCTGATTACCCCCCATAAATTAAGTTGAAACAATTGTTTTCATAAAGATATGTGGTCTCTGTTTAAGATAAATATTCTATTATACAGGATGTTGCACTGTTTGGAGGAGGAAAAATACAGATGGGTTAGGTTTCAAAGTTGTCTCTTGTAGCCAAAATAAATTTTTATTGTAGTTCCAGACAGCTTTAGTTTTAATAGGCGTTTAAACTCAAAAGCTGTGGGTTTTATACTAACTCAGTGCCTACCTTTAAAAGCCTTACTAATAGGAAGTGAAAAGCATTACAGAGATGAAAAAGCAATTCTCTAAGAACCTAAAGCAAGAACAGATGGAACGTTTTAATGCAGAGTTAGTGTAAACTATTCCATATTGTTTCTGATTTCCTGTAACACTGAATTTTTGTAACAGCAAGTCAACATTGTAACATTTTAAACACAATGCTCTGATACGAGCTGGACTATAGAGTCTCTGACTTCTCCAAAACAGATTTCAATTTCTACTGAAATAATAATGGAAAAATTTTGTCTCTCTGGTGCTTGTCTGAGACGTGTCAACTGTGCACTCCAGTGATGTGGATTTCCTACAGCCATTAGGTATATAAACACCACAATATTAACTTCCGTTCCCCCATTCCATCCAGGTGCTGGTTAAGGCAGTTAATACTTCCAACTTGAGCAAGTCAATGATAAAAGCTATCAGTACAAAAGCAAAGATCTCCAAGCTCAGATTCCGAAGCACAGGTTTTTCTCAAGTTTTCGCTATGAGATTCTTTTATATATGTTCTTTACCTTTGAAGTATATATCGATGGCCAACGAAAACTCCCCGTTTGCCTGTAAAAATCACTAAACCAGGCTATTATTATCTATTTCCTGCAATATTCTTGAAAGGCAGAAAACAGGCTGCTCTTCCTACAAAAAAATTTAATGCTAATGTTTTCCAAAATGTGTAGAACATAATCCATAGAAATATGAGCCAAAAGGCCAAGTTCACGACCTTAAATCAATAAAGTCTGACACAGTCACACCAAAGAGCCACCCAGCCCAGCACCTTATCTTGCAGCGTGACTAGTAACAGATGCTCACAGAAGAAGGGAGCATGTGTAGAGTGATCCTTTCCTTGCTGTAGCCTCACAGCTTCTGGCAAATCAACAACTTACAGACTTCCTGAGCCCAAAGGTGCATGTGGACAATTGTATTTAATGGCACCAATGGCCTTGTCACCTGGACATTGGTCCAGTACCTCTTGAAACTCCTATTAGGAGGCTTCAAGCCCATGCCTATGCAATGACAACACATAAATGACTTCGAACTTATGCTTCTAATTTCTAATTTATGAGTTGTCCAGTGTGCACTCTCTTCTCTGTTTTTTAGATTCTCTAGTGCTCTGAATTTTTTTTTAAAAATACTACTATTTATTTCCACACTCTCCCCCACAAATAATACGTGAAAAATCATAAAGAGCTCTATTACTGTTTGATTTCACTCTCTCCCTCTTTCCTGCTGTCCCCTCCTTTTATGGTTAGCTTCCCCACACTAAAAGAGTAGTCTGCCAACTCTTTCAACCCTTAGCCTGCCTGTTTCTTGCTTTTTCATGCCTTCTCCCATGGATTACCTCCTCTCCCAGTCCCCTAGTGCATGGCTCTCAAAACTCCACTGCTCACTAGGAAGGGTTCTACAAACACCTGGCAGGCTCTGGACCTCACTCTGCCAACTGTCATACTGAAAGAAATAAAATCATACTAAGTATGAAAGCAGGCCTAAAAATACTGTGCCTTCTTAGAGTCCAGTAGCTTTCTTGGCTTCTCTGCTTGCTTTGGTTCTCACTCTTCAGCAGCCTGTTTGGTTCAGGTATTTTAACAAAAATGTTTATTTTTCCTGTGTTGGTTTTAGTGAACCGGGGCTAATCCATGATCCCCCTTAATTACGACAATCTCCTCTCAGGCTTCACAAGCACATTTTTTCCTCATCTTCCACAATCAGATGAAACTTAAACTGCCATAACTGAACTTTCTTCCAGCTAATAGGACCATGTCAACAGTCACTCCTATCCCTTTCCTACCTTACCTTGAAAGCCCATAATCAATTTACATCTCTCATTACATCTGACTGAATTTCTCCTTGATCTTTCTGGTCCCAAGCTGTAGGGTGAAACTTGCACTCACCAGGCCCATGGGAGAGGTTCTGTAAAGCTTAGCTCTCTCCCACACTATCCCTCTTGTGCACTGTAAGTGCCTTTTCCTTTTACACTGCCCCCCTCTGCCTTGGCTTCTTCACTGTTCCACGCATTCTTGTCTATTTGAGTTCCTCTGAAAAACTTAGTAGCAATGATTTAATTAAAATAAACTCAGTTGTTTATAATTTCTGAGTTTAAGAACAGATCCAAACTCAGGATGTCTGACTCACCCAGACACTGAGGGGAAATGTTGGTGATTGCTGTTGGGCTGCAGAGCTCAGAACTACAGGAGACATTATACGAGTCTCTTCCCCAGTGAAAGGAACAGTGGGCCCTATGTATTTCTGAGAAAAAGTGCTGATGAGGGGACAATTTTTACACGTATCAGAAACCCAGAGAAGTTCTTCACATTACTTTCTTATTCTCTGAAAGAACTTTTGTTATGCAGAAAAGGTGAGAGGCCTTCAAATAGCAAAGAAAAGCAGCCATCAGAAGCTGCTTTACTCTTGATTTACCTTTATTTCAGTTCAAATCTGTGAGCTCAGTCAAGGCTTTGCAAATACAGTCATTTTGACTGCTCTGAGCTGTCTGCCCATGTCTGTACCTGTGTGCTCCATCTGAACTGGAACTGTGTGTGGGAACATAAGTTCCTGGTGCACAGGGAGTAGTTGGATGCGGTATGTTCTGGGTCTAAAATTAGAGATGATTATAGAGACCAAGAAGTTATAAATTTTTTTAAATGTGCATTTAAAGCAGTGCTTGGATTAAAAATTCTATTTTGATTGTTGCAAAAGTTTAATGAGTTCTAATAACTTCTGTTCAAAACCAAATGTGTAACCTCCAAATCAGAGTGGCTTACAACTCCCTCCAGTTGTTAAAGGCTCTCAAGATGAGAATTATAGATAGCACACAAAACATTTGAAGCTCTGGCCAACAAGAAATGCATCCTAAGTGGTTGGTTTCCACTTTGTTCAAACTACAACCCATTAAAATGCAGACAGATTTAAGATGGGATTCAAGTCTGTGTTCAGGCAGTTCTGCAGAGTAACCCAAATAAATATCCAACAAATTGGTTTGGATGCCTGTGTAAACAAAAGGTCTATAAACAACTGCAATAAACCCCAGCAAAAGAGTCTGCATTTTGCTTGGCAGAATGTTTTCTTTATGCACTTAGATTAACAAACCATGATCTCATCATTAGTCAACAAGATACTAGAGAGACCATCAAAGCAAACTACGGGAGAGTCAAGATTGATTCATGCCAAACAAATGTTTGTAGCTAACAGCTGTATTACCACTGATTCTAATTTACTCAGCAGGATTCTCCTTTCATTTCTGAAGTGAGATGAATGTCACAATGCATGATGTAGACAGAATGTCTACCTACTGCATGAGCAGTGAGTTGTGTCAGCTCTCCTGGATCACACAATCTCTTGCTGGTTTTAGGCATCACGAAGAGTTGCATCCTGGCATTTTCTACCTTAGCAACAAGAATCCTAAAGGTGACTTGACCCATCCTGAGAAGTCTGTGAGCTTAGGATGCTACACACATGCCCCACGTAACGATTTAGGAAGGCTACATTAGCATTCATTCCTGCTTCTGCAGAATCTTTTTGATCCTAACTTGGACAACTTGTGCTTCCTGAATGAGAAGCAGTTGTTACCCTTTTCCTTCCTTGGTGTTTTTGGTAGCATTTAGGGAGCTGTCCTTGGGCAACTGTTGTGCCTCTTTGCCCACAAAAGATACATGTCAAAAGGGTTCACCTTCTTAAAATCAGTACAAACAGCCTATCAGCCCTATCAACATTAACAAGAGTTTAGTCATGGACTTTCATGGGGCCAGGATTTAATCCAAAGAACAAATGAGCCATTTATAGTTTAGGATTCTCTCTGGGAATTTCTGATTGGGATTGCCTTTTCACTTGTGCTGCACTATTCACTACACTCTTTGTAGGGCTGGTCCTCACACAGGGCTTTGCACAGTCAGACAAAGCTGCTGGTATTTCAAATTTGCTTGTCCTTGCTGGAGACACACCCTGAACATGCCATGAGGTTCTAAAATGCTTCTCAAAAAGATTATGCATATAATCTGGAATTTATAAAAAATGAGACAGCAGCATGGGTTTGAAGGTTTTGCCAAAACACTGACATCAAATGCCTCAATAGCTGGAGAGAGAAAACTGTACTTTCAGAAAACACAGAAAATTTCTGTCTAGTCATACCATCTCCCCAAAACTTAATCCATCTCTTGTAACTTAAAGCAATTTCTGTTCTTCAGATATTCTCTCAATATCCCAAGAAAGGCACTGAAGGTATTATTTAAAATGCCTAACTGATGATGTATGTCTCCTTTGTCAAATTTTGCACTGTCCATGGAATCTTTTAATCTACAGAGTTCCCTGTGTTACCTTGACTGTCTGGTCTGTTGTAGTGTGCAAGAAAATTCCCTGCTGTTCAGCTAGACTGCTGTTCCCCTACATTCAGGTGTTCCCTAGTGATTTACTGTGTATCTGTGATCAAAAGAAGGTTCAGAGGAGAACTGAGACATTCTGAATGACAGAGCTGTAGAGGAAGTACCACAAACCTTGGAGGTTTGCTTTTGACTCATGAGACTTCTAGTGCTTTAACAGTAACAGGCAAACCCACGTGTGCAGAAAATAGAAAATTAAGAGAACATGAAAAGCAACAAATTTTTTTTCATTTCTGCACAAAGTATTTAAAATATGACTGCTTAAGCTTCTCCTTGAAAGAGACAATAAACTTCCAAATACAGGAGGCATAAACAAGCAACAATCAAATGTATTAGATCATGATACACTCTCAGTGCCTAACGTCATACCCTTCCCAATCCAGAAACAGACCCTTACAGGACTATTCTTCACATAGCTTTTCTTGCACAGGGGTGCCTCAAAATGCTTCTTTAATCTTTGTTGTTGTTGTTGTTCTGCATAACAAATTGTTTTCTTTGAAACAAGCCAAATTACATCTGCCTCACCCTCCGTGCAGCTTACAAGGTTATGGTACTTCACAAGCTATCCAGGGATACTCCTGATATCAATCTTGAAGCCTATTCAAAACAAGGATGGGGAGTCAGGGCTTTCTCTGCCAACATTCCTGCTGAATAATCGCACAGCTCCATTATCTGTGGGGGAGTCCTCTTTTCCAGCGTTCCCTTGCAAGGCTGTTCTGCCTATTGGGAGCTCGGGGATAGAGCTGAGAGACACCGCAGGAAGCGTGTACTGAAAGGCCATGCAGATTGCAACACTATCACTTATCCCTTTCATGCTGTCTCTCTCCATAAAGAGAGGGTCGGCCACAAAAGGCCGCCTTTGTCACTAAATAACCACAGCGCTGGTGCTTTCCCTAAGAAATGTAAGAGCACAGGGCACAACGGGAGCGCAGTGAACAAAAATGCTTACACTGATTTCTAACGGGAAGGACAGAGTCAAGCTTTCTATTAAATTTGTACTTGGAAACTTGACAACAACTTGTCAGTATTAAAAATACTCTGGACAATACTTTTCCAAAATAACACCTTTGTCTCCAAGCCCTTTGGACTTTAATATTTGCCGTATACACCGTATTTGGACTTGCCAATTTGCCTATCACTTATTTGCATGGAATCCTTTAGAAATCTCTACTTACATGTACAAAACTGTTTTGACATGAAAGTAGAAGGCAGAGAGATGAGGGCTGCACACTTTGCTCTCTGGCTTCCCTGAGAATTTTTGAGGGGAAATGGGTGGTTGTTGTTCTTTGAGAGAGGGAGGTTCAAGGCGGTGAGGGTGTGAATGGCATTGGCTGGCACTGGCTATAAACACAGAACTCTGCAGTGTAAGTTTTCAGCACAGTTTGAGAGGCTGGAATTTCCAGATGACGTGCTCGATGTATGAGGTGGGGGTGGAAGGCAGAAAGGGTCCTTCTTTTTCAGGTTCACTTCTGGCTGTCAGTCAAACATAGCAATAAAATCAGCTCCAATTAAGGGGATATGCAAGGAATTTCATGATAATGTCAACACTCCATTCCATCAATACTTGGATAAAGAAAAATAGCTTTTCTTAAAATAAAAAAAAAAAAGAAAGAAATAACCTCAGTCACACTCAACTGTGGTATCACCAGATAAACAGTTAATCACAAAGGTACATGAAGTGGTTGACAACTCCTTCATTATCCTGTGGGGGTTTTGCTTTGTTTTTTTTTCTTTGGGGGCCCTGGTTTCTGTTTCATTTGCCTTCTGATTACTCCAGTGCTGACTTAACTTTCTCTAGCAGACTGCCTTCAATTCTCTGAGAGGTTCAGCTTCTCATCCATTAACCCCTTGCTGCAGGAAATCTCACTCACATAACCTTAGAAATAGAAAACAGATAGAGAAACTGGAGAAAAAATCCACCTCGGGACTCACTCCCATCTCACTTCACATCTAATTCTCTGTGTGACATTAGAACATGTTAAAAGAAAGCACTTATCAAGGTTCTCAGGCTTCTCAATATTCCATAGGTACTTTTAATCCCATGTTTTAACATGTAGGAGTCTAAATCTACCTGTGATTACTTCTTTAGCTGCAAAATAGGCACGGTTACACTGCACCAGTATAAACTCTAACATGTTTTGGGTTTATTGATCCAGGGAGAGAAGAATTTCCAGGGAGCACAGCTGCCTGTCTGACTGTACTGATGTGGAAACACGTCAAACACGTAGCTGTCAGATTGCTACTCCATTTAATCTACTCTCATGTTCATTGGTGAGATCTGTGGTTGTGGCTGCTCCAGCCAGGGGGCTGCATTCTGCTCCGGCTGACCCCACAATCTACAAAGACATTTTGGAGGTGCTTTTGACCTCCTCAACCCATATTAAGATTATCTCTGGTGCAGCTGCAGGTCAGATCTGGGATGGTGCTTTTGTAACTTCTTGCCCTACTTGGTATTTTGTTATGTGCTGTTAATCCTGCAGGGGAGGAGGATGATTTCATCACAACTCGACATATTAAACCTTGTGAACCTGTCAGTGGCTTGGATGGAAGAAATTCTAATTGCACCAATTTCAAATTTTTCATTTAGCCCTGCTAAAGCCCCCTAAAAGAAATCCCCAAGCCATTTTAGCATAGATACAAACGGGTAAAGGGTACACACACTTGTGCTGTGCCTTATCCCCTCTCAGTTTCTAGGGGAAAAAAGGGAAAGCTGATGAATGTGTTTGGATCGAAGAACCTGCTGGCCTGGTTAAAGCTCTGCTCTGGTGATAGCCAGTCTTGGCTGTTAAAGTGAACTCTACGACTACGTTCCCTGTAAAATGTGTCTCCATTTCCTTTCAGGTTGGGAAGCTGATCCAAGAAGCAGCTGGAAGGAGTAATTTGAAGAGAGTTACACTGGAGCTGGGTGGGAAAAGCCCAAACATTATTTTCGCAGATGCTGATTGTAAGTCAGCACTTCCATATTTTTCTGAAAAACGTGTTTGTGTAACATCTTTTTCTCTCCCCCCCCCCCCCCATTTTAGGGCACATCCTTCATACAAAGTGAAGTGAATTAATGCAGCTGTACCAAATTGCACTTTTCAATCTTACAGAGGTAGCCTAAGGTGTGATATTTTTTATAAAAAACAACATTTGGACCCACAGATTCATAGTCAAGAAGAAAGCAGAAAAAAGTTTATAACCAAGCATACAGAGAGGGTGTTTTTCACAGTCATGGTCCCATACACGTTTGTCATATTAAGCTCTGCAGCAAGATGATCTGGTGCTTTAAATCTGGAAATTCTGTGATGTTTTTGCTTCACAACCTTTATTAAAAGGGAGGACTTTCATTTACACTTGAGTAGCTAATCCAGTCTGCACAATATTCCTTTGTTAAATTGCTATAAATGGAGATTATTCCCTTTTTTAATTTTCACAATTGAAGAATTATGTATTGAAATATCCTCATTGCCACTGTCAGCAGGGAGCTGAAAGTTTTGGCAGATATCTGATGTTGTGCAGCTGAGATTTTTGGCACCTGAGAAGGTACGGGACAGCTGTTTAGGATAGGATATAAACACAAACTGGAAGTTTCTGCTTAAATGATCAGCAAAGAAATAGTTAAAAATGTTGATATCTAAATTATCAGCAGGAGGTTTTGAAGTTAACACCCCATTAAGATGAATGAGACGGTTCACACCTTGCTCAGAGCTCTTGTTTCAGGCTGTGTGCAGGCACACTGTACTCAATGTCTTCTCTGAGAACTTTGTAACCCCAATAAATAGACATACAGGGATTTGGTCTTCTAATTTAAAAGGGGGAAGTGAACAGAAGAATGATTCTGAATAGCATCAGTTGCAAGAGTTGGTTACAATCCTGTACCTGTTTTCAAAACTTATCAATGTCTGAAAGACTAAGGGAAAGTTTGACAACTTCCAGAAGCTTTTCTGCATAGAAATGTTTTACCAAGTCAAGGATCAAAATTTCAGCCACAGTCATCTTGGTAAGCTGAAAAAGCCCCTGTCAACTGGAGACAGATGCAGATGTTCCAGCCTTCTACCCCAGTTACTCCTCTCCATCTCCCAACAGATACCACCACATCTCAAATGGCCCTAAACCACTAACTCACATTGGATCACCTGAGCATTTCTAGTAGAGTGATACATGCCAGGGGCAGGTCTGTGTTCTGACCTTCCCTAGGGGAAGAACAACTGCTCCTGGCTGCCACACAGAGCTGTTGTTTTTCTGTGATGAAGCTGCAGGCAACAGGGGAATAACAGACAAAGCAGAGCACAGTCTTCGTCAAGACTGTTGGTTCCACAGGAGAAGCTCTCTAAAGCTCTCTGGTCTTCCCACAATTACAACCTCCAGCACTTGACCTAAGATTTAGACTTCAAAGCGCTGATTATTTAAGAACAGCAATTTGCTCGTCATTCTAAATGAACTGTTTGTTCTGCTTGAGAAACACTGTGTGCCAAAAGTTAGCAGAAAGCATGATAAAGCTGTTGAAAGTTTAGTGCACAAAAAACCCGAGAGGAGAATGGTTAGACCCCTTCATGGTGAAAAACAGTTAACAATAGAGGAAGAAACATCAGTTAATCCCATATATCCAGCAGTGTTTTCGATCTCCATGGAGCTGCCTGGGAAAATTTGAATGTGGTCCAGGGAACACGCCATATAATTTTTCCAAAGACCACATTGAGGGCAGAATAAGATATTTCTGTTAGATGGAGCTGTCTAGAATGTGCTGAAAGTAAAGGACAGTTGCGTTGTTTAGTCCACAGAAGATTATACTTTAAGCACTGTTCCAAAGTGCTACAGCTGGTAACAGAGGTAGTGCAGTGCTGTAGGGCAGCACTGTTTAGGGATGAATTCATTATTCTTGTCTCATCAGCTATTACACCCAATGGAAGAATGTAGCTCTGAATATCTAAATATGGCTGGATCCTCTCTCCTGCTTGGATAGAGAATGTGTTAGTTGTACCTCCAGTACAGCTGTGTCCAGGGTGGAAAAATGAGGAAAAAATCATTTCTGGACATGTTTAAAAGTTCTGTATTTTCACAGGAATTATGACACAAAAACGAATCAACTTCATTTCTGACCTGATAAAATTATAGTATGTTTTGATTCAGTTTTTTTTAACAAAATCCTACTTCTGAAGTTTTGGGAATGTGGCACTATGTAATACACATGACACTGATGCAAGAGCAGATTTCGCTACAGTGTTTCAGTGCAACATGTGCTGCCTTGGTTTTTTTAGTGGACTATGCTGTGGAACAAGCTCACCAAGGGGTGTTCTTCAATCAAGGTCAGTGCTGCACTGCAGGCTCACGGATTTACGTGGAAGAATCAATCTATGAAGAAGTTGTCAGAAGAAGCGTGGAACGTGCAAAGAGGAGAGTTGTGGGGAGCCCTTTTGACCCAACTACAGAACAAGGTCCACAGGTAAAGAAACAGTGCTTCAGCTCTACAGCCCAGGAGGTGCCTGAAAGTGTTTAAATTCCACTAAGACAGAGGTCAGGACTCACTCACAGTCCACGGTAGCTGAAAACATGTTTTCAAGATTAAAATTCTAAAGGATCAGATAATCTGTGCAGCTCTGAGGTGCTTCTTGTTAATTAAAAAATCTCATCCTAAATATCAATATTTGCCTCCCAGTTTCAAGAGCAACATCTGGATCTTCAGCCCCCAAGATACAGCTTTAAACTCGGAGAAACTCTCAAAAGTCTCTGTGGGCACTGACTTCCAAGAATTGTCTACAACCATAACTGTGCTTGTAGGCCCATGAATTCTAAGCTAATAATGAGCATAAGCAGAGATAAGTCTTTAGAAAATAGTCCTGCCACTAATAACTAGCTGGGCTTATACCATTTTCAGGAAGTTAACTTGGGACTAAAATCAATTATCTGCTTTTTTGTGCTTATAAACTAGATTGTGTAGCAAGAATGCAGGTTGAGCCACAGACATAAGGGAACACATCCTTAAGAAGACTGAGCCCAAGGTTACAGTCAGCAGCTACCTGTAGGTCTTTGCCTCTCCAGCTCAAAGAGTAGTGAATATAAGCATGAGCCTACTCACTGGGACATGACTTGCCTAAAAAGCCCTATTTTGACTCCACTGTCAAGTACCTGGTCTGCAATTCAAATAACTTCTTCTCTCTTTCAGATTGATAAAAAACAATACAACAAGATCTTGGAACTTATTCAAAGTGGAATTACAGAAGGAGCAAAACTCGAATGTGGGGGTAAAGGATTAGGAAGAAGAGGCTTCTTCATTGAACCTACAGTGTTTTCCAATGTAACAGATGACATGAGGATTGCCAAGGAGGAGGTATTTGCACAAGATCATTTTAGAATATCCTAAACAGGACTTTGCTTCTGTTTAATTCCTGAGACAAAAGCTTCAGAGTGAAAATTACCACTATATTTTAAAAAACTAATAAAATCTTTTCAGAACTCCTTATGCACACAGCAGCTGACATCAGTTGGGTAAGGAAGCTCAATTTTTGTCATTGGCTGTAAGGTCTCAGACCTCAAAGAGGAGACAAAGGTAGAATGGGTGAGTTCCACTGAGGTAGCTGCTTTGGGAAATTCATGTGGTTTTACAGACAGATATTATCACTATTAAATCTTGCTGCAGGAACAGGAGAGAGAAGATAAATAAAAAAGCAGAATGAAATGCCTCTGAGTGGGCTAGTTTAACAACAGATGATTAATCTTTGTTGCAGATTTTTGGGCCCGTTCAAGAAATACTGAGATTTAAAACCATGGATGAAGTTATAGAGAGAGCCAACAATTCTGATTTTGGGCTGGTAGCTGCTGTCTTTACAAACGACATAAACAAGGCCCTGACAGTCTCTTCAGCAATGCAGGCTGGGACAGTCTGGTAAGTACAAGCTATCACACTCCTGCTCTTGAAGACAAAGAGTTTGAGTCACTATCATTATGTCACCTCAGTCTTGCACCCTTTCTTTAAAAATATTTATCTAGACAGTCCTAGTGGTGAATCACTAGCCAAGACATGGAACAGCTGCAGGGGGGTGTTGGGACTGCTCCCTGCTGGGGAATGCTGTTGGAAATGGAAAGCACCTTGCCATTGCTGAATGGCATTACTGAAAACAAACGGTATAAATGATCCTCTGTGCACAGAAGAGGAATCCTGTGAAGTTTCTGCCCAAGGCACAAAGAATTGAGTACTTTCTACATTAAGGAACTGAGGCGACACATCCTCTTCAGTCCTTAGGAATATGTAATGCCACCTCTAGAGTTCACTAGCCTAAAATTTAGTATGTCAAGCCTGGGTAAATGAAAGATCTGCAAGAAATTAGGGAGAAAAAGGGCAAATTCAAATGTAACAGCTCTTTGTTATAAACTGGCACTGAGGTTTGTCAGCAGATTAACAGTTCATTACTGAAGCTGTGTCCAACTGTGGGGTCCTCTCTCTCCAGTCCTCACAGGTCAAATCCCATTCTCCTTATGAGTAAGGAGCAGAATGGGGTTTTTCAGCATAAATCCCTCATTTCTTTTCAACAAGAAACAAGTTTGTTATTACTAAGAGGAATACAGTGTCCTTAGCTCCACAAGTTTCAGCCTCTCCCTCAGTTATCCAAAGGTCTCTGACAGTGCAGCTGGACTAAATGCCTCTTCCTGTTACAGGATAAATTGCTACAATGCCTTAAATGCCCAAAGTCCTTTTGGAGGATTCAAAATGTCTGGCAATGGGAGAGAGATGTAAGTATTACACTGCTGTTTTCTAAATTGTTTTCAACTCTACAACTTAATAAATATTAGTGAATCCTTCCATGCAAATTAAGATCAGAAATACTCCAACCTGAGAATCAGGGCATATGATAACTTTTAATCATTGCAAGTACTTAATGCAATTGATTTGCACGGTGAGACCACTTTTCTGGCTTTTTTTAATATTGCGAACTAACTTACTGGAACTCTCTTCTTATCCTGAAAGGAGCTTCAAATTTCTGAGTATTTTTCTGAACTCGAAAAGTGTGTTTTCTGAAAGTTCTTTTAGCCATATTAACCATTACTTTTTCAGAAAGACCCTCTTTTTGGTACTACTGTGTGTTTGTTAACTGGTTTGGTGTACTTGTTTCAGAGTTCTTTTGCCATATATTTTGCCTCTCTTGCTTTTTTTCCTTTTCTTTCTTCAGTTTTTACTATATTTATTAATATAGGTCATCTGAATTTTATAAAAAAGTTATCAGCTTTCAGATTTACAATGTTAAATGAAATCAGGCCTAGAGAAGGAGACAAATGTGTTTACATCCCTTTCAAAAAATCACTTTCCATTACAAAGCTTTCTGCCTTTCTTATTCCACTTAGAACGAAGTGCCAAATATTTTGAAATGGAGCTCCACACTCAAAAACTGTCCCATGTACCTAATTTCAAGTCTTACCAGTTTTTCATTCTCATTACAATCACAAGGAAGTTTAGCAATTGCATCAGCCCCAGATTGGTTACATACAAAGGATTCAATTAATTTCTGTGCAGGAGGCATGTATGTATACCAGATATGTCTCACCTAAGTTTTCAAAATAGCTCATGGCTAATAGCAAACTCAGCAGTAAAACTAAAGTAAGGTCAAACTCTTTAAAACTTTAAATATGTTGAAGTATACAACTTGATCTATAAAATAAGCTCTATGTAGTCTGAAGTATTTTCCCTCGTTAGGGAGTACTTTGAATAACACATTCATACTATTCTCCACATTCATGAGTTATGAGGTGATCTCACACTGGCATAAATATGTCAGCTCATCTAACTCTTATCATTGTGAAAATATTCTAAAACTACTAAGCTCGATAGAGCACATGAGTAACTTGACACCCCAGAGCGACCCCACTGACTCCAGGGAGGTTCACTGTGCAAGCAAAATATTCACGTATTTGTGTCGTGGAGTCCTTGAGAGGGGGGAAACCAGGCAGTGCCCCAGCTCCCATGGAAAAATCTATGGTAGCTGCACACTTGATTCCCATCTACAGCTTTGAAATTATTCATCATAAACAATAAATGTTTGGAATGGCAATAATCTCCATCTCACAAAGATGCCTGAAAACCTACTTATGAGTAACTATTCTACTCTTTCAGAACCTCTTTGATCAGATATCACCTCCTAATTCACCTCCCCCACCCTGCATTAATACCTGCATACCTTTTATTAAAATGCCACAGTTTCTTAGATCCTTGTTTTTAGGGGATACATTTTACAGCATAAATAATGTTGAGTCAGGTAATTAAAGAAAAAAAAAAAACCACCAGTGTTCATACATAAGTATGTCATTGCTAAGCTAATACTGTGTTACAGCCAGATCATAACTGTGCCACTGTGCTGCCTGTACTATCTGGGACTTGTTTTGGTCCTGCATTTAAATTCACAGGTTTTCATCACACATGGGCAAAAAATAAAGCTGAAATTTCAGAAAGCTGAAATCTATTATATTCATTTTACACTTCCACAAAAGTGCATCCCAGTAGAGAACCAGAACTCATGTCCACAATGCAGCTGATTTCTGTTTGCATTAAGGCTGCTTAAAATATTCTTGTATTCTTGAAGGGGTCTAAAAGACATGGTTTTTTTGCATTCATGCTTCTTTAAAGCTTCATGTCACTACCTGGACGATGTAAAATATAACTCCTGTAACAAAAAATTGGGTGACTCATCCCAGATACACACACGTGGCCATTTTACATTAGAGTTCCCCAAAATTCTGGTTTCTGTCCACATGTCTGCAAGGGAAAGAAGTGCCATTCTACTTCAGACATAGATAAAATCGCTGGCCATGCTGTTGGCCAGGTTATCTGCTGGCTTGCAAAAATGTGTCCAACAGTTGTGTAGAGCTACACACATTTCTTAAGCATAATTTATCCCAGGCAGAGCATGTGCCCCTCAGAGCCATGTGTCAGGTGGCTGGGACTAAGGAAGTAGCTGGCTTTTAGCAGTATGGAGGATCTTATGTAAGGTGCTGTGCCAGGACAAAAAGAGGTTTTCTGCAGAAATCTAGAGGGAATCTGAGCAAACTGAACCCTCTTCCACAGCATGTGCAAATGGTGAATTCCTACTGCTGGATATTTTGTCAGGGAAAAAAGATCAGTGGGTTACGAATCAAGTTCATCTTTATGCAGGGTTGTGAGTAGTTCATTTTTCATTGTGCTCAGTGTGGACCTTCTCTTTCTTGATGCAAATATAAGCAGTAATTTCACTGGCCAGTGGTGTAGGTCTTGGTGTTTGGACATTTTCAAGGGCTGGAAAAGACAGAGGACATCAATTCACTCCCAAAATTTCCATCAACAATGAGTATTTCTGAGTTTAACGTTCTGTATCTCCTTATCAAATGTTGGAGCCATCCACTGTTATTTTGACCTAAACTGAACTGGAATTTTAGGTTATATCTTAACTTTATCAAGAAATCACTTCACAGGTTTTTGCTTGATATCTGGTATAAGCTGATGCTGCAATCTGTTTTCCAGGGGTGAATGTGGATTGAGAGAATATTCTGAAGTTAAAACTGTGACAATAAAGATCCCTCAGAAGAACTCCTAAAATGATGAAGGACCGTGTTGTGCAGAAGAGCACGTGATGCCACCTTCTCTATTCCTTATGGAGACCAGCACTCAGGAATAAAAAGTGTTACACAATATATATTTAAGAAATTAAGTTGCAACATATATACTGGGCACATAACTGCATACATAATGCAAACCAGCTCTGCATGTTTTCATAAAACTCTCCTGAGAATCATTACATCTTTATAAAAGAAATCATTACAAGAGATAAAATTGCTATTGGGCATCATTTAATAACGGTTCTAGCTATAAAACTGTTAAATGCAAATGCATGCACACACACATTTATCTCTTCTTTAAATAAACAAAATAAGTCTCACTGCTTTCAGGTTGCCTTCTCAAACAGACCTGCCTCGTACTGACATTGTTTCGACCAGGGCTCTATAAGCCAGATTTTACCCAAAACACTAACAATGAACAACACTAACACTGATGATCTTAAAAAATTAGAGGCTCTGAACGGTGATGACCCCAAACCTGGCAGACTGGCAACTTTCCAATTAGCACAGTCACACTGGGGAGGGAATCAATCCACTATACAGACAATGAAAGCCAGATACTTATCAGTGAGGTCTGGCTTTCATGGCTCATGGTGATTTGGATTTCAAAGCTTATTTTCATAATTACTTTATGTTGTGCTAGAAGCAAAAAGTCCTCCTTCACTTACAGGAACTTGAACAGTTTTACCTGCCTGCCAAAAGAGCAAGGCCAGACAGGGTGGGAGGGTGTTAACGAGAACAGGAACAGATCCCAAGGCTTCACAGAATATTTCAGCTTTCACTGCTTGTCTAGTTTTGTTATTGTTGTTGTTGTTACTGTTGTTGCTTTCACCTTTTCTCTTTTTTTAAACAAGTATATGCATAGGCAGGCTTCATTTATTTGTCTGCCATTAAACTGCCTGTGATTACACTGGGAATCATTAGGTTACAGCAAGAAGAACCCAGCCAAAGCCCACCTGTCAAAAATTAAGCCTGACTTTATTTTTTTACTGAAAGACAGCTTGCCATGCTCACCGTGCTTGTGAACCTCAAGTAGTGTTACTGGCTGGTACTGACTTTTCAATTATGTTTGGGGTTTTTTTGGCCCAGAATAAAAAATATGAGCAAGTACTTCTAGAAGTGAGGTGTTTAAAGCCTGTCACATCGTTACCTGCTGCCCACGGAATCTCTTCCAACTTGTAACTGACACACTAAACACTATATCTTTCTTCTTTCCAGCTGCAGAGCTCATCGATTCCCCAGACTTTTTTTTAAACAGGTTTCATTTTATGTTTTAATTTAGAATTAAGGAAATCTATTTTAAAAGTACAGTAAATCATCTACCCTGTGTAGCTACATTATCTGGGGTGTAAGGACAGAATTATGGCCTCAGGTATAGGTTTTCCTGGCTGCAGAGCCTATACCATGAACTGTTGAAAACTCCAGACCTGATCAGCAAATAATTTCTGCACATTCTTAGCTTCCTTTACTCTCTGAGAATTCCTCTTAGATTTGGAATTGTAGGTGTCCTTCAACATACTGCTGGATTAGGACAAGAGCGTCCAGCACTTTGTAATGTGGTGGCCCTCAATATTTCATAACTCATGTCAAACTGTATATGTGTTTTTAAAGCAATACTTATACATGTTCTTATTCAGAACTGACAGTACATTCACAGACATGGAGATAAATACAAGTATTCCTGAGTTGTTAAATTCAAATGCCGTATACTTCTACTGTAGTATTTGTCAGAGTGAAGAAAAACAAAATACAGCAAGTAAGAGATTAGTTATCTTTTAAACTGCAATATAAAATGTGAAAAAGGAGATTTTACTTCTTTTCTCCTATTTACTTAAAAAAGAAACTTCCTGTGCTAACAGCATTTACACCATGTACTCTTTTGTATTCTTTTTGTGTATTTTGTATGTCTGTGCTTTATTCCCAATACATTCAGGTAAATAATATAGAGTTGCCATTTTTTTCAACCCTGTCACTGCAGCTTCATTTGATGTACATGGATTTGTGAAATCCTTTTTTAGATGTACCATCTGCATGGATCCAACAAAACATTTTTCCAGTCCCTGCAGCTTTTTGTTACAGTTTTTAATCATGTATATAGTTATATGTTATTAAAGAAGTAAAAGGATATTTTCTATGAAGTTTTTTCCATTAAAAAGGTTTAGAGAAAGACTTTAGACTGTGAGACTCCTTTATTGTTGACAGAGCTATAAAAATATTTAAAAAAATATTTTCTTAGCAAAAGATCTGCTCTCACAGTAGCTTTATTTTCATTTGCAAAAGTGAATGAAGTAAAAGGCCAATTACATTTTCTGGAATATTATTGCAGCTGTACGAAAAACACTTGTGAATTGCAGATCTAGGTCCTAGTCAGAGTTCATCCTCACCCTTGCGGTCATAAAGTTGAGCTATTTGGGCAGGTCTGAAATCTTCAAAAACAGTGGGGCATCCTTACAAACTGCTATATCACAGCTTGATTTTTGGACAATGTCTAAAAAAATCGTGATGCCTTTTCTTTCTCTAGTAGATGAGTCACAGAGATGATTAAATTAACACTCAGATCTTTTATGGAGTGATATTCCACTGTCTTTAATTTCAAAATGCTAAAATGGGAAAAGGATAGACTGAATGTTATCTGACCACCAATAAAATTCACATGGCCAGGTACTGTCCAACCCTCCCTCAAGCAATCCCTTTATTCCAGGGTTACTTTCATTGCCAGGAACTGCATTCCTCTTTTGAAATGGTGCCTATTTAGGTTAAGTAACTACTCAGTTAATATGGCCAAGGCACTTCATTGTGTGGCAAGCAATGGTCAGACCTCAGTGTCACAGAGTAATACTGCTGGTTTAACCAACAGTCTACAGGCAAGGACAATAAAGTAACTTGACTAGAATAGATGGGATAAAAGAGAATAGAACTTAATAATAGGAGGTAAAATGCATTCTCAAGAAGGAGTACTGTTCTTGAAAGCCTGGGATATCAGGTATATATTAAGCAGAGTATCATTTCTATTTAACTAGTGGCACGGACAGCTCTGTCATGGGACGGTGAGTGGACAATTAGCCCTTTCCATATTCCCCATCTCTCTGACCTGCTTGCAACCTGTCTCACCATTCCAAGTGGTCACACAGGTACAAGCAATGGAGTGCTTTACTGAAAGCAAATTGAATGGAGGAAGGTTGTCATTGGACCCACTGAAAACAAGGAGTGTTCTCATCTAATGAAGGGAACAAAGTTTAGTCCATAGTAAACAAGTATTCTGTGGAGCTCCAGCCAGTGAAAGGGAATGTATCAATAAAAGTGTGTGCAGGTGTAGTGAAGGGAGAGTTCAGAAATAATGCATTTCTTCTGATAAAAGGATGTGAAGTAAGGCAAAAACAATTTCAGTTCTGCAGCCTTCAGACAAAGCAATGGATATTGATACTACTTGGATAGCATTCACACATTTACTGGTGCCACGTTACAGAGAATGCTATTTCTCCCCATGAAGGCAAGGATGAAAAAACTTGCCATGCATACACAGTGAAACTGTGGGACACAGTGCCCTCTTATTTCTCAGTTCTGTCCTGGAAAAAAGAGAACCATAATACCACTGAATTCAGGGCAGCAGTTGAGCTAGGGAGGAAGACAAAGACAAGCAATATACTGTGCTGTTTAGCTATGACTCTGCATGGTCACACCTAGAGCTCTGGGGAGCTACATTCACCACCTTACATTTGCATCCATACGTCTCCATTTACTGCATGCTAAGTCCATCAACACAGGAAGTTATTTCTCTCATAACAACTTCATACCACAATGACTGATATTCACAGTGCTGTATCTATCAGGAAGCAGGAAAAGCCTCTGTGGCTATTAGATGCCATCAGCATTCCCAACCCATTCAGACAGACTTCTCTCAGCACATTAGACTACAGCTGCATAAAACACATCTTTCTTCTTTGCCCTCATTAAATGCGTAGTTGATTAATTCTTTCTGTATCTTCACTGTACTTCTGTGTCAACTGAAAGTGCACAGGTATCGGGGTGCACAGGTATGTATGGCCCTGCCAGAAAGCTCAGGGGCTTCTGAAGCAAACTGGGTGACTTCAGCATGAAGTTGGACCACATATAAGGACAGATTAGTAAGAGTTAGAGGATGAGAGTAGTGGTATAATTCCACATGATTAAAGTGTGGCTAGGATATGCTACTACTAAGGCTTGAAGTCCCACTTTCCTCTTCCACACAGCACAATGTGGAGTGCTGGGATGCTGGTTTCAATAAGCACTTTCCTAATTTTTCTCAGAGGACTGGAACTGACACGCTGGAATTCAAGGTTAACACAAGTAACAGATGATTACAGCTGGCTGCAGTGCAAGTTCAGTCATTTCAGTGGTGCAGAGCAGGTTAAGCTGCCTGTGGCCACAGCTGCTACACTGGGTAGTGCTCAGCACCTGGTTATCTAAGACTTAGGCCTAGAGGCTGCAAACACATGCAGGAATGAGAATGTGTCCCAAAGACAGTGAGTAGAGGCACAGGGCTGACTTGCCTCTTGCTACAACCAGGGTAAGTCACCAGAGCTGTTGCATAATGTCCCCAATCCCCTTAGCTAATTGTTAGAGAGGGAGAAAAAGCACATCTGCATGCCCCTGGTGCATAAGAATGGTTGATTTTGAAATAGTTCTGACAGCTGAGTTTGCATCCTGAACCCCCACTAAAAACCAGCCTCAAACTCCCAGCACAGGTACTCTAGAGCTCAGTTACACCGTAAAGACCGCAATTATTTTTTTGATATCACAAATTTAAATCCACTCAAGCCATACAGAAAAGAGGGACTGCACCTACAATCCACTGCTTCTCCATGGTGAGCATTTGCACTGTTACTTTTCATGGGTTTATAGGGTGAGTTTCATCAAATACCAGAGGCTGTATGTGCAGAGCACATACATTTTGGCTTCCCAGCACTGCAGGGAATATTTTTCCACCTGATTTCAGGCGAAATTTATAAACACAAATTATGGAGGGCCTTTGCTATCAGCTGTAATACCCTGAAGTCTCCAATGTCCAGGGAGGCTGGGACATCTGCTGGGACAATTTGCCTTAAGGATCAATGAAGTCTGCACTGCTGATATATTCCCCAGTGCATTACTGTAACCATTCTTTGTATTGTCATTTAATCCTAGTATCTAGCATCAATTCCTGCAACTACAGGATGCTTTCAAGATGTCTTTATCTGCCTGAAGTCTCTTGATGGGACCTGCTAAATAAACGTGGATTGTGCAAGCACAACAGCAACAGACTGTAAGAAAAGCTCCAGCTGCAGAGGCTGCCAAGGAGGCCGTGCACACAGCAGGCTGGAGTAACCCAAAAGGGTGCTTGTGAAATGTTTGTGCTGCTGGCAGGCAGCACACTGCCAGGACAGATCACACATCATGCATTTGCACATCAAATGGAGCTGCACTGGTCTGAGAGCATGGGAAAGGCCTGTCTTGAACGGCATGTGTCCTACTTCCTAAACATGTATATTTTACACTTTACACTTGGTTATTGGCCAGATTGAAAGTACCGCAAGTTCCCCAAAGCTTGTCATTTTGCCTTTGAAGTAGAACTGTTTGGATAATGTTTCCTTTGGCAATTTATCTATGTAACAAAGCAGGAACTTAGCTGCATTGGCCTCTCAACAATCCACCACTAGCTTTTGTCAAAGTACTCATACACTTGTGTGTATGCACTCACAGAGAATTTGATCATTTTTCATGACCTCGCTTAGCCCCTCTCCTTCTCCCTTATGGTTCTTCACAATGAGGTTGGTGATAATATTAGCTCACTTCATTTTGGGGTTTTTCCTTGCTCCATGTACACCTGGCTGAGTTCCCATTTCCTACAGCAGCATGATTAGCAAGATGTTTGCGTGCTGCTTGCTCCTGCTGCCAAACAAAAAGAAATCGTGTTTGTACTGCTTCCCCTGGCAAAAGGGCCCCAGCTCATGGCCCACTGCTTTTCTCAGTACCACAGAATGGGACATAGAGCAGGATCTCTCGAGAAGTTTCTACTGTTTCCTGCCTTCTATTGGTCCAAAACCTCTCTCACTTGACATCCAATCTCAAAGCACAGTCAGTGCCTGGCAAGAGAGGCCTCCATTTAGTTTTTGATTTTGAACATCACAAACACTCGAGTTTCTGGGAAGGATGCTGAATGGAAAGTCACTCCTCACTCCCACCAAGAACTGCAGATTAAGGATGATGGCTGAAGCATTCCCCTTGAATCTAATGGTCCTACCACTAGTCAGAACTCCCAGCTTGTTCATTCACCGTGAGTGTGGCTCTCAGAGATGGCTGGTGAGATGTCCTATCTCCAGGCTGTACAGCTATGGGGACTAAGCAGTCAGACTCTGCTCAAATCAAGTATTTCGAGAAGTCCAGAAAAGTCACCAAACAGTCTTCAGCCTTATTCTTCCAGCATCATGTACATACTCTATTTTAAATACAACCTGGTTGTGAAATTGAGGAAAAAACCACGTTGCCAAAGAAATGGGCATTCACAGAGCTACCAGTCTGTGGTTCCTGAGTAGCCTGGATCTCCTGAGCAGTACAGGGAAAACTCCTGCACCACGATGCTGCCTTGCACCACGATTGCCCTGGCACAGGGGCTGCCATGTCCCATGCAAGGAGGAGGCTGCTGAGAGCACTATGCCCCTTCTATCCTGGCATGAAACTAAACAGGAACATGACTCTTTTCTGAGAAGCTGTCTCGTGTTTCTCCACAGTGCACACTGCACACCTTAAGCCACAGGAAGCCATTGCTACAGAGCTCCTGGGCACTGCTAAATTGGCCAGGTCTCTGATCACATCAATATATGCAGAACCACCCACTCCCACCACTGAAACTGCAGCAAAACTCAGAGCAATTACTGTTCTGCCTTGCTGCAGCCCAGCCTCTCCAGCAGTTTTCCCCTTGCAGCATTGGTCTCCCAAGGGCAAACACGTGGGGGAAAATGCCCTGGTACAACAGACTTTCACAGGAATTTCCTTAGGGAATGCCAAACATCTGATCCACAATTCCCATTAGATTTCCATTTGTGAACCATTTCAGATCACTCTGGTGGGAAAATGACAGTAGACTCCAGCTGCCCAAAGCCTTTCAGAAAGACACAGAAAGATGCTCTCATCTCCTGCATCTGTAGCACATTCACAGTCAAGTCTCTGAAAGTCTTAAGTTAATTTCAGATTCCATTCTATAGACAGTAAAAGCACAAAATGACAAAATCACTGCAGATACTGTTTCTCAGTGTCCAAAATCACCTTGCAGCTCTTTCTCACAAAAATACCAAGTCTGTTTTCTTCCCTGTAGTGAACTGCATGTGTATTATAGCAGGGTTGCTGCAAAGCTCTGCTACAAGACAGGGTTGCTGGTTGATTTCTATTTTAAAAACACATAGAACATCCCGAGCTCTTTCTCAGGGTTTTGGCAAACAGGCTCTTTTAACTAACTGTGTTCTTAGGTAGAACAGCAACAAATGACTCCATGATTTGTTTTTACAATGTCCTCTCTGGGAAGACTAATTACCAGCTAACCTTCTAGCGTGCAGTTTCAAACATGAAAAGAATGGGGCCCCATTCTTTTTCAGGAAAAATTCATACTACAGACTGCAAAATCTGTCTGGGTGGGGGCACTTTGCTGAAAGTTTTTGAAAGCTTTAGGATTACGGGCTGGCCAAGAGATTTCATGATGCTTCTAGAATTTTGAAAAATTAAGTGGGGAAAAAAGCTTGCTTTCCTCAGTATTACTATTTGTCTCTTTGGGGTAATAATACAGTCACCAAACCAAACCACTGGAAATGCTGTTGTCAGCTGTTTTGCATACAAAGCTCAAGAAAAGCAAAAGTAAATTTCATGCATTAGTTGTGGAAGTTGTGTTCAGCAGCAAGAACCACGTTGCACAGAGCTTTTGGTTGCGTCACCAGCAGATTCTGCCTGACAAAGGAAATCAAACTGATCTCCCAGTTTGTCTTTGTTCTATACAAAGTTCCAGAAGAAACAACATTTCTTTCTTATTAATCTTCCTAATGGTCTTCTTTCTACCTTCTTAACTACTATTCCTCTTGGAGGAAGTGGTGCCTCTCTAAAGGTTTGGGCTGAGGCAAAGCACCAAATGTTTAACTCTACTGTTCATGTAGTCTCTGCTGGCATTTTCCAGCTTTGCAATCAAACACTGGGCAGGCCAGGCAGTAGCTCCTCATTAGACTGTGTTCCTGGGTGATTCAGACAGCAGAACCAAGGCAGCAAGCATAACTGAATTTACTGGACTCAGTACAGCAGCCAGTGTTCAGTAAGTCATCAGTCTCATCTGCACCTGCCTGTCTTAACCATCTTAACCAGTTCAACACACCTTTTTCCCAATTATCATTATCAACCTTTACAGCAAATAATTTTGTAATCTACTTTTACTGGGCAATTAAGCAGCAGCAAAGATATTGTCTGTTCAGAACTCATTGTTCAAACATGTTTATTAACCTTTAAAATAAAAAATAAACTTGCTAGCTTTTTATTCATAGTCAAGTGTTTCCCTGCTTTGAATGTTATTAAGGCTCTGGAGGACATGTTTGATTACTTTAGCTTGAGCCACAAACCATCTCCCATTGCAACCACAGGCAAATTAGTATCTGAGCAACTGCAGATGCTGCTGAGCAGAGAGAAAAATTGATAAACCGGGACAAAATTTACAGAAGGGAATGGGGAGTGGGAGGCTTAAATGGGTTTTCACTTCCTCTTTTCCCCACAGTCCTTAGCACACCTCATACAGCCTCACACCTCGCTCCCAGTCAGGCACTCGATCACGTCTCCTGAACAGCTCCTCTTCTACAACTGTCCTTTAAGTTGCATTATTTTAGAAATTTAAATTGAAACGTTCTGCTGTGTAAGAGAAGTCTAGTTACATAAACCTCACACAATATTCAGAATTTCCAGAATCTGTATAAAATCCAAACCCATTTGCTTCAGCTGCTCATTAATGTCAGGGATTTTGAAGAAGTTCAGACCTGGGAATCAACTTGTCCTCTCTTCATAGGACTGGAGATATGAGCACTTCCTATGGAATATATTTACAGCACAAACAGGCTCTGTATGGTCTACAAACCGAAGTTACAAGAACTGTGAGAGTTCCAGTTACAATGTAAGCATCCATTTTGAAACTGTTCTAATAAAATCAAGTTATTTCAGCTGCAATGGCCAGCAGGGACAACAATATTTGCTTTCTTTTGCAACATCTTTGTCAATCTTCCTTCATGGCACAAAAAAAGGAAAAAGTGTTAATTAAATAACCTGATTATTTGTATGCAGTTGATCAAAACCATGGCCTCACTGTCCTCTACAAACATCATAGGCTTGGTCTAGGCCTTGAAGGTTTTAAAAGCAAAATGAAAATCTAGGAATAAAGAAAATAATTATTACTACTATTTTGCAGACAAGGAGATTATTGAGAATAACAAATGGAGCAACTCATCCCAAGATTACAGAGGAAAATCTACTGCAAAGGCTAGGACTAAGCTCAGCTCTCCTGGTTCCTAGAATAGTGCTTCCTAAAACTTGTTACTTATTACTTATACTATTGTAAAGGAACAATTAATACATGCAAACACATACAAAGACAGGATGAGAGCCTTGCAGAGGAATTCTGTTTGTCTAAAGATCTGCAGTAGTAGAATTTAAATACTTTACACTTCTGACAAACTGAGCTGGGGAAAGCCCTTGAAATTCTTTGGAATGAATGACCTTTCAAGGCCTCAGATGGGGAGTTCTGACTTTCCTTGTTACACACAGCCACATCAGCTACTCACTCGTATGTGTCTAGACTCAGTGCAGGATCTCTCAGCTAATAAAAAATACCATCAGCTTTCACCAGGGCTTGACCATAGACAAATGAGCTTCTCAGCACTTGTATCAGTGTACTGCAGTTTTGGTGTGTTTTCTGCTTCTCCACAGCCAAGTGGCAAGGTCCACCTTGGATACACCTGGGAGTTATTTATTTGTTTATTTTTACACACACACACACATGTTCAGGTTGTAGGGGTTTTTTTGATGCCTACAGTGCAATCCCTTGCATTCCCTTTCTCTCCCCGTTCCTACCATTGCTCCCCACAACAGGAGCTGAGCTTGTAGAGGACCTAAGCACTGCTCATCCCTGCTGAGTTCACTGGGAACTGGCAGTGCTCAGCACCTCTAAATACCTGGCATATACAGCCGTTTAGGAAGCTGTGAGACATTTCCTCAAGGAAACAACTAGGCATCAGTTAGCAGCTGGCTGTGCTTAACACCAATTCACTGCTGCCTGACTAAAAACCTTTGAAAAGCTGAGTCTAGAGATGGATCCCTACATGTGATTTGTAACTGAGGTCCAGCCAGCACAAGCAGTGGCACTCAGGGGAGAGCTCTGGGCTCTACACTCAGCTGACCCTGTTGACTGGTTCCCTTAAGGCAGCAGTGGGAGATCAGACCCACAGAGCAGGTGTCAGCACCTCCACATATCAGCTTAGAGCACATTGGTTCCTAGTTGAGGAATCTTATTTTAATCTTACCCTGATTAATTCAAATTTTATTCAACACTGCCTGTTTTAAGCTCAAAGCTATTGATGACTGATGGCAAAGTTACATAAGTATGTATGAAATGTGTTGGGTCACCTTCAGGGAATCCTGATCAGAGCCTCTTACTAACTCTTGTTAAATCCTGAGGTGCCAATAAAGAACTGCACTGTAACACAGGCACAACAATGTCTTGAGAATGTAAAAACGAAAAAATCTTTGAAAAGCACATGCTTTTAAGTAAAAGAAATCTATAATTTTAGAAAAATGTGTATAGAGAAAAAACATCTAAGCAAAAACTCATAGAAGTTCATTTTGAGTTCTTGCTAATCACCATCCTAAATGCTAATGATTTTGTAAACTGATCAGATAATTAATGGTGATATGCTTTTTCCTAACCTCGCCACTTAATTATTTTGGTTCTTATGCACCCAAGCACTTACATAGTGTTATTTATGCAGGTCTGTATGTTATTTTTCTCCACTTTTTTATTACTAGTCTCAGTACTCTTTTTTGCTGTCTAATACTGAACAAACAGCATAGAGTCACATTAGCTCCTTGTTCTAAGCTCCTGGTATTTTCTTTTTACAGTGCAATAACCTCCTAGAAGGTACCAGTCACTACAGACAATTCTGCTGCTTTCACAACTACAATAATATTCTTGAGCCAGTGCAAACAAGTGATGCAATGCAAGCTGTGCTCTTCCCAAGGGTGGAGAGCATCCCCCAGCCGGACTCTCAACTTGTTTCTTCCCAAGGAGAATAACTTGCAAGGTCACTTTTGAACCCTTACTTCCCATGGGGTGGGCACAGTCCACCCAGCAGAGCTAAGGGAAAAGAAAATTAACCTCTGAACTATCTTTGCTCATATACAGAGTACACGAACTAGTAAACAGCAATACAGAACACTAACTGATTGCAGCTTCACTTGCAAGGATTGAAAGATTCTCCTAAATAACCTGAAAGGCTACATGACTAGTACTGAACTCCTGTGACTTTATTTGGAAGCTTAAATTAGATGGAAACATCCAAGTCAGGTATAAATTACAAATGCACAAGCCTCAATTATATTCTTACTGTGTCTCTAGGAGTTGCTGGTGATTTCCATGCAAATCCAGCATTCAGAAAATATTTTAACTAAAGAAAAACAGCACCATCTAAATAGATGGTAACTTCATAGTATTTGTTGTTTAAAGCATTGTGGAAATAGAGAACAATAAAATATATTAATTACTGTAACAAGGATTTGATGGGATTAGTACTGTAATAATTCTTTAGCTATTAAGCAGGTTTGTTTATATGACCATCATTGTTACATCACCTAATATCTACATTTGTTATTCTGATGAACATAAATAACATTTTTTAGTTATGATTCTCTTCTTTAAGTAGTCAAAATATGTATCTCTGAACTGGCCCCTACTGGGATTTCAGCTTTTAGCAGTTTTCCAAATACATACCTAGATACGAACAGAAAAGCATATAAAAGAAGACACACAAGTCAGATGAATCAAGAAACAGTTTGAACATCTCTGAACTCTTGTCAAGGTTTAATGTCCAAGTACACCTGTTTTCCTGTTCATTCCCCTGCTTCATTCCCATTCAGAATGTGTTTCATAGTTCAGTGCACCCGGTAATTTTTTCTTGTCATGACTGTCTCAGTTCAGCTGCCTCTGGTTAGTAATCTCCTCTTGTGGCAGCCCAGCCCATTCTCCACACCAAAGACAAGTAGGAAGCAACCAAACTTCTTAAAGGCCAGACCAACTTTCTTTCTATCTTTTCAGACATTAATTGCCTGTGACACAGAACAAAACACTTCAATATCAGCAATTCAATCAATGTCCTTACCTAACAATCTAAAGAATCTCAAAAACCTTATCATCTTTTGCCTTAGATGTATCCATATAAATGCAAGAAAAAAATGGAATACAACATTGTCCATGGAAATAGGCCTGAGAACACACACAAAACAGATGCCAGTTATTCTGTACTGCTGGAAGGTTCTCAGACTGCACATGGGCTAGAATAGTCTGCGGGAGACTTTCATACCACCTACCAAACATTCCTGCTGAGACATTTTCTAGCATCTTTCAAGCAGATAAACAGCTTCTGGAGTGTTATAAAGGCCACGCTTGGGGCAACTTGCACTGGATTGGACCAAAATTGTGTGTCTACTCTACACAATAAATAAAAACAAACTCTCTTGCACAGCATAATATGACCTACTTAAAATTTAGTCTTCATGCCCATAGCATTCCATAGCATCTAAAGGAATTATGAGCCAAAGGTTTGACCTTCCAGTAGGTAACATCTGTTGTCCCAGTGATGTGTTCCACAACAAATAAGGACATAACACTAAAGATAACATGTGACATTGGTAAAGAAAAACAAAACAAAACAAAACAAACATGGGAGAGAGAAAATAAATGAAAAGACATCACATTTTTCTGAGCAGGGCAGAACAAATGTTTGACTGAAAAGCTTCAGGTCCGGCTGGGAGAAGGCCAAGACTAATTTAACCTTTGGTCAAATGGTTGGGAGTTAGCTAGTTTCCTTTTTCCTCTTACATCACTCCCAGAGATTTCGACAAAAATAATATAGCCCCGATTACATGACATTACAGGCTCTCATAATGCACTGGGGAGGATAGTGTTGAAACCCCTTGGAGACAAATTAATCCCAGCAAAGCAACAGCTGTAAGATTGCTATAAACAGGGAAAACAACTACAATGTTTGCATTATGTACTTACATGATTTTAATATAACTTACTAAGGGGATTAGATTATTGGATTTTTTTAATAGGTCTGACAGCTTTGTATCATCATAAAAATATCAGTTGTCAGGTTGCACATAGTTGCTATTAAGGCATTTAACCACTCTGTACATTCTTCTAAAAGCTAAAGTAGACCCAGGTATAAGGTGATTTATCTTGCTTTCAGATAATGTGTGCAGCCAGAGAATATATGTTCTACAGGGTTTTTTTGCCTGTGCTGGAACGGATCAGCACTGCTGTCACTGTCGGCCCCCCGGAGCCACTGGGAGCGCTCAGGTGTCAGGCACCTGCTCAGCTCACCCCAGGATGCTGTTGCAGGGACCAGGAACACCTTGGGCCCCAGCAAACAAAGTTGCTGCAGCCATGGCACTTCAAAATCAAGAATTCCCCAGTGGAAGCAAACACAGGACCCTCCTGTCCTGCTCTCCAGTTCCTCTATACACACACCCCTGTTCTAATACTCTGTAATGTGGTATCAAACACGTGCTATTGTTCTCTATAAAACCACTCTGGTTGTAGCCTGCCCACACGCTTATTTTGGAAGACAAAATGACCTAAAGGTAGATTCCAATTTAAGTCCCCTCTCTGTGGCCGCAGCCAACCCACACACCTCTCCCAGGTGTCAGGGTCCCAGACAGCCAAAGCTCAGTCACCTGCACTCAGCCTGGCAGAGACCCTCCTCTGTCACAGCAGAGCCACGTCCCAATGCTGTCCGTGCTCCAGGTCAACTAACAGGCTTCAGGGAGCTGCAAAGGGGCATTTCAGTTGGGCCAGGATGCAAAGAGTGGGCTGACCCCTGGCTGTGTTCCTCACTCACCCACACCTCCTGCTCCCACAGCACTGCGTTAGACCCCACACACCATGGCAATGGTCCAGCTGGGGATGACACTCCAGCACAGCAAAGACACAGGACAGGTGACAAGAGGGTTCATATGGGACAGGTCTGGATACAGACAGTGCATGAAGAGAAGCGCTGAGAAGCCAAGCTGGCTGGGAGATGTCCCTGGCCACAATAGTGGGGCACTGCCTGGCATCGCCCTTTGGCACCAGGGCCATGGGGGTACACCAGTCACACCTTCCTCATCAGCCATACCCCAAACCATCACCCATCCTTGCACCCTCACCATGGCGGTGGAAATCCCTGGTATAGCCCTGCCCAAGGCACCTGCTGCACAGCAGCTCTCGCCCAGGCAGCTGAACAGTGCCCCTGTGGGAAAGACTTCAATGAAATCCATTGCTTTCTGGAGGTAAAACAGCCAAAACTACCTCCCTCAGTTTATAGCAGCCGGTGGAAAGCTGTGCAGGAAGCGAGAGGTGCGGAGACCTCTGCATGCATTATGAGGAGAGAGGAAGACAATTTTTTCCCAACTGAGAAAATATGCTCATATGGAGCAGTATTTTTAGGTGTTTTGTGTTGCTACTTTGAGAACAGGGGCTGGTTGGGTTTTATCTTGCCTTACTTAGTTTGGATTCTATTTCTGCCTCCTGGTTTGGAGGAGTAGAGAGAGTTGGTCATGGTAACTGTGAAATATGACGCTACATTCATTTTTAAGGATCGTTTTTATATATGGTAAGGTTAATTTCACCCAACTGAATTGTGATTGCAGTTTGCTAGTGCTTGGTTTAACAGATTGCAGCTAATAATGTCATGACTACAACAACTAGTATATAATATCACAAATATTGCTGTGAAACTTAGTGCATATTACAACTTAAAAATCTCGTAAAGGCATAAAGCAGTTTCATGGACATTTGCATCGTTTTTGAATAAACACAATTTTTAATTTAAAATTATTCAGGTGAGACAAGATATGACTAGATATGCTGCTATGTTCCTATACATGTTTACCCATTTTATATGTATACTTTGTGAAAACATATGGATTTCACGAAAATTTAGGAATACACTACAAGAACTATACCTTGATAAATGGTGTGTCATTGTATTGTATGTAATCCATAGGGGCTTAAAAATGTAAAAATCCACAGGGGTTTAAAAAACACACTGTCTTCTTACAGAAATTTTAACATAATAAAATGTGTAAACTTGAGAACAAGTAATTAATAAAACCAGTGAAAGTTTGCACACTATGTTGAAAGCTCAACACTACCCCCAAACTTAAAAGCTGTAAATGCATACGGCCTCTGGTGTGCAGACTGCACTTTAGGCTTGGGTTGGGCTACTAGGGTGTGCCAGGGACCAGAGGTTTCCCCAATAGCTTGGGCAGGTTCCTAAACCCTACAGCTGAGAGAGGATGTTGTCTGTTGCTGTGTAATTCCCACTCACAGCGTTCACAAAGTCACAGCACTGGTCTACTGTGAAATCAGAAAGACTGAGGGGCTTCCAGGCCACAAGCACTGCCAGGTGTGTAGTGAACACGTAGGTGCCTGCTGTGCCTTGCTGGGAATGCTCCAGCAGTCAGGGACCAGGGAAGTGCCTGTTGGTCTGACATGTTGTTTACAGGAGGTCAGATAAGCAATTACCTGTGTTCTTGTAGAGAGCATAGCTGTCACTTCTTAAGAGATGCAAAGTATATCTCAAAGACAAGGGTCCCCAGTGCTATGCAAGGTATGCTTTGATGTTATTCTTCTGAATGATCTTTCGAGATCTACTGAGTTGGAAAGGCATCTCTACATATGGTAGAAGAAACAATAAAAAGATCTGTCAGGTAACAAGGCCATAATAGAGCGCTTTCCTTAAAATGCAATATTGTTCTGCATGTATGCAAAAGATATACAAGTCTGCTGGGAAATAAACAAGGTCTCGCAAGGATCATCCAAACCTAGAAAATAAGAATGCTCTTCCTTCATGGATGTCTTGTTAACTCTATATACTTCTATGTAAATTCTACAGAACTTTCACTCTCTAAAGTGTATGGCCTGTGCCAGAAAAAAAAAAAAGCGGGGGAGGGCACCAAATAAAAATATAAGCAATGTATGCCTTGTAGAGTTTCCAGCAGCTTCCAGCTTCCACTGAGTTCAACCCTCCCCCAGAACCACCACACCACCCATCAGCTGGCCCACCTGGAAGTCAACAGGAAACTGGAAAGTTCTGCCTTGCCACAAGAAAGGCTTTGCCATTGGCTATGATCTACTTACTTCACCTCCAACTTCAGCATGAAATACCCTCTTTGGACACCAAAATAACATACTGGCCATTCATAAAAGGTTGCTGACCCCAGCAGAATAACACAACCCAGTGGAGTAATTTTAGTAAAGTTGCCTGTTGAAAATATTGGGACCATACATTTCTAGTAATTGCATGAGGAAAATCTTAGTGTTTTTTAGAGGATAGTCTGGTAAGGAGAAACTAATCAACAGAGTCAATTTGGAGGAGCAATGAGATTAGAGTCTGTGGCACTGTTATATTTCAACCTTATTAATGATTACAATATGAAAAAAAGAAATCCCTTCCTAGGACTGACTGGTCAAGATCTGTTGGGTGATGGAAGGAGGAGATAGCTGAGGTTGCTCTCCTGAGTCTCTGCATTAAAAGTCCTTTGTAGATCCAGCTTTCAATAGACCACTCTAAAAATTTAAAAATAACAGTTTTAAAAATCAGTATGCAGCCTCACTGCATATAAATGCAGACACATGCATACATGCATATTATTGAAAGATATATTTTTACTTAACCTCTGAATTTGAGAGCCATGCTGGTAGGCAGACTTCTCAAATGTCTTCCATTTCATGGTACACTTTTATGGTGGGAAGTTATTGACATCAGAAAGGAAGAATAATGAAACTGAGGTCACAGAGTTATTTACACTGGCGGGTGGATCCCACAGCATTCCTGTATGATTTGATTGTTTTGATGACCCTCTTTTTGGGATTCTGTCACACATTACATCTGATATTTGGATCTTTGTAAGTTGAAAGGGACACTGAGAGGTCTGTTTGGTTTCTGTTACCAGTAAGTTATCACAAGGTTAAAAAGTCTGTCCCTGTTGAAGCCAATGGCACAATTCCCAATGACTTCAGGAAGTTTCCAAACTCCTTGTTCCAAAGTGCTAACAAGCCAAACAGAAGGAGCCGTATAGATACCAAGCTGAGCAAAGGACACCTAAAGAAGACCCAGGGAACACACAGAGAAATATGATTAAATTACTGAGGAGGGGAAGGAGAAAGTATAGTCACCAGTATGCAAGTTCCTTTAAAAGGCAATCTTCATTTTAAATTTTGAAAGGGAAATGTGGGAATTATTGCCTTAAAGGCTTTTGTTTAGAGTTGAGAATTGACAAAACACTGTTACACAAACCAAATAAAAGAAATAGAGCACGAAAAGCCATGTTTAGATCATAAGCCGAAATCCCATAAACGCCCCAGAGCTGAGATGAGTCTTCCTCCTGTTTTCAGGCCGTTACTGTAAAGCTGTTAACCTTCACAGATACTGTACCACAGTCTGCCCAGCAGGAATTAAAAACCCAGGCTACGGTGATTGGAAAAAACAGACTAGTGACACATTAGCAACAAGGACGTGTATGTATGGCTGTGAATAACACAGCTCTGATCCTAGTGCAGAAGCCTAGGGCTTCATTACATTTAATTGCTTCCGGCTTTAAATCAAGGCCTGCTTCAAAATGAGGGTGGCAGCTATTAAACTAAATTACTTTCCCCTCAAGCTCGTATGGAAAAGTACAGTACCAAAGGAAGACAGCTTCTATTAAAAGCAGTATGCTAAAGGTGCTGCTGCCAGTCTAGAGATGGTTTGTAACTGGGAGCAGCTCATAAATGAAGTTTTATATGGTATGTGTCTTTAATATTTTATGAGGGAGAAACCTTTGTATTTGGCTCAGTTCCTTTCTGCCTGTTTCTTTTTGTGGCTCCTTGTGCCACTCTGAACTGCTACATAACGACCTTTCCTAATGCAGAAGTCACACATCAGCACACTGATTCTTTTTTTCCTGTGGGTTTCCCCCTCCAAGGTGGGTATGGGGAGCACCAGTATGATGCTCAGCAACACGAGACTTCCCAGAAGCAGAGTGCTCTGAGATGCAGCAGGTTTGGATGACCACGTGTTTGAGCATATATTTCAAACATAAACACATTAAGTGATAGAAGAAACCCTCTCCCACAAAGGTCACAACATTTTTATCCTGGGCCTACCCAGATGACAGGTCAAATTAGTACTGATTAAAAAAGCAATACAAAGCAAAACACCAGCAACAGCCCTTGATAAAATAATCTGCTGTAGGATATACCAGATTCCTGGTGGACAAACCGAAATGAAAATGAGGGATGAGTTACTCAAATCAAACCCAATGTGAACTTAATTTACCCAAATCTTCTGACAGATTTTTTTAATCCCTCTTGTGTTTCTGGCTCTCACTCATATTCAGCATCTGCTCTCTATCCTTGATCACTATCCGAATATTTGTTCCATGCACTTAATTTCATTCTCTTTCATTTTACAGCCTGCCTGGTTCATTTGTTCATTCTTTGATTTGCCCTCACGTTTTCTCAGCTTTTCATCTCTTTCTGCTTTTTTTTCCCCGTCTCCTGGCTTTATTGTCTCTTTCT
This sequence comes from Pipra filicauda, assembly GCF_003945595.2. Lineage (NCBI taxonomy): Eukaryota > Metazoa > Chordata > Aves > Passeriformes > Pipridae > Pipra > Pipra filicauda. Next base: position 4,904,923 of record NW_024104976.1, on the reverse strand, counting down.
CTCTTTTTTTTGTCTTAGCCTATACAGCCCTAAATTCCCCTTCCCTATTTCCCTGTTGCCTTCCTGTCACCATTTGTTTTCTATCACCCTGCTTTTCTGCTGGTTGATGTTGGAAATATTTCAGGAATTTCTAATTCCCAGTGCCATGAGAACCGTTATCTTCGCATTTTCACTGGTGAAAGTGCTCTCAGCACGGTGAGGATGATGAGGATGATGACGGAGCAGGCCTGGGACAGAGAGGCTTCAGATGGACTCTTCCCTGAGCCCACTTTGCCTCCAGAGTGGTACGCTCCAGTGTGGAATGTGCGAGAGGAAGCTGGGTCCGTGGGGAGTGTGCGGGCTGGGGGCAGGGAATGTGGATTGAGAAACCTCAAATTCCATACAGCAGAAATGAGTACAGGAGAAACCGAAATACAAGAGAGAAGCAGGATGAAGGACCAGCTGGAGAAGGGTGGGGGGGAAGAGCAGGAAAAAAAATACACCCACCACCACCACACCCCAGCCTTTTTCTTCCATGCAGGTGCAGATGAGCAGCAGTACCAGCCCTAGATAATATTCACTTGCTCTGAGTAGTAATACTAAGAAAGCCTCAGACCTCAATCTACCCATTATTTTCTTCCCTGAGCAGGGTTAGGGGTCACCTTTAAAATAACAACTGCAAATGAAAGGCAATTACGTGGAAAAAAAAAAGATCAGTCACTGGAAAAGCCAGCCAATGCATGGACTGCTGGTGACTTGTCACTGTACTGTGATAATATGCCAACTCAAAGTCTCCATAGAGAGAAAAATAAAAATATGGATAAGTGACTGTATTCTGATACCTAGAGGTGTCTCAGGAAAAGACCATCGAAGGTTAACCAACCTGCTTTGTTATTGTTTCTGCTGCACCCACTATTGTTATTTGTATTCTGGTATCATCAAGAGGCCTCAACCAAGACCAAGGCCATTGTGTTAGGCACAAGATAAATATGCACAGGAAGAGAAAGTTCCTGTTTCAAAAACTTAATGGATGAGATGAGCAAGAAGCTGAGGAAAAACAGAGATAATGTGAAGTGAAATGACTCAAACTGTATCACAAAAGGTCAGTCTGAGAGCTCCTATCCTATCTTTTACAGTTGCAAGGAGCTGAATGGGAAGAAGCTGGGAATATTGTGTATACAATTACGTTTATTGTTTAGAAATTTAAGAATTCCACAGGCTCTTACGCTCATAGTCATGGAGGCCTCCTCTGTACATGCAGATAAAAGTTAATTCCTCTGTATATGCAGGTAAAAGTCCATATTTGCTGTTTGCTAGGTTGGTCCTTCACATGCCCACCACACTGTCTCACCATGATAAATGTACATGATATTCACAACCAGTCACAGATCATGTGTAGATGGTGATGAGATCAGAATATGTTCAGCTAATACAGAATCTTTGTCTTGTCCAGCTCTCTTCCTTCTTCCCTTTGATTTCAGCACTGGCTCTCCCAGTCTCAAGAGCTGCCAGAACTATCATGCTGCTATAGAAGAGGTGACCTCAGTCAGCAGGTAGGACTTAGGAGCTCCTTGGACTCTGAGCTCATCTCTACTTCAAGCTCACATTCTCCAAATACTACTGCAGAAAGTTTGCTAAAACACTACCCTCTGCATTTCAGCTGCAGCTGAAATTCCAATACTAAGGCTGGTGAAGGGAAGCCACATGTTCACAATGCACTGGGCCAGTCATCAGCAGCACAGCATAATGCTCAAAACCAGAGTTTCAAAATCTTCAGAAGCACTTTGTTCAAGTGCTACAACCTGCCAACGTAAGATAGTGCAGAGATGTCCCTAATTGCACACATACCAGGATGGAACCTTGGGAGAAGAGCTGCTTACCACTCATCACTATCTATGTTTTTCAGAACTTCAAACCTTAAAAATATGTAAAATAAACCCAGTGCTAGTCCTGTAACAGCAGCTACTCCAAGACTTCAGGATGGATGCGTGGTGGCTCATAACATTGCAAGACACTTATAAGATAATTAACCAAAAAGTTTCTTCACACTGGGTCAACAGGACACAGCAGAACCGTGTTTGGGAGATGGCTGTACACTAAATTCACGAGTATTGAAAAGACTCTCAGCATCAAACAACTTTCAGCTACCAAAGTAGCATGTTTATCAAAAACTGTTGAATGGTTTAAGATGGCCAGTTAGAAATTAAACTAGAAGTTACAGAACCCTGACATGGGGAACAAGGAGAATTTTCTGAAATCCTGACATAAACTAGAGCGGGGAGGTGCTTCCATCAAGTGGACCTCTCTCAGAATGGCACATTCCTGAGCACCTATTTCAAAACTATTTGGGTCTAACCTATAAAGATCAAAAAACAAGAATACCCAGCAGCAATCAGCTGAGAAAATAATTAGGACAACACAGAGTGGGTTTAACACCGTGGCCTGTTTAAAGCACTTAGAGGTGGTCCTTTATTCTCAGTAGTTCTCAGGCATATCACCATAAAATCCCTTAAAGAGAATAATCAAATTCAATGTACTTAACAAGCAGGTTCTGTTCCAAATACTTTGACTTCATTTGTGATCATTAAGCACTGGTGGCCTCAGGATGCAAAACACAGAGAGGGAAAGTTGGGAAAGGATAAGAATCAGAATATCCTGACCATAAAAGTACTTCATCATTACTTTCTAAGCTTTTGAAAAAATGTTGAAAATATCAGAATGGAACTACTACTTCAGATGGTGTCCAAAATATGGCAGATGTGGACACACCAGACAAGTGAAAACTTACTGAAAAGTATCTGTGGCTTATTGCGGATCACAAACCGAACAGGAGACAGCCACGTCATGCTGTTGCAAGAAAATATAATCCCAAGAGGGCAGAAACAGAAGCACAAGCAAGAAGTCATGTTTACAGAGTACAGTTATAGGTTGGAGATAGTGAAGATAAAATAATGAGGCTGACCAGGGATTCTGAAAGCATGATCACTGAATGACTCAATGAACTAAAGGGATGCAACCTCAGGAAAACGCTCAAGAAGGTGACGGGGTGAGGACAGGTTAGGAGCAGTAACAACCTCTGGACATGTAAAAAGCTATACAAAAAGGACTGGAAGATGCTTGCCTCCATAAATGTAAACTGTGGCAATGAAAGTTCAGATTAGGCATTAGGAAAAATACTTTTAATGTTGAAATATTTGACTGAACTAGATGACCAGACAAACTGCTGAGTCTTCACTGCTGGACACCTTTAAGGTGTTAGGGAATGACTGAGGTAGACTGCATCACTCCTTTGGGCAAGGACACAGACTGCATGTTTGTTCAGCATAATGATTTTTCACATTTTTCACTGCAATTGGTCAGTCCCCTGGTATAGACCTCATGTCTCTGGACAGGAAAAGAACACTTGGTAAACTACACATTCTGGTAATGCTCATATTCAAATGCCCCAGTTGTCAGACGCTCAAATTAGAGAATGGGTTTGGAAGAGCAAAAAAAAATGAAGCTATTGACATGTCTTGAATAGTAATCTGGAGTCTAAATAACAGAAAATCAATTCAACAGTAAAAGACAGAAAGCATTTGGGAGTGTCCTCAAATCACTTCCCGTATTGAGAAATCACAACCATAATTTTCTGTGCAACTGACACAGTTTTCAAATATTGAGGCCACCTTCGTGTTACCTCAGATAGTATCTCTCTTCATGTTGTCTGATGCAAAGTTTCTCTTGATTTCTCCTGTAGAGAAGAGAAGGTAAGGGTTCTCCCCACAAGGCTTACGGGCAAAAACAAGAAAAAGAGGTTGACAGGATTTTTAAACTAATGCTCTTGATTACCTCTCATATTAGGTTCAAAACATTATCCTCCTTGTTTAACATGTCAATCGGTTTGACTTTTGTAACAAAAATATAGTCAGACCTGTGCATAATGGATTTCAGAAAAGTCTTTTTTTTTTTTTTTGAAACATCTGTTTGGAAGTGTTAAGGTTCTGCTGAAAAACCTCACACAGATGTGGGCAGTGTGCCATATTCTGAGCAACAATAGAATCTCCAAACATCCTCCCAGGACATGCTTAAATAAAATTCCCAAAGAAGAATGAAATCATAACCAAAATTTTCTTTTGGTAAGCTGCACATGTACTATACCTGTCCAGTTGCATGAAGACTAAGTCAGCTGCCACTTTCTGACAGTGCCATGTCTTGCACTATTGCATTTAATTCCATTTACATGGTCCCACAGTATGTTTTCCACTAGCCCATGACTGCTGATCCCTAGCACATTAGTCAAATGAGAAGAAAATGGGGGGAAAACCACCACAGAACTCAAAGCAGTATGTTTTTCTTGTGTCTTCCCTTTTTGTCATTACTGTACCCTGTATGTGCTGAATATTTGCCAGGACTCTCCACCCAAACTTATTGCTTTCAATTCTCCCATGTTTTTCAACAGTTCTCTCAGGATTCTCATCCCATTGTTTCTCTCAAATTTCATTTTCTTTTCTCTTTTTCTCTCTAGCTTTCTTTACTTTCCCCCTCTATTTTCCACAGTCCCTCTCACCCCTGCAGGAAAGAAGGAAAAAAAAAAAGGAATGAAACGAACTGCATTTTAACAATCAGAATAACAGTGAAACAATGCTCTTGAGATCCCATCTGTTGCCAACACATCTCCCAAGACAGCAAATGATGGGCATTCCTTGCTAAATAAAGAGAATTTCCCACACCCATTAAAGATCTACACAGCAAAGACTGTTGTTCAAGTATTTACTTTTTATGGCATACAAGAAAACTACCTGGAATTGTAAATACCAATGACATATTGTTCACATCTCTACCAAACATGTGGTCAGTGGCCATATGGATAACTTCTGGGTGTGAAATGTCCTTTCTCTTTTTTTACAATGCTGCAATATCCTTGTGCCAGAAGCTTTTTTAAAAGTTTAATTGCATAATTCTACCTCCAGTGCATGAAATCAAATTCTACTTATAAACAAACCCCATATCCCTTCCTACCCCAAAAATCTACCAAAGCAAACTGACTCAGTTGCTACATCCTTTCTAATAAAGAGGTACTTTTTTTATTTAATTCATTCAAACCTTCTCCGATTAGGATTTCACAATTCATGATCCGAAGCAGAAACATTTATGGACACCATTCATATACTCCATGTAATTCACAAAGAACAGAAATAATTTAGATTATAATTGCTTTGGATTTCTAGGGTGGACTTACCAAAACATAAACACTGGCACAACACTTCTGGAAGTTACACAGTTTACTAAGGCCTTAAATGGGAGCATAGTGAAGCTACAGCAGAGCATGTTTAAAGTGTCATTTCTCAGTAACTTGATAATGAACTCCTCCATTAAAAAAGGAAAGGGACAGACTTTTTAAAAGATATTGTGTGAGTTCTTAGGAGTTTTCTGGGGAGTTGCCTTGACATCCCTACTGTTTGAGCTTTATGTCTGTACTCTAAAGAAATGCAATTTCCATATGGTTAAGCAAATGTTTCTCACCAGTATATCTCCAAACCCAAGTTATTTTGTATCTCCTTTTTCATTAGTCCTATCCCAGATGGTGCTTCACAACAATAGGTGTTACTGCAAAAATACTGAGGCTTCAGAAATGTAAAACCACAAGAGAAAATCTAAGGCAACGATGGAAAGAGAGTGGTGCAAATTAATACAATTTTATTTGCATCAGTGCTGTAAGACTTTTTGAAAACTGGTGGAAATCCATGATCCAGAGAAACCAAATGGGGAAAAGGCAAATATAGAAGAGTGTAAGAGTAGGTAACAGGCCTATATTCGTTGAAGAGAAAAAAGAAAGGGAGACAAAGGTGATCCCAAGCAATTTTAAAATCAAGCAAGGCTTTTTTAGAAGCAGCTTTTGAGTTGAGTGGGGAACATTTGAGTTGTTTGAGGATGTGGGTGGTGTGGTTACACCCTCTTGCATATGAAAGAATATAGACAGCACTGCTTTGTACAAGCTAGAATTTGAAGGAGGGAAAGCATGGAAAGCCACAGAGAAAGAATCTGCATTAGGAAAGGTGGGAAGATAAAACCAACCAAGCAACTCCAAACCCTGACATGCATGTTTGGTGTTTTAGAGGTATGATTGATGCTGTGAGGAGGAATTATTCAGTGTTCAAGCAAAAGGCCACATTTCAAGGTAGGGGAAGTATTCAGAAGATCCAAGCAGAGAAGGGAGGCAGATGACACGGAGTCATGTTAAGCAAGTTGCTTTTGCCAGATATTTAGCCGAAGAAATTAGCCAAAAGACATTTAGTGAAGGCTCTGAACAGATTTACAGTTGAACCTGATTAGGATGAAAACAATGTCACTAGAGCCACGACAATATAAGGCAAGAATATAATCTTTTGTTATATATAACTGATGTAGACCTTATTGATGTAATTGAAAAATAAAGTCTTTCAAATAGAGAATTTCCTCTTTGCATTCCATACAAATACAACACAGACCATGTTTTCCAATAAGATTAAAGATAAGATTTCCAAGAGACAGAAAACAGTGGAAAAGACAGAGGCCTAGACAATATAAAGGTACATACCTTAGCAGAAAGCATTATCATTACATATGGAAGAGAAGGGGAGACAGCTGTCTGGATAATGTACATAAAACCTTGGAAGGAGGAGGACAGCTGAAACAGTTCAGAAGGGTGAATGTATTTGAAAGCAGAATATATGCACTACCATTATCTTCCATATAACAAAATCCTTCGCTGAAAAATATGGATGATAAAAAGAAGATCTGTGCCAAACTATAATGTATCTTTCCAGCTGAGTACAAACATCTCTGAAAGCTTAGGGTTTGATCCTTATGTTCAGAAAATGTTATTTCCAAAGCATGTTCTCTCTCTGCAGTGATACAATATCATAGATAGGATATTGGTGAATCAATCATCTGGTGCTGTAATAAACCATTTTGGAAATACAGTCTTTCAAGAAGTAATATAAAACCTATCTTCTGCCTACACATAATATGCTGGTTTTACTAATCCATTACTCAGCAAGTGCACGGTTGTATTGCACAAACTGCTTGTGTCTCTTCTATGAGTTAAAATAACCATAGCCAGAAGTAAAAAGTCTGAGTTTCCTCATACGAGGAGGAAACAGGGAAAACATGTCAGGAGGAAACGGTCACACCTGTTTAGCAATGCCTGACTGATAAAATGGTGTGAACACATTTGTAAACGAGCTAAAATGCCTCAAGGATTACACTCTGTGGTTACATTTATGCCTTCTTTTCTATTCAGGCAAAGTTACAGTCTCTCACATTTCTAAAATACTGCCATAAAGACACAGGAAGCTCATGCAGCAGGTACAGCTTCATACTGCTTCCCAGTTGGAATTTGTTAAATCACTTTTGCCTTTTCCCTTTTCTATTCCATGTCTCCTTTCACTTATTCATCTTGTGGTCTGTTCCCTTATCTGGCCATGGCTGTGGAACGGATTTGTACCACGCTGCACATGCAAACACTCACCCTCATATGCAAATCAAGGACAGTGACATTTTCCTACAGTTTGTTGGGTGGGAAGAGTAAGAATATATTCTATAAACAATTCTGAAGGATTATAAATAGTCTCTGCTTCTGTCTGTGTAACAGAACTCAAGTCAGCAAGAAGCAGTTAGCCTTGTGCCTTCCATCTCTCCTCTCTCTGTGAGATAAAGAAATCCACAACCAATCTGCTACTTGAAATAAGAAAAGAGTACAATTCTCTCCCAGATGATGAGTCCTGAATTCATAGCCTTTAGTCTTTAGCATCAGTAATTATTAATACTACCTCAATTATGCTTGATGATGATGGAGACATAATTAGCATAAAGATCCATTATGTTTTATTGATGTTAAGTGTATGTTGATTATAAATGGGACAGGATGTATTTACATGAGCTTCACTCTTCGAGGAAGGTTGTGAAATCAGAGTCCAATCCTGCACTGAGAATAAAACCTGCACCTTCTATAATTGTAATAGTATCCAGATGTTCCTCTGTAACATGGATGCAGGTGGTGAAAGCAGTAAACTGGTATGGAGCAGATGTGCTCTTAGCACAGGTGGGACTTGTTCCCAGTGCTACAGTGAATTTTGCACTCACTGATGTAACAGAAGAAGAGTCCAGAAGATAGAAATTAAAAATGTAAAAAACTGTTTCCATTTTGGTAGCAAACCTTGATTGTTGAGATCTTAGAAAACCTAGCGAGCAAAACAAACTGGGATTTTTAAACTGAAACTACAAAAACCCAAAGCTATGAGCAATGGAGCACGTTCAGATACAGAAACCCTGGAGAGTGCAGTACTTCATACTTTATGGGATTTCTTTAATGTGCATCAGTTGCAGAGGTTGTTTCTGCCTCATACCACCACAGAGATAATCAATACTACCATGTTTTGACTGTATTAATTACCTGACACTTGAGAATTGCACTCCTCTTTACTGTTCTATTGTGGTAGATTTCTAGGGAACACTGATTTGACTTTGACAGCAAGCTGGGACAATCAGCCTGATTCCTATTAACTTTTCAGACTGCATCTAAATAAATTTAACAAGTCTTCACTGTCACGTAGAACAGACTTTCTGAAATTTTACATAAAGGCTGAATGCTATTTGCACTTCTCTGTCATTATATAACACATTCTCCCAAAATACATGCACCAGTTAGGCCCTGTCTGTGCTAGGTGTCGAACTGATCTATGCCAGTCTAAAGGAGGATAGTTTGTGCCCCAAAACTCAGTACACTGAAAGTCCATTGGATATGAAAATGTACTTGGAAACTCAGAATATAATTGATTATCCCCCCGAGGGCACTCCTGTGGGCTACTCACTGGCCTGTTCTCTGCAGACATTAGCAAGGGAAGGTACTGGAGGGGGGGTAGAAGGGAAGGAATGAGACATTGTGGATGTTATGCTGTGGAGTGCCTGCCAAGTGTAGGAGGCAGCACAAGAGTGTATTCAACAGGTTATGCTATTAAGGATCTAGATATCAGAGATGGAATTTTTTCCTCTGGATACAGAAAGCAAGGCTGCAAGAGATTGTGAAAATGAAATATGAGATGGATGGAGGGATGTCCTAGCTTGCCTGAAGGATGAGAAAGGAGCCCCACAGCAGCACTCTGAGTGGATCTAATGGTGACAGAAACAGGGGGAGGAAAACACCACATAGTAAATGAGCACAGAATGCCAGCATGGTGTCCTTGGCTTGCAAAGCACTCTCAGTAAACTGCAGTAGTTTGGTCACCAAGACACAGATTTATGTTGAGTTAGTTTTCATTATCTCCATGTCATTATTTATTCTACATGCTCAGGGATACTACCCAAAATAAGTGGTTTATAGACAAATAATAAAGACTCTGGTTCCTATCCCAGAGAGTTTGCAGTCTAGACAAAAACATCTCTGCTATTCCTAATCATATCAAGCTGAATCTGGCCATTCACATTTGGAGCCCAGATGAGAATAAAATTTCTGAGGCATGCCCCATGACAACTTCCCCTCTGTGAGTTGAGTAATCAATTTATAAACCATACCATGATGGGCTGGGCAATTAAACCTTCTCTAGCTGAAGAAATTGCTATGGTAACAATTTCTATACCATCTCTATTGTTGGTCCCATTTCTTCTACCCTTCTTCTTTATTTAGTAAGGGTCATTCTTTATCTTCTCTTTAACCACACAAGGTGGTTTTCCTGATAGCAGCAGACATACATAGTCTAAGAATACTGCTATATAAGGAAAATATTATGGCTATGATATGTATGGATCAAAGAGACAAAGATATCACATACCTAAATTGTGACATGAATTCCCTGTAGGAATGAGAAGCTTTATGATGGTATGTTGAAAAAATTAACAGTGAGACAGCACCACATCTCCTTAAGCAACCTCCAAACAAGTACTTTAGGGGACAATCCCAGGACAGCAAGTTTCTTCCAGACTGTAGTTGCATAATTGTTTTGACATTGATAGGACCTAATAGCTTGATGGCTGCAAGATATCTACAATGCACTGTGGCTGGATTTGAATTAGTTTTAAATTAGCCAACAGAAATACCAATCACTGGTCTAAAGTCAGCTGCTTTAAGACTTCCAGACTTGGGTCATACATTAAAATTCATCCCATTCAGAAATGAAGGAAACCAACTAGGGCAGAAGCAGAGCTATCGTGGACTGCTGCACATCAACACTGCACAGTAAGATCAGGAGATATAATGACTACCGTGTATATTTTGAACACCCTGTAATGTCTTCACATTACATCTCATCCAAAGGACACATGGAAAAAATTGTTATATTTTGAAGTTTGAAAGGTCTCCATTTTTACGTTCTCCACGGTACTCACGAAAAGCACATTTAATGGAATCAAAATCCTTATCTATGTCTGTAATAAGTCAACTTCTCTTATTGAAAGGAATAAACATCATAGGCTAAAGGTACTGGTCATAAACTATTGCTATAATTTCAACCTTTTCCTACCACCAGCAGAAGTCAGCCTCACAAGAGGAAGGTAATGCCAATGGGTAAGTTTGGAGGGTTTTTAAAGCCCATAATGTGGCAAAACTGACAGCTGTAGAGACTTGAGTGTTTTTTTTCTTTCATACTTTTGAGTTAAGAAGAAGGTCAGATAAGAAAAGAGTTTGGAGTCTCAGGGAAGTGAGACAACCCAAGAAGGAAGAAACAACTAGGAAAAGGCAAAAACTGCTCTCCTTTGAGATTTGTGGATGGGCAGAGCTGTGCAGAACTAAGTATTATGAAGGAAAGGAGAAGATGAAATGACTGTTCAATAGAAGACTCCCACCTGTTCTAAGCATCAAGAAATTCAGCCTACCAAAAGCATCAGTCCCTGAGAAGGTAAGGACATGTTTTGCATGTATCTTTGTAGGTAAATACAGCTGATATAGTGTGGATCTGATAAGTCACATGGCACTGAAGAAAACAGATACTCAAGATTTGATTTCTCTCTGTGTAGTAACAGGCAGATTGGTGATAGCAGTGAACCAGCAACAGCAATGCACTGATTTGCAAGAACCTAAGCACTGCTGCTGCATCATAAAAATAAAGGATAGATGAATCTCGAATGACTTTGTTAACTACAGCTGACTACAACACCTGAAAAGTCACTGAAATTCTAGCCCAGAAAATCAGTTTCCAGTAGCATGAGTACCTAGGTCTTACCTGTGTGAAAGACTACAGCTAATAACCCCTGTTGTGCTTTGGTATTTTCACCTATAAGGCAGCCACAGAAGGCAGAAGGAAGTGAAAATCTTTGGACAGAAGTTTTCAATGGCTTAATAAAGATATAAAGGGTTCCAACACAGGTTTGGTTTGACTTGGAACAATTAATTGTCACAGTGCAAAACATGGACAATTTGGCTCAAGAATGCTGGGAGTCAGAGTTGCAATAGTGAAGTAAGACAGACAAATTTATTCTACATTATACATACGAAACAGCATATTTACTGGATTTTTGTTTCCATCATGGCTAGATGTGACCTCTGTTGCAACACCAGATATTTACAGCATTCATTAATTAATTAAGATATTACAGCACTTCTCATCCTTGGTGCTGCATTGACATTGACTGCCTGTGTAAAGTAAGCACTAAAAGCAGAGCACACTCACACTGACTCTGTTCTTTCTACACAGAGAGATAAAAATTATCTAAAGGATATGAATCTTACAGGACTTTTATGAGCTTGAGTATCACCTCATTTCACAACTGTATTCCAGAATTATTTTGGTTATGTTTATATTTTATAGCCAAAGCTTCAGGTACTGCCTTTTATCAAGAATGGTGCCTTTGTGTCACTGCACCTGTTGTGAATTTTGCTTTTATTTTTGGGGGGCAAGGGTGGTTTACACTTAGTTGGCTTTGTGTCAACAATACTGATGAAATCTTGGGGAAATGCAGGGAAGACTCTAAGAAAAAGACTGGTGAAAGTGGAGAATACCTAAAGGGATGCTGTTTGGGTGTATGTGCTTCCTTCAGTTGTTCCACCTCTGTCTCTTTAGTGTTGCCATCTATCCCTCTCTTTATCATTTCTCTTTCACATGGGTTTTTTTCAGTTACAGCTGCTGTTCCTGACCATAAAAGGTATATTAATAAAAGGGAAATGCCAAAACCCTGCTGTCTTCTGTCTGATGTGCCTTTTTCAGAACATAAACAGCTGGAGATTTTAAGCCCTCTGTTCTGTATTGTATGTGGTGGGGAGGTGAGGGAGAGAGAGGGAAACCACATTTCATTTACTGTTAAGTTTTTAAAGAATTAAAACAGTTTTAATTGTGTTGTGTAAAATATGATATCCATTGTGCCATGTGCATTTATGACTGAGCAAAGGTCACAGTGTCAAATAACACCACATTACCACATTCCTCAATATTCCAAGTATGGCTGACATACTGGGCAATACTTGTCAGTATATATTGAAGCAATTTATACCAGGGATATGTTTGATCAAAAGCAAAGTAGCTTCAGTTCTGAGAACTCCTTATAGCAACTTTTGAAATTATAACTTTTTCTCACAAGTTATTCCTTTATATCAAATTGAAATGCAATTGAGATTTAAACTTCTTTCTGGAGAACCCAGATACTAAAGTAGTAAAATCAGCAATAATCAAATTCTTTCCTTACTGCAACATATATAAGGTTTCAATTTAGGAAAGTGAATGCTTTCATGTAGATGCCATTTGATGCATCTATGATTTTCACAGAAGAAAAGATCATGTTATTACTAAGAATCTCAATGCTAATAAACCATACAGAGAAATGCTGATAGGTGTCAAAGACAGAGCAAGGTTTCAGTTCTGTGAGAAATGTCTCTACTCCCAGCCACTCTCACCTTACCTTCCCCTGGGGCCTTTTCCTGGTAGTGTCCCCGAGATATTGGCCTGCTCAGCTTTCCTTCCCTCATGCTCTCTTTAGGGACATGAATTGCAGATTATCACTCTCCCTTCCTGCCAACAGCAGCACCTTATCCCACCCTGAGCCTTTGGTAAGAAGAGGGATGCACAGTACCAGCAGAAGTGGGGAAAAGGGGACAGAGTCTACTTCCCTCTTCTACCATCTTCCTATTTCCAGAGCACAAAAGAGGTATCACAAAATCAGCACTGAATAACTGACTTTTCCTTGGTTCTGCTTCTATTGGGAATTGCCACATTATCCTATTGGTCATTGTCAGCCATTCTTTCTGCACTAAGAGCCAAAAGACAAAGTTAATAATTTGTTGCTCAGAGAAATTATTTACAGGAAGGTAGCACTGGCATGGAGCACAAAGATGCCTGAGTGTCAAACTGTCTCTACAATGTCAAGCTGAAATGTTACATTTCTATATTTATATTTACATTGTATATTTACATTGCCATTGTCTGTGTTTTGGACTGGTATAATAAAGTTTGTGCTTTTTATGAGTGAGAAGAACATGTCTCAATGTCTTTCCCAAATTAATAAATGTTTTTATTTGCTTTGAAAATAAAAACATTGGTGTACTCCGTTCAATAGTTTATTTTAAAGGTAAGCCCCAATTCCAGAGAGCACCTTAACCTTATAAAAAACACAGCTTACATGCATGTTAAGGTGCTTCTATTAAACAACAGGCTCCTTTCTTGAATGGGGGCTAAAATTTGTTAGGCATAACTGAATTGTAGTTCTAATGCACTTATCCAAAGGACTAGTTCATTACTGTTATGTACAGAAAATGCTTTAGAGCTTTTATATGAAGAATTTTGAAATACTTAGTAGAATCAGAAACAGTGCATCCTAGAAATTTCTGTAGAGAGCATGTTTGCTGTAGTACAAGTGATAAAACTATTACCAACAGCCAAGTTTCCTTCCAACTTTTCATTTCTGAGTAATTTCTGCAATGAAGACAGAAGTGTAATAGACATGAAGGAATGTGGCAATCCATTTGTTTTATTTCTATGAAATTATTGCTGATTGCAGGTTTGGAGGATGTGTGGGTGAAGTTTGCTGATTTATTTCAGTTTGGTCAGGAATGCTTTTTTAAAACACCTTTAACCTTTTTCTTCCAAACAGTTAATTTGGGTCACTACTTTTGTACTGAAGCTTTGATTGTTAAAGGAAATACTTCTGCATAGTTTTGCTCTGCTGTAAGAGAGGCAATATATTGTGGGCCACATGCCAACAGATTTTAACCACAAACTTAGGGAAAGGAGACAGATTAGATTGTGGTGGTCTTATAATCAGGATTTCTCTGTACTCTTTTCTTGCTGAGAGCAAGTATTCACCACTAAAGTGGTTCTATGTCATACAGATGGCATAGCCACAGTAATAGGGCAAACTAAACCCCCTCAGCTGCATTCCTCTAGGCTCTGATAAGCGTTCTATAATAATTTCATCACAGAAGAACTTCTTTAAAGTGTCCAACCAAATAATATACTTTAAGATCTTCAGTGAGTTCTGCACTATTTTTCAGCATGCAAGAATCTTATTCAGTTAGAGGGAGGTATCAAACAAACATCTGGTTTGATGAGGAGGAAAAGCCTAACATTTGCAAACGCTGTTCCTTTTAGAAGCTGGTGGCCAAGGAAAAAAGAGAAACAAGATCTATCTGGTCATAGCATCTATGAGCCTGCCATTGCATTTTTAACCAATCTAAGACATAGATCAAATAGATCCTTCACCAGCTCACTAGGGAGACTACTCAGCCATTTAACAAATCTCCAGGATACTTTCCTGATACTACTGGTTCAAGTCTTCCCTTTCTTAAAGTCTTCCCTTTCTGTGCTTTTATGCTGTGGGCTCTTTTATTCCCTCCTTCACTCCTGAGCAGCTGCTGGTTGAAGAGCAGGATCTGTTGATGTGGTGACTCACCCATCAGCATCTGGCCCAGATCCAAGAGTGTGTGAATGCCCTGGTCAAGAAAATGGATTAACACAGTGGGTGTTCCAGGGAGCTGTGAAGGAAGGGTGAGCTGTGCACCCCATAGGTGGGGACTCAAGGGCTTTCAAAATATGTAGCAGATCAGCCAGATGCACAGTTTTTGTGATACAACAGCTGGGGAGGAACATTCCTCTCCTATTTTGACACTATGACACAAACATACTGCAAAACTTGACTGCTTCCATATTCCATCTTTACCTGAAACACAAACATGGAAGTGAGAACACAGTCTGATGTCAAACTGCTGCAATCAAGTGCAAAGCAAATCATTTTTTAGGTAATGCAATAGACAACAGGTAGAGTATGAACCCACAAAACCACCTTTAGATGGAGGCAGTGTTAGTATCCACTGACTTCCATTTTATATCCTAAAGACTGAAATTTCTAATAAGGATACTGCTTGTTTCAGTGGATTTTTAAAACATGTTTCAGGTTTAAGGAGACTTATTTTGTAATTTTTAGTTGCTTAGAGGATCTTAAAGGAATGAACAGAAGCAGCAGCACACTAAAGGCTTTAACACCGAAATAACTTTCTGTAGAAACGAAACCTGGGTTCCTATCCATGTTTCCCAACACTGTGGTAGTGCAGTGCTGGGTCTATGCTAAAAATATCTCCATTAAGTCTGATTTGCAAAGCAGGAACCCATGCAGAGTATTTGTTTTCTCAGATCTCATAATCTCTTCCATGATTTTTCTATGTAGAAAACTTGTTAATAAGGAATGAGTGTCAGGAAGTTGCAAAAGGAACCTCTTTCTCCTGAGGAAGAATAAGTAAATGATGAGCACCTACACAAGACAATAACTTCAACTTTTGCTTAACATGCCCATAACAAATGCGTGCAGGACTGACTGAGGAGGCAGTTTGCTGTGGGGGGAGGCAGGGAGGGAAATGCAGAGCTGACAAGACAAAGAACTTAAATCAGCTTCCCACCTTAAAAAAACCCATCAGGTCACAATTTAAGTTTCTATGTGAAAAGTAGCCCTGTAATGCTGGCACGTGAAAAAGGATGGTTGGAGAGTTTTCTCCCGCAAATTAAGTCATTTTCTACACAACTCATAATCACAAGGTTTACCTCAGGAGCAGAAGCTAAAAGCAATGACAGCTTCTTGTCCCACTTAAGGGAACCTCAAGTATGAACTTCTGACAGTCACTTCTCTTTTTCTAATTACTCTCATTCACACTTCCTCAGCTGATGATATAAATGGACATAGATGTAACTCTAAGTATGAATAAGCAGTCTCAAACTAATGAACATAGTAGTAAACTAAGAGCATAGTCTCCTCAGGAGACACTACCATCACTAATGCATTTAGGTTGGCTTTAAGTATGTGGAGCTCAACTGAACACACTGGATCCCACATGAAAAGGAAACCCCAGAGATCATCTTCCCATAGGATCAGATAAACTGCTTGATATTTAACTATTTCTGTCCTGCCCTTGCTTACCTATCCTGAAAGTCACTTCTCTTCAGGAGAGGAAGCATGATGGAGAGACATCTCACCAAGGATTAAAGTGGTATTGCTGGTTGGCTTTTAAAAAGGTAGAGGATAAAGTGAACAGCTACAGATTAGCAAATTTTTCTTCCATGCTGAGCAAGGGATTTGACTCTGTAAGAGAACACAGAATGGTGTGGACAGATAACAACGATAGAAGGGAGTACGAGCTGACTCTTGTAAATAGAAATCAAACTAAGAACTTTACACAAGGTACTAGAAAAGATTTCTCAGGACTCTCAGCTGTCATGTAAAAAGACAAAAGATCCTTTCCTTTAAAAGTGAGCAAGCAAAAAGTAGATATTAAATGGTCATTTTGCACCACAAGTTGCAGCAGAAGTTGGTCCCAAACAGCTGGGACCAGTACTATTCAACCTACTCCTAAAGGATGCAGAGAAGGGCAAGAAGGCACAGAATTCAGCATGAACAAAATGGAAAATAACTAAGAAGAGCTGTAAAAAACTGTTTTTGACATGACAATAACAGGAGAAATTTGGTGTGGATGAGTGCAAGGCAGTGCAGAAAAATTAAAACCAACCTTAATTATACCTGTTAATCAATAGAATCTATAATAGCTATTGCCTCTCAGTAAAGAGGTCTCTCAATCACTGTTTTTCAAAATTTGTTCATATCAACTCAAGCTCAATAAGAATTAAAGAAAATGGATTGGTAATAGTCATCAGGAACAAAAGCGAGAATAAAAAAAGGATCAATCATAAATCAGAAAGTATTACATGTGCAGCCTAAATGGACAATTTTGAGAACAATTAGTTATTAATTATTTAGTTAGGTTAAGGTTAAAATGTGCATTAATTTATTCTTATGAGATAACAGATTACGACAGAGAAGGAAAGAATTGGTCTGTAATGATGGAAATCATCCATACTGGCCAAACAACAGCTTTGACTGCTCTATCACTTTGGCATTTTAGGCACAGCACTAACATGTTGCAAACACAGTCCCTGCAAAGTATTCGATACCACTTTTACCCCAAATGAGAGCTACTGCATAAGTGTGTAGGTTTATTAAGCCATCCAGGTCAAGAAGCATTATAAAAAAAAAAATAAAAATTGGTAAGACTGGTAGATTCATTTCATTTTGTTCCAAAAGAGGATAATTCCAGTGACCATTTCAAGAACAATTTCTCTAGCCATTCTTGTCTGCTTGCTTTGCTAACTGTGGTAGAGATACTGGGAAGAGTCAGTGGGGATGTGCTTTTCTGCAGCCATCGGTATTTTGTATCTCTTACCCCTCAGGCAAAGATATATTTTTAGCTTCTTACTCCTTTCATCCCTTCAAAAGATAATTTTTTCCTTGACAAAGTTTTGCTGTGGACAAATGGTGCCTTCCAGACCTCCTCAGAACATCAGTCTAAGTGACTGTACTTTGCTATCAGTGTTTAGCATACTGATTAACTTGTTTTTAGATAAAAGCTGCGAAGCAGAAGATGCTTCTTTCTTCTGTTCCTCAGCAGGGATCTCAGCAGTTTCTCATCACCTCCAGACTCCATGCTGAACAGAGGTGTGTGGCCAAGTTGTCTGCAAACACCAACAGCTGTGTTTGGTGTAGCCAGCAGCCCAAGCACATGTCATCTCAGCACTGCCCTCCAGGTATGCTATTTACTTTTAGTGGGGTAAACATCAGAAAAAAAGAAGCTTATGGGAGAATCTTTACACAACACAGTAGGAAATATCACCCTATTAGTTCATTGCTCTTCAGCTATCCTGTAAAGTTGATACTAATAATATTCCACTTAGACTATTTTCAAAAAAACATACAAAACCTACGAGGAGAAATGAGGTTCAACTTGCCATTCTCCAGGATATGTGTAGGTTTTCAAGAGTCCTTTTTAAAGAAATGCATAAATTTTACTCCTACTCTATTCTAAAGAGTCTTCAGAAAGGAATGGGAAATCCAGGATTCAGAATGATTCAAAATACCAGTCATGAATAACAGTTTCTAGTTTCATTTTTCATTTTGGTGATAGACATGGTCCTGCTTTCCAGTCTTTACCACAGTTACAGTTGCTGTAACTACTCTTTGGCATCAAACACTTTCAGCATTTTTCAAGCATTTTTAACATAAAACCTGAAAAAAAATCATTTTTCTCTGTGGAAAGAGTCTCTACCCTGCTATTCACATGAATCTTTGAAAGAGTTTTGTAGAGTCATTTCCTAGCTATATACTGTTTGAGGTCAAGGAGCACACAGGTATTGACACAGACACTGCTGGATTTCAACATCACTTTGGATTCCTTTCCATGCTGTCCAACCACGACATGTCTGCCCTGCAACAGCAGTGAGTGACTGCACTGTGGTAACCTGCCAAGAGCAGCTCACATCAAACCAGTCTGGCACTACAGCAACAAAACTGCGAGAGGACACATGTGAGGTGGGGCCCAGGGTGTTACACAAGCTTCCAAAGACTCAGCTGAAATTTTCATGGGGCTTCAGCTTGTGCTGTTGGCTATGGAAGATTGTACCTTGTTGGGGGAAGGCTGCAATGACAGGGGAGGCTACATCAGAAAATAAATAACAGAAGTTGCTTCAGATCACTGCATTGCTCTCCTGCTGGCGCTGAAGTTACTATTCCTCACAGATAACAGTGAAGCAGAGTGTTTCCAAAGCCAACTCTCCAGTCCTTCCCTGGCACACTGAGATATGGCATTCTAATTGCATTATAAGAAGTAAAGCAACAAGGCCAACCTTGGTTGCCTCCCCCTATTCAAAACTTGTTGTTTGTTTCATAACAGGATGCAAAACCAGAAGCACAAAGTGTTCTCTTCAAAGCCAGGATGCAGCTGAGCATCACTTTCTGTGAAATTCATGGACCACGGGAACAAGGCCGTGATGTGATGCAGATTGATATGCTCTAACACTCTCGTTTCTTCTCATGAAATAAGTTATTTTCTTTATGTCACTAGAATAATGAAGAATAGTTGCAATTGCAGTGTTGACAACTTCTCTTGGGTGTCATGCTGCTTTTAAGTTAACATCTTCAGAAGAAATGCTGGCATAGTCCTGTCCTCAGCAAGCACATGAAAGAATATCACCAGAGACCCAGAAGTTCACTGGCTAAACACATGCTTCAGAAGCTGACCATTTGCTGGCAAGCATATGTAACATTTGTTTAAATCCCCATGCTATTGAGATGATTAACAAATAGCTTATTCACTCTGCTTTTTTCCCATGTCCTGATAGCTCAGGTAATAAATAATCCTTCACAAAGGTTAAAAAAATACCCTCCAAACTCTTACAGAAATCTGTTGAATCATAATAATCAGAGACTACTAATTTGAGAGGCATCATATCAAAACAGGGCAATTACAGTTACTTAAAAGCTATATGCCCAAGAACAGCCATTTTGGAAACTAGTTCACATTCTTCTTAAGCTTTTTACATCTGGAGTTGTAATGAAAACTCCAAAAAATTAACTTTACACTGACAGTCCAGAATGTGGTCAAGCGACACATGAACAAATACACAAAATTTCATCCAGTATCATCACATCACACATGCTAAAAAGTTAAAAGCAAATGTACCAGGTCTTTTTCTGGTACCCTCATATCCATTTGATCCAAGTTAACTGCTGAAACATCCTCATATTTTCTCTTCCTTATTTCATATTAACACAAAATTAAGTATTTTTGGAGTGTAGAGATGCAGTCTACTAGATATTCTTCCTCATTTCCCCATCAAAATGCTATCTCCTTGATGCAGCAGCAGTTATCTATTACTACAGCACTTTTTAGCAAAAATAAAGAAGCCCACATAAACTGCAGCTGGCATATGGAATCCAACCTGCTACAGGCAAAACAGCAGTGTTTACCTACCCTCTAGTTGAATTTTGCTTGTATAGCTGCACCTGCATGAATTCTATCCATATATACTAAGTGCTTTTTATGAAACTTTTGTTTTTCTTTTGAATTCTCTCTACTCAGATCATTCTGCCCACAAAAATACCTCATGCTATTAATCATGAGGCTTTATCAGGATCTTTGTACTATGACCAGGTTGCCTTTGGATCTGCCGGTGCTCTGCTAAACCACAATAACCTTTAATCAAAAATATCATGAGAGGGCAAAGGCCTGCAAATGGAATCATTGTTTTCCTTTGCAATTTACGTGGCTTGTAAGTGGAATGTATGGATTAACTTCAGGCATTTCAAACACACCGAGAAGGAACATCAATAAAAATCCTCCAGTAGGAGGAGTTTATGTTCTGATCCAAAATTTTCCATCTTCTGGTCAAGTTTTCAACCATGATCGCTAAAACAAACCAGATTCTTAGGAAGTGTGCATTACACATTTTCTAAAAATCAGGACCCTGCAAGATACTTTGAAATAGTCACTCAAGATCTGAAACACAGAAAGCCATAATAATTTCTGGAATGCCTCATTGTGAGTTATCCCACCTGATGTGAAATGGTAAGAAAACATAGAATAACTTGATACTCATTCTTGTCACTCAGATTCAAAAAGTTTTAAAGAACATATAAAGACCAGCTAAAGAATGCATTGAAAAATCCATAAAAAATACTTCAAATGGATTTTGACATTTTCAAAACTATTCTAATGTAAGAGGAAATAGTTCATTTCTTTTTAATAATTCATTTACAATTTGTATTAAAAATTATTCTGCCATTTGGGTTTTATACTCCTATTTCTCTCTTTTCTTTCTCCTCTCACTTTGGAAAAAAAATAGAAGAGAAAAGCAGGGAAGATAAAATGTAGGAAATGCTTTTTCCTGTTGGTATTATTCTACTGAAGAGAAAATAACTACATGGAATTCACTAAAAGAGAAAGAGAGAAAGAGAGAGATGTGTATGCACACACCTGTCCTAGCAGTTACACTTGATATGTCCAGTTGTCTGAGGATGGAAAATCTCCAGTCAAAACACTTGTACTTCTTTAAACCTTTGAGATTTATATTGGCTATGCAAACAATTATCCCACGTGATGAATTTATCTATTTGTCTGTTGAGTGAACCATAACCTTGTGCCTAACTAGCTAAAAATTGAAGTTCTGCCTGGGTTTATTTTATTTCATTAGTGTATGGGTATAGTACTTTGTGAAGGCAACAGTTTAGGGTTTGGCCAGTGTCATCTCCAGCTGCCTGGATTTTCCCAGTCTCTGGGAGGACAAACTCATTTTCATATGGTTTGGGAGGGTCAGCTTTCAGAGCAGACTAATCCTAGACCCAAACTTCCCAATCCTTTCTGCTACTTTATAAAATTTACCTTCCAAAACATGAAACCACGTAGTACCCAATTTTAATATTGCTTGAGAAATTTGTACTCCCAAAGTAATTCATATTGATATCTCACTTCCTGTTATGATTAGAAAGTAAATAAAGGCATTGTGGCTCTATACAACTCAGTCATGAGCACTGCTATATAACTGCCAAGAGAAATTATATACTGAATAATACTTAGACATTACAAACCCTTCATAAAAACACTCCTCATAAGACTTCAAGCATTTGAATTGTCCCAGCAGCACTGCAGGAGGATTTTGGTCTGGGAGCAACTCAGCAATATATTTTCTTATATGCTACAAGGAAACAGTTTCCTTTGGCTTATTTTTCCCATCAGTAATTTGGGCCTAACCTCTTAAAATCTTCCTCAGATGTACAAAACAGAAGAGATTTTGTCCAGAGAGACACTTGTTAACAAGGAATACTTGTGAGTAAAAGATGGCACACCTTTTATTAAAGTCATCCAGTTGAACACTTGATACCACAAGTACCATGTATTTGAATTTCCTCTATATTTCATGTTTAAAAAAAAAAAATCTGAAGGACAAAGACATCTCTTTCACAATTCTAACAGATTCTATCATTAGACAGGTCTGGTCGTTGAGAAGAAACTACAGAACTCAGCTCCTGCCTTGCTGTCTAAGCCATTTGTTTTGTTAACTACCTGTCAATGTTGCAAAGTGATGATCTGGCTGAGGTACATAGATTCACAGCTTTCTTGAATAAACACTGTACTTCCCCACCCTGAACTTCTAAAGACAGAGTTCAAAAGAAAAAGCCAAGTTCATTTTCATATGCTGAAACAGGCACAAACTAACAACCCTTAGTTAAACAGAAAGGAGTTTATCCCTGACTTGTCAGTTTACTTGTCAGTATATTTGAGCAACTAAATAAATTAACTGTGGTTGTCCCTAATGCTAAATCTGAAACTCCACATGAAAACACATGTTACACCTTTAAATGGGATGTGATGTGAAACACATTTCACCATCCCTATTAATATTTTCTAAAATGATGTTCAAAAAGTTGTATCTACATACCAAAGCAGCTAAGTTATTACAATTGAGAACACAATTGATAAACTCAGTGTTTTGCTGAGCTGTTAATAAATTTTATCGTTGTATGCAGTACTGTAGCACATTTACTAGATCAATCAACAAAGATTTCCCCTCCCTACTAGGTGTTGCAAAAGCAACAGCATAACATCCTTGCATCTTCAAACTTGAGCCTATAGGTAGCAATCATTGTATCAAGCCTTCCAGCACCCCAACCGTTGGGAAATAGATAATTTCTAAATGCTCTGCTTTGTAAGAAGTTACAGTTTCTCTGATATGTTTGCCCAAGAATTAACACAAATTATTCCCAAAGATTTTTGAGGCGTAGTATCTACTGGAATACTCCAGCTGACACTGGAGAAGATCTTACAACCCTGTCAAAGTAGATATTATTTAAGCTGTGGCAGTAATGTTGCTGTTCACTGTGGTGAGCAAGGCAGCACTCCTGGAATGAAGTGATACTCCTTATGAGATGGAATGATAGAGTTGGGAAGGACAGACAAGATTTCAAGCATGAAGGTCAATCTACTGATGTGAAGTCTGACTGCCTCACTGACATTTTTCAGCAGAGTGCCAGTGGAATTAAACATCTCTTTCAGCTACAAAAAAAGATGGCTCAAGAAATTTGCTATTTTACCAAAAAGGATTGTCTAAAGCAAATATTTGAAGTACGAAAGTTTTAACTTCTCTGTAGAAAGTGTGTGTGATTTAGGTTCCTTATCTGTCAGATGTGCTGCAGTTCTGGTATTTCACCACACTTTCCATTTCATTAATCCCTCTTTGTCTCAGTTCTCCATTAATTTTTTTCCCCACATATCTTCACTGACCTGTGTATTCTAAAGAGGCTGTTTTTCCATCTTCTTAGCGTGAATAGCATTCCTCACAGAGCTCTCTAAGAAGCAGAACTGTAGGCAATAGCATAGCTCATTTTCAGAGGCAATGCAACTGTAGATATGCAGTTTTAGGATTGAGAGTGCTGGTTCTTTACTCAAATGGCCTTGAAAGACATTTTGTATCTGGTCTCACAGACACAATGAACAGGATGAGAGTTCAAGGGTGCAAGAAGTCAACCTGAGTGCTATTACTCCAGTGCCAAAAGATACAGAAGTCAGCAGTCTAGTTCTGGCTGCAGCTGAGTCAAGTGAAGAGCTGGTGCCAGCTGCTTTACAGCACATCCAAGATCACTGCACCACTGCTTGTTTTCCAATCCAGTTCAATGAAAATGGCTAGGTTAGATTAAACTCTTTAGCAATATCTGCATAACTGTTTTCTCAGACAGCCTATAGAGCACAAAATTATTGTGGCAGATCTCTAGAGAGTGGGAAAAGAAACAGAAGAGAGCCCCTGGGCAGTAACCTGCTCACCCTGCAAAGCTGCAATCCAAAGAGAATGTGTGACTTTATTGTATCTTCACATTATGGTTCCCTAGACAGAACTGAGCATTGTTGTCTTTATCCATAGAAACAATGGCATGCATAACTCCACATGAAAAAGTTATTTGCAGAAGTTACTTGACGGTATTGTACTTATCTGATGGAGCTGGGGGTAGGAATTAAATCGTGGCAACAACAGCAAATCACAGTGGGTACATGCAATGTACATAACGAAGGAAGGGGATATGACAAACAAAGGGAAGGTGAAGTTGGAATGGGTACCAAAGGACACCAGAGAGATTGTAATGGACATTCTCCAGAGAGAACTGAGCTGGTATGAGTTTGACAACAGCTGATAATTCCTTAAGAGAAGAACCTCATGCATGTCTGCAAAACTGGTAGGTCCTCAGGAAAGATGCACTTATTGCAACCAGAAGGCTCACCACCAGAAATATTTGGTCAATGCCACAAACATCTGATTTCCTGGACTAGAGGGAAGATGCTGAGAGAGAAGGAAGAATACTTGTAGAAAACACAGTCTCTTGTTTAAAGAAATGTGGGAATAAGGAAACTGCAAAGCCTAAACACATAAATAAAGCTGAGGAAGAATTCAGGGAGCAGTTTTAATTTCTTTTCAGTGCAACAGTTCAATAACCACTGAAGATCCTGTATCATTAGTACTGTTAAGTAATGTCATCCATCCACATGCCAAGGGATGACAGCATCCATCAAGAAAATGGCAGTGCTGTCATTCTGCCAAAATATTTGTTTCTGCAGTTATAATTAGATGTTTGAAGAGACCCTAGATCAAGTCCCTCAGTATAGTCAACCCTGTGAAGTAAAGCTTGAAAGCCCAAAAGACCACCTGCTGGGCAGTGCAGGACAAGTCTGCTGGAGAGGGGTCATACAGCACAAGAGCCTTTATTGGATCATCCTGGCCAGCACTACCTGTAGCAGCCCAGAACAAAGGATGCTCTGGAGGAAAGCTCCTCTGCCCAGTCTGCCTCCAGCTGATTAAAGAACCCATGATGACTGCTTTGAGCCCTTTTTTTGCTGTCTCCATTAGTTATTTCCTTCAAAAAGTAACAAATCCTTTTTTCTCCCCTTTTAAATTAAGAACAAAATAAAATAGCATAAGTAAGTTAGAAATAAATTCTGACTTATTCTGTGACTGTAACCATACAAACCCTCTGCAGGATATTGAGTTACACAATAGCCTCGATCCACAAAAAATAACTTACAGGCATTACATCATCCCATCAGACCAAAAGGCAACAGCATTGTTACCTAACAACTTCAGACAGCTGATTAACCACTTTTTGTAGGGTGTCGATTACACCACGCCCAGCTTGTTCATAACTATGTTGTTGACAGCACAACACAGAAGGATAAAAGCACAAGGCCCCCCACATACACACCCCATGTACCCACACCAGTGCTACTGCCAGAATGTGTTTAATTTGTCATGAACCCAGCTACAAGTACTCAGAAACCTTCAGCAAATAAATAAAATAAACAAGCACAGCAACATGATGGCACATCTGAACTCCTTACAAGACAGCAGAGTGAAATTTTAAATTTCTTCATGTTGTGCCACTTCTTCAGGGAAACAGAGGGTTTTAGAAGGAGCAATGGAGACCTGTAAGAGGGGAGCCATTCACCCTTGATGGCACCATTTTGAGATTCAAACTTGCACTGTGAAAAAGAGTCTTTTCTTTAAAAAAAAAAGAAAAAACCCCCACAACTTGTTTTATTCAATTTCCTTCACGTTCTTCCTGCTCATTTTTATGATACATTTCATCATTATGTACATTACTGGTGCTGAGGAAAGTAAAGTGATCTTTTCAGCTTGACACAGAACGGATAATGCATACTTTCCTTATAACCTCTCTTTTCCATGTGCCTGCTGGAAATTGTTTCTCATTGTTCGTAAATCCAAGGCGTGTTTACACTGGAATACAGGAAAAGCTAAAGCAGAATGCTAGAGTGTAAGCCATAGTGGCTTTTTTTGGCTTTTGCTGTGAAGTGATAAATGATTCTTGGTCCCCCATGGGTTAGAGGGCACCAAACTTCAAATAACTACAACATCCGATAACAAAGTTTTTCTCCATCATTTGCAATCAAAACACCAAGAACACAGCCCTCTGGACCTCTCATCCTTCATGTTCAATTGTAAATCCTGATTAAATAGCTTGCAGGTGTCAGGATTAGAGTATATTCATTGGGAGCCTAAACACAGCACCAGCTGGGTTCCTCATTTGCCAGTTGTAGTTGCTTCTTTGTTTTGAAACTGTTGACAGTACAACTAAAAATATTCCTTTGGGTAGAGACGGCGTTAAATAACAAGCAGGATGAGTAAGAGAACAGCTGTAGATATTTTTCTGTGTTTAACATACCTGCCTTGTTGATTTATAGTAAGCCCTCCATATAATGTACATTCTGTGTAATCCAAAACATTTAACCTTTTGAGCTGGGACTGTGATAAAGCTATCAAACACAGGAAAGGGTCCTGACAAGCCCTGTATTACCAGCCTTTTTCTCAAAGGAAAAGTGAAATATAGTTTCACCTCCTTTTTAGTATACAACAACAAACAGTATTATGCCTTATCAGTTGCTACCAACTAAACTGTATGCCAGACATCACATAAGCACCAGGGTGGAGATGGGAGAAGAAAACATGTAACTCAGGCAAGTTCTCCAAATCTTGCTCTAGTGAGTGTCCAGTTGGTTTGAGCACGGCTTCCTTGAAGGGAAGTTCAGCTCTTCTTTTAAAAACAGAACCAAAGTGAGTGAGTACTTAGAGAATAGAGAGTCCATTTTCACAATTACTCTTTTACACAAAAGCAAGCAGCATCTGCCAGCATGCAAGACCATCAGTTCAAACATATCCCTTCTATTATAATTTTATAGTGCAAGGGTACTCCACTGCCAGTACTGTTGTCTTAAGATCTATCATCATGGTTGCAACTCATTTCTAACATTAAAGAATTTGCCTTGTTTTTCCTATTTTGTCCAAAGCCATATTCTCTTTGGAATTAAGTT
Source organism: Pipra filicauda (assembly GCF_003945595.2). NCBI lineage: Eukaryota > Metazoa > Chordata > Aves > Passeriformes > Pipridae > Pipra > Pipra filicauda. The sequence continues at coordinate 4,877,823 of NW_024104976.1, read as the reverse complement.
CTGGCTACCTAAAAATCCCTAAAGTTTTCAAATAGTTACTCATTTTGACTTCCTGTCCCAAACTCTTGAGTAAAACATAGTAACGTTTTAATCCCAAAGGCCACTTCATTTCAGTGGGCAGGGAACCAAGTCATACGGAAGAGATGTAAAGAGAGACACATATGTGCACAAAAGACATTATTACTCTCCCTATAAAAGAGCAGAGGGAAAAATCTGAAATATTTAATAGTCTTCTTATTACGTGGCACTGAAGCAAAAAAAAAAAAAAATTCGAGGGTTTCAGATAATCAGTCCAAGATAAGCTTAAACAAAATATTGACTACTTTACACATCTGCATTTATGAGGGGGGAGGATCATGAGTAGACATGGGCCAAATGGTCCCAAAGCAATTTGCACAGTAGTGAGGCACTCACCTCACTCATGACTAATTGAACTCACTTTTCCCAACATCAGGTCTCGGGAGAAATTCAAAGCACACTGGATCATCTAATACTGAGATTTTAACAAGTTAGCTTGCAAAGCTGCTAGAGTTTTAAAGGCAAGTTCTTCCCAGTAAATAATGTAACGAGAAAACATCAGTACTTAAGAGGATGCCACAGGGTTAATGCCAGGTTTTAAAAGACTTCAAAATGGATTTTACCCAGTTCACATGTCAGGAGGCACAGCACGGAATCAATTTACAGCAGGAGCCAAAGATCACAAATTTTAGGGGAGCCTGGGGACTGATTCCCCCAATCGGTGCCGTGGGGTGCACAGATGAAAGAGCAAACTTGTTTTTTTTCTTTAATGGTGACAGTGTATTCTGAAATTACGCCCAGCAGGCAGGAGAAACCTGCATAGATTTCAAAAGATACTGCAGGTTTGTATGCTGAAGCACACATTTAAGGTCCTAGTTAATGTGCTAGCCTTTCACCTCTGGAGGCCTGGGCTCAGATTTATCTGAGGTAAAATGAAGGAGAATTTAGGACTTCTATCTTCTTAACCCTTATCGGCCTCTAGTCCACATCACAGGAGTGCAAGCCAGTTACCAAACTTTGGATCAAACTCTACTCACTTTTATTATTCTGAAGTCAACGTCAAGTAATTCATGTAAACTCTAATAACACCGATTTAAACTGGAGTGAAAAGCCAAACTCTGTTCTTGTTTATGTCCATGGAAACCTACACCTGTACCAGTATTCAGGGAATCCATGCAGAGAGATTAGGTATAAGATATGACAGAATAAGACACCTACCCAGACTGGAAAGCAGACTTTTTCAGGTCCAGAATATTTGCTCAGAGCTGTGTTCTCCATTTTTGGCTTTTACTAATGCTGCTCTGCATTCTCTCTATTAAAAAAAATCTCTTTACACTTTACAGCTTTAAAGTCTTCATTGTCTCCAGATTGTCAGAAAGAGCTATAAATTATTATTTTTTAAAAATATCAAAATAATTTTGCTTAAGTTTATCGGGGGGGAGAAGGGGAAATCTGAATTTCCTCTGCAACCATTAGTTTTTAAGTCCCTTTGAAATTTAAGTTTAAACAATGTATGTAGCTTTAAGCCTCAATTTACCTCAAAAATATTCTTTCTGCCTTGATTGCAGAAATATTTGTAGGAAAACATGAAAATCAGGAATGTTCCTCTTTCCTGTCACAGACCTTCAGATATATTCTGTTGATAATGAGCTTATGAAGCCCTCAGCAGGTTGAAAGATCATTCTTAGAATAATTTTTTATAACCACCAACCCAAAAAACTTTCTGTGAGCATTCACTGGAGTCTCCCTTCCCCCTGCTCACTCTTTCCAAGTTCATTCAGTAATCGTGGGTAGAGAGAAGCCCAGCACACACAGCTGTTTCAATATTGCAGGCTAACAAGTCTGACATGAGCATTCAAGTTTGAAGTTTGGCAGTTGTTTGTGTTGCACGTGTCGAACAACATTTTGTCTGTGCTTCAAGTGACAAACTGGTTTCAAGAACAGGTTTAACATGACAACATCAACAGCAATTAAAAGGGCCACTTCTGTATAGTAAGTGCCACAGACACATTATGAGAGCTCACAGAAAAGTAAGTCAAAACAGAATAATTAGATATCAGAAAGAAGTCAGTTATGCCCAATCACTTATGTTAAAAGATGTGTTATACAATTCCATCCAAGGAAAAAAATGTAACTGTGCAAAATACGACATTACAGTCTGACACAGTAGACAAGCCTCTAATACAAAGAAACGTGTAGAAACAAATATACTAAAGGAACACAAATGACAGACTAAAGCTTTGTGGTGGTAGAGGCAGTCATATAGATTTATTTTGCTGAAATTCTTTCTCTTTCTGGCTCATTTTCATCATTTGAGATCTTCTGTTTTCTAAACAGGACAGGTGAGGAGAACAACACAAACTTGCAGAGCTACAGCTTACAAGGTGACAACCTGAGCCACACTGCATGGTAGTGTGGTCAGAACACACAGAAAAAAGCAGCTTTTTCTTTACAGGTTGCCTATAGGTATAAAAAACAAATACCTTGAATATGATCTGCAGGGATCAGATTCATTGCTCATTCATTCCCACAAAGCTGAAGTGATGGAGGTGAGATGCTACTTTGTAAGCAGAGCCCATCTTGGGCCCTGTGCTCTTCAACATCTTCATCAAGGACTCAGATGCAGGACTGGAGGGGACACTGAGTAAGTTCCTAGATGGCACAAAACTGGGAGCTGTTGACTCCCTCAAAGGCAGGGAGGCCCTGCAGAGAGGCCTGAACAAATTAGAGGGCTGGGCAATCACCAACTGCATGAAGTTCAACAAGGGAAAGTGCTGGATTCTGCACCTGGGATGGGGCAACCCCAGTTGTACAGACAGACTGGGAATGATATACTGGAAAGCAGTGCCGGGAAAGGGCCCTGGGTGTCCTGGTCAGTGGCCAGTTGGATGATTTTGTGAAACAACCTGAAGCTTTTTTTCTATATAGTTCCATGCCTATATATGAAGAAATATATTTCCCTGAATGGCAATGTCTTAATTTTGTTCTAATCCAATAACTGAGGATAGAAATGATGTGAAAATTATGAGTAAATCCCAAAGGTGTTTTAACTTTGTTTTCTTATTGACATAGATTAAGTATATTACTTATACTTTGCTTGCAAGACAAGTAATCTGATCTGTTCTAATTGAACTGCATGTATAGAATATATGCAAGTTGTGTGGGTAATTGTGTAAAGAGAGATAAATAAAAAATCTTGCATATCTTATATAAGCAGTTGGTTAAACAAATTATTTACTAATTTGAAGTTTAGAGTTTCTAATCAAAATACTGTCAGTGCCATTAAAGTAATTTCAGGCAGATTAAATATGATGGACATCTGTGTCCAGAGTTGTCTGGATTTTGTTTGTTAAAAACAACTTGGAGTAAATCTTGATCTATCCAGAGAGGTTATAACAATGGTGTTCCAAGATAAATTATGGAACAGCCTTCAACTCATTTTAAAGGGGACTTGATTGGTTTCTAGCAAACAGAGATTATCCTGAAGCAAGGCCACCAAAGCAAGGCATTCATTTCACTTAAAGCACTTGAATGGGGTTTTTGAAATTCCTCATCAACCCGTTGCTCCTGTTCCACTGCCCATTTTGAAATGAAGACACATTGATTTCTTTCAGGGATGATACTCAACACCACCTGTAACAGTATGTCAGCTCTGCCACATGTAGATGTTAAATTAACAGAGCAACTTGCACCTTGCATTCCATGCCCCACAATTTGCACCTCACTTTGGTACCTAAAACACAATAGAGTTGTTTGTTGAAACCTTACTTTGCTAGCAGGAAATGGCATCAATTAAAGGATGCATCATAAGGTGGCCTGTATAGATACTGCCTGTAACTGTAAGAAATCACTGATTTCTTATGCCAGCTAAAGCAAGGAAACTGGAAAACTGGGAGTTAGTAATTGATGGCAACTAACAGAGATCAAAATGACTATTCAACAGGAATCTAAAAAAAGCTGCCAGAAATGCCAGTTTACATGATTAAGAAAGTATTTGGCATGGCACAAACTGTAGTTTAATACCAACAAAACCACCACTTTGCATTTAAAAAAGGTGATTTTTCAGCATACATTTTCACAGAGCACGTGAATTCCATAAACTTTTATTCATTAAGTAAATAAATTTGAGTTTGAGACATACAGACTGAAATTAATACAACTATCTTGGTGACATATGTCAGTTTAGGGTTTTGTCTTGAACGGGCAAATTGTGCCCAACCAATACAGGTAATTATTTTTTGAACCAGTTACTGCCATATGTTCTACAAATTCTACTTCAGTTCTCCTAAATGTTTCCTAAAGGATGATTGGACTACTACAAATTCTTCCTAGTTATAAAGGACAACTCTCCTACATAATCTCAAATATTTAAATCAGCAAGAGCTAATTATGAAGTGATGCTTCACAGAACTTTATGCCTGGTTTAGTACTAACTATTTTCATCAAATATGATGGCTAATTTTACTGTAAGTAATAAAAAAACTCTTTCATGTAGTATAATTTAAAATGACCACATTTTTCAGCAAATGAAAAGACATGTTGTCAATGAAATTTAAGCAACCTCAGGAGAACCATAGAGGTTTGACTAAATAATGATCAGATGAAAAATTAGTTGGTTAAATCTTACCAAGGATGTCCACACATTAGAGTTAAGTCTATACTGAAATGCTACATAAACATATACTTCTTTAGGGTTTGGTGTTTTTCTTTTTTTTTTTTTTGCAAAGTGAGTGTTTTTCATTTAGAGATTATATCATGAACAGATGTAGGATAATGTTAATAGTCCCTTCTGGAAACATTAATCACAAGGTTTTACTTATTATTTGGTGTCAGCATTTAAAAGTTAAAGCATTTCCAGAACTGTCACCGTTGAAATATTCCTTTTGCTTAAAGCTAAATTACGAAACAATAATTTATTTTACAGTCCCAGCATCTTTTTAAAGGCATATATAAGAAGGAAAATGGCAGGCAATGACTTGTTCTCATGGTAACCATGTAGACTGACAGTAGTAAGCCTGTTTCTACTTTAGGAAAAGGACTGAAAACCCAACTCTACCAACTTTTTAAATGTTTGAGCAATTTTAAGTGTCCACAAAAGAGATTTTGGTTGTCAGCATGACACTAACACGATGTTTTCAAAAGTGGATTTTCCATTCACAGCTCACTGAGCAAATATTAAACAGAATCAAAATAAAAGCTGACTAAGGCCTTGTTACCAAAGAGACCTTAACCTCTCTTCCACACATATTCTCACATAGAATATTGCACAGGTGAAGGAAACTGCTGCTACCTCAAAGTACTTGTTAATGTATATGCAGAGATATCCCACTATCTGTATTCAAAAGACTTAAGAAAGTAACCAAAGCAAGTCCATATCCTCCTATCCCCAGGAAAAGATCTTGTTGATTACTTCAGTGTCCTGGAACTCAGGATCTGTGCAGTGTTCTTCCAGACCAAGATTTGCCATGTACCACCCTGGACAGGTTTGGCAGAGAGCTTATGTGCACTTTTGTACTTGGGCTACTGAAAAAGTAAAAATTCAAGCCTGTCCTTAAAGCACCAGTAAAATGTAGTCAAACACAGCAGCACAGCCTCAACATCCCCAGAGTCATTCTCCATTCACATTTGACCAAGGTGGAAGTTAAGTGCTTCACATGAGATTTACCCGAGGCTTTAAAACAAGCAGAGAAGAGGAAGACTATTCTCTCCTTTAAGCAGTATTTTATTTGTCAGCATTTAGAAGTCAAGAACTTTTTCTATAACATCCTTCATTGCCTCTTCCCTTTTGGAATGGATGAACATCAAATAAACTCCTTCTGGAGGTGCTTGTCTCTGTCCATTGGCTCTAGAACTGAACCAGCTTCAACTAAGCATCAAGTTTTTAGAGTGTTCTAGGGATGGGAAATGAATCCTGAAGACCATTCAGCTCTCCTCACATCTTTACTTCTGAAATCTCAGCCTAACTCCACTAACTGGTCTCTTAGATCTTTTTAGGCACCTCTGGAGATCAACAGCAATGGGCTAAAGTAAAGATGGAAGTACTTTTGCTTCTGTGTTTAAAGAGACCACATCTTGCAGTCTGTACTGAAAAGTGGCAAACTGATTCTCTGTTTAGCTTCCACAGTATAATTTTCAAAAATGCCCATGTGAAAATGCAAGCACGTGCACCAAGGATTATTTTGACACATGGTATCCATCATTTGGATTTACTAATTTTCCAAAATAAACTGTTTTGTCAGTTTTCCTGTGCATGTGAATTTTTGAGTAAAGGCAATGTGTATTGCTACAAGACACATTCATGTGCTGACCCTTCACAAAACCAAAACTGTCAGTAAAGCTAGGGTGGTGGGAAGCACTCCATTTTCATTTTGGCCACAAGACTAAAACACACAGATTTGAGAAGAGAAGCTGAATGTGGTCTCATTCTGCTACCTCACATGAGTGACCTGACTGAGGACTCAGCATTAACCAAAGTTACTTGCAAGACAAAATGTTTATATAAATAGATCCTTTCAGAAAATTTATCTGCATATGACATGCACAAACCAGGTCTCTGCAAGTAACAGTAACTAACTACACCTTATTTCCAGATCTAATTCCAGAGGCTCTATGTTCCTCTAGTTTGTCACATGTATTTCTGCAGCACACACAGACAGAGCCAACTTTTGTGTATTCCCTGCTATTCCTATAATCACAGTTTAGGCCCTACTTTTACACAATATGCCTTTTTACTTCCCATCCTCAGGGTATTCACATATGTTCAGTTAACTAAGAGACCGAATTCTTCCTTACTTGACAAAGATTATTTTTTTAATGCTTTATGTTTCCAGTTAAATACAAAACTGGATTTGACCATATTTAGAAACCAAAATTCCAACCTTTACATTTAAAAACCCAGAAGCTATGGGACTGTGAAACTTAGCCATGGAAAGATGAGTTACCATTACAAGTCACCTAAAGCTGCAGCATTCTCCACTACCAGGAAACAGAGCAATGTACCTACAATTCCTGACTTCAGTCTCCCTTCTGGAAAGGGTTTATACCACTGCACACTTCAAGAGAATTTACATGGGATCAGTTTGAAGCATTCTGATTTGACCAAACCATGGCTCTCAGTTTTACACAAAAGCTTTTCCAGCACTCCTGCATGCGGTCTCATAAACTGACCTGGTCTTGAAAGAGCTCACAATAACAAAGGGGTTTAAGCTCCACAATCTAAATTTTAAAAACACTGAGTTAAAACTAACTTATCTTCACTTGAGACTGGTCTCCTCAGGGGAGGAAGCTTACACAATCACATGCTCCATCCTTGTCATTAAATTTTGAACCCATTCACTCATTTCACCTGAATGCAATGAAGGTAGAACAGCTGTAACTCTGTGGCAAGCCAGCCTTGTTCCTTCTCCTTCCACTTCCACCAAAGGCAGGATGGAGCTTGAAAGAAGCAATAGCAGTCACTATCTACAGAGCACCAGAGCAAATCTGTTTTGTGAGGTCTCTGCTCCCCAGATCAATCTAAACTACCCATTTCTAGCTCAGATATGGCCCAGGTCCTGTCTTCATATTCCTCAAGGCAGTGAAATCTAGTTTTACCTGCAACGCTGAAAAGCCTTAACCTGGCAGTGGGTCAGCCTGGTACATCTCCATTAATTACATTGTCAGAGTAAAAAATTTGTGCTTTTCCACTTTCTTTCAGATGAGGTGTTCAGAACAGCCAAAACACTTCGAGGGTCTGAAAACACCCCTTGTTTTATCAGCTTCTGGGTACCCAACCCTAAACAACATCGGAACTGTCAAGAATCATCACCAATTTCAGTCCATGTTTAGAAAGTACTGCTGAAAACACAGTTACAGACAAATATTCACACTGAGCAGCCTTTAACTAAGAATCTTACACAGTCCTTGTGGCATGGTCTGGAGCTGCACTCATCCTCTCTTGGGAACTACTGTGGCTGCATAACCTGAGCTGTGCAGGGCCAGTACTACTGGATATTTTCACTAATCCCATACCTTCTTGCAGCTTCCAACTCCAATTATTTCGGAAGATGTAAAGGAATACTTCTCCTCCCTGACTCCCTTCCTGCCCCTACCCTGTATAAAAAATCCACATATTCAAAAAATACAGATATAAAAAAATTAGGCACTTTTCATCCCCTTGAAGCACTGCTCCTGCCTTAAACAATACCAAGTCAAAGCACTTCTGTAAGAGGGAATAATCTGTTTATCTTCTTACCAGTATCTGCATAGAAAAACACTGAAACAATCCTTAAACTGTATAATCAGCCTTTGTAGCAGAAGAAAGTGAATTCTGGAAGGGCACAGAGCTTCCCACCCACACAGCCCCAGAGTGTGCCCGTCAAGGACCTCTAACTTTGTCCCTATTGTATTACATGAGGCAGGAATGGGGGTTGATGTTTTCAGTCTGCAGTTTCTGGCAGAATCCCCAAAGTAATTTTCAATTAAAAGGTTAAATGCTGGTACTTGTCAAATGTGAAGACATACAGTGCTGTAACAATATGAAATAGCTTCCTTACAATTAAATTAATTTCATCAGGTATTTAAGTAGAGATTGCAAATATTATGCTTTTGGGTAACTTGAAGAAATACCTAAATGAAGTGCAATCATTTTCTGTCACTACTGTGTCTTAAGTAGAATACAAGCCTGGCCTTCAAATCCTTTTAACTGAGTGATTCAAATACATGTAGGTCCAACAAACATTTGTATGTTTTTTGTTTCCATTAATAGACTTTTTGTTAAATTAGCCCTGTTGTTAAGAAAATTACAGTTTTATTTTCACTGCTAGTCTGATTTTTCCCTCCAAATATTTCAACTGGCTATAAATGCCAGTGAGTGATGCTTCCAGATAATCACAAAAAGAATCAGGGACTTGGACTAAAAAGAGGCAGTACTAAATAAATTACACCCACATTAACCTTTCTCTAATCAAACTGTTAAATAATATCATTATTTCTCTGTTATAGGTCCATAGAAATAGGCTTGGGAAACAGAACACACCTGAAACAAGGAAAACACAATAAATGGCAGGTAACTGCTGGGAATAGAAGGCTCACCCTGACCCCCAGAAAACTCAAGACAAGACTTCCATAAGCTTCAAGACTTTTAAGACTTAGCCTCTAATTCTTAACTCTAATTTGATTGAAGGGTGAGAATTATGAAAAATATTAAAGTATATTTAGCCAGAATTTTGAAGCAGTCTGGGCCTGTAGCTGTGGCTCTGGCCTGGATTCAGAGGACTCCCATAAGTTTCCTTAGTTGTAATACTCTTACAAGCACTAAACTTCTACTTGTTCCCATTTCCTCAGGTGTAGAGGGACAACAAGGATGCTTACCCTGATTTGAAATGTTAGGCATCTTTCAATGAAAACAATTCACAGTTACTTTTAATTTAATTAATTTTAAAATCTGTTAAGCAAAATAATATTCTCAAATGCTGTTGCTGTTACAGTAGGAGGTCAGTGCAAAGATCCTGTGCCTGGATCATCGTTGAAGGATTTTAAAAAAAAAAAAATATGTGATTAAAGCTTTAACTCAGCAAAGTCTTACAAATTGACCTTTACAAATCTTACAACTAAAGTAAGTAATGGGATTATCCTTTTATGCATGTACACAACTAATTATGCATAAACACAACTTATGTGTTTAAATGCAGAAGTTCAGCTTGGCTGCACGAAACATACTGCACACAAACCCAAAGCAAGAATAAATCTTAATTTTCCTGTGCAGATGTACGTGACAAACTCCCCCCCAGCCTTGTAACATGTCCTTCATTCATCAGCTGGTGTGTTTATTTTTGCTATATGTGATGTGACTAGCAGAACTGAGGCAATGAAAACTTCTTAATCAAGTGAAGATCTTTTGAAGAAAAAAGAGGACCTGCTCCACTCCTCAGAATGCAAGGTCAAGAGTTATATACACACATTTAGAGCCCAGTTTCGTTTAGGTAAGTTTACAGCTAAGAAAAGGAAACATTTCTTCATAGAACTTGTGAAACCCACTGCCACACAGGGTTACTGATATAAATAATGTTTTGGCAGTAACAGAAAGAGAGCTAGTTAAGTCTATTACCATTAATAATCTGTGTCCTTATATAGATTATAGCTCTGTATCAGATCACACAGCCCACATGAGTAAATCAGAGAGAACTTAACTGCAGCTGCTGCACAGCACTGCTCTTACCCCCAGGCAAAGCACTGCAGAGATGTGTTTGCAGGCCCTTGCCCACCACCAGAGCATCACGCTTCTCAAGCAGGATGTCTGAGCAGCCCTACACTGCAGTACCTAGAACACAGAGTCAAAGCAGTCTGTCAGTTGTCCCTCCAGCCTCATGTTGCAAGACAGGGGTGCAGTAAAGACTAACAATAGCTTGGAGTGAAACACATATGTTGCTGAGGAGTAAGAGAAGTGGAAAAGCAGCAGAGATTTTTTTGAAGATTGAACTCAGCTCACCTCAATTTTATTGACTTAGCAAAGACCTTACACTTATTGCAGAACAAAGAGGCAAGACTGAAAAGAGTCCTACCTCTGCACAACATTTCCCTAAGGATATGGCCTTCTCAAAACCTCTGAGCTCCTTCTTTGTACTCCTGGGAAATGGCCTGGGGAACAGTGGGATATGTGGTCTTGACTTCAAAGTGCTACTGATATTTATTAGTGTTGGAAATGAGAAATGAGTTATTCCTACACTCCCAGGAATGAATAGGAAAATATGGAGAAAAGAAAAATTATATTTTTGTTTCTGATTTGTTATATATTTTATTATTTCATTCTTTCTCTACAGAGGCAGAATATGCTTGTTTCTTTTCTACTTTCCAGGCTTGGTTGGGGATACACAGTCAGGTTACCTTGAAGACAAACAAGTCATGGGAGAAGGAAGGAATGAAGCATACATCAGCAGGGGAAATGATACCTGAAACTAAAAGGAGACAGGGCAAAGAAGCTGCCTGCATCAGTTCATCAGTGCAAGGCAAGCTGTAGAACAAACACTGCACTGTCTTTAAAATGATGAAAGGTAAAAATTCAAAACTATAGGTAACCTTTTCCCTTCTGCCTCTATTACATCCTATGTGTGCCCAAGATTGCTTTTTCTTTTTCTTAAGCAAAAAACGAAAATCAGAGCTAGGTTTGCTTCTCCCTTCCAATGGAACAGGTTGCTTTGTCCATGTCCCCCACTACACAGCCACAGTGCCTCTGCTTCCTTCTAGCCTCAAACTTCCTTCCAGGATGACAACCCATGGGCACATTCTTCAGCACTCACCCAGCGAGGGCAGTCTCTGCACTGCTGCAGTTTGGTAACCAGAGGTGGATTACATCACTCCAACTGGACATTATCTGCATTCCCCACAGACTACAGGACATTACCCAAAAGCTGGGTCATACCTGCAGTGACATACATCTCTCATATGTCTTTATCTCTCATGTCATAACTGCTTGTGTGGGTGCTCTTAAACCCCACTAACTGCCTGAGTTAACTTGGCCTGCTCTTCTCTACCTGGAACTGTATCACGAAGGTCCTCTCACGCAGAGGCTGCGGAGTGACAAAGGCAGTTGCACAGACCACTTGACAGGCTGCGGGTTCCCTTTCATTGGTACCTCAGTTTTGTACCCAAAAGCATGTGAAGAACACCAGCAGCTGCCAAACTGAGGATAAAGCTATATTTCCTTATACTGTTTTGTAAAACCATTCCAAAATAAGAGAGAACACCACCTGTGTCAGGAGAAAAAGCTAGGGAAAGAAGAAAGCAAACATGAGAAAATGAGGAAAAGTGGAAAAATATGAACTGTTCTAGTCTGTAGTCATTAGAAATTCGGGTTTGATGAGAAAGAACGGGAGAGAATGGGAGAGAAAGAGAAGCTGAAGCTTAGAAAGGGATGATTAGTTTAGCAACAATATTTGACAAGACCAAAAATGAGACGGGGAAACAAACAAACAAAATACCCCCAAAAAGAGAAAGACTTGAGTAAGGCTGTCTTTTGAGGTCAGACAGGTAACTCAGGTTAGATTGAAAGTTTTTGGATTAAAACAGTTTTATTGCAGTTAAGAGCAAAGTCAGCTTCTTAGCTCAGAAGAAAATTGTCATCCAGGAAATTCATAATCACAGACTTCAGTACCAATCATGAGGAGAAGATGGGATCATTTTCATTTTTTTTAAAATTGCACAGTAAGTCAGTAGAAGGAAGAACTGATTTCTCCACATGGGCAAAACCACTGGGCTGAATCAGTCCTAACATCACAACAGCCACGCTTTGTTCTAAACCATCAATACAGAAGTAACAGGTAATGATGAGGTCACATTCAAAACTGCTACATCCTTCATGGCCTTTTCATGTCATATGATTTTGGCACTAGAAAAGTATTTTTATGAACTAGTCTGCAATTGCTTTATCAAGCCACTAAAAATTATCTATTTGTTTCCATGTTTCTTATAAATGGCTACAACTTTAAATTTAAAAATAATTAATTTAAAAATAACTTCAAACTTTATAGCCAGTTTTATCAAACCCTCCTGCTATTTTCACATATTTAAATTCCACTCACCTATTGTGTCAGGTTCAGATGATTTAGTTCCATATCCAGTCAAATATGATTCCTTCTGGGAAGCCTAAGCAACTGTATATTTAGCTCCCTGGTTTTATTTTGTCAACAGCTATGTACTTACTTCTAATCCTTCTACTGCACTGACCATTTTCTTAAAGAACTGAAATTCAGTGATTTCACCATTACTTTTAAGCACCAAAGATAAGATGGTATTAAACCAAATAGAGGATGAAATACAGCCTTAGGGAAATCAGCAATGTCAGATTTCAACTCAGCATCAGAAACTGTATGGGTTCTGGTCTTTACATCTTGAAAAAGAAATAGTAGAATTAGAGGGTGTATAGAGAGCAACTGAAGTGATCAGTGGTTTGTAGCAATTAACATACCAGGAGAGACCAAAAATTCGAGGATTTATCAATCAGAAGATCAAGGGGGAATACAACTGGGATTCCCAAAATTATGAAAGAATTGTGGAAAATGAACGTAGAAATCCTATTCACAAAAATCCTGCAGTTTTTGAGCCATTAGGAGGCACCAGCTGAACATACAATACAAAAGAGACAAAGTAATTCCTTACCCAGTGGGGCAATATACTTCCTGACTTTGCTGCCACTGGAGGTGACAAGGACAGAGTGTGCCAGCAGGTCCAGAAAGGGATTATACAAATTCATAGCATGGAGAAAACCATCACCATCCTTCCTGTGAGTGATGAGCATAGCAAGTTCCCTGTACAAAAGCCCTTCTTTCAGGAGAAGTTCTCCTAAAACCACAAGGAGTATAGCATCTAAAGTAATGCACCTTGAATTTCTCAGGATATATTACAAACACAGCTGCACAAATGTTAGCATATGAAAAAGAATTTTACCCAATTAGCATGCAAAGGATCATTTAAAAGCCCCTTTGGTGTAATTTTTTGTTTCAGTCAGAATAACTTAAATTCCAGTTGCAACTACTCTGAGATATTTGTTTTATGGCAATTCACTTTTCAAAGTTTGAATCTACTTTCATTGAAAAAGATGTTTCTAAAATGAAACATCTGGCTTAAAGAAGAGGAGGAGTTTTGGCATTGCTGGGTTTTAAAAATCTTTCATATATGAACCTATGGTGACACATCAAGAGGGGAAAAAGTAAGGAGAAAACTGTCATGAGTTTAATCCTGCCAGGGGGGCAATTGTTTTTCTTCTGAAAAAGCTGTTACAGCAGCTTTTAGAGGCTTTCAAAGGTACAACTTATCCTGATTAGAGAACATAAAACACTGATTGATGTCTATATAAATTTCCACACAGCGTATTTATTTTCATACACTGCTGCATTCTATTGTTATGAATGGGAAATACTTACAAAAGATTCTTCTTTGAATACTATGTCAGTCTGATTAGACCATGAATATGCTGACAATTTTATCAACAAGATTTTGTGTGTGTGTATAAGTTAAGAGAGTTTTTTCATGAGAAGAAAATTATTCTGGTTTCATGATACCTTCTCTTTTTGGGTACCCAGAGGTGGAAGCAGAAGTAAAGGTATTTTTAAGCAAGTTATAAACACAAGTTAAACTGAGAATGTGAAATATTTTCTTTATTGGGAAGCAAAAACATCTGGTCCTTCTAAATGTCTTAAATGGAATAAGTAAACCATTTGTACTGTTAATTGGTGGAAAAATGAATGTTATAAGAAGATAAATTATAACCATGAAATCTGAAATACATGATGGCACCGAAAAGCAACTTCTAGCTCTGCACACTGATTTGCCAGTCTTTCAGCAGGGCAATGACAGATTACCTTTAGTGCAGCTTTAATGCCTTCATTTCCCAAACTATAAGGATTTCTTAAATTTTATGGCCTTCTAGAAAGAGTAGTTTTCCCCACAGTGTGAAGGTTTGACCTACTACAGTAAAAATACCTTAAGGTATTACCAATTTAACCACAGAATCAAAAATAAAATCTCATGCAATTTCTACACACTCCTTAAAACACTGCCAGCCAAGGACCAATCAAAGAGGAGTAACTTAGGCTCAAGCAAGAAATTATGGAGATTCTCCATAAGACTTTTGGGTCACACCATCAGCTTCATCTCCAGAAAAGGGCTCTATTCCTCTAACAGCTCCATAGGAACACTATGTTAGAACACTAGTTAATTATTCTAACTCCATTCCAGAACCCGGCTCTTCTGTTAGAAACCTAAACTGCAGCTCAAATTTCCTCAAGACAAGCTTGCATAGATTTGTTTGTCTTTAATTGTTGTCCTTTAAATAGCACTGCTTTTCTGGTATTTTCTCCCATGGATATATTTATAAGCCGCATCTCAAATTTCATCTTACTAGGCTAAATAAACCATTGCCAATTAGTTTCTTCTTACAGATAAGCTTATCATTCCCATGATCCCAGTAACTCTTCTGTGGACTTGTTGCAGCTTGAGGTGCCCTTTTTTCAACAAGGAAAATCAGAGTTGTACATGGTATTCAGATACAGGTTTATCATCCCTTGTCAGGCAAAAATACTTCCTTATTTCAATTGGGAAGATTTGGTCCATCCCAAATTCCATTTCCCTTTGTGTCTGGAACATATTGCTGGCTACCAGCTATCCAGTTATCCCCTAGTACTCAGATCTGTCCCTTCCTCCATTCCTTCCAAATAATGAGCTCTACTTAATATCAGAAATTTTCAGTGATCCCAAAGTGCATGATGTTGCACTTCATTCCATTAACTTCCAGCCTGTTCCTCTTATTCCAGAGCTTGAGATCATCCATTTCTTCCTGTAAGTAATTCCTGCCCTTTCTGCATTAGCGAGGGGTCCCAACTGTACCTCATCAACAAATTTCCTCAACATTATCTGTCTGTTCCAACCAAAGTCATTTACAGAAGTCTAAAACATACCCAGCATCCTGACTGATCACCAAGGAACTTTGTTTGTAACCTTCCTGCCCAGGGCATCCTCTCTCAACAGCACCCACTCTCCTCTTTTGGGCATTTCCATTCCAGCAGTGCCTGTACAAATCCTCACCTCCTGCAGCCCAATGTTGGGAGTTCTCTGTTGATCCCTAACAAATGTTTTGTTGCAAAATATCTAGAGCAGATATCCTTCCTCTAGACATGCTGTTGTTTCAAATACCAGTTTACTAGGCTGTGATCTAACTTTGGCAAGCACACCTAACCTGTCACTTTTTTTTAATCTCAAACTTTACTTACAGTTTGTCTTTAACACTTGTTCTTAGGCCCTGAAAGCACATTATATCCACTCCTTGCTTTTCTGCCAATGGACTGGAGGACAGAGTGTATTACGCAGAGCGTGCTTGGTACTTTCTAATTCTAGAGAATTTGTTTGATTGAAATCTTTTCTAGAAAGAGATGACAAATATGAAAAAGTTTCAACGCAAAAAAGTTTCAATTGAAAAGAGATAACTTGGAAGGAAATATGGTTGAACAGGGAGTGACTAGTCATTATTTTTCAGAATAGAAAAATAAAGCAGGAGTACTATATAAAATGACATGAAACAAACAAATGAAAGAATTGTTGCCATAGGATATGTGAAAGTCAAAAGTAGGAATGTCTTGTGAAAGGCATTTGATCAGTTCATGAAAGTTAGATATGCCACAATAACCCAGCACAAGATACTCTCAGGCTGCCAATTTCAGAAATTTGAGAGGGTCTACACCTGACCTTCCAGGAAATGGCCACTGTTGGTACTTCATTAAATGAGGATCTGCTCTGACTCTGAGATTTTTCACTGCAAAACACGACTGGGTGGAACACCTAATACAGCTAATTCATTTAATGACCTCCAATTATATCATCCATGACACTGAACAGAACTTAGGCCCCTTCATCAATACATAGGAAATATCCCTTAGAAATTAATGGAACATATTTCTGTACTCCATTCATCCACCCACACAGAATTCCAGGAGACTGTACAATCCTATTTTATCGTGCTTCTCAACAATCTACTCTGCTCTCTGCTGAAGTGAACGTGGTCCCACATTCCCCTTACACAGCACAGAAAGTACTTCTTCCCTTTAACTTCTATATTATTTGAAATTGTGTAATAACAAAACATAACTAACTAGTCATCTATTGAAAACCACAAAGATAATTTTACAGGGAACACTCAGGGGAAGCACCTCATGTCCAATACAAACTCCATTTGACATTATACCTGTTAGATCAACACACTCCAGAGAGTTAATCTCAGCCAAAAATATGTTTCCTGATGAAGCATAAGACAAAGTCACAGCCCCCAGAAGGAGCCTGTGGGTGGAAGAGAGATGGGAGCTGAATGATTTTTCTCCCCAAATCAAGGAACTGTTTTGGCTTCTTTTTTGTTGAGGTCATTTTGTGTCTGCATAGATAATAATAAATAAATACATTGTAATCACTGTGGATTTATGAGGCAACTGAAGCTATTTGGGTTCTTGCAGAAAGCAAGGCTGGGAAAATAAGCTGGCAATTTTTTTGATGTGTCCCATGCCCAACTAAAACAAGCTTAAGTATAATTTCCCTTATTCAGCTATACTTAAAAAAAAAAAGAACCAACCACAGCTGGCATTAAACCCACAGTCTGTGGGCAGCTATATTATGCACCCACTTTGCAGACTTCAGACAGAGCACTCACAGGCTGGTTACAACACTGACAAAGCAAATCTTACCCCAAATCTCACACACCCTTGGCAATCAGTTCTCTTCCTGCTTACTTTGCTGTCTTAAATTAATGTTCTAAATCCTACACCGCTAGCAACACCCTGCTGATTTTGTGTCATACTTATGAACACAAGGCAATCATCAGAGGGTTTTTCCAGATGAGCCACCAAAGAAATAAACCTCACATTTTATTTTGTTTGTTTTTTCCTGAAAGAAAACGTTCCTGATGTGGCATCTTAATTTGGGTATCTATTGGCTGGTGTCAGCAAACTGTCTCTACATCCAATATCCCAGCTGCTTCCTTGACAGATGTTAAACTTAGCGGAGCTTCTACAGGAAAAGGCTAAGGTTCAAAATATTAGGAAATAATACCATTATATTTCCTCACATGGCCCTTATAAGGTCAATTCACCCTGGCACATCACCTTATGAATGCCATGTTTTGCTGAAGTGATTTTCAAGATCTTGTTAAATTAAGTGTTGTTTTTTCCTTAGCAAGGCCTTTCCCACCACAAGGGCAGATTACTGGAAGGTACTAATCCTGTTGTTTTAGTCCTGAATTCCCATTTATCTACAGCTTTGGTTATAAAAGAACATAGGGATCTCATTTGGGACCCCTACCAACATGCTATACAAGAAATACATACCTCAGGCTTCACACCATTTTATTGCCAGGTTTTTGCCATTTCATCTGTACATTTTTTTAGGTAGACTTACTTAAATGAAAAAGATACAGTATGTTGCTGTTCTATTTTTAAGTTTTCCAGAGGACTCTAGATCTCACTCTTGCAGAGATAAAGCAACAAGGCAAGGAGACACAAGGAACCCCAGCCATTTCAGTTATGAATGCACAGCTTTTAAGTGGTCAATAAACTAAATTTGACTTCCCCCCAAATGCAACCAACTGAAAACAGCCAAGCTTTTCACATACAGTGAAAATAAATTTTTAGCTGACTTAGCAGGAAGAACTCAACAAATAAAGGGAACAGGATAAAAACTTTTGTAATAATATTGGCAGCCTTATAGGACTCCACATTCAAAGCTGACAAAGAGATATCCTTAAGAAAGAAACATTCTTATATCTTCCCTAGGGATGGTGACACATGTCTAAGGATATCTGTGAACAGTGTCCAAAAACTAATCCTTATTTACTTGCTGAATACAGTATTTCCCTGTTACTAATGTTACAGAGATGCCAGTTTACCTAACAGACTTCAAATTACCTGAGTAACATGACTGAATATTAACTATCACAACTACTACTTGAGGCCCACGTGGGAGTGAGGATGTGGACCTTAATGCCTAAAGTCCAAACAAGGCAGGAGTCCTTCCCCTAAGCACTGCCAAGGCCTGTGTGCACTGAAGCAGTTGAGGTGAGAGCACAGGCAAAGGAAGGTGACAGCACATGCAAATAAGCAGAATGAGCAACAAGAGACCACTTCCAGTCGTATTACTTCTACATTGATGTATTTAATTTTCATGGGTAAGGTAGCATGTCACTACCAGCAGCCTAGCCAGCTTTAGTGAAAATGGATTGCCTTTAATTTCCCATTCTTGCTAGACAGAAGACCCAGAGCACTACAAATGCCTATTTGCCCAACTCTGAGATTTTGCAAGGTTTTAAAAGTCAGGAACAAAATATTGCACAACAAGGACTATGCTGTGAAGTTCCAGCTTCCCTGAAGTCCACAGCAAAATTCCCATTGACTCAAGCAGAGCCAGGACTTCCTATCGATTCCCACGAGGTCAGCTGTGCTGAGAACTGTGAGCTGTGTCCATGTAAAGAGTGACTATCACCAACTTTCAGCTTGCACTCACTCTTCTTGTGATCGTTTTTGCATGTGGTGGTTTCAGCTTTGTGTGCTTTACAGATCAAGAAACCACCACAGCATTCTGGTTTTGTTTTATTTATTTCATGCAGTAACAAGGCACCCTTAGTTTCTGTTTCCCAACCAAAAGTGCTGCAGACGTGGAAATTAGATAAAACCTCATAATTCTTCTGGTTTCTCACCCCCACCATCAAGCTCTTCGTAATTACCCATTTATTGCAGCTCAGTTACTAAAACTTCCCTGCTCCATATAGGCTTCAAACCTCATCTCTTCAGCTGCAGTTGCACATTATCAACAGAGCTTAAGCTCTTCTTGCCTTACTGATGCATGTATGGAATCTGAAGACAAACCAGGATTTGGATGAATTGCTGTCCCCATGGAAAGACATCACAGTTCTTTGGCAGCGCTGCTCCTGACAGCTACAATCATCACAACCTCCTCTACCTCCAGAGTCTCCACAACCACATAACAAAGAGAAGGAGACTAAGACAATCTGCATGAACAGACAGAGACTGAGCTATAGGAAATTTTGCACAGGTTTTTGCAAATTTTTCCTTCGATTTGTCTGTATTCTATGTGTGTTTTTGCAACCCCTAAATTTCACTTCAGGTTTCAGGTTTGAACAAGAATGTTAAAAGCTCAAATTGAAACTCACTTGAAACCATCAGGTTTCATTTGCAAAACTGTAAGTGGTCTTCAACATTTGAAAGATGCAAATTCAAGTGAAAATCGCAACCAACGGTTTTATATCTAAACACAGAGCAAAACTTTAAAGTAGGCAAGTTTTTTGTGGCTCTGTAAGAAGTATTTCATGTAGCAGTTCTCCTGGTTTTACTGTATGAGGAGAAATGTGCTGTCTACGCTCGCCTACGATGTTGCAATACTCTAATATGCCAGATTATTTTTCTTTAAACTGCTGCTTAAAATCCCTCCTTCGTACTCTCTCTGGAGCAGAACCAGCCCCAAGACCTTTGGGCCATGACCTTTTATAATAATTCCCCCAAAATCTCTTCTCCTATTTTAGGACTAAGGGGTTCCTTGCTCATGGTTATGCACCATTTGTCATTATCTACAAAGACTAAAATGCCAAGGATGGCCTTCAGCTGTCAGCTCTGCCCCTCTGAATAGGGTGTTACAGGATGTCTGGTTCAGCATTTGCAGTCACAGGAGAGGGGAGATTCTTTCATTCAGAGCAGGGAATATCCTCCACAGCTGCAGAGCACAGGAGGCCCAGGGAACTTCCTAAGGCCAGCAGCTGTGGAAGGAAATTTTGGCGGGATTGGTCCATTATTGTTGATGTACATAAAGCCTCAAAATCAGTGTCAGGAAATCATGCACATACAGAGAGACTCATGGTCTTATTTTTCATATTTAGCTATGCAACTGTAAAATAGTTAAACCCTGCTTTGATGTTATGCTCAACATTGTTAGTATTAATAAAAAATTATGCTGGTTTTTCCAGTCGAGTCATATTTAAACGAAAACTCGGACCTGCCACCACCTCCCTTTTCAACCAGTCCACCAGTGCAGCAATCACGACTTGAAAAAGTTGTCACAAGCGTGAAGTTAAACTAAGTCGACATCTCTTCTTTCATACTGCGGTATGTATAAAGTTAGGAACATTCAGTTTTTACCCTGTAACTTAAACACCAACTACTTAACCATCCCAAAACACCCAGCACAGCTGATTGCCCAACCTCATCCTAAAAGTTCATCTTTTAGAAGCCTCTTAGGAGACCTACATAAAGACAATGAAACCTAACCTGATGTTCTGCACTACACATTTTTTAGTACTTCTGGCTGTATCATTATGCACAACCCTGAAGATGGGGAGATATCCTGTCACTCTACTGCCAAATTGCTTGAGTCTTCATGTAAACTCTGTGCTAACTCATATTATTTTTGTACCTTGATTTCAACTCCTATAACATAGAGGTAACTCTTGCCTAACTTCACACAGGTGTGTGTTTAGCTCATGACCCTCTGATATTCTCGGATGCTGATTCAGAACATCATTAACAATACACGTAACACCAGCAAGGGCTGGGAAGACATTTTTGCCAACACATTCAGGCAGACACTAGAGACGATTTTTCTATTTTCTTCCAGTTTCAGTCTGAGGTGAAGTGGCAAAGACTGTCCCTCAGAATCTAACGTTCTGCAAAGCAGCAGCAGATTCAGCACTCCCTACTTCACACTCTGCAGAGCAAGCCAAAACCTAAGAAACAGCCTTGCTCAATGGCTGAACAACAGAGGCAGAAACAGATCCATTCAGCAAGGAGAGCCAAAGAAGGAGTCAGAGAGCCAAAGCCACCAGCTTCCTCCTGCTGGCTGTGCAAGTAAGAAAGGAGCCCGGAACAATGGAGGCAGCAGAACAGCATTACTCTGGGGTCATTTGGTTTAGTTCCCAAATGGCTCCCAACAGATGCCTCTAAGAAAAATTTTCTCTGCATCGCTGCTGCCTCATCACCCTGGAGCCACATACCCCATGCTCAGTTTGGCAAACTGCTTCATCTACCCAGGCTGAGATCCAGTCATCAACGGGCCCACTTGGGGGGGCCCAAACTCCACTGGCTCTCCTGTGTTTTGGACCCATCCTTAGAAATAGTAATTATTCCTTTGGCAGTGCTTGCCTGCCAGACAACATCTCCCAGTCCATTCCTGTGGGGTCAGGAAATAAGTGCAGCTGAAAAAAGGGTTGATACAGAATGGGTCAACTAACAAGCAGAAAAGTATCAAAGACCACTTGATAAGCCCAGGAACAGAGGATTGTGAGGCAGGAGAGGACATGAAGGAAAGAACACCGAAAGGAAAAGATCATGGAAAGGGACAGAGAATTTTGGGAACAAGAGCATAAAGGAAATGCTATGACATGGTTGTGCCCAACCCATGGTTTGAAGGCAATGCATAGTAATGTTGCTTGTGACACAGGAAATGAAAATGTTCCAAGAATGGCATGGAAAACAAAGTACAGTGTTGCCAACAGTGTGATAACTGTGCGGTGTTGCTGACAATAAATCAACAGATTGGGGAGCACAGCTCTTTACCTCCCTTAACTAGAAGTTAAAATCATTCCACCTGCCCCCTCTCCTTTTTCTTTTTGGTTTTTTTTTTGGTTTTTTTGTGGCAGCATCTCTGGTTAGAGGAAGTTGGCTCTGGAGCTGGCCAGCTCTAGCTGGCTACAGTATGTGCAGGCACCCTGCAGCCAAGATAAAGCAGCCATGGCCCACTTCCCTACAGACAAGTGAATTCCACACCAAATGCCCCAGCACTGCCTGTGGTTGAACTGGCCTCTGATTCTTAGTGCTGCTCCTTTCGGTGCTCTTGCCAATGAGATGGTGACAGACATGTGGAGAGATGGTCACTGCTCCTTTCTGGACTGATCCTGTCTCTGAGGGTACAACCTTAACTTCCAAAAGTGCAACTCTGCCACACTTGACAAGGAACCAATATATCACAAAAAAAATTGAAGATTTCTGCTGGAGATCAGAAGAAGGAAAAGACCCTCCTGTGAGAATCAGAAGATAATGAAATTTCTTCATTTCTAACCAAATAAACACTAGAATGTTTATTTTCTTGCCCCCATTTCATGTACACGGTGATTTTGAAATATTTCTGTTTATTTTATAATATGCAGCAAAACGAATGTTCCTTACACACTGAAATAAACAACCTTTTCTTCTCCCTGCCATACAACACACACACACACACAAGATTCTACACACAAGAAACTTCCTTCCACATCCTTCCTTTGTGGATGTGAACCCCTCTGGGGCTGACAACTCCCAGCAGAGCCAACGGAACACTTGTCATTGCTTTCAGTCACAATATGATTGTGCCCCTTTCTTGTAGCAGGCAGAGTTAATTGAACAGAGTTGAAGATGTATTGTAGGAGACAGGAGTAAATCAAATTATATGAAAACATTCCCACGGTTTTGATTTACTTCACAGAAAGCAGCAAAATATTAGACATCTTATATTACTTCACATTTGCCCGGAGGGTAAATGTGAGGTAAATGTTAGGAAAATTCTAAAAATGTAGCAATAAGCCCCTTATACTAAGTTCTGTATGAAAAAATGCATTACTGAGAATACAATGTTATTCTAAGATGCTGAACAGGAGTCTCTAAACCCGTTTCAGAGAGGAATAGATTCCACTGGTTTAGATGGGATATTTCTTTGCAAATCTGAAACTGTAAACTAATAAAAACTGTAAACAGAAGGGCTCTCGAAGCGTTAAACCGGGCAAGTTTGTAGTGCTGCTGACATCTACTGAGAGAAAGTCGAATTGCACATCTTAGGAAGGGATAAGCCTACCTTGGCCCTTATTTGTTGTTTCCTTTTGTGTTTTCAGCCACATATTTGCACATTTAATAATTATCTTGTACCAATACTCGCTTCATTTAAGTGTAGTGAGTCAACAGAGGCGTTATAGGAAACGTTAAGGAGGAAATAAAAGGGACATTCAGGAGATGGCTGTATCCCTTATATAAATGCTGCAGATTTGTTCTTATAGTTGCAACAGTCTGAAGATCTAGATTGACACACAGTATCAGGTATATCAGGATGCAGTTCTAACATAAAGCCTTCAAACTGTGGCAGCTGAAGCCAAAACTCACATAGTACAAAATACTGGATGTAAGAAACCATGCTGTACAAGTAATTTTGAAAATGTATGCGTTGTTTGTTTTCTACTGGAAAAGGATAATATAGCTAAACTATGGCAGGAATAAAAATATCACCACTACAAGAACGGAACTCAAAAAACCAAGTCAGCAACACTTTTTGCTCTGTGTGTCTTTTGTCAGGATGACATATAGTATTCACACTATTCAGGCAATTCAAGAAAAATTTTTGCTGGTATCTTGAGCATTATAAAGTGTATTCTTTCCCCATGCTGAACAGAGAAGAATTCATAGCCATCCTTACAGCCAGAGAACAGTAACCACTACTACAGGTCTCATGTCTAGGGATTTCATTCTACAACAGGAAAGGTGTGTCCATCTCAGTTTGGGTAATACCAAAACTAATGGGGGTGTGAGGGGAGAAACAACACAAAATTCTAACAGAGTTGGAGCAAGTCAAGGAGACAATGATTGAGAGAGTGTGTTTCTCCACTTCTGGGGCAGATTTCTCATCCCTGATGTTACACTGAATTTACAGGATTATAAATAAAAACTAATTTGCCAATAAATATTTGTAACATAGGGCTATACTATCTATAAAGCAGCTTAATTAATTTTCTTTTGTAATAAGAGAAAGATCCACAGCCAAAATTAAATATCTCATTACAAGATTCAATCTGTGAATAAGCTGTTATGAAATGCCCCTCTGACCTTGACAGGACCAGGATTTCAGTGAGGGCTTTTCACTGCTGCTTTCTGCAGATTCTGAAGCAGATGTAAACATGAGATCTTTGGCTCATATATCTGTTGTATAAGATATCCCCAGCAGTAATTTTTGGTTACACAGGACTAAACTCCAACTTTTTTAGGTGAGTAGGTCCAGTGGATAAAGCTGATACACACTCAGCTCCCATTTAAGCTCTGCTTTGAAAATCACACATAGATTAAAAACTGCAGCACAGGGTTGGAAAACCTCTCCTGATTGTTCTCTAACTGAAGGTACCTCATTTCCATCTATGCCTCAGCCATCACCTTGAATTTTTCTTGGTACCTAAAGGTTGGCTTCTACAGACACTGTGACATGCCATGATCTTGGGAGGACTGTACAGTTCAGCACTTACCTCTCTCACCGAGGTCCCTCAGGATTCCCGCAGCCATCACTCGTGTCTGATCCAGTGCAATTGTCACTGCTCACACTGAACTCCTCAGGAAAAGTAGCTGCAGCCTTGTATTTCCTCCTGCAATAGGAAAACGTGGGTTATACAGTTTCTCCACCACAACAACACCACACAGAGCAACTGGAACCTCATCTTTCCCTTCAACGTGTCAGATAGGTTTGAACCCATGCTCTCCCTCTCCCTGAGGTTTGCTAAACTGGGGGACAGCTTCCCCTGAGGAGATAAACATACACTAGTACAGAACAGTTTGCAGGCCTCTGGCTGATGAATTCTTCAGAGGCATACAGCAGATAGACTTGAAGGGAATAGGCTCTCTGCAATAAGGGGATTTAACTCCAGCTGAATTGTATGGACATCTAATTTTTTGATGGTGTGATTTCAGCAAAATCACAGCTTCTGGAGAGAAATATCCAGGAACCTTATCTCCTGTCAGAATGCTAATCCACAGTACCCAGAGGTACTTCCTTACTGGCTCCCTTTTTGCTTTCTGATGTGATCTGGATTTTGCACAATCTTTGAAAGAGGGTTTCTCACATATTTTATAAGAAGCCCTGGCACTTAACTCATGGCTGTGCCTTTCACTCTGTGCTCAGACTTCTAAAAACTGCACAGCATAGTGCTCAACAGTGCAACATCTAAGTCTCAGGAAATCCCCTAATGAAATGCCATTAATACACTCATATCAATGCACTTTAAATGGGCATTTAGGAGGGTTAAGTATCTAGTGAAGCAAAATCCCACAGCCTGGTACTTGGATGGAGTTCTAACACACTGTTATGTTTAAAAACACACAGATCAGAAATAAAGATGAGAGAGCAGATATATTTGAACAACTGTTCCCGAACAGAAATCATTTCCTTATTCTATTATAAATCTATTTATGATTACCTAAAAAGAATGTTGAAACATAAGACTTTCTAGAAATAACTTGGTTCCAAAATGAGTCTCTGAAAAGGCTCATTCTGGCTTGCACTCATCGAAAACCAAGGCACTCAATATCAACATTTTGGCAATTCTAATAACAAAGACTGCCAAAAATATGTTGTCTATCAAATGTACACGGAAGAAAGATGTTAGAATATTAAGAACAGATGTCACAGATATCTTCGAAAATGCTCGTGCTCCCCAAGTACTCTGCAAGGCAATATGTACAAAACCTCATTGAAAGATTAAATTAATGCATCTTGTTCAAATGCTTCCAAGTGTCGTATATGCATGTAAACTTACTTATGAAATATGTACTTTCAAAGATGTTAGAAAGAAGGATTGTGTCATAAATTGATAATGGCCTTGCATCTTAAAATTGGAGCTTTAACAGTTTGATAACATAGTAAAGACTACTTTTTATAGTCTGTTATTTAAACCATTTTGTTCTGTGCGTGCGAGGTTTTCCAGTTATTGAGTATTCACGTATTTACATTTTAATTATTATTCTACTGACAAAGAAAGTTTACCAAAAAATTCCTATTGGAAAAACATGTAAACAACTCTAATGAAAGGAATTTTTACATAAAAGTAGCTTATTGTCTAAAATTAAAAGACCACTTAGAAAACATAAATATCTCGAGAGTTCATCTGAACAGGCACAAAACATGCTTTCTTCCTCTGCTCTATTTATTTTCAGTATTGACAATTCTAAACAGTAAACATTAATCCACTTTCCAAACAGAAAATCATGGCAATTGGCTGATTTATTTATTTATTTGTTAGCATAGGAAGCATTGGATTCTTTATAAATGACATTTATATTAAGAAAATATTTTCATCAACCTCTAGGGCTGATGTTCCAGATTTCAGGCACAGAAAATCACCTCAGACAACTGAAGCCAAACTTTTCATGTATGACTGATTCAGGTGATAGAGTGTTAAAAAAAAAAAATAAAAGGAAAACAAAAATGAAAACCAAAACAAAACAAACAAAACTCCCCCAGAAATCTACTGAATATTTTAAAGCTCATAATAAAATAATAGGTAGTGATACCATGGTGTCTCTTATGGGATGACATTTCCAGGTAAACAGCCAAGAAACCAAACATAGCACTTTGAGCTAATGATTTTGATTTTTTTAATTTTCTTACTGAAATCAGAATTTCAGTGAGAAGGGGATCATGGCCCTATAACATACATCACCAAATTGCATTCACGTGAGAACACAGAGCCAACAAGACTTGTCTTTAAGTTTAAACCTGTCTGCATATTAAACTCAAGACTTTCTGAGGTAAAAGACTAACCATTTGACGTCAAAATGACAGTGCTGAACTCAGAAATGTGATGTGGAAGATATAAGACAGTACAATCCTAATGTAATAGCAGCAACAACACTGACGTTTTCTGTTCTTTAAAAGTTTTGAAAACAGGGCTCATTTCTTGTAACAGGATAAAGGCAACACAATGCTGACAACAACAACAACTGTATAACACTTTGCTGGCCAGGGGCAGGCCCGGGTGCCCTCAGCCTCACAGGACACGGGTTGTGGGGCTCCACTCCTGCCGTGGCGGCCAATCCCTCCCACAGCACAGCCTGAAAAACACGTTGCATTCCCATAAGCACCACCATGTGTGAGGGCTTCGTGGAAAAGGGGCAGACTCGAGCCTGTTTTCGTGGAATACACATGTACAGGCTTTGCCGGACCAGGCCCTAAACCACGACTCCTATTTTTTTTTTTTTTTTTTTATGATCATCCCCTTACAATTAACAGATGTGAAGGCAAACTAGGCACGTACGGATGGCTTAATTTTTTTCTGCCTTCGAATAACCTGGTTATATCCAGTTTCTGCAGCAATCCTACGAGTGTTTACATTGTTGGGGTTTTTTTTCATTTCCCTCTTTTATTAATAGAAAGCAGAGCCGGCGTGCCCGGTGCCCTGGGGAGGCCGCGCAGAGGAGGGTGCTGCGCCGGGCAGTGCAAGGGGCGCTGCACGGGGTGATGTGTTTTGTTCGTATCTGCAGACCCCCAGGGCCCCATTCCGCCCTCCCTGGCTGAGCTCCAGGCCCAGGCTGTCAGCCAGGGAGAGTACAATATCTTCAGGCTATGGCTCATTTAAAGTTTTTCCTCAGCTCTCACCGAGCTTTTCCTTGCGGCTCAGGGGAGGCCACAGCATCTCCTCCTGCCTGAGGCAGCCCCAGACCTGCTCTCAGCCCAGTCACTGCTCCAGTTCCTGTCACCGGGGCAGTGCCACCCTCACAAACACAATCCCCCAGTCCCTGGCTGGGGGGAGACTTGCAGGGAGATACTCCTGCTTTCTGTGTTTCCCTTCCTCTTAAGCTCCCTAAGGAGGGTCTGATATTTAATTAAAGTATCATGAAAGAACTAGATATTTAATTACATGATTAAGTCAGTTAGCCTAGCTTGACAGAATATCATAAATCCACAGAAAAATGTGTTAGTATTGGAGTTAAGCTGTTACTCAGAAACTGCAAACAGGCCAGCTATATTCCTCATGCAATGGGAACAGAATTAGGATTAGCCAGGGTTGCATACACTTGTATTGTCAATAAAAATATCAAAAGACATTTTCAAACCCTCTTAATATTCAAACTTTATCATGGTTGGTTGCTCTACTGATGTGAGATTCCTCTACCTAGCACAACTTCGTTTATTAGTGGGGCTTCGTGAACCCAGGCAGAGCTCAGGGTTAATGAGGCTCCATTGCCCTTGCAAGCCCAGCCAACTTTCTGGGGCGCTGCCTGGTGCCACACTGGTGTCTCTAATAGTGTTACACCAGGAGTGCAATAGCTAATTATACAAAAAACTAGTTACAATTTTCAAACCCTAAAGCAAGTTCCAAACAAGGCCATTTTTGTGAAAGAAGAAAAAAACCCACTGGTTTCTAAGAGAGAAAGGGTTTTAAATTACTATGGCAGGCTTGAACGACTGTCACAATAACAAAGCCACAAAATGCCTTGTATGGCACAGCTCTGCAGTGGGGAACAGGGTGATCATGGGGGGAACATCGACTCTCCAGAGAGAAGCACAAATTGGGACTTTGCTGAGGTCTTCACTCCATCAGACAGCGCCTGGTTTTAAGCACCTAGTCCTGACCACAGACAAAACATTCCTGAGCAGGTGAAATAAATGGCAACACAGATTAACTGACCCCACAAGTCTCACAGTTGTTCCAAAAAACACTCTTCTCCTGGCAGGCTGTGTGCCAGATTGAGTATTGCCTGTCCTCACACAGCTGGCATAAAATCATAAAGGCAGCATAACCATCACACTGGCTGCTCTGGCTACATAGCCAACAGGAATAAGTTGTGTATCCACATGATATCCTGGTTTAATTGGTTCTGTTGGGTGATACCATGTTATACAGCACTAGTATTAATAATAGTAAAACCATAACCTGGAAAAATATTTCCTGCTGCAGTGGCAGGCTGTAATCCTTCAGTAAGCCTCCTGGTTTTCCACTGGCTGGACACGGCCCCGTGGTCCTTGATCAAAGCCCATGTACAATGTATTTAAATGCAAACTGATGCAGGGCAACCCTGTGACATACAGCACTCCTACAAACATCCTCTTATGTTACTACCACAGATATCCATCTCCCCGCACTGTCCAGGCAACAAAATACGGATTTTGTATCGAGTTCTGTGATAAAGTGTAATCTGACTCTCACGTCTCCTCTACTCCTACCAGTCAAGCTATTTACTTAGACATCAATTTAGCAGGGAACATAAGTATTAAGGACAGCCTAGGTTTAAGAATGAGTGTCATGCTGTCCTTCCTGACACGTCTGCAAAAGGTGTTCTAGGCATTCATCCTGATCTCTACATCATGGAGTCTTAGAGCCTCCAATTATTTTGGAGGTATCCTTTCTTACACACCAACACGCAAAAGAGAGTACACCACGTTCCCTGGAGCACTTGCTCCAAAGCTGCAGCAGAGAATTATGGATCACATACAGGTTAGATAGATGTGACACAGACTGAAATACAAACTGCTGCTCTCTCCAGACCTATGAAACTTTATCTCTCATCTCCCTGTTTTTAAAAGACAGGAAATGTGCAGTTAGGGTGACAGTCTCCCACAAACCCAATCCACCAGTAAAAGCACAGTCTGATCTCTCCAGCACAAAACAAAAGGGAGAGCCCCTTTTTTGGGGGAGAAGAGTGTGATACTTCATAAGACAGGCATAATGGATGAAATATGAAATGGTACTTTGCCAATTCCCTTTATGCTAGAAGCCAAACACGATTGATAACCCTGAGCAACTGCTTGCAAGATAGAGAACAGAGCTCCTCTGAACATCTGGCTAATATACCTGACCTGTACTCTGTTTTGCAGGAGGATTCTGATAACCTAATAATAATATATGCTGCTTGCTGGGCTGGTTTTTCTTTTGGTTGTGAAGTTTGGATTTGTTTCATCGGGTTTTTTTCTTTTAAATTGAGTGCTATTTATAAAGTAACAAATTGTGCCTTTACTATCTAATGAAATCTTTACTTGATTAATATTTTTTCTACATCTTGCTTTAATTTTTAAAATTTGTCTTCATGTAAGTATGTGGCACTTGAGTACAAAAATCAGCTTGTAATGTATGTACCTAGAAGTTTGTTATTTTTGGATCTCTACAAAACTTTTTAATCATTTATGAAATAAAAATACCAAAGAGAGAAATGACTTAGCATTTTAAATGTATATATATCAAGTGTCTCAACATCCACATATGCAAACCTATGAAGTTCCTTTCCTCTCTACTGTATGGCAGTTTGAGTCAACGGAAGGGTCAAGACAGAGAGCTCAAGCTCTTTTGCCTTTAGACAAAGCACAAAAAGAATGCATAAAGAGAATTTACATCTGCTACAAATAATTTGAAGTTAATTTTATTATTGTTTTTTTACCAGCATTTTTCCTTCTTGAGAAAAAGTAACCAGTGTTGGAACAGGGCACAGCTGATAAGTAAATGCATTTACCCAGACTGCCCCATCCTTTCAGCAAGATCAGAAAACAAAACTGGAGGAGGAAACCTGAACTGTCAATGTACTTCAGATTCGAGATCCGATGAGCAATTTCCATAAAATTTCCTGGGAGTTAAGGTATCCAAACCACACCATCAGGATTTAGCCACAAATAAAACTAAAAAGAGCAGCTGCCCTGTAACAGAGGGTTATGCTGCAGCCATGGCAAGGGGCAGCACACACAGCAGCACACCCCAATTACCCATTTACCCTGTCAGTGCAGAGCTGTTCTCTGCAGTCAATGCTCTGTCCAGGGGAGCCATAAGCACCTGCAGCTGAGAATAGAACACTTTCCCACAAGGGATCACTCAACAGATAATTCCTCTATTACAAGAGCTGCTTAATATTCACAATCTACATTTTCCTCTTAGATTTATCCATTCTGCTTTATTCCCTGTTTTTGCTCAAATGCACCTCCCTGAGTAATAAACCTCTAAATAATTTGTCTTCCTCCTCTGTGTTCCTATAACAATGAATAGATTGCACTGTCTGAACTATAACACTACAAATTTCCGGTGCGTAGTTTTAGCAATAAAGAATTAGGTATTCTAATAAATACAAGGTTAAAACTAAGGAAAATTAATTACCAAGCTATAGATCACTGAGCAAGAGGTGAAACAGCCAAAGAGATGCTCTTATTAGATTATCAAACTCAAGGCTGATTTATAGCTTTCACTGTGCTTCCTTATCCATCATTTTTATAGTACGTAGAAAGGATTACAAAGCACAAAATTGCCTTGTTTTAATTAGCTATGAAGTTTTGGGTAGCATGGCTATCCTGATCTGAGCCTAGGTTACATTTTTTTTGTTTGCAAAACATGAAAGCAGAAAGCATATTTTATTAATCTGAGAGAGCTGTGACAGAACTGAATGCAATGCAGTTGTCAGCCTGCAGCTTCCTAATGTGCTTGCCTGTGATTTGCCCAGAAACGTCAAGCTGTGGAGCAGCCCTGCTGAAAAGCCTCTGAGGGTCGTGGTAAAGAGCAAGCTGCTCGAGCCAGCAGAGTACCTGTTCAGCCTGGAGAAGGGGACACTTCCAGGGGGTTGAACAGCATCCCCCAGTACCATGAGAAGGTCATCAAAAGACAGAGCCAGGCATAAGATAAAATGAGAGTCTTCGCTCCCAGCCTCGCAGAGAGGTTGTATAATCTCCATCCTTGGAGGTTTTCAAGGCCAGACTGGATTAAGGCCCTGAGCAAACTCATCAGGCCTCACAGCTGACTGCTTCATGCAGGAGGTTGGCCAAGAGCTCTCCCAAGGTCCTTTATAAGCTGAACTGCCACACGAACTCAGTCGGATTCAGGATGCAACAATTTTGACAGGTACTACAAGAAGAACTTTCTGAATTGTACTCAACACAATTCTGCCTCTTCCACCTCTGAAAGGGATGATGACCTGTAGGTCAGAGTGACACAGCAGATCCCTAAAACTTTCTTAATCCAATGGTAAAACATAACTCAGCCAGAGACTTGACAACACTGGCAGCTGGCTCACACTGCTGCTCCTGCTGGTGACAACTGCAGAAACATGTGCAGATGTCGACAGGCTGGGCTGTGGGGGATCATAAATTAAACCAAAAGGGGCAATTGAAAATTACCAAATCCTGAATACACTTCAGAAGAAACCCCTCATCTTGTCCAGGGTCCCTGCCAAAGGTACAGATCAACTCAAAATTATAATTAAAAAAATAAATGCACAAATAGCTAATAGAATGTGTAAATAACTCCTCAAACTCAGTGACATGATTCACTCCTCCTGAAATAAGTGGGTTTGCAATTATATCCCACACTAGAGGCTTTTCTAAAAATACGAAAAGTTACACAGAAAACTGAGTATGCTTTTCCTAGCCATTCCCTCACCACAGTTGTAATACAAGGATCAGATCTGGACTGCAACCAGTATTTCATTCAGTCTTGTAGCTTCATTGCTACCTCTTTTAAATGCTTTGGCTCATATAAACATCTCTTCACTGTTTGTAAGGGATACCACATTCTTAGCACTATCACATTACCAAAAGTAAAAAGATAAGGAAAGAATCTTTTAAAATATTGAGAAGAACTTTTGAAATGATTATTTATAATTGTCTTTTCAGCACAATTTAAGTGGTTACCATAGCTGGAATGAAGTACAGTGCACTGGCAGGAATTTCAGAAAAGACCCCTCCACCCCAGGAAAAGTTCAGTTGCATTCTGCTTTAATGGCTTCTGGCAAGCTTGTACTATTGTTTTTGTACAAACACAAGTAAGTTTGATACAAATAAAAAATGGAACTTTATGTGAATGAAGCAAACATCAAATTCCCTAATCTTCAAAAGAAACTGTATCCCTGAATAATTAACTATGATATATTTATAAAACTAGAATAATTGAAAACAGAATTCTAAGTTGATTCATGTGGACTGCGCTGAAATATTTATTATTGCAAGTCCACAAGATCTGTCTGGGTTTTGTCACTGGAAATGTCTAAACTCAGTGTCCAGATGTTTATTTAAGTTGCTCCCACATAGTTCTAATGTCAATTACCAGGGGTTATCAGAGAGCATCACTGTGTATCTTCCTTGACTAATATTCTCATTTCTTCTGCATCTTTGATGTTTTCTTTCATTAAAATTCCTGGCTCACAGCCACAAAAATCTGCCGTGCAGGCAAAAAAACTGGTCTGCAGACATGACACATGATGATGCCCAATGTCTGTGCAAGGATAATATTTATCATCAGCTATCATTTAAGCAGTTCTATAATCAGTACAATGCCAGCTTAAAGCAGTTCAGAGAAATACATGAGTATTTTTCTGAATACTCAGGGAATAAGAATTTCTCTGAACTCTCAGGGAATAAGAATTTCTAACCAATAAGAAATAACTTGGGTCAGTAAAAAAATATTATCACATAAAATGAAGATTTCGTGAATCTGTGTGGCTTGAGGCTTTTTCCTCATAAGGGAAAAGCCAGGGGAAAGCCAATGACAAAGTAATTTCACACATAATTACAAATGGAATTGATGGATCTGTAACTCTGGAAACCAGAATTACATCAAGACTTTTATAGTAACCAGGAGAGAACACAGACCACTCATAACAGTGACTTAAACAGAGAGAGCTTATCACAGAGTCTCTGAAGATTTCATACATTCAAATGCAAACAGCTAGATAACACAGCTCATTTTTATATATATTATCTGTTACCCAAAATCAGGCAGTTCATTTTGTTGTAGGCGAATTCTGGAAGATTACTTTTAAGGATTTGTAAGAAAAAAGAAGAAAATCAATGTTAATTCAATATAAGTGGAAGTAGAGCTATAAGATGGCTGGAGAAAATAGTACCAATGCCATTTCCTGTTTTCATGATAGTACCCAGGTACTAAGCCTGGGTTCCTCCCTTGGTGAGGTGTTTTAGTTCTCATTGATCAGTGAGAGACAGGCACTTTGAAACTTCAATGGAAAACTGCCTAAAGGACTTGGAAATGCAAATCTCACTGACTATGTAATTTACTCTCCCTGCACTGTCAGTTGGGAAGTGCATCCACCTACCAGCCAAAGCCCTGACAGCTGAGCATTCAGCCTTGCTGAGAGTCATTCTCCCTCACCAAGATCTTCCACAAATGGTGTCACTGCACCTCCAGATTCAGTTGGAATTCTGTGTATGCAGTACAAAATCCCATGGCTTCTCACAGAATCACAGGTTCTATCACAGTATCTATCACTGCAGCAGCAGCTGAAGTTTCTATTCACAAGTGTAGAAAGAATATCTCCTATCAAGTGCTCAGCTTCAGACTCAGCAAACCTTGGACTGCAACTCTTGCCACATTATACCACTATCTTGATCTAATAAGCAAGTACATTAATACCAGCTGTGTGGAGAGAGGGAGGAAATATGAATATGTTCATTAAGCATTATGGCTCCACTTATCTCCCTTATGACTTCAGTGGAGATCTGCCAATTCATGCATGACACAATTATGGTCCCCAGTATCAAACCTGAAAGAAAAGCAATGAGGGTGTCACTACAAATTCTTACAAATTTTCCTATCAAGAAATCTCTCTTACACTTACTGCTGCAGGACACATTCACTCACATTTGGGTGATTAGAAGTGAAATGCTTAGTTCAATGATTCTAGCAAGTTGAAAATCAATTTGCTTCCCACACACATTTCACTGTGCTCATTTATGTCCCCTCACATCCAGTAAGTTGTTCACAACTCTTTATTCACAAATTCCCTTGCACGCAGAGATTAAACAAAACACAGAGGCAATATCCCAGTTCAACAGAGCACTTGCACATAAATGTTCCTAGAGGAATCAAGCTTTGACTTCAGTACTACAATGAAGATTTCACGCTTCACCAAATCAAGGGCCAATTTAATAAAATCTTAACAATCAAATGATCATAACAGTTGCCTTGAACATGAGATGACTAAATGCCTCTAAAGCTTTGCATATATAATAATAATTACAGTTTGTATTAGGAGTCAAATGGAGTTAAGCATCCATATCCCATGGAAAGGCAATGTGACTGTAAAATGTTTCAGCTACAGTCAGCTAACATCTGCCTGCACAGTGGCAGCAGTGACATAGCACTGCAGAGTATGAGAATAAAACACAATCATTAGCTGACTGGGAAAGGAAAAATACCACAACAAAATAAAGGTTGTTTTCACACAGCTGCCTTTTCCACTTCCCTTGCCCTCCCAGAATGTGGGAGTTCACAACCTGAAACCAAACATCAGGAAACCAGGAAATCTCAATGGTGATTCTCCACACATACCATCCTAAAAGCGGTGGCTAACCACAAACTAAGGGAAATTACAGGTCATTTAGCACCTCCCTGGAACAAGGCCACACCATGCAAGACCTACTCCCTGAAAAATTTGTCCTTACAAAATACTCTGGAGAAGTTATGCTTCCTTCTTATACTGCTCTGAAAAGGAATCAAGGCTGGCAAAGCTGAGAAAAGCCACCTTTCCCTACAGCAGAGTGCAAAGGGTACAGCACAGCTTCTTCCAACACAGGACTCCCATTTCTTGTCCCCTTTATGCCATTCATTTGCTATAAAAGGCCAGTTGCAATTCCCCTGGCCCAAGTACACTTTTTGCAGGCACTAACTTGCTAAAAGCAGAAGACGAGCCAGACACCACCCAAATTGTGCCCAAAATGTTCTGAACTGGGTCCCACTACAGATAATTTTCACTGGTAAAACCCAGCCTGGTACATGACCGAGATTACAGTCAGCCTCCTGGAGCCAGGGAATTGGCTCTGCAGTGGAGCTGCACAAAGCAACCAGCCAGCCAGACCCACACCTACAGTTCAGGCTGCTCGGGTCCCACCTCCTGCACGAGGCTGCTAAAGGCTGCCAGCTGGTGGTGGTCTGGGATACGGGAATTGTCTGCGAGTTCCAGGCAGAAACCCCCAAACTACTGCCTGGGGATGCTCATGGAGCACGATCAGCTTTTGCCATGGCTTCCCACTAAAATTTTGATTCATCAGTCCGTAGTGTCTGGATATTCTTTTACCTGACTCCTGATCCTGTGTCCCTCTGGCAGGTTCAGAAATTCCACAGCACAGAGCCATGGTTTCCAAATTCTCTCAGTTTGCAGGCCCCATTTCCTCCACACAGCAGCATGCAGCTTACTGTCACCAACTTTTCTGGAAAAACTACTTACAAGTAGTCCACAAGCCACCAGACAGGAAGCTTCTAACAAGTCTAAAAACCAGGAAAAGCTTATGTCTTTTCTACCCTTAGTTACTCTTACAGTCCTCCCAAAATAATTCAGTACAACAGCATTCCCGTCTTTCTTCTTTCAAATGTTATTTCCTAAATATTTAGCATAAATTTTTAGATGGCTAAATCCTCTAGATCATGTAACCACCACAGCTGGCAAACCAGATTGCACATTCTTTCCCTCAGGAAGGTGAAGCTGCAAACAGAAACTCTATTACAGTATTTTTCTTCTGTGCAGCTTGGGAATCAGGTACTCCCAGCAACACAAAAATCAAGGGACTGCAGGTGCTGCTGCTCAGATACTGCCTCACATGCTAAAGCTCTCTGGCTCACAAGACACCAGCTAAGCTCTCTCTCTGTGCCATCTCTCAGACCTGCATGATGGGCCAACTTCAGGTCTTAAGAGTCTTTTCTTACCCATTGCATTCCCAAAAGTTTTCTTTCCCTATATAGCAATTTATTTCCTTACTCCATCTCCAGTGCTTTCCTTGTGAAGTACTGAAGAAAAAGAGTTCCAATTTTCCTCTAAATTTTACATGGCCAAGACAAAACATTATTCACAAGAGGAACTTCAGAAACGTATTATCAATTCTTTATTTTTACTGTGTTGACAGCCCATTCCAATATAACAGTCCACTCCCAAAACAGGGAACAATCTTCTCAACTCTCAATATACATATTGAAATGTTCTGGAACTGCAGAACAGCAAAATACACAACAGCAACACCATACTTGATCAGAAACTTACTTCAGTATGACCAAACCATTCCTTTGTCCTTTTATTATCCAACAAATCATTCCATGATCCTCTTAATCGCTAACCTTTACAAACTTCCAGATTGCACATCCTCCTTAACATGGGACTCTATACCTGACTCTGCATTCTTGTCATTCACAGAATCTTAATTCAAAGTGCATACCTGTGCTCAGAACCAACAGCTCCCCAGAAAAGCTTCCAGGTTATGCAGTAATAAAAAACTTATAATAACTTAAAATCCATATCAAGCTTGGCTCTGTATTCACACAGCCCACTCTTCCACAAAGACTCCCCAACACTGTGCTGAGCAGCTGCTAATTGTTTAACAAATACATAATGCACTTTACCTGTCACCACAGTGATTTACACCCCCCCCCCCTTAAAGGTGAAGTTTACCCATTCAAGGGATCACTTTGGCAAAGGCCCAACATGCTGAATGTTACCAAAATAAAGACCAAGAAAACTGCCTCTGCTTCACAAAATTTAGAGAGCAAAAGTAAGTGCTAACAGTGCAAGGAGAGCTCAGTTTTTGTTAGGGAAAGGGATGGTCAGCAGAAGCCTAGACTGAGATAGATTTCAGTACTCCAGGAAACAGATGCTACTGTGCAGCTTTGTGTGGATTCCTTTAGCACAGAAAAGCCAACATGGAGAAAACACACACAGAATCTTAAAAGGTGTGACAGCACAGCCAGTACAGGGACAAGGGTGATGATCCTGGGAAGGGGAAGAGATGCAAATGGCCAGGAAGTGGCAACCTGTGCTTCATGCAACAGCAAAGGGAAAGCCAATACACTCCTGAGGCTTGTCCTTAAGCAGCACAGACTGCAATGAGGAGAGGGATGATGACAAGATGCAGCTGGACAAGCGGGTGACCTGAGAGATGAGCAGCATCCACAAGACAGGAGCACTCCTCTGGCCTGTGTTCTGGCTGAACAGAAATAGATACAACTGAGGATCAGCTGGGTCATCAGCATGGATGCTGAGGGATGGTTGTGAATGACTGACAACATGCCAAGGATTGTGCTGACAAAGGCAAGTGATGGTGAGAAGAAGGAGCACAGAAAAAGAGAGAAGGGGAAAAAAAACAAACCAGGAAAAGGTGGTAAAAAGGACAGAAGGCCTGGAAGGGTCAAACACATGCAGAGTCTGAAACCAAAATGGGAAATAAGAAAGGAAAGCCCCAGTAGGAAGGCAGCTGTGGCAAAAAGTCAAAGACATTCAGGTCTCTGTGGGATATTCATGGGACTGAGATGAACAGGAGGTGCCCAGGTGCACAGCTGGTATTTAGATGGAGTTCCAGAAAGCAAGGTAAGATAGCAGTGGCAGGAGGATCCATGACACAGGGCAGGAATTAAATGCAGACACAGGCAGCAATGTCATATGAAAGGGAATGGGTGGTGCAGGGATGCAGAGTATGAATTTGGCTTAGTGACAGGAGGTTAAATCTAATAAGAAAAAGGGAAGAGCAGCTGATGAGAAGCCAACGAACAATGACAACACAAAGGCTGTGAGAGGAAAGGGTACAGGAAAGAACAACAGAAGACCTAGTCAAAAAATACCACTTATTAGCACAGCAGCAGTTCCACCTGTCAAACTGCAGTGCCAGGGTGTGGACTGTGCCACAGGGACTGGAGCATTTGGGAGAGAGTTACTGCCTGTTACTGAAGTGCTGTTTGCACTCAAGAAGCGGCAGAGACCCTCCTCCCCCATTTCTAGATAATATCATGCAGCTTTTTGAATGACCTGCAGCTGGAACACCTTTGATTTCCAGAGACACCATTCCTGCAGCAATAGGTACACATCCAGGGACAGCCCTGCACATGAGTTGCTGCATCATCTTGGAAAACAGGTGTTGACAAACTATACAAGGAATCTCTGAGGTTTGCTTTTTAGAACCGAACCCAAACTAGGCTTGGAATATCCTAGTCAACATGGAATATCATTGTAAGATACTTCTCAGGTGTGTTCCTGATCTTTCAAAAATTCATATTAAAATGCAGAAAATGTAATTGTAAGGAAGATTGGTATTTATCTTCAAAGAACAGCTAGAACTTAAAAATACACAGAACACTTTCTCCCAGAAAACCAGAGGGTGGATCTCTTAATTTACATTATGAAAAAATAGTATTCCAAAGTATGAAAGCAGTGTACAAAAATAAGGAAAAACTTCAACATCTTTAATAAAAATATTAAAGTCTTCAGATTAACTTGATCTCTTGATGTGCTTTGTCATGATAAACAAAAATAAAACAGCAGAGTCCCTTAAAGCCCAAACAGAATTTGAGTTACAAAATAACTTGGAATCCTTAGCTATTTACAACATAAGGGCAGAAAGTGTTATTTTAAGGTGCAGGCACAGAAACAAGTTCTTGTGTGATAAGAAGCCGACTTACAGCCTAAGGATCGTGGATTTATTGTAGCTGTCTGGGTATGTATTTTCACCACAAGGTAAAAGCAAGAGAATATTAAAAGAAGTATCTCCCATTTGTACAAGACAAGAGCTTTCATATGTGTGAGCAGTTCACAGGCACCTTAGCTTACTTTATGGACAAGTGTGCCCTTTGCAACCACGTTTCTGCACAGAAGAAACCTCCTCTTGTAGGTGAGCCATCACAGCCTGCAAAAGGGTATTAAAGAGCTCACTTTGCTAAAGCTGAACACTGTGGGGCATTCCACAAGGATTAACAGCCCCAAGTGCTGGAAAAAACAGTTCCCAAATAGCACTCAGGTTACCACTTAGTCACATGTATATTTATGAGGTTTACACTGAACCCTTCCTGTGGCTGTAATGTGAAAATTTTAAGAAAAAAATGATTAGATCAAGCATTCTCAATATTCAGGTTTGGGTTTTAAGAAGTACTGCACAAAGATCAGTTACATGGCGCATCCTCAGACATCCCTTCTTGAATTCAGTCCTCTGCCGAAAAATAATCTTCATCTCTCACTTCTCTGTACTGCATTGAGGCCTCTCCCTCTGGTTCAAACCTGAGCATTTTTATATTCAGTCTCTCTGCAAGCTTCTGTGCTGCCAGCTTGGCTTGCATTTCCTGCATAAGAAAAAAAAAAAAAGGACACAAGTTAGAAAAAGTGTTCATCTGTCATTGTCACAGAAAAATTAATATATTAAAGTATAAATTTGACATCATAGTATCAGCAATTCCAGAGTGGGTTTAATTAAAAGCTTTAGTAACTAGCAAAGAAATTTCAGGTTTCTTTTCACACTTATACATAACTGTGCTATTATGTATTATTGAAGATCCTTTTATAAGAGTTAAGATTCCCCGTGTGGCAGCCCTCACCTTTGATACACTAATGTCAGTTTTTACAGAACAAAATCAGCTCACATAAGAGAGCAACTGTGCACAGTAAACACGTAGCAAAAGCAGTGCTGGTCTTTCAGCAACCTCAGCAAAGAATGTCTCCATTTTCCAAATAAGTTGCCTCCCTTAAAGATGATGAAAGTAGCAAGTACTTTTAAAACAATAAGCAGCAACAAACACTTTTACAATAGTGTCTAAGCTTGACACTAACTAGAAAGTCAAAATTCATTACAACAGCATTTGAAGAACCTCAGAACTTGGATTCTTCAGACACAGCATAAATAAAGGCAAACTCAGATACTTGCATGTTATAAGAATAACAAATACTGCTAGGCCTTCATTTATGCAAGGGCAAAAAACTCTTTAAAGACTAATAGGCAAGGTATACATTTAATTTCTAGTCAGAGGTGAAATAAGTGCAGTAAGCTTAGCATATCAACACACAAAGATTTTGTCTAATGTAGGAATAACAATTTCAGAAGGCATTAATAAATTCTTTAATTATATCATTAAAAGAAAAAATACAAGACAAAGTGCCTTTCCTCAAAGTCTGCCCATCTCAATTCATCATCATCAAAAGATCCCTTCATCTTTTCTTTTTTAGGAGTGATCCTGATGCTATGATTACTTTTCAGACCAAACAGTAAATTCATACCTCATAAGCTTCTTTTTGCTGTATCTGAATTGCTATGGATTCCTCTATGGGTAAGAGCTTAGCAGGGGAGTGGTGAAGTGGTGGCAGTCGAGCTGCTGTGATATCATCCAAATGTTTCTTATCTCTGAGTCGTCTTTCTTCAGCAGAAATTGGAGAGCCAAGTCCCCCAGGGGATCGACTGGATGAGGAACCAA
Organism: Pipra filicauda; assembly: GCF_003945595.2. NCBI lineage: Eukaryota > Metazoa > Chordata > Aves > Passeriformes > Pipridae > Pipra > Pipra filicauda. The sequence goes on along the minus strand of NW_024104976.1, from coordinate 4,836,377 downwards.
GAGATGACCCACTGTGCTCTCCTGATAATCTGGAAGACATAAAACACCTAAGTTGTGACCCAAACTTGCAGCACAAGGTTGAACACCTTCAGTTCCAAAACTTATTTTTAACGTGCAAGAGTTGAAAAGAAATATGAAGTACTACGAAAACATACACAAATGAAAAACAAGCAGCACTCAGAAAAACTACAACTGTTTCTCTGCAGAGAGACAATAACACAATTTACACCTGGCAGTGAACAAACCAGGTATGGCAATTTATTAGCAAGCTGAAGTAGCAATGCTTTGGGAGTCACATGAAGTACAAATTGCTCCCAGTACAGACAATGTGAACTGTAACTTCTCTAGAAGTGTAGGAAAAGCAAAAGACTTCCTGCTATTAAAGTCTACACATTCTAGAATTGATATACAGGAGTTTTGCCAATTGTTTCATAGTTCTGCAGCTTAGGCTATGAAATTCTGTGAAGGTTCATGACAGTTGTTTCAAATGGGTAGAATTAGGTCACTGCTCAATACTGAGATTCTGTGGCACTTAATGCTAAAGAGAAACATATTAACTCTCTGTGTCATGAGACTCTCTTTAATTATGACTAGAAAATAAAGCCATCATGCTTATTCTGTACCATTTCCAATTTTATACACATTAATTATCTCACAAAAGGTTTTTCTATCCCATAATACTTACGCATTTGTTTTAAACTTGCTTTTCTTTATGACTGGGTTCTTGGCTCGAGCCTCCAGAACTTCAATGTAATGTGGTGTCTTGGGATACAGGCTTCCAAACACATTGCCCTTATGTTTTGCCACATTCTGCCCTTTTTCCAATATTTTTTCACTGTTATCTCCATCTACAATTGTAATTTTTTGAAAGGCATCAACCAGAGTGTCTTTGCTGTCATTCGAAGTAGCTGCACTTTCAGTACCATTCTCAGCACTGCTCTGAGAGACGTGTTGATCATTTTTCAGATGACTGCTCGTGGCTGACGTGGAGACAACTTCAACAGAATGACTCTGATCTTTTCTAACAGTCTTTACTTCATCATTTTTCCTCTGAGTCCTTTGATTTTCCAAAGCTGTACTTGTGGCATCTTCCTCAATACATTCTGCCTCCTGCCTTTTGGAAGGAATCTCAGAAATTTCTTTAATATTAGAGTTTTCGTTAAAGTCTGATGAATCTTCACAGTTCAGTGCATCTTTCTTTTCCTGTTTGCTTGTATTAATTTCCTCCTGTTTTGCCCGAAACTCCAACCTGACAGCAGATAACAGCTCAGCAGTCCTGGCTAGTTCCTCCTCTTGCAAAATGGCAAGCTTCAGCTTTTCAGCAAAATCAGAGATCTTCTTACCCTTATCTGGAAGCCTAGAAATGAACCTCCTAAGACCAAAAAAAGAACCAAAAACACCAGAGTATAAACAATCCTATTTCAATCTGAAACACAGAAGTGTTTTGTTAGAATAGCCAGTGGGGGAGGTTTTACATTCTGATATCAGCTTCTTATTTACATTACAGATTTCTGAAAATGTTAAGATGCAAAGCACCCGCAGTCCAACCACGTGTTTTCACTGAGTGAATCACAAAATTACAGAATGGTTTGCGTTGGAAGGGACTTTAAAGATCATCCAGTCCTACCCCCTGCCATGGGCAGGAACACCTTCCCACTATTCCCAGGTTGCTCCAGGCCCGTCCAACCTAGCCTTGAACATCTCCAGGGGTGGGGCAGCCACAGCTTCCCTGGGCAACCTGTGCCAGGGCCTCATCACCCTCATAGGGAAGAATTTTTTCCTAATATCTAATCTAAACCTACTCTCTTTCAGTGTGAAGCCATTCCCCCTTGTTCTGTCACTCCATCCCCTTGTAAATAGTCTTGTCTCATCTTTCGTGCAAGCTCCCTTCATAAACCGGAAAGGCGCAATTATGTCACCCCGAAGCCTCTTTTTCAGGTGGAGCAACCCCAGTTCCCTCAGCCTTCCCTCACAGCACAGCTGCTCCCTCCCTCTGCCCGCGGGGCCACAGGGGCACGCACTCCCTGTATTCCCGGCAGCCGGAGCGCCGGGCGGTCCGTGCGGCCTCTCCGGTCCCCGCAGGACGGGGCGGCTCGTCCTCTGCTGCCTGCCCCGCCCGCCCTCACCTGTCCGCCAGCAGCCGCTCCTGCCGCCGCAGCATGTCCCGGAGCTCGGGCAGCGCCCGCCCGCGCAGCCCCGGACCCGCCGCCATCGGCGCCCGCCCGGCAGCGACATGGGCGCCGCCATCTTGCCGGAAGCGACGGCACGGCGGCAGGGCCCGCCTTGCTCGGAACGCGAAGGCCGACACGGCCTCCCGAGGGGGGACCAGGGACGGGGTTGGGCGGTGTGGAGAATGGGAACAACAGCTGAGGAAATGTGTTTTATTTCCTAGCGAATATGGCAGCTGTAATACTTGCGGAGAAGCAGCTGAAAGGCTGTTTATTTGTTTTGGGACCAATTTGACATCTTTTAGCAATGTTTTTTGGCAGTAATTCTGCTTCTTACCCTTCAGAATTCCTTCAGGATTCTGATTTTTCCCCCTCCCCAACACCGATCTGGTATCTTTCTATCATAAGTTTTTTGACATCTTTTTACTGGGGGAATCAATAAAGTCTGAAAATATTTTTTTTTTCTGCAGAAACAAATTGTTATGGAAATTTCTGGTATTGTTTTTGGCCAATATATATGACTTTAAAATCCAGGGATTTCATCTTTCCTTGCCTGTGTTGTGCTACATTTATTAGACATTATTTTAAATTTTTATTACTTTCCCTTTTGAAATATGAACCTTAGAATGGATACGTTCCAGACACATTTTTTAAAGGGAATAATTAGCGCAGTTTTACCACAGTATTTGAAGGGTCACACGTGCCTGACGTGGTGCTCGTCCCGTATCAGTGCGGGCGGGTCCGGCTGCATGAGGCTCATCGCACATCCCGGAGTCACGGAGTCCTTACTGCACAAACGCAGCATCCCAGAAACAATTCCAGGTCAGCCTGGGTGTGACAGGCTGTGCAGAGCAGAGGCAGGATTTGTCCCTGAGCTCAGCATTCTTAGCGAACTCAAAAAGCTGCGAAGGCTGAAATGTCTCCCCTGTTGATGTTTCCACGGGTGAGAGCTGTGCTGTTTCCATGTGTCTGAGCAGCCCTTAGCAGAATGACAATTCATGTTAAGGGCTCAAGGTTTACTTTTCAGAGGTCTGTTAAAGTGTTTACATGGCCTTTATTTTTTAACTTGTTCATGTATGATACAGAGACCAAACACAGAACCTCAGATTGTGGTATAACACTAACTCCAGACCTTCCGAACTGGCACAAGCGTCCTTAGGAAGCCACTCCATCCATAGCAGTGAGGTCACGGTGAGTGGGGGCTCCCAGGTGGCTGCTAGCAGCTTTTTTAAGTTGATCCCAGTGGAGGTTTCTCAACCTGAGCAATAGAGAACAGGCACATTTCTCAGAGGCTGTTAAGAGAGTTGTTTTACGAGCCGGACGAAGGCAGGCCCAGCCCGGAGGGACTGCAGGAGGAAGCACTCCGAAATGTCCGCCTGCCCTTTGTTTGCGCAGCTGGACGGCCCAGGGAAAGGCTGAGGGCCGGGGGAAAATGAGATTAATCAAGTAGGCAGCTACCCATGGAAAAAACACCACAACCAGGGTGAGAAAAGCTGCTCGGTGACGAGTTGAAGAGATCATTTCACTGCCTGTTACTCACAACCTGGATCATCTCCTGTGGAAAATCCCTCGGGGAATTTTGCCTGAAAGTTCAGGGAAGAGGAAATCACTGAGTTTTTCACACCAGGAGATCCCCTGCTGTTAAAGGACACAAATCCTTTGAATTGCTGCTTCTGTAACGCAGGGTTAAGTTATGCTATCTATTGAACATTTCTTGCAGAAGGAACCTTGCTTGATCCTGCTTTTTAGCCTTTCTCCTCTGGAGATAGGAGAAAGCAGGAAGGCTGAGCATGGAAATCACTTCTGCCCACGGGAAAGTGGAAGTCTAGAAGGAACAATCTCATTAGACCACTGCTCTGCACTCACAAGATGTTCAGCTGCTTTATGACATGTACAGGAAAGTAATGCCAGTATTTACAATGGGTTTCAGCTTATGTGCTAAACTGCATAAACATAGGAAAAAATAGAGCAAAAACTGATTAAAGTGCTGGAAATCACAACTGATCCTTCTGTACCTCACATAGAATACCATTCACCAAATCTGTATTGGTTCAAAGTCATTGCAAAGGAATACTGCTCATCTTTACAGCTAGGGAGTTTAAATTTTGAAGCACTGTTTACAGTTCCAAAATGATGAACAAGTAGCTGAAATTTGGAAGGTGCAGAAACAAATATATTCTTGTGTATAAAGAGGTGGGCAGCATCTAAATACACCGTAATTGAGATGGTATCAATTTAGGAACAAATTTGAAGAAGGAAAAATGGATTTATGCTTTTGCAGTCAAGGAGCAGAAGTATGGGGCACTTGTGGGACTGAGGAAAATTATCCTTAGGCATTGCTGCCCCTGGGGTGAAATACAGGTGTGCAGGAAAATCCTCACTGCTCCCACTCTGAACATGAGTGATCACATCCTACAGCAAGTTTGGTTTTAGGACTTTACTCTTTCTTCTATTGGGAGACTGACAGACTGTCATTATTTGCAGTGCACAGTCATGTTTTTATGGTTTCCCTCAGAGTGTTCTTGGCATGTTTGATTAGAGGATTTATTTTGTATCACTTAAATATTTGATCAGCATTTAGGTGAGCTAAATATGTAACAAAACTAGGGGGTTAATATTTTTTACATAGTAGGCTTTCCTACATTTCCTAACTCAGGACATTATCTTGAGCCGTTACTAGTTTTTGGTGAGTTGTTTTCTGTCACTAGATATCTAGAGTTAAATATATTTTTTTCTGCAATAGCATGGCTGGAATTGCTAGGCAATTCAGTATTATTTCTACAAGAAAAGTTCAACTTTATAGAATGTTACTTCTTTTCATTAGGAAAAGAGGCAAAAGAGACTTTAGAACATAGATTTTGGGGGAGGGGGGCATTACTTTTATGGTTTCTCTGCTCCTAGGTGGAAATATTAAGAGGCAGGAGGAGAGGAAACAAGCCCCACAGACAAAATAAACTACCCCCAAAATAGCAGGAAAAAATGGTGTACTTGGAATTTAATTATCTTTTATTTCATTTAGGAAAAAAACCCCTTTTTATCAGCATGACTCACCTTCATAATAATTCATTTTCTTTAAAAAACCCACAAATCCCTCCCTTAACATTATTTCTCTAGAAAAAGCCTCAAGCAATTTAAAAGCAGATCTATATATACTGACAGCTATCAACATACTGGTTTACATATGGGAAGCCACTGTCAGATCATTGTAGTGCCCACACACCACATGCCTTTACAGAATATTGTAACCTCACAAACCTTCACTTCTGCCTGTTTTCTCTTTAAACCATCAGGTAGGTCCCTTTTTCTTTTGAAAACGTTCACATACCTTGAGTAGTAGATGGCTGCTATCACCTTGTTTTCTTCTGTTCCTTCCATGTTGTAGTGTTTGAGGTAGGGCTGGAATGGCCTTAACTCAGGTCTCTTAAGCACATTTCTTCTTTTACACATGCAAATAGCTCCAGGTGCTGAACGGGAATGAAATAAAATGTAAGTGGAATGAAACTCTCAGCAGGTACATCTGCTGAGGAAGATTTCCTGTGCAGAATTACAGGCTTAATGCAGACTGAACTTACTTCTCATCTGTCCATGTCTAAAAGTCTTCAGATGTCAAAACAAGTATCTAAAGCTCTCTGAAAAGTATCCAACTCCTACAGTTCCATGTTGTAGGTTCAGCACCGAGCACTGCTGATCTCCACAGGACTTTATGAGGTCCTGTTGGCAATCTGTACTGAATGCACATACCAAGGGAAGCATTAGTTGAGCAAAAAACTTCACATTCTTCATCTGAGCACTGCAAACCTGCAACACTGTGACTGTAATGTTTGCATGACCTCTTATTTAATTGACATGCACACTGCTTTATTGTGACAGTCTTAAAAAACAAATCTCTATTTCAGTGAGTGGATATCAACTGTAAATAAAGATGGGCCACAGCCATCCCACCCTCATCCTGCTGAAGCCTGCAGAGCATCATCCCAACGTATTCAGGTGTTTTCTGCAGGATCTGAAGCTGCTGGGTTGGGGTTTTTTTCACAAGAGCTGTGCTGCCCAGTTCTTGTTTATCCTGTGCAAGTCAATAGCTCTTTATTTCATGAAAGAATTCATCTACTTTTGTTACTTGGCTTTGAGAAGGAGTCTGTAGCCAGGGAGTGCCTTCCTGTTCTCAAGAGCCCATCTGCCAAAGGAAACACCGACAGGAACATCGGGGCTCCAGCGGAGCCGCTTTGCATCCACACGTGTTTTGAACAAAGTTGTGCAGAGTAACAGTTGGCAACGTTTTAAGGCAGGTTTCTTTCTAAATGACCGTTGACACAAAAGAATAGCAAGTTTAAATACAGTATTTATTGCAATTTATCCTTTTCATGTCCTACATACAGGATGTATTAAAAGCATACAACGTAATGCATTATTTGTACAGCAGATATGAAAACTGTATCACAAAAGACTTTCCAGAGTATCTGGAATAAATCACAAAAGAATACTTATCATGGTACAAATGTAGTCATACAATTGACTTACATTTAGTGCACTTTCTGGGACCTTTCTATATGGCTTTTATTGCTGTTTACAGAAATTTTACTAGTTTCTAAAATTATAGTACTAATTAACCCAATCTCAAATCAACAAAATTTATACAGAAGTGTTACAGTCTTTTCAGTCAGATTTGTTATTATCTATGCTAATTTACATTGCTACCGATTTGACTAGAAAGCTCTATATTTTCATGTAACACAATCATATAAATATGGTTCCTCTCCTGTTCTTCAGAGTTACCAAATTTAGACCAGTAGTCCAATGAAAGGATGGTCACCCAGTTCACTGCTCTTAAAATACATCATAGGCTTCAGTCCTTATTTGGCTTAGAAAAAAATACCACATTTCATCAAACAGTCAAGACAGAATTTACACAGAAAACTTTTACAGTAAGAACTTAAGGCCTTGCTGCAGTCTTGGTAAAGTCTCGAGTAGTTTATCATAATTTTGCAAGTCTCAGAATTAAAATAGCTTGTACTATTTTCAGAGGAGATCCTCTATCAAAACAGAATGAACTTCCTTTTGAAGTCTGTGTCAAAACAGCATTTTTATACATATCCTGTCCTCTCCTACCATTCACTGAGCACCTTACAGTTGTCAGGTTCTGTTTTCTGAATTCTGGCCAAAACCAGAAGGATAAAGGATTTTCACATATTTAATCTTGTTATTCTCTTTTACAACAACATGCATTTCCTTTTATCTAAAAATATCACCTTCATCCATTTACCTTCAGTTTGAAGGTAACTTTTACAAACCCTGGTTCAGAATCAAATTCCTGAAATATAGAGGGACTATTTGGGCACAAAAATGCTAAAAAGACATTATGTAACAACCTAAAGCTCCATCCCTAGTGAACATTAATATACCAGTTGGGATTAGTTTTTAATGTCTTCCGCTTCCAAAACAGATACTGTCCAAATATTTGCTGTTATCAGCCACTAGATGGAGATACGATTCCACAGGCACAAATCTTATCCCTGACATTGCAGTTGAGTCACTACTCATCATCTTGTGGGTTCAGTATGAGGTCAATATTATTATTTTAAATACAACTTTAGTAAGTGTACTTGATTTGAATAGATAAGGACTGCATTTAAGAACTTGCATTAGCCTGGAGATAAAAGCAATCCCTTTGTGAAGCCCTGTGGCAAGGTCAGTATCTCCCAGGATTGGCTGAATGCAAGAACAATATTGACCATATAGAAAACAAAAGTTGTTTGTTTTCTGTAGTTACTGTAATTAAAAAAAAAATCCTTCATTCATGTTAACAGAACTACAATAAATATTCATAATTCAAGTTCACTGAGACTGGGAGATCAAAACAAGATGTAAAGAAATCCCCTATATATTTAAAGGAGTTCAGTACTAGATGCAGTCATTCCTGCTGCTACATGAAGCCAAGGATAAGATTTTAAGTGCTTTGGAAAAAAAATACTCAAAACCCAAAATCCTGATTCAGGATTGCTGTTGCTGTAGGAATTGCAGGGACTGCTGCAGGTTGCAATAGGCAAAATTCTGTTTAATGAAAACTGCTTCCTCTAATGGAAAAGTAAATAAATAAGGTGTCAGGGGTTTTCCAACACAATTACTATTGAATGTACCACCAATGGCCACTCTGTCCCATGACTGAGGAAGTGCAAACCACTGCCTCAGTCCAACAAAGCAAATTCCATTATAATCTGCTCTACCGGTTACTATTTCGAGCAACAAACACAACATTCACCTTCATGTGTGGAGGGAATTGTTTGGAACAGCCCAGTTGCGTCTCTCCCTCCCAGCAAAGAGTGCTGGGTACAAGGGAGCTGCCCCCAGGTGAAGAGAGCCCTCGACTATGCCAGGTCTGACAGGTGTGATCTGCCCTCCCAGTTTGTAGGGGCACATGGGGAGCTTCCACACTAATGCCCTCTGCCAGCATCACTTCAGGTCATACTGACAACACAATAGATTAGAGCTTCATCACACAGACAGAATTATCATACAGTTGAAGAAAACAAAAACTGTACAGCTGTACAACTCCTTCCTTGCAGGCATTTGAAATGACACACTGCACTGGGCAGCTTCTGAAGAAGCAACATTTGCTGCTTCACTTACCCCGCTCCTTCCATATCCCCCTCACAGTCAACGCCAGTAGTAACTTCAGAGACAAAGTTACTGAAAAGCTGCTTTCAGGATAAATTTAGCAAGACTCCATGCTGCTGTTCTTCTCTATGAATTGATAACAATTTATCTAATCAAGCTGCAAAGGCGCAAGGTATCTGCTCCTATTTAGAAAGCACAGTGACTTGACTGCTCAAGATGTGCTGTTCTTTGTGCTGAACTCCAGCACTCTCTTGAACGGGGTGTACGTCCTCACCGGCCTCTGGCTCTCAGGAGATCTGTTCTCGGGACTTGGACTGTTGAGGAGACAAGAAAAACCTTAGAGATTTAATGTCAGAGTATCAGACAGCTGGGCTCAAAATGCCATGGCAATGAACTTGTGCCCTGTTTGGATACCGACAGGCTAAAATTAATTAGTGTGTTTGATATGTTCCATATTTCTTTTCTATAATGCCACGAAGAATATTTGATAAAAACTGTGGCACATACTGGCACATTGACATGCAGGCATTTGCTGGAGCTCATAGTGGAATGTCCAGCAATAAAGTCACTAGGACTAAGGATCCCCTAACAAAAAAACACAGCAATATAGTGTTTAAGAAGACAATTAAATGATCCTGCAACAAAAAAGACAGCAATATTACATTTAAGAAGATAATAAAAGGATTCTGCAACAAAAAAGACAGCAATGTTACATTTAAGAAGATAATTAATTGTGAAAAATAATCCCATGAAATTTAAACTGTACAGAGGTACATTTTCACAGACATAAACCTTAAAAATAGAAAAAATGTTCGATAAGTAGGGGCTGTGCTTACATATAGAGAGGCCACAGAGAAGACAACAAAGATAGGTCTTTGTTGACACCCTGAGTGAAAAACACTGTTTTAAGGTTTCAAAACACATGCCATTAAATTATGCTTTAGGCCAAACCCTGAAATGAGTACATTTTCAAATTATCAAGGGAATTTTACTTCGCTTGCCGATTTCATATCAGCTTGCTGTTCCATGTGGTGATTTACACTCCTCCAATTAAATGGTTCAACTTGCAGGGCAGTTAAGAACAGGTTTACTTGTTGGTACTTCAAGCAACATGCAGTGGGGTCCTGCTTAGCTTAGTATTTTGTTTTCTGTTTGGTCCTTCCCTGTGGTGACTTTGGGGTGAAGATTCAAGTGCGAGGCCAGAGCCGTGTTGCCAGGGCTCAGTGCAACCCTGAGCAGTGCCCGGGGCAGAGGAAGGGGGAGGAGAAGGAAAGGTACAATTCCTGATCTTTCCAAAGCCAGGCTGCAGAGCCACTGGCCACCACAGAGCAGAAACAACACTCTGGTGCAGAAGTGGGAACGTTTGGGTTCACTAATACAGCACCAATAAGGGATATTATAGGGAATTTTTCTACGAGCAAGCCAGAAAAACAAATACCTGTATGGAAGGTCACATTCTACACCAGTATCTCTGGTTTCTATATTGGTCTTTGGTTGGTTTTCCATTAAGTAGTCCAGTTTATCTTGTAATTCTTTATTCTGGAAAACAGTAATTTTCATCCCAAGTTTATTTTATTTAAATTATGTTATGGAAACAAGGAAATAAAATTGCTCATTGCCTTCACCCCACAAGAAATAATGTAAAAGTATTGACTGAAAAAATAAAGGAATCCTTAATTCTGGGAAAAAAATATAAATTAAACCAACAATTTTATTCAGAAGCTTCTGGTTTAAGTCATTATAATACCATTATAAAATTTTAAGTTAAGAAACTCAGCATGAATATTGAGAATTTATTACATGCATTCCTCATGTGACTGGTGTCATAAGTTTAATTTTCATTTGAAAATACAAATACATATACATCAAATGTAAATGTAAATATATAAATATGCAAGTAAATATGTAAATATGCATGCAGATAACACCAGATGACATTGGTTCAAATTTTATTTGGTTTCATAAAATAATCACAATAACATAAAAGGTAATGCCTTACCTCACATTCTAAGAAAGAGATTTTTTCTAAAAGCTGTACTATAAATAATTCCTTTTCTTTTACTTTCTTCCTTAGCATTTCAATCTATGAAGAAAAATGAAGCAAAGACATTTACTTTGATTGGGATGTAAAGAGAAGGGGAAAGACCTAAATACCACAGGAATAAACGTTTAATTTTATTGCTCAGCAAGAACCGAATACCTCTAAATATTCACAAACTGCTTTAATTTGTGGATTAGCTATCAAATTCAGTGGACTTTTACTAAAGTGAATTAATTCCATAGAACAGTTAAACTGAAATAAAGGAAAGCTCAGAATACATTCATTTTTCCTGGCAGTCATTATATTACACTGATATGCAAGAAAGACCACTTCTAAATACTTGGGTCAAATTTTCCAGGCACTCTCCCCAGTCACTTGTTAGCTCTATATCCTAAAACCTATGTTGTGAACAAACATTAACATCCCCTTCAAAAACACCACTGTAAAACTTTTTCAGTATGTGTGCAACGTGATTAGCAGAAATATTCTCATCCTGCTAAAGGAGAAAGATAATACTCAGGGTACAGTAATGAAAACCACAGCACAGTATTGTCACCCTCCCAAAAATATACTAGATGTTATAAAACATTGAAACTAAAATGCACAGAACTATGAAAAATATGAAGCAAAACAAATGCATAAATAAAACAAAAAAACGGGCAGATATAACACCAACTGAAATTTAATTTAATCTCCATGACTTCAGTTACCACATCTCATTGACACAATGATCAGTTTTTATTTGGAAGAGCTAAAATGCAAACTCCATACAGTGTTTTCAGCTGAACAGTTACAGAATACAGGAGTGCTGTCATCATCCATCTTCCTCAAAATCAGGTATTTCCCTTCTTTCTCTTTTAGTTTAAAGTGCATGTAAAACTACCCATGTCATCTGAAGCTAAGATCATTTCAGTTTGCAACTCACAGAAACACAAAGCTTGTGGCATTTTCACAAAATCTTAGAACATATCTTGATTTTCATATTTAATTACAACTTTGTTTATTAGCATGACTAAATGAGGTCAGCTATGTCTTTGCTGGTTCAATAGCTTCAGTCCTGCTAATAAATTCCACTTCAGAAAGATAAACTCTTCTTTTAGGACTTTCAAGTGGATCTTCTCTATTAATATTCTGTTCTCCTACCATGCATAGAAGGATATAATATTCATACCACTAATCAGTGCAGCACAAAGAAACCCGAAGCCAAGCACAGCTGTGTTATCAGGGGAGGGGTTTGCCCTGACACACAGCAATTCTTGTTATTGAAAGGAATCAACCCCATCAGCTGCTTGGTCTGGTTTTTACATCAAACACAAAATATTTCTGCTTCCAAAGAAGTGATCAAATTATCTGTCATCCAAAAGCAAGACCAAACTCTTGTGTTTCATAGCCATTTACCTTAAGTTATATTCACTCTATGACACAAAGGTTCTAAGACATGCAATAAACTGTGACCCCAACCATTATGTTTACCAGTAGGTACAAACAGAGTTTGTGTAAGTAAAAATTAAACTTCTATTTGTTTTTTCTTCACATTGGCTATGAAGAACACAAACTCCCTAAGGTATTTTAACTACAACAGTCTAAAGGCAAAAATGAGCACGGACACCTTAAAATCTAACAGAGAATACAAAGAGGAACACCTTGACAAACAGCTTCCTCCCCTTCCCAAACACAAAACTGAACTCCAAAAAGACATTTTGTAGTTTGGTGAGAGTGCCCCAAGGACCAGCAGACTGACCCATCCACAGCAGCACTCCCTGCCTCACTGGGACATGTTTACAGAGTACACAGAACCCATTAAATCAATCTCTTAGTCCCTCTGAAGAATTACACCAGATTTTTAAAATATGCTTTCCCTTCTGCAGACAATATGGTCCTGTGCCATCACATGCTCCAAGTCCCAGTCCAGCAGCAAACCAGAATGGTGTTGGCAATCGTGTAACTTAGAGAACACCTTTGGGTGGATCTTTAGAATGCTGGGAACTCACAGGCACACAGACAGAATACATTCCAGGATAAATAAATTCAGCAGTGGGTAAAAGGAGAGGCTGTGCTCCCCAGATGCAGCAGAGCACTCTGTGAGGCCTCTGCTGAAGGAAAGCACGGCCAGGATGGAGCACGAATGCTGCACCTCCAGACATGTGGCCAAATAGTTGTCTCAGCAGCTACTGCAGTCCAAGGGCTGAAATAAGTGGCCTGACACAGATGACACATCCCATCAGAGTAATTTACTATATAAAAAAAGTTTATTTACTGAATAAGGACTTGAGTACACATCATCTTACACCATTAGCACCAGACCAGGAGTGAACCTGATTTGATTAACCCTTGAGGGGATCTGACACAGAAAACCAGGGAAAATATGAATAACTTTAAGGAATTATATTATTACTCTATTAAATAAAAAAAGTCCAAAGCCCAAAAATCCAAGACTTGAGAGTATCTTTGCTTCAAGGAGCAGCCCAAAGCAAGAGAACAACTAGCAGGTGACAGAGCAATAGATTTTGACTTTGGGTTGAATGTAAGGTAAGGAGGAGGAAAGGAGAAGTAAGATAGGTCAAACCCAATACTGAACTCCAGGCCTGAGTGGTGGCCAGAATAGTCTGGTCAGAATAGTCAGAAACAAATCGGTTCAAGCCAAAGACTCTCAAATTCCATGGACTGACTCAGGTATCTAACTCATTTCTGGACTGACTCCAGGATAAAATTATCACCAAGATGTTCCTATGTTTTCTTTGGTCAATGCCCAAGGCCTATACTCCACCTCATCCTTGCTGTGTGTGCAGACTTTAGCATTCCAGCTCACTGCCAACTCAGCAACTTGCTCCCAAATCTGCCTTTTGCACAACTCCCCTCTCAGATTTCTTCATGATTTTCCTCAGCACTATTCAGGTACATCCTTCAGGCTCTCTCCCCCCAGCCTTCTCTAGAAGTGCCCAAACAGACTTACCCTAGCACTTAACTCTTGACCTGACTTGCATCATTAGGACTCCACACTACCACCAGTATTTCCATAAACTTCATGCCCACATTAAGCAGTCAAACACAACTGGCAACCTACTTAGAAATATCATTTACATTAATGACCCACTCATTCCTTTCAAAACAGCTCTGCTAACAGTAAAACTGTGACTTTAGCAACCCTGGGCCACAGAGTCACCCTTTTCCCTACCACTTCATTCTCTCTTAACCTCCCCCACCCCACTGCATTCATTGCTCCTGCCTATTCCAAAACCGAGAAGGGAAAAGCTACAGGGCCCAAGCTACAGTTTGTAATTTATCAGGTCTGTGAGTGAGTTGAGGGGCATCATGTGCTCTAGGCCATCCCAGGGGCTGGGCAGCATTGCCACAGTGCCATAACAGCCAGGAGGGATGAACCCCCTGGCTCAGGCAGTCACAGGGGCTGCTCAGGAGCTCAGCCCTTCGGCCACCCCATCTCCATCCCCGGCATTTCACTGTGGGGCACAGGAAGGCCACCTGATCTCTCCCCATCCTGGCACGATCCATGAAGTTCCCTGCAGACTGTGCTGGGTGTGCAGCTTGCATTTCACATACCCACTGCAATTTCTGATGACCCGAATCAGCACGTAAGGCCCCACATGCAATGTGAATCATCCTGAAATTATCCACTGGCTCAGGACTGACATGGTCTTGCACTTCAAGCTCTCTCCTGCTTGTTTCCATCCTGTTGCTGTTACCAGCTCTGTGGTTTTGCCTCCTTCTGAAACCTTGAGTTCTCTCAAACTCCCTCAATCTCCAGACTGTCACCTTATCTTCTGGTAACTCCAAGAAAATTCAATTCTTGTCCATCCCATCACCAAAGATCTATTTCTTTCTCACTAATGCACCTTACAGAGCCTCCAAATACCAAACACTTGTCGTGGTACTTGAATGGGATGTGTAAATTCTTTCTAGGAAGAGCTGCACTTCTTTGTCTTGCACCACCAAGCAACTAAACTTTGTTTCACTAAGACAGAAAGTGAGATATAAGAGTCAACACCATTAAGCCAATCTCATGGATAGAACACCTAAGAACAGTCAAGAGGAGAACTGCAAGACCCAAAAGAAAGAGTCCTTAAAGAAATGCTGGAGATGTGAGTAGTGGTATTAGAAGGGAAAGTCAACAGAATTACAAAGCTATTAAAGCAGAAGGAAAGAGCATCTTAAGAGTAAATTAAAATTATGTCCAATTGCAGAGTTTATATAAAGAAAGCCTGAAATAGAAAACTTTATTTTATTCTGTGTACTGGGACACGGATATGGAGGCTTAAAATATACAGTGATCTACTGGATTGGAACAGATCCAGCTATTAGGTAAACTCAGTCAACATTTACAACTTGATATTATCATCCATTAGTTTAAAATATTTATCAGAACATGACAGTTTTAACATACTTAAGTATGATGTATTATTCAAGTATATTGTATTTTCCTTATTCATCTCCTATTAATGGATTGGGCATCTGTAACACTGATACAGAGACATGAACAAACTGGTCATAAATATGACTGAACACAGGACAAACACGATACACAGCATGCACAAAACAAGACAGACAAGACATTGCAACATCGGCCTGAACTCTCAGAGGTAATTCCTGTACAAGGAGAACAGGATTTTCCTCAGTCCAATATTTCACTGGACCTTAAGTGATATTCATCAGAGGCTAGACAAGAGTGTTGAAATTTTTTCAGGGAACAATAATACAGTAAATAGGGATAAGCACCTTTGCCTTTTAATCCTCCCTAAATCACTTGAGCAACCCATCAATACCTTCTGTATTTTGAAACTCACATTGTATTTAATGAAAAAGTAACAACTGATTGATTTGAGCTAATGCACCAACTTACAGACCTTCCTAAACCAACGAGCTGCAAGAAGACATTAGGCCAGACTTTGATGCACATGTATTGCCAAAGCAGGCCCGTGGGCTGAGATGCCCTGATGAGTTACAGACATTGGCTCCCTGTCTGCAGTTCAACCACCTCCTTAAGAGCTACCTCAGTAATGGGCAAGTTTTCTAATTAAGGACTTGGCCAGGCAATTCCCAGCTGAAAGGGCTGATGTTATGCATGTATAAACACTCTCACCAACACCAGCAGTGACTCTACTCCTGCCAATAGATAAGCAATGTACTGCTTGCTCAAGTCCACTGAGGGATGCCAAACACTTGAACTGGGGAGAGGGGGAGCAGGAGGCAACTTTTTTGTGTTCTGTCCTTTATCTTCTTCCTCCAAGCTCCCAAGGTGGGTTTCTCTTTCTACATTTCTTGTTTGTGTTTTTGTCGGTGTTTTGTTTTCACGGTAGGTACTATACAATGCAGATTTGGGTTAATACAAATTCGGCATCTGTCTGTTGCTGGTGATTCCATCTTCTCACTGTATCCTTCTGTGCAGCTTCCTTTACTTGACCTTGAAACTCTTCTTCCATATTAAAACAGGGAAGTTTTCCTATATATCTGGAGATGGAGTATCTTGACACAGATGTTTTGAGATGGTTAAGTCTTTGGTGGAAAAATTTCTTCTTTATTCCCCACTTGTGCAATATAAAGTATCTTCTGTATTTGGGACATCATTTGCTCATTAGTACTTTGTCCTTTCATGCAAGTATCTTCCACAACAGAACAGGAGACAGCTTCTCCCTGGTGTTTGGTCACCATTTATTATCCAACGAATCTGAGACTAAAGCTGGAGAACAGCTCATGGGCCATGACCTAGAGACAGTTCAATTCAGTAGTTAGGGGGATTTCATGTGAAATCTGAGTTCTGTAGATAATTTCTTGTCATGAAATCAAATATCCTTTTCTCTTCAGACCCCTTCAGAACAGCTTCATATATGTGCATCGACCCACTCACCTTGCTTACAAAATGTTAATGCTTATTTCCTTCCCTCTTCTGCTTCTCAACAATGAAACCCTATTACATATAAAATAAGCTTATTGTGCAATGAAACTGCAATCCACTTCAATGGCAATTGCACACATCTCAAAACTAAAGTTCTCTTCATTCTCTCCAGGCTTGAAACTGAGATCAAGCCACAAAATAATTTTGCTGCTGATCTAAAATCACTGTTCTGCATTTTATATATCTTACACTAAACTCACATTTCCTACACTGGCTCAGGATGAAGTGGTTGACTGTACCAAATAGATACTTAAAAGACAGCTTTCACCCCTCTCACAGAACAAGAGCAATTTCAACCCTGAAAGAAACAATGAGGTAGCAGCTTTCCATGCCCTCCCATGGCACCTCTGTGCCTCCACCTGCCTGCCCAATTCTGTCTCTTCAGTGGAAACTTCTTAGCAGAAGGGCCTGAAGTTTGTGTGCCTCCACGTTTGACCTAAGAGTCTCCCTGCAGATTCTTCGTCTCAAACTGTCTTTGAAAATCTCTCTCTGCCCAGCCACACTTTAAGATAACTACAAAGGCAAGGGCTAAAAAAACCCTGAGCTTTGGGTGACCCACTGTGGCCATCTGTCTCTTCTCACACTTTCTTTTAAAGCCTGCAATGTACAAACAGTATGAGGAAAAGGCTGGGTTTCTAAACACCTGCCAAATGCAGGTCCTGCACTTTCAACTGCCAGCACTTCATTTAAAATGTACTACACTAAGCTGTGAACAAACAGATTTATTTAACAAACAAGTTCAACACAGGGATAAATCTGTCAGCCTTAAATCATCTGCAATACCTCTCTAATGAGAACATGAGGCTTTAAGACTATGCAGACTATGACTTTCTGCTCAGCTGGTGCACTTAATGGGCTGCAGTCTTGGCTCTCACGGCAGACAATCCCTACAAGGCTGAAAAATGGATATGAATCAGACCTAACACACAGAGATGCTGAAAGTACCAACACCAGCAAACTTCCATTTTATTTCTTCCATTTATTTTTCTTCTGAAAGTTCCTTCCTGTGCTACTATTTAATTTGTGACTGGTTGGACTAGATCAAGTTGAAGAATGTTCTATTAATGCCTGAGATAGAAGGATTTATTTTCAGGAAAAAAAAAATTAGAAGCAAATGATGTCTTTGCCAAGGAGTATATGCACATTGAGTTGTGATTTTCCTTCTCTGTCTGGGCTCAATTCCCTAGATCACATGGCCAGTGCATTCAGTACCAACAAGATGGGACCTATGAAGAGGAAGGTGTTAAATGCTCTTTCCCTCCACGGCCTCCTACATTTGGTGCTCCTCTGCCAGCATCCCCTTTCCTGCACGCCTAAGTTAGGACTGACCACCACCTAACACATTTTAAATGCCATCAAAACAGCACGGGAGGTGTTGGAACAGCCTAGTGCATCACAAAACTCCACTCTAAAACTTCTCTTTCACTTCCTCCTGACTGCTTGCAGCTCTTTTCAAGAATGCCCTGTTTCTGTCGCTCGCAAGTGATCCATCATCTTTCCTAAAAGGCCCGAAGAACAATCTATTTTGTGATTTTTTTCAGCCAGGAGATTCATTTCAGTACTTGTTCAATTCTGACAGTTCTCCATATGAGTTTGAAGCAGTATATCTTGTTTGTTTATCACCCCTTTGCAGTGATTTTCATCTCTCCAATTTGTCTAAATTGGAGATGGTAACAGCACAAACCCCTGATTTACACTGAAAGAATAAACCCATTATTTATATTTCAGATTTGTGTCCAACGATACTAAGATAAATACTAAACAAAGCTCATCCTGTAGTCAAGCAAGCACAGGCTTGGCCATCTTTCTCACCCAGTAGTTCCTGCAGTAGCTTGTTCATGTTTCAGCTTCTAACAAAAGCACTGCCAATAATTTTGCCTATTTCCTTTCTTTACACTTCTCTCCTGAGTTTCCCAGGTCAGCCTGTTCTCGGTCTACTCTCATACCACAGAGCAGCTCAGCATTTCAGAGAGCAGGATTTCTCACTGCTTTGATCATTCTTTCTCAATTATTTAAACACAAGTTATCAATCATTATAATACCCTCATAAATCCTAAGATGGCATGTTATTTTACAGATACGAAGCATGAAAGTATTGCAATAATGAGTAACACAACAGGGGTTTGTGGCAGCTTTCTAGGTATTCTTCCCCATTATATTTTGCAATCAGTTTAGTGTAGAGGGGGTATATGCTTAAATATAGACTGATGTACATGTTTTCTGGGACTTAAATAGTAGTGCAATCTTCCCTATTTACTCTAGAAAGTATTTTTAGTGCTGCTACTCACTAGTTTTTAACTTAGAACAGGCTCTTCAGATAGCATTCCTTTTCAGTATTTTTGTTGAAGATTTCTCAGCTTCTATGACATAGTTAGCAAGTGTTGCTTAAAATACACCTAAACACTTGTCAAATATTACATAGAAAAGAGCACAAAATCATGAAAAACACCACGTGCTTGGATAGCTGAGGGCACTCACATCTGCAATGCTTTTTCTCTTTCCCCATGATGGACAGCTACTCTTCTCTACACTACTAAGGCTGCTAATTAGGGCCTCTAATTAGGAGTTCAGTTTAAAATAGTGCATGCCAACTGTATTGTGTGTATTCCCTCAAACACAGCACAAACACAAGCCACAAACAGAACAAAATTAAAAAACCAAACCACCAATTAATTAAATGCCTAATGTATTTGGTACCATCTGACCTGATCAAACTTCTGGTACAGGAGTCTTTAGCCAGCTCACTAGTGAAAACAGAGATGTAGCTACAGATGTTCATGCAGTTCTCAAGGAAACTGAATTAAAAGAAAAACTAAAACACACAAGGACTAAAGCAGATAGCAAAAAAATATTCCCTATGGCTACATGGCAGTCAAGAATTTACACAGAGGCTTAATTGGTTTTGAAAAGCAGGCAGACATCAATTAAAATTAGACATATTTGACAGGTCAGTAGTGACTTGGTCACCTAACACTGTCCTTGTTAAATGATAACCAGGCAATCTAGAAGGGTTTTCTGTGTATATGAAGGCACGAGCAGAGATACATTACAAGGAATCAGCAAGCTAAACTGACCCATTAAAGCTAATATTTGTGGAATCATAATCATTGCCTCAAGCTTTATACACGATTTTTTGCCAAAACATCCGAGAGCTGGAAGGATTTGTTATACCAATGTAGCCCACTAGGGGTCAAGTTACATCCAGCAGTTTAAAAATATATTTAGTAATAAAGGGCAAAATTTAGGCCACCATCCTCCTATATCACTAGAATCATCTGGGTTGCCACATGTATCACAAAATGACAAGTCCTTTAGAACTTTTCTTTAGAACAAACAGAAAAAAATCATAATATGATGGTTGGTGCACAGAGATACAAAACAGATTAAATTATTGTTCCTATAATCCATTCATTAGATGGATTGAATTATTAGATTGCAGAAGTTTTCCTTAATAGAACACCACAGTATAAAGATTGTTAGTTCAGTTATAGACCAGCTGTGATGCTTGAAAATAGTGACAGTGGCAAGCTGAGCTAAAAACAAAACCTCAAGACTTGATATGTCTGATATGACAGAAGAACTTTAATCCTTCTGTGTAGAAGACACTTAGTATCACACATCTGATCATGCAGCAGGGCTACATAAGAATCTTGCAGAACAAAACAGATATAAGTAAAGATATATATATATAAATACCAACTTGACAAAAATGAAACAACCATGTCTAATCAGAAATCCTGTAACAGCACTTCGTGAATGCAGAAAGAATGCCTTAGATTTGAGTGGTTTCCAAACATATGATTTTATGAATGTGAGATGTCCAAATACAAATAAAAGATTTTTAATGAAGGCCTATCCTCTGTGGAATAGGAAGGCTTGTGTAATAGAACTCTTAGCCTGCCTTGTAAATCTCCAATTTAAACTTAATTTACCTATTTCCACGTCATTCTTTCATCCATTTGGAGAAACAGAAATGTTTGCAATTAAAGCCTTCCGACTGTGAAATAGTTTCCTGACATATAGGTAGCCTGTAACTTGAAGCAGCTATCCAGTAAAATTCCACTTAAAATTTTACAGGAAATGATATCAGCTAAGATGGTGTCCCAAGACCAGGGTAAAAAAAGACGAGTGGTGAAAAACTGTGTTTGCAGGCCTATTTCTGTGAGGAAACACATTGGGAAAACAGAAACAAATAAAAAAAACCCCAAACAAAACCCTCCAAAACCAAAAGAACAAACATTAAAGGTCAGGTTTTGCCTTTCACTTCTGTACAGGAAGGAGACCTTTAATGAGTAGTCAGCAGGTACCCTCTGAATGGTTCAAACTGAGTTGCAAGTTGGATGTTGCATTTCCTGAACTACCACAAAAAGTCCCAGAATTAGTGTCAGCCTAAAGATCACAGTTCACAACCTGCAGCCACTGGATTAAACTGCTTTCACCCCGTCTTTCTGCTTCACTCCCTCCAGAAGCTTAACTCATCTTCCATTGTAACTAAGGTGCCATAAGGAAACTGCACACAGGACAGAGTTCCCTTTGGAACATTTACTAGAAGAATCAGTGCTCCCCAAATACTCAGAGTTGTTTTACTAGATCTCACCTCCTCGACCATATGCTTGACTTTCTTCTGTTGGCAGTGCACCATGTCATCCAGATGTTTGATTCGCTCTCTCAGGCTGGCTGCAACCTCCTCCAAGTGCTGTGACCTAGCAAAGCATGCAAGAGTCAAGCATTTAAGTGGGGAGCTGTGCAGCATAAGCAAAACAAGAACAATCCCCATAATTCACCATAAATCGGGACAGGCGAGTCAAATTCCACCGACAGATGTCAATTTGTCCAAAGTACGTTTTAATGGTAATCTTAGTCCCAGTGCCTGTCTCCACCCAAGTTTACTCACCTTTGTCTTGCATACTGGCACTCTTACTCAGAAGCCCCAAGTGCTGACAATTAAACAAGGTGACAAAACTCATCTCAAGGTGTGTTTTACCTTTAAGTGAAAGGTTTTTAGACAACTAGATCTTTATCATTAGAAAGACACATTTAGCCTGACTTATTACCACCTACAAACGTTTTGGAAACCTATACTGAACAAAAGTCAGGAAGCAGGTCTGCTTTCAAAGCTGTCAGGAAAGCCTTGAGTCAAGAATTTGGCAGAGCTGCCAACAGCAGCAGAATGTTAACTGGAGTGGTATTAACTCATCAACAGTCAGCAGGAATTGTGACTGTTTTTAAGTTTGTACATGACTCTTCAGATAGATCCTGCATTTCACTTTAACACAGAAATTGAACACCCACAGAATTCCTGCCCCAAGTTGGTTTGTCAGCTTGTCAGAAAAGCAGTTTTAGAATATGCAAAGAAACAGGAGTGAAGCTTTTTAATAAATTTTTTGGCTCGTTGGCCACGGGAGACTCCATTTTTATCTGAATGTACAGTTCTTAAAATTCTTCAAAGAACACAATGACCTGCTTACAAAATAAACTTCTGTACTCTGAGGTTCAAGACTGGACAGAATTTGAGAAGTGGAGGAGGGGAATCAAAAACAAAAAGGCTTTTTTCATCTTGGTCTGTGCACAGCAGAAGAAACTGTTGAAGTTGCAAATAGAACTACCATTCTGAGACAAAGCAGCAGATGGCAAACTGTAAGACATGATTCCAGTGAATGACTGAATTGTATCCTGTTTCCCCCCAAAAGTCTCTATTAACAGTGAAGCACTCTACAGAAATTTAACTGCAGCACTTTGACAAGGACCCAAAAAATTCAAAACATTGCTGCAGCTTTTTCAGTTGTGAGTATTAAGGTCTCACAAAACTGTAATTTGTGTTTTTGATTGGAATTTTAACACATATTTAGTCTCTCATTGAAAGATTCAGAATTGTAAGCATGGATAGCAATAGAGAAATGGAACAGACATCCATCCTCAGGTGGAGATCAAGTGTCTGGTCAGGTGCAGACAGGTAAAGAGATGTTAAGAAGAGACTTCAGCATCACCTGAACATAGATTCATTGCTTGCATAGCATAGATTGCAACTGTGAGCTTGCTTGCATTGCACAAATTCCTGCCTCAACATTGCCTTTACCTCTTCACTGCAGTGTAACTTTTCACGCTGAAAAGGATTCACTGAAGCGAGAAGAGTCTGTGTTATTCAGAAGTAAAGGAAGAAAGCAATTATCTTTCATCTCCATATTCTATGTTGCTGAACATCTGTTCACTTTAAATTATTATTTTAACAGGCTGCTGTGAAAAGCCATTCTTGCCCTGACACCAGAGAACCTGGTCACAGATCAACACAAGCACGCAGTGAGAGGCTCTCAGCAGGGACCTCCTTTTATGTTTATACTTCCTAAAGAACAGCAGGATGCCAAAAACCTTGAAACTGAATTTCTGGGTGCCACAGAACCATAAGTAGTAATCAAGTACAGTTATTCAGTCTCTGGTTTATCTTTACCCGCTCAAGCAGCATCATATAAACCTTTGAGTGGCAGACACAATTTTCACTCCAACTTCAGCTACTCTATTTCAGTGCTGGATAGAATTCTCTTGGAACTTGGCCTCTGACTTTGCTTGAAGCTTTCTTTTGCCTGGTCATGTAAATAAACTTTCGTTGAGGTAGACAATCCCTATCAGACTCCGGGTTTTAAGTTAAAAAAAGTAAAACTGACGTCTTCAAAAACAACCCATCCCCTGAAGCTTCCTAGCAATATTACAAGTTCCACAGACAAGATATATCTCACCTTTCACTGTCGGAGTTGTTTTCGGATTTCGCTCCATGTATTTGTATTTCATTCAATTCAAGCTGTTTTTGCAGCTGCTGACGCTCCTAAACAAGAAATGTTATCCTTCAGTTCTCCATGTGTCAAAATGTAAAGGCTTCACAAAGCATATTTCATTGCAATTCAAAACATCATTTGTGAAATTAAAATAGAAACTGATTAACCAAAATTCATGCATTTCCTACAGCCAAGGAGCATAGAGTGCATAATAATAAAACCAAATTCCCAGCTATGCATGGAAATAAGATCAGAGTTTTCAATTTTCTATTTGAAGATGTATGGTTGCACTTGAAACTGAATTTTTTTAATAAAAAGATGAGTCATCAAAATCTTTAACTACATAAATGTCAAATTGTCCATGTTATCTCTCCAAAAAGATTTCTCAATCCAAGGCTGAGATAAAAGGTGTTGCTGTACTTTCTTCCCCCCAAACATTCCTGATTATTTTTAAGTGCTCAGCAGCACAGTGCTTGTGAAGATCTATGAGGACTCAGGGACTGAGTCAAAACAAGTTAACAGAGAAGTAAATCTGTTATCCACTTTAATGGGAAGTTAAGAGGCATTCAGTCGTACTCAGCCAGATAAGAGCAAATTAAATAACTAATGTGAAGAAACTCATTGGTACTTATGAACTACATTGCAATCCTTTATTCACTGTGTAACACAAGTTGTAGGCTGAAGCCCAGATGAAGTTAATGGAGCCACTAAAGGGGGATATTAAACTGAATGATTTCTCACTGTAGTCACTAATTCTACCTACAGATTTGCAAGTATTAGACAAAGGGGGCTCAATGCACATTAGACTAACCAGTCAAGCCAACTGGCTTATAAAAACCTATCTCTCAGTAAAATACTGAGATTAAACATGTACTATACTGAAATAAAAATGGTGAAAAAGCCCACTTCATTTGTAAGAACAGAAGATTGTATTCACTCCACTGACTAAAATTCTCTCTGCTCCTGCATTTCAGATAGTGAGGCACAAATTTTTAAAAGATAATGAGATGACTGCTACTGAATGAAATGAGAAATACCAAAGTACATCCAAGACCATTTCATGGTCACTGCAGCCAAGGCTGCCCTTGAGCTGCACATTCCCCACCAGCCCCTTCTTGTTGGAGAGAACAAGGTCCAGCACAGCACCTCTCCTCATGGGCTCCTCTATCACTCGGAGAAGGAAGTTACCAAAACATTCCAAAGGAAGTTATCAACACATTCCAGGGACCTCAGTTGCTTATGCCCTGCTGCACTGTCCCTTCAGCAGCTGTCAGGGTAGTTGAAGATCCTCATGAGGACCAGGGCTTGTGAATGTGTGAGACACTCCCATCTGTCTGTACACAGCCTCAGCTGTCTGTCTGTCTGTCTGTCTGTAGAGAGCCTCATCCTTTCAGCCTGCCTGGCTGGGTGGTCTGTAACAGATCCCCACTATAATGTCACCTGTCCCTGCTCTCCCTTTGATCCTGATCCATAAGCTCTCAGTCAGCTCCTTATCCATCCCCAGGTGGAGCTCCATGCACTCCATGGACCTACCACAGCAACACTTGTAAGTGATTTTGGATCATTTATGATTTTTACTTGATTAGGCTTAGACTTTGCACACCAAAGGGAGACTGAATGGTCTTATTAAATTCCTTCTTTAAAGTAATGTTCATTTCCTAAAGAAATGTTGACACTTTAGCCCTGACTGTAAAGAGAGCTAGAAAGATAGAACAACCACTTCATCACAGTGTATCTGTGGCAGTCCAGGTCCATTTCTGATCTGAATACAATTACTAAGATACAAACAGCAATGGTGTGTCACTGAGCAGCAGAAAAAGAACAAGAAGTTAAATTTCCTCCATGCACTGGTGCACTTCCTTTAAAGGCAGCAATCAGCTGACTCTCATACCACTTCCATGCGTTCAATCAGCCTGTCCAGCTCCCCAATTCTCTGGTCTTTTTCCTGGATGCTGGTTTCTGTAATTTGCATCTTCTTATTGGCCTCTTCAATAGCCTTCAGAAGCCGATTTGTTTCCTCCTTCAAATAAGAACATTTACAGTCACATTAGCACCTAATATATTAATGAGGAATTTTTATTTTTCTTTTCTTTTAGGCTACAGAGTCAGGCTAATAGCTTTTACTTTTACCCATTTCTTAGATATTTGTTTTCTCTTCTGAGGATGCTGTGAAGTAACAGCTAAGAAAAATATGCTGTTGCAGAAGACAATTTTTAAAATACCGAAGTTTGCCATGTTTAGTTTTGTACTTTCCTCACATGTAAAGCAATATGAATAGAAAGAGACAGGGGCATCTATCTTCAATCTCCATCATCATCCATCTCTATCAGTTAAAAAATGCAATGACTAACTGCTCATAGAAAGGTCTTCCTTGGGCCTAAAGGAAACCAAAGAACAGGAAGAGTTCTTGCTCCAGTAGCATCCAGTGAGGTTGTTCCCCCTCTCCTTCCTAAACTGTCACTAAAATTGGGCATTATATTTTTCTATTTTTTAGAGAATCAAAAGTTAAAAACCCAAATAACTTCATTTCAAATTTTGAAATGTACATTATCATTAACATTACTATGTTGGAACACATTCTTTTCTTAGTCCTACAACCCCAGAAGTTTGCAAAGGTTAGTAACTATGGCATGACTAGTCACAGAGACAGAAGTGAAGGAATACACGTCAGCTCTGGGGTACTGAGTGATTGAGAAACACCACCAAGCTGAGCACCACTCTTGCAGGTTTGCTATACATACCAGGAGGATTTCTTTCTCAGCTTTATGTTTCTGTTCCTCTTCTCGCATCTTTTCCTCATACTGACTGTACAGTTTTCTTGTCATCTCTCTCATGACTTCAGCATTGGCTTCCTGCGATGATTCCACCTGTGAGGGAGGAAAGTTGACCCATCAGTCAGTACAGCATTGCTGGCAGCAGGAGAAAGAGAGTTCACATGATGTAAAAATAACACTTTGAGCTTCAGCTCCACCTTGTTACAAATCTGACATTGCTGAAGCAGATTTCCACTTGCATGAAGACCATTTACAGCATTCTGCCAGCACACACATCATTGCAACTTCTAGAAGTTACCGTTTCATCAAGTTTCAATTTGTCTGAATTTAACCCATTTGCTCATTGCTTATCCAAGGTCAGGCAGTGCCTCTTTACTGAGCCCTTTCCTTACAGCCTCCAAGTCACTTGGTTTGCTACCCCATTGAAAACACTCAAAGCAATAATTACTTTATTGCAGTACCCCCTCCCTGCTCTCTCTTGGTTTTTCACATTCTGCTCTTTGTGTAGGCACAAGAACTGGGGTGACAATGGAGGAAAGAAGATCAGGGAACAATTAAAATTAAAATTAATATTCTCAGTGATGTGGAAGGGTTAATTTTTAACAACAGAACCAGAAACTTTACTAGGGCTACAGGGAAGAGGGTAAGAATGGTAATTCTGAGACAGGATTTCCTCCTTCTGTTGGCTGAAAACACTGACTGAAACACACCCTCGGTGATTAAACACCAGACAGGATACTCACAGTTTAAGCCTGTCTACTGGATAAACCACAACATAAGCAAAGTAAAATAACTAGTCCAGAACTTAGATCTCTTCCTAGAGATGCTGTGAAACAGCCAACATTACAGTGAAATCCTGTGGGTGCTACAGAAGTGACAGGAAGAGGAGGAATATAGTGTGATCTGGGAAGAGAATCAAGTGCTCCCTGCTGATCACTACACTTTCCACAGCTACAAAATACATAGTTCTGATGATTAAGGTTTTGGGTTGGTTCCTTTTTTTTCCATTTCAAGAACTGAAAGATTTTTTAAACCCTTGTGTTGATCTTGCATGGCAGAAACAAGCTTGTGTACTACCCTGTGCAAAAACAACACTGCATTTCATCCTTTTGAAAAGGGACTGAGCTCTGAAGGACTCCTCTGGTACTACAATTGTCCCCTCTGTCATCTCACCTAGACCAAGCCTGGGGAACTTTATGTGAGGGAGTGGAGTTATATTAATATTCCACATTTCAGGAAGCCTGAAAGAATCATATCATTCAGAAAAAGCCAATAATTAAAACCCAGGTTCCTTAAGATACATTGAACTGGAATATGATCTCTGTCCCTGTTTCTCCATCTTTCCTTGTCTATAGCTTGAGCAATGAGGAAAGTAAAAACAAGCATAAAAAGGCAGATGTATCAGGGCATCTGTTATAATACTCATGAGCAACATCTCCAATCTCAGTTATTATGGTTATATGAATAAACTGAACCTACTTAATAAGCCTCATAGGTGTGTTCTTCTATCCAGAATGTAATCATGGTGTACAGTAGCTACTGCTTTTCAACTGTTAACCTCCCAGATTCCACACATCCTCTTACATCCACCCCTAGAATTTAAATCCCAGATGTCTTGGCACCTTTGATACATGATTTTATATTTAACGGTCAAAGACAGTAATGAGGTATTTTATTCACTAATTTTGTACTAAAACTGCAAGTTTGAGGGCAAAATTTAGACTTTTTGTATATTGTATTCTGCAGACCTTGACATGCTTGAAGATAAACAAATCCTTACACATTCAGTAGAGCTGAGACTTAAGCTGTGGTTCTCAGCCCTCAGAAGCAGACATACCTTTCCCTGACTTGTTGATGCATGTCCTTAAGATTATAGTGAAGTCCAAATTTCTGTTTTAAAATCTTAATTGCATCACCTTTGCTTCTTTTATTTGTTTTTTTTCCCTCTATTTATTTCCTGCTGACAACAGCAAGTACAAAATAGCCTGACTTTTACAGCCTGTAAAGCTCCACTATGAGAGGAAACTAGAACATGAACTGTAATTTGAAATGCACTTATGTTAATGTTTTCTTGTTTAGCCATTCATCATTAAGCATGAATGCAAGTCACCAGACAGCCAAAAGAAGCATTTTCTCTGACAAAATGAAACATGAATAAAGCAGCAGTCACCTTAATTTCACAAATTTGTCCAAAAAATTCACAAATTTTTCAAAATTTAAAAATTCTGATACAGTACTATATCCAAATTAGTCTATTTTGAGCAATTTTAAGAGCAACAAAGGTTTGTAGAAGAAGGTGTGGGGGTTTTGTTGGGTTTTTTGCGGGGGCTTTTTCTGGGCTTATTTTTTTTGAGATTAAAGGAATACATTTGGCAGATGAGGGGAGAACATGGTCAAGCTTTCTGGCATATAAAACCTTACAATTTGTGTTTTATTCCCTTGCATTTCTCTGAAAGAAACAGCTTAATTCTCTTTTCAAGATACTTAAGAGTACTGCTGACCACATGCTCATAAGACTTAACAAATTACACCTGTGGTGCAATGCCAAGCAAACTCAACATCAAAGAAATTCATATAGCACTGTGTAGAGTTATAATACTCCTTCACTTGATAGAAAAAGATGCTAACAACCATTTAATGGTTTGAATTTTCATCTGCCAACATCCCTGAATCTTATGCTACATCCCATGGTATGGAAAGTCTGACTGTCATCAGCTGGAATTCTTTTTTATTAAACCAGTATCGATTTACAGAAATATGTGAGCTCTAGGGAATGATGAGGGTATGAAGGATGAAGAACCCTTTACAAATAAGGCTAAGGAATTATTTTAATGTACTCCTAATGCCCTTACTGTGCAATATTTTTAGGGGAGTTTATATACCACACCTTTAACTTCAGTAACTGATTTTCAATTTGTGCTGTTTCCAGTTGCTTTTGCTTCTCTCTCAGCTTTTCCATAGATTGCTCGTGTGTATGTTTTAAATTCCTTATTTGTTCCCTTATGTCAGTGTTCTCCAATGTAACATCCACTAGAGTTTTCTAGAAGAAAGAGGCAAACCACATATTAAAAATCAGAAATAATTTGATGAACTAACACAGTCAAGAGATTATGAAACAGGCAGGACATTTAAAGAGCTTCCTGATGTACTAATGCAGTGTGAACAGTTTTGCAACTTTTAACATTTAAAATTATGGCTTTTGTTGTTGTTAGAAGGTATTTCCATGAGAAATGTGCTCAGTGACATCAAGTCCTGGAACATTATTAAAAAAAAAAAAAAGGAAAGGAGCATGGATACATTTCAGTATGAATAATCTTCCCTTCTTCTCTCCAAGGGCCATGTGACACATATAAAAGGCACTAGACTGAAAAAAACTGTGACAATCAAGAAAGCAGGAACATTAGGTTGTTCAGCTCAGTTACATAGGAATTTGAAAGTCTTTAAAAAAGAAAATTCATTCCCACTTTGTCCCTCCCCCTACATTTCACAGGTATGTAAAGTCTCACAAGTGTTTAGCATTCAAATATGCCACTCCCATTTCTGTTAACAACTGAAGGTAGGAACAAGTCAGGAGATGGATCATTTTGCACTATACAGAACAGATCCCATTTTCAGCTCAGATAATTTGTAGAGACACAACTAGTGGCATTAGTCTGCTGCATATCAGTATCTCTTTATTGTACACTATTTTTTAATGGTTTTTTTAAACACAGGCGTTGGAACTCTTTTTCCTTAGTTTCCTAAAGAAGTTGCTTTAGATACCAAAGACAGTACTTTATGGTCTGGTTCAGTGTTAGAATCTACACCTGCCACCCATGTTGTAGGTATGCTTTTAACCCCACGTTAGCAAAGGCAGTTGTCAGCTGGGACACAGCTGGTAAGATGTACCTGCAAGTCTATTGATGCTGATGTCAAGGAGCTGTTCATTTCGCTAAAGCTATCTAAGGCTGCCGCCTGCACTCGCACATGAGTCTCTAAGGATTCCTGATGAGCATTTGTCACCTGAGCAGGAAAAAACAAACAAACAAAAAAAACAAAACAAAAACAAAAAAGTTTTATATAGAATAATTATCAAGTTTACCTATTCTTTCAAAGGGAGCTACAGAAGAGAAAGACCCCGACGCTCATTTTCACAGTACTAGGATGCTTAGAGTGTACAGGCCTCCAAGGATATTTTTGCACCTCATGAACAAACAAACAAAACTTGCTAACAGAACAAAATAATGCTAACAGAAATAAGGCACAAGTATCTCTGTTTACTGCTAGTCTGCAGTCACTGCAGAAGCTGTTCTTTTTGAAAGGACAAGAGGACACTTGGCAGCTCTCTATTCAGAAGGATTGTGTACATGGAGCGGGCAGATTGTAAAAAGTCACAGAGTGAGAATCAGAAGAATGCAAGAAATAAGGAAATCTAGAAAGGTTTGGGTGAACTGTAGGAAAGCCTTAATTAAGAAGGAACTGACTAATCAGGTACATAAAGAAGCAACATCAAGAAGACTTAAGGATGAAACAATACGAAGCAAGGAGGAGAAGTCAGAGTGCTTTGTTGTGTGAAAATTAGTAATTTTCTGTTATGTACACAAACACATGCTCAAAAACTGAAGGGGGAAAAAAGGCACAAAATTACTTCATTCAAGAAGAGACCAAAACCCAAACAGTGTAAATAATCACAAACAATCCAATAATAAAGAGGGAGTGTTACTAATGGAGGTCAGCCCAACTCACATTCTTAGTTGGATCACATTTGTTTCTTGATAAAAACATAAGAACACTAGGGACTCATATGGAGGACAAGGAGTGTTCAGTAACCAAGCCATACACAGATTAGGTCAGCATAGGGAGCAGAAGCCAAGTAATTGCTGTTAACCTTATATAAATGTGTGCTCATGTAAAGATAAACAAACAAAAGCAGAAATGCTTTGGATGGATTAAGAAAGTTACAAGATAAGAAAGACCTTGTGGTGAAGAAGCCCAGGGCAGGATATTGGAAGTACAAATTTCAAACAAACTTTATGAAAAAAAAGTATTCCTGAAAATTGATAGGAACAAAGGCACAGTGATTGAAAGCTGCAGCAAAGAGTACAGAAAGGATTTTAGACAGGGTACCCAAATAGGCAAAAGGTGACAGTCATGTAAAAACAAAATCAAACACCAATAACCAACCAAACAAAAAGCTTATTTTATCGGGTAGAACAACACTTGTGCTTCCTTTCAGGCAGTTTAGAGTATTAAAAAAGGGGAGGGTTGTCTCATAATGTGCCATTTATGTCACGAGTGCTTCATAAACTGCTAATTTGCTGCAGAACTAGATATTCTGTCAGAGCTGGTCAGAAACCCTTAATTAAGAAAGAATTTCTGACTCAAGCAGGATTTCTACTGGTCTGACAAAAGATCTGGAAGTGCAGGATATCACCAGTGCTATTCAGTAAAGATCAGCAGCAAAGACAACAAAACTGCACCTGAATCAGCATTTACCTGCATGTACACTGGGTGGGAGAGTCTTGTCAGCAGCATTACAACTATTTAACAGTTTACAGTTTTCTTTCTCTCCTCCTCTCAAGTCAGGGTGATTTTTTGGATTTTTTTTGTTTGTTTGTTTGTTGGTTTTTTTTGAGACTAGTTGCCACAGAATAGAACTACCTGTTTACAGCAAGGTCTGATTTTTATCACTAATACAGCATGCAGGGAACTGACAGCCTCCAAATCAGGATGGCAGAAGGGCACAAATCAGCGTCCCAATCCCTTGAAATCAGAATACCTTTAATTCCCAAAGCTTCACCTGAATGAGGGCTGTCAAAACCAAGGTTGAATATAAATCCAAAGCAAGTTTTCAGGGAGATTTTTTGGACCAAAGAACTCAGCAGTTTAATATGAAGGATACTTCTACAGACTGCAACAGCTTTTATTGCTAAAGCAGCGTGTCAGAAGAAAGAGAGGTTATCAAATGACCACTGAAATGTTCAATTAAGAACAAAAAGGTAATTTTTTAGAACTGTCAAGCACTTTTATATTAAAGAATACTGCTACTGCTTTTACCACAGCGTCTGAAAAACAGAGTCAGTAAAACAGAGCAAAGTGTGTTGAAATGACACCAAGTCACCCATTACTCCTAACTATTAACCTTATTTAGTTAATTCACCAGCAGCTTCCTGGTACATACATCTCCACTAATTATGAATACACAAAGACAATGGTATCAAGGTCATTCTTTTACTTCCAAGAATTTCCAGGCAATTAGTAATTCCATATGCAAAAGTATCACTGTCCTGCTTTACCTTCCTGGATGGAAAGATAAAGAAAGAAAGGAAACTACAGATGTCACATAAACCAATGAACTGGAATGAATTGGAAAATCAGTTCTGTTCTGCTAAAGCAAAAGAAAAGTTTCTAGATAACACCGGGGCAGTTATTCCCATATGCTTTCCCTACAAGTGAGTGGATACTTACTTTCAGTTCATTTGTAAGCTGCTGTATTTTTCGTTTCATTTCATCATATTCACCATACATTTTTTTTCTTACTTTTTCCAGAGTTGCTCTCACCTGTTGTCAGAAAAATCAAATGCCTTTATGAAACTTATAGATAATAATGTTTATAATAGGACATGAATTTTTTCTATGTTCTTCATTGTTACTTTCCATAATTTCCATTATTAATCTACCTCTGCATAACAACAATTTACTCTTAAGAACAAGAAAAAAACTTAAGTCTCAAGACTTGCCTACATAGGGATCATACAAATACCTGTCTCTATGAGTAATTCTAAACTTCTCTGTAGACACTTAAACATTTATAAATTAATAATTTAAATAAATGAATTTAAGTTAAATTATCCATAAGGTATTCTAACCTGATTACTAAATGAATTAAAACTAATTTGAGCATATATAGTTTTATTTCTGAAAAAAAGCATCCACACATAGATTTAATACACCTTCATACTTTTGAAAGTGGTTACTTCTCCCTGAGTATCCTTTGAAGATAAACCCTTCTAATTTCAGACTTTATTTACCAATGCAATTTCAAATCTGAAGAACAGAGAACTCAGTTTGATTTTAAGAACTGTGGATGCAAATTATTCCTTGTCTTAAAAAAAAAAAAAAAAAAAAGGAAAAAAAAGACAAAAACAAAAATAAAAAAAACAGCTGGCTTCCAGCTCCAGTTTACATGCCATTGCAATCTTGTTTGCCTACAGTCTACATTCCAGCTACATAATTCAAACTCTTTTTTCCTTTTTCCCCTTCACCCCTATCAAATGGTGAGACTGACTGCAGATACTCTAAGGCATCGAGTTTACCTAAGCTTACCTGCACAGGCTTGGGGTGTGGGGAAAACTCGAGCAGAGCTTTATACAAGAGGGGATGTTTCCAGGAGCCCTGCAGAGAGCACACCCACTCCCTCCCACAAAGAAGGGCACTGGCCACCAAACCTATGTGCTCAGATCCAGAGGAGACCATCAGCAGCTCTG
Source organism: Pipra filicauda (assembly GCF_003945595.2). Taxonomy (NCBI): domain Eukaryota; kingdom Metazoa; phylum Chordata; class Aves; order Passeriformes; family Pipridae; genus Pipra; species Pipra filicauda. The sequence continues at coordinate 4,802,641 of NW_024104976.1, read as the reverse complement.
ACATGGCCCATCAGTTTTGTTCTGTTTAAGTCAGCACATATGAGGACAAGCTCAGGACTCTTATTTTTAAGACTCTGCTTTTAAAGGCAAAACTTATCTGGCAGGCCAAAGTTCACAAATTAGCACAGCTGAACTCAACTTCCAGAAGATGGGAGAGCAAGAGCCAGTATGCGTCTTCCTATGTCTTTCCCACTTTTTCCTGGAAGAATCAGTACCCTGAATGCACAAGCAAGACATGCAGTTCACCTGGTGTGTCGTGTCCCTCCCTGCCATGAGCCGGCTGGGAACAGAAAAGGGCAGGGAGATGGTCCCAGCCTAAGCAATCTAGCCCAGGTACCAGGAATAGTGGAGTTTGGGGAGCTGGCCCTGTGCATGACAATTCACCTGTTCCTTGACACCACCCCAACAGGGCAGAGAAACTACTCAGGCAGGAAAACAGCACCAGGGCAGTTTGTGTGCTTTGCCAGCACTGCAGTAGTGACATACCCTGACATGCCCTAAGCTTGAGAGTGGTGAACACTGGGAGGGGAGCTCACAAACTGTGAGTAATAAGGGAAAGAAGCAAGTGCTGATAGTTACAGAGACCAGGCAGATGTTAAGACCATACATAATTACAGTCTCTTACACTGCTGGTTTGGCTCAGTGTTCCTCCCTTTATATCAACTGCATTTGCACTTGAATCAGTGTAACCTGATAACCACTGACCAATGGTTCCATGGGTGGTGAGGGTGGATGGAAAAAGAAGGTCAAATTATTTGCCCTGGGGTAATCAGGGTGTTACTGCCAAAGCCTGAGAGCCAAGGACTGATGGGCTGAGTTTCAGGCACAGAAAAATTTCAAGCAGCATCAGAAATACATTTTTGGTCTTTCAGGAGAGCTTCTGCCAATTATGATAAATGTGCATGCACAGAGAAAGTAGTACAAAGACATCATTATTAGGCTGACTATTTTAAGGCTGCCCCAAAATATACCCCAGTGATTTTACTACATCACCTAATTTAGAAGCCTTTTCAAACCTGGGGGGCTTGGGGATGGGGAAGCAAAGGAAGAGAGGAGAGAGAGTTTGTCCTTCCAGGTGTCTGCTTACACAGTTTTTCCTGTCAGCAAGAATTTTCAAGCACCACTTACTTGGCAGGGAGGCCTTGAGTCTGGACTGCACAGTTCCCAAGTATATATATAGCATATTTTTTCTCAATTCAAATGCTAACAAGGTAAGCCTTTAGCTTCTGAGGAGGTTCCCAATTCAAATTCAGGTGTTGGGCTGGACAGCAGTCATCCCATTATACACTCACAGCTCTACATGGATATATGGAAAGGATATTTGACAAATGCTGAAGCTGAAACTGTAACTCACTTCTTTAATGTAATTCATCTCTTCTTTCAGCTGATCAGCTGACCAGCCATAAACCACCATTTCTCTCTTATGGTTGTTGTCAGTTCGGTGCACAACACCATAGACCATCCCGTGAGAGAGCTTCCCTGGAGACATCCCATTTGGTACGTGGTAGAGCTCCTGAAAGTGGGGGAAAAAAAGAAAAAAGGGAGATAATTTTAAAATCAGACTAGAATAAAAAAAAAAAAAACAGCAACATAGGGCCAGGAGAGACAGCCAACTATAGTGATGACCAATTTATAATTCATAGAGAATATAGAGATGTCTTTTTTCCACAGCCTTTAATGGAAATGACATAGGCACAGCTAGAGGAAACAGATTGGAGAGGTAGAGCCATGTGAGAAAAAGTTATCCTGGCTTATTTTCTTTCATCAACATATGCTACTTTTCTGCATTCTTGCAAAGCATTGTCAGGTCTCTAGTTCCTTCTAAACTCTTGCAACCACAGAATTGTCCCTCACTGCCCAAACTCCCTGCTGCAAGAAACATAAAAATTCACAAATTTACTTTAAAATTACTGAAAGTTATAAGAAACGGTAATTAAAACATTTTAGGCAAGGTTCCTTAAAAGAGAGTTTGGAAAATATCTGCTTATCTTGAAGATAAACAAAGTAGAATTTCAGTTTGCACTTAAAGCTAAGTAAGGGCCTCCAAGGCAATGAAATGCTCATTTCAGGGCTCCATTTCTCTTGTAGAAGTTGTAGAACTGACATTGTAAGAGCTAGGGCAAAGCTGTGAAACAGCATTCATGTGGGTGTTCCAGTATTATTAACTATTGTAGAAGGATAAATCTTCTAAATCAGGTCTTGCTATGTCAGTAGAAAGGCTGTTTAAAAGTGACTACATTTGTTATTTTAATGATCTGCAGAAATTTTTAAAACGTACTTGTGATAAGTTGTATGTCTTGCTTCAAGGCACTCTTCCCAACAGACTCCTCTTATCTCATCAATACACTTAGTAAGAAAAATATTCATGCAAACAGCAGGAATCATTTCCCTCAGCATGTAAATAAGTATCTGCAAGGTCAGATGTAACCACCTGACCTGACTACTCACCCAGCCTTCCTTCCAACCAACCCAGAGGAACATCCTTCTGTAGCAAGCATCTGAAATGAGTCAGTCTCCAGAACTACTCACTTCTCTTCTTGATTACAAAGAATTTAAACCATTAGCTTAGACAAAGAGACTTTCACATTATGACTTTGTTTAAAAGAGGAGAAAAATATTCTTCATTAACCTGAAGTATTTGCAAACTACAAACCTAAAATTAGTGGTTATTTCTGAATGGAAAGTTAGAAAGAAAGTTTGGAAACATAGCTGTTACTGCTTAGCTTTGCACATTGCTTTTGAAAGGCCAGTTCTGGGGGAAAATCAGTTCTAGGTGATTTTACTGAACTTTCTTATGCTGGATATACCAGGATACAGGTAAATTTGAGAATATTTATTACATTGATTTTAGAAAAGGTTTGGGGTTTTTTGTTCAATAAAGACAACAGGACAACCTTTAGTAAATTAGGAGTCTAAGCAGTGTCTAAATACTCTCTTTGACACCAAACAGAGGCTGAAAGCTCAGTGTCTTATATCCACCTGCAGCTGCATCCTAGAACATCTCCAGCCCTTACCCTGACAGATGAGAGGACAGCAGCTGCAGTCTAAAGCAGCAGCACTTTCAGTTTTAGCAGCCAAACACAGCTATGGTGGTAACATAAGAATAAATACTTCTTTGGATAAGGGGAAAATGAACATGAAAATTTACTTGCATTAAGAAAAATGGGTAATGACAGACATTTGTTTTATATTGTGTCCCTCCTGCAAGGCACTGGCAGATTTCCAAAATTGTAAATCCTACACATTTTCCTTTACCATATAATTAATAGCTTAATCATGTTCCTGAAGCTTGTGGGGGGGTTGCAGGGCTGGGAGGGGAACAATCACAGAGCAGACACCTAATAAAGAACATTTCAGGCGAAAAACAACAAAATTGCCTTAAAACCACTTAATGATAAAACATTGGGCAGCCAGCCCTACCTATACATGATATAACTTTGCACGTTGTAAACATTACATGCAAAGTTCCATAGCTTCATAATCAGCCATTTCATAACTATGTATTATTGGGGGTTTTCTTGTTTTGTTCTCTGGATGTGCACAAACAAAACCTCCACACCTGATATTTTGAGAATAGAGAAATACAGGAACTAGATGGGACATGCCTCAAAACTTTTTTGTGTTTGTTTGCTTCCAGGGTTGTACGGTTTCTTTCATATCTTCATTGCAGCTCCTCCCCTGCATCTGGATAATGGGATTACACACAAGTTTCCATCTTCCTGATAACAGAATGAATAATCACTCTGATTGTTTAGAGGTTACCAAGGCACCAGACACTGAATTCATAAATCCATACCCTTTGCCTATGATCATTCATTTTTAATGAGGTGAACAGCTGAATACCAGCAATACCAAGACCCTTTGTACCTCTGAAACACTAGCAGAATTGTCTAAAGTGCTGTTTGCAGAATTCTGTATGAAAAACTATTACCAAATTCCTTATTTTTAGAATATTATGGACACATTCCTAAGGAATCACTCATGGCACTTACATATGTATTTCACAGACGAACAGACTTAAATTTACATCATATTGGGCAGCACATGCAGGATTAAGAATGCACAAAGGCAAACTGCTTACATGGCTCTTGTAACAATGCTAAACTTGCCCATAATCTGTATTGGCACAAGCCTCCCAAGATGCTTTTGTTACTTCTCTTTCAGAAGATTAAAAGAATCTCCATCATCTGTTGAGTGGTACAGTTCTCCCAAAACTCAGGATATTGTTTTTACCTTCTCCTTATTCCTCCTTCGTATCACAATCCTCAGACAAGCACTTGTTAAAATTTCAGTACAGTTCTTGCTTGATTTAAAGCTGTGTGAACCAACAACTACACAAATAACTTCTCTCATATTTCTTTAGCCATTTTCATTGCTGTTCTATTCCAGCTTTGTTTATTTTCTACTCCCCCTTTTCTCTGTTTGGTAACTCCTAATTTCCACTCAGTGACCACTTGTTTCAGGGTTCTGTACAAACAGACAGAGAAGGGCTGACCTGATGCAGCCCCCTCTTAGAGGACGGATTACAATCAGAAAACTGCTCAATGCAGGGTTGAGAGTTGGATGGATTCCTTTCCTTGTTGACTTTCTTAATACACCTTTGCCTCTAAAGGAGGCCTTGCTGAATAGCTCAGTTCTCAAATTTCTCCACAGATCTGTGTCACTAAGTATGCATCGAGTACACTTTCTGCCAGTTTGCCTCCTCTCTTAAGCCACTTCCACCCACCTTTGTCTATTTTTCTCCCTTCACTGTTTTCTCCTTTTCTGCCTTGTCCTCTGTTTTTCCTCTATCACATCCTCTCTCTCCCATGTTTCCTCTTTCATAAATCCTGGATTTTCCACATCCCCAAGGAATACAGAACAGTTTTTTACAGTCAAACACTTTTCATTGTTTTCCTCTATGTCCCACACATACCCACATATTTTTCCAAGAGGGTCCTCAGTGGCCTCCACTACAGTGAGACATCTCAGTGAAGATAACAGCATAAGTAAATATATGCAAGTAAATACTGTAAAGTTAAGCAGAAAAGTGCTCGAAGAAGGTTTCATTAGATTAGTCAACCATCCCTGTTTAAGGTCAAAATATCAGTCGAATCCCTTCTGATGTGAGCTGCTGATCTGAAAAGGCAGATTAAGCTTAAGCAATTTGTGAATATTTCTTTGTGCCTGCAGTCAGTGCTGTGACAGCCCAAGGTAACAGCAAGATGCACATACATCCTGTATCAGCTTCCAGGAACAGCTTTGTCTGTGTTGCAGCAACCGACATGTTGTACTTGGTATGGTCACACAGAATGTGCTCAAGAAATGTAGCCTGTGTTTACTTAACTAATAAGTATTTAATACAGAAGCCTACACCCCAAGGTTGCAAAAGCCTTGATAATTGCCATGCATCCTGTTTATGTGTCTGTCCAAGGACGTAGCACATGTTAGCATGAAACAGGTGAAGCAAAGACATTATAAAACCAAACCCTAAATTTGAGTTGTTAGCTGCTTTTTCTATGGCCCATGGTTTTACTGGCATCATAAATAACACTGAGGAATGAAGTCCTTCCTAATCTGTCTCCATCAGTCTTTTTAATTAAAGTCAGATAGCCCCATACTTTGCAATGCCCCAAAATTGAAAGCAAAAGCACAGAAGATATTTTGAGGGAAAAAGGACGTCTGATGTAATGCTTAACACAATTCTGGGTTTAGCATTCATATGGCCTTCAAATTTTCCTGACTCATGATCTTCTGTTTACCTACACATCTAAAAACTTTGAACAAGAACTGTATCAGTTAAGTGAGGCTTTATCTTTTCCTTAACAGCCACATTCCAGACGTTTCTGAAATATCCAGTTATCTTTTACTTGTTCAGTAGTTATACAAGGAACAAGAATATTCAGGTTGTTACTTAGGTTACATATTTTCTGTTCAGTAAAATGACACATTTATAACATTGAGGTCACCAAGAACAGTTACTGTGCTCTGATAAAAGGTACCTCTGTTGTGTTTTTTCATATTTCTCTACAGCCCATTAAAATCTTGTTACATTTATGGATGTTTTATATACAAATAGTATTAAAATGGGGAAAATATGCCATGACATAAAAGACATGAGTGTTCTTAAATTCATGATGCTAAACAAGAAGCATTGCTTAACACATTCCAACTTTTAAGCTCCTTGGGTGTAGAATTTAGGTATCCATCTCAAAACACAGAAGTGAGAGGCATTATAAAGAGTCATATCTCATCCATGAAATCTGTACACAGAACACCAATGTTTATGCATTAGGAAAATAAGATACAACAAATGCAGTAGTAACCTCAGAAGTCAAGGGAATTCTTTCTGTGCTTTTCATGTAGGGCTGGTTTTAATGAAGGTGTCGCTTAATTAGTACACATCAAAAATCAGGCAATCAGTGCTGGAGAGACTGAGGAACAGTAACATCAGCCACCTGTAGCACATGAGCCACATTTGCTAGGGTACAAGTTCTGCTCTGCAGATAGGAGTGGGCTGGCAGCAGAGAAAATAGGCACTGTCCTAGATTCAATGTGCACAACAGCCCCTGCTCACTGCACTCGTATTCTTGATCCAGGACTGACACGAGTTTCTGCTTGATTCTCACCATGACATACAGGAGCAAATCCCTCCTCTGGTTTCTTCACAGCCTACTTTTTGTGCTGGGGTAAATTCAAGCATTTGAGGATGTACACAGCCAAAGTACCAAGTAGAGTTTAAGACTAAACGCCGCTCAAACTCAGGTAAAAGCCACAAAGACAGTAAAGTGACACAAATTTCTGGTGTATCATCTCATTTTCATTCTCTTGTCCATGTGTCCAAATGAAAAAAGTCTGTCTACATGTATCTCCATATTCTGCCCTCAAAAGCTTAGCTGCAGCTTCCAATGACACTTCCAAATTTAGCCATGACAGTGAAGAAAGAGACTGATGGATAAAAATAAGCTCAATCCCAAACAGGGACAATACAATTGTCTGGTAGCCCTTTATTATGCAAGACAAGAGGCTTCAGGACATGCAGATTTTGCATACAATCTGCCAAACACAATATGCCTTTGTACTTCATGGTGAAGTAAACAGCCTCACACTACTGTCATCCATTGTCTATCATGAACAAAAGTAATGGAACAAAATCAGAATAGTCTGTGATCCTCTCTACCTAAAGTGCTGACAATTCAGAGATATCCAGCACTAGGCTTTTAGCCTGTAACCAACCAACCAGCCTCTACCTGTCAGTTAAGTTCTCAAATCCTTCTTCCAACGTATCACAGCCTAAATATAAATACAAAAATCCAACCTGACACACTGGAGCACAAGCTCACTCTCCTTTCAGCTTCTGAGATCAGTCTCTAACTGCACCACCTGCCAGCCTTTCACAGAAGACAGGGAGAGGCCACCCTAGTACAGTATTGCCTACAGCAATTTTGTTGCAAAAAACTACCCAGATCCATCACTTTTATCTCTTGCACCAGATCATTTTTATTTCGTGGATGTATAGCAACAAAAAAGTCAATCTAGAAACTTAGTGCACTGATACAGATCGAATGAAGTACAGCATACATTTTCCATGAAGCTTGGACTACGGTGAAAAAGGCCAAGCCAACAGCTACCAACTGACACTGGATCACTTCTGATCTGCAAAACAAGTCACTGGAAGGATCAGCACTAGCAAGAGCTGCTGTGCAGCTCATGAGCTGATTCTGCAACTGAAACATCTCTTAGTGGTCCTGAGCCCGAGAAAGATGGAGCAAAGTAACAAACAGTCAGTGAGTCATCACTGTGTCAAACCAGGGCAGCTCAAAATCACCTCCTTCTAATGAAAGATTTGAAAGAGGAGAGATTACAACCAAATGTCACGCCACGGCGTATTTATAGTTTCCTGGCATTCCCTCGGACACTAAGAGGCCTTTGCTCTCCTCCCTCACCAGCAGAGACAGAGACAGGGAATAGTCTGTCTCTCCCCAGCACTTGTCCTGCCCAAACAGGATAAGTGTCCTGCCCTGCTCTGACTGCATGACTCGTTTGAGCACTCTAGCAAAAACTGTACAATCCCACAGATTACCCCTGCAGTTCATTTCTGTAAGTCACACAGCATATAAAGACAGCACAGAACTCTAGATTCCAACAAGGAATCTGATGTTAAAACTTTATTCTTACTGAAGCTGGATTTTTTACCTTAAATTGTCAAGTGCAAAGCAGAAAATGGAGCAGTTCCCTAATTTCTATTATCCTTATTTCCAAAAAGGGGGCACAATTCTCAAAGGACGGTGTGTGGATTACCTAAATTTGTTAAATTTGTTCTTCTCCAAGTGCTTTAAGTGATTTCATTAACATGAAGTCAGCTGAACACTGGTGATCAGCAGAGATATCTGATCACTGCTTTTAGGAGACTTTTTTAATTAAATTGGAGTAAAAGCATCACAGCATGACTAAGTCATGAGGCATGTGTGCACTGTAAGTTATTGTATAACTCATTCAAATAGATAATGCAATAGGTTACATAGACAATAAAAATCTGCACGTAATATATTACTGCCTGGCTTTAGAGACATAAGGAAAGACCAGTTCACAATCAGTGATTTTTCTGGAGCTGCTTCCATACACTGCAATCTGTGGGGTGATTTTGTTAATGACACAGAATCTATAAAACACAAATAGATGGCACAATTCCTCTGGGGTTTTTGATTGCTATGAGTTTGACTGATGAAATCCCATCTAGCTGTGAAGACTTTATGTATGCTTTCTAAAAATCTTTAAATTGTCTCAAAGCACTGAACTTCAGAAAACTGCTCAGAACATACAGCATTTAAAACACACACTGTTTTTTTGGTCTCAGCTAAAAAGCTTCCATCTCTTAAAAATCACTGAGCAGTATCCTGAGCCAAATAATGTATTTATTATCTTTCATATCCTCGCCTTAACATTCTCTGATATGAAGCCCACTCGCTTTTACTTGTATTATGTGGGAAATAACAGCTCTCATTAAATATAACGTCCCACAGAGAAAAAAAATTGGTCACATAAGAAAATTGTCACTACAAATTGTCCCAGCCCTAATCATTCAAACTTCTTTCTTATTATTGCACTACTCAGCTCCATAAAATGAGTAAGCCGTGAGTCAATATCTACCCTCCTCAAAAACAAACTCAGACTCCTCTCAGGGCAGTGAGCCCATAAGCTTAGGCCAGTCTGAGGGTTGCTGCAATCAGATACAAGCTGGCAAAAGACTGACAGAGAAGCTGCTTAAGTGCCACAACTAAACCCATCTGTAAAAAATGAATTATTACTATTTAATGCTGGCCCAAAGATAGTTTGCATTAAGGTCTATTAATCTATTCTGTAAGTAGCAGTTCTAGAACTTGAAGGATCAATTACTCTGCCAGAGCACTGAATGAAAACCTGAGTGTATGCAATATTCAAGCACAAGAAATATCTGATAAGGAATCCTTATCTTGGTCATTTTACTTTGCATTTATTTTTATTGCTTCGGAATGTTTGTCTTTCTGAGTAATTTTACAGTTATTTTTGCCTCTAAGTATCACTAAGAAATTATTTCGAGTAAGTCCTATTGCTGTTTTGCTTCCTATTGTCATTTTACTGTTCAGACATTGGGTCTGGCAAACTTCACCAACTTCTTTGATTTTGGTTTATCAAAGTATAAATGTGGTGAAGTTGTAGAGCCTGTCCAGCTTCCCTTTTTAGACTATCCTTAAGACAAGTTAAACATCATCTCTTACTCTGAAATAGCTCTTAAAGAACTAGTTCTGCACCAAAGCAGATTTAAGATTTTTTTGTGTGCATCTACTTGTTTCTACAAAGAAATTCCCATTCTGAACCCTTCTAAGCACATGACCTTCAAATCACTTTCACTTCAGAACAATCTTAAATTCTTTATTTTGTATTTCTTATTTGCACATCACCCTTTACCAAAATTAGCTGACACAGCAAAACATCAAGGTCCCTGGCCCAGCAGCTCCCATACACACTAATGCCCAAACCTTGCACACTGCTAAGCCTACATGAAACATGAAATCCCCTTCAGCTGAGGATCAAGATCCTGTTTGATGCAAGACCCAGCTCCTGATAAGTTTCCTGCTCTTTGAAATATAAATATCAAATAATCAAGTTTTAAAGGTACCTCAGTCACAAATCACCTCCAAATCCTCTGTTGTTCCTCCACACCCTCTGTTGTTCCTCCACCACTGTCCTTCTTGCAGTTTTGCAATCCCTAACTCCAAGGCTCAGGCTCAAAGCTCACAGCAACTAATATCAGCAGCCATGGAGGGCTTATATATTTACTCCTAGTTTATACAGAATTTAACTTTGATTCTTAAAACTTACGCTTTTCTTTCTTTCAGTTTCCTTCACTCCCTGTTCAGGCTGTGAGACTTCATCAGGTGGCACCGTCAAGCGTAACCTACAGACGTTCATCTGAAAGAAAAACAAGATTTAGGCATTATAAAAAAATATTTTCATAATTCTCTTTACAGAATGAACTGTACTAACGTTCAAGTTTGAATCTACTATTTTCTACCTTCTACATAGCTGCCAAAAGATTATTTTTTAAAGGTTAGAGGGGTTTTTAGATGGCAAAAAATAATTCAAGGGCATCCCCATAATTACATACCTGAATAGAAAAAATCCATTTCAATCAACAACTTGTTCTTATGTACTCATAAATGACATTGAGAACTGAGAGAACAGAACAATGAACATCATTTTCTACTTTCTGAGTTTTGTTTGCTGATTGGCCATACTTTTAATCTTCAAAAGAGATTATTTAGAAACAGAGTGTATTTTAGAGTGAATGCTTCTTTTCTGTTCAGTATATGGCCAAATATTTGAGGCAAGGGATACCTCAGTGCTGCAACTCCACTGAATGTGAATAGGAATATTATTGAAATCTGTTACATACAAATTATTTATAAAAACTAAGCTTCAAAACACTTCAGAAGAATTTAAGCAGTGTTGTTTCCCAACTGATTTTAGAAAAGCCAGTAGGGATGATATCTTTCTGTCCCCACCTGCAGTTTGCCTTGCTTAGGGCTGAGACATCTTTGGTGTAAGGATATTTTCAAATCAGTGCATTTCATACAAGAAATTCTGTTAAAACTTTCAGTCTCAGTCCTGTTCAAGAGACATTTTTGTGGAAAACAACTGTAAGTCCTAAAGAGAGCACAGCAAATGCTGAAATAAGAATTTTGGCAGTCCAGATTCAAAGCTGCACAATACCTTCCTGTGAAATCCCAGCTGTCTGTTGACAACAAAGAGAGCTCTTAAAGCTCTTCCTGTAAAGCTCTGAAGTATCCCTTTCATGATTACCGTGGGCCATCACCACTGCTCTTCTACAGGCCAGCATCTCATGGGATCTAGAGCTCCCCAGTTTTTCCTGACTTCCTACCTTCAGCCATGCTCAATGTGTGTCTTTCTCTGAAATACCCCTTCCCATTGCACTTGTCCCAGCTCACAGCTCACAGGTCATCACAGCACTTCCTTTGCCCTTGAAAATGGCAATAAAGTTCAGACCTTTTTCAACTTTTCAAACGGGCTTTAACTTTTTCTTCTTCCCAAGCAAAAGCAGTTGGAAGAACTATCTGCAAATATCTGCAGCAACTTCACTGTTTTTAATTCCTTTCTTTAAATCTGTTGAGAGGACAAATCAACAGCATTTCGACTACTGGTATGTTGTCAACTGTATTTAAAATATGTTATGTATTGCCTTCCATCTTTCTCTCAGTTTGGTCTTCCAGGCCTGCTAGGCCTGTTCTGCCAATAAGGAACAATGTCCTGACATGCAGATAAAGTTCTTATAAAATATGTGAGATGTGTGAAAAAGGAATAAAAAGTTTCTAAGAAGATCAAGGTGAAATATAACCTACTCTTTGGACACATCTGTGAAGGCAACTTTTTGTGCATTGTTAATTCATCATTCATGCATATGCTAGCAAATCTAGAACAAGAAGCCACAAAGTCACACAACACCCCCAAAACTTAGCATAAGAGCAGGTTATGCATTCATATTTGATAAAGAATTCTGAAACAATGAAATGCATTTAAAAATGATCAATCTTGGCACACTGGCTTTTGACACAGATTGACTGCTCTGTTTGTTCTAAGAACACCACACTCTCCCCATATACTACAGAAGCTGATGGTGCTTCCCACTTACAAGTCAGTTATCAAGATCTATTGATAATAAACTCCTCATCTTCAAAACTCTTGGATTCATAATGTAATCGGTATCACCTTTCCTCACCTATTTAATTTCCATTTCCCCTGCCCTTTCTTCCCATTAGCTTAGTAAGGCTCTTTCCTCTTAAAACATCCCCGTTTACAACGTGAAGGGAAACAGAGACTGGCATTCCTCCATGTAGGCAAACAAAGACCAGAGTCATAAATAGGAAATAGAACTGAATCTCTGCTGTGCAGGAAGTGACAGAAGAGGCCAACTTTTCCTTACAGTGACTTCAAATGAAGGAAAACTGCACAAAAATAAATGAATGGATTGCTAGGATAAAACATTAAAAAATCCTCAGATAAACAGAAATAGATAATGACTGGCAATTCAAAGTTAGGAGAAATTGAGTTGTGTATGATTCTCTGAAGCTGGCAAATAGCTTGCCTACTAATCAGTACAGGGCTAATTATAGGCAACACAGATTCAGGGTGCAGTGATTGTAAATAAGTAATTACCCCTGTACCTGTCAACCGGTCATGACTGACTGTCACATCACAGAGCTACTATGAAGGAAATCACAGAATGGCAGTCAAAGCATAACAAATAGATTGGAAATACAAATTTACAACAGCAATTTGTTGAGACTAAAACCACTGTACAATAAAAGGGTTGTTATCATTTAAACTGCTTTTTCTTGCCCTTTTCACTCTGCCTTATCCATTACCCCCAAATCATTTCCCCCACCCCAGTTGGCAGTCAGCTGAGGATTTCAGCCTTGAAGTGATGCCCAGTAAGGCTTGTACAGCAGTGGCAAAGTACCACCCAGTTCCTTGCTGGGACAAACCTACACAGGCTGTACTTTCGCTATTGTTTATAACAATAGGACTTCCTCAGCATCCCTGGGGAAACAGCAGCAAACATATAAAGCAGCCATCCACTTCTGCTCCTCGTAGGCCCCAGATGATGCATTCTACCTAGGGACAGAAACACAGACCAAACTGCTAAAATTCAGAAACACTACAGATGTTGGAACTTTTTCCTCTAACCCCCAGAAGCAGTCACAAATACTGTACATATACTGTTCTTGCTGTGCAGTGCTTTCTGAAGAATCAACACACTGTACCATTTGTCAGCAAGTTTACTGGAGCAAATGAATGAGGAGGCCCACATGGAAATCACAGCGAGCCCTCCTCCAACAGCAAACACTGCTGCAGTGATGCCTCAAAATGGAAATGAGACCGTGACAGGAAGTGCCTCGACTCAGTGCCAAACAATGGCAGGATAATGTGCATGAGGATGAAGAAGTAGTTTCCAGAAACCAACTGGGTAATGCAGGGATGGGGAGGAGAATGAGAACTACTCCAATGGGGGAAAAGTTGTGATTCAATTTCCTTCAACTGCTTACTAAGAACAAGTGAGAAAAAACAGGGACAGACGTGGCTTCCACCCTCCCTTTATGTCACTGACATTGTCACTTTGTGAGCATAACTTTCAAAAAGAAATACCGGGTAGAAGAAGAACCAGGTATATTTCTAATAATCTTTCAGTTTTTTGTTTAATTTGCAGCATCTGCAGCTTGGGTAAGTCACCAATATAAGTAAGCTTAATGGTACCGACATTTTGTGTTTGCTCTTGGCTTTTTGACACCAACAACCCATAAGTGGCGTTTCCAAAGCTCATCTGGCATCACTTGTGAAACAAATCAGTAGAGAAAAAAACAAAGACTGACAGGTTCAGCCCAGCACAACACCAGACAGCAAAAGTTTGCTGAGTGCAGCGAAAATTAACAGGTCAGGACATGCTTTTTTACCAGATTTCTAAGAGGCTACTGGGACAGCATGGATGAGAGCTACTGCAGTATGGCAGTTAGGAAAAAAAACCAATCTAGGTTAGTTTAAAATGTTGAGAATTCGTGGCCCAGATCCACAATCCACATTTATGTTTACCATCCTACTCAAATCACTAGGGTGCAACTTAAAACAAATACAGATGACAGATTCTGTTTGAGTAATGTTCTTCAGCCTCTTCTTCCCCCTTTCTAAAAAACGAAGCACCCAGAAAGGCATTAATCATAGTTAACTATGGACTGAAATAATTACAGAGCTAGCATTAAAATAACGAGCAATGTTGTTACAGAATAACCAAAATTACTAGTACAGCAATAGAAAAATACAGGCTGCTGTACTACCAACCAGTCTTAGAATAAGACTTTTACAGGAGCCCCACAGAAAAGATGTGGTTCAATACTGATCCAGCTTCAAACCAACTTTAGAGTTAAACATCACCAGAATTTAATATTGTTGATATTGTCTGCTAATAAAACTGCATAGGGAAAACACCCTTGTCAAGTAAATATCCACTACCCTACCAGCTCAACGCACAAAAATCACTCCCGTTGCCTAAAGCCCAGTGTCAGCTTCAGACTTTTGAAGGTGAAAGCAGAAAAAGAGTGGATGTTTAATTTCAGTCAGTCCTAAAAAGCAAAGAAGAAAGTACTTTCTTTGCTCATTTATCTGTTGATTAGCCTGCTCCATTTATGAAAGCTCTGCTATGAGATTCCACACACAATTAAAGGGCACTTTTCCTGTGACCACAAACACACAGGAATGTGACACACATCTTTCATTTATTCAGCAGTTATTCTAACTGTCTTCCTCCCCTCTTCTTACAACTCATGGTAAGGGAGTCATATTTCACTAAAAAAAAGGGACAACAGCTTCCCAGTGGGCTGTATTTGCAAATTAAATTTTTACTAGTTTCCTTAAGAGAATATATCAAATACAGTTCATCTTACATCATGCCCAGTAAATCTATCAAGGGGGTGAAAATACGAAAATTATCACCTAAACACAAGTTCCCTTACTTTAACTTCTTTAAGAAATAGTAAAATAGGAAAACTCAATGGGAATACGGAAGACACACAGGAAACATAACTATGACTTTCAAGTCATCTTAATTTTTCCACATACATGAGCAACTTCAATTTTTATGAAGACCAGCAATCTTTTGCTGTGGAAGAGCCTGACCTTCTTGCTATCATGTAAAACAGAGCACCACAATGTTCTTCATTGTTTCAATTAGGAACTCATAATTTTGGAGCATTAAAACAATCACTACATAAATCAAGAAGTTTCATGATCACATGGGGGTACTTCTTTGTAAGGACAAGATTATCACTTATTTTGATTTATTTCTTCACATGTGGAGTGAGCACTCACAATGATAGCAGTGTGGTTACAGCAGCAAGAAAAGGGCTATTTAAAGCTGGGTGGCTGTAGAGACATTCCTGTCATATCTGCATGAGTTTTAACAACTTTTTAGAAGCACTTCCCAACAGATTAATACATCGTTATTATTTAATGCATCTATAAAATTAAAAAAATACATCAATAAATCATATTCCTGTATCTGAGAAACTGATTATCCAAACAAATTACTATTGCCATCTAAATCGTTGTGGCGAGCCTCCTCACAACAGGCAGAGCCTGGACAGGCAAATTCTGAGTTTCAGATATCCAGATACATTTCAAAGGTGCAGGGAGAAAGTCTCCAACACAAGTACACCTTCCCGAACAGCCAGGGACTAGCACTACAAAAGCCTTGCGGGACACCCCAGAAGCTCATCATTTCCCCGCACCTACATCGAACGCACAGAAAGATGCTCTCGCACAGCGCAAAATAAGAGAGGAGAAAGAAAAAAAAAAAAAAAGGGAAGAAGGAAAGAAAGAAAGGAAAAGCGCTCCGCAGGTAAGTACAAGAGGGGGTGTCGAACCGCCGCTCCCCCGCGACACCTCCCGCGGGCCCTCCCCGCCGCCCCCCCCGCCTGCCCCGCGCACCTTCCGCCGGGCGCGGCCGCCGTCCCCGGGCTGTCCCCGGGGGGTGGTGGCGGTGACCGTGAGCCCGGAGCTGTAGCGCAGCATCCCCGCGGGCCGGCGCGCACCGACTGCGGCTCCCGGGCCGGCGCCGCCGCTCCGCCCCGCGCACTTGGCCGCGGGCGGCCGCAGGGGCCGGGCGGGGGCGGGCCGGGCAGCGGGGACGGGGCTCTCCCCTCCGCCCAACCTGCGCCCCCGCCGTGCCGCCCGGGCACCAAAGTGCCCGCTTTCCTCGCCTGGGGTGGAACTGGGCAAAGTGGCCGTGGGACGCTGAGGTCCCGGTGCGGGGTGGCATTGCCTCTGCTCATAACTGGGTGTTGGGGCGCAGCGTGGGGAGAGGGGCTGTGAGAGGAGATCCGCCTCGGTCCGTCTGTCACTCAGCCACCTCCCGGGACTGGAAAATGGGGGGTAGGGCTCGAGGGAGTCACTGGGGGCCACTCCGTCCCATTCTCCTGTACCCACCTCTGAGCACTCTAACCAGAGAGTGATATGTGAAAGCTGGACACTGTCCTCCCTTTCTTCCCACAGCAGCAATCCGTGGGTGACCCAGGGCTGTCAGTTGTTATCCATGCTCCAGGAACGGGTACCAGACTGATCCAAAAGCACGCAGACCCCAGACAGCCGCGGGTTGACAGGCACAGAGCCGGTGCAGCTCAGTGCATGAGTGACAGCATCAGCCTTGGTGCCAAAGGTCCAACAAGGTGAGTCGGGTCTGCTGGAGCTGCCTGGCCCCGAGCCAGGTTGCAGGTGTGGACTTCAGCATTTCAGATGCTCAGCTCTTCCGGATCTGGGCTGAGGGAACGCCACAACCCTACCCCGCTGACACGGGCCTAGGCACACACATCTTCACCCACAGCCAGGGCTGCGTCTGTCATGAGCAGTGCATTCCTCAGTAATCAAGGGAGTCATAATCAAAGGAGATGCTTTTGTTTGAAGGAAATGGCAGAACAAATACCTTAAAGAGCATTTTTTAAATAATTTATCTCCCGTCTCCATGTAATTAAATTAAGGCCACGAGAAAACACAGTTATGGCTGTGCAGTGTCTGTGCCCGATAAGATGTAAAGGACCAGAGTGTTGAAGAGAGGAAAGTAATTTGCACTGGAAAAATGTAAACTGCACCGAAGTCTGAGTGCCTCACCCTCCCTGCGTGCAATGCCTCTGTCCGCTTCTGCCCCCAGTTGTCTGTCTCCAGGACAAGATTCTGAGCTATCAACATGACAGGGATCTGAGGAAGAGAGGCAGAAATCATTGCCCAACCCAGAGGAATGAATGAAGGTTCTGCATTTAGTATTCAGCATTTTTTGTTGTTTTCCTAGCTACTATTCTCTTCTCCCCCAGAGGAAGGTAATATAGCCCAAGGCAAATAAGTTAGAACAACCACTTGTATTTGGATTTCTCTCACCTCAAGATTGGCTGCATGTCTTTGTGGGAAGGCGTCTTGTGCCTACAAACAATTGCATTTCCATATGAATCACACCTGTCTTAGCTCCTGGTTGTAATGCTGCTTTTGTGGGTTTGCAGGTGGAGAATAGGTTTATCATCAACAACACGTTCCTTCACAAGTATGTTGTCTACCCACTGGGCTGTCATTTACTTGTTCCTGGTTATTCTGGTGAGCAGCAATGTGTCTGTTTAAATTCTGGTATGCAGACAGCTGGTGACCTTTGTGGTTTCAGCTGAGGAGGAGTTCATAGACCTGCGAGATTATCCTGGTTATTTAGAAGTTTTGCCTTCTGGACTTCATTTCCCTCTGGGAAAAGGCCTGTATGCAGGGCTGCCTAGTCACTGCAAGGCACAAACAGGAAACTGCTTTTCTAAGAACAGGCACAGAGATTAAACTTGTACCACACTATGGGAAAGGACCTCCCTTCCCATACACTAAAGCATGAGAGTAAGGCACAATAATCAGATCTCTGGGGGAATCTACAAGGTCTGCATCAACTTTGCAAATACTGATAATTTTGATGGAAATTTTGTTGGTGCAGATGAGGAAGACTTGTTCATGGATAATACAGAGATAGATAATAAAAATATAATTTTCTCAGTTACATCTACCTTACTAGCAGCTCCCCCCATTTCTTGGAAAATAGCAGCAGGACATGTTTACCCAATTTATCAATATTTGCTAGAACAGAAGCATCTTCTACTTTTGGGCACATCCTCAATTTAATATCCTCTAAGAAAGAATAACCTACATGCATAGCTAGTAGTCTCCTTTTTTTGGATACTCTCTGAATCTTCTTCCCTTCCCCTCAGTCAGGAAGCTGCTCAAGTGTAGTAAGGAGTCTAATTTGTTTGCTGCCTTGCCAGTTGACTGTGTATCCTATGCAACCATGTGCAGTCACCATATTTGTGTGTGAAATTATGCCAGAAGAATCACTGATCAGGAAGAATATAAATGCTCCCAAGAAGCAGCTGGGTAAACTCATGGAAGACAAGCTACGAGAGCTGTAACACATGAAGATACATCTACAACTACTGACCCAGGAGGTCCCTGAACTGTGGGTTTGCTTCCTTGATACCTCCCCAGGGACAGGATGTTTGACCACTGTTTTTTCAGCCTTGGCATGATGGACTCCCCACCAACAGCAGTAAAGGTGACAGGCTTCTAGCAAGCAACAGGTCTCCTCTGCTCTGAACAGCTCTCGTGCCCAGCTGTTGCTTGCCTAGGACCAGCTCTGCATGTATGCATGGCTGCAGCTCATTATTCCACATTTGCCATTCTCTCTCACCCCCTATGGAAGCTTAAACCAAGAAGTGACAATCCACAGAGTCACTCTCTGTTGCTCCCTGTCTGGTTTTGGCTTGTCCCTGTTTGCCAGGACCCATGACTTTACCTCCCTGGTCCTGATAGTCTGAAGTAGATTTGCCACAGTTTACAACTCTTTTTTCCTGCAAGGGTCATTGTACACATGTTGAGAACATTTTATACTGTCTGTGGTTTGGCATTACTTTAGCAAAATGAGATGGGGGAATAGAAAGGAAATCACTACTTGGGAATTAGTTTGACTAAATTAACAGTATTCTATTGGTTTTTACAGCTGGACAGACTACTCAAAAGGTATACAGAGTCATACAGACTGCTCAGACAATATACAATATGGTGGCAGAACATAATCTGACCAGGATGCTGAGCTTTCAGTTCAAAACCTGGCACAGCACTTTGTGACTGCAATGATCCAGAAGCACAGCAGGTTAATTACAAGATGACACTATAGTATGAATATCTGGAGCAATAGTTGTTGTGACATAGCTAATATAATTACACAGAAATTACAAGAAATTTAAAGTGTAGGCACCTTTTTTGTTTTTTGTACACTACCTTGTTCACCCCCACCAGTGTTACTGAAATATTTTTTCCCCAGGAGGCCCAAAGACCATTTTGCTGCGGGAAAAATGAAACAGGATGTCACAAAATCAACAGACATTTCTATGAAAAGCCCTTGGTCACAAGATGGACAACAGAGCATGCAATACATGGAGTAGGAAGCAAGTCTGCCCTAACAGAACAGCAGATCATAAAATAATTCCTGCAGGAGTGGGTAGCCTGGTCTTGCCATAACAAATTGCCTAAATGTGGGCATGATAAAAAGCAGATTGTTATTTTCCCATCAAAAGCTCCTCTCCATCTTTAGGCTAACTGCTGACACAGTCAAGAGGAAGAAAAAAAGTTCCAATAGCACATGATCAACTGGAATATTAATCCCACAAGATTTAGGAATAATTGCAAAGGTACAAATGGAACAAGAACTCACACCTGTGGTCATTAAGGTTATAAAGTCCCATTTGTATTGCTACAAAACTGAGGTCTTGTAATTAACTTCTAATAGCCTACACTTTCCAGGGAGATTAAGATCTATTCTGCCTTCATCATCCCTAAAGTGTGAAACCCATTTATAGAAGAAATTATCAAATGGACAGGTACATGTAAAATATTTCACTAAGAACTGTAGGCTCAATCAACTATTTTTCCTCAAAGCTGTTTCTTTTTGCTGCCAGCTCTTACCCTTGTATTCTACAGACACACACTTAGCTCAGCATCATAGAACTATTAAGCTCTCCTTTTTAGGCATTTAAAATGAAAATTTTAGCCTGCTAATGGTCATAAAACAGCTTGTTAGGTGACATATCAGAAACTGAGCCCCCAAATTCAGTTGTCATAGGTGCCCTGAAATGCAGTATACAAACCAACACATAATATTGTGCAGTTCTTCTCTTGAATAATATTTCATCTTTCACTGGCAAATACATCTTTCCTGCATTTGGAGCTTCTGTGATTTATAGTTACCCTTTTGAAGTGACATAACACACACAGCCACCTGAATGTCCAGCTTGGTTCAGCTACAAGCATCATATCACTTCTCAGACCTTTAATTGTTTACTCTCACTTACTGCTCTTGGTACATGGCTAATACAAAGATTACTACAAAAACTCAGAGCCTCTCCTGCTGGTCTCACATAGACAAATCTAAAATTAGGAATTCCCACGCCAGGAGTTTGAAATGCAGAATACACGTTTTATTTTGCAAAGCCCTCGGTACCTATTTCATGCAATTATTTCAGTTAGGGTTGAAATGAATAAAAATAAGAAATTCCTGGAGTTACCTGCAATAACAACTTGATTCCGTGTTTGCTGACCATGTAGAGTCACAGACTGTAATTGCAGTAAATGTTTCTTTGAATACCTTCTGCTTTTAATTGTTGTCCTACTTTGTACTTGAAGTCCATCTTCCTGTCGAGTTTCTCAAAGTATTTTTTAACTGTGTATCAATAAAGTCACAAAATGCAAGATAGCTCAATAAGTAATACATTGTGCACAGTAATTTCCTATGGAAGAGACAGAAAAGACAAGAGAGAATGGATTAGTTACTAAAAATTGTATCTAGGCACGAACATAGAGCAAGTCCATTGAAGCCAAACATGTAATGATAATAATAACAGGATTCCACCATGTACCTTTATGCATATATATGTATGTCAGTGTATTTCACACAGTTCGTACACCTAGCAGTTAGAAAAATGAGAATTACACCTGGTAGCTGTGATCTGTAGAGTCAGACTGTTAAAAACAATTTATAGAGAAATAAAAATTACTACCACTAAGATTTTAAAGAAGGCTGCAGAGCCTAGGAGGGCATGTTTTTCAATAAAAAGATATTTTTACCTGTATTTTGGAGGGCTTTTCATAATTTTACAGCTATAGTCATGGAATTGATTTTATTAACTAAAAAAAAGCTTGAACTTTAAAATCAACTGAGAAATATGAAATATGTTGAGGCAAATACAGGACAGTTTCATTTCTCATGAATATGTGGCCACGTTTGAATGAAAAAAATAGCACTATAGGTTTTCAGTCACGAATTTGCAGGGGTTTAGATAGCATCAGTGAAGATTTTGCTGAAGCATATAGGGCATCAATCCAGTTCTGATTCAGCAGAAAAAGTACCACCCCTTGATTCACCTTCACCGTTTCCTCTTTCGCGTAGGTCTCCATTCAGTTCCCAGCTGGGTCACAGCCCACAGCAATGTGGCTCCTGACACACGTGCAGTGCTGGAAGCCTGTCACTCATCCTCCAGCAGCAGCTCTGGGTTTGGTCAGTCCCTGCAAGCACAAATGTCACATAAAAACAAGGCAGCAGAGGAGCAGCAGCGTTGCTCACCCAGGGGTGTGACTCGGCCGGGTCACGCAATGGGACTGGTTACGGTGGGTAGGAGAGGAGCAAACAGGCACACCCCACCATTAGCACCACTGGGGTATTGTTAGGGAGCTGCATTTAAAATCATATTCCACTCCCTGGAGATAATATCAAATGATAGATCCCTTCTGATTCGAGGGTTGTCATTGTTGCAGGAAATAAGGAAATTTCAGAGGCAGAAATAAATTGAGGAGTGCAAGTTCTTCTACAAGTGTAAGGAGTGGAAATATTTCAGGGAGGGGGAGCGTTAAGGACAGGAAATACACCCTGAGATTAGCTCAGCTGGTTAGAGCATGGTGCTCATAAAACCAATATGGGCCATGCACTTAAGAGTTGGACTTGATGATTCTTGTGGGTCCCTTCCAACCCAGGATGTTCTGTGATTCTGTGAAATCACTACATGTATTTGACTGACTGGTTTTAGTTTACAAAGGAAAAGATGAGACATTTCATCTTTATTTCTCCACAGGAAAGGAAACATAGAAGAGTTAGAAGGGCGAAACTATATTCTGCTTCAGCTCTATTTTATGGTAGAAGGCCAGAATAGCAAGTGGTTGACTTCAGCCCTGCTTCAGGGCAGGGGATGATGGAAACTTTTTCTAAACAACAAAGAAACCAGACATTTGTCTAGAACATCTGCAGAGATGCTACAGAAGTTCTTGGCTGTTTGGCTTCTCCCTTGTTTTAGATCTGGTATAGGGCCTCCATGTTCTCCCATCTCAGAATGATAGACATGGGAATGTAGCAGTTCCTAATGGCTCTTGCAGCCCATTGCCTGTCTGCACACGTAGCTGGAACACAGAGCTGGGCATAAAAGTTGGTTAGTGTAAGTGAAAGATCTCATTCTATTATTTATCTCCTTCCTACATAGTAAAAAGAAGTTTATTAGAAGTCATGTAAAAAGAAAATAAGGTGGAAGGAGAGGTATTTTAACTATAAAATATCAGGGCGTGCTGACTCTTGAAATAAGGGGACCTTCATCAGGAAAACTTTGGTCCCTCCAGTTCAAAAAAAACATTCTAGCAGATGTATCTGTATCTACAGTATAATGAAATTTTCTTCTCCTGTCACCAAGAACTGCCTTATTTCCTTTGTGTGCAAGTCATTACAATAATAGAAAAAAGTAAAGTCATAATCAATACAGGAGATAATGTTGGGTCTACTGGAGTAAAGTTATTAGGAGGGAGTGTAGGAAGGGCTAAATAGTTATGAGTACTTAATAATAGCTCAGCCACAATGACTAATTACTTAGGGGGATGCCCCTCTAGGGATAAACCCAATCCTAGGAAGGAAATGGTTTACACACCTCACCTCTCACAGACCTGGTCACACACTATCTGTGAATCTGCATGGCCACTCCCCAGATTTCCCATGTGTCATTCTCCAGGATGCTGCAGACTACAAGGAGAATGCTTTTCCTTCACCTGCATGTGGTGCATCATCCAGTCAGCAAGAATGCAGCCAAGAGCAGCCTGGTTCTGTGTCCTAATCACAGAGCAACAGATGTGAACTATTCCAGATGTGAACTATTCCAGGAAAGCACTTCCAGTACTGCAGACTTTGAAATACATCAAACCTCCACCAGTGACTTGGACCAGTGGAGCAGGATTTCCTGACAATCTGTCTGCCTGTTGATAATGTGTAATCTAAATAAACCTGTGACTTTTGAGTGACAAAGACTGGTCAAAAAAGGAAATAAACCAGTTTACAAGATCACTCATAATTCAGAAATTAAAGTTTCTATGATGAAATTAAATTGTTTTTGCAGTGGAACTATTTCCATCAGGTTTCTCTCTCCAGAGAAAACCACAACAAAAAGCAGTGAGTGCTTGATCAAAAGATCTATTCAATTCCACTGGGTTTTGACTTATTTCATAAATTTATTCTAATCAGGAGATTTGGATGGCAGAAGTCTCTGTAAAATTATTCTTCTTTCATTATTCTGCTTTCCCTACATTTCATTATGTGCCTAAAATTTAGAGCACCTGACAAAACCAGGTGCCAAACAAGAACAGAAAGACACCAAAAATCACTAAAAGACAATTGCCCTACTTGTCCTCTCATTTTTCACTGCATCTGTCTGATCATAACTGAGGAGTAAACAGAGATGCTCTGGATATTAATGTGGGTTAATAGAATTAAAGTAGCACAAAGGAACTGTCTTACTGCTTTTTATAATTAACCTGGAGATCCATTGCTGCTGCAGGTCACTGAATGAAGTTATTAGGACTGAAGGAAGAGACTGATACACAGGGATGGGGACACAGGATCAGGTTTGGGTCAGACAGAATGGTGGGGTAGCTGCCATGAAATCAGCCTGAGCTGTCACTTCACCTCATGGCCAGTGACAATTTGAGAGAGATTGACAGTGGTCTCCTGGGACACAACTGACAGTAGACAGGGGGGGAAGGAAAGGAGGGGATTTGCCTTCCTATGGGGCCCTGGGAATTAGCCACTGCTGAAAACAGAATGTTAGACCATCACTCTGCCCCTGGAAATTTTTATATTTTTACCTTTTAGAGAAATATTTACACAATGATTAGCACAGTAACACAAGATCCAATCTTCCTCCCTCTAAAGTCAATAGGAAAATTCCCAGTAATTTCTACAAACATTACACAGAGGCTATAATATATTAATAGCATGCACTGGGTACATTGAAAATACCTGATGGTTGTTCATTTTCTAGCTTGTTTTATTTTAGTAAACTATCTGGGGGAGTAACACTTTAGAAATCTTCAATCCACTGTCCTAGTACACTCAGTGTACTTTTGCTAAAGCATTAGAATGAAAAGTACACCAAAATATTCTGACAGATATCAAACCCTTAATGAGGGACTTTGGTACATTTCCCACTTCTCATATGACTGGAGTTAAGCAGTCTCTATGAATTTTAGGGTTCTCCTGTGTTCACACACATTTAGTTTTTTGATGAATTAACAAAAGAGAAAACACTTAGACAAAAGGAGCCCATAGAATTAAAACACCAGACAAAAAATGCTAAAGTGCCCTCCAGAATTGTATTCCTGCTGAACATTTCTGTCCCTGTCCTTAGGAAGACAATGTTGAAGCAGATTTCTCAATGGAATATTGTTTTCCTCTCCTTGGCTTAGGCAAAGGACATTGGCCAACGTGGGCGTAAATTGCAAAGGAAGATGAGCACAACTAGAACACTTTCTGCATCCTACCCAGTCAGTCAAAACTTCCTGTTTAATAGTCTGCTTCTTCTGCATAAATCTCATCTAGCCATCAACAGAATCTCACCCTCAGATTTGGAATCATTTCAGTATAAAGGTGATTCTCTGAAAACAGAGGAAGGATCTAGAAACAAAATGACTTGAAACATATTTGGATATTTGGCTGAAGTTTTGACCCTGACGGGAACGTGACATTAACTTCCATGTCTCCTAGCTGGATGTTTGCAGTGCAGAACAACCACACAAACAGATGAACACCAGCATAAAGATACCTGAAATAAGATGGGGGTTTTCTGGAACATTGCCACTGGCCCATGTTCACAGATTTCTGGAGTGCATATTGTCAACCACCCACACCTAGCTTTAAGATTGTTTGGAAGTTGTTTCTGTATTGCCAAAACAGCATTGCTGGCATAGCTCACATGTCTTTTGCTTGTTTCCCCCATCTACAGAACCTAAACAATTTCTTCATTTTTCACCTTTTGTGGCTGATGTTTATTAATTTTCTGTTAATGCCACAGGTGTTTGGCAGA
This sequence comes from Pipra filicauda, assembly GCF_003945595.2. Classification (NCBI taxonomy): domain Eukaryota; kingdom Metazoa; phylum Chordata; class Aves; order Passeriformes; family Pipridae; genus Pipra; species Pipra filicauda. Next base: position 4,777,163 of record NW_024104976.1, on the reverse strand, counting down.
GTTCCCACAGATCCCATCAAATTCTCTGGAAAGTTTTCAGCCTATGCTTGGTTTGCTCTTTGTCTGACAGTGCCAGAAACAGCTGGTGTAACCTCTAGGTCAGATTCCTTGCCTATCTTTAGGTTACCATGTTTGGGTGTCAGCAACCACTTTGCAACAGCAACATAAAGGGTATAATTTACTGACTCACCTTGTTTGTAGATACAACCTGAATTCCACTGTTTCGGTAGCCACATACAGTCTAGACACTTATAGATGCTTTGGCTGAATTTTTATCTGTCTTTTGGTAATTAACATCTGATCATTTTAATGTAAAACCCTCCAAAAAGATGGGGTTCCATTGGGCTAGAACAGTGTGATTTTGTACACAGGTTGGTAATAGAAAGTGGGGAACCTGTAGAAATTGTGGTCCTGTTAACCTGTAAAATTTTACAGATTCCTGAGGACATAGCTAGTGTAGGCCACCAGTAAATAAGCTACACACATTTCCACATCTTGTCAAGTCAGATGAAAAAAGGGAAACTCCTGAGAAAGATCCCAAGAAGTAGGAGCACTCCAGTCCCTTAAAGAAAGCGTGAACAAACCTGTTCATACTTTCCTTGTACTGCTGACATCTTCATAGGCCAGTGCCTGAAGTTAGGTGGAATGAACCCAGGTCTCAAGTAATGTTGAAAATAATTTGTTTGAGATTACATTAAAAAGTTGAGGCAAAAGACAATTCGAATGCCAGTAAATACTTTCTGTCAAAACACAATCTAGCCATAGTCATGGACTACCTCATGTTGCCTCTCAGACTCGGTGTTTTGCAGAGTAGTAAAAATGCCCAGGCTGCACAAGAGCTGCTGTCTGTCTTCTCTGCCAGTGGCCAGAATTTCCTGCTTCAGAAGGATATGTAAGAACTGCACAGGAGGTAGATGTTAATTATCCTCCCACTGCCTCCAAACATCTCCCTGGTTTTCTAATTGTTAGAGACTGGTTTATTTCCTGAACTATAGGTTTAGTAACTCCAGTCAGCACATTTTCATGAATAATGGGTATTCTTACCAGCTATGAACTTCTGTATTTCGATAAACTATCAGCACCACAGTGTATGAAAAAGTACCAATTTTGAGTCTCATTGCTCCCTTCTGGTGATTGTCCCTTGTTACAGTTACAGAACAGTAAAGAGTAGGTATATTCTGTGCTTTTTCTGTCCTTCGGAAATTAATTTCTTCAGACTCAAACCCACTCAATTTTCTGTGCTCTTGCAGAGTCATGCAAAAGTACCTGAGTACTTAGAGCAGCAGCACTTTTATAGGAGAGCACCATCCCCTTTCTCACATCAGTCACTTTGTGCACCTTAACATCTTGAATGCTGTTTTGACTGTGGTTCTATACTGAAAAGACTACTTCTTGAATGGAAACCTGGCTGTTCTGTATTGTATTTAAATCCAGAGAGGATTAAATAATTTCCCCTCTCTTGCAAGAAACTTATGCTCTGGCCGGAGCTTAATCTCTCAGGATTCCAGAGTTTTGAGATCCCCTTTAGCTTGTCAATCTCTCTTTTAGGTTGGTTTATAGTTGAACTCCCCTTGCAGCATCACAATTGGTTCCACACCAATTGCTGCCCGGGAAAACAAGACAAAAGGTGCATTATTACTAGGGCATAATGTACCCAAGCCAGCAGGGAGTTTGCAACACCTCAGCAGCAATGACAGCCACTGCAGGACTGCCAGGCTGCTTAGCAGTGCAGAGGGATGAATTCTGACATCCTCACTGGACTGAAGGATGCCAGCGACAAAGCAAGGCAGTGAGCAATTTTATCCTGCCCATGGGAAGTGACCAACAGCTTCACAGATATAAGCGTGAGATTGTTCACAACAAACCGCTGCATTTTGGTGAAGTGCTTAGAGCAGCGGTATCCAGCCGGTGTGGCGAGGGCACGGCGTCATCAAGCGCAATTTCCGATGTACGAGAACACCCCAGACGGGGACCAGACCCGCAGCTGGGGCCGGGACGCAGCACAGCCGCGCTCTGCTGCCTCCTGCGGGCCGCGCTGCCCCCGCATCTCCCGGGCATCTCAGCCCCGACTGAAGTTTAAGATTTTCAAACCTGACACACTTACCTGCACCTCTGCAGGGCTGCTGTGCCATCAGCTGGGCTTTGCTTCACTGGCAGGCATCACCTTCACGAGGTGACAGGTCTGATGGAAAGCCAGTTTTGTCTTTGAAAAAATACTTTGATGGGTCTTTAAATGGAACCTGTTTCGTTAAAAAAACCCCAAATATTCAAGTTTGAGAGCATTTTGAGTTGGTTCATTATATTTGTACAAATTTACAGCTACCTTTCTCCTGCAGAGAATGTGAAGGACTCCAGATTACTGAGTAGGGGTTTTCCAATGCTACTACAGCTCATTTTCTCCATAGGAAGCAGCAACAGCAACAAGGGCAGAAGAGGAAGGAGGTTGATCAAGCAGAGTGAAGTTTTCCTTCTGCTATCCCCACTCTGTATCAATAGCACCACTGTGGTACATTCATACAGAAGGCTTATCAAGCTCACACCTACAAAGGTTCCTATCCCCTCATACAAGTAGCTGTTGCAGTGGCCCTATATATTTCTCATTCTTTTCTCTGCTGATCCCACAGTGCTTATTAAATTCCATCTGAATTTCCTAGCCAAAGGATGCCAGGCAAACTGAAGAGAAGAATCTCCTGAGCACTGTAGGAGGCTCAGACAGCTGTAGGCATCCTTACAAATATTTATCCTCATGCAGCATCACAGACAGCCCCACACAGACCATGGTTCCACTGTGACTCGGTAATACTTAAGAAGTTCACAGCTGGGAGAGACATTTTGATCTAAATTGCAGATTTGATCTTATCTTTAGAATAGCTGGATACCACATACAATATGTACTGAAATAGCAAGGCACAGTGGGCTGTGTTTCAAGTAAACATAGCCTGATTCAGGAAGCTTCCCTTCTTTGGTTGGCTCATTTACAGCTTTTACATAGTTTCATTTGACTTAATTTATTCTTTTCCTTCCCAATTTTCATAGCCATTCTACCTGTTACACCATAAACCCTTTTCTTCTTTGGAGAACCCCAAATTTGAAGCTCCCTGTAAAGCAAGGAAATGTAGACTTCAGGTTGTTGTTCTGCAGGAAAGACTCCACAGAGCCTGCTGGTTACTGCAGAGCCTGCAGAAGACCTTCAATCTCAGATGTATGGCAGGTAAAACAGCTCCTTGCTTGGAAAGCATTGCAGCATGTCACAGACTGCAGGGCAAAGGATAAACAGAGCAGAGAAAGCACAGAAATCAGATTCACTGTAAAAATCAGATCCCTGCCATTTCTTCCTAACATTTTTATCCAGGAAGTTTCAATGCAGACATAGTATCAAGTTTTCAAGGTCTAGTGCTCCATGTTTCTAGGCATGTTGACAAAAGTACGAGGAGGTCAAGGACTGAAACAGCAGCTCAAACAGATTAAAAACTAGAATCCTCCTGCTTCTCTGTGTTCTATTTCCAACTATTAGACCACCCTATCTTCTCTAGATGGTTCAGCTTCCCTTATTTTCCTTTTGGGAAAGTGTTTATAAAAGACAAATTAATAGGCTTGTTAGGACTCGGCCAAAAAACTTTTTCACACAGCAGATAAGCAAGAAAATGCTGGAACTCAGATCAAAGTGGTCTGCGCTGGGAAGGATTTACAGTCCCCACAGTGTGACCCCAGCCACTGAATTTGTGTATCAACTTTAAACAGCTGGGATTGTGTTTTCAGGCAGGAACCAAATCAGCTGATACAGCACTCCCAGAGATTCACACCCATCTCTCTCTGCCTTCAGAATGTGTGCACATCTATTTGCGCTTACATGCTCTAGTCACGAATGCCCAGTGAGTCCTTTTTCTTTAAACAGAATTTGCTATGACTTAACCAAAAGACTTGAAGAACAAAATTAAAAGTATACAAATCTCAATCTCATCTGTAGTACAGAAATCACATGCTGGCAGCCTCAGCCAAGTTCCAGGCCTCAGTCCTCAACTCCCAGGAAAAGGCCAGGCTGGGATGAGAACAGCCAGCTCTGTGGGTGTGAGGGGTGAACTTCCAGGCCCCAGCCCAGCCCTGCTGTGCACAGTGGAACTGCTTTCCAGAAAAGTAAATTTTACTTCCGGCACAGACTGAGTTTTCCCAGGGATGAATCCTAAACAGTCTCATCTCTCTTTCCACTCCAAGGTCATAAAAGTAAACACTTCTTTTAACAAAAAGCCAAATCCAATGGAAAACACAGAACTACACACATAATTTCTTTCTGGAAAAAATATAAGATAAAATATAAGTCACACAAAATAGATGCCTCTGATACTGGCAGACACTGAAATATCCAAAGTTGGAAGATTCTGAAAGCATTTCTGCAAAACAGAACTACTCCTGCTGCCCAGGGATATGCAGCTCATCAGTCTCCATTACCAGTGCATCCACAGAAATACCAGAAACATATGCTGCTCCTTTTCTACCACTGTCATTTGTCTCAGCTGGACTCTCTTGAGAATCTTTGCTGCAAATACACACAGGAAATAGGCATTTCCTCACACTACTTTCATATGCACTGCTTCAATGTGCTCCTTACCATCCTGATCTTGAACCTCTACTGTCTTTCCCTGGAAATAAAATCTTATATTGATCCCAGCTCAAGGTAGGTATCTGTATGTTTATGATGGTTTAAGCAACTCTTTAAGAAGAGTGAAGGGATGGTCGAAATCAAAATTAACCAGAACTAGATCATGGGTTGATCTTGCCTGCTGTCTGTATTTTTCCCTTACTTCATATTATGACTTTTGGCAGGGTCCACCCTAGCCAGACTGCATGCAACCAAAGTGAAAGGAGTGCTTGAAACTAGTGAAAATAGCTTTGTAACCTAATATATGAAGCCCTGTTTAGAAAGCCCATTCTGCTGAAGAAGCAGAAGTGCAGAGAAGGCACAGCAAAACTCAGGTTACCCATAATGAGTCCCTTCCCTGCATTCACAATGGACTGTTCCTACAGTTTCCTACTGACAACTCTGAGAGCTTAAACTTTCATTATATATTTGTGCCCCAAATTCAAGTAAAATTTTTTAATTGCCTATTCTTCTGCTAATGGCAAGCTTCAGGATCTAAGCAAAACACCAAATTGTTATTAGAAGTGGAGAAAACAGCAAATGTTCCTGTTTACATAAAACACAGTCTCTGCTTATGTCACCTGAGGTTCACTGGTACCAACCACTGAAGGGCCAAACTGACTACTGGACTTGACCTTGTCTGCTGAACTTTACTCTCCTTCTTAAGGCTTTCCTTTCTTACACATTAAAAGAAACACTGAGAATAAAAAAAAAAAAAAAACAAACAAAAAAACCAACCAACCAAACAAAAAAGCCAACCTTTCCATTAATTTCTGTACCTTTTTCCTCAATAGCCCACTGCTCATGATTAAATTTTGAAACAACAATGAAACTTCCCCCACTATAGTACAGTCAGGTCAGAGGGTTAAATATGTGACCTAGTCAGAACCTTATGCAAAAAAAAAGAAAAAAAGAAATTAAATGTGTTAGAAACCCTGGAAATCTCTAAGGAATGTTCCTCTTTTGGCAAAGTCTTTGAACATTTTGCAGTTGGTAGAAATTAAGCAGCTGAAATGCGTAGCTCTACTCACAGGATAGGAAGCTCCAGTAAGCTAAAAGAATCAACATCTAATTACTAAAATATGCTGTGTGATCCAGGAAAGGCTTAAAAGCTATTGCACTGTGTAGCTCACTCTGCAAAGCACACAGCTGGTCTGTAAAAAATAAGGAAAACACATGGCTTCTGGAACAGTTTAGAAAATTATCTGTAAATCAGAACAGATTATTTAATCAGGAAATGGGAAAGAATCAAGTTGAGAAGAAAGAGGATAAATCAGAGGAATACACAGATTAGTCAACAATTTATAGTCTATTCACCAAGAGACTACATTGTGAGGGGGGAACCTGTGTGGTGATTAAACAATAAAAAGCACAGTGCTGAACTAATGAGGTATTTGCATATATAGGGCTTTCCTTAAATGAAGAGCAGGGAAGCAGGTAGGGGACAGCAAGAAGACAACAACTTTTCCTTTTCTGTTTTTCCTCCGGGCACTAACAAAAGATATGATGTCTGAAAGACCTTAATGCTTTTATGAATAGGGATGCTTACCAAACTCAAGGGCATTAAAATGCATTATTATGATGAATATCCTTAATTTCATTACTTGGACAGTGAGCGAAGAGTCTATGGAGGACAGCAGGATTTTGTTCACTCGATTGTTTAACATTCATATATTTTGCATTGTATAGCAATTGCCATGGAAAGATCTTGGAGCACTTGCCCAATGCTGGTGTTTTAAAACATCAAAACACTCTTGGAGAAGTTAACTTGTATTCTCTTATCTACAAAAGAAGGCTCAGGAAACCAAGGCCATTAATTCCATAGAGGACAAAAAGTTCATTGTTCACTGCAGATTAATGAGAGAGAAGCATCCACTATAAAAGTCATCAGGTTAGGCTTATAGAAAACGTGATTTAGCTTGGGTCTGTTTGTTTAAGAGATATTATAGTACCATGGAAGAAATCTGAAGGACTCTACAGCTCAGAATTCAAGCCACGTCTCTGTAATCCACCAGAAACTTTGATGTTTATACAAACTTCTGGGGACTGGATGTCTCACAGCCATGTTTCCTTACATATTCTCCCTCTTGCTTCCTTTTATGGGTCAAGAGCTTCTTCTGAAATTCATTCAAAAACAGATTACCTGAAAATATCAGGAAAATTTTTCTAAACTAAACCTTGACTTAAGATGAGTTTTGATAAAAATAAATAGGAGATGAACAAATCAGATGTCCTTAAACTACTATCAATCTTGTTTGTGGCAATCAAGATGATTTTGCCATCCCCAAAGCCAGCATGTATCGGGAAACAGAGCTACCAACTGGTTTGTGAATGAGTTGAAATACTGAGTGTCTTAAGATTTTCTTTGATTTTAGTCATATGATTTGAGACTCTAAAGAGGAAATGCCATTTCCAAGTCTAAATGAACAAACTGAAGATGAGTTTTTTCTGAAAAAACGGGTGGGGAGGGATGTGTAACAAGAAAGGTCTCTCCCAGTAAGAGTCTGCAAATAAACAATCTGTCTCTCTCCTTCTAAGCTCAGATGAGGAGTCTTCTAGATGTTACACCTGCCACCTCTTTACAAGTTACAAAGAAAGCAGCCATCCAAAGAGAAGAAAATGCAGAAACTTGTTCAGAGCATCAGTATTTCCTGGGTAATTATTTTCTTGTTATTTTTTAAACACATTCATCTTCTATATGAAATTCGATTGTCATATCAAGCTATATGCACACACAAGGTAGAACTGAGAGAGCTGACTGTTTATTTTAAGTGAATTTTAGTTTACAGTTTAGTGTAACTGGAGGTAGATGCAATATTAAGTGATTTTCTTCCAGTGGTTTGAAATAAGAGTCATCTATGAACATTGTAGGATAAAGTTCTGGGGGCTGGAATCAGTTGTTTAAAGATAAGTCTACATAAACATGCAAATAAAACAAGAACATGTAAATCACAGGACGTTCTCTGATGATTGTCAGTACAGTGTAGTGCAGGTCTTCTTGGACAAAAGGCTGTTTCAGTGTTGTCAAAACAGTAAAGCTACTGCAAAAAACACACGTTGTTTGCTACTTGAACACATACAAAATACAGAGACAGTATTACAACTACGCCGTTCATATTATTTCCCATATAATTCAAATGATCAAACTCAAGTTGAAGGGAATTCCATGGCAAAAGAGTCTGTGATCTGCTATGCACGAATACATTTCTGATCCCGCAGGCAGGAGTTTCCTTCCACGTAAGTGCATGAAAAGGGATCCTGCCATTGTCAGGAGTTTTGCCCTAACCCAGTCTATCAGCCTCACTTTCAGAGCTGTTAAATTTGCTCTCTTCAGTGGATTCCTTTGTGGGAATACTGGAGGCTCCCAGTGACTTCAGTTCAAAGTATTTTTTACAATTACACTATTTCTTGACTGAATCAGTGAAGAAGTGCTCACTAACCTGCTCACTAACCTGTGACAAATACTAAAAAATGGACAAGACCTAACTATTGTAGTAGTGCCCCTTCCTTAGAATCCTAGATTTGCAAAGGAGCAAAACCAGTCTAGTGTGATATAAGTGGCAAAAAAAATATTTTTAGCAACAAAATGGAAAATGTTTATAAAATAAAATCTTCAATGCTCTTTCTTTTAAAATTCCCACAAAGTTTGTTGAATAGATGGATTGCCCAAAATACTTCTGTAAACTGAAATACTAATATATATCTGCAAATATGACCACACACTGCAATATATCACAAATAGATGCTCAATAAAAACCAGGTTACATGTTTTGTGTTTCCCTGGTGCAATTTCTTGCAAGCAAGCATAAAATTTTGGTATCAATTACTGAACAGATTTAAACATGTATTTAATTCAAAGACCACAACTAATTTTACTGAAACGAGGGGGACTCTTTAAAAACTTGAAGATAAGACTGTCCCAATGTCCTCAAATCAGCAGGCTGCTGATTTAACATTCTGCCTCTGGTAGGACTGACTTCCTTTCAGGAAATGAAAGATACCAAGTAATAACTGACATCATTCTCACCCTTCCCTACGAAGAACAGAAAGCCTCCCAAATGAAGTTGATGAGGAAGTTGCAGGCAGGCCTCTCTCATCATGCAGACGTGCTGGTCCTTTTAAAGTCAACAGGCAGGATTAACATTTGACCTCTAATATACAGAACATACAATAAAACTTGCACTGGTTTTTAAAATGTACTTCCTGGCCCAGGAACTGTGAATCTGCTCTGTAATGCACAAAAAGTATTCATTTTCATTTGTTTTCCTCTTACTGAAAACTCAAATATAGCATTCAATATAAATTTAAGGACTTTACATATCAAACTGATTTATATAATATTAGAAACTTTACAAAATAGTACTAAAGTAGTCAATAAAAAGATCAAGTTTAAAATATTTACATTTTATACATCATTTCCCCCTACTTACAATTATTAAATAATCTTCTGTGGTTTCCTTAATTTTAGGGAAAAGCTTTTAATAACTAAAAACTAATTTTGAATTACTTTCAAATGGCTTTTTACTTAAACAGAATTTTAGCAAAATCCCATTTCCAATATGAAACATTATCCCTGTGTTTTCAGTAGCTGTTATATACATCTTGTGTTTTATAGCTGTTTTATAAAGCAATCCTATAATAAACAGTGGAGATCTAAATAAGAAAATGGCACAGTATGGATGGAAACATTATATTCCCAACTCTTAAATCCCTTTATGTCATTTGGCTTCTAGAACATCCAGATTCTTGATAATTTATGTTATTCTTCCAGTACTTTCAAGGAATTACATCATTACTTATTTAGATTTTTGTGTCATCATCTTTTGAAAAGTTATTTCCTGAAGGTACTTCACAGAGACTGTCACCATCTGTGCTGAAATCATCATCATCATCGTCGTCGTCATCATCATCAGAATCAGCCAACACTTTACTTGGTGACTTCTTCAGTCTACTAAAACAAAAATACAGATCTTTGCTATTAAAACAGCACATCTACATGCACAACATTTATACAAAGCTTAAAACATCGACTGGTAGGATTTATGTTTTTAAAGGATGCCAAAGAAACTTGTGCTTCAACAGGGATAGTTTTTCATGGAGTACACCTTACATGAAAGGAACGTGCAAGAGTGTGAAGAGCAAGCAACCACATTTTCAAGCCCCTCTAACTAAAGGGACAGACAGGGGAAACCAAAAACTTTGCACACTGGGATGTTCAAAGACAGCTAAGGAAAACTAACACAGGATAACTGTACACCTCAGCCACTAGCAGGAAATTTTTATTACTACAAACAATACCAGTGTCAAGTCCCACATTTTTTCCATTTTATATGCCCTGCCTCAATGACTTTATTCAGCAGGGAGACCCTGGAAATGTTGGGACACCTAGAGCACACTAGAAAGAGTCAGAGAACATCTGCAGAGAAAGGAAATGCAGAAGAGTTTCACAGGTCTGTGTCTTAAACTCTGCCTGCTTACAACAAATGTGTAGAGGAAGCCCTCAGTTTATGGACTACAGGAGCAAGAGGTCAAACTTGTGAGGGGTGGTGTGATACACAACTGTAGGTCTGACAAGCCATCCTACCTTAACTCTTTCTTTGCAGTGTTCAGCTGTCCTTGCAACTGTTCATTTATGTCCAGTTGCTCTTCAAGTTCTCTCTGAAGTTTCTTTTTCGCGCTCTCCAATCTATCTATTTCTTCTTCAGCTTCTTCCACTTGACGTTTCATTGCTTTCAAACGCAAACTCAACTGAAATATTTACATGTCAGCTGATTAGAGGACTGTTTTAATTAAAGGAATTTTATTCTTCCAGCATCTATGAGAGGGAGAATAAAGATAAAACTGTGCCAGTGTAGTGACACTGTAATCCTCTGCTTCAGAAATATCTGAAAGTCAGCATTAGACTTCAAGAGAAATGATGGGATACCATTTTTTTTCTTAAAGATAATCTTAACAGATGTCTGCAATTTGAAACAAACTGTTCATTCTCTGGGCAGAACATTACTGTTTGACTCACGGGCTGAAACAAGTCAAGTTTTAAGCAAGGAATCAACAAAGACCATAGGAATGGTAGAGCATATTGGTATTAGAACATCAATGTATGCTTAATACTTATAGCCTATATTTAACAGTAAACAACTTGTTTCTTTAAACAAAATGTTATAGTGGCAAAACAGAACATATTATTTGTTGGTGTATTTATAGGATCAATTACTGTCTGTTATCTGCTTTATATCTTAAAATAATTATAGCATTGCTTCTACAAGTGCTTTCTTTTCCTAATTTCCAAAATTAATAACCATTTAGTACCAGACAAAAGCACATGATGACAACGGCAACTGCGAATCTCACTCAGTGGGAGTTCACAAACAACAGAGTAATCAGCATCTACCTACATTCTTCTCATCTCTCTTATACATGATGATTTATGTTAGTAGGATTAGTATCAGATATTGGCATATTAGTCTACCTGGTCCTTCTGATCAGTCAGTGACAGATGTTCATCATCTACTTGCAACATTAACTCCTTCACTTTTCTCTCAAGTCTGCGGTTACTTAGTTGGAAATTTGCTCTATCCCTAGAAAACAAACAAACAAAAGACATGTTTGTTAAAAAGGAACTGAAATACTTCCAATCATGATATAATTCCTTAGCAATCTTCTAAGAATCAAATAACTACTAATGGTTGGTCCCTACTTTGATTTACTGATTCCATGCAACATATTAAGAACTTTGTTCAAAAGTATGAAGGACTAAGTAGAATTTCTTCTGTCACCAGAGCAACATTTAGAAACAAAAATTAGAGACAAGATTAGAGAATGAAGTGAACATGCAAGCAGAAGTGTTATAATACAGTTAATATTTCTAAGTCTATGACTGATATTAGCCATTGATAAGACAAGGAGCTATGGAACCACGTTACAGTGCCCACTTTTAAATTTATAAGACAACTTCTACTGTGCTTTCAGTCAAAAAGAAAATTTGCAATGCTTTTATGAAACAGTAACCATTTTAATTTTGTGCTTGTGAGGAAAAAAAAATTTCAAGTTAATTGTAATAGAGACTTAATATTAGCAAGAGGACATAATAAAAACATAAACACACATGTTTTGATCTTAACAACTAGTTTCACCTTTCCTCATTTGCAAGTCGCTCTTCCAGCTCTGTGATCCTTGCTTCCATTTGAGCAACAAGTCCCTCTTTACTGGACCGGTAAGAACCCTCCAGGTGAAGGATTCGGCTCTTCAGGTCTTTGTTCTAGGGTTGGAACACACTTGATTACTACTTATATACTCCAATTAACACATATCACCTTAACAAAAAATTAATTTCTTCAGGAAAACATAAGGTGATCACTATATTTTTAGTTCAGTAAACGTGGAAAAAGAATGTGAGATTTTACAGTTTACTACAAACAGATTTTCTATGACTGTGCCTTATCAAAAAGAATTTAGTGTTCAGCTTCAGTTAGGTTTTAAGATTAAATGGAGCCTTGAATTTCAGAGAGTTGCAAGCCCCTTCCAACAGTATTTTTTAATATGCCAATTTTTTTTTCAAATACTCTGTCAGATCTGTCTTATGCTCCACACAATTCTTTTGTCAAATTCTGTGTTCTTCTGTAACTCCCTGGTGTATGGCTACAACAAGCAGACAAAGAAATTACATCCAATATCGTTTTACTCTATCAAAGTACACCTACTACATAAATAGTTTGAAAAAGATTTGTAAAAGCAGAGGTTTTTGCTCAGATTCACACTTCCATTTTTCTGAGGCCCGGTAATTTAGGTTTTCAATGAGGACCTAATGAAAGAGTTGCCAGGAAAAAAAAAAAAAAAAAGGCAAAAAAAGAGTAACATGAGAAATAGAAAATAAAGCTCTTTGTTACAGAACTTCAAACCATGAATTCAGGTTTCAAAAAGGACTATGATAAAAAAGCCAGAACTAAAGTATAAGAATGTACCTAGTATATACCAGTAGGTGGCATTCTTTTTTCTCAAACGATTTGAGATTAATTTCACATAACCTAAGGCACCAAATTAGGTGTGTGGTAAAAATATGTTCTCTAAATTCCCACTACAATCTGTTTTACATTCTTGTGCTTGTCAACAATACTATGACTTGCTAAGATAGCTTTCCTCTGGATCTCAGCTAAGGGCCACGATAGTAATCCTGCTTTCAAAGATCACTGAGCTGCAGAAAACTTCTCTACTCCTATGGGAGAAAACGCTCAACTAAAATCACAATTGCTTGAAATTGTATCTCCAACAGTGTTCCAGAAACACAGTTAAGACTTTACAGACTTTACAGCTCTTCTGAAAGCGGTCAAAGGATTTACAGCCAGATATAGTCACCTGTCTTTCCAACGAAATTTTGTCACACTCCAAGTCTTGCTTTATAGCTCTTTCCTGAAGCAGCTCTGTCCTCATTTGTTCAATCTATCATAGAAAGAAAAGAGAAATTTTAATAAAAGATTTCATTTACATTTATCTATATGATACTTTGTGTATGTATATATATAATGTAGGCATACCTAAGCAATGAGAAGAAATGCCCTTTCTCAGAATTCAAGACATCCACATGATTTCAGATGAGCTTTACAGTTACAATCTTGAACAAAATTTTCCACTTCAGGGAGTTGATGTTATTCCCAGTACTTACCCTAGGCATTTTACAGTCACAGTGGATATTGTTGATGTTCAATATACATGTTCTGGAGCAAGGAACCGAACTCTAAACTGCTGCACGAGAGATATAGCATGTGGCAGGACAGAGTTCTGCATCACATCAGACTTCAAACACCTTTCACAAGTGTTGTCTCCACACTTAAATCTGAACCTCTGAAATGACATCTTACCTTTAAGCTGCTGACTAGTCTAAATAAAGTTTCACTTTATTAAACACAAACTTGTAGCTGCAGAGAAGTGCCCAGAACTCAGTGAAACACTCTACAGACAATTGTAGTTTACTATATGAATGAGAACAGTAAAATCTCTTTTTCAACAGACTCTGTTGCATAATGGACATGAACATTTCTCCCCTCCTCTGATCAGTGTTATGTCTGTCATACTGGGAGCACCAACTTCTAAGTTTGGGGAAGGGGATGTTTTTGCCTGTCTTGTTAAAAAACAACTTTTGCTCCAGTTTCTGTAAATATTTCAGTTGCATATTCAATAACCACAAGAAAGATGTTAAAAACTACCTGATCCATCCAGAGTCAATGTAAGAATGCAGCATGAGTTTGTTTCATCTCACTATTGGACTTGACCGGAAAAAAAATATTAAATTTGAGGCTCAAAGAGAAACTCTCAACTGCTCAACAGCTGCTACTGAAACTTTAGAGCTGAAGGAAAAATCTGCAGTGCTGAAATACTTCTGTTGCCTCTCATTTCCGCTGAGACCCTCGAGTCTTCACAAAGACCCTCAAGTCCTTGCAGGCACAGCAAATGTTACCACAGCGTTTGTGCTATTTCCTGCACAGTGTTTATGATGCTGAATCACCTGGGGAACACAGTGAACATCTCTGCCAATCACTGTACCTGCAAAAACACTGATAAAGATTGCAGTGGCCACAGCATTCTTCCCTGCTCTACATCAGCTACATATGAACTTGCATAAACACACCATCCCAGCTAGGCAGCTCTAAGTTACACATTTATCTCAGTAAAGGTCTTACCAAAGTCATTGGGAATTCTTGCATTAAAAAAAAAATCCAAAAGCAATGCTAAGAATGTGAAGGTCAAAAAAGTGCAGCACATCAAAATTTACCTTAGGCCTTTTTTTTAACCACATTATAATATTAAAAGATATATTTTTAGTTAATCACGTGTTTAAAGGAAATAATTTACACTGTTTCTGTAGCTTTGAAATTAATATATGAATACAAACCACAGTAGCAATGCATGCAGTTGCATATGTTATGTCACACTATGGTTTCAGAAGAGTAGAAGGCATTTCTGAAAACTAAGGTCAGAACAGCTACTAGAATACAAATGTTAGCTCATGGCTGTGTTCTCAACAGCCAGGTAATTTCTCAAAAGCTCTCACTGTCACACAGAAAGCTAATAATCACAAAATTTTATACATTATATAGTAAAATTTTATTTTATATGTTAAAATATTATTTTATAGACACAAATTAAAATCACGCATTTGTACAATGGCTGCATTTATTCATTAAATAGGTGAAAAAAATTTATAATGTGAGGGATTACCTAGAATTTATTCTGCTGTAATTGCTTTAGCCATCAAGACAGACACAGAAAGAAATAAAGCAAAATTTGTGGTAAAATGAATGACTAATTAAAAATGTAACTGCTAACTGAAGAAAGGGGTTTTGTTTTATGTAGGAACTTGCTTAATGGACCACTCCAAAGTTCCACTGTGCTCAAAGGCTGTGACAAATTTGTGCAACCTTCCCAAGATTCAAATTAAGGAATTATTTAGAGGACAATTATTATATTTCCAAGATGGCTGCTACTGTTGTTGGACACCTCTTGGTAAACACAACCTCACAGAATAATAGGAGAGAGAAAAAGTGCTGTATGTGATCAGGCTCAGACAGCTACGTGCAAATATATACGGGAGGTTGTAAAAAGAGAAGGACAGCAGGACACAATTCTTGCTGTTTTCACTTATCTCCTCCCATTTTTTCAATAGTAGACTCATAATTAACAGGCACAAAGCAAAAAAAAAGCAGCTGTCTGCCAAAATGTGCTCAGTCTCACTTATTTCCCAGCAGTGAGAAGAACACACCAGTGTCACAGTACATACTCCATGTACACACCATGTAGAACTCTGCTTCATGTTCTACCTTTCCTGTATCTAATATATTTTAATTACAATAAAAGAACAAACTATTTCTGCAGCTTAAAT
The DNA here is from genome assembly GCF_003945595.2 of Pipra filicauda. Taxonomy (NCBI): domain Eukaryota; kingdom Metazoa; phylum Chordata; class Aves; order Passeriformes; family Pipridae; genus Pipra; species Pipra filicauda. The sequence continues at coordinate 4,761,654 of NW_024104976.1, read as the reverse complement.
TATCACAGCTGGATTTGAAGAATGCTAACAACAAAAAAAATGAGAAAAACAACAGTATCAGATTTTAGAAAGCTTTATCAGACATACCAGCATTTTGTGCCAGCTTTAGGATTAGAAGCAGCTGTTGAGTTCATTATTAGAGAAAGCAATTTGATTTCTAATAATGTTTTAGATGCTGTCACTATTGTTTACCATCTTGCACTAGGTTTACAGCCTATGTTTCTTAATTCCTAAGTAAAGTAATATACATATATATATGTATATATATGTGTGTGTGTGCCTATATAGACACCTACATACACAGTTTCCAAGTATGTGACCAAAACCCCCAATGTTTAACAAACAAGTTAAAGCCAAACAAACCCCTTTGATACTTCATAATTGAAAAGTAGCCTTCATATCCACATTTTCACTTGCTTGCTTCCCACACCTGGAGCCAGCTCAAGAGCAGGTATACAGCTCTCCATTGGGAACACTTCACCAAAAGGAAGTGAACGATGCAGTCAGCACAATTTTATCCTTTCTCATTTATTGTAAAGTTATCATGAAAACTAATTAGTCCCTTTTTCACACTTATTGGAAACAACTCTGAAGTTAATAGACTCATGTTTGCATTTTCACAGAATACAGGAACTGATGAAGGAACGTTAAGCACTTTTCAATTATGTTAGCAAAAACAAAATGGCAAGAGGCACTTCATTTCTCTTGTTTGTAGGAAAAGAATCCATCATGTAGTAAAATGTGTCCTGTCCCTGCTCACTTTTGACTCAAAGAGCAGCTGAGCACTCAGGCTTTCCATATGTGTGTGTGTGTGTTGATCATTTTGGTCTTTCTACAGTTACTAATACCTTATCATTTTAAAACTAATAGGATATGACCCACTTTTCCCTGTTTCCACTTTGCTGTGGAACCTCCTGAGAATGCAGAGGAGATGAGAACAGTGTCTCATGCAACCATCCAGATTCAAAAGGGTGTTTAAATTAAAAAAGAATAACATTTTGTGGTAAATGAAATGTGAACTGTTAGTCCTGCCAATGTTTATTCGAACATTCAGCTTTATGTAAAATAGAAGAGGTTGTATAAATTTGTTTTTACTGGAAATTTGAGTATTATAGTTCATTATTGGTATGCTAAAATAACACATTTATAATAATAATTTGAAAAATGTACAGAAATACAGATATTACCAAAACAAATCCATTATAGTTTCTCATGTCATTATAAATGCTTAGCAGACCCTGAAATACTCTTTAGTAATTTGACTACTTAGTCATTCTGGCATAAAATCAAAACAAAGCAACCTTTGTAACTCATGTGTGAAATGAGAAACTCCAGACCTCAAAATAAACACATTTTTTACCCATTATGTAACATTTTGGTCACCAAACTGTATTTTTGGTTTCCATTCAGTTAGCAAATTAACTTACTATAGTTGTAGTGCAGCTGTAACTAAAGTTCTTTTATCCCAGGTTTACAAGACAGGCACAGACTCCAGTATTAAAGGCTTCCTGATTTAACAATGGCATAACCCCATATTATGATGGTCCTTTACATTCTACTTCACCCACTGCCTTGGGCTCTGTACAATATCAGTGCAACAATAGCAAAAAGTCTGTATCAGAGTCAAACAGAATCTCAGTAACCTGAGTCCAAACAAAGCAGTGATGGTGCCTCGGTGCTTCAAGGATGTGTGAAAAGAAAGCTGAGCTCTAACTCACTTTAAATTCCCCAGCTGCCTCAGTGGAACACACAATTGCATCAAAAAGGCACAGAAACTAAGATTTTACTTTCTGTTCTCCCTCTGAAGCTAAAGCTATTCAAAAGAATGTCTGCAGTTCTTTTTTTTTTTTTCTGGAGAAAGAAAGAGAAATGAAAACAGATTATTGTTGTGCCTCAATGTTAATTGTCTCCTGGACTTCTAGGAAATTCCTGTGAGCTCTAGCACTTCATGCAGAGTTACATGAAGTTCATGTAGCAGTAAACATGCTGTAATGAGTTATGCAGCAGTTTCACATCTTTCAGAATGCACAACTAAGGCAAGGAACATTGTCTAGACCATGATATTCCAAGGCAGACACATCACTGTATTCCTTTTCGTGAACTAATAAAAAACTTGCATAATCCTGACTACTCAGCCATAGGTGCTCTGGCTACTTCTGCAGTAATCAGGCCCTATACTCTACTTTTCTGGTTTATTATAAATCTTTGTTACAAGACCTATAATTCCTATGTCAGTTCTTTCAGAAATCTCAAATAATACTAATAAGGATCTCCTAATTCTCTTAACACTTAGTGATTTCCAACTCAAAGGTCTCATCTGCAATACCCTCCCTCTATTTCACCCCACCTGCACATTCACTGGCCTTACAGAAGACAGAAGCAAAATATTTCTTTATTTGAATATAAAGGAATATATATATATATATTTGAGGGCATACCTGGTGTACTTTTTATCTTGATTGAGGCCTCATCATACAATCTCCACAACTTCTCTACTTATACAGTCAAAATCCTTTTTGTTACTTGTTTGAATTACTATGATAGTTGCTGAGCTAAGTGAGACCTATCACTTTATCTTCACATTTTCTGCCCCATTAGACACAACCTCATTAATAAATCCTTCTTCCCTTCTTTCTGGACTATTGAACATAACATTTCTGGAACAAAAGGTTGATGTTTTTATGTGGAAAATGCTTTCCAACTATCTTACCTTCAATATACCTTAATCAGTTTTTACACTTGTAATGAAAACAAAGCTCTCTCTCTGGTCTAGCATCCTCAGTTCAGCTGATTTCACTCATTAATTCCACAGTTTCCTAAGCTCCTCCTCCTTCTTTGAAATCAAGACTCTATTATGCTGAATTACTTACCAGTAAGAGTAAAATCATGATCTTTCAATTTAAAAGACTCTTCACAACAGCCTTTCTCTGACAGCCTCAGCACCAAAACTGAGCCTGAAACAGCATCATCTCTGCATGCATCAATGATTACCTGATGAAGCTCATCAAGAATATTAGAGTATGATAATAGTCTTCAGGCTTTATATACATTCTGTGTCTGTTTTCCAATTAGGAAAACATGAAAAAATTGGTCTGTGATGACGTGAAGGAGCATATTTACTTGTAATGGGAACTTGGGGGTTTTGGGTTTTCATACTCTTTTTAAGTATAGCAGATAAGTCCTATGCTAATCATTATTGAGTTGATCAATATTGATTGTGACCCTAATAATACCTTTTCATAGAACCATCATACAAAAGGAAACTTGTTCAAGTACCTGTTCTCTGCATCTGCTGATCCTCTCAGACAACAAATCTGAATTAGTCTTTTCTTCATCAAGCTCAAGTTCCAGGTTAGACAACTTGTCCTAAGTGGAACAAAGAAAAGTAATTTCAACATACTACTTCCCATCCTCTTCAGATTGCTATTCCTTAAACTTCAGGACTCAAACTATTGGAAAGACTAGGCCTGAAAACTGAAATGCCTCTTAAAACATGTGCAGAATCTACCAAAAAAGATGGCAGGTAGAGAAGCCTTTAAAGTGAATTTGTCTGACAGAAGTAAAATAGACACTTTGCTTCCTTTTTTTAATCACTCCCACCAATTTCAAGAAAATAAGAGAAATTCTGTAATGTTTCTAGAGACTGTTTCTGAGTGTCTAAATTACATTATACATTTGGAAGACAATTTTCTTTTCACATGAGTACAATGCTACAGAGGTGTTTGTTTATAAAAGTCAAGTGGCAGCCTAGTTGAAGTGAACAGTTAAAAAGCTGACCCTGTAACCAGGTGGTCAAAATCCTGATGTTATCCAGACTCCTGAAATGAACTGATATCAGATGCTAAATAGAACTTACACTTCGAAATACTCTTAAAGTTCTCAGCGATGGGCCTATGAATGAAATGAATGCAAATTTGCCTGATAAACTCCAGATAAAATTAATTAAAAAGAAGTCAATTAAAATGAGAAAAGAACAGCTGTAATTTCGAACACATCATGCTACAACAGATATGCTAACAGATCACCTTTAGAATACTCCAGAATAATTCCTGCTGTAATACTACGTGGCTTTTCAACAACATCAAGCTATTTTGAGTCTTCCCTGGCAGAAACCATATGAAATACCAGTATTATTTTAATTTCTTCAAATAAGAAACAAACCCTTAAGGATGTCTTTTACCTCCATTAGTTTGATTTGTCTTGCCCGATCGTCTTTTAAGTGGTGTTTGGCTTCCAGTTCATACTCCAAGCTCTTCACAGTCTGTTCCAGCAACTGAGTTTTTGTTATTGCCTCATCCTGAGCTCTCTGGTGGTCCCTCAAGTTTTCTTCCATGAGACGCATCTGAAAGAGATTATGGTCATATATTTTATACTGTACTTTCTATAAATAAGTGATGTCAGTAAAAAGGACTTACTGCAAACACTATAGATCTGGAAGCTTGACAGGAATTGCATTGAGTTCTGGGCTTTTCACAGTAATTTTTGTTTTATCCACATGATGGCACCAAGAAAATAAACTTGGATGAAATATCAGCTCCAAAGAGATGCTTCATACCACAGGTTTTACACTGACAATTCTCCACAGTGGATTTCTTAAAATTTATTTGTTTTTATCAAGTTATAGCAAGCGAAAATGTTGCCTAAATGTTGTCTAACCATTTTCTAATGGTTATTTGGAACTTCTGCAATATTATTCCTTTTCTTTTCAGACTCTGAACACTTTAGCTTTTAAATAACTACGTAGCTCATATATATGCTTGATGCACTTTGATGACATCATTTTACTAATGACATAATTGCGTTTATATATGTATGTGTATGTACGTATATACATATATATGTATTAGTGTAACTATTAGATACAGTGGGCTATCTGCTGAAGACAAAAATTTCCTATTCAACAACAGCATGTCCTCAGCAAAATTATCCAAAACCTTCACAGTACTTTAAAAAAATATATAATGAGTGAGAGAGGGTTTAAGTGAAACCATGACCACTCCTTGCACATGTAACTTGTAATATGTATATAACATAGGATGAGAGCTTTTTTTCTTCAACATATAGTTTTCCATTTTCTTCCTTTGTTTAGTCAGTTATTATTTTAGTGATGAAGCTAAAATAATGTGATAGTGAATATTTGTCAGACACTGCCTAGATCTGTCACAAACAGGAAAGCCCATTTCCCTGGCAGCAATAACACACTGATCACCACCATGAAAAATGAAACTCAAGAGCACTGACTGAGATCCTCTCTCATGATGAGGTGCACAAAAGCATGATAGCAAACATTCTTTATCTTGAAAACTATCTGAACTGAATTCTAGGTCAAAGGTTAGAATTTGTCACTGAACTTATGAGTCATTACCTCATCTTGCATCCTTATGGTCATCAGGCGGGATTTTTCTACCTCCAGGTTCTTCTCCTTTAATTGCCTCTGCAGATCTGCAAATTCCCTGCGATTTTTCTCCTTGTATTCATCAAGCTGGCTCTGAAGCTCCAGAGCTGATGTTCTTGAGATCTCTACCATTTCAGACATCTGGGAAAAAAGTACATATAATTTTTTTCCTAACATAGTGTTACAAAAGGTTCTGTCATGTTTGATACATCAAAAGGTTTTTTCCTCCAGCTTCAATATTCAGCTCAGTATTTCCAGACAGAAAAATTATCAATTATGACATATTTTCCTAAATAAATTAATTTCTATGCAGAAGTGTGAAAACACAAAACCAGAAAGGCTATTTTCTAATAGTATGCATGGCAAGACTATTCTCTTTCTGTCTGGCAGCAGTTCTTCCAGCTGAGTGATGCAATGAACTGCATGGTCACACTTCAGTGTGTCAATATTAGTTGTAGGGTTTACACACACATGGCACAGTAAGTCTGATGCAAAAGCCTTTTGAGAATCAGCTCTGAAATATCAATGACATTAGAACTGATCTGAGATCTTGTTTAAGCAGAACTGTTTTACAATGCTATTCTGAGATACTGGTGTTCCAATCACTGTTCCAGCCCTGAAAACTTTCATTGAGAGCCTCTAGGTTAAAGAAACTAATAGTAAACTTTGCATTTCACCTTCTTTTGTACATTTCCAAATAAATAATTCTTTGCAATTTGTCAGTTCATTTGCTTCTGTCTGTCAGACATTCAGATTCCTGCAGCCTCTCTGGAGTGAACTCATACCTCCTCCTGTAACTTCTCAACAGTCTTGTTTAGTTGCCATCGTTCATTCTCCATTTCATTCTTTATCTGCTTTAACTGTTCCTTCTGCTGAGTTTCATCCTTTAATTGCTGAGTTAACTGTTGCCTTTCCTGTGAAATACAACGGGTGTTCTCCTGCAGGAAATTAAAACATATATATAATGAACTGAATAATATATAATGTAGACCCTCTGCAGATTCCTTAAAGGAATCTTACTTAACACTCTGTGCAGCAGTAATACCAGCAGGCTGCTGTGACATTAAGACAAATTTAAGGGTTTTTTTTTAAAAGAAGGTTATGGAGCTACAGTTTGCTAGTCAGTATTTATTATTTTAGTGATGCAGTGCTTTATCCTTCCTATAAATTCCTTAAACATTGTTGCAACATTTGTAGGACCAATTTCATTATTCTGTTACAAGCAAAGCATACATTCCTCTGCAGCTGCACACCAGCCAGGAAATCCCATCTCCTCTACAAGATCCAATATCCATTCCAAGTTTCACATTTTCCTACATGCTCCTTGAAAAGTTTTCTCAATAACCACCTGTTTTTCTAGGTGAAAACAAACAATCCAAAAAATCCCCACCACACACACCCAAAACCTCTACGACAACAACAAAACAAAAACCCAAATCTGTTCCTATGATGAGTGAGAAGTAACTAGTGGTGTTTTTCCCCATTGCTGTGCTTCTGTAGCACCCAGAAGCCCTTATCAAGATGATGATAAAGAGAACTTTACAGCTGTCAGCACACAAATCCCCTTCCTGAGAGAACTTTTGCAGCTAATGTTCAAACCAGACCTCAATGTTGTGCATTAAATTTTGAATGACCTGCAGAGCTATCCAGTGTGCTCACCTACCAGGGGGCTCCCAGTGTCTCTGCTATCACAGGCAGGATGTCTGAGAGCTTATCACCCTCCTACCTCTACATAACACCTGTCACTAGTTTGTTCCAACACAGGCATGATGGCATGGTTCACATGCACAGCTATTCTCTTTGGAAAAGTGTATAATAGCTAATGGTTCTCTTGGCTTGATGACTTCTACTTGGTTGGAAATGGTCGTTTTCTTACCCCACCATTCTGCACGAGCTCCTCCACATCTATTTAAAAGGTGCCCATATTATGATAGTATTATTTACCCAGTAACTATGCCATAGAATCGCTTATTCTTCAAATAGCGAAATTACCATTTAAAGCATAAAGAGTTCCTTGTTGTTTTGCTAAAATCTAGCCAGCAGAAACTTGATAACATAGGTAAAGGGTAAAAATATTCCTCACGAAAACCGAGCATTGCAAAAGAAATTATCTTTGTTTTAATAAAAATCCTGCATTACAACAGATACTACTTCATTCTTGTACTATTACTCAGGGGAAATAACATGTCCTATGTAGTTTCTCACCAACAGTAATTAGGATATTGGACTGCCCTTTGCTAGATTAGCTGATAAATGAGAAAAATACTGATAAAATTAGCATTCCTACTTTAACTTTAATATTTGAGAAACACTAATATATCATGCTAGAAACAACTGAACTTCAACTTACAGTGCTCTGCAACTCTCATTCTAGTGCCTACCATTATTTACCACAATGAAAACAGAAATTTCATGTTCTTCCACCCATGGAAAGGATCCCATGTTCTGAACATTTAATTTAAAAAGCACAGATTACTTGGCTCTGCCATCAATCATGTTGGTATAACTGATATTTTTTAAAAATATGACCATATATGCTATGGTCAAGGGGCATAATAATTATTTCCTTTCCCAAGAGAGTTCTCAAGAAACTTCAGAAAGTCTTCTCAGTGGTGCAAAACTGTTAAGATGTATTTCATTTCATGAAACACTGCACTACGTGGAGGAGGCTACTCTAACCAGAGGTTATAACACAACATGAAACTATACAAAATTACTCCTGGCTTGACCATCCATAAAGAAAATTTCAGTATAAAGCACTAACACAAACTGGCTGTAAGAATGAAGTGTATGTCAGGTTTAACTTTTCTGAATAGAAATCTGGAATGGAGGAGGAATAGATTTGGCCATGTTTAAAGTAACTGTTACAGTTCTCTTGGTATTGTCAGTCTTTCTTATGCTAATCCACCATTAAAAGTAATTTGTGTTATGTAAAAAGCAAGATGGGACAGTCGGGAATTAAATTTCCACTGTGATAAACATTATTATTGTGCCAAAATTTGTCGTCTAAATTGTCAATGGTAACACAAGGCCAAATCAACCTACTGCACAACAGTATTCATTAGAACAAGCAAACTCTAAAGACAGAAAGGCTGAATTGTTCTAAACAAAAGGGACCACTGATTACATCCTGAAGTCCATTAGTGCTCATATCCGGTGCACAAGAGTGTAGAATCAGAAAGAGGATTAAATTTAGTGTTTCCCACTTTAGATGTAAGTTGTGAATAAAATGACAAGACTGACTCTTCTATCTGTCACCTTTCCCAGAATTCTTGAATTTGGAGACCCTGCCTGGAGGCAGCATTATTTGGCACAATGCCCTGAAGGATGCAGAAAAACAGGAAGGAAAGAACACACTTTTCAAGCATCTTGACCCAAAGCTAATCAAGATGCAGGAGATGCATGTGCTGCATTGATTCATGTTACACAGGAAGGGCAAGTCAGACTGTGACAGAAGGGAAGTGTGCTCAGTGCAGGGCAGTGAAGAGCAATGGGCCACCTGTAGGGCTTGTGGAACCACCAGCAACACATACAAGCAAAGGAGGGGTATCAGTGAGGTGATAAAACACTTCTTGATGTAGTTACAAGGAACATCAGCTTTAAAACATCATTTTGTAGAAACAAAACTTAGATACCCATATTATTAAAATCCTAGAAGCACATTCAATTTTAAAGACATAGGAGTATTTTCTTCTTGTTTTTATTTTTTTTCTTTTTACTATAATGAACTGAACCATGAGACCATGCTAGTTAACACAGTCTTCCCTTGGTTTTTAGTCCACTTAGAGACAAATTTCATTTTCAGAACAATAAAGTAACATTTATGTTGAAGACAACAAGGGAAAACATCTGTTCAACTAAAAAAGGGTCACTAGCAATGTACGTGTTGCTCACTTTTGAGTCTGACTTGTTTGACAGAAACACTTAAAAACTCAGCTTCTAGACTAAGATAATTCTAAACTGATACCACTGAAATCGATGCTTGTTTGGGACATGTAAAAGGTGAATTACAGAGAAGGAAAATTAGGTTTGTAACTTTTGCAGATACAGAACACGATGCCAGTAAGAACAGTTTTAAGAGGCTGCAAATCCTAGTGATATGTGTTAAATTTCTCTGGGTTAGCGATGACATATTTCAGTTCCCTGCAGCATTTGCAAATATGACAGGTTTATAAAAATACAGAAGCCAATTTCCTGATATATGTGTATTGCCAATATTTTTGTTTATGTTCGAGCACAGCTTTTTATTCTTTTACATGTAAATCACACAACCTGAGTTGCATGATCATTCAAAATAATAAAACATGTTTATAAAACCTCAAAATTTAAATATTCCTAATTGTTCTTGTTCTTACCTGCATATCTTCTAGTTGGCTTTCCAAAGCCAATTTTAACGCTACCAATTCTTTTGCCTCCTTCTCAGCGCATTTCAAAGCTTCTTCCAATTGTTGCTTCTCCTCCTGTAATGATTCAATTTAATATTTTCAGAAATAGTGACAAGTAAATTGAGCTATAAAGTCTCTTCACTCTGGCCTATCACTATCTCCCCAGTTGCAAGCTGTGACTTGTTCCTAATCTGGTTTGCACTGGGGAAATCTTTCCTATATATGTCAGCAAACTGCATCCTGCTTCTTATAACCTGCTGGTTTTCCTTCCCCTTCCCGATGGCATTATCCATCCTCCTCTTTGTCAGTTTTTACTCTACAGTGAATCCACTGCAAACAGGAAGAAGACTACTTAAGGGGCTTGTTTTCTTAACTTACCTCATATGTCTTTAATTTTTCCTTCGCTGAATTTTCTTCTCCTTTCATATTATCAATTTGTTTGTGCAACTCCTCAATTTTACTCTCTAACTCAGTAACTTTTCTCTTCAACTGCTCGTTTTCCTCAGTCAGCTCCTTGACTCGATTTTCTATACTATTTCTCTCCTCTTGTGCAGCATTTCTTTCACCTTCAAGGACAGCAGCACTCTAGAGAAAACAAATTATGTCATGTTAAAAAAAAGAAATAACTGGTGCTGTTTTCCAACAGAAGTTTCATAAAGCACCACAGCAAATATAGCTAGAATATAACATTAAATATCAGTGAAGACTTTTACATTTAGCTTTTGTTTTTCCTCAGGCATATCTACAGATAAAGTATATACAACACCATTATCAAATCCCATTTTTAGGTAATTCCAAGTGATCTAAAAAACTTAAAGACACCAAAAGCCATAAGGACCTGTAAGGAAGTACCTATTTATCAAGAGTTTCTTCCACAGCAACACAAAATTAAAGCAGCCTCACCCCACTGCTGATTCCAAGAACTAACATACAACACACTACATCCATGCAGCTGTGTGTGGGGCTGCAGAGTAAATGACAGATAAATCTAAAGAGGTCTTGATGCTGAAAGAAAAGAGGGGAAACAAAAAAAAGGAGAGGTGGCACAATTGGAATAAAAAGCCCCAGTGGATTTCAAAACATGGTCCCACAAAGAGCTGGGCCAGCACAGAAGAGCAGCAGAGACTGGCAGTACCTCCCAGTGGTACTGGTACAGCTCTACCTGCAGATCAGGCAGCCCATGCCTGGGCTGTGCTTAGTCAGCAGTTCTGCTGGGGCTTCAGTTCCTGCCTGAGGGTGGAAGGAGTTCAACTTGTATTCAAAAAGATACATCTTGCATTTTTCAGAAACTCAAATCAATATATAGCACAAACAAATTATAATAAAATTGTAATAAACTACTCATCATAATTTAGCACATGTGGCAATAGATTTTTAAATTTTTTTTCAGGGCAACTGGCTGCAGGATGTAACTTTTCAGAGCTAATACTCACCTTACCACTTACCCTTTAAACACTCTACCATTTATTGTTGAGACCACGAGTGGAAGTATGTGCCTGTACTGTTATACTGTCTATACTGTTATAACACAGACCAGGTATGTACTTACAAACATGTGGAGTAAAGAGCTGGAAGGATTTAATCTTTGCTCTTCACTGACTTCTCATTCAGAATCCCATCCAAAGAAAATAGAAGAACCCAGGATATTTGTGGTTCTTGCTCCTGGGCATTCAGAGTCTGACACAAAGCAATGCTCTGTACAAAGATCTGGTTCTGATGTGCAGGCCCACTGCCCTTTATACTAAGCCCTTAAACAACAGTAAGAACACCAGAACAGACTCAGGCTAGACCAGTATCCTCTCTTGTGGCCACAGCTGATGCTTACAGGCAAAGAGAGGAAGAACAACTATGGGACAAGCCTTTCCCCATTACACACTCTCAGCTCTCACTAGTTTTCCTCCAGGAACGTATCATCCATTAATTTCTCTAATCCCTTTCAAATCCATTTATACCTTTCACGTCTACATTATCTGGTAACAATAGGTAATTGCACATTAACTACTGAAGCATAACATTTTTGCACGTGAAATAGTGTTTATCTGGGTGAAAACAAAAGAAATTCTACCAAACTACTCAGTAAGAAACTGTTTTGTGAAATATTTTATAAAAGCATGAAAGTCACTTTTCAGTTACACTATTTTTGATTGTTGCTCCTGATTTTCCCTTCCCTGTGCCCAAAAGGAATAAGCAAAGTTATATAAAAGGGTGTTTACAAAGAGTGCCCTCACTAGATTGTTTTCTAGCAAGCAACAGCTTTAAAATCATGCAAATTAGTTTGATAAAGCGGTAACTCAGAAAACACTCAGACTGTCTACAGGGTCAATGAACTTATTATACAAAAACTGGCAGCATAAGCAGGCTGACAAGTTCTGGTCTTTTGAAAACACTGAAAAAACTTGTTCCTCTAAGTACACGACTGGTTAAAAGCTCTGAAATAAATCTGTTGATGCTTTAAGTTTTCACATACTGAAACTTCAATAGCATTTATATATTCCTTTAATTTTTGCTTCCTTCATGCAGCGAAGTTTTACTAATTAGCAAGCACTCCACCGGTGGCTCCTTTTAGTCTCATTTCCCCCTTCTGGAGCTGAGTGAAAGCAGCTGAGGCACGCTGGGGAGTTCAGGGAAAGGAATGTTGATTTGTCTGTTCTTTTTCATCCAACCGCCTACTCGGGGCTGCACAGTGAGACAGGATTGCAGCAGCCCCACACTGTACCTGAGGATTCCACTACTTCACCTGCCATGCTTTGCTCTGCTTTCCCAACACAGGAGACGTTGTTTCCTTAGAAGTGGATGCACACACACACACACACACAAAAGCAAATAATCCAACAACTCCCCAGACCTACACACATAAATATACACAGAAGTAGCATCCATCTCTATATATGATTTAACTAAAGAGGCTCAAAATTAAGTTCAGACTGCACTGATGCAATCACATCTAGAGATCTGCTCCTGCTTTTTGCTGTATGTATCTTAGGATACAGCCCCTAAAATGAAACTTAACTGTTCCTTGCTCTCCTTTTTCACTGTGTATTTCAGTAAGTAAGCAAGAAGCTACATGAATATATATGAGAGGTAGAGAGGTATAAAGGGCAAGTTGTGAGTACTATCTTTATTAACCTAATGTAAAATCCTGGAAATAAATTGGGTATATAAATAAAATCTGCCTGAAGTTCCAGCTGCTTGAGTGACCAGCACTTTACCAGCAGATCTTCACAGGTCTCTAATGACCTTGGCACCATTACAAGGGTTGCACCTTCCCATGAACGAACTGTTCCCAAACAAATTTTCTAACATAATAAGTAAAAAAAATTCCTTTCTTTTACCTGAACGAGGTAAGTCTTCAAAAATACCAACAATAAATATATACACACACATATACTTTTTTGAGATGGTAGAAAACCTCTGTTGGTATATATGGGGAGCTGTGCTGTGTTGTAGTTGGAGAGTGAGCATTTTTCCTACTTCTGGGGAGAGTAGGAGGAATTTTTTTCACAAGTGCTTTCACTGTACACTATTGTTTCAACATCTTTTCAACTTGTTTCAGATACGACTGAAAAGAAACACAGGAGTATCTATCCTATCAGTTTACCTTACACAACTGTACTTGAGGTAGGAAAGATCACCCCGAGGATATTGTTCAGGAGCGTGATAAACAAAAAAATACACAAGTATCTTCAATTTGATAGTGAAGTTTAAATAAAGTCGAGCCACACAAATACAATTTAGATGTTCTTTGTGTAGAAAAAGTACATAAAGCATCACTTCTGCAAAAGAGTCAAATTACACAGCTGGGTCTAGATTGAAAAAAGCTTATGTCCATTTTCCCCCGTGTACTGAGAATTTCATGCAGAGCTTTTCACTGGCATGCCATACCCTATAGCATATTGGCACAGGAAGTTTGGGTATAAAAAGTCTCCACAATTCTTCCCTTCTTGTATTCTCCACTGTTAATCTCATGTTACCTTCTGCTTCCCCTCCAGGCCTGCTCTTAGGAAGACATGTGAGCATGACAGGAAAGAGCCTGGGTATCACTGGAGAGGATACACAAAGAAAACAAGCCCTGAAATGCAGTTCTGACAGACCTTGTAGCAACACCATTAGGGGAGAACCTGGTGGAGAGAGATCCCTATCCATATATTGAACAGTTACATAAGGGTCAGGCCAGCAGCCATCACATCATACATGGGCACTGATGAAGCAGAAAAAGCTTGTTGTGCCCTTTGCCCATGGAACCACAGAGGCAGTGTGCCCAACCAGTCCCACACAGCTAGAAGGCAGTATTACTCACACAGAGACCATAGGCTGAATTTACCACTCGGTCATTAGAGATGGCTCACTGTATTCTGCAGAAAATGTCCCTATTGAAGTGTGGCTGTAGAAGATATGAAAACCACTGCACTGAAATTACAGAGAAATTATTACATACATTGATAAAGTTTGAATGGCAATTGCTGCACTTCATAGGCTAAAACAAAGTGGGGACAGCAAGGGCAGTTTAAGCTGCCCAACAGTACAGCCCAGCAGAGTTCTGTACAGCAGGATTTGGAACAGCCAGCAGTGATCCTGCTCTGTGCTTCTGTCTGCATGAGCAGGGAGGCTGCCACTGAAAATTCAGGGACTGGCTCACAATTCAAACAAGGAGTTGAAGGCTGTTTGCAAAAGCATTCAATTAGAGTGGGTTAGAGTGATGATGAAAGCAGAAGGATAACTGAACACTACAGAGCTCCTAAGTACAAATGAGTTAAAAACCAGACAGGAGAACACACAGGTAGAGATTGTGCTGTGGATCCACAACCCTCAGTCCACATGGGACTTATTTGTAATGGTGCTGTACATAAACAACACGAGTTAACTGAAGGTCCTTAATGACACTGCATCAATTAATGACTCCTGTCAGTGCCCATTCATAAATCCCTTACATTTATTTATTTGGGGATGTTGGAAAAGTTTTGGCAAATATTTTAACTAAGTTTATATCATTTAACCCATGGTAACAGAGCCGGGTGAAGGTCACAAAGTAATGATTGAAGTTAAATATGAAACATTAACAAACCTTGTTAATATAAGAACTTCAGAGAATTGTGGATCAACTTCACAGAGTTTAAAAGAGATTATGAACATAAACACATAACAGAGCACATATCAGACAAAACTGGTTAAACAAGATTCTTGACCTGGAATGAAATACTGTATATTCAGATATATTTGCCATACAGAAGAAAAAAAAAAAAACCAAACAAAAAAAACCCCAACCAACAAAAAACCAACCAAACAAACAAAGAAAAAACAACCCAAATAAACAAAACAAACAAAAAACCCAACCTGCAAAAACCCAACCTTCTTGAAAAACAGGAGAAGAGGGAGGGAATTGTATCAAACATTGAAGTGAGCTCTTTGGATCTTAAAATTAACATAACTAAATTCCAATATTGCAGTTTCTTCCCTATGATATATAAAACATGCTTATTTCTTTTTACTCCCACTTACTAGTTGTGACAGCATGTTTTAGTAAACCAACATTTTACTATTACTATTCACTGCATTGTATTACAGAATTATATTTATGTAAGGTAAATACCCTATAGCATTTTTCTTGTTGTGTTTGTTTATTTGCATTTGCTTTGTCTTTCCTTTCAATCTGTCTGTCCTCACTGCCTTCCAGAGCATCCAGTGCCCTCTATTCCCTACATTTAGCCTGCTTCACATTCAGATACCCATCTCCTCAATCTCTGAAGGAGTAATACCTTCCTCTTAATAACCACATCCTTTGCAGACTTCTTAAACAAACTGATACCACCTTTTCATTTATTATTTTTGAATAAATGAAATATTTTATTATGCTTTCTCAAATTTTATCATGTTTAAACTCATGATTTAAGACTGAGCAAGCCTTATAAGCAAAATTAAGCTACAGAGATTAGGTAGAAGGAGCTGGAAATGGGTAGCATATTTCTGGAAAAAGTTGAGAATAATAAAAAAAAGCTTGTCCAGAAGAAAGAAAATATAGCTGTGATGAGAAAGTCCCACTATACAAAGTCCTCTGTGACTGACTGAAGATAACCTTCTGCATTCTCATGTTGTCACTGTGCCACAGTACACATTCTTGTCTCTGCCACAGATCTCCTGAGGCAAGTCACTCAGCCCAAACTTTCCAGAGGGGTTCAATAACTGCATGTTCCTTAATTTCCCTGGTGCTTGATTTGAGACACTGGGGTTTGGTTTCCAAAGACTTGAGTGCACAGTTGCAACTAAGTCAGCAAAAACTGTACCCTGAATACATCAAGGACTATATAATGGCTAACATGGTGTTAACCAAGGCACTTCAGTTTGAACATGCACAAATAAAGGATCCTTTTAACATTAATGTCTCTACCTCTTCATTTCCTATACTTCGTACAGGGCTAACATGCCTCATAAGCTGGCAGCTATGCTGGGAAAACAAATCAGAGTTTGTGAAAAAAATCTTTCTTCAGAAGAAGTTTTTGGTAGTATGTACTGAATCCAAGAACTGATCAAAGTTTGAAAAACATTGAAAAATGAAATATTTTAACATTGTGTTTAAGTGAGTACAAGCTACATTTAACTCAGAACAGATGAGAAGTGAGAATGCATGCACATATACATATATATATGCACACAGACAGATATATATCTCTGTATTGTTTGATTTGCTATGTACACCTGATCTATAATGTTTTACCTAGCATAGGTCTGCTTCTCTGAGCCCACAATCACAGCTGCTGGAGTTTATATGCATGTGGCATTTGGCTTTCAGTTTTAGGCCTAAAGAAGTTCCCCTCCATAAGGGAACTTCAGCAGTGAAATTCATTTCCCTCACTTCCCATACTGCTCCTTTTAGGTGTTTTGCCTAACAAGAAATTAATCTAATAAAGTCTGGGTTTGTGTCCTTGTATATTGTTATAATGTGTTCAGAAGAATTTTAAAACATATTAAATTTGGTCAAGACCAAGTTTAAATAAAACAGTAAATATTGTTCCTCAGCAAATATATTTATATACTATTCTACTCTCAACTTTGGTGCAAGCAGTGAACAGATTTAAAGAATTGAAGATAAGGCTCAGATAGTCCAACAGGCATGAAAATCAAACAAAATCCTCGAGATGCAAATAAAATGTTCTATTTCAACTTGAATACAGGAAAAAAATACTCCTGGATAGGAATGCAGAAAATGTTCTGTGGCTCCACACCTTTTTTTTTTTACCACACCCTCCACCCTGGCGAAGACATGAGTGTGGTTGTGTAACTTATCATTAAAAAATGGTTTGGGCTGACTGCAGTGCTTCAGCTCATGGAACATCCCTTTGGCAGTGACTTCAGGATGCAGGAGTGTCCTTTTACAAAATACAGGAAGAGCTAAAGTGTGTGGGAGCTAAGTATCTCATTCACAGCATGTCAGAATCATTAAATTTTGGCAAAATCCAATGTTTATCAGGCACAACTTGGAAATTTTTTCTAAAATGTTTTAAATTTCCTTTCAGAATCAAGCTCAATAGAGTAAAACTAGTTCAACTAATTAACTGTTTGTTCTTTAACAGCCATACTTGAAGTACAAATCTAAAGGATAAATCTCCATTCAAAATGAGCTAGAGCACAAACCAGAGCATTTTAATGGAAGTAAAGGCTTTGAAATATTCTTTTCATATTGGTATCAAAGTAAATGCCATGATAATCTTCCAAAATCTTCTGAAAGAAAGGGAATGGTGTTGCTGCTCACTTCATTCTATTACTGGTGTAGAAGACTAATATCAAGGATGATACTGGCTGCTGAAACCAGCTCTAATGATCCACGGGCCACCTTTTTAGGTTCATGCTGGACAGTTGTTTAACTTCTCCAACTACACGTAAAAGGTTTCATGTGGCTTCAAGGATTCAGATCTACCCATCTCAGCTCCCTCTGATGATCTAGAGGGGGCAGCAGTGATGGGGATATCAAATCCCTTTCTATTGTCTTTTCCCCTCCTTTTTGTATACAAACAAAACAGTTTCTACAAGACAACTAGACACTGATTTCCCTAGGTAACATGTAAAAAAAACCCCAAACCATTCTACACCCAAGGACTGACACCCAAGGGAAAGAGACAAACATGGAGAGCCTCAACACAGGGACAACCCTTTAACTGCAATCATTATTAGCTCTTCTGTAAAGGCAGCTTATTTTGCTACAGTCATCTACTTTTCCAAGCTCATGAATGTAAATAACAGGTCTTTATTTCTGTTTGTAGTTCCAGTATTTTTACCCACCGTGCACCTTTAGGCAACTCTTCCAACCTCAGATACTATTTCTTAAAGCAGTTGAAAGCCCTAGGATGAATAACACAGTAACACTGGATACTACAGGTAATAAAATCTCCTATCTCTACAAAAGGAATATGTGAACTCCACAAAAGCAAACTGGAGTGTCAGGCTACCAACCCAACCAGAACCAGCCTTTGCCCCCCCACCACTTCAAAAAAAGGGGTAAAAAACATTAAAAAAACACCCCAAGCTTCTTGAAAAGAGAAATGGTCCAAATAGCCTTACCTACTGTTTTCCTACTTTACACTCATTATATTAATTCTTCCCATCATCTCAAAATGAGGCCTAGCCAACTTTAAGACATGGCTATGCCTTTGAAGTTGACTATTATTAGTTACCTATTAAAAGGGTCAGTGGTTTTTTTGTCTCTCAGTGATGTATGCTGCAACCAGTTTAAATTCTCAGTTGTATTTCAAGAGATTATTCAGTAAACAACTACACAAATTTACAAGCAATTCAGACTGTCTTTCATTTCAGCTAGAGCCATTCTATTAACTGGTTAAAAATTCACTTGTGACAGTTTAGAGAAAAGACTTGGTTTTTTCCAAGGTCATTTTTGCTGATCAAAATGGTATCATATCCTTAATATTATGTCCAAAATGATTTAGGTTTTCATTTGTGAGAGGTAATAAAAGATTTAAATGCCTACATTTTAAGACTAAGAATGCACTCCTTTTTTACACAGAGCACATTAAACAAAACTTTCCAATTTAGGCATGACCATACATTTACACAGTTATACAATCCAGAACCAGGCAAATATTAACCTCTCTCAGCCAGTACTTATATCAATGTCACATTATCCCCCTGGCTATGTATCATGACATACTCAGACTGGCTTATATCAACAGTTTTTTCAAGGTCAGAAGTTGTTGCAAAGACGAGAGTAAAATATTAACTAATTCTGTGTTCACATTGTTCCCTACTGTTTGACACAGTCAAATACTTTGCATACATCTACAAATAAACATATACTTTCACAGGAAAAACTAACTGAATACATATACTGTCTTCTGCTGATAAGGATTAGAGATCCTCCTGAAAAGGATTAGAGATCCTCCTGATGGCATTGAAGAAGGACCTGACTGTACAGGCTCTTGCCAAATTTCAGATACACAAAAAAAACCCCACCAACAACCCCCCCTTCCCAACCCAGACTAACTGAACTAGTCCCAGCAGAGCAAGGTTCACAGCAGGGAAATTACTATTACAGATAAAACAGAATGATTTTTTTAATTATTGTCGAGATGTGGTCCAATCCAACTCAAATACAACTTTGCAGGACAGTTTTGCTCAGAGGTTTTCTTGACTCTACAGACAGTATAAAAATAGTTTCATGGTACTGTCTGCATCCAAACACACAAATGTACCCACTAAATAAATGGAGGAGTAAATTGCACAGAAAAGAAAGACCAGGGCAGGTAAAACTTAAAAGACACAGTCACCAAGTTACATCTTCAGTGCACTTGGGAGGCACATTTTATATTGTTGTTGACAACACAGCTAATACTCCAAAATTTGTTTGGTACTTCATTTAATGGGTGCCTAAAAACACACATGATGCTATTACCAAACAATTTCCTTTCCACACACAGAATACAGACACTTAAAGCAAAACAAATCAAATCTGTCTCCCAAATTTTCCATATATACTTCTAAACTATGTGTTTCCAATAACAATGCCCATTTAAGGAGTGCCTGCAGCCTTCCCTCCACCATCACACTTCTGTCTGCACACCCTCCCTCTCTTTCCCCCACTCCATCTGTGTTTGTACCACACTGAAAATCAATCAGAGCTGTACCAGGCTTTTAGAAGGCTGGTAAAAGAGGACAGAAAATGCAAGGAGGAGAGTGTTATGTCGTGAAAGATGAAACACTGACTTGGACCAGTCACTCCACCATTTGACTCTGTACAGTTTGGATCAGTTACCAACCGGCTCCTACCACTGACACCAAACCAGTGTTTTGTCAGCAAAGGCTGCCCCAGGCAAGCAGAGGAAAGAAAATACCCACCAGAGGCATCTGAAAACCTGGCTCATCTTCTCTAAATCTTTTCCAATTGTTGTGTATCTTGCTTGAGATGAACAGACTAGTCTCAGAGGATTCAGGATGCAGATTCAGAGGAGTTACAGATGTATGGATACAAGGGCATAACAATGTTCTTACGTCCAAATAATTCTTATCATATAATTTGTTTCTTTTACTGCTATCAAGACTATGGGTTTTTAGTGTGATTTATTATAATCCCAAAATTTCACCTTAGCATGGCAAGAAGTAGCTGGGATTCTACTGGGTTTTTTCATATATATAATTTTACAGCTATATACATTAGATCTGTGTATCACTTCCAGTACCAAAATGTCTCTGCAGTGCTCCACAGTTATATCTTCACTTCCCACTGAGGAACTTGGTTTGTAAAGCATTATTCCAAAATACGGTCTCAGAATATACTAAATTATGTTTCATTTTACATTTAAACCATGTATTCCATCCACTACTACAAAAAAGGCAGACACAGTATATATCAGAATCATTTACAATGGTTAAGTTTTTGTTAAGCTTCTGCTCCGTGAGGGAGATTTTTATTAGCTTTGAGGAAGAAGTATAATATTATCAGGCTGGGTAGAAAAAGATTGAATAGTTACTTTCATTTCAAAGGTCTTTACAGCTCTGTGCTAGATTCACCTAAATTCACAAGATGGGAAAACCCAAACCCCAAGCTTCCTATCATTTATAATACTCAAAATTCCATATTATGTTCCTATCTTAAAGGAATACACTTTTAGTTCATAACATGTGCAGAAGGCAACCACTGCCTTTTGCTGTTCCTGCACTTGCTGTGGTAAAATTCCTTCTTCTCTTTCATCATATCCCATGGCTAACACATACATGTCAGCTAAAGGCCATGTGACTACAAGCTTCCTGGCATTCTTCAATGTGTTGATAAACTAATCAGCTCCGAGCTCTGAGTGTCTGTTTTACCCTGCTGAGAACAAGGTCAGACGTACGACAAACGCTGGCTAAACCCGCCAAGGTCAGGCCTAAACAAGCCTCTTCAAAAGGTGATGATTACAGCTTCTTCTGAACAGCAGAATTTGGGCAGACTGCTGCTCAAAATACACACACAGGTTTGAAGTGCTGTGCATTTGCAACTGCCCTCTTGAGCTGATACAATTGCACTGGAATTTGAACAGCACTGGTTGCAATAGGCTATAACCTTTTACCTGCAGTATTACCTTCCAAAAGCTGTTTCCAAATTTTACTGAAACAGTGGCACTTCATCTACACTGACAGAGCACTCATGGTTAAGGTAGTACAATTCTGGACTGTTGTGTTGTAGAGTCAGATTAAATAACAGAAATTTTTTGTACTACATTAAAAACTGGAGGGGATCCATATTTATTTCTGTTCTAGCATTGTGATTATGAAGAATTCCATTCTTAATCATAAAGACCTTCATTTCTTAATTTATTATTAAATTATTATCCCACAGCTATGTTCTGGAAGTTTTACTATTGTTAAATGGAAATAGTCTGATCCCAGTCTTAATAAACGAGAAATGATGTCAAGAATAATCGCAGCCATCTCAAGACCACCACGAGCAAAAAACATAACACAAAAGTAAGTTTAAAAGGTAAACTGTAGCAGAGAAAGTTAATATCTTGATATCTGTGACTTTATGTAAAAATCTTTATTACAAAAACCAAAAAACAAACGACAATAAAAACCCAACCAAACCCCCCAGCCCAGCACCAGAGCAGTGAGCATGAGAACAGAATCATACATGACAAACAACCCTGCCCTGTTCTTCTACCAGATAACCTTGAGAACGTTTCTAACATTGCTGCAAAACAGATCTATGTGGCATTCTACCCACACAGACCAAAGGCACTCTACATTACTTGCCAACCTACCTGATGTCTCCAGCAGCTGAAAACTCTGTTCATTTAACACTGGCATAAAAACTACTTCCTTTCTCTCTGCAAAATTTTCCTTAACAGCCTATACACATCACAAAACACCTTTATTCACTGTACCAATTTGGATGATCTAGAAGCAATAAGTACTAACACTTTGTACATACAGATTCCACATAACCTGATCTATCCAACATCAGTATCCACATTCTGTGTGTGACACACCTCTATTACAGCATTTACACACCTGTTTTCCTCACCACATACAACAGAACGGCCCTTTCCACTCATCTTTGATGTAAATTTCTTGTATCCTACCATCCAGTATGAACCTTTCCAGCTTGCAATAATATTAAAAAAAATAAATTTAGCAGGTCAAGCAGCTTCCATTGTATAGAACATGATTTTCACACACTCTGTTGGGTATTTCAGAGGAATTATAAACCCAATCATTAACATCCCAGCAGATCACACAGTTAACTTACTGCAGAGATTGGTTATATTTTCCTGACAGAAGATATATCAAACTCAACAACTGATCTCAGCCAGCAGGCATAAAGATAATGCTGTGCTTAAAAAAAACCCAATCATTAAGAGTATAAAAACTAGCAAGATTTAAACCAAGAAAAAAAAACCACCTTACAATTAAGCATGTTTTACTTTAAATAAAAACAAAAATCACTTGCATTAAAATTATAAGAGAACTGGTGCTTAGGGCAACATTAATCAAATAAATTTCACTTTTAAACATCTTATTAAATTTACTATTAAATTTACTATTAGACTATGTCCTGCAAGTAAATAAATGCTATTTATAACTAATCTCTAAGCCACAGCACCCCAATCATAGAGCCATTTCCCAGACTGTGGTATTGTTATGCTGAACAGACTACTCTTTCATTTCTTGTCAGTCGTAATTACAGCTCCATAATTGAAATACAGTAAATTACCAGGCACTAACTTTGAAAGATGGTTCATTGAGGTTGAGCTGTCACTACAATTACTGTATAATAAAAAATGATCATTTAAATGTTCTACTTTTCTCTCAAAGAAAAAAATTAATTCAATTCAAGCAGCTCAGACGAGTCAAATATCTTCATGATGATGTAAACAAAGAGAAACACATTTAAGCAAAGTGAGCAATCTCAAGCACAAGTCCCAGGCTGCATAAACAGCTCAGCATACATAAAGTTTTCTGACCTCTGAAGAAAATTGCATGTTTAAAAACAACCCTTTAAGAGGATAATCTTTAACAGAATTCAGTCCTAAAATATCTATCCAGCATCTTCCACATGTGCTTCTATTTTACTCATAAAGCATATAAAGCTTTGGAAACCTCTTTCAAGTTTCAAGCTTAATTTTAACTCAGTTCTACGTTACGTTTCAGGTCACAACTAGTAGGATAACTACAACTCACCTAAGCCCAGTGAGGAGTAACAGACATGAATTAGAATGGACATTTCTAAGCAGAAAACTGGGCCTATAGTTCTGACTTCTATTGGTCAAGCACAGTTTGCCTGCAAAAATTTTCTCAAACATGTGACAGAAATAAAAAGAGGGAAGGGAAAAGATACAAATAGCTATCACTGTAAAAATAATGCTCAAAATTTTATGAGAATATCCCCTTACCAAAAGAAAATTTTTCAATGTATTTGTAGCTGCTGTCTCTGCAAAGACAACTTCACAAAGGACGTCTTTTGGAAACCAGTAACAGATAAGCACATGTGAAACCTGTTCCTATTCTCCCCCTCACACAGACTTCCTGCTGATGCTGGAAGAGGCAATTCCTTCAGTTCTGTTTTCTTCCTGTCTGATTCAAAACACCCAAATCCCTGCTGTTTCCCTTGTGCTGGAACTCCTTTGACCATTCGGTAAACAAACTAAGTTCAATAAATGAAAAGGACACAAAATAAAACAAAAACCCCACACTAGTACTAAGCAGTTGAATGGGCAAGATGGGACAATGTAATCAGGGAACAGGATGTGACACAAGGAGCTGAAGGGAGGAATAGTGGGCTGCAGAGAACTGCTAGAAGTTCCAAAACTATAATTTCAACAGCATCACTGGCCAAGCACACTGAGGCTCTTCAGGGCATCCTCAAGGTTTTGGTGATTCCGTTTAACCCAAGACAAGCAAACGGTCCTCTGTACTACACTCCCATCTATTCTCTCTCAAAGTTTGCAATTAAGCACACGTAGTCAATAACTGCTTGAAGAAAGGGCCACAACTTCAGCTGCAACAATCAACCAAAACATCAGATGAGTGTATGAAATAAAACTTATTCTCAGCAGCTAAGAATCCCCAGCCCAAATCTTTTCCTATTTATTTTGCTAAGAAAATAGCAGTATCTGAAAGTATCTAGTGTATGACATCTGAGAGAGGTAAGATTTTTCCCTGTAGAGATTAACTGTAATCACTTTTCTTACCTCTGTTGCTTTCTCCAGGCTCTGTCGTAGATCGAGCAATTCTTTATCGTGTTGCTCCTTAACTTTGTCCATCTCCATGTCATGGCTGGATACTTCTTCTTTAAGTGCTCCTTTTAAAGCTGTAAGCTCTCTCTCTCTCTTTCTCAAGATCTCTTCCTGTTGATCTTTTGCTATTAATACTTCTTGCAGATCCTGCTTCATTTGCATCAGCTCCTGAAGCCCAAAATTAAAACACAACCGTGTGACACATAGGGATGTTCTGTCTGTATTTCACAGAAAGAAAGCATATAAGCTCCCCAAGGCCAACTTCGTTTACTATGACTGACATATGTTTTATAGTAAGCTAAAAATTTACTAAACCCTAGGATTATGAGAAGCTGATGTTTTATGTAATGGGTCAACATATCTGATGCTGTAAAACTATCAAAAGACTTTGATGGTGTATGTTAAGCCATCGGTAAATAAAGGAGTCAAACAGAGGCTGCAATTTAACAGCTCCCTAAGTCCTACTTTCAGTAGCAAAAAGGTAGATAAGAACAAAGACAAAACATTCTTTCTCACATGGCAAGAGAAGCAAACCCAATGATAATTCTTTGTTTTATTTTCTGCTGAAAGAATAAAGTTGCTTCTTCAAGTGCTGAAGACAAAACAAGTGCTTCCCAACTGAGTTCACGTGTTCACACCCTTCCTCCTCCTCCCACCACGTTCACCCTAGAAGGCATTTCCCCTCCCCAAATTGCTGGGAAGGAAGTGGGTAGTCAGTAAATCTGAAGACTAAAGACACATGCATATAAACACAGAATAAAAACAACAACAACAATCAAAAATGTACAGCTTCAAGAATTATCTGATTTGGTATTTCTCAAGCTGTGAATAATTGCACCTCCAAAACCCACGTAGGCTTCCTCCTCTGCCCCTGAACCATCAATAGAAAGTCAACAATTTAGAGACTGCTTTGGTGCAATTCTTCTGATTTTTTTATTCTCCTTCTGGTACTTTATAACTAACCTCAATCAGAATCTCTTTCTCCCCTTGATCAGTATGTTTTGCATTATCCAGTTCATCATGCATCTCAGAGAGCTGGTCCTGAAGATCTCTGATCTCAGACTGGTGCTGTTCCTGCTCCATCTTCACTTGAAAAAGCCTCATCAGTAAAAATCAGACAGGTTTTTTTAATTTGTAGAAATACTAATTTGTTCATTCAAGTACTAAAAAGACATATGTGTCTACTCCCACAAGAGAACGGGATACAATGAGACAGAAAAATTAAATGTCAGAGGGGTAAAACTGAGAAATCTAAGTAGGTATTTAAGTGGGAAGTTTATTTTATTTCAAACTTGGTCATTCAAGTGTTTCCACATTTCAAAGACTTGAACTGTATATCATGACTGTGAAATATTAAAAGCATTCTGCACTAAAAGGACGACTATAATTCAGCAATCTTTCTTTTCCTTCCAGATATTCTAAAAACATGCCACTTTTTAATGGTAGAAACACTTGCTATGATAACAAATGCACTCATCTGATTCCACTGAATATCTTGCAGACACAGGTACTTTTAATCTAAAAGGTTTAAGGAAAGGTACAAACCCCAATGACAACTTCTCTAGAATTAACTCACTCCTCCAGGTTTTGCCTGAGGTCCTTCTCATTTTCCTCCAGCTGCTTTTTCAAGGCTTCCTTCTCACGTACACTTTCATCAAGCTGCAGCTGAAGATCTTTCAGGCTTGCTCGTGTAGCATCTCTCTCTTCTTTGGAATTCTGCTGATTCTGAATTTTGCACACCAAAAGTTATGCAAGGTAATAGCAGCTACATGAGTAACACAGTTTGACTCTCAGCCCACGTCTGTCTTGCTGCAATTAACTGATTAACATTTAGCTCTGCAGATACCCAAGATATTTTATGTGCAATTGCTTAACAGTTTTGTTCATTTCTCCAAACTCCTTCCCAAAAACTGAGAAGAAAGACATTTGTTAAAAAAGCATAACAGCGCTGTGAGCAACCACACTTCAAATAAAAAGTCTTCTGAAAAAGCAAAGGTACA
Organism: Pipra filicauda; assembly: GCF_003945595.2. Lineage (NCBI taxonomy): Eukaryota > Metazoa > Chordata > Aves > Passeriformes > Pipridae > Pipra > Pipra filicauda. The sequence goes on along the minus strand of NW_024104976.1, from coordinate 4,735,160 downwards.
TCTGGATTAGGAAAAACATGAAGCAAAAGAGATTCAGCTGGTTGATCAGTCATCACTTATTTAGGAAAGCATATTTGAAATAGTCAAAAGCTTTATAACAACAAAGTGCTGTACCCTAATTTCCAGATCCAGAAATCCATGCTTTTACTTTTCTAATTAGTCAAAAAGACACTTTAACAATCAAAGCTGCTGTCACCCTGATTTTCAACCAATGATCTTCACTTTTGTTGAAGAATTACATATCTTCACAAACCTTTGACCTAAATTTCAAGTTCTGCTTTTTATTCAAGCAATGCTTTTACTTCAACTGAAGAAGCTAAACCTACAATTAAACAGAGACATTTATTCCCACAAATGCAAGACATTCTTTTTTTTAAATCTAAAGCAAAGCTACAAGCAGGACTAATAAAGTGTAGCATCAACTGTCTGAGCTCACCAGGGACTTTTCCTATGGGTCAGGCCCGGCTAAGATTTTCAAAGAAACCATGATTTGATTCTCATAAAAATTTCTGGATAACTGCTCAAAGCAAGTTGTCAGTAAAACAGGAAATACACAAACCTAAAGAAAAATTCAAATTAGGCAACATATGAAACAATTCACAAGTACGTGGGCCCAAATTTGACTGAGATATTTCTAATTATGCAAAATGGACATCAAAGGAATTCATGCTCATGTGTCAACAGATTTTCAAATACATTTTTTAGGTAATTTTTAAGGATGTGTTTTGCAAAAGAAAAAAAAAAAAGCTGTAGTTAATAACAACAGCTACATGAGTCTCTCATTCCACATCTGTCTCACTGCAATTAACACATTAACATTCATCTGTGCAGATACCTAAGAAATTCTATGTGCATGTGCCTAACATTTTTATTCACTACTCCGAACTCCTCAAACACTAAGAAAGAGATGTCTTAAAAAGGGTAACTGTGCTGTGAGCAACTACACTTAAAATAGACTTCTGAAAAAGCACAGGTATATGTGGATTAAAAAGAATATGAAGCAAAATAGATTTTCATTGTGACTAATTAAAGCCCAGAATAAAATAATAAACAATAAGGATTTAATCATTCTCATGCCATCACTGCAACAATTGGGCATTTCTTCAGTTGGCTTTAGAACTGATAAAAAAATGTACCATTTAGCAGGAACCAAAAACTTTTCAGTAGGCAGACTGCCAAATGCTGTTGTTGTAATGTGACTTTTGTACAATATCCTAGACTACTGCTTTTCTAAATTACAAATTAAAATACTCTCTCCACTTAGATATCTATTTACAGCACTATAAGGAGAAGATGCTCCACCACTATTTTTTAAAGTTAAGCAGAGTAGCTTCTTCTTTGATCTGACAACTTATTATGTTCATGTTCAAGTTTGCATCTCTCTCCTTCCAAAATGCAGAAAAAAAATGTAGATGGTTTCATGGTAGACTTCTTTACATTCTTTTTTAATTTTTAGCAAATAGATTTTCCATAAGTCACCTCAGTGCATGATCAAAACTAAGCTATACTCCTGAGGGGCCACAAGAACAGCCTGGTTGAAGTCAGTAAGGGGAATTCAAATTTTTCAAGCCCTATCTGAATACTGCAGCACTTTGAAACAAGCCAAAGCAAATTAAAAATTCTTTACCTGTGTCTTTCCAGCAGCTCTTGACTTTAAAGTCTGAATTTTCTCAAAAACTAAGTTGACTTTCCTCTTTGTTGCATCATCATTATCAGGACTTCTAAAACAGACAGTAGAAGTAAGCAACGATATGATCAAAGTTACTATTTTGTTAACAACACAAATTCAGAGTGCCCAAACTACTGAAAATCACCACAAAACCCCCAAACTAATATGAACCAATCAGAAATTATCTTAACTACGATTTATTAAAACCTTTAAGGAGAGGAATTAAAAATTTATATCCCAAATGTTTTCTGAAAAGGCAACCAAAAAAAAGATCACTGAGCTCTTTAATTGCAACTCTCTTCTGTAAGGCTGTAGCTGTGGCAAGACAGATAGTCAGCATATATATATATTATTCAAACATACCGAAATTACAAGTAATTAGTACTAGGTTTTTCAAGTCCTGACTTCTGCACCATGAAATAGCATTTCAAACAGCTCCCAGATCCTGCTACAACAGGAATGCAAAGAAACTTCAATGCATTTTATGTTTTTAATTAATTTCTCCTTCATCTTTCAATAAGTTATCAGTAGAAAATACCAAGTAAAAGAGTTACAGGTGGACAAAGGATTAAATGCACAGCAACAAGAGAGCTGCTGTCAAACTTTAAGATACAACATTTTTTGTTGCTGTTTAAAAAACCCAAAGGTTTAAACTCCCATAAGGTACCATTTGAATTCTGCATTAACCTCTATATCATAAGTTTAACTCCAGAAGTATTTAAAAGACCAAGCATATTCCAATTCACAAGTTTCAAGTACATTTAATCATATCCTGCACAATACCTTCTGTAAGTCCTCATAGCCTGGGTATTTTGAGATCCTGTAACGCCTTAGAGGACACAGCTGAGATACAGAATTATCAGACAGACATTTCATTTAGTTACACCTTTGACTTCACTGTTCCACATTTTAAATGCAGTAGAAAATAAACATTGAGGAAATACAGTCTCCTCTCCAAAAGTTTTACTAATGTTTACTAACCCTTCCTTAAGGTAATTGTAAAGTATCTGTTTAGCAGTCTCTTCATTCGTTTGCTGTGCGAGATCTTGCTGGCCTTTTAAGAGATCAGGAGTTGCCTAAAAGGACAAGAAAAAATGCCAAAAGATACAATCCTATGAAAGCTGGAAATACAACCTGTACAACTGAACTTCTCCATTCTATTCTATTATGAAAACATTCATGTATTGTGGACCTCAAGTTCTCAAAGATCCACTGGAGTTTTGGCTTACTGCAAAAAGAAACCACACTCCACACCAAAAGAAAAGAAACAAACTTAATTTTGTGTAGTTACATATATTTCCGTACTCTATTTTTGTGCATTTTTGCTTACATATATTTCCATACTCTATTTTTGTGCATTTTTGAATCATCATAATATCATTTACAAAAATCTGCTTTGGCCCCACCATATTGCTTCACCCACACAAGAATAAGTTGCTTTACAAACCATGTTTTCTACACTTACAACAACAATAATTTTTATATTTACATTTCTCCAGAACAATCCCACTTGGAAGTACGCTGTGATGGGAGTTTGTTCTCGTGAAGACCAGAATACCCAACTAACAACATGACAGTTTTCATACATGAGAGTGCAAACGACAGCTTAAAGAAAAATTCAAAGTTACCTGAATATTAGGGACAGATGAACATGTTCTCACAGAAATCTTCTTGGCCCCTGAATCAGGGGAAATTGTGATTCGGTTTGGCAACAATAAAGTGGAAGTTACTGTTCTACCTTCCTCCCTCTTACTCTGCCCTGGGAGTGTAGATGACCTACACACCGAGCTCTCAGTATCGGCTCCATTTTGTTTGTGGTGCTGCAAAGAGCTGAAATTGTTGCTGTCAGTGTCTTTGACAGGCATTTGCAGTTTTCCAACACTTCGAGCAGAAATCTTCATCTCTTTGGAAAGTGACCTCTGATCCCTGGATAACTGCTTGCGAAGGCAAACTTTAGATGGTCTCAGCAAGTGCTCAGTTGACTTGCCCAAGTTTTTACTGAATTCACCTAAATAATCTGAATTTACATCAAGACCTGACGACAAGGCACTATCAACACTTCTTGATCTTTTACGATCATCTGGATGAATTCTATTCCTTTTTCCTGACCTGCCTCTCCTGTGAGGATCAACCTTCTTATCAAACTTTTCGATTAGCTGATCTACTCCTGGAAGGGACCCGGTGTCAATATCACGACCAGTTCCCGGCAAAAACGGAATGTATCTCCTGTTTTCGTGCCGATTGACGTTGTCTGCGTAGATGGCGTACTCCTGGTCATCCAGCAAGAACCTGTACAAGGAATTTGCAGAAGTGGGAGTAGCCGAGGAGGACGACGATCGCCGTGAGTCATCCAAGACCAGCCCAGTTGAATCTTGCCTGCGGAAGGGAAGCACATCTGGTCTAGGTTTTCTTGTCTCTGGATAAGAAGTGGGACTGACACACGGGGATCCTCCTGCAGGTGAAAACGGCTCTGAAACACCCACATCGCTGGGGCTGATCTTGCTACTGGGACAGTCCAACAACTGCTTATTTTGATCTTCTACTGACCTATTCAAATGTATCTTTTTTGAACTTGCTTTGGTTGGCTCTGCATGGTATGTATTTGTTTTCTGTAGGGACACTACTTTAGAGGAGGAAACCCAAGGCTTTGCTTCAGTTTTTTCATCTGCAAAAGACTTAGATTTACTGCACACAGAAGATTGGTAATTATCCAAGTTCAAGTTATTTTTTTCGGGATCATAAGGCTGTAAAAGTTCAGGATGTCTTTGAAAGTTCAACAAACTGGAGGATTTCATTGCTTCATCTTTAAAATTTGACATTCCACTTTCCTTTTCATCTACATTGGTTATCTTCAGTTTTTTAAGCATGGAAGGTTGCATGTGCTGTATTCCAGTAAATTTTGTGTGTTCGTTGATTTTATCCTCCAACTTAGAAGCAGTAATGGAGTCTGTGGCTGGCTTGTTTACAGTCTGAGAAACGACCTGCTGCTCTTTTCCAAAAGGAGGAGGATTTTCTGATAAACATCCTTCTGTATTGTTTAGTACTATGTAAGGATGTCCATCGATTCCTTGGACTCTAATACTGACACCATAAGACCCCGTCCTCAAATTCTGTGCACTTTTAGTTTTTTGAGTCTCCTCACTCGTGAGTTCAAGAGTGACTTCATAGTCTGGCTGCACGTGCTTAAACCCAGCAAAATATGGCTCCATGTCCATCAGAGGATTATAGCTGAATAGGAGAAAAATTACAAAATTGTCATTGCTTTAAATAATTTAATTATTTCATTAATTACTTTATTCACTATTCAATGTGACTATGAAGACTAATGGCAATATGCAGAGAAATCAATGGCCAAGGTAAGCAAAGCCCAAAGCAAATGTTGTGATACAAAGACAAATGTCTGACTGACAGATTCCAGGATCAACATAATGTTATTTTATCATGGCAAATGTTACCTTCACAGAGTTGGTGCTGGTTGCTTTGGAATCAAGTGACTTCAAATATAAGGAACTCTGGTTCAGTCTTCTGAGTCAAAGCAGCTTTTACTTTGGGTATCTCCACTACACTTACTGAAAGACCGTACCCTTCACAAATAATGATCATTTCATAGCCAGCAGTTAGTACCAGCCACATTAACCTTTAAACATAAGCCCGGGAGAGCAAAACACAACCAGGCAGTTTTAAGTTATGAGTTTCAGGTAACTAAAGCACTACAAGGAAAATCAATATCCTCAGTCCTCTGAGTTGTGCTTTTATGTACTTGGGTTTCAACGTTTGTTTCTAATGACATCTGAAAATAAACTTTTTCATTATCTCGTTGTCATCCCTAAGAATAAACTTAAAATGGATTAATTTAACAACCTCCCAATTGTAACCTTGTTCCAGAAAACTCCAGTTGCTATCCTAAAACAAGGTACTTTCCTGAGCAACAAAAATGGAAAAATACTGCCAGTATTTCCAAGGTTGATAGTATCATTTTCAGAAGCATTGTTAACTCCAGTCTAAATGTACCAAAACTGTTTCAGTTCTAGAAAACAATAAATTAAACCCTACCTGTGTTTTTAATGTTAAATGCCATTCTTTCTTTCTCTAAGAGCTGGGTTTGCAGGGAGTGTTAGTTTACTGTCTGATGCATATTATGAGCCAAGTGTCTACAGGCAGTGACAGTAAGAGCTGTGTCTATAAAAGAATGGAACACAAGACTGTCAGACTGATGCAAAACCTGGAGGAATAAACTTTTGAACTGAGCTGGAGAGTTGAGTAACCCCTGAAGCCTGACAAAACCAAGATCTCTAACCAACAGTGAGTAATCATCAAGAGGAGACCGAAACAAGAGGATGTCTCATGGCAAAACAAACCTCTGCAGCCAGTTTCATTCTCCGTTTATCTTGGCATGAACCACCTCCCTCAGATATTTGTCAACAGCAGAATTCTCATTTTTTCCCGATAGGGAATGAAAAAGTTTGGCTCAATATTCAGAGTATACCAGTTTCCACCCAGTTCTTCCTTCTAGCAGGACAATTCCCCTCAAAAACCTCTTCTTCTCTCTAAAAACCAACTCCAGCTCCCCCTCAACAGCAGGCTTACTTCATCCCAAGGAATCAGCATATATTTCTCTAAATACAATGCTAGATATCAAGTGATTATTTTCATGAGGAAAAAAGCAGTATCATTGTCGAAGTCTTCCTCAGCTATTAAAAGATTCAGTGAACTAGCTAAATTCCAAAACTAAATCAGGGGTTAAATTCACTTCTTAAAGTGAAGTAAACGGACACTATGAATTTGATCTACATTTAAGAACTCCTGGGGTAGGAAGAGAAACAGAAAAAGTGAAGAGACAAAGAAGGTTAAGGAAAGTGGAAAAATGAAGGAGTAAAAACAACAGAAGGAAACAGCAAGGACCAATACACTTCACGATCTCAGGCCTCTATTCTATGTATTTCTCCATACTTTTTTACCTTCTTTTCTGAATACTCACAACATCACACATTAATTAAGCTGAGACAAATATAACAAAGTAGATTCTAATCACCCAGAGTCAATGAAGACATTTCCATCAATGTAGAGGGGTTTTGACCAGGGTACTGAACTGAAATCAAGCTTCTGAACTGCACTGATGGTGACTAAGAATTCAAGGAAGGGAAAAGAGAGAGCACTGTGCAGAGTTCTAACTTAGAATATACACTGCAAAGGGACCAATCTAAGGACTGGATGCTGAGGCAGGAAGGAAACCAGGCTCTCCACTCTGGTCTTTAAACTGTCCAGCTACATTCATCCATGTCTCAAAGTTTCTTTGTTTGCTCAAGGCAACAAAAAGGAGATACTTTTAAAATTTCAAAAGTTGTTCTCAAATAAAGTAAGCATTTTGAAGCCCTTATGCTTTCCATTTTTATATTGCTGTTATATTACACAATGTTGATCTGAAGTTACTTCTCTGGGTATGTAATGAAATAATAGAAATTTAAATATTTTCCAGTCTTAGCAAAATAAAAATTACAAAGTAAAGTTTCTCAGACTTCTACATCAAATCAGCATGATGTCTAGGGAGCAAAAGACATGATTTTGTAATTGAAAATTACTAACAAAGAGACTTCAAACAGCCTGTGAAAAAAAGCAACAAAATACCACAACTTCTAAAGAGCAAGCATTTAAATTCTCAATTAATGTTATCAGAAAATACAAATTATTCAGAACTCTACTTGAAAAAATCTGGTTTGCAGAACAGTGTGCTGATACTACTCTGAGTAAGTTAAAATCACAGATGGCATATTTGCATGTGACCATGGCAGTGAAAGAAACCCCCTGATTTATACATAGTTGGTGGCACATCTGCAGAAGGTGAATATGTGAACATCTTTAAAAAAGGCTCTCCAGTTAGTGATTCCAGCAAGACTAGAAATGCCACTAAGACAAACTGCTTAGTGTATGAAACTTAACACTACACCTTCAAGCTATATATTAGTATAGATTAGCAGACCTATAAAGAGAGTAAAGTTCATCTGAATTTGCCATTAATGGTAACAATTAAAAAATACAAGAAAAAGGGGTCAATAAAAATAAACATAAAAGTTAAAAAAAGGGATTTACATCAAGCAGCATAAAGAACAGACAAGCAATAAATTACAATATGTCATATGCAGGGTGACTGCAGAAGCAGTGCTTTCAAACACGTTGCAATGTTGCTAAAAATATTAAAGAAGTAGAAAAAAAAACCCAACCCCAAACACCATCAAAAACAACCACAAAACACCAAATCCCCTACTACATAGTGGAAACAATATTTAGGTTAATAATCTGCCTTAAATTAACCGTTAATATGCTCCATTTGTCTCTAAAACCATAAAGAAGTATGTGTATTTGTCTTCTTCACGTGCATTATATACAATGAAACTCTGAATTTTACTGTAAAAAAGGATTAACCAACAATTTTTTTAAATAAAACATTTTATCTTTATGTAACTGTGGAAAAAATATATATATATGAATTCCCATTACATCAACAAGAAAGCAGCACAGATGACCCTACTGTTTAAATAGTGAAGGCTTTACTTCGAATCCCTATTTTACAGGATGTCAAGCTGCAGTGGATAACACTCACATGAACTACAGAACATCAAAAAGTTGTTTTACAACACACAAAACCATTGCAAACATTTTCAACTTAAAAATAAAAGCCTTACTGGCTTTCCTCATGCACAGCCTTTCTGAGGAAATCCCTCAAGTATGTTAATTGATTAATTACAGTCGCAGTCCCGTTTCCACACACACGTTGGTCAGCTGGAATCTCCGGCTTTGGCAGGGTTCCAGCAGCACATGAGGGTGGGAGCACTGAGGCTGCTCCTCTCCCATCTGTCTGCCCCACTCCTCTGCTGGATGTCAGCGGGGCAGAAATGCAAAGCTCTGAAAGCTCCGGTGGCTGGGTACACACCTCTGCCAGGGAACGCTCAGGTAAAGGCAACCAGCCCCCTGCTCCATCCCACGGCTTCTGACACAGGGCAGGGGGCACAGCTGGGGGCCCTGACAGCCACAGCTGCCCCCTTTTAATCTTCTCTAAGTCTGCTGAAGCCCTCAAATGTTATGACAAAACAGCTTGTTTAGTCTTAAGCTTATGAGAAGAGATTAGATATTTAAACAGTATTTGGGAAGATATTTTCCCTGTTTGTGGGGCTCCTTATTAATTATTTTAAAAGAAAATATTTTTTTTTAAATAGAGGGTGATATAAATCCTAATTCCAGGTTTTCTACAAAACTAATACTTTAAATTTTAAATATAACTTGCTAGTCATTTTATTTGCTGTCTCAGAGTTTAAAAATACAACTTTCAGAAAACACAAGGAAAGTCTGAAGCTAAAGACTTTTACCTAAAGTCTTAATTAGGTAAAAGACTATCATTCTATTATATTATAAAATCAGTTCTTATCTCCTATCTGTGAAGCAAGTATCATTACAACATCATATAAAAATTAATTGGGACTTAAGAAATGACTACTTCAATAATTTTTTTTTTAAATATTCTACTTGCTAAAACAACAGGGAATATAGTCAAGGCCACACAATCACCAGTATCTTGCAGAGATTAAAAGTTCTACGCAGTTTAGAACCATATAAGTATATTGACACCTTCTGATTGGTATCTTCACATGCTCTTCATACCAAGCTACATTTTTTTTGAGCCATAAAGTTTCTCCTGAAAACTTGCAAACAGTTCAGAAAACAAAGAGCCAGATTTTCTACAGTTGCACCATAGAAACTTAAAGAGCTGGATTTACTGATCATCATTTAAAGCAAATCCAAAAGAACACTAATAAAGATGAAGGAAACATAGTCAAGCACAAAGAAAGCAAGTTGACTCCACAAGGTAACACATGAAGTTTTACTGAGACCACTGAAGCGTATTGACTGTGTGTCCCAGATAAGTTATTTTATTCAAAAGTTCAACAAAAGAGTAATTTTCAATCAAACATAGCCTTGGAAAATGTCAAGAGCTGAAAAAAACTTGCGTAATGAGTTTATCAGATTCAGGCTGAGCCTGCAGGCCCAAGTCTTTGGATCTACACAGGCCCTTTCTCCCTCTGACACCACGAGAACCATGTGTAGTCCCTGTGTGGTCACACCTCCTTTCACCAGGCTACAGGCTCAAGTTCCTTAAACAGTTGCCAATATGTTGGTTTGAGATGCTTCACTGGATGTATATTACCAACTGACTCTAAAAATATAGGCCTTAACACACTATCCCCAAACCCTAAAGTTGCAGCACCCCCTTATCTCAGCTTGGACAACCCTCCCTGCTCCTTTCGCGAGCCCCCAGCGTGCAGCCACAGCTTTACTGATCCGGCAAAAAAAGGAGCAGTTTTCTATCAGATCAGCAAGAAAGGCAGCAGGGAATGATGGGATCCCCTATTTTGTCAGCAGCATGGCCTTGGACTGCTTGAGGCCATCAGAAAATTTCAAGCTGAATTTGTGTTTTAACTCCATTTTCAGGGATAGAAACCTTTCAAAACTTCTACAAACAAAGACACCTGTCACTCAAAGCTCTTCAGGCCTTTCAGTTTTGGGATTTCCTCCTAAAATAAGACTTCAAAAAGGTGTTAAACCATTCATTTTAAATACAGGCCTCAGTAGATATGGAAGTCCCATATTTTATCATTACTCAGAAAAGGTTTCATTTTTCTGAACAACTCCTTTTTGCCAAAAATGATGGCATTTTTGTTTATAAAGAGAACTTGTCAGCAGAGGTTCTCATGTCTGAAAATCCAATACTCTGCATATTCTTCCGTAGCATTTTGTTCTTCAGTGGTGATACGATACTTTACAAAGAACCACAGGAGATGAACACTGAAGGTTTAACAGGCAAAAAGCATTTTTTTTTTCAAATTCCTTTAAAACATTTTCTTTCACAGCTATTTTACAGTTAGCTAACAGCAGCTATGTGAGACCTGCCTACAAAAAAAGAAAGTCTCTGTCATCTGGAACCCTGACTGCTCTCCCTGACAACATGAGCAGAAAAGAGTGCTTTTGAGAAACACACTCCTGTGCCAGACTTGTCTGTTCCCTTCTTAGCATTACAGCATCACAGAGGCATGGAATGTCTCCACTCATCCATTTCAGTTCTTCTTTAGCCAAATCTGCAAGAGAGATTTATCCAAAAAAATTGCCTTCCCAATCCTGTTAATGCCAAACTCTGCATGTGAAGCTTCTCTTCTGTATCCTGCCCACGCACCCTCACCACAAAGCCTCCAACACATCTGTCCCACCTTCTGCTCCAGCCTGAGACCAACCAGCTGCACTGCACACACAGGCAGAGGTGCTGACCAGCATGTGGGGGGATACACTATCCCACCAACAGACACGTTCCTTGACCTCCCTAAAGAGCCACAGACCCCTTACAGGTATTGCCTCACACCATACGTAGGCTCCTTTTGTACACAAGCAGCAAGGGAATATGGAAGAATAAAATGACATTTGGTTCCATGTCATTTATTTCCAAATTTTCTTCCCACAAGAAAAAAAAATAAGTCACTGCCCATATTATTTAATCGGTGTTTTTTTTGAAAAGTGGGATGTAACAGTTTATGGATGTTTACTCCAGATTTTCCACATGCACAGCAAAATGCCAGGAAGGCACTATAAAATTTGTCCTCCGGCCTTACGTAACATTGAGCTTGCCCTCCAAACTAAATAATGGATTCTCTGTGCAGCTGAATATTCAGAAAGTATCAGCAATATCACACAAAGTGGGTGTGAGGGCAATAATAAATGACAGAGCTATGGAAAAAGGACAGGAAATAACTTTAGGAGAGAACAGGATGGAAAACTTACATACTGTGAGGGTAAAGAAAAGGAATTGGACAGGATAACTCATGGAAAGACCAAAACTGCAATGTTTTTATACTTGATGGAACACAGTTTCGCAAACATGCCTTGCAAGTAGGAGGGGAAACTTCCTCATTGTCAATCCTACCTAAAATTTGCTTCTGCACAAGACAAACGGGCCTGGGTTGCTGTCCCTTTCATGCCATATGGAAGACAGCTCTGGGGTACCTGATAAGTTTATTTGATCTACTGCTCACAGGGGAGCAGAAGGCAGAAAAGTGAAATTTTAAAGTTCTACATACGAGACTGTAAAAAAAGTCAGTGAAAGTCATTGAAGAGCAAACTGACAATATCCAGCAACAGAAAGATACCTGAAACAACAATTTTACCATCTTTTAAACAGATTCCTTATCCCCACTGAAGATTTTTTTCCTACTTCAGGCATATTGTTTTGTGTATATAAAATTATATTTGTATCATATCTGGCAGTCACTCTCCACAATTATTAGAAAGAAAATTATGACAGTTACAATATACAATGAAACTTCCACATAATTTATTTTTTCCCCTGTACTGTCTGTAAACTGCCACTCCCTGTCTAGTGGTCAAAATTCAAAACTTTCAAAAGGCCTAACAAAGGATTTTCTATAATACAGTGTCATAGTATATCTGCAGGCACTAATGGGGAAAAAAATTACTCAGAGAGATTTCTTTTATTATTGGTCAGCTGTTCTGATGTCAGCATCAAAGACCTAACTAAAACATCTACAAATGAAGAACTGGAAAAAAGACTGCTGAGTTTTCAAATATTCATTCCCTTTTAAACCAGCCCAAAAGCTTCATGTCCCACCTCTTCTTCCTGCTTGTCAGAAGGAAAGAGACTGTGAAAAATCTTATACTTCAATAAAATCAGGAGTAACTGGGAACCTAAGCCACATGGCATATATTTTTCAAAACTCCATATACCAGTGTTACACTGCAAAGACTTATGCTTGGTATCACACACACACAAAATACCAAATCAAGGTAGCTCTTCAGCATCCAAGACAGGGCTGCCCTGTTATTATAGGTAGAATCACCCTTACACAGCTCATACAAAGCTAGCAGATTTTATATTCTTTAAAAAATACTACATATAAATGAATGTACAAGCTATTTTTAAACTTAGTACTAGATCCCATCCAGCACCTCAGACACAGTCCCTCTGTGCATCTCTATGACCAACTGGTGCAGTGCAAAGAGAAAAGGCCCAGCTGTGACCTGCTGCCTTCCACTCTGGCCCCAGGACTGCAAACCCAACCTGCAAACCCAACCTGCACTGCTCTGCCACCACACTCACACCCCCGGCCAGGCCAAGGCGTGCACAGGGCCCAGGGGGAAAAGCAAATGCTGCAGGCCCACACCCCCACGCTGCAAGTGGGTCACTCAACCCTCCCTTTGAAAGCAGGAATTCCAGCCTCCACACCAGAAGCCGTGGAGGTCTGTGCTGTGCCTTCCGTAAACTCAACGTGAGTTTTTTTCCTTCGGCCAAGTTGTGATTAACCATGGTAGTCATACACCTTTGGGTGCATAATGGAAAATGAGGTCCAGCCACGAACACCGACCCACAGAAGGAAGCACTCCATCACAGTAATGCATTTTTGTAGGAAGTATTTCAACGCTTCTGAATCAATTACTTTCATTTCTATTCTGTGAAAAATACCATTCTCTGTTCTGATTTCACGTGGCAGACTAGGGATGAGAAGTAAGAACTTCCTGCAGGATGAAAATTCAAAATAATGCTTTTCTTCCCTTAGGTATTAGTGGAAACAAACAGCCATGCTTCAGTTAGCATGGATTACAGATATTATTTTATCAATTTCTCCTGAAACACAGTATAGCAAAGAGCACAATCTTTGGGTTTGCTGCCTTACAGCTTCAGTTCTGCCCAAATACTAAACAACATTATTCAGACACGCAGCCAATAAAATAGAACATCAGCAGCCACCTTTCCAAGGACAGGAAGAGGATTGTATTTAATAAAGACTGTCTGTGGAGAGAGCTATTAAAAGCACTTAGAGCAAAAGATACTGTTCACTTGCTTACAACATGGTTCATACTCCCTCTGGCTGAAAATTGTTGTGTGTAAGGAAGTCTCAGTGCCTAAAATGTAAAACATCTTGTTAGTCCTATGAAAGTATGTGACAGATCAGCCAAGTACTGGAGCTGTGTGACATGCAGCAGGTTTTGTTGGCTTATTTATTGCTTGGGGTTTGTTTTTTTTTCAAAATTAAAATCTGCTTCAATGGCTGTAAGTCAACAACAAGATATTTTGGCAGATCCTCAGGTCTCATAAATTGTCAAAGTTTTATTGAAAACAAGGACATAATATATAGATCCAATTTTCTTTATCTGCTATGTATGAATGCATGTAGCAATTTTACAGGATTTATCCCCAAAGGAAATAACACATGACCTACTAACCTTGCTTACTGAGTGGAAATTAAAGCCTTAATTTTTGCTAATGATGAAAATACTAAGAAACCCCCAAATTTCTCATGGAATATTCTAAACTATATTATATATACTGCATCATATATACTTTGTATCGTTATTAAAAAGCTCTCTTTTTCTTTATTGAAATAGTTTGTTTCCAGATTCTCCCAAATCATAAGCAAAACGGAATCAGAGACAAAAAAAAGGCAACATTAAAAGTATACTAAAATAGAAGTCAACCTGTATCTGAAATATAGTTCTAAGAAACTAATTCATGTTATCTGTAGTGACCAGTCCCAGGTCCTGTATATTGTGACCCAAGTTAAGTCACTGGAGGGAGATGGAGAGTTACATTTGTTTATTAATAGTTACTTTGGTACAAGCTCTATGTGGACACAAATACCTGTGTTATATCCTTGTGCCGTGATACTGTTTCATCTCCCAGACAGGCTCAGATACACCTCTATAAGTTCTTTTTTGCCACTAAAAGGAAGTCCAATTACTGGGGTTATCTACTTGCCCTTTAAGTATCTCGACAGTAGTGCACTACAATTAACATTCATAAACTTCAAATACAAAATGTAAGTGAACACCAAAACCTTATAAACACTTATCACAGAGTTAATTATATACACGTGAGACAACCACGCTCAGTTTTCCTTCATTTTTATGAACTTGCAAAGGAGAAGGTTAAAACCAAGAAAAAAAGAGTAATAAAGTCACCAAGAGGATATTTTATTTTATATACTTTCTCTTAGTTCATCAAATTCTAAATGTTCCTATCTGTTGAAGTATTGACAGAAACAACAGCTGAGTGACACAAGAACACTTACTCATTCTAAAAGCAGTTTGTGATTTCAAAGACAATAGCTGGTTTGTATCCAAACATCTGACAGGATTACACTCACTCCACAAGAGATTCTATGTTGATTCACTACATTTTCCTCCCATTGTCAGTGTTAGAAACTGTATTTTGTTCCAAAGGAAATTATCTTCATACATCCCAATAATATCATTATTGTTTCAATCGAAGAGAGTATCCTGTTCATATTTTTAGAGGCTTGAGCAAAAAAATCTCAAGTTTGTTAAGAGTCTCTTAAAAAGCCCTTCTCAAAGAAATGAAGACAGAGTTAGGGCAACTTTGGTTAAAAAGTTTTGCAAGTGCTTCAAAACCACAAATTTACTTGTAATACTATCTAACATAAACAGATCAATAAATAATAAAAGGTTCCTTACCCCAAAAATTATTCCTTCACCTTAAATGTGGCATTTCATTGGACTTTCTTCTCACTATTCCCACCCCGAAATATAATCTTGTCTACAGGAATTACAGTTACAGCAACACAACAGATGCAATCAGCATAACCCTGATTATACATGCATAAGTTATTCCTAAATAAAATTAATGAGGAACTGTATGAGCTCAACTGCTTGCAAAGAGCAAGGTCTCACCTATATGAAGAGACACAGAACCCGGTTAATCCCTATGGAGATGCCAGTATTCAAGTACAAAAACGACATGTAAAAGAGGCTGCAGGAGTCATATTTACACAGCCAACATAAGGCCACAGCTTCATGTGTATTCAAGCTAGTTATGCCTCCCACTTTTCTATTGTTAAACTTTGTCTTAATTACATTGTATTCTTTAAACTCTTGGCTTCACACCCATCTGGTTTCTTTCAACTAACTCAACCATGCGTTTTCCAACTTAAATATGCAGCCAGGACTGCAGGCCCTGAGCCCAGGCACCACCAGACAAGATGATATCATCACACTCTGTCTGAGACACGAGCTGAGGAGAGGAGAGGCTGCAAAACTCCAGAGGAAAGGAGCTTCCCAGTGTGCTGCACTGCAGCGCCACGAGCTGCAGCACTCAGAAGGGCTTCCAAAGCCTCTGAGGTCAGCGTTGCCTGGTGTGGGCCCTGCCTGCACGCTGAGCACAGGTTTAACCAGCTCCCACTTCTCACCTTCACACTGGAATAGCGTTAATTACTGGGGGGAAATGAGAGAGGTAGGGCTGCTTCTTTATGAAGCTTGAAGTGTTTGTGGAATTATAATGTAACATTACATGCCATTGTTCTTCTAAATAAAGGCTGCTACTGCCAAACATTTGCTCCCTGCGTATAACAGCTAATGGTGGGCAAATGAGCGTATGTGGGATACCCCAACCCATTACCAATTTCAACAAGGCCTCAAAATATTCTGAGCTTAACTCACATCACTGAAAACATTCCCCATCTCTCTGTAAAAGCTTAAATTTTCCCCACCACGTCCACCTTTTGCTTTCTGATGAAACAGAACACAAATAACTACCCACTTCTACGTGTGTTTATGCACCTGAAAAACATCTGCCATTCTAATAAACTTCAGTAGCTCTCAGAGATCTTTCAATAGAATTTAAAATGAGGTTAAAACATTCCTAATGGCTGGTAAATACTTATCAGGCTTCTGCAAGTGTCTCTGAGAGTTTATGTACACACGCACAGAAATACATAAGCACATATGTAAATACGTAAGCATGGGCAGCTCAGACAATGCATCTCCTTTTCATACTGTATTTAGTTTCCACATCCACATTTTGGCTCCTTTTAAACAGTGTGTGTAATGTACATGCAACTAAAGTATTATGAAGTGCTGCAAATGCCTGGAGTAAAAATCTTGTCATGCTCAGACTCAGAGAGTCACGGAGCTATTTGAATGGTAATGACTCTTGCACGCCTGGGGACCCTCACAAAAAAGGACCATTGTGGTAATAATTGAGGCATCTCCCAGTCTTACCAATCTCCCTGATGTTTTTTTGAAGGCTAAGTGCTTTCTGAGATGTTCCTCCAATCACATTTATTCCTCATCACTCTCTGTCTTCACCAAAATCAAGTAGAACTTGAAAAGGTTCTTATAGAACACTGATTTTAAATCTCATACTGTCAACCTGGTTAATGAATCTCATAAACACAAAAGATGAACCAATTTAATTTAAAACAGTTAATTTGCCTAAAAATTTAGAGGCATTCACATGTTTGGCTATGGATTTTGTCATCCGCTCTATTTCACATAAAATGGAAGGTTATAAGCCTACATTTGGATAAACTCCTTCAAGGAGGCTGCCAGCTCTGTTGGCAAAGATGCTACAAGACCACAACAAATACACTGCACTCTAATCCCAAACAGTGGTGACTCCATGACTACCACTCCACTAAATCTTCAGTACATACATTCCTAACATGTTCATTTCTCAGGTTTGAACATTAAATTTTCACATTTGGCTATACTGAAATGTATTACCATTTTAATCTAACACCACTCAGAGAGTCAAGGTCAAAGCAGTTTCTGAAATGTGTTAATGTTTCCAGATAAACATGCCTGGAATAAACATTCCATGAACACGTAAAGCACTTTCCCTCACACAATAACCCGGTAATGGAGTGTTCTCAGTGGGCAGATTCTCTATTCTGCCAATTAAAAATAGAAATAGCAAAAAAAAACACCAACCCTTTTTGGGGTTTTTGCACATCCTACCAACACAACATTTTTAAAAAAGTTGTAAAACTATCAAACCTAAGTTCAGGATGCTGAAGTCTGTACCATCTTCCTCAGTATGCAGTTTGTTGAGACCCGGCAACAAAACAGGAGGAATTCTAACATCTTCACTTCATCCTGGCCATTCAAGTCGGTCGTTAATCTCGATACTGTAAATAGGCAATTCTTTGCAAAGCCTGGCTCTGAATGGTCTCTCTGAACTGATCAGGTAGATGATAACCTCCTCCTACCACTAAAAAAGGAAGGAGAAGGGAGACAGACAGAAGAAAGAATAAACACAAATCTCTTTAGCCTGCTTTATCTGAACACATGAGCAGTAGGCAGCAGGTAGATGCAACATTTCTGCTGACATTCAGAGTTGCACTCAAAGGGTGCAGAAGTGTAAAAAATGCCCCATTATTTTATTGTTCATTGCCATTTCTCAGAAATCTCTTTGTATCACTGATCCTGACCAGATTCTTGCCGGTTCCCTCCTAACAACACAGGTGGATGCTGCCACAGGCTGAACATTGCTTTGCATAATCAGAGTCATGTGCTTGATATTAATATGCACATTTTCAGGTTACCTCCATAATAGAAAGGCCATATGATAATGACATTATCACCACTATGACTTCAAAAAGCACAAATGGTAAAACAGCAGACTACAGAATGAAACTGGGATGGTCTACTTTTTATTTCTGACATTGGCAGAATTATTTGGCCTCAAAGTACCTAAGTAGCTATTTTTAAATAATAACCTGCCCGCCATGGTCCAGGCTGAATAACTCCTTGCACACATGTTCATCCTGAATTGCTCCATGACAAAAGATTTAAAAATTCACATTTGAGGTCATGCCATTTCACCTACACATTTCAGATGACACTGCAGAACCCAGACAAACCAGTTTCACCAATACTCCCAGAAAGATCAACTTCCTATTACACAATGTAAACCAGAAGAAGGAACTGTCACCAATTCTTTCCTGCACCTTTGTCATCCTCCTTACACAGGATATACCTGTGTATTTTTGCAGCGAATTAAATTCCACATCCCCTACACGTACCTTCCCAGGGCAACCTAAGTGCATTTTGAGACATTTTACTACTGACAGGGAGATCCAATGATGCAATTAACAGAAACTAAAATCAGCTGGTTTACTTGGAGGCAGTTCAGGCAGCCTAAGCAGTCATCCCATTCATTAGATTTAAAAGCAAAATGCAACTAAGTCAGATACTGAGAACGAAAAAACCCCAAGCCAGTTGTGTGGAGCAGATAGGCTCTTTAGAATATTCCTGCAAATTCTGTAACCAAAGAGGTTAGCAATGATAAGGCCTGGTTTTTCATTACTGTCCTAACACTAGTTATGTTTGCTAAAATAATCCCTTCTAGTGTGTATTTGCATTGTAGTGGGATTTAGAAACAGTTAATGTCAGCTGCAACTCAAGGTGTATGTAAACCAACTAGGAATACTTTTCCTATGATTAACATATTTCAGAAACACCTCTAAATTGTAAATACATACACATAAAAATATCAGTCCCTTTGCAGTATACTTCATTTGAAGCAATGCATTTTTTATCTCATTTTAATTATAAAAATACCCATGACTATTAAACTGGAAAACTATCTGCTACTAACAATTACCTCCTCTTACGTGAAAG
The DNA here is from genome assembly GCF_003945595.2 of Pipra filicauda. Taxonomy (NCBI): domain Eukaryota; kingdom Metazoa; phylum Chordata; class Aves; order Passeriformes; family Pipridae; genus Pipra; species Pipra filicauda. The sequence goes on along the minus strand of NW_024104976.1, from coordinate 4,716,022 downwards.
ATTATCTTAATAACCTCAGAAAATTTTAATAAAAATTTGAAGCATTGCTTTCTTATTTTACAGAGTTTTCTGTTTAAAAAGTGTAGCTGTGTCTCAAAAAGAATAACATACATTAAAAAGCAGTGTAATTGCCTTTCATTACATGACAAACTTCATCTCCTTTGTAAAACATGCTGCTTATTACACTGTTAATGGTATGCTCCAATACTGTATGAAAAACTTTCATTCCTATTTATAATATTTTTCCAAAAGAAAGGACCCAAATTCAAACTAACACTATAATTATTTTTTAAAAAAAAAGCTTACAGCAACTTGGTACGCTTTTACATTAATCAGCAGTAACCACATCTGGCTTAGTACACACTGTGAGCATAAGCAGTTTTATTCTGGGTCTAACATGAGAAAAAAAACGAGACAATTCAACAACTGACACTTCTAGAAAATATAATTGCAAGTCAAACAAGTTCTTACAAAGCACCTTTAAAAAGTAAAGAGTGGTTTGGTTTTGCCATTTTAATTATATTTTTATACAGGTTTTAAAGTTCTGTTAAAGCCAGCTATGAAAGAGATTTATAACTATGAGACGTGACAGTTGTCAGCATAAGCGTCAGACACCAAATCCATCAAATTCCCACGGATGTGCCACAAATCAGGATATTCCAGGGGCTTTCTGATTCACCTACAGGATTCACTTTTATGAGTCCAAGCAAGTTAAACATAGTGTAGATGTTCAGAAAAATAGAACAACTTTCAAGAATAGGTTTCTACTATTTCTATTTTGACAATTATTCAATGTACATGGCAGTAATTTAAAAAAAAATACTTACATGCTAAAAACAGGAGAAAGATAAAAGCTGCAACAACTATTCTTCTGTCAACTGCAAACGTTCATGCAAACTCACCACAAAAGTTATATCGCAGCACTGATCTCCCCATAAAGTTGTCATCAAATGGGAAGGATATAAATTATATCAGATGCAAAGTTAATTGGGAAGAAGAACAAATGGCAGAACTGCCGTTCTAAGCTTTTCCCATGAAGAAGGGAACACACACAACGCGGACACACCCTTTCGCAAAAAATAAAAAAATAAAAGAAAAAAAGAAAAAAAGAAAAACAAACGCTAATTTGCGGAATAAAAGGCAGATGAAGAAGTCAAGAGTGCCCTGAGCCCAGGAATGCCAGGAATCCCCGGAGGAATGCGTGCGGGCAGGCGGTCCTGGCGCCCCGCGGGGGCTCCGGCCGCGCCCGCCCACCTGGAACCCGGGGCGGGCAGCAGCACCTCCAGCTGCGGCTCCGGGGCAGCCGCTCGGGGGGAGAACCCCGCTCCTGACAGCCCCCAGTAGAAACGAAGGCAGACTCGGGTCTTACCGGAGTCCGCTCTCCTCGCAGCGCCCTCTCCCCTCCGCCGCTCAGCCCGCCCGCCCCGGGGCGGCCCCGCCGCCGCTTCGCCAGCACAGCCCCGAGGAGCGCCCGGGGGAAGCGCTGCCCCGGCGCTGCTCCAGCCGCTCTCCGGGCGTGCGGGGACAGCCGCGCTGGTGCCTCCTCGCCCCCGGGAGGGCCCGGCGCCCTCGGCCTTTGGGAATGCGCGTGTTTAACGGAGCAGAGGGAAGCAGCGATCCGGGGCGCCTCAGGAGCCGCCCCCACAGCCGAGGGCGGCAGTCCCGCGCGGCCACCGACCCCGTGCCCGCCGCGCTCCCGTCACAGCCCCGTGCCCGCCCGGCCCCGGCGGGGAGAGCCGGGCGACGCCGTGCCCCCCTCAGCCCCCAGACCGCCCGCCGCCGCTCTCCTCACCCGTCCCGGGCCGCGTCTCTCGCTCTCCCTCAGGGAGATCCGCACCAACTCCGTGCCACTCTCCCCGCCAGCCGCGCTCGCCGCCGGAGCCGAGAGCGGACTGCCCGCCCCTCCAGCGGGGGAGGGGGCGCCGGGGCCGGGCCGGGGAGGAGCCAGGCGGGGGACACTCCCGCAGGTGAGTCCGGGGCTTCCTCTTGCTTTGTTGCCCGCCCGCGGCCTTTTCTTTGCGTGAGTGGGAGTGCGGCGCGCCGGGACCTCCCCGACAGACACCTATAGCCCGCAAAGGGAGGGGAGGGCGCCCCGCGCCTCCTCAGCTCGGGCTGCGGCGAACCGCGCCGGGACGGAGCGGGGTGACCGCAACAACCCGCCGAGGAAGAAACCCGCGCGCTGTCGGTGGAGGCCGCCTGACAGCCGGGTTTGTTTTCCCTCGCCGTGCGGAGGCGGCTGGCGGGGTTCCCGCCGCGGCGGGAAGGGCTGAGGCAGCACAGGGACGGGGCAGGGCGGGCGCGGCGCTGGCCGTGAGGAGGAGGAGGAGGAGGAGGAGGAGGTGAAGGTGAGGGAAGCGCTGAGGGAGCCCGGCTGGAGCGAACGGGGCAGTGCTCCCAGAGCGGCGTCACGGGCACCCCTGGGCACACCTAGGCTGCCTTCAGCACTCTGGGTGATTTCCACAGTGTCTTCAGCTAGACTGGAAATATCACAAGGTGATTCAAAAATATTCTACACGTGTAGTGAGAACTGAAGTGCTGCCGTACTGCAGCATCTCTCTCCCCTTATCCATGAGAGAAGGAAAGGAAGGTGCTAAGGACTTGTGGTTTACAAGTGTTATCCAAAAAAAAATACAGTGTCTACAACCACGTCACAAGAATTGGGCCTCATATAATTTTTTTCCATGCTCACAAATCTGTTCTCAAGCTCTGAACCACATAAACCAAAGGGCACTGTCAGAAAAAAGGTTACAGTGTATGTACAGGGAAACAAACACAACAAAATATGATAGATCCCTATCTACAACAGAAAAATGCAGTGAACATGAGAAGGAAGAATTTAATATATGACCCATGAAAGCCATATCAGAGATGTTCTATACGAGGAGTAGGGATAGGCAAACATCCTCTTTTCAAAGCTGGTAGCGCTGGAGGTCACTGCTCAAATTTCTGTCAGAGCTGCTCTGCTACCTGCTACATGTCTGTCAAAACAAGCCCAATTAGCAAACACGTGTGTGTATGTATATATATGGAATTGTATATAATTTTATAGATATTCTGTAAAGAATGCCCCTGTCTTAGTTAGAATGTATAAACAGAAGAGGTCTGACTAGATAAGGAGCTGTTCCAAATAAAACATCAATATTAACACTGCTGGGGCACTGTATCCAGTTTTGGGTTCTATGCTGGGAAAAAATACATCAGAAAACTAAGTGCATTCTAAGAATTTTAAGGACATGTATTTCAGTAGTATTCCAAGTCAGTATTTCATAAGGATCTATTGACTGCTGCAAGAAACAGTCAAAAGCAAAACAGAGAGACAGAGAAGAGTGCCTGACAGCAATTGCTTGTGATAAAATACTATACTGATGGTTAAGCAGTAGAAAGAACTCTAAACTGTGGGAATTGGACAAATTATAAACAGTTCTAGAGAGGAAACCAGTGAGTTGTTTGCAGACATATGGCATATGTTTGCTAACAGGAGGGAAGTATTAGGTGTGACGGTCTATAAAGACTTCTGTTGTGGAAATATGCACCTCTATGTAATGTATTAAGTTGATTCTCCCTCAAAATGGTTGTTGGGAGGAAAGTCATAGATGTGCGGATTTTTCTGGCCCTTGGTAATGACTTGTCTTGTCAAAAAAACATTCATGAGACAGAACAGCCCAAACTTGTGCTGCCATCTTGATTTTTTATATACTTTGACATTTAACATTTGCTTTTCATATGCATTTTTTCACATAAGCAGTCCATAACTAGTCTTGGAGCTGTTTAAGTAAAAGATGTAAGTTAAGTAAAAATGTGTAATGTTTAAGTGAAAGTTTGCTTAGCTCCTCTCACTGTAGTTTTCAGAAAGCACATGAAGGTCATACCCCCCCAACTGATAAAACTGGGAAACAACGAATGGAAAATAAAGTAATTAAACTTTTTTTTTCTCAGTTACTACGTGAGTTATGTGGCAAAGTTTCAGTTGAACTCACAGACATTTGTATATATGACTGTATTTTATTCCAATTAAAGTGTTAAGAAACATGCTGACACTTTGTTCAGCCTCATATTGTAGTTTTGTAACATGTGAAGGAATTGCACTAAATAGAAAACAAAATGCTTCATTAAAGAGGTGTATACACCTGTAATTTTCAGGTTATTGTTAGAGATTAATTAAAACAGTGTTAATAAGTGATGCTGTACAGTAATACATTTCCATTGCATTTAGAAACAAACCAGAAAAAAAATAAGATTCAATTCTTGCTAAAACAACCAGGCTATGATGACTACTGGTAATTATTATATAGCCTATAATTATTTTTTTTCATGATGTACCTCTCAGATAACAGCTCGAGAGACAATTCAGTTGCTATCTGGTATACTCAGCATTAAATTGCTCAGAAAACTGTTCTTTTGCTTGGTGTTGAGTTTCAGAAAAAATGTTTCATATGGTAATTAAGCCAGGGCATTTTTCTTTCTTTTTTTTTAACTTTCATTTACTTTTTTTTTTTTTTTTAATTAAAGGGGGAAGGAAGGGGAAAATGTGGGACCAGCACAATTGCTAAAACTCTTGTATTGGCTGTGAGCATCCGAGACTGGAAAGGAGAATTTTGACTGGATTTTGACTCAAAGCTCTATCCTACACTTGGATAGAGGAAAGTTTACTTTGAGCCTTTGAACATTTAATTTTTCATTAAAACTGTAGTTTAAATCAAACATTTTGTCAAACCGTTTCTTACAGATCTTTGGTACGTTCTGAACCTGAGTTTTACAAGTACTTGATGTACTAATGCTACAAACAGGAGGACTGTTCCCTAAGAGCCACAGTCCAGCTGGAATACTGCAGGAGTACAAGGTTATCCAGTGAGGTAAGAATTTTTGCAGGAATGTATACAAACCCAGCAATAAGCTAAAATTGCACTGAGGACAGAGTTAGGTCATACACAGAATATCATCTCAGTGCAGGCTGCATTTCCTTTCCCACCCCTCATCCACTTATTTTTCTTTTCCTCGCCTGTAAATTAAGGTTTTGGTCCTTGTTTCCAAGACTGGCTCGACACTGTGATTAATGTTTCTCTGTCCAGGCAGTGTATTATCAGGCAGTTGGGAAAGACAATACAAAATGGAGTTTGCAGCTAAAGCAAAACCAAACAGTAATGCCCAGCAGTTTGTGCTGTAGATTAATTCCAGCTGCTCCAGCACACCTCGGGAACTGAACAGCACTCCTAAATTCAGCTCTCCCCTTGCACTGAGTTAGACTGTGGTGAAAGCTTGGCCTCTTAGTGCAGCGCTTGGCTCCTAGCAAGATGCATCTCTCTCTCTCTGCTATTCCACTACACGTTAAATTGAATTTTGACACTTTATTATAGTCCCTGATTTCCTTTCAGGAAAGGATCTAATCCAATAATCACAGTGGAAAGTAGGAAAAAAAAAAGTCTTTCTCAAGGTATATAATTTCATTGAAACACTGCTTCTGACTCATGTTTTACAATACATGTTGCAAATTTTCTTTATTATAAAAGATTATAGATGTCTCTTGCTTAAGAAATAATGGTTATCCCTGTTATTACTGTATTCAGTAAGCTGTTGAACAGACATTTTTATCTATTTCTTCTTTCAAGAAGCAACCTTCAAAATTCAGGTTTTCTTTCTAGTCTCTACTGTTATTTTTACTGACTTGTTTCTCAAAACATTTTGTCTTAAGCAGACTATTTACAGAGTTGATTCTAAAATTATATCTGTAAAATTGGATCTGTATCGCAACCATTTTAATAAATGTAAAGCACTTTAGAGTTATATGAGCATGGGAAAGTACCCTTTTATAAAAACCAGACCACTTTGGCTATCCCAGAACACCAAGGAACAGTTCTATTTTAAATATTAAATTTACTGTGGTAAAAATTTACTTTCAGAGAGAGATATGGGGTATTTGAAGAAATGTCATTGTACACTCTTATCAGATGCTTTTTAATGTGTGATCTCTGGTTGTTCCTCAAAAGACAACTAACCAAAAAAGGAGGCCCTTCATTTTCCACCTTGCTTGTATTTTTCCCCATCTTTTCACAGTGGTTTTTCTCTCTCTCCTCTCTCTTTCTCTCCTCTGTCTCTTCCTCCCTCCCTCTTTCTTTCTTTTTGGGGGTAGCCCATCTTTTACACTTCTCCCATGTCCAGCTGTCAAACCCTGGGTACTGCTGACAGAACCCAGGGCACGGGGTTCCCTCTGTCTCTAACCCAAGCACACAATGTGCTCTAAACCAGCCTGAATAATCCCCCCCATCAGGCCTAGCCATATATTCCAGAACATATTGACATGGCAGGAGAGTAAGGCATGGCAAATAAAATGTATAAAGGGACAGACTGAATTGTAAACCAAGAGATTCATATTTTCTTCAACAGTGGAAAATACCTGGGGTTTACTTTATACGAGCTAATGCATGATAAGGAAAGAGTTAGGAGATGAAGATTTAAATTGAAACTTCTGTAGAATTTAAATTCATTTTAGTGAGCTCAAGTTTACAGATACTCCTCCTGCTGAATGTAATGGTACGATTATTAACCTTACTTTTGTAGAAATCAAGAGTAAGATACAATATTCAAAGGTGCAAAGTGAGATGAAGAGAAGGTACCACTGACTTTAACAGCTGTTGAGGGGAAAATGTACACAACACAAAGTTTGATCACAAATAATATGATACTTTCAATATTCATTTAACAAATAATACATTGTCTAGTAATTAATTGAATAATTAATCTTGATATGAACTTTAGTTAAAGATTTTGGACACTGTTCTATAACTAACCATGGCAAGGCTTTCTGAGCTCCCATTCTTCTCCTTGGACAACTTTTGGCTGTATCCACGTTTCTTCCCTCACCTTAATGACACAGTCTTGCTCCCACTAGTCTTATTCAAGTAATCTTAGCAATGACAAAAGGAGGTTTTTTCCAAGAAGAGCCTGCAGAAATCCTAGGTACTACCAAGTGCATCTACATTAAACTTCCAGGTCCCATTGTAGCTGTTACCTGCTCTGCTGTGGTCCATGTGGCTCTCCTTGGGAAGTCCATTCTCCTGGGATTTGGCTGTGCCCTGTCTGCAGGAACAAACTGATGTTTTAAGGGTAGCATAGTCCCAGCCTCTATTTCCACAAAAACATAAAGTTAGTGATTTGTTGGCATTGTCAATGTATTTATTTGAAGAAAGATTAAAGGGTGCATTGTTGCAGTCATTGCAGATTTAAACTCAGTCATTTATCACAGAAATAGTAATGTAGTAAATGAAATGGCTTCTATGTTCTTTATGCACATAGCTCTTAAGAACTACTACTTTTTTCTAGTTTTTAATAATGCCCTCAGTATTAGAACATTGTAGAGCTCCATGCACATATAGATCTATACCAGACAATGCTTTCTAATCTTTTTAATCACAAAAATAGTACAGAAAATGCTGTGTTGAAACCAAAACCATGTATCAGGGCAAGATAATACAGAGACTTTCTGAGTAATTTAATAATCCTGTCTCTTATCCTGAAATAACATCCATGTGTAACAGTAAGCAAATGTACATGTTATTGATATATTTAAAGTTTAACCTAACACATAAGTATTTGGAAAATTAAGGTCTACGTTCTTAAGATTGGCATCCAAGGGTTGAGTCCTGAAGGCAGAATATATTCTGTATCTCTCAGAAATATTAATTTAAAATCTTGGTTTACCTTTATTTAATTAGCTTTCTTTTGTTTATAATGTATATGAAACATAATCTTGGTTTAGGGTATGCAGGCAATTTAACACATACCTAGTGTATCAAGGAAGACATCACAGAAGACCAAAATTGTTATTTTTCATGTTTTAAAATCTACTGTTGATTAAAAGTATAGCAGGACAAATTTTTATTTAGTTTACTGTATCAATTAATCCTTTCTGTCACATGAGGATTTGCAGGTATTGCATCTGATATTCAGTTTCCTTAAAAACATGTGTGTCTTTGCTGAGAACTAAGGCCGATTGCCAGGAAGGAATTTAGGCTCCTGATTCCCACTGAAATAAAATTATTTCATTGGAGAGGTGAAATGTTGAATTACCTGGGTCTAAATCCAAGCATAAACTTCTGGAACAGAGATAAAATCATCACAATCCCATGTAAAAATTAACTTTTTTTTTCTTACGGACATACATGGATCTCCTATTTATTAATGTTTTGGGTTTTTTTCTACTTTGGACAAAAAAAAGAAATATTTGTGGAAGTCTAAAGCAGTACCCGATTCAAACCCTTTCTCTGGAATGAATTTGAGCGTGTGGCCACTTTTATGCTGTGGTGCAATAGCACCACTTGGTGGCTACAGTAATTTTAACAGTTTGGTCCTCTGACAAACATCTAGCTTGAAAGTAAAGACCAGGAAAAAAGGATTATCTTTAATATTTTTACATTTGTTTTTATTTCTAGACACTTTTTTTAGTCAGGCGAAGTAGTCCCATTTAAATCGTTCTGTGAAGCAATATTTTCGAAGAGATATAAACATTTCAGTAATGTTAAGAATATTATATAAGAATATAGGAAACTTTAGGATTCAACTTAAAGGTGTTGAACCTTCACCTTTAAAGATAAAGCATCACTCCTGATTCACCTGCAGTATCTTAACTACTGATGAACTGAAGACTTAACAAAATAACTGTATCTTTGCAAGTCTAGACAAGACCCAGAAAGACAAGTTAAGAAGGACAGGTTTTATGGGATTGGAATTTCCAGCCTTTATAGGTTTGTTTGGTCAGGACTGATGCAGAAAGCTGCTTAAGCATGTGTTTAACTTAAAATGCCTTCTTCAAGCCTATTCATTTCAATGTGACAAACAGTTATTCATTAATTAAACATGGAAAATTATTCAGGGCTGAACATACCAGGAAGAGGGATGGAAAACGAATGAGTTACCTGGAAATCCTTTGCTTTTTCTTTTTCAGGGGGAAAAGAAATGGTAGCAAACAGATATGGAACTTTTTTACTCATTTGCAGGGTGTAAACCATAGCAGAATAAAGTCAACTCTCTTCTATCTGAAAAAAATATATCCATTGTATATTTAAAAAATAAATAAGCAACAGAAGAAAGACTTTTAGCCTATTAAAAAAGAAGTTATGCTGCAATAACAACGAATTATTCTCCCACAGTGTCAGATGCATCATGTCAGGGGTCAATAGAAAGGGTCTGCATGAAGCTGAGAGGTTGCTGAAAAGCAGTAGTGTGTGAAGGTCTCTCCTCACTTTGAAGCTCCAGGAAGGAATTCTTGTGTGTTTTATGGGAAATTTTAACCAAACCCCCCAAATCAAGCAAGACGTTTTGCTGTTTGCAGACTGGAATGTACACGTGTGTAAGAAGCATTTCACTGAAAATTAAGGGGTTTTAAATTTTTGAGTTCCACTTGTGAACTAAGTACTTCACAACTCTTAAATTTTTCACAACTCTTACAAAAGGTACTTTGGAATCTAAAACCATCAACAAACAAATTAGATGAACTCAGGGAAACTGGTTCATTCTGGCCTTTACCATGGTTTGTTCCTTGCTTTTCTTTGAAAATAAACAGTATGGGTTTCCACTTCGGATCCCACAACCATCCATAGTTCTAAGAGAAGAAGCTTCCAGCCTAATTATGAATCAGCCCAGAATATTTAGGGTATTTCAGTTAATGCTGCTTTCTTTAGGAAGAAAAGCTTTTCTTGGTTAGTGTTTTGTGACTGTAGAGGGTGCTCTTAAAATACTGGTGATGGTAATAATGTATGGCAATCAAAGGTTTCTTTTTCTGTAAAGCTTATCAATGTTAGGATGTTTATATTTAGCAAAGAACACTGTACAGCTCGTGTGTTTTATTTTTGATGTGGGCAAGAGTCACTGTCCACATTCGCATCCAAAAACATCCCTGGAAACTTTTCTGGATTTAGTTTATTTTGGCAAGCATGTTTCTGCTAAACAATGATAGTATCTTCTGAGAAAACTATTGATGTGCTCTAAAACAAGTTGAAAGAAATACTAAATAGGGTATATTTTTAGTTGCAAGGCCGTTGAGAGTTGGATAAGAGCTTATTGTTCCAAAGAAGCCATTTAAGTATTCAAAAAAATTCTTTAGTTACATGAAGTTGATGCTCCCACATTGTGCTGGTATTCTGTTGGGAAGGATTTAACTGTATTTTACTTTGGTTTGTCTGTAGTTTTATTGATTGCTTCACCATATTCCCAAGCTATCTGGTTTTTTATACTTCTTTAACTGAATTAGAAGGGTGAAAAAAAACCCTGGATACAATAGACTAAATCAAAATTTATCCTGCTATGCTTTTCCCTCAACAATACAATATTTAAAATATAAAATTTTATGTTCCCCTCAGTGCAGCCAAGAAACAATTGAGTTAATTCTGTATGCTTCAGAAATGTTGCTTCTTTCTAGAGAGAGCAGAGTCTATTAACCTCAGAAAGAGAAGAATTTTGTTTTAATAATCAGAATTGCAATGAGCCCATTTTAAAGCAGTGTAAGGAGAGCTAACATTTCTGAGGGCAGGACCTTTACTATGAGACCCCTGCTCTGTCAGTCCTGGATGGGATGAGCTGTGATCTCTGACTGTCATGACTGTCAAGAAAAGTCTTTACCATGACTACACTACAACCTATTCAAGAAAAAGTGTAGTTTTACTGTTGTAGTCATTTTTTTACAGTCATGTCAGTCAGAGATCACAGCCCAGCCCATCCAGGACTGACAGAGCAGGGGTCTCATAGTAAAGGTCCCAATCCAAACTTTTCTTGGCAACAATTCCTCTGCTTCTCATACTGGATTTATGTACTTACCCTGGGAAGGTGCTTGTAGATGTGAACTCAGAAAATCAGACTTTCCCCAGTGATCACTCATTGGAGATTCAGGGTGTCACAAAGGCTGTGATTCTTTGCTTCACTTGTACAGCAGCTCTGCTGTGGGCCCAAATGAGTGCATAGAAGTCAGTGCAGCTTGTTTGCCTGGGGAAACCCTGGGAGCTTTTCTGGCCAACTTCAGCAGCATCTATTTTAGGGAGACTTTGCCAAGATTACTACATTAGGAAACCTTTTAAGAACAGACCAAGCTTAACAATTGTTTGTTGGCTTCTAGTGAGATGAACTTGTCCTGTTCCAATCTCCAGCTTCCACATCAAATTCATCAGTAGAACTTGCAGGTTAGGGCATGTCTCTTGACATGTTTGTGTGTTAGGTCATACAAAGGGGACTTTAGGTTACCTATGACTGACTGCAGGCTTGCCATGTGAATAGTCACATGAAACTCTGTCTTTGTGAGAGCTAGCAAAATGAACTATCCCCACATATCAGGCAAGGCTTATTCAACAGAAGAAATGTTACTGCCTGAGGCCTGATGGTAGAAAACATTTCTGTTGTCAGTCTCGTAATAGGAGAATGCAATGATATGCAAAAGACAAGGGTTTGTCTCACAGGGCTTTCCTAACTCAGGATTTAGTACTAAGTAGTGACTTGACCAAACAAAACCTAGGCCTCCACTGACCTTGTGAAGTACATAAGCTATTAAAATAAATAGTCATGCTCCATTCTTTCTATCACAGTATTTCTGGTGGGCAGTGCTTTCACTTCCCTAGGAGAAACTAGAAGTGTTTCCCTTAAGCATCCCTTACACTGAGGTTCTTAAAATGGGAAGTTAAAAATGCAAATCTTATACACAGTCAAGACTTGAACACAGACTTCCTCTGATCACTGATCCTCTATTCACTGAGCTATTAGATAAAACAGACAGTACTTTTCCTCCCATTTTCTAAGAAAAAGTTGGCATAAATTTCTAACTCTGGAAGAAAGTTTAGAAATTTATTTTGTAGATTTTCACACCTCTGCAGCTCACATTAAAGGACCAGAATGTCAGAAACAGATGGAGCTCAAGACCATCATCTTTTCTTTAGAATGGCCAGTCTGGGTGTAATTTATCAGCTTGGGTCATTTCTGTGGTGGATCCTCTTTCCCTGAAGCGTGGAAAGAGGCTGTGAATGCTCTTCATTCTGGGCTGGAGACTCAGCTACACAGCAAAGCATCACAGTACCAAACCCTCTAACCTGCAGCCACTTAAAAAAGTTACCCAACACATTCTGAGTCAAGTCTGCCTTTACTGGTTCACTTTTGACAACACATTCTACAATTCTAGAAAATCTTAAAAGCTCAGGAAAAAAAAAGTATTGTACAATACTTGGATGTTTCAAACAGTGAAAGCTGTGAAGGATGCACATGTTGGAATGACAATAAGACAAATGAAGCTTTCATTGGGAAGATGCAAACCAGAAGACAGATAGCTTGTTTTGCTTTAGGCAAAGCATGAATGCAAACATTTAAACTGGAGAAACTCCCCTTTCCTTCTGTGGCCCCTCTGAACCATTACATTAATTACTTGGAACTATTTACCTACTTCCCTTCGTTTAGGCCCCAGGTGCAGACACTCTGGGTACTGAAAATTATTTTCATTCTTTTCTCTGGAGTGAAAAAACAATATATGGAAACACTCATCTTTTCCTTCCTGAAACCCATGAAGGTGAGGAGATGGCATCCTAATATATATATATATATAGTGCTGGCCTATTTTTTAATACCCCATAACGAAACAGGAGAGTGGTAGTGGGTGTCAGCAATGTTTCTTTTCTGAGGTACAGTGAAAATATTTGTTTAGTTTTGTTGCACTAGCAGGGGCAGCTGGCAATGTTTGCACTTATGTGTCTTCTGACACTTCACCAAAGAGATACCCCTAATCTTTGAAGAAAGACAAATATCTCATTTTGTGAATGTGCTGACCTGTTCTTGTGCAGTGGCTCTGACAGCCTTCTTTCGTGATCAGTGCTAGCCTGTCTTTGAAATGAGTCTAAATTCTGACCAGCCAGATCCAGCCATACACTTTTCCATATGTGAAGCTAGAGAGTTAATGGAAGCATTAAATGTTTAGAAAATAAACAATCAATCTATCACATTAGAAAATTTGAAAAAAAAAAAAAAAAATCACAGCGGAGGCTCAAAACCTAAACTTCTAAATTGGCAGCAAAGAGGATCAGTCTCAATATCTATCTATGATTCTTTTTGGCAAGATAACCATGTCTCAAAGCTCTTGCTTAGAGTTTCATTTCCAGCTTCCCTCTGAGGGAAAAACGAATTAAGCTTTTTCTAGTGCTTGTACTGAGAGGTTCTTCTGCTCTTGATTACTTTGTAATACAAACAACAGACTGTGGAACACGGGCTGCATAGATATCTTTAAATAAAGATTAACAAAATCTATGGCCATTTTCACGAAGTGTATTCAACTTCTCCCTCCCTAGTAAAGAATATCAGTCAATCCCAGGGTAGCCCAGGTCATCACGGGGTGGCTACCGAGTCTGGCTCCCCCTGTCGCAGCTGCCTGGCAGCAGGCCCACCCCGAGGAACAGCCAGCTGGCTCTGCTCTGGTTCAGCTTCCTCCAAGTTCTCATGTGGACCTGTGAAGCAGCTGAGTGTATTTTGCCCGATCGGCTTATTTGTTGTCAATCCAGAGAGTTTCCCCATTGCCCTGACTGCTGATGGTGCAGTCAGTTTGCACTTCAGAGTTTTCGGCGTGGCCCCTCTGCTCTGTCGTTTCTGCTGCTCTGCACTGGCTCTTCAAAAGATCAGATCTGTTTCACAGATTTTTGTGCTTGTTTTTGAGTCAGTTCAGCACTTCTCTGTTCTGATATGTCTTGTCCAGATGCACGAGTTTCTTTTCCCAATCTGCCAGCTTTTGGCCCCAAGCAGACTCACTGTGAGAAAGACAAATCCTTCCTCTACTCTCTCTTCTATTCCAGCTGCACATCTATGAAACTGTACAAGTCACAAGGGTAAATCTTCATTTAGAAGATTTCCTTAGAGCACAGGTGCCCATGTTCATCATTCGTGATACATCCACCAAACTTCAGTGGGAAATACAATTCCCTCCTAGAACTGTGAGCAATAACAGTGCAAACAAAAGCATCCTCTTCCATGTTCCTCCTCTGATGTCAAAAGGAGAGTATAAGTAGCATCTGCCATAGAAACAGAACTTTGAATTCTAAGGTGTAAATCCATGCATTCAAGGATTTTTCAGAGGTGATTTTAGGACTAATTCACTGTTAAAAGTAAGAGAGTACCTTCAGAATAAAAAATTATTTTCTAGAACATCTGTCTATTTTTAAATTAAAAAGATTATGTATACCCAAAGTATGTAGCAACTTGCTTTCTATTACCAACTAACAACCAAGTATTTTTCTGGAAAATAAAGTTACTTGGCCTAGTGAACATAAGAACATGATATTGTAATTCATTCAACTATGTAGTCATGTTTTTAATCCCATTAGATTAATATCCTGTTGCATTTAGTTACCTAGCTGAGGGAAAGAGATATTTGTCAGACAGTATTTTAATATCTGATCTTTTTTATTGTATGCTGTCTCCTTTTTCAGTAGGACAGCACTGGAAACATTTGTAGTGATATTCATTGCTCCATGTAACCTCATGATCTTAGTTATTTGCAGCCTCAGGTCGTTAGCACAAGTTTTCCCAAACCTAGCCTATTAAAGTCTCTTCAAATTGTTTTTAATCACTCTCAGTGTCTGGACTTTTTCTGTGATTGCAGTGTCCTTTCTGAGAAGTGAATTTGAAGAGGAAAAATGGTCCATTCCCAGAGTTCAGTATCCAACAGAGATGAATTTAAGACCTCACCACATGTTAGTGGTGGCCTCTCTGAGCTGGGCTACTGCTAAGTGCAAGTCAGATGGTTACTCCAGCTTCAGCACTCCTCTCAGATTTAAACAATGGCATTTACAGGCATAGAAAGAGACATTCAGCTACTGGAACAGCTATTTCTGTTCACTTCTGAAGAGAGAGTATCAAATTGGGTGCAGCCCTGCCTACTGGCCACATGCTTAAACAACCTCAGTGACAGGAGCCGTGGCCATCCTCACCTTCACATCGGTACTGCCTCACAGAGGCACCAAGAAAGTTCATCCCAATGCCCTTCCAAACCAAGTAATTAATAGAGCCATCTCATTCACTGTGAATTAGTTTGTTTGCAGTTGTACCCAAACCCATCTGCTTTAATAGGTTCTTCATGACCTTCCCAAATCTTGCTACAGCTTGTCAGGCATAGTCCATGTCAGCAGTTAGCACACTAACATTTGCTGGCAGGTAAATTTATTGACTGTAACCTAGTCAGGTAGCTGAGCTTGTGTCCAATTTAGTTGGACAGAATTACTCAGATACTTGAAGATGCTGATACTATTCCTGCAAAAGTACCTTCTTGAAATGGGGCCTCTATCACCTGCAAGGATGAGCAGCTGCAGAGTTTGGGAGAAAAACAAAAATTAAAGAAATCCTCTGATACGGAAATCTGTTTTACATTGCCCACTCAATGTCTAATACTTAGCTGATTCTACTTATACTGCATTCACACATTCTGATACAAATACCTGCTAAATATGGTGTCTGAAACTTACTCAGGATTAGTATGGAAGTCTAAAAAGTAAATATACCCAGGAAAGAGAATTAATTTTAAATTGTAATGTTGAGATTGAGAGTCAGTGATTACACCGTGCATGAAATCTATTTAATTCATGATTATTCCTGCTATTTCTGATTTTTGCTTCAAATGAAATGGGGCTGATTGTGAGGAATGTTACTGAATTCTTCTGTTTATTTAAAAAGGAAGTTGGAATTTTTGAAGGATGTTGAGTGCAATCACTGTCATAGTGTTGGAGAGCTAAAGAGTCTGAGAGATCTTTCCCATAAATACAGTGTTCTTCAGGCACAAAGACTTGGGAAGGAAACAATTCCATCTAATTAGGAAAGTAATTTTAAGCAGAAAAAAGATGTAAAAGCTTAGGGACTGTTCTTGTCAGAGAGAGATGTTTCTGAGAAGAATTAGGGCAATAGAGGATTATTGTTTTGTTAAGCCTTTGATTGAGATCTCAGACTTTCATCAGTTCTGTAGCAATGCAAGCAAAGAGATCTAAGGCTCAAATGCATCTCCAGGAAAGAGATCTTGGAGAAAGAAATTAAAATAAAATAAAATTTTTAAAAAAAACCACAAACAAACAAAACCAAAAACAAACAAACAAACAAAAAAAACAAAAACAAAAAAACCAAACAACAACCCAGAGTAGGATTTAGCTTTTGGGTATTTTTAACACCCAGTTCATAGCCAAGGGG
The DNA here is from genome assembly GCF_003945595.2 of Pipra filicauda. Lineage (NCBI taxonomy): Eukaryota > Metazoa > Chordata > Aves > Passeriformes > Pipridae > Pipra > Pipra filicauda. Next base: position 4,699,843 of record NW_024104976.1, on the reverse strand, counting down.
AAGTTTTTCTGTCATCACCCTATTACTTTTAAAAATGAAGGGGAAAAAATATTGCTTTTGATTTCTCAAAACATAGTGTTAGTTACTTGAAAAATTCCAGACCAGAGCATGAAAGATTCTTTAGAGGAAAACTCTAAAGTTGTTGTTTAGAGGCTGCCCTGAGTATAGTCAAGATTAAAGCCCTTAATGAAGGCAAAGCTTACTTATCTGATCAGATTCTAGCATAATGGTCTAGCATGTGATATTATTTTGTAAAAGTTACATAACTTTTTGTTTAAGAGCATGCTTTACTTTCAGCAGCACAAACAACATTTTTAACCTGTTCAGATCCTTGAGAAATGCAAACAGATTCAAAGAAAAAAAAATGGAATATTTGTTCACAAAAGAAAATCAAACCTTTCTGTGACTTGGTTAAGATGAAAGCAAGACAGGAAACTAATAAAAAGGATCAGAGAACTTGGAAATAAATGTTGACAGGCTTGTGCTCTGGCAGTCTAAAATTCACATACTACTAAGCATTAGCTTTCTGCTTAAGTGTTTGCCCACAAGATTGCCTTTCCCTAGGAGAGGCTGGAGATTACCCACAACTCCTTTGTGTTTGCAGCTCTGCTGTGAGTGTGTGTGGGTACATCCTACCATTTATCAGCCACAATCACTGAGGTCACAAGTCCCCAGCCTCATTAACAGACAGTGAGCCAATTGAAAAACAACCCTGCTCTCCCTCGGAGCATCTGGACATCTGGTGCAGGACTAGGATGCTTAATTTTGAAACAGTCAGATCTGGGAAGAAACTGGGCAGTTAGGCAAAAAATAGGTAATAAAACTTCAGATACAGAGAGTCCTAGAGTTTTCCTGTTTTGACAATAGAATTTGTGGATTACAGCTTAAAGCTTTTTAGGGTTTCTCACACACTGAGAAATAAAGTTTAAAAGTTACAATATTAAAAACTTAAGTGGAACAATGAAAAAAAGGAGCATAACCCTACTGCAGTGTGGAAGAGCTTCATGAAATCATTAACTGAATGTTGCTGGCAGTCTCAGCACACCATGGTGTAGGAGCATTCTATCATCACGGTGTTTGTTACTGTCAGAAAACAAAGACAGGAGAGGAAGTGGTTGCTTGGCTCCTTACATGCCTGATATAATGCAACCTAATATGTCACATTAAAGAATTGTTTCAAAATCCACAATACAGGCTTGTAGCAATTGCCATTGTCCAACTTACAGACATAGTCTGAGTGTGACTGGTGCTGTCTGGTGTCATGTCATCGATCTCACCTTCTGCATTGCCATGAAAATACAGTGCTAATTCCTGCAGCTCAGACTGCTTTCTGCTAAAACATTTACTTGGTTAAACTTCTCACTAATCTGTTCATCCATTGGCACAGGGAAACTGCTATTGTATCCTGAGAACATTGCCATTATGTACAGCCTTTCCCAGACTAAGGAACCACTTGCTGTACTTTCATTCATCTTTAAACAGAAAATAGTCACTAAAAATTTTATAATTGAATGCAGACTTCGAGAGTTTTGTTCAAAATGGTCCTCCAGAGAACACAGTGAAAACAGTATCTCCTAGGGCAGCAGTGGAGAAGCTTTCATCAGCATCGAGAATGCAAATATTCATTGCTTCTGTAGCCAAGGAAATGATTGGTATTTTGTGGCACCATATATTTAATCAAAGTAAAATTAGCATTACTTTTCTTTATTGTTTCTTTTCCCTCTCAAGATGTCACATTCCCTGCTGAATATTAGATTTATTCTGGTTAACCAGAAAACAGTAAAATTATCCAGCTTGGAATACAGCTTCATGGTCAAATAAAAGGACACTGCTCTACTGCACCATGACATGGTCTCTTACTGATGTAAATAATATAATAAATGGATGGCAGCACTTTTCTGTCATCTTAATGCTACAAGTTCAAACTTCTGCATGAGGAAAAGGCCAAAAGAATGTTTAAACACTACTACTTAAACTAACTTTCCTTTCTGTGTCAGATAAACGAGCTAACTGATTTTTTGTTACGTTCTTAACTAACAAGGTAGAACGAGGCTTTGTAAAGCTCTTCCTACCATATTTATATAATGAAAGAATAATCCCCAACAAGGAAGTGTTTCTGCTGCTGAAAGAAGAGAGGGGAAAAGAACCCCAAACCAACACTGAAGTAGAATAAATGCCACTTATCTTTTCACCCTCTTCCCCAGCTGTACAGAGCACAGGGATGGAAAGAGGGTGCCACATTCAGTTACTTCCTCACACAGCACACTAAGAAGCAGAGGAGCTGATTTTGTTGTCCAGCTCCAGAAACAGATGTGGTTTGAATTTCTGTGCACTTGGGGCTGAGTGCACACACAGACTGAGGCCTGTGTATATGTACCCTGCTGAGTTCCACATGCTCAGACCTGATGGAGAAGGCCTACCTGTAGCTTTTGCAATCACCCACAGCCTGTAAGCTGCTCAAGCACAGCTCCAGAGCCAGGGTTATGCTTTGTCACCAGGAGAAGGGCTGTGATAATGCATGAATAGTCCAAATCCCCAAGAAGCAGCAAGACAGCTGGGACTACTAAACCTGGCATCAGTGGTTTGTAGTGATCAAGTTGTGCACTGGAGGAGGGAGACACCTGGAAGCCATTTCCTGCTTGTGAACTGTTCTCCCTCCCCCTTCCTCTCAAAGATAAGTGTATGCCATGTGGCTTTTGGCCACAGGGAGTTTTTTTGGATGTGTAACGTCAGGAAGGTTTGCTTTAAAGGCACAAATCCAGGTCTTTCTTTACATATAAAACTTCAAAAGACAATTTCCCCCCCCCCCCGATGCTTTCCCCCCCATCCTCTTCTGACTTCAAATTTTTCCAACTCTGAAAAAGCCTTTGCAATTTCATCTTGAAACTGTCAAATGCACTTTAACAGACTAGAGACTGCTGAGGCACTGACCTGAGTTTTTCCAGTGCTAAAGCCACTGATTGTTGCTTTCTAACCATCCCTCACTAACATACAGCAGGTTAAGATCTCCACACATGCACACACCCCCTTGAGTACTCGAAGCTTCCTTGGCTTTGCAAAGTAAGCACATATTTTGTCCATGAGAATGCCTTTGAGCAGTATCTCTTCTGTCAGTTAGGTTTCTCTGGTGCACTGTAATTCTTGACAGGAGACATCTCCAAACTTCTATTTTTTTTTTCCTGCCTCTGGAAACATTTCATTTGACAGAACGGTCTCTCTGTTTTAGCTATTGAGCAAGGTGTTGGTCCCCTCAAAATCAATAGGAGCCACCAAATTCTAAGGCACCAGAATTTTTCACCTCCTGCCTTTAAAACCACTTTAGACTAGAAGCACACAATGCTTTGCCAGTTTGAAACTACTCCAGCCTTTTCTTGATGTTTTCTGTGGAACTGTTGGTCTTAGAATAGCAGAGGTAGAACACTCCTATACTTCTGACACAACTTTATAAACTACTTCCAAAAAAATCAATTTTCTTTCTGCTGAAAGAAATCCTAGTTTTACTAACTGAAATCTGGAAGTTTTTGAAAACAAATTCAAAAAAAGAGATTTTCAAATGTTAGGAGGCCAATAAAAATGGGTTTGTGAAGTCTCACACAAAATGTCACCCATAAATATTCTTCAAGGTTTTGAGAAAACGACTTCTTACCTAAAGACAGTTCTTTTAATGAACAATTCATTAGTATTTCATTACTATACTCTTGCAGTAGCTGTAAGATTAAGCAAAAGTCCAAATACCAGGCAATCTCCCAGCGGCCAGGCAGGTCCAACATGAAGGCAGGCAGGCAATCTGCAGACCAGGGGCAGCCCAGGAATCAGCAGGCAGAGCTGAGATGGAGCTGGGAGGTCAGCCCAGCTCGTGGTCTGACCAGCAGCGTGCTGGCCAAGCACAGGCACACCTAAGACCTGGCTCAGGCAGGGACTGAAACCCCAGGGCTGAGCTTAAATGAAGGCTCGTGTCCCATGGGCAGGGGTGTGGGGAGAGGCCCCAGGTGAGGCTGGTCAGGGCCATTAAACCTTATTGGTGCACTCAGGCCCCTGACATAAGTCACTGGAACATCCAGAGTCCTATTTTCATGCATAAGCAAGAAAAGAGGAGAATTATGATTGTGGTTTGACCTGTGCTGCATTTTCTGACCCCCGAGTGCCTGATTGCTCAACTATGGTATTACAGTAATGCTGTGTCTACTCATAGTTTATATAAACACAGAGCATGTTAAACAACTGACTTATGATGTGATACTTTTGTTTCCACTGAATTCTAGACCATCTGTGTACTAAAAAATCTCAAGACTTGGAAAGAAGATCTGATCTATTCAGTTTTTTCACTAAGTAGTTACAGATACTACTGGAGTATTCTGTATGTACTTTGACGTTTATATTTCAGTCCTTTTCTCATTGCAATTAAGCATCAGTTGGATCCCAAGGCTTGGTTGATTTTTAAATGTCTTTGCTTATCTTAAACCTTTAAAATTCTCTATTTATGTGCTGTTCAAATTATGAAAATTAATGCAAGCTTTTTTTCTGAAGACTTAGATTTGCTATAGCAGAGTTTCAGGTTGCCTGATTTCTGAGAAACAGTTTGGTCCGTGTCTGTTGACAAGCAGTGTTTTCTTTTCCATCTTTCCTAGCTGAGGTATTACATATTGCTCTCTCACACTCTGGGACACAGAGCACTGCAAGATACAGGCAGTCAACAAGCAGTCTGTGCTTCTTGGAATAACTCCTGAGTGCAGTTTTAAGTGTCCAGTTGGCAAACTGTGTACCCCACTCTAGAATTAAAAAATACACGATTCTCCTGTCGGCAGAGAGAAGACTCAAAGCATATCAGCTTCTACCAAGTTCTCACTGGGTAAATTCTGGCAGAAAGGATCCATTTCAGTGCCTCACACAAAGGGGTTGGATCCCAGCAGGCTGTTGGAGTAGTTCCTGCAGCACAGTCATTTGCTTCCTTAGTTCTGGCTGACCAGGACTAGAAGCAAAAGAGTAACAACAGGCAGTGATCCAGGTGACAAGAGGGAATAGGGAAGAAGTTGAGGGCACCTGTGCTGGGTCAACCCAAAAGTCCATCTAGCTCAGTATCCTGCTGTGAACAGCAGTCAAGGGTGGGTCCCTTGCAAGAGGGAAATAAATGCTTTTTGGCTTTTCCTTGCAGGAACCGTGTCCTCCACACCTCTTGTTTAGAGAACCACAGTGGGCAAGAGAACTGCATAAAAGCTAATAATTGGTGTTTAAAGCAAGATAAAAGGGATCCAGATCTTGCTGATATAAACAAACAGTGTTGTTGGCTTCACTGCCAGTTGTTTCTGCTGAGATTATTGCCCAAAAATTTGACACAGAAAGAATAGCCTGAATGAAGACATTACTCAGTAGCTGTATCAGACTTCATAATCTGCCTATATTTTATGTCTCCTAGCAGATCATAGCACTGCTCTGTTTCTAGTCTGACACTTTGTTTTGATTTTAATAACCTAATATGAATTAAAATAGCAGGTGCATAGCAACACCTCTTTAGAATGAGTGTTTGATGCTAATAAGCATGTTTAGCCAAGATGTTGCTGAGCCATGGCTTTCATCTCAGCCTGTACAATACATATATGATTTTTAAAAAATTAACCACTTAGCTGCTGGCTTAAGGATTGTGAAAAACATGTATAAAATATCAACACAAAAATTATCAGTCAGTGAAGTGATGGGAGATCATTAGGAAAACAGGAAAGATTCTATGTGGTCAGATGACTAACATCACTATACTCTGTATTTTTGCTAATAATGCTGCCAACATTGGAAAAGCTGGATGTGGTCTGATAAGAGACTGATGCATGTAAAAGGAACCAAACACTACAGAGAAGGATTCTTGCCCAACATAAAAATGAAACAAAAATCTGTGCACAGACACAAGCAAACTGTAGTTGCATCTAGTGGAAAATTGAGGGCTCATTGAATGAAAGGGTTAAGGAAGGGATTACAAGAATGAACTCCAGGCAGCCAGTGGATTCAATTCCCCTAGATTGCTGGGAGAAGGAAAAAGCTGCATATCTTTGTCTCTTGTAATTGCTTTGTTCATTACCCTCCTAAATCCCCAAAACAAACAACCAACAAGCCAAGCCCTCCCTTCATACAGGCATGGTCCTGCTATTACAAAGGTTCCACTTGTTAAAACCACTCTTGTCTATTTTGGGGCTTTTTAACCTTTTATCCTCTTACCGGGTTGAAGGTCAACAGAACTCACAAAGAAAATATTGTAATTTGTTTTGCTAGTAAACTAGGACTTTACTGGAGGCACAAACTGTATCAGACTGGGATAGTGCAGACTTCATATTTGACCTGGGTGAAAACACAGCTCGGTTGGACTCGATAATCTCAAAGCTCTTTTCCAACTTAAATGATTCTATGATTCTATTATGAGTTCTGCTACAACAGGATCAATGTATCATTTAATTTCTCTTCCAGCTTCTGGGGCAAACACTGTACACTCCATCATTATCTTAATACGTGCTGTTGCACGTGAGATAAATTCCCTGCATCACTGAAGTTTCCAATCTCTCCATGATTTCAGTACTTGAACAACATTTCATGTCTCTCGTTCTGAATCATCAAACTCTGCACCTTCTGATAGGAAACACCAGCAAAATGGCAAAAATTAAAGAGAAATCCAACACACACGGCAGGATAAGAGGGATTTCTGAAAGCTGCTTATTAAATTCTGGTAAAAATATTGTTGGTCTTGGATATGACTTTGTGTTAAAGGTATAATTGCATTAATTCTTAGCAAGGAAACAGAATTTCTTAGGTGAACACTTCCCCCAGCATCTTGATTTATTCTCAGTTTGGACGAAGCTGTTAATAGGCTGAGTTCTGCAAAGTCTGTGACTCTGGTAAGTCTGGATGCACTGCATGCATATTTTCCATGGGTAAACCTATGCATTTGGAGTCAGTGAGCCTAAACTGTGCAGCATAATTAGAGGAATGAGCCTCAGGTTGCTTTGTCAAAACATTCTTTAATTGCTGGATTTTAGGATTATTGGATTAGAAGATTAGATGGGATGCCTGGAAATCTTAAACTGGAGCATCCACTAAAGTAAGGCTTCTCATGAATCTGATTTACAATGCATCTATAAACCTCTCAGTTTCTATAAGTTGCTGTAGCAATTATCCAAATATATTTTCATGGTAGGAAAATATGGACATATTAACTATGTTTTTTCTGACCTCCCTTCTTTTCTAACACATGTTAAGGAACCTGGTAACTTTTCTCCATGAGAATCAATTGCCAACTCTGATGTAGCCAGGGGGGATAGAGTGCTCTGAGCTTGGTCTCTGGATCACTGAGCTTCCTTGCCCATAGGATGCTGAAGGAATCCTGATACCAGCCAGACATGGCATTCACCCTGCAGTGGGTGATTATTACTGAATTACATCATGAGCAGTAAGCACAGCTGCATTTTTGTGGCATTCTTACAAGACTGACTGTTGTCAAAGCATTTTGCTCAATGTCTCTGAGTCACAAGAACAAGGTGCACTACAGGTCCTCCTCCTTTTTCTTCAGTGCAGTACCAAGTGCAGAGACTTCACACGTGGCACACAGGAAGTTATTCCATCATTCCTCACGTGAGCTTATCTCACTTCTAGGGCACACTTAGTACTTCACTCCTAAAGTGTCTGTGAGAAGGATTTCTCCAGCTGCTGGTGCTCTCCCTGCTTGGCCCAATGTGTCACATGCCTCACAAGAAAGACTGTCTGTATGTTGTATATCTGTGTGTGTGGCACAAGGATAAACAGGTCACCAAACAGGGAGGGAAATTCAGGCCAAGGCTCCAATCCCTCTTAAGAAAAATGCTATGAAGTTGGTCATGTCAATATTGAGCAGAATTGTCTGGTAAATTCTGCTGGAGGTTCTGAACCCACGCGTTTGGAATCCGGATGTTTCAAGTGGGACAATTGATATAACAGTGCCATGTTGCTTTTTCCTGAAATGGTTTTGTAATTATTAGGAAGATGACTTGTAATTCGTTTACCAAAGAGTTTTGAAAGTTATTATTAATAGTCTGTCATCAAGTTTTGTGAAGCAAACGGGACTTCTGTTCACAAGCAATATGGGGACAGCTGTGCTGGCCATATTCTCAAGATAGGAACAGAGTAGTCATCCCCACTTCAAAGCACCATATTCCTATATCACTTAGTACTTGCACTGCTGAAATGACAGTATCCAAAATAAAAGCCAAAGCACTGAAGTGTCCCAGTATGATGAAGATCATGACTGCCTGAACAGAAGGATCGATATGGGAAGGTGTAAATCACATTCTTATTTTCTGGGGTAAAAGAACAAAATACTTTGGTACAATTTTGGCATCTTCTAAAGTCAACTGGTATTTCTGTCACTGATTTCAGCTGTGCTTTTTGGGTCTGGCAGTCTTGTCAGGATTTAAAATACTTGAATAAGTATAATTATATCTAGTCAGAGCTTTCATATTTTCAAATCGAAACTGTAGGAATAAAAAAGGTAACAGTTTATCACTTTGTTCTTTGGTAACAGAGCTCTGCGAAAAATAAGTGCTTTCACTAAATTCCCACTATTTCAAAAATTTCTGTCTGAGGTAGCACAGAGCTCTCCAACTTCCCTTAAAACAGTGATCTGTGTTTCTGTTTAACCTAGGGACTGATAAAAATGGTTATACAATTGGGTAGCATAAAATAGGGAAATAAATAGCTCAACAGATGTTCAGTGGGATACATTTTTTCTCTACTGTGAGTGGCTGCTCACTACTGTCGAACTAAAAAGAAAGTACCTGCAGGGGCCCTTTGCCTGCCTAAACTGAGAAGGCAGCCTGGCTAAGTCTTGCCAAGAGTCAGAAGCAAGGGAGTGTCTGTCACCGACAGGAAAGGGAGCTCAGTGTAGGGCAGGCCTTCACCAGCGTGGCCTCTCAGCTCACCAGCAAGGGAGTGCAGGTCCTGTTTTCCCACATTCTACCCCAGTGGAACTATGATGTCTTCAAAGAATATTCTGCACATGCACCAGTTGGAGCCTGAGCCTTTGTTTAACCACATATCCTCCTGAAGCACTTATTTCTGTGAGACACTGCAGCAAAACTCCTCTACAAACAGCCAGAGCACATGGCCTGAAAATAGGGACAGAACTGGACATGAACCACTTCCCACCCCCGTGCTCACCCTGTGCTCTTAAATGTAACTATAAACTGGAGCCCTGGAAATCTCTGGCCTCTTCTGAATTGCTGTCATGGGTAAAATTATCCCCAAAGAACGTGACACCAACCACACACAGTTTGGGGGTCACTAGAATTGCTGCTAACTTTGTGTCGATCAACCCCTTTTTGTGTGTCACCCCTTTTTGTGTGGCTCTAAAAACTCAGCTGGCTTTTTTGGCTTCTTTACCTCTTAAAAGACATGCAAGATTTATTTCTAAAGGGTTTTATACTTATCAGAGATTCACAGAAAGAGAGAAAAGAGTAGAAGGTTATAGTAAGTGTGTGAATCCTGCCATTTGTATTACCGAAATATTTTTGTAATCAAAAATATCCTTGCCAGAAACAGTTTCAGGTTTCTTTGGTATTTAGAAATCCTTTGCTAAACAAAGTAAAAATGAATGATAAACAAAATTGAGTTTCCTTTGAGCCTGATGTTCTTGCAGCTGCACTCCACTTTTAAGAGTAACCTATTAGCAATTAATTTAGAATGACACTGGCAAGCAGTTCCCAGACTTTAATTAATATCTTTTTGACAAGCTCATAATCTTTCTAGTTAATAAAGTCTCCCTTAAATTAGTTTAACTCTGATTTCACTTACCATTGTAAGCAATCAGCATCAAATCTAGGGTACTTAACAGTACTTTCTCATTTCAAATGCCTTTAGACAGAGAATTTATAGTTACATTTTAAAGAGTAAAAAGAGTATTTGATGAAGGTCACCCTCAATCCACTGGCAGAGCTGGAAAGAAAATCTAGGTGCCTGATGCCCTTCTGTCGTGTGATTGATTAAGCAGTGGGGCTGTCTCCTCTCTTAGCATCTTGCAAGGAAGGGATTAAATTCTGATTCCAAGTTACATAATTGATCCTTTTCCTTTATGTCAATATCAAGATCTTTGAAAGTTATAGTACAATGCTGTAGCTGTAATATAGTGAATCACTGCCTGTTGTAAAAGTTACTGAGATAATAAGTATCAGTACAGGACAACTTAGGGGGCAATTTCTCACTTAAATTTAATGCTCTTAATATATTTGTCTATCTCTGAAAACTTTGCCCTTAGAATTCTGTGTAATTTTGCCCACATGTCTCAAATGCAGAACCAACCTACATGAGGGTGTTTTGCAGCCACGTTACCAACTGTGCTGTGCAATAGGAGACAACACCGTGAATTAGAAAAGATGCTGAGATTGAATCTCCCTTTTCCTCTTGGTAAGTCAACAACTTTTATATAAATGCTCTGAAATGTGCTATGTATATGCCTATTGCATATGTGTATTATGAAGAAAAAAATTTTAGCTGTAATGAGGTAATTTTTGATATGTAAGATCACATCAACCTTTCTTTCTGCTTTGCCTACAAAACAAACTAAGAGGTGCACAAGTTACTGTCAGGCTTTGAGTCTGAGAGGTTTTTTTCAAAATTTAGAAAACTCCAACTTCCAAGCTGTGAAGTTTTAGTCTGACTACATCTACAAAGAGAGGAGATCTTTTCATTTTAAAGGTAAGCAAAGTTTTGTGTCTAACAGACAACTGTAAGAAATACTTGTGTAAGCACTGGATGACTCTACTGTAACACACTGCCAAGGGAGACTGAAGGTAATCATTTTTGAAGGTAATTTTTGCCAAGTGAGGATATAACACTTTTTTTAATTTGCTGCTTCACAGGGATGGCTGGTTTTACTTTTTATTTTTCATGTAAAATGAAGGTTGATGTGAAAATGAGGTATGAAAAAAAACAATATTTGCATATTAGTCTCCTTCATCTTAAATAAATGTAAAAGCCTAATTTAAAAATCTGTCTCATTAACAAGGACTAAGATAATCAAGGTGATTGAGAAAGATCATTATGTTCTGCAACTTGATTGGGATCCCAAGACCAGGAGACATCTCACCACCTCTAGAAGTTGTGAGTGCTCCAAAAGTATTTGCCTAAAACATATAAAACTGAAAATAACATGTCCCAAACACCCTTTAGAACAGTTTTAGCAGCAATAGGCACCACCTTGAAATACTGACTTTGTACAAAGGAGTTATTTTAGGTTGCTTCTTTGTTCTTTGTTTTTTTCCTCTTAAGTCAACGCTGGGGGGGGGGGAAAAGAGATGAAAGAGATAGCTAGCAAGGAAAAGTGCAAAAAAATGTTTTCAATCAGTAGTTTGTTCCTCAGCTGAAGTTCCACAGCTTTTCCCTAAGAGCCTGCTGCCTGTGACAGCATCAGCAGCCTGGAGGCCTTATTGCTGTGACAGTTCCTACAGTTCTGTGGCAGAGATAATTCCATTCCAGAAGTCACAAATTAGAAAATGGTTTCCTACAATAAAACACCAAATGAAACCCAACATGATCTTCCTCCTTTCTCATGCGTGTCAACTGTAAAAAGTTTCTTTGGCCGGAATGTGGCTCTGATTACATTTCTCTATCCCAAAATAAACACGGTGCAAAAGAAAAGGGTACAGGGAGGAGGGGAAAGCCTGTCAATGGGCCACCCTCAGGAAACCTCACAAGATCTACTGTCTGTCTCTGCAAGCCAGGGAAGAGCTAAGGAAGTGATCCCAACTTGGTGGTCTTATTCTTAATTAAAACAAATGAGGCTCTTTCAGCTGCTGCAGATAAATATTTGATGAAAAGGAACAGGGACAGATGTCGAAAAACTGTAGTAAATAAAAAAGAAGACCAGAAGAGCAAATGTTACAACAGTATTTTATATTTAAAAAAAAAAATCATTATACAGATTTCTGTTAAATGTCTAATTTTACAAAGATCATTCCAAAAATGGGAAGACTAATTCTTCATATTTGCTTTGTTGAAGTAGAATGAAAATACAAATGCATATAGATAAAGAAAAATTTTTAAGTCAACTTGTTGCACATTATGTGGTTAAACAAAAGGGTGAGGTTTTGGGCCATTGATGAGACAGAAGACTTGAAAGTCATCTGTACACTTCCATGAGTTTATGTTAATTTTAGAGTGACCGATAGAGTTTTGCTCCAAAATATGTGTTAAGGATTCACAGTGAGAAGCTGCCCAGCAAAATCCAGTAGAACATCCCTGTTGCAATAATCTATCTTAATATTTGTAAGCCACAGCCTTTCTGAATGGTTAATGTTATCAGGTGAATGTGATGCCACTCAACCTCTTCCTGTGTCACAGTTGTATTTACAAGTACACTTGGATGTAACTTCAGACTTCATAGTGCTCACAGTGGGGATTTACATGAGATGAGCTCCATTTTAGTTACTCTGTGCCTTGACAGTGCTGGGTCCAGATTAGTTTGTCTTTTAGCAAATTCATTGATAGCATTCTATGAAAAAACTGATCTAATGGAGTTGGCTTCAAAGTAGGCCATAAAAGAAAGCTGAGTCATGAAATCAAGGAAAAATCTCAGTATTTGGCTCTTTCAAGATTAACATCTTCACTGTTAGTGTTATATTGGCATTGCCTGCTGGTTTAAGGTCTGATTTTGCCATTCCTGGGTAAAATGGATGTTTCCATTGAGTCCAATGGAATTGCACATCTGAGTGTGAAAGAACTGATTTTATAAGTAGGCTTTACAAAACTGCTGAGTGAGCGTGAACCACAGGAGTGTCAATGGAAATACTTCATGTGCTAACATTTAAAAATAGCATGGTGATTTGGGTCATCAGAAGCTGGTTAAACTGATATAATCCAAATTCTGAAAAAAAATATATGTTAGAGTTATGAGTGAATGGAGTCCTGGAATATAGACCTGACTCTGAAGATGGATAAGAAGAAAAAGTTGATTGACTGCAGTGCATAAAAGGGTCTACATGGGGATAGTGTAGAGCCAGAGAGTCCAACAATGGGCACAGGTGACAGCAGAGCAACATGCAGTGACAGCAAATAAAAGTGAACAGGTTCAGATGAGAGATGAGGAACAAATTCTAAACACTGAGGAAAAGTAACCTTGGACTGCAACAAACTTTCTGTAATTGGAGGTAATGAAATCAGCCTAGAATTCTAATGACTAGGTATGGGTTAAATTGAGAGGTATGGTCCTCTATGAGAACTGCAGGAGGCACTTTCTAGCTTGCAGAAAGTCAAAATATATTATCATAATTGTATCTTCTGGACACAGCACCTGCAAATTTGTGGTGTTCAGCATAACATTGTCTCCTAAGCCTCTAGAGGTTTTTTGAAGCTGACATAAAACTCCTGATCCATGGGTCACACAGAACACCTGCCCTTTCCACTGCAAATTTCAGGCAAAACTAGGTAATCTCAAGTGCACTTGATAGTCTCAAGTGCAAAACAATGAGACAGGTAGCTTTTAATTTGAGGATCAAACATAAAGAACTCAATAGCAACCTTGCTTGGCACCAATTTACTTGTGATCTGACAGAACCAATCTGAACCCAACAAGCTCCCAGAGATAACAGTTTGTCAATTTTCCATTTCAAAGGCAGCATGATAACTGAGAGCTTCCAGATATATCACAGGGAAATCAAACTTTCAGCACACAGCAAACTTTCTGATAAAGGCCTAAGCCTAATTCCATTGAAGTCAATGACAAACCCCAGCAGATTTCAATAGAAGCTGAGCGAGGCTCAAGGTGAGAAACAACTCACCTAAGAACAGTTATGATCAACTCAGTCCCCAGTTAGGACAGAAAAAATGTGAGAGGATTTTTTTTTTTAATGAGCAGTGCCCCCAGTTGAGAATTCCCAAAGAGTGAGTTACAGGGATGTGTGACACTGAGCACTTCAAGGGACCTTTGCAGAAGCTGATAGGATTTGGCAAGGTCAGCATGTCCCCAGTTAGTGTGGCATTGCCATGCCCAGCTGAGAACTTCCATAGAACCTGACAGCAGTTACCCTCTTTATTTAGCCTCCAGCAATCTCCAGGCTGTCAACACAAGCTGCAGCCAAACGTTGTACTGGAGCATTAACAGTGAGAGTGTGGCTGATGAAGCAATAAATAAAAGAAGTAGGCAGAGGGGGGGCAACAACTTTGCCCCTGTTTTCTGAGCAAGTGTAAGGACTACAAAATGTACAGGGCCACATCCATGGCATGCCCAGTGCAAGACATGAGAGAGACAGGGAACTGATACACATGCTGCCTCTGAAGCCTGGCTGCAGCTGGAATGGGATTCAGTCTTGGATCAACAACGACTGACTGCTCTGGATTCACATGCTCCAGTCCCAAATAAACACCCAAAATACCTGTACACCAGTTCTCTGCTACTGCAGCTGTGTCCAAGCAGCACTGGCCTTTACACGGGCAGACTGAGCAGCTTCTCTAAGGAACTTCCCTTCTATTTTTCAGAGTGCAAAGAAAATGGGTAGGATACATGTTTTGTGTTCCTAATCATGAGTGATATATTTTATGGAGCTCTACTTCTGTAAAGACTTCTGTGATGGGTGAAATAGAAGCAAAGAAGAAAAAAACAAGTTTTCTCCAATTTCTTGTTAAAAAAATGTAAGAAAGCCCCAGAATAATGTTCATTTTTTCATCTCCTTTACAAAGTGAAGTAGACAAAAAGGAAAGGACCGAGGTTATGCTACACAGTCAGGATTTAGACTCAGAACTTCTGGATACAACCCCAGTGCCTGAGCTACATGTTCATTTTCTTCTCTGTATTCCCCCACAATCTTAGACCATGTGGCCACTGTTGGTGAAATGAAAAACAGGTGCAGATCCATGAACAGATGGGAGACCAGCCCTGGCTGATCTCTGGAGGATAATACAACATTGTTTTCCAGCAAAGAGGATTCCAAAGAACCACAGAGGCAGCACCCCTGCCCTAAAACTGAAGCTGCTCTGCCTCACAGTGAATGTTATCTCCACCAGCCCAGCAAGAGGGGGTTTTGAGGAGTGGTCTGTTGTCTGTCAGCAAAGGACACTGCCTTACTGACCTCTCAGACTTGCAATATTGGCATCTCTGATTTTCAGGCCTGCCTATAAGGATTGTAGAAGACTAATTGCAATTCCATTCTTTGCAGTAACTGCAGCCAACGTTTCTAAGTTGCTGAAACAAGAAATTTCTTCCCTTGAGTAGACAACTTTGGAATGTCTAACCCTCAAAAAATGCTATTAGTCATATGCAGCATCTTTCTCTGGGAAAATCACTAGTGATAGGGGACAAATCATCCAGGTAAGATGAATGATATATTTGTTCTGGATCCATAAGGACAGATCTACTTTTGATTTCCACTTCTTGGGAAGCTGATGGCTTAGTCCACAATAAGTGCTTGAACAAAGAACTTGGGCTGCTTTCTTACTGGGGGAGTGGTGGTAGATAACTAACAGGGCAATTGCCTGGTCCTGAGCACAGGAGGGAGTGCTGGGATGCAAAGTACTTCCCTGCCTTGTGTGACCCACAGTTACCATCCCTGCATGGCACAAGGCACATTTTGCCTCCACATGTCACCTGTCACAGCAGGAGTATTAAAGCATGGCACCCCTCAGTTCCACAGAGCACAACCCAAGGGGGAGCACACATGGGAAGACAGGGTGTGTTTCATGGGATCACAGAATAGTTTGGATTGGATGGGACCTTTAAAGGCTGCCTGGTCCAACCCCCCTGCAGTGAGCAGAGACATCTTAATCTAGATAAGGTTGCTCAGTACCCCATCCAACCTGACCTTGAATATTTCTAGAGATGGAGCATCTCTCACCTCTCTGGGCAACCTGTTCCAGTGTTTCACCACCCTCAGCATAAAAAAATTCTTCCTTATGTCTAGTCTGAATATACCCTATTTTAGTTTAAAACCAGTACCCTTGTCCTGTCACAACAGGTCCTATTAACATTTCAGCTTAGATACTACTGGTTCCAGCTTTGCCATACATCTCTTTTGCTTCATGGAAAAACACTCATTTAGTGCTGTGTCCAAGAGAGATCACTTGTCCTTGCTAAAGCTGCTTCTACAGCAGAAATGCATGTCCACTTGGGCCAAGAAACTTGAAAAAGACCTGTTTCCTTAGACTTTATTTAAATTGGGGGCACAAAACCTGGTTTGCACGTTGACAACATATGTGTAATTCTGCTCAAATTCATTGGGAAAATCTATCTTGTCCAAGTTTTAGACAGGGTTTGAAGGAGAACATTCTCCACAGATGACATTTAGATAGATAGCATTTAACAGCAAAGACCACCCAGGACATTGGGAATCTAAAACTGCTTGGCCTCAGTTTCTCTGATTTGTTCTTCTCAGCTTCACGTGTGCTCTTTGAGACAGAAAAGAACATTTCCTTCATTTTGAACCTGTGTTTCTCTTCCAATGAAACATTTGTGAAAGCAGCTGGTCCCAGAGGTGGAACGCTCCCAAACCCCACATGGAGCCAAGTACGTACGTTATGGAGTCAGTGGTGATACCACGTTACAGAGAACAGCCAATGAGTTTTGGATCTCGTACCTTTTCTCTCTGCAATAAGTTCCCTTCCCCCATTCTTTTGGAACCATCTCAGTCTGTACTGGAAACAGAGGATGTAATTTATTTTTATCGCCTTCCCTGTCAAACTGGCCAACTGCCACAGGGCTCTGCTTTCAGATGGAGCAAGAGGCAGGAGAATCACAATGCAGAACCAGTCATTTCAGTGGCTCCTCCTCTGTTTCCTTATCTTGTTTTGAGGCTACCTACTGTGCTGTCTTATCACTCTTTCTAATCCTGCAAAACTTCTCTGCAACCTGACCCCTTTGCAGAAAGAGCTGACCCACTCAGACCTCCCTGCTTCTCTAGTCCTGCTCCCAACCTCACAGAGCATCTTGCTCCTTCCTTTGTTACTTGAGGACTCCTCTTTCAGTGCCTGTTTCACCCCCTCACTCCTCCTTTTCCTAGCTCATTACACTGCATTTCATTTCCTAGCTGAATGTACATACAGCTGTGTGGCCTCCTTAGGGAATGCTTAATTTCTCACTGTCCAGGCTGCCCTTTGATGTCTGCTGAAGAAGGATACATCTTCTTTTCCATCTCTTCACATGTGCCTATTAATTACTCTCTTCAGAGAGACTGTTTACTGACTATCACTCTGTTTACAGTTGAATACAGCTAAACATTTGGTCTTCACAGTTCCCCTCTTCTACACCACCCACCCAGTTTCTTCCCAATTGTTACAAAATAGATGTCTCCAAATCACTGTATAAAGTCACAGATGCAACAGACTCACGTTCCCACACCCAGCCCCTGCTCCAAAGCACTAGGTTTGCTTCACTTACAGAGAAGTAGACAGACTATAGTAGTGAGTTTGTCTTCAGCTCTCTAATGGAAAAGAAGCAGTGAATCTTCTCTTGCACAGATTCCTACCTTGGGTACTGTAGAAAACTCAGATCTGCAAACATCAGGCTCCTGACCTGTGAAGAAATAATACAAACTCAGTATGAAGTGCCCACTGAAGTGAGAAGGGCTGTCCTGTGCATAAACTGTGCATATGGCTTTGTGGGATCAAGGGCCCTTGGGCAGAGCGAATTTTAACAGGCCTGGGGGGGGGGGGAAATTACTCCAGCAATGTGCAGAAGAGAAGAATTATATGGTTATAATGTAGCAGTTCAGATCTAAGATGAAAATTCCTTCAGATGTCCTTCTCATTCCATATGGAGCTTAAAATATTACTAAATAATATGAAATAAATTAAAAGCAAATGTGGGACAAAACAGGTTTTTTTTTTCCGATGAACAGATTATTGTCAATCAGAGAATCATGGAATAGTTTGGGTTGCAAGGGCCTTAAAGATCATCTCCTTCCAAGCACCTGCCATGGGGCAGGGACACCCTCCATTAGACCAGGTTGCTCCAAGCCCCATCCAGCTTGTCCTTTAACACTTCCAGGGATGGGGCAGCCACAGCTTCTCTGGGCAACCTGTGCTAGGGCCTCCTCACCCTCACAATACAGAATGTTTTCCTAATATCTAATCTAAACCTGCCCTCTGTCAGTTTAAACCCATTACCCTTTGTCTTGTCACCACATGCCCTTGAAAAAGTCCCTCTCCAGCTCTCCTGGAGCCCCTTTAGGTACTGGAAGGTCTCCCTGGAGCCCTCTCTTGTCCTGGCTGGACACCCCTGTCTGTCTCAGCCTGTAAGAGAGGCAGAGGTGTCTCTGACTCACCTCTCATGCTGGAAGGGACCTGGCATTGTTGAATCTCACCACTGCTCTCCATGCTGGAGCAGCAAGCCTGCACCATGCTAAGGATTCCATCAGTTAATTAGCAGAGGCATGTACCTGGGAATTAAAAGTTTTAAGCTTGCTTACAACTGATCAAGTTTGGAGACTGTGCCTCGTGCAACAGAAACTAGGGGTGGGGTGGGGCAGGGAAGGGCCAAGGGAGGAAGGAAGTCCAGGAAGACCTGTGGAAGCAGGCACAGACAGCTCAGTTTACATGGTCTTCCAGCTGAAAAGTCACCAGGGAAACATGGGAATTAACCAGTGTGTGGCTGTGGTAATTTTTCATCAGTTACCCCGGACAGGCCAAACAGCCACGCCAGGAAAACAGCAAAGCTTGACATGTGTCACTTCTGGTTTCACTCACACTCTTTTCCCTGATGCTCCTCTAAATGCAGAATTTGCATTTATATCCCAAACACTTTATAATGAGAGCTTTATTGACACATTTGTTCTACTTCTGTATAACAGGATAATGACGAACAGCTGGCTACAGATAATGACAGGCACTAATTTATGGTGGGTTACTACCTTCATATTCTGGAGGCTGGTACCTTTTTTCTTTTTCATTTCATTTTTAGTATTCTTGCCCTCCTGTTGTACTTGCATTTTATGATGCTCACATTTACTGTTCTTGTGTGCTGGGAAAGGAATAAGCATTTAAAAAGCTTTATGTTTAATTACACTTTCAGCTATTAATTAGACACACAAACAAATTAAATGTACATTTAATTAAATGTTACCCATTTAAAAGGGTAAACTGGAAGCAGAGTCCATCGACTTAAAACCAATATTGCATGCATTTATCTTAATTAGTCAGGTAGTGTTAGGGATTAATGAACTTTAGCTGTTATATTTATAATCAGATGCATTAGCATTTGTGTCTGTAGCACACAGAAAATGAGTTCAGATGTGAGCTCTCTGCTGCTCTGTGCTGTACAAACAGAACGTGAAGAGTATCTGCAAGACTTACTTTCCCTGTCACCTTTAAAACAAATGTTGTGATACCTCTTTGGCTTTTGCAGGTGTGAACTGAACATTCAAAACGTGATCCAAAAACTTCCCCTACCTTATCATTTCATATTTACACACAGGAGATTCAGTGGCGATTCAGTATTTGAGATGTAGATTCTTTATTGAGGTTCAGTTCTGGTCTGAGCAACTGAGGCTGATGCAGGAAATATTAAGCCCACAAATACAGCACATCTTTCATGAAAATGAAAGAACCTTGGCATTCCTCTGTCTCTAGTTTACCTGAAATAGCCAGAAATTCAAGTATTTAGCCCGGCCTCTGACTTTCTAACGGGTCTGCCCTCCAGGATCACTTTTGATCAACGTTTTGAGAAAGATTTTTATCTTGGTATAATTTTTATAAGACTTTTTTTTTTTTTTAAATCAGGTCCTTTTTAACAGACGTTTTCAATTGCAGCAAAACATTTGAGAAGTCAGGATTAGGAGGGAATTGAAAGGGACTCTGTTTACAGCCCAGACTTGCAGTTCCAGAGCCTGGTGTGGGCAGTTCATGACTCACACAAACAATCCAAGGTGACTCCAATCAGCAGCTGAAGTCCCTCTGAACATGTACCCGCAGTGCTTGAGGTATCAGTGGATTTGTATCTTCCCCGGGAAATAAACTCTCCCTGTTTTGCCAAGGTGTCCAGGTTGACAGAGGGATTAACTTCAGTAAAACAAATGCAGGTTTAACAGTACAGAACAACCCCTAAATGGCACCTGACTTACCTGCTCTTTGGCAGCAGGGACCTGAAGGGAAGAGAAAAAGGATTGGAGCAGCCTTCCCACCACAGCCTGGGAAGCCTTTCTCTGTGGGCAGGTGAGCAGCAGGAGGGCAGGAGCTGGGGGCTGCCTTTCCCCAGGGCTGCAGCCCTCCATCCCCTCCCAGGCTGTGGTGTGCTGGGACTGGGGGAGCACGGCTTGGCTCTCAGCTCTCTGCCTGCACAGAGGCAGGAAAGGGCCAGTTTGCTCATTCATTCCTGGTGGGCCTTCCCCAGCCCCACTCTGGACATGCTGCCAGGCTTTCAAGTTGGGACAAATTATTTCTTCCTTTTACAGGACATTTTATTGTGCCCAGGGGAGGTGTATTAGGAAGCATAAGGTGGTGGTGTTACAAACTCCCACCAATGTTCACCACCCGCTATCTCAGTTGTCTTTTGCAGACAGTTCCAATTTTATTTTTGGTCTCCCATGACTTCCAAATGCTGTGGGGAAAATGTTAATTCATTCTTGGGAAATGTTAACTAATAAAGAATCTGAAACCTTCTTTTTAACAACAACTACTCAGTAGCCGGAGGAAAAAAGATAAAGTCTATTTTAAGACTTTGCCAATTTTAAGAGCTATTTTAAGAGCTTTCCTACAATATTCCAAATGCTAAGTCTAGAAGAATTGCATTTAACAAAGGTATCCCAACGTGCATCTCTTCCACACACACAAAAAAGAGCAAATGGAAAAAAAAGAAGGAAACATTAAAAAAAAAAGGTGAAAGACTTGTGATCAGAAAGTAAATGATAACAGGACAGCAGAATATGGTAAAAGAAAGATGAAGAAGGGGAAATTGCCATTTTTACTCTCTCTGAAAAAGAGTGACAAACTAGTAGGTCTTATTCAGAAAAGGGAAGAGGAGTATTGATGGGTGCTCAGAGGCTGGATTTAGAATTGTTACAGGAGTAAGTTCAAACTGGGAATGTGTGCTGGGGAAGGCACTGGGCACCTCTCCCACAGCTGCTGCTAAATGCATCTGAAAGACAGACTGACATGGCTGAGTCTGACCTGCAGGCTGGCAAATCTTGTACAATGTCCCCTGGATATCAGTGTAATCCCCAGAGTTTCTAAGGTCACAAAGGGCAGGATCGGGAGCTGGAAGCGCTGCTGTGCACAGCAGCTGTACTGACACCACATTCAAACATCAGCACCTTACAGATATATATACATACATACATATACATATATATATATATAGTGTCTGTATCTGCTTTTGTCTTTGATGTGCTTTTCCCTGGATATTTATTTAGAGAAGAGTTAAAAAATCTCAAGCTTCCCCGGTCTGCTCGTTACCTGAGGTTTTTGGCTTACACAGCTGAGGACCAGGAACTGCACAAAGGTGTCACCTCTGTCTGTGTGTGCCTTTGGACATTGTGCACTTCCAGTTCCTTTTGTTTGCACTCAGAAGGAAATACTGTAATTTCAGGCTTGAACTACAGACTTTCCCCCCTATTTTTCCATAAAACTTATATAGAGGTAACTTGGCACTGAACTTCACTGCACAGAGAGGCTCAGATATGAGCACCCTTTCTTCAGGACAGGCAAAGGGAAGGAACAAAATGAAGGAAGAGGATGTGCCTTCTGGAATCGGCTTCTGCTCCCAGTTTGTGTCTGCCTGTGCAATCCCCTTCCTGCCCTGCACAGCAGCAAACACAGCTCAGGCACTGCTGCTCCTCAGCTCACTGGGAATTTCTGTACTGGCTTCCAGGGAGGAGCAACAAGCTTCTTGTGCCTGCAACACGCTCAGTTCCTTGGGAATGTATGTCAGGCTGTGTTCAGATACAGGCAGAAGAGAGCTTTCTAGTGTTTTTCAAGCAACACATTGCCCATGAGGAGAGAAATTTAAAAAACTCACTGATTTACCATGTTAAAAAAAGATGGCACATTTATTGCTACATAAATGTTATATACATAGTGTTTTCTGTTACATTGACAGAAATTTTTTGAACTTCTTGCTGCTGGTTGGAAAGGTTTATCAGCAATACCTTGAAATTTGACACAGGGTACAAATCTGCAATAAACCAACAATGGAAACTGGAGAACAAGATGAGAAGCAATTCATCTCGGACAATTAGCTCTTACAATACTCCATAGGTACTACACGGTATGCTAGAACCCTACTATGGTCTTACAATGCTATTGTAAATTTCTGATATTAATGAACAGGTTATGGTAAATAACCCTACATTTTTACTACCTAATATAGTAAAATAAAGTAAGAAACTTTTTACTGAAAACTTTTTTGATTTCAAAAATCTAGAAAGAGTAATATTTAGAATTCAAGAAATTTTCTTACAAGATTATTGTATAAAAGACTAGCTACAGTGAAAAATAAGCCAAATGTTTTTTTCTTTCTATTTTATGAAGGAAAGCTTCTGGGCATACTGCAAAGTCTAATATAGCCAAAAAGACAACAAGCTTAGAAGGAAAAAGGCCAGGCAGTGGCACGTGATCACTTTCACACGTCATAAGCAACAAATTCCGTTTAGCTGATAAACACTGAAATGAAGAACAAGGCCACAGATATAATCAGGTGTTATTGGATGATATATGCAAATTAAAGTAATAGAAATGAGTCCACTAATTCCACAAACTGTTTTGTTAGGAACCATCCAAAACATGAGCTTAAATTCATTAGTTTATTTTATCGATCCATCTTTTTGTTCTTTCAAATTAAATGACTTCATAAAAATTATAGTTTTGTTCCTGTTTTGTGTGTGAACCAATTGCCAGTGATGAAAGATGCACTATATAAACAATAGCTCAGACAACCTTGGCTTAGGAAATTTCCTCCCATGGTCATTGCAGTGGAAGACAGTTTCCATGGAAGTTCAAAGGGATTTGAACCATTTCAGCACATCTGTGACAAAGGAATACTTACGGACACTGTTCTGGGGGAGAAACATTTAAAGGTTTAATGCTAATATGGCTTGGGACATTTGGGGGCATTTGTTTGCATTTGATTCACACTGGTTTTTCTCCACTGACAAGCCATACAAGGTGACATGATCATTAATGTGCACAGGAAGGAAAAACTGGTGACCATTGCTCTCAGATTCCATTACGTAATTAGCCCACCCTGCTGGTGGTTATATCATCACACTACCTGCCATGGTGAACTCAGGATTTTATATTCACCAAAGTTACAGCCTGAAAAAAATCTCCTTTGTATTTTAATGCATTTTGTGCTTACATACAGCTAACACTTTACATGTACTATATGTAGTACTTACTGCTCGGAAAACAAAGCAACTCTAACAAAGTAGATTCTCCCCACCCAATTTACACTTCACGTTACAAGCTTTACTATGAAGCCTAGAAGCCTAAAAAGGTTTTGTTTATAATTAGAAAAAAAAAACGTTTGAGGAAAGTCTGAGGGAAAATAAAAATCACTTTTTAAATCCAAGAAATGTTATGGTCACAGTATTGCTCCTGCCTGCAGCCTTCATGAAGCCTCTGAGGGGCTTGAGGCACAGAGCTCAGTATGGAAGGGGAACTATGACCATAACTGTTCAGATTACCAGAGATCAAAAATAACATAAAAAAAGCTATACCAAGGAATAGTTTCCTATTGCATGGAAAACACTAGTCATATGGCAAAAGGAGAGGAAAGGACAACAAAAGACTTTTCCCTTCCTTTTTTAAGACACTAATAGGTATGCTGGGAATGCTACGGGTCGACGGTTGTCACTGCTTTGTTCTCTGAATGTGAACAGCTTTAGTAAATGCTGGCATTCAGCTGAAGTTTTATCAGCCTTTAACATGTTAACTTTTCCCTTTATATGTAGACCTTTACAGTTCCATAACAATAAATAAAATTTGTAGTTACAATGCATTTGTCAATTCAGTTTAGGCACAAGGCAACTTCCACAATGAGTGGAGAGATCACAACAGTCTCTGATTGTGCAGAAGCGACACACTGCTTGCAACAGAATGATATGTTCAGAGTATCTCATGGGCTGAAATTCTGTCTGAAGATCTTGTATCTTCAATCCTGATGCAGGTGTTGACCAGTAGCTTTGATCATAAGATTGCATTTGGGTTTCTTGCTTCAAGTGTTTTCTCCTGTCATGTTTGTGTCTTCATATAATGTTAGTTGTCTGTGTCCTTGTGAAGAAAGGTCACCTTCTGTGTATCCTACCAATAATTCTGGAATTCTAGAAGGAAATTTGGGAGAAGAAAGGGGTATTAGGAAAAGAACCACTAAAAAGCTTCCTATTGACATTAGAGAAATTATTTCAACTGGATCTGGCGTCATTTTCAGTCTGTTAAGTGCAAAAGAAAATCACACTGAGAGGCCTTGAAATCCTTCTTCCCAGAGATATCCATACTGAATATAATATATTGAACAATTACTCTCCAGAACCTTCTGTTTGGCCTCTTTGGATATGGGAGGAAGAGTAACCTGCACATTTGCTGCTTTCTAAGAACACCAGGGAATACTAAACTTCCGTGGGATATATCCTGGCAAGACACCTTTACCTTAAGGTAAAGTAGAAGCAAACCAGTCTATAGACACAACAACAAAAACCCTCTTGAAACATAAAATTTAGTTAAACTACTGATTAAAATAAGGGCACTGAACCCAATTTTTTTTTTCAAAGTGGCAACAGCTCTGCTGAAATATTCAGAATTTTTTCTTTTTAAAATCAAGTTTTTCCCAACTATTTAGAAACCCAACCAACAAGCCACAGTAAAGCCCAAAAGACTAATATTCCTGTAGGGCCTCCCATCAGCAGGTTTAAATGAGCTGTTACATTCTGGGCCACACGGGGCTCTTGGAAACACTGATCTACCTTGCAAAGCTGAAAACATCACTTTAAATCTTCACTGTCTTTACTAACACAGATTGTGACTTAAGACAGTTCACAATCTCTGCTGGGCAAATGAGAGGAGTTACAACGACTGGCCTTGAGCCAGACAGCAAATCTCTCTGGGATGAGGAGTCTCTCAAACTGTCTGTATCAGCACTGGGAAACAATAGGTGGATTTTTAAAGGAACTAATGTGATATTTAGACCATTTAAAGATGTACAATTCATCTCTATTATGCTTGGCTTATCTAGCAAGCTGTTCACAGCTCCTCTGATGTCATGCCAGGAAGGCCACCTGAGCCAAGAGATGTAGCCATTGGCAACAACACATGGAAAGACAGAGACTTTGACGACAATTTCTTCGGGTTTTATTATAGAACTAAACAAATCTGGATGCTTTTGCTTATGCTCAGCTATGAAAGGACTTTAGCAGCACAAAGAAGTTTGGTGCCTCTGGCAGCTCAGTGACTACAACCCAACATACCCAGGTACCTCCCAGATTGCAGCCAACACAAGAAGAGCTGTTCCCCGAGAGGAGACGTACCTGGCTGGTGTTCACATATGACCCATAGGGTTGGTAGTTTCACTCAGGCCAGGGTGGCTTCCTGGGTGTGGTGTTGGCGGCTCTGCCGATACGGCAGAAACTTTTTCTTCTTCCCTTCTCTTAAGGCAGGCTGCTTTAGGGTTTAGGTTTCGTTCTGCAACAGAAAACATCACTTGTAACATCCCATCTGCCGTCACCAAGGGGAATATCCAGACATGATCTGCTGGAGTAAAAACAGCTCTGCAGCTTCCCCTCCTGAGCTGACATCCCTGTGCACACATGCAGGTGTCTAAAGCTGCAGACGAGCACTGCTGAGAGTTCTACCAGACATCTCCTCAACTGATGTTTAAAAAACCCAAACAAACAAAAAACCAAACTCAACCTTTACTGGCTGACTACATACGCCTTGAGAAACTTTGAAAAGGTGCCTCCTTTATCACCATAAGTCACTGAAGCGCAAAATGGGAACTGTCTGTAATTTACGGTGTAATAAAACGGAGATTTCGGCATTTTGTTGGTATGCTGAGGTCACACCAAGCTCACTGACATCACACAGCTTTAGTAATGTTGCTGCTCCTTTCCTCCCCATAAGTATTACCCAGTTGTTAGAACAGGGGAGGCAGAATGCCCTGAACTGATAGTTCTCACCATCCCCTCAAGCCTGTGAGATCACCTTGTGCCCATCTCAGCTCAATCAAAACAATGTGATGACAGTCACATAGAGCAGGAGGATTAATTTTTTTCCAAACCGTCTTTCCTCTTGCATTAAAGTCAGTACTTTATAATAACCAGCTGTGGACCAGCTATCAAGGTATTCCATCAGTATGTTTTCACTTCCCCACTTAAGCTTCAATAGATGTAGATTTGGATCTCGTTTTCAAATAATGACGGTTTATAAAAGTCGACTGTTTCTGTTCTTCAAAATGGCTTTTTATGAATAAAAATACAGAAGATGTAAATCTCACTGGCCCAGCAGACACACAAAAAGGGGGTAATATATTCCACTGTTGAATTTAATCAACATTTTGATGTATTTTTCTCGCTGTCAGTGAATTCTGTTTTGCAGTTGGAGATGGCAGATACAATTATAACTGTAAGAACACTGCCAAAACTGAACAGACAGCAAGAGCCCTTCTCCTGCCCTGAACAAGCACCCCTCTAGAACTGCAGTTTACTGACCTCTGTGCATTTTAAAAGGGGTAAAATCCATCTCATCTGACAGAGACTATTTTGGACGGACTTGATAATTCTGCTGTCACCAAAGTCATTATCAACAGCCTCCTACTGCATTTCTTTAAGGATGAGCACTCCTAAAGAGTCTACTGGAAAAAAAAACCTGCTAACTTTTCTCAGTCACAGTTTTCTTTGTCTAACTGTGGCTTGCCTTGAAGTTTTAAAGAAGATTTAATTATGTGGAAACTTTGAAAGGAAGTTAATTTGCAGTGATTTAGGAAATGGAGATAAAAACGCTGGCCCGCAGTGAGAGCTTCAGTTCGAAATGGTTGATTCTGAATAGCATCAATCACAAAATGAGGAGCTTCATTACCAGCAGGGAGAGGAAATCGTTGATGCAATTATATAATGCGCTGGGAAAGCTGCTCTGGGCGCCACACAAAGCTCTGGTCAGTCACTTCAGGAACAGGTGCAAGGGAAGATGGGCGGGATAAATGGGGAACACGGGCCCTGTCCTGACAGGCACCGGGAGCTGCCAGGGGCGGCTCGGAGGCACCCGGGGTGACATGAGGAAGGAAGAGTTCTCAATTTACAATGCCTGTACAATGGGTCCAATTTAGCTGTTAGCACATTTGGAAAAAAGATTTCTACCAAAGACACGAGGTTTGGAAGCAATCTCTGACCAAGGAAAAAGTGATTAATTATCACATGAAGCTTTTTGTGGATTACAGAACCCGTAAGAGCAGGGAGATGGACTTGATGATTTTTAAACATCAAAAAACATGATTAATGTTATTCTGACTTCCTCATCATACTCAGCATTATCTTCTAGACCATGGTAAGCATTTTCAGACCAAAACAATTCCCAAGATCTAAGTCTCAGAGATGCTAAAACTGGGTTTTACAACGGCCCCAGCTGGTGTCTCATCTGCAGAGCAGAGTTGCTCTCTGTGCCTTGCAGGAGCTCAGGCTGGAGACTGTGTGTTTCTTTATTAAAAACTGGATCAGTAAAGCTCTGCCTGAAAACACAGCATCTCATCCTTGCTGCACAGTAGGTAAGCTTGTCTAAAGTTTGTCACTTTGTCACTGTCAATAAACTCTTAACTAATGCTTGAATCTTCTGTGCAAAATGCAAGCAACAACTGAGGAAAAGGAAGTAAAACAAGGTACACAAAAATAAAACGTTGGTATCACTCAGTGACATCAGTGATTCAAAGATACAGAGACTGAGCAAACACAGTCACTGACATCATCCACATCTGCCAGACTTTTCCAGTCACTTGCTGCCCTTACACCAGTGGGACACTAAGGAAGATGGTTGTTCACAAGTCCCAAACAGCAGAACACGAGGACACTCCTCGGTAAGTGCCAGAGACACAGAACAGATGAGATTATTTCCATTGGAAGGGACCTACAACCATCATCCAGTTCAACTGCAGGACCAGCTCAGGGCTGACCACATGTTAGACCAAGGTGCCCCAGAACTTCAATGTGTCTGTGACAAAAGCTGAAAGGGAGATTAGAAGTCAACTGTGGTTTCACTGAGACACGAGAATGGAACAGTTAAAGAACTGAGTGTGACTCCCAGAACCATCTCTCCTTAAAAGAGTGAATGGCACAAAGCAGTCTTCCTTCTGGACCTACCAGGAGGCCTATTGTTTTTTCCTGGAAAAATTTAAAGGAATCGGGAAGAAAATTCATGCAAACCCAGCTCTGATTCAATTACAGCAGAAGTAAGTTTCCTCCATCCTCAGTATACATTTAATTGAAAAATCTAAGGAAACACACATAAAGTCATTCCATTTTAACATTTCAATTGTGTGGGGTTCATCTTAAAAATAGATCTCTTATTCTTGCTAAAGCCTTTATATCACTAAACAAGCAGTGGTTACAATTTAAAGCCAGATGTGTCAATATTTTAATTAATCAATTTACCTTGAAAAGTGTAATCACCTTTACCATCTTCAGGTAAAGAGATGGCTAATTGTGCAGGAGAAAGAAAGGTCAAAGTATAAACTTCATATTCACTCCTTTCCCCTTTTTTTTTTCTTTTTGTGAAAGTAATTCTTTGCTCTTCTTAAAGAACTTCAGCGTCGTTACAGAACAGAAAACATACTTTTAATGGCTCTGCACTTGGTTGTGCAGGTTTCGAGGGACCAGCACTGCTCCATAAGCAAAGGTACCACACAACCAGGGCACTGACCTCTCACTTGCTGCTCTAGACTGAGGATCACGGCCACAGCCTGGTGGAGAATGAGCAGCTTCGTCTGCGGTTTCTCGCTCTTCAGGTGGAGCTGACACATCCTGCCCAGCTCCTTGAACGCCTCGTTGATATCTCGGACACGCAAACGCTCCCTGGCGTTGTTTGCCATCCTTCTCTCCTTTTCTCTTTCTATTTTCTGCTCTGGGTTTAAATCCTCATCTTCGTTAGTACTGCTGCAAGAAAGCAGAAATAACAGTATATTGAAATACCACTGGGATTCCAAACAAGTGACCCTGCTGCTGGCTCAGAATTTTCAGTTGATGAAATTAAACTTCCCACCTAATCCATTCCACTGAAGAATATTTAACTAAGGAAATGTTAGGTATCAATCCTTAATTTTCCAAGGCAATTCTTGGTGTTCCTACCTGTTCCTGAAAATAAATGTTAAGTGGCTTCTGCCTGAAGAATATCCACAGAATATTGCCTACAGCAGGTAAACATCTCTAGGAAAACCTGTGGCAATGCACTGCTCCTTGAAGCAAAAGATGTACCCAGACTACCACTTCACTCAGGTATTGATGACTGGTCAAACAGTTAAAGAGGTAACTCAGCCACCTTCTCAGGTGAAGAATAAATAATTTTTAACTAAGTTTTTGCTACTTTCCAATACATTGGCTTATGAAAAAAGGCATTCAAGGGATTTTCAATTTCATGTGCTTATTAAAAAGTTTCAGTTCTGTTCAAGACCTCACTGGCCAATTTTAGAACTATTTTTTCTTCTGTTACTCAGTGTAGAACTAAACAGTTATATTTACAATTCCTGAACTGCCTCAAATGATATCAAGTTGCAAAGCCTTTTTTAATATAGGACTGTCTAATTTAGTCTAAGAACTGTGCAAAACCTCTGCTCCACTAAAACTAACACACTAAAATGCCATTAGACATGTGTGATGATACAGACTCTTGCTGCCTGTATCTTTGCCTGTGGTTGCAAAATTCTGATTGTCCACTGTTATCTCAAATTGCAACACTTGTGTCAGGCCTATCAGGCAGATTCAGAAACCTTTTACCCAGTGTCAGCTCCAGGTTTTTTGTCCGTGGCTTGGGAGGGGCAAAGTGTTTCAAAGGGATATTCAGCCCTGGTGTTCACCCCAGGCTCCAGGTTATCAGCCTGGAGCTCTCCATCGCTACAAACTTACATTGAGAGGCAAAGCCCAGGCCCAGGTACAAAGTATCACAAATTTCTAACATTCCTCATCCTCTGTGCTGGGCAGGGCCCTCTGAACCTGTTACTACTTAAATGTACAGGCAGACATCAGGCATGGCACTAATCTAAAGGAATGTATACTTTTCAGGTGATTTTCCCAGAAAATCCTCTACCTTTTCTCTCTTTCAGTGCCTGTTGGTACATGCACTGGTTACACAAAAGCCTTGTAATAAATTTATCAAAGTTAAGGACAACAGGCTACAGAGCATTAACAAAGCACAAATTCTCTGGGTCACGTCAGCAATGCACCTTGTTCTGCCTCTGGAGGAGACCTTGATATCCTTCTGGGAGGACTCGTCATCTGATTTCATGTCATCCGATGAGGGCGGTTCATGGATATTCTCATCCTTCTCCTTATGTTCAGACTTGATTTCTGTTGGACCTATAGCCACAGACTGGCTCTGTAGGCCACCCGACAGTGCTGCAAGAACCAGGGAGCAGAGTGAGTGCCACAGCACTGAACATTTCACAGAACCTCAAGCAGATAATGTGGATGAGAGGCCAGAGCCAAGCAGAAGCCTGGGAACACAACAGGAAATACTGTGCTCTGGCAACAGACACGACAAATCCTGGTAACACTGCTGCACTTGGACACGTGTCATGGGTTATAAAGTGACTGCAATTCACAGAGAGGCTTGACTGGTAACAGCTTAATCTGAGAAAAAACACTGTTTAAGACAAAAGGACCTTTAGTGAAGTAAGGAAATTTGCACCTCATGTCTGGGCTGCACAGTTAAGGGCAGAGCTGCACTGCCGTGGAGGCTTGGGCTGAATGTGCAACACACCCCTCCGTCAGTGCTGCTGGCACACTGATAAATAAGCTGATGTCTGTTTTCTGCAGTTTACTTGTTTAGGCTAAAACTGGAAGGAACCGTAAACACTGGTGTGGAATGGCTTCCTTCTTTTGGCTGGACTGAGCTCTGGTCTCAGCTCACTCCACAACCCTCCCGGATGATCCGGACATGGCCACAGCTCTGCACGTGGATCGTGGCTCCTTAAGCTGGAAGAAATGTGGTTGTCATGCAGTTCTCTCTTGAAACTGTACTGGGACAAGTCTTAGACAGGGATGCACACAGAATTGTTGCAGGAATCCCTAACAGTGCTGGTATATAGGATTTATGATTAATTTCTATTTTTCAACATTATCTATGTCCCCATCCCCTGCACTGCTGCCATTTTAGTACGATCTACAGCCTCCCTGGCTCTGGACTGCTGCAGACCCCATTCAGCATTTAGGACTGGAAAGTTACCTCTGTAGCTGTCTTGTGTTTTATGATTTAGTTCTGTGCTCTGAGCAGAAACTGTACTGGGAAGAACTGAGTGGTTGCTGTTGAGGCTGACACCTTCTTCCCGGTGAGTCCCAACCTAAAGTAAGGCAAAGCAAAGGTTTCTATTAAAGACGTGATTCAAAGAAACAATCAAAAAACAGAAGTTTAAAAGACTTCAAGTGTTTGCTGGATCAGAGACCTGAGTTAAAGTCCTCCCTCAGGAAAGGAAACACTTGGTTGAAAGATGCTGTTACACTAAACCGCCTCTTACCCCTTGCTGGACTGAGCTGTGTCCCAAGCAGTGACCAGCAACTGTTTGAAATTAAGTAGCAACTTGTCCAAAACTTTTTTCAGTATTTCCCCATAGAACACTATGGAATTTCCTCCCTGCTTTACACCTGAGGGGTTGAAGATCTGATTAACTTCTGCTTGCAAGTACTTATATTTTGATCCTTAAAAGTATAGGGAATAATAGCCTTCACCCCATGTGAAAGGTGCGTATGCTGCCCTACACTCATGGATACAGATAAAGACACACGTACACTCATTAAACATATCAATAGCATCACTTCTTGTTTGCTGAAACAGGATTAAGAAAGTACTGGATCTAATATAAAAACATTATTTTATTCACTTCAATAATTCTCTCTCATTTTCCTACTTTCTCAGCTAAACACATTTAGTTTATTCCCATTACAGAATCATATCATACAAAAATAATCCAGGCATCTAACTGCTCTTACCACCTATTTCCTAATCTGCTCCTTCATAATAAATTTGAGCAGCAAGCATTGAGATGAAGAGTCTTGAAAAATTCTAATTTTGCATAACTTGAATTAATGGTACTTATGTAAGACAGCCATGAGTGTGCATACCTAACTTGAAGAGGCAATTTGTTAAAAAACTGCTGCTCAATACAGAATACTGGTTATCAACTTCTATTAAAAAAATATTTTTTGTTTGAGAAAGAGGTAAAGACACACTGCATGTAGTTAAATGATTTGGAACACAGACTATTTAAAGCTTTTGATTCCTAAAGACACAAAAGTCCTTAAATATTTATACTATAACCAATATAATACAATTAAACAGTTAAAAAACTGAACAAAGATGAGAGATTCTACTATTATTTGTATAGTTACAAAAATTGGCTACAGATGAAGCTTTTTATTGGAACAGTAGCAAACATGTCAACTAGAAGATTAAGCCTTTAATTAAATAGGTTTATTGCCTGGAGTTACACATGAGAACCACTGTTTTTCAATAAATCCTTCAATCCTAGTAAACTGCTGAGCTTTGAATCCCTCTTGAGTAATTAATGCAGCTTTTACCTTTCATGTCTTAGTATGGGTTTTACCCAGAGAGAGATAAATACCCTTATGCAAGTTTATCCTTTGTTTAATATACACTTGTTCCTGTAAGCTAATGCACAGGAACAAAAAAGGAAAGGGGGGAACCCCCCCGGCAACCCACAACTAATATCAGGTCATTCCGGGCTGCTATTTGTATCTATTGTTCTGCAGAAAATCTCCTCTTGTATTCTGTGGAATATCTGTTGCTATTTCAAGTATATTTTATCTTCCTTTGCGTGTAATAGGCTTTGTTTGTGAGAAGTTCTACTCTGGATACAGTTATCCCGGCTCCTGAGAGCCATGAACTCGCTGGGAGGAAGGAGCAGAGCTCAGGTCTTTCAGCCTGAAAGACAAAACTCTTTAACACGGGAACGTCAAGCTCATTCTCCACACCGAACTTTCAAAAACGAGTCTTCCCCTAATTCTGCCCTGCAGGTTGTGTGTTTTATTTTATTCTTCTGGTCATGCTTAGTCCTAACACTTGAGGGTGCTTTTATTCAAGCTACAGACTATTAATCGCTTCAGGGCCAGGTTTGTTCTGAAGTCTACTTCTTAAAAAAGGCAAAAATTTCTTAAAGCTACGTACAAACATAACAGCTGCCAGAACCCTGGCAACTTTTAAATCTAGAGCTAATCTAAAGGCGATAGATTAGCAAATCAGTTCTGACAAAGACAGAAAATAGATTAGAAATAACAACTGAATGCAAGTCCATGTTCCAGTCCTTTGAAACCAAGACAGACATACAATTCAGATTAACAAGATTAATACAGAAATCTTAAGAGATAAAATGTTACCAAACTGACCATAACAATAATTTTTATCTCTGATCCATGATACACTAGAAAATCCAAACTGGCAAACAAAAAAACCCAAATCAAAAAGACTCGCTGAAAGTCGCAGAGGCCAACAGCTGCTTTCTATAGGCACAACTGATCGGTGACTGCTTCGAGGTAGCAAATTGGGTCTTTAGTATCTTATAAGTATCGAGTTCGGAAAATTTAGTTTGCTTTCCTTCCCCCGGACTCGCACTCACAGAACAAGGGCTGTCCCCATCTGCATTTCAATGGAGCAACCTCGGGCTTCCTTTAAGTCTTCTGAAAGGCGTCTGAGCCCCTCAGCTCCGCGGCCTCGCAACAAACGAGCTCCCGACATGTTTTATCGCCGTTATTTATAAGCAATTCTGAGTCAAACCCTTCCCCAGCGCCAAGGTCCGGCCCCAGGGGCGCCGCTCCAGGGCAGGACCCGCTCCCCGGGCCCCTCCGGTCCCCTCACGGCCGCCCCGCCCGCCCATCGCCGCGGCCCCGGGCCCCGCACGGCCCCTGCAACGCCGGGAGTTCATTTCATAAGCAAACAAACTGCGAGTTAATTCATTCTCCCATGCGCTAATCCAGCCTTGTTTCCATGATCCCTCGCAAGCAAACCCCGCAGGCTCCTCAGCCACACAAAATGGGAGACGATCGGAAGGCTGGGCTGCACCACAGAGCTCGCGGTTGTGCGGGCAAAATACTCTGTTCAAGTCTGAGGAGCGACCAGCACAGACACCGCCTTTGTTACAAACCTATTTAAATCACTCCCCTCTGCATGTTCCCTCTACACAATGCCAACCCAGCATTCGGGGTCACAGCAAATCAAAGCAGCCACAACTCGGTAAACCCAGTACAACAGTAGCCCTGCATGCAAGTCTGTAAGTTGTAATTTACCGGGGGAACTGTTATTAATTTTTATGCATTTCAATTAGAACTTGTACATAGGACAATCTGCAGCCCCGCTCACAATTGCAAGTTAAAAAAAGAAAAAAAGAGTGTAGAATGTATTTTGGTTGATTTAAGTGGTAACATTTGGGATCCAAAACCAGAAAACCAGTGAAGTATTTTAGGCAACTAAATAAAAACTAGACAAATCATGGGCACTGATGACACACGAGTGCGTGTAGGAGAACCGAGAGTGACACGTGGGGAGAGGACAACCTTTGTCCTGTTAACATCGGTTCTGCAGCTCACACTTCAGTTTGATTACTCATTTTGAGCACCTGGCAATGAAAGCTTTTGAGAACTGGAAAATAAAAATACCAGTCTTGCTCTGGGTCTTTAAAACATGCACCTTTCAAGCCATACTAGCTGGTCGATTTGGCTGTGGTCATTAACACCATTTTAACTAGGGTGCATAATTAAGACAATTGAAAAGGGCTTTGGAATCAAGATTTTTACACTTCAGACAACTCAAAGTTGTTCAGTGGGAGCATAATCTCTGTAGAGAAATACCCAGTCGGGAAGGGTTTGAGCAAGAGCAGAGGTTGGTGTTGGCAAAGCTGCTTAAACTGCCCTTTGGTGCTTCTCCGACAGCAGGCACAGGGCACAAAGAGGGAGATCACCACTCTTCTTAGATTCCTGTTATACCTGAAAAAACCCTGTGACTTAAGGATTGAGTTTCATCCTTAACTAAATTTCCAGGCCTTTTATTTATTTATTTTTAATCAGTTCAGGCTGTTCTTTTTCCATTGTATTACAATGACAAATAAAAAGCAGCTTGAATAAGAACAAAAAGTATTACTTCTTAACTTTTCAATAATACATGAAATAAAATACAAATCAACTTCAAAGGCCAGTTAGCAAATATTTGATGAGTTTGAGATATTAAAAATCTATTTGAATAAGTCTAATGGCCAGCCCAGCTAAAAAGAAAACAAGACCATTCAGAGCAAGCAGGAAATGAAGTCAACTAGAGTTGTAAAATAAATCTGGCTCAAAAATTAAGCAAATGTTAAAATAAAACCATGCCTGGTTACACTAATTACATAAAAAGGAGTTAAATTACTCATTTCCTAGCTCCTTCTGCCAAGATCATCATCTTCAAGGGAAATTAAATTTATTTTTTTCCTTTTTTTTTTTAAAGAGCAAAAATGTTTTGTGTAAAGATCCCACACTCCCTCAACAAGGAAGTTTCATTTAGTGCTGAATTCCAATGAACATTTCTTGACCCTATGTCAAACAAAACATCAAAAATAGGTAATCATAGGTAATCATCCTTATCAATGTTGACATTTCTCACTGTTAGCCCAATACTAATTATTTTCCTAAAATTTACTGGAGGTCATCTACAGTAAAGTAGTATTTAAATCCTGGATGGAGTCTAGACCTTATAAGTTCAGTTATTTGTGTGTCAAGTTCTCTGCTCTTCCACATTTACTACTTAAAAATACCCCAACCTAAGAGTGAATAATAGTTTGAAATTAATTGGTTATTGCAGAAGAATTACCCCTCATACTTGGGGGGCATTGCTGCAATGCAGTCAGCACTAATAACCACTCGGTCTGCTCTGCAGCCAGATGTGCCAACCTCTGCTCTGGACCTATCTCAGGACTCCATCCTAAGTCATGCTGAGTTCCTGCAATTGCAAATGATGTCAAAGGGCACTCTTTGGGGACTGGGCAAGGCCACAACAGGATGCCTTCTGTTGCAGCCAATTATTCTGATGTAACAAAATTAAGGTTAATCCAAGAAATTCTTCAGCTGACTCACTTTTCAAGCCAAAACTGATCTGGAAGCTTGTTTCACCCAGTGAGGATGAAATGTACAATCAAGTATTTTTTTGATTTGGACTAATCTAAGTTTATTTCTAACAGACAACAAACATCTGCCAGTCAAATCATTAGATGATAAATCAAGTCTATATTACATCTGAGTCACACAACCACATTAAACTTGAGAAAATCAAGGAACCTTGGTCCATTCTGGAGAGTCATTTTCCGCTTTCAACTATTTTAATATAAACTGAGCTGATAAAATATTTATCACAGCTTAGTTAAAAGAGAAACTGAGATTTTTATATACATTTTGTCCCTATCTGCGTTTGACTGTGTCTGGCTGAGCAGTATAGGAGGGTTCCTCAAGTCAGAGAACAAGTTTGTCACTGCAGTTTCAGTCACTCGCTTTACCCCACAGCATCAAGATCAGGGGAAAAAATAGACTAAATTTCAGTCTATCCCAGAAGATGGTAGAATTTTAACAACATTCTTTAAATATTAAATCTCAGTCAGTATTAAGAAAAAAATCTACAGTACTTATGCATCACTTCCTTCATTACTAAAAGCAACTGTGAACTTGTATAGAAACCTAAAGTTGGATGTGCATTTGGAAAGTCCCCCCTCCCCACAGCCCCCAAACACACACAGCTTATAGAAAGTCCCCGGTTCTTTTTGATGTTTACTGCAGTGGTCCTGAAATTAATATAAATGGATGTGTGACGTGCGAATGGGAGAGCCTGGAACTAATTCTGTTTTATAGAATACAAACCCTTCAGCAATTGGGGTACCTAATTATTTTGATGATAGGTGAAATTTTGCCTTGATCACACAGTACCCAGCTGTGAATCTGTTTTATAACAGAAAATTTCACAGCATGTAACTGGTCTTTAAAATTACGCTGTAAACATGCAAACACATGGCACCACTAAAACAAGCATGTTTTTAAAAGCTCTTTTTCCTTTAAGCATTTTTGAGAGGGGAGGAATGAAAAGGAAGAAAAAGGGAAGTGAGCAATGCTACAAATAGATTCGTTTACTGTGTAATGCTTTTAGCATATTTCTGATCTATAAAAAGCTCAACAGCATTTTTTCAGAACAGTTCACATTTTTAAAGAAACTAAAAGAGATGGATTGAATTATTTCACTCTTCTTGGGGATTAATCTAAAAGTTGTTT
This sequence comes from Pipra filicauda, assembly GCF_003945595.2. Taxonomy (NCBI): domain Eukaryota; kingdom Metazoa; phylum Chordata; class Aves; order Passeriformes; family Pipridae; genus Pipra; species Pipra filicauda. The sequence goes on along the minus strand of NW_024104976.1, from coordinate 4,662,440 downwards.
CCTTTCCATTGTTACTTACACTACAGCTGTGCTCAAACTCTTTTTCATTTATAAAAAAAAGTTCAAATTTTGAGCCTGCGCACACTATGGCTCCACATTCCAACAGCTTCCTCCCAGTCCTCCGCCAGCATCTGCTATTGAAGACTAGTTCCAATTTACAATAAACAGCTTTTCCAGACCAGAACACTTGAAATTCAGTCCTTCTTGACTGCTTTTCCCATTCAATCTCCCTATTCACCATTTCAAGGAGAAAACGGTTCTGCCAATTATTACACATCTGGAAAAAATGCATGTATAAGCTGAAACGCTCTCAGCAGAAAGTTTCAGCTTTCTGCATATGGTCACAGCAGGATTTTATGGGCCACTGACCAGGCCAAAGTCTAAGTTTTCCCATCTTTTTCCTCTCCCTCATTTCTGTCCACCCCCACCCCAACAGTCTAATTGGAAACCCATAGCAGGTGCAAGCTGTCTGCCATCTTTTCCTCCAGTGGAATCTCGAGTGGTTTCTTCCTGGTAAACATTAGTCTTACAGCCCAGTTTTAACTCACTAGGCTCTGCGATAACTTAAAATGCATCAGCTGTAACTGCTTTGCATAAATATGTTTAAAAGCATCATTACCATGGATGCTTGTCTGTTGGCTGTTACAAGGCTGGATGCTCCATAGTTGGAGTTCAGGCTCCCAATTGGCCCATTGTGGGATGGTCCCAATAAACTGTGAATATCTCCATGGCCACCTGACAGGCTTGTTGAAGGCCCCACAGCGTGATTTCGTAGAACATGGATGGCATCATCCAGTCTGTCCAAGCGATCCTCCATCCGGGACTGCTGTTGGGATGCAAGAGGGACAGGAACAGCCATTACTGGATAAATCTGCAGGCTCCTTACGGTGTAACAGATTCTACCTCAGAGATATTAAAGGCAGAAGATGAAATGTAGTATCAAAATAGTATCAGAGAGCACCTACCAGCACTACAAACAAACAGGAAAAAGAAAATATTATCTGGAGATTTTTGCTCAAGATAGCATTCATTCCACAAATAGGTGGCAGCTTTAAGAGTGAAGCTTATTATAAGGTTAATGCTACTCAGCTGCTATTACATGGCATGAACAAGAAAAAAAGAATTGCTACAAAATAAGCTATCTAATGCAGGCCAGAACGATCACAAAATCAGCCTCACCACTTTGGAAACAATTAAGAGAGGCAGTGGCTTTTTGAGAACCTGTATTACAAAAAAAACTGGACAAAACTTTAAGTTATCATTTTTTAAAATGGATCTTCAAACAGATTTGATATTTCAGAAATAAAAGTGAGTTCTTTGTGTTACTGTAGAAAAGTTTGTCTTAAAATTACTTTCCTTTCAAAGGAAGACCAAAAAAAAAACAACTCCAAAGCAAAACCAATTCTGACACTGCAGCTCTCTAGAAACTGAAAGAGCAGGATGTTGAAGTAAAAAAGATGGGTCATACACTACTCTAATTTAAGTTTTTAATGGGGAATCCGAAGGAAGCGTTAATTGAAACACAAAAAGGCACCATCTAAAGTGAAATAGTACCTCACAGACATCCTTTAAGAAGGACATTGCATCTTGCAAATGCTCGTGAAGTTGCTGTTCAACTCGATTTTTCTGGCAAAGTCAAGACAGAACAGGAAGCAAAGCACAGGTTAAGATTAATTCAAAAAAGAGGTGAGGAAACAGCTGATGTGCATGTCAGCAATAAATTGTTAGTCAAGTTAATGCAACAGAGATCTGATTATATTAAGATAAGAAAAGGCTAATATTTAACACTGCAGTTATGTTAGGATTGTAAGATGTATATAACAATTATATTTAATTGCAAAAATACTGAAGAAAAGAAATCTGACTTAACTTATGTTTTATTCTTGTTAGACAGAAAAAAAGAAATTACATCTGTGGAAACTAGAAATATTAAACAGGTAATCAAAACCTTCCCTCAAATTTTCCCCCTTTCCTTCCCGATGCTGTATCATAAATGTAAGTAGGAAGTCAGTAACTTAAATCCTCTGCTGAATCCTCAAAAGAAGAAGATTTACAATGCTGTAGATTACTGCCTGTGTGTTTTTCTGTAAGATGTTTTATTAATGAATGAACATTCCCCAATAACAAACAATAATTGCAAATAAAATGTATTAATATTTTAATAACGATGTAATGCAAACAAGCCCGAGAGACAACCATTTGAGGGAGAGAGAGGGAAGGACAAGCAAATGCGGAGGCATGAAGTCTTTATCTTTCTCCAGACTGAACTTTAGATAAGAATTAGCTATGGATTTGTGAAAAGGTACCAGAATCTCATAACAGCGCTTTAGCACCAGCTGTCCTCAGCACAGAAGCCTGATGCCCAAGGAACAGATGGTGAAAGACACACCCTGCACGTCTTATATTGTTCAACTGAACAGGCCATTTGTTAGCAAAGAATTCATTTGTAATGCTATCCTACTGTTTCCTTTAATGATATGCAGGATTTATACAAAACCGAGCCTTCAACTCTTAAGCAAAAAGTACTATGTTGCCTTCAACAATTCTTACCAAGGAGTGTAGAGAGTTTTCATAGTTGGGAGATGAGGGGGCTTGTCCTCCACTCCTGGACCACTGACTGGCACCTGCCAAAATTGTCTAGGTTAGTGCACAGGTTCACACAGCAGAAGTGGGAAGCAGAGGCACAGTGTATCTCAACATAATTAAACCCAACATATTCTGCATAAAGGTGAGCTGGCATATGGGTATACAAAGGAGGACAAATTCCTTCATTCTGCCTTACTGAGAGATAATTTTCATATCCTGGCATCTGTAGGGTTGGACAGACACACTGTCAAGGACAAAGCAGTGACATCTTCCAAGTACTTCAACATTAAAAACGTGGACTAAGCACCCACACCCCATACTGAAATACCTGCCTTCTCCCTGTGTCACCTGCTGAATTCTGTTCACTACATGTAGGTGTATCTTTAACAGTGTTAAGATATACAGCAAACATATTTAAAGAGATCAAATACACACAAAATTAAGGATAACTGGAAAACCATTTTTATGACACCTCTCTACTAAACAAGAAAATTTAAAACTAGATCTAAAAGCTTCCTTTATCTTGTCTAGTTCTACACTACACCATTTTAGATGATAATGCATTCCAAGTTTAGAAGAGTAAAAATACACCTAAGTTATTCTCATTTGTTATTTCAGATATATTTAAAGGAGAACAGCAGCTTAAACTCATTGATTGTGCAACAAATCAACAATTAAATCCATATTACCTATACACTGCAAATTCAAATACATATCCATTCTAGTCTGACATAAATATACCTAATTACCATGTAAATTTTAAAAATAATTAGATGTGAAATGCAATAACTAATAAAGCAGTACTTTTAACACAAAGCCTGAAGTAGTACAACATGCATTTTTCTCACCAACTAATAATGCATCTTTTATAAAGATACTACATGAAATTCTATGGCCATTAGAGACAGCTTCCTTTCAGCCATACAAATGTAATAATAAAGCAATTACATTAATAAATTATGGACATACAATCCAAAGCAGCTCATTAAAGGAAGAGCCTGTGGGCTTGTTCTTTCAATAACAGCCAGGGCTGTACGTCTGGAAAACTGGGAAAAGCTTTAATAACATTACAGTTCCTTTGTTCAGAGAGCTGCAAGTAGTTACCTTTTAAAGACAAGGTTTTATTTAACAAAAAGAGAACAGCTTGCATGGCTATTAAAATACCTAAATATTTCATTTCTAATTAAAAAATAATAATAAAAATCTCCTATTCCATAAAAGTCCAGAGCTGCCATAATTGTGCTGGAATTCTCTTTTAAAACATAAGGAATTCAGTGAGTAAGTTTATAATTACCAATTTTCACTTCACACAGCTATTCTGGGTCTGGATCTGTAGTCTCCTGCATTATTTTCATTCCTGAACTTGGGAATTACGTTTGGAGTCCCACTTATTTTGCAAAGCATTAATGAAACAACCTGAGAGTATTTTGGCTCAGCAAAACGTTCAAGTTTTTATCTAGTCAAAACTCCATTTTTAGAGACAAGAGGGTGGGCAGGAGCTCTCCCTGGGACACAACTGAGTGTGCTGCTTCCCGCAGGCCGGCACCGCTGGGCATCGGAGAGCAAACACACAGAGAGCCTGTGCCCCTCGCCAGACACGTTCCTTGGGGTTTTCCACATGGAAGCAGGGACTGCTTCTGCAGCAGAACGAAACTCCGAGTGGGATTGTGAGCCAAAAAGCAAAGAGGGGAGGGAATAACCAACTCCTCCTCTCCAAGGCCCAGCCCAAGTGCAACCTGCGGTTTGCAGTCACCCCTCGGCCCCGGCGGGGCTCTTTCCAAGCGGTGGCACTGTGGCACTGTGGCACTGTGCCGCCGTGTCTGCGCAGGTTGCCAGATGGCACCGATTTCCTGCTTGCCTCATTCCACTCCCCCTCCTAGAAGTTTGTGCATGAAATCCACCAATTATGTTAAAAAGCATCCTGGCACCACAAGCCCTGCAATTAACAACTGCAGCTTTTAGTGCAGCACCAACATAGCAGCATGAAAAACACAAATAAGCCAGGCAAGTGTTAGGATTTACAGGGGTCACCGACAGCAATCACTGCAGTATTGTTCCTACTCTGAGTCTCCCCAACACTAATCCTCTGGCTCCCCTTTCAAACACATACTGAGAGCCACAGAGGGCTGGCTTTGCATCCTCAGAACCCACCAAACCCTTCTGAATACCTCTGATCCTGGGAGAAGGATTCTTAAAATACCAAGGCTCCCACCATTCAGATCCCTATATAAACTTCACATATGTATACACATACAATCATTAAAACTATGCAAGAAGCTCAGCTCTGGGCATGTTTATGTAAAATTAGAAATTAAATGAGGGCAGGGAAGATGAGAGACACACTATTGTCTCATAATACTTGGGGGTTTTCATCAAGTTGTTCTTCAAGCTTTTACTTAACTGAGTATGTCGTTAATCCTCATTCAGCAACCCAACAGCCCAACAGTTCAGTCACAAGATCATGAACCCCAACATCTCCTGATGTTCCTGTCTCTCAGTGCTTTCCCTGGTAAACAGAGCACTCCTACTGTAATTTACAATTAAAGGATGGCTAAATTAGGACTTAGTCAAATCTGCAATACTAAGAATGCCAACTAAACAAATACCTGACTGCAAAAGGGGAAAGTGACAATGAAGGCTAAAATGCTCCAAAATATATCATTTTAGTACACATAAAGCATTTGTTTTATCTGCAATAACTTTTTGGGTCAAGACGGAAAATGGCTACCAGGAGTATAAATAGCAATAAATGCAGTAGTAATTACTTCACATTGTGCTTCACTGTGTTCTTAGTGACTCATCTGGGAATAAAGATAAAAGTCCAGATTCATAAATGAAGGTAATTAACTACTGGAGCAATTTACCACAGGCTTGATAAATTCTATATCACTGAAATTAAAGGGGGTGGGAGGGTATAAATGTGAAGCAGATGCTAAGTTTGAGCCTGAGAAGGATTTCAGCATTATTTGCTTATATCTACTATTGTCTTAGCCATCAGAATCCAGAATAAGGAACACAAATCAAAGTGTGAATTTTGGGGAGTTTTACATTTGACACAGGTTGCAATAGGCAAAGGTAAAAACAGCAAAGGGAAAACACTGATTTTAGGGACCTCGAATTTGTATTTTAAACCCAGAAATTAGCTAGTGCTTTCATGCTTACAAAATGAGGTGTGGTATCTAATCAGGGAACTCTTGGAAAAAAACCCCTTTGGGATCTTTAAAATTTTAAATACTTTTAAATGTCAGAACTTATTTCTTCCAGCCATTAAATATTTTCAGTATTTGCTTTGATGTTAAAAAGAAAATAATAATAATTTTCGGGTCTGATCTGCCTTTTCAGTACAACAGAATAGGCAAAACGTTTTTTTGTCAACTGTAATCACTAAATCAAAAATCCCATTAATCCCATCATTACTCAATTCAACATGGATTATTCAGTAATAGAAAAGAAATGCCCAAAGCAGCTGCTCAGGTAAGCCATGTCAGATATTCATTAATCCATTATGTCCACAGAAAACCAGAACAGTGTCCATTAAACAGGAGTGAAGTATGAATTATGAAACTTTTGAGTGACATTGCATATATAAATATCCATATTCCCATCCATATGATTGTGACTGCATTTTGCATGTGATACCTCTACTAATTTATTCACCTAAATTACAAAAGTGTTCAGCTAAGCTCATTCTGTACCCTCTTCTCTTTAAGTTAATGTTATTGTTTTATAAAAAGCAAAACACCCTTGCAAAGAGGTGAGCAATGGCCAGAAGCCTGCAGGGATATATTAAACAGCGGAGAATGGGGAAACAGACTGTTGTATACACGTTAAATAATTTAACAAATTGCACTATAGGAAAGAACAGGGTTAAAGTTACATCATCTTGCTTGTAATTCTAGTTCTTTGTTAAACAACAAATTTAAGTCAATGGAGCTTTCACAGCCCTCTCTATATGGAGAACAGCTGTTCAACTTTTACTAGACAGCTGAGGCCACAGTGTCTGTGAAAGCTGCACTACCCACTAATAGCTGGAGGCAGCTGCCCACAGTTCATCTCCACACTGGAATGCTTCTTCCCACATTCGCTCTCCAAACACACAAAGCACAGGTGACAGAGGTGGCTGCAACACAGGGCATTTATTTTGAAAAATGCCAGAAATTCTTCTCCCATAGAATGAAAGCATTCATGAAAGATATGAATGAAAAGCTATCTTGTGGAAAAATTGGATAGTCTCATAGCCTACTATATTTTCATTAGAGGGAACACACATCTGCTGTGTTTGTCACCGAGAGTTGCCGCAGAGTTTTAACATATAGCTTTAAAAAAGAAAAACAACCCAATCAAATCACTCTTATTCCTCCCAAACAGTGCAGATCTGCACAGATATCTTTACAGCTGTGATAGTGTATGGTCAGTCAATGCTTTCAAACATTATTTTAAGATGCTAATTTTCAAAGCCAGTTGCCAGGATTTAAGTGAATGCCCATAACAAAATATATTTCAGAATCTGGATTTATAAATCTCAGTTTAGTACAATGGAAAAACAAATAAAATATACAAGTAATTATGCAAGGCAGCTAGTGCTGATTTCACTGTGATTCCAAACAGGACGTCTGCAAAACAACAAACAAGTTATTGACAAATGACTGGTCTGTACCTGTAAGAGGCGATGGTGATCCAACTGGTGTTGATGGATTTGATGGAAAACTACTGCTGGTATGATCAGGAGAATAAATCTGACAACAGACAAAAGAGATTGTGTATCAGTACATGTTATAATATACGGGGGGGGGGAAAGCACTTTTAGGATTCCTTTTCATGCTTTAATTGTCACTCGGTTCTGGATCAACAAAAAACCCAGTTTGATCCTTCAATCACAGCTCTGCTTTATTACACTCAAGGCTCTAAAACTGTCCAGAGAACTTTCATTTTCAAGCAGCTGTCCAAATAAGCACAGCCTGTATTTGATAGGGACACAAGTATAAGTGACCTTCCTTCTAATTCAACAGCAGCAGAAATTACAGCCTTTCTGTCACTGAAGGGGAATGATATAAGTGAGAGTTCACAGTACACAGATAATTAATTATATCAAACAAACCTTCAGGAAAATGCCAATGAATAATGACTTCCTAAACTTTAGAGAGACAAGACATTTTAGCAGTCAACACATGTTATCTTCTAAAAATTAATCTTTCACAAGAGAAAATATCAAGAAATCATTCAAGTTCTTTTCATTGGTACCCACCAAACAAAAAACCACCTGAAATTCTGTTCCTCTTACAATGTATTGCAGCATGTTACATGTATTGTAACGTTTCTCTCTTATTTCTGAATCAGTTGGCCCCTTGAGATACTAACCTTCAACTTACAACAATTCTTTCCCTGCTATTAATGACATTAAAAACTACTGATAAACGCAAAAGACATAATGCTTAAAAGCTTTAATCAAAAATTAAAATCCCAAGACCCTGGGAAAATTCATTTTATGAAGGGAATTGAATAGATTTAGAGGCTGACTGTGGGCTTCAGAACATATTTTTATAGGTCATCGGTTCAAACCTGTTTTACTTGAGCAGAGACCAGGATTTGTTAGTCATCAGATGGCAGTCAAAAAAATCTTCACTGGCAGTGTGGTTGATGTCTCTTCACACAGACAATATGACATTTCAGCATTTAGCTGACAATAAACTGGGACTTCATTAAGTTCCATATTGTATTTTTTGAACTGACAAAACCAGGACTTGATAGACCACATGCTCCTTCCTGGTCTATCGTACTTGTCCATTAGAAAAGACCATCGGTTCCCTAATGGAAATGCCTCCTCCTTTTCATACATGCTAGAAAGAAAATATATTTAGAAGAACAAACTACCTCAGAACTACTGGAGGAAATTCATGCATTGTACATCAGTATAAAAATAAGTCTTGAGTGTCAGTATAAGAACTGTAGAGAGTTCCAGACAGATAAGATACAGAAAATTAAAATAACATCAAAGAAAGGCCATGAAGTTTCAAAGCAAACTGCTTATTTTCCACCACTCTACCTGCCAGTTTTATTTTGCTGTACTTTTTAAGAGGGAAAATCTCTAGTCTAGCAAAGCCACGACTAAAACATGGGTCAGAATTCATTCTCATGCAGTCCCTGGCCGCTGTGCTGTTAAATGACCAATGATGAACAACCCTGACACCTTCTGCCAGGCTTAAACGGTAACATGACTCATTTTACTGCAACAAATGAGACTCCTCCTCCTATCAGTCATGGTCCATTCCAATCAGCGGGGTGCCAATATGCCAGGGTCTAATGAAAAGGCTCTTAGACAAAAGCTGCACAATTGAGAGCCTGCAGAGCCAAACCTCAGAGCTGTTAGTCCAATTTTTTAAACACTACAGTGTACATTTCAGTTAGGCTTTGTTATGTTAATGTTATTGAGTCTAAAGCAACAAAGAAACTTAATTCATGAATTACTTTTAGAAGTCAACTTCCCTACATTTTCTTTTCTTTTGTGAAGGGACCAGTGGCTATTTAACTACCGAGACGGTACAAAGGCCTTTACCCCAGTGCTGAGGTAGGAATCAAAACATAAGTTATCACAAAGAGGTCTGATATAATCAACAAAGTTAAACAGTCCTCCTGTTTGATCTCCTCTAAATTAAAGACCAAGTGTTTTGATTTGGCATTAGGCAATGAAATAAACCAGATGTTTCTCCTGCCATATAACCCTCCATGGGCACAATCTTAAAGGGTTATTGTTTGGCAAATGTTCAGGGAAACACATTAGAAATGGCACGAATACCCAGATTTTCTTTTCTTTCTATCTATACTAGTTCATTATCCAAACTAATGCATAATCCACAGGGCTTTGGGAACTTTGTGTAAATACTTTCATGTACAATTCTCTTTCTTGCCTACCCTGAGATTAAGACCACAATTATCCAGGCTTAAACCTAAAATAAAAGAACCTTTGCAAATGTATTATCTGGCCTTACATGTTTAATCACATACTATTCTGTATGGTCTTTAATACCTAAACTGAAGAACAAATGTCGTATCCTCTGATGTTTCGCACATGAAAGGCCTATTGTCAGATGTACATCAACAGAATTTTAGAACTAGAAATTCCTCTCAACAGTTGCAGCGGCAGCATTTAAAATCCCAACAGAAAGGAACAGTGTCATCTTAAGAGGGGGAAAAAAAAAGGCAAGACAATTGCAGTATTTAAACAAAACTTTGTTCAAACAGAAGAATATTCTTGATTTACTAGCCATCAGAATTCATGTGTGCCAGCTTCACCTGCAGGAGAGCCCACCTCCCTCCTCTGCACAGCCCCGAGCTGTGCTCCCTGCTGAACGAGCCCGAGCAGTGTGCGGGGTGCGCGTGGTGCGGGGGAAGCAGATGGATGAGGCGAGGGATTTGAAGTGTGCAGACTATGGCATGCACTGATAGAGCAGATGGAATGCATCACCATCAGCTATGACAGAAATGATTTATGGAATGACCTGGCTGCTCCTGCCAAGCAACAACACGGGATGACAGAAACAAGTTTCTATGACAACCAGGGCCCACCCACCAGTTAGATTAAACATTTCTGCCCTGACTTCCACTTGCAATATATTTAGAGTTTTTCCTCAAAACATCAGCCTGGCTTTCTCAGCTAGTGACTTGGACAAAAATACCTGAAGGGACGAGAAAACCATTTAGAAAAGGAAAGCAGTGGAAAATGTCACCAAGTCCTGCAGGTCTAACTGGCCAGTGCGTCAGACTTACAACAAAATTTTGTTCCAGCTGCGGAACAGCAGACACCCAAATACATCTGCAGAGAAACAGCCTGGAGTATGTAAGCACTGCTATTTCTAGGAGTCAAAATGATCCCTGTTCTTTTCTGACAGGTCTCAAACAGACAACAAGAGAGTGTTAACTGCCCTCTGGACTCCAGAATTGTTATCTACTTGCTGAATCCCCAAAAGCAACAGGGACATTTTTCTCCTCAAAGCCGGCAGGTCAGAGTTCTCCTCCCCAATATGGACATTACAGACATTATCAGATCTGGTAATCTTCTAACATATGACCCTCTGAGGGATGCAAGGGTAACAGGAGCTGCAGGGATATGCACATTTGCATTCACTGGTATGAGGTGAGGGATGCAGAACCCAAGGCAGGAATGGTCATTCAGGGCTGCAAAGTAGTCATTTCTACCCTTTATATCAGACTTAGTCTCCCTCTTTCCTCCATTCAGGAAATAGAAAAGTGCTTCCCCAGCCACCATTCCCAACCCTGAAATTTCTGCTACTCTTTTCTAAAAAGTACATCTGATTGTATTAATGAAAAAATAATTGCTGTATGCATGCATATGGAAACAGAGCTTACAGCAGACTGAAGATATTTGCCATGTTTCAAATTATTCCAGCAAGAGTTAAGAGTTTAAATTTACGCATATACAACATTTTAAAGGCTGTTCCATAAAATACAGCTATACAACAGACCATTCAAAACCTCTCAGTTTTATAAGGCCACTAAGAAAACATTTTAAACCTTGAGGCAGGAATTGCTCTAAGAGTAACATTAAAAATATTTGGCTTTAAATAGAACACTACAGAAAAAAATGAAAAATAAATCCCTTAACTTTTTATGATTATCTTTTACTTTGTCTAACCAACTTTTTAAACTGTATCTGCCCTAAATTTTTTGATCACCTGAAGAAAAAGGAAGTCTGAGTGACTCTTCTACAAATAAATGCATTTTTCACTTGCTTTTAAAAAGGTATTTTTCTAGTATATGAAATTGTATCGTAGTACATTGTTTTAAGTTCATACATGAAAACTCCTGATTTGATATTATAAAATCAATGATGCATAAATAACGGATGCAGTGATCTAAATATGTGTTTCAGATCTGAATATTCTAACTGCTACTTACAGATGCCAATGCCTTTCCAAGTGCATCACCTGTCTGTGAGCTTCCAGCACCATTTCCTCTGTTTCCTGTAATGTGGAAAGCAAACCCAACACTTATTTTTAAAGCTGAAATTTTATTTACTTTTATTATTTTATTCATCACATAGAGTTAAGCAACCACTTTTTAAATGGATTTTCTGAGGAAGTCAGTGTCAATAGAATCAGTTCTCATTAGACTTAAAAATTTAATTAAAACAATTAGATTTACATTTAGATGGTCTCCTCTTTAAAGTCAAACACAGTATCACCGTGATAACTTAAGAACCAACAAGTGAAAGCAGTTAAAAAAAAGACAAATTATTTTCTAGGATCACAGTCTAATTTTAATGAAATGTGAAAAGAAAAATCAAAATCAGAAAATCACATTATTGCAGTTTATTTCTAAACTGTTATCACTAAAGTGCTGCATGTTTAATTAATTCTTAAAGCCAAATTCACAGAACAGTTCCTTGTGTGCCTCCCTGCTCTAATTCCCAGTGTTGTACTCTCATCTTTATTTTAAAATGTCCCTGAAAAGCTCTTATCCACCACGCTTTCTGTCATCCCTGCTCTTAGTTGCATGTCAGCAGCTTTGCGTGCCCTTTTGCTCCACACACCATTAAGCCAAGAGGAAGTCTGAAGCCCTGCCAATTGGAAACACAGAGAGGAACTGAATCCTCCGAAATATCTGCTTTGCTGGAGAAGACAGATCCTTTAAAAGCAAATCCTCTTTCTCCAATTATCAACTTCTAAAGCCAAAAAATAAAATGTATTTAACATGAATGTAAGCAATTCACGTCAGAAATCCAAACAACGCAACGCTTGTTGTTGCAACTTTGTGGTAAACTTGCATTTTCCAGCCTGAATTTCCCACGTAGATTCATTAACCGGGTTCTGTTTAAAGATCTTCGTGTAAAACATGTTCCCAACTCAAAGTCAATATAGTCCCCCTAACTAAGTGCAAATCATATCGAACTGATAAGGGGCATCCACGACATTTGATTTTTACAGTAGTATCTTAAAAGGTGCAACTATGTGCAAGGCACAGCTGATTGGCCTGTATTTCATGCTCCCTAGGTGAGCACAGAGGAGACTAAACCAGCCACCATCCTGGCTACTCAGTAATCTCTAAAACAGTTAAGAGAGGAATTTACGATGCACTTTATCGAGCTCCCCAAAGGAACAGCCTTCCTGCCTTTCTCTGGCAGTGCTTTGGTGACACAGCAGCTCTGAAACCTTTAACACCAGCACTACCTCAATGGACATGTGCATGCACTGAACTACAGAAGGAGAACTGCTGTTAGGTCAGATGGATGCAATCCCTAAGCATAGGATTGCCTGGGAAAGCAAGTAAACCAGTACGTCTTAAGCTGACTGAGAAATGGTTTGCCCGATCTCGGCCATCCTGAGGACAGAAATATCACAGTGGTGAATCTCCCCTGATCTAAAAGCAGGCCATACCTTAAACCTCACTAATTTTGTGCGTCATGGAGCCCTAAATTTCATTGTCTTGTAAAACGAAAAGAAAAAAAAAAAAGTCAGGAAGAACATTTTACCCAGAATATTATCTGATCCATTGACAGGTGGAGTGTGTGAGGCAGCTACATAAGGTGAACTGCTGGTACTGCCACGGTGGAAGCTGGACATTGGAGGAAGACTGGCATTTATATCTGTAGGTGAGACTGAATGTGGGGGATAGCTCTGGAAAGAAGAGAAACAGGGATAAGACATTAAGTAGTCCTTAAATAAATGTTGATAGTTTAACATACCAAATATACAACACCCACTTCTTTATTACAGAAGGAAGGGACTCATCCATCCTCTGAACAGACCACTACACGGCCACAGATTTTTATTTATACAACAGACATAACTAAAAGGACATAAATCTAATACACGAAGTTTGAGATTTCCAACGACTGGGCTTTTAAGTGACACACAAGAGCAGCAAACAAGAAGTTAATTCTTGTAAGTTAGATCTCCCTACACAAGTCTAAACAGATTAATCCGTGCTGTGTGTCTTACCAGACGGTCATGTGTGTGCAGGCTGCCGTAACTGCCGGACTGGGACATGTGGGAAGAGGAGCCTCCCAGCATCCCACCATAGCCAGGCTGGCTCATGCCATTGGATGAACTCCAGAGGTCAGAAGAATTGTGGGTCCCATCTTATTTTTAAAATATTTTTTAATTAAAAAAAGAAAAACAAGAAAAACACATTTAATGAAGAAGAGTACTGATTTTTCTTTTCCTTTACAAAATTATTTTAAACAAATACAGTATTCAGCTACTGAGACTAACATCAGCAGGGAAATCGTGACCAGTTTACACTGTAACTTCTATTTTCATGCCATCACCACTGTTGCTATATTTATTAAAAAAAAAAAACAACCAACAAAAAACCAACAGAGGCTTTATAGCTGAAATATAATCCAACCACAGCTGAGAAAATACCAAGCACTTCTGCTAATTACACAGACCTTCAGTAAGGCCAGATTTAAATCAAGAGGGTTGATAAAAATTCCAGACTGAAAGAAATAATAAAAAATGAGGTGGAGGGATAAGAAGTTTGGCTCAACAGAACTCATCATAAACATTCCGAGCAAAACATCTATTTACCTAAAACAAGCAATTTATAGTCTAAAATAAATTAGCACCACAAAAATATAAAAACATTCCATGCTAGCAGATTTAAGTAACTGAAATGACTACATTACATAAGCCTGTGTGTCAGTGCAGTTTCCCTTCTGTAGCACCAACTGAAGTGCTCTGTGAATTCCCGCCCTGAGAACTGAGCTTTCAGTGTGCTCCAAACCCTCCTCAGGCTGCAGCACGAGCTAATTGTGTGACGTGAGGCTGAGGAAATGGATTCTGCTCTTGTTTTGTTCAGTGCAACCCCCTTTTTTCTGTCATGCTGGATATACAAGCTTTTGAGAACTCAAGACTGTTAGCTGATATTGTACAGTCAAATTCCAGAACAGTCAAGAAGCCCCCACCTCATTTTTCTCTATCACTCCAGAGCGCTGCTCTGAAGGCCCTACAAATCAAAGGATGGGAATTCTGTCCATCTGGCCTGCTCTGTAATCCCCTTAAATTTCAGTCAGCAATTAATGTCATGAGAAAAACTTTACATCAACAGACAGTTCCCTTCATCTAACTGTTTTAAAAGTATATAAAACTCATTCACAGGCTCTAGCACAATATGCTCCCTTTACACATCTTCATTCACTCAGCAGAACAGTGACTGCAAAGTTCTGCCTTAAGGACAAGAGACATCTACCCATATATCTAAAGTCATTTTACCCACCTTGCATAAAGAAAGTGCTAGCAAACATACTGCTTGGTGGCTTAGGAGATGGGTAACTCGGAGATTCTCTGTTGAAATCATCAGAACTCGGGGATGGTGCATACACCTAAATATTGGAGAGCAATAAAAGCACGTTAGTAATAACTGGGTGTCGTGCATTAAAAAAACCCCATAACAGCACACAGACACAGATAGAAAGCACAAATAAAAAAAGAACAGTGTAGCAAGCCACAGCATTTGTTGCCCTTGTTTTATTTGCTTTTTAGCAAGTTGCCACAGTACAGAGGAACTACAGTAGAATGATCCTAACAACACACTTTCTGGTGTGCCAACTCAGCCAGGTGGCCTGATAAAAGCTGAATGCTGATTTTGCTTTCTAAGTGCACGACTCGCACAGACTTGTTGCTCAAGATAAAAAAAGCAAGATAAAACAACTGGGCCCAAAACAAATTTTATTTTAAAACAACTGTATGCCTGTTTGAATATTTAATTAGCTGGCATCCCAACAATCAGAAAGAAAAAAAAACATCCAGTGACAAATGGAGAGGTTTTAATGCAACCATTGTGTCATCCATTCAGAAGCTTGCACACCCTTGGATGGTCATCAGAAATATATGCATGCAAGTGCTGAGGAATAATCTCAGAACTGCAACACGGAGCACATAATTTTCACACTGGCCTGGCATTAAAGAAAAGCAGCATCATTGTATTTTCCATGTAACACCACAGTGGAATGGTCATTCTCAACTTGAAAACAATGAATTTTCAAGTTAAAAACTGTAAGATGCCAAGTAAGCACAATGATTAGAAGTGTTTCACTGCAGCAACTTTAAGAAATATAAAGTATATTCAGGAATAAGTTAAGTAAAACTAGCAGAGCCAACATTCACAGAGTCAAGGATTCTACCCATAGTCAGTTGTTCTAATCTATGCTCCTTCTTAATACCAGTACTTTGGTCAATATACTGAATATTGTGATGATTAGTGTGTATTAAAAGATAAATTGCTTTTTTTAAATTCAGTTTAACATAAATAGCAGCAAAGAATATAAATACATAACACTGAAACTGGAGCATCTCTTTGCTATGAAGTAAAAAATGTGGTATTTTTATTTTTAACCGTTTGCTTTACTTGCTAAACACATTACTTCATAAATGCATATATGAAGAACAATTTTAAAACTTTAAAGCTTATATAATGCAACTTGCAAAGTGCACTAGGCCCCAAAATTCAAGAAGGGAATATTTTGATCCCTTCCTATGCACATCCAGGCACACGCATGTTTGCCCGGCATTCACATCCCTCCCTTGTCTTTCGGGGATGTTGTTTACCAAGCAAGAGAAGGGCCACGAAAACCAAGCCGGCCAACAAAAAAGCCTAAGTTCCCTAAAAAAGCCCCATTGTCCTCCCGGAGGGTGACTATTCTGATAGGGATATTCAGAAAGTGAAGTGGGCAAGGCCTGCTCCATTTGCATACCAATACCCCTCCTCCCCGCTCCCAAGCGCTTTTCCAGCCTGCTGCTGTCGGAACAAATGGCCGGGCATGTGCCTGCAGCCAGCGCGCTCTCACAGCCCCGGGATCGGGCACCGCGCTCTCGGCTCGCTCTACACACCCAGTCCCGGCACAGTGTCCCCAGCCAGCA
Organism: Pipra filicauda; assembly: GCF_003945595.2. Lineage (NCBI taxonomy): Eukaryota > Metazoa > Chordata > Aves > Passeriformes > Pipridae > Pipra > Pipra filicauda. Next base: position 4,645,977 of record NW_024104976.1, on the reverse strand, counting down.
CGATGGATCGGGACAAGGGCACGGGGCACCGAGCCAGGGCACGGCTGCCGGGGCGAGCCCGCGATGGAAGCGGCGGCAGGTAAAGGCACACCTGGGCAGGAGTCAAGTGCAAAGCTCACAGCTTTCAGCTGGGTGCTCGTTAAACGTTATTTCTTCATCAGAACAAATGAAAAATTTTCAGGGAAGAAAGCTTTTCGGAAAGTATTTTTTTTTCAGTATTTTACTCGAACTTTTTCAGTTTATGGAGTAATTGTGAAATAGAGATGCTTCCCAGGCCTGAGTGACAGAACGACAATACGTTCTGAGCAATGTTCGCAGTACATATGTATTTACTCTATATGATGAATGCACGTATATTCCATGCCCGAGACATATTTTAACAGAAATGTCACTCTGTCAAATTGTAAATACTTGCACTCCTAAGACTGCAAACATATTAGGCAAAACTGGGCCTAATTTACAAGTTCTCTGTTGTGCAGAATAACACAGCATATGCTATAGCTGATGGATAATCTATCACTGTCACAGGACAGCAGTGGAAACAAAGCTTTATGACATTTAGCACCGCCATGGAGATGTTCTGATTAATGCCAAGTCACCTACAATGACGAATTATACTTCTCTTAAACTGCAACGTGATCAATGAGATTTGTAAATAAAAGCTTCACTGAAATTTTAACATTTTACATAATTGGGCGATTTATAAAAACCGATTAAACGCTATCTCAAAAAGGGGATTAAACTCAAAAACTCCTGCAAATATATCATTTACAGATACAAATGTACAAGCCATTAACATAATAAAAATGTTACGAATTATATAAACGCAAAAGAGGCCCTTCCAAACAGCTACATGAAAGTCCTAGCACAGACACATAACTTCATATAGTTTCTGCTTGTTTTGGTATCTTAACTATAGCTTGCAAAAACATAGCTGCAATGTTATGAAGCTGCACTTGTGCCAGTCTAGATTTTTCAGATCAAAGGGTTCTTGCGGCAAAACACAACTGATGTGGTCTCAAAGACTTCATTAACTCCAGATGTGGGGAAATAGCCAGCCAATTCCACAAAAGGAGCGAGTCTCTTTTAGTTACAATCAGAACTACCCACAAATTAAAACCAGGCCTCTGATGTCATCTGATCACCTGCAGATGAGCGCCAGGTTTTTTCTGGTTAATGACCTAATCATAATTTTTATGTTGTGTTACTACAAACAAGATTTAAAAGCAAAGGAGAAATTTTACTAAAATTAACCCCAACACCACGAATGCAAAGTCCAAAATAAGAAGGCTGACCAAAAAAAAAGATGAAATGTTATTTTCAAGTCGGGAAGCGATGTATCGGGCAACTGGTTTGTTCACTCCGAATGCCCCACATGCACTGGGACCCCTATCCAGGCAAACACAGCCCCTGTGGCTGCTGGCCCACAGGAGGCTGGCATGGTCTGCATCCTACTTAAAGGGCTTTCTCTTCTGCAACAGCTGAGTAAGGCAGTTATAAATATGACGTGGCTGCTCAAGACGGCCTCTTTTAGCTATTAAACTGATAACACTGACATCCAGGAGGCATCAAACCAGTTTTTCCTGGCTGACATTCCCACTTAGACAGGGAATACTGTTAAAAGGTCAGCCTGTTTGCAGAGTCTCCTTGGAGAGGGCTGTCTCTAGCAGGTAGAAGAGGAGCCCATCTTATAACCCCCTCTAACACACTGCGCCCAAAGGCATCGAATGTGTCTCCAGACTGACAAGCAAAACACTCCCAGGTTATGAATGGGAAATTCCCTTCCGATAAACTCAAGCCAAAACCAGTTTTTCACATGACTTATCAAGTCGTGGACTCGACTTTTTTGGAGCTGTGCTAATATCTACATCAATCCTAACACTGCAGTGCTCCCGAAGGGTGGATGGCCTCCGCTGAGGGAAGCAGGACAAACGAGTTGCTGAGGAATCAAGTCAGAAAGCCACATCAGTCTCTCCTGCACCCTGAACTGGTTTATGATTCTCCAGCGGGAAAGGCAGGAGGATGACAAGCAGAATTCCTTTTTGAGGGGTAGTGATGTGGGCTGACTTCAGACCAGAGCTGAGAAGACATCAGCTGTACGACATCAGGTTTAAGCAAAACAAAATCATCATCCTGAAATCTGCCCTGGTGATTACCACAGGTAATGAACACTACTGGAAAAGTTACACGGACCTAATGTATCTAGAAAATTTCAAAGAATTACACAGTGTACTTCTGTTTACTAACAGCAGTGCCAATAACATCAACATTAATTTGAAGATCTGGGTTTACCAAATTTTATGCTAAGTAAAACTTCCAAGTTGCATTCTATAAATGCACTTAATAAACGTAACACTTGGAGTCCTCCTGTTGGCATCCATCCTCTCAGGCAATTTTCCTGTAATACGTTTCAAATTCTTAAATATTTATCAATGTTTAATATTAATGTTAAAAGCAGATTAAAAAAATAGCAACGAAGCAACTAAACTTACTTCCGATGCGCTCAGGCAATCTCAAGACCAAGGCTCCCATCACACATGATGTTTATGAAATTATGAATGTTACTCATTTAAGCACAGTTATTAGCAATTCTTGGAAGTTCAGGAAAATATTTATCAAGCTGTTTGAGACAGAGAATTTTTTGAAACCAGTAAAGATGAATAACCTATTCTGTAGCCTGTAAACTCTGCTAAGTAGCCTATCTACATTCCATCAGCATCAGTCATGCACTAAGCAAGTGTGCACTGATGAATGATTTGTACATGTGGCAAAATTTTACAGGGTATTATCTACAGGTTTGGTAGCAAAAGCTAATTTTGCTGAAAGGCGGCTCTAGGAAAAGGAAACTTGTTTTCATGTTTACTGTATTTCTGACAAAACCATACACACTAAAACTTCAGGAATGAAGAACGGTAACAGAGTTTTCCATACTCCTCTTTACAGCAAGACAGAAGCTGCCATAAAAAACCAAACCAAACCCAAGACCCAGCCTAAATCCTTTTTCAGCTGATATTTAAGCAAGATGATCAAATGAAGAGCCCTGGTATACAAGTTCAGTATAACCATATCCTCAACCACACTTTTGTGTCCAATGCCAGGTGTAAAGGTTCATACATTTAAAAAGCTCTTCCCACCATCCAGAAGGATAATAAAATGCTCCCTTAAGAGAACAGAGTCTTCTCTGCAAATCCAACCACAGTTTTTAAGGATGGTATAAAATTCAAACTTCTTCAAGTAGCTAAATTGAATTCCATCTTAAATAAATGTTTATGCAGTTTAGGCATGCTATACATGCCTATTTGGGTATTTTTGAAATGCAGAATCCCACTGCAATGCTGCATAGCACTACCAGCAGTACTTCCTAGCTTCTTCCCCAGGAAATGACAACTTTAAAGTCACGTTAGAAAGTGATAGGCAAACCTAGCAAAAATCTCAAAATCAGTATATAGAAACCTTCGGGTCGGTTCTTTTGATTTTTTTTTTATTTTTTTTTCAATTTGTAGTGTAAACTAGAGAGGGGAGGAAAAAGAAGGTAATGCAGCAGGAACAACATTAGAAATATATACTTATATAGTGCTGAAAGATTCTTTTTGTGTTTTATTTGCTAAGCAAAATCTCCCCCACATTCTTCAAATCACACTGTCAAAAGAGGACACATACAACTATGTCTTCAAAAATTCCTGATTAAATTCAGATTTTCAGGAAACAAAAAATAGAGAAGTTGAAAGCACTCTTGCCTGTTTCTTAACCTGCTCCCTGTATTTCAGAAGGCTGTTTTAGCTGTGGGAGGAATCCCCACCACCAGCACTGTTCACAGGCAGATGCAGTGGTAGATACAGGCCATCTTTTGCATTTGTTTCTCTCTCCTCTGAACTCAGAGCACTCTGTTTCTGTACCTCCACCACAGACTGTTCTATTCCTACAGCCAGACTTCGACAGGCACCTGATTATGAAAGCACAGGCACTGAGCAAACGGGGGCTGTTCCTCTTTGGGGCTCACGTTTGGAGAAATATAGATCTGTCCCCCCCAGCACCTGATCCCAGCTCGAGCTGCTGTCATTTGCCCAAGGAAATGGACATAACCTTCACTTGAGAGCATTAATAAAGCTTGTTGCAGACAAGACACCCTTCTGGCAGGGGACCACTGCTCAGCAGATTGGCAGTTCAACCCAATGGAGTGGAGCAGGGAAAACTCTCTGGGGCTGGTGCATTGTAACTCATCATTTTATACTGGGATGGGGAGGGGACAGAGAAGGGTGAGGAACAGACAAAAAATAAAAATCCAGCTGACCAGTGTTTACTACCTCTCTTTATTCAATGTCCACAGCCCTGTACCCCTAGAGATTTTCCAGATGATCTTATATTTGTCCTGACTCACAAACGTTAGCTTTGACCTTGCCTAAGTTGCTGTGGGCAGCATATGGCACAGAACAGCTTTAATTGTACTTTCCTCCCCGTGTACTAACTGGCCCAACAGTAATAAAAGCAAAATTGAATCGTTCTTTGGAGCACCTGGTTGCTCCAAAATTTACAAACTGAAAACATTTTACATGGATGTCAGAGGACTAAGTACATTATTTATTGCATACCAGCTCCAGCAAGGCGTGCTGGCGTGTCACCCGAGCATCACGCAGCATTATTAACGTGGTTTGCTCTAACTCTGACAGTGACGGCTGCAAGACGGGCATTTTCTGCTCTAAAAAATACCCAAATATACAGATATACTCACACCTGTGTGTATTTGTTCATCTATACACACGTGCCCATCAGCAACATGTTTACAAGAAGCCTTTTACGCTCTCAAAATTCTCCAGAAGGAAAGTGTTTTCTCAAAAACAATCCCAATATAAGCTAGTTCACGAAAAAGCAAATCACAAAGCATTACACATATGCAAAATACATGTATGCCCTGACTTTTTCCTCCCTTTTTAAAGTAAGCATTGTAGAAATCCACTGTAAAAGATGCAGTAACTCCACCCTCGATAAAATCTCAGCCAATAATGAGAAAAACAAATATTTACTCAATAATAAAAAATACTCATATATGGACTGGTTTTTAAATCAACCCACACAACGCACAGAATACAACAATTAAGTGAATATATTCGCAAATTTATTGCCATATGAAATAGTAGCCATAGGTGATATAAACCAAAATAGAATCAATATTTTTCTTTAAATTATTTATACTGGTGATAACTGACACAGCACTTTATTAAGATAAAGCTAACAAATAATTAAAATAATGCTACAGTAGATTTAGAAAATAACCAATCTATTTCTAAACTTGTAGCTGAACTGAAAAAAGTAGAACTCATTCAAGTCCATTTCAGTCTTTCAGAACAAAGACGATATCAAACTTCTGCTACTGAAATATTATTTTGGTACCACTGCATTTTCTACAATCCAAACGAAAAGGCCCCGGTGAATGAAGAAGGTTGCTTAATTATTTATTGATTTTAAAAAAGAGTAAAATAAAAACACTGAAAAGCATAATTTCCATTTGTGCTATTATTTCTACCTAAACATTTTTGCAGCTTTATTTTTAATGGAGATTAGGTATTTTGATTTTTTTTTGGGAGGGGGGGTGTCTGTAGCATGGCTCTCGAATGGAAGAGAAGATAAAACTTAATTGATAGAAACAGTTTTAAAGTATAATTTTATTTTTTAAAAAAACTCTATATGACTGAGAATATTTTCTATATATCAAGAGGGGAAGGACAAAAAAAAAGAAAAAAAACAGGCTACATCTTCTAGTTCAGTGCAAGTGCTTTGTTTTCTTTATGAAACAGATTAAGATCTTTTTTCTTTTTGATTTGGTGGGGATTCTTGGAATATGGGGTTTTTTATATAACATCTATTACACATAACAACAAAATTTTACTCTTCAGCAAGGGATTTGTATTAAAACATTACTTTTCACGTTCATGTGTCCCTCCTGAAACATACAGAAATTACAAAAATAGAACCTCTTCTAATAGTAAAACCCCCTGATTGATATTTCAGACTTTTAACATATGTGCCAGACCACACTGAACCATCTACTGGGGTGCTCAGATACTTGTTTTTTTAGCTTCATATTAAGCTTTGTTTTCACTTACAAATTTAGGAAGATGAAAAGAACAAAACATTTTCAATAAAAAGTTTAAACCACACATTTTCTACATGTGATTTTTCACTCATTTTGTGAGTAAATAAATCAGATTTTATATACATCAGCAGTTATCAAGGAATGTCAACATCTAAAATCTAATGTGATCTAAATAAAAATCTCCAACTTGAACAATGAGGTTCATACTATCGACTACTAACTTATCAAACAATACAAGTAAAAGCAGTAAGACATCAAAATTAGGGTATGTACTGTTCTCTCACTGAAGAAAGGTTCATACAAAGATTTGGCAGACACACCAAGAGGTGTGCTTCAAAAACTATAACACAAAAACCAAGCCCCAACTTCACAGAACCTCCTTATGTATATTTAAATTAGTAATTTAGGCCAACTTACAGAATTCCTAAGAGAGAAAGTGCTAAAAGTTACTAAGATGTTTTTAAAAAAAAATGAAATAAAACCTTGGGCAACATGATATAGGATGATCATATGATTTGTCATCTATTTACTAACTCTTCAAGCTCATAAAGGTCACCTCTGACCCATAACAGGCACATGCTATCAATTTTCAAGCCATGCCCTCCTACGGTACCAGCACTTCCATCTACTCTATGCCTGGAAATACTTAATAAGATCAAAGCCTTTTTTCCTGCTACAAGAACAAAGAGAAATGTTGTAATAGAGTGATCTGTGCTCTAGAAAGAAATAAAATCAAAACTCCATGCAAGTTATATTCCCTTTGCTTCAGGGGTATTGTATAGTTAATTTTACTTAAGTCTTATATATATCTTCACATAAAACTTCAAACAGATTGCTTTAGCCTAGGAGCAGACATGAAAGAAAAATCATTTCATATTTGAAAGACAGCTGGCATTTATACCAAAGGAAATGAAATAGAGACCAAGAGATTTTACTGATTCCCCAACCTCTCCTCCAGTGTCTTTTCTGTAATTCAAGAAGCTCATACACAGTGCCGTTAATGAATATAAAGATCCATAATTTAATTACTATTGAACAAAAATCTTGGCAAAAAAAGTTTACTAATGAAAGCAAAACTCACACAGGCCCATGGGAGGAGGACCTGCAGTAAAGAAACAAAACAAAACCCACAAAAAAAGATCAGTATCAGCATCTCTCCTTTTCCTACTAAAAGCTATTTTTATAACTGAAGAAAGCCAAAACCACATACAACATAAACAGACTGGAAGAAAAACACGGTGTTAAATGTACCATCACATGCTAATTTTTAACACACACACACACAAAAAAAAATCAGAACCGGTGCGCCCTGCAAGTTTAAAAATTGTAACTATCAAAAACCACGAAAAAGAAATACACCCCGTTCCGTTCCCAGAAAGTTAAAACGCAGAGTGGAGATTAAAAAAAAAAAAAAAAAAAAAAAAAAAAACGAAAAAAATTCTGTATTTTTTGCCCCTCTGGTGTTTGCAGGAACATTTGATTATTTATTCCGAATTCCCCCCCGCGATCGCCGGGCAGGGCAGCGCCGGCGGCCGGGGCGATGCCGGGGCTCGGAGCGCTGGGAAAGCGCTGCTCGGCAGCCCCCGGGGAAGGAACACGTCTAAAACAAACCAAAAAAAATAAATAAACCAACCCAACACAACCCACCCCAAGGAAGAGCCGCGGGCACGCAGGAACACAAACTTCGCCGGGCTCGGCGGTTCTCGCAGCGCCGCCCGTCCCCCGGCACACAAAGCAGCCCCGAGCCCCGTTCCCCGCACAACCCCTTCCCCTCACGGCCCCTCACGGCCCCGGCCCCGCCGAGCGCCCCCGGGGAGCTCCCGCCCCAGCGCGGCCACCCCGCGCGTGTGTGCCCGGACAAAGGCGGCCGCCCCTCACCGTCTTGCCGTTGTAGTAGTACATGAGGGAGCTGCTGCCCACGCCGGGCACGGGGTACGCGCAGTACATGGCGCGGGCCGGGCCGAGCGCGCCGCCTCCCGCTCCCCACGGCCTCCACCCGCCGCCCGCGCACATGGAGCGCTCAAAGGCGGCTTATGCAAAGCAGGACTGAACCATCTCCGGGCGGCGCGGGGGTTGGGCGGGCGGGGGGCGCGGCAGCCCCCGCTCCGCGCCCCGGCCCCGGCCCGGGGAGGGGCCGCGTCCCGGCCCGCGGGCTCCGAGCGCTCGGCACACGCACCCAGCGCACCGCGGAACCCGCACATGGGCACGTCCCGGGCGGGGTAATCGAATGCTTTTTGTTTTAATTAAATTAGAGCGCTTGTGGCCGTGCAGGCGCTGCTCGATGCGGCTCCAGCCACACGGCCATCTGGCTCTGCCTGAAGTTGCTTCCAACTTTGGCAAACGCTTCCCAGAGCCACGGGGAGCTGCTGGGAGCGAGTCCCAGGGGAGAGCCCGAGCACCCAGCGCTCCCGGGGCCCTCCGGGCAGGGCAGCCTGGGACACGGAGTGACCCTGACACAGACAGCACCTACATGAGGTGCTTGACTTTAAAAAAATATATGTCGTGTAAATATTTTCACTTCATAGAATCATCCAAAATCCTTCCTTAAGATGGGGTATATACAAAGTATGAGCGTTCTCTTGGAAACACAAGTCCAGGCTCCCTTTATGCTGTATAATACGTTTTTAAGTCTGAATAAGGCATGCATAGGTGCCTATACAAGAAACGGAGGGGATCCCCCCAACAACTTTGGCACATGACAAAACCAGACTGCAACTCCCAGCATAAAGATCCCTCAATATTTGCACACTATCGATGCCTGGTAGGTCTTTTTGCTCTCTTCAGTGAGCAGCGGCATTAACTAACATTAACTCTTAATGAGGCATACATTTTTTTTATTTTCTACAAGTGAACACAGCTGGTTGTTAACTGAGCTTCTGGTAAGTCAGCTACTCATTTCAATCCAGGAAAAAAAAGGTTAAAGCATAGCCACGTTTCTCCACCTCTCACTGTGTCGACTGCCAATGCTGTGAATTCTCCCTGCCTTCCTCCTTACAAAAGCAGGAAAATACTTCAGGATAAGGACAAAAATGGGTAAAGTTCAATTCAGTCATTTACAGGGAAAGAAAGCGAGTTGCAGAAGTTTGGTTCATTCTGTCAAGCACCTTGTGTGTCAGTGAAGCATGTTTGTTCTGAACATAAAAGATCCAAAAGGGTGACAAACTGACTGCAGTCTAATACTATCATCAGATAAAAATCTCTGTATAACATCCATTATCTCAGGACGTAACTACTGTAGTGTCTATAAATATACAGGATATACACACACTGACAAAAAAATATTCACATCTCCACTGCTTTTTCAGTGAACTCTTCCAGTCAATTAGGAGACTACTGTGCTCAGAGTATGTTGGCAAATACATCCTGAAGTTTCCATCTGCTGAAGAACACTTGCATTTTTACTGCGAGTCAAACTACGCATCCAGAACTATTTAACTATGCAGCAAAGCTAATGATATCTGAACTGAACTCTTCTCCAATACAAAAGGCGTAGCAGCAGCAGCTGCAAAAAAGAACATCACTATACTTCAGACTATTAAATTGCCAGGCCTGCAGAGTGACTGGCGGCTTCCTTCTTCCCTAGGGACCACAAAGACCCATTTCAGTCCCCAGAGAGTCCGTAAGAAGCTTTGATTTGCAGCTAACAATGCTATTCCTTAAAGCTTCTCACTAATGTTCAGGACTCTACAGACGAGATATGCTAAAAGATCTTCAGATCTTTGCATGTGCTACTTCTCGTAGCGCACTAGATTAAAATCACTACTTCAGACTAATGTACAACTTAGGAAAAACCCCAGACACTGGAAAAGGCTCTTTCAGCTTACACTTGAAGAAGTAGGAGAACCCTTTAAAAAAATGATATAATTTTAGCATGCAAACTTGTAAACCATTAAAAATACTTCCAGGATAACTGAAGTCAGTTCTTTGATGTAAAGACTATCATCAACACAGCTGTAATTGCTACTGCACCTCCACGCACACAGGCCCAATTTTCAAATTAGTTGTATTAGAGACGAAGAGCATGTTCAACTCCCCCTCAAATAATAACCATTATCCGCCTGCATACAAGCAATTGGAAAAATGTTAAAAAAGAGAGCAGAAAACCCTGACTTGACTGTGCAGCACTGGGAGGGGCCATCTCTGCATACAGCGGCCCTGTGCTTGTACAGAGCAATTGTAACAAAAAATATATAGGTAATATTAACTACTAATGTTTACTAAACACTATTAACATTTATCAGTAGAAGTAAATCATTGACCTTGTTCATCATCACATGGGTAAGACAAAAGCAACAATATGATCAATAAAACTAAGTAACACCACTGCAAACGTCTGTTTGCAGACAAACTGGTCCCTCTGTAATGAGTCACTAAATGAATTTGCTCCTGAGTTACTTCCCCACAAATCAAAAGGATAACAATTGCATTTTACCCAAAAGGAAATTATTTGTCCTACCCTCAGTTACATCACTGGGAATAAAATCTTAGTGAACAGTACTTGAAATCTATTACTGTATCTGGTCTACATGTTCTATACGAAAACAGTGTTTCCCACAGGACATTTGCTACATCAATTCACCTTACAGGATCAGCCCATAATTCCATCCAGCATATCAAACTTTAACCCACAGAAGTTTACTTTCACCAGATTAGATAAAAAATGAACCTAAATTGGAAGAATTTGAAAGACTGCTCAAAAAAACGTGATGTTGTTACCAGTAACTGTATTTGCAGGAACTACTACCAGATAACTATTCCAAAAGCTCCTGAAGTCCAAACAAGTTTTTGTTTTGTGGTCACAATTTTTCTAATCCTCATCTAAGCCAAGGAACAGCTGCTCTGAAATTTGTTTTCTTAAGAGAATCATGTTACAGTGAAATGAATCATGGCTGGATCAGCGATACTGTACGGGCTACAGTTGTTTACTCCATTTTTCCTTGGTGACAAGTCAAGGGTTAATCTTATGACTCAGCCTGACAAAACAAGTCAGCTGGAGACAGGGCCAATTTTTTAAACTTGATTTCAGACAGACATGCCGTCAGCAGAGGAGCACTGAACTGACATGCACTTTGTAGCCCGAATTGTTTCCACTCATGACCCTGTACCGTGTGTCAAAAACAATAAACTGCCTGTTCCTAAAGTATGTAAAGAGATTATGAAAGCTGATGCAGAGTGAAATACTGACCTAAAAATAAACCAAGCTACCTGTAAGAGAATATTTTCAAAGATGATTTTAACACTAAGAGATTTTGTGAATGAACCACATGTTCTCCCTGAAAACAGACTTTTGTGAAATACATTTTTGTTCAACTTGTCAGAACCACAAAGCAAATACACAATAGAGCATATGCAATTCATCATTTGAATTTATAAATAAATAAACATAATTTCTCAGATCACTGAATGTTATACCATATGACAGTTATGTAACTGTCTCAACAGATGAGAGCCATCCTCTTGTCAAACATATTCCACAAAACTGATATAGAAAAATGCTTTAGAAAGGTTAACGCTTTTTATCACAGTTTTATTTTAAATGGGTCTATTCTAACGCAACAAGCACTAAATTTTTTTAAATTATGTGCAACTAGAAATTAAAGCTCCTTTTTGACCAACAAAAGCAACTGTGATGTGCAAACCCAAGCATCAAGTATCTCCTTGAGGAGAATTGGCTTCAATCTCACTGAAAAAAAACCAGTAATGTGGTGAGAGCCCAAGCCTGCTTTTAATGGAGAAACTAGTTCTTTTGTCCTTACCAATTTCTTAGGGGCTGGACTAACCTTCTATCTCTGGAAATAAAACAACTGCCCGAGAAGTCTCTCCTTTCCTCCCCACACTGTCCAACTGATTATCAATTTCAGCCACATTTGACAGAGGAACAGAAGTTTCACAAGTGATTAAGTTCTTATCTGTTCTAAGAAAACTGAAACCTGAACAGAAGAGACAGGCCCCAACTGATACAGAACAACCTGTTGCTAACTCAAATATACACAGTAATTTTGAGCTGCTTGTCTAGCAATACAGAGAAAAAAAACCCCAACAATTCTACATATCTTAGGTCTCTCAATATATTTTATATATTTATATAACTTATTTTAAAGCCTAATATTTATGATGATTAATAATAGCAAAGCCAGAGTTGGGACCATTGCTGAAGGATGCACTGAACATGATGCATAACGTAGTTGTTAGAACAGAAACAATTTCAAGCCTTAAGAAACAAACCTGGCTCTTTTCAGGGGAAAACACAATGCTTATTATACTGTCCTCTATGTAATTCATCAGTTAAGTAAAAGTTCATTTATTTTAAAATCCTGGAAGGATATCCTCCTGTGTTAACCAACCACTGAGCACGCTGTTCAGCAGAGATGGAGCAGACAAACTGCATGGAAGGCAATTTAAAATAACCCAGTGGACTCAATTTGATAGGCAACCCCCCTCCCAATATCCAAAGGAAGATGTATTAAGCAAATTAATTTACTCATCTATGCAAGAGCTAAAATGGTTTTCCTTTTAAAAGGGTTTGTCTTTAACTGCATATTTAACATTCATGTTACTATAATCAGAGAAAAAGGAACAGTTTGAAGGGATAGAATATGGACAGCAAATACTAATGAAATTGCTATTAATTGCTATCCTCTACTTTTACAGGGTTGGGGATGTTTGTTGGGATTTTTATTGTTGGTTGGGGCTCTTTTTTTGCTGCAAAAACACCAGTTACCTATGGCAGGTATGGGTAAAAAATAATGATTGTTATTTTTACTTGGAAACTACAGCTAGGACCTTTCTGTTTCAGTAGTTTTCCAAATAATATTGAATTTATTCAATGTTAAAATTTAACTTATCCAATGTTATAGGAGATATTTAACTTATTACATAAATATTTTCCAAGAATGGAAAGAATGAGGAAAAGAGTGCTGTGTATCACATTCTTCAGAATCAAACACAATATCATTTATTTGAGGAAGTTTTACAACTTGTTTCAAAATCTTTCAGATACAACTTTGATAGGATATTGCTCAAATTCAGAAAGTTCTATTTGCTGAAAATATGAAGTGCTTATGGCTTGAAAGCCTCTATATGAAGGTCTTAACTACCCACATCTGCATTTAAAAGTAAACAAACATGTTTACTATCCTGAGGCAATAAATTATTCTATCAGAAGTCAGATAATCATCACCCCGAAACGTGTTAAAAACCTACCCAGCCTAAAAACGTGTACACGCCTTATAAGGATTTTTAAAATTAATTAGCAAGGCTGCTACCGAAACTCACAGGAAACCATCTGAATTACAGATCCCTTCACATCAACTCAACATGGCCAAGCAAATTTACGCGACCAGCTGAGAAGTGACTGCGGGGTCCCTCTGCCGGCCCAGCCCCAGCCCCAGCAGTTGGGATTTCCCGGCCCCATTCCCGGCTTTCCCGGCGGGCGGGCCCTGCAGTTGTGCCAGCGGCCTGCAGGGGGCCCCCGAGGCACAACGAGCGCCCGGCCCGGCCCCGCCGGCCCGGCTGTGTTCGGGAACAAGGGCCGGAGCTCGGGAACTCGGCCCGGAGCAGCTCGGCGGGATCGCGACTCCAAACGCGGCCAGGGAGCTGTGGCTCGGCTGTACCTCCTTGCATCGCTCCCCCTCCGCTGTGCTCCAGCTCGCTGCTTGGCAGAACTGCTTTGCAAATGAAGCCCAGAGCCACCCAAAGCCTAACGGGCAACTCTCGTTAGGAACCTACTGTTACCTTACAGAAAGAAAAAAACACTAGCAACTAATCCTAGCTAGCCCTGCAAATGGAATAAAATCCCATAACTACCTCCCCAACACAGAACAACTTGCTTGCTTTATAAGTCCTGACGTCACATGAAACTCTGTGGCGCTAAAATAGGAGGCAATTTAATTCAATTTTTTTTTGCTTTGTTGCGTAAAGACACATCTACATCTGAAATTTCATCTAACGACCATGCAATGCTTTAATTTCAGTGCCATTCTGTTGGAAAAGCATTTGTTTTGGTTTTGTATTGCCCATTTCTGACTGATGGCAAGCTCCCAGGCAAAGACACCTGCCCCAATTCGGGCTGAGCAAGCAACCAAAGGGAAAGCTCTCACTTCAACAGCACATGAAAGTCCAGCAACACAGCGTTCCTCACTACTTTCCTGGCTGACTTCAGGGATTAGAAAGTCTTCCCACCAAAGCCACAAGTATTATGAAGCAAAAGATATTAAGAAATAGTTTTCAAAAAAGCTTGTATCCTTATCTCTTGTTATAAACCACCACGCTAATTTGTGGCAATGCACACATTCATCTCTGAGGTAAAGCAGAAGTTGCAGAAATTCCATATAACTTCTGCCTAAACTATATGAGCTACAATTCAGTCATGGGGTTTTTTTAGGTAACGTTTTCTAACTATGCACAAATTTAAGGTTCTTCTATGCAAAGCTACACTCTAAGAGCACTAAATGCACTCATTTTGATATGTTGTGAAAACTTAAAAAGAAAAAAAGTATCTCCAGTAAATCCAAACAGAGAAATAATGTGACATCACTATATATCCCTCATATATGTATGTATATGCAAGATTTTCACTGAGATCTCTCAATTAAGCAACCTCAAAATAGTTCACAACAGTCAGATGACAGGACAGTTTGGAAAAATGACCTGATTGCAACTTTTAAGAAAGCTGTAAAGAGAGGGTTACTCAAGCACCTTCACCCTAATTCAGTGAGAACTCGATCTGAACTCTCACAGCAGGACTTTGCAATGGACTGCTTAGTTGTTTAATGACAGCTAAATGTTCTCATGTAGCAGAAAGCAGGTGGGATGCTATAATCTGAGGCTACTGCGGTTTTCAGATGGATTTCAAATAAAGGCCATGTTGAAAAAAATCCCTATAATAACCTAACCAGAAAACCAGATCTTTTTCTTAATAAACATAAAATCTCAAACACTTTAACTTAGTTTGTAACATAATTTAGGGGTTAGATGTTTTACATATTTGCATTTTTTTCAGGCTCATAGATGAACATGGTGCTTAAAAAGCAATATAGAGCAAGCCTCTAAAACCCTTAACCCTTCAATCAAGTGACCAAAGAACAAGCATAGAGGAGAGATGGAAGACTGAGTCATGAGGAAAAAATTGCAAGTTCTGTGTTGCATTATCCATAAGGATTTATTTACTCACTTTTCTTATTTAAAATTGCCTTCTAACACACAGCACAGCATCAGAGGCAAGGGTCAGGCAAGTTACTGCTGTCTTTGAGAGATTTAGATACTAAAGACAAGTGACAGTTGAATGTATCACTTGACTGCACAAGGCAATTCAGAACAGATCTGAGCAGACTAAATGCTGCTTTTTACATTTGGGCACCATTTGTGGACAGTGGGAAAAGATCTTACCAAAAAAGTCTCGCTAGAAAGCCGGTTAAGCACAACATCAGAGTCAGTTCAACATCACACTAAGTATCTACCCAGGATGCTCCAAAGTTTTTAGTCAGAGCCACAGATTTCATAAAAGTATTCCAAGGATATTGCTTTACACCAGGTCACTTCAATACACATTGGAATTGCTAATATTGAGAATGACACTCTAAAGATAAAGTCCACTCTGTTAGTGAATGTTATATTATTTTGAATACAATCTAAGCATTGATCTCTCAAAAACTGCGTTCCACGTGATAATTAAGAAGATACTTCCCACTCCACCATTTGAAAATAATCTCCTTTTACCCTTTGGGAGGAGTAGAGGAAGGAGAGAGCACAGAAGGGAGTAACATCTATTATTTTTCTTCTGGTACCATTGGTATCTTCATGTGACATGTCTTGAAATATCTCTAGAAGCTCAGTCTTAAAAGACTAGCAGGAAACTAAAAAGAAAAGTGCCTTAAGTGGGAGGTAGTTCCATGCATGCAAACCAAGTTTTCTGCATCTTTGCATCATAAATAATTATTGCAATAAATTAGCACCCATGGACTATATACATACTGTAGAGGGTGATATATGAGGAACTCCTATAATCGAACTACAAATTGTCTTAAATGCATTGAAAAATACAAAATATAATGAGTTTGACTTTAGAAAGAGATCACTGGTATCAGAAAAAATTACTTTGACAATCTCTTATTAAATAAGTGCAATCTAAAGGTTAATATTAACTGATCATCTCAGGTACTATGTAAAGTCTAAAATACTTGAAATATTTATTAGAAATGGCACAACATGGAAAATAAGCAGACAGTTGTGCCTGTGTGTCACAGCTCATCTTCTCTAACAAAAATCAGCAGATATGATGTATTTCAGGTTATTTCTCTGATATGAGACTAATTAAATGGCAAAAGAATGATGATAGATATTCACACTATTTTTTTTTAATGATGACCTCATGAGAGCCACTGATTATGGTACTAATAATAAATATTAGTTTGAAATATTTTCTGACTCCACATGTAAACAGTACATTTCTGCTCACAGCCCATCCATTTTTGGCTGGCAACCCCTGGGCATTGAGTGAGCCTTGTCTGTCTTCTCCCTCTGTAGACAGAGCAGTTCTTCAGAACCCCTGACACTCTGCTCTTCCTGACTCAGCCCCAGTTACAACTGGTCTGAAGTCACACCATGTTTTTGGTGTCTGGCTTAGTTCAGGTAACTCCCACAATCAGAAAAATTCTCAGAAATATAACAGTTTTGAATCTCTGAAGACCATGTAACTCACTGAACAGTATCTCCCCCCTGCTATAATATAAAGAGCATATCATAATCTTGCTTTTCTCTCAGACCTGGCTTGAAAAAAAAAATAAACCACTGATTTTTTAGTTTCTATCCTCCCCTCAAGGCTTTAAATTTAGTAGTTGTAGTTCAACAAAAATGCTTGCATGTCAACATTCAAAATGTTTTGGGCAGTGAGTCACCACTTAGCAACTTACAACACAAAACCTTAAAAATGCATTTGCCTGGTACACTTAATTTTTACAGTAAAAGGACAAGTTTAGAATGAGTTGCATTCCAGAAAGTATCTAAACAATTCACCAGCACTTTTCTGTTTTTACTTTGGGCCCTGATAAGAACACATGAAAGAAGATAAACTTCAAAACAAGTAATTTCAGAAAGCACTATACAAAATCAAGAGAAAAAAGAAACAAACTAGAGGAAGGGTTGTTTGGTTTTTTAAAAATCATTATTTCTTAAAAGATTGTATTAAATTACCGTTATCTAGGAAATTAAATTACTGCTGAGTATCCGTTGACATGGCAGCCCTATACTAACAAACACACTGCAGAAACCAGTATTTCAGAAACTGAAAAATTAAAAAATACAGATTTGTATAATAAAATTAACATCTTTCCTTTGACTTTTCATATTATAATTAAACTACTGTGCACTATCTATTAGCTAAAGCAACTTCTGTCTTTCCCACAATACATTCCGATTTCCTACCAACGTATATTTAAAATAAAGACTACACTTACATAATTATCTACTCAATTTAAATTTCTTATGTGCTCAGTGAAATTTAGTTTTGTGTCATCTTCCAAACATGTAGTATCTCATTTTTTTTTGGGGGGGGGGGGTAACATGTCATTTCATTGCAAGGCTCTATTCAGCAGTGAAACACAGAGAAACGGTGCTTAAAACCTGCAGCATCGCAATCATTGATTATTCACAGTAACTGCACTTAATTGCACAGATTGGTACAATGTTAATACAAATAAAATCTCTCTGCATTTTATTGTCTCCACTCTTACAGAAGAATTAAATGAAAAGCACTTGAAAAATACTGTTTGTTAAAATTAAAACCTTGCAAGAGGAATGAGAGAAATCTTTCATTCCCCAAAATGATCTCTTTACCTGGGTGATGCTACTAAATATTAAACATGTAGTGTAAGCTTTATTACTGCCTAGAATTACAGTAATAAATTACATGAAAATTGCACTGCTATGTGTTTTAGCTTCTCTGACATTTTAAATACATTTTTGTTAATCTAGCATAAATCATCTGCTAGACTGTAAAGCCACCCTACATAACACGCAACTGTTAAAATGTAAATTGCCAAACTATTTTTAGCTGCTGCTGAAGGGAAAAAAAAAAAAAAAAGGAAGGGGGGAAAAGAAGAATATTCCTGGCCTCGGGAATAATGATTTGAGGCATTGTGTTCATTTTGTTTATCAAGCAGCTATTCAGCCTCTAGTGGGGCCCAAGTGCTTATGCAAGCAAAAGCTTTTAAGAGTGCCTGCAGCTGCAATCCTGGCTTCCAGGTAGGCTGCAGGTTCAGAGCACAGCTGCCCCAGGCTATCTATACTATCTCAGCTCCATCTGGAAGTACGGTTAATATAGGATTTCAGATCCCACTTTCTGCCTGTATCATCGTGAGCAGGGGGAGGGAGAAGGGAAAGAGAGGGAGGAGAGAACAGGGGAGATGCAAGGACTAGGAGACCCCATCCGTACTTCAGGCTCCACACAAAATAAAAAGATCAGCCCCATTTTGCTCCCACTATATTACGGTTGCCCGTGCAGTGTGTTCTATTCAGCCTATCCGGCTTTGAGTTATGACTCATCCAAGTGCACCTGCGCCCATGTGTTAAGTACTGCCAAATAAAAGCCCAACAGCCATTTACACAACAAAGAGATGTATCCCGCAAGGCAGCGGAGCTTCCCCCTCCCCTCCTGTTTGTTCTGAGCAGGGGAAAAAATAATTCTGTCCTTCACTTCACTGGGGATTTTTCACTTCACGTGGATTTTTAAATGCAGATTCATTTATAAACAATTTTCTTCCTTTTAAGAATAAAGCATATTTAATACCACAAAACACCCCTATAGCATTAGATTATCACAGCCATTAATGATTTTTTCCACCAAAACCCTTCCAACCTTTTTTATCAAAGCCCTTTATTCTCGAAGGATAAATTTTCAAGCAAAGAGGGATCAACAAACTAGTTGCTTGAAAGCTTTCCTGATGCTAGGCTGAAGTTAGGAAAGGCTTAATGAAGGCTTTAAAATCCACCAGGGCTTCACAATGAACATCTGACTCGGTGATTTATGCATATTAATAACCTCAGTCCTACTGAGGCAAGCTGAGCTGTACATGTCCTCCGAATCTTAATGTCTTCAGCTCCACTGGGATTATTACAAATGTAAATTTCTAAGATTCTCAGCTATTAATCTCTGTCTGTCCTCCTGTTCAGCAACATAATGACTAATTAAACATCAAAAGACCTGTACAGGAGATCTTCTTTGACAGCTCCTGGCCCAGCTCTCTTCCCAAGAGAGGAATTCAAATGACAGGGACAAGTGGGTAGGAGCATATGAGCGAGCTACAAATCACTGCTATGAAATCTAAAAATTCCACATCAAATGTGTATTTAGTCCTGCAGAACCACTCCCAATTACCCAGCCTAGCTGTTCGTGTCCAGCACACAGCCTTCCTAGAGCTGAAGTTAAGGCATTTGTTTGTATGGCAGGTAAAGAGAGCACAGTCTGAGCCCAGTTTTTTTACTCTAAGTAAAAAAAGTAGTACTTACAGAAGAAGGCAAACCAGGGGGCACCTTTCTTACTTTCTTTGTCTGTAGAGGATCTGTACACAGAAAAATAAGGTTTCAGCAGGTATCTACGTTATAGGTGAAAAAGAATAAATAGCCACACTGTACAGTTTTTTCTTTCCATGATGAATTTATTTTCCAATTTCATACTTTTTTTCTTCTCTGTCAATGAGATTTGTCTTTCACATCAATACAAATATAATTCAACATACCCATGTTCTTCTCTAAAATAAAGCTTTGCTGGATAGTTACTTTCAATTCTTTCCATAAGGAAAGCAGTTATTCCTAAGTACAGTAACACTGATCACCTCATACACTTGCTATGAAACAAAATATGGTTTTCAGATATACAGAGAGGAAAATGAGACTGACTAGCAAGAGAAATGCTTTCTTTTCTGCACTTCATAGTAAAGACAGAACTATCAAAAAGGAATTTCACACATTAAAGTATGACAAACTCTAAAAATACTAATATGATGTAAATTTTATAGTTTTTAGACTATACCAAGGTTGTAAATAATCAGCCAATCTAATGACCTAATTATTTTCTTTAAGTAGTAAAAGCAATACAACTCAAATTTGCAAGTCATAGTAAAGTTGGAGGCATGATAGCTGCTTCCTTCTCCCAACAGCTATTGTAACCCCACAAAAGTACCCAGTGTGATGACCCTTCCCCTCAAGGGTGGGTCCTCATACCCAGCAATTTCACTGCCTAAATCAAGAACCTGAACCAGTTTAATCAGCTGCTAATAAAATCCATCTGAAAAGTCGGCCTGCAAATTAACTGATGTTTTGAAGACGAGTATCTGGCAAGATTTCCAGTTCTACAGTTGACCATCGAGTCTTCAATTAAAATACAAAATTCCTATTTTTCTACTTTCATCCAGAACATATGACAAGATAAAGGTGAGATAAGGTGAAATATCTGCTGGATATCTTTACTTTGATCATTTCCCATAGAGCACACTCGAAAAGAAAAAGACTTCTGGAAGAGATATTTCCATTGCATTGAAAGTGTCACCTGGAGAGAACACTGGTTGGTTTCAATGCAATTTAGTATGGAATTTAATGAGAGCTTGTTATAATCCTGTCAGACAACTCCTTCTCGGGGATAAAATGGCCATAATTTGATTTTGTTTTAAATTCTCAGGCAGCAGGTTTGGAAAACTTAGCTAGTCCATTAAAAATAAAAAAAATCACACATACTTTCTGAAGCCATTGGAAAAAAAGACCTGAGATAAAAGTGTGCTTCCTCCTCCTGACATTCCTGGAAAAACATTTCCATAAATTTTCAACCACCACCAGCCATATCCCAGGTTACAATCCCCAGATTCAACCATGACAGAAGGAGGAATATCACACTGTTACCAGTTTGAACAGGGTTATATCCCTTGAGCTTCTCTTTTGAAGAAAAAACTGAATACTACTACTCTGAAAACACCACACTTCATTTTCTTTAATATCTGGAAAGTACCAAACTCCATACAGTTTGCACAAAAAACCGAGTCACATATTCAGGTATATGTTAGAAATCAGATTATGTTTTTCAGGACTGCCTTCACACCATGACCTTTCTGCACATGTCGTGAGCACTCTCTGCCCAACACCAAAGTCATGTTTAACAGACCCCTGTTACTCAAAACCATAGCAGATCACTACAATAAGTAGTTTTTCACTAAAACTGATTCAACACGGGCTAAAACATCATCATCATGTTAAAAGGCAGCTCTTTTCTATTCAAGTTCAAACACCCTTTCAAGCAGTAAACAATTTTACTGAACTTTCCTAAGACAGATGTGAAGAACTGCTGTGTTTGTTCTCATATTCTGAGCAACATGAATCCTCACAACCATATTGATAAAGACAGGCAACCCCGAGTTAAATGGTGGTTGACTTGACAGCAAGCTAAAAAGTTACACAGAGATGGTATTTTAAAATACATATATACACACATATAATAGAAGAGGAAATGGCCTCAAGTTGCCTTTCCCAAGGAAGGTTTAGATTCGGTGTTAGGAAAAATTTCTTCATTGAAAGGGTTGTCAGGCCCTGGAACAGCCTGTCCAGGAAGGGGTGGAGTCACCATCCCTGGAGGGATTTAAAAGCCATGTAGATGTGGCACCTGGGGACATGGTTTAATAGTGGGCTGGGCAGTGCTGGTCAATGAGTGGACCCAGTGGTCTTAGAGGTCTTTTCCAACATAAATGATTTGATGATTCTATGATATAGTTTTATAATTTATGATTTACCAAACCATTTCAAGCATGTTCAGGACTATTTTAGTGCCCAAGGAGTTTGCAATTCTAGTTAATATTAAAGTTACTTTGGAGAAGCAATTTGCATTTGATTAAAATCTTATTTGGGGTAAAGTATGGTTTGAGTTACATGGTTCCAACAAGCAAGATTTTTATTATGGAATAGAAGTGCTATACAGAATGAGGGGCATTAAAAACTCAAACATATAACTAGAGAAATCCTAATGACCTATCATACTAAGACTGAAATATATGGCAACTAGAGTATAAGGTTATATAACTATATAACCAGATATATAACTATATAACCACAAGATATGGTAAACTAGAATGTAAGGTTTCAGTCTCTCTTTTTTTACCAAAAATATTTTTTCTAATTTACACACCAATTATTCACAATATTCTGACATAAGAAACTACAGAACATCTGGCTTGTTCTTGATTCTCTGATTCAACAGAATTAGAGGGCTATAGAATATTACCACTGTCTATGACCAAGTATGACCAAGTATGAAAGAGGGATACCTCTAAGTATCCCCAGAATAAGATACTAATAACTGTCATAGGATTATAACAATTTTTAAGCAAGTTCCTGCCTGCATATTTTGCAAGGTAGTTTATTTTAGGATAAGCTACTAGTCTCCAATTGCTAAGATCTTTAAAGGCATGTTGAACCAATTACAATGAACTATATATTGCCCTGAATAAAGTTACTTTTAGCATATAAAAGGATAATTGTTTCCCCTTTGTGTCCTTCCCCTACTAACTAATGGTAATGACCTCAGGGTCAGGCATTTCCAGGAGTTAATGATGGCACGGGTTAAGGGCACTCAGCTGGTCATCAGCTCCTATCCATCTGTCATTATTGCTTTTGCAATTAAGGGTTTTATTAGAGTTTCTTGTTTGTTTTGTAAGCCATACTGACCAGTGTTGAATCCAAGCTAGTGTCTCAGAGAAAATGTTGATAATTCCAGTTTGGTGTAATTTCAATTGCTCCACCCAGAGCAATCTGCAGTATATAAAATCAACTGTCAAAGAAAATAATCAAGTCTGCAGAAAAGCATCATGAACAAAAGTTTAAAACCTGTCTATATTACCTACCAAGAGCTGAGGAGTCATGAAGTGGTCTCCTGCGCTGATTTGTGCCAGAAAACGGGTAGTAGGGTGTTCCAGGTTTTCCAGAGGATGACAGCTGACCTGGACTTCCAAGCCCCATGTCGGACCGAAGCAGACTAGACTACAAAAATATAGAGAGAAAAGTAAAATTAAGCTTTATAACAACTCAGCTGTTGACATACCAGGCTAACAAACTATTAACCACATATACTGCTCTTGGCATTTATAGGAATTTACTGGGCTTTCAGTGAAGGTTTTAAACTTCAAAAAAAAGTTGACTTTTTTAAATGAGTGTTCAGAGTGTAATTCAGAAAGAAGGAGCAAGTTTGGCTGTGAGCCTCCAAAAAGCCATAACCATTTCCGTTGAAAACATCTGAAAGAATCAATTCATATTTAAATTTTAAACAAAAATCGTAATACTTTGTTTAGTTTGCAATGTAACACCTCTTCTATTACACAATATAAACATAATTGATAAAAACTGCGAAGAGTTTATAGTGTGACATTAGGTTTTAGCACATACTTAGAAATCCAGACTTATATTACATTCATAAAAACATGGAATAGAACAGTCCAAAAAATACCAAATGCAGACAAAAGAGATAAAAGAGTAGATTAACGAACAGAACATGAAAAATTATATTTTAAAAACTTGAAACTAACAATGTAATTGAACCCTACCTCTTTTGTTCCCTTTTCAAGCAATAAATACAAAAACATTCTAAACACTTAAAAAGGCACTATATATTGCTTAACCTCACATTATTTGGATTTCCTCTGTGAAACTGAAATGAATGCTGGTGATTTAGGAGAACACAGTTTTTCCACAGTTGATGCTATGCTGAGCATTGGTTTAGTCCGAAAATCCTGACTTGGAGTGAAACCCACAGAACTGTTTGTATAAAAAACATTTGTACCAGGTGGCAAAAATGTGTTCACTGCACTTCACCCCAGCAGCTGAATCCAGCTTTCTCATGGAGCTGCAGCCACTCTGCACTGCACACACCTTTAATGTTTGCCAAATTGGACAGTGTTGGATCACCATGGATCCAGCAGCCTTCAGAGGGCAAGAGATTGGATTTCTTCATACTTGATCATTCCACAGTGCAGTGTTCCCATCACAGAGGGGCCAAGCAGGGCTGTGGGATGGCAGGACAACAGGGATGTTCTTCTCACATTCATCTGCACTGACATTTCATTGTCAGGGGATGCTAAGACACAAACTCTTGACTAGAGTAATTTTTATTTTATTAATCAAAAGTCACCCTAGTTAAACTTTCTCCTTCAGCCCCACTGCTCCCAAGCCAACACTCCTCCTCCCCACTCCCAACAACGAGCCCTCAGGTTCCCAAGGCTGTCACACAAGTCCACTTTGGGCTGGATTATGGCAGGAACTGTTTGCCCTCCAGGGCTAGAGCAGCCCACTGGAACAGGGGCACAGGCCGTTGCTCCTGGCTCTCCTCTCCTTTCCTTCTGAGGCCTAATTCCCAAATTCATAAACAAATTCATAAACAAATGTACTTTTTGGATTACATTCTATCCTTCAAGCTGGCTCTTTTGGTGTGACGACTTGTGAAAGGTGAGACTAACTCAGCTCTCAGGAAGGTACTAAACCCCTTCTGCAATGCAGTGGGATTAACAGAAAAATCCAGAGTTCATACAGAGTTACAAAATACATACATAAAATAAGCATTTTTCCAGATAAATGGTTTTGCATCATATCACTACTGAAATGTCTTTTACTTGTTTGATGACTAATTTGAGCATGAGAAATCTTATGTTCTAATTGAATAGAGTGGGATGTGAAAGAGTCACCCCACTACAAAGTAAAGGAGGGCCCAAAAGTGTTAACTATTCCATACAGAAGTTTGAAGATCAAAGTTAATTATTAAAAATGTTACAGCAAATAAATAGCTTCCTCTCAGCTCAATTTTTTCACTGTTATTCTTACAATAAAACAGCCTTTGAATCAGAATTGTTAATGTAAAACTCATTCTGAAATGAGATACTCTGATAGGGAGTGACAAAAGTATACAGCAAATGCATGGAAAGGGAAATCTGCTTGCAGTCTGTTTCAAGGTTTGCTAATTTTGCCTTTGTCAAATAGTAAAGATTTTATTGTTTTGCAGAAAACATCATGAACATCAGAATATTTGGCTTACCCAGTGTAAATCTGAATTTAGCAAAGATATTATTCTAAACATTTATTTCAGTCCTAGTGGTGAACACTGTGCAGGAAACCCGGGCAATGTTTTGTGAAGAGCAGCTCCTCCAAATCAACACTGTCCAAAAGAAGTGACACCAGTTCTGCACTCAGCTCAAGACCTGACATTCTTGACCAAGAACACCAGGACTGAAGGAAAGTTTCTTTACATAGCCTGTGGGTCAGGGAGGCAGTACTGTGATAGCTGTCACTTCAGGTAGCTGATGCCAGGTCCCAGTCACAGGCCCCCACGGACCTCTGGAGGTGGGATGGTCCTGCCCCACTTGCTCAGAGCTGCTGTCAAACACCATCAGGGGCTATGTCCCATTCGCATTAAAGATAACCCTCCCTGCTACCCCCCAGCACCTCCTCCTGATCCTTGGCAGGGATTTTGGAAGCACAATGGGATCCATACAGATGCCTCCGATAAAAGGGAAGTGAGGGTCCTTAGTTCCTCTGTTCCCCCATTCATTAGGAGAGGGGGGGAGAGATTACCAAAAAAAAAAAAGAACCAATCAACCAAAAATCCAACAAACTCATCAGCAGAAACTTTTAAATTCATTTCCACAAAGTCATTCCAAAAGGCAAGGATCTATATCTTTTCTAGACTTGAACTCCAACCTTTACTCCATGACATTTGCCACTCTTGCTCTTGTCCTAAGCATTCCAGTTCGTGACATTTTCACTGGGCCCTGAATTTCAAAGCAGGCTGGCTACTACAACAGCATAAACTTGGTGTATAAGTAATATAATACATACCCAGTAAATCTCAAGATGTGCAACAGACTCTAAAGAAGTTTTCTGATCTATACTATGTTTGGGTAAGAATGTTTTATTAAAAAAAAAAAAAAAAGATTAAAAAAACCCAAACAACACAAAACTACAATGCTCTTCTACCATTTATACAATCAAATGAAGCATCTGTTTAAAATTTTATAATTGTTCCTCAGTCTTCCAAAACAATATAAAAATAGATGTCATTAGTTCAGCCCATTGATTTTTCTGCCCGTTTGAACCAATTCAGAAGCAATATTGATTAGGACTGATCCTTTCCTAAGGGCACCTGATAAAGAAAGGAATACAAAAATACCACTGAGGATAGCAAAAAAGCTTTGTATTATCAGCATCAGGCTTCTCCTGACTAAGTGCCCGAGGTCCCTGCACAAGGCAGATCACTTACATATGTAGTTAGCTGCGTTCTCCACAGAGAACCTTCACGCTCACTCTGAACCTCATCTGCCAAGCACGGATCCAATTACTAAAGAATAATCAATGACTGGTTACTCTCCTGAACGCTGTCGAGTCCTTGTCTGTATTACTGTTGTAAATAAACAGGCATCAGCCTTCAAAATTTGCCCCTTTGGATTTTATAATGCATATTGCTGGTTTCAAGAAGTTATTTAAAGCAATATTTTCCCTAAGGAATGAGTGTTCGATAACCAACTTTAAAAAAAATTAATAAAAGAAAAAAAGGCTTTTATTATAGTCAACTAAGAATGCAGCAAGCCTGATTCCAAAGAGAACAGAGTAAAAGAGGTAAACATGACTGCTTTACTTTTCAGATTTATTCCTTTCAGGGAAACCAAGGAACAGTTTTGACAGCCTCAGGGAAAATGGCATGGCCTGACCCAAACAGGAAAGGCTTTCACAGGGGCCACTATCCCAGCAAATGCTTTAAAGGGATCACTTTCCTAAAGAGTATTCTCATAAAAATTAAACGCAGAGGAGTCATCTATTCAAGCATTGCCAGGGTGAGGTGGGTGAAAAAGAGTCATATCTGGTGTGAGGGGTGTATTTATGCACCTTTGTCGCAGAAAACAAGTAACTTTGCATGGCAGCTGCACTTTGGTGCAGGCAGAGTCAGCTTCCATTCAAACTAACAAGCCAATCAACCTCATGCTTATACCAAAATTATATGCCTGAGATAAAAAAAGCTCCTCAGTCAACTTATTTTAAAATGGTTTTTAAAGTGATTCTTTCGAAGAATTTAAGAATAAAAGTAAAAGAGAGTTTGACTAATTTGGAAGTTTTCTTTTCCCCGGGTCAACTCTGTGAATCTTTAGATACAATTTGATGCCAAAACACTGCTCTGCCTTCAATGATCTTCTAGGACACCAGCCAGCAGAACGCTAATATGTTGGTAAACATTTCTTTCATTTTCTTACTTTGATATAAAAAAAAAATGTGGACAAGTAAAGGCCTACAGATGTCCTTATGTAATATTCCTTGCAGCTCCCTAGCCTTTAGGGTATATGTAGAGAGGAAAGCCAAGCAATCCTGCAAAATACACAAAGTTTTAACAAACACACTCCATGCACTACACAAATAAAGCTTTACCTTTTCAAAAATGTATTTGCTACATCAGTCAGCCTTGTGCTTCTTGGTCTAAATCTTGTTCACGTGCTTTTTTTAAATACAAACATTGGCAAATGCTTTAAGAACTCAGATTTTCCTAGTGCAGCCATAGCCAAACTATGCAATAGTTTCATCCAAATACAACTGTGTGCCTTTACATTATTCATTATTTTCTATCAAAAGAATAATATGGTTGAGAATAAAAGCATTAGCCCATTATATGCAACTGATTATGACAGGCCCATTATGCTGGCATAATAAGGCAGGCTGCTTTGGCAGTGAAATGAGAGCTGCAACCTACCAACTGCAAACTTAGATCTTGAAATCCTCCCCAGCAGTCAAACAGATTCAGCTAGATTTTATTTTTCCTGGTTTTTTTTCATTACCTTCCTTTTCATAAAGTTCATGCTTTGAGTCTTAGTAGTCAAGCTGTCCCTGTTTAAAGCAGAAAAACTGTCTAGAGGTTAAAAAAACCCAACTGAGCGTTTAGTTAAAAATTGGGAGCTTGGATACTTTACTTTTACAAAATAATGCAATGCAACACCACCCATCTCAATCAGATGCCTCCATTATCCCACCACAGCCACGGACAAACTCACTGGGCATTTCTGTGTTCCTCAGAACCACACAGAGCAGATGGCAAGTGCATTCCTGGCCTTACTGTAAACTTGAAATGGTGCCCTGGGTAGAGCACAAGTTTCATGTCCATGTCCTTACACTCAGGGAGCTGTTTGGATGACTTAGAGCACGGATATAATGTGTCTCTGATTGCCTTATAGGAAAATTTGCATAAGACAATTTAAAAGAAGGTAACAAAATGGAAAAGTCAAACTCTGCTAAACTTGCAAAATCGCACAGCTAAGTTGTGTATTTTGCTACTGTGTTTCCAAAGGAAAATCTAGCACAAAATTAAAACATTCACAAGTAATTGCTCTGTGAGATCCTCGTACAGCACAGAGGTTTGGGCTGCAAAAATACCATTCACTCGAGTTCCACGTCATGCAGCTTAAGCCAAAAATATAACTAAGATATAAAGTGTTGCATTTCACTTTACTCAAGTCTCCAATCTCTGGAAACTGTAATGAATATGCACTACAAAATAGGAGCTGGATTTGGAAAAACACTGACATATGATGTAAATTCATTTTAAATTTAAATTTTAGAGATATGTTTGCAATTATCAGCATGTTGTTAAAGAATCTCATCCTGAGAATATCATCAAATAGTAATGTGAAATACAGTGTTACCATTTTGAGAACAAAGGGACTCTGAATGAGTAATCAATAGCAACTGGCAGAAAATGAGGCATTAATTATGATCCTCTCTAGTGTTTTGTCTCAAAAAAGGTTTCATTAAATATATTGTGCTAACCTGTACATCTTCAAGCCATTACCAATAGATTTGATCAAATACATTTTTGGACTGTTTCTGGAGGAGGAAAATATCAGAATCAGAAAAACCAAAACAACATCTAAAGTATTATATGATAACTTGAGCTTTTTTTCTTGATCAATTTAAAGGAAATGAGGGGCTGCTAATAAAACATCTCAGGAGAGGATCATCTAACAACATGTTGATAATTGCAAACATATTCCTCATTTAAAAAAAAAATACTTAGATCTTATAATCTCAATGTAGTCTCTCGAAAATTTAATTATCATCTCCTATACCTAAAGTATCATGCAGGTTTGAGAAGATAATGACAGTCATCCATCAACTGCATCCTGCCAGTGTAATCAGGCTAATCTAGCTCACTGGATTAAAAACCAGCTACCTAGGGTACTAAATACTGAAGTGATGCAACATCACAAACAAAATAACATTTAGCTTTACTGTCTTTCCAATTATTGTTAACGCTGATGAATATCAAGTTATCAATATATTCTCTTCTTACACCAAAGCTTTTCCAGATCACCATGAGCTGCTTATTCATGTGTGTACTAAGCAGAATCTGCTACTATGGCAAATTCTGTTTATATGTAAATATACTGGGACTGAGCACAGGGGCAGAGGAGAGAGAAGAAAGAAGTTTATTCAGAATTACATATATGGGGTTTTTTAAGCAGTCAGAAGAGTAAAGATTAAATGCGAAGGGAAGGAAACATTTTCTATTCTTTCTACATCTAAAGGGCTTTAAAGCACCTGATTAACACACATATTTTGAAGAGTCCCTTCCTTCTCTTCTGCAATACTGGCTTCCCTGCACTGATAGTGCCTATTGGCAGGACTACAAATTCTGTTTTACGCTTCTAAAGCAGCCCCCTGCTGCTGTTGGTGTCCAATCCCGGAGGTTATGCTGGCTCAGCTTGTCTCCGTTCATCCCCCCGGGCAAGGTATTTTCGCCTTGCTGACTGAATTGGAGGAAGGCATTACTAAGCATTGTGATTACAGGTCAGCCACCCCTCCCTTTGCCTTTGAATCTTCTCGCTACATTATGAAAACAGTAATTTGAACAGCTTCCTTACTGTGATGATACAAAAGCAGGTTTTCAGAGAACTCCAAAATGTAGAAGAGAAGCTGCTGAGGGCTTATTCATCTACTTTTTAATTTTTTTGGTACCAGCCTCGCAGCTTTTCTCTATGATTTCAAGATATAAGCGTGAGGAGTCAACATTATAATAAAAGACTTCCCACTACATCTTATTTACAGAAGTCAGACTACAAAGGATACTATAAAACTCGAATTATCCTTGCATCTGTTTCTCCCTCTGCATCTTCGGTAAAATTATTTATTTCAGACCATTGGTAGAATGTTTCATGTATCCAGTACTGGGAGCTGTACATCTCTCCCACACAACCAAGAGAAAAATCTCTCTTGCTCTTAAGCAGCAAGTCAGAAAACGTGTAACATGATGAGGGTTCATTAATATAGCAACCAGATAATTGTTAGGACTTAACATGCAGGGCCCATATGTTTTCACATATGATCAAGTGAGAGCTCAGTTCAATACCAGGGGGCTAAGAAAAGGATAGACACACCCAGGAAGTATCTTAGGCTAGAATCAAATCCCCCTAATAAATGTTGCCCTTCTCTCCCTGCTCTTCAGAAACCTGTGCCATCAGGAACACTAGCATCTTGAAAAACACTCCACAACACAACTGAAATGAAAGCAAGTTGGATGGTTTAGCTCCACAAAAGAGGAATCAAAATTGGTCTTGTGCTTCTTTCCATCCCTGACTGTCTGCCTAAACTGGAGTCTCCCCCAGCCCATCCCAGGAAGCAAAGTAGCAGGTTGCCTACACCACTCATCTCCTCCTTCCCAATTCTACTCTTGGCCTGTATTCTTTTTGAGAGCAGTTATCTGTGCAGATGTGAAGTTTAGGAAGGGACTTCATCTCCTATGAAGTAAGAGAGGAAGGTAAATGGGGGCTTAGCATACTAGAGTAGTTACAGACAAAAGGAATAAACACTTAAAGAAAATCCAAAGGGCAATCCAGCTCATTCAGACACACAGGCATGGCTGGGAGGACAGAACTGAGCTAATATTTTCCCCATCCTCCACTAATACCGTAAATTTGTAATTGAGAAGCACCCAGCTCTGAGGCAGCCAGATTAGCTGGACACAAACAGTAATTCACCACAGAAATTATATCTGCACTCCATGGTGTAACATGCTTTTTACTTCCTCAGGCAGCAGTGTGCAAGATACCATATACTGATTTACAGGATATTCATAACCTTAAACACAAGTAAACACAATCAAAAAAATAAAGGTGGCAAGAAAATTTGCCAAACCTAAACAGCCTGACAAAGAAGGGCAAAGACAAGAAACAGTTTGTCTGGTAAGACATTCAAAATGATTCCTTGCAGAACTGCTCCCCCTTTATAAATAGCATCCCTCCTCCAACTAGAACGAATTCCTAACACCTGCTACCCGCTCCAGTCCGGGGGGAATGTCTTCCCTGATTAACTTCAGGTGGTCACCTCCAGCTTGATACCGAAAAAAAGAAATCTAGCCTGTGCCCAGCACATTTTTACTTTCTAAAAAGGTTCTGCAGGCTCCTTATCTGCTGAGAGACAGGAGATATTTTCCCAATAGCACAATAAGTAATTCATTTCTAATAAATCATGATCAAGAGGAAGTTAATATTGCTTGATTCTACCCGAGAAGTAAAATGAAGCAAAACAAACTGAAGTTCTGGCATTCCATCTGCCCTTAAACTATATATCCCTCTCCCCATCCCAATCTTTTAAGATGGTATCAGCTGGCAGAATCCAGAGTCACTGCTTCAGTTAACATTCTGTCAGCCTTTCCTTCGGCAGCTGCATTTCTTAGAGATTGAGAGCTCAGCTGTAAAAATCTGCTTTGGGGAGACACCTGATATCAAAAGTGTCAGAGAAGAGGAGATTAAAAAGAGAAAATTTACCAAATAAAGTCAGTTTGTCAGTTTTAAAGTTATATTGCTATTAAAACCCACACACATGTAAAAGCCTTAAAATTTTTTATACTTCCATAACTCAGTATTGCTCAGACTTAAATAGACATTATGTTCTCTAAACTGTTGCTAAAACTATGTGAGGAAGAAAAGTAACTGGTGCCACTGTTTGTCATCTTTCTGAGGCCCCGCAGAGAGGAAAGGTCCAGAATCTCATACAATTTTCTGCCTCATTGGAAAGATCCATCTAAAGCATCTTCAAACACACACCTGCAGTGAGGAGGAAGAGCTTCCTTGTTGCTGTTTAATAGACTCTGTTAAATAGAAACTTTAGCAAACATCCTTGGAGCAACTGCAGAGAATGCAGCTATTGGGGGCTGCACCTGCAGGAAGACTTATTTGGATGCTTTCAAACCCATTTAAAGAACAGCCACATTTTAAAATACAATGTGCTACAAATACCTTTTTCTACTCTGACTCTTACATTCCAAGTAACATCTCGGCTGTCAGATACCACTGAAACACTACTGTGCCCCACTAGTCACAATCATTCATTTCTTTCACTCTTATCACTTCCAAGTTTTTTGTTCTTACAAAACTTGTATTTCCAATTACATTTTTCATACTGTTCTTGACTTGGCCATTTTTGTCAGCAAATCTCATTTCTGCTTCCCACATACATTTTTATATGCTCTCACCTCCTAACACTCACGTTTTTGTCTCTATGCTTATTCTTCCAGCTGTTACCTGATGCTTTACTAAAAAATTTAAATCAGGTAATCTTCTCCATTACACTCTGTAAGTGTCTTACAATTACACAGTTTATGAGCATATTAAAAATACTTCTAGGTTGGTGCTGTTCAGTTCTATTAATTCTTCTCTATGTATTAAGCTGGTATCTAGATCCTACTATAGATATTTTCACTTTTGCTTGACTAATCCTCAACATCCTACCAGTAACATAAAAAAAAGTTGCCATTTTTGCCCATGCACAATATGAGCAAGGTTTTCTCTTCTCCCTAGACAGCTCAAACTTCTGGAATTGTACTCTTATTACACTTCCTTAGCCTGTGAGATGGCTGTTAGAGAGTGTACTCTGAGATAACACTTGCCCCAACATTGCAGATTTGAATTCTGCTCAAACTGTTCTAAAGTCTCTTTAAATTTTAAAGAGGCAAATTACTGACTATGCAAAGGCAAAGTAACGTACACTTGCAAACATTTCTTTTGCTAAAGTGATCATTTGTTAAATTGCCCAAGAAATTGGTGCTAAAGGCATTTTTTGAGTTTATTTCAAAAGTTTTTAAAGTGTTTGTTAAGAGACATTTTTTTTTTTTCACAAAAACATCCCCAAACTTTTTAGTCTGTGAAGGATGTAACAACCAATAAATACAGTTGTTCATGCTATAATTTTATTCTTTAATACCAAATTTGCAGACAAGATACAAACTTTTAAAATTCCACATTAAATTGTGAAGAAAGGAGAAATTGGTAAAGTCTGAAAAGCTGTCTGAAATCATGTCTTAGTATGTTTACTTGAAGTATATTCCCATAAGGAGCACTAAGTGTGGTGCTAATGTGCATAAAATCTTACTGTCATACTGCAAAATTCAGGCTAATTTAATAATGCCTGATGTGCATTACATCATATTGCAGTGATGTAATAATATGTTGCTAAATGAGTCACCTCCCATTAACTTCAGGGCAACAGCAGAGTTGATGGCTAGTGAAGGAAAAATGGTACAGCAATATTACTGGAAATATGGATGGGCCATCTTTCCACTGGATTTCTTTTTCATCTAAAAAAATCAAGATTCTGAAGGAGCCTTAGTTATTACCAATATACACAAAACTTACATAACAATAGCAGCATAAATGAGTTAAAAATCTATCTGCCACTAAATAAAATATATGTAGTGTACAGATTATCATATAGATTCTTCATATGCTCTCTGTGTAGTACTATATATTCCATGGAATATGTCTATATATCATGGACTATAGAGTAGTAAATATTTTATACAGTATTATATATATATAATTGTGCATAGTCTAAGTTAAATGTATTTAGTATAATCAATCCATAGCTCCCTACAGCATTCAAGTGTACTACAGATTTACCATCAAAGTTTTTTCTACGTGAATTTTGTAACTTTTCCTGTGTCCCACCATCATGCAGAACATAGAGATAGTGAGTTAGAAAAATAAATAAGGATATGTCTCTTTGTAGAAAGACTACACTTTAAATCAAAAGTGCTGAATGCCTCTGAAGTTCTTGCCCAGCATCCATTACATTTAGTAGTTGATTCTATCTCCTTTCCCACACATGGGACAGCATGCAGACTTGAAATTATTATGAAGGAAGGGTAAATGTGTTATCTCCACATGGCAGAAAATCCATAATGTCTATTTTTCATGCATGATTGTTTAGAATGAAAACAGAATGTTAAGGAGATAGTCACCAACAATTTACTGTCTTGAGCCCAGAGATGCCAGTGGGGAGAGACTGTGCCTGGCACACAAGAACAGGCCCTGGGAGGCTGAAGGAGCAGCCCCCCCTCTCTCCACCAATTATCCAGGGCCCTCACGGGCTCCTGGGGATAAAGTTCGCCTCTGTGAAGACCCACAGAAACAATTAGAAGAATTAGTGTAACAGCTACACATGTACTGCACATTTATCTCCATTTCAGTTTGGAAATAGTGCAGATTCCTGGCTTTCTTCGAGCTCAGACCTGTCAGAGCCACGAGCAGGGACAGCTGGGTACCTTTTGATGCCACTGGAAATGGGAGTCGTGCATTCAATATCTGAAGTCTAATCTTGTTTCCTTTACATAAGCAACAGCTTTCAGTACTAGATGGCACAAATGTGAAGAAAATCTCTTATTACAAGAAGCTTTCTGAAAGTTTAATCTTTACCTGATTTAAGATTAGTGGAAAGATGCCCTTCCCAAATCTGCAATTACAAGGCCAACAGCAATTGTGGAATCCCCCACAAAAATCACAAACCACCAGGCTCCCTCCAACTCAAAGACACAAATAGAGACTTTATGTCAAGCCATGTAGCATTGCATTTCATTCTGACAGCAAAACAGAGTTTTTATATTTCATCTAAGAGCTGTCATTTCACTATCCAGGCAAAAGTTTTCGATAGTCATCTCAATAAAGCCTCGATTTGTCATCTTATCCATCCACTTAGTCTATATACTCTTAGATACTCCTTTTTGGCTTGCTTTAAACACCTGACAGGAAGAAAACCTGAAAATCTGCACTTCTGTTAGACAAATATTCATAAATTAGCCACATTTACATTCTTGTGACTAAATGTTATATCTGAATCACAGTTCATTACCTAAGTTGCTCAGATTCTTAAGTTACACTGAAAATCAATCACACTTCAACTCCTACAGCCTAAATATAAAGCCTGTAGGTAGCCAACAGTCCCTACCAATCACTGCTTAGATTATTTTCAGTAAAAGGTGAGAAGTGATACTAAGATTCTTAAACATTGCAGTTTACAGTGGTCTTGAAAATTTTCATTCCAGCCCTCTGTAAACTTAACAGGAAGTAAAAATTAAAACTCATCACACACTCGCACCAGGTTATTAAAATCATTTACACCAGTGACATATATAAGAACTATGGTAGGAGAAGGACAAGTTTAAGAGTATTTGGAGAAGGTAGGTATTTTCAATTAATCTGTACCCAGAAGATATACTCAGAAGACCAACTGGCTCTTGCCATTCCTGCCATTTCAGAAACCTTAGCCACTGTCTTTGAAAAACCCATGGTTTGGAGAGAGTGCAGAGGCTAAAAAAGAGTAGGATTGCCTGGTTTGAGAGAGGAAGAAAAGCAGTGGCTTGTAATTCCTCAACAATTTAAATTTCCTTTTTTTGAAGAATACTGGAAAAAATAGACTGCAAATGTCAGAAGATAATGAAGAAGTGATTCAGATTCAGCTGGAATAAACTATGTAAAACCAAACTCATTTCCTTCTCAGATTGTATAAGAGATGTTTTAATGTGGCTTTTACTACTTTTGCATTTCACAGGTGAACTAAGGAATCAAGGACAACTAAAACTAGTGCTGAATACAGAGCATAGCTGATTAAAAAACAGCTAAGAGTTCATGATCAGCAGTGGGTGAATGTATTAACTGAGACTTTGCAGGCGTCTGTTTTGGGCATCATTCCACCTCTTAATTAGTGAGTTGGATGAAAAATGAAGACTACATTTACTAAATTCACAAAACAAATAACCCATAAGGATCTCCAAATGCAGTGCAAGCCTGGAATTCAAAATTGGACTCACAAATTTCGAGATGGTAGAAGCAATGTGTTAAAAAAGTGAATACATTTTCGTACGTGGAACCTGTAAACTGAAAAATACAGGGTGAGGAATGACAAGCCAGCCAGCATTACCATAAAAAGGTATTGGGAAATTTTAGATCACCATGATTCAAACAGGTATCAGAGACTGGGTATTTGTTAGGGGAAAAAAGTAAATACCATACAGCAAAAAAATCACAGTATTGTCAGAAAGATCTAGAAAATTTCTTTTTGCCATGGTGGTCAGGCCTTAGATGAGGTACCTGATCTAGTTAAAACACTGGAATTTCCTGGGGTTCTGAATGTACTGAAGAACATTCAGAGTAGTGCATAAGCTTTTCTACTAATGTTTCAATCTGAGACAGACCCTGTTACATATCCACTATGAAAATATACCTATACAAGGGCACTATACACACCCATGTGAAAATTAACTCCAGTTATGTCTTATCTTTTCTAGGGACTCCTTATCATCCTAATCATGTAGTGGATTTCCAGCCTCTACAGACTTAAAAGAGAACAGATTCTTCCCTGTGTGCACTGTCTGTAAGACAAGAGTTAGCTACTTTAATTACAATGATATTTAGATAAAGCATCAGGGAAACTTTTTAAAAGTATGTTTAAGTAATGGAAAACAAAAGCCAGTGTGGTCACACAGCCTCCTCCACCTCCAGACATCTTTAAGAACTACATAAGCATGTCAGGGACAATGCAGCTGATTCTTCATTTGGATTGTAATGACCTCTCATGACCACTTTTGACCTTCTCTATGACAGCTTTCAAATATTGTAGCTACAACGAGAACTGTATGTCAAGCACTACCATGCATTTATAGAAAACATAAAAAAAACACCAAAAAGGTTGAGAAATCCCATCACATTTCAAGTTAACAAATTATTTCAAACACTGGAAGATTTACCTGATAAGACCAAAATAAAGTACAAACTGTAACTTATCACATTAATTTAAATTGAATTAAAATTGAATTGAAAGTTAACTTTATGATAATTTTCTATTATCCTGAATATAAAAACAAAACAGATTTACCTATAAAAACACTTCCCCTGTATACTAAAAATGTATACTAAAAAACTTTAAGGAAAAAAAATTGTGACAGAGGAAATAGTAGGAAGCTTATCAAAGGGATAAACAGAACTAAAAGTGCAAAGGTATAAAGAGAACTAAAAGTCATTGTAACAGAAAAAAATACATATAAGTTTTTGGTTTTAAAACAGCTATATGTAAAAAATTGATATTAATGGTATTACATAGAAACAATTATAAATACACAGATATAAAAGGATTTTCCTCAATGAGAGAGAAACCAAACAATAAAAATTACACTCATTACCACAAAGCAAAACAGAATTTTATACAAAATTAACCCATTTTCCAATACAAAACATTAACTTAATGAAAGAGTAAAGTGGAAATTAATTTCCTTCAAAACTAATGTCAAGTTTAAGTTATTATACTTAGGTACAGCACATCCAGAGTTATTTGAACAATTGTAATAACACTAATACAATGTTTTACTGTCTAGACTGGCACTAATGTGAAGCCCATGATTAAGGTGAAGAGGTATGACTGCATTCTGGGAGAACATTCCTGAAAGCTCACCCATGAGGTACAAATAGGTCTTTGTTTGCCACATCTGTGTTGCAGAGAACCAGTAAAGGCTGTGAGAACAATCCTTTCTCAATAGAGGAAGCACTGCCACATGGTGCTGCCCATTCCCACTTCCCAAACTACGAGTTAAAAGACTAAAAACCAAGATGTCTAACTCCTATGCTAAGTTTTATCCTCTAGAAGAGAGATATTCCGGAAAATATCAGTTCAAAGCCAATAGTCTGCTTCGTAAAATTAAAAGAGGATTCCTCTTTGAAAAAATAAGCACAAATTAATTTCTTAGAACTATAAA
The DNA here is from genome assembly GCF_003945595.2 of Pipra filicauda. Taxonomy (NCBI): domain Eukaryota; kingdom Metazoa; phylum Chordata; class Aves; order Passeriformes; family Pipridae; genus Pipra; species Pipra filicauda. The sequence continues at coordinate 4,607,815 of NW_024104976.1, read as the reverse complement.
CATAATATATTAGTTATTTAAATCTTTATCAACAGACACTGAATGTAATCAAATGTTAATTATACTTTTAAACAGTCAAACTTCCTGTACATTCAAAACAGACTTTTAAACAATGAGCAGAATATTATTCTTAGTGTGGCTCATTAGAAATAACATGGAAGAAATTGTCACTCTAAAATGAAGATTTAGAGACACAAAAAGAAAGTTTTTCTAATCAAAAATCACATCATCAAAATGACAAAACAATACAACGTTACACACTAATTGTTACACCTAATTGTTAAATCAAACTCAGTATGTTCAGACCTGTAACAACTTCCCTTTTACTCCAAACCTGAGCTACTTGCAGAAGTATCTCCTCTAAGTGGGTGTATGTAAGTACAAGGCAATCTGCAATCTGACCACATGGAACACAGAAAATTTATTCTGCAAACTGTGGAATACATTCCTCTTTATTACGTTTGGTAGCTTAAACTAAATTTTAGTTCAGCTTATTGCATTTGCTTTCAATCATCCCTGTACTTACCTGACAGCCTGGTAAGCCTGTATCTCTCCCATACAATGGAAATGGACCTCTGTCTGAGGTTTTTCCTATAAAAGAAAGACATTTGAAATGAGGTTATTTTTACAATCTGCTAGATATCTGCATCAGTTGTCCCTGGATATGCAATTGAGAAAACCCATTAGCATCATAGTAAATTTACAAACATTAAGTCTCATGAATAAAAGCAGGTTTTTATATATCTGTGTTTAACACACTCCAAGAGCACTACAGGAAGAGATTACATACTTACCTAATTAAATTCCTAAATAACCAGTCAGATACTATAAAATATGCCTATTCAGTATGTTTAAATAAAAAGGGTCCATTTTCATTTCCATGATCAATGAGCAACAGCACAGACACTTTTAGACATCTCTCCTTTCTACATGAAACCAACACTTAGCTGGTACCCACCTTAGGCCACAAATATACTGAGCAGTAAAATAAAAGCACATGAAAAGTAAACAAAACCAATTCAGAACAAGGAAACTCACACCAAGAGCTGAATCATTCAGCTCTTGACACTCACCCCTAAATCCTTAGAAATCTTTTTGCCTCGTGTACAGATCAGTACAAAAAATCAAACAATACAAGCGGTCAAGACAGTAAAATAGACCTTTCTCTTCTGCCATATATGCAATCTTTGCCTGTAGGTAGCACACATAGAACACTCCTGCAGAGTGGCTGACTTCTGATATTGCTGTCTGAGGTCACAAGACATTAGCAATGGATTTGTCAATCCCAAGAAAACTACGTAGTGCTTATTTGTTAGATATGCCACCAAAGTGGGATGTTTGGATATTAAAACTCACTGTGAAAGTTCTCCAGTAGAGCTTGGAAGTTTATCAACCAACACTTTTTAAAAAATCTTGAATACAAGCTTGCTGAACAAAGCCAAGCATCAGAGAGTGATCAAGTATGTGCATAATAGAAAACACCAAATGCATGTGCCTGCCCTAATTATGACACAGGTAGAACTAAGAAACACCCTGTAACACCACTGAGAGCCTTATCCAAAGGTAAGCATTAATAAATCATGATATCTACCTATTTGTAAATGAATGCTATCTTACCAACTAGGCATTCCCTTTTCTAAACAATGTGTGTGTTATCCAGTCCTCATAAGAAGAAAAAGTAGCCCTTCTTACACGTTCCCATTTCAGTGACAAATAGCTCCACGCTATTGCAATTGCACTTCTAGAACAGGACTTCCTCCGCTTTTTCCAATTTTCTCTTTTACTACCAAAACCCCCTAAATGCCATTTTGTAAGAGGAAAAACTAAAGTATGTTTGCTGTTCATTTAAAAAGTGCATCTTATGTAAGCAGGGAGGAAGAGGAAGTTTGAATCTCTTGGAACAACATCTCTGCAAGATTATCATCTTGATAACTACAGGTATTCTGGTCAAGAATAGTTTGTTTGAAAAATGGCAGCTCTGCTGTAACAAAGGGAGGAAAAAAGTTGACATTTTTCTGCTGAAGCAATTTGCCTCTCACAACTATCGAGCACCAAGCAAATAAAATACCTACCATGCAAAATTATAAGTAGTAGGATGAATCATGTTGTTCATATTAAACCAGACTCAGCATTTTCTTTCCAGAAAATGAGAATCTCATACCATATGATAAACAACTTTGACTGAACTGTGCAGTATTCCAGGCAGGCTTTAAAACAAATATTTGTACAAGAGTCAATTACAGAGGCTAGAAAAATTATGATTTAAATTATGGTTTGTGCAGCTAGCAAGAAATTGTTAGATATGAATGCATAAAATCATGTTATTTAAATGTTATAATTTTTAAGTTTGGCAGGTTCATACCAAAGGAAAAAAGCTTACCAGAATGTCTAATCTCTAGTAAATTCGGTTCTAAGAAATGATCGAGAAAAGTCAAGGCTTCCTGATGCTGCACTGCCCAAGTATTTATCAAAAATTAGAGCTGGAGCAAATTAACATTTAGCCTGTGTTCAAACTCAGGCTCAGCTTTTCAATGAAGGGCTTGGAAAGCGGCGTAGGATCAAGTACAAGAGGGTGCCTTTCACGGAGTCTTCCAAACACATCCCCAGTGCAAGCACTTAGATACGACTCTCAAACCTGCAGCAGTGTCACAATGTTAAAGGCACCTGTTTTAAACGAGAATCCACAGGCACACACTACAGCAACACACACTGAGCCCACACTCAACTCCTGCCCCTGGTTCTCTCTGTGCTGTGGTCCCTGGTGCAGGGCTGGAGCAGTGCTGGCGACAGCAGAAGGGTGGGACAGGGAGGTGAGCGATCCCAGGCACCACTACAGCACATCTCCTGATAGACTGACAGAAGAGCATAAAAACATAGAGGTTACTGTAAAAACTGGAATCCCAGTGCTTATGAGCACATAAACTTCAAAAATACATGAGACTGAGAGTCAAAACAGACCCTGAAACATCTTGCAGGTTTACCCCACAAGGTTTGCTGTTGTGTATTTCTGTTGTGTATTTTATACCCTCTCTCAATTTTTGCCTCAGTGCTCACTACACAGATGGCAATAGTCTCTTTTTCAGTAAAGCTGAAAATTCAGAAACATTAATGGAGATGTAAGGAAACTCATTATGGCACCTGACATTAATTGGAAGAAGGAAGAGGAGTTTGCAAAAACACTATTAAATGACAAAATCCTCACTGAATGCTTCCATTTGTGCAGGTTTGTGTAGACATGGCTATAAGGCAGTGTGTAGATATACCAGTTGGGAAGGTAAAGTAGATGCCCAGATGAAATTTATTTCCTCACCAGATCTAATTTCATTTTCACACAATATTCATGAGAAGTAAAGGAACTTTGGCCACTTTTCCCAGCCTGAACACTTGCCATCAGACCTGTGCAGGAAGGCTTCCTACGCAAGGCTGGTGGGAATCATCAGCTCCCTGCTCACCTTTATCTCCCACCTCCTAACTCACATTTCAAAAGTTACATGCTGTCATTTTAGGAGCAAAATCTATGCCTTGCTTACAAAGTAGCACCATGGTAAACTTTTCTTCAGGTTACATACTAGTGGCTTCATATACCAGATCTTTGTATTCGAACCAGATCTGGAACAAAGGAATGGGCATTTAAAAATAATTTAGTGGGCTATATAGAAAAATCTTACATCTGCCACAGGTCAAGTCACAAGGCATTTGAATCTTTTAATAACTTGGAATTAGTGTGTTTTGTTGGTTTGGGTTTTCTTTTTTTTTTTGAAGTTTCATGAGTTTTCGTCAAAAAAACCTTCAACAACCTAATTGCTACCTAACAGGCCTCATGTCCAAGGACTATGGAGTTAAAAGAAACCTAACCAAGAAAATCCCACTAGGCATTCTGAACCACAGATATTTCCCAACTGTATAAATTTAAAACCTTGACAGATTCTTTACCAATTCAAACATTAACAGGCATTTAGTAAACCGTTATTTTTCTCTTGCAATCACTTATCTAAATGTGATACGCTCACAACTTCACATAGATTTTGAATACCACACAAGGAATTGTCTTCCATAATATCTCTATGTGTATAACAGCTGTGCAGCCTAAATACTCCTAACACAGAACAAACTGAAACAGCACGATGCAAAGTGAGAGTGAGCTGAAAACAGCCCTACATTAGCTCAGCTGAGGACTACTTCAGTGAATGTGCTATAAATGCCTGCCAGTAGTGAAACAGCCCTTTCCCACTGCTTCTAGATAATGCTTGGCTTCAGAGAAGATGACAGAACTCTCCAAAAAATTACTTCAATTCCCAGAGTTAACCCTTTGCAGACTGAAGATCTGTCTGTGCATTGCTAAGACTTTGGGTGGCAATCTGGAAAGTGAGAGTGTTTCTGACCGAGGCCATGTTTGTCCCCCACATGAAGGCACAGTGACCACAGCTGGCAGCTGCTCTGTTTGTCACACATGAAGTATGGTTGCCCTACTTGCACGGACAATCTGCTTTCAGTGAATCCTGAAGCATGTTTTTACAGTTCCTAATCATCATTTCATCACTGACAACACTGTTAACCGTATAGACAATCTACCCAAAAGTCAGTTTATAACAAAACATTGTTGACATCTTTGAGATTTTTTTCTTTTAAAGTTATTAAACTGGCATTGGTAATTTGACTAGAAATCAATTTTTATACTGCTTTCTCCTCCTCCACATCAAGCAAAGTGTGTGTCTTTGTTACTCACAGAATTAATACATCCAAATAATTTTTCATATGCAGATCCAATATAACAAGGAAGAAGCTACACAAGCTACACTGACAGGCACAAACAAATGATGCAAGAAAAACATGCAAAGTAAACATTTTTCTACTAATCAATATCACTTTCCAACTTATCATGAAGTAGAAAGTACATAAAGTTTATAGAATAAGATCCTTACCGGTCCATTCTTTATTTTTTAAAATTCTGTCGGTGTTAAAAATTCTAATTCAGCAAATATTCAGTACAGTGTAATAAAATTATGTTTTAATCAAACAGAAAACTAGCCCTGCTCTTAGGATTTTGTGTGTTGCTTTCTTCTTTGAGGCAAGACTGACTGACACACGCAGCCATAAAAATTTTATATCCAGATATTTCCCACAGCACCAGAGGAATAATTTCTTCCTTTTCTATTGCTATAATAAGCCTACTCATTAATAGAGGTTGTCACAGTTTTAGTCTCTGTCTCATACCTACAATGTCTCCTCTAACATTTTAAAGATATATAATGCACACATGTATATATTGTGAATACATATAAAAATACTACACGTATTTTTCCGTACAATACTTGCGACCAAAACTCCTGGAAATGAAACAGAGATCTGAAGCAACACAATTTGAAGAAATGGCTTAAAACCCATGACCTCCCATTCTCTCCAGGCCAATGTTTAAGTACCCCTGGCTGACGTGTGCCAGGCACACTGCTGGCTGCACTGGGCATGTTTGACAAGGCAGTGCCAACAAGTGCAGCTGCTGGACTTGCAGCACCCTCCTCCTGTTCATCCCCAGCCAAATTACTCACTCAGCTATGAACAATGAAGCAGCAACACAGGAAAACGCCAAGTGCAAGTGAGATTAGTGATAAACTCCAGGATCCCTACAGAGGTCGGTGATTAGCAGGTCCCCAGTTGTAATCACTTCCCTCACCCAGCCTTTATCTCATCACACGCTCCATCTTAGCTCGGGCTCCTCCTGACTGCCAGCAGCTTCCCAATCAATAGCCCTCCCAGCCTTGCAAACTCATCCACACTCTCCTACCGTTTAATAAAGCAGCCAAATCTACATAACACCGATTGCCTGCAAACTTGTAACACACGTTTTTAACCTGAAGTTTAGTAAGTAGTTCAAACATGATAAAATCACCGTTATTGGAAAATGTTGTAATAAAGTAACAGAAGAAAAACTACAAAGGTAACTTAAGCAGGAATGCCATGCCCAAGTGGTGCTCAGCAGTGCAGTCCATACAGCTGAGCATAAGAACGTTGATCTATGTGTTCTAAGGAAATGGTATGTGCAGACTGTGACTAGTGAAAAAAATACATTATCTTAGATTATTTTTCCCCCCATACTGTGACATCTTCTAACACCAGTTTTCCCAGACAGCAGAAGTAAGTGTTTTAGCAAAGCATGGTTTTAACAGTACAGATTTGCCCCCTCCTCCTTTTCTTGGCCACAGTTTTGAAAGACTGTGATCCTACAGAAATAATAATGAGCAAGAAGTAAAAGTTTGATTTTGAATGAGATTTATGAGATTTAACAGTCCAGTCTCAGGTCTGCCAGAAATCTCCTAGGACTCTCCATACCATAAATTCTCATTTGTAAGACAGCATTATACTTCTGCTATCTAGTCCTATTATTTATTTGGAGCAAGAACTGTTTTTCACATCAAAATGATTCAAAAGGTGAAAATTCTGAAGTTGGAATTACATGGAATCTACCTCCCATTATAAATTTTGCAATTTAGGAACAATATTTCAGACAGCAAATACTGAATTATTGCTTTCGTTAACATTTGGACAAGATCATCTGCAAAAAATTTCTTTATTGTGTTTTCCAAATATTAGAAAAGTTCAGAAGTTTTTATACTTACAGTTGTGTAGGCATTTGAAGATGTCTTTCTCTGTTAGAATTCTACTGATTGAACCAACCAGGCAATAAATCTCAGAGTACATTTATAAAGATGTTAAACACAGAAGTCAAGGGATTTCTCACAACTTCTTTAACACAATATTTTAAAAAGAAATAATGTCAACGTGTGAAGTGGTATTAAAGAACCTGCTTCCCAAAGAGATGTCTTTGACACTTCCATTCCATTGATTTGTAAGTACTTCTAAGAAAAGATGGAGTATTTTGTCAGATTGCAGAGCACTGCACAGATCTTGTGCTATAAAAACAATTTATTAATGCTCTCATGTACTTCAAATATACAGGAGATAAGGGTGGACTAAATTCCACATTATATTTGGATTGACCCTATGAACTTGTAATTTATATGCTCATGTCAAACTAAGAACATTTCTATTCCAACAGAGGCTGAGCCATGAAGGCTCCTTGCTCAGTACTATTCCTGTCCCTCCACTTAGCAGGCTCACACTGTGCTAAATAACAAACCAAATGTTTGCAAGGCTAAAAGGGACTGAAGGCTCTGGCAGGAAGAATGCACATCAGTAACTGAGGGCAAGGGGAAGAGGGAGTACAAACCTGAAGAAAGAACTTTCTTCTCCTCCCTCGAGCATATGTGGGCAAGTATCTGCGAACCAAATAATCCCTGAATAGCTGCTCCATGGATTTAGTTTCAAATTCTCCACTACTGTGTCTACCCCAGGCTAACCTTCCCATAAATAATGTTAATGCTCTATTAACCCATTAATGTGTGTTATGCACAGAGAGAACAGCCAGTGTGAGAACAGACTAAAAATATACTAAAAATGGGGGAAATCAGGGATATCAAATATCCAGGAGACAATAACCAAATTGAGTTTGCATTTGAATACACACACGTTCCCCACTGGTGACAAGAAGGCATTTGTCATATACATTTACTCCCCTCACCCATCTATCCCATGTTTTTCTAGAATATTCAAGTGTCTTCACTTTGTCTGTGAAAGTATTTCTCCCTTTGCCACCTTCCTCATCTCATTCCCAAGGGTTTTAGTTAAAATTCTCAAGCAACTAACAAAGTTGCTACTTACAGCGAACATGAAAAGCATCCCTTGCTCTCCTGGTGTGGAAGTCGTCCCAGATCTAAGGACAGAAATTACTCAGCTTCTGCCAGTGACTTTGAACATCAAGTACATTCTTAAGTCTAAAGTCAAGAGGATTTTATAATTGGAAATGAATAGAGAATCCACACTTTACAACAAAATGCTACACCTGTTTCCAATTAAAAGATTATTTTGGTGACGCTACTTACTACAGATTGCTACATTACTCCATATATATATATATAAAAAATATAAATATATATATATAAATTCTGTAGGTATCTACAGCTTCTCTCACCATCCAAGATCTATTAATTTTCATTAGACTTGAAAAGTCAGCTTGTCAACAAAGAAAGATTCCTCCCTTGCCCATTCTCTGTACGAACACAGGCACAAACACAGCAAACATTTATAACCATCTTCCATAAGGCAACTGGCAAACATATACAATAGTCCTCTGTCATACAACACTTCTGACAGCTCTTATTTGGATGACTTGCACAATTCCCTGAAACTTCACCCTTCACAGGCAACATGGCCATCCCAATCACACAGGTAGAAGTTTGTGAATCAGGAATTCCCAAACTGTGGGCTCCAGACTAGGAGAAGAAAAAAAAAAACAAAAAAAAAAAACAAACAAAAAAAAAAAAAAAAAAAAAAAAAAAAAAAAAAAAAAAAAAAAAAAAAAAAAAAAAAAAAAAAAAAAAAAAAAAAAAAAAAAACCAAAGAAATCCAAACCTCAAACACCCATTAGATGCTAAAACAGATTTTGAAAGAAAACAAAACAATATGTTACGTGTTTTCCCAGTATTACTTCTTCAAGACACAATTTCTGCAGGCACCACAGAATAATCCAGTTACCTGTTAAAACAGGAGGGGAAATCCTCACCAGACAGTGCCTGAAAGGAGCCACCTCCTGTTCAGGGGTTGCAAACTCCTAACTATTCCCATGCACTGTATGTAGGCACACAGAGCCAAAAGGTGAAACAGATAGCCTAGATAAATACAAAGCACCTAAAATGCTAAGAGTTTAAAACAGGAGTTCTTATTTCAGTACTTACAGTAAGGGACTTCAAAATGTCCAGCAATTGAAAGCAATGTGCCCAAACCCTGAGGAGAACTGCACAGAGAACATCACTGTGCTGCACAAAGGGAAACTGGAGCTACATAGAGAATGAACTTTTAACTACCCACTAAAAAAACCAAAAACACTCAAAAAATCCAGATCTTCCTATACCATCCCCTCATCTGTAGGCACCCCATGTCCCCATGCATTTATGAAAACACTGATACCTCACTGCCAAGGCATCTCAAGGGTAAATACTGGGGGGGTTAAGTCATATACAAAACAGAACAACAAAACAAGAGTTGCAAAGGAAAACCTGTTTGCTGTTTATTTTGGGAGGTGAGACAAGGAGCATCCTTGATAGAGAAAAAAAAGTATAAGAAATAATAACAGTCATGGGAATGTGACTGAAGAAACATTAACAATAATAACCCGAGTCCAGACATAGTCAAGGTGAACATAAGTCTCAGATTTAAAAGCACCATGGAACATAGTGTGCTGTTCAATGAACTAAAGAATAAAACTTCATATATCAATAAATACTACCTCTCTGCTTGGCTACCCATGCTTTCCAAAGGCTTTAAATGACCTAGAGCAGATAAGGAAAACACTTTTCCCCTGCACGTTAAGAACAAAAGGAATACTCTTGGCAATATTGGTAATTATTTTATAAAAATGATAACATGAATAAGAATGATGAAATATTTTCTATTTCAACAGCAAGGAGGATGTAAAAGCAATTGCTAACATTCTGCACTTCTGTATCAGCAGGTCTAGATAACTTGACTCCAAAAGGATTAAAAATAATTTTTAAAAATACATATAAAGGAGTTCTCTCAGATATTAAGACAGGTTTTTACTTAAGTCTTAGAATACTCATTAAATGCAAGATCTCATTGTACATTTTGTACAATATTTAAAATAAGCAAATAGGATTATCCAAACAATTTATTCCTCTGATGGCAAATCATAAATAATGAAATCACCAAAATGGAATTTTATTAATAAAGGATTAGGCAGGTTAATGGTAATGTTCTGCAACCTGAATTTCTGGGAAAGATGTCTTTTTACACTGTGAGCTGGCAGAGTACACTATCAGTGTAGCTGATTTTTGTAAACTATGTGCATTGATACAATAAACTATTTGACAAAAAAGGATACATTTTAGAAGAATAACTTAAAGCAATAACCTAATCACTCATTAAAACAGTGATACATTAAGGGAGTAAAACCTAGGCACCAGACAAGGTTTCAAATGCAACTGTAAACAGAGGGACGTCACTGAATATTTTTCAGTGACATCAACATGACTCAAACCTTGCCCCTACATTTAGTCTTATTTGTCTTTTTTTTATTTCTTCCTCAAAGCTTAATCTAAACGTGTTACTGGAACTTCAGGGTTTGTTGGCAGATTGAAACAACTGAAGACAGGTCACTGTCCGGAGCACTCTGAGCTGCAGGGAAGGAATGAAGGTGCCTCTAACTCACCTGAGTGCAGGACTGGGACAAGGCCCTGCAGCCTGTCCCTGGATTTATCCTGAGGAGAAGGGTGGCAGCTACAGAAGCTTTCCATGTTGTCCCTTTATCCCAGCCTTTCCTGTTGGCCTCCCTCAGCAGCTCTGCAAAAAGCTCACCAGCCCTGGCAAATCCCAGAGGAATCTCCCCAGGCACTGAATGAAAAGCCCAAATGTCTGCCTTGGTGTTTGGAATATGTGGTTATGCACCTCAAAGTATTGCAAAGTGTAAATCTTCCTTCTAAGCCTAAACAGTATTAAAGAGTGAAAGCAAACCCACATGGGTTTTGTATCTCTTTATCTATTTTACCTGCTTGTACTCCAACTCCCTGACTACAAAACAGGTACTGTGGAGCTTGCATATTATTAAAGTAGCCTTTTATACACAAACTAGGATTAATTTCAAAGACACTTTCCCATTTCATACCTAGCTGTTATCTTTGCTCTAAGCTTTCAACTACACATTACTCCTTGATATCAAACAGTCATAAACACTTATAAAACACATTTTTCTTGATCTTGGTCGGAGTAACTCATCTGTGTCTCAGCATATCAAGCACATATTTTACTTCACATGCAGTTCTTTTCAACTTAAATTTATGTTTTTATCAATCTCCTCGCATCTAATTTTGCTATAACCAACTATACAGTTTATATGGAACCTGTCCTGCTTCATGTCTTTATCAGCCTGGAGCAGAAGACAGAGATTGCAAAAGACCCCACTCTGGGGTAGGCAGGTGGTGTATTTGAAGGCAGGACCACCATTCAGAGGAATGGGGACAATCTAGAGGATTGGGCCAACAGGAACCTCATCATATTCCACTACAACACATCCAAAGCCCTGCACGTGGCACAGAGCAGCCCCTTGGAGCAGTGCAGGTTGGGGTGGGAGGAGAAGGAGTGGACGGCACGGGGAGGTGAGTGACTATCCACCTCTGCTCTGCACACATCACAGGACAGCTAAAATATTGCACCCAATTTTGGAACCCCCAATTAAAAAGAAAAGAAACAAAACCCAGAAAAATAACAACTCATAAACAACACACAAACAAATCTAAGCTGGAGAGCAATAGAGTTAACAGAACGAATGCCACTGCTTCCAGGGGATGTGAAGGAGGTCTCACAAAGATCCCTTCTTTCAACTGGTATCACATCCATTCCAGAATCCTGGATTCTGAGATCCTGCAACTGGCAATTTTCCCTCCAGCTTCCTTTCACTCAAGTCAAATCACTTCCAATTTTTTCAACTTCCTTTTGCAATGACTTTGTGTGTCTGTTTTTCTGTACTGGTTTTTATTTTCATCTCATACATTGCCCCAACATCAAAATTCAGTGAAACAAATATAAGCTTTCCAATTCAACCGAATTAAGTCTTTTAATTATTCTTCACACCCTGGCTCTGCAAAAATGCTCATGCATTTAAAAAAACCCACACACCGATCCATACCATCTTTCCATGAGAACATTCTCACTTGGTCTCTGCGGTGAGTTTTAGGATTTTCTCTATGCTGTATGAAATAGTAAATGATACTGAATGATGATCAAAACTATCCTGTTTTGAGCAAACCATTTGAAGAAAAGTAATAAAAAGGATTAAGACTGATACTGAAATATCTGGGTCTCTCCATTTTTAGATTAAAAATTGCACAGTAAAGTAAAACATGGAATCATTGTAGGAGTTCCATGCTACAGCTGTATCTTGAAACTTTCACTACTTCTGTGTTAATTTAATTCTCACATATATTCTAATTAAAAACCAAAGTAGTACTGAGGTCATTTAAATTGCTGCACTTTTGCTTCTAGGGTTATATTCACAAAGTCTATTTTAAGAACTGCTTTGGAAGCAACTGATGTTTTATGCAGTGAACTGCTATTTTCCCAGATGAATAGAATATCCATTCTTTGGCTCACAGTTTCCATGACACTAAAAACAAAACATTCATCGGCAGCAGCTCAGTGTTTGATGGTAAATGCAGCTGCAGCTCACAACAGCTCACAGTGTACCTCAGCCCGCCCCAGCTGAACACAGGCACTGTATTTCCCCAACGCAATTTCATTGTTTTACAGACAAGCCCTTTCTTGCCAAACTCAAACATTTCAAATCCTGCTGCTGTTCTGTCTTGAAATGAAAAGTTATTCAATTCTGCAAGTAATGATACCAATGCAAAGCCTTCCAGATTACCGAACAAAGTACGTAACCAGAAAGAAGACTTTGGGAACAGTAGCATTTGCCCCCACGGTTATAATGAAATTTTTGGCCAAAGAATTTCAAAATTTGCTCCCTGTTACAATTCCAACTCACTTCCTTCAAGTGAATTTTTGAGAAAAAATTACAGGGACTATTTTAAAACTGGTGAACGGAGTTCACGGCAGTCCAGAGACACGAAGTGCACTGAGATTTCAGTGCGTTTCCCTCCCCAAAAGGAGCATTAAAGTGCACATCTCTCTTGAGAACAAAGATATAATGAGAGGCAGTCTTCTCTTTTAGGGCAAGATGCAAGAATCCTATTTAGTAATAATTTAATCCTGTCCATATCAGTTAACTTTTCATCTGTTTGAGATTTAGTGTAAGTATGTGGTCACTCACCTTTTCACACTGCCCAGCACCCCACAGTTACACACACCTTAGACTTAACCACATTGGTCTGATCCTAAAAGCTCCACTGAGAACAGGACCTAATCAATACTCCACAGTTATTAGAAGTCAGTTTAGGCACAAATTCAGTAAAGCAACTAATCACATGTGCACTTACAAGTATACAAATGGACTAAGTTCAGCAGGGATTGTATGAACTGTACACTTAGGAGACTGTTGATGGACTGCAGACTGATTACAGAAAAACTGACAAAAGAGGACACACTATTTCAGTAGTAGCTTCTAAAAAATTCCACCAAAATTTCTGAAAATATTGAAAATGTAGTAAGTCAATAATAACAAATTGGCAGCTTAAGGGAATCGCTATTTTAAGCTAGAAATTAATTTCTTTAAACTACACAGACTGAAATTAACGTCTGGTTTTGCCACAAAACACAGTAATAACACATACCCCCTCCCTAAGGGAAGAGAAGCACAGTCCCGGCTGGCAGCGTGCCGTGTTTAAGGCCAAGAAAGGAGCCAAACATTGCCATTTCACGGTGACAATGACTGGCGGGGCGGAGGGAGCCGCTGGCACATCGCGGGGCCCCCCGAGCGCTCCCGCCGTGCCCGGAGCGCCCCCTCCCGCCCGCCGGGGCTCCTGCAGCCGAGCCGCCCCGGCCCGGACCCGGGCACGGACCCGGGCGAGGACCCGGGCGAGGACCCGGGCGAGGACCCGGGCACGGACCCGGGCGAGGACCCGGGCGAGGACCCGGGCGAGGACCCGGGCGAGGACCCGGGCGAGGACACGCGTGTCACAGTGCCACGAAACGAGAATGCACCCACGCTCCCAACCAAGTTTTCCGTTAAAGCGCAGCTCCATAAAGAAAAATATTAATCCAAAGACCGCGGTAATGTTTATTAATAAATCATTAGCAAAACAAAAATTAAATCATTGCTCTTTATACCCAAAGCATTGACTTCAACTTGAGATTCAGCAGGCCCTTCAGGATCAAAGGGTGTTACAGCAGCTTACTGTCAGGGGCCAGTGGAATCCACTTTCAAGCATTACTCTTAATAAATTTCTACTGATGGTCTTTCTACTGACAATCTACTGGACTTTTATCACATCCTTGCACTAAGCCATTAACAAGACTGGATCACCAGTGCACTCCCCACAGACCATTACATATTACAAGATCAGAAAAAAAAGTGAAGCCTGTTTCTGTAGTTTTTCCAGGACCTGAATACAACACATACACACACACACACAGAGTGCAGCATTTTTACTGCCAACACAGCACTTACACCTTCACAGAACTCTGCTAACTGCAGCGTCATCTGTGTTGCGGGTACTCATCACTGTAACCCAGGGAGAACATTCATGTCCTACTGCAAATACAGTCCTGCAGAAGTTCCTCAGTGGGTCAGTAAACACTGATACAGGACACAAACGTTATCTTAAAAATTTCAGTTTTATTAAGTGTTTGCTGAGGGTTTGACTCTTATTTTCCTTCTGAAGCCTAAAAGGAGACAAGAAGTCCAGAAGCAGGCAGAAATAATCAACTCCCCTTACAGTTCCTGGAAAGAATTTTCTTATCTACAGATTTAAATTCTTCAAGTTTATTGCAACACTGGTGGACATTTCCCTATCCTAGCGTTTCCCAAAGAGCAGACAATAAATTAAAGATCCACCAGCTGACTGGCACATTAGACAGGATATTGTTGTTCCTATATTTCAAATATGGAGCCAGTTTTATTAAAAATGTTAAGGATTAATCCTGTGTTTTCCCGAGACTGTGTTTTTGCAACTGTAGTGGCAGTAGCAAATAAGGGACTTCATGGTAAGAACACAAGCAGCAATGTCCTTAAGCCCACAGTAAATTCCCACCTGGCTGTGATTATCACTCATACCTCCGGTATGCAGGGGAAAGATGAATAAACCCAGAGAAGCTTTTTCAAGTATAATTTGCAGCATGAAAACCTGAAAGAAACCCCACATCTTAAGCTAACACAGATCCTTCATAGGTCAATAGTTAGTGATCCTTTTTATTACACCCTTCTCAAAAGCAGATGCTTTATAGCTGTTTACTTTCTGAAACTTTGAAAGATGCTAAATTGGGATGTCAACCTATTTAAAGTCAGCAATAGAGGAGGAAGACTGAACAGACAGATAGTATCTATTATAATCACAACCAGTACGCCTCTTCTCCAACCATGAACCATGCCTTGTCCATCTGCTCAGGTACTTACCTTAAGAGATAATTAAAAAAAATTAATAAATTCATATCCATGCGAGAGTGGTTCAAAGAAAAAAAATTAAGGCAGCTATTTTGGATACAGAAGGTCAAGATCTCCAGTCTCAAAAAAAAACCAAAAAGGTGCTTTAAAAACATCTCCAAACCTGATATCTAAAAGATGTCTGCTTTGCTCAATTTTACTTGAAGTATAACTCAATCACAAGTGCACAGGAATGCTGAAGCCATCTCATGTAGCTGTATTCGAAATCCTAAATATGGATTTATGACCCTGATCCTTCAAACAGCTACATACGTGCTTAACGGGATTATGTGCTTAAAGTCTCTTAGATGCAGAAGTATTCGTAAAATTAGGACTTACCTTGGGCACGCAGATCAGTAGGACACATTAGATTTATACTGACTTTTGTTACACTTTTCAGACATTTGGACATTTCCCATTACATCAGGCAAACACTGCAGCAAAACTATTTCAGCAGTATTTTCCTTCCATATATCACAAAAAGCTTATAAGGATTACTGTTTTCCTACAAGAAAACAGGGTACTATGGGAGCATTACCAAAGCACCAGAATGCTAATTAAGTGGTCACTTTGCTTATGACAAAAACAACCATTAAGTAAAAATCAGAGATTTGTTATAAATAGCTTTTTTTCACACTGTCCTAGAACACTGTGTATTTCTAGAACTGGAGCTATACTGAAACATTCTGAAAAGTGAAGCCACTTAAGATATTATTTCAAAAATCTTGTGTATGTGTAAGTAACAACACTTTACCTATGCACGTTTTAGTGTATCCCAAACAGTTCAGCCACACATATACACAGTTTCACTGAGATTTTTCTTCCCTGAATAAGACCCATTCTTTGTTTACTACTTTTTAATTCTTTTTTTAAAAGTCTTTTTTTTCCAATTACAGGCAGGAAATAAAAAGATATGCAACTCTTTTATGTAAAGTAAATCCATCTGGATGTTTGCTGCATCCTATATTATAAACTTGTGATCCCCAACCAGAATGAGTTATAGTGAAGCTGCAGGCAAAATTGTCTCCATATACCACAATCCATTATCCCTGTCAAGTTAATGTTCCATGTTGAGCCATATGGCGTGGGTACACACTCAACAAAGGAAATTCCTTAAACTTGTTATAATCAGCACTTACAGTCATCCAAAAAAACTGACATAAACAGCTTTATTGTGTTTTGTGCATTTCAGTTGATATCCATGACAAAAAGAGGAAGCTTCAGGGGGGAAAAAGAAAAAAATAGGGAGGGGGCAGAAAAGTTGCAATAATAAAAAGGGAGGAGGGAGACAGAGACTGTACATTTCATAATTACACAACATTTTCCTTAGCAAGTGATTTTCAATTACAATAAAGCTCAAGCCTCCTGACACAGATACAGTGTGCCAGATTAACAAGAGACAAAAAAAAACCAAAAAACCCTACATCAATATCTCATTTTCAATGCAAATAAGACATCCTATGGTTTCAAAGTGCCTGACTCATGTAAAAGATTATCAATTTAAAAAAAAAAAGTGAATAATTTTTAGTTTTTCTGACTTTGGAAAGAAGGTTTGCCTTTAGTAGTTATATAATTATCAAGAATTTAACAATCCATCATTAGCAATATGGTAATTTAAGTAAATATCTTCCTATGCTTTAAGTGCAGGTCACAGATGAATTAAGGACTCCCAGAAGCCTCTGGTACCTGGCACAACCCATCACATCAAGCCTAAGTCAAGGTACAAGTAGAGCAGAACTTCATTCCGGCCCCCGCAGTGACAACAATAAAACGCTGAGAAAACACACTATCAAATACTGAACTCAGCATCAATTTCTGTTAATTACAGCCTTGTCAGCAACGTGATTATTCAAACAGCTCATGCAAATGTTAATGAGTCCTTATTTGCATATTTATTTTTTCCTTTGTTGAAATGTCATTGATTATTACATTCTACAATGATGAATGCTGCTGATGATGTGCTCTGATATGTAATTAGTCATTAAGTGGAATGAATAGATCAATTATGAAAAAGGAGTGAGATTAAGAAATATCAAACAAGACCGCCCAATGTAACCATAGAATTTTTTTTAAAGGAACTAAAATAATTTCTTGGCATTTAAAGTGCAACATCAGTAGTTTTCAATAAATAAACTACTACTTTCCTGAGGTTAAATAAGATCTTCCACATGCACTGCTACTTGGGTAATCTAATTACAATAGCAGAGCGCTTTTGTGAGATCAGTAAGAAATCTGCAGTGACACGGAGGTTTTGGGGATCTGTTGTTGTATCCTGTCCCTCCTCCAGGTTTTTTAAAAAATTATAATGTCCCGAAGCTGCTGCTGAGCACCCCTCAGCCCATCTGAGCTCTGAGCAGAGCTGAGAACAGCTCTTGCTGCACTTGCAGCAGC
This sequence comes from Pipra filicauda, assembly GCF_003945595.2. Classification (NCBI taxonomy): domain Eukaryota; kingdom Metazoa; phylum Chordata; class Aves; order Passeriformes; family Pipridae; genus Pipra; species Pipra filicauda. Next base: position 4,590,261 of record NW_024104976.1, on the reverse strand, counting down.
CCCACTTTGTTCTCAAGGCACTGCCTTTTGCGACTGCCTGCTCCGAGTCCCCAGCCAGCGCTCGCTGCTTGCGGATGAAGGGGAAATGGGAGAGAAGAGGAAGGAAGGGAAGAAAAAAAAAAAAAAACCCTAACAAAAAAAACACATTACTGCAGACCAGATGGGAACATTCCACATGACCAAACCAATCAATCACCTCGGTGGGGCGCAGGTGCAACACAGCCGTGTAGCAACACACCATTTCACAGTCTATCGGGCACAAACACATGGTCACCAATCAATGGCACCCCCAGGACCTGGGGGGGAGGCTCTCTCGAGCCTTACTGGTCCATGCCTGATGACTTCATAATCACACATCATTTCATTCACTGGAGGATACAAACCAGCATTCTAATAACCTTCCCCCGAAACCGGTCATGTTGTGCATATTAATAGAGTGCCGGGTAGAGCCGAACCACCGGCTCCGCGCGGCAATTCGAGCAGAGCCTGCGAGAAGGAAACAACCTGAAGCGAAGAACTTCTGCCCGAGGAAGGAGCCGGCTCAGCCTCTGACCAATGGCAACATTATTCACTTGGCCAAAATAAACTGTGCACGACGCTCGCACCTTTCACCGAGCAAGCCCCGAACAATAGCGAGCAAGAAAGAGAAAGGACAAAGCGGGACGAGAAATCGATGAAAGAACGCGCTGCTGGACCCGGTGACATGCGAGACAAAATTCTGAAACAAACAGCAACACCGGTAACAAAGGGAAAAAAAAAAAAGTTAAAAACTATTAAAAAAAAAAACCCTATCAATGTGCTTACCAATGCTCTCAGGGAAAGAAATAATTTTATTTCTTTTAGGAGCGAGTCTCACAGACAGTTTTAAAACAAGCAGATAAAAAAAATTACGCGACACGATCCCAACACACCAAGACTTGGATCAGAGCCGTTGCTGCTTTTGCCTACAGTTTGCAAAAAAAGGTCAATTACAAACGTTAATTTATGTTTGTGTTATTGATGACTCAGGAGTATAATAAACATTGTGGACATAAGGATATGGAGACATTTTGGTCAGAGCACATCATACTATACTGTTAAGTATTTGCACTGTTAAAAAGATATTCAGGAAACAAATGTGACAAGGAGAGCAGCATCTCTTGGAATTACATTATGCCTTGCAACTGAAACGTAAAAGACTAAAACTACTAATAGACACTTTTAATGTTTTAGAATGTTCTAAGTGCCCAGGTAGGTAGGACTCCACCATTTGGTTATCAGGGCAGAGAGCTTAGTTTCATTTACGTTTTTCTTAAATTGATTATACGAAGAACAGACATCTCTGAATTTTACAGTTAAAAATCAGGCAAATGTAGCATCTACTGAACCACCTCACCTTTGCTTTTGGGTATGAATTGCTGAGAATTTGGAGAAATAAGTACAGTAGGCATGACAAGGGAACGGTTGTTAGGTGCACTCCAGAGCACTACATGTTGCTTTAAGTCAATGGCAATTCCTCCTTCCCCACACCGGAGGCTACACAAAGGAACTACAGGATACTCTATTTTATTAATACAGGGAGGGGGAAAAATAATGTCAGAAGCAAAAAGCACACATTTTTATAGTTAGCATCCAGATAATTTGGTGATTTGCACTGCCGCAGGCCCTTTTATCTTCTTTCCTTGACCCTCTCTTCCTTATCTCAAAGACCTCAGAAAAATGCACAAAAGCATTTACATTTTGCTAACAATTCAGAGTCTGGGTACAATTCACAGAATCACAGGAGCAAATCTGAGTCCTGTAATCCAAAAACTACACACAATAGAAAGGTGGCAGATTCGGTGCTATTAGACAGAAGAGCACGGAAGGGTTAAAGAACAAACATGAGTAATATCAAAGGAATATTCACATCCTTTTGCAGAATTATGTTGACCATCAGCAGATGAGGAAGTGTTCTCCTTCACTAGAATACAAAAATCATTAATCAATAAATCATTAAATTAAGGGCCTGATGACTGGTTCTGTTCTGGGCACTTAGAGAATGCTAATTACTGCAGGGTTTGGGGAATCTATAGTGTTAAAATCAGCATATCTCCTTTAATAAGATCCGTTTTTTAGATTAAATTCAGCTTCTTTTATTTTGAAAGCTCTTGAAAAGCAATGAAAAATGTCATATAATGAATTAAGTACTAATATTCATCCCACTTCATATGCAACACAGGGCAAGTTGATGGCTACGCTACAGACTTGACATCTCTTAAGAGCCAAAAAACTAACAGCTTGTGACATTCCCAATGGAAAGTGCTGGGAGGAGTTTGACAAAGAATCTCATCCAAAATGAGAAGGTGTCAGTAAAGCTTACCCTTACCTGGAAATATGAAGCAAGATGGAGAACAAGGAGACAGTCAGCCCAGATCCCCAGGTCAGTCTGAGCATCTCAAGTCCCTTCCCTGAGCTGAAATTTTGCATGAGGGAAGCCAAGGACACGGGTGACTGTGGTAGGTGGCACAAAGCAGACGTTAAACCTCTTCTGACAAACCTGAGCCTCTCATAGACCAAGGTGGGAAAGCAGAGGGGCTTCGTTTGTGCCATATTTACACCTTAAAAATGTTTAGCTCAACACATGGAAACCAGAGCACAAAAGGATTAAGATTTCTCAGTGAAACTTCAAAAAACAGGTATTCCAAGATGGCAAAAGGTGGTAATCCCTGTGAGCAAGGGTATTCCACAAGGACACCAGGAAAGGCACCAGAGACCAATTTAATGAACTTCTGAAAGCAGTTTTTAAGAAGTGCAACAGGTACGAGGGATCCAATTGTTATGTTATGTAGAAAAACATCAAGAGAACAGATTTTAATCAGTTTGTTTAAATCAGTGAAAGAATCATGACAACAGTAACACGGATTTTAATCCCTAAAGAAAACAGTACATAACTTCTGAGATATCTTCTGCAGCAAAGGACTCCACTGAAGATTTGCTCATACTATGATTCTTATCCCCAAAATGCACAGAAGCAAAGTTATCAATAATTATATATAATTCAGAAGTATACAGTATATAAATTAGCAAAATATATCTTGCAAAAAGTAGTTTTGATTTATTAATTTACTAAAAATTAGACAAGCACCACTGTTTGCAAAGAGGGAACTAGAAATTCATGAACAGAACAATTACTAAAAAAACCCAACCTCATCTTGTCTGTGCAATAAGCTGAAATGGATTTCTGCAAGAAGTACTCACAGTATCACAAATAAAGCAAAATTAATATTTACAATAAACAGAGGCAAGGATGAGTTGAAGCTTATGACAGTTGATAGCTAAGACTGAAAGAGTTCTGCAATTTGAGTAAAACTGGTTAAATGACAAGAAGGCAATGCAAACATTACCCTAACAAAAGGTTATTTTTGCTCAATATTAGAAGCCTTACAAAATTCATTCAACAAATGAAACTTCAGACTGAAAACACAGTTCAAATTAGGAATATACTTCCCTCCATAAAAGCAATCCTTTTAAGCACTCAAATCCAAAGAAAATCTGTAATGCTACTAAGAATTTTTTAACTACTTCAGAAACATTCAAAGCCATCTCCACTGAATGCTTTAAAGTTTAGACACTGCTTAACTGCTCCCTTCTATCTAATCAACTCCACTGACATTGCTCAGCTTTATCCAGGGTCAACAAAAATGATTCATTTTGCTTTTTGCCCAACTGGATTCCTCCTGATCAGCTGTTCATGTCAAGCTGTCTGATTTCCATTCAGCTTTCACAGCTGGATTCATTATAAAAAAAAAAGGAATATTAAACCTTGGGCAGGCATAACTGGCTTTGACTTCCAAATAAGCATTTTTCTAACTAATCATGCCATACTTTCAGGTATTAAATAAGACATTCATTCCAATACAATTTTTTCAATGTGACACAGACTGCATCTGTTTAAGAGTTGCAAATGTAAAAAAGCTAACAAAACCAAAATCTTTAATGAGGAAAAAAAGAATCAGGGTAGAATTTATCTTCTATGAGTAAAAATCTGCTTGCAAAGAGTTGGAATGACATGGTGGCTGAGGGTGGGTTTGTTATTATTTTTTTAAAAAGCTATGAGGAATAATTTGGGCTTTTTTTTCAGTAGTTACTGAGTTGGTTCTTAAGGAGTTGACATCTTTTACATTTTCAACAAACAGGATTTTTAAGTTACAACAGAGAATGCATACACTACATAAAACTATTTTATATTAAAGGATGTTCTTGATAATAAAAATACTTTCTGCAAGATGGATAGTTACACTGAAAAAAAAAAATAATTCAATATCCACAGGGGAAAAAAAGGGAAGTCTGTGGAATTTTTTTTTTTATATTTGTCTTCCAAAACAGAAAATAGATGAGCAGTTCTCCCATCAATGCTTATTTAAGCAAATATTTGAAGAGGGTCAGCAGGATAGAAAGGAGAAAGGCAGCCTAAGTTAAAAAAGGTGGTTCTGTGTACAAATACAAAAGCTGAAATATGGCCATCTAGCAGTTTGCAGTTACACTGCACCCCCTTTTTCAATCTCTCCTGAAATCTGCTCATGGGTCTTCTCAGGGGGAAGGAGCAGAGCAGGCAAAGGGCCTCGTCCTCCTCACAACAGACCTTGGACAGGCTACAAAGGGAGGTTGGGACTGCACTGATCACACAGCGAGGGGAGAACACAGGAACACAGATCATCATAAAGACAAAGGCAAAAAGGCAGGAAGGGTAAGAACATAAATAATTTAAAAAAAGCTCAAAATAAAATTTACTTGCTGTAGTTTGTCACTCCCTGTCTCACTGCTGACAGACTACTTCTACAGATTTGCATCTTGCCACAACAAAGTGGTCAATACATATTCTTTTAGTCACTGAATTTGAAAAATGAACAACCTAATTTAGGTTTAGCTGCCACAAATTTTGAACTATTTAAAAAGCATGAATTTATTAAATCCTTACTGAATGCAAAGTCATTAAAACATTAAGATAAAACTTTAAAACATTTAACACATATATATTTTAAGTCTTCTTCTTAGGGTGGCTACTCCCACCTCCCCACAGAAAATTTATGGACCCCTGAAAGGAGACAGTCAAGCAGATATCTGCACAATATCTTGAAACTTCAGAATTTTATTACCAGCTGCCACTAATCCTGTCTTACAGGCCAACACAACCAAAGAATGTATCCAAAGAGGGACACAGTCAGAAAAAGGAAAGCTACGAAACTTATTATACACACTGCTTTATTGGCAATATTAAGAAAAAAAAAAAGGAAAATCCAGGAAAACACATCCTGCAGTCACGATCACTTGACATGATTCTTGTGACAAATGAAATTAAAAAGCAAATAAAAAGGAAAACAACTTCAAACAAAACAAGTTCAAGGCAATACTGCCTTTTTAAAGCCTAACTAATTCTCTGCATATGACCCCTTCTGTTTTGTACAAACAGAAACAAAATGGGAAGAAGTTTGGATTCAATACTTTACAAACTGGTCACAGCAGAGTTAGCTCAGATGGCCAGTTGAACGGAACATCCTTAGGGAGACAGAGTCACCCCAGAGGCTCTGTGGGCAAAAAATCTTCAGGCAAAGTGATTCATCATGTGTGGCAAGATGACTGTGACATCCCAAGACTCTTGCCTCGAGCTGCGTGGTACATGCTACGAGGGATCAAGCGTTCTGAAAAACATCCACGCACATCTCAGAAGTCACAGTAAAAAGGACACGTTTCAAATAACAAAACACTGGACACAGTAGATGTGTTTGTGAATTTGCAACCCATGCTGCTGATCTAACGTAGAAATAATCAAAATTTTACTAGTTTTGCATTCAGAACTCTTTCAGGTCTAACCGAAGGATGTTTTATCATCTGGCACATAGTCCTTCCTCCAACATAACTAACCCACAGCCCTGCAGGTTTGACAGCCTTTAGAAGTTGGCCATCAATAAATTAGTATTAGTCCACTTTAAAACGTATTTCCTATAGCAGTTTTTATTATCCTCTTGTCCATTCACCACAACTTCTAGCATTTCTAACAGAGGATCAGTAGATGCATTTCTATAGCTCATTTCATCTTCCAAATCTAGTGCCCAATAATGTGTCCTGTGAAGGAGAAAACTCACAGTACTACACAGCACCCCTGGTCAGAACCTGCACTTAGAGATCTCTTAGAAGATACTGATTTTGAGTGTACAAATGCCTCACAAACAAGCAAAAAGACCCACACTGGAAAAGGATGTTTTCCATTCCTCTACCGTGGTGCCCCACCCACAGCACTGCCCAGTAACAGGTGCACAGGGGAAGAACCACAAAACGCCCCCCCTGAGAGAACATGACAAAATTATATGGTCTGAACTTCAAGTCAGGTTTTATAGCCAAGCATGTACCTTACAGAAAGTAACAACAGAGCAGAATCAGATTTCAAACTTACAGTTTTCTTTATATTTAAGATGAAGGAAACACAAAGAAAATAAATCTACAAAAAGCGACACATCTGCACAAAACCACAGAAAATGGTCATTCTTAAAAGAGCCAAAACAAGTCAACAGACCAAGGAAGACAGACAAGCCAGGTAACAACAGGAAAAATCCCAAAGTGCAGCTGAGCACAAGCCTGATGGAAGTGCTCAGGTGGAACAATGTACTGATCCAGATGGGTGCATTCAAGGGACAAAAACACAACTTTAACTGCACAGTAAGACTACAGTAAAATTATACTCTATAGATTTTGAGGACAGGTGATTCTTCTGAAGATTTTAATATAAATTCAAGTTTATGTTATTCTCGACCTCTGAAGCTTTGGCATTTTTTGAAGAAAATAAATTGGACCAGCGACACGTAATTGTGTTGCCTCAACAAACAAGACAGCAACGTAAAAGTAGCATCAAGAAAACAGGAGAGACTGGGTAGAAGGGCAGAGACAACTCTAAAAACATGGCTTTCAGTTCAATAATGGTGCTGAAAATGATTCTCAAGGGAATAACAATGCTTTAGAGAACAGGTTAAAAGAAGAAAAAAAAGTTACTGGGGCCTGGATAACATTTTCTCCTGATGAATCACTGCCTTTCCATTTGGTGTTTTATTTCACATTGGTTTCGTGGCATTTGCACTCTGTCTCTCTCATGAGCCCAAGCTGTGTCTGTGCTGGGGAAAGAGGGGGAGGCACAAACCCCAGAAACTCGGCACCGTGCAATGACAGGGAAGCTTTGCCTCCTTCATATTGCAGAGTGTCAACCGAGCCGACTAAACCCAGTATCTCAAGCTCAAGACATTTGTGCTCCAAATTTTCTTGTATGTAGGTAAAATGGATAAATCAACACGGAAACATTTCAATATTAAAAAAAATTATCGTTTTGCTTTACTCTGTTCTAAATATATTGCTGAAAGCCCCCTGTTTATTGTGTGTACATACACGAACTATCCTAGATAAAATGGTTACCAACTGGAGAAACACATGGGCTTTTTCCTCCTGCCAACAAACTATATTCCTTTTCATACTTTGCAACTGTGTCACTGAACTAACTAAATCCAGCAGTATTTTTCTTCTGGCCTCTCCTCCTTCACCCTCCCACCCCCCAACTCCAAAATAAGGAAGGAATAGGTATATACTCAATTCCTTTATCAGATTTACAAAGGTGGTTTGTTTGTTTGGTTTTTTTTTACCGTGTACCTTTTGAATCACATTTCTAGAAAGAGACATTTCTAATGTAATAGCAAAAATACACTGAAATAAAGAACAGGCATGTATACTGGACAAAACTATTCATTACAAGTGTGCACAGGGCTTAGTGCCAGATAGCTGTCAAACAAAGGAACAAAATCATACAGTTGTTTGGCACTCAAGGCTGAAATCATTGCGAAACATGCACTGTTTATAAATTGTCATTGATGAATAAAAGCAGTGAACAAAAAAAATTTTAAAAACGCAGCCGAGCACCAGAAAGACGAGGCAATGATTGCTCCTCCTCCCACCACTCTGTGATCAAACAAAACAAAATAACCCTCAAGCCCCCAGGATGTTGGGCAAGAACAACGTGGCAGTGCAAGGCAAACAGAGCATTGCATGAACCAGTGACTTGGGGTTGTGTTCCCACAGCTCAGCCCTGCCAAGTACCTACAAAAGTGATAGATTCAGACACACACACACACAAAAAAGGCGTGTGGATTTCTCAGCTTTGTTATTTATAAAATAATTTTGAAACTATAGTAATGCTAGTGACATTTATCTTAAGCTTAAAAATATCAATCCCAGAAGATGCAAAGAAAAATTGCCTCCGTGATGGTAAAATGTAAAAACTGATCTTTGACCAGAGAACACAGCAGTGCTGGAAAAAATATCACCTCACCTATCACTGAGAAGAAAGATCTAATTCACGCCAAGTGAAAGGATGACATTTCTCCAAGTATAAAGTAAAAACTCTATCCTGAAAAATAAGCAAGAGCTCAGTTTCTGATCTTGCATATCTGTACCAATTTCAGTATCTTTCAAACTTGAAGCTGTATGATAATGCAGCACATCCATAAGGAAACAAAAGCTCCTCTAAAATGAAAGAAAAAAGAACTTACAAATGGGGAGAGGAATTTCTTTTTTTCTGACTGATAGGTAGAATATCAAGGTGTGCTAAATGCTTTCTATACTATAACATGCATAAGGGCTTCTGCAAACTCCTTTCAAGTGGAGCAGAAGATTCTCTACAATATTTCATAATGCAATGCAACTTTTAAGACAGGTGAGGTATTATTTAAGAAATGTGGTTCTGTAAGGAATTTATTTTTGTAAATCTTGATTCAAGCAGGTCAATCAGCCTGTAGTTTAGGCTGGGAAGTACATCAAGGCTCCAAATAAATATATAAATAAATGAAATCTGAGGTGACAGCTTGTAATGGACCAGCGATATGTGAAATAAATAAATGATGTAACAGGAAAGGAATTCAGTCAGAAACAGAAGTGTTATTTATCAAGTCAAAATAGTAAGGTAAACTTCTCTTTTCTCCTACCACAGAGGAAACAGACTTAAAATTGCAGTATCCTGATAAAGACTGTACAAGTACACTCTTTCTATCACTGCAGAACATTTTTTAACCATGATACAAATTTATTTATGATACAGTCATGCACTTAGGTATTCAATGCAGACCCCAGGGATCAGCCTCGAAGCTTACAAGACTGTTAACAAGTCACACATTACTCTCAAGATTTCTGCTTTCTATGTCCCATTGTGTAAGAAGACATTGCAAGATGCCTTATTTGTACTGCATGTGTCTGAAATTCCAAGCTTGTTTTAGAGGTCCCTGTTACACTGGGAAGGAAATTAAAATTTCATTGCAGTTATTGTGACAATAGTTCAAGCTTTGCACACAGTCTGTACAATTCCAATTTGAATTTACACATTTTACATTTACAGATATTTTATTGTGTTTGGTTCCCAACTACCTTTAAGGCTCCTGGCCAGCCCTTGTCAGATTTAGGAGAAACTGTAAAATCAGTCTCAATTCATCTCAATAGTAACCACTGTGTTTCTTTCCCATTCTCATTTCAATGAACCTTTTTTATTTCATCACTGAATTTAAGGTTCCTGCTTTCTTTAAAGGAATCAGTAAACCCAAATACTGTCAGTGCCTTTAATCCTGCATATAACACATCACCACATAAAATTATGCATCGATTCTCTCTCCTATTTCATCTTCAGATGGGGAGGACCCGTGTGAGCACCTTCCAAAAAAGCCCCAACCAAGCAGCACCCTCCCTCCACCAAGTGCCATCCTGGCAAAGCTTCCACACTTATGGATAACAGGGTTTCTATTTCTCCAAGTGCCCCTCCAGCTGGATGCCAAAGAAAGAACTCCAGAATTTTCATCTGACTTGCCGATCCGTGTTCATGTTGGAGGCAGAGAAGCTGCACACCTGAGAGCCACAGTGCTGGCAGCCTCCACAACGAGCTTCAAAAGCCAGCAACCAAGAAAACCTTGCTCAGAAAATGAGATATTACCATCACTTCACACAATGAGTTGCTATTTCTCTGGTTTTCTGTGCGTTTCTGTTACGTGAAAATCTTTGACCCATTTTTCAGAAACAAAACTTGGGTGCAATATTAAATTGACGTGAAAGTGCCAATGTCAAAATTTAAAAAAAAAAATTGTTTTCTTTTGGTAATACTTGTTTCATCCATCTATTATATAGCTGAAGAATTGCACACTTACAGCAGGTTATAGCTCTAGGGAAAATGCAGTGGCTGCTCAGGCAACTCACAGAAACAATACTATTAGAGGTCCAACACCTTCATGCACCTCAAAAATAGAATTACATCTTTTATTTTCATCGGGTTTGTTTTCCCCTCCGAGTTGTCTGTGTATCTCAACAAAGTCAGGTTTCCAGCAGCAACAAATATTTGACTCACTAAAACCCAGCCTCTAAAGAAAACTATTAACAACTTCAAATCATATTAATGCAAATGCTATAATGCCCCAAATCACAAAAGCCACTTGTTTTGGCAGGAGCAGCCTAGTTAGAACATTTTGGTTGATCAGTTCAGAATTTAATCACTGGACACAGGCTGCTGCATTTATTAAAAACTGGACTGCTAGCAACTCACAGGCTACAGCTACAATGCATGCAAGAATGAAAAAAAATTAATGGAATGAAATAGAGATTAAGTAAATGATTTTTATGCACCTGGCGATAAGCAAACATCTTTATTACAAAACAAAGACAAGCCATGAAAAATTACAAAATTATCTTTTAATCACCAGTGAGCTTTCTACAGTCTCCTATTTGAACAGGATAATAGTTATTATGTAGATCCCTAAGCAACTGCCTCATGGGGAAATTACATCACCAGTATGGGAAAGAATCACCCCCTCCTCCCTAGAAGGGAGCTTGGTGCCTTCAGACAGACTCAAATTTAAAATCCTACAGCTTCACCCAGCTGATCCCATCCACTGGAACACATCTACAAGTGCCCAGGGATGGCAGGAACCACAGGAGAGAAATATGCCCTTTCAGCATTTCATGCACTGATGAGCCTTGTAACAGATAAACATACCCTGCAGCAGCTAAACTGACATGTTATAACAAAGAGGAAATGCAAGACTTAAAAATTTCATCAGATTACTATTTATTCCCCTTTTCAGAGGCAGAGTACACTGTGAATAAATCAACACTCAAATGTATCAGACTGCATTAACTAAAAACCAAGCTTGGCAGAACAAATTTTATCAGAACTAAAATATTTCAAAACGTAAAAGCCACAGACTTGCATATTTAAATTCCCAGACTGGCAATTCAAAAGTACTTAGTATGACAAAAATTCTGAGTTCAAGTCTGAGACCATTTTGAAGAAGGCAACATTTCATCTTCCTCCAACACAATTAGCACCAGGTCCCATTTCTCTCCCGTTAATGCACAGTGCAAGCACCACTACTGTCCACGGGCCACCAGAACTGCGAGTTCTGCTCATGGGACACACGGGGGGCTGTGAAGGAACCTGTGGCATGGGCACCACCCAGCAAAAAGGAATCATCAGCTCTTCCTTGTGTGATGTCAAATCATACAGCTGACGGGTTTTCAAGAACAAATTTATTACTTGTCAGAAAGAAAACCCTTCTGATCTCTCCCTTGAACCACAGCACTGCAGACTAAGCCTGCAAACGACTCCATTACAGAGTCAGAGATATAAAAACCTTCTAAAGTTGCCCAGCTCTCCCTGCAATGCTGAGGATGAAGTGCCTCAATGCTCCGGCAGCTCTGGCAGCTCCTGCCGGGAGCGGCTCACGGGCAGGGAGGGGGGGCCGAGTGCTCTGCACCTGCTCCCCCCGCTCACCTTCCCGCGCCGGGAGCTGCCGGGGAGAGGGGGGGCAGCTGAGCCCACGCTCCTACCTGGCAGCCCCACACCTGAGCACCACCTGAGGAGCACGGCCAGGGCCCCTCTGCCACAGCTGCTGACTGGGAGAGAGAGCAGAGTCTCCGGGGGCACAGAGCACAAGCCGACACCTGCTCCAGCAGAGCCTTACAGAGCACACGAGCTGCATTCCGAGGAAGCCTCCAGGTATTACTGTATTTAAAGAAATGTTAGCAAAGCTATTTGATTGAAATATTACTGTAAACAGAAGGGAAAACTAAGCTTAACACGTACTCTTGTGAGCAAAAACCCAAGGGTAAAAATGCCCTGCACTTAGCACTTTCACTAAATGACTGTGTAATTTAATTTCCCAGAAACCCATTAGCTTTCACAAAAGGAAAATTAAGAGCAGATGAGAGCAATTCTTTGGTGTGAGTGGAATTTATTTAATGTAATACCTGGGGAAAAAAAAAAAAAAAGATAAATCTGAAACTGTATGAACAGATACAAAACATTGCAAGTCTAGAAAGCTCCAGCCTGCAGAGCAGCAGCTCTGTGCTGGCAGTAACCAGCACGTCACATCCCAGAGCCTGCCTGCCCAACACACCACCCCAGAGCTGGGACACAGCCAGGTGCACAAACAGCCCGGAACAAAAGGATTGCTGGCATTCAAAACAAACAAACAAACAGGAACCTCCATTTATTGATGGAGGTTTTTTTATATTCATATGTGAACCAAATGAATCAAACAAATTATCTGGGAGAGATGAAGAAATAATTGAAATTTAACTTAAAACATTACTCTGGGTTTGAAATTTTCATTAGAAACCCCAAAATTCACATTAGGCTTTTAGCCAATCTATAATATCATAAAACCCAGCATCAATTAAGCACAGTGACATGCCCCAAAAGAAAAAGAAACAATCTTAGAAGGGAGTTTAAATGTAAATCTTCCATTTGCCAGATGCACTATATGCAATGATTTGGAAAAAACTAATTTTTAAAAAAACATAAGCCTATCTGCAGCAACAAGACATGAAGCATTACTGGCATTACTTTGGGAAAAGTAGCCACAGTGTATAAAACACAGGTGAGCCAGCATCTTGATATTTTTAGCTTTAACAGCCAAACCAATAAATGATTCAATGAAATATAAACATAATGCTGAGAAACTGCGTGATCCAATTACTGGAAAGGGAACGTTAAGGAACTTTTCCAGCATGGGAAGTTTATGGCTTGTGGTGGACTCTACCACTACCCCTAAGTCTTTATTGGAACTGGATGACCTTACACTTACAGGTTTTTTTCTAGGGAAAGTTTTTCTGAACTCTTAGCCCACAGTAATATCTGGCAGATAACTATGTATGATGTGAAGCTTATTAGCTATCCTTTTACTATTTTCTTTTTACTTACTGCCCTATAAAATGAGATGGACTGAAGCACTTGTCATAATCTTTGCTGTGCCACTGTTTTGTCATTGTCTTCCTTTATCATTTTCCTCTTTCTTCCTAATGAATTCTCGGAAGGATACAAAATACTCTGTCCCCCCCATTCTCCAAGTTAATAACAATGTAACTGCATATGAATTATTTCAGATCAATCTTGCTATTAGTCATTTCTCTGGAGATAATTTCCATTGTGATGCCTATTTTTTTTCATGTGTTAAAATATTAATGACAACACAAAGCAATTCAAGGAAATCTAACTATTATTTTGGACAAACAGAGGGTCTGCCAACTCCCTATTTGCACCTGCCCTCTCCCTTCCTAAAAGGTAATTAAAATAGGATTCCTGACAAAAACTATAATGGTATCATTCTTTTACCCTTTACTGTTTATCCTTGCTGGTTTCCTACCACTGCCTTCACCATTATAAAGTCATTTGATAACAACTTCTATTTCTCCAAGTCCAAAATTCCTTTACTGAAGAGCTACTGAGGAAGAAATCCAGCAATTTCCCTGAAGATTAGTTAGATTCTTAACTGGGTAACAATTCAGATGCATGCCTTCTTTTAAGTGTATTTTAAAGTTCAAAAGCCTCTCCTTCTACTGAGAATAACCTTTCCCAAATTAAGGTTTAAAAAAGGCTTCTGTCACCTGTTCCAGAACTGTATCAGTACTGGAAAGCTTGCAGAGGCTTCAGCTATTTACCATGTTGCTTCCAAAAGGCCCCTCTAACGTTCATCACTGAAAATACCTACTACTCTATCCAAGCCAAGTGCAGTGCTGAAATTACAAGTCAAATAATAGATTTTACAATAAAAATTAAGATTAATTTCACCAGTTTGAAAGATGCACTGGTAGAAGCACAGCCATTCCTAGAAACCTGCACAATCAGGCACTCAAGTCACTTAACTGAACAGTAACTCTCAAAGCAGAAGGCATCCCAATCCAGATATTGATCTCGAATTTGTATGATTAATACACAAAACGCATCTTTACTTTCACAGAAACTCATAAGACCAGCTTTGAAAAGTCATAAAATTTGGCTTCAACCCCTCAAGCACCTCTTTGCTCCTGCCACCTTCACTCCCCATGGCCAGCACATACCCATTAACCCCCTGCTACCCTGGGACAAGACAGAGAAGATAAAATAAAGCCCAACATGCATTACTCTGCTTACATTTGACAGTACTACCTCTGCTTCTTTCACCTATTTGTTTCAACCAGGGGAAGAATCAGGCTTACCCTTTATATTCACATTACAAACAGAGTAAAAGAAGCTATATTTTTATTAACAATCTGACTAATTTATAGCTCTAATTATTTTAACAAGCTTCTACTCCATGCCTTGTAAATACCAACTGATGTGTCTTGACTTCCCTGCAAGGTCAGTGCCTCCTTTCTCTTAATGCTGGCCCTAAGAAAGTATCATGGCATTCCCTGGCATAAAGCAGAAGTTTGTTAGGAAGAGGAGCAAAGTCACCACCTGGCCAGGATATTGAGAGGTGAGTGTATGGTAACTGGTAACTCCAACCCTGCACTGATCTACAAGTCAGTGGGCAAGTGAGGTTGGGAAAATGCAAATGACCTAAAATCTTCCATTTCCATACAATCAGAGTTTCCAATTTCGTTGACAAGCCTGTGGCTCAGAAACACCCAGAGCTCTAAAATTCAACCCAACTCTAAAGAGATTAGTTAAAGAAATAATGAGAAAACAAGGAAGTATACCTGAAAGAAAACTTGGAAGAGTGATCTCTTTCTACTTTGAGAGGCTGATTTCAACATGGCAAACTTATATTCAACCACTAGCTTTTCACTCACTGTGGAGGAAACTTTTTAATGACTTTTTATCATGTACAACCTTGAGGAACTGTGTAGTACACAGATGATGAACATGGAGCACAAAAGTTTTGCCTTTATCCTTTCTACCTCTTGTGGAAAGACAGACACACAAAAGAAAGTAATTCACCCACTTCAGATTTTCAAGACAGACCAACAAAAACCTCTTTAAGTCATATTCAAGAATAATCTGCTTTCTTTCTTCCTGGTAAGTAGAAGTAAAAAAGCTCAGTAGAATAAAGTGCAGGGAGCAGTGCAACAGAAGATACAATACCACATGCTTGAAGGGTCCTAGCAAAAACTGACCTCTCCTTGCAAGTGCAGAGTACTAAAAGGCAGCATAATTACAGAGAAAAGAATCTCATATCCTTGTGAATAGTTTTCTAGAATGTAATTAAAGCAGAAGTGTTGAATAAGCAAAGATTATCAAGTCTAAATGGAGCTACAATACCACCAATATATCTTAGCCTGATTTTCTTCATATCTCTATGGATACCAACAGACTGTGCTGGTCCCAAGAGGATTCAGTGGTTTTACTTAAAATATAAGTAACGTCCCTTCTTTTTTTATACTACCAAATCAACAGGATAATTCTGGAATTCATTAGTGAAGAACACTAACCAATCCAACATAATAGCTTTACTTCCTCTGCAAAACACTTCAAAAAATATCTAAATGAATATGGAAATGCATCTTTCTGTGGTAAATTGTTCATTATTGAATCATTATCAACTCTTGTTAGACAAAATTTCTCTCTTTTGCAATGTACAAGATCATTAAAATGTTTGAGAGCTCCATCATGAAAGACAGTGGCACTTTATAATCCGCTATCTCTTCAGGCAAATATGCTTATGGCTGAGCATAATACACAAAATAACAACATCCCCTTGACACACAATTCTTCCTTTTAATGGTGCTCTTAAGTGTTGACAGCAATGGTGAAATATGTTGTTGCTCTTTTCCCTTTTTTTTTTTTAATAGTTTTTAACTATTTCAGAGATGTAAATGTTGAGAAGGGATGTGTTTCTTAGATATTCATTGTGGAACCCCACAGGGTAAATCACTGCTTTACCCTAGTGAGGCATTTCCCATAAGCCCATCAGTTCATGTTCTTCACCCCATCTCCTTTTAACCTCCAAAGATCACAGAATAACCAATCAATGCCTTAAATATCATCTCTGCACGTTAGCTAATAAAATGGACATTTTCATTCTGTACATGGGAACATGTCCACAATTCGATATTAAAAAAACTGTATAACTTTTTTTTAAGAAAAATTTAAAGAAATATAATTTTTCTTTTCAATAATAGACAAAAAACTATAAATACAGATAGAAGTACTGTTTAGGGAACTAGTACTCTATGTTTTCATATAGTTTTTATCATTCCTCTCTCCAAACCTTCAGCATCAATTAAGATAAACTGCAAAAATTACTGATGTGCAAGTATGATATACAAAGCTGCATCCTATACTGTAACATCAGTAAAATGAACATATTTTTTTTGTTATGACCAAAAACCACAGGTGGAATATTTTTAAAAGTACATTTAGGGTTTTGATGTGTAAATATCTTAGAGATATATACTGAAAGCCTTCTATAATTCTTTGCTGCATATAGAAGGAAACTAAATACTTTTGCTCCAAGAAAATAAAATCCCTAAGAACTCTTAGCCATAAAGCTTTACAAAACTCTTTCAGTTCTCAGCTGCTTTGGGTGACTGACATATACATATCTTACAATTTGTTAATCCTCTCTACAAAACCATCTAAATGGAGGCTTCTTCTCAAATCTGTATTAATGATTTAATTCTATTATGTCTAATAGAATCATCTCTTCAATAAAACTGAAAAACTAAGAAGATACAGTTGCACCAGTTATTTTCTTCATATGTTTGAAGGCATACATTGTTTAATATAAATTAAAACATGAGCAAATAGTTTGCCTTTGGTAACAAATTAACAATAAAATCAAACTTCGCTATGCATTTTTGTAAAATAAAATCAGTCTCAGCCACAAAGCCTGGAGACATTCCATACATGCTACTGAGCAAAATACTGGAGAAGCAACTGAAGTAACTTATCTTTTTAGTTTCCTGTATTTGAAAAACAACATATTTGAGGGAATATTGGGAGAAGCTCTAGTCTGCTTTATCAAAATAACTACTACCTTTGAACTTTACTGTCTTCAGCTAGAAGTGTCACTGACCAATTGTACTCTCTCTAATCAAAGCCTACAGAGATGGTCATTTTAAAATCACGTTTTCAGCTTCATATATGAAAGTTTCAACTCAGCAATGGCTCTGCTTAGTCTGCCTTCGTTTCAGAGAAAATTAAAGTAGTAAACAAAGACTGAGCAAAGTAGAAAGATTTCCAAAAGAAATTGCAGACCACCAGGATTTGGATTTAGGTAATCCACTTAGATTACCATGGCTATGTCTTTAAAGGACAATACTGACATCACAAAATAGGTCATGTCTACAAGATGCAGAATATAGAAGTGAAACAGTGTGAAATGCACAAATTCAGAACAAATACTCAGAGTCATCCTTATATTTAACATACAAAAAAAGTCTGCAGACTACATATTGCCAAACAATAAATATTTTGAAAACAACGTTTTTATGCTCCAAACTGGAACAGGGAAAAGGAGATTTTCAAACAACTCCATCAATACATTAACATTTTTCAGGTAACACAAGTGCAGGCAACGAAGAAAAAGCTTTCAATAGCTAAGGCCACAATATAATGCACAGTTTGCTTGCTTTTCCAGTTTCAAATTAAAAAAAAATGTTAAACGCTCACAGGCCTGAAAGCAGTAACATTTGCCTAGCAAAGCAGGAGTTTCCATCTATTCCTTAGAAGTGACAGAGTTTCTAATACAACAAATATCAAAGAAATTAAAAAATTAAATATAAGAAGCAAGCCCTCAAAGCATTAACTGAAGAAAAGCCTAAAGTAAATTGGTAGGTAGTTCAGGAATTGAGTGTTAGAAAAAAGTTTTTTTTTAACTGCACAAATTAAAAAGTGATATAAATGTCTTTTCAACAAAAGTAATTTAGTAATTTCAAAATTAAGCCTTAAAGTAATTTAGAATTTACATCAAATCAAAATAAATCAGCTTTCTAGATCAACTTGAGGAAAATCTAGATAGTTCCTTCTTCTAACAAGTCCTGGACAATGGCCTTTATGAGGAATTCACCCAACACAAAAAGATTTGAATAGGGAAGTCAGTGTTGCTATGAGAAACAGAGCAACTTCCAGATGCTTGACATGTCAGGCCTAGACAAGGGAATGAAAAATGTCTCTTTCTGACCAAAGAGGCTTTGAGGGGATACTCGTAAAGAATTACCTACTTACCCATCAGATTTGAGTTCATGAAAGGTGTCGGGGACAATCCTTCATGAGGCCCTAATCGACTGTCATTCAAGTGATCACTGTAATGAGGACTGTCTGCAAAACCCTAGAGAAAAAAAGACCAGAGTATTAAACAGATTATTTGGCAGCCCTGCTAATTGAGTGTAATGACACTTTCCTAATTAAATGTGCAGAGTCACAATTGGTCATTAATCACAAAAGTTGGCTTTCAGGTCTATCTCACAGAAATTATTCTCTGCCCACATTTTACTTTCTCCGCCATGAAAAAGAAACCACATCGTTTCTTAATAAGCTGTGTCCTCATGGACAATATTTCTAAAAATTGAATAATATGGAGATATTTTGATATTTGAATCCTCTTAGTGTTAAGTCGCTCACCACAGAGAGTAAAATTAGTCTGAAGAACTTGCAAGTGATTTTTTTTTCCTAAGGTTTCTGTTTGCATTAATAAAACACAGTAAAAAGGCCAGGAAGAGTCACTAATGTTAACAAAAAACTATTTGTACAAATGGGAAGAAAAAATTCCATTTTCTCCTTGCAGCCTGCTATTAATATTACAGATTGGTAGGCATTTTGACACTATCACACTACTAACCAGCACAGCTCATTGACAAAGGCTTTACTTCCATACAGTGATTAAATAAACAACTTTGTCACCCGATTTGCAACCAAGCACTGAAATTTAAACACTTTTTTGCACTTTTTTAGCATTAGTACAGCCAACTTAACAGGCCTGGAGTGACCTTATGCAGTCAGGAAACACTGACTTATTGAAAGCTTACACCAATGGTATAGGAGAAGGAAAACAAAGAAGTCCTAGGATGCATATATTATTTAATTAACCCAATTACATGAAACTCTTCAGTACATTTCAAAACGCCTTCAGCTTTTCCATATAAAGGTATGAAAATGGTATTTGCCATTCAGACTTATCAAATGCGTACTAAATCACTTATTCTGTACCACAGCCAAAAATTGCACCTCCTTCGTAGCCAAAGTTTTGAAAACCATTTTGTAAACCTTATCTTACAACTCACACCCAGTCACTTCTTGTTCAGAAACCTAAAGCTCAGGCCTAATTAAGGGAGGAGGGAAAAACTGTTCACAGCTACCAGGAACCATCCCGAGTGCCCTGGGACTATAAAATCATCAATCACTGAACATTTCTCATTTCTTCAGACCGCAGGCTCCCGCTCAGACAACATTGATGGGGCTGGAACAGGCCTCCCTCTCTTTGCCGGCGCTGTCACTTGCCCCGAAGGGCTCTCACTGAGGGCTGAGGAACTGTCAGGGCGCTCCTGCTGCTCACTGAGGGCTGAGGAACTGTCAGGGCGCTCCTGCTGCTCACTGAGGGCTGAGGAACTGTCAGGGCGCTCCTGCTGCTCACTGAGGGCTGAGGAACTGTCAGGGCGCTCCTGCTGCTCCCGGCCGCCTGGCACAGCCCCACTGCTGCTCCGCTCGCCCACTCAGCGGCTGCGAGTCCCAACTCCCCAGTGCAGCTTTGGCTGACTTGATCTACTCCAGCATCGGCCATACACATGTGATGGGCATTCAGAAACAATCTTAAGTGACATTTACAACTTGGTTATGACCACAAGGGTGTCCTCTGGAAACCGTGACCTAGCCCCGGCTGTCAGACAAGCAGCATGGAGCAGCAGCTGCCGAGGAAATGGAGTGGCTCCTAGCTAAGGTCACCACATGTGGGTTATTTTTATGCTGAAATGAAACAAGAAAGAAATTAAATCTGCTGAATAAAGGAACAAAAATTTGCAAATACAGGACCAAAACCAGAGTTCCTAAGTAGGTGCCTTCCTACTTGTGAGTCTGCGTGTGCTCGTTATTGCGGTTGGATTTTTACTTCAGTTATATTTTATTTTTTAAAAGAAAAACTGTGAAGGACACTGACAGTGATAAAAGAGGATCCCTATCTCAGACATTCACAAAGTGGTGCCCAGATGAGCCCCAGAACCTGAAATCTTCAAGACATCTTTATTTACAAAGTAAATAACAAAACGACTGAAAATATAACAGGAGTAAGACTCATTTCATACACGGTTACACATCATGCAACACAACCTACCAAATGCACAGGATTCTTAATGCTCCTCCTCGTGTTAATATTGCATATTCCCCCACAAAATGCAGGAACTGGAGAACTGGGGGGTTGGCTTACACAGAAAGGAATATTTTCCCTTCTATCATCAAAATTCCTTCAAAGAATACTTGACGTCATGTTCTTTTCATACACCCTCTCAGTTTCCCAGACTGCATTTGCCACCAATTACCACAGCAGCCAAGTTCTATTTCTACACCACTAGACAAATCTACCTGGAAAATGCTCCAAGTCACCCTTCACAACACCAAAGCCATTGAAAACAGAACATTTCGTATACAGGGGGAAATGTACTAAGGCATATGCAAGCCTTTTAAATAGAATTGGTTTTTTCTGTACTTTAATGCAATTCATAATCAAAATTAATTGTGTCAGGCATTTCATTCTTTGCCATTACAGAATTTACACCTGTTCAAGTTGTAGCCCAAGCCTTCATCTACAGTGGACCGATGTAAAGGGGTCTTACCTTGGCCACCACCCCTGATGCCAGTTATTCAGAGTCTGAGTTATGGATTATCAGCTCAAGTAGCAGTTTTGTTTGGGATTAGAAACCTAGGGCTGATTCCCACATATAACTCACCCACACTAAATGAATACAAAATAACCATGAACACATGCAGTTTTGATTTAACAAACAACTTCTGCACTTCACAAAAGCAAATTAAGGAAAATCAGAAGAGCTCTAAGGACAGTGATTTAAATTACACTGAGTTATTTCAGAGCATTCTTCATATTTAAGCTGTACTTCAAATAAAATTGCATTCCTGATACCAATCTTTGCTTTTGCATCTATTGTTAACCTACATAATAAACAGCATAAAGTTCTACTACTGGGAGAGAGCTGTAATCAATCATAGATGAAAACTTTAGAAGCTTCCAATAGCTTCTGGAAAGCTACTGGAAGCTTCTAGTCATACAATCAAAGCCTTAAAAATGTATTTAATAAATATGATAGTGCAAATTGACAATATATGTTTACTGTTTAAAGAAGAACAGGGTTGAGAGCCTTAAAAAGTCTATCTGCAATAACAATACAGGATAGTGCTTTTTTTAAAAGTCACCTGTGTGACTGAGTAACAAAAACACCTTTGGCTGGCACCTGAACTCATCGCTCATGGCAAAAGCAACAGAAGGTGCTGGTGGGGATTTATATGAATTTCTATCAGAGCCCCTTTTCAAATCTATGTTTGAAAGACTCAATAATATATACTGCCAAATTTCGATCTTCCTTTCTGAGAAAGGAAGGAAATCTCAGTTCACAGCAATTCTGAAGACTAATCTAGTGAAGCTCTCTGGATGGAAGCTGGATTGATACAGGCTCCAAGCAGAATCAGGAACTAATCAGTCATGCCAAAAGTTACTCTCCCTCTTGGGAAGAGCTATAACATGGTACATATTCTGGCTGGTGATGTCATTTCTTGGACCACAGGTGGGCTTCCAAAGCTCTTTGGAGCATTTCTACCTACTGTTCCCTGCAGGGCAAGTTTAACAGAAAGGCTGGAAGGAGACACTCCATGCTGAGTGCACATCCCCATTTCTGCCCTCGTGGCTGCTCAGCAAACATGCCAATGGATTAGCACACATCTGAGTGCACAGCTGGAGTGTTTAGCAAATAACTGGCAAGAAGTCTGCAAAATAGGAGTTACTGGACAAATTTATTTTCTGGTCTAAACCCCATTCTGAAGGGACTGCAGACAGCTCAGGGCACTTTTCTCTTTACAGAAAGCAAACTGATTTTGAACATGATTAGATGCCATACCTGTAAACTCAAAACCATCTTGTTTGTTCCAACCTCTTACATAGCTATTACAAAAGCAAGCTTTAACCTTCCCAAAGGAAGACAAAACTTCTCTTTCTGTACTGTTATAGCCCAAATAAAGTGTAATTGGGGTTAATTGTTCCCTCACAGCGTTTTGTAATGTTTTCAGTGTTCATTTTGCACAGGCCTCTCCCTGGATTTCAGTCTGACTGCATGTGCGTGATCAGAAAGACCAAGTCAGATATGTCTACAAAGAAAAGCAACAACTATTGTCTCTTAATAATACCTGTCATGAAATCCAGCTGAAAGACTACTACTAATTAGTGCTGCAATTTAACTGAGTAGTGAAGGCACTCTCAGCATTGAATGCTCCAACTGAGTAGTAAAGGCAAACTCAACATTGTACACTTACTTTAGTAGTTTTTCAGGTATTCCATTGGATTAGAGTGATGTTCTCCTGGTATTCCAAAAAAATTAAGTCCACCAATTACAAAACTCTACAGCTGCAATACTTCTTCTTCCTACCTCTTCTGGGTAAGATGCTCCAAGCATCCAACTGATTTGGGCTTTATCAGGAGGATTTTCCATGCTAACATAGCCAAACCAATTAGAAACCTGAGACTATTTACAAAATACCTGTATACAGAACACCTGAAAATTCTTGCAGAATGTATTATTCTGTTCCATTTTGTCCAGAAGACCAAATGGAAAAAAAAACCCAACCAAATCACCCAGAGAAACACATTCCTTACTGGGTATGTTTATCCAAACCATAAGAGAAGGCCTGACACAGTGAGTCTATGCCCCATTTTACAAATAAAGTGGTAATTCACCTCCTAAAACTTAATGTCTTTCAATGACCATTAAAGTCTTGTCATTTTGGTTAAAGTTAATTACAGAACTCACCTAAGAATAAGACAAAAACTTCCCCAGTTCACTGTCCCTACCTTTTTCATTGCACTGGTTCCAGGTCCTCTGTAGGACTCATCTTCTCCTTTTTACTTCCACTTCAAAAATATAAAACTATTGCCCTTAGTAATTATTTTCTGAAGTCACACCTGGATTTTGTCTGTAAGTAAAACTGTACTCCTGACCCTAACTCAATTTATGGGATTTTTGGGTGTGTTTTTAAATAAGCACAACATCCTGTTTTCACTTCAGGGTAAAATTTGAAGAATGAAGGAGACACTGTAACTACAGGGCACACAATTTTCCTATGCATTTACTGAGTCCACAGAATAACCTCTCCCTGTACAGTTTACTACTCCACAGCATTTCATTTGCTCAAGTCCACTAAATGAGAGATCATTTGTTTATCCTGCCTTATCCCTGAGTCCTCTCCTACACAAGTCCCCGGGAACAGACCAAAATCTAAGGCTTAAAACCAAGCTGCCAGATCAATAAGCACATATTTGCATTTTAGTAATTTACAATATAGCTCAATTATTGCCTTTAAACTTAAGACATTAAAATTCCAGTAAAATGAATGGTTGACTTCACAGTTTGACATGGCTACAGACCAAAGGATTAAATTTAATGAATGCTGCTTTCAATTTCTTGAGTTTTATAGTTTGGCTGACTTTAAATAACAAATATTAATTATTTAATGCTCAGGAATACTGAGTTCCCTTGCAAGCTAAATTTGGTGATGGTCTTATGAATCAGACAACAGTCATCCAAATGACTAATGTGTAAATGAAGGACAGTGAATCTACTGCTGAAATCCACTTTATTTTGGACTATCTGCCTCTCCAAACTAATCTGAGAATTCTAAAGACAAACAAGGCAGGAAAAAATCACCAGAAGTGGGGGAAGTGGGGAGAGAAAGCAAGACACCGGCAGTGAGAGGCAGACAGACAGACCAGAGAGACTGACTGCCCCAGGAACACTGTGCTGAGTCACTGACTCAAGATTAGACAAGAGGCTCTGGGAAACAGCCATGCCAAGGTGTCCTAGGGAATTTAAAAGATTAGGGATTATGTGATCATGTAGGTTTCCGGAAATAAACAACCTGGGGGGTTTGGTGGTGTTGGGGTTTTTTTAAGAGTATTTTAGCCACTGAATCCACGTATTTGTCAGTGGCTCCCAGAGGAAAGACTAAAGAGCCAAAACCTGTCCGGGTCTACTGAACACACAGATCAGGAAAAACGTTGCAAAAATGAAGGTAAGGTAAAAATAAATCCAAGGAAGAGTAATCTTCCTTTCTGCCTGGAGGATCACTTGCACTGTATTCCCTGATCTTAACTGAACACAAAGAACATCACATTGTCACAGGTATAACTTCATTTAAATCGCTGACAATCTCATAGCAAACTATTAGTGGGAACAATATTGCTTCCAAGCAATGGCCAAAATGATTTTCCAAAACATGGAGCAGATGGATAATGATGGGACACTCCCCACACTCCTTACACCGTTTCATCCATTCGTATCAGCTGCCCTACCATGATCCAAAAGCTACGAGATCAAGCTGAGCCTTGGCTCATGTGCCAGGAAGCAAACACCTCTCCCCTCCACAGGCTCCACCTCCCCTCCACAGGCTCCACCTCCCCTCCACAGGCTCCACCTCCCCTCCACAGGCTCCACCTCCCTGCCTGCTGAAAACAGGCAGTGCTTCAACCTCATCTCCCTTGATTGTGCAAGAAACTTGTACAATACTTATTAAAAAGAGCACTGAGTACAGTTTGCTGGTGGAGATCACCCAACTGCACCAGCAACAAGGAGCTTTCTAGCTCCACTTTCCAGCCTTAATTCAGATTCACTTCCGCTGTTAGCAAGTGTTAACACTCTACTACAATATCCTAAAGGCAGAAATGCAGCTTTGTATGTTATTTGTTCAGTTGCTACATGGGGGCAAAAAAAAGCAGGTATCACTACCTCAAATTTCCCATGTTACTGGGAAAAGTCAAGAGAGCTTTCAGATGTATCCTCCAAGTGTCACTGTAAGTTTTGTAACAAAGCTCTAAAAATATTATCTTCTTTTCACATATCAAGTTGAAATACATGAAAACTCTGTGTGCAGAAATGGAATATGAGAACAATGGAAAACATCGTTTATCTATTCTTGAAATTTATTTATTTTGAACATCACTTATTTTTAAATAATCACCATTTTCTCCAGCTCTAAATCCAGTTCCAGGAAGTTAACTTACTGAATGACAAATCTGATTTTAGACAGCTAAACCCAATAGCCAATTACACCTCTAAACTCCTGTGAGATAAATATCAACATAATATGTAATGGGACAATTCCCTGGCCACTTGGAAAACTAATTTGTGACTGATTCCAATGCTAATTTTAATATGATAGGTAGTGGCAATAAAAACAAAAAGCACAACCAAAAGATCCACTTCTCCAATACAGCTGACATAAAAAATTCATGTGATGGAAACCAGATTTTTCTAGCTCTTATCTAAGATATAAACCAGGAAAGAAAATAAAACAAGTATAGCCAACAGACTAACAATAAATGCTTAAAGGCAATACTTGAAAACCTAACGAAAGCATTCAGAACTTAAAAAATCAGAACTTGCTTGAGAAGTGCTGCTCATAAATCAGATTACAAAGTATGCTACATTTGCAAGTGTCCTGTGCACTGAATAAGGAATATTTAATTTGGGCTTTGATTCCACAGTGAATCATCTGCTAATTTATAGAATACTTCAGGAAAAGCAAATAACCAGCAGCAGAACCACCAAACAACCTCCCTCCTCTGCAAAAAGTATCAACAGAGTTAAAAAGGATACAAATACAACAGACTTGTTAGCACTTACTGCATTTCTGTGTCTCTCTTGTTGTGCTTTGCTATATTACAGGTTCCTTTCTTGTTATGTACCTGAGATTAAGAGGTATAAAATACTATTTCAAAACCTGCTATCTCCTTACTACTTTTTGACTGTTTTGCAAATTAAAAGTACTATTTGGGGGAGGGGGGAGTAGTTTGGGCATATTGTATTTCAGGTTCTAATCCATGGATGAGTATTTTACATACAGGAGAGGGAATAACTTGCTGCTACAAAACCATCTAAATCGAGCAGTGGTATCTTGATCAGTTCAACTCTGCCTTCAAGTATTGAGATACAAAGCAGAGTTACATAAATGAACAGAAGGACAAACTGCATCCTCAGTACTGGAACTAGAGTCTATGTTATATCAGGTCAGAATGTGCACTCACAGCTTTTAGTGCAATGTACATGCTGGAAGTTATTTGAAACACCCACAGTTGGGATTTTGGAAGAAAAATACCTCAGCTAATTTATGCTAATTTTTTAACAGTTAAAACTATTACGTGTGTATATAAAAAAAAAGGTTATCCAGCAAGGAAATGTCTTATGAAAAATATTTCAGATATGCTTGATTTGGAGACAGCAATCTAAGCAGATCAAGAACTAACTTGCTCCTTTTATTGCAAAGACGTGTTACAACAAAGTCAAAACAAGGAAAGAAAACCTCGCAGAGCATTATTCCTCATAAAAGCAATCACGAGCCCCACCACAATAACAACTATGGGAGAAAAATGCTTCATTACAATGCAATGCTTATTCCCAAAAGGTGATCATACCAATTTGTTGCCACATGATGAGCATAATTTAAACTCCCAACTATAGCAGGAAAGCTCAGAAGTTCTGGTATCGTCTCACGACGGGACGCCAAAATCCTCAAGTTCTGTAGGGCAATGTATTATTGTGCACCAGACGTGGTACTTGAGTCAAGTACCTCAGAATTTGCTTCAAAGAGCTCAGGAGAGCAAGACTTTCAAAAAGCAGGTTTACCTTCCTCTGCGACACACACCCAGAGCCAGCTGCCCTTCCAATGCAAGGGATTACAAACGCTTGCAAACATCCCTCCGGCTCTACAGCACTGAGATAAGGGAGAGACCTGCCCACATCAACCAGAGACAGGCACTGAAAACCCACCACTGCTGCACATATGGAAGCAGAAACAGGGTTGGAGACTAAGAAGAAAAACAAGCACCACAAGAGACACAAACTTGTACATGGACTTGAGTACAATCATTCAAGAATTAGGAGACCATCGGCACTAACAGAACTCCCTGACTTGCTAACTACCATTCCTGAATTACTCCTATGAACAACAAACCTTTCCTACTTTTTTCTTCCCCCCCAACATATATTTCTTCAAATTATTAATTTCTTTAACAAAACATTTGGTTTATGAAAGACATCATGCACACGGAAGTCACTAATATCTCAATATGTACCTTTTCACAAATTTAAGATCATCACAGCCAATTCAAACACAAATACCCACTGGTCTTGCAGTGTTAGAAGAGAATTTAACATTTCAAAATAACATCATGAAAAGACAAGGCTCCTATCTAAGGGTTTCTAGCCTTCAGCATCACTTCAAAACACTACTGAAGTAAGAACAGTTTAGTTTTTAATAACTATTATCAGAGACTCTAAAAATAAAATAAACTGCTATCAGATATGAGAGAAGGTTCTTTTCCAAATGAATTATTGATCAAAAGTTTAAAATACACAACAAACACCCCCCCCAAACACAGGAATATGTGTCTAGTTTTCACAGTGAAAAGAAGTTACCAATATGTTTTCCCCACTTTCCCAAAAAACTGTACCCATCCCATACATTCTTCAAAAATTCCATGAGTAAATCAAAAAGAGTGGGTGAACAAAGACATAATAAAGTTAGCAAAAAAACGTTTTAAAATAATCCTAACTAAACATTACTGCAGAGCTGCAAAGCCAGTTCTCCATGAAATTGGTAATAAAAGAGCAGATAAAATTTGGTGTAAATAAACACAGAGTAAACATGTTAAAAAATAACTCAGTGTCATAACAATGTAACTACTGTACAATGTAAAAGAAAATCTTATTTTTCTACACACTTTTTAAAACAGCATCACAGTATCAACAGTAAGCACAACTTAGTATGGAGTAAGAAAGGAACAGAAAATGAATGTATCATTGTGTCAGGCAGAAATTTATGGTACACCCTCATCTTGACAAGTGCACACAGCCATAACCACCCTAAAGCTGCAGTTATACAGAAGAAGCAGAAAGATTCAGAGAATGAAGAAGCAGAAGATTCCAGAACTAACCCCAGGTTAGGAGAAGTCATTAGACAAGCAAATACCAATAGATTACAATTCTTCAGTTTGGTTGAGAACAACACAGAAGTAGCATGTAAAACACAGATGTTTGTGGGGGAAAAAATAAAAATTACCAAGTACATCAGTAAAAACCAATCGTTACTATTCAGAACACTGGAATACGGTGGAAATCAGTTAAATCACCGGTCAGCACACTTAGGACAAAAACACCAATATTTTTGGCACAAACTGCTTGCAATTCTTGCCAAAACTGTAATCAAAGTCAGAAAAATTCACAAGTCACAGAGAGCAAGTCCACCAATAGCTGTAAGAACCACGTCCAAAGGTTGGCTCTGCCCAGGAAATCTAAGCCCCCAAGAGCTGGGCTTTTGCCAGCAGAGTACACAGCAAAGGTGGCAAAACATTTGCCCTATATTTACACTCTTCCCTAAAGCATCATTGCTGGCCACAATTGAACCATCTGTACTGACCTGAACAGACCTCCAGCAGGAGTTGGGAAAGAAAGATGTGCTTTAGCCAGTGTTCCACCATCTTCTTCCATTAGCTTTATGTACTAAACTATCACCAAATTCCAACTCTATTCAACTGAAAACTGCTTATGTTTCTGTGCCTTTGGAAATTCCAGACAATTCTGAACCAACAATTTAAATTCTCAAATAATTTTGTCACTATGTTTTGACCTTTAAAGAAAAACTCCAGTAGTAGGCTGCTCACGGATTTAAAAAAAATTTTAAAAATCACACACAATATAAAAAGAATAAGTGGTACCTCTTGAGATTTCAACTTTTCTATGTCTGTGGAGAGGTCTGAGCTTTTTCCATGGAGACTGCCATTTTCCTGTGAACAGACAAGTAGTAGGAACAATTAGGACAAGACTAACATTCTACATTGAAATCATGGGGGAAAGCACTGGATTAGGAAGTCGAACATGTAAAACAAGTAGAACTTCTTTAAACCCCACGTTAATCACCACAAGGAATAACCTAAGAATGTTAAAGGCTGTGTATCCTTTGCTCTGCCTCCTGAGAAACTGCTCTGTATTCTTACAATACAGACCCACACACCCATTTTAGCTCTTCCTCAGAGACATCTGCTCTGGCAGCCCATGTAGGAGTACTCAGAAGTTCTCGTTATTCAAAATTCTGAATCAGTAAATGTGCCTCATTAGTTGAAAGAAAACCAAAAATGAAAGACCATACATCATACCCAAAATTTATGCATGTAAGTTTGATTTAGATTGGTAAATGAAGTCCAGTGCTTTTTCAGTGAATTCAATGCAGAAGAGAAATTCCTGTGTTCTCTTTTTGCAGAAGATCACAGCCATGGGCCAAGTTAATTTGTACTCTTAATCTTTATCAATTCTATCTACAGAGAATATATATTTTTAGTGTTCACTTTTCTGGGGAGAACACAGGAACAGAGTTTTCCTGGAAAAAAGGAATTGAGTTTTCTTTAAAAAGTAAACTGTTGTCATTTAAATGACATTCCGGACTACTATTCTTTATTGCCTCATATAAAAAAAAAGGCTAACACACAAGGCTCACTGACTTTACATTATTGGAACGTTAGCTGGCTGATCCTCTAACACAAAACAGTTGTGATTAATATACCCACACAGCCAGTGAATTACAAGCTCAAATTCCAGTTGGATCAGCTTAACTCATGATTGATTAAAATTAATCAGCAACGTCATAAATGACTGTCAAAACACCAAACATGTACAAGGAGAATATGAGTTACTTAAAGCTGCATAATATGACTCCATTTCAAATGTAGAAGAGGCATTTGAAGGCTGAGTTTTATGCCTCAAATTATGCAGGATGTTTAAAAGAATGCCTAATTTCCATGTTGCACAGAAATATTTCTTCCACCCATAAAGTATTTCTACATTTTTATTATAATTCCTTTACTAATGATCAATAGAAAAATTAGGACTTTGTGATAAATCTTTTTATCTATTGCTGTCTTCCAAAGTCAGGCAGTATCCAGTGAGCTGAACAAGATTTTGCAGTCTACCCATTTTATTCCACGGCATGAGAGAGCTACAAAGGTGCAAATGCTAACACAGCTCTGGCTCCAAGGTACTGAAACCAGAACATCAGGTGTGCTGGGTATTTCTCATTCAGGTACTGAGCTCGTTGGCTTTTTAGGGAGTAGATATTCAGAATATTGAGTAGATGAAAGGGTTACTGGGAGAAAGCTTGCTTTTGACCACTGAGTTGGGGTTTAAAAGGGTAATGTTATTTTAGGATATTAGATACTATCAAAAACCTTCAGCTCAATAAGCAGGATGGATGAAGTGGGAATGATAACCGGAGGAAGGTATTTAAAAGAGAAGCCTCTCCTCAACATCATGACACAGCACATATTATAGCTGGGTAATGTTAACAGAGAGCCAAGTGCTCCCTACATTTTGCCAATAAATCTGTTCCTAAGGAACAAGACTTTCTACTTCATTTTCATGATCATCATTCATTCAAGTGCACAGTTAAATATGGTTTATTTTCATGAATTCTTAACCCATATATTTTTTAGCTTTAGAAATCCGAATCACTATTGCAGCTCCAAGTCAATAAAGTCTCTAGAAGATGCTAACCTGTGTATTTAAAAGAGTTCAACCTTCAAAAACTTTACCAAATCATGTGCCAACTTACATTGTACATTCCCATAAACTTTTACTGTGAGTTATTATGTGGGTATCTTACCCTTGAAGATTCGTATGAAGGACTTGGCTGACCACTTGTTCCCCAGGATGTGGCACCTGTTCGCTCATCCATACCTAGGAATGAAAAGAAAAATACAGACCTATAAGAAGTGATAGCCAAAACAATGTTCTCTGATGCAACCTGAAAGAACATTCATCTGCTTCCACGCACTTAAAGCAAATTCATCTGCTTCCACATACTTAAAGCAATATTTCTAAAAACAAAATTTAAGATGAACAGTTTCCTTGTCAATTAAGCTGGCTACAGAGGAACCTGCTCATTTGGACACCTGCAGCTGCTGAAAACAGGAGCATAAAAAGCCAAGATTTGCCAATCTGCAGTGTGTGCCCTACCCAATCCATAAGAAATTAGCATGAGGAACAAAACAAGCGCAAGGATGCGAACACGGGGGCTGTTTGCACAGCCCGATTTCTCCTGCATCTTAAGCACGGAATGTTGCAGCACATACTGTGAAATGTATACTTGTTATCTACTCTCTGCTCTTGTGTCTTGCTTAAGTATTGTAAAATGTGCAAAATTATTTCCCCTCCTTGGCCTTCACATGACACACAAGATATTTTAGCACAAGGGGGGGAAAAAAAGGCAAGACAGACTGGTTATGTTTCAATGGCTTAAAAAACCCACAGAGGCTCATGGTGTCTGCCCTACTAAAACAGTAATGTTTTTTACACTCTGTAACGGTTCTTTTAGAATCAGTTCCTTTTATGCAAATCCAGGTTACAGATCACAAGAGAAAGGGGAAGGAAAAAATAGGGAGATCTTTAAGCACGGTATCAGAATACATATCCCACGTAGCATTCCATTTCCAGTCAAATTTAAATGGTCAAACGTCTTTAAACCACATTCCCAAACAACTCATTGCAAAAGCACCTGAATTCCTACAGCAAATTCCTTCCTACAGGATAAAGCTACTATTGTAGCAAGTAGGTTCCTGATTAGCTGTATTACATGATTTTTTTGGAAGGTGTGGAACTTCCATCCTGAACTGCACACTTCCACGCACTCTGGCCTCCAAAACACAACTCATTGCTTCTCTGTCACATGAACTTTTCTCACAGCTCTGATAAACAGCATAAATTCTTTATGTGATATATACTATAAAATATTTATGAAGCTTTATAATGTCATAATTTATAAATAAGAACTAAGTGTCACGATTTATAAATAAGAGCAGAGCACAAGTTACTCCATACGATCATCTCTAAATCCTAACTTTATATTGCAACTATAAAATTTTCATTAATATTTCTCTGACTGACCATACTACAAAGTAGAATTTAAGTCAATACTTCAAATAACTACCTATGGACTACTAGTATTCTAATCATTATTTCCTTAAGAAATGTGCTTTATGAAGCTATAAAATACTGCTTTGACAAGGACAGCCTGCAGAAGGGAAGGTCAAATTGAAAGTACAGTATAATCAGCCAAATAAAAAAATATAGACACCTTTTGTGTACTGCAGGAAAGATCCTCAAGGTTGAAAACATCCTTTGAAAATGCAAAACCACCACTATATTGAGCCAGCACTTTGGGGAAGTTTGCTGCATTTTGCAGCTGACAGCATTGTTGTTGTTTCATTGTAACTGGTCCAGGAGCTGAGTAAAGAGTCGTGGCTGGCACTGACAAAGGCAAAAGTAATCTTTTGGCACAATTGACTCTTTTCTGCCAGAAACAACAGCTCTAATAATCCAGTGATTATCATAACAAGTCTTCCATTGCTTTAGTTTAAAAAGAGACATATGGTGGGGGGGGGAGGAAAAATATCTTACTGCAAGACCAAGTCCTTGGGAAAGTTTAAGACACAGTACATGATATCAAGCCATTTTAGGAAATATGTCAGTAGATAATGGTTATGCATAGAGTGTTCAGAGGCATGACCCCTGATCAGTAAAACATGCTACTCATTTAAAAATTGGAGTCAGTGGGACATAAGGACTTATGTTAAGGTTCTGCTATATCAGCACATGTACAGCTAAAAATTCTTGTATTTTAATTCTACCATTTGAATTATGCAAATAATTTAAAGAAACTGCCTTCAAACAAAATGTAAGAGTTTAAGATGGGAAGGAAAACTGATTTCTAAATAGTTCCTGTAATTTTTTCTTCTAAAAAAGTCTAGTACAGTTAGCTAGAGTAGTCAGGAGTATCAAAACTTCCTTTTTGCTGTTAGGTGTCTTTTTCCTCCTTTTCATGCAGCATTTTTTCTTCTTACAAGACTCAAACACCAAAAAATACCCTTTAAAAAAAATCTGCACACAAGGAACGTACTTTCACAGTTTAGATGTTCTGTGAAGGCTACAAGAAAAAAAAATTCATATACTGCACAAAGAGCACCAGCAGTCTTGCTGCTGCTGCTTGACATCTGGATTTGACTTGGAATGACACCCCTGCTGCCCTTGGTCTCCATCAACATAAGACACCAAACAAGTGCAGACCCAGGCAGGCAGCAACACAAGCAGGAAATCAGATACGTGTCTATGATGGCACTCAAGGAATCTGTTCTGGTTTGGACACTAATGTGTCCTTCCACAGATGACAGGTAAAAACCAACCAAATACTGCAAGAGACAAAGACCCAGACAATTTCTAGCAGGCTGGGCACAAACAAACAACACGTACTTTAATGCAACTAAAGGTAACTACTGAATGAGCCAGGACCATAAGATACACCTTTTGAATGGAAAGCTCCTGAAGTGGGGAATACTCAGCAAGAAAGAACACAGGAGTCATCTATGGGAATAAACTCAATATAGTCTCAGAGCAGAAGGGTCATGAAAAGAGTTCCAGCATTTTCCTAGGAAATGCTAAAGAGAATGGAAGAACTAGGGGAATCATCACCTTTGTATAACACCTTCCACAGGGAAATGTGGGCACCAATTCCAGTAGCCACTGGATAAGGGGCACAGCAAAGCTGTGACAGTTAGAAAACGTGCTACACAGGGAAGGGCTGCAGTATCTCAGTCTCTATAGGTAGTGCAAAAAAGCAGAACATTGAACAACCGTGTTGTTCTAAAGGTCCAATAACAGACACGTGCACTCAGGCAGACAGGAGTACAACGAGGTTCTACCCACACTTCCTTTTTTTAGTAGGCATTGAAGATGGAAAGTAATGGAAATGACTCACAATTTTATAGTTCTCAATCAAAATCGACTGTTTCTACAGCAGAGACTCTGTAGCTTAATGAGGGGGTGATTCAGTCAGCCTGATGCTGCTGGAGCACCTTGAGCCACCACGCTGGGGCTGGGCTGGCTCACACGGCACCTCCAGGCACTCAGAGCTGTCCCAGTGAGGACCAGCAGGACACAGCCCTGCCCTTGGCCAGCCCCAGACAGAGCACAGCCCAAACCCTCCAAATCCAGACCCTGGCCAGGCTGCAGGAAAGGCTGAGTGTTCCTCACTCACCTCAGGAAGATGGGCCAAGTCACAAGGACACTTTCTGGCTTTGTGCACTGAATTCTAAAAAGGCTTTGCTTAGTTGTCACTTTTATGATTCTGCTGTGAGCATTTCAAGCTATTCTAGAAGAAAAGCTGAAGAAACTTGTTGCCTCATTACTTTGACATATGTATTCATTCTGAAGAAACAGGTCAAAACATTCATCTAATAAAAAAAATTGGATCTCACAATCAAACCAAAATGAAAGTTATTCTTGCTGGCATAAGACAAAGAAGACTATATTTAAAACTTATTTCAAGAGACACAGGCTCTAATGTTCGTGTAAACACGATAATATACTTTATAGGGTTACCATCTGCTATGATGTTGATCAAATAAATGATTTGACAAAAAAAATCACATTGTGGATTGTTATACTAGGTACTCAAGGTATGAGTTTCTATCTTTTATAGTTTTTTTATCCAATTTTGTTTCAGAGTAATGATATTCCTTCAGATAAGATTCAACCGCTGAAATCAATTACAAAAAACCTACAGCACAAACCATAACAGTGCTGATTGTGTTTTGCATCTTAGACACAAACAAATCAATCTACCATTAAGCCATATATTGCAAAGGTCTATTGTGAAGTATGATAACAATTATTACCTGAAGTTATATTTTAGATCTAGACTTTCTAGTAAGGGGGTACAAAGAGTAGAATTATTTGATGGAAAAACACTGTACTCAAATATTTTAACTTTCACTAGGCTAAGACTAGTTCTCAGTCTCTTCTTATTGCTTCCAATAGAAAATATTTCTCTTTTTAAAATAGACTCTATTTTTAATAACATAATAAAACCATTTATATTCTAACAAAGAACTCAAAATCCACAAGTCAGATAAATAAGTAAAGACAAGATACAGTGCCATACATTTATTACTCAGGGAGGGGGTGGAAACATGGATGACGGGGGACCAGAATGACACTCAAACCAAAAGCAGCTTTGACAATAGATGTAATGTGGTGGGTTTAAAATATACAAAGTTAAGGGCATTAATCAAATTGAGAAGAGAAATGAAACACAGGCAACCTATCAATAGTGTAACCACTTCAGTGCCATTGGCATAAATTCAGATGCGACGTTATAATTAGGTAAAAGACAAACCACTTTCATTTCAAACTATATAAACAGAGGACTTTCCCTCCATCCACCCCCAAAGGAAAAACAAGGGGAAGTACAAGCATGGGGGGGGGGGGGAGGGGGGAGAAATTTCAGATCTCCATCCATACTCTTTCTTAGAATGTACCGATGGTCTTACAGCATATGGATACCAAGTCACCACCGACATTCCAGACAAAAGATCAAAGTTCCTCCCCAGTAACAGACCTGCTTATTAGAGGCACCAGTGGGAGTAGCAGAGTATCCCTTTCTGTACCTTTTGCTCCAGAGAAGATGGATGGAAGACCTAAGGATATGTCACACAAACACCATTGTGAGTCAGGGTTGTCTGGCACAAACCCTGAACTCCCCAATTCCTTCAGGACACTGCCCAAGCCAGTTTTATTAAGTCGCATGATGCTGCTCACCCTCCTCACTGGATTGAGCCGGGGGCTCACAGATCAATTAATCCATCGTGTGGTCTAAAAGTGAGATTCCTCCTGGGCTTAACTGTTAGTTTCCATCTCTTCCCCACCTGTCCAGTCAGGTTCATAACCATGGCAGTGGGAGTTATTAACTTCCAGCCTCTAATGGCAGGGATTTAGGAGCACAGGGAAGCGCTGCAGGGACTGAAGCCCCTTGAGGAGACATCGGTTACCTCGACTGGTGCCCGTAAAACACTTGCTTCCATCTGAATATCAATCTTTGCAAAGATCAGTTTAGAAAATCTGTTTGAAATATCAACAGTGATTATCAATGAGTAAATAAATTAATTTTCATTTTTGAAACACTGTTTATCCTGGAGAATTCCAGAGCAAAGAATAAACATCTGCTATGCCAGTTATTGTGGAAATTATTTTAAGAATTGTCAGAATATGCATTATACCAAGTTCACTTCTATCTACAGAATAGGCAATCACAATTAAAACTTCAGTAGAACAAAATTAGTCAAATGGGAGGAATGTACAACAAGTATACAATTTCCCTGGGCAATAACCAAAACTGAGACCAAGATTAAGATTGAGAGATGTTAAAAATTAATTGTAACCTAAAATATCAGCAAATTGAATACTCCCTGTACGGAAAGCTGTTTAAAACCTATACTTTCATATGGAAAATTATTTGCAAGAACAGTATTTTCTCAGGTAAGAATAAAACTTCAGGGTGTACACTTGAAGAACTTTTGCTAATGCAACAAAAGACTTACATCATAAAAATACAGAAGAACATGGAAAAAAATCATGTTGGTTCAGGAAAACTAATGAAAAGCTTGAATTTGTTTTAAAACTGTCTATTAGCATCAAAAGCCAGTACCAACAATACAGTTCCTGCATAACTATCAAGTATTTTTTAGATTTGTTTCAACTCATTACCTAAATACAATTTGCTATTAAAAAAAAGGCAATTACTACTTTTAACTTGATTTCACAAACAGTCCTATTCATTTCTTGCAATAAGACCTATGTACTCCCTAAGAACAAAATTAATTCCTGTAATAGCAGCACTGTTACAGAAATGTCAGAAATTACCTGCTTCTCTTTCCTCATACTCTCTGCTTCCGAGACTCTAAATCATGTCACCAAACACTCCAAGTGACCTGGCATGACCTGGACACTTTAAATACAATACAACCCATTCAAAATAAAATTGGAACTGCCACTCCCAACACAAACTGTACTAAACCAGAAAACTTCACACTGCTACACCCATCTTGCCAGAAAAAGTCCATCATGTACAGTTCAAGGAGGAGAGCATTATTTACAATACTGTATGTAATACGCTGTATGCAATGCATTTGTTCTTTGTCTATAGTTATTCAGACAATTCAACCCTAAGTTAATGAAGAAAACTATAAAAATTAGCATTTAAACTATTAAAAAAAGGGAATTTCCTTAGACATCCACAGAGGTGCTCAGAGCACTGTACAGTAAAGCTGTTCTTCGCCCCAAAGAAAGAGTATTTCCCTACATTAATACAAGCTTTAATCTTATTCTTTGATCCAATTTAAGGTTAAAATTCTAAAAGAAAAATTAAAATGTGAATCTCCCTAAATTTTCCTGTGTATAAATAATGTTGACATGTGTGCACACACAGAGTATATTTTGAAGCCTCCCTGGTTACAAATGTGAATAAAGCAAACCAGCTTAGAGATCAAGCCTTTAGCAGGGATACAACTCAGAGCTTTTATTCACAAGCCAACACACACCCACAGTTAAACTGCTATTAAATTGCATCATGCTGCTTATTCCCCTCTCTGTGTTGAACCATGAAGTATCAGACTGAACAGCTCTAACAAGCAAGTCTCAGCCCTGTGGTACTGCCTATCATAACAATCCATTCTACTGGCAAATTTTCCTGTGGTTACTTCAGTTATGACTCAACAGCTTTATATAACCACACACTTTAAAATATATATATATATATATTTATATACACCAAATCAAGGGCAGTGTCACAAGACTGCACACACCAGGTCAAAAATAATCAAATACAGCCTCACGGGCAACACTGTTACCAACTGTATTACAACAGCACAGGGAACTGCCAGTTCAGGCACCAGAACACAATAAATCTGAGTTACACAGTATATAACTTAGGTGCTAACCCTCATGAGCAAAGAAAACGTTGCAAGTGTGATAGCTTTCCTCACAACAGGTCTAAAAACGTTAAGAAAAAGTACTTTCAGTCATTTACTGTATCACAAGGTGTCCGGCAAATTTTGACCCTGCTGAAAACAAACTCCAAAAGATCAACCTGGTGTCAGTATCCTTTCATGGTTATGATGATTGTCATGCGTCTTCATGCAATTAAAATAATCAAACTGCAACAAATTCAAAGTACTTTGTTGATATTTAGAAGATCATTAATGAACACCCAGATCTCTTAAGGAAGAAGAGACCATCTGACATACCAAGCAGAGAGGGGACAAAAAAAAGACAAAGAAAAAATTTGTGAGAAATATCATATATTTTGGATTTCCGACTTCATGAAGGTGCATCAGTGGAGAAATCAAGCATCAGACAAAAACCTTGCAACTTAGTGAACCAGAATTTTGAGCCTTAAGTATAATGGCAAGTATAGTATAAAGTACAGCCAAGTAAATGCCAATGTAATTCCACATTTACAATTCTATGACTGGGAACAGTCATTGATCACAGAAGTCTGAGTGTGAGTCTGAATTTCAGAAGATCTACACCAAGCCATTTCCTAAAAGCATGTGGAAGAAACCTATACTTTGCTAAGGTACATAGTGTCTCTGTATCTGATTTTTAGCTACCCTACAATACTGAAATCTTAAGGAACATCTTACCAGCAGCACCTCACACTAAAACAACAATACACACAACAGTCTAAAACATCTTACACTTTTCATAAAACAGAGCATGTAGAATACAAAGACCGAAAGGTTTTCAAGTTTGCCTCTAGACAGGCATATCTTTAAAAAGATTTCTTATGATTACTTGTTCTACAGAGCACATCTAAGTCAGCTGCAGGAATCAGCTCTCAGTACTGAGCAAACAGAAGTTACACATCAGGGTTGTGTGAACTTCAGTTTTTCATGAGAGAATTCAGGTTCCTTCAATACAGCTGGGGAAAAGTGTCTGTTACATGAACATGTCAGCATTAAACATCCTCTTTGAATTCTAAAAACAAAGTTTATCTGTTCAGTATTTAAACAGGGAAGAATGCTTAATGGATAAATGCAGGCACTGCACATCTGTTCACCTAAGCCAGAGCTGTGGTAGGCTAGTTTGTGAAAAAAACAATAGAATAAATATAGCAAATGTTGACTTAGGTAATTATTACAAGCTGTCTCACTTATTTCTCTCCTCTTTTGCCAAAAATCATGAAGAAACCCTCCATACTGCTTCATTTGCCATCGGGAAAGAAGCTTTTTGCCCTGCAGCACAATGAAGTGCCTACCAGTTTGTCCAAGGGAAAGACAGCACCTCTTCCCTCAGTAAAAAAACTGACTAGGGCAAATGTGTTTTCTTCTATTATTTTAGGCATGGAGAAAAAAATGTTTAAAGTAAACTATTAAAAAATTTCTAGAAGCATCTCTACCTGCATTTATATAGCTGAGAATTTGAGCTGATGGAAGTTAACACTAGGCTGCAAAATCAAGGACTACTTTTTTCCAGTATGCATTTTGTACCATCAAGTGCTTCCCCCTCCATAAGCTGGCTGGAATGTAATAAGGCTCTTGCCAGATGTTCTGCTTTTGCAGAGGTCCAAAACCAACAGTTCTCAATAATTCCATTACTTCCAAAAGTCATAGCCAGAATCCAGTCTGAACAAATGGAGACCTAGCACAGCCCGTGCTGCCAGCAGGGCCCTGAGACATCTTAAAAAAACCTCCAAACAAACAAAAAAAAACCCAATAAACCTTTCTTCCCTCAATGCTGAGACATTTCTTTCAACCACTTAATTGACAGAGATTTTACTGGTATTGTTAAACTTCATTCCCAAAGTAAAAAAAAAAAATAAAAATATGTTCTCTGACAAAGGAGAGAAATCTGTCTTTAAATTTCCCAGATATCATCACATCTGCCCAAATATTTGCTGAAGCGAGCTCCTTGCTGCCTGGGCTGTTAGCTGCCTCCTGAAGCAGGCAGGCAGGCTTTGTGTTGACAGCTCCCTTAGTGTGAGTGGCAGCAAATGATGGTGTGCCCACAATGCTGGAAAGCTGATATGATACAGCTCAGTCTCCTCCATCAGCAAACCAGGTGGAAGGACGACTGCTGCCTGATGTTAATGGGCCTTGTGCTAATCCACAGCAGCGCTGCAGCCACAGACACCTCAGGGAGCCTGGTTTGCCTTCTAGCCCCAAAAACACTTGTTTCTCTTCATTAGGTGTTTCCACTCTTTCCCTTCATTTAGAGGAGAGTCTGTTCCTCCCCTTGACCTAAGATGTGTCACCACAGCTCACTGAAGTACAAAGCTGCACAAACCCTGTTTTCACTGGTTCCTGCCTGCATCACCAAAAGGTATCACCTGACCTACTGATTTCTGCTGCACTTCAGAACCATCCACATTTTAACTATCTTCTGGTAGTATATCCATGTTGTATTATCCGATGTTATTCAGCTTATAAATGTGGAAAGACTACCTTTCAACAACGAAATTACACCAGTAGAGGATCAGGAACACAGAAGTAACAACTTTAGAGTAGTCTTGTGATATTTAAATGCTAAAGAGTAATTACAATAGTTCAACATTGCTAGTTTAGCAAAAACATGCAACTATTCTGAAAATAACTTGAAGTAGTATCACAGTAACTAAACCCAAAAAACTTAGTTTTCTATTGCAGAAAATAACTACTAAATCTGACAGGGTCTGGCTGTGGTGGAAGTGAGTTGAGAAACATCTCCATTCGCTAGTGAAGATGTTGATATTTCTCTAACCTTACTTCTTAACCAAGGACATTTTTTTCCTGTTTGAAGATTTCATTGATCTTCCTTCTATTTCTTCTGCTAGCTTTTCATTTAATAGTCCATAGTCTGGTCCGACTGCATAACACTTCTCCTTGGCTTAAACCCTAAATATCACACTTTTTATAGAAATCTGAGTTTTCAATGCTTTTCTTGTAACAAGTGTTACATGAGTTAAAACACTCTTAATAAAATCCACTTAAAAACCATGCACACTTCAGAAGCAGAACTCTGACAAAATAGTTAGAACTGGAATTTATAGTCAAGTAACCCCATTTTAAATTGCCTTCAAACTATAACAGCCTTACAGCTGGAACTGACATACCTGTTGCTGTTAAAAGTGCATTCATGCCATTTTTTTTTAAATGAGGACAAGTTGCACTTTGAATACAAAATAAATTTGCTGTTGCTGCTTCTCCAAGTTTGCTGTTACAGCAGTTCTGTAGGTTATAGCTAGAAAACGCTGAAAGCCAATAAAATGCAGTAGACAGTCTTTCTGTGGTGAAAAGCACCCTTACCTAGTAATTATCCTTCTTACAGTAATAATACAGCATTAAAGACTTTAAAACATTTACTTAAGTAGTCAGAAAGCAAATAGCAATCAATAACTAATTATTTTTGTTTAATTCCTCCTTCCAGGATGTTTTAAAAGTCCTTCTACAAAAGCGCAAAATAGTCTTATAACTTCATTCCTATAAAAATTACTCCTTAATTTTAAGAACCGATTTCCAGGGATACTTAATCAGAACACTGAAGCTAATGATTGTACATTAAAATTAGGACAAGTACTGAAAGTTTAATATTACAGTGAGCAAGACAAAGAAGTGGATGGATACCAGGACCCTTCGAGTCCCCGGCACCGCAGAGCAGCAGTCACTGCCAGCACAGCATCCAACCTGCAAAGCTCCAGCGGCACGAAATCTCCTCCTGCGATGTCTTCACCCAGGCCAGCAACATTTACCAACTCCTCACAAGGGATTCTGCTGCAGGAACCGCTGCCAAACAACAGCCTATGAGTCAAGGTTTCTGTATGCAAACACAGCCCATCTTCCTAACGACTGAGGGCTGGCTGCCCCCCAAAGGAGGCCAGCCCGCTTCCCAGAACACTTCACTGTCCCACTGCTCCTCTGGCCTCTGCCCTCAGAGCAGCACCAGCGTGTGGTAGGGACCTGCAGGAAACCTGCTCACAAAGAAACTTGTAGAAAACAGAACCATACAAAAAAAAAAAAAAAAAAAAAAAAAAAAAAAAGAAAAAGCCTTGTTGGTTTCTGGCCAGATGAGCCCACAGAAGTATTTCACTACCAGGCCAAACACCACCAGTGTTGGCAGAAAGGAAAGGGAGAGCACGAGAATCAGACAAGGCCAAAGTCAGGGTTGTGTGAAGGGCCAGGGAAGCCAGCCCAGCACTTCTCAAGCATTGAGACTGGCTGTATTTAAAAAACCCAATGATTTCTTCAGGGGAAAAAATAAGAAAAGAAAAAACCCAACCATCATTGTGTGCTGATGCATAAAATCCTGCAGTCTACTTTGGCTTTATTGAACTGTTGGTACTAAGCCAGTGTGTGAGAAAAATAACCGAATAATATTTGAATTACATCAAACACCAATTAGCTCATAAAGATCTTTAAAATACTGAATCTGCTCAGTGTTGGGGTAGAAACAGGTTACCAGGAAGTATAACACTGCCAGAACTCTCACACACATACTTTACTGTTCACTCACTAGAATTTTAGCCAGAAGTTAGAAGAAGAGTAAATTACTTCAGAGTAAATGGCAACAAAACGCAAGCATTTTCCTTCCCTCTCGTTCTTCCGTAATTAAAAAGACAAAGAGTAAGAATCTTTATTGAAAAATTTCAAAGTACATTTTGAAATTTAGCCAAAACAAGTCTTGGGTTCCATGTGCCAAATAAGTCGCTTCTATAAATTACTGCATCCCATTTTTTCTTTTGTATTTTAGACCCTTGAGCACTGCCAAAACAAGCCAATTTAAACAGATTGCCCCTCTGGGTGGTGACTTTAAGTTTAAATTTTGTTGGTCTTAAATCCTGCAATCAGTTCTCTATATTGCTGCTTTTAGCTCTGGCAACAGCTTTCAGACTTTGCTTCACTTTGTACTTTACTTGTTCATACTCCAACACTCCAATACAATGAAATTTGTACAAGTGCCCAGATTTGCTCAACCACTCAAAATAAAAATGTTACCATTTATAAGGTTATCAAATAATTTTAACACAAGACAGACTCTTCACATTCTTGTGAAATACATAAAATAACAACGAGAACAGTTTTTGCCTTTCTGGAAAAGAAAACCATGACTTGGTATTTGGGGAAAAATTTCTTATATTCCAACCACAAACAATATTATTACCCTTCAATATATTATCATCTAAGTGTTTTGCAGAGCACACTTTGTGAAGGTGTAATAAGGCATCAAATGTCTCTTTATATCCCAGTTTGTAAGTGAAGAATTACTGACACAGGTTCAGAGGAAAAACATCAACCCTCCCTCCCAGATGCAAGGA
Source organism: Pipra filicauda (assembly GCF_003945595.2). Classification (NCBI taxonomy): domain Eukaryota; kingdom Metazoa; phylum Chordata; class Aves; order Passeriformes; family Pipridae; genus Pipra; species Pipra filicauda. The sequence goes on along the minus strand of NW_024104976.1, from coordinate 4,546,598 downwards.
GGTATTCTGAAGATCTGAAGGTTCACAAGTGTAATTAAGCAATTCAGAACATACATCACATCCAGCTCCACAACATATGCTCACATGAACTCAAAATGCAGAACTTACTCCTTTAGACAAGGCTGCCCCACATACTTTTAAGAAAATTAAGAAATACTTGTAAACCAAAGTGAATTCGTAACTAAACACTCATCACCTGAATTCTGTGCCCATTCCACAGACACACGTGACACTTCCCTGACAGCCAAATCCACACAAGTACTGCATTGCCACAAATTATATGAAGGCCCAGTGAATTAAACAAATACATATTAAGGCACCTGGCAGGAATCACGTGAAACAAATGTACAAATTCAAGTACAAGAGCTCCAGTAGCAATTCTGTCCTACTCCACTGCACATACCTTAACATGTAAAGCTTATATTTAAAAGGTCACACAAGGGAAATAAACGTGCATCACTCAGGTGTATATGTGCAATTTGGCCTTTAAAAAAAACCTGTGTAAACTACCAATTACAATATCAACTTTGCCTCAAGGAATATAAATTTTTGTTAGGATTTTATTTATTGCTTTTTTTAAAGAAGAGCCAAGTAAAGAAATCTGAGGCCACTTCTTTTTACGTTTTCAAGTTTACTGTTGAATTTTTAAACATCAGAGTATAACTTGCTCTGAGTAAGATATATATTCTTAACTAATTAGCAGGAAACTCTAACATTGTGTACACTTCAGCCCCTAAGATCTCTTTAGCCTAGTTTTCGTTTTCCTAGAGGACTCAGAGTGATCATTATCTTAATGTTTAATCTATTAAGAGAGAAACAAGAGAAAAAAACTAAAAAAAAAAAAATCCTATGAAATATTACACTAAAAAGAAGACAAAATAACAGAGTAAAACGAGCATGGAGAAACAATCAATACCTGCTTTTATTAAAAAAGGTTCAAAGTGAACAAAAACTTCACACATGGTAGAACCTCTTAAGACCTGTGAAGACTCTAAGTCATCCAAGGACTAATAAGGTTTTCAAGAAGTCTTCATATCTAACACACCCCATGCCTGCAGAATATAAATTCTTAACTCCATCACTGTAAAACCAGAGTTTAGTCATTCACAAAAGATTATAAAAATACAGATGAAGCTAAGCCCTCTCACCTTATTTTCTATTATGAATGAAGTACATTTGAAGTCAAAATTCTATACTTGCTGTACTTGACTAAATCCAGAGTAATGCCATCTCTAATACCAGTTACAGAGAAATAATAGAAGAATCTGCTGTGGTGCCTGTATTGATCTAGTGTTATCCTGAACACTTATTGAGTGTCAATTACATCTCCTTCACACCCACATCCCTCCTTCTAACACAAAGTCTACAAGATTTCTTTAAATCACGGTATATAAAAAATACAGCAGAAACTATAAAAATCATAGAAGGGAACATCAGTATTTTAAACAGGTCTATTGGACTTGATATTTGGCCTAAGAAAAATACTGACTACAACTACAACAGTGTCACTATCATGTGTATGCCATCTTTTACACAAGAAAATCCACTCAATGCCATTTTTAAAACAGCTTCAAAATTAGAGGAATGTAACTGCAGCAATCTTAAGGGTGTTAAGCTTCCAGAGCACAGCCTGTTCAGAGCAGGGCTGATTAGCTCAATCACAGCACCTTGCTCACAGCAGCTGAGAGCCCCAAACTGAATCTAAATCACACCAAGCAACTAAAAGCACAGGCAAAAAAAGTACTTCATGCCCAAAGCATCGAGGATACGAAAATAAAAAGAATGGATAACCTACACAAGTTTGTGAGTTAACTAAAATCCTATGATACGTGTTCTAAAAAAGTATAGAAAGTCTCAAAATCAACTTCATGAACACTCTTAAATTATGGAATCCTGTCTGAACTTACTGATTGCAAACGTGGTTACAGCACCAAAAATGTTATGAGGGGTGGAAGGCACTGCTATTGATGAGAGATAAGGGGAAATACGAGCCAACTGCTCTAGCAAGGTTTTGATTAGCTTTTACTTTGTCCCTTGATGTTGTCAGACTCATTGGAATGGAAAAATTGCAGGATTTATTTTGTTTACTTTTCAAATGCAATCAAAGTAATTCAAGGCCACCAAGAGCCTAAAGAGGGAGAATGAAGCACCTGTAGAGGTCAGCATTCCAGAAGCGTGTCAGTAAAAATGAAGCAAAATGTCAAATTCTCTGTTCAGGAGGAACATGATACTATATGTGTTGAATAATGATAATTTAATGCATCTATACACATGCATGTATCCTCTGTCCTTTAGACAAGTAGCATGGGAATAATTTTGCTCTGATGAATATAATGTGGAAGAAGATGAAAACAAAATTCCTGAACTGGTTCATCACAGCGGTAATACTTGAATAAAACCAGTTTCCTTTGGCAGAAAAGAGGCACCACTGTGATTAACTGTTTCATGAATTTAATATAAAGAATTTCTACAGAGAATTAAATAGGATAATTAATACGTAGATGGCACAGGAAACTTTTAAATTTACATTAAAAGATTTCCAAAGGAAATCAAATTGTAAGATTCCTTCCTGGACTTGAGTTTTGCTCATATCATACACTGAATATGCTATAGCAAAGGGTATTTCTAGGAGACTGAGAAATATGTGCTCAAACAGTTCAAAAATTTAAAATACTGTACAACAATTAAAATATCTTCTACTAGATCATGAAAATGCATTAGAAATAAAAGCATACTTGTTTTATTATTATGCTATGAGGTGAAAAGGATCATAAGAATTCTGAACACTGCATCTTTTCTCTGAGTGTGTGCCAAGATATCAGGTTTAATCAAAATTTTCTGTTGATTTCAGGAGGAAACTGGCACAGAAAACACTTGCTACACAAAATCTCTGATTTGTTTGGTTTGGTTACGTGTAGTTCTTCTGTGTTGACCCAGGCATTTCAGATGGGGTTGCTCCTTGCAACTTGGAGAAGCTGCTTAAGTTATGAAACTAAAAAGGGAAGGTCTTTTTCATTAAAAAGTTAGTTCCAAAAACAAATGAAAAAACAAACAAACAAACAAACAAAAAAAAAAACCCCTAACAACAAACTAATGAGCCTGCAGCAATAAAACTAATGCCCAGCCCATCAAAAAACTTGGATTTGGAATTCAAAGGACCTTTCGAAAAACAGTCAGTTGACATCAATGCAGGAAAAAGTTACCACATCTGTCTATTTATCAAGCAGGACACAGAAACCATATTTTTGCTCTGAAATGGGTCAATATGAACTGAGTGGATTTGAATAAAATTGTGTTTCACTTTGGAGTGTTAACTCACTGTTTTTTAAATACTTTAACCTCATTGTCCTGTTACTTTACCGCTGTATTTGGTCTTTAGGACATGCTACAGATGATTATTTATTTTCTGATTGCAAATCCTTCCCTTTGGGAAATCGTTTTTGTCCAAGGCTCTCCAAGTTTCCATCCTCCTCAATACACATGCAGTTGCAGTATTTGGCTCTGGCTGGGAGCTGCACAAACAATGCAGCCTCCAGACAATCACTCACACAAGGGCTGGCAGCAATGGCCAACACTTGGATCTGACAAGTCACACTCTTGGCTCTTTGCAACTTTTTGCATTAAAAACAAGGAATCCATCTCCTAATCCAGAATACTCATGTTATCCAACTATGCAGACAAAGCAAGCCAAAAGGTCTTGGAATAACAGGACCTTTGAGAAATCCTATGAGCAGAACTCCCTGCATCAAGGAGCTCTGCACTCCTCACCCTGTTTAAGCAGCCTGAGTGCGAAGGAATTACTTGAGTGTGTGAGCAGAATATTAAATATCTTACACTGTCCAGGTTCACAGTGGGGCTATCAAATAACAGAGCAACTACTTCAGAGAAAAACTTTTTTGCTGACTCCTGACCACCAGTAGTACCAATAACAGCAGCATCCTCAGTCCATGCCTGGTTATACTCTACTCTGAATTGTTACCACAGCTTGGAGAAAACACTGCTAAAGCTGCAAAACATGGTCCTTCACTGGCACTGCCAGAACCACTGGATGCAGTGACAGAGATTGTCTCCCTACAACTTCACCTAATTTTAGGAGGCACTCAAGTACCCAGCCATTTCTGAAAGCGTGAAATGGATTAGCATGTATCAAAAAACTCACTTGAAATCCTATCTCATAAAGGATGTCTAAGTCTCCAAACAAAAAATACTTGCAGTCACTGTGCTACAAACATTGCAAACCTCAGACAGAAGGTGCAATTTCCTTGTCAATAGATTTCTACTGCATACCCACATCTGTATATGTGGCAGCAACAGCAGACAAGATAAAACAAGGAAAGAAAATAGGCTGAAATGGTTCCACAGTCAAGAAAATAAATATATAGATATACACATACAAGTGTGTGCATAAAAATATATATTTATAGAAGTATCATGTAAATAACTGACTACTTCCTTTGGGCATTCCAGATCAAGAATCTGGGTTAAAAACAGAAAGCAATAAAATTTTAAAAATAGTTTAAAAATTCCTCAAAATTCATGTCATTTTTAAACTGCAGAAGAAGCCATTTTTCTATTGATATTACACAGCAAAAATATACAAGTCAAAAAAAAAAAAGCCAAAGAGTTTCAGCAAATTTGATGTCCCTGGGAGGGAGAGTAAACAAGTAAAGGACAAGTTAAAATAAGAGACAGATATAAACAGAGTACAAAGATTTGAAAAGCATCAAAGAAAATATTTCCTAATAATCAAGGTCTGCTCAGACACAGCTCCCTGCCCTGTCCCCTCCCACGGGCAGGGGCTCCCTGCACGCTCCAAACCTGCAGTTGAGCCACCAGGTGGGAGCTGCTGCACCAGTGCTGGGCTCCCTCCTACTGCAGCATGGCAAAATCAGGCTCTGGTCTCACCTAAGCAAGGCTCTGTTTTGGGATGACCAAACAGGTAAGGCAACCTGCATTACCACCTTAAATAGATTGGGCTTTAAAGATATATAAAATTAAATTAGAAAAATCACACAAATACAAAAACCCACACGCAACCTATTGCCTCCATTTTAATCACGAACAGAAAGAAAGGAAAAATGAGAGAATATACTACTTATATAGATTTAAAGAAAAACGACATTTCTTTTCAATAGCAGGCTCCATTTCTCAACTTGACCATGTTCCAAAAGATCAGATAACAGTATCAGGCAACATCAGACTATTAATGACACAATCTTACAGAATGGAGAAAAGTATTTAGGCAAGATATTGACTTTGTAACATTTAAGATATCAGCACACAAACAGCCCATTCTTTTTCAAGACATTAACATATTGGTATTAAATACTTGGATTAATGGATTACGAACGAATAACACCATAAATTAATTCTGATACATCTCAGCAAAGTTGCTGAAAAAAAAGAGAGAAAGAAAAAAAAAAAGCAAAAGGAAGAGCTCAGCATTCTCGAGGTATCCCCAGGGGAAAGCAGCAGCCGATCATGGCACACATTACCTCTGCCCCTTGTTCATCCATCTGCTGCACCCCAAGGAATGCCACGGGGGAAGCAAACATGTGGAGCACAGCTAATAACAGCAATTCTGTCCATATTAGAAACTAATTATCACCCTTTCCTATCAGGATCAGTGCTTCCAGAATTATAAGCAATTTACCCTCCTAAATGCAGTCTAGAATTTAACACTCAATAACTCAATAGCTTATTTTTTAAAAATGCTGATTTGGGCTTATATATAATACAAATTATATTTCCTTTCTTTTCTGTAGAACTCACTCTTGCATCTGAAGATTTTATTTATTTATTTATTTATTTATTTATTTATTTATTTAGTGAAGAGATGAAGGGAAAAAAAAATCTGCTTAAAGACAATCCTGTACATTTAACTCTCGGCTCAAAACTGCACAATTACTGTGATTAAGTCTATGTAAATCTAACAAAAAAGACAAACACTGAGTTTGTATTTTATTACCAATCTTCTGGAAATAACAGCAAGAAATCTCATTGCTCCCTACCAAATATATTACTTTTCATTAGATACACACACCATAAAACTACAAAATGAGATAAAAAGCTGTGAATAGCATTTTATGTAGTGACCTTGCAAAGAGAAAACAGAGTTTCTCCTTGCTCCACTTTTATTCTACTAAACTAAAAATTAAGACCTTGGAGAATCATTGATTCTCCTCTGCATTAGGCTACTCTATAAGAACCTAATTATTTCAAAATCATCAAGTAAACATTGTTTTGTTTTAATTAACACCACCTATTTGAGGCACTACTTCTGCACACAAGCAGTTCAGATGTTTTGCAGCACAATCCAAAGAAATGAGAAACAGGGAACACCGAGGAAAATCATACTCTGAGTGCAAAAAGCTGAATACAGAGCATCAGATACGACTCAAAACAGTGCTTATCTGCCAAAATCTTAATTTCTCCTTGTTTTCTATTCATCCCTTCCTTGAGCCAAGTACTCTTTAGCCCTCACCCAAGTTTTGTATCGCAGCCTACCAAGACCAAAGTACCTTCTTCCATTCCAAATTCCCTAAAAGCCCCTCCTGATTAGCCAGCAGGTGCCACTTTTATTTGAGGAAGACAAGGTCAGCATTCCCCTAAGGATGTGAGCAAAATGCCTCCTGGAGCGAGCAGGCTGGGACTGGAACTTGGGTCTGCTCCCTTGAGACTGCACGCGCTGGCTCCACGCCTTGAGCTACCCATGTCAAGAGCTGTTAAGGATTCCCAGCAAAGTCTCACAGATTTAAGTGAAAAAGCATTCTAATGGAAATCACTCAACCCCTTGGTTTGCACCTCTGAAGAACACACATTGATATTACACTTAGAACATTTTTAGATGAAAATGAAACATTCCCCAAAATATTTAATTCGGAAGTAAATAGAACTTAGCGTCAGATGCTAAAGAACTGTAAAAACAAAGCAGAAAGTTAGTTTTTAGACAAGTGTAATACCAGTATAAATTCAAAGTACTTATAAATCCATCTTTTTTTTTTGTTTTCCTAAATCAGGAATAGTCAGGGCTATATTTATGATCAAGCATATCCTTCAGCATGAAGGGACACAAAGCACAAACCTAACACAAAACATCAGCAACTTGGCTTAATAAGATTACAGTACATTAAAAGGTGCTCATAAGCATTTTCTATAAATGAAATGTAAAGCCTGATGACTCCATACGAGCCGGAAGACCAACCTAAGCTCATAATGAAGGTATTGTGACAAAGCTTAGTACCTAAAACACCAACAGAATGGAGTATTTTTGATGTAGTTGAACATTTTACACCGATTATAAAGCAGCCATGTTCCAGTGACTACTTTTAGGATAGTAGTGTTCTAGTTTCTATGATCCATGTAAGAGTTATAAGGCAGATAATACAGAGTTTATCCAGTAAAAAATATTATTCCTTACTGCAAATCTCACTTCTCAGAATGACAGCATATTTACAGTGTAACAGCACATGGCTGGAAAATTTAAGCCACATGCCAAACACCCTTAAAGAAATCAGGAAAAATACATGTACACTTAACCAAGTACAAATCAGTTTATTTCTCTAATGCAAAGAAAAAGGGATATTATGATCTTTTACAGGAAAAGTAAACAGGCAGACTAAAAACATCAAGAACTGCAACCATTAATTCATTAAGTAACAACAGAGGGAATACCAAAACCCACCACCCCTGCACTCCAGTCACACATGCCCTCACCAGCACAGAGGAATAAGTACTACAGTGACTCCAACAGCACCAGGCAAATTTGGGTTTGTTGCCTCACCTTTGCAGTCCTAAGCACACTTAACCCCATGTCTACCATACACATACACAGCTATTCTTCTATCATCACCTGTACCCCTTCAGAAAGCAGTCCTACAGAAAATAAGCTAGACTAGTAACGACACTAATTTGCCAGAACAGATTTGTCAACAGCAATGATTAACAGCATAAAGGCTGTTCTACCAACATCCTACTTACTTACCTTATCTCTCTTAGCTAAATTCAGTAACTAAATTCACATTAAAATAATTGTACAGTGGTACTTCAGCATTCAATAAATACTATGTTCCTACATTGTATGCCTGTATGAATCATTCCCAGGATTAGAGGGGAAAAAATTAAAGTATATAACATAGAAGCCCACACCCTTTAACTTCACACCTGGTTGTCTGCCCAATCAAAATATCAATTAAGTCAACACCAGTCGAGGTGTTCATTTCTCTAAACGACATCTCAAACCACAGATACACAGATAAATTCCATTTTATTTCTGAGAGGTACCAGGAGCTCATTGTGCATGCACAATGCATAGAGTGTGCCGAGGAGGAAGAACTAAAATAAGGATACTCTTACACAAGCCAGTCACCCATTCTTGCCATCATTTACTAAAAATAATTTTTTTTAAAAAAATCCCTTCTGTTAACTGAACTACCTAAAAGGTTTTTTTCTGTTTGTTAAATTAAAAGAAAAACTCGATTCTGCAAAAAATATATTAATTCAAAATACATGCAAGCCTTTGAGCAGATTATAAGCCTACAGTCAGGTGTCTATTTCTAATAATCCTCATAACAAAAGCAGAGTTGTAAGTAGAGCTCCTTTCTGAGAGATTTTTTTTCTTAAACATTAGCAACTTGGTCACAAGCCACAATACAAAAACTAAGGGCAAACTTCTTAATCAATTTGCCACTCCTTAAGTGTACAGATTTAACTAGAGCCACCCAGATATATCCAGCTGATTCAGGAGCTGTGCAAGAAAAAAAAAGGGGGGGGTTGTCACTGTTGCTTTTAAATAATTTGCAGCAACTTACTACCTGGAAGTACCTCCAGAGTCAGCACTGAAACATGAAAGGGAAGCCACATTCACAGAAATGCAGACACATCCAGCAACCTTCTACTGCTCAATATCTCTTACCAAGGCACTTCCTTCACTGCACTGCACCCTGTGTTACCATGACATTCACTTTTAAAGTTTTCCATTCCCAACTCCAGACACATATTACAGGAAATAATTTTAAGGACATGTGATATTATCAAATTTTATTTGAAACAAATGAGCACATAACCCTTCCTAGGGCTACTTTCTCTGACTCTGATGCTAAGGAGAACTAGAGGAAAGTGCTAAGAGAAGTCATCAAAATCCCCAAAGTTTGAAAATTTGTCAAATCAGAAAGACTAAATACAAAAAGGTCAAAATGTGTTATATCCAGCACAGAAACACTTGAACAGTCATATTAAAACAGAGCTCCAACTTGAAGCAATAAGTTAGAGGCATATTGAAAAGAGTCTACTTTGAGAGCAGAGCCAGCTCTCTCTGCACACACAGGCATCTGCAAGGCACTTCCAGCATCAGGCCATATGCATGTCCAAAAAGCAACAGAGCAACTTACAGTTTATGAAAGCACAGCTCTTTTGGACTTCTACTTCCCTACAAATAATCTTGTAAAAGAGTGGATACTACTGAACAAACACAAAAGGTCAGAAACAATTTCCAAGTACCTGGCGTCGCCCTAAGCCATTACACAATTATGGACAGGCAGATAAAGTTTCTGAAACTAAATATCCACACCCCAAAAAAGCTCACCATTCTGGCTGAACTCTTTCCCTCCAAACAGACAAACCCTAACAGTCTCTTTCTGCTCTCCAACCCAGGCTGGCAGTAAATGCAGAAAGAGTTTGTTCACTGCAGAACATAAACCACAAGCAAACCCCACCACATGTGCAGCGCTGTGCTCACATGGCTCCCGGCCAGCCTGACTCCTATCACTCACAGGCAGGAAGAAAACCAGACAGGCCACTTCAGCAGAGGCTTGTTCACTGTGGGACAGCAACAGAAGATTTATTTGCACAATTGGAGCCATTATGCCAATAACTTCTGTTCACTGACACCCTTGACAGAAGTCCTCGAGGAAAAAGAGATAACCAGAATTCACAACAATAGCCCCAAAATGTCTGAGACCATGTGAATTTATCTACAAGGTGTATAAAGAGAAGAGTAAAAACTACCAGCATGCAAGTGGCTTCGATACAGACATAGGATGGGATTGTTAAGCCAGCATCCAAACTAAATTTCAATAGCAAAATCCTGTCCTAATAAAGGTAATGCAACTACTTGAAGTGTATCATTCAAGTAGAGAATACTTAGTCTTGTAGGAACTTTACAATACCAACATTTCCTCTGCAATCTCTACAGGATTCAAATGAACCCCCCCAAAAAGCAACTGTTTGACTTTTAGCCATACAGAAAACATCACTGATATGTTCACTGATCTAAAGCTGTATCTTTTACCAAACTGACATAAATTATCTAAAATCAAGGAATACTAACAAAGGAAATACTAAGGTCAGAGAAAGAAATAATCAAGACTAAAGAATTCAGAAAGATAGCCAGGTATTCCAGCACTGACAGAAGTGGGACACCAGATGCTTCTAGTACTTTTTCACTTCCAGTTTGTTCATTTCTACAACTGCTACAGAACACAACATGGAATTTCACATGTGTGAGCTTCACATTAAGTTTATGAGACTTCTGAGAAATTAAGTCACTCCTTGGCTTCCTAAATTTTATCTGAATAAGTTCAACAAGCTTCCTACAAAGAAATAACAACATAATTCTCACTATTAATTCTGGATGCATGCAAATTAGTTCTATATATTGCACATTTCAAAGATCCAAACAGACTGGAAACAAAAAATTATCTCTTTTTTACTTTTTTAAATCTGTCTGCTTTTAAAGTTAATCTGTCATGAGGCTTCAGAGGAAAAAGCAGGCTAAAAACATACTCCAAAGCCTATTCCTAGCCCCATGAGAATGCAAAGTCTCAAAACACTAAATCTGTCACTGGTTCAGGGGTGATTGCAGACACTGCTGTGCCTCCCACTTACATTCTTACATTTTCAGTTGTACATTTCCAGAAATACGTGTGTGAAAAAAAACTTTTAAGACAAGTGATTTTTTAAAGGAAAAATATTTGAAACTTAAAGGTGATTATGACAATCTTGAGGCATCCTGGAAGAACATCCTTGCAGTAAAAGGCAATCAAAGTGTATCTCAGAACAACCACTGTTCTTAATATTTATATGCACACTTTCTTTTCTATGTCCATTTTCTTTTCTTGTACAAGACATCTCTATTGAAAAAAAAAAAAATCATACCACCAGGAACAGCAATGAAAGAGAAAGTTACTGAATTGTCCCTGGACCTTTTGTCCATCAAGATATGTTAGAAAGATTAACTAAAAACACAAAACAGAATACAGTGTTCAGGACTGGCATTCCTTTGGCTCATATGCCTGGAGCAATCACATGCACCTAGAAGCAGTCAATTATATTAACCACACGGATGAAAGCAAGCCTAGGACTATGCAAATGACCAAATAAAATTAAAAGATTAATAAACTTCAGTGAACATCCAAATTCAAACCTACCCCAAGCAAAACAAGTTAACTGTACTGTTTTCCTTGCTACCCAGTGGCACTTAGGTTAGGAAAGTTTTATTTATGACATTTATATTCACTATTAGAAGCAGCATAACTAACAAACTAACAAAACACAATAATACTTTAACACCTCATCTTTAGTTTTTAATTCCAAGTAAAAAAATAAGTTTGTATTAAAAAACAATTAATTCAGAAATTAAGGAGAACTCACATAAAGGCCAGAAGAAAGACACCCTCGACTACCAAAACAAGTAACCAAAAGCTGGTAGTGGACAGTAGCAAGGACATAGGAAGGGCAGTGACCATCTGCATGGAGAACACCAAGAGCACAGTGGTACAGTTCTTGATTTCCCAGCTTCAAAGCTGAACAGTATTCTTTCTAAATGCTGATGCTCTTCAGATTTGTTCTGAGTTTTTGGATAACACAATCATGCCAAAATAAACACCAAAGTTGCCTTCACATTCTGTTTTGTTCCCACTTAACTCAGACAAATACTCTTCGAGAACACGTTGGAGAAGGCACCTATCTACACTAATAAAACAGGATCAAATACCTTTGAAGGATCAAATGTATACTTTGCACATTAACAACAAATAGAGAGACAAGAATCTCCAGAGTTCCTTGCACATCAGGCACATGGAAAAGCAAACAGTCTTCCCACACTAACAGTTTCTATTGGATCAATCTTAAGGGATCCACTGGAAGACACCTCTGCCTCCCATTTCCCCAGCTTTCTGTGTCACCCCAAACACTTGCTTCAGTATAAATATCCCACTTCTCATAAAAGCTGCTGTGAAGTTTAAAAATAAGTACCTCAAATCACTTGAGCTGCAAAAAGACGTGAAACTTGACATGAATAATAAAAAAAAAGCCTCACAACAAGTAGCACATTCAGAAGCTGCTGAAATGTAATCTATAAATTGGGGTCAACAGTTGGTTCACCTTCCTAAATGAATGTTTAATTCTTTACATTGATTCACACTCCCCCCCTTTCAGTGTTTTCTAAAACATTGTTCCCACTGGCTACATCAGAAATTCCATTTAAAGTAAAAGAAGCGAGAACAAAGCTACAGTGTTTGTAACACTTGTTTTTATCTCAACCTGGTTGTTTTTCCTCAGGTTTCTAGAATGTAAAGCAGCTTCTCCCCCCCCAAAAAAAAACCCTAGAACCAAATACAAAACAAGAGTCATAACAACCTAGTTTGGTAAAATACACTTGTTGAATTTGGCATTTCAAAGGGTTGTTTGAGGGCCAAGGCCCTGCTGTTCTCTTAAAGGAGATTTACCTACAATGCAGGTTTCACTAATCAAACCAACAGAGACCAAAGCACACCGCTTATATGTGAAGGATTTGTTTTCAAAATATCTGTAGTGCTTGAAGTCTTCCCCTTTGACACGTATTTACTCATCAGGATTTCTTAAACTTCCATCTCAGAATTATAAGAATCATCTGTTTCACAAAAGGCTTCATTTAATGCTAAACAACTGGGTTTATGACAAAAGAAACAAACAAGTTAAAAAGCACTTCAGGGGGAAGGAGAAACTAATGTTTTGAAACTAACTTCTTCATGAGCATTAGGTTAAATCAAATTTGTTTCATAACTTTAAAACCCACACTGTTGTAGCACAATTAGCTTTTCCACTGCTGTTAAATTGGAGGTTCTGTCTACAACATCCCAAAGGGTATTTTGTAAGTACTCAGAACACAGGCTCAGTAGCAAATGCAGTCACATTTAACACAGCCTCAGCTCTTGTTTCAGTCACAGTAGGTTTTGTCAAAAAAACCACTTGATTACTGAATCTTTTTAGACGACTTGTTACCATATCCATGATTATTAGATCATGGCCATAGGCTAGACACTGGTACATATATCCAGCTGTCACAGTGAATTTAATCCATTAAATACAAAGGATAGCTATAGACAGGGCTGTTTGCTGTTTGTGTATCAGGAAACCTTTTTAGACTAGAAATTTTCTTCCTTGAAGAAATTTAGGCAAATGTATTTATCTGTGTTTTCTTATTTGGACAAGATTCAAATTAAATTTACAGAAATGAGAAGCATATGTAATCTGTGAAGGTGTGCTCAAACAGTTTCTAGAATGCTGCTATGAGCCCCAGAATGAAATTTGCATTTCCACATTTTTAAATAACAGAGTTTACATTTAAAAGCCTGTATAGTAGATGTAGCAAGAACCAAATTGAAAAAGAAAAACCCCATAACTCCAACAATGTAAGCAGAAGAATGAATTAAACAAGCAGAAACATCAAAACTATACACAAAAGCAGGGAGTGGTATTGACACTGAAAATACGTGCAAGCTAATTTAACTCTGCTTAGGTCATATGAGGTTATTCCTATTAACCCATTCCAAAACTTCCATTTCCACGAACTGAGGAAGTTCAAAAACGCTTCTTGTCTCTTTTACAGCATGAACACTGGCCCTCATTTTACAGCTGAGGGAACCAGAAAAGAGAAAAGAGAAACGCACTTCCTCAACTGTGCAGCAAGATAGGAACAGAAATTTTGCCTCTGCTATGTCCCTCAAAATTCAAGAATATCTTCTCTTCACTATGCAATAATACAACCTTGGCAAAAGTTTTTGATGGAGATAATGCCTGCTTTAACTTATTTACAAAAACAACAGCACTGAGTAGCAAGTAAGTAATAGTATTTCCTAGGACTTTGCTATTCCTAGTGAATTTTTAGATATTAATTTGTTACAGTAATTCAGATTTTTTTTTTAAATCACATTTTGAGAATTTTGTATGTTGTTCATAATTCACTATTCCATATCTCTGTAATTTCACAGATCCAGTACAACAGATGAGAAAATCAGAGACTATTGAAAAGTACTTAATATCCCAGTACATAAACTTGTCACATGAATTACATGATCTGCACTTTTTATTGAAGAATTAGTCATTCAAGTATAAAATGACTTCAGAATCAGAATTTAAAAAGATAAATACTTCTCCTACTATACTCATTTAAAATGCTACCTTTCCTAAGCCTGATGAGATCAGGCCAGTATTAACACACACTTACATATTCAGAACACAGTGAGCTTATCCCAGTGTATGTCAGTGACCCCACTGCCACAACCCCAAAAGCAGGGCCTATCCAACTGGTACTGACTCAAAGGCTAACAGGACACATAAATAGAACATTTGCTGCAACTGGGAAAGGCCTTTTTTCCCCAAATGTGCCCAACTGGCACAACAGTTGGAGGATACTTGGGTTATTACTGCTGTGTTCATGCCCAAGGAGAGCTGGAGAGCTCCAGGACACACGTCCGCTGATGCAGCATTAAATTTGCTTCAAAGGGGAAAACAACAACAGCAGACACCTTGCAGAGTGTGACTGCCTCGGTTCACACTCTCCTTGCAATCAGTGCTGCCCTCTCCTTGGTGCAGGATCTGGTCACTGTGCCAAGGCCACTCACACCCCAGCTTGTGTGCCCAGGTTAGGCCAGCCCCTGGAGCAGCTGTGAGGAACAGGTCCTGTCGGAACAGGTCCTGTTGGAACTGCTCAGAGCAGCAGCTCAGTAATGCTGCCCAAGGCCAAGGCAACCTGAAGCTGTGCTGCCTCCCTGCTCTGGGGAAGGGGGCAAGGGCAGGCAGGGACTGAAAAACAAAACCCAAGCTCAAGATCACTGGTATGGCACGTGCACACATCTGCTCCAGCAGGCAGGAAGTTCTTTTCAAGTACAAATAAAGTATTAATTATTTCATTCGTCCTTAATTTCACTTGGAAGGAGAAAAAAGAAGAATGAAATGTTTGCTTAATTCTCATTTGTATCTCCTATTTCAGAGAAAGTGATAAAGCTAAAGACTATGTTACATAAAAAGCTGCAAAGGATAGAACAAGCTACATGGGTAACCTCAGAATTTTTTTCATCTAGAGGCTCTTTCAGTAAAAAAAGAACACTTAAACATGGAAATCCCAGTCCACATGAAAGAATGCTGCACAGTGTTAATCACATTGTCTCCTGACTCAGAAAAGTCTTCACTTTTTCTTTGTATTCTTCAGCTTCAAAATTGTTTGATCTTTTTAAATAAGCAAAGAATTAATCAAGTCTGTCCTCACGGCACATGTAGAAATGGACATTACTGCTGTCTGGAGAATCTGTGCTCTAGAAGTTGTCTCTGATTTCCCACACTTCAACCTGAGGAAGAAAAACCTCACTTATAAAAAAACCCCCAAAACTATATTATCTGATGGGACACAAGAAATTCATAGCCTTTTCTTAATTTGATAACAATTAGCCTTTGGTAACTACGGTTACAGAAAGTATTTATACACAAAGATCTAGCTGACTTTGCTGAAAAGGGGATCCTATGTAAGGGATATTTTCCAAATAAATACAGAACTTTACGCCTCCACAACTGGTTCTCCCCCATTAGTGTCACATTTAGGGTTGAGCAATATAAATAACATGATGGCAAGGCAACCATTTTACTTCGAAGAAAGGAAAACGTGAAGTAGAAAAGGATAATGAATGAAGCAGCATCTTTTCACAACTTTTTTGCACTAACCAAAAATCATGAAGGAAATCTCACAAAATACTTTTTCCAGGTACTAAAAGGGACAAGTTCTTTGGGAAACTCAGAAAGCCATACAGTGATACTTTTGCAATAAACATTAGTTAGCTGTTACAAGCACACAACCTATATGTGCATTCAAGCCAAGTATGTCAAACACAAAAAAAAAAAGTTCACAGAGTAAGATTTTAAAAAGCTGCAGCTTTACGAACAGGGCGTTCAACTGACCAAAAAAGAAAAAAACGTATTTCAAGGAAATCTCTGCTTCCCGCACTTTTTGCTCCGGCTCTGTGCTAATACTGACAAGGTACTTGCAGATCAATGCACCAGCACTTCAGGAGATGCAACAGCTCTGCCAAGAATCCTGCCTTCAAAAGGACTTCCATTGCTATGGCAACAGCATGTTCTCCAGGATCCAATTCGGAGACAACCTATGACACAGCCAGGAGAGATGGCCAAACTCGGGCTGATTCCTCACTGCAGCACAAGTGCATTGTCACACAGATGCCACTTAGCACTTGCAGAAATAAAGGTACAAAATAGGGGGTTTTTTATGATAGTCCACAGAGCACTAAGATTACCTGCCTATAAACAGCTGCATCTAGGAGAAAAAATACCACTCACCTTATAAAACAAATATAGACTATTCAAAGGTCAAAAGGAATATAATCACTGGCATGCAGTATAAATTGCATTACACACCATCTCCTAGATGCAGGTATTTACCTAACAGGATAGGGGAAAAGGAAAAGTAAAATGTTAGTACATAGTGAATAAGCAAATTATTGAAGCCATTACTCAACAAGTATCTTGAAAATAAAATGGGTTTAGTGAATATAAGAGACAGACATGTATAACTAAAAACCTCTGGTTTTGCTACATCCCTCTACAAACCAAAAAGCAAGCTCTTAGAATGCTTCTCCTTCTACCCAGAAGTGTATTCACAAACACACACCCTTGATGTCTTGAAATTTAACCACCTAAGATGTCGGGTTCTAAGCATCCTTGCCATACACGTCCCTCTTACACTTGTAAAAGTTTGTGTACTGCTACAAAGGGACCAGCCAGTAATTCGAGCCATCAGAAAGCATAAAAAAGAAATTTAAGTTACCTGAGTTCATTCACCCCAGATGATCAGATATATGAAAAACATAACAATGTGGTTGTTCTCTACATTTCTGACAACCTTAAAATCATTTAGCAACTCTGAAGATTACTTCTGATTGAACTGTACAGTCCTTATATACCAAGCACCAACAGAGGATTAAAGCCTTTTTGTAAAGAATCACAACCTTCTTTAAAATCTTGGTGGAAGAAAAAAAGATATTAACTTTTACAGAAGTTGATTACTCCCCATTTTAAAGGGGTGATTTAGAAAGAGGGAAAAACAAAAGGCTCTTCCCCTGATTAATGAAGGTCTGTAGGATTGGTCTGGAGATGTGGTCTCCCATCCTTTAAAACCTCTCTCTGCTTCCTTTGGAAGTGTCAGGCATTACCTGACTTGCTTTGCAAGTAGCAATATTACAGACTGTTAAAAATCTTCCAAATAAACTAATAAAATCAACAACTGAAAGAGGAAAAAATATGAGGGCTTTGGTTTGTTTGTGTTTTTAATGGGATTTGGGTTTTTTGGGAGGTCTTTTGTATTGGTTTCTTTTTGATTGGAATTTTTTTGTGGTGGTGTTTTGGTTTGGGGGGGTTTTGTTGTTGTTTTGGTGTTTCGGGGGGTTTGGTGTTGTTTTTTTTAGTTCAGGAGCTTTTAAAATTTTTCTTTCAAGTACTTCTAAGATTTTGAATATCTAATTCAGAGATTCCTGTCATAAGTAGCATTGACAAAGTTCATGCTCCATTTTTTTTGTATTCTTACTACTGTCCTCTGGCAAGGGAATATGATATCAGAGATATTTTCAAGGTTACCAAAATAAAAGTATTACACAGAGGAGAGAAAACATGAGAGACACTCCATGCATTCATACACAAAGTGGCAGAAATGTGCATTTGTTTTCTAAAATCCAACCAGGGGAAAAATGTTTGCATTCCCATTCCATTCAATCTCTTCACATCTCAGCACCAACCGTGCAGAGACACCCTACACAACACAGCCATTTGAGCTCTGCACTGCTAAAGCACCAACAGCACTTTTAGACATACACAAGCTTTTCATTACTCCAAAACTCGGTCATCTTCATTAAATCACCATCTCTTCATAAAAGCCTGGCCTTCATTTAGCATTCTGGAAGATGAAAGAGCAGCTCCCCTCCTTATGGATTACTTCTCTATTACAAGAGAGTGTTTTGCACGTCAAAAGCAAACAGTAAAGGATTAAATGATATTGTAGTTTCTGCTCTTATTTATTTGCAATGGGCAGTGAACGGAATTGCAAAGAAACAATCAGTGATTATTTTAAGCTGTGTTCTTTTGCAAGGATTATGACTCATGAAGATGCTGCAGAAAAAAACTGGAAGGGGATAAGGTGTCGCATTGAAAATGGTCAAAACATCACGATACGAAAAATGTTTGTCCTACAAGCAAAGCTGTCTGGTTCAATCACTTCATGGAGTAGCCACAATAGCTCTTGGGGTAACACCAAGACAATAGGATCTTGCATTCAAGTAAACACAAAAATAAAAGTACAAACAGTGAATTCCATTCTCCTACAGAAGGCCAAAAATACTTTAGGATTTTTGGAGGTATGTTTTCCTACCAACACTAATCCAACACAATAGAAAACTGAAGAGATGCCTGGTTACAAGACATTCCTGCAGAGTGCCAAGTGTGAAATTCAGTGACTTTATCATGGATTTATCTACATATTTTAGGCTTCAAACATGTTTTCCAACAGAACTAGAGAAAGCAAGTTTGCAAATCAATGTTATTTCAAATTAGACTCTTCATATTTTTTTCCCATACATTATATGCCAATAGGTATGAATCACACCCAGTAAGCTTTGTGTTTCACTAAGTCTTCTGTCTGGCTCCCTTCCTATTGCCTCATTCAAGAGAAAAACCAGTTTATTTTGGACTTTTAGATAGATGTTAAAAATGCAGTTAGTACAAAAACCACCAATGTGCATTCAGTTTTTATTTTAGGGAAGAAATACAACCACTCAATACATGAAAGATTTTGTCTGTAAAAACTGAGCATGGAAGAAGAGAGGAGGACTACAAATTGATTTAATCTCCAAAGACAATGATATACATACTAAAAGCAGTAACATATTTTGGACATACTCTAAACAAAATAAATACAGATACCAAGTAATGCTCCAGACCAAATTCCAAATTCTTGTTTATACTGAATTAAGGGTAAACCGTGCTTTAAATTCAATTTAACAAACAGAACATGCACATTCACAGTCTGATCTTCATTTGTATTTTACCTGTAAACTGTACACAACTAGAAATAACCAAATTTGTTGTTTGTTTAACTAGGTATGCTTTTCTAACAACTATGTCTGCCTATTCATGTTTATATTTAAAAAGAAGGAAAAAATACACCACCTAAAATGTAATTCTCACAAATCCAGGCTCAGAACCCATAAAACAACATAAAACTCCAACCCAGCCTAACTGAAGTTTTGCTGTGTTACCACCACTTCAGCACCAGCAAAGAGCCCTTCCAGAGACAAGGCAAACACGTTTCCTACAGATTTGTTCATGCAAAGGAAAGTAAAACAGTGAAAGCAAGTGGTTCAGCTTCTTACTAGAACTCCATGTAACTGATAACCTGATCAAGACACAGAGACCACCATTTCTGCAACTGTAACTGGCACAGAACAAAAACACCCAAAGAATCTGCTACCCAAAAAAAAAAAAAAAGCTAGACTTGAAAAGTGTAACAAATATTTCACATGCTTATAAAAAACAATATAGACAATCTCTGTTGAAGGTCAGGAGAAAGAAATCAGGTCCACTGCAATTAAAAAAAATTAATTCAGAAAAAAAGGAACACAAAATTGTCAGCTCTATGTAAGAAAATATCTACTTATTTCCTTCTTAGCAATAAATTGCAGTAATACCAGAAATGTACACTTTTTAAACTTTCTTTTAAATGCATTTCCATAGCACTAATATGGAAGTGTACAACTTCCCTGCCCAAGATTAGCCTTCCTTAGTTTTATGCTAAGGTTTTACCAACATCCAGAGTATTACCCTGCTAACAGGGCTGCAAACACACTCAAGCCTCTTTCTCTCTCACCCCCCATTCCACACACTTTAAAACACCAGCAACAATTATTCTCATGTGATCAAGCAAGATTTTTCTGCATTACACTGGTAAGAACATGAAGTTTATGCATTTTAAAGCAATTTCAACCCCTCCTTAAAAAAAGCAGTAAATCACATCTCCAGCATACAAGAATCTAACAAAGTCCTGAAGATTGATTGGGTACATTTTAGCCTGATTATCCTCTGAAAACAGTGAGATATTATCAATATAACAAAAGCTGCTCTTTCTGGTCATTCTTGGTATTCAGTTAACATCTTCACCAAAGAAGTACGTCCTTTATGTTTTTGAATGTTGTGTTTACAAACAGAGTTCTGTTTTACAAATGAAAAAACAAGGCATTCATTCAAGACATTAAAAAAAAATTACCATTATCTCATCTTCAACTCATAATAGGGGAAAAAAAAAACCTTTGCCCCTACAATCACTAGTAAATAATGGATGGTAGTATTTAAAAAGTCCACAAGGACCTCCAAATCCTCAGGTTGAGGTATTCAATTGAACTGGGGACTTCTAAACTTTCATATTAATCTTAAAAAAATCCAAACAAAAAAATCAAGCAAACAAAATGCACAAATTGAAGAGTGGCCATTACTACTAAAGACAGGAAGAAAAAAATATTAAAAATAGATTTCCTGTCCTTAGAATGATAATTTTGAACTGCACCAATACTTCCCCCCCCCTTTTCCTACAAAGTTTAATAACTGAAAGTGATTAAGGTGAATACACAATTTAAAACTAGTTATGCATATTCAACAACAATCTTCAAAAATGCAGAAGAAAAGACTGGCTTTGCTTATTTCTTTATTTACTATTTAAATTTAGTGACTTCCTCATAGGATAAAACACAAAACCACTCAAGTTTTGCTTTACATTTCTGGGTAGTGTTAACTCATTAAACTACACAATGCCTCTAAAAAAAGCCTTTTAGAGAATATACTTGATTTAATGAAGTAATTTATTGAAACTGAATTTTCAAGCATGCAAACTGATATTTGGTTTTAAGAAAATTTAAGATTGGAGATTTATTTATTATATCACATGGATCACATCTGGCTCCATGTGTAATTCAAGAAATTTTACAAAGCTTCTGAAAATGCTCAGTGATATTTCCTCAAAAACATGATCCTTCAACATCAAGAGTAACAAAAAGAACTGCATCTCCACAGTCAAGAGAACTCAGCTCAACAAGTCTGGCAAAGTATTTCAGTTTGTGCACAGCTTTCCATCTTAAAAACAGTCTCCACCAACTTCAATCTCACTAAGAGATATGGTATTACATTAGTGCCTTAAACATCTTTCTCTTCATAAAAACACACAATGTTCAACCATGAAGAATTGCACTATCCCTTTAGCAGCCTCAAGAAAACACAGTTTACCAAGTTTATAGTACAGTCTATAGCACATTACCAGAAATTCATATAGCAGTATCTCTAGGCTCAACCATGGATAAAGTAGAATTACCTGAGACAAACAGCTGTCATAGCAACTTGAGAGCAAAATGACTAAGGGGTTAAATCCTCTCTGTGTGACAGCTGGGAAGAAGTGGGGAGAAGGGAAACTTTGGCAAGCATGACATTCCCTTGTTAAAGACCAAAAAAACGATCATTAAAAAAAAAAAAAAAAAAAAATGAGAAACCTTAGCAAAAGCTGCAGACATAAAAGTTTTATAGGGACAGAGAGTACAAGTTCAGCTGACATTAAAGGACACACAAATCTCATTTATACTTCTCTTCCTCCACTTTACCCAAATCTTTAGTCCTCATATTTACATTTATATCAACACTGCTTTCTGGGTAAACACAAAATTTCACATCATATTCCTTCCCACATGCCATTAAGACCACTCTCCAAAGCTTCTGGATACTCTTCATCTCTGATGAGAAAAATGTGGCAGATCACAAAGCTACTGGCTGGGGTGGAGACTCCTGGTGGAAGGTGGCCCATCCTGGGTAGCTCCACATCAGGAAAGGACAAGGTACTCCTGCAATCCCAGATCTGCTGGAGCCACCCAGAAACAACATTGCAAGGACCTTCCCTGTGCCCTGAGACAGTAACATTTATACAGGGATTGGGGGTTGGACGCTGTGCTTGTAACACAGTGACCACATCCCTGCTCTTACCCTGGGAAAACTCATGGCTGGAAATAGAGGATTAACTTTTTGAAAGAACACTTTCTGCACACCAACACAGCCAGAGCCACAGCTTCCCTTACTAACGGTGTCAAATGTATCTCTAAACAGAAGACAGGCCAAACACTACTGAAAATTCTCAAATTAGCTATTTGGAAAACAGCAAAAGAATTTCTGACCAGTTTACATGGTCAGAAGCCACAGTCAACAGCAATAAACAATGGATGAACATCTACTTATCTGCTCCCCAAACCAGATTCAGAACACTGAGCTGTTCTAGTAACTTTTCTGTTCTCCTCCTTTTTTTTTTTTTTAATCACAGGAAACATCAACACCCACAAGACCACAAACACATTGCAAGAGACTGTTCACTTTAAGGCTGGGTTATGAGTTCTCTCTATCCAACATTTTTTTATCCTTCTCTTTCTTAAATGGGAATATGGAAGCTGTATTAAAGAGGAATATATGCTTTTCAAGACTGCTCATGGATTAAGTGCCTGATAATTTATCTTTCCAAAAGCTAGGGAAAGGGAGGAGGAAAAGAGACAGCAACAGTGAGACAGGAGCAGCCAACTGCAGAGTCACATATTTACCAACTCTGTATCACCCTTCAGGTTTCTAAATGCAACAGGAGAGGGATCCAGACTGAAATCTTGACCTCACTTGCAGTTGGCTCATTTGAAGAGCAATCCATGGGTCTCCCCTACAAACAACTAGAAGGTGAAGGAGCTCTGGACACCTCTCTGCTTTCCAGCACAAGGCTTCTACAATGCTTTCAAGGCTCTTCAGAAGAGGACAGAATTTAGCACCCCTCAGACCCAAGATAAAATATCAGGTTACCAGGTCTGCGGGTTCACCGTTAATGAAGCTAGAGGACAAATTACATATTAAAAAATTGAAAATAATTAAAAAGCCACACAGCTGCATGACCTACTGTTTATTCCTACAGATTTGTAGCATTTAACACACAATAACCTTATCTTCTTCTGAACAGCTAACAAAAACACAGCTAACAAACAGGATAACAACATATTTTGGGTGATAAAACCAGAAATACGTATGAAATTCCTGAAATACCAGCCTTCCACTTTTTCATTTATTTATTTAAAATCTGCCATGACCTAACACATTGGAGAACCTGACTATGTGACTACACAAGATCTCTTGTCAACTCCTTAATTCAGAGATTAGGAGCAGCCACTGGGAATTTTCCTACACCTCAACGGGAGACTGCACCAGAAACACACACAGAATGATATCACAGAACTGATTCTTCTTGGGAATCACAGTTCTGACAAAAAGAATTAAAAATAATGTACTTTGAAAGGTTAGGAGCACTAACTTGCATACATAAAAAGTCTCATGTTTCTGCCGTTTTCTTCAAGGCTGCCAGAATTAAGAGTGCCTTTAGTCTTCAACACTCGTGTAGATCAATGAACAGAGTATTTCAAATATTGCCCATCGAGGTAACTCCTCCAATTTTTTTTTTTAATTGGGACTTTTTGTTTGTTTTACAAGGAACTGCTGATGCAAAATTTAAAAGGAAATGAGAGTTTACAGGAGGACAAACGGTAATAAAGTCAGGTTTTGTTAATTTTGGAAACACTGTCTGGTAACTTAATAGATGTGCTAAAGAATTGCCATTGTGTCCATTCTCAAGACACATGGCCCTAATTCAAGGACACTCAGGTTAATGGCAGCTATCAACTTAAATGGTCTTTGCATCAAGCCACTAATTAGTGGCCTGTCCCAATCCACTCCTTGCAAACTCAGTACATTGGTAAAGAAAAGAGGAAAGGGCAGCCTCCTGAACTTGCATAAAAGGGGACCAAACCCATACAAATGATAACCTAAAGAGGTACATCCAGAAGGTTTTTCTCATGTAGGTCCAGTACAAGTCATGTCTGGGTACACACAAGATTTGTGCCCAAAGCTGTCCATATCCAAATGCGTGTACTTACTTTTCATGAACTTCAGAAGCATCTTTTGGGCAAGAGAAATGTCCTGTTCTGACAACTTGCTCTTAAACTGCACCTTTTACTTCAAACTCTTATCAATCTTTTCTGTTAAACATCCACTTCACCTCTTTCACTGATACTTCACATATGCAGGTGCACAGCCACATGTAAAAATAATGCCACTGGTACACTGAGGAAGCTACTGAATAGAAAATAGTTGGCTACATAGGAAAATATTGCCTGTGATTTACTCTTCCTTAACATATGAGATGTTCTTTGCAAAAGACAAAAAAAGAAAGAAAGAAACGATTTATTTTAGGGTACCAAAATTGAGATTAAAAAAATTTCAATTACAAAAAAAAAAAGATTAAATTGAGATCAAACTACTGAAAGCCATAGGAAAGTTGCACTGGTTTTGCCTGTGCAGGCACCTGTATATTGTGACTGGATGTTAATGGAGTTACTGTAATAAATAAAGGACATTAGGCAAAATCAGTAACCACCCAAGTTTGTAGTGGCATATGTGTTGTGGCTTAGACAAAAGCAAAACAACCCAAAATTTCACTGTAAATCATAAAAGTTGTTGTTAACCATAGTAGCAATGGAAACTTTAGATTTTAAACAAAAACTGAAAAAAGTCTGATTAAAAAAACCAAAAGAGCACATCTCTGACCTTTGCCTTCTCCTACTACAATTTCTAAGACAGAAATGCCTTTATCTTCACCAGTTGGTTTTGGAGGAGAAAAGAATGGCAAGTTCTATTTTAAACAAGAATTAATTACAACAGGTATGACAAGGAATATTTTGTGGCTTAACTTACTGACTTATATATCAGATTACTTTCCCAATATGTTTATTTTCACCAGTAGTCTGACCAAGTTATTTGACTTTATCAGCAGCTTACACAACTTACTGTCATAACATACTATGATATATCAGATTAGTTCACTTATTTCATCTGCAGCTTTCATTCATAACTGATTGACCTGTAGAAAGCAAGCCTGCCCCAACACCAGACTTCAGCTATCTTTTAATCAAAACACAATGTTCATCTGTTAATCCATGACAGTAATTTCTTACGAATTCTAGATCAGTTGCATTAGCTATTTTAAATATGCAATCCAACTACATTTATATTTTTACAAGATAATCAGCAGAAATATTGCAGAATTATAGCACATCAAGCTTGTTACATCAGAATTAATAACATTACCCTAGTATTTCCAACACTTCACAAAGCCACACCTGAAAAACAAACAGAACTTAACCACTCTTGAACAGCAATTAATTTGTCCTTTTAAACTGGGGGGCCTGGGGTGGTAAGGAAAAAATATCACGAGCATTCCTTCCTTCTAAATCAGATTTCCCAGAAATACACAGCCTTAAGAACCAAGAAGATAAACAATTGATTTCCACCTGCTTAATGGGGGCCATTAGGCTGACTCTGGAATCACTGATAGTTTTTTTCAGGAGGGGACAAGGAAGGTGTTTTCAGATGTTTATTTTAAGTTTAAATGAGAAAGGGGTCTATAATAACAAACAATGAACACATTCTTATTCCGACTAAGAAAAGGAAAGCACTTTCCTTTAGTATGCTTGTAAAGACATTACAAAAATAAAACAACTGAGTTTAATGGGAAAGATACTGAAGCAATCTTCACTTCTGTAATTGCCATCAAAATCACAGAAAGTCTCTGTAAGAGGTAGGAAAATCCAAAGGAAAAAAAATAGTACTTTTAAGGAATATGCCTATACTGTGCTTTTCAGTGCTAGACAGCTCAAAGGAATAAATACCTCCTCTTTTCGTGTTTCTCTTTAAAAAGTGACCTCTAGCAGTAAAAAGAAAAAAAAGTTTTTAAACATTGTTTGTCCTAGAACTTACAAAACACTTGAAATTAAAGCAAGATCACAATTAAATCAGAGTACTAGAAATAAAATGCCTGTACTTCAATGATCTTGACATAATATTTCTACAACACTTCACAGTGACTCAGAACACAACTAATATAGAAGTTTGTCACCTCTCACTCCTGCAGAGTAATCCCTCTAGGTCAAGGCTTAGGTCATAACATTACAAGAATTAGGGCATATAATCCCACTAACCAGTAAATCTCTACAACTAGAAATGTTTTTAATGAAAATCTACAAATATATACTACTATTTTTCGAAGAGAAGCTCAGCTGAGGTTGTAGTTTGTTTGACAGCTGCTCAAGACTGATATTTATGGGATGATGCACCATACTGGTAAAGAAATTCCAGGGGTCACTAACACTGTTTCTCTCAAAGAACTAACTGTTCTGGCATTCCCTCTTTTTCTAACTATACAAGGAGAGAAAGGGAAACATTACCTACAAATAGGGCATGCCACATTACCTAACAGTGCCCTAGGACCTGAACTAAAAATGAAAGCTCTATTATTCAACAGAAAGTTATTCTACTCCTTCAGGAAAAGCAAGAACTAAGTGGTACAAAATGCTCAGGTTGTGCTCCCCACAATTAAGTTGTGAGGGGCCCCAATGTCTTTTAAAACAAGCTTCAGGGAAACTACTGTCTTGAATATTTATATTTGAAAAAAAAAATATTAACTACACCATATACAGATCTCCTGTCTTACTATTGCCAATAATTAAAACTTGATGTGCTCTCAAAGATCAAGAGAAAACAAATCACATATTTTGAAGAAAACATAAAAGACTTCAAGTACGTAAAATTACAGCATTTGCTACATATTTCATTAAATTAAATGTGGCAGGTAGTCTCCGAAAAGTTTGAAAAATTACACAATTAAAAACAAAAATTCTCAAGTGTCACTAAAAAGCAGAGTGCCAATTGGACTCTCCAAGTAAGAGCTATGACAATGTAAGAGGCAAGCAGGGGATGTTACCCCACAATTTCAAGCCACTACTTTGCTTCTCTACTGGCATTCTAAATATTTATTTTCATTATCTAAAATACAAACATCACTTTGTTGTCTTCATAAAAACAAAAATATCATTTCACTGTATTCAAACAAGATGAGCCCACATAAAAAGTAACTTAATCAAAAACTTACTTAAGTTTCTCTTTTGATAAGTAATAATATAGCCTTTAGGGAATGATACAAAGTATCTTTAAAATTTGCACTTATTTCCTCTTACAGGCTTATCTGAAAGGTCTCTGACACAGCTATTAGGAAGACTCATGAAAATACACTGAAGCCACAAAACACATGTAAGGTGTAAATACTGTTACTTGTTTTCCAGATGGCACTGATAAAGTTTCAACACCAGAGAATTCTACTTGTCAAGTCTTTGATAACTACACAGTACCAGAAAATTGTATCAAACTTACATTTCCCTTAATAGATGCCTTTAAAAATACATTTTAAAATATAATATCCTGGAGTCAGGAGTATTCCATTATTTGGCATTTTACTCCAGTGTTTTCTCCTTTCACACAGGGGGGTAGAAAATACTTCAGCTGAGCAGGTAGGTTTGATTCTCTCAAAACCAAACCAACACAGTCATTCATTTTTAATATAACAACCAGACAACTTCCATGTCAGTATGGCTACAGAGACTCAACACTTCGCTGCACTGGGACAAACAGTCTAAGACACACGGAGGAAAACTGTGGTTAAAGTTGGCAAAATCCGTTATTAAGATCAAAACAACACATCTGTAACTGATCTGAGGATCTTGTGAGAATATGTACAAATGAAAGATTACTTTGAGC
The DNA here is from genome assembly GCF_003945595.2 of Pipra filicauda. Lineage (NCBI taxonomy): Eukaryota > Metazoa > Chordata > Aves > Passeriformes > Pipridae > Pipra > Pipra filicauda. The sequence continues at coordinate 4,518,587 of NW_024104976.1, read as the reverse complement.
ACGTGAAGACTGTGCTGAAACAACAAGACCTAGTGAGGTGAACATTTTGTATCTCGGGTGCATCCTACCTGATCCACTGAACTGGCTGCTTCCTAGCGTAGTTGGTCTGGTTTTTCCACTATTAACAGGTGGGGAAAACATCTGCAAAACAGGAAAAAAATATGCATTTTAATCGGGTTTGAAAGTCTGTGATGAATTATTAATGTAAACTGAAAGAAAGGTTAATATGAAACCATTTCTGTTTTCTAATTTCTGCTTGAAAATAAACAGAATGCAAGATGCAGTTTAGATCCACAAAACCAATAAATGAAGTACTCCTTGCAATTTATCAACACCACTAAAATCTCCCTTCTGCATGAACACGAACAACTTAAAAAATTAAAAGGACACCTACTAGTAATATGACAATTTCAAATAGTTATATATCTTAAATTTTGCTACTCAAATTATGTTTCTTACTGATCTGCAAGTATAAAGTCACTGGATAAAGACAGCATTTAAGAAGCAGTAGTTTTCCATTGTGTTTATAAATCAGGAACATTTTTGCAAATCTGTTAAAAGTATCACACAGAAAATATCTATAATTTTCTAAGCCAAAACCATCAATGAATAAATGCTGTTATTTGTGGGCAATAAATTTTCTTTTGTTTAACCAAAAAAAAAAAAAAAAAAAAGAGTTAAAGTACCAGCGCCACACGCCAGCTTAACAAACGTTAATTATTAGATTATGCCATCACTGGGTCAGCCTGATTTTAACCAGTTAAACCAATTGACCCAGCTGGTATTACCGTATTAAATCTGGAAGTCTAGACATTACATCAAAGTTCAGGTGTCCAACTTGGCTGAGGCAGAGCCAGCCAAGCCCTGCACGCTGCTGCCCCTACTCCTCACTTCGCATGACCACGGAGAAGTCATGAGAAGACCTCGGAGAATATCCTACCGCACTGAAGTCCAGCAAGTCGCTCAGTTCCTTGTCAGTTCCTATAGCGGCCATCCTCTGCTGCTGGGAATTCATCTTCCTCCGCTGCTCCGATCACCTTCTAGGGCACAAGGAGAGAGGCACAGGCAGCACTTCCCCGCGGGAACCGGCCCGCGGCGAACGGGGGCCTCCGGTACCTGCGCCCCCGGGACGGGGTGGGGGCTCCCAGGGGAGCCTCGCTCGGCCGGGCGGGCTGACGGGATCGGCAGCTCCCCCGAACTAACCAACTCTCCTCAAGTTTCCTCAGGCTCCCTTTTCTCCTTCATTCCACTTCTCTCCCAGCCTCTACCGTGCCACGGTCACGCCGCAAAGCGAGGCCGCCGCCGCCGCCAGGAATTAGGTCCCCCCCAGGCAAGCGAAAGCAAACAAACAGCCGCGGCCCCGGCGAGGTCCGGAGAATTAGCGAGAGATTAAGTGACTCACTGTCCCCGCAACAATGGGGCTGACGAGCGGGGCCGGACGAGCCTCAGCAGAGCCATCTCCGCCCCGGCATTATCGCCCACCGCCGGTGCCGGCTGCCCCTCTCCCCGCCCGCCCTCCCCTCCCCGGGGGCCGCGGCCGCCGCTCGGCGCTCGGGACCGCGGCGGGCCGGGAGCCGCCCCCGCGCGCCGCACGCGCGCACGCGGGACCGGGCGCGCGCGCCGCCGGGCGGGGGGGTGCGTGTGGAATGCGCGTGCGGCGGGAGCGGGGGGGGCGAGAGGGAGCGGGAGGGGCCCGCGCTCTTCCCTTGTGCCGGCGGGGGAGCGGCGGGGGCCCCGCAGCCCCGGCCAAGTTTCGGAGCACGCCCGGGCCTTTATGAGAGCGGGGGGGAGACGCCGAGCGCCGCCCGCGGGGGACCCGCTCCCGCCCCGCCGGTCCGCGGCCCGGAGAGCCCCGCACACGCCGCACGCCCGCCCCGCCACCCGCCCCTCGGGGTCCCTCAGCGGCGCCCCCGCGGCCTCCCCGCCGCCGCCGCCCCGCGCCCGCCCGCGGCCCCGTCCCCGTCCCCTCGCCCGCCGCCTCTGCCCCTGCGAGCGCCCCGGCCGCCGCTTCCCTACCCCCTCCCACCCCCCCCACCCCGCCGCTCTCTTCCCAACTTCTGGCGGCCGCCCGCACTCACCCGCTGCCCCCGCGCGCTCCGGTGAGCAGGGCCGGGCCGGCGGCGGCGGGCGGGCCGCGGGCTGGGTGGGAGGCGACGAGCCGAGCGCTCCCCCCCCCGCTGGAAGGAACTTGTGGGTTCCCTCAGGCGGACATTTTTTTGCTTACAGAGCCTCAGCACCACGTTCGCGGCTCCGGCTCCGTATCCCTCCGCGCCGCCGCCGCCTTAACCCTTAAGGCGCCGCGCCGCTCCCGCCGGGCCGGGCGGGGACCCGCGGGAGCACTCGGGGGCTGCACCGGGTCCCGCCTCGGCCCCGGCACTCCCCAGCGGCGGGGGAGGAGCGGGACCCCCCCCGGGCCGCTCGCAGATAACACGCAGCGCACGGGAACGGACCCCTCCCCACCGCTCCCCAACTCGACCGTACCCGCCAGCAAACCTCGACATGTAGCACTGCCGGCAACGCACGTGCCCCAAAATACATGATCGCACTCCCCATCCCCTAAAATATGCCTTAATACTTTTTTATGTAGCAATATACAGCCTTACTGCGCAAAATAAAACTGCATATAGACCACATAAATATTTAAGCATTCATTAGCAGCTTCCTCTTAAATACATACCATTAAAACCACAGCGTTTCAAAGCACAAGAACATGGCTGTTAGTGCAAGAACACACACTCAAACTCTGCAGTTCTCTGAAACAGGTGATGCTAAAGCTGAACCAGCCTCACGGCTTCCGTGCAGAAATGAGAACCAGCGGGTGAAGAACCCGCGCCCTCATTTGGGTCCTGCCACTGCTACAAACAAATCACTCTTTTGTGCTCCGTCTCCCCCTCACCAAACGGCACTGCCAGCCTGTCCTGCTGGGAAGTTTATTTCGTGCCTGAGCCACTCCGGCACAGCAGCGTCCCGGCCTGCGGCGAGGGCGGCTCTCCCCGACACCGAGCGGTGCGGTGCCGGTGCGATGCCCGTGCTCCGTTCCACGACCGTCTCCCGAGCCTGCAGAGCCCCCAGGTGGCACCTACTTGCCACCACCTGGGGCTGGGCCTGCTCTTCTCTGACCCCGGCTACCGAGGGCCACCCACCCCTCCCGCTGAAAGGGAGAATTATAAAGTAATAATCTATGCAGCTTCTGGCGTGTTATTCTTTTGGAGCAAGAGGACTTAGAAAACAAGAGGACAATGAAACAAGGATATTTAAAATCCCGGAGAAACTAAAAGGCTCCAGGGAGGCAGGAGGCACGGCAAGGAAAGGCGTGCTGTGTGGAGCAGCACGCATCCCTTACAGGATGCTGCTTGGCAGTCCCCCAGCTCTGGAAGGCAGGAGGCTGTACACAGGGCTCTCCAGCCACACACCCAGCCCTTCCAAATAAACTCTTCCCCCCCCAGGCCCTGGCTGTGACATCTTCCGGAGGAAGGGGAATGTGGTAACAAACCACCCCCAGGCAAAAACAAACTGGAGACTTTCCTCCATTTTTCTCCCATATATGCCGGGTGCTGGATGATCATTTGGCCTCGTGATTTTATGAATATTCATATATTTGCCACTTAGAAATTCAGGAAGCAATTTGTATTAAAATATCAACACAATGACTTCCATTCTCTGTGCCCCTGAGGGATGTAAGTATGTACTTTTTCTCTTTGATGTATAAATATCACTTCACTTTAGAGGAAAGTACCCAGTGACAGAGATCATTTCGTGAGGAACTTTCTTTAACATATTTTTGTTACAAGGAAGATCTGCTATTTACATATTATGAAGATATTGTTTCTCTGGAAGCGTTACTTTTTAACCAGTAGTGGCACTCAGTGCCAGCACAGCTGCCAGGCTGATAAGCATTGCTCAAAAAAACTGACTAAATGTAAAGAAGGTGGAAGCAATAACGCTAACAATTATTTGTGCTGATGTGTAATTGCATTAAAATTATAACTTAATTTCAAATAGAATACCTTGTATTTGCCTTCTGACATCAGATTTTAAGGTTCACACTTTAAGGCCTTTATTTGCAGTTAGAAACTTCGACTGGAAGATGACATATCCACGTAATTCATGGCACAAGGTTTAAAGTTACACAAAATACCACAAGATGTTCCATTTGCTCCACAATGACATGTCACTTTCTCGTGCAGATGCTGAGTAAACACGCTCAGTACCAAAAGTGACTTTGTAGCAGCCGTTCTTTTGCATTACACCTCCACGGGCTGCTGGCCCTCTTAGAAGAACTTCATTTCCAGGCACCTATAAAAAGTTATCAGAACATAAATGAACTTTCCAGAAGTTATGCCAGACAACTTAGTAAGTACACAAGGCCTCAGGGAAGGTATGCTTTGGCCCAAAATACACTGGGAGTCTGACCTAAAGGAGTTTGCTCTGGGGAGATAAAATTGTAATGAGTTGGCCCATTCAGAAATTTCAGAACATACTCCTGCAGGTAGCTCAACTAAAAGTGCTGTGAAAGATCAGTAACTATCACATCCTCCATTACAGTAAAATTCTAAAGTGATTTAACCTAATGTTTCCTGGGTACTGAAAATATTCTGCCACACTGGTGAGACTTGGGATCTTTAACCTATTCAGTTTTTAACTCCTTTTCATGTAACACTGATTAGAACTAATACGTACACCCAAAACATCGAGGCACAATATTCTTTGTCTATACTGTCTTTCACCTATTCTCAGAATCTCCACCTCTTTCTCAAGGTGTTACTTACTTAGAATCCTTTCAGCTCTGCCACTCCCTATAAATTATTATAAATTATTCCTGTTCACCATAAAGATAGGAGCTTGAAAAAAAAAATGCATTTCACATCCTTATCCTGTCATAGTCATCCGCAGAAACTGAAACAGAAACCAACGTGGTCAACATTCAAGCAGAAAAAAATCCATACAAAATCAAGCCAAATAAAAAAACCCCAACAAAACAACACCCCTCCCCCCAAAAGCCAAAACGAAATCTCTGCTTTTACCTCTCTAGAAGCTTTATAAATATTTTAAAATATTTGCAGAAATCAGTGTCTGAAACCTGGTTCAGACAAGTACAACAGTTTCCAATTTGCAACAAATAAAATACTTCAGTCTGATTCCTGCTGCAATTCCTAGATATGATTATTTCCTTGTACATGTGCAAATGCAGCAAACATTACACAAAAAAAAACCCACAAAAATTAAGAACTTCCAACTTTTCCATGACACAGCAGCATCTTCCTTGTACATAACACACCAGGCTAAAACACCCTCTGCAACTGTTACACCTTTCTTTCTTTCACGTCTTTAAAAATAAAAGGTCTTCACTTTGTAGGGAGCAACAGATCAGATGGATAGTACAGAGATCTACTAGGATAAATGAATTTATCAGTCTTGTGGATAAATACCCATTCCTGAGAGAAGTCTTCAGCCTGTCACGGAGTAGTGCAAGTAATAGGCAGGTAAATCCATGCACACAAAGTCATCAGTGAACTCCAGACACTGACAGAACACACAATGCAACTGTAAATCTTTATGGTAACTGCCCTGACAGCTGATCTATCAACATCAATATGGTCAGCAACCAACCAGAGCAATCAGGGAATTGCTAGCTGCCAGATGGCGATGGCAACATTCTTCTGCATGCTTCACCGTGACCATGAAAATGAGGAATTACGTACAGGACATAAAAAAATTAAGAGGAATATAAAACCCAAATCACTTGAGTACAACTCCCTGAAAATAATCACACTCATACACGGTTTTCACAGCCTTCATGAATTGCTTTCCACCCACTCCTTAAAGGAAAAATATTTGATACAGCAGACAGCTGTTGTGCATTCAGGGATGTGAGAAAATGTATTCTGTATTACTATTTAATGTATCATGCCTGTGTGAATAGAATCATTAAGCTTGCATGTCTCCTTTTGGTTTATTTATTCTTAAATTTACACATGCTGAATTAATCCACTACCACCACCCAATCTGTATAAACTCCTGGGGTGTTCCCCAACAGAGCACTTGACCGAGGATGAAGTTCTCACTGCAATGGCTCCTTTAAATCAATATGTATGTGCTCAGCTTGCATCCACAGCCAGCAATTTGTCCATGATAAATGCTATTGCTCAGCAAATCCATAGCCCTGGAGAAAAGTCAGCAAAGCTTCTTTCCTGCTCCAATTTGTTGTTGTTCTTGTTTGGTTTCTTACAACAAATTCCCACTCTCACCTAAAACACCGAATCCCTTCTACTACTTCCAGAAGACTTCCCAGTACAGACAGCAATGCTCATTTGGAGTCAGCAATAAGGAGAAAACAACCTTGTTTCCTGCAACTGGCGTGGACAAAGCAATTCCATTTTCTCACTGGATTCACCTAGAATCTGACTCAAGCCAGTAAAAAAAGTAAATATTTTTGTTGTAATACATGAAACTTTTGGATGAAGCTCTTGGGGAGGCATTGTGTTCTTCCTACACTGCCTTCCATCCAAAGTGGACTTCGGAAAAGTATCCTACATACAGCTGTGCTCCTGTGCCCAAGCCTCTTGATTGCGCAGTGCGTGCTCTTATCAGTCCAGCCCATCTTACAGATAACTGAATTTGCTGCCTGCTATATTTACCTCGCGGTAATTAAAATTATATAACATATATATTATGTAACTTGTTCTACGATATGGAAGATTCAGAACATTCGCAGAAGGCTACAATGGTGAAAACTCGTCACCAAAGAGTAGTACTTAGGAGGTGATCAGAGAGCACATGCAGAGCGACTACTGCAAAGTCAAAACCTGTTTCTGTGGGGCACTGTTCTTGTTCCTGCTGCTTGTACACTTCACTTGTTCCTGCTGCTGACAAAGTGCTCGCCAAGTGCTTGTGGCTGCGCAGGGAGTGGGTAGAAGCTTTAGCTCGACCGCTTCACAGGAGGAATTCCTACAAAAGTTGACTGGGGGAAGCGGGGGAGGGTAAAAAGGCGGCGATTGAAGGGAGAAATCGCGGCGGGAGGGCCCAAGGGAGACGGCCCCGCAGCAGGACCGGGCCGGGCACAGCGGGGCCGTGACCTCGGCCAGAGACCCCGGGCCCGCCGGGAGCTGCAGGAGCGGCCCCGCCGGGGCCCCTCCGGCTGCGCGAACCCCGCCCGGCCCCGGGGATCTCCGGGGATCCCCGGACTCAGCCCGCGCCCAGCCCGTCCGGACGCGCCGGGTCCCGCTGCCCCGGGGCGGCCCCGCGGGGGAAGCGGCGCTGGCCGTGCCCGCCCGGCCCCGCCACCCGCTCCCCGGCACGACCCGAAGTTGTGCGGGACCGAACAATGCGGGCAGGACTATTTCTCCTTCCGCCGGCCGGGGGAGGGGAGCGGCAGCGGCGGGGGAGGGTCGGGGGCCGCTCCTCGCCGCAGGTCCCGGGGCGGGGCGGGCGGGCTGAGCCCTCCCCGGGGCCGGTTACGAAATGCGGGGGAGCCCGGCCCCGTCCCGGCCCGCCCAGCCCGCGGGCAGGCCGGGCGCGGCTGAGGCACCGAGCGCCGGCCGCGGGCCCGTGCGGGAACCGTCCTGTCCCGTCCCGTCCCGACGGCTCGGCTGCCACTGCGGGGCTGGCAGGGCGGCAGCGCTCCGAACGCCTCGTCTCGGGGGGGAAAAGTCTTATTTCTCGTATTCCCTGCTGCCGCTCCAAGCCCTGCGGCTCCCGGCTCCCCGCTCCCCGCGGGACTTACGCACCAGCACAAGGGCTCCGTACGAGCGCGGTTATCGCACACATAACTGAACATTCGCGGCTCCTGGCCATGTGCGCCTGGAGGGAACATTTCTCATCTTCCCCCAGCTCAAGGAATGAACCTGAACACCATCAATGGAAGCAAACAGTCTAAAATAAAAAAGTGACTTTAAATTCACACAGGAGGTGGTTTGGGTGTTCGTTTAAGCAAGTATTTCTTAAATTAGCTAAAAACAATTAACAAATGCATGCTAAAAGCAACATGTTTTCCTGCTTCTACAGTACCTTGCTAGGTAGAAATAAGTAGTCACAGGAGATTTACACTAGCTTAATAAAATTAATCTAAAATTACACTGTCTTTAAACGTGGCTTAAAAAAATCAGTATTATATAAACCTTAATAGAAACATGTTCAGATGTTTAATTAAAGCGTTCATTAAACCACAAGCAGACTGATATCCCCTGGAGAAACAAAGTTCCTTTCTTCAGTGTATCTCGACCTTTTGTTCAGGAGTCCTGAGCGTGGCCACGCCAACTGCTCCTGGGAGGTGACCGAGGTGGTGTTGGACAGAGCCAGTCCCGCCGAGCTGCGGGCACAGCACAGCCCGGCTGCTGGAGGGACACGCTGCTGGCAAGAACGGTCCCCGTGCTGTGCAGCTGCACCACTTTGAACTGCTTCATTTTAGGAAAACTCATTTGTAAACTCAGAAGACACAGATTACAACAAAGCATCGTGTAACAGATTATAAAAGGGACTTACTTTCAGTGAGGAAATAATATAAAGGTTTAAGGCTGCTGTGTAAACTATATGCCCTCCACTACACATTTTTATGATCGATTGTGTCATGAGCACTTTTGAAATATCCCTAGAATAAGCATTATTGCTGAATGCCATCGGGGCAAAGCATCTTTCACAAACAGGTCTCACATTGAAGGACACTGACTAGTCAGAATAGAGTTAATTTGCAGAAAGGATAAAGCCTGAGCACCACTACTCTTAGCCTGCTTTCCTAGGGAAATCACTTGCAGACAACAACACTGTGTTCTTGGGGATGGATGAGTTTTCTTAATGAATCACAAACTTATTTGCTAATTTTGTCCAAGGAAAATGAGATCCCATTCATGCATTTCATGGAAACAAGGACTAAAGCAGAAAAAAAGGAGACTGCTAGTGCACCTACTGAAGAAAGGACTAGTTAAGGCCAATCCTTGTCAGTGACCAAAGAACCCAGACCCAGGGGAAGGTAACTTTAGGTAGTTCCCTTCTGGCAGGGCAATTTCTGGTACTCTGCCCGCCACCGGAAGCTGGAATCAGCAATTTGTTTTATACAGGCCTGTGTGAACATTTCCTCATCTCCAAAGTTTCACAGGAGCCAAGAAATAATTGCTTTAACGTAATCAAAAGCCATATAACCCATAGATAATGTTTACCATTCTAAAATTGCTTGGATGAATTTAACTGAAGTCTGACTACAGCCATTCATCAGCCAGTCCCAGATGGGCCTCTCACGCATGAGATTCCTACTGAACACTAATTCCCTGCTTGGCACTGAAGGGAACAGGTTCTGTCCTTCACACAGCTAATGGACCATCAGATGATGCATTTTGGGAAACTAAGATGACAGAGAAGACCAAATTTACAGAGGAAAATCACAGCTTTGAAGAATAGTAGGAATTCTTTATACCAGGCACATATAGAACTATACTTTGAATTATACTGAAAAAAGTTTCATTTCTTAAATCAGTAAAGGGATAATACAGGGGGTTTTTAAGGTTTTAGGAAGAAAAAAAATTTCAGCGTTGAAGTTCTATTTTGAATGCTGTTGCAGCCTCATTGTAGGTGGACTCTTGGATGAAGACAATGGTGAACACTAAAGTATTTCCCTCCTCATATATTACCATTATTATTTTCTCCAACAAGAACTGCAGAGCACATCAGATTAATTTTCACTTGGGAATACAATTGTGGGCAGTCTCCTTGTCATACGTATTTATAATTTCACCGTAATTAACATAAATATTTCTGTTAGAAATAAGAGAGTCTTGCAAGTACTCTGTTCATAGAACTACTGACTGACTACATTTAATGTTCTTTTTACATGAATCATTTAGGATTAAGCTCCACAAAATACATCTCATCCCCCATAATTTGCCATTATGTCTCTCTTAACATAGGAAAATCCGGGGGAGTTGATTCAATTATTGGAGATACTTGACTATCCTTGTTATTCTGCCTCAGAAAAAAAAAAAACAAAACAGTGTAAGAAATAATAATGTGACAGTATTACTCTATATATCATATTGCTCTTTTGACCATACAGTGTTTCCATGACAGACATGCAAATATACGAGGCCAGATGACTTCAAGAATGGTACCCATGCTTTTGATGAACTAGTTTGCATTATCTCATCTGATCCCCTCTTTTATCATGCGTAGATGAGCTGTCTTATGCACCCACATGGTTATGACATTGTCACATACAGATACTTACTGCAACTCCATAGCTTCCAGATGCTACAGAACAGTACAGCATCACATTCGGGATCATGTCCAACAGGAATTTTACGACTCTGCACTCAAAATAGAAACTAACATAGAAAAATATATATGTGATACCATGTAGAAGGTAGTTCTATAGAGGTCTCAAGTTTAGAGCTAAAGTACACTTCAAAGACAGAGAACTTCTTAGGTTTAACTTCCTTTTTTGATGAGGGGTTTACTCTCTAAGCAGCATACTTATGCTTTCAGTTCTTCTGTGCTTATACAGCACCAGTTATAACTTACAGAGTCATAATTCTACGATAGCTGCAGGTCCTGGAGAGCTGGATTGTGTCAAACAGAGGCTTCTGCATGAAATACGACCTTAAATCAAGTTTCAACAGCTTATAAGACCAGAGAACATAAGAAAGGCCATGCTGCTCAGAGCAAAGGTCCATCCATCCCAGTAGCCTATTTCCAAAATAACAGCCCACTATAGTGTCTGTTCTTTTCAGTTTAATCTCTCATATGTTCTCCATGTAGTGACTATTCAGAGGGATTCTGGGGAGTGGAAATGGGGTTGGCCCTGTGCCCATTCCTGGTATTGCATCATTTCCAGACTAATGAGAAAGATCAATCATTAGCCAGTACAGGACACTCAGGGAAGTATGTAAGAACCAGGCATGAGTGGAGTCATCTGATATATTCACCCTTCTGCCAATAATAAAATTAATAATTTCTTGAACAAGAAGTTGTATTTGATTATTGTTCTTAATGGCTCTTGAGGGCTCATCCTTTATGAATTGCTTTGGTTCATATTGAACTACTTTACTCAGCAGCTGTACTTGTAGAGATCGTGACAAAAGAGTCATCAAGGAGTGAAGCATTTTAATAGTGTCAGTGGGGTAAGTATACTCCATGAAAGGAGTAAATATACTCTTTGAAAGGCAGTAAAGGAGATGCAAGTCTTGATAGGGAAGACTTGTGTTTGTTCTCCATCAAGTACAGGATAAATATATTGCCATTGAAAGCACTAAGGGCCAAGTTTGATGTCTGGTAAAATATGAGCTTTTAGTCACTTTACATTCCCTACATCACCTTATCTCTAGCTGTAAAACTCGGGTTTTACAAGATGGAACATACTGTGATTAACCCATGGTTTCATGGTTAGTTTGCTACCATATGCAAGCTGTTGCCTCTTGGTTGTTGGGCAGCCCACACGGAATGGTTAAAGGTCACTGTATCTCTGCCTTTACCTTAGCAGGACTCAGGGTCTTCTACCCAGATTCTTATGTTCATGAAACTTGTAGAAATTTACTATCTTTGAGACAAGCATCCTCTGTTAAATTGAATTAAAACTGGAAAATACATTTAAAACTTATTGGAAAGACAAACAAATGAATTGCTAGTGCAACTGCAGAAACTTATTTTCTATAAACCAACACCAGAATAAAAGCAGTTATAAAAGGTTCTTGCCATAATATTGCTCTGATTGAAGTCCATGGATATGAAGCTATTGGCTTCAAAGGAGGACCAAAGTACAGCCCATCCAGTGTCCCTCCAGAACTATTTCCAGCAGAAATGTCACAGCCTGTCAAAATAATTCATATTACATGCGGAAATTTTTCATTATGTTCTCTAAGAAAAATGATTCTTTTAAAGTTGAGAGCTTTTTCTTCTAACATTGTTTTGTATTAATCCCCTCTTTTCCAAACTGCACAAAAATTTAAATTAATTGTATAGCTCCAGGGAATTCCAGAGTTTATGTTCATTGTTGGTGGTGATTGAAGTGGTGGTTGGAGACCTGAGCAGCTGCATTGCCATCAGGGGCCTGGCTCACAACTGAAAATTGAAGGGTTGCTGAGCCCAAGCTGAAGTTCAGAACGTACTTTTATCTCTGGGAAGCAAGAATTATTGCAAAAATTGTGCAAATTTCTTTCAATGTCAGACTCAGTTTAAGTTTCTGAAAGGCTACTGTTGTATAAATAATTCTGAATACTGCCTTCCACTTCACAGCTTTAAATACTACAGCCACGGTTTTTATTTTTAATGTTAAGGAAAACAGTTTAGCAGCACAAATAGAAAACTTGCAGCAGAATCTTGCCCTCCTGAACCATCTCAAAGTTTTAGGTTTCTCTTCAGTGGAGCTATTATTTTCTTTCTGGGCTTTCAACTCAGACAATAATGGAGTTTGTATAGGTCACTTGAATTTTCTTTATCTCAGTTGACTCCCATGTAAAATAAGACTAGACAACCTCACTTAAAGGCTTGCCAGAAGAACTAAACTGTAATTTCTTCAAATGAAACATGTAATAAAAAAGATTTTAAGTAATTTAACATTTAAAACTAGAACTGGGTAATATTCTGCATACCCATATGACTATATTTTAATTTTGGATTATAGGATAGATGTACATAAAAAAAAACTTGGATAATTTATACAACTTACTGCTAGAGATATACACTACTAGGGATATCTTATCTTCATTTTAAAAAGCTAATGATGTTAATCTAAAACCTTCTCATTATTGCTATTTGATACATGAAGATTTAAAGAGACTCTGTCCTACAACTTATTTAAATATATTTTCAAACCTTATGAGAAATACATTTAAAAATTACTGCCTGTACATATATTATTAGAATATATACATATGACCTGCACTTCCTAACAGCTGTACAATACCTAAAAAATATCTTAAGTTTCTATTACCTGTGAAAGTGAGGATTTCCTAAATTTTTTTTTTAATACAGAGACCATAAATTTAACTTTGTTTTTCTATCTGAAATTCCACTCACCGATTTCTCTGATCATGTTTTAAAATATGCATTCATTTCAATAGGAAACAGTTTCTATGTTTCCACTTTCTACCTGATACTATAAAACCACTGTAAAACATGTTAACCTTTAAACTCTCCTTAAATCAAATAACAAAAGAGGAACTATTAGAATATCAGTTAAATGGGACCTGCTTGCTGCAGAGAGGTGGTGTTTGGTGGGTATTTTTGGTTTTATGCTGCAGTTATGTAAGTTTATATTGCATTTGTGATGGTTAAACTGAAATGATAAAATAGCATGAGGTATGTATATCTAAAAATGAAAATGATTTACTCCTTCATCTGTGAGACAAGGCCATTTCTTGGGCAACCTTAAACAAGAAGGAAATTCTTTTCATAGTACATTTTACAGCTAGTTGGGCATTTGTAGCTTATAATTAAAATAAAACATAGCTCTTTCCTATGAGTTATTACTTATTTGTAATTCACATTTTCAGAGCATATTTTTCACCTGTCCACTACAGAACACACAATACCTGAACAGCTTGTAACTGTTAAAAAGAGGACTCCAGCTTTTTTTTTTTCTTTTTCCATAGGAGATGCTTCAGTTTGATTGATAAGAAAACAGTTTTAAGAAGCCTATAAGAGCTTTCTTGAGACAAGAGAAGTTTCCTCTGGTATTGCTTTTCAGACTACCAGTTAATGATAGACAGTGATACTTTGGCATAGAAGCAACTCCACCTGCCATGACACAAGATAATACCTTTATATCATCATATCCTTGTGACCTGCTCAGTGCCACCTTCCTGGTGTGACTGAGCTCTGCTGCATCTGGAGAGCTGCTCATCCCCACATATGGTTTGATTTGTTGACCTTCTGAGGCCCCTTTCAACATGAATTATCCTGTGATCCTGTGATCCTACGATTCCTCATATTAGTTGGTTTAATATTTCTGTTAAGCCCTCACACCAGAGGAATTGCACATGAAAAACTGCTAGAGGTACACAGAGCTTCATCACAGGGGATGGGGTGATGATGCCTCTGACCTACAGTCAGCCTTTGGAAAGGTTAGCAATGAAATATTGGATAGCCTTTCAAATGTAGAAAAAAATCAAAACAATTTGTTTAGCATGATATAAAGCCAAATTAAAAGTAGGACAGAAAGCTTTTGGGGGAATAGACACACGCTAAATAAAAGTGGCTGCTGCCACTGCCACCCTGCAGGGCCTTACAAGATATCATGGAATGTGTCAATGTGATTTATTTTTATGAATTATTCCTATGGGCATGATGTATGTATTCTGTGAAGATTAAAAGGAGTTGTTTCTTTAGAGATACTACATTAAGAATCACCATAACGTTATAGTTTAATGTGGTAAAACAGAAGATCCCACTCACTGAACATAAATCAGTAGAACAGAATAAATACTGTACACAAAATTCATGGCAGAACAATTCACAAGGCTGAATACATTTTACAAAGTCAGTGAAGTTTGAAATGAAACAGATGAGGCACTGAGCAAAAATATTTCCCAATTTTGAAGCAGTATATTCAGAAACATATTTCCTGTATTGTAGGATCTAATTTTCTTAATAATATCCTTTAGCTCTTCAAGAACTGACAAAGTGGTTCCCACTGTTGCTCACTTTTTTTAAAGTTACCTGTCTGTCAATCGCCTGGAGAGGCACCAGTTCCACAAGAATTTGTAATTTCAACCCACACTGAACAAGACTATGATTATCTCAGAAACATTATTTCCAGTGGGTTTTGCTTCTTTCTAATAATATGTTCAGAAAGTCACACTACACTTGATACAGGACTACTATGTAGGTTTCTACACTAATTAATCACAGTAGAGTATTCTGTGCAGTACAGAAGCTTCAAGGAGCACAAGGCCCAGCTGTTCCAGCATCAGAAAGCATTTAATGAGTGGTCTCCAGAGCCTGCACGGGTTGCCTGTGCTCTGACTGCACTTCCCAAATTTCCACTGGAGTCCATGTATTTCTAACAAGCACTGATTTTGGTGTAGCCAGGACTCTCCACATTTCCAGCCTCTGCTGGACAGAACAGCTCTCACTGTGTGCAGGAAGGCTGTCAGAATTCACAGCTTCAGTATGTTGAAAGCTTTAGGCAATACAGAAGATTTCAGTCCTGTGCATGAGAGGAGATGAAAATAATCCATGTTTCCACTTTATACATAAAGCAAATACCTATTTCTAAATAAAAATTATCTCATATAATTGATTTTGAAGACTACTTGTTCATTTAATTTTGTGTATGTGCAGATAACTATTGTTAACTTCTCATACCTTAAGTTTTTTTTTCCTTCCTCTGTCAGTGTGTTGTGATTAGGGTGGGCTTTTGGTTCTTAGAGATGTTTGGTCTTCTTAATTAAATAAAATTTTTTGTGCCAGATCACTTATGCACGAGAATGTATTTAAATAATAGACACGTGACATGCTTCTTTACATATATATTTATACATATAGGTGTTAACTATAGCACAAGATACTTGAAAAGACATATTATAAAATAATTATCAAAAACATCATTTATTAAATCAAAATTTGCTTTTAACAGATATCTCAAGTACTTATTTGACTATAGAGTCTCTTTACTATAGATTTCAGGAGCTTCCTAAAGACATTCAAGGACACAAAAGCAAGAGAAATCAGGGGAATTGATTCTGTCACATTCTGGAGGCAGTTATAAGGCAATTTATCACTTATGAAGGGACTTCAAAAGCTCATGAGCATTTGGGGCATTTGGGAAGTAAAATTCATAAGTGACTCACCAAATGTTACAGAAGGAAGAGAATGATACTGGGCACCTTAAAGAACAGTTATATGGGTCCAAAGATGGTTCTAGAGTAACAGTGAAACTGGAGAATAGAAATAATGTGTAAATATTCTCCTGTCTTATCTACATCTTCCTTCACTTTATATCATATATTGGTAAAATAAAACTGGCTTAGAAATCCCATCACAAAACCTGCATGCTCTGTGTCAGGGCCCTGAGTGCAGTGACAAGCTCTCTCAATAATTGTTCTGACCAGCTTCACCTGAGGTCTCCCCATACCTTTGACCAGGAACTCTATTTAAGCTCCGGTTGGGCCTTTCCCTGCTTTCTTGAGCACTGCCTCAGTGTGCCTGCTGCTGGCCCTGTTCCTGTAGAGCATTCCTCGATGGACCTTGCACCTGAGGGTCACTGCACCACTGATGGGACCTGATGCCACCCTGCTCTGCTGCCTCTGGTGCTGTGGGACTGTGTCCTGCAGGTAAGGTCCTTGCCCCGTGTGCTCTGTGACCACCCCTCAGCTGCCAGCTCAACTTCCCTGGGGAGGAACCTGCTGTTGCTGTGCCAAGGCACTGTGCTCAAACTGCATTCCTTGGGAAGCAATGTGAAAAGAATTCCTGTTGCGTTAGAACTGTGGGAAGCTTGTGCTTAACTAGCTGAAGTTTTCCCCCATCTTATGCTGGAAAGACAAGCTGCAGCTGGACTGGTGGGCCCTTTCTGGGCTTGCACTTTGCACCCAGCTCCTCAGGAATTCAGCTTTGGAGTTCACCCAGACCAGTGCAAAATACCCAGTCTGTGGTACCATTCAGGTAGTTACTGTTCTAACAAATAGTGAGGTGTAACTTTTATATGTGAGACAATTGATATAGTAAACACACACTTCTATTTCATAATAAGGCAGAATACAAGCAATGGGGCAATTACTAGAAAACAGCTACTGCAAGAAATGTGTTTTAGGGCTGAGACTCTTCTTGGCAATTAATTAAGTCTTGACCACTGCATTTCTATTATGCTGCAAGAGAACAGAGCAAACACTGTGGTTTTTATAAAACACAAAGCTCTCTGTGTCACCCTTCAGAGATCTTCAAGTAGAGTAGCGACCGACCCTGTCCATCCATTGCTAAATTTCAACTTCTAAAATGTGTTTTAAAGGCTTAAGTACTACTAAAGACTTTTGCATTCATACAAAGTCAGTCTCAGCGAGTCATTTATCAGTGAAGTGTTAGGAATGAGTCATAATTTCATGAGGTATTTTCATAGTATATTAAATGCAACAATATGTCAAACATATTGCTACTAAGATTTATTGTTAAGTTTGCTGAAAGCATTTTGTTCAAAACAATGTCTTCTGTATCTCATACAGCTTGAAGATTAAGTTAAATGAACTTCTTTGCTGCAGTCAACAGGAAAAAAATAATTATTTCCCTGCCTCAACCCAGCCACGAGCAGCAATGTTGTCAGAACTCAGCTGTGCCACAAATATCAGTGGTGTTAATTTGCAGCTACACCTTGAGCAACTGTGGAGTTTCTTTGACACTTCTGTCCCTAATGGCAGAGCGATGAATGATGATGCTGCAGAGTTGGCCCTTCTCCAGTAGTCTCAGTCTCTCATTTCCTTGCCACTAAACCAAATACGTTCTCTTCTGTGGGATAAAAGGTTTAGATGTCTACTGGAATTTGTAGCCTATCCCAGGTACATATTTGATTAGGCAAGTTAAGTGCTCTATCTCATAGGCATGGTTGTGTATAGAATTAGTGACTTACTGAAGTGTTACTAGGGACAAAAAAATCACAGTAGCTACATGGATATGAAAATATGACTAATCAGTGTTGTGTTTCAGTTACTTTAATCCAGAAGGCTCTGTGAGGATCTGTGTATCACTAAGATCCTACTGTATAATTCAAACTCTTTCATCTAGAGAATAGCTTAAAGAAGCAACACAAGAACATAAATTCACATAGAGACTCTTGTGATCTTTCAGTGTGATCTGGTACTTATAAGAACACAAGGAACCTCTCATTCATGTAAGTGATGATAACACTGTAAGGCATTTCTTTAGGTTTGACCTTCATGCTCTGAATCATGCAGGGTTGGTGAAAGTGGAAACACAACCATTACTTTTTCAGGGTTAATTTAAAATCACACAGTACCCAGCTCACATTGAAAGACCACGAGAGTCTCTATGTGAATGTTATTGACGACTGAGAACCAACTCCAACCTTGTCATGCCCCCTTCTGCAGCCCTCCCCAGCTGTGATTCGTGAGAATCAATACAAGCTGTGCTTTCTAGAAGACAGGACTTGAGGACTTGATTCTAAATGTGGTGCACCTTTGTCTAAGCCATAAAAATACTATGGAAGAAAAGGCCCAAGGCTAAAAGAGCAGGTGTTTTTCAGGCTAGAATTAAAATCAATCAGCAGCACTGCATGGGGGAAGCTTGCACAGTAACTTTCTGATCTCTGTTTAATTTAAGCAAGTGTTGGCAATCACTATTTTCATGAAGTTATGATTATTCTTTTTTTTTCAATAAATTATAAAACATATCACTTCTAATCTGGCCTTTTCATGTAAAAAAAATTAATTCTGGGCTCCTAACAGTTACAATAATTTAATAATTACTTGGATACAAGCAAGAGTTAATATAAAATTGCAGATCTTTTTGAAGTGTTTTGAGCAGTGCCTTTATGATGGCAAAGTCTGTCAGCTTTGTTTAATGGCTCATATTTCAGTATCAGAACTATGGGTGGCATTACGTGTCTAGGTTTTGCACCATTTAAACCTGGCAGCTGTTTAATTTACCTTTGTTGCATAATAAAACCTCCTTGGGATGAAAAGAAAAATTTTCAATGACACTAGTCAGAGTAAGATCACTAGATGCCACTTTAGCTGCATTAGCTCTTCATAGTGTTTCACTGAGTCTAGGGAACACATTCAAAGGGACAGATTCTCCAGGTTTCTGAATTCTTTGTGCTTCTCAGTCAGTGAGGAAAGGCCAGACATGGGTCTGACAGCAAGGAGAGAATGAGCAAAAGAGGACACAACAGCTCACCCACTGTAACTGCCAGTCTTAATGGGGGAAATGACCACGGCACCCTCGAGTAGGAAGGTGATGGTGACCCCAGTCCTCTGGGTCACTGATACAAAGGAAGGATTAGAGTGTTTCCCAGGCTGCTGACATCCCTTATAGCCAAAACATAACTGCAACAGCAGATAATTTGCAGTACTCTTCCAATTCCTCGTCTCCCTAGCCAGCAGAAATTTGCTACAGCAAAGAATTCTGTATCTATTGAACAAGATTTCTTGCAGTTCTTGCACAAAGGAGTGCCTTTACCCTGGCCATGAGTAGGGGCACTGTCCAGGCTCACCACTGTCTTTCATGCTACTCCTCACCACTTGTTGATTTACTACAGGCACTGCTGAGCAATGATCAGGATGGTGAGCACAAAGATCTTTCCTGTAATCGTGTCTGAAGGTTTACCTCATAATTTCAGACCTGTGTTTGTCATTTTGGAGGTAGATTGTATTTCCAGGTGCTACTAAACAATTACACTTCAAAAGGATCAGGAATGTATTTTTCCTTCTTTTCAAGCAGAGAATGGCCAGAGTCTGCTCAGTGAGAGGACAACAGGTAATGGGCATGAACTGAAACATGTTAAGTTCCATCCAAATGTAAGAAAACACTTTGGGGGTTGCAGAATGCTGGAATAGGTTGTTGAGAGCTCCCAGGCCTGGAGATATGGCCCTGGACAATCTGCTGTAGCTGCTCCTGCTTGAGCAGGGGTGTTGGACTCTACAGTGTAGGTGTAACCTCAACTATTCTGTGATTCTGTAATTAGATCCCCTTCCTTGATGCAGTCATCATTTATGCCTTTTACTTTGAGATTGTAATCGATTCAACAGGGCAATGCCTCATGATCACTGAGAGAATGAAGCTGTTAGAGCCTAATGGTGAAAATGAGAAACCCAAAATCAAACAAATCACATTAGTGTTTTGTGTTTATCCTGACTTGGTTGTGTCTGAGGAGGAATCTTCGAGGAACAGGGCTGACTATGTGTTGCACTGGCAGGACTGTCTGCCAGCATCTCTCCTCACTGGCACATCCTCCCCTCTGCTCTTAAATAGGCAGGTGTTGCTAGCTCAAGCAAGTCTCTAAAGCTGCAGAAATTTTACAGGAGAGAGAGGTTGTTGAGAAGATTCTCTTCCGAAATTAGAAGTGTTTTTACTCTTTGAAATGCTCTGAGGACAAGCACTATCTGCTGCTTGCTGCACAGTGTTTGTAGGCACTACTGGTTCATGAAAGGGCAATTTTAAAGAATGAGGAAGATCGTGAGTATTCTGCTTGAAAATATTCATTTTTCCATGTTCCAAATAAACGGTTTAAAAATCAGCTTTTTTAGGCTCTGTTTTCTGCTCCTAAATGTTAGAGATTAAGTGCCATTTAGATGTGTTGGAATATTACCCCCCTTTTCAAAAGCTACCCATACAGAAATGTTTGGCTTCCCTTCAAATGGAACAGTACAAAAAAAAACCTGCTGAGCACAGTGGTAGCAACAGTTGCACTTGAAAATGTTTGATACTTTAAAATGACTGGGGGACTGAGTTTATACTTGTGAAAATGGAACAACAGGTACAGCAGAAAGGCCATGAAAATGAGGTTTATACTGTAACTGGTTGGACTCGTGAAATGCAATTAGATTATTGGCAATAAACTTGCACAGATCATTGAGTTAGACATATTTGTACAGAGAGGCCTCAGCTGTACTGGCTGGGAGGAGTGCATTTGTTTAACAGAGATTTTGCAAGCAAAATAGCTCACTTAAAAAAAGGTAGAAGAAGAAAACTAGAGATTTTGATGTTATGCTTCCGAAGGTGAACAGACTGATTATTTTTTTTAACTTCTAAGTATGCTTTCAGATGATAATAGTTAAAAAAACCCTAACAACAAAATGAACAAAAAAAGAGAATTAATTAATCAGTAATTTTAAATATTATTCCTATGTCATTGGCACTAATTGTATGTATTATCTATTTCAAATGTTAAAGCCTTAATAAAAACTGAGCACGTATTTAGCCAGCTCTATCAGTATAATGTTACATGAGGTTTTAATATACCAAGACCCCAGTTTCCCTATACCACCAAACAAAATTACCCCCTTTCTTATCTTTTTCATTACAGCAAACTTTTACATCCATTTCTTTTACAAGCTGCTGTGTCCACCATTCCCCTCAATGACTCCAGTTGATGGTCACACTTGCACTGAGTGCTGTAGAGGAACTGCCAGACCTGTTTCTTGCTGTAAGTCTGGTGCTCTCTGTAACTCCTCATGAATTTGCTCTTAATATGTATATAATTTCATTATGTAAATGCTATTGTGGAAGTGATGTGTCAAGTCGGGAGAGTAAAAAAAAAAAGGTTTTATTTTTTTTTGCTCTTTTGCTGAAGTAGCCAAACATTTATGAGTTAATGCCCAGCAGAACTCCATTGCACAGCATGGCTAAAACAGGTGAAAAAGATCATGTTTTAAAAGTAAACTTTTCTAAAATAAAAAAAAAATAAAAAAGGAAAAATGAGTTGAGTATGCTAATGAAATAGTAGAAAAAGCCCTTAAGGAAGTATGATGGTGTTGAATGTGTGATACAGGCCAGATTTTGACTGAGGACAGAAGGGCTGTGTTAGTTAAAGCACACGAGGTAGGGGCCCAGAAGCAGAGATTATTGGCAATCGTTGTGGTGTTTGCAGACAATAGGAAGCAGGGTGTGCCTGCCCATCTGCTCTGCACGCTCCAGCTCCAGCTGTGCTCGCCAGCTTAAAGGAGGAGCTGCAGCTGTGTGAGGAATATTTACAGCATAGGAGGGTGTGATTTATGGCAAAGATAAGAATTGATGAAAAAGTAGGACTGGACATGCTTTAGGTTTAAGATGTTGTTTCAAATCTTGTCTGTGACTCAATGCTGGAAATTTCCTTTAAATATTCAGAGACCTGAAAGAAGAGATTTGATTTATCATTTACTTTAGAGTGTGTGTAAATACAATGCTAGGAATTAGTATACAATTGCCCAAGTCCAATTGTTATAAACATAGTTATACAAGCACAGAGTTTTCCTGCCAAGGAAGGCTCGGATAGCTTAGTATCCAAGAATTAGGAACTGTGAACACCTTGACTACAATTAATTTTATATTATTGATGTTAATGAGTCAAACTCAGAGATGGTCTGGGTGGAAGAACAAATTATCACAGGATTTCTTCACTGATGTAACTTGTTGGCATTTATAGTTTAGTAGAAAAAATAGTATTTTTAGATGGGATTCCTTTATATTTACAAAAACATATATGTATAGCAGATGTTTAAACACATTCCACTTACTGTCCTTTCTAAAGAGGTGATGAGTAAATAATTTGACTAGAACTGTTTAAAGATATACCTTACTCTAGAGGACATTATTTATCTGCCACAGGTAAAGGTGTTTGTGATAGCATTTGTGCTATAGCACTGAAAGCTATTTGTGATAGCATTATTTAGCTGCCACAGGTAAAGCTATTTGCTTCTCTGGAAGGGAAGCACTAACCTGCCCACCAGTTACAAGCAGTCAAGAACTAACATGCAGTTGCCACAGCACACAATAACAGCAAGAAGTTAACCTGTAACTGGGTAGAAAAAGAATTGCCAGCAAGATTTCCTCATTTTCCCCCTATTAAAGGAATGTACCTCGGATAGTAGGTACTGTCTTGGAAAGAGTATTCAGCTAGAAGTCCTTGCACAGGAATCAGTCACATTCTTGGTTGCTTTTCCTGTGTCCAGGGGAGTTTGTGACAAGCACAGACAAGTGCGCAAAGCTTTGATATTATATCTTGAGATAACATTCATCTGAAGAGTTGACGTCCCTGGAGCATGGAGGGAAAGTGTTATTCTCTAGTATTCCTTAAAACTCTCAAAGTAAGTGGGTATTATTCTGTTCACGAAGACATTTTCAGAAACCTAAATCTATTAAGTGCTACTGCCTTAAGAAGCGTTTCTTCTGTGAAATAAAAGGGTGCCACAGGAAATCCTTCTATGTGAGGGTGGAGGTAAGTAGCTGGCATTTGTTTCTAATTGGTGTTTATCTTATTGCAAATTCTAATTCATCTCTTCCAAATGAATATGGAACATTTCATTTGCTGATCTTTTGCATTAATGTGGTCAATATAATTGGAGCTGAAGTGAGCTGTTTGCCAGACTTTCTAACTGCTGCCAAGAAAAACTTGGGTGTCATTTTAGAAAAATCCATGGGTGGAGGAGGACGAGATCATGACCATCTGTCTATGCATCAAAGGCTAAATCATTATAGGGGAAAAATAACTCCTCTGTTGTGTTTGCCAGCCATGTTCGCCTTCAAAGTAAGTTCAGTTGGTAACTTTGGAAGACAAACATTTTCAAAATTGTCCTGTGGGCTCAAACATTTCTTGGAAGGAAGTTGGGGAAAAATTTAAAGGTCAAAACTGCACAACTTGGAAGTGGATGAGATAACATGAGGATAACATTAGAGGAAAATTATACAGTCTCCTTGGAATCTTCCCGAACGCTTTCCGTTTGCATCCTTTTAAGTTTCCAGAATCTACCAGGTATACAGAAAAGAAAGCACATAGTCCCTTTCTTGTCCTACAGACAATTTATACATGTTCCATGCCCTATAGCATTTACAGACTTCTTGACCTAACATTTAACAAAGGGACAGGAGAATAACAGCATCTGAGAGATGTGACACTAAATATGCACCCGGAGCTACCCGAGCCTTAGAGTTTCTGTTGTTGGTCAAGATAATAGTCTGAAAAGGAAACAGTCTGAAAAATAATTGCATAGAGAAGAGGGGTATTATCTGTAGCATAGCTAATACTTTGCTCTTTTTATTTGGTTGGGTTTTTATTTAATGCACTGCAAAATTAGTCTTGGCATCGTGCCGAAATCCATCATACGAAGCTAAACTAGAAATGTCTCTGAAAAGCCATCAGTCCTTCAAACCTGGAGTCACTGTTACAGGCTCCTTTATCAGTAGTCACTGTGACATAAATGTCTCTGTGATGAGAGTGAAATGACAACAAATGGAAAATGCCAGTAACCATGGGAGTTCTGTTTAGGCTGCCACTTCCAGGATGCTCCTGTTCTAGTTCAGGCTGCTACATTACTCATTTTAGTTCCTGTAAGTCCCACCTTCTTGCATAGCCCTCATCAAAATATTTGCATTCTGTAGGGTATGACATCTAAGCCCAGACACGGTTACTTAAAAATATCACTTTGGCTTCTCTGAACAGGAATCCTTCATAGTGTCAGTCTTCAAAGGAAACAGTTACAGTTCTTATCAGGATTATGGGGGTTTTCTTTGCACTGAGATTCTGAATTCTCTCCTTCTTTGAAGATAAGAAATCCCTGCTATCACAGCCTTTATCTGAATACGAATGGCTCCCTGGATTTGATAAACTGTTTAGGACTACTAGGATCAAATTCTGATCTGAGAGTTCAAAAGGTGAATTAATTTCACCTTTGTATGCTCACTATTCTTGATTTCTATCTTTCCTGATAAGTAGTGATACTGAAAAACATAATTTGAAAAAAAATTGTGGCTTTTTGGAGTTATACTTCATGTTCCCACATTTTAAAAATAAAAAAAAAAGTAGTGAGTTTTGGAAGAATATCTAGGGTTCATTTCTAATAAATGCAAAACCAAGCACAAGTGAAATTTTTAGATTGGTCAAATGTTAATAGCGTGTTTCACATACTTGAAATGTAACAAACAGTTTAAATCTGTAGTATATTCTGAACAGAGAGCCACAGCATTCTACCACATCTGGAATCTCTGAAGATATATATATATTTATATATATATATTACAAGTTTCTCTCTAATAGTAATTTCTAAGTATTACCTCAGCCTCATGTAATAAAATGCTGTCTTGAGGATAAAAATATAACTGCTGAACAAAGATTTTTAAGAGGTATTGACAATTCAGACAAATTATATTTTTACATTATCCAAGTTGAATGATATCCTGAAAAGAACTCAAATTCTGCAAGTTCTCTTTAAAATCAAAATTAGCTCACTGCAATGACATGGCTGAGTTTGCTAAAATGTTTATTTGCATCAGGCTTCTTGAATGTTAATCATCTTCTTAAGCCTCTAGTCTTGAATTGTAACAGGATCTGTGCATTCAAAAAAAAATTGAAGTTTAAAAGAGTAAAACCTAGTAACCAAGGAGTCCTGTAACACTTGCAGAAGCCTGATGGTAAATAATAAATTCATTTCATTGTCACGAAAATGTACATATACATACTATTTCAGAACATTCTCCTAAGGCTTTTAAGAGAGACAAGAGTAGAAACCTTTCTGCCCCTGCACTGTCTCACAGGCCACTTGCTCAACAAATAGTTGACCACGAGTAGTAAAATTTGCTGTCTGAGATGAACCATAGAACATCCTGTAAAGCAGAAGTGTGGAAATCTGCATGGAGGATTGAATTAGAAAATTGCCACAAGTTCAAGGGCCAGGTCCATTTTGCATCAAGTGGAGCAGATGGGAGCTGCCTTCATCTGTGGTGCCACGGCACAGCCCACAGAGATTATAAAGCCCAGCATGAAATACTCCATTTCTGTCTTGCACTGAGCAGGGGATAAAGGAAGATGCAACATATCCTGCAGGTATTTTGAAAGAGCTACTTTAAGAAAAGATTCTATGATGCATTATTGTTTCTCATCTACATTTTTCTAGCAAGAGTTCTGTTTTTAGCACCTACAACTAACACCATGCAGTTGATTAGCAACAACAACTAATTGGCAGTTTCTTGGCTGTGTTATTGGAGCTCTGCCTGTGCTGGCCCAGATATTCCCCATTTCTCAGGAAGCCTTTTTGCTGTGTTACACAAGCATTTATAAATCTTCCATCATTATATTTGATCTGTCTGATGCCATTCACAGGCACAACCAGCTCAAAGGCTGAGAATCCATATTTGAAATTCTTACACTGCTCAAAAGCTGCTGGGACATTAACATATTGCTAAGGAGGGGACGTCTTAGGTTGTCCCTGAAGATCATCATCTAATAGGTATTTTACATGCCAGGAGTGATTAACTATCAGCATTTTTGATTGAGAGTGTAAGAGATTTAGAGTCTAATTCAGCAAATCTTAAATTTAAAAATATTTCCTCTCATATTAAGCAAAGCAAGTAAACATTTTAAAAATTACTCTGTAGAGAAATCTTAATGTGTACATCAAAATTTCAGGAAATCCACACCATCTACATATGCAGATTAAAAATGTTATGGATTGTATTGAGTAAGTCATTCCCTGTAGACCTCTCTGGCTGCATTATATCAACTTGATATATAATGGGTATGATTTGTGATTTAACTCAAAGGATCTTAACCAGTTTTAGTTCTATTGCTAATGACCAGATACAAAATACTACTCTTAAAATATTGGTATTCCAGACTGAAGAAGGCTAAAGTCTGTAGTGGAAGTACAGAATAATTTTGTTAACTGTCCACAACTTATTAATACAGTGTAAAATCCATTGGATATCTGATAATAAAATTGTGTTGTCCTTTGGAAATACTGATGCATTTTCTGTAATAAGATTTAAAATATAAATGCTAGAACATTCCTAAACTTCTAGAATCTCCAACTACTATACTATGTCTGGAGATATTTTACTTTCACCTATTTTGTAGATCCCTACAAAGTCATATATGAGCTGTGAGAGATTTTTGGTGCAACTACTTTGTAAGGAAAGAGTTCAAACTTGATTACTGATGGCTGATCTTTTAGTAGAAAGATGACTAAGAAGTAGTTATAACTTGTAATTGTGAGTGGGTTTATATCTATTTTTTTCCATAAAAATGAGAATGGACAGTGTTTTGCCATCCAAAGCTATAACCAGCATTACTCAGCCTGTGTGCTGTGCTCTGATCTGCCTGCCCAGAGCAAACAGGAATCCGGGTGGCTCTACAGGATGCAGTTCCCTGCAATTGCTGCTTGAGGTCC
The DNA here is from genome assembly GCF_003945595.2 of Pipra filicauda. Classification (NCBI taxonomy): domain Eukaryota; kingdom Metazoa; phylum Chordata; class Aves; order Passeriformes; family Pipridae; genus Pipra; species Pipra filicauda. The sequence goes on along the minus strand of NW_024104976.1, from coordinate 4,491,801 downwards.
CCACCCTGCTGCCCTTCTCCCTGTAGGTGCTGCCCAACAGCTTTGGACCCCTGTACTGCTTGTCAGGACCTCTGGCTAAACCTTTAAGAACTGTCTGAGAGCTGAGGGAAGCTCAAACAATTTCTTTGTCAGAGCCTGCTGGGGTTCTAACTCTCCTTGCTGGTACTTTCCAATTTTTCATGAATAGTTCCAGTCTCATGATGTGGTAACAGCTACAGAGCCAAGGAGTTGTATCCATTGCTTCAGCTGGAGTAGCATTAGAGCTGCTGTGATTTGTGTCAGGGTCTGACTCAGTGCAAAACTTAAGGGGCAGCACTACAAACTAAGATTTTCCAGTTCTTACAAGAACTGCCCTGAGCCTATATATGCAGTTAATATTTCAATTTTATAGATGAGAGAGATCAAATTATTTATTTCCATATTACATATACTTTAATATCCAGGAATTTCTGCTCTTGCCTTAATACTGCAACAGGAAAGCAAGAAATCAAGCAGAAAACACATGTCCAAGTTATTGTAACTGCATCTTTTCTCTCCCCTTGGGGATTTTGTTTTCAAGCAATGGCTTCTTCTCACAGCTTTTAATACTTAATTAGTCATTTTCAGCAGCATGGAGTTGTTCTAATTTGTTACTTCTATGTTCCAATTATGAAATATGACAGATTCCTAAATATTTAATGGGAATGGGATTATTAGCAATGTGCCTTTGTTGCATGCTGCATTGTATTGTAAAATATACGATGTACCTGTAGAAAAGAGACCTTAGTAGGGCATACAGATGGAATTGAGTTCCTAAAGCAGTCATAGGTCTGCAAGAGTTATTCTCAAGATCTCAATAGAGTCTTCTTAAATCATTATACATGAACACTAGTGAAAAAAGTCACTTCCTATTTTTCTGGATCTTGAATACTACAGATACAAAGCACATCGAAGTTGCTTCTTAAAGCTTTTTTCCTCATTAACTGAGGCCCTTCTTCCTCACCATATTCTTCAGCCACAAGTTGAGGTGTGTCTAGGTAACAGCTACACAGCCAGGACAGCATCTAATCCTTCCACTAGTCAAAAAGGAGACTTATTTCAGAGTATTCCTTAAAATTCTCATAATATCCACTTTCTCACTATACCTTATGAGAATGTCTGACAAGCAATCAGAAATCAAACATAATGTTTGCATTGGAGAGGTGGTTTCCTTGAAAATGGTAAAAGAATTAAGGTGTTTTTCAAACTGTGAGCATGAAGTCTAATTAAGATCTTGCTTCTCATAAAAACATGGAAATAAGGTGCAGGGTGTTCTTAGCATTGATTGCAACTACTGGGAATTAGGAAATGGAATTAAGTTGCAATATGCTACATATGGATGATTGGCTTCTTAAGGACTGATGAAAAGAGTAGTTACCCAGAAAGAGTACCAAATAAATGGGTTTCTTCACCATGAAAAATCCTGAAGATGCTGTGTCCTAAATCTATATGGAATAGTTAACAGGAGAAAATCATAGCAAGACCGACATCATCACAAATATTGTTGTTCTGCATCTGCCTTAATTTCTCGTTGCTTAATTTAGTTGCTTCACTCCTCTTCTAACAGGATTTTAATTTGTCATCCGTTGTCCTTTTCTTGGTATCCTCTAAAATTAGTAAGAAATGCAACCAAAACAATAAATATCTGGGTAAAGACACTGCAGAAACCATTCTAACCTAAATACATCGAATTTTAATATGATACAGTAGAAATGGGTAAAATCAAATATCTTTTCTTCAAGTCAGCAAATATTGTATTTCTGTGTGGTGGGGAAGCTGTTCTGTTAATGGGCACAAGAATATCTGGTTTCTGATGTTTAAAATGATAAGTTTATTAGGTGGGTATATTTTATTCCTCTCCAAAATAATACCCAATTGAAAATACCCTAAAAGAATTAGATGACTATATGGTTCCACAAGAAGAGTATCTCTTCCCCTCTTATAGATGATTAGGTGGTTAACAATGTGAATGAACGTGGCTGCTCCTGCAAATTGTTTTCAATGAGCTGTTGAAATAGAAAACTCATCTGAGAAACTGCTCTAAAATTATATCACAAGTTTCCCCAGTGAGCACTTTGCTACTGCAGTTCAAGAGCAGTCCTGCAGCTTAAACCACTAGAGACTGTTTATAATTAATGCCTAATTTTTCACAGGTGCATTTTTTATATATTTTGTCAGGGTATTGGTATTTTGTAGCTAATTGAGATTTTCCAAACTGAAAGTTGCAGCTTTAGTCCACACAGCATATATTGATAGAAGCAAGGTGTGGTGTTAAATCTGAAAGTCAATTCCACTTGATCAACTTCTGCAAAGGCTATTTTATTTAAAAATTAACTCTTTGTCAATGCCAGCAAGCCTTCCCTAGCTCTGAACAGAAGGCTGCCTCTCAGTACCGTTGCTTCATATTTATCCCTTCACACTTCTCTTTCCTGAAAAGTAAAGTATTAGCCTGTCTTGAACCATCAAACTGATGAGCTGTTTTTCACTGATTTGTACATGGCCTTTTAAGACATTGATTTTGGGGACTGACAGACTTGGTGAGTAATTCTGGCTTGTAGTAAAGGTAGTTTAGAAAACGTGCAGAAATACAGATTTTTTAAATTATGTCAAATTCACATAGGTATCTTGTTTGTTGCAGGAGTTTAATATTTGTACTCCACCTGTCAAAACAGAAGCAGAGCAGTTGACAGATTCATTGTTAATGATTCCCCAGGAAACCATAGACTAGGAGTGGGACACCAGAGAAAACTACTAGTCTGACATGTTTTGTTTGTGACAATGAAATTAACTGCAAACCACAAATTGTTTAGGGCTTCAGTGTGTTGATAGATACTTAAGGTCTAGGAAAGATATTTTTTTACTGCACATAGATTTGTGCTAATATAGTAGCATAATTAAGGAAATCACCCTGCAAATGTCTGCTGCAGGCACATAAAAAAACATTTGTTATAAATATGTGGGATGGAGAATGTTACGATCAAGAGCCCTGAAAGAATTCTGTGCAGTCTCTGCTCACTTGTATTTTTTGTTAGTATGGATTTTATTGCCATAATGTTATTTGTGATTTAATATTGCTTGTTCATGTAACGAAGAGGTAATTTTTAGCTTTTTTTAACACCAGAGGGCATTTCCGTTGTCCCAGGCCACAAGAATTTTCAGCTGGTACCAAAGCAATACTATTAATTGCATTGTCATATGAAATTCCAGTTTCTCTCTGTAAATCATCACTCAAAGGCCAAAAAAGCATCTGTCCGACTTTGTTTTCCTGTAACTGCTGTTTAAGATTCAGCTCTGTAATCCTTTATTGCTGCAGGCTCTGATGCTGTGCTGGTCTCCATTGCTACCATTGCTCCACTTGTGAGTCTACAACACTCAACTATTCTCTTTACTCTAGCTGGGATGAAAAGTAACATTGGCCAGACACAGAATTTGCAGAGAGAAATTAAAGGATGTTTTTACTAGTTTTATGCACTTATGCAACCCTGGAAACAGGGATGATAATAATAGGGCATGTTGAGAGGAAATGGAGCATTACAGCATGTTGAGAAAAAGGAAATAGAACAAAGATACTCAGCTTGAAGTGAGGTTAGCACAGAAATTGCCTTCCCTCCCTCTTCCATATGCTGTGTAATGCAAAACCAAAACAAAACTTTTAAGTTCTAGTTAGAGACTCAGAAAAGTAATACAGAAGTCAGCAGAATAATTCTGTTTGGGAAAACCAGCTAATAAATGTCATAAAAGAATGACACACTGAGTGTCACTTGGACTCTTGCTGTGCTTTGGGAGGCAGCTCAGACTGATTGCTCCTGGGCCATCCTTGCCCTCAGAGTTCAGGAATTCCTGGGATAATAAAGGTGCTTTCCCTTTGTTCACCCAGGTCTGTGAGAATCACAACAAATGAAACTTGGCTTTTGCTTGCAAACTGATGGAAGCCACAGTTGTGGCATTTCTCAGATTTCTCTCCTGGAGAGAGTGTTTTTTCATTCTAAGTCTCATCCTGGGTACTCTCTTCCCAGCAGTTACTTTTACAGGAATTTGAAGCTTTTAATTACTTTAAAGGAGTATCTACCATTTTATCAAATTTTTCTCAAATTGGCCTCTGTGCTCAAAACCTATTAACAGGGTACATGTGCTATGATTGCATAAATCTCCTTTCCTTAGTAAACTAAGCTAAATACCTCTAAGAAGCCAAATGAAAGTTTAATCTTTAAGAAATGACATTTAAAAAATAATTTCTTATAGACATTCCTACCAGATTTAACGTCCTACTTATACTACTATTCAAATCTAAAGGACTAACTAAGAAATTCCATTCTACATGAAAAGTATGATTTTCTGTCAAGCTTTTTAGAACACCTTAGATGTCTCACAGAAAATGATTACCTTGTCTGCTTCAGAGTTAAGTCAATATTAACACCAATGACTTGACCATGGCATTCAGATGGATTTTGGTGGAAGTACAAGCTACTCTAGGCTATCAAATGCATGTAGTCCAGGTAGGAAGCATATATTCTGCTTTGGAATTTGGCAAGGAAACTGTAAACTGGCTAAATTTTAGTCAAAGACCAAACATTCAAGAATCTGGAGAAGATGAAGAGCCTTGATAATAACAACTCTAAACCAGTTGATATTATCAAAGCTGCTTACAACTTTGTTTTGTAACTTTTCTTGAAGAAGTACAATAATTCCTGCTCAGACCACTGTATGTCCAACATGAAGGAGCCTGAAGGAAAGATAAACAAGTTGACTGCTGAATATTGAGGCAAAAAGGAAAAAGCTATGTAGATATGAAGCCTGTTGGACAGTTTCAGACTACATAAATAGCATTCAGTGGATCAGAAAACTTATGACCCAAAAAACCCCCAACAGAAACCATCACAATCATTTTTTTAAACAAGGTTTTAAAAAAGATATAGTTCTACTATTTTACAGTTACCTTTCATATGCTACAGAGGAACTTTCTAAAACTGAAGAGAAAATGCTAATCTTCTAGAGACTGTTCTCAGTAGAACCTGGGGAAAAAAAGCAATTCAAAGGAAGGCAAAGATACCACAGTCATCTGAAATAAGTATAATGCTTAAGAGAACAACATTTTCTTTTGCTGATTCCTAAACTTCATAAACCCATGTGAATGCAGACCCCTAGCACATGACTGACTAGACTCATGAGCAAGAAAATGAAACTGGAAGTGATGCTGCCTTTCATCCAGAAGTCCAGCCCCCAGTGCACTCATCTGGGAGAAAGCTCTGGACACAGGAGACCTGTGCCTGGTTCCCTCTCTTGTTTGATGACATTTTTAGTAGGGGTTTTGGAATAAACATCCATGTTTTGTTCCATGTCAGTGTTTGCTGAGCCAGAATGACTCAAGTCTGATATATAAACCAGGAACTTGGGAGCTGGGGCACCCTAGGCTTTTAATCCCTGTTCAGACAGATATTTAACATTCTTAAAGTGGAACAGGTAAATGAGAGAAGAGCACCCCAAATACCCAGCAAAACTGTGATTAGATCAGACCCATGGGAAGTGCTGAGCCCAGGACTAACAAGAGTTCTCCCTTTGCAGACTGTAACTATTTGGAGAGTGGATAAGACAGCAATCCCTGTTGTTTTCTGTTTTGTCAGCCAATCTGATAAACAAAAATCAGTTATTGACACAGACTTTCTCAGAATTCATGGACAAGTTTTACAGATGTGATGACAGTGTCAAGAAATCAGTTTCAGTTCTAGTTTTTTGAACAGAAACTGCAGGGCAAATACATGATTACTTTTTAAAGAACATAAAGAAATCTAACAATCTAAAAGTGTGTCACTCTCTCCTTACAGTGACTGGTCCAGAGCTGCTGATACCTCAGCAGAAATTCTGAATAACATCCTACTAAAGGAATATTAACAGATTTTCTTTCCTTATTGCATTCTTATTAGTCTGGGTTTTTTGGATTATGAGAAAATACTGCTTAGAAGCTAATATGTCTTTATGTTTATTCTTCAGGCATTTTTAAAGTCTTCCTAAGAGCAACTCAGTGTGAGGCAATGTGAGTTATTTTATGATTTCAAAGTAAATGGATAATTTATCACTTCCAGTACTATCTGCAATAATTAAGAGCTGCATTGGAACATTGTACTTCTACAAGTTTTGATTCACTTTTTTGGTCTTTTTTTTTTGGTTGGTTGGTTGGTTGGGCTTTTTTTGTTTTGTTTTTAAAGGAATTATCCTCTTTTTTTTTTTGTCTAATGCAACATGGTTTGCCTGCGGGATCCTAGATGAACATTGCCTAATATTTTGCATAATGAGTTCAATTTTTACAAAGCACAACAAAAGGAAGCATCATAGAAGGAATTTTCACTTCCTGTTAACAAGGGCACATGGTAATGAGTATCTGTTCACCATATTTTAATGAACTACAATATCTTGGCAAAATAATGTACAACATCCTTCCTTTCTCTGACAAGGCTTGTGAGAGAGGGAAACCAATCTAGCAGTAGGACTCTTGCAGTGCAGCTGTTGTCAGTATGACCTGGCAGTTGCTGTCAATAAGACATGACTGTAAACTTTACCCAGGAGCGTCATTTTTCAGCAAGAGTCTCCAGGTCATGGGATGCGTTGGTATTGTGTCACCTTTCGTGCTAGTTAAGGTTTCTGCCAATATAAAAATGTCTGGCATCAACCCAGTGGAACAGTGTTCTTACTACTCAGTTACTTAACTGAGTAGAAGGGGATGCAAAGGCTAAATCAAGTAGCTGTTTGCTTGGATTTTCTTTACTGTGTGGATTACACACAGTAGGAGACGTTTAGGATTGAATTTCTTCGAACGTGAAGGATAAAAATGAATCCAACAGACAAGGTGCGTGCCCTGTGTCCCTCGCCTGAGAACTGAGCAAGTACAGCAGACAAATCGATGTACACAGGACCATTTTTCTAAAATCAATTTCTTAAATAAAAACTAAATTATTGCAAGGCTTATTTATTTTATGTTAATCTACTAAATTTATTTTAACTTAATGTCACCACGAAAGGCTTCTAGAAATTAATTTTTTTAAAGAATTATTTTTCTTTTGCTTCCAAATAAACAAACTGGATTTGTGATGGCTCTGTAGCCACTTTCACCCTGATACAGCTCATCCAAGTCAAACATTTCTTGTAACTGTAAGCAGTTTAGAATGTGTTCTCACCTGAGAGTCTGAGTAATGTTGACAGGAGAAACACATACACATTGATGAGACTGGCTCTCCCAGGTGCTATTTTTTTATTATTCTGCAGAATGATATGTTGGAAGTTATTAAAAAGACAATGTATGGTTTGGGTTGGGTTTACAAAAGGCTTCTTTTAAAGTTTAAAAGACTGGAAGCTTATGCTTTTTTCAGGGTTGCATGTTTGAGACTTTTCATATTGTCTCAATAAGGATACTATAAACATGTTATATGTGCCTAACAAACATTATGAAATAATGTTATAAACAGATTAGATCACCCCTCAGTGTTTATACTTGTGCCAAATTCCTGAAGTATGATACTGTAACAACAAACCACAGCAGACTAAATGCAATCAATTTTACAAGCATACCTTATGGAATACTTCAGTAAACCACACATGTGTTGAATAGTGTTTGTTTTGCAGATGTTCATTTAGTATCTGTTTGTGCATTCATAGTTACGGGCTTCCCATCTGAACATATCTATCCTGATAAAGTTTTGGCAGCAGCTCCAATTGCACAGTCATACGGGTTGGTACTTGCTCTATGTGCGGTGTCTCTAAGAATAACAAACAATATTAAACAAACCCATAACTTCAGTGCTAATGAGCAAGACCTCCCCACTGTCAGAGGTTTTCTACTGATGTGTAAAATCAGAACTAGACAATTGCACTCTGATTCCCAGATCACGTTCTAATAGTGACCAGACACAACATGGAGTATTCATTCGGTAGAGTTTAAAATAAAAGTAAATGAAAAAATCATCATTAGGTATATTTGTCACAGTAGTTCAGTAGTGCTTCCCTCAGGTATTTTTTAACCTACAGCAAGCAATAGAAGCAGTTTGGACCATTGAGAGATGCTGCAATCAATTGATTTCACTGGCACAGACTGTGCTTTTGAGGCAAAAACCCCAGAAACTCATGAGATTGCTGTCAATAACTCTCTGGGGGGAAAGAAATGTCTCTTTAGTAATTAAGTCACAGGCCAGTAGGTCTAGGATGAAGTAATTCAGACTAGTTAACTTTCAGGCTTAGCTATACTGCTTAGCCAAGAGTGCATGCCTGCAGGAGATACAATGGTTCTCTCAAATCAGCTGCTGCTACATTTCTCTTTACAGTGTATCATATGTTTGTGCTTTTCTCAGTAAGTTTTTTGTATTATGGGGACTATTTACTCTCCCTCATTAATTTGTGTTTCCCAGTTAGGAATGCTTATTAATTCTCACTCGGTAAACTCTGGCTTGCTTCTGTGGCTTTGTTGGATCGTGCAAAATCATGATATTCAAACCAATTTGTCCAAGGACTTAGACAGGGGTTCTGCAGAACAGTAGGCAATTGTGCACCTTTGGAATGCACAAATTTAATAAAATCAGTGTGCAGAGTTGATCTTACTTTTGTTATTTCACACTTTTTCAATGTTTTACCTTGTAATCTGAATACTGTCTTTCTATTTATCTTGCTTTAGAAGGAACATAAAAACGTGCAACAAATTCTCAGTAGGTAAATTAGTAGTTGAAAATATGTTTTTCAAGCAACTGTACTATATCCCAGTCACTTGGGTCTAAAATAAGTTGCACTCTCTGGTTTCCATCCTTTTGCCCCATTTTCTGCCAAATACCAAGAATATTTTTTTCTCTTCTTCTTTTTTCTTCCTTCTTTGGCAGAAGGGCACAGTATAGTAATTGTTTAACTACTAAAGTGTAATAACCAAATTATTTAATGGCATAATCACTAAGCAGCAATTATTTAATTACTAATGTTGGGTTTTTTCTTCACTTCTCTGAGGTTCCAAAGTACTCTGGAAATATCTCAAGGCTAAAGATGTTAGTTAAAAGGAACAGAATATTTTCCAGGCTAAGCACAGTAGTTACATCTTCAGAGCTTAAGTTCACAAGGAGGAGGACACTTCACTTATTCATCTGAAAAAATATCTATATTTGAGAGAGAATTTACACAAAATAAATTGAATATTTCTGAAGGCAGCTATGGTAGATAGTATAACAGTAAGTTGTGAGTAGCATGGGCTGAAAACGTCGAGATATAGATTACATGTGTTTAGGTACTTCTCCACTATTTATCTTCAGAATTCACCAGAAATATTTTCATATTTTACTAGAGGAAGAATCATACTTTGGTGTTGTTTTTTTTTAAATTAGGGTAGAATGGAGAACAAAACTGAGAAAAAAACCGTCTAAACTTGGGAGCATTCTTAGATGTTGGCCAGGGTGAGACAGCACTATGAACAAAAAGGCATGAGAAAAACTGAATTTCTTAGTCACTTTTTGGTTCAGAGATTTTCATATGCAAATTCTGAGGGGAGTGAAACCACGGCTCTTGGCAGCACTATGTTACAGGGCTGTTTCCTCCAGCAACTGTGGCTTCAACACCCAGGTAAGGCCGTGTCCAGCTGTTCTGCACTGTCCCACTGAAAATAATGGGAATGTTTTACTCAGCAAAGCTTTAGGACAGTTAATCATGTATTTGACTGATATTTAACCCAGAGGGTAAACAAGAAAACAGGTGCACAATGAACCTCCAGTCTGCACAGTGCTCAGTTTAGTAGCTCTTGCTCCAGTGATTCCAGCAGCACACTGTGCGTTATATTGTCCAGTGTTTGTATTTGATGTTAACTCTGGGTACAGCTGTCCCTGGCTTTGTTTGGCCACACAGCTGGGGGGAAGTGCTGGTGATCCACTGCATGGTGAGGGAAAAGCCTGGCTGCCCAGCCCGGGCTGTGCCCGCAGGCCCTGCACAGCACCAGCAACTCATGGGGCACCACTGGGGAGAACAGGGCTGGGCCCTGGGGCTGCTGTGGCCCAGGTACGTTGTGCAGGAATCCACTCAGTGCAGGTAGCTCAGGGTGCAGCTGCAGGTTGAGCTCTAGGGGGCAGAAGGCCCAGGCAAGAGGCCATGAACTTCTGACTCTTGGCACAATGAAGGGCCCAGGGACCTGTGGCCTGGTCAAGTGAGGGAATTTGGAGATGTGGCAGGAGCTGTCGACCTCCAGACTTTCACGCACTTGAACTGCGAGGGGATAAAAGCATCCCTCCTCAGAGGCATTAGCTTGAGCTGTTATTTTGTTATTTAGTTATTGCACCATGATTAAATTTTTTTTAAGGATCAGGAGACCGAGACTCTCCTATGGGAAACTTGAGGCCAAGCCAGTAAGGAAACCTGGTGTGACTGTGAGTATGGGGGGTGCAGCTGTGACTGCTGGAGTGCCTCCTAGATGGCTGAGCAGGGAAGTTTCATAGAATCATAGAACAGTTTGGGTTGGAAGGGGACCTTGAAGATCAGCTAGTTCCAGCCTTCAACTAGACCAGGTTGCTCAGAGGCCCATCCAGCCTGGCCTTGAACACCTTCATGGATGGAGCATACTAAACTTTCCTGGGCAACTTGTTCCAGTGCCTCACCACTCTCACAGTAAAGATTTTTTTCCTAATATCTAGGCTAAACCTACTCTTTCAATTTTAACCCATTCCCCCTTGTCCTGTATCTACATGTTCTTGTAAATAGTCTTGCCCCATCTTTCCTGTGAATTCCCTTCCGGTACTGGAAGGCCACAATTATTTCTAGGCTGAACAAATTCAATTCTCTTACTCTTTTCTCACAGGAGAGGTGCTCCATCCCTCTGATCACCTTGGTGGCCTCCTCTGGACTCCCTCCAACAGGTCAGTGTCCTTCCTGTGCTGAGGACCCCAGAGCTGGATGCAGCACTACAGGTAGGGTCTCACCAGAGTGGAGTAGAGGGGCACAATCACCTCTCTTGACCTGCTGGCCACACTGCTTTTAATGCAGCCCAGGACACGGTTTGCTCTCTGGGCTGCAAGCGCACGTTGCCAAGTCATGTTCAGCCTCTCATCCACCAGCACTCCAAGTCCTTCTGGGTAGGGCTGCTCTGCTTTCCATCTGTTCATCCCTCAGCCCGTATAGACACTGTTTCATAGCCTCCTTAATAGTATGGCACTGAATCTGTGTGCCCCCACCAAGGCAGCAGGTGGGCAGTGCAGGGTGAGCTGGGCCTGCTGTGGGGCTGGGTGTGAGGCCGGCACTCGGCAGCAGTGCTGGACTGGAGTGTGAGGCCTGGTACGTGGCAGTGATGTGGTACCAGGGTATGAGGCCCAGCACATGGCCATGTGGTACCAGTGTGTGAGGCCATTCACGTGGTGGTGGTGGTAGTGGTGGTGGTGCTTTCCTGGGGTGTGAGGCCGGCACATGGCAGCAGTGCGGTACTGCGGTGTGAGGCCTGCGGTGTTCCTGCGGTGCTGTACCGAGGTGTGCTGCTGGCACGTGGTGGTGTAGTCCCTGGGTGGTACTGGGATGTGAGGCTGGCAGATGGCAATGCTGTACCAGGGTGTGAGGCTGACACGTGGCACTGTAGTAGCAGATTGTGAGGCCAGCACACGGTGGTGATGTGCCGTCAGGCTGTGAGGCCAGCCCATAGTGATGGTGCTGCAGTAGAGCGTGAGGCCCAGCACAGAGCAGCGGTGCAGTATCAGGCTGTGAGGCAGCACATGGCGGCGATGCAGTACTGGGGTGTGAGGCCCAGCACACGGCGATGATGTATGGGGTGTGAGGCTGGCACACGGCAGTGTTACACCGGGGTATGAGGCCGGCACACAGCAGTCTTACGCCGCGGTGCTAGGCCGGCACATGGCGGTGCTGTGCAGGGTGTGAGGCCCGGCACATGGCGCCGGCCCCGCCCCTCCGCGGCCCCGCCCCGATCTCGGGCGCCGCGGCGTGTCCGACCCGCAGTTCCCGTCAGGCAGCGCGCGGGGCCGCGGCCGCCCCCGCCTCCCGCCCGCGCTCCCCCGGCGGCGGCGGCGCTGAGGTGGCGCCGCGCCCCGGTGAGGTGAGCGAGGCGCCTCCGCCGGCGCTGCCCCATCCCCCGCCGGCCCGGGCGGACGGGAGCGGCGGCCCCGCCGCGGCCCTTCCGATCGCAGCACGGTAAGGCCAGCCCGCCCCGTGCTCCCGGCCCGCCCCGCCGCGCTCCCCGGGCGGCGGGCGCGGCGCTCGGCGGCGGCGGGCGCGGGGGAATTGTCGCCGGCGAGACCGGCGCCATCTTAGGTCGGAGCGCGGCCTGGCGGCCCGGAGCGGGGACCCCGCGCCTTGAGGGTTCCCCCGGGCCGCCCGCGGGCCCCGCTGGCACCGGAGGGCTCTGCCCGCGGGGGCGGCCCGGGCAAGGCTCGCTCCGCCCGGTCCCGGCCGTGCAGGGCCCGCCGCGGCCCCGGGCATTGGCGGCGAGCGCGAGGCTGCCGGCCCGGCCTCCTTCCCGCCCGCCGCGGCTCTGGCGTGCGGCCTCTCCCGAACCCGCGCCCGCAGCCCGAGGGCCCCGCGGTCACCCGGCGCGGGGGGCGGGACGCGGGGCGGGCGGGCGGGAGCGGCAGCTGCTCCAGCGCCCTCGGGACTCGGCTTCTCCCCCGGCCTGGCACCGCCGCGGCTTGGCGGTGTGAGCTGCTGGCGGGCTGGCACAGGCCGTATTGCCCTTCCCTAGGCGGAGCTTGTGCCTTCTCCTGGCAGGGAGGGCAGCGCTGGCTGTTGAGGTTTGGGTTTGAGGGAAGTTGTTTTACGCCGTGGCTTTTTACAACGTGCAGGTGCACTTTCATCTTGGTCATTGTTTCTTCGCTGCTGAAACAAATGCAGCGCTCAGTAATAGCCCAGTTGTTTGCAGACCCGGGGGTGCTGTGGATTGCACACCCTTCGATAACTAATGTGGTGCAAAGTCATGTGCCTTTTTGGGAAGTTGTCTGAGAAATATAACGTGGTGCCTACTGTGTGATCTGTGTTGTAAATAAGACAACTTTCCTGGGCATTTGAAGTGTGGTTATTAAAGAGGAGGAAAACATTATTTGAGTAACTCACAGATAATGGCCATGTGAGGAATGGCTGAGGTCACTTGCTCTGTCCAGCCTGACAAGGAGACTGAGGGGAGACCTCATCGAAGTCTACAATATCTTCTTGAGAGAAAGAGGAGCGGCAGACACTGATCTTTTCTTTCTGGTGACCAGTGATAGGACCCAATGAATGGCCTGAAGTTGTGTCAGGGGAGGTTTAGGTTGGATATTAGGAAAAGGTGCTTCACCAAAAGAGTGCTTGGGCACTGAAAGAGGCTTTCCAGGGAAGTGGTCACAGCACCAAGTCTGCCAGAGTTCCAGAATAGTTTTGACAATGCTCTGAGGCACCTTTGGGCTGTCCTGTGCAGGGCTAAGAGTTGAACTTGATGATCCATGTGGGTCCCTTCCAAGCAGAATATTCTATTATTTTATAATACTGTTCTGGAAAGATGACCAGGCTAGTCTGAAACTTCCAGGTTAATGTAAATGTCCTCACTCTTTAAGCTCACTACCAATTTCCTATCAGTGATATGATTTTGGTTGTTTTAAGCTAATCCAAAGAAGTATTGACTATTGGAAGGCTCAATTAAGCTTAACAGTGGAACAGATGAATTGCATTTGAAGTAATACATGGGGCATTTGCCCCATGATTTTCTGTAGTACTGATTTCTGTCCATCTTCAAGGCACTCTTCTACAGTTAATGAAACGTAATTGCCTTGATAAGGACGTCCTAATTAGTGCTTTTAATACAGTTGTTTCATCAGAAGTTTATTGCTGCTTTGTGTAATGATTTCAAATTTTCTCTCTGTCTTGTATCAAGTTGTTAGTTCATCACTTTTGTAAGAACTAAAATAGCGTACCAGGGACTTGTGTTTTTGCAGGTTGTTGGTTATCCGTGCCTGCCTAATGAACTTTCATGGCTACCCTTAGTTTTTGATGGAAAGTTGCCTTTTAAAACAGTATCTTGGTATAGTCTAATGATATTTTAGAAATGTTTTAAAGAACTTGTTCACAATTTTGACACTTTAGCCTACAGTAATGATTTAAACACTTTCTTTGAGTATGTACATATAGCATTTCATTGGAGTTTTGGACCTCTCAGATTCATGGCCTACCCTTAAGGAAATGTGTGTACAAACACGTGTACATGTTTATGCGTATTAAAAAATGAGGAAGATTAAGTCTATTGTCAGTAGGTTTATTTTTCTTATACTGGTGCCTGCACCTCCTCTGGGAAGTATTGGAGGAGAGTGGGGGAAGGATTCACTGTTGGCTTTGTCTTTGAGAGCGACTGCCAGCAGGACTCCTAGAATGCGTTTTCTACATTAAATAAGCTAAAAATTTGGAAGCTACTTGTGCTCTAAAAATGGATGTAGATATTTACTTTGGCAGTGGAGACCATTTGCAGGAGCCGTTCCTGCACACCTCCCCTAATCAAATCCATTTCCCCTTACTGCAGTTTTAATTGTTCAGGCCACAGGTTTTTTGACCTCTCAGTTGTTAGATAGAACTGTTAGTGGGCCAGGTTATTTTTAACCTGCCCTAGTTCATGTCAGAGTCTCGTGCAAAGTTGTGCTAGCACAACTGAGGAAGCAGTGAAGGAGCAGGGTGGGAACTCATTAGGCTGGCCTTCTTCCCAGGAAAAAAAAGTCAGTGAAAGCTTGGCTTCAAATTATAGCATTAAAATTAAAAAAAAATCAGGTTAGAAGATGCAAAATTAATCTTGATATTTGCCTTTTAAAAGCTGCCCTGCATTTTGATTCACCTCTGAGAATACCTTAATGTGTACCTCCTGATTCATAAAATGAAATGTGAGGTGTCACCAGTTGGTGTCACTTTCTAAAAGTCCATGCCTGTTTTATCAAATTACTCTTAACTATATTTAAGAAAAAATTCAGCTGCATTATAGTGTAGATGAGGTTATCACGTCTCTTGCTAGAATTCTGCTAACATACAGATTGTTTGTGCCTATTTTGTGTTTTAATATAAAGCATTGTCTGAGCACGTGTTATAATTTATTACTTTTTTCCCCCAGAGGTCAAATAAAACTACATTTTTAAAATAAAAACACAGCTCATTTATGTTGTCAGTTCCATAAAAGAAGTCCCTGAGATAGTCCTTCCTTTTGTGTTGAAGTCTATTAAACTTTGTGTTATTAACAAAAGAGGTGTTCTAAAGAGTGTCTTTCTACAGGGAAGAAAAAATTAGAGAGTTAGGCTTGATTCTCTTTGCCAGACCTGGCACATGGCCTCTGTTGTCTCTGTCAAGTGGAAATTCGCTTCATAATCTTCCTCTTTTCCCAGTACAAGAGTCTACTTTAGTGTCCTGTTCTCTTCTTTCCCAGCACCATGGCTAACTCCAAAAAGCTGATGGAGGAAGGAAAGGAGCACAGCTTTGCTACTTTATTTTGTTGCAAGCCTTAACATGTACCAACACCAGCAGCCCCATTCTCATACAGAGGATGATTCTGCTCCCTTGTGATGAGCTATTACAGACTAATTATTTCCACACTCCATCACCAAATCTACCAGCTCATTACTCCTGTCCTGAAATTGTCTTCTCTCAGATATTAGACAGTTTTCTCACTGTGTCTGTGCTGAAGACTTACATTTTCAAACTCTTGATGGATAATGAGGGGTGTTCTTATTTTGCATAAGTATACTTTCAAGCAAGAAACTTGTCCAAATGTTTAGTATATGTGTTGCTCTTGAAATATTTTTAGAAAGGAGAAAATAAGGGGAAATTGTACAGAAAAATGTGTTCAGTAAACACCCTCTTCATCTTGCAAGGTAAATATTTTAAGAAATATCAGCTTATGATATGAATGTAATCTTGATTTTGTTACCTTATGTGAAATATTTGATAGTCTTTGCTGACATAATTGTGTACATTAGTGCTGGTCTGATGCCCTGGCTGTTGGGTTCAGGGAGTTAAAGGGTCAGAGAACTATCATTGCCTAATAGTAGGAAGTGAAGCTTTGTCAGGTAAATATTGCATCACCACAAGAGTGAGGGAAGTATTGTTAATGGTTTTTGTTGGGAGTAGCCTGGTAGTAAGACTAGAAATATTCTTGTACTGATTATGGGCTTGTAAAAGGAACTGTTGCTTGGATATTCTTCACTTTTTGTCAGAGCAGTCTGATGATGAATTTAATGTGCTTTACTGCTCATTGATTAGAAGGAATTCTTGACAGAGTCACTCTTGGGTTCCTCATGCAAAACTGTATTGTTTCCCTCTGATTTACAAAAGAACGAAGACATTGAATTTTGTGAAGCTCCATGTCTTAGGCAAGCAAACGCTGTTGTTATTGGATCCTGCCCCTGGTTGTTGCTGAGACAGCCCTGTGGTTATATGAAATTAGAAATGATCTTATTAGAAATTAGATTATTGATACAGTGTATAAAGAAACAGCACAGTTTCTTATTTATTGTGTTGTTCAGAAATACTTTCAAGATTGTGTTAAAAGAATGTGAAAAGAAAGACGAAAACTTTATTGGCCATCACAGTTTAT
This sequence comes from Pipra filicauda, assembly GCF_003945595.2. Classification (NCBI taxonomy): domain Eukaryota; kingdom Metazoa; phylum Chordata; class Aves; order Passeriformes; family Pipridae; genus Pipra; species Pipra filicauda. Next base: position 4,475,246 of record NW_024104976.1, on the reverse strand, counting down.
TTAAAAAACAAATAAACTCAGTTGCGATAAGAGATGTGAAGATAATTTGTTAAATTCCAAAAGCTACTTATTTTTCATTACTATTTTTGTACATGGCTTTTCTTAGTGCAAGAGGAAGTCTGATGACATCCATGCAATATTTTTATCAGGTCCTAATTGACAATGAGAACGCTGCAGTGTGTTGTGGGTATGGCTTGGGGTTTTTGCTGCTGTGGAGCTTTTTGTTTGTGGCTTCTTTTTGTTAATATTTTGTGGGTTTGGGGGAATTTTGTGTAAATTTTCTTTAATACAAAGATGAGAATTCAAGAAATTATCAAAATGGCATCAATCTTTGAAGATCTCCTGTATCAGATCAGATTGAACCTGTACAGAACACGGAGAGGGAGGGAGACCATTGTGTGGGAATTATTGACAAGTGCAGTGTTCTTTACTCAACGGTGAAACACTTCATGAAAGTAGTGAATGTTTTGGTATGTGTGATTTTATTAATTTTTTTCTTTTTTTACTGCCTAGTTCCAAGATGGCAGAATTATTTATGGAATGTGAAGAAGAGGAGCTGGAACCATGGCAAAAGACGGTGACAGAAGTGGAGGAGGATGACGATGACGACGACGATGATGATGATGAGCCAATCTTTGTTGGGGAAATCACAAGCTCGAAGGCAGCTACTACATGTAAGATAACTTTTTCATCATTTAAAACAGATATTTCAAGGTATTGAAAGTTAAACTTAGTTTGAAAAAGATAGAATTTTTAACAGTAAGACTTAAGAAATTCTACGTCCTAAAGCTGTACATCTCTGTCATGCTGAAAATAATAATTCTTAGGAAATTCTATCCTAAAACCCAGGTTATGCCCAGTTCTATTTATGTCTAACCTTAGTTCTCTGGAGTCAAAACAAGGACATTGGGAGGTTTTAGCATTAACAACATAATTTCAAAGTCAGTCTATATGATGCTGAAACCATGCATGCAATTGCTCTCGGTATAGTTGGTATTTAGTTACGTAGTTGAAAGTGTCTCCCCGCTAAAAGAATGTGCACGAATTCGAGTTTTCTTGTTACAGTCACTTTTTTTTTCTCCACCCCATCTTTTGTATGTTGGTGGACACCATTCTGACAAAACCTGGGTAACTGTCTTAAGTGTCTCTAATAAAAGCGCAATCTGGAGAAGTGATTAATGTGAAAATGCTAGAAGCCTGTCTGGGAAGTAGGAGATATTTGTTAATCAGTTTACTCATCCCTTGTGAAATAGATGTTTTTTCATCAAGTTCTGTGGTTTTCTCCTAACGCAGGCAGTGCAGGGAGTGAGGTTAGTTGGTTATGCTGACAGCAGATGTGTCAGGATTCCATTGTTTGTCTATGCTTGGGCTTTGGCGGGTAAGTAAAGAAGAACTGCTTTTTTGTTAGTTTAATTAATTTTAGTAATGAACCTTTTTGATTTCTGCGTGCATCCATTTGGTAGTCAACTGTGAAGAGGTTTGACCTGATGTTTCTCTAGCAGTCAAATACACGAGACGTTGCCTGGTGAGGTTTGCTGCCCTCAGTTTGTGCCTCATCTCTCCTATGCTTGTATCCAAGATTTCCAGAGTTGTTTTCTGAAAGTGTATCGTTTGCAGTGGGGAATCTCAAGACAAAATGTTAAACTAGGCTGTCAGTCACACTCTGCTGCATGGATTTTGGAGCTGTTAGTAACTTTTCAGTCAGTTCACAATGCTTTCATCTTGCAACTTTTTTACTTTGTTGCTCACTGGGATAGTTTGTTGCTTCTTACACTGGATTGAAAAGGAGGAAAATGACTTTTTAAATATTAAAGAAATACTGAGGCTGATATTAAAGTTCTTTCACGTGAAAATAGTTTTCAAGGGTGAATATTTTAAAAATATTCTGCATATTCTTAAGAATTTGAAGAATATTTTAAAATTATTTTAATAAGTTTTCTGCAGTTACAAACTTCTAGAAAGACTGAAAAATACCTTTACTGTTTTCTGGAAGGTCCAGAGACCTCTGGATTGCTGTTTATATTTGGCAATAGGTCATGGCATAGAACAATTATTAGGGCACTTGGGCATATGTTGGATCAACAAATATGCCAAGATTCATTGCAGTTGTTTTAGTCTCAAGATTCTTTTGTAGTCCAAGGGTAGAAGTAGTTCAGGTGAAAACTATAATTTTGGTATGGTTCTGTGAACTTGAAGGACTTTGGTAAAAGGTAGAGACTTGAAATGTTTGCATCTTACTCTAGTGCTGTCCATGCACAGGTAAAATCACTTATGGTATAACTTTTTACTTTGTCTCTTTTCCTTCCCTCTCCTCAACTTTCCTCTTTGTAATCTTCTACTTCACTATCAAAAACAGCTCAGAAGGAATGACCTCAGTTCTTCTCTGGCTTGTAAGTAGGACCACCTGGCAGCAGTCAGGCTTCAGTTTGTTATCGGCGACAGGCAAGGCACTGTGAACTCAACTTGGCTTATCACTGCTGAGAGTGTACCTGAGAAAGCTCCTGTCTGATCAGATGAAAAACTGATGACAAATGGAAACTCACGTGTAGTTCTTAATTTTTTTGAAAGTATGCAGTGCATTGCATTTTCTTAACCTTTTCCTGACAGTGCAGTTAGCAGTTTTTGTACAGACTGGCGTGGGTAATTTGAAGGAAATAGTTAAAAAGCCAACTTAGACCTGCTGGCACAGTGTCATGTAGAATCAAGTGCCCCTTCTGATGTACTGGAGCATTGTTTTGACTGAGATGAAAAGTAATTCACACTTTGTTCCCTTTATCATTTCCTGCAACTGCTCCTTTTTCCTACATTATGCCTCTTTCTTGCCTTCGTTTTCATGATGGTACAAACCTGTAATTTGTTACTACTTTGCAATGTTACTGGGTGTGTCAGCTTTCTGCTGCTTCAGTGCTCTTTTACCTAAGCAGGACAAGTAACACTTTGATGGAAGAGGGAAAACGGCACATCAGGTCTATGATTAATCAGTTGAGTCATGTAAAAGTAGTCTATAATTTCAAATAACTGACTTCTTTTACTGCTTTTTAAAAGCAGTAAAATCTGCCTCTGTATTTTAGGATGTGAATTGTGTGCACATCATTGTCTGACTATACTATGTGAGACATATCTTTTTAAGATACCTTTTTTTTCTTGGAGGTAGATAATGCTTTAGTTTCATTTCACTCTGGAATTCAAATGTGAGGTATAGATTTATTAACAAACACAAAATGTGTGTGTTGAGCTAAATCCTGAACTAATTTAATCCTTGTTCATAGTTACTGCTGTGTTGAAGTAAAAATAGTATTACTATTAGGGGATGAAATTTTGTTCTATCTTAAAAAATGCAAACCTGTTCGAATTTGTTGGTTGCAGCTGCTTTTTATTAGTATGATCTAAATGCAGGTGGCAGGTGATCTTCTGAGCTCCACTGCTATTAGGTTTACCTGTCAACTGGAGAAGTGTGTAATAATGAGCTGTTGCTCGTGGAAACAGCCTTAAGGTTGTTAAACACAATGTGTAGATAGTCTTAAGATCTATTGTTTGAAAACATGATGTAATTTGACCCTGGTTTGAGAAGTAACTTCAAACCTTGGTGGTTAGATACTGGAGAATCAATCTAATTTCATATGCATATTTTCACAGGTCAGAGCACAAAACTTGTCAGCAACACTAATGGAGAATCTGGGAGTTGAAAAATATTTTGATTTGATGAATATTTTTGTAACTTTCTGGGGTGATTGGAAACCCCAGACTAAGACATAAAAAGTCAAGGAATATCGGTGGCATTAGTTAGGGTGTAAACATGAAAATTGAAAAATTCCCGGTGTTTCTGACGAGCCAGAACTCTGGACACAGATTACCAGGCAGGATATGTAAGGAAATTAGTTCTCTTGTAATGCAATTCCAGCATGACTCCTTTGGTTGCTGATCCGTTTATTTTCCTTTCACATTATAAAATGGATATGGTGAAGTCTAAAACCGAGTTTGTCAGTGCTGTATTTTCCTGTTAATACAGAAGCAGGTTGTGTCATTACTGGTTTAGAGAAAATACTTCCTTTAGTGTAGCACTTTCTGGTATTTGGGAACTTATGATGTATATGAGAAAGAGAAGTAAATAAATGCACTATAATTAGCAAAGTTAAATGTTAATGAATTTGTTTGTTTGTTTGCACTCTTATTTGTGTGTTGTCTGCAAGAAAAAAACCCCTGAGATTCTTATGTGAACTAGCTTAACTGAAGAAGAGTGGAAGAACATACCTTAACTTGTACATATTATAGTTTGTTTTGCCAGGTATTTGTTTTAGGAATAGTATTCTAATTTATAAGTCAAACCTTGGTTGGCTTAATTAGTGGATATGAATGCTACTTTTAATTTGAAGAGCAATGAAGCTGTTAATATATTTGCAATTAAGATAAATGTAACTTTTGACAGATATATTGAGCAGAGTCAAGCTCAGCTCATCACGAAGGGGGGTACAGGATGGTGCACCCAGCAGAGGTACTTTATTGTCCTAATATGGCAATTAAAAGCAAACAAATCCACAACACTTAGGAAACATTTGACTGCAAAATTGCCTAAAGATAACTTTGGAATCCTTTGCAACAGGTCCAGTTACTACATTCAAGACCGAGAGTCACCATTATGCGCCCGCTGCCTCCAGCCCCGGTGCCGTGCCCGTTCCATCCGTCTTCCAGGCTGCACCCAGACCTCTGAGCAGCTCGGGAGCAGTGCAGCCACTGTCTGTACAAGTGAATGTTTCAGGAACTTCACAAACGCTGCAGAGACCAGTCGCTGGATGTTTATCAACACAGCAGCTGCCTGGGTCAAGTTCTGGAATAACACAGCCTGTAACCATTCCAGTGACAACACAGCCAGCATCAAGGAATATCACAGTTCCTGCAGTGGCTCAACCTGTGTCCAGGCCAGAGACTGGAACAGCACAGCCTGTGATGCTCAATCAGGTAAATCTTCATTCACTTAACGGGTACATTACTTTTGAATAGATTAATGAAGAACATACTGACTCAGTCTAGTGATTTGGAGACCTGGACTAGGTTATAGACTGGCATTATGTAAAGCCATAAAGATTCTAGGACCATAACCTCGCACTAGTAAATTAAAATGTGTATTTGAAAATACCAATTTGCCAGACTCAAAGATGATAACTTAAGTCACAGTAAAATGACATTAAATGAAAATGACATTAGAGAAATTAGTACTGTTTAGGTTCTTTATGTTGTTTGGAAAAGTGATGGAAATTCATTCTGTAAATTCTGCAGATTTCTTCGCTCAGAGATGGATCCTCTGTATTGATAAATGAATTTAATTTTTAAATAGCTTGCATTTGGTGTGTAAAGTAACTTAGTGGGTTTTCTACCTGGTTTTTACAGTGCCTTGCTTGGCCTTTTTGCTTCTTAAGAGAATGCTGCAGTGGTACCTCCTTGGGGGCTTTTGCATTTTGATTGGTGTGACAGTTGTGAAACAGTATGGTGAGGAGGGTTTAAGCAACCAAAAGTTGCAGGACCAGCAGGTGAAACAATTTGGCAACATATTTGTATTGCTTGAAAAGCCCCAGGGGATTACTTTCCTAGATCACGTGTCACTGATCTTCCTGGATTGCCACAGAACCTTGAAAGTTGACCTGAGGTAGTTGAGTTAGATGCTGTTTTCGTTGCCTTATCTGTTGGACATATGTGAGAGAGAAAGAATGAGGATTAAAATTCCCTATCTGTATGAGGTGAACTATGATGTGATACCTTTATTGAAAAGAATTGACACTGAAACTGCTTAGGCAATGTGCCTGTAATATTAGCTTCTACTGTCAGGTTAAGATGAAGCCTGACAGTGGCACCATCTCCATTGGCCATGCAACATACCTGTGGTTGTCCCAGCTGCCTGTCTTTTGGTGTAAATAAAAATCATGCAGCCTAATGGATTCTGCATTTGCTGAACAGGGCAGTCAGTCTGAATGAACATGGTTAATTAGACCGTTAAAAGAAGAGAATTGGCTGTTCTTCTTAAGACCCGGGGCTAAATCATCGCTGATGGGTGGCTGTATTTTAAGAAGAACAAAATAAAAGCAATGCAGTGTAATCATTGCCTGTCAACTGGTTAACTGGATCTCTGGCAACTTCATTAGGAAAGAACTCATGCTTTCCAGTTTAGAGTCTTCAGCAGTTTATTGATAGCTTGCAGAGAGAAATGGTGGATGTGGGAAAGCAGCTTAGCTAAATCAGTCATGTTTTTAAAATAAACCCTTTGAAGTCTGCAAGTAAAAAAAAATATTAAACCTCCAATTTCTTTTCCTTCTTGAAAATACCTTATTAGGATTATATTATGGATTCTCCACCAGATGCACCAGATAATACATCTGATATACTGTTTGGTGTGAGACAGAACTCGGGAGTTCCACAGTACCAGCCTGGGCCAGCAGTGAATGTAACAGGTGGGTGTAACTGTAGTTGTTGTTAAGAGAAAGAAACAACCTAATGTCATTTCATTGTAGTGCAGGTCTTTTGGTTATAACTTTAAATAGGATTTCTGGAACATAGTATAACTACTTTTTTCTTTCCCCCTGTGGGTAACTTTGTATAATGTTTGATGAAATAATCTCTGGAGCCTTGTGTTGTCAGACTTTGCTTTTCAGTGCTTTAGGCTGACTGTAATATCAAGAGATGTCATCTTACAATGCTCTTATAATTCATTTTATGCATCTTATAATGGGAAAGGGCACTGCCAGATCCACTGTAATTTTATTGACAGGTAGAGGTTTGTTTCATCACTCTTGGGCTTGTGGGAATAGGAGTGACTGTAAACAAGAGAGGGGCTGTGAAGCACCTGGAGAGCTGAATCTGCTGGGGGGGTTCTCTGGGGTGATGATCTGGATTTCCTGACTGCTATAAGCAGGACTTGGATAGGATCAAAAGGATCCTTTCTGAAAAGGAAGAGAAAGGAAAAAGAGTATGTAGTTTGACAACTAAAATACTTTTTTTCAACTAGCTAAATTGGGTTTCAGCAGTAAAGAGTTAACCTACTTAAAAACAAACAAAAAAGTACCTTTTTTGTGTGTGTGTGTGTCACAGCAGATGAAGGAAATTTGAAGTATAAAGTGTATTCAGTCTTAGGCTGTAACTTGGGACTTCCCTCCTCTTTTTTGAAGGATTATACTTTTGTAGTAATTACCCAGAGTCCCATTACTGTGTCTGTAAGTTCTGGAGGACAATCCCTGCTGATTCTCCCACGAGGTAACAGGTCATATACAGGGAATGGCCTGACTGGTCACACTGACAAGTTATGTAGGACAGAGTGAGAGCTGGTTTATTCTGCTTCATGTGAAGATTTTGCATTTTTAGTTTAGGCATTCACTCCAGATACACTACTGACCTTCACTGATACGGATTTTCTTGCCTGTGTCCAGCTATTTTCTTAGTCTCATTGTTATCTTACTGGGTTAAATAGCTTGTTAAGTAAGAAAAGGGTTTATTTCTTGAAAATGGTTCAGTATTCCAGCCCTTGTTCTCCGAAGAACAGGTATTAAAGTTTAATTGTTTGCGTTTTTTGTGGTTTTTTTTTAACTTAGGGGACTTGCTTGCATACTTGAAAATTATTTGTAGTAGTCTCTCATTGAGAAAAAAATTAAAAACATCAATGATTGTAATTCAAAACATCTTAAATGTACCATACTTGGTGTATGTTTATTTCTGTAAGATGGCAATAGGACTTAAAACTTAAAAGTTTTTTAATTGTGGATTGAAACCTGAACATTTTTATGACACAGAAGGAAAATTTAAGATACATTTGATTTTGCAAGAAGGAAGTGTCTGTGTATTTTGTGGTTTAGCTTGCTTGGGGAGGTCATGGAAGGTGCTTATGTTCATGTTCATATGTGCCAAAGCCTACTTTGCCTGTGTTGGTGCTGTGCTTCCCTAATTCATGTGCAGCACTGCAGGCACCAGACATTCTGGAATATGGTATTTAAAAGGAGAATCTGTAACTTGAATATTCCCAGAAAGCCACATTTTACATACAACCCCAGTGCCACCTGACCTGCAGAGAAGAGTTACCAATGCTCTTACTCTACTTCTTTGTTAGTGCATTTAGCAAGATCCTTCGGTTATCTTTTCTGTATTATAGGCTGCAGCACAATATCTATTTCACCCAAAACAGGGTGAAGGAATATTTTTGCTGTAATATTCAAGTTACAGCCACTTCCTTCTGGCTGCTGGAAAAGGGTCTGATAGCAAACCAGCTCCAAATAAGACAGGCAAAAATCCCAAATCTGAAATGATTCCAAACAATCAGTATCACACTGTAAATAACTCCTCATTTTAACAGTACAGGAGAGAATGCATCTTGGAAATATCAAAAGTCAAGAATCCTTGCCTATAACAATCACTGCAAAGCATCTTTTGGCTCAGAAGAAAAATGCACCCAATTATTAAATACTCTAAAAGAGCTAGACTACCTCTCTTCTTGCAAGGAGGGAAAGATCTTTCCAGGAAAGATCTCTTTGAAATCTCCCTTCTCCCCTGCCATTACTATTTTAAACTGCTGCACACACTTTATAATAGTCACAGTACAGGCAGAAGGAAGTGGCTGTAACTTGAATCCTACTCACTGAGAACCTCATTTTGCTGAGTTTGTCTCTAAGCCATCCCACACTAGCACAGCAATTCCTAGTCTGCCCCAGAACCCGGTGCTGAAGCACTGCAGAGCACGAGATTTTGCTGCAGAACCCGTTTGCTTCAACTCAGTTTGCCCGTAGCTGTGACGTGTCAAAATGTTTCCAGACTGTGATAGTGAAGACTTGCAGCACTGTTTTGTGGGACATCTCTTGCATGGCCATCCCCTCATGTGAAGGACTTGCTGCTTAATAATGATTCTTAGCAATACTGTTGTTTTAAGGAAAAACACTGTCTACCTTATGGACTATGCAAGACTAATTCTTTGTAAAAATGTATAACAGTTTTGCATCGTTGTCTCTTGACTCATAGGCTCATTCCCTTGTTGTAAGCTGGATGTGTTTGTGTGTTTATTTTTGTTACATTTTTTCATAGCCCTGACAGGGACTCTACTGTTGAGATGTTACTTTTCCTGTGTTTAACTTTTAAACTTTTTACTCAGTCTGGAGTCCTCCAGATCTGTGAATGACTTGAGAATGCAAGAGAACTTCATCTGAAAAGTGGCTCTTGTTCTGGTGGTTTTTGACAGTTTGGAGAAAACTTGAAGCTTGGGTATATTCGTTGAAGTTTTAGGCTGATGCAAAGTTTTAATACCTCTCTTTTGCTCAAAAGGTATTAATCATTTATGTTGATAAGAGAGGCACCATTTCCTTTCATTACTGGGAGTAATTAGTAATTTAGAGGATTTATTCTCTAGGTTCTCCAAAGACACCTTTGCTCAACAGGAACGATACATTTGAATAGGCCTAGATTCCAACAACTCTCCAGAGAGAAATAGTCTCATGATTGAGAACCAAATGCTGAAATATTTCCAAAATCAGTTATCTGAACCCTACTGTGATGATGATCAGGTCATAGCATATAACAGGCTTTGCATGTTCATTTGAAAATTAAAGTTCTTAAACCCATCACAAATCCATCCTATCCAGGGTGTGGTGGGATGCTGGTGCACAGAGTGACTGCTTTGTCTCTATCATGTTACCTTCACCTCCTCCTATGTTTTTTCTTAGTTTGTTGCTAAGATTTTGTAAAAGTTGTTTATCGGTGTATATCAAAGAGAACAAACTCCAAGATGGGGGAAAAGGAAGAGTAGTTAAAAGATGGTTGTAAAACCTTCCTTGTGGTTACTACAGCTACGCTGATGGAATAGTTTTCATTTGAAATAGAGTGTTTGGTTAGAAGAATAATAATGATAAATCGAGTATTTTGTTTGAATTCTGAATCTTCACATATTTTAAATTTTACAGGGACAAATGCTGCATCGAGCACCATTAAAAATGGAGGACCTTTTCCACGAGCTTGTCCAAAGTGTAATATTCATTTCAATCTTATGGATCCTCTAAAAAATCATATGAAGGTAAAATATTCTGGGGCTGGGAGACATTAGAACAAGCCCATGTGGGCTTCTGTTTGGTTATGCAAGCATGCCATGTTTTGATATGAAGATCGTTTGGCTTCTGTCTGGGATCAACCAGAGCCAAATGCTCAGTGTCTTGCAGTCATGGAGAGGAAGACTGGAGTAGGGGAACTCTAAATCCTGCTCCTTTTTGCCTCATTTTTCCAATGTGATGAAGGTAAGTGTCTATGATAATAGACAGCCAGATGACCCACATCTGTGCTAGATCACTACTGACACAAAGATGACAGTGTAAACTCACCTTTTTATCTTGATATGTCACTTGAAACATCAAGATAAAAATACTTGATACTTGACAGATTAAAAAAGTTAAGATGAGGGGAAGAATTTCATTTGTAGTTCATACTTAAACACTGTGAGAAACAAAACTGGTAGAAACTGAGCATCACTTGTCTGATTATAAAACTACTTGCTATTGTTTCTGGAAACATTGTTTCCTGAAAAATATTTAATATCATTTGGCAAAGATCTGTGCAATTCTCAGGCACATGTATTCCATTTCAGGGGGCAGATAATGGCTTTGCAGTTTATACAGAGTATGAACTACTGTGTAATAGAAATCTGTGAGGATCTGAATTACTGTTACCACAGATGGTTCTGATTTACAGGATCACCATACCCTGAATGGTAGTTACTTTTCTCTTCAGCTCTGAAACACAATTAAGAAATGTAGATAAGTGGAAAAAAACCCAAGGGTTTTATCTTTTTGTAATCATTATTTGTTCAGAATAGCTTTTGGACTGAGTACATCAATGGAGTGAAAGAACCATTGAAGAAGTGTGTTTATTTAGTATTATTTAGTTAAATTTTTAGTTGAACTGTATGGGATAAATATACTGAGTTACATTTCCATGATAGGAAATTAACTCCTTACTAGTAGGCTTATAGAAAGCAGTCCTGCACAATAAAAACCATTATTCAGCAGGAGAAATTCTGTCCTCTGAAATATTCTAATTTTGTGCACTGTTATAACTTCATAGTACCTTCTTTATGAAGTACTTCATACATTTTAAGTCTTAAGTTCCGTAGTATCTCTATTTGGCCAAGCATTCCTTATGTATACTTGGACAGAAAGAAGCTTGAACAATGTGTATTGTGTGACTGAGAATTTCTGAATTTTTTAGTAATGCTGGAAAGAACTTTTGCAGGTTTCAACATGTGTTCTCCCCTAAGAAATAAAAGATAGAACTTTACATTAAGTTCTCAATAAACTTATGCTTGTCAGCAAAATACTTGCATAAAAACTGCTTTTCTCTTCCTTGTTGATGAAGTAGAAATTTTTCTCATGAGCGAGGCAACACTGATATTCTGGGGTTTTTTTATTAACTTTGTCTTACATGAACCTATGAGAATCATCCTTTTCCAGTTTTTATAATGTGTAGTGGTTTATTACTTGAACATTACATAAAGATCAATTATTGTTTAAAATCATATGAAAATATGACTAAGGCTGGTGTATCAGAGAACTGAGCTTTGCATCTAAGTGTAGTGAGTGCCTTCAGTTTTTGAAATGCTGTTGTCATTGATGCAGTTTGGTAAGAGAGACTGACACCTTTGTCTCTTTCTGTCTCTTCTCCTCCCTGTTTGCCTCCAGTATTGTTGTCCAGATTTGGTAAATAACTTTTTCCCAGCAACGATCAAAACAGAATGTTTGAGCACAACAAGTAAGATTGCTGAATCTGAGAAAGGAAAGTTGATTATGTTAGTTAATGACTTTTATTATGGGAAGGATGAAGGTGACACCCAGCAGGTGCAACAGGAGCAGAAGACTCATACGACATTTAAGTGCATCAGTTGTCTCAAAGTTCTTAAAAATAACATAAGGTATTTGAACTCACTTCCTTAATTGTTTTTTAATCACAGCCCATAGCAGTTTCATGTATTAAAAATTTGTGCCTCTGGAATAGAGTTCTCTTCTTCCTGAAGACTGATAATATTGAATGACTGAACAGAAACTGAATTAATTTTTACTTTGCATGTGTGGCCATAACTCGGAACATTTTACAGATTAGAGTACAAATTTTAGTGGTGCCTAACATAAACATAGAGATTTAATGAGAGCAGTTGTAGGACTTTGGGGTTAGAAGGGGCAACACAAAGTATTTTACAATTTGCCATCTGGATTGATGGTGATACTGGTGGATGCGAGTGTTAATTCCCTCTAGGGATGCACAGTGACTAATAGTCTGTGGTTTACTTATGTAACATCTGTTATTTTGATGGAATAATTTTACTTCCAAATGCTGAAAAAAAAACTTCAGTAAGCTGTTTTAGCAGGTAGACAAGTTTGTGTCATCGTTCCTTTGGAAGTTAAGGTCACTGAACTTTTTTTACGTGCATTCTTCAAAGGAAGCTGAAGCAGCAGAATGTAAAACTAAAAAATGGACTATTGCTTCAAAGGGCACAGTCTGCAAGTTAAAATGAACAGGTTTATGCTAACATTAGACCCATATTATTGAACAAAACAGAAGTTTTGTGTAATTAAAACAATGAAATCTGCTATTAATCATTAAGTATTTTCTACTCAGCATTATATTGTAAGCTGTTGGTGCTATGGTGCCTATGGGTTCCACAGCAAGTCATTAAAAATGTGTGAGCGCTTTTTAATTTCTCTAGAGTTGATTTTACCATATTAATTATTACTGCAACTTTGTAGCTGTACTCCATACTTCTGTAACTTCAGAATTTTTATTCCAAGGTATATTTTGCACCTTTAACTATTTCTGATGGACAAAATAAATACGTAGTACCTTTCCACTTCAAGTATAAGTTTTTTGGGCCTTAATTCAGAAAACCAAAAGTGGTTCCTCATGGTAGTCCCCTGCTTCCTTTAAGTGGTTGAACATACCACTGCAATACTTTTCTGTTAAGGTAATAAGCAGTAATAGTGCCAGTTCCTTTTGTGTGGTTAGGTACCTGCATAGCTTCAATTGGCTTTTTTTTTTCCTTGTTTCTTTTTTTTAATCAGCTGCTTGATATTAGAAGCTTGAGCTCAAGAGACTATTCTCCTTGCTCATTTGTTTTGTCCAGTTCCAAGGTCTACATTCCTTTTGTGACTGTGACCTACATTTAAAGGTTCCTCTGGCTGCACTGAAATGAAGCACATTGACAATAGAAGAGTTTTGGAGGTTTAACAGTAGTGGCTTGTGCAGCAAACCTTGTGCTGCTCCACCAGTAATGGTGACCTGCTGTGCTGTCATGGGTGCCTGGACTTCTCAGCCAGGATAGGTTCCTACTCCAGACAGGTGGACAAATTAATGAGGAAAAGGTGCTAATTTGAAGCAGTAACATACCAGTTTCTCATCCTCTTTTGACATCAGCTGCACAATGGCATTCTTTGATAACTGTCCTTCATAATTCAAGTTCAGTCCTAAATGCTTTAGACAAAGAAGGCTCCTGGAACCCTGCCAGGTTTGAATGGGTGTGGCTTTACATAAAGCTGTCATGTCTAAATTGCAGATATATTCTTGCTACTTAATAATTTTTAGCCTAGCTGCAGTTATACTTGTTTCAGAATGTGGCTTTGAGACTGGTGATGGTAAATGAAGTGTCAACATATTGTGTTCTTGGTGTCTTTCCTTAATTCCCTTTATTTCAAGGCAAAAATATTGTCTAAGTAAACATGAAAAATGTAATAGATTGCTTTGTCTTAAAACATGTTTCACATATATTGTATGTTCTTTAAAGTCAAGATTTCTAGTCAGCTTTGTCCTTACAGACTAAAGTTTCTAAAGAATCCTGTACATCTTGCTTGTGATACGTCACATATAGCAAATGTTAAAATGTTGGTTTTTGCACCTGTTCACTATAATTTAAAGGTTTATGAACCACATGAAGCATCACTTGGAGCTCGAGAAGCAGAGCAATGAAAGCTGGGAAAGCCACACCACGTGCCAGCACTGTTACCGGCAGTTCCCCACCCCGTTCCAGCTGCAGTGCCACATCGAGAGCACACACACGCTCTACGAGTCATCCAGTAAGTTGGATCAGAGCCCCTTGAGTTTTTCCTAAGCCACAATTTTTAGGGATTTTCTGACTTTTACTTTGCTGGTTTGTAAGTTCAGAATAAAGCTATTGTACTTAAAGAACAATAATCTTGAGATTTCATATAGGAACTGAGCTTTCCTTCAGTTTGTTTTTTTTTTTTTAGGCAAGCGTGTGTGCAAAAATATGTATTTTAGAAACCTTTTTGCGTTTTTTCCTTGTTTGTTTTTTTTTTTTTCTTTGTTTTATTTTAATTTTTTTTTTAATTGAAAGCTTTACTGCAAGAACTTATGTTGTTTATGACCCTTGCCTTCCTGGCTTTCTGAAACTGTACAGGGAATTTCTTCTAAAGAGTCGAATAATATTAGATTGCTTTACCTTTAAAAATATATACAATTCACATATATGTATGTATCATGACTTATCTATTTATGACCCCAATCAAATTTTTACTTTTTATCTTGTTTTTCACTTTTTCTAGCCATTTGTAAAATCTGTGAACTATCCTTTGAAACAGAGCAAGTTCTTTTGCAACATATGAAGGATAATCACAAGCCAGGTGAAATGCCATATGTTTGCCAGGTATCTAAGTGACTGTTTCCTATTTAGATTACACCACTCCCCTGTCTCCCCTGTCAATAAACTTTTAACAAAAATAGTCAACCTTTTTTATTTTAGGTGTGCAGCTACAGATCCTCAGCTTTTTCAGATGTAGAATCTCATTTTAGAACAGTTCATGAAAACACAAAACATTTGCTATGCCCATTTTGCCTCAAAGTAATTAAAATTGGAGCACCATATATGCATCATTACATGAGGCATCAGGTAAGCAGATGATTTCAATCCTTAATGCTAGAAAAAATGCTAAATATATGTATGGGATCTCCCTCTGAAAAATGAACCTCAACTGATTTGTATGGTTGTTACTGTATAAGAATAGTTAATAAAATATGTTAGAAGAATTTGAAAAGTCTTTAAGGGAATTGTTAGACTTTGTCATGTTCTTGTGTGGCAGCATCTCCCTGTTAAAAAAAAAAATCTCTGAATATCCTTAAAAGAATCTTTTTGCTATTTGGGTTCTTCATTACATTGTAGTGATGTGTTCTGCTGTTCCTGAGGTTACTAGCAAACCTTTCACTAGTACAAATAAAGAAGAAGACAGTGAAGTACTGTGTCTTCTTGTAACTGGAATCTGATTTCTCCTCCTCTTACTAATCACGCTGCCTTGCATTTTCAAGCATTTAAATATTCTCTCTAATTCCTACACAGTGTCTTGTCTTTGTACAGTATTAGAAGTTTGTTCAGTTGAAGTTGTAAAAACAGGATGAGCATTGCTTGAGACAAGCTAGTGCTAGGGTTTTGTTTATCATGCCATCCGTGCTTACTATAGCTTGTGTTATGTCTCCCAGAAAAAGGGCGTGTACCGCTGCACTAAATGCAGACTGCAGTTCCTAACCTGCAAGGAAAAAATGGATCACAAGACTCAGCATCACCGAACATTCAGGAAACCCAAACAGTTAGAAGGCTTGCCTCCTGGGACAAAGGTAAGTGTCCATACAGGAAAATGTGAGGGGACAAAGAAGAAAAAAGAGGAAAGGCTGGAATAGAAAGAAGTATTTTTCTCCTTTCTTTTCCAAAACCCGGTGTTTGGGATTGGTTTTTGGTTGGTTTTTTTTTCCTCACCTCCAAAACTAAAACTCTAAAAAATACTCCTGTTGCAAGAATTACCAGGCACAATTTATGGTTTCTTCTTGGTGATTCCTGGTGTTGCTTTTTGTCCCATTGTTCCATACATGTGTATGGCAGAAGTCCAGTTAGAGCTGCAACTTTCTTGAGCTATTGCTTGGCATTTATCCTTTCTTGAGCTAGGGATGCTTCTGCATCATTTCTAGTGAAAGGTTTTCGACCTATGGAAATATGTTGGCAAAAAATGCAAGACCTACTTTTCCACAGACAATACATGCTTAAAGCTGAGTTCACCAGGTCTTCTTAGCTTCAGCATTTGAAGGGGTTGGGGGAAAACTTGGGTCCCTCAGTAAACTTAGGCCACCTTTAAATCATCCCTTGATTTCTTAAGAAGAAATTACTTAGACTAGGATTTTCTTGTAGTTTGTGAGAGTTTTTCCTGCAGTGTTTTAATGAGATGTTGAAATATATGTCCTTTCAGTTGCAAGGAAGAAGAAAATTTACATTTTGATCAGCTCTTCATAGTTCATTTGCTGTAGAGTCAGGAAGGGGAAAATGAGTGCAGTTGATGTTGATTGTGTTGCTTGGCAGAATGAATGTAAAGCACTGATTCTGTACTCTGTGACAAACCCTCAATTTTCCAAAGATTTCAGAGTCTTCATGATCTAGCAAAAGCTTAGGTTATGTTAAAATTTTGGTGTTAGTAAACCTTGACAGGATGCACGTGATGAGACTGAAGAGCCTGGGAACAGGTTTAGAAGATGAGATGCTTCTGAACCATGAGTGTGGGTAAGAAGTACGACTGTGAGTGAAAACTCAGGAACCAAATTTAAGGGCAAGACAAAGGAGTTTGATAATGCCAGAAGAGAGGTCAGAAACCAGAGTTAGTCCTGGGGGTTCTAGGATGAGTAGCAAAAATACCTGAAGGAAGTAGAGTGGCTAATCCTGAGGCAACAAGACACAAGACTTTTGTTAAATCCAGGCACTGATGGGATTGCTTGGTGTTCTTCTTAGAGGGCTCATTGGCCTGACCCTTCTGCTACATTTTTTTTGTTTTAAGAAAGTAGGATGTAGCCAGTTGCAGGTCTGAAAAGTGTGTTTTTGTCATGGCTATTTCCACCAAAACGAGCTTTTTAAGCATCCAGGAGGCTATGGACGTTACCTGTAGTCCAAAAGTATTTTCAGTGTTTTGTGTTTTTCAAAGTAATCTTTACTCAGCAGAGTTTCTTATGCTATGATTTCTGTTCTTAAGTGTATTAAGCTTTGAGACAAATAGAAATGGGAACTTAAATCTAAATTTTCTTTCATACTTGCAGGTGACTATTCGAGCATCTCTAGGATCTCATCAGTCAGGATCATCAGCTTCATCTTCTATTAGTACAAGCAGTTCCACCTTTCAGTTATCACCTAAATCTAAAACCACAACCACTAAAAATCATAACAAATCTAATACAAATAAATCAAGAGGAAAATCAAAACAAACTACATCAAAGAAACAAAATGCATGGACCAACAGCAAAAAAAAAAAGGAAGTTACAAATATAACATTTCATCATCTAAGGTAAAATATTAGCATTAAATCTGTCTTTAAGTATACTTTGAATATAAATGATCATTTAATTGTCCTTTGATAACTTCCAATACTGTAATACAGATCTGACCCCTCAGGTTTGCAGAAAAAGCAGATGCATAAACTTTCCTCATACTGGTACTGTGATTAGAATTCAGTATCTTCATTCACCAATTTTAGTGGTGGCAAACCACTTTGTTATGAAGAACAGATGTTCTGGAAACTTCTCTATGCTACATTTAGAATTTTTCTCTGCACAGAGCCACAGACTCTTGAAATACTGACTCATTAGGCAGATTTATGTTTAAAACTGACCTGTGGAGGGGAATACATCTGCCTGGGTGTTCTCTGGAAGTTTTCTTATGGAGGGAAAAATATTTTTCTTGTTCCTTTTTATTTTTTTTGAGTACCTGTTAGTTAAAAAATTAAATCCTGTCTGTCCTAGGAGATAACTTATTTTGGGGAGCTAACAAAAAATAATCAAGAAAGTAAGGCACCATTCTCCTAGTAGCTTGTTTTTATCTTTGCAATTTTGGGGGGGTTTGCTGTCCTTATGTTAATAATTACATGGGTGTTTAATGACCAGAATATAATTTTATTGGCTAAGGTAAGTTAGCAGTTTTCTTTGTCAGAGATGTTGCTGATTTTCACAGTGTGTAGCTGTAGGAGACATCCAAAATCAACCAGTGAAATTGGGGAAGAGTGGGATTACATTCTTGCTTTGTAGGTTTTTCAAAGCTTGTGGGGAATGTTGGAGTGACAGAAAAACCAAAAGCTTTTTCTTTGCTAAGTTTTGTGTGCAAGTGTAACCTCTAAGTATTTAGCTGATACATTTTTGAGTTCCTCATTTTCCCCTCATATAGGCAAGCTTGAAGCAAAAAGTTTGAAATAGTTTCTCATCCTAAAGTGTTGCTCTTCACTGTTAACTCTTCCATATCCCTGTCAGGTGTCATTCGGGACATCACAAGTGCATTGAGTGTTACTCAGAAATCAAGGATTTCGCCAGCCATTTTCCTGCCTACGTCCACTGTAGTTTGTGCAGATACAGCACCAGCTGTAGCAAAGCCTATGTGAATCACATGGTGAAGTAAGAACTCTTCAAAGGTTTTACTGGCTTAGCAAATACTTCCTAAATTCGTGTAAGGTGGGCTAAGTGTTTGTTAGCTGAATTTTGAACCGGGTCATCAGAATGGCAGGGATCTGTGTAAGGTTGGATTTTTTACTTTGTAATGAAGGCCTAAACCCCATGTTCTTGTTTTGCCTTAAAAATCCAGCGGTTCAGGCAGTGTTTTGTCTTTGCTTCAGAGTTTCTGTGGGATCTTCCATAATCACTTCAGCCTGAGTTAGGAAAAATGACTAATTATTGCGTGTTCTCCAGGTTTCAGATTGAAACCTCATCTGATTTTACGAGTGCTGAATGCATACAGAGCACAGCTATTGCTAGTGAAATCTGTGCTCAGATGTAAAGATGTCTCAAATAGCATACTCAAGTGGATACTTTTTGCTTATGTTACTTCTGGTCATCCACAGAAATAACATCTCATTTTGCAGGAGGTTTGTCACCGGTTGTGCAGCAGCGTAGGGTATTAGTGATGACAGCTGTAAAAAAGCCTGTTAAGAAAACAAATACATTAGTTTTTAGAGCCATAGAATTATACTATGCAATAATTAGACACAGATCACATAGCAGTGACAATAAAATAAAGTTTTGCAAACCTACTTGTTAATCCTGTGCCCTGAACAAGCCAGCTGTATTGTGGAAAAATCCCGAAGGCAGCTCTCTTTCTAAAGACATGTGTGTATAAAATGCCTTGGCATTTGTGAGTGCTAGAATTCTTGGGTCTGTGACCTAAGTCACACTAACTTCAATGCTCGTGTAAGTCCTAGGCTGAAATAGTTTACATGCTTTTATGCATATAATCTACTGTTTGCAGTCTTGAAAAAGATAACAGAAATTATTGTGCTTAACGCCAGTTGTACAAGAAAAAGTTTACTTCAGAAGGGGAAAGAGAAATCTAAGGCAAACTGTTCCTGTTGTGGCCACTGTCCTGGCTGTTTGGTCAAATTCAACTATGCATTAAAAGTAGCCAGTCTTTTGTCCCTTGTGCCCTTGATGCACTAATGCTTCTCTTACTTGGATCCTCTGCAGCACCTCTCCTCACCTCTTTTGTGAGTGTGAGGAAAAAGGAATGGTGAGGAGGGAGACTGTTGGAGGGTGTTTCTGCAATAGCAGCCCCTGTACTCAGCTGCCTGAATGTGTTTTCATGGGGGAGAACAGTGTTGACACATGTCTGACCTGCATAAGGGACAACTTACAAGTTGTCTAAAAATTGCATTTCTCATGTAGAGCTGTCTCTTTTGGAAGCACAAGTTTGGCAAAGCTTCACTTTTTTGTGGTGCACTCTGTGCCTGCAGCTATGGCTCTTCAAGCCCTAAACTGCTGATGGAAGCAATGTAACTGTTCTTGCAGGACTGTGCCAATGAAATGAAGCCTTTCCTCTCCCAAACTCGTTACTTACTCGAAAGACATTGTTTTGAACTAGAGCTGAGATTCACAAGCCTGTAAGCTTTAAGCAACTGAACGTTTAGGAATAATGCAGGGCAGTAATTCAGCCTTCTATTTTCATGCCTTGTCATAAGCAAATTGCAGGACCATGGATAGTGTAGGGGATATGAGGAGTAATGTACTCAAGCAAACCAGTTTAAGTGGTAATGTTGTCATATATTTAGTTTTCACAGTGCTCGTCCACGTAAAAGATTTTGGATCTATAAGAAGCAATCAGAAGAGCTACGGTAATGCAGCTTTTTTCAGTTACAGTTATGTTTTTACTTTCTGATGTTCATTGATAATTGAGATTATAGGCTCTTAAATTTCTAGGTTTCCACAATTTAGAAAGATCAGAGAAATGAAACTTCCAATAGCAGTGTTCTGGTCAGTGACAAATATATGTTATTTGTCAACATTTATTATTTTTTATCTTAACTCTGAACAGTTTTTAATAATATTTCTATTTCTTTAGTTTTCCATTATTCATAAGGTGCAAAATGGGGAGGGGGTGAGGGAAAGAAAAAAAACAACCATTTAAACAAAACCCATCAAAACAGAGAAACTCATGCTTTACAGATAAATTTCTGTCTAAAGTCATGTTCTTTGTACTACATCCAGCATGGAGATGCCCTGGTCATTGATGGGGATTTCCTGATACTAGTTGCAGTAGAAAAAGTAAGAATATGTTTTTATGTGAATAATCTCATCTGAAGTTGAATAAATTTCTTTTTATGGTCTGTCCAGTTGCTGTAAGTTAAGAAAACTGTTGTATTTATACTTCCTTTTTGTTTTTTTTTTCTTTTCTAGAGGCTTGACTGTAGTGTGTCTTAACTGTGAATTCCTGGCTGATGTTTCTGGCTTAGACAGCATGGCCACACATCTGAGTGAGAGCCACACTCATACTTGTCAAGTTATTATAGAGAAAGGTGAGTACATAGAGTCTCTTTTTTATATACTATATAAATACTTAATGTGGATGTCTCTGTTATTGCAGTCCTGTTGTTAGTTGCATTATTTCTGTGTACTTGGATTTGACAGTGAGTACTTCTGAATTTTCACATTTTTAAGTAATTTTAATTAAATCCTTTGTTTTTATTTTCAGTTTCTGTAGATATCCCAACTGCTGCACAAGTATCTGAGTAAGTTTTATTTTACTGCTTAATGTTTTTTTCTATTAATTTAGAGATAGATGGTCAAAATTTACACTCTGAACTTGGATTTCTTTTGAATTTCATAGAATTTGAGATGTATGGATGAACACAAGCCCTTACTTTACTAGTGCTTTTTGCTCTTACCACGTCCACAATTCCAGGGAGGAAGAGATAAAATGATTACCTGTTGTAGCCAAAATCAAAACCAGGTTTTTGTTCAGTTTGGAGAGACATAAATAATTCTTGCAGTGTTGGGACTTCTCAATCCTGACCTCTGAGTCTAGACACAGTGAGACTGTTACTTCAGTTTACTTTAATATTAGCTATATTAAATGAGAGTTTTGTGTTCTTTATGTAATATTAATATGAATACCAAAAGAAATGTCATTTACTGAAGGAGGACTAATTCAGTCTTAATATTTTATAAATATCTAGAAATTATTTTCAAAATTATGTTCTTTATATGACAAAAGTATACTGGTTTGTATTAACTTTTTTAATTCCACCTCTCAAAGAAAAATTAGTATTAATTAATCAGGGTTTTTTAAGGATTTGAAAAAGAACCTGCAGTATTGTGGAGATCATGTTACGGGGGGGGGTTTAAACCTTAGAGAAATCAGATGTGCCAAGTCATCCCTGATTATTCTGGAGGAGTTTCTGAGGCTTTACGATGTAGTTTGTGTCTGCTTATGCCTTAATTGAAAGCTCAGAGTCGTGCCAGTTAAATCAAGCATTCATGTTTTCTTCAAACTGTTTCAGAACACAGAAATAAAAATGTCAATTACACTGCAAAGAAAGACATTTGAAAAGGTGGTAGAAGATGGTTTAACCCTTAGTGAGTCCATCCAGTTTATGGCAGGATTCTAAAAGGGATTTGATAGGCTCATGCGTGGTGAGAACTCTTCCAACAGAGCGAGAAGTTCTTAGGCCTCTAAGTATAAATCAGCTTTCACTGAGTATTGGAAATATCCCAAATAGATTATTTCATCACTATTTACTATATTCTTTCTTAGTTTCCATAAAGTTGCTATTAAGAGGGAGTCCTTTAATAGTTTAGCTTTCAGTGAAACTCGACAATGGAAAAATAAAGTGTAGAGCTATGATACCTTTGAAAACTTCAGCTGTTCTACTTGGAGATGGCATTAGGTGTTGGGAATTAATACTTGCTGAAATAGGTGTAAGGAAAGGTTATAAATGTGTTGAATGGTGACTGAAGATGTACAGCTGTGGCAGGCTGTTAGTACTGCAAAAGGATTTTTCTGTCTTGAATGTGTTGCAGAGATATATGGAAATATTTAAGAATGTTGGATATACAGTATGTATCAGATGGGTGAGCACTGAAAAGATTTGAAATTAAGTCAAGAATATGTGCAGGTTTGTTTCTGCAAGCTGTTAGATTAGGACAGATGCAGATAGCCATTATTTTTGAGAACTCTGATCTTGACATAAGATTAGTTACTGGTACTGCGTGAAGTGATATAAAATCTGTGATGGTGCTTTTTGCAATTGTCATGCTCGTAGAATTGGGTAATTTCCATGACTCTTGTCCTGTTCCATGTACTTATTCTCTGATACTTTGGACAAGAGTATACCATTGCTAAACCCAAGAGCATGAGTGTACCTGTGTGGCATATTTTTTAATTCGTTATTTTCAGTACAGAGTACATACAGAAACGTTCATCTTTTTGTGGGGTGGTTCTTAACAGTACTCTGTGGTTTGCTGTGGAAGAAGAGGAACTTGCAGGCAGTATTCACAACTTTTGCTGTGTAGTTTCTCAGTGATCTGTGTTTCTTCCCATTCTTTGACCGAAAATTCAGTGAGGTGTGACTTGTTTATGGGCCTCTTCAGAATCACTTCATCGTCGGAAACAATGACTCACAATTACAGTCTTGAACGCTTTTGGATCTTCTCTTGCAACTCTCAAATGGTATCTTTTGGTGTCTTTCATTATATATCAGATGGTCTGTATGTGTTGTAAAACTCATCTTTATTGCTAATGACCAGACGTGTTCCATGAGCTCTGTTACTGAGGCTCTCTTTGGACCAGAATCCTGCCATTAGTAATACAGATAATCTAGCTGGGGATGTTCCAGCAGAAATTGCTCTTTAAATTTTTACATAAAATCACCTTGTTTATTTGGTGACCCACCTTGTGCTGAGGGAATAAGGCTTGATAACTATGCCAGTACTCTTCTAATGCTCAACTCTGCTTTGCGCAACCATTAACATATTTTTAAATGAACTGACAGAAGACATTTTTGTTGCAGGGGATTTGAAAGTGAGCAGGTATCCTATACTGCCTTGGCTCACTGATACATCATTGTGGACCAGAAAATTGAACCCTGTCCAGCTTGGGATTATTTTGGTATGTAAGCAAACAAGGATCTGACCAGACCTTTTCGTTTTCCTTCATGCATTGAAGCTGTGGTGTTCTCTTCTTGCATCTTATAGACAATAGGTCTGGTCTTTTCTTCCAGTATTGTAGTCTGGCAAAGGCCCTTCTGTGATAACGTTCTCTGCTTTGCAGCATTGACTGGCAGCTTTCTGGGGGCTGTACTTCTTTGAAGAGAGGCTTACCAGGAGTTTCACTTACATGGTGCAGTGTTTTCTCTGCTGCTCATTTGCAGTGTTTCTTCCCTGCTCCAGTCTATCAGTATCATCCCAAGCTGGAGTAGTGTGTAAATGGTGATGTAAATGAAGTAGTGTGTAAAAAGTGTGTAGGGTTGACATCAAAACCCATTTTGTTCTGAACTTGATGCCAACTTCTAAAACTAAAGGGATTTGTCATTCTTTTTGGGTGTTCACTAAAACATACAAGTCCTGATCTATTTAATATTCAAGGAAGTTGCATTTTTGTCTGCCAGTGACTTTGTGGTGTACAGTGGCGAAATGTGCTTTGGATGACTTCTGTGGCATGTAACTACATAAACTGAATCTTGGCCAAAGGAATTTATTAGCTGCTTTGCTCTCTGATAGCTTCTTTTTGCTCCTAAATACTGTGGGAGGAAGAAAGCATGTAATGGAAGTAGATACATTTTTTGAGCCTTGATTCTGAGGGTGGAGCAGCTACAGTTCCACTTCATTCTCACCTTGTTCTTTTGGTATCATCTCTCATCTTCAAGGATGCTCTACTCAAGCTGCTGAGACATCTGCTTTTGATTTCACTGCTTCTGACTTCATCTTCAATTCTAGATTATCTATGGCAAGTTTATCCATCAGCAGGTTGTCTGGATATGTGATGAGCTTTCCTTTTGCCATGCTGAACATCTAACGTTCCTCCAAACTCAAGCTTCCTGCTTACAGTGGACATGTCTTGGTTGGATCTCTCATTTACTAGCCTCCAAGCAACCTAAGAGATAAAGCCACTCTTGCTCTTAGAGCAGGCACCATTATAACCTCCTAGTTATGAGACATTATTTTTGGTGAATGCAAGCTGTTCTTGATTTGCAGCATTTTCTATATAATCAGGTTTTCTGAGATTAATTCATTGTTACCAGTATTTTTGTCCTCTTCACTTTTAGTATTCCAACAGTCACAGTTTTGGTGATAGTGAGCTCCTGCAGCCACTGTGGTATTGCTAATAATGGCAGGGATCGTGTCATCCATTGTCTCTTATGCATATGTTGTGGTTGAGCATCTGCACGTTTACTCAGTAACTGTGAAGCCTCATTCCTTTTGCTACTTTTTTTCCTTCTGACAGAAGCTATGTTCCATCTTGAATGCTGCTGTTCAGCTTCAAGCATCACTTACCTACCACAGGTTTTTCTTGCAGGACTTGTTTCTGTTTTGACACAGCAGCATTCAAAAAAGCATAGTGGGTTTGTGTTTTCATTGTGAACATGCTGTTGCATTTCAGAGGAAGTTGAATCTGTGATGTCTCACTTTCATTCAGATTTCAGCAACAACAAAAATGGAATGTGATTGCAGATTTTTGTGGCTTTCTGAAAAATTCTCTCAGAGTTTCCCAGAAATGACTCTAGGTAGACACTTGGAATTGGAGTTACGTGAATTATACGTCTTTTGAATGCTCATTTGGAATATCATCCTGTGGTTCTTTTGCAGCTTTGCTACAGAAATTTAAGTTTCAGACTCGCATTTAAAACACTTGCAGGCTACATACGGGTTTGACAGCTCTGTGCAAGTAGTTCCTGTAGAATGGATTGGCATTGTGGCATCCTGTTTCCATTTGGGTGAGGATCTCAGAAAAGTTACTCACATGGAAAACTCATAATGTAAAAGCACTTCTAAACCATGCAAGTAGAACCTGCCTGAGTGTTAAACCTCTTATGGTCCCAACGACTTATGTAAATTATGCAACATATTGGACCACATCTGCAGGGACAGAGCATGAATATGTGTGGTATAACCAGTTTAGCTTAGGGTCAAAGAATTAAGACTTCATTTGTACCTTAACCTCTCTCTCTCCTGTTATTTTCAGCATGTTGAGTGTCACTGCTTAATTAGCCAATTATGCCTTAACTGGTTTTTTTGGAAGCCTTTTCCACAAAGTAAATGTTTGTTTCTGTTATTGTGTTAAATGCAACTGTGAGCTTTGTGAGCAGTGACACTTCACTGCTCATGATACTAATAGGTTATTGTGTACTGTCTTCATCACTAACCTCATTTTACAGGTGAGAGACTGGAGACAGAATCAAGTAACATTAACATCACCATCTTTCCTTTCTTCTTCAGTTGTTAACAGTGTAAACCACCTTAACATAGAAGCAGCTTTTCTTCTAACTATGCATTCAGGTGCACCTTTCCAGGAAATGCTCATACAGTCAGGTACTTGGGGGACAATTGTGCTTCATGAATCATAAACTCTACTTAAAGTTGTATCTTTCAAAATAGGGAATTCCCGTTAAAAGGTGGGATTGATTAAAAAAAAACCCAACACCTAAAAAACCCAAACCCAATGACCTTTCCATGTATTTATAATGCTGGCTGTGGTTCAGTTGAGTGACTGGAAGGTACCTTGAGCCACTTAAATAACAAAGTTGTTTTCTAGAAATTCTTCAAGCTACTGTCTTCCCAGAAAAGGTTACTTTTGGGTAGGGGTGGATAAAAAAGGAATGTTTGGCAGAAGATTCCAATTGAGTTTATGCTCCTTATCCAACAAACTTTTGGTTGAAAGAAAGCATGAGAGATTGATGGGAAGACAGTTACTCATGGTTTGAGCTCTGTGTGTGTGTGCAAATATATACAATTTTATTCTGTAAACAACAGGGCAAGCAATAAGACTGAATTTCAGAAATTTTAGAGTCTAGTTTTTGTCACTGACTCCAGATCTCTTTCATTAGTCCTGGGTGACTCCTCATCTGTCAAATAGTTTCAGATCGATCTGAATTTAGACTTCAAGGTGTCTAAATTAATGTTCTTACTTACCTTTTATTCTGAGTCTCTAGTTTTATGGCTAATCCATTCCTTTGAGTATCTCAATCAAGCTGAAATTTTGTGCTCAGCTGCTACATTTTGACTTTTTTTTTTTAAGGGATTGACAATTAAAGGGCCTTTTTTCATAGTTCTTAACTAGAAGTTTATTTTTATATAGAATAAAGAATCTTTGGAGAATTCTAGAGTGGTTTCAGAATTGCTCAAAATTTTTGGACCAACAAGTTATACTTACTGGAGATGGTCAAAATCTTTGCTTTATTTTTATAATGTTCCTTCTGAGAGCACTGTAGCTTCACAGATGTAATAAAGTACATTGCCTTTGTTGATGTTTGAGAACTATGGGATTTAAGCTTTCTTGTATCACAGAAGTGTTGGGAACATCACAAGGTGATAAACATGAATGGTTTAGTGTCCATTCATGCAACTTCTGCCAACTACAAATTAGAAGGAACTGCTTTCTAAAACCTCTGAACAGAATTAAGGTTGAGGATATACACTGGGAATCCGAGGTTTTGCCCTTGGATATACAATATCTGGTCTATTTGTGTCCAAATTGTTCTGCTCTTTGAAGAGCGACTGTCTTTTGACCAAGTGCTGTTTCCAACATGTTTAAGTTCTTGCACAGAAATCATTAAAGCAGTGAAGCTAAGCTAAATATTTGGTGTTGCATCATCTTTTACTGATGATGCTACTCATGATTAAATACTTCAGAGTATTTAAAGTCCCTGACCCAAAAGATGTGTTCTCATTCGATTTACCCTGGTAATTTCTTACTGTTGTTACAGTGCTGTCGTAGAAATGTTATTTTAAAACAATCCTTTTTTTGGTAGCTGTTTTTCCCATCTGTTGTTGCAAATTAAGATGTAATAATTAAAGTAGTTATAAATGATTGTTTATGCTACATTTCAAGATTTTGATTAGCTGCTAGAACATTAGTGTAAGAAGGTGCTCATGGTGTGCTGAAACTATGTGCTCAAATTCTTTAAAAGGTCTGGGTTTAGCACCGCTTTCTTGGATTTAGGAAAATAGGTCCAGTTGATATAGTATACAGTTTTCATAAAAGTTAAGTGGTAAAGCTGTTTTTTATGTCAAGTATTTTGTACCCTGTAGCCAACCATTAAGACTCGCTGAGGTGGTGAATAATTTAATTTATGATTAATAACATTATTTAAGTATAACAAAGGAAGCACCATACTTCAGCAGATAAAATTTGCCTTTAATGCAGCATCAACAAAGAAGATACAGGCATAAGCAATTTTGAGGGGTTTGTTCAGTTTGTTTTTTTTTTTTTATAAGAAACCTTTGAAAGGTTAGATTTTATTAGAACTGATGACTTAACAAGGTTTTGTAGGAGACATACTTGCTATCGCTGCGATAACATTTTTTTAGAGAAACAGAGAAAATCAATGTTAGTGATGTTGCGATAAGCTGCTTAATTAACGTGGGGTTACAAGTCAATAAATTTAAATAATTTATAGCTCATCTAATGTAGGTACTGTGCCTGTAAAGGTATTTTGTGGGAAGTGTCTCCTCCAAATAATACTGGAGGTCAGGTGGGATGTTTTACAGCTGTCCCAAAGTAAACTGCAGCTGTGTTCTGGGTGTTTGGGTTTTGGCAGACAAATAGAAGAAAACTGAGCTTGTATTGTGGAATTCTTCTGTCCGGTACCTTTATGCACCTCATTTAGCATTTCAGATCTTAAATGCTTCAGTCATGGTTTTAAAGGCTTTTATGGTGAGCAGATCATTCCTCAGGTAGAATCGCAGTGAGCATTGGAATAAAAGTAATGCTCACCATTTTAAGACTGTTGCTTACTGGTTTTTATGAGGCAAGATAACTGGAATAGGTTACAAGTTTATCTTATAATTTCTGTATACCTCATTTCCTCAACTTCACTTGGCACCTAAATCTTGCATTTTCTGTACAATTCTAACCATTCACTGACATCCCCCTTTCTGTATAATACAGTTGATCAAATTCTCGCATTTTTCAGTATTTTTGATGTCTGAATTTTTAGTTTTCTTACACTGTAACAATGACTATTTGCCACATAGGGTAGTAAGAATACTTCTCATTCCTAATACTGGATAGAAGGCTTTTCTTTTTCAGCTAATGATGTACTAAGAGAGTGAATTCTTGAAATACTTACGATTTTTCTTTTTATTGTGGCATTTTAGTGCATCACACTCACTAGGGTTTGCTTATTCATCTGCAGTTCTCAGCAGAGATGAATTATTTCACTGGAGAATTGTTCTATCTAAAGGAACTGACTGTTGTGCTCAGCAATCAGAAATATCACTGTTGTTTGTGGATAATTGTGATGTGTTTGTGCAAAAGCTTGTTTTATTTTTGTACTCCTTCATTAGTATAAATGACTCACAGGAAGGTATCTTCTGCACAAGAAATGAATATATATGTATGTATATATATATATATATTTCTTTTTCCCTTCCCCACCAGTTCTTGGATGAAGCTGGGATTTTTGGTTACTAGAAGGTGAGGAAGATGGTGATCAATTTGTTTTATATGCTGAGGGCAGATTTGTGCTTGGAGGAGTTTCTTGGTGTGAATCTTGTGTCTGTGTGTGTACACATATATGTGATCCATCTGGGTTTCCGGTGTGGAACACTGCTCTTTGTGTGATAATGAGGCATTAGTCATCCCTTTATTTAAAACTTTTCTTTTCTTTGCATATCTGTGTTCAAACCTTCCCACATAAAGCACAACACTGTGCCCATTTGCTCTGCGAACTATATGTCGCCCTTCAAGCTGCTTGTTGAAAAGAAGTAGCTAAAGGTGATGTGTGGATACACTGTTCCTTAAGGATTTGACTGGATTTTCATATGAAAACAATTCTCAATATTTAACTAGTATTTATAGGGCTCTGTATGGCTGAGGTGTTTCTCTGGAATAGCTGAGGTCATTAGGAACAGTTATGGCACGACCAGATATGTCAGCCACAGCTCATGGGGGCTTCTGAGTGTTGGCTTTTGAGGTGGAACTTAGTCTTGAGTTTTCCCTCAAATAATACCTTTTTTTCCCCCTTTTTTTCTAGAAATCTGAGAGAGAAGAACTTAGATAAATTGTTTGTGTATTCGAGAATGTCATATACTCTTTAGCTGGTCCACTAAATGGAAAAAAAACCCTAACATTTCTGTTTGACTAAAGTAGCAAATATAGGTTGTAATTTGGTAAAGAGGTTGGCCTATTGTTCATTTAGATTTTGAGTGAAAAATCAGTGTAACAGAATGAAAATATTCTGATGACTACCTCAGTGAGCAGTAAGATTTCACCACTGAAGGATATCTCAACAGCCAAATAGGAAATCTTCAACACCACTCTTTTATCACTTTTAGGGTGCAACCATGTATGGCTTTATTTTGTTTGTTATAAAAGTAACTTGTTTGGTTTGTTTTTTTTTTTCAGCAAACAAGAGCACGACTCTTCAGATGAAACAAAAAAATGCAGTAGAAATCCAACTACAAAAGTTGCATCTGCTGAACAGAATGAAGAAGACTCATCACTGTCAAATACAGAAGATGTTCCTAGTTTTGAACTCCCTGGCAACAGCTCAAAGAAGTCTTTGCATGAGAAAAGAGCCTGTTGTGGTTCAGATGATAATAACAAACAGTTAGATGAGAAACAAAAAGGTATTCATGATGAAAGTGAGTTGAAAAGGTGCCAAAGTTCAGGTGATGTTCTCTTGGATGAGCAGACTAAAGTCCGGAGCTTGGATGAAACTACACTGTCAGCGATGAACGTGAGGGACTTAAAGCTGACTTTGGGTGAGGATGTGAGTTTTGAGCAGTTCTTCAGGAAGAGAGATGAACCTGAGTCTGTTAGTTCTGACATTAGTGAACAAGGCAGTATTCATTTGGAGCCTTTGACTCCATCAGAAGTACTAGAGCATGAAGCTACTGAGATCCTTCAGAAAGGTAATGTCACACCTTCATCAAAGACAGCCGGACAGCTCACGGAACAAACAGATGAGGTTTCTAAGGAAAGCAATCCCAACAGAATGGAGACAGCTGTAAACCAGACAGAGGAAAATGAAGCAAGCTGAAATTGTGTCAATTTGATTGTTATGAACAGTGGTAGGAACACCATGGACCATTCCTGATGAGTGTGCTTGTGGATGCTAAATATTAAAAAAGGGGGGGGGGAGAGGGAGGAGAGAAAGAGACACCAAAGGGAAGTTCTGCATATGGAGATAGCATGTATGTGTATGTGTGATTAACTGAACTTACAGAAGGTAGCAAGTTCAAATATACCTTCCTGTCTCTTGGATGTGATATATTATTAGATTGATATTTGAAAAGAGGTATAAATTCTAATTTTTTTATAGTTAACTAGCCCAGGATAAGGTGATTTGTTCGCCCAGAAAGTATTTTTTTAAATTCTTCAGTGTGAATATCATTGAACAGTAGAATTGAGTATGAACTTACTTCTGATGCTGAAGCGGAGCGCACTTGTCATCAGGGCTATTGGTCTGCTGATAATTTGGGTAAACATAAACCTTGGGACTTGGTGTCACATTCCTGTCTGTAAAAGCATGTAAACAGAATTATATGAATCTGTGCACCTCTGTACAGGTATAATCCTGCCAGGCTGTAAGCTTACCTTAATAAACTTTCAGTGAAAGTGGAATTATTACAATAAAACTATATATTTGTGGGGTTTTCACTGTGCAGGCTGTGCAGAAATACCGAACATAGTTGTATAAAGTAGAACATAATGTTGAAAGTACTGTAGCTGTTAGGCTTTTACCATTGGTTTTCTGATTCTTAGCCATAGACACGTAGGAATGGTCTGTAAGTCACACCAAAGTATGGTTTTAATGTAAAAATGGTATTAAGCAAAAATAAGGAAACCCCCAAACTGGAGACACCACTTGGTGTGTGTTCTGCCATTTTACAGCTGCTACTGGCTAACTTACAAATAGAACACAAGGTCAAATTGTACAGTTCAATTTCAGGACTTTTTGTAGTCTTAAGTTATGTACAGAAAGATGGCTGCTGGTTTTGGGTTTTGGGGATTTTTTTTGTTTTGTTTTTTTCCTTTGGTTTTGGATATTTTTTTTTGTCTTCTAGTTAGCAGCAGATATAGGAATGCATATGATTAACGGTAGCTTGCTCTTAGGACTTCATTGCTCCATTGGAAGCATTCAGAATGTGCTTTTGACTTACAGTTTTGTTTCTATGGATGCTAAATGTTTTGAACAGCTGTTAAAGCACTGCTGTAAATTATTACTTTTTAAGTAAATATTTGCAACAAAAATTTGTCTTTGTGCATAATTTATGCTCAGCTTGAAACTTTGGCCAGAGCCTTCTCCCATTTTTAAAAAAAGGATTTAGTGACAGTTCCAAAAAGTATGTAGCTTCAATATTGTGAATTCGAGACATATGTTTGGTTGGGGTTTTTTGTTGGTTTTTGTTTTGTTTATATAGAATTAAATGAGCAAGTGCCTTTGCATAAACATATTTTTGTACCTGTGTATTGTGGTATGATGTGTTAACCTTTCCAGACTACACAGATATTTTCTGGCCCCTCTGCCTGCAGCTGAAGTCTGCTCTGTCCTCCTGAGTTAGCTGGGCTCTGCTGCTAAATTAACATTTAGAGACCATCCATTGTTGGAGCCTCTAAATAAGATCAGTCTCAGCCTCTCAAAGTTGCTTCAAACTCTGAGGAATCCTATTATTTAAATTTTGAATTGCATCTTACTTTTCATCCATGCAGGTATAGAAGACTTCTAAAAAGAAAAGTGGAACAGTTTACATAGTCACAGCTCTTCGAGATCTGCCTCTTCAGGAACTTCAAATATCAAGATATGTGAAAGGGCTGAGAGCAATAAGTTGCATTATTCTTTTGTTCTTTAAAGGTCTTGGTGAAATCATTAAGTAGTAGTTAGATGAACCAGTCTGATGTCTTCATGCTTTTACACATGGAACATAGTCATTGTGGTGCTTTATTTTATACAGTTTAAAGCACTTGATCAGCTACAGACCTGGATGTGTTTGTTACCAGGCGAGTTCCTGACTGCATCTGTGCTTAAACCCAGGGAAACCTCTATAGTGTTTTGAATCTGATTGATGATCTTCCATGCAAATTATATATTTTGAATAATGCTCTCCTATGTGTTTTGGAAAAGATTGAGTTCAACTGGAACCAGTTGTACAATACTTGCTTGTAAATTCATCACATTTGTCTTTTATTATGCAATGACATTTTTAAAACATTTACCATTTTCATAATAAGAATTGGGAAGGATTTGGCCATGTGCTGCTGAGAAAAGTTGGAAAATAAACCTCAGGTCTAAAAATCTGCATATTTGGGGAAGTATATCGATATCATCTCAGTTACTCAATATATAAATCATTGTTTGTTTCAAACCTTGTTGAGAATGCAAAAGGTAATGGTAGGTACAAACCACTCAAATGTCTACTGGTCCCTGTGAAGGAAGAGGTGAAAGAGAACTAGATGGTTCTAAGCAAGTGCATCAGCTTTAAGAAAGCAAGGAAGGTATATCATGAGAACACTGCCATGGTATTATCATGAAGGAGAAAAACTAAAATTTCTTACAGTTTTTCCTATATGAAGATTTGCTGACTAGACACTGTAGCAGACTGCATAAGTATAAAGATGAATTTCTCTCATGTTATTTGGGAGGTTTCCCAGAGGTAAGTTGAATTGATACTTTTGGCTGAAGCCACTCTGGAGGATCAAGTTACACCGAAAGCATTTGGAGTTAATTGAACATATTGCACATAATTCAGTTTGTTGTTTCTGAGTCATTTAAAAGTTGTTTTTCCATTCAGCCATCAGTAGTTCTTTGCCATCTCTCTTTCTGTACTTAGACAGTTTACCTCCAGTTTTTGTTGCCTTACCAAAAAACAGTCACTTAAGTTAATTCTTGGTGTCCATAGTAGAATCACCCTTTCCCCTCATCTCAGGAGTTTTATCATATTTGCTTGAATAATCATTGCAGATTGGTTATATAGTGCTTATTTTTAAGGAAGTCATATGCCATGTGTATGCTGTCTACATTATTGACATTTAATGGAAAACTGTCATTATTAGCTCTTGGTCAGTGAGTGTTCAACCACTTGTATCTTCCTCCATTACAGCTTGGGAGAGAAACTTTGGCTGACTTGTGGTTCAGGTTTTCTTAATCAGAATGGATGAGTAAACCCAGAAAAAAAATCCAGTTGTAGCACATAGTGAATTCTATGTATGTTAAACAAGTTTTTATAACAGAACTATGTCCACTTTTCCTGGGGCAGAGAGAGAGGAGCCCTGGGCAATATGTTAAATCTCATTTCCATGGTGCTTTACTGCTTGAAGGAATCAGAAACTGAAGGTCAGGGGAAAGAATCTTGACTAACACATTCTGCAAAACCTTAAATAAAAGATCTTAAAGCTTTTCTGTAGGCATTAAGCATTGTTATTTATATGCTGGCATGTAGGCAGCACAGGTTTTTTTATGTGTTAGGATATACTAGTACTCCACCAAAGATTATGGCCATAGGCTGTCACAGCAATTTTGTTACAGACTGCTTAGAAATTTTTGTGTGGGGGAAGTTTTATACCTGGTTGTTTACTTTGTTTTTATTAGTGTTGATTTTTGAGGCTTCTGAACTGATTTTGTCTCGTTGCATCCTGTATTTTTTTGATGTGTGCTTAATATGCCCCAATAAAAAAAATTGGTAAGTATGTTTTATGATTACTTTGAATGATTTTTGCTTTTAATAGAACAGTTTTTTAATAGCTCCAGTTTTAATGTAGTTTACAAGGACAGTTCATAGTTCTTTGGTGAATCCCAGCATGTTGTCTCCTTTGAACATTACATTTTTATGCATAAGTTTGACTCTAATTTTAATTCAGTGCTGAAAGGGAAAGTATGTTGACTGGTATTTCATATT
The DNA here is from genome assembly GCF_003945595.2 of Pipra filicauda. NCBI lineage: Eukaryota > Metazoa > Chordata > Aves > Passeriformes > Pipridae > Pipra > Pipra filicauda. The sequence continues at coordinate 4,440,899 of NW_024104976.1, read as the reverse complement.
AGTTTACAGACACTATGCAAAAGTTGTTTGCTGTGTTCCTTTGAGTTTTGGATCACTGTTCTAGCTCTGAGACAACTAATTAAAATTTTGTGTTCAGTCATTTCATTGACCCAAATTACCTTTGTGAAGTTGATGTTTCCTTTTTGCACCTGAGCTTGAAAAAAAAAAAAGAAGTGGAAAATTTTTAGCTGTGAAACACTTAATTTGAGGGGGATGAATGTATTTGTTGTGCCTGCAAGGTGCTATAAAGCTGATGTGTTTATTGATGTAAAAATGTGCTGGGTTTGTTGAGGTTTTCTTTACTGTTCAGACAATTATATCAGAGTGGCTGAGGTTCTTCTGACAACCACAAGGATAACTGTGATTTTATGTGCATATCTGCATTTAAGTTTGGGTGAATTTATCTTCATATTAAGAAAATTAAATGCTAAAATTATGTGTGCGGGCTGTAATCAGACAATGCCAAATAAGACGAAGTCCATTTTCAGCAATGGTAACTTGTCAGCAACCAATTCTCCATTTTTAAGCGATTTTTAAGCAACATTTTTAAATTGCTTATGAATCTAATGTAAATAAACTGCATTTCATATTTTGGTTCACTAAATTCTCAGTGTTAGGCATTTAATTCCAAAGAGCTGTTTTCTCCAAAAGTCTTGGTGTATGGGGGAGCATATAGTTGTTTCTTTATGAAGAAAGTTGTCTCATACGGACCATGTGGTAGCCTCAAAAATGTAACTTTCATATGTTTTGCTCATAAATAGTGTAATTAATAATTAATCCTTTTGACTAAAGGAAAGTCACCTGTGGGTTTGTCCCTTACAGCCTCTTGTGACTGTTTCATTCTGATCCTCTCGTGATATTGTAGCAACAAATCAAGATCCTTTTTTATTTCTCTTTTAATGCTGTAGAAGTGGAACCTGAATACTTAATAGTTTTTAAATTGTGTATATTTGAATAACCTGGGTGTTTGCTGCCTGAAATGAGGATTGAATTTTATGTACTGGTTTCTCAGGTTTTTAGATGAGATTTGTAACCTTCCACTTAATCTTGGTAAGACATCACCACTTCTTCCAGCAAGTTGATGGCACATGGTACCATTTCCCAGCGTATTTAGTGAAATCCAGTGTATTTGTTAGATATCATTTAAGTGGCTTCTTTGCCCTGTCACAATCTGTTGTATCTTGGAATATCTCTGACTCTTGATGGCTGGTGTATAATCAGCTTTTAAGCTGTTGGCTAATAAGGAAAAACCAAAAGACTCTTCTACAGAGGGGAAGCAAAAGTAATTCCAAATTTTAATCATGAATAGTAATGTGCAGCATTCCGGGCGGGTTGGTAATCCTGCTCTATCTGATACAGTGAGGCTTTTTGACTGATTCCTAAAATTGCAACTTTAGGAACCAGAACAGTTAGGCACAACTTTAATGAAAGTTAGCCAAGAGCTTTAGATATCCATATAGCTCAGAATTCCCAAAAGGAGCCCAAGGCAGCATGTTTATGCTAGGGAAGCATTTTTTCTATCTGTGTGACTTTCCACTCTTTTCTTTCCCAGATAACAGATACTGGATACCCTCCTGGGACCATAGAAAGGCCACTTATCATAGAGGAGACAGGAGTGCTTGTGATCTTTCTTGATGGAACCAAAAAGAATCTCTTAACACATGGCATGTAAGTTGGCTTTATGTTAGGATAGTAAGATGTACCTTAGTGTTGAGTACTGGCATTTTATTAATCTTTGCTAAACAGTGAAGTTCTGTCAGTTCTTCTGAAGGGTCCCTTAGCAATACACTTCCAAATAAACATCCTTTAAACTGTAGCTTGTCACTTCAGTGACCTCTCTCTGAGATCACAGGCCAGTAAGTACCACAGCAGGACATCAAAGCAGGCTGTGTCACCTTCTGCATTAAGGCTGGTAATGACTTGGCCTTTCTTGAGGATAAACTGTGAAGTTGCTTCAAATTAGTTATAAAAGAAACTTGAATGCACAGGACTTCTATTGTTTATAGACCTGCTTGTTACTTAATATGGATTTGATTTAAATACTAAGGCAGACTTCTTAAAGTAGAACATATTTTAATATCATAAAATTTATTTTTATTAGATAAAAGAAATCTGTTGTCTTCTGGGTTCCTTGGAAGGCAGTCTTGATGGGAAAGAAAATGAAAGCACAAGCTGTCTTTAAAATACAGTAAACATACTGAAGTTTTCCTAGCAAAAGTAGTGCAAGTTACTTGTGGGTGGGAATGTATAATATCTGCTCTGTCCAGAACTCTTCTCAGTTTTATTCAGTGGAGTGAAAGATAACTGCAAAGGGAAGGGAGGAAGCTTTGTTTCCCTTAGCATATTGAAAATACTAGCAAGGATGTAGTGACAGTATCGAGGTTTTAACCAGAAGATAAAAGATGCTTGAAAGGTGAGTCTGGAAGCTAAATTTCAAACCTTTAATGGATATTAAAAATAATATCAGAAATAATGACCTGAAAAAAAAGACAGTATAAAATTAAAACATACTGAAGTTAGAATCTTGGAATCATTCTTCAAGTTCATCCTTGGCTTTTCATTGTGATTTCTTTTCCTGTCCTGCAGGGTTTTAAAACTCTCCTAGTCTCTCCATTAGATAGTCTTGTGCTCTTCACTTATTTAATTTGCCTTTTCTCTCAAATTGGGGAATTAATGGAACACAACAGAGCTCAAAGTAATTTTTGCAGATAGATGCTGAGCTAAATTCCGGAGCTCTCAAGCTGAAAAAACCCCAGTGGCAGCAGCAGAGAACAGCATGGCCAGTTCAGGCCGTTCATTTGCTGCTGCATGGGAAACCACAGCCTCAGAAATACAACTTTCAGAATAGTCTATGGGGAATTGTAAACAAATTCCTACTTTGCCGGGGGTGGAAAACATTTCCATAAGAGGAGTAAACACAGTGAGCTTTCTGTGTACCAAACAGCTGCAAGTAATGTAGCAATTGGATCAGTTCCTCTGGAAACTCTGCTTTCATGGCTGGATCTCCAGAGATCTTACTAGCTGTATATATTTCAATTAACTCCTGCCACTGAAGGGAAAAGCCTTTTTTTTTAGTGTGACCTGTACATCCTGCAGTGTAAAGGCTTAAACGTTAAAATACAACTTTTATAAATCACATGCATGTGATGTATATTTTTAGATGTGTGCAAATTGAATGTATTTGGTTCATCCAAGCAGGCACATCACAATAGGGGCACACCATTGAAATTACAGAAGACTAATTTTTAGTGTAAATTCTAAAAATTCAAATGTTATTGTGTAGGATTTTAGAAAGTAGAAAACTAGTCTGCTACCCAGGAAGATGGTCATTGCTCACTTTAATTTTTAATTATTTATATATGAACCCTTATTACTCAGTAAACCTGGGAAGGAATGGAGGGAGTAAAACGAATCCCAGTACTTTGAGTAATTAGGAAGAATTCAGCCTGAAAAGAAAACTCTAAAAATACTGAACTTTAGAGGTAAGTGGTGACAGTGTAGGAAGTCAGGTGAACCCTTAACTACACGGGACTGTTCCTGCATTCCCGTTACTTTTCCTTGTACCCACACACAGAGTTGTTTGTGCAACTACAACGAAAACGGAACTTGGTTCTGTTTTCCCTGATGTGCATGAACAGAGGAAAAGAACAAAGGGGCTTGGGTTTATCATGTTAAAAATGGGTAGAGTTCAGTAACAATCCTTAAGCTATTTTGAGCATAAAGTTGTCTAAGCAGATTGTTCTAAAATTGCCATTATATTTGAATTAGAGCATCTTGCTAATCCAAGCACGCTTCTGACTAGGTGAGCTACTCAGTGGAGGGAAGTGGGATTTCATCTCCATCCTCCATAAAAGCAGGTGAGATGTGCACTAAGGAAGTAGGGCTCCCTGAGGGCTCTGGGAAGCACTTTCCTGTCCAGGACAGCTGTGCCTCTCAAAACTGTTGCTACGCTTGTGCACTTCCACCAGGATAAAGCTGGCCCTTCTAGCACTGTTGATTCATAGACACCATTATATATAGGAAAGTTTATTCATTGCTGAAATTAAATTAAAAATGAAAAAGAACTCTGCATGAAGCTGGACCTCTCTTCCTTACTCTAGACTAGCACAGAGTGATTTAACTACACTAGGAAACTGCTATTTAGCAGTGGTATCTTGGAAGCTTTTAACGTATTATTGCCTCTTAATTGCCATGTGTATTTTGGCAATAATAAAAATATATCTGTTGTCTTCTCACATAGTTTGTGGATTATATTAACGTATTCTTTATTTAATGTGCTTACAGAGTCCTTACAAATATGTTGGTTCTTTCAAGATAAAATGTATTGTTTGATAGAGCTTATAATCCACTTGCACTTTTATGAGAATTTCTTGGTCACATATCTTTTATGCAGGGTAACATAAATATAACATACAGGGAGAGGGAACCAGGAAAAAATGTTTTAAAGGTCAGTCTCTTGCTTATCCTTAATTAGAGTGGGTGAAATATATCCACCCTGAACTGATTCCCTGCAATAACAGGAAGAAAAACTCTTCCTTAGAGGTGATGCTAAAGCTGTTAGGAATTCTGAACAGACTCTCCAGAGAAAATACAAAGCAGCAAACAAAGTGTGTCATTGGATTGTCAAGATGCCTCATTGCAATAAAAGATCAATAAGAAGCAGCAGCAAATGGGAACTTAGCTGTGAGTGGAATATAGAACATGTACAGGCAAAATGCTTCTTTTTTTAGCCCTTTAGTTAATGAGAGTTTGGTTAATGAGAGCAGACATCTCTATCAAGGAACATGAGATTCTGTGCAGCATCTGACCACACTGTTATCAGTCACTTCACAGCACAAAGATTTGACCTGAGTGTAAACTGATATTCTTGAGTACAGTCTACACCAATTAGTCAAAGACTGAATGAAGTTCACTTGGTCTGAACTCGAGCAATAGTTCCTGTCCCTCAAGAAAAATGTGTATCATGCATATCATTGTCATATCTGGCTTGGGGGAGGTGAAAAGCACTTCCTGCACCTCACCTGTATTATCCATTTGGGTCTCTTGTCTTTCATATCTCTGCTGGAAAGAACATGCAGAGAGCAGGAAACCTTTATGCTTGCTGGAAGTCGAGGGAAAACCAACAAATACGTGGGTATAAAAAATTAAAAATTGTCTTCTCGGCAGCGGCAGAACGCTGTGGTTGTAGAGGTCATGTCAGAGAGCCATTGATCAGGCTCCTCCACACAGTGCCCAGTGGAAGCGCTAGAGGAAGTTACTGAAGCTGAAAACAGCTAAAAAAAAAAAGCAGATTCATCTGTTTAGGTTTCACAGGAGTGTCCTTTAAAATTCCAGTGGGTTCTGCATCAGATGCTTGTATTTTCCTTATTCCCATCATCAGCAAGTTTTGTGTTGCAAATTGTGCATGACTAGAGAAGTTAAAAGGTAAAGGTTGATCAAAGGAAGTTCACAGAAGAATCCTTTTGTTCCACATGCAAAGTATTCCACTCAGTGTGAATAAACTGAGTTGACCAGGAACATACACATATCTAAGGAAAGGTACTCCATGTGCGTGCTGAGCTGGAACAAAGACTTTAAAAGCCCTTCCAGTGATCGGGAAGGGCTCTGCCTGCACCTGCTGTTCAGGTGAAGCACACAAGCCATTGCTCTGTGTGTAGATGGATGGCTGCAGTAGTTGCCGATGAAACCAGAGCTCGTTAGTATTTTCAACCCTTTTATGGACTGTTCCAGTGTGTGCTGGGGTAAATGAATTGCAGGGTTAACCAGCTACAGTTGTGAAATGGAGACAGGCTTAACTAGATGTGATATGAGAGATTAGAACTGGAGTCCCTACAGGCAATCCTGACAATGATTCCTCCTATTACTGCAGAAGTTGTCTGAGTTTTTTTGTTGTTCAGGGCTTTTTTAACAATACAGTATAATTTTCAAATTATGGGTGAAAATCTGGATAAAACTCTCTGCCTCAGTAATGAGCTAAAACAGCTTGGTATGCAGTAGCTGTATTGCTGATTGAGTCTGTAACCACTACAAGGAGATATTACCAAAACTGAAAATATGAGTAATTGGACCACCTTCAGACTTAAAAAAGCTCTTTGCCAAAGGGCAGAGACAACAACTTGTAAAATATTCTGGTCTTCCTAAAACTGATTTCAATGATCTTCTTGTCAGTGGAACAAGATAGGTTTATTAAATATGCTATAGAATGTTGCATGAGGAAGTTGGTTTTATGTGTTACAGTTTTTCTCCCTAATTTCAGCTGTATGTATGCAACTGCAGCTTCAAAACATCTGGGTACAGCGATTTTTTTTTTTTTCTTTTCTGCACCTGCAAGTGTAAGTACACACATAAACAAAAAAGAAATTAAATCTTTCACAAAACCAAAGAGAAAGAAAAAACCCAACCAGCCATGAAGCTCAGGGGAGCAGTATGACAAGTGCTGAGCTGTAAACAAGCTTGAGAGGGATTTAATTCTTATGACAAGCGCCAGTGGTAGCATCTCACATGGACTCAGCATATGCACACATTTCAGAAGAGGAATCACAGAGGACTTAATGCAAATATAAAAAAGCACAATGCACATCAGCCTATACTGTTCCAAAAATAGCCTCAAAAATCAGGATGAGCTAGGGTTGTAATTATCTTGATTTTTTGGATTTCTGCCTCTTGTAGGAGGGCTTCTGTTTTATGCTCACACTATAATTAGACTTTATGACATAGAAACTGCAAACTCTTTAGGGTAGGGGTTGTGTCATAAATTTGTAGGACAAGTACAAGACCTCATTGGGTGGTGTTTTCAGGGTGATGGTACAATATAGCTGCTGAGTAATAGCTGCTGTACTAAGTTTTAAAGAAGCTTATTTTAGGTCATAAGCTTTCTGTTGTTGTTTGTTAAGGAAAGAGAAATAAGATGTAATTTGGTATCCAAATCAAATTTTAAAAGCCTCTGATGGGCACTTAGTCCCTAATTACAGCCAGGTCCTTTCTCTTTCAGATATGCTTGTAACTGCCTCCTTTCTGCAGCAGAAGTACTCACTGCAACCCATCCCCTGCAGGCTGTGCTTATGGAGATTTCCCCGTGGCAGTTGATGAGTTAGTGCTGCAAGATGCAGCTTTTACCTCCCCTTCAGACAGCTTTGGGATGATTAGCATGTGCTCCATGTGGCTCCAACCACTGTATAGGCTTGACTCATTTAAGATATTAGGGTAGTGCTCTATTCACTTTAGATTTTCAACCCAGTGCTTTCTTTTCTGCTTTCCTCGGTCTGCAGTAAATGAATTTAAAGCTTAAATTTACTAGCAAAAGGTTAATAATCCCTGGAGGTCTGCAGGCTTAGCCAAATACTATTGTGTTGCATTGTAGTTAGCTAAAAAACTGCTTTTAACCATAGTTTAGATTTCATTGCAAAAGGTAGCAGTCTCTACGAAAAGAACCTCTCTTGGACCCAGTCTCTCTTGCTCACTAGATGGTTGACAGTTGGAAGGACATGTTATTTCACAAAAGTTCTATGATATTTTAAAAATGCTGACTTTTAAATACCAGTTTACAACACTAATATTTCTGGATTCAAATGTGGGGTTTTTTCTGTGTCTGTGTTCAAATTACCTTTCATTTTTATGATGTAAATACTCAGTTTCTTAACCTGGTTCTGAATGTGTGTTTTGGACATTTCCTGTATTGCCTTGCTTTTGCAATTGTTGTGAATAACCTTTGAAATAACAATTAACAGGCTTGACTCTACCAGTGGAGCAGTTTATACCTTTGGCACAGAAAGCTGAAGCTGCTCCTTCCTTCTCTTACAAACACAGTGACATCTTCTGTTTTAAAATACTTTTTTAATTATTTTAATTTCTGTAATTTTTCTTTTAAGGACAAGTGAGCATAAGAGGCAGTCATTTTGTTCTGAAGTGAGTATTCTAATGATTTGCAGAACCTGTAGTTGTTTACTGATCTAAAATTACCTGGATACATCAATGTATGGAAGAACAGAATATTGGAAGAACAGAATCATCCTTTTTACCAGATGACTAGAAAGAAAATTCTTTGTTGCCAGAGCAGATGTAAACTCCCAATCTGAACTGTCCATTATTTTCAGAAGTTTTGAGAATCTCATCTAGAGTTTCAAATGCTGAAGTAAGTTAACCAAGCATTAAAATCCAAGCATCTCTGAATCTTGAAAGCCAAATCCTAATGTAGTTTGGATCCTGTAATGTTTATTTTCTGTTTGAATGTTGCAGAAAGCCACATAGTTCTTCGCCCAAAATTCTGGAACTTTGGAGAGCACTTGTGTGAAGGTAAGACAACGTGTTTCATAGCAGTGGGGAGAATTTCTATAAACAAGGCAAATATCTCTTTCTTAAGGAGGGTCTCGGGTTTTTTTGTAATTAACAGAAATTAAGTTCACAGAACATTATTGTTTGCCCTATTATTGAACCCAACTCACCTTTCTAGTGCTGTAACTGAAGCAAATGAACACCAAGCTGCCAGTAGCTGACAATTTAAACTTTGCTTGTGCTGAGTTTAAGAGCGAGACAATACTTTTAGTCCTCCAGTTGTATTTATTGGTCTGAACACTCTGAATGTTAAAAATGCTACATTTACAGGATTTCTCTTAGTAGAAGACAGGCATTCATTTTGGGTGATGAAGACAAGTTTTTCCAGAACACAAAATTATCCTAAACCACTGACTGAGTTTAAATCTTGCTCCATTAATTTCAACCCTCTGTGGATGCACAGGCCAAACATCAGTAACCTGCAAGAATTGTTAAAGGCTTCACTCTTCTAATTCCCACTGGGGTATTTTAATGTTGACAGCTGTTAAAATTCTCAGACTGGAGCTTCACATCAGTATTCTCTTCCTCACAGACACCTGTAATGGGATTCATCTGTTTTCTTTGTTATTCCCTTTGCTCATTTAAATGTAATGTGTATTTCTCATCACACCACTGGATTAGTTCTATATAAATTACTAAAATACACAAATACATGAACACACATACATTTGTCCCAGAAGAACAGAGCTTGGTATTTTGGTTTTGAACAAAAAGATGCCCAAAGATAAATACATCACTATAATCCTCATGCCTTTCTTTAAAACAGAAGACATTTTTTATTATGTTGCCAGTAAGGTGTGGCCTCTTGAAACTCCTGGGATTTTTAACTTCCCTATCCCCTCATCGAGTGATGTTTTAGGATTGGAGAAACTCATTTCATTTATACTTCTGGTGCTTTAATACCGGTCACAGGCCCCTCCCCTGCCCCTCCCGTCCCTCTCTTCTGATTTATATGAGCTGGAATCATGGCTTTGCTGAGTTGTTTTCCTGGAAGGGTTAGCCATTCATTATTGGGTGGGTGTTGTATTGCTTCAGGGATGACTAATTTCCACGGCCCTTGTTCTGCAAATTATGTGTAAATGGGATGTGTTAATGGGTGTTTTAACCTGCTGTCTGAGGTACCCATTGAACCAGTCTTATCTGCCTTGGTTCGTCTGCAGTTGTGGCATCCAGGGATGCCAGCCTTGTGTTTGCACGTGAGTCAACTCTGAAGAGCTCGGGTACAGCGAGCACCCACTCAGGGAGGGTGGCTGAACAGTCCAGGCCATGCAAAGCTTTCTGCTGCCACAGGCCGGGTTGGCTGGAGCTTTGAGCAACCTGGTCTGATGGAAGGTGTCCCTGCCCATGGCAGGGGCTTGGAGGTAGATGATCTGTAAGGTCCCGTCCGACCCAAGCCATTCTCTGATTCGATGATAATATTTGCTTTTACAGCCTGTATGTGAGGCTGGCAGGCTGCTTTCTCATCAGGCAAGGCTGGCTTTTTGCAATAAAGTGATATTTTATCACTCAGATGTTGACAAGGATGGGGGTAGACTTTGGTAATTTAGTAGCTGATCTGATAGTCTTGTGAGAAAAAACAGTAATGCGAAGAAAAGATGTAAAATATTCATCTGAACCAAACCCCTTTTAGTCTGCCCTGACTTTTTATTTTAGTTACTTAGGGAACTAGGAATTACACGCTGTTATGTTAACTGTGCAACTTTGGCCTTTTAATTCCAACCCTTATTGTTGTTTGTCACTTCTCCTACAGCTGCATGCAGAAATACAACCCAGTATACGTGGTATAAATATGGTATACTTTTTTCTTACCTAGTTATCAAAAAGTCCTGTAAGAAATTGGCAGTGAAAGGTTGGAGAAGGGAAGGATTTTATTGGATCAAAGTCTGAAATATGGAGAATAAACAACTTGCTAAAATTAACCCATGTTTTCATTTACAAGGCCTTTCCTGAGCAAGTGACCAAGTTGTAATACTCAAAATACAGGGAGAATCAGTCAGATAGAGCAGAAGATTTACTTTGGAACAGTACAGATAACTTCAGTTACCAAAAAAAATCCCTACAACATACTTTGCATGAAGAATGAAGGTAGGTTTTGCATCTCATTATTATTTTTGATGGGGTAAAACTCAATCATTTTTGCATATTTGAATAGGAAGATTCTGATGTCTCATCTAAAGCCTTTTCCTGACATACCTTAAAAGCAGAGAGTAAACAGTTTCTAATAATGAAAATGTTTGCTCTTTTTTAGCAGGCACATACTAGTATAAAGATGCTACCTGTGCATCAACCAGAAAGAATAATGTTGTCTTGTTATAATGTGTCAAAATATTCTTTAATGAGGAAAGGTATATCAAATGTACAAAGCAGGATAAACCAGCTATTAATACCTTCATTACTGTCTGTCAGAAAATGACAGTCCTATCAGTAAATGAATGAGCTTGAAGGAATAAATGGACAGGTTATAGAAATTGCTTTCACGGTGATCTGTGAAAACAGAAGATGCAGTTTTAAGCTTTCAAATTTCAGTGCAGTCATTTTGGCAACAGGAACATATGAATGTGTTAGGTGTCAAAAAAGGTTTACTCTTTATATTCCATAATTAAACTTTGTAGTATTTTTTAGGTTTAAATACCAGTTGTGAAATACCAGCGAGTTCTACCCTCTAAAATTGTTTAGCCACTGGCATTATTCTGGACTGTAGAATTCAACCTACTAATTATACTTCTAACAAGTGTAGCTGTTGGGGTTTGGGCCTTTCACAATTAATGGACCTCTTTGTCTTGCTTGAGGCATGTCAGAGCTTAATACATGAACAAAATGCTGACCTGACCATTGGTTTCAGGACAGGATGCTGGGATGCAATATTTTTGAGGCTCATTCCCATAATAAATTACAGTTTTAATGATGGCTCTGTAACATATGGCAAACAGAAAACACTTTTCATAGATTAAACAACGTAGCTTCCATTAAACCTCTGCAACAACTAAACCCAGTAAATTGTTAACCACCTAAGTGTTTGTTGTACTTTGTTTTAATTATTTAACACTTTCCTCCTTCCTGCTCGAAGGTATAATAAGCATTAGAAATACTATTACTAATCAGGTTATCAAATCTTGAATCATATATACAGCTCCTGCTACTTTAAAACTGTACTGCTCCTGCTCCTTTAAAACTGCACATGATGTTTACCTGAGGAGCAGTGAAAGGAGACTATATTTCTCATAAATTAATTTATGAATATTTATATACCAGATGGTTTTTCAAGTGCTAGCCAAAACTGATGGTGTTTAAACCAGAGCAATTGAGAAAGATTGAAGGAACTCATGGAGATATCGGTGATGGGGCAGTACATTTGTGGCTTCCAACAGCCAAATTATTCATGCATTTGGAAGTATATTCTTGAGCTTCACATTCTTGATTGTGCACCTGATCCTGTATTTAGCCTGGGCTTTTAAGAGTGTGCTTACTGCTGGATATAGCACGAGATTAGCAAAGGCTGAGAGTAGGAGGGCTGCAGTAACATGAATATCTGTCCACAGGATCTCTCAGAAGGCAAATTCTGACCGTGCTCACTTCAAAAGGCAAAACCTTTGTTGTGATGTGGGGGAAGAGGGAGCAGGAGAAAGGTGATGGTTAATTGTAAAAGGTGAATTCTAGCCTCTGCTTAGTTATATCTCTTTTATACAGGTTAAATGAGCTGAATTTCAGTACATTGTTTGATTTATTTGTCCAAGCACTCTGTCAGTTACCGAGCAGCGTTTGTGTACAGACTGAATTTTGGTGCCATCATCTGTTGGCCGTGTACAATTGCAGCACGGGCAGGTTGGGATCCTGGAACATCCAACCTTATAACACTTCTTGTATTGCTTGTTTCACATCCAGCTGCATTTCTTGTGCTGGCAGAAGTGTGTGATGCTTTAAAGAAAACAAACACACACAGAAGTCTGTCCAGTGGAGCAGCCATTGGCTGTTGGGTTGGATGTCATGTGAATGCTGAGGCAGAAAAACCAGGATTTTTACAGGGAAATAAACTGGACAGTGTGAGCTCCAGAACTGCATCTGTAAAGCTGATTTTACTTAGCCACTTTATGTCAAAAACTACAGGTGCTCCTGAGATTTGGCAGCAAGAGTGTATATTCTTCTGTCTGGAAACCTCTGCTCTTTGTTTTGGTCCTTTGTCTGACCAGCATGAGCAACACTATTTGAAAGTAGTTAATACTGACTTAATTCTGCTCTAGAAACTAGAGCTAAAACTCCAATTCACTTTTTTTTTGGAGTATAATATTTTGTCAGTATTCTTTGTTCTCTTCAGCACTAGATTCTGCAGAAAGAATGATTGGTTTCTTTGCTTTACCAAAGTAGTGTCTTTACATTCAGCAGATCATCCAGGGGAAGATTTAACATGAGTCTTACTTGCTGCTAATAGATGTAATCAGGCTTTTCTAGCTGTGAGGTGTTGCAAGGATCCTTTCCACATTTGAGGCTCATTATCACTGGGTGAAAAACTTCTCTCCATTCATAGCCTCAGCCTCCATCGATGAATTTCTATCTGAGTCCAGATAGAAAGGAGTGTGAAGATGGAGAGATGTCTGGAGCAGGAGTTGCACCAGTCACAATGAAGAATGAGCCTTGGCTGTACCTCAGGGCTATATGCCGGATGTTTGTGGCTGAAAGTCATTGTCCAAAGATGTCTGTGTCTGAGCTGATCTTTTTCCATTAGCAGCCAGGCAGAGAGCTGCTGACAAGATCTCACCCTGAGGTGGATGTTTCTGACTGGCAGCCACACCTGCCTTCTGTCCATTGGCAGTAACAGGACTTTGGGAGATGCTGCAGTCTGAACTTTGCTAAGATGGATCCCATATAATGTAACCACACTGTCACTGCATTTCTGTTGCAGAGAAAGAAGAAACTCTGTGATGAATATCTACAAAAGGTTGTCAACTGAAAATTAATTACTTGGAAAGGCCCTGAGCAACATGCTGGAAACTGGCCCAGCTCTGAGCAGGGAGTCAGACCAGACAACCACCAGAGTCCAGCCCACCCTCTACTTGTGTTTCTGGGTTTAAAGCAGGTACCCTCTCTCAAGGGTGAGAATCAAGGGGAAAGCTTTCTCTTGTAATGTGTGCAGGATTTGTGTGCTATAGTTGATCCTTAGCAACCGGATATATAACATTTATAACTCAATGACAGATCTGTGCTGCACAGTAAGCTGCCCAGGTGGACTCAAAACTTGTCACTGATTTTTGCACTCTCTTAATCTTCCTGTTTATTCTGTGCTTCATTAAAGTCAATCTCTGCTGGACAGATTGTCACTCAGGCTAGGCCAGTCCTGCTGTCTGCACTCTCTGGGGATCACCCTTCATCCTGATAAATGGTCTATTAGGAAAGCACGTGTCAGAGAGAAACCCTCCGTGAAGCTAAATAGATTAGAGGCTCTTCCCTGTGAACAGTCTCAGTGGAATGGGGTAGGCGTGATCGTTAAAGAGGATTTAGAATGAGAAGACACTATTCCTCGGAACAGGAAATTACTCTGAGTTTAGAAAGGTACAGATTAATGCTAGTAAACATATAGAGTGAACGCTCTCAGCATTGGCTCTCACCACCTGAATGGATGCAGTGCGATGGTCTGGAAGCTGCTGAACTTCCTCATGGTGCCCCCTTGGGAATGGAGGATCCAGCCTTTCTCTGTGGTTTTGTAATATTCTGTAGCTACTGCAATTGCCAGCATGGAACACCAGTACTAAAAAGACATTTAATATTCTTGCAGTGCACTTTAGTGTTAGTGGGACCAGTATAATGACCAGCAAACCTCCAGCAAAGGGAAGGGATTGCTGGTCCTTACAGATACCTCATCCCCCAGCTTTGGCATTCTGAGTCATTGCTTCTCTGTCCTTGAACCTCTGAACACATCACAGTAACAACAAGGCCAAAAAATTCCTTACAAAAGAAAAACCTGCCCTTGAAACCATCTGTTTCAAGTGTGACTTGGTATGAGGTGTGGCACACCCAAATGCCTCTGGTTCATCTTCTGGTGCTGCCTTTTTCCTGGTGCAGGTTTCCTCAGGTGAGACATAGGCAGGGGAGAAAGGAGCTTGGTTTGCTCCTGTTCTCTTTTTTGTGGAATTTGGGTAGTGCTGGGGACAGGAGGATGAACTCAGTTGTTGCTCTGAGATTAGTGGATGTTTAGCAGAGGTTGGCTCTGTTCTGCAGGCCCTCAGAAGCAGTTTCAAGCTCTCAGAGTAGCTCTTTTTTTTTAAATAATTTTTTCCCCCTTCACTTTTATCTTCCCTTTCTCTGTGTTACTGAGTGGGAGGTGAAGGGAAAACGAATTCAGAGCTTTTCCCCACAACTGTGTGTGTCCTGAGCAGCCATTTCCTTTGGCAGCACAAGTCTCCACATTTCTGATCTTGAGCTTATTCTCTGCCCTGTGGATGTTTGGTGCTGCAGGGGTGCCTGTGGGAAAGGCAAAGGCTGTACAAAGGAGTAGGCAGGCGAGATCTTGCTGCTTCTTTCTTGCTGCCTGCAGGAACATGCAGAAGCTCTGATTTTCACCCTTGTTGGAGCCAGTCCAGCACAAACATCTCAGTTCTGTTGGCACCAAAAAGAGTGGTAGGTCCTCATTGGTGGCATTTGCACCAAAAAGAGGAGGGAATGCTGCCAGAAGACTCTCTTGTGTGAAGAGTGGCTATCACCCAGGGAGAGGATAGAAGAAGATTATGCTGAGGAAGCTAATTTTAAATGAACTAAAGGAAGATAAATTCACATTTTCCAGTAGAGCATCTTCCAGGAAAAGAAATCAAATAAAATAACAAAAGAGTTATAAACAGCAAATTCAACATTAGTTTTAATGAAGGACTAAGCAAATATTGTAGATGTTTTAATAATAGCAATAAAAAACTACAAGTATCATAACAATATACATGTTGTAAACTCATGTCATAACATGCAGTTATTGTTCCTAAACTGCATCTTGGTTTTTGCAACAGTAATATATTCTCTGCCTGCCTGGGAAGATTTGGTAGACAATGACTTGCAGTGATGGTACAAAAGTTGAAAGAGGTGATATGGGGGAGTTCTGGAAGACTCTTTTCAGCTCTCTCTTTTGTTGTTATTTATTTAAATGCAAATCTTTCAGAAAAAAAATGACCAAAATCTGATAAATATTCAGTAGCCTTGGTGCATTCATGAATGTGAAGGCAGAAGGAGATGGTGAGTCACACAGAAACTTGTCCAGGGAACAAGGCACTTGTGTTAAAGGAAGAGCAGGGTACAGCAAACTTAAATTCAGCCAAGGCCTAGGGTTTATTTTGGTGTCTTTTAACAGTCCACTTTAAAACTCATCTTTTAAAGATGTGTAGGAAAAGAGTCACTGAGGTCATCCTCAGGCAGACCTGCATTCAGGCAGCTGAAGTCAGTGCAGGCCTCTGCTCCCAGGTCCAGGAAGGACAAGGGCCTGTAAAGGCAGGTGATGTCACTGGTGGAAAAGCAGGTTATTACCAAGTGTGAGACCAGGTCATCCCACAACCTGGAGTCACAGCTGGGGTGCAGAGGGTGGTGTCCAGCAGTGTGGTTCTGCTGTGGGTGCACCATTTCAGATTCTGGTTTGTATCACTAGCAGAGCCTTCCCCAAGCCAAGATCCTCTCCCAGGGCTGGACACAGTCTGATGCAAACAGCTGCAAAAGCTCATTTTCCCTTTCTATCTCTTGGTAAATCAGTGTTTGTACAATGTGGTTTTCACTCCAAAAATGTGCTCTGGGGATACCTCTCCTTTGTCAGGCCTGAACAAGGTATGAGAGACAGCTCCTCTACTTAAACAACATTTATGGAATGCTACAAATATGTTAATTCTCTAATTTATTAAGCTTAAAACTTACTTGACCTATTTTAAAAATGTCACTGTTTGCAGGGTATCAACAATAAAAAAAATACCTGAAAGAGACCTGCAGAAAAGCTTGGGTGCATGTCACGAATGTCATGTTATTCCATGGCTTTATGTTTAAGCATCTTAATTGCTGCATCTCCTTACACTTAAAAGATTACCGACTAGAACAGCTTCAAAATTTTGTATAAATAAAATCTGCAGAGCATAAAAAGAATTCAGAGTAAACACCTTTTGGTGGTAGGTAGAGATGACACAAAAACATGTGGCTTAGTATTTGTTGTGTACTGGTATTGTTGTTCTTTTCTATTTTTAGTGTTTCTGCCATTCCTCATTATGAGTTCACTACAGAGCTTTGCCTTACAGTATGACATGACTAAGCTTATGTTTAGCATTATTATTATATCATTTGCTTGTAAACTCTGCCTATTTTATTGCTGACTTATACATTTTTGGCAATATTATTTAGAAAATAAGTGTCAACAAATGTGTAGGATTTATTTCTGCGTTTACGCAGATCAGTTTAAACTTTTCAAACCTAAGATAAAATACATCTTAGTAGAGCCCATATATATAACATTAACATTCATTTAGCACTGACTAGGACTGGTGAGAAAATTATTATTTAGGGAGGGCTTCATACACGTGGGGATGAAAAACAGCTCAGGTTTTTTTCACTGCTTCTTGAGGAAAAGGAGACAAATTCTCTATCTGATGCAGCTGAGGACATGGAGGGTGGATCTTCTACAACTAAGACTACTGCTACAACTAAGGCTGTTTAGAATTCCATGTTATTTAAGATATATCTCCTTTATAGTCTACATTTCCACATCCCATTTTGAAGGCACAATTTGAATACTGCTGGTTGGTTTTTCCTTGCTTTCAGCTGGGGACAAGCTGCTACAAGGACTCAGGCTTGTGTCCTCAAGGTCAAAGTGTCCAGAGAAGGATTTGTGCCAGGGGACTCCCTTCTACCCCTTGGGTCTGGACTGCCTTGGATGCCTTTCCCATCCCAGGCTGTGTGCAGAGTAACAGGATGCTTTGTCATGAGTTGCTGAGCCAGCTGGGGAGCCAGGCAAGGTGGGTATTCACTGCCTGGAAGGCAGAGAGAATCAGTTTTTCAAATATCAAATAGCAAAATATTGACATTCTAAAGAAGATATAAAATACAAATGTACATTCCCTCGTTTTGCATAACCAGTAGGTAAGAATGAACTGTTTTTTCAAGTCAGTTTTAAAAAGAGGAGAATATTTAGAAAGTGAATCTTGCAGCCTAGATAATTGTAACTTTGTTTTATGCAGCTGCCAGTGAAGAGTCCTGGTGCAGTGGTACTTGTAAATCATAATCAATAAACATTAATTATTTAGAACACACAGGATAAAAACGAGTGAGTATTAAAGCAGAATTAATCCCACTGTATAAACACTAGGGAACATGTATGAATTCGTAGCAAATTGATAGTGACATCCATTTGGCATCTCTATTTACATGCATAAAAAAGGTGTAAGTGGGTATTTCATTATCTAAGTGTAAATAAATTATAAATAAATTTTAACTGAACTGCATGATCTAACTGTTAAGGATTTATATCTTAAGTTAGAACATCTACAGTATATAGAAGCAGACATGTCTGGCCAGATGGTGTGAGAATAAGAAGTGACTGGATTTGAAATAAATAAATAACATGTTAAAACAACCTGGAAAGAAGAGGTGAGGCACTCTAGGAGTGATTGCTTTCCCCATGAAACTGGTAGAGGAAGGTTTTAGCACCATTCCAAGGTGGAGGAAAAAAATCAATAGTAGAAATGGCAGCACACAAGAGACAAAATGATTTAGGGAATTTACTCTGCTAGACCTCAAATGCTTTTTTGAGGTTATAAGTGATCATTACAAAAATTAGATCAAGCACCCATGGCCAAACAAATCCAAGCAGTGAAAAGTTTCTGTGTTGGAGGAGCAATGCAAAATTCTCATTTAACACAGATTTTGTGTTAGTCACACTTTTTGCTTCTTCTGTCTGCAGAAATCAGGTCCCAGTCTTGGATCCTGGAGAAATCTGATGAGAGATGTCTTTCCAAACCCACTGACAGAGGAGTCACCCCAGAGAGAGGAACAGGAGTAATAATACATATCAATGAAATGAGGCAAGGCCTGAAAAATGCTTCACAAAAGAGAAAAATTAAGGCCAGGAAGTAGGAGTACCCAAAAGAATCCTTAGGAGAACAAACACCTGTGGGATGAGAAAAAAATACCAAACAGGTAACAGAGACAAGAAAGAGGGTAGAGATAATTCCTCTGAAAATACTAAAATGAGGTTCTTAACCTGCAGTTGTATCTCTCTAGTATATGTCTAAATAGATATGGGGTCAGGAAACTGTTATTTATAAGCTAAAGCAAAACATAATATTGGGGGAGTAATTTTTTTGTTTTCTTGTTTATGGCATGCATAAAAGGGGAGTGAGACCATGACCCTGCTTTTAAGCAAGTGGCAAAATCCTGTTGACTCGAAGTCACAGTTGAGGCTTTTTACTCAGCTCCTGGTCACTCCTCACCATGTCACATCAGCACTCCCTCAGTGCTGGAGGTCAGTGAGGTTACACACACACATCTGCAAGGGCTGTGTGTTCTGTACACTGAACTGTTTGAGGCTGAGTCCCATTTTATTGTCAGGTAAAGGTAGGCACAGAGGGGTGGAGGTAGGACTAAGGCTCCTGATTTGCAGCAGAGCACTCTGTGGCTGGAATCGTGGTGCTCTGAGTGTCCCTGAGAGCCCAAACTGTCCCGGGCACCTCTGGGGAAAATGGGCCATCACCTGTTCCTAGAAAGCTTGTTTCAGTCAGAGCATGAGACCAGTACTGCTGTGTGATTGGCAACGAGCAGGGATGCTGATGGCAATGATTTCTGGGGAGGGGTGAGTGCAGATGGCACAGTGATGGCCTTTAGGAGGTGAGGATGTTCTCGTTCAGGTGCAGCATGCTAGTCCCTGTGCTAATCCCTGTGGAGCACCTCCTGTGGAAGTAAAACAAGCATTGCTGCAGGCATGCAGAAAGGCAGTAAGACAAAATAGTTTTCTGGATGCCATGCAGCAAATTAAAGACAGAATGCAGGTCACTTAATCCTCAGTCTATGTCCAATCCTACTAATTGCTCAAAGTCTCTTTGCTTTTGTCACCTACCTATTCGAAAATGTTCCCCTGCTAGTTGTTAGGAGAGCTATTAAAGAATCCACATGCAAGGGATGAACAGAATGAGATTAAGTTTTCGTACTGTTTAACAGAAATGCAGGCCTGGCAAACTCCATAACTGCAGGGTTGTGATTGTGAATCACAGCAGAAAGACTTTCATAGCAACATTTAAAGTGGAATTGACAAACCTGAGGATTATCAATCCACAAATGGTAAGAAAATTAATCTGAATAATGCAGCCCTTCAGTGCTTTAAACTTGCATTGCTTTCAGGGTCTGCAAGATTAGCCCCAGGTTTGCAAAGGAAAAGCTTTACCTGATGGGCTTTTGAGCAATGTTCCTCTTTGAAGAAATAATTCAAACCACCTGTTCTTTCTAGAGCGTTATTAGAGACCTTCATCTCTGTGCTGCAGTTATTGGTTTCCTTGTGCATGGAGTGAATTAGTGCCACGTTTCAGCTGGATTTCAGGATTGTATTATTCAGTTAGTAAAATCTATTAACGACAACACTTTGAAATGCCAGCCTGTTGTGGATGCAATGTCATGTTTCGTGGGAGGTGGTTGCATTGCGAGAAAAAGAAAATGTTTGCATAGTGGGCTGCTTAGCTCTTCTTTGAAACTGCACTTTTAGACAAGCAGGAGGAGGTAAAAAGTGAGGAAAAAAAACCTGAAAAACTCTTTATGGGTGGAAGTCTCAGCAAATTACTTAACCATATTATTTGCCTCAAAGGCAAAAGCACACCGTGCCTTCCTTCTGCTGTTATCCCGCTGGAGTCCATCAGTTTAACAAAGTTTTTAAAGCCAAGAATTAAAGCAACTTGTACTACTTCCACCACTGGGCACAGAGTATTGCAGAGGCAGAGCAAGCACACTTCTGCTTAGCTCCCTGCCTGGTTCTAACTCTGATCCACCATCACCTTGCACTTGTATCTGTGTGTTTTGCTGATAGACAAAGCATGTGCTTATTCTCTTCTTCTATCACCACTATAGTTTAAATTCATAAACTCAAAGTTCCTTCTCCTCTTATTTCCTTAGCTTCCTCTCCTGTGATACTTTTAAATTATGTCCTGCCTGTATTCGGGAGTAAAAGAAGCACATTGATATTGCTTTCAAACATACATATTATCTAAAAGGCAAGCCCATGTAAGATGTTTTCCAAATGAACTTGGTTACAATTTCAAAAGTGGATGGTTGGGAGTGAGAATTTCCAGCATATCTGGCAGTGGAAGAAGAGTAGAAACTGCTTATCTCCACACAGCCTATAAAATTCTGCAGGTCACCAGCTTCAGGTGGTGTGTCCTTATTAAAGCACCAAGAATGTTTCTAGACTCATCACAGTGAAACTGAAGTTGTTCAACAGCAGTGTTCTTCTGTTAGGACAGCCAAGGGATTGTTGAATGAGTGACAGAAAGGTTAAGTTAGAGATCTTCCAAAGGAGGACATTTTTGGCCACAAGGGACAAAGGGGGGGGGGGAGGACTGACAAAAGTTGTATACAAAGAAGCCATTTAATGCAGATTTGCCATAAGGCAGGATAATAGTGCCTGAATGTTATGAACTCCAGAAACTGCATGAACACATTATATTTTAAACACTTAATCTGTTTTACAAACTATGTACATTCTTCTGCTAAATAAGATGAATTGGGATTCAAGAAGCAGCACATCCTGACAAATCTCCTCCTAAAGGCATCCATTAATATAAATCAACAGTAGCAATTTTGTTTGATCATTTATTTGCAAGAATCATTAAGGTTTATTAGCATAATTATTCCCTGTGGGACTTCATGTCACATAAATGAAAAATGGCATTATCAATATTTAAAAGATAAGTGCGTAATGTTCAGAGTACTTAAACAGTACTCTGCAGGTGGTGTCCAGCTGGAGCAAATTAGATTAGGTTTGATTTCTGAAGTCTAGAAATATAATTTCAGTGCAACTGTTTATTTCAGAACTAGGTTCCTTATTTTGCAGGGCATAAGCACAGAGCCAAACTCTGTAGTTAACTGTAACATGTGTGTGCAGTTTTCTGATTTTGAGTTAGAAACTTGTCCTAAAATATCACAGGGGAAGCAAATGTTGTTTACGGGTGGAAATCCTTACATAATCTTGTCTTTTTTTTATGTTAAAAGTTCTATATGATGACTTGGAATTTTCTCAGTGAAATGAGAGGACTTTCTCCCCCATCTCAGTGGAGACATGGAGATGCTTTCCTGCAGTAGCTCTGAAACCAGAATCAGCTGGTGCCTCTGTACCTGCTCTGGGATCATCTTGGTACTAACAGTGAGCTTGGCTTACATGAGCACTTTGAAGCAGACACAGGGACTGATGCACAGCAGAGCCTGTGGGTAAGACTGTGCCAGTCCAACCCTGAGCAGGCAGGTGCCTGCAGTGTGGCACAGGCACTTCCTCATCTCTGAAGGACACTGTGAAGGTCAGAGTTAGGAATAGAGTACATGAGATATCTGCATGCAGTCCTGTGCCATGTGCTCTGGGATGACCCTGCCTGAGCAGGGAGCTTGGACCAGATGACCCACTGTGCTCCCTTCCAACCTGACCCACTCTGTGATGCTGTGAATCTAATTATGACAATTTGAGGGAGGGCAGATGAGTGAACTGTGTGTCAGCCCTGGCTTAGGGAAACACTGGGCATTTTTGGTGCTGCCAGAGCAAGTGCTGAGCAAGAGCACACGCTGCTTTGGGGAAAAGCTGCCAAAGGTTCCTGCACAGATGAGTGACCATCCGGGTGCTGCTCCAAGTGAGAGCAGAGGGAAGAGACTAGTGAGAGAGCAGCTGTGAGGTGCAGGGCAAAGGCAGCTCTCAGGACTGGGTGAGCCCTACTTTTGGGCAGCAGATCCCAGGTGTGCAGAGCAGCAGGGAGCATGGCACAGAGCCATGGCCACTGAAAAAGGCTTCTCCCTGCCTGTCTGCAGCCACAGCTGTGCTGTGATCCCCCAGCTATGCAGTGCCACACATCGGTGTGCCCTTGGGACACACCTGGCATGCAGGGCCCCAGAAAGTGAACCATGATGAAAGGTGAGGGACTGGGAATGCTTCACACAGGAATCCGTGGGCTTTGTCTGGTCCACAGCAATACAGAGGCAATTCACCATTTCACTGATGAATTTTCGTTGGAGCACAAAATGTATCGGTAACTGCTGTGTGCTCTTCTCCTCTCTAAAAGCTCTTGAATAAAACAACAGGGATTTTACTAAACATGCCCCAGGACTCCTCCAGACACATCCCCATGTGGGGCAGGGAAGCAGAGCCTCCACCAGCCTGGGGCTCATGACGGGGCTCTGCTGAGGCTGCCGGGCAGGGGGAAGTGCCAGGGTGAGAGATGGATGCAGGCAGCAGGACGACTTTCACATTGCTCTCAGCCCTTTCTGGGACTGATGTTTGTTTTCTGTTATTGCCCTTCAGTTGCCCTTTCCCTTGGTTGGCTTAAGGTTATGGTTACAGATTAGTTTGTTTAATACTCTGTTGTTTGCCAATGGCATCTTTCTTCCCAGTTTTCTGCACTTTGCTGAGCTCCCCTTTGGAGCTCCTCAGCTTTTTAATTATTCACTAAAGTTAAACTGAACTCTTTGGGATTAATTGTGTTTGGTGGTATCTTGTAGGAATGAAATCTTTGCTTCCAATTTAAAAGCTACAAATGAAGCTTGTTATTTTGAGGGGCACTTTTGACGTATAATTGTATCACACCTGAGAAAATAGATACAACTTCTTTTAAAACCTTTTACAAACAGAACTTTTATACCCATAAACATTTAGATTCTCTGCTAAAATCATGACCATTCACTTTCCTAAGTAAGAACTCAGTCCTTTTGCTTGAACTTATGATCTCTCTTCGGCTTCACGGGGAACAAGAGTTTGGTTAGGATAGATAGAGGGGTAAAGATCTTGCTGCAAAAACAGAAGTGTCATCACAGCATTAGTTTTACACCATTCTTTACGTAGAAGAAATATATTTGCTGTACCTAGATCATATGCTTAAAACAAATTATTAGAGGTGAAGCAGAAAGCCTGGTGCAGAAAGCAATTGTATTCTCCCCGGTGTTTGCTAGTTGAATTAAAAAGAGCACAGTGGACATGGCTCTCTAATTGTTTTCAAATCACCAAATGTGGTGCCAAACACACAGGAAAAGAAAACTCAGTCCTACAGCTAAATAATTATTAAACCCACATTTGGCTCATCAGGAACAGATGTGTTTTTGTTGAACACATTTGAAGCACTGAGTATTTTTGTTTCATTTAATATTTTTGTTTACAGTCCATAATGTCATGAGTAAAAGATCACTTCTGCCTACTGCTGCTATGGGACATATTTCCCTACTACTCCAGGATAATTAAAAAAAAAAAATTAGTGCTAAGACTTTGTTGACAGTGATAGCCCCTTAGCTGCTAAATCTGCTCTCCCATCCATCACTACTCTCAAGCAAAGCAAGCATTAGTTTCTCTGTGACTTATCTAGGTCTTTAGTAGATCAATAGCACAGCTCAGATGTTTCAGACTCTTCCCTGTTAATTCACATTTATCTTTTCATCCAAAGAAGGTAAATTACCTCACAGAGAAGCTGTGTTATCCCCAATAGTGGTTTATAATGTTGCAAAGTCAGCATGACCTACATATCTTATCTCAGCTGGAACGCATTTGTCACTGTCTCCTGTTATGATCATCTGGTAAAACGCCCTAGAAAAGAGGTAAACCTGCAAAATGGCTTCACCGCTTTCTTTTAATGACCTTTTCTGCTGTGTGCTCCTGCATCACCTTCAGTTAAACTGCTAAATAAAGGGAACTTACTTTTTCCCCTTAATGCTCCATTCCATGGGTTTTATCATTAGCATTCCTCAGCAGTCTTTGCTTCTGCTGTTGGGAGCTCTTCAGTGGGTGCTGATACTGAGAACTGGTTCATTTACTAAGATGCTGTGTTAAACTTGAGAAAGGACTGCTGACTTTAACTCTACATTTGTACAGTGGGCTGCTGGTCACCTGAAGCTTTTCAGGCCTTGAAAGTGTTTAATGCCCTTAGGAAAAAGGAATGAGAAGCAGATCACTGACCTGTGAGCTGTAACCAGGCTGCTGCAAGAAGAAATGCAGTATGGAACAAGAGTTTGATGGCATTTGGGACTCATTCCTTTCCAAACTATGGTAAAGTAGATATTTCATTATATACATGTATTAATATATCTCAATATATATAAAAATATATTCTAAAAACTTAATAAAGAAAATTTAAATGTAAATATACTTGACTTCTAAGGAGTCTGATCCAGCTGGTTGTTAAAACAGTGCATTTTTACTCTCTTTCCTCAGATGAGTGGAGCAACTGTGCCTGGACTGAACTCTGCTCTGCAGGTGTGAGATTCTGAGGTCTTTGAGAAATTAGCTGGTGTCATCAAGGAGCTCTGCTTTTTGACATGACGAAAAGGTAGGTCTGTTTTCAACACAGTGCTTGATCTTTTCCCAAATAAGAGCGAAGGAGGGGAGGCCCCTCCAGGGAGCAGCCACTCGCTGCGACCGCCCGGCTGGGAGGAGCAGCACAAACAGGTGCTTCCCCCTCAGGTGGGCGAGGATCCCCTGGCTGGGACGACCTTGGGCAGGAGAACGGGATGTGCAGAGACAGCCCAGCACAGCAGGGCCTGCCCAGGTGCACTGCCCGTGTTCCTGCACCCCTGGCAAACGTGCAGAGAGCACGGACAGGGAGGGGCAGCCCGGGGCATGGGAGCAGCCCCTGGTTGCTGCAGGGAGGGCACCAGGAGGACTAAGCCGAGCTCTTTGCTGAGGAGCACAGTGCCCAAAGTTTAGGACAGAAGCCTGCAGTTCCTGGGGGAGCTCTCAAGAAGAGATGAGAGCAGCAGTTGCATCTGAATTGAGGGAAATTATTGTTTTCCCTCTCAAAGTATTCAATTTAATGGGAGAACAGGGTAAGGGTATATTGGGTGTTTCTGTGAAGTTTTTGGGGTATTTTCCCCTCCCCGTTCTCTACATGGGCTGACTGTATGTGCTGAAAGGTTACTTCCCTTTCTTTGGAAATCTGCAGGCACAGTTTGTTTCCTGAGCTGTCCCTGGGGCTTAATTTGTGTTGGGGAAAACCATCAGGGCATTAAAGGTAAGAGTTTCTGACCACAAACTGCCATAAGGTATTAAGGATAAAAGAATTCTCTGGTTGCATTTTTTTTCCTGTTTTGTATTTTAAGCACAGTGCAGAAAATGTAGAATATACAGGAAATTAAAGAACAATGAGGCTCCAAGGACTAGAAAAAACCTCAGCATATTTTTCCACTGGGAATCTTTCTGGATATTGTTCTGTGTTTTGTCTCTTCTGTGACAGGTACACTGCTCACAAATTATATGCAAATACAAGCCATCTCTTAATTGTTTGTGAACTGACTCCTTGGTCTCTGGTATGTATTTTGTTAAAGCATTTTTACTCCCACTTTTCTGTCTGAGTGCCTTGCTGTCCTGGAGACTGAACCAAGGTGTGCTTGTGCTCTCATTTTAGAGTGTTGCTGTTCCAAAATGAGCACATCATGCAAGCAAAGATGGCATTTTACATCTGAAGGCTGTTTGCTGTTATTTCCAGAAGTGAAGTGAGTGGACTTCATTTTGTTCTTTTGTTTGGCAAGAAGGAAAATTCCATTTATTTCCAGTGAAGCACACAGCTGTTTACTGGGGAGAAAGGGCAGTAAAAGCATTTTTTGCACCTTTATCCCACCCAGCCTTGCCACCTCCAGACCTTGAGCACTGAAAGTCACTGCTGTGCCAGAGTAGTTAAAAGCTTCCTTCTTTCTCAGTCAACACCTTGGAATCATTGGGGGATAGGTTTTTTTGACTTTTATGTGTTTCCTTGCCTACTGTTGAAGAAACTGTTGAATTTATTTATTTATTTTTTTCCTAAGGAAGAGAGCTGTAGTGGTAACACCACTTGGAAAGAAAAAGTAGGGAAAGTTTATGATCTTTTTCTAACTCCTCTCTCTCTGCTTGTATCATCTTATTAAAGGCTTGGTCTCCTGTAGTTTACTCCCCCTTGTGGGAAAACACTTTTCTCATTAAAAGGGTGAAGAGTAACCAACACATCAGAAAGAATTCCACCAATTTGGGAAAATTTGTAAAAGATCAAGAACTGGTTTAAAATAATGAGTGTTCTTATCCCACATATATAAGATATAGGCACATCACCCTCCATCAATACAAACAAGCAGATTTTTTACCTAATTCTCAGAGGTGTTCTTCTCTTAAGATTCATTAATTTTAATTAATTTTATGAAGTAGGTGACAGTAATGAATTTGAAATACTGCTTTAAGTAAGCTTAAATGTCTTTAGTTTCACATAATTATGTAGAAAGGAGAATAAAGGTGAGGAAAGTGGGTGGGCAGAGCTTGGGGAATTGGAGGCCTCAATGTTGGTTTCCTTCCTGGGGTGAAGTCAGTCCAGAGAAACTCTGGAGTGAACAGTCATTCTCCAGGCAAGGTCTCCCTCTAGAAGAATTAAGGGCTGGGTTTTCCTGGTTGGGTTATCCAGGTTTGAATAAAGCATACTGTGTGCCAAGCGCCATTACAGAATCGTGTACAGTGTCTGTTCTGGTGATGTTCGTGGTTCATGTCCATGGTTGATGTTCTGCCTGTGCCTGTACCTCCCACACCTGTTGGGGACCCACCGTAACAGGGCCTTAAACTGAGTTAGAGCAGTTCTTAACTAAACGCCGCCACCTGGCATTTGTGGGTATTATAGGTGAGTCAAGTGCATTAATTTAACGATTCAAGAAATGCTCTTAAATATCAACTTCTAAAGGTCTCGCGGTGACGTCATGCGGCTCTGGCCCCGCCCACCCGGAGTCACGTGCAGGTCGGGTCGCCCTCTGGGCCAATCAGCGGGGGCGATTCACCCCGGAAGTTGAACCCGTTCCCCGGCAGCGCCGCGCGTTACCACGGCAACGGCGGCGGGATGGTGAGAGCGGGAGGGGAGCGGGGAGCGGGAAGGGGATAGGGAGCGAGCGGGATGGCGAGCCTTTCTCTTGTCGCCCGCAGGCGTCCGAGGAGCGGGAGTGGAACAAACGGGCCGCCCGGCTGCGGGCCGAGCTGGAGCGGGAGCGGCGGCTGGATGAGGCGCTGCGGGCGGTAAGAGCAGCGGGGGCGGCGCCGCCGCCGCGCTCGGGGAGGCCAAGGACGGGCGTTCATCTGCCAAAGGCCTTCTCCTTTAGCAAGGGTTTGCTGACTGGTGTAGCCTTTAAGTGCACAGTCCCTGCCTCCCGAATGTCTGTGCTGAGAGTTGTTACGGGGTGGTTTGTTCTGATTAGGCAGAGGAGAACAGAAAGCAGAGGGCGCTGCAGCTGGAGCGAGAGCAGAAGCTGGCGGCGGAGATGGCCAGGAGGGACCTCGAGAAGATGAAGGACGAGAAGCTCCGGCAGCAAGTCAGAGCCAACAGGTATCGCTTCTGAAGCCTCCCGGCTGTATCGAACTGGTACCATGGTTTGGGGAAGTTGTAGCAGAATCGGAAATGAGTAGGACCTGGAAGGGAAAGTTATTTTGAGGTCAAGGTATGATAAAAGTTAATGTTAAGCAAATTTTTTCTCAACACCAGAAAAAACTCTGATCCACAAAGTGTTCGTTTTGCATACATGTCTATGTATATATATGTCATATATGTTACATGCTCTTAGGCATATCTGTGAGCACACGTGTATGTCTGTATACCTGTACTTATATAGTTAGATGAGAAGTGTGCAGAACTGCTGATAGATGTGTAGAAATATAGGTAACTTTTGTTTTAAAATTAATTTTTTTTCTTTTTCTACTCTTTAACTAGAGCAATATTTTTCATCAGGGTTCCCCTGATGTATGGTTGGGTTTTTTTAAATTGTGTTTAATAGTGATGGAAATTTAATTTTGTCCCCCTAGGTACTTACCTCCTTGTGATAGGATAAATTTTTTTTTTTTCCTTTCCAGTCTTGAACTTCGAGAGTTAGAAAGAAAGCTAAAATATGCCTATATGAATAAAGAACGAGATGCACAGATGGCTGAAAAAAAAGCTTTTTACGATGAGAAACTGGTAATTAGCTCCATAGTGAATCCCAGCACCCAAGTCCTGCAACTCTTTGTATGAATTGTGCTGAAAATTTTTCGTTCGAAGCTGACCTTTTTAGCTAAAATAATGGTTAGGCATTCAGTGGTATTGAAAATACATTTTGTGCTATGGAGGATTAATTAACCAGTAATACCTAACTACAAGAAAAAGGTTTACTTTGCCATTTCAGTGAAAGGAGTAATGAATTAAGCTGTATGACTGCTTGTAGTTGTTATTTTGCTAGATTTGTAGTATTTATCCAAGTTAAAACTAGGTACCCTTTGTACAGTAAGTGCTTAATGCTTACTGTGGTGAATCCTTACCTCAGAGTCCAGCTGTTGGAAACATTTACTATTGTTAAACAGGTATCTGGATAACTTCAGAAAGAATTGTGAATTTTTATTGACGTACAGAATAATATGGGTGATCAGAGAGGTGATTCCGGTTATGTAAATGTCTTATGCAGAGTTCAGTGCAGGCAGGTAAAGAACATGCTGTAGGGAGGATATTCTCTGCAGTCCAACCTCAGTCTGCTCATTTTGCTGATGTGAGCAAGTCCCACTGGTGCTCAAGGCTGCACTTCCAGTGCTCCTCAAGTTAGATCCTGAGGCTTCCCTTCAAGGGTACCACTGACTGCATTAAGCTGTTAAGCATGTTAAGGCTCTGTATTTATAGATTGAGGTGGGAAACCTTCCTTTTTGGTAATGCAGCACAATTCCTTTCCATACTGTGTGCTTCTTCACTACGTGTTGTAGAAGTGGGAGTAAAAAGGAATCTTGCTTTGGTTTCCCCCCCCCAGAAATGGGAGGATGAAATAGCCCAAGAGATGAAGGAAGAGCACGACAGGTTAATGCAAGAAGAACTTGCTGCAGAAATGAGGCGCAACCAGGAGAAGATAATGTACCATCAGGAACTGGACAAACAGCTTGAGGAACAGGAGAGGAAGAAGCAGAAGGCCTATGAAGAGTTTCTGAGAGAGAAACTCATGATTGATGAGATTGTAAGAAAGATCTATGAAGAAGACGAAATGTTAGTTACTATGAATTTTTATTATTTCTTAATTTAAAACAAAACAGCTTCTATCATTCTGTATAGGAAGCTGATTTGTATGCATCTATTCCATAGAGACTAAGGCCCATTTTAGTTTTCCTTGGCAACATTTCGCTAACAAGAGACTGACTTGTGTGAATTTTCCTGTTGAAACATCAGAATGCTCCAGTCAGTCTCGTGTCCCTACCCTGCCACCTTTTGCCACCTCTCTGTTTTCCTGCCTTATGGACTGGGACAGGGAACGAGGTTTCTGAGGGCAGGGTGGTGGTGGGGGGTGTGAGAGAGAGTTTAGTGTCAATAAAAAGTTTAGGGGTTGTGTGGACTTTCTTCTCTTCTTTGATGGAGTGTGTGTAAAATGCAGTAGTAGTGAGGACCTGTGTGAACAGTCTGCACTCCTGAAAGATGTTAGACATGAGATTCCCTTCTTGCAGCAGCTCAGTAATAGGTATTTTAAATTTAGGTGTCTAGTTTCTACCTGAATTTTTAAGGAGAGTCATTTAAATCTTAGTCTCTGGGATATATTAATGCTGAGGTCAGTTTAATGTTACTCTACAGTAACAATAAACTATTTGAACATTTTTTTTTCCATCTTCTACAGGGAAAAACAACGAAAATTAGATAAAGTGAGAGAAACTCAGACATATATTGAAGAATATATAAAAGAACAAGCTATGTGGAGGAGAAAGAAAAAGGAAGAGATGGAAGAAGAAAATAGGAAAATTATGGAGTTTGCCAACATGCAGCGACAAAGAGAAGATGATTGGATGGCTAAAGTTCGAGACACTGAGGAGAAAAAACAGAAAGTTCAAAACATGGTATTAAAAATTGAAATTGTAAAAAAAAATTGTTGTATGGTTTTGTCTTTCATTTAGAAACCTTTCCTTCCTGTAACAGGTTGCTGAGACTATGGAAAGAGAACAACAGAAGCGTCAAGAACAGGAACAAATCCGCCAAGAGCTGTATCTGGAAGAACAAGAGGAGATGGAAAGGAAGAAGGAGATGGTAAGTGCTGGCAGGTAGATGAAGGGCTTTATTTCACACTTTGGATTTGCTAAGTCTGCAGTGTTATTTGTGACTTTGGGATGGTTTTGAGGGACTCCTTGAGCCCATTTTCAACTATTACCTGTCTCAAAGCAAAAGGCTTAATTCTGACATGGTTTTAGGAGTATTAGATGAATTTTAATTGTTTTCAATTCTGTTTTGGCACAAAGTATTAATTTCCAGCACTATTTCCTAAATGTTCTTAATCAGACAAGCAGTTTGTACATTAGTTTAGGTTTTGGAGAGAAAATTCTGGGTTTTGAGTTTCCTTTTCCATTCCTAATGTATTTATGTTTTATTTTCAAGCAGGAAGACAAGTGAAGGTTTTGAATACCCTTATACCCCTTTATACATTTATTTATCTTGTGAAGGAGTAGCTTTCAAGTTCAGGTTTAAGCTAAGGAGGTTAATTAACTGCTTTTTTTCTGCATGACTATTTGATTTTCCTGTGGGCCTGCCCACACTCTTGTCTTACTTTGCTGTGGGTGACAAAATGTAGCACAGGTTGAGATACCAAACACTGCTATTTTCAGAGAGGGGTTGTCTTGTTGAGTCACTTCGTGCTAACAGGGGGAAAAAAAATACCCCCTTTTGTTTTGGACTGAATTTTGAGAATCTTGTGACATTTGCCCAACTGATTAATACTGGAGAACCCTGTCAGATATGGAATGTTTGCTCCAGTTACTTATGCTAGAAGTTAACAGCTACAGTAAATTCATTCCAAGAAAAATCCAGTAGATTGGCTGATGATGGTAATTTTTTCAAAGTCCGTTCAGTAACACAGCATTTTACTAAATTCCCTTTACAGGCAGAAATTGAGAAGAGAATAAGGCAGCGCCTGGAGTTAAGGCAAACCTATGAAGAGCAGTTTGCTATGAAGGCAGCAGCACAGCGAGCTCTGCGGGAGGAGGAGGAAGCCTTCCGCCAGCAGATGTTGGCCAGGCTGGCAGAGGAGGATCGGATCGAGGAGCTGAACGCTCAGAAACGCAGGATGAGACAGCTGGAGCACAAAAAGGCTGTGGAAGAAATCCTGGAAGACCGTCGCAGACAGTTCATTGCAGACAAAGTAAGAGTTTCACACACGCCTTTGGTTTGAGCCACAGTGTTTTTCAGTGTGGGAACACTTGTGCTGTCCTGAGGGACGTGGCTGCTGTCATTAGGGAAAGGTGACAGGGGAGTTGTAGACAAATGTGGGGGGGGAAGGAGGCCTTTGCTTCAGTTTGATGACAAGGAAAAGTTTTTAGAGCCAACTTTTTTTGTAGCTTGAGAGGTTGGGGTCAGCAACACTCCTGGACCGCTGTGTACCTGACATGCTCTGCAAATACCTCCTCAGGAGCCATGGGAGCAGTGGAACAACTGCTGGCCAGTTCCCTGTCCCTGGTCAGCTGCACTGTGTGAGGAGGGGAAGTCCCAGCCTTGCTTTTAGATTAAGTCTCTTGAATTCTGATCTGAGGAAGAAAAGGTGTAAGCTGAAAACATGGAATCCTATACTGCAGTTTTCAGACCTTGTTTATGGAGTATAAATCACACATGTAATGTGAATTGTGACTTCTAGTCATCAGCATGAGAATTCATGCCTATTGCTCTTTTTCTGGGATTAGAGCAGTAGGACAGGAACAGACTAACTTGTCTGAGAGCCAAAAAGGCAGAACTGGAGACTTAATCTGCTTTCAAAAGGGCAAACACTTGGATAGCAGACTCACCCCAGGTCCTGCCATTCAGTCCTCTCTTTTGTCTGAGATTGTTTTCCAGTTGCCAAACACACATTGTTTAAACAAATGCTCACAAACTGAACTTAAGAAAACTTGTTTACTGTAGGAGCGTGAAGTTGAAGAAAGAGAGTTAGAGAAGAGAAGACAAGAAAGCATCCGTGCAATTGTTGAAGAGGAGAGGCAGAAACTCCTGAAGGAGCACGCCTGGAAACTGCTGGGTTATCTGCCTCGAGTAAGTGAAGTGTCTTGGAAATGCTTTGTGTCCGTCCTGGAAATCACTTTTCTCTTGGGTAGCTCAAGGTGAAGTTGCAGAACTGTGTAAATTCCTGGAGTCAGTGGGTGTCCTTATTGTGTCAGCTCACCTGCACTCACCTCTTGCTTTTTGAGTTGGGAAGCTCTTTACAGAAATGCTCTTTGGGCTCCCTGGCAGCTTTGATGCCTTGTGCAGGACTTGCTGAAAGCACATCCAGTGCTTGGAATGTGAAACCTGAGTTCTACAGCAGGGCTTTTCTAGCTAGAAAGGGGTCCACCACATCTTACACCCTGTTACCACCACATTTCCCAGCTGGGGTTTTGGGAGCAATTTTGGCTCGTCTGCCAAGTATTCCAAGTTAGCATGGAGGCAAGGCCTCCCCTCTGCAGCAGTGCAAGGAACTGCAGTGCTTACAGAAGCATTTCAGAGCTCACTCTGTTCATCCCTGTGTTTTTAAAAGTTAAAAGCAGTTATTGCAATAGGAATAAACTACCATTTATTTTGTATTATGCTTCATAATTGGAAAGATCTCCTGACAGTAAACAAATGAACAGAGCTGCCATAGGGATGTAAAACTACATTTAGAGTAGGGAGGGAATTATCCCACTAGTTAAAGAAATTCTGCAATTCTGGAAAATGTAAATAGAACAGAGTATAATTTTTATTCAAACATTAATATGATAATTGGTGCAGGAATTTGTAACATCTGGAGTGAGTTGTTCTTTAATGTAGATTAAAGGATAACTCATATTGGAAACATTTTGAATATACTTTTCTGGTTTGAATTTGCTGTTGTAGGAAGCCTTGGCAGTGTCAGTGTTCAGGGCTCACCCGTGTGCCACGAATGATGTCCTGCTTTGTTTACTGTGTCTGACTCGGGTGCTCCTACATCACGTTACTTCACTCAAAATGGTTCAACAGCAAAGTGCTACCAAATTTGAAACTTTCCAATATAAATGCAGTTTGTATTTTTTTTCTTTTCTAAATGCTGCAAGGTATGCTCTGTGGGTCATGCATATTTTTAGCTGTAAAATTAATTTAGAATTAATTGTAAATTTAGATTTCTGGGTTCCCCTGCTCCCTTCCCCAAAAAAATAGTTTTTGATTAAGTTGTCCAGTATCAGTTTATTTACCAAGTTATTCCTTTGTAGGAGCTAATTCAACACAGCTAAAGGGGAAGACAGAGCCCCAGCCCAGCCAGGGCCTCTTTTCACTGCAGTTTCTTAATTTTTACTAAAGCTGCACCTGCTGTGCTGGGTGTTACCACTTCTGTGAGAAAGAGAATGCAGCTCAGTGTTGTCTTCTGGTAGTGCTTGTGCGTGCAGAACAAAAGGAGTGGCTTTAGGTTGGCACCAGCTACACCACTTTGTAACTTATCTGTTCAAGTTTTGTGATGCCTTTCAGGCTTGAGTTTCAGGTTTGTTTTAAAGGTAACAACGGTATTACGGATACAAACTATCCATTCTCTTGATGGAAAATTGCAGAGATCCATAGAAATCTCTCTACTTTGTTTTCCCTTCTGATGTGTGTTTCTTTCCCATTACTGCAGGGGATACTCAAAGATGAAAATGACATTAACATGCTTGGAGAAGATTTTAGGTTGGCTTACCAGCAGAGAAGAGGTAATGAATTATCAGAAGAGAGCTGAACCTTTCCCCAGCTCAGCTCCTGCTTTGCCACTAGGTGTCAGCTGATTCCCAATGAAAACTTCCATTTGCTGTTAACAGTGAGGAACTCCTTTTTAACACCATTAAAAGTCTCCATTTTAAGACCAAAGTTCTCAGCTGATGAGCAGTTAGTTTTATATAGATGTGTGCTGCACATTTTTCATCAATAAACTGTTCTGAGTTCTCAGTTCTCAGTGGTGTAGCAATGTTAGAAATGTTTTCTCCAGCAGCACAGCAGAAACCAAGCTGGTGTAAATGCACACATGTATTCCAATATGGACTACAGGATTCTCTTCATGCACTAGTTCTGGGGGGAATGGGAAGATTTGGCTGTACTGGCACTACACTATGATCCTAATCCTCCTCAAAGTGGTAGATCTGAGATACTTTGCTGGTAGATCTAAGGCAGAGACATTGTTCCATTCTGAGGTCAGAACCACTGTTTGTACCTTTCAGTGCATAAACTGACTTTTTGTGCCATGTTCCTATTCACCTCCCCTGAGGGAGGAATCCATTGGAATCACTGAGGTCTCACAGAGGTTCATGGAAGCAGCACAGGCCTGTATTGCTCCTGTTCATTAGTGTACACATGGTATGCTCAGCTCATCTACCCTTAATCTTTTACCTAGTTCTTGATTACAGTGATGACTGGTGCTTGTAGAGCACCTGTGAATAGTCACAGCTCCTGACTTATCCCCAAGCAGCAGCTGATGGCCAGGGAAAGGTTTAATATTTTCACCTTGACTAAAGGAGTCTGTCTGGGCAGTGAGGGGCAAGTCTCATGTGTGGTTATGCCAGCCAGGGGGGAAGATGTAATGACTAAAACAAGTTATGATCATTTCTATAAAAGAGCTGTTGGTGCTTAAATTAGATGCCAGACCAACCAGCTTTGAGGGGAGATCTGTTACAGAGAACAGACAAGGCCAATTTTCCAACCACGTGTTTTAAAAAGGACGTGACATTTTCTTCTCAACTGGATCACTGGTTAATTTATTTCTGTTGCAACAAGGAATTTTCTGAGACTAAATCCTGCCTTCTTTGGACTGAATATTACCATAGATAAGGTATTGTTTTAAATGCTAAAACAGAGCAAACTGATTAACAAAGTTCACTTGTTGGACTATTCCTTGCACGGTCTGTGCTTCTCTGCTAGTTACAGAATGGACAGTTTGGCCTGACACTGCAGTAGAAATTTGTATTTCATACAACATTACAACCCAAGCTGTCAGGCTTACAAAAGTTAAACAATTTAAACATAAGCAAAATCAACAAAATCAATTTGCTGGGATATACAGTTATTGACTATTAACAAGGATTCATATACAGTCCCAAAATAATGTACCATCTGAGTTGTCTTTCAAACAGAAGCTGTTTTTTAATGGAATCAATAATTTCCCCACTCAAGAGCTTTCATGAATTCCTCTTCAGTAAAAGAAAGCATCTTGGTAGCTTCAATGTGCATCTTAAGAAAAAACAAAAAACAATTAGGAGCAGAGGTAAAAGAGCGTGACCAATACAAAATCTTGGATACCTGGGATAGCTCAAAGGGGCTTCAAATCTATAATTTGATTTTTTTTTTTTTTTGGTACTGTGGTCTGATGGATGTTCACCTGTTCCAGCTGAAGCTGCTAATCATATTTTTCTGCGAAAATTTGTAGTGTAGGGATGTGATAAATTTTATGCTAAACACTAAGTTCAGCTCTAGTAAAATAGGACTAATAGCTTTTCCTAGTTCCTTATATTGCTTTAAAAATATCTCGGGTTTACTGAGGCATGGAAATGCCTGAAAATCTAACAACTTGTGACCTCTGAAGAACACATAAGGAAACTGGTCCATGTTCTCTCAAGCTGATCAATATGTGTATTGATCACAGCTTAACATTAAAGTTATTCCAAACCAAATCATCCTCCTCCTGATACTTAGTATCTTTGGGGAATTTCTCCCCCTCTGTCATTCTTCAGGCTCTCTCTGCTTTGTGCATCTGAGCCTGCCACACAAATATGACACAAATAGCCCAAATCAAGTTTCCCTCATTCTTTCAACAAAAGGCCTGTGTGAAGCACACTCGAAGCCCTTCCACTGACTGGGAATATTGAGCACACAGGACCTTGAGCTGCCCTTCCCTGGTGCCTCCTGCCAGAAGCTGCCGGGGCAGGGGCTGCCCCCATCTCCTTCAGGTTCTTCCAGTCACAGTCTGTTTGGAAAGGACAACAAACAGGATCCCTGTGCTCTGAGTAAATGACATTTGTTTGGAAGACAAGTTAAGTGGCTTCCTCACCTGTCTGCAGTTCTGACACAGCATTTGCAGTTGCTTAAAAATATATTTGGTGCAGTTTTGTGATGTTTGTGTGAGACTCTGGGTTTGGTTCCCAGTCAAACAGAAATGCTGCTCTGTGACACCATTTCAGTGAATTCACATTCCAGGGGACAATGAGCTGCCCACATATAGAACATATGTTGAGTGAATGCTGTATAGTTTTTCTTCTCAAAATAAACTTGTAGAGCTAGAAGGGTGAATCCCGGTATCCTCAGCATCCTGTTACTGCCAGGAAAATTCTCTTGCACTGGAAATGCATGAGCAGCCTCACTTCCTCTTAATCCAGTTACCTGTCCTCCTTTGCCCTATGTTGGGCAGGTATTCCAGATTCAGAGGTGTATTTCCATATTGCAATTCCCAGTTCTTGGGATAAGTGTGTGTATTTTGTTCTCTCAAGTTGCCATTTCATACTGAACTATTCTTCCTCTAGGGGCTCAACAGCTTCGAAAGTGTTTACAAATTGTCTGGTGATCACTGCAGTGCTCAAAGGGTAAATAAAATGTTCTATTTTCTTATCTCTAAGGCTGGCCCTTCTTAAAGGGGATTCTGCTCAAAAAGCCACCACACAGTGTTTGCTTTAGCTTTCTTACAGCTTTGGTTTGAGAGCACAAAAAGTGCACTGACTTTATGGCAAAATTAATGACATGAGTTCCAGCAGAGTAGGGTTTGGAGGTGACCCACTCTGTGGTGTTTAGATCCTGTCCAGACAGCTCTGCAGCCCACAGCTCTACATGTCTCATGCAGCCTTGGAAGGGAAACTGATACAAATGATTGCACACATCCCAAGTAATTGTAAGTGAAAAGTTTGATGGAACTAGTAAGTGGAAAATTGTTTGATTTGGGCAACATCTCCTAGTATACAGTCCTCTCACTTTAATTTCCTTGCATGTAAACTCACAATTTCTTTCAGTTTGCACCATCAAAGCTCATTTGACTGGTCTATGCTGAAAATATATTTTGAGAAATATATTTACCCACTCTGCAATGTCAGAGGTTTTTCTTTTCAAGTAAAACACCCCTCCTTTTGGGAACATCCAATACAGCTTTACCAGATATGATAGTTAAATACACTTTGAGCTGTATTCCACCTGCAGTATTAATCTACTTCTCACTGTAGCAGCTTTCTATGGAAGCTGGATCACCAGTCATTCAGCATGAACTGGCACACTTATTCTACCACCTCTCCTCTTTTCAGTCTCACCTTCAGCTGCTAAAGACTCTGCCCACCCTTCCATGCCCTGAGGGAGAGGATTGGAGGGAGATGTGAAATGGATGTAGAATCAAATGACTTTCAGAGTAAGGCTGCAAGTGCAGTGTGGATGGGAACACCCTTGCAGCCAATGTTACTGCATTGTGTGTGATTCAAAGTATGCAGGATATTCCAGGTATTACCAAGGGATGGAGCTCAACTCCCCTCTTCAGTTGAGTAAATACACACCTAGGTTAAGTGCTCTGTCTTTTAATTTTTTCTTTTCTTTTTTTTTTTTGTCTGACACACAAGGACATCTGCACCTGGACACAACTGTACATGGCCAGAACATCTCAGAATTTAAATAAGAAGAAACAAATGTTCATAGAGAGAAGAAACAAATGTTCACGTTTCTTGCAAAATGTTCACTTTGAGAACCCTGGAATAATCCAGGTCTAAAATGCAGTGCTCACTCCTGAGGGGTGGCACTGTTGGAGCTGCTGATCCAACAAATAATGTGTGTGTGGGGAAAAACTAAAAAATCTCACCTGCTTAAATGGGTCCTACTGACACAGCACAAAGGGAGTTGCTGTTACTACCTGCACAGTGTTTGTTCTTGAACAAACAGATATCCTCAGTCAGTAATAACCTTTAACCATGACAGGATGCATTCCTAGTTAGGAATGGGGTCAGTTCAAAAGCAGACCAGCCTTTGCTAGAATGCAAAATGTTACCAATAGGCTCTGGGAAAAGTGAGGCTGCTGCTCTCTTGCACTGAAACTTCCCAGTCCTGGGGCTCCAGTTCCAGGATGACTTGTGTCTGACTTGACAACAGACACATTTAGCTAGAGGTTGTTTACTGAAATGCACCTGTACTCTGGTTCTTACCTTTTGTCTCTTCAAAATATCAATTAACTTTAACTGCTTTTTAAAGCCTGTAATTAGCTCTCCTTTTTGTTTCTGCAGTTTCTTGTTTTCTGTTTTTAATTCTTCAATTGTTTTGAGTTCTTGGTTAGCTACATCCTGCCAAGGGAAGAAAAGGAGAAATGTATTATTTATGAAAGTGGTGCTTTGCCAATGAAACCTGGCATTACATAAGAAAGTGAGGAACAGTAGCCACCCGTGACATTTCTGAAAAGAAATGGGACTAATCAAAATATTCCCACATTAAAACTTGAAAAAAAAAATCTCAAAGATAACAGCCCTGGTTTGCCTGTGTATGTATTAGTGTGTATGTGTACTTCCCCCTCTTTCTAAACACATCTTACGTTCATGCAAATGAGGAAAATCAGAAAGGCTTTAACTTTATTCTGTACGTTTCTTGCAGTAGCATCATCCAAGATAACTTATCCAAGCCTTTGGTGACTCGCTCCAAGTTAATTTGGGACTGCCTGGAAGACATATGATGCTTCCAAAGCTGATCAAGCTTTTAGTCTCACTCTAGCTTTACTGAGTGATCACAGATAGGAAATTGTTTTCCTAAGCCACTGTACCTTGTTGCTTTGCTTCAGTTTGTTCAGCTCCACTTTATACCTTTCCACCTCCTCCAGGGCCCTGTTCAGTCGAACCTCTGTGGCACTCTGACTGGCTGTGGCCTGCTTTTGTACCCGCTTTAGGTTCTCCAGTTCCTAATTAAGAAGCAAAGATAAAAACAAACATGGTGAATAATGGGGGTTTTAATGAATCTCGTATCAACAGCACACGTACAACAAGGCTCACCCTTGAAAGCTGAAGCGTCTGTGGAGTTCTCTGGCCTGCAGATAGAATCTGTCTCAAAGACAATTCTACTGTTAAAACATCCCCTTCTCCTTTGAAGTCTTGAAAAAGGATCTTTCTTATCTTGGATTGATCATGGAGCTGAGCATGTAAGACCACAGGACTGACTGAAAAACCTTGTATGCTCAGAAAGAGAAAAAAATGTTGCCATGTCCACTCTGTGGCAGATTTTGGAACGGTGGCTCGTGTTCCCAGATGCTTCTTCCCACCTGTTCCTTTTACCTCTTTTTCCCCAGAGATTCCTACATACAATTACCACCAAGAAGTTAAAGCAGCCCACTGAAGATGGCTGAGGGCAGTAACTATGTCATCTGGCAGAAAAGAGTTCCTTGAGTGTTTATGGCACCAAGCAAAACAGTTCCCTCTTGACTCTGCTGACAGTGTTTCATAGTGCTGTAAGTGGGGAAATGAGAAAAAGAGACCAGGTTGAGGAACAGAATAGTCAGATTAAAGATCAGGGAATACAGAGAACAGCCAAAGTAAGAGAAATGAGCAATTCTGGCAGAAAAAGAAATAGACTTTTTTTTTTAAAGTATCAAATATTTAGTAATGGGCACAGAAGGACTTTTTTTAACCAAATCAAGGTAGAGAGGGGCCTTGTTTTAACCTTTTAACCTCAGACTGCTTCAGTAATTGTTCTATTTTCTCAATTCCACACCTGCTCTATGGTGGTTATTTAAGACTTCCACATCATTTATCCAAGAAATACATACTAATTGACCTCTTTGTCTTGTATCAAGATGATGGAGCTGTGAATAAAGTCAACTAAATCTTTCATGCTATGTATTTTATTCTGCATTAATATGAAAAGCTTTGAAATACAGTCTTTCAAGCATTTAATGACCAAAAAAATAGTCTGCATGCAATGCAAATTACTTATCAGCTAATCATATCATTTAATGAAAGAATTCTAAGAATTCTCTTAGGGCTTTTTGACATTTACTGTCACACATAATACCTTATCAAGGATTTTTTTGCAAGTCATCCAGTGAGGGTATATTGTTAAATGTATTAATCCTAAAAATACCTGAAATAAGTGTTTTATTTTGTAACTAAGCAAGGTTTCTGCCAATTCTTCAATACTTAAAGGAAAAGCAGGATTAATTTTCTCATATACTGTTTCTCTAAGAGGTGGGGTTAAACGACTATGTTTGAAAAATGCATCCCATTTCAGTTTCTGGATTTTCTCCACTGCTCTGCCATGGCTGAGGCACTTGAGTGCCAGCAGGGGCTGTGATGGCACAGAGCTCACCCAGGAGGAACCCTCCCAGTGGCCTTCTGTCCTCCCAGTAGCAGCATCCACAGCACCTCTGCCTTTAGGAAGGCTCTGCAGCACCTGCCCTCCCCAAAAAACATTGGAGAGGGAACTTTTACTTAACATCAAGCCCTTCTTAAAGCAAATTATAAACCCCCTGCACAAAGCCTTAGAAGGAGTAAGAGTACAGCTTTGGTGTCTCCCTGACCATTATCTAACATTATAGCTTAGACTGAATTCATGAGTGAGAGAACACAGAGGAAGGAATGTTCCTGTAGACTGGTGGTGAAAAAAAGACAGGAAAGGTGATAGCATTTATTAGATCAATTAGATAGGAAAAAAGAGAGGAATGCTGGAAAGACAAGGATGGAAGTTTCTGGGAGCATCAAAATTCAGCTGCTGCCTGAGGTGGATGTTGCAGCAGAATGTTCACAGAGACCAAAGGCCAAAAGAATTAAATGTAAAAATAACGAAGTAGTTACCATGTTTCAGGTGAATTGTGAAAAGCAGGTGAGACTCTTTGCCTAGGCACATACAAAAAAAGGACCTGAGGGATTAAGGAAATTGTACAAATGGTTGATAAGGAAGTTTGGGGAAACTTGTGTCACAGCCAAAGTCTCCTATCATCTGTGTTGGAACAGAAATCACAACAAAAGCAATAAAAGCCCCCTAATCAGAGGTTACATTTGTGCTATCTCAACTACACAGAAAACTTTCTCTGGACTGAAAGTATGAGTCTTGAGAGTTTAGCAGCACAGTAGCACCAGTTCAGGCCTGTGTTCACAGGAAATTGCTTTTAAACGTGTCTAGAATTAATCTACACTACATTAATTATATAGTGTTGAGTAATACTTCATACCTAAAAATTAGAACAGTTTTCAGACTCCCAAGTCCACAGGAGAATTAAGCAGTTACTGCAAAATTATTTTTACATGCATGGCTTTTGCAGTTAAATAATTTCTTATAGCAGAAAAAATATGTAAAGTAACTTCTGAATTAGCAGGGAACCATTCATTACATATACTTGCCTTTTTTTCCTGCTTTAGTATTTTAAAGGACTACCACTATTTTTCATGATCTGGTTGGGAACCTTGATGAATTCTAGAAAACAACCTGTGAGGAATAATTGGAGCAACTGAGAATGGTAAATCCAGAATAAAGACAAGTGAGGGAAGTGACCACATTCTGGATACAGCAGAAGTGAATAAACTTTTCATCCCAATAGACATTTCCTAAGTACTTTCTAACTGTGACTGTGTGCAAGAACCAGCATTGACTGTCTAAGGAAATGCTGGAAATTGCCATCAATTTAAAACTTTTGTTTTAAGAAGGCTGTAAGTGCAGGTCAAACCAACTTAAGTCCAGGGTGGTGTGGATATAACCTGTCCTGTCATGCTTTAAGAGAAGGGACTAAATGACTCTGTAAATCTCTTGGCCCTATTTACTGTGAGCTGATGAGTAGTGTGAGTACTGCTATTGAATATTTTCCCTGACAGAATCACCATCAGGGTACTTATTTAAGGAAACTTAAAACTTCCAGGTATCTGCACAAAAAGCCCACCAAGACCATTTGAGTTGTAAAATGCCAGAACTACAAAGCATTAAGACACAAGCAAGCCTACACAAATGCAGTGTGTGATTTAACATAATGAGACTTTGTTAGGCTAAGTTGTGCTCCATTTTGCCCAGATTTTTAAGTGAAACATTCTCATTGCATGTGCTACACAATACTCTGTGTATTGCATGATTTTGAAGTCAACCTCTGTAGCTCTGAGTAATTAAGGAAAAACACATGCTGCCCTTAAGATTAAGTTCCAAACAAACAAAGCTGTGTGTGCAGCCATCTGCTGCCCCAGGCACGGCCACCACTGTGCCAGTGTGGGTGCAGCAGCAGCCACGTAACTGGGACTCAGCCACACTGCAGTGCCTGGTTTGCCAACAGTCCATTTTCAAGAACAAAGACACGTCCCTTCCTCTACCTGCAGGACATACTAATATAAGCTGCAGGTGCTTTCTAAAAAAATGTTCACTAGGTTCTACAGTTTACAATAGAACTCCTGTTACAGAAGTAATTTTTTAACAGTCATAATTAAAACCAGAAAAATAAAACTTCCTTGTATTTTTTAGGATTCCTTTGTGACTTTGACAGCAGTTTCTGAAAAAGGTTGTTTTGTCTCTTGTGGGTCTTTTATACAGGAATTTAATTTTAAAATACAGGAATATGTGATTGTAGAAGCAGAAGAAAAGCAGTTAGCAAAATATATTATTTCTTCCTTTAAAAAAATTGATTAGACCATTTAAAAATACGATTTCTAAAACTACTAACAGAGATTCAAACACTGCTGGGATCATTCATATCAAACTAGGGTGCAAAGGGTGACTTGATGTGGGGTTTGTTCCCTTTTGTGAGATAAATGAGAGTAATATCTGCAATACCTTTTCTAGTGCAATGACTTCTTGTTGTAACCCTTCACTTTTTTTGTTTGCTTCCTGTGACAACATTTTGTACTTCTCAGTCTGACTCTGCTGCACGCTGATTGTTCGCTGCAGTCTCGTGTTTTCCTCTTCAGTATCTTTAAGCCGAGTTTCTAAATTCTGATTTTGATCATCCTGTTTGGCAGTCAACAGCAAAAAAAACCCCACAACTAAATCATTGCAAGGAAGCAGGAGGATAATGCAGTAATAATGTCTTGTAAATAAAAGGCAGTAAAAATATACACACTATAGATATAGAGATAAGTTTTTAAAAATTACATGGCAACAACTAAGAAAACAAAACACTATTTTACCAGCATAATACTTCAAAAACAGTACCACTTCTTTCATTTAATTTTCTACAGTCTTTTACTTGAAACTGTGTTGTAACAGTATGTGAAACATTTAATT
Organism: Pipra filicauda; assembly: GCF_003945595.2. Lineage (NCBI taxonomy): Eukaryota > Metazoa > Chordata > Aves > Passeriformes > Pipridae > Pipra > Pipra filicauda. The sequence goes on along the minus strand of NW_024104976.1, from coordinate 4,397,292 downwards.
TCTCATAGCTCAAAGGTTTTGAGAAATATCAAAGTGTTATGGAATAATATGAATAACAGTGGGACATAGATATTTTGTGACATTTTTATGAGAATAGTTAAATGCACACATTAGGAAAAATTACGGGAAAAAGAAGAGAATATAATTACTGATAAACCAATCCATTATGTTTTAGGAGATTATCTGGTTTTGACTTAAAAGCAAGCTAATGATCCAGGATACATCAAGTATTCAAATTTAAGATTCTCTTAACATCCAGTGAATCCCGTATTTGATTCATGACCTACTGGCAATTACATCCCACATTAAACATTATAATTCAAGGCATTTTTCTTTTATAACCTTTGAAACTTTATAAGTGAATACTAATGCAGGTTATTTCAGAGACACATTATGCCCTTCATTTCTTTACGAAAAAGAAATCAGGGCACACACACAGAAATGGAGTCTGTGAAAACAAGTCTCTCCCTGTTGTTCCCTCAGCCCCTTGGAATACAAGCTTCTCACCTGGGAAATCCATGTGCTTTATCTAAGCTTCCTGTGACCACCTGCACCTCAGAAACTCCCACTTCTTTACATTTAAAACAGGTTTACTCCTTCCTTTTAACAATTGGACTGTGAATTGGAACCAAACCCAGAATCTACCTCAAGGCTTTGCCTAAATGAAATTTTTGTGCCCTTATGAATGTAATAAAGTTATTTTCACATCAGAGAAACTAGAGCCCAGAATGATACATTTACAAACAGAGTGCTATGGGAGCAGCACAAGAACACTACAAGGTGGTCTTCTGTCATCTGCTACAGTAACTGAAGTCTGTAGTGGTTTTGGCATGGAATTATGAAGTTCAATAGCTACTGACAGAATTGTATTTGATTTGAAAATGAAAATGTCTTTAAAATCAAATGTAACAACTTCCTTCTGATCACAGCAGAAAAGTATTGAAATGCAGAAGCACCTGTGTTGGTAAAAATGAAATAAAGTACAGATTTAAAATATCAAAATCTAATTACTTCTAAAGATTTTCTTCATGTACTTATCTCAAAAGACTCATTTAGTATCATCCTGCTCCTTAACTCTAAATTAAAGCTTGAGAGAAAACATATAGGTGTTTTGCCATATGTTCTGAATGTCATCATCACATCTGGGCCTGAGGAATAGGTGGATAAAAGCATTCTGAAGTCAAGAGCCCACACCTAAATAATCCAGTTATGGAAAATTGAAAGTTAGTTCAAAACCCTTGCTTGATTACAAGTGCATGAATCAGAGGGGATCCCTCTGGCAGACAAATACAAGCTATTTAAGGTTTTACAGTTCAAGAGATGTTTGAGCATCACTTGAAAATAGATTGCCAGACAGTGCAGATCATAAAACTCTAACAGTGAAATACCAGTGTAGCTTCACTATGCCTTAAGTTCAGCCTGATCTGCCCAAATGCATAATTCCAAATATTGTCCTCTGCATCAACTGTACTCTTGAGAACTGAGAAAGCCTAATTGCTGTTTTGATTACAACATTCCACTTAAAGTGGATCCAAGATCAGCTGTTTCCACACTTCTATCCACTGATGACACCAAAAGCACCCAACTATATTCCTCAAGCTTTTTGTTTCTCACTCTGCCCTAAACATCCCTCTCATCCCATCACCTGCCTCTGGGCACCACTTCTCTTCTCTGTACACCAAAATCTGTATTTCACTGCTACTGTTTCCTCCTCCTTTTTCTCAGGCTCTGGTAACACTGCCCTTCCAGCAGTGGTGGTTTGGGCACTCTGCAGCACCAGTGTTCCTGCAGCATGTCTTCATTCCCAGTGGTTCTTTCCTGCCTCAAATTCTTTTTCATTAACTGTATTTCACAAGCTTTTAGCCCAAGATCACATTTATACAGAAATGACTACCCTCGATACTAAGCTTTTAGTATATTTAAAAAAATAGAACCTTAGCTCTTAATACTTGAAAAGGAAAGGTTGAGAGAATTCTGTTTTGTGATTATTTGTTGAAGGGGAACCTACTCCATTTCTATAGATAAGAAAATCCAGCTCTTACCTTCTTCTTGCATTCAAACACTACACTTGCCAGGTCTTCCTGTGTAACACGTAACTTTGCCTTCAGAAATCTGATTTGAGCTTCTGTGTACATAAAAAGTTACATTTAATATCCACAAGTACTCATTATTCAATGCAGAAAAGAAGCAAGACTGATGTTAGAACTCACTTTCATGTTCTTATTTTTAGAAACACTCGACATTGTTTACAATTATTAAAGAGAAATAGGGCAAATGAAAACTCAGATTTCTAAAAAGATTTTGCAGGTTTCTCATTCTCAGGCAAAGCTTTGTATAGATTTTTTTCTTTTGATGACTGAACTTGACATCTTTAAATGGCAAAAGCTGCATAATTCTCAAAATTGAAACTTATTGAAAACTTGCATCATACTATGCTGTACATGACAGCATTTTTTGAGTCTGAAGTCAAGAAAACTGTACTGGAGGGCATGTCTGCACTGCAATCCATCTGTAGCTGCAACTTGTATAGTTACAGCCAAAGTAATTTTAAACTGAGCACAAGAAGAATTCAATGTCGACTGCAAAGCCCTCTAATAGGTAAATACCCCTCCCACACAGTAGTCTATGCTTTCTTAAAGCACAGTATTTAAAATTAAATCCATTTAATCAGGTGTTTTTTCCAAATGAAGTACTTTCTTGCTCTTGGACAGCTAGAAATGGACTGTTATGACAAAACAAGCTGTGTGTGAACAGTTTGTTCTTTCACTTCCAGTTCCCCAGATCATTCACAAGGAACTCTCCCTGGACTTCCACAGGCGTGCAGTATGGGAACAGTTTGAGGATCAAGTGGAGTAACACAGGAATAACCATTATTCACAGTAGTTATAAGGGGAAAAGAATAAAGTGGAGGAGGAGTATCTGGAGCAGAGTGGATGGGCACATGTGTTCATTTGCTGCAACAGGAGTTCTTTTCATTTCACCCACCTTCCCTTAAGAGCTGTCAAATGCAGCTTAAGCTGTAACTCCGCAGAGGCCAATAATAAGTAGGATTTAGGGAAAACTCCATGAAAAAATAAGATACAGACTGATTTTTATTCCTCCTGTTATATCCTTGCCAGCTTCTGGTAACTGGTGGCTATCGAGATGGACACCATATCAAAGCCCTTGCATTTAATCCCCTCTCAGGTACTTCTACACTACTGAGTTGTTTGATTTTCTTCATAAGACACGCTGTACTTTGGCATTCACAATATCCTGTGGCTAATTTAATTGTGCATTATGGGAAAGAGAAACACTTTGTATAGCTTGCTTTAAACCCAGTTTAATGTGGCATTTACTAGTGTTTGCATTACAGAAAGACAGCTTTCCCTTTACCATTACTGTTTTCATTACAGATCTTTCATAATGCCTTTAATTGTTTTGTTTTCAAACTGAAGATTCAAGTTCAAGCTGTTCCACACTTCTAATTGCCTCTGTACACAATTAGCTGTATCTTTGCTGGTTCTACATCCAGGATTTGAGATGGGGTGTGCAGAACTATGTTCCATACTCACCATGGGGCAGCATCCATTATATAAGAGCAGCATGGTAACAGTACAGTATTTTGGTTTTGTTATCTTCTGAAGGATTTGTAACAATTAATTTGCCTTTTCCAGTGTGAACATGCAGTAAGTTTACGCTTTTGGAAATGTCATAATTAGCCATAGCAGGTGTAATTGGAGTTATGCCTCAAGTGTATTTATTGTGAAGTAGGTGTAATTGGAGAGTCGTGTTTTCTAACAGTGTTCCTTTGCACTCTTGAGTACAGAATATAAACTTGCACTCTATCACCTCATTCAGTACCATGAGATTATTGTGCAATACTTAACACCAGTTTTAACTATTCTAAAATCACTGTTTCATACATAAATTTCTTTACCAGCTGTCATTTAGCTGTTGTGAACAATGTAAGCTCCATGACAGATCACTCTAGGGCTATACCACTACCTGTCAAAACTGCTGCTTTTTACCATTTTGTTTCCTCTTTTACTCAGCTATTAGTCCACAGACAACTTCTGTCTTAGTCAGCTGTGTGTCATTAAGAGCACTTAGTAGTAAAACCTGTGAAAATTCAAGTGCACAACTAGAACCAGATCAGTTTTGGGAAATGTCTGTGATCCAAATAGGCTTGAATTCTCACAAGAGGTAAAGATAATTAAACAATTAGCTTCCTAACTGGTCAATTTTAGTCACCTGATGAAGCTGATAAGAGGGAGGAGTATCCCTTTATAGGATGGTCGTAGGTTATAAAGGAACCAACAGCCTTGGGAAGTGAGGGGAGAATTGGAAAACAAGGAAAGGATGTTTGAGAGACTGTGATGTCCTACAAGAAAGAATGGACCTTTTGAATTCCTGGGATAATCTGAAGATTAACATGAAGTGCAACAATACATTCAGGTATTTTGTTTCTATGTGTGGGGGTATATTAGATAAAAATAGAGCTTCATCTTCAGCCTTCTGTATGTCTGTGTGCTTCTGTCATTGCTTGTTACCGCAGAGTTGAGTTATAACCTGAGAAAAATAAGGTGTAAGCCCCTGAGAAAAATAAGGTGTAAGCTACTGTGTTGGCAGCAAAATGGCTGCACTGTGGTAACCTGTAATCATGAAATAAAGATGTAGAGCCCAAGCCCAGGAAGAGTACTGCAAGGAGCTCAGGGAAAGGACAATGCTCTAGAACCTTATCACCTCACTGGCCTAAGTAGCCAAGCAAAGGCATGTTGGCCTAAGGAATCTCTTACAGGAGATTCCCACTGAGGGATCAGCCCTCTCTGTAACAGGAACTGCTTAATATCTATATCTGTTCCTTGTGAACACCATAACTGTTCTGTGAGTCTGACAATGCTGGAATGCTCTGCAACAGCTTATTTAGTATATTAAGGAGGCATTCAGAGTGTGATGAACATCCAATATCACGTGTAAAAAGCAAAAAATCAATCCAGAGTATTTTCATTTCATCATTAAAGTTACAGAAACAACTCTCAATACTCAAATATATGGCCTTGGTCAGTGAGACCTGATTACTTGGCACCAGTAATAACTCTTATTGAGTTACCTTGAATTGATTTGGTGTAAGCTTCCAGTGCAAGCCAAAGCAATTTCTTTTTAGTTCAAGGAGAAGGAACTATAAAAAAAGACAGCTGAGGGTGTGTATAGGGAGACTTGGTAACTGCAGATGTGCACAGAATTACATGAGGTTAGAAATCTAACTATTCCTGTGTTGGAATGTTGTAGACATCAAGCCATTAGGTTAAAAGGAGAGGGCTCAGGCACTTTGTGGTACTGTGGTGAATCTCTGACTTCTTCCTTGCTTTAGCATTGTAAGGAACCACACAAACTCACTTTTACCACAGCAGAGCCAAAAAGATAGATGCACATTGTTCCTTTAGCCTCTCTGGCAATCCCCTTTCCTGTTCTGTTTCTAGGACAGACAAACCCACACCATTTCAAGTGGGAAAGGATCTGGAGGCTTCTCATTCTGGCACTGTAGCTGAAACATTACCTTGTTTATGCCACTTTCTAAGATCCACAGCACTGGTCTGAGGAAAGGCTTTGGCCTCTAAAGACAGAGTCTGTGCACGGCCTGAATCTCATCTTACTGGAAATACAAGCTTAGCATCATGTACTCCTGTTTCCCCACGTTTCAACACATGTAACTATCCAAACATCTCCCTACAAAGGTGGAAATGAAGATACAAATTCACTTTTCCACAACAAAAGTTCCACATTGATATGTGATCTGATCTTCCTCTAGGACTATGCAAAGAGGAAAAACCTTCTTTCCAGTTTCCTTTAACTTAAGGGCTTTAGAATTTTCCCTGTAATTTTTACAGAAACTCCTTTTTTTTTTTTTTTTTCCCCAGGAAAACCCATTTCCAACAGTCACAAAGTAAGATTAAAAGTACTAACCATGGAAGGAAACTTACCTGCTCCCATTTCGTTTCCAACACTTGGAATAATATCATCATCTGGACAATCTGGTAAGACTCCTTTCTTTAGTTTTTCTTCAACTTTGCTTATTGCTTTTGTTAAAGAAAAACCTATGCAATCTTCCAGTACTGCAACACCATCAGCACTTTGCACTTCCATGTTTCTCATTTTTGAACTAAAAAAAAGATAACCCTAGATTTTAAATTTATAATACAAAAAAAATTAACAAAAATATAATGTATTTGCTGTTTTTAAGAGTGTACAGTTATTTACCTAATGCAATTTCATTACTTGCATTCATATGAAAGATGCTTTGATGGCAATTTCTCTCTTCTTGTGAATCTCACCTTTACCATATTCCACATAAACAAATTACAGGATTTTACATACTGTAATGCAGAAGGCAAAGAAACCACTTCTGTTTTCTACTGACAAGATTGTGGCATGGTCTTCTCATGCAACAAATTCATAACTAGATCAGAGTAAAAGAAAGAAACAGAGGAATGTTCTATTGGCTTTAGATACTATCCTGTTTTCATTTCTGCTATTCTCCCCTGCCAAGAGAATTTGTAGAATTCTGTCCTCTGTGGCTCTACTCCTACTTTGCTACAATTTCTGCATCATGATGCCTGGCCTAGGGAACATCACTGATCCTAGTAGTTGCATATCAAAGTTTTCATAAAACCAAAACACAAGGTAACACATCACCTACACAGGGTATCTCCTCAGCTTTCTTTTTTGCAAAGGTGACATTAGTTCTCCCAGGATCTGAAGCTCTTAAGTTATTATTCTAATATATCCTCATCCCAGTGAAGCCTCCAAACTCCTTGTACCTCCTAACTTTCTCCCACAGCTCTGGGTTCATCACACAGGGTCTGTATCTGCACAGTTCCACTCCAAATCTCATGAAGTACCAGCATGACAGCCCTACCTTGACCTGCCCAAGGGAGGTCCCGAGGGTCTACACTGACTTCCAAGTCCTGAAGGACAGCCTTGGCCTCTGTCAGGTCCATGTTCTGCCACCTTGCAGTCAATCTTCACCCTGTTCTGGTATTGTGCCATATCTTGTGGCAGTTCACATTTGCTCCCAAGGATCTCATGCATTTCTTGACTCTTCTCTCTCAACTATTTCTTGGGTTTACAACCTTGAATTTGCAATCTGCAGAGCTGAAGCTTCTCAGCCTAAAGCCCCTGAAAGCTGTGGTATGTTACTGACCCTCTCCTGTCCTGAGATCCCAAGATTAACCAGAGCAGAGGAGACCCCTGAGGGCCTCATGTTTCCCACACCAGCCTGCAGACCTCAGTGTGCTCTCTCAGGCTGCCTCAGGTGCTGCATTTCTGTATTTCTCCCTTGTCAGCTCACTGGGCCTCCTTTCACCAAAGGAGTTTAGAGACTTGAGCTGTCAGCCTTGAGAGGTGATGAAGTAGAAAGCAGCAGTTTCACTGTTGTAATATTAATCACATATGTTTACTGATAATTTCTGGTGCAAGTAAACAGAGACAGCCACGTGGTGGAGCTGACTGAGGAGGACCAAAAGTTTGATACATTTATTTATATAAATATAGAAGCATACACGAATAAAATAACCTGATAGACAAAAATAGCAATGAAAGGATTTTAGAAAACCAAAAGAGATGTCTGATATACCTTGAAGTTGTTCTTTTTCCCTTACTTCCAGAGTACTGTCTGTTCTGATCTGTGGGTGCAGCAACACATTTCTTCTTGCTTGCTACCTACAAATTTTTCAGAAAGGAGTGCTTTATTTTTTTAATTTGATAGGAATTATTTTTTCTAGTGTGGATTTTTTTTGGTGGTTTCTTTTTCTTTCTTTTTCATATATCCAGAATCAAGAATATTTTTCAAAGGGTGCTTTTCAGACTTCCAAAAGAACAACTTTTCAGTTTTATTTGCATTCATCTTTATCTTGCAACTTTTATGTCTGTATGCCCTAATTGTAATATATGCAGTAGTCATTGGCTTGTGGGAGTTTTTGCACACATACTCAGAAAAAATCTATGCACAGGCAAGGCTCTGAGCTGTTATCAAGGTATTAATTATTGCACTGTCATCAGAATGCATTTATTTGAAAAATGCTTATCATACCTTAAAAAATATGCTATTTTATGCACTATTTTCATCTTATAAATTCCCTGTAGAAGGAAGTTCTAACAATATTTCTGTTACTTTCACCCAAATATCCTTCAAAAATTAGAGGGGTTTCTACTGCATTCATAAATAACTGCAGATGGTGTTTTGGAAGCTTTAGCTCACCTTCTAAAAGATTCAATATAGTTGTAATTAGAGACTATTGAGTTTGTTTCTAATCTCAATCTCATTTTTCCATTGTTTCCTATGACATGTAGAAGACACTAATACTGCCTTTACTATTATACAGCTGAGGGAGGGAAGGGAAGAAAGTAGGAAAATAATTATGTTCTAATATTCTGCACTTGGAATTCTTAATTTGATGTTCTAAACACTGAACACTTCTATCAAGACTTTATAGAAGAGGAAACTTAGAGTACAAAAATCAAACATGATGTAAGTCCACTTAACCACCAGTGGCACTGAGAAACCCTGGTAACACTGTCCCTGGAGCACTGCTTTGGGCACCACTTCCTTTTGGTTTCCCACCCATGGAATTCCCCAGTGAAGCACAGCCACAAAACCAAAAGTTGTACGTGGAAATTATACTAGAATAAAATTTAACCAGGATAGTTTTGGCTTTGATACCTTGGCATGTGAGTGTGTAGGAGATGAAGCTTCAGGACTGGAGTGGAAGAGTGGATCTCTGCAGAAAAAAATAATAAAAAAAAATTCAGCGAACATATATAATAAACACTTCACAATTAAAATTCAACCTCTCTGTCAGAATAAGGAGAATAACATTTTACATGTCCAGAATAAACAATATAGCTAAGGTGGGAACATATCCTAAGTTCAAGCATAAATTCAGTCTGATGCTGTCTTTCCATTCTACCTCATTTGCCACTTAAATCACCTGGTGAGTCTATGATATAGAATGCAGCAGTTTACTTATCTACCAGCCACTTGATCTTCTCTCTTGGAATGCAGGCTACTGGCTTCTTAGATCCATGATTCCCTGCACCAGGGAGTGCTCAGCCAGTGTGCAGAGTTATCAGCCTCAACAGGGGAGACTGACAATCCATTCCCAAAGCTCACCACCAGCTCCCTGGGCAACACACACCAGACAGACAAATCCCGGAGTTCACACACAGAAAATGAAGATACAAACCAGTGTCTTCTACATCCCAAGAGGAGATAGCTCACCTATCCCAGTAGGCTCAGACTGCCTGTTGTCAAGTCCATTGACAGGGACTATCAAATGAGAATGAGGTGGAGCAATATATAAATTAAGCCTCACAGAATTTTCTCTGAAATAAGTATTACAAGTATTGTATCTGTTCTACAGATGGGGGGAAAAAAACCCCCAGGAATTAAAAAAGCAGCTTTCTTATCTGCTTATTTGGCTGAAAACTGTGCTTCTTAGTACAACTGAATTTCAGGTTAAATGATTATTCTTCAAGTCTGTTGAAAACAAGCCAGAAGTTTTAGCATGCTGTGTAATATTCAGGTTAAGTTTCTTGTCATATATATATATATATAATGTTTTTGCTTACAAAATGAGCTATATGAATGTGTATTATTGCACTAAAAGGCTACTTTTTTACTACCCTTTATAATTTTTTTACTTCAATTAAAATGCTGGCTTATAAAAGATTTAGAATAAAATTTAAATTTCTGGCTCATCAAGTCACCTAATTTTTTTGCCAGGCTGATTTGAACAAATGTTTAGATCTTGCCTTTAAAAATTTCACAGACATTCATCAACAAGAATTATCTGCACAAAGCTCTGTATTTTATTAATCAAAAAAGGAAAAAAAACCTGGAGAAATCATCTGTGTGCGGTTGGCAACAGACTTCAAGAATAGGATGATTAGTTTTTGTCTATTTACCCTATTTTCCTCATGCTTCCTTCCTATTGGCTCGCTCTAGGAGCATGCAGAAGGTGAGGATTTGCTGCCACAGAAATAGCAGTTATGTGTTATTCTCAAAAATAGGAAAATACAACACTCTTTATACTCAGGAAAACAATGATGTTCTTTCCATCAATAGGCTAAATTGTTCCTACTGTATCTGTTGTCTTATGGCCTTCTTTTAAAAAGAGAAAAAATCAAAATCACAAAACCCTACAAACAAAGCAAAACAAAAAACTCGACCTCATGGTATCTCTCAAATTCTCCCAGGGTTTCTTTCCTCTTCCCCACACCTGACAATCCATTTTCAGAAGCTGTAATAGGGTTCTGTGGTGGTATGATAAGTGAAATCAGTGTGTAAATCCTGAAAAGGTGCACAACTGAGCGGGCAGAGCACGGTGGCAGCCCTGAAACAGAAGCTGGCGTTGAACAATTCCGTCGCTGCGTGTAAACAGGCGCTGTGTGCATGAGCAAACCCTTTGTGCTGCTAATCCCAGCCCAGCCCAGGCCGTGCCTGCCCATGCGCGGGCCCTTCCCAGCGCCTCCAGCCTGGCAATGTCTGGAGAGGGAAAGTGTAAACAAAAGCTGATTTCAATGCGGTGTCACTGGAGCTGCTTTGTTGCTAAGTAATTCAAGTTTCCCTGAGAAAAATATGCTGCAAGAACTCCGGAACAACTTATTTTAAAATACACACTGACTCGGAGAGTGACTTAAATATTTGTTGGGTTTTTTCCTACGTATTTGTTTTTCCTTTTAACTTTTCTTTTTTTCCCCCCCCATGATACTACCTCTTTCTTTGCTCCAATTCCTCCCTTTCTTTCCAGTTGCTTTAGTGTTCATTCTGCTTATAAGGAATCAATAGAAATTTCAAAGAGGTATTTAAAAAATGTATCTCAAGTGCTTCCTTTAGATTTATGACCTATGTGCTTGCACAATTTAGAAATAAAAGAATTTTTAATTAAATATTAAGTACTCGGAACTAATCTAATTGAATGGCCTCAATGTTCACTCATGGATAATCAGTGTGCCTAATTCCTAGCACACATTTCTAATTTTTTTTCAATACAGCATGGGATTTCAGATCTTCCCTCACATTCACATAAGTGTTTACCAGAACACAGGCTGTGGTTGCTTTAAGGTGTTTTAATTTATGTAGGTAATTGTTAGATCAGATGCTACTCTAACAGGCTAATTGTATTTTTTTTAATTCTTCCAACATTCCCTCATTTATTTCTAAGGCACATCATCAAAGCTATTTAAACTCCCTTTGTGGAGCTGGATCCTCTGATCACATTACTTCATAAAACAGCCCTAAAACTTAACTCCAGTTTGAAGTTTTTAAAAATCTTCTGTCTAATGTTCAAAATCCATCTAACAGAACATAAACCTAAAGTGAGATCCAGAATTTGTTTGCAAAGCATGATTATACTGATAACACATTAAGTTTCTTGCCCCCTGATCCCCCAGCTGTCAGATATGGCTTTAAAATAGCTCAGGAATAATTTTAACTGCAGTTAACTTTTTCTGGTAGACAGGCTTCTATCACAGAAGCTGTGACTTGCTGTCACACCTTTTTGTGTACTGAAAACCCCTTTTGCTTTCATAAAAACTCCTTAATGATGTCACTGCTTTTATCCTGCACAAAAATAACTATTGGATCATCTCTCTCAGACTTTCATATACACTATTTCAAAAGTTTCCCAATTGCAGCTTAACAGTTGAGGCATCTTGTAGTCTGTCCCTGTATCTTTCTTTTTCAGATTAGTGGCATCATAAATTTAGGAACCTACTGATCGGATCCTTGATAAACTGTGTATCAGACTATCCTAAATTCACCCACTTCCCACACTATCAGTACACAACCCCTTCAAGAACTAAATAAGTAGTAATGCTCTTGAACAATTAAGTGAACACAAGCCATGTTCCCACTCCTGATCCAAGGGGTCTGAACACCCAGCCAAACCCCACAGCTCCATGTGTGCTCCTCCAGGCCAAAGGCACGTGGGCCCCAGCAGTGCAATGGTACCCACGTTCCAGAGGGTGGCAGCTCAATGTTTGCCTGTCTTAAGGTTTTGTGTTTGTTTTTATCAAGCACTTCCTGTCCCAGGAACATTTGGGCCAAGTTAAATGCGAACCAGTATCTGTTTCTTTGCTTTCTCAGCCAAACTGTTAAAAACCATCCACTGCTGAGTGTCTGCTGTTTGGTACCACAAAGAAACCTGTTTACCCTACCTTGCTTCTTTACAGAGGTCAGCAAACTTAGTACCCTAGAAAGAACATTCCAGCAAAATTTAGGCTTCCTTGAAATAACAAGGAACAACACTTGCTTGGTATCATTTTTTTTTCAAAGGATAGGAAAAAATTTAGACTCTACCAATCCAGTATGCCATAAAGACAGATAAAACAGGAGCATGACTAGGGCACAAGTCAGGGTGTGCAGGAGCAGCGTGGGGTTCCCCACCAATTATATGCAGCAGTTGTAAAGCACGTACCTCTGTCTGTCATCTTCAGGTGACTTAGACTGTACTGAAACTGGTCGAGATAGTATCTTCTGTTGGCCTTTCTTTATTAAAAAAAGAAAAAAAAGTAGTCGATTTGGGGGGAATATAATCCATTAAAGACAAATTACCCATTTGTAAATCACAATAACTACAGCCTACTATGGAAAAGAATGTAAACTATACTCTACTGTTGAAAAGAACTTTCCAAACACAGGAAAAGATGGCTAAAAATGAATATGTTGTTGCTATTTTGTTGTTAAATGTATATCTCTGCAATCTGGTACTGCCATGTGGTATATTAAGTGTCCTAAGAATATTTCATTTTCTGCTGTATTTAGAGAAGGGGAAAAAAAAGTGGTTTTGTTGTTGCTGTTTTCTAAAGGAAAGAGACTAGATGCTATTTTGGCTGTTTCAACTGCTTCTGTTCAAATGCCAAGCAGCTACCCTCAGCTTGTCACTGCTCAAAAGAAGAGCATGTTCACAGGCCATAAAAATGAAGTTTCAACAGTAGGAAAAGTGCATACAAGTATAGATTTCCAGAAGAATTAATAACTTGCTTTTTAAGCCTTATTTATTTGAATGAGTGCATTTACAGTGAATATATGTAATATGCAGAACACCTTCTCCAGACTGGTTTGGGTATAAACCATACCTGCCCCATTCCCTTTTTATTCCTTTGTCCCAGTTTTGTATAAATCTTGACTCTTACCTGGCACACAGCCACACCAATCTTAAAAGATAATACTGACAATAAACAGGAGCTTTTTCTGTTTTAAGAAAGTTTCCTTCTTACTAAATTCATGTTTTCTATTTATGTTGCTCATTCTTTGTATTTCTTTCAGATTGAACAATGTGTATCCTATTTCACTAGGAGGTTATTGCAACACAATCTGGTTTTCAAATACTAAATTTTATTTAGCATTTAATACAGAAGACCACCTACAGATCCTTTTCTTAAAGTTTTTTATGTGGTTTTATGTCTATATCTGCAGAAATGCTCTATGCATCTGTGTGAATACCTACCTGATGAAATGATATTAAAACTAGTTTTGCATGTGTTTTTAGTAGAAGTTTACAACTTTGAAAAAAAATAAATTAAAGCTTACGTTGCATTTGAAAGCAAAATAGTTTTGGTACCCATGGTCTAAATAATTTCTTTTTAAACTTGACCCTGTGTGCATGTGAATCAAGGCTAAATCACGTAGCAGTCTGTATAACATACTCACCATCAGCTCTTCAGCCTGACGCACCAGTTTTTCTGTTTTGGCTTCTAATTCTGCATTCAGTCGCCTGAAAGAGTAAGAATGCTTGTCACTGAGTTTTTGAAAGGTTTAAGAGAAATAAATGTAAGCATGACAGTATTTCTGCCTACACTAGGTGATATTTTAACAATTCCTATAAAGGAACACTGAAATATACTTCAGGGTTTTAAGAAAGTTATGTTTCAACAATTTCCCGGGTTTCTGGCAATTGACAGGGATAAAACACCTATACCCATCAAGCAGCAAGGTTTAGGCTGTAATTCTGAGATGTGAAGGGTGTCCCTGGTTTTGGACGTGTCACTGCTTAATACACATTTTATGTCTTTATTTCCTTGGCGTTTTGTGTGTTCACCAGAGTCCTTACCTTCAGCATACCCAGCAGCAGAGGTTGGGGAAGCAGTGATGTATAACTACATTGCTTAACCACCTAATTAAAGATGCGTTTCTATGTATCTGCACAGGTTGCAGTGAGCTGGTGCCCTTGCATGGTTCACGGTACAGTTTCAGACATGGCTCTCTGTGCCCCCTCAACACTCACAGGGGCCGAGCGCCGACAGGTAACAGAGCGAGGGCTTCCATTTAAAAGCTTTACAGCTTTTAAGCTGTTTTTAACTGGCTTAAGCTCTTATATAGTCATAATTTAGAGGCAAAGGCAGTGTTGGAGGTGCAGAGAGCCCTCATGGCCAGGCCTAGAGCCCGCCTGAGGCAGCAGTATCCCGCGGCCCCGGGCGGTGCCCTCAGCCCCCTGCGGGGTCCGACCCGCGGGACCCGGGCCCAGGGGACCGACTGTTCGCCGGGCCCGAGGGGGGCCGCCTCCTTACTTGTACTGCTCCTCCTTGGCCAGCCAGGCTCCGCTCAGCGCGCCGGGCCCCGCGGGCGGCGGGGGGGCCGCTCTCCGCACCTGCGGGGGGGACGCGTTAGTGAGCGGGGCGGGCTCGGCACGGCCGCGCTGCCCCGAGCCCGAGCCGCCGCCGCCGCCTTACCCCGGGCGTGTCCCCGGCCGGCCGGGCCCCGCCGCTGCCGCCCGCCGACATTTTGTCCGCGCGGAGGCCGCTGTGGCGTCGCCTTCGCCAGGGCAACCGGCGGCCGCCCGCCCTCCGTCCCACCCTCCGTCCCTCCGTGTCAGGGCCCCAGCGACAGCCGCGGGAACGGGACCCTGAGCAGGGACCGGCTGGCTCCCGGCGTGGCGCGGGGCTGCCACGGGTTCGGGGCGAGTGGTAAGGGCTGAGGTGGCATTTCGTTTGTCGTTGTCTTAATTATTTGTTTCAGCCCTTCTGTTGGAGCCTCTTGGCCTTGATAGGTGTTGTCCTGCCACCGTCCCTTCGTTTCAGCCTAACAGCAGCTGTGCCACCCCGTGTGCAGCCCTTCGGTGCTGTTGTCCCTCTGCATTTCCCATTCCCAGATCTCTGTGATTGTCACCTGGTTTTAGCCTTGTTCTCCACCACGTGTTTGAATCCCTCCATTATTTTTGTCCCTCGCCCCCACGAAGTCTGATTTTGCCACATTTCTCCTTCCAGTCACCCACGAGCCCGTTTTCCCCTCTCGTCCCTCATGGAGTCTGAGAGTCACAGGATGGGTCAGGTTGGAAGGGACCACAGTGGGACCATCTGGTCCGACCTCCCTGCCCAGGCAGGGTCATCGCAGAGCACATGGCACAGGATTGCATCCAGATTGTTCTGGAATATCTCCACTGAGGGAGACCCCACGCCCTCTCTGGGCAAACTGTGCCAGTGCTCAGTCACCTGCACAGTAAAGAAGTTCTTCCTCATGCTCAGGTGGAATTTCCTGGGCATCAGTTTTTGCCCATTGCCTCTTGTCCTGTTGCTTGGCACCACAAGAAGATTGTAGATTACTTACCCACTCACCTGCTCATTCACTCCAATCTCCTTTCCCAGGTTTCTAATGGATGGTGACCCTCTGTGTGACAACAGCCCCACTGTCCTGCACCCACATGGGTTACCAGGTATCTATAGAGCAAGGATAACATAGTTCTATAGAGTTACGTGGGCTCTATATTATTTTAATTAAGAGATTTGCACAAGGGAAATCAGAAGGGCTTAGCTGGCTGGAAGTAGAAGGTCTGTGCCTAGCTGAAGGATTTCTGCTGAAGTATTAGTTTCAAAACAGAAGAAATGCTTGGAGATTTTGAGCACCGAGACAGGCAGCATAATGGGATAAATGGAGGTGAAATGAAAGACAGGACAAATGTGATTAGTGGGAGACAAAAAATAGAAATATCAATATAGAAAACTGAAGTTCTTAACACTAACGTTGATACAAAGGTATTGACACAAAGGAGGAAGAGACTGAGCCTGTGAGACACATTATGGAGATGTTGAAAAAAATTGTCTATCAAGAATTCCATCCGTTTTGATAACTTTTGGATTTTTGCTAACAAAAAAAGAGGTTAATGGTGGCCTTTCAAAAAAAAAAAAAATCAGAATTTAACTCCATCAGTTATGCCTTTGGATTAGAGAAACAAGAAAGGCGAGGTCAGTAGTAGAAATATAACCTCCACAGGGGAAAAGATAGATTATGCTGTAGATTCTGTGAGATGTTAACACATCATAACCAAAGCCAGGGGTTTAAAAACCCCTCTAGTGAGGTTCTGGGGGTTTTTAAGGGAAGCAGAGGAACTAGAGAAGGGAAACAAGGTTGGCAGGATGAAAGCTATGAGGAGAAAGATGCTCTTTCCAAACAGCAACTTTTTTTCCCCAAAAATACTATTTCTTTTTGCAGAACTAAAATATGATCTTAGTAATGATTTTACTGTTTTTAAAGTTCTTGTACAATACAGCTATAAGAGCACAACACCTCAAAAATGCCAAAAGTATTAGCTAGAGGATCTCTGCTAGTTAGATACTGAGGCAACAAAATCACTGGTTGAGATTAGAGAGATTAGAGCCACTGGTTTTCTAGCCAGCTTTTATCTAAATCTTAATAAACAAAAGAGGGGTAATTTATTATATCATAAATGATTAAATATGTTAACAAACACAGGAACACAAGGTTCTTTTTCTTTAGAGCCTTCTGGGAATAATAACATGTATATATTAGGATTGCAGATTTGCACAATATTTCTAAGATCCACAACATGGTGTATTTAATATTATTTATTTTATTGAAATATTATATCAACTGGATTTAGAATTCAAGTACCTATATTTGAAATAATATGAAAAGATTAGTATGTTTGGATAAGTATTTCTTAGTGAACGTTAAAGTATTTCTCCAGAGATGCTGAAAACAGAAATAAGAGATTTTGTTACTTTCTTGATCCCTTACTCCATTAAGGTTTTATCACTTTAAAGTTGACCTGATGTGACCTGATGTGGTTAATTCTCTAATACATAGTTTGTAACTGGGTAGAGAATAGGCTTATATTAGAGACAACAACCAATGGCAAGATACATAAGGAGACAGGAAAATGTATATCAGTATTTATCTGGAAAAAAAGAAAAGCATTTGAAAGCATAGCATTGGTATGGTATAAGATTTAGCCAATAATATTTGTTATCAGATTTCCATTTTCCATTCAAATATTTTTTAAAATTGACTCAAACATCATGACTGTAAAATGAAAATGTTTTTGTTGCTTTGAGGTGTACAGTAGGTTAGGTGCAGGTTTTAACCAGATCAGTGTTTATGACCATAATGAGCTGTATTGGGACCTATTGCTTTGGACCTCTGTGATTAGAGCAGTATTTTTCAAGTGTTTCAGTTTTTGTTTTCTGAGGATCATAAGATCCCAGAATTTAATTACCCTAACAGAAATGTTAGACTCAAAATGTTGTTCACTGTGTTGCCTTTGTTTCTCTTCCAGCAAAGGAGGAGGTAGATCACAGAACAGAAGAGCTTGATCAGTACAGCTGGCAGGAGTGGTTGGGACACAGGGATGTGTGTGGCTGCTGAGCTGTTACAGTAGTTACTGCAGAAGATTGCTCAGAGTCAATATACAGTGTTTAACTTTGATTAGACCAAAGCACATATGTTATTTAGTTGTTTCCTATGGCCCTCTTCCTTCTATAGGCACAAATTTTTGTGTGATCTCTGTTTCCTCCCCCAATAAAAATATGAAAGCATGAGATTTTAGTATGAAGCTATTATCTCTACACTTTTAGACACATTTCTTGTTCATAATAACTTCTTATTGGCTTAAAGATTCATTATACAGAATTTTCTGCTCTTCTCATAAAAGTTGTGATATTTAGTAGAGACCTCAAATACTGTCAACAGCCAACACTGTAGGACAGGACAGGATTTCACTGTATATCACATTACTTGTCAGGAACAGGGGAACAGCAGTGGTTTGGCACATTGTTTTCTTCCATAAAAATCATTGCAAATGTATCAGACCAAAGAGACAACAGCTGATATGCTGGCTCAAGGTTTTGTTCTTTTTGGTTTTTTTGTAAGGCCCACTGTAAACAAATAAAAAGCATCATATTGATGCACAAATGCTTACCATTTTTAGACCAAGAATCATGTTAAGAGCCATATATTGTCTTCAGTGTGTGGTAGAGCTAAAGTCAATTAAAATTCTGTTACTACAGGCCTCTCTCATTTATCTGTATTTCCTCTGTTGATTCCACCTCTGGAAGAAAAAATCTTTTACAGGACTTGTTGCTGCCTGCCATACCTCCATCCTAGGAAAGAGGGATGCTTCACTGAGGCAACGTGACACAAAGTGTTTCATTCTTCCTTGTCAGCGAGGTTGTTTGCCCAGGACCATCTGTGCTGCTCAGATTACCCTGCTCCGGGTCAAGCGGTCACGGAGGGAGCGCTTCCCGCCCCACGTTTACACTCCTAGGCCCGAACACAGGTACTTGGCTCGGTCGGCACCCCTGTTTGTAGGCACAGGGCTCTGCAGCAGTGCCCTGCACCCTTGCAGGAGGTGTGTGTTGCCCCGGGGAGCAGGGCATGCACAGAACAAACCCCACAGCCTGGGCAGGCTCAGCCCAGCCAGGAGGAAGTAAACCAGAGACAGGCAGCACTAGCAGATGAAGGCAAATAATTTAAAGCTCCCAGGCAGTTGTTTGTTTACTTATTTATTCTAAGTGTGCTAGAGAGGATGTCAAAACTTAAATCCAAAGCATATCACTGTAACCTGAGCAACTGTAACCATTACAGCCTCTTCACACTTGAATAGTTTCTCTACCTTAAATTTCTCCTTCCTTTTTCTAGTTCCAATTTTCTGGAGGGGAGAGAGGGAAGAGCAGAATTTTGGAATGAATTGTAAGTGGAATTTAATACTTAGCAGCTGTCTGAAAACCTGGATTTTATTTTTTTTTTTTTAGCTTTAAATACTCATCTTGGTTTTTACTTTAAAATTGCTATTTCATACTCCTGTTGTGTGGCATGTATAACAGCTAACAAATTCACCTAAAAATCAGGCTAAAATACATTATTATTGTGCAATCACAGGACAAAAATATTGTAAACTCATGTACAGCATTTTCAAACATTAGTGGAATGGTAGGATCTAGACAATATGTAGGTATTAAATCAATAATCCAGACATTGAAGGGAATTCCTCAGACAGCTGTTGGATTTTTTCCCCCTAATCAGTAATAATAATCCAATGGTGTTTGAAATGGCATGATTGTATATTGGACTGTATTTTTATGCTGATATTTTCTCATGCATCTCAATGACTCCCTAAAATACAAAGAAGACCAAGTATTATTCATAGCCATGAATGTCCTGTGAAAAAGCTGCTGTTTGGATCTATGAAGTCTGTGCAAGATCTTTAGCCCTTACTGACAGATAACCCTAAGCTGGTTTACCACCAGTATGACCTGGTATCTCTTGTTTCCTAGCAGAATGACCCTGATGGATGTTAGTGCTTGTGCCAACTTCTGTGTGGCAGAAGGTGTGTGGGAACCAGGCCCACAGATTTTGAGGGACAACAGGGCTGGGGGATGGGCAAGCTGACCTATTAAGTCTCTTCCATCTCCAGTGTCTCCAGTTCTGCTTTCATATGGATTTCAGTGCCATGGAAATGTTTATTTTGTTTCTAGTAGCTGTGTAGACATATACAATACCTAGTTTCTAGGCTGGTCTAAGTTATTTTTTTATATAGCTATAACCAGCATACTTGGGCTATCCAGATTCCTATTTAAAAATACAAACATTTTTCTTTGTTCTTCTCTGCTTCACTGCACTATTGGGGCTTACTTATTTCAGTGTCATCCTTCCTAACCTAATCCAAACAATAACCTTGGCTCAACAATTTAAACATATTGAATCCCCAACCAGAGTAGTTTTCCCTAGTAATACTCTGATTACAGCAGCTTTTATGTCTGAACAGGAAAGGACCTTAAACACTAAATCTCATCAGCACTGTAAAAAATAAGTGGTGAGCATCAGTCACATTTTCTTGAAATACCACAAGTCTTTCTTGAGGCCTAATCCTTTAATCTCTGGATTTTGGGCACTTCTGTTCTGATTACTAGGGATCAAAAGGTTTGGCAAATACTCTTCAGACCACTCTTCAAAGTGGCCACTGTAATATTACCAGGTTGTTATGACAATTGTATGATTGTTTTGTTGTAGTGGTAGCTGGTATTTTTGGAAAAAACAGAGGAATTAGTTTATCTCGCATTGAAAATTAATAAAAAAGCACATGGTCCTTGAGTACAGACGGTCAGAGGATTTGAGAACATGGCAATGTTGAAGTAAAGGAGAAATACCTTTCACTGATGATGGAAATTCCTCCTACTGTGTAAGATGCAACATTTCTAATGGAGGGTACCCTTAAAGGGCTGCTGTAACATATACAAGTGCTGTCTCCTAGCTTGTTCCCAAAGCTACAGAGGGATAATTCATTTTACTGCAACTGGAAATCTTATGCCACTTCCTGCCTGAAATACTGTGTGAAGTTAAATGAGAAAAAAAGGAAAGAGTTTTACATGTCATCCATAGACCAAAATCAGTCCCTTAGGCCCTCCTACCAGACAGTTTTGTTCAATGTTCATTGGTCTGCTCTGGAAGTATACAGTTTTTTCTTAAACGAAATAATTTCCTCATCCTGTTTTAAACAAAGGCGGCATAAGTTGAAACAAATCAGTGACTCCTCCTTCACAATTTTTATTTTACTTTTTGCAAACTAGAAATAAAATTGAGCTGAATATATTCCTCTATATTTGAGCACTGGGACTCCAAAAGACTGTCACTTTACATGTTAGATCTCCATCTCAGGAAGACAACTCCACCTCACTTCTATTAAAGAGAGCTAAAAAGGCACTCATTTCCAACAGAGAGGCATTCTATTGACAAGGCAGATTTGGGAAAAGGAACAATCTTTTCACCAAAATGCAGGGCCCTGCAGTTATAACAGGAGCAAGTGCAAATCTCTCCATTCTGCTCCTGTTCATCCCAGCCTTCATCGCTGGGCTGCATTTGTTGTTCGTGTTCTTGCTGTTGTCACTAAGAAATCCAGTTTAGTGTTTAGAACCAGAACCCCAGAGCCTGAAACAGCCAAATACTCTTCTGCTCATCATGAATATTTCATTTGCGTAGGTGTGTCAGCACTTGCATCCAGTTCCTCTTCACTTGGAAGATTATGTTCTGCTACCGAGCATAAAAGTCATTAGGAAAACACTTTTTTATGTGGGGTTTGCCACATTATATATTTGAGTGTGCATATCAAGGGTGAATGCAGGTGAGGGCTTTCAGAGTTACTTTGCTGTGTTGACAGCACCACAACAGGTCTGGTCTTTACTATCAAATTGCATATTTTTATTAATTTTTCATTCAGTGCAGAGTAAGGCATATTGGTTTTGAAATATTCAGTGACTATAGTGTGCTATCACCAAGCAAATTAATATGATGTAACAAGTACAAACAAGTTATAATATTTTAAAATGTCAGTGTTGGCATTCAATGGTAGCCTTAACCTAATATAACACATGCTTTTGCATATTCTGTGTTGCTTGATAAAAGAAATGCTAATTGAGTTTGTAGTGTCAGTTCAGCCCTTGGCTTCCCTGATAATGCCTGCTCTCTGTTAGAAAACTTGTGCCAGTGTAAGAAAAGGAATTAAAAGTCAAGCTCTGTGCCCCTGTGTAAACCACCAGTATGAACACACCTGTTTGTGCATTAAACTGCACTGGAAAATTGCTTCAGCTTAGAGGAGGTATGAAGTTTTTCTCGCTGCAGTAAAAGATGTGTAGCTCCGAGTCAGCTGGGGGAGAACTCTGGTTTGTTATCTCTCGCCTGTTTTCATAAACAAATGCCGACAGCAATTGTTGTTTTTGCAGAGCCAGCAGAAATTCATAGGGGGTTTCTTTTTGTTGTTCTGCCACACAAAAAAGAGATGTTATTTTAACAACAGAATGTTTGATAGCTTTTAAAAATACAAAGCCCCATTTTTAGGCATGCTGAGCCCCCATAATTTCTCTTGAAGTCACCTCTTGCTGCAGATGCCCCACAGCACTCTGAGGAGTCCCTCACATTCAAGATCCCAACAACATTAAGGAACATCTCTGATGTGAGCACAATCACCAGGAAAAGCACAGAGGCTTTGTTTTCTATACTCCAACACAAATTGGACCGAGTCTTTTGTAAGGTGCATATGTTGAATATGTTCTTAAACTTTGCCAAGCTTCCACCTCTGCAATCAGCCTTAGCAGTAAGGTGCAAGTCAGCTTAAACTAAAGCAGGGTGTCTGTAATGGGAATCACTTTGTGAGAGGGAATGCAGAGGTAAGATTGGACATAGCTGCTGTGGGACACTTGGGGACAGGGAAACATCTGTCTACTGAAGAAACTCTCTATGCAAAAATAACCCCAGACACTGAGCTCAGTTCCCAGGCCAGGCCCATCTGAGAGAGGTTTAAAGGTTTCTGTTGTATGGTCAAAGTGGTTTTTTTCCCTTATTGCAGCTAAGGTTTTGCTAGGATTCATGCCTCATCAGGCAACAGTTAATACCAAAACACCTAAGATGTCAACTCCCTAACAAAAACAAGTACATAAATACAAAATGTATTAGTTGCATAGATAGACAAAGTAAAAGGCCCTTGCTTCCATCCCATTGCTCCTTACTGTTCTCTTTCCTAAACAAAGTTTAATCACTACTTAATGTAGGTATTGTATATTCATTGAGTGTTACAGAACAGATGTACAAGCGATGCAGTGACAGGTTAAAGGCTCTTCAATCATTTAAAATTTTTTGTCAACTGGCTTATTAGCATTTTTAAGTGAATATCTGTGTTCAAATGTTCTGAACCTTTAGTTAACAAGGTAGGAAAGAAGAAAAAACTGGCTGAAGTTAATTTTGAACAGATCAGCTTTTATGCCTTTGGCTGTCCTGAGTAAAAAGAACACTCCAAAGGCATTTAAGTTCAAAGACTAGGTTGTGGGTTCTTTTCACTAGAACCTGATGAAAAGAAAAAGATCCATTGGAACAGCTATTTTGTTTACTTAGATTTGGACATTCTCCTTCAGTGCTGGCAACTCAGATTCTGTAAGATCATGCCACTGCATAAAAAGCAGCAAGTTGAATGTAGAGATAAAAGCAAATGTTTTCATCAAAGAATTCTCACTGTAAAAAGATAACTTGAAGTGTGAAAATATTAATTGTAGAATTATGCTGGTATCAGTAAATTGAAAAATTTACACATAAGTGTAAAGTTGCATTTGATAATTTTTTTGATGCAAGAATAAACCTGTAAAAGCTCTGGTTATAAGCATAATTAGGTTGTGCGTCTTTTCATTGTAAATTGAGTCTTAAAATGTACTTAAATAGAAGTAAAACTTAAAATAATAAATTCTGGACTGAGATTGTCATAAACTGATGTCACACTTCCAGAACAGTGGCTTCACTTCTGTGAGGATCACCTGCCTATCACTGCTTAACCAGGCTGAACTAACAGCTGTATTGCAGGAGATAGCCTTAGTGCAAACTTAGTCCAAAAATGCACTAAACCCCCCCCCAGCTGATACTCTGAGGCATGAAAAGCTGCTGCACTCACTGTAAAGGCACTGTTTGTACAGGAAGGCATTACCTCTGATGTGAATTTTAATGCATTCAGTGGCAACAAACATCGAGGCTTTTCTTAGGAACCATCTAGTTAAAAGGAATGTGTGATGCTGGTCATGTAAGGTTGCTGAAGTCTCTTAATTAGTCTTTCTCCTTGTTTTAAATATTAGAAGATTAATTAGTTCAATTAGAAGCGGAATAGTTTTAAACTAAAATCAGGTTAAGGAGATACTGAATACAATAAAATCATATTTCCTAACAAGCTAACTTAGCAGAGCAGCACGGGTTTCTGAGTGTCAGACTCTCAGGGGTTTGCTCACAGCATCCCTGGTGTCTGTTCTCCTGCTGGGTAACAGCTTTGCAGTAGGCCTGAGTTACTCATGTTCTTCTGCTCCATTCATTGGCCTGAGGCACAGAACAACACAGTCTGTCCCATGTGCTGAGGAAATCAGAGAAGGAACTTTCGCTGGCTGA
This sequence comes from Pipra filicauda, assembly GCF_003945595.2. NCBI lineage: Eukaryota > Metazoa > Chordata > Aves > Passeriformes > Pipridae > Pipra > Pipra filicauda. The sequence goes on along the minus strand of NW_024104976.1, from coordinate 4,373,108 downwards.
TTTGGGAGATGATGCTGGAGATCACACAAAGTGAGCAAAAGGAAAACATCCCCAGAAAGCTTTGTCAGAGCTCATTTAACCTTGGTGAATGATCTAAGGAAAGGGTCTCCAAAGCCAGACTGGGACAGTGAAGAAAGAGCTGTTAAGAGTTCAGCACATTAAGTTGTGAGTGCAATGAGCAGAGTTAGAGGAGGTTTTTCTGAGGACTCTTTAAAGTCAAAAATATAGAAGGCTGTAGAGAAGACATCACTTAACCGGCATACAGTGGGAAATTAAGGACTGGAAAAATCTTTGTAACATATCGCTTGTGAAAGAGGAAAAAAGCAGGTAATGGCAGGGAAAATAAGTTCATTTTTCCTTTTTATTTTTGAAGTCAGTACAGCATGAACAGCGATCATGCATCCTTCCCCTGTGCTCCTCTGGCACCATGACCAAGTGCTGGCCTGCAGTAGAGAAACCACCTCCACTAAGGTTGTGGTTTATTTTCATGCAGCCTATCCAACTGTGTTGACATTAGCCGTGAAGCTGCATGGAATGTTGTTCCATGCCATGTACAATGTTGTTTTTCCTTATGTGGTCAGCTGTCCAACAGGAAATGAAAATTAACTACCTCCTTTCTGGGTTGCGTTGAACAGCTGTTAGATAAGTGCCAAGCACTTGTGTGTCTGAGCATTCAGTGTTTTACAGAGATTTGAGTTTTGTTGGAGATTCATTCTAGTATTGGAATTCTGTTTCAGGAAAGTGGTTAAGCTCATATATAGTAATAAGCATGTTAGCCGTTATCTAACTACATTGCTGAATGAAATTTCTCAATTTTTTTAATCTCCATTTGAGTGGAAATCAATCCATCTCCTGAAATATTGCTCATGCTAATCAAAACATATTTATTTTTCCTGAATGACATGCTACGTGAGTTAATATTTGCCTTTATAGTTTGGTTTCTCCTGGCAGAGGGAATAGCTTAAATTGTGTCTGGGCTACAGTAGAAAAAAATTTCATAATGAATATAAAAGAGATGGAAGAAGCATATCTAGTTCCTGCAAGTAATATGAGGTACCCTATTTTATTGTTTTAACTATGGCTGTGCTGCGCTGTTTGAAATTAGAATATTTCTTCTTTTGCTTTAAATCTGTTTCTAATGTTTCAGTCCATCGAAATGTTTATCCTTTAAATTAGTAACATGACATGAAACAATACTGTGTCTTGCCAAGTTCTTTTAGAATTTGCTTTTGTTCATGCTTTAGCTCCATTTTAAAAAAAAAAGTGTTCCTGTTAGCAGTTTCCAACCTGCACTTCTTCGCTTGCCTTACCTATTTTTCAAGTTTTTCTATTCTGTACCTTATTTTTGTGGCAGAGACTAAGATGCAGAGACCCACCTTGGGATGGGTGCTGTGGGATCTGGAGTCTCTGCAATGTGAATTGCAGTCATTGACACAGAGTAGACCTGAGCTCACTAACTCAGCTTTCCACTCATGCTGTGATATTTGTGTCTAGGTGACTTTAACCTTTCACTCTTAAAATAGCTTCTTGTTGCCACCGCTGGTTCAGCTCTGTGAGAGCACCGGGCTACAGACAGTGCATGTAACAACTAAACTTTTGTGTTCTAGGTCAACAAGTGTTCAGACATTCATCACAAAAGCAGATGAAACAGTGGCAGAAGTAGTGAGAAATTGCTCCTTTGGTTGAGGGAGAAAAACTGAAGAATGGAAGGGGCGTTTCGTTATCTCAGACACCAGAGACTGCTGACATTGCGAGTCTGTTGGCACATGCACATGTTTGACAGTAACAGCTATCATGCCCAAATTTCTATGGCATTTATTCATAATAATTCCTCCTTCTCAGTAAAAAAGCAAGGTTTTGGTGACCTTTCTAAATTTGTTTTCTGCCAAAAACTATCTATCTTAAAATTTGGATTCGGCTGAACTCCCTGGCTGGTCCGTTTGTTTGTTTGTACTCTGACCAAAGGATTACATTGACAGTTTCCCAGGATCCAGAATTGTGTTTAATCTGTTTACAGAGCTACCTATATTATTTGAATGAGAAAGAGGGAAACGAAAGTGGCCATATCTACATCAGCTGGTAGCTGTTCACAGGAAGCAGCAATTACTGTCTAGCCTTCTTCCCGGGAAAGCCCTCCCAACTGCTTCCCATGCCACGTAACTGTGCAGTGCATGGGCACACAGAATATCAAAAAAAGCATCAGAGAGCAATAGAAACTAGTTTTTGAGTAGATTAATAAGAATTAGAATAATTCCTGCATGAACAGAACTGAAGGTAATTTCTCTTGCAGTTGTCAAATGGAGCTAAAGTGGCGAGGTCAGGAGTGTGTGTTTGCAGTCAGTAGCTGTGCACTTGCGGCAGGGGAGGGACTCTGTGGCACACTGGGACAGTCTCACCTCTTTCAAATTCGCTCAGCCTGTGCAGTACCCTGTGTTTTTCCTCTTTGCTTTTTTTGGTCCCAGCTCACACATTTGTGAATCATTCAAGGGGAAAGTTTGAGAGATGCTATGTGTCAGGTCAGTGCAGGTTCATCCACTGAATGTCCTTAGAAAGCCAGAGACACTGGTGTGTAAACAAGGGGGGAGGGGAAGGGAAGGTTTAACAAGACAACCAGCGTTAATCTTTTCTTTCAATATTGCATATAACTCGGTTTTCTGATTACACACTAAACTACAGTTGTATTTTCTTTAATTCAGTTGTACAAACACGGCAGCCAATTCATATTCCTGCACACTATGTGTTGTGAAGGGTGCACAGAGAAAACCTTTGTTATTTGTGTGGTGCTAAAGGAGCTGTTCACGTTAAACCATATTCCTCTACACAGCAACAGCAAAGTAAATGACAGCATTAATTCAATCCAGAATGCTTGATAAATTGAGAGGGGTTGTTTACCTAGTATATGAAAAAGTCTCTTGGGGATGGGTTTTATTGCGATCTGCATAGTCATCCATCTTCCTATAGTGTCTGTGCTCATGTTTGTGAGTAAAACATATACAGTAATTTAGCATTCAGATAATCCCACTGCTATAATCCAGACAGATTTAGCTCAAATTTCTCTGGGATTTCTATTATCTAGATTTAGCAGTGTGGTGTTGACTGGATATTTTAAATTGCTGCAAATGCTTTTTTTTCTGCAATAAACAACATATTTTGATGTTCCCATAATTGAAGCTGTGGATTCTTCCTGGCATTAACCACATGTAAAAATGTATCTTTGTGAGGACAGTGATTGCACAGCTGGAGCATGGTTTTAATGGATTCCAGCTATTTGACTCCATACCACATAAGATCATACAATGTTTATATGAAAACCAGTATAACATATGTGAAAATATTAATGAGAATAATCTGAAGAACATTTATCTGCAGACATCATCTATTTCAAAATGAACTCAACTGCTTCAATTTTAATAATGTTTTATTACAGTATATTAGACAATATAATAATATAGAGCCTGGCTCTCTTACAGCACTTTTCCTAAGCAGATCAGAACTTTTATTGTTTTTCAGTTTGGAGGAAAAAAAGGAAGTCTGGGGGGGAAGAGAGCATCATTATCCGCATGAAATGAGGGGTTATTAAGTCCAAGTGCACTGGGCACCTTTCACAGCAGACCACCCTTTGTCATACGTTCCTCTGATTAATTGCAAATGTATTCAGGGGAGCAGAGCAGACACTATAGAGGGGGTCCAAATGTTCTTGTACCAAAAATGCCAGCCCTCCCACACGTGCTAGCACTGGTGGAGCTGCAGGAGTAAGAATGCATGTGTGGGAGATTTTTAGGAGGGAAGTGTACTGTGGGAAAAATTGTAAAGCTGCTGCTTTTACCCGAGTAGCTCGAGTGAGAGTGTCTGAATTGAGGCAGACAGGCAGAGCAGGGCAGTGCATGCTCTGTGCTCTGCCTTGTAATTGTGTTGTAAATGCACCAAGTACATTATTCACCCCCGGGCCAGATCTTCTGGGAAGAGGCTTGTGCACACTTGGCAATAATTTGATGCTAAGATTGTGTCATCCATAAGTGTCTGAGGAATTCAAAACAAGTAAACCGCTTGGAAATGTTTGGAAAACAAACTATTTGGAACCAATTGTGGGATTTGGGATACTATGTGTCATATTTTTGCTCCCTGAACTGGAGGATTCAGACACCAGTTCAGTGGGTGATTTCAGGTGTGCTGCCCCTGAAAGCACCTCCATCATGCTGTGTTCCAGGTACCTTCTCTGACTGTGCATTATTGCCAGCCCAAATACCTGTAAACTTCTTGAGAGATTTTCAATTTGGAAAAATAGAGAGGATGCTCATTTAATCAGTTGAGATAAAGCTGGTCCAGGTATAAAATTTGTTCGCTTAGTCCCCAGGCTGCAGTTTTGCAAGAAAAAGACAAACCCAAAAAGCATGAATGAGAGACTTTTATAGCTGACAATCATGCTTTTGGGTAAAACCCTTCTGAAAGAAATGTGCTGTGTCTATGTGGCAGTAGTTTTGGTTTCAGACTCGCTCTGAGTTATTCTTTGCAATACAAGAGCAGTTGGGTTTCAGAAGCAGCAGCTCTTACGGACTTGCCACAAAACAAAGTGTTCACTCCCCTCGTTTCAGTGCCCCTGCAAAAGCTGTGGGCCTGCTCCTGCTGCACTAACAGCCCCCACTTCTGAGGTGAGAAATCACACTGATGCTGAAATAGCTATCAATATCCATGTTTGATCCCCAGTAAGTCAGAACTATGAAGCTGTAATGCCAGTGAGATGGAAAAGCAATCTGATAGCTCTTAAACTGCTCTTTCTTCCAGACGGTGCCTGGGGCACCAGCTGTTGTAGATGGGAGTTTTCAAGGCCCAATTCATTTCTCAGAAGAATCTCCTTAGACCTCTAAAAAAGTGATATCAAAACCTGAGGTAAGCAAAAGAATTTAAAATGGACCTGACATAACTATGTATTAGCTGCATCTTTATTTGGACAGAAGTATAAATTAATCTAAATTTTTACAGTCAGCATCTGAGGAAGGTCACGGTGCACCACAGACCTCGTTGCTGCACACTCAGCTCAACTCATCAGACTCACTAGTTGCAGTGTGGTCGCCTGCTTTTTTTTTTCTTTGCATTTTTTTTTCATCCTATTATATCCTGACCCCTCATTCAGCAATTATTTTGATTCATGCTGAGGACAGTTTTACTCACTGCCTTTGGATTTTCACTTGCTAATGCAAATGCATCTCAAAATATCACCTTCCCAAGTTATTAGATCCGGGGTTTGATGATGCTTACTGGGCTTAGTGGAAGTATCAAACCAGCAAAGAAAGACCAAGAAATGAAAGAGCACCATGTAAATATTGACAGATTGTTTTCATGACTAAGCTATGATTATCCTTCATTAATTTGTCTATGCTTTCAGAAAGGGAGGAAATTGCTGAAAAGCATAGTAGTATTTTTTACAACAGACAACTGTGTACTGTGATTGTTGAAATTTCTATTCAAGAAATCCCTCAGAATGAAAACAAAATCAGAAAAAATCCCCACTCTGTCTTACAGAGAGGCAGGTCTTGCATGCTTAAAAGTAATACCAGCATGTTCTATCTGCATCTGTAATTTGAGATTAAATACACTGTGGATAAGGTTAAAAAAAAAATCTTTTCTAACCATTTACCAGGCATTTATGCAGTATATTGTTTCCTTTTTGACAGTTAAATTACTAGTAATAAAGCTCTGTAACTCAGCCGTGGCTGTGTTTGTCCTCTAACATGGTTGTGCAACTGCATCACCAGCACAGTGAGGGCAGACTCTGGGCCTGTAACATTTAGTTAATCACACTGTGTGCCATTAGCAGAACTGATACCTTTCTACCCCCTCCCTTAGCTTGATGCTGGAGAAATAAAGCAACTCAAACTAGCCAATTGCTGCAATTCTGAAAACAGATTTTCTGTGTAAGAAGTTGCCATCTGCACAATCATCCTTTTCCTCTTCAAGCAGCAAACAACCAGAAGGTACCAAGCCCCCTCTCTGTGTTGCAGAGGGAAGAATCCCAGACATGGCTTTGGTAGCTGTGCCCTGCTGGCTTTTTTAACCCATTGAAGTATTTTCTAAAGATGCTTTTCTTTCCATGTGCTTGGCTGGTGTTATGGTGACCATGAGTGAGTATATCAAGTTACTGGTATGGGAGTAGCCCTTCCAGGAAGCCAGAGGGCATGTTCAGTGCAAACTGTTTTTAGAAGCCTAAACAGGCACAGCTCTAAGTTGGGTGCCTGGTAAGTTAATAAAAGGACTAAACATTACTTCTCCTACCTCTTGCATGTGGACAGAATACAGCCTGTATCTGAGACAAGCCTTTCTCCTGGGTTGATATGACATTTGGGTAATCGGCCCTTACAACATTGTGTAAATAGCAATATTCTGAAACTGGGGTTAGACAGTCGGATTTTTGAGCTTGGGTTCTGCTCGAATTCGAGTTTTTAAAAACTGAAAGGGGAGAAACTAAGATAAGCAAATGAAGAAATTCCCCAACATGGGAAATTTGTATGAACAAAATGTGATCAACTCATTCTAGGATTTAAAGTGAATGAGCAGAGTGAAAGCTGCCTCTACTTCCCTTCTTCCTGATGCTTTCCTTGCTTCATGAAGGAAAGAAAATTATCTGTCTCAGGAACATCAAGTTAGGAAGGTGACCTACCAATTTATTAGTTTTACTCTTTGCATGGTGGTATAAAACATCCAGATGCAAAGTGCTCTGGTTTGTAAACAGAGCCGCTCTACTAGAGGCTGTTCACATTAAAACTGCTGAAAAACCATGAGCACCATCCCAAATAGTAAAGTCTAGGATTTTATTACTTATAAGCCCCCCACTTTCCTTCTATTCCCAGATCATACCAGTTCTAAAATGGCATCTTTTATCTAAATTTCCATAATTTCACACATTATATATATTAAAAAGCTATTTAAATACGTGTAATCTCTTAGGTTCATTTCAAAACAGCAGAGGATGTGAAGTGCTCTCTTGTACTGAGGTTCATACCTTAGTTTCTTTTTCCTTTGAATTATTAGAGCAATGTTAGAAACACATGACAGTGTGGGAACAGCTGGTTTTTGGCTGTACATGGTATTGATTTGTAAGAGTAGTGATACTGTAACTGTTCAGCTAATTAAGACATTGATAAAGCATCTTGATAAAGCATGCCATTCTTCTCCTATCTAAACTTGATACTGGGTTTTTTGCTAGGTTGAGCATCCAACCCAAACACTTTGGTTAAGACCACAAAGATGCCTGTGGGTGCTGAGAAGGCTGTAACCACCAGTGCTAACTCAGTCACTGCCATGTCATCTGACATGGAAACTGCTACCCAGCCTTTCCCTCCCACCCCCATTCATATGTTGTTATCTGCCCATGGACCAGGTTCCCTCAACAGCTCTCTGGCTTCATTCCTCTCTCAGTGGGGACCTCTCTTGATAGCCCAATTTTGGCTCTGAGCTACATCCAGTGCCTAGATAGGCTAAGTGTAAGATTTCAGCTAGATGGAATTTTGAACAACATTTTCTTTTCAACAGTCTTGGCTCCAACCCCACAGAAGATTGCTTCAGCCCAACAGAACAAAGTCCCATCCTTCAGGCAGCTGAGCCAGTTGCCTTACTTTGCCTTCAGTGTAATAATTTTGTATGTTCCACAGAGCAGGCATTCCACCCAGGGCTTCTGTTTTGCCCCTGCTGACATCAGGGCCACACAGTGCCTTACAAAGGCAGATGAAGGCATTAGGAATCTGGACCTTTGTACGTATCATAAATAAACAAATCTTTCTTTTTTTATATTTCACCCTGATAAGAGAAAATAATGTCTGTGCTCCAGCTCTATGCTGGTGACTAAAATTCTGTGTGAAGCTTATAAATTCATGCAAATAGATTAAAATTACTTTTTACCACCTTGATTCAGATTATAAATTAATGAGATTTAGTCCACCACTCCTTACTGAGGAATTCTGCAATCACATATTCGTGCTGAGGAAAACTTGTCAGTGAGATTGTTTGCAGGATAAGTGTTTGCCAGCTATTGGAATTATGATCATTGCAGAGACACTAACATTTTCTTGCTACTTATCAAATGCATCACAAATCTGCGTAGTACCTTTGTTAATTATTTAAAGTGTAGCAGACAAAGATTATATTCTTAGAATTATAACTGGAAGAATTTATGATCTCTTATGAAGTGAAAGTGATTTTGATACTTGAGCAGCATTGGGAGGAACTGCCAGTGTGAAAAGTCAAACCAGACCTGTGTATGTAATATTCTTGTCTCGCAGGAAGTAGTGGGGGTAATATGTGAAAAAGAGTTGTTCACAAATCAGGATCCTTAGGAGCTCTCTAGATGACTTTTCCTGCACTTTTTGGTATTCTGCAAAAAGAAACTTCCTCTTTCCCCTTCTGGAGCCTTTTTATGACACAAAGTGTGCACACAAAGCCACGTGTGTAACAGCTCACACTGGTCGTTCAGCAAAGGATGTAGAGTAGGATCAGGTACCAAACAAAGGTTCCAGCCACGATGGTGGTTACGACTACAAATCTCAGTGCAAAATAATGATAATCGTTAAAACAAAGGTATTCTTAAAACTCTTTCCACTGTTAAAGGCTGATTTATCTTTCCACACTACAGTGAGATGAATACCACACAAAGCCTTTGCATTGCCTTCACTCACAGCTTAATTGGAATCACAAAGTTTTCATAATGAAGTGTACAGCCTGCAGAAGATTTGTATTCCTAGTGTATGGTGTATGTTGTCCCAGGCTGTACTGCTTTCCCAAAGTGTGCACTGACAAGCTCCTCAGTGTGTTTATTACTGTACAGAGCTGTAAGCCAGCTGATGTTTATTATTGGCTGTGCAATAGGTCAGTCCAGAGTTTCATCACAAGGCATGTTCTCAAGGGCTGTGCCTGAAAGGCACTGTCCTTATGGATCAGCTTAGTGGGGAGAAGAACCTGCATCCTAATAGGGATGTGCTGAGCTCCCACCTCGGCCTCAGGGGAGAGTAGGTAAAGTGACAAGTCCTGTCCTTGTATTCCCCAAATACAACCACCCTTGATTTGTACCTGGCCTTCTTCCAGGGCTCTGGGATAGAGGAAATCCTCATGGCCTGCTTCACTCCATATAGCTGCATGAAGGTCAGCTGCAGTTACTGGTATGTGTGTTGTGTGGAATAATGAAGTCTGTGTAGCATCATGAATACATGTGTATTATACCTGTTGTGTTCACAGAGCAAAGATGCCCCCATAAATATACACACCAGACTGCTCTGTGCATGGAAGACAGATGGTATTTATTCTATATTAATTAATTTTGCACGCAGAATTTCCTCCCTCTTTAAATATCTTGAGCATCCTTTTTCAGAATCTAAATATACACATACAGATTCTTTTTGCTTTGACAACTGATTGATGTATTTTATCTCCAGTCAACATAGGTGGCCTTGGTTGTTCTAATAAGTGCTATCTTGTGTATCTTCAATCTAAATGTCATTATTATATTTCTTCTTTCTACTTAAATCAAGTTAATTGATTTAGTCAATTTAAAGATGGAAAGCAAACAATGGTGCAAACCTTCCTGAAATTTGGAGAGTTAATAGGTCACGTTTGACAGGATTTGGGTTTGCAGGTGTTGGCTTCACTGGCCATCACCTTTTTTAATAGTTTGGTTTTTCTCAGTCACTTCTTTCAGAATAATATTACACATAAGGATGAAATGCAGCCACTGCTGAAATTTTACTGTTCATTGTAACTTGTTCACAAATACTGCTTCAGACACATGATCTTTGCCATTGTAGTTTTACGCTGGAACATTTCTGCCTTACAACTACAGCCACACATAGACGTGCCTAAAAACAAAAAAGCAACAGCACCATCATGGATATTCAAACCCCATTGCTTTAAGGGATACTCTAAAGGAAACTAGGCCAAAAACTTGACCTATTTTAAAAGACATGGCAATCTGTTCTTTTAAAAAATCTTTCACACTTCATTGAGTCCTTCTCTCTCTCTCTCCTATACCATGAAAAATATTGTACAGTAGCAAGATTCAGAATTCTTCTCTCTGTACTGTTACCCACACAAATATTGCAAGCTGAAATCTGCAGTTTAACAAATTTGTTTTTCTCCATCACTGATCTTGAGAAAGAAATCATCTTAAAAATTACCAAATGCATAAATTGAACTAATTAGGTGTAGCTAACTAATATTGCTACATCACTGCACTTTTTCCCCAGTGTTAGCTGCAGTGGATCCATTTGGCAACCAAGAGGTCTTAGGATCCACAAAGGATTTGTGCTTCTAGGGACTTCCATGTTTTGAATTTGAAAACCAGAAGCAGTGAGCCACATTTCTCAGTTATTTTGCTGTTTGAAATCTGGCTGTGAAACTCTGTTTACTTTGCGTTGGACTCCCGCCAGAGGAGGCCTGGTTTTAGCAGATGGTCGTGGAGCGGAGGCCAGACGCTTCCTGCTGCGTCCTGATGAGGCACTGATAGCACTGCTCCCAGGCACGGCAGTGATGCCTCCAGCAGCCACCCAGGCTGGAGGGGCAGGCACTGCTGGCAGAAAGGTTGTGAAGAGTCCATGCAGCAGCCGTTGGGGCAAAAGCCTTTGTGGAAAAGAGGGTCCTGAAGCAGTGCTCAGAGGGGGTGGAGCTGCCAGCCAGAAGATGAGCAGGAGAAGGACTGGAGTTTTGACCAAGAGGAACTGAAGGGTTAAAGCCACATGGGCATAAACCAGTAGTGAGGAGATGTGATTCAGGGTGGGGTTGGGTCATGGGTTGGACTTGATGATCTCAGAGGTCTTTTCCAACCTGGTTGATTCTGTGATTGCTTTGGTCTTTGACAGCACACCCCACTGTCTTATGAGGGATAGAGAGTTGAAAGAAGACAAAATGGAAGCCTATAGCATCATACTGTTGTGTGTATTTACCTATCTGCTCTACAGTCACCATGTGCAGGTAGCATTTTCCTTTCCCCCATTTCTGGGAGAAACTTCTCTGAGAACAAAAATCCTTAATGTGTCCTCAGGCTTTGATCAGGTGTTTGATCTTTCAAGATGCTGCCTGCTCCCAAGATGGGAATGAAAGAGCAATGCCACAATTGCAAACGCTTATGTATTGCTGCTGCCTTGCCAATTTGCATACAGGAGAAAATGCAAACAAATTTCTCAGGAGGCTCTATGACTTGGAAATCTTCCAGAATTCCTTCAGGCAGCAGTAAGATTAAGGACACCCACAGTTTATCTGGGGATCCAGAACTTGGACTAATGTAACTAAAATTCATGGTTCCTGTGCCATGTGGCTCTGCGTTTGGGAATTTGGTGCTCTCCCACCCTCTGCTATTAGATACCTGGAGCCACTGCATTACCATGTCAGGCTTGTTTGGGTCATGATTTTGTGCAGGTGGCAAGGCCCCTGCAAACTGCAGCTGGCCCCTTCCTTGCATTAAACCATTCTGCAGGTAGGCAATGTTGGATTCTGAATGCTTGTGCCTTTCCAGTTTACTACTGGATCTCAAAAGGGAAGAGAATCACAAAAAGACCAAAGGGTTGATTACTTTATTACATGACATTTGCATATATTTCTCCCTCCTTGGCCATGATTCTGTCAGAATCTCCCAAAAACCAAGTCTCTGAGTCAGTACAAGATCAGGCATCTGCATAGGGGTCTGACTGTAAATATTTCCCCCCCTAGCTTCTACCTGCAGGAGCATCAAATATTCAACAACCCTGAAAACTGAAGGATGTCTCTGTTTAAAACCTCATTCAGTCAAGTACCAAACTGGTATTTCTTTCAGTGACAGCCCTTCCTTCCTATTCATCAGACTCGTACAGGACAGCCTGAATCACCACTTTCATGACCCACTGTCTCCTTCTAAGTAGGTTTCTTAGGCTCTAGTAGTTGGTGCCTTTTTCTACCTTATTGACTTCTTCCAGCTTGAAGACAAGCATGCAGTATCTAGGAACACGATGCTCCAGTTTTTCAAGCTCAGCAGCTGAGCCCATTCAACATTACTTTGAGACAAAGATTTACTGTACTGTTCAGAGAAAGCAATCTACAGAAATGAAGTTTCAAACTATCAAAGAACATGGATGGACCTTGGGAATTTAATCTGGTTATCGTGACATATGGAATGCAAATGACCTGTGTCTTACCCCAACAAAATGCCATTCTCCTCATCTGACCAGGCATGGTGAGCTATAGCCAGGGTGGGAGCCTGGGCCATTGCTGTCTTGCACCTGATGATCATCCCCATCTGCCCAGAGAAAGGGCTGCACACCTCCATTAGCACCCTAAAACTGCCATGCAAGGTTGGTGGGATGGCAAAGCAGAGAACTGGAGCTGTGGTTGCCAAGAAGACTGTTTCTGTCACTAGTCAGAGTGGTGGTTAATGCTCTTTCTTTGCTGGAGAAGGACTCATGATAATGGGGCCTACCTCAGACTTCCCTGGCAGTTTTTTAACATTTCCTGTTATTTGCCAAGTGGCCATAAATGCCCACCACACAACCTTGCACCCGCTCCAAACAGATGTTGCCAGACCCAGCAGAGCTTGGCAAATTTCTGGTCAAGCAGGTTTTCATTATACTTAAAGTAGCCCCTTCTCACTGCCCAGTTTGAACACAGCTCAGTTTCTCCTGTCAGTTGGGACGACTGTCAGTTTGAAGGTTTCCCAGGTAAACTGCCTTTTTTTTTTTTTTTAAGAACTGAAACCATAAAAGCTGAAGTATTCATTAAAATTTGTTGGGTGAATTACTAGTTATTGCACTTTCATTTTACAGGTGCTACACATGAATGGAGATAACAAAACAAAGAGAACCAGAGGGAAATGTCTTGGGCATAGCTCAGGATACACAGAGACAGACATCCCTAGGGAAGGAGAGTTGCAAAAAGGCATCAAAATGGAGTTCACTGAACTGCCTTTTAAAGCTTTTGGAAGTGTCTTTTTTTAGCAAGCCTTTAAAGTCAATTATCCTCCCAGAATGTGTTTCTTGTTTGTCTTGAGGATAAAGACAGTGAGATTTCATTATTTATCTGCCTCTGAGCGTGCAGGTCCCTGGCCCTGTGCTAGACAAGAGGCGGCAGATACCTCTCCATTGACAGGAGAGCGGGAAAAGCACCTTCCCCTCAGTGCTGGCTGCGAGCTGGAGAAAGGGCAGCGAGGCATTCCTCCTTGGATGCAGGAGACACCGTATTCCCCGACTGTCAAACACAATTCATAATGGAAGAAAAAACAAAACAAAGCCACGCTAAAGTACTGTAGGGGAAATCCTGGAAAATAGGTTAGACGGTATTTAAGCACAACTTCTTCCCTGCAAAGAGGGCTTGTGTTAGATCCCAAGCTCCAGAAATGGAGGAAAAATGAACACAGTTTTTTAGAATTGACCTGGCAAAATGGAGTTGGCTCCCGCCTGTCACAGGATGACACAGTGGAGATTGTCCTCGTGCAGGCAGCCAGGCCTTTCTTTCCCCAAAACACCTCTTCCATTCTGTTGAAGATCATCCTCGAAGGAATGTATCTGTCTGGTACAGGAGACTTCCAGTGTTTCTGAGTTAGAAAAGACAGGAATTTTAGCATTAATGCAGCAACATCAGTTTCTAGACATGCACAGTCTGTCTGCAGAAGGGGAGAGGAAGCCCCCAACCTACCTGCTCTGAGCTCAGCTGCTGCGCTCTTCAGTAAGGACAGACGTTTGGAAAATGGGAAAGAACGAGAAAGATCTCAGTCCTGCCAATACTGGTCATGTTTCTGACATGCTTAAACTTTCACACATGCCTTCATTAAGAGTAATGGGACTTAAAATTAACTCCTGTGTATTACTTTAGGTGTGTTTCTTATACACTGCTGACAAGGAGCTCAATCCCTGTGTCAAACGAAGGTTTTCAGAGCCATTAGGTACAAGAACTGCAGCAGGGTCCTTGAATGATATTCCTTGGATGATATTCCCTGGAGATGTCCACTCAGTCCATCTGAGTTCAGGTTCATCTCACAGCTGTTAAATAATTCCCCTCAGTATCTTCAAGTTAGTTCCGTCAGCACTAGTTCTCTGTTTACACAATAATTCTGGATCTGTTTGTTCTTTGCTGGAGTTATGTATGATCACATAATCTGCATATAAATTGCCACTTTTTTTGCCCATTTTGCACAGGTGCAGAAACTACAAAACAAGGCAAGTTCAGGTGGTTGTGTAGGAGTCAGCCAATGTGGCCTCCATTTATGGGCCTGCCTGCTGCATAAAGGGAAATATAGAGCGTGGGCTTCCGTGCTGTAGTTAAACACAACACAGACCCATTTCTTCCAAGTATCAGGCTGTGAAAAAAATGTTAAATTCTACTTTACTGCTACGCCTGAGAAGGAAATCTCTTCTGTAGACAAAATGAGACCCCAATCTTATTTTAGGCCTTTGTGGAATCTTATTTTAAGCCTGCTAGGAACAGGCTTATAGTTGAAGGGCTTCACACCCAAAAGGCACAGGAAAAAAAAAGTTGCTTTTTTTTAAAGATGGATTGATGATGAGATATGGGAGCACAGACGTAGCTTCTGAGGCCCACGGCCCACTTTCACCACAAAAATGCAACCTGGGAATCTGGCCCTCTTGTTTAATCTCTCTCAGTTTAATCTCATTCTGCCTTAAACACCTGGTGTGATTTCAGGGTGGCAACCCTCTGGTGCCAGCCCTGCATGGCACAGCAGATTTTGCAGAAGAGAAGTCACTAATTAATTTTTTTTTGTCCTGTGATGCCCACACAGCTGTAAATAAACGTGATTACAAGCTGACATGGCTGGGAACTAAATTCATGGGGAACTAAATTCATGAAGAACTAAATAATAAACTGGTCTTCTAGCTGCTGGTTTAGACTGCAAGTAACAATGAAATGATACGTATTTTTGCCATGTATTGTAATAGTCTATGATCCTGCAAACATGATGCACATCTGTTGAACTTTATTCTGATGTGTAGGGCCAGCGATTTCAATCTGGGACTGATAGATATTCAGAATTCTTTAATGGCTCTGCGGGTTAAGTTTTGGCCAGGCAGATGTGACAGGGTCCAACCAAAGATCTCAACAGAGGCAACCCTGGCTCTGTTAATACAATTGATAATAAGTGGAAATTGCCACAAAACTAGAAAATATCACCCAGGACATTCACCTTTGTCTTCCCGTGCCAGTTTACCTGCATACTGATGTAGTTTTCTTGCAAAAAGCATAGCAGTTCGGGATTTTAAATTGTTGTCGGACTGGGTAGTTCACAGTTTACTTCTGATTACAATTTTTACTTGTATTTTTCTCTTCTTTATTTTTTGGATGACCTTCAGAAATTTCCAATTGATGTTAAAAAATGTTTTGAATAAGAGGGAGGAACAAAAGACCTTATTTTTTGTGGATCTGATGAGAGGTTTTATAAGGGGAAGATCACCGTCATTGTCATCGCTATTAACGTTCTGATTTTGGAGCAGTGGAAACGTAAGCAAAGATTTATTTTTGAAAGGCCTCGCTTTGGTTGATGACAAAATACTCACCTCCTAAATTTAGCAATGCTGTGTCTCCATGTGTATATTTACATTATTAGTCACCTTTAGGCCCACGTTTTCTGTGATCAGCAGAGGCTTGGAAGTCACTCCTTCATCCTTGTGTACCACTGTCAGAGAGGGCACTTGGGTGTCCTTGCCCCTGCCCAGTGGGCTGAAGCTGTGAATTCAAGTGGGAACACTACCAGAATTGGAGTGACTGGGAAAAGAGGGGCAACACAGGGGCAGCTTGAGCTGTCTTTGTTATCATGACCATGGTGGGAAAAGAAACAATAACCATAGAATATCCAGAGCCCACATGGATCATTCAGTCCAACTCCTAATCATGACTATAATAACTTCCACCTTGTATCATCATAGTCCCCGAATTTGGGTATTTATTCCCCCATTGCCCCAGGTTTTGCAGTTCCTCTGGCTTTTTCATGAAAAGCCACGATGCCAGGAGCCGAAATACAGCTTGTGCGTGCAGTTCACAGAATACAGTTGTGGTACCTGAGCATCTTAAATTTTTGGGAAAACGTTGATCACAGGAAGGTTGTGGGTAAAGGCCGGCGGCACTTATGGCAGCCCGGCCCCATTCATGTGCGGGGGACGCACGGGCAGGCTAAGGGCACACATGGCCCGGCCTGGGCTCCCCCAGGGACACGGCAGGCACTTGTTATTTTGTTATCAGCCGCGGCTGCGGGGCGCTCCCGGCCACGGTGCCGCAGCTGATGTAATGCAATGCTGCTGCCGCCGCAGCGGCTTCACGTGTCTGCGGCGCGCCCGGACACCGGGGCGGCTGCGTGTGCCGTACCCGCTGTGGAACACACACAGACACGCACATCACACACAGACACGCGTGTATGTGTTATTCCCGCCGCCGGGCCGCTCCGGGCGCAGCGCCCCCTCCCCAAGGCGGGGGTCCCGGTGCTGCCGGCGGGGCCGCCGCCCCCGCCCCGGCCGCGCTCGCCGCCCCCGGCCCCGGCCCCTCCGCGGGGCGGCCCGTGTGTGGGGCACGCCGAGCCTGCGCACTGCGCGGCCGGGCGGGCACGGCGGCCGCGGGGCGAGGAGCGGCGGGGCGGGCCGGGCCAGGTGCTGCCGCTGCCGCTGCGGGGCGGGGGGAGCGCCGAGCGACCCTGCGCGGGGGCGGCGGGGGCCGGGCCGCCATGCGCCGAGCCGCGGGCCGGGCTCGCCATCCTGCGGCGTAGCGGCGGGACGGGTTCCGCCCGTGATGTCCCCCGGGCGGCGGGGGAAGGCGACTCACTCGAGCGCTGCGGCAGAGGCCTAGTGCGGGCAGCGCCGCTCGCGTCCCCATGGCCGAGGAGCAGCAGCCGGAGGGCGGGCAGCCGCCGCGGCGGCTCGCCGGCACCCCCGCGCCCGGCGGGGCCCTGCCGGCCCTGGTGCCGGGGCTGCAGGGCGGCGAGGCCAGCGCGCTGCAGCACAAGATCCGCAGCTCCATCTGGTAAGGGCCGGGCCCCGCGGGGCCGGGGCAGGGCCGGGGGGGGGGCGCGGCCCCTTTGTGCGGGCGGCGCGGGGCCCGCGGGGCAGGGACGGCCCCGTGTGCGGGGCGCGGGGCACCTGCCGCGGGCGCAGCTCCCGCACGGCCGCGTTTGTACCGCGCTCGGGAGCCCCCGGCGCGGCGCTGGGGCGGCGGGGGATGCGGAGCCCAGCGGGGACGGTGCGATTGTCCAGCCTCCCTGGAAACCCTCTGCTCTCCCGGGGTCCCAGTCGGGCTGTTCGAGTGCAGTTTTGGCTGGAACTTGTGATGGTTTGCAAGTTCCTGCATAGGAATCCAGGTTGTTTTGGTGTTTTTTTTTCCCCTAAAAATTAAAAGAAAATTCCTAGTAAACCGGCATTTGACTTAAGAATTTTATTTTGTGTGCATTTGTGTGAATTGAGTTCAGCTTCCTGCAAATAAAGCACTTTGTGTTTTTTATAAAAAAATATCTGCAAGAGGCTGTCACCTGCAGCATTTGTATTTTATGTATGTTTTTAAAAGCTGCCTTTGGCTGAGGGTGCTGATAAAGTATAGTGAAAGTTGGGAGTTGTAAATACAGGTTACTCATATAATGTTTTCGTTTATATACACACACCGTGTATATTTTATACATGTACTCATCCCAATGAAAACATACTGATCTAGCTTGCATATTACGTCATATTACAGTTAGATTGTGTGGTTTGAATGGATATAGCTGGAAAAGAAAGAGAATCTACATATAATTTTACCTTCCGATTCCTTTATTGTATGGCATACTGACATTGTATTTATTATTGGCATGGTGGTGGTTTTTACTTATTTAAGCAGTAAATAACTGTTCATTCTGCTTAATCCACATTTGCTACCTTTTGTTTTGGTTTTCTCTGCAATGTGACCTAGGGAGGGAATATGAACTGCAGAATTTCCTGCCTGTTTGGATCACAAAATCTTCACGCCTTCCTAATTTATTATGGTATTTAGTTGATGGCCTTTTCATATTTTCTTCTCTTTGCATGAACGTTCTGTTTGGAAATGAGCCTGGGAGAGCATGTTTACATTGCATTCAGATTAGGTATCATGTCCAAGTTGAAGACAAAATGGCTACTAAGTAAAACCTCTGCTTTTATTGTGGGTTTTCTTTTCAAGGGAAAAGAGCACAAATGTTAGCCTCTGAAATGAAAGCTTCTTGTTTGATTCAGGTAAACTTGATGAATAGCCCAAACCCACGTTTGGTACAAAGGAATGCAGCGTTTTTCCCGATGTGAGTGGCTCTCCTGGTGCCAAGTGCCTGTGACCAGCAGAGGTTTCGCCAGCACCTTGCAGCCCTGTCTCCTGGTACTTTCACAGGCGTTCCTCACCTCAACACGGGTGTCCCTCCTGCCTACCTGTTTCCTGCACCGGGCTTCAACTTCCCTGCTGCTTTCAGGCAGCATCCGTTCCCTGTGGGTTTTGCTGTTGAAATGCAGTATTTGAAGTTAAGGTTATTTTTTTTTATAAGAAAACCTTTTCTTTGATGTCTTCAAACCTCGTGTTTCGCTATTGTGATCAAGCAGTCTTCATTTGAGGCTGGAGTTTCACGTTAATTTGCATCTTCCTGTAGATGCGGTGGTTGTTTTGGAACGGCAAGGATGAGGAGCATTGCCAGGGATGTCGTGCACACTGCACCCGGGTAAACAGTGGAAAGCCTTGGGTCTGCTGCTCTGTTCAGTGGGTGCTGGTGATGGGTAAACAGCAGGAGAGGTTGTGGAAGGCTGGTTGTGAAAATGGCAGTGCACTGCTGTTAACAGAACTTCAGTGTAATGTGCAGAGGAGAGCTTCCTCTTTTCTCCTTCCCTCCTCTTCCTCCCCTCTTCCCCTGCCGTGCCAGTTGCATGTGCTGGCAGGCTGGTGCACTCAATTCCCTCTTTCCTTCCCAAGGGGTTTAGCACATCCAGATTAGTACTCTTCTCTGTTGTTTTCCCCACACCTCCTTTTTTCCTGCACATGTTTGTGCATAGTGGATGGAGGTTTTTAGTTGGCTGTGTTTGTTATTGTTTTGTTGTTTTTTTGGTTTTTTTTTTTATTTTAAGGGTTTCAGTCTTCAAATTATATTGTCAATGAAAATAGTAGTATAGCAAAATATAGCAGCTACTGAAATACTGGACTTGAGGATCACAAACAAGTCTGTGCTTGTCCCTCCCCTGTACAGACAAATATAAATATAGAGTGTGATGCAGGCCACGAGTGGGACAATGAGGTATTCAGTACCTCGACTTATACTTATTTTATTCTGTTTATTAAATTAAAATGTAATTTGACAAAAACATCTTAAGTAATTGTGTACATGTGGAGCCCCTTAAATTGAAACAATAGGTTAAGTCCTGCTGGTTATATTTGCAGTCACAGTCAGTATATGTACTGAAGACTTAAAAATGTGCTTGCTAGGAGTCTAGTCTGTTTTGGGGTTTTTTGTTGTTGTTTTTTTTTTGTTTGTTTGTTTGTTTGGGGTGTTTTGAGCGATTGTTTTTTTTTTTTGCATATAAAGTGACCATTAGTTTGAACTGAGGAGGGGAAGATAAAAGAGCGACTTAGCTGTGCTTAAAAACAAATCTGGAAGTATTTATTTGCACTGCAACATCACCTACAGGTATTTAACTGCTGTTTGGTTCCAGTAATTGAAGCTCATCACTGTCTCACTGTATTTGTGTCCTGCCCGCCCCACTTGAACACATCCAGCAAAGTGGTGTCTGGTTTTGTTTGGTGCTGCGTATTTGAGTTGCTGAGGCGGTTGGATGTTCTTACGGTGTGGGTGAAGTGGGCAGAAATAATACTGGATGTCTTTTCCCACTGACGGATTAGGAGTCTAGACGGGGAGAACACGTCTTTGGGAGCCCAGCCTGGCTGATTAGTGTCGGGATGGGCGGGTTTCTAAATTGCCCTGGTCTTCGCTGGACACTGGGCCTTAATCTGCCTGTTTTTATTTCCCTTTAGATTCGTTAAAGCTTTCATATTTATTAATAGCTTTTTGTCCAGACGTTGGAGCCCGAGGCGGGAAAACCTCCCTAGTCAGCTGTCTGAGCATATAGACTAATGGGGTTTCAATTATTTTCTTCGGGTGAGGGTATTACTGAATGTGTGTTATTTGTATACGATGTTTCTGTACCCAAACATATGGTGGGGAAGACAGAGTCTACTCAATATCCCGTTGAGTTGCCAAAGAATATCTGATCGCCGAAGACGGCGAAGTACGGATGTAAAAGCGGCGTGGCACAAGGATTGAGATGGGGAGGTGGCCAGGGGAGGATGGTGTGAGCTGAGGGTCTGTCTCCATGGCGTGAAAGAAAAAGACCGACAGTTTTAGGCAATTTAATCCCCCCACTCAGTGTATTAATCCAAAATCCAGTAGCTGCGAACGTTGAAGGAACGGACAGGTTTGTTTTCTTGTTCACTGTTGCGAATAACTGGTGATGATTCTTCAATAAGCACTTGTTTACTGTTGTAAATAGTAATCTGGTGCTTGCATCTGTGCATGGGTTGGCCCCAGCCTCTTTCACCTTGCCTGCATCTCAGCTCTTTTTGTCCTAGAGGCATCTGTTAGGATTTGAATATAGTAATTCTGCTCGAGAGATTAATTTCTCTCCTTCCCCTCCCCAGTGTCGCGTGTAAACCAGGCTGAGGACCAGGCAGTGTGGAGTGGCAAACAAAGCATTGCATTTGCAGCCATTTCAGCTGGACATGGGTGTGGGTTTCAGACCCATAATTTTTGTCCTCAAATCACTCTTCTAGCTAGAAGTTGTAATGGAAAACCACATGAGCTAGGCCGGGCAGTGCCGAAATTATATGTCCTAAGGCCCAGTTTGTCTTGTGTTGAAGGAGGAGTAGGAGGTGAATTGTACCTTTGTTAGCTTTGGGCTCTTGGTATCGTGCTAGAAAACCAGATTAGCTGATTGTAACACCAGTGTTTTCTAATCTTTGGAAGGCTCCATTCTTTCTTGGACTTACATCATTCCTGCTCCCTCCTGCAGTTGCATCCATCACTCCTCATTAGGCATTGTCAGCAAGCGTGGATCATCACTTAGCTGTTGGCAGAGCAAATGTTCTGCAACTTGGGAAATGCCGTTGAGGATTTTCATTGTAGGAATTGTTACTTACTTGTATAGTTAGGTCAGCAGAAAAAATGATTGACAGTCTTGATATTTTTAATAAAATGCCTGGCAATGAAGGGGGAAGCTCAAGGAGCATGTGTTTCAGGCTCTTAGCAAAGCAGGTGGATACACCTTTTTAGTGGTTTTCTTCTGCAGTTGAAATTGCTGTAAGACCCTATATGTATTTTTTTAAAACATACATTTCTTTAGTAAGGTTGGACCAGTCTGGAGACCAGTCCATCTGCATTTTCTCTCTTTTTGTTTCCTGTAGCTTGGGAAAAGGAGGCAGGAAATAAGAGAAAAAAGCCCAACATAACTCGGTATTTTGTTCCATGGCCTGTAAAATTGAGTGGAGAACTTAAAATTTCCTCTAACTGATTGCAGATTCTTTGTGGTTATTCTGTGCCTCAGCCCAAAATGCACCATCATTCCCTCCTTCGTCCTGGTTAATTCATTGTTAGAAGTGGGAAACACAGTTTATAATTCTTCAATTACAGATTACTGATTTCTGTGGGGAAAGGCAAATAATTATCATTGGCAGGTGTACGGGCTGCACTCATTTCACTAAATCTGTGCAACATCAGAAGTGTGTTTACATCTTTTGAAAAAGTACCTTGAGTCCCTCAGCTAAGATATGTATGTAAAACTGCAAAGATTTCTTGTCACTAACTCGATTTTCCCAGGGTTTTTGGTTCCATTGTTTGCAGGTGTTTGCAGGTGATGGTAAGACTTGTCTGTCCCAAATGTATTTCCTGATAGGGTGTATAAGTAGTCAAATACATAGGAAAAAATTGAACTGTGGACCATATTTTAGAGTTCCTGATGATTTCAGGGAAGGCCAGACCTCCTTGGGCAAAGGATTTAGCAGCATGTCATTCTCCTTCACACTCTGCTTCCCCAAATGGATAGGAAGAGAAAGTGGAATTTGTTTCATTTCACTCCACCTGGTTCTGTGCAAGTTGTGGACAAAAAAATATCCTCTCTGGTGAGGGCCAGCTCTTAGGGAAGATGTTTCCATAAAACAATCCATCTGATCAGTTCAATGTGCCTATTTGTCTTTGACTGTCAACAAATTTTAAACTATGTGCCAGGGTGTAACCATCTGTGGTGCATATCTCATGAATTTGGGCAAAGTAAATCCTACACCATTTGTCACTTTTTCAACTTGACTTCTCCTGGAGGTGGCCTCTGGGAGGTTGTTTGGAGACCTTCCATTCCCCTGAACAAGGTCCAGGTACACCCTTTACCTGTTACTACACGTTCCTGTAAAGAGGAAGCCCATCTTTTGTGGGGAAGCCCCTCCAGAAGAATTCCTTCAAGAGCATTTATTCTTCTACAAGTACATCCCTGTGCTGTTGGGAAAGCCTTCCCCCGTGCCACTGGCTGTGGGAGCGGGCAGGTCAGTGGCAGGAATCCGTGCCAGGTCGGCGTGGGAGGAGAAGCAACTTTCCAAAAGGGGCATGGCCACCACGGTGGTGGAGTTTCTGGGTCAGCAGGTGTGGAAGCCAATTTGGTCTGGAGGCATTTTTACAAGGTTAGAAAATAAACCTAGATAAAATGAATGGTGACCTTTATGTAACCTTTTGAGAATGGAGTTGAGGTTTTATTGAATATCCTGGCTCTGAGTTGGATGAAGTAGCTTTGCAGGAAAAAAAAAAGATCTTTAAAAATCTGCATGTAGGAAGAGTGGATTTTTCACTCTTGGGTTTTGTATGTCTTCATTTCTTGAAACAATTGAATCTAATAAAGTATGTGGGGGGAAACAATATTCAAGTAATAAAAGATTTGGATAAGTTTTACAGCTGTTCATTTAAAATGCATTAGAGTGCATTAAATTGTTGACTTCACAGCATCAAGCATACGCAATTCTTTGCTTCATAAACATTTTACTTTCTACTGCTGGAGTTTCTTCATTGAAGCAAGTCAGACTGTGTGACATTGTGATTCAGAGCAGCATTTCTAATGAGTTCTTAATAAGCACAGAATTTCAAGATTGTCATCTCAGGCCTCCATAGCTGGGTTGCTTGCCATCTGGGGCAATTCTGTTTGATTCACATATGTCTGTGTGCCATTGGTGAGTAGGAATCCAAATTTTCTCCTGAAAGGAACACTTGGAACCCCCCCCCCCAAATAAAAGTTCCTGGATGTATAAATTACTCAGAAAAAGTACTGTAATTGGGTGAGATGATGGTACTCCTTGGGTTTGGGTGATCAGATTTATATTGAAGCACTGATTAATCTTTTAATTAATTGCAGTTGGGGTGGTTTTGTTAGTCTTTGTGTGTGCGTGTGTAGTTTTGAGAGCAGGGGTTGAGCTTAATGTTTTTATACAGATCCCATAACTTATGTATGTTGCCTTCTCTTGTTACTCTACTCTGCTGCTTGCCAAACAGAAGTATTTGGAGAAGGGCCAGAGCTGCAAAATTCAGATCAGGATCCAAATTTGGATTTTTGGTTCAAGCTTTTCTAATATCTAATATTACAAAGCCTCATATATAAATAGGGAACTCTTTATTTTTAAACTGCGATGAGGAGATGGAGGTGGCTTTCCAGCTTGCCTCTGAAGCAGTAGAGGTAGAATGCTGGACTGTATGTTTGAAAAGTTAGCAGCAGGTGATTCAAAAGGTGAATTGAATAGATGAAAAAGCAGTGGGTGCTCTGTCACCCAGAAGGAACCCAAGCAAAAGGCCAGCACACATTGGTACTTTTAAGCAAGTGAGAAGAGTCCCCTAAATTTAAAATTCTGGAAGTGGTGGCATGTTTTGTGGTGTTCTATTGGATCTTTGGGCATTTCAAGGGTTTGTTTTGTTTTGTTCTAAATGGAGTTAGCCAGTATCTCAATTTTAATGCTTTCTTGATTTAATGGAAAAAGGATTATCTCCCATCAAGTAGGATGCTCGTTATCGGCTGCTGTGCCATCAACAGGGTTTCAGTAAGCTGCCAAGTGTTTTGTATTGTTGAATGTTTAATCATTAAGACAGTGGAAAAAAAACATTCAAAACTTCCCAAATATTTTCCCTGTTGCTTGTTTTTAATTGCTTGTGGTTGCTGCAGTGACATTGTACCCATCAAAGGGTGAGGAGGCCGGGTGTTGCTGCCGGCAGGGATGGGGATGGCTCTGGGTGGTGGGACTTGCACCGTGGGGCTCTGGTGGAGGGGCCTCCCGTGGGTGGCAGAGCTGCCAGGCTCTTTTTTGTGGACCTAACTGGTCTTCCACCTGGTGAGTGGTCCAGTCTTTATCTCTTGCTCCGGCTACGTGAGCTGTTGTGTTTTCCTGGCTGTGACCCCAAACACTCTGCGTGGTGCAGCACATGGTGGTGCTGGGACAGGGGTTGTGTCTATGGATATGGGTTTCTTGGGGTGAACCTGTGTTCCTCCACAGCAACAAGTCCTGCTTAGCCTTTCCCAGGAGCTGCCTGGGGATGCTATCACCTACTGATTGTCAGGTACTTCAAGTTTGGGAAGAAAATCTTGTTCCTGGGAAGAACTTGTTTATGAAATGAGGCGTATTCATATCCCCTCCTGAGAGGAAGTTTGTGGTTAAATGCCAAGGTCCGTGATCAGTGGCTGTCCTTTCTGTTTGATGGCCTCACAGGCATGCAGGCAACACGTATGTCTTACGCAGAAGTTCCTAAGTGCCATTATAAGGTTGTTGGGGCACCTGCGAGTGAAAAAATTGGATTGCACTGGACAGAAGGAATTACAGTTTGTTACTTTGGTTGCCTTTAAAGCAGTGAATTAAACTATTTTTAAACCAATCAGCTTTAAAAACTGTTGCATCTTTTTCTTAGTACAAGGTTGCCTGGAAGTGTCTGTCAAGTATCCCTTGGACAAACAAGAATTAGTTTGTGAGCAAGGTGTGCTGCATAGTAGGATGGACAATTTGTTCTCTTGCATCTTCCTCATCACCTTCTTGCCCTTGTTTAGAAATCACTTGTTAATACTTGGAGAAGTCTTTGTGACTGCAGTAAAAATACTCCTGTGTGGCCATTGCCACATGAAAATACAGACTGGAAAGGCAGCTACTCAGTACCACAAATGGTAACTCTTTGAAGGCCAGTAAATTGAAAAGCTTTAACATTTATTCAGTATTTTTTCGTGGATGGAATTTTAGTCTTCGTTTTTAATCTTCTTTGAAAAATGGTGACAACTCCTACCTCTAGAACCACATATTAGTTTTAATGCTTATTCAGTGGAGGAAACTACTGGAGAAGCTTGGGTGCTTATTAAGCCAGGGGCAAGAATCCTACAAGGGGATTCTGGATCCTGTGTGAATGCTGTGTCTGGAGGCCATTTGAAATTGAGACTCAAGGCTTCTGCTTCAGGGCTGGACATCCTCTGGCAAGACCAGTCTGTTGTCTGTGCTGGAGGTGTGCAGGCAGTAGTTTCTTGGGAAGAGCAGGCAGGTGGTGGATGCCTGTGCTCTCGGGAAGCTCCGTGCAGGACGGGTTCCCTGCCGCAGTGAGCTGTGCCTGTTGGTACTTGGCATCATTCTCTTATAGCTTCCATGTCCCTCTCTATGTTGGGATTCAGGTGCTTTGTGCTTCTCCTGGTGTTTCTCAGTGCAAGGTCAGTGATTACTGTGATCCATGCACTGGTTCTATGGAAGTTGGGAGCTGTGGTTGAGGCACCTGCGAGGCTGGACAGTGCTCAGCCCTTGCTGAAGGCTGTAGCTCTTTCTGCTGTGATGGGGTGGACTGAAGCAAAGGCCAAAATTCATTTTGAAATAATCTTGCAGAAGTCAGACAGTGCCACAGAAACCTGTTTTATCCAAGCTCTGACATAGTATGACAAAGTCCCTCTGATATAAGGTGTATAAAAACTTGGTCTATTTTCTTTATAGTTTGATTTTTTTATTTCTTTATTTATTAAGCCTTTTGGCATTATAAATTAGGAGAGCCTACAGTTGCTATTAGTGGTCATGTAGACTGAATAAATTAGTTGATATTTAAAAGACAGTCAGATTACTCACTGGCAGTAATTGGAAGCTGCACACCTGGAACCACAGTTTGCTGAAGAGCTAAGCCAACTTTTGGCTCCAGGAGCCTGCTCTGCAGCATCACTTTCATTATGCTTGATTCCAGTGGTATAGTTCAATCACTGACTCCTAAAAAGTTGAGAAATGAATTGGCAGCTGAGAGAAAAGTGTATTTGCCTCTTCCATTCAACAAGTGAATGAAATGGGATTGGCAGATGTAGTTTTAAAGATCTAGAAATATCCCTGGGAAATTTTGAACAGAATCTATCAGTTGTATTTAACATCTGGAGGTGGCTTACTGATTCAAAGAAACAAATCTCAAATAATGAACAAATGTGCTGAAGACATAAGAAAAAGCATTTATTTTGCCTTTTACAGCAGTTTGGAAATGCTGGTGGTTTGTATGTGTTTAATTACATTGCACAAAGGTTTGTCTAAATGCAATTAATCTTGTACATCATTTGATCATGCAAAAAATGCCAGTGCTGACCCTGAAGATTTGGTAACCTATGTAATTAAGTCTGTGATCCATGAGGATATTCAAACACCTATCCCTTACTGAGTACTTTCAAGTAGAAGCCAGGTGTCTGATTACCCTATAGATCCATGCCTGAATGTACTTTGAGTAGCCGATTTTCCTGGTTAATAATGGCTAAAAAAAGGCAATGGTCTTGATCTTGCAGGCTAAGAATAATAACGAAACACAAGATGCTTTGTTTTGTTTAATACCTATGAATTTAAGCAGTTCCCATTCAGCTTTCATGGAGCATATTCCCATGGACTGCATCTTTTTCTTGCTAGCAATTTAGTTTTCTTAGAGGGATTAAGAGAGTGAGTTCATCTATCACCATGGTTTGTACAATCAAGTTGGTGAAACTTGCAACTTGATTGAAAAACAAAATACAGATAATGTGAACCATGGTTCAGTGTGCAGAAGCCCCTCTGTGAACACTTGGTCACACATGCACATACTGGGATGTTGTCAGTCAACAGCTCCAGCTGTTCAGAGGGAAAATATTTGCAATGGGTAAGTGTGTGCAGGGCAGAACCTATTAATTGCTATTTGTCACTTCCCAGGGGTTCTTGTTGCTTTAGTGAAGTTCTTGGTTACCATTGAATACTTTAAATACCAGTAACTTTGTGGTAAATGAGGCCCAGCGTAGGATCACTACCTCGAGTACCTCGTATTCTTCTGGAATTGGTCAAACTCAGAAAAGTGAGTTTTGGTTTGATGAGTTCAGTGGCTGAGCACAGGAGTGGCAAAGCAGCATGTAGTTCACCTTGAAAATTGAAATTAAATTGTTAATAATCACATAAGGACATTTTCATTCCCTTAACGCAGACATCTGCTCTCCCACTGCAATGTTTACGCATGATGTGGTTCACAGGAATGAAAATCCAGACCAGTCGGTTCTGTGGTGCTCTTAGACAATGTCTCCTTCTGGAAGGACCTATCAGAATTGTAATTGTGGGTAACATTAGTGTGCCACTTTTACAGAAGCACAGTTCAGTGAATTGTTTGATGCTGGGAGATGTTAGTCAGCTACGTGCTGCAGCCTACAGGTGAATCTCAACAGCACAGTTAGCTTGGTGAGTATTGCTTTAGAATCTCTGTCTGCATCTCTCTTAAATATAATCCTCTGGTGCTATGATTTTTGCAAAGTCAGAAGTTTAATGCAGCTTTTCCTAAGTCTGATCTACATTTAATCAAGGACAGCCTTTTCTGTTTCTGGCTGTTCTGCTAAGTAAGTTGTGGTGTAACTGTGCAGTTTCCTGGGATGTTTGGAATATACATGTTATGAATGATGAATTTCTGCAGGTGTTCTGCAAATGGTCTTAACAGGGTGCTAAACTCAGTGACCTGTGGGGTTTTGGCTTCAGTACTTTGTACTAAGACAGATCACGTGCCCTCTGCTATATTTTCAAAAGAAAACCGTGACAATGTGAAAACTTCCGAAATAGATATCAAAATGCTTATGGACAACTCTTTGCCTGCAAAGCAGGTGTGTTACTTGAGAAGAAAATGGCTAAGTTCCCATTTTTTTTGGGTCCCATCCCCTTGGTTGCCTAGGGTAGGATGGTGTGGCAGAGCCAGGCATAGCACAGCCTGCCTGCAGCAAACTGTTCCAAGGGGACAGAGTACTGAACCTTAAAGTTGTGGGGTATTGAATACTGGTCAGATGCCCGCTGTTCGTGATTTCCATTCATAAATCAGGTTTTAGATGAAAGCAATACTCTGATAGACCTGCTTGCTCATTCGTCGTGGCTGCAGAGGCAGCCTGGCAGGGAGGGTGGAGTGGAGGTGCTGAGTGGGTGATGCTGGGCTGCCCCACGCTGGCAGCATGTGCTGTGCTGGCAGTGGGGCTGTCAGTCAGTCTTGCTGCTCTGGGGCCAGGCAGGCCCGATGGTGCTGCAGCCTGGGAGCCCGGAACGTGATCCAGGTGGGAGCAGCCCTTCCTGCAGTGCAGGCCCAGGTAAAGTGCTCATTGGACACAGTTAAGCTACCACTTAGGAGTGAGTGCAATTGTGTTTAGACCCAGCTTTGTAGGTGCAAAATGAAATAGATGCATGCAGGTATGAACTTAAACAAGATTAACTTAATTAAATTTTGTGCAGGTTTAATTTTAAGCAAGTGCAGCTTACAGGTTTAGACAAGTTTTTGAGTCTGCAAGTAAACTGGAGTTCACCTGGGTTGTAGGTGAGGGGAACTCAAATGTTTCAAAAGAAATCCTTGAGAATTGGAGTAGCGCATGTTTGTAACTTTTCCGAAGATCCTACTTTAGGGTTTAAAACAATTTTAAAAGATGCTACAAACTTTATTTTTTTTTACCCCCTGAGGCAGAGGGTGGAAAACTGATGGGTTACACCGCTCTAGCGTTCAGTGACCTGACCTTTGAGGTAGGCAGGAGACTTCTGGCTACTCACAGCTTTTTATTTGCAGAGACCAGACAGTTTCTGTGCCTGGAGTGGGTCATAGCCGATAGGCAGAGGTGAGTGAGAAATGCCCCAGTGTGCAGGTGCAGGGCTGAGGGATGGAGGCCTGAAAGAACCTGTGGGAGCTGAACAAGGAGTTTTTTGTGATGGGATGTTGTATGGTCACCAGCGGGCAGCAGTGCCTAAGTTCAGCTTTAGATTTTCACCTCTACAAAATAGTCAAGGAGGAGTTTTGCAATGTGCCAGTGAGCATTGTGGCACAGGTCAGGGAGAGAAGTTAACTTTCCTGTGGCAGTGAAGCCATGCCCATCTAGCACGAGGAAGCAAGTGACCCTTTTAGTAGGCAGATGCTTGGAGGGTGCATGTAGATACTCAGGGCATTACTCAGCACAGGGAAACCTAAGAGGTTGCAAGGATTGCATTCCCTAGGAGTCAGCAATCGGGTACAGGTTCCTCAAGTGGAAAAAAGGGAGCAGAGGAGCTGCGTGGTGGGCAGCCATGAGAGGAAAGGGAGCAAGGAGAAGGAGGAGTGCACATGTCCAGAGATCAGGGCAGAAGCAGAGGTAATAGGATGTTGCAGGCAGCATCAAGAGGAGAGGGCTGGATTAAAGCTGCATTTGTTTGCAGAAAGACAGGCTGATGCCTATGGGGGAGCTGGTCAGTATGGAGAGGAGTGATGGGTATCTGTGGCATGGAGGAAGGATGAAGAGTGTGCCAGGGAAACACTGTGGGTTAAGCTGGACCTCCCCAGTGCAGTGTCTGTGAAGTGCCTGTGCAGTGCAGCTCAGGGAATGCTTCTCCACTTCCCACCACGTGCCAGGCCAAGTAGTACTGAGATGGCAGCATGGCATGAAGGCTGGGGCTTCTGTCCAGGCTGACAGTGGGACATGTGCAGCTGTTGGCCCTGTGGGTTTTGGAGAGGGGGTGGCTATGTGGGGTGTCTGAGTGCCGGCTTGTCACGGCTCAGCAGTGCAGAGGGTGTGCTCTGCTCCCTCAGGGTAAGGCCACAGAAGAGCTTGGATAGGACTGGGTTGTGGGACTGTGAACCAGACAGTACCTCCCTGGGCACCAAATGAATAGGGAAATGAAGAGGTACAACCAGTAGCAAATCTCTCTTTTAATAGGACATAACTAGGATAGGTGTGGGTCATGA
The DNA here is from genome assembly GCF_003945595.2 of Pipra filicauda. Lineage (NCBI taxonomy): Eukaryota > Metazoa > Chordata > Aves > Passeriformes > Pipridae > Pipra > Pipra filicauda. The sequence continues at coordinate 4,342,936 of NW_024104976.1, read as the reverse complement.
AAATGTTGAAGGAAATAATGCGAAATAAAGAAGAAGAAACACAGCTTTTATAGCAGGCTTAAATCTGCCATCCAGGTACCTGCACCAGCATTGGGAAACACACATGGTAGGAAAACCTTGCTGTAGAGCTGCTGACACTGGGAGCTGTTACACTGGATTCACCTGAGCTCAGAGTTCTGTGCAGTAAACAGAGTCCTATACAATCTGTATGTTTATGGGTGTGTGTTACCTGTAAGCAGAGTGTGGAACTGTTTCTATTTGCTTATATGAGTATTGTTTTGCTTTGCCATCAGCTGTCTATACCCACCCTTTCCCAAGGGAAGGGCAGTGGAAGACAAAGTCTGTGCCCCGTTGGAGGCTTCTTCCTCCTCCTCAGCTTGTTGGCCCTGCAGGCATGGAAGGGAAACTATTTTGTGCACATGTGTTTTGTGGGTGCACTTTTTTCCTGTTTGCTTTTGGTTTTGTTTTTTAAGTGCTGCTGAGGACTGTCACCCTCTTAGTTTCAGGGCATCCTTTCTTAGAGCCTTATAGGACAAAGGCTGGAGAAAAATCTCCATGTGCTTTACAGCATCTCCATTTCAGACCCCTAAGTAATAACGTGATTCTCTTCTGCTGATGATGACTGAAAATAGCCCAGCAGATCTTTTAGCTATCTATAGACTGGATTCAGAAGCAACCAAAGATTGATTTGGTTTTTCATAGTTAGTTTTAAACCCAGAAGTTTTTATTGTGGAATATGTGAGCCATTTCAATGGATGATTTGCTGTTTAGCCGCAAACCTGCCTGTCTGGTGACTTGCACCCACCTTTCTGCTTTCAGTGGGATATCCTTGAGATGAAGTTCCTACTCAAACTGTCTTTTTTCATGATGCTTTGTTGAGATCAGAGATTGTTAGTATTAAATATAGGATGCAGCTCCTCTAAAGTCATATGATCTTCCCACATCCTGTACAGAGGGCACAGCATCCTTGGAACAGGCTCCTGCTTGAATATAACAATACGCACTGATTTTAATTCAGAGCAGTGCTGAACGAACCAGGGTGAGAGCTGTGTAAAAGCATTTTCTTTGTCTCTTCTCAGAGTTCATTAAAATAACTTGTGGCAAAATACTGAATTTATATAAATGTAATAAAACCCAACCAGGTAGTTAAATGACTGTCTTGTTGGAATAGAGCACCTGGCCGCGTGTGGTTGTTGCAAGTTCTTCTCAGTTATTTTAAGAATAGTGGAACAAACCTTTAGCACTGAATACAACAGATTTCTTCAGAGAGCTAAAAGATGTTTGTAGACCTAAATTTCAGATGGAGGTATTCTGATGTCTGCTGGCTAATTATTTCTTGGCAGTTCATTACAATGGACTACATTTGAGTCTTGGGCATTTCATTAGCAGCCTTATCTTCCTTCTTTGTTCAGCTGTTTGTGTATTTGGCATTAATTATACTCATAAAATGATCACAGTGTCACAAATGGTGAAGGGATTAAATTTTTATCCTATATGAAATATTTTAATGGCATTTATTTCAGTAGCAAGTGTTGAAGTCATGTGTTTGACACATTTTAACCTGCATTAACTTCAAGGCGTGCTGAACCACTGTGTTTTTCAGTGCTGTGATGCAGCATTGCTGCTCCTTATGGCTGATGGAAAACCGGTCTGGCTTATTCTCCCTGGCGAGTGGAAGGGGGTGGATTAGGTTACAGGGAGGATGAATCGTTGCAGCTCGCCCTGCCTGGTTGCACTGTTTTATCGTTTTGCTGTGCTTGTTCCTTCCTGATTTCGCTGAGAAGGGTGGTTTGGCTGGGACTGAGGAGCAATCTGCTTTCGAGCTGAAGAGCCAATATTTACCAATTGTTGAATACTTGCTTGGTTTACTTTTCGAGGCCTGAGACTTGGACACTTTGCTAGTGGACACAACTCCCGCTATTTTTATCCTTTAGGGAAATAATAATACTTCATGTGCTTCCAGGATGCAATTATGGTCCCTGTAGATTTTTTTTCTGGAATAAGAATATATCTACATTTGAATCGTGAAAGACCTGATCTGTCTTGTATTAAATGTTTTGCCTCTGATTGCCTGTGTTTGTGCTGGGCTCAAGTGCCTGGTGTCTGGGGCATGACATTGGATTCTCCCCGGGGAGGGAGCAGTGCAGGCAGGGACAGAGCCCCTAGGTGGCATCAGAAGCCACCTGATTTTTGGCTGCTGCACGCCCGAGGGTGGGAGGGGAGTCCTGCCCGGCCTGGGTGTGCTTTCCTTTCTTGGCACCCTGTGCTAAAGCTCTTACACCATTAGCTGAGCAGTATAGATAGTCGTCATTTTGCTAATTCAAACATGTTCCAACCTTGTGCAGCTCTGCTTTCTAAATATTTAATTGAAATGCTTTTACAGCCATTTTACTTCTTTATCACCGTGAGCCAAGCCAGACAATGTAACATGGCATATGTTAAGATGTTAATTGAGTAGCAGCACACATAGGCGGCTGTTTCATAATTTTCTCCTTAGATGATCCTTGGCTCCAGTTTAACATTTCTTTGTGCTTCTGAGTGGAAGGTTATATAAAGATATATTTAGAGCTGTTAGTCTAAGAAAGAGAAACATTAATTCAGTAAGATTAAGAATTAAGAATCCTGCAGGCACTGCTGGGACACAGTGCCTGTCGTGGTAAGGATGTGATAATAGTACCTTTCTGTTAGTACCACTTACTGTAATGGGGTTGGTAATCCTTTTATTGAGTGGTTTCTCACAGCTTGCAGAGTAAATAGAGATTTTTATTTTTTTTTTAATGTCACCTGGTGTCGTCAGAGTTGTGGAATTGAGATTGAATCTTTCCAAAAGGATATATGGTCAGTTTAATAATGACCCTCTCTATTTTAACATGGCTTTCAGAAAGATGACTTTGCCAAAACTGTCGCTGTTGGTATTTTGTAGCAGAGTCTGACTTGCTTTCCCTGGGAGCCAGATGGGTTTTTGCAAGAGGCAAAGAGGCAGCAGGACACTGCACAGGAGAAAGAGTTCCTGGGTGCTGTCAACACCCAAATGCCTCCTGTGCCTGGCAGACACGTGCCTGGCAATGATGTGGTACTGCTCCCACCAGGAGCATCCTTTCCAGACTACCCTCCGACCCTGTTGTTAAACAGTTTGACAAACACCCTTCAGAGATGCTGTGGGAGAACCACTGATGCAGTGGGAAATGGAGGCTTTTCAGGTTGCAGTAATTTTTTTAAAAGACGATGTGGCCAAAATAATCCTTCCTTGGCAGACAATTCTAACTGCTGTCTTGAGTACCCTTCTCTTTAGGAAGGCTTGTTTTCAGATCTCTGGGTTAAAATACCGTGGCAGCACTGTTTTGCCATGTGATGTTGGAGTTGTAGGCGCTGCACGTGAGTCACTGGGGGTTTCCTGTGGCCCTGAACAGCCCCTGCTGGGGTTCTTTTGGCTTCAGAGTTTTTTTTGTTTTTTCTCCTTTTCTGAAGAAGGCTTATTTTAGAACTTTATAAACCTCCTTTCTCTCTCTGTTAGTTGTCTGAGAGGGTAAGTGGTTTGCCGTCTGAAGTGATAACTGCTAGGTACTGGTGCTGATGGTAAGTAACTGTACACTGGAGTTTTTTATTCTAGTTACTACTTTTCCTACTGAGTCCTACGTCTTGGGTAATTATGTAACATAACACACCCCTGCTCGAAACTGGGAGCCCAGCAGTGGGGAAGCCTTGCTGTCCAGTCAGGAACTATGCCCTGCCTTCATGATGTGCGGCACAGCTATTGGCAGTGATGGAAAGTGGTTCCTTTTCATCAATTGCATTATGGTTTGGCAGAAATAATGTTTTCTCCAGGCTGCCCAAAATGTGCCAAGCACATAAAACGCAGCTACAGAGGCTGGTTTTGGGAGGGTGTTCCACTTTAGGCAAATACTTGCAGTCTTGAGATGAAAGGGGTACAGAATATCTGGCAATTTCCTTGACGGCACCAAACTTTTAATGAAAAAAAATCACTCTGGGCTTCCCACGTTTGACCGCTGAGTCAAACCATTACTGTATTTGGCACAATAAATTGTGGCTCCACTTGTCCACTGAGTTTGGCTGAACTGGATCTGTTGCTGTTGTTGACATCTTCCTCCGTTGGAGGAATGAGTCCAATTGAGAGCCATGCCCTGTGTAACTTCTGTGGCTGGGATGTCTCCCCTGCAGAACCACAGTGTCCTGGAAGTGCTGCTGTCCCACTTCTGCCAGGGACTCAACTCGGGAGCCCCCTTTCCAGCATCCTCTGCTGCACAGTGTGTCCCAGGACAGGAGCTGTGACTGCAGGGGTGGGTGTTCATGTGTGTTCACTGTGCATATGTGGGTGCTCCCACGGTGTTTGTGACGCTGCTGCCTTTCACAGGGACTGAATGCTCTCAGCTAGAAAGCTTGGGGTTTAGTTTCAGTGCTGTGCAGGCTTTGAGAAGGCTCAGAGTTAAGTAGGCAGTAGCTAATAAATTTGAGGGCTTTCTTTTACTCCTCCCAAAAACTTCCCTCTTTCTGGTCTCACAGACATAAGGCTTCTCTTATCCCTTGTGGTTATATGGCTTCTACTATTTGCAGCATTAAAGGAAGTACTTGATGTGCTCAGAGCAACTGAATTCTGCCACCTCTTGTAATACGATATTCCCATATTGCTCCGTGCAGTTCAGCTACCTATTGCTGAAAGTAGAGTATTGCTTAATTAGAGGAAGGTTGGCAGCATCTGGTTTTATGCCACTTGGAAAAAAGTTGCATCTTTTTGCCTTTTCCTCCTGCTTTTTTCCCCTTCTGCCTCTCCCTCAGTGTAAAGTAAACCCAGCTGCTCACCTGGGGAGAGAACACACTCCTCATTCTGCCCATGCCAAGTTGGGGCTGTTAAAATGGATTTTCTCTGAGCAGAAATACGTAAATAGGTCAGGGAAAACAGAAATGCATACTTTGGCATAAGATAGAAGGGCAGTTTGAGGAAATAGTCTGATTTCTCCCTTTTTTATTCTCTTGAAGATAATTTCAGGAGTTTGTCAGCGTGACTTCAGCATTTTGGAGCTTTAATTGCTACAGCCTTCAAAAGTTACCTTCAAAAATCTCTCAAACATCTTGCCCCTAAAGGTTAAGTCAGAAGCTGAGGCTGTTAAGATGGAGGCTCTCCCATAAGGCTTTTTGCTGCAGACCCAAAGCAGCCAACACGTGTTTTCTGGGCAGTTTGTAGGATCAAAGGTCTCCAAACACAGCAGCTTCTGCAGCAAGCAGCCCTGTGCTGCTTCTCCAAACACAGACTGAGAAACCTTCTTTTCTCTGCTGTTTTACTCATTAGTAGAAGCTGGGCTCATGTTTTTGAGTGGCTGTTGGTGGGTGAGCAAATTGATCCAGACTGGTGGCGTTTGGAGCAGTGCTGGCATTTTGAGGAACACCGCTGTAGACAGTGCAACAGGCTCTTGGGTTACTCTGTGACTGAGAGACTGAACTTTGAAACAGTCAGTACAGTGGTACCCCTTGAGCAAACATCTCATTGTTGGTTGTGGTAGTGTCATTAATTTTTGGGAGGGTTTTTTGGAGGGGGGGCAAAATTTTGATAAAAAGTTTTATACTCTGTGGTTCTTTTGTTGGGTCATTGGGCTCAAGCTGGTAAATCCAAGGCAGCTGTAAAAGCAGCCACCTTTGTTATTGCTCATGAGAGACAGCTGCTCCCAGAATCAGAAGTTTTGTCCTGGATGAAACTGCTTGGAGTAACCTGAATTAAGTTTTAGATCAAGTAAATGAACTAGTTTCACTTCAGGGAGACTGTCAGCATGAAGAGCTGTGAAAGGGAGAGTAACATCAGCTGTGAATCTGGGTGGGGGTGAGTCACAGTGAGCTCCCAGGAGCAGCTCTCTAGGAGAAGCAGTTCTGGCTGAGGGCTTAAGGTACAGTTTCTGAGTTTAGTTTCCAGTGGGCTCAGGTCTGTAATAGATTCAAATGGTTATTTTCATTAGAAAGAACATCTGTCGTTCCTGCTGTTCTCCTGCAGCTATTCCTGGACTTGTAGCAAAGTGTGTGGGTAGTGGCCTCCAGATGTTGGAAGTGGCTTTGTGTAGGGCCTGATTCTGCCTTGTTGTAGGAATTGCTGTTTGCAGGTACTGTAACTGCAGTAGTAATTAGATAAGGGATGAATTTGACAGAGACAGAAGCAGACTTATTCGTTGGTAAATGAAACTTCAGCTTTCAAAGCGTATCTGTCCTGTTAGTGAAGGAAGAAGTGGGGATGAAGTAAACACAGGTGGCTGGTGTAACTGGGATGGCTGTCCCTTTGCCACCTTTGCCACCTGTCCTTTTACCTCCTGACACGGTGGAGATGTGTTCTGCAGTGTCACCAGGTGGAGCATTTCTGTGCAGTGCTCAGGACCATGAGAAGGTCACTGTCCCAGTAGCTTCCTTGTCAAAGGACTCGTTCTTCAGGGTTGTCATTGCTTGGCTTGGACGTGCATCACCTTCACTGGAGGGGAAACAAGAAGTGTTTCTGTCAGTAGGCACAGGTTTTCTAGAATTAGGGCACATTAAGCTGTTCTCTGGTTAGGAAGAAAGAAGCCTCAGTTTACCACTAACAAGTTTTAATGATGTCCTCCCGGTGTTCTCAGAGTATGGGGCAGGAGATGAAAAACAATTGCTGTTTAAATAGAGATCATGCTTATCCCTGCTGAAGCCATGGGACCTTTGCCTTTTAAAATGTCACAACATCTGCTTGCAGATTGGAGGACATGAACTTGACTGTCCTTTTTGTGCCACGAGTTGGTGAAAAGGAAACACAGCAAAGCCGCATTTACTGGCCTTATCCTTGCTCCTCTGCTGCGGCTCCTTGACGCTGTTGATCGGGGCTGGAGGAGCAGAGGTCACAGTGGGAAGAGCCTGAACTAAATTTAAGAGTTTACATTTCCTGACTCAGACTGATATTTGGAGATAAAAGGACAGCTCTAGGGATCTCCTGCCCAGCTGCCTCCTGGCAACTTGCCTCTTTCTCTTTGCAAGAAGAAAATGTTAATGCAGTTGGGTGTGTTGATGCTCCGTTTGGCAGAACCTATAACAGGACGGAAGCCGAGCTGGCTGGAATGTGTTCTCCTGAAAAGCCCAGAACATGATGTTGTCTGCAAGTCTGTAGAGCAGAGGCTGTATTTGGACTAAGTTTGTTATGTCAGTACCCTGCATTCCCTTACACTCCATGCTCCTTTTCTGCATAAGCTGTCATGTGAAGCCATAGAAAAGGTTTATATACAAAAATTGGCATATGTGCCTGATTCCTGCTGCCTAATGCTTTGTAGGAGAGGTTGTGGATCTGTAGCAGCACAGGGATTGTGGGACCTTGGAGAGGTCAGAGGCGGTGGGTGAGGTGGAGTCCAGGGTAGCTGCTGGAGCAGCTGTGTCAGCAGACTTGGCTCAGCTTTGGGTCAGACACAGTGACAGTGTTCAGCAGCAGCAGCAGGTTTCCATGCTTGGTGTCCTTTGACTTTTCTGGTAAGATGGTGGTTTTTGATGGGTGAGATGACATTTAAGTTCCCTTCTTCAGATGCTACAGTATATGTAAGCATCTTTCCCAAGGCAAGGAAAGCTCCCATTTTACTGTCCTTAGCATTCCTTGTTCTTACAGATCCCCAGTAGTCCTGCTTTAGTGTCTCCTTGGTGTTCCTGAGTGTCTACCCATCCGTTGGCTTCCCCTACATGAAGTCAGCTGAAGCAGATTTCTGCTTATGTATCTCCTCAGTGGACTTGTCCAATATTTTATTGTATTCTGTCACTATAGCATGAGCAGTTCTTGTATGGGAAGGGGCATCAGTATTAGCAGCCTTTGTGAAACAGATTTTGAGACTGTCTAGTATCAAAATGAAGTGGTGTAATGAGCAGGACAACCAAACCCCTGCCTCCTTTGAGCATGTGATGCAATGGTAGGTGCTGGTTCCTGTCACCACCAGACATCAGAGCCATTTGTTTAGTTTCTTTCTTACTTATGGTTTTAATACATCCATCAGATGACTGGCTGGGTTTAGCTCTGTTTGTGGTGGCATCTGTACAAAAGTAAAATAACTGCCAGTGAGATATTTTGTTGTGTTAATAGGATATTGAATTATGTTTTATTCTCTGGGGAAAAGAATTGCTCTCTGAACTTGAAACAGCATTTTTTTTGGTGCTTGTTCAGTAGGTGTCCAGCAGTAAAGACTGGGGCTTTCTGTGTGTGAAAGCTTCTGTTCCTCTTGAGAGCAGAGATAAAATGCCTTCAACTGATGCAGTCAGACCAGGCATGTGAAGTACAGCACCCTTAAGAAACATGAAAGCTGCTTATGAGTGTGTTTATATGAAGTCTAATAAATTCCATACGGTTTGCTGGCCTTGGCACATACGCTGGGGTCGTTTCTGACATACTTCAATTCAGTCCCCACCCAATGTCATCTTAATAAGCCAACTGGGAGGTAGAGAGACTAACTTGGAAAACTCCAAAGTTGCCAGTAGAATAACAGTTCTCTGCTTTGTAGCAGCTCTTTGGAAAGCTAGAAATAAATGCCTTGAAATGGTGGGATTTACTGAAGCGTGGGGAGAGGGGGATGTTAATTGTGTTTACAGGTAAACAATGCATCTGAATTGTTGAAGAGCTTACAATAAAAGTAGTGCCATCCATCCTGGCTGCATTACAACTTGGGTAATAGCTCCCAGTTGCAATGGTATTTCATTAAAAACTACAGTTCTTATAGAAAAGAACAAAACAGCAAGAATTTTGACAAGCAGTTAAGTTTGGGTGACTTTCAACATAAAAACAGCTGGATGAGTATTATTCCATAAACTAGAAGGGTATTTAACTGTAAGACATAAAGCCTGTAGTATAGTGATAGAGATTCTAATATGTAATGGCTTTGTCATTGCTGTTTAGATTAATTCAATATTTCTTTTCTCTCTCTCTTCCCTCACATTTAGCAAAACTGTACAATCTAAAGTGGACTGCATTTTGGTAAGTACAACTCCAGAATGGTTTTCAATATTTAATAAACTGCAAGACCAAAATAGGTGGCTCTAGAGACTAACAGCTATTATGAAGCCTTTCCTTAGCAGTGCTTTCAGGTACTGACACTAAATGCAATCACAGTTAGTTGCCATTGCAAAAAAAAATACATGATGTGGGTTTGATGTTTGTTTTCCATGGAATATTGACCTCCTGTTTCCAGCAGCAAGTGGCTGTGACTGCCCTTTGTAGAACTGTCAGTATAGCTGGTATGGCACGGAAGGGTGACTGAGTGTTTTTGTAAGCATGATTTTATGAAATGTAGGATTATGTATTGCCCAGATCAGACTATGCAAGAAACTTATTTTGCCTTCAAGTTCCACTGCTCTTTAGGCCTTTAATGACAATGATAATTGCTTTTATTGTTGTTTCCTTGGAACAGCTAATTCATGGCCAGCATTACATTTTAAGGAAGGAACTAGATTGAAGTGCATATTTGCACAAAACCTGGCAGACAAATGTCACGTTTTTTTCCTGGTCTGTGAAAATCATCAGATTTTTGGTCGGTTTGGTTTTGGTTTTCTTTAAAGTCTCGCTAACCTCAAAAGTTGCATACCTTCCCAGAAATGTGCAACACTACAGGTCCTGTTAGCTCTGCTGTACTGCCTAGGACAGAGAGATCATTTTTTGAAGAAGGAAAAGCCTTTGAAATGCAAAAACATTGTCTTCCTTTGTGCATTAAAATAACAAGATCTAGGCAGTGATAAGAGATTATTTCTGGGGAGCACTAACTCAGAAAGAGATTTTGTTTGTTTTTAATAGTGAGCAGGTTGGGAGTTTCTTTAAATCGGAGTCTTGAGCTCATAAATCTTAAAACTGGAAGGGAGTGCTTATCTTGACTTTCTACCTTCAACATTTCATCCAGAAGTACCAGTGGGTAAGATAAAAGGACGACATAGACAACCATCTGGACTCTGTCAAATAGAATCTGTCCAGCTATATGGCTGAGCTGACTAAGGGTACTCCTTAAAGTCACATTATCAAAGGCTGATTCAAATGGCACTGGATTCTCTTACCTTAAAATATCTTTGTTGTTGTATGAGGCTTAAAGTTGTGTTGTATTGCAAAAAAACTTGGGACTCCATTTTACCTCTTTTTAAATGTTTTGGATGCACCCAACTGAAATAGCAATGCAAAATGACATTTTTGTCCACTTTATTCCTCATTGATGTTTGTGGATACAAAGCAAGTGTGTTAAGGTCTTCACTGTTTTGTATGTGAGTCTTCAGTGGCAAAAGGGCAAATTGCAAAATTGCACTTGTAAAACTCTTAACACCAGATATTTCTGTGGCGAAAAAATGGGAGTTGGGGTAGGTGTTTCTAAGTATCATTGGAGAAGAGAGTAAAGAAGTAGGAGGTTAACCAGTCATCTGCTTTTGGAAATCCATTTTAAGAAAGTTGAATTAAACTAGTACTATTTTTGCATCAAATTCTGCAGATTGGTGGACTTTGTGTACTGAGGTAGGGATTATCAGTTTGTACGAAGGTCAGGTCTCACCCACTGGATTGACAAAGAAGTCTTGGATGCAAAGCAGTCTCCATGGCTTGACCTGGAACAGAGCAGCAGTGTCCTGATGGTCTGATTTTTTGTTCCAGATGCCTCCTTGTCTGTCCTGCTGATGAGTTCAGAGGAGTCGTGTCAACAGTGGAAAAGCCACTCTAGGTTAGCAAAGGTAGATTTAATGCTGTTCAGGTAGTTTAAAAAAGAAAAATCCAAGATCAGAATAGTTTGAGGAAATGAATCAAAATTAAGCTGAATTGTGGCAAAATGCGTTCTGTGTTTTTATGTGCTGTTGGAAAGCTGTGAGCTGCAAGGCAGAATCTGAGAGCACATTAGACTGGAAGGCCGTGGCTTTATAGCTCTGAATGACTCGTTTGGTAGCACCAGTCACAGCCACAGCGTGCAGAGCCACACACAAATGTTTAGGGCTGCCTAGTTCAACACAGTTCAGTGAGAAAGAGAGAAATGGGAAGAAGAAGCAGAGGTGGTGGCAGTAGTCTGTTGTGGAGGTCTCCAGTAACAGAGGGCTGTGGAAAGCAGCCACTGTAAGGGCACTGGGACTGCAATTGCTCATGCAAGAGTCCAGAGTTATCTGCCTCTTCCATGTGATACTGCACCACTTACATTCTGACACACTGTCATTTTCTGGAAGATCATAAGAAAATCATTGTATACTGTGCAATCCAAAAAAAGATAATTAGCAAGAATTGTGGTGTAAACAGTCATTAAAAATTCATTATAACATCTTTTTAACTGTAGTAAACATGTCTAGCAGTAGATTCTCTTATGACTTCGCTTGTTATATTTGTAGCCACATACTAAATGAACTTTTGAACCTGATTTTTAAAATGGTATCCTCCATATAATCACTCAGCGAGACAGTCAAGGTTTCTTTCCTTAATCCTCTGCGAAGAAGTCAGTGTTGGTGAGAATAATGGATCAATGGCCATGAAAACCAGAGCTGCTGATATCTGGAGCAGCAGCAGTGTGTGAGGTGTGAGAGGGTGTCAGTCCTGCAGCAGGGGAGGTGCCACTTGTCTGTTGGGCCCTACAGGAGACAGGCAGAAGCTCTGTGAAGCTTTGGCAGCTGTGCTTGGCCACTGTCACAACAAAGCTGCCATGTGCTTTTAGGGCTTGTTTGGAATGTTTAGCACCTGAAATATGCTCCTGCTTCTGTTCAGATAAAGCACATCAAATGTATTTATTAGCTGCTTTCTAGAATAATGGGTTCTGTTTCCAGTATTACTATATTATTATATATCTGTCTTGATGATATTTCCAACAAACCATCTGACCTTGAGCAACTTACTTAAGCTTTGCTTCTTGTTTCTCTGTTCATAAAGTGGAGAGATGATTGCTTGACTGCTTTGCTATTTTTAGTTCTGGTTGTTAAATAATAGATGTTTGTTCTGCTGAAGTATGGCAAGTTTTAGGACCATTCTGCCAGTTGGTACAGGTTACATTGCCATTGGCACAGCCTTTTTTACTTTGATTAGAGTCCATGCTCTCTAAACTAGTAGTCTTGCACAAAGCTTGCAGAGTACCCCTGGCCTTCAACCCCCCTTCATCAGAATTTGAGGACAGAAATAACCTGTAATTCTGCTTTCATTGTGGAAATTGGAAATAGTTCAAATTTGAATGACATGTGCACTGTATACATTACAGAAGTTGCAGCTCTTCTGATTGTTCATTAGTATATTCTTCCTCTATCTTATTTAAAGTTTGGCCTGACTAGGTATTTTCCTCTGTAAACAATCCAGAAAAAGCACATGCCCTGGAGTATTCCTATGGCAATCCCTATTGGCAACTTTAGGATGAAACTTGACTAACGTTTGTGACCTGACAGTAGATGAGCAGAGAGAACCAATCCACCAAGGTCAGGAAACCTGAAAGATTTGTGATTCTGGGGACTGTGTTCAACTCTCTAGGTTCTCTGGTTCAAGCAGAAACATGAATAAACTCATGGTTCCTATAACACAGATTAAGTCTTTAACCACACTCTGTGTTGAACAGATCTTTGTGCTGTGAAAATTTTGCAGTGTTTAGTCAGTGTCTCCCAGAGTGGAACCAGATATCAAAACCTGCTATTTTTTTTAAAAACTACCCAACCCCACAACATTTTGGCCATCTTGGTTTATATCACAGTTGTTTATTTGCTTCATCAAAATGCTTGAAAAAGTTGCATCTGTTTCTATGAGAATCTTGTTCTGTGTCTGTCTGAGGCAGCAAAAGGACAGATCCATTTGGAGCAGATCTCTGTGGCCACTGATCTCTGGTTTAATTTGTTTGCTACATATTTTGTGCATTTCTGTAGTGAACTGTCTATATTTGGTAACTGTCAAAACAGAAATACCAGAGATTTCTGCTCCCTTATATGTTACTGAAAGTCTTTACATAGCTGTGACTTGAGGTTCCTAATTCTTTGTCCTTAGTTTTTCTGCCTCACAATGTAAGTTCACTCAGATATTTTGAGTACTTGATAGATTTTTGGCTAAATTGAAGCCAAGTGGTGAAAATAAGTATGAACACTGCTTGCTCCCCATCTTCATTGCATCTTCCTTTGTTTCATATGGTTCTGGTTACAGAAAATAAAGGCAATGAGTGAAGGGCAGGAGTACCAGAGGCAATGCTTTGTGCTGGCTTTCTACCTCAGTCCTGCAAGCAGTTTACATGCTTGTGCATGTCTCTAATGCAGCTTCAAGAAATATGATTTATAAATAGCCTTTGGAGAATTAGGCAGTCTTCATCTGATTTGATAGAACCAGTCAATCAAGGTCAAGAAACTTCAAGCAGGATTTTTATTTAGATCCTTTTAAGTAGCAGAAAAGGATTCCCCAGACACTGTAGTTGCTGTATGGTTTTTAGAACAACAGTAGCATAAGCTTTAACAGGCTGCACAAAGGGGAATTTGTCCAAGATGATGCCAGCATCACATTCTTCCTTTTGATGCTGTGACTCTCTTCCACTCTAATGACCTATTTTTTCCACACTATTGACCTATTTCGGGGGTGGGAACTTATAGTATATTTTGTGTTCCTGTTTCTTTTTATTCCTTTCCATATGTATCCAAATTAGCACAAAGAAAAACTGAGAATGAATGAATCTTTTTCTTCTTGGTCAGTAGTTACTAGGCCAGCTGAAATGTGCCTCCACTTCCCCAAATTCTGTGATGCTGATTGCATTAAAAAATTTGAAAGTTTTGATGCTTTGAACAGTCACAGTAATAACAGTAATTGCAATTTTTTACTGAATTCACCGGACCTTCAGCACTGAGAACTAGTGAATGACAGCTGAGACTGAAGAAGGGACTGTACTTACTGAGACTGTAAACCAGGTCTTGAGGGTTTTAGAAATGTTTAGAGAAAACAGACTAAACAAAACAATGTTTAACAAATCTTTAAACTAAACAAAATGCAGTCTTTCCTGAATCTACTTGCACTGACTGTCACACTCTATCTCTTCGCTGCCACTTCTTCAGTTTTAAGATGATTTTCTCTAAATAGATTCAGTCTCATCTAATAAGCTTAGGTTTATCTAATTAGCACCCAGGTAGGATTTACCTCTGTGAACTGCCTGTGACTCCTGTTAACTCTCCTGCTCTGAGGAGGTCCTGCCTTCCCAGGGCTTCCCTGCAGCCACTGCTGGAAGCTGGAGGAGCTGTGCCAAAACTGCTGCCTAGGAAAGTGCATGGACAGGAGTGAGTTTGGGTGCAAACAGTGAGATAACATCACTGTCCAGCTGCCTCTGCTGAGGATGTGAGGAAGCCCTAATCCTCAGCTGCCTCAGCTGTAGGGATGGAGTCTTGCTGTTGAGAGTGGCTGGCTCACTGGCATCCTTTGGAAAAGGTTCTGCCAACATAGTCCCATTCAAATTTTTTTCTTTACCCATATGTTGTTGGGGTTTTTTTTGTTTTTCTTGAATTTGGGGGGTTGACAAGCAGGGCCTGTGTAGCAGAGCAGCTCAGACAGGGCCCTTCCACACAGCCCCTTCATCCTGCTGTATCAGAAGTTGCTTCAACTGCAGTGGGCACTGAGTGTATTTTGATGAAAGGTTTAATATTTCTTTTAAAACTTCACTTTTTAAAACTTTTGTGCTGCACGCAGCCACATTAGATTTGGAAGAGAGAGCTTGTCTTCTACTTTGGTGTCAGAGTCATCAGGGGTTTTTTGTTTTGCATGGGATGCTTTTGTCTCATGGATTAGTGCTTACTGTGCAAGGTAATCCCACCCTAACCGGCTCCTTTGGTGTGCCGATTGGGCTTTTGCCATTTCAAACAAAAAGAGCTAAATTCCTTGAACGAGGGGATGTCTAATAAAGAAATACAACTTTTCTTGTAGTTGTTAAATTTCAGTCTCTTCAAAAATGGTTAATTTGCTGTAACTTCTTTGAAGAACATTGGTATTTTCAGTAATGGGTTTGCTATAGGAAAACCCGCCAGTTCAAATGCCGTGATTCATGCAGGAAAGGAAGAACAGAGAATTTGACAGAATGCACCCATTATTAAGAAATAGCTCTCTGGATATTTGGTGGTCTGAGCACCACTGCTGTGTAAGCTGCTGTAGAGCCACACAGAAGTCAGTGTCAGCAAATTTCAGAAGTTTGTCAGAGGAAAAAAAATCCAACCAAATGTTGTGGTTTGCTGCTTATAAAAGCAACAAATCCAGTGTCTGTTACCTGTGTGCTGCTGGAAATGTTTGTCTTGGCTCTGAGAATGTCTCTCCATCGTTGGTGGCCCAGTTCTGTGCGGCAGTTCTGTGGTGGGTTTAGCTGGCAGGGATTATCCAGCCCTTGGACTCTCCCAGACCTTCCCTGGACAGCATGTCCTGCTGGTCCTTGCCTAAAGTCTGGGGACAGGGAGGGGTTTGAAGTGAAGTTCAGGTTTTTAATTTCCTCACTCTTCATTCTGCTCATTGCTGAAGTTAACAACCAGGCCTCACTGCCTGTTGATCCCTCTCTCTTCTCTTCCTTTTGGAAAAGGTTACATTGGCAGTAAAACACCAGTAAAGAAAAAGAATTAACAGTAATCCAAAAGCTGCATTCTGACTTAAAAGAGAATCCTGTGAGTCTCTGACTCAGTACTGATGGTGCCCCACCTCAAGCACTTCTTCTGCAACATCTTCCTGAAGGAGAACCCCTCTGCTCCTGGTTGCATGGCTTTACTTGCACTGCTGCTGCTGAGCAGGCCTGAGCATGTTACCACAACTGATTTTGCTGATATTCTAAGTCCATGTAGCTGCTTTCAGGTGATCAAAACCTAGTTTGTGTGTAGCAATCACTGTTTGCAAACACCAGGTAAAACTCCCTCTGGTGTCTGATCCTCAGCTGGAGGAGTCTGGCATCACTGAGATTCATGTAACAAAATGGTTTGTCTGCAGTAAGAAGTTCATAAACTGATTCCCAAAGGCAACAAAAAAATACAATATGTACATAGATAGGTTTTAAAATGTCTTTGCTGAAGTCTGTGGCACTTAACTGTTAACATGTATAGTGGATCACAGGACCAGGGCTGACATCCTGTGTTGTTACAGCACAGCTGGTTGTGCTGCTGGATGCTCAGAGGTGCTTCATGTGTGCTTGGAGAAGACAAAGTTTTCATGTTTTGTGTCTGGTTGCAGAAGTGATCTGTTGTTGACATTTTTCCAGATTCTGCTTTTGTTGCATGTGAATCTTGTAATTGTAACAAGTGTATTTAAAATAGGCAATCATGTTTCTAGTCCCAGAGTGCTCAGTCACATTCTTTCACTTAAGTAAATATTTTCTTGTTTAAAATTGTATTATTTAGGAATACATTGTCAGATGACAGTTTTTAGCTGTTTAGCTCAACTCTTATTGTTTGCTTTTTCTTCTCTCCCCCCCCCCCATATTTTGCAAACCAAAACACCTTTGTTATCTAGCAAGAAGTTGAGAAGTTTACAGACCTAGAGAAACTCTACCTCTACCTTCAGCTGCCTTCGGGTCCCAACAATGGAGACAAAAGGTATGTGTGTGACTGTAAATGTGAGCAGCTAGTACTGAAAACTGGCTTTACTTCCTGTGGCACTTAACTGCTGAGGATTCTTTCACATCATGTGGCTGGTAGCAGAAGCAGCCTTTATTAAACATTAAGGACTCTTCCTGAAGATTAGTTGTGGGTTTTTTAAACTTTAAAATCCTTATTGCATGAATAGCTTGTAAATATAAATCTCCTAAAATGCAAGAGTCATCACAGAAAGTGTTTCACAGTCCAAGTGTAATCGTTCCTTCGCTATTTATGTGTGAAGTGATAAAATAGCAACACAAATGTCATGGGGGGTGAAAGAAAAAACTAGTAGTATTTCTGGTAACATTTGTTTGACTAAAGGAAGGTCTAGAAAACCAACTTGCAGATCACAGCATCACAAAATTAGCATATGTTCCCAGTAGGATGGTTATAGGCAGGCAAGTGCCTATAGGAAGCACTCTAAGTATCTACTGGGAAAGCTGGGTGTTTCCAAAGGGCAGCTGGCAAACTAAGGGGGCAAAAGCTTAGAGGTGGCCAGTAAGGAATAATAAATTTAAGAGGGGAAGTAGAACCCTTGCCTGCCACTGTGTGCTCATATCTGTGTGTCAGTCAAGAACTGGAGCGTGGAGTCTCTTCCTTAAATCATGGATGAAAGGGGATAACTGCTGCCCGTGGCTCAAGAAATAGCTGAATGTGTGAGGTGTGCTGGCCCTTGTTGTCTCTGGTGTGTCTCCACCTGTGTAGGTAGACAGTTACTAAGTCTTGTAACTGAGGAGGAACTATAGAATCTTCATCAGCACTGCTTCTTCTTTCCCCAGTGATCAGATCTCCATGTCATCCAGCCGTGCCCAGCAGATGCACGCCTTCTCGTGGATACGGAACACCCTGGAAGAGCACCCTGAGACATCCCTTCCCAAGCAGGAGGTTTATGATGAATACAAGTGAGTGAGTGCTCCTGGACTGGATCTGTGCATATGGCTTTTTAGCAAGTGTAGAGTGTTCTGTGGCACTGACCCTGCAGGTCCCCCACTGGTGTACACGGCCAGGGCCTGGTGTTCCACGCTGCTGTGCCTGAGAACACACGAGCTGCAGTGGGGCAAACTGTGTTCATTGCTTCTGCCACTGGAGATAAGGCTGTGCTGTTTAAATTGTGCATTGTATGTACTGAAGGAAAGGTACAAGTACTTCTTAGCAAGTAAATATCTGTATGAATATTGGTTTTGTTTTGTGGACAGAGCAGCACAGGTAAAAAGCATCAGTTACTATCTTACAATACATTTTGGTCTGCCTGTGTTTACATACATACATGGCTGCCTTAACAAGGATGAGGGGCTGAATTGTTCCCTCTGGAAATGCAGCTATTTTGCACACAGAGTCTTGCCCATTACACCTTTCTTTCCAGAATAATGCATAAATATTGGACCTTCCTGCAGCAAACCTGATTTCCACAGAGGCACAATATATCTGAATATGTATGAAACCAGTAACCAAGGCCACTGCAAGTCTGTGTTGTCAAGTCTCAAAGCTACCATGTAATGAGAAAGCGATTAGAAGCAAGGGAGAGGGAGCTGTCTGATGAAAGTTGGATTTGAATTCATTTACAGAACATACCCCACGGGGGAGGGGGAAAAAATAATCATCCTCAGCCCAGTTGCCTGAAGATGAATAGCAGATTTATGATCTAGTATGAATATTTCCATAATCTGAACGATTACAGTAATTTGCAGCGAGCTGAGTCCCTTCACCTCCTGAGTGCCTACAGGACTCACCCCGTAGTAATTGTTATTGCAGGGCTGCCTTCTGCAAATACCTCCTTTTAATTAACTCTCTCTGCTCAAGTGTTTTTTACCCTGATTGAGCTGAAGCATGATGGCATTCGCTTGCCTGGGGTTGATAAACATGCACACACCTATTTCTGAGATCTTGCCATGGACTGGAGCGGTGACGCAGCCGGGAAGTGCAGCCAATGGCACCGACGTGCCGGGATGGCCAATCCCGGAGCAGCAGCCGCTCGCGCAGACACGGCAACAGCGGCAGCTGCTGTGCGGGAGAGAGAGAGATGGGAGCGTTATTCTTAAATATATTTCTTATTAAATAATTTATGGCCTGCTTCAGCAACAAATCTGCTTGGCTTCCTTGCTGTGCCAAGCTGCAGATGCCCGGAAAAATCATCATCTACAGATTGTGGAGTGTGAAATTTGGATGGCTTTGTATGTAGCTGCATCTAGTATTTGTATATTGTATTTTTTTTTTCCCCCCTAACAAAATAAGGGTGGTAAGCAAATATTCAGGAAAATATCAAATGTTTGGAATCTGTTCTCCTTTGAAAGCTTCTGTTCTGTTTTTAAAACATTCAGTTTCTTTGAATATTTTCATGAGCTATTCTTGCACACCAAAGGAAAAGTAGTCTTGGAGTGGGATGTAGGGAACAGGCATATAAATACATAAGAGTTAGTTATAAGTCATTTTTCTTTACCTAAGGGTGTTAAGGTCTCTCAAACCTTATTCCATTATATTAACAGGTTACAATTTCTCTCTTCTATGTGCAGAGATGGATGTTGCATGAGCTCACAGCTTATGCACTCTGCATGCATAAATCAAAAGTGCAAGGCTTCAGAAGATGCTGCATCATACCAGCATCTCCAGTCCTGCTGTAAATTTTGGTCAAAATAAATCTTGCAAAACTACTGGCCTTCTGCATCACCTTTCATGGGTTTTTTTTGTGAAGAGGGAGAGTCAGAAGCTTGCACTCCACCCAAGTCCACTGTTGGCAGATGTTGAGTGTTTTCAGCTCCTCCATGTCTCCGTAGCCTGTTCTCACTAAGCTTATTCAAGACAGTGACTCCTCTTTCTGCTTAGTTACTCTTCAGTTTAATTGTGAATTCATGTCTCCAACTGGATAAAAGTGAATGGATTCATCTTTCTTTTGAAAGGGATAAAATAAATTGAAAATGCATCATTAATATAAGGCAGTAGCACTTGAGGAGGCTGAGAGCTTGCAGCTGAATTTCAGAAAGGAGGTAGATGAGAGCTGGTTCACCTCTTGTTGTTGCTGTGATGCCACTTGCACTGACAGAATACAGTGACCTGCAAGAAGCTGTATTTCTGTCGGGCACACACAGTTCTTCTGCCAGCTTCCTCTGGGAGGGAGGAATACAGGCTGGAAAGTATGGGAGCTCAAGGGGAGCTGCCTAACATGTTATCTAGCCTGCAGTGAGTGGACGCTGCTTCCCATCACATCCTTTCCGTGTTTTCTTGTCAGTCAGTTTTACTTGGATATCTTGTCCCTATTAGTAAACACCCTTCTGGACACAGCCAGGTGTAGATTTGTCTTTAGAGTTTAGAGATTTAAGATTTCAAGTCCAGGTGCAGTCCTGCAGTATTTATGCAGGCAGAATCCCTATTTGCCCATAAAACGATTTGTTGAGCCTTCAGTAAACACTCGAGTCCTCTTATCTTGCTTCTGCTGCTGTGACGCAAGGGAAGAAAGTCATTCATATTTAAGTTTGGTGCCCTGAAGATTCACTTGATACGCTTAATATGGATTAGGAGGTCTTGGAGTCATCCCGTATCTCTTTCCTTTAGTCTGTAAATCATTAATCCTTGCTTTACTGGCTGCTGGGCCACTTGATGCCACCTGATGCATAGATTATGTACACTTAAGTGTTAGGAATATTAACCAGCAACTTAGAGGAATACTCAGAAGCTAACACGGAAGAGGGCAGTATGTATAGGAATACCACGTCTACTAAGCACCTAAAGGACACAAGGTACATACAAATATTGTTTAATAGTGCTTATCCAGTGTTTTTATATAAAATTCCCTGATAGGAACAGGATGGGCTCTCTTGTGTTGCAAAGTCTAGTCTTAGGTCATAAGCAACTACCTATATATTCCTTTGAAAACCAATCAAACTTCAACTAAAGCAGTTGTTCCCACCTCTGCCCCCCGCTCTTGGGAGTCTGACCTGCAATTTCATTTCTCTGTTGGTTTTCAGACATCCGGTTTCCATCCTACCTGATTATTAGGGCTCATTTCTGTGCCAGCGTTGTTCGTCAGCTTAACGAGAGCCTACCTCTTCCTAAGGTTCTTGGTTTCTTTTGGGGACCAGTTGTTTTGGTTAGAGTGGATAAACCAAGAACTTTTTGTTTCATTCTGTAGGTTTTTTATCATTTGCTATTCATGATGTTTTTTTCTGCCCAGGAAGCTGTAAGCTAGGCTGTATACCCTGACCATCTTCATTAGCTTTTGGGTTAATTTTTTTTTTCCGTGGTTTAATTCAGGTGCACTTCTAGTGTTTTTTAGGTCTGGAGTACATTCAATTCATAGATCTTACAAAAAAAAAAAAAAAAGCCTTTTCTGGTTATTGTGTAGGGGAGCTCTGTACAAAGGAACAAAGCGACCGCGTGTCCATTGTCATTCCTGTCTCTGTGTAGACCTTCCCTCCCCCCCCCCCGTCTGTTTCCCACCCACCCTTCCAACAGCGAGACAGCTCCTGGGCTCAGCGATGTGCCAAGAGTGCAAGGAGCAGAGAGAAGAGCTCCAGGGGAGAGACTCCTGGTTTATGTTGTCAAGTCAATGAGAGACCACAGATGGACATGGAGGGTTCTCGGCCAAGCCAGAAGGGGGAGGGGCCATGTGGGATGATCTGTCTGGAAACTGAAATTCCGGGATAATACTGATAGCCCAGAAATCACAAGCTTGCAGGAGCTGCCAGTATGGATACGAGGGGACCGTGTAACTGTTTTTGCTGCTAGCAAGTGATTGTCTTACACCAGATGTGCTAGACTTGAGGAGCAGATAATTTTATTCCTATTTTATTTATTTATTTTCTCCAAGGGAGGCAGTAATTTTAACTTTGAAGTTGATAGATTGGTAGGTCCCTAATCCTGTTGTTTTGCT
The DNA here is from genome assembly GCF_003945595.2 of Pipra filicauda. Lineage (NCBI taxonomy): Eukaryota > Metazoa > Chordata > Aves > Passeriformes > Pipridae > Pipra > Pipra filicauda. The sequence continues at coordinate 4,321,542 of NW_024104976.1, read as the reverse complement.
GGGTTGTTTTTTGTTTGTTTTTTTTTAATTTATTTTGCTGACATTGTTGAGTTTCAGTCAAAGATTCTGCTGACCCTGGCAGAGAAATTCAGAGAGCTCTCCTTTGCATGCTAGTTGAGACTTAAAGTCTTGTAATCAGCATCAGTGAGCAACAAAGACCCACCTTTTAGGAATTTTCAGAGTAGAGTTTAAATCCACTGAGGCTTGGCAAGATGCAAGGGACAAAAAGCGCACAGAGATCTATTTATCACACATAAATCAACATCTGATTCCTAAGAGGGTACAGTGAGGCGGGAGAAGAATTCCTTTATAATAACTTCAAAGGGACATAATCCAGAATCCAGCTTCTGTGACTGACATATGTTGAAATGAAATGTGTTGGTATATAAGTTGGATATGAAGCTTCTTGATGTCCCATATAGAAACTAGACCGATGCCTGACTGTGTTGTAGGCAACGTGTCCTGGTTTGGACAGTGGCCCTGGTTACTGGGGTGGCTGGGTGCACACAGGCTCTACAGGGGGTGTCAGAACCAAAGAGCATAAATGTTCCTGTTTATCATCATCACTATCATTACATCTGTGGTGGTGCTTTTCAAGGGGAGGATACCAACATACAGCCAGGGTAAAAGCAGCAGATACTTGCTCTGTAGTAACTAGCATTTTTGCAGAAAGTAAATGCAGTGGAAGTATCTCAAGAAATACATACAGCTTTCTATAGAGCTACAGCTTGCAGAGAAGACATTTTGACTGGCCTACTTGGATGCAGATTGTTGCTGGGTGATGCTGGGGATGAAGCATCTGTTTCAGACTGCTCCTTTTTCTTTGTCTGCCTGACCTTCCAGAGGTTTGTTTGCGTGTGTGTACCTGATTATAGCAGGCAACTGTGGGGTATGAAGTCATTGTTTTTCTGCACTCCTGCTGATACCCACAGTGGATCGTGTGCAGTCACCTCTTCTTTTAAGAGGCAGGTTGTTTCTGTGTGTTGCTGGTAGGACTTCTCATGGGAAAGGAGGTCATTGCTGTCTGGTGCTGGCTCTGTGGCTGGGAAGGCTTTAACGGTGCGGTTCAGGCCAGAGCACATCAATGTCTGTGCCACAGCGCAGGGCGTTCCTGTCTTTGTGCAGCCTCAAGCCCTTGTGGTGCAGGTAAACCTTCCAGGGCAGTTCAGGGTTTCCTCTTTTGTTTTATAGGTTTGTGATTTTCCAGAGCATTCACCTTTTGCAGCAAAATCAATGATTTTTGTTCTCTGCCTCATGGACATATTTTTTAAATGTCTCAGATGTCGAAACAAAATTCCTTCTACTATTTTTTAGAACTGAAGGCAGATAAACTCATTTAACTAGAATAAGTAAACTTGGAAAATAATTACCTTTTGTTTCTTTATTCCCCTGTATCATCAGGTGGTATTCTGAGCCACATGGTGATCTTCATTGGCAGCAGCAGTTGGAATCTCTGTTAGTAATATAAGGACTTATATAGGGTTGTCTGTAATCAAACATTCTCATAGTTCAGTAGTGGTACAGAGGTAGGAGGACTAGGTCCTCAGTACATGCTTGTGTTACATCTATAAAGGTGAAGCTGGTTCCCTGGGAAAGTCTGTTTTAAATGTAGTTCTCTTAAGGTCTAATTAATTGAGGTTGTATGGGCAGAATCTTTCTCTGGACACTGACATATCTGCACTTGCACTTAACTACTGCTTTTCAAATATTCTTGCAGGACTTCAGGCCTTAGTACACTCAAGCTGTGCTTCTTGCTAGAACAGCATCTCTGTTTCTATTATGTCCTAAAATAAGTGAACTGAAACATATGCTTCAAACTAAGTTGTGGAGTAAATCTTAACTGTGCTCTAGATAATGCCAGTGCTTGTTATGTCTCCACATGACTTGTCTTTGAACTCAGTAGAGAACAAGGCAAAAACTATGGTATTAATAGCTCTTGTTTATACATTTTTAATGCACTCAATTCGTTGTGGATAGCTTCATTAATGTTAAATGTGATTCTAACTATGGATGGGTATAAGTGTTTTCTTTTGAAAACCTTTGATGGGGTCTAGCATGTAGGCTGGCCTCTCGTATTAACTTTGATTCCATTCACGCTTTCTTTCTCTTTGTTGCAGGAGCTATTGTGACAATCTTGGCTACCACCCATTAAGCGCTGCTGACTTTGGAAAGATCATGAAAAATGTCTTTCCAAACATGAAGGCCCGTCGTCTGGGCACAAGAGGCAAATCAAAATATCCTTTGCTAGAACACTTCTCAGTGACTTGTTCTGCACTTGCCTGGGGAACATCTGTCGTTATGGCTTAACTACCAGCTAAATGTGGAAGTAATGTTAAATAAAAAATGCAGACACTTTTCCAACGTTCTTTAAAAATTATTAATTGTGGCAGTGTTGTGTTGCAAGATATAACTTTGGAAACAAGTACTTAAATTTAGGTTCTGACGCTCAGTTGTCACAGCAGCGAGGAATCAAAGAAGTTTTATAATTTAGTGCAAAGAGAGATATTGGAATAAAGGAACCAGAACTGTTAGTGATTTTCAAAGCAGTTTTTTCATCAGCACCAATTTTGTCTTTTCCAAGTTGAGAGTTACACCTTCCCTTGAGAGTCCTTAGAAGCCCTCGTGCAGTAATGTAATACCTGCTGCATTCTCCAGGGTCAGCTCTTGCTGGGTCCTGACGTGCTGGGCAGGCAAAGCCACTGCAGTAAAGCAGGGAAGGGAGAGCATGAAAAGACTAAAAGGCATTGAGGTGCTTGTAGGCTCTAATTAAAAACCACTCCAAAGAACTAACAGTGATGATAGGGATGTGCTGCAATACTGCCCTTTGCCAGGTCTCACTTGAAGCATGTGCTTATAGAGAGAATTGAATGCTAGTGGGCAACCCAGAGTTACTTGTCTTCTATAGAGGAAGAAAACCTTCCATGTTGTAGTAAATGGAGAAGTGTGTCAGTTAAACTGTTTCCTAAAATACAGTGTTGGATTATCAAGCAGTGGAATCTGAAACTTAGTAGTCATGTTAGAGGTAAAGCTAGAGAAGTGTTAAGGGAGAAATCATATGATGTAATTGTAGCTTGACCCAAGGGATCTCTTTAAGTTCTGTTTCCTAAGTTTCTAATACAGAATGATTAAAATATGATCTTGTCTCACACTTACTGTAATACCCAGGCTCCTTACATTTCTTTTACTGTAATCATGCTCCATCCAGGTTAATGCAAACAAATGCAAACTCCATGGTCTAGGAAAGAGAAATACAAACATCTTAACAGAATGTGAAAAATTAGTGATTCTGAAAAGGATTTGTGTGTCACAGAGAAGAGACACCATATGTGAACTCCCAGAGTAATTCTGTGGAGAGTTAGAAAAAGGCTGATTTGATATTTAGACCTATAAACAAGTGAGTACAAAGAATGGAGGGAGTGTATTTTTGTGTACTGATTTGATGGGATCAGTCTGGGTCTTTGTGTTCATATTTTTACAGAAGAAAAATTATCACGGGGAGAGAGTGCCTTAAACACTGTGTGAAATCTTAGGAAGACATGCCCTCATCAGACACTTTATCCTTGTCATGGGGAACTTCATGTGGAAGTCCCTTAGGAGAAGGAAATAAAGTAGGTCCTAAATTTGGGACTGTGTATTTTAATAGTGATTAACTTTTGGAAATTCATTCTCCCATCTTGTTTTAGGAAGAGAGCTTAGTCCAAATTTATGTTAGTGATTTGAATATTGAGTAGCTAATTGAAACTGCTTGGCCTGGTTTAGTGGTTGTTCTGTGTGATCAGGTGCAATTTATCACACCCAGCACCTCTGCACAGATGGAGAAACCCAAGGACCTGCTCAGAACACAGCCACTGACAGGCTTTTGATTCTGGCTGTGAGACCATGTTAGTGACAGTAATTCTTAGTTCTGTGTTGAGTTTGCTTATAAAGCTTATGAGAGTTATCAGAGAAATTACTGCCCTTCCCTCTCATCCCCCAGTTAACAAGGACACAATTTAAACCTTAATTGTTGTTCACATATTGCTACAGTGGACTGAGGAAGAAGGCTTTTGTGCATATGCCAACACTGCCCAACCTTGACTTTCATAAGACTGGAGATGGGGTATGATACATATTTGCTTCTTTTTATATATATAGATGTATATTTCTGAAAATTAACATTTATTACACTGTTTTTCTTTCTGATGTTTTCAAAACAAAGTGAAGAGCTGTGTAGCTTTTAAGATTTTTCTTTATGATCCTTATATTCTGAATCATTGTTTGCTGTTTTTTCTGTAAAGTTCATAATGAATTACAGTGCTATTAAACTAATTCAGGAGGTGAAGCAGACCTCCACAGTGTTGCCACCCGTAAGATATGATTCTGTTTTGATTTTACTGGTTTTTTTTTTTATTTTTTTCAAGTCAATGCTAGGGAAGAGATATCCCAGTGAAAGAAGCAGATCCTGGGTAGCAGTGACTGCTGAGCTGACAACACTCTGGATACAGGGAGCATCAACTGTTGGTGGTCCAGATATTGGGACTCTGTTTGCGGTTTCTTCCAGAGATGTCAGCTCCATCTGATGTCTTTGGAAACAACCACTAGATTTAACACTGAGACATTTAATTTTGTATTACATTGATGAGACCTCATTCTCTCAACTTCATGAAAAACCGTGAACATACTTAACTTTTTGTGTGATTCTGATGATTGTTTGCTGTTTTTGTTTTTGTGCCTCAATGACCCTTAATAATCAAAGTAACCTTTCCTCCTTTGTTTGTTTGTTTTAGTTGGATGGAGCAGAGCCATCTGGGCAGCTGCAGAGTGCTGATGAGGAAGTCATCTCTGCGGCCTGCCGGCTTGTTTGTGAATGGGCCCAGAAAGTGCTGAGCCAGCCTTTTGACACAGTCTTGGAACTGGCTCGTTTCCTTGTAAAAAGTCACTATATCGGTACCAAGTCCATGGCAGCTTTAACAGTAATGGCAGGGGCACCAGCAGGTAATGAGATAATGCTCAATTGTTGAGATGGGGGATCTTTCTATTAATAGTAGAAACATCTTGGTTTGAGGAGGGACTTCTCTTCAGGGCAAACCTTAAACATGACTCTGAGCATTGAGCGTGCAGTTATGTGATTTTGGTCACATTGCTGCAAATCACTCTTCTTGCTGGTACTCTGGGTAAAGATGTGAAAATCAGCAGCAGTCTCAGGTTTAGTCTGTGATTTTCCCATTTCTCCCATGAGGAACCTGATCTTTTAAAGCACTTTGGGGCGTGTGAGTACTTGCTGAATTTATGTACCTGGCTAGATCAGGAGTTTGGTGCTGCTACAGTGCTGGTTTGTAGACAGACTGCTGGTGTAGCTGTGTTTCTGTCTGATACCTTGCCCTAATTTGGAAACAATTGTCTGTCTTAATTTTCTGTCAAGAGCAGATTTTTTTTTTTTTTGTGTGGTTTGTTTCCTTCTGCATGCTCAGAATGAGTCACCTAATCATGTTAAGTGTGTTTTGGTGGCTGTGGATGAAGTAAATGACAAAAATAAAGGATGAGGAGGGAAATGCAGGGGCACAGCATGCCCCCAGACTTGCCTCTGGAAAGTACTGCCTAGGCCTATCAAGGAAAATATGTTCAGATCACAGTTCCTAAGCATGTGCTGAGCATCTAAAACCAAATACTTGTGATTAGCATTAGTAAAATTAGTAACGTAGTAAAACGATGCTGATTAATTTATAATTAGGAGGTATTTTAAAACTGTGTAACCTCAAAGTGTAAATGAAACAATGTTAAAGAATTTTTAGAGGGGCAGTTCAGCAAGGTTATTTGGTCATTGAAAGAGCATGCTATTCCTTTTGACTCTTAATAAACAAAGATCATAATTGTGATGTGATTTTGTAAGAGAAACTAGTACCAGCTGCACTGTTTTTCTCCCTGGAGGCACCACTTGCTTGCTTGTGATCAGCAAAGTAATTTCTCCAGAAAAAAATGTTCTCCCATTCTAATTTCCATAGTTCTTTCAACTTTCCCTTCTCTTTTTTTTTTTTTCCCCCTGGACACTTCTCTTCTTGTCCTTCTTTCACCACTGCCCCTGACCACACAGAGGTTTTGATCCATTCTGATATTAGATGCATTGTATTTAATGCCTTGGCCATTAGATAGTATCGTCTGCTCAGAGCTGCTCCTCTGTGACTTTCTGGAAACATTTTTCATTTAAAGCTGCCTTAGACACAGGTAACAAAACAAAACCGCAGCAGATAATGGATTTTAAAGATTTATCTGAAACGTACCCGCCGCCCTCTGCTGCCAGTTTAGTGAAGTGCACTGGGTTGAGATTTTGCTGACACAGAAGTTGCCATTTGGGATTACTAGAAACAAGAGGCCAGTACTTTAGTATTTTAGCAGCTAATGCCCAGCTTGTCTAACAGACTTTGCCACAAATGTGGAAGTAAACTGTGGGTGGGAGTACCTCATGAAGGAGATGTTCCCAGAAAGGCTGTGGAGGTGCCTGCCATGTATTCTATGCTGTTAAATACAGAAGTGGCAACACAACAGACAGGGTATGTTTGGTTATAATTCATCCTTCTTCTTTTCTATTCAGGAATAAAAGGGATCCCCCAGCCCTCAGCTTTTATACCTACTGCTGAAAGTAATTCCTTTCAACCACAAGTGAAAACTCTGCCATCTCCTGTTGATGCCAAGCAGCAGCTGCAGCGTAAGATCCAGAAGAAGCAGCAGGAACAGAAACTGCAGTCTCCTTTGCCAGGAGAGTCTCCAGCAAAGAAAACTGAAGGTGCCACAACCAACGGTGTGACCAGTATATCTAATGGAAGTCCCGCCATCCTGTCTCCTCCACCTATTGGCATTGTTGTGGCAGCTGTCCCCAGCCCCATTCCGGTAATGCTCTCCAGCAATTCTCTAGAGAAACCACCTGATGAAAAGGTTGTACACTGACAGTAACTAAGCGGTGTCAGAGGGCTAGAAGAACAGTTTCTGTTCAAAGGCTTGGGTCCCTTGATGCTTTTCTGTCCTGGCTGTGTTATACACGAGTCACAGGATTGATATGGAGGCATCAGAATTGTGATCGCATAGCAAAGGCCAAGTTTGTCTTTGAAGTCATTGTGACAGGGGGATTTAAGCTAGCCTTGAGATGAAGTTTAACCAGATGACACCAGTTGTGTGAGTCACTGAGGTCTTAATATGGAATCTAAATTGCCTTTTATTGGCCCACTGCATTTATTGACAGCTACAATTTTATTTTTGAGTGAATGTCTGTAGTATGGAACATTTTTGTCTTTTGGCCATACAAAACTGGGCTGGGCAGTGGGGGAAGCTTGGTTGTTTTTCAGATGTTCACTCTGCTGTTGATTTCCACAGGTAAGCCAGTTTTTCTGCCTGATAGTTTGTATTTAACTCACTTTTGAAACCTTAACAATGAGTAGTGTTTTGAACACATCCTTTCCTCTTTAGCCTTTGTATGTCTGTCTTTTTGTCCCACGTGGTGAAGGATTTTATGAGAATGACCATTTCATTAGCAGAAGTGCAGAGTAGTGTGTAGACCAGTGCCCTGTGCCTTAAAAATAGAGGTTACATATCTCCCAGTCTTTAGGCAGACAAGTAGAAAATGTCTTGTATGTAGTAGAAGAGCTTATTTTGTTTCAAACTGACATTCACTGGCTTTGGTGATTGAGCTGTGTGGTCCTTCACCTTTGAAATGCTTGGGGCCGAGGTGGTCCATGGGCTTTGGGGGCTTGCTGCTTCAATGCCACACCTGTTCTTTTTTCCTCTGTCCAGGTGCCAAGGACCAGGCAGTTGGTGACGTCTCCAAGTCCTATGGGATCGTCTGATAGCAAGGTCCTGCCGCTCAACGTTCAGGTGGTCACTCAGCACATGCAATCAGTCAAGCAGCCACCAAAGACTCCCCAGAACGTTCCCGCCAGCCCCGTCGGGGACCGCTCTGCCCGGCATCGCTACCCGCAGATCTTACCGAAGCCAGCAAACACCAGTGCTCTCACCATCCGCTCTCCCACCACGGTGCTCTTCACCAGTAGCCCAATCAAGACTGTTGTGCCAGCTCCACACGTGAATTCCTTAAACGTGGTGAAAATGACAGCAATATCTCTCGCCCCGAGCAGCAGCAGCGTGCCCGTCAAACAGACGCCTTCGGTCAGCAGTAGTGCGGGAGCAGCAGAAGAAGGGAAGACTGGTCCTCAGATCAAAAATGGGTCTGTGGTTTCACTTCAGTCTCCAGGATCCAAGCCTAGTACTGTTGTAGCTGCTCCTGCAGTCAAGATCAAAATGGAACCGGAAGCATTGCTGGATGAGAACTCAGTACAGGGCCAAGAGAGTTCCGATGTGTCTAAATCCATAAAGGCAACCCCTGACCTGCCTCCTGCACAGCTAATTAATTTTGAGGTTGCAGCCTTGAAGGTTTCAACTGATGATGTCATGGAGGCAAAACCAGGTAAGGGCTGTGATCAGGGAGCTGAAGAAGCAGGGACCAAATATAAAACACAGTCTAATGAGATCACACCAGTTTCTTCAGCAGGCAATAATCAAAGCACTCTTAAGCTCACAGTTGCCAGTCAAAACTTGTCCAGCACCAGCATCAGTTCACCTCCTTCTGGTGAGTCTACGATTAAAGATAAAACATGCACTAAAAGTCCAAGAAAGAGACAACCTTCCACAGTTCAGGATTCCCAGGTACCACCTGTAAAGAAACCACTAGTGGAGCAGTTTTCAGCTGGTAACGCTGTGGAGAGTCAAAAAGCAAACAGTGTTAAGAAGGCTCTGAAGGTTGGATCACTAGCTAACAGTGACAGTACAGCAACACTTGCTCAAGTCCCCAGCACGGTACCCGTGACAGTACCTGTACCTTCTGCAGCTGCAGCAAACTTAGCAACAGACCTTTCCTTAAACAGCACCAGTCTAAATACGAGTGATCCTACTTTAGAACAGCAGCTTGCATCAGCATCATCTCCAGATATAAAAGTAAAATTGGAAGGAAACTTATTTATCATAGAAAATGATTCAAAATCCGATGGCAGCTTTAACCCAAATACATGGCACCATATCACCAAAACCTCTGACTTTGCATCTGTGAATTGTGATCAGCAGCAAGATATCAGTGTTATGACTATGGCTGGGCACTCCGGCTCCAGTGACTTGCAGGAATCTGCGTGGGAGCCAGTGCACTGCGAAGGGATACAGCAGGATGTGTACAGCCAGCAGCTACAGAGCCAGATCCAGGACTCCTTGAGTCAAATACAAGCACAGTCTTCAAATCAGTTACCTCTGCAGTCTGAGCTGAAAGAGTTTGAGCATACAGTCCCTCAATCAAATGAAAACTTCTTTTCATTTGATGATGATCTTACCCAGGACAGCATTGTGGAGGAGCTGGTGCTCATGGAGGAGCAAATGTCCATGAATAATTCCCATCCTTATGGTGGTTGTCTAGGAATGGCAATTCAGAGTCAGACTGCAGCTCAAGGAGCTCCCGTGTCATCTCACCCAAGCAACACGCACTTTTACCATTCGATCCACAACAACAGCACTCCAATTCACACTCCCACCCCCACACCCACCCCCACTCCCACCCCCACTCCGACTCCAACACCCACCTCTGAAATGATTGCTGGATCTCAGAACATGTCGAGAGAGAGCCCTTGTTCGAGGCTGGCTCAGACGACTCCCGTGGACAGTGCTCTAGGGAGCAGCCGGCACACGCCCATTGGCACACCACACTCAAACTGCAGCAGCAGTGTCCCTCCCAGTCCCGTGGAATGCCGAAACCCGTTTGCATTTACTCCCATCAGCTCCAGCATGGCTTACCACGATGCCAGCATTATATCAAGCAGTCCCGTGAAGCCAATGCAGCGGCCTATGGCGACCCATCCTGACAAAACCAAGCTGGAGTGGATGAACAACGGCTACAGCGGTGTGAGCAATTCCTCGGTTGCAAACCACGGCATCCTCACGAGCTACCAGGAGCTGGTGGAAGATCGCTTCAGGAAACCTCACGCCTTCGCCGTCCCCGGCCAGTCCTACCAGTCCCAGCCGCGCCACCACGACACTCACTTCGGCCGCGTGACTCCGGTGTCACCTGTGCAGCACCAGGCAGCCCCTGTCAGCAGCACCACTAAGCAGGAGGGCTTTGCTGTGCCTGCTCCCTTGGACAACAAAGGAACCGGTTCCTCTCTCAACAACAGCCTGAGATGCCGGAGTGTGAGCCCTGCTGTCCATCGCCAGCGCAATCTCAGTGGGAGCACTGTTTATCCCGTGTCAAATATACCACGCTCTAATATGACACCCTTTGGAAGTCCAGTAACTCCTGAAGTTCACAATGTATTTGCTAATATCCATGCAGACACCAGTGCCAATAACATAGCACAGAGAAGCCAGTCAGTCCCCTTGACTGTGATGATGCAGACGGCCTTCCCGTCTCTTCAGAAACAAACAAACACTAAAAAAATAACAAATGTGTTGTTAAACAAACTTGATTCTGATAGCGATGATGCAGTGAGAGGTTTGGGAATGAACAACATGCCCTCAAATTACACAGCCAGGATGAATCTCACTCAGATTTTGGAGACATCCGCCGCTTTTCCTAGTGCCAACCCACAAAGTATGATCAATTCCAGCACTTCAGTTTATGAATTCCAAACACCAAATTACCTCACAAAAAACAGCAGCACCGATCAGATCAGTTTTTCTTCTGGAGATAACCAAGCACAATCAGACATCGGAGAGCAGCAATTAGATTTTAGCAGCACTGTAAAAGACCTTTTAGGGGAGGACAGTCTGCCAACAAACCAGCAGCTGGTGAATCAGGTGGCATCAGATCTCAATAACGTTGCATCTGTCTTTCCCAGCGACATCAGGTTGTCTTCCGAGCTCTCAGGCAGCATTAACGATCTGAACACTTTAGACACAAATCTACTGTTTGATCCAGGTCGTCAGCAGGGACAAGACGATGATGCTACACTGGAGGAATTAAAAAATGACCCCTTGTTTCAACAAATCTGCAATGAATCCATTAACTCAATGACTGCATCAGGTTTTGAGTGGATGGAGAGTAAGGATCATCCTGCTGTTGAAATGTTGGGTTAATCTTGTTTTATAATATGTATGTAGCACACTGTATCTAAAAGACAGACGTATTGTATTTGTCTTAATGGAAGTGCCTCCCGCAGCAGAAACACTTGCTATGTATTATGGCATTTTAAAAAAAGTTTGCTGTACCTGTTGCTCATTCTTCAGCAAGGAAAAGGCAGTCTTACCAATTTTAAACAAATCTCTGAAGGTGATGGGCTATCAAAGAGCCAGTATTAAAATTTGAACTTTATAGTGTTTCCCATTCAACATTTCTCGTTTTAGCAAATAAAGAAGTGGTTAATGGCCAGCCAGCAATGACAGCTATGGTTGATGCTCTGGGAGGGTTTTAAGTCGAGCTCTTTAGTAGGCTTTCCATACCTTGTACTGGTTGTTACTTCTTAGTAGATGATCCTTACTGACCTTTGTTGTTCAGGTTTGAAAAGCAGGGTGCCTGCAGGTAGGTAGGGGTGGGGAGTGGGTACAAGTGGAGCAGGTGACTTGCAGGTGCCTCATCATTGTGTAGCTGTCTGGAGCACTGCTCAGTGGTGAACTGTGGGAAATCTCTGTCGCACTGGTGCCATTGGCATCTCTCGTAAAACACAGGGATGGGAAAAGCTAATGGGGATGATCAAGGAAAAAGAAAGATGCACTAAATTTTTTTATTTAAGAGAAATAAATCTATGTAGTTATTTTATCCATTAATATCCATTACATACTTGATATTTTAGTTCTTACATCAGTGTTTTTATATTAGGTAAAATTCATGCAAAAAGATTTTAAGCACTGAGATTTAATCTAGGCATAACACCCTGTTTTAAAGTGATAGGTACTGTTTATCAATGCTAGAGAAGGAACATATTTTCCCTCTTTTTTTTTCAATAAAGAGCTGCTGGAGCTCATTAAAATATTGTTTTTAAAGATTGGTTTATTCACGTTTGCTCTTTCCTCACCTAGTGGAGGGTGTAGGAAGATGTTATTTTCTCTGTTTCAGTAGGTTGAGCCTTTCTGTCCTTCTTGCTCACTCTCCCTCAAACAAAAGATTATTAAAATATTAGAAAATGTGGTTGATCTAAAAATATTTCATACAGAGCCATAATACTGCCAGGCACTTTACAGATACACAGTAAGACGTGTTTTTTCTTTTGGTAAAACTTCTTTTAAAAGTACTTACTGTTTTAGAAGCCTGAACTCCATTTTCAAAAGTGATTTGACAGGGTTGGTGAATCTAATTTTTTTTTTTAAGTCCTTAGCTGCCCCTCTGGAAAATGAGAATTAGACTTCTGCCTCACTAGTTCACTTGAACCAAAAAAGACCTTTTATTTTATCAGCATGGTATGGATCTCTCTGGTGACCAAAAGAGAGAGGTACTTAACCAGCCATGGCCCTGATGCTAGAAAGAGGACTTGCAGAGGCAGGTTTTTACAAAAGAAGTGGTGCACTGAGTATGCCACAATACCATCCCTTAAGCGGAAAACTGAGCAGGAAAAATTTTCCTCATTTGCATTACTTTGAATGAGTGATCATGAATTTGTGAAGGGGAGGTTCAGTAACCCCACCATAGGTTTCCTTAAGGGAATGATGTTCATAGTTTTCATGTGATTAGTGTTTTCCTCCAACTGTCTTGGTGGTCTTCTGTTTCTTCAGTTTTTGCGAATGACTCGAGATCCCAGTACTGGTCAGATTTTTTGGCGGTGCTGATACAACTTGTGCTGCTGCATTGGCACTGGAGGTGCTCTTGCTCTTGCCCCAGTTCATCACCAGTCCATGGCCTCTTCTGCAGGGACAAACAGTTGTGCCAAGCTATAGCACCTTATTGAGGGCCTGATTTCACTGTGCTCGCATCAGAAGTTTTGCCACTTCATCGGAAACAAACTTGGAGAGTTCCGATCCCTCCTGGAAGTGCGGGGATGTGTGATAGTGTGTGTTGCTTTAAGACCAAGTGACTCTTTTAAGTTTTGTTAAAGAAATGGGGAGGAGACTAAAAGCTGTGTGGTAGCCTTCTGCTTGTTATCCTGCCAGGTGTCTGTCAGTAAGACTTGAACCATTTTTCTTGTAGACTGAAGTTGCTGAAGGCAGGGCTGGAGTACTGGACCCGCCCATGGCCTTTTGCCAGAGATGTGCTGAACATCCTCTCTCCCTGGTTGAGAGGATGGGTCTGAGAGACACTCAGCACCATTTTGTTTCTGTTTCCTGACCCTGTGTGAAGTGCCAGCACTACTGTGAATAGGTGAAACCTACTCTGATGGAGGGGGGAGGGTCCCTTCCAGCTCAGCAGATTCTCTGACTCCATGACTGGAGCCCTGCGCTGTGGGGAGAAGCTGCACAGGTGCTGCTCAGCCGCGTGCTCAGCCCCACCTCGGCTCACTCACGCCGAGACTGAGGGGGGCCTGGGGGAAGTAGGGTTTTGCCCAACTACTAGTTTTTTTTACAAAGACTTCTCAGAAAAGCGAGAGTAGATTTAAAGCTGATGCGTTCTAAATTATGCAGCCATCACCAAAGGTTTTTAAAAGTGCGTTTAAAATTATTTTTAAATAACAAGCGTTACATTGGGCCTAACGGGACTTAATTAGCAGAAATACTCTATAATCAGTGGGTTTAAAGCAAAAATACGTTTAGTTTAAAAAGTATTAAATTCTATAAGAATTGTTTCAAGTAAAATCCAAGGCACAGGCACAGCTTTGTACATTGGTATGTATCATTCTAGAGATGTTTGTGTGTTGGTGTTATAATTAATGTTAGGTCCCTGTACTTAGTGCTAGTTAGTTCTTTACAGTACATTGAGACAGAGCACTACTGCACACCAAAGTATGCAATACCCAAAGGAAAATTCTGTGATTCTAACAAATGGAAGCCTGTCTTTGTCAGATACTCCAAAACGAAGAATTTGAGACAGTTCTGACCCCTTGTTTACATTATTGGCTTCCTACTAACATGAGAAATAAATTATTTTGATAGCAGTTTTTGCTAAAGTATACAAACTAGTGAATTTGTACCCTGTGTACAGTATTGCAGCAAACACTTTAAATTTGGTTGCTTGGTTAGTCCAGCAAACTTTCTGGGTTCATATATTGCACTAAAATTCTGTTGAACCTGTGGCAGGCACATTCCTTAGGATAAATGCAACAAATACGGCCCACAGATTAAAAAAAAAAAAAGGCAAAACAAAAAAAAACTTTTTAATGTGTTTCATTATTAAAAGGCAAAATGTCATTAAAAGTGACAGGTGAAATTGTCTTATGTAGCAATGTGCATTGATCTCAATGAGATATTTCTATTTTTGATTCTCTTACATGAGAATATTGCAGCAGGAAAAATTAAGTTTAGTTTGCTTCACCATGTTAATACATGATCACAAAACGTGCATGAGTGTTAATGACTTAATCTTGTACAGTACTAGATATATTCCTGTAACCACTTTTATTTTTTTTATTCTTTTGCTGTATTGAAGCTGGTTCAGTGTTAACCAGGTGAGCATAGTTATTCACAAGTTATTTACTTTTTTATGTTAACTAATTCAGCTTAGTTATTGTTGAATATGTTCCTTTCTTGGATTATTTTTTATTGTTCTGGTGTTGAAAAACATTTTTGCATCATTTTATCATGATAAGAATTCATGAAGTAAATAATTTGCAAATAATTGCAATAAGCACTGACTTCTGAACTGAAAAGAAGGAAAGCGTTTCTTGTGCAGTGCATCTGAGGTTCATATAATAGTCTTGTACTATACTGTGCTTTATTTACTGCACCGTAAGGAAAGAAAAATCCCTGTTCCACATTTTCATTTAGTGCAGGAAATCCAGTTTCTCCCCTCTTCCCCGGTGTTTTGTTGTCTGTTGTACTGCTGAAACTACAGTAGTTGAATATTGCAGTAGCATTTCAGTTATTTTTTTTATTGAAAGTGCTCAAAAATTGTTTTTTAAATGTTTTCAAAAACAATAAAAACATTTTATATTAAAATTATTTCTGGAGTTTTTTCTTTACATGGAAAATGTGCTTTTAAGTCTGACCTAAAATACACAATTCTCTAGTTTGTGGGACGACAGATGAGAGCTGCCCAGTTAAACCAACTTCCTGCAGTTGCTGAGCCAAGTCACACACTTCAAGCTGAGCGTGAAGGTGAATCTTCCTGGTTGGGGTGCCTTGGATGGTCTGTCTTAGAGTCCAAGTGTTAGTTCCATGCCTGGGTGATGGCTCTTGCTCTTGTGACACAACAACCCATTGCTGGTGTTGCCTGGTTTTGCTTTCCCATACTAGTAAGGCATTCTTAAACTGCAGTGTTACAATGTGGCTTGCTGACATAAAGGGGAAAATCTATGTTTTGATCTGTGGAGTCCTTTGTTTGGATTGTAAAATTGTATGTGAACCCAGCACTGTTGCCAGCACAGTCTGTGCGGATGGGATTTTCCAGTGATGGAAAAGCATTGCCACAGAGCAGAAACTGGCCACGAGAAAATGGGTGAGGATAAATATTCAGGTTTTCATGCCAAAAAGGTAGCACTGTTTAACAGATTACATCCCAGACTACAGAGGTGCTGAGATGAGCTGGCAGATTTGATGGTGGCACAAAATCACTTAGGTTCATCAACAAAGAAAAGGAATTCTCAGGGAGACATGAGATAACATAAGTGAAAGAGAATCAGACGTTAATTTGGAGGAAATGCTATTAATATATCTCACTGGATTCTAAATTAACATGCTTTACAAAAGAGTTCTCAGTGAAAAATTCAGAAACACAATTTCTTCATGTTCCACAGTCACAAAAAATGCAAATTAAAAATTCCCAAGGAATGAGATGGAATATAATGTAGGAGATATAAAAGGCTATATTAGAAATTTATTGTTCATCTGAAATAATAACGGGTTTTAATTGGAACCTCTCAGCTGCAGGCTGGAAAGAATTTGCCTTAATGTTTAATGAAAACGGTCAAAAGAGCAAACAAATCTGTAAATGGGAATGTCCTAGCAGGAAAGACTTAAGAAGGTAGGAATGTTGGAACTAAGGGCTTCAAAATATTCAATTTGTGAGCTTTGTAGGTTTCAAAAGATTAGACGCTTACTTCCTTAATAAAGACATCCAGAGGAAATTCTAAACAATTGCTTTGAAATATTTTTACATCTGCAGAAATACAAATCTGTATATATGAGTGCAGCTGGTACTCTGGTAACAGAATTACACTTCTAATGTGAAAGGGATTCCTGTGTCAAATTAGCTGGTGGTTCGTGTCGTTTCTGGTAATTGATACCACTGTCTTCTCCAGAGAAAGAAGCCCTGCATTATTAGGTGGTTGCAGAGTAAACTGCCTCTGTGAAGGTTTTCTGCTAGACCCAAGAACTAGAAGCTCTGTCTGAAGCTGGAGCACTAGAGGGAGTACAAGGAGCTGGGTTAGGACACCTCTGGAGCTCCTTTACAACCTCACAGCATGTGCAGCAAGGCTGGAGGGTTGAGTAAACCTAACTGGATCTGACTATGGAGCATGGCTGCTCTCATTCAGGTAAAGTTTAAGCATAATATTTGATGGCTATCAGATTCATTTGACAGCAAACTTGTAATTATCTAGGTGTCCTCTGATGTGTTAGGTCAGAGTTAACCAGTGCTTGGATCTTGCTGCCCTCATCCCTTTCTTGAAAATGATACAAGTTAAGCTTGGGTAAGGAGACAAAATAGAAAAAAAAATGTATAGTGAGGCTTACAAATTGTGGAGAAACTCTGGAAAGTGATTCCAAACTTAAGGAATGAGCAGTGACCTGACTGTATGCTTAAGGTTTTTCTGAGTTGGGGATCCACATAACAGTTAAAAATTACCTTGCATGTGCCCAGGCCTGTGCTGTCCCTGTGTTGTGTTGTGTTTATCCCCTTGCTGCAGGGAAACCTTGGCCAGGTCACCAAAACAGAGGAGCCTGCAGGCAGCTCCCACTCGCTGCCAGCGGTGATGCCACTTGAGTGTCTGTGCCTTTATCTGAAAGTGCAGCAAGAAGTTCTCATGTGAACATCCCTTCTGCTTGAGCTTTGAAGTGATGAGCAGAGTTGTTTTCTTGTAAGAAAATCCTGTAATAGCTCAAAGGACTGAAATGCCTTCCACAGGCAACATCTGCCTGTAGCTCTGAGGCCCATTCAGTGCTGCACAGTTGGGGGATCTGAAGGGATCTCAGACTGTCTACACTGTCCTCTCTTTCTTTGTAGTGCTCACTCTAGCAAAGGGCATTTTGTGCACTACTTCACAGAATCTGAGCACCTTTGTTACTGCTGTTATAACAAACCAGCACCTCCTAGTGCATTGTTAACATTAGCTGATGAAATTGCAAATCTTTAGTCTCTTTTGCTCTTCCTACTCAGCTTGGTAAAAAAGGAGAAAAGGGTGAAATATAAACTAAGCAAGACCAGATCAAGTAAGTCAGAGGTGAACTGAGGACATGGAAAAATTTGTTTAGAAAGGTAAAAAGACAGCAGTTTCATGCAGATAACAGTGTTTAAATACCCCAAATAAAAGACCACCTTGATACAATGCAGAATACATAACCAAGTGATTATAGTTCCTGATAGCTCACAACATTCCTGCTGTGTGCTTTGGATTCGTAGGAGATATCCTACTAGTGATGTAAATACTCAGATGTGTTGGAACATTTGCATATCTATTGTCATGCCTCCTCCTGAGTCTGTTCTTCCTGGGCCTGCCTACCCATTTCTATATCTGGTAATACCTCAGCTCTGAAATCATTAAAAAGGTTCATTTTTGTCCCTGTGGCTCATCTTTTCTCTGCTGTCAGCTTCCTTTTAAATAACCTGCTTTTCTATGGATTAGGGTAAGTTATGTATCATTGGAAGTTTGCCTATCCACACTACCTATTTAGGTGATGCCTGTTAGAAGAAAATTTTCAGCCACAAACCCACACACTTCTTCTGGCAAGCTGTAAGAACAATTTACTCATCACTAATAAGTATCCTTTTACAGCCCTACATCCTTGACAGTCATCCTGTTTATTAGGAGTACTTTCTTATGAGATTACTTTCTATGCCAGCCAGACCTGAAGATTTGTGGACACTTCTTGGATGGTGTGCTATTAAGTGTAGTTTGGCCTTATCAGTAATTAATTTCTAGTGACAACACTTTCAAGATAACTGGAAGCCAGTCAATGGACCAAAGATGACACATTGGAAACCTGTGTGCTCAAAAGTATTTGAATATTAAAAAACCCTCAGAAGTAGTTCAAACCAACCAATAATGACAACTGTTTACTATTCCCAGTTTCCTAATGAAATGAGAGAGACACACTATAAGAAGGAGCATCTTGTGTGAAAATGAGATGTGGAAAGATGGGAGTGCATGAGGGATGCTCCAAGTCAGAACAGTAGCTTCCACTGGTCTTATTGATGTTTTAGGCACTGGCAAAAAGCAAATAGCACGTACTACTTCATACACATATGGAGAATGATAATTTCAAGGTATTTAAAGAAGAAAAACCCAATTGTGTCATCCCCGGAAAGATCTTACTTCTGTAACATTGTGATGGGTTGAGCTGTTAGCAAAAATATCCACAATTACCGTGTTAACCGTGGGATCACTGGTGGATAATTAATCTGGGAACAGCATGACAGCAGTTGACTGGAGCTCAGCACCTCCAGGTTTCTGTTCTGGCAGCTCTCCTCCCCCTCAAGCTGAAAATAGGGAGAGAAAGATGACATCTGAGCAGTGGTGATTCAGACAAGTGTTTACCACTTCATTCAAATGCAGATGCACAACATGAGTGTGACTTTCACCTCCACTTCAGTTGCTCTTCTTACTATGCAAGTTTGCTCATCAAGACAGAGAAATTTCCAAAAGAAATTGCTTGTAAACTGTTATACCAGTCATAGAAATTAGGAAAAAACATTTTTTATATCTTCCCCTTCTCACAGCTTTCCTTTGGGAGAGCTGAAAATCTCAGCAGCTTTCCTGGGAGACAGGGACTAGGGAGCTGGCCCAGGGCAGGTCTTAATGCCTTGGGAACACAGACCCTCGCTTGGAGAGCAGTGTTAAATTTTGTCTGCAGTTTGCCCTGAAAATAAGCTACTTGAGTGGAGAATTTGTGAGGCACATCTGGTCTGTCCCTGGGTGATGGTCACACCTTGCTGTCATCCTGAAGGGACAGGTAGAGCTGCAGGCTTTGAGACAGCTGGAGGCAGCAGCTTGGCTGCAGGCAACGCACAGAGCACACATATCCAAACAGAAGAGATGTTGCTTTTAAGGGAAAGAAGAAAAGTTGAGGAAAACAGAAGCTGTGACCTTGGAGAACTGAGAATGAAAAGGAGCAGGAAGGGGCTGTTGAAAACCTGAGTGTGAGCTAACCCAGCCCAGTTGCAATGCGATGCAGAGACAGCTGCCAGGCTCTGTGGCTTTTACCAGACTGAAGTTCTTGCTTCCAAAAGTTAGGCCTTCATCTTTGTCTCAGTTTTGCATCTTGTTACTGTGGTGTTTGAAATCTAGTACTAAGAACAGGATCTAGCACGTATTTGGACATGACAGTAGAACCAAGAAGAGTGTTAAGTCTTGGGCTCTTAATTATTAGTCTCATTAGTGAGTCACTGTCATGATAGTAGAGAAATTGAGATTACTGGGCTACCAACAGGTGTTTACTTCTCTTAGTCATAGCAGTGACTCACTAGAAATACAAATTTTTTCCATTAATTCACCATTGTATGCAGTTTTCCATTTACCTGTCACTGTGACATTGTGAAGGCTTCACAACATTTTCTATTGTATGACTCAGTAGAACAAAAGACAATAGGACAAAAATCTGTTTCCTCCATTTGCATCCATTTTTTTGTTTAACTGCAGTTAAAATGACTTGTGATTCCTCTCGTTTAAAGGAAGACCAGTGAAGATAATGTATCCAATTCAATTTAAAATCCTCTGTAGCAAAAGCACATCCTATATTTAGTAACATAAAACATCCTTTGATGTCACTTGATGTCCTAGCTTTTGTCACTTAACCATGACTATAGTTAATATATATTCCTAAACTAAAAATTATTATGATAACTCTTTGGAATTCGGAAACAAATCTCCATAATTTCCTCCTTTAAGAACAAACATGGCTTTGGGTTTTTTTCCAAGTATTATGGTGTATGGATTCTCTTTGGCCTAAAAAGCATCTGTGATGAAGACACAAACCAAATATTGGAAATGTATATAAAATTCAAACCCTAAATTGGGTTCAACAGGATGAATGCCAAAAGCTAAGAGATGGAAAATATTTTTAAAGTTTGTAAATTTTTGATCTTACGTGAGACTGAAGGTTAATTTAGATGGCAAGAGAAGTCAAATGTCTTTGTTACCAGATGAGAACTCACTATAGGGATGGAATAATGAGATAAAATATTAATATGTTTTTAATGGTCTGGATATACAAAGTGTTCCATTGCACTCAGATGATTCAAATGCAAGTTATTCTCTGCAACTAGAAATCAATTGTTTGCTTTCAGAGGAGCTGTTTTCCACTAGTAGTTTGTAATGGCGTAAGACCATAAAATATTAAATGGTGGAGATATATATCTAGCATAAGAATGGAATGTTTGTTAGCAAACAGGTTGTGATTTATGTTCCTCTGTTTTTAAGTAAAAGAATACTTTAATTTAAAATTATTCTATTTTGAGTGAATTGCTAGATATCTTGCTGGAATATTGAAGATAACTATTGATCCCACTGAAAATGCACATAGACCTTATCTTACTGTATGGATGCCTCTGGGTAACAAACCCAGAAACACAAATTCTGTCTTTCAGACCTGTTCATAGCAGGTCATGTATTTATGGATTTGGGCATTGACTGTGTTGTAACTGCTGTTCTGGTCAGTCAGTGGTCTTTCCACACAAAAAATGAGTCAGTGCTGTGTTACACTCTGCTACTTAAAAATCATAATATAACAAATTGATTATGTCAATGTCCTGTTGTATATTTCAAAAGGGCATTATTTTAAATTTCAAAGTTATTGAAATGGCACATTAGTTGGAATTTAATGAGTTTTGATGTCTCACCCAAAAGCATAATAAGTAATGTGCTAATAAAATATTCACACAAAACCTTTGTTAAACAAGACTTAAGATAGTTCTTCTTAAAGACTCTACAGCAAAGATAAGACACATGAGCTTTTGGGGCTTTGATGCTTTCTGTCTGACATGGTTTGTACACTGTAGCAGAGTATGAGAGGCAGCACTGCAAAACCAGGTATTCATGCTTGACAGCCACAAATGCACACGCTTTTTCTAGCAAGCTCTGAGAACAATTTACTAATCATTGTTGTGCTCAATCCCAGAAACAACTGGACCTAGAAATCATGGCTGCTGTAACTTTGGCAGATTTTCCTTGCTTGGCTGTCACTCAGGAACTGAAATTTGGACAAGTGTCTAAACTTGTGCTGGAAGAGTGCTATAGGCAAGGCTGAGTGAAAGGAGTCAAAATGTTGGGTTTTCAGAGGGTCAATCCAGAAACAGAATAGGGTTGTTTCTTTTGAAATAACCCCAAAGTTGATCTGGGTTTTTTTTCCAAACTTTCTCAGTTGATCTTATAACAGACATTGTTTTCCCATGTAAACCTACCTGTTCATATGAAGACACTTGCCCAGTGCCACTTTGTCTATTTGTCAGACACTCATCTGACTTTTCATAGGTAATACCCTACAATGGTTTTTAGACATGCACAAGCTGATGTTGCTGTTGAGATTGCCTTTCCTTGGAGCACCCAGTTCACCTGTGGGAGGAGAGCGGGAGTGTGTGTGGTAACGGGCAAGGGCTTGTCTGAGCCCTGCTGAGGAGGTGCTACCTGGGTGTTTAGTGATCTGCCTGGGTCACAGTCCAAAGGGCTGAGGGGTCTTTGTTTGCTTTAGAAAGGGAAGAGTTTCTCATCAGATGATGACAGAGGTAGGTCACCCAGGTCATGAGGAGCCAGGTTGGATAAGTTGAAAGATGACAAAAGAATCTGGTTCCCTGCCAGTACAGGTACTGCTACATTTGTTCATTGTTAGTGACGTGATTTTCCACGTGTTTATCCTAAGATGAAGGTATGTTCTCTGCACTTGCAGACTGTGCAGTGCCTAGGGGAGTTTGGCTCAGGCTTGTAGAAAGGCTTATGGCTACAGAGCTAAGATTAAGCCACCCTACTTAATTTATAGCTTTTTTAGCACAGCTCTTGGCTGTTATCCTCTGCCTGCTGGAAGGGCTGGTGGGCAGGAGGGACTCCTGAGGGACTGATTCACAGGCAACTGTTGGAGGCAGCGTGAATTCAAGACATTTACAAAACCATCATGGAAGCAAGTCCTTCCCAGGGAGTGTGGGTGACAGCAGGAAAGTATCACTGAATGGTGATTTGGGAATGACATCAAGTGCTCAGCAGAAACGTTGTCCTGCTCCCCAAAATGTTATCCCGCTCCTTTTCTAAGGTGCTGCTATACTGCTTGTGAGCTTGAACGGGGTGTGGGGGAGCGAAGACATTTTTCTCTTCAGAAAAGTCTTGACATCTTTGTTGCTTTGATTTCAGACAAGGCTTTTACAGTTTCTTCTGTCCTCTGGCATTCTCCCTGCTTGGGTGTTAGGTCAGGTCCTCATACAGCCGGGACTTCCTTCCTCCTCCCAGCACCCTGGAAGGCAGCACTGCCTCGTCCTGACAGGCAAGGCCCTTTCTGTGCATTGACAAGGATTTTTTCCTCTCAGTTTTCCCCAAATTTTAGCAATTCCAGGTTCCCTGGGTGCCAGGGGTTTAGGCAAGAGCTCCACGGCTTGGGCCCGGCTCTCAGAGATGCAAAAATAGCCTTAAGTCTTAAGCTGCGGCAGGGGAGGACATTAGGAAGAATTTCTTCACAGACAAGGGTGATTAGATATTGGAACGGGCTGTCCTGGAGGTGTTTAAGACTGGACGTGGCACTCGGTGCCATGGTCTGATTGACATGGTGGTGTTCGGTCGCAGGTCGGACTCGATGATCTCAGGGGTCTTTCCCAATCTAATTGACTCTGTAAATCTGTGAGAAAAGACCTCGACAATGTAAACCAGCGGGAGCAATGTCAGACCGCCTACGTTATTCCCCCAGGACCTGGCGGAGGGCAGGGCGGGGCTCAGCGCTGTTCCCGCGGCGCCCTGAGGGGCGGTGGGGCCGAGGGCGGGGCCGGGGGCGGGGCCCGCGCGCCCCCTCGGGCTGCCCGCGCCGCGCGTGTCTCCAGGCGGGGCGTGGGGCGGGAGCCAATCGGAAGGCGCCGCCGCCGGGCGGGTGGGCGGTGCCGCGGCCCCCTGCGCCAATCAGACGAGGCGGGGGCGGGAGCCGAAGCGGGGCGGGGCGGGGCCGGGCGCGAGGCGGGTCCGGGGGCGGGGCCCGGGTAAACACGGCGGCGGGCGGCGCGGCCATGGCGGCGTCTCCCGCGGAGGTGCTGGGGCTGCCGGCCGACGAGGTGAGCGAGGCCCCGGCCGCCCCCAGCGCTCCCCGTTCCCTTCTGCGTGGAGCGCGGGCGGGCGACGGCTTCTCTGCGGGGCCGGGCCAGGCGGGTCTCCGCTCGGGGCGGGGGTTTCCTGCGGGCCCGCTGCGGCGCGGCGCGGGGCGGGGGAGCGGGTGAGGCGGTGAGGGGGGTCCCGGCGGGGCCGGAGCCCCGGGGCTGGTTCCCCTCCGCCCCGGAGGGGGGAGCGCGGTGAGCTGGCGGCTGCCGTGTCGCCTAGCACCGGCATTCCCGGCTCCTCCCGGTGGGAGCTGTGGAGCCTCCCCCGTGGACGGAGGGATCCGCGTGTGCTCCCAACTTCCGCGTGACGGGGCCAGGCGGGATTTCTTGTCCCCCCCGCGCCCTCCCCGGTAGCGAAGAATCGAGGCTTTGTTCGAGGTTTTGCGGCAGGTGGTGTCACAGGAGCGGTGCGTGCATTGGAGCGGTACAAAAGGTAGTTGGGTGCCCGAGTGATGGGGCTCATCCCGGCATTGCCGTGAGCGGCAGTGGGAAATCCTGGGTGCGGTTCAGGGTTTTTGGCAACAAACCCGTGGGTGGCTGGAAGTGACTCCTGCGGCGGCCTCTGTCCTGAGGTCGTAGGTCCTGAGCATGTGGATCTTTTTTAGGTGGCTGAGACTGAGGTACCTGTTACTGGGTGGACGTTGTAGACAGGTGATGTGGATTTCACATCGTAACTGTGGCTTGTGCATAGGGCAGGGTGTTATGGAATAGTTAACTTAATCAAGAAGAAAGAAACCCACTTTTTTAATTGCAGGTGCAGGAAGACTAAAATCTGTATCTGTCTGAAAGGTGTTTGGTGACCTGTGTGAAATGTCAGTAATATTGTCTTTGAGCCAACAGAGTATTTTACCAAGACCGTCTTTGATCAGCTCTTTTTTGTGTTCAGGCAGTGATTATCTCTGTGTCAATGCACACTTGTTGCCTTAACAGGAATTCAGTTTGTTAAAGCTTTGAAATGGTATTCCTGGTCTGTTAGCATGGCTTTTTTTCTCAAGTTGTGCTTCACTTCTGGAGAATTAACTAAAAAGCTCCTAAATTAATTTTTTCTTCATCCTAATACTTGAGTTACATAGGATTTCTAGTAGAAAATAAGCACTGAATGCTTCAAGGGTTGCATAACACTTCCTATTGCAAGATCCTGTTTTCATTTGCTAGTAACTTTTTGAGACTGTGTAGTTGGACTAAAACATTCCATGCCTTAGGCTCTCTATTTTAACTTTATTAAGCTTTGTTCAGTTTAGCTGCTTCTTAGTCTCTCTTGCTATGGGGAAAATATTCTGAAATCTGCTTAAAATGGAACAATTCTGATATTCCCTCTATCCTTTTGAGCATAAATACGTTCGTTTGGAACAGTTAGGGGAAGGGAGAGGAAGTCTGAGCATGTAATAAATCTATCACATCCAACTTTTTCTGTAACTCAAAAGCTTAGCCAAACCTTTTCAAGTTACAAATGTGAAAAAATGCAGTTTGTTTCTGATCAGAGACTTTAATATTCAGTGGTACTTACTGATGCACATGTGAAGAGCTTGCTTAGTTTTCTTCATAGTTTTCATGTGAGATTCTGCATGCACAAATGGCAAAACAAATGATCTTAGGGTTATAGGAGAATTGCTCTGCCAGCTGCTTTTGCCTTAGGGTACTAGAATGGAACACAAGAGTTCTCCCTCCCTGGATGGTCTTTTTCTGTCTTCTGAGAGTTTAAATCTGGCAGATCGTGTTGGTTGTGATTGGGTGTTTGCACAGTCAGAAACCCAAGTCATACTGAGAGTATCAGCAAGGAGTTCTCCGTCCCCCGCCTTGTTTTGCAGGCTTGTTATAGTTTATGTCTGCACGCTGCTGCTTCCCGGGGCTGCTCCGGGGCTCTTCTCCAGGATGGATTTACTTGGGGTATGAATTAAAATTGTCTGGTTCAACAAAAGCCATGTTATCTGCAGAACCGTTTTACTTGTTGCAGCTTTTGGGTATGATCATGTGGTAAATATAATCATTATAAATAAATGGTTAATAAAACAAAACAGGTGAGGAGAAGTTGGTGTAATTGTTGAGACAGTTGAATGCAGTATTAGAGTGTGGATTCCCCCACCACCATGAGAGTTAGGCATTTATGACAGATTACTTGGTTAATGGTGTATTAATCACTTGGACTTAATAAAGGATTGCTAATATGATGTTTCTGATACAAAGAAAAAGAAGCTGGGATAAAAAGGAACCTGTAATTGAGGTTATTCTGTGTACAGTGGATTATTGTGTGTGCTGTATGTAGGTATCTGAGTTGCAGTGCCTGAATCAAGCAGATGCAGTTGTCCTTAATTTCTCTTGTTCAGTTTTTCTTCTGTAAAAGTATCCTTGTGTCACCCATAGGACTTTTTATGGCTTAGGTGAGTATTGAAATCATGAGCACTGGTAAGGTCAGTGGGGAAAAAACTGATAGTTCTGTATTCAGAGCAGGGTCTTAGCTGTAGAAAAATGAAAATTTCTAATCATATGAAAAACAAGTTACTTTTATTCCTCTTATAAACTTCTGTTAGAGTGGAAAGAAGTGCCATAAAGTGTTCTTCCCACCTCCAGGTCAGACTTCTCTCACAGTACTCTTTGCTGGTGCTTTTAGATGTCCCTGCTGAGATGGAGTGTGTGTACCTACAGGGTTTTGTTGAAGGGCTTCCTCATACAAAACTTTTGGGTTGTTAAGACTTGGATTTCTGTAGATCAAGCATTTCCTAATGAAGTATTCATTTCCACTTACTGTGTTTCTGTGACTGTTGACTGCAATACTAAATGCAGCATTTTCCAACAGTAATTGTGGAATGATCTTTCAAAGACTGAAGGAAGAGTTGTTGATATCTCAGCTAATGCACAATTATTCCCTTGGTTACAGAAGGAATTATGTTTTTTGAGTGATTTACCATGTTAAAAATATAATTGCTAAAGAGTTGTTCAGTATTTATTTCTGTTTTCTATTAGAATACCTGTTTGCACTGTGGAATGGCATTCAGTAAAATGACACTGCTTTATACATGTATTTGATAATCGGTTTGATTAAAAAATTTCTATATGTCAGAGTTCTTACACTCCCAGCCTGAATTAAGAACTTCTTATTTTGCTTAGCTCTTTTAATGTTGCCTAAATAACATTCCAAATTAGATAGCTTTTCAGACCTGTTGGTCTATTATGTTTAATCGGTTTCAGGGATCAAACCAGAAATGGAAACTTCTCACAGGCGAAAGTACACTTCCCACTTGAATACATTTTCCACTTCAGCTTTCTCAGTCACTTGAGAGCTGTCCTGTGTAGAACAAGTGTTTTTGTTTGCAACAGGTCGCATAAGATTTCTCATAAACATATGGTATTTCATTCTGAAAAGCTTTAGGTATATTTTTATATTCCTTTAGGATCTACTACAGGAGTAGGTTGTTTATGGTTATTTAGCTTTTAGCTGGTGAATTGAATGTCTGGGATATATGGTTTGTCTTCTCTACTTCTGCACACCTTACCCCCCAGCCCTTCTCATGATACTGTCTTGGAGGTGATGCTGACGATCAGAAATCTTTCAAACATTACTTCAGAGACTGGCATGGGCTAGTCTTCCTCTGGTTTGCTTCTGACAAAAACAGTAGTTTTGTTTGGCTTGTTTGTGCCTGACCTTGAGGCAGCCCAGTGCTTCTGTTCTGTTCTGTTCAAAGCCCAGGGTGTCCCCAGCGCCTCTGCACGAGGTGTCTGTTCCCTGTGACTGTTCTTGTACAGGCACTCAAACTGAGAACCACAGACATGCCCAACTCTGTGCTTCAGAAATGCTCTCCATTTTTTCTAGGCTGTGAAGGACTTCACCATTGCAAGGCATGTTCTGGAATCCAGTGTGTCTTGATTAGTGAAGACACTTGTAGAAATAGTGATGCTTGCTGGCTTGAAGTCTTCAGAGGTTTTCTGGGTTTGTTTTGGGTTGGCTTTTTTTGAACAACAATATAATTTGTGTAGATCTGGTGGTTTCCAGAAGCTGTTTTATGTACCTGGGTCTGCTTTGTGTTGTTTTTTTAAAGCCTTTCTTTCACACTGAACTAACACACTAAATGGGAGTGTTATGGATATTGGGTTGCACATGTTGAAAGATTGCTTGGTGGTTGGTTGGGGTTTATTTGTTGTGTTGCTTTTTGTTGTTTGTGTTTTTTTAATTCTGTTGACAAATGGGTAACTGCATTAGTGAACTTTTGTCTTCTTGAATCTTTTTCTTAATTTGCAATCAAATGCAGGTGTTAAATACAACCTATAGTAACAGCCAGCATTTCTTGAAGGATGAGACTTTCTTATTTATGGACACAAAACTATAGAGGGAAGAGAGTGCTTGCTGGGTTGTGAAGCAGTGGTCAAGACAGCAAAGTCTCCTTCCTGTTTTCCATCTCCTGGTAAACTGAATTGATGATGCTGAAAAAGATTTATTATCATTTAGATGTACCCTAACATATATGTCTGCCTCACTTGCAAGGTCTGATTATTGCAGGAATTACTTTTCTCCAGCTAAGGCTTCCCATTCTGTGGGAAATGCTTTCTTTCAAATGAGAACTATATGCAGGCATGATATGAAGCTTAAGAAAGCCTTAATATATGGTTCCTGATGCTGCCTGAATCTTAAAAGGTGATGCTGCTGTACTGTTTTATCGTTGTAATAAGCTTTGATGCTTTTTTCTTGACTTTAGTGGTACTTGATTCTTGACCTGTCTAACTGGAACAAAAGAATAACAGGATGTTATTGCCTAGAGGAGTTGTTTACAACTGAGTGTTCTCTGTTAGAGTACTCAGTCATTTTTATATTGGCTTCCTCAAAAAAAAAGCTCTCTAGTAGTCCAGGAGATACTGCCATTTTATGTTTTACATTAGATTAACCATCCTGGTCTTAGTGTTTCCTTACAGCCTGTGTGAGTAGTTTCAAAAAATGAAATTGAAAAACTGAAGCCAAAACTAGAACCAAATATTAAAATAAGAAAGCCAATAAAATTAATTTTTCAATACTAATCAAATCTGTACTCTGAATAACCCTTCCACTAAATAAAAGCTTTCTCTTTTATTACTAGCAATTACTTTAATTTATCTGACTTTTGTATGTGTCTTACACATGTTAAGCTGCTTTTTCTCTATGGTAGTTGTTCATCTGACCCTAATCAGTCGCCTGCTGCTGGCTGAGGTGTGTCAAGAATCATAGTTCAACCTCAGAAATGGATTGCAACTTGCTGGAAACTCCTGTAAAGGTATTTGGACTTGAAGTGTCTACAGTAACATCAGAGAGAGCCTTTCTAGCCACCAAGTTAGATCATAGTATGTTATGTGTTTTGTCTTACTGCTTAAAGTGAAGGAGAAGAGCTGGAAGTGCAGTATGTTCCTACTTGAATTATTGGATG
This sequence comes from Pipra filicauda, assembly GCF_003945595.2. Lineage (NCBI taxonomy): Eukaryota > Metazoa > Chordata > Aves > Passeriformes > Pipridae > Pipra > Pipra filicauda. Next base: position 4,292,640 of record NW_024104976.1, on the reverse strand, counting down.
TTGCAGACAGGAACTGCTGGCAAAGGTAAATGCCTCCTGCTGATGTAAAATTGCAGCATTGTGATGCACAACATGAAAAACGTCAGGCTTTTCTCACCCTCCCCTGACTCAGGTGTGGGCATCAGCTTAAACATGTAAGGTGACAAGTCACAGCTCTTTGTTGTAATCTTGTTGTGAATCTTATCACATTTAGTTTGTGTAGGAAATATTTTGTCATTTGCATCAGTTCCAGGTTGCACATACAGGTGTCTGTACCTGCCTGTGCACCCTCACAGACCAGAGCCTGCCTTTGGGGGTGCAGAGGAGGATCACACTTGCTTGTCCAGTGTCTTGTGCTATGGTCATCAACATGTCACCATTTCTTAATTTGTGCCTTCTTTCTCACTCTTTTTTCCTGCTTATGCCTTTTCTTCTGTCTTCTGCTCTGTCTTGGACGTCTGTCACTAAAGCAGGAGTTTTTCTTCCAGTTGTCATTAGTGTTATTTTCCTGCCATGTGAGTTTGGAAGGAATGGGGTGAGAATGGACAGTGTTAATAGTTGTCCTTCCAATAGTAATTATTGACTGCAAACGGCTGTAGCCCAGGCAAGATCTAAGTTGTGAGCAAGTTTTAAACTCCTTATAAGCTTGAAATTTCTTTCCAAGTGCTGTTTTCTTGCCGAAAATGAACAGGTCAAGAACTTCTAACCTTAATATATATTCATTGAATATAGGTAGATTCATAGTGACTTTTGTGGAAATGAAACACTATCCACTTCTGGAAGTGCCACTTTATTAGTTTGACGCTTGCTTTGCTGTTCTGAGAACACGTTTTAAACTGTTTTAATAGGCATACATAAAAAGGATTTCTGTTTTATGATCAGTTCACAGAATCACAAACTGGCAGGCATTGCCTTTACAGCTTTAAGTTATTGATTGTCTACATACTGGCTCAGAAACCTATTTCATCATCTTGTGACATGGTATCTGTTTGTAAATAAATGAATAGAGATTATGGAAATGGCATGTTTTAGCAGTCCCAGCTATTTTGACCAGTTCATCTTGAATGTGTACTGTTAGAATATACTAATATGATTAACAATAGAATAACGATAAAACCTGGAAGTTGATAATAAGATAACTATCTTGCTGACTCAGCTCTGTAAAGGATGTTTTGTCTGACTTAATTAGACCAAGAAGTTTTGGATAGTTCAGTCTCTGTTACGCGTCACAGCCTTATTCCCCCACCCCTTAGCTTTAAAACATTACATAACCCCTACAAATAATTGAAGCTCGAATTTATTGGGAGCAGACTAACTGATATAAACATTGTGTGCAGCCGCTCCCTGGCAGATTCAGCAGTTTTAAGAAATATTTCTTTTTGGCACACAGTTTTTACCTGGTTTATATTGGGTTACTTGTATTCTCGGAGGGAGCAGCTTAACAGCTCAGTTGTAACATTATTGTGTTCTTTTGTTTGTTTGTTTTTGCTTCCAGTCTCCGGAGTGGCTGGCAGTCAGAAGCTGTCAAAAGAAGCTGAATGTCTTTGTTCCATCTATAAAAACAATCCCAGAACAATTCTGTGCCCAGAGCTGCTGCCTTTGATGGGCTGTGTGTGCCCGTCTGTGTCACAGGGCAGCTGGGCACTGGGCACTAACCTGGGAGACTCCCCGTGTATGCAGAGCAGCAGGGAAATGCTCCATCTCCTTGGCTGTACAGATGGAATTAATTCAAACTGACCCCTTCAACTTAATGTCAGGACTGTAAAAGCGTGGGTAGACATTTATATCCAGGAAGAGACTCTTGAGGAGATAAACTGGGCTGAGAGAGCAGTTTCTTAGAAAAGCTGCAGTGCTGCTGGACATAGATAGCGTGTTCTTGGTTACTGGCTGGGTGCCTGTCCCCTCCTATGTCACCAGAACCACTGGGAGCACAGCAGTGGTGTAAAGGAGTAGCAAGGGGAGCTGGAGGATGTCTACAGTCAATATGGAAGAGTAGAAGAGGTACAGGCTGCAGCCTGTGTATTTTTTTGACCACAGAACCACTCGTGTTGCAGCTGCCTGTGGATCTACAGGAGTTACTGATCCAGAATTTATTGTATGTGTGGCTACGAAGGAGGCAAATAAGGATCTCCTGAGCAGGGTGAATGAAGAGGAAAAGGTTCAAAATTGCCTTTGAAACAATACATTTTTCATTTTGAATCTATTCCCTATGGGTGCCAGAATCAAGTACCTGATGCTTTATCTCCATGTGGAGTTTGCATCACCTGCTTTGTGTCTGCATGTAATGAGATTCAAACAGTCCTGGAGCTCTTTGACTGTTCGTTTCTTTTCTGAGATCAGTGTGTTTGGGGCAGCTTTGTTGAGCTGTGGCAGCAGTTGCTCAGCAATCGTGCCTGTCATCAGTGAGTGGGGAGGAGAGGTCAGCTGGTCACAGCACAGCCCGGTATCCTGTCGGCCGGACTCTGCCTCTTCAGGATGTGCGAGGTCACAGCACTGTGGGTCCTTCCACTGTCAGGCACTTCTGCCTTTGGATCGAACTGTCTGAATTTATCCTGATGTGCCTTGGACACTGCTGTGACCAGAGAATGGGGAACCTCATCTCTTGGGATTATGTGTTGCCCTTTCACTTAGCGTGGGTTTTTTTTCTGAAGTTTCTGGTCTCCATAGCTTAGAAAAGGAAGAAGTGGATCCCTCAGTATCACCTATCAGTTTGAAAAATACAAAAAGGTGTGAGGTGGCTTTTGACAGTGAGAGCAGTTAGTCAAAAAAGTGAAAGTGAAAACAGGAGAGCTGTAGGAACGATTGTTGTGAACAATTCAGGAATTTTTTTAAACTGTTTTTGTTAATCTAGAAGGGTATTTCTACAAGGCAGCTCATATGTGGATGTTGGCTTGCTTAGTTGTTCTGCTGGGCTAACTAAAATCCTGTAGCTGTCCTAGTTTGGCACTGACCCCAAATAAATAACAACCTTGCTTTCAGTAAGGCATGTTTAAATCAACCTTCAGCATGCCAGCACTGGGTTTTTGGCTTCTGGTTTCCTGAGGCAATGTACAGAGCAATTTGTCTTTTTATAGAATAGCTTTCATATCTCTAACGTGATACAAATAAATAAACCATGTGATTAAGCCAACTTTAAAATCTCAGGAGTGTGGAATTTTGAAAGCTTAGACCATGTATTAGTGGTCAGTGCTGGGTGAGGTTGGTTGTTAGGTCTTTCTTTTCTGAAACGTTAGAGAGAAGATAGACTTGTGATTTGGCTGGAATTGTCTTGGACAATTGACTGTTTTGTCAGTAAGTGGACATTGTAGATGTTCATCTCAGTTCCCAGGCAATCACCTCCAACTAAAGAGTGTGGGAGAAACTTGCTTACTTTTTTATTATTTTATTTTAATTTAGTGGTGTGCTTTCAGTTTTATGTTGTTACCCAGTAGTTTTTGCCTCAGGATTAGCATGCAGTTCCCTCCATCAGTTTAAGAACCACTCCACTTGGGATTGGTTAGGGAATCCAGCCTTGTGGTTGAATAGGAGACCAGAGATAAAGCATCCTTAGTGCTTCCTAGGAGTCTCCTTCAGAAAGGGCTTTCAGTAGTGTGGGGAATTCAGGAAGGCCTCAGGGGCAACATCTGCTGCTTCAGCCATTGCTCTTGGTATCTGTTTAACTCCTTAACCACCCAGACTGGATCAGCTTTCCTCACAAGTGCCTCTGGCTCTCCATGGCCTACAAACAGCCCTTCATCTGGGAAGCCTTTTGCTTTTCAGAGAAACAGTGCTCATTTGTCTTCTTCCTTTGACACGGTCACAGCTGTTGGGATTCCCTCCCCCTCCCCCCGAATTCAGTATCTTATCAGATGAGCCATGGAGGACTGTACAGCTGTATTAATTAACAGGAGGAGTGCAATCACTTATCTCACTCCTGTGAGGCTAATTTCTATGATGTGTAATTGAAATACTCTTTGGTGCCTTAAAAATCTCATACCCTACTGACAGGTCATATTAGAAATCCTGATATTTTGAGTGTGACCTCTCTGTGGTGTTAAAGGAAAATAGATGCAAGAATTCTTTATTCATGCCTTTTTTCTGCCAGAGATCTTTATTTCTTTATTAATCTATTCTGATAAATTCAATACCCTTTTCATTCTACCCAGGAAATAAATATTGTCAGACTCTATTTCCCACTCTCTGATGGATGCCAAGATACCATTAGTTGCAAACTTGCGTGGTCCCTGTGCATTTGTGTGAGTGTTCAGTGCCACTGGCGTGACTGGCCGGTGGGGTGTAAATGGCAGCCTGTTCCTTGCAGTCCCATAGGTCATGCACCAAAAGCTGTTACATTGTTCAGAGTGTGTTCTCACAAAGATCTTTGCTTGCTCTGTAGAAAGGACAGGTAGGAATTGGCAGCTGAGAAACATGGGAGCTGCTCATGGAAATTGTTCCCAAGTGCTCGCGTTCCTGTTGGCACCTGGAGCAGTGGAAGTTGCTGGGCTCTCTGGCTTTGGCAACAGCAGCTTGTCCTTACCAATGCCCTGGGTGTGCCCTGCAGTGTGTGAATGCTGCATCCAGTGCAGGGCTCCCTGGGGGAAGGAATGGCTGCCACTGCTGGAACAACTGGGAGTTTGGGAAAGAAGGCTGGCAGGAACAGCTGTTTGCTAGGTCAGCTGTCCTGTGGGATTTTAACTCAAAACAAAAACCCACTCCTATAGAGTGCCAAGAAGCTAAATTATTTAAAAAACCCAAAGCCCTACTGTATTGACATTTTTTTGAATTCTGTGTCTACTATCAGGTGTGGATATGATGGTGATCAGACTAAATTTGCTACTGATAAAGCTGTTTCTATCAGACAAAGTAACTGCATTACTTAGTCTATAGTTTTCAGTGCAAATTCAAAATTATACCAATAAATGCTTTTAGCTTTATAAATTAAAAATAGATCAGAAAAATAAATCTGAATGCAACTTGAATATGTTACTTTGTGTTTAAGGAGAACACACGAATCGTCAGAGTGAAGGTTATAGCTGGCATTGGCCTGGCCAAGAAGGATCTCTTAGGAGCCAGGTAAGAATATCTTGTTAATGTATTAAGGGACAGCTGCTTCTTTATTTTCTTTCTACTGCTTTTTAATTCTTAGTAAATCCTGCTGTGCCTCTTAAAAAAAAAATCAGAACTGTTTTAACTGGTAACTTTATAAAATTATTGGAGATTATATAAACATGAAGATACCAATTTTCTTGTCCAAGAGTCGTTTGGACAGATTTTATGCATTGACAAAACAAAGTGTGGGAATGTTTCATTCTCTGCATGGTAAAACAGTTTTGCCATGGAGGATGGATCCATGTATGTATTTTACTTCATGTGGACTACAGCTAAAATAACAAGAGTTTATAGTCAAAATTTTCTCAGCTGTGTTTTAAAGACTTGGAATGAGCACAACACTAAACACTGGCAGCAACAGGACTATTTCAGCTCAATTTGTGTGCAGGGGAACAGCATCCACCAATTCTAGAGATGTGGTAGACTCAGGACTGACTGTAGGTTCTGGATATGCACTGATTAAAAAGTTAATCCATATAAGAAAAGAAACAATCAAAGTGGGTTAACATTTAGCAAAGGAAAGATCAGGCTTCTGAACTGGGAGCTGAAATGCTTGATCTTTTAGAGTTGGCAAGTGGGAAAATGCAGTTTGTACTAAAGCCACTTTTGCTTCTGGCCCCTGTACAGAGGGTCTGGAGAAGTACTGATGGGTTTAGTACTAGTTCTGTCCCTGCTTTGGCCTATGTGCAGGAATGTTGTTATTTTAGCACTTACAAAATTACTACGTGTGACATCAGTTTAGCATTAGAAAAAATTCTCTTCTGATATTCATATTTTCCTCAAAGCCAGACAGTCTCTCTCCATTTTTTTTTGTTCATGTGCAATTTTTCTTTTCTTTTTTTTTTTCCTTTTTTTTTTTTTACTTCAAACAAAAATAGGTCAGGTCTTCTCATCATAACTTCAATCTGTGAAAACCATACAACTCTTTTGCTGTATGGCAGACAGTTTGGTCACCTTTTGTTACTAGTCTGTTTGAGCAATTATGCCTTAACTCTGTTTATGAAAAGTAGATATTCATGTAATCTATTGGTTTTTTTGTACCACAGAAAGGGAAAAGGCAATAGGACATCTTCAGTAACAGAAAAGCTCTGTGAAACTGATAGAACATTTAGTAAAAATATTACATGTTCAAGGAAGTACCTCAAATTCCAGGTGTTCTAAAGTGTTAAAAACAAGATATTTAATACTCCAAGCTTTTTCAATCACAACTGATTTTTTTCATGCATGTCTTGTTGAAATGCGAAAAAATTTATTAAATCTGTTCTCCTGAAATAACTGTGAAAGAGGACAGAGAATCAAATTGTACTGATATATAGAATATGAAATGGCATAGCTGGTATAGTTATAAGCAGTAACAGTGTGTAGATTAGTTTTATCTCTAAAACTGTTTAGGAAATAATTGTAATTACAAATGGATATGGTGTTCATCAAGTAATTGTAGCTTCATAGCTACAGTTTCATAGCTTCTATTAATTTAAGCCTTTTAAAACTTGACTGCTAATAATGCTGACCTAAAAGGACATACAGCACCATGCTTATCTTTTTTCTTTCCCCCCCTTCCCAGTGACCCATATGTGAAGGTGACAGCGTATGAACCAGGGAATGGAGTCCTTACCAGTGTTCAGACAAAAACTATTAGAAAGGTTAGTTATTTTTGTGGGTGTGGGGGGGTTGGGTTTTGTGATATTGTGTTGTTGTTTTTTTTTTTAAATCACTCTCTAAAGGAGAAGTTAACACTACAGGAAATATGAGAATTAATATGTCATTTGAGGGAATGGACATAGGGAAAGAAATGTTCCATGACCTGCTCTATTTCTCTGTTCGTGGCATTGTTGTGGTATTTTCTCTTTAATAAATTTGTTGAAAGGTAGAGGAAAAACTAAGGAATATAAGGTGAGTACTGATTCAGAGCTACATGGTTAATGGAAATACTGGACAGTTCTGATTTTCCGAGATTTTAATGATATAAAAATCTCTCTTTCTTGCTTATGTTAAAAACACAAACACAGTTTGTTTTATTTATGTATCAAATTGCACCATTCACCTGAATCATGATAGTACTTGTTTTTCTAGAATACCTGCTGGAAAAAGGTCAGTCTTAGTACTACTAATTTATCTTAGATTAACTAAAAATGAAAATCTGTATACATGAGGGGGAAAGCACTCTTCCAAATTGTTGCTTTAGTATAGTGTCTGTGATTTATGTAATGAGATCACTCATGCATTTTTCCCTTCATGTTGACAATGGTTACATTAAACTCTCATCATAGCTAAACTAGCTCTAGTATTTTTAAAAGTAATCACAACTGAAAGATGTGTTTAGTTGAGCAGATTCTGATGTGTTTGACCTGCCTGTGCCTGGTCTGTCTGGATTATATTGGTTAGAGATTTGGCATTTGCTAAGAGTTCATAGTCTGAGGATTAACGTATGTTTGCATGTAAGTAATGTGGGTATTGGACTGAGAAGAAGGCAGTGATTATTACTGAAGAGACATACCATAAATTAACTTTTTTTCGACTGTCTCATGCGCCTTCTGTGCATCCATGGCAGAGGAAAAATCTGAGAATACTTGCATAAAGTGGCTCCATTCTGCACTGTATTAAACAGCACAAGACTCCTCTGACTTTTACCTGCAATATCAAGGTTAAAGCTTTTGTATTTTCTTCTAAACTGGATTGTTACATGGGATAAAACGTGTAAAATATCAGAACAGGCAGCAATATGGAATTGTCAGTAAAACTAATGCTCTCTTCCTTTTTTCTTTTTTCTTCCTTCCTGTGTAGTCCATAAATCCAAAGTGGAATGAAGAACTCTTATTTAGAGTAAGTGATTTTGTTTACAGACTTATTACCTGTTGGATATTATAATAATACATTGAGAAAAAACTACTAACTACTCTCCCTACTTCAGAACACCTTCCCTAATTCAGAAATAAGTCTGTAATTAATGTTCTAAAAGGCTCACAAACTGCTTTTCTTAGGAATAAAGTTGTTAACTCTTACACTAATAAAAATGTTACATTTTCAGTCTTAATGTTGTGTTCTTCATTCTGTGGATGTTTAAAAACCTGAACATGGAATGCTGAAAGAGTTTGGGATAACACCAGTCATGGTTTATTGGTTCTGATAGAAATGTGTTGCACAGTAAAATGGCAGCAAGGTGTAGATTTGCTGTTTAATATCGATCTTAGGTGTTTCTTTCCTCCTGCATAAACACGGAGATTTTACTGAAGAAAAATACTGGAATTCAGTATATATATTGACTGTTACTATACTTCTTTTTCCTAGGTCAATCCTCAGAAACACAGACTCCTTTTTGAAGTATTTGATGAAAACCGTTTGGTAGGTCTTTTCGTGTTAATGTTGCGATGTATTAAAGACTTGAATGAAAGTAAGTTCACCAGGCTTTGACATGGATAGAAAACCCACACCAAACAGCCTTTATAGTGAAACCTAATGCTGAAGGCAGACCTGGTTCATTGACTTATCTGATGTTACCACACTTTGTGCAGTTCTGAAGCAGTTACATTATTACTCTAAACTTCTAATGTGTTTTAATTCATGAGAGCATCATTCTTTTATAGTTACGGTATGTTGTAGTTCACTTGGCATGGCCAAATTCATTGGTGATATTGAAAGCTCCGCTTTAGATGTTTAATTTTTCCCCACAAACAAAGCAGTATTGGTAATGTAGGTATCTCTGCATGGTGTGAGAAGCTTCTTCAGTGTGTGAGGAGTAGCACAAGAGAAAACATGTCTGTATTTTCTTTGGAATACTCAATAGTGGATTGTAATCCTGTAAATAGGTGTCTCTGAATGGCAGGACGTTGGTGAGACAGGAACAGCTTGGGCATTTATCTCAGCAAAATCCAAATTCCTCCTCTGACCAAGCTCTCATTTTCTGTGTGAAGGTGTCTACTTACCTGTCCTTCTATCTGTGTGTTTTATTGCTAATGACTAAACTTGTAGCAGTACAACCATGACACTTGTATCCATTTCACAGGCATTGCTTCTCACTGGAATATATTCCTTTTCCTTCTGCAGTAGTTTGAAACTTATAGGAGGGATTGAGTGCTCTTGCACTCCTAACACAGTTTCGTTCTGAATAGCTGTTATAAAGGGTCTCTTTGTGCTTGAGTAGTGTGTTGGCCATGAAAAACATTATTTTTTTCCCTAAAGCTTTCTGCATATGTTCAGTAATCCATTGTATCTTTTGTGGAGGTGCTGCTCTGCTAAAATTGGGAAGAGTGAAAATGTATGTAAACATAAGTACAAACTGTCTAGAATTATTAGATTCAAGAAAGAGGAGGCTTGTTTCTCGCTCATAGGCATTACACAGTCCCCAAACTCTTTTGCTTCTTAGCTGGTTGTATTGCCTGTCCCAAGTATTTCAAATATGGTGTCTCTTTGATTTATTTAAATGCAATGTTAAAAGGAATCACCAGCATTTGTGGCTTACACAGATGATTAAATATGATTTGTCAGGATGCTCAGATTTTCATCTTGACATTGTTATGGGGTGCAGTGTATCCCTCAGGAGGTCCAAGTGCTCTGTCCATTGGGACACCTCACTGGAACGTTACTGCCACTGCCTGGAAGCCACAAGGCATGATTAGAAAGCCAGATTCCTCATTTTTTTTGGAAGAAGGGCACTGTTTACTTTGTGATTTCCACCAAGAGAACTCCTTTGCATTCTTTCTCTAATCTGGAGTAGATAAGTTGTTTGACTGTTTTCCTTATGGGAGAAGAAGCAACAAAACATTTTTTTGACATCAGCTAGGAAATGGTGCTTTGTTTCCCATGTATGATTGTATTTAGAGGTCACAGCATCATGACCTCATCAGTCACTGTATAATTCTACAGTAAAATGCCCTATATTTTTCATCACTTCCATCTCCTCATTTGGTGAATGGAGCAGACCACCTCCCTGTTTCTCTTTAGCTTTCTCTCAGAAACAGTGTGGTTTTCATCCCAGATGTCTTGAGCTGTTTTAAGTAAGACAAATTGCTGCCATAGCTGTGATTGTTGTTTAGCATTGACAAGCTCCCCCACTTCTCTTAATTCATTCTCACATGTCAAAAATCATAGGTGCCTTGCTAAGCATCTATGATCAAAATTTGTTTAGTTTGTCATTATTTTAGTGGGCTTCAATGTTCTTTCGTCTACCTGTTGGATGACTGTTTAAATTCCAGATATGATCAGGCTGATAAAACTGAAATATTCTTACGTTTGTGAGACTGTCTTCTCAATGGATAATTCTCCTTTTTACAAAATTTTATCCCAATTGCTTTTATTCCCTGTAACTTTTGGGGATAAGTGGAAGCTTGAAATCTCTGCTTTTTGTTTTCAAGAAATGTTGTTTTCTTGAAAACCAGCCTCAAAACTTTTCTTCAGCATTTGGCTTAAATTCAGAGTCTTGCTACCTTGGTTATATCACCAACAGTCAGAGTTGTAAAAGCTTTCTGTAATAGCTTTAAAACTTCTCAAAGATCACTTGTCTTGGATTTGGTAAGGGAGCACTAAATCTAGTTTGTTCTTCTGACTTGTTGCAAACCCTTAGTGGAATAAAGGGCTTGAGCAGTTTGTGGAGTCTTTAATTATGGTTGTTTTGAAAAACACATTAGAAAAATCTGTCAAGAAGGACAGTGAGATCACTTAGGAGATAAATCACTGAAGGGACTAGCAACTTTTTGCTCTCTCTTTCTGTCTTGCAGTAACTTGTCACAACTATATATATTGCAAACAAAGTGCCTAAATCTGTTACTGATACTGAAGAAGATTTGAATGGAACTATTGGTATTTTAAAAAAAAAATATTTTTATGTCAACTCTAATTCAGTAAGATTGAGTTTTGCATTTTAAATGTCATTTTATGTTGCCAAAGGAAGCTATAGTTGGCTGGCTATACCTGTACATTAGTTGTTGGGGAGAAAAGGAGCCTTGAGAAAAGCACTTTTTACTCACGTATCTTAGGGTGGCTTCTTGCTGTTTTTTGTGGGGTTTTTTTGTTTGTTTGTTTAAATATATTGCTTGAGGTTCAAATGTAACTTTTTGAAACTGATCAAAAGAGTCTTTTATGGTTTTTTCCTTTCCTCTTCTCTCCCCATCCCAGTCCGCCACCAAACTATAATATTAGAAGTAGTCCTGTTGGTTAAGCATAATGAAATAAATGAAGTGTTGTATTTGTTGGCTTTTTATGAATAAGCCAGTATTCATTTGTTACTGCATTCTAATAATGGAATTCAGGTAACGGAGGTTAAGTAAGCCCTGGAGTATAATTAGAAAACAAATTTGTTACTTGCAAACAAGGTACTGTGAATTTGATTCTTGGCTCTTTCTTGAGAAGGAGGTATAAATGTTAATTTTACTGCCTTCTAGCTTAAAATACAGTAAAGGTTAAATAAATATGAAGCAGAAAAAACTCCAAGTAGTATGACCTATAAAAGTACAAATGGCCTACTGTTCTCTTCTGTTTGTACTTTTTCAGCAGCACTAAGTAATTTCATGTCAGTGCAGTCATGTTCAGTGCTGCATCATATGTGGCTTATGGATTCAAAAGTACATTCATAGCCAAATGTTTGTGTTTTTTAAAATAAAACCCACAACAAAAAAATCCCACTCTACAATAAGATTCGAGATTGTCTTTTTTAAGAAGTCCCACTAGGTGCCAGCAAAGGACCTTTTCAGTTATGTGAGCCAGTGAAACATTTTGTAGGAATTCTCAATCCCATTACTTCTGTGAGAGTTGACAGTACGTATTAACTTCTTGACATGCTGACCGTTTTATTTAAAAAATAAAAATTAAAAAATACTAATTAGCTATGAATGTTTGAGACAGTTTGTATATTATTATACAGAATAACTTTCTTCTGTAATAGTGTTTGGTAATGCTATTTATCTCTGTGCATACTTAGCTCAGTGTTCTAAAGTTTGTGTAGCTGGTCATATATCTGCAAACCATACTGAACTCTAATGAATGTCTCCTTATTGTGGGCTTCCAGCAAACAGGATGAGGTAGTTCACTTTGTAGGAGTAACTGGGTTTTTTCTGCCTTTAACAGCTGTAGTTTGAAAAGGTCAAAATAGAAAGAGAAGGTTAACATGGTTGACTGAAAATAAATGCCAAATTATTAACCAAAATAACTTTTTGTTGCTCCAGTTCAGTTGCACCTCATTGAAAATTATGAGTTAATAGACAGGAGAGGGGTCTGCTATGTACAAATCTGTAGAAAGTGCGACTGCTTAGCAGCATGTGGATTGTGAGATAATGCCAGATTCCTTTCGAGTTTTATTTAAAGAGTGCAGAAAAACTTTTTCTTAAGGGGAGGAGGAGGCTTATTTTGCTGGTTTATGCATAATTCAGACTTCAGCAGTTTGCTAGCATGGTTACTATTTGGAAATTCAATCCTGGACTTGATACTCAATTATATGGGACTTCATTCCTACCAACTTCCTGTAATTCTAAACCTATGGGTAAAAATATTAGTAGTCATACGCTGCTAGGAAAGTACGGACACATTGACTCAGCTCATGCAGCCGCAGCAGGCGTTGCTGTTTTAAACTTGGAAGTTCTGGAAGCTTATTATTTGTGTTCATTTATGCAAATTACAGAAGGTATAATTGAAAGAAGGTCGGTGGTGTTTGTCAGTGTGTCGCAGCTGAGGTCGTTGGAACGTAAGTGCTTTTTAAATGAGTGCTCTCTGACTGCCAGCAATCAACGACAGTCCAGAAACTGCAGTTCAAGGAATGGCTGACATTTCAAGAGGTACTTTTTTTTTTTGAATGCTAGTATCTTGTAGAAATTAGGACAAAGACTGCAACTTTTATGGGCTTTTACTGTTGGGATGTACTAGCTCTGGGTTCCGTGCAGCTGGCTGTAGCCTTTCTGCTGAAGGATCTTTGTGGTTTTCGTTTGCTAACATGCATGGAAATAAGAACAAATGGCACGGCGGTTAAGATTGCATTTTGCTACCCAAAGAAGCAACACAGATCCATTATCAGAAACCTCTGAAGATGTTTTGGACAGTAATAGTTGTATATACTTCAAAAAATCACAGAATTCTGCACCTAATGTTACCCAAGTGAAGCTCACTCCCAGGCGAGTTGCTTATGCACCTGTAGTGCAACAAGTCATTAATCAGGAGAAAAAACCAACTATTTCTTCATTGCAAATAAAAAAGAGCAGTTCACTGCACATTTCCCTGCAGTCTAGAAAGCACAGTGGATGTTCTCGGTTTGGTGATGCCTTAGCTGCTGGAGAAGACACCCCATTCATTGGAATTGATAATGAAGGGAATTGTGCTCGGATCGTGGTCGATCATCGATCTAATGACAGCCTCCTGAGCAGTGCTGCTCTGTGCAAAGGCAGCCTCAGCAGTATTGCAGCAAGTGACAGCGGATCCTTCAGCAGTGCTGGCAGTGACTATGGATCATGTGCAAGTACCACAAGTGATGGAGGTTCCTATAGTAACAGTGTCATCAGTGACAGTGGCAGTGGCACCCTTTGGACAAGTGACAGCACGTTCTGTAGTGGTGTTGTACATGGTGATTCTTCATATAGAAGCACTGCAAACAAATGTAACCCCTACAGGAGTACCTCATCTCAGGAAACTTTGTGTAGAAGTAGCACTACTTTTGACCAAGATGCTTTGTCAGTGAGGAAGAAATCTAGAATTCCATTGCGGCGTTGTTCATCACTGGTTATTTTCCCTAGGAGTCCTTCCAGCACTCCTCCAGCTTCTCCAGTAAGCTCAGGTCAGCTACCACATAGAGGCATGTATCAAACGTCTCATAGACTGATTATTTCTCCTAGTGAGCTGGCACAAAAAGAAGATCCAACCACTTCCAAGGGATTCCTTTCAACAGCAGTCAATGGACTTAAACTGTCTAAAACAGTTTGCTCTTCTGGCGAAGTCAGAGACATCCGACCCCTTTATTTGAATGCGTCATTACAGGACAAAAGTCAAACTTTGAGTGGTTCTGAGCAGACAGCTTGTGAAGAGGTGTCTGATGGCTTCTCGTGCACTTCAGTTCATCTCAATCAAAGGCCATTTGCATCGAGCAGTGAAACGGTTAATGGCTGTTGCAGTCCAGAGTTAAATCTGAACTCCGGTGCAAAATACCCTCATTTAAAACTGGAACGTAGCACATCTGCATGTCTGCCCTCAAAAATAGATTCAGAATATCAGATTAGTATAAATGAACTAGAAAGACCGAACGTTCAGATGAGCAAAACTCACCATGTTTTGCAAAGAAGTGTTTCCTTGGAAGGATCACGTCAAAAAGTTTCTTGCTGCTTAACCAGCCTTAAATACAAGTGTCACAGTGCAAGGACGTCTCAGTTGCACATACAGTTCAAACCTGGGAATGAAGGAAAAACAACTGGTGTTAAGAAAAGATATGGAACCTCTAAGAAGGAAATATCTAGCACTTCTTTGTGGAGGCCCCTTAAGGTGAGTGTTCTGGTTTATAGGAAACTGTGACACAATTTTACAGCTGAAATTTAGCTGGAAAATAATAAAAGTTGGCAACTGGGACTCAAACACAGTGATTTCAGAATTTCCTATTGGTGTCAAATTGTCACCATTATGAAGTTAATTTTCATATTATCTGTAAAAATTGGGGTTTAGATTTGTTTCTTAGAATATGATACATACAGTAGCATAGGTGATTAGGTCTTACAGTGAAATACCTGTATTTAATACATTATAAACAATAATTTCCTGTTTACTTGAACTCAAAGGGATTTCTTTTCTGGTTACCTAGATGTGGGAGTTATTGAAACTTGAAATTAAGTTTTGTAGGTTTAAACACATAACTTCTCAGTAAATGAATAGTAATTACTAAAGTTTGCATATAAAATGAGTGGATTACTGTAGTGTTTTAGATTTATTTCATATAAGCTTTACTTTACAGAACAGTTTGCTGTATGTAGAATTAAAGATAAGTAATATTTGAGCAGAGAAACTGTAAATACCATTTGTTTCTGTATACACCCTGAACCACAGGAATTTTCAGAGTTTCCTCTCCTTTTTTTTTTTTTTTTCCTCCTTCCAACCACTAGCCCAGCCTGAGCAGCACACTGTAACTTAATACCTCTCCCAACAACATTGCTGTTCAAATTGTACTACTTGGGTCTAGAAGGCTTGTATTAAATACATATTTTTTTGTAATGAAATTCATATCCAGCTACATGACAGAAGTGTTTGCTCTTATTAACTCTTAAGGCAATTTATTTTGTTAGTAAAGCATAAGCCACATGAAAGGTGGATTTTAAGACTCGTTTAAATAATGCTGTGAAGACTTAAATAATCTGAATATTATATTAGTTTTAATTATGAATGCTGATAAAAGTGCAGGAATTGATGGTTACTAAATGTGTTTTATGATGTCATTCTCTATGATTTGGCACTACTACCATTTAGCTAACCTACTTGTTAAAGCAAAAGGCTTTATGACAAAGATCTATAGTTATGACAGTCCTCTTCTAAACTAGTAAGACTATTTTTAAAGTATATTGTGGGAAAAAAAATATTGAGTCATGCACTTCAAGTACATTTCTCATTAACTTGCACTGCCTCTATGTTTAATGGCAGTTGATATAAAAGATATTCTATATTTTAGTACTGGGTGAATTTTAATAAATTCTGTTTAGATAGAATCCAAGTTCAGGATTAGACACGTTAGCTGACATTTCCAGAAAATCTCCCAGGACACTGGGTTGAGAATAGTTTGTTTTGGTTCCCAGGAGTGATGTTTACAATGGATTGACACAAAATCTTAGACTTGTCTTTTTAAACCACTTGATAGCATGTGGCACTTCTACTGTGTTATTGTGGCAGCGTATTTTAAGCCTCCTGAATTCTTTAAGATTTCATCTTTTGACTAGAAGATGAGAGAGACAATTTTAAAAATAAAAAATAGAAAAAAAAGAGTCTGAATCCAAAATTGTTGTAGTTGTCTTGTACTTTTCAGTTATTTGTAAGTATTTAGATTTATGCCATGTCTACATACAAATAAAAAAGATCTCTGACCTCAGGAAACTGGGTACTAAAGGTTTTATGGCAGTAGAGTTGTTTGAGATTCTTTTATGCAACAACAGGTACAGGAGCCTTTCAGTCCTCAAATGGCCTTTTTCAGTTTTTTTAATATCCTATAAAATATGTTATAAAAAATGTAAAAGCTTCCCCCACCAAACTAAGCAAAAACCATAGTTGACCTTATAGCAGTTCAGCAATTCCCTGGAATAAAATAGAGAAATACCATTGTATTTCCTATTAGTCTTTGTGACCAACATAACAGATTCTATGGCAGTCATTTAATTGCATAGTGCAGTTAATTATCATGGTGTATTGTGACTCATTTAAAAATAAACAACTCCCAAAATATTTCCCTTGACTCCAGTTAGTCTGGCCTAGTATATTGATATGCTGAGTCTGGGTTCAAATTTAACAAGCTGATACTGGAGTAGCATTTAGTAATGTCAGCTATCTGTGCAGAGCAGGCATGAAATCAAATCAGTGCTATGGTCAGGGCCTCCAGAGGCTGAAGCAGCCAAAAGGTCTATGCATTCTTTTCTTACGTGCCTTGCTACCAGCCTTCAGCCACCTCGGGTCACATTTCCTGCTTTCCATAATCAACAGCTTGTTAAAGGCTGACTTAAAAAAAAAAATCATAACACCATTTCTATGACAACTGGCCTTGGATTATTTTTAATTAAGTTGAAAAATGGGGAATGGTGATGGCCCGTGTACTGCTCCTGGTCTTCATTGGAAACTTATTGAATAGGTTCTGCAGCAGAGAGTGGAATTTCATTTATGTGAAGCAGGAGGAAGAGGTAGTCCATGGTTGCAGCACTGAAGGTTGTCCTTGACTTTGTATTTCTGTTTTTAATGTGTTTTGTTGGGTTTTTTTTAACGCATCTATCTCTTGCTTAGGGTAGAAATAAATCTGCAACTAAAGCACTTTGACAATCCCAGGAGGGTAGGAGCGAGTAAGGGAACAGGTTACTTGTCATTGTACATATGTCAATGTACCTCTGTGAGGTGCAGAGAAAGGCAGAAACAGTGACTACAGTTCCAGTTCTTGTGGACCGTAAACAACCTTCTAAAAAATAAAGCTGTGTTAATCTCTGCCACAAGTACAATATCATGCTGACATCTATGGTGACATCAGCTATTCCTTCCTCTACAGTATCACTCCTGATTGGATAATGTGAGTATTGTAAATGCATATGCAAATCTGTTTCAGCAGCTGTGTGCCTTTACAATAATTTCTTATACAATTAAGGAAATCAATTTTGTTCTTGTCCTTCTGTTGACAAGTAATTTTACTCAAATTTTGTCTCTAGTTATTGAAATACACATTTTGAAGCAACAAAACTTTCAGAGGTGGTATAAAACAACCCAATGCTTTTCTACTGTCAGATCCACGGTAAGGAAACCCTCAGTTGGAACTCATGAGCTTTTTTCACCAGATTCTGGAACTTTGCCTTTTATATTCATAAAAGGAAGTGCTATTTGAACCTTGCTGTACTAAATTTAAATTTAGTAAAACAGTAATTTGAGGGGGCTTTGTGCAAAGATTTCTCTCTTGACTGACTGACTTCCCAGCTGATGTGAACATGCTGAGGGGACCAGAAGCTGTGTCTGGAAGATTGTGACTCCCTTGATAAATGCTGCACCACAAGCTAGCACTGAGTAGCCTGAGGTTGTCTTCTCTCTTGCACCCTCTGGGAGCTTCCTTCCTAGCAAAACTCCTTCATGGAAAATAGTGATCTGAGCAGGGAGAAGTGCCAAGAGAAGGGAAGGACAGCTGTGGCTTATCTCCATCTTTGCATATTGAGCAAAGGGGCTGCATGTGTATCAGTGTCCCAAATCTGTGCAGGGAAGTGAGGTGGAAAAGGGGCTGGTAAAGCAAAAGATTATGGAGTCAATACAAGGCAAAGCCCAAACTGACACTGCTTTATGCTGCTGTGCTGTAATAACCTCACCATTAATAACTCTCATATTGTTCAGTGTTGCATATCTTAAAGGATCTTGTTACAGGACTGTGTC
The DNA here is from genome assembly GCF_003945595.2 of Pipra filicauda. Lineage (NCBI taxonomy): Eukaryota > Metazoa > Chordata > Aves > Passeriformes > Pipridae > Pipra > Pipra filicauda. The sequence continues at coordinate 4,274,520 of NW_024104976.1, read as the reverse complement.
TCTGGCACATTGCTGTGTCATGCTCTGTCAGTTCACTCAGGGAGACTTGGGGTTGAAAAGAAGGTGGGATCTTCCTGAGGAATCATGGTGAGAACTATGTTAGACTTCAATCACATAAGAGTATATATGTTGTGTCTCAGACAAATTTTACAAGTTGAAATATCCATCAAAGCATTAAAGGGAAGACAGTGTTAATCACAATAATAAACAACTTATAGTTAGTTGTAGGTGATTTCCTACTTTCATCCTTTATGTAACAATCACCTGTAGTGCTTTAATAGTTTGTAGTAATTTCTTATATTTTTCATCTTGCTTAAATGCAGAGTTTCTGTTACACCTTCCTCTCTAGTTTTTTTCATGCTTTAGCTTTTGATCTTATTCAGGGAATAAAAAGATTGCACACAAAGGATGTGATAAATCTTACAGCCTCATCTGTGAATGGTTGCTACATGGATGGATTAGCAAAGTAAGCAATCAAGTAATATTATTTGGTAATAGTTCCGTCCCTAAAATTTTTCATTGTCAGTTTTAGCAAGTTGTATTTAACAATAGTTAACCATAAGTAACTTTCAGAATATGATCATGCTCTAAGGAACAGTGTCTGGACTGCAGCAGATACTTGAATAAGCCAGCTTATCCAAGTTCTAGCACTTTGCAGTCCCTAGGAAACGCTGCATGTACATAATAAGGAGAAGTTTTTTTGATTGTACTCTGTACAAATTATGATGAGCCTCATTCTGTTTATAGTGTGCAGCTGAACTAAGCCTGGGTACGTTTCTCATGCCAGCAAATGGGGAAACTAAAACTGCAAAACCATGCAGAGCAAACCTCCTGAAACAGCTTATGTAAATATGTAATTATCCAGCCTTCAGGCTGATTCATGTCTTTTTAATCTACCACGAGAGAGTGGGAAGCATTGATGCTGTGGCTTCTTTAATGGAGCCACAGACTATAGTTATTCTGTCTCTTAAGACTTAGTATAGATATAAGAATGTGTTAAAGTAAAACTTTTTCACAAACCAGGCTAGAGACATTTTTCCTTTACTCCTGACTAGCCAAAGGACTTGCAGGCTTTCAGATATGAGACTATGATGGTTTTTCTTTGGATGGTACATTCTTTTTGCTTCCTGTGAGAAATTAGATCAACACTTTAGGTTAAACAAAACATGTCTTGGAAAATGTTATGGTGATGTAGAAATCGTAGTCTTTGTAGGCATTATAGCATAAAACAGAAGCCCTTAACAAAACTAATTGTACCTGCAGGCATTCTCCCAATAATTGTTGCAAAGCTCAGCTATAAAATGTTTGAAATACTAGCTACAAGAAATAATCTTTTAATCTATTAGATTCTCTTACTGAAGGAAGATTGTAAGTGTTATGGCAATATTTCAAAATGACCAAAAGGGGAACTACAGGCTACTGCAACAGGCTGGTATGGAAGCAAGAGTACATGGAATAGATCTAGTAGGTAAATGACATGTTTGATGTCTACAGGGAAGAGACTGAGCACTACTTTTATAAAAGGAAATTTTGTCTTACAAATCAAACTAAGCAATGACATGTGAAGATAGGTGAGCTGATTAATGCAGGACACTTAACTTTTAAAATTATTTTACAAGAACCCTTAGAAGTACTGAAAAACACTCATAAGTGCAGAAAAAGGCTTCCTCATTGGTGGCAACTAAACTATAAGAAACACAAGTGAGGATTAAATTGTCACCTCAAAAGTTGCACAAAATCTCATGCTAGTGAGTGACTAAACAGTAGAAAATTTGAAAATCACTGTTGAAAAATGCCAAGCATTACACACAGGAAAAACAGCTGATGATGCTTGTGTGGTGATGGTCTCTTAAACTGGTCAGGAAATAGTTTGTGTCGTGGGGAGAGACTCGCTGAAAATGTCAGCTCAGATCTTGTTGACAGTTGAAAGGCAAATAAAAGGTTAGGATTTATTAGTGAAGAAATAAACTAAGAAATTTAAAACCACCGTTATGGAATTGTACAAACCCACAGAGGTGCATGGTATGCATATTTCTGGTCATCCTTTTTCAGGAAGCATGTATAACAGAACTCAAAAAATACCAATAAGGGTCACAAGATTGGGATAAATTTTATGTGAGGAGAGACACTAAGTAGATCAGGTGCTTTTCAGCTTTGCAAAAAAAAATGGTGTAAAGGGAGTTTATAAAACTATAGTTCAGGGGAGATGAATTTGAACAGAGATTCCACTCCACTCTTAAAAAACAAGTATGCTCTTAGGTGTTGCTCAGCTCACTGTCTCAAGATGTGTGTACCAAAAGAAGAAATGGATTTTAAGAAGAACTTAGATAAGTTGAAGGTCTGTCAAAGAGTGTTACATTCTCAATATATATTTTAACATCAGGATCAAAAGGTCCATGACCACTTATTCATTAGAAACTGGGGGTTATTTCTGTTAAGTGTCTTCTGTTTCAAGTGAACTTTTTTCCTCACTCTCTGTGACAAACAGAACATGCCGATTTGGGAATGCAGCCAGCAAAATATTTGTAGCTCATTTCAGTGTTAGTTTATGGGTGTATAGTCATCTCTGTTTCAAGAGAATGCATAATTCTTTTTTTCTTGTCATGGTAGTTTACAACAAATTGAAAAGTCTACAGATAGATGCAATTATTGTTTGAGACCTTGGGCTGCTTTCAGCTGTATCAACTGTAACGTAAGCAAACAGAATTTAGAGAAGGACATTGGCAAGTTCCTGGCTGAAATTACATACAAACAGTCATTGAAGTTAGGGCATATTAAAATGCAAATGGCACATTCCAGCTACTCAGTAAGAGGAATGTGGATTCTTTTAGACCTAGATGATTTCTCTGGCAATCAGTGATTTTCTGAGATAAGGGAGAAGGCCCTGTTCAGTAGTGTGAAAGCACAAGGGCTTTTTGAAGGAAAAGGGTTTCCAGAATTTATTATGAATGTTACTTATTTTTTAATAGAGTTTCTACCTTAGCCAGTTATTGTACTAATCATTATTTTTAGTAAGCTCAATTTGGGACAAATATTTAGTTTATCAATGAGAAAACTAAAGTGGTTAACATTTGGCAGATTATAGGCCAGTAAAGCCATGTCTAATGTGGGAATTGTAAGTTTAGTAATGTCATTGAGCATGTCTGAAATAAATTGTAATACAGTTTTGTTGGAAAAGTATTTGTGGTTGGATGATTTGTGTTGTAGTTGCCTTGTGCCATTAGAGGTTGAGCTTCCAAGGTCAGTTCACGCAGACTGGTTTTGGACAGGTAGGATTTATAACTTGGCCATAGCAGGGCTTAAGACAAACCAAACCACTAAGTTCTGCTCAAGCCAGGTCATGTGTCTACATTTAGGCTTGGCAGCAGCAGGTTTAGGCTTGGAGCTGGGAGAGGTCAATAGGTAGGACGTGGGGCTCCTGTTCCAGTCAGTGATGGCTGAGGACTATTGTAGAGTGTGGAAAACTGCAGCATGGCTGGCAGTGGCCACGCTGTGTGTGATGGTGCAAGGGTACAGGGAAGTCCTGAGTTGGTGTTGATGTTGAATTTGGATCAACAGTAGACTTAAGAATGTTTTTAAAACCAGATGGACTAACTTTGGCCAACTGATTTGAGTTAGGGCTGGAAAGGAGCTTCCAAGCTCAGCCTTTGTGCCTTTGGGTGGCAATGTACCGGATCGAACTAATTCCCAGGAATGAGACCGTGATGCAGAGATGCTCCAATTGTCTGTCTGCCTTTTGGGGACAAGTAGTTTGTTGGGTTTTTAAATTCAGTTTGTTCCCTCTTGCTCTGAAAAGCAAAACACTGACTGACTGTGTCAAGTCCTTCAGCTGAGTGTATTAATTAGCCAGTGTGGTTCACCAGTTGTTTTTTCAGGGAGCAAATTACACATGCAGTTTTAACATTCAATAGGGTTTTACATTTTTTTTGAGTGTATTAAGCTTTACAGTGTTCAATGGTGAAGGTAAAAGCGCACCTGGAATTGTTACTTACAAGAGTTTGTTTTTCAAACTTTATTTGAAGTCTTAAGATTTGGTACAAAAACTTTCACAAGTAAATGCAACTACTGTGAAGATAACTGACTTGATGTCAGGAATGACTTGTTGAAATAGTACTTAATTAAATATTTGGTACTGTTTTCTGAATTTTTTGTGGTGAGTATTGGCAGATTTAGCACAAGACAAGTCTGGATTGACTCCTGACTTTTCATAAAATCTTATATTTCTGCTTTTTATATGGTAACTTATTTGGCACATCTGTGCATAAACCAAAGGAACTCAAATTCCTGATGAATAAAACCAATGCATTATTAACTTTTGACATGTTCTTTGTTAATATGGTGCTGAAGTATGGTTTGGTTATGTTAGACAACTTTTTGCCTTCCTGTGGCCTATGTGAAAATGAATTCTTGTATAAAAAAAAAGCTGTCTTAAATTGCTTTGTTAATGAACTTTTACGCACAAGTTCTCCAAGTAGCACACACTGAACGGACTAATATGAGTGTTGTTATAAAACTACTGTAGACTAAATATGAACTTTTAAGAAAGCTGTAAGATTCTGGTTCTGTATAAAATGTGTAAGCTGTAAATGGAGAAACAGATGACACTTTTGCTCTGATCTTTAGATAAGCAGTTCTCTGAAAATATCTTTGGAAATGAGGGAGAATTAGTGAAAATAACTTCAGTGTCATTTCTAAATTCTCTCTGCTAAGCAGATGGTAAAAATGCTGAGGCATGTTGTGCTGATACCTTGCTGTTGAAACAGCCAGAAGGGCTGAAGGTCCTGCAGAAACACATGTTGTATAATAACCCTTGATCTAACAGTATGTATTTTCTCTATTTTGAAAATGCTGGGGGGTCTTATATCTCATTGTCATAGATGCCAACTCAAAAGAAATGCCTACGTGTAATATAAAAAAAATAAATCTCCTCACCATCTACTTCTCCCCCTTAAAAATACCAGAGACTAGGACTGTGATAGATTGCATGCAACCAAGTATTTATTGCTTTGCAAGATAGAAAAAACATTACTTTTGGAATCTACGAATTTGGTACAATCTTAACGTGATAATTGAATTTTGCTTTTTTGAAACTGTTACTTTCCTATGATGAATAGCATATGCTGGCAGTATTTTCTGGAAGGAGAAAAAGCTCACTTCTCTCGATTTAGAGTTCAAGAGAACCAAATAATATACTCAGAGCAGCATGAAAAGAAAAATACTTGAAGTTGCTAGTCTAGCTCAGGCAAGTTTTTTTCATTCTCATCAAGCTTGTAACTAATGTTGATGTTTGGGTGTTTAAGCAAGAAGAATGTTGGTCTTATAAGGGATCTATTGAGCTCTTGTTTTCTTAAGCAGCAATAGTCCAGATCACTGTTTGTTTTTTCAGTTTGAATTGATACTTATATTCCCTCCAATAAAAGCTGTGTGCTTTCACATTTTGCCGTACAGCTGTAGATTTCTGTGCAAAGACCAACATATGCACAACTAGCTGCCTGTTTAGTCAGAAAAAGGCTGGGAATATACTTGAATTCTAATTCATGCACTAATACCACATAACGTGTGTCACTAAAGTTGGTAGGGAAAATACCTGTTATTTCAATGCCCTGGTCTTGTGCAGGAACTGTTTCAAAAGGCTGTGTGGTGAATCCAGCAATTAAGAAAGGCATTAAATTCAGTTAACTGTCTTCAAACCTGATAAATTATGGGTAATGTTCTCAGTACTGCTCTTAAGCATCTGGCCCAGATAAGCATGTCTGTTTAAAATCTGCTTCTATCCAATTTCTGGTGGGAATTGCAGAAAAAAAAAAGTCCAAAATCTTAACTGTTAAAGCTTATTAAGTCTATTTTAATAAAATAAATGAAAATGAGGTTTGGACTTGGTTATTTTCTTTTGGTGCTTTTCTTTGAATGCTCGCTTTGGCATTGCCCTGGAGTTCTTTAAATGTATTGTGTCCAGCGGCTGTCTGTCCTCACATGTTTTTAATAACTTTCTATAGACTAAACCAGTGAATCAGTAAAATACAAGGCCTCTCTGTTAGTGTACTGTATCATTAATTGAGGTTTATGCACTTATGGTTTGGCAAGCAAAAGTTTGAGTTCTGTGGCTGTTAAGAAATCAGAAGTTGACAAGAACAACTGATCCACTTGTCTGTCTTGCCTGCTCTCATGAAACAGAGATCCAAACAGTTTCAGCTCCATTGGCATTTAGTTGTTCATGTGTGCCATGTCTGTTTTGAAACTTCTTTGGCACTTCTTTGAAGGCAGATACTCAGCTTGTCATAGTGGGGGCACATTGCTGGAGATCGTTCCTGCTCTCTGATTTATCTATTAGTTTTTCGGAGGTCAGCAGAAACCTCCACTGGAGGATTTTCCTCTCTAGCTGGAGGAGAAAGTAGTGTTAAAGGGTTGGTTATCGAGGCTAGCTCTGCTAAAAATAGCAGGAAAGACAGCAGAATAATAAAGTGAATAACAGGAACCTGTACTCGAATTATGCTGGTAACAAACACAGTGTTCTGAGGTTTTCTGAAATAGAGAAAACTTTTGTCCCACATTCCAATAATTTATTTGGAAGGCATGTTCCACTTGAGGATTGCCAAGAACTTTACAAATACTAAGCCTTTTAACATGTCTAAGGTATGTGCTGTGCCATTTTAAAAAGAACCTCATAGGCAAAAATGATAGCTATTTTTTTCCAGAAACCCGTGGTCTATAATAGCAGAGAAAGCTTTGCTTCAGTAGTGCAGGGAAGTCTCAGACTCTTCAGGTGTGAAAACCTGTTGTAGCTTTCTATCTCAAAGAAGTTTGTGAAGCAAAAAGTTGGGTGTTTTGTATTTAATTTTACTTTCCTCCCCTTCAAATCTGAACATAAGACATACCTGCAGCAAATTGGATTTGAAGTTATGTATCTCTAAATTTCTAGCATGATATCACCTATGATAAGTCTGCAGCTCTAGTTGTGCTTTTTGGAGATGGAGAAATTAGAGGCGAATATGAGGCACTGATTCTCCATAGACATGTGTGATTTGAAGATGAAATGGTCAAACTTAGGGCAACAGAGCTAAAGAACAAAGGTACCAGAATCATTAAGGGAGAAAGAACTGCTTCAGGAAATACCTATAGCCTTTAATGTCAGGGCTGTTTGAATGGAGAATGCTGTCAATGGGACCAAAAAATGGATAGAATTGGACTGGAGTTGTTAATACTGTAAAACACTGGCATTGAAAATTAAAATATAGTTGTGCTAGAAGGAAGGTGAAACACGTTTTTGTCCTGAGGTGAAGGGAATAGATATTGGCAAAATGCAGAGCCTTGTGGTGGAAAGTTTTGTGAACGAACACCATCACCTGGGGTGATGAGTTTGAATAAAAGCTTGTGGTACAGCAACACATTTAGGACAGAATAGGCACCAAATCTTTTGTTAGCTGGAAAAATCAGGAAGCCTAAAATTCCAGAGGCTGCACAGGCCGTACTGTGGAAGACTCTCACAGCTCCTTACTCAGTCAATGCAAAAAAGTGTAGTCTTGTTACAGGGAGGTTTTTTTAAAACTATAGGTTTATATATACCTTCAAAAAATTGTGTGCTGTCCTGATTTTAGCACACAGGCAGGGATTTGTCTTCATGTTAAATGACCCATATAATACATTTTCCTGCTTTTGTGGAGGTTTGCAAAGGTTTTCAAATCACGAATGGATTTGAAGCAACTCAGTACATGCTCCAGTAATCCTGCAAGAAGTCAAGTCAAGTACTTTGTTGATGGTGGTTATTGCTGAATACTGAAATTACCTACGTGGATTACTAAAGTCTTAATTTCTTTGGCAAGCAGGAATCAATGATCAGAAGTAAACTGTACAGTGACAACTGTGTATTGTCAGTCCCTGCCCTGGTGCAGCAGCACAGGCTGGAGGGAATCAAGCTGTGAAGCTGCTGCATTCATACTCTGGTTGGAGTCAGACAGTCCAGATGTCTAAGTCAGGGCAGAATCTTTCAGATAGTACTTGTTAAAACTAAACTCTGCCATGTGTGTAGACAAGAGGTAATTTTTCATAGTTATAACAGATTTTGATGCCAAACTTGAAGCTCCCGTGCCGGGCTTGGGACCACCAGAATTTCTGGAACTTCCAAAGCACTTATCACAGATTAAACTTATTTTTGCTTCATGTTATCTTTGACAGTAGCTGTATTATTTGGAAAAGAAAAAACATGTTTATACATGCCTGTTTTGAACAGCTGCCTGGGCTAATAGACATTGTCAGGTGCTCTTAGGTGGAGGGTCTTTTAGGATGATCTTTCTGCTGGAGATGCCGAACAACTCTCCTCATTTTTCTTAACATTAGTCTGTCTTATTTAATAAACAGTCTAAATCTCCACCCCCAGCTCCCTCAAAATTCATTTTGAAGAAGGCAGAACTGTCCAAGGCTTTGAGTGCTGGGTCAATCAGAAGTTGTTCTGTACAGAACAACTTTTATTGCCTAGAATTTCAAGGTGCCTTCAGGTTCTTAGAGAGCATTGCTGTGCTATCGGAGTGTTGGGCCATGGTTTTTAAAACACTTTGCAGCTTTCAGCTTTCTGTGGTTTTTGTTTGTTTTTATTTTCTGTAGACTCGAGATGACTTTCTTGGACAAGTGGATATTCCTCTTTATCAGCTACCGGTTTGTATTTTTGTTTGCTTGTGTTTTACGACTATGATAGGGAATAAATATTTCTGTATGCACTGTGTTAGTCATCTAAGGAGGTTAACTGTACTGATAATACATGTGATTAAGTTCTCCTGCTCTGTGGGTTCTTTGTTTTATTTTGTGGATTTGTTAGGGGTTTTTCAGTGCTGATATTTATTTTAAAATGGAGGTTACCTTGGGTTTAGATATTGGTTTCTGCTGCTACAAGAGTTAAGAGTGCTTTTAGCTTTTTCATAGGTTAACAGTCTTAAAGATAAAAAGAGATTGTAATTATTGTAATTTCTTAAAATATTTTCTTCAAAGTCTGTAAATTTACTTTTAATGTTTCTTATTCATATAACCAGATACTAACAGGTTTATCAGCAAGTGTTTTAAAGACAGAATAGTAATCATGGCAAAACCTTTCCAAGAGCAGTTGTTGTTTTGTTCTCTAGACACTGAGAAGTAACTTTTTTTCTTGAACCAGAGCGTTAGGCTTATTACTAAGATTAAAACTGGTATTGCTGTTACTGTACCTGAACCTGTAATTTAAATTTTAAAATGTTATAAAGAAATTAATTGTAAGTTTATGATAGTTTTCTTTAACTTCAAGTGCTTGATAAAGATTTGTCTTGAAAAAACTTGTCTTATTCCAGACAGAAAATCCAAGTATGGAGAGACCATATACATTTAAGGATTTTGTTCTTCATCCAAGAAGGTTAGTAAACAGCACATGGAAATTCTAACTTTCATATCTAAACAGTGTTGTTGTGTAATTAGTTGTAAATATGTAAATATTGTCTAAATTTGTCTCTTTTCATCAAAGAAATTTGAGTGTCCATTTGTAAGATATTGTGGTTCTACTAAAAAGTCAGAATTTGTTTAAATACTTCTAGATTATTTGGTAAGAATAAATCATTTTTCTTCAGGCCACGATATAATTTGCATTGTAACTTCATCTGACCGATTTACTGTTTCACTTAACAGTGAAAACGGAGGCCAATATTGTGCATTAACTCATTTATCCCTTTTCAACTTAAAATTGTTTCCTGCCTTCCTGTCTCTTTTGTTTACCTGTTTCATGTGAACAGTTTCATGTGACCTTTATAATAAACATATAAAAAATTACACTGAAAAGCAGCTAAACATTTAGGAAGGCCTATGTTAAAAAAGACAAGGAATTTCTAAATTATGGGTAACATTTGGACACTGATATTAATGTTAAGCATTTCATGTTTGTTTTTAAAATGCAGCTTCTTAACCTAAATCTGAGCAATTTTTAGCAATTTAGAAATAAAATACATGAAATGCATATCAATATTTTTCAGTTAGTAGGTTCCAATTTAGAAATAACAGCAGAATATGTGGGATCTATAGATCTTCCTCAGCCAGAGGTATTTTTAAAGTATTTTACACTTTTTGATTTTTAGTAGATCAATGGTTTTAAAAGAGTTATCGAATATCAAGCTTCAATTTGACCTCCTATTTTTCTGAATTTAACGTTTCCTATTCTACGAATGAATGAAGAATATTTATTGTCTCTACATGAATGAACTTCAGTTGTTTTTTTATGGAGGACCTGACCTCTTCTCGTAGTGGCTGCCACATGAGTTTGGCAGTGCTTTACAGTTAGAGATTCTGCCACAGGTTCAGGCACTTTTCTGCCTTGAAATCTTATGGTAATTTTTAGATGCTTTAGTACTGCTAATGCATGTTCTTCAATTCTGCTCATACCTGCATTTACTTAGAGAGGAATATTAATAGTAAGGTTACTACCTTCCCAATACCTGAAAAGCATGACTTTTACTGTTTGCATTGGAAAGTAAGAGAGTTGGTGACTTCCTCTTTCAAATGGATGTGGACTTTTCTCAGACGTAGATAAACACTAGACCTTTGTGATCCGTTTTTGGGTTGTTTTCCCATTTTGATAAGATGAGTATCCAGTTGACTGACTGGTGATATTTTCAGGACTCTTACGTTTTTATTTTATACCAACAGTCAAATAAATGAGAAAATTTGGCAGATTTCTTTACCAGTTCAAAATACTAAATAAAATCAACATGGGGAATGCTTTTTTCAGGCTTCTAATATTGTATTATGCTAAATACAGAGAGGCAGATGCTGAAGTGTGTGAGCTTGCTGTAACTTAGTGTTAGGAAAAATAGTTCTGCAGGTTGACATAATGCTTGATAGATTATCTGCACACAGTTGAATTCTTATAAATATATGAATTAACTTGTCTTTATGTTCTTGTTCTTTATTGTTATGCCTTGGATACTAGGGAAGTTTTCAGTAGAGTGAGTTGCAAAGAAAGTTTTCCAGTTATGGTGCATAATATCAAGATGCATCTGGAAATCTGAAAACTCGATACCATTATAGAACTCAATTAATTAATAGAACTCAATTAATTAATTATAAAGAGGCAAGTTTGGGTGGAGAAACTTAAGAATAATCCTCTAGTCAGCTATTTTATTTCCTGGGAACAGTTTCACAAGTGCACAATCAGATCATTTTATTTTCTCTTCTGCAGCCATAAATCAAGAGTTAAAGGCCACCTTAGATTAAAAATGACTTACTTACCTAAAAACAACGGGTCGGAAGAAGAAACCACAGAACAGGCTGAAGAATTAGAGGTGGGAGAAAAATGTGTTTATTGCTGAAAAACAAATGTTAGGAATCACTCTAAATATAAATGAGCTACAAATAGTATTTTAGAAACAAACCAGTTAAAAGTGATTGCTTGTATCTTGCATAAAATTGTAAGTCTACGTTTCTGCTGTAGGTTTAATGTTGTTTGCCCGCAAACAGACACAACGTCTTTCTGGTTTTAGAATTTCAACTCTCTCCAATTCGTAGAGATATTTTGATTTTAACTACTGTGTATATGTAACCTTTTGTAAGCACATCCAATGTAAATTAATGGATTTCTTTTAAAGGCTTACCTCTATTCAGCATCGCCACCTTTGCTGTAACTAAACTTTGTTACAAAAGGGTATCCTCATCCACCTAGGACATTGGCAGCATATGTATGAAATGACATTTGTTCACTTTTTTTAATGTATTCTGTGAATGCTGTTTATTTTCCTGGAATAACGACTTCTGATACTAATATGTTTAAGGAACTTAACCAAGTTTTCTAAATTTCTTAAATAAGATTTCTGCATGCATAATTTGCCCTGTTCATTTTTGAGAAATGAACAGGCCAAGCCAAACTTACTGGCTTGAGATATAATGGAACTACACCTTAAAAAGGGGGAGAGTGGCTTAATAAATTGAGATACTTTTTTCAGCTTTGGTAATATTAAAAGCACTTATGTGATATCTCTTAGCCTGGATGGATTATATTGGACCAACCAGATGCTGCTAGCCAGCCACAACAGCAGCAGCAGGAATCTCCTCCACTGCCTGCAGGCTGGGAAGAAAGGCAGGACATCCTCGGCAGGACCTACTACGTCAATCATGAATTCAGAAGGACACAGTGGAAAAGACCAACTGCTCAGTATGTGTTTTGGCCTGAAAATTCAAGTCTTGTTGCTGGTTCACTCTAATTACATTGAAAGCAAGGGGAATTAGTGGAGGGCTTTCTGTAGCTTAAGTGGGCAATGTAGCCTTTCTGTAGCCTATGTGGGCAATGGTCACTGGCTGGAGGTCATTTTGACTGCACCGTGCACTTCCTTTGCTCTGGAAGTATGTGTCCAAATAGAAACTGGTTGCAATTAAAGAGATAATAACCATAGTAATGGAAAGGAAATTTTTCGTTTTCAAGCCTGGTTCTTCCTTCCCATCAGGGACTTCATTAAATTATTTCCCTTATTTTTTTCCTCTGGAATGCTACCTGTTTCTTTATTTTAACTTACACTTCACATTGACACAAATACTTGCTCATTTTAAACAGCTTACATGAAGTTTTATAGTCCAGACTGTTCCTTTTTCCTCTGCCAGAACGACTGTGATGTATGTTTTAGCTGTTAGCCTGGCTTACTGTTGAAAGATAAAATGTGGCTGCTGTGGGCTGAGTTCTCCCCTCCCACCCCACCAGGGACAATGTGGCTGTGGCAGATATGGGCAGTGTGCAGCTGGAGGCCCAGCACGTGTTCACTCACCGGCGACAGATATCAGAGGAGACAGAAAATGTGGACAACAGAGATTCCCCCGAGGTAAAAGAGTAAATCTCTAAGTGTTCCTGAAATGCAAATGGCTTTTTAATCTAGTCTACTCAAAAAGCTTGTCTTAACTCATTGTAACTTGAAACTACTTTCTAAAAGCATTTTTTCTTTATTTTCTTTTTAAAGAGCTGGGAAATCATAACTGAAGATGAGGCAACAATGTATAGCAGTCAGAACCTTCAAATACCTCTCTCGCAGAGTAGTTGTGATATTCAGACTCATCTTGCAGAAGAATTGAGTAACAGACTTACTACCTCTGGAAGTTCAGCTACTGGCCAGTCAGCAGCCTACACTGTAAATTATTTTTCTTGTTGTTCTAATGTAGAAATATCTACAGTATTTTGCACAAAATGTTACTACTGGTAGATTTAGATCCGTAAATATTTCATTTAGCAATTTTTAAATTTTATCTCGAATGCAGAGATTTTAAGAGTAGTCTTTTTACTATGGAAACCCATCTAAACAAACATTTTATTCTTCCCTACTTTGCTTACATGAATTTCTGCCTGAGGTTAAAACAGGTTTGTGTGAACTGTTTTTCAGTCTGTAAATGTACTTCATAGTCCAGTGTCATAGGGCTGCTGAAAACGAGGGATGAGGAAAGCTGTCTGTATCCTGACAGCTTATTTCTAAAGGAGTTGTGCTATGGGGGTGACTTTTCCCACTACAACAACTCTCAAGATAGATAATTTTTCTTTGTGAATATTGGGATAAGGTTTTATGATTGGGCTGAGCAGACCTGCTGATTCCATAGCAGTGAAAAAGGGAACTTGCCATACAATTCCACAGCCCTTGTGCCAGTTGTGAAACTTGTCTGACCTCTGGCTGAGTCTGTTCAGCTTGCTAAACCAGCAGAAAACTATTCTCTCTTTTCCCCAACTCTGTTTTTTTGCAGCTGTAGCAAGCTGAAACAGCATGCTGAGTTGTCTGACAAATACTAAGGTGGCAAAGGAAAGCAGCAGGAGTACATAGCCAGGGATGAAACTTGTCTTTTTGATGGTAGCAAGCAATTAAGCTCAGCTGTCTTGTGAAACCCGAGCTCCACAAACAGCCCTGTAACCTGATACATGACCTGAGAAATCCACTGTCCATTGAGGAAAGCCCATAGAGGTGACCCAGACCATCTAGTCTGTTAGATTTGGGTAGTGAAGTAATCATTAGCTTTTGTGATGTTGAGGATGCCATTCCAAATGTAAATTTGGGATTGACAGTGTTCATCTGAGTTTGTACAAATGCATCACTGGTGTTGCTGGAAATAGCCAACTGAGAGTAACAAGACTTTACTTGATCTCTGCTATTCAGCATCCAGTGGGTAGCAAGAAAACTGTTATTTCAGCTTGCTTGGGTGGCCTGAGCAAAGATAGAGGCTGATGTTCAAATTATTTGCTAGAGTCAGATAGAATGACATTCCTGCCTCTCTTTACCTCCACTGCCCACACACAAAAAAAAAAATTAAAAACTTAATCGTGGTTTTTCTTTGAAGTATTCTAAAAGGGTACGTAGACAGGGAGAAATCCTTCAAATAATCAGGGAAATCCTGGAGCAAGATGAATTACAGTTGCTTAATTGTGGCAAATTAGGTCTAAGTATGGCACTAGACAGAAAGGTGAACGCTTATGCAAAGTCCAGGGATTGAATTACTCTTCTCAAACTGGCTGTGTTGGACTCTCACATCTTGTCATTATTCACTTAATCTATTCTCTGGAAAGTTGTGTTAGCTGTGATGTATCACAGGCTTTACTCTACTGACAAGATAACGCAGTAAGTTCTATGCTGTAAATTCAACTGTGATGTAACTAGTTGTAATTAACTCTAATGTTTTACATGCCAAAACATCTATTGCTGTGGTTTTCTGAACTTTCACAAGCCTCTATTATTCTGTTTTAAAATTTAATAGGCGCTGTGAACTTAATGTTTCTAGCGGTGTTAAAACAGGAGTTTCAAAAATATATTAAATCACCGTTTCAAAACAAATACAACACTTTGTTCCAGATGAAAACTGTAATAGTTTGAAGTGTAATAACCATTGTTGACTGTTTGCTGCCATCCTTAAAGCTGCTAATAATAATAATAATAATAGCTAATGTGTCATTTCTCTTCACTACTTCAAGAACCATTCCGGCAGAAGAGGTAGTTTGCAAACATACAGACTTGAAGAGCAGCCTGCACATCCAGTGGTATGTCATTTTCCAAAAAACACAGGCTTTTATGTGTATTATGTGCTGACATTTCAAATGAGATTTGGCCTTCCGTGTCCAGCAGCTGTCCTGACAAAATGGCAATCATGAGTCTAGTTCAGTGGTAAAGCTTTCAAGTTCCAACTTTGTTTAGCATTAGCTTGATGCATGGATAGAGCCTGCAGAAGGAAGGCTCTCATGAAGATACGAGTTTTGTTTTTCAGATTGTTTGCCTTATATAATTGTTTACTTTTAATTAAAAGCTATACCATGTTACATTATGTTTTCATGGTGACACTGCAAACTATGAGCTGCTAACCAGAAGTACTAGGCTGGATCAGCCATGCCTAAAGCAGGTTTATAAATGAATTATTTTACATGAGGAGCTTGAATTTTAAATAAACAAACAAATAAAAGTCTCTTACTTCAGACTATTCAGTAAGAACCTAAATACTTCTTATCTATTTTATCCAGTTCGTAAAAGTCATGAACCTTCTGGATTATAGTTTTGTTGTTTTAATTTGACAGAGGAAAACCTTTTCACAGTAAGTTTCATGGTTTTCTTAATTGTTTTTCATCTGTTATTACTAATATTTAGTTACTGCCTACTTCATCTGGATTACCCCCAGGCTGGGAAGAACGACAAGATGACAAAGGAAGATCATATTATATAGATCACAATTCTAGAACCACTACCTGGATAAAGCCAGTTGTACAGGTACTGTCTTGTCTAATATATTGATGTTTTTATTCATTTAACCTTTTAAACATCTCGTATAATAGAAATGAAGTTGAGAGACCTCTTTGACATAGAGCCTATGAAAGGTATAAACTAGTAAAGTACTACATAAAATATCTGAGAGACTTCAAGGAGAGTTAGGAACAGTAATATTTATGGCAAGTCACTCTACTATGAATGTACCAAGGAGGTTTTCTGGAGTGATAGCTGACTGAGAAGGCTGAAAGGCTTCTTTTAACCTTGATAGCATGATCAGTGATTTTTAGTCAATGTTGTTGATATTAGACTAAACAAATCTGTGTACTGTCTGGCACTTGCTTTATGAAACTGCTTTCATCACTCAAAAATATAGGCTAATAGAAAAAATATATTGCTTTACAGGGCTTTAATTCGATATGATTTTTTTTTTGGTCATTTACCATAGATTGCTACAGAAACAAGTCAGGTGTCGGCTGCACAAAGTATCTCTATAGGAAGACAGCCACAAGCAACATCAAGTGACTCATCACAACAGTCTTCTCAGCAGCAGCCTGAAGTGGAGCAAGGATTCCTCCCTAAAGGCTGGGAAGTCCGACATGCACCCAATGGGAGACCATTCTTTATTGACCACAATACCAAAACCACAACATGGGTAATGGGCAGCTGCTCTCATGGACTGAAATTCTAGTTCCTCTCCAATCAAAACTGTGCTACTTTCAGCAAGCTTCTGTATAGATCTTTAGTGCCAAGATAGCTGTGTCTGTTAAGGAACATCTGTAATGCCAAGTAATGTAAAATACGTGAAATGAGTAGAAGATTATCAGTTTTACTACTTGTATTGGTATTTGAAAGTTTAGCTTGGAAGGAGGAAAATACGAATCTGTTTCGCAGATGTAAATACCTCCTAGATGACATTGTAAAACTGAGATAGCTTGTATGTGCTGTTAACAGAAATCAGTTTTGTAAACTTACCTTCAGCATGAAATCCATTACGTTGAATTTTTCACAGGGAACAATGTGGATATTTAGGAAAGCAGACCAGGTGCAGCTACAGTATGGATGAGGGAGTTGTACAGCTGCAGTTCCACAGAGTGGCACTGCACACCACTTGGCAGTGCTATTAGATGGACTTAAACATTTCAGGAGTAGGTCAATATTACTGACAGGTGAAAGGGAAAGAGAGAAATGCGTTAAATGGATTCAAAATGAGGATTCTTTTCTCCAGGTTTATGGAAAGAACTCATTTAACACAACCACCCAACTGAACAACAAAAAACCCCACCAAACCTAAAATGCACAAGGTGTGCCAGAAACTGTATGGAAAGAGTAATTCGACTCAATTACACAAAAATTGAGTTGAATGAGGGAGTTTTAGTTATATATATGTAAACAGAATAAGCTGAGAGGACACTAGAAGATGATTGTAAATTACTGGAGTAGTGAGAATCCCCAAGGATTCCCCTGGCTGCAGAATATGCAACAATGACCTAGTTGGTGCTAGGTGTATTCTTTACACAATCGTTAGTAAAGAGGAAAAAAATAAAAGCAGAACAAAACAACAAAAGGATTTTAACATGCTGCTTGTTTGCTTTTCAAAGGAAGATCCAAGACTGAAAATTCCTGCTCACCCGAGGAGAAAGACTTCTCTAGATCCAGTAGACCTGGGCCCATTACCAGTAAGTAAACTGTTTTGTATTTGTTTTTCAGATGAAACAGTGTAATCATTTAAATTAGTATTATTGACATTTGCACATGAGAAAATGAGGCCTGCTTTTTCCTACAAAAAATACTCCATTTTGAATTCCAGTGCTGACAGTAGATTGGGGGTGGGGGAATGCCCACAACTGCAGATCATGTTGAGTTCTGTGCAAACCGTATGATCAGAAATTTATGATTCTTGCAGCCAGGATGGGAAGAGAGAACTCACACAGATGGAAGAATATTCTTCATAAACCACAGTATGTACAACGTTGTATTCTCCCCCACTCATCATTTTATTTCTGAACATTATCTAAATGGAACTTAATGGAACTAATCAAGAAATGTCTTGCAGATACAAAGAGAACACAATGGGAGGATCCCCGACTGCAGAATGTGGCTATAACTGGACCAGTAAGCATTCCTTATGTAGATTTTCATGTTTTTCAAGACTACTGTTAATAACATCCCAATAAACTCTTGTCATTTATCAGTTATTCAGTCTAGAAGGTGAAACTTCCAGGGCCTTTGAACAAAGCATTTTTATTTTTTCTTAAAGACTATTTAAAAAGCTTTCTGTGGAAATGATCTTTAAATGCCAGAAAAAAAAAAAAGCAGTTCCCATGGTAGTAAAAGTTTCCCCCTGAGGGGGAGGGATTTAAAGTGGATAAAAAACTGTATTTTTTTTATCCACACTAGCTCAATTCAAGAATGAAACTCGAGAAAAAAGAAAAAAAAAATCTCTTAAAAAGGAATTAAATTAATTGCCAACTGAAAAAATAATTATCTAGCCTTGATACTTAATCTGAAGTGCAAAATCACCAGGACTAATTGCAAAGCTGGTACACATTATAATTATAGATGGGTTTTAGTGTTCAGCTGATATGTCTGTTTATTAATAGCCCACGTATGTAAACAGCCTTCCCTGTTCATGGAAAATAGAGGGGTTTGTAGCCAGGTCTCTCATGATACAGCAGGAAAGACTCCGCGTTCTGTACGTCACCAAAGGCATTTGGGTCACTTTGATCTGGGCCAGGCAGGGATCTCAGTTTGTTACATCAGCTGATGGTGAAGTGCAGGATAAACTCTATGGAACTGCTCTGAGCAGAGAAGTGCTTTTCATTCCAGATGTTTATGAGTTGAAAGTCTCCCCTGCCACTCAGTAAAACATGTATTCCTGTTATCTCAGAACTTAAATGTGTTGTCTATGTTTCACAAACATAGACTAGTTTATATGACATTAATTGTTAGATGATCTCAAACTTTTTCTTTTTTTTTTCTTTTTTTATTCCCCTCCAAGGCCGTGCCTTACTCCAGGGACTATAAACGGAAGTATGAATTCTTCAGAAAGAAATTAAAGAAACAGGTCAGTTATCAGTAGGAGCCCAGCAGAAAGTTAAGAAACTTAGACCCCTGAACAAGGGAAAACTTAGGGTACAGGGAAGGTAAATTTACTGTCTGATCACAGATACATTTGTGAGGCAGCAACTTGGTAGCAACTAGCATTGAATCTAACAGCAGGGTTTGTGACTTGATGCAGTGATGAGACTGCAAGCAATCCAACTGAAAAAGTAGGAGTTCCAAAAGTTTACAAAAGTCATGAACCTGAAAGTAGACCGGCAATAGAGAAGTTTGGAAATCGCTGATCAAGCATATAGTAGTTTTTGAAACTCAGGATATGGAAATGGAAGTTCTCCAAATAGATTTTACATTGTCCGTGTAGAAATCTGTACTGTCATTTTGATCAGGCTGGATGACTGAAATAACTTGTTACAGCCTTAAAATCTGAAGTTTATGAATCTCATTGGCAAATTGTAGTTTGAAATGGCAGTGCCAGGTGTATTTATAACACATAGCATAAAAGACTGTAAATAGCATCTGGACAGCCAGATAACAATGAGTCTCTGCACAAGTGCAATCAAATTTTGTGTCCTTGGGAGATATTTTGCATATATAATAAATAAAATAGTTTAGATCCACCTTTTACCTCCCAGGTCTGCCTATGCATTTTGAGCTCACATGTAAGTTGCACACAATTATATATGCACCTCATTTTTTATGTTCCTAGTCAAACAAGCTTGGCATTCATTCACGTGTCATTATGCTAATCTGAGAAATGATATACAGCTCAGCCACTCAATATAATTGTGGTAATTTAAGTATTAAATACAACTGTACATTTTGTCGTACGTAAAAGAATGGGACACCTAACCGTGTAGTTAGAATATTGAACTGGAAGGTAAAATAAGCCAGGTGAAATGGTTCCAAATAATTTTATGTGAGTTTTTTTATTGTGAGTAAAACTGTGAAGTTTTTTTAATCAAGTTTGTAATATGATGAATGTTCACTGTCAAAAAAGACTGCATGCCTTGCTGCGTGCAGAACAACTGCCCATATGCTGTTATGGGTAAGAACTTACTTTAGCTGTACTTTCTTAGTATGAAATAGGACTTAGAATCTGAAATTCCCCTAGCTAGTTGAATTGTAGGTAGATAGGGTGTCTTCTCAATCATACTGTGTTACGTTTCCAAGTTGTTTAAGAAAAACATTTGTGTGCCCTTCAGTGTCTTTTTACAGAATTTGCATGTTCTGCTATAAGATGCTGGGTTTTGTTCTATTATTCTATGTTTTCCTATTCTCTTTTTTTGTAGAGTGATATTCCAAATAGATTTGAAATGAAAATTCATCGCACAACAATCCTTGAAGATTCTTATAGAAGAATTATAGCTGTAAAGAGAGCAGATTTCCTTAAAGCAAGACTTTGGATTGAATTTGATGGGGAAAAAGGTTTAGACTATGGAGGAGTGGCCAGAGAATGGTTCTTCCTTCTCTCTAAAGAAATGTTTAATCCTTATTATGGATTGTTCGAATATTCAGCTACGTAAGTAATACAGATCTGGAAGACATGAAGACTCGCCTGTGGAAAGCAGATCAAATGTATTTCTCAGACCTTCTTTAAAAATGGAATTACTGCCCCCTCACCTGCAACTGTACAGGAGGGTTTAGTTGTTAATAAATGCAATAGTCTGCACCTTGTTGCTTGAGGGCAGAATACTGTGGAGGCAGTACCTGCATTTTGTTTTTGCAGTGGTCTAACATAAGCCATGTCCTCCTTGCATGGACAAGGGTGTGCTTGCAGCCATCTCCTGCTTAACAGAAGAGGCAGCACTTAACAAATAATACAGAGTATGTTATTCTGACTACTTTAAAATTAGTAGCAGTTAATCCCTTCTTTTTAGTATGTTTTTAACTTACAAAGGTGTTTCGTGGTGGTTGTTTCTGATATGCTAATTGTCTTCTGTTGAGTATTGTTAAATATTAGGTATTAACATCATGAAAAGCAATAACTGATTTAACTAGTGATGTCTTTCAGATCTTCAGATATGAGACTGTTCCAATAGTACAACATTTTGTTTTTCTTTCTCTTCCCTGTTCCCTCCCTCAACTTCAGAGATAACTATACTCTGCAGATCAATCCAAACTCTGGACTTTGCAATGAAGATCATCTCTCTTATTTCAAGTTTATAGGTCGTGTGGCTGGCATGGCTGTTTACCATGGCAAACTTTTGGATGGTTAGTATTAATTTTACGTAATATGATATTTAGATTATTATTGTGGCTGGTTTGACTCTCAAGTTACATACTGTTGAATTTATTTCTTCTTCTTTAAAGCCTTTTTTATTCGTCCTTTTTACAAGATGATGCTCCAAAAACCAATAACACTACATGACATGGAGTCTGTGGTATGTAATTTGCTTTATCATGTATGTTAAGATTTCATGTTCATTTTAATTCTTCTCTCTCTATATATGTCTAATACATTGTGAAGGTTGAAAAGGCATGATTCAAAGAAATTTTAGGCTGCATCTCTTATAAGTCTGTAAGTTGTATAGGAATTGAAACTTCCAGATAGTATCAAAGACCTAGACTCAGGTTTAAATCAGTGGAGCTGTATTGGAAACTTGACTCTAAACTTTCTATGATGTTTTCTTAAAATATTTCTAGACACTAGGGTTCTTAAAATTGGATATAAATATCTTTAGGATCCTTGTCTTAACCTGTTTTTTAAATTAGTTTGTGTCTTTGATTATTCAAAATAGTTGTATTCTTATACTTTCAGAGACTGATAATATTTGAGTGATACAATGTAACATTTTTAGAGGAAAACATGGCCCTTAGAATTTTCTTGGTGGTTGGTTGCCTGATAATGGTTTTTATCTAGAGTACTCATGGGCAAAGTGATTGTTATTTGATCTCTTTAATCTATTGCTGGTTTCGTTGTCCTTTAAAACTACAGAATGTCTGTTTCTGAGTAGTAGATGTGTTCTGATTTTTTTGGGGTGGGGTTTTTTGTGTTTTGATTTTGTTTTTGTTCAGTACTCTGGAATCATGGAATAGTTTGGTTGGGAAGGGGCCCTAAAGCCCATCCAATTCCAACCGCCATGGGCAGGGACATCTTCCACCAGACCAGGTTGCTCAAAACCCCATCCAACCTGGCCTTGAACACTGCCAGGGGTGGGGCATCCCCAGCTTCTCTGGGCAGCCTGTGCCAGGGCCTCACCACCCTCACAGGGAAGAATGTCTTCTTAATATCTAAGCTAAATATACCCTCTTTCAGTTTAAAACCATTGTCCCTCATCCTGTCACTATACTCCTTGATAAAAAGTCCCTTTGCCATACTTTTTGTAGCCCCTTTATAGGCACTGGAAGGTGCTCTAAGGTCTCCCCAGAGCCTTTTCTTCTCAGGCTGAACAACCCCAGCTCCCTCAGCCTGTCTCCATAAGCAGAGGTGTTCCAGCCCTGGGAGCATCTTTGCGGTCTCCTCTGCCTTTGCTCCAGCAGGTCCACGTCCTTCATACACTGCAGGCCCCAGAGCTGGATGCAGCGCTCCAGGTGGGGTCTCACAAGAGTGAAGATGAGGGGAGAATCACCTCCCTTGAGCTGCTGCTCACACTGCTTTGGATGCAGTTGACTTTATCTTAATTTTTGTTTAATTTCCTAAGGCTCGTTATAGTAATGCCTAATAATGAAAGGAAGATAAATACAGGATGAGACACAAAATATATTACTTCAGATAATGCTGTGGCATCTTATCACCGTTTTGCTGTGTGAGACATTTACACAGATTGCTGAGTCTTCAGGTTTCAAATGTCTTTAGAGCCTTGTACAATTCCAAAATCCCTGTGTCCACTAGAGGGTTGCCCTGGATAGCAGCATTCACTGGACTGTAGTGGAACCTCTTGCAGCTTAAAAGGTGGCTACTCTATTTTCTGTTTACTATTTTGTAATTCTTTCTCAGGATAGTGAATATTACAATTCTCTGAGATGGATTCTTGAAAATGATCCAACAGAACTGGACCTCAGATTTATAGTTGATGAAGAACTTTTTGGTCAGGTTAGTATGTTTATTTAAAGTAGAATAGACAAAACATCAAAGAAAACATTTGACCTGTGAAATTAGCTGATTTTACCTGTGTGGTGGTAAGAGAACACCTTCATTCACTCAGCTGCTTTTTACTCATGCAGTGCTTTTAACCTGTCTGGGATGTGATAAAGGACTTGGAAATAAGCAGAGTTTTAAAAAACTGCTTAGGCTTTTTTCTTAAATATTACTTGCATTGAAATGTAGCTATTGCTGGGAAGGCAACTCAAGATTAAGGTATCTATAGACTCATTACTTAATCTGGAGTAGAGGTTGTTTTTATGTGATTGGATGGAAAGGATGAGCTGTTTTGGAAATGGTTGGAATCACTAGGAGATAAGGTTTTTTTCCCTAATATGTACTAGAAACCTATAGAATAAACAAGTTTGTTATTTTGTAGAAAGCTATCGAAGGTAAGTCATACAAAACCTGTGGTATTTCTACATAAAAATTCCAAATGACAGCTGCCAACTAGATCTAAGTAGGATAATAACCTTTGTGGTCTTGTGTAACTGCAGTGATCCTAAGTAGGAGCAATGAGAATGTGCATCCATGATCAACTGAAAATCAGATATTTGTTTACTGAGGTTCTATCAGTATAAATCATTATATAATAGAGATGCATATTGATTCACTTACTTACTGGGACCACTGCTGAATTGGTTCTGTAATTGTTTTTCCATGAGATTTGGAAAGAAGGCTGTGTCATGGAATATGCAGTTAGCCAAGTCCACATTACTGGAAACTTGTGTGCTGACTTGAATGGTATATTGTAGCAGGTCAGAAAAATGGAGGTTTCCCCATTGCAGTCTAGTATCTCTGAATAATACATTTTTTCTAAAAAGAATCAACCAAATTCTCTTTATCATGTGACCTGTGAGACTGGATCTGTTTCTCATGGTTCCCAAATTCTGCAGTGTTCCAGAGTTCCCTGAATTACCTGATAGTAACCCAGGAATTCTGTTACACCCCTGTCTCGTTTCACACCCATTCTGTGTGTTCCATTTAGACCCATCAACATGAACTGAAGAGTGGTGGATCAGAAATAGTTGTCACCAACAAGAACAAGAGAGACTACATTCAGTGAGTACTGGTCCCTGTGTGCAGTGTATCCACCTCTACAGGGCCTGTGGTTTAGCTTTATTTACAAAAGGAAGTTGTTGCTTTTTGTATATAAATCCCTTTTATTTTAAGAGGTTTTGCTCTCTTTTTTCCCTACAGTCTTGTAATTCAGTGGAGATTTGTGAGCAGAGTACAGAAACAAATGACAGCCTTTAAAGAGGTATAGCTTTAATTACAAAGTAAATTCTTCTAAGAATTTGTTACAACTAATATCAAGCTTTTTGGACATCCTGAAGACCCACAGATAATTTTGTTATGTGTATAATGTAAGGTATAAAAAAAAGGCAGTGATACTTTTTGTAGTGTCAGCTGTGAAATATTTCAGACTTAGAAATCTTTTTGATATGTTTCTACTGAGGTGTTGAATTCATGTTGAAAAACTTGCTGATTTCTCAATGGCTGACAGCTTTAGCTGTAGTGCAAACTACTTAATGACCTTTGCAGAAATGAAACTTAATTATATTAGTTTGATTTAAACTATGTTGCTTATCCTTATTTATATAAATTGTATCACATACATGATATTCAGACTTCCATATTCATCACTCAGTATTGCACAATAAAGATGTGAGAAGTCAGAGTTAAAAGCACTATAACCAAACTGCAGACTAGTGATGTCCAAACATCTGTATTTGATGTATTGCTTTGGCTCTGTTTACTAAAGCTTCTAAATATCATTCTTAATGAATAAAAATGCTTAAAAAATGTTGACTTGATTATTAAAAACTTCCCTCATCTTTTTAGGGCTTTTTTGAACTAATACCACAGGATCTGATTAAACTTTTTGATGAAAATGAGCTAGAGGTAAGTGTATGATGGAAAAGAAAGCAAATCACAGTGAAACTTAATTTTACTGACTTAAACTTTGGTATTGTTTGTTTGGTTTTTCTATCTTTGTAGTTATTAATGTGTGGATTGGGAGATGTGGACGTGGCTGATTGGAAACTACATACAAAATACAAAAATGGCTACAACATAAACCATCAAGTAATACAGTGGTTCTGGAAGGTATCATGAAGTTCTAATATTTTTTCATTTAAAAATTGTTCAAAAGCTGCTGCCTTTCTGCTCTGCTAGTTTATTGTGTGATTAAACAATAGATTAGGTAAATATTATTTGACCATTAAAATTCCTGAGGAAGTAAGAAAACTAAAGATGAGATGCATGGTAAGAGTGTAAATACAATACTGATGCTTGCTTTTTCAAAAAAATCTGTATCTGTCTGGGGTTAAAAATATTTCTGTGTAGGTTTTTCTGGCATGGTTACACTAAAGAGGTGTTAAACCCTTCTGTTTAATAAATTACAGGAATTTGGCTGCTAGTTCATAACATCAGGAAACTTCAAAGAAAGTAGGGGCCAGATCTTCAAGGGAAGTATTTTAACAGCCTGCTAAGCCAGTAACCATACTCTTGTTACAGTACCATTAAAAAATTGTTGACTTCATAGGCAGAGAGGTATATTGTGGGTATCACTAAAAATATGTATTTATATCTCACAGAAAATGATTTAGAGGTAGGTATTGTGTTGCATGAGTCTACTAGCTTAAAACCCTAATTTAAAAATAAATCTTTAATTGTAATCATTATCATACATAGGCAGTCTTAATGATGGACTCTGAAAAGAGAATAAGATTACTTCAATTTGTCACTGGCACATCCCGTGTTCCCATGAATGGGTTTGCTGAGCTGTATGGTGAGTACTTATGATTATCTTCACAATTGAGTAATAGAGAACCTGAAACCAAAATTGTCCTGATGTTTGACTTCAGACAGAGGCAAATTATTTTTCAAATTTTGCTTAGAAAATTAGTATATATTGGTAGTTACAAGAATCAAAGTTAGAGGAGTCACTTAGATGACACGTGTGTCCCATGTTCTATAAACACTTTGTTTTGATTCTGGTTTTGGAAGTTTCTAAATGTGTAAGACTTCTCAAACAAATGTGGATTTTTAAAGTTCTCAAGAGCTGCAAAAATCCTGTTTAACACATGATTGAGCTTGAAGAAAATTCTGTTATCCAAGATCTGATTACAAAGACGTGCTGGCATCAGCAGTTAACTTCAGTTCCCCGACTGCTTTTATCTGCTCTCAAGCCACGGTTGTACAGATGCAGTTGTTTGTAAGGATATAGTCCAGAGGGGACCACTGCAATGACACGAGTTAAACACAATGCCAGAAGAAAAGCTGTGAACCTACAAGGCAGAGACTGAAACAAGCAGATGACAGCGGGGAGTGACTTCAGTGGCAAAGCCAGAAAAGCCACTGTGGAACGACCACGGGTGGGCAGAGAGAACAGCCCAGGAGGGTGGGGATGCTCTGCTGATGGGAAGCCTGTTTGCAGCTGCCATCAGCTATTATGTTTCCTGCTAGACTGCTTTATTAAGGCTAAAAGGGCTTGAGATCCTGTGCAAATGACTGAATAGCCTGATTTGCCTGTTTGATTAAGCATTTTCTTCTTTATAAACAACACATTAATTTGTTTATAAAACAAAAGAATTGTGAACAAATACCACCCACCACGTGTTCCCATTTCTCTGTGTCTTCATTTTCGTTGTAAATACTTGGTTGATTTTTTTGTGTTCCCTCAGTAAATAAGCTGAGTTCCAATGGGGAGGACAGTGCCCTCAGTAAACTTGAGCCTTGCACCTGAACCTTGGCACTGCAGGTGTTACAGCACATGCTCATCACAGGGAAACCCAATCGGAATTCTGCTGCCTCGGGAGTTCTCTTTTGTCTAAAAACACTACTAGAGGTAGAACTAAAGAATGATCCAGAGAAAGAAACTGCTGAAGCTCTTGGCTTCTTTCTGCCTTGGGTTTAGGATATCCTTGGGCAGTGTTCTGGCCAAGTCGCAGTTTCATTAATTCTATTCACTTACTCATTAATGAAAAATTCAATTAACAGTTGTCTTGCACAGTGCTTTCTTTATTTCTCTTGTGGTTATTTCTGTTTTACCATCCTCACTAAACCCCAGTGAGGATCAGAATCACTTTTCCTGTACCAGCTTTTATTTGAAGAACTGTAGGTGGTTCTTCAGTGCTCCGAGCAGGTCGGCGGTGCTTTGCTGCTGCCGGGCTGCCCCGTGGCTGTTCCCTTCCCACCCCTGCTGTGCAGCCCTGCATCTCACTTCCTAGCGGAGATCTCCCTCTCGTGGCACAGAGAGGCATTTCTGCTCCTAAAACGGCAGTGCTTGGACTCCGGGAGCAAATCCACCCAAGCTGGAGAACTGGGACACTCAACAGACATTCTCTGACAAGATAGTGATTTTTTTTTTTTTCTTTTTTAAACTACACAGTCTTCTCCAGACGTACACAAATACAGCTGAAGGAAATGGTTACAAAATGCCCTTTGCATCTACTCGGTGAGGGTTGAGAAGTCCAAGAAACTTAGAGATATGACATGCTGAAACTTTCAGATATGACAGTTGTTGAAGGCAAGAGGTAGCTGGGGCTGCACTTGCTAGACAAAAATGTTCTCTCAGGTGCATAAGAAGGTCCTTGATGCACACATATGATCACTGGGTTTCAAAAAGTTCTCAGTTACTCAACTTTGTTGCTGTGTAGGTAAAGGTGGACATTGAATACTTTCTACCAGGTTAAATAACTTGGCGCATGGTGATAAACATGTATAATTTTTTACATGCAAAATTTATACAGCATAAAATTTTCTTCTCCATAAAATTTTCAATGCCAACTACTGTGCATATGCATAGACCAACTACTATGCATATGCATAGACTTCTGAGCTTAAGCTGTAAAAGTCTCTTGAAATTAAGGTATAGCAAGCAATAATTAAAATACAAGTGATTTTGGATTATTGACAGTTACTGAGTATAGATTGATTTGATCATATAGATAGCTCCTACTGATCTCAGATTACAAAGAACCAAAATACTTATTAATTTGAATTTCTGATTATAGAAGGATCTCATAACAGAGTGAAAATTGATGTATTCTTTCCTGCAGGTTCAAATGGACCACAGTTGTTCACAGTTGAACAGTGGGGTACCCCTGAAAAGCTGCCAAGAGCTCATACCTGGTGAGTATTTAATTTAAATAAATCATGACCTTTAGTAAGAGTGATAAAACACTTAAGAGTTCTCATCTGTTTTTCAGCTTTAATCGCTTGGATTTGCCTCCATACGACTCATTTGAAGATTTATGGGATAAACTTCTTCTAGCGATTGAAAACACTCAGGGTTTTGATGGGGTCGATTAAGACAGAAATTATATAGGTCCAGTGCTGCAATTTCATTTTAAGGGTTTACAAACAAAGTTGACTTTTCCAGGGACTACCATTGTATTTAGTCACATGGCTATTGAATCTTCATAGTATCACGTGTAAAATAAGTAAGTATTAAAAATTCACTAACTTTTGAAAATGTATTTTGTCATTTCCACAGTTTTCTGTACTTTGCTAATAAATACAATATACACATTGGATGGGCCAGTGCCAAGTTAAGTCAAAAACTAAAATGTTTTTAAGCAGTTGCCTCTTGTACAATGTTTGAGACTGTCCTGCAGTAAACTACTGAAGTAAAGCTGTGAAGAAATCTTTGCAGAGGGTTTAAATTTGAATTGCTGCTTTAAGAGGAACAGCTGAAATTGTTAAACTGTTTTTAAAAAAAAAAACCCAACCAAACAAACAAAAAAAAGAAGAAACACCAAACCCAACAAACTTCATATAATGCAATATCATAGTCTGTGCTGCTTCAGGCTGTTTGCAACAGATCTGCTCTAAGCACTTTACAATTCAGCATATTAGGTAAAACATTGGAAAGCATTTGTTTGCATTATCAGCCATCAGTTTGCAGAACGTTGACTTGCTGACACATTTGTTAGATTTCTGTTTCTAACTTGCTTTTGTTAAAACAGTGTAACAAACCCAAGATTTTTATACAAAACAGATAAGCAGCATAATTCTGAGTTTTAATGAGAAATTATATCCATTTTTTGTTTGAATTTGTATACTGATGCTGGTTTATTGAGTGTTCATCACTTTTTTTGATAAATTTGTAGTTCAACGATGGATAATATTTTCAATTCAGCCTTTTGCAACAAATCAATCAAAGTGGAATTTGTATGGATATCACTCAGTATTAGTTACTGATAGTTAGAGGCCTTTATTATCCATTCTTGCAGTATTGCACTACATAACAATAAAGAACATGTTTACAGGGTTTTCTGGGCCAAATTCAGCAGTCTGTTGTGTGCAAACTTCTCTGAACTGCATGGAGGTCATGCACACGTGATCAGGTGCAGAATTTGGTTCTGTGATATGTTTACAGGTTGCTAGTTTCTACAGCTGCATTTTTATATTTTTTTCTCCACTGTTAGTCTAGAAACCAAATTTGTTAATACAGTATAACCAAAGTCATAACCAACAATGTGCAATTTATTGTAGATCAACTTGTCGTATAAATATGAGTTTGATTTCTTTTGTAAATGTGGGTATTTTTTGTATTAATGTTAACACTTTCTTTGAGCAAGTGCTGGTTAAAATGATTAGCAAAGTTGGTTCTAAAAGAAAAAAATTGGTTTATATACCTGGCTTGCTCAAATTTTAACATTTTATTATGATACCAATTAACATTTTATTATGATCTGAGGAAATGACAGTACCTAGCTTTGGCCAGCGAATTTCTGTTAGTCACAGTCTTTATAAATATGCAAGAAGAAAGTGTAGCACATCTCTCTCTGAAGATATGTAAATTATGTAACAAATGTTAATGGGTCTTAAGGGATATTTAAAATCCCACTTTTGTTTTATTCTTTGACTAGGTCATTAGGACTGAGAATATTACATGTAAATAAAGGTAACTTATACAAATTTCCCAAATCTATATGCAGTTTTGTAAAACGTGAATGATATATATCAGTAAATCTGTATAGATTTGAATGTAGCAGGTTTTGTTGCATACTTTAAAGTATAAAATAAGGATCCTGAGAGCAGTAAATAAAAGTTTATTCTAATAAGTTGTGATTCAGTTCTTTGAAGTACAAATCAGTCTTGAAATAGCAAGAATTCAGGAATTTTAGTACTCCTGCTCTTGTACAGGTGCACCCCTGTGTTGGGGTTTCTCCCCGACCCCCCTTGGGCCCTTCCCAGCACCTGGGCAGTGCCATGAGCTGCTGGCACGGTGGGGTTACATGTGTTAGGATGGTGTGAAACCTCTGGGAAACTTTTCAAGGGCTCAACTTCTCTGGGAAGTTAGACCTTCGATAGGGATGGTGGCGACCTTTATTTGTGCACTAATTATTACCGTTCTACAGTTAATGGTGTTTCTGAGTAAATGGCTACGATGCTGTCGAAGAAGTGAATTTATTTAGCCTGAAAAAGGTAAAGTGTATAGATTAACCTCAACAAAGACTTGCAGTGTAAACTGTTCCTGAATCAAAGGTTTTCTTAGACTACTGTGGGTGAGGCTTTCTTGGGTTTTTAGTCTATATCACTAATTTGGTTTGGTTTGGTAAGGGTTTTGGTAAGAAATCGTCTTTCTCTAAAATTTCTCCTTTACTCCAAAGGTTATCATATATATGGAAGTGCTGTCCCATCTGGTGTTAGGGAAATGAGACTTCAGGCACGAACAAGACACATTCAACACTGACTTGGAGGTTTGAGGCACTGGGGGATGTGGTTTTTTCATTCAAAGTTCATTTCTCTCAATAGACAGGTTTTTAGGTTGGGTGTTAATTTGTATCAAATCTCTCAAGGTGATGCAGGTGATTTGATTCTTCAACATTTTTGCTGCATCATGAGGCAGAACTGTGGGTTAAGAGGAAGTTAAAAACAATAATTTCTTTAAAGTGCAACTGAGTCTTCACTTACGCTTCTTGAAGGACACATGACTTAAATTCTTTTTAATTACTATTAATAAGTCACATCTGTAGCATATTAAACAGATTTTTTTTTTTACTAGAGACTGGGTTGAGTACTTATGCATCAAACCCAAGCAAAATATATGAGTGTTAACTGCTCGTTTTCCTTTTCTATTCTATTGTTTCATACATAAACTTACTTTCTAAGCTGCCTGGTGCCTTGACATTTGATTTGTTCTGTAAATCCATAGCACAGTTTGGTGCTATTTCACTAATTGATGTTGTCTTTACAGAAATCTGCACTTGTCTCCTTGAAATCCACAGCTGCCTTTGGCACACTGTCAATGTGAAATGTGTCCTGGATCAGCACAGATTTCCTTTTCTTTTTTCTTGTGTACTTTTTTTGGTGCACCTTTGGCATTACTTAGCAAATATATGATACTCATCAATTCTCTAGGGTAGGAGTTACATCATTGCAATGGTAACATGCTAAAGCACACATGAAGCACTTAAAACTGAATATGTGTAGTTTTTTCATTTTACTAATTTCTTCTGGTCAAAAATAATGTCACTTGTTAGGAGACCAAACTCTTCTGTCTGTTGTTTCTCTTGTTTTTCATGGTCTGTTCATGTGTGTTTTCCTTTCTGTTTCTCATTAGTTTGTTGTGGGGGTTCTTCACATAGGGCCTTATCTTTTTTTTTTTTTTTTTTTGTATGAGATTCTCCCTTTTTTTCAGGCAGTTTGTTTATTTTAATATGTCCCCCCTTTTAATCAGCTATTTCTTTAAAGGAATCAATGTGCAGTTCTTGTGATGTGAACCGAGAGGAGCTCACTTATTCATCTGCAGTTCAACCACCACCACCAACCCATACTTGTAGTGTCATAGAAGCATGTTATTGAAACACCTATATATTTAAAAGGCAAACAACACCTACTGTCCTCCATGGTTTTAAACGGGAATTCAGCATTTAATAGCTGCCAGGTTGCTCTGCAGCATCACAAAATCAGTAGGAGATGCAAGCACAAGCTTTGGTACTCTTACACTAAATCATTTTTCTTTGAAGTGGAGACTTAATTGCTTTTTCTCTGTGGAACATATATCATTAGCACGCTAATCAGAATACAAACAGCTCACAAAGGGGATAATGAGGGAGAACTTCCATGTAATGCTTGGTTTATGTCCACGTGATCCTGTAGAAAAATGTTTTGTTTGCTGAGCTGTCCTTAATTTGAGGTTTCTTGCTTAATGAGACTTCAAACAAATTTTGCATTGTAGGTTTCAGGTTTTCATCCCAGAGAGAGGCTTGGGATTTCGGGCAGGGGGGAGGCCAGTCTGCTTGGAAAACCTGAACAGACACTGAGTAAGTGAGCCTGCCTCTTGAGGAAAGACAGATAAGGCAGCCTTCCGAAATGGGACAGAATGGAAAACTTTCTGTTGAAATACACCAGCCTAAAAACATACATCACAATTTGTTTTTCTATACCCTTTTGAGTTTAATTTAACGGAAAATGTTTTCATAATTGTCTGATATTTTCTACAAGCTGAAATATTTCTGATTGGGGTTTTGTTTTGAGGGCTGGGAAGCCTGACCTTTCAGAAGCTGTGAACACACATGTCCTCCTATGCACTGCTGCTTGGGAGTATGCAAAATGCTAAAGGTTTAAATCAAATTGCCCTGAGGACTGCTTACTGACCTTTTGAATGCAAAGCTGTCAAAATCTTCAACTAGACATCAGCTAGAGAAGAACACTTTAGGCAGATCAATGCAAATAGAAAACAATGTGGGTTTGACTTTTTGTAATTCCTAGTTAGTGAGAAACAGTTCCTGTGCTGCAAGAGCTGCTGGAAACAAACCCGCACTGCCAAGGAGTCGCTGTGAGTAACATGTAATAGTTTGCTTTTCAGGGAAAACCCTTTATAATCTACTTAAGAAATTAAAAGTTTTCATTAATTGCCAAATCCTGATATAGTTATCTGAGCAGGATGCTTCATTGACTTCAAAGGGATTTTTGTCCACATAAGGAATGCAGGGTCAGGCCCTTAACTAGTGATAACTTTCTTCAGTGGGTTGTCAGATATGACAAACTATGCCACTTTAATAGAAGTTACCCTGGCCAGACCATGTCATCCCTTTGTCTGGAAAATCTGCTTTCTTCCTTTGCCCAAGTAATGGAGTTTCTATATAGAAGAGATTAGAAATTACTCTCTAGCTGAAACCATGATTTCTGTGAATATTTTCTTTACTTTGAATAGCTGCAACACATTATTTTCTAGTTATGATACATTCTATAATAAATTCAGTTTCAGAAAATGTTTGATGGAGTTATGAGCCCCCTATTATATGTATTCCTGCCCAGCAATTAGTCGTCCATCCTTAACAGATTTATTCCTAGTTAGTTGTTCATGCACTATTGCTTGCTGTAATGCAGAGTTTTAAATAAATGCCTCTCTTTCCATGTAGATGACAGAAATGGACCAAAAACCAGGGGGCTGAGAGGCTGTTCATTCCTTTGTTGGGTCTTAATCCTATGGTTACAGGTATCCTGTGCAAGAAGTATTAATCAATCATGTATATCCTGTGCCGAAGACTGGCAGAATAATTACTTCTCAGGTTAGTAAAAAGTAATTATCTGTGCTTTATCAGGATATTACAAGTGCTCTTCCTAGTATAATTAGAAGTTAGCTATCAAAACGTGAGGTGCTGCTTCATCCAAGGCAAAAATAATAAAATTGAGCTCTATTAACATGTAGCTAAAAATTCCTATTTTACAAAATAATTAATTTTGCTATTCTCCACACTGAGAATTCAAAGTCTGACTGTAAACTGTTCTAAGATCAAACTTTCATTTCTATAAACGTAATTGTGTGAAGGTAAGAGGTGAAGTTGAAATTTTGCACACTTAGATAAACCTGAATTAGAAAAGTGAAAACCATTTCAGTCATGTAAATGCATTTTTTTACTGGAAAAAGTCTAATGGACTCTTAAGGTGCAAACAGGCTGGATCAGTTGATCTCTCACTGTCGAAAAAAATTAATCCTGATCATGCTGTATCTAATTGAAGACTGAGCAGCGAAATCTGTTGCTCTGGGGCTGCAGCTGCAGCAGGGCTGGGCTGTGGGGAGCTGAGCTGCAGGATGTGACTCGGGATGTCCTGCTCCAGAGGTGTTAACGGGGGGTGAGGGGCCTGCAGCTCACTCGGGATGCCTTGGAAAGGGCATTTGTCCATCTCTGCCCTTCCTGAAACCAACAGGAATTTTAATACTCAGGAAGATTTGGTCTGCTGTCTGCACGGTGAAGGTTTTCTCCAGTTAGGCCAAAACATCTCTCAGTGCTGCAGCACCTTGCTGAGGCTGAATGGGATGCTGCCCCAGCCACTGCAGGTGGGATTTCCACTCAGTGACATGCACTGGTTGGGTCCTCAGCTGAGCACATTGGGACAATTTAACTCACTGACTTGTCATGCACCCCCCCAACCCCCCCTACATACTTTAGTTACTTAGGATGAACATTCTGGTATGTATTCCATATGTGTACTATTTAAACAATACATGTTCTGCCATGTGCTACCATTTGCCACTGTGATCTTATAGAGGTATCTGAGCATAAATGACAGCAACATGTTATTCAGCATTTAGTAAATGTAATCCCAGGCTAATGAATAGCAGCATAGATAGCTGGATAACAGCACAGCTGAAACCAAGTTATACTATGAGCAGCTTTAACTGCTAGTTGGTCTCCTGATGTATTATGCAGGCACATCTGTGTATGCCATGTACTAAATTGAACCAGGGAACTTACTCCAGGGGAAAAAAAATTGTTTTTTACCCCGCAAGTTATTTCCATCAGGATTTATTCTCTGATTCCTTGCATGGCCACACAAGCTCTTTGCATCTTCCAGTGCCTATGCTGCGTTGGCATTAAGTGCTGAACTGCATCAAACTGAGGGTGCCTGTGGATGTGCTTCCAGCAGAGCCTCTGATCTCCTCCTCCTGCTCTGGTACACGTGGGCAGGGGCCAGGTAGAGATGGGAGCCAGGTTAGTGACAATGCAGGGCAGGGGGGAGTTGGGGTGGGCTGCTCTGATTCCCCACAGTCCCCTGGGCTGCACAGGACACTATGATCCAGCCATGTCTCCTTCAGATCCTGCCCAGCACTGGGCAGACAGCTCTTCCAGAGCCTTTAAAAGAGGGGAAACCCCCATGGGCTCCCAAGTGACTCCCGAAGCCCAGCTGAGATAAAACCCCAGCGATTGCAGCTGATGGAGGGAGTCATTTGGGCATCAAAAGAAATCCCCCCTGCACTGCCCAGCTTTTGGCTCCCCTCGGTTCACCCCCCCTCGGCTCTCTCCTTGCACCGGGGTGTTGCCTTTAGCGGGTCAGCCCGAATTCTTGGTAAAGTTTTGGTGCAAGTCACAGCTTCGTGTGGCCCTTCAAACATCCCGGTCTCATCCCCAAAGCCATGTTGTGCACGGGGGCGTTTGCAGACCGAGCCTGTGTGCATGTGAGGGGGAGGAGGTGCTGGGAACATGCCTTGAAGGCTTCAAATCTGTTTATCTTCACACTCCTGAGAGGCGATCGCTCTCCCGTGACAGGGCAGTGCGCTGGAGGGAGCTGCGCTGGCAGCGCCGAGATAAACCGATGGGGCACAGGCTGCTTTGGCCAAGTGGCCTCTCCCTGACCAGCAATTCCTTATGTCTCTGTGAGATGAAATGGGGCAAGAGCAGCAGGAAGCCTCCTCCAATCCTTCTTTTTAATAGTTCCTTGGGATAAATTGTAGATAAGAGGAGAGACCACACTGTTAACAAGCTGAGAATGCAAATACAAAGGAAAGGGCTGCAATCTTTCACAGCAAAAATAAATAGGTATCTGTAGCATGGTGTATTCAGAGTATGTCCAAATGCTAGCTAGCCTCTGACTTGCATTGTTTTTCATTTATTTTATTTCCAATATTCGTTTCCTCATTGCAAACATAGAGAGGAAAAGAGGAAGAAATTATTTGCCTGTTTCCTGTTGTAACAGCAGAATGAAGGTAACTTATACAGGGATGAAAGGAGACCATATTTCATGCCTGTTGCTAAACAAATAGCTGCAGAACAGTGGGTTTGTCATGATAAGCATGACAGACTCTAACAAAAAGCTGCCTCTGAGAGATTCCTTTGTAGATTCAAACATAGAGAGTGGTAACCTAGGAGACATTTTCTTTCTGTTCAGTTATTCTTGGTCCGATACTTATTGTATCGACCCAGAGTATAAACACTTTGATTAATGGAAGATAACATCAGACTACAGTACTGCAGCATTTCCAAGATTTTATTTGTTTCTGTATTGGGGAAAAGGTTGAGAGAGGGGACTGCACTGAGCCAATTAAAAAATATATACATTGCAAATGCAGTTTATAGGGCAGCTCTTCTCCACCTGCTGGCTGTTCCTGCGCCTCACTGCAGTTTCTACATATGCATAAACCCTTAATTAAGTTATTCTGTGTGTCTCAGTGTGCAGATTCCAGCTGCTGCTGCCAGTCTGCTGTCACCTCAGTCCCAAGCCAGCTGAGTGCTGAGGACTTTCCTCCCAGGAATGCTGAGCACCCCTGAGCTCAGAGGAAGTAAACAATGCTCAGGTCCTTGTTTGAGAGCCCAAGGTGGCATGGCAGAAGTGTGCAGGCTTCTTGGCCTGGGAAACATTCCTGGTGGTTTGGCTGATCTGAGCCACTGTCCCATGCTATTGCCATACCTTCAGCTGCATGTTGCAACCCTGTTGTTTCTGCACCTAAGAGCCAGGCTAGGGAGATAAACCAGGAGAAAACAAGTTCTACTGAAAAACAGAAAGGACTGTTGGCAGATTGTGTCCAGAGAAGCTCACTGCAGGCAGAGGAGCATCAGCTGTGGCACGAAGGCCGGAAGAGAGAGCTTGAAGCTGTGGTAAATCCAAACTCGACACCAAAAGATCTTTACACTGTATGTAAGGGCAAGAGTGCCTCTGGAATCAGGTATGGCCCTTTCTCTGTAGCTGTAGCTGGGTGGTTTGTTAAAAGTACCAACAAGACCTGATGGCTTGCATCTGGGAAACGGACTGACTGACCAAAAATACTTAGGTATTTTTCACAGCTTTGTGCTGTGCTGGAGGTGGGCATGGAAGAATGAGGGAATGTACTTTGCCAGATCCCTGTGAAGTTGCTCTTCCACACTGCCTGTGGTTACCTCCAGCAGAAGGCAAGGATGCTGGGGTGTTGTCTTTCTCCTGCTGAAATCCATGGCAGGGTTCTTCTTCATTCTGGTGTGATGAGCCTTCAGGGGTGGGGGTAAACACCTGGAGGCTGCCTCTGGGGCACTCTAGAACAACCCAGCCAAGGTGCACCCTGTGAGTTGGGCCAGTGGAGCACTATTGTGGAAGGTGGCTGGAAGGAGGAAAAAATGCTAGTGTAGCAAATTATTGTACTCCTTCCACTTTGGTGTTTGTTGGTTTATAACCAGATGAGATCTGTGTTAAAATCCCTTTGTCAAGGTGTGCTTTTCCTGTACAGGAAGGCTCCCTGGAGAGAAAGTTCATTAGCATCCCAAGGGCTCAGACCAAAGTATGTTTGCCCATCTGCTCGTGGAAGGAGTGAATCTCCTTTGAGAAGGCAATGGAGATGGTAACTGTACACAGGTTCAAAATGAAGCAAGAATCTACTAAGTGACCAAATGTGCCGAAAGTCAACATTTGTATGGTGGGTCTTAATAGACTTAGTGTAACACACTGAAAATCTGTGAATACAGTTGTAATTGGGCTGGGAGTTTGGCATGAGAAACAAGAAAGTGTCTAAACATGCTTATAGTGACACCAGATCAAAAACACTCAGAGCAAGAACTGTAAAGACAAAAGAGGCTTCCCTGAGAAGAAGAGTTAATGACACCCTGCCAGGAGAGCAGCGTCGTGGCAGCCCCTCAGCTTGGCTTTGAGGACTCGACTGTCTGAAGGCAGAGCTGCCTGGTGCAAATTGCTGTAATTCCCCTGCAGTTAATGGGTTTCTGGCAATTACCACTGCTCTCAGCCTGCCCTGGAAAAACACTGCAGCTCCAATACCGCTGCAGCCACGCTGAGCTGCCCCGGTGATGGTACCTCTCCTCCACCCTGGGTGTCTGTAGCTACAGCTTTCTTCACAGCAGCAGTGACACCTGGCAGCCCCTGCCAGCAGGGTGAGGTGGCACTGGTAGCAGGGAGGGGCTGAGCCTGTGGGAGGAGACCAGGATGATGATTATATGTCGGTTTGAAAATGGATTTGGGCTCCAGGACCCTATCACCACCTATTGTAGGCTACAGCTAATTGAGGATAGTGTTGTGATTGCACATATGCCAATGGGGACACTCATACTGCTATAAACAGCTCTCTTCCCAGCTCTCCTGTTTCCCACCCAGGGGTGTTTGTCCCTATCCTTTTCTGTGCCACAACATTATGGTGTTAGAGCAGGGCAATGTGAAGCCAAACCAGGAGAACGGATCTTGTGGGCAAAGCAACGTTCTCATCTCTGAGCTTGTTAGATCAGGTGGGACATGGCAGCACATGGGAGTTTGTGGCCATGCCAAACACCATCCCTGCTGCTGTGACAGCTTCTCCCAGACCACAGGGACAAGAGAGCTAACATGGTGCTATTCTTTTTCTCAGATAGGGATGAAATGCTGAAAGGTATATAAATTGTCTAAGAAATACTTTATTCTAACCTGGGAAGAAACTGCATTCTCCACCCTGGGCTTGTGGCTGCAGCAATCTCATAAATACAGAGTTCACTTTGTGAAGCTTGAGTTACAAGTGAATTTTCAGCTTCTTTCCTTTTCCTGAGGCTGCTGTGTTCTATCCCAGGGAAGACTCCTGCCTACCAGTTCACTTTCTAGAGATGTTGGTAACATTTTAGATGAAATGACACCATGGTCATGAGATTACATTCATTTGGAAAATCTCTCTCTGGTTCATAATGGTACCAAAATTCTGGATTTTATAGCCCCAGCCCAGTTTATTAGTCCTGGATGGATTGCCAGTTGCCTTTACACACAGGCAGAAGAGCATGGAGAAAAGCCCAGAGTTAGATCTGTTCATGTCAATCAGATTTTTTAAATCTTTCTTTTCAGGAAACATATAAACTGGTCTGACCAGGGCTGAGGCTGAAATGCAGCACAAGGTAAATCAGGTTATTTACAGACAGCAACCTGGACAGCATGCTGTTATTCGAGCTGTTGGTAGCTCTTCAAAGAGAGCTCTTACTACTGATTTGGGTTTTAAGGCATTGAGGAGCTGACTGCTCAAGTATTACAAGTCATTATTTCTTTAAAAAATGTGTGCAGCTTGTTTGCAGACCCAAAAATCTAAGAGAAAGCATAGAGAAGGGTTTACATGGGTCTGAAAAGAACCATAAAAACTGGGGGAGTTTGCACAGCCAAAAATACAGATTGAATCAAGCAAAAAAAGTCTGTGTTGGTGACAGAAGAAAAATTGCTGCCCTGCAGCAAAGTAGGCATAGCTTTGTTTATATTGGCTGGCAACATCTTGTATTCCTGGACTGCCTTTCTGGCTTTCTCAAGATAATGCTTCTGAGATGGTTGGCCAAGTAGATAGCTGTGTTCCTTGGCTGCATATTTACTAACAAGATGTATTTGACAAAGTTGCAACTGGCAGTGCCTTTGAACTGTGGTTCAATGACTTTATCAGCTCAGTATGAATTTAGATATGTTATCACAGGTCTGCACTATCTTTAACCCAATTAATTACTGGAAAATGTGTT
Organism: Pipra filicauda; assembly: GCF_003945595.2. Taxonomy (NCBI): domain Eukaryota; kingdom Metazoa; phylum Chordata; class Aves; order Passeriformes; family Pipridae; genus Pipra; species Pipra filicauda. Next base: position 4,234,990 of record NW_024104976.1, on the reverse strand, counting down.
AAAATAATGAATTCTGACAAATTAAATGAGGAGAGTTTATGCTTATCTAGTTACTGAACTGCTTAATTCTAATAGGGATTTTATGACTTGTTTTGTTAAACAGAAATGTGCAAATGAAAATACTGGTATTTGTAGCTGCCCAGACTCAGGCACAGGGAGTGCTCCACTGGGAGGCAGTTCCTCTGTTAAGTCACTGAAGACAAATATTGCATTTGATCTCATGAGGCAAAAACTCCTACTGGGACTGTGTAGTCCAAGGAGACAGTAAAGAGGTTTCCCCATCACTCCAGAATAGACATGAGCACAGAGGACACAGCTAATGCAAACCAGTCCACAAGTAGGACAGGACTACAACTTGCTCTGTCTCTGTTGGCTTTTTTTGTCCCCTCTTCCACTGAGACCAGCTCTTTCTTGAAAAAGGGCTGGTTAATTGAGCAAGGAGGGGTAGTGTCCAGTGCTGGGCAGTACAGCTCAGCCACCCACTCATGCCTGCAGGAAGCAGTGAAAAGATCTGCAGGGAAATTACATCTACCCAGGGACAGTCCCAGCCACTCCACTAAATGACCAAAGCACACAGCTTAGAAATGTTACCAGGTACTGCATTCCCTGTGGTTGTGTTTGTCTTCTAGATATGCTGAGGTCATGTAGAAAATCTCAAACTCAGGTCACACTGGTGAACCAGAATTTAGCAGGAGAGAGTACAGTACTAGCAAGAGCTGCAGATGGAAGTTGTGAATTTGCCACAAGGAATAATGAACATTTAATCATTAATGCTCAAAAATAATATTAACAAAATTGCTTGTAGGTGATACTTTTTTTTTCATAGCTCACACTTTTCTGACTAAACGAATTAAAACACCGAGGAAAATTGAAAAGTACTGGGTGAGGTGGATCCTTTGCTCTGCAAAGTGACTGTGAAACTGCCTGGATGCCTTTTGGGTAAGTGCTTTGCATGTAAATCAAATATTTCTTAATTACCTTTCCTGAAAACTCCAGCTAAGATCAGAACAAGATGAATTCTTCTGCTCAGGTATTTTTGACAAGTGAGGAAGGTGATGTAGGTCAGACTATGGCTTACGTCACATTTTGGTAGTTCTGATTTTCTCCCAAAGACCCTCAGAGGAGTCACTGACTAAGGCTGTAGCCAGTCCCGGTGATGATGCAGCAGAAGGGACCGGTTTGGCTGCCAGCTCCCGACTCAGTGAGCTTTGCAGTGCTGGCAGGAACAAAAAGCAGTAAAAACTTGCCTGTCACTGAAGTCAGCAGCTCTCACAATGAATGCAAACAGGGGGCAAATCTGCTGAGTAAGAAGATGCCTTCCTACGTGGTATCTTTAGAAACTAGAACTCTAAACAGACAAAAGAGCTTAGAAATCACTGGCTGCAAACATGGAGTAAAATCAGGGGTGAAACTGAAAGCTTAACTGATAGCGGCAGCATTTGATGGTATCTCCCCATACACATTACCCAGAGGGTGGTGAAGCATGATTCTCAAGCCATACGTTTGCAGTTTAGGTTGCATTTTGGCAAGCTAGTTTGGACTTGAGGCAGAGGTAAACTTCAGGCTGTTTTTTGAGGAGGCAAGTAAAGAACAGCTCATCGTCGGCAGCGCAGCGCTGTCCTGCGTGGCCATCTGGAGCTGCTTTTATCGGGGCTGTAGGAAGGGGTTAGTGAGAACCACTGACATAATCGGCTTCTCATTTCTTACGAAGCCCATCCTCACGTTCGAATATTTGCCTGCGTGTGTGGGGAAAGCCAGTTTCACCTGGGCGTGAGGGTGCTCTGGCACTCCCGGACATCGCTGCATCCGCACCAGGCATTGCGGGGTCCAGTGCGCGGGGAGGCACCGGTTCGGTGCTCGGGATGGGCAGCCCTGGTTTTGGCACGGCCGGGTCTGGCCAAGCGCACATGTTACCGATGCTCGGGGAAGGCACGGCCAGCAAAGAGCTCCTGCCCGGCTGGAGGGGCTCGGCGCCGGGGAGCTGCCGTCGGGTCCCGGTGCCGTCCGGGAGAAGCCACATCTCCGGCACCGTGCTCGGCCCAGATGGCGCCGGCTCCCACAGCCCCTCGTGCTCGTGGTCGGCCGGTCCCGCCGCCCCCCGCTCCGGGGCATTGTCCGCCGCGACCCCCCGCCCCGCGGCCCGCCCCGTCCACCGCCATCCCTCCCTCCCCTCCCTCCCTCCTCCGCCCGGCCCTGCCCCTCGCCCCTCTCATCCCCAAAGGCCAATGGAGACGGGATGCGGAGAGTAGGGCCGGGACGGGCGCGCCGGGGCCGCTCCGTCCGTGCGCAGTCTCCTCCCCTCGGGCGCTGACCGGTGTGTGTGGGGCGGCCGGCGGGGCATGTCCGCCGCGTCCCGCTGAATGGCGCCGCTCCGCCGCCCGCCGCTGCTGCCGCTGCTGCTGCTGCCGCTGCCAGGTGAGCCCGGCCGAACCATTGTCCGACCGAGCCCCGGGGCCGCCGCACGTGGCTTTATTTACCCCGCGTTTGCCCGGCGGGACCGGCCGGGGAGGGAGCGGGAACCGGCCCCGGCCCCGCGCTTTGTTCGCGCCGCGCAGACGGGGCGGGAGGAGCGCCGGGGGGACCCTCCGCGCTCCGGCGAGGGGCTTTGGCTGACGATTCCTTGTAAGATCAGCCTTTTTACGACGCGCCCCGCTCCGGCTCCTTTGGCAGCCTTGTAAAATCAGCGAGCGGCCGCACCTGCCTGGCCGTCCCTCCGCTGCGGGTCCCCGCGGGGGCATCGCCCGGGCCGCGGCGGTGCTGAGGGCGCTGGTTCTCCGGGGCACAGCGCGTTTGAAATCGAGCGGGCAAACGCCGGGGCGTTTTACAGCCCGGTAGCTCCGCGCTGCTTGGAGTCAGCACCAAGTTTGCCGGGAGTTGTCCGAGTTCGGAGCGTGTGTTAGCGATAGCTTTGCCTCGTGCCGCGAGGATGACTCGCAGCTCGCAGTGCGCTTGGTAACTTGCACGTCTCTGCTTACACGTCTATCCTTACAGGCAAAATGTTTTTTTTTCTTCCTCTCTCTCTCAGGAGTGTGGTGCTTTAGTGAACTGTTTTTTGCGAAAGAGCCTCAGGACGTTACTGTCTCAAGGAAGGATCCGGTGGTTTTAGACTGCCAAGCCCGTGGTGAAGCTCCTATAACTATTACATGGCTGAAAAACGGAGGCAAAGTATCTGAAAATGAACGGATCTACACTTTATCCAATGGTTCGTTGTATATCAGTGAGGTGGAAGGAAAAAAAGGAGAGCTGTCTGATGAAGGATTTTACCAGTGTTTAGCTCTGAACAAATATGGGGCCATTCTCAGCCAAAAAAGCCACCTCACTCTAGCAAGTAAGTCCCAGCTCTTGTTTATTAACCTGCTCATGAGTTTGTGATGGCAATTCCCTGAACGGCACGCCAACAACCTATCATATTGATTATGTACCTGAAAAGTTAAAGTATAAAAGTACAGAGCAATTCTGTAGAAACTTTGTTTCTTTTTCAATGTTTAAAGAGTATGAGAAAAACTTACGGTGGTCCCTGATGTGGCAGGAGAGGCTCTGCCACCTGTGAGGCCTCTTGAGCAGTGGTGCCTCGTGTGGGTGGCTTGTGGGTGTCACCAATCTCGGGAGCAGGTGGTGATGCAGAATTATGCTGACAATGGGCTACAGAAGTCATGGGTCTTGTTTCCCAAGTGCTGTTCTGGCAGCCTTACAAGGGTTATCTACAAATCTGATTAAAAAAAAATCTAAAAAATTCCTTGTTCAGTAGCTTGATGTGTTGTTCCATCTTGGGGCAGGGCAGAATGATTAATATAGATGTCTATCTTTGGGAGAGAAAAGAGGGGAAAGGTTTTCTGGGCAACTGTGAGGCTTATATTACTGAGGCCTTGCTTTTCTGGCACGTGTGTTCAGCCAAGCAGATGTGGGTGCTGTCCCTTTTGGACCTGCTATGTGGTTCCACTAGGAAGTGAGAGTCACATTTCTAGGGTGACTCCCTACTGCTGGATCAATGGTGAAGGAAATAGTTGTGTCTGAGTGCCTTTATGGCTTTAACAGTCTGACCCCGGGTGCTTGTTGCCCTCTGTTTTCTTACCATCTTTAAACGTATTGAGCAAGAGATGTGTGTCAGGAACTGAATCCTGTGCCTCCTTCCTTGGCAACACAGAGCTTTGCCACTAGACTGCTACAACACTATCACCTTTTGCTTCCCAAAAGTACATGGGAATGTACCTTTCAAAGAAAAGTAAATTTTCTCAAAGTAAAGAAAACTTCCATCTCAAAGAAAGTATAACACAGAGAGTACACAGTTTATGTAGTCTTCTCATGTTCCCTCTATAATAGGACTTAACTGATGAACTTAATCTAATAGGAAAAGACTTCCTTTGACCTCTTCGACCCTGTTCTTAGTAGCAAGTTGCACAAAACTGTGGTGCTGGTACCTTTGTGGAAACTTCACATTAGTTGTAAGTTGTAGCTTTTCCTAAATTCAACCTGTAACTAGTTAATACAATTGGTACATTAGCTTACATTAAAAAATGTGTGATTGTTGACATCTCTTAGTTTTTTCTGTGTGCTTCTGAACTGATTGTAAAAACTGTCCATAAGATACCCCAGGAAGGTGTGAAAAACCTTGTTCAGTGAGCCAGAACATTGGGCCATTCAAAACCAGCCTGGAAGCAGGTGGCTCCAAGTAAGTGATGAGTTTTCATGTGCTATAAGAATGCGAAACTCTGAACTCTCGATTTCAAAAACCTGCCTACTTATTTCTTTGTGTCATGGCATGTCACTCACATACAGGATTGACAGACCAAGCAACACTTGGGTACTTTCGGTGAAATGGTGAAACATGTATTAATATTTTTGATATTTAAATTCTCATATCACTATGTTTCAAAGTGTCAGCACCATTAATAATTAGACTGAAGAAAACTCTTCTTAAGAGGAAAGGGGTTTTTTTTGTTGTTGTTAACCAACATAAAGCTAAGCAGTGGCTGATGGGTTTTGTGTGTAGCACTGGAAAATTCAGGGCCACTTTAAATCAGAGACATTGCAGGATGAGCTCTTTGCTCACTATCAGAGAACTTCTGGAACAGTACAGAGTGTTACGTAGCACAGCATAGTAATGCAGTGGTAATATCTGGTTTTATTCAGATAGTACCGAACTTCTGTAAATATTTGTTTCTTGGGTGTGCATTATTTCACCAGAAAGATAGTTTGATTTTTGTTTTGTTAATTTTCTCTTGTGAACCAATAGATTACATGCTGTGGAGTGAGACTCTTGTTTTGCAGCCCTTTTTTTCCCCCTTCCTCTGCTCCTCTGTAGGACTGTGACAAAAGGCTTCTTTTTCTTCTTTGAATACTTGAAAGGTTTTCTATGGCTGTTGGAGAAAACTGGAAGAGATAGCGGATCCATAATGATCACAGTAGGTGTTGTTGACTTAGTGATTAAGTGGTTAACTAGTGGTCAAACATGAAGTTGTCCTATGGAGCAGTCTCTTCTCTTTAGTCAAGCACCGATCTGACCGGTTTCAGAATGTCATCTTTACTGTAAAGCTGTGAAATTAGGCAGTAATTTGTATGGTTATGGTTTGAAGCCCATAACACATATGCAAAATTAGTTTTCTCTCTCATTTTCACAGTGTTTCTGCCTATCATGAATTGATTGAACTTTGCTGACGTTTTAAGTGAAATAAATGAAAGCCTTGTGGGGCATTTTGTAGCCTTATAATTTTGTTTAGAAGCAGTTGCTGCAAAGGCAAATTACCTTGTGGTCAGAGTACAGAAGGAACTATACATATTAAACAGGTAGAGAATAGGCATTAAATGGGCATTCTTTCTTTGGAGGAAAAAAGCAAATGCTCTCTTCAGTTACTGGAAGCAGCAGGGTGCGAGGATGTTCTTTTACTTTGCCTGGTCAGAGGTTTTGCCAATAAGCTTATCTTTTGCTTCAGAATTGTAATGTTTAGTGTTGCATTTGGAAATCAAAAAGTTTAATCTGTCCAAGAGTTTAAGATCTGAACACACAAGGAGATCAGGTCTTGGTTTCTAAAGTTAGAAACTGGAAGCTGAAGGTTGCACTCTTGGCAAGAATCCCATTATTCATGTGCAAATTAAGAATTCACAGGGTTAAAAGGTTAGAAACTGGCCAGGATGAGGTTTACCCTTGTGATAAAGAGCAGATGACCCTCATTCATTGGCCAAAGCTTTCATGTAGCTCCTCTGCAAAGTTAGTGATTGCCATGAATTGTTCTTGAGGAATGCAGAAATTCAAATGTGAGCAGGCCTTTCCTTAAGTGTCACTATGGAGCCTTATCTCCTGAGCACATCAGAGTAGGTCTGCAGGGACAGGGTTCCTCCCCAGAGGCCCCAAGGCTTTGCTTTCCTGTTGTTCATCCATGCACAAAAGAATTTGACTAATTTAGGGCTTTTTTTTTGTGAGATCCCCCTACTTTTTAAAAGGAAACTGTGGTGCTGAGGTAGTGCTTAGGTAAAACTAAATATTAGTTTGAGTACATGCTTGTAGTTGCTTCCAAAGCAGGCTGATTGATGTGGGGGGAAAGGAGGAGGTCCTGTGTGCTTCTTTGTGAGTCTACACGTGGGGGTAAAGTGATAATAGTTAAGAATATGACTTACTCAAAATTCAACTTACTGCTGCCACTGCTACTGAGAGGTCTCTTTTAATGGAATATAAGAGGAATGTAGACTGTGGAGAAAGTTCTTTTGGTATGACTTTGAATCAGCCAAAAGAAAACAAGCTGAGATTTTTGTAAATTGTGACAATTTAACCACAGTTAACTAAGATTCTGTCTAAAAATAAAACTTAAACTTCCAATAAGATAGTATTAAGGAAAAATGGAGAAAGTGGATCATGTTCTGAAGGCAGTAATTCAGTGTAGTGATTGGACAGGATGCTCATTGTTTATTTCCTTTTCACAAAAAAGTGGAAATGGAAGTCTTAAGACGGTTGGATGGTATATAAACAACAGTCCTAGATAACCCTTTCTCCTCTCCTAACTTGGCTGAATTGACTTTAACGTTTGTGAATTACAAGAAATGTACAGGTTTCTACATTTCACAAGAGTGAAAGGTTATGCAAGCAGAAGGTTTTTGGGAACATGCTCCTGGAGGAAACTGTGTGTGCTCGCTGCACTGCAGTTTGTGAAACACTGGGCCCTTTACACATTGCAGGCTATACTTCAGGGAAAACTCATAATTTTGTTTACCTACTGTAGCAGTGATGTGACTGCTGGTCCCACTCTCCTGCCAACAATTGACTATATTTATGTTTTCATAGCCTAATAACATCTTTTGCTCTGCTTTTAAATATTTCCACTAAAGAGTGCATCCAACTGAGCCTTGTTCTGTGCTGTGACAATCATGTTTTCTTAGCAGTTCCAGCTGTTTGTTCCCACTTTTTGCATTGTGCTGTTCCTTGTGTGGGCACAGCTGCATGTGTGGCTAACTGAACAGGGAACTGAGCTGGGTTAAAATAATAGAGTTAACCCAAAAGATGGTGTTTAACCCAAATGAGTTCCCTGATATGGTTTGTCTTGGAGCCACTCACAGTGATTGCACTGATGTAACTGAGAGGGCTGATGTGGAGGTGGGAAGGCTTAGTGGGGACAGCAGAAGGCTGCTGAAATGTCAGTACATCTGAATTCCAGTGTTTAAGGCAGGACGATGAGGCTCAGTGTCTTAGTTAGCAATGTCACTTGATAACAGCGAAGAAGAACAGTAAGATTTTTGTTCTTTAGCTGAAATATCCTGAAGAAATAAGAAAACTGGGAAATATTTTCCTTCTTAACTATTCTCATTGTGTGATTTTCCTCTAGAACTCCCCCAGGCATCTTTTGACCCCTTGAAGCCCTACAGCACTTTTACAGAAGACACTGTCAGCATCCTTTTAAGATATAACCACTGGTTCCTTTTTTTCTCTTTTTTTCTTGGTACTTTCAGCAGTGACTGCTCTGCACTTGTAAGAGCGCTCCCACAGACTAAAGGATGGGCTTTTATATTGTTATCAGGATAAAAAGAAATATATATATATAAAACTTTGTTTAGTGCACATAAACAGTGTTTGTTTCCACTGCCACCTTACTTGAGAAGTGAGCTTTTTATGGGTTTCCTCAACACCCCATTTTCAAATTTGTGTCAAGCAACACCAAACTGAGGTGTTCCCTGCCTTTGCTTTTCTTCCTAGCTAGTAAGACCAAAGCTGTTGGGATTTTTACGAGTTTTTATCACTGTAACTTTATAATGTATAAAGTTTTTACCAGCTTTTTTTTTTTGAAAGAATGCTCAATCTTTTTGGCAATGTACTCTGTAGCTAATAAAACCTTCACCTACATGAGAAATGTTGATGGGAAACATGGTACCGTGCTAGATGTTGTTCACAGCTGTGACTATAAGCACTCAGTTCTTACCTGCTGCAAGTTCTGTGTGTGATGTGTCCACTAACCTGTGGAGATTTCTTTTCTACTTGTGAAGCAATGTATGGCAGCAAAAGATGCTGCTCTGTTCCTGCGGTGTGGTGCTCCCCCCCACTGCTCCCTTTCTTCCCCCTCCCTCTTTCTCTGCATTTCTTGGTGTAGAAATTGTTGAAAGGGCATTCAATAAGGCCCCCTTTTGTCAGCCAGCTCTGATTATCCTAAAGAAAAGGATCTCACTCTGAGCAGTTGTTTGCCTAGAGACTTGTTGTCACGTCTTCACAATTTAACAGCTGTGGCTATTGATGGTGTGCAGAACAATTTAAGACAATGACAAAAGAGAATCTTGGAGGAAGAATTTAAAAGTTACTAAGCTTTTTCCTACAGAAATATGGTCATACCCATTGTTGGACAATTTGTGCTTAGTTTTTGTTTGTTTTTCTCAGGATTTTTTCCACATTTTATCTCCAAAATTGTGGACATAATCTTTTGTTTAGTTTTGCATTGTTTTGGGTTTTTTGGATTTTTTTTTTTCCATCAATAGGCCCAGCTGTTAAATTGGGATTGATTACTTCCAGTCTTTATAACTGGTAATCACCACCTAAGTGAAAAAGTAATCAACAGTGTCAGGACTCCACATTTTGTTGAGTAAGTGTGGTTTGTATGGTCAGCATTAGTTACCAGGGTCAACCTCTAGGTAGCTTTTAAGCAGCAGCATTTTAAACAGCATCTACATTTTAAAGTTGATTGTCTCAGCAATTTGAGTTAGAGGTAGGAAAAAAAATTGCACTACATGATTTGTGCTGGGAGTTAGGAATCGATCTGGCAGCTTTCCAAAACCTACTTCTGTAGTGGAAACAATTTTTGGTTGTATGGATTAAATAGTTACTTTGTAAAGATGTAAACAGCAGACTTAGGAAGGAGATGGTTGTGGAACCACCTGAGTGTGGATGGTTTGTCTGTGACTTACTATATGGAATTATTATAGGCTCTTCTGGTTTTTCTGCATGTAAAAATTTTGGAGGGAGGTGGCCTTCCTAATTTATTAGAGGAAAATATAAATAAACATTACTAGATAGATTTTTTTTTCTGCTGCTTTTACTTTGTTTCATAACTCTCAGTAATAATTCTGTGGGTTTTTTCTTTTTTTTTTTTTTTTAATGAAATCAAATTTGATCTTCTTAGGTGAGGGGAAGTCTTTTTAGTTTTCACAACATGAATGCTCACAAAGGCACAATAATCTGAGTGGCATCTGGATAATACAGTTGGCACCTGGAGGCCCCGTTCAAAGTGCTTGTTTCTCAGGTGCCCATCTCTTGCACTTCTGGTAGGGGGTTTCTGATACATGACTGCATCTGCAGCCTAGGGAAATAGTATCCTTCCCCCCAGAGGCACACAGGTCTGCTGTGTGCTCCTGAAGTTCACTTAGATTCTTAGTATGATAACCCAAAAATGACAGGATGTACAATCTTTGTATTTCATGGGGTAAAGATTTCAGGGTTCCTGAGTCTTTCTGTGCCACTATTGCAGTGAACAACTTTTAGAACTCCCACTGTGGTCAGGGTATTTTCTGACTTTGGCTGATGAGAAAGCTGTAAATTTTGCAATAGTTAAGCTTGAGGAAGTTATTTTACTTCTAGGCTGAACATTGTAGCCATTGTGGTAGTATTCAGTGACTACCCTCTTATTTGCTGAATGTCAGAGCAGTAGAATGCAATGTGAAAAATGAAATACTGAAAATTAACTTGTTATAAAAGGCATAGGAATGCTGATAACAAGCTTTTATCAGAATTTAATCATTTGAGGCAAAAGTTGCCATGTACCAAGATATTGCTTCACCAACCCTGGCAGGGTTACTGGGGACTAAGCTACTGGGGAGGAAGTCAGCAAAGAGTGCTGTTATCTAACCTTCTGTAATCGTGGTTCTTGCTTTCATACCTGTATAAAATGATTTCCTCCTCTGACTAAAGTGATGAGAATACACTCATTCCCATAAACTATTTGCAAATGATCTTATGACGTTGTTTTTTCTGCATGTAGGCAAAGTTTTGAGGAAAGGAATGACCCCTGGAACACAAAACAGACAATAGTGATCGACACTTTTCCTCTCAGGACTTTACAGTTACATTTTGACTCCTATTTTACTGATTTTTTTTCAGTGGTGGAATACCACTGAGCAAATTACACCTTCAGCCTTTGAGAAGAACCACATTTGAAAGCAATTTCTGCCACCTGAGCCCTGGTAAAGTTCTCCTGGACAGCAAGGTCTGAGATGGTTGTTGTTTTAGAATGGTGACAGCAATGTTTTGTGAAAAGCATGACTCTAACCCTCTAGAGAGGGTCTTAGACATATTTTCCCATCTAGAGAATCTTAGGAAGAAAACTTCCTACATACTGACTGATGTCAGGGGGCTGCTGGTGGGATGGGTTTTGTCTCAGAACACTGCAATTCACTGTATCTATGTTCAGATGTGGAACGTCTTTGCCAAGCCCACGTTTTAAGCAGGTGCTGGAATGGGCAACAGATTCCATTCTGTGCAAGGTTTTCTGAGTTGCAGCTTTAGGTGGGACAAATACCATGTTTTAGAAAGGAGAAAAGAGGCCTTCTTCAGCTGCAGGCTATTCTGAGTGGTACATTGATGGCAAAACAGCAAAACTTATCTCATCCTAGTCCCCTACCCTCAGAACATGCTAAAATTATGATTTTGAATTTAATAGCAATAATTTATCTTGTAGAAGTATGTGTAATGGAAATTTACTCTTTAACTCTGAGGCACAGTAGTTGAATTTTGAAATCATTTGCTTATGAGAGTGAGCCTCAAAAGAAATAATTACCTGATTGACCAGGCATAAGAGGTACGTGAAAGTCATTACAAGCATTAAAAGTGTCATCTGGTGTTCTTTTAATACATAGCTGGGGGCAGTAAAACTAAGTCTTTACAGGTTGTGGTGTATGTCTTGTATATAGTCATGGATGAATGTTGGAAACTGGAGGAGGTTCTGTGAGGAGAAGCAACTCTGTATCTTCAGATTGGATTTTTAGTGTCTTCAGAAAATAATCCTGGTTGCATAGATTGGTTGCATTCTTTGTTCTCATTTCAGGAGATCAGAATTTCTTGTGTAAAACCTTTATGTTTTTTGGGTTTTTTTTGGCTCTCCTTTGAGCCATTTCAGATTAAAGACAAAATAAAATAAGTTTAGATGAACAACTTACATCTCAGCCTTTGCAGCATGAGCTTCTCCTGTGAAGCAACAGTGTTCCATCTTCTCCCTCTAAAATCATAGAAGTCCTCTATCAGCAGGTTTTACAAAGTGGGTTGGTCAGTTCTTTTAAGCTGTACTGAGAGTAATTCACTTTCTGGACACCTTAAAACGGAGAGGAAAATGTATCAAATAAAAGAGCTTTTCATTTATTTGCTCTGTTCTAACATTCAAAATTCTCTCATCTTTGTCCTCTCCCATGTTCCCACTCTTTTCTCTTTCTCACCAGGTGCAGGCTGGTTTTGCTGCATTTAGTTAGTTTTTGTTTTTTCCTTTTCTGTTACAAATTGTCACATATGTGGTATATCATTGCTTCGGATCTGCAAAACTGCTTCTGGTGACCCCTGCTTGCTTATTCCTGCTTGATGACTGGAAGGAGGTGCTGTTTTCCAGTGGAGCTTATTTTCACAGCTGTGGCAGAGGAGGGAAGTGTCATGAGATACTTTAAGGTCAGTTTTGACCCCAAATTTAGATGAGGTAAAAATGATTCGACCAGAAGCATAATATCTTGTCTCAGGTGGTCTGTCTGTCACTTAAAATCATATAATAATTATGTTGAAGAAAAAGCTATTTTGATAGCCATCACAATAATGTACAATAAAAACAGCTCAGTGTTACACAGTATTGGTTTTTGTTTTACAACCTGTTACAACTGGAAGTTATCGAATAAGCCATTATCTTTCAAAGAAACTTTTAAATTTTATCTTAAAGTCTTTGACCATGCAGAAGAATTTTAAATGCTTACTCCTGCTTGTACAATCTTCAACATACTAATAAATTGTTAGGTCACTTATCAGCAAACTAACTGGTGTAAATTATTAAATTACCATTTCACTGTCCACATGAAGATCTCTAGTAAAACCTCTAATAAGTGTAACATATGCCTCAGGCAGAGCTGTGCATTATGTATGTTCTTTGTAACGAGAATTCGTTGACTTTATGAAGCCATTGACAGACATTTATCATTTTGTTCATTAAACTTGTCTGTGACATCCGGTAAATTGATGTTAACTGGAAATATTCTCTGGGAGTTCTGGCACGACTCTGTCATTTTGCCTGAGGAGAGAAACTTTGTACATAGTGTGTCCCAAATTACAAGGGTGAGACTTCCTTCCCCCACCTCCTCTCCGAAAGCCTAAGTGAGCACATGACCAGCTCTTTTTTTTTTTCCCTCTTGCTTGTAATGCTTATTTATGCAAACAGCCCTGTGGCCCACAGTTTGCAAGCAGATTTATCATTGATCTTCAATAGAGGTTGAAAGTGGATACTGCTGTTATTAGTTCAGCCAGTCTGTGCCAGAAAAGCAGCTCAATTTTATCCCACAGTGTACAGGAAATTAACTATGGAATTCTTGGTAGCGCTGATAGGAGTTCTGTGACATCCCCAGCACGTGGCAGTTAGTCCTGGTTTTAATGGTCATAATCTTTCCCTGATGTTGCTTATTGGTGATTCTCGTAGAGTGTATGGTGGCTGACCAGGCATTGCTGGAAGCCTTCATAATACACATTGTAGGGCAGTGTGCCTTGTTTGGTCTTTTCAAATTTCTGTGTTTGGAATGAACAGTATTTCATTCATTCTACTCTTGAGCAGTGTGCTCTTTTCCCAGTGTGGAAAAAGATACGCACTTTTAACACCTGCCAGTGTTTGATTTCTGTGGATTGTTATCTCTCATAATGGTAGAGGTTGTTAATAGGGTGTCTGCCCACCTGCTAATGTTCCTGTTGTGCTACCTGAATCCAACTGTATCAGGGATATTTCTAAATGGATTTCATAAATTGTGGTATAATTTGACTAAAATATTTATTAATGGGTCTGAGATAATATTCAGGTTCAAAACCTTAAAAAAATTGAATATCCAAAAATACATTACATAAAATTTTTATCTTTTGAGAGGAGTGGAGCAGTTGGCTCTTTAAAATATATCGTGTCTCACTACATAATAGTTCAGTGGATTAAATGAATTTATTGATTTCTGCTTCTTTACTGACACACATTTATGAGCAGTTTCTTTGGCACCATGGCCACGTGTCAAAGGTCATAACTTTCCTTCACTGTGGAAGAATAAAAGCTTTCAGATGGTGAATCCCTGAAATCTAAACAGGGCTTTATCCCCCCTTCGCCCCTCAATATAATTACTGGGTTTGCATAGATTTAAGATAAATAAACCAAAATAATAAAAACTATGCATGTTAAAAGAACCCATATATTATCTATCATAAAATAGCTGCAGGAAACTCTCTGGATAGAAGGCAACATATCTAATCTGCTAATAGGTGTCATTATGGAGCACATGGTAGTATATTAGGCTCCTTTATGGTCAGAGACTTTATTGAACATTGTCAGTTTTAAGAAAAGAATAAACATTTTTCATGAAGAATTTTATTACACTCCAGTTTAGAAATTTTATTTCCTTTCTTTTAGAGCCACGTACACTTTGAGCACCAGAGGTGATACTGGAAGTAGATCCCCCTGAGAGAATAAAGCACGTTCCAAATCTGTGCTTTGTGTTTAGATGAATGTTTATAATGTTGACGTTTTCTTTAATGCCCTTCATTAGTAGTAAGTAGCCTGTGGGATTTTTGTTGTGTACTAGATATGAAAGTCCACTGATGACATAAACATAAGGCTATTAAAAAAGAGACTGCAGTGAAACATGAAGTTTAATAACTCCACTGGTTTGCTAGAGCTGGCTCGAGGTAAGTAGGCAGGAGTAGTGTGGATTTGGGACTTTCTGGGAAGAGCTACTAACTGGTAGATTAGCTCTGACCATCTCAAGAAATAGCAGTGTGAAGGTAACCTCACTGAGGTGTTACTTTGATTTAAAATAATCAAAATGTTTGTGTTAGGTAAGGTGATATAGGTTTGAATTGTTATCACGGCCTGGCTATAATCCTCTTAGCAAGGCTGTTTCTGAAGGAATAGCAGAGCCCAGGGTTGTATCAATGGGAAAAACACCTGCCCCAAGAAAGAGAATTGACTGCCAGGCCTTATTTTTGCATAGTAGAGATGAAGTCTGTTGATGCTTTTCAAAAAAATACCAGTGCTAGGCTTTTCTTTTGCCTTTTTTTTTTGTGTGTGTGTGTGTGCAAATGATGATTCTGTTCTAAGGGGGCTGGTGGCATTCTCCTCTTAAATATTTATATTGCAGAACTGCAGTAGTTAAGTTTCTGAGATGTTAACCTTTTGGGTAGAAATTTGTCATGTCAGTATTCATCTCTTTGCTTTTAGATTTTTTTTAGTACAAAATACTTTGTCAGAACTGTTTATCCTAAACTAATTTATTCCCTAGAACAAATCTAAGATGAAACTGTGTTCTCTGTATTTTTGTTTTTCACCAGGACAGCATGGGAATGTCTACTTAGGGAACAGAGACATGGGATTTGTTGGGGAAGTGGTCTTTTTGTGTCTGGCAGTAGCTTTTGTTGTTGCTGTGACTATAACTGGTTGTCCTGTAAGTTCTGAGGAAAAAATGTCAAACTTTTTTAGTTTTGGGCACATGTTCAGCACGGCCTCACTCAGCTCGACTTGCTGGAGACACAGAAGGTGCTGTTTGTGCTTGTGAACACGGAGCTGGGCATTCCCTCTAAGCAGTCCTAGACAGATGTAGACTTGCTTTCTTTTTTTTTCCTGTTCTGCATTAATGAGGAGCTGAAGTGTGATCTAACACTGCCCGGAGAAACCAGCTGGCATGGAAAGCTGGAAACAATGGTCTAATTACCTGGAGAGGAAGTTTGGGAGGGGAAGAGGGCGAGGTGGAGGTGTGAGCGGTCTCATGTGTCTAGAGGTCAGGGCGGGTAAGAGAAGTGCATTGGTGGGAAGGGGCTGGTGCTCAGGAAAATCTTATGGAGAGAGGCCTGGGATTGGTTTTGCTTGGAGATGGCCATGGGTACAAGTTGGGAGTAGGAGAGGACTAAAGGTCTGGCAGACTGACTCAAGAGAGTGTGCCCGTGAGAGCAGATGATCCTGCAGGACATGGAAGGTTGACCCAGGAGGCCTGGACTTCCCTTGGGAACTTCAGGAAGACAAAGAATACCCTCCTAGTCAGGGGTACTTTAGAGTATTAAAAATACATTGCTGCTTCAGCCAAAGCCTCTCCAGTATGTGACATGAGTCTGCCTGTCCCGGTTTTCGTGGGAAGTCTGTGATTGTGGGTTTATTATGTTCTCAGTGTTTGATAGGAGGTTTTGAGGTTTGATCAGTTGGAGCTGCAATAAGTTGGGAGAGCAGTCCATGATTGCAACACCTGGAGTATTGTGAAGGATCAATGTCCTGGACACGTAAATTTAGTGAATATTTCAGTCCACCATGCAACTGTTTGTCCATACCCAACAGTAAAATTAAAATAGTAATAGAATGTAATCCTAAGGTGTTGTTTGAATGTAGATGCATTAATACTAGTGAAAAACTGTAGGGCAGAGCCCTGCAGAAAAGGCCATAGGGAAGTTGGTAACTGCTTTCAGAGCAGTGCTTAACAGAGTGTAATAAACAAGGAATGAGGCCACACACTGAACAGAGAGGAGAAAACAAAATATTGAATAGATGCTCATTATGTGAGCACCATTCATTTGGTGCTGTGAATAGTGAGGGAAGTGTGATTGTGCAGTTGTATTGTTTCCTAAAGCATGTATATAAACAGTGCAAATCAGTTACATAAACAGCTTCGTTTCTTCAGTTTCCCAACTTCTGAGCATTTGGGTTTGGAGATTTTCACACTGTGTGTGTGTACACATGTAAGAGACACACATACTGAATGCTGTGTTAGTGAGGAAGTTTAGGGATTAGCTGCATTTATCGAAGGATGTATGTAATACAAAGAACCCTGTAATAAAGATGCTTTAAAGTATTAGAGTTTATATGGGCAAGGTGTCATGAAAAGAGCCTTGTTAACAGAGGGCCCTGTGGCAACTTCCAAGACAAGTAAGTTTGTCAGAACTTTTTGATTCAACCAAAACATGGGCTGGTGTCTAAGCATGTGTTTAGCAATACCTTTAACTTGAGAATAAAGGTCCTGAGGTAATATTCTTTATATATATATATACACATATATACCTATATTATCTATACACTCTTTGGTGTTTGTCAGTGCAAACTTTACTCTCTCTGTGACCTGACTGAGGTGAAATTGGGTTTATTGCTGGTGTACAGGAGAGGGTTTTTGAGGTGCCATGCAGGACTGTGGGCTCCAGTACTGTGGAGGTGTTAGCAATGGTGGGTTTCACCTCCTCCTTCATCAAGTCTACCTGTTCTCTCAAGTATTTACTCCAGCACATAGCCTAGAGTACCACCTACTTGTTGGGCTACAGGTCTTAATGTTGAACCATAGTGCAGCTTTTTGGAAATACAGCCCCACAGTCATGACTAGAGAAAAGCCCCAATACTTTTTTTTTCTTCCTTTTTTTTTTTTTTACCTGGCACATTCATGTAAAGAATCTCAAAGGCAGTGAAGTATTCAAGACCTTGTGCCTTCAGTGCAATGTGTGCATCTGGGTCTTCTTGGGGATCTGGACCTTTGGGTGCTGGAACCTTCTTTCTCTGGGAATGTTTTTCACAGGCGTGTTTGGAAGCTGGAATTATGAGAAAGGGTAAAGCATTATTTGTATTTATTTTAATTGTCCCTTTCATTGCTATTTAGTTGCTGCCGTGTTCACCATTGTCTCTGGTTTATCTAAATAATGTTTGCCTGGCCTTTCACAAACTTGTGATGAGGAAAGATGGTGACCACCTGAAACAATAATATCTGTGGCAGAATAGCCTGAGAACTTTAAATAACCAAAGGGGACCGTTTCCAAGACAGCTCAGTGACCTTTGGATCCCAGAAGCAGACTATTCATAGAGGCAAAGCCTTTGTCCTGCTTTGACCAGTGGTCAGTGAACTCTGGCAGGCCCCTCGGCTCACCATCTTGGCCCTAGACTAGCAGCTGGTGATTGATTCATTTAACTGTCCAGATTCACATTCTTCTGTCAAGGACTTGTCAAGGAAGAAAAAGGTTCTATGGAGGGCTATTCATTTTACTAAAAGGAAGGGGATGTATTATATGATTGAGTGGATTACTTTTGGGTCAGAAGAGTTCCTGCATTGCTCTGTTTTAATTCGGCCTTCAATCAAAGAGAGATTTAGTTTATCAGTGCGGTGTGGTGCTGATGTAGAGGGACAGATGATTTCAATTCCATCAGTGCAATAGGGTTGTTTGGTTTGGTTTGTTTTTTGTTCCCCCCCCACCACCATGATTTTTCCACCCCACGATTTTTCTGCCAAAAAATCCACAGATTTTTGTGATTAGTGATATGAGAGTTAAGAATATTAATTTCTATTAATCTCACTTTTTATTTTAATGTGTGTGTTATATGAGTACTAATGCTGCTACTACCTCTCATATATGGTTTTAAGCAATCCAGGAAAGCATCGAGTAAGTAAAAGATTAGTGTGTTACCTCTGTTTTATATGAAGAGAAAACTGAGAAGAGAATAAATTCTACAGGATCAAACTAATAAATTACTTTCCTCCAGAAAACACAGGCAACTGTAAAGCTGAGGGTAGAACCTGGTATTTTCTCTCTAGTCCCTGTTTTCACCTGATGAACAAACCCAGAATTTCCCAAATGCTCAGGAGAGCTGTCTTTCTGTTTTTAGCTGCTGGCTTAGAATCCCTTTTTTAAAAAAAACAAGGAAGGTGTTTCCATGCTTTATTAAACTTAAGTCATGTCTTCAGTTTTATAATTATTGCATCCAAAAACCAACTTTGAGTTGTATTAGGAAGCTGTGTTTCAGCTTCATCGTGTTGCCCAGCTCCCCTGTCCATCTGCCCTCCAGCTGGGTTGTGTTTCCTTAGCATTAGGATTTTCTTGCTGGTCCTCTTCATGAAGTACTGAGAAAAGTATGTTGTTGCTTAGCTCCTTCCACTGGAAATAACAGGCATTAAAGAGCAGATCCCCCCAGTTAACCTCCTGCCTCTGTTTGAATGAACATGATGAGCTGCAGCAGATGAAATACGACCTTCAAGTTTCTTTACCCCACTCTCATAAGCTATGTAGTGTTTTGATTTGGCTTATTGGACACATTATGAGGGATTTCTGATTGGCTTCAGGCCAGGGTGTTATACTTGTACTGATGGAAGTTCAAGTGCATAATTTAGAAGAAAATACAGTGAGGCTTGATCTGTTGTATTCTTTTCTCTCCCTCTTTTTTGAGGGAAAAGAGGTAATTTTGTATTTGTCAGGGTAAACGAATGGCTTAACTAAAGAGCACAAGAGAGGAAGGAACTCTGAGATGATATAACCTTGCTAACTGTTCTCTGTTATACACCTCTACATATGTGTCAGAAATCTGGGATAAATAAAACACCTGTTGAATAGGCAGCCTCTTTCTTGGAGATCTGATGGTGTTCTTTCTGTGCCTTCAGCTGCATTTCTTGGGGATCACTCCCCTTTCTCAGAGCTTGCTTGTTCCAGGCTGATGTCTGAGATGGGGGTACTGGCTTCTCTGTGCTCCAGATAACACTTCCCTCAGTGCCTCCCTGGTGGCCTTGGATTGGAGATAAATGATGAGCTTTTCAAAAAATCATGGAAAGGAAAAACGGGGTTGTCATTGTGTATTAGAAAATACTGGTAATCTGATAACCAGAGGTATTACCTACTTAGGGAGAAAGAACATGGAAATCCGGCAATCCCACAATTGCCTCCCACCCACCCAGTCAATAGTCAGAGCAAGGTGACCTACTCTGACAACACTGTAGGCAATATGCACTTCTGATTTCTTTTATGTGAAAATTGGAAGAGTTGTAAACTCTTCCCCCTCTCCTACCTCTAGAATTTTTCAGATAAACATCTGATTAGAGGATTTAAGTAGCTTCAATAAATAGGTATTACTGACAATGCCTTTTGGTACTTGGTTTTTTTTCGTGTGAAGTTTGTTTCTGATTTTCTCCCTTCTGTTCTCAAACTTTAGGACAGTCAGACTTCAGCTGTTAGTTACTCCCCTTTGTAGAAAGACTGTTCTTGGGGCAAGATCTCTGGGCTGTGTAATGCAGTAGTGGGGCATTTGGTGACAGAGTAATGAGCTGCAGGCATTTGGCTCTTGAGAGTGGAGGCATTTCTTCTTTCCTTTCCCCTTGGGAATGCTGAAATGTTGACATTTGGAGAGGCTGAAGGGCTTGAATTCCCAGCCCCTCTCCTTAGCGTTTTGCGGTGAAATTGTCTTTCATCCTGAGGGATGCTGATGCTGAAACACTGTAAGCAAAAAACGGGGAGAGTGCTCATATCTCTCAAGGATAGCATTTCTGACAGGCTGAAGGCTGACCAGCACTGCCATATCAGCTTACACTCATTCATAGGAGCACAGTGTCAGTTTGCCACTGTATGAAATGGAACCTCTTCCTCTGCCTTCCCCCAGATGTGAGGGGAGGCTCAGTGGTGGGCGGTGCAGCAGAGGAATGTGTGGGGCCCCTCTGCTGTCCTGGGATGTGCTCTGCGGTGCTGCCCCTGATTGATGAGCTGGGCAGGGTGAGGTGAAGAGAGGGGTTTGCATTCTACTTAGGGGCTAGTTTTATTTTAGCCAGGAATAGCGTTTATTTATTTTTAGAGGTACGTGACTGATAAATAGAGGTCTTACCCTTCTGCTGGCATCTGCAATGAAATTCATTGGTCAGAACGGGGCAGATTTATGCTTACAGTGCTGCAGGCTCTTGTTGCTCAATGTTGAAATTGTCTTTTCTGTGTTGCACTGAGCGATTATTGCATTTTTGTTGTTCTTTGAGGAACCTTAGAATCATAGCAGTAAATCTGTAAATCTTTAATTTCCTATTTCTATTTTTCTTTGTGTAGGAGGGTTTTTTTGGTGTGGCTATTCTTCTTTTTTTTTTTCTTTTTTTTTTTTTTTTCCTTTTTTTAATGCCAGATTAGGATAGTTGTGAAGGGACACATCTTTTGTTGCAAAATCCTGCTTGTGTTCTGATCCTTGTCTTCATGTTGTAAAGTGCAAAACTGTGCTGGATGTTCCCTATGCAACAGTTGGGCTATTAAGCAGAACTAATTCTTCACAGAATGGCAGCAACTCCAAAGAAAGGCATCTGTAGGATTAAGCAGAGATACTAGAAGGCAATCACTTGGCAAACTGCTGAAGGAAAGCAGGCAAGGGAGAAAGTGGTGTGTTCTTTCTCCTGAATGCAGGCAGCCACACAAGTAGAACAGCTTTGAAGCTGGTTAATGTGGCTTACTGTGTGCCTTTTCTCTCCTATTTCCTACGCTTCTTGTCTGCAGAAGAGCAGAGGGGAATTCCTTGATAAGTGCATTAGCATTTATTGTGCCTTCTGTGGCCACACACTGTTGCCTGGATGATAGATAGACTGAGAAGGGAAAACCCCAGCTGGGATGCCTTTAGAAGTGAAAAGATCAAATCTCTCATGGTTGTTTACATGGTTCAGTAGGGTATGGCATTTACACCATCAATAAACTGCTGAATATATAGAACCACATATTTTCTAAGCCTCAATCTTTTAGTTCCTTTAAGACAGTGGTAACGATGACTCCTGAGGTGATATGTATGTCTGATTTCATTGGGAGGGGTGGTAGTGGTATGTTTTTGGGTCTTATTAAATGATTGAGGTGTAGTAAGGCATTATGTGTGGTCATGTGAATAGCTTGCATCTGGCTGCAAGAGTGGCATTGCTGGAATAGCATTCCAAGCTTTGACCAAAGTAAAATAGAAAGACCTGGGTGTATTATCCTGTACTTTCTTCCTTCACAGATAGGGAATTCTGATGCATGCCCTTGCATTGCAATTCTGGATCCTCATCTTGGTGTGGCTCTAAGAGCACCTGATGGGTGGGAGAACAAACTAAAATACTGTAGAATAAGGCACTTGTGGGTTGGTACTTTGTCAGTGAGGATCTTCCTGTTATTTTCTGTAGCACATTGGTGCTGCCCAGGATCCCATTTATTGTCACATTAATATGTCATAGATAACAAGCTCTGTGTCTGTTCCAGTGGTTTGAAGAAGTGAGGAGGCAACAGTACAGTCTGATAGTCACCTTGTCACATTGTACTTACTGTTTTGCATGTAAAAGAACTTTTTGATGGGTGTTTATTGACTTCTGAGGAGCCAAATTTCTTTGACTGTTTTAAGTTTTTTTTTTCTTGACAGTGGACATTCTAGTTATGAACTCTTTCTGTTTGCACTTTACAAAGTTTACAGTGAGCATATACTGCCCATTTAGCAAAAGGAAAGAGCGTCTTTCATAAAGTACAATATATCCTGAGATGAAATGACTGCTTTCATCCTTGAAAAAACTAATCAGTGTCAGAGAGACTCCTGATGCTCATTATAATAATTTTGAATTCACAGTTTTGCCCAAGAAGGGAAGCTTAGACAGCCAGCCACATTTTTAAGTGTTGAGAGTCTGTTGTGCTATTTGATGTGTCCTGTGCCCAGAAAACAAACATTTATAGGACTGAAAGCCTCTGAGCCAATAGATAAATGGCAGTGGTAGGGTTGGCTTCTGCCTCCAGAGATATCCATATGTGCAGGAAGGGGTGCATTTCCAAAACTGTCTCACCAAAGGGAAGCTGTTCCAGAACCACATGCCTAATTTTTTTCTTTTTTTTCTTCCTCCTTTTTTTTTTTTTCCCTTTTGGTCCAGAGCAGCCAAAGATGATTCTCTGTCTTTGAGACCCTGTCTCCTGACCTTGCATTTCTAAAGAGTTCTTGCAAGAGGGGAAGAAAGTTTTGTTTTATTTTTAATGGAAACGACCAAATGTGGCAAAATCAGGACAAGGAAAAGGCTCTTCTCAGTTTTGGGGGTGGTGAGTGGTGTTGGGATGTTGGGGTATTTTTCTTAAGTTTCATCTCCTTTCCTGTCAACTGTCTTCGACACACATCCATTTAAGTCCTCTTCTCTTGATTTTCTGCACTAGAATAGATGAGAAACTTGCTCACAATAACTTCCATTCTGTATGTGGAGAAGACGATATAATTTCATACTTTCTGAGGATACTATGAGAATGAAGGAATAAAAGGATATACTGCAGGAAAGAATAAATGAGTACATTTCCCTGAAAACCTAGTCCAGAGTAGTCTAATTGACTTCAAAGTTTTCAGGAAGAGAAAATACTACACATGAAACTTCAGACTGGTCTTAACTTTGAGAAGCTGGTGAAAACTGTGTCTGTGGGTGGCCATGAAGGCTTTTACAGAATCTAGTCCAGCCCAAATGGTGGAGAGCTTAGTGATCTTCAGTGGACATATTTGGACTTGGTTGTTCCTGTACAGAGATTTTTTAAATGATCATTTGTCAGCCACTGAATTAGGAGCTTTAAAGAAAGGAGCAGGGGGACCTGAAAGTGTTAGAGGAAACAAATGAGATTGCAGCTGACATCTCCAAGGGAACTTTTGTTCAAGGGTGCTCAGGCTGTTGACCTCTTTGCTTCTCCATTTCATTGCCTTTAGATTACAGCATTCTTCAGCACCAGAAAAGTAGTGGCTAGTTTGTGAATGGGCAAATGCCTTTTTTTGGGTGGAGGAAAGGCAATTATGGTGATTGCTACGCAAAGACTTTAATGCACAAAGAAATAGTTTTGCATTGTATTTTGTAAGTATGGGATTTGAGGCTAATGACTTATTTTCTTCCTTCTTATCAGAGATTGGAGAGTAATTCCTGCTGATCTGCATCTTAGTTTGGAAATCATTGTCCAAACATTGCACTTCTCAGAGATCTGCCAGCAAGCTGGCAAGAATATGAGGGAGGAATGGAAAATTAGAACTTACCATTGTTTCTTCATTTTTCCATTACCTTCTTTATTGCATTTCCTTCTCATTATTTAGTTTCGTGGCAGAACTAAATGTATGGTAGGCCAGGAGTACATGTTTTTGCAATAAGGTGATGATAAGTTTTAGCAGAACAGTTCCCAGGTGGAGTTGCCTGGCAGTTTGTTGGAGGTAAACTGCAGTAAGCTCTGCAAAGGAGCTCACCCTTCAGCTGAGCATCAGGGCCCTGAAGGAGATTTGTCCAGAGCAGAAGTAATGAATTGAGAATAGCAGAAAGGGCAGATGGCCCAAATCCTCACTCATTACCTCAGCTGAGATCTTCTTGGTATTTATCAGTGAAAGCTTTCTGTAATTACCCCCATGTCCAGAGAGCATTTGCTGGTCCCTCCAAAATTCAGAATGTGACTTTGAAAGGGTTTTGCAGGCTAATGCCTCAGAAAGATTTGTTCCTCAGCTACAACTGCCAGTACTGTTCTGTGAACTGAAATGTGAGGAGCACATGGTGTGAAGGACCAGTTTTGTCTACAGGCAATGTCAAATTTCATGGCCAAACCTGGCTCATTCTCTGAGCTTGTGTCTTTCACAGTGCAGAAATGGGATTTCTAATCTTGTTAGCTTTTTGCAATATTTGCACCTTTTTGATTTTTTTTTTTTTATTGTTTAGGTTTGTGTTTTCAGCTAAACGTTGGCATACTTGGCACTCACATGAGAATTTTTTGGGGTAAAGATTAGTAAACCAAACTGGAACGACTCTCACTCCAATCTTTTTTCATTCCTTCTTCTGATCTCAACAAAGCAATACATGCCTGAGTTCTGGTGTAATGCACACATCATCTAGAAAATTGGGAAGACACAGTATTTTCTCAATTAAGGGTCTCTTTCTCTCTAAGGTAAGGCCTTGATTCAAAGCTTATCAAGACTAACACTCCTACTGGTCAACAGGTTGGAAAAAATGAAGAAATATGAGTCAGCAGCCTTGAATGTCTGGCTTTCAAACTCTCCAGATTTGTGACTCCGAAGTGCATGTTTGCCAACAAGCTGTGCCAGGAGCTCCCAAAGTGTCGTCGTGCTTTGATGAAATCTGTCCTTTGGCTTGGGAAAAAAAAAGCCAGATACAAGTTGTAGTGCTAAGGTAGTGGCTCATAAAACTGCAGCTCTGTAGTTTCCCACTCTGGAGGGATTTCCAGAGCGTCAGAACCGTCACTGTTGAATGTGATTTTGTTCTGTACAAACTGTAACTCTGATCCACCTTCCTTAGAATGTTAAAATGCCTGCAAGGAGATTCTACATGGCAAATGGTGAAGAAAAATCTGTGGGATAGAGAGATTAAAAGGGGTCCCATATCAATTATTGATAATAGTGTCAAATCAATGTGGCAGTTTCAGTCTCGTTTAACCTCCCCATTATTTAATTGTAACAGTCTGAGTCTGGGCTCCTTTTCCAACACAATTCTGAACTATCATCTTCAAAACTACTGCTGTGGTGTTCATACTGTCACAATCTAAGAATTTCTTCATAGTGGTAAAGTCATAGAGGAACATTTCTTTTATCTTTTCATTTTAGGAAGAGAAAATTGGTGTATTACATTTATCCTGCGAATATGTTTAACTGAAGAAATATCTGTGAAAATACACAGTGTAATCTGTTTCACAAAAAGCATAGTGATAGGATAAATGCTCTTTCCAGTAGTCATAGCAGGTGTTTGTTCTCTGTTGCTGAACAATCTAGAGAGAGATTTTATTAAAAAAGTCATTACCATTATTATTATTTCTGTGACTATTTTTCATTTCGGTGTAGACTAAATGAAACATGACTTGTTACCATACTCAAATTTACATTTTTATCTTGAACTAGAATTTTTTATGGAAAAATTTTTGATAAATTTAAACTCAAGCCTTTTGCTTTGCTGTTAAAGGGAAGGATTTTCTTCCTCAGATTTGTTTTCAGTAAGTCAAGGCATAAACATTTCTTTTGTGGACGTTTCACTGCCACTTGGAGTGAGTATAGAGGCATTTTTCAATACTCTTCTTGAGGAAAACCTCCCGATTTTTCTGAGACATTGGCAGGATATATTTAGAGCTAAATGTGCACTTAGATTTTTCTGTGGAATTTTCATCCTGCCAGCACAATAGTTGTTCTGTAAATACATGGGTTTTTTTCTCATGAAATGCTCTCTGCTTGCTACTGACCTTCATATTCACAGGTTTCTGGAGAAAAATATTAACAAAGAACCTGAACAGCACTGAAATATTTCTGTATAGTGTAAAATTAGCGTAAAAACACTAATTTATATGACAACCAAGCCCTGCTTTGTGGCAATGTTTTTAATAAAAACTCTACACCTGGCTATAAGGGCTTTTAAACTGACAGGATACTGTGGTTTGAGGAGTTCTTTTCTGTATTTAACGCTGCTGTTAGATTCCATCTCTCTTGTTTTTCTTTCTTTCTTCCTTCAGGTATTTCTCTTCTGTTACATAATATCTGAATTAGGTGTCATTCCCCTGCCCTCCCTTTTTAAGTGCAATCTCTACGTTTTCCAGAAAAATAATTTTCTTTTTCTTATTGGAAAATTGCCTGTCATCCTAATGGCAAACTAGTGTGTCATGTAATCTTAAGTCTATATCCTGTCTTCTTTCTAAGAGTGAGCTTTTAGGAACCAGCTTAATAGAACAAAGGAAAGACAGAATTTAAAGCTAAAATATGAAGCTGGGAAACAAAACAGAAAGGTAAAATGAATGCCCTTTAACAGGGATGGCCACATTTCCAGGCAATTCAAGCGAATACTGATTTTTAAAGTCGTGTCTAACAGTTTAGTGTTAGTACCTCATTAAAATCCAGGGATTAATAGCAGCAATCTCCTTGTTGAACATTAAAAGGATTTAGCTTAATTTGGGATTAGAGGGTGCAAGGTGCCATTCTAGCAAAGCTTTTCCCAAGGTATCAGTGAGGTGAAGTGGGATGGCTTAAAGATTGTGGTTTCTCTTGACTGTTGCAGTTACACCATATACACACACGTGTATGGGTTTTAAAATTGTGGTGAACTGGTTCAATAATCCTTTAAAATGTGTGCTGTCTTTGGAAGTGCAATTGGCTGGAAAAGCTTGTTTGAAATGTAAGGAAAGGCAGTTGGGAGTTACAGGTCTTTCTGGGAGTGAAAGTGTGGTTGGGCCCACGTTAGTTCAAGGACATTAAAATCTGTGGGTTCTGGGGTTAGAGATTCAGCCTGTAATTAAGACTTGCTTGTGTATTAGATAAGGATAATGTGCAGTATTCTGCTCTTCTCTCCTGCAAGGGCTCTGGGGTGTGCAGCATGAGGAGCTGGAACAGCACTGGACATTATTCTCCTCCCTTTTGTACTACAGGTGTTCCTCAGCATGCAAGTGAGAAGGACCAACATCTTGAGAGCCTCGAGTTATGTCTGAGAAAAGGCCTGGGATGATTTTATGAACACCACAGTCCCCTCTCTGTTTTTATATTTTGAGGAGAAGGAGAGGATGCTTGTTCAGCTATTTTACTGCTATCAGTTGCTTTTTGTTAGGCTATCGCAGCTCATTAACATGTCAATGTGTGGTAGCCCTTACTGCCAGGGATTAATACAGAGAAAGAAAAAGACACTTTAAAAATTCTAGTGCAATAAGTTAAGCACCTGATACAGCACTCATCACAATTTTCATTGAGTCCTTAACATCTTGGCAGTGAAATCAGCAGCCTGTATGATTTATTTGTTTACTTTGTGATGCTTCTGATTTTTTTGGGGAAATAAACCCGTCTAATTTTCTTCCAATTAAGTTTAAGTGTCAGGCTTTCAGCACTGTATTTATCTATGGTTCTTGATTAAAACTGAGTATATGAAACTAAAGTTTTAAGCAATAGTAGCACAAAAATATGCAATTCCAGAATATCTCTTAAAAAGGCAAGGTTCTAGAAAAAGCATGTTTTAGTTAAGGTTGTTTTCCCAACCATTCTGGCAGAAATTAAAAATATCAGCTGACTTTAGCAAAAAAGCTACATTTCCAATTTATCAGAAGAGTTAAATCTCTGGCAATTTACAGGATTGCCATTACCAGTATGGTGTTTGAATTACAGTCTTTTATTACAGTCATCATGAACTGACACTTTTCCTTTGTGCCTGAAAGGGCCAAATGTGTTCTGGATGATATCACTTCCTCTTACAGATGGAACTCCCTTCCATCTCAAACTCAGTTGTTTGCCTTAAATAATAGCCATTAGAGGAGGAAAAGGTCTGTGCAGACAATGAGTGAGATAAAGTCTTTGGAGATGCAGATGCCTCCCTTGTTTGCCTACTCCATGCCAACACATTTCCATTTAGCAACCTCACCTGATCTTACCAAGCTGGAGCTAAAACTTCTTCCTGCTTTTTCTGTTCTTGCTGATTTATGACTGTAATCACCCCCTGTTCTCTCTAATATCTTCTTTGTATATTTATAAGACCGTCACTTCTCTTTTCAGTTTCTTTTCCTGGAGCTAATCAGGTCCCAACTCTTTTAATCTTTCCTTACAGGTGAGGTTCTGTTTTCTTCTGAAATCTCACATTTTATGCCTCACATTTTAAAAGTAGTAATTCCAGGTCAAACTACACTTGATGAAACTTTTAAGGGCGAGTGTAAAAAACAATCACTGTGCTTGTGGTAACACATACAGAATGCCCTTTCACAGTAATGCCTTTTCACTCAGAGTTATGAAAATCTTTACCCATATTGCTCTATTAGTGTGACATTCACCTCTGAACTGCATGTACTAAGCAGAATTTTACTAGCATCAGCTGGGAAACTCAGGAGAGATTCACCCATTAGACCACTTGATGACAGCTCCAGCTCTGTGTACTCCGAGTCCTTGTTCAGAAATGAGGGGAGTAGTGATGGGTCTGAATCTGGCAGTGTATACTCATATAAAGGTTATTCCCAATCCAGATCCAGACCGAAGTGTGCCATTTGAGTAAAAATAATTGGAAATGTGTGTCTATATAGCCAAAAGGCAATGGCACAACTTCTTTTATAATCTGATTTAAGCCTTGCTCCTGCAAGAACTGAGAAATTGCACAAAACTCCAAGAGAATATGTGCAAATTTGCTTTGGCACCAAAACTGTTTCAGAGAGAGAGCATCACAAAAATTAGATCAAGAAGGAAAAGTTGTCATGTGCTGCCCTGAAATCCATTTCTTTGGAAAAACTGCTAGACATTTTCTTTAATATACAAGTTTATTCTTCTCGAGTGAAACCTCTTCACCTCAGAGTTTAACAGAAAGATTCTTGGTTTCCACCTGAAGGGTTAGGGCTATTGTGAAATTCTCAATAGCATTAACACATACCTTCTACAAATGCCATTATGCACTTTTGTTCTTTCCAGCTGAGCAGTTCATCCCCTTGAGTGGCCATTATCTCTTGAGAAACATTAAGTGGTCACTGTCCTGTGCTGCAGAGTTTCTCAATATTTGCTGCATTCTGGTTCATTGAAAACTGTGCTACTGTTTCAGTTCAGGGGTTTTATCTTCCATCCTTTCTTTATTTTACAGTTGTAGTACAGTCTTGGGCTAGTGTCAGCTGTGATGGAACAGTAATAAACACGTAGGTTGTCGGACTTTCTTTTGCCTTTTAAGAAAGCTCATTCAGAAAATCGCTGAATGACACGAAGTGTGTGAGTAGAAAGTGCAGAGTGTAAGGGAACAGGTCACCAGATTTGTGTGGCAGCGAACTTCAGGACTTCATTTCAGGAGTGAATGAAATGGGAGTGTGTTGTGTTTCTTCTTTTTAAGAATTAAAGTGAGTGGAGGACTGCTGCTGCATTTAAACAAACAAGAAAAGGTGTGAGGAACAAGCTTCTTAAGTTTTACTTTTTTGTACCTTAAATCTGTGTAAACCTGTTTAGGTACAGAGGAAGTTTTTGCAGGCATGCAGGATAGTGTTCAATCCCAGTATATGGTGCAGGAGTCATCAGCAGTGGTTCTCTAACACTTAATCAGTGTTTAATCACAGCAAATAATCATTTGGGTTTTGAACCTGTGGATATTTTTCTCAATGGTAAACAAGGGAACTGCTACCAGAACTGAAATCTGATTTCTCTCTGCATAGATAACATTGATGGCATAAACCACACAGTTCTGTCCTGCAAAGATATTCGTACTCAAAAGTAACTATACAAACACACTTTCCCATCACATAAATTGCAGGAATTTATAAAATAGATACAGTTTCTAAATATTGTTTTCTGGTTCTGTAGGCAGCATTTGGTATCTTGCAGGTAAAAAAGGATGGCAGCATCAGCTTCTCAGAGTAGCATTGAATCGTTTTCTTTTGGCTATAAATCTGGGAACAAAATGATTAAATAGACTGCAGAAGAGGGGAGGAAAACTCAAATAAAAAGGCACTTACATTTATTGCGTTTTGCAGGGTTGTTTTTGGGAACAACGTATGTCTCTTGAGATTTTGTTTCTTATCCATTTTATAGAGCTCTGGCCTCTTAACAGCACTGCTTTAATGACTTGTTCTTGGGGTTCTGAGCTGGAATCAGCACTTGCCATGAAAACAAGCCTGTTACAAAGAGGTCAGGTTTCACGAGACAGCGATAGACTTGTAAAAACAGATTTTACTGGAACAAATAAAGTCAGAATTAAGAAGAAACCAGAGTTTTGCATAAAGAAACAAGATACAGAAGGAGCAAGTATTGAGCTAAACTGATAGACAGTGTATAAATTTAGATGAGAGGTAAGTGGGGATTTTTTGTTTCTAAAACTGTGTTTAGTGACATTAATAAGTTTTTCTGAATATTTTATGGAGTTCTTCATAGTTCTGACTTTTGCTGTCTTTAAAGATGAATTTTCAGAGGAAATACATTGTTCCTACTGAGGTGGAAAAATGTTCATTACATATCAGCTTCAATTAACAACTTTCACGGGACTTTCTAAATTCTGTAGCTGAACCTGTTCTTGCCTGCTATCATGATTACATTTTGTGTTCTGTGAAATACGAATTGCCCTCAGTTTCCTTTGTTGTTCTTGAGAGTCTCACTTCTGTCTTTAATCTTCAACTGTAATGTATGGGATGCATGGAAATAAATCACTCTTTGTATATACATAAATGAAAACCAAATATTGTGGTTTTGTTGTCTCACTCTGTCCCTTTAAATAATCATACCAATATAAGGAAATTCTGGATGCTATTTTTTTGGTTCCAATGGAGATGGAACTTCTAAAGGTGTGTAGGAGCTTTGCTTCAGTAAGACTGTGTGATTACCTTTCTGTCTTGTTAAAATGATCCCTTTTTATGCCAGTGGTGGTGCAGCTGTGCTACAGGATGGCTCTGAAACTCATGTTGCGCTGGTTTGGGTTGTTCTTATAATCTTTATTACATTCCTAGAGACTTTATTTTGAAATGTGAGCAGACTTGTCTAGGTTGCTGCATCATACTTTCAGTAAATAAATGAAGAATGCAAAGCACTGTATTTTCTTTTAGAAAATCTGTTAAGAACAGCACTAGGGAAATTCTATTTTAACTCCAGGTGAACACATATTGTCTGTGTAGGGAGCAATGAAAACAGAGAAGGAGGGCAGGGGTTAAGAAAGACAAGCCTGGATGCCTTTTTTTCCTCCTCCTTTTTTTTTTCCCTCTGCCTCTCTTCTGTGGTGGAAGACTACAGGAGAGTTGGATTGCAACAAATTCAGCATAAAACAAACGCAGAAGGTTTAGAGTCATGGGAACAACCTGGTGTACGTGCAGGTCATTTGACTTGTGCTGAGTCTGTTCTGTGAAGCTGAGCTTTTGCAGGTAGGCAAGGACCTCTTATGTCTCTTTTTTAGTTCTGATAATTCCTTTTGCTCTCAAAAGAAAATCTGTTTAAAAGGAGAACTGCTTTTGTGTTGCCCCCAACAGGCTTTAAATGTAAGACTTCTATTGTGACATCTTTATGCAAGTTGTGGGGGTTTTAATGTGCTTATTCTTGAATTTGGTACTGCCCAAAAGGGAAAGAAAGAACAAACAGTGGAACGTGGGGAACTGGGTTAAATTCTGCTGGTGAGAGAAGCCAGTTCTGTCTGTGGTGAAGGTGAACAGTGTGTGTGGGGTTGTGGAGACCTGCTGCCAAAATCACGGGGTTGGTCATCAAATGAGTACCAGGAGCATCTCTGCTTTCATTCTGGGTGTGTGAACCACATTTGAGGTGCCAGACCTGGTTTCCAGTGGTCACGGTGTTTGCATCACGTGGCTCCAGCTGCCTTCAGGTGATTTTACTGTACAAGGTGGTTCTGTTGTCTTGTTAATCAGTCTTTGGGAGGTCTGTTCACAAAGCTGCAACACTTTCACTCTGCTGGTATGACTGGGGACACTCATTCCTGCAGTGCTGGTGCAACTCCAGGAATGCAAAAAGCAGATTTATTCAGACCTGGGAAGTGAAATAGGCATACCAGTAACAGGAATCTTGAAGTTATGTAGTTAGGCCCATGTTAGGAGTTAATTTGCGTGTGGAGAGGAGAACAACCAGGTGAGTTTGCATTTCCTTCACACTCCAGTACTAATCCATGGATGCTGTACAGGAGTATGAAAATGGCAGGGAGGAGCCTGGTGTGCATCAGTACTGACTGTGTCATCTATGCAGAAGGGCATTATTGAGAACGTGTTAGAGTAAATAGAATGAAAAAAAGGTATCGATTATAAACAAGTAAAATAGAGAAATTATTTAAATACAAAGCTTGAATATTAAGAGATGGGTAACTTAGTGTTAGTTTATTGAAATAATGTGTCTGTATAATTTATACAGGATTGGAAATTTAGATGAAATCTGATTTTTAGAAAAAAACCCCAAATAACTACCACTGAGTTTACAGAGATTGTTCCCTCTGCAGTTACAGGGGGTAGAAATGTGTGTGAAATTACTTGTGTTGTTATCCAGAAGGAGTTCCTTCTGAAGAGTTGTGCTTTCCATTAGTTATGTTGTAAGTGGCAGTAAATAAACAATTAATTAGGGGGTTTTGTATTCCTTTCCCTTTGGCTTTTATTTTTTGAGTAAAGAAATTCAACTACTGATGGCTTTCCTAGCTGTCTGTTGGCTGGAAGTTATTTATTGATCTGCCACTTCAGTTGGCTCGATTTTGTGAACTCCTTAAGTTGTAAATGCTCAAAATCACATTGTTGCTCTGTGCATCAGGCATGTGCGTGGTGACTGCTCGGGCTGTTGGGATAAAAGTGTTTTTGCATATTTAAGCTTATTTTGAGACCTTTATGGGGTTTTGGTTTCTTTTTCTTACCACACATGAACTTGTACAACTCTGCAGATGCTTTTACTAAAGCGAGTATTGTTAAGGGACTGAAATCTGACTGCCAGGAACCAAATGTTGTTTCAGAAATTTTCTATTGCAGTCAGTTTTTTTTTTTTTTAAGCGTAACAGGGCCAGTCCCAAACTAGTTGAATTGACTTGAACTTTGTTAGTTTGATAATTGATACGGTTTCCAGCTGCATGCCAGTCAATTTGTATGCTTAATTCTATTTCATTTTTTTATGCTTTAGCTTAAAGCAAAGTTATTTTAAGTAAGCCTTCAACCAATGAAAACATGCTATTGACCAAAGTTGACAAGGTACTTAGATCCACCTTTTTTTGCACACAGGAAAAAAAAAGGGCTATTGAAGTATTTCTGGGTGTTTTTATAAGTTGATCTGTGAACTGGAGTTTGATTTAATCGGGAATTTGTTTTCACTTTAGCCCATTAACTTTTATGTTCTCTTATTTTTAGCCATTTCTGCATTTGAAGTCCAGCCACTTTCAACTGAAGTCCAAGAGGGTGGAGTAGCTCGATTTGCCTGTAAAATAACAGCAAACCCTCCTGCCACTGTGACATGGGAAGTGAATCGAACAACTTTACCTTTAGTCATGGACAGGTATGGAGAGTTGCACGTTTTACAGTGTAATTTATCTTTTGCTATCATTTTGACCCTACTACGAGAAGAAAATCTGAATAGTGGCAGTGCCACTACATAAGCAAGTTTCCATGTATATAATATGTCAACTATTAAAATAGCTGGTAATAATTGTGTTGCTAATTAATTTTGAATAGTTGCTGTGAGTGCAGACTAGAGTCACCTGCTATTGTTCACACAATAATCAGTCACCTTTGAATTCTTAGTGGTGAATTTTGTATGAAATTTGCATCCTCAGGAATGGGAATTGCAGTGGGGAATGGAATAAGTGAACTTTGGCTTTGGGGGTGCTTTGAACTAGCAAGATTGCTTTCACTGAAGAATTGATGCTGAACCTATTTTTCTTTAGAGGAACAATAAAGAATTATATGTGCAGAAAACTGAATTAAAACAGTTGATGGCAGGGAAATTCTGTGCTAGGGGACTTCTCTTGAGCTGATTAATTTGAAGCATACAGCCTGCTCCCTGCTAGATTCTTTCCCTGTCCACTTTGTATTCCTTGAAGTGACTCCCATCCTTTTTGACATGTAACTTTGGTTGAGCATGTCTAAGATACCTGCCATGCAAAGAAAGGTGAAAAGAGAAAATAAAAATTGAAACCACAGATGGGTTTCTGGGAACCATACACTACTATACCCCTGTATCAGAGCCCGCTGTAAAAAATCAGCCAGTCTGAACAGTAGGAATGTAGTAGCTGGCTAAAGAAGGTTGGAATGGTTCCTTCTGAGGGTGAGAAAAATCTGTTTCTTGAAAGTAAATTCCTCTGCTCTCGTCTTGGTGCTGGGGGGAATTTCGCCTGTAGATCAGAAATGCAGGGGAGTGAGTCATGGATTGGGAATGTTTCTGAGTCTACAGGCTGCTGTTCCCAGGTCAGTGTAGCAATGGCTGTTTGTAAATCAAGCAGTTAATTCCATGATGATGTTCACTGGCTGAACGTTGATCTACATTTCTGTTTTTGGTTTCTATGACAGGATAACGGCTCTGCCTACAGGAGTTCTTCAGATCTATGGTGTGGAACAGAGGGATGCTGGGAATTACCGATGTGTTGCCACAACAACAGCCAACAGACGTAAAAGCACCGAGGCAGTGCTGAGTGTTATCCCAGGTACTCATCACCTGAGGGTTTTTGGATGTCATCCTGTTCTTTTTCATGTTGTAGCAAAAACTCTTAAGATGCTTGAAAGAGCTGTAAGTGTTCTCTGAACCACTTGTCCAAATAATAATTTTGCCTCCTTTTATCTTGTGGCTAAAATATTGTTCAGTGTAGGTTTCCACAATTACTGAATAAGATTTTGGTTTAAATTTAACTTTCAGCATCCTTAAAAAAAAGTTTTATTTCATATTTAACTGGAATTTTTTTAAATTGTTCTCACTTCTTCTTTTTTTCCCCTCCTGCAAAGCCTCCGACCTGAAGCCTTTTCACAAGCCATCCATAATAGCTGGTCCTCAAAACATTACAGCATCTCTTCATCAAACTGTCATACTTGAGTGTGTAGCCACAGGGAATCCAAAGCCAATCATCTCATGGAGCCGATTAGGTGGGTCTCAAAACTACAGCATCCAACCTTCAACCTGTGGAGAGGAAGTAAAACTGGAAAGAAAGGATTTGAGCAATCAGGTTACTGTTCTGAGGCTTCATGTAGTAGGTTAGGGTAGGATAAGTGAAACACTTTTAGTTCCATGCTTCCGTGCTGCTTTTAAGAAGCCCTGAGGTTTTCTGAGGCTTTAGACTCTGTTTCTGCTGTCAGTCCCTCACTGACCCAGCCAGGGTGGGCACAGTGACAGGGAGGGTGGTGACCTCCAGGGATCTGTTACTGGAGTGGGATCAGTGGTGAGTTAGGGCAGTTGGGGTGGTTGCAGCCTGTGAAACAGTCCTGTAAATGTTTCTCCCACTCTTCTTAGAAGCCCTATGTGAATGTGGTTTGGACCTTGTGTTAATGGACCATTTGGACTATGAGTAGGTGTAGACAAACCCAGAATAGTCTGGAAGGGGAAGAAGGGGAGAAGAGGGATGCAGTAAGAATAATAACATTCAGCAGTGCATTGTATTTTTTTCATGAAAACTACCTTGTTTTTATTCTGGCATGTACCTAAATGCAAAAGTCAGGACTGTATGTGTAGAAACAAATCATGAAAAGTTTTCCTCCATTTTTATTTCTAAAAGTGTGAGAAATAAATGTATCTTTCCTGTTTGATTCAGTGGCTCTTATAGACAAAGAAGTAAGAAAAAAGTTTCCCTAATAGTCATAGAGCATTTGCTGGGAAAATAGAAGAAAATACATTGTAATCAAACATACTGATTTTATCCACAGCATAATTCAGAAATGGATGATCACTGTTTGTAAAGATGATGTGGACGTTGGTAGTGATGAACTGAATCATAGTGCAAGTCAATTGAGGAGTCTAATTGGGAAAATGGCATTAGTTTTTTAGCTGTGATGGTGAATTTCAGATATAAACCACTTATGAAGTGGTGAGGCCCAACCATCTGAATGGTCAGATAACTGGAGCGAAGAGCAAAGTAAATGCAAAATCAAACCCTCTGAAAGTTCATCTGTGATTTCCTTTGCATCTTTTGACTTTTAAACTCTAACCTATGCTATTGCTGCCTAGACAACCCTATTTAGTGAAGGTATTTAGACACGTTGAACAGCCTTGTGACCCACTTCTGCTGCTTTCCCAAACAGACCATAAGTCCATTGATGTGTTCAACACCCGTGTCCTTGGCAACGGGAACCTCATGATCTCTGATGTGAAGGGGCAGCATGCAGGTGTGTACGTCTGCCGGGCCACCATTCCAGGCACTCGGAACTTCACGGTAGCAATGGCAACTCTCACCGTGCTGGGTAAGCTGCCTTGAGTATCAGTGTGTTTTAACATCCTGTGGCTGTGTTTTCGAGCTCTGCTATATACTGGGCTCACTTTTTATCTGAAACATCACGCAAGGAAAGACTGCAGAGGTTAAACAGATCACAGAACTGTGGCTGCCTTCTTCTGTCTGTTGACTTAGATGAGAAGTGTCAGATACTTGGCGTCTGAGTCATGAACTGGCACTTGGAGATACCCAGGTGCAATGTTTGCTCTGGGAAGACAGGCTTTCAACACAGAAAAGGATCCTGCAGTCAAGTAGAAATATGTGATATATATCTATACTTCAAGAACAGTATGTCATAGGCTGAAGTTTGATTTGTTTCTATGGATAAATGCATAAATAAAAATGTGTAGAAAGTCTGTATGTGCAGATAGTCTGTATCCTTAAACAAATGTGCTTTGTTTATAAGGAAGGTACTTTTTGCATGGGTGTATGTTTATTTGAGAGGCCTGAGGAGAGTGGTTTGTGTGTAGAAAATTAATTATTATTATGACTGTCCTTGCATTTTTGGGGCTCAATATTTTAAAATTATT
Source organism: Pipra filicauda (assembly GCF_003945595.2). NCBI lineage: Eukaryota > Metazoa > Chordata > Aves > Passeriformes > Pipridae > Pipra > Pipra filicauda. The sequence goes on along the minus strand of NW_024104976.1, from coordinate 4,198,238 downwards.
TTTCCTCCTTGTTACTTATCTGTAGCTCCACCTTCATTCGTGGAATGGCCGGAAAGCTTAACAAGGCCTAGAGCTGGTACTGCTCGTTTTGCTTGTCAGGCAGAAGGAAATCCTGCCCCTAAAATTTCATGGTTAAAAAATGGACGGAGAATACACTCCAATGGTAGAATAAAAATGTACAACAGGTAAGACTGTAATTGCCATATGAGAGCTGCGCTACCAAAAGATGAAATTCCAGTAACTATATGTAGCCAATCAAGATATAACTCAATTAAACCTGAAATCAGACATTAAATGGAGTCAGGGGCATTTCCTTGGCAGAAGGAATGCAGATTAGTCGACCCCTAAAATCAGTAAAGCTTATGTGATTATTGCAATACCAGGCAGGGTGGGTGGGCAGGATGAACTGAAGAGTTTCACCACAAAGTTACTTTAGATATACAGAGTGTAGCAGAATATTGCTACTACTTCTGTAGAGTGAGCAGTTTAAGGTTCTGTGTTTTGCAGGGAGGGAATAGATGTGCAGGTTGGTTTTCATTATGCCTGGCTTTGCAGGCATAAACAGAAACACAGCTGGTTTTGAGGAACACTTCAAGCCACTAAATTTCACAGCTGGGCGTCCATTTCTGATAGAAGAGTTTGTGGCCCTAAACTTAGGAAGCAGAGGCAAACTTACCTGTTGTTGAGCTAAGTTTATCCAAGATGTGAGCTTTTTTTTCCTACCTTTTTCTTCCTTTTGGATCCAGTAAATTGGTGATTAACCAGATCATTCCTGAAGACGATGCCATTTACCAGTGCATGGCTGAGAATAGCCAGGGATCTATTCTCTCAAGGGCCAGACTTACTGTAGTTATGTCAGAAGACAGGCCCAGTGCACCTTACAACGTCCATGCTGAAACCATGTCAAGCTCAGCAATCCTGCTGGCGTGGGAGAGGCCGCTGTATAACTCAGACAAAGTGATCGCATACTCGGTGCATTACATGAAAGCAGAAGGTAAGCAGCTGGATTTAAATACTATCTAATGATTTGTATGTGACAAGAAGAACTTGAATGTCCTTGCAAAGACTATCAGATTTGAATGGTTCATATCCAGGGCTGCGTCAGAGCATAGCAGCACATACATGTGTATTGTAACCAACAGTCATGCCTGGGGAAAAATGCCTTTGCCCCATCCTCTCTTTTTGTGGGACTGAGTGTTCTTCCAACTCACCCTTGTCTGATGGCTCCAGTGAGCAGATTCTGAAGTTAGAAGTGGACTTTAAAACCTGGGGCCTCCATACTGCTATCTGAATTTCCCTCTGTCCTCAGCAGACCAATCTCTTCTGTGTGTGCTTGGCGGGGAAGAACAGAGCATAAAGCAGAGTCCTGGAGGCTTACAGAGCTGAACTTTTCACCACAGACTTCTCTTTTGTCTAGGTCCCCAAATTCTTATGACTTTACCAACTTTCATGTATTTTGGAGTAGAATAGTTGATACTTTGTCTTACCTACCTTCTCTTAGAATGAATATTGGCCGAGTGGTAAAATCCACTCTCCTTTCACCTTTGGTCTTCTGTAATGAGAAAAGTATAATCAAACACTAAAATGTGCTGAATAGCCATGAATGGTTTATCCCAGTCTCTGAAATTATATACAAATTCCTGTATGAAAGAGAATGAGTAGCTGGAATAAAAAGAGTAACTAGACACTATAAAATCCCTTAGTATTACGTAATTCCTTTAAGATATATCTAAGGTGATAGGAAACAGCCATTTTTCAAAAGCAGAAGCAATTGATAAATTACTTGAAAAATTGTTAGGTGCTTAAAGTAAGCAGCTCTGTTTTCTAGGAGTGATTTCTGTTTCCATTTCTATTCAGTAAGTGGTTTATTGAAGGACAGGACTGCAGATGCTCAGCTCTGTGTGGAATACCAGCCTGCCATCTGCTAAGCAGAGGACAGGAAGGACAGCTTAATTACTCTAATACTGATGCAGGAATAGCTGCCTTTGCTTTTGCAAGTGGGATATTTCAGGACACAAGAGAATTTTGTCTGAAGGAAGGAAGGAAGGAAAGAGTTTTAAAAGATAATGAGGACAAGAGGTGTGGGAAATTACCCCCCACTCTTTCAGTCACTGAGGTATTGTGCTTGCAATCCCCTCTTAAAGCTCATATGAATAAAGTCACACTAGATAAGTTATCTGGATAATTGTAGAGAGCAGAGACCAGGTAACTTCAAAGAAAACTGCAGAACTGTCCTCAGGGAAGTGTGTATTTGTGCAGGAAATACTCTTGCACAGTAGTGAAAGAAGGTATCTTCTGGAATGTCTTCTGCAAAATCGTTTTGCAATCTCTGCTTTACTTGCTTGCTTATCCAAGGGTTGTATTCTGTGAAATGAGATTGTAGCTTGTCTTGGTTTAAAAAAACAAAACTAACTTCAAACAAAAGCAACCAACTAAGCAGAAACCTCTGATTTATTTGAACTTACTTTCTCAACTACCCTTTTTTTTCATCTTTCCTGACTGTCTTGTGATATTTACTTTATTTAATGTAATGCTGTTATGCATCCTTTCATGTTTGTGAAGAAATCCACACAGAGAGAGTGGAGAGGGCTGTTTAAGACGTGTAATTACGGTGATGGGATTCAAAATGTAGATGATCTACATGAATTTTTAATTTGGTAACATGATTGTGTAGTACCAGAAGTTTGCATCAGAACATAAAAAGCACTTTTGTCTCATTTTGTAGAAAAAAGTGCTGAGCTTCAAAGGCTCTGGATTATTATGTATTAATGTAAATGTTTTGTATGAATGTATAGCTTTCATTATTCCTTTCAGCTTGTCTTTCCCCACTCCACTCTCACACCCTGTTTCTGACTCTAATAAAGGTTAAAAATGGTATCAGATATATCTGACGTAAATAGATTTTATCTTGCTCAAATCTTCTCGTGTGTAACTTTTTTCCTTATACATTTATGTTCACGTATTGCCCTCTGGTTTTAGTTAGGAACCTCATTTGAAAGCGTGAGTAAAAACAGTATTGCCAAAGGAAAACAGTGCTTGCTAAGTCTCCTGAGTTGTACTGATGCTTTATGATTCCATAAACTCTTAAAGAGAAAGCAAAAATGGGTAATGCATGAATGATATGCAGTTTTATGTTTTTTCTGTAGACTTCACTATGTGGTAGGTGCTTTGATTACAAAAGATACCATCTCTCATCATTAAATTTCACAACCTGAATATTCTGATGTTTCACTGTAAAAACAAGTTCACGTCCTCTTTCCTATTACAAAAAAAAAAAAAAAAGTTAGTGTTTTAATCAAGTTAGTTGAAGAAACTAACAGGTGTGGGTTTTGTGTTTTTGTTTTTTGTTTCTTTTAGCAGAATATTTTACATTCAAATCGGGGTCATAGTAGCAAGAAGAATAAGGGTCTGATGAGCGTGCATGTTGGAGTGTGTTAATTCCTTGTTAGTGATTTAGAAAAGGCACAAAGGGAACAGTGATTGTGGTGGAAGGCAAGCCTTGTTCTCTATTATGGCTGTTTCATTAGGGCCTCTGCATGAGGCCTAGCAATCCATTCAATGAGAGAACAAGTCCTTTTAATTTGAGCTCAAGGATCTTGTTTAGCAGGTCAGAAATCGTGCCTTGCAATTCCTAATTAACAAGCCATTAACTAGTCTGTTGTGAGATGCTCGTAATCTTGTCTAATTAAAATGCTATCAAGTTAATTCATAAATGTGGGAAAACTTAATGGTGGAATTTGCCTTTCGTTTTGTTTATAAATTCAGTGGTGAAGAGGAGGAGCTGGCTCTTACAGAGTTTTGATTAAGGTGACATGCACTTGGTGTGAATTGTTCGTTAACACAGCAGCTTTCACCACACTTGGTCCACTTCATAGCCTTCCTCTATAGGAATAAAGCCCAACAAAGACAAGGACTGCTGCCTGCATTGCTATGCATATTTTAATGTGAATTGCTGACAATTTTTTTCTTTTTTTTTTTTCTTCTTTCTTTTCTAACAACTTGCTAAGGAGCCAAACATTTTTGAAGCTCATTCTGGTCTGTTCTTATTGGCCTTTCTCCAAATTGAGGAAAAAAAAACCGTGTCAATCAAATGTACATAGAAATTGCAGGGCTAAAACGAGATCCTTTTGCTGAATAAATTCTTTCTGTTTGTTTCTTTTGGGGAGGGGGTTGTTTGTTTTGTTTTTGATGGAGTGAAGCCTTCACATTCCTCGCAGTCTGCTATAGAAAGGCTTTGTAAATAGGTGTTGAAAAAACCTCCCTGATTCTAAACAAATAGATTTAGAAGCTCGGTATGAATGATGAGGCTATTAGAGCTTGTCGTGTTACTGTACATGGGGCACAGTTTGTTGTGATTAATTCTAAATAGGGTTTAGAGTTGCATTCAGCATCCCTTATTCAGCAAAAGCCTGAAACACCACAACCTGCAGCACAGCAAGACACAGTTATTCCTGTGCATGAAAGAGTTTTGACTTAGTAGGGTTGAAAACATAAAGGTAGGCTGGGGAAGAAAGTGAAATTTCCTCTGTAAGATCTTAAAGCCAAGAAACTGTGATGTTTGAGGATTTTCAGGAATTTTTGATTGTCTAACCCTTGTTTTACGCCAGGTTTAAATAATGAGGAGTACCAAGTGGTCATTGGAAATGATACAACCCATTACATTATTGATGACCTGGAACCAGCCAGCAACTACACCTTCTATATTGTAGCTTATATGCCTCTGGGAGCCAGTCAGATGTCAGATCATGTGACTCAGCACACCCTTGAAGATGGTAAGACAAGTTGTTTTGGTGAACATTTTTATTTGCACTGAATAGAAATGTGAAATCCAGTGCTAACATTCTCGAGGATCTCAAATTTCCATCAGTACCAGTGAGACTTCTGGATACACACCGTGCAAGCCAGCCAGCTAATGAAAGGAATGAGAGTCAAATAACATTCTGATAGAGCAACAGTGTACATCACATGGAGTATTTTTCTATCTTGAAAGACATTTTGTTAAATCATGTTAATCACTGTTCTAGACCTTTAGGAAGTCTCGTGATGTTGAGAATTTGATAGTAACCTAGGATTTAGTCTCTATGACTGAAATGTGGATCAAACTGCACATCCACTCCATTTTTTTGCAGATGTTGTAGGAAAATTGGAAATAAAAATTTGCTATACACCCCCCCAAACATTTTGATTTGGTTTTTTCTGTGTCTATGTGCTTTTTAGTACAATTGGAATGTCATAAAAGACCCTACTGACTTATTTCTGTGCAGTGATTTAATTAATCTGAACATCATGGCAATAACAAACTGTTTAGTGTTGTGCATTAGAACTGATTAATAAATTCTGACAGGGTTAAGCTTTGGCAGCATGGAACATTGCCAGTTCCAGTTGTCTGCCTGTCTCTTTGTCAGGAGTTACAACCCTCATTACATGGTTGGTGGAAGAAAACATGCACTGAGTCTGTGACAGTAGAGGTGGTTGTCCTGACTCAGTTTGAGCTGCTGTTATCTAACCTTGATAGGCAGTTTTCAGACCATTAACGTGCTTTTTACTGCTGGCAGGAATAAGAGAAGAAAATGTTGAGGACCTTAAAGAAAAAAGCTTGCTTAGGCTATAGGTGAGAAGTATAAGAAGTGTAAAGTTATCCCTGAACAAGAATCTGCAAAACTTGCTGGATTCTTTACTCTTACATCACTGACACCTCAGCATAGGCCAAGATGTCAGACGAGAATTTTCGATCTTTTTTTTTCTCTGAGCTCAAAAGCTTTGTCTTTCCCTTTTTAGTTCCCTTGAGAGCACCTGAAATCAGTTTGACGAGCAGGAGTCCTACAGATATTCTCATATCTTGGCTGCCAATTCCTGCAAAATACAGGAGAGGTCAGGTCGTCCTGTACCGTCTGTCCTTCCGCCTCAGCACAGAGACCAAAATCCAAGTCCTGGAGCTCCCAGGGACTTCAGATGAGTATCTCCTTGAGGGCCTGAAGCCTGACAGTGTGTACTTGGTTCGTATCACTGCTGCAACAAGGATTGGCTGGGGAGAGGCATCTTTGTGGACTTCGCACCGAACTCCCAAGGCTACCAGTGTGAAAGGTGACTCTCAGCATACTTTGCACTGAGCACCAATGGCTTTTGTGGTTGTTGTTGGGGGTTTTGTGTTTTTTTTCTTTTTTTTTTTGATTTCAAAACTGAGTCTACAAGCTAAAACGTTTGATCAGCTCGCAAACGTGAACTAAAGCTTCCTGCACCATTTTTTTCAGTGTAAAAGACATTTCTGCCAAGTGGGACATTGCACATTAGCAGTGTGTACAGGTACTTAAAGGGTCTGAGTTGATGCATGTAAGTCTGTATTATAAACAAAATGCACGAATGTTTTGAATATGCAAATTGACTTGGTATTTGAAGTCTAATTTGAGTTGTTAAAATTGAGCTTTGGTTTACATCATTATTTAGTAATGTCGTGCAGAAGAACATTCAACTTTGCATGAATAGGTTGAAAAATATGTAATTTGAATTCACATTTGCTCTGTCTCACTTTAAAACAGGAGGTAATTTTGTAACTATTTTTGGGGTGTTATTGTTTTTCTTTAAAAATAACTACCTTATAAATGTATTCATTTATTTATTAAGATATGGAATTAAAAGCTGTTAGTATTCTGTTTTATCCTAAATTAATTTGTTAATTTAGTTTATAGGGAGTCAGACATCATAAGAAAGAAATAATTAGGTGAATACACAGACGAGTTAGAATCAAAGTCTTGAGGGAACTTTGGACTTATGGGCACCCGGATTTTTGCATGAAAAATAGTTATTTCTAGACTATAAGACTATTATGTATATTTCTTTAAAACCAGCACCAAAGTCTCCCGAGCTGCGTTTGGAGCCCATGAACTGCACAACCATTTCAGTGCAGTGGCAGCAGGACTCTGAGGACACTGCAGCTGTTCAGGGGTACAAGCTGTATTACAAGGAAGAGGGGCAGCAGGAGAACGGACCCATTCTGTTGGATGCCAGTGATCTTGAATATATTGTCAGTGGTTTAGGTGAGTATATAAAATATTTCTCATCTGTTTTGGGAGAGAGTGGCATCTTAGAGAGCTTGAATCATTAGACCTGCAGGGCAACAATGTTAGTTTGGCCATCTCTTTTCCCAGCAGTAAGCTTTGCAAGCTGCAGTTGGGCTGCTGAGGGAATAATCCTCTCACAAAACGTGTGTTGCACAACACTGAGATAACCAGATCTTGTAAATCTTGTGTAATTTGGAAGAAGGACACCCTGCTGCTTATCACAAGATGCAGAACTTATAGTTAGTAAATACTGCTAGTAAATGACCTGTCTTTTTAATATGCAGTTTTTTTCAGCTTTTTTGTATTTATGCCTGATTTAGGAACAGTGAAAGATGAATTCAAAATACCAAAGATTTTTCTCTGGTGTTTCCAGCTTATTTCTCTGTTATTTGTAGCCTCTGTCACAGCCACACTGCACAACGAGCACTGCTTGTTCACCACAGCAGCAAGTAGCCCTTGTGCACGTTATTATTCTGTTAATAATTTTAAGGAGTACCAGTAAATATTTGCAGGACTGAGCACAAAGATTAGGGCACAGAACTTGCTAAGTCCCATTGGAGTCTTTCCATTGATCACCTGACTGTTGAGATAGTTTACTTAGGGGTATTGTGGAGAATTAATCTGGACTAAATGATCAAAATTGACCTGCAGTCTTAACTAGGTCAAATGGCCTCTTGACCATGCTCAGATATTCTCATCTGCTGAATACAGTTGAGATACAATTTTAGGGAAGATTTGAGAAGAGCATCCTGGTCTGTTAACTGGACAGCTGACCATCTGTGACCATTTCTATCCAGAGCATCTGGCAGTGGCTGACTGTTTAACAGAGCTGTGAGACAAAAGAGCATTGGGTTGAAAGGATGTGGTGTCTGTGCGTCCTAAGACAGAAATTAATAATTTTTTTTCCTCTCCTCAGTATGGAATTACAGAGCAGTAATTTCAGACACACACAGATTTATTAACAGTGTGATCTACATCATATGGATTTTCTCACTACACTAATCTTCCTCAGATTAAAATACTATTTAACAGATTTATGTTCAAATATATATTATCTATGTGTTTTTATTGTTTTTTCTTTCCATGTAGACAGGAGAAAATGAAAGAAAAGTGAGTTTGGGAAATTACAACTTTCATACGATCACAGTTAACTGAATTGCAAGAAGGAATAATTCATATACTTGAGTTAACTATTCAGTCATGGTGCACATGATGTGTTGAGTGCTAATTCTTTATCATAATTCTCAGTATCTAAATATGGTGACCAAAACATATCATCTGGTTGCCATAATTTATATATTTTAAATGTACATAATCTGTGCTGCTGTAGGTTAGGTCCACTGAAGAGCATTTTTTTCAAATATCTTTAGTAGTAGTAATTTATTTTTTTTTTAATGAGATGTATTGAGTTATTTGAAGTGTATATCAAATATGGGAAGTTTTCATATGTAAGTTTCTTTGCTGTTTTCTTATTTTTGTTTGCAGTAAAAGGCACTCATTGCTACAGCTAAAAAAGGCAGCACAGGAAATTTGATTAGGTCACGATTTTCCACTGCTAAGATGATTAAATATGCTGAAGCTTTGAAAGTTCACACAGTGAACAAAGTTCTCATAGTGATAGTGCCTGTCTGGCTGCTGTGTTTGCCCATTGCCAAGCTGCCTGTTTGAATACCTTGTGCATGCTAAATTATTTCTTTGAAAACAGTACACAACCAACCTTCTTCTGCCCCCGGCAGCTGCACGTGTGGAGGATGTAACAGGTAGAATTGTAAGCAACATATAAACCCATGAAGACTGTAGCAATATCCACACATTAAAAAGGGATTTATTTGCACTTTTTAAATTTCTTGTAAGTAATCTAAATAATTTGGACTAGGACATTTATGCATGCATGTATAAATTATTAGTTATTAGGAAGCAGTCCTACCTGGTAGAATTTGAGATAAAACAAGACAAGCCACACACTGGGTTTTGTGACTGTGGTGAACTGATTCTTCATGAACTGGACAGAGGCTTCGAGTACTAATGTTCTGCCATCCATTTGCCTCTCCTGAGGACACTAAACTACTGATTTATTGACAGCCTCTTTAAAAAAAATGTCTTCATTATGAGCTACAGGAATTAGTAGAATACTGCAAGGGTGAAACTTGAAGGGGAAAAGTGTGTTTTAAGATTTTTGGTTTCATTTATGTTGGATAACACGGTCAAAAGGAAAGGTTATTCCTAATTTGGAAGAATATACTAATAGTCCTAGGTGCTTCCCCTTGGCTAAGATGGAGCAGTTTCTCATGCATTATCTGTTGCCAGTGAATTTAAATGGCTTCCAAACACTCCCTCCTTATGTCTTAGTTTGTCATGACCTAAGGCTGCTCTACTGTTCCCTGTTCTTTTGCATAGTTAATAAACTGCAAATAGACTTCCAGTGACATTTGGAGCATGTCAATACATCAGTCCAAGGAACTTTCTGCAGACATTGGTACAAATGCCAGTTGAGCAAAATCTGTGTGTTTAAATAAGACAGTTCACTTTGTGGCAATTGAAGTGCATCACAAAGTGAGAATTCATAATATTCTCTAATCAAAGAGAATATTAGCATTGTTATTATAAGCACTGTTGATTGCCTTGATTGTTGGTAGCATTGATGTAACTACTGTAAATGATTGCAAATGTCTGCAGGACTCTTGATGGAAGGATAATTATGACAGGTAAAGCAGACTCAGCAATGCTAGTGTGAAATAGATTACAGTGATTGAACAGGAAATGTAGCAATATGAATGTTATGCTGCATGTTTTAGTCTCTTGTTGGTTCCTACCTTGTTTTCTGAGAATTGACCTCTCTTACTCCAGTGTAGGTCTACCCAGTTACCTCTGTGTATTTTTAAAGGGGATTATTTAGTATGATAGTCACCACGTAAATAGAATTAAATGATCTGATCAGAGTCAGTTCTGCCATTCTCAAAATAAATATCCCCAGTTTCACACAGACATTTGTTTGTGTTAAAGGTCTTGGCATTTATTTTTCAATAGCAGGCCATTTCCTAGTCCAGTGTAAAATTCCATTATTACTTGAATTTGCCACAGGAGCAGACCCTTGGGTGCATACCATGCATTTTTGCCTCTATTTTTAATTCTTCCTTTGCTTCCTCCTGGTCTAGAAATTTTTTCCTTACAGAAAGTCTTTCACTGTGAGACTTGAGTCTACAGGTTCTGTTTCTGTAATGGTTCAGAATACATGTGTTCAGAAGTTGAAGTGAGTTTTGCTGGTGGAAGAGCTTGTTGGGGAACCTTCTCGCTGTGCAGCAGGAGGGGAGTTGGCAAAACTTGAAAGTTAATATGAATGTCCAAAGAAGCTCATCACCCCCTTTAAACATGTTCAGATAATTTTTTTCCAAGAGTATTTTAAGCATGTGCATATGCATCCATGCCTCCATGGTGCTCACTACTCTGCTAAGTGGACTGTTGGCCTGTCAGGGCTCACTCTGTTTGCAGCTTATGACTGGCAGTGACTCACAAGAGCCCATTTGAAGCTTATCTGGGAGGATAATATCAAATTCAAATTCTTGGTTATGAAACTCAAGAAAGTGTGATCAATTCTTATGCTGTAACACAAGAATGCTGTTCTTCAAGCTGCCTGGAAGTTCCCCTTTCTGAACTTCACTTTTCAGTTCTTATCATGCTGGCAATTAATTAAATGAATGCCACTGGTGATGGGGGATTGCAGCTTGTTCCTGCCGTTAGCCTCCAAGCTTCTGTGCTTGGAAGGAGGGAGGAAAGCAAGAATTCACTCTGCTAAACTTGTTCTGTCTGGGAGCTGTCCCACCTTCAGGGATGGAGTGACAGTGAGGATTTCAGACAGTGGCACTTTGGTGGCAAGGCAAAGGTAGGGTTTCTAAATGCACAGGAAGCCTTGAGGGCAGCAGGCAGTGGCAGAGATGTGCACACAGGCTGGAGGTGCTCTTTTGTCTCTGTCCTGATGATATCGCAGCATTTTCACACGGACACCTCAGGGGATGGAAAAACTGGTCTGTTAGCTTTGTGTGCTGTGCTGGGAGCTGCAGCCCCCAGGAGCACTGCTGGCTCCCCAGGGCTTGGGGCTACAGGGGGATGGGAGAAGCTGCCAAGCGATTGGATGGCCATGAAATGGTGAGTATCTGCTTAAAATAAATAATTAAATGAATAAATTCCTTGGTGATTCCTGAGAGGCTTGGAGGCACCTCAAGCTTTCTCTCTGGGAAAGCTTCTTCTATGCTGTTTAACATGAGGTGCATCATAACCCTCTGCTGCTTCTCCTGGTACTCAAGTTTTACATTATCCAGTGGCATTTCCCTTGCCCCAGTCTAGTACTTTTGGAAAAATAATTAGATTCTGTCAGACTCATCTGTGTCATTACTCCAGAAAGTTTGACCTTAATCAGGAGAAACTTCTCTGCCTGAAAGCTCTTCTGTGTCCTACCTCTTTCCAGTCGCAGAGAGGAGAAATAAAGCAAAGTGCATTTCCCTGCCCTCCTTGACTCGGACAAAAGTGAAGAATTTGTCAAGGTCTAAATGACACAAAGGCACATTTTGTGACCCTGTGTGGTGTTCCCCTTTGGAAAGGGGGCTTCTGCTGAAGAATTAGCCAACTACCTACAACACTTAGGATTCCCCCAGAGACTTGGCCTTCAGTTGTTTCATTTCCCCTGGATCTATTTATATCACATTACAACCATGACTGTAGCTAAGCTTTATTCCAGGGCAGCAAAGATGACAAGGTCATTCTGTAGTCTATAGAAATTAAATAAGGGTGTGTAAGAAGAGTCAATGCAAAGAATTCGTCCACTTAAACTGCCTGATGTATGTCACCCAAGTGCCTCTGGTAATGATTCTGTAAAAGTGCTTATCAGTTTTCATAAAGCAGTTGATATGATGGTCAGATAGGACATAGTGGTTTCATTTGTATCATATTGCAAGTGAATGTACTGGAAAAATGTAAGTTTTAAAAACTTAATGTCATCTTAGACAGCTCTGATGACATCTTTCTTATTAAGAACTGCAAATGCTGTATTACTGAGAAGAGAAGGAACATTGTAAGAGCATTTAGTGTGTTAATGTGGTTATTTCTGATAGCTAGGGTTATAATTTCAGTTTTATCTCGTGTTTTATTGGTGTCAAAATGTAGTCTCACATACTTGAAACTGAGAATTCTGGGATACTCAAAACTGGGGGGGGGGAGTTGGTACTGCTTTTTGGTTATAAGTCACTACTGAAATTTATCTTGTGATTCCCATACAAATTCAAGGAGCAAGGCATTCTTACAGTTTCATGAAATGATGTGAAAGAAACACAGGTCTTTCTTGAGAAACAATTTTTTTTTTTTTAGTTTCATTGTTAACTGTTCTCAAATGGCATTCAATACAATATAATGTAGTATTACAGATACACTTTTTTTTTGCTTGAGGTATTTTATATCGGATCAGACATGCAGGGTGCTGAAGACAGCTCTGTTAAAAAAATAATTTAGAAATTACTTTAGTTCTTAATAAAGATCAACTAAAAGCTCAACTTTCTTGCTTAGGAAACCAGATGATAGCACTGTCTGCTGTATATACTGTAGTCATTATATTTACATTGCTACATAGTGGAAAGTGTCTAATAGCTCAGTAGGTGACCAGGACAAATATTATCATTTATTTCCACTGTTTACAGCTGGGTCAGTCTAGTGTTTACTCACGCTGATTACATCCTTAAACTAAACCTCTTATCTGTCAATTCTCCTGATTGTGTGTAACAGGCTTGCTACTACTACTTATCAGCTAAAACATAAGGGATTTGCTGAGAGAGGGGAGGAGGAATCGCTCATACTGCACAGTAATAAAACCAAAAGCCCTAGAAGTAAACTGGGCATGTTTAAAATCAACCTCTTCCTCAGCTAACTGTGACCTCTTTCTCTTCTGCAGACAAGACAGATTATGTATATTTGTAGTTAACAAACCCGAGCCCTTGCCTAGTCCTGCTGTGACACTGCGGTTCTGCTGCACGTCGATAAACAAGAGACACACATTCCTTGCTTCATAATCATGAAAGGCAGACCTGTCACCACTCTAAATGAGTCTGTCTTCCAAATGCAGATGTGGCATATCTGCATATAATTTTTTTTCTTTCAGGTTTTGAAAGGTAGATCATAGATTAAAAGAGAGAGTGGAAGAGGCTTTATTACTCTAAGTTTTTTAACTGGCAAAATATCAAAGCAAATGCTGCTTTGATAGAATTTAACCTCTTTTATAAAAGGAACCATATTGCATTTTACAGGCTGTAAGTGTAAATAGAGATCAAACTGCATTTTCTGTTTTGTTGTGAATTACAAACTGTCGCATTGTGTTTTGTTTCTAGTGCATGTCAGTGCTAGTCATTTCTCTAGATCTGTTTGTAGCAGAAAGCTCCTTCTATGTTGAGATTTACTGTTCTTGCTTGTGCAAGAACTAGGCTGGGTGGCAGAGGCAGAGAAAGCATCAAGCCTCTGTTTTGTGCAGCGTTACTTGTCATGTACTTGTTGGTCCATGTGCAGCTGGGGTGCACTGGGGCAAGCGAGCAGGGAATGTCGGGAGGTTGCACAGCACAAATCTGCTGACATGAGGTGACCAGACACAGATTCACAGACTCACCCACTTGGTTCATGACTCCCTTAGGGAAGAAAAATACTGCACTGCTCTGTTTAGGTGAAAAATTGATTCACTCGGGTTGTAAATTGAATTCTTACTGAGCAAAACTGAAGCTGGGGTTGAACTTTGTGGCCCTTTCTTGGAGCTTATTGGCGTGGCATCCATTACAACAACTGGGTCTTGGGCTCAGCTTTAGTTAAGCACTCTTGCACACGACTGAGTGGGAATCCTAGATAAATATCAGCTTGTTCTGAGCAGATTTGCTGGGGAGCAGCCAGTTAACTGTCAGCAGCTAATGCTGCATAGTTTTTATGCAGTTCAAGAGCCACATCTGTAAAAAACTGCAGTGCCTTCCTTCCTGTGTAGTTCTGCCATTATTTGTTTCGCATTGTGCAATATTGCAGATGTGTGTCATATTTTCACCTGAATTTTTGTTCTTAAAAAAAAGATTACCTTATCATGCATGTTTTCTGATAGCATTTAAGTTTCACATCACAGTTACTTCTGCCCGTATTTTTCTTTTTGAAAGTAAATGTTATTTTCATACAATGCATTTGTAATTGAAAGCTTTAATTAATGTTTAATGTATTTGTCATTTTTAAATGATTCCATCAAGCCTCTGAATAGGTTACCAATTTAGCCAGTAATCAACTTCAGTAGGTGCTGGAATACTGACATCTGTAACCTCTGCATTAGCAGCATAACTGGTTTCGGTGCTGATTAAAATGTTATATGAGACAGACACCAAGAGGAATCGCTAGGCTTTCTTTGAATTAACTGCAGTCATGGAATGGCTCTAAAACTCATGGAAAATTATTAATTTGTCAACATGATAAGCACTTAATCTTGGGTCAGAAAGGTGCATTCTTGTTCTCTTAGACAGTTAAGATCTTTCAGAAACAGGTAGATTGTGTGTCGGAAGGATTGCTTAATATATTTTTGTGTAACCTTCTTGCACATGCCCACTGCACTGTTCCAGTTTGGAGCCATTTATTTGGGAAAATAGTCCTGACATCCTCATTTAAACATGCCTTGACTTTTGCAGTAATTCATTTTAACTTCCCAAGCTAGTGGCTCTTTAAAGGGGAAGGACACAATGAACTCAAGTGCAGAATAAAGATTGAATGTACTGTACTTCAAAAAACCAAAACAGAGTGCTAAGACCAGTTAAGCCCGACTCTCTAAAGAGATAGTGTGAGCTGTCAGGATGAGGGAAGTTTCATTGTTTCACGGGACAATGCCTTGTAGTGATGTTAAAAGCACTAATGTACAGTTATGGGCTTTACTAAGGCAACAGGAGAGATTATATTCCATTGGCCCACTCCGGTAGCGTGGAGGGTTGTTGCCTATTTTTGAGAGACTTTCGGTCTCTTTATCAGCTCTCCCCATAACTGGGTTGGATACATTTGTCTCAGGACATCAGACTAGTTGTGTCACAACTTGCAGAACTGGAATCAAGGGTGGAATCAAGCCTTCCAAGTAGGAGG
The DNA here is from genome assembly GCF_003945595.2 of Pipra filicauda. Lineage (NCBI taxonomy): Eukaryota > Metazoa > Chordata > Aves > Passeriformes > Pipridae > Pipra > Pipra filicauda. The sequence continues at coordinate 4,183,056 of NW_024104976.1, read as the reverse complement.
GGGAGATTTTTTGCACTCTGGCAAGATAACGTACCAGCCTATAGCAAAGCAAAATGTGTTGTGTCTTCAGACTGCTGGAAGGTAAACTTCTCCGTGGTGGGAAAGCGATTAGAATCTTGCAGGAAATCTCTCTGCTGCTCTGTGTTCTCAGGGTAGAAATTCCACCATTTAGAGCTAAACCTGTGTGGGAATTCAGTCGGGAAATTGTGTCATGTTGATTGAGTAACAGTTAGGATGTATGCAAATAGTGTTCCATTGTTCCTTTGCTGGAGCTGAAGGTTAAAATTTGCTTCATGAAAAGGACATATTGATCACTCCTTACAAGAAGAAAGTAGTAAATGACTTTAACACAAAACCTCTGAGTTGCTTTTGAAATGTTTCTAAGTATTATAATGAATATGTAATAGTATACATTTTGATAGCTATAAAGTAAAAGTGACCAATAAATAAGGACAAATTTCTTGGAACTGGAAATTGTTAAATGTGTACCCCTGTTTAAAGGTAAAAGCAATCAAGCAGATAACAATGGCAGGAATGACCAGACAACTGCTAAAGTTTCTTAAGTAAACCAACAAAATAAAGCAAACCAGACAAAAAACTCCCAGAAAACCGAACAACTAAGTGCATTCCTGCTATACAGGATTTAATCAGAACTTTAAATACAGTGGTTGATTTTTTTTTTTTCTTCCTGAAATGAGAGGATTTGTCTCTGGGAGACAGCATTATTTAATTTGCTATTTATTGGACTTCATTAGTAAAATACTTAAGTCCTGGATTGCAAAGAAACTGCTCCTTGGAGAAAGCTTAGAGAAAACTCCTGTTATAGGAAATTAAATCAACATTGTCCATTAATCATACTGCATGTCAACCCCCAGACCTCTCTTGATTGTTCTTGGTGAATGTGAGGAACCATTAGATGTGTGAGGTCCTTAAAGGTCTGAGTAAGTCAAAGGGGAAGAGTTTAAAAAAATGCCACCATTAGCACATGAAAGAGACTTCAGAGTGGACAGAAGAAAACATTTGCTGTACAGGGCTAGTTATATTTCTTATTTTTTTTTCACTCTTTTCCTTTTTATTTATTATTTTCTTCCGTTGTTAAACAACAATCCAGATGTTGTGATCAAAATGTTAATTTATTCTGAGGTTTTTTCATTAAATTTTTTGGGTCATGTTACCAGTTGTAGTTGTATGGGAAAGGTAAAAGTTAGGGGGATCTTTGCAGTTTCTGTGTTAGTGATAAGTAAATGCACTTCTAAAGCAAAGCCAACAGATTTTGTGGTAGATTTGCTGCCTTCAGCGACACCTTGGCTATATATTTGCCATGAAGACATTGTTGCTAACAGAAGCATTTTTCAATTTGGGGAAAAGATGCGATTTCGATAAAGCCCATGTTTGTTTTTTTCAGGCTGCCTGGAGTCACACTTCTGTGGCAAATGAAGGGGGGGATGCAGGAAGTGGGGAAAGAAACAATCTTGTGTTGGAAAAAGCTGCTCTTGCTGTAAAACTTCTCTTCCAAATGACTTTTTTTTTTTCCATCTGGGAAAAAGGCTCACTAGAAAAAATATTTGCATAAAAAATGTATTTCAACATTTATACTCACTTTCACAGTGTTTTTACCATTATCATAGCTGAATATTGTACCCCTTCTCAAGGTGGTTATCATTACAAAACAAAACTATTTGTTACTGCATGTGCTTGTAGAAGCTGGGATAGGGAAATACATTCTTGATCCTGTTTGGTACCTCAGTTAAAGACTTGAGTTTTCTGCCTCTCATGGCATCCAGTTGTGCGTGCTGTGGCTCTTTGTCCAACTGTCACATTTGTATACTCAGACAGAGGAGGAAACACAAAATATTGTGTGCAAATGTGTCTTGAAAATGTGGTCTGTATATCAGCCCCCCCGGATTTTTTTTAAGGCAATTGAGCAGGAGATATTTTGAAGTAGTAGTAGGTAGGATGGTGTATGTGGGGGAAGAGAGGCAGATGGGTGGGTGTTGCACTGCTGTGCCTTGTGTCCATTTACCCCTCATTTACCCACTTTCTCCTTTGTATATTTTAGAAGCAGAGAGGGATGTGCTCACAGCCTGTTGCTTAGCTCTGTATCTGTGTGTCTATATTTGCATGTGTATATAGACACTGCTGGGAGAAGAATAGGATATCTTCTTGATCCTGCTTGTCTTGGTGTAGTCCAGCACCTCTCCATCACAGTCATACCTCTTACTATATTAGTCTTTTGTATTAATTTTTATTTTCATGATAATTGCTAATGTTAGACTAATTTAGCCTTTTTTCTTTCTTCATGTCTTGGCTGCCTTCTCACTGCTTCTCACACCTGCCTTTACTTTCTCTTAGTTTCTCATCAGCCCTTGTTGCCTTGGTGACAATCACTTGCCTTAGAAGACGTGTATCTGTAGCACTCCCTGCCAGTTATTTGTGCTGGAAAACTTTTCCCAGAGGTGGTTTGAATGTATTAAGTCACTGTATGTTATCCAAGCAGAGTAGACACACACATGGGCTGTGATTGAGTGTGACTGTCACATAGGCAGTGACAGTCATCCCTCTCCTTCAGAAATGACAGAAATGATCATGCTTCCAGTCAACCCAATAAAATACCTGAAGAAAAGCATCAAAGCACAGTCAAGTTGTAGGACAGAAAAGTGAATTACTTAGTATGATTCAGAGTGCAGGCACAAGCCCATGGTACTGCAGTTGACCCAGCAGTGCCTACACCTCCCTCTTTTCTTTGAGCCTCCCTGTTGGAAGATCTGCCTCTGAAGGGTCATCTTCCCTCATGTTGGAGCCAGGAGGAGTCTCCCAGTGGGACCCCCAAAGCCTGTGTTGTCTCTTGTGCCCCTGTGCAGGGCAGCTGAAACACTGCCCGGAGCATGTGGCAAAAATCCACTTTAGGCAGTTACTTGTATTTCTGCTTTTCTGCTAATAACACATGTGTTCATCTGTCTGTGCTAAGAACATGTGCTGTGTTCTTCCAGCACTTCATAAGCATTCCTGGGAGTTTCACAGGTGAGGAGTGTTCACTGTCCTGTCTTACAAACTGGGTACCTGAAACACAGAGAAGAGAAGGGCCATTTTTATGGAGCTGTTCAGGTATTGATGGTTTAACCCGAGTGTGATATGATATCTCTGAAATCAGTGACAGAACTGAGCTGTAAATGTCCAGATTTCCAGCTTTGTGTTCAGTCTATTAGATAACAGCTCCCCCTTGAGGGAAACGTCTTTTATTAATAAATTCATAACACGGCTTTTCAATCACTGGAGTTTTTGTGTGGGTAGGTTTGAGGTTCACAGTTTCACCAGGCTGTGTAAAATGAAACGGGGTCCTGGTGGCTGTGTTGTGTCCCAGCCAGCTGGCCAGGGGCTCGCTCTGTTGCCTTGGGATGTTGCTCAGCGCTCAGAATTCATCAAAGTTCAGCTCTGAGCACAATGAAGCAGCAAAAGCTGGCACTTTTGGGAGAAAACACCCCCCACTCCTTGTGTACCTGTCCCTGCTAATTCGTGCTGCTCCTCTGTGCTTGCACGCTCCTGACAGTCGTGAGGGTGCACAGGGACGTGGTGGGAAGTCGAACAAGGCTGTGGCAGGAGTGGCTGGGGCTGAGGGCAAGCAGGCTGGCTTCTGTCAGCAGCAGCGTTGGCTAATGCTGCTTTAAAATGCTCATCAAACTGCAGGCTCAACTCAGCATTTGTAAAGCTGAATTAATGATGCGGAACCCTTTTAATTGTACAAAGGAAGATAGCTAGCTAAGAGTTAAGTAGCTGTGTGTTTATTTTACTTAAGCAATCAGTCAGACTGCTTTCCATTTTCCAAGTGTTGTATAAACTTCATATGCAGAGGAATTACATCAAGATAATTTTGTTCTCCTTTTTTCAACCAAAATAGTGACATAGCTTGGATTTAAATCTTGAATGCATTAGGAAAGTTAACAAAAATAGCCTTGATTATGAGTACTCTTCTAGTCTTTTACTCTGTACCTTTCAGTTTGTTAACACAATGTTTGACATGTATTCAATTCTTGTTCTTCACAAAACTATTCAAAAAAATACGGTGGGTAAGGCAAAAGGTTGACATTACAACTTGTCTGTAGTCAAACATTTGGACAACAGTAGCATTGCTTACTATGAGAAGTGATTTTGTTTATTAAAAAAAAGTTAAAGAAAAACATTTTAAAGGAAAAATTTACACCAAATTCCCAAGTATATAATTGTTGAAAACAGTTTACACATATAAAAAAAATTTGTGAAGAAAGGGATAAATCAGTAAAATTCTCTTTCAGTTTCTGCAAAGTTGTGTTTTCTTTTCCATGTTGTTATTGTTATTCTTGGCATCCTTTAAAGTACCGTAGTTTTTACTTGTAGTAAGTAATATCTACATTAAAAACATGTAATGTTATAATCCATTTCCAAGTGAGGGAAAGATACATTTTTGTCTTTATAAAACACCACAAAGTATAAAATAAATAGTAGGTACTGTGTTGTCAACCAGAAGAGCAAAAGATTTTCAAAAGTTTCAGGAAGCCTGAAATCCTTCGGGCTACTCTTGTTTAGATGCTTCTTTGTGTGGACATTAAACTACGTCTTTGTGGAAGGGTACTCAGGCCACAGTTCAGAGAATTATTCTGTATAAAGAATTTGAGCTCCTGACAATATTAGGTCCAAATTCAGATTGCACCTCTTTTACACCACCTGCAAGATTTGTCTATGGTGCTTTCAAGAATACTGTTTCAGAAATTTGGTCTTAATTAAATAGTCTTCAAATAAACCATTAACGTCTATTTAACTAAAAACAACAACAACATTAACTTGCACAGCTGCTGCCACTAATATGGACTGAGTAATCCTCCTGATAAATTATCTCAGAAGAGCAGAGTCTGGTCATGGAAGGAGATGAACACAAGATGGTTCTGGGAGGAATCAGTGTGGAGATGAAAAGTCATGATTTTTTTACAGAGAAGCAGATTCTCCTGGCCTTCTAGTTGGGCATTTTCATTAAATTTAAGCATACTGATAGCATTCAAGAAGGAGTATAAGTATGTAGTTTTTCAGGCTTCATTGCCTGGTCACTTATTGTGTCCTTTCAATAAACTTTTCTGTGCTAATTCATACCACAAAAATCATTATGAATCGGTCATGACAGTGTACCATTGAATATAACGCTGGTGAATATTAGAGTCAAGGATGTTATAGGGTCATGGGTACTTTTATTGTCATTACAGATGGAAATTTTCTTCAGGGCATGTTTTAGAAGTTTGGGATACGCTGTATGAAAATGTAAAGACTAAAAATAACACTGCTGTGCCAAATCATTAGGAAGGTGGTTCAGCATAATCTAAATGTAATTAAAATGCTAAATGTCAAAGATATGCAACTAGTCAGAGAGAGACTGTAGGGAATGAGACTGCTAAGAAGATAGTGAGGGAAAAGTAACAGATATGTTCATGTATGGAGAGAGATAATGCAATGGCTTTTGTGGCTGAGGGAACAGAGACCCGTGTCCTTATGCCATCATGCTTCAGGTGAAATTACCTGCTGAGCTAAGGCATTTGAGGGGAACTCTTTACAAGTACAAGGGAAGACTTTACAAGCTGTCTTCCCTGCTTCCTGGTTTATTAATGTGTGTAATTGGCAAATATTTAGCATTATATGATAGATTTTCAATTAATACTTTACATTGAAAGTAATGTACAAAGGAAGCTTGATGACAGTCTTTTTTTTTTCTAAGTTTTTTTTTGTTTTAATGCACCTGAATTTAACTTCAGCAAATGAAGTATGAGAGTTGTCATATTAGAAGCAGTACACGTATCAGACTAGCTGGCAGCCTATGACAAATGGGTCAGGTTAGCAATGTCACTATAAAGTTTGTCAGCTGTCTGGGTTAACTTGCCCCTCTACCCAGTGCTCGACAAATGAGTGCCAAATTTTGAGCTTCATTAAGTGGTTGCTTTATTTATATTTGCAAGGAGCCTGTAGAATAATATTTCTGCGCTCACACAGCTGTGTGTGGACACAGGGTGTAGATAGGTGTCTGTCTGTATGTCTGGTCATGCACCTCCACTACCTGTGTCCAACAAATACCAGGGAACGCTGCGGGAGCAAGAGCAGACATGGCCCTTGACACCTGCAATAACAGAACATCCCACTGAAGTTTGGGCCCTAATTACAGCTGCAGCTGGATATGGTCCATGCAGCCAATATTTGCCTTAAGAAAAATACAGTGGTGGTTTCCACTTGCATGTATTTTGTTTGTTTTATAGATATAGATATATTTATCATGACTGACTTGTTTTATATCTAGCAAGTTGAGTGTGTTTTAGTGCAGTTCTTTGTTGCCCTCTCCAGGAGGAAAGAGCCAGACTGGTTGTTAATTGCCCTGCCTGAAACTTTTGCATCTTGCAGTCATTCTTGGAACAGCACAACTCCTAAAGCTTGAGATCTGAGTCACCAGACCACAGATGTTTTTGCAATGAAACTGTGCACCTCCTACAAAGTCACTGTGGTGCAAGTAATGATAGATAGTGTTTTCATTTTGCTGCACAAAAGGGTCAAAATGGCATGAGGAGTCTATGACAGAGCAGCAGAAAATGTTGGTTCTGAAAGAAAATTTATATCATAGCTCCAGGGGAAAGTTTGGGCACTGTGAACAGATTGCCTTTGTCATCGTGTACAAATGTGTTGTTTGTAAGGTGATGCTGGATGTCAGGCAGTCAGTGCATAGTGACTGTATGATAGAGCTTGGTACCTAAACAGATGTTAAACCAAATTTGATAGAGTGCTTACAGCACTGTGTTTTGATGCATCTTCTGGAAGCATTCTTCTTAACATGAAGGCCAGGCAAATTGCCTAAACTTTCCTCCAGTCTGCAACCCAGAAATGTTTGTCTCCACTGGGAAGATCATCCTTTCAGTCACTTGCATGTTGTGGAAAAGAACCTTTTATAGCACACTCCTGTTTTGAGGCATGTTTTTAGCAGCACTGTGTGTGATTGTCTTTTCTCCCGACCCACTGCTGTAATGTTTGATTCACTGTTTTCTGTCACTCGTGCGTGGCTCGGTTGCTGTATGTAAGGGAACCTGTTGTATGGGATGGCACATCCTATTTGGACCACTGCATGAATTCTCAGTGGACATATCTGTGTTAATAACTGGGGTAATTACAGCTCTGCTGGTTCCTTTGGACACTCTTTCCCTCCCCCCTCACCCTCCCTTTCTTCTTCCAGAGATGGCCTCTCTACATAATTCCATTAAAGTGATTGTGCTTGGAGGGGTGGACTGAGGGGCAGTGCTCTCATCTTTCAAAGCAGGACCAATGAGCTGTGTGCTTTCCACTGGGCAGCAACAAAAGAAAAGGTCTCTCAGAAGAAAAGACGAGCACAAAAGATCAAAATTAGGTGTTTGTCCAGGCCTCTGGTATTGCTTTCAAGTTAGCTTTTGAGGGCTCACTTTGAAAACGGTGAGCCAGGCTAGTTAACATAAGGGTGTCTGCTGGTTTAGAGAGCACTGGTACAATAATATTGGAAGGGAGCTTTTTGCTTGTGCAGTTTAACAGTTCTCTGAAACACATGAGAAACAGGGGGACTGATGGCAGACCTTACAGGCAGAGGGGGAATGTTCTGTGCCGGTGAGGAAATCGAGCACACTTAAAATCCTTGACATCTGCTTCACTTGTTTTAAAAAGATTAGAGACATTTAGGTATTTTTCGTTTCCTTAGGCTCCAAAAGGCCAAAATGCCGTGTGCTGGGAATCCATCCTGCCCCTCCAGCCCTCCCCCAGCACTTTTTTCTGTATGAAGCTGCTATTGCTGATGGTGGGCAGTAGGAGAGGTGATGTTTTTACTGCAAGGGGGTGTGAGGTGTTGTTTGTCCTGGGGCCCTCCAAGGGGATAGAGCAAAGCTACAAAAGGGATACAGACCCTTTTCAGATTTAGACAAATAAGCCAGAGCCATCCAAAGCGTGGAAAGCCAGACTGTTTAGCTGGATCAATTCACATGTGTCATATGTTCTAGTTTCTACCAAAATAAACTTCTACAATGTTGTACAAAGAACAAATTGCTTAGTTTCTACTTCAGTTATTTGGTTTGCAAAGGAAAACATGAGTATCACAGACAGTCTTTGTTCCATCTAACTGTTTAAAGTTACCTTTAAATTGAAAAAGAAACCATGAGATGTAAAATGCTGGCAATTTATAACTGCTCAAACTACTTTAATCTGATATTAAAGGGATGTTATTTAAAATGTGTGGTCAATTGAAATTCTAAGTCCTTTAAAAATAAGAGAAATTAAATACTATTATTTGAAGCTAATAATAATGCTTAGAAATTGCATATCCAGAGGCTCAACAAGATTTTAAAAGCAGTAATAGAACAAGATTGTTAAACTGTGTTTATTTAATTAATCATGTGTACTCAAACAAAGTAAAAGGGCATTCTTCAGAAAAGAGAAATAAAATCCAGTACTGAAAATCTGAGAGGGAATACCTGATTTTGAGAGGAACAGACTTGAATCTGTATCATCCTTCTGCTTCCCAGATTTATGTTACTGTTTGGCTTGATGTGCTTCTCTCTGTCCCTTTTGTCTGGTATATTTGAAATGTATTTGCTTATTTTCCTAATAAGTTTCTGCTGTATTTACATTACTTTGCTTCAAAAGTACATTTTTAAGGATAGTATTTCTCAGTGCTCTTCCTTTCCCACCCTTCCCCCTTAATAATTCCCCTGGACCTCTGTTGCTTGGAGCAGACTTTGGCTAGCCCCAGATTCGATGTCAAAGGCCATGACCCGATGTCAGAGCAGCCCATGCTGCTGGCCTCTTCTTTGAATAATTATCTGGAGTTTATTGTGTTGAAGGGATGGGCTTGGGGGCAGCACAGTCACCCTGGCAAACCAGACCAATGAGCTATCCAGCCGGACCACTACCCAACAATGGATCTGTGGGTTACACAAAAAATCCAGCAGCACAAAAGATTAAATTAAAAATGGACATTTGGGCACAGAAGTTTTGTCCTTAGAACAACCATTTTTTTCAACCTTCTGAATGTACTGTGGTTTTGATACCTCCAGTTGAAAGGAAAAAAGTGTTATTTTAAATTTTGTATGTAAGCTAGAACCAAACTGAAAAAATTTTCTTATCACCTTCCCCAGCCATTAGAATTGCCATACTGGCTGTATATTCAGAAGTTATTTCTAGGTTTCTAGTCACTGAACTTGGCCCAAAACATCAAGACACTGAACTTTTCTGTTTGTTTGGTTGGTTTTTTTCTCTAGAAATTCAATGCAATCCCAATTCTTTTAGAAACAAGAATGAAACCCCCAGTACTTTAATTTCTGTCAATATTTTCCTTCTAAGTTGCTGAGAACAGGGATGTTTGAAACAGGTATGAAAGTATGTTCCAACAGTAAATGATAGTAAAATGTCCATTTCCTTTCAGCTTCCTTATCTTTTCCTCTCCCCAAAGAGGACTTAAAATGTCTGAAATCCAAATTGTGTAGTGCTGTCTCTTCTTATCAGGACTGAATGAAAGGCTGCTGGAGGTGGACTCACTGTTCTGGAGGGGTGGAAAAAAAAAAAGTTCTTTCATGGTCTGACCTCGGATTCTTTCTTAATTTTATCTAGCCCTGACCTGTTGGCTCTGCTCTGGCTCCTTTCAAGGCCTTCAGAGCTTCACAAACATGCAGCAGCTGAAAGAAACAATGACAGGGCTTTTAGGGGTTGCAATATTACACTCTCTTGTAACCTTGGCTAAGTAGCCTGTAAACAGATGCTTTCTCTGAAGCATTTGCCAGAAAGCCAAAATCTTGGCTGTTCATACCAGCAAGCACTTTGTAACACTTTTGATTCAGGACTCTTCATTTTGTATTCAGTGTAAGCTTCAGCTGAATGAACAGTGACCCAGGGTGTGTCTCATGTGTACAGTGTGGTTGTAGAACTTGCTGTTACAGGTTTTATACTTATCTTTACTGCTATAAATTTGCCTGGAACAGAAGAATTGTATGAAGAAAAATTATCAAGGTCTCAATGGGATAAAGGCACATTGGTCTTTTGCAGAAAACTGATTTGAATGTACCATTAAAATCTAATCAGAACATTTGCATTTCTCTGTGTTCTTTTGAGAAGGGAGGATGAATTAGGATTTTTCATTGGTTGTGTGGTTAGTGTCATGCTGCTTTAGTCTTAGAGGATTTTAATTTTGTAATAGAATATTGAGAGTGGAATTTTTGTTCCACTGTGAATATGCAAGTGACTTTATTCTTAGTAACTTCTTCTAAAAGCTTGGTCTGTGCAATCTTGGTAATTTAAGAATGAGGTTGCTGCATGATAAAGTACTTCACCAGCTGCGAAGTGATTATAAGCATGTTTCTGGTTTTAGTTGTTTAACTGTGAATACAGGCATTTAATCTTTGATGCTTCTAGTTTTCCCAGCTGTGTCCATTGGAAGTGCATGAGGACACCACCTGGCAGTCATGAGGTATAACTCTATCAGATGGAACTAACCTGCAGTGGTTGGAGAGATGTTCCTTCCTCTCCCCGTGTCACTTTTATCACCAGGGAAATGACTTCAAAAAAGAGAGCCTTATTTTCTAATTTCCCTGCCATTCCCCCAAATAATGGTAGCTGCTACAGCAATCACCCCAGCAACACCTGGGTTTTCAGTGGATATATTTCCGAGGCCTGTAAGGGTCAGGAACAATGCCAGATTGTTTTATAAATTTCTGTGTATTTGTTTCACTATTTTAGAAGAACTGAAGAGCTAAGTTTGGGACAGTAACTCAGTGGAATTCCACAGAATACATAAACACACACTAAAACTAGTTCTGACATGAGAAAATATCAACTCTATGGTTGCTTTTGCCTACTACTGTGTATGTATTTACTGGACCATTTATATTTTCCTAGACTTTGAAAACTAGGCTCTGAATGTTTAATCCATGTTTAACTAATAAATATACATCACTTGAACATATTAAAATCTTAAGTTTTGAGAAAGGAAATGTGACTAACTGAATATGAGTATTTCTGACTGACAGCTGCTCTGCAAGTTCTCCCCTCACTGAAAGAAGAATGAAAGATTTACATAGAAGCATCTGATGGCAGTAGTAAAGGATACTGAATGATTTTGAGCTGGTGCGATAAAATGTGGATGTTCCAATGAAATGTAGAGCAGCAGAACTGCCAATAAGTCAAGTCTCAATTCTTGGTGATATTTCTGCAGTTTCTCTCAGTTTCCCACATCCAGATAGATGAGCAGCTGTGGTTCTTCCTCCATGCTGGGGAATAAAATGACTTGTCACAACATCAGGGTTAGAACATCTGAGTGCACTGTAGTATTTTTCTTGAAGGATCTGTTTGTAACTGCTATGAGCTTCCTGTCTGCTTCCTGAGAAGCTAAACCTAATCTCTAAGATTATATCTCAGAGATATAGTAATACAAGTAAATAATTGTCACCCAACCTCTTTTGGAGCTTCAGCTACTGTAATGTTTAATGTTTTTCCAAGTTACAATCCGTGTTTTAAATTATAGTTCAACTTAATTGTTTTGCTCATATTTGCAGTATTTAACTTTACCAGTTTTACTATGAGGTACAGAACCAACTCCAACTCACAAAACAAAGAGAAGGCTCCCCCCTGTGTCTCTCTGCTGAAAGACCTATCAGGGTTGGATCTGCAGGACTCACTGCAAATTTTTATGGAGAGTGAATGGCAGGACATGGGGATCCGGAGGAGTATCACTGTGGAGCAGTGCCATAGGAAAATGCCAAACAGTGATTTTTGGGACAGTATCTATTTTGGTAGTTTGAAATTAATAAATGTAAAGCATTCTTAGCTTTTTCCCACTCTTATTTTATAGGAATATTATTACCACAGGCGAAATTTGTGTCTCTGGTGAAACCATTATTCTTGTGTTCTTAATACTGACAGGTTTTGGTTACATAAAAAGGAGGTGTGAAGCAGGTCCGTTAACTGTGTGAAACTACTCCAAATTATCACATCCAGCCTATAATGTCTTCTAAGACAGTCTCTGTGTGCTTGAGGCACTCATGTAACAACATTTATGAATTAGCCCTAGTGTGTTTCTATCAACATCAGTGCCAGCCCTTTGATTTATATGAACGGTGCAGGTTTTGCGTCCTTTCCACCAGCTGATTTAAGTAATAACAATAAAAATGCCTATTAAAAACCTGTAGATGTTGTGACAGTTTTAAAACAATCGAATACCAACACTAAAAAAACCCAAATGATATTCAACAGAAACAAATTAACTGAAAAAAAAATCATCCAGCTGATTAATAAATAGGCTACAGAATTGCTCCTCTTCATCTTAGGTCTGTGAACAAGCCTTCAACCATTACACAAATGCTGGCAATTTCAAGAACTATTCAGTGTTACCAGTTATTCAGAGAAATTTTGTAAATGCAGAGATGAAATCTTGATATGAGTTTTTTTAATTACACTGAATTTATGTGTTGAATGGGTTGAGTCAATCACTGCACCCAATTTGTTTCTGAATAGCAGTGATCTGTGGAAAGATATGTTACTTCTGGGTCTGTTATGAGCAGGACTGATGGCCTCAATGCTCACTTCCCTGTTTCCTGAGCCTCCAAGCCTCCTGTGCGTGGATGGTATACAGTAAATTTGAGACTGTCAACCCCCAGGTGGCCATGCTATCCCCAATCTTTTATCAGTGACTTATGTGTAAACTATTCAAGATACCGTTGCTGGTTAAAGATAAGAAAGCTCCTGAAGTTTGTTTTCTCTCTGTGGATGTGCCTGGCTTTGAATGTTTGATGCAGCTGATGAACTGTGAGATGAAAGTGTTTATGCCAGGTGTGTACTGGGATTGCCACTGAGGAGTGAATCATATCAGAAGCCTGATATGAAGCCTGAAAATGAAACTCAAAAATTTTTAAAAATATTCCAAACAGAGGCTACTTGAGACAAAAAATATTTTCCAGCACTTCATAAAACAAATAGTAATATCTGTTGGAACTGAGACAGATCTGTGGCAGATGTTGGATTATTGTGTTTGACATATAGGAAAGCTCTGATCAACATGGAATGGCATCTCAGTGGGTACTTTGGATTGGTCTTTGCTCATGTTATGCACATAATCTATGAGGAAAGTTTCACATAAATTTCTTTAAATTATTTTCTGTTCTTCTTTTTAGATGACTTTAACATTTAGGCTTCCCTGGGCCAGTCCATAACACAGCCCTCCCTCCTTCTGCTACTTCAATTGCAGAAACCAGCAGATGGGTTTTCAGCCATAGAACAGTAGTGGGTGACAGCTGAAAAATTCGGACATTGCTTTTGTCTTAAACTAGCCTTGGTACCAATTGAACCATGATGTCCTGAAGTGGGAAATAACATTGTTTTTCAGATGGTAGGGACTAACTGAGGGACTTTATTTTTAAACAGGTTTTTCTATATAAAGATAATTCTCTTTGAAACCTCTTGTGTTATATAAGAGCAGGAGAGAGGAATGGTATTCAACATTGTGCTGCTTCTACATGTCAAGTGTTAAGGATACTTAAAAGTAAGATTTTAAAAACATATTTTTCTCAAAGACATTTGAATTTTTTTTTGTGGGAGTTAGATTGTTTTTTTTTTGCCTTTCTTCCACATCCCATTATTCTTCCTTTTCTCCTCAATCAAGCGTTAATGGGGAATTCAGTTAAAAAAAAAAATGCGGTGAGGATAAACAGACCTCAGAGGCTCCTCATTCAGCTCAGCAGGGCACTAGACCTTAGCTATCCTTCATTTCCCAGTGAAGATGATCAGTTCTGGGTGAGCACTTTCAAAGGGCGCAGGGTTTTTGAAGGTGCTGGGCAGGATGATGGATTGTGGGCTCTGTCATCCCGTGTCCTGCGGAAATGCAGCGGGGGGCTGTGCCGGGCAACTTGTGAAGGGAGGGAGAGGCAGCGACACTCAGCCAGCTGGAAGCCTCCTGGTTCTGTGGGATCTGTTCAAGGGCCTGCTGAATAGTGCTCCAGCTCGAGTGTTTTCTAAGAATGACTGGGAAAAGTCATTTTTTAATAACAAACTCCAAAGCATAATCCCAGTGAGATGTTAAAGGTGTCTCAATGACTTCTTCTTTTAAATTCTGGCTTTGTTTTTGAATATTTCAGTTGCACACTAATATATTTATTCCTCCCACAGATTAAGAGGCCTGTGAATATATATATTTCTGCTTTTCTGAGATGCACTTGTGATATTCCTAAACAAGTCACTGTAACATAATTTTTGTGTATTCAAATCACTCGGGACTTTTGAAATATTTTTAACATTTATCCTTTTAGTTGGGCTCAGTGTTTATAAATGCACCTTTATTTTTTGAAAATTTTTAAGAGATTGCAATTATTTACATATAACATCTTACAATCTTTCTGAATTTTGAATATTGAAATTCCATATTTTCTTTTGTGACATTTGATTATTCTCTGTGTTTGTGTCCATCTCCTTTTCTCTGCTTGTAATTTGTGGTCAAGGAACAACTGATGTTAAAGTGCTATTGTAAAGTGAAAAAAACTTCAAAGCAAATGAGAATTTTACTCTAGTTTAAAAAAACACTTTTTTTTTTTTTTTTTTTTACATTTTGTTATTTACATTTTCTGCTTGTGATGTTAAAATCTATTCAAAAAATGGGAATGGACTCCTCTTGCCTATTCTACCATTAGTGTCAAATACCTCAGAGAAATACTTCAATCCACATTTAAGACCTCCCTTTTTTACAGCTATATATAGATTTTGGTAAAATAATCTTTAAAAAATAAACACAGATAGAAATGTAAACTCTACCTAGTGATATCTCATTTATAGCTGATGTGGGTAACTACAGCAGAAAAAGATTTTCTAATTCAGAATAAAAAGATTCTAGAAAAGGCATTATTAGGAAACTACTCTGCCACCTTTACAGAAACATCAGATGGAGCTGCTCAGATGGTATTGCTGGTGCAGTGACTGCAGAGGGAGCCACCGATCTGATGGAAACAACAGTCCTGTTCTTGGTGAAGAAATGTCAAATCTCAGCTAAAATGAGAACAAGAAGAGCTTATTTTGAGAAGGGTTAATACTGTGGTAATTTAGGGCAAGGAAAAAAGAAATAAAAAAGATCAGCACACTTATATAATATCTGAACCTTCTGAAAATCTTAATAGAAAGAAATAGGTCCATGTCAATAGAAGAGGAGAATGTCCTGATAGCTGTGTCAGTGCTGGGGTGAAGTTTAGCTCAACCCCAAAGAGCTCATATGAGCTCGTAGCAAACGCTGCCCTCTCGCAGATCGTGGCTGTATGGAAGGGATTGGTTGCAAACACGCTTGTGAGGGAGCAGTTTGCAGAGCAGCCATCCTGCTGGTCTGCACTCCGAGCCACCTGTGGTACCCCACACCACATCTCCACTTACAGAAAGCTCCAGGCCCCTTTCTAACTCATTGCTCTGTAGCAATTTTCCACTTGGATCAAGGCCAGTGTATCATTAACAGAACCAAGAGAAGCAGCAAACTGCAATGTGGCTACCCAAAGACATGACCAGAGAAAGGGAAATGGGGAGGTCCTTTAAGCTGGGAACAGTGACCTTCCAAGAATGCCAGAACCAGCTTTCAAGAAACATATGGAGGCAGAATTTGCTAGTCAAAGCATTATTAGCAATCCCTGTTTTTTCACAGTTTATCTCCTCTCAAAGCCTGGAACCAAAACATTTCCCATTTCTTTGCTGAGTCCTGTCTTCTTGCCTTTGCTTTGATTGCCCTACTTCATTACATCCTGATTATCTAGAAACAAATGTTGGTTTCTATGGACCTCCTGCTGTTTGTTTTAACAAATCTTTAATAAAAGACTGAAAGAACTTCAATATGCTGAATCATACTATTAAATCTAGCTCTGTAGCTGTGAAGGTGTGACTTTGTTACAGATAGAAATGTGATACTTATCCTACTCCTACTGATTGCTGTTTAGGCTATTGGAAGTCTGGGCAAAGATGCAGGGGAATTCACAGGGCTGGAGAAAAGAGAGGCTTCCAGGCATCCAGCGTGTCCATCAGTCCACTGATTGTAGCAGATGAGTTTTGAAACAAACTTGCAGGAGAATCACTTGTTTCACTATCTGTAGGAGTCTGAAAACCTTTTTTTTCCCCTCCTTCTTCCGGAGGCTAATTATTCCTTTTCTTTTTGTGCAGATCCTAGAAGAAAGTATCATGTAAGGCTGCTGGCATACAACAGTATGGAAGAAGGTTATCAGGCAGACCAAACGGTCAGCACTCCTGGATGTGTCTGTAAGTGTTGTAGATGCATGAAGAATTTATTAAGAGCTGAGCTGTTTCAAGGTCCCAGCAGCTCTGTGTTTTTAACCTATAAATAATCAATTAATTCAGTGTAAAACAGAGAACCAGAAGGATCATATCTGTGACAAATACTATCCTAGTCATCCTGCAATTGAGATAGTTTCCTGTGTTTGTGAAGTGCAGTTGAAGAAACAAGATAGGCCAAGCACATTTCCCTCCTCTGTTGGACTGTCTGCATCATCTGACAGTGACTATCATGTATCCTATGTGATATTTATGTCTCTCTCTCGTCTCTGTTGATAGTTTTGACTTTGTTTTTGACTAAACAAGTGGGACTGCCCAAATAATATGTGACATGTGTTGGGTTAGCAGCAATCTTTAATAGCTTGAACCAGACTCCTGGGTCTGAATACCAGGTAGTGCTGGGTAAGGGCAGATTTGAACCTAAACCGTGGGCTCAGACCTCTTAACATTATCCAGTAAATAATTCCTGCTCCTTCTTTGTTTCAAACAGCTGTCCGTGATCGCATGGTGCCACCTCCACCGCCTCCTCACCACCTCTATGCCAAAGCAAACACTTCATCTTCCATCTACCTCCACTGGGGGAAACCTGCCTTTACATCTGCACAGCTCATCAACTACACAGTGCGCTGCAACCCCGTGGGGCTGCAGAACGCGTCCCTGGTGCTCTACCTCCAAACGTAAGTGCAGTGAGCCTTGGTTTGCCAATTCCACATCCTTCCCACTCAGGTTCTACTCTTCCTGCCCTCTTTTAACTGTCTTTTACCTGTAACAACTTTTATCTCCCACAGAGGACTGACTGTGTGTTTTGCCCCGTGGCTGCTTGTTCAGTTTCTTGGATTTTGCAAGATGTGTTCATGGAACAGCTTAATTCTCTACTGGAGATCCTTACCTTGGATCATTGGGCTAGGTCTTGATTTTTTAATGGCTTTTTAGCTGTCTAGGTTGAATTTCATTTTAAGTTCTTCAAGAAAACAAGACAGAATATCTATTTTATGGGTAGCTTGTCTGGGTAAAGGTGGGACTTAGTCCAGTGTCTGATTTTAAGACTGGAAATGAGAATTTTTGAGGGACTGAGCATTTTATTGTGGGAATGCCATGTTCCTGAGGGTGTGGGACCCTGCCAGGGGAAAGCTGAGTAGGGTTGCTTGCTTTTCAGAGAAGCAGTGCCTGAGCCACAGAATGGCAGAACAGGGAAGAAAGTCTTCCTGGTCTTGGTGTTCTGGTGGTCTGGGAGCAGAAGACTTTGTTCCATGTGACTGCCTGTGCTGGGGACCCGTTGAGGGAATCCGTGTGTGTGTAGCTGCCTTAAAACTTTGGTTTACTCGAGCCTCTAAATAAGAAATATGCTGTCTTAAAGGATAGTTCCCATCCTAATATTCAAGATATTCCCTTCCAAGAACACTTCTCCTGCTGTAGAACTCCCGACTTAATGATTAGACACAGTATAATCACCATGTAAAGTTCTTACTGTGCAATATGGAGCATAGCAAGGAGTGCTGCTTTTTGTGATAGGATGAGACTATTGCAAATAGTGGTGACTGACTTTGCACTGTGGAAGATGAAACTACTAAATGAGATTTAATAAAGCAGTATCTGTAGAGTAACACCATTTTAAATTGAGATTTAATCTTGACTGAGGTATTATCACCCAGAATTAACACCTGCATATATGAAAGATTTCTCTCCGCCCCTAGAATTAAAATAAAGTGAAATATCTACAATTAACTTTGTGAACAAATAGTAAACTGCAATAATATAATTAATATAATAAATTTTGCAAGAAATAAATTACTAAATGCGGCTACAAGGTGAGTAGGGAACATTCATATTCCACAGAGATCCCCTAAATGTGGGAGGTGATAGAGGCCGTAAGTGGAAGGGGACATTGCACATGCAGCCTGTGGCTGTCTGTGAACTGAGAAGCAGATCCAGGAGCCAATATCATGTGCCTTGTCAGCTGTGATGCTGGTTGCAGTTTGTGTTACTCCAGCTGGAAACATAGCGTCCTATGGACAAATGTGGAAAGAGCTGAGTTTGGGATACCTGCTGGTGATCCAGCCAGTAGTATTCTTGGACTTGCTTGTGCATCAGCTGTTCAAAGAACCTTTATAAAAACTTGAGCTCAAGTCAACTGACAGCAGGCATAACACCCTCCTGAGAGCTCCGGGGTTAGCACAAGTACACTTCAGGTGGGCAGCACAGATGGGCCACGTGTCTGGACTTGAACTGGTTTGTCCTTTGTTGAGCTGCCAGTGAGAATCTACTCATGTGACCAAGAGATACCATCTGAGTTTGGGATCTTCAAGTCAACTGCTACTGTTAAATTTATTTTTTTCCTTCATCTATACAGGTCAGAGACTCATATGTTAGTTCAAGGTCTTGAGCCAAAAACTATGTATGAATTTGCAGTTCGGTTGCATGTGGACCAGCTCTCCAGTCCCTGGAGTCCTGTAGTCTACCACACCACCCTCCCAGAAGGTAAGGAACCAGGAGAGGACCATGTGGTTCTGAAAAGAAAGATCTGTGAACCAAATGGCTTGAAAAATTGCTTATTAATCTTCAGCTGCCTGTAGGAGAGAGAAATCCTTTCCTTTGAGATACAGATAGTGCTCTTCTTGGTAAGAGCTAGAAAAATGCTGTCAGGAAAATCTTTGGTTTGGAACTGTGAAATTCTTTTTCAAAATCCACCTTAAATCAGCAATGATTTTCATATAAAGTGGGATATGCTTTCACCATTAGCAACTACTGAATAGAACTAACTTGAATAAAAACTTTAAAATATATATTGAAGAGGTAGGGCTGGAAACATATTTTAAGCCCCAGAAGTTTTGGAAACTGTAGGAATATTACACATCTATCACTCTAGCAGCTGGTTTGCTTTGCTGTCAGCTTGGAAGGGGAAAATCCAAACCTTTGGTTTCATATTCTCAGCAATGCAATGTTTGAGATGCACCTGTTCACAGGGTAAGGAAGTGGGGGTTTATCAGTAACTGTTTCCTTCTGGAACTGAAGGAAAAAATATGAAATTTGCTTTTCCAGAACCTCATCTATTGACCAGGTCAGAGTTAACAGGATGTCTCCCAAGGAGCAGCATGTGTTTGTTTGTATGTGGTTTCTGGGATGTAGCAGTGGCCATTAGGTCTGTACATCAGTTTCTTTCTGAGCAATTTAATTGCATGTAAATTGGGTTAGCCTAATAGCATTGTGTTACTGTTCTCACAGCACCATCTGGCCCTCCAGTAGGAGTGAAGGTGACTTTGATAGAGGATAATACTGCTTTGGTTTCCTGGAAGCCACCTGATGGTCCTGAAACAGTTGTTACACGATACACTATCCTCTATGCATCCAGGAAGTCTTGGATTGCTGGGGAATGGCAAGTGTTGCACAGAGAAGGTAAACTGAAATCACAAACCTATGAACTGAACAAACAATGATGCTACTTATAATATGCTTTGTTACTTTCAGCTCCCATGGACTATAGTAAGAAATAAATTCATATATAAATGTTCACATAAAAGTTCTAATTAGTTTAGAATAATTACCATGGGAAAATGCATTAAAACCCAGTTCATACTCAGAAGGTGAGGGGAGAAGGGCTGTCTGTGCTGCTTTGGAGCTCAGTGTGGGAATCAGGTCTTGTAAATCCAATTACATCCATCTTAGTTCTGTTGTAACCATGATTGTGATGGTTTCATTTTGTAAATGCACTCTTTCAAATCTGATGCCTGGTTCTCCAGAAATAAATGTATAAATGTAGCTGTGTGGTTTTATATATTTCTGTCAATCGCTGCCAATCCAGTTAGCTCAGTTTGCTTAATGAACTTTCCCCTACTCCCAGTAAATTGCTCTGCAAATTCAATTTAACTCTCTGGCTCTATTCTACTGCTGAGCCCCAGCTAGCTAATTTAGCAGTACCTTGGGTATGGTGACATGAACTGCAGTCACATCTCTGTGATTAGATGGAGAGATGGAATAAATTTTTCTAAGCACTTTTGACAATAATACTACGATTTGAAGAGCTGCATCAAAAAGAGATTTCTACTTTAGCCAGAAAAGAAAGAAAAAAGCATTTATTATTGGGTTGATATTCAAAATAAACAGAGGCAGTTCAGAATATATAATGTTCCAATGATGTCTTAAATCAGAGAGGGAAGCTCAGTGTTACAGGGTAAAGTCATGTGCTTAAGAGGATGGTTCTGTAACAGTTACTATTTTGTTGTTCTGTGTTGTTACCTGGCTGAAAGCTTAGTTGTCAGCAGAGAGTGAGGCGTTAAATTTTCTGTGGAGAAAATTCCAAACCCTTGATGAGTATGCTGTCATGGAGGACAATTTGCTTCATCATCATTGAGAGTGAACTGTTTTGGTCCAAAGCTGGTGGGTGTCCTGCTCCTGAGGAGAGCATAGAAGACCAACAGCCATTTTGAAAGGTGGCAGTGCTGCTTTGTCTTTGCTGGAGCAGAATGTATTTGTCAGGCTGGCCCCAAATAGAATGGTCACCTGTGAAGAATGACAGGGTAATGACTATTAATCTTTGACAAAATTTGTAAAAAATAGCTAGTCTCTGAAATACCAATCAGGTCTAATTATAGGGGGAGGATTGAGCCCATGTTTTTTCACTATCAAAATTGTTCAAAGAAACAATAATATAAAGGTGTCCCACTTAATTGTTGGAAGAAACAGTGAGGTAAACTTGTCAAATTAGAGGATGAATTTACCATTAATTTTTACTCGGTAAAAAACCCAGCAGATTTAAATTCACAGAGAGCTTACATTTGAAGAATAAATCTTGTCATTCTGGTGATGATACACTGTATTTGCTGCATGCAGCCAAGTGGCTGAATTGCTTTCAGATATATCCTTCAGCTCAGCCATGCCTGAACATCATCTCTGAAAGTATTTCACCAGAGATTTGGGATGAGGGGATGGCAATAACAGTAAACATTTTCATGTGTTCCCATACTGAAAGAGTTGGAGAGAATGAGCAAATGGAGAGCTGTAAATCTCAGTGTATTACTATGTCCATCAATGCTAGAGTCACAAATTTTGTATTTTGACAGATATATTAGGGTTTGAGGCATGGCATGGAATTCAGGCATCTTGACATTAGGACATACTGTTATGCTCTTAATTATAGGCAAAAAAGTCTGTGAAAGAAAACTAGTATGTAGAGGTAAAATGGGACAAATACTGTGATAGTCCTGTGACAGTACTTTCATAGGTAATTTGAGATAGAAGCAGGATTTGGAGTTTTTAATGCATTTATTCTGATAAGCTCAGCTAACCCTATGCAATATATAGCACTGTTTTGTCTTGATGCTAAACCTGTTCTGCAGAAGATTTGTGAAATCTTGACCCCATTCCAGTCTCATACCTCCAGAAACATCCCCCTGAAATAAAAAAATAAATCAACCCTGCCACCAATTTAAAAACCAAACCCCTCTAATTTACTGAGCTTGTGTTAGGCATGGTAAAACCAAAAATGTAACTGCAGTTTGGTGCTGATTCATGATGGGAATTATCTTCCAGCCACCTCCCCCCCCTCCCTAGTTCTCTTCAAGTGGATTAGAAGTTACAACCTTTACACACTTGGTGTGCAGTAAATCAGCACAAAGTGCTCACTTGCTTCAGCCATGCAGCAGATTTGAAAGGAGCTGGTGGGAAAGAGCCTGTAATATTGAAATGTGACCTTTCACCCTTGCTGGTGCTAAATATTACAGCTCCTTTGGCTACAGATAACTCACATTTTACTTCAAATGCTTTCACCTAATGGATTCTTTCTATGGAAGAGCTGAAACAGCTTTTGAAGTAGCTTCCTTTTTGCCAAATTTATAATCTTTTCTGTCAACAAAACAGGCTTATATTTTATATAGGCTCCCAGGAGCCTATAAATTCTAGCTTTTCAAACTGATTTAAAAGGTTGAAATTTTGACTTAAGTCTGAGAAAGTGAATGGAATATGTGAAAGAGAACAAGAGAGAGATTTGGTCCTGTAACTGCCACTATTTAGGGAAAGAAAAGCAGTTTATTTCCATGGTAGCAAGAAACAGGCATTTTAGAAATGAACTGGAATTGTAAGCAGTAGTCTGCAGTCCCTGGGCAGGCAAAGCTCTCATTGAGTTTGATAGGAGTTTTGCCTGTCTAAGGACAATGCAAGTGAATCCTATTTGAGTTCTTAATCTCTTTTCCTGCCTTCAGGGACTTTAGGAAATGAATCCCTAGCATGTGAAAAAGGCATTTTCTGTAATATTCTTAGTAGCACAGCTCAGATGCACAGTAATCAAGGAAGCCTACGCAGGTCTAAATAGGGCTTAATTTTGTTTTAAAATTGCGGTATAATGTACTCTTGCAAAGCTATCCTGTTCATTAAACCAACTACACCTGAAATTCGATAAAGTGAACCTGAATTCTTTTGTTATGACAATTTGCATTCACATTCATGGTACAGTGGATTGAGGAGAGGCATATACGAGAGAGGTCTATCTTCCTGCTTTTACTGCAGAGTCTGGTTATGAGCTTGGCTCAGCTGCTCATAGATCTGATCACAGCATAAATGTAACCACACTGAAATGCAGCTCATGCCAGATTTAGGATTAGTGTGCTGTGTCTTGTACCCAATATTTGATTCTTGGTTTTGAACTATACTGGAAGTTCACGGTGTGCTGTGTTCAAGCAGGATGGAGAGAAAGGACAGAAGGGACAAGAAGACAAAGCCCAATGTTCATTCTGTTCCTTGTATGTCCAGGTTAGAAGGTATCAAAGTGATCACAGTCCTCAAACAAGATTTGTAGGTGCTATTGGAAGGAAAGTGTAGGTCCCAGTGTTTAAATCTTGGTCTGTTCCCACAGATTTTGTCTTAACTGGAACTGTCTATCAAATATTTTTATAGGAGCAATGACCATGGCTTTGCTGGAAAACCTTGTAGCAGGAAACATGTACTTGGTTAAAATAGCAGCCTCCAATGAAGTGGGAGAAGGACCCTTCTCAAATGCAGTGGAATTTGCTGTCCTGCCGAAGGAGACATCAGAATCTAATCAGAGACCCAAACGCTTGGATTCCGGAGATTCCACAAGTCAGTAGCAATGTTTTAATTACTGCTGTCACAAGTATTGGAGCAAAAAGATCCCTGTTTGTTTTAGCTTGTAACTGTGTTTTGGGTAAACCACTCTGGTTTATGTGAGGTAGTCCTAACAGTGAAACATTTTCTTGTTCTAAATGAAATGATTTTGGAATTTTTATCCCAGTTCAACACAGAGCTGCTTTAATGCTCTTGCTTGGAAGTTGGAAGTCTGTCTATCAAATGACAATACATAACTGGTTTGAATTCAACTTTGCAGCCACTCCTCTATGGCATTTCCTCTAAGTCCTTTATGTCTTGAGATACCCAGTAGCACTGGGTCCATCCCAAGAGGCATTCCCTTCCTCCCCTCCCACACCAGGACTGCACTGACCAGACTCTTCTCTGTTTGGTCTGTGAGTTTTATTTTCAAAAATGCCAAAATGCATGACAGAGAAGGCCTGGAAATCTCATTAGAAGGAAGCGTTTGTCTCTGTGGTTGTGACTGTAAGCCTATTAATTTCTTGACAAGGGAGCAGGGGTTAGCTCTTCTTATTTACTGAGCCTTTCTATGTTCTTTTTTGATATAGCTTATTCTGACTATTACCATCTGGACCAGAAATCAATGACTGGCATTGTTGTTGGGGTTTGCATAGCCTTGACCTGCATCCTTATCTGCATCCTGATCTTAATTTATCGAAGTAAAGCCAGGTATGTTTTTGTTCTTGAAGAATGAGCTCTTTTTCAGGACGCACTCATTCTTGGGATGTGCTTCCTCCTCCAAGAGTGCTAAGTTCTCTGAAGTACTCTGTCTCTTCACCTGTTTCTACTAGCATTGGAAACAGAGCACTTTGTTGGCTCTTCCTACTCTACCTGAGCCCCTTCTCCAATGAAAAGGAGGAAGAACCCACAGAGTGAGTCAGTGGTGGTGCTTTGACAACTAAGTATGAGGCATGTTTCCAAATGCAAACCCCACTTTGAGTCAGATGAGCATGCTGCTGTCCATCATCTGCTCTTCCTGCTTAACCCTCCAGCCTGCCCAGACATGGTTTTGCAAGGCTTTAACCCCCCTGGGTGTTGCTGGACAAAAGGAACTCTGACATAAAGCAGTTCCACGATGCAGTTTCCACAGCAGATCCATGATGCAGTTTCTTTGCAGTGGTGCAAGCCACCATCTGTCTGTCTGTCTGTCATGAGCTGCTATAGGGTATAAACTGGCCTAGTGACTGCCCAAAACTCTGGGATCAGAAAAAATATAAGTTACTTTAAATAATACATTAAAAACTCTTTAACAGCGTGTTTCAGTAACAAGGGCTTTTTAGCATTCATACAGGAAAAAATATGGATTGGGAGACAGTCTCTGTGTAGCATGGTAGAAAGGTCTTAATATCATTAGTGGTTACTTCCTCCAAGTAATATTACTAATCATGACAATTCCTGTCTGCTCATAAGCTTGTAGCCTACTGTGTATGATTAACTGGAAGCAGATGTTATTTTTATCCCAAGCAATAACATTTAAATTCCATCTGAGTTAGGAGTATCATATAACAAAATGTAAATGCCGAGAGTATACCAGCATTACTGGATTAATAGTAGCTTTGAAGTTTATCCTTGATTTTTTTGTATTTTATTCCTGTGGGTCAGTTTTTTTCCTGCTTAACATTGTGTAGGAAAACATCTGCTCCTAAGTCAGTGCAGCAAAACACTGACCAGCTGTCACATACCAGCATCTCATTAGCCAGTGCTAATGAGGTGGAGAAGAATACTGAAGGAATTGCAGAGAATGAAGAATCCTTACTGCCAATGATAGTGGGAAACAACTTCATCGATGCTAAGGTACTGTGAGCTTTACTTGCTCCCAAATCAGAAATCTTTCTTTAGAATTAATTCCTATAACATCAGAGTCCTTACCAAATGTAAAATATGTGTACTACAACCCCCCAGGAAGTTTTGTTTTTAACGGAGCAAGCACAGGTTTGGCAATCCAGGCTCAAATTTTCAAGACTTATCTGAAAGTTCAGCTAGAGATCTGGTTCAGACTTGTCTTACACTGTACTCTGCCGATTGCAGTGTTTGGCTCTGGCACAGCATCACAGGATAAAAGCTCCACGGACTCGAGGCTGCTCAGTGGCCTCTGTTGGTCCAAGGAGATAAGTGAGAGTCCTTGTCAGCAGCCAGCTCAGCAAGTGCCTGTGCACAATCTAGTCAAGTGTGGCACTAAGCAGCTATTAAAGAAAGTATTCTTTTTCTGCATATTTGCTGGAAAGACAATGTTACAGTTTATAAACTCATATTTGATCAAACTATAAATTAGTTTAGATGGCAGAATGTACCAGTGGATGTACACAATCTTAAGCCCAGGAGTCCACTGTGACAAAACCACAGTGGCCTTCCTTTCACGTGCATACATAGTGAATTAAAGCTTGTTCTGTTCACACTGCAAACTTGAATGGGGCTGCTCCCTGAGGAAATATGCAAGAGCTGGGGAATGGAAATGGACCCCAGTACAGGCACAGATGGTCTAAATGTGAATGGTTAACATCCAAAGTAGTAGAGCAAGAGCAGCAGCTGGAATATTTTGCTGTGTGTCTGCAGTATTACAGCTGTTGGGTCTGGAAGGTGGGCTTCCCAGATTTAGTGGATCTGTTCTTGACTTGTCTTGAGCAGATGAGTACTAGACCACAAAAAGTGTGACTCAGCACTGAGACTTCATTTGTCTTCACTTTCAGTTTGGAGTCAATAGGTAGGAATAGAAAAATATTTTCAAATATCTTAGAAATTTACTTTATTAAAATGAATGTCTGCATATTCCTCTGTTGTAGGGAGGATCTGATCTGATTATTAACAGCTATGGGCCTGTGACAAAGGCTAACAGCAAGAAAAGGTGGCTGTTCTTCCAAGATACTAAGAAGGTGAAGACTGAGGAGGTAATTGCTTCAATGGGCAGATGCACAATCTTTACTCTTAGACCCTGTGTTTGCAAAGGAAGATATGTAGTTCTCCATTTGTGGAAAAGCGTAACTAATGGTCTAAGTTTTAATTGGATAGTTTCAGTTATGTTAAGGTTGATGGTGTTCTCTCTCATAGTAAAGTCTTACGAATATTTCATTTTCTGACAGATATTGTCGGGACACTGTAACTCTTTACAGTTGTCAGACAATTAACTGATCACTTTCTTGCCTTTGCCCTTTTATCTGTGAGCAAAAGGATTTCTGTGTACTGGGTCTGTACATCACATGTACTACATCTGCAGAGACTTTGTATAAATATAAATACAAATTAAACACGTATTTGCAAATAAAAATAATATTAAAATATAGAGAATCCTCTCCTACCCTGACAGGCAAAACTTCTGTTTGCTGAAGAGAAACAAAAGAAGGAAACTAAATGATATACCCAAAGTACTGAGGAAATTGAGAATCTGAGTAGAACTGTCTGGCTGCTGAAATCGTTGCCAATTATCAACATTTACTATTTGGTTGAGAAAAATAACAGTTTAGAACTGAAGTGTTCAACCAAACCTGGAACATTGTAATGCAAATTCACACCTGTGGAGCATGTAACTACTCTTTATTTCATTGTAACTTGTTTTGTACTCTTGTGTGTTTAAGCAATAGAAAGTCTTGATATCCATGTTGTAAATTCATATTCAAAAGTATTTCCAGAAGCAGCTGTGTCTTTCTGATACCTCTATATGAAAAATATTTGCTATCACCCCAGGAGTAATGCTTAAAGAATATGCATGAGGGGACAGGAGAGAACTCTACCAAGTGTGGTTTTAAAACACTGTTCAGGTCTCTGCAGTGGAATAATTTTTGATTACCCATGCATATCTGGAAGGATTATTTCATCTATTATGGAAGAAAAAAGTATGAGCAAGACTTGAGATTGATTCTTCTTAAACTCCTGTAGGAAAGCCCTGGTTGTTCTGAAGCAGTGCTGTTAGGAGCACTCTGGTGGAATAGAAGGCAGGAAATACAGTAAAAATCCAAATTATGGCTCAGTTTTTCAGAGGTTCAACAACCCTTTTCTCTCTCTTCTTGTGTAGCCTCCGAGAAGGTTTGTGCAGGCGGTGTGTCTGTACCAGCCAGGCCCCCCCGTGCTGGTCAGTGAGGACTCCCCCAGCTCTCCGGGCCAGCAGTCCAACTTCCAGGTGCCCTTCAGTATTGCTGCTGACACGGAGCATTCGGCCAACAGCGAGGGAAGCCACGAGACCGGCGACTCTGGAAGGTTTTCTCATGAATCCAACGATGAGATACATCTCTCCTCTGTGACCAGTGCCACCCCTCCCACCACCAGTCCTTTTGTGAGCAGTGACTTGGGTACGAACGCGATGAGCCCGACCATCAGTGACTGCACAGAGTCTCCCCTGCTGTTTGCTGCTGACCAGACTCCTACCTCACCTCCTCAGATCCACCCTGCAGTGCAAAACTGACATCCTGGGGCCACGCCAGACATTCTGACAGTGTATGTCTGTTCGAAGGACAATGAACAGGGAGCCAAAGTTTTATTGTGGAAAGCCTGACTAACCTAGCAGGTGATCCATATTTCTGTTGAATGTTTGTTTTGGTTTGGTTTTTTTTTCTTGCTTTATTTTGATTTTTTTTTTTAAACTCGCTCATTTTGAATGTTCAGTGGTCAAAAAATGTGAAAGGAGTGAAGATTTCTGACTAAAGTTAAAAATATGTCACTGGAGCAAAGGGAAGGCTGTTGGCCCTTTTGCTGACTATCTACCTCAGTTTGCCGAGAGGTGAACTCTGAATGACGACTGCTTTACCTCATTTGTGTTCTAGTTGGTCTCAGCTATGGAACTGATGATACTTCCTAGTAGTGTTGTTTTATTTTGAGTTTTTTGGGTTTGGTTTGGTTTTTCCCCCCCCAGATGTGTGTAGAATGTGTGTGTGTATGTGTGCGTGCATATGTATGTGCTCAGCGATCGGGGAGTTGTATAGGTTGGTGAACAAGATTGTTTAGCTGAAGCTCTGTCTTTGAAAAGAAGGAAACCTCAGAGTATAAAAAGTTAGGATTTCATGTGGTTGACACAGAGTATGTTAAAAACTGGGAAAACTGGAGCTTCCACATGTAGAGCCACATGAAATCTTTTGTACCTCTTGATTTCTTATAACCCCAGTAAGCCTAGGACAGTGCCTTTCCCCCAGAAACCTGTGCCAGCAGCTGCTGACAGGATGTTTGCTATATCCTTAGGGCTCTGGGACATGGTGGATTCCCCACAGTGTGACAAATGTTGCCCCTTTATTCACAGTTAAGGCTAAAAAGCATGGCAAAATGAAGAAGTACTCAGCATTTACAAACAGTGTGGCTCTGCCTGAGAGTCATGGAAGAGATAATAATGCTGAGTATTCCAGTATCGCAGTACTTCTTAGCAATGGTGCCTTGCATTATATATTATGAAATTACTGATTTGCCTTATGCCTTTTTAGTATTCATAAAGTTACTTTGGAGTACAGAAAGATGCCTTAAATCCTTCTTAGATTTTTTAAAGTAAACTGTATCATGAGTTTATAGTTCATTTTTACCCAGATTTGAGTGCTGATACGCACTGCTAGCATTGTAATGTCTCAGAGCTGTTGTTAGAATGCAACCCTGCTCCTTGCCTTCACCTAGTGTGCTATTAGCCAGGAATTTTAGCTCAGGGAGTTTACCACATGCCAATCTAAAACTCTTAGTAGGCTACCATGAGAAATAATAAAGCCAGAGCTTTAGTTGAAGAGTCTGTTTAAAGAGGTGAGTACTGCTACTGCCTCAAACCCATGCAATTCCTGTTTTATACTACCTCCTTTAAAAATTATTCTAGTGTTTTTTAGGTTTTGTTGATGTTGTTTTTTCCTGTACTCAGGGAACAGTTTGTTACTTTTAAGCTGCCTCACAGAAACGTGGAGCAAACTGACAGGGTATCGTTTTGTTTTTTAATAGGAGAGAGCGAGAGACAGGGAGGGGGCTGGAATCATCCAATGTTAGAAACTTGCCTGTATCTATATCCAGTCTTCTTCTCACTCCTCCTCTTTCCCTGTTTTACTTAAACATAAAAAAAAAGAAAAAAAAAAGAAAAAAAAGAAATAAAGAAAAGGAAAGGAAAAAAATTAGGCATATGTTTTTACTCAAAGAAAATGTTTAAAATGTAATGTGCTGAGAAATCAACCATAGGAACTCCTGGCTCTATTTAAGTCTGTCAGAACTCCATTGACTTTACTGGGGCTGAGATGTCACTCTCCAGGTGGGCCAGGCTGGCTTGTGTTGTTCCTCATGTATCAGCAGGAGGTGAGAAGTTGTTGGTAAGCCCTACTCTTCTGGTTGGTTTGTGCTGAGGAATCTGGCTCTGGTTGCTGGAGTTCTGTTTAGAACTGTTTGCTAGTTCACATTCACCTTCCATAACAGCGTTGATTCAAATGCTTTAAAAATAATCTTGTACCAAAGACTTTTCTGTAGAAGAGAAGGAAGCCACATATTGTCCAAAAATAATTAAACTAGGTAAAAAATTATAGGTTTGAAGAGCTGAATACATTTTATTGTATAAGTAGTTACTAACAAAAACCAATAGGGCTTCTTGATTGTAGTAGCCAATTGCATAGGTGAATTGTATGCTTCTACAATTTTAACTACCTTGTTGTTACAAGAGCCTTTAAAGAAAGTTATAATACCAGCAGATACCTCCAAAGAATTCCAAGTGTAATTTTTTTCTCCAGCATGTAGTTGATTAACAATACAGTATTAAGAAGAATATTTTTGAACAGTTTTTTATCTACTTGCTGAAGAAAAAGAAAACCTTTTCACCAAAGATTTATTTTTGGTCTTGTCAGGCAGAATGTTTAGTGTACAGCAGAGTACTCTTTCTAGTTAGGAAAAGTGTGAATTAATCAAAATTAGAGTAAGAATGTGTAACTGTAGCATGAAGTGTCACACTTCATCTTTCAGAGTAGCCTCTTTTGTTAGTCTCATTCAGAAAGAGCTGATATGCAGATGGTAACTGCTTCTCCAAAGACTTGTTTGCTGTAAGTACTGGTAATCAGATGTAATTTTATAACCTTCATTACAGGTAAATACTATAAATCCACTTTGCAGTTTAACCTATGGATGATTTGAGTGAAAAAGACTTCATATAAAATCTGTCAATCTTCTATAGATGCTCTAAGTTTAATAAGCCAAAGAGTTGAAAATACTCAGTGTATTAGAGACCAGAACTCTATTGATCACTTAATGTTTTATCAAGGTACTTCTTATCAGCAAATAAAGAAAACCAAAGATATTTAAGGTTACCTCAGCATATAGGCAAGCTTAGTTAGGCATTAATTATTCTGTCTTTTTCTTTACTTTTATGTTAACCAAATATAATACACTTCTCCAGAACCCAGTCTACATTCATGTGCTTCCCTTTGGCACAGTTGTGATTGCTACAGAACAGAAAATGTCCTCTCCTCAAAATTTATAGCCTAGCGGTAACATATCACAAGATTTTGTGGTAGAAAATTTGTCTTACAATTGAAAACTCCAACAAGGTAAGCAAAGGAATCTCCAGAAAAATTGTGTAGAAATCGATACTTTATTTATTGATCTCAATAGCAGAATCAATCCTTCATGATTGTAACAGTGCAGAAGTGGGCTCAGAGTTTAAATGCTTCACATCCTTGAAGCCAATACAGGTAATTATGAATATGATATTACAGATAATAATTTTCTTAAAAATTTGTACCTGTGGCTGTCTAAGGAAAGGAGTCTTTTATATGTAAACGTCTTCATTCCATTTGCCTAGAAAGAGCTGGCAGAACACAGCAGGCAGACTGGTTTCACGTTTTCCAGGTTTTTTTTTCTTGGTTATGTCTGTAGAAACTGGATCCTGGAGAAAAAAAAATAATTTCTTAATTATGAATTTTTCTAAATATGTTCTGAAAGATGAACATAAATGTGGAATTTAGTGTTACACTATGAGAATTGATTTTGTTTAACTGCACTGAGAACTAAGGAGCCATGGCTGGTGCAATGAGTGTATATGCAACCCTCGTGTTTTAAAAAAAAGAGCAAAAATCATGTGACTTGAAAAGCATCAAAACTTAAAGAGGAAACCTTGAAAGCTGACTTACCACGCTAATCATGTTTCTAAGTGAGCACTCTGCCCTTCAGCTGCAACAGCAATGCCTGTTCTGCAGAACCTGGATCCAAAACTAAGTGCTCAATCTGCCCACAGTTACACTTGTGTACTTTCTTAATATTTAACAAATAAAAAATATTCTCGTCTTTCAGGAATTATCTAAGAAAATTGGGAATGTGTAGAACAGGGTATATCAGTTGATTATTTTTGTAATAGTTCTGCTTTTGTAAGAGAAAACTAAAAAATCTACATATCACTGTCAGTAATTTCCTATATTAGCTCTGCATTTTCTGTGTAACTGTGAAAAGGGTATCAAGAGATTGCTTTGCCTGGTTTTAATTATTCTTATAGTTCATTCTCTGGGTTTAGTCCCATGTTTTAGACTATGAGCTTCATCTTGTTTGCTTTATTCAAATAAGGGCCATCATCCTGTTTCTTTTTAAGCCAATGGGAGAATTAATTTGTATTTCAGTTTGCACGGTCGGGACAGACAAAATAAGCTTTTTGTTTGTTTGTTTTTTAAATCTCCACTGTATTATTATTTTAGAAGGACAGAATTC
The DNA here is from genome assembly GCF_003945595.2 of Pipra filicauda. Lineage (NCBI taxonomy): Eukaryota > Metazoa > Chordata > Aves > Passeriformes > Pipridae > Pipra > Pipra filicauda. The sequence goes on along the minus strand of NW_024104976.1, from coordinate 4,151,031 downwards.
TTAAATGGTTAAAACTCCCATTGGCTTAAGGTTTTGTTGTGTTGGGCCCTCTGGTTCCACTGCGAGTTGGGCTCCTTCGAATTAAGTTTTCTGGTTTTCATGATTGCATATACCCACATTGCACCTGCCTGGTGTGTTTTCAGTGAAGACTGACTGTATATGAAAAACTGACTTATACAAATGTTGCTTTTTGATTGTTTGGCTTTTGGTTTTTGGTTGGTTTTTTTTGTTTGTTTGTTTGTTTTTTTAAGTTGTGAATGACTTGCCAGTGTAGGAGCCAGGTATGTATCTCATATTGTGGTGTTCTGGATCCTTTCACTCCGTGTGCCATTTTCTTCTAAGGGCAGCAATAGGTGACTGGCTAATGGAGGATGGAGCTGAATTGTATTAATTTTATATTTGTCTCAGGGGATCAGCTCTGTGAATTCCATTGGGTGAGGGAAGCTAATGTTTGCCCTGATTTGAATGTAACTTTTTAATGTCCTTTAAAAACTATTTTGTTTAATAATGTGGATTTGTTTTTCTTTTTCTAGCATCCTAGTAAATGTTACCTAGTGTGTTGGTTCATTTTTCCCCTCCAGGGTTGTTTATATACTACCCCAAGGTCATGCCAAAAAGTAATAGAAGTTTAAATGCCAAATGTTTATGGAACTGCTGTCTAAATACTGATTGATTGCACAGTTGAAATAAAAGTTTTCCTTAGTAAAAGTGCTACTTGCTGAATACTTTATTTTCTGTGTGTCTGAGGAGTGGCTCAAAGCAAAGAAGTTGTAACTACAGTGCCTCATTTCAGGCTGGGCAGATAGGGAGATGTTGGCACTTGAAGTCATAAAATGAGGTAGAGAGTAAACTGCACGTGCCTTATCATTTAAATTCATAGAACTTTCCCAAGCATGTATTCATTTATCACTTATGTACCTGGAATTATTCCCACCTAAAACCTCTTGTGTCCCACTACTGTTGAACACCCATGCATGACCTCTGCTTTGGCTTCACCTTTTCCTCCCCACATAGCGAAGAAGATGGTATTTGAACCTCTCTCTCCACATACCTGCATGCTGGAGCCCCAGGTTCAGATTTGACAGAGACATCATATTGTTTCTACCTGAAGGTGGAGTGTAAGCTTTATTTCAATCCCATAGTTTAAATCTCATTTACATAGGAATGCACCATTAAGGCATACAGAAAATGCAAATAATTCAGAATCTAGCTGTGCCTTAGTGAAAGGGATGCCATGCATGGATATCTCTAGTCCACAGGATCTCCCTTGGCTGGCAATAGAGGCCTAGGGGGCTGACACACATTTGGCTGCCAGCTGCTCTCTGGGAGACTCCTGCCCATTCTTGGGTGGGAATCCCCATTTGCCCTGCGAGAACCAGCTGAGAGGGTTTTCTGGCAGTGCTGCCATGTGGTCCATGTTCCTCAAGGTTTCACCGGAGAGATGGCTCAAATGTCACTGGAAGTTGACCAAAATTCCAGGTGGGTCCAGGGGATGCTAGATACTGTAATCATCCCCAGTCTAGAAGGGTGAAAGTGAATTTCTGTGTGCCATAGAAGACAATGTTTCCTGTTACGCTCCTCCATGGGACATTTTAAATCAGTGCCCAGTACAATGGAGTCTACTTTACTTGGAAATAGACTGGGGACTCCCCAGAGTTCATGTTAATAGGATGGGTTTGAATTTCCTTTTATCTGCATGGCAATAGACTGGGAAAAAATGATTTTCATGAGTAAAGCAGCAGATTTCTGGCTAGACTGCCAGGCGATTGCACCACATGAAAGCAAGAAAAGTGTTGCATATACTACAGCTCACTACAGCTTTTTCACAATTTGCATTTTGGTGTGCTGATCTAGGAGATTAACCCCTCTGGTTTGCTGAAATCTATCACCAAGGGACGAGTGACAGCTCAGTCTATGCTGCCTCCTCGCTTTTTGCAGTTTACAGACATATTAGCTTAAAACAATCCCACTGAACTACTTGCTCATAGCCTTCCCTGTATTAGGTTATGCAATTGAAGTTGGAAGTAAGATAGTTTACAGCACAGACTGTAAAATAATGAAAAAAAAATCCATTAAAAATTATTCATGTTAGCAACCGTCATGCTTTGGAATAGATCCTGAATATTTAAAAGTCAGTAACAGCTTGCTCAGTCTCTACCAAATAAGACAATCTGGCTTTGCTTTACACAAAATCCACAGTCAAGGTAGAATGAATCCCTTGAGATCAAGATTTCCAGCTTCAAAGGGTAAGTTAACTCCAGACTTGAGTTCTAAGTATTTCAATTAAAATTCTTCTGCCAAATCAAAAGCAAGACAACCTCTAGTTCATAATAGGAAGAATTCTGATACTGGCTTTTACAACACTTTACAGAAAAATAACTACATTAAAGAGGAAAGCAGTCTCATTTTTAATATTCTGCATCTGTAGCTTTGTGATCTACGCAGAGTAAGATAACATTAGTGAAGCAGGTCAGCATGTCGGAAGCCACTGTAGCACAGCCTGCAATCACCATCAGTACCCAGGAGTTCACCTGTGCCGTTGTGAAGACTCAGAAGTCACCTCCATGATGAGCTTTTGAGCCCTGGCCAGAGATGGGACCAGCACACTGGCACTCAGCAGTGCCATATCCCGTGCTTTAGAAGTCTCACCCCAAGTTAGGAGGTTGCTGTTTGTAGTGGGGTTGACTGAAAAACAGCCTTTTAATAGGAGCACTCTGCAGCTTGGTTTAGCATTCAACAGGGTTTTAAGAGTTTGTGATGGTGTTCCTTTTCTGTAGCTCAGCTGGGCCAAAACTTAGAGCCCAGCCCTGCAGTTGCAGATAACTAAATTATAGGATCCCTGTAGGAACATCTCTATAGTATCCCAAAACTTCTGCCTCTAAACTTCAGATTTGGAATCATCCCCATTAGACGTAATACATGTCAAGCAATTTGGTGTTTGTGGACAGATAGTGCATGTATTTTAAATAATTAGTTCCACATTCTTTTCTTGAAATCCTGGATTTCATGTGAATTTTAGCCTGGGGATTAAGGAAGCTGCTCTCAATTGTAATGGGGGGGTGCAGCATCTATGTAACTAGGTCATGGTGTACTTAGGCATATTTAGTGATCTGTTCTTGTGTTCTTCCCTACTTTTGTTGCACAATAAACAAAGGAGATAACTAAGCTGGATTTGTTAGCTCCTCTTAAAGGATGTCGGAATGCTGAGATTTCATAGTGGAGTTTTTTTACTGGATTTTCTAACAATGTTTGTAATATATTTCCTTTATTTGGGGTTTTGTAAGTGATGCAGTGTAGGAATTAAATACTTGCCTCTCTTTTCATCAGACCATGATAAACAGGAAAATGCAAAGGATTCAAGACAATGATCCAGAAAGTGCAAGAAATTGCATTTCTTTCCTTTCCCCACAGAGTGTCCCCATTTCACTATTCGTTGCTCAACAGGCGACCACCTCTTTGAGTAGATAGTTATCCATTTTTCAGAGAAGCCCCCAAAGGTTTGTTTAACATAAATTTTTCCTTTTCTCAGATTTATTATATTGGTGTTAACATGGCAAACTGAAAGTTCCTTTTTACTTATTATAAAGGTTTTACGTTCCTTGGTGACTTGAAGATCAAATGAGGTTTTTTAATGCATATATATATATATATATACACACACTGGATTTCTTTCAAAAGTCAAAACTTTTGTACTTTGGTGTTTATATAAATATATATATATACAATAATTAAATGTAAGTTCCTAGTCAATATCATATTTGTATTGTAATAGTTTAGATACTAATTAATTTTATATATTGATATATAATTTTATAATTTATAACTTTTGGAAAATTGTAGGTTTTAACTTTATAAGTTGTGTTGTTGGCATGAGTGCATGAAAGTTGCTTTTTTTCTGAAATACCTGAGCAAATACATATTTTAACTACAAGCTGAAAAAGGTAAGTGTGTACTCAAAAAAAAAATCAATTAGTCTTGCTCAGTTTCAGAACTAAGAGCTTGCTTTGAACTTTAAAAATTTTGTTCCAGTATAGCTATGACACTGGAGTGCCCTTTGTACACATTTCTGAGACATTTTTTGATCAGTCCTCTAATAACTTGTCTTGCAAAGCTTAGAAAAATGTGTTCCATCAGCCAATGATTTGCCTTGTGATTAGACAAAGGCATGATCATTCTCAGACTTGTGTCTGAGAAAACTAATGCAATGGACTACAGAAAAAAATCTTACGTTCTTTCATGGGCCAATTAATAAACCACTTTTTCCCTACTAACAGTTTTATATTCGTTTCAGATTAAAGTTGAAACATGAATAAGCAATTATTAGATTTTGTTTTGTATTTTATATTTTGTGGCTGAACGGCTAATGCAGGAGTTTAGACAGTTTTAATTTTTGTTGATTAAAAGCAGAAACAAAACAGACGTGGGCTGGTGAGACCTGGTTTCCATCACCAGAACAGATGTAGTGTTCACCAGTAGGGGAGCAGCTTGCACTGAAATAGCTTCCACGACTTGAGCTCAGACTGTTTCACTTACAGTTACAACCCCTCAGATGGGCAGAGAGATGCTCTACATCTGACAGACCCAGAAGGGACCTGGTTAACACATTTTCCCAAAGCAGCGTCAGCTGTATAACCAGCCAGACTAAAAAGGCATGAAAAGCACATCTCAGTGTGACTTATAAACATGCACATGTTTAGTTTTACTACCAACAAAGGGAGGTGTGGAGGACGAGAAAAAACGAGTGTGGAGGAAGAGGTGTAACTCCAGCAGAACAACAAAACCAGGTTTTTATTGTTGTCTCGGGCTTGACAGACTCTCCCTCCAGCCTTGATAAACAGTCCGATTTATCACTGCAGTGCTGTGAGACGCGCACAAGATTGTAGAGTTAGCACTTAAAGTTGTGTGACATGAAAAGAAAGCCTTTAGAAAAATGAATGATTGTATTTTTTCCCTCATAGCAGGTAGGGCAATCAAATCTACTGATGCTGGAATACTTTTATGAGCTAAGATGATTGCAATCCAGATTTCATTAAATGTGTCCCTTTTTTCCAGCTCAACACTTTCTGTCCAGGTGGGAGATACTACTGACTGCTCAACTTTTGGGTCTATATGCCAGAAAACCCACACAGGTGCTGCTGGATGCCATACCTTGGCACTGCCTTTCTGCAGGATCCTGCTGGACTCCCAGGTCCATGTCCATTGCACAGGGGTCCATTTCAGTCTTGCTATGTAGGGAATCTCCTGCAATGAGTTGATAAATGACAGTAAAGCTCTATGTGCTTTATTTTAGAACATATTTGGCTTACATGAGAGAAAAACTTCTGTATTTTCCCCTAGTACTGGAAGTGGTAGAGTTATACAGTTCAGTCAGTTTCTGACTTTTTCCCTTCTGATGTTATTCTTGCTTTTTTTTGCTTTTCTAATTTTATTCCTCTGACACGACATCTTGGCCCCCATAAATTCAAATAGAAAAACATCTTTCACTTTTTCCCTTTCTAAATTCCATAAACATCAGTAAATTCCTCTGAGGTGTTTATATTTTTTCCATTAGCACATTTGCATACAATCAAAACTTGTCAAAATGGGCTTCTATGCTCTGCTACTCTCTGCTCCTGAGATTTGCAGTAGATACATGTGAGAAGATGCAGTAAGTGTTTTTGTTTTTTGTTTTTGTTTTTAAGTGTTAGTGCTGTATTGTGGACCCATGTTTCATTGATATTTCTCTCCTGAAACTGTAATGCAATGTTGTATGTTCAGATGCTACAACAACGATCGGTAAAAAAACTTCCTTTGCCTTCTGGTAGTTTGTACAGAAAGACTCAGTAGCCTTCTTTTCAACCTGAATTCAGAAGGAAAAGAACCTAGAAGTTATCAAACCAGCTCCTCTATACTTAATAACATTTGTAGGTCTGAATCACTTAATTGAAGTTACTGTTATCTCACCAAAGCCACCCTTTTCACAGTCAGGGTGAGTTCTGAAATACTGAACAACAGTATTTGTTCACAACTGGCTGCGAAGAAGAGCTTTCTGTGTGGTTGGTTATTGTTAAAAAGAAGAAAATTATTTCAGAATGACAGAATCATTACAGTTCAGAGGACCTTGGCAGTCTTTACTTTGAGTCCAGCCTCCTGCACAAAGCAAGGTTAACACTGAACTTGGGTCAGGCTCTTCTGAGTTTTGCCCAGTCGGGTCCTGAAAACCTCCCAGAATGGAGGTTATACAAATTCTTTAGTTTCTTGTCCCAAAGCTGGCTTAGCCTCAGAAAAATACCTACCCCCACTCCCAGCCAGTTGGAGGCTCATTTGAAATTGAGTCTCATTTTTCTGTCACACTCTTCTGTTAAGAGCTTTGTCTCTCTTTCCTTGGTAACTTCCATTAAGGTGTTGGAAGGTTGCTACTAGCTACCCCTAAGCTTTCTTAATTAATGTCAGCTTTTGAGAGGAAGAGGAGTAATTTTAAGGACAACCAAGGAGCAGTGTTCCAAGGAGCAGTGAGGCTTATCAGGTGGAGAACTTCCATAGACTTTTGGGGAATATTTGAGATGATGGTGTAGGCACCTGAGCCAGCAAATAAGTTCATTTCAGATATTGCATCAACTATTTCCAGTGAGGGTTTAGAAGTATAAAGTTGATCCAACAGGATTCTCAGACTGCTCACAAAAGACCTGAGTACAAGTTAAGGCTGAATTTGGCTGAACAGCAAAACAGACGTAATTTTTTTGCAACTAGAGCACTGGGTTAAATCTGAATTCCCAGCTTCCATTTCTGATGCAGACAATCTCCCCGTAGGAACCTTTATAGACTCAGTGACATCAATCTGCGCATCCATAATTACAGTCTACATGCCATTACACGGCAGCCGTGCACAGAGCTCGTGCAGCCCTGGGAGAATCAGCCAGGCCTGCAGCAAGCTCCGGCACAGAAAATGCAAATCTCTTTGCAGATACGGCACATCTCCCTCCAAATATAGATGAGCTCACACCCACCCTGCTAATAACAGGCTATACTTCTCTTCAGTAAGATTACACAAAATTAAGCAGGAGATCCCATGAGGACACTGGCAGTACGCTGTACTTCGAGGTACACGTGTTCTGGGATCGCTGCAAAGTGAGAGACTGTGGACAAATAAAAGTGGTGTCTAGGGAAGCACTGAAATCGACATAAATTGAATTACTTTCTCCACTTTATTTAGTTAGACATGTAAAAGTAAAAACATAGTCGTACCAATATCTTAACCTGTACACAAATATCACTTCTCCCTTCAGCAAGTGTTCCAAATACTGGAAAAGTACCTAACAAGAAGGTATATAAAGAAATAGCACTGCTGGGAATTGTGAAGTCAGACATGTGAGCAAACCTCACCCTGCACAGCTGGGCATTTTTATCCTAGCTAAGGGAGGATAAATCCTTATTCAAAAGGTATTTTTAATGCAGTTGATTAACAGTTTTGATCTAGATCAAGAACTCCGTATGTAACACCTCTGAAATGCAGCCACTTCAGAAGACGGAAAACCTTGGCAGAATGTGCTTCCTCAAAATTGCAGTGACACCGTCAGCGCTTTACCAGTCACTGTGTGTTTTTCAAGGGTTCACCAACACTGCGAGGGCACCAGGCGGGCCCAGTGGGTTGTGTCGTACCCTCAGGCCAGAGACCCGACTGGCGGGTGACACCTGTGAGGGCCCTCCCGCCCGCTCGGGAGCCGCCGGAGCGCGGTTCTCCAGCCCCTCAGGAAACACCCCGCGTGGGCTGGGAGGACCTGGAGCCGCAGCCCGGAGGCGGGAAGCGGGCGTGAGGCACGTGCCGAGCCGTGAAACCCCTGACCAGGAGCGGCCCAGACCCGCTCCTGGGCACCGACTCCCCTCACGGCGGCCCCGGCGGGGGGCGGTCCCTGCCCCGCTCCCATCCCAGGGGTGCCCCGCGGCCGGACCGACGCCCGGCGGTGGCCGAGCGGAGGGTGGCGGAGCGGGTGGAGCCGCCCCGGCGCGGCGCCTTTGTTCGGAGCGGCAGTGCGGCCGGGGCCGGCGGTCCCGCCGCGCTCATGGCGGGGGCGCGGGGAGCCCCGCAGGCGCTGCCTGCCCTGCCCGCCCGGGAGCCCGCGGGCAGCGTCTGCCGGGGCTCGGCGCGCTGAGCGGCGCCCGTGTCCGGCGGGGGCGCTGCGCGGGGCCCGGCAGCCCCGGCGGAGGGGGCCGGGCGGGGTGGCCGTCCGCAGCCCGCGGGGGCCCTGCCCGGCGCGGATCGGCGCTCCGCGGACCCCCGGGCGGCGACGCTCCGCTCGCCGGCCCCCGCCTGGCTCGGCCCCAGCCGCAGGCAGCCGCGGAGCCCTCCCGCGCCCAAACTTTGCAAAGTCTCGCAGCTCCGCTGCTGGGGCGGCGGCGGCTACGGCAGCGGCGGGCGGGGGCGGCGGCGGAGGAGGCGGGGGCGGAGGGGGCGGGGTGCGGGCCGGCGGCGGCGGCGGCAGCAGCAGCAGCATCAAAGAGCCCCGATTCCTGCCGCCCTGCGAGCCATGCGCTGCTGTCTGTAATGTCAGCGGAACAGGAGAAGGACCCCATCGTGCTGAAGAGATCCCGAGGTACGGGGAGGGCCGGGTCGGGCCCGGGGGCGGCTGCCGGCGGGGCCTGGCTCCCGTGCGGAGCGGCGGCCGAGCCGCGGGATGCGCGCACCGCCCGCGCCGCCGCTGCCCGCGGGGCTCCCGCCGCGCAGCCCCGGCCGGGCCGCCCCCGCCGCACTCCCTCCCGGCGCTGGCGGCGGGGCCGACGGCGCGGGGGCCGCGCGAAGTTTGCTCGGTGGGGCCCGGCCGGGCCCCGCGGGCTCCCGCAGCCGCCGGGCCTGGAGAAGCGGCGGCGGGGCTGGCGGTGCGCGCAGGTGTGTCCCGTGGGGCGGGGGGGGGGCGTGCGGTCCTGGCTCCGCTGTGTCTGGGGATGTGCGGCGCATTAGTATGCAGCGAGCATACTGCTGGTGCAAGGGAATACGGCGGCGGTGCCACATGTCCGAGTTCGTGCTGATGCAGAGCTCATAAATTACACTTGAGTGTTCGCTCTTCTACCCCCGGTCTCAGCTCTTGGGCTTGAGTCTTGTTGAGGTTTTGTCCTTCCCTTTTCGGGAAATGAAAGAAAATATATATCGAAATAGTGTTCTTTATTAATAGCACCGGTGTGTGGCTCTGGTGAGGTTTGGAATGTGCGTTTCTTTCAAAGGTGTAGGGAGAAGGGTAGAAATGCGGCGTCTCCTCTGAGTTCGGCAGTGCAGCCGACTTTAATGGCAGTGGCACATCAGCCTGCGTGGCGGTAGTTGTGTCCTTATAGCCCTTAAAAACAGAAATGCTTTTCTGAATGAAATAATGAAAGGCGGCAGGCTGAGTGACTGAGTTGGGTGAAAATCATGGCAAAATTATAAAATCTGCCATTTAGTGCTTCTCTTTTTCTCGCCTCCTATTTTGCCTCTGGCATTCTATTGTTCCTGATGTTTTAAGCTTTTTTTCCTGGTTGGGTAAGTGGGGAAAGGTGCAGATTCTGATATGCATATTGTCACTGATTTACAGTTTGCTTTTCTGAAACTGTTCTAGTAACAGCTGGGTTGCAACCTTGAGGGAATGAAAGCACACAACAGCGTTACAAAGGAGACTGGGATTCATTAGACTCCTCCACTCTCAAGCCCTGATTCTGCAAATATTTAAGCATATATGGTTTCACATGCCTGAGTTACCCACCGAGTTCCACGCGATTACCGCTTAATATCGAATCTGTTTACAGTGTCAGGGCCACAGCATAGGCTCACCAAATCTGGGTGAAATTAGACTATTTTTAGTTCTTCTGTCCATCATGAAAAGTTTATTCAGCCATTTATGTTTCTTGGGAAAACGTTCTTACTGAGATAAATCACTGTTTAAAAAGACTCCGGCATCCCTCCTGTAGAAACCTAGACAGGGATTTGTCAGTGAGTATGAAAATACTCCATAGTGTATTTGCAGTATATTAAGTATGGCATAAATTACATGCAAAGTCATAAACTCTTAATATGTAAACAAAAGTAGAAGTTGCAGTTCTGACTAACACTGAAGATGTCCATCTTCAGTATGAAGTGTATGTATGTATGAAGTGAAAAAGAATACAGGGCTTACCTCTTCTCCTTTGCCCAAATGTGAATGGCTGAAATAAATTTGATCTGTAGTTTAATACGGGCATAGTTATCAGATATGTATTTATATCTCTAGATCTGTTGGATATTTGATGTCCCAGTCAAATGGATTGTATTTTTGCCTGAAAAACTAGTCTTGGACAATGAAATAATTTTTCATTTGTGCAGCATTCCAAAGTGCTCAGTACATCTTTAATGAAAGTCTGTGTGGTAGATACCAAAAGTGACTTTGTGGAAAGTTTATTTTGGCTGCATGAAAATGAGCCTTATTCACTCTTTTTTGGAGGTATGCTAGGACTAACATTCTGTTTCCTTTCATGTATAAATTAAATCATTATAGAATCCACAGGGAAAATATAAATTCTTAGGGCTGAATCAAATCATTGGCCTCACACGGTGAGAACTGAAAATACAAAAGCTTTGTGCCTTTCCAGATGCAGGACTCACTTCTGTAAACGTAGGCAAATGAATGGCTTCACCCATGTAAGTAATTCAGGTAGAAGTTGATGGAACTTGTCACTGGAATTCTAATATTCATATACTTATGTTTTTGAAGAATGATATCCCTGAGAGGGAAATTTATGCATAATTCTATAAAGTTTTAACTTATGCTACTGTAAACCAGCATTTGCATATGATCCTCAGTATTCTACTTGATCACAGATTTATTAATGTCTGTGCTGCTAGTTGTTGACTTTATTAAAAGAAATCTGGATATTTGTAATATTTTGCTAACAGTGGTTAAAGTTGTTGGTGCATTAAAAGTGTGGGGCCACGAACAGGAGTGTGTTTTATGCAGTTGTGAGGATTGGCGTTCACAGTACAATCTTGCACTGAATTTAGTGTAAACTTATATGAATGCTGCAGAAGAAGCTTAATGAAAGTGCAGGGACGGTTTTGAGAAAGTAGATTATCAAGATGACTTATAGAGTTGAAATTTAAGGGAATTTTGCCATCATTCCTCATGTAAAAATTATGCTGTGATTATTTAATATCTACAGGTAATGCAGTGGCAATCTGTCATAGCACACTAACTATACACAGGATTTTATAGTCTAAAACAAGGCAAAAAGGACTCTTTCAAAAAGAGTAATCCCTAGTTTTTCTGATGGCAGGTTAGACCACAATATGCTGTGTGCAAGTGTGAGTTTATTTTGAGAACCTGATGGTGACTTCATGCCCTTGTCTTTGAAATTCAGACTTAAAATTTGATAGGTGTTGATCTGGGATGTCCATATATCTTCCTTATGTATAATGAAAAATGAAATTAAATTTCAACAGTGACAGCTAAAGCCAAAAGGAACTTAATAAAGCAGAGGTAGAGCTGGATTGTGACTTGAGGTAGGACTGGTAAATTCCATGAAACCTCAAAAAAAAGGAGGCAGGGAGAAAGGAAGTGCAAGGAGTGAAAATTTGCCAGGCCTCCTTTGATCAGGAGTATTTGAAATAAGTGTTGGATATTTCATTCTGTATACAGTAAGTCTGCTTTGCCCCTGTGAGAAGAGGTTTTTTGTTACTTACTGAATAGTCCTAAAGCTGGTTTACCTGTCTGCTGGGAACACTTGTCTAACATAGAGCAGTGTAATGTCGTATGCTACTTTGCATAATTCTGTTGGTAATTCACAGTTATCTTCAGGTTGCTTTTGGTAATAAAGACCTGTGTGTTCAGCTGTGTGCTTGCATCTTGATAAAGTTTGACTTGTATTCTGAATATGAGTTGTAAACAAAAAACAGTAAGATTTTTAAGTTGGATTGCCTGCTTATTCTTCTATACTGTTACTATATATTTATATAAAAGAGAAAAAAAGCTATTATATTATTGACCCTGGGGAAAAAAAAGAATTAACATAGTTTATGAATGTAATGGTGTTATTAATGTAACATGTGTTGCTGTCATATCACCTGATAATGCTTTTTGTACGTCAGCTCAGGGTTTTCTTTGCATTCCCAAATGATGGCAATTTCACTTGAGCCCCATGAAGACAGACTGACTGGGATAATGAGTGTGCTAGATTTTTTATTCTTTTTTTCATCTTCAGTCTGACTAGGGCTTTAAAAATGAAAGCCACGATTTATACAACTTTGAGAGCTTGTCCTGCTGTTATGAAAGGTGAAGAAGAATCCCAGGTGAAGTACAGATATCTCTTTGTACTGCTCAGGGTAAAGTCTGATTGAGTGACCAATGAAATGAACATTCTTTATTTCTTTTTGTGCCAGAGCCTCGCTCAGTTATTCTGTGAGGTTTCTGCAGAGTAGGGCAGGTTCACTTAGAGCCCCTCTCATTTTTGGCAGGTGTCTTTTTGTTGGATCAAATCTTGCATTTAGTGAAATTTAGATCTGATAAACTGGACATCTCTCTAAACAACACGGCAGGTTTTTGGTGGTTTTCGTTCATGAATCTACTACTGTTTGCTTTTCCTTCACGGTGGATTGTAACACACTGTTGTCTGTTGCCACAGTGAGTTTGATAAATGCTGTGTCTGTGTAAGTTAAATAAGAGGTGAATCTTAGGCCTGGCTTTATGCAGTTCCTTTGAAAGTTTTATGAGTTATGCAAACAAGAAATACTTCTGACTGTTGAAGTGGAGTTGTTAAGAACCAAGGGACAGATAAACATAAAATAAATGGAAATGTTTATTCCCACGGTAATGAGCATGAATTGGCTGTTAAAGTGGCAGTAGAGTAAGAGAGCACATAGGAGGTATGTTAACTTAGGTCCAGATGTTTGCTCCTTAAGGACTTACAATGTAAAGCAGCAGAGTTAATGTAAGTTCAGTATTTGTAACAAATATCTGTGGCTATGGCAGTCAGAGGCAAACTTGCAATATGGTCTGTAAGAAAACTAATTCACTATTGCACTGATTGAAATTTTGTAGGTGGTGACAGTGGATTGGATGGGTTAGGAGGACCAGGAGTTCAACTTGGAAGCCCTGATAAGAAAAAACGCAAAGGAAATACACAGGTAAATTCTCTTTTGATTTCTTAATAGTTGGAGCACTCAAATGTTGTGACTGTCTCGCATTGTTCAGCGTATCAGTCTGTTGTCACAAATAGCAGCTGTGTACAAAATATTCCTAATACTAGTTATTAGCACTAAAGTTATTTTAATCTCTGTAGGTTGCCATAGACCTATAAAGACAGGAGCACAGAGCGACTGCAGCGACTTGTATTTTTACCATATGGATTTGATTCTGAGACAGACTTTTTTTTAATGACTTTGTAGCCATTTGTAGAAGTCTGTACAGCATGAGTAGTTGCCATGAGACTACTTCTCTCTTTACTTTCATTTCATTATGTGTAAGTTTGTGGGCTAATGAATCAGAACAGTTTGTTAATGCTTTGACTAAATTCTTGGCATACTTCTGAAGTTATTTTCAAGCAAAAGCTGTGAGGCAAGTATAGCTCCTTTTCAGTGAATCCCTGCAATTTGACATTTCTATGCAGTTTTTCTTCCTAGAAAAGAAAACCTGAATACAGAACATCTTAAGCAGTTGGATACTTGAAGTGCAGAATTTCCCATTGTGTGTTCATTCACCTTTGAGTGAGAGTATCTGTTAGTTTGGTACTGCCCAGTGAGAGTAACCTTACTTATATAGGTCAAACAATCACTTTCTGTTAGGCTTATTCACAGTCCATTGAGATGTGGATCTGTTCTCTTAATTTTTGTTTTGTTTTAAAGTAGTCATGGTGAAACCTGCTCTGAGAAATATTCAGTTACTCTGAAAGGTTTCCTTTTCATGGTGGAGCTTTCCTTGTGTTCTGGAATGATAATAACTCCATAGGCTATGCAGACTAGCTTCTGTTCTTTTCTTACCTGGTGTAAAAAAATGCAGCATACCTTACTGCATTTACAGTGCAGCAAATTTTACCTTTTTGGTTTTTTTTAAATAAATGCTCAATCTTAGTTTATTAGTACTTACAAGGAAATGCTTTCTGTGAGCACAGTTAATGTAGGGTGAATTCAGTAGATGTTCCCTACAGGCTAGTCTAGAATGAATTTCAATTGTATAGCCACTTTGGTGACATTTGAACAGCTTCTGGGCTCTGTAACCAGAGCATAATCCTTGTATTTTATGCCTACTGACTATGCTTTGCAGACTGCCCACAATCACTGAAGGCCTCTTTTTTTGTACAGAAATCTACAGAGTGTAGAATATTCTGCAGAGTATAGAAAATACCAATCTGCTGACTGCTATATTCTATATGCCTTTTTTAGGTTTATAGTAACATTAGGTTTATATCGTTGTAGAAATAGGGTGTCTTAAGAGGCCTATATTCAGTAACATCAACCCAAAATGAGACTAAGGAAATGCTTAAATCTGCTCTTCAACATTTGGAAATACTTTGTGCATGTGTTTGTGGCACTTGGCTGTCTGTATTGTTGCTTGTCTTTTGTAAAAGGTTAAGAAATAGAAGTCACATATCAAGTAGTATTTTCAGAAGCACGGTTGTGCAACTGCAAAATTTTTAAAACACAGAGACTACTATAAGTCATCATATTATCTGGAGCACAGACTCCTCTCTTGCCTCTGTACTGAAATTTCAGACAGCCTGGCAGAATACAGCGGGTGAGTTTTACACAACAGCTGAACAGTTCTTTCAGCAGTAGTATTGGTAATCCAGGACCTTTGTGGTTGGTCTGTCTTGCAGGCAAATACTAAAACTAATTTAAATGTTGTATTTAAAATATTTGTAGGGATCATCATTTCCTCCTCCATCTGAATATGCTCCACCGCCGAATCCAAGCTCTGACCACCTTGTAGCTGCAAATCCATTTGATGACAACTATAATACTGTGTCTTATAAACCGCTTCCTTCAGGAAATCCATATTTTAGTAATCCTGGTTATCCTGGCTTTGGAGGCTATAACACTTTCAGAATGCCACCTCACATGCTGCCCAGAGTGTCCTCGCCATACGGTGGTTCTTACTCCCTCAGAAACCAACCACATCCTCTTCCTCAAAACCCTGTGGGCATGGGTTTTAGTCGACCTCACTCTTTCAGCTTTGGTCCACATGATAACCCAGGTTTTGGGAATCAGCCCCCTTATAGTGGTGGTCAGATAAATCAAAATGTCAGTATGCCTGCTCAGCATTTCAGGCCAAATCCTGGGGAGAACTTTGGCCATTCTGGTCAGATACCTCACCCTGATGTGCCATCTAATTTTGGTCCTGGAAACAATCCAAATTTTCCAAATTCTCAGCTAGAGTCAAACCATTCTTTTGTTCCTCCACCAAACACATACAACCAGACAAAGTCATCAGCACAGAAGCAAGACTTTAATCAAGGTGCAAGCAAAGCATCCAGCCAGAACACTGCTGCTCATCAGCATCATCACAGGACAGAGGACGTTGTGAGTCAAGGTAACAGTGACCTAAAAAATGTTACTCGAAACAATGTGGTAAATCAGGATAATAGCCATTCCAACAGTGCTGATAACACCAATGCTGGGCATTCCAATGGGACTCAGAGTAAGTCCCGCCAGCCCCGAGGTGCTGCTGAAGGATGCAACTCTGAAAAGAGCAACAAAACACCCCTTCATCCCAGTCGTCATGGTCACTCATCCTCTGAACCTGTCTATCCATGTGGGATCTGTACCCATGAAGTTAATGATGACCAGGATGCCATCCTATGTGAAGCCTCTTGTCAGAAATGGTTTCATCGGATCTGCACGGGCATGACGGAGTCAGCGTACGGCCTTCTCACGGCAGAAGCATCGGCAGTTTGGGGGTGTGATACTTGCATGGCTGACAAAGATGTCCAGTTGATGCGCACGAGAGAGACTGCAGGACCACCTGCACTGAACACAGAAGGCTGACAGCCTCGGTTGGTGGTGGTGGTGGATGAAATACTTTCTATGAAGTTTTGGTTACAAATTGGCTACTTCACTTTCTGCAGACAATCAGTTGTGTTTGATTGCTGTCATCTTATTTTTCCCCTAATCTGTTTTCATTCATAAACTTCCATCTCAGCTTTTGGATTCTTAGTTTTATGTGTGCAAATGTTTCACAGGATGGAATATTTTTGTTTCTGATTGAACTGTAACTGACAATTGATCAGAAGTAGAATGTGCATTGACAATTTTATTGAAGGAAAAAATGTGCCTGTATGAATAGCCCTAATTTGCTAGTATTAATGTGTTAACTAACACTAGCATTTAGTGCTCGGTTTTAATGGTACTATATTTGCAAGTACTCATTACTTTTTTTTTTTTTGGCATGAATGTATGGTGATGTTCTTGCTAGCCTTTCTTTGAATATAGTGGAGATGACATGGAGGAATGTGCAGTACTAATAGTTGTTATTTTAGGGTAAATACAGAGAATTTTGTATGTGCTTTTTCCTATTTTCTGAAGTAAAGCATTAACATGCTATTCAAAAATTGATGAATTCATACTTAGTAACACAATGAAACCCGCTAACTCTTACACATTTCTATTTCCTTGAAAAGGCAATAATCTCTTTTGACTTCTCAGCAAACACTTACTTGCTGAAGGCTCTTGCTGGGTCTTGCAGTATTTGGAAATAGTTATGAAATATGATTAAATTGGAAAAAGAACAGATCAAGTTTATAAAGTCCAGTGCTTTAAATCTAGAGAATGCCAAAACTAGGGTTGCATATGTAACCTCAATTCATTTATCTTGAGCACATACATTAGGATACAGTGTCTGCATGTGTCATGGTTGTGCAGTTATGCACCTCTCTCTCATCCTTTCTCACTGGTGGTTCCAGTCTCCTGCCTCAGTGCTGCCTAAGAATTGTGAATGAACTAGTGCATGGAAAATCCTGCCCGTCTTCCAGGGCTTTCGGCTGGAACCTGCTCAGTCACCCAGAGCTTACACAGTCCACTTGGCACGAAGGAGGGTGCAAGGCAATGGAGTGTGCTCTGCACAGGCTCTGAATTGCATGATAATTTGGCCAGCACAGACTTAAAACTAAATTCCCACCACTGCCTCAGCCAGTCTTGCACTGAGGGGGTGGGAAATCTAGGGTGAAGGAAGAAAATACGGCTTTCATATCAGGTGAGTTTAGCTCAGGAGTAAGTAATCAGGAGTTTAAGCTTCTTTGCTAAACCTGATATCCTGCTGACAAGTATGAATGACACTAGAGCTTCATGTGTGATGCTAAGAATTCTATTTTAATATAGGTAATTTGATCTTATTCTTGATCTCAAAAATAACTCTCCTTTTTAATGTGGGGAAACATCTAGCCTTGAACAGTTCAGCCTTAGCGTGATAAAGTTGCATATGCAACTGAAGAAGTGTTTCTTTAGAGAGAAGTGTTGTTCTGACTTAATAAAAGGAGGCATTGTAATAACAGACTCTGCCTGTAATACTCACCACTGTGCTGGAAACAGTCTTTAAACAGGAATTAAATCATATATCAAGCTTACAGGTGCCAGTCACGTTCCTTAATGAGATAAATTTTTCAAGTCTGTGAGGATGAGCGATGTAGGAGCTGATATAAAATACAGTCATCAAAGTAAAGAGGTAGTTTTTATGATAAGCTATGCTAATGAGTGAAAAGTAAGGCCTGTTTGCTAGTTCACCATTGTGTTTGATTTTAAATGGGCTCTACTGTGGTACATTCCTGGAAGATACTGTGCAGACCTGCATAACTTTTCTTGTTTTATTTTAAAAGTGAAAATTTTTGCTGGGTAAGTGCAGTATTACCCCCTTTTTTTTTTTTTCTTACCTCTCATCAGGAAAAAGAAAATAATGTCTGAAGTGTAAATGACATATTTCATATCTTGAGGATTTCCTGTATGGAGATGTAAAGAAACTGTAAGGCAGATCAAGGGCTTCTGTTTTCATCACCAGTTGCTTTAATTTAGTACAGAAACCAGACTTAATCTTGTTTTGTTAGAGGTGTGATATTTAAAAACAAACAACAAAAACCAACCAAGCAACAACCTCTGTTAAAGAGATTTATTCTTCAGTAGTTTTCCTAATGACTGACAGACTGTTAGAATTTGCTTTTGGTACCTAAAGTAGCAATTAAACCAAACCTTGTTTAGATAGATTTGTTCCTCTGGGAATCAGTTTAATCTCTGCAACAATTTGCACTGTGAAAGTAGTGGAGCTGGTTCACACCTACAGCAACATAAATGAAATAAAAAATGTGCTCAGTGAAAATTCAACAAAACCAATGATGATATTGTTACCTTTCCCATTCCCACATCCCATGCCTGTTGTGAGAAGATTTTTGGGGCATTTTTTCTCAGAAGTCCAATTAATGGTTTAATATTTTGAAGCAGACATTTTATTTAAAATAGCCGTGTATTTCTTAATTTTGTTCCTTGACCCTACATGAAATTAGGCAAGTATTTTCTAGATTAGCTGTCAAGGCATTGGTGTTCTTAAAAACTTAAAGTCAACTGGAATATCATTTCGTAAGGCCTTAAACCGTGTATTTGTGAAACTTATTGTAACGATTTATTTTGGTTTTTCCAAACTGGTACTATGTTGGGTTTGTAACCCAGTAAATTTTCTGCATTCGTTAACCTGCAAATTCAAGGCATTAGCAAATGTCAAGTATATCGAATAAAACCAAGTGAACAACAAACCCCAAACTTGTTAGCACACTGATTATGGAGATATGACTGATGAAGGTCTCCAGAAGTCATCCAGCTGATATGCTCGCCCTACTGATACACTCTTGGCATACTTGAACTCTTTATCTAGAGAGAGGGTTATATTTTGTTTTTCTCTGCATGTATTGACTAGTAGTAGTTCAAGTATGCACAGGAGAAACAGCAATCATGTTTAATTAGTAAGGTCCTAGAAAAATGACAGCTGATTAGAATTAGAAGTTAGTTATAGAAGGGTGGGAGGGAGGGAGGGTTGACTAGAGTAGGTGAGGGTTTTTGTAATATTCTACATGAAACAATTTGTATTGAACTATCATGTGCTTCTTTCATTACTAGTGATTTAGACTGTACTGGTGCTGCACACCAAAAATATTGCAAAGATTTTGTAAGTCTTGCAAACCTTAACATTTTTATGGAAAGTGCCCATGTCCCTTTTAAATAGCTCCTTGTCGTGGTCAGAAATGCAGCCTATATTGCCCAAAATGTTTTTGTTGTTTTTTTTTTCCCTGGGCTGAAATAAATAAGTATAAACTGGATTGTATTGTCCTTAATACTTTAAGGTTTTTTGCAAGTGATCACTTGTAAATGAGAAAACATGTACTTTTCTCTTTAAAACATTTGTTTTATCGGTCAGGGTAAGTGACAGTGCTGTATATAAGATACCAAAAATCCTGTTTCTTGCTCTTTTACTGACCTCTTCTACAACTCGAGACAAGCAGGTTAACTCTGCCTGCCTCAGTCTCCTCTTTCAGCAGATTAGACTAATCCTTACTTCCTGAGGTTGTTTAGAGGCCTAGTTATTATCTGAGATCTTCAGATGCGAGAAACTAGAGAAAAGTAATGAAGTTTGCTCTACTTAAAACAAAAATATAATTTTTAGGGGCTGCTCAAAGAAGATTATACTTTGTGACCTCTGAAGTTTTTAATCTAAGAACCAGTTTTGTAATCACATTTTTCAGGCTTAATTTCAAGCATGTGAGAATTAATGAAGTCCGTGGAGCTGCATGCACACAGTCAAGAATGTTTCAAAGTGTTTGCAGTTTGGGGCCTGTGATATTTGCAAGTGAAATGCTTTTATGGTTTGAGATTTTTACAAAATCAGTGGTGTTCAAATGTAGCACCTTTTTAACATTTGTCTTTATTCCAGCTTAATACGATAACACATTATCTGCATTAAGTACATCCCTTTCATTTTATAAATAAACATTGCCTGGCAGTAAAAGTATTGGTGTAACATTTTTAAAAAGGAAAGTCATGCTTCTTATCATGTTGTATGTGACTTAAATGACTGTTTCATATTAAAACTAATCTTTCCTTATGTACTGCTTAAATATACCTGTTTTGGGATATCAGTTCAGTACTTTTTATACAATCTTGAATGTGTTCCACATTGGTGACATGTATTTTTGCAGCAACTCTTTTGTTTTGATTTTAAATTAGAGCATGTCTGATGTAATACATGCATTAGTGCTGTGTTGTGTGGCAAAGTTAATGTATGTAATTCAAATTGGAAAAGTTTCCAGACTTTGTCCAGCATTAGCCCTGTGGCCAGGGATTAAATTACTATGTAATACAAATTATTTCATACCATGATGTGTTTTAAGCTACTCTATGAAGTATGTGAAAAATTATTGTTTATGGATTGGTAGCTGGTGTGGTATCTTGCATAGAATGAGGTTTGATAGGTGGTAGCAATTCATGATAATTAAAACTAAGTACCTTTCAGAACACACAGCACTGGTGTGCATTGTCATCTTGTTACCATAACTGTAAGTATGAATTTTTAATATTATCCAATGACAAATGGGTGAATATTTGGTAATCAGCTCATGGGTGTGAAAATTCTATTCTAACACTCTTTACTTGGTTTACAAAACATATAATTTTTTAATCTATTGGATGTGATTAGATATATACAGGAGGGTGTAGAACTGGATGTATTTTCAAGTTATTCTGCAATTGCTAAGTTTTGTCTGAAGCTTTCTATATTAGAATAGACTCTTCCTTAAAATTGGAAACTAAGTGTACTTAGCAGAACTCTTTAAGGCAATATAACTATCCTACACTACATCTTGAGTTATGCACATTCACTTCTTTATATGGAGCTCCTCTGAATTTCTTGCTTTATATATAAAAAAGGGTCCCTTTAGTGGCCTAGTGTTGTGTCTCATCAATTTTGAGGTAATTAATTCTGAATGGTGTTCAGCCCCTTAGAGGTGCTGCCTATAACTTAAAGTATTCAGTGTTGCCCTTAGTTTCCTGGTTCAGAAATGGCTTATCCCAACACCTTGGGAATACCTATTTCTGTATTGTTTGCCATACATGATTAATTTTCCTTTTCATCTTCAAACAAACTGTCTGTCTCAAAATAGTTTTTGATCCTACCCCACCTTTTTACTTGGAGATGTGTGCACTGTATTTCAGGAATTGCTGTACTGGAGACAGTTTGGGATTGGAGTCCTGAGAGATGTCGTGTCTGTTCCTAGACACTCGTCTTCTGCTCTGCAGGATGCTCTAAATCTGAACTTCCATATAACTTAAGGAGGGCAAGCTTATAATATATTTCCTCTTTTTTTTTTTTTTTTTTTTCCTTTCTTGATAGTTTTTTTTCTGAGGTGTGAAATAAGAGAGTTGTTAGGGATTTTTATTTAAAAGATGGCCTTTCCTCCAAGCTTTTTTATGTGGCCTTTAGAGCAAATACTGTGTTCTTCAGGGCCTTCTGACTTGGAATTTTTTTGTCCACATTGTCCTTTCAGTGTTAAAGGTGAGTTGAAAAAGGCAAGTTACCAATCTACTGCCATCCAAACAATGCAAAATATAAGATGATTAAGATTGTTGACATTTAATTTTTTTGTTTGTTTGTTAATAATGATGTGACATTTTTACCTTTCAGAAGAACATATATCAGAATCTGATTCAAGTGTTCTTGGAAAATGTATATGGTAGATTTTGTCTGGCACTGTATGTAACTTTGTTGCTTTCTGTTGTCTGGTTTCAGTTCCTTTTAAAATAAAGATAATTTTTGCGGGGAAGTTGCCTGTTGATTTTTCTGAAGATGATGTAATGCCTAGATTGACTCTTCTACCGTTTTGCCTGGGAAAATGCATTTGGATTAGGTGTAATCCTGCAAGAAACAGTATGAGGTCATACTGATCAGAAAAGACAGTTCCTGCCTCTCTTGGAGAGCCCTGCTGTTCTGTAAAGGTGTTAATCTGAAGTAACTTCAAAGCAGATTAGAATAGGTCTTGCACCTTCAGCCCCATTTCTTTCTTTACAGGATGGGAGGGAAGGCTTGAGCACCATTTGTCTGAATAGATTAATTTTTTAAAAATAACTTTCTGCTCTTGGGAAGAGATTAATCAAGTAATTATTTATTCCAATTTATAAATTTATTACAAAGCTCTTCCTCTTAGTTAAAATGCCAGAACTAACACATACCAAATCACTGCCTTGCCAATACTATTTAAAAGCAACTGTTACAGGTGGTCCCAAGCTACATATGCAAAACATTTTATTGTAATAAACAGAGTCTCATAAAATGTTCCTTCTTTTTGTGAAAGATAGGGAGGGATAAGAGAGAGAATTTAGAAAGGATGGGAGGAAAAAAGGTTAATAATTAAAGATAAGAAAATGTAAGCTATTTAAAGGATTTTTTTCCCCCCATATATTAAAGCCTCTGATGCCATTAGAAGTGAAATAACCCCGGAAAAGATGAATGTGTGTATTAGCAGCTGGAAGGTTCAGAATATTACTAATATTAAGATTTGTGTGGAATGTACATCTCTATCCTTCATAGCACAGGAGATGGGAATTTAGGAATTAGGTTTTTAACTGAATAATTTTTCTTTTCACTATGAAGTTTCTTGCACTGGAAACTTTTCACTACAAACTTCTGACTGATAAGATTAATGCCAACAGAAGAATGGGCCTCTCTTTGCATGTGTGTCATGGTGAGAGCGCAGCCAATTGTCCAGGTAAGCCTGCAATGTGGAGTGTGTGGGACAGAGGAGGTGTTTCTGTAGATGTACATCAATACAAGACTTTTAAGGTTGATTCAAGACCTTGCTGAGTCCCTTTTGTCTCTTTTAGCAGCTAAATCTGCTACTTTGGCATAAAAGTGTGTTAGTGGTATTTGCTGTGTCTTCTGCAAGCTTTGCACTGGAGATCTGGCTTTTAAGTAAATAGACTTTTTGTTGCTGTATTGGAGCTCTTTTGTGTAACTTAAGAAGACCAAATACTGGTAACCAAAACCCTGTCCTGTCTTGTAAAGCATGTATGAATAGTATAGTCCTTCTAGCAGGAATAAATAATAAGCTGCTTCATTTCAGTATATTCTCTGTGATTAAACTAAAAATGACACCTGGGTGACCAAGGCAGAAGACCAGCACTCAAAAAATCTAAGACTTACAGTCCATGAATGAACTTTCCATAACTGAAGGATGTGTTCTGGATGACTACAGCTGCATTCTGGAGTGGTAGGAGATTTTGAGTTACTATTGCATTATAACAATTCTATCCAATGCTGCTATATATTTTGAATACTCTGGGAATGGGGAATTTAATTCACTTCTTGGATTCCAATAGATGCAAGCATTCATCCAGATGATATTGATGTGGGTGAGT
This sequence comes from Pipra filicauda, assembly GCF_003945595.2. Lineage (NCBI taxonomy): Eukaryota > Metazoa > Chordata > Aves > Passeriformes > Pipridae > Pipra > Pipra filicauda. The sequence continues at coordinate 4,127,684 of NW_024104976.1, read as the reverse complement.
GAGGGTGGAGAATAACCCAGAAATCGTATCAGTTACAATGGATTTCTTGCTCTGAAAAAGTTTTAAATATTTGTGATACCTACATTAATATATCTATATCTCTCTCTATATAGAGAGATATACACAGTACTTAAAAGTAACCACTACCATTTAATTGCTTTGGAATATAGGTAATAGAACATAAAAATTAAGTTTTCAGTGATACACATCAGTAATCCTAGCTGATGCGTGCCATGTTAAACTCCATTTTTCTTGGTCATATTTTAAAGAAAAGGGGGAAAACCTAGACTTTTTGGTTCTGGATTTTTCCGAGCAGTTCTAGGTAATGGTATACTTTTGAGGAACTTCCACATACCTGAATTTTTATCCAACTGTGCTTGGCTTGTCTTTCAAGCCTTATTCCTCAGAAGCAGTTACTTTCTATATACTAGACTTTATTTTTGCAGATACAATGTTACTGTTTGTTTGAGGAACGTGGAGCAACAATGTGCAAATTACCTCCTGAGTTTTTGGCATAGACAGTACCGCAGACAACATTGCGAGGCAATAGCATGGAGCTGCCGGTATGACCCAGTTATTTTTAGGGGACATCTGGAAGTTTCAGTGCCAGCACTGCCAGTAGGTTGAGGAAGGTGATCCTGCCTGTGTGCTAAGCCCTGGTGAGGCCACATTGGGAGTACTGTGTGCAGTTCTGGGCTTCTCAGTACAAGAGAGACATGGAGCTCCTGGAGCAGGTCCAGTGGAGGGCAACAAAGTTGGTCAAGGGTCTGGAGAATCTCTCTAAACAGGAAAGCTGAGGGATCTGGGCCTGATCAGCCTCAACAAGAGGCTGTGCATAAATATCTAAAGGGAGGGTGTCAAGAGAACAGAGCCAGGCTGTCAGCCAGTAGAACCAGAGGCAACGGGCAGAAAATGGTACCCTGGAAGTTCAACATAAACATGAGGAAGGACTCCTTTCCTGTGCAGTGACCAAGCACTGGAACAGATTTCTCAGAGAGACTATGGAGTTTCCCTCACTGGAGATATTCCAGAACCATCTGGACACAGTCCTGTGCCATGTGCTCTGGGATGACCCTGCCTGAGCAGGGAGCTCGGACCAGATGACCCACTGAGGTCCCTTCCAGCCTGACTCTGTGTATTGCTAAATCAATCTCTTCTTTTAATATTTTTTTTTTTTACCGGAAATTCTAAACTAATAGCAGTTCGTCTCTTCTCGGAGACGTATTTGGCTAACAGTGGCTGTAAGAGCCGCACTGCGCCCAGGTGTGAGCGATGGCGGCCCGCGCCGTGCCCGGCCCTGCGGGACTCCATGTCCCGGCGTGCGCCGCGCGGGCCGGCCCGGCTGAGGGCAGCGCTGCCGGGGCCGGGGCGGGGCCGCCATCGGCGATGCCGCTGTGGCTGCGGGAGCACCGCTGGCACCAGACCCCCACCGCCGTGTTCCTCTCGCTGCCCCTGCGCGGCGCCCGGGCCACCCCCGCCAACATCTTCTGCTCCGAGCGGTACCTGAAGGTGGGCGGCGCGCCCCGCTCCCGCACGGGCCTTGTGTGGCTGCCCGCGATGTGCCGCGGTACTTCAGAGCTCTGCTGAAGAGCACACGCGCCACACACCATGGCAACGCTCTCGAGCTTATAGTCTTATAGCCTTTATACTCTCCCTCTCTCTGTTAGATGGCCGTCCCGCGACAGATAATGGCTTTACCCCTGCTTGTTCTCTGTGCTAATGCTCTTGCTACTCAACAGGTGTCACCTGCCTCTACTGTCTCATAAATTATACACATCTGCTTATATTATGAATAATAATTCTAATTATGAAGTCCATGGCTTCTGTTGGAGTGCTGAAGAACCAACTTTTTCAATCTCTTTAATAAAGAGGTTGAAATACATTGAAATAATAAAAATATAATCTTGTGAAGACCCACCCTTGAGGGGAAGGAAGCACCTTCCCTGGGCTTCTACAAACCTCCAAACTGGATTCAAAGCACATTAGTTCTGTCAATAGTATGTTTTTCTTGAGATTTACTGTGTGCTTGTGCTGAGTGTTTTGAATATGTGAGAGTTAATTGAAATCAGTAAATATTAGTACAAATTATATTTTTGTAGGTAAGCATCCCTCCCTTTTTATTTGAAGCCATTTTGTATGCTCCTATTGATGACACAAATAGCACAGCAAAGATCGGAAATGGAAACATTTTCTTCACTTTGTATAAAAAAGAACCGGCCATGTGGGATTCCCTGACCCTAGAAAATGGTAAGTTCTCTATTCTGAAAGTTAGATTGCCTGTAAGAAACCCATTCTGAGCCAACGTTTTACAAACTGTAATGTGAAACTCCTGCTGGTAGATATCTGCTCAGTTAAACCTTGTTATTAAAAATAGAAAGTATGTGAGAACAAAGAACATCTACTGAATCTAGCACGTATGAAACAAAACAATGTTTCTTGTAAAACTTATATTTTGTGTGTAAGCAAATCTTGTTTTTTCGGTTTTGGAGATGGGCTTGATAGACACTGCTTTGTGGAATTGGAACCACGTTGCATTTTCCCAGACAAAGTAGCAGAAGGAATCCTGTTTTTATGAATATGATACATACCAGTAGAATTCCAGGCCTAAATGACTAAAATAGTTTTTATTTATTTTTTTAAGCTGACAAGGAAAAACTGCAATATCTAAGAGAGAATGCTGTTCTAAAAGCCCAACAAAAGGCAAAAGAGGAGACAGAAGCAAAAAAAGCTACAAAAGAGGAACACAAAAAATATGCTTTGGAGGCCACAATGAAGGTAGGTTTAGAAGGGGCTCTACAAGACACATACATGTAACAACTGCCAACTAATCTGGCATCTGCTTGGTTAAACGCACTTTAAGAAATATGAAAAGTACTCATTTTTATTATAGTGATGGTTATTTCTTTGCACTTAAAACACATTTATTACCAAATATGAAATTGATACAGAAAAAGTACTTAGAAGTTACCATTTCTATTAGTAATATTAAAGAAAGTTTTTGGTGAGGAGCTCAGATTTTTGGCCATTGAAAGGAGAGTACAGTCATGTAGAAAAACTGTGGTCTTTTGTGGTCTTTGCATCAGTGCAGGCGTTTAGTCATTTAGCACTGTCAAAAATACTGATTTAAAAAAAGAATCTTATTTATTTGTTGCGTTGTTATATTTTATAACAGACTTGCTGTTCATTGTCTTTTTTGTGTTTGCATGTTTGTCATTCTGCTTTTTATGTCTCTTTTAAGATACGTTCTTCAAAATTTTTATGTATGTAAAAATTCTGGTCACTTCATTTGTGTTTAGAAGGATTAGTTAAAAGAATGAGACTTGTAAAGGCTAATCCGAAATGTTTGCTCTCTCAGTCATTTTTAAGCATCTTAGTTAATTCTGCTTCTATGGTCACATTGGTTACACTATGCTTTGGATATGAAACTGGGAAAATAATGGTAGCTTTTACTTAGTCATCTTAGTATTATCAGATGAAACATCTGATCTCAGAGGTTTATTGTTCAAACAGCTAGAAGAAGCAGAAAGAAAAAGAATTGAAGATCTGAAAGAAAAGGAACGGCAGAAGGTCACTGAAGAGTTGGAGTTATGGAAAAACCAGCAAAAAGATGCTGATAAATACAAAAGCGTACAAAAAGAAGGGGAATTACATCAAGAAATAGGGCAATTAAAAGAGAGGAAAAATGAAAAAATGACCAAAACTAGAATTCCTAATGAAGGGACTTCTAAGAGCAGACCCAAACCCACAAAAGGTTGTATGATTTATTCCTCGGTGTTTCTAATTCATCATTTATCTTTGTCTCCACCATACTGAACCTGTTCTATTAGTCTGCAGTTATTTTAAATTATTTTCAGGTACTTTATTGAGCTCAAGCATGTGAGTTCTTAGCACTTGTTTAAGTCTTTGGAAATACAAGAGCAGGTTTTGTTCTAAGCTTTAGAAAAGTAAACCAGAAAGCCTTTCTGAGGGTGTGATGCAGACTTTCTGGGGGTGGAGATCCTGTTACCCTAAGTTTCCTTGCTGCTGCATTTCATAGAAATATAGTCTCCTTTCACTCTCTCTATCCCATGTCTTGGTCCTATGGAGAGCCAATCCAGGGAACTAAAACAACAGAAAATATTTCATTTCTTGTTTGTTTGCTTTTATAGGTTAGTTTTAACTCCTGTGGTTGTCAGAGCATCATACAAGTGACAGAAATAGAGGTGTAAGAGGAGTTTAAGTTCATTTGTGACAGATGCTCTATCATTCCATTTATTTACTGGCTACATTAACAAGAAACATTGTTTGAACCTTCCCTTCAAAAGAACAAGTCTAAACCTTTCTCAGGTTATTAGAGGTTTAATCCTAATGTGTTGCATTCCTAAATTAGGTGTACTTTGGACTTCGGTAGAAAACCAGAAAATTCTCTTTTCCTTGATTTTTTTTTCATTTCCAGTACTCCAATTCTTTTCATAGGTCATGCTTCCTGTAGTATATTTTCACCAAATGTAAAGGAAGAACAGTTACCAGCTCCTCGATCTGCTGCTACAATTAAAGTCAACTTTACCCCACGAGTTTTTCCTACAGCTCTGCGAGAATCTCGCGTCGCAGAAGAGGAGGAGGTAAAGTAGTGAATTGTTTATTGTGTATTCAGTAAGTTGACAAAAATGGTAGCTGTGCCAAGGAATGTAACCTGCGCAATATATCTTCCAAGGAAGGCAGTTGCATTTAAATTAAGATATAAAGAAACAAACAAGTAAACCAAAAAGTATTAGTGATGCAGTAACTTGACTTTTCGTGGTAATAAAATAATTGGGAAACTTTGAACTTTTTCATATCTGACATTATTAAATATTTTTCTCTGTCCAAAATACGTGGCAAATAGAGTTCTTTTGATAGTAGTGAGTGAAGAGATAAAATTCATTTTTGGATTTGAATTTTTCCTTCAGAAATAATGCTTGCCCATTCTGTACTTACAGTGGCTACATAAACAAGCAGAAGCTCGAAGAACAATAAGTGCTGATTTATCTGAGCTGGAAGATTTAAAAGAAGAGGAGAAGAATCCAGATTGGTTAAAGGACAAAGGAAAGTAAGTTAGATTCCACTTGAAGATATATTGAAACTTAATTAATTATTATGGTGTTTGTATACTGTTAGTTTTGATATTTTCTATATATCCTAAACAGAGATGGTGAATGTCTATAGAGTAGTCATAGAAGTCATAATAGAGATTTTATTGGCAGCTTATGGGGTTTGAATCTGATAAAGTTGTGAGACGCAACTGTTGAAGCCCACAATGAACAAAATCATTGTAAACACATCATTCTTCTTTGAAGGCAGTTGAGGCAGTGCACTATTATATCTAGGTGGATTTCCTTTCATTTGAACTCTTTAGGGAGAGGTGAAACATCTGTCTAAAACAAACTGCAGGAATTTTATAAAACTGCTGGTTTATTTATATAGCTGTGTTATACAGAAAGGTTTGATTAGGCAATCAGATACACAAAGCTTTCAAAACTAGTCCTGTGTCTGCAAAACTGTGTCCACCTCTTACAGTTCTTTGCTGCTTGGAAGCAGTGACTTTTTAGTGTGTGTCTATAAGTTGTATTGTCTGCATCAAGTTGGACTGAACTTCAACTGTGATGTTCTCAGAAAAGGCTATAAATGTGCATTTCCAAGGAAAAGATGCTAAAACTTCAAATATTTGCAAATCAATTGTTAGTAATAAGTAGGTGTATATTTTGTGTTCATCACCTTCTTTAAAGTGCACGTTTCACTTTGTTTAACACTTAGCAAAATGTTTGCAATGGGAAACTATCTGGCAGCTGTAAATGCCTATAACCTCGCAGTGAGGCTGAACAACAAGCTTCCCCTGCTGTACCTGAATCGTGCTGCCTGCCACCTTAAACTGAGGAATTTACACAAAGCTATTGAAGATTCCTCTAAGGTATAAAAAGTACTGTCATCTTATGCATTATTGTGGTTTATTACTGTGATGTTTCTGTTTTAAGTGGATCTGTAAATACATATTAGTGCGATTCGGAATTTTAAAATTCAAACTTGATATAATGAAGCCATACTGGAATATTGAAATTTGATAGTGATTAATGAAGTTTCAGAAATTTAAAACAAAACAACAATTAAAAAACTCGAAACCATGCTTCTACACATTTGGGACAAATGGCCATATGTTGACTAGCATGTGTTTCTTTACAGATAAAAATATATACACTTGAAAAGCAATATATACACTTGAAAAAACCCTCAACTTGGAGCAGAAAAAAACCACCAAAACAAAATATACACAGATACCGTTTCTGTTACACTGTGGTGTGCTTCATTTGTTGGAAGGAAAAATAAAGGTGTGGTGGCGATGAGCAGGATACCTTCAAAAAACCCCAACAAACCAGGCATTTTGAAAGAAGGGCTGTATCACCTAGATGTTTTAGCAGCCATTATTTGTGCAATGGGAGGAGTGATCTCAATTGCACCTGAATAATGTGGAGGAATTTTTGCCAGAATTATTATTTTTTGAACTAATAAGTACTTGAATCTTGGTTGTTTGTTGTTTTTTTTTCCCTAGTAACTACTACTAAAACACACGTGCTTTTTTAGGGCTGTCTTTTTTTTTTTTTTTTAAATAACATGGTATGTAATATTGTGTATGAAAACAGAACATTATTTGACTGTAATAAACATTTAACATAGTATTTGTCAGTTTTTAGCCATGGCAGTGTAACTGTAGTTAGCAAACTGGGGTGATGGATACAAATCTTAATGAATAGATTCACAAGCTGTATAGTTTGAATTTGAACAGTTATTTCTATTTCTATTTGAATAGTTATTATGTTACTGTATAATAATAGTAATTAGGTGAGAGAAGTGTGTGTAAACTAGAAAAGCCCTCAAATTATGGCAAATATTCTTATAAATACTTTGGGTGTTCTCATTTCTAAAGGCACTAGAACTGTTGACACCACCTGTTCCTGATAACGAGGGCGCTCGAGTGAAAGCCTATGTGAGACGTGGAACAGCCTTCTGTCAGCTGGAATTATATACTGAAGGTGAGGCCTTGATTTTATGGAAGTGTGCACATGAATTTAGAGTGACAAGCAAGTAATTCTGTTTAGTTCAATGGGACTGCTCACACCTTTATGTTTTCAGGAATGACTTTGAAGGAGCCCTATACAATCTGTTATGAACCTCGATACCACATTCCTTATTTTTTTTTTAATTTTGCTGGCTGATTGCAGTTCCACTTGAAAAATCTTGAAAAAATACCTGAGTTAACAGTGTCCCTACTGAGTTCTTCAAGAGTATCAAGTTAGTTTTGTAAAGCCAATTTCCGAGTGAAAACTGATAATAGAAACTGAAGGAGATTTAAAATGACAGTGTTCAAGTGCTAAGCTTTGGCCATTCTTTACTTTCTTCTATCTATGAATCACTTTGTCATTCCCTTACAGCTTCATTTGCACTTGGAAACCTTGTGAAAAAGACAGTTAAATAAGATTTTACTTCCTGTGCTCATTATTTGCTAACCCCACCCTCAAGCTCTAGTATTCACAGTTCATGTCTTCTTTTCCTTACTTCCACATATTAATTTCTGTCATTCATTTTTCCTCTCTTCTGCAGAACACTCCTGTCATGCACAGACATATATATATATTGGTATATATATGTAAATGAAGAGACTCTGCTTTCATGTTTGAAACCCTGAAAAGTTTATGTAGTAGAGTGTTTCCACTAAAATGTTTGTAAAATAATATAAACAAAATATAAGTTTATTTACTGACAAAAGGTAAATCTGGTGTCATTCTGATTCCATCATCTTAAGAGTAAAACTCAAAATCAATACTTCATGCTTATGACTAGGGAACAGTTATTTCCAGGTGGTTGCTAAAGAGGATGCTCTTACATTATTGATTGACATTCTTATTAATGTATCTATATTAGGTCTCCAGGATTATGAAGCAGCTCTCAAGATTGATCCTAAAAATAAAAATATAGAAAAAGATGCTGAGAAGATTCGACACCTAATTCAAGGAACAATGCAAGGTTCTTAATTCAAATAAACATGAAAAAAAGAAACTCTTTGGCAGAGATGCCTTTTGAGAACATCAGAAGGAATCTTATTTCTTTTCAGTATGTGTTAACTAAATATTTTTTGTGCTTCACTCAAAACACCTACAGAATTGGTAATGGATTGGACATATTAATTATTTTTTTTTAAAGTATAGTATTATAACAACCATAATTAGATATATTTTATCTCATTTTGATACAGTGGTCATATTTTTGCTTTTTGTTAGCATTTGTATTACCCTGAAAATCTGAAACACTGGGTTTGAAGCTGTTCCATTATGTTAAGGGTTCTTTCCAAGCTGTGACCATTTCAACTACACTTCTTTCAGTAGCAGTTTTAGCAGACTTCTGTTTCCTGAATACCATTTATGACTGATTTCTGTCTTTATAATAAAATATTTTTTATGCATATATATATATTATTTTGTGCAAATTCTGTACTTTTGGAACAGGGAGAAGGTTGCTTCCAGCTGCTTTAGTTAGAGCCTTGAGAGGAGTGCTGAGGTGAGTCAGAAATGTCTGGTGTAGTTGCTGTCTGTGCTTTCCTACAGATACCTATTGCATTGCTGGAAGGGGCTGCAAATACTCTTTTATAGCAGCTGGAAGGAGGGCAGTGCAGGAGCTTTAGTGCCTCAGTTGAGTGTATTGCTATACTTGCCCAAATATGCCTATTTTATATAATTACTGTGGGGAAGTGAGGGCTAAGGAGGAGACACACAGGCAATGGGAGAAAGAAAATGCAAAGGAGCAAGTGCTGGTTGTAAGTTCACCATTTTTTTCCCCTTAAAAGGGAAGCAGATGTGCTTGGTGGCATGAACAGTATCTGCCTGTTTCATCTGATCATGTTGGGAGCAAATGCATGTTAAACCTGTAACTTCAACACCTGAGCTGATGGTGTGTTCACCATATCTGAGCCATGTACATTATGTTGGTATTTAATCTCCTCAGATGTAAGAATACAGAGACCGACTTTTAAAACCAGAAAATACTTAAGTTAGAACAAGTAAACCTTCAGGTCAATGTCTCTTGCACCTAACTCTTTCTAAAGTTAGAGTTCCACATTTATGAGACCAGTTGCAGAGTTTTATTTCTGTGGGTTTAGGTCTGATTCAGAGAACTGCATCATCAAATAGGCTCCATCCTTTTTGATACATCTTATTCAACCCATCTTATTCAGCATTTCAAGTAACAGGATAAAGCATTTCAAATTTGTTGAGTGTTTGTGGTCAGAGCAAATATTGCTCAAGATGTGTATTGAAATACATGCATGGTGGAGAGTGAGGAACTTAACACTTTGACCTTATTTAGTAAACTGTGGACAGTGATAATTTGACTTATGATGACTATGGAGGATAATACAATTTGGACTTTGCATTGATTTCTGCATTAGTGATAATCTTGAGCATAGAAGATAACATAAGTGGCAGAAATAATTAGTATGGGTAATAAATATAGGAATGAGATTAAGAATATAGTGAAGCTTTGTGGATGACGTGTTTTAGTTTCGACTTTTTCTAATATACAGAAATATGAAAAATAGAGGCCTAAAGAAACATCCAAGTGACTGTACTTACTCATGTTCATGTGCATGAATTTTTATTTTTATTCTTTTCCCCTGTAGGGAGTGAGTTAACATATGACAGGTACTTCTTAGTCTGTTTATGGAAAGTGCTCTAGTGCTGTATTAATGAGCGTGTGGTAAAACTGCACCAAGGAACCTCCCTTAGTGTTGCTGAGCAAGCCATTTACAACCCGCTGTTCTTCAGAGGTGCCATGAATCTTTTTTGTTTGTTTCTCAGTCATGTAAGATATGAAGAAAACGTTTAAGCTGCTAGCTTAGATAAACCTCGAGTAAGAAATTCTGACTTTATTACTGAGGCCTGTTGTTGTCTCCCATATATGTTTTGTTCCAGTATTAGGGCACTGTTGGGACCTCAGTCTCTGGGATTTCGCATCTGCTCTGTGCTGTGCCTGTTGATGAGATGGGGTCTAGGTGTTTGGTGGGGGTAGGCAGCCTTACCCCCAGTCTGAGTGGCTCTCAGGACAGGACAGCTTCTCCTGGAGCAGCATGGCCTGTGCTTCTGGGAGACTTTCCCAATTAGTTAATTCCTAGTCACCAGTTTTTCCACCTGAGACTAGAAGAATCACATATTTGTGGTCCACATAAGGCACTTTTTTTTTGGGGGGGGGGGCGGGGGCACGTTTTGGAGTGTTCTTTGGGGCTTTTTGTTGGTTGATTGTTTTGTTTGTTTTTTGGGATTTGTTTTGCCATGCTTGTTTGTTTGTTTGTTTTTTTTTTTTTTTGGGGGGGGGGGGGGGGGCGGCGTGTGTGTTTGCGTGACTTGTTTGTTTTTTCCCTTTCCCTAAGTATAAGCGTTACTGGCAGAGTCCCCTCAGCGCCGGGCTGTCCCTGTGCCCGGTTATCCCCTGATTCCACCAGCACAACGCCCCCGCCGTGAAGGTGCCTCTGAGCGACCTCCCCCTGTCACAAACGCGGCCGGTGCCGCTCGGCCCGAGCTCGGCGGCGCGGCGTTGCCATGGCGGTGACCGGGGCGGGCCGGGCGCTGTGCTCCGTGGGACGCTGTTTCCCGGGTCGCTCTGTGGGCACCGCGGTTGCCGGGGCTCTGCGCTCGCCGAGCTCCCCGGGCGCTGTGGCCGCCGGGCCGCGGGGGGCGCGGGCCGCGCTCTCCCGGGTGCCGCGGGCGCCGCCCCGCGCGCAGGCGCCGGCCCGGGCGGGCCGGGTTGTTTGTGACGGCGTCAGCGGCGGCCGCGGCCCCTCGTCCGTGCCGGGCCCCGCGGGGGCCGCGCTCAGGTAGGCGGCGGGTCTGGCCCGCAGGGGGGGCCGCGAGGAGCTCCGGGGGGCTGCCGTGGGCAGGGGCTGCCCGGAGCGGGGCACAGCCCGGGGCCGGGGCAGCCGTTGGTGCTGCGGGGAGCGGGTGAGCGGGGCCGTGCGGGGCGGCCGCGCTGCTGTGCGGGGCCGGGCGGGGGTCACTGCGCGGGGGTCACCGCCGTGCTGGCCCCGGCCCCTGCCCTGGGCGCTGGCGTTCGCCAACTTCCTTCCCTCTCATCCTGAGCCGCTGCCGCCCCGGCTGATGCAAGGTGCTGTGTTTCATAAACAGCGGCGCTGTGTCTTTAACCGCGCTGGCCCCGCGCCGCGCTCTGGTTCAGGTGCAACAGGAGCACCTGTGCGAGAGCAGCCGTGGGTACTGAGCAGGGAATGCCCGGCGCTGGCGTGGCCTGGCTTTCAGAAGCCACACTGGTCTTGCTGAAAATCATAGCCTGTATGGGTTGCTAAATATATTCCTAGAGAAGAATGTTACTGTGGGGGAAAAAAAATGCGACTTAGCAGAAATAATAAACTTGCAGGAGAACCTTGAAGAGTAATGCCTCTAAACCTGGTTTTATTTCTGTTGTGTAACAAAGAAGCTATTGTGGAAGAGAACTGTGAGTTTTTACTTGCAGTGACAGCACAGCAAACTCCACAGAACACATTCACATTCCTGTTGGTGCCTGTTACTCATCTTTGTCAATGCTTATTGAAGGTTGTTTTTTTTGCATCTAGGAAATCCTCTTTTTTTAAATGCTAGAACTTAAGGGTTTGTTTGGATTGGAGTGGTTATTCTTTCTGAGTCTGGTATTTATTCTGCTTCACAGTGGATAAATAGGATGTGGTATCTCATGTTTATTTTTATATAGATAACTGGGATAACTGGTGTTAGGTTAGCAACAATACATATGGCTGTAAGCTTTCACACCTTATGCTTCTGGTTTGCATTTCACTAAGTTAGGAAAATAGTTCACACTTCTGAATCCCTGCCCCTCCAAATACGTTAAAGTTGAACTCTGAATATAATGGATATTTATTTTGACTAGATAGAAATAAAAAAGGTGGTGGCAGTAGTGGCAACGAAGATATCTAGTGAGAATACAAAACCAGTGAAACTGTGTGTTGGGGGTGTGGGTTTTGTTTTTTCTTTTTTTCCCCTAAGTCTTTCCTTCTGGCTTAGCCTGACCTACAGGAGATGTGTGACACTACTGTATCCTCGAGTTATCCCTGCTGTTATTGGACTGGAACCCATTAATGTCACCTGGATTCGTTAGGAAGTTTGCAGGCTTTATGTCTGTTTAATTCCTTAGTAGCTCAAAGCTACTTTTTCCAAATAACTTGCATTCAGGAAGTGCCAGCCATATCCAGCACCTTTAGGCTGGTAGGAAAAGCATACTGGTTCTTACTGGATCTTTGTCATTTGGTGGAGAATAAGGCTGGTGAAGTTTTTGTGAGTGGATCAGTTTAGCCATTCGGTTCAGATTGGTCTTCTGTATTTCAGTTTACTTAAGGGACTGCATTTGACCTCAGATTTAGTTATGACTATGTGTGTTATTAACCTCTTACAGAAATAAGCTGTTTAGCTGATGATTGAGGTTCAGGAACACCATACCTAGGTAATTTTTTTATTAAAGTTTTTTAGGCTGTTTTCATCTTTTAGAGCTAACTAATTATTAAAATGCCTTACTTTTGATAACTGTTTTACACATGTATGTTTAGTGAATGTACTTGTAGGAATGCATTGACCCTAGAGCTGCCCTTCAGTCTGATGCCAAGCTATCTATGTATCATCGTTTGGCTAAATTTAGCAATTCTACCCGCAAACCTCAGTGTTTTTGTAATTATTCCTTTATTCCTTTTTTATTCCATTATTTTTCTTGATACTAAAAACTTTTCTATTTTGGACGCTGATCACCTGTATGCAGTTACACACTATTAGTATAATATTCTGGTTGAATACAAGATAAATAACTTTTAACTCAAAGTCATGTATCAAAGTGAGCAAGTAATAGAAAATAATGATTGTTTGTCTGCTTTTTTTACTATTTTTTGATGATGTCAGTACCCACACAGTTAGGTCCTGAAACTTGTGTTTGGGAAGGGAAGATGGATGTTTACATGTGCATTCAGTAGAACTGAGTTTATGCAGTGCTCAGTTACCTGCCAGTCTGTGCTGTGGATGGGGAGGGAGAGCAGGATGGCATTTGTGTTAACTTAGCCAGGGCCCAGGAGGAAATGCTGCAGTAGCTGAAGGAAGACAGATGTTACAAAGTCCAGCACAGAGTCCGCTGTTAAAATCTACCCTTTCAACATCTGCAGATGCACTTGTATCAGAAACTGTACTGGTGACCTGAAGTTATCCTTTAAGAGTTCTCTTCACTTTTTGCAGCATAGCCAGTGATGTTTCTGACAGGTGATGAGTTCTGGGGCTGGTAATTACCTTCCTCTGAAAGGAATGCTGCTGCTGCTGGATGCCTGGTCAAATTGACAATAATTAATGACAGCAAGCAGATGTCATTGTCACTCTGGAACACAGTCTTTGCCACTTGGGCATTTGTTATTTTCAAGATTGAAGAAGTATGATTTTTAAATAGATCACGATTAAAAAAATTTTTTTGATCGTTATATGCTGTATGATAGAAAAAAACCCAAACCAAAATACATCCCCCCTACTTCCCCCTCCCAAACCTAACATTCCCTAATTGAGATTCCAGGAAAAGCAATAATGAAGGAAGAAAAAGATCTGCAGGAAAATGACAATCATATTCAAACTAGGGCTTTATAAAAAAAATAGAAATTCAGTTTCTTTGTAAGTTTGATACCTAAGTTGATTATTAGTGAATATTTTTGCCTTATAAACTGTGGTTGTTATGGTCATCACTGCCTTTTTTATAGAGGTACTGTAGATATGTTAATTGAAGTTAATGAGAAAAAAGCGTTATCTTAGAAAAACATACAATAACGACCATAATGCAGAGATAGGAGACAGATGTTCACTGTATTTTGTAAGAAAACTAAATGGAATTGAAAGTTTTGTATTTTGTTGTGCCAGTTTCTGGCCATACCAGTGTATTTGGACGTTCTCCTTCAAGGTTTGTGTATATTTTCAGTGTTAACAAACTGGGAGTAAAGACAGGGGAATAAAGTAGAGTAAATTAATTTAAACACATAGGTGCTTTTCTCTGTGTTCATACTGGAAGTAATTAGGTGTGGGAAATAAAGCAGGTGTCTGAAATTCTCCGAAGTTTTATTGAACCGTGATTTCTTTTGCTGTTTTATTACATTGATGCACAGTGAAACAGGCAATTGATTGGAAATTGCTCAGTTTTGGGAAGATTTTCACCAAGATGAATCTATAATGAATTTTATTTAACAACTTGATATATTTTTATTTCAAGGAACAAGAAATGCATTAAAGTTCTTTTTAAAGTCATTTTGCTAGTTAAGGACCTCAGAAATTGATCTGAATATGCAACAATCATGAATATTCTGTATTCCTGGTAAATTCCTGGTAAAAAGGGGAAAAAATAAACAGGGAGCTGCAGCTGGGCAGTTTTCTTCTGAAAATAACTCCCAAAGTCCCAGTAGTATTGTAACAACTAAAATTTGTACTTCAGGTTATTTTCATGCTGGTTTTGTACTCGTCAGGTACTCTCTCAATTTTCCTCGGAATCAGTGCATTTTAGAGCACTTGGAAGGAGTGAAAGAAATAAAACGTTACTTCTGCTCAGTAGTTGGAGAGAAGTAGTCTCAGAAGATTCTAATTTGTGTATTCTCAAAAAACCCACAGTGTTTTTCTTGAATAAACTGTAGTTCCTGTGCATGTAACAATCCAGAAATTATTTCCCATACTGAGTCATCTCTAAAACAATGATACTACAGACAAATTTTAACTTCGATTATTGATTTATTGACTACCTTTGTGTGTATGTGTTTGCTTTGTGTGTCTTGCATATTAAAAGAATCTACTTTTACTTGCAGTGTGTTTTGAAAATGTCTGAAAATTCCAGTGACAGTGATTCCTCCTGCGGCTGGACTGTCATCAATCACGAGGTACCAGTTTCAAATTAGTAAAGTTCTCTCAGTTTCAAAAGCAGAAGAGAGCTGGTCTGAGGCTTATAAATGTTGGACCTTGGTTCCGTTTCTGTTGGTAGCAAGCTGGTATTTAAGAGAAGGTTAAAACTTCTTTTCCTTGTTTTGGGCTGGATGGACAAGTTGGAATCCTGTCACCAAAAGAAACAGAAAACTCCTGCACACCAGGCAGGATAAAGGAGAGCACAGGCTGCTGGACTCTGCTCAGATAAAAGGGAAAGGGTTTACAAATTGACTACAGCAGTTGGATTACTCAGCTCTGAGTTGCAGGCTTTGTTTTCATTCTTGGGATGGTTATTTTACACTGTAACCGCAAATGAATTATGCAGTCTAAATGAGTTAACATAACACAAGGTTATGGGATGGCAGGGGTTTGTCCAGCCAAAGCAGAACAGATTTCTGTGGCATAGAGATTTTCTGTTCCTGGTTATTCTTTCCTGGTTCAAGGAAATAAGAATGGGGAAGTACTGGTGTTTGGGAGCTGCCATTATCAGCATTCTCCTGGTAAGACCCCTTTGAATCTTGGATGTGAAGGAGGTAGAATGGATGAGATGGGTGGGTACCTTCACACAGGTGTTACCCAGGAAGGGGGTGATGTGGACTTCTGTATGCTTCAGTGAAGTGGTTTGGATATTTAGGCAGGAGATAGAGCTGTGGCTTAGACAAATTTGGACTACTGTAGTGTTAATTTCTCACATATCATTGTGACCTGTATTGGTGATGACACAGTGGAATCCGTTTCTGGATGTGTTTTGCACTGAGTTAAGAGAGGCAAGAAATGGCCATTGTCCAGATTGTGACTGCAGAGAACTGACAGCTCTGTGTGCTGAACTGAGTGTCTGCTTTAGACAGAGAGGCAGTGCTGTGTATTGTTGGACTACTCTTGAGAAAGGACTTGCTAATTTTGTGTAGGAGGGTAGTGAGGTGATAATATCTTTTCTTGACCTCTTTGCTGTTACTGAAATGGAAGGGTGATGGAGGTCCAGCAACAGATACAGTGAATCAGAGTTCATGCATTCACACCAGCCTGCATGTCTTAAAGAAAAGGCCACCTTACCCTATACTCAGGTAGCCTGGTTTCTTGGAATTTTAGCTAAAATTATAATCTGTTTTAAGCACTATTCCTAATGTCTACCTTGTTGTAGAACCTGGGCAGACTGAATTTTTGTCATTCTTTTCCTTATTCACAATTTAAGAAACGACAGTAATGGTTCTTTCACACCAGAGAACAGTTGTCACATAGTAAATCTGTATACCTATCAATAAATCCCAGCCAAGCCAAAACCCCCAAATTAGTTTGTATTTTCTTTCCTGAGATTTCTCTCAGATTTTAGTTAGTTACTCATAATTGAGTTGTGAATTTCTGCACAGTTTTTGAGATTAAAACTGTGACACTTCTGTAGACAAAAAGAAGACAGATAGTTTGATGGTTTACTAAAACAGGTAATTTTTGACGCTGTTTAAAAAAGGAACATACATTCTGCAATCACATTACAAAGTTATCTTATGCAGTTCTTTTTGAGGTATCTAATCTTTGTGAAGTACAGTCTCCTCTTATAAATGAAAGCATACGTGTTTGCTCGAGTCCCTGAAATGAGACATCCAGGCAAACTGATCTGGAAGTATTACTACTACTGTAATTTCACACTTGCTGTTGCGAAAATAACTTATCTCTGTTTACAAAAACAGCTCAAGTTATTTATGGATCACAGTGACTTAGTATTTTTCAGTTATGTTTTGCATGTTTGTGGTTTTCTAGAACCTTACTTGTGTTCCATCAGTGCTTTTAAAGAAAAATTACAATATAAAGATTAAATATTTGGAATTGTCAAGCATGTTGTTTGCCTTTAGTGCCCTGGTCTCCTAGCATTGTTAATCTTCAGTTCCTGTAGTGCTCTGAGGGTGTTGTTGACTGGCAGCTGACTAATAACTAAGACTCCTTTCTGGATTAAAGACAGAAATCTAATTTAGAGTTTGTATAAATATTTGTTTTCCTCGTGTCAAGGATGTACTATTAAAGCAGCCATTCAAATTTGCTGACAGGAACTGAGATGGAGGAAAGTTATACATAGTTTTTCCTGGTAATAGCATTTATTGATGTTCATGGTGGTACTCTTGAAAGTTCCATTTTGGGGAGGTGATGTGTACTTACATAAAATACATGGACATATGTGCAAGAATTAGATCCCATATTCAGAACCTTCCCTGTTTCTCTAAATTCCATTTAATGAACAGGTCTAATAAAGGTAATAAAAATAGTTATTTAAAATACTTAGCATAGTTATTAATTGATGCCTTAATTGCTGTCCTTTTTCCCCCTAGAATTGTCCTCTGACTTTTTTCAGCCTTGGTCATGAGTATTACACACTAACAGTTGTTTTCCTCTAGTTAATGACTTGGTGTTTCACTTGCTTTTTTTTTGCTCAAAATTTTCTTCAGTTTTAAAGGTTATTGTTCTTCTGTTTTTATTATTAATGTTCTGTTTTCTCTGTAACCTTTTTCTCCTGCTTTAGTGTTGGAAACCCCAGTAACTGTAATGTCCATTTAAACTCTTCACCTTCAGGGTTCTGACATAGAGACAGTGACTTCAGAAAATGGAAGCACAAATGATAATCATGAGTTTGTTTCAGAAGAATATGTTTCTTTGCAAGAAGAGGAGCAAGCAGTTGATTTGCAAGGTAAGATATTAAAAAAGGAGCCGTTTCATGAAATAGATAAGTATCTATTGTAGCATTGGCACAAAATTAGAAACTCACAGTTTCTATACTTTGCAGACCTCTGTCAAAGTACTTGCTTCCTCAGTGTCATGGAAAATATTCAATCATCACCTTATAAAAGTATCTTTTATTGAAATAGATGAATGTCTTTTATTTTGTCAATACTTTGGATGTGTTATAGAATAGTGTGCACTGATGCTGTTGGAAGATAGTTTATGGAAGTGTTATTGATAAAAGAAGTATTCCTTTATAATGTCATAGATCAAATAAGAATAAATCGGAAGGAACAGTCAATCCTTGTACTGCTAAAAAATAACATTGTGACACTGTGTTAGCATTTCTTGAGTTGGAAGTGCAAGTCTGGTGCATATTAATATAATGAAAATCCTTCCACTTAATTACTAAATTTAATACTACTGCTGTGTTATTGCTCTAAGACTATTGCTGTGAGAACACAGACATGACAGGTTCAGTGTGCAGTTGACTAAATTTGGCTATGTTTCCAAATTCCTAACGTCTCCATGTAGAAACAGGATTAGACACAGAAACTCCAATGAATAGCTGGAAAATACTTGAATTACCCCAGCATAAAAATGTACTGTAGTATCAGCTTACAATATAGGGTTGTCTTTTTTTCTACCTGTGCTTTTCATTTATAGGTTACTTGCATTATGATCAGTATGAGAATTTGGATTTAAGTGTCCTGGATTCTGATATTTATGGAAGTATGTTAAAAACAAGATTTAGTGCCTCTGATACAAGCACATAATAGAAATCTGTCACAATTACATTTATTTTATGGGGTGTGGGCATAATTTGGGGTTACTGGTTTTAATTTCATGTTTGTTTGCTTGTGTTTTTTTTCCTCTTTTTATTTATATAGCTCAGTGCAGCAATGATGAAGAGATACCAGTGGTAGATAACACTGTGTCTGGATTTGAGGAAACTCAGACAGTTCCAGAGGTAAAGTACATTCTGTCATTCAGAAGCTTCTCTGAGCCCCATCTGACAATGGCAAGAAATGTTTTGAAGGCATTAAAATGAAGATACAGATTTTTCCTTTCTTAAAGTTTTAACAAATCTCTTTTTTTTTTTAAATTACTTTATATTGTGTATACCTGAGTAATTTTCACACTGTCCCTTTCCTCAGGAAAAGAAACAAAAAATTCCTGACGATGGGTCCTGCGTTGGAACTATTAGCGATGATTCTGACATTGTTACACTTGAAGCTCCAAAACCAGAAGAAACTCAGAGTCAGGAGGAAGCTCCAGCAGACGGTGAAGAAGCTCACAGTTCAGAGGATTTTAACATGGGTTCCTCCTCTAGCAGTCAATATGCATTTTCCCATGTAGAAACTGGTAAGAGCAGGAAATCACTAAGCAACTGTGTGCGAAAATATCACCAAAAAAAGACCCCAAACCAGTCTTTGCTTAGGGAACCTTCTTTGTGTGGAGAGGGGGAAAAAATGGTGTCCAAGTATTTGGAGTCTCTAGAAAACTTCAGGTGCCCTCACACTAAAATTTTGTCTGAATGTATGTCTGCAACCTTTTTCTTTGGAAGTGATCTGTCCCATTAAGCATTCACTATTTTAAACAGAAAGTAAATTTGTAGCCTATCTTGAAGAAGTAAAATTCTCCTGGCAATTTTTTTGACTTTTATAGAGTTGGCCTAAATGAGGAGCATCTGGGAGAGAAATGATTTTTGGTGCCATGAGGACTAATAGCAGCATGACTACAAAAATTTACCTTCATAGCTACATAGCATATATATATATAAGATATTCTCAGTACTTGGTTGGAATAATAATCATATTCAGGAGGAGTGATATGAATATTGGTTCAGTTAAAAACAAACAAACCTCTAAAAGAACAAAAAAACCTCTTACTGTTGTGTTGCTCTTCTCTAGTTCTGCAGTTTTCCTCTATGATTCTTTTTGGCTGCTTGTTTGTGGTCTTTTCTGTTCCCTTTATGCTCTGTAGCAGTTTTGTATTGCTGATTGTTACTCTTCAAATTAAGTTTATTTCAAGAGCAGGATTTTACTTAAAATACTGTTTTATCTTAGAAATAGGATGCAGCATCCTTAAATGTTTATGTATCTGTTTAGTATCCATTGGAAACAGAAAATGACAGCATCTAGTTATAACCAGTGATGATTCGTAACAAAGCAGTTGCCTTCTTTGTCTTCTGGATGACCTGACTTAATTTCTAATTTAAAATTTAGTTGACTTTCTTTTTTTCTTTTAGGATGAGTTCTAAAAATGCCTTTTTTTTTCCCCTCTGTTTTTGTACACAAAAGTCAGTTGGCTGGAGAAGCTGAGGAAGATTCCTGATTGTGTAAGGGGATGGGGAAATGAGGTGAAAGAGCATGTGTCTCGCAGTCTTCCTTTCCAAGGTGGTGTGATTAAATTTGATCAGCTTGTGTAAAGCTGATTGCTTATGGCTTGCATGGAGTGTTCTTACAATTTTTAGTAGCAATCTGACTTGATCTTATAGTACTGATATTCCAGAGAGATGCTGAAAGCCAGTCCTCGCTGGAGAATTGGCTAAGCTGTCAGTGCTTTATTTGGTGTTCAAAAAAACTGTTAATCTTGCATGGAGATTTGGAACAGACATCAGTGAGGTTTGTACTACGTTTTAATGTATGTGCTTGACTGTTTAAATTAATGGTTCCTGTTGGATTCCAAATCAGTGTGTGACTGGCAAAAATAATTTCTTCCTTCTAACTTAAGCTGATTTCAGCATGGTGTCTGGTACTGCTCAGTCAATTGATCAAGTATTGCAGAAAATATCTGGAATGCTTTTGCAATTATTTTAAATGCCAAAGTTTTAGCAGTTGACATTTTCATGGTACTTTTTGGCAATGGAAATCTTTGCTATCCACTTCCTGTTGGGTTTTCTATTGTGTTGGAAAAACTTCAGATTTTTTTCTAATGTAGATACTAAAATGTTCTACAAGGATTTTCTGCCGCCTTTATTTGCAAACCAGTTCCTGTTTAGACTGTCTTCACCATGCAGACAGAAATGTTTTAATACTGCTTCATGAATGATGTTAAACGAGCAGAAGTGCTCATATGCTGCAGTGAATTGTATCTGGGCTTGAGTCATGTCTTGCAGAAATGTCAAGGAGAATCACATTCTTAACTGATGTTACTTCACCTGGTTTCTGGTGTAGATCTGACACTTAGTAGGAGCTAGAATTTTGGACTGCTGTTGCATCACTCCTTGTTTCATCTGTAGTCCTTTCCATCCTGGGATTGTCAGAGTACAGCTTTGTACTGAGTCCTTACAGCAGCTGTAAGGCAGGGTCGTGCTGGTCTAAAAGTGTAATTGCTGTTGACAACTTGCCAATAAGTGCTTATGAATGGCTCTAAGTGTCTTACAGCATTTTGCTTTCTGATTGTCTTTTTTTTTCCCTTTTCTATTCTTTGCTGTCCAGTGTATATCAAAGATTTTCTCATTTGTCTAGAAGCAGCTTGTTCCTTAAACCACTTTTGTATTCCTCGTGTTTAAGTTTCTTCAGTTGTTGAAAACGCCCAAGAAACCCCACAGATAAGCAATAGTAACACCTGTCTTACTAAGTCTGTCCTGTATATTCCTCTGTAATGTCTGACCTCTGCATTCTAGTAATGCATTCCGAATGCTTGTCTTTATTTTCCAGGACTGGGGAAGTGTGCATCTGCTTAAATGACTGATTTTAAAATAGTGTCCTTCTGTACCAAGTTATATAAATTCATTTAAGACTCTGGATATCTAAGTCGCTGTTTAAGTGATTTGTCTTTATTGCAAAGTCTGCTTGGTTGGTTTGGCTTGACTAATTGACTAAAATGGATTTTTTTAGGAAGGGGGAAAGCTGTCTTCCATTATCTGGCATGTTGCTTGTCCATGGACTCAGAAATTAGACATATATTCCATATACTAGTTGGTAATCTTTTCTGTGCTTGATGTAATCACTTCTATCAAGTTGTGATTTATTTTAAGTGAAGAATCTTAAGTGGTAATGCTTTTTTATAGGTGATAGCTAGCACTGCTTGGCATTCTTGTCTGTTCAGTGATGTGTGCGTGGCTTTGCTCAAACAAATGATTTCTCAGTTGTGAACTGTTCAAGGACAGTAACTCTGTACTTATATTTTTACATTTTGAGTGATGATCTTTGATATAAGAATGAACAACCATATTTCTAGAAGGGACATTAGTACTGTGTGATTGTGAGCAGCAAATTTGGTGTCCGAGCAGGAGCACTTTGTCATGTGCTGGAGGCTTCATTGATCAATCCCATTGAATCCATTTCAGGCATATAAATGAGGTACAGCAATGGAGATACTTGAAAGCTACTTTTTTAATATACTATTGCTTCCCCTTACACTTGAAAGTTATGCTTTTAAAGGAGGGAGATGAAATAATAATTACTTATGCACTGGATTATTTGAATTCATTTACAGTATATGCAGCAAACACTTGTACCACTAATGGGAACAAGCAATTACAGCTCAGTTGTTACTTTCCTGGTTAGAATATATGGCTTTTGGGCCACAGACATATGAACATGCAAATGGTATCATAAATTTTACAAAAATGCTGTAAATGATATTTTTTAGGGTTAGAATTTGTTCTTATCTCAGATCTTGACCAATTCAATTTACCAAAACATCAGTCAGGTAATACAAGTGTTTTGGGTTAGGAGTGTTAGGGAAGGACAAACAGAAAAGCACCTGAGCAGTTATTTTCCTGTGCAGCAGTGGTTGAAAATGGCTTTTTTGAAAGGCAGGTAAAGATGTTAATAGGTAGTATGTGGCAGACATTAAAAGTAAAAAAATTGTGTATTTAAATAAATTTGTATATTGACTTTGAATATTTCTAATAGCTACATTAATAGAATTTTAGTGGAATTTTGTCTGCAGCTGCATGTAGGTCACAGAATGAAGTTTTTTGAGAGAATATAATAAAACCATGTTTGTCTTCTAGGAGGCTTTCTTTTAGCGAGCCTTTATGTTGCTCTTTTATTATTAAATAGTTCAGTCTTCATAGGTGCAAGAGAAGGAAAACTGAATTCCTAACCTTTCTACTTCACAAGAATTTGCAGAGGCAGTACATGTAGATGCTTTAAGAGGCGGAATTTTCTGAAAGAAACACTTTCTAATGATTTAGTGGTAAGATTTATGGAAGTGCTGTACAGCTTTTTACTGATGTTTTCTTGATTCTCTATCATTTCCTTTAAAAAAAATAATTTTTAACTTTGGAGATGATGCAGTCTGTTCATAACATCGAGCACAAACTATAACGCTGAGAATTTTAATTTTGTTTTATTTATGTTCTCTAAGATAAATGCCAAATACGTTCTGCATAAACGTGATGGATTTTGATGCTCAGATCGGTTTTTAAAGCTACAATTAATGCAATTTAAATACTGTTCTCTGCTCTTTTTCAGTTTTTCCATCTCAGGCCAGCAGTGAGGAATCCAGTAGTGACGAGACCAGCAGCCAGTCCAGTCCGGCCGTGCGGAAGCGCCGCCCTCGGAAGAGGTTGGTGTCCAGCTCCGAGGCCGAGGGCGCGTCCCCGGCTGAGCCGGAGGCTGAGCCCCCCAGGGAGGAGCAGCCCCAGCGCCAGTTCAGCAGTGGCCTTAACAGATGCATCGTCCTGGCCTTGGTGATTGCAATCAGCATGGGCTTTGGGCACTTCTATGGTGAGTTCGTAGCAAGCAAAATACACAGAATCAACGTGTTGCATTTTATTGTGGCTCTGATATCTTTTCTCGTTCTCTGCTAACAACCTAAACCTAAAAATGAGAGAAAGCAACTGTTAATGAATCGGTAATACAGGGAGGTCCTTCAGTGGTGCAACTGTGTTTAATACAAACTACTTCAAAATTAAAGTAACTAAATAGAAATTACGTCTTGCTTGCCCTTCCAGATAGAAATTTCTTGTTGTTCTCATAATGCAGTGTGTACCCTTCATTTTCCACATATTTTCTTTTTGAATAAATTTGTGGTAGTGCTTACCATTCCTAACAGCATTCAGAGAGTCATTTCAGGCTTTTGTCCCATATGTACTTGTCTGGTAAATGTAAGAGCAAGTCATATTTTTCACAGGAGTTCGTAGTATCAATGTTTTTCTCTGAGAAAAATGTGCTGTGTTTGTCCTTGCAATTCCAGAGTCATTTAGGGAATCCAGGATAGCAGCAATTTTTCTGTGTTCAGTGGCTTGCCTAAAGTTAAACACTACATAAATTGTTACTGCATTTAACAAAGCAGCAGAACTCATTCCATATGTGAATCTACCTAGTGCATTCCTGATTTTCTAAGATGCATGTGTTATGATAAAAGTGAGAGAGGACATGACATTCAGATGGAGACTGGGAATATGATTCTCATTGGATTTGGTTTTGACTGATTTTTAGGGATCTAAGTTTTGACAGTTATTTTGAGATTTATGCTAATTTTCACTTGACCAATTTTTTTATTCTTAGGTAAACCTGAAGGTAAGAGCCATGAATGACTATTTTGGATGCTGTGCTTGCATTCAGATTAACTTTTAAAATTGTATGTATGTGTACACGCACATCCATATATGTATGCATATTTACATTAAAAAAAATAAAATGATAAATCAGGTCTCAAGAATTGCTAGTATATGCGAGATTATAGGAATGACTAATCCAGTAATGTAAAACACTTTTTATGTAGCAATTGCAGCAGGTAGTAGTAATTAGTGCAAAAACTGATTGATGTGTGTTGGCATGTTGGAAGCATAGAGGAGCACAATGACTAGACCAGTCTGTGGTAGTGCTTGGTGGTGGTAACTTGAGATTTCAGTTCTGTTAATCACTTCACACTTTATTTAAATTAGTGTTATTGATAAATACTATCCTGTTAAAGAACTTGGGATGGATGAGAAGTACATTTTGAACATGAACTCAGGCTCATATCTTTATTAAGGAATTCACTTGTTCATTAATTGAATCTGTACTTCAGAACAAAAGTTGTCATCACTGATGACAGTGATTGCAGCATTTTCAGCAGAAAGAAAGTAACTGTGTGGCTTTAGTTTTTGCTTCAAGTGAAAGTTCTCCATGGTTATGTGATAATTGATCTTTCTACCACTAGAAAGGAAATCACATCCTACTTTCCATCTTCCTGTGCTTTAGGTTTTTTCTAAACACAGACTTGCAAAGAGAAATCCATCTCCCTAGAGATGGATCCATCTCCCTACTTTGCATTTTCATGATTCGGCTTGGAATGAATGTTTTCCTCATCAGTCTCGTAACGTTAGGGTGATTGTCATGGAAGAGGGTTGGAAAGGGTTACTTTTTATGAAATTGCTTCTCTTTTTTTGGATTGATATCAGGATAGTGTTTTCCCTTTAGCTCAAGATCTAGGACCCCTTTAAGACTTTGAGATGTAGAAAGCAACTAGGATTAGATCTTAATCAGTAACTTTATCCTAATCAGTATTAAACTGAGTTAACTGGCTTTATCATGCTCTAGGAAAGAGGTCTGAAAGAGGGCAAGCTTTCCAGGTAAAGCTATAGTTAGGTAGGAAGTCCTTGCCAGAAAAATGTCTCCTTATGGACATTCAGATATTAAATATTTTTCTTTCACCAGAATCTGCAAAGGGGGCTATGGCTCTAATGCAAGGGATTTGGATAGATTACTTAAAGAATCTGAAGGATACTGTGACTCAGAGTACCAGCTGGAAACACAAACCAATTACTGAGGAATGGCACCTCATTACGTTCATTTTCAGTGTTGCTAAATGTCATTTTTGCTTACTGTATCTAAATTATGATTTTTGATAAGGAGAGAAAAAGAGCTTTAAGTGTTTTTCTGTAATTCAGGTTCCTCTTAGCATGAACCCTTCACACTAAACGATGATTTTTCAGATGCAGTCTTCAGATTGTTAGGATCAGTGGAATTCTTCAGAAGTACCTATCAAACATAAAAAGGAAAAACAAACTTACTGTCAGTATACTTAAATTAACCTGTGCAAGGATATATGCTTCCAAAAAGTATTTGGAAGGACTCTGCAAACTTAAAATCATTGCTGCAAAAATACTGCTTCCCCTTAGCTGAATTAAACTATTGAAGTTCAACTTGGTTTAATAGACCACTGTCTATTTTTAAGGTCACACTTGACAATAGGTTAAATAAAAATGAAGAGAGCACAACATGCTTTAATGTAATAGTATTTATAGTATTTCTTCTGTTTAACAATACATCTCCCCCTGCCTTTAAATACAGAGATGGAACTCTGCACATACTGCATTGGTTTTGAATGAAATACCTAAAAATTGCTGTTGCCTTCTGCTCGACTCAATTCATGAGACTCTTAAAAGCAAATAAATAAAAACTACAGCAATGTGAGGATTTAGGGAACACATGCATAGGTGGGGAAGTACCAGTCAAGAAGTTGTCCTTGACAGAAAAAAAATTGGTGTCTAGTACAGCGAAGATATTTTTTCTGAAATATCGGTGTCTCAGCCTTTGTCTGACAAGTGAAAAACAGGATATTTGCTTACTCTTGAGCCTTTGCTCATGGATAAGGATGACAAGGCAGGGCCTGCAGTACTTGTTGCTTTGTGAGCAGTGTGCCATAGTTGTGAGGTCCCCAGGATGTAGGTTTGTTTAGAGTGACCTTCTCTTAGGTGGATTGCCTACCAAGGCTGACGAGCTCCACCTGCCCAGGGGGCCGGGAATCGAACCCGGGTCGCAGAGGTGAGAGTCAGGCACTCTAACCACTAGGCAGATGAACCTCAGGACTAAAGGGTGGGCTCAGTTCAGCGCACGCTGTGTCTCACCTAAAAAATCCACTGCGCAGGCTGGAAGGGTTAATGACCTTTCCCAAAAGTCTTCGCTCGCGAAGACTGGCCATAGTTGTGTTTCTGCATGAAAGTTTAAATACTGTGCTATTCATGTCTTATTCATGTAAGTTTACTTAACAGTCAGAGTTGTTGTTCTGAAGTGGATAATGCATGGATCAGTGGTCTTTTATCCTGGTTGACTTGCATGTTACTAAAAAAATTACAAAGAAGTCACACATATTCTTTCCTGCACAACTTTTGTTGTTTTGGATCTAGCTTGTTTCTGTGTAATGTTCCAAAATTCCTTTATTTGTCATCAAATAAAAACCAGTGTAGTAATTAATTTTTTGATCTGAGAAATTGTTTATTATTGGAAGAAACAGAGTTGGTATGTAACAATGTGGTTTTATAATCTTTATTTTGTTACAGCTAAACAGTTACTAGTAAGTACTGGGCAGAAATGGTAAGGTAAGAATGCTTCTGAATTTGCAGAGAGAATGAAGAGGATGTTTAGGTTCCTCTGTTCCTCTGACTACTTTGAGTCAGTCTATCAAAGGAAAGTTTTTTATCTTTGTAGGTACAGTCCAGATCCAGAAACGGCAGCAGCTGGTGACAAAGACACGTGAATTCAAAGATATGAAAGATGACCTTTACCAGTGCCAACAAGAGCAAGGAGATCAAGTGCACCACAAAGTGGGGGTAGGTTTGAGCTTAGCTTGAAGTCATTGCATTATTCTGCCATTATGTCTGTATTTTACACAGTGAAATTAATTTATCACACAAATCCATTAAATTTTTGTCTTGAGTAAATTCTTTCTGAGAACATAATTTTTCTTTCTCTTGAATTCTTGAAAGAGATTTATGTTGATCAAATTTGTTTAAACATACTGTGTTTTATGTGGTCTAGGAGTTATCTGGACACAGGGACTGTCTCTTTTCCTGGGACATAATGCCAGATTGTCATTAATAAAGACAGCAGAAGTAGAACATGCTGCTAAAAACCTGTTATAGGCTGAACCTACAGGTTTTGTGAATTTACTTTCTAAATTATCAATGGTTATTAATTTTTTAAATACTTTACTTGTACTTTTGTTTTTTCACTGTTACCTCAGTCACAGAGAAGATTAGGGAGTGCTTTGTGTATGTGTGTTATCTTTTTTTTTTAAGTTTTCTTTTATGTGGCTGTAAACAGCATTTATACATAATTCAGTATGTTCTAGAGCTTGTCACTGGTGCCAACAGACTGGGGAGATCCTTTTGTGTTAAAATATAGTTACATGAACATGTATTTTCAGCCACTAATTTGGTTCAAAATCAGTGCATGAAGTTCTGCCCCAATTGTTGAATGCCCATACTTCTAATTTATTTGGATTTGTAATCTGTAAATCCAGTTTGCTGAACATAAATCAGCAGCAAACATGCAAATCTTGAATTCCTTTTAAGATGTTACAGTTCATGTACCCAACTGACTATCCTTCAGCCAGTTAAACCACTACAAGCGAGGGGTGATGACCTTTGGTTGGAAGAGGGAGTCTCTCACATGGTCTTTGTTGCCAAGAAAGTGTTTGTGTGATAAACAAACTGAGCTGAGATAAACAAACCAGCTCTATTTTTGCATCCTGCTGTGATATGTTTCACTGCATCCAAAATGACAAGTAAACTCTGTTTGGGCTACCATGGTTTTTCATCTTTCTAGCTAAAATTGTAACAATTCTCACTGTAGTATTTTTGCTTTTTTTCTTTTTGTTTCTTGTAGTCACTCAAGGGAGATCCTGCCACATGTTTGACCTTTAATGAGGTGGAGAAGAAATCCTTCGATTCTCAAAAAAAAAGCCTTGCTGCAGAAAATCAGCACTTAAGAGAATCTCTAGAGAAGGAAGAAAAAGCTTTGGCCTCACTTCAGGAAGAATTAAGGAAGCTAAGACAACAAATTAGAAACTTAGAAGATAAAGGCACTAGCACTGAATCTATTGTAATGGAAAATCAGAAACTAAGGGAACATTTGGAAGAGGAAAAGCAAAGAAACAACAATTTTCTCAGGCAAAAGGAAACACTCTTTGCAGAGGCACAGATGTTAAGGCGAGAACTGGACAAAGAACGTCATGTTACAGAAGCTCTGAAAAAAGAACTGGAACAGTTAAGTTCTCGTCAAACACCTGACAGTGCTAATGATGATGATGATGATGATGATGATAATACATTAAGAGAAAATCAGGAAATAGAAACTCTACGAGGAAGGCTAATAGAACTAGAGAAAAAGCTGAACTTCGAGCAACAACGCTCTGATTTATGGGAGAAGCTGTATGTTGAAGCAAAAGACCAAACTGAAAAACAGGAAATTTTTTATGAAAATGGACAAAAGAAAGGTGCTAAAGGGCAAAGTAAGACTAGAAAGAAATCAAAGGAATCATTTTTTGGTTCAGTTAAAGAAACTTTTGATGCTATGAAAAATTCCACGAAAGAGTTTGTAAGACACCATAAAGAAAAGATTAAGCAGGCTAAAGAAGCAGTGAAAGAAAACTTGAAAAAATTCACTGATTCTGTAAAGTCTACATTCAGACACTTCAAAGACAGCACAAAAAACATCTTTGATGAAAAGAAGTCATCAAATGATAAAAGATACGAGGCACACAAGAAAGCTCGAACTTTTTACCGAGACCATAACTCCTACGAGAATCAGAAGCACACACATTACAGGGGACCCAACATGCCAAAAGATTTCAAAAGTGGAAGAAAACATCATTTTACAACATTTGAAAAAGATGCAGATTCTCAGAAATGTCTCAGTGCTGACTTGTGTAATAGAAAACACCACTTTGTCCCGAAGGGCTGCTCTGGTATTTTTGAATGTGCTCATCAGGAATTCATTGGTCTCTTTAACAGAGTATCGGATCCTATCAGGGTGGATGAATTTAATCGGCTAATGAAGAAGTATTTGCAACAAGTTGTACATAACTTTCATCACTGGAGAGAACTAGAAAATTTCATCAATAAGTTTTTTCATAATGGGTTATTTATACATGACCAGATGCTGTTCACTGATTTTGTCAATGATGTCAAGGATTACCTGGAAGATATGAAGGAATACCAGAGTAATAATGAGAAGGTTTTTGAGGATTTGGACAAATACGTCTACAGATACTACTTTCATTATGATAATTCACCCCAGTATGGACCCAGGTGTGTTTCTATGTTTCCTGAACTTGATAACACAATGAATTAGTTTCTGTAAAGACAAGCAGTCTCCTTGTTCTAATGGATGCTCTTCAAGAGGGTAGATAGATAGACATAGACACTAGAAGATTTTCTGAAGGACTCGGTGGAAATACTTAATTGTGTTACATAAAGTGGATCTGTAGTACCTTACATATAAATTTTGTGTGTGTAAATAGCACAATCTAATATTTCTGCTGGGTTCTTTAGAAAACAGTGTAACTGTCAGTAGGATTTCCTTAGACTGAACAGCTCTCATTGCCTGCCTGATGGAATGAATAAGTGTCTTGGAAGGAGCATTAACTAGGACTTTATTGTTGTCCTTCCCTGAATGAGGTTTTTGAATATATTTGAGCAGTCTGAGTCCTGTTCTGACAGGTATATTCCCTGTTGGCTTTTCAGGAATTTCACTACTCTTGTAGCTTAGTCTGTAGGCCCAGAGCAGAGTTCATCACATAGCAGGCTTTAGTCCAGGTCCTGACCCTGACTAAATTTTGTTCAGACTTGCTTACAAAGGTCCTTGGCATGAATCCTGTGTAACTTTCCTGTATCTAAAGGTATTCTCAGGGCTTCTGCAGGGCACTTGTGGTGTGCAGCCTGGCTGGCCCAAAGCTGATACATGTGGTGGACTGTTAGTCCTGCAGACACTTTGGTGAAAGCAGGTTTAGCAAGCAGCCTCAGTATACTGTGTGGAACTTGTCTTTTCTGGACTACTTATTAAAAGCCACATAAAATATATACTTACCATTTGTCTTACAAAATTGGCTATATAGTCCCTTGTGCTAGTGTTTATTCTGATCAGGTAAGAACAAATGCAATGTATAAACTCATTTATAATACATGAGAAGTTGTCCTTGTAGCCATAACAAACCTTTTGTTGTGTTGGTATTTAGTGCAAAGTGTATTTACTATTTAGATCAAGGTGCAGTTCTTCAGTCAGGTTTCTCTTTTGTGTTTGTATTGCTTATTAATTCATGCATTTCATTGCAGCTGGAAGTCTGAATTATTAAATACTTTGAGGTTTCTAAATATTATGTGAGGTAGTACTTTCTCCTGTAGAAAGTTGAACCATGAGGATGATAATCCTATTATCAGCTACCAAGTAGCCTTTTTAATGTGTAGTTTTGGCAAATGCATATTTGTTATGTTTTTATTTACAGTCCAAATACATATTCCTAATTTATTATTAAAAAGAACTTTAATTAAATACTTAGTTTTTTGAGAATTTATTTCAGTTTGCAGAAAAACAACTGCAAATTCATTTACTGATAGTATTATACGAAAGTTTGTGTGATGAAAATATTCTTAATTTAACTTTGCAGAAGGCTAGAAACAGTAGTCATATGGTAACAGCCTGTAGGGTAATGGGACTGTTGGCATAAAAAAACTGCAACAGATGAGCAGCAGTGTTTTGCCAGTGCTCTCTCCCTCTGTATAAATGTACTTACTGTACATGAAAACCTCTAAGTGTCCATCTTTACTCAAAGCATCCTTTCCTAAGTGCCTGTAAAGTTTTCATTATTTCTGTAGAGCAGAGTGTAAGAGAGTAACTGAAAAGTAGATTGAGACCTCACCCAAGCCATCACAGTAGGAATAATCAAATAGGTGTTTACCTGGCTTTATTCTAAAAAGGTCTTTGGGCAACCAACTGCAGAGCATTTTTATTTTTAGAAAGCATTTCTTTTATTTATACTGCCTTATTGGTGATTTAAACAAACAAATCCCTCACACATGCTGCTTACAAGAGAAAGGACTGCTTAGTACTGATTTTGTTTTCTGTCAACCTCTGCATGTTAAAAGCTGCTCTTGACAATGTAATTGTGTTTCAAAATGCTTTTAGATAGATGCTTTCATAAGAGTAGTAATAAGCTTTTGTTTACTCCTTGCAGTCGACCTAAAAGACCTTCTTTTACACAAACTGAAAATTCCAGACATGAAAAACAAGCTCAGAAGTACCATCACCGTAATAAAAGAGAAGGTAAATGGCATAAACATGGTCGCACTAATGGAAGACACATGGCAAACCTTGAAATAGAATTGGGGCAACTACCCTTTGATCCAAAATATTGAGTAATTTATTGTAAAAATAAGATTAGAATTCACATCCTCTCTGGAAACTAATGTTTTTCAACAAAGCAGCAAGATGCAAGTTTTTTTTTCTGAATAATTTGATTTTTACACATTTTTGTTAACAGGCAGAAGTCAAGCTTTCTAATTTGCATATTCTGTACCATTGCTTTAACTGTTCTTTGGAAGTGATGATAGTTTGGGTGCCAGCAGTATTGTTGCAGAAACTAGGCATGCAATGACTTGTGTATGAAAAATATGCTTAATTGCATTCCAGTAGCGTAGTTGAAGCTTGAACCATGCATAATGTACCAACTATTAACTCCAATGTTTGATATACTAACTTCATCTCATCCTTCAGAAAATAAGTCTACATTGTGGTAATGTATTTGTTAGTGTTTGTAACCTTATATTTGCTTCCTGTCTTCGGGGGGTGGTTCCAGAGCCTATTGAATTGTGAAGAATTTGCTGTGCTGCATTCTAATCAGCTTGCTGATTTAAACACTTGAAATGTCTTGCATATCTGCATATTGTAGAAGAAAAATAAAGAGACATTGTGGGTAAAGGTCTTTATTTATAAAACAAACTTAGCATAGCTGTACAGTTCTATAAAAATGGTCCAATCTTGTCTATTTTTTAATTGTGTTAAGTATTTATATGGTAACTTTGGTCTTCCCAATGTTTTCTAGTGTTGTAAGGTAGGTCAGCAACCCCACCCTGCCCTGTTGCTGCTGAAGTTGCCTTTGGGAGGGGGTTTCTGTGTTTCCAGACAGCCAGTGGCTGCCTGATCAGAATTCCCATTCAACTTACCCAGTTTCAGACTCACTACTCTCTCCTTTCTGCATTATGAGATCTTCTAAGCACAGTTACTGCTGTGCAAAACTGATCTCATTAGCTCTCAGTTCTAGAAGCTCTTCAGGTATGATTCATTTCAGTTTTTCTCCTGTAAACAAAGATGTGGCTTCCAACTCGTCCTTGAGGCACATGAGTATGAAAGACAGTGGCTGTTTTCTCATAGCCCCTTAAAGCTAGAAATGGTGATATTTCCTGTGAACAAACACACATCAGTTTACAGTCAGAAAGTGCAGTTGGGAGCATAAGAACCAAAGTCTTCTGAAAGCCATCAGTTCAACTGTCCCTGGGAAGCTTTATCCTTTATTTTAGGAAAGCCTGCTAGGAAAAGAAGTACCTATCCTGTTTGATCCTGTCCGGAGTGGATATTCACCAGACACCACTGTTTGAGTGCATGGACTTCATTAAAGACTTGAGAGGGTAAAAGGTACTGTGACTGCAGGCATTTTTGCTTTTCACTGTTGCTTAAAAGTGCAAGGTCTGGGAACAGATGGCACATTTATTTTAATATGGATTGAGGAGAATTCCATAAAACATTACTTTGTGGCATGAATTCTCACAGAGGAGAGGGCATATATGAACATGAAGTATATATCACTGGAGTGGTATCAATACCCCATGTTAGAGGGTTCAATTTTAATTTAAGCTGTGTTTTATTAAAAAGTTGTGGACAATAATGTTCAAAAATCTTAACTACAACTCTTCTCTAATTTATTTTGTATCCTCAAAAGTAGCTTATTTCACCTTGCAGTTACCATACCTGTTCTAGCACATTGAAGAGGATCAAGTGACTGGGTAATAACGTGTCATTGTAAAACTCCTTATTGAGCCAGCCAAGTGGATTAGAGTAAAACACATCTGCTTCATCAGTATAGTTCTCATTGCCAGTTAGGTCTGGGGGACACTGAAGGAATCTCATTTTTAGAGGACAGTGAACGTGACTAGGGAGAAAAACAAAAACATGTTTCATGATGAACTGATCAGTATCTAAGATTTGAAATAACTCATCACTTTAAAAGACACCTCAGTCAAACTCAAAATTGATTAGGTTTTTTTCCTCTCAATCATATTTTCCTCCCTTCAGTACTTCAGACGAAAGCAAAGTAGAACAAGCAGATTCAGCTCCAAATTGCTGTGACTTTGTTGTTTGCAGTTCAGAGAAATTTTATCATAATAAAAATACCATCTGCACAACATCAGTTTCTTAAAAAGATACTTTTCCATATCAGCTTCACTTTAACGTTTTGTTTATTTGCCAGGATCTACTGCACAAGCTTTTGGAATAGTGATCTCAGTCACTGTAATTGTATTTCTTTACTGCCTAGCAGCAGAAGTAAATGTAAAATTAATACAGTTTGATTGCAACAATTAGTACCATAATGAAGCAGTGTGATGTACTTGGAGAAGTCATTAGATTAACTGCATATCCTCATACAAAGCTATTACAAAAATGAATAAAGCTCAGATGCTGAATTTTATTCTGTGGTATAAACATTTGGCTTATGTCCCCTATTTGTTCTGTATTAACTGTATGAAAAATCAAAACTCTTCCTGTAAACATTTATCTTTCTCAATTAAGCTTTAGAAAGAGAAATCTTAATTTCTGATAAAGTGTATGGATTTTAATATAGTGCACTGTTAACTCTTTCAATACCTGTAAAGTGGAGTAGAGTGGCACGGCATCATGATGAAGACAAAGGTTTGTGACTGGTCAGAGTTATGACAGAGTTGCTGTATGTGACTCATAACATCCAGAGTGCCTCGCTGGTGAATCAAGCCTGTATACAGGGCTGGGAGCAGATTGGATAAGAGCAGGAAACTTACTGCAGATTTCTTCCATGCTTTCAGGTGTTTCAAAGAATATCCTGTAGAAACATTTGAGCAAGTTTGGGAGATAAGGAAGTACTAAAGTTTCACACATTTTTGAAAGTACCATAATATACTGGCAAACCATTACTCAGTCAATAACAGTACTTTGCTTTCAGATACTTTACTACAGTGTTCTTTGAGTCTTTACTCTTTGAATGGAAGTTCCAAGGTTAGACTTTGCCCTTTTCAACTCTTGGATTTAACAGGGTAAATCTTAAGCCCGCACCTGTCTTCTGAAGTACAGAAATATTATTTTCAAACCAGTGCTTTGTCTCTTTAGACTTTAGAATTTAATTTCTTATAGTGAAAAACAGTCCATTCAATATGGATGAATGGCATGTGGCAACTTACTGCTGTGTTCTGATTCACGCATGTCTGAGTAGAGCCAGAATAAATGGTGCCTACATGTACATGGCTGTGTATTCTTTTTCTCCAAAATGCTGAAAGCTACAGCATTCCCTTCCTGTTATTAAATTTTGAGCTACTGTCCTTGGAAGAGCACACTCCTCCATTTTTTCCCATCTCCCATCGCTGCTCCTTTCCCCCCACTTTTCTTGAAGGAGCTAATAATGGGAAAAGATGTTTCTCCTGGTGGGAGAGCACTGCAGAAACGTGTTTCTCACAACCACAACTTAGATGAACGTGGCACAGACAACAGCTTCGTGTTGCAGCCAGTCTGGAAACTCTTATTAAGTCATGTGCTTGTCAGCATCAGGAGATAAAAATATTTTACATAGCTTTGTGACTACCTGTACTGAATCACAAGAAACAAGCTACAATAGGCCTGCTCCAGAAGTCAGTAACAAGCAAATTAAATTAGTCTTCACTTGGTCTGTTGTAACAAATTGTCTTTATCTTGGTTGAAAACAAAGTCCACAAATAAGTTTGTGGTTTAAATGAAAGTGGAAACATTCTATTAGAGGCATTTTGAGGGGTTTTTTTATTGCTTTTGTGAAATGCTCTGAGCTTATATTTGTGTGCTCGGAAATTACTTTGAAATTCATGTGGGGTTTTTTCTCTGCTTTTATTTATAATGTTTTGAGCAATTAAGACCTTTTTGTAACCACTGAATTAACTTTACTAAAGTATCCAAACATGATAAGGAGTTCTAAATAAATTGTATCAAGACCCTTGCAGACGTGAAGGTTAAGAGGGATATTAACAATAAACAGTGGTTTGATTGGAATTGTTCTGCATGTGAAGTAGAACAGGTTCATCTTGCTGCTCTTGAACTAAGACAAGACTTATTACATATTTGATCTCAGCAGAGAGCAGAATTATTGAAATAAGATTTACTTTGTTTAGACTAGCAAAACAGGTCAAAGAAAATTACAGTGTTCAGCGATTCATCAGTTTTGAACTTGTATTTGAACCAAAGCTATACATCTTCATGTTTCAGAAGTTTTAATCTTTCCTTTGTAACATCTGAATCTAGAAAAGGGTTATTTTACTTTTTTAGTATTTTAATTTTTTTGTTGCATTTTAAAACACTTTCAGTGTTTTAATTTTTTTGCAGGCAGTACTTTTATCCATGCTAAGGATTCTCCACCTGTGTTATTGCTCTTCCTCATCTTTCCCCCCCCTCTTTTTTGCTAGCTGTAAGAAAAGGTTAGGCTAGTTCTAAGAATCCTTTCTCAAATACCTACATTGACTATTAACGGTCTCTCTTTGGGTAAAAATTGTATACAGGTAAGGTTGCAAGACATTTGAAACCAATGCTTACCACAAAAAAACATGCAGAATGGCAGTACTGGATAGATGAACCTGAATTCCTTGTGGCTCAGTGTGCTGGAATAAAACATACAATACTACATCAAGAACCTTAAATGCATCAGTTCTGTGGACAAAATGTGTTTTGGAGCACAGAGGACTGGAAGAAGAGCACTTACATGTACTAAAAAGCTTTTGGCATTTAGAGTAAAAATCCAGATTATCACCTTTTAAGGACATAATAAGTACATTCAAATGAAGATTATTTGGTCAGTTTAAACCAACCACTGATAAAAATACCTGGCTACTACTCTTGCAATTAAGTGTCTGATTCTTTGACAGCTAGGTATAATTTTGCCAGTAATTCACCAATTTGTTTTCTGTAATAAGACACAATATATAGTGTGGATGAGAAGCTGAGATTCTCTAAGTGCACATTTGTATCTAGGAAGTAACAGTCACCTCTGCTAATACAACTTTACACAATTTCCCATGTCAGCTTTTGGGGATTATTGCAAAACTTGTACCATGGGAAACAAACAGGTTCTTACAAGACTAAGGGAGGTAAAAAAGTCCTAAACCCAACAGAGCTACATCCAGTTTTGAGTTGGAGTGTAAAAAGAAATGGCATTTCTGGTCTTGCTACTATTTTGCTGCATTCTGTTACTACTGTAGTCTAATACCATTTATTGCTTAGTATTTATTTACTGTATTTTTTCTTGTCTGAAAGTGTCTCTCCTGTTTAATCTACAGCTAATTCTGATGCTTTAGAAAAAGCTTATCTTCTACTTCTCAGCTTAAGCTGAGAAATACAACCTTATGATAGTCAAGAGCTGTGTGTAGACTTGGGAATGGAGTAAGTTTTAGAGGCCTAAGAACCTCTTGTCATACTGGGGATGTACTAAACAACCAAATGAAATGGTGTTTTCATTAATAGACATCTAGTAAACACAGTATCCTAATTAGTTCTGCTGTTGCTTAAACACCCAAATACTATGCTTATTTGTTCTGGAGAGGACTTGACCCTTCAAAAGAACAGAACCAGTAAGAGGCAGTAGTTTCATTTAGGAGAAATTACCTGTACACCACCAGTGTCCAGATCACAGCCGTTAGAAAGATGCGGTATCTTTTTGGTGCCAGCACACAGCCATGAATAAAGAAAGGCAGGTGGGCACCCAGGATGACTGGTAGTCCCTGAGTGAAGTACCAGTGCCAAGGATGAGATCCATAAAATGTTCCTAAATTCTGCAGCACGTTGAATTTCAAGAAGTTCAGCTGAACCAGTACCCACTGGGAGATGGGGGGAGAGTTAAAGACAAATCCAAAGTCAAAACCAACAGCTACATTGAATTACACTGGTCTTAAATGATACAATGTTTTCATTCACACTTTGGGGTTTTTTTTTTCCTCTTAAGACTCATCACGGACTTCCTATATTCAGCAATTAAACACAGAAGTGTGTAAGTTTGTTGGTAACTCTTGATAGCTGAACATACTGATTTTATGTAACAGTCCATCATTTGAAATAACTGCAAAGTCCGTGTTTAAGGGTTTGTGGCTTAGGATATATGTAGAAATCAGAGGGCAGACACTGTCACAGAAACAAGTCAGAGAGTCTGAAACATCCATTAATGTTAAAATACTAAACCCCAGCCTTCTTCTTATAAGTCAAGTTTAAAGCAGCTTACCTCACCAAAAAACACACGGTCAATTATTAAAGAGGTTCCTACTGTGACCAATCTGCAAAAATGGAAAGTTCGTTGCACTGATATTGCCTGAATTGCTTTTGTATCTTCTCCAGATAGTTGTGAAAACTCCCTGATTCCTAATATTTTTGAGATTGTCCATACTTGTGGCTATTTTACAGGGGCTACTTGTTATCACCCGGTATCCTTGGCACAATCCCAGATTAAGGTGGAGTGCTGTTCATTGTCTCACCCTCATGAAATCTTTCCTAGTGCTATTTTGCAGAATATAAATCAACTTAAAGGAAACATGCCCCTTCTTTTGCAAAAAGATGCTGTTTGTTCCCTTGTTTTTTTAGATGGAATCAGCTTTTTGGGGTTGTCTGCCTTTGCAGTGGTAAAACCAATCTTAAAATGTAGCTGTGCAGAGTCACAGTTTAAATTCAGAAAGAACTTACCCAACTGGAATGCAGTTTTTTAGGATAAGGTCTCCTTTCCTCTGTTCTTGCAAAAAATGACTGAAGACCAAAGGCATCCATGGGATAACAGCAGTGGGACGAATAACAATTGCAAGTGCTACCAAAGCTAAATATTTGCAACTAGAAGGAAGAACATAAAAAACCCAGAAGCTTTGGCAAAAGGTTTGGTCAATTCTTTTACAGACAGTGACATTTCAACAACTGAAATACTGTCATGTCTCTGGCCAAAAGGGTTTCATACTACGGTTAACTTTGATTCTCTCAGTGCAGATACTCAGTTTTACTTGAAGGATGCAACTATAGAATTGCTTTATTAGCAATTAAGCTGCTAATTAGAAGCACATACTTGCTTTAAAACAGATGGCTGGTAAAGAAAGTTGTGACCACACATTCACCTATATCTGAACCCCAACAAAGCTTTTGTTACTTTTTCCCAAGTTACCTCATATTCCAGTCGTTTAAAATAAAGCTTCCCATAAAGTCATACTTTGCATAAGGAAACTGGGGAATACTTAATTTTACATACAAGCTATAACATGACCTCAAAAAAATCTTTAGAGGAAATACCATAATGTTCCTTCCATGAGCTAGGTCTCCTGCTACATGAGTGAGGTGGCTTTGGTTGCTTTAGATTTTAAGATAAAAGTTAGCATTTTAAACAATATCATCCCAAGCCAAAATTGATCAGTAATGTTAGGAGAAAGTTTCTCACCTGTTTCCCATCTTGGAACCTTTTATTGGATAGTATGAAAGAGCAAAAATGGTAAGAATAGTTTCCATGGTGTTTGTGAGAGTTCTGGTACAGGAATACCATGTAAACCAGGAACACAGTTGGCAGAAGAACTGGAAATAATTATGAACAACATGTTAAAACAAGTTCACCTAAATGAAGGTGGTAATTCTTCAAGGTATGACTTATCACTTTGCTGTTGTTTACATTGCAAAACCAGTGTTTATTAACATGCATATTTCGTTAAAGGCTGTGACTCACCACACACTTTGCTGTTTCTGCATTTTCAAGGTGTTGTACTAACGAGTAAAGCTTCACATCAGCAAAAGCAGCCAGCACTGCTTGAGCAAGCCTAGGGACCCAGATCTGTGTAAGCAGAGAGAAAACTGTACTCGCAACAAACCAAGTTAAATTCCAGGTTCTAAGAGAGGACTACTGAATTAGTGAATGACTGTTCAGGTATGAAAATAGTGATTAGTGAATATTCTCTCTAGATTTTTATGATTTTAAAAAAGAAAGGGTCCTTGGGTAGGACTAGTATTTCTACCAAAACAGAGAATATCTGAAGTTCAACTGAAACCATTCAGAGATGGAAAGTAGAATTCTTTGCCATTCATCTCCAATAGAAACCAAAGAGGCTGGTATTGGTTAGTTGTTGTTAGGGAGTTTAGTACAAATATATGTTGTTAAACGCTTAGGCAAACTGAACCACTGAGCAATTATGATGCAGTGGCAAACCCTATCAGTCTGAAACTCCAGGAGATTGATGGAGGCCAAGAATAATCCCCTGCAGTCGCAGGCATCAGTGCTGTGACTGGGGATCTATGAGTGAGTTCTGCCTCCACGGGAAACACGTGCTCATTCATCTCTACTTGCCAGATTCAAGGCTCTGCATTTCACCTGGACAATGATAAAAATACTCTGTGTTTAAATGCAATGCTTTTACTCACCAGCAGCTGCACATCATCCTTGCCCAGCAGCTGTAACGCTTTGTAAATGCTTGCAAAGATCAGAGGGTACGTGTAACCCCTTAAGCTATTTGCCCATTCCCAAGTCAGGTAACCATAATTATGAATATTAAGGATCACGAACAATTGAAACGAAAAGCTTCACTCGAGCTGTCCCGGTCGAGACATTTCCTTTCGGGCCAGAAGCGGTGGGGTATTTACTGCTGGTCAAGCCAACACTTCACTGCCGCGGAAACCTGTCCCCGAGCCTGGAAACCTGTCCCCGAGCTCTCCCCCGCTCCCAGCACCGCGGGGGCCGCGTCCCCTCCGTCCCGCGGGGAACGATGCCGGGAGCGCGGAGGCCGCGGCCCGCGAAGGATATTTGAAGATCATGCGATGCGCCACCTCCAGCGACTGCCAGTACTCGTCCGGGACGAAGCTGGTCCGGACGAGGACGCAGTTGAGCGCCCGCAGAGCCACGGAGAGCGCCAGCAGCGGTGCGGGCGCGGCGACACCTGCGGGGGGAGGCCGGTCCGTCACGGGTCCCTCCGGGGCCGCGCCCCGTCCCTCCCCGCCCGGCCCGGCCCCGCTTACCGGCGCCTCGCTGCGCGGCGGCCCCGCCGGGGTTGCTGTACAGCACCGAGCAGCGCTTGCGGAGCCGCACCGCCTCCGGCATCGGGGCGGGAGCCTCGCTCCGCCGGGGCATGCGCGACCCGGGGGCGGGACAGCGCGGCCACTTCCGTCCGGTCACCGCAGGCGGCGGGGCCGGCGCTCCGAGGTGTCCCGCGGTTCAGGTGAGGGCCGCGGGCCGCCGTGTGTGTCCGTGCCGGGGCGGAGCTGCCCGTGCCTGCTCGCTGTCCCCGTGCTCCCCGCGGTCCCCGGGCCGGAGGAGCCGCCGCGGCGCCCCGGCAGCGTGTCCGTGAGCACCGCCGGGCCATGTGGGGGCGGCTGCCGCCGCAGCACGTGGCCGTGGCCGTGGCGCTCGGCGTGGCCAGCGGGCTCTACATCTACGGCCCGCTCTTCCAGCCGCCCCCGGGCCCGCACACGCCCGAGGGCACCGCGGGGCCGCCGCCGGCAGCCACGGCTGGCAAGAGGCCCTGAGGGGGCCGTGTGAGCCGCAGCGCTCCCCTGGCGCCGTGTCCGGGTCCCGCCTCGCAGCCCGAGCGCCGCCCGCCGATGGAGATGGAGCCGGGAACGGAGTCACCGCGACCATCGCCTGCCGGGGACTGTCCCTCCCGAGCGCCGCTGCAGCCCGGCCCCGCATGGAGCCATCCGCCTGCTGAACCCGCGTCCGTGTGTGTTTGGTACCGGCCTTAAGGACGTGTTGGCCCGTGAATGTTGGCATGTGTATAAAGTTACGAATGTCTGAAAGTGTGTCCTCACGTCTAAGTTAATATAGTAACTCCAGGGAACTGGAAAAAGAAAGGCATTGTTGTACAGTTACATTTCATAGGTTTTCTTGAATTGCCTCCGATTTGACTCTTCAAGTGATAAATACCATCTTTATCTGCTTCTCACGGTTTCAGTTCTTAATATGTCAGCTGGGAATGCAGTTGTGGGGATGGCTGGGAAAGGAACTGCACCCAACGTTGTTGTCCTTAGCTTATAGTCATACCTGTCTGTATGTACATACACACGTGTACCACACGTGCACATACACTTCTTTAATTCCTGACAACGAGGCTCCATTGGCTGTTTAACAGACGTCTGCCCGAAAAACAGGTTATACTTGGAGAAGAGCCTCAGCATGTAGCTCAGAAGGACAGTATGACTCTTGCAATAGGTATGGAGTAGTCTGACAGAACAGAATCCGAGACTCAGGGAAAGTAGATCAGTAGATATGTCAAAATTTCAATAAATCTAAAAAGAAATCAAAACCAGCAGTTCTTGGGACAAACTTCTGTCAGGTTTTGGTTTT
This sequence comes from Pipra filicauda, assembly GCF_003945595.2. Classification (NCBI taxonomy): domain Eukaryota; kingdom Metazoa; phylum Chordata; class Aves; order Passeriformes; family Pipridae; genus Pipra; species Pipra filicauda. Next base: position 4,085,724 of record NW_024104976.1, on the reverse strand, counting down.
AACACAGAATCTTGTTTGGACAGCATGAGGGAAGAAATGCTTTCCTTGGATGTCTTTTTATTTTAAGTAAAGAACGATGTGATAGCGAGATGCAGTGGATAGACCTTATGGAAGCTGAGATGAGAGGACGGCGGTAGAAGGTGGACTGGGAGGTGCAGCTGAGTGCAGTAATTTTAGATTGGACATGACATTACACAGGTAGTGGCTTTAAACTGGGAGAGGGCAGGTTTGGATTAGATATTAGGAAGAAATTTTTTACAGCGAGGGTGGTGAGGCCCTGGCACAGTTGCCCAGAGAAGCTGTGGATGCCCATCCCTGAAGGTGTTCAAGGCCAGGTTGGATGGGGCTTGGAGCAACCTGGTCTAGTAAAAGATGTCTGCCCATGGTGGGGGGTGTTTGGAAAAAGATGGTCTTTAAAGTCTTTTCCAACCCAAACCATTCCATGATTCTATGCAGAAATGCCACAAAAGTTCTGTGCAAATACTACTGCAGTGAGTCCAGCAGCTTCCTTTATTTACAATACTACTGTATATTGAAAAGGTTATTTTGAAGAGGTGTAACTGAAGTCTGGTCGGCACTTTTTTTGTAAGTATAATTGCTGGAATTGTCCATAAAGGTGGCAATTGATTTTGAAAAGGCTTAGGAAAGAGGGTATCTGGCGCAGATGGAAAGGGCTATTGATGCAACTGAGCTTAAGACTGTGCTTGCTGGATTCTTGAGACTGCTGGATTTAAAGAGAGCGGAGAGGACTCTTGCCAGACAGGCAGCCAGCAGGCGGCAGGAAAAACTCACTAAACCCGCAGCGGTGGGCATTAACCAGGCACCGCGCATTTTCTCTCTAAAACCTGCTTTGCCTCTCATGAATTTTTATTAAAACGGCGCAAGATCTTCCAGAAAAGCGAGGCGGAGGAGAAGGGCTGAGCGGCCAGCCCGGTTAATGACAGACGAGCATCGCCGGCTCTGCCCCGGGGCCGCGCCCGCCCAGGTGCCCGCGGCGGGGGGAGCGGGGCCGGGACACGCCGGGGCGGTGCTGCCCGGCCCCCGCCCGCCCCTACCTCGGGCCTTACGGGAAGTGATGTTGCCTTGACGGAAAAGACACGGTTGCAGCCCGAAAAGGGGCAGGTGCGGCGGACGCGGCGCTGCGGGAGCCCCGGCGGCCGGGGGAGGTGAGCGGGGAGGAGGCAGCGCAGGGAGCAGGGAGGGGGTCGGGGGCTGCAGGGGGGCGGCTCCGCTGAAAGGGGTTAAAAATAGGGGTCTGGGGATGGGGGGTCTGGGCAGGGAACTCGGAGTACCGGGGCTCCGTGGGGCTGCCCCACCGCCCAGCCCCGCTCCACATCCCGCTCCTCCAAAGCAGCGCCCCCGGGGGGCTTTAACAAAGGGAGATAAAATCGTGAGCTAAAAGGGAAACGGCTGAAGCCTCGGCCTTTCGACTGCCCCGCATGTGCTGAGCTTCACAGCTGCTGCCGTGAACGCGATGACACTAATCCCTCTCAGGCCTTCTCGTGTAGCAGCTGTAGGACCTGCGAGTTTCCCACTGCTACCGACGTGCGTTTCTTTTTTCACAAAAGAGAACTGGATGGCATGTCTGATTTAAATTTGAAAAAAAAAAAAAGGCTTTAAAAATGGTAAGTCGTTGAGGAAGCAGTGTGCTTTATCTGCTTAGCCAGAACTTAAATCTTATATCTGAGTATCAGCAGATCTGTTGCTTCTTTCTGAGCACTGCATGTTTGTCTGACAGGCTGCTTGCTGGGAAGGTCCAGAAGGTCTCCTCAGCCTGATTTGCAATGTTTTGGCTAAACTAAGGCTTTGATGATCCTGGACCTAAAGAAAACTAAGTCCATCAGAAAAGCATATTGTTTTTTCTAGCTCTGTAAGTAACTAGAGTACACTAATATATAAGAGGTATTTTTTTATGGTGGTAGCAAAATAAAAAGGACATGCCTAGAACTGTCAAAACCACTCAATTTTTATCACTTCTTGGAGATGCATCAGGAATATTTTGAGCTTTCTGGTCCTCAAACACTTTCCCTAATGGTTAGTGCTTATGAGTTTTTAATCAGGAAAACATATGGACATGTTTTGAGTTAGGAGTTCTGCTAGGTGTTACTGGCAAGGTGATGTTTTTCTATACTTAAATTTTTTATCAAAACTCTACAACATTTATTCTTGCTGCCTTTTCTTGGAAATTTAATCTTAGGTAGACATCTCCTCTCAACCCTTCTTTCTCTTCATAGACTTTACTTCTGTGACTGTTCCAAGAATTTCCCAGCCAGGGAAAAGCATATAGTACAATATGCATTTCAAATGTTGATATGTAAATATAGGAGTAGTATTTGTGATGCTAAATGGATGTCTCAAAAGCATGGTTAAAACGATGGATAAAAGAACAGCATGTTCCTGTGTTTCTTGTTCAGGGTTCTGATTTTACATCTACTTAATCTCTTGCACAAAGGAGTTTGGGAGAGGGGGTGTGCTACAACTTACACTGTTTTATTTTTACAGTTAATTAAATTTCTCATCAGCACGCAGATATCTAAAACCAGACTGTAAGTTTGTTTTCCTACTATCATTAAACATGGGAACACATTATTTTATCACTTGGCTACACATTTCCTTTTCTTTCAAAAAGAAGATAAGTTGAGATAAAAGAATTTTTAAGTAGCTTTTGGCTTTTACAGAAACAAGTATTAAAAGCAGTAATCCTTGTGTGCCTGGTTGTTCTGTTACTGCCAGGTATCTGCTGTGCTGGTGCAGATCAACACCATTACTAAAAGCAGTTGGTCATAGTCAACAGAGGGGTAGTTAGAATTTAATTTAAAACCAGACAAAATTGGCAATAGAGATGGACTATAAAGAATGACAACTCTTTTTCCCCTGCTGATGTCTCAGCCAATAATTAAGTTGCATTTAAAATGTATTAAATGCATGATTTAAATAGTTAATCATCAAATGTTCCCTTCTCTATTAAAGCTGCATTATTGTACTCCTCTGCATGCATGATCTGGCCCTACAGAGGGTTACTTAGATATTTATAGCAAACCATGTGCTGGGCTGGGCATGTGCAGTGCTCAGGAAGTTCCTTTCGCTCCTCTTGTCTTGCAGATACCACTCATGCTGCAGATACAATCATGTTTACAGCATTGGCATCAAACATGGCTAAAACGTTGTTTAAGTACAGCATGGTTTGAGAAATCCTTACCTAAAAGGTAGCTTTTTATAGCAGAAACACATTTTTTTTCTATTTATACAAATATATTCCCAACCAGTTTTCCCTGGGAATAGCATCTGGTTATGAGGTTGCTTTTCCTCGTTTCTTTTGTTCCTCCTCTTAATCAGAACTGCATCCCTGTCAGAAGGCAGGACTAACTTGAATTGCATTAAATCAGCTGAGATCTTACCCTTTTATCTTCAGTGGAGGTAAAACCGTAGTCCTAGACTTGACTTTCTTTCCTGGAACATCCTTATATTGTTTAGTTATCATACATAATACAGCAGAATTTACTTTTGATTGTTGTAATAAGTAGTCTCAGTGCTTGTGATTTATTTTCCAATCTAATAAGCTTTGAAGATTAAGTTATGGCATATAGATTAAAATATGACATATAAGCTGCATAATTTTTTCCTGTGATGTTGATGTGGCTTCAAGGGGTTGAAAATGCTCTGGTATATGTGACAGTTTTGCATAGTACCAGGTGGTGGAATCCTTTTCACAGACTGGCCAGCACTTTGGAGCTCACCTAACAAGTTCTTCAGTATTTTAAACTACTACAGGAAAAAAAGGTCCTTGCTTTTATGACTCTGAAGATAATATCAAAGTGTAAACCAATGCATTGCTATTTCCCGAGTTTCCAAACCCATTTCCCATAGCTGTTCCCTTTCTTTCTGTCTGATACATTTACTGATGTGAAATGGGTAAAAATAAAGCATGTTAGAAAAAGGCATTTCTGGAAGACAATGTGAAGACTGTTACTAAGGCAGCAAAGGGGCAGGAAGCAGCAATGAAGATGCAAACTTAGCAGGAGGAATACAGCTTTTCTAGAAAGCTGTGGTTTGCAGTGGACAAGAGAAGTTGGTATATATGTGAGCAGTGTTTTTAAATTAAAAGCCAAATTTATGGGCACTTGCAAATAGTATTTTAAAAACAACGCTACACTTCTGCAGTAATTCTTTGTGTAAAGGCAATATGTGAACCTAAAGACTGTAAGGAGTATACATAGCTGAAATATTTTATATGCAAATAAACACTGGATGGGTTTAAGGACACTGCTATGAAGACCAAGTAGCTGATTCCAGACTAACTTTGGAGTTTGTCATTGCAGTTTTACAGCTGTGTACAGCTATCAGTTTAAAAGGCAATAACAGGGTAAAGGAATAAATAGCAAAACAGATAAAACCTCTAAATCTTGAGTAATACTTAGTTTCAGGTAAAATGAGCTCCATGGGTGGAAGTAATGTCTTTTATTAGACCAGCTTATTTTGTTGGAAAGGGTAGGTAAGGCCCTTTCTGGTTTGAATTAGAAAGAGCAGAATGCAAAACAAAGCTGAAAACCATTGATACACTGTTTTTACAGTACTTTTATTAAGCATGTGTCTAGAAGGTGATGAAGGTTCTCTTGTGAGAAGTATTGTTGCTTTAAAGGCATCCTCCCATTCCTAATTAAACACTTCAAAGTGGCAGTGCTGTCCCAGGAGCTGCTGTACGGCCATGAAAGGGAACAGCATGTGCTCTCCAAAGTCAACCCAGTCTCGCTCTGAAGGCCTAGCTCATTATTTTCATAACTGTGGGATAGTTCATTTGGTCTCTTATCATTCAAAGAGCTGTAAGGAAAACAGTTGCTCTGTGGACTGAAAGGAAGAAAACAATTCTTTCCAGTAACATCCTTGGAGAACGGGAATATTTGGACTAGACTGAAGGCTGCTCTTAGTGATAAAGACTAACAATGCATGTATGTTGGGTAGGAGGAAAAGAAAAGCTGATTCCTTTTTATGATTAAAACATGCAAGGTTTCTGTTTTTCTAGTGTGTCTCTGCCAGTCTTGCTGGTATAATCCCTGCTGGTAATTGCATGACTGTCACAGTGTGGTGGATTTTGAAAATTTCAGGATATCACTCAAAGCTGGTAATTTTAGGAGTTGCTCATGCTGTGAAACTGTTTTGTGAGAGGTTTGCATGGGATGAATTGCTGTTATTGCCAATGGTTGGTGCTTTCCAAGTCTGCTTTGAAGCCTAGCTAACATTTAGAATGTGGATTATAGCAAAAAGTAGGATAATTGGGGTCTTTTTGTGGTGGTTTGGTTTTTTTTTTTGGTTGCAAAGGTTAATCATAATTCTTCTCCTCCTGGTTGTTTTGTTCCAAACCAAACTTTATGCATGGCTGAATATGACCCAACATACAGGTATGAGGTTATGTTTTAGCCCTGCTGGTATCATCCATTTCCAGCAAAGTGTTTCTCTTCCAGTACTTTCAGATCCTGTGTACATGCTCCACTGACTTTCTCCTCTAACAGTGATTCAATTTGACAGGTCTTTTCTGTTGGGGCATGAACTATCTGACTATACTTAATTTTTCCATATTTTTTCTTGCACTGGAATGGTGTCAGGATAGACATCTCTGTACAGAGATGGTGTCAACCAAGTTTGAAGATAGTACTGTCTGATTTGATTGTATTTCTTCTGAATTTGATAGCAACATTCTCATAATTTTAGTTTGGATAAATTTAGCCCTAAATTGGAGTTGTTAAAGTAGTATTTTTTTATGTTCTTTGTCTATGAACTAGAAGAGGTGACTATAAATCTTTATTTGATAGTTTTCTAGAACTGTCAGTTTGGATATAGCCCCCAATGCCCAGGACAGGGCCTGAGATCCTGCTGTGTGTCAGTAGGGGCTGCAGAGCAGGCTTTAGAAGGCTTGTGAAAAGAACTGGCTGCAAAAGTAGAATCATGCTTTTTAGTAGGTTTTAAAACACAAGATCAACCCCCCCAGATTTGAACTGCTAATACAGTAAAACTCAACTACTTTTTATTCTATTCACTCTTAGTAATAGATGTGCTTAAATTTCATTTGCTTTTAAATAGGAAATGTCTTTAAATCCAACTTGAAAGTAAATGTAAAATTGAATGACTGTCCCAGTATGTGCTGCAGCACGTACAACTTGGCCAGCTGGTGGGTGCCCCTTCCAGAACTGGAAAGCTGTAGTGCCAGGTTTCAGGAGAGGCAGACATCTGACTCTTTCCTTTATTCAGCTGCCAATTTTTCACAACATGTGTAGGAAGTACATATCTTTGTGGCTTCTTCCCCTCTGTAAAGGAGCATTAAGCGATCAGCAGATTCAAATGTTGGGGAGAAGGCAGAAATAACAGAAATTCAATGTCTCTGCCCCTCTGTAATAAGCTTTGTTTCCTTCAGAAACCAGGCTAAGAGGCATGTCCTCATTTCAGCTTTGATTTTTGCATTGCAAATTTGGAGCTTTGCTCCAAGAAGTCCTTATTGCATTCATAATCTCCAGTGTGGTGTGTTGAGCCTTAGGGAATTTTTCTCCAGACTAGCGTCCTGAGGGATCTTGAAGAATGGGAGCAGTAACATTTTTAGTAATTGGGAATCACACAGGGACAGGAACAGGGCCAGTGGGACTCAAAGACCTACTTTGGTAATGTACTCCAGAATCACCACATCTACAAGCCCACCCATTCCTCCTGCACACCCTGAAGGAAGGCAGATCAACCAGTCAGGTTAGTTCACCCAGGGAGGCACTATATAAATGGGAAAATGAAAGAGATCTAATGTTGATGATGCTCATGATTTAAGAAATGGTAGAGAAAAATATGTATCACAGGTGTTTAGTTAAGTTTCATGTGCTTCATTGCATGGAAGATCAAACAATAATATAGAGAAAAGCAATACTTTGCTGTAGCTCAGAAGCAGCAGACTTCTCTGTCTGTCACATAGTGCACATAACAAGCCTTTCCATTTTTCCTCCTCCAAATTTGTAGTGGTAAAAAACCACTGTTGTCAACTTATGAGGAGAAGGAAGGACCACTTGCCCTAATAAGTAGATTTACAAAAGATGTGAACAGGGTCTTCTTGTACTGGAAAGAAAACCCTGCTCTGCTGAGATGAGTTTTAAAAAGCAGTGTCTTTCAATTGGCAGTGACATGTTGGATCAGATAATGCCAAGAAAAAACACATATCAATTAGGCTTAAGCATGAATAAAAATATGAAAGAAACTTTCAAAACTGTATTTATTACAGGAGTGTAAAGCAGTGAAAATCATTTCTAAGGAAGTTGTAGTGCACTTGTTCCTTTAAATTGGTAGAGCAGCTTCCTGTAAAGCTCCTATGTTTTCTAATTAAAAAAATACACTTAGTCATCAACCCTTTTAAGTAGATAAAGATCACTGATCTAAAATGAGATCTGTAGCTCTTCAGAGTGAAGATAGAGACATCAGATTATTAGCATGTTTTTACAGCTTCTTACCCAAACAGCAGGCAGTGCTGTTCTAGGTGTTGTCTTCATGCAGTCAGGCACCCACTTCACAAATCTTACGAAATGTGAACTGATGTGAATCTCACAGAGGAGCTGTAGCATGTCTAGTAATTCATCCATCTTTAGGTTAAATACTCCTCTTTTTAGTACAGATTATGTAATTTAAATAGTGTGAATGTTGCCAAGATGTCGTTTCCTACATGCAAAAGGATCAAATTTGTTCATTTCAGTCAGAATGAATAATCATGTTTGTTCATGCACATTTTAAATAAGCTTTTTTTCACCATTTATTGGTGCTTTAGCGTCTTATGGACCAATGCTTTATCTCTTGAAATGCTAAAAGAAAGCTCTGTCACCATTACTAGAAATTGCCTTACTAGATTGGCTTACAGCTGAAAGAACAAAACATGGAAGCTTTATTTTAATCTATAGTGTTACTAAATATTTAGCAGATGTGCCTTTCGGGTAGCAGAAAGGCCTGTCTGACCTTTCATTTTAATCACTGAAGGGATATTTCATGATTTGGTTCTAGCAAAGATCAGCTATTACAATTCTGGTGTGAAAGTTGATCTTCTGAGTGTGGGTTGTCTTTTCATTCTTTTTTTTTTCCTGGAAGGATATTGGTGAGGGGAAAGCATAAGAAAAATTCCATGTAGAGGATTTTGTCTCCTCCTTTAGGATCTTTTTAGTCTTTCAGGTCTTGAGGTATGGACTTGTTACTGTATTTATAGACTCCTGTAGCAGTACGTAGCAAACTTCAAGGGAACAACTATAATTCTGTTTTACAGTTGTAGGAGTCTTCCTGTACCAATTAATACATTCATATTTTTCCTATTTACTTTTTTTCTCATTGCTTCTTTTTGTATTTTGTAGGGTATTTTTCTGTGCTCTGGCTGTTCTTGAAGTGTGCTGTCATATGTGTGTCCCAGTGGCTGTTTTTCCCCCCCTCTTGCATTTTTAAGGTTTCCTCTTTGATTGCCAATAGAGGGTTTGTGGCACAGATCAGATTTGTGGATGCCAACAAATAAAATTACCCTTTGCTGCCTTTTGATTGGTTTTCATTCCGTAGACTTGCAGCTCATCTAAAGAATGCACATGTGAAAACTATGGATATTGGTAAAAGCACAGTGAGTTTTTAGTGTGTGTTGGAAAAAAACATTACGTGGTCAGAGTGCTGAAGAGGAGACCTCCACCAGAGTTGGGTAACTGGGGAGTGAGGAGAGCAGAGGCACTTGGCATTGATGTTAGGCACAGCTTTTGGCTTTGAAAACAGATGTGTTCTGTAGTATTATTTGAAATAGGCTATTAATAGATCCAATTCTACCCCTATTTCTTTCTCCAGTGGCAGATCTCTTAATTTCTGCAGATAGGTAACGATCCAGCATTTTCTAGAGGAAACACCTGCTACAGGATAGTTTGGACACCTGCAGTTTTTCTCAAGAGCATGGAATGTATGAAGGCAAATATTCTGATGCTTGTAACGAAGAATACTCCACACTGTTCATTGTGTTTAACTGCTCAAATTTCCTCCTAAATTCCTAGGCTTGTATAGCATAGAAAATTTTTACAAGTAGACCATAAATTCCATGCATTCAGATCACCTTGTTCATACAACCTGTTCATAAAACTTGCTTGTAAAACCGTTGGGAAGATTTAATAACTAAATAGGTGGCTGTTCCTTTGTAGAGCTGCGGCTTCAAAATACATTTCACAGTTTCAGGACTTTACTGGTGTAATTTTGATCCCTAGCATAAATGAAGAAGATGTCCAAGGTCTTCTAACCCCCCTAAGGTTCGGGGAGCAGTGAGAGGAAGGCTCACCTTGGGCTGGCTGCAGTGGTTCCTGTTCCAGCTGCTGTAGGTTTGTGTGTGCTTCCTGCCACCACTGCAGGGTTGGCTCAGCTGCTCCCGCAGCATTTGCTGAGAAGCTGCAAAAGTGTTAGTTTGAAAACAGAGACTATATGTAACCCAGCACTCATGTCCTCCCAGGTTATAAACTGAGGCCCTGTGTTTTGGTAGTAACTCTGTAGTTTCAAATCAGTGTAACTTCACCCTCAAAAGAGAAGATTTATTTCAGCTGTACCTTTCTAGCATAGTTTTACTGTTTTGGAAAAAGCCCTTGCTTGGAAGGGGAAAGGGAAAATTAGTTGATATTCTTTACACCAAGTTGGTAAGAGGAAAGTTGAACAGCCTCATTTCATCCTTAAAAATCTGAAATCCGGGGATTATGAACTATATGAATTATGATTTATAAACTGCTTTCCCATTAAAGATGGCAAAAATCTTTCCATGGGGAAGAGTTTGAACTGCATTTACATTGCTGGTTGAGACTTCCAGACAGACAGTATATGTAGTCACCCCCCAGGGCTGTTTGCAACATGGCAGAAGAGTTATTGCTTTGTCTGTCAACACTTCTTATCCTGTTCCTCCTTCTGCACTCTGGAGCAGTTAGCAGAAATTCTAGGGTGCTTGTGGTCTGAATATTTCTTCACAGTTAAGCAAATGTGCTGGTATTGATCAGGGAAGCAGTTAAAGCTTAAAAATATGCACGTTGCTGAAAATTGAACACAATTTTTTTTTTCTTACTGCATGTGGAGGCAAGAAAAGGCACTTCTATGTTCTTCTAAAACTGGTGACTTAGGATGGTTAGACTTAAAATTACAACCTCTAACTAAATGTCAAAGAAATCGATTTTAGTTAATTCTGGAAAAATACTAAGGCAGGGCATGAAAAAGTGTTCCAGCTCTGTGTGACAGAACTGAGATGTTCACCAGGGAAAAGACAAGAAAAAATTGCTTTGATTCACATGAAAGGAGGCGAGATAGTTGAGCATTGAAACAAGTGAATGAAGGAGCTTGTGGAGTTATCTTTGTTACTGGTAGATGAATGCATTAAGGATATGTTAAATGTAGCAGGCTGTCTGTGGCACTTCTTAAATTATAAGACTGGAGAGTAGTCTTAGAAACCTTCCTGATTTCCTTACTTTGCTGCTCTTGAAGCACCGTGAGAAAAGAAACTGAGACGAGAAAGGGCTGTGCAAGGTGACTCATCTGTACAGGCTTGTCTGCTAAATCTTACATGGTGAGTGCAAAACTCGCTTTGTTTGCACCTTTCAATCCTCTGCTGTGAGTGCCTGTAGTGTCCAGGGTGTCTGTGAGGGGGGACGAGGCCTTGTGGTGACTGCAGGTGGCTGTGCAGGTCCTCTCTCATCCCTTGGACCCAGCACAGGGCCCCTCATCCAGCTTTGGTGCAGACCCCAGTGTTGTAAAGGGGCCAGATGTGTGAGTCCTGCCTGTTGGGGGCCTGTGTTAACAGACTTGCTGTTGAGAAAGAATTGGTTTACATGTAAACCAATAACTTTATTTTCTTAAAGTTATTTAAATGTTTAAAACGTCTGCATGTGTCTCTTAGGGTTGTGCAGGGACAGGAGCTTGCCTGTTTAGCTGCAGCGGTCCAGAAAGTTTCTGGCAACATCATCGCTCTGGTCCTTAGTTGGAACTTGTTGCCATCCAAAGTGGTTCAGCAGAAAGGACTGGACATGGAGGCCTACAAAGCCCTGTAGTCCTGCTGCCACTGCCCTCTCAAATCCTTCCAGCTCCCTCTCACGTGGTCTCACTCTGGTGCCCATGCCAATTTTGTTATCACTAATTTTCCTGCTATCTGTAAAGGTGTAAAATAAAACCAGGCTGATAAAAAACCAGTTTGGGGAACTTTCAGTGTTCACTGTGTTTCATTATAGTAGACTACTGTGTTTGCTGTATTTTACTTAATTTTTTTTATAGAAAACTTAGAAAAAGTTGCAATTACACACTGCAACTTCCTCTCCTTACAACAAGAAAGAGGAAGGTCAGTAGTTTGTGCAGAAGTTCAATGTGTATTACCTGGTTTAGGGAGATCTAGTTAGCTATGTTGCTTGGTTTTAAAAGGAGGAAAAGAGATCACTTGATCGGTCAGCAAGACCACATGACAAGCAGCTGAATGTAATTAGGTGGGGAGGGTGCTTGTGTGGGGCTGGCAGCTTCCTACATCCGTGCAAATGTTAGAGCTACTAGTCTGAACTACACTGTTTTGGTTTTGTTTTCTTTCTCTGCTGATACTACCTGTAGATGAGAAATGGCTCTTTTTGCATGACTATGGTATTCGAGACATCTGAGCTGTGTCAGGAAACTTGTCACTGAAACACTCTTGGAAAACTACAGATCTATTCACAGCTGTTAAGTATAGGTATGTAAACACTTTCTCTTTTTTATTCATTTTCATAAGAGTTATTGCATTGTTTTCCTTGAGCTGACTGTTGTGTGCCAGCTATTCCTCCATTAAGATCTTTGAAACAATGTCACTGTACTTTAACAAACTGCCTGGACTACTTTGATTTTGAGAGACAGTTCAGCATTGCTGCATCATCATGTTCTAGAGGGAAAAGTAAACTTACGGCTGGGGAGGACACTGGCTTATGGAATACATAGGCTTTGGCTTTAAATGACAAAACTGCAGCTTTTTTTGGTATGGATTTAGTAATTGCTTTTCACAAAAAAATCAATCAAATTTAAAGACAAACCGGGGTAAGTTTATTAATGAAATTAAATGACTGCAGTGACCAGTATCTAGATTGAGTAGCCAAAAGGTGCCCATTCTGGTCCCAAGTCATCGGCCTACATTTTGTTCTGTGTTAAGTCAAACTTGTTCTGCAGTTAGAAGGTGGAATTAGACCTCTGATAGTAAAGTGTGCTGTGCAAGTAACATTCATAACACTGAACAAAGTAACGCAATATTTTTCAATGTTGTAGTTCTTGAATTTTTTTCCTGCTCTATTTCTTGCTGTGTTCCCATCAGCATTTAAAGATAAATTATACTCAATAAAACAGTCCTTTAGAATCGTGTTTTTTTTAACTGGGTTGTGCACCAACATGTTTGTTCTCATGTATACTAAATGGATGATAAAAGGAATAAAAGTGGTGTGTTGCACAGTCTGTTATTTTTAATTAGCAAAAGACATTGAACAGCAAGGAACCATGAGAGCTCATCTAGTTCACATTCCATGTTCAATCATATAGTAATGAATTGAATCTTAAAATTAATTATGGTAAAAACAGTATGAGGGTGGGATGTTATTACTGTGTTTTGTATCTCCTCTGGAAGAAACTCAAAATGTACATACCCATCTGACTAAGTCATTCCTTGTCACCCCAAGCATGAATTTGTACTCAGGCATCCTTTCTGGCTCATGTGTTTGCCAGCATTTTTCTAATCATGGACCAAAACTCCAGTCTTTGTAGACTGTAAATAACCAAGAAGGAGTTGTTCAGAGAACAGAAACTTCTGTGGGAAGGTCACAAGGCTTTGCCAGGGTTTTAATTGATGTCTACCATAGATTATCTTAAGATGAGTTTTCTAGTCCTGATCATCACCGGTTGACTTTTGTCTATGGAAAAGAAGTGAGAAATTCATAAATGTAGTTAAATAGATATGTGTTGCTGCTGTTTCTTTATAGTCATCCCCAACGTATGAAAAGATTATATAAAATAACTGGGAAAAAGGATTTTTGTGAACATTGATGCTTGGCTTAGTGTTTTTGTTTTTGCTGTGCTGTGCTGGACGGACTGGTTGTCATAGCTGCTTCATTGTAATTTATTGTTATATAAAGCTTTCAATTATTTCATTACATGTGCATTTTGAATGTGTGTTACAGAAACTAATTTCTAGCACATTTAGGTAGTGATTTCTAATAACCTAAGTTGCTTGAGAATTAAATATTGATAATGTTGAGATACTGTTGTACAGAGCAAAACAATATTCTACCACCCTTTCCCTCACCATACTGCCATGGGATTTCAGTATATTTGCATATTTCCAGCATGTCTTTTATTTACAGCACTATCTTAAAATATCCTTAGAAATTGAGCCTGGTAAAAACAAACTGGGAATCTACTTCAACTAGAGTTCTTCCAACGTGTCACTAACAATGGCATTAAAGAGAAATTGTAATTTTTTTTGCCTTTAGAAAAAAGACAAAACCACAAAAATTCTGAAACTGTACAAAACTTAAAACAGTGAACTCAAAAAATCTTGAAAGCAGTTAATAGAAAAAGATCTGCGATGTATCCTAGTACAATGAGAGAAAAAAGCTTTAGACAATGGGAAGGAGAAAAAGGAGTAACTTTTATTTGGTCTGAAATGTTTTGCTTCATAACTAGGAAATAGTATAGCTTCTGCTTCTGAATTTTGTTTAAACACTATGTGATAGGGATAAAATGTCTTTAAAGAAAATCGGGTTTGATACACTGTGATACAACTGTTGATATAAACAGAAGCAAGCTGGGATCTTGGTGAGGAGGGAATCCTCTGGGAGTGAGTGGGTTGGGGTGTGTTATCATAGCTCCACTATAGGCACTGCAGCTGTACTGACTGGTGCAAACTGAGATTTTCTTTTTTCTCATACTTAATTTGCTTTTACTGGAATCTCATTACTGGATTCTTAGTTCCTTCTATAGTAAATCAGATGCATTGATTTAAAATCAAACCAAATGCTGCAAGCCAAACCTAGTCTTTTAATAGAAGATGAAACAGCAGCACCTACTTTATTGAGTCTCTTCAAATAGAAACTCTTGTGGGACAATATCATTACATACTCCCTGTTTCTTGTGACTTGTACATAGATGAATAGGTTCTTTCATATCTGCTTACCCTTTATGTCCCATTCTTCATTTCAGAGGGTTGATGCCTTTCTCAGTCATAAGGTAGAATGTAAAAAATTGCAAACTGTTATATGAAGTTGGTTTGCCAGTTTGCATGAGATTTTTGGATTCTTCATAAGTATTCAGTATTATTTGGAGTTAAGCCAAGACAGCACAGTCTGTATCCACTGTGGTGTGATAACTACACACGCCTTTCCTTGACACAGTTTTCTACAGGGAATGTGCTCTGCTTGGATCAGTTAGAGCAGTCTGACTGGCAATTTATTTTCTTTGCGTAACTTTATATATTTTTTTCTGGAACTTGGGTCATAGAGGTGGTTGTTCTGTAATCCTGCTGCTGCTAAGCCATTTATTAGCTATAGCAGAACCATTCTGAATTTTAATTGAAGACTTCTGAGGGGAGAGGTAGGAAATTGCCTCTTACTTGCAGGTCAGTTAAAGTGAAACTATGCTATGTCTGCAGGAAATGTTATGAAAGAATTTAGGAAGGCATCCACAGCAGGAAAAGCTGGCAACAGCTGCCAGGTTACAGCCAGGGCTGTTACTCTACAGCCATCTTGGGGCCCTCCCTGCATCTGGAAATAACTAAAAGGAATAGTATGGGCAAACTGTGGCATTACACTTTGTGCTGCTTTTTGCTTTCCTTGTAGGGCTCATACATGACAAGAATGAGTATAAGAAATTCTAGTTTGCTGTGCTGTTTATCTGAGCAGTCTTTGCTGTATATCAGGATTTAGCTATAATTCATGCTTTAATATGGGATTCTGATCAGAGCAGTGAGATAAATAGTGTTGGCAACTCAGGTTGAAAAACAGCAGCCTTTTTGAATGGAAGCTTTGTGTTGTGCAGTTCAGCCTGCTTAATCGGTGCTTCTTTTGAATTATGCCCTCCCTGAGGCTCTAGAAAAGAAACTGTGCTAGGAAATGAATTGAAGCAAACCTTTTGCCAAAGCACTGTCTGGGTATTTTGGCAAACTGCAGGACCTCAGTAGAAAGCTTGGGCAGTGTTAATACCTACTGCAGTTCTGGAGCTGTTCAAGTGAAGATTTGGTGAAAGTAGAGGGTTGGTTTTCAATTCTTGAAAAAAAACCCACCCAAAACCTGTAGTTTCGGCTTTGCTTTGTTGGAAGAGTTCAAGTGACACTTCTGAGCCACAGGCATGCTCGAAATGGCTGTGTCTTGCTGTCACAGCTGAAGATTTCTGTGAAGATTTCTGTTTTGCTGTCACACATTAGTAACTTCCTGAATAGAACAGGTTGTGGCCTATTAAATACCGCCTATTTCAGGCAGAAGTGGTGTTTTATTATGTAATGGACAAGTTCAGTTATGCCCAGAGTATTGTCAGCAAGTTATTTCTAACCTTTCCATAGCATTTATGAAACATGGAAGTGTCACATATGCTTATGATTTCCAGACATGTTTACTAAAAAATCCTGCCCAATACTGGCTGAAAATCTCTCTCTCAGACTGTAGCTATTACAGACTCTGAAATCAAAGGCTCAGTTTCTTTTTGAGACCTCTTAGGGGCAGATTATTCACAAGTGACACCCATCTCTCAAATTCTTTGAAGTGTCATGCTGCCAGCCTGCAGTGCCCTGACTGTCCCCACATGGCAGAATGATGTGGGGTAGGCCCAGTGAGCTTGGCACCTGCAAGGTGGTTTTTAAAAGTTTGGGAGAAGTGAATGCTAGCTGTGACCCTCAGTTTTATCCATCTGGATAGGATACATCCTTCCCTCTCTGTCCATGTGTACCACTTCCCTGCTTAGCATCTCTGACTCTCCTGTGACACTGGATTGGAAATTACAGAGTAGAAGGAATAACCTTTTCCAGTTGCTGGACAGGGTTTTTCTTAACTGACAGTATCCCTTTCTTTCCCAAAGATAACTACAAACTTATTTTGTCCTTTTGGCTAGATCCATTTAAGAAACCCCTCTGATTAAATATTTGCACAAATAACTTTTTATTATTCCTAAAGTCATGCCTGATATCTATAGACTATAGACTTTTTCCACTCATTAGAAATGGATATGGATTAGTTGTTCAGTCAGTAACTTTTGATGATCAGTAAGTTTTCTGGGGAACAGGATGTTTTCACTGGTTGTTGGAAGTGTGATCTGACACATCAGTCCTTCTCTAAAAGGCCTTGTGGTCAGCTGTTTTCAGAATAACTTCTGAGGGACCTAAAAATCTCTGGTCATCTAAGTAATGAGAAAACATTTAACTTGCTGAGAAATAAATAGCAAAAACAAAATGTAAGAAATCCTCTATACTGTGACTAGTTATGTTCTAGTTAGGAAAGACCACAATATTCCAGAAAAGCAATAATGCTAAAGAATGATAGCAGCTGCCAAAAAAAAGAGTAAGTTTTGTTACATCTTCCAATCAAAAACCAGGGTTAGCAAGGAACAGAGTTTACCTCCTATGAAAAACAAAAGAAGCCGATATTTCCCAATCCGAAGGATGAAAAGGTGGATTAAATTCTGCACTGAAATTCTTTCCTGCCTCACCCCTTTGCAAGCTCACCCACATCATATTAGATGAATGATGCAGTTTTATAGCCCCATTTGTATCGTTGTGTGGGCTTCACTTCCTAACAATCACTAGGAGGTATCTTCAGGTTGTCTGTTGCCTGACCTCCTCCACTGACTTTTAATTGACCTAATCGTGATAATTTATTTTTGCCAGATTATGTCCCTCTAATGTGGCTTGTGCCTTGTACCCTTCGTAAGCTTGGCAGTGTGACCTCTTGAAGAATTATTTTTTGTGTTCCAGGTATCTGGTCTATGAGATGAGGTGGAAGGTAACTGACAACTTTCCTGTTCTGAAGGATAAATATATGTTATTTTTCTTAAAGAAGCTGTAAATATTTTCTTCTGGCTATTTACAGTGTGTGCTTTAATGGGCTTAAACGAAGAAGCTGGCCTGACAAATAGGTGTTGCAGCCCACTGAATCACCCATCTAGGCAGAGCATAAAATATACTTTCTTTAGCAGGAGTATCTGCACGTTTACCTTGAGATGCTGCTTCATTCATATTCTACCTGCACATATGAAACTGCTTCCTTTTTCAGTTTTTAGATTTTTAACCTTTTTCTTTTTATTCCTCTTATTCTGCTTTTTCATGTGTTCGTTTAGTCTAGCTGTCTGTTTTTACCTCCTGGAAAACTAAATCATTCCTTAAAAGAAAGACTCAATTCTATGATACTATGTAATCCATGTTATCTTCCCCTGTATCCTTCAGTGGCTATTTCTGAGGGCAGAAATAGAAGTTTACTCTTTTTTCTGACCCTTCTGGAGTTGAAAGTGTTGCTGAATGAGTAGGTGGTCAAACTCCTGGATATTTCTCTCCAGCTTTGTGGGTGAAATCCTCATGGCTCCTGTTTTGTCTCAAAGAGTTGGAAACTCTGTAAATCAGTGTAGGACTGTCATTCATAATTCCTTGATACTGTCAAGAGCAGGTGCAGTGCAGTGATATGTTACAAATGTTAAGGTTAGGCTGTGAGTAAGCAGGGAGGTGGGTCCCAAAGTGGTCAGAATTGTCACATTAAGGAAGGATGCTGGGCATCACTCCGAATTTCCTGTTTTTAAGTCAGTGGAAAAGCATGGCATGTTAACTTGTAAGCCATTGTGGCTTAATGTATTCATTAGAGAAAGAATTGAATGGTTGAGATGGAGCAAGTAGTATGGAACTGTTTAAAACAAATTTAAAAATTCTTGCTTTATTTTGCCCAGTGTATTCTGGAATTTATTTGCATTATACAGATGTTTGCTTCACTGCTCTGACTTGAAAGCAGCTTCTGATGAGAGTGCAAAGAGGTAACTCATGAGGCAAAAGCTCTTGTTCCCAGGAGGGGTACAGGTCCTCCGAGAGAGTTCAACTGCTTCCATCACATACCATTGCAACTTTTTATTTATCTACAGTATTTTCTTACCATGAAGCATGAAAATGTTAGAAACTGATGAGGGACTAGAGAGGATGCTGTGCTTTTTACAGAGAAATTGAAACCACACAGAGATCCGTATGGGGAGTGTTGGACTATCATCTGCAACGTTCCTGGGTTTATTTTTCATTTTTTTCCAGTTCCGTGCTGCTTTTCATTCCTTTATGTAACTGAGCCATTCTTTGAAATCCAGCCTTCTTTTTGTTGGTTTGGTGATGCTGAAATGCAAATACAGTTGCAAAACTAAATGTTTTTTCATTTCCTTTCTTCTCCATTCCTAGTTTCCCCTGGTTTTCTGGAAACAAAATCCAGAACCTGCTGTTTCCTTGCCTGGCCTGTTGTGCAAGGTTCTTACCTCATCTGCAAACCTGTTGCTTCCCTTTTGTGCCCCCTTTCTGGGTAGGATCATGATTTTATGCCTGGCATCTCCCATTATAACTCATTCTCACAGTGCTTTGTGTGCCTGTCAGTTCTTCTTGCCTCTGCAAAATGCTGCAGTTGCAGTGATGGTGACAAATGGTCATAGAGCACCTTCTGCTGAGTTACAGTGACGTCAGCATTTGGAAGCTAAAACCTCACAGCCTATTTTTTTTTTTTTGTACCTATTTTTGCAGACTCCTGTATGTACCTTGAGCACCCTTAAAATTCCTTAGATCTTTCCGAGAAAGAGACAATCTTTAGGCGTTGATCCTGCAATTCCTCTACAGGTGAAACTAAAATGATCGTAACAGTAAAATGTCAGGTAAAGCAATTGAGAATAACCAAAAGATGAATGCTTAGAGCACCTGAAACTCTTCCTCTCGTTTGTGAGAGGAAGGGCTGTGTTCCTTCTTGTTATTTATGTTACAGAAAAGCCCCAGAAGTCGCAGAAAGTGTCATTTTGGCCAAAACTAAAGCAAGCCAGGTCATATATTTTCCTAAGGAAACAAAACCAGTGCAGCTCAGAACATTTCAGTGAAGTGCTTATTTATTAACTCTCTTCCTCCAGCATAGCAGTTACTTGAGTTAATAAAAATTATTGTCATCATTTGCTTATATTACATTTGTACATATCTGGCAGCTTTTAACAAAAGGCACTTCTGATGAAGCGTTGACTAAGCAGGAACATGATTTAACTCTGTCCCTTGTTTCGACAGAGCTGGCAAGTGTCTGGTGCTGACCAGTTCTTCAAGCATTAAGGTGCTGCTGGAGCCTTAGAGCAGGGTGAGGCTGTGCTCACCCACGCTAGGCAAGAATGTGGTTACTGCTTTGCTGGAGTGTCATGGGAGTGCTGGTGTGACAGGATTAGTGAGCTTACAGGTCCAGATCACTTTCTCAGTTCTTCTGCTGTGACAGATGAAGTGACACATAAAACAGCTGTTGAAGTTGTTCTAAGGTTGTGTAGTGCCTGGGTGAAAAATTTTTGTAGTATGAATTTATGTGCACTTGCAGAATGATCAAATCTGTCCAAATGCATTATTGCCATGTGCTTGTATTTACACATCATCCACTGAGAGATGTGCAGTATCTTCCTTTTCTGTCTGTGTGGGATTTGCCCAATGCCCATGTCAACCCTCTAGTCACAAGCCTGCAGCCTCTACAGCAAGGAAGCAGCAGTTTACATTAAAGACTGCTGTATCCTCCACCCACCTGAGATAAAGGATGTAGAGCAGTGAATGGAACTGAACAGCTGTGATCCATATAATCCAGCATTAATGCATTTTTGTATGAAGACCCTTGTTAGGAACGGTGTAATTGTATTAAGGTGTGTGGGTGGTTTTGCAGAAACTTTAGATCTGCTCCTGGGTAGGCCCTGCACAAATCTCTCTTGGAATAAATGGGACATGTGAACTGTGTAATTGCTTCCCAGCCCTGCTGTCAGGCAGCACCCTCCTTAGGCACAGAGACATGAGGCACACCTCCTTATCTCTGAGCACCCTCAGCTCAGTGCAAACAGGTGACACGTAAGCCTCCTGGCTGTGTGCTCAAGAGGTGGTGCTAGAAAAATACTCCTACTGGATGTAATATCTCCAGTGTGCTAACTATTCCTATAGCAGAGTTTGGGGTAAGTGGTATACCTTACTTTAAATTAATGTGCTTGAGGACTGTCTGGTTAGGGACATACACTGTATCTGTGTACATGTTTCTATTTGCAGCTCAATGCCTTTTTTTTTTTTTCTTTTGCTTATGTTTTAATTTACTCATCTCTTTTGCCTTCTTCCTTTTTCCTTCTCTTCATCAGCTCAGTAGCAGCACAAGAGTTGCATGTTCTGTGTTAAGGCCAGTTCAGGAAGCATATATTCCCTGTTCCCATACTGCATGGGGGAAATCCTGCATGCCAAGCCAGTTTCCTTAATTCATACAGGAGCAATACTGCCATAGTCTGGAATGTTTTATCACACAGTAGAGTTGTGATATTTGTGCCCTGGAGGAAAAAAATATGAGCCTGTTAACGTTGATGCCTGTTAATGTGAGAGTATCTCGGACTAGGAAATCCAGGGAACAAGAGGAGCACTTGCTTTGCTCAGTGTCCCTTTTTGATAAACCACAGCCTGGATGTGTGTGTATGTGGAGGCTCCAGAGCAGCAACTGTACAGGCACAGCTGTGTGGGTCCTGTCAGCAATGGAAAAGGCCAGTGGAGTTTTTCCAGCACTTGCTCATAGTTCTTGTCCATCTGCATACCAAGCCAAGTGCAAAGCCAGAGCTGAATGGGATTTAAGGAGGGATTTACAGCAGGCAAAACTGTGGAGGGCTTGATGTGGAGCTTAAAACTGTGTGTCCATTCCTGATTTTTATTTTTTTTAACCAAGGGGTCCTTAGGCTTTTGAGGAAGATTTGGGCATGATTTTCTTTTGGTGACCTGATGAATTCTGATTGTATCATCACTTTTCTCTGAATCTTCTACATGCTCTCCTGATATGCAAGGTACAGGAATGTGGAAGGACAAACTGGAAAGCATGGAACTATAAGGCTTAATTTAAAAAAAAAAACAAAACCAAAATTGGAAGAAAAAGGTGGAATGGGGTTTTAGTAACAGGGCCATGACTTTTAAAAACTTCACAGCAGTTTTTACTATAAAGGTACTTTGCTGGGAATATATTCTTATTTCTGTTATGTGGAGCTGGATGTGTCTGGACATTAGGACTGCAGGTCTCGGAAGAAGAGGGTGGAGATCACTTTTTAAATATTTGTACAGGGAGGAGGACAAGGCTTGAAACTGCTATGAAAATAGCTCTTTGCATGTCTCCAAGGATAGGTTAACTGTGCAGGGTTTCACAAGAACCACTCCCTGGAGATATTTGAATAATAGATTGACATTATGGGGTGCAGTGAGAGGTGTGTGCATTTCAAAAGCCGAAGGAGAAAATTTCCTTTTCAAGCAAATCCTTTAGAAGGCATTTTTATGCCCTTCCTGTGAAGGGCTCCTGGTCTTCTGTCAGTCCTCTGGAAATTGTATTTGTAACCAGCCATAGGGAGTATTGAGGTTTAAGTGGGCTGAATGATGGGGCATGTTTGGACAAACAGACATTACAAATCAGATATGACACTAGGAATACCTTTAGGTTTTACTTTCCCAAGGTCTAACCTTGATCTTTCTGTTTTGGCCAGAGCTTTAACCCAGCCCTGTCCAGTGGAAGGGTGCAGCTGAAACAACAGTTCCCTACAGCTCCATGTAAGAGCTGTAGTGCCCTTCCTTCCTCTGTAAGGTCTTGCACAGGGTGCATGATAAATTAGCTTTCTTATGACATAAATTAACAGGGATTAGGTGGCACTGTCATTTGTACTTTTTATTAAAAATATGTTCTGTATACCTACAGTTAGCTAACACAATACCAACAAGCCAAGGCAAATACCTCTGTACAGGTGGGATAGCACAGTAAAAGGCAGGAAGGTAGCTTGTCTTTGTATAATATACTGGCCCCGAGATTTAAGTCTTTTAAAGCAGCAATTACTTTAGGGATATCAAAGCTGAAAGAACACATGCTTAAGTAGAGGTTGAGCTTACACAGCTCTGCCCTTGAAGAACATTCTGAGGGCAAAGGAAACACTATGTAAGAGATGGAAGTCAAATCAAATGCAGTCTTTAGAAAAAAACCTTATTTGTTTATTTTTTAAACTATTTTTCCCTTTCTTCTAGTGCATTTCAATGAAAAGACTTTGTAGACCAAGGTTTGCAGTCTGGTTTTACCTCTTTTTCCTTCCCCAGCAGGGGACAGGATTTAAAAAATGAAACAAAACCCTCAAAATCACTTTTGCTGATACATGTGAGTCTGTCTAATGGATTGGGTTTTTTAATTTCTTCTAGAAGTACTCTTATGGCAGTGTGGCTACCTGTTTAACTTGCTTACTTGAACATGCTGCTCCTTCAGCCCTGTGTGGTGGATGCAGGCCTGCAGTTGTGGTGAATTTGTGTGAAAAGCTCACTGATAACTATTCCTGCAGCGTTTACTCTTTCAATCTTCTGCTCTATTGCAAAACTTTGGTTAAAACATGACAAAGGAAGTTAATTAGCTGGCTGTGGTGTAGTAGTGAGTGTGACCTCTGTCACCTAAAACTCCTTTCCTGCAAGGTTTTACTGGTATTGATGGCATACTTTAAAATATGCCTGGGCTGGGGAAAAAGAGACTTCAGCCCTGAAAAAGGAAAAAAAGTGTCAGATGCTTTCCACTGACTCTTTGGTTGGAGAGTATCTGGGTAAATCTGACCATGGTCTGCATTTGCCTGTGGTAAGGTGAGCCATGGCTGAGTCAACATGTCACAGTTCTGTGACCAAGAGCAGGACTAACACCAAGGTGAGGCTTTAGAGACAGTTATGATTTGAGCTGAATGGTGGTGATTGACACCCACGTACTGGAGGTACAGAGTTTGTTCCAAACCTCAAGCTGTGAGTTGATATTCAAGAAATGAATTGGTGTTTTGCCATTGATGCAAACTACTGCAGTGTTTTACTTGAAATGAATAACTTTATCTAGTTCAAGCTACAAGTAGTTCCAAAAATACTTATTTACGGTTGAAACAGCAGATTTTACTCTTTTAAAATTTTATTTCATCATCTAATTTTTTCTATTTTGGTTTATCACAATTTTCATCCTTCATAAAAGGCAATTTTATGCCAATTTTATGTTGCTTTATGAATGGTTATTTTAGGCTTATCTTTTTATGTTCTTCTCTTTGAACATGAGAGAAGGCAGCTCTCTACTGTTTGTTTTGGGGGAGGAGAGGCTCAGTAGCTACTCAACAGGAAAGTGCCAATGCACTCATATCAGCCTTTGTAGTACACGTGAAATTTGCCAGTGACTTTTGTTACACGTTCCAGCTGTTCCTGCACATAGATCAGACTACACATAATGTGGTTATTTTTTCAAAGGCGCAAAAAGGAGAAAGAGAAATTTCTTAAATGTGTATGAGCCATGGAAAAAATGTATGTGTTGTTTGGTGGCAATTCAGGATCAAGATTTAGTTTGAATGATTAACTAGCATCTTAATAAAAACTTTGAAAATTGTTCCTCGAAACCAAACAACCCAAGAGCAAGAAAATAGCTATTTTTCAGTCTTGAAAAAGCTTTAGAAGAAAATTATTGTAATTTTTATTTCAATATAGTGGGCAGTCTCAAAAAATGTAGGAGTTTTTTGTATATTAATAATGCCACAGTGAGAGTGAGGCCAGAATTGCATTGCTGGTATGTTTAAGTAGCTTTTACAAGCTTCCATGCAGATTAAAATCAGTTCTGCAGTTCATGTTCCAGATATCTTGAATACTTTGACCTTGATTTTCAGTCTTTCCCGAAGAAGGTAGAATTTTGTTGTCTTCTCTTTCGAGTAATAAATGTAATAATAATGTAATAAAATTAAAGATGCACTTTTTCAGTCACAGCTGAATTTGCTGTTGGATTGGTGTAATTGAGAGTTTAAGGTGAAGCCAGTGTAAAGGAGTACAGAACTTGTCTCACTGCTTGATGCTTTGTAGTTCAAATAGTGATTTGTATTTTAAACATTTGTCAAAAGAAGCCCTGGCAGAGCTGGTGACTAATTCATCCTTTTTGCTTTGCTTTTTAAGGTGCCTCCTGAATTCTCACTATGTCTGATGGGGACTACGATTACCTCATAAAATTTCTAGCACTCGGTGATTCTGGAGTAGGAAAGACCAGCCTTCTTTACCAGTATACAGATGGCAAGTTTAACTCCAAATTTATCACAACGGTGGGCATTGACTTCCGGGAAAAGAGAGTGGTGAGTTTTCACAAAGAATGTGTTATTTGAAAATGGTCTCTATTTGTTAAAAATCAGACCTGCCCATCCCTATGTGTAGGCATGTAATCCATAGTTCCTGTGTACTTAATCTTGTGACAGGGTAAAGGCCTCATGTTACCTGGTTATTTTTGAGTGTACAGACCCATTTCCCCAAAAGTTAAAGAAGAGCTGATTCTAAGAAACCACTGCATTCTGTTCAGCAGGTGTTGATGGGAGTGTCTACTCCATGAATTGTGCACATAATACCTGGAGTAGCACTTATATTGTTGAACTCCCTCCACAAGGAAGAAATGAGCTGTAGTAAAAATGCTTTTTCCTGTGTGTGAACTGGAAATGGCCAGTGAACAAAGGCTGTAATGTTGATTTTAAAACCATTTTACAATGTGGATGGAACAGGATAGCATGATACATGCCAATGATCTGGCTTCCTAAGCAGTCACCACTACCAGAGAAGAACTGTCAAAAATAAGGTTTTGGTTTTTTTTTTTTTTTAACCTGAGTTGTTATTAAACTAAGAAAATGTACTTTTGATATAAAGCTGAGCAATGTGTTATGATAACCATCTGGATGCTGGTCCTTACTGCTCTGGAAAGTGGAGTTGGCACAAGTTGTTTTTTCATTCTTGTGTACAAGTATTAAATGCCTGATGATTTCCCAAGTGTCCAGAAATCTGGATGGTGCAGGAGGCATTGTGCAGACTGGCTTTTGATGCGTGACATGCACCACAGTCATGCAAGGAGTAGCTATCTTCATGAAAATGCCAAGCTGATCTCTTGAATAAGTCACTGTTCCTTCTGTGGGATAGTAAACATGGTGTGTTTGCTTGATCAGCATATTTGATAACTCAGGATAACATTTAGGTTTCATAGCCTGAAATTTTATAATCCACAAATTCAGCAAGATTATGTATCTTTAAAGATATGTTTGTAACTCTAGTAGTCTTAGGTACAATGGCAGTTGAAGGTAAAGAATATGACCTAACATGAAGTTTCCTAAGCAAGAAATGAATCTATTTTTATCTGATCCTTCTAAGATTAATAGATGCCCTTATTTATATTTTCATGCTGAGTAAACTCTTCAGCTTTTGTTATTATCATGCAATTTCTGCTTTATAAGCTGTGATATGAAAAGATCTACCCTCAGCAATTTTTCAGCAATCTTTTGGCAGCTAAGAAGAGATGTCATTATCTCCATGAGTCAGTTTGCTGATGAGGTTCTGCTGGTGGCAGAAATACATTGCCAGATTGCATTGTTGCTTTCTTATATTTTCATTTGAACATTATACAAGATAATAGTAAAAAACCCCATAAAATCGAAATATTAAAATTAATCTTATCTCATGGCTGCTCTAAATATCTGTCTGGAGGCCATAGTCTATTGGAGACTGCTTTTCCAATTCACTTTTACCCTTATTTTTAAATATTAAATTGGATGCAAAATTAAAATGTAACATATTTCTTTTTTTCTTACAAAGCAAAGGGATTGAGTTGTAGTTGGGATCTTTGCATCGGCAGTGCTACTTTTGTTGCATTTAATGACTTTAATTTAATTAACTTAAATTGCATTTAATGTTGCATCAGTTATTTTGTGTTCTGTAGCAGCTGGACTGGTAACAAATTTACCTTTTATAGGTGTATAGACCCAATGGGCCGGATGGTGTTGGAGGCAGAGGACAGAGAATACATCTTCAGCTCTGGGACACTGCAGGGCAGGAAAGGTATGACTGGAGATGGGAACCTGTGCTTGCTGTAACAGTGGTGGAAAGTTTCCTATGAATACTTATTAAATTATGGCTATAATTTACAACTGCAGAACACGAAAACTGTAATTCTTGCTTTTTGTCTTTTGGAAACTTTCAGTTAACTTTTTTCATGGCCGATATAGATGCTTTTAAAGCTTTTCTTTCTCAGGTTTTTCTTAAATTTCTGTAAATATGTTGAGGGCTTGGGAAAGTCAGACAGGTAAAATCATCTCAAAGGATTCTTTTCTATTTGCCTATCAAAAGACTAGAATCCTCGTGGTTGTTAGTCTTAAAATGAAGGACTGATGTGTTTAGGGGATAAATTTCTGTTCAAAGTTAGAATTTCATTATTATTTTAATCTCTGACTCTTGATCAAGGCATGCTTTATAGTAGAAGACTTAGTCTAAAGCTCTCACTCTAGTCTCTTTGATTCCTTAGGCCTTGATTAGGCCACAGTAATGTTAGCAATTCCTGTTACACAGTCCCTGCATCAGCAAAACAATTATGAATATTTCATTCTAGCTAATTCAGTCTTGAGTTACCTCAGTTTTATGACTGTATGCAATTATGTTTTTAAAGTAACTTGTCAGATGAGCCAACTAATTTCACTTTGCTGGTCTAGGTTTCGTAGCTTGACAACAGCTTTCTTCAGAGATGCCATGGGCTTTCTGCTACTCTTTGATCTGACAAACGAGCAAAGCTTTCTGAATGTCAGGAACTGGATAAGTATGGCTTTTTTTTTTCTTTCTTTGCATGGATGGGGAGTGGTTATGTTTCTAATGTGGAGTTTCACTGAGAAATAGAACATAAAACACTGTTTTTTGTCACTTTCTCAGTAAAAGAATGTAAATATTACATTCATAATTGTAATAGCTGCTAGTGATGGCTTCTAGGGCTTACCTGAAATTCAGCTTTGCCTACCAAACTTGAATCTTAACCTATATGAAAGCAGGTTGAGAGAACATCATACCCCTGGCTCTGATGCTGTTCAGTAATTTAAGAGTGTGGAAAGCCTATGCAAAACTCTTATTTTGACTCACCTGAAGCTTTGTCAGCAAAACTTAACGGAAGGCAAATGTTACTGGTCTCGTATATGTAGGCAAAGAGGTTCCTGAACTGCATCATCCATAAGGAGGGGGAACTATATCCTTTCCTGGCAGCTCACTGGAGATACTTAGTGAGCATAACTCCTTAATCTGCAAATACACAAGTTTCTGGGCTAAATTTGTCAGGCTTCTGTTTCTCTGGATTTTTCACTGGGTAGGTGGTAGTGGGTGCCCAGCTGTTCCCTGGCTCCTCAGAGCAGTAGCAGAAGTGCTGTGAGCTAACAGAGAACATGCTTGGTTTGTGGTGGTGTCCTGAGTGAGCTCTGTGTTGTGACCCCTGTTCATGTTGGTGCTCTTAGGTCAGCTACAAATGCACGCGTATTGTGAAAACCCTGACATTGTGTTATGTGGAAACAAGAGTGATCTGGAAGACCAGAGGATGGTGAAAGAAGAAGAGGCTAAAGAACTTGCAGAAAAATACGGGTAAGTAACTTCCTTCCAATTATTGCTGTCTTTAAAAGTAGAATGAAATGTTTTCTGTAATGCTTTTTTCTGCGTACTGAAAGATTGCTGTGAGAATAAGCATTTTAGGATGTTTAACTGGCTGGTATATCTTTTTTTTTTCTGTCAGAGATTAATGTGTTCTGCATTGCTAAAAAATAAATACTTAGTATTTCAATAATATTGCACTGGAGATTGGTTAATCTTCTTTCCTTGGCAGTAAACAAAATAAATTTTCACAGACATTCTAGAAAAGAGATAGAATTTAGGTAGAGAGGCAGGTGAATAATGGGTTCTTAGCTCGTGCCTGTACTGAGGCATCTGCACTCTCACAGGCTCCCAGGGAGTCTGAAAACTGAGTCAGAAAGCAGGAAGACAGGGTAGCCTTGCCCTTCCCCTTCCCTACAGGCACAGGTCATGTGTCCCTGAAGAAAAATGTGAAATCTTTGTTCCTACGAAATATTAATAACCCCATAGTACTTTTATACCCCCTTAACTCTTTCATGGGGCTCATCTCTGGATTACATTTGCATTTCGCTATGAATCAGAAATGCACTTCTGAAGGAAATCTTCTGATGCTTTTATTGTGGTTTGATTCACATGGTGAAGCAGCTTTCTGGCACATGAATTGGATTCCTTCTCAGCTGAAAAGTGAACTACATGATGTGGTCCAACCAGTAATCTGTGTTCAGTCTGGAGGAATAGATGAGAACTGCTCCACAGAAAAGCCCATAAAACATGCATGGTGTGAGCACTGGCTCCTCAGTGCAAACTGCCTTGTTCTGCAGCTCTTCTCCTGTTGTGTCATGCTGGTTCCATGCTTAATGTGACTGTTTCTTAATCTCTTTATATGTGACTTCTGGAAATAATTTATGAAATATTTGTCTTTGTGGCTGAAAATGCCAACTTAATTTAGGAATAGGGAGCTAAAAGTCAAGGTTGTGGATCACATCCAGTCCGTAGGCAGTTACGAAGTTCTCTGCCCTGTAGAGGTGAGCCAGGATAGCTGTTAGGAGTCATTCTCTCCTGAGGGGAACCAAGATAAATCCTGCTGCAGTGAACAGTTTTCTGGTAACAAAAGTGTGAGTATCCCTTTTCTGTGAAGGGCCTTGTACTGATAAGTGATATATTCAAAAATAATTGCAGCAGACCTACAGACTGAGACAGTAAGATATTTCTGACCACTCACTGAGTTTTGCAAGTTAAGTAAGAAATACTGAAAATTCTGAAGTGATGATCTCAGTTTCCTGGGCAGTAACACCAATGTAGCTGCTGTAGCCCCTCACTGTGGGGACCACTAAGTGCAGCTGGTCACAACCTTTGAAACTACCATTGGAACATCCTGATCCACAACAGTAATGAAAATGAGCAATGTATTTTCAATAACAAGGTGCCAGAAACTTTTGTTTACAAAGACATAGGTGGTCTGAGCACTGAGATTTTATGTAAGAAAGTTTAGAGTTAGGATGTTAGCAGAAGAAACAGTCACCTTTTGCAGTGATAAGGTACAACACTGTGAGTCTTTACTGCCTTGCCTGCAGAGGAACAGCCATACCAGCATTCCCCCTCTTGCAATGACTCCAGAGCTGATGTGTATAGAAATCAGAAAGGAGAACACTTAATGCACACGAGGACATAGAAAATAATTGCATCTCTTCCAGGGAACAGAGCTTAAAAAAACAGACCTCAGGAGCATAATTCATACTGACCAGTGCCTCTGTAAATTTTGGACTCCATTAAAGCTTACCCTTCTGCCCTACTTACAAAGTCAGCCACTTCATTAATTTCTTTTGCATTTCAGACCAGAGCACTTAAAATCACACAAAGGCTGTCACTGCTGCTCCACGGCAGAAAGACACTGAGTACGTGGCAGTAACCTGTATGGTTTTGTTCTCCTGTGAGTATAAACTGTGTGATGTAAGTTTGTGTTTTTTGTCTTCTGCAGAATACCATACTTTGAAACCAGTGCAGCTAATGGGAATAATGTAAGCAAAGCCATTGAAACTCTGCTTGACCTCATTATGAAGCGCATGGAACGGTGTGTGGATAAATCCTGGATCCCTGAAGGGGTGGTGCGTTCCAATGGGCACAGCTCTACAGAACAACTCAATGAGGAGCAAGAAAAAGGCAAATGTGGCTGTTAGCCCAGTTACAATTAAGTTTAATATGTATGATATAGTACAGTTGCAGCTTAACTGTTTAACTTATGGACAAATCACATTGTGTAGTTATTTAATGAGCTCTATTAATTCTTGATACTAATTTTTGTTTTCTGCCTCTCAACCAACTTTGGCCTTTGCTTGCAAGGTATGCAGTTTATTACTGATGGGACAGAGGATTAGTTTGGTCTAGCACTGGATATTCCTCTACTTCTGTGCTTTGGAGAAAAGGGAAGGAAAGGAATTTTCATTACCAAATTCGGAAACATCTCTATGGACAATGAGAAAGGGTGGGGTTCTGAACTGAAGGGTTTTATTTGCCCTTTGAAAGCTCCAGTAACTACACAGACTAGGCCTTTAGATTAGATACTGTGACAGCCTTTGGTCTCTACTAACAGCAAGCTTACCAACATGGTTCTTGGTTTTGAACAGAAACATTTAATCATTTCACCAATCAGTAACAATCTTAAAGAGCAAATCCTGTGTTTTTCACAAAAGCTTGTGAGTAGTTTCTCCTTGCTCTCTCAAACCATCAGTTTTTAGTGATGAAAACCAAAAGAAAGCTATTCAATGCAGAGTAAAAAAATCCAGAGTAGCACAGGGGTGCTCATGGAGAGCACTTGTGGTATGTCATGTGCTTGAACATGTAAACTACAACTGTACTATATAAAGTATATCCAACGCAGCCTGTGTGACCTCCTGACAGCATCTGAATTTCTAGAACACGCAGCTACATATATTTATGTGTAAGTGGCATAACTGTGCATCTGTTATGTTTCTTTTATATTACCATTCATGTTTTAAGAGGAATGTAGGCCAGCTTACATGTCAGCAAAATTTCATCAGAGCTGGTGCTTTGCACTGAATTTGTTTTACCAAACACAGATTCAGAATGTTTCTTCAAATTTGGATTGAAAAATGAATGATGATTTGTCTTCTGGTGAGATGCAGCTAAGATACTAGTTCTGTAGATCAGTATTTCTATAAATTTATAATGCTCATTTTATTCTGCCAACCTTTGTGTCCTGTACATCTTGGTTATCATATATTCATTTGTGGCTCATTCATTTCCTTTAGGTTGTATTTAAAAAAGAATAGAGTTGCTTTTCTTTCCCCCCCCCCTTACAGATCATATAAATGTCAGTTTTGGTTTCAGTGGATCATGTTACTCTGACCATTTTTATTTCTTCATACAACCTAAGAAAGAATCAGTGTTTTTTGGGTCTTTTTTCCAGACTGATTTATGAGATGTGCCTACCATACTGATTTCTATCCTGGCAGAGGTTGTATAACTGTAAAGTATTGCCAATTAAAGTCATAACATGCCAAATTGAGTCTCATTAAAGACTTTCCACAGCAGTTTGTTTACAAAACTCTAAAGGTATTGCTTCTTTAGAAATTATGTATTTATTTATTTAAATATTCTAAGTACTGCAATTTCAGGCAAGTATTAATACCACTTATGAACATGAATTGCAACATAACAAATTTTATGAAGGAAGGACCAAAAATGTTTCTAGAATAGGAGTTAAGAAAAAATATATATTTGATGTAGCCTCTGGTTATATTAATTAATACAAGAATAAGTGTTAAAACTTGGTTCTTAAAATATTTTACGCAGGAACGCGTTGTTCTTTAACAAACACATGTAAATATTAAATTTTTATCACAGCCTACACAGAATATTTTAGAAGTGCAATATAATTTGGCTGCTCTGGAGCTAGGACAGAGATAAAAACAATTTATATATGATTATAGGGTTTGGTTTTTTTCTACTGCACAATACCAAGATTCTAAAATGCTTGTGGACCGGGGTTACTGTAGTTGAACTCAGAGTGCCTTTTGAAGTTACCATCATGTCTCTGACCAGTAGAGCAACAAACTCTACTGTAGGACACAATACATTTCAATGTACTTCAGTGTCTGAATTTCTTTTAATGTAACTCTTTGCTTTTCAGAGGGTTACAGTGGAACTTTGTCATGCATTAACTTTAATGGGAGTTTTTGTGCTTATGCTCCATCCAGTACCTGAAAACTTTAAGGATTATTGCAACCAACTACTGAGCTAAGTAGCTACTGAAATGGTGTAAAAATATTTCCTTTTGAATACTTATGTTTAAATTGGATATTAAATATTAAATACTGGAACTGTCATATTTTTGTCATGCCTGTTATTTGTAGCTATTTACAAAGAGAGTCTACATAAAATTGCTTTGATGTCAGCCTTTGAAATGTGTCATAAGATTTATCTGTTTGAATTATTGTGTGGCAGAACTTTTTTTCCCTTTTAAACTCTCATGAGAAATCATAGTAATGTTTCTTGACAGTAAATTACACTATTCTTATTAGTCTAGTACTGGTTTTAAAAAACAAAGAAACAAGAATTCTTATGTGATGAGAAACTGTTATTTCAAGAAAAGTTGTTTCCATCCAATGTCCAATGAAAACATCTGTATTGGAACAAAGTTTTGGAAAGGATTTCCCTTATGTTTCATTGTCCCAGGATTTCTTATTAATATCAAATAGTTAAACGTTCCTGATCTGAACTTTGCCAGCATTGTTGAAGAGAGCCATGACATTTCCTGTTGTCCCGGTTCAGTGTCTGTCCCTCTGCACTGTCCCTGTGTGTTGTGGGATTTTTTAGTTCAAATGCATCCACATTCTGTGCTGTGGCTGAGGTGCTTCCTGATATTCTGCTCTTGCACTGACCAAACCAGTCAGATGTGGGCCTGATGGGTCCTGGGAGATGCCAGAAGGAGCTCAAACCCACAGAAGGCAATAGAGGTGTCAGTTCTGTACTCATAAGACATTTAGAATGCTGCCAGTCTGTGCATGCTGCATGTTCAGAGCAAAGGGAATCAACCAATACATTTTGTAAAATCTATTGCTTCTACAAAGGTAAGCGCCTGATTTTTCAGAATAACTGCTTCCATCAAGAGCAGTGTGTATTTCCAGGTAGGTTATGATGTCCTGGAGGACACTGCTGCTATTCAAATGTTCCTTGACAGGCAAGAGAATGAGCTGAACTAAACAATTTTAAGTTTAAAAGGGGCAAGTTTGACTTGGTATTCTGTCTGCGCTGGAATAACCCCATGCAGTAGCACTAGCTGAAAAAACATTTTTCAGGAAAGGAGTGGACATCCTGTTCCAAAGCAGGCTGACCAAAAGCCAGAAGTGTGCCACTGTGGCAGAGAGGACCAACTGCATCTGGGGCTGCACTAGTAAAATGAAGGCACCAGGTTGGGGGTACTCAGTGTGTGTGTGGGTTTTGGCATATTACTCCTTTTATAGATACTCTTCTCAACCTTTCCCCCCAGTAACCTGTTTGAATAATGGTTTAGAAGTTGTGGCTCCAACCACTGGAGCTTTCTTACAGTGTTTGGGGCCCGGTCGATGGCAAGTTGGGTATGAGTCAGCAGTGCCCTGGCAGCCAGGAGGGCCAGCCGTGTCCTGGAGGGGCATCAGGCACAGCATCGCCAGCCAGGTGAGTGAGAGGATTGTCCTGCTCTGCCCTGACCTGGGGCGGCCTCACCTGGAATATCGGGGCAGTTTTGGGCTCCACAATATAAGAAAGATATAAAGCTATTAGAGAGTGTCTAGAGGAGGGCAGTGAGGATGGTGAGGGGAGGTCATACGAGGAGTGTCTGAGGTCATGGGTCTGTTCAGCCTGGAGAAGAGGGGACTGAGGCACCTCGCAGATATAACTTCCTCACGAGGGGAAGAGGAGGGGCAGACACTGATCTCTTCTCTGTGGTGGCCAGTGACAGGACCCGAGGGAATGGCCTGAATTGTGTCAGGGGAGGTTTAGGTTGTATATTAGAAAAAGGCTCTTTATCCAGAGGGTTGCTGGGCACTGGAACAGGCTCCCCAAGGCAGCGGTCACAGCCCCAAGCGTGGAAGAGTTCAAGGAGTGTTTGGACAACGCTCTCAGGCACACGGTGTGACTCTTGGGGTTGTCCCGTGCAGGGCTAAGAGTTGAACTCAGTGATCCTTGTGGGTCCCTTCCAGCTCAGAATATCCAGTGATTCTGTGACTGACCAAGGGGGCCCAGCAGCGATCACTTCCCCTCAGGCCCTGGGCTCCCACCGCTCCCGCGGGGCCCGTTCATTCCTGTGGGAGCGCAGCGGCCGCGCTGCCCGGCGGGACCGGCAGGGGGCGGTGGCGCTGCGGGCCCGGCCCCGCCGCCTCCGGTCACCTGAGCGGCCCTTCCGCGGCGGCGGGGCCGGGCCGAGCCGCCGCCATGCGGATCGAGAAGTGCTACTTCTGCTCGGGCCCGATCTACCCGGGCCACGGCGTCATGTTCGTGCGCAACGACTGCAAGGTACGGCGGGGCCGGGCCCGCTCCCCCGGCAGCCGGGGCGCTCGCGGGTTCGCCGGGTCCCGGGGCCCTCTCCCTGGGCCGCAGCCCCCGCACGGGCCGGGCCGCGTTCGTGAGGCGCTGCCGGGCCCGCACACACCGCCCGGGAGTGTCGGCGGGGCGGCAGCCTCGACCCGGAGCGATGCAGCGCTTTGGCCGTCGGGAAGAGTGGGGGATGAATTATATTTGTTTTCGGTTCTTAGTAAGAAATTAGACGGCTCGCAGAGCCATATACAGTCCTCATCCTTTAATATTCTGATTTTAGGGAAGGGTAGGTTTAGGTAGGAGCAGGTTGCACAGCTCTGAGCAGCCGAAGTTGCAGAGGGAGGCCGATGGCCTGTGTTCCTCGTGGTGCTCTGCTAAAAGTGCTGAAAGTCGTAGCTCAGGGATCTGATGTGACTCACCCAGTTGAGGCTGTCACAACAGGCCGTGCATAGCGCTCTGGGCTTAGCACTGCGGTGGCAATTCCGTACATAAAACGTTGTGTATAGTTTTCCAGCCTTTGCCGGAACTCGCCGTCGTTCCTGCGGGGCGTTGGAGACCCCAGTGTGAAGTGAAGCTTGCGCAAATAGCTTCCTTCCTGTGCTCGGGCGTCAGAACACGTCCCGGCCGGGCTGCGCTGCTCGGATGAGTCACGGCTCTGGGGAGCTCGGTGTGCACTGACACAGCGCCGTTTACTGAAAAGGGCCACGAGGTGTGTGTGCTTAAAAAAGATACCACAGTGGCAGGTTAGTTGTGAACAGATAATCTGTGAAAGAGACAAACCTGCCGTTCTGTTTCGCTGAGTTGAGGTGAAAAAACTTGGTAGAAGAGTGTAAAAAAAAAAAAAAAAAAAAGTTCTTTGAAGGTGATCGCCTTAACTAGAGGTTTCTTATTTTCTGTTAATTTTCTTTAGAAGTGACTGTTCGGTGGGAAGGAGAATATGGTTTAGAAAAATAGGGTTTTCAAAAATTCGCAAGTAACAAATGTAGTTTTAAGTATTCTTAAGTAAAGAATCTGGCATTCTGTAGAATGTGTGGAAAAATAGGGAAACAAGAAAAAGTCCAGTTAAAACATTTTAACATATTCTTTAACAGCTTTCAATGAATTCACTCTGGGACTTGACTATTGTGCTTAGAACTCCTTTGAGGCTTAAAGCTGCGTTCCAGAAAATAGACTTTTTTTGTGTGTGTGTGTGTGTTGCATTCAGTATGAGAGGTGTGAGGATTTTTATTGTCAGAATGGTGCTGTATCTAAAAAGTGCTGGCAGCTATATAAAATTGTTTATTCATGCTACAGGTTTGGTTTTATGGTTATTTTTGCAGATGATAATTCTCACAGCTCAGGCATATTTTATTTATAATCAGTTTAATTGTAAGTATTTGTACATATCCCTGGCAGCTGTGAAAATGACTTCATGATGAAAAAACAATAATAGTGCTTGAAATTATTTTTGTTAATAGCAATACTTGCTGTAAGAATACTGATATTTGAAAGAGGAATATAATTTCCTATGAGTAGGATTGTTAGAGCAAGCTCAGTGTTTGTTACCATGCTTGCAATGGGGCACTAATAACATGATTTAACTAAGATTTTTTTTTTCACCTCCCTTCTCTAAGATATTTAGATTCTGCAAATCAAAATGCCACAGAAACTTTAAAAGGAAGCGAAATCCCAGAAAGATGAGATGGACCAAAGCATTCCGAAAAGCAGCTGGCAAAGAATTGACAGTGGTAAGAATTGGTTCACACTTTACATTGACACTGAAATGGCAGAAATGTAGCCTCTTCCCATTGCAAATAGGCTAGGTTAGGTGGCTTAATACATTACCATTTAATTAGATGAGCTGGAGGGATGGAAGAAGGGGAGAAAAGAGAGATTGTGGATGAGAATGTGAGAGTTTTTTGAGACTGAGCTATTCATTTAGCTTGACTGTAGCTTGGATCTTCCCATTTCAGCTTCATGGTGGAGGCCAGTATATCAGGTGTCCGTGTTGGTGGTCCTAGTAACTCCTAGTCCAAGGCATTTCTTTCCATCTACAAATCTATTCTCTGTACCTATCCATTTGATAGTTTTATTTCTGCACAGTCAGATAATCTGGGTCAACAGGTACCCCAGGAAGTCTCTCAGTGTAGGCCCCTAAAATAGTTACCTTTTGAAGTGTCTTTAAAAGCATACAATGTGTAGGAAAAGCCTTTGATAGGTAGGACTGTTTCAAAACCAGCATGAGATCTTAAAAGCAGTTCCAAACAGAGTTGCTTTGGTGGTAAAAATATTAAACAGTCACATTTGGTGGGACAGTCCTTAAATAATTTAAGAATTACTGTGATTTAATTACCTGGGTTTTGACAGAATATTAAAAATTTAGTAAGCATTTTGACACAGTGATTTACTGCCTTCTGTGGATCTTCCAAGGGGAAGAACGTGATTTTATTTTTTAATGTGACTCTGAAAAGCCAAGATTAATTAGCAACTTTGGTAACTGTGTTTCTTGCTTTCAAGTTGTTTTTGGCTAACTTGAATTACCTTTTTGACAAGAACTTGATTTAAAATTTCTTTATATATGTCTAAATAAGTGACAATATGCTCCAATTTTGACATGCATAATGAGCCAGCTTTGCGTAGTGTCTAAATAGGCTTGTGACGATGGGAAATAACGCAGTTTCTGAGAA
Source organism: Pipra filicauda (assembly GCF_003945595.2). Taxonomy (NCBI): domain Eukaryota; kingdom Metazoa; phylum Chordata; class Aves; order Passeriformes; family Pipridae; genus Pipra; species Pipra filicauda. The sequence continues at coordinate 4,048,917 of NW_024104976.1, read as the reverse complement.
GGTGACAGGTAACTCTGCTTTACCTCAACAAAAAACAACCTTTGGGCAGGGAAAAGTCCTCAGATAAAACTGGTCTAAAGCTAAGTATGCCTAACAAAATAATTAGGAAACTGTTTTTCCGTCTTCAACTCATGGTGGGGGCATTAGGGGATGGCAGCTGCTCCAAACACCACAATGTCGCCAATTGACATATTTCAAATTAATTTATATTGTTTCAATATTAAGATGAAATAGTAGTTGGTTGGGTTTTTTTTAACCTTTTTGAAATTGCAAGCTGTTGAGTAGAACTTATTTGACCTGCATTAAAATATTTCAACTCTGCAGGTTTTCAGTTTTGCCTTCCACCTGTCTAATCTATTCTATATTTTCTGCTCCACATTGGTTTTCTCTGTCTCTCTGTCTTGCTAAATAGAAAATAGCTGAGGGAGATGTTTCAGTAAATAGTTCTCTTCAGACAAATCACTGTGGCTCCTGACTGACACTTTGAGGTCAAACTCTTCACTTGATTTCCTTCTAGTGTAGTTATCTCTAAAGGTTGTTAAAGTCTGGGAACTGAGGTTCTGAAAGGAGGGGCAAAAATCACATAAAATATGAAGTTATGTGAGTAACGAGTGCTATAGTAAGAATATGTTGATCTAAATATGCCTCTATATATGATCTATATTTACTTTTTCTTAATACAGGATAATTCATTTGAGTTTGAAAAACGTAGAAATGAACCAGTGAAATACCAGAGAGAGTTGTGGAACAAGACTGGTGAGTCATTCTAGAAAAAACCAGAAGAATAATTTTTTACTCTACATGAATGTATTTTCAGGAGACTTCTTAGAGTATTCATACTTTGTTGTGATTGTGTTTGAAATTACTGCAATCATGACCAAATTGTTATGTGTGGAGGAGGTTTGAGTTGTGAACAGGTGTGGAGTTTCACTTGACGTTTATTCTTTTCAGAAAATGGTTAGAAAATGAGGACCAGCATTCCTTTATTTTGAATTATTGTCTTCAAACCCCCTTAGCGGTTCTCCAGCTTTTAAGAGGCTCCCAGTGTAAACCTTTTACACTGTTGCAGTTGTTTCTTTGTTCCTGCTCATTCCACTTCAGTTTCTTTCATGGAATCAATTGCTATGAAAGGGAAGAACTGCTTGTATCATGAATGAAGGCCACAAAGGAGAAAGTGGTAACTTGCATCTGATTTCAAGCAGTGAAGAAGCTCAGTTGCAACTGAATCTTCCCTAGTGATGGTTAACTGTGAGAATTATGTGTAGGCAGAAAAGTGGAAGCATAAATAAGTTGTAAAATACAGTTCATCGTAGTTGTTACACAGAATATTCCCTTATCCTGCTCTTTGAAGAAGGAATAACTTTCTCTATATAGTGTAAGACTTACCTCTGGTACACAGATGTTATGGAGTGCTGGTAGAGTTGCTCTATAAAAATAGCATGTATTTTCATCTGTATGTAAGCAGATTTAAAACAATTTCTGATTTATTTCAGTTGATGCAATGAAGAGAGTGGAGGAAATAAAGCAAAAACGCCAAGCCAGGTTTATTATGAACAGGTGAGAAGTATTTGTATGGTGGGAGCTCTCACATGTCTGTATTAGGCATCCTTTCCACAAACAGGATGATCAAATGTTTTAAGTGGTTATTTGCTTTTTATATACACAGTGATGTGTATATTTATTTTACAATTGATGGGATAAAATAGTTTGAGTGGGCTCTACTCTGCATTATTGGCTGTCAAAGCAAATGCAACTTTTAGACACTCAATGATAATAGTTAAATTTCCTTGTATATAATTCCGAGTCTGACATTTAAACAAATTTCTGATTAGAGTTGATACAGTGCTGGTTTTTCCCTAGTTTTGTATCCAGTATTTGCTTGAATAGGGTTTCAAATACTTTTAACCTGTATTTCCTCATAGTAATAGTTATTCACAACCTATACCTTCCTTTAGCAAAAGATGTCATGCATAAAAATGAAAGTGTACATCTCCTCTTTTAAGTTAATTGAATCTAATCTTCCCCTTCCCCAGATTAAAGAAGAGCAAAGAGTTGCAGAAGGCAGAAGACATCAAAGAAGTCAAACAGAATATTCACCTTCTTCGTGCTCCCCATGCAGGTAAGAACTTGCTTTACCTGGTTTCCATACACAGTTTTAGGATAAATGCCCAATTGTACAGATGAGTAATCCTGTGCATTTGTCTTACAATTAATTTGTTTACTGGTTATGGAGAATAGCTCTTGCCACTAACTGAAAGCAGTAGCTTTGTTCTGAATCAGACATTCCTTTTTATTTGTCTAGTACTGCATTCACCCTTTTCCTTGAGTGTTTTAATCTGCACCCGATACCTGGTGCTCCATGAACTGCATGTTTGTTAACCAATGCGTTTATCTAAGGCTTCCCTTTGAACTGATTGTGTGAATTCAACAGATTCTACCACTGATTGATATAAAATAGAGAGGTTCAGCTTTGCTGTTTGAATATGTCAGTTAATAGAGTAGGGTTTCTTTGTAGTTCACTGTGTGAACTTAATGAAACCTACATGGAAATGCTGTCTCTTGAGTAAATTAAGATTTTAAAAAAATTATTTACTTTAAAATTAACAGTTAACGGAGTAATGGAGAAAAGTTAAAAGTATTTCCATTAGTTCTTGTTTTATAAAAAATTACCAGTGGTTTTGTTTCTCCATTATTACATATTAACTAGAAGTTTCTTCTGTGTTTTTCTTCCAGTTTGCAGTATCTGTAGTCTGAGGTTGCATATATATATATATATAAGACAAGATCTTGTCAGGATACATTTAAACTTTGTTTTAATCTGTCCCATTTTTTTTGAGGAAAGAAAAAAGAGCTGACTAAAAGACTAAACCCAAGTGTTTATTTCTTTGTCTTTGCTTATGTGAAATGAATGGTGCACAATAGTATGTAGTACATCTGTTGGGCAAACACCAGCTGCCTTTTCAGTGTTCTGCAATTGTAGCTGGGCAGGGAGCAGAATCAAATCTAAATCTTGAATTTTTATTTTCCTTTCTTTTCCTTGTGTTGGTATTATTGAGAGTTAACACTCTTGCCATCCAACACAGCATTCAGAAGGACTTAAATCTTTATGTAAAAACTAATGTGAGAAGGCCACTGATCTGTTAGAAGTAATGCATTTTTATAGTGCTTTGCCAGGTTCTGCCAGGCATTGTCAGCTGTATCAGTTTGTCATGCTAGATGAAAATGTTTGACTGCATTTTAGATTTTGCTTATAAACAGCATCAGTTTCTCTGCTAAAACAATTCAGTAGTTTTAAATGGTGATAGAGGGTAGCAATACATACCTTTGAGCATGATGGTTTTACTCCTAAATAACTCTTTAAGCAATGTATTTAGACTGTTTCACCAAGAATAAACATATATTGTTCAGATAAAAACAGTTCTTTGGGTTTAGAGAAACATCTTTAATTTAATTTTTTTTTCTTTGAAGGCAAACCAAAACAACTGGAGGACAAAATGGTGCAGAAACTACAAGAGGAGGTGCCTATGGAAGAAGACTCTTAAAGTGCTTTCATTTTCTATTTATATCTGTTCAGCAGTTAACAGTTCCCTACTGCCTCACCTGACATCATTCAGAACTGTGCTTACAGTTGAAGAAAAAGACATTTTAATGAATAGTGGTCATTTACCATTTGGATTGTTTTTTGGTTTATAAAAATTAGTAAGTTGGATACTGGTTTGGGCAGTTCTTAAATTCGTGCAATTTGAGAAAACCTTGTCAAACCTCCTGCTCAATGGAGCGTGAGGCGTTATTGTTTGAGACACTGTGTGCTCCTTGGAAAGTTACACTTTTTCCAGGTAAATTTTCCCTCATAATTCAAGGAATAAAATATGCTGACCCTGAACTTTTTTTGCTTTGTCTCTTGTTCTTTCATAGTGGTAAAAGCAGATAATGGTTACAAGGTTACAAGGGGCAGAATGTAGTATTTTTCATGTAGTATTTTTCATCAATCCAGTGCAGTCCAGACTTACTTTCACTCTTGCCCTTGGGAAAATTTTTCTGTTTGTTAAGAATACATATACTGTTTGTTTTTTCTCCTTTTTAAGTCCTTCCCCAGGATTCCATTACAGTTGACACCTGGCAAAGCTAACATTGATACAGGACCTAGGTTTGGAAAATGCTAATGGTGATATCTGGAGTTGGACCTGCCATCATCCTAAGGAAATTCAAATCTAATGTGTAATCAGGCTGACTGAGATGCTCAGTAAATCACACTTTAGACTGTTTTTACCTGACACTCAGGATCATTTTGATAGAAAAAATGCTGTTAAATCATAAATATTTTGCATATTGTGGTGGTATTTATTCAATGTGTCAACAGCACTGAGATGAATAGTTGCTGTTTTAAACTGTCAGCAGTTTATCTGCAACAGTGTGATCAAAGAAAACTGTCAAAGGCATTTACAGCATTTGCTTTCTTGTCAGTGCTGGTTATCCTGAAAAACAGTAATTTGTAGTTCCACTGCAAACTTGGGTGTGTGCTATAGTAAGCACTGGAAAACCTCCTCGTACCTACCACCCACATGTGTTGTGTGGTTCAGAGGAGAGTCATATTTGAACATATGTAAGGGGGCTGTGGGGAGTGTGTGAAATAAACAGGCATTACATTCAGTTTTTCTCTCTTGGTTTATGTATTATGTTTAGATATTTAGAAAAGGTTGATGTATTTTAGTGAGAATTCTAGTAATAAAAATTAACTCCTTATTTTCATGAAATTCAAATTCTGTCATTTGCTGTTAAGGTGATGGCTGATAACCATTTTAGATGTACAGTATTAGTACTTCCCCTGTAGACTGTAATATAAATAACATCTGAGAAGCATCTGGTAAGTTGCCCAGAAAACATCTGTCAGTGGGGTGAAATCATTAAGATGATATAAATACAGTGTGTATGTGCTGTATGTACACCACGATGCTTGGGCAGAGTGAAGGGAGATCTTCACAGAATGTTAATTAGTATGTTTATGTGGGATTACACAAATTAACATTTCAGATCAAGAAACGTGAGTTTTTTTGCATGGCCTGTTTTACTATAGTATATGATGTCCATAACCCTTGAGGTGGCATACTTCATCTGAAAATCTTATTACATATTATTTTTCTTATTTACTGAGTTTTAAATATAGGATGTTCAGTGAGTGCCAAGTTTTAATTTTCTCCAAGAAGAGTAACATAAATCTGTGCAAAGCAGAGAAGGGTGATGAACCCCATTGGATGTTATGTATTTGTGTATGATCTTTTACTTCACATGAGTTTAACATTAAATAATTTATATTACATAATATCTGTAGTTGTTCTGTCCACCTATCTTTAAATGGACTGCATTAATTAACTGCTTTGTTGTGCTCTGTAGGAGTGTCTCTGTGGGATTGTTAACCCTTTCCTGTGAAGGTTTGTAAGTGAAGTAGTTACTGTTATTGTGCAGGAGCTGAGAAGAACCATTTGGGGAGTACACTACAGCTGTAAATCCTAAACATCCTGCCAGTTGTCTGAGTTGCTTAATCCCTGTGCCTCATTACTGCCAGTGTAACAGTACAACTGCAAGCAAGGGCTTTGGAAGTTAATATTGAGTTGTCCCTCTGCAGATGTGCTGTTTCTCCAAGAAGCAGAGACTTGTAGCCTGCTGTGTGTACCTTGTGAGGATGTAGGAGGTGGTTGAGTTCAAAAATCTGTCACGAGTAACACGTTTACAGCACCTGTTCAGAAGGTGCCCTTGTGATTTTTTTTTAATTTAATTTCATTGCTCTGGTGTCCTGTTCTCTCTCAGTGATTTCTGCGTCAGCTGGAGTAGGAGGCTGCTGAGACATCACATGGTGAGGGGGGAAGAGCTGCTGCTGAGGAACAACGTGGGGCTGGTGATCCTCCCTCCTGCACATCTCTGCATAACCCACTGCATGCAGAGACCTTCATGAGGGCCAGTTGAGCTACAGAGGAGTGATTTTTCTTTTAGGAGACTGGTTGCCCATCCACATTTCTAATAGAAACTCTTGTTATTCGAAGACATTTTGGTGAAGATCTATTTTCTTTGCTTGCTTAAGATGAAAATTTTCAACTAAGCCAAAGCTGACAGAAAATTCCTTTAGATTTTGGATTTTGTTTACAAGACTTCGAGAGAAAATGTCCAACTGGGCAGTATTCTGGTGGTCATGGAGAAATACTTCCAAATGTCAGGAAGGGAACACAGTCCTCTTTCCCCTTGAACAGCTCTTGGTCAGACAGTGGCTTGCTGGAGGAGTTTGGTGATGGGCAAAGGGGGAGCCCTCATCTGCCTCTTGTGTGTGGGGCTGAGTTGTGCCCAGTCCTTTGGAGAGGCAGGACCTGACATCTGTTCCCCCAACAGCAAGTTGGAGAGATGGGATTTTCTGAGCAGCTTATTCATAAGAGATCCTGGGTTAGTGTCATGCATCCAAATCACTGATCCTGTCTGCGTTGAGATCTAGTAGGAGCAGAGCACAAGGTACCTGTGAGTACAGGCTTAAGAGAAAAATCATGATGATGATGTGGGAATATTTAATCAGAAAAATTATTTATTAATAACTGGTAGTGCTAAATTCCATTATACAGTCCATCTTCCTTGGCATTTACCAGATCTAACAAACTTGCCATTTTGTGGTACTCTGTGCCATCAGGAGCCTGTCTTCAAAACAAACTATGATGGGCTTGATCAGAACAAATGTGATATTCAAAACCAATTTTTAAGAAATGCTTTTGAGTTTCAGCTGCTGTCATCTTTTCTTACAAAACAAAACCAGATGTATGGATTTTTTTCAGTTGGTTTGGTTTTTTCTTTACAGACTGTGCAAAAGATGGAAATGTGGATTTTAAAAAGTGATTTTTTTCTCGTATTTCCTCTTTTCCTTTTTTAATCCATCCCTTAGTGATTTCAAGTTAAATGAAGGCTTTGCTTTGAGGAAGAGGTGAACCTCGTGTTAACACGTTTTGGCTACTCCCTCCATTCCAGCCTCACTTCCTTGTGCCACAGGGCCCTGGGCAGGGGTTCCAGCTCTGCCCCGAGTCCCCAGGGGTGCCATTTCGATCTGCCATCGAGTTTCATTCTCTTTTTGGTGTGTGATTGTCACTGTGGCTGTTCCAAACCCGGCTGCTCAGGGGAGGTGTGTGGGGAGCCACTTCCGCCCCTCTTGGGAAGTCTGTGGCCCACTCTGGGTGACTCCGTCTTAGGGATAACATTTGCTGCAGGTTTTGTGGGATGCTGAGTTAGTGAGGAAGGGGAAGCACTGTTTCTGTGCTTTGACCTGTGATTCAGACGTGGGTCTGTCCACAGAGGTGAAGGAACAGGTCCCAGCAAGCCCCTGGCAGGCAGGCTGTGGTCCTGAGGTAAAAGCCTCAAAGCTGTCCCTAAACAGCCTCTGCACCTCATGGAGAGCTCAGGCCTCCTCTGCAGGCCTGCCCTTTTCCATGTTTTCATACAGAGATACTGGAGATACTTTTTTTTGCCTTTTTGCCTTTGGACCTGGGTTGATTTTGCCATCCATTGCTTCTTTGATTTTCTGTGGAGTCTCATCTTTTATTCTCAAAGTTTGATTCTGAAGGAATGACCAAAAAAAAAATGAAGAGGTAGGTGATGGCGGGGTTTTGCTTTTGCTTGTTTTGTTTTTAAGAAAAAAAAGCAAATTCCTTCTCTCAGTCTTCCCTTTCAGACTTTCCTTTATGAGTACTGATACAGTATAGCTTTCTGTATAATTAAACCGTACTGGACTGGTGCAGATTTTCTTCACGGGAAATTGGGCCTTCATATAGTTTTGAGAGAAGCTGCTTTTTAGTCAGAGATATTCCTGAGATATCCTTTCTCTGTAGAGTCCCAGCATGGTGGAGCCCAGCACACGTAGGAGATCTGTCTGTGTGCCACACAAACGAGTGTAAATCAGTCCCATGTGTTGACGTGGTCATAGGTGTCCATGGCTGGAAAAGCAATAGACAGCTGCTAATAGGTCCAAAGGCTTACGTCTCAGGAGAAGATATTTCAACCTCCAGGCTGTTCAATTCCTCAATTACTGTTCTGGCCTCAAAAATTCAATCTCCTTCACCAGCCTAACTTATTTATGGGTTGCACTGAATTGTGACCAGGGAGAGCAGAAGGCTGAAATAAATCAACCACTGATAAAATTGTTTAAGCCTGCTTGTTGTCTGTCTGTCTATTTTTAGATCTCAGTTTAAAAAGACCATATGCAGAGAAATGCCTAAGATTTGTTTTGTTTTAGTTGTATCACTAATAATTAGTCTTTGGTGATGTTTGCTTATTGTAATCGACTTGACCTGATTATAGCCACAGTGTTTTGAACGAGCAGAATTACTTGAGACTGGGTAAGAACAGAGGGAGAAATAAGGATTTGTGGAGGTAGCTGAGTTGGAAGATATTTTTTACTGGTTTTGGGTTTGTTTGTGTGTCTCCCTCCCGACACCCCTCCCCCCAACTTAGATTTTTTCATATTATATTTAGTTTAGTGAAGTCATTCTTGTTTCTTAAACAGCTGTTGCTTCACCTTTAAGAAGTACTTGGACTACATTTTTTTCTTACACACATATACATGGCAATAAAGGTATATACTGAGTAAAGGGGGATATCATCTCTAGCTCTACAAGCAGTGCAGATTTATTAGTGACGTTTCAGTACAGGGAACAGACTCCTGAGTGGAAATAGATATGTTATTTATAAGGTGACAATATTGTGCATCCACAAACTATCACTTGGAATCAAAGCAGAGGTCTCTGCATAATTGGAAAAAAAATTCTTGTTTACAGGCATTTGAGCCATGTTCTGTAAGGCTTCACTCTGCACTAAACTTGCTGATTAAGAGAATTGCTTTGGTAATCAACTTGGACTGAAGAGATTCCTGAGTAGAGAATTTGAGAGATTTCTTAGTACTTGACAATTAAAATGCTGCCAGAAATTCTCCCCTGTGTTGAAGTGAACATTGGTTACAGTCTCTCTGTTTATACAAGCTCTTGCCAAAGGAGATGTTTTCATTCAACCTCACTGCAGAAAGTGACTCTGCAGAAATGCTTGGGGTGAGGACTGGAAGGACCAAATGGTTTTCTCTCATATGACCATTGCCTGCCATTCCCAGCACTGGGCAAGTTCAGATTGCATTTCAAATCCCTGTATATTCAGGGTTCCTGTACTCCCTGACGTAAAGCTCAGGGACAGGCCATACAGGTTTAGCCTGATACATAAAGTTGACCAGACCTGAACCCAGCAGTGTTCAGACTGGGCTGTGCAGACAGCTTTTTCTGCACCTAACAAACTAACAAATGTTGGTGGGTTTGGGAGACAGAAAGAACCAGCCAGGCTGGTCCCCTGGGCTGCTCCTGCCTTCTCTGTTTGGTTAATTGGGCTGGGTACAGATGGAGAGTCATACAAGGTTAATTTGATTAGCTGTACCCAGTTTATGGGAATCTCTGGGGACAGTCTTTCTTTTGATATAGAAAATACAGATATAATGTGATCCTAATTCATGTGTGATATTTAGAAAGAAACAGTATTTATCCTTGAGCTAGGAATAAATTTAGAATGTTCTATGCACAAAGCAGGCTCTAATTCAGGTTTCCTTAGGGCATGGCCTTGCTACTGCTTGGGATGCCTCATATAGATTATTCCCAGGATATCTGGGGTACACTGTGATGCTGCTTTTAAAGAACTTGTTCTTTTTCTCCATGGGTGTCTACTTCCATGTCTGGTGTTGACTTGGGATGAGATTGTGTGCCAGATTTTGTCTTTGGTGCTGTTAGAAAGCTGTGACACAAAGATGACAGGAAGCATTCTTCACTTTGCACAGCTGCTGTAGATTCATCTGTTTTGAAAAGGAGGGAGATGGTTCCCTGAAAATTGCTTTCACTATCGTCTTGAAGGATTTCTACAGCAGACATTCAGAATTTAGATTCTACTTAAAAACATCTAAGGAAGCATTCTTAGGTTTAGCAGGGTAAAGGCCTGTAGGCTTCTAATAAGAAATTTATCCTCTTCCTCTTTTGATAGAAAACCAATGCCATCAGGTAACAATATTGCAAGCTTTTCTGGTGATCATCATGACCTGCATGCAGCTCAATTTACTTTCCTATTGTATCATATGTAATGATCTACATGAACCTGGTCAGATTAGAAACATCTAAATGGTACTCTCCCTATTTTCTAAGGATATACCCACTTTTGTTGAACTACTCCTAGACTGTGTAGCTTTTTGGCAGTCATTTAAATCTACTTCATTCTGTTTATAGTTTTTCAGTTTTCATGACAATCATGTTGAGTCCAATTCTAGAAGCTTTTTAAGCCTCTAGACTGAAAATAGAGGAATTTTTGTGCTGGTTCATATCTAAAGTCCATCTAAGTTGGTACTACTATGGATGGCCAGTATAGCAGATCCTTTCAGAGAAGTATAACAAAACATTCCCTTTTCAATGGTTTATCTTCCTAAACTCAAAGAGTCAGTAATTTAGAGATTTCTTTGGAAACTGCTGATGAACCAGTCTTTATGACTGTATCTAATCTACTTTTGAACCCCTCTATACTTTCATTTCCCTAATGTAACATGGTGAAGAATACTGTTTAATTGGTTGTTGTGAGGAAGAACTTATTTGTGATTTAGGTTTGATACTGTTGGGGTTTGTGAAGTTCTGGTATTACAAGAAGCTGAATTAATAATTCTCATCACCCTCTTTGCAGTGTTTACAATGTTATGGATCTTCAGTTACCTCTTTTCTAAACCAAGGAGTCCTAATCTGTTATCCTGTTTTGTAGGAAGGCCTCTGAGCATCTTTGTTGCTCTTTCTTTCATCTATTCTGCTTGTCTGGTTTGTGAGATGAAATGATGACAAATTCCTGCAGTATTCAGATATGGATGATGTACCCTGTATGTCTACACTGTTTCCCCTTTGTTCTTTGTTTCTTTTGTAACTGTCTTTTCAACCCATACCCCTAGCTTTTTCCTGCACACTTTGCAGAAAGAAAATAACTTTCACTCTGCACATTTATTTTGATTTAAAATTTGCCAGGTCATTCACTGTGTTTTCTCTTTCTAAATCTTTAGTGAAGAGACGAGTCCATGACTACCTGAATGCATCATGGTTAGGATTGTGCTTTTAAGAGAAGTGAGACAGACAGCATTATAAAAAAGATAAACACATAAAAAAGACACAAAGGAAATAAATTCTGTCAAAACAGATCTCAACAGATGGGCATCTGCTGCTCTTAACAAGCCAATAAAATCACTTTGAATGTTCCTCACTCATGAGAGCTGTAACTTGGAAGTGAGTGGTGTTGTTGTCTTAAATGTTTAAACATAGTTGATCATAGATGCAGGGAAGTGTTCACTGGTATGGAGTTTTATGAATCATTTACCTTTGTAGAAGTACATCCTGACATCCTAAATGCAGTGTGCCATTTCCCTTCCCACACATTACATGCAGTAGCTAAGTGGTGAGTAGACAGCTACAAGTCAGCAGACCTGAATTTTGTTCCTGGCTCTGCTTCCCTTGGTAATTTTATTCAAGTTGCTCAGCTTTTTCTGAGTCCTCTCTAAAATGGTCTACCTGATCACAAGGAGTACACTCCCTCTCTTCCAACTTTTCCACGCATAGTAAGGCACTGAAATGAGTGCAGCAATTTTAATTTTATGCTAGAATTCTACAGGATGGTCTTTATGTCATTTCAATCTTACTTTTCCAGCTCTGAAACAAAGTGTTCCTTTCATTCATCCTTTCCACCTCTTGTTTTTTGATAAGTTTGTGTCACTGACTAAGGCCTCTTGGGCCAGGTTCAGTCACGAGACACTTTTCTGGTAGCTCTGGAGTCAGATGGGGCTGCCAATGTGTGTGTGTGTGCCTGATAGAAACCAGGGTAGCACAAGTCAGCCTCTGTGCTGAATGGCTCTGTGGGTCTGGCCGCAGACACCTGACTGGGAATAAAGCAGCCTCCATACAAACAAGAAGCTGACTGTTGTTTTAGGTGGATGCCCAGGGTGTTGGACATCTTACTTATTTCTGCTTCTTCCACTGAAGTTAAATAATTGGTAATAGTAGTAGTTCTTAAATCTAGAAACACTATGTAGCTGTATGATTCTTCCCTTAAGCCACGTTTCAGAGACTCTCTCTGCTTATGTAATTTGGAAATCTGAACAGAGCAGTATAAGTCTAGTAAGCAACCAAATTTAGCACTGAAATCTCTGTATTTATTATCACTAGAGACACAGGACAAAGGAGATGAAATATTCCTAAGCTATTCACTGAGGATATAGCACACATATTTTGTGATTCCGAGGTTGCAGATTTTATTATTTATAGCATGAAATGTAATCTGGTATTTTAAAATGTAATTTAAAACTTTCTTCCTTAGCCCTCAAGCGCATGAAGAATGTATCTGAGCCAAGTATGAATCCCTGAAAGAAGTGATGTCTTATTCTGACTGCAGACAAGCAAAATGGGTAGTTAAAACGTGAGAGTCCCAGTTAAAAGGAGAGTCCATTGTAAGTCCATTTTTAATTCTGAAATTTGAGTTAATCAAAATCAAAACTGACAACTCTTCACCTGGTTGATCACAGCATCATTTGCTTTCATCTTGCTGTCCAAAAATCACTTTTACTGCCTGCAACCCTGAAGGTTGTTAAGCTGAATTTATTGTTGATGATCAAAAATACTTTTGACATATTGAAAATTCAGAGAAAGGCAACCACTATTCAAATAAAGAATATAGGGGTTGCTATACTATTTCATGTATATCATAGATAATTCTTAAAATTCCTCATTTAGTCTGTAAAAGAAAAGAAAGATGATCTAGTTAATTGGTACCAGAAAACACTGGAAAATTATGAGGGACGTTATAGCCCTTGGCTGAAATCAGATTTATATGGCCTCTTTTTTAGAAACTGTATTTGCTTGAGCTGTTGCAGCCTGAAAGAAGCAGGTATCTTTCTTGCAAACTTGCTGATGGCATCCCAGATAATCAGTAACTTAGGGCACACTCCCACAGATGGAGAAAATCCAGTTAGAAAAGCTTTCCTTTCTTGGATGGTAAAAACTTGAAATGAGTCTTAACTTCCAGTCTTTTGCATTCAAAGCCCTATCCAGTCACAGAAATGGCTTTTTGCTCCTCTTCCCTCAGTGTTGTATTTATTAGAAGGTAAGAGTTTGATGCAGGAGCCAGAACCTGAAGGTGTTCAGTGTGTTGTGATTCAGCTGCCTGGCAGAAGATCTTGCTTTGGCAGTCCCCAGGCTGATCTTGTGAAGTATTCCTCAGGGAAGGAGATTTCTATCCAGAACTGTCCTCCTTTGGTGTGACCATCTGTCTCTATATAGTCATTTGGGCAAAAATATAAATCACACACAGAAAACTGCCCCGTTGCCAGGTCAGCTGCAGAATAAGCACTGACACTTTACTCACTCAGAAGGATTTAGTGCCAGGGCTCTTTGCTGGGGATAAAACACTCTATCATATTTTCCCTTCCTGTTGGTGTTGGACTAAAAACTAAATTGTGCTCATTTCACTTTCAGAAGTAGTCCCAAAGGATATTTGTAGGAGTAATTGCATATGAAAAGCAAGTAGGATTTGGCATTCTGTGTACTTTGAAAATTAAATAGAGGTAAACATTATCAAAAGTTTGAATTACTGATGCCATTTCAGCTTGTTTTGTAATCTGAATCTCTTCTGCTGAATACTTATTTAAAGATGCTTATGCAACTTCAGAAAAATCATGTTTCTGAAAGGAAAAGGGAAGAAATATGTGTGTGTAGGACCTCAATTCATCAAAGACTTGAAATAACTGGTTAGGCACATATGTAGATGCACTGTTGAATTTGAGACTTAACAAAGAACTCTGTTACCTTTTTTCGTCACGTGCACATGTATTTTTTTTCCTAGTTTTTCCTCTGTAATATTCTAAAGCTTCTGCTGGGGAGAGGATGTGAAACACCTTTGATACATTGGGGATAATGCCAATAGTGGCAAACTTTTGTTCTAGGGATTTAGAGTTTGCAGAACAAATTCTAGTTCTGTGGATAGTGTGGGTGGATGTAGGGATGATGAGCTCTAAACAGTAAAAGTCAATACCTGATAAACTTGAGAAAGTTATATGATCAACAGTCCTAGATTTTTTGTGGTGGGGGAGTGGAAGAAGTTCTGTCAAAACAGACCTAAGTAATTCTTTTTAACCCTCTTATCTTTTGTAATCTCTTCTTTATGGCTCTTTGGTGAGGTTATTTTATCTACCCCAGTCTTTGATGATGTTACCAATTCGTAATTAAAGATTGATTTTTGAAAGCTGTGCGTAATCTATTTCAATTACTTGTTCTCCTACAGTTTAACTGAGTTTACAGGACTTTAGAAGGATCTTTTGGAGAAGGATGTCTTTCCTGGTGAGGGAATGGAGGGAATCTGGGTGTCCAAGTGCCCTGGGAGCACAGAACATGTGGGCAGGGAGATCAGGGAAGAGACAATGTAATTTACCCAAATCCTTGGGAGTGCATGGCCTGAAAGTGAGAGCCAGAGGGACCTGGTTAGTCCCAGCACTTTAGGGGCATCATCAATTTTCAGAAAGATTCAAGATCCAAAAGATCAGCTGTCATCTTGGACAGAGCCAGTGGGCCTGGGTGGAGGCTGAGCCACGGAGAGGGGAGGAAGAGCTGTTTGATACTTTGAGCACTAGAGTTGCAGGGTTTCTGTGCAATGGCAGTTCCTTGTTGCTGCTATGTTTCTGTCTTAAATTAAAGCTAAATATTTCACAAGGATACCGTCATGTCTGTCTTGAATGTGTTGTGCCTTGGGCTGAAAGAAGCAAAAAGGACCTGATGATGGCCTCAGTCAAGGGAGACTTTGTCCACAGCAGCTTTTGTGCAAGCTGTGTAACAGCCAGAGCAACAGCTTTCATTAAATAAGCAGTTTCTCCTGTGCTTTCTGCTGCCCTGCAGCTGTTTTCTCCAGCCAACACCACTGTCATTCACAGCTCCTCCTGCAGGTCTCTCAGTACTTGCCCTCCTATTCCTTATGTGGTGATCTGATCCTTCCCTAGTCCACAGGTATTGTATTGTTAAACATATCTTGGGAAAGAGTAACACATGATCAATACTTCAAATGCATTTTGAAAGCTCCATATGCAATGTGTTCCAGTGAAAGTCAAGTCCACGATCCTTGACCTGAATTTTTTGTTCCAAGGAAGCAGATTAACTTCCTGAATAGACTAAAATGACCTAAAATGGCATGATGTGGCTTTCCCCTGGGGCAAGGACACAGTGCTCTAGTTGTCTGTTTCTCTACATTTACCATCTTTCTCAGCTACCTCACATATAGCCCAGAAGGTTTTATGGGGGCACAGGTAATAAATCCTACATGATAACTTTCTTACTGTTGTTGCATGATCTGGGTGATTTAGTGGCACGCTCAGATGGTGACAGACAGCAGCAGCAAACACTACGCCCCCAGAGCTGGATGTGAAATAATTGCTGTGGTGCACTTTGGCTCTAATTCCAGACAGAGAGGAGGCCTGATAGATGACTTAAGTGCTGAAATATGTAATGCATTTTTGGTGTTTTTATGAGAATCTTTCACGTTGTGTTTAGGTACTCATCCATCATGTGGTATGCTGGTTGGTTATCAAAAGGTTCAAGAACCAAACGCGTAATTTCATGTAGGTTGATATAGAGGAAGCACAGTGTTTGTGATATGCTCATATTTTAAACGCTTTTGGGTTAAAAAACTCGGAAATAAGAGAAGAAATTCTTGACACTGTTTTCCACTGTTTCAGCATGTCTTCTCTGAATATTGATAGTGATAGATGAAAACAGACGATCCAATTAATTAATCTTTTTATGCATACTTTCACTTTTAGCAGAGCAGCAAGGTGCAAAATCAAAGCATGTTTAAGACAGTTTCAGTCCTCTTTTTCAGCTGTGGTACATTACCTCTGTAAGAAACAGCTGATGGTATGTGCAGCATGACTATTCGAATGAAATCTATGTACTACATCTTTCAAACCTCAGTGCCTGGTATTTGGTATAAAGAGCTATTTTACTGATTAATATTGCTTTGCAGAATCATTAGTAGGAAAATGGGAAACATGCAAAGAAGTTCTACAGGAAGTGCAACAAACTGGAGAAGCAAGCCTGTTATTTTTGTCCTTCAACAAACTACACCCACTACCTACTGTATGAGACATGCATTTAATTTATTTTTTCATCTATGTCTTATTGATTCCACAATTGTTATGTTTTTCAGTGAGTTTGTTGCCAAATCTGCATCACTCTGATCTTGTGGCATCACATTTAGATTTTGAACTACGTCATTGTCTTGCCATCTGTTAAAGCCCTATGTCTGCTCAGCACTGTCCTGAGAAAGTTGCCCCTTGCCAGCCAAGTCAGAGAAGGTAACAGATTTTTAATTATGCAGACAGGATGGGAGTGGTGGGGGACTGAGCAGTGAGTGATTATTGCTCGGGCAGTGGTTGTGTCTCTCAAACAGCCTGCTGACAGCGTGCAGTCTTACCACGAGTGGCCAGTGTTGTGCTCTTTGGAGATAAGCTGAGGGAAGTGGACTTCCTGGGGGGGAAACTGTGATTGATGGACGTGTGGCTGTGTGAGAAAAGTGGGCACAGAGTTAATTTAATCAGAGGTTTTGTAGTTGGAAGAAGCTGAAAGCTCCCTGTAGTCTGCCTTCCAACATGATGCATGCTGGACCTATGGCTTCTTGGTTTGACAAATGAGAATACCCATATGAATAATTCCTTCCTCTATTTTCCATTGCTTGGTATTCAGAATAGGCCATTTTGGAGCTGAAAACAAGGAGATTAGGTGTACATAAGCCCTGCACACAATATTCAGACTGTTTTGCATCAACAGGTTGCTGGGTTGCTCACTTGGCCAGTCTCCACATGTGGATCTCCATTTCATCAAAGGAGGCAGGAGGGAAGAGACTCAGCAGCTATTTGACCAGGACAAAAATCCCCCAAGCTTTAACAGGAACTTGTTCTGCTTTATTTTCTTTCTGTGCCTGTACTTGGAAAGAAAAAGGGATTAAAAACTTCTATGGCAGCATCAAAGAGAAGAGCCTTGCAGGGGTTGTGATTGCATAATTGAGGACCAGTCTGGAGGTGGACCTATTGTTCCCTTAGAATTAGTGTGGGCAGACTGGGCATAGAATGAATTTATTCAGGATATAAGGAGGAGGGAATGCCATCTCTAGGCAACAGGGCTGCCTGCAAGCAGTCATGCTGTGTCTGAGTTGTCTGAGAATGCTGCTAATGCTGCCCATTGCCAAGACCCAAAAACTGGGACAAGAGCAGAGGCTGTTCATGGCAGGAAGGTGACACATCCCCACCACTATACATGGAGGGGTGGGGAAAAGAGATTGTTCTGATTCTGCCTTTTGAAGCATGACCATGACTCAGTTGGGCCTGACATTACAGCAAGAGATTGGATTTATGGGCTGGAGCCTTTCACAAGTCCTAAGCTGTCCTGGGTAGTGTTCTTAATTTCAGCACTGGGTCCCTTCATTGGGGTGTTTTAAATCAGGCATTTCTTTTGCTAAAGAACTTGCACTTTTACCTGAAAAAAATTTAAAAATAACAAGAAAACCTGAGTTTTTGTTTCCTTCTCATCTCAGTTCTGCCTTTCTGCTGCCTCTGGTGCTGAACGAAGCTGTAAATTAACTTTCTTTGTTGCCTGGACTGTGGGGTGGCTGCAGGTGCTCTCTGCATTCCTGGTGGGTGCTGCCTGCCCGGGGCCATTCCCACAGGAGGGACAGAAGCCTGGTTTCTCACACACTGAGCCAACTGGTGTAGGGATAGGCTCTGGTCCCAAAGCATGGTCGATGCCCTGCATTTGTCAGTGCACCCTGTAAAGGGCTTCTATGCTGCCCACATGATGATTTCTGCATTGTGGGGCTTGTGTGTGCACCCAAGGCAAAACATTTGAGCCCAGAGGTTTTTGCCAAGACTGCTGCTGACTTGCTGGTTAATCGATTGACTGGTTAAATAAGGGAAATAGAAGGTATGTTGTGGACTTGATTTCCCCTCTGTTGTGTGCTTCATTAGACTGCACTAATCCGTGTTATGACTTCTGAGATTTTCTCTTCTGTTGATGTAGATAGAGTCAATGAAATCAAAACCTTATGGAAATTTAATTTGCTGAGTCACCAGATCTCTCCTCTTGTTTGATTACAGCCCCGTTGTCAGTCAGGCTTAATGTGCTTTAAATTCCTGGATCGTTGCTGACTTGTTTAGTATGTGGCTGAGTGCATCTTTGCAACCTTACAGAGACAGAAATTTGCTCAGTAATTCTCAGTGAAAGCACTGCTCCTGTCTGATGCAATGGTAGCATGTTGGAGAAATTTCAATAAAACTGGGGGAGCTGATTGTTTCCTGGCTTTTTTTTTTGTTGTTGTTTTTTTTGATGTAGGACAGATAGATTTTCACCATGGGACTTGTTAGGATGGCATTGTAAATGCAAGTTTCTGAGTCAGCAAAGAGCTGTCCAGGTTAGAAATTAGAATGAATGGTAACAAATTGTTTTGGCAAAAACAAATGAGTCTATAAATGTAACTGTTTAAGCTAATAAATCTTTTCATGAGTATTCATACCATGTCCTGGTTTGCCTCTAGCACATACCTTTCCTCAGAAAAAACTGAGGAGAATTTGTGTAGCTGCCAGTGATGCACAGTGTAAACATTTAGGTTAAATGAGGGTGGGGGAGAGAATGAAAGGGTGTCTTGAAATTGTAATTCCAATGAATTGTGATGCGTAGCCAAAATAAAGGCTGCAATTCTGCAAGTGGGGAGCTAAATTTCACGGGATAATATGCCAGGTATCATTGACAGTTTTGTCTGTACTTCATCTCTGTTGCTAATGTGAATTTGTTTTAAATGAGCTGTCTTCAGGAGATTGCACTCTCTTGTACAGAGGCTGTGCAAGATGATGGCAGGGTTTAGACATTTGTGTCTTTATAATTAATTATAACCTTCTCAGTGTGGGCTCTGGTGGACAATAAATTCAATTATGACCTCAGGTCTCCAGGCCAATTTTGAGGGAGGGCTGTGTGAGAAGCATAAAAAGGTGCTTGCTGGTATTTACTGTCTAAAACCTGTAACAAGTGTAACTTGGCTATTTGAATGTATTACTGTTATATAAAAGGTCAGCATATGGTGAATACTTTTTTTTGCCAGGAATATCTGATTCAAAAATCGAAGAAAATTTTTCAATCCCCTCCCTAGATATCTCCAGCTCAGCATACTCTTCCAAACTATGAACATATTAATGATGTGCTTTCATGTATCACTATGACCTATGGTTGGGAATATGTTCTCCAGGAGCCTCACTAATTCTTGCTCTGTAGGCTCGAGCTTTGTATCCCAAACTTTAAGAATACACACAGAATCACAGCTTTCAGCTCGTGTTGGCACACTGTTGAATCACAACTGGTACTGAGTTCCTACAAAAGCAGATCATCCACGTAAATGAAGTGGTTTTTCCTGGGACATCAGATGCCTCTGTGAAGGTTCCCTTCCCTTCCCTCCTGCCCTGGTGCCTCCTAGGCTGGCTCAGTACCAAGCTCTTCAGAGCCTCCTTCAGCAGTTAAAATGCTGAAGTGCAAAGTTTACCAAAGGGACAGACAAACAAGGCAAGTGTGGCAGAGAGGGCATTGATGGATGGTGCTGGTGGATGGAGGGAAGTGATGCATTTCTTCCAGCTGACACAGCAAGGAATACTTGGATGGAAGTCATGAACACTGGAAGTAATGAGGTGGGTTTCTTTGTTTGTTTGTTTGTTTGGGATCTTCTACATCCTCATGATAGTAACAAAAGAAACCTTTACAGTTAAGAGAAGCTTATAGGAGAATAAAAATACCATTCTTATATAATTTTAATGCTATTTCATCAAAGGGAATAATAACCTTCCAGAGAAAAGCTTAAGATGTGAACACATTTCTAGCACTAAGCCAGGATTCATTTATTTATTTTTTTTTTTTGCAAACAACCTCTTTTAATTTGTTGAACAACCAAATTTTGGAGATAATCCAAGGAAATACACCTTCTACAATAAGTAAGTCAGAGGTTATAAAACATCAGCATTCTAGTGACTGCAAAAATATCATTACTATTGAACCATTTGACAGAATAATAAAGGAAGTATTTTAAAAAAACCCCTGAACATATGCTCTCACACTGCTTAAAATTTGACTTTTAAAGTTGAAATATTTAATACACGGTTGTAGGAATAATGAGTATTCTTGTCCTCATTAAGGTCCTTATTTGGAAAAATAAGAGTGGATAATAAGTGTAAGTAGGTACCTAGACAGCAGGGCCAGTAATAAGAGTAACAGTTGCCTTCTGGTGATGACTGGGAGCTATGGTACAGAAGGAGAAACTAAACAGAGAAAAAATGACTTCTAATTACACAGCTAAAAAAAGCTCTGGCTGGTTGTTTACAATGCAAGGCTGAAAGTACATTGCAGCCAGGGCATGAGGAGAAATAACCAGTCCTCTGATAATTGGGAGCTGGGAACAGGTAATAAAGAAATACCACTCATATGATATTTTGTCTTTAGTGGTGCCTGGTTTCATACGCTCTGTGAAATCTTCCATTGACCCTGGAAATTGTAAGGAGTGATCTCACCTGCCAAGGAGGCAAGTAGCTAGAGAAAAAAGCAATTTCTCCTGTGTCTTGAGAGAGAATATTGATGTAATCTGATGGTAAATATGGAAAATATGAGTGAGTAACTTTGGGAGCTTGAACCTGCTGGCCAAAACTCTGCAGTGTTATCCTCTCATGACTATATTGGTATGTGATTTGCCTACCTAAAGGTGAGGCTTAGCAAAGCTCTGTTAGTTTTAATATCACTGCAGCTGCAAATCAGGTCTACAAATCTCAACATTTTTCTGAGAGGGGAAAAATAATATTTCTAGCTTTTAACATTAGATGTTTAAGGACTAGGGAGTAGACTGTACCATTAATATTCAGAAAAGGTACTACCTTGTGTCAAGTTGTCAATTACAATCATATCAGCCAAAATCAGCTGCAGGGAAGACCATGATAAAAATAATAGAAAGAGGTTTATCTAAGAAAAGTGCAACTTCATTAGAAAAACACATTGGTTGACTGGTGATTTTGATTAAAAAGATAGTGTGATTGCTGGTGGACCTTTTTGAGGACAGAGCAATCATGCTCATTTATCTTGCCTTAGAAAAAGATGCCGATAATCTTGTTGAAGGCAAGAGTAAAATTAAAAGCATGACCAGAAGAATACAAAAGGAGAGGAATGAGGATTTCTGTGGAGAGGGGTTTGAAAGTGATGGAAGCTGCAGTTTTGTGGGAGTTTTCACACAGTCTTATTTTCATGTATAGATAAAACACAGTTTTAAAGTGAGTTTGATAGCAGAACTTATATTGTAATATATTCAGGAAGATGTTTGCATCTTTTGTGCAGTGATGCAGCTCTGCTAAAGAAAATATATACTTCATCACCAGATTTTGTTTTGCTTTTCCCTTGGTTAAAGTTAAGGTACTGTATAGTAGAATTCCTTTACTGATTTGCAAATCTCATTTGAGCAAGGGGCTAAATGTCAGTAGTAAGAAAGAAAGAAAAGATTGGCCTTGATGCCCAGAGACAGTCTCTTGGTCTGCACTCAACTTGTTTGTGACAGGGAAAAGTCAGGTAGGTATAATCTCCAGTGAGGCACTTACATCTCACTTCACAATTGAATTCCTGGATATCCCCCGAGGATTTGAACTCTAGTCCTGCACAGACACTCCGGAAGGAGTGAAAAAATGCGTTAAACTTAATTCCACCATCTCTAGTCTATGCTTCTAGTGTTTCCCATGTTATCCCCCACGCTGGCTGGCAAACATTCTGTTATTGCACCTTGTTATTATATCTTAATACAACTTTCCATTTCATCTCCATGTCTGGTATCTCAGCTGACTCCAGCAAATTCTTCTCAGCCAGCACTGCAATTCCTATTGCCAAGGGTCCTGATCTGGAAAAACTTGTTCCCAAACATGTGCACTGCTTTTTGCAGCTCTTGTTCCTCTTTAATGGTCCCTACTGTGATTGAACACTCAGCACTTCCCATTTGTTCAGTCTTCTGTCTTTTCTCCCTGTCCTCAGCACACTCTTGGTTTTCTGCCCCAACAAAATGAAAAACCTCTCTGTTCTGTGTACTTGACAGTTGGATTATTCCATTCCTAGGGCTTTTCCTTCTTCTGTCTGAAAGCTTGGTGTGTTTGTCTCTGGCTGTCATGATTTGATTGTGAACGTCTCAAACAATCTTGAACGGATTCTTGCAGAGCTTGTCATGTGCAGACGATGAGCTGAGGCACAGAGGTGAGTTACAAGGTCACAGAGGATTCACTGGCAGAACTAGGAACTGAGCTGTGTTTTAGTCACGAGGCCATTTTGCTCACTGCATCAAGGAATAAATTCTCAATTTTCATTGTAACTTCTTTTAAATTTTCTTGGGTGACTTTTGTCTGTGAACTGAATTCAGACATATATATCTGTTTCTTCTCACAGAAGTGGTGGTTTTGAGGGCAGATCTGTACTGTGGATCTGTTTCATAACATGGCTCTTGTTGACCACTGTCTCAGAAGACCAGGAGAGGGAGCCTGGGATAAGGATGAGCAGCAGGCAGAATGGGAATGGTGGTGGGACCTACTCATGCTAGAACTGCCACTGAAAGATATGTAATTGTGCTTAGCACATACACAGTAACACACCTTCTCTTGTGTTTCTTTTTAAAATGATAACCAATCTCTTAAAATCTCTGTAAAACAAAATTTTGTTTTCTGAATTTTAAGACCACTTAAAATAAAACATTTTTTCCTGCAGGAAAAAAAATTTACCTTGTTCTCCAGCCATTTCAAAGGATCCCTTCCCCACTACACGCAGGAACAAGGGAAATTAGCATACATATAACTCTGTGGAATGAAAAGTCTCAGCTCTCTTTTTGCAATTCTCTCAGTTTGTTTTAATAGCATGAAAAGTTTCCTGTTCCCTTTGCCATCTGTGAGACCTGCAATCTCAAGCTATGAAGCTGCCAAAATCTGCTCAGCTTTGTAAAAATTATTCTGCAAATGAACTGACTTCAAATGAAATCAGGAATATTTTCTGACTCATCCTTTTCATTTATAAAGTCATCTTTTTTTACACCATCCTTGTTTTCCATGTTTGTTTTTTTTTTTTCCCTACTCTTCTGTTGCTTTCCTCCCCCTCATTTCCCCCCATTTTTCTTGCCTGCAATGAGTCCCAGTTCTCCTGTTTACTTTCTGCATTGTTCCCCTGTTTATTCTGTTCTTTCCTCCATCACAGGAGTGCCATCTCCTTCCTTTATCCAGTCTAGTCTGCTCATCTGTCCCTACAGACTCCATTTGTGAGTTCTGTCAAGGTGAGGAACTACGTGTGACATGTAGTTGGTCTCAGCTTCTTTTGGCTCTAATGATTTAGTTCGTGCTTTTTTACGGAGCACAGTGAGACTGAAAGGATGACTTTTCTCCTGCACTGAAAGGTGCAGAAGGCAAATATCACAGCAGGTGGGTGTTGCCAGAGGGGCACAGAGGTACTCACCACTGTTTCAGCATCCTGATGAGTTATGGCATTATTGTCAATGGAAACAGCTGCTAAAAGATTTCGGAATCTGGTGTTCAGGCTGCAGTTTGTATAATGCGTGGTCTGTGTTTGTGAATGTGCAAGTGGCAGGCAGTGATGGGCAGAGTATCAGAACATAACTGAAATAACTGTGTTAGACTTTCAGGGCTCAGCAGAATGGGATTACAATGAGAAGGTCTCCTTCCAGCTGAGCTATGTTGCTCTTGCATTTCCAGTGTTGGGGGGACATGGAGGATGTTCCTGCTGGCACCCATGTCAAACATTTCTGCCTACAGACCTGTGGGGTTGGCTACTGGCCAGAAACAGCTATCTTGAAAATTTAATAGTTGATCAGAAAGCAATTCATTATTGTAATCCACAGCAACTTTTTTCCTGTTGATGAACCAATGAAGAAATGAATGGCTGAGGCCCACAGGAAATGCAGAATAAAGCCTGTTTTGATTTCTACGCTGTAGCAGCCCTGGGTGACTGTGAGACATCAGTATGACGGAGCCATAAATGTTTCTGGACATTACGGCAGGCAGGTGACATTCTCTTTTTTGTGGGTGCATAATCTCAACTGCAGATGAGTGGGGTCTCTGTCAGAGATACCTGGCTCAGCACTGTGTGGATCCAGCTGGGCTCTGGCAGGATTTGCCAGCTGTGGCTCTGGCAGGTCGGAGCTAAGTGAACCAGTGAGATGTGAGTGATTGAGCTGTATGCCTGCTGTCAGCTCTGCTGGATGCAGGCTGGCTCCGTGACCAGCTGGTGCTGGATGGATGGTTAGTGTGATGGGATGTTCCAACAGCACAGAGTGTTGATGTGAGCGCTGGGGCTGTGCCACAGTGGCTCTGAGAGCCAGTGGGGTCCCAGGTGTGGGACACTTGTTTGCTGCTCATGTGCTGCCCAGGCATCCTCCAGGCTGGCACTGAGCTGCTGCTGCTCCTGTCATCTGGGTGAGGGCAAAGGACTCCAAGGGCCATTGCTCCAGGCCCTGGTAAACCCTTAACAGTGCAAATACGTACAGCTCTCTCACTGCAGGCTGGAAAAGATACAGAAGGAATTGTGAGGTTCATCAGGGAACAGAGAATACATATTCTGAGGAAGATTTGTTTGGCTCAGGAAAGGAAGGCCCGAGAATGCATGTGTTACCTTATAAATATGCTTCAAGAACTAACTCCAGTGAAAGAGTTTTGCAAGAAGAATGTTGGCACAAGTAATGGGCTCAGATTGACAATGAATAAATTTGGATTGAAAGTCAAATTCTTAAATGTCAGAAGAATTAAACTTTTGGACAATATACCTATAGTGGAAGCAAGAAAGGAGTTCAAGAATAATTCTTTTAATTTAAGAAAATATCTGAAATGGGTATGGTAGCAAGTTGTTTGAATCAATATCAGGAAGGACTTTAGTCCTGTACCTTTCATTTGCAAACTATTCAACATCATTTTTGTGAGCTTCGATTGGATAAATGCAATACTAGAGTGAGGAGGAAGCAACAAGTAACCATGAAACAACGATTTGTACTATTAGTGTAATGAGTCTACTTGGTGGTGTAGTGAATATAGAAAAAATCCAGGGAAAATTACTAAACGAAGAAGTTCAAAATTAGAATATCATTAAAAGGTATAGAAAGACTTCCAGTTTTCAGTTGTGAATTTGTGATGCTTTGTGTGGCTGTGCAAAGGTCAGTTATTCAAATCCTCTGAAGATCGTGCAGAATGTATTGGAAAATGAAGGTGATGTGGCTCAACAGCTGAGCAAAAACCTGACACAGACAGCTGGGAAAATGTTCATCTTCAGATGGTGTTTGCTTATGCTGCAAATCACAACTGGCTAAAGCCTTTTCCAACCCAGGGGCAGCAGTACTCCTGTGATCCCTGGGCATGTGCCACTGTTATGATCATTCTTAAGAAAGAGGCAACACGAAAATGCCATTGCCACAGCAGCTAAAACTGCTCAGACAAGGAGAGATGCAATTTGCTGTGATTGGTTTTACAGCAGCCTGCTGTAAATTCTTGGAATTAGTTGTAGAAAACTAGATACTTTAAGTCATCTGTGGGAAAGTATTTAATGACTCTGAACAACAGAGTCAAGCACGTGAGCCTACTGCAGACCATCACCATGGTACCTAACTCTTCTCACTTGTGTCATGCCTGGTTTTAGTAATTTGATGAGATCTCCGTCTTGCAGATCTTAATTTTCTCATTTCTTTTCTTGCCAAATTAAGTTTATTTTCTTCCTAGAAACTTCTTGCTCATGTTTACTAGATGCTCAGTAGATACTGGGGATCAAGTTACCTAACTTAAAGCTGGTATTCAGAAATTCAAGCTTCCTTCAACTTTTAATAACTGGTGAAAATGATTACATATAGAACTGCTAAAATGACAGGAATAACACAGGCACTAAAGCCTATTTCAACAGAAAGTTAAAAAAAACTATAAGAGCCCTATTAGGTTCTGATGATTGTCACCACAAGAGACAACATTATGATGCAAGACTTAGGCTTCTCAAGAGTTAAGATCTCCTATTTTGTGAAAAGTAGATTTTGAAGTTGTATGGAAGCCATTAGCAATTAATATATGTCTATTCCCTCTTCCTAGTTAGTATGCTAGAAGTCTGCAGAGGGCATTATTTGTCTGATAAAAATGTCTTTTATTTTATTTTTTTTTTAATTTTGAGAGGGTAATGTGCAATTTTTATTAGCTGATTTTCACTGACTGGTGAGACACTTACTTTTTAATCAATTGTAAATCCTTGAGGATTATCAGTGGCACTAAAAAATTAAATGAAAAAAAATTATTTAGCTAGATGTAAAGTCTTGATGTAGATCTAGGTAATGGATTTTGTGGGTCTGCATATTGGCTGAGCTCTGTTTTTTTTCTTTTTTCTCTTTAGTGTTGCAGCAGAATTTTGTCCATGATACCCTAAAGAGTGATTTATTGTTCACATTCTAAATGCTGTTCTCATTAAATCAGGAGTCTGTGTTAATTGATACACATTGCACCAAAAATTGAGGGTGCCTGAAATAACTTTCCACAAGCAGATATAAATTGTGCTCAACTGCCTGTGGAGGACAAGCTTGTGGCTCTTCTATGTGCCAGTGATCTTGGCCTTAAAAATAGACTTGCCTTTGCTTAAAACTTGGAGTTTATTTGTAATTAAAGCTGCAGAAAGAAATCAGACTTTTTAGATCAAATGAAGTTTTGTATGTGAGAAAAATGTTATGAGTTTCTGAAAAAAAGATATTTAAATACTCTTCTCATGAGTCATTCTCTGGACCTTAAGTCCTCAAGGAGGATAAATAACATTTGAATATAAACCATTCATGATCCTCTAAAGCATCTTTAAAACTCAAGTTGGTGTGAAGTTGCTACATTTTCTAAAACAACTGGAGTAAAGTATTATTCAAGGTGTGGCCTTCATAGGCCTTCCTATATATACACTTGGTTTGATTTACATCACTTGGTCGATACTCCTTTGTTCAATACTCTCATTTTCAGTTTAGTGTCAGCACACTCCTTACTGACTTCTAAACTCAAATTGCATCTGAGTTAAACTCAACTCTTTGTAACCTTTTACACTGAAATAATTAGCTTGGTTTAAAAATAATTACACTTACTTGTGTGACTCACTTTGTGGACGAGCCATTAGCCTGAGTAATCATTCATATTTAGGCTCAGGTATGGTTACTGGCAAAGAGTACATGCAAAATATTACTTTGTGCCAGGGCAAAACAGATTTTCATCAATAAATACAAAAATGGTACTTCACAGGAGGGCACTTGGATTTGCTTCCCAGTCAGTGAATGCTGTCAACACCCAACTGAAAAGTCAGGTTTTAAAGGCTGGTGTTTAGTGCAAAGGAAAGCATGAACATAGACTGAGGAGGAGTCCACTGGTTTGGCTGGAAACTGCAGCAGTTGCTTTATGCTGGGATTTGTGGGATTCCTGTATTTCAAGTCCTGAGTGCTTGGAGACAGTCAGCTCTTGGCTCCTTGAGGCACAGAAATGTTATGAATAATTGTGGCATATGAGAGCCCAGAATGGCAGGACAGGATTTTGGCAGTGAGTTATGTATTTTCTGTCTCCTCAGAGCTGTAGACACAAGCAAGCTGTCTTTTATTTCATCTCACTTTTCTGGGTTACTGTGATTTGCTTTTGGTATTTGCACGTCAGCTGATGTCTGACTGCCTGTTGCATTCTGATATGGAGAAGAAACTGTGATTCAATTTACCAAAAGTGTAACTGCAGAGATCAGCTACTTGTGATTGTCACAACCCACATCCAGATTCAGCAGGCACATGTGAGCCAGCAGACCTGTATATAAACAAAATTTCAAAAGATCCAGACTTCAGTGTGGATTTTCCTTCACTTGGGAGACTGTAGAAGTGAGTTCCAGCTCTGCTTGGAGTAGTGTAGATTTTAGAATCATTATTCCTATAAATATTTGAGCTTAACTAATATTCAATAATGTCCATATTCACTAGTGAATAGGACACAGTGAACATTCTTTGCTGCTCTATGTCTTTGAGCTCATTAATTTGCTGGATTTTACTAACCATGATGTAGTTTTTGTGTCCCTGCTGTGCTCCTTGGAGAGGCTGCTCAGCAGAACTCACTGTGCTCAAACACATTGCAAGAAGCTTCTCCCTCTCCCTACCTACATTTCTAACAATCTCTGGATAAAAATCCCATTCTCCCCTTTCCTCTGATACCATAATTTCCTTTCCTCTTCTTGATTTCATCTCTTTGTAACAACTACCTCTGCCCTCCCCATTCCAGGCATACCCCTCACTCTATTCAGTCAACCTGGCCATATTTGCTCCCTTCCAGCACGATAATGATTTCACTTCTTAGCTGATTTAGTACAAAAGTCCTCTTTTCTCCTCTCTTTTTAGTGTAAACTATGCTGACATTGAAGTAGGTGGGATTGTCATAACAGTATTGCTTAGGCAAGACTCCTCTCTTAGATAAACTCTGATTTGTAATTATGTCAGCTACACTTTGTGTATCTCTGTGCTATATGTGTATATATATATATATGTATGTATATATATATATAAAATTTGAAATTAGCTTTTTGCCCAAGTTAAAATATGCAGACAGCTGAGAAAGCTCCAGACTGTTCATTGAAGCATCCTTGCTTCAATGATTAGGTGACAATTAAAGCCTGGTGGCTTTGCTCTTGTCAGGGCCATGTGAACAAACATCTGAGCTCTAGTGGAGGCCTGATGACTTCACTGAGACCTCATATGTATTCAGAAGACAGCTAATAGGTCAGGAAATAGATAGTTTTAAATTAGTTACAAAATTCTGTGTAAGAATGCCTTTTATTTTCAGGTACTTTGCATATTTTCTGGTTTTGTAACTGTTTCATAATTCAAAATATTCTTTTTCTTATTTGAAAAATTGTTTGTTGTGATGGGGGAAAGGATCTCTGAAAATAACTGAAGATGTCATGGAAAAGATACAATAGACTTTATAAAAAATGCTCGTGATGGCACAAAACTTTCAGGTGAAAACGTGGAGAATTTTTTTTTCTTTTCAATCTTTCAGATGCTCCTTGAGTTACAACAACACTGGAGTAAAAGAACTTGGTTATGAGTTAGATATGTGGGTCTCATCAGCATCAAGATTTAATGGTTGGCTTCTCAAGTCCTATATAACATGTTCACTGAACTCTTACCCAGTACATGGTGCAATAAGTTTTGTGAGATGCACAACAGGATCTTTTCTGCGTCCCTGTAAGTCGAATGATGGTGCACTAACAAAACACTTCCAGCAACTGGCTGGTATGTAATTGGCTTAAGGTATAAAGCCAGTAAGGAGAATACAAGCAACTATAACTGGAATGTTTTTTAATCTGTCTCCATTATTTTGATTTAAAAAATTATTTTTAATCAGGTGTATCTACACACAACAAGGGATAAGCTCATTATATTATCTCTGAAAGCTGGTCTTACATTTATTATCATATTGTTGGCATGACTTAGTATATACTTAATGCTGGAGGGTGCTGCAGAATCATGGCAACAGGCCATATGGCTTTTCTAATGAGCACTTTTTTCTTCCTAAATTCTACAGGAAAACAGTATAATCTGTGCTTAAATTCCATGTGAATTTGGCTAAGAATCATGGGGGGATTGGGGAGGCAAGTAGAATGGAGAAAACTTGAAAACGAAACAAACAAACTAAATAAAAAGCAAACTAAACAAGCCTCCCACTGGGGAGGCTTCTAGAGAGGCTTCGAACAGAATTGTGTTGTGTGTGGTGCCCAGACTGAATTAGGGACAGGACCATTTGTCTACATGCCCATAAGGTTTTCAGCAACTGTAGAGCAGTCTTGGGATATTTTCCTGGCATGCTTCCTTACTCTGGATGCTCAGGGCTCGTGGGAGGTCTTCTCTTTACCTGTGGGTAAAATGGGAATGGACATACTCATCTTGCTCTAAAGGAGACAAAAATGTTTGTGGTTTTGTTTTGGTTTGGTTTTTTTTTTTTTTTTTCATTTTCTTTTTCTTTTTTTCCTTCTTTTAATGTCAGGGTGCCTCAGTGAAAACTGGCCTTACTGTGACAAAAGAGTTTCTGTTAAATATGTGACATTGGTGTGTGAATACTGGCTGTTGTGTTCCTCTGCCAGGTCCTCCTCGTTTGGGAGTGTTCAGCTTCCACCTATTTTGAGGAGGAAAAAGGAGGAGAGGGGCAGTTCTGGGTGAGGTTCTCAGAGTGCTGTGACAAGAAGACGGAGCTCTGCAGCTCACCTGGCTTCACCCAGCGGCCATGGAGAGTGTGGGCCACTGATGTAACACCTCTGATGTATCTGTAGCAGCTGCACTGAAGTTATGCATCTCTGTGCTCAGGTAACAGTGCAGAGATCATCAAAGATGCATTAAAAAAAAAAATCCAGATTTGTAATTCCAACAGGATGCTGGATATTTCACTCATTATCAAGAGTGAAAGTATGCGTTTCATTTCCATATGGATTTGGGTCTGTTTTCTAACACACAGCTAATTCCTGATGAACTTCTCTATTTGGAACCCAACTAATTGTATTTTTTTGGCTGCTGCCACTTTGGAATTCCTCCTGTGACCAGGGATTTGGCTGGGAATATGAGTTGGCTGCAATGGAGAAATTGTCTTTGAGCGGTTCACTTGGTAAATTACAGGCTGTGCTCCTAATTATAGACACACACTTGTGGGAACATAATCATACAATTCCCTGAGGTATACCTGGAAGCTATGTCCAGAACTTGAAGGTTAGAGGGTAAGATATTGGGTTTTCTTTAACATTAAATCATGAAGTGAAAGCCAGGGGCCTGAGGTCACATGGATCAATTCACACTGTGCTAACAAAATAATGAAAGCCTGCTTTGAAGAAAAGCAGGAAAATCTGCAGTCTCTATGAACATCAACCTGACCATCACAGCAGCTGTTTAATTCTTGAATCCTTACTCGTTGTCACAGGGCAAGAGCGCCTGGAGGATATTACCCCTGCAGGAACCAGTAATCACAGGAGGCAGCACCATCCTGCAGTAACGTGGCGAAGACTCCCATTGCCAGGAAGCAGCACTGGCAAGACAGAGGATGGGCTGAGCTGTGCCAGTGTTTTGTTAATGTAATGGAGAACCTCCTGCTCAATGAATAGCTCCAACCAGAAGGTGCCATTTTATCCTGGTAGGTTTTGGGTGAAACATCCCTCCCTTTTCTCCTGTGGTGCAGTATGTATCTGCTCCTCAGCAGCAGCAGCAGCACTGCAGACATGTCATTGTAACCTGTGTTTATTTTGCTGTGGGAGCTGAATCCTCTTAGAGCTGCAGTCAAGGAGCCAGTCTGTGCTGCAGCCCACTCTCAAGGGGACACACCACATGACCAGTGTACCCTTTCACATGAGCTAACGATTTGCTTCTCATTCCTCACTTTCTGACATAATTTTATCCAGTGGGACAATGAGGCTGATTCTGTTTTGTTGTTGTTGTTTTTTTTTTTTTTTTAACAAATCTTTTTTTTTCCTGGCTTTGTGCAGCAGAGCGACAGCTGCTGCTGTCACTGACATCAGCTGTTACTCCTCTGATTTAACTTTTAGTTCTTCTCATGCTGACACTCACTGTGTGAGGACAGCTATCAGAAAAGTGTTACAGTTCTCATTACCCACTTTTGCATGGTTGTCTTGTCCTCTCAGAGGACAACAAATAGTCAGATTGCAGCTTCCCAGCTGGTGATTAGTGATAACCTCCTGGTGTATCTTGGAATCTTGGGGCATTGACATGTTTTAGGCTTTCCTGCTCAGAGAAGTTTCTAGCTGGTTAAGGGATCTGCTGGGATACAACAATTTATCCAGTATATTGCCTTTAAGATGTCTGCCTTGTTCTTCCTATCACTGTAGCAAACACAAGGGAGAGAAACAATGGATTGCTGGAGACCCAAGATTGCTGGGAGCATTCAGCATTTAGTGGAAAGGTAACAAAATCAGAAGTTTTCTCTTAAGAGAATATGAAATGGCATATCAGGAAAAAATCTAGATGGCTAAAGTATTAACGGAATGTTGCTCCTCTTAATGTTGAAACTGTCAAAAGGCTGCACATTAATAAGGACAGTATTTCCTTTAGTCTTGTCTGCAAAGTCAGAGTCTGCTGATATTCCTGGGAGGTTATAAACAGATTCATTAGATTTGCTTTTTGGAGCTCTGCCACCTTGGTTATTAACTCCATTTTGCTCTCTGACTTTTCAGGGTGTCTTTTTGTTTGTGGTTCCATCTGATGAACTGGCAGATGTTTGCTGTGCTCTCCCCGAGTTGTGAGATTCTGCTGAAATGATTTGGGTATCTATCTAGAACTTTCCTGTTCAGTACCTTAGAAAGAATTGCTACATAAAGCAAACTGACCGTTATACATTTGTTTATTACACGTGCATGCACACACGTGTACAAATTCCAGATAACTATTTGCCATGCTTCTGGTACAGGGCATAACCATCTCAATAAAACATGCTTTTTGCAGTCTTGAAGCTGACTTTTATTGCAATGACATTTCCCCTTGCTCAGTGATAGATTTAAAAGGGATTTTCGTGCCACTGAATCATACTGTATACAAAGGAAGGAAAATGACAACATTGTTAATCTTTTTCCTTGCTTCCTCAGGAAAAAAAAAACAACCTGTGTTTTTTTCTGTCTGGATTTTACACATTCAAAAAGAAACTAACTTCTGTCACTCATCAATCTGTTTGCTGGCAAAATTTACTGTGATGTATTACTGCAAAACAGCTCAATTAAATATAAGTACTGAAGTTCACTAAGTTTTACCATACCATGAATAGAATTTCAGGTATTTTGGTAAATCCCTTAAAAAGATGCTGAATTGGCTTATCATGAATACTTATTTTTTTAAAATGAAGCTAGTTAATATCTCTCCTGTATTACATGAAAAAGTAGACCAAGGAACAAGTTTTTCATGCTGTATTTGAACTGCTTCACATGTTACCACCTCTGAGTTTGTGGCTGAGTGTTTAAGTGCTATGGCGAAAGTGGTTATGGTTTTAAGTGTTTAGCTTGTATGTGTCCAAGTTACAGGGAAGGAAAAGCTTTGCACAAGTTGGTATGATGGGATTTAATCTCCTTTCTGACTTTTCAAATGCTAATGGAGTTTGTAACTCCTGCTAAAGGTAATATCAACCAAACCAAGTGGAATTTCTGTAAAAAGCATTACCAGACTCTCTGGAGAACACATGCTTCAAAGCAGTTACATGTTTTCTATGCTTTCATTCCATTCCACCATCACCTGAGTAGTGAATCATTTAATAGAATCATGGAATGGTTTGGGTTGGAAGAGACCATAAAGATCACCTGGTTCCAACCCCTCTGCCATTGTCAGGGGTACCCTCCACTAGACCGGGTTGCTCAGAGCCCCATCCAGTCTGGCCTTGATTATTTCCAGGGATGGAGCATCCACAGCTTCTCTGGGCAGCCTGTGCCAGGGCCTCACCACCCTCATGGTAAAGAGTTTCTTACTAATATCTAAACCTACCCTCTTTCATTTTAAAATCATTATCCCTCATCCTATCAATACATTCTCTGACAAAGAGTCCTTCTCCAGCTCTCTTGTAGCTCCTTTAGGTACAGAAAGGTGCTTTTGGGTCTCCCCAGAGTCTTCTCTTCTCCAGGCTGAACAACCCTAACTTCAACTCTCTCAGGCTGCCTTCATCAGAGACTTGTAAAACTGCACGTTATCATCTATTATAACTTCAACTTTTTTTAGATAAATTAACAGAACTATTATTACTTTTTAAAGAGAGTATTTCTATTTAGCTCATGTCTTCCTTTCAACTTACAGTGCTTACAGCGTAATTACAAAGATTAGCAGGCGGAATTTTACAATACTCCAAGGTATTTCCTGGGATTGTAATATACGAGGAGAACCCGCAGAGGGCACTGTATTGTCTCAGATGAGTCAGAGCCTCCAGATTCGAGGAGGATGTAGGATTTTTTAGGTTCTGCATTTTCATAAAATTACAATCAGAAAATTTTTTTTTATTATATGTAGTGATAAGCAGAGTCACAGATTGGACATAAAGATTACAATATCTATTTCTTATGTCTTTGAGGTGAAAAGGCATAAAATAGAAATATCATGCCATGTTTTCAATGTAATTCTTGCCCTCACCTTCGTTCCTTCACCTGTGCTTGTCTGAACATTCCAGCTGTGCAAACACTTGGGAAATGAATGTTGTAACTGCCATGTGTCTGAACAGGCAATCTGACAAACACTAGTACAAAGTGTGCAAAATTCACTTCCGTCCATCTAAAACAGGGCTCAGATTTCAGGTCTGAGCTCCACTCCCTATCAGGAGGATAATACAATACAGCTCTTCTGCAGAAGGTGATCTGTGAATGGAAATTTCTGTTGATTGTGGTCTTCCAGAGATAATTTGCTCGACTCAGCTTATACAAAGCATTCTTCATTGTTATAGAAAAGTGATGAAGTGTTGTGTTCCACTGTGTGCTTGCAAAGTGGATTCAAATTAAGTTTTACTGATTTTAAAATGCAGACTACAAGTTAGTGCATAGTTTTTCAAGTCTTCTTGGCATTTTTGTTTTAGATTAAGGGTTTCCCTGAGCTAGCTGGTGCCACAGCTTTGCAACAGAATGCTTTGGTTTTCTTCTGCAGAAAATTATAATAGAATTTGCTTTCTAGTTCCATTTTCACTAACGTGTGAATTTGTGCCTGAAAACAGTCAATATTTTTAGGTATTATTGCACACTCAAACTGATTTTGGTCCCCTCACATGCAACATTTATAAAGGGATTTGTTGCTTTAAAATGATGTCTTTTTTGTTTGTTTGTTTTGTTTTGTTTTAAGAGCTGAGCTGCAAAACAGACCTCAAGATCAGCCCTTGTTACAAAGTGAACAATGACAAAGACTCCCACAGTTTGTGAAGTGCTCAGCTAAAAAATACAGATGTGCCTTGATTTTTATCTTGGGTCTTCTAGTTTTTCATATTTTGAACAATCTGTCTTCTAGTTCTGTAATTGTGTGCTGATGCGAGGTAGATATTCCAGACGCTCTATATCTGGTCACCTTCTCCTTCCACTGCAGTGTTGCAGTTTTTGTTTCCTGTAAAATTGGGCAGAGGTACTACCCAGAGGGGAAAAAAAAAGCAGAGCAAGAAAAGCTAAGAAGTATTGATTTAGATCTTGCTTTAGAAGGGGTTACGAATGATCTTCACCCTTCAGGCTCGTGGCCAAACTTTCATCCTTCCCTTCTTAGCCCCAAGCTGACAACCCCTCCTGGTGTGCAGGAGAAAAGCTGATGCTTGCCATGTGATCAGACCTTCCTGCAACTCAGCATTTAAAAGATGCTACTGCCCTTATGCATTCCTGTCAAGGGGACTCAAGGCAGGCGAGCAGACTCCTGTTCTTTGATAAAGGAGAATTATTCAGCTGTCAAGGAAATTTATTTGGCAGAGGATAGCTCATGTTCAAGTCTTCTAAGGTTCAGTGGGCTGGTACGTCCCGGTGAAGGAGAGTTTGCTTTCTTACTGGACCTGCAAGCTGGCACCTGAAAATTGTATTAGAAAACATGTTAATCATTGTATGGCAGAGAGATGGCAGCCACTTGTATCAGGATGATTTCACTGAACAAGGAGGAGACTCGATACCAAGCCTGTAGTTCAGTTCTCTGATTCCATGTCCACTGGGACCTCTATTGGGACTTTGGTGGTTTCCTCAGTACCATGTAGATAGACCTCTCAGAAAAGGGTGTAATTGTCACAAAAATCAGATTTTAAAACCTGAAATATGAATTTTTGCCTGTGGTGCAAAATGATGTTGACTATCTGTTTGTCTTGATTTGCAGAATTAAGTTAGAACAGGGTGAGCTGTAAAGTCGTGAAAAAGGCTACAAGCCCTGATAGGACCAAATGTCCTTTTGCCACTGTAGATTTAGTGGGTATGACAGCAAAGAAAGCGCAAAAAATCCTGTCTTTATTTGTTCCTGCCTGTGGAGCCTGCCTCCTTCATGCCTGCATTGTCTCCAAGTTCCTGCTGGTCATCCTGAAAGGGAAAATTATTATCAGCTCTGCAGAATGGTGACTGAGAACTGCACAGCTTTGTACTTCCCCTGCGAAAAAGCACATTTAATTTGCATTCCATAGAAGGCAAAGCAATACTAAAGCACTTGGAGAAGATAGACTTGTTCAGATCACTCAGAAGATGACCCAGGGCTTTCAATAGCCCTTTCTTTAGAGCCCCTACTGACTATTCCCTGGAAGTAATTACTCTCTGAGAGCTGAATGGCAGTAAAGTGTATTTGGTTTTGGCTTGCACAAAGTCTGGAGAGCACATCACTCTCCTGCCAGGGTGAGTGGGGAGTGGAAAAAATATCTATCAGAGGATGTGGTTTGCTATCCTGGTTGACAAATACAGCACAGATATTAAAGATTAAACTAACTAGACACTCTGTACTGGCCATGGACCTCTCAAGCAAAGGTTCAAGTGGGCTCCTATATTTCAGCATTCTTTTCCTTGAACTGGGAATTCTGGATGCACAGGGTGGTTAAAGTGGAGATATACAGGCAGTGTTAAGAGCATCAGACTCACCTGAAAAGAAAGTGCTTGAATTTCTTCTAAAACTGCTCTTGCAGACTTTCTAATTAAACTTATCTATGTCGAATAAACAGGGATATAGGTAGGCTATGGCCATGGCCCAGATCTAGCAGCACTTGAGAACTCCTGTCTCTGTCTGCCCACCCTGAGGTGGTACTCCAGGTACTAGGCAGCCAACTCCTGTGTGGTATGGACAGCCTCTGTGTTTTTATTTGACTGTAGAAACATGAAAGGACAGAGCCATTTACCATAGGTCTTTCTAAAAATAATCACATAGAAAAATAATTTAACTTGCTAATGAACCACTGTCTCTGGAGTGCTCCACAGTGGCTTGTTAATAAAGTCTACAATGCTATAGAGTGGATTACAGCAAGGATGAGCTTTCTGTCCAAATGAAGCTGTCCAGAAAGATTGTATGAGCAGGATTTAATCTCTCTGATCAGAAGCAGGGCATGTCACTGTCATGAACACCTCTCAGCCCTAATAAAACATGCCACAGAATCTATAATGGTCACAAATACTCTGGATTGCTGATCTTTTTGGACATACTGGAATATGTAAAGTCAGAACACTCTGAGCTGTTCCTGTGCTGTTTCTGTTTGGCATCTGAGATGGGAATTATGAAGCAAGATTATTTCCCCTTCCTCTTTTTTATTTATTTTATGTTAAGCCCTTAAAAACCACATCTGAAACTTTTCGTGCTGTGTTGCAGCCTGCAGACAATGATAAACCTCTGTAAATAGGTTTCTCTAATGTGTCTGACCTATTCATAACTGTAGTGCTGCAAATAGTATTCTATTAAGTAGGAAAGGGGCTACTGTGCATCCACAGTTATGTGTATGTTAAAGACAGCTATTGTCTGTTTGGGTGTACTGATTTATGTAGCTGACTACATGGCAATTTAAAGCAGATTAGAGGAAGGTGAACATGTTTGTCTCTTCTGTGCTGATTCATGTGGGAGACTGTCTCAGCAAACAGTCATTATTATTCCACTGAAAAGGCTTTTAATATAGTAAATTCCACTTAGTGACAATCTACTGTGACTCTTTGAAATAGAAGACTGTATAGAAACCTGCTGGGACTATTGATAGCGTGTCTCCAAATTAGAAGTGTATACTTCTGTCAGCTACTTTTCTGCTGACATATAAAGAAATGGAAAGCAACCCAAATTCTTTAAGACTGGTTTCTGAGTTCTGTTTGCATCTTCTTCAGGTTACCCTTCAAACAGCTGAACGTGTAACCAGGAGTCACATTTTCTTCTAGGAAGAGGAAAAATACTGAGCTTGTTACAATGTTGCTTTAAATATTATTGTATCTCCCTGTGGTTTGGCTCATTTATTCTTGTCTGAGGCTGTAATTATGAATTAGAAATCTTTATTTTTAAATGCATGGTTCTGACTCCCTCTTAGTCTTTGCTTGTTCTGCCACTCCAAATGCTTTGATAATCATATCTGGACGTTATAGAAAGAAATCGTATTTTCATACGGTTCAGTTAAGGCCAATAAAAAATATATTCACAATTTATTTTACTAAACAGTTTCAAGTTGGTATGATGACAATTTCATGTTCAATCCTTCCATGTATTCTGTGATTTGGAATGTGCTTTATAAAGCACTGTGTGTAGGCTGATGCTGGCATGGATGGGGTTGGTACGACCATTGAGACAAAATTGGGAGGAACTGTAACTTCATTTTCAATGAGAAAAATAGACAAGTACTACTTCATTTTCCATAAGTTTTAGCCACTGTTTTAATGCAAGCATTTTATTAGGGGCTTTTTTTTTAGTCATGTGTCTTGAAAGCAACACAATGGAATAAATTTAGTTATGACTGCAATAACTGACATTTCAATTACTCCTTTTCATTTTATTTGAGGAAAGTGCCTCAATTTGAAGATTGCAAATAATCTCAAATAATAAAATATTTTAAGCCATTTACATTATGGCTACATTGTTTCTAGAAACTAAACTGAAACAATGTCTGGCTAATGATGCATTAAATATCCTGGACTATACATATGAACAAAACCCTCAAGGAGTGGTACTTATACATTACCAAGGTGTTGTAGCTGGGGATTAAAGGAAGAAAATATTTAAGCTTTAAATAGCTTAGTCATTTGTATGTATCAACAAAGAATATGAGAAAATGATTATTTAAACAGTGTGGTTGTAATGGCCTTTTTTCTCTCAATTTTATTCCATACTCCTACTTAAAACTTTTGGTTACCGCCTTAAAAAATTTCTTCATGCCACTGTTACTGCAGTGGGTTGAAGTACTGAGTCATGGCAGAAGAGAGCCCAGTCTGGTCCTGGAATTTATTTGGCCTCTGAAAAATGAGGATTTGGCCAGTGGTGCAGTAATTATAACATGTCCTCGAGCTTTTGAATAGCTGCAGACAGACATGTTTTACACTGCCTGGAAGGCAGGCAGGCAGTGAATCAGTGTTTTCTGCTGGAGCATTGGAACTAAGCATTGACTAATACTTCATTTTCCTTAGGCGCTTTTTCTCCAGCTTGGCATTGTATGCATGAAAGTGAGATCAGTCTGGTTGGATAAACCTTCTCAGTGATGAAGTATTTTGCACTTAGTTTATGTTAGTAAGGGTGTAGTATTATAAGAATAGCAGTTATTAAAATTGTATTTGCTGTGCTTCTCTGTAAATGGCTAGGGCAGCCCAGCAGTCTCACTAGAGGGGGGAGACAGAGGCACTCAAACTAGTTTATAAAGTTTTTCCTTTTATCTTTCTGTAGTTTCAATGTATGTGATGTGCTTGTTCATATTTTGTTAAATGCTGTAGTCTGAAATCTTGAGCTCTTTCTATATCTCTTCATCCTTCCCCTGTTTGCAAGAGAGAGGAAGCTTTATGCTGCAAAGGCAAGGAAGTTTTATATTTTCCTCAAAAAATACAGATTTTTTTGATGGCTGTCCTTTATTCTGTAGCTGTTCTGAGCTTCAATGAAAATAAAATTTCTACTCTGGAAAATGTATTGTATCACAAATGCTCTTTACTTGCATTTTTGCAAGTTTGCACTCCAGGGAGTTTCTAATGCTCAGTCCCAACACAAATTGCACCTATTAGTTTGCAATTTTGCCAAATTGCTAGAGTTGCAAATAATTGGATTTTTAGCAATCTTTTGGGATAACCGAAAAGATAACAGATAAAACCAGTTAGGAATTTAGAATTATTTTCTGGTAAAGCAGAAGATAAAAGTAAATGCAATCAAAGGAGATGATATATGGTTCAGTTTTGGATTAATTGAATTACAGGAAAGAGAGAGCTTTCCCCACCCCAAACACTGCAAATTTGAATTCTGAAACAATGCTCTGGAGTATTTTTCAAGCTTATGACTGTCTCCACTAGAGGAAAAATGTAGCTAGTGACAGTTATAAATAATGCAGGCTGTATTAATGCTGGGACTGTGGTGTGGTTTGTGCTGTAAGGAAGGTGAAACTCGGCTTTGGCAGGGGGGTAATTTTGAATGAAAGGTTCCAGAAAGCCATAATTTTAAAACTACTATATATCTGACATTAATATTGTCTAAACATAAAGATTCAGCACTGACAATTGTAAGCTGATACATAACTCTGTTAAGGGAAAAGTCAGTGTTTTTGCCAGATCCCTGGTCAATATTTTATGTACTTTCTGAATGCTCCGAGCAGCTGCTGTGATTGCAGTTCACACAGCCCTGGTCTTCTACTCCAAACAGCAATAAGAGGAGAAATTTGGGTGCTCACAGCAAGTAACAATTAGCAGGGTGGCTCCGGGCCAGGCTAACTTAAAAAAATCCAATACTTTTCTGTGACCTACTGCAGCATCAAGTTCTCCTTCAGTAATTTTCCTTGCTTTCTCACTTTCATCAATACTACCTTACAGCAGCAAAGCCAATTCCTTTACATGTACCTTGTTGATCTGACCGTCGTCTTCTATCTAACTCTTTTTCTGGCTGCAAACTCTTCTCACCAGATTGCAACTGCCACGCTAAAAGATATATTTTGAGAGAGTGAGGGTCAAGAAGAAAGCTTTGCAATGTTTAACTCCACAAATTTTGGCACCAGCAAACTCTGCTCAGTTCCCATTAGTCCTTGGGAAGTTCTACCCTAGGCAGCTCTTTCTTCTGTTTCTTTCTGTGTTTCTGCTCGTGCCTCTGCCCCTACCCCACATATCCCTGTGCTTCTCCCTGGGTCCTGCCTGCCTTTTTCTCCAGAGTGCTCCAGCGAGCTCTGCTCCTTCCCAGGGAACCCTGGGAATCTCACCAAGACCTCATGAATACAACAAATAACTTGCCTCACTTTTTTGTTTTGTTTTGTTTTAGTTTTACCTATATATATACATATCTGCTGAGCTAAGCTCTACCTTGTACAAACTTGAGTCGTTGTCTGTGCAGCACACTCTAGCTTTTTATCTTCCACTGAAGCTTCTTTTCTGTATTTCTGAAATTATGTAACAGCAAAGAACTGTGACTGAGCAAAATTTAAAGAGTTTGGAACATTTATGGAGATTTGCTCTGTTTCTGCTATTGATTGAATTGAAAAAAAAATTTCGTATGTAACCATTTCTTTTTACTATAAAATCTTTGTTGTTTCTGACCTAAGAGAAAATGAAAAATAAAGGTCTGCCATCTGGATAACATGAAGAGCTTAAATTCAGATTCAGTTATAAAGTACAGAGGAATGTGGTAAATTTAATTTTCCTTATTTTTTATAATTTAATAGTTATCAAAAAGCAGAATTTAAATTATATTTAATTACTACAAGTGAGAGAAACCTAAAAATAAAATGGGGAAAACCTTCTTTTATGCTGAAGTAATAGTGCTTTCAAATAAATGGGTGTTTAAACAAGTGATGCCTGTTAGATCTCAGAACTTTGAGTTGCTGCTTCTGATATATTTGTGAATTTGTAGCTTGTGTGTCTGAGTTGGTAGTGAAACTCAGCTTATAGGAGCATTGGGAAAATAGTAAGCTTTGCAAACTGATTTCACAGCAGATGAAAAACTAAGTGAAAATTTATGCCATAAAACTTTGAGTGGCTGGATTCAGAGAATGTTTAACATGTATTTGCAAGTAAGTTATTTTCATGCAACTCCTGTCAGGTAACTGATGGGTCTTTCATGAGGGCTAAGGTGAAAGCAGAGGTGCTCTACATAAATCACTAAAATTAAGGTCTGTATTGCATTATAATAGCACTGTGCTTGATTAAATCATGTGGGCTCTGCTTTCGCTCGTGGAGAGCCATGAGAAGTCTTGGTGCTGATGAGGGTGAGGGCTGTCAGCACCTCACTCACAGAAAACAGCCTGGCTACTCTCGAAGGGTTGCAGTTCTTACAATGGAAGAAGTCCTTTCAACATAAATCAATATCTCAAAGCCATGGAAAGGCTGTAGCAAGGCAAATAAATAGTTGCACTACTGCCATTGCTGCAA
This sequence comes from Pipra filicauda, assembly GCF_003945595.2. NCBI lineage: Eukaryota > Metazoa > Chordata > Aves > Passeriformes > Pipridae > Pipra > Pipra filicauda. The sequence goes on along the minus strand of NW_024104976.1, from coordinate 4,006,789 downwards.
TCACTGAAGTGCTATAAACATCAGCAGCTTCAGAAATGAATGAGATAGTAAGTGGCTCAGTTAACGTAGTTATCTAATTAGGCTGGGTGTAAAAGCATGCTTTAATCTCCCTAATTACCTACCTGCTGGAGAATGAACAGTTAATAAATAGGAGAGAGGTTTGGTTTTTGCAGGAGGAATACCAATACAAGACCTTCCTTTCCTGCAAAAATCCTTCTTGGGAAAGCAACAACTCAGAGCTGTGTCGGTGGGGAACAAACTTAGTATTCAAAGGGCAAGTTATGCAGACTGGGATAATTTTATTTGCATAGAAGTGTGGATGTTCATGCTGGTAACTATCTTTGAGTAGGTTTTGTTTGATTTCCCCTTAAGTTTCTGACATTTTGGGGACTTAATACTTGTTATATATGGCAATTTGATTTAATGTAAATTATTATCTCAGGAAAAAAGAAAAGCATTATTGTTAGTCCTGCTTTAACAGGAAGCTGAACCAGACCTGTGGAGCTTCCTTCCCAAAACAGTTTTCTAGTGCAAAAAATCATAGATTCCCAAAGGTTCTTCCCCCTGGAATTTAACAGGAATTAAATATTAAGGATTACATTTTTTAAGGAGGTATTAAAATCTTCTGCAGTTTTGATTTTTTGCAAGATGTATAGGAAGCCAAAATATCAGCTCTCAGGGTATCTCACCAGTGCAGAAAGGCATATCCTGAGCCTGGAGAACTGGTGAAAGCAAATACCTGTGAGGTACTAGTGAAAACAGTGAAATAGAGACTCACTGTCAGGCCAGCACCTTATCTAAGAGTAAATTCATATAGAAATATTTTCTGTTACACACTTAAAATACTCTTCTTTTAAACATCCAGACACACTTGAAAATGATTTAGGAGTTCTCTGTGCACTCCTGGTTGCACTGGATCATTATTCCCTGCTCTTATTGGAAGGACAATGCACTTCCTAATTCCCTATAGCTACTCAAAATCATACTTAAAGTAGACTGAAGTTGACATACACATTGTAAGTGCAGCAAACCATGTGTTAAGTCTTGTGACAATAATAAAATACATTTGTTTATGGGGGAAAACTCCAATTTTTTTCTCTGAATTAAATCCTCTCCTCTCCCTTCCTCTTCTCTCATTTGTATTTCTCCCTCTCATCTTACTTGAAAAAGGTCTCTTTTTCATGAAAGACAAATATTTAGAAATCGTTATACAAAACATTAAGACTTCTAATTTTGTCTGGTTGCTTTTGACATTGGTAATGAAGCCCTGACAGTATCTTTTTAGGCCATAAATATATCTTCTAATATGTCTAGTGAGGAAATGAATTATATTTTTGAGAGGACACCTTCTCTGGGTGCTTATATTGGAACACTGGGCTTTAACATGATGGGAGACAGAAATATTCATGAAGGCACCTGGATACTCAATGTGTTCTTTATTGGCTCTTCTGAATGTATGTTTCTATTAAAATAACAGCAACAACAATAAATAGATGTCTGCCCTCCTTGCAGGGATGATGCCCTGGGAATCTCTGCTCAGGGTGGCACATCCTGGCTGCCAGTTTTATTGCAGGAAACCAGGAAATGCTATGAAGAGCTGGGACAGATGGGATGGCAAGGAGGCAGGCAAGTGGGCTGGGAGCCAGAAAGTTTCAGTCATTAGGGTTGACTAAACTGACTTGCCCTTGCAAAAGTTTGCTGGATCGGCATTTTTTGATGGAAAATTTTTGTCTATGTCTTTTGAGGAACAGAACTGCTTTTGAACAAAGAGCACCTTCCCTTGCCAGACTGGATTTTTCACCTGGCTGGCTGTCCCCCTTGGATTAGGGCTGCAGGACAAGGGTAGGTTGTTTCAATGGGGCAGCAATGGGTGATCTCTGACATGAACTCAGCAAAGGGCACCTGGTGCTTCCACTGAGACCCTGGGAGTCCACTCCAGGAGACTGAGGTAGTCACAGCATTTCTTGACTGCAAAATCTAGAATTACTGTCACTACTGTCACTCAGTTCGTAGATAGACTAGACTAGAGACAGACTAGTTGAGCTCATATTTTCTGATTTCACTCTGAATATGCCTAAATCAAGTGAGTAGATTTTAAGGAATAAAACATTTTTCTTACAGCAAAGTAGCAGTACCCTGTGAGATTTCTGCAGTATGCTGAAAGGTCCCTGAAAACACCCATCTTGTCTTTTGTTTTGCAAGTACTCAAGAGGGATGGTGTCTACTGTTACTCTCTGTGGCACTGAACCACTAATTAAGCCCCCTCTTGCCCTGTGGGGACTTGTATATTGTTTCTCAGAAAAGTGGCTTCTATATTTTTATATATTTGTATATTATTTTTAGCAGATCTAGTTATAGCAGCTGTCTTGCTTCCTTTGCCTTACTTTTTAAGCATGGAATTTGATTACATCCTTGTCTTCTCTGAAGTATGAAAAGCCATTTACAGTATTGTTGACATGTCAGTTATAATGCCTTCCCTTCTGCTCTTCAGAGAGACTACCAAAGGGGATTTGATGTGAGGGAGATCAAGATTTTCTGATGATCAATTTTAATATAGGCAGATGAACAGAATTTTTAAATCAGCTTTACTGTTTGACCTCAGGGGAAAAAAGAACAATCTATATCACGATGATTGAATATAATCAATCTTCATATACTTTTTTTGTTGATTTTGTCTCTCCCTCCTTAATTTAATAAGATCTTTTTATACTTATATGAGGAAACTTACTGCAAATTTTCTAGTGCAAATTATTTTTTGTGTCGTGGTTTACTTCGCCTCAAACCATTATGCAAGTTTTTCTAATTGAAATTTGGGTTATTAACTAGACGAAAGTATTTTTCTATTTTTTTTTTCCCCAGCTTGTTTGGCAGTGCTTGCTAACTAATAACAGCAAATTAACAGGTAAGGAATAAAATTTGAAAACTTTGCTCGGGCAAAGCAGGAGAAGGGATGGGATGTTAGGAGAGTCCCCTCTGCTCTTTTCTCAACCATTTGTGCCCCAAGCAGCACAACAGGCTGTACAAGCCACTGCCGTGCCAGGGGCGGCTGCTCAGCCATATGGGCCCAGCCAGGAAACACAGGATGTGTCAGAAACCTTGGCTTTGCTGCCCAAGCCCAGATCACCTGGGCCACACACACACAGCAGGATCCTGGGCCAGGTTCCATTCTGGGCAATGTGCAAATGGCTGAGTTTGGGCATGAGACGCACCTCTGATGTTTATAGCCTTTTAAAGCCTTTTCCCTTAATAAAGACTTTCTGCTCCAGCCCATCTGAGGTTTGATTTATAACTTAGTCATGTCTTAATCACTGAACAGGAAATCTGCGTTATTTACTTTCACATATGGTGTGACCACTACAGAGCCTGAACTAAAACAGAAGGAAATCTTTTAGATTAAGCAATAAAATGGAAAATCTTGGAGAATAATTGGTGTTAGGACAAGTACTGTTACAGTAGAATGAGGCATTTTCTGTCTTCCAAATGATAGGAAAAGTCAAATGAACAGCGATTATCCGTAGACAATTTTTTACTTGTTTTTCTTCAGAAAGATTGATTTTCTTCTGATGGATCAAAGAAAAAATCCAATATCTTCACAGTAACAGCTAATAGAAAACAAGGAAGTAACAGAAAATAAAGTTGCCAAACTTTATATCCCTTCGGGATCAAGGATCATTGAGTCATGCAAAGAGAAAGTGAAGCAGCAGAATGTAGAAGTTCTCTAGAAGAAAAATGGAACACAGAGATTTACTTTCCTCTCACTGACAAGGTCAACAGACACTCTCCTCTGCTGCTTCAGTGTAATTTCTGCATGTAAACTTTGGTCAGGTTCAGTGAAAAAAACTGAGTATTAACTGCAGTGCAATGAAAATACCTTTACTTACGGAAACATGCATTTGTCACGAGTAAATGTACTGTGAAGTGACACAGTAGAATGATACTTGTAATTGGGGCTGGTTGCTGCATTGTTTTCCATGCAGCCCAGAGACAGCCCTAGACCTGAGAGAGAGGACACCCCCATAGGGGCTGTTTATGGGCCTGAGAAGCTGTAAGTCAGAAGAGAGCACTGAAAATTGCTGTATTAGAAAGCGAAAAGCAGTAGAATGAAGCACTGTGCAAGGACATGGTAGGAAGGGAAAAAGAGGTTTGTTCTCAGGTAATTTAATTATAATTTGTCCTTTCCAGTGGGTCTATGTTTTCTTGCTTTAAAAAGTTATCTTATTCTAGTTTTCCATATTTTTCATTTCATTGAAGGCTGGTTTTGCAGATTGAAAACCTTTAGTGCCCTTTAGCTTTTGAAGTGGTGAAGCAGTTCCACCCTAAGGTACTGGCCAGGTCAGGTCTTGTAATATACAAGTCAGAGGAGAAGAATATATAGCCTAATATGTCTAGTAATTTAGAAATTCACTCTTGAAAAAGGAAGGGCATAGAAGAAAAGCAGCCTCCGGTAAAAAGTCCAGACAGCCAAAATATCTAATTTTGTTCTTCTGACATGTGCTGGTAGAAAGATCTAGGACAGTCTATTGTTTCAGTTCAGAAAAATAGGCAGTAGCACAATGCAAGAGATCTCAGAGGGAAAAAAGCCCCATAGAAACAGAGCTTTGGCACATGTAATTTTCTATTTTGAAAGTTAAGTATGTCTAACCACTGTAACTGGGGTAGTCAGTGAACACAGACTGTCAGATTACAGAAATCCTCCTGTAATCCTCCTATCCTGGGTAAAACAGCAGGCCCAGCATCCTGTTTACATATTTCCCCTCCTACAAAGTAGATTCCTCACTTCCTTCTTGGGCTTCATAAATATGCAGGGTATGAATCAAAACACAGAAACACTGTCACTGCAGAAAATACATGATTTTTCCAAGCTATGGCTATGATCCTCAGGGAGTTGTCAATGTCATGGGATTTGTGTTTGTGCTGAGATTACTTGGTTCTTTTGTTTTCATGGTCTCATTCTATTTCATAAAAAATTCAAATGTCTTTCAAAATAGTTTTTAAATCAGAACTGATAAGCAAAGTAACTGTTGGGGGTGATGCTGATGTCACATTCACCACATACTTCAATTTTACCTCTGTCCACCCACATTCTAAACTTCCCTCCTGGATAATACACCTTAACTTCCATGTTCTTCTGATTAATACCAAAGATATATTTATCTCCTTCATATCAGAATTGTTTTGACTAATTATGTTACCCATGCACATATATTTAACCTCTTAGTATGGCATGAAAAGGCATATCAATTACTTTTTATAAAAAACTACTTTATTTTGCATGAGTGTAGAGCCTTTAGCTTTGCTTTGCATTCAAATAAATCTTAAAAAAGTGGGAAGAATGTTGATGACATTGACCACTTTAGCTCCAGGGTTTGACACTCTAAATCTGGTTAAAATCTAAACTCTCTAATGTTTCTTTATCTCTACTGATCAAAAAAAAAAAAATAGTAGTGAGGGCTGAAATTCTAAATGCTCACTGAAATGCAGCAGCACAGTGATTTGCTTGCTTTAGCTATGATCTTTCGTGCTTCCCTGGCTGTTTAACTAAAATAATTTTTGTCTCTTATAGCATTTTGCAGGCTAGTGATTGGGAACCTTTTGGAGAAACTGTGTAAGCCAGCAGGGGGTTATTCAGATCCTATCTCTACTATTAAATTTTTAAGTCCTGTGGTCACAACTGATGACAGGTTTGGGGAAGGCTGGTGGCTGCTTTGTAGTTTTTTCCTTCCAGCAAGACCCGCAGTGTCAAGCACCATACGCCTCTATCCTAATCACAGGGGCGTGCTGCTGCAGAGCTGTTCTTATCATGTTTTCCTCCCAAGCTTCAATTCTAATAAGGAAAGTGCTAAGTGCCAGATTTCTCTATTGTAAACTAATGAGTTCTGATTTGACAAGCAGCGATGAAAGTCAAATATATTTTAGGCAGCAAGGGAGTTTGATACTCCGCTTGTTTGACATTACCGAGGCATTTTGCTGGTGGTGTTTCTGCATGTTAACTAGCCTAAAGTGAAAAGGTTTGGTGAAAATCTAGAGAAACATTTGTTTTTTAAGAATTGGGTCTCAGGCTAGTTGTGACAGTGCCTGGCTTATGTGGGAAATGGGAATTATTATGCTCAAGCCTAGAGGAGTGCTCTGAGCTGTTTGGGTGAAAAGTGTTGTGGTTAATACAAACAGCAGCATTCTCCTGTTGGGGCAGTGCAGAAGGAATGCTCTTGCACAAAAGGTATTGAGACTTGATCAGCTCGTGTCTCTGACTGCAAAGTGATCACTTGATGTTGTTTTGTTGTATCAATCCTTTCCTGTTATCAGTCAGGTCGATTGAATTTGCTTGGTCAACCCAGGCAGTTTTAAACTAACAAAATGAAATCCAGAGTGGTGAAATGCACATTCTTCATTCTGGAAACTGTAGCTTTTACCTGTCATAGGTATACTGTAAAGACACAGGGATATGCAGTGAAGTTTTTCATAGAATACAGCTTGGTAATACAAGCACTTCAAATACATTATCCATATTATTGTGCAGGGTTTCTTAAAAATGGAAGTAGTTGTTGTTACATCAGCCTCTGGTGTTTTGTGGCAACACATATGAAGAAAATTGTAATGAACCAAGTCCTTATAAAAATTGAAAATGCTAGCAGAACTTAATTACTGGCAGAGGGCAGCAGAAAGAAAACTCACAGTCAGATGAATAGCTCCCCTAAAGGTTTTAATTTTTAATTATAGATTAAAGAAAGCCTTTGCCGAGTTGCATAAGATCAATATGAAATACAGATCATTCATCCACACTACAGTGCACTAGTGGCACAGTTATAAATATCCGAAAGGAAAATAAAAGTAATATAAACAGCCCTATTTTCTGAGGACAATCCCTTCAACTTCCAACACTGCTGTGTGCTGTGCTGTACTGCAGGCTGCTCACGAGCAGTGGCCACGTTCCCGAGGCCTGGAAGCACGCAACAGAGGAAACATGTAATTAATGATTGCGTATATTCCTCACGATGGAATTCTCCCCAAAGGTCCCCTGTGGTGGATGTTTGGCCGGCAGGTGAGGAGCTGCAGTGTTACATAAGGACGTTCCCAGAGTGCCGTGCCTGGCACAGCCCAGGGAGCACAGTTCACTTCAGTGGGACAGAGCTGTACTTCGAGTCTCAACTGGGGCATTTGATCTCTCTGCCCAATTTTCACTCAGATTTAGTTGCTGAATTACTGACCTTTTTCTGCTCTGAGACAGTTATTCTGAAGTTATTAAATTAATAATTGGTGTATTGAATGATAATGTTTAGCATAGCTAACAATCATGCTATTATGTAGGAAAGAATGAAATCAGATTCAATTTTAATTTAACGAACCTTTTATTCTTTTGTGTTCTGAGTAATGCTGAGACTGGTACTTTAGTTTCATTTCATACTCAGATAAGAGTATTAGGTTGTTGTATATTTTAGATACCCTTTCTTTTGACAAGTGAGGTAGAGTTATCTCCACTGACGATTTTCTGATGCAAACCAGCTGTAATCAAGGCAGACACCCCGGTGAGCTGGCTGCACGGGTGATGTGAACTGGGCTTACACTGTCTTTGTGAAGATTTGCTCTTAACTCCTGGTGCTGCAAGCTAGCTCACTTTGCTATTCACAGGTTCACAGAGGTGCTGATGTGATAGCTTTTGTTTTATGAAAGCCAAGAGGGTGTAAAGCTGCATTGATGGGAATGAGGAACAAGTAGTGCTGGAGCTGTTCGCTGCAAATGCCAAAGATAATTAAGAGGCCTTCACTGAGCCTGATTGTGGAGGTATCTAATTCACTACATAATTGATTAGTAGCAATTATGTTTATAAATCAAATTAACAAGACTCTACCAATGTTCTTCCAGTTACCCATCACTCTGTCAGCACTGCTGGTCAATGCTGTAGAAATATTGTCTTTTTTTCTGGTTTGCATGTCAGAGACAGAAACAAACTCATGTCTGAGGCAGACTGTACCTTTTAATAGTGTTTCAGACAGAAACTTGTCACGTGTGTAAGACTGCAGAAGAAACCAGCTTTTGGCAACACAGTCCTTGAGTGAGACTGTCTTAAAATATGAAAACTTCTTCTGTCCTGCTGTGGGGGCATGGGGTGGATGGTACTGTCTTCAGCTTGTGGAGTTGGCAGGGGGAGCAGGACCTGAACAGCACATCCAGAGTAGCTGAGGTTACTGGCAGGTAATGAACCCTCTCAGGTGCTCCTTTCTGGGAACCTCCCCTCTCTCAAATCTCTTATCAAAGAAGGTAGCTACTAGAAATCCCAGGAAGGATAACAGCTGTATGCCTTTCCATAGAGCAGCCTCTAGAGAAACGTTGAGTAGTGTTCCTTGTATTTTACTTTGTAGCAACTTCAGTTGTCAAAAATATGAAATTTTCTTTGCACTCATTAGAAACAAAGGGAGCTGCAAAGAGGGGGGACTTGCTCTGCAAAACTTAAGTCAGCTATTTTGACAGATTTCTTAGTGTTGCTGTTCAGCTGAGAAAGAATGTCCAGAATTTCTCATCTTTCAACAACGTGAATAAAAAACTTTTCACAATAATTCTGTCCCAGCAGCCACACATTGTTAGTGAGCTCTTTCCCTCTTGCCTGCAGAGGGAGGCGTCAGGGCTGTTGCAGTTCTGCCTGCAGTGTTTTTCACTTGATGTTGCTGCCTAAAAGCACCAAAGGCTGTGGGACATATTTATACCAGGGAGAAAGTTGCAAGAAATCTCAATATTATTTCAGCACTGGATGTCATAGAAAAATGTTGCTTGAGGTTATGGGTGCAGAGGAAGAAGTGAAGAGGTGAAAAACTAGATGTAAACAGTGGATGCAGCTGGCAAGAAGATCCTGGTCATCAGCCAAAAACATCAGACTGCACATCAGACTGCAATAGATACAGAGTGACATTTCAAGGTGACTAAGTTAGTATGGCTCTAGCATTAGACAGCCCCAAAGTGTGTATTCAAGAAGGAGCATAAAAAATTAAAGATTTTTCTTTATAATTCTTTGTAGCTGTATACATCTGAGGAAGCAGTAAGTCAAGGACAACCCTTTAAAAATAAAGCGTGGCTGTGCAGAGACTCCTGAGTAGTGCACTGAAAACACTGTCTCTGTGGATGTGTGTGTGTTTCCCAGGCTTCTGGGAGGGCTGCACAGACCCCTGCCATGTGTGTGCTGTGCTCCCTGAGTTCAGTTCTTTCGGTCAAATGGCTTTGTCAGAGCTCTCTGCTGTTGAGACACCTGTGACACAGAGCTCTTTGTTGTTAAGGAGTGTTATTACTTCTAACTCCAATGCTCCCTACCAATGGCCTTTCTCCTTGCTACGACTTGTATTTTGTATGCATACCATTGGAGAATATACATTATCCCAAACATTTTAGAAACTAATGTACTGTATCAATATTTTAAAGAGCTCTGAAGACTTTGAATGTCATAGTGAGAGGAGGCATAGTTTGAAAATTAAGGCACGGGAGGCAGGATTTGGAAGAGACTTGGGCTGTCTGCCCAGTTTGTTCACAGATGTGCTGCATGACCTTGGCCAGCCGTGCAGGACTGCCTCAAGCTCGGACTCCTTCTTGGGCTGGGAGTAGTTCTGATGACTGCAGAGAAGACTCAACATGCTGTGAGATACTGTGCAAAGCAGTAGAGTGTGATCTTTAATAATTTTACCATATTCTTGCCCATAAAGCATTTTTTTCCTTCACAGAGGTGCTATAGATTAACTGAACATCTCTTCTTCATGAATGAAAGAGCTCTTGCTCTAACAGAGTGGGTTATTGCTGTGTGGAGAAGGTGACTTCCAGAGCTCAGCAGAGGTGTTTCAGTAGAGTGTTTTGCATCAAATCGAAGCAACTCCAATTTCACCATCTGCAAATTAAAATCTGACAGTGAAATCCAGCATCATGAGGGGTTTATCCAGGCCCTGTTTGTGGTAGGGCCAGAGAGCAAAGTAAAATTTCATGGTATTTCCCGGGGTTTTCTTTCTGCTTGCAGAATTCTTTGTGGCAGGTATTATTTTAATTACATTTGGTATTAAAACTCAAACAAAACCACAAGTCCAATAAATATACTTATGTCCAAAATTGCATGTATTTTTGTTGGAGGGTGGGAGAGTTCAGAGTTTTGATTCCATAGCTCTCTGTACCAGTAGCAAGGCCTGTCACTGTACAGGGATTTTTAAAGCAACTCTATGAATTAGGCTGGAAGGATGAACAGAGGAAATACAAATCTCAAAACAGCAATAGGAAGACTTGAAGAAACAAACAAACAAAGAAAGAAATTACTTTGTAACACTGTATTTGCAATTCACAGCCTGCTACCAGGACTTCTCTCTATGCCTTTCTGATCTAGGAACTAAACTTCACAGATTTCAAAGTCTTTGGTTTTCTTATGGCTTCTTTCATCAGCAGTTTAGAGTCCCACTTCCCTGGACTGAACAACAAGGAGTGAATTTAACCCATTGTTTTAATGGAAATCATTTGAGTGTGACTGAGAGCACCTTCTGTTTTTGCTGGCACTCCATGGGCCACTTGAGTGAGAAACCAGAGCAGGTTTAGTGAGAAACCAGAGCATCAAGAGACATGGCCTTTCCAATAGTGAGAGAGGTACAAAGCAATAAAGTTTATTTTTGATCTAGAAGTCAAGGTATATAAGTCTGACTACCACAAAAAGCAAAGGTACTAGCAAAAAAAATGTAATTATGGATTTTATACAAAGAACAGGAAGATATTTCAAAGTCATAGGGGAATTTAAGCTGTTGGAGAGTAATTGCAAAAACTAAAGATGGACCAGCAAGCAAGGACTGGTGTCCCTGACTTTTACAAGTGGCTCTATGAAATCTTAATGATGAGAAAATGTCAAGGCCTCAGACTGTACTCCTTAGGCAGAATGTCCTCTTTTGTATGCATTCCTGGAGATCTTGCTGGGCTATTTGCTCTTCCAATAAAAGGAACCTTTCTATGAATTAGTAGTATAAACCCATCTAACACCTCTGGTTTTGTGGAAGGTTCCCATTCAGATTATTTCACTACTATAGGACTTGAAATCAGAGATTTTAAAAAACCATATACAGTAAGTTATGTGAAGTTAAAAGTCTTGCAAAATTGAAGTACTTTATGAGTTGCCTTCATTATAAAGTATTCTTAAAACAATTTAGCAGAAATTTAAGTCCTTTGTGTTCTCTAGAGTGAATGTGGGTCTGTAAACCATCATCCTGCTGTATTTGTGGATCAACTGAGACTGGAAGCCAAAACCAAATTTCCTGTTGTATCCTCTACCAATAGAGTTGATGTGCAGTCTTACTGAAAAAAGGTCATCATCCCTTAGTCTGTATGGTCCTACCGGGAAAAACTTGCTCTCTGAAGAATGCTAGATGCAATTTTAAAAGAATTCCAAACGGTAGGTTTTTACTTAGATCAGAGATTTGGAGACATAAAATGAAACTTCAGAACAGCTCAAACATTTGTTGTAACTTTTGTTGAGATTAAACTGTCAGCTGCAGAGCTTTAAAAGAAAATATTACAGATCTTATTTCTGTAACCTTTTTTTTTTATCCCCCAAGCAGCATGGCAAATAGGACAGCTGCATCATGTTTTCACCCTGCAGAGCACTTGTAAATTTAAATAATTGTAATAGAGGTTAGTGTGTGGTTGATGTCACTTGAACTGCTCAGTACATATTGACAAAGAATCAGGACAATTTTATAGGCAAATGCTGATCTATCATCCCCTCACAGACTACTGTCATGATATTAATGAAAAAAGTGTGATGTTATATTTGATGAATTCTGACCTACAACATGAATCTTGCCTGATATATTGGTAATTTTTTTCACCTATACTTTCTGTATTGATTGCATTTGGTTTCTCGTATTGCAAGTTTAAACCTACTGATAACAGGCTTTCTGCTCTTAATTACATATTGCAGACCTTTTATAAATAATGCAGAGCTCCTGCCACGGTTCCACAGGCCACAAGATTAAACCCTCAGATCCACACAAACTTCTGTTGGATGGATGCCATCCTTGGTTGGGCTGAAATGTTTTACAGCTGTTTGTTTGAGTGTGTTCTGCATTAATGGAGTCATAAAGGAAGGAGGGAATAGGTAAGTAAATCCTCATTTAACTTTTTCAGGCTAAACCTGTGAGCTTCCTCACTCCCACATCAGTTCTCTCCACCCAGTATCACTTACAGTGCATGTTTCTGACTGCTGCTTCCATAGGCTGTTCCAAACATGTTAAGTGGTTTAGAATTGGTGTCTCTATGCTTCAGGTGTTGAATAAACTTTCCACTGAAAGAGATGACTGTCTGTAGTGTAGCTTTATAGCAGAGATATGCTTTGATGCTTAAGTTTGCAAGAGTTACATTCTATAGCTCTGTGTATAAACAGTTGCAAACACCTTCTTTTTTTTTTAAGCTCTTATTCAAGAACATCGCATTGTTACATTTTGTTGTGCTGAAGTCAGAAGACAAATCAGGCAGTGCTTGCAGTGGAAAACACTGGTTTATTTCAAAGTTTTAAATGTATAGAATGTTTTTAAAGTAGCACACTTCTAATTCCAAGCTATGGCTTTCGGGTCTTTTTCTCACTCAAGATCCTCTTGCAAGAGCTACAGGGATAGTTATTTTCACTAATTTCTCTGTGCCCTTCAGGTTCTATGCACTATGTTTAATTCTAAAATATTTTTTTCGTAGAAAAAAAAGTAAGGAACACTTTAAACAAATCAGCATATGCTAATAGTTACTAATGAATAGAAACTTTAAAATAATACAAGCAAGTCTTTAATTTCTTTCTGACCATACAAAACAGGGTCAGAAAAACAGGCTATAAAGACTGTAAAAGGGTGGAAAAAGAGCAAAGATGGAAGAAAGATGAGGCTGTGTACAGTAAATATATATAAGCTATAATTTGGAAGCTACTTGGGGAGCACTAGTCCTTGACTAACAAAAAGAAGGCTTACGTAAAATTTAACTGGAAAAGTTTACAGAGTTTTTTTGTGTAGGGAAAATAGAAAAGTATAAAGGAGAGAAGAGAGTGCATCCAAAAAACTACTGACAAAACTGTCATTTGGCTCCCCTGAGAGTGAGCAGTGGCAAGAATGAGAGACAGAAAGGTCAGAGAAAGAATAATTGGAAATGGCTATTTATAGCCACTACTGCATACCTCCTAGGTGTTTCATTGCATGAAAATGCAGACTAAACCAGGAGAAGTTAATGCAAGTAAGAAAGGTCAGGGAGGTAGTAATTGCTGAATGACATTAATTGAATCTTAGTGGAATTGTTGAGGTGGGAAACCCATTCGGAAACCCTGTGGAAAAAATAGCTGCAGAAAATATAGAAAGTATTCAAATGAACACGTTACTATACTTCTAATAATATTTGTTTTGTCTCTTGCATGACAATGTTTTGGGTAAGTAGGAGGAAAGTGTTGCAGGTCCATACCCTGTTTGCAGAGCAGAACTACTGAAAACTCTGTGTTCCCAATGGAGGCTGTTAATGAAAATACCGAGATGAAAATGACTCTGACTAAATCTCAGGTTTATGCTCTGGGCTAAGGGAATGAAACCTACAATGATTATAAATGAAAGATCTTAGTTCAAGGCATTACTAGAAGTTATACATTAAAGAACAAAGCAAACCCGACTGAGTTGTTCTCACAAGAAAAGGAAGTTGATTAAAAATTATCCGTAAGGCTTGGGCTACGATCTCAGCCCTGCAGAGATCTTTCCCTCTGTGGGAGAGGCTGATGCCCTTGGCTGGGGCTTGGCCCCCTGGCAGAGTAATTGCCTTATCCAGGGGGATGAGCTACAAGAGGTTCTGAACTTCGAGACGTTCCCTAAACATACTTGAATCAAGTCATCTTTCTTTGTTATTGTGGTGATTCCACACTGTTTTGACCATTGCTCAGAGTCACTGAACTTTCAAATAGCGTTGCTTTGCTGAGCTCTTCTGACTAACGAGCCTGTGCGTCTGTAGGAGGTACCAAGCTCATTGCTATTCATTGCAACAAAAAGCTCCCTGAAGCTCTCCCCTCCCTGCCCGCCCCCGTGACAGCGTTAACTATGGCACTCTTAAAAGCAGAATTAGAGTCCTCACACGGAACTCTTCTGTTAGAGTGCCATCAGACGTTCCTTATCAGGTACTCTGAAAGGAATAGTGCTGTCCCCGTCATGGCACACCTTTGATATCCTGATCACCTGCGAGCAAGGCGGGTCAAAGACCCAGTCTGGGAGTTTTCCTTTTTCGATTGATCTCTTAGAGGTTAAGAACAGCAACAAGAGCTGAACTGGAAAATCTCACTAAAACTTAGAAATAGGAGTTGAAAGCATTTAATCTTTTCATGACCATTAGTAATTGCAGGGGAGTCTCCTCTGCCCAGGACCCAGCAGTCTGGAATAACCACGATTGCAGCAGATTCTGCCTCTTTGAATGTCTCTGTCTTTCTCATGATGATTTTTCATGATGATTTCTGTCTTTCTCATGATGTATTCTTTCCTCTTCTATTTATGGGAGAATAAGAGATTAGTTTATATCTTCATGACCAACAATCTTTAACTGACAGAACAAAAGAATTAATTTTGCTAATGTATTTTCAGTTATAGTTTAAAATTTGTCAGAATCAAAACCTTATAAATTTTTTTGGTATGTATGAAATAATTCAAGTAATCCAAGAATTTTCAGTCTGTTTAGTACTATGAGCATAAACCTATTTTATGGACTCAGCAAATCTATGAATTCAATTGCCCTTCCTTGAATTTTATTTCACTTTATTTAATTGGTTGGAGAATGTTACACATTTTATAAGTGAAAGAACAAACTTGTGAGCTGTTGTATATTGGTATCATGTGAATTTAATTTTAATATATCCCAAATAACCCCACTGTAACTTTATTGCGTTCTCTTTTCAATAATATTTGATTTATTAAAAAGACATGGCTAAAGTGATAAAGCCTTGGAGCAAATTCATATTCGTTTAACTAATTGTCTTCAATGGAATTAAATTAGCAGGTAATATAAGGTGCTTTTTTTTTTACCTATGCCACTGGAATTACCTCCCAGTTCTGGAGACAGCAAGAGAACCAGAAGCCAAACACATAATTGAAAGTATTTGCCTGGTTTATCTGGAGTTTCCAGGTTACTTTTAGTTTTCTTTCCAGCTTTCTAGTTCAGGACCCTTGTAACAATAACCAGTGAACCAGTATTTTCTGCTGCATGAAGTGTTAACAACTTGTTGATACATCAAAACCAATTCAGTATAATTGCTGTTTATTTTGCTGTGAGTGGTGAATATGGACATGGATTTTGACACACACCTTGATATTTGACTGCTGTAACAGTTCCTGTCTGGGGATCATGAATAACAGCAATGAGAACTATAGTGCATGTAAGAGAAATTCTTGACTCTGTGAGCATGTTTTTCAGAACTTTTTCTTCTATAATAAGACTCAGAAAGTCTAAGCACTGTGACATAATGAGGTAGGAAATATGGCAAGGGAAGGCTGTGAAATGTGCTGTTTTATACAGAATTTTGCCAAGGGTGCAGTACTGCTGAAATACATTTACTTAGATTTAGATTTTAGATTTTTATTGTCAGGTTGTGTACAAAAAGCAGTTCTGTCTTTTGAGGTAGATTTTGCTTCCCGTACTTTGCAAGTTTTTCTTTGAACTGGCTTTTCTTTCTGTATTGGAAATGAGGGAATAAATATGTTTCCATTGAGCAAGTGGTTTTAAGAAACATGGTACTAAAATGACATTTAAATCAAGCTCCATCTGATGAACCACTGAAAGTCTGGGACATTTAGTGATGGGATATTTAGGAGGAAAAGTGCAGTCCATGTGGGAACCTTTAAGATTAGCAGAGAACCGTAAAGTACAGAAAGGGAACTGAGAGGGATAACAGGCTGGAGGACACAAAGAATGCTGCAATGTGTTCCTATTTGTATTTTTCATTTATAGGAGTTGAGACATACAAATCTAAATGTCTTCTGGTGAATTTAATTAAATGTGAGAATTGCCTCATAACTAAGTGGCAGAAATGCCCCAAAGGGAAGACCAGATATTGAACTATGTCATCTTTCCAAAAGAATCTTGCATAGGCTCATGAGAGCTAATGAGGACACAGCAAAACACGTCTGCAAACAGATGAGAAATTTGTCATCTCCATTTATTAGTGCTGTGTTAATTTTGAGTGTATAATTCACACGAAGAAAATGTTGAAATGTGGTCTATGGACTATACAGCAGACTTCTCCTAAATAAAAAAATGTATTTAATGTTATAATTGATGCACCTCTGCCCTTTATAAATGAACAACAGCAGCATCAGATGTTTTCCAAAGGTTCTGACACTTTTCAGTTGTAGTTTTATATTTTCCACTTCAGTAGTGAAGTGGAAAAAAAAAATTAGATCATAATCTCCCTTCCGTAGAACCAGTTTTAATCTTCTTGAATCATTTCAACTTTATGATATTTTGTTACTTCAGTGCTTCCAATATGTTACTTGCTATGAGTTTTGATCTCAGTTGGCCATCTCACCGTTTACTATGGTTATTCTGTATCATCCAATTTTCTGCTTTCCCTTTCAGGATTGGTTAATGCACCAATAATGACCTGCATTCTTGATCAATTGCTGAACTTAATTATACCATATAAATAATTTTGGTCAATGTGATTCTGTCATAAAACTCTTGATGCACTGAATAACATTTAAAAACCTCTTTTTCTCCCTCTGAAAAGCATTGAAACAAAGGCAGGAATGGCCATAATTCATTCTTTTTCAGTGACGATATTCTGTATCTTCTTCTAATACATTGGAGATCTATTGAAATATCAAGATATAGATAACAAAACAAATGGCAAACTGTCTAATAAGTGAAAAGTCTTTTCACTCTCATTCATAGGAGCATGATAACTGATGTAGTTAAAAGGAGAAATCGATGTTCCTACCAGTAGCTGGACATAAATCTACGTATTTTGTTCTCCTGTTCTAGCCTCTGAAAATGAAAACCCAATGGCAGGAAAAAGGCTCTTCCCTGTAGGGGTTAAATAAATAAAATAAATTGTCTCTGAGGATGTTCTGATCATGGCAATGCTTGAATACTTAAAGTATAGAAAGGTTAAGTCCAAGCTAAGTCTTTTCTCTTTTCAGAAATGTCACATTAAAGGCAAAGCAATTTGAGGAATGATTGTTGCTGTATTTTTACTTCAGAATGGACCTCTACAAGGTAAGAAATAGAAAGACAGAGAAAGAAGAGGACAAACCTAATAGCTGCATTAAACCAAAGGGCATCTTCAAGGTGGTACAATAATGTACAGTGAGCTGGAATGTTCTTCTCTTTTTGCAAAAAAATTTTAAAGCGTTTCATTTATTTATTTATTTATTTATTTTATTTTCCCCAGTGTGAAATCAAAGTTTCTCTATTCCTGTGTTCCTGACAGCATCACAGTAGAAAGGTATGTTGCTTCATTTAGCAAAGTAGCCTAATTCATCTAATTCTCCTTAGCTTGGAGTTCTGTTGATTACCAACACTAAAAGCATAAAATGCTTTTTTTCTTTGTATACGACAGCAATCAGATATGCATTAGCTTATGAGTCCCATAACTCTACTAAGGGCAAAGATAGCAAGAAAAGGTCATCATGTCTTTGAGGTAAGATAAAATTTTTAAAAAACTCACAACATCATTTGAAAACATTTTTTTTCTTCTTTAAGGAATATTTCCAAGGAAGAAACGATCTCTGCTCTATTCTTGCTTTTCCCCTTTCGCACTATGTTTGTGCAGTGCTAAAATCATATGAAACATTTGCACGTATAAAGTCTCCTGGCTGTGCCTGGGACCCAGAGGAGAAAACACCTTCCCTTTGGGACACTCCTGTGCTCAATGGCAAAGGGAGCACCTGTGGCCCTTTTGTGAGAACACAGTGTGTGTCCACCCAGCCTGCAGTTCGTTCTTCATCAGCGGTAGCAGGAGATGTGGTTTAGGAAGACATCAATGAATTTGTTAATAGGGAGAGAGAGAAACCCAACAAGGCTGAGACAATAATAGATATTATGAAATGTAATTCTTGTCAAAACTGATTTAGGAAAAGCAGACAATAATTGAGATAAATGACTATGCTCCACTGCACCTCTTCCTCCCTCCACCCCTCCAGCACTACAGGGACACATGAATGTGCTTTTGCTTTTTTTAGTGTTGGCTCTTTGTCAAGGTTATCATTACTTGACTTTCTGATACTGTGTTGTAAAGTTCTAGTCAAATTCACTGTTGTTGTGTCTGGAATACAAGGCACGATTTCCAGGGCTTCTCTCAGAAACATTCACTAACCAACCGAAAGCAGTCATGTGCCATTCAATAAGTACAATCATTTGAGTGGTTTGGGGTTCATAATGAGAAACAAATTTCATCAAGCAGCAACCAGAGACTCTCTACAGCAAGTGAGACTGCTGGGAAAAACTTGTATTGAAGAATATAATCTCTTGCGTAAATTATAAGGTTTTTTTTTTTTTTTAAATAGAGGATCTCTTTCAATGTCAGTTCATCAGTGTTATGAGACTTGGCTTAGGAATGTGAGAGCAAACCCAGGAGACTGTAACTGCTGGATCTGAGGAGTCACCCCTTAAAGTCCCCCCCGGACTGGTTACAGTGGTCAGTTTGTGCAACTGCAGGGTGAAGGCAGGTGGGACTGAGCTTCCCTTTATGCTGATTTCCTTGATGAAGTCAGGGTTACAGGCAAAACTTTTCTTCCCCTGGAGGTGGCTCTGAGATGGGTCTGTTAACATGTACCTGTTTAGAATTTCTGAGCACTGGTTTGAAGACCTAAGAAATCCAGAAGTGTCTGGTAGAAATACAGATAAATTTCAGAAGAGGAACTCTTCTTCAAGGAAAAGTTTGTAGAGATTTATCTCCCAAAATGACCTAATTTAGAGAAAATTCAATTGATTTCTCAGCAATGCCAGATTTGGGCTCTGACTCAGCAATGTGAATTTGAGTAACTTCCATAATGCCAGTTATTAAAGTGTTTTAAAAACTGAAGCTTTGGAAACTAAAGTCCATCACTTAAATGAAAAAAATAAATGTATCACAGTCTTCTAAAATAACTCGGAAAAGCAGTAGGTTAATTTTGATGTACAATACTGTCAGGACAGAGGAGGAAACTATCTGTTACTATTTCTCAGCATCCTAAAGAAGCTGAGTCAGTACTGAAAAAGAAATGTATGTCTGTAGCTGGGGAATGGTCCTTGCAGCTGGGCTTCTTTGAATGTGGGTGCTTTACTCTCCCTTTAGTGTAGATCTGTGGTTTCTCAATAGGATCTTGTG
Organism: Pipra filicauda; assembly: GCF_003945595.2. Taxonomy (NCBI): domain Eukaryota; kingdom Metazoa; phylum Chordata; class Aves; order Passeriformes; family Pipridae; genus Pipra; species Pipra filicauda. Next base: position 3,987,483 of record NW_024104976.1, on the reverse strand, counting down.
GATCCTATAGCCTGATGAGCTGGTTGGCTGCTTGCAGACCTGCCCCACAGGACTGGAAAGGCTGGAGTCCTGCGGGGATCTGTGGAAAATGGTAGTGGTGAGCTGTGTGAGCTTTACACTGCCTCTGCTGTGGAAACAGCCGCCCTTTCTAAAGGGCATGTGAGCTCTTCTCTAAGGGATTGAGCTCAGGGACAGAGAACTACTTCCATCAAAACAGCCAAACAGAGGGCTCTGTAGACTTTCATTGCTCAGTCTTCATGTATTTCCTCATTAATTCATGTCCCCACTACACTTTGAACACACTGTACCTTTGTAGTTTGTCTTCCAAAACTCTCCATGCCTTTAAAGCCAGGCTCTAGTGTTGACTTCATTATTCCTCTGCCGCAGTATCACCATGCTCCTTACTTACCCAAACTTCTGCATTCCCATGTCCTGATATGAGATATGCCTTTTTCAGCATAATCCCTTCTAGGGTAATCCCCTAACCCACAGTGCTGTCAAAGGACCCAAAGCCTTTTGTTTCTCTGTGTGAACTTCCCTGAATTCGTGTCCTCCACATCCAGCTTGAACCTATGCATGACTGCAGAGGCTGTGTAGCAAGAACCACTGTCTCACCAGGGCCGGGTCCTCAGCCTCTCCCTAACCACCCTGTGGATCTTGGTGCTGGGGGGCAATCCCTGATCACCACCCGGCCGTGGACACAGGATCCCCAAACTGCAGCTGGCCACGAGGGCAAAAGAAATTTTCCTGAGTGCTGCAGAACAGGAGTGACCAAAGGCAAAGTCTGGTGGCTCTGCTGCGTCTTGTTTCTGCCAGGCGTGTGTCACCCTTTGCTGACCATGCACTCATGCTCTGTAACTCCTGCCACGCAACCCAGCTTGGCCCCTTCCTTTGGGCCCTGGAGCTGGGAGCAGGGAGCTGTTCAGCAGTGCTTGGCCTCTTTGGAGCCCGTGTGCCTCGTGAGCTGGGCTTTGGCCACCGCCAAATCCGCACCTTCTTCCCAGCATCCAGACAGGGGTTTGTCCTTTAGGCCTGGCTTAAACCCGCCCTTATTACTGAATCAGTTTGGCAGCAAACTTTATTTACAATTCATAATTACCTTCAAGTCTCATTACAGCAGACACCTGGTGCTTGCCGTCACATCTAAGGTTGCAAAACAGTTTCCATAGCAACAGCTGTCTTCGCACACCAGGATTTTGTAGAGCATTTCCCTATTGGCTAAAAAAGAAATCTGCAATTTCTTTCTGTCCAAGGTTTAATTTTCCCATCAATCAATTCTAAATTAATTTGAGGTGAAATAATATATTATTCCTCATTAGAAAAAAACCCCAAACACCCTCATTTTCTTCTGGGAGAAACTATTGCAAAAACAGACAGGCTGAGGACTACTAAGTGCTTAGACTGAGAAAAATTTTGGTTTTAATTTAGTTTTAATGAAAGCAAGATAATACCATGGGCATATGAGGCAGTGATTTGTTTTCTAGTTGTACTGCCTGTCCTTTGCTTGACTTTTTTGCCAGCTTTTAATACTTATCCATTTTTCAAAGTAACAGCTATCTATCTGAAAGATCAACTTTCTTTTGGCATATGTTGTACTTTGAGTCTTAGCTGCCCAAACAGTAAAAATGACCCAGTGCATTCAGACTACAACCCTTTCACACTAATGTAAAAGGCCCAGAATTGGCTGCTTTAAATGTTTTTAACTTACATTTATCAAACTGATTTTCTTCAGAGTTAGTCTTTAACTGACTCCTAAAAAAATCTACAAAGAAAATCTAATTTAAAGAAGAATACCATGTTAGTTCTAAAGTTATTTGCATTTAACAAAATGAATTCTAAACTGATATAATCTTAGTACTGTTGTTTCAGATCTTTATCTATGTTCAACAATTGCTTCTTGATTTTATCATTCTTGAATTTCTTTGGTTTCTCAAGCGTTATGTAAATTCTTTGGATTGTCTTTTTGGAATATTCTGCATGGTCTGCTTTGTTCAGTTTGGTAGATTTTAATCAATATAAATCCCATTTAAATAATTTGGTTTAAATTGTGGGCATGTATAAAGACTCAAATTTGGGGCATAGCAAAATATATTAGGAGTCAAGATATATTTTTGTTCCTTTTAACAGTATGTATATTATCACTATAAATCTGGAAATGCACAGTCAGCTCTCAGAGTTATTGACAATTTTTTCTGCATCACCTTTGTGTCCACAGCAGCTGCAGCAGAATTACAGACTTCCCATTATACTTTCTGGTTGCCAGCTTGACCCCAAATGCCCTCTTATCCAACAGATTACAGCCCAGGAGGTGACTTTTTTCTTTAGAAAATGTAGTGCAGGTTAATTGCATGTTTACCTGTTGGGAGATCAGAAGAAAATAACAATGTTATGTTTAAATTACTTTTTTTTTTCTTTTTGTATATATATTATAATAATCTTCACTGATCTGAAGATATCAGTTTTATTGATGTCATGCAATAACTTCCTATTCAGACTAAATATATTTTTATCCGTTTTTATACTACTATGCTTTTTGTCTGAGGGAATGAGTTGATGGAAAATACTGAAGTATAAGTAGAAAATTAAATGCATTGAGCAGTGAAAAAGTCTGAATACTAAAGCTAGTAACATTAATGTAATGTAACCATATTTTTTTTTTCATTTAGAATTAAATGTACACCATTGCAATTTCAATGAATTCAAAATAATAGGCTGTAGAGCTTGGGCTGCAAGATGGATTCAATGTTTTTGAAAGCTGTTTACATGATAGAGATTTCTGGAAAGAAATATGTTTTCCAACATACTTGTGGCCTGGGAACATAATCTGTTCCTAGGAACATCAAAACACATACTGACTTTTAAAAACACAAGGGGTCCAAATCTTACTTGAATAACTATCTCATCAATTTGTCATTATCTTTTTTTAATGGGATTAATGAATGATATATTTTGGACAGTTACATGGCACAGAAAATACCTAGTTTTCCCATTTAAAGAATATGTTTTCTAAAGTGTCAGAGATATTTACTTAGTTCTATTAAAATTCAGTTCTTTCCACAATTATGAACCATACCCCTTTCAATTGGTAGTTCATCAGCAGATTAGCTGAAAGGCACATTTACATTCACTTTTTCACCCTTCTTTGCATCCTCGTCCATCAAGTTCAGACCCTCTGAGTTTTTATTATACTTTTATTGAAATACTGATATATAATGTGAGAATGCAAAAAGCTCGAATATGTGGAGGGAGAAAAATTACTGGCATCTAAAATAACATTCAGAGTAAGTGAAAAGAGTACATGGACCTTTCGCTGCTTCTGTTCGGCTGCTGACTTTTAGAAGCTGATTATATCACTAAACATCTGCTGAATGTGTCTGTTTCTTGAGCCTGGGGGGTTGTTATTTTTCCATTATAACTGTGTTCCTGGGCTGTTCTATAACAGTAACACAGTTTTTGCAGACTGACATCGTAAATTACGTGGCAATATTAAACTATCTTTACTCTTGGTGTTTGAATAACACAAGGAGGTCAATAAAACAGATGGAAGTCGAGGTTTAGAGAGACAGGTCTAGCTAGAAAGGCAAGATGCTCTGTGTTTCATATTCAACAGCAGGCAGAGCTGAATATGAGAAAGAATATTCAGGGCTGCCTTTGTTAATGAGACAGCACATCAAATTAAATAGCAAAACAACACATTTTTTCCTGCAAAAGAAGTAATTTCCTGGGTGTGTAGGCAGCTTCTGCAATTTCCTTTATTTTCATTACTACACTTTGTGTAGTGTATTTCCAAACACTTTTTGTGAGATGATTTCTCTTGGAATGACTGTCTCTTAATGTTTGCAGCTTGACATCAGTGTTTGATGTCTGATGTAGGGGTAAAATCTTCTGACAACAGCTTTAGAGGAATGATAACCACTTCTACAACATTATTTTGAAAAGAACATTTCCCATATAATCAGAAAACCCCACACACTTTTGATTTTAAAGCCAGCCAACATGACCTGAGCACGGATCTCTGGATGATTATTTGCCATCTTCAAATAGCTCACTTAGGGCATTTTGAATGAACTCTCAACTCTTGATCAGGCCCTTGTCAGATGCTGAAGGATAAGTGCTGGGAATAGACAGAAGGAATCTCTACTCTTTGGGAGGAATCTGTGTCAGGGGCATAGCTGGTACAGCCAGCTCAATACCAGCTTCTTTTATATTCTTGATATACTGGGGTTTGTCTTGTTTTTAAGTGCCTGCCACGCTATAGGAGAGGAGATGCGAAGTTTATTAATCTTCTGTTTTGTTGTCAAAAGCCATTCAAAGAGTGATGTGGAGCTAGGGCACACCTGAAGCAGTCTAGAAATTCATCTACTTTACACTTAGAGCAAGGAACAAACCAAACGGGGTTCCTCCAGGAACGAGAGGAATGGAAACAGCTGTCATAAGACTCCCTTAGGTCTTCTGATGAGCATTTGAAGACCTTGCCTCAGGCTGCTGAAGTTAGGCATTGGATTACAGTATATGACATGCTGTTGTGTTTTTTGCCAAGTGCAACTTAAATCCCCAGAATATAAATACCTAAAAAACTAGAAAAGTGATGAGTTGAAATACAAAACATTTTTACCATGCAAATCACTATAACAATTGAAGAAGTATTATTTTCATTTCACACTGCCCTATAGGAAGCTTTGGGTCATTTCTTAAATATATATATATCTGTTAAAAACACTGTAGAATTTTTGGCACTGACTGGAAACATGTCCCTGAAGAGAGGCTGACTGAGGAAAGGAGACAGACCACCTGCTCAATCACTATAGGACTTACTGGGTTTAATGCTAATAAGATATGATGTGAACTACATGGGTGATGTCCCCTGACTTGAACACTGGGAGACCTCTTCAGCAAATTTCAAAAGTATGAGATAGGCTCTTTTCTCCACATGCAAGGTTTTGATTTTAAGTTGAGTACCTCAGTCCAAGTGGACTGCACTCACACATCAGTGTTTATCAAATTGCTATGAAGCTTTTTGAAAACAGTCTGTTTTCATGGGGCCAACTTGTCAGGAAAACATCAATATTATATTTTGATTACTGACTTGCACTGATGATCTTTGAATCTCTATTGCCTATTACAAGTTGTCTGTTCTAGACTTTGCATAAGGCTGACCAGTTTCCAATTCCCCAGCCACCACTTTCACTGCTTGCAACACTGCAGTGACACTGGGAACATTTTGTGGTTGAGGTTTCCTTAGATTTTTAGGTTAGTTAAAAAATTGACAGTAGTTTAGAGAACTTATCAGCTAATTATCTGGGCCTGTTCATTTGAAACTGTTCAATTTTTCCAGATGCTGACATATACTTTTATTACAGGCTGTGCAATTCTGTCTTGTTCACAGTCAGGTTGAATATCTTTTAGTTCTCTTTTAAATGCAGCATAAAAAAATTAAGAAGCATATATTCATGTCACGAATTGATATCTGTACTATCTGTATAAGGCCCTCAGCATATGCCTTGATTACAAGTTCTTTTTTCCAGAATTTGTTTTTAAGAGCATGTTCTTGATGTCTATGACCCCACTGCCTATTGATTGATTCCTTCAGTGTCTATTATCAGCCATTTGCATTATAAATCTTGTAATGTGGGTATTAGCCTTTTGCTTTGTACCTTTTTTTAGTGGTAGTACATTTTATTGATGACTAAACTACCACTGCATTTTGTTTCCCTTGTTTTTAAGTCTTCTGCATTGCTGGCATCCTGTAGGATTTTTGCCAGTGTTTTCAATCTCAAATGAAGTATTCTTAGCAGGGATGTTTTTACTATTATAGATGCACAGAATGTGAAAGAGAAAAAAGGTTTTGGGAGATGGATACTTTATAATTCTTGTTGGTTTTTTTTTAAGTTTTTTTTTCAAAAGAAAAGTTACAAAGTAAATTGGATTAAATAAATATTGTATTAAACAAAAATAATACAAAGACATACAAAACGAAAAAACCCCAACTTCTCTATTAAAAAATTTCTGAAAAATGGGCTGATTATACAAGAGAAGTTTTATTCAGGGGAAAAAGAGTAAAGTCAAGGGGCTTTTTTATTTTTAATTTTAAGTTTCAACTTCCTAGCTAAGCACAGAAGTCATGCAAATGAAGGAAAGGTGAAACAATTGAGTAATTTGAAAGTGAAACAGTATGTCTCATCTTAGAATCAGGAGGGAATTCAATGAACTATTTGATATAGGTTCTCTTTCAAGTTTAAATAGGGTTTCTCAGTTTCTGAACTTACACTGGAAAAAGTTCTAGCTAATGTTAAAACTATTTGCTCTATGAAAGACACTTTGCTTCAGCTTGGAGGTGGTAAAGGCAATGTCACCTGACTGAGAGCTGAGCAGAGTGGATTGATTACACGGATTGCTGTCTTGTGTTTAGAGATCTGTGGAGAGCAGGACTCACTAATTACTTACCTTGACTTAGACTGAAAAGAAGTATTTGGTAATACTTTTACCAGAAAACCAGATGAAGTTTTACGATAAGCAGATTTAGTTTGAATCATATTATGTGCTATGAGCAGGATTTCATTGTGTGAGTGTGGCCCATATGGCAACGCCAGAGACTTATTAACCTGAGGCAGGATCACAAGGAATCTGTTATTCAGACTGAAAGTTCAGTTTGTTGTTCCCAACATTAACCCACTCTTCTGGAAAACAACTCGATCTTCCTGAGCTGATAGTTGTACATGGACTGGTGTGTGTGAAAGCAATTAACAGATCCATTTCCTATAAATTTATTTATTATTCCTTTTGGTCTTATGTCTCTAGAATGTACCTGGCTGTATTTAAACTTGCCTACAGTTTACTTGTGCACTGTGTAAAGAAAGGTACTTGCCTTTGGAAACAAATCACATGCAAACCATCATTTACTAAGTTGTATAAAGGTTTGCAGCGTGACAGAAACCCTGCTCATTCTGCTAATGCAAACAGCAGTTTCTGTGTTTCGTTGCTGAGAGTTGTCATTTCAAAATACTCTTAAAAAGATTCAAAGGAAAATATTCCCATTTGCTAGAAACTTTCCAAATGTAATGTTTTTCAGTAACTTCATACAATTTATTAATAGAACGGCGTGTTTGCGCTAGGCTTAGGACAAGAATTTTTTTTTTACAGATAGTATGGGATATCTGAAATAAGGAGAGCTTTGGCTGTTTGTTTGGAGTAGATATTATCTCTGAGAAATAAAAGCATAAGGAATGCCATCTGGACTATGAAAATGTGCCCTTGAAATTATTACAGTATTAAAGAAAACAACCTACTAACATTTAGCAGTGTAATGAATATCATTGCTATCACTTTAAATGGGATGGCAAACCCAAGGGTTTGTTGGAACAAGAAAATTCTCCATTGTGAGAGGAAGAAAATCCTTCTATTTCATTAATGGACCCTGGTCACCAGTTTAGATAAACTCCTCATTTGATGCAAGACTGCAGGCAATGCAAATCTAGTGCTGAGTTACTGTTCCAGCCTCCCTTGTGACGGAAATATGTGTCTACAGCTGCAAATGTAAAGCCTCCTACAGATTTTCAATGTTCTGTTCCTGAGAGAGCTGAGGTTTCTCTTGGCACTTAAAGAACCTTGTATTCTTCTCTGGACATATCAAAATATTGACTGTGACAGCAACGGGTACACCACAAGCTGTACAAAAATGAATTTGTGTCAAGTCACCTGTAGAGACTGATAATCATACTGATAATTTCCAGCCCTGGGAAAGCTTTCCTGCTCTAATGTGAACAAGGAACACCCAGATGGTTTGGAAATGATTAGAAAATGATTAAAGCAAGGCTGATAGCTTTTAACTTAGCCTGGTGAATGTGTGCCTGCCACCCTCAGAAACAGGTAATAAACTTTAACCAAAGAGAATGTACCGATTACTTCTGTTCGTCCTCCCTGGATGACGCATTCATGGCCAGGAAAGTGTGTTACTGAATCCTTCTCTGCCATTTGCAGTATTGACAAAGTAATTTCAGCTGTTCTCAGTCATTAATTTAACACTGGACTCTGGGCAACTGAGTGAAGTTCCTGTTTTCAAGTGTGACCTTCATTTTTAGGTCATTCACATTTTACAGCTATCTAATATTAGTCATTTGCTTTCTGTGGAGTCAAAAGAATTGAACACCTGCTTTTTCCACTAATTACTACTTAAAGAACATTCTGGATTTGAATTAAAAAAGAACCTCTCTGAAAATCAAGTAATGGAATTTGAGGCATTTTTGAAACACGACTTTTAATTTCCTGCACTTCAACGTCCCCACCTGTACAACGGCCTTCCCAGCTGGATGTTGAGAAGGCTTGTCAGCTTAGCAGTAAGCTGGAAGGAAGTCATTAGTAGTATTCTCAGATTGCACTCTAAAAACTCAGAGAGTAGAAGTTCATGGTAATTCCCTTTTCCCCAAGGAGCTTTTTTCTTGCAGCTCTGTCAAGACTGAATTTCTCTTGCCCCTTGTTGGACTTGCCTCTAAATCTCCCAGATATTGGGTCCTGTGCAGAAACTCAATCTCCATGGCAGTTACATGCCACTGGTGACTGTGTAAAACCTGTCAGCACATCCTTGGGGGACCTCTACTGTCCACTAAAGGATCCATTAATGAACATCTGCTCATGCTGTACTTCTCCATCCTTTTATACCCATCCATCAGCCTGTGTGCAGAAGGTAAGGAGTTTGTTTTAGCAGAGTGGCCTCTACTCAATTACATATAATTGGGGCTCTCTGTGGGGAGGTTTTCTAGGCCCATATTTGTCCCCTACAAAATGATGTTGGTCACGTAGCATCTCCTATATATAGAAAAAAGGTCCCACTGTGAACTTGCTGGGCTGGCTGTTAAATACATTGAACTCTTCTAATTGGAATGCTGCTATTGAACAGTAAAGTCCTGGGTCTATATTTACCTTTGCAGTGTCTAATTAACTCTGTGTGAGACTGATCATTCAGGCCTCAGGTTTTCTAGGAGCTATGAACCAATCATTAACTCTCTGTTAAATGCAGGGAGTCCTCATTTTAGTTATCTTTTTTATGTTGAAATTTAAATAATTTGAACATCAGATAAGCATTGAACTTTACACAATTTTCTCCCTGAGCTTTGATAAAGCACTGAACCTGCATAAAAGGTAAAATTGTTCAGCTGACCAGCCTGTGCAGGCCTGTTTTTGAATGAAACTTTCTCTTTGCTAAGCAGCTGAAACTTCTCAGAGATTTCAATGATACATCTGAAAGGCACCTTGTCCGTGCACCAGAGCAGCTCACAATCATTTGCTGGAAACTGCAGACTGAGGCAGATTGTTGTGCAATACTGGACACCTGCCAACACATTTTCTTCAGTCCACCTGTGCTGCAGGTAGCAGTGACCCGCTCTTTGCCAGCTTTTACATGGAGTTCATTTATATGAAACTCCATTTATGAAAGATTAGGTTTTTGCACCCTTGATTGATCTTTCAGAAGTATTACATTCTTGGTAATGTATCTGCTCAAAGACTCATAATAATACATATGGAGTTTCCTGTCATTAAGAGTTTCTGATTGATAGGTTTGCATTTCTGGCAGCTGAAACAGCCTGACTTTCGAATTTCTGAACTTTACAAGCTATGCTAGGAAGCTGCATGGAAAAAAATTTCCACTTCCAAGATAGGATTAGAGCCAGAAAGGCTAAAACAAACCTAAAATACATTTGATTTTTTTTCTAACTAAGGTTCTGAAAAACTGACTAATTTATTCTGTTTGAAAAGAGCAGCAAAAGTAGCTGTCTTCTTTTTATCACCTGTTTGACTCATTGTATTATTGCCTGGAAAATCAGCAACAACAAAACAACATTAAAGGCACACATTTATCTTCTTATGTACATTATCAAGTACATTTATGTTTAGTATATTGATTCCTTGGGTTTATCCAAGATAATCCCCACCCAGGCATACATTTGTAGGTGACTGTGAAAGTTCTTCCTTGCAAAGTGCCCTGCTGAGCCATTACCAGTGGGACTGGTTATTAATTTCCGACTAAATTTCATGAACCCGGCACTGTTGAGAACAGATGTGCTGCAACTGGGATACAAATGGAAAGATTATATGCTTGATCCTGCTTGTGCATGTTGGGGTAAATGAGCTCCAGCAGGGTGGTGGAGCTGGACCCAAGTCTGACTATAATTGCTGATACAAACCAGATAATTAGAGACATGATAATTAGAGATGTGAAAACCCCTCTAGCAGAGGGACACAATTAAGTGGTTGTGCCTTTGGCCTCTCAGTAGGGAAAATATATTTGTGGAAAGAAATCTGTATTTTAGTAACATCAGATTTAAAAAAACCTCCAAAACCCCATTTGGCCATCGTTGAATAGAATGTTATTCATATTCTGTTGAAAATGATGTTGAATTTTAGATACTTATTTGAATCAAAATCTAGGACCATCTATTTCCATCTTAAAGCTTAATTAGGTGCATAACCAGAGCAGCAGCAGCAAATCTACTGATATTACAACAGTTACTCATTTTTTACATTTCTGCAATTTCAGAGTTATTTCAGAGACAATGTAATTTGAAAAGAGAGACATTGTAAGTAGCCCAAGGTCATCATGGCAGTACCAGTTAGAAAAAACAGACAGATTTTTTAATATTGCATTTTATAGGCAGTTAAAAATGCTCCCAAACAGCTTCATTTGTGAATACAATTCTCTTTTTTAATAACCTGCAGGCCTTCAAAAAGCAATGAGAGCAGCATGATTGTTCTGCAAGTGCATTTCTAGGCAAAGTACACTGACATATTCATACAGCATTTTTGTAATACAGGAAGAGCTACAAAAGAGTAGCACAAGGAGACCACGTTCTGGTCTGCTTGTTGAGCTGTTCTCCCCTCAATAAGATGGGAATGATTAAAACAATACCACCATCATTTTTTAAAGATTAGTTCTGGTTTCCATGATCAAAAAAAGGTTTTTAATTTTTTTCATTTTTCAATTTTTTACTTTAGGACGCTGGTTCAAAACTCAAATTTATAAAAAAAGTTACGATGTGTCAGTGTTTGGTTTATTCCATCTGTGATTATCAGTGTGTAGAAAGGCTGTTCTGAGTTTAGGCAGGAAATTTAGGCAATGAAATGTACACATCTTATTAGTAGAAAAAAACAACCAACCAAACCAAGTACAGAGTGAGAGCATCCTCATGCAGGAAATCTGTTCCAAGGAGTTCTCTTTGTTACCAAGTAAGGTGGTGAAAGGATGACATCAGCTGCAACACAAGTACTTAATCGGGAAATATTACAGATGACAGAACCTATTGAACATGACCTTCTGCTTAGACTGCCAGTCAGGCTTGTCTAATGGTACTAAAAATGGGGGAATGAAAGCCTGAATTTCAGGGAGGCTTTAGCAAGCAGTTGCAGAAGTCATTTATCTCAGGTGAAACAGGTTCTCTAGGGGAATGAAGAACCTGCAAAAGAGTGAATACTTGCAGGCTATTTTGATGCTTTAGAGATGTCTTTTCTTCTTCTTCTTTTACACATCTTTCTCATCCCAAATCTTAGTCTCAAAAGACATTTTTTAGATGTTTTTCTTCGTTTCTGCTTGGAATGAATCTCTAAATATTTACTTGAAAGATACATTGCATATAAATATTTAGATGTCAGAGGAATGGTAGTCTGAAGCCTCTTTACAGAGGGATTCACTGGCAGGAGTAAGATAAACCTTGTCTCTGTTTTGCAGACAAAATTAATTGAAGTTGTTTGCCTAGAACATTCAGGTCTGGAAAAAACTCAAAGGTTTTCCTTTATAAATAGTGTGCTGACTGTGGTGTATCTGTTATTGTATGAATAATTCATATAGATCTGGAGTCCCTCTGTATATTTTAATGTCTTTTAGGCAAAGCTAATAATTTTACAAGTAGACAAATCAGTCAGACAGTTAAAAATCTGTTTTACTTCCTGGTTTAAATCACTCTGAATGATGATTAAGTCCAAGTTACAGCCCTTGACTCCACTGGTTTGATGCAAAGTTTGCATTTCATCTGTGCAACCTCGTTGCTTTGAGATTTTGCCTGGTAACTGTAATTGAAAGGTACTGGAGATCAAACTTTGGTCCTAATTGTACATGACAAGCAGGGGAGAAATGGGCTTTCTCTCTGTGTGGCACTAGGTCTGTGAGCCAGAAAAAATAAAAACTAATTACATAGTCTGGACCACTCTTATCTTCAGCAGTAGTGAGGAAATCACTGAATATCTAAAAGCAGTTATACTCAATTTATAGTCTAGGATTCCAAGTTTTTCTTTTACCTTTTTTTTTTTTTTCATAAAAATGCTCCTATTGAGACCAAACAAAAAACACATTTCCAAATGAGAATGGTTTACATAAGAAGGTCCTTCAGAGCAGTGCAGTGTCTTGCATGCCTGCAAACCATTGTCATGCAGAGCTTTCCCTGCTCCTGACAGCTGCTGGGTTAGTTCAGCCCTGGAGCTGCATGGTACTTACCAATGTGCTAATTCTCACTGGACTCACACTCACTGCTATTGGAAACTGTATGTTTTGCATCTTACTAAAGCCAAAAAAAGGCCTGGTGGTTTGGTGGAAGGAAGGCAGATCAAGTGACTTGGTAACCCACATGCATTCTTCACTCTGAAGGTGCATAAAGACATGGGGGTCTTAAATCCAACCCTTTAACTTGTTGCAGTCCTTCCCAGGATGACCATGCAGTTGGCTGTGCTGATTTATATGGCACTATTCCCACAAGTGCATTCTTTTGAAGTAACTACTCTTTTCTATCAAAACCACTAAATAAGTATCATATGGCATCATCCAGTGTATGAAGGGTAGTTAAGGATGTGGATCCTCATTCATACAACTTTGATTTTTAGGTCATTATATATATAAAGCTCATGAATCTTTACCAAACTGCTCCATTCACTGGAAACTAGAATTGATTTTTTTTTTCACTGCGAGGCTTGTGCTGAACAGATCAATGTTTAAGCATGTGTGAAAGCAGGGGTCATAAATCACCTACTTGGATACAAACTCTCGGGATTTCAGTAGCAGGTTTTAAAAGCCTGTTGTGCTAATGTTATATAAGGGGTATATCTACTTATTATGCTGTAAAGTATTTTTCTCTAGTAATATCTATATGTGCAAGTAGGAGAGGTTTTACTTGTTCTGTTATTTTGTTTTGCTCCAGATATTTACTGGCTTTTATTAAAATGAAAAACAATGGAAAAATACAGCAAACTTAATATTTTATATGGACTTTTTAATCTTTATACAGTGTTCTGTAAAGTCTTTTATGACACTTAGCATTTACCTTGTGTTTGTTTAATCAGTTACTTATATTTTGTATTCCATTCACTCCTAAATACCTTGCTTGGAGTCAAAGCCCTACCAGGATAGATGCTATGGAAAAGTGAAAGAAGAGAACAATCTGGTTTCACCATCTGCTGCTTGGTCTTGTGAATATGCTCTTCCATGGCTCATTTTATGCACGTACACAGTTGCTGTCATGTTGAAAGCAACGTTTGCCATGAATTAACTGCCTCATGGAAGCCCTTGCCTAAAGTCTGAGGGCTACAAGAACTGCTTGAATTGTTCTTGTTAAGAGCCTGTTTTGTGCATAAGGTTGTTGTGTGTGTTTGTGTCTGAAAGGAAGAGCTGCAGGTTAAAACACCTTCTGGGAAGGGGCAAAGGAAATTGCATTTCTACGAACAAATTTCTATAAATTTCTAGTTATATTTCTATGAATAGACCAACTTCATATGCAACTGGGCAGTTTGTTTCTTGTCTAAGCCATGAACTGTAAAGAACAAATAGTATAAAACCTACCTACCCCAGATTCCATGGTAGCTGCCTTCCCACGGGTGTTGTGGTTCGCGGGCTCTCACAGCTCTGCCAATGACTCAGTAAGCAAACCTCATTAGCGTGTTTGCAGTTGTGTTTCAAGGTGTCAGTGATGCAGAACTTTGCTTTTTTTGGTGTCCAAACTGAGATGATGGTATCTTAATTTGATGCCAGTGAAACTGAGCAGATTTATAGGATTTTGCATAGCTGGAGAATATTCGAGATGCCTGTGCTTTGGAATTGGAGAAGAGAGATTTCCTTGTCTTCTGGTTCAGCTTCTGTATCCACAAATTAGAGATTATAATTAACTTTGCTTTGTGTAAGATTGGTAACTCCTCAACTGATGCAACTTCCTAGGATTATCTTCTTTCATTTTGTACGTTTTTATTTTATTTTATCCACACTCCTAATAAAATCAAGTTTTACGTTCTAATAGGGTTCAGGTTACATAGCAAATCTTAAAAAAATATGGGTATAAAAAGTTAATTATGCAAATAATTCAAGTACTCCACTGAGACCTTAGGAGAGTCAGACTCAATTAATCAGTAATAATTGAAACCTCTTAGTGCTTATGGTGTTTGGTTTTTATTTTGGAAAATAGTTTTTGTATGAAAATGACAATTATTTAATATTTTGTTTTAATTCCCATACCAACATAATATACTGAGCTAGGAACTTGCAGGCTGGGAATAAGCAAAATGAACTATGAATTTCACTTGTCTGAACACCCAATGGCTTACATATTCATGAGGCTTTATAATTGTCACTGATGGATAACACTGCACATTTTATACATTTCCTACCTCTCTATATGAGTCTCCAAAGTCAAATGTCTTGTAATTTGCTCTGTGGGATATAGAAAGTGTTTTCCAGGTGTACTGAAGAACAAAAGCATAACTAACCCTTTATTTATTTGGCCCATTACAACGTCTTTCATGTGTGCTTGTTCATGTTAGTTATTTACCAGGTACATTAACACGTTTGTTTTCAGAGGATTAAGCTTAATAATTGCAAAATATGTTTTCTGACTAGTTTACAGTGTATAACCTATAATTTCAGGGACTACACCGACTATAGAGAAGAATTACCTTAAAGCCCTTGGCACAGACAGTATCAGCTAAAAAAGCAGTGCTTTTCTGAAGTCAGTATTAAGCATCATTGCTATCTAATGCAAGCCCTGTATGCTCATTAAGCTGACTACAGCACCACTGGCTCCAGTGGGTTATAAGGTTCAGGTTTCAAAGTAGAAGAGAGATTATATGTAGCTCGATAGAAGGGAAAGCAACCTGTCAGTAACCTTGTGTGTGTCACAATGGCAGTGGGAGGAGAGGGGATTTAGGAACGTTTGTCAGGGTGTAAGGAAGACTGGCTGATCCATAATTTCAGGAAGAAATTCCCCACCCATCAGGGCAGGGGTGAATTATTTTTTATTTTTTAAGAGAGAAGGGTGCCAACAATGGCACCAGCCCATTACTTTTCTGACCACGTTTTCTAATTATCAGCCCTGAAATAACGGGCCCCCTTGGATTGCCTGTGGGTTGGCACAAGAAGAGAGACACAATTCCATCACTCCAGAGAATGACTGAGATTGATTCATGCAAAGGCCTGCCCCACTCTGCACAGCCTGGGAAAATTCTGTAGGACCGTGTCATGGTCAGAATTTCCACACTGAAAAGTTAGCCATGGATGAACTCCAGGTACCCCTGGAGGTACCTGAGGGTTTTGAGTATTTTGGTTTTACTTTTGTTGCCTAGATCCCTTTTGGCTGTAGATTCACACTGTTTCCTTTAAAGCTTCTTTACTTTGTATGTGTTTCTGTGTCTTTTCAATTCCTCTGAATGCAACATTGATGCTTTCTAATAAGCAAGATGTATATCAGTTAATTCTGAGTATTTGTGACTCTCCTATTACAAAATGCCTTCACTGTATGAATAGCATTAGTATAAATATTGTGAGGACATTTAACTTGTGTTTGAAATTGATATATGAGAAGAGCTGTATGTTTATTTAGATCAACAAACAAAGCAGAAGAATCACCGACTGGCAAAACCAAGCATTGTTAGTTCTGTCTTTGTGATCCCAAGCCCTCCACCCCTTCCCCCTGAAATGTTGTTTCCACAGTCTGTCAGGATGAGAAATGAAATTGAAACTTAACTGGAAATGACAAAGATGCTCTTGGAGATGAAATCTGATGAAAATCCATCAGAGTGGCAGAGGGAGATTGTATTTCAGGGCAGTTCACCTGTCTAAGCTGGAAGGACTCTGAAGCTGCAGACGGTGACAAAATGTTGGGTCTGTTATTTGCATATTTATGTCAAAACTGAAGCTTACCACATTTAAAATGTCCTCCCAAATTATGTCCCATAACAGGAAACTTGCAGTGGGAAATAATACAATTTCGTGATTAGAGTGTCATTCATAATATGGATGCTTTCAGAAATCTTTGGTGTCATGCAATAGGTAGATTTTTCGTTCACATAGCAGCATTTAACTTGAATCAATTGTTATTGCCTATATAACTTTAATCTGACATGTGTGGTTTTTTACATAAAGATATGTTCCAGTTTTGAACAAAAGGTCACTCACAGAGTCATATTCAGGATGATGGCAACACTGGTACTAGAGATGACAGAACTGACACTGTTCCCAAAGGCTAATTCTTTTCTATATCTCTTATAAAAAGAATATTGAAGCCAGCATGTGGGAAGGAAGTTCGAACTTTTGGAAAGGTGTCCTAAGCCAATCACAGTTCTTTTTTTATCAGTAGAAGCTGATCAAAGTAACTGCATTTATATTGGTGAACAAAATACAGTGGCAGTTGGTATGAAATTATATTGACAGTCCCCAATTAAGCGTATTTGCTCAGAGGGGATAATTGCAACATTCCTGATGTGTGCAGGAATGGAATGCAATTTTAATACTGTGCTCATGCAAAATTCAGGGAAGTTGTTATCAGTATTTCTCATGGAATAATTTTAAGTTGCCCTTTCTGGTGTTTGCTTTACTCCCTTATATTAGCATTTTCAGGTTAAGTAATAATGTGGCAATTAAATCCTGGTGCAACAAAACTGGAGGTGTGTGTTCCTGCTCTGTATTCTAGCAGAGATTCAGATTCTTTTGTTCAGTCAGGATTTCACTCCTTCAATAGGTCTCACCTGTGTCTGTCCTACAGGGTGCAAAGCACGTTGAAGCTCAGCTGAAAACCATTGGTTTTAAATAATGCTTAACGCACAACAAGTGTGAACTTCTCAGCACAGGCCCTGTGAAGAGCTGTAGATGGATTAGTAGGGACTTTGTCAGTCTTAGGGACAGTTGTTTTGTGATACACAGAGGTAAATATGTACACACCTCTCCACAACTAGACCCGGGGAAGGAGGTAAGAACACCATGTCTGAAAGAACCTGCCTATACTGTAATTTTGATGTGACTTACCTTAAACCTTGCTACTGCTTCTTTTGTGTTCACTTTGCAAATGTCTGTATGCTTGAATTTGGTAGTACAACAGCAAATTTAATTTTTTAAATGTATGAATGTCATCAATGGCGATGTTTAAATGTTTGTATAGTGAAGCCCCTTGACGACTGTACATTCTTCATCCAGGAACAACAGATAATATTCAGCATATTTGAATTCAATTCCTTTCAAAATATTTTTTAATATTTTAAGCTAAAACGTAATCAATAATTTGCTATCTGCGTGCAGAGAGTATCATAATTAGTTGAAAAAGTTTATTAATTACTTATTCAACTCTAAAGTAAACATGCCCTTATAATATGAGGGATTTATATTAATTACAATGGACACTGTGATAGTGTTGAAGCCACTCAGCTTTAAAACCTAATATGATGAGACATGTAAAGTTACATGTTAAAAATCTCACTCATTAATATTTTCATAGTAGCTACACTGGTTACAGTGGATGTATTTAATGATAGTTTTAGCGTTTCTGTAGTGATTATGACCTGAAAATTTAATCATGGCCTTTAAGTACAATATTACTGATTTTGTGTTTGCTTGAAAGAACTACTATTTGAAAAGAAAAAGTAGGGTGTGTGCTCTGATGTTCTTTTTCATATTGAGGAGTGTTTGTGACATCTCTAGATGCATTAAGTCTGTCTTGTACAGAGTAGTTTTTTCTGCATAAGAAGTAGCTCTAGAAAGACATACTATCTTGGATTTACAGCACAGATGCATTTCTTTAAAACCTGACACATCCAGTGTTAATTTTCTAGTTTCAGATATAGTGATATAGATTTTTATTATTATTTTTTATTTCTATAATACAAAATTTCTAGACCTAGATCTGCAAAAGCTGATGGGTATGTTGTAATTTTGGTTTCATTTCATTAGTTACTTGAAGCATTGTACTTTTGCAAAAATTGTGGCCTTGATAAATAACAGTTGAAAAGCTTATATTTGTGCCCCACAATAAAGTAAAAATAAATAGAAGACTTCTAGCTTGTAGAAGGAGATTTTTTGCACCAGCTATCCAACATACTTTGCTTTTGTAATGATTTTTCCTACTCATTTTTAGGATAGACAATGTAATACAAGTTTTTAGTGCAAAATGTCATTGATATCCACTACCTTCTGAAGAAAATGTAACACACAGAGGTCCTTCAGGCTGTAAAACAGCATTTGTGTTCATTTACTGTTTTAGGTATGTTTTATGGCACAGCAGAGCCTTTTTTCCCCCCTCTCATTATTCTCCTCTAAAATCTCATTTTCCTCTATTTATTCTTTAATATTCCAGCTAGTGGCTCTATATCTCTCACAGTCTGTAGCAGTAACTAGAGTAGGAGGGTTTGGTTGTAGTTTTTTCTCATGTATGTCCCTCAAGCTCAGTGTATTTTCCCTTGCACCTCTGGGATGCTCAGTGCCTTCAACTAGGCTGGGTGCTCAATACATTGAGCATCATGTCCAGGATAAATATGTGAGCTGAGTTCTTCATAAAAAGAAAATCATCACGAGTTCATGGAGGAACCTGAGGGTTCACTGCCTAGAGAGCTGTGGGTCTGTAGTAATTACAGAGCCTGGATTGATTTCCTTAAGTGAGGAGGATTGTATAAATGAACAGTTCCCAGAAGAATTTTGGGCTGTGGCTGTCCAGCCTCAGAAATTTCTATTTTAGATTTGTGATCAGACTCTCCCTCAGACTATGGGTACCACAAGTGCTCTTTTCATTAGAGTGGTGCTTGGAAATCTGGGAAATCCAAACCAAACCCCGGGTTGGATTGAAAGTTTCTGATCTGCTTTAGGCATAGAGAAGATTTTCTGTTAAAATGTAAATGTTCAGGTAAAAAGGTGAATTTGGGAGCTAATTTTCTATCCGAAGTATTCCTTCAATGTTATAAAAGTAATAAAAAAGTAATTTTCACATGGATTAATAGTGTGGCTGTTGATCATGATAACATGTTACTTTGGTGGCAGACAGCTCTGTTTTTTTTTTTCCCTCTAAAGGTTTTATATTTCCTTCCAAAAAAATCATTCAGTATAAGGAGTAATATATTTATCTTCATAAATCTTAACCTCATTATTCTGTGTGGGGAAAAAAAATGCAAAACATCAAACATGTTTTACTGTATCAGTGACTGAAAAACATAAAATAAATAGTTTTCACCTAGAAATCATACATTTAAGAATATACCAGCCGCAGTCTAATAATTTTACGATCTGTTTTGCAATATATAGGATATTGAGAATTAGTATAATCTAACTTAGTACACTGAGATGTAATAAAATCTAACTTACTGAATGTTTCTTCTTTTGGAAACCATTTTCAGAGTTTCCTGGGGCTTACTTGAAATATTTAGTGGTTTCTCAGATGTAATTTTGAGCATGAGATGTTAAAATACACATTTTCTGTAGACGCAAAAATGCTTTTATTCAAGTTCTATAGATGAAAGGGGAGTGTATTTGTAGCTCTGAAATGAGTGTCATGGGAGAGACTACAAGACTATTTTAGATCCACTTCATATATCAGAAAATACACTGTAATTACATGACAATATAAAATGGAAGGACACGAAGCCCTTATTAATATTATGATTATGAAAAGTTTAGATCTCTCTTTGTCGACCAAATGGAGAATAGATATATTCTAATCATGCTACACCATGATATCTTTCAATGAAGTTCCCTAACTTAGAGGAAGTGATATGTGTAAAGGAAGAAATACAACCTCACATCTGAAAACCACCTTCAGACCCTTATAAGAGTTACACTACTTAAGAAATGTCTGATTAATGACTTAACTAATTTAGAAAGAAAGTTGGGATTAAAAGCATTTATTGAAATGGAAAGGGTTTTTGGGAACTACTGTTGAAAAGTAGCCTTTTTGATATATTATTTTTCTAGTAGATATAATTATCTTTTTTTTTCTGGAACATCTGTTATGCAGGGGCATAACATATTGTAGCACAGTATCATAGAATGACAGTCTTACTTTTTAAATAGATTTGTTGTCTCCTTGGCTCTCAGTTGTCAACCCATCTAGGTAGGTACACAGGTTTACAGTTGCATTAAGAAAATTGTTTATAAAACTATGCAAATGTACATAACATCTATATTGAAGCCCCAAACTGAGAAATTATGTTTAAACTTTAAGAAGCACTGGACACCTGTCTGGTGGTTAAATCATCTGTAATCTTGCCTGGGTAGGGTACTTACAGAGCTCAGTATTTCACACAGCAAGAACAGTATTTTCTCAGCTGAACCACTTAAATACTTTACATATATACAATGCAAGAGGAATTTAGTGCACTTCTAGTCTTTAACGTTAAGCTAAGAATTCACCCACCATTTTAGAGTACAGATTCAAGCTGGAAAATTGTCTCATCTCTTCTCCCTCTGGCAAAAAAAATGTTCTTAATCAGACACTTTTAATGCATTGCAGTGCAAAGTATTCAACATGTCAGTGTTCAAATAGGAATAATGGTGATATGATCTCATTGCCCAAGAGGCTTTACTATACAAAAGCCCTTAAAAAACTCTTGTAGTTGTTTCACCTGAATATTTTCTTGTTTAAACCCTCCTGCATATATCACAGTTTAATTTCCTCAGGGTATATCAACTTCCAGTCCTCTACCTTACTGTGTATCTGTATCATAGGTGTTGATGATCCATATCTTTTTGCTGAAAGTCTATAGAGTATTTATTGCTTTATTCCAACTTTCCGTGACCATCACTGTTAGTCTATTTAGATGTTGAAAGCATTAAATTGGAACATACATTGCAAAAAATACTTGTAGAATAAAATGAATGTGTGTTTTCATGTGTTAGATACTGCAAATTGCTGTCATTATTTCTGCTGTATGTATGAAAGGTTGACAATTCACAACATTTTTATGATGCAAATGTCAGACTTGTGTTGGAAGTAAAACCCCAAATCAGTAAATGGATTATTTGCTGCAGATATTACACTAGATTTCATGTTTAAGTATGCATGCAAAGAAGTGAATGGAATGTACAGGGGGATTTATTGTTAATTTCTTTTTCCATTTTGTTTAGTGTATAAACATGATGGTGTTCTGACATATAGAATGTGCATTTCATGTGTGTATTCTGTTTATTGTATACAAAGGACCTATTACATCTGTAGTTACAGTCAATTGTTTGAAATAATTTCTTGCTAATGGTTGATTCTGGATTATTTTGAAAAGGTTTGACCAAAAAAGACATCATCTGAAGCTGTGTGTGCTCCAGAATAATCACTGTATTGCTCACTATCTCTTGGGTCAATGTTCAGGCCTTTGAAACTTGACCTGTGGAAGAAAACTTAAGTCATTTCTAAGAAAATAGTCTGAGATAAACCTCCTTTTCCATTTTGACTGAAATGTGCTAGTTAGAAACCTTCACAGACCAGAGAAATAATTAAAAAAAATCCAGTCTTTTCATAGGGGCAATTAGCAGATTACATATCTTTCAGCTTGAGATAAATACATATTTTTGATGTACTTTTAAGTTTAAAAGTGCTTTATAAGCTTTTATTTTTAAGTAATCTCTGGTACAATCTGTGTTTCATAGATTTATGTGCAAAATGTAAATTGATCCCCACTGCAATGAGAGGATAGGAAGAGAAGAATTATATTCTGACAGCTCAGTGTAATGGCCAAGAGAACTGAGTCCAGGTGACATTCCAGTTGACATCCTCTGTTGTGTATTCAGACCCCAAGAAGTGGAAGGCTAAGCAAAAGATCTTGGTAATTAATTAAAAATACTTGGAGAGTCCCTTGGGAAAGGGGTAATGAGTTTCAACTTGTTTTCCAAGAAATTCAGATAATGATTTGACTGCCATGAACTTTTATGTGCAAACAGGTTTTTATTTTTTTCTGTTTCTCTGTTTGTATAACTAAAATATCTTAGATGTAGGAGTATATATGTCACCCCATAGAAATGCAAAAGGCAGATTCCCAAAGGATATGGTATACCAAAACATAGTCTTAGACAGCAGTTCAGATAAAGCCCTATTTAATTTAAAATACAAACATAATAGAGACTTGGGCAACAGGGAAAACTGTTATTGATTTCTGTGGCACGACACGCCACTGGTTTCTGACAAAAAGCTAATTACACATATCCTGTGCTCAGGAAAATATCCCAGTGTTGTGCCTGGGGCAGGCCAGGGATGGTGTTCAGCTGTGCCAGTGCCCAGACAGAGCTAATGAACGGGCCGTGGGCTCGGACAGGCTGTGCATTAACTGAAGTGCTGCAGCTGCTCGCAGTCACGGAGCCCTTGTCCTTTGAATTTACCTATTACTTGGGAGGTAATTGGCAACAAGAGCTGGTAGACAGTTTTCTGATAAAATAAAATACCCAGCCATTTCCTCTGCTGGATTAGAGTACTGGGGCAATCACGTTTGTGGACAGTAGAAACTCTGGGTCACAGCTCATAGGGGTTTCCCATAAGAAGTTTGCTCCAGGTATATGGGCCCTGAATGTGTTGAATTTGGTCCTCAAGGAATGAAGTGACCAAGGGGACTCTGTTCTGAGTCCTGCTTTACTTCAGAGTGAAGCTGTGATAAGGTTGGGGCTGTGAGGTTCCTGCTCCTTGGGTTCCTGGGGCTCAGCTTGTGCCAGACTGGCTCTTCTGCCCAGGGAGCAGTGTGGGAGGAGCTGAGCTGGCTCCCAGGGGCTGCTGTGCTCCCCTGGTCCTATGGGCAAGCTGTCAAGTTAATTTGCCATGATTCCAGGACCTTTCGTTTTAGGAATACTGCACTTTAGTGTTTTTAGGGCAAAACTTTTTCTCAGAATTTCTCGTTCATTGAAAGTTAAGAGAGAATCTGATCCCAAATCAGAATTAAATTGGGTTTTTATGAAAAATCTATCCAGCATTTGAAGTCAGGTTTACTGAGCACAGGGAAGATTCAGCTCCTAGAATTCTGTAATTCAACTGGAATACAGTTACAATATTTGTAGTCTGAAGTACAGTTAAAAGAAAGTCCAAAGGAAACCTAAATTTTTCATTGTATGTATTCCTTACTAGATAGGTTTTGTTTTAATTGATTGAGATGTCATCAGGTGAGCTACTTCACTGATTTTTCTCTATCCTTATTTACTAGTATTTAGATAATTTAAAAATGTAAGCAAAGAGTGATTTCGATTCTCATAATGCATTAGATTATTTTACCCTGTTTTTGGTCTAAAACTCAATTAGCCAAAGATATAGCAGGAAGAGAACAATGTATAGCATAAAAGAGAACAGGAAAGTACTTTCAAAATCACTACCAAAGAGGATACGTGCTTATGTGTTTGTTTTTTTTTTTTTTTAAAAAAAAACAACCTTGTAACATTTTTGTTCAGAGATATAGTTAGAGCCCTAAAACCCCTGTATATAAGCTTCTGAATTCGAAACATTTTAGTGAGTTAATAGTTAAGATTGAGCTGCTCTTGGTAATTACATATATGGCTGGTTGATATGGTTTGTCAGCTCAAACTGTTCATCAGGCTTAGTCCTGAGAATAATAAAATGTCAAAGTTATTTGAGAAAGCTCAGCAGCAGAGTTGAAGGTCCAGCATTTGCCATTAAAATGTTATGCATGTGGTTCCAAATGACAAGGAGACAACCTTGCACGAGAGAAATCCAGACAATGCAGGAAAACCTTTCCCAAAAGACTATAATTATTTTGACAGAAGACATTAGATGCCAGATTTAAATAGTCAACTCTCAAATTGTTGTAACTCGTGTCGGGAGAGATTTTAGAGTTCTTGGACAGTGGCACTTCTCATGGTGTGTGTGACAGCTGATGTGAGTCTGACTCAGAACACAAGACTGTAGATGAGAATTTTCTGGTGATTTGCTTTACACTTGTGGTTTGATCTGAAAGGTTTTCAGTATCTTGCTGGATGTGATCATCATTTTGTAAAGCTGTAGCAAACTCTAGTGAGCAAAAAATCACAAATCGTAGTGAGTAAAATTCTACAGCTTTGCACATTTACACTTATTTCAGTATATGTACTCTTTTATTTTACTTTTAGGATAGTTCAAAATCCATTTTAGTTTTGTCTTAGTTTTTTTTTTCCCCTTTACTATCTCCTCCTTTCAGAAAGGAATTGAAAGAAGAGTCAAAAGGAAAATTGATTTTTTCATTATCCTTACTAGATAGGTTTTTTCTTTGTTTGAGATGTCATCTTCTGAACTACTTCAGTGATTTTTCTCTATCATTATTCACTAGTATTTAGATGATCTAGTATTTACTAATATTTAAACGATCCTTTTAGAAAGGAGGAGATAATAGAGACATTTTGTCTAGAAGATAATACTTGAAGTACCTTTTCTTTAAAATACCACTACTAGCACTTCAAAATAAAACAATTCTATAGAACTCTTCTAGAAATTAAGAAGCGCACCTTCTCTTTGAAAAGCATAATTTTTTTAGGCTGTTTACTAAGAATTTCAGTGTGGGAATGTGTGTTTGAATTATGCAATATTCTGAAGGCAAAGCAGTTTATTCTGAATTTGTAAAAATAAATAAAAACTCACAAAGCAAAAATATATACTTTTTAGAGTTCCCTCCATTTGATGCTATCCTTTTTCTGTTGCTGTTTTTTATGGAAATTATTTGATTTTTTTATTTTATATTTTATTATTTTTTTTCTGCTTGTCATGGCAACAAGTTTCTCCAAGAAAATTAGGTGGAATTGAGCCTGCTTGGAAAGGAGGTTGTGAAGATTGCTCTGGTAGTAAGTGAGGTGGCCCAAACTGGGAGCAGCCAGCCTGGCCCTAGAGGGGGTGGAAGGAGCTTCCTAAGGACCTCCTTTGAGGCTGGGTAGAATATTTTGCAGCTCAGAATATTAATAAGATGGATAAAATATATTCTTGACTTGTCTCACTGATGTGTTTCTGCAGGAAAATTTGAGGGATGATTTCTCAGATAATAGACACTGCTGTAAAAGTGTTTTACAGCTCTCCTGAGGGATTTCTGTGTATTCTGCAGAGTGAAGGTTTGAATCTGAATGCAAATTTATTGTCTTGAGGTTCTGAGCAGACATTTCCAGAGGGCTCTGCTCTATATGGAATCTGGATTCTACTGTCCTCTACTTTCCTCACTGTCAGCAGAGAAAATCCTTCAATTTTCAGTGAGATACAGCAAATTCAACAACTGTAACATCAGCTTGCTTCAAGTTTCCTCCAGAAAAACTCCAAACGTTTGGGGTTTTATGGTACTTGGAGCACACCCTTCCACACTGAAAAAACTCCTTCCTTTCCTGTTCCACCCTATGTATTTTGCTAGATATTTGCGTTGTAATTCCTTTAATGACAGTAATGTCTTTTTGTCTTTATTGCTATAAATAATAGTACTTATTTATTAGATCAATATGCATAGCTAGGCATATGAGAAGGAACTAAATGATTTTTAAATGTTCAAAAAAATATTTCCTGTACATTTTTATCTAGAATTCTTTTCCTATCTTTAAGCCAACATTACTCAATTAGAGAATACAAATTGCCATTTATATGACTAAGCAGCAAATCACAAGCACAAATAGTGATCTGTTCTCAAATGGTTCATAAACTGCAATTAGTTAGTAGGAAATAATTCATAGTACTGTTAAATAGCGAAAAGATAGATAAATTACAGGTTTTATTGTTTCATTTTAGAATAATGGAAATAGAAGAAGAGAGGAAGTTTTTCTAGAAAGATATTAATAATGCACTGCCAGCCTAACTCAGTATTATGAAGGCAGAGAAACTTCTGGCTAATGTTGTGTTCAAGAGGAAGATTTTAATATAAGGGAATGAATGCTCACTAGATGTCAGGTTGATATGTAATGTCAATTTTTGCTACATTTGAAAAAAATTCTGTACTTTTGTACCTTGATTTCCTGCCCCTCCTCCCCCCAGTGTTTAAAGTCAAGAAAAATAAAGTGGTTTTGAGGAAACTAATCTCCTACCTGCACAGCAGACAAATTTTAAGTAATACTTAAATAGCTGTAAGCTGCAAATCAGCATTAGTCTTGAGCAGTATTGCTAATGCTGGTGTCAAAGAATACTTTTCTGTTGACCTACGTGTTACTTGTATTAAAGAGAAAGGAATTTCTTTTCCTACTAGGAAAATGGTTATTGTTGTCAGAAATAGCTGGATTATTTGGGATGATGTTCTTATTACTTCTGGGAGTGACAAGAGAAATAGATGCATATTTATGCAAAATCAGCAAACTTTTAAGGGTTTCCCTGAACAGGAGAACTAATGCAGTATTTTAGAATTATCTTTAATTTATGTTGATGTCTTTACCATAAACAATAGGGAAAGCTTCTACTGCATTATCACTGCAGTGTATGACTTTTCAATACAATAATTAGAGTACCTTCTAATCACCCCAGGGCTTTCTGCAGCTGCTTGATGTGTTCCTGGGATCCTCTGGTTTGCTTTCACCTCCCTCCCATGTCATTTGCACGTCTGGCCAAGGGACAGAATATTTGCTGTGGCAGATCCAGAGCTGGGCATCTGCTGCCTGCCCGACTGGCTGCCCTTGCTTCACACACTGCTGACCTCTACTGCTTCTTTTTCCTTCCTCCTGCAGTGGGCAACTGACTCTTTAGTGATCACTGCTTCTTATAAAACATCTAAAAACTGTTTCTGAAATGTTCACAGGTAAAGAGTTTGATGGCTTAATGTGGTGGGGTTTTTATTTTAAGGAAACCAAGCCAGCGTATGTGCACTTGTTTCGAGGGTGATTGCATCTGTAGCAAGTAAAAAGAACATCTTATTTTTCACATCATGATTAGTGGAATTAGAACTCCTACCAAGTTGAATAGATCCATCTCATTTCTGTTAATCTCTAGTGGTGTATTTGAAGCTGCATAAGGAGAAACCGTAGAGTTGTTCTGAATCTAAAACAATGCATTAATAATTCATCTCCTAGAATTCCTTGGCTGGAAGGAAGTAAAATATAAACTTTACCATTTATTACAGCATGTTTTGATTATAGTCTGCAAGTAAGTGCTACAGAAAAAGATTACAGAGGAACACAGATGTTTTAAATCACAATAATAAAATGATTATATAGAACAGTACTTGAAACATTTCTAAAATTGCAAAGATTTTGTTGTAAAGCATGAATTCTTACTTTAACTATTCATCTCCATTTTCAGTAAAGAATTATTTTATCCCAGAGTCTTGATAGAATGTTCTGATTGAAGCATATACTTCTTCTTTCTCTGAGGAAAGATTGAGGATACAGAAATTTGGCTGTGTATATTATGTTCTGATATTCTGGATATACTATTTCTGAGGTCAGTGAGCCACAGTAATCTCTGCACTAGAGGAGATATCACTGTGTTTGGGGTCCATCAAGCAAGACACTAAATACTGTTTTCTGAGT
This sequence comes from Pipra filicauda, assembly GCF_003945595.2. Lineage (NCBI taxonomy): Eukaryota > Metazoa > Chordata > Aves > Passeriformes > Pipridae > Pipra > Pipra filicauda. The sequence continues at coordinate 3,959,831 of NW_024104976.1, read as the reverse complement.
GGCTTTAATAATCACTTGAATTCACTTTATTATACAAAAATATGTTAATAATAGTATGTGAAGTATATAACCAACTACGTAACAAAATGATACACATTGTACATTAGACTACACATGACTATATTTTGTTTATTATTATTATTTACAATTATGTATTGTTATTTATAATATAATATCTGCAGAAAATGAAATGATAGTGTTATTAGAACTGTGGTATTAATAGCGTTACCTGTTTCTAGTAAGATTATACAAGTACTAACAGTGAAAAAGGGTCCTCAAACCAGCTGGGAAATTTGGTTCAGAAGCTGTGAAATGTTATTGGAGCAGCTGTTTTAGACTGGCTTCTGATTAACGTGGGGAACTAAGAAGTTGAGTTAAAAGCGCAAGATTAAAAAGATCATAAGCTAGAACTCACTTTTTTAAGGAAAATAATATATTGGAGGAACAGAATAACACATTTCAGAGAAACAGACTTCCACAAATGCAGGGAACTGATATGAAGGATTGCTTGGGAAGATAAGCTAAGGGATAAAAGGCTGCAGCTCCTGAGGCAGATATATTTTGCTTTTGTACATGTTATACAGTGTGGAGGTGAAACAGAAATGGTAGAAACAGGCCATAATGGCTGTATCAGGAGTTCTTCACTTACTTGAAGATCAAATAGAAACCACAGAAAATGAGGGAGAAAGTGTAGAGTTAAGGGTGAATGCAAAGGAATAGAAGAAATCCGTAGGGATAAAATTGGTTAGAAATTTCTGTTAAGAAGTGATACACAAGATAACAGGCAACAGGGATAGAACTAGGAGGAAATAAAGGAAGTATATTTTCCCCACTAAACAGTAAAACATAAATTCTCTGATTCAGGGAAAGCTAAAGTGTGCAGTAATTTCTGCAGAAATTCATAGTGTCTCAGCATTTACAGAGGTTCATGCTAACAAGGAAATAGAAGTTTAGATCAATTTGCCTAAAGCAAATGTTGTGGGATTCTTTGGGGCTAAATGTTCAAGTTGGCAGGATCTGATTAAATTCAGTACTTTGCAAAGGGAGCTGAAGACACTTAAACCCTTTCAGGGGTTTATCTTTTTGAATGAGTGCAGTCAGCTGCTCTGCAGGAGTGTCAGTACAACTGTGTTGGTTGATCTGGCCTTTTCACACCAGGGAACCATCACTGCCCTTGCTCTGAGGGAAGGACTGATTTAGGGATCTTTCATATCTGAGGTTTTCAAATACACCATTCCAGTCTTTCTTTGGACCTCTTGCTAAATTAAAGGTAGTTTAGGAAGTTGTGATTAAATCTTAAGTCTGCTTATGAGGCACGGTGGTTAATTTTCAGTAAATAACAGACTGCACTTCCTTACTTTCTACCTAATGATGTTTGCTGTGCTGCCTGGTTACCTTCTGCAAATACACTTGGATTTTTTGATAGTGTGGCTATTAGATAACTTCTTGTCTTTATCTTTCACTCTCTTTGTAGTTTTGTGTAGGCATTTTGTTTGGGTTTTTATTGTTGTTTTTTAAGAAGTGGAAATATTTCTTCTAGCAATGAACAGCATTGCAAGTATGTTAAGATTTTTACCTTAAAATGAAGTGGGAGGGAAGTAAAATGAAGTATCCAAATTTATAACAAGATGCAGTAATCTTTGAGCATTCCTGAGGATGGGTTAATTCACTGTCTCCTTAAACAATAAATCAAAAGAGCAACTAGAGCAGACTCTTGTTAAGTGAAAGCATCCTTTTCACAAGCAAGGTGGATACAAACTGGAAATAAAATGTAAACCTAAAGAGTGAGACAGAAAGTGGAGGTATATAAGGTTTATTATGAGATTAGAAGCAAAGGAGGAGGATCCAATATCCAAGGATAGAGTCTGACAGAGAAAGCAGCAGGTGGTACAGCTAAGTGTGTACTCAGTTCCTGCTGGTGCTTGTTACTGAAAATTGGATGTACCCCTGAGTTTCCAACTGGACCACAGCAGAACCTCATCATGATGTTAGCACAGCTGAAGGACTGGGTTAAGTATAACTAGAGAGAAGGAGATGAGCTAAAAAGGGTTAAAAGAAGACTGTGCCTTGCAGCTTAGGGACAACCTGATCTAGAATGAGCTGTTCTCTCTGCAATTCTTTAGCAAGCTTTTGTATCCTTTATGCTTTGTGTGTGTGTGCCTATTATTTCTCTTTCTCCTAAATGTTAAGTGACATATATTAAGTGTACTGAGCTGTGGAAATGCTTGGATCAAAGCATTGATTTTTTTCCATTGTATTGAGGGTTAACTCACTTTAAATTACTTTAAAGACATTTAATAACTCACTTGAAGTTGTTCTTCTGATTGATTGATTTTTTTTTTTTTTTTTAAAGACAAGGCTAAGGGAAAGCAGGAGTGCATCACTGTCCACTTTTTTTCCCAGTACTGTAAGATTAGCTTATACACTTAGCTAGCATATGCACTTTCTCCCTGCATTGAAACATGTACACACCATAGCTTTTATTTTATCATTTTGTTGCTAGGATTTGAATGCTTCTCAGGAAGAAAAGTCATATAAGGTGTCCAGATGGAGGAGGGTGCAAGTGGTCTGGAAAATACTGATATGCTTCTGTTGCCAGAATGAGGTTAGAACTAGGGTGGATAGTTCTGCACACCACTATACAATTACTAACAGACCACAAGTGTCCAAATGTGCTGGTACCAATCTCTGTAGCACAGTAACAGGCTACATGAAGAAAAAAAGTTTCAAAGCTATGTAAAGGCATTTCCAGGGAGTAATAAACCTTACAAAACATAAACCTTACAACAGGTACAGCTTTTTTTACTGATAATTGGTGAAAACAAAAAACAGCTGAGAAATAAGTCCTGGATACATAATCTCAAACTTTCACTGACCCTATGGAGAAGCAGAACCAACCTATGCATGAGTAGTTGGAGATCTTAGGAAGCACTATAAAGTGTTTCAGTGTTTTCCTTGTGCTGCCACAGGAAAATCTGTGGAGAGTCCCATCTGTTAAATCTATTCAGGAACAACAAATTAATGTTTTAACAGATCTTAAAGCATGACAGTCAAAGCTCCACTTGGCACATCCCACTTCCTTACCATTCATATTTAAATGGTTTGGGTTTTAAATATTACTAATGAAAACTCAACAGATGAGCAAATACTGAAAATTTTTATACTATTTCCTGGTGTTTCTGAAATCCGTGTTCTTTATTTAGATTTAAGGACACCAAAAAAGAATATCCATTAAGTTCCCTATTGTGTTCATATTCTGCTTCAGACCTAGAATTTGAACTGTCAGAGACTCAGAAACTTCATATGTCTTCATGCTTAATTCTATTTTGACCTAAAAATAGTGACTAAGGACTGTGTAATATAATACTGAGTCTCCAGAAATGTGCTGCTTGTGTCTGAATTCAGTTTACAGAGTTGTGCTGTTATATTCCATCTTACAAGGCCTTCTTGTTTATGATATAGTCTCACTGAAGTTTAAAGTATAGGTGATTGAATGTGAAGATGGCCATGTCACTTATCTGAATATCTCCCAGTGTTATAATCATTGCTTAAAACCCCCTGCATGTTGCATGATTATTGACCTTGGACTATTGTTCATATTAACCATATTGAAATGGAGCTTGTGCTTTTAGAGTGCAGCTTAAACTTCCACTTCACTGAAAAACAAATACTCTGGGACATTCGTGAATAAAGCAGGAAAAAAACTGTCCTGATGTTGCCCATGTGCACATTGGAGAGAGAAACATGGTAAGAAGAGTGGCTGGAAATTTTTTTGCAAATTTTTGAGATCTTCTACATTTTTAATATTCTATTAAAATAAGTGATTTTTGACATATCCACTGAAACACCCATAAGTAGAGTCTGGTTAACACTGAGACTTTTAAGTCCTTCCTGTCCATTTCAGAGAAAAGTTTTCCTTCTGCCTTCCTGCTCTGCAGCCCTCACAATTGTTGATAAGAAAATGAACGAGATGAGGTCTTGTTTAGACAAGTTTTGCTGAAAGTGTTTTGCTTTGGGCTAATATATTCCACTTGGCCAGCCAGCTTTGCTTCTGGGACCTCTCTGAGAGTTGCTCTAGTACTTGGCAGCTTCTGGTTCTGTAAGGTGTGAAGGCCAGCTTTAGATTATCTGTTTTCTTCTGGCAATACAATATATGCTGGCAGAAGTGCTGTACTTTAGCCTTTTCTTTTGAGAGGCAGTGATGGTGACAGATTGCCATTAATCACATGCACTTGTAAACATTTCAACTAGAAGGAACCGGAAGGGTAGAGCAATTATTCCCACTAATTTTCTCGATATAATTCTTTTTCATTATAGGCGAGTCAGCATGAAAATACTTCAGTTTTTCATTTGAGTAAAAGTGGTGCAGTTCTGCATTAGGACTCCCATCGTGACTGATTTCCTTTGCAGTCAGTCTGTATCTTTTTCCTTCATTTCTCAGTGTTGTGTGTAGAATGCAAATGTTCTCTGAATGCTGCACTTAGTGTGAAATCTGCTTTGTTTGTACGATGTTGTTGTGCCCTGAATTCACACTTAAAGTGAGTGTGAGTTGTCACATTCCAACCTTGTTATCTTCCCATTTCACAAAATGTATGTGGAATTTTCCCATAACAGAGTGGCTCTTGTGAACTGGGCTCTTTGGCAGGTTTTTTTCTGCTGAGAAACCAGATGGGTGGACACCAGAGTAGAATACATCTTTGTTTAAAATTACATGAACAGGAGACCATTTCTTGTTAATTGGATTAGTGAGGCCAGTGAGATTTTTCTAATAAGAGTACCTTTGGCCTTCGCATAATTTCACATTCTTATAACCACTTATTCTGCATTTAAGAGCAACATAATTGTTCTTGGCTAAGAACTTCAGAGATTTATTGTTGAAATGAGTAATTGTGCTGATACAGTCAGTTCTTTCTGGAATTCAGCTTTTGCAAAAACTCAAGATCATTATTTTAGATTAGCAGACCAACAGAGTATTTCCTGCAAATTGACTTTGTGTTCCTCATGTGGTATTCGATGAAAAATAAACAAATACCTCAACTCCTTTCTTCACAACAAAACCCAGCTCATTCTCCACTCCCCCACTCCCCTATTCTGACATTGCTCAGAAAATAGTATGGTACTACTTGTAAGTTTGGTTTGTATTTATCTAGTGAATTCAAATTTGGAAAAAATGTATGAAATGAGAATGGTTGCTTTTTTCTTTTTGCAATTGTATAGTGTGATCTTTTGCTCTTCTTTCAGACCTAAATTTTGTTTTGTGTTTACTTTTGTATCTCAGTCTTAGCAAGGTTTTTAGCATTATATATGTTTAAATAATGGCATATGCCCAAAAAAAGATGATTTTTTTTTTTTTCAGGACAGACAAAAAAAAAAGGCAAAATAAAACTGAAAGTGTCTTTAATGAAACAACCTTTAAGGCAGAGTGTAAATCCCAGTGAGGTCTTGGAAATGCCACTTGATACTGAGAGACCCTGATCAGAAGTTAACACAGTAGAAATTTAACTCTTTTCCATTGAGGTGGCCTATGAAATGGGAAGTGCAGAGTAATGCAGTGTACCTGTAAGAACAGTACTTGTTTTTTAAGGGTGCTATTACTAGAAGAGTAGTTTTATTCCTCTGAGAAATCACTGTAATTGCTTAATGAGTCTGACAGAGGTTTTCCACCCATGCTGTGTTTCTGCTGTGTTTCTAAAATGCACCCATGAGAATTAAGGGCTGTTCATCTGTTGCCAGTGAGCCTGAGGGTCACCTTCAGGCAGTGCATGTGTAAGGCTGGAAAGAAACCCTCCAGTTCAGAAAGAAAAACAAAACCTTTTATAATGATCTCTTCTAAATTGTCCAGATGAGCAGGAGGACTCACAGGGTATGGGTAAGATGACTCCCTAAAGGTCACCTAGTGGGGTTTCAATACAAATAATTTCTTAGAAAAATTTGTTCTCATCCTCCAGTGTGAAAAAGAATTTGTACATCCAGGCTCTGGAATACTTACCCTTCTTTCCTTCCACTATTCTTGCTGAAAGGTAATTCTGCAGAGAGAATGGGAAACCACAGGTTACAAGACAATACCCTGCGAAATGTTTGGTGGTGGTTTCAGACCACCTTAATTTTATTTGTGATCAACAGCTGCAATTTTAACATTACTTGACATGCTGTGCACATATTGCCTTAGTTGTTGTGTACAAGTATCCCATGCAGATGGCTTACTGTGAATTTTGAATTTTTTTTTTCCTTGTTATTTCTGGGTTCTTTAGAGCTAGAAATAATATGTGAATTTGTGTTTCCTGGTGTGTCAAAAACTTTGTGTCAGACCAAACTCAAAGAATAAAATAAAAAGAGAGATTTGAGTGGACATTGCTATCCTTTGATTCCTAAGGCAAGCTGCTCAGGCTGCAGGCATCAGAAATGAGAAGGTCATTTTAAATGAAAATATTCTGTTTCTGCCAGCACTAGGAGTTATTTTTTTTTTTTTATAGTTGTCGAAAGTCAAAAACCCCTGTGAAGTGGTTTACTTTGGGAGTTCTACTGAAACCAAACCTGCAGGGAAAATTGTAAGGGTCGGAAGCTGACAAGAAGTGAAACCACTTTGTGAACATCCAGGTGCAGAACAGAATGCATTTGTCTTATTTTGACAAGTGGCATGGTATGGTTCTTCCCCAGGGGTGGTGAGAACAGCTGAAAATGAAGTTAGACCTGGGTGCAGGTCTGTAAATTCTGGCAATGCAAGTTGCATTTTGGATGTAGTCTATGAATTTTCTTACTCTATTGCTCCCTGAACAGTGCTGGGCTCTTTGATTAAAGGGTTATTTACTGATGGAAAAAAAAATGAAATAGGTAACTACCTATGGTAAGGATCATTAGGTATCTGAATGGTCCATAAAGTTTTCAAAATTTACTTTAAATTTCCTATGTGCCAAAAAATTTTTGCTTTTAAAAGCTATGCATTTTAATTCTAGAATACTATACATAGAATATAATCTTTCAAGTTACATCACAAAATGAGTTTTATTTGATAATATACATATATATTCTTCATATAAATCTTTCTGTGTTATCTGAGAGTTTTCAGTGTTTTCTACTTGTCTTCATATACCGAACTTTTACAATTACATTGTGTTATCTTTCTCTGGTCTTGTTTTCAGACTTTAAAAAAAAAAAAATCAACCTCCCCAGTTGATGTTGCTATTAGAAAAACTGGTTTTCATGTGACAAGGGAGAAGGTGTGAATCAGAACAAGGAGACATAGTTTATATTGTAAACAAGATCTATTGTTTTAGGTTAGAGAAATACAAGTGATTATCGCCTGTAGTGTTCATACAGTATAATTGCATCACAGCAAAGCCATGAAGAGTGTTATCAAGCTTGCTAAAATTCTGACTGTAAAATAAAATGAAAAAAAAATCCAAACTTCTGATTTCCCACCCCAGACTAGGCATATCTGTATTCTCTTCTTTCAGCTGTGGACATTGTTGTGATACGTATGTGCAGCAGGGAGAGGGTGGATGGTCTAATTGCTGTTCACAGCTGGGATAAAATAAGGAAAAAATGGGAAACACCTGTGCCTGCAGGGCTAGGGAGGGCACTGAGGAGAGCCCTGTGCCATCAGTCAGAGGTTGAAGAGTGGCCCTGCTGCGGTGAGGGGGGCCCTGACGAAGGGCAGGGGGACAAGAGGTGCCCTGCTGGGGGGTGACAAGTGAGAGTGGTGGAGGGCTGAGGGGAGCACCCTCTGAGTGGGGCAGCACGTGCCAGAGAATGTTCTGGATTTCTGGATCCAACAGGTGACGGTGGAGAATGATTGTGGTGCCAGCTGGATCTTCAGGGCTGACGGTCAGTTCCTGGGCTGGCTGTCCATAAAACTTCTGAGTGCTGTCTCCAGCCCTTCTGAGACTTCTCTACTTAAAATGTGAAACCTTTCCCATCTTATTGGGAACCTGGTGTAGGAGAAGGTGTCAGCAGGCCCAGCACCAACCTCAGTCTGGCTTGGAGCATCCTGTAAAACAGGGACGTGTCCAGCAGAACTGGGATGTGCCCTGAGAGAAGGGGGAAAACTGTAGAGGAGGAACTGCCTGGAGGAAGATGGTGAGCAACTGAGGGAGATGGCAGCAGAGGGGAAGAGGCAGCTGTCCAAACTGTACCTATACTCTGGTAAGCCAGAGAAAATTTGCTCACTTCTGATTTCCATGCTGGAGGGGAAGAGTTCTAGGAGGTAAAGGAAGTGTGGTTGGAGTCATCCTCTGCTGGGTTAACCTGGTGGGAGTGAGCCCCTTGTGCTCAGTGAGAGAGGGGGGCATGAAACAAAATAAATCCCAAACCTACCAGAAGTTTTGTGCTTCTGTACAAATTAAACCTATTGAGGGAATTTTTTTCAGACTCAGTAGTTTACCGATGGAATTATTTATTTAGAGAGCTATGTTTTCCAGCCCATATCCTAGCTTATGACACAAAATACCATAAATCCTTCTGAACTGAGGAATAGCAGGAACAGAAGTCTCACCACTCTCATCAGAGTAACTTTTTTAGTTGAAGTTTTCGTCCAGAAATAAATCTGGCAAAAACAGTAATAAATCTTCAGTTCATTATGATGCCTAACCATTGCACTTAGTCTGGGACAAGCACTTACAAAATATTATTCTGTTATCAAATGTAGCCATTTGTTTTGGCACCTGTTCATTGAATCCATTATTTTCTTGAAATTTCTTGGAAATATTTTAAAATATGGCATTCTAACCTAAATAAGATGTTGGCTGAAACAGCCAACAATAGAATAATGTAACTGCCAGCCTAATTTTTGGGTAGTGTGCTAATTTGTTAGCTTTGATGGGAAACTAAAGCTACCACTTTTCACTCTAATGGCTCTGTTTATCAGTAAACAGTCAGTATTAATAAATCAGTTGGGAATATCATCACTTTCCAAATTTCTCTTCCTGAAAGAAATAAAATTTAGCTGCTACCTTCTCAGTCTGTTTCATCTGAATTCTTTTAGTAAGGGTCTTAATTGGGTTTCTTTAGATTGATGCCTGTTTTGTGCTGCATCCTAACTCTAGTTTCCATCAGCCAAGGGAAGAAGTGAAAAGATACTGAGTGAATGAAGGTTGTTATGGTCTGTTGGTACAGTATCAGCCCTCTATGTTTGTGATTAGAATTATCACACTATACCTTTTAGCTGATTTAATTTTAAGTTAATTTTTTTGCTGATAATGCAAGAGTGTTAGGGTGAGAGGATAATCTGAAAAATAATCTGAAAAAAGCCAACCGGCCTCCAAAGCAACAATGATGGGGAAATTTAGCTGCTCTGATTTGCTTGCTTTTTTTGATTCTGTAAGTGTAAACTCCAAAAAATCCATTTGCATTCACCTCTGACTGTATTAAAAGTTCTGCTTTAACTGTCTCAGGGTAGACAGATAGACATCCTCAAGTCTGTGCAGAGTCTATTTACAAGTGAATACAATGTAAATCAGTAGAGAGGCTGCCAAGTGTCTGGCAAAATACAGATGTGTTCTCTCACAGGCATTAACATCATATGACTGACAGGTTGTAATGGGATGTCATTCTGAAAGGGGTTTGTGCTTCTCAAATTAGGGAGAGGTGGGGAGCCTCAACAAGCCTCCTGTGATGAAGGATGAAGGATGTGATGTACTAATTCTTTCTTTCACGGCAGACTACTTTCAAAAAAACAAAAAATAACTTCTGCAAGGCCAAAATACTCAAATACTGCATCTGTACTCAAAGTGCAAATATATTTGGGTTCTTGGGTATGTAGAGCACATTGCAGCCATTATCTGGTATAAAGTTACAGCTTGTCAGAACAATACACTTTCACTTTTGAGATGTATAATGTGCTGCTTAAAGTGAAGTTGTGTTTTCACTGATCAGAGATCTTTTGCTTCAACATCTACTGATTTCGCTGTGAAAAAAGACTATTAAGAGTAGATATAATTAACTTGTCTGGTAGGTTTCAAATGTGTTTGAATACAAAAAATGAGCATTAAGTATAAATATTTTCTGTTCTTGAAAGTACAGAAGATATATGTTTATATTTTAGTCATGTTGTTTTACATCCTTTATATTATACTGCTGTGGTTTCATTGTAGACGTACATTATACCAGTTCAGTGTGGTTTTTATTTTATAAGCTTAGTCTGTCAACAAAATTATAGGAGAATGAATGATAGGTTTAAATATAACTTTATGCTTAGTTTTGTTTCTGTCATCTTCTATCTTCCTTTTCTGAAACTTTGGACTACTTAAATAAGTGCTCTCGAGAGGCAGAATTACTTTTTAACATGCAGTTTTAGAAGTGAGCTATATTTTTATTGCTCTGAGCTAACAGAAAAGCACAATTCCCCTAGAGGCTCTTCCAAACAACTTCATAAGAAAGGATGGAAATATTTCAGGAAACAGATTATCCCTGACAAATATATACAGCTGTCTAATAGAGCAACCTCCTCGGACCCATCCATGTCACAGGATTTTTTTGGTCTCTCTAATCTTCTTACTTTTACAGAATCCAGTTTTGTATGCCATTAGTATGCATGTGTATGTTCTAATAGTCTATAAAAATGCTGCATGACCTACTTACTGAGAACCTGGTTTTACATCCCATTAGTGGGCATGTATTTTCACTGTAATAGACTTTTAAAAACACTGTGTGACCTATTTATTCTGCTTCATCGGTAACTCCCCATGTAGTGTGTGTGTACATCTCCTTTCTCATTGTTTAGGAAAAGATGAGAAAACCTTCCATTGCTGAACAAGAGTTCTGTGCTGTTTGAACTGCTTAGGCACTAATATGGTGCTTAAAAGCATTTGCAATATAAGAAAATGGAGTATAGATAAAGCAACCCGTACTTAGAGAAGGATTAATATTGCAATGTATCCTGACCTATTTTTAAAGGAATCCTCATTTTACTGATTTATGATTCCCTGTTGAACTCACTCATGCTTTACTTGATTTGGTTTTCTCTGAGATTTACTTAAGATGTTGAACAAAAAGGAATTCCTGTAAATGAAGAAAGCATATATACATATTCTTAAAATCCTTAGTGTAATTCCTGAATATTGTGAAGGACCACATTCTTTGTTTGTTCATAACCTGCCATCTGCTCATATCATTTGATATGCTTTATTTTCCATGCCACTCTTGATTTTTATAGACTTCTATCAAATTCTCCCTTAATCTTGACTGAGGAGCCTTTGAGTCTAATACAAAACTACTTAATAGCTTTTATCATCCTTGTCAGCCCACTTTGTAGTTTTTGTTGTTCTATTTCATTTTTTTTTTTTGAGAGGAAGGAGGCCAAAAATTGATGGTGTTTAACCTTAGAGTCCACTATGAACTGCATAATGGTGTTTTGGTCTTTGTGTCTTTCTTAATACTGCCTAAAATTCAATTTTTTTTTTTCTTTTTGACTACCATAGTAATCTGGTGAATTCATTGTATCATAAGCCCAGATCTGAAATCCAAGTGAAGGAACTCTCACCTGAGAGCTTATCACATATATAAAGTGAACACTTTCCTATTTGCATCATGAATGTTATTTAAATTTAGCCTGATCTGCCTTGGAGGGTACTTTTTCAGGTCTCTTGTTCTTTTGCCCCATTCAAGGAGATAGTGTCTTGTGGTGTAGTGCCATCCCTGGAGTGTCCCCAGGGTGCCATAGATTTAGATGATCTGTGCAGAGGTCCATCTGCTTTCAGACATGCCCTGGAGTGTTTTACATCCTGAATCAGAAGCATATGGTAGTGGTTTTGTAGTATCAGTCACTGTAGCACTCACACTGGTGAGGAGATTATGCACTGTATGATTTAGGGGACTTGAAAACTTAAGGTTAACCCTTGGAGTTCTCATCTGTTTGTGGGAGAACTATCCTAGGAGCAGCTGAACCACTTAAACCTATAGAGTATCTGGCCCTGAATTGATCTACTCATTTTCCTTCCCTCCGTGCACCCAACAGCAACTGGTTTAGAGCCACAGAGCTACTCAAATAAATCCCAGAATTCATGCAGAAGATGGAGAGATAGTTTCATAAATCCTTTGAACTAGATGACTCTGTCTTCCTGTCCTGTGCTATGCCTATTCTTGGCACCAGACTATGTGAACCCTGGTAAGAGGGGGTATTGTTGTCCTCTGGGAGTATTAATGTGTTGTTGGTGTGAAGTTAATCAACTGAACTAATTGTATTTAATTTCGAGGGTTTGCATTGTACTTCTGAGGCTGCAGTTAATTCCATGGAGGAATTGCCCAGAAACATGGGAACAGGTTGCTTTGTTTTACCTCATCCACATGTAAATGCTTCCCCTTCTATTACATTAAAAGGGCTTATTTACTTTAAATATTGTACCTAGGTTCATTAATTGCAGAATTAGAATTTTTAGTGTAACAGGGAAAGTTGTTCTATCAATAGTGGCATTATAAGATGAATATTGTAGCTAACTCCTGATGCATAGTTAACATACTTATCTGCAGTTAACCACCACACACTAGGGGAGAATGGTACCATATTAAATAGTTTTGTGACCTACAAAACTGATTTTTAGAAGATGACCATTTGGTCTTGACTTTTCTGTTTCGGAACCTAAAGTGTATCAAAATCAGAATAATTGATTTAATTTGGATGTTTTACATTAAAGTCTTGATAAAGTTCGCTTACTGTGGGTCAATAAAAGAGATGGGAAAATGCTTAGGAGCTGCTGCTTTCTGAACTCCTATTGTAGTCTGACAAAAAATAGTGTATCTTCCCTCCTGGTACTCATAAATCATTCAGAGTACTAAGTTTCTATGGCACAAATAAATGGATGTGTGACCTGGAAAGATGCAAGATCAGTTTTCAGCGTGAGGTGAAGTAGCTGATCCGTTTGACACGGAGCAACATTGCAAATACATTTGGGTCCCTTAAACAATCAGGTATATGTGATGTTGTTAGTTTTAACTTCCAAGTGCTTGCAAACGCTTCTGCATTGAGTTCAGCCTTGGGAGACAGCTGCTGTTGACACAGGATGAATAAGCTGAGGATGGGAATAAGCTCTTTACTTGTCGCATAGAAACATGACTGCTCAGAGACCGGTATTTGATTATTTCACAGTAATACAAACAAGACTATAAGGTGAAAAGTCAATTGGCATGTTTTCCTTCTAGTGTTTATTACCTGCATTTAAGCTCCAGGACTTTAGCTGGAGAATCCAGAGTACGTCTAATCTTGAATGGTCTATTGCTTTCATTTGCTAATTGCTAATAAATTTTAATATTATGTTTATTACATTTATCTTTTTCATAAGCTGGTTGCCTCTCTGATATGAGGCTTTAACAAAAGACATATAATTTTCCATTTGCAAAAATAATAGCTGGTGACTAATTATGATGTCTAGGGCTAAGCAGTCAAAAAGAGATTATTGCAGAGAGAACGTCTACAAGAGAATACAACTGTGGAACAAATGATACTGAAAGGAGGCTTAGAAATGAGTCAGCTTTACTCGAGGCTGGAATTTAAGAAAGAAACAGTAACATACTTATCTAGCTGTTCATATTTATGTTTATAGGTTGCTGAGTATGTAATGAGAAGTAACAAGTCTCTTCTGTGCCCTTTTCTTCACCTCCCCCTCACGCTGGTAGTTTTTTTCAGTTTGCAAGATTGATCTTTCCTATAAGATGGATCTACTGTACTAATATCAGTGATGGTTATGAATCTCATTTAACAAAAAAAGTGGTACTATAACAGTTGTCAGAGTGGTAGTGTCACTGTAATGTTTAATATATCTCTAACTATTTAATGTTTATTTTATCTCTAATCTTGACTGAAGGTGATTCTATGTAACGCTGCAGCATAAATAAATTAAAATGATGCAGTATCAAATTGTCATTTCATCTCATGAACAACTCTGTCAATTTTGGAGAACTTTATTCTGCACCTCAACACATGAACCAAAAATTAACTGCCATTACTCAATTACACTAAAAGATGCAGAGTGTCTTTTGATATGATATTTATATTTCATTCCCTAAACCAAAGCAAATGTGATTTAAAAAACATGTGTGAAGTCATTGAAATAAATTATTTATTATTGCAGATTTTGACGACCTATGTCTAGACAAAGTAGTTTTGAAAAGAAGAAAGGCAATTTTAAATTTTATTAACTACGCAAGTTCTTCAGGAGGCAAATGTTAAGAGTGCACAGACTGTGAAGCCTAGATTTTTCTGAATATAAATAAAAGGGTTATGCCTATGACAGAGTTTTAGTTTGGACTGGTTATGTTTTTGAAATGAATCTCCTGATCATTCCAAACTACAGTTCTTTGCTCTACATCATGAAGTGGAACATGAGACTTTCACAATTTTGGATGATAGTCCACGGGACTAAACAACTAAACTGTGGCTTAACCACAGTTGGCAACTACACCCTGGTGGGACTGGGGGAGGGAATTGGAAGAGTAAAAGTTGGAAAATTCATGGGTTGAGATAAAGAAAGTCTAGTAGGGAATGGAAAAGCTGTGTACACAAGCAAAGCAAAACAAGGAACTAATGGCAGGTGTTCAGCCATTCCCAGGAAAGCAGGGCCCCATTACAAGTAATGGTTATTTGGGAAAACAAATGTCATCACTCTGAATGTCCCATGCCCTTTCTCCCTCTTTGCCCCACTTTATATAGCGAGCATGATGTCATATGGTCTGGAATATCCCTTGGGTCACTGTGGGTCACCTGTCCCCGCTGTGTCTCCTCCCAGCTGCCCATACAGCCCCACCCTCCTCACCAGCAGGGCCCTGCAGAGAGCAGCAAAGGCCTTGGCTCTGTAAACACTGCTCAGCAGTAACGAAAACATCCCTGTATTATCACTGCTGTATTCAGCACAAATCCAAACCACAGTCCTATACCAGCTGCTGTGAAGAAAATTACCTCAGTCCAAAACAGCACAGCTACAAAGTAAAATCCTCTGCAGTTTGTATTTTGTGGATCTTGGGACCTTAGTGTTTTTGGATTTGCTCTACAAATCTGCTGCTATTAGCATAGATACAGCCGAAAACATCCCTGTATTATCACTGCTGTATTCAGCACAAATCCAAACCACAGTCCTATACCAGCTGCTGTGAAGAAAATTACCTCAGTCCAAAACAGCACAACTACAAAGTAAAATCCTCTGCAGTTTGTATTTTGTGGATCTTGGGACCTTAGTGTTTTTGGATTTGCTCTACAAATCTTCTGCTATTAGTCCTCGCTTCTTGATCACATAGATACAGCCAAAGTTGGGGCTATGGTTTCATCAGATCTGGTATCAAACTGAAATCATGAGCATTATTACCTTCCAGAGATGCTCTCCTACAGAAAAACTTCCATTAGTGAAGAATCTTCTTGAGGTACCATGGCATGTTTCACAGGAGTAGGAGTTGATACTCATTGGCTGTTCAAAGGCCAGTGTTGACAGATTTTAGGAGGAAGGAGAAGGGCATAATACTGTCTTGGGAAATTTTGTGAGGTAGAACAAATATCTTTAGGCTCCTTTATGTTCTTCATGTAGCACATACGTAGCATTTATGGCTCTCAGCAGAACCATTGGAAGCCACCTCAGATGCTGTTACTTGCTTCTTCTTGCTTTGTAGTCAATGGAGTTTTGCCCAAAAGATGAGATCCTAACTGGAATCCCACGTGGTTCAGAGTTGATGGGATTCAGTTTGCTCCCTTCTTTTAGTAGGAGTTGGACCCTTGGTATAAACATCTGTAAATATTTAAAATCTGACATTCATCCCTGATGGGTAAAGGACAATGCAATCAAGGACAGGAGGGAAATGTTTAAACTAAATACTAAATAATGCAGCCTGGTAAATGTAAAAGCTGGCCAAGAGACACTGCAGCAAATAATGATGCCTGTCTAGAGGAAGGTATTATTGCAGCTGGTACTATTCTGTAATAAAAGTAAGAGCAGGGGGTAGAGCTCTGTTCTTTTAAAGGAGAAGAAATTAAGAGGACCACAAAATTTTTAATATTGATTTGTATAATATATTTATTTCATTAACCTGAATAGCATTACTTTAATTTTAAACCTATTATATTGAATCTGTATAGATTACAAGTGTTTGCTTAATTAAACCTATTGAATCTTAGTTTGAGGCTACAGCATTTTACATTTTTAGTTAGTAAAGCCAAATAGATTTTTTTTTCCTTAAAACTAAGATAGACTATAATCTGAAGACTACTGAGGTGCCTAGGATCAATGTTAATGACAGTTTCTTGAAGCTGACGCTTTGTTGTAGACAGAGTATTAATCATTCATATTTATATAAATACTATACTCTCTTTTATGAAAAAATAGGTTAATATTACAAACTCAGTCTGGAAAGAATCATTGCTGCTTAATCTAATTTGAGCTGCATTCACTTGTTATTTTTTTTTCTCTATGATGATTTGTGAGAGAACTTCTTCATACCCTTTCCCAGTAATACCATTATAATTTACAACTGCTGCAACTCAAGTATTTATTTTTTTTTTGTAACTGTAACTCATTTACCACTTTGATTCATCTCATTTGGGATCACATGATTTCTTAATTTAAAGAAGTAATTCTTTTTTATGTAACTTCTTGAGAATGTCCAGTTATTTGGCCAGTACTGTTGATATTCCCACATTTGAGAGCAATCAGATTAGAGAATTGCTGGGAACGTCTCCCTAATTTATCTGGCACTTGTTTAGGTTAAGCCACAGTACCCAGTAGTTACTGAACCTGATCTCTTGGAAACCAGGAATGAGGGCATTTCAGGAATTAAAACTGTTTAAGATGAAGTGGTTCAAGTATAGGTTCTAGCACAGTTTTGCCAAGAGGAACTGCCACTTCTACCACCAAGAGTGATGGCCTTTTGCTGTCTTATTTCACTGTTTACTCAAAATACAGGGAGATGTAAAATATCTTGAGTATATAATTTACAGTCTCCTCCATCTGTGAGTGCACTGCTACAGTCTTGTTCTCCATCTGTCCCTTATTTCTATCATATAGTTGCTACAGTAAAACCTACAGTTTTTTTCTTTGGAAGAATCTCAAACAGAAACTGAGTGAACACAACTGAGTGACATGTTTAAGCATATTGCTATTATTTTAATAAACTTTATTCCTAATTTTAACACTAGTCTTTTAGATTTTAATAGTCGTGGGTCAAATCCTGAATATAAATTGTTTGGTTGTTTTTGTTTTTCTTCAGGGCTCTTAGACATTTTATCTATAAAAAGATATTGGATCGTGCTTTATTTATATATCTGAGTGTTTTGAATCTAAAACAGCTGGGAATGCCAGTTAATAATTTTAACAATAATGGGGACAATGTATTCTATAGCAAAAGAGAAAATAACATCAAAATTTAATCATTATGTTTTAGTTTAACCTGGTTTGTCTGTAGACATTGGATTTTTATCCATGAAGGGAACTTTAATACAGATGTTTCTAGAAAAACCTGCAAACCTTGGGGTCCCTTATTCATGAGGAATTCTGCACATGATTCTAGTCTATCTCCACTGAAATATGTGATGACTGACAACTCTGGAGGCTCATATAACATTCCAATTAATACCAAAAGTTTATGAGAGTGAACGTGAAAATGAATGAAATTAGAATATCAGATTTGAGGTTTTCTTGACTCTGTGTGTGGCATTACTGTTTTTACTGCACAGTTCTAATTATCAGTGGAATGACTGGGAAGATAATTTTTCTCACATCTCTCTTTGCAATGTTTTTAAACCTATGTAGTTTAGTCTGCTGCTGCCCCTTTTAGTGCAGTCCTCTTTCTCTATTAGTTCCATAATCCTACAGGATGTTAAACGTTGCTTAATGCACGTGGAAATGCAGCAGACAAAAACATAAATATATTCATTGATCACTTTTCACGGACCACAGTTAGTCTACAGGTTATTTTATGGTGCTAAACATAATTGCATTTGAAATCTGAAATCCAACTCATAAAGTTACAGGAAGATGGAATTCTCTTGGATTTTCCATTCTGGACTTGATCTAGAATAATTTGACTAGAATTGGCATGTCATGCAGAAATAGTTTTATGCTTTTTAAAGTTTGTAACAGAGAAAATTATGCTGTTTGATATAATCAGATTAGCAAAGTCCAGTAGCTTTATTCCTCAACTGTATTTCTGCCTCTGTGGTCACTTTTCCTTGTGCCCTGTCCTTGTTAATGTAGCTCAGTGGAAAACTGTCCTCTTCAATGGATGCCTGCCAAGGTTTCAGCTCAGCTACTGCCTGGTAATCTTAGCTATAAATACACCCCCCTCTTCAGACAAGCTCATAATAAATGAGGGAAATTTATTATTTCATACAAATCTGAGATTTTAACATGAGTGTTGTACATTAGCTATTTAGAAACAAAAAAAATCCCTCTTTGAAAAGTACATCTGAAGAGCTGCTCCATGCAAACCATGTGAAAGTGCCCTTATTCTGCTAGTCATTGGTGAGTAACTGCTGGTGCTTCTGTGTTGTGTAGGAATGTTTAGAGAGCTTGACTGTCACGTTTATGTTTGCAGCAAGTCTAGCACAACAAAGCCTCTGACTCGGCCTGTAGGTGCTGTCTCTGTAAGTGGTAGGTGGGTGTCAACAGATGGTGCTTCAAGTAGGTTTTTTCCTCAGCCTACGAGCATATGTTCAGTCTTGGGGAGACATGCTGTGCTGCTGTGAGCTTTGCTTATGCAAGTCTGGCTATAGTGACTAGTCTTTTGGAGTGGGAGTATGAGAGCAGCAGGAGAATTTGCTCCCTATCCAGGGTTCTGGTTAAATGTAATCCTTGAGGCAGAGCTGCTATTTGAGAGCTGCCCACTGCCGTTGGGCTTGTTATTGAAGGAAGGCATCGCCCAGAGGCAATTTAGTAATTTCTGTTTCAAGTCTTGAACTGAGATCCTGCATAAACAGAACAAGCTACACTTAAATGATACCCAGCCTTGATGTCACTGGTTTATCTTCCATCAGGAAGCTGACTCGCAAGGCCCCAGACATCTGCCATCATTCAGAACAGCAGCATCAGAATAAATACTGCTGGGGGAAGAAAGGGAAACAAGGAAAAAATATTTCACAATAACATTACATATGTTATTTCATTCAAATTATCTCTTAGACAAATTTGATGGGCTCTACTTCTATTAAGGAAGAACACAAAGAAAAATCAAGCAACAGAATACACGTGTGTTCTGGCAGGCAAATTTAATCTCCTCATTTGCACTTGTCTTTTATTCAATCCTACGTTATCTCCTTGTTTGTGCTAACACAACAAACTAATTGAGGTTAAAAATAACCTCTATCTGGAGCACATACTTACAGGCAGAAAGCCACTGAGAAAAGAGTGAGAACATCCAAGTTTGCCTGGCTCCTCAGGCTCAATTCCAAAGTTTGCAGAAGAGCAAAGCTCAGGAAGGAAAGCTTGGAAAGGTGGTAACAGGTCTCTGCAGAGCTGAAGTGAAGGTTCACAGGTGCTGTGAGAGAAAATTTTGACCTGGTGCATCTTGTAATTCAGAATTGTGTGAAGTGAGAGAAAAATATGAATTCATCAATATTAATATGCTTTTTTTTTTTTTTTAAAAGCAATGTTCCTTTCACCCGTGCAATCTTTTTGGTGATGGATTCTAGGGAGCCCCAGAACAGGCAGACATTGGTAGTAAATACTTCACATTCTGATGAAGGAGGTTTTACTAAAGCTGGTAGACATAATTGTTTCTTAGTGACACTTTGATTTTTGTTTTTAATTATAGTCTTGGAAGTGCTATTCATATTGTTACTTTAAGTGTAAATTATCCTATTGTATGGTGTAGGTGTATGAACAAAGAAATAATTTTGAATGTGCTAGTTTGCACAAAGTTACACGTACAGCAGTGATTGACTCTGCTGAGTTGCTACGCTGAACACTGCAAGGACTTTTCTTGAGTTTTCAATACTCAGCTTTATGTTGGCTGTATCTAGAGCAGATTTTAGTAGCCTTAAATTGAATAGATTGCCTCATCATCAACATATAAGGTTCAGTTTATCAAAAATATGGAATTTTATTCTTCCCTCTGCACCCCTGAAACAGGCTTTGAAGAGGAGTTTGGGTCAATGTTTCAGAATATTAAGGTTGCCTCTTCTCTTTCTGTAACTATTTATAGTGAATTTGGAAATTTATTTTTCACATCTTTCCAGGAAGTATTTTCAGTCTGTCTGCATGTTTCATCTTTTAAAATGCAGATTGGTCGGATGAACAGATTTCACCTCCATGTATAGGTGAAGTTCAAATGAAGGTATATTTTGAGAAAAAAAAAGAAAAGAAAACCTTTGCTGCTTCTGGCATATATATGCTTTCAGGGTATATAGTGTACAGAAATAGTTATATACCACCTTCTTTATATTTCAACTCTTGTTTATTTGTATCAACATATTTGGATGCTCCAAACTGTGTTTATTTTATAATAACCAATCAGCATGCAGGAGAACTAAACCATGCAACTTGGGAGTTGCTTATCAACTGTATAATGAAGATGAATGGCATGTTAAATTTTATCTGATTATGCAAAAGTAGCTTTTTATAACAGCAATGGCTTTGCTTTGCAGTCTGTAGAAAGGCAGGCACCATGCATCTGATTAATCATGCAAAATTAGACTGAAAGAAAGGAGAAAAGGGAAAAAAAAATAGTGTTGCATATTCCGGGTCTCTTCCAAGCAGGTGGATTTACCTGCTGCTTAAAATCTTGCTCTTTGTGGACAGACTTTAAGAATATCAAATGATAGTGAAATTCTTAAATTGTAGAGAGCCGAATTAAGAATTGGTTCTCTAACTGTGATTTTGGAAAAACTAATATAATCTCTAACGGCAAATATTTACCAGGATTGCTTAGATCATAAATTGAATGGTATAAAGTACAAGCAGAAGGACAGTCCTAAACTCCTGATCTTTGACTTCCCCACAGGATCTAATTATAAAGCAAATTTGTTGATGACATCTTTGATAATAGGTTCCTACATCCAGATGGATCCAGCTTTTATTTGTCTTGACTCAGAAGTGCATGCCTTGAGAATGCTTCTGCCAAAATTCAGTTCTGGGTTTCTTGGCTTTGGTTTTTGTGTGTGTTCCCTTACTTTGAGTCAGAAAATACGCAATAAAACTTCTTGTGTAAGTTTCCATTGTCCTTGACATCCAAAATATTGTAATGAGAAATCTCAAAAGGCACAGGATTGCTGATCTTGCTGTGTTCCTGAGCCATTGTTTAATCAAGGAGAATCCCAAGTCTTTGAAGACTTGCAGGTGTCTTTTCTTGGGAGATTTTCAGATTGATGCAGTTCAGAAATCCTACTTCTGAAAACAAATGTTCTATTATCACAGCACGCTGGGTCTGTGGAGAATAAGGATTGTTTATTGTCACAGCAATAAGTGACAAATTGTCTGTACAGTAAATGACCAGAGCTGGTTTTTAGGGCATAGAGTACTGTATCAGGAAACAAGGGGAAACTGAGTCAGATGGTGTATATGAGTAGGTCTTCCATTCATCCCAAGACTTTCTGTGAAAATCAGAGCAATTATACAGCAATGAATGGTAATGGGAGCAGATTGTGTTGTTGTTCAGCATCATAAAAACACAAACTAAGCACTGGTTGCGAGTGCTTTTTCACGTACATGCCAAAATATAGCTCAAATTTTGCAGGGATTTTGTGTCACAACACAACAATATTTTCTGCATATTGCTTTTGTCAGTAACACTACAGCTAATCCCACAGTGATGGCCAACTCCATCATCTCGGCATTATTACCTTGTTTATAACTACGCAGTATTTCTACTGTGCCACAGAGAAATGTGTCCTAATTTTCTTGAAATAGTGGCTGGTTGGGGATAGAGCGCTAAAGTGATGAGTGCACACTCAGTTTCAGGTGCTTGATTGAATCTAGAAGAATTGTGCAACATCTCAGGGCCGCTCTGAAGTGATATGGTGGGGACTGACCATGGAAAGACAAGATTGGATTGTATGGGCTCACAGTGGGTCTGAGTGGCTTACTGAAATCAAGACGCCCACGCTTTCTCTGCTTATTCACACAGGGGAATATTCCCTTCCTTTCCCAGCTGGGAACTCCACAGCAGTATTCACAGTGAAGGATTTGTGATGTGAAACTGTGGTCTCAGAATGCGTTTTAATTTTGGGACTGAAATTCATTGTGTTTCCTAATGGGAAACTTCAGCGACACACAGGGAGACGTTCAAGGACAGTGAACTGAAAAAATGTCTTGGAAGTAGTTCAGTCAAACACAGATCACTGCTTTCAAACCTGTAGGAGATCCTTTCATCTTCATGTGGTTTAATTACTTGAACCCAGGTTTCTATTGTCTTTCAAACTGCATTGTTGTAGGCAGAATGCGCCCTTGGCAGTAATTAGATTGCCCCTTGTTTCCCTCTGAAGGATGCACCCAGTTTGCATGATGATTAAGAGTGCTGTGAACACCCTGGTTTTAGCTTTGCCTGGTTGGTTGTTCCTCAATAAATGCACTTGCCTTCCAGGGTTTTGAGGAGTGGAAACCGTATCAGCGGCAGATTCAATAAGGAAGCAACATCTCTTGAGTCTGTGCAAAGACAAAGTATAAAAGCTCCATTTGCACAATGCAGGGTAAGAAAATACTTGTTCCAAATGCAATAAACGGGACATGTCTTTGACAGATTTGCTGACAGCTGCCTGCTGAAGTCAAAGTTGGAAAGTCATCTTTGTCTTTTGACATCAGTGTGAAGTGTATATAATTCTCTGTTGCTTTACAGCTAAACAGTTATTCATACCAGCACAGAAGAATACGGAAGAGGCATAGAAATTTGTTAGAGTATGATTCTCTTATACCTTTTTTGCACTGCTCTTAGAGTTCAGAATAGGGAATAATCAGGTATTGGATGTCTAGAAAGTCTGACAATGTGTCAGTGGTCCATGAGTCAGGAAGGAAGTTCGTGGTGACAGGGATCATAGTTTTATTTTAGAGAATCTGAAAGAAAGAGCAGAGTTTCTTCAAAACTCAGTGCCAGATGCTGATCCAACTTTTTGGGTCAATTTTTGTCTATAAATAGCTGCTCTTCTCTCTAAGGGTTCCACTGTGAAGAGATTGCCTTCATGGAAGTGCTAAAAGCATTAAGGAGAACTATTGTGAAGTCATTCTTCATTGTCTGATTTTAATTGAACACCATTCATTGCACTGTCAAGCAGCAAATAAAAGTGACAGCCTTTGTATTTTCTCTCTTACCTGTATCATCTTTCCATCTTCCACTTGATGAATGAATCATGTATCTTTGATTTTAAAAAATTGCCTCAATTTCATAAATATTTAGTTTCTTGCCTTTGGAAATGTTTATTTAGCTAAATGTTTTTCTAAAAGTGGACAGTTTAAAGGCAGACAAATGAAATACAAACCCAAAAATCTTCTGGAAAAAGGTTCAATTAGATATTATTAGCAATAGATAAGGACCTGTATATAAAAAAAATTCTATCTGTCTAGTCTTTTCCCTTACCAGATGGACATGGTAACGTGCAGTCAGCCTTCACTAAGCAATTGTTATGAACATTCAGTACCTGAGCACAAGAGCTTCTCTCTGCCCCTCAGAGATTTGCCATGCAGGTTCAGAATAACCTCTCAGTGGTGTACAAATGTTTAAGTTCCTCAGGGGGTGCTTTTTTCAGCTCGATTGTGACCTGTAAACTTCATATGGAGATGTTTTGTCCTTTCATATTTACTTGCTACAGATGCAAAAATTCCAAGATCAGTGTCTTGTTTCTGAATATGTTCGCATTTTGTATGTACATTTTTTATTGAAATCTGTTCTGGGAAGTGTGAATTCAGAGCATTCCTGCATAATAGTCCTTCATATGTGTCTGCTCTATACTTGGAAATGCAAAATCTACCCATTGATATCAAAGTCATCAGAGGGGAATTGTGTCAGCAGTAGTGAGATGATTATGAATGTGTTTCCTGGTGTGGAAGGGTCTGTATTGACTCATTTACAGTTTTTAAGTGTATGTAAAGTGCTTTAGAGCAGCTGAGCCAGAACTTAAAACCCTTGTGAAGACATGGGAATGCTGTGTTGTTGTGATTAAAGGAAGCTGATGCATGACCTAATGGCAGCTTAGCTAAGGAGAAGAAATGATGAACTGGTGGTTTGGTGTTTCGTTGTTTTATTTTTTTTCTTCACTAAGCTAAAATCCAGCAAAAGGAGGACTTCAGGGCTACAGGGTATGGTGGCTGATGTGTGGGTTGGGTATTTTCTAAACAATCAGGAAGTGTCTGCATTGCTGAATATTTAGGAAGTGTCAAGGAAATTAAAACATGGTTTTGTATAGTAATATTAATTAAACATGATATTTACTGAAGAAAAAAAATCACCCCATATTTAGAGCACCTTTCATTGTGTATCTAATTTGAAGAAGAGAGTTGCCCATTTGGACATTATAGGCTGATGGAGATTTCGCCCTTCCCTTGGAATTAATATTGTTAGAATCAAGCAACAAACGTAGCAAATATCTATAAATGAATATGTAATATATGATAAAATATATTAAAATAAGCAGAACTACTAAACGTCAATCAAGGCAATGGGTGTGTTTGGGATTTTTTTTTTTACTTTTTCATGTGTTTCTGACAATTTTGGTGTTGGTTTTTTTTTGTTTCCTAGAGTGTTTATAGGAATTTCTCTTTACCTGAGCTTGGTTTTCAAAATGTAATTTTCTGTGTGCAAATGATGATGATTTTGATTTTTTTTTTCAAGTCCAATAGGAATTTAGGAATGTGTCCAGGTCCATCCTCCTAAATTCTTTGGGTTCAAATGTATCAGCACTGGGGGCTCAGCTGTTGGGGCTCACGTGGGTTTTCTGCCAAACTGCGTGAGCAGCTGCGAGTGCACGAGGGGCTTTATCAAACAACAGAGCCTGGCACTTGTCACCTTCACACCCATCAAATGAGGTTTGTTAGGTTTGTGATTGGTGTGATAATTTCTCATAACCTAGTAGGAGCAGTTTCAATGTGTTTCTGACTCTTAATAATTAAGGAGTTTGGGAAGGAGAGGTATAACGTGTACACATTCAAAACACAGCTCTCCTGAATTTCAGATTTCCAACTTGCAAAGGAAGCACTCCTTTCTGGGGAGATGGAGAGTTCCTTAAGGGGTATTCTTGAGCATATTTTGAAACAGTTATTCCTAAGTAATTATTCTGAATTATTATTTAGAAAAAAAATTGAGGTGTAGTCGAGACTATATACAAATTAATTAAATATCTTTGGAAATAGGATATCTTTAATGAATGAGTTTTGTGTAGTAATTTTTCTGACAAGCTTCAAATTGACCTTTCTTCCTTTCTTTGATCTTTTTTCTTTCTCAAGTCCTTGGATTGACCGCTCCTTAAAATTTATTTTTTTCTTCTCCAAGTTTTTCACCTAAAATAACTGCACACAGACACTACATTATACTTGCAGCCTTCCTCAAATGGACTTGATCCACTTTGTGTAAAGACTTACAAGTTAGGTTTCAAACATATTTTGTGAGAAAAACCAGCTACTTAAATAGCAGTTATGTCATTTTTTCAGGTGTAGTTTACTTCTTCGATAGTTTAAGAAAAGTTAGAGTTCAAATACACCTCTTCTTAAAATATCTTTCCAGTTGGCAGAATAACCTTGACGAAGTGTAGCCTTTGTTTCTTTCTCATATGTGTTTTTCTACCCTAGGACCATCTAATGGGAACTCATTACTTCAGCAATGATTGAAGAAATCTTATTTTTAATCTAAGTGATTTTCAATGAAGTTTAATTCATAATATAATAGCAGCTCCTGGCTAATAACTAAAAATATATATATTTTTAATGAAAAGAATTGCCTTGAATCCTCAATGTCTGGCAGACATGCCCCTCTCTCTCTCTCTCTCCCCAAAAATCACAGCAGGTCATCTTTGCCATATAATGTTTAATACTTCATTATCTTTAAATTACTGGGCAAATTCAAGAGTGATAATAAAAATTGCCATGGTTGAACTTAGGGGCTTTTAGAGTGGTAGGGGAGACTGGTTTGAAGTTCAATTCTCTTACATTAAGTAATACAAAATTAGTTTGGGAAGAGTTTAGGATAATAAGACTTAAAGGCTCTGATTTTCCACTTGGAGCACTGACACAGATTTATCAAATCGCTGCCTGACTGTGTGTGGGGGGGCTTGTAGAACTGCTCAGTGATATTTCCAAATGACCCTCAGTTCTCTGCATTTTTAGGTTGCCGAATAATTTTTAGCAACATCATAGTTATAGTTGGGCAATAGCATGGTCACATGCCAGTGAAGCAAAAAACTCCCTTTCTTGAGTTCCTGGGTTAGTAAATTAGAATAATGCTGCAGAAGAGCTATTTGTGAAGTGTATAACCTGCAGATGGCTCAGGGGGTTGGCATTCAGAAGCCTGGCTCTATTCCCTGTGCTGGCCTGGATTTATTGTGTGAGCTTGGGCACCTGCCTCTGCTTCTCTTTACCTTTATTTCTAACGGGCCTTATCTATTCGGAGAATCCCTGTGCAGCAAAAATATCTACTTTTGGTTGCATTTTTACAGATAATAAGTCACATATTCAGAGTGCATCTGTACCAGATATGCTATATGTTGTTCTATATGTTGAACATGACGATAAATAAATAAATAATCCCCCCCAATAAACCAAAAACCTGTATAAAGTTATATACTAAAACACAAGCGTAAGCACATAACTCTCTCTTCCCTGCTGTTTTTCTAGAGGAAAATGTTTTACACAGTTGTCTGCAACTTAATTTAAAATTCAGTATAATCATAGATCAGACAGCATACTGTCTGAATTAATATCTTGGCAGTTTTTAATTTTAAATTTGGATCTCAATTTGTCCTTGTAGCATAATGAATTTAAGTAGTACCTTAAAAATTTAGAAAGTATTCAGCCTTTTTGGGTATTTGAATTTTTCTTTCATATCTAGTGATGAAAAATACAGAAGTATTAGAATTTGGCCAAGTTAAGTAATATCTGAAAATGACCTAAAACTTCATAGGTATTTTTGAATGTGTAATTTTTTTGTGAACTGTTTTGGATCTGGGGAACTATGGTGGTTCCTATGGTGGTATGAGTATTTTTGAATTGTTCTGTAATTTATTTGTGAACTATTTTGGATCTGGGGAACTATGGTGGTTCCTATGGTGGCATGAGTTTTCATATTTGCCTAGTGCTGTTTCAGCTTTAAAACAGCCAGAGAATCATTGTAGAGCTGTGTGACTCTAGAATTTCTAGGCAAAGTGTGCATAGATTTACTTTTTTTTTTTTTTTAATAGGGGAATTTTTTAATGTCTTAGTGAGACTGTGCAATAATTAAGTACTTGTAATCTTGTTATTCACAGTTTAGCAGAAAAATTGCTCTTTGTCTTGCGAGAATTATTGATGGCTATGGTGCATGCAACATCTTTCAGTTCCTAGCAGTAGCTCTTGCATTTTTAGCTGAGAAAGGGCACAAAACCATTGAATTGCATCTTTCAAAAACAGTTCTCTCTCTCCATGTTGTGTGAGAAAAATTCAAATACTTACAGATGATATGATGTATTTTTCATGTGGGATAAAAATTTAGAGTCTCAGAAAACATGAAGAACACCTGCTTTTAATGGAGAAATTGCAAGCAGAAGTTCTGTTAATACTTTACTTATTAATAGTTAAAAGAAAGAGATGAATCAGTCATATACATGAACTGAGTCAACAGAAAAATCAGTAAAAAGGAGAATTAATTTACACAGGCTTAAACAGCACTAACACCTGATTCCCACTATTAATTCTTATTTTCAATCCTTGTACTGTGGTCAAAGCTCAGGCAGCTTTGCCAGTTGACAGCAAAGCAAATTTTATTGGTGGTATGACATCATAGCTTTCTCTTAGCAAAGGGATACTTAGTAAAGGGATACTGAGTAGGGTGTTCTGAACTGACACAAAGAGCTTCAGATCTTGCTTTCCTAATTAATTTGCCTGTTCAGTCGTGTGATTTCCCCAGATTTATTTTTTTTCCCCATTGGGAGCTAACTGTGAGCCCCCAGGTTGAGCTGTATATTTATGATCCACTTCAATAATCTATGTTAAACAAAGAAATACTGGAAGTATATTTGAGACTTGATATCAACCTAATAAATTTTGTTCTTGTAATGGAATCTCAAAAGGAACCTAGAACTTTATTCCTCCTGCTATAACTCCCTTACAAGATTGTCTGAAGAGGTTTTTTGTTTCTTTCTTATGGTTAGTCACAGTCACCTTGGTATACAGATATCTGCTAATTACTCTCTGTTAGTCAGTTGTCTAAATAATTTACGGTGTAAAAGTCTCAAAGGACTCTCTAGGTGGCAGGTCTGATTTAGAATAGCACAGCCTTTTATGCAGAAAGGCCCTTTTCTTTCAATTCTACCCTTCCTTCTCTGTTTTATTGCAGTGTGTCTTGGTTCTGGGGATCTCTTTTTCAGTGATATTTTATTTTTTACTGTCATCGATGCAAGCTGCCACTGTAAATAATGATGCTGCTCCAATCTTTCCTCCTCTGTTTGACAAGTTGTTTTTCTGTGTGCTCACTTTGCTCTCTGCATAGAGGTAGATGTTACTCTCTAAGTGTTCTAGTTAACTGTTTCTATCAGCAATGTATGGCATGCTGGATTTTAAACGAGTTCTGTGTTTCAGTGAGGTGATCCTGGGTGTTGCATTCAGCCAGACAGGACTCTCTTAGCTGGGACTAGCCTCAATAGCTGACTTGGAGCATTTAACAAAGATTTAACCCCTTCTCTCAGATTATTTAGCCAGCCCCTTGAAAAAATAGCATTTGCCAAAATTTCAAGCTGTTTATAAACACTTTTCTATCTACAAAGAGATTCAATTCCTGCAATAAATTTTGTGTATAAGATTTGCTTATTGCCTGTGTGACAGTGAAGGATGTATATATCCAGAGTTATACTCTTCATTGTTTCCATCTAAGAAAAATATAGTAAGCAAGTGTTAAATGTAAACAGAATTTTTTTTCTGCTGTGGAATTTCTCCCTGATCAGAAATGAAATTCTCTACAGTAGATGGAAGATGTTCTGCAATTCTATGGACTATTGAACATCACAGAGTGTATTTGGTAGGATTAAGTTCATTGCTGCTGCTGACTCCAGACTCCAGCTACTTCAGCAGCTACTGCCATGTTTTATCTCTAATGCTGAGTTGGAGGGAATGAGGGGCTTGACCTAATTTCCCAGTGGTCATCCCAGAGGAAGCTCAGTCTGGCACAGGAGTTTCTTTGCAAATTGCATAGGAAAAGAGGACAGCATTTTAAGGGCATATTGATTTAATCTTGTCTCCTAGGTGCAAATTCACACGTTGATACATTGATTATCATTAGATCTAAATTGCTGTCGTTTCTGAAGATCCTCAAGAGAACTTTCCACCTAGTTAATGGTGTTGTGTCTTGGATATATATCGCTCAGGGAAATTACATCTGAAGACTCTAGCTTGAACTTGTTTGTAGTGACCTCCAGGCTGGGAATATGTTTATCTTTTTTTAACCAAGGGTAGTGACATGCAGAGCACCTTCCAGACTCCACTGAGTACAAAAGGAGTGGGGAGAGAGAGACCCTCTCAGGGACCGAATTCTGTCTTGTACCTCCACTGGAATCACAATTGACAGAAGAAACTCTTGGACTAGACTAGAACATGACAAAACCACAGACACAGATCTACCTTTCTGTCTGTTATATCACAGTCACACCTGTGTAGTGTCTTCTGACTCTGCTACGAGTTAAGGAACGCAATCTGAATCTGCACTGCCTGTCAGCCCTCTTCCACATCCATTCCTCCTTTTTTCCCTTCTTTTTTTTTCCCTCTGAGTATCTCCCCATAGAGTACAGCTATTCTGTGTATCCAAATTACTTGTATGCAGTGCTTTTCATGTGTATGACTGCTGCGTGATGCGTATAAACACTGGGTGGTTTTTGTGGACAAAGCCCTGCCATGTGTTGTGAGCTAAAATCAAGCTAGCAGGCATTGTCTTTGCTTAAACAAATCTAGGAGACTGTTATCTAGAGGAGGGGAGTGTATTCACTGTGCTGTAGTTTTCCATTAGTGTTCTACTGTTCAGTGCATATTTTAGCAATTCCTTTTCATTTTTTTGATTCCACTAGTCAGTAATTGACATTTGTTTTCTCACTGTCGTGACCTCAGGCCTGGAGGCTTAGCTCTCATTGCAGTCAGCTGCCATCACTCAGCAACTAAAAACTTCCTGCTTAAATGGGTAAATATTATTGAACAAAATGTGTAAGCCCTCTTAGGCTTCACAGGAATGAAAGTTAGAGCTGCCTCTGTTATTGTCAACAAGCCCTTGTATATCCAGGGCAAGTGAAGATGGGGATCTCTGATATTTTTCTGTTACAGCTCCAGTAAAGTCACTTGTGCTTACCAGTGTAGGTTTATTTTTTTTCTTTATGTATATAGTGAAACAACAGTATATGCCCAGTTTACAGACCAGAGCTGGGAACAGCTCTGTGAGCTGGTTCTGTGTCCCGGGATGCTCTGTGGTTTGTCCCCTTTGCCTGGAACTCCTACTATTGTTCCTAAAAACTAGATAAATAGGTGTTAACTTACATGAGACTCCAGGGCAATGCAGATCGAGCTCTGGGACTGTATTTAGTCTACTACTGTAACTTCAGTACCGTGGTATGCAGAAATAATAGAAAAATATTAAAGAGCAGACTTTTCTTCCTAGGATTAATTTTTCTAATTATCTTGCATTTATTTATTTGAAAATTAATCTATGACGTTTTAATGGCTTTCATTACAAAGTTTGCAGTATACCCACTTGTTATTTCATATTCTGCAGTGATTAATTAATGTAGCTAAATTCATAGGGAAGGCTTTCAGCTGTGATTGCTGCAGTCTTTGAATTCTGAAACCGAATTCTCATAATGAAATAGTCGTAAGCTATGAGTCATTTAGGAACAGTTTCTTTAGGGAAGCTGACTTTCAGGCAGAGAATCTGTTTGAAAAATTTCTTTTTCAATAATTTTCTTCTCTATTGGGTTTGTCTTCAAATTAGATTTTGTAGATTCATCATTTAGAAATTAATTCATACTCTGTAGTGTGTGCATGCATTCACTCAGTGTAGAACACAGAGGAGAGGCAGATATTCTCCAGACACAGAAAAATTAAAGTATCTCAACAAATACTTACAGTGACATCTTTTTTGGAATACGTCAGTTCTGCTTATTAGGAACAGTGGAGTGTTTGTATCCCATGCCTTGATTATAATTTCTAAAATAATTTAGAATTTCTTTCCTGAAAATTCATTTCTGTGAATTTTTGATACTACAAGTCAATCACACATATCTGGTGTGAAAATGTAAACACAATGGTATGAAAATACCACCAAAATAAGCACATGAAAACAACTGAATGCTTTCCAACACTTGCCCAGTTGTATTTTACAAATAACACTGAATCCATTTATGTTAATTTTGTGTCTGCTGGCTGAATTTAATACAATAATTTAATATTCTCCACATATTTGTTCAGCTCTTTAGATTTCAAGGGATTTGTAAGAAATGTATATTTAATTCAGACTAATATGGTAATGGTAAATTATTATTCTGTTTTCAGTATTTGCCCACAAATTTGATTTCTACAGTCACTAGCATGAGAATACCAATGAAAACAGGTAAAAAAGATTAGAGAAAAATAATGAAAATTATTGGTTTGTTATTTCTGTTCTGTAAGCTTCTCAAGTAATTCAGTAGAGTGATGCCTCCCTAAGCCAAATGGTAGCATTTGCACATGCATTTCTTGAATTCCTTATGAAATCCCTTGGTTCTTTTAGCATACAGACAAACTTTTAACAATTACTTACAATGCAGTAAAATATGTCTTAGGGGGATTTTCAGTGATGGAACATAGGTGACATGAGGAAATTTAAATCTTACTGAAGTCTAGATTTATTTGTATTGAAAAGATTATAGATAGGGAGGAAGTAATTTGAAAAATCTTTTCATATTTTGTTGCTGGGACTGGTTGAACCTCTTGGTGATGGCCCAATACTCATGAATTTATTATTTGGATGTAAATTTAACTCCCTAGAAGAGACAAAAGGTATGAATAACTATGCACATCTAGTTCCATCTCCAATGTGTTTGCTTTGGTATTTTAGTAGTTTCCTGGGTTCAGAGTCCATGTGAAAAGGAAAGACCAGTTCAAGTGCTGTGTTCTTAAATGTAGGAGTTGTTTAAATATGACATTAGACAAAAATTAAATTATTTTAGATAAGTTGCTTTAGGTTTCAGAATGACAGCTAGTGTTAGCTTCTTGTATTTATGTATTTAATTCACACATTACTAATTCCCTTTTTTGTCAGCTATTAGCTGTGAAACACTTTGAGAAAAATTTAAGTCAGTTCCTATATTTGGTTATTACATTTCCATCCTAGAAAACAAAATAAAAAGGGAAAAAATCTCTCTCTCAACCCTTATGGAACAGTTATATAAAACTGTCAGTCCTGAGTATACTTGTTAACTTGAAGTGCTGTCATATCACAGGCTTCTCTAAACATATTTGTTTTATTCAGGTGCACTTCAAATGGTTCCCATGTAGTAACTGTTCCTTGGAGAATGGAAAATTTGTTCTCCAATTAATCTTGCTGCTCTTCCCTCTTTCTTTTCTCCTTTATTTCTCTAAGTGTGTGTATTTATATTTGCTATCTTATCAAACCAATACAAATGGAATTGCAGTTAGAGTTTTGATTGCATCAGTTGTTGCAGAGAAGTGAAACTGCAGAACCATCTGTCAGTTGACCAAGTTTAGCTCAGTTGAATTAAGAAAATTTTCTCATAGATTGAAAATATCTTTTTTTTTTTTTAAATGGAATATTTACTTCCCTAGAAGAGATTATAACAGCTTTTAAAACAGCACTGAAAACTCTTCCTTATCAAGCATTTTGATTACATGAAATGTGTGAGTTCCAACTGCTTGTGCTACAGAATTGCATAGGCTTGTATTTTGATTCATAACAATGTTGAAAACAGTCCTGTGGTCTAGAGTTAACATCCTTTCCTCTTATCTTCCACTTGACAAATTTTGATATAGCAAGTAAATATCTCTCTGTTAAAAGCAGTGAGACATTAAAGTGCACTGTGTAAAGCTGTAGATTATAAGGGTTGGCTTTATCAGCTTGCCTGATTACTTCTAGTGCGTGCAGCTAAGAGCCCACTAAGAGCAGTAACTGACCTCCTTCACTAATTCAGTTATTATTCCTTTATAGGTGAATTTCAGGGATAAACAGTTAAGTGGGTGGTGATTACATTATACACCAAAATGTGTGCCATTTTACGGTAGAATAAACAGCTTCAGAAAAAGATGAAGAAAGTGCTTCAGGGAAAAAACCCAGCAGCTGTTTACTCCAACCTTTCTGAATTCACAGAGCCACAAATGAAAAATTGTGGAATTCTCTTTGCATTTTATCCACAACAATGTTATGTAGCAGGAACCACCTCATCTCTTCATTATTTCTCTTTTTTATTTGAAAATGAGTCTGCTGATATCTTCTTACATTAATTTTTGTTAACTGGTTATAGATTCTGTGTTTTAAATGTCATCTACTGTTGACACTGGGCCATACCTTGCAGAAATATAGTTAAGAAGTGCTGTGTTGACTTACACATATGAGCGGAAATTTCTGAGGAGGGCAGTATTATACTCAGATTAAATCCTCTTTAATTTGTTTGAAGTTACTGGTGCCACACCTGATACTATTAAAGTTACAAAGCCTGAATTGTTTAAGAAGTCACTTAATGTCTACATTGATACTTACATTATAAAATGTTTAATTATCAGCCTAACTTTTCACATGGAAAAGTGGTTTTGTTAAGTTGTGACTTAAAAAATGTCCCCACCAAGATGTCCCTCTGCCATGTTCTGCAATGCTTCTCAGCAGGATATGCACTAACAAGATAACTTGGGTCCAGCCCACCCTGATATGATCTTAGTGGAGCGTTGTTAACTCTCTAAAGGCTGTGCAGATTTTCTCTAAATGTCTACATATACTTATGACAAATCTACTTTTTACTATTCAAGCAAGAGGATTGAGGGTATTGAAAGACATCCTTAAAATCTCATCTAAATATCTCCCATAAGGGTCTCCTGGAAAGAATCTGGATTACCTGTGTGGAGTCAGGCACTACATTTTTAGAAGGCTGGCATCAACATTCCAGCTACATGTCCTTCCTTTCTCTTAGTTATTTCTTCCCTAAGCAAAGCTGAAAACCCCAACCTGTGTAACTAGAACCACTTGTGACCAAAAGCAATGAC
Source organism: Pipra filicauda (assembly GCF_003945595.2). Lineage (NCBI taxonomy): Eukaryota > Metazoa > Chordata > Aves > Passeriformes > Pipridae > Pipra > Pipra filicauda. The sequence goes on along the minus strand of NW_024104976.1, from coordinate 3,925,536 downwards.
AAATCTGTATCATTACAGAACATTATGTGTATTATTGCACAACATTATATTATATATATGTATACCTAATTTATTGTATTTCTTAGGACACTGAAATGTCAAATCTTACACTTATAAAACAGCCAGATGCTAGACAGTGCAAATCTTACTTTAATATATTATAAAGTTATATAGTAAGCCCACTGCATGGGCTCCACATGCAGATAAACCCAATAGTTACATAAATAATATCAAATGACAAAACTAGAAAGCAGTTTCTGCATACTTTATTTTACAATTCCTCACTAAATATATTTACAGGACACAGAGTTTGCTTTAGTGCAATACATAGTAATGTTGCATAAGTACAAACTGTTGAACATTTCTAAAAAAAATTAAAGAAATAAAGCACTTAACTGATGTTACAGCTAAGTATGTAAAGCAACGTTATAACTCTGAGTGAAAATGCTCACAGCATCTTTTCATAAACAATTTCTAGAAACAAACCACAAACCAACATTACATATCCCAAACTACCAACCCTTGTACAGTACCATATCATTTAAAAAATGACTTTTTAAAAGCACATATACTGTACTGTACAGCAGTCTGTTCTACAGATACTGACTTACTCTTTTAATACAAATATGATATTACCATGGCAGTTTTGAAGAACAAAGTTATCTCAAGATATCAAACATCAGTAACAAACTCTGGTAAGCACAGCTTCTTGAGGACCTGCTTAAACAGCATTTCTTCACAGTGATATTTATGAAAGGTTGGAAAAGAGATTAGCATAAAATATTTCCATCCTTTTTCAGTTTTTATGCAAAAATCATTACTTTATATTGGTAATTATAAAATTACAAACACTTTCTATAAGTAACTGCATCTGTAGTAATGATAGAAAAAGTTATCAGTAAGACACCTAAAATGAGGCTTGCATAAAATGACAGTTTGAAGAAAACTAGGTACCTCATTTTTAAAATAATGGTAAAGGAGGTAACTTAATTTAGAATAAGCAACACAGTAATTTAACAGAGACAATCTATTAGTCAATTAAAAAAGCTAATTATTTATTAATAAATGTTAAAAAATAAAGGAATTGTGATGAGGTGAAATCAACATTTCAAAAGATATGATGAAACATTTACTCTTAGTTTTGGCACTTCATTGGAACAATTACTTTACCAAAGACCAAAATATGTATAAAAGATATACAGCTCCTTGACATACCTTGCAAATATAGTACATAAGTACTGGCAAACACTGAAAACATAGTTAGTTAAACATTCCCACAGATTTGCACATGCATGCACTATTCAGACAACAGCATTGTATTTATGTTCTGGCGGTGACAATCTTGCATTACTTGGGGATTTTAGGCCGTTTCTTCAGCAGATCTTGTTTCTGTTTTAAGTCTTACAAACTCTTTAGCAACTTCGTCATTGTTCCTCTGAGAAAGTATTCGAAGGATGGTGAGCCCAGTCTCGTCTACTGAGATGTTTCTCAGCAGGGGGTACCAGGAGGCACAGCTTCCTTTCTCGGCCATGGTTTGCAGCTGAATGACCGTCATGCCGATGATTCGGTCTTCCCGAGCAAAGCAGTAATCTTTCACTGAGAGGTGAAGCTCGTAGGCTCCTGGCTTATCTTCGTTACTCAGCGTGCTGTGTGGATGAAAAAATGTGAATTTAGAACAAGGAGTTGAGTTTCATTCCCCCAAGGGATGAATTCACTGTAGAAATCTTGGAAAAATTAAAGTGATAGTGGTAGTTTAACTTTGTAGTTCCATTTTGTTGCAACAAATATCATTTAGTTTTAAACTTCCCACACAGTTAACTTTTCAGATGCTACTGGTGATGTAGCTTCTGTTCCCACTGATCTGAACAGGAACAGAGAATTTGTTCAATGTCTGAAATAGGCAGGTACCTTTCCCTAGAAAGCACATAAAATATTCAACTAGTTCTACAACTGTCAGCACCTCAACTTTAAATCAACTGCAAAAAATATAGAGAAAATCACTGGCAACAAACATCAAAAGTAGCTTTGTGGTCAGACACAGTGATTGAACTCATTCCCAGTCAGGGCTGAAGGATAAGAGGATGAAAATAAATTGGTCTCACTTAAAAAAGGAGAGGAGGAGTAAACATTGAGAAGTGCTGTGAGAAGTACTAAATTTAGAACTCCAGGTTAGGTGAAAGTTTCTAACAGTTTTAAGGATTAAATTATAACAGCATTAGATAAACAGTACTGGTAACAATGTGCAACCCTTTACATATTTAGATAGCTCTACAGTCATAAAGCCCCAGATATGTAGCAGTAAAAATCAATGCTTCAGTCCAAATAACTACTGAGGCCAATGGATTCCGAGGTATAAAAACAGTTATTCCTCTATAGGGAAATGAATTTACATTTTAACCAGGTTTTTCAAGACTGAGAGCTTAGTGGCTGCCATTCATCTTCATATAAAACTAAGATACAAATTAGTAAATAATTTTGAAGTGGTGTCTATATCTATGGATTTTGATGTGTATAGCAGCCTTAGGATGGGTTTTTATGTTCTTACTGATTCAACTGCAAAAATTTGCACAAAATACGCAATTAGCAGACAAAAGAGACTTACAATTGAAAAGTTTCATTGTATTTTGGTGACCAGGTGTTGCTCTTCGTCTTGGTTCCATGTTTTCTTTTCTTGTCACTTAGTTTAGGACCTAACATGCAAACCTCCACAAATGGCCGGAACATGGCTGTTGTTTGCCAGTTTAGATTATTAATTGCCACAACTACCAAGAAAGAAAAGAAACAAAGTTAAATAAAATTCCATTGGAAGAGTTCCAATTAATTACCCTCCATGACTTTGTATAGCCAACAAAAGGTGACCTGAGAGCTTTCCTACAGGATACCAATACCTGGCAAGCCCAGGAGGAGCTTTGCCTGTTTGCTGCCAAGTAAAGATGTCTGACTACTTTTGAGCTCAACAGTATCCAACACAAACGTATGTTTTACAAATCCTTTACATTTACAGCTTTTTTTTTTTGCCTGCTACCTTCACTGTAATTAAAAAATCAGCTTATACTAATCTCAATGATACTGGGTTTCTCTCTGAAATTCAGGTTGTGCAGAACAAAGACATTTTGTTAAAAAGGCAAATTCTTAATACTTAGTGCAGTCATTCACCACCCAGCTTTGCTGCAGATTTAAATGATATGCAAGCAATACAGAGGATATTTTGACACATTATAGCTCCAGCTTTATAACTTAAATTTTAACTGTCTACACAGAGAAGCACAGACAGTACTTAAGTGCATAATCTGGACTTCTGCTGATGTTGAGAAAGGAAAAAATACATTCCCAATCACCTGAAGCGTACTCACAGCTTCACGAGTACTGCAATACATAACATTTGTTATTTTATTATTGGTACGTTTTACTTAGGATGTAGTGCTTGGGGGGTTTGCTCTTTGTTCTTGTTTTCTTTTTAAAGGTAGCTGCTGGAAACTTACCTTTTACAGTGACTTTATGCTCCCCAGTTCCAGGATGTGTGGAGACATCCACCTGTATAGATATCTCACCCACAGAATTATTAGCAGTTTGAGCTGAAACAATAATTAATAGGTTAGCACATCTGGCTTCAAGAGAAATAGTGGAAGTTGAGTGGTGTTTTCTGTCAAAAAAAGACGTTTCTGACGTGTTTTACATTTAGGTGTGAATCAGTTACAGATTCATAAGTGATTTTGCCACAAAAGTAGCTGGCAATTGCAAATGTTTGTGTAAAGTGCCTCAATAAAATAAAATATCCTGTTCATCTGGAACTTTCCATTTTTGTTGTCATCAGAGGTGTTTGTATCTTGAAATGCAAAAGTTTTGTCAAACTTTGTTTCCATGTGCACCCCAAAAATCTTATTGATAGTATGCATTTGGAAAGTTACTTCTGCATTGTTATTGATTAATCCTTTTCTGGGGGTTATGTCTCAGCAAGGTATTAAAGTTCTGCAGTAGCAAAGACAGAGAGGCTTAAAGAAAAAAAGAGGAAGGTTGAAGGGATGGCAGAGGAGCCAGAAACTTTAATTTTTAAAATTTTTGCTTTGGAGTACCAACAGAGGTTCTAAGTCAACTTGCACAGAAAGATTCTTTAAAAGGATTCTCAGTATGTATTGAAAAGTCAGATTAGAACAGTACAACATAAACAAAATTGGATGTGTTTACTTGTTCTTTGCTTGGATGACTCTGTGTTGAATTCAGTGAGCTGCACTTGTGCCCCAGTGTAATCTCTGCAAACAACAGACTAAAGCAAATTACTGCCCCTTTATAAGGCTACTATTTCTGTGGGTAGCAGAGGAATGACTCTGTCTGCTTTCTATTTATACAGAAATTCCTTAACCACTGGTTCCCCATCAATCTATACGTGAGGAGAATCAAACATACCTTTAGAAGTTTTCCAGCAGTTCATACAGGAATTAAGGAAAGGGTAGGGAGAAGAGTGTCTTATGTAATAATAAAGGGGGAAATGATTTCCCCCCACAAATTAGTTTATACCCAGAATATTCTTTGTTCCTTTATCATACATAGTTGTTTTTTTGTTTGTTTGTTTGTTTGTTTTTGTTTTGTTTTGTTTTTGGTTTGTTTTTTTTTTTCCTTCTTGATTTGCTTGTCAGTGGCTTCCTAGAAAGGGGTTCCACCATGCTTTTTATTCATTGTGTTGGAGTGATCTGTAATTACACTGTCTACACTGGATGAACATTGCAAAGCCAATTAAATACTCTTACCCCAAGTGTTACTGCTTCAGAGAACAAGTTTGTTTTTTTTTTCCTGATAAATCAAAACGTGGAAATTCAGTAATCATTTAACGTGCTCAGAACCTTGAATATTTTTCTGCATTTTCCAGCTTTCGAGTGAGTTTGGCTTGGAATTGTAATAAATCCACTTTTGGAACATAGCCAACAGTGTTTTAGTAAAAATATACAGTGCCAATATCTTAATGTAGTTATAACTGCCATTTCTGAATTGCAGGGTACCTGCACAAATGTTGCTGTTAGATGTATTTCAGTAAAAGGCAGAGGGTTTGGACCACTACTGACATGGAAAAAGGCAATTTATTAGATATCAGATTTTTAATGACAAGCAGTTTGGTTTCTATGACAACAATTAAGTTTACTTTTGTATTTGCATAATTACTTAAAGTTGCACCATATAGAATCTTTAGGATGGTGAACCATTCTTCATCTTGCTCACAATAAATAATATATAATTTTTTTAAGAACTTATATAAAAATTTAGGAATCAAATGGACTAGAAAAGCTAAATAAAAGTAGTAGAATGGCTTTACTTAAAGGGGTAAACAAAAATATTACCCAACTACAGTAAAATTTACTTTTATTTGGGAAGAGAAAGTTTTGGTCAAGGTCATAAATTTAACTCTGATTTTCTTTTCTCTTGCAAACAGTGTCCTTAGGCCATGTATCTGTGAGAAGCATGTTTTTAATGGAGTTACATTTAAGCCACGGTGCTGACTTGTGTGAAAAAGCCTTCCCTTACATTTTTGTGGATTAAATGAAGACAACACCTATAATTCAGAAGGCAGCTTATCCAGGGTAGAACTCCAGTACTATACATACTACATATTTATCTATGGGGTATTCTTGTTGGCTTTGTGATGCTGTAAAGTAAATCAAAGAGAGTAGAGACTGGAGGTCCTGGAGCATTAGTCTGTCTTGTGAAATCCCACCTTTTCAAATTGTTACATAGTGCACAGAATTCAAACTTAATGGGTTCTTTTTGTGGTGGTGAACATTTTTACGAGCAATGCTCTTTATTCCATGGATAGCCTTCCTTCAGCTCTGAAGTTTGAGTTGAACATACTGTAACTCTTCAGTTTTTAATCTTTTGTTCTGATTAAAAAGCTTTCAATGCCAAGCTGGACAGGAGAAAAGAACTAGGAATCTGCAACACTTAAATCTTAGGGACACTGAATGTGTTGGATAAACCGAACATGCTGAGAGAATGAGAAGTTCTTGAACTCTGTCTCAATCACAATTAATAATAATAAGTTACTTCTGAGTGCAGTGGAAGATGAGTTAGGCTGATCCTGAATATCACTGAAAATATCAGCCAGTGCAAATTACTTGTTTTAGCCTCTAGCTTAAAAAAAACCCAAACCAAACCCCCATCAGCAGAAATCAGGAGTGTTGTAAGAGAAAACAATTAGCATTTTTATTAGATAGCTTAGGCAGCAGCCTGTGGATGATGGTAATAGCAGAGTGTGCTGTGTTAACCTCTAATGCCATGTATGATTTTACCAAAACAAAAATCTATGAATCTGTAAGATAAGGCTTGTTCTCTTTCTCCAACTTTTTTATTAACTTATGCAAAGTATATTCTTGCAAAGGTCTTCTAACTGATCTCCCATTCCTTTTCCTAGTAGACCATAATTCACAACACTGCTCTAAGCAGTACCACAAATATATGGTGGGATTAGCCCTGTGTGCACAGTTCTGCTCGATATGATTATAAAGAAATCTGTGCAAAACATCCCATGGTTTTATACTGAAAGCAGCTGACATTAAAATGGTCCTACATTCAGTATTGCTGAGGAAACCTCCTGCAGCAGAATGTCTCAGCCAGCAGAGACAATTTCTAGTGGAGTCTAGAATATAAACTTGATTTCTTTCAGTGACCACCCCATCCACCTTTCTCTCTCTTTCTGACCTGCAGAGCAAACTAGAGATACAATTTTAGGACATTCAATATTTGCTTAGGGCGGCTCTTCTTGATGTTCAAGAACTGTGGCACCTCATTTTAAAGTCTCTGATCTGCCTATTTCTGCTGGGTTTTGTTTTCTTTCTTGCTACCAATTCTTGTAAAGCCACAGCAGGAATTAGTGATTCTGATTGCACTATAGAAAGGTCCATTTATCCTACCACATCTAATAAGCCAGTTTAACTGACAGTAAATATCTAGCCCTGCACTGCAGAGAATGACTGCACTTTTCTTCCTTTAGTGCTGTAATATTCAAAGATTAACAAACTTATAAATTATTCTCCTTTGAAAACCTTATGCACATTTAACTATTGCTGCTTGCACTCTAATCTCTGTTTTACAATTAATTTGTTAGGATATTCATGTGATTCAAAATACAGCATCCTCTCATAGGTCAGCTACATTTAAAGTGCAGTTATTCTTTTGCAGCAAACAAACTGTAAAGGAAAAAAAAAATCTCCTCTAGCAAAAGATGCTTGCTCCTCAGGTAACAAAAAGTCCAAAAAGTCAGGCTTTGATTCCTCCTTATTTAGCACCTGGAATGTCATCAAAGTGATGGCTGTTATAGCCTTAAGGATTTTGACAGAAGACAGACATTTTGGACCAAGGACCAAACCAAATATTTCTTAGTCATGATAATCATATTGGTTACATATGCACAGACAAACAAACTCCCCTGCCTTCTATTCCTTTGTAGGTACCTTTGGAGAAGTGTGAACTTGTGGACTGTTGTGGACTCTGGTAGATAAAACAGCAGAAAATGCAAGAGGAAAAACGTAAAAATAAAACAATCTCCCTGTATTTTCTAGGATGATATTCCTGCTAAAGAGAATCCTAGTGAATCAATCTGTGATTGTGCACAAAAGTACATTACTGTGGAAGGGTTCCTTTGTCCTCCTTGATCCTTTAGCAGCAAGAAGTTTTCAAATGAGGAGTACTTTGGAAAATAACTTCTAGGTTTGCATGATAAAAGACCCCAGCAGAATTAAATGGAATTCACAGAGGATGAACTAGCATAAAATTTAAGAACAGAATTTCAGGCCTTGAAATAGCAGAAGCAGTACATCTGGTGGAAGGTACTTTTCAGCTATTCTGGAAGTTGAGGCATGGAAACTGGGATGCTTTCATGAGTTCTTAAAAAAATAATAGAAAATATTAAGAGTAGTTAGGTTTGGAGGCTACAGGGAGCATGGGTATGCAGCATGGACCTCAATGAGAGTGACAAAAGGAACCTGAGAAGCTGAGGTGATGATTGTGCTGTTCACAGCTCTCAGCTCTGACTCTCCAAACACCACAGTTATGCTGCTGTGAATAGTTAAGAGAGCAGAGCTTGTACACAATTACTAATGTATCATTTCATGATATGGAACATCATCTGTCTTAGGTATTATCTTATGATAGCAATTCTTTCATTTGAAACAGCTTTCAGATCTTTTGATATTCATCTTCCTGTTGGTAGGCTCACATAAATCCTTAAATCTAGAGAAGGCTTTATGTGAGAGTGTGTTTCTCACAACGTAAATGATAAAAGACAGCAGCAAATCGTGTGTCTTGGAGAGTGAGAGAGATGTTAAGGACATGCTTGCAAAACAAGAATTCTTTTTCTGCTGCAAAGTTATCTAGTAGCAAAAGAGAAGAATAATGGAGTGTTTTTGTCATTCTTCACCTGCAGGCATGTTGTTTTTGTTTCATCTAATAACAATTACACCTTTCAATAACACAGATTTAATTCCTTTTCCTTATCTTTTTTCTTTTATTTTTTTTTTTTAATGCTATATTTCAGAAGCATTAATTGATGAAGTGTTTGTGGTCTATGCAGCGCCCAATCTTGTTTATTGGTGCTAGCAAGGACAATTCTAACTATACAGCCATATTTTAAAAAATGCACTTTTCTTCCCAAATGTTTATGAGGGCAATATGCAGATAATCTTTGTCTCTCTGACCTTTCCTCAAACTTGCATTACATACATAAAGCTCATAGGATTTGTTTGGGAAATTGTGTTTTGTACAAAAGTTCTGTTTTATTAAAAAAACCCAAATCTTATTAGTTAACGAAGTAGATTGTTGTTTTCCTCTACCTTCTGCCAAGTTTATAGATCTGTTGAGCCTTAAGTATATGGTTAAGTTGTCAGAGTATATGTATAAGAGAGAGAGTATGTGTATGGAGATGGAGTCAAAACTGGAGGCTTGTGGAAATTCGGTAGAAAAATAAAGGTTGAACTCTGTCACCCAAACCAGCAGCGTGTGTCCAAAACCCAAGGTAGCCTGGGATTCATGGTCTTTCTCAGCTCAGGTCCCAGAGAAGTCAGGAATGAACTGTATCCCTCTCCTAATGCGAGAAGTTACATATGTCCGAGGAAGGAATTGATTCCATTTCTGGAAGCTGGAACCTACTAAACAGTTGACACAGTGTCCAAAAGAGACCAGTGTCTGGTCTCAGGTGCTTGAAAACAGAGCTCCTATTAGTATTTGAAAGGCTTTTATTCTATCTGCATTTATTACAATGTAATAATCTATTATTTGCTTTGAAAGAAAAGCATGAAATGTCCGAATTTATTGAATACGTAAAAATACATTGTCAGAAGTCCTTTACTTATATTTACTATATTTTTTTTTTCTTCACACAATTATCTTCTCATTTTCCATACATTCATGGTTCCTTACAATTACTGAAGGGCTAAAATGACCCCTAGGTTGAGAAGGGACACATGAATTAAATAATTTACTTTATGCAAAAGAAGTGCTTCATTAAAAAGCAAAGGAGTCTAATATTTACCAAGCACCCATCTGACTTTAAATACTAATGTGTTTTTTACGGAACTAATCAGTGCTCATATAATAATAATAACGTAAGAGGAGATTTAAAAAAAAAATGGGATTTTTTGTCTTTTGTTGATCTTGGAATTTTATAATTTGCCAAGGTTACCATGTTAATATTTGGTATTTCTCTCCTTCCAGCTGGCATGGATCTATAATTGATGTTAGGCTACTCACATTGTTCTTTTCTGCACTATTTATTTGAGGTCTCTGATTTCCCCAACTTTCACACTAAATGAAGGTGATTAATGCTTACTGATTTTTTTCAGCCTTTCCCTTTACTTTATACTTAGTCTCTGTATATCTACACTGCCTCCTTCTAATGTCTATGGCTTCTTGTATTTTATAGTTCTGGGGCTGGATGTTCTTTTAAAGACTGTCTTCTTCCTAGACTTTGGTAGTTTCTTGGCTTTCTCCTCTTCTCATCCAGTCACTCATAAAGTTATTGCAAGTGGTAACTAGCAGTATTTTTGCCCCAAAGTAGTCAAAGACAATAAGCTAGAGTCTGGAACAGTTTGTATGATTGTATTAAGTTTCTAAATCTGTGGAGGCTTACATTTGTTTCCTTTTTTTTTTTTTTTTTTATTCCAGCTTTTAGGGTTCAGGATTTCAAGACATTCTTTACCTCTCTGAGAATTAGAAATCTAGCTCTGAAGAAAAACAACTACCTGCAAACAAATCATCATGCATGACATGATTTTATTACCCAAGACTTAGAAAAGCTCACTGAGCACTGTTAACCAGGCAGTAAAAGCAGCTGACCTGGCAATGTTGCCTGTGGTAACCCTGCCCTTCCCTACCCCCTTTGCTCACTAGCTGCTTCAGCATAAAGCTGTTTATTTAAACACTGGACCTATGCTTTGACCTTATTTTCCATACAGGATGTAAGAAGGAAAAAGCTGAACAAATATTCAAGCTTTCACAGTGCCCAATGCTCCAGGAATTACACAAGCTATGAAATGAGCACTTTACTTCAGACAAGTATCTGTCATCTTTTGATTGATGATGCCAATAAAATACATATATTTGTCTGGCGTTCATCTACTAATTTATTAGAAGATAAAAGATTAGAGTGACTCATCGAGTTGTTTTTCACAGGATCCTGAGACTCTGTGATTTAGAGGAAAATCTTGAGTGCATTTTTAACACTTCCATTTAATACAAAGAGTAAGTTAAAGCTGAAATGTTAAGAGAAAAGGAAAGCATGAGGGAAACCTGATTTTATTGTGATAACCACACTAACTGCAACATGTGCTTTGCTTTAAAAGGTTGCTGTACAAATGGTTGATAACTGTTTGTTTTGAGGGATTCTGAGAACCAAGTCCAGTTTCTTGAAGGCTGACTTCAGCAACCATTTATTCACCAGGCTGCCATGAAAAGATTGAAAAGATTTAGAAGGTTTGTATTTGATTAGAAAACGGAAGTAATTTCTCTTACAGATCGCTTGGTGTGACGGAATTAAGGCTGACAGGGGATTCGGCAGCATCTGTAAGCCTCTCTGTACAACTGTACAAAGCCACACTATCAAAATACATTCTCTCCTACTGGAATTTCTGTGGTGTCAGACAGAGAGATTTGAGGCATTCAGAGAGCATAATATAAAAGCAGAATATTACAGTGTTAGCAGAAAGTACTGGTTTGAGTGTCAGAGTGCAAACCCAGTTAAGGCCTTTCCCTTCATCTCTGCCATGTTTTACACAGCAAGGGCTGGAACTGAACAGCTCCACCGTGACCTTCCCTTCTCTGGAGCTGCTGCTCTGCCCGTTGGTGAGAAACACGGATGAGGCAGCTCTGATCTGGGAGGAGTGTATCCAACTGGCACATCCCTCCATGTATATGTATGTGTGTGTTCTGTCCAGCATTTTAACCAGGCAACATACAGGCCTCTTAAGAGATTTATATATGTATTGAATGCTCCACTGATACTAATAAGAAGTTATTTTTAAAAATTAATGACATATAATTGATGGATATCTGTAGCTTGTGTTTATTTTCTTGAAGACTTAGAGGGAACTGATATACAACTTGTTTCTGATTTAGGTGCTTTACTGTGACATTTAAGGAACAACCAGACATTTCCTAATGTAACAGCCTCTTAGGTGAATATTTTGTAAAGATCTTCTGCTTTACCAACAATCTGGTTTTCTATATGTGAACTTTAAAAGTATTTGTTTTCTACCACTATTCTGAATGCATTTATTTTGTTATCAGCATACACTAGAATATTTCTACTAGTTGTAATTCCACAAGTTTCTTCATTGTTATATTTCCTGCTGTTTGTTCCTATACAGAGCTTGCAATTGTGCACTGATTCCTGCAGCTCGTAATGCAGGTCTGGTTTTTTTCTTTCATGAAATAAGGTTGTGTAACACACGATTCTGACCTCAATTTGAAACTACAGTGGATGAAGCAGGGATTATTTCTTGAGTTAAATTCTCTCTGAAGTATAGGTTATGAGAGAACTGCAGGACTTGAATTTCCTGATAGAATACAAGTATAGCTTTCAAAACATGACAGTTGATTGTAAAACAGTTTTGACAAGCAAAAGCAGAAACAAATCTTTCTTTTTGCACTTATAAGAGCTGCTAAACAGTTTTTATTTTCTTTAATCTGATGTCATCTATCTACTTGCCTAAACTATAGTTAACTAGCAGTTTATTATTTTAATGTGATTCCATATATTTAAAAAGGTATTGAGGTTCTGCTTTGCCTGGTACCATTACAGGTTGCAAAGGAACACAGAAATGAATTTTGACTTGGCAGTTGCAAAGAATTTCTCTTCAGTTTTGTTTGTGTACCTTCCTTCCCTGTGTCGGTGACTTCACAAGACGAGTGTGGAGCTCCTGTTAGAGATACTCAATCTCATTAGGTAAATATGCTTATTATATTTTCTTGTTTTCAGATGCATCTTCCCCTTTTGCCTTTCAGTTGTCTGTCACAAGAATGAAGAAATCTGATACAGACCAGCTGATGTGAGAGCAAAGCCTTTTCTGCAGCCTTGTAAACACACAAGTAGGGATTGCAGTATGAGCTCTGTGTTGTGAGATGAATATTGATTTTTCTGCTTAAGTAATACAAACGATTAAAGTCAAGCTAAAAAATAGATTGCAGTCCTGCCACTACCTATTACTGTCGTTTATCTTGCAATAACAGTAGCATTCTCTAATGAGGTTTATAAAACTAAGCTAAGCTGCTGTAAATTTATAAGAAAAAATATTTCTCTATTTCCAATAAATAACCATTTTTGATGCAACAGTGATACTTACTTTGGAGAAAGTAGTGCTAATAAATGAGAACTAATTCAGGACACTGTGTTTGAGGTGCTGTCTTTTTATGTACATTGCTAAAGCTAAAATAATATTTGTTCAAGTGTTATTAGAGTTTATGCTAACCAAATGTAAATATTCACAGCACAGAGTTTATGAAATTACTGAAGATTTAAGGCACTTCCTTAACTACAGGCATAAATCTCATTTTAATTTTGATAGCCTTTAAATTAAGTAGTTTAAGAGGTGAAAGTTATTAATTCAGTAAAAAGGTGACTGCCTCTCTGGTTTTTTAGGAATTATTTTAGAGAAGCTTCTGCAGTTCTGATCTCAGCTTTGAGTAATGGTGAGAAAAATACACCACAGAGCAGGAAAGTTTATACAATAGGCCGGTAGCTATGGATGTAGTTTTACTTCAGCATTCTGAGTCTGTTCCCTCTCTTCTGAAATACAGAAATATAGTAAGAGTTTGCCCTTTGGTTTTTATAGTTTTGCCTTCATTGTGAGAATGTCATTGAATTTAGCTCAAGTTTCCTTAAAATTAGCTTATCCTGCCTGAACTGAGATTTGACCATTTTGTCTAGAGCTATTGTAGGGTGATAACTTGAATAAATACATCAATGTACAAAATATATGGTCATTTGCAGAAGGCTTGGAGCTTTCCCTGATACTCTGGGCTGTTTTACTGGCTGCTTTCCACCTGTTACCCAGTCATGGTGTGTTCTGGCCATCCAGCACTGAACCCCCAGTTCCTGCAACGGAGCTGGGTTTTACAGGTCAGGCTTGGCAGTGTGCTACTATTTTACAACTGATTCCTTCTTGGCACAAAGTGCAGTATGCACAAACAGTTGTTTGGTTACAAAAGATTTTGAAAACAATCCATATTACAGACTGAATTTATGCAAGCATATTATCCTGCAGCTGAATTTAGAGAAAAAACCATGCAGTTTTACAACGTGTTTGTTATTATTACTGTTCAATCTAATAGTGACAATTTACAGCTGACAGAAGTCCAGAGGAAGGAAGATCAGTTTGAGATCTGAACCTCAGGTGATCTACTTGGTAATGGTGTACTTATTCCACAAGATTCTCACTTGGCTGTGTTTTATATGCTCTTTGCAGAGGTATCAATGACCACAGAGCGTGTTAAATACTGATCACTCAGGCTTTGAAATGCAGTTCTCTTCACTAAACTGCCTTCAGGTTTTTAAAAATCCTCGAGGTGTATATCAATGTCCATTTTAAAGACTCCAAAAGTGACCTGCTCCATGAACTGGTTCTTGGCAACATTAGCACCAGTGTATGGTTGAATAAGAAGAAAACACTGATCCAGAAGAATGCGCTTACAACAGGCAATGCAGCATCACCTGACTACCTCCTGGGTAATGTTAAATGTGAAATTCAGACAGGTAGAACGAAATTCATTAGCAGTTTATGATTCATCCTATGTAGTATTACAAAAGTTTTCCTACCAAAAAGTACTGATAATTTATCTGCCAAAGAGAATGCAATGCTGCTCTGCGTGTTTTCCGTGTGTGGGTTGGTATTAAAACAGGACAAGTGCTAGCAGGTTTTTCTTATTTTTCTGGAAATTTTTATACTAAGGGACAATTAGAGATGAAAGTCCCCCTATTGATACCAACTTTAAATCTGTAAAGATCAGAGTTTCTGCAGTATGTAATTTCCAAACAAACAAGTTGAAAGTGTGTGGCAGATCTGGGATAGCAGTAGGGATGCAACTGAAGAGAAACCTCTCTCTCCTTTTGTGCCAGGAAGAAATCTAGGTTTTAATATGATAGCATATGACAGAACTTAAGCTGTCACTAAGTGTGCTAATCTGGTACCTGTACTGTCTGTATGAACTTTAAAAGATAGCAGAAAAATGTTGTCTAATAAATAATTCTCATAGTGTGGTTACAGATTTGTTTTCACAGTGCTGCGTGAGCATTAAATTTACAACTTTCTGCAGCACAGAATTGTTACAATTGAAAAAGATCTTCAGCCATGACAAATCTTTATATGGAGAAAAAAGAAAAGCAAAATAAACCCCAATATTTTCAGTTACTGAAACAGTTACTGCTGGCTTATGTGCTCAGCATTGTCATTTACTTATTCAAACACTTGTCTGCTTTGAAAACAGTCTGTGGTGGTGCTTTGAAGAGGAAAAGTCATCAGAGTAAGATTACAGAAGTTAATTTCCTCATTCCTGTCTGTGTGATAACTTGCTTTTAAAGCATATGTCCATAATGATGTAGTCTCATGATGTATTTGAAAAAGGCAGTAAGAGTTTAGCTTTCAAATATTTAGTGTAGTTAAATCGCCACAGGAAAAACTATGAATCCCTGAATCATCATTTTAAAAGTTAGGAATGGTTTTATTAATATTGTCTATGCAAATTGCTTTGTTGCCAAGAAGTTCTTTAGGAATGTGTAGGCACAAAGGCTGGGAATGGAAATGTTGGTTCAAGCAGTCATCCTTCTTTAGAAATGGTGCAAATCATAGTCTTGGATAATGTGGTTATTCCTACTGAATTTGATTCTGCATCTACATGAATACAGGATGTATCAAGGGCCATAACATACACTTTTACAGAGCTATTATCATGGAATCACAGAGTCCAACCTTATGCTTTGTGTGTGTGTAACATTAACTCCCCCTTCTCACACCAATTAAATAAATTTCTTAGAAAAACTACAGCTTAATCATGGTAAGCGAAAAAGTATTTTCACCTGTGGTTGAGTAAGCCTGATTGTTGTCTGATTCCAACAGTGATTAGAGGAAAAACTAGCATCCACTTTTTTCTAGTCACAGTTATTATTCAATATGCTATTTTCTTTTTATTTAAAATATTCCTTTTTTTCCCATTGCTTTGAGTTTAATTACATCCAACTATCTATTGATTATGGATTGGAAATGTGCACAAATATGAGGGCAAATTTAAGTCCAGTTATACTCCAAGGAAAGTTTCTGCTTTGTAAAGAGGGTCATTTGAACTAAATGCCAATGATACAGCTACAGCTGTGAGGCTGGAGGTCATAATAGATGAGGATTTAATTCTTTTAAATTAGACATTAAAGGATAATGAAAAGCTGTGAGTCACTTCTCCTTAACTTTGTTCCCAGTGGCTACATTTCTGACAATATTGGTGTGCAAATAGAGGCCTGCTAATGTGTGCACAGAAATGAACACAGACCTCAGGCTGAAATCCCAATGAAAATCAGAAAATTCAATTTTGCTGTTCAGGATTTATAAAAGATCTTTACTTATGGCTACAGCCTAGATAATTTTTTGCTCCTAAAGTTACAATAAAGGTATCAAGGTATATAGAATATAAAGGTATAAAGAAAAGCAAAATATACTAGTAAGTCACAATTTTCTGCCTAAATCCATATTGTTAATCTCTTTTTTTTTGAGAGAGAGGAAAAAAGAATCTATTCCCTACATATTAGTTTTACAGCAATTTTCTCACTTGTAATATATGAATTATTAACAGAGATATCCTCAGTTTAATACAGAAATAGTTTAGGAAATCATTCCTTGGAATTAATCTTGGGGCAAGCTGCAAAACTCATGTTTCATGGCTTTTATACTGTGAGTAACATCCTGTACTTTAGAAGTAAAAGCAACTGATTTCCAGCTTAACTGTCAAATTAAAACTCTTCCGATTCTTACGAGCAGGGTGATTTATTATAGATCAGCAAATTGTATTCCTAATTTATTATAGATCAGCAAATTGTATTCTTCGCAAATATACTAAATGGCAGACAGGCCATTTTTACAAATGCCCATTTCCTTCAAAAGAAATTTAGTGAAGATTACTATTGTGCAAAAATTTGCAGTTTCTAGAATAAAGGAAACATTCAGCTTGGAATATGGTGCACATTAGCTATATAAAAGCAGTTCCTGAATGTGCTGTCCTAGATCCATAAGACCTACTTTTGAAAATAGAAGGACTCTTTGCCTTAAAGTATAACCGTGAACTCTTGTCCTCTTTTTGAAACCACAGAAAGTCCTCTCCTGAAATAAACCATTAATGAATTGCATGTGTATTTTAAATGAAGAGAACTTTGTACTTCAATTTTTTTGGTGCCCTACACCAAAATTCTCAAGCAGGAAAAAGTGGCTTCGGTGTTACTGATGTCCAGATTCAAAGCATATCTAATACCACACTCTTGCACGTTCCCTGCCTTGGTTTACTTTTGGGAAAGTATCAAAAATTTGAATTTTGAATAGCAGGCATAAAAAAAAAAAACTGCCATTTTTAGCAGAGTGGCTTTGAATCTGAATTCTGAAATGCACACAGAGAAAAAAATCTAGACAGGGAAAATAGTGGTGTATTTTAACCTACAGAAACCTTCTAATCCTTTTGAATCCACAGATGAACTGCTAAAAGGAGAAATGTGGATTCTGTAACATGGAATCAGTGTGCTACATTAAGGGCATGTTGCTCATAATTTATTGTCCTTAATCACAAAAGGAAACCTCCTAAGGGTTTTAACCTTCTGCAGTTATCTGTGATTAGTAATTAATATCCTCCAGCTCAGAAGTTATCTAGAGGTGCCAATGCACTCGATGAATTTACTGTTTCTGCAGTTATAACGTGCACTCTGGAATGGCCTCCACAACCCTGGCTGTGTGTGGAATATTCCTACAAATAACCCTGATGTTCAGTGTTCACACAGAGCTCCAGACCTGTGCTCCCTGGGAAGTGACAGCTCACTAAAGGAACTGCCCTCAGAAAAGCTCCATCGATTGACCACAGCATTGGATGTGGGGTAACACCACCATTTGTGACAATAACCTCTAAAGTACAACAGTGTGTGGAGAACATGACTGGCAATCAATCATTTAAAACACTTAAAAGATAATCTGATGTACTTTTTATGTCCCCTATAGGTCACTTACTTTGAGAAGTCTGAGTGTTTATAAACTTCTTTATCAAGGCGTCAGTAGTTTGTGTGTAAAGGCTCAGAGCGTATTTGAGGGACTGTAGGTCTGGGCTCTTTTCCAGGAAATTCTTTTTCAGCCCACTCCCTCCAGCATGGAAGTATTGCTAAAATGAAAAGCAAATATGGTTGTTCATAGAGGAAAGTTATCTGAGAAAGCCCTCAGTTGCAGACGTACAATTTTAAGTAAAATTCTTAAGTGAGCTTTTAGAAACAACAGCAGGCATGTGTAGCTGGATTTATGACTAAAGCATTTGATAACTGTCATTATCTCTGCTACAGAGCTTCTCTACCAGGGTAAAAAAAAAAAGTGTTGGGGAAAGAAAAAAATACAAGACTTTAATTTTGGTCCTCCGGATCGGAAGTACTTCTCTGCCAAAACTGGATAAATATTTGCAGCATTCCTTTAGGTTGCAGAGAGTGGAATCAGTTTAAATTCTTTATCTAAAAAAACCCCAAACACCAAACTTTCAAACCAAGGCATATTTACAAGCACAAGTAAAGAATATATTGCTTTTTGCCCCTAAGATGTGGCAGTTCTTCCCTCTGCAAGCAGCTGCACCGGTGTAAAGGTCACTGCCAGCTGGGCAGCAAGGCCTGACAAGACAGCCCTGCTCCTTTTGCTGTCCCACTTGTCCCCTGAGTGGTCCCTCCTTCTTTCATTAAAAAAACCAAACAAACACATATATATAGATAAATACATATTAGCAGAAATACCTAAAAGAGAAAATGACTACTGATCTACTAGATTTGGAACAAAACATGTTTACCACTTTGATGCCATGCTGTAAACTATATTTATATAAAATATATGTAAACTGAATATAAAAACATATTATAGTCCCTTTTCAGTCCCAAAGCTGACTTCAGAAAACTTAGGACAGATTCTTCTCTTCTTCCTCCCTCAATGAAGAATTTTTCCTAAAATTTCAGGCGAGACAGTCATTGATGAATTAATGCACTTAAGCTCCAATGAAAAGATAAATGTGCTACATACACTCATTTTGTTCAAACACCTTGCAAAGCATTTTGCAATCTATGTTACAGCTCTAGGTCTCAAGATCAATAAAGCTCCCATTAATGGCTAATTAGTAAAAACAAAATGTTTTTCAGGAACACACTGTGACTACTCGGTGACATGGTCCACTCTGTACGGGGAGTGCTGGGGACTGTAAGCAGAATCTTCTGGCTGCCTTTTTGGAGTGTTGCCAGAGGAATATATGCAATATACACTCTCTACATACATATATAACCACTAAATGCTGCATCCTAAACTTATGTGGACAGTGCAGACCTACAGTCCCTTTGTATTTAGTGTACACATTCCACCTGATTCTCAAGATTTTGCAGGAGATGAATCATAAATGTACTTTTCATAACAGTTATTATTTACATTTCTGTGTTGAAGGATGCTGGTCATGATAGGGAAAAAAATATCTGTAGCAGCAAAACAGGATTTGAAATCATCTGGCTGCAAAGTTTTATATATTGCTCTATCACTATGGGGGCACTTTGTGTCAGCTTAAATGGTTCTGACTAAATCACCTCTATCTTCTCATCACTGCATACTTACATAAAATTTATGTCTTTCCTAGCAAATTATTTCATACTATATATCCCAAAGAAATCTCTCTTAATTGCTTAAAAGTGTAGTCATGATTTCACTAAGGATTATAATCAATTTATAAGCAAGTGTTAAAAGCTGTTAATATTTCTTGCTATTGTGACAATTACTGTGATTTTTTTTAAGTTCTGTCTCCCAGTAAAATGTTATCTGCAGTAGCAGCTGCAAATGGCTAAAAGCTCCATGAAAGCTAACAGATAATTAAAGAAACAAGGACACCTGACCCTTATCTTCCTGAGTTTTTTACATTGCTTTGCTTTTGCCCATAAATGGTAAATTTTGCAAGCAAAACCAGTAATGTGGACATATCATTACTGTATGGAACCAAATATAGAAAAATAACGAGTAAACAGGGTTTTAAAGATTCAGCTGGATGGCTGATATCCTGCTCCTGAGAGATGGAAACCTCAAAATAATTCACCTGCTCCTCGAGTTCCTGTCTGAGGGGTTTCAAGGTTTGTAGGTGACACAAGAGGTTTGAAGGGCTCAGTGACAAATGAAAGGGGCAGATGTCAAGTATATGGAAATCAATGCAGGAGCCACTGCAGTCTCAGCCAAAACTTGACAAATGTCACACAAGCCCTTTTGGGTGTGGGTGTCACTCTGCAGAGAGACTCTGGGTGCACAATGGAAACTAGGACAATATTATCAATATACATATTCTCTGGGCTGAGATAATGAGACAGCAGAGAGAATTCAGTTTGAGATAACTGAGGCCAGAAAGCCACTTCTCCTAATAGTAAATTGCAAATTAAGATAAAAAATTTATATATATATATTGCTACAGTTCTTTTTACATAATGTAAAACCTCATGATATGCTATATATATTTAAGACAAAAAAATGATTCCTTTATTTTATATTCTTTGAAGCCTTAATTACACCATCAACTATTAAATGATAATTGTTTCTCAGTGAATTAAATGAAAGGAAAAATAAAAAAGTCTGCAAGTACGGACATACTCCTCCCTGCAATACCCTTCCTTACCATAATCATGTACTTAATTTCTGAACACATACCATATGCCATTTTTACCATTCTTCTATTCTTATTTGGGCAGCCTTGTTTTTTTTGCTTTTAAACGAACCATATTTACTTAGCATTACCAAAAACATTCTATACTTTGATCATTAAATTTATGAACTGCATTCCTAAATCAACAGAGCAGTCTTTTTTTCTTGAGGTAACTCACAAAGTTTGTCTTTCACTTCCTACCAGTGTAAGCCCTATTTCTGCATAGTCAAGGTTATTTGCTTGGTATTTTGGAAAGTAAAGATTTTGCCATATCAGGTTCCAAGTACAGTAGGCAGTTATAATGCCATGTCACTGCCTTAGCATTTGAAAAGAGGTTTCTCAGAAAGCATTATTTAGCTCAGTTATGTAGCACACAGAGATAAGAATATTGAGTTAATAAAGGTTTTCCCCTATTTAACCATTCCCTCCTTTTCTGGACTTTTTCTTTAGTAAAATGATCAATACCTATCTCTGTCTCTTTAAGTGCTGGAAACTCAGGCAAGGTTAGAGTTTAGATTTTTTGCAACTTTTATGTGTTTAGAACAAACGCCTTCAACGGAAAATAGATTCACATACTGAACAGAAGACTTCACATGGCTTAATTTGGGAGTATGCAGTACTTCAACATTTTGTTCCATTTATGTTTCCACAACATTAGTAATCCCCAAAGATTATTTTTATTTCTGAAAGAAATGCCAATTCCACTGCAAATCAAAAAAATGCAATTGGGCAGCCCTCTCTGATGCTTTTTTCTTGTCTTTTGAGACTCTATTTTGTTGCTCAAGACTTGATCCTAAGTATTTCCTCGTATTTATATCTTCAACTTTATACTTAGTAGCTGTCTCCTTACCTTCCTGATGTGCTGTCTCTTCACAGCAGACACAAAAACACGCTCTTATTCTAGTAACTGATTGCTTTTAAGTTACACCAAGTAATGATACAGGCCAATGTGAGAAACACTGATAAATACATTAAATGATATTCCTTAATGGCTTCTTTTGACTTTAGAAACCCAATCTGTGAAGACTGCATGAAAGTCTCTAGTTTTTTTTTAATCAAAAAAACTGTCAGTCATGTTCTTGGTCATTCCAGCACAGAACAGGAAAGCACATAAAGCTGTACCTTTATAGTAACCAGTGCTACTTCCATTATTGCACATTGCCTCAGGGTCAGGCTTTTGGCTTCCTCTCGAATCACATGGTCCTGCAAAGCAAGTGAAGACTGCAATTGGTTTTGAAAGGAAACTACTGTGGCTTGGTCTTGAAAAAACAAATACACAAAAATCCTGCCAAATGCCCTCCAAGGACATATGATTACCAGGCATTAATTCAACTTCAGATTTCTTTTACAAAAAATTATAACTTAGAGCAGCCTTGTTGTTTCTTGAAAATATGGACTGCAGGAGAAAAGACCCCCTGTTTAATAGTCAGTATCTGCATAGCTTTATTTATTTTCCTAGGATGTGTTATTTCTCTGTTCTAGGGAGTAGGGGAGAGGTTAAAATTGAAGTTCAAATAATTAGATGATACAGAAATTATTACTCTTATTAATAAACATGAGAGTTTAACTAATCTCTGTTAATGCCCCATGTTTTTTTTAAAAGAAGGGGCTCCTGTCAGAATTCGTTAAAGAGTCATAAAGTGATGCACTCCTGTGAAATCTTTGTCTAATGTAAGCACCAGTGACTTATGTAACATTTTAACTCCTCTAGCAAACCAAACAATTATTCATAGAAGCATGAGTTGTCACATATCTGCACAAATCTGAAGTCCTAATGGCAAAATTAATTGGCAAACAACTGACATCAGTCTCAAATATCTCAGCTCTCCATCAAGTGGACTCCCCACTGTACTGCTGAAGAGTTTATTGCAGAGGTAAATACTATGTTTCAATGCACACCATAAATAGTGCACAGAAAGAAAATTAATAGCTTTCTCACCTTAGAGCTTTTTAGAACTGGTTCCAGGAGGTAACATAAAGATCTCATATTTTTTTTGGTGATGTTTCATACTTTTAAAGCCTAGTTTTGCAATATGGGAATGATATCTTCTTGACCCATCTAGTGATCACTTACCATATAAGTAATCAGTCATTTATTCATAATTGGGTTTTGATGAAACTGTAAAACCATTATTCACCTTCGAGTAGTTACTGCCATGTTCAACCTTATTACAGTAAATAAGAATGAGGCCTGAGGTTTGGCCTCACAATCACTAATTATCCATCTATTTTTTTTCATTAGCTCAAGCCATTCACAGCTTCATCTGGCTCCATTACCTTGAGTTTTGACAGTTGTCCAAGATCTTTGGCTGCACTGAATATCATCTGGGGCCCCTGTAATCACATTGAAAATTAAGGAAACAGACTCACTACGGCGCATTTGCTTTTTATGTCAACATGATCTTATTGTCTGTCAGGACATCAGCCAAAAGTGTTTTGCAAAGGGTTTTGCAAAAACAGTGTTTTGCAAAGCTAAATAAAAGTTTCAATTACACGTGAGACACATTTTCCCTCAGCTGATAAGGCCAAGTAGTTGAATTCCTCAGCACGATTCCCTCCAGGATCCTGCACTTGGAACAAATATTGCACATTCTGCTGATAGTGGTTTCGTGTCCTCCTTTCTGCTATCTCATTTTGTGTTTAATATTTTAAGCTGAGGCTGTGATTGCTTTCACACAGGGTGTCAGTGAGATATTTGTGTTTGACCACAGCTCTCAGGCATTATGCTAAAATAAACAATCATCCTGGGAAGTGAGCAGCCCCGAGGAACCTGCAGAAGCATGACTGCCTACAGTGAAATCTCAGTTGAATAACACTCAGAGGAAAGGTGGACTGTTAAGACAAAGCTTTTTTTTTAAAAAAAAGAAAGCAATATTTTACAATAGCAAACTCCTGGCATGACACCAAAGGCTGATACCTACATTTTTGTCTCAGACAAACAGAATCCTACCGTAATTCCATGCTCACATCTTTTATCACAGTTACTCCAAAGAATATAATTATTAGTGCAGTTACTTGGCAGTTCAGCAAGATATAGTTCTGAATAATAGGATTTCAGAGAAAAAGGTTCATCCAACTTATGTTGGACTAATTTTTCATCAATCTTTCTGTACCAACAGATTTCTGTTTCCAGAAATAACTTTGCTTCTATATCCTTCAATTGAAGAAGATGTAATATAAAACTGCAGCTTAAATCTTCATTATTTATTAGTAGTGAGAATGGTAAGATAAATATGAAAATTAAAAAATAAACCCTGCTTCTGAATACCTGTGCCTCTCACCCTCAGACAGAAAGAAATAATCAGGGCTAGAAAAGGAAAACATTTCTCGTGGTATCCTACTTTTTATTGATTTTCTTTAATTGTGTGTTTAATAGTAAGCAGAAGTGCACCAAAATAAATGCAACGAGTTAATACACCTTTCTCCTGCCAATGGAGACACTTTATATAAAGTCTACCACAGTAAAGCTCACCTCTGACCCATGCTGTTCTATGAATGAAAGTGTAACAACTGATCCTGCATAAAGCTAATAAATGCTCCTAGAGCATGATGGAAAATGCCAATGTTTACCCAATGTAAATTCTACTTATGTATTTGCAGATAAGATTTCCCCCCAGATGTTGGAAAAGCAAATTAAAGATCTCAGAAACATAAATTTGAAACAGTTGTTCATTGAAAGAGAGGCCGTTTCTGATTATGCATAGTAAACAACATCATTATGGTAAATATGAAAAAATTCAGTGATTGGAGTCCTGGCTATGATATTAAAATTAGCTCTAGTCTAGAATTTTTAATAGCTCAGGTCATTTCATTACTACCTTAGCACCATTTATACATGTCCTATTAGATTTTTTCCTGCCTCTCCAGCAATATTCTTTCATGTGTCTTTAATGTATGATAGGATTTTATGATATGCCTTTAACTTATGGACACTGACTAATAGATTTTTAGCAGCTTAACTGATACCATAGGAGGTACACGGCAAAATTGCCCAACACTATGACATCATCATGATTATCTCGTCATAAGATGGTCAATTTATTTTAAACAATATTGAAAACAAGAAGAATTAACAGTTGTGTTATCCTAGTCCCTAAAAAACACAAAAAAGCAATTAAAAAAAGGCCCTCCAAGCCAGGCTCTTTTTTTGTTGATCCTTAGACAGAATCAGGTTTTACTGGTCAGCTCAGTCACCACTCAGAGTTCATGTCAGGCCATGACCCACATGGGTCTCGTGTGTAGCAGCCCTACTTTTGTATTTACAGTTTTGTTCCCTGTTCTTGTCAGGCTGTAAATGCAGTTCTGCCCAAAAAGGACCTCCCATCAAGCCTGCTATTAAAATACCCCAAAACTTTAGAGCTATATTATCTTAAGCTTCCCGATGTTAATTAAGTGCTGCCTCCAGATGAGGAATGGCAGAGCAGGCAAGCCTGGAGACTGGGATGGGGCATTCCTGCCTTTCTGAAACCTGCAAAAATGGAAGGGATTGAATTTCTGCTGCAACAGGGAAGGGCAAGGAATATACTTCATGTTACTGTGCACAATGAAGTCAAGAGGAATCAAGCTGAAAAGCCCTTACACGAAAGCACACTACTAAGTCAGTGATGCAGCTTCTTTTACATGACTGTGTTCACAAAAACTGCTCTGAGTCAGGGCAGGCAGTAAGTGGCAGGAGCAAGGTCTTTCCCACCATCTACATACAATCCATGTGTTATTCCTTCTGGTCAAGGTATGGAACAGGACAGTGTCAGACCCCTTGGCAAACACCTGATCAATCACTTTATTACAATCCTCTAGAACACAGGAGAATTACTGCTGGAACACTCACGGTTTGGTCTGTCAGTGGTGGAAGCACAATTTGTTTTTCTATTTTGTTTAAGACCAACTTCCAGAGCTCTTTCAAAATCCGTTTCAGAACTGTTTTCTCACAGATTTTTGCTGAGATGCTTAAACTGGAATAAAACAAAACAAAACAAAACCAGTCACTGAAACTCGTATTAAGACCTCAGAGGTTCTATATCAGTATATACTCAGATTAATGGCCATTACAGGCTTAGCTTTTCTCTACCAATAAAAATTTCTCAGTAACTTAGCTATTTTTGCAATATTACCAGTAAATATTTTCGGTAAAAATTACTTGCAGATTACAAACTCATGTAAATCTCCACTATCTAATTGAATGCTTAGTATATAACTGATGTATATTTATCAGAAATGCAAAATGATGATGAGTTATAAAGTTTGATGGATGATAGAATTTAACACTCCCACACCCTTAAATTAAAGATTTGACATATAATTTGTGTCTTAAAAATAAAAAAAAAATGTCTCCCTTATTTTGTATTTCTTCTGGGATCTAAAACTAGGTGCTGACAGCTAATACAAATTCACAGCTACTGCTTGGAAGCATTTATTTCTATATACTGACATGTTTGTGCAATTATGCTATCTATTACTAACAGTAAAATTACGTTTTTGGAGCACCTTTTCCATCTTAACTCTGAAAATGTCTGGCTAGGGAAAATAGGCATGAGGAGCCAAAAGGGTATGTAATTCGTGTCTGTGTGACTGCAGATCTGAAGTGCAGGATCAGTGCCAGGCTGCTTGTTCAATCACTTCCAGTGAAAGGCCACTGGTGTTTCACAAGTACCAGTAATGACATGACCAAGGACAGCAATGTGCTTACAGATGTGCCTGTGCTGCACACGGGCTTGCAGAACCTGCCACTGCTCGAGGATGAGAAGATAAGTTACCCTCACTTTCAGAGGCCAGAGGAAGTTTTCAAGGTCTCTTTAAAAATTTAGGATTTTACCAAGTGAAAAAAAAAAAAAAAGCTGGTGTTTAGGTGGTGACCAGGTTTTTGGGGACACAGAAGTGCATATTAATAAGGAGTGGGACACTGGATGCCAGACTAAACAAATGCCTATTTCAGTATGGGAATTTATTTTTGTTCTTTTGTTCAGTACAATCTTTTTCATAACACAGCAAGTGGAGGAGAGACTGTACACCAGTTCCTTTGCAATGACTCAAAACATGACAAGACATAGAAAGGCAAGTATGTAGCTCATGTAAAAATTGCTTAGCAGAGGTAAACAGGTTAAGCATGGTATTCTGCACACATGTGAGTGCTGCAAGTATTAAAAATGCTACAGAGTGTTTCTAGGTATTAACAATCCTTCAGGGTAAAACCAAGAATGCCTGACTGTAGCATCCAGTTCCTAATCTGCCACACTTACGTTTTGTCCAGGAAATCCATGAGAGGCCGAAGCACAATCTCAGCATCAATGGCTGCACTGTTCTTGTTGGCTGCTGCATTCCCATTGCCTCTCATTTGGTTCAGTTCATTGCTCATTTGTCTTACACAATCTTCAATAACAAATTGGAAACTATACGATGAAAAATAAAAAAGAATAAGGAAAGAATTCAACATTTGTCGTTTTGCATCAGAGTCTTCAGCAAGATTTAAAGCTTTTCTGCAGTGGTGCAAAGTTCATAAATGAAGATACTGTGGTATCTGAACATAACTTTACTAAGAATCATAGCTCATATGACTAATCCATGCAGTGTTCTGATCTTTTCCCCCTTTTCTATTCTGTGATGCTTTTCATAGCCTTGTA
Source organism: Pipra filicauda (assembly GCF_003945595.2). Taxonomy (NCBI): domain Eukaryota; kingdom Metazoa; phylum Chordata; class Aves; order Passeriformes; family Pipridae; genus Pipra; species Pipra filicauda. The sequence goes on along the minus strand of NW_024104976.1, from coordinate 3,898,516 downwards.
GAGGTGCCAAATATTTATTTTCCCAAAGCACCAGATGTATCAGAATCTGTAGGTTAGAGTATGGTTGACTACCAGCTAGGGACGGTTTCTCAAGATTTGATTTTTGGTGTCAAAGAACAATAGGAACAGTTGACGATTAATAGTTTTTCTCTTGATGGTTAATATGAACCAAGCTTTGATATTCTTCTTGAGGACAAATAGGAAACTTCTACTGATTTTGCCCCATTTGGCTCAGTTTGACTTCTTATGGGCATCACACAAAGTCAGTGCCATCAGAAGCTTTGTGCACTTCTTTGCAACTAGACAGAGCTAAAGCATTTGGACTGTTTAAAATACCCTTTTCAAAAACCCCTGCTTAAAAGTACTGAAACTTTTCCTCCTGGGAGGAAACTTTTCCACTTCAAAGTGACTGTGAACACATTCTTGGTCCTCAAGTTTGTATTTCAGCTTTTCTGAAAGCTATTCTCTTTCCTAACTGATCTGATTAAGTGTCTGACAGTCTTATAGTGCTATTGATGTGATAGTCTTTGGTCAATATATTATACAATGCAGAACAGCAGTAAATCAGAATCATCAGTTCAGAGGCAGAATGAGTCTCTCCACACATGGTAATTTGGTTTATGGATTGATTTATAATGAAGTGAAATGGTTTAGGATTAGTTTATGAACAGAAATGCCAAACAGAGGCCAAAAATATATCAGGGCTATTAAAGTGAAAAGATAAATGGCAAAGATTAACTTGAGAAAAGTGAAAGAGAATTTACTGTGAGAGAAAAGAAACATTATAATTAGGCAGTAAGCTTTTCCAGTGACATGGTTAATCATAAAAAGAAATTGCAAACCTCCTTGTGAAAAAACTGGAAAACTTGGAAACTTTTCCAAGTACTCTTGGAAGTATACTTACCTACACACATCAAAGCCCTAGACAAAATTACATGAGGCTGCTGGTGATGCTGCTCATGTACATCCTTGGGACCAGTCCCTCCAACAAGTGCCAAAATAATTCATTGCCTTTCTTGACATTAGCCATCTTTCTAACATTGTTAACCTCACAAATCCAACAAGTAAACTGACCCATGAGGAATGTTCTAGCTACATGGAACATATCCTAGATTGAGCTATTCTGGGTTCTCTTTTGCAGAAACCCAGTCAGCTCATTCAGAAAGAAGCCCTGGAAAGAAATAATATTCATGCACTGTCAATGATCCGAGAACCAGGGCCTGGGAGCAAAAATAAAGCAAGACAATACAGCAAACTAAGCACACAGAAAAAAGCAAACACTGTCCACCCACACAGTTCATTGGTGGATTAAATAAGTAACTACAGACTTTGCTTAATGAACACCACTACAGCACTAATCCCTCTCTCTTAGATTTCTTTCTAATTTGAAGCAAAAGTAACTTACTGCTTCTTATACCAAAGGCACTCCTGGCACAGCACCATACTCATTCAAGACTGCACTCTGACTAATGAAAGATTTTGAGAGTAAGGCTCAGTAGACAATTTTTGCAGAGCCACAGGCAAGCAAATGACGCAAGAAGGCCATTCATGATGACCATTTGAAGCAGGCTAAACACAGGCAGACACCCCTGATTGAAGCAGGCCACTTGGAAAAAGCTGTCAGTCTCAGGAAGTAACATAAACATGGGCAGAGAGAAAAGTTTAACATAGCATCAGGCAAGAGCAAACCAGCGATTTTGCTTTCCAAAAAGCAGAACAAAAGTCATCATGTTACAGAGCCTCACCTCTGTAACACACTCATGCCCAGAGACGATGTTCAGTTTTCTTTACAGCGAGGTTAATGTTGCTTGTTTCAGTCTAAACACACACACGGACACAAATGCACACACCACCTCACCAGGGCAGAAGCAAGCCATGCCTTAGGACATCCAAACAACCACCCAGACTTCATCAACGAGGTAGCTTTTTGAGCAGAAATATTTCTCTAAGGTTTGCAGTAAAATGGGTTTGTTACCTTGCAGCATATGTTACACTGAGTTCATCCAGTACATTGCTAAGTTTCACCTGAAGTTCTTTTAGAACAACACTAGCTTCAGGATCCAACTGCAAAGAGATAAATAATGTTATATTTTACTTATACACTAGGTTTCTGTTTTCCATTACAATTAATTAATTTTGAATTATGTGCAATGATACACTGCACTGTGGAAAACCAAATGTGGAAACACCCGCTGTAACACAGAATTGCTTTAGTAGGCCTAAAAATCCAATTACCATTTAAAGAAAAATATGGAAAATATTTGATTATGATAGTGAAGAATTATATTGTTAGGAATCGAAACTGTGACATTGAAAAATGACTTTCTATGGGATTGTGCAAATAGGGTTGTCAGTCACAAGGATAGAAGTACCATTATGGGGCAAGCAGTGTTCACAAAGCACAGGAAGGGAAGGATGCATAAGAAGTTAGTGCTTGTGTTCATAGGACTGCAGATGTTTTTATATTTTTGTTGTTTTTGTACATGTCATCACTGTTGATATTTCTTTTCTTGTGATTTGCATTGAAGATGTTTCCATATTTCCATTAATGCAGTGTAAAAGCAGAACAGCCAGCACTGGAAAAGATGGCTTGAAGACTATCCATGCTGCTTCTACTGATATAGTATGCAGGAAGGGAACCTACCAAATTCCAGTACTGCTGTTTCTAAAAGCCACTAAGGCATACATAATTCAAGCACAGAGCAACACATTCTGATGCACAGGGAGAACAGCTCCTGTACCTCTGATACAGGTTTACTGAACACAGGAAAAAAGAAAATGCAGGGGAGAAATATATTTTTTCACTTACAGAGATGAGGATCCATGCATAGATATTTAATCAAAAAGGTACCATGTTGATATTGATCAGCAGCTTGTTTATTTGCTATGCATTCTTTTTCAAATTAAAAAACCATAATTTTTTCATCTCCTTGATCTTTAGTATTTAGGAAAAACAGTGACAGCCCATTGGGAGATACGACTGATGATCATCAGGATCAGCAGCTGAATGTGAATCAGTAGCTCATGTTCCAGGTCTTTCAGTTATCTACCCACAATGTTAAGGAATGATTTGCAATGATAACCCTCAATTTCTGGACTCTGTTCTGCAGTAAGGTCAGGTACAGATCTGACAATTTCAAAGGACCTGTGCATTTTGAATATATAATCAGCTCTGTCTCTATTTGCATTTTCCTATCTTTCAACTGCATGAGTAGCATTTAGTGCTTATCCTTCATCTGGTGCTTCAGAGTGCTGTGGTGCAGCAGGTCAGTTCTCATAATCACACTTCAGAGACAAGGGGAAGCTGTCACAGCACATTGGATAATTTACATGAGACTACACAGGAATTCTGTAGCAAAGTAAACTCTCAAAATAGATCCAATGATCTGCTGTGTTCTGTCTTAGACCATCCTTTCTCTCCTTTGAGATTATGTGTGGTCTAAAAACAGAAAATCCAAGATGTTCACTACAATTTTTGACAAAACCTGGAATAGGTGACAAAGGGGGTTTATCACACATCCTTTAGAAGATACTCAGCACTCTTCTAATCTGACAAGCTCACTTTTACTATTGCAAGTACTTACTGTGGCTACTTACAGATTTAGTTTTGAATTACTTTGCATTGAGAGTTCTGTTGCTTCTCTATATCTTAGTAGTTTTCCTGGCAGATACACTGTGACAGTTCATACACTTACAGTGATTGTTTTCCTTCATATGAAAAGCAGGGATTAAAGAGCTAATTTTACTGCAATGTCTACATTAGTTAATAGAGTTAGAGTTTACTAACAAAGGCAAAGATTTTTCCAGGAAATGCATTTCACTAGGGAGTTATACTGCCTCCTTTGGCGGGATACATACAAAACACAAATTTAAGACCAGAATATTAACATAACCAGAATATTTAAGACTAGAATATCAACATTTAACAAATATTGAACACATAAGCATTCACACTGAACATGGCACATATCAAGGAAAGCACAAAATACCAGGCAGGCAGAAGACTCAAAATTTCTTAGCAGGTCATGCACAAGCTAGAGAATCACCTTGTTACTGGGCCTACAGAGGTCAATGGAGTTACTTTCTATCAGAGGTTGTTGTGATAACCAGAAAACACAATACATCTGCTAAATTCACCTAGAATTGGACTCAGTCTGGTCAAAATTGGATTAAATACTAATGCCAGATAAAATGACACACTATAAAAGGGTGCATGCAAGTGTTAAATGTTTTAGAGGGCTTTGTGCTCACAAATTGCATGAACAAGTTTGTGTGTGCACAGCTGGAGGCATCTGGCAGGACATCCAGCCTTGTGTGGACACGTGCTCATGCTTCTTAATGCGGTGTCAGAGGGAGGAGTGGAGTATAAAGAGGTATGCGGGCTGCCCACCAGGTGCTGGACACCTGGGGATGCTCTCATGGCTAAGAATATGTTAGCAAGAGTTTTAAATGTCACTGTTCCTTTTGTTTAACTGGAAAATATGGTGATTTGAGTGTGCACTTTTCATTTATTTTAACCTGTGCCTTCTATGTGCTATTGATTGTCCTCGGGCATCACCCAAATGTACCAGAATCATGACCTGCCTTTTTTTTTTCTGCTAAGGTGGGAGCATGAAAATGAGACAGTAGGCAATGCTGATCAGCATCCAAGATGATGTCATACAGGGATAAACAGATATGAAAATGAAGTATCTCCAGTATTGGGGACTTTTCTTTTTCTCCTCAAGTCTCATCAGCTCCACTGAGTTTGATGAAGGAGGAATAAAAGCCAACAAACTTGCCTGAATTATTTTTCAGGAAAATAAAAGGAAAAAAGCCCTAACTGGGCAGATTATTTTTGGAAAAAAAAAAAAAAAAAAGATGAGTGTCATTAGTGTGCCATATCTGATTTAAGCATCAAAAGAGAAAAGACTGTTTATCCCTTAGCTCTTTGGATTTCATTTCCAGTTCATGTGTGGGCTACTCTTAAAAACATTCATAGGTTGCTTAGGTATCAAAACTGTAATTTTTTAAGGAGCAAACTGAATGTGTAAATCATACTTGTCTACCAATTCTAAATTTGCTTGGCTTTCTTAGAGTCATATTTCTGTTATTTTACCACCTTCTTAAATAATTGAGTTAATTTTTACTCACAGTAGAATATACTCATAAATTTGTTGGCACATTTCATGAGATCTGTTAATTATGGATTATTAAACAGACAGTTGGAACTTTGATTTTTTCTGAGCGCTACACGAAAACAGCGAATATATTTGCTAAACAGCTGAAAAATAAGAAATACTTGAACATCACTGTTTCCAAATGCTGCCTGTCTAGAACTGTGACTATTTTTACACATACAAGCCTTGGAAAAGAGTTAAGAATCTGATGAATTTGGCTGCTTTCAACATAATGTGTTAGATTGAGGCATCCCCTGCTGTAATTTCATGTGTGCTAGTAGGGACATAATCTTGTTAACTGCAAATTTGGTAGTGTTTCAGTAGGAAACCACAGAGATGCAAATTACTTTTGCATGCGTTAAATGGAACCCCTCTAACCTGAATTTAACGATTTATCTGCAATTTCACAGGTTTAACTGCTTATAGTTTCCTAATGCAGTTAATTCTCTTCAGAAAGTAGTTTTACATATTGTATGTGCATCTAGGAAGGATACAGGTATTTACCAGATCCATCACTTCAGTGATTTCTTTTGTCTCTGATACACATCATCCTTCCTCCACCCCCACCCAGCTCTCCAGGGACAGTGAGATGTTTGGCTGCTGCTGCTCTAACTACACTTATGAGCACTTGGGCCTCTGATTTTACAGATTTAAAGATGGACACTTCAGAACTATCCTGCTTAAGTCTGGCCCTCTGTCATCCCATTAAATTCTATAAGGCCACATATGGATTCCTATTGGAATTCCTAAGCTTTACATATAAAGTGGGAACTGAACTTATCAAAGTGGAAATATGATTTACCTACAGTCATTATAATACTGTCCTACATAAAGCTTTATACCTTTTTTTTTTTGATCCTAATTGCTGTAACTCATTTCTCCCATGTTCTGCCATCTGACGAAAAGCAACATAAACATTAACTTTTTTTCTTTCTCTTTTATCAGCTTCCAACATGTCAGACATGAAAAAAGTACTTAGTGTAAACGTATGTATTCCTTTTAGATGAAACAAACAGGAGCTAAACCAAAATTTTTTTACGATGAACCTGTTCTCATGTTTTTAGACTTTATTTAAAAAAACCAAAACAAACAGTGGGTTGAATCCCACTTTACTACTCTTTATTATGGCAGACTGTTCTCATTGATATAATTTTTAAGTACCCTTTCTGCTTTGCTGCAGCAGAAAAAGATAAAGAAATTCATATTGTTCAGACTATTTTATTTTAATGGTGGGGATGCTGAGAAACCAGTTTTTTCTCTATTTATAGAGCTCCCTGCCCTGCAATATGCAATAAGCCTACCCTGAACATAGGGACTGCTGCTTGATTGTGGTTGGTTTGACTGCACAGTTTGAAAGACATACTGCTCACAGTATGACACTGAGGAGATTAACAGCATTTAATTTTTCTTAGAATTAGTTTTGCTTCAACTGAAATAGGTCTCATTATTCTGCTGAAAATCATCTGACTTTTATGCCCTCCACAAGTAAAATATTAAACTATTTTTTCCCTGCAAGGAAACTGCTTACAGATTTTATTGCTGGCTTTGTTTCTTATAAGTACCAGTCCAATAAGCCAAATTGGCCATTAGCAGTTGTGCTTTTGGAATAGCTAGGGGAATTAATATTCTAACATGAGGACAAACATTTTAGGGGCACTTCCATATGGGTGACAAAAAACTGAACGTGAATGTACTTTTCCTCAAGAAATTGCCCTAAGGACAAACAAACAGAAGTGTGAATATATTTTTTAGGTCTTTTTTCTTAGACCGTGAATCAGAGATGCACTTAAGGTACCTAACAAAGGGATAATAGAAAAATATATCCAAATTCTCTATGAGGGTTGTATGTTGCACCACATTTGTAGGAAATGTTGCTTTGATACTCTAACAACCTTAATAATTCATCCTCATTAACATCAAAAGGAAAGCAAAAAGGAATGAGAAGTGATGAGAGATTTCGAAAGAAAACTGCAATGAAAAAGTCCTAATTATTTTTTGTACTATTATTTTTTATTATATAAGGTGTTGGGAGCAAAAAACTTAATATGGAAAATGGAACATTTTGGAGAATCAAGAAAGTATTCTGATTTGAAATGAATTTGATAGAAATCAAGTGCTACTCAGCTTTCCACTGCCCTTGTCTGTATCAGGATTTATGGACAATTAGCTGTTTTTATGAATCATGGCGTTCAAATGTGGGATTGGATCCAAGACCTAATACAAAAGTACTTTGCACAGAACATAAGAGCACAGAAGACAAGTTTATTTGTAATATTTAAAGAGTGAAAGAGGATTAAGAGGAACCACAAAACCAGCCATGTCTGGATGATAAATGTATATTCTCCAAGTTTGGTGAGACGTTTTCAATGACAGCAGGGCTGCAGAAGTTTATTTCATGTCCTCTGGAGCCATGGCAGCTTCAAGAAGCTCTTACTGGCTCAGCAGAACCTCCTCACCATGGAGTTAATCTGTAGGTTTATCTGGAGGCTGCAGTTCACTGCATGACACAGGGGACTCTCTCACCTCTGAGTGCCCCACTATGGATGTGGGAATATGAAATGCTGTGTTTTCCAGTTCTCTCTGTAATGTGTCCACATTAGATCAAAGTTTTGTGAACTTTATCAAACTACGGTCTCAATGAGACAGAGCTGATGTATCTAACTTCTTTTTTAAAGCCCGCTACTGTTAATAAGGGTAGTATGTTCATAGTCTAAACATTGCTTCTCAACAAGATGACAGAATTTTTTCCATGGCTGGAAAATATGTTAATGTCTTCATTATGTTTCAGAACGGTCAAAGACTACAGTCAGCAAAGTGCTGAAGCACATGTTTATGTCCTTTTACTGGTGACAGGACTTCAGGCACTTTTAAGCCTTCTGAAATAAAAAAGGAGACAAAACTAAGCATGTTCTGGACTGTTGAGTAGCAGCTCTTGGTGAAATGGTATCTTGAAAACAAGCAGGCCCTCAGATACTGAAAAGTGCACTTAAAATGTTTTATAGAATTTTTTAAAGCTTTGAAAGACTTTACACTATCTGCCTAGTAAAACTTTCCAATTAAGAGTGTCAAATGAATGCCCAAGCATAGCTCTTTTTGATTTTAGATCATAGGGAATTACACAAACGGAAATAAGTAGAAAATGTGACTGTTCTTAGCCTTAGAAAATAACGGTCAGGAATAATAAAAGATGCTTACTATCACAAACCTCATAAGAGAATCTCTCTCCTTCTTTCTTCTGCTCAGTGGATTGCAAGTCAAAGGCATTAGACAAAGACAAGACACATTACAGACAAAACGTACCAATACGTAAAAAGCAAAGTATAGTCCAGTACAAACATTAAAATAAAGCTGGCACTACAGATTGCAACACAGAACACCCAGTGCTGACTGAACATTACAGATCATTAGCATTTTTCTGTGAAATAGAGGTAGGTCTTTCTACTGTTGTCAGGATGTTAAATAGGTCTTGGAGACTTTTTTTCTTAGCATTTTGATTTTCTTTGCAAGTAAAAGTGAAACCTGTTACTAGGTTGCAAACATGGTGCTAATGATCTCTAAGGAACTTTGAATGAATAAAGAAACAAATATGGCTCACCTCCTTTCCTCCCATGGACTCAAACATCTTCTCAAGCTGGACTCTTAATTGTTGAATGTTGTTCATCAAGATACAGGCCTACAAAGAGAGCATCAAATGTGAGGTTGTGCATGACCAACTCTTCAGCAGCCCTGCCTCTGTAGAATTATAGAATCATTAAGGTCAGAAAAGATCTCTCGGATCATCATTCATGCAACTATGTTTTTCAGAGGAGATCCCCAAACAGTGCTGCCTTTCCTTTTTCTTTAATTGACGATCAGACCCCAGTATTTCACATCCTGAGCTGTACATCCCAGGTAGTTGCTACTTAGTACAGTTACATCTGGGGATTAATGCAAGTAGCACATCATCATCTCTTGGAGAGCAGAGGCAACAATGATCAAAGTGCTTTGGAGTGACAATAAGAGGGATGAAAGGGATTGCCAGATTGCTTTCTAGACCCAGCCTTCGCAGAAAACTGACAGCACCATAACCCGGATAATGGCTGATGCTTAAGTATTTGAATAAATCAACAGGCAGATCTGCTAAGAACAGAATATTTCAGAAATATGCAGGTTTGCATTACTTTTTTGCATTACTTGAAAAGTTGGTGAATTAGGCAACAGAATTCTGTAATCTCTAGAAATGTTGCTGTTTAAGCACATTTTCTTAAGGCAGAACACAGAGCCAACGAGTAAAAGAGAGTGATTTCTGTATAAATATAAGGTGAAAAATAAAATTAATAAAATTAAGGAGCTTGTTAAAAAAATTGTGGAAGAAAGAATCTATTAGTAGAATTTTGTGTACTCAGATGACCCTATATGCTGGTTTGTTATGGTGCAGGAAAAGCAATATGACAATACTTGCTAAAAGAGCTCTGGCTGGCCAAGGCCAGTGTCTTTTAATGCATGTCTGGCTTAATTTAGGCACTGAAGTAGTGCATATAAATAAATAAAACACATATTTAATTTTTTCAGACAACAAGAAGGTGATGGAAGATTACAGTATTGATAAACATTTGTACCTTTCTAGTTAATAACATGTTCCGATGTAGTGCTGAAACATGGTGGGAATCAATAACATGATTTAGCTTTAATTATTAACACATTAGTCTCAAAGGCATTTAGTATCGGAGTCTTTCTCAACTAAAGGGAAAAAAAAGAAATTTAACTTCTTAATACTTAGATTACTGCTTCCCAGGAAAGTATGCTGTGTGTGCTCCTGCAGAAGGCTGCTGGCTTTGTATAGCAGTTGAAATGTTACCTCTCTGCCTGTCTCTTCTTATATTTGTCTATATACCTTCTATTAATTCACAATCATGTAAGACTGTGCCCTCCTTTCCTGTGCTATCTCCTCTCTTCTAACAGATTCATTATTCTGGAAATTACCTGCAATATCACAAGTCAATAATTATAATTTCTGATGGGGGCATAAGTAGCTGAGTATGACACCTTGGTCCTTTTGTTCCAAACAAACGCAAATGCCTTTGGTAATGTACTGAAGCTACAAGCGAAATGCTTCATGCTGAAGCAGTTCTCAAAGTTTCCTTTGAGGCTGGCTCAGCTGGCTCTTTCAGAGCCTAAGCCTAACTTGGCTCACTGAAAAATTTGCTATTGTTGTCAGTAAAGAACATTACTTAAAAACATTCTCTCCGTATTTCATTATCATCTTGCCCTTCAGAACAGTCTTTGCAGCAGTTTACAGGAATCAGACAGCCAGATGCAACAACACGTAAAAGTGAGTGGCAATTACAAAACATAAACCCAGGTTTGTTTGTAAATGCTGACAGGAGGTGGAAGATAAGATACATAGCTTTATGAAAAGCATCTTCAATGTGCTTTTTTTTGAACACTTTTTGTGCACATTTTTTAGTGTTTGATAAAATTACTAAAAGTGTTGGCTTGAAAAAGAATGCCAAATTCTAATTTTAATAATAAAAATTATTTGTTTAAATGTCTTCTATCTAATCTAGTGCAGGAGATGGACATTTATGGTGGCTGAAATTAGCAGAGCAAATGGTCTTTTATTAAGCTAAAAGCTATGTATTTCAATAGGGCAACTTCTGTTAAAAAAAAGTTATGTTCCTCAAGGACATTTGATACAATACTTTATACCTGCTCTAGTGGAAGGTGTCTCTGCTCATGGTAGGGGGGTTGAACGTACATGATCTTTAAGGTCCCTTTCAACCCAAACCATTCTATGATACTGTGATACTATAAGGAGATTAATTCCATCTAAATCCTTAATAAAGATGGGCATATGAGGATGACTTCAGAAATCCCACAGGACAGGTCAAAAGACTACACAAACAGTTTGACTTGATGATTCAACACTGTATCAAAACTCATTCATTCTAGAAACCAGTAAGCTTTATTTAATATTAGCACTAAAGTTGTAAGAACCACCAATAATTGATATTTAGCTGCAATAGATGTCTTTCTGAATTCTACTATTGCATATTTTGGAGAGCTCTAGATCATCACACTTCCTCTCAATACAGAGAGCACGTCCTCAAGCCCTGCACGGATGGGACAGGTACAGGTGAGATCTGTGATGGGCTGGGTGAGGGCTGTACCATGAAAGGTGCACAGAGTGAGGATGGGGCTGCTGCAGTTATTTATCTGACTGTAGATTGATACAGATTGTACAACATACCACTAAATACAGCAGTCCTAGTGCTAAAGGTTGCCAGTTGTAGGAGTACCAGCTTTGACTGAATATCAATGATACTGAAAAGTCAGTTTACAAGAATAATTTTCCTAGGTCTTGTGAAGGTATTGATAATGCCTCCATCTGCTCAACCACATCTTCAGTGTCCACATCTCATTTAATTCTGAGTCCATGGCAATCTGGTCCTGCATTAGGGACTTCCTTGTAAGCAGTGAGCAGTAAGAGTGATTCTTTTTCTCACTGCTGCATGGGTAAAGCACAGTGGTAGCAGCAGCAAAGTCTGCACACATTCCCTGCACAGGGAACAATGATCTTATAAACTCTGCAAGGTATAAACTGATAGAGAGAGGCAAGCCAGTGCAAAATGGAAAACAAAAAGGTATTCTTCTATTTGGGAAACAAGATGAAGATACATTCACCATATTCACCATTGCATAGGGCTGATGTGTTTGGATGTGTTTGTGGTCATCTTTTTTTTTTTTTTTTTTTTAAACTTTGATACTGAAATCATTAACTAGGATTTTTAACTAATGTTGTCTATTCCAGCTTGTACATGTCAAAGTAAGCAGCTGTGAAAATATGCTGATCTCCCTCCATTCATGCCTTTTCTCATATAAAGAAGTGATCACATTTTCAAAAAGTACAGTAAGTCATTTAAAGGTAATTTCTGAGGCAGAAAAAACCACAGCTTCTTACCACGTTTTCTTTATCACAATACGAGCTGAAGTAACTTGAAATAATTGCAGCATACTGAAGAAGCACTTTGTTGATAGTCTAGAAGAGGAGAAGAATCTTTTAAATAGTAAATTTCATAATGTAAAACAAAAATAATAAAAAAAGAGGTTTATATAAATGATAGATTTTACAGATACTTACACATCTAGTATATAGTATTGTTTAGATATTATATAAACAATACTGTAAACACATTTTCAAATGCCTGCACAGCAGATGGTGGGTTGTTCTTAGTGCAATGTAATCTTCAATAACAGAGATAGTTTAATTTTAGCTGTACTGTTTTTGAGAAGCATTGAGAGCTCCACTCCTTGCAACGTTCTACATAGTTCTTGGAACATTAGCAAGCTCAAAAAATCCTCTAGGGTGACAATACATAGATTAGAAATATAATGGAAAAAATAAGACAAAAGCAGCGCTGCTCAAGGCCTGGCAATATGAGTTACCTTACAATAATCATGTAAACAGGAACTTCATTTGCAAATGGGAATTGTTGCAATGAAAGAACAGGATTAAATATAAATGTGAACTTTTTTAAAGTCAGCAGGACTATAATGGACATCTAGAGTTTGTGAGGAAACGTTACAATACAAATAGAAAGCTGCCCTAAGAGTTGAGTTTATCAAACAGCAGGTGGAAAAAACCCTCACACCTCAGGGCTTCAACCAGAAGAACTTTATTGCCACACCTTGAATTTTTACTTCAGTTGCACTCACTAATTAGCTAATTGCATTTCACTGAATTTCTCCATTAATGGAATTGTAGTCAGTGCTTAGCAAGGTAATAATTGACTATATAACACATATGTACATGTACACATATGTATAAAAGATATAAATATGAAATCTCAGAGAGGACAGAACTTCTCAAACTGGTAAATCATTTTGACAAAGTAGATGAAAACCAGCCTTAGGCCACTGACAGCCTGTCTTTCTGAGGATCCCACTCAGACAGAAAACATTGATTCTAAAAAACATTGGGATCACTTAGCTTTTAAGTACATGACAACACAATGTCATTCTCTCTGAAGCTCAGTCGAGACCCATTGATTTTAATTTACCTTTGCAAATCTTCTCATTAAATGAGATAGTGCTTCTGGATTAGGACACTCCAGTTTCCTAATAATCTCAAAGCTTTGATTGAGCTGTGTGAAGACATCAACCACAGAACATGAGAAGAGGGCATGATCTGATGTTTGCTGAAACTGGAAAGAAACATTCAAATGAGTTAATATTTGTTCAGAGATCAAAAATGTATTAACTGATTCTTACACTTGAAATTCTTCCTAGAGTCACAAAAAATAATAAAGAAAAAAAATAATTTAAAAAAGTCTCACTGCTAATATTGAGAAATGTGTCTTTTCATTGTTTCTGATACTTTCAAACCTATTAAAAATAAAACCAAAATTCTCCTTCATGACCTCATTATCACATCATAGGTCAGTGAAACCATAGATTAAAGTCTGTGGGGATTTAGACAGAGAGAATTAGAGGAGGAACTTGTCTATAGGGTTATCTTCCAAAAGCTGTTAACTTGTGAGGTCTAACAAGAATATTGTGAGACCAAATGTACTTCTGGTTTTGCAATACTAAATCACTGTCTTAATACTTTATTTATTCTTTTATTTTAAAAGTAAAGGCTCACCCCATCTTTTTTGTCTCTTTCTAGTGCTCCATGAAGAAATTCCATTGAGACATCTTCATTTTCATCCAGCCACTGAATGACAAATGGTTCAAACCACCTGAAAATTAAAAGTAATTTTGTAAAGTAGGTATGTTGCATAAAGATCCTGAGAGGAGAGATGTCATACTACCCAGCCATTTGGCATCTCATGTCTTCATATCCATTCTTATTGCTAAAAAGCCTAACAACCCTGGGAAAATTTTTGTCATCAAAGATGCTGTGGCTGCCAAAAGGTTTTTTTGGGCTTCAGTTTCATAATACTGGTGTGCCTTAGTGATGTAAAATTAGCAGTTAATTCTCTACCACATGGAAGGCACCTGTCTTGTCAATACTGGCTTTTTGTTAACATTAAATAACTTGCATAAAACTCTGTTTTAGTAAAACATCAGCTGTGTTTTATTTTTCTATAGTTTATTTAAACAAATTAATGTAATAAGAGGCCTCAAACCATCTCAGTAAATCAGCACACTTGCAGAAGAACAGGGAATGAGATTAAGGATAGCTCACATAAAATGACAGGACTGAATGCATTTACTGCAGGGATAGAGGTGAAAATGAAAACAGCAGCTGAATATCAACCCAATGCAGTAAGAATCATTTCAGTAGTGTATCCCATTAGCACTGTATCTTCATCCAGATTTGGGTGTGAAACAAATGCAGAGGCCTATAACAGTGCTGTTGTTCCCACATCTCATACCTTCCTCAGACATTTTATGACCAAAATATTTTGTCATTTATGAAGACCTGCAGTTACAACAGTTGTATAAAGTCTATGAAACAGCTGATTGCACATTTAACACCTGGGCTACTTCACTTGATAGAATGAAGAATTAAAGAGGAGAAAGTCCAAAAAGTAGAGTTGTCAGTGCTACACACCTTGAGATCTTGCACAAACCTGAGCATAAATATTTGACCAAAATAAACCTTATGCCAAGGCCAAACTCATGGAAGGGTTCCCGATCCAGCACTTACAGAGAGTATTCAGGCACTGCATCCTTGAAAGCAGAGAGTTCTCGCACATATTCATTATAAAACCATTTCACTTTGAAGTGCAAATTCATATAATCTGTGCTTTTGCATAACCGCTGCTTTTCGTGTTCTGTAAGAGAAGGAGTGGAAAAAAAGCACTTAATAACATTCTAAGAGTAAATAACATTCTTGTGCCTCCATGCACTGGTGACATAATAATACAGGGCTTGCATTTTAAAGCATAATTGGCTTGATTTTTATACAGTTAGTAGTATCCACTGTTACAATTTTCAGGTTCAGGAAAAACAAACCAAACCAAAGACCAGACCACAAATTAGGCTTTTTACCTCTCTTCACTGCAATGAGAAACAACCCCCAAATTTGCTGACTTCCCATTCTTTAGATTCTTTGGCTGTTACAAAATGGTTAAGAAGCTGTTGGGTGCCAAGTGAGAAAAGACAACCATAGGTTGTGTAGTAGCCATATGAAATAAGAGTTGTAAATGCCACTCCTGTATGAATCTGTAAAACCTGCATTGGCAGACAGACTGCATTTGTCAGAGTTAAGAAAAACAAAGAGGAGACAATTCCACAGTCCTACAGCCATCTGATTTATGGCACAAGTAGAAAAGCTGGCTTAATAAAATGTTTTTGAAGTTTCTCAAATGGACTTCAGCTTTTCACTGTCCTCCTGTTTCAACATACTGGATATGCAGATGGTCATGGGCGGCAGGGGCCACCTGTAACCACTTCCTGTGTTTTTAAAGTCTGATTTAATTTGTTTGGAACAAATGTCCATCTTTTTGCCAGGATTATGACCCTAATTTTAGTTTATACACTGTGCTCTGTAGCCTCTACCCAGCCGCTTCACACCTGGACTATCCATCCCTTTCCTCCATTAGTAACAGGCACTTTATTCTTCCTCAAATCTTTCATTTCCTTCTCCCAGTGCATGAATAATCATACCTTTACTTACTGCTCACAACTTCCTAAAATCTCCACAGATCTCATCTGTTTGAGGTGTCATATCACTTGCACATTCTTCCCTAAGCAAAAGGCTAATTTCTTTTCCCAGCTCCCTTAAAAAATGACCTGATACAGATGCTTAGCAGGAGTGATGTTCTTGTGTAAATAGTATGTATTAAGAACTTATCTTTTTCAAATCTCCTCTTTGCCACTTACTTCTGCTCGCTTTGCAGCACAGTATTACACAAATTTTTCATATATATTTGGATGTGAACCTAATTTACTGTAACAGCAGGAGCATCCTATCCTCTGTCACACAACTGAATATACCATTTGATTCTCTGTCAGTGCAAATGCACTTTGAATTACACATTCTGTGCTTTTCAGATCTGACCAGGTACATTAAAAAGAAATTTTTAGTTTTATTATTATGCCAAATCAGCACTACAGTAATATCACCATGGCATATGAGGAGTGTTTCAGAAGCATATTATTATGCAATGAATTACTAAGTTTTGTGCAAATCAGCTTACCAAGTGCCCCTGTGGGCTCTTATTGCCTTTTTAGCATTGTGGTAGCATTTTCACCTTCACTGCCTTTTCATCACACTCAAGAAAAATCAGTAAATCAGTTTCTGTCTAAATATTGCATTTATTCATCTTCATGCTACTTAAGAGTACTACAAATTCTGCCCAGTATAATATCATTAGTTACTAGCCTTAAACAGAACCACAGAGAGAAGAGAAAGGGATGTGCCTGCTCTCATGGTTCACGCTTTCTACAGACCTGAGGCATCTTTTTTTGTTTGTTTCTAGGTAGGAATTTTTCTACAGCTTATTATTGTAGAAAGCTAAATGAGCAAATGTTTGCTCAATAAGAGGTGGTTCTTACAAGGTAGACCAGCCTTTCCCTGAGAACAATTATCTTATTGCTGTGACATTCCCTGCACATCTACTGCTTAAGTCAATATTAAAAATCTGACTTGCATTGCATCCAAAAAGAGTGGAATTTCTGAAATGAATAGCATTTTTTTCATTCAAGCATTGTGTGAATGGGTTAGTAGATTATACAATGTAACTTAAGAATGTTTGCTATGGTATCACAATCCAAGCAAATATTTATTTCAATTTTAAAAATGAGCTGTCATTAATGGGCAAACTTGTCCAGGAGGGTACAACTTATACACCACCATTCATTGATATTTTCTTTTTTAAGTTAAAATTTATAAAACATTACAAATGAGCACAAAAGTCATTCATGAATAATTGAGCTTTTTTCTCCAGGCTGTTATACCTTGTATGGAATATTTAAAGAGTCTCCTAGGATATTACTTGTGAAAAAATGCATCCTCAATTCCCAATATTAATGAATGAGAACATCAGCAAACACTTCATATGACCTACAAAGTCACTTAGTACCCATGCATATTACCTCTTCAGTTTATATGAATCAAAGAACAGAGAAAAAGGCTCCTGTATGAGTCAGCCCACGACAATTCTAACTGGAAAATGAATGGGTTTATCCACAGTAACCATGGATTTTGGTTACAAAACAGCAACATCACTGTAGGTATTCTGAATTTAGGTTAGGACCAATGGATTGCTTTCTTAATTTCTAAAAAATTGGCACAAGTTAATGCAAATTTACACCAGAGGATACACTTATGCATTTTGAAGATCTGTGCCTTTTTTCCTGGAAGGAAAGCTGGTGCCACGTTTCCCTATACAGATATGCCAGTTTTGGACTTTCTGGAAGACAGATTTAGTAGCTGCACCATACAACTTTTTTAAAAAAAGCCCACTCTTGCTTTGCAAAATTATTATAACACTGAGTCAGTCAGTCTGGAAGTAAAGCTGCCAATTGTGTGCAAATGTGCCTGGGAGAGATGGTAACAGAAACACCTGAACCGTCTCATAATCGATTCTAGATAATGAAATCTCAGTATAGCAAACCTAATGTTATTAATCTTCTTTATTTTATGGTGCTCCTTTTATGAGACATTCCTTGTACTGCAGCACATTTTTATAAGCATCTATTAATCTACTGAGCTCCATTAAGAGGGCATTTTCAGTTCCCACTAGGGATACTGGCATATCCTATGTTACTGTATCATGCATCAGTAAAAAAAACACTGGTAAGATTTCTGCAAACTGTAACATCTGTAAACTTCAGTCTGTGTGAAAGGGGCACTTCAGCTGCTTTTATGCATTGCAGTTCCAGTAAGTGTGATTTTTTTACAGCATTGTGGGGAGGGTTCCATATCTCCTTGTGGGTAATGCTCCAGTGCACACGTGCTTTCCTCGGGCTTGCAGTAACAGGCATTGGAACTGCAACCACGAGGAAAACTGTGGAGAGCTGTTCCATCTCCATGGTACAAATTACAGTGACAGTAACACCTTTAAGAAGACTTCCAGTAAGCAACAGTGCTGGGGAAAAAAAATAAATCTGTTCAGGTGTTGTTTGTATAACCAAGAAAGAAGAGAGGGTTTTGGTTTTTTTTTAAAGGCTGTTACATGGAATCCATTAATATATACAAATATATTTGGTGTGTGATGATATCAGCTACAGACCTGGTGACGCTGTATCTTGCAAATAATGTAATTGTAGGCACCTGTTCTTTTAGAGAAAAATCTATGAAGAGACATAATAGGAAGGACTGTATCCCAAGGTATTTTCCTCACAGGCCTGTGACCAAGCAACAGTACTTTGGAATCACATTTGGTTTCTTGTTCATTTTCCCAGCAATTGATAAAGAAAGCTGAGAAGATTTTCTCAAAGCTACAAATAAAAGTCATAATGATAACTTATTAAGCAGAAGTAACTACATGACATTAAAGACATAATGTCATTTAACAAACTGGAATACAATTTTGTTCATACAGAATTATTTTTTCTTTTTAACCTTGAGGTAATAACATCACTCTGAGTTTCCATGTGATTTTTGATATGTATTAGTTGCTAAAAAAGGAAAACAGGGTAATCCAACAACCTTCATAAAAGATGAACATGTTAAATATTCAGATAATCAATTTGATATTTTGTTCAACTCTGATTTTTCCTTATTTGGGTACAAAAACTCAGAGGTTTTTTTTTTTTAACAGCAGTTTCTTAGCCACTGTTTTCTGTAACAATGTACAGTCAAACTGCTCAAAGGATTCTAATGAGATGCTTTTAAAGTATACTTCAAATCTTTATGAAGAAGAACTACAAGGAAATTAGTCTTTAAAAAAATGAACAAATTGACTAGATACAAATAAATATATATATCTAACAAAAAAGCTTTTCCAGTTTTCAGGCTTTATAGATAATGTTGCGGGGATTAATAACTATTACAAAGAATATTGATGTACAGCAAATTAATTATATCACAACCAGTTGGTTTGACTGCCATACATACTGCCCTACAGTTTATTAAAACAGAAATGATTGAAACTAAGCATATGGGAATTGTGTTTGGATTAACTGCAAATTTTCACATCAAAACTCAGCTGTTATTTTCAGCCATTGCAACATAATTCCATACTATTTGCAATAATTACTTATGAATTGTTTAGGGATTACCAGCTGCATATTTTATCTATTTATTTCAGAACTGCTGTTTCAGAAAACCCGTGATTTCCAAACTTTCAGTCGTATAATTGGGAGGTGTATGTATGACACAAACTGAGTATGGCTAGAGGAGAACAGCTACTATAAGCCATGATATTGATTGAAAATGAATTGTTATCCCTCCCTCTGCATCACTGTGGGAGCATCACACCTGTATGACACTCACATGTTTTGGATAAAAGTAGAAGTTAATGTTTAGTGTACCTGATCCCAACGCATCTTCCCTACAGTGCTATACTGTTGACTTATTAAATGTGAGTATTGTGCTTGCAGTGCTCTTGACTTAATCCCTGTACCACTGAAATAAGCTTAAGGGCCCTGTTTGCATGTAACATAGTGGATCAGGGCATAACGAAGAAAAATGTAAACTCAAACAAAGTTCCTAACTGATTTAGAAGAAGGAAACATTACATTCTACTAGACATTCCAGGATTCTTCTACTTTGCTAAAGGCAGTAGAAGTCACTGGTTATTAACTGAAATACAGAGTAGAACACAACTAATTGACAATTATGTATAATTTACATTGATTTTGATAATGTGAAATACTACTGGCCTTTCTGAAAGGGCTCTTCATGTCAAGATAAATATAATAAACCAAAAACTGAAAAAATTCTGTCATTACCTCTTTTTTGTGTTACACTTACTTCTAATTTACTACTAAAACTCACTCTAATTCTCCTTTTAAAATATATATTGTGTCTTTCATAACAAATTTCTACATATTCAAACTTTTCTCTACATTTGCTTCGACATTTTCATAAAAATATCTTTGAACGCTTCACAAAGGTAATGGATTGTACCTTGAACAACTGATTAAGTTGTTCAAATGGTGATTAAGCTGTGCCAATGGGAAACCAGGGTGTAGGGAGACCAAGGGCATTTTTTAAGAGAACATGGATAAATTATGAAAGGCAGGGTAGATCTTGATTCCTTAACCATGGAGTCATATTTCCTCCCTGGATAGGATCTACAGTCAGACATAAAGAAGTTTTAACTCTAAGATTACTGTAGACTTGTAATGCAGTAGTACTCACTGTTCTGGCTATGGTTCAATATGTAAAATCCAAGAAAATGGGTTAGAGAACAAGGAAATGATAGATATAGTGGGCACCTCCCCAAGTGCAAGGTTGTGCCATACTAGAGATCACTGAGGTAGTTCCAAGTAAAGATGACATGTTGCTACAGCACAATATGGTGCCATGAAGAAGTATTAACTCAGCCCCTGGGAACAGTTCTATCCACTTCCTCTGTCTTAATTACTGGGTCTAATTAACTCCAACAAAATAGTGCCATTTGGTATGGTTACAGTGCTTTATAGGCAAGCCTGGAGATCCCCGTGTTGCACATGATAGGTGTGGATTCTCATACTGGCAAAGCTCAGCTCCCCAGCATGTGCAGTGTGCAGCTGCTGCTGTTAACATCCTTGTCTGTTATGCTGACCAAAGAAACTTCTAACTCCCCTCTTCCTCCGTGTCAACATTTTATCTTACTGTCTGCCAAAGAAAAGTTTTAATCCCCTTGCCTTTGCCTTTACAGACTCTGAATTGCCATGACACTACATATTCCTCAGGTCTCTGAAAAAGCTAGGATGGAATACATTTGTTCAAGTGTGCCAGTGCAGAGATGAGTCTGACTAAATGAAAAAGGTTTCATATTTTGATAGCGATGAAACCCTGCATTCTGGTGGATGCTGCCTTCCTGTCCTTTCCAAAACCTCAGCCTCACCTCCTCAAACCTACTCTGCAGCCTCCCTCTAAGCCAAGGCTAAATGCTATTCACAAAGGGGTACTTTGTAAATTTGGAGTGAAAATAGACATGAAATCTGCCACCAAATGGCGTGACCTTTCTCTGGGCAGTGTCAGCCTTTTTTTCTATGCTGTCTCTGTGCTCAACATCATCTCACAGACCTGCCTCTTCTCTTTCAAATCATTTTATCAGTTTTTGTAGTGAAAGAAGTATCTGCCAGAGAAACAGGAAAATGGTGTCTGCTTATGCACTGGGGACAACAGCAAACTTTAAAAGCAAACCTACGTTAAATGAATAAAATGGAGGAATGACTTTCTTGTTCCTCTTCTATTTTTATAAGGCCTTCAGAATCTCAGCTCTGCAGGACTGAGACTGTCTATTGCTGTATTTACACAGCAGCTAATTAATTTCTGGCTGGATTCTGCTCTTGACTTCTGGCTACTACTGGAATTAGATTATCATAATAACAGCAATTAGGATGTTCTCCTTCCAACAGACTGGATAGCTTCAGACACTGGATCTGACCTATTCAAAAGTTGGACATTGGAAAGATCTGAAAATGACATTTCTGAGAACAAAGAATAAAAAAAGATACTTTGCAATTGTGTGTCTAATTTCAGCTCATTACTCTCTCATCATCTTTTATCCTTTGCATCTTCATACTTGTAAAGGAAAAGATTTGCTGCCATATGAAGTCAGTAACAAATCACTTGCACTACTGGTGAAATTCTCTCTCTGTTCTTATTTCTTTGTAGGATAAATGCAGAATAATTGGGGGATTGGACTGTACAAAAATAATACCATCCTATAAGATCAGCTATGTTTGTGTAAACTGAATGCCAAAAAACAGCGTATAATCTGTCATGCAAACCACTGATGCTTCATGAATAACATGTAAAGAAGAAAAAAACCTTAAAGGGACCAAATCTAATGAAGTCAGTTCTCAAAGAGAGAAGCCTGTGATACCTTCTCCATGCAAAATCTATACATGAGAATAATCTCAAGCTCCTTAGATCAGAAAAAAAAATTAGAAGTCGTGTGAACTCTTATTTGTTACAGTTTGCCTAAAACTTTTAACACTATGAAAAGGTTAAACATTTTTATTAACTTAAATTGGAAGAAAATCCAGAATGAAATTATGAACTTGGTATCAGAATTTAGTACAGTTTTGTTTCCAAGGCATGTCAGCTTGGCACAGTGCAGCTGTGGAGAACTGTGCTTTGTGATGTCCTTTCCTCCCTCACCAAAAGAGTGACAGCAGCCTGTCACATGCCAGTGTTCTTCCTGGGTATTCACAGAGACACACAGCTGCTTTGCTCTTCTCCAGCAAAAGCCACTGCTGTGGAAGCTGCTGTCCCCTCTGCATTCTCCATGTCACAGCAGCAGCCTCCCAGCTGGACTGTCCTGGGCAAGGAGCAAGGGAGAAGAGAAGGCAGCAGGGTGTGATGCTGCTGGTGTCGGACTCACGGGGCTGCTGGGTCCTACTGCAGAGGAGGTGGCAGCACTGCTGGAGAGCAGCAACTCTGCCCAGCAGCAGCTGCAGCTCCACACGTCCCCTGGGAAGATATAGGAGGCATCCAGCTCCACAGGGAGGGGTTGAACAGCCACTCTGAACACTCGGGGAAAAGTAATGTACAGTGGATGCTCCAGTACTGGTCTTCTGTTAGAGAATGGAGATATGACATGCTTATTTTCTGAAATTAAGCTGATGGGTGTGGCTGGGTATATTTGAGAATATATTAGATGGGTAAAACCAGAAGCAGTATCTTGGATGAGCTAATTTAATCTTTTTTATCACAGGAGCAATCCTTTTGCAAACAATGTTGGACTACTTCATTGCTTCTTGATTGGATGCAGAAAGGAATCAACTTTGTAACACAAAATATGCTGCTTCAGGAGATTAATACTAAATTGGATCAGGGAAAGATTGCAATCACAGCCCTGGACACTACGTATGAACAGATGGTAGCCTATGTTAATAACTTGGAAGGCGAGAGTGGCAGAGCAGAATGCAATGCATTTTAATGAACTCCATTAAAACCAGGAGAATCAACTGTGGCCATATTCAAGGACTTGCTTCTAATCTTATGGAATTCAAAGCAAAAAGTTTTATTGCCATTAACAACTGAGTTATCTATCTACGGGAAGAATCAATGATTTAAAAACCAGCAGAGCTGGAAAGAGAAACAGAATGCTGATCTATATTTTATGACTAGATTTATTGAGGTTCTTGTTTAGGATTGAGAGTGAAATTATGTATACTTATAATATTTTATGCTAATTTCAATTTTCATTAATTATTATTTATACACAGGAACCTTTTCACTATTGATTCTGGGAATTACTTAGAATTTCTAATGACAAGAATGGCATTTACTCTACTCAGAGAGACAGTATCCACAGCAACACAGAGATGAGACCATATTAGGGGATAGGTTTGGAATAGACAGAAAGAGTCAAGTGCCTTCTAATGAATTCTCTATATCACTCTCTGCAGAATTAGGATTAATGTTAACATTAATATTTGTTTTAAAGTCCTGATTCAGCCCTACCACCCACACTTCATATACTGCATAATTAAGTCTTCCTCAAGAGCTTCCTGTTCTATTCTTTACAATCAAGAAACAAACCATGGCTTGATCTGAAGACACCTTTGAGTGATCAGCATGCTCTACTTAGCAAGTAGAGTGAATTATGTTTTGTGAATGATCTTGTTGCAGTACAGAATGTTTATAGTTCAATGACTAAAGCACTACGAGCGTTGGGGTGCTCAGGGATGTCTGTGTGCAGACTAAAGCTACACAGTCAAGGTTATGAAACCATGGCAAGTAGTGGCTGTTGGAAATTCTTAAGAATCTGTGCTAACTGTATGTAAATTCAGTCCCAACACTGAGTTGCTGAACAGCAATTTTCTGGCAGCTGTTCTCTAGATAGGAGGTTGTTTCACCAGCAATATGTTCTAACCCAAAACAGTGGCTTTCATTTGGTTTTCATGCTTCTCAGCTCTTGGAAGCTTTTGCCTTCACTGATCACTCTCAAAGGATAATCTCCTGCCTGACATCAGCTTTCTCAGACTTGTGCTTTTGATTCACTCTGACATGACTACAGAACACAACTTTCAAACATTAGTTTGAACATCTCTTCTCCTACTTGTGTTTTAGATTTCTCATCTTCTGTTGTCATTCTACATATTATAATTACCTTCCTTCCTTTCTTCCTGTCTTTTTCCTCTGCTGTGTTTAGTATGCAAGTTCCACATTCAAATAACATAACAAAATAAACTAACATAACAGGAGATGAACAAAATAGTTTTTCCATCAAGAGACATTCTAGTAATTCATCTTTTTTCTGTTTTTCTTTGTCATCATAAAAATCTACCATACCATCAAAGCACCACTATCAAAGACATTCTGGACAAAATAATACAGAAATGATCTTCAAGTATTCATTTTGTTTAAACTTTTATGTCTGTTGAATTGCATTGTTTTTTAAGTCCAACCTCATACTTCTTTTTCACCCTGTCAGACTTGCTCTGTAATTAGTAGCAGACTTGACTAAAGACAATGACAGTTTCATGCAGGTATTTTTACTTGGTTTTCTGCAGTAACCATATTTTAATGAATAGGTTTGAAGCCATTAGTTGAAGACTATCTGCTATACAGAAAAAAATATATATTTTAGCAATGGTTAACCACAGTAATATCCTAGGGGATAAAATGAAACTGCATTTGATTCTGTTGGAACTAGAATGAATACAACCTCCTTTTGAGCACAAAAAGATTTAATTATAGTGTGTGCTTTCTCCATAATTTCATTCTGTAAATGTTTCTTACAGCCGGGTTACCAATTTTCAGCTAGTAAGAAAATATGGAGTGTCTAAAATGCTCTCCAGCAAGGATATTTGTGGTTCTTTGGACACTTAGAATTTTTGTCAGAACTAGGTAATAAGAAATAGCATTTCAAGTCACAGTTCTTTTGTCTCCTTCTTCCACATATACTCACAGTGCAATGATTTCCTTCCTTTACAGCACTTCTTTTTCATTAATCTGTGAAACATCTTAAACAAGTACTCCACAAAGCTCTTACCACATGCAGAAATCTGATGCCAGGTGTCACTTACAGTGGAAATCAGTCTTAGTGAGCTCTCTAGTGTAACTAATAGTTTGTTCTAATTACCTTCCAGAGCATATTTCATATCCTGGGCAAACAGAGTCCACATGATTTCAGCACTGATTTTCCCCATGTTCAACTCTTGAGGGAACCTGCAATCAATCACATAATATCAGTTCACCTGCTGTTAGAAATTATGCTTACAGTTGCACAGCAGAAAGGCAAATATTTCCACAAAATAATTCCTCTAGTATGCACTTACTGTATTTTATATTTTGTACAATTATATAAACCATAAAATCTTTAAATACAAACTTCTTCAGTGCA
This sequence comes from Pipra filicauda, assembly GCF_003945595.2. NCBI lineage: Eukaryota > Metazoa > Chordata > Aves > Passeriformes > Pipridae > Pipra > Pipra filicauda. Next base: position 3,872,967 of record NW_024104976.1, on the reverse strand, counting down.
GAGGCCTGGGTAGGTAATTAGTCGAATGTTGCACAAATTCCCTCACATGACATTTTAAATCAAGAGCCATCCATCTATCTTGCAGATGACTCCTCAACTTCAGATAAATCAGATGGCTTATGAAAAATCTGATACAGCTGGCTCAGATGTTTAGCAGCTACAGCTTTTCTTTAATTCCCTTATTACACTGGAAAAGAGTGAAGCTGCCTGTGAAGCTATAATGGTTTTTACTAGTTGAATCCAATTCACTGTCTGAAGACTTCCAACTTGAAGTATGGATAAAGCACTAAAGAATATAACAGGTAGTGAAATGCAGATTTTAATTCAGAATTTTAGTTTTGGTTTTATGCTTCATGTCATCTTAGAGAAACAGTCCCTTTTAGACACGTTCTGCAGGTATCAATTGAATATTTTTTCCACAACTTTTTCATAGGTCCCATCTGCTCCTTATTCTATGAAGAAGTTTTAACCTTTCAGTTACCATCTTCACTGTTAGCTATGAGAAAAAGCTGACATTTACGTGATAGACACTATGTTTTATGTCACATTTTAAAGAAGAGTTATTTGTCTTGAAAAAAAAGAGCCGTTCTTAATGCAGGTGTGGGATGTTCTCAGAAGCAGACCACACCAGGTCATGCAGCTGAAGAGCAGAAAGTACACCACAGAACCTCTGAGTGTTAAAGCAGTTGTTTTACACTCACAGCTCACTGGGAACACATGAAGTAAGGAAATTCTCATATTCATGAGAAAATACACTCTGTGACTTTTGTCTTGACTTTATTACACCGTTTTACACGAGCAGAGAATTTGATCCAAAGTAGTGCTTTTATTAAAGCACTAATGAGATTCAGAAAATATTCTGTAATAAATTTTTGTAAAAGTGTAAGAATTTTTAAAGCTCTTGCTGACAAAGAAAGAGTGAGAATTATGTGCAACTTTATACTGGTAGCAGTATGATCTAATTAATGTATACTTTCTAGGCACATATTTGACCCTGATAGTATCCGCAAAGAAAAAGTCCTTAAACAGCTCATTAGCTCAGTCACTTTAATAGGAGGCAATTGCTATCGCAGTTCACTGAGCCTTCTTTGTGCTAATGGCTGCTCAACTAAAGAACTCTGTATTAATTCTGTTAACACAAAATTAATTGCTGCTCAAAAGCTGAAATACATCTCAGCTGCCTTAATTTCTTAACCTTCAGTCCAGTCTGAGTGCTCTCTTAGCACCAGACTCGAACTTTGGCAGTGTTACTCTGAGGAAGTATTTGACAGCTGATTTAACATTGACATTGCCTTTTGACCCTAATGCAAAGCTGGCCATTAAGCAAGGCTGGGTCTGATAAAAATGCAGTTTTTTGATTAGTGGGATACATATGTGTATGCATTTTAATTTGTGAAAACACATGCACGCACACACACAAACTTCAATTATCTGTGTTGTATAAATTGCTGTAGTTCAACACAGTGTCCTGGATTCATCCTACCTGACTTCACTTAGACAAAGTCTAAAATCGATAGACTTGTCTTTTGCCAACTATTTCAGGATTTGGTCCCTAAGCAGCAAAATATCAGAGAAATTTCTCATGCCAAACTCTACAAATTGCATTTTCTAATCTTTGTAAGCCACGTATTATTACATTTCTCAGCAAAGAAAAAGGATGACCAGAACAGTGCTCTGTTAGTTATTCTTTTTTGCTCTTGATATTGTTATTTGTTCCATAGGCTGTAATTCCCCCAATTTCTATGTCATTCTTAGAACAATACCATAAAATCTCAGTTTATCTAGAACAGTTAGGTTGCCCCTACATGATGATATTCATGTATTTCCAAAAAGACTAAACTGCATGTAAAAGGCAGCCACTTGTGGATGTCTTCTCTTTATTGATTTTAATTAAGTAAAAATTTAGTGAAAACTGTTCTCACTGGCTAGTTCTAACAAAGGGCTATATATAAAACCACAGATCAATGGAGTGAAATTGAACTCAAATGAAAATGAAAAGAATCAATGTATAAGCAAAACATAAATAAACCCCCAAAGCATTTATCCCAGGTAGTGCTGCATGTCTCCAGTTAAACCCTGAAATAAGAAAATCCTATCATGACAATTAAAAATGCTTTTTCTTAATTTGTGCTGTCAGATCTTCAGTCTGCTACATTTTGAGAATATCAAAGTCCCTGAACCTCAAAGGCACATTCTCAGAATAGCTCATATTCCATACTTGGATGGTTCAATCTCATCCAGGTACTAAATCTCATCGGTCCTGTGGGTGAATACATTCATTTTTGTGCTGTGCTTGCAGCAAGAGGTTAGATTACACCATCTGTGGAGTGCTGGCCATAGTCACTGCTTCACTAACCCTTAAGACAAAAGTTCTATCTGATTTTGGAAAATATGTATTCTACTTAAACTATGAGCAAATAGTTAATTTATTCTTACTTTTTGTGCTCTATTCTCCACCTAGCCAAAGTTTTCATTTTTTAAAAAGTAACATTCCTTTTCTTGAAGAAAACATAACACGTAAGACAGATACTTTGCACTACAAAACTAATAGTATAACTAATCTGGTCTTTCAGTACTACATGAGCAAATGACAGTGTATGTTGTGAAAAACCAGAGCACAGCTTTGTTTTGCAGGATAATTTTCACAAGTTCAATGAAAGAATTGATATTTATATGTTTCCACAGAATAAAGTGTAACTGATAATGGAAAATATCACTGAATCAAGTCACAAAGCACATCAGATACACTCTCCACCATCAAAGAAACATTCTAGAGTTAGCCTGACACAGCCCAATTCTTGATACAGTGTACCCTGACTTTTTTGATCTTCTTTCCATAATTTTTTCCCCACTGACATACCTTTCATAACTCACTGACTCACAGGTTGCTGTTCTGCAATACAAGTTACTATCCTTAACTTCACAGATTTAGCAAACATCCTGGCTCCTGAAGCATGAGGAAATCTGCTCCCACAGATTTCACCAGCCAGCACTTTCCATACTGTGGAATGGGGAGGGAGTGTGTGGAACACAGTGTGATCACAGAGAAAACAGATCCTTACACTGCAAAGATCTAAGGATCAGTAAAGAACAAACTGAAAAGTCCCACTAGAGCTGTCTTGTTTCTTAAATTTGTGCTACAATAACACCTTGACTATTCTGAGTATATATGCAAGAAAAAAAAATATGTGCAGAGGCACAAAGTTTAGATTTTGCTTTCAAAATGCACAAGCATATTTCAGGTGAAGATTTTGTTTTTGATTTGTTGTTCCTTTTATTAAAATAACTCTTTTATTTTGATAGCAATTCATTCTGTCTCACAGCCTGTACAATGTGTATTTACAAGTAACAGGAGGCCGTAGATTTGCTTGCGAATCAGATTTCAAACACATTTTACATTGTTCAACTACTTGAATGAGAATTTCACACTTTAAACACCAGACCATGTTTTTCCCCTCAAACCTGTCGAGTTTCTTATGTCATATAAGAACTGCAGCTTCCTCCCATACTCCCACTGGATGGTCTGATCTGGTCTGTCAGTGGCTGCAGTGCTTGCTGAGGCAATCATGTCATGTTTCATTTGGATTCATAATCTGATACAGTTCAAACTACTGTATCACAGCATAATTTTTGCCTCTAAGGTAGATATAAAAATAGGGTTTCCAAAAATGGTTGAGGAAAAGAATTCTGAGCAACATTATAAAATTGTGAAAACTCCTATCAGAATGCTTGGAGGTCTCCTGAGGATCTTCAGTTACCTCATTTCTAAAATAGATTTCAAATGGATGTAGGTCTGAATATTCCACTGAGACACTCCATGGTCATGTATTCCTGATAAGGAATCATAGTTTTGCAATATTCTTAAGTATTCAGCTTATATTTCCTTTTCATTCATTTTAATCTATTTTCTTTTCTGGGGTAAGCAAAGAGGAAGAGGCTGTCATTTGTTCTCGATAGTTTTTACAAGCTGCTTTTGTTTTAGGAGAAGCTTTTTTTTAAAAAAAGGTATCCAAAGCAACTGAATAGTTTTGCAATTTTTTTCCCCTCACAGCCTCTTCATCTTTTGCTCTTCATGTTTCCTACTTCTCAAAGACATGTTATTCCCTGTGCTCAGTCTTCCACTTACAAAACAACAGTGAAAATGGGAGAGAAGTCAGAGACACCAGCTCTCTCCCTTAAACTGTCCCAATTCCGTCCACTCCTGATTCTCTTTTCACATCTTACACAATCACTCAGCTGTACTTTAGGGAGCCTACTAATCCCCTTAGAACTCTGTTATTTATCCCTTTACTTTCTCCCTCGCATTTGTATAAAAATATAGCCAGAACAACTTTTTAAGATAATTAACCCCCAATTACACTTGTTTAATTTCAATGAAGAGACTGAAATGAAATGCATGTGTGTATTTGTTTCAGTTACATGGTTTATGATAAGTGCATTTGTTACACAGTTGTCAGACAAAAAAATAATGGAGGAACTTCACACTAAGTTGTAAAAATCAGAAGGCAAATAAATATCTTCCAGGAGGTTTCTTTGTTGATTATATTTCAAGTCCATAAATAGTATGGTATCTTTTATCAACAAATAAACACATCTCAATGTGCAGAGTGCCTTCAGTATTTACCCTATCCTGGCTGAAAGAAACAGGCTTATTCCTGCTCCCCTTCAGACCATTCAGCTAAATGCAACCACAGACACCTCTATTACTTGTTCTGTCATAATACAGCTGTAGGTTTCAATTTTAACTTTTGCATAAGTCATTACAGCCAGACTGCCCAGATTTTCTGTCTCTCTGTAAAATAGCTCTGAAGAGCTAAAGGAGCTAAAACATTTCCCTGGGGCCTCATCACGTTGCATTTCAATTAGTGCTACGCCAGTTTCTGCAGCTGTAAGATGTGAAACATGTTCTTCTGCACTCCTATATATTTTGTGTTCAAACCCAGCACTCTGTCTCCTCCTTCTATATTTATTGATTGGCTCTCTCTTTTCTACTACTGCATCAACCTTAAGTTATTTGACTTGTCTTGGTTATTGATTGTACCTCCCTCATCTGTTACACTGTCAATTCTGAGTAGTCAGCTTCCATCTCTAGGATATTGCTCTCTATTTTATAAATTTTCAAGTCAGTGTGGCTAGGTTTTCTCCCTAGCCAATTGTAAATTTGGAGAGGTTCTTTTTGTGAACTTCATTATTCTGTTACAAATAAATCCCTAAAACTCATACCTAAAAGACTCTCAGCATGATTTGAACACTATGTGCATAAAGATACTATAATAACATTAATGCCATCACACCTTTTTACTGAACTTTCCCTTCTATCCATCTTGTTCTCTTGCATAGTATTTTGCTACTCAACTTTTTGGGATGGTTCATATACCACCTGTCTTTAGTGTTCCCAAAACAGAAGATTCTCTTTCCATTATCAGAGCACTAAGTTTTTATCAAACTGTGCCAATGTTATATCCTGCATAAAACCCTCTAGTTAGATTCTATTTAAAATTACAAGTACTGATTCAAGTGTATTTCCTGTCCTTATTTTAATAAATCCATGATTCTTAATTTTTCATGGGGAATTAATTACTTACTGGTTCAAGACTGGTGTATATGCTGTTTTATCTTCATCTATAATGGTGACCATCAGAGTAATAAGCTGTGCCCAGAAATCCAAATTCTTTGTTGTTGGTCCCTGTTCTTCTTTAGGAACTTCTTGTTTCTTACTCTGTTAAAACAAGATTGAATATATTTTTACTAGAGCAATTAGAAAAAATATTATGGATTTTCATCTACAGACTGTTACTTGGCCAGGAAGTGTGACATGCTAAGAATCTTCAGAAATTTTAGAAAAAGATTGGTTATCCAACTCAGAGTAGATTTTATGAAGTACTGTACTTGGCTGTGGACAAATATCAAAAAACATAGACAGTGCAAAGACTGTCACATCAGCAAAGAAGATCAATAAAGGCTTTATTTTTGGTGTATGTCTACACTTTAATTAAGTACATTCTTAAATTCTTTGTTGTGCTGAAACAGAGTGCAGGTAAAATTTTCTGCTGAGGCAGAACTTATACTCTACACAATAAAGACCAAACAAATCAATGCTTTGTTTTGTTTTGAATTATACACTGAGAATATTCAGCCTAACAGCTGCTATGCTGTATGGTCTAAATGCAGAAGCAGTTAAATTGCCCTTTATTTTATTGAGAATTTTGTATTTTTTAGTTTAATTGAAATGTGCACTTACAGCTAGATTTTTGCACCTACAGTTTTCATTTATGAATTCTTAGCCTACAATTTCATAAACAAAGTATTTTGCACTTCTTTGCTTGACAGAAGGGTCAGATTCCTTATTAATGTCCAATAAATAACTTCACTGCAGAGACCCAAAGATGAAAATAAATATTTCTAGCTCTGTATGGATACACACATACATACACACATAATTTCTGCCTCTTCTACACAGCTGTCTGAGATAGAAAGGGGTCTCAGCTAGTAAGTCAGAAAGAACATATGCCTGTGATCCTGCAAATTTAAACATATTCCTAGTCCATATATGACCACTTCAATGGATCCTGTATCTTTTTGAATAGACATAACATTGTATCAGTGTCATGGCAAATTAATTAAATGTAATTTTAACCTCAATTAACTTTTATCTATTAACGGCATTTAAAATGGCAGAAAGGGAATTTCAACTGCACTTAATTGAAATTGTTTCTGTGGCCACTGTGGAATATTTTAGAAAAGTGTCATTAATCACACAGCTACATACTCAGTTGCACTACAAATGGTACCACTTCAAATGTCTAAAGCAACTGAGATAAAGCTCAGGTACAAGGGAGGATGGGCCTGGTGTCACTGGCAATGAAAAACACATGTTAAGGAGAGTGCTTTTCAAAACAGAAATGAACATTGGAGCATTAACATCACTCACAAGGGCTTTCATTGGTGTACATTATATTTTTTTATTAGAAGGCCTTGTTTCTATATCAAAGATTTATGTCTGATATAACATCTTTTTCTCAGAGTTTTGTGCATGTTTAAATCAAACCAACTGAAAGGCAGTTGTAGAGGACAAAGCCACTTCACATTTATCTCAGCATCTTATACAAAAACTATATTTCACAGAAAACAACTTGCAGTGAGTGACATGGCTCAGAGAGCTTTTCATGACTGTGAATGTGAATCACAGAATGCGAAATTCATTTTTTTAATAGAGATAGTAAAAAGTAACTAATTTACAAAGTAGTAGTTGCATAAGGAGGCTCTTTCTACAAAAATTCTCTGAAACATATATCTCTCAAAAATCAATATGGTCCTTTCAAAAGCCCCAGAGAAGGTATTTTTAAAATAGTCTCACATTAACAGATGGAGTTGTGTGCCTTGAAATAAAAGTGCATACTCTGCCCATGCCCAGAGGTAATTTCAATTCTTTATCCTAAAGTCTAACTAGTGTATTAGAAACACCCAGAATCGTTCCAGCTGGTTTGACATTGTTAGCATAGTTGGCATTGTTATTTGTTTTATGTGGTTTCTAGCAACAGATACCTTCATGGAAGCATTATAGAAACATAGAATACCCTGAGCTGGAAGGGACCCACAAGGATCATTGAGTCCAACTCCTGGCCTTGCGCAGGGCAACCCCAAAAAAATCACACCCTGTGTCTGACAGCATTGTCCAAATGCTTCTCCAACTCTGGCAGGGTTGGTGCAGTGCCATTATAATGGGGTAAAACAATGCTGGAAATTTGGTTGCATTGAGTAGTTGCAGGGTTGAAAAAACAACAGAAGAAAGCTCCATCTTGGAATAAAAAATAACTTGAGAACAAGCTATTTTCATATAGAAAAAAAATTTTCAGTGGTGTAGTGTGTTTGACTTCAAAATGTTTCTATTGACATGACTGAGAGGAACAGTAAACAGCATTAACATTGTAGAAGAAGTGAGTGGGGGCACAACATCATATAATTATACTTGCATTTTAACATTTTTGTAACTAAAAGAAACACTTTTTAGAGGCACTGCAAGTTTGATTTCCAAACTGCTTTGCTGAAGTCAGCTTTGGTGACATGGGTTCATCATCAGTGTGTTGTGAACAGTCAGTAAGAACACCCCCTTACTACATAAAAGAGCAAGTTTTTCCTTCACTGTGGTCTCAAAAAACTGAAAAAACAAGCAATTATCTTCTCTAATTTTGTAACTGTGATCATAATAACTCATGTCTCGGTCCTGTGATTTAGTCCCACATCCAACCAATTCTCCATGATATGGGTCCTCTCCCTTTAGGAAATAATACCATACACATCTACTTAGTACAGAGTATTTACAGGCTGTGCAGAAGTTGTGTAAAGGGGCTTTTAAATGCCAAGATTAGATTAGGTTGTACAGAGGCAAAATATACACTTACAATAGCTTACAGACCGAGTTTCTGGAGTATAAACATAGTTAACTGTGTGGTCTATTAAGTGGAAGAAGCTTATCTTGGTAATAGTAACAGTCTTTTTTCTCACTCTAGTTATATTCATTAGAAGAAACTGTCAGTATAAGAATATGAACTGCTGATATACTAATATACCTGATATACCCAATTAGTGCTATGTTGGCACGAATACAGTGAGAAGACATATGAGCCACTAAACACTGCGTATCATTGCAGAGGATATTAACAATACTGAGAATTTTTTAAAAATAAAACTGCAAAGGTCAAGAGGAAGAGAAAAATCTCAATATATCAAGATGACAAAATCAGTAATTAAACAAAAGCTATTCATGATTCTTGACTTTTAAAAAGAATAATTTTGTGAAGTGTCCTGTCTTTTGTTTTTGTTTGATCCAGCACTGAACAAGCTAAAATCACAGATGGCACTTACAGTAACCAAGAAACCTTTCAGGAATACTGATACGAATGAAAGTTTGCCAATTAGCAGAATCACTTTCTTTTTCACCACTCTTTTCATTTAGGAAAGTAAAACCACTTAAAATATCTTGATGTCACTTGGGAGGTAGTGCTGTCCCATGCACAGATCCATGAAATGCCATAAGATGTCTTGTACTTAAAAGCTCAACAACTGGCCAAAGGCAAAACAGTGATATTCCTGAGAGGCTTCTGCTGGCAGATCAAACAGACAATAATACCAGATGATGTCTTACCATCAAGACATGTCAATACAGGTTTTTATACACTCATGTTAATTGACTTGGCTACTTCTTATATTTAGGATCACTCTAAAGTTGTAGCAAACACCTTATAAGAAAAACATCTTTAGAGAGAAGTCATATTATTCACTAAAGATTTACAAACACAGGAAATAGTGCAGATTCTATGTGGTTTTTTTTTTTAATGTAACATCCAAACTAGGTGATTTATAACTCTTTGTCTTTTGCCATAGAAGATACCAAAATCTGAAAGAGGAAGTAAGAGCAATTTTTCATAGGATATGTATCAAAATAAATTCTTGACTTGCATTAAACCATGTTTTCTCAGCTTCCTTTTACTATATATATGAGTATATATATATATGACTATATATATGTATTTGCATATATGAACTGAATTCATATGTGTAACAATGGATCATGCAGCACAGAGCCATCAAAATCAGTTGCTGGGACTTCGATAATAGAAAAATAAAATATAGAGGGATTTTTCCAAGTTCAAGTAAAAAAAAGGCTAAACTGTTGACAAGCAAACATATTTTATACTCTGAAACACTGACTGAAGGTGGAGAAAGCAACTGCAGGCACGGTGGGAAGCAGAATTAAAATCTACATCTGTATTACCCTGAGACAAATCTGTAAAGGCTGATCTGAGGTACACAGGCCTTTCAACTTCTCTCGTCATTGATTTTACCAGTTTGTAGAATGAATGTCTGGGTTTATATTGCTTTGTTTTTATTTTGTTATGTGCAATCAATACACGTTAGTATCTGTGTGACTTTGATTCAAAGTCCAATCCTATGATATCAGGAACTTATCTATGGCTGTCTAATACCCCAAGCTACGTTTCACAATATAATATTTTCTATATAAAGAGTGATGGAGTGAAAACTGAATGGCAACCAGCACAGTAGCCCTGATTAGCATGAGGCTACAGAAGGCTATTTTATATACCAGTCTTAGATGATGAAATATTAATTTTAACTGTACTTCTGTATTTTTAAACTGCTTAGTTAATATTACTTCATTTGGAAGACGTTAAGAATCCCCAGGGGATATACAATATGCATTATATATCAAACATACACATATATAGACATTTATATATCGCACACATCTATTTTTAGAATTTTATATAATTTTTATTTCTTTTTCTGTTTTTATGTATGTAAAATAATGAAAACCAGAAACTATTTGCAGACACTCAACATCATTCACAGCCTGTGAGAAATTTCCCTGAGCAATGCTGTTGCACAGTAACTAACTCCTAAAGTGTTTTCTTATTTGAAACTGAATCCCTATTCATAAAATCATTACAGAATCATAGAATTGTTTGGGTTGGAAGGGACATCAAAGATCATCTTGTTCCACTCTCCTGTAAGTTAAGTCAGCAAGTTATCAAAGTGCTTCCAAAACTACTTTTCCAAGTCTTTTTTTTTTCCACATAGGGAGACTAAACACTTCACTCAGATCAGTGTTAATTAAAAAGAGAGAATACTGCATCTGCTGCAAAAGGAACTAGGTAGCTCCTCATCAGAGGGCTTCGTCTGGAACAATGAGGACAGTAATATACATGTCAGTGAGACTGTCAGGCTGTCATGTTTTACTCTCTGTAGGACTCATTTGTATTTTGCCATCAGCTGTTCCTTGTATTCTGGTGTGGAACTGTAGTATGATATTTTTGCATGCTGCTAACATTTGCTGTGCTTCACCCCAGGAAATATAGCTGTTCCCCAGGGTGATATTTTGCTGCAAGACATTAGCTTTATAACAGTGATTGTGTGTCTGACACAAAGGTAGAGGGTAATAAAAAGAGAGGCTGCCGAGCATATTTTGTAATTTACTTGTTGCGCTTCTTAGAGTGATAAATTCCCCAAAACTCCAGCTTGGGCACTCTCAAGGACATCGTTCATCATTCTATTTTCACCCCAAAAATCAAACAATGACACACATCCAGACATTAAACATATTTTCTAGAGCTACTGTGGCAGGCATCTCTGAGAGTTTCAGGTTGCAGACAAAAGCAAAGGCAGGTGATGGCTGACATGAGTTACACAGAGATCTACCCCCTGGGCGCCCCGTGGGCCTGGGCAGGACAGCAGCTGCCAGGCTTTCCCCTGAGTGAGAGCAGGTGCTGACCTGCATCTGAACCATTTCTTGTTGCTTTGGGGTTCATTGATTTCAGTTCTCAGCACTCACAGCTCAAACCTCAGCTGTGCAGCTAAAACATGAGCCTCCTGTGCTACACCTCCACGGTGGGATGAACTGCCTTCCTGCCTCTGAGAGGAGGAGACCTGATCTGACAGGGAGGTAGGCAGAGATAGGAGAATGGGTAATAAAGAAGGCTTAAGGGTGGAATATGGTGTAGTTGGACTAAGGGGTTTGGACACAAAGCTAATGAAATGTTAATTAAAATATTGTTTACTGCTTCATTATTATAACAGTGGTACCACAAGGCAGTCACCTGGATTCACTGGAAAACCTCCAGAGCTATAGGTTTGAACAAGCTGTATACTCAGCTGTTCCTAAAAGCAAATGTACATGTGGATATATTGATAGGAAACTATAAGAGGATAATGGCGAACACAGTTCCCTTGTACAACTCTAGAGTTGATGCAGAATTCACATAGTAATTTGAATTATTTTACTCATCTCTCTATTAAAGCTAGACTAATTATATTTCTCAGAATTGCCTCCCACCAGCTGTGAAACAAAGTTTTGTCTGGCATTAAGATTATATATGATTGTTGTTTGATTACTGCTAGCAATTAATTATTTTGAATGCAATCTATTTATTTGTATTTTAATTTTGGGTTTTTTTACAAATCTTCACTGAAGTTTCTTGCACTTCCTAATGATTGTAATTCTATAGACACTTGTCTGCTTAACGTTTCTATGTAAAACCACCCCTGCTGGAGATACTGTGAAAAAGAACACAAGAAACATAGAAATACAGTGAAATGCAGTCAATTCAGTTTTCCAACTGAGTGAATGCTTGTGGATTTTTTATTTATTTATTTTATTTCAGGAGTTCACATCTTTAAGTAGATACCTTTATCCTATATTAAGGAGTTATCTTTAAGTAGAGGTGGGTGAGAGAAAAATAATATAATGACATTGCCTATCCTGCTTCAAAAAAGAAATTTGGAGAGGACCATCACTTAAGTGTGTTTTACATTCGCTACCAAACAGAAGGACTATAATATCCCTGCATTTTAAAACCATCTTTTAAAATAGACAGGCTAAACTGTTTTATGAATTCAGAGAAAAAAGCAGTGAATTTTTTTGACTACAGATAAGCTTTTGCAGGTGTTACAATGCTTTGCAGAAGTAAGACCACTTTTAGCTGTTTACTAAAATTGCTGGAATCTGCTGATGAACTGCAGACTTATGTAATACCCAGTGTAGCAGCACTTCATATTATATTTAACAGACAAGATCAAATTGCTGCAGAGTAAACATTAGCAAGAAAACAGAGCAGTTTATGATGTAAATAGATGTGATGCCTGAAGCTGCTCCTTCTACTACTTGATACTCCTACTCAGCTTACAATATTTTGTAGGATAAACACATCCACGAGCACTAAGGGTGTGGAGTGCTCATGGTGCTGGTGAGAAATTTGTATGTTCAAAGCTACAGATAAATTTTCTCACATAGCAGGAATCCAACATTAGAAAATAAATTCTCGTTTCAGAAAAGTTGAATAAATAGCATATACTACCTTTCCTGAAATATAGTAATTAATATTTTGGATTCAAATAAAATGTACTTTCAGATGAAATTTGATGTCTCATATCAATAGTATGAGTGTTCCTGTTAATTATATACTACACAGAAAACGTGCTTTTGTCAAACAAATAATCCTATTCAAGGGTGGAACAGTCACTGTAATACCATTTTTTCAGTGTACCATCCAGAAAGAAAATTCAAGAAACAAGAGGTAATGTGATAAAGCAGTGATGCTCCTTTAAGACAGTTCTTAATTTTAATGTTATAGAATGAACTCTGGCCATATAGTAGGAAAAAAATAAGCAACATTCTCAAAGATTTTGAATCACATTTGGAATACAACAAATGCTATAATTATTTTGCATTGACAGTTCAGCCTGACAGACTAATATTAAGAATTGTTTTAGAATTATCCTCTGCTTTCTTAAAGTTGTTACTAAAGCTTGGATCCAAGCATGCATTATATATGTTAAAATATAAGGCTGGAAAGACAGTATATAATTTTCAGCAAATTATAATATTTTTTTTTTCTAAAGCTGCTAAAGTAAAATATTAGGTCTTCGAAAATTATTTTCCAGTTACAGATCTTAAATGAAAAGTAATCAATCTAATGTCATCTTCCCTAAAACCACTGGACAATTTTACAGTCATATCTGATGCGATGACTCAATTATAAGTTAACATGCTTGTTTTGAAACTCAGCTTGGTAAACATTTTTGAGTTCATAGCTGTCTGTGGGTGTATTTATGATATATTGCTCTTTCAACCATAAATAAAATGAAAACAACCTGAGAGCTCTGATATGAAGGAACACTGGAAGGCTTTCTATTCACTTAAGGTAAACTAACAATAATGAATGAGCAAGAAACAAGTTCATATTGACCTTACCTGATCCACTAATTGGGAGTAGAGATCGTAGCAATTGTCAAAAATGTATTTATAAGTTGAGTCCAGGCAGGCTCTTACACAATCTTTCACCACAGTACTGGCTCGAGGTGGGCTCTGCAATTCCAGGACCTAATAAAATATTTGGTAAATGGTAGAATGTCAGAATTACATGGAACACAGCAAATCCAATCATTGAATATAGTCCTGCCACACAGGATGAAAAGCTTTGAAATATAATAAAAAAAAAATTAAAATTGTTTTGACTTAAGATGATATTCAAAGATGCATTAAAACACATGCTTAAGTTAGGCAAGCAGATTGTATCGCTAAGTTTTATTTGAATGAAATTACTCATATGTTGAAAGAGACCCCAGGGTTTACACCTTTACATCTTAGGGTTTGCATACTGAAAGTTCTTTGATTATTTAGGAAATAATTAAACCATAAAATTACATGCTTTCCTCTGAATAAGAATATCAGCCAAATAGCACTTTAATTTTTAGAGCAAAGGGTTCAGCTTTTCCCTCCACTTTAGGATACATTAATTTCAACTTTAACTTAAGGGATTATTTTAATTCTCTTTATGTAGTGCCTAATGCAGTAAAATCACATACTATTACAACTGTTGTTTTGTGTTTCTGTTTTTTCCTTCAGTAACATTAATAAGTATCATTCCATTCCAAAATATTTCAGTACGTGATCACTTAGATATCAACCTTTGGAGTTACTAAGGCAAATAGAGTTATCAGACCTATTTTGCTGTTTGACTTCTGATTTTATGATGTTACTAAGAAAACATTATTCTATATGATACATGTTCCTAAGGAATTTAACTGAGTTTGCTTTATGTGGTTTGATTTTAAACTCATTAAAAAGATGTTTGTTTTCTTCAGGAGATGTAACAATATAGTTAAAAAAGGAAAATATAGTTGTTTATTTTTTTAAATAACGACTTTTATCACATTGTGAATACAAAGTATGAATAAAATGACTTTCCTTCAATTATCATCAGTAACCTGAAAGATTTAAATTAAAATCAAAGGAGATTGATTAGGAGTATTAACTAGAGTATGATTGTCCTGGAAAATAAATGGTAACAGCTTTTAATTTTTTTTTTTTTTAATCTGGAGTCATTCTGCAAATAAAGGACAATACCTTCATCCGAAAAAAAGTAATGCTGGTAAGCAGGTCCACAGTTGATTTAAGATCCTGGAGTCTTTCAGAATTGCTGGCAGGAAAATTATCCTGGTGAATCAGGAAGAGAGGAAGAGTGCAAAATTTTGGTTACAGGTAAGATCCTTGAACAACTAGTTAAAAACCCTCTAGGAAAACTAAGATGCTGCTTGGAAGGATTAGAGGTGTTCCCATGTTGCCTGAATTCTGCCTGTGAGGAAGTCAGTGACAAGTATCCCTTTGACATGACTAGGAACATTTCTTATAATGCTCCTGTATTTGTAATATCAAGATTAAAACTAGTGTTATATTTCCAAAACATGAATGGAGTAAAAAAATACTACAAAAAGACTGGAAACTGTTGCTAATTTAAATAATTTATCAGTTTTCATGGCACATGCATCACTTGTGGGCATAAATGAAGTAGTAATCTTAGTGAGGAAATAACATATATAATTTTTGCTATGATCTCTGGGCTAACAGACTGATGGGAAGTAGTGTTATTTAAATGGGTTCCTACTAACGCAACATGGGTCAAATAACCTCATGCTACGATATTATCTGGGTAGCATTCCCAGATGAATTAACTTAATTATAGACTAATTTAATCAAAGTTGTTGAATCATACTCTTTCTTGAATGTCTGGCTCATCCCTTGACCCATTCTTACCTTTCGGAAAAAAAATACTAAGTTTTTCTTTTCTTTCTTTTTTTTTTCCTCCCCCTTTTTTTTCCCTTTACTTTTTTTTTTTTCAAATTGGAAAAATATTGTTGTTTAACTGCTTGAATTCTGTAAATTTTTGTTCCAAAGAATTTGGCGTCTCATGTCAGCTCTAGATAGAATACATTGTACATACCCTGTATTTGGATAAATCAATCCTCAGAGAATTGTGCAATTGATCCAGCAGTTTTATGAACTTTTCTCTCTGGAAAAAGAAAACAAGAACAGATTTTGCAGGTTCCTGTAACTGGTGGGGTTTCAGAAAGCTGCTATTCACTTTTAACTTATTGGAAAATCAGTTTGTTTTCCATTGTTTCATATATAAATGCTGGTTTGAAATATCTGTGTTTCAAGGCCAGGCAATACATCTTTTTTCACTTGATTTTCCCTTTCTATCCTATATTGAGATTTACCTGGTATGCATTAAACTGCAGCTGTGCAATGCATTAGTGAGGTAACAGACTATCTGATGCAGTATTTCCCTTTCTTTTATTTACCTTGTGATTGCTTACACTCTTGAAGAAAGCACTTCCCCCTCTCTTTAATGAGTGAGAAATCACGCTCATTTACAGCAGAATTTGGCATAAAAGTATGATTGAAAATTATACTTCAGAAACAGTGACTTTTGTAGGAATAAGCTAAGTAATACTAATACTGTGCCGTCATAGTTTTCTGTCTCAAATGTGGAGATCAACTTGTTATCATGACAGATGAAGGTGCAGTGAAAATATTTTGCTGTGAGATATCCAGCTGAGTAGTAATACTAATGAGAGTTTCTAAACACCATATTAGAACATATTCCCTAGTCTGCTGCACAAAAGTGTGCAGAAATCCCCGGCAGCCTATGTGAAAGCAGCAGACTTCTGGAAGTAGCAAGATCTGATACCTCTCAGGATGAACCGATTGTACCCACACCCTCCCCAAATATGATCGGCAGTAATTTGAAAATAGTCTTTGTGCACTGTCTCTCATCAGCGGAGTACTAACCTACACCAAGAGTCACTAATTTGGCACAGTTCCCTTAAGGGATCAATCAAAAGGGAACTTTTTGTCATGTTATAAATCTGTACTGAAATATTCAGTCAGCCAAATCATTCCCAGCTGTAGCCTGAGGACTTGAATTTGAGATGTTCTTTTTGATGAATGATATGCAGCTATTCACTAACAAATGCCTTTTGACCCAAGAGAGAAAAATAATCTAATATTTTGCCTATAAGTCAATTGTCTGAAAAAAGAGCTCCAAATCTCTATTAGTGATGCTTACTACTCTTTTTCCACCCATCTGTTGAACTATGAATTGGATTGGAATTGCGTCAAAGTTAAACTGGCATTAACATCAGAGAAAGGACTTAATCTCTGAGGATAAAAGTAGTTCTGATCATTAGAAAAATGGGAAAAAAAGAATAAAAAATCCAGTAGAAACATTCTAAATTTCAAAAGTTGCATCAAACTCAAAGGTCTAATAGAGCTTGAACATTGAAAGAGAAGCCTGGTTTCAACAACAGTATGGAGTCATTCCATAAAAACCCATCAATCTGCTCTAAAAGGAAAACCTGAGTAAGAACAAAGAAATACTGTACTGTCATGGTAATACAATAATTGAATCACAAATGTTCTAATATCGATTTTTGACCATAAAATGTTTTCCTTTAAAGTGAAGGAGCCAGGTTAATATTCCTCTTTCAAAGCTAATCTCTAGCAGCAGGAGATAAGGTTCCAGTTCAAGAACAAGCTGTCTCCAAACTAAAGACCCAGCCCTGGCTAAATTTATATGTGGGCATTTCCACCAAAATTTGTTTTAGCATCCAGAGCAAATATTCTTTGCAAAACTAAAAATTTACACATTTTTCCAGGCAGGAACTGCATTTATTTACTGATGATAATCTGATAATTATGTTTCTGACTTCTGATGGGAAGACAAAAGCAAAACCAAAATTAAGTCTTTCCTGGTTTACTCACCCAAATGTACAATTTCATAATGTTGTCTTGAAAATCCTAAAATTCACAATGTCGCTACTATTCTAATACTGAAGAAGAGTGCTAGTACCTCTATCACTACTTGAAACAACTGTAATTTGTGTTTAATAAATTTCAATTATGATTAATATTTTATTTCATGTCAATAAATGGTATTTTATGAAAACTGTTAAATCAAAAATACCTTTGATATCAGCCTTAAAAAAAAAAAAGAGAGAAGACTAGAATTCTATTAAAAAAGAAAGTCCACTTACCCCAAAGTTAGTAGCAGCAAAGCGATCTGAGGCAGATACATTAGTTGCTGCTGTGGTATGAGCATAGAAAGCATTTATATTGGCCAACAATGTGCTCATAACTGCTGGAACACCAGGGCACATATATTTAGAAGATAGACAGGAAAAGTGCCTGCAATTCAAATAAACCAACAGTTATTAAAGGTGGCAAGGAATCTGTTCGTTTTCTCACCACAATTTCTTTTCAGCTCCAGTGATGTAACTTTCAAGCTACCTCATGGAAAGTTGTGCAGATGCATATGAGGAAAATCCAGACATGTTTGATATAATTGCTACTTCCTTCACACTAATATTTGCAAAATGAACACATCAAATTCGCATTTGGTTCTTACCCTGTTAATCCTAAACAAAAAACCATGATTTAACTATCTTAATTACTACTAAGCAAAATGTTCATTACTAACAAAAACTTAAAACCAAAAAAAAAAAAAAAACAAAAAACTTATCAACATAAAAAGCCACAGAGATCTACAGCATAAAAGGATTTAACTGTTGCCAACAAAAAGACTCAAGCATTTTTGTGTAGCTTTTATTTTAAACTACATTATTGATGAAAGCAACTTCTGGGTCCACCTTGATTTGATTTAGGCCATAACTGAAATTGTTCCACTTTGATTCAGGGCAGTAAAATTTAGGTAATCAGTCTGTTAAACCCAAAGCAGCCCAAACCAGAGTTGCAATGTAGCAGCAGCAGCACTGTTTACTTGTTTAACAAAGCAGGAGATGCCGGATTGTAGCATACAAGGAGTTTACAACACAAGAAAACATGAGAGATAAGACGGGTGAAAGATCTAACGCATGAGGAGAGTGAAAAGAGACATAAATTCCTGATGTCAAGATTTATAGTTAGGCAGGGCTGGGAAGGAGATAAAGGGATAAAGAGTAAATGTACATAGATAGGAAAGAGAATGAGGGGGATTAGGCAGAGAAGATGATGGTGAAAATGAGTGTACAGTCCTACAGAAAAGGATGAAGAAACTCCAGTCACTCTGGAGCTCTCTCTATGACTGAAGGTCCTGATTTGGCCACATGCTCCTCTTAGCTGGAGACTCTGGCTCCTCTCTCCTGTTTTTCCTCAGGAGCATAAGGCAGAGCAGTGTGCTGGGCCTGAACCACCTGGGCACTAGTGCCCTTCCAAGAAAAAAATTAACACAAGGTATGACTGAACTCCATCCTGCTGGACTTAGGCCAAGTACCCTTTACTGCTGTCACTGCCCATATCGTCTTTCAAGACATCATTCAAGAGTATTTTCATCTTGCATTTGGATTCCTGTTCCTAAAGCTATAAAAAATGAGCTCTTCATACTTTCTTCCAAGCCTGCACACAAACTCACTCTACCTGCATTATTCTTTCTGATACCCGCTCATTCTCTCAGCAGTCCTCTAACTTGCTTCAATCTGCTATTGTGACTGACCCTATTAATTATAATCCTGCTTTCTGATGTTCCAGGGCTGCAGAAACTTGCTTCTGCTGAAGAGACAACAGTATTTTGTTGTCAACAAGTCCCCCATGTCACTGACTCCGTATATTTGCAGATGCCTTAAGTGTATTTGTAGATGCCTTTTTCATAACCCTTTGGGGAAATCTGCAATTTTCCATCTACCAAACAACTCTTGTTCTGTTAGTCTATAGATTTAAAAGGGAAATTAGAGGTAATGGAGTGAATCACAAGGCAGCATCACATGAAGTATCTTTTGCTTCTGCTTTTCCAGTACTCCTGTCTCAGTTCACAGACTTTTACTACAGATACCCATCTATAGATTCAGAAATGGGCGTAAAAGATGCCCTGGGCTGTCAGTCACTCACACCACTACAAACCAAGTACTCTCCAACACTTCCATTTAGTTGGCAAAGGAGACATCTCAACTGTAGTTTACTTCAGAAATCTGTGTCAGGTCACAGATGTGTTAAAAAAGAAAATTCTCAAACTCCCCAAGGGCCCAGGCTCAGGATTCAGGCTTCATTAATGCACTTGAT
The DNA here is from genome assembly GCF_003945595.2 of Pipra filicauda. NCBI lineage: Eukaryota > Metazoa > Chordata > Aves > Passeriformes > Pipridae > Pipra > Pipra filicauda. The sequence continues at coordinate 3,853,058 of NW_024104976.1, read as the reverse complement.
ATCCATTCCATACCCAGATATCAGAGGCAGATACCACAAAACTATTGACCAAACTGCTCTCCTCAAGCACTTTAGTCAATGAAACAGGCGACAGAACCTGGGAAAAGATTGAAAATAGAATCAGCTACTTGCAGTAAGGTAAATGTGATGCTGAACACATCCACCTCTCACGACAGTTGCATGATCACTGTGGTCAATGCAGGACCAAAGTTTTCAAGTGCTCTAGACTGAAAGTGTGTTTTAATTACCAGTGAGTGCTCCAAACATGTGTGTGATCTATAAATGAAAGTATTTTTCTATTTATTTTTCCTAAAAAAAATAAAGCACAGGAGATGTATGTCAACTGATCCTGTAATTGAAAGGTAATTGGCAGGAAAACTTCTAAAATGGTAATTTTCTAACTCTTTGGCATTTTACTCAAGATAAATCCACTTATAATTTAAACCATAATTCCCAAGGAAAAAAAATCAAGTAATTAACTGTGTATGTAAAAATACCTAAAGAAAATCCCAGCACGTATTCATGTTTTGCTACTTTATAGTATCATCCAAAATCTCTGACATATTAAAGAGAATCTAAGGCTACAGTCCTCATATGTGTGGTGTTTCTGTATTTGCAGCCTTTCTAGGCCAAGCCAGGTGGGCTTTCTCTACCATTAGACTCTCTTTAAAGTATTTTCAAGCTGGGTTTATGTATCACACAGTCTTGCCCCAATGTAGTGATGTATATTGACACAAGTTGTATCACGGTAGTGATGTTCAAAATGCTTTACAAGCATTTCTCAGCCCTCCTGTAAGGTTGATCTGTAAGTTTTGTCATCTCTGTTTTAGAAAACAGAGAAACTGCTCAAATCTACACACAAATCAATCACTTGGGCCAGGACCAGAACTCAGCATTCCCAGCTATGTGCTCATGGGATAATATTATCAAACCTTTCATTCACTGCCAGTATTTTCAAGAAGTACTTTTAAATGCCACTGTGTGAATCTGACAAAAACACAACACAGCTCCCTACCCCTTAGGAGAACCTGTCATTATATGTCACATGTTTTCTGTCAAGTAGAAGAATAATAATTTCCTTTGTAATAAAATACAATAGTGATGTCAGGTGATTCTTACCACGAAAGATAACCTTCAAAGTTAATGGAAATCTCTCCTGATATATTAATCACATGAATTTTGAGAAATATAAGTACAAATGAATAGAATTATTTTTCAAAAAAATGACACCAAAATAATGAATATACACTTTTACTGGTGACCTTTAATTTCCAAAAATTTTCTAGTGGACCTAAAGGCCTTTAGCGTATGAGTAACCCCAATGGGGAGATAAGAAGGTACTAATAACCCCACTGGCCTTAGAGTCATACCTATAACATGGCAGAATGGTCTGCTGTGTGAGGAGGCAGGCAAAAGGGGCAGTCAGCAGCAGCTCTATATGAGAAGCCTTTGAGATTGTGCCATTTGCCTTCAGGGAACATGACAGACCACGGAAAAATAGTTCTGGTGGACATTTTAAGTTTGGCACGGCGTCTTCTGCAGGTTCTTCCAACCATTTCACACTGAGCTACCCATGACCTGTACTGAGCTCTTATATTTAAAATAGTCCCAAATTGCACCAATTTGTCATGAGGAAAATTTAAACCTCTTAGTGTAATTTGTTTATGTCCTCATTGTATCACTGCACCATTTCACCTGTGTTAGTGAAAATGATGATAAAGTATCAAGCGACAGGCTTTTGTTTCTCTCCCTTGTTTAATTAAAATCTCTCAAGCTCACAGAACCTATTAAATATATCACATGCAATATGGGTCATGACTCTGAGAGTGTTGATAACTCAGGTTATCAGCCACCTGCAAGCCACCTGGCTTTCTTCTGTTTGCTAACACATATAAACCAAAGGGAACCTCCTTCCTTGCTTTTGTAGATCTTTGAAAAGAGCAGCAAATAACATGAGTTATTAACAATTTCTAGTGTGTAGAAAATGTCACAGAAAACAGTGTTAAGTCTCACACATCTTAGAGTAATATTGCATTGTTTAAGCTAGAGCCAGATCTAAAACCAGGCCTGCTTGCTCCAACTTTCTTTTTATGCAATTTCTTGACTAACATGCAGTGCCTGTGATTCTTCCACTACTTCTGCTACTGTGAATTGGTGAAGAAAGAAGGCAAATTGATGTGCTGTACTCAGCAAGCAAATGCCATCAATAAAAAATTAGTTTAATGGGCGATTTGTGTGCTTTTTGCAATGTTGCCACAGTAATTGAAGACTAGCAGGAGAACAAGATGACATAGTTAATATCCATTAACCTGCTGGAATGAGAGCTATGTCACTGATTGAGGAGCATTGGCTTCTACCTGTGGTGACTCTTGCCAGTAAGAAGCAAAGATCTTAGAGCTTTTAATGCACTTGACTCCATTACACAGTAAATCCAGGTTGCTGATGTTATGTATAATTTCAGTGTCTAGTCAAACACTGTTTCAATACGTGCTCTGATTTTTGCCTCTTAAAGAGAAATCAATTACATCGAAAAAGGAATGAGAGGAAAAATGTTTGGGTTTTTTTTGATGGTGGAGAGGAGGCTTAATATATGTAGGTAAATAAAGTTTCAGTATGATTCCTTCAAGACATTGAATTTACAGCATAAATTGCCATCAATCACCACAGTCATCAAAATGAAGGCCAACCAGATCACTGAGCTGGTTTTCTGCTTTCCCCTCCTGTTTTCTCTGATAGCTATTTTCTCTCCTATCTTCTCACACATATATGTTTCTATTTTTGGGAGTTACACATACTATTCCTGTAGCTAACAGCATCTATCTGGCTGCTATTCATTTAAAAAAAAATAATCTTTTCTGAGCCATATAAGAATGACTGTAATTGTCTTTCATTTCTTCTCCTAACACAGACTCCATGATGAGTGGAGGAATATAATAATCATAAAAAAGAAGGGTAGATTATGGAATCTGTCTGGTCAAGATTTCAAAGAACTGTAATTACTGCAACTAAAGCAGACTTTTTTGTGTATTTTGACTTTGGGTCAATGATTGTTTTTCTACTCACATGAATTCCACATCTGGTGACTTAAAAGCAGATTTCCTTGCTTAGGAACTGGGCAGTTGTAACCTGTGTCTTGAGAGTAAGACACCCCTTCTAAGTGGGCATCTTCAGGGAAAAACTAACTGCATTTATTCTCACAGAAATGTGGATGCCTCTGTCTCCAGCAACAGGTGCAATCAAGCTTGAATTCATTCTCTTATAAGTTTAATGAGAAAGGTCTAACTGGGGACAATGACTGAGAGCAGATAAGTAACCACCTATGTGATACCTTTTGGGTTGGTATCCAGTATACTCAGTGTATCTGGAATACCAAGAGTATATTTTTGAAACGTTATTTCTTTGCTCTAAAGGAATAAATATAAATAAATATTGAGAGCCAGGAAAAAATCATCAGGGTTTACTAAGAAGATCACAATGACAAAGCCACCGGTATGAACCAGCAATGACAGACAAGTGGGGTTGTTTACTGCTGTACTGGAACAGGATGCCAAATTGTTCTAGACAGGGATACTTGAGGGAAGCTTAATAAGATTTTTGTTGTGTTCAGAAATGCAGAATGGCATTTGTTTCTATTCCAGCATATGCCATCTACCCATACTTAAAAGGGTCAAGACTGACTATCATTAAGTGGCACTGAAGCTTTATACAATAGCTAATTTTGAAACAAATCTGAATACTAAAAATTACACTCAGACAAAAAGAGCACCTCATTAACAACATCCTAAAACTCATGTGAGCCTGATAAAGAGCATGCGGATGCTCTTGGGGGTCTGGATCATGGAGTATTAAAGCACAGTCAGTTTTTCATTTACAAATGCAAACATTTTAATTTGCAATGTTATCCTGAGACATGCAGTAGAAGTACTGTGCAACTAGATTCTCGAGCAAAGAATGCTTACACAATATTCCTTTGGGCAAAGTGATTACATTCAAATTCCCTCTCTGATGTATGGTAGAAAATTGCTTTTGTTTAGTAGGAGCTCTTCATTACCAAATGGAATCTGATAATTTTGTTTTCCAAATCAAGTAACTGTACATTTTCTTCCAGCCACTAAAATTGTTCCACAAGAAAAAGGTGATCTCATAAAAAGAAGTAAAACCAACAGATAATAGTCCAAAAGAAAATTCCTCATGACAGATCTATTTTTTCACTACTCTTCTCCCCAAAGTCTGAATGCTCTGAGACATGTCTGCAGGTGAATCAGCAAAATGATATATATGAATATGTATTCTTCTCCAAGTATTGTTGGAGATTACATTCATTACTGATTTTATTCCTAACTTACACAGGATGAGGCCTTCCCCTCAAATAGGGAGGGCTCATTATTAACAAGCAACATGTAAAAGGACGTGGGTATGGGGGCAGTGAAATCTTAGCTTTTATTTCCTGTGAGTACCAATACTAAATTAACTTTCTTATTATACCTGCCTTCAAATACTTAGCTTGCAGTCACCAACAGCAAGGAAATTTGGTGGAAAAGGTATAGAAGAAAGCAAGACAAAAAGAGGACAAGGCAAAGTAGGTCATTTAACTTAAAATGGCTTGGTTAGAATTTCTGAGTAAGGATTCCTGAAAAAAGTGTTGCAGTACTTGCCCAGTTCCATGTTAGTTGTTCAGAGTAAATTTACTTCCTTTTCATGAATATCTCTGTGTTATGTTGTTTACCAAGATAAAAGTTAAGTATCTTCTTTATTAAAGAAATTATATATGAATTATATGAATTATAAATTTATATATGAAAACATAACCTGTTCATTTCTAACACTGGAAGTGAAAAAGTTCTTTAAATGCATCAGTTATATTGCTATTTTTGCAATGTTGACTTATGCAACATTTGAATTTCTAAAACCAGTTTCAAACTTTTTCTGGCAAATTTCACATTACTGGTATACATCAAGAGATGAAGAAAAAGCAACTTCAAAATAATTTTACAGTTCAAGTTGTCCATCAGAAATACTGCCATGTGGTATTGAGATAACCAACTACTGGGCTATAGTTAAGAGGAAACACTAATCAAGACCAGTACTTTATTTCTTAACGCAAACCAGTAATAACAGCCCTCCCTTGGCATTAATAGCTCTTGAGAATTTATCTTTCATCAAACCTTGAATTCATTTTGATACACACAGCAGGAACAACACTATCATTAACATTTTGGTAAAAACACCATACCATTTTAAATCACGTTATAAAACTATAATACTGTGCTAGTTAATAGGAGACATAACTTAATGAAGATGTAAAAACATACATGGCTAAAGAGAAGTTAAACACAAAAACAAAAATATTCAGGAAACTCAATGCATGAATTTCTCCATATATAGTTAAGATATGTGATACCACACAGGAACTGTCAAATTTAATAAATTATTCTGTGCAATGATGTGTAAGGTCCTTGAAGGAAAAGCAATAAAATGTATATATTACAAAGACATCCTCTGCCTTTCTATTAGATGTACAGTACAATAATTCATAGAGAGCTACATAAAGTGAAAGACATGCTCATTGCAGTAGCAGATGGTGTCATTATATCCTGCAATAAAAAGAAAACTTCAGACATTTATGTGCCTTCATACTTATTATATGACTTTTCAGGAGGTAAAGGGATGGTGAAAATGAGAGACACGTTCTGATTCAAAATTCCATAATATCAGCTTTCTGTAAGAAAAAAAATTCTCTATTTCTTCTTTAGAGAACTCATTTGGAGTCCTCTGCTTTCCTGCAGCTCCAGTAGATGCAGAGTGTAGTCATTTTCACCAGAAAACTTTTTACTGGACAACTGAGAATACATGATGGGGCTCTCATGCCTCCAGGCCTCTAAGCTAAATGGTGCTGTGTTCTGAAGTGTTCAGGCAGCTGCTTAGAATGGACAATGTAACAACAGGTTTCAATACTGTCAAAAACAGTTTGCATTTATTATTTACATATACTATGGAAGCTCACTACAGACATTGCTGCTGTTCTATGATGATTTCTGTACTCCTGGAAAAGAGTACAGAGCTTGTGAATCCCTGTTCTACCACCCCAGTCCTATCTGGAACACTGGAAGTCTTTCTGAGCCCTCCTATATATGAGTATCATAAGGATTAGGAAATGCATTAGCAGTAATACCAGTAACAGCTCATAAATGCTTATAATATATCTTAATTCCACTGCAGATGAGAAGCATTTCAACAAGAATCAAATGGACGAAAATTATAACAAAAATTTAAATCAGGAATGGAAGAGAAATGGAGAATGAAAGCATGAAGTCTTGGAACTCCTCTATTCCCTCAGATTCTTGAGGGCAGAGCAGAAAAGCAGACCTGCTAATACTCACGTCATAGCTTGATAAATATATTCAATTCCATAGCGCATTGCAAATTCATCCACGATTTCTTGTGCAGCATCATCAAAGTACACCTTCCAGGCCTCATCGCCTTTCACCTCAGGGATTTTCACAACCCCGTTAGATTTAACTTCCGTCAAGTAATGGAACAGATTCTAAAGGTAAGAAACGTTTCAAACAGGGAATTTAGGCTTTTAAGTAGCATTCTGAAAATACATCCTATATATAGTCATTAACATATGAATTGCCAGGGATTTTTTATTGTTTATTTTTCTGAAGACTGGCACAAACTACTCAGCAGGCTTGTGATTCTGCTCTGTCTCCTTGATATGAAGTCCTGACAGTCAACTGGCACAGAAAGACTGCAACATAAAATAGTGCAGAAACTTAATAAAATATTATTTTTATATTATTATAAAATATAATTTTATATATTTATATATAATAAAATATAATATAATATAAAATATAAATATATATTATTATATTTATTATAAAATAATAAATATAATATTATTTATAATAAAATATTATTAATAAAATATAATATTATTCTGCAACATAAAATAGTGCAGAAAATTGTCCTTGTTAATGAATGAAAATGTGATGTTGTAACACAGTGTTTCAACTTTAATTGGTTCTGTGAACAATAAATTTCAAATTCATTATTTGAGACCTGTAAGTTACAGGAAGATAACAGAAAAATGGCAGATGCCTCTCAAGCAGTGCAAGGGGTGCAATAAAATTTATGTTTAGTAACCTTGGGAGTAAAGCTAACTGAGCAGCCAATTTTATTTCCTATTTTCAATGGTGAAAAAAACCCTAAAACTTTGAAATACTTTCAGTTTTGCTAATTAGCCCAAAACTGCCTCTTAAAGGATTATCTTAAAGCAATAGCAGGTCAAAATCTATCAGCACAAATGCCCTGTGAATATCCAGCTTTACAAATGGTGAACAAGGGGATTTTGTGGATACATACTAGTGCTGAACTTTCAGCCATATATTAGCTATCAGCTTTCAGAAACTGATTGTATTTTTGGAACAGAATTTCTACATGGTTCACTATTTGAGGGAAGGGGAACCAATTACAAGGAAAATCTTTCAAAAGACACACTGCTTTGTCAGTGATGATTTTTTTTCCAATGTTGACAAAAGCAATCTAGATGACAGGAAAATGAAATTTTATATTGTCTGTGCTTCTCTTGCATTTTCTCACTCTCTCCAAGATACAAATTAATGTAGGAGGAAATAAATCCTTCAGAGTTAATAGCTCTATTTCTGTAATATACCGAAATGTTTGTATATTCTCTATGTCAGGAAGCATGTAAGGATCATCAAAGTGCTATATCCAAACACAGTACAGGGAGAGCTTATCTGGCTCTATCTCTTATTTTTCTAACACCTACTGGCAGGAATGATCTGTTGGTCTTACATTGTTCTGCCTTTGCTTCTGAACCTGATGTGCCATCAGCAATACAAAGTGGGAAATCTAAAATAAACTTGTCCTGAGGTATGTCAGCAGTTATTTGTTACAGCGTTCTAATGTTCTGTAGCCTTTTTTCCTCATCCTTGCAACAACAGATTAGTCATTTCTGTAGAGTATACTTTAACTTTTCCTACATACCTCATGTAGACAGGTGTATTGCACATGATAGGGAGCAACTTTCTCCTCTCCTTCTATTTCAACATTGATTTTCAGTCTAATGGCACCAGAGACAGCTGATTTATCTGTTCGCTTTTCTGAGGAGCAGAAAAATAATACATCAATTAACTACCAAGAACACATGTATGTCATATGAAAAGCTTTCATAAATCATTCTAGTTTAATGACTTTTTTAAAGTCAGAAAGTCCTGCTGTTGAAAAACAAGAATTTTTTAGTACCTCCCACATGGTTCAGACCATGAAATAGAAAATCAAACTGTGAAATAATGAATCTTTCTTATTTTATCTGCCATATTCAAATCAGACTGCATTGCAATTTATTTATCACTCTTCCCTTTTCAAAGAAATTATTTTAATTTTCTATCTATTATCTGTGCTAATTATTATTATTTTCCTTTATCTATGAAGAGTTTAGCAAGAACCTGGACTACTGTGTTTGAGTGTGGTGGGTTGACCCTGGGGAGACACCAGGTGCCCACCAAAGCCACTGGATCACTTCCCCTCCTCAGCTGAACAGGGGAAAAAAAATAGAATGAAAGCCTCATGGGTCAAGAGGACAGGGACAGCTCACTCACCAGTTACTTTCATGGGCAATACCAGACTCATTTTTTATGCTATTATTAAACTGCTTCCTGTCAAATCATTTCAGCGTGATTTGTTTTAAAAATCCATTTCATAATAACTTACATCGGTTTAAGTCACTGAAATTTTTGAAGAAATAAAATTCAGAATTCATAATGACCCAATTATCTTACCTTTGAAAAATAACTCATTATAATTAGGAAAAAACCCAAGAGTTTATATTCATTGTCAATAAGAGATCAAATATCTATATATGATCTATATATGAAATATATATATTGGGAAATGAAACACTAGACAATGTAAAAAGAGCTGTTGATTAGGAAACGAATTTCAGAAAACTATATCATGTAATTCACCTGAAGTTTTTACAGAGCAGGCTAACTTAAATAAAATAAAAATGTTAATATCATATTTTTATGATCGAATATGGGAGATTAACTTTTAAAATTATTTTATGCTTCAGTTTAGATGGATATTCTGAGACACTATTCCATTAATTTATTTCTGGTTGAAAGACTGACAATTTTAAAGACCTGTCCAGAGAACAGTGGAAAACAGATGATTAAGCCCACAATGGTAATAAATAATTTTTTAAAATATGTGATAAAATGAATGTGAAGAACAATAAAAATATTTGTAAATGTATTTCCCAAAGAATGCTACTGTTATGGGACTACTCTAAGATGTTCGGTTCTCTTACACAGTTTTAATTTTGTTTTAAATGAAATATTTTTCTTTAATATCATTGGGATTAGTCTGCTCTCTGTAATTGTCAGAAACCAAAAAAGGATGAAATTAACCTGCAATATTTAAGATTTTAAGAGCTGTATATTGGTACCAAAGCTATATTTTTTTAAAGTCACAAAATTAAAGACACTGTGATTCCACTTCAATTTGTTTTAAGAAATCGGTAAAAATCATACCTAAATTATACCATACATCCATTTCTCCACTCAGTGTTCTTACTTCAATGATTGTTTGCCCCAGGAAGTCATCTGATTCTTTTTTGAAATGTTGCTTTACTCTAGACTTGATGTCATCATCTTCATCCCATACTCTCACTTTTATTCTATCTGTAGAATTATGGCATTCACTGGAAAAACAAAAATAAAATACAAAATGTGAGTAATACACAAGCTATATATCTCTGTACTGCTGTCTAATTAATTGACCTCGATTTTCATACACTTGCTTAACTGCATAAAGTGTCAGAATACAAACAACCTGCAACACCTCGTGGAATAAAAGGCCATCCCATATTGCCAGGGACAAAACTGGAATTGCTGTATATGAGAAAGTAAAGAGATTAACTCGATTGAATTATATACGCACAGAGATTGTATTTAGGAATGTCAAGAACTCCTCATTAAATTATTAATTAATTTAAAATTTGTACTTCTTGATGCTATTATTTAACAAGTATCCTAAGAAAGATACAGCTAGATCAGATTTATTTGTTTAGGAATGCTATATAGTACATAGAGCAAACTACACAAGTAGTAGTCTAGAATAACACAAAAAGTGAAAAAAAAATTAAAGAACATTTTTACTGTGTGTCAGGAAGCTTTTGGAAAAAACTCAAGAAGTACCCACACACATCACTGAAGGACAAGAAGGCAAACAGAAAAACCTAGGGAAATAAGTAGCTTCTTTCTTTAAAAGATATAGTAATTTTCTCCAAGACCTCCATTCCCTGGTAAGGAGAAGGAGTGGAGACAGACTGCCATGTACTGAAAAATTTATTGCAAATTTAATTTGCTTAGTAACCCCTCATGGATTGAGTGGATTTGAGAAACTACCGGATGTGTGAGGGAATGAGGAGGCTTCACTTGCAATCTGCAGAGTACCCAGTGGATAAAAATTTTTTCTCTCAGCTACGCCCTGCATGTATTTGCACAGAAATGGAAAAGAAACTCTGTTGCTGCTTATTTCTGTAAGCCACAATGAGGACTATTTACAATTCATCAGTGCTGGCTTTTGGTGCCTTGATTGGAATATCTTAACGGTGACTGCAGCAGTCTGTGGTAGTGAAAACTTTTCTGCTGACATTTGATGACTAGTACAGACACCAGTTATAAGGCATGTCATACTCATGTATACTAGCTGTGTTTTTTAATATCCACTCAAGAATGCTGCAAAAATATTTTAAAAATTACATATCTTTAAATATAATTTTAAAGTGTAGCAGCAAATTTTTATCTTCAGCAGGGTCTTAGTTTACACTAGATTAAGAGTTTTTACTTGAATTCTACTCAAGCACTATCACTGCTCAGTGATCTGTTTCAGTGTCTCCAGCATTAAAACAGTAATACTCTAACTTATCTTCCAACTGGCACCCCTCAGGGGTATTCTAAGAATTAATTAGTGGTGGTAATGGGCTTTGGAAGAATAAAGTGCTGTAAATGGTATTATTACTGTCAAGACCAATCAGACACTAAAAATGGCTTGCACAGCTCTTACTCTGCTGCACTGTGACATCATTCAGTATCACAGAAATGCTTGTGCCTGCCTGTGTTCCAGATTTTAACTTTGCAGATATTTCTGGCAATTAAAACACACATTGTTCTGTGATTAGCAAAACTAATAAAGCCTAGTTTCCTTTTGTCTTATGACTGGCTTCCCTGACATCTAACAAACTGCAAATCACGTACTGAATCTTCCCCCATAGCTGGGATTTTTGTAAATTGCCCCTCCATGTGAACTCCCCGGTGTTTGTTATGGGGTGAGCTCATATTGAGGACACCATCAGGATCTCACCTCTCATCTCTCCCTGACCACCGATTTTCACAGAACATGACAGGCAATCTGTGAAATTTCTCTGACTGACTACAAAATTCAAAAGCTATTGGCAAGGACATATAAAATATAGGAAGATAGAGATGGATCAAATAAACATCTTTGCCTTAAGAAATGAGGCTAAACCCAGAAACCATTTAATTTTCCTGAAATGTAGCTCTGAGTTATTGCTTAACGTTGCTGGAGTCCTGAATTGCATTTAGGTGTGAACCCAACAGAAATATTAAGCAGGGGATTTCGACAGTGGCATAGGAAGATCCATCACTGGTGAGGTATTTATGTGACCCTCATCACCATATCTGTGCTTTTAGTAGAAATTTTATTCCTGCTTTGCTTCTCAAGGAGATGTTGCATATAAAAGGTCATTAAATGGTACTTCAGCACAAATACCATATTTTTATTCTCCTGAGACAGCAACGATTTCCCTCTGATGTATGCTAAGCTGATTAAGAAATATTTATTCAGGTGGTCAGGATGACTGCACTTTTCCCTGATATCCTCAGTTGTCTCTTCCACATCCTTTTCTCCTTTAACCCTAGGTCAGTGAGACATGGTGAGACCCATCACAGCCATGTTCATCTTTGTGTCGAAACTTTAGCACTGAGTCAGCTCTGCTATGTTTGTAATGCTCCTGTGCAAGACCACAAAAATCGCATGGATTTGTTTTGCAAGAACTGAAGAGTGGATGAGTAAATATTTCTACTGGTCTGTCCTGTGGCAGTGTGACTGCAGGGAGATTTACTATTAAAATCACAGAGCTGTCTCTGCATGACTGTACTTACCTGCCCAGACTCTTAGAAATAGCACTATTTAATGACATGCACATTCTGCCTTAGTCACTGGTAACATCTGTGCAGAAGCCCTGGGTGGGATTCTTACTTCTGCTTACTCTGTCCAGGAAAATCAGCCCAAGAAATTAAAGGCTAAGACAACATATGCTATTTTTAGTGTTCCTGTTCTTGCCATTCTGCTTTATATGCTCAGTGAAAGCGTTCACGGAGATGTGACACAAGAAGGTGAGAAGTGAATTGTTCTTCAGCACACAGAAAATGAAGATACTGAAAGCTGGGAAAGTTGCAGTATATTTACAGATGCAAGACAGAAGAGACAGTTTTAATAATTTACCAACAATCTGGTGACACATTACTTCTGCATTGCCAGAATGCCACAAAGACACGAAATAATCGTCACAGAATTTCTGCTAATTCAAATGGCTAGAGTAGTAAAATTGTAATAGTAAACTATCTCTACAACAGTATCTCAATGTAAATTTAATACTAGATGCACTGGCATGACCTGATTGTACATCTTCTCCAAGAGATCTTCACCCAGTGTTAAAATGACAACTAAGTGATACTATGCTACTTTCAGTAAGTTTAGGAAGCAATTCATTGTTATTATTATCCTCATGTTTATTATTATTGCCATTACTGCAAGCCAGAACCAGATCCACAGCATTGCTACGAGAAGTCTGTCCACTCTGTTCTTATGTGTTTAGAGGTAGTTCCATAGTCTGTCAAGAAATCTATTCCAGTACTTCATTAGCCCCACTATTGGCAAAATTTTCTAAAGTCTGATTTAAACCTCTCTAAATGGACTTTGTACCTATTACTTCTTGTTCTACTATAACAGTAAGCATGGAAAATAGATTATTCCTTTCCTCTTTGCAGGAGAAAGGATGTGTTTAAAGACATCCTTACCTCCACTACTTGTTTCTTCTCTAGTCTGGACAGTCCCAATTCTTTAGCAGTGTGGTCACGGGCCATGCTTTCTGATAAAGTAGAATGAGACTAATTATGTCTTTTCTTGCATTAGTTTATTCTGTCATAACAAAAAGAGAGTTGTATAAAATTAATCTGGATTGACAGCAGTTTGAGAAAAAGACTCAGACCAAACATGCTGTACTGTGAAACTGAAAAACACTATTGCTGAACAAACAATCTATCATTTGAATTGGTTTCTAGAAGTGTTCTTCTCTCTTGATTTGGGCTGAGGCTGTGAGATCCAGTTATTTTAATTAATTAGTCTCTCAGAAACTTGGTTGCTTATTGAAGAATTCCTAAAATGGATAAATCTAGTAAACTAATATGCAGGTTTTATTACTCAATTGGTTTTATGTAATATAATTGTCTGCTACACACTTTTCTTATGAGACAATCCTTAAGCTATTTCTATGATTCTCACAAAACTGTGTTTAGATATCAGTGGAACACCATTTAGATATCACTGGAACACCATTTAAACAGGTAACCAACCACGTTACCTTCACTTACAGTGAAGTTTATCCTTTTTACAAGTCAGTTCAGCTGATCAAGAATGTATAAAATGACTTATTACAGAAAGTGACTTTGGTGATGTCCTCTTGTATTTATTTCCTATACCTGGCTGCTTATACTAAATATTGCTTTAGATGAATGCATTAATAATTTATTTTAGAATAAATAAAATGTGCGTAATTCTAAGGAAGAACATCCACACCTGGATGCCTGAAATCAGTTTGCTCAAATGTTTTCATGCACTGAAGTTAGCAGTATATATATCCAATTAAGCTACTTATCAGAGCACATATGTGCAAAATAGAAAGAATAAATAATGTAAAATAATAATCCAGTTACTTGAAAGAGTTCTGTATTCTACACTTGTATCTGAGATGTTAATAAATGGTCAGAGGAAATGTGGCACCTGCAAAGTCAGCAAGGCAATTAGAGATGTGTGCTTGCCAAACAGTGTCAGAGAAACCAGATTTCTATATTTCAGCAATCAACTGTTGAAAATGGTCAAGAAAAGAATGAGAGTAGAGTTTTATTATAGGATATAGATCCAAACGTTTCTACAAAGCTGAAAACTACACAGCCTGAATATATCTTCCTGTAACTAAAGCTGAAAATGCAGTCCCTTTTCCCATATCAGATACCACACTCAAGAAGAAAGAGAAGGTGACAAACAGCTCCTATCACTGATGTTTTAGTGAAAAAATAAGAACTGCTCTGTTATCTCATTTCTAATGATGCCAGTAGAAAGGACCAAAGCCCTTAACACCTATATTACATTCATTACACGACAATCTGCTGGTCAATTTGCTTTTCTACCCTGGGCACCAAAAAGCTCTAATGGTTTAGGAGTTCCCATGTTAAAATCTCTGCCAATATCCCATTTAGCAGAGGGTCACATTATAGTTTGTTAGAAACATTCACTCTCTGCTTACCATGAAATCATGTCAGGTTATGTGTACCTCTAAGAACTAGAACACTGCCCTCACTTTATCTGTTATGACAGAGCAAATGCACAGTGGGGAGCCAATGTTTTTTCCAGGTCCTTGTTTTGGAACAGATGGGGAGATTTAAATGCATATTTTGGTATTATGAGTAAATATAAGATTGTAAGATTTCGAGACACATTTTATTTCTGCAATTTTATCATTTAGGAGTTATAATGATGATTAATGTTAGATTTTAAATAGGATTGTCAAATATTACTAGTAGAGCCTAATTTAAATCATACTTTTTGAGTCAATGAAAAAATTATATTGATCTATTTTAGATTTGATCTTGGGGTTAAACATTTATGGTTTATTTAATACACTTTAGAAATTCTCATATACTTTGAATTGAAATCCAATGCATTGAATAAGTCAGGAAGATTATTTTTGAAAGCACAAGTGTTATGAAAACGATTGAAAACACATTCAGTTCAAAGCAGTTACCCTGGAGGTTCATGCTATAGTAAAGTCTGAAGGGTTTTTATAAATGTTATTGCTAGAGCAGCAGATCATAGTAATACTTAGTGATGGGAAAAAAAAAACCCAGAATTTTTTCAAGTTTCCAGGGATTTTATTGTAGCCCTGTCACATCTTTGAGAAAATGCATTTAAAATATCCTAACAAATTTGCTGAATTGCTCATCTAACTTTTGACACTATGCAACTCATACAATTAAATGCAAGAAAATAATTAATCTCTTATCTTTGGTCACTCACGCTCATTCAATGAGGAATGACACTTCAACTATTACTGGAGTAGCACAAATAAGTTGAAAAGAAAACACCATCTGTATAGGGGAAGCCTGTAAAAAGTTTCTAAGTGTGTGTTTGCTCTGAATTATTTCTAACTATTTATTTCTAATAATAATCTGTTTGAATCTGTGAAAGGCATGAGAATATGTAGTTTAATACAGTTGGATCCCCTGATACCTTTTCCGGAGAAACAGAAGTGCCACATTGGACCAAACCTCTTTTGAACTCACTACTGAAACAATAACCCCCTCAACAATAAGGGAGCAGATTCTAGTGAAAACCCGGGCAAGAGCTACATGATAAGAAGGTAACTCCTCATGTTACGATATTGCACCTTCTTGAAGAAAACAGTGCTCTACTTTAAATGCCTGAACCTTAACAGAAATTGTTCCCACTTTTACGTAAATAGGAATAATGGCAACTCATGTTTTCTTTATAGGAGGAAAAAAAATATAAGAATAAGCTAAACAATGTTATATTCTGAAGACAATTATATTAAATTGCTGTGAGTGGCTACTTTGAAATTGCCAGTTGCACACAGGGACCAGCTGGAGCTTCTGAGTCTTAAATGTCTGCAGGATCCTGAGCTATTCTGTTGCTGCTTTATAAATTCAGCATTGCTTCAAAAAATGACACATTGTTTTTATCATCACTGATACAGTGTTTCATCAAGTTGCAGCAAATTAAGACCCTGTTTTGAATATCACTATTAGACATAAACATATTAGACTTCTATAATGTAGTACCAAAAGGTTGGGCTACCAAAATGTGTCAACAGTTTGCATATACTCTCAATACAAATTCAAATAAAACTATTCTATTTAACAAACATTTAAATTATAGATCCTTTATTATTATAATTTCTTATTTTCAGAATTTACCATCCTAGTGTTTTCACACAGCTTTCATAAAACACCTCCTAAACTTCACTTGATATTACTGTGGTAAGTGCTTTCAGAGTAGACTGGAACTTTTCTGAACAATTTAAAAAATCTGCCTAAATAAATGTTTCTTTTCGACTTAAAAATTTCCAAAGGAAATCTAGGGGTTTTATTAGCTTTTCAGAATCCTTGACTTAGTTTAATAATAGTAGTTAAGTGCACATCACATACTGTGGTACAGCATAATCAAGTTAAGAAAAGAATAAATACTCAAATACTTCTGCAACACGTAGAGGAATAGCACAGTAAATTGATATTACTGTCAAATCAGTCAAATTCTCAGTCAGGAATGCGTTGCATCCCCAGGCAATATTTTCAGGAAAGGAACAGTATAGTACCTGAGAATTAGATTTTCCTCTACTGTAACATGCCTTTCCAGGGGAAAAAAAAAAATCTAGGGACTTTAGCAGAACTGGCATGAAATCCTATTCAAACCTTAGACAATGTATTACAAACTGAACATTTTTGCAGTCAGGGTTGAACTTCTGTAGTCTTCTGACCCCAAACTATACCCTACTCATTCAGAGGCTGTGGCCAAAGAAAGGAGACAGGAAAATCATAACTCTCCATATGTCTCTAAAATCAGAGCCATTACAAACAGCCCATCCCAGAGCCTGAAGCACATCAGTTCCTACAAAATTCCCCAGTTTCACTCAGGAGAATCACCACGTCAAATAAAAATGTATTTACCTTTCATGGCCAGTGTCTGACACATGGGAAGGCATTATAATGTCAGTAATTGGTATGTAAGGTTGGAGTCTGAAAACTTACTGAAGTTCCCTAAAAAAATTAGAATAAACAGACACCACCAACAGATCCCCCAAAAGGACCTGATTATGAGCTGTGTGATTACTTTAAGAAAAAGTCACAAAAAACTTTGATGCTCTCTCCATTCAGAACTTGCTAATGCATTAATGCTATGAATATACATAGTACAGACAAAAAACATTTTCAAATTAAGTGATTATTTCACTTTGTAGCATTATATTACCTACAAGTAAATTAAAAAAACAAGAAATAACTGTATTTTCTATACTTACAAATAGAATTTTTCATCCCATACGGGATTCAAGTTTCCAAAAATAGTTTTTGTTCTTCGCTTGTTTTTGCCAACTTGCACAGTAACGTATGGGTCACTTGAGCCAGTTTTGTCCTTAGCCTGCAAGCCCTGAGCACAAAGAACTGCAACAAAAGGAGAGAAATGTGCTTTAGCCCTCATGACCTTCATTATCAAGAGGTAAATGACAGTGACAACAGCAACAGGAAACAAAATCATCACAGTGAGGGCTCCTGAAACAAAGATTTCTGGATTATTTTCCCAGCGTCTATAAGTCTGGAGCCTGACAAGGCTTGTCTAACTACCCTTTTAGATGGTATACAATTTTAAAATACAGTTTAATAGAGTAATAAATGCAAAGATTCATTACCAAGCACAAAACAAATACTTTTGATGCATAATTCAAATACTCTTCTCAAACTGAGGCTTAATCAGCATGGCAAACAATAGACTGTTGCTGTATAACTTGGCTTGAGCTTAATAATTCCCTAAAACTCCACAGCCCCCATCCCCAATCCCAAAAAATAAATAACAATTTCCAAAATTTCTCCAAACTAACATTTACAAAGTAAAACTTCCAATATAAAAAAATCTGCTCTGTGGATTATGAAACAAAACATGAGGGACATGGCTATGATTTGTTATTTGTTCTCTTCATGTGAGAGATGAACCATGATGGTTTTTGGAATACTTTCTATGCTATTACAGAGAGGGTGACAGTTCAGATCAATTATCATTAACTGTTTATGTATATGCTAGCTTTTCTGACAGTTATTGTGGGTGTATAGTTAATGGCTATGAATTTAGTGCCAAATATAAATCCACCCAATTTGACCATAATTCATAAAACTGGAAACCTCAGGAGAAAGCAGAATTGTCAAAGAGCAACCTGCCAAACCCAGAGAACTGCAGCTAAAACACTTACTCTGTCTCCTACCATCAGCTGAGCTTGGTTTTGTTATTCTGCACATATTATTTAAAGCATCTCAGTGGTAACATTTAGTTAACATTCTCTAATGTCATTCATTTTGGATAATGAAGCTCCCTTGGTATGCTCAGAAAAATGATTACATAAAAATGACACCTTCTTGCTCAGCAGATCAGCTCCTGTGTGGGTTCAGTCACATGTGCTGACTTCAGTGAAAAAAGTGAGATTCTGTTACTCTTTTATGCATCCAGTTTCTGAAAAGATTAGCTCTTAGGAACAAACTAGCATATTTTGTCTTCCCCATTCACTCTAAATCCATAGTGAAATTTTTAGAAGGCAAGGAAGTAACCTTCTATGATTTATGCAGGAGAATTAAGTGACAGCCTAGAAAATGTCTTCCAGGGTTGTTAAATTGTATGTATTGTACTGGCCTGAACACAAGACAGTCTTCAATATCTTTTAGAGGTACAACTAAAAGTAAACATATGAATTAACTCTGTCCCTAGTGCTTGGTGACAGTCCCAAAATTCAACAATTATTCTTTTGAGTTTCGTGCACCATCCCTCGATCTTCAGTAGAAAAAAAACACTCCCCTGTTGGTGAGGTTTTAATTCAAAAACTTGAATGTCAGAGCCAGAAGACCTGGAAATCATCATGAGCAACCAGGCTAATGTGATTGGAAGCCATTTGGAGCATGTTCTGGGTGTGCAGCAGCAGCAGCACTGAACTGGAACACACCCTTAGCTAAACAACATGAATGAATGATGAGTTTCAAACCAATGGGGTCTGGAACTGCAAGCTCAAGTGTTTTTAGTCACTCAAAACCTTTTTGTGTGACCTTTGACTCTTGCAGTTGCTGGCAAAAAGCTCATCATTAGCAGGAGGTAGATGAGATGCAACAAGGCCATTTACTCATCTTCCTTCCTAGAGCAGGAGAATATAAAGTAGTTTTGGCAACAGATGTAACTTAAAGCTCTTGCAGTTAGCATGCTATAAATTCAAGTGTTTGCTGATGCACCAAGTGTGCAATTGAACACACAGTTCCAGCTCTGCTTGCAATAAATCTTATTCCTGAACCAGGGCATGACTACGAAAGAAAGAAAAAAATTTACCTGTGATGGTTATTTTGGCTGACCATTTGGATGTTCCATCCAAAACACTTTGTTTTGCTGCTTTCGTATATTGTACAAAATCTTCTTTGGAAATATTAAACATTTCCTGGATCACTTCAAACACCTCTGGTCTATTTTTCTCTCTAATCTTCATTCTTTCCTTCATAGCACTAATAATATTCTGTGTTTTGTCTTCTGCACCGTGTTTGGAACTTTTTTCAGCTGCTCCTGAAATGAGAGAAAAGGTCACTATTGTTATTAAAAAGTTAATTTAGTTCTTTTTTGCCTCTAGAGTCTCCAGTCAACTCTTGGTACTGCAGTACCTTTGTTTAATCTGAATAATACCAAGACTCTAGAATTTATTCTTTGTGATACCTAAAATTATCAACTGATTTAGTTAAACACGATGGGTTAATATTCAACTTCCATCAGGTGTGTTATACCCAGAAATATTTATTGAATCAGTACTGCTCAGTACTGTGAAAACATCTGAACACATGAACTGAACAGTAGGCACTAAATTGTGGTCTCAAAACTCCATCATTAAACACCACTACTGTGCTTGTGTGGTATTAAACTTTAATGCTTTTCTTAAAATTCTTCTTGAGGGATCACTCAGGAAAATAACATATCACAGGTACAGAACAGAGAGGTTCTTCTCTTCAGTAAAATGGTCATTACTGATAATTTCAGTAAGTATTTGAGGATGGTAGAAGAGATCAGAGGATATTATCTATGTGAGAATACTTCCAGGCTATATTACCCTGTGGCAATATGTCAGGTCTATCCTATAAAACAAGTCTGGAAAACAAAGAAAATTCTCAGGTAATTTTTCTGGAACATCAAAACCACTACAGATTTTATTGGTTTAATTAAAAAAAATAAGGATACCAAGTTGTTGCAGATTTTATTCACAGTTCTTTTCAGAAGTGCTCTGCAGAGATTTCTCTCTCGAACAACTGTAAATGATCTCAGAGGTCCTTTAAAAAAAAAAAAGTGAAGTTCACCTTATAAAGTGTCCTTTGTGTGCCAGAGGAAAGAGTTTCTGAACAATGTCTCTACAACACCTAAATGTACATTGAAAAAAACCCAAATATTGATCTTGCAGTTGGGTGTGAGGAAAGAAACATCAGACCTCTACGATCAGGAGAGTATTAAAAATGTAGCAAGTAAAAATTTAAATTCCTGCAGTGCTTAACAGGCTATCTCTTGATGAGACTAACATATAAAGCAAGATGAATACTACAAATTTTATAATCAATGACACATTGCCACTTGCTACAGGCATTGCTGAATTCTGGCTCATGTTGTTAAACACTGCTCAAAGGCTTGTGGCACTGAACGTCACAATCATCATCATCATTATCATTAGCAGCACTAACTACTTTTCCAAAAGCTTCTGGAAACATCATCCAACTAGCCATCCTCAACTCCTGGGAGGATCAAAGTATTATTGTTCCCTTTAAAAGGACAGTAAAATTAAGACAAAATTATGCTGAATAATTTGCTATGAAATTAGAATACAGATGTTTCAATACTGAAGAAGAACAGAGTTCTGTCTTTACAATACCATCAAACACCAGTACGTTCCTTGGAAGGAGTTTTTTGTTGAGTCACTCTACCTTGCAATGGCTAAAGAAAAAAATTATCAACACATCCACAGAACTAGAAAGGGTCATCTTTCAGCATAAAATTTCAGTGGAGTCTTACTAAACAAATATTTCATGTTTTTGTTTTCCTCATTTTTCAATGTGCCTGAAGGTATCTCAGCACATCGGAGGCAGAGATATCTATATATAGAGAGATAGCAAAGTGGGAAGGCATAATGTCATAGGATTGGAAAAGTGTGGGATGAGATAACAGATACCAGTGATCCCAGATTGTCAAAGGGCTGAATTATACGCCTTCTTCAAGGTGTTTTCCATGGCACTAAATCTTGAAAAATCTTGAAAATCTCTAGGTCAGAATACCTAATTTTTTTGAATGCAGAAGACCACAGTTCTAGTGATTAAAGATTTTCCAGACTGAAAAATCAGGAATTAGTAGAAATAGAATTAAATGCTACCATGAAATTAAATACCAGATAATGAATTCTCTAGTGATTTTATTACAAAAGGGATGATGGTTGATCTGCTTGGAAGTGTGACAGGTCATTCCTGGAAGATGCAGGAAGGAATATTTTTCATTTTCTCTTATTTTCTGCCCTTCCTCAAAAAGTACAAATGCAACATCATAACTGAATGATAAACCATGGACACAATATGAATGGCAATAACATATTACTGTTAAAAACCTTGCTGATAAAATTGTACAGATAAAATTGAAATATGTGTTAAAATGCAACTTCCTTTAACAAAATAGCCTTCTATTTATATGAAATTATTTATTGCAACTATTTTACATCCTCAGTTGCTGACAGTCTATCAACAACTCTTTTCATCCAGTATTGATCAAATTAATTGAGACAATATCGTTAACTTACATTGCACACAAAGTTAACAAGCCCCTTTTACCCTAGGGACTGATACAAACTCAACATGATTGAAATCAATTCTAACTTAATACTGCACCTAGTACTAGAAAGGGATATCTTGTTGAAGATGAGTGGTCTAATGAAAGTACTACTGATTTTTTTTAAACCTAATTTAGAACAAGGTTAGATATTGACCTTAAAGAGTTTGAGATGTGACTTCATTTCTACAGTCTACATTAGCAATCATTACATATGAAAAAAATCACAGAGGTTTGGAGGCCAATACACCCTCATGATTATGAGATGGCCCAAAGAATGACTGTGATAAAAATAACTACATTTCACTTTATGATACTGTTAGCGTTAGTTTTCTCAGCAACAGAGATATAACCAATTGGTCAATCCATTTTTCCAATGTAAAACAACGTGCATGAACCTAATTTTCAAAGTAGTATAATATTCAAACTCACTGAACAATTAATCTGTTGCAAAAAAATATGACAGGATGCTCAAAAACATTTGCATGCTAATGAGAAGAGCATGCACACACCCTTAGGTGTGTTAAATATTTTATCTGCAATTTGCCTTCTAGAGGTTTGTCCTTTCAAGACTTTGTGGCCCAATGTTTTCAAACTGTTCACACTACAGATGACTTCCAATCCTATTTCTTTTTTTGCAGGCCCTCTCTAAGACTTTTCATTTATACATCTATAAAACCTCTTCAAAGACAGCATGGTGCTCCGAAATATTTTTTATGTTTTTTTGGGTTAGTGATGTGGGCCAGGGAACCTCTGGGCTGAATTTTTCTTCAGCTAAGTGAAAAGGAAAATAAAAAGGATACTTTTACTCTGTATGCCTTTTGTAGCTTTTCAATTTCAGCCAGATTAAATTATTTCAGGGATGGATACATCTCCCATGCCACCTGCATGATTGTGGCACCCTGAAAAACAGCTCACCTCTCAGAAAGTCAGCAGAGGATTATTGCCTTGACAGTTGGAAAAGTGAAACAGGAAGAGGCATGGTCAGCATGCAAATATGTGAAGGTATATCACCCCATAGAGAAAGGATTGCTTATTCTGAGGAGTAATAACAGCTCAGCTCCTTATTGGTGTTATATTCAGGTCTAGTTGGCTTAAATGTTGTTTTCCAGTGTGTGCAGTGACAAGAGATTTCGTCACTTTTAAGAAGCCTCACAAAGAACAACCTCTCTAACCATTCTCTGTTATGAGAAATCATAATATTACATGCAGCCTGTGAGTAACTTGTAACCCTGAAATTGTCAGGGACACGATCTTGGATCTTGCTTTTCTCACTTTGCTTTTATTATTGAGCAGAAATAGCTGTAGTAACAATTCCAGTTTGAACTGTGACTCTCTCAAACAGCAAAAAGAGATTAAAATGCTATACTTGATATGTGCTAGCTCCTCCAGACACCTCAGGAAGCTTTCATTTTCCACTCTTCAAACTTCCACAGGAATGAAAAGATACAGACTTAATCCCTGTTTTCTTTGATAAAAATGAACCAAAATCCTAGAGGTCAGATCTAAATAGTCTTTCAAGCAGGGGTGACTATATGTAAGGTATCTCTTAAGAATACACCACTGATCTGTATTGTGCTGTACTTGTAGAATGCACTACAGGACAGAGGATCCATGAGACAGAAATGAAACTCCCAATTAAAAAAACCTCCTAAGTCCCTCCAATGTAATTCAAAAGGGGACTGAATGCCATGCAGTAACCAGGCTGGAAATCCTGGTGGAGTAGAGGAGGGTTTTTACATGTTTGGTGAGATGAGAACCACCAAAATAACAGTGACAGAAAGGTTCCTCCCAGCACAAAGACATGATTACCATGCTCATAACCATTTGATCTTTGCAACACTTCATAACACTCATGTTGAAACAAGATTTGTTGTATATGTTTCACGAAGCAAATTAATCTTAATTTTCTTAAATTAAAAATATTTCTGAAACAAAGTGTTATAACATGACATGTTATTCTCTTAAATCCTCCAAAATAAAAGGTCCGCTTCTGGTGGAGTAAGTTTCAGCTACGCTTTATTTCTAGACCATTATTGTATGTAATTATGATACGGGAATTCCCACAACACTCTACAGAAGACTTGATAGTTATCTCTTTGTCACAGAATACAATCAGCCTTTTCAGGGAGCAGCAGAAGTGAGTCATAGCAGAGTAGCTCCTAATCTAAGCAGTAGCCCAGTTCCTGAAGGATGTGTAGAAAGTAACCTTCAATTAGATCCAATGTGGTTCATAAAGATTTGGTTTGTGGCCCCCCTACAAGATTAATCCCACATTACATTTTGAGAATATCAGTATCAATTCAGTGCCCCTCCCCCATGTTTTCTTACCCCTGCACATAAATAGCACTAAACAAGATAAGATGCATAAGGGGAGGCATTAAATTTAGGAAAGTTATTCCTATTTTCTGCTTCCTCCGTCAGGTTGGCAAGTGACTTGCACATATCCTGTTGCCAGCAGAAGTACAAGCTTAACTCATTTCCATGCCTATAAATCCAGGCAGTATAAACCAAGTGATTCCCAGCAGAAACAGGGTGTCAAATGACTACTCAAAACAGAGAGATCAATGGGCTGATGTGCAATTCATTATTATTTTTAGCCAGTCTTAAAACATACCCAGAATGAAACGAGACAATTAGTCAATAAGAGTGAACAGGAACTGACATTCTGAAAACATACCTGCTTTTGTTACTGTCCCAGTAACAGAACTATTTGCACTTATTGAAGAAGTTGCTCACGAGTATCATCTTTATACACCTTTGACTATTCACCACCAACAATCACATTAATGCTGCACAAGCTACTTCTGTAGTAGTTGATTTTCAAAGCAAACATTCCTTTCTCACTTGTGAAACTATGTCAAAAGCTTAGTTGTCAAACACAGCCCAGTGTCAGCCATAGTGCAGAATCACAATTAAGCGCAGTTAAGCAGCTTGATTTAGAAATTCATCATTGGTTTGTGCTCCATGGGGTCAGTTGCTCTGGGAAATTTTGATTAGTTCCTGAACAGTATGAACCTTGAGAATCCATCCCTTGTGACAGCTCTTCCCACAGAGAACACAGTGGGAAGAAGGAAGACCTCACTAAAATATCTATGTACTTTTCCTACATGTAGAAGCGCAGGAACATATCAGCAGTTAACAATGGGGAATAACTCCAGAGTTATAAAAGCGCCTTTCATCCCAAAGTAAGAATATTGGACAATTTGCAGGTCTTGTTTTTCTATTGTTTAGAATCTTGTGTAATAATTGTGTTGTAATTTAAGTATGGTTTCAATGTACCTGGTATATTTTTGAAGGAGAATGCATGGTGGTTGGAATCAATCTGGGCAAAGAAAAAGGTCTCAAATGACTTCCTGACTAAATTTTTCTTTCCCTTACCCATACATGGTTTGGTATTTTGAAAGGCAAGGTCCTACTCACTGTTTAATATTTTTGTCTATTATGCAGCACAATAATACGACTACAATAAGTATCATGAATATTTTTTTAATCTTTGCCATTTTTCAGGCTTAGGCAGTAGAAAGTAAACAATTCTCTGATGTTACCAAGCATTATTTTGTAACTGACCTGCAACATTTGGCACATTTTAAAGACAAAAGCAAAATTAACAGTAGTTGTTTCCTAAAGTTTCTGGCTAGCTTCTCAACTGTTAAACATGCCCTCACTGGTTTTGGATGATCTGGTCCTTTGTTTCAGGATATATCTGAGGGTACACACAAAATCCAAAGATGTGAAGTATTGCAATGTTTTAGTCGTCAAGAAATACTCACTCTGCAAACAGTCAGCATTCAGGAGGTCTTGGCACTTCTCATGGCATTTGACACCACATTCAGTGCACCTCATGCCTTGTCTGGCAATGCCCCAAAGTAGACCTTCACATTCATAACAGTATGTGGGAGTTGTAGCTGTCCAAATTTCAAAGTTATGAGGTGTGGTTGATGATATAGGATAGATCAAAGCCTGCAATGTCTTCTTGAAGACGTGTATTTTCTGTTGGGTAAGAAAAAAAAAATCAAGACTTTGTTTAATACAAGTGAACTGTAGCTAAATTATATGTCATTTACACTTACAGTGCTAGAAAATATCAGAATATACATAGAAGTAGGAATTTGCAAAATACTGATTTACTCATTTTGCCTTATGCTTTGAAGACAAAAGAACCCTGGATGACTGTTTTATCTGAATTCAGAAACAGCAGAGTTAAACTGGAATCAAGTTAGTCAATTAACAAGAAGTCTTATGCATATTTTTATATTTTTAGGCAGAAATTAAAAAATTCATCACATTACATTCATTGGTGCCTAACACTACTTCTGAATATTTGAATACTTTCTACAGGAACTTAGACACACTGCACAAAATGTACTTTGATTATATACAATGCTGTCATTCAATATTTAGTGTCTATATAATCTCATCAAATAAAAGCTGGCCAGTTTTAGGGTTCCATTTTATCTGTCTTCCTGTGCTATTGTCTGTAATACCATACTCACTACTTCCTGTTTAAGCATCAAGTTGCTTTTTACCTGTAAACAAGAATGATCCATGCTCTCAAAAATCCCCACCCATTTCTTTGACTGTTTTGGCTTAAGACTCATGACCAGTTCTACTACAAGAACAGTTATTGGCTGACTAGTACAGTAACAACCTCAATCTCAACTCCTCAGTGCTTAATAAGTTAAATACAAAGCAATCTCTGAAGTTTTGTATGTAAAACATGGGCTTATACAGCCATGATGGTCCAGTTTGTTTATCTGAGCTTTGTTTTCAGGCACCCAGATCTTCTAAGTCCAGGTGATTTACTGGGAATGAAAAAAGCTCAGCAGCCTGTAGGTTGTACTTGGAACCACACAAAAATATGATCTTACAACATCTGTGGGTTTTTTGGGGGTTGTGCGTTCACTAAACTCATACATGACTGCCATGAATGTATTAGAAGTTCTAGACCTGTTCCCTTATAATGAATGATTGTTTCTGTCAGAAAGAAGAAACCACATTAAAAGGGGTGGCACAGAGGGATATTTCTGAAAATCTGTCTGTCCATCCATGTCTTCGTTCGGTGTGGATATAATATGAGGTAGCTCTAATATGTAGAAAATGGGGAACAACACCTGGGAATGTGTGTGATTTGTCCACTTGTGCTTCAACATCTCTGCCACAGTTCTGATAGGACAGGAAGCAAAGCAAACTTACTCAGTTGAGCATTAGTTAGCACTCCCTTATATTTAATATTCAGCTGTGGTAAGTTTATACCAAATGCAGGATATTAGGTTGTCTACCAATATGCTGACATGTTCTTGGTTTTCTCTGCTCAAAACATGTGAGATATTCTGCTAATGATAAATTGTCTGATAAAAATAAAATATTTTTTGTGCACACATCTGCATAATGTTGCACAATCAGAGCTATCAATTAAAGGACTTTTGCTAGCATGGGAAAACCATTAGCATGTAGCAATAAATCTACTGATCCATAGGTTCAAGCACTAAAAATAGCAGAACCAAGTGTTAAGTAGCTTAGGCTGCAACAACTCTTCTTGAAGTTAAGAGTTACACACTGAAAACAACATCCATCCTGTGAAGCCAAATCAAATATACATGGTCAGACATTTCATGGGCATTTGATCCTAGCACTTCTGAGAACACTGCAGAACTGAACTAAGAAAAAAACCTGATACAGCAGGAAAGACTAAAACAAATTCTGAATTGCTCTCTGGGGTGCTTCTTAGCCTGTCCTAATAACTTCCCTGAAAGCAAGGAAAGGTCTGCACTGGTTTGATTTGGCAGACCCTAAGGAGGACTGGGGCAGGCACAGCCACCTAACTCTGGAGAATCCCTCTTTGCACATATCTCCACCTTCTGCCTGCCATGTCACAACTTGCCAGTCACAGGGATCAGAAAGAAACCCAAGGTGAATTTATGCAGTCTGCTGAGAAATGATGCTTCTCAGAAACCACCAGATATTTGAAGATTCCTTTGCAGGTTACACTGTCCCACTCCTAAACTCTAGTAGCCTCAGTATAAATCCTGCCCTTTCACCCTGTTCAGCTTCACTGTTTTTTCACATTATAAATTATTTTGCCAGTAACTTTTATCTTTTTCTAAAATGTCAGTAAGTAATGAAATGGCACAGCTCAACAGGCCTTGAAGTAAACATTTGAGGGTAAATGAAATTTTCAGCTGAAAGGCACAATTTGTAGATTAGTTTTGCTGCTGAACATGTTCCTTCCCCTGTTGTTAATAAAGTAAATTGCAAAGGAGAATTTTATTTATCTTTCTGTCTAGAGGCTTTCATTCCTATTACTTTTCTCTGTTTAAATGTTTCTGTTATATGAATTCACTGAGCTCTGAGCATGGCAACATTTAGCACTCAATATATAGGAGAATTATCTAGTTATCAGCTTATCCTCTGAATTGAAGTTTATTTCTGTCATATACTACTTGAAATACTTTTAAATGTCATCAATATATTATTTTTACAAACTTGTAGCCCTGTCTCTTTGTTCAGCAAAGCAATTAAATGAATGCTCAACTGAAAACATATGTTTAAGTATCACGCTGTTTAAAATGTCTTTGGACCTGTGTCTGAAAACACACAAACTCACTGTGTTGTGTGTGTGCTCTACCACAAGGACAGCACTGTCAGGTGGCAAAGCTCACAGCCTTCACCTCAGGTTTTAATTTTTTGTATAAGTGGCATTTGATTTTTTAATAAAAGGCATTAGTTCAAAGAATTTCCATGCTGAATCTAGTCAGCCAAATAACCTGCTCCCACCAGAGTCACTAATATTCCCTCTAGAAAAAGCTGAGGGAGGGTAAAAGCCAGAAAACCTTAATCAGAGGAATAACTTGCCCAAAGGGATTTTTTTCTTTAACTCTCATTGGTGACTGCATTTCTTCATCTGCATTTCACATCTTCATTTTGTGGAGAGTATCTGGAGAGTTCTTTTATGCCTGAAAATGTCTGTCCTTTTTGTTTTCAAATCTTGCTCTACCCTGTTGAATGATGCCCTAGGTTATTAAGTTCAGCTGGCTACTTAGAGACCAAGTACAAAAGTATTATCTTTTCCATGTTTTAAATATCTAGCCAGTGGCTTTCCTGGCTGTAGCATTACATTTATCTGAGAAAGATTACTCACTTCCCTTTATATGCTTAGTGAGGGCTGGCTCACTAAAGAATAAGAGGCTTCTCCTATTCACCTCTTCTCTAAATTACCTTTTTACATTTTCTCATCAAATGAACTTTGATATATCTAAATTTTATTTGCTGTCTACCTTTGGAATTACATTTTTATTTAAAGATTTCTTAGGAAATATCTATTTCTGATGCAGAGTTTCTCATATGGCATGGTTCAAAGGGAGGCCAAAGAGTATAAAGGCATAAAACCACACTGAAATTATTTTTCCATATCTCCTGAACCATAGTTTAGTCGTTTCTCCTGGTTGACAGCAAGCATTGGAGAAATGCTTACACTGAGCTGTCTACTGGGATTTGCTGCTTTTTTTTTTCGTCCTGAAGAGTACCCCTCAATAAGAATCTATAAGTGCAGCCCCCATTATTATTTATTGTCCTGCATTTGTTGGCAATTAATATTATCTCTAAAACTTGCAACTAAAGTCAGAGTCTGATAGTTTTTACAGGAAAGGAGGTAGGTAAATGAATAGCTGCACCTATATTAATCATCATAAAAGGTAATAAATATATATATAGGTTTTTTTCAGTAAACATCTTTTAGTAAATCATATGAAGTATCTTAGTTTCTTTTACTGAACTTGGGTATTTTTGTAGAAACTATAACATAGATGAAAAAAGTCTTTTTTTTGTACCACTTGCATGGTGTAAGTTTTTCTGTATAATTTTCTCTCAGCCTTGAACTTCTTAAGATTCAATAGTTCTCTTTCATTCTGTCAACCTTTGTTACTATTTTGAGATAGCAGAATAAAATAACTCCTTCTTCTACTGAAAGAACATTTCAAACACCAGCTGTTTTCTACCTCAGCAATCCATCCCTGAGCACTACCAAATTGTTACTTTATGATTACCATATAAGCACAGAAAGTTCACAATAAATCAGGTGAGATGGACGTGTGTGTATTTGTGCTGTGGGTTTCAGCTCCCAGAACACCTGTCAGTATATTCTGTTCTTCCATTCTTTTACTATGAAGCTTAACAACTGTGTAAGAAAAATTCAACACCTCATTTTTCTTCAATGTAGGATATATTTTAGAAGGCTATGTATGCACTAGCAAGTTAAGGAACACGAGATGGGCCTATATTCCTTCAAATTAGTCCTTTTGCTTAGTTTAGCCATGTAAATCTTCTTGCATCACACTTTAAGTATTCCTGAGGAAAATGACACCTTTTGTGGTTTTGTTTCAAACAAATTTCTTTTTCAAAATCTAAGTGAAGTCAATAATGGGAAACCACAATACACAGGTTTTACTAGCTATAAGAATATGATTTTTCAGAATATTCTTGTGGTCACTTTTTGTATGAACTAAACATTTCTTCAAGAATGATGTGTTATTAGTGTGAGTTACATTAAAAAAAGTCAAATAGTGTCCCAGCCACCCATAAGGACTGGGAAAAAATAATGATCACAAAGAAACCTTCTTGCAGAGTCCTGTCATTCTGATTGCACCCATGATGTGATAAAGACATAAAGATGCTGAAAGACTGCAGGTAAAGCATGGTATAAAATGCTTCCCCCAAATAACTGCTTGGTAAGACAAAGGTTTCTTGCTCAGTCTCCTCTGACTGTCATGGGTGTGAGTCAGCAGAAGAAAACCTGGCCTTGTAACTGTGGATCAGGCAGCAAATTCTGCTCAGGATGCCTGAAAGTTCCTACGCAATAAATGGAATATTTACACACTCAATTTCATCCAGTTTGGAGCGTCTAAGGCTGAAATAAATTTTAAAGATCTTTTAACAAAAATGTCTCCATTGTTTAAGTGATTTAAACGTGTCATTGAACACACTTACCATTTCCTCAGTGTTTATGGAGGTCCGGGTGAGCATGGCCATGGAAATACCAGACTTTCGAGCTGCAAGTGTCTGTTTGAGGCAAATGGAAAATGGTTAAAATTATACTTGTAACACCAGCTGTCAAATCTAATGGAAGGCAATTAGCACTTGATTATGCTATTGGATATAAACAAAAC
This sequence comes from Pipra filicauda, assembly GCF_003945595.2. Taxonomy (NCBI): domain Eukaryota; kingdom Metazoa; phylum Chordata; class Aves; order Passeriformes; family Pipridae; genus Pipra; species Pipra filicauda. The sequence goes on along the minus strand of NW_024104976.1, from coordinate 3,821,901 downwards.
TGCAGAAGTTCCAAAAACTTTTAGTTAACGTTTGCAGCCCACAACTTTTAAGGTTTCAGTACATAATGGAAGTACACCTTCCATCATCATTACTGTTTCTTTCAGCAGTGCCCAGCTGAACTGCCATTTCTAATAGAAAACCTGTTATTCAGAGGTTTGTGACTTAGTTTTTTTAAACCACAGGCTGTCACTGTTTTTCCGCTTTGCCAACCAAATTAATGTGGTACAAGGATAGGCATCCTGCCCTAATTTGGAAGCTGACTGTGCCTGCAGCAACATGGGAGATCATTTTGCAGTAGTCTTACGGTTCAAGTTGTCAGTGTGGATGATTTTTGTAACTCACTGAGCATTTTTAAACTGTGCATATGTATAACAGTGTTACTTGTTTTAAATAAAAAGACCTTGAAAAACCTTAAATTCTTATTTTCCTTAAAGACAATATTAATTTGATACTATGGATCATAGTATCCATATTTCTCTATATGGATATATGGACACATGGAGAAATACTCTGGTTCCTGGAGGCAAGAAAAAAGGCTGGAACTCTGTTGCAATCTGTCCTCGTTTGGTCACATGAGGTTATTGGTTTATGAACACTTCCTGGTTCCAAATACTACACACTGGCTTGTAGAGACAATCTCGTTTGCTCTAGTACAGTACATACGAAGCGACTCAAAATAAAGTATTTTTAATATACAATAAACAATGAAATTTTCTACTCCTTATTGCAATATCCCTGAAATTTAAACAGTTCCTTGAGAATTAATTAGCAAGTATAATGATGAGAAGGAAAAAGATCCTGGTGAAACGAGTTCTGTGTGTTTTCCAATTAATATTCTGAATCTGAATATCACTTCTGCTATCAGTACTCCTTTTGGCCTGACAGAAAGATTTATTTCACTGTGTGAAATATCAACCATAACACTGTTCTATTACTGCACTTCACCTGCAATGTTGTTCTCATTCTTCCTTCCCCCTATTCTAAATCATCCCATGTGTGTCCCTATACTTGTGCTTTATCTCTGTTCTTCTGTCACCCAGTATCTGCTTTGTCATGCACTGCTGCCCTCACAGCCCAGCACTGTGCAGATCAATGACACCACCCACTAACCAACCATAAGTCTGTTGTTGCTTTTGTTGTGGGGATACAAATTTTCACCTAACTGTGCAGTGTGTCTCTGTAGTTCCCCATTACAGAGCTATTACAGCAAAAGTTTTGGGGATATTTTGCATATGACATTTTTTTCTGAAATACATACCAGGTCAGAAGCAATTCAGGCTCACATCAACAGAGGAATTGCATCATTAATCTTTGGATGAAGAGACAATTCTAATTTCTTCCCATTTTATCATTTTAAACACTGACATTTAAAATGGATTTTTATTTATTTACTTAGATATATTAAGACTGTTCAATTTTAATTTTAAATGTTCACTTCCCCCGATTCAATTTTCAATAAGTTTCTCTTGATAATAATTAAACTTGCAGATTGACACAAAATTATTAATCTTGTGAAACCAATTATAGGGTAAGAAGTCACCCTTGGTTTAGTAATATTTGATTTGATTTATCACTGTGCTATTACAGTTAAGATGGGATGCAAAGAACCCTCCTTTTCTTTTTCTTTTAAACTCAGCAGTTTACCCTCTCTATGCCATTAATTTGCTATCAGTTTTCCCATTCAATTATTATTGAGTAAATAATTCTGTTTACTTCTCTGTGACCATCTTTTCATTCTATTTCTTTGAATATGGGAAATTCCATCAGTGTGTGCCAATGAGATTGACAAAGTCACAGGAAAGATAAACAGAGCCCAGAGGCTTTGCTGTTTCAAACTTTTTGTGACAAAACCTAATGCTACAGGACCCGTGCATCAAAATAAAAAATGGTAAGTAAAAATGCAATGGGATCATTAAGAAGAACAGAAATAATTTTCATAATCAGTAGAGTTTCAGGTTAAAAAAAAATTACTTTAAAGCATCCATCATTTGATCCCTCTTAAAGTATAGGTTTCTTCTCAAAGTCTTGCATTTATATCTACTTGCTCCCAGTGTGCTAGTTTTATAGTTTTGAACTGTAGACTTCATGTCCCTTATACTTAGAAAGGGATTTGATCCTTTCAGGTCTCAATTGCACAATTCCAGTCATTCCAAGTGAGAGAACAATGTGGATGACTTGTCAGGGCAGGAGTAAAAAGGGCATAATAACATTAACCTGGATTATGGGGCAGTGACTGCTACTGTGTTCTGTCCTCCAGCAATTCATCCAAGTACATGAGCCAGCAGAACTGCAGTTTCATGACATCAGCAGAAGTCAATAAACAGATATCATTTCCCATGAGAAAAAAGGAAAAAAGGGAGGCAATTTTGGCCCTGTCCTGTGTCCTTGAAGCTCAGTTCTCCCAATGGGTACTCACGGAATCGTGGAACTTTACCATTTTGCTCCTTAATCAGAAGTGTGTCTAAAATGATAGTACAGTGCCCTATATAAAATAACAAAACCTAATAGAAAACAGGTAATTAGGTTGTTCTTAATCAAGTGTTTGTCATGTTGGAAGAAAGTGATGTCCAGAGGGATTTGTGATAAACCAGCATATTTAACAGTCATATGGATTAAATTTACAGGGATTTTAGTGAAAAAAAAAATCACAAGGGTTATTGCCATTTAGGTATCACTGTCAGAATAAACTGCATCTGCAAGAGAAAGTCCATAAGTAAAATGCTGCTGTTCTGAAATACTGTAGTTGGTGATAATTCAATAGCATTATGCTTGGGTGCTAAACGTTCTGCTTGTATCATTAGAAAGGATATTTGGAATACATCAACACCTTTTTAACACCTTTCTAATAATATTGGTATATATGATGCAGAGGACAAGACATTCCTTATGATTAAATTCTTGGTCATAAAATATTTTTCCTACTTTCCAATACAAGGTCATAATAAAATATGACATTAACGAAATTCATAAACGTTTTTACTATAATTTTAGAACATTTACCAGTATAAAAGTACTTACCATAGCCTGAAAAATCCAGCCAAGATAGGAAAGAAATTTTAAAGAATATTAATAATTTGTCAGATTTATTGCAACAGAAATATATATGAAATTATATCTATTTCAGTCAGTATCAAAAGAGTATATCACTCATTTCTAGCAATATTATCTCTATTTTTGTGAAACAGTCAGAAGTAAGCATAAAACAAGGATCATTTACAGTGTATCGCATCTCACAAGGACCTGATCATTAAGTCATTGATTTAAATGAGGTGTGTTGGAACATATTGAAAGCTCAGAGCTTGCAGGAGGCTGCTTGAAACATATACCTTTAAATACAAATAATCTTTCAAAGATGAAGACCTACACTAAGCCTGAAATAAGTTCTTCTAATGTTGGTAGAAGTTTTTTAGGCTTACAGATGTAGAACTGAACTGTAATACAATTTACTCATTTAAAGATTTATATAGTTAAAGAACACATAGCTAAGAATGATACTGTAAGTCCATAATGACTCAAATTCAGAATGAATTTTGGTTTTAAAACTCTGCAATTTATACTTATTAAAGATAGAATTCCTTCAAGAGGAGTTATCCTCCAGGGACTGGACAGTAAAGCAGCAATCACTGACATACTAGAATAATAAAATGAAAGTGTTACTCCTCTCAAAGTGAATAATTAACATTCTGATGTCTTAATGAATTCTGAGCTATACTTTTCTGCAAACAGTTCCAACAATTACAACAGAGTGTCATTTAATATGCATAAATGTGTCATAATGGGGCAGTAGATTATACTTGTGTAATACTACTATGTCACACACTGTAACATTTCATTGATTTCAGAAGGAATTCTACCCTGAAATGGTTGCTGTACTTTCTCTTTCTGACTGTTCAGATAGCACAGTGTATCACTGAACAGTGTAGCTGAGAAAACACAGCAATGATTTAGCAAAGGCTGATCTTTTAGTGACAGCTCCAGTAACATTTACTTAGGCTAAGTCCCCATCATTTCTTTACAACGAAAAATTGGTTTGGGGGCTCACCACCATCAGAGACTAAGTATGGATTTTCTTGAATTATGAATTCTGTACTTTAGGAAAAGAAATAGAGAAATGTGAATAGCACTCAAAATTCTTCAGAGTAGAGAGATTCTACTTAATCTTGTTTAGACTGGAAGCCAGAATAAATCTCAAAGGAACTGCCATTCTTTTCACCTTTCTGAAATTTATTTTTCTAGACTATTATTGTCCGTGATGACTGTTAAAAACCCCACGCCTCATCTTGTACCAAAAGTACGCATAAACCTTTAAAATATTCATAGTGAAAAAGGGCTGCTTTTTAAAAGGAACTTTCTTCCTCTTTCAGTATCAAAACAAATCAAGTCAATCACTATCCCAAACCCTTAATAGCACCTGTCTTCATAAGCTAACTTAAAATGAGAATGGGCAGTTTATTATTGCATGAAATGCACATTACTTGATTACACAAGTAATATCTAAATATTCCCTGAGATATTCAGACTTATCTAGTCCATTATAACACTGCCTCATTGACTTTTACTGGCCTCAATCCATTCTCTCAAGATACCTATTTTCCCTAACACAATTGTTGACAAACTGTCACTCACATGCACAGTAGTAATTACCAGAAAGGTGTAGACAACTGACAAACAAATGACCAGTTTCAGGAGTCACTCACCACATCTCGAACAATGGGAAAAGATTTCTTCCTGCGCAGGTCTGGCATGCTGTCAATGCCATACAGTCCACTGCAGAAAGGAAAGAAGAAAATACAAACACGAGGCTTACAAGTCTGCATCCTTAAGAACTGCTTATAATATCTGTATTTACAGATAAAATCAAAATTAACAGTTAGCAGCTAAAGAAGGTAAATGTTCTATTTCTTACAAAAAGTTGGTGAAAGTGTTCTTGGTGCTGCTGTCTTTTACTTCTGGCATTCACCCAAAGCAGAGTAGCTGAAAGGCTGTTTAATACCTCCTAAAACTTTTTACCATTAATTTAAAAGTTAGAACAGTAGCTTTACATCAGGTCTTGTATATCTGGTAGTTGAGATGCGGTCCAACATTGCAGAGAATATCATTGTTGTAATAAATTTGATAAAGACTACATTATCTAGCAAAGTCACAGATTCACATCTCCATGTGAATGTGGAAAACAGAGCTTGTCCCATTTTAAGATACTTCCATGGTGACCATCATTATTTTCTCTTTCCCAGTTTAAGCTTTTTCATTAAGCACACAATTAAACTCCAATTAGATCTCACATATAACTTGGAAACAGCAGCAAAGAGCAACTTGTAATCACTTCAAAGAATAAAAGGCTGACACAATAGAATTTGAAAGAATACATAGTGATAGAGATAACAATGTGCCTCATTCTTCCTGACTCTTCAGAACAGTTAGCACAGGTATTATCCTCCTGAACGTTTTCTGCATTGGATATTGGAAGATTGTTACATACCTTGCCAGATCTAATTCAGAGATATATTCTCAGAGAAGGTGGTGTATAACACAGTTTATCATCTGAAAGTCCTCATTTTATTCGTACACAAAACAATTTTGGGGTGAAAAGAGAGATAACTGAAGGGTCAGCACTCGGTCCCAGGTAGTCCTTCGGTGACTTGAGGATTACAACCCCCACACCCCACCCACACCACCTGACAAACTTTGACAAAAAATTTGACAAATTCTATATCTAAGGTAAGACTCTGGCTGAGGATTCCTGTTGGATGTAGATGTTACAATTTAATTCTTCTAATGCATCAAGTCCGTATTGACACAGTTTTTTGCACAGAAAGTTCCCAAGTTTCCTATATTAAAATCAAGGCATCCCTCTGTTTTAATTTGCAGAGTTCCTTCTAGTTACAAGAGAAAAAAAGGTCATGCCTTTCATATCTTAGTTGAGTCAGTAAAGCACTTAGAGCATAGGAGAGTTTATTTTAACACTTATGAGCCTTACCACTTTCCAAGCACTATCTTAACTCTTACCCTATAAATTCAGGGGATAATATGTTTCTTTCATACCCCCTTCTGATGCCCCTGCATCATCTAAAATAGGGAAAGAATTCATAAGCTGTTTATTCAATTCCTTTATATTTTGATATGAACAGTCTTTGTGAAGGGTTGTGATACTAGAATTTTTTTCAAGAACATAAAGATCAAAGTAGACCCAAATTGCAACTTCCAGACCTACAAACCCATCAAAAGTGTGACAGAAATAAAATAACATTTCTGAGGTCGTGAAAAGTAAATGTATGGAGGCTAAGAGATAAACTCAGGTTTTTTTGGTACTCAGGAGCAGTTCTATCAGCAGCAAATAAAACTCACCCTGTGTATAAGGAATTCTTATGCCACAAAGAGCTACTTCTGACAGACAATATCTGTAAAATCACTTCCATCTATTATTTTGCTCTGTAACATAAAATGTGAGTGAAATGGAGGTTCTTACTGAACTCCTTTTACTGATCATTAAGGAGCAGCACACAGCAAGGAAAAAAAATCCAAATTCAAGAATGAATAACAGTCTTTTTAGGGGGAAAAAAAGTTATGTCTGAGTTAAGCATGTTGATGATGTTACCAAAGAAAGAAAAGGTTGGCTTTTGAGGGAACAGCAAGAATGACAGAATAAAGGCAGATGAATACATAATGCAAAGATATTTTATTATGACATTAGTGGTGTAATTTATGCTCAGTCAGTAATCTGTCACAACTCACACCTCTGTCTCTTTAAATAGCTTAATCTTCTACTCAATCTGTACTTCCCCCCACAATCTTTTCATTGTGATTTTCAACTCAACTTCAACTTGGCAGAAATATCTTGACCTGCTTTTTCCTCCGTGCATCTCTACGCTGTAACAAATATTTATTTATAAGTTATATATGGTGAAGAGGTACCCATTTTGTTATTTTGAAAACGTATTACTAAAACTCATTCCAGTTATCATCTGCAAAGTGGAACATCAATGACATTAAATATTTTGGTTTTAAATGCACTTCACCATCTTTTGTGACAATACCAGGGTGGTACCATAGCTATTACCAAGAAGTTGATGTATTCCATCAGAAGGTTCTGCAACTTCTCTGCAATTAATTTTTGAAATCTGGCAATGTCAGGAAATTCTTACACATACACGCTTATTCACCTGAATACCTTTAAGAGACTGAAGGAGCTAAACACATTTGAGGGAAGAACTGCAATCTGAAACTGCAGCTTGTGAAGGGAAACTGCCTCCTTTCTCTTGTGCAATGAATCAATGACCAGATGAACTCCTAGAAGACAATAACATCTCCTGCCTCTTGGCTGAAATCAATCTTATTTTTGGAGAACTGCTTACGTAGGACTTTTTCTTGCATCTTTACTGAAAAAGTCCCGATTCTGGGGATGTAAACTAGAAATCCTCCCATGCACAAATTCTCTGTATAAGGACAAATCGATCCTTCCAAGAACATGTAAGAGGACCGTAAATATGCAAAGATTGTTGGTTATCGCTGGAAGTAAAGATTAATATACTGATCTGGATTGTGAGATCAAATTTTATTGAAAAACAGAATAGCTACTTCATCAGAACTAACAAACTGGGCAATGCTGTATTGACAATGAAATATTGGTCTTTGTGTACAATCTTTGGAACATTAAAGACTAGCCATAGAAAAACTGTTCATGTTAATATAGGTTATAAATTAAATTCTCTACTCCTCTCCCTATGCCCAATTATAAGCCAACGGTACTTTGACATAGAAGATGGTGAAGTTTAATCAAAGTTATTATTCAAGCCATGAAAAAAATCTTCAATACTGGCTATCTTTTATGTGCTTCTGAAGACATTTTGCACAACAATAATGTATTTGAATTTGTTGGAGCCCAAGAAAAATAAGTTTGTTTTACCATTGAGAGCATGCCACTGAAGGAAAGGAGTAATCATCTGCATGGAGCACAATCTGTGTATCATTAACAAATTTCAGAATGGATTAGGCCATGTGTAAAATTATCAGTCTCTGACTCACCATCAGACAATCAGTAAATTAGTACAGACCAAATCTCTGGAAAAAGTAAAACAGCACTACCCAAGATTCATGACAAAAAACCCAGCTGACCTCCTTTTACTTTTTAAAAATACGTGAATAATGAACTCTAAAGTGTCTCATTTTCAATGAAATGAAGAAGAAAGTTAAAATGAAGAAGCTCTTATAGGATACTGGTATGGAAGACCCAGGAAAGGTGGTGCTTTTTGCCATTTAACAGAGAGGTGGGATGAGAAACCCAGGAAAGCTGTCTTTAGTCTTTGCCTTTACTTTTTTTTGTCCTGGCTTTTCTCTCATTTCATGCAGCCAAGTGGAGATCATTGAAGAGAATGAAGTGTTGCCATGGACGTGGGATGTGTTGGTGAGATGTGCATGTGAGGTGGGTTCATGGCTTTGTGCTATGACAGAGAGGGAAGAGCAAGGCAGAAAAGAGGCAACTGAGATGTTTCTGTATAGACAGAGCACAGTATCACTGGTTGGGAAGCAAAGAATCTGCCCTCACTTCAAACAGTAACATGTTTTGGAGACCATAAGAGGAAAAAAGAATCATAGCTAAAACTGCAGTGAAAAGGCTGAGGGATCCTGGAATTTAGGATTAGTTTTTGTATGCAGGAGTAGACTGGGAAGTGTCACTAAAACAGAGCCACAGAAATCTTTGAAATGACAGCATTCTTTGGTTGAATGAGAAGTTAAATGAAAATTGCATAACTGTTTTCAGGGAGGCCTAATGAAACAGAGGCTTAAAAAAGATATTGCAGACAGCAAAGGGGAGAGGCCCAATCTACCCTTGTCAGTAGTAGAAGTAAAGTTTAATCTAAAAACATAAGCTAGTACTGAGCTATTGTCAGTCATTTGAAGTCATCCCATACAGTGGTTACAGGATGTCCTAACAAAGGATTGACATATGTTATTCTCAGGGGATTCAGTACTTGAATTTATTCATCTGTGACTGGAAGAGAGGGCATAAAAAGAGCACCTTCAGTCTGTACAGTCATTGTCAGTAGCAAAAGTTCTCCTAACACCTATGAGACTGTTTTGTGAGCAACCCACAAAAAATTAGAATTCTATACACTCTTGTACATTACTTTTTAAAGGCCTACATCTATTAGGAAATAGTATTTAAGTAACTGGTTATGGAAAGTAGTGCATATGGCAAAACAGTATGGTCACATACAGCTTCCTGTAGGCATAGATATCCATACCTGATTGTCAGTACCTACACTCTTGGAGTCTGCTTACAAAATGATCTCCTAAATTCCACAATAACTAGATGTTAAACTGCTTCTTTTCTGGTTTACGTTGAGCAACTAATCCTGCCCGATGTCACATGTGGCCTCACACCTTTACAGCAATTCTGAAGGTTCTGTGCTTTGGGAAAGGCAGAAACATAAGACTTCGAGATATGACAAACTATATGGAAATTCCCTAAGCCACTGAAAAGCTGGAGAATGCTCTTAATTTTGTTAGAGGTCTAACAATAAGTACAAATGTTACCTTAACTATACCTTCCACAGAAGCATGTGAATTACATTAAGCGAATAAATGCCATAAATACCTTTTAGGGTAACCCCCACCCCAAAACATAGGAATCTAACCAGGAAAACTTCATAGTATCTAGCATCTGTTGTACAGCCTTTCAGATATAAAAACAAGAAGAGGAATGATTAATTTGATGTCATCACCTTGTCTTTGTAACAAAGCATATCTATAGCAAAAAGTGCTTTCAGAGTGTGCCAGCAAAATGATAATATCCCTTTTAATTAGGTACTAATGTAACTGATAAATTTACCAATGACTTTTACTTCTTCCCCTTTCCAGACAATTCAAAATAGGAAGGAGAGATTTTCCTCAAAGGAAGGGATCCCTACAATTAGATGCAAGATAACTTCATCTGGAGACAACAAAGTAAAATATTCTGGTTTCTGCCACATTCACACTCAGCCAACTGGAAGATCTTTTTCCCTTGACCTTTTAGTTTTTAAGTACTAGACTGACATTATATTACTAGCATTATATTACATTTACTAGAATGAAGACAAAATTGTGTTACAGCTTCAAAGGGCATCTATTTTATATGCAAAAAAAGGTAAAAAGATCTGTCATCCAGTCCCCTCGGCACCCGAATTGTTGTATTGATTTCACAAAAAAATAAGTAATTAAAAAAATTAAAAGGAGAAGACATGGTCAGTTTTGTTGTGTATCTTCCCTTTAAAATAATGCAATTTCTTAAAATAAGAAAACTTAGAAAAAATACTACAATGTTATGAGACTACTTTGCAGATATAAATAACAACATTCAAAGTCATATTGGTACTCACCCAGTAAATGCCTGGACTGCATAAAGCTTGGAAGCATCCAAGGAACTTCCACTTACTAACCGAGCCTTTAATAGAGACCAAAAAAAGTACAGTTACTTGGTTGCTTTTAGTAAGCTTGGGTCAGAATTTAACTGCATCAAACATATAAGACATATGAAAATGTTTAGCAGGGTCAGCTCCAGGCCAAAGCTAGAATAGCTATTCCTTTGGGATACATTTTGGTAGCATTCAGCATTTAGTGAAACACACTGGAAGAACCCATGGGAAGATAAGGTATTGCTTCCCAAATGCTGTTGTCCTTTAAGTCCTATAGTGAATGCGGTGTAGATGATAATTAGAGGCAAATATGAGATATCATGTTTGACAGCAGCAGACCCCTGTGTTGGTAATTATGATAAGCACAACAGTGAGGGTTATCCTGTTTATAAATGCAACACATTTGCAATACACTCAAAGGAGAACAAAAGAGTGGAAAGCTGGGAAAAAAACCATGCAGATTTCACAACTAAAATGAAGGAACAAAATAGGTCAACGAAGTCACAAACAAACATCAACAAAATACATGATCCCTATAGCAAATAGGTGATTTTAAACCTTTTCATCCACAGAACCGCTATCTGAAAGAGAATTGGGAAGAAGGGGAATATAGGTTAGACAAAACAGACTCTGAGAAAATATCTTATGCCATAAAAATCTATCACTGTTTTAATCTGGATTCTGTAGACCAGAATCTTATGAAAAACTGTGTGGATAGTATATAATCTACATACCGTGTCCCATCTCCACATGATTTTTAATTTCATTGTTTTTTTAAACTATATTTTTAATATTAATGAATATATATTGCAGTTGCAGTGTTCGAAAAAATAATGGTCTATTTTCAAGGAAAAGGAAACTGTTTCTACCAAGGATATAAACACACCACAGCCCCTGCTCCAACTCCTGAAATGTAATAATTCTATCACAGCTACTCATATATTGATAGAAATTATCCCCAATGCCAATAGAAGAACCACATTTGTGAAAGTATATGACATATATAATTCTATATTGCCTAATGCAAAACCATGATGCATTCACATTTACTATCAGACTGAAAATATTTGCTGATAGAAATATCTACCCCTTTTTTATTCACTTTCACATTTTATAGTACAGTGCATACATGAAACTGTTTTAATTGTCACCTTACTGATCTTTCCACTTTTTTCCCCCAAAGGGGGGACACATTCTATGAACCCTTTAAATACTTAGGGTATTTTTGAGGTGTTTGGAGATATCTCAGGTTATATACATTACAAAACAATAATTTACATCTTAAATGTGTGCCACATTTCATTTTTAAACCAGTTTATCTGCAAGAAAATATCACATTCAAATGCATATATAAAAAATATGCTGGTAAATGTAAAGCTGAATACAGTACAGTAGTGACAATCCAGGGAACTAAAAGGCTCTATTATGCCACTAATTTAAAGGCTAATTATGTAATCAAAGCAAAGCACATGCACAAGAATGGGCAGAATAGAAACTGGAGACAAACTGTTCAAAACATGTTTTACAGGTCAAATTATATCTGATTTTGTATTATTCAAAAAGTTTAAAGAGGACTGAGCTGCTAGGTATTAGCAATGTCACAACACCAAATTGGAATGCACAGAAAATCCAGCTATGCAACAGTCTCTTCTTCTTTGTTAGACCACAAAATTTGTCATTTTCCTGTGCTTGAATACAGATCTTAGCTTTCCTTCACTGCTGTTGTGAACAATCCTTTTAGAAAGAGCATGCCTAAAAGAATGAACAATAGCTACTTGACCTGAGGCAAAATAATGCTCTGAGTTTTACATAATATTAAATTAAAACTCTTATTAATAGTAAACTCCACAATTTAGTGAAAGTACAGTAAGCACATCTCTGTGCACCAAGTATATCTGCTTGATATGCTGTGAATTGGTAATTTTCATAGTTCATCTCCTGAATAGAAATGGACATGATCTCAATTTCTATTTTCATGTTTTAGAAAAATTCATTAAGGTATTTTGCTGCTGGGATGTGAACTATTCTGATGTTTTCACTTCAAAATTTCCCTACCCTCTCTTCTGAAACGGTAGAATTTTCATTTAGCCTCAGAAATTAAGTCTTGGCTAAATGAAACTATAGTGTTTCAGTTGTCAAATTATCCTCATTTGACTGAGTAGATTTATAAAAATGAGCTTACTCTTAAAGTACCTTTTTAAAATTTATTTATTTGTGAAATGTATTTGTCTGACAACATCAGATATGACTGGCTACTCTTTCTCCATGAGCACATAAAGAAGATTTGGACAACCATATGATCCAACTGTCCCACTACAAAATTATTACAGCATTTCATAGGCAGGGTGGGAGCAGAGCCAGGAGTAACGAGATGACTGGAACTGGGCTGGCTGGAAATAGAAATATGCTTTTATGAGGGCAAAAGAAAATATGAGGAATAGTTAAAACCAGAGTTTTGGAGCAGCACCTGCTCAAATGAGTGAGAGAAAAGGCAAGAGAGCAAATACCAACAGGATTCTATGTAGGAGAGACTGACACTGCATGAATTCTCACACTTGTGAAAAAGGAAGGGTCCAAAAGGTGAAGAGAAATGAGGGGGTTGAGGGGAGTTTTAAGCAAGACACTCCTTGTAAGTTAAGAAGCCTCATCGTAATCTGTTCATGCAACCTACACCTTCTTTCTAGAAGGTCTAATCAAAACACTGGTAACACTGTCACGTAAAGACACATAATAAATCTCAAATTATGTGGAATGCAATTTTTAAATAATGTGAAGGTACTTTGCTACAAGATGTCTAAAGAATCACATGAATTCTATGTTTAATTCACTTGTTTAGAAAGTTATTTTAAAAATTGTTGAGACTTGTCTTCCACATTAAATAGAATCTTGTATTTCAGAGCATGAGAGATGGACATATGAAATTTTCCTTACTTCTCTTGGGTCTCAGCCAACTTCATCAAATTTCACTATGCTTCTTTTACTGGAACCTAATTGTGCCTCAATTTAGGAAGGAGAGTGACAATCAAAAATTAGGGAGAAAATGTGGTTTTTAACTTGCTCTTCTTTGCAGTTGCTACATACAAAAAAACAGACAAAGAAACAAAAAACCCCCACCTATCTAATGGTCTCTTTTCTGAACAGAAATTGCATAAAGCAGACAACTGACGCAAATTTCCCAAAAAGAAATCTTGAGAGCATCTCCTATTTTGTAACAAATGACTGCATCTTCAGAGACTAAATCAGTTTGAAAACTTCTTCATTGTTTACTGCTTCTTCTGAACTCACCATGAGTGAAATAATCTGAATTGTGCAAGTGTTCTCTGCCTGTATGAGAGCACCAAGTCAGGAAGTGTCCAGAGTCACCAAGCACTTCACTTTAGTAGTCGTTAGGCTACCAGAATAGACAGGAACATTCCTTGATGTAGATAAGAAATGAACTGTGATTATATAAGAGACCATTGAAGGTACTTTCAAATCAGAGATTCAAGGCCAGACATCTCAGATTATACTGCTGAATGACAATGATTTACTTAAAAGAGTTTATCTTCATATAACTCATTTCTGTCATACACACATTCAAAAAACTAACCTAAAAAAGTTATGAGTGTACTAGGAGCAGTGTAAATAGTGGTTGCTTTAGTTAACCCTATAGGATACTTATTTTATTTGAATTAGTTTGCTCCTTAGATTTTTAAGTGAAAATTCACTACATTATGAAATACCAGTAACTGCCTTCATGTTATGCCTCTATACCATATGCCATTTTAGATAACAAGAGAGTGTTTTACTAGAATTATAGGAAAATTCCAAGGAGTGATAGTGCTCCTTAGTTGTTGCTATTTTATCTCTGTGCACTCCACATATACACACTCATGTAGTGGAATGACAAAGTGCAGGGTGGTCATCTGACTGCATACTACTGAACATTACATTTACAAATATCAAATATTGAAGGCAAAAGGAAAATGCAGTTAATTATATTTAATTAGGTAACTAGACATGAAATTAGTTAAAATTAGTCTTTAAATTTCCATTAATAAATTTCAGGTATTAAAAAGCTGAATAATATTTAGCATAGCCACTAAATCCTGACTTCTGTTGAAAATGGTTCACAAGTATCCACCGAGGTAAGTTCATCCCCAGATGGTGAGGATGGGGAGGTGGAGCGAGAGAGGCTTATTTGGTATTCTTTCAGTACCCTCAAATAAGCCCCCAGGTTATTCTCTATCCCTGTATCAGTTTAAACCAAGGCTAAGTAAAATTTCCAATAAGTGCTTATTAATGCTGCATAATTACTATTTGAACTTAGTCTGAAAAGTAACAGATCTTAGAAAAGTTTAACTTTACACGGTTCTCAACTGTTTTCAAATTAAATCATGGTCTAATTTATTCATTTTTAGTAGCAATGTTGCCATCTGTAATTCACCATACAACACAGGAATTCATCATACAAGATAACTAATTCCTATACCCAAACTTCTGAGAAAAAAAATCTGTGAAAGATGCTGAAAAGGCAGATTCTTCCAGTATGAAATATATATTAGCAATGAAGATGTAGAAGTAAACCTAGAGACCTTTGCTTTTGTAGCTTGTGATACCATCAGAAATACAACTGGACAATAAGCCTTATCCATCAGCAGAGATATCGATAACAAAGAGGTTTGAATGGTTCTGTCCTCCCTCCCCATCATAATGATCCTTCAAGGCTTGTGTCATTATTTCACTTTTACATTTTTCTGAACAGCAGACCATAGTCCCAATACACTCCTCTTTCTTTAATGACTGCAAAAATTGAGTTCACCATCACCCCCCGCCACAGTGCAAGAACTGTAATAAGGTTCTAAAAATCTAAGCTGTTAGGAAAGGCCAGGATGGAAATGAATCAAACCCTTGATTTTCCACTCCTGGAAGTGTGTGTAATTGCATAACACTAAATTGGAAAAAGAATTAAAGTTCATCATTCTTTCCAAGTACCATTTCAATCTTTAGTTCTGCGAAGTGGCTGCGAGAATGTCAAACTGACTGATAATTACATCATTCCTGGAAGCAAACCCTTCAGACAAAATACTTGCTGGAATTAGATAACAATACAGCTGTTCCCTGGAAATAGCATGTGTAAAGTCCTCGTCTTCAGAAGTAGTTTGTAGGCTGAGCTGGGCAATTCTAATCAGCATGTATTGCTAAGGAAGGGAAATAATGGAGGAAAAACCATGTTCAAATAGAAGCAAATAGATTGTCTGCCTGAAACAATGACACAAATTAAGCCATGCTAAAATAATAAATGCTGTACCCACAAGCTATTATTGCCACTGCAGAACAGAACATCACGCTGTGCAAGCCTAGAGGATGTTGTATTGCTGGAGTTTGTTCTAGGAAGATACTGTATAACGCTTGAAAGACAATATTAATGCTAGCACATCATGGGAGATGAGTGATGCTTGTCTGACAAAGAGAAGGTCAAACTTGAATAAAGCTTGGCTGACAGGAGAAATAGAAGAATTGCTGCTAGCACTTTACTAGCAGTGATGTAGAAAAATTACTAGCGGATACATTGAGAGCCAAACAGGAGGTCAGCTTGGTGAAGATGAAAAGTGCATTTGTGTCTTTATTAATAAACTGGTCTGCAAATCTGAAACAAAAGGACATGCTTTAAGATCATCTCTGGCACTTAGATATTGAGTCCCATTAGACTTCAAATGGCTTTTTTTTCTACTGTTTTTCAACAGCTACTAGATTCTTCTACCAAATTCTGGAATTTACTTCTAAAAGAATAAACTTTCAAGAGAACTATTTGATTACAGAATGTGGTGGTCTCAAAAAACTACCATCCTCTTGAAGACCAGGTTTTCTTGAAAGTCTCTGGCTCATCTGAGTGATGATAAGTAAAAGACAGTGTGCATTTTAAGCAATCTCTTCTAACCCCAGGAAACATCAGTATGACAAGGCATACATTACCCATAAAGGACAAAGAAGCATATTTTACCTCCTTCAATACATATGATAACAGTACATGTAACCAAGGAATTAGTTATTTGCTACGAAAGTAAACAGATAATTGATTATTGCAAGTCTTTCCATATCACACAGCTAGCAATGCCACCAAGTGTTTCACTTGGACAGCTGTATCATAGTCCTGCAAGCTGCAGTCTCATTGCATGACTTCCAAAGAAACCCAAGCAAATAGCCCCTTGGTTTGACACTAAATGTGAGAGTAGTTCCTCATGACTCTTACAAATACAGCATGTCCCTTGGTTCTTTTCACGCTGAACATGAGGATTACATGCAAGCTGGTTTGTACAGCATAGACAGAAGGGGCAGTAGGGCAGGAATGTTAAATGGCTGCCTGGGACAGAGGAGTGAGCTGCTGTCCACCTTGGGCCACAAAGAATCCCCCTGCAAGAGCAAATAGTTTACAGTGCCATAAGAGCAGATCAGAAGGCCAAAGCAGCTGGTGATGGAGACCCAAGTGCTCACAGCACAAATGTTTTTGGGGCGCTTACTTCATATGAGTTCTATTTTTGGCCCTGATGACTGAAAGCCCATTAGCATTGAGCACATCAGATGTGATCTTGAACAGCAACATCTGGCTTGGCTGCATCAGTAAAATATATGGATCCCACTCAGACATTCCAGTGGCCGAACCAAATGTGGTGAATTGGGAAGACAGAGATTTGTTTCAAAAGTGTAAATAAAATGCTAACGGTGGCAAAGCCATAAGTCATAAAAATATAATACTGTTAAAGATCGAGACTGATATCTACCCCAAGGATCAAGAGCAAAAGATCAAAATGCAGTGTCTGAGAAATGGTCACATATTTCACAGCGTAGGATGTTCATGGCTGTTATTGGTATGGAGTTGTCCTGTGGAGTTTATCACCTTCCTAGCTAATATTTAAGGAACTATCTAAAATAGTCTCAAATACTTTGAAAATTTTCTTCAAAAACCCCAAACTAGGAGGCTAAAAAATTTAGATAAGCCAAACTAAGTTCAGGACTTACAGTAGTGGAAGAAAAAACGACTATGATCATACACTGAATAAAAAGATGACATCAGCCAGTGTGCTTGCTGAGATTAGACAAAGTATCAGATTTTCTTCTGTTGATAAGCAAACAGGTTTAACTGACACAAGAGAAGGAAAATACTTGGAATACCACAATGCTAATATGATTTTAATGATTAAAACATTAAAAATTATTATTTTCCCCCTTGTCATCTTCTATGTTATAGGTAAAACCAGAATCAAATTACACAGTTTGTTTCAGCTCAGCTTGAAAGTAACAATAAGTTGGAATATTTATGCATAAACATGAAAGAGAGACACAGATGTTAAGAACTATAGACTAGTACACTGGAATTCAAAGCACAAATTTTGGTTCTGTTGGACTTTTTCTGCCTCATAGGACATGTATAAATCCTTCTGAATTACTCAATCCTTTTTAATAGTTAATAGAAAAAGGCAGGTCTCCTTGTCATCTGCTTTTATGTTTTGGTTTGGGTTTTTTTTGGTCTGTTTTTTTTTGTTTGTTTGGTTGGGTTTTTTTAAGGAAATTTCAACCACTATGCCTTTTAAAGTTCCCAAAGAAAATTCCACTGTTTGCAGTATCCCCCTTGCCTTAGGGATGCAGAGGAGCATGAGCTCCATTCTGTTGGTGCTAAATGAAACAGGAAGACCTACAGGATAGGATTAAAAACTGCTTTAGTTATACTCATCCATTTTATAAATATTCTTCTCTCCTGGTTTATTTTGCATTCACTAATAGTACTTTCATCACCTCTGTCTCTTATTCCATCTTGGCCTATGTGCAGCTGAAGGACAAGGATTCCTCTGCTGAGGCTGCAGTTGCACTGGTGATACTCAGAGCTGTGCATAGTTCAGGGGTCTGGGACAGCATTGACAAATCACTTGCTGCTGTTTGAGTAGCAGCTCCAGAGAATCTGTTGATGTGTTAAGTCAGCAGCTGGCTCTTTACTACTACTAATTTAGTGAAAACAGATTACAGTATTGTCTGCGTTTTCATATCTTCTGGTTAACTTTTATCTTTTTAGACACCATATTTTTTATCAAAACATTTTAAAATGGCTCTATCAGCAACACAACTGTGAGACATGGGCTACCTGGAAAACCTTCTCTTTACACAGCTTTAATAAAAAGATTAGTAATTTTTAGTGGACTGAGTAAGAGTTTTACACCAGTTAAGCGCAGAAGAAAATTCTTACAAAAATGGTACTTATTAAACAATACAAAAGTGCAGATGTCTTTATGTATGCATTGATGTTTTTTGATAGAATTAGTTACATGTAAATCAATCCTGTCTTTATTTTCCAATTTACTAAAACTTCTGATCATGCAAGCTACCTGAAGAATACTCTCCACTCATCAAGAAGTCAAACCTCATGGTTAACAAAGTTTCATGAGTTTCAACAATAATTTTGCATCAGTAGGAAGTGGAGAGGTTTTGGATATTTTCTGCTGTTTAGAGTTCCAGGGAGCACAACTCTGTAGGTGCTCCACTGATCACCTGGAAAATGTGCATAAGGAATAAGTCTGGTACCTGTTCCATGAAAATAATCAGAATGTCCCTCAGGGAGCAAAACAGAGAATCTCTAATTTTCACACTTTGTTATAATATTCTATTTCACCAATACACCAGAAGAAGATTTAAGCTTATTTATGAATTTGTGTTTTCCAAATCATTACATCTTTTAAATGCATGTCTGGATATTTTTTCAGCCAGTTGCTTTAATGAGATTCCTTTTATCCTGAAGCTGCATTACAAAATGATGCAGTATTATCTTTACTTCTAAAATACAATGACCTAAAGAAAATGGTTAAAGATTTTAGAAATAAAAATAGGAAATATTTTTTAATCTTGGCGATATAATATTGTCTTCATTTTTACAGCAAAACCAATATAAAAAAGACCTTGGAACTGACACTCATGGTCAGCTTTCCTCTTACTTCTATCAAATTTAAGTTTGTTTAAGCACAAAAAGAGCAGGCAAATTGCATGAATATTTATCAATTTACATGAATTCTAAAGTCAGAGACAATAGTGGTAAATTGTCTAGTTTTCAAAACTCTCAGTAGCAGAGAGTTTCTTCTTTTATGAAGGAAACTAGCAGTTTTAGTTAATTATTTTTCTTAAAACCAGAAGTCATTCTCTAAATAGAAAATATTTGGGGTGGTCTGCTTTGCTTTTTTGTTTTGTTTTGCTGTTTTGCTTGTTTTTAATAAACAGCCAAAATACAGATTCCTGCTAAACCTTACTGACTAAGGATGTGAGGGGCTTTGTGTGTTTTGGATTTATTTTTAGTTTTTTGGTTGGTTGGTTTTGGTTGGGTTTTTGTGTGTGTTGACTTGTTCGGTTAGTTTATTTGGGGTTTTTTTTATGATTAAAGAATAGGTATTCTAGCAAAAGGGCATCTGGTAGCAATAGAATTTTTCTGGAATCTGAGGCTGTTACACAACTGTAGTTGTGAGACACGTTTCCCTAATTTAATGCACACTGATTCAGCAGGAGTTACTATGCTAAATTAAACTGTTGATCTTCAATCTTTTTGATAACTATCCTGTTTACAAAGAGAGGCAGCATTATAATCTAAGATTTTATGATAAGAAGGAATGCTGTAACTACAGAATTAAAGTAAAATAAGCCATGAGAACACTATTATGTTTTCTGAAAGATATATTAAACAGGTTTTTAAAATAATTTTACTAAGAAACAATGGGGAAAAGCTAACTTATCAATCGGAATTTGCTTTATTTGAATAGTAAAAGTTTTAAGATGATGATCAGAACTCTCAGTGTAATTTTCCTTACTCTAATCCCTCTTTTGACAGACTGAACATGTAGCAAGCAACTAATACAGAGCATCCTTTCATGAAGCCCTTACTTTAGAGTAGGTGATGAAGGTAACTACTTGCTCTTTCTTCACAGACAAGAGATGGACATATAATCTTTATCATTAACTGATTAGATTTCCTCTCATAAGTTTTCTAAAGTAACCTTTCTACAGTCCTATCAATCTCAAGCTGAACAGACTGCCATTTCTGCTTTAAGTCTGATATCCCTTTTCCCCATCAAAGGACAGAAGAGAAATAGGAAGGGAAGGGTGTAAAGACTTATGCCTGACTCTGGAGTGAAATCAGGAACAGGAAAAAAATGCAGAGACTCTTGTGTGTTATGAAACAAGCATATGAGACTCAGTCAAATCAATGTACTTTGGTTCATCTACACCACCCTGACTGAATTCATGGAGTGGTTAATAATTCTCTAGAGCACTATTTTACATCCTGTAATATTAGTGGAACATTTTCAGAGTGCACATGTATGTATGCATATATATACATGAAAAAGGATTTTCTAGAATTTCAGCTAAGCAGGCTGAGTGCAAGAATATACTGTATTTACCAGTTTCTACCCACATCATCTGAAAATGTATTTTGTTCTCCCCCCCTACAGCTTCCTATCCTACAAAAAAAAAAAAAAGAAGGAGTTAAAGACATCCATCATTTTGTTTACCAACACAAGGTATGACCCAAACATAGTGCTGGGAAAGGAAACAAAGATAGCTGAAAAAATAGGATTATTAAATTCTGTAGTTCATTCAATACTACACCAAAATAGACTTCTTTACTCACAGTAAATCTTGTTTCCTCAGTACTACCCATCTATTCAAATGTACAGCAAGGGTAACTACTTCTTCCCCAGCCTGCTTACACAATACATCTGCTCCATTGTGACCAGCTTCTGATGTCAACACAGAAGGGAATTTACACTGATGAAAACTCCCTGTAATCTGCCTGTTTACATTATTTATATACGAAGAGAAGAGCAACAGATTAATCAACTTCTGTTGAAATGTATTATGTCCCCAAATCCAGCTCTTCAGAGATGATACATTATGGGAATATATTATTCTTAAACATTGCAGATGAACTATATCGGCCACACCGAATATACAATCAGTCCTTATATTAATTAAGTAATTCATCACTCCTGGTAGGAAAAAAAACAAACGAACCATAAAGAAATGAGATGTGGGAAAATAAAATCTTGTATCACTGAATACTGTGGTACCAAGACTTTGAAACAGAACAGAAAACCTTGAGGCTTGGTATTGCTGTTACCTTTTATTAACTCTAAGTGTTTTTCTCCGGGCTATTCTTTCCCAGTGATGCAAAGACTAATTACAGGACGCTCACTCATTAACTTTTTTCCCCCCATCAGACTAGGCCTGAGATTAGAAAGATGAGAAATGCCATTGGGCTCAATGAAGGAAAAGCATCGCAAAAAGATCACATAAAAAAAGTTTCCTTCATTACTTTGTACAGGGTGATGCTAAACTTACAGAAAACTTAGTGTAGCCACAACTCTGCTTCAAGCCTTCCTGGGGGGACTTCTGGTGAGTGTTTACAGTGAAGTGACCCTGAAGTGTATAAACTATGTCAACACTATAACAACTTAAAGCTGTATTAGTTCAAGACACCTTGTTTAAAACTAATTACACCTAAGCTTTCAATAGTGCCACAACACCATTATATGTTAAAGGGTAAGTGTAAACGAAAGCTAATATTCAATTTTTTAACAACAAAATACTTGAAGAAATGAGGTGTAGTGAGAACAGAAGGGTCTTATAGATTTCAAAGAATTACCACAAGATGACAAACTGTTCCTTTTGTTATAACAAAAGCAGACATCAAAAAGGGGAAAAGATGACTGCTATCAACAACCTCTTTTATACTGTCTTAGGAACAAGACTGACTGGCAGTAGCTGTTACTACTGGTCAGTGAAGGAATAAGCAGCTCATTTTAGCACAATACATGCAAATATACTTGTCCTATCTTTATTAATTGCTGCAGTATCTTATACACTAGAATTCTATCATCTGTCTAGACATCCTTCCCTTCCCCAGCCTGCACCAGCATCCTGAGAAGGAACTTTATTTTCAACGAAAAAAACCCCACAAACCCGAACACAACTCGCAAGATGTTAATCAGTCGACATAATTACCTCAAGCAATTAAAAAATAAGATGGCACATACATCTGCTTTCCATTTTTCTTTGTACACACAGTAGTCCTTTCTTAAAGCCCACTTCCCAACACAGTTTATGTAGACTGTGTGTAGAAGAACTCTTTAATATCTAAAAGCAATTTAACTTGTAACAGGCCACCAACAAATATGGAATTTCCATGACCAAGATAATGGTTTTATCTATCCTGTTTCCACCTGAATGGCTATAAAATTACTGATTTGTTCACTAAACAATACCAGATAAATTGATTTTCATTTGGACCACAGCACTGATCAAGTCCGAATTCAAGATTTATATTCACATAACAAAACCAGTACAATACTATTAACTATTAGTTACTACTCGCTATCAGTTACCAGTATCTGGGTACCTATGCAAGTGTATTAAAAACAAACATGATGGAGGTAAGACATAAAGGATACATAAGTCTTGAGTGCCACAAGACAAGATCAGATTAACTTCTAAAGCCTATACTCCTTGGGAAAATACAGCTAACTCAGGCAGTTCTAGCAAACAGTTATTATTAAAAAAGCCAGAAAAGGTGTCAAAATAAGAAAATGTATATTTGTTAAAAAAAATCCAGACATAGTTTGAATAAACAGAGATTGAGATATGCATTGAAATAAGCTTACTTATTTTACTGGCACCTTTTCTTAATATAGAACAAAATGACCACACCACAAGGGTAGTGAGGTAATATATTACTGGTTCCTTTGGTTTCAGATGTTAGCAAGATAACAGTATTGACATATTTGATCTCTAAGTTCTGTTCTCCAGTCAGACATCATTAAATGTAATACAAATGCTTCCTATAAAACACTAGAAACACTTTCACCCAGTGCTAGAGAGGCAATTCCAATCACTGGGCCCTGTCCTGTGCCTGGCCACTGTCTGTATGTACAGAGCAAGATGAGTTCACTCACCTTGACACCAGAAGCAATCTATGGGTTACTCTGTGGTTGAAAATTCAGACCAAAGGCTTTTAAAAATCTGCCTGATTTTTAAAATCTGATATATCAAATGATCACCAAGATCTTCCTCAACGAGATGAAGAAGTTATTGCTCACAAACTACCATTCATAGAAAGAGACTAAGTTACCATTAAAAACAACTCAGAAGAAGGCATGCAACTCTGAAATCTTATCCAGAGAGATAGTTTTGTCAGCAGAGAAAATGATGCTTATTCTAAGGCACCTGTAAAAGATAATAAGATGGGTGGAATAAAAGAAGACACTAGGGAAGAAGAAAGCTAGAAAAAAAACAAGTGAGGAGTGGAACAATGAATAAAAGGGTAAGTTATTCTTGATTACGATGTACAAAGAAGCAAACCACTGGCTAGCATTTCTTTGATATTTTTCAAGCCATCAATCCTTCTATTAATACACACCTGTCATCACAGTGTCTCTATATCCTTACAGAACTTTAAATCTGAGGATTACTCACGTACCACTCATGTCTCCTCTCATTCATATTACACATTAGTCACCCCAGTATGTTTCTGAAAGTATCTTGTAATAAATAACACATAAGCAATCAGCCCACAGTGTATTTTTTCTCACCAGCTAGAGACAGAGAATAGAACTGTCTGATGGGGTTCTTGTGCACTAATAAATTATTTATGTACCAAAGCTTCATTGACCTTACCTCATGCATTACTAGAATGAAAATCATATCACACTAAACCCCTCCTTTGTATTAAATTGGAGAACTAACACTGCTGTATTTTAAGGTTATAACTCTGCTTGGCCAGATTGTTGTTTACCCGCTCCTGCCTACATAGAGGGATGAAACAATTCAATAAAGAACAGATTATGTTTTGGATATATAATGAAGATTAATTCAAAGAACTTGTTTTCTTGAAAGTACTTTTCCATCCAAAAGTAAGAATTGGGAAGCTGACTGTGAATGAGTTATGGGATAACAGAGTAAAAAAAAAATAAACCCATTCATAAAAGTCATGTAAACCCTAGAGTGTCTATTAGTCACTTTTCTTGAAAGTTATTATTGCTCCTGCAAATATTAAAATGAAGATAAAAAACCTCAAACTACTATTTGCTCAAATACTTAAGCTACTATAGCCAAACTACTATTTACTTAATGATAAACTAGGTATTTGGACATGCATGAATTCACACATAAAGAAGAGGGGGCAGGTTGTGATAACTTAGAAGTTACAAACTGTACATGCTGTGAATTTTGTAGAACTCCTCTAAGAACTGATTTATAAGATGTTCTTTCCCACAATAATGTGCAATTCAAGTAATAAACAGAAGATTAATATATTTTGTATTAGTGGACAAACTGACATTAAGAACATATCCTTCTTCAAAGGCTGCATACAAAGGGTTCAAAACTGCATTTCCTTATCACAGAACAGCTGAGGCTGGAAAGGAACTCTGGAGGCCTTGTCTAAGAACCCTGCTCAAATAGGGCCACCTAGAGCAGAATGCCCAGGACCACGCCCAGATGGCTTTTGACTGTCTCCAAGGGTGGAGATTCCACTGGATTTCATTATCTGTGAATAGACTGTCTATAATACCAGTTATCCAGTTCAGTAAAAGCAAGCTGAAGGTAAAATAAGGGAATATTTGGTTCCAATAATACTGCATGCCACTCAGCAGAAGTTGTTCTTCAGGCAATATGTTCTTTTAGTAGGCTGCTCCAGCTAGAAAAGATATTTTGAAAGTTTTAAATTCTGAACAATTGTTGAATGTTCTGCAGACATAAATGTAAAAATATCATATTCATCCACTAGATATAAAAACACGAAAGACTTTTTGTTAATAAGTGTTGCCAGATATGCTAGAGGACCTGAAGATACACTCTTACCAAACCAGTTAGTGACTGCTGAGGCAGAATCCCTGACTGAAACACGTCCTCCTTGTTGGCATGAAAAACAGAGTGTGAAGGGAAAACAAAACTGCTACTCAAGAGTCAACACATACTGTTTTCAGAATAAGCTGAGAAGTAGTGTGCTGTACCAGTTCATCTGTAAATTCTCCTTAGCCACTTGCTGTATTCCTTTTCTCCTTTATAATAATTTATATTATTTTATTTGTGGAAACAAAAATGGAGGTCCTAGTATGACATCTTATAACCATGCAGACACACGTTGCCCAGAGACTACATCCAATAACGTATTTTCATAACCTGGCCTTGGTGTCAAATGGATTCTCTGTAAATATAAGAAATACTTCAGCAATTCAGAAGGAAAAAAATAAAAAGAGACTGAAAGACTTTCACCTACTGGGTTAAAAGTAGAATCTAGTTTATAGTAATGATTGCATGAGATGTTACATCAAAGTTAGTTCCTATTTTCTAACAATGTAC
Source organism: Pipra filicauda (assembly GCF_003945595.2). Classification (NCBI taxonomy): domain Eukaryota; kingdom Metazoa; phylum Chordata; class Aves; order Passeriformes; family Pipridae; genus Pipra; species Pipra filicauda. The sequence continues at coordinate 3,796,137 of NW_024104976.1, read as the reverse complement.
ACAAATGCACAGACTTTAAATAGTGGAACCAATTTGAGTTTCAATATTTTGGATCTTCCTTGTGTGCTATCTTCAATTATGTCCTCAGACCTTCATATTCTTATTGTACTACAACGACTAGGTAAAGTGACTGTGATTCCCCTCTCTCATGCCTCATAAAAATCGGGAAAAAATAATGAAAATATTAATTATTGATAGCTGTTTCTTCATATATATACCATCTAATGTCTAACACACTACTGTAGAAAAATACCTGCAAAGTACAATTATACGATCTAGTGTCATTATTTGAATATAGAAGTAGACTTTAAAGTAAACTCTACCATTAGCAATATTTAAATGCTTGTGTAACAGACTTTCAAGCTGACTATATGTTTATTGTAAATGTAGCTGTTCATGTACCAAAGAAGCTCTATAGTAGCTCACGCTTTGGATGCTCATTACTACGAAATAAAATCTTTGGCTACAGGCATAATTTTTCATCTTTAAAATGAATGTATTAGATAATCACTTTGCCAAGGCAGATAAAGAAAGCAAAGATTCAGTCAAGGTGACAATTACCATCTGGCCAGCTACCATAATTATTATGCTCCCAATTAAATGCACATGCAATATTATTACATTAACATTACGGTGTATGTTAATATTGAACATCACCAGATTTGTGTATTATTAGAGGTATTAAAGTTATATATATGTCTGTCTGGTTTGAAGTCTGACAATACATCTGTGTCAACACCCTCTGTGAGTTAAGTTCTTTACTCTTCATACATGGATGCTACGATCTACACTCTTTTGTCTTTCCTCTGCACCCTTCTCTCTCCCAGTTTTGGGGACTGACTACCTATCTGAGTGCTTCCTGGGAGTACAAATAAGGACTGAATTAAAATAAGGACAAACATGAAATCAATTTAGACTTTCCCTGTTGTAAGTACCTAATAAATTGCCCAGATGATAGAGAGCAGTGCTCACCAGGGTGAATATAGAACCAACAATGCCTTGAAAACTGCTAAAGAAAGCAAGGTAATGTCTGAACACTCTAAATTGAATGCATACATTTATAAATCTATAAGAAAACCAAGAACAGTGTGCCATTTAGTTCTTTTTTTAAGATTTAAATCTTGTGAAATCTAATTTTGAAATTACTGAAGTTCAAAGCAACACAATAACCTACAAACACGTTTGACTAAACATGTTCAGAAAATTCTTTCAAAACAAACTTGTGAAATTTTAGACTTTTGACTTCTATTTCACCTCAAGTAAAACCAGACAGAAGCAGAATTTTTGCCACCAAATTCAGTGGAAGCAGGATTAAGTACTATACAAAATTTAACATCCAACTTTGGTGAGAACAATGTTTTACTTAAAAGAGTATTAAAATATTATTACCTCCAGCAAGAATCTTCTCTTCCAAATCATTCATTTGTTTCTTGTATGCTTTTAAAGCAGCTTCTTTGAATGACGGCCGTATTCTTTTTTTCTTTGGAATTTCAATAACTGTCTCTGGGACATTCTGATTTTCATCTTCTCTTATTTCTACCTCAGGAACCACATTGCTTTCAACTTCTAATATCTCTTCACTGATCACGCCGTCAAACTGTGTGTCATATTGCTCCTCTGGCAGCATTGCATACGGAGTTTCATACAAAGACTGCTCCAGTTCATATTCCTGGACTTGCTCACTAGTTTCACTACTATTAGTTCTGTTTTCTAGTTTAGCAAGCACCTGTTCCATTACTTCTACATAGTCTGTTTCGTTCTCACCAGACGGTTCAATTAAGTCTTCCTCATACTCTGCTTTGTAGCAATAAGGCTCAGCATAAACATCAGAATCGAGTGTTGTACTTGACTCGTTTGCAGTAGACTGAGATAAAGTTCTGAACCTTCCCATAAAAGATGATCCACTGTCTTCGTATCCACTTAAACTTTGTGTACTTTTATTCCAGACTACTTCTAAAGCTGACTTAGCACGTTGAAGTGTAGATCCAAATTTAGGAAAGCTGAAAGCCTTATCAGAAAGGTCTATGCTCAACCGGCTATGCCACGATTTAGGGGCTGTTTCTTCTGAATCATCACTTGGTAGTTCACTCTGACTTCGGTACATCATCGGCAATCTGTTTTGATTCTGATAAGAGGACATAGAATTTGTATCCTGATAATCATCATATTGACCAGTCCACTGACTTTGTGTTTCACTATCAAGGCCTGGACATGATGGAGAAGTACCATCTAGGGTGAAATCATAGCTTTCAGTATCATACTGGAGGTCAGAACCTTGGCCCTTTCCAAAATCCGTCTGTTGATCTGAAGGGCTGCTCATATCATACACAAAAACTTCCTGTGTGGATGTGTCTAGGCCCAAATCTGCCCCTTGTTCCAACTGATTCCAGTCTTTCCACGGGGAAAGATCATCATGTAAAGCAAGCTGAGTATCACTATAGTGGTTTCTGTCTCCAGATGCACAGATCATTCCATTGCTTACTCCACTATCAACAGTTTCTATGTTTTCTATTTCATTTTGCTCTGGATGCTGTTCCACGTCTTGGACAAAAGTCTGTTCCTGGGAACTGCCATACCAGTTTGTAGAATCATCTTGCCTTCGTTGCCAAAGTTCTCGATCAGAGGAAGACAACAGTGAACTGCCATTTGTTCTGCTAAAATACTGGTTTTCTGAAAAATCCTCAGAGTAAGACTGACACAATTTTGAGAAATCTGACTCTGAACGGCTAAGCTTTGGTGTTGCAAAGTCATTCTGTAAGTGCCACAAAGGAGTCATGTCTGAATAATAGGCCTTTGATTGTTTCTCCAGATTGTCAAATTCTGGTGACTGATTGCCATAACTTCTATTTGAAAAGGTGCCATTGTCAGCAGTTCTTTTAAGGTCTTTAGTGTTTGGGGACTCAGTAATCCCCTTTGTAGTGCTTGTTTTTATTTGAAATGCTGATTTAGATATCTTTGCATAACTGTTCTTATTTATATCTGATTCCAAGTCTTTATCACTGTCAGGTGACTCCCAGTCATGCATTTTAGATTTTGTCTCCACAGTTAAAAGTTTCATATCCATACTTTCATATGTCTGAGAAGAAGGTAGTCCTCTTTCTTTTTTGTCTTTTATGTCATGGGAAAATATATCTGTAGAAATTCCAATGCCAGTTCCCTTAAGTTTATAAGACTTTTTTAAAATCAAATCTCTCTGTTGTGACGACTCAAAGTAAACAAGAATGGGTCTTGGCTTTGCATTTGGACAGTCTCTTTGTTGCCCCAATCTTTGGGCAAATTCAATTTTAATAGTGCTTTGTGCCTCTGAGAAGCCCATTTTATCTATCAGTATTTTGTAAACTATGCTTTCAGTTTTTTCCAGTCTCTCTTCAGGCACGTTTAGAAACCTAAGACTTGCTTTGTTTCCTGGATGGCCTATCTGCTTAATGTAGTCATGGATGTCCCGGGTTTCTCTTCTGGACTGTACAAACCCAGTTCGCAACTGTTCGATTTCATTTTGCACAACTTCGACACTGCTGGAAATTTCATCAATTGACTGTTTCAGAGCATTAACATGCCCTCTTAATTCAGAGAGTTCTGTTTCAATTTGACTTATTCCCTGAAGCTCTTTAAAGATCATTTCCATAACATCATGGGTTTGACTAATACAACCTGTCGAACTAAAGCCAGGTTCAAGAGTGTTTGATTTCTGGTGACGCCCAGTTCTGTCCAGAGATTTACTTCTTAATCCCCATGTTTTCTTCCATGTACTTAGTTCAGAGTCCGATGAGACACATTCTTGGCTCTTTTTCCATTTCCTTAGTTTTCGTAAAGCTCCCAGTTTCAGTGTGTGCAAAGTGCGTTCTCCATCTGAGCTTCCATCGGATGGTGCGAGGCTGCTCAAGCTTTTCCTGTTGCGTCTCACAGGCATTGTGTGGGATGAGTATTCGTTCTTCTTGCTATTACTTTTTATTTCACTTAAAGAGTCAGAACACGAGCTATCATTTGAAGACAGATCTTGAACTATATCTTCATTATTAGTGTGTGCTACCAAAACATGCCTTTGAAGTCCATTGGCAATAGCAACTCTGTAACTGAATGTTGGCGAAAGGGAAAATTCTCTATTGCTTTCCTGTTCTTCAGTTGATAAGTTGCGAGCAGATGGGCACTTGGCAATCTTTTTAACGGTGCTTTTTAAAGTATTTGAAAATTTTGGATTCTTTGTATGTCCAATCTGAGTAAAGTCTTGTTCCTTTTTGCTCTGACAACTCTCTTTCCTTTTTGTACTATTTCCCGATTTCTTTGTAAACATTCCTTTGCGGATCTTATATATGTAAGATGAGATCAGGCTCTTTAGGAGGGCAGAAACCATGGAGTGTAATTTATTTCAAGCTGTTTCCACAAAACACCATTTTTGATCCAGACAAGTATTTGTATCTCCAACAGGATCATCATCAGTGGGGACCATATCCATTATAAACTATTGTTGCTCTGGAATAATTTGACAGAAAAATACAAAAAAAAAAAAGGAAAAAAAGAGAAAAGAATCACACATCTGCTTGTTGGAAACAAAATCCTGAAGGGGTTTTGTATGTCTTGCAAAATCTCCCTCTGTTGCTCATGGCTTCTTGAAGTGTCTAAAAAGGAGGGAATGATGTTACAATGGCTGCCAAGCAAACTTATCATTCAATAATACTGATGTTGTTTTAACTAGGTTACAATGGAAACACAGACGATTCCCCATAATTGTCTGAACAGATTTTTTCATGAATAATTGAAACTGAAAACAGTTCTAGGAGAATATTTTTAACATAAATGAATAAGCTATACTTATTTACAGGCTTCTTCCTCCACTTTAATTCTCTGACTTTAACAGAAATATTCGTATTAATGCTCTGTGTTTTCTTTCAGAGTAATGACATTTCAATTTAGATCCATATGATACACAGCAGTGATCAAAAAACAGACAGGGAAGCAAGTTGTTACTATCTAGTAAAACAGAAGTAGAAAGTTCTCTCTTGCTTTATCTTTTGGACCAAGGTTGGATTCAGATATAACAAGTGAGTATTGTATCCATGAAGTACTGTTCTATCTTGATGTTGGATTATACACATGACTATGGTTTGGGAAATAAATGCTTTCTTTTAATATCAAACTTTAACAAGGTCTGGTAAGCCAGGACTCAAAAGTAAGCATATCTTCTTTGTTTCTTTTCTTTAAGAAGTAAAAAAAAACACAAACAAAAAAGGCATAGAAAATAGTAGAAAATCTTAATGACAACTGATGGACCTTCTCAACTAGGTTACTAAATTTGACATTGTTCTGGTCACAGAAAGAAAACATCAAACCTACACAAACCAATATACAGATATGATTTAAAAGTTGCAGGACAGAAACAGGTGCCATTATAACAGGAAAGCTGTTTGATCTAAAAGAAGACTAAGATTTCATGAGGTATCTGGAAGCTTCTATTCCATAAAACAAAAGCTTGTATTCTATAGAAATGTGGTCAACACGCTTTAAACACGTAAATGTATTTTTGTACAGCATATCATTCACCTCCCAGTTTCATTGCTGCGGAATAAAAACAAGACAAATAGCTCAGAAAAATCCAACAAAGAAGTTCTTAAAATGACCATTTTGGTTTCTAAAGCAGCTAAAAATTCTTTGGCAGAATATTATTTAGATACATGGTATATGAAGGGTTAAAAATTGCTCTGTGGTGTCTTCAGAGGCGCAAAGAATATGAACTGTCTTTCTTGTCTGCAAACAGCATGGCACTGTGTGAAAGATTATGGAACACTCACACACCTCAAGATCTAGTCTTTGCATAACACGGTTTGTCTTTACTGACCTTACTGTTAAACTCATGCAATGGTCAATAATAAACACTAACCACTGATTCACACTGCAGCAGCAAAATGCACTATGCTGCGGAAAGCACAGGGAGAACTGCTAAAAGCCTGGTTGGCTTCTGGAATCCTGGAACAGAGGATGTGAACAGACTTATTTCTTTTCCAGTTATAACAAAATTGGAATGCAGACCAAGAGCAAGCAGAACAAGAATAAACAACATTGTTCATCCTTTCCAAAGTTACTACCTATTATTTTATAAAAAGCTGAAATATCTGTTGGATATGAGTCACGTTTATAATGTATCATCAGCACACCCCTTGCCACTTCTTTTTCTTGTAGGCTTATGCCTGAAGTCAGAGTATTAAGAGTGAATTAAGAGCAAGCAACGTTTGGAAGCAAAGGAGTGCTCAATGTGACTGCATGCAATTTTCAAGGAGTGCAAATGGCATCTCTCAAAATATTGCACAGCTTTCACTACAGCCAAGGCTGCCTGGTTTTCACATATTATTAGTAGCGAAAGGAACCATCCTGGGACACTTTTCAATGTCAAAGGCATCTTTCTAGGTGTAGAAACACTTGTTAACAATTCAGCTCTTACACTGAATGTTTGTAACCATTTATTGAATAGGATTTAAGTGTGACTGCCTGCCTTCTATGCCCACACAGAAATAGATTTTTAAATGCCTTCTTATATAAACTTCACTTGGATAACTTGGACATTCTTCAAATGACTTCAGACCAAGAATGAATAAACAAGCTAGAAGGCTTGTTTCCTGTCTCTGCCTAAAAACATCAAGAAATAATGAAGTTATCACTGGAATCTGGAATATTTCCATTCATTTTAAATAAGCTTTAATGCTTCTCTGTAGAATAATCTTGATTTCATAGCCAGCCAGATATATATATATATATATGTTTGACCTACTGTCTAACTTATGCTTTTTATCAGAGATAATTGAAAGTATTACAAGTAGGTACACATTCAGCACTCAATTTGTCAGAAACCCAGTTTCTGACAATGCCATAGTCAATTAAAAACTGTACTGTTACAAACACAGGGAGATCTGCTAAATGGAGCAGATTTATGTTCTCTCATGCGAGTTCTATTCCATCTCAGCTGTATTAGTCATATGATCTGTTAATCAGTTTACAGCCTACCATTGCACTGTCAAAAACTCATTTTCTAAAATTGTCTATCTACACACAGAATCAAGTTTGAGTCATTATAGAGCTCATCCATTTCTTTCTGTAAAGATTTACATGGGTTGTTCTTAATATTTTAAATCAGTGTAGGTTAAAACTTTAGAAAATAAGGAACATTCTTTTAAGAAGCACATAGGACTAAGTAATTATTTGAATGATCTGAAAGCTGTCATTCAGATATTTTCTGGTTTTATTCAGGTCTCCCAATAAGCCATCAGGACCTGATTTTTTAAATTTTTACTTTCCTTGTTTATTGAATTAAAACGATTTATATTATAAAGTTGAACACCATTGAATTAACCCATTCTAAGCATAAGGAATCAAGTTGAAATGATACAGTAATGATGTATGGACTTTATGCTAGATGGTTATAGAGCAGGAAACTGGAAAGTGTTATGAATTGTGAGATTAGAACGAAAATAAATTGTTAATGGGTTTCTTCTATAAAGAAAGGACACAATGGCACTTCCATCAACTTTTTACCCATAGCAAGTCTGAAAATAGACATTTGCCAATCAACATGATGGTGAAAAGGTAATTTGGATACTGTTGACAACAAAGCATTGTCAAAATAAATATGTCAGTTGGAAGCATCACTTATAAAGGATTCTTTTCCAAGTCTAAAACTAATGTGTCAGGTAGAAGGGGGGTGGAGTGGGTTGGGTTAAAAATTACACCTTTTTAAACAATGCGAGCAGTGTATTCTAGTTACATGTCTGAGCACCAGACCCTCATAGATTCCAATTTTTAAAAATTATTTAAACAAATCCAGCCCTTTATTCTTATAAAGAAAATTGAATCATCTTAAAAACATGATTTCAGTATTTAAATAGAATAGTTAGATCACTGCTGAGCTTCTGTTCAGCCCCCAGTAAATAAAGCTGTAGAGCAGCAGCTCTCTCCATTCAGAGGTAGCTTTGTGGATGCAGACTGTTCCCTTTAAAAAAAGCAAGAACCAGGCAGACCCACAGCCTTGCTTAGCCTTTACACTGTGAATCAACGGCAAGGGGCCTGTGTGTATTGGAAAGGGACAGGGAAGAAGATGACACTCAAGTGCAGTGTCCCTCTATAAAATGCCACACGAAAGTTTGTGTTCACAACACCAAGACAGTAGAGGAAAACAAAACAAACCCAGACAGTCTTTTTCTGCAGCAATACCACTTTGTATTACTACCAAAATAGTCACTACTCTCTACAGACAGCAACATCTTTTTTTGATGTGCAAAATGCTTCACAGGAATTAATTAATCACACATAACAAAAAAATGTAAACTATTTACTCTGCAGTCACAGAAACTGAGGCTAAGAAAGGTTATCTTACTTTCAGGAACACAAGGAAACAATAAAAGAATTCATATGCACAGATTTATTAAGTATGGTATTTTACTAGTCTTAAGGTTGCCTGGGAATAAGGTTCTCTTGACATAACTGTACTTGCCCTCAGTGCATGTCTCTTGGGTGAAACCTTTGCTACTTTCCTTTAAACAAGGTGTATACTCCAGAGAGCTTCATTAATTTACTATAACAGTGGCATTATACTGACAATCATCTCAGATGACCTAATTCAGAAGAACTTAATTTAGAACAATTATCTGCTCCTTTACATTCTTCTTAAATTCTCCTCGTAATCTTAAATACTGACACTTTTAATGTGCATTATTGGTGAGTCTTTCAAGGTAAGGTGGCACATCTTAATACTGCACAAGCTACATGGATGGCCTGCCTGCAGACCCTGGCAAAGGTGGAGGCCACAACAATGGAGTAGTCCTGCTTTCTCTTTTGGATAATTACTCTTTGTTCCAGGAATTCCTTAGATTTTCACCAGTAGACCTTTGTCCTACTAGATTAGCCCCTCCAACATTCCCACAAAAGCGTGGAGTGTTATCAGCAGTGTCTACTTTTGGCTAAAAAGCTATTCTTATTTTTCACCAAAATGATTTGGAAAGTTCACTATATCTGCTTATTTATCTAGTGAAATTTCTTTATGGATCCTGCTATCAGTGTATCTGACCACCACTAAATATGTTGCATTCTCTACTTATAGGAAGTGTTATAAATACAACTAACCACTAAATTGTTTTTTCAAACCCCAATCTAAGGGGTTATGCTTATGTTTTAGCCCACAAGACCCACCACTGTCCTGAAGAGCTTGCATGTATATTCATCAGGTATAAGGTAGAATCCAACCTAAATTTTTAGCAGTTATACTGCTCATTATACTGGTCATTCATAGCTGTAACATACCTGTTCTTTCAGCATACAACTTAATTGAGTTTAAGGATGACAGATTCAAGCAGCACAGGCTTAAAACTGATTTTCACTCACTGTGATTTAGAATAGAGTCCGAAACAGAAATCACATATAGAACTTTGCGCATTAGTGAATGAACTCAGTTACTTGCAATTAAACTACTTTGTAATATATAGAAGCATATTGTCTTCAGGAGAGCTGAGAAGAAAATGTAAATTCCCAGCACGCTAGGATGAGTAATTATTCCGGAAAGAAAAGTCATCCTCACTGCTCCCCCACTGCTATGACCACTATGGGAAAAAAGAGGACTTTTTTGCAGTAAAAGATAGGGGTTTTTTCAATTACTGTTGAAGACAGACATGAGTTGAAAAAAACCTCTCACTATTTCGCAATAATTTCCATAATTACTTTTTTTAGTTACACTATTCTCCACACCTTTGTGTGTATCTGTAATATTTATGTTTTTCTCTAAGAAATTTTGTTGCACCAACTGTGAGGCTAAAGTTGTCATTCAGTTATTTATGAATTACTAATGAAATTGTTGAAGACAATTTTACAAAAATGAAAATGATATTTGAAGCAACTGTTTTTAAAGGACGACGGCCTTGACTAGAACTAAAACCAAAGGAAGAGATGGGCCAAATATAGCAGATTAATACTTAGATGTAAAAAGCTACTGAACAGATTCTAAAGGTAAAAAGTGCTCCATTGGGAGCTGTCCACAGACAGCTTAGCATGGGGTAATTGAGGGTACTAATGCACACAAGAATAAGACTGCAAATGACTTGGAACACAGCTTCAATGCTGTCTGACTAAATGTACTAACCTTTTTCTCTTTAATGTTTCTAGTTGCTTCCTCAACTTTTTCAATTAAAAAAAGGGGGGGGAAAACCACTCCAGTGTATAAAGAAGGTGGCAGTAGTGACTCCCCCCCCTTTTCAGCTGACTATATGATGTGTGCTGTCCTACATAAACTTATTTTTAGTCAATACTCTTACTTCAAAAACTGCTAAAATTGAGATGATTCCACCTAAGAGTTCATTCCTATTTAAGTGGAGACTACAAAAGGAATGGAAAATGTGGGAAGGGAAAAATTATTTGCTGACAACATGGGGATTATTGTATTACTAACTTGTTACCAGACATATTAGCTTCTCAGTTAGGCTATTACCTGCATGCTATTAAGTCAGATTACCACAAATAAACAAGAGTTGTACAGTATAGAATATATAGAGAATACAGAATAATCAGAACCTACCTAGTGCCTTTTAAAAGATAGAAAGCATCAATATACAATTGACGAAATCTCAGTTTCTATCCTTAATTTCATCTGTGTTTTAATAAGGAGAGTTTTTCAGACATTACACACTGAGAAGATAAATGATTTAATTTACATGGAAGCATAACACATATGTAGAGAATATGCTTGCAGTATACTGAGTATATTCAAAATTTCTTTTAATAATAACATTTCAAACTTTTCAGCAACCTAAACTGGTATTGATAATAATTCCATCAGAAAATATAATGTAAAAAAAACCCCCTCAATTTTCTTTCAGGTATGGATTTTTAATCCTCTAACTGTACTGGCCTGAGCCTTAGAACAGGCAACACACTGCCCTGAATTAGATCCCTCTTGGACAGAGTTTGCCATGAGGTCTGTGACCATGTGTACACTACACCACTCTACAGCTTTGATTTTTTTTGTTTCCTTGGGGGTTTGGGGAGGTTTTTTTAAAAGCATTTACAGAAATTCCTGGTGAAATATTTAGATTAAGAGAACAATTTGATATGGGCAAAATGGTACTTGTAGCCCTCTAGATTCCATCCCATGTGTTCTCTAAATTCTAGTAAACTAATAATTACAGGACATTTTTAGAACATAAAATTATGAAACAGGCAGCTTTTATAAAGAGGCCTTTCATTTGATAAATGGTAGCAATTACTGAATTTGAAAACTGCCACAAGCACAAACCACTACAAGTACTGCTGACAACAACATACACCAGGATGAGTAGGCACACACAGATAAAAGCCACGCTTGTTAAACATGTGAAAGGACTTTCATTGATGAGGATGGTAGATATTAAACACAATTTTAAATTTGTTGCAAAACTTTATAAGGAAAAAAAAAAATCTCTGCTTTCTTTGCTACAATACAGTGAGTAATACTTAGATTTGCACCTGAAAGTAAGACCCTCTGCTTTGGAGCTGTCAATTGAAGTGAACGACACAAGTGAGAAAAACAAAACCTGCATAAGAACCTTCTTGGGTGCCAAAGAATTTTTATGCTTCAGAGCTGTATTGGTCTCAAAAGTCAGAAGCTGTTATACTACATTCTTCCTAGATTTTCACAACACTACAGTTAAAAGAAAACTTGGGATTTTCAGTCCTCCTTGATGCTTTAATGAATTGTGAGATATTCTGAGCTATCAGTCTTCTCCTCCTGAGTAACACTCTGGAATCCCAATACTTCACCTGAGATTTCCTAAGTGTTTTCACAGCAATATACAGTCATTATGATAATGATATGGTGACATCACTACAGCACCAAGCAAATAGATAGTGACAGAAGACCTTTATACAACTCTCCAAGTTGTGTGCATTCCACCTAAAGAAACCTCATATATATTGCATCATGGCTTCTTTCTGTAGGAAAGGTCTTTGAGATGACAGTCAACCATAATTTCTGTCCTATTACCCTTTACAAAAATAATTTATGACGAACAAAACATGTTTTAACCTTAAATTCTACTTTTGACTCTTAGTGTTCTTAGACTTAACAGCATTCTCTCATTGCTTTCCTCAGTATGTTGATTTAAATTGTAAGAATTACCACTGATTTTTAGAACATTCAAATGTATCAAGTAACCTTCCATTTTCAATTGTCAAATCATAGCTGTGTATTACACTAAATAAAGGCAACTATTTTATATAATCACCAACAGCTTCAATCAGAAAACAAGCATTGTATCACCTTCTCTGTGAAAAATAACTACAACTTTATGGACAGAGTTTATTTCTACTTCAGAAAGCAATTATTGTTACCCCAATGAATGTTTTTCAGGCATAAGAGTTCCTGCCAACCAAGAGTTAACATCAGTATTAAGATGCTGGAATTGATATTAACTCTTTTTGGATCAACATGTTATTAAAAAAAAAAAATCTTTCTTAAAACTGGGCTACATTCAAATTTGAAATGCAACAGAATGCTGTGAGATATTTCAGGACTAATGAACAATCAAATAAGCACTACCTAAGTGGGTTTAATACATTCTACTGGACATTATAAGATGTGTCCTTAGTTTAAGGGCACATAGCATTATGTTCTATTTCACTTATAACATATAATCAGTAGTCAGCAGAAAGAAAATATTCTTAATAAGACAAAAAATGCAAAAAAGAGCCAGGTGACTAAAGAAAGTTAAGGGTTAATGAATACAGTCAGATTTTTATATCTGCATAATTCTTCCTCTTAAAGCAAAATGAACCCTCAATCTCACAGTAAGAAATTAGTTTCAGCTACTATTACTTGGCCTCTGAAATTGCAGAAGGCAAAATGCTGATGTTATCTTCTTGAACCTAAAAGAATGGACAAAAAAGTATTAAATATCTCTGGTGGTTTTTTAGGTTGGGCTTGGGGGAGGTACATGGAGAGGGTATTCTAAGACACAGATTTAGCTGTGGAACAGAATCAAGCCTGTAGTCTAAGCAAGCTGCCTCTTCAAAAGAAAGCTGCAGGGTGTTCATCTTGAAGATTAATCAAGACCCAGAAATACACAAGCATCCATAAAGCTCAATTTATTACTAATCCTGTCACAAGTTAGGAAAAAAGTACTGACATATATAAGAAAAACATACTATATTTTCACTGTGTATTCGTATAACTAATTTATTTATCTTTTTATACCAATTAAAATGTTCCAACTCACTGAGAAATCAAACACCACGCTGTCTTACTCAACTTACATTGTGAAGTTGGTACCTTACAAAATTACCCCCCCCACTTTTTAATGAAGTGTTAATTCCAGAAGCCCAGACAGTTTCATCAACATTATAGCATTAGAAAGCGAATCAGTTACAAACCAATGCATTGCATTAGCAAGAACAGTGGGAGGTACATTCAGAATGAAAATACGGAAAGGAAACAAAGGAAGCCGAAAACTGTATGTAGACTAGACACAAAAATAAAAAAAAGCATACATACCTGGATTAAATTCTTCTTAAAAATAAAATACAAATTACATACCACCATCTTTATATTATTTTCCATTTATGCAGAAACACTGTACACAAATCCATTACTATTTAGCTGTTCTTCCTCCAGCCTTAGAAACGGCGCGATACAACATGAGGCTGCTGCTCAGTGCTCGCACTCAAGTGCAGTCAGGCATGCTGCTAGTCCGCAACGGTATCTGCCCGAAATTCCACGGTATTCCCTAGGCAGCGTTAAGTGGGGGGGTTTATCCTCCCTCTCCCATGTCCCCCCCCCCCTCCTACAACTTGTGCTAACAGCTGAGAGTAATCATGGTGTTAGCTACTAATTCATTCCGCAGCTCAGTTTTATTTCTCCTCTATAATAGCAGGGCAGGAGTCAGTGTCCTGCTCCCGTTCAAAACCAACATCAGCACGGGAAAATAGTAATCATCCTGGTGTTTTATGTGCTGGGAACTTCACCCACTGCTGTTTTCTCCTGCCACTGCTTCCGAATGCAGCATTCCCTGCAATAGGCACAGCCCTCCTGCGTGGAAAGGCAGCCCCTGTGCTTCACGGATCCAGGCAAATGGGCTGACTGAGAAAGCTCGCTCACAGAGGCAGCACATGCAGTGCGCCGTGAGAGCTGGCAGGTGCACCAGTGGCCGCAAGGATAACAGTGGGAGATGGTATCTCTTGCTTGGCAGGGCCATGTTTCAGCCTAACCTTTTATTTATCGGTCTGACATGACCCAGAGAAACAACTGTATAGCTGTTCTTTCAGCAGTGCTTTCATCAACAGCTGATCATTTTTGCTAATGAATCTGCTAAATAGCTTCTTAACTACCGTCATTCCATGATGATTTAAGGGTGCTCCAGATAATAGGAAACATATCACTCAGCTTCCATAAAAAGTACTTTGCATGTTCCCAATTAATACCTAGACAATAGGACTCAGTCATTTGTTTACTGCAACTCAAATAGCAGAGTGGATTATTATTGTGCATGCAGTGAGTAAATTATCCTGTGCAGAACACATCGGGCGTTTTTCACAAATGTTAACAGGTTTAGCAGTGTGTTTAAGGCCTTGGACGTATTGATATTCAAAACTAACACCTGAAGAACATGAAGAACTACAAAAATGCATCCAGAATGATCCTATATAAAACCATTCTACAAAGTGTACACATAGCCCAAGTGTAAATCTTTCACAAAACATGTGTACAGGCATAAAACCACGGGTATGTTATCTTTAATCTTGGGAGACAGACTGACTGAAATGCCATAACAAATATTAAATTATGTATGTTTCCTGCATAAAAATAAAAACCCCCAAACTTTGGACATTCTGGTAATAGCTGCCACATTTGTAACAGAGAAGCCTGTAATTCAGTTACTTACTTAAAAAACGTATTAAGGATACTTTGAGTAAAAGGCAGCACTTAAGAGTGTTTAATGATTTCTAGTAATAGTTAAAAGTTATTGGTTGTAGTTTTCACTTTGTCCAATTCTTGTATTATTGTTAGCAATGTCATCTTGGATGCAATGCTTTACATACAACTTATCAATTGAAAAGTTCTCTTACATATAGTTGTAAAATTAATATTTTGGATTTTTTGTATATCATTGTAAAAATAATTATGTACTGTTATATTTATTATGTCCTGTTGAAATGAATGCAACCCAGAAATACTCCATTAATTAGATTTATAGTTAAGAGCCAGATGAATGGATGCTTTGTTCTTCAAATCTTATTGTAGTTATTAGCCTGCAGCAATTACTTAATATTCTGTCTAAACTGAAACCAACTGATTCTTCATATCTGCCATGTTGCATGCCAACAAAATATACAATAAAACTTTTATTGTACAAGATTGTACAAAACTTCTATTGCACAATAGGAGATATTCCACTGGTATCAATACTCAGTGATACAGTCATAACTACATGAGAAGTAGCAATAATCCCTCTCAAAATCAACAACACCACTCATGTAAGGATTAAAACTGGTCTTGAGACTACAGACAATAAACCCCATAAATATTGGGACTGTTTTGCAAAAATATAATGTGTTTTCATTTAATAAAAAAATGTGTTCACAAAAAAAGTTAACTCATAACACTTAATGTCATCTTCAAGGAAGTTCTTAAGTATTGATGCTGTTTATACTAATCTATTACATCACCACATGTTGAATGTTTCATGTGGAAGCCACTTATTTGATAGCCCAGCACAAGCAGGACATTTTGCTCTCCCACTTGCATCATCTAATTGATATTTCAGAAGGAAATATAAACCCAGACATCAATCCAAAAACCTCCAGAATCAATCGTGACTTATCTTCCCTGGAATTAAAATTCTATGTAGAACTTGCCAAGGCAGAAAAATGCTGATTTCGCTTATAATGAGACCAACCAAACAAGAACCAAGTTTCATATATAAATACATACTAATTACTTACTTACAAGTGATGTCATAACCAAGTTGTCTTATACCTCTGTTCAGCCCACCCTCACTAGATATGATGTTAGGAACTTCCTATAGTATGAGCAGTATTAATTGTGTCCAGTAGCTAACATTCTCACAGTTCTGGAAGCCAATACTTGTAAGTCAATGACTGGAAGGAAACTCCAGTGAACCTAGAGGAGGCATCCATGCCAGCCTTTGATAAACTAACACAAAGGAGCAGTTTGCATGTGTGGGCCACAAGTGTTTTTGTGGTTACTTGCCAGTATTCTGACACGTCGATGAAGCTGACCTTAGAGAACCATAGCTTTAAGTATTCCCACTGATTTACTGTATTTCCCAAACATAATGCTAAAGATGAAACTCCCACACGTAGAAGGAACAGGAGAAATACACGTATTTACAGGTGAATATATACACAATGTACAGAGTTGCAATTTGTTACACAATTCTAGCTAATCCCTGTGGCTTAATGGACAAAAAAGTGAAAACCCACCCAAACCAAACACCATCACCACCCACCCCAAACCATATCCCAAACAAAAACCCCAAAGGGCAGCTGCAAGCCTTCATCCAGAAAAGAGTTATTCTATCTGCCTTTTTCCAGGATTACATGATTATGACTTTCAGAGATGATTCTTTGAATTCTTAGAAATAAAAGCCCATCCTCTGAAAATATTTCAGTAATTTATATCACTGTTTTTGCATAATAAACCCGACATGAAATAACATGTGACTATTTTAGATATTATTTGACAATTTCTATTGTTTAAATGCTGACAATGGTAAACTGACAGAACAACTTCGAAGTAATTTATATTTTGTGATGGATTTCATGATGGAAAGTTGGAAAAGCTGTCACAGAGTTAAGCTCTCTCCCACATGACACCTCCCCAGCCTGCTTAAGGGATGGTTATTTCTTCCCTTTTATCTAAGAAAGGACCGTGTCAATTCTTAAACCTAATCAATTAATGTAAGAGAACTCTAACGCTGCAGTCAAACCACGCTGCTGTGGCCGGACAGGCCGGGGATGAGGCCGGGCAGGGCCCTTTCCCGAGGGATGCGCCGCTCCCGGCGGCCTCGCCGCTCCCCGCGCGCCCCCTGCCGGAAACATCCCACACCCGCAGCCCTTCCCAACGTTTCTAAAAGCGCATGGAATACATCCTCTCCCCTCCACTTTTTTATTTATTTACTTTTTTTTTTTTTTTTGGAAGCGCGCACACAGAGTTTAAACTATATTTTCCTTTTTTTTTTTTCTATGCAATTATTATTTTACTTACTGTAAAGCTCAGCGTTTTCACTAAAAAGATAGGGGCTATGTTTTGGATGTATGCTGAAAACAGCACTGATAACACAGGGGTTTTTGGTTATGCTGAACAGTGTTTACACAGAGCCAAGGCCTTTTCTGCTTCTCACCCCACCAGCAAGTAGGCTGGGGGTGCACAGGAAGCTGGAAGGGGACACAGCTGGGACAGCTGACCCCAAATTACCAAGGGGATATTCCATATCACATGACATTATACTGAGCACATAAAGCTGGAGGAAGAAAGAGGAAGAGGGGGGATGTTTGGAGTGTCACTCTTACCCTCCAATTCTGTCCCCCATCCCACTGGGGGACGAGCAAGTGAGAAGCTGTGTGGGGCTTAGTTGCTGTCTGGGCTTAAATCACAATAGGGTAAACTCATTGGAACAAAAGTGACCTAGAGAGGAAGAATTACAGCATCTCCCTTCCACAAAACCTGCAGTCATATACTTAAATTCAAGTGTATACTTAACAGTGCTACTAACTACAGTAATCAAGAGCTGTTTCAAGATTTGTCAAGAGTGGCAGCAGCCACTATACAGAAAGGTATAGCAATAAAGAGCACACCAACAAACTTGAAAAGAAAAAAAATATTTGGCAGTGAACTAAAACAAGCAACCCCATTAATCCGAAAATGGTTAAAGAGGGTAGATGGCAAGAAAGATCCATAATGATGAAGTAGACAGATGCTGCAAGGATTCTAGAAAACTAGTGCTTTCAACGATTGTACCCACAGTGCTAGGATTGCCAGAGCCAAGAGTTACATCTTTTATCATAAATCTGGAAGCCAAGTAATTTGCTCTCCTGGATCTCTTTTTCCCAAGGCCTCTCACTCCAGCTACTGCTCAGATTCCATCACTATCATTCATTGGCTTTTCAGTGTATGACCTGTCATTGTCTTTGCTGGGATTCCGAGTTCCTCAGTGCTCCATTCGTGGCTGCTCTCAGCTCTCTGTCCTATCCCAGATCTCCCACTGATATGACTGCAGGTTATCCCAGTATTTCTCTCTCCTCACCATAGGACTTCTTTCCCTTTCCTGCATCCTGAGAGGTACTCTGCCAATTCTTATAATTAACAACCTCTAACATAACGGATTCTTGCCCTCACAATCCTCACTATTTATCTTCACTGCATTCCAAATGGTAGCTTTTGCCTCCACACAATGGTGCCCTTAAAGGACAGCCCACTTGATTCACAGTAACTGGCTTATTTGTCCTGGTTTTTGTCAGATTATCACTTGTAAACTTTCTCCTATGGGAAACCTGTTGAGTTTCAGCCTTCTAAAGTATTCTCCTTTTAAAAGCATTGCCTCAAATGCTCACAAAACTCTCTATAATTCAACTACAAATACGCACCAGGACCTCTATAATTCTATAGCACATTTAATTAGCCTCGGGTTACTAATAAAACCAGTAAAAAAATCATTTAACAGAAGTCCAAAGACAACCTGCAAAATGCTATAACATGGTTACTCAAAACAGGAGGAAGAGAAAGAATGTTACAATGATCCCTTTTTGAACTATGAAGCAAAGGAAAGAACTGAAGTTTCATTGTGGAAGAGAGCATGTTATATTCCTGTTTATTGATATTCTATTATGACAGTCAAGAGCAAAAGCTTAGGTTTCTTACCCTCTGTTGTGAATCATTGTATCTCACTTTTTGAAGAGAAAAGCAGAGTGATAATTCTTTTTCTGACCTTACCTAACAGAATCCTCAAATAATGGTGCAGCAGCTCAAAGGTTTCTCCCAGGGTCTATAATTCTTAATACCTTCAATTAACTGAAGAAAGGAATTTTCAATTTTCACACCAATTTAAGAGGTGAAGGCAGGGAATAAATTATAGAATATCTAAACTCACAATACCATAGGAACGTCTAAGTTAAAATAAGTCTTCAAATAAGTTAACTGTAGCTTTATTCAGATAGAAGACCTCTCCATTTTCTTTTACTCACAATTGTATCAATTTATAAAACATTTTCTCCCCAAGAAACTTTCAGAGGAAGTAATTCCAGAAGGGAAAAAAATAATCAAGTATGTTAGTGTGTTTACCTAGAATGATAGGAAATAAAAGAAACAAAAGCAATTTGGTCAAAATTGGTGGAAGTGTGATTTGATCTTTTTACATGGAATCTATCCTGCACGAAAGTCATAAGACATGGAAGACAAGGTGGTGGAATAAATTTTAACTTAAAAGACATTCCAATTATAATTAATCTGAGCTGGATAATTTACAGGGCAGCATAAAACTGCTGTTGTATGGAAGAAATTGCAAGTTATATTTATTGCTTTTTGTGACTTTCCTCCATGCCTCAGATATGGGAGCTGTTCTCCTGAACCACAGCTGAATTTCTAACCCATTATCTCTGCTTAGAGCTGTGCATTCCAGGCTGGAATCAGAGTGAAGTCGTGCACGACTTTTGAAGCCATGAAGGAAGATGAATTAATCTCCCACGATCTCTTTGAGGAAAGAATTGATGTTATTTGCAATCATTGTCTCCTTGTTTTGGGTTCACTGGTCACGAGTGAGATACACTCTTGAACTTCTGCCTTTAATGTGAATCTCCTTTTGCCAAAGTAAACTTTCTAAGCACAAATTTTTGAAAGCCTCAAAAGCAACTATGAAGTGATCTTAGAACTGTCAGTCCAATTGCCCCACATCAACCTTTTTACCTTCATGTAAACTCAGGCAGTTCAGACAGAAGGTAGTCAAGATTATTTCTATTATAGAACTAGGACTGCTTGATATAGCCAATCAATAATTTTCTTCATGTAAAAACTGTGACTCATAAAGCAAAGACATCCCAGAAATTCCTTTGAATCATCGAGTATTTTCATTTTCCTCATGCACCAACTAACCTTCTAATCATTGTCAAAATATCTTCAAGCTGGCAAACCTGCACGGATCCTAAATTCATTTAATTGAAAAGAAAGTGCACCTCAACATTTCTTTGTTTTCGAATTGTCAGTTTGTCAATTTTTTGTTTAAATATTTCATCTTCGAAATAAATTCACAAGACTAAGAAAAGCAGCTTGTTTGCAGCCATTTAGCTCAATCAATATGCTAATTGTCACTTGAACACAACTTTTTAATTGCATCAGGATACAAAACATCTATTATTCATACTTCAAGAAAAGGAAGTAATTGTTTATTTCCACTTCAAGACACACTTGCATACAAAACATTTCTTGGAATGGAGGGTTAAAAAATTGTTCAACTGAAAGATTGATTAAAAAAAAAGGCAATTTCTTTGGGCCTACTGGAATACTTTAAAGGGAAGTTTTGTGTTAATCTCATAGCCCCATGGCTCCTAAAATAAGATTGATTTCTGCTTACCCAGCCCTAAATTCCCATTGCTGTCACTGTGCAATACCTGCCTCGGTATTAGTCTATCAAGTTTTGTTTCTGAATAAGACAGTAAATCAATAGTGCTGACAAAATCAGGCACCTGATAACTTCTCTATTAGTGAGCTTTCTCATCCTGAACTTCACCACTGCGTCCATCACGTAATTCACCACAAATCACAAAGAACAGTACTAGAGCAATCCACAACGAATATTTAATTCTACATAATATTTTTTTAATATTGAAACACACCCATATTTTTTGAATTAATGGCACAATTTGTGGTTCTATGGATGTATTATGCTCATTTTGCAAAGTTAGGAATAAGGTATCTAGAGAATATTTGTTGAGGCAAATCTGTACCACTGTCACTGTTGACCACCAGGTTATAAAACTGGTTAATATAGTGCCACTATTTCACTGTCTTTTGTCTCCAATACTCACAATTGTCAATAGTTGGGGAATCATAGAAGGGGGAACTTACAAGTGTAGCCTCCCACTTAATGTCAACCTCAGGAATCAGTTAGTATGCTTTGTATTTTATAAAAAGCATATCCATCTCAGAGATGTGACATTTATTTACTCGAATATATTTCAGCAGCAAAACACTCTCTACTCCACTTAGGATTGTAGCTACAGATATAATCAAAGTGACAGACACAACTGAGGTAGGAGGGAGGAAAGGGGAAAATCCACTTGATTTGATTCATGGCTGACATGGAGTTCAAAGAAAAAAACCCTCTAAGTGAACCTTTTCATAATAATTGCCAGGACTCCATAGCACTCATTTCTAAGCTGTTAGAGAACTAAGGCAAACAAAATCTGAACAAAAGGTGAACAAAATCTGTTCACCGTTCCTGGCAGTACAGTGAACATGAAACTGCAAGCCAGATACTAGGACTGGGTTATTGTAAAAGAATTGTGGTTTGGATTTCTGTTTTTAATCAATATGCAGAAGTGCAATTAGAGGACCCCCCTAGTGTCTTTTTAGAAGTGATTAATTCCTGATATTAAGTTTTCCCTCAAATGCTTAATTCCTCTCCCCTCTCAAATATGGGAAGGATTTCCCTAATGCTTTTATCTTACTATTGCTAGATCTTATATGATTGCAAAAACGTTTAACTATGTCAAGTAGGCATCAAGGCAATTTATTATTTGGAAAGACACACTGGCCAAAACAGTTTGGCACTTTTCCTATCTAGTCAATGTTCAAATAAATATTCATCAGCTACAGTGCCTCTGGTGAACCACTGGGCTGTCATCTCATATCTGATCAGAACAGCCTAATTCAGTTTATTTCCATAGATTATCATTAAAAGCATACATTTCAAATATTCTTACTGGAACTTCAGCCATCTGAATATTTTCTATTGCAGTAACAATTCGTGTTTGTTCCACCTGTGAGGAAATACCTGAAGGCCATCAACCTCAGCAAACCACATTCTATTCTATAACCTCCTCTATTCAAGTTAAACCCACTTCCCTACACTTCCAAGAATAGCTAAAAACTCCCAGAAATTTACTGTTACTTCTCTGTTCTTAAAGGCCTCCAGTGATTGATTCCCTGTCTACAGCCTGCTCCAAAGACTAAAAAACTCCCTCATGGTTCCTAAAGGTTGTTATTTCTTTTTCCAGCTCTTTATGGATAGAGAAAGTTCCCTTCTTGTGGGAGTAGTATCTTACAGTAGTTGCCTACATACACAGATTACTTTCAGTGGAAAATTACTTACTTTGCTTTATGTGTTAGTTTGCCTCCATTATGAGGCTCTGTACATATTGTATCTTCTGCAAAATACATCAGGATTGTCTATTCTTCTGATCTTATTGTGCTGCACAGGTTTTTTTTAATTGATGGCCCTTTTTATCCCCAATAATACTTGCAAGTGTGAAGCTTATTTTGATAGGCATTGGCAGGAGTTCATCCTTCATGCCTCTCAGATTTTCTGAGGAAACAATGGCACTAAGTGTCACATCAATTGTGTTATATCAATGATGAGATGATACCAGTGTACTGTTTCTGAAAACCAGTTTATCTTGAGAAAGAAAAGACAAAGCAAAGTGACCAAGACAATCCACAATGTAAGAGACTGAAGCATAAAGGACTAAAGATGTAAGTGTATTTCAGGCAAAATAATTTCATAAGGAGAAAAAAAAATCTCATTCAAATTAATCTGTAGCTTAAAAGAAAGAAAAAGAAATTCGTTACATTTAAGCAAACTACAAAACTGATGTAACAAGTGATCAGACCTTACATTTTGTTTTGCTTTGTGCAATATCTCTTAATGTGTGCATAGGCCCAGGAAATCAAGAGCTTACCTGAGTAAAACGCTAGCATGTAACTTAGTATTATATACACATCCATACTTTTCACTTTAAAAGGCCATTAATTAGGAATAGCATTAGAATGAAATTCTAACAAATATTCAACACTAGACACATGCTCGGTGCAGGAATCATGACAAGAGCACAAACCACACAACTGAAAATACAAAAGTTGTCCATTTCCTCTTATTCCCTTTTCCATTAGGATGGAAAAATCTTAACATAATGTTCAGTTATATAGCATTAGAATGATTTAAATACTTTTTAAGTTAAGGTTTCCTCCCCTCTACTTCTATCTCTGCAAGACAACAAGAACTGTGTTTCCATTGTCTGCAATGTCCCAGATTTCTACTAAATTTACAACTAGAAGCATATGAAGAACCAAGTTTAACACGTGGCTTATAATGAAACAGTAACTTGAGATTTAAATGACTCTATAAGTATTTATAGAAATTTTCCTCTTCAAAGACTTCTAAGTGAGGTAAATATTTACACATCCCATCCCATGTAATCTTCAAATTCTTTAAAGACTTACAATAAATTTGCCACCATCTTTCAGCCCCAAACTGATGCTACACTAACTGCTGAGCAATCTGCTCTTATTTCAGTGCACTGAGATATTTTGACGACTTTGCTAAAGAAAAAACTTCAATGGCACAGTGACAAGCCAAAATTCCAGCTCATACATATTAACTTGCTTACTTAACCATCTTCTAAATGCTGACCTCGAAATTACTTTGAAGAACTGTAGTGGGAAGAAGTGCAATATTAATATCCCTTTATTCAAATACTTCTTTTAACATTTGAACAAAATGCAGCTGAGTCATCAAGTCACAAAGTTGCTGACCATGTGACATAAGTGATTTGGTTTTAAACTCAGAAATGAATGTATCCCACTGACTGGGCAACTAAACACACACTGAAGGATGGTTCTTCACAGAAGAATTTTTGAATGAGCATCTTAAAACTACTGCAAACTCTCTCTACAAAACAAAACTGGATTACTTGGCATATCCAACTCTTGTGTTTGATATCAGTTAGACCAGGACTTTTTGTCCTGCCTCCCTCCTACAGTGAGATAACATTTGGTATAAAAGAAAGAAGAGATCAAACCAGTGACAGACACAGTAAGACGCACAAACTGAGATCATGTGAATCAGATAAGTATTTTTCCCATGACACCTTAGTAAAAACAAAATTTTCCCCATGCTTTTCACACAGGCACAGTCCATGGATTATCACAAAGGCAAGAGAATTCAGTAAAAAATAAATAGGACTTGCCCCCAAAAGAACAGGAAAAAACCAGCTCAAAATAAACTGATGAAGGTGCATCTTGGATGGAGTTTGACTCATATTTACTATAAACAGGTTTGGCTTTACCATGAAACCATAGAAATGACATTTTACAGCACACTACCTGAGAATAAGCAGTATTTCCTAAAGGCCTACACACAAATGAAACAGGAAGATAAGTCCATGACTCTTTAGCTTTTTGGTAGGTCACTGGACACACTAAGGACATAACTGCAGTGTTTCTCAGAAGTTATCAACAATAGTTTTGCAGGTTGGAAGATTGGTCAAAAAACTGATGACATCTGAATTCCCAACCATTGTGGTGAGGTCATGGTTTGTACAGTGTAAGAGCAACAGTGAGACAGAAAATACTTAGCACCATTATTGACCACATAAGCAGGTGAAGTGATAGTAATAATTTCTCTTAATTATCACATCTAATTAAAAAAATCCCTATTTAGGCAGTAGTATCATCAGTAGAACTTAGAATATTTTTTTCTAGGAAAAAATCTTCTTAAACATTTTTTATTAAATATTATTGAAGTACTGATGTTTCTCAATATCAAAAATTATTCAAAAAAAGATGTCTGAGGTTATCAATTCTGGATTAATATACAATACAGATAAGAAGGCCAATCTACAATCACTCCTCATGCATCTAAAGTTTCAGAATCTCGTCCTCTTTCTGTTTCAGAAGTCAAAAATCCTGAGGTGAGGGAACAACATGGATTTAAGAACCAATGGAAGGGACTGTCTCTACAATCAGAAACTCAGCAGTCACATCCTCAGGTCTTGCTGTAACTAAGTAGCAGTTTATATGAACTACAAACCTTATACTAAATTCTCCTTCAAACCTAGGAAATTTTTTGAATTACAGTAACACATCAGTAGCTTTAAGAGCTGTTCTTACCTTCTGAATAGCCCTGGCCCATCGTGCTTTTGCAAAATTACCTCCATCACCCTGGAATCTATTTCTCCTGGAGAAAGGGAGGGGAAAAATAGTCAGAACATGAAAAGAAATAACTAAAAGAGCTCTTTGACCCACTGTGGGCAAGTGGGTCAAAGTCAGATAGCTCCATCATCCATTTCTTCTGTATATAGTATTCTCTATATCCTAGAATATATTAGCTCTGTGGAAGTTATTCTTGACATCGAGTTATGGAAGCTTATCCTGGTAATTTGCATAAGGGTAACTTTACACTTAGCAGGATGTGCTGGGTTTGGCTGATCCAAATTTCACACTCTCTTATCCTCTGACTCAATATGAGCTGTTTAGTAAGGACTGTTTCAGTGAATGGTTTGCTTTGTCAATATTAATTCCAAACAAGCTGTGGAAAATAATGGAGGAAAGCACTTCATTATGATCTATTTAGGCCTCAACATTGAAGATTTATTTTATTTATATCTGATAAATGACAGGAGACCATGAGCTAAGTTAACAGTTTTTACAGAGATGATCAGGTTAAAGATAACCAACTAATGCATTTTTACATTACTTCAGTCTATTTTCAACTCCAGTCCACTTTTTCCAAAAGGCAAATAAAAGTAACAGTCTAAAAAAATCTGATATTGCTGTTACAAACAGCTCTGTTTCTCTTGTAGGTTTTGAATGTTAAAATAAAATATTGAAGTTGAAATTTTTTTTAAAGTTTGATAATTAATAATTTTGTTTTATTTTCACCAGACTTGAAGATAAGGGTAGAAAAATTTATTTTTTCCCCCACATTTCCCTGCTTATTTCCAAATACTGTGCCACTCTACTTAGGCAGCTGGTTGATAAAAGAAACCAGAATGTATACAGTAAAGAGTCCCTTGACCTGATGGTGATTTGACTCTGAGATCACAGCACACATATAGTTGATATACAGAGAAAAAATAAGTAGATGCTAGACAGTAACTACAGCAAAGCACATGGAAGTATTTTTATATGCTGATTTTCTCTGCTCTAACAAAATACTAAACTGCATTCTGCAACAATTCAGATATACTCAAGCAGAGAAGACTGGCTCACACTATCATCTTTGGATTACAGGGGGTTCCCTGAAATCTAGGAGTTCACTGGCTTGTAAAGACTTGATTCCTGTTCCTCATACTATTATCAGGGTATAACAGACCATTGGCACAGGAATATATTTCCAATTATAGCAGCTCATAAATCAGGATTACAAGGTCTTTTGCATCAAATGGCAGGAGGAGAAGGGGAAAACAACAACAGCAAAAAAACCCCAAGCCACCAAGAGAGGGGAAAAAAGAAAAGAAAGGGAAACCTTTGAATTTCCTCAGTAAAGGCATTTCCTTCTGAGGCACAGAGTGAGTGCTACCACAAGTCTTAGCAAACTGAATTAAAGGAGTTACTGAGAAACCACACTATACGAAAACAGAAAACCACTGCCCCCCCCCCAAAAAGCCACCATATAGAAGCTAACATTTAGTCCAACAAATCTTTGAAATATAATCTGTTATGTGATTGATTGCCCCCACATAGGAGTTGCACACTTGCACAGGCCTATTGCAATGAGAACTCATTATTCAGCTATTTCACAACCCCTGTGAACAATGTTGTTTTAACCTGAAAAATGCTAATTCTGTTCATGGCTGCTAAGCACAGGTTATAATAGTTAGTGTAGGCTCTACCACTCTTGCCAGATTCTAAGTAATTCAAAAGACACTTGTACAAAAACAGTTAAGTTGCAAAATAAAAATGTACAGTAACATTCCATACATACAGTTTACAAAGGACAGTAGCAGCCTGTTTACTAAGTAAAGTTGTTGGAGCGTATTTCTGTTATATTTCAGTGTCATCCCTTGGTCTACACATTACTATTTAATTACCTTGGACTTTTGGAACAGTGCTCTTTTATTTGAGGAGAAAAATGTTCTCTCTGATACACACAGCTGAGTGCACATGATGCAAACTAAGTGTGAAGAGGCTTTTCTTCCCCTGCCCTCATCTCTGAGGCTGCATCCTTGCAGGTTCAGCCTTCTTCCTTTTCACAACTATTTTCTTTTTTTTTTTTTTTTTATTGTAAGGTAAATCAACCAAGTGATACTAGTAATGGTTCCACTCCATTCTGCAGCTGTTAACTAGACTGGAAATACTAGGTAATAATTAACCTTAGGAATTATTAAGGTAATTAACCTCAAGGTCAGATGGAGAGTGCCAGTGTTGATTCAGAGGGAACAGAAAAAAACAGCTTTTATTGTCTTAACTGAAGGTAGGTAAGGTCAGGAGCACTCTTAAATTTGGAGGCATAATGTTCACAGGCAGACAAAAACATTTAACTGGTTTGCACTTCAGGAAGACATTGGGCTGTGACCAGACTGCTGAGCAGAGCAGGTAAATGAGGCAGTTGAATACACTTCTGCTTGTGCCATGTAGAAACTCAGCACAGACAGACACAGCCAGGAGCAGCTTTTTACCTGTCCACTGCCTGCTGACACAAGGATGGGTCCAGTTTAGACAAATGATTGTTAATTTTCTATTCAGATCTAGTAAAACTAATCAGTTACCTGGCAGAAAACAATTTATCAATACTGAACAAAGCCTCCAGAAGACATATGATTTGCAGGAATTCTGAGTGACAAAGACCAAGAAGATACTGCTGGGAATCATTTGTCCTGGCAACTGAACTATCATGTTCCAGGTAAATGCATTGCTACAATTTTTTGAAACTAAGAACTTAAACAAGAACAGATTAGGAGAACTTCAAACAAGCATTAAGTCAGAAAATAAGGCAATCACAGCTATAATTACAAAAGCATTAATTGCAAGTGGTAGAACAACAAAAAGCTTGAAAACAAATGACAAATGCCTTAGGAGCGCCTGAAAATCACACTGATTCGCCATTCCTGCAACATAATGCCCAGCTGCAGTCTCTGAACCAACACAGATCACAGGAACAACAGGCTGTAGAACCAGAAGAAAAGCCTCTGGAGAAGTCCAACAATATTTAGATCCAGAAAGCTGAGCAAGCAGCCCAGGTAAAAATTTTGATGCACCATGCATCAAACCAGCAGGCTTCCACATCTCCCAGCGGGAAGGATCAAAATAACGAATTTTGTTGCAGTGATTTACCAAGAGAACACAGTTACATGCACAGGAAGGCACAGGTTAGATAAACACGAGGGCTCTTCAGGCTGGTTTATTGAAAGAGATCTTTAATAGACAACAAAAGTCACACTGACACTTTTATTTAATAGATGTTTTCCCTGTCAATTTTGCTGCACAATTACATTAAAATTGGTCTAGTATTTCAGCGACGATTTGCATTTTCACAGCACCTCTTGTAAAATTAAATCCCACTGCAGACTTCATTGTAAAGCAGTTAATTATAAAGCAGTTGCAGTGTGGCCACATATGGACAAATAACGACATCTTCTGAATGGTTATTTGTTTGTAATGGGCAATCCTGAACATCTGCATGGGTTTGTAAGCATTCATCACTAGTGTCAATATTGTCAGCTTTGACTATAACTGGAAATAAACTGGGGAAGAAAAACTGAAATAATCACACTCTGACATATTATGACAATTTTTTACTCAGCAACTTCCACTCCCCACTAGCAGCAGCCAAGCTGAAACAAACATCATGTGCTCAAATCAATCTCTAATGGACAGATCAAGCAGATTTGTACTTTAGTAGTACACTATTACAAAACCGAGATTTTTAATTTTCTTTTCCTTTAAAATATGCTTCCCAGAACATTCCAGTAATGGTAATTCTTGTACAAATATAGGATAAGGATGCTAATGGCAATTTTGATCTTTATTTTACATTCTTTTATAGTTCAGGAGGAGGATAGAAAAGAATAAATAAAGATGAATAACAGCTTCTCTGTTTATAAAACCTATAAAGTACTTTCAAGTGCTGCACTTCCAGTGCTGTAACTTGTGAAACAATTTAATGTGCATTGGAAGTAAGTCAGTTTGTAAGAGACTCAAAACTTTCGTGTGAGGATTTCCACATTTGTTACTCATTTAGGCTGCAGCAGCACAATTCTTTGGGACTGTCTCTGTTGGTGCAGTTGCTACCCCAGCCTTGCACATCAGGCCAAAGTGTCATTACTTGTATTAACTGCACCTGGGCTACCAAACGTTGTCCTCCTTATAGCACCTGCCAGGGATTATCTGAAGCTGATTGCACTGAAATGGTTTCCAGCTGAAAACAAGGTGCTCTAAATCACTAGCTTTCAAGTCAGCTCATGCACTTAGGATAAGGGAACACTGTTCTTATTGGAAAATATATCTGGGATGTGGAACTATGGAAATGGTATCCCATTAATGGTATCCCATTAAGGATTATTGTACTATAAAGTTATAATTCAATTTTAATTTTTTTCATAGGCCTCAATTATACAGTATAGATAAAAAAAATCAGTATAACATTAAAAAGCTGTGCAATAAGTAGCAGTTTGGTAGAACACTAGGAGTAACTGTAGGCACTACTTGTCCATCTTAGCTATAATCACATTAAAAGGAAATTATTGATGTGGTAAAATTGCAAGGGAAAATTAAGTGATTTAGGCTTTATCACCGTTAGCCCTATCACAGTGAGACCTACTTTTTTAAGCCTCACATAGATTAATATAATTTAGCATTACCCAACTGCCTCATAGATATTTTTGTGTGTCAGTGGCAAAAGAAGGCAGATTTTCCTCCAAGATACTTTTTGGTAGCACTAAATCTATACCCTTACACAAGTTCCCTTTTGCAGATGCTTAAGTTGCACTTAAAAACTTAGTTTCCAAATACCAACCAGTTACTCAACTCTACAGTAAAATTTTAGTTTGAAATTTGACTATTATTTTGTTTTCCATCTGCTTTCTTACTGTCCAAAATCAGAAGTTTCAGTAGCTGTATTATCATCTTCAATCACATGTTTATATCAATTAGATTACTGCTGGCTTTCACTTCAAATAGTTTACATTTCTGAGTTCTTGGTGGGTTTTGTGCGTTTTAAAGCTAAAATTGCAAGACCTTAGTTTCTTTGGGACAAGGTATTTAATTTTTTCAGCTTGTATTTTGAGAGCAACGTTATTACAGTAACAAAATAACATTTTCTGATTTCTTTGAGATCACCTTGTATAAGTGCCTAAAACACATAATACAGCAATAACATGTTTTCTAACCATTCAGGTCCTAATGCTTAGCAAGGCATGAACAGAAACAAAACTATGCTTACATATATGCTTTACTTAAGTTCTTAGAGTTTTTCCTCCACCACTCTTACACAGGTTACTCACCTAATCATTAAGAACTTAATTCTTATACAAGACCTACATCTTTTGACTCACCTCTAGAGAAGATGAATAGTTTGAAGCTATGCATTTATCCTCATAACAGAACTCGTGTTTTGACTTTTTCCTCCACTTCTTCACAAGATTTTTGTAGGCACAATCCATATGGATGTGGACCTTCACACCCTGAAGGAAGATGTCTGCCCCTGCTTGTTTCTAGAAATACCCCTGAGCCGAGTGCACTGCCAGCACAGCTGCTCAAGATAAGCCAGCAATTACTGCAGCCCCCCCAGCACCGCCCTTCCGGGGGATAATTAACTATTTGTTGCAAGGAAAGTACTTTCATCTGCCTGGTGTCTTTTCACCCTTCAGACTATTGTGAAGTCTGATCTCAGTGTGAATTATTTATTGGTTGTTGCTATCTCTGTTAAAGCTGATTCAGAAAGTCCCACCTTGCTTTAACAATTACTTTCCAGTCAGGTTATTTGAGTATTCTGACTTCCCATATGACCCAGCAAACTTTTGTTTTATCACAGGTAGAGAAACGGCAAACTTTTCTGTATAGCTGAGAATAGGTACTGGGAAAGAGAGGTGATAACTACTTAAACTTCTGTATTTAGGCCACTTCAAACGCTTAGACTTCAAAATATGCATTTTGGGTTCAACATTGTGGAATTTTCTTGTTCTTTGATCAACTATTGTTCTCAAACATTAATGTGCCCCTTTCTCAAAAGGTGGCACACTCAACTTCATGGCTTCTTATTTTTGTTATGTTGGAGAAACTTAACCAAAATAAACCTTGTTCTGAAGAACCACTGCAACTGAAGGCCTGATGCTAAAGGGGGTGCAAAGAGAGATGTACAGTAATCCATACCTAAAATATTTAAATATCAATTATTACCACTCAAAACTCTGAACTGGACTGTAAACTGTCATTCAGATCAGTCAAAACCACCGCTTGTGATAATTATCTAGTATAGTTCATAGAATGTCAGTAAGTAACAGCTCATATTCTCTCCTACCTTACCATAGAAAAATAGCTTTGAAGAAAGATTCTATTTTTTTAAAGTGTGCCAAGACAGTAAATCAAGATTTTGCAAAGTAACTTCCAATTTTCTGCTGGACATAAGGAGTCTACAAGGCAGTTTTGCTACCTGTGAAACACTCACAAGATACATTATCTCCTCAGTGCTGAAATAACTACATGAGTTGTTTCCAAACTGCAAGATATTTATCAGAACAAAAGAACATGCAACTAAACCAGAACAATACCAAAGGCTATCACAGAAGACAGAGGACACAAAGAAACACATCTTTGTACAAATAAAACATTAGCAAGACACTGATCTGCTGTCCAGTGAAGTTGCAGCTTTTAGTCAATCTTGAATCTGTCAAAGTGTCATCTTGGATTATTCCCAGAAAGCAAACAATGTCTAACTGACACTTAGAGAAACTTTACGAATTGCTCCAGATTTTGCCTGGGTTTGCCACTGTGCAGCTACTTGGTAGTCACCAATTTTAAAACATTTTTTTTCTTCTAATACATCCAACTCAAAAAATAATAATGTATTTTTTTCCAAATATGACATATTTCTTCATTCAACTGAACTCAATTTTCTTTTACATTATCAAGTCTCTGTATTCAAAACCAATGCCTAATCTTTCAATTTAAAATGAAAATAAAAATCAGTATTATAAAAGTATTTGATTGTGTATGCATGCAATAAACCAAATAAATATGTAACCTTTAGATGTAGGATGGTCTTATAGAGTGTGTTACATCACACTTCCACAGCTACATCTCTGCCTGAATTTCTGAATCAACCTTAGAAAAAATGTCCAACAAGCTTGATTTCATGTCAAAGAAAGAAACTCTCACTGTTTCTAAGAGAGGTTTCATAGAAGACCCTGTAGGTAACTATTGCCTGAACTTGGCCTCATGCATGAAACTATCTGACTGTTATAAACTTCTATATCAAATAGATCCTTACGTAGATTCAATCTGTCTCTTCTTCTAAACAAAACCATGGAAAGACATAACTAGTCATAATTCCATCAGGTTGAACATCTGTAGGATTCTTTTCCTTATGGTTTTAGCTAATGAAAGGCCATAATAATAGTGAGATATAAAAATAGCTACAAAAATAACTTACCAAAATCTATTTGGGACAACTTTGGGAAAGAAAATGTACATCAACATGTCATATGAGCTCACCATCATTTGTTCTAACTGCAAAGTAAAGCTGTTTTGGTCTTTACTACACTTCTAAGCAGTTTTATACATAATTCATTGTTGTTTTTTTTCTGACAGAATCTTCAATTCCCTAAATGTTTCTCAATTCCCTCAATGTCCTTTTTCTCAATCTCTTTCAAGTACAATGTTTTCTCTCTATATTTTTAACTGCTAATTTATCTTCTTTTGTATTTTTTTTGTAACCGAGTATTTTTTAAAATGTAAGAATAAAACTGGTAATGATTGTAAAGCTGATAGTCATAAAGTAGAGCAGTATAACAAAACCCATAAAAATTGCTTCAACTTCAAATTCATTATATTTATGAGACTTAGTATTCTCCAGTTCTAAGTTTAAATTTTGTTTGTAGTTTTCCTGCTGTAGAGAGCTGCTGCAACATTCTTTAAAATTCTTTGGAACCTTTTATTTTTTTTTTTTAAGTAGTCTTTTAAATACTACTTTTGTTCCAATCAATAGCAATAGTTCTAGGGTACAGAACATCTGAAGGAAACACATTTGCAAAAAGCAAGAGGGTGGAACTGAACTTGGAAAGGACAGCAGAGCGGGAAAGATCATGCTCTTTAATATGTAAAAACATTTCATATCTCTTGGTTCATGTGGTTTGATGTAAACAAGCATTTTACCTTGCCTTTGGAACACAGAAGTATTATATGAGTTAAACAATCTGCATTTTAGAGAACAGCCTCAGAATAATAATTAAATGCAAACCCACCTATCACTAATTATAATGTCAACTGCTTTTTATATTTTAAAAATAATATGCCACTTCTGAAAAGCTGGGAACCAGTGGACAGTCATAGCTAAAAGGCTTACATGTGACATACAACTTTTGTTACCCTGCCTCCTTCTTTACTTTCTTTTGGACCTTATTTGTTTTTGGCAGTAAATAGGAAAGGAAACAACAACACATTATGCAAGATCAGTTATGCTGAACTATTCTGTAATTTAACTTTGAGAAACAATCTCTCAGTGAATGATCACAACAGCAAACAAACTTACATGGACAAACATTATCTGCTTAAACAGCTATGGCTGTGTACTGGAAATATGGCTTTGGTTTAAGGAGTTCATAACCTGTAGCCAAGTGGTAGAGATGGAAATTTTCATGGTTTAGAAATAATTTTATGCCTGCCCATCAATTTTTCTGTTATCTAGGCATGAATAATGAAACAGATTTTTGGAGAAATGGCTGTAAAGTGATCACTTCAAATTAATTTAGACCTTAGCAATCATTTGGTTCTTTCTGTATTTAAAGCCAGGGAAGATTAATTACGTTCTTAAAAGGCCATTTAATGCTAATGATGCTCCAAGCATTAAGAAACTTCTAAGTCCATCACATTCAAGCTTTCTTTTCAGTACTCATCAGTTTGAAAAAATAAACCTGTATGTTGCTGTCATAGATCACTAATTTGCTTTAATTAATATCAGTTTAATGAATATTACATTGAAAACAACATTGTAATGGTTGCAGGTCATGAAGTCCACTTTTAGTAATATATCTCCTTTTAACACTCAACAGTTACCACCTCCCAAAACATTAGATCAGGGGAAACACTGTTAAAACCAAACACTTTAGAATCAGATTTTATGGACAAATCCAAATTTGTCCATAAAATCTCTATAGATCTAGCATGGGTTTGTGGGCAGCATATCCCTCCTTCATTTCCTGTGTGTGTATGTATGATATCTACTCATGTGGCCTATGCAGGTAGAAATAAATAAACCCGAATAATGGATTTGTAATTTTTTTAAATGTAACAAAGTCTTTTTTTCTCCTTGTCCAATGACTGATTTTCAGTTCTGCAGAGAAGACAAGTATCACAGGACAAATCAATATTCTTTTTAAAAGAAAGATCCTTGTCCATGTTGCTGTACTTCCTTAGGTTTTGGGGTTGGTTGGTTGTTTTTTATAAGAAATTTTTGTTTCATTTTCTCTTTTTTGGAAATGCCCCTAATCAATTTTATGCCATTCACTTGAGTTTCTGATTAACAGGCATATCTGGAAATTTCTGGCAGTTCTGGATATACAGTAACATATTTCTACCTCAGTGGTACCAAAGAGATTAACTGTGAAATCCTCATTCTTGCCAGTAGTAGCATTCAGCACTGGGTACTAATGATGCAAACAGAAAGAGCCAACTGACTTATACAGTTACTATACAGAGCCGGAATGAAGTATATAATAAATACTCGATTGCTAATTTTTATAAATTCACAGTCATTCATTCATTGATTACATTAAATGGAGAAATACTTAGGTGTTTTTTGTTTGGGGTGTTTTTACCAGTATTTTCCCTTTCTCTCTCTCTCTTTCTCTCATTTCTTTTTTTCGTTTTAAGCCTCTGGGAGAAAATATATTGCTCTAATAAGTAGTCACTTAATAATTTACCACATCCTTCAAAATCTGATTTAGTGAGTTTATGCTTTCTGGAAAAAGTTAATTAATTACACTTAATTAGCTATCAATCTACATTTAAAGTTAGCTGCCATAAACACCATTTATATATATAACCAAAGACTTGACAAATAAATATCAGTGTAAAAAAACTTAATGAAGAAATTTTATCCCCATTAATATTTGAATATTTACAGGATAGCTAAACTGGTGTTTAATACAGCTATTCAAAACATATAGTGTAATCTAACTTCTCAGACTTTTAGTACAAAACAGTTATTTTGAATAAATACACATTTCTAAGTAAACTTTAAAACAATCATAATCTTTCAGCTCATAATATTTGAAAATACCTATTATTAGATGAAAGAACTTTTCAGTTAAAAATAATATGTAGTTGTGTGCTTACTCCTAATTTATTAATATAAAGGTTTAGTTAAATTCAATAAAATTATTTGGTCCAAAGAGGTAAAGGAAATAATTCCATAGTCAGATCAGGTTAACTTCTTTTGGTTTAACTTAACCTGCTCAGAGGCTCAGATCTCTGTTGAAAAATACACGTCAACCCAGATGATATGTTAATGACTGGACGTGTGCTTGGAAAACATAGAGAAGCAGCTCTTGAATGCTGCCATTACTGACAGCTCTCCCCCTAAGGAGGCACTTGTACTCCTCTGTAAATACCCTGCAAGGACTTACTAGTAAATGTAAACAGGCTAAGGATGACAAGAAGCAAAGAGATGCTGTGGCACCTTGTCCATGTACAGTCTCTGACTCACTGCATCCATGTGCTTGATGATCCTTTTGCAGACTCACTTGTTTCCTAGTAATTTTGTGTTGATGGTACATGCACTAGGACTCTGCTTTTTTAGAGTCCATGAAAAGGTCATTTAAGTGCGTCCACATGTCATTGCCTCAGAGAACACATAACTTCATAATGGAAGAGGTTTTATCCTATTTTCTCTTGTGTTTGAGCTAATTTTCTGGTACCACCGCTGTTAAGCACGACTTAAACATGAGTCAAGCGCCTGACACACCATATACTCTTGCTGCTTTTCCCAAGAGCCTGTTCTACCCTTCATCAAGAAAACACCTTTTTTGAGTGTCAGCTGCTCACAGATAGAGATAAAGGACACCATAATGAAATGTAACACAGTCTGTGACAGCTGCCATGAAAGCCAAAATGAGCAGTAGAGACGGAAAACTTTTTTTCTCCCCAGTTTGCCTTTGCAAGAGAAGGGAAGTGATTATACCAAGGCATAGAAGGCTCTCTCTGCTCAGAGACCACTGCTGAGAGATGTTCTCAGAGGCTGACTGGACTCCCTCCTGAGCATTCAACTCCACTCAGCAGAAGGTGATGGCATCAAAGTAATACAATTTTGCCACCTTGCCCCTTCCTCTCTTTATGCATCATCATTTTCCACACTCAGGGAAGCAGAAAGACAGCAATTATCTTTTCCTTATTTTTTTTTTTCCTCACAGCATTTGTGTTTGCTCAAAGCAAAAAGACAGAAAATATTAATTCTCTTCTGGAAAACTTGCAGAAGTGAAGGGAGCCTGTCTAGGTAAATATATTAGCTTCAAAAATGGAATCAAATGTCTTTCCTGATTTCCAGATGCAATCAGTTACAATACCTAAATCATGTTAGGACTTGCTACCCTTCTTTTCTTAAGTTTTCAGAAAGTCACTATTGAATAGGTGAACTCTATGTAGACACATGCCCAAGGGTGAGAACAGGACAGATATACATGTATCTGCCATAAAAGAACATAGCAAAGCTAATTAATACCTGTATTGTCTTTAAAACATTATCATTTAAAACATCACCTTAAATGAACACCAATCAATCAATCCCCTTGCACTTCTGAAGTCATTTGTATATACACAGCAATCTGCTGCAGAACAGTCTAGAATGGTATTTACCCCTTTTGCATCATTAATAGTTTATATTCTTGTCTTGTACTAATTAGCCAAATATAAGTTTGGTTGCCTTTTCTTTAATGCCTACATTTTTTGTAGGTTAAAATCCGCTTTACTTACCACCAAAGATTTATTGAGAAGGCACATGTTTGCAGAGTGGTTTCACAGGAGACAGTATCCTTCATGGTTTTCCTTTCATTAGAATATGAAGATTTATCATGCTCTGTCCCACCATAATAAGGAAATATATCCCTTATGGGTTTATAAATTTATGAAACTTTTTAAGTTTATAAGTCACATTCTTGCTTAAAATGATCGTAAAGTATCACTGGCATTCAGACATTTTAAAAAAATCAACAAACGTTATCAAACACGTCTGATGTGACAAGACAAAATACCTTGGTTTGCTCTCTTGTGTGCTGAGACTACTTTCCATGGGTGACCAAATATCAGATGTATCTTGATGTGAAGGTCTTGTACTTTGGAGGGGTGGCCCTCTGTGCCAGGCTCTGCAATCTAAGTCTTTGTGGGTATCTGTAGAGAAGGCAAAAGCTGCTAGAAATCTTTCAGCCCATTTTACTTCTCAAAAGAGGAAGTACACATTAAATTAATTAACTTAATTCGTTAAATTTACAGTAATAGGGAATTAATGAAGTCAATTACAAACATTATAATGATTAAATCACTTATGACGAGAACAGCAGAAATAGAGTTCCAATATGAGAATTTTGCTCTATAAATCATCCTTTTAGCTGTAGTGAGAGGAAGGGGTTCATGACCTGACCTTGATTGTGGGGGCATTTTCTTCCACAATGATGAGAAAAATTTGAGTGCCCATGTCTTTTCTCCTTTCTTTCTTCTTTTGTCTTTTAAAGTTTTCTTACGAATTAGGAACTATGCTTTGATTTATTTCCTCTCACACTGTTTACTAACACCAGGTTAGCTGCCAAAAATTTGTGCCATATATTTTGCTCAAAGTGAATGCAACACTGCTGTGAATCAAGAAGATAGAGATAATACTTTGGAAAACAACAGGATCTTTTGGTTTTCCTACTGCATAAGTTAATCTCAACTTTTAGGTTACATGTCAGGTTATGTAAGTATATGTTTAGGTTGTAAGTATATACATATGTAATATATACTTACAATATGTGAATTACTATACTAACTAAAGTGGTCTGTACTTAGAATTCTATACTTTGGCACATGAGTTTTCCCAATTCACTTCACTAAAGTTTTCTTTAATTTCTTATACTCTTTATGTAAGGTGTAATTGAATGTTAAGGAGCATGCCATACGTCTCTAATGCTGAATTTAAGAAAAAAAATAAGATGTCCTGTAAATTTTCTTCTGTCTCTTGCAAGAAAGACCTCATAAAATTGAAATTATTGTATTTTATAACAAACCCTGATTATCTTTAAAAAACCTTGAGTTTTAGACACATTAAAAATGTTTGCAATCCAGCTGTAGTATTTATCTAAATAGGATTTTATTACTGTGACTTTGCTTGCAGAATTTTAAATATACTAGATCCTCATTCTACTTAGCAGCCTTTAAATGGAGCTTAGTATAAATAGCAATGGTGAAATGACAATTTTGTTGCTACCACATCAGGTGATACATCTAGAAAGAAGCACTCATGGTGAGCTAATGATGTGAAAACATTTCTCTGTTACTACACACAAGGGCTTCAAGTCCACATGAAGTCATATTGTTAAAGCAGCAGTATCTGGCATTCTCAAACAGACATCTCAGGAACTGTCTGAAGTAACTGCAGCCTTCTACCTTCCCAATGGAACTTTGTCATCATAAAGAGGCTGTACTGACTCCAACAGTCAAGGACAGACCCTCAGCTGCTCACAGCTGAGCTGAGAGCCATTCAACAGAGTAAGCCATCGAAGTATAATGTCCAAGTTAAACTCCAGGTAGAGGGTAAACGTGGCTTTCTCAGTAATGGAGACGTAATGCTTTAGGATTCCTTCCTCTGTGCAGAAAACTACAGTGTAAGAGTGACCTCTACAGGATTTCCACAGTGCTCCAAGACTGCAGTCCCAGGGACTGTCTTTAGAACATTTTCAAATGTATTTATTTGAAAACAGAAGATAAACTGCAACATACAAACCAACACTGCCTCCAAGTATCAGCCTGAAATCAGCAACAATCTGAATTTACAGCTCGTAAACACAGATTTGCAGTAGGTTTCTAGATATGAAAACTATATAAGGACTCACTTAAAATATTCAGCTGATTCAAAGGAGGTTTCAAGAATCATTGGGTTTCATTTGGAAGGGGCCTTAAAGATCATCTAGTCCCAACCTCACTGCCATGGACAGGAAAAACTACCACAGGTTGTCCAAAGTCCCATCCAACCTTGCTTTGAATACTTCTAGGCATCTACAACTTCTCTGGGTGACCTGTGCCATAAAAGTACAATTTGTACCATTTTTTTCTCTCCTTTTTTAATGAGCATTCCACTGTTAGTGGACAAACTGTTGTCTTTCTCTGTCATCTTCTTTATAAACTGCCTCTTCTTTGTTCTATTAGTTTATTTTTATGCTTAAAGACTCAGTCCATTTGTCTTCTGTACACTTTCCATCATGCTTAAATGAAATAAAATTATGACATAAGTGAAAGATGGAGGCACACGTGAATAGCATGAAAATGTTCTTCCACAACAATTTTTACTCAGACAACTGAAAGTTGCTTGTGGCTGCTGGGAAAAATAAACCAAGCAAACAAAACACAGAGTGTGACTAGGGCTTAGGTTATCTTTTAAAATGCTTTATTGGCTAGGAAGTAGTAAAGAAGGAGTAATTTTTTGTTAAAAAAAAAACTTGGGCCCTGTTGTAACTCATAAGAATCCATAACAGCCCACAGTCACTCTGTGAAAAGATTTGCATTCTACCTCACGTGTTAACAGTAGTGTAGTCAAGCAAACTACACCCAGAAACATCAGAAATAACTACTCTACTTAAATCAGCATGAGCTGTAAGTATTGCCAACTTCAGCCTCAGGCAATGCATTTCAAAAAGAACCTTAGACAGCTGGTAAACCTTCTAGTCCTCCTTTCAAGAGATAAATAATGTTTCTCATTCTCTCTTCTTCACTTTTTTAAAATTTATTCTTTTGTAAATTCTAGTATTAGTCTTTTTTAGACTAATAATATAACAGAATATAGTTCATTAGACTACATTAAAGAGTAAAATGTTAAGCTAACTTATCTTTGAGAACTTATTTGGCATAGACTACCATATAGATGGATTGATAATCTTAATAAAGTCTACCTCTTTCTATTGTATCTGGAAATAATGTGTGGTGATGTATAATTTGATGTTCAGTTTCCATTTCTACTTTCATATATATATATATATATATAGTTTACATCATCATATGCACTATTCATAAAGGCAGACAACATCTGCTAGTAAGGTAAAAAATGCTGTGAAAGCCCTGGATTTTACTACAATTTACATCATGCAAACAGCTGATGTGCTACAGAGCTGTAACACACAGGCTCTCTATTGAGTCTTAAGGAGATATTTATGTGGATACTTATGTGGAAGACACATCCATGTGTGGATGAACATTACCCAGTGAAACTCTTCATCCATATTCTTGTGGAAGTGGCTCTCAGTGATTCCATTACTTACCAGTACCGATTACCTGTATCAATTGTGCAAATGTCCCAGTGATGAAAAAGCGTTTAGGATTCTAGAGAAAAATTGCTATTTGGCATTGTGTTTCAGAAACTCAGAGTGAAATACAGAATGGCTGGAATGCTGGAGAGAGATCTTAATCTGTAACTCACCAAATGGTAATGCAAAGTAGACATCTAGTAAGATCTCGTGTGAAGTTGGTGTTTTTGTGCCTTGAATCTCACTTCCATTTTTTATTACTTCAGAATGCAATGTCCACCAGGAACCTGGGCCTTCCTAGGAAAAAGAAGTTATGAAAATTACCTGGGCAGGATTTATTGGATTATCCAATTTTAATGGATGAGGTTTCCCCTGAGTCAATAGGAGTTTCTTTGTAATAACAGTATGTTTAGATATCCATTCTAGACTCTTCCAACTTTTGTTTATGTAAGTATTAATTAGGACTTCATCAAGTTTTCTCACAGTCATTGAATTCAAAATAATATAACATTTGCTCTACAATAGAGATGAATACACATTAAGGTTGTCAGATGATTAAGACACAAGAAGTATGAATATTGAAAATTACACTTATCAACTCAGATTTTCCAGTTTCCCTTTGAACTGGTGCCAAAGAAGTACATTGTAGAAAGACTGAAACAATCCATATAAACTAATAACAAAGCCAAAAAAACTTGTTTCTGAAGTAATGCTCCCTTATAGTTTATTTCTGAGCTATAAAGCCCAGAACAGAACTGTGGGGTTAAAACAAGCAGTATTACTAGGAAATTTCCGCAGTGGATTAATTATAAATGAAGGTTTAGAGGATCTGAAGAAATTAATAAAAAGTCCCTTATCTTTCATCTGTGTTTGTTTAAAGTTTCAATATTTACTAGTAAGCCACAACCTCTGTGTCAGCAAGTTGTAACTCAACAACAGCCAGGGCAGCAGAGCAGAACCACTTGCCTTGGGGCTGGAAATGGCACTTGGCAGCTGTGATACAGAGCAACTTCGAATTTAAGCAGGAACTACTTTGTTCCTCTGCTTCCATTTTCTGAGTAGAATCACTGAAATATCAGTTCAATGTATATATGAATATTTATTACTTCCTGTAAAGAAATTGCTATAGGGTCTGATGAGAGATACTGTAGGAAGTTGTTTTCTGATTTTCTCTCCTTCAATTGCCTTTTTGATGTTTTAGAAAAATTAAAGAAGGCAAAAAATTTTTCAAAGATTAAATTAATCTTCTGTCATTCAGAGCTACTTTAAAAACAGACTCCATGGACTATGTGTAGCAGAGCATATTCATGGATGGGAGAATTGTGGAATATTAGAATGAGGTAACTCTTTATGTTTTCTGAATTCAGAAAATTTTGCAGCACAGGCAGTTTGTTTCTGTATTTCCACGGTCCCAGAAACCTTTTCTCCTTATTTGATATCCTACTGAGGGTAAGTATGCTCACTCTGGTGGCCAACTTACTATGCTGGATACACAACTTTTGGTATTGACCCAATTTCTCCACTCATCCTTCTCTGTGCACTCTAGAATTTCTTCTGTAGTTCCACAAGGCAAATTTCAGCTTTTCTCTCTGAGCCAGTGGCCAATTCCCTTGAGAGAGAGAACAACAGTATTTTGCCCACTTTAGTAGAGATTTACCCAAAGTCACACAATGAAGAGCCAGGCCTGGAAAGTTAATCTAAAACTCTTTCACTTTAACCATATAAACCAAACCACCCCTGCCTCCCTAACAGTTCATGAGAGCAGATGAACTAACTCACTCCCTGTAGAATACCTGGCTCAGTATCTGAGCCATTTCTCCAGGATATATGGATAATGCATTTCAGTTGTCACTTTAAGAGTCACATGTACATTATGCCTCACCACTGCAGATTGGAGCAAAGGAGATAGAAGTATACACTGATCATAAATGTCCTTACAGTATTTGGGGAGATTAAGAATGAGAAATTTGTTGAATTTTACTCAGTGTTCTATAATTCCACAGAAAGTCAACTTACATCTGTTGCATATTCCACAGTTGCAAGGGGAATCCATAAAACTCCCAAAATGCTATCCCAGAGCAAACCTTTCTTCCACAGCTCTACAAGGAAACCCTTTCCATCAGCACAGATTTCACTAAAAAGAATGAATATAGGAACCATTAAACTGAATCTGAAAACGCAGTTTCAACTGCTCAGTAATCTATAATAATAAATTAGTGACTTACAGGAGATACAGAGGTGGTTTTTTTCCTATATAGTCATAAAATAGTAGGCAGTGGTGTCTCTGCTGTGACTGATTGCACATAATCTTCATTTGACCGAATTAATTTGTATTAAAATAATCTTCAAGTTACTGTGTGGTGAACCACAGAGAATTACTGTGTACTGAAAGTTATCAGGAAAAGAACAAATGAAATCTGAGAAGGGCAAGGGCTGCCACCTCTGAGACAACTTTTTAACTCATCACATGGCTCTCAAAAATCATTATGTTGACTGCATCAATGTCTACTTTTCTGCTGTATTCATGCAGTTGAATAGATTCATTGAATTTTTGTTTTGCCCTGCTTCTCTCTTTATAAACATGTTATGGAAGACAGATTGTAAATTTTTAGACCCCAGCTTTAAAACTGTTGCACCGGCAACAATGAAAGTGCAGACTGAAAGGTTAAAAAATATGCAATTTTTAAAATGCAAGCTGGTAATATCTGTGTGTAAAAGAACATAGTTTTTACTGTGAGAGATGGAGTGACAGCCCTTAAGAAAATGAACTACAGTATGACTCACCAAAGTCTACTTAAATGTATTTGTAAATGCCTACTTTTAATCCCTTTTAAAAGTCTGCTGTGTTGTATAGATGAGCAGGCAGTAGATGGAGCTACAGCAACCTTGTAACATGCTAGAAAAGTGCTTTAGTATTTTTTGGCAAGATTTACATTGCCAACTGAGAAAATAATCCTAATACATTGCACATTTTCAATGATATCATGCAACACTCATTTACATATAATATGATAAAAAGAAAATCTTTTAAACAACAGCAAAGCAAATGTATTAACTAATATTTTGACACATTCTTCAGGTAACCAGAAAGTACTAAAAAAGTCATTCAAAACAACTAATGTGTCTGACAAAATATTAAAATACTTGGATTAGAAAATACCCAAAACTGTCATAATGACATTTTTTCATAAGAACTACAGCAAATTAAATGTTGAATTCTGCAAAAATATTTCAACCAACTCTAGACCTCAGGAATTAAATTTATGTTCCCACAACAGGAATGTGGTGACAGAGAAAGATTTGTGCAGGGAAAAAGAAGGGACCAAAAATGGTGGAGATTAATATGCTAAATCAGGATCTAATTAGATTATATTCACTGGGTTTAACTGCTTTGGAACTGACAGTTGGAA
Organism: Pipra filicauda; assembly: GCF_003945595.2. NCBI lineage: Eukaryota > Metazoa > Chordata > Aves > Passeriformes > Pipridae > Pipra > Pipra filicauda. The sequence continues at coordinate 3,752,077 of NW_024104976.1, read as the reverse complement.
GCAGATTTCCTCAGAATGTCAGGCAGTATATAAATGCTTGGACCTCCTGACCAGTGAGGTGTGTAGAAGGCTCTAGAGAAAAGAGGACAATAACAACAGAGTAACAAGATGGAGAGCTGAGTGAAGCAGACAAAGATCTGCAGACAGAAGTGAGAAAGAGCAGGGGTCAGTATTAAAGCAACTACCTAAGTCGGCAGCTGAGGAGATAAATTAATGCATAAAATATGAGTCACACCAAAAGGAAATGGAGTGAACAAAAATCAAGTTGCTTGAGGATCAATTTGAGTTCTCTTTGTTCTCATTCCTGTATTCCTACAACATTATATTAAATTAAATTCAGAGACAAATTCTTCCCCTTGTTGGTCCTGGCCTTGATCTGCAATGTACCTTGCAAAATTAACTTTAGTTCTGTTCTCCAGGGCTAGTCTGCACCTTTTCTCTGAGCTGGATACTTTTTCCTTGCTTCTGAGTGGTCTGTACATGGCCTTGCATGTACTAAACTGTTCTAAACTATACAAATAAAACAAAGATACAACAAAATCAATTGATAAGAATTCCCTGTTACTTACAACATGAAGTCTTGTTCCCAGCAAGGGTCACTTCCTCGTCTGTCGATTGTAGTGCTTTTCAAATTTTGGACTTTTAAAACAACGTAGGTTTTGGATGCATCTGAAAAATAAATAACCAGCACATTAAACCTCACTTTTGTTCTTTCCAAAAACTGGAAACATATAGTCCCAAGGCAGTAAGGGTTTTAATTTTTACTCCATACAAAACATTTAGAGGTGTGGTTCCAATATGTGGATTTGAACAAGAAAATTCTTATTAATTCTAATGGGATTATGCCAGAAAAATCTCTGCCCCTGACAGGTGAGAGAGAACATCTCACTGAATGTATTTTAAAGATCAGCTTCCAGACAGGGCTTTTTACTGTTTATCAATCTCCCTGACAGCTCTTGCATGAAACCAGCATGCAACTCTTTTTCTGAAAATTAGGACTTTCTTTGCCTTTCCATTGCTATGATAATATTGATGATTGGCTGATGGGTTTTTATGTCCAATTAAGGCAAGGCCACAGACTTGTAATATGTAATTCAGTCTTGGTGCATGAATCTAGTTCTGTTATAGACGCAGCAGCAAAATGGGTTTCAGATGCAGCCCCAAATGAACTCATACATTTCTGTAAATACCTTTGTAAAAGCACAGTATGAGTATTCATAAATTGGACCCAATCAGCAAAAAGAATACAATTTTAAAAATTTCAAAGGACTTGAAAATATCACTGCCAGAAAAAAGCAAAAGAACTGAGGGAAAGCTCTATCCTGTAGGGCCTCATACAGGAATCTAAGGTGGTAAAAGGCGTATTATATCATCTTAATGAATGTGGCTTTTTAGCTTGCATGCAGGTAACACATCCTTCACTACCCTCCAGCATCCTAGATAATGATCAACATTGACATAAGACTGAAAAAACTTTTTTTTTTTTTTGATAGAACTACTGCCAAAATATATACCCAAGAGGTAGCTCAGAACAGAATTTTTGAGCTGTGTGTTTTACCACAGGTCAATCAAACAGTCTGAGTTACAGGGAAGGTGTCAATGTCTACAACAGATTACTGAATAGGTTGTATCAAATTACACTGCAGTTAACAAAAAGTGTGAAGGAGAAGAGTTAGCTGTGTACATCCTGTATGTAGATCTTATTGATTAGAACTGATTATAATGTTTGACCAAAGGACAAAAGATATCATGTAACAGGAACTATTCTGTTCAATAAACACATTCAACAGTGGCCAATGTTATCTATTTATTTTCTATAATTCAGTGCACCAGTCCTCTCAAACAGGACTTTGCTTTTTAGCTGCAACTCAAGGTTTGAGAAATTTTCAAAAGAATTCTAAATGACTTGGCTGAAAAATAGCAACCCACAGTCTTTAACTTCAGCCATTTAGAGCACCCATGTAAATTAAAACTACAATAACCAACCTCCCTCATAATTAAAACATATGTCCCTTAAATGAAGCTATAAGTGACAAGATAGAAACTTAAAGACACATTTTAGTGGTAGTCTGTTTCATTATACTATTATCTTTATATTCAACTGTAATTTCACGGACCAGACGAGGTGACCAAACTTAATCACCTTGTATCTTTCCCCACCTTCTTTTCTATCACAAAAATTAAAAATATTTTGGACTGCTTGCATTATTGTCTTGTCTGAAACCCTGCCATTTGTTTTTTAAAAGAGCTATTTTTCCAGTAGTTCCTTGTCTTCTTTGGCTCTTCTCTAGATCTAAATATTACCCTTCAGTGCTTTAGGACTAATTCACCTCTAGATGTCATGAGTTGTGTCAAGTAAGAAAAAGATACTCTACCTCGTAAATAACTGTGAGTATATAACCTCCCTGAGGAATAACACTGCTCAGGGTGAATATTATTAAAATACCCTGGCAGCAGAAAGGAGCTGTCAATTTTGCAGTTTTGTTTCCATGAAGCCATTATTGCGGCTCCCAAACCTTTCAGCTGTCAAAAAACAGAGGCATGTAGTGCAATTTTTTGTCAAACAGCAGGTTATCCACTTGCTCAAACCTTCAGCTTTCAACCCAGAGCAGAGCACAGCAACTTCATAGCAGTTTACACAAAGGAGTAAATAAACTACAGGATAATCACGGAATTTTGAGAAACATGAGGGCATTTCAAGGCTGCTCTTGGTCACCACCTGCATAATGGTTCTGCCCAAGAAAACATTATCAGAGAATACACCATTCAAATTTTATTGCCATTATTTATGGTGTTAACAAGTCTTCAACAGCACTCAAAAGAAACTTGAAACTACATCTCTTTTATCAAATTATTCTGTTTGACAGTCATATTCTGTACATTATCACCTCTTTTGAGCATCAACAAAATATGAGATTTGCTGAACTCTGCAGAACATTTTTCTGACTGCATTAGGGTTTCAATGAGAAAGAGAAGATTCTTCAGTCCATACTTTGTACAAAGATTTCACAGCCTGCTGTTAGAAGTGTCAAGAACAAACAGCTTGATCTGTGCCCATTCAGGTTACCTTTCTTTAATTCAAATAACTTTAAACAACTTGTATTTGCTTAAATGTATTAACCAGCAAATTTTGCTGCACTGATTTGGTTGTATATCAGCTTCTCCTGAGAACTAGTAATTACAAAGGTCTTGAAGGCCTTAAATTTATAGTCCACCTCTGTGTGAGAAACCTCTGGCTGAGTTCAGACTTTCTTTTCCATCCTGGCTAAATCTTGGTCCTGGAAACAGAGAGTTCTGGGCAGCTTGGTTTTGCTCATATTTATTGGCTGGGGCACACACCTGATCTCTGTAACTGTCCATCACTATCTCCAACCTGTATTTCCTCTCTGGGAAAATTCAGACACAATCTCCAACTGTCTGAGGCCACAACCTTGTAAAGATAATTTGATCTCTAAAACATATGTATAATCTTTAATTCTTTCCACATTTATACATTTTTATTGAACTGTTGATCAAATATATTAAAGTAGTCCCAAGCTTAGGTGATTCTTTAGTGTGACACAGACAAGAATGCCTAAGAAAGAAAAATGTAAAGCAGAAATTGAAAGGGAAATTAAACTTACCAGTCATTTTATCCAGCCTTCCTTTTTTCACTGTATTAAAAAAGAAAATATATATTATTTTCAGATAATACCTTAACAATGCTTGCCAATGGATTTTATGGAAAATAAAATCTAAAGGACTTATGTGGTATAAAAAACCTCAATCAAAAATGAAAACAAGTAATCTTCAAAAAATATAAACATCATTGTGGGACAGTAATATGATTTCTTGGAATTCTTTGGGAAAGAGAACACGTGAAAACTCTTTGCACCTTACAAGAACTTAATAAATACATGGATACAACCCAGAGGGCAGAATGAAGAGCAGGTGTCCAGGAAGGGTAGTGTGCTATTCATCACCTCTTAATGCTAGTTCAAAATTCTTCCCAATAGATACAGATGACTCACAGACTGTATATAACCTAAAGTAGCTTCTATCATCTTACAAAGAGTCCTTTATTACATTGTATTTACTCTGGCTGTTAGAAAGGATGCACTTCAGTAAATACCTTACCAAACAAAAAGTGAACATTTCAAATCCTGATTTTGCTCAGCAACCTTATGTTTCAAACTAAGGTATCTCTTCCATTAATGAAAAATGCCCCGAAATTAATAGGATTGGGATTCATATAATCATAATTATGAAGATCTAACCTGGTCATAATTTTTTATTTCACTCCTAAAGTTCATTAAATTTAGACTTTTAAACAATATAACTAAATATTCTTTAAATTTTCCTGCCATATCAATGCATGTAAGACAGTTTGGTTTGAGTGAAACATCACTGCAGTCCTACAATAATTGAACAAACTCCAGCAATAAACTAATGTATACATGATATATTTCACTGCTACACTTAGGACAGTAGTAATTGCCAATAAAACAAGAAGTCCACAACTTTACAATGCAAAGGTTCCCAAAAGCTTGCCACTGTTTTCCAACATCCTTTCCACTTGCTTAACCTCACCTACCTTCCTATTACTTATTTTTGCTTTCATCTCTCCCTGAACTTCCCTAAGAATGCCATGGAATTGCACCACATTTGCAGACTGTTCGTCTGACAGCCTGAACGATTCCCCCACTGTCACAGCGAGAAAGCTTCACTTTCCACACAAATGGTGAGGGGCCAAAATGGTGCTGAGCTACCAGCAGAGTCTAAACACTGCAGCAGCTCAACTGCACTGCAAGAGTGCAGAATTTACACACTGCATTTACTTGACTTCCCTGGAAGGAAGTACTGCAAGAAATATTCTTATCAGCTTAAACAATGCACATCTCCAGTCTATGAGGTTACTTTTTATAGCCACGTACTAAATATTTGTCACATGGGTGAAGGAGCTTCTACGAGAAGAAAAACCTACCTTTCACAGAGAGAAGTTCCATTTCAGTAGAAAAATATTTTAAAGAACACGCATTGAAACTCAGTTTTTTCTTCACAAGAGGAAAAGAAATAGTTTGGCTTGAATTAAATGACTCTTCTGCTGCTGTTCCCTCACTGCAAGTGTGTTTCACTTTTGCTGCTCGCTCCTCCCATGTTTCTCATGGAGCAAAGCCAATCAATTGATGGAGCAGTAAAATACTGACGACAAATTCCTTCTCCCTCTCTACACACAGAGAGGGAAGAGGAAAAGAGAAATATTATAACTGTTCGCTTACCCTCATTTCCTCACCCTCATTTCCTCAACTTCTATCTGCTCTATGCAGCTGTCTCCAGTCTAAACAAATTTCTGAATGCCATCTTTCCCAGAAATAAGAAACTCAGTGCAACTATTTCATTAAGGACACACTTTTGGAGATCTGACACTTTGATTTTAATACTTGCAAAGCATCTGAATTGGAATACAGAAAGTTCATGGGTTTTTTATCTTTTAATACAATCACATAGCCAGAACACATATTTTACAGTATTTGCTAGAGCTAGGCATAAGTAGCCTTAATTTTCTAAAATAGTGTGAATAAATCTTGCACAAAAAGTTGGATTTTATTATACTTCATGAATTTCTAATTCTATTGCAGCAGTTCATAGGATTGTAAATGTTGTCATAAAATGTTAAAATATTTTACAACAATACTCAAAACACTGAAATTATCATAAAAATAGTGGTGTTTACAACTAGTTGTTCAGATTAATACTGGGGTTTGTTGTTTGTTTGTTTTTAATTGTGGTTAACAGTATATATATTTCCAGAGATATATAGTATTTTTATATAATTTTCTCCATTATATTATAATTGAATACTTAGGTCTTAAATCCAAGTAAGGAAGTGTCCTTGGAGTAGAGGGGAGTGCATATATCTGAGTTAAGGAGTGGCTGTCTGAAGCCCCAAGAAACTGGGTCTGGAGGAAGGCACACCTCAAAAGATAAATGAGAGCTGAGACTGGTTGGCCTGGCCAGGAGAAACCTTTGGGAGGTAGGATGGGTTTAATCAATGTTTATAAAAACCTGACGGGAGGGTGTAAACAAGACTGACTCTTGTGATTGTTGCCTAACAACAGGTGAACAGGCAATGGGCACAAACTGAAACTCACAGTTTCACCGGAACATAAGAAAAGTCTCTTTTTCCTGTGAGGGTATTTTAAGACTAAAATAGGTTGTCCAGAGAGGATGTGGACTCTTTTTGTCCTTGGAGATACCCACAACCTGACTGAACAAAACTCTGGGCAACCTGCTCTTACTGACCCTGTTTTGAGCAGGGATGTTGGACTAGATGGTATTGAGAGTTTCTTTGTGATTCTGTGATAGTTCACAAGGTCAAACTGTTAAGTGTGACTGAAGAAAATGTAGTTCAGGACATCACTATGCGTAATATGTGTAGAGTTTTTTCCCCTCCATAGAAGTGTCATAAGAAGTACCTATGTTGTTTCAGGATCATGCTACTATGCCATAATCTGAAGTTGTCAGCATATTACGTTTTGGTCTTGTGTTTTAGATGAATATATTTGCATCTCTCTCTTCTGAATTCTGTTCTGATCAAGTCTCCCACAACAGTGTGATACTCTTAGAGACAGGTTTCCACCTTATGCAAGCAATGGAGTTCCACTGTAGTTAACAAAGCTAGTCTGGTACACACTGGCTGAGAAATTATCCCAAACTGTGTATTGGGATCACATGAAAAAAAATATTTACTTAGAACAAAAATCTAATCGCTGCTGACTTAAGATTCAGTAAATAGAGTTCACAATAAGCCTTAGCATGAATCAAAGTTACACAGCTGCATCTGAAACTGTCTCTGAAACTGTACAAACTTGACTCTTCTTCCTTTCTTCCACTCCCTTCCTCAAATATCAGGGCCCTTCCTGTGGAATTTTCTCCTTGAATTCTTGGGTTGCAGCTGCAGCAGCAGCAGCAGCAGCAATTGTGGCTCATTTACTTTACTGTGATGCCATGGCTGCTTTTTACATAAGCTACTGGGAAAGATGTTATGACTTTATGGTAAGAAATATGCAGAGAATACCTGAACATAGGCAGAAGGTCACCGTGGACTCAGAACGGTGCATGTACAAATGCTCTTTCATTTGGAAAAAGCATTTATTATATTTAACAAAGGAATAGTGAAAAGCACTGAGCTGGAACAAGCTGTCAAGATGGTGTTTGGCTAAAGGGCATAAGAGTAGAGGCTGCAGTACAACATGCACGTGTCACCAGCTGATAGTCTCAGTACCTCAGTTAATTACCCTGTTACTCAGCCAGGCCTTCCTCAGTGTTTTCCCTTTTCCATATTACAATTCCCTATTAATGCCTGATATAACACTTCAACCCTATATGTTAACTTCAGTTAAAAGGTCTCAGCATTCCAGATCTATATACAGAATCAAGAATTTAGAAAGAAATTTGAAAAAAAAAAGGAGCAAAATTGTTTACATTGCATTTTTTACCTAAACTATTTCAAGACTGCCTATAGTGACTTCGCTCTATTCAATATGTTATAACAATATGTGTAACAATGCTGTTATGTACAGATGTGTCACCTGAGACCTGACACTGTTGAGTGATCAGCTTCCAAAAGAGCTACCTAATTATTTTCCAAGCCAAATTCTCAACTGATATGAGGATGATATGATTCTTTTCATTTGTGAGCATACTTTTTTTTTAGTGAGGATCTGCCTTTTTTTTATTTAACTTCTTTTTTTAATATGAATTCACATAGCATACATTAGCAGATTAAAGCCTGCCACCATCTTCCAGTTAATTCATCAAAAGCAAGGAGATTTCACTCTGATGATTTACCTACTTGGCAGCAAAACTACATATTGTTCTTTTCAGGAAGTTTCTTGTCTACAGGATACTCGTAATGCAATAACTAAGGTCATGTACTCATAGATTTTAATATAACATGTTGCAAAAGGAAAACAAGGAACAGAGAACATTGGAATACTGATTGCAAAAGAACGTGGAAGACAACTTCTAACTTTCACAGGGAAAGGAAGACAGCCTACTGCTGTTTTAATATATATATCAGTTATGGAAGAGAATATTAAAAAATAAGCTTGGTGAGAAAAAAATATCCAAATTTCAGTTGATATTAAAAATACAGAGTATAGGAGCAGTTTCCTTGCATGCCCTACTTTTCTGTCTGAGACCATCATGAAGCCATCTTTTCTTGGCTATTTTTATGCTGACCCATGTGTATTTTTAAAGAGGTTTTGGCCTTGGAACACCAACATTTTAGCTATTTTTCTTCTGAAGTTCTTCTCTTGAGGAGAAAGAGAATTTGCTCCTTTGCAAATTATTATAGACAGTGAAATTTTCAGCTGATCATTCATCAGCATCTCCTCAACACTAGCACATGAAGAAATACTTCAGTCACCTCAGAAGCCTAAGTGATAAAGTGTATTTTTGCGTTCCCCTTGAAGTCAATCATTAGTTTAAAATTGGAGCTAGTGGGAGAAGATTTTTGTCTATTACAAGGAAAAAATTATGCACAATTCAGGTAAAATTCAAAGATAAATAGCTATATTATCATTATGGTGATCCTTTAAACACACAAAGCTGAAACCCATGAACAGGAGTTCAACCACGACAGCAAGAAAAAAAAAATCACTTTTCCTAGACAGTTCATTTCTGCCTTTCAGAAATATAGACTCTGCATCCCCCAGTGTATTCTATAATTTTCAGTAGAGTTTGTAAGTGATAAAAGACAGAAATAATGAACTCTGTAACAAAATATGCTATCAAGAGATACATCATCAGAGCGACAGGATAAGCAGAAAATCAATCAGCTGATTTCTGACCCTGAGAAACTATGAGCAATATTGCAGATAGGAACTAGAAATTAGATCAGTTTTGTCCTTGTCTCCAAAAGATTGGAGCAACTATGGTTAGGGATAATGGGGGATGTGTTCTGGGCTTCACAGGAATCACCTTGATAAATGAGTTTGAAGCACTCCATTTACCCTTTTCCAACAGGACACAAACCAAGGGCCCTCCTTCAAAATGTTCTGTGTTATTAACCACCAAGTATATAGATATAAATTTCATTGAAATATCTACTTGTTATTAATCTCCAAAACTGCAGTGAAGTCACAGCAATAAAATAATCTTGAAGTTTTAACACAAACAAAAATACAATAACTTGTCATAGATTCATATTCCACCTCTCATCTTTGTGATAGTCACAGGAGATAGTAGGTTATTGGACTAAAAATAGACTTATCCCACAGGTTTGATCTTATTCTATTATGGTATTTAAACTACAAATAAGTGCCTCAAATTTTAAAATTTTGAATAATTGAATACCCGGAGGTATTAAAAAAACCATATAATTTTCTTTTAATTTGATCCTAAATTCTAGAAAAAAATAGATTATTCAGTTCACATTAACCTGAAGGATCTTTTTATGCATATCCCCTTCCTTGATTTCAATTTCATGAAGACTCGGAAAACTGTCACTTACCTGTCTTTTGAAAATAGTGTTGGAATTAACATTTGTACGGTGCTTTTGGATCTTCCAATCAAGGATGCTGTGAAAAGAAAAATATTTTTACTATTTTGCATAAACAGAAATTGAATACATACAAACATTGAACTACTGCACTAACTGGGAAGAGGATCACAGGCTCTGATTACAGTCCTTAAGTTTGGGTCCAGTTCTGCCTCCACTGCGACCTCTGTCTCCTCAGTGATGGAGTTTTTTGGACCACTGAAGCCTCATGCCTCAGAAAACATTGACCCTTTGTAGAGCAAGACAGATTAGAAAAAGCGACCTTAAATCCTGCAAGGAAATATAAATCTTGTAAAAATATGCGGTTTCTCTTTTGGAGTCTATGTCAAGTTAACCAAGATTTCCTACAGGTTTTTATTTCCCTGTTAATATTGCTGCTCATTGGTATGACTTCTGTAAAATTGCTTGCTGCCACACAAAAATTACACCGTGCTCACTATAATTGAGAAGGAATAAGTTTCAAAAGAAACAAACAGCTTATCAGAGGCCAAATCAAATATTTGTACTCAGTAACTCACTGTTAGAAGCACCAATCTGTTCCCTATGAAAGGAAATATTTTCCAGTCACTTGCATTGCTCTTCCACCTGTTCTGCTGTAGCCTTAGCAACGCTCTTGACTGCTTTTATTTTACATTCAGAGACCTCTAGTGGCTCGTGTCTGATTTGCTCTGGAAAACAGCAATGATTTCTCATTTCCAAACGTACTTCAGGTGTTTCCAGATCTGAGTCTCTTAAAACACAGCATGGTAAACATTTTACTTCACAAAAAAGAAAAAAAAATACTAAAATACACAACTGTATTTCATAGTGCACATGAAAAATTGGAGACAACAACAAAAAGTTTGTCCCTTTTTTCATTATTTTCAAAATGAGTAAACATACCTATTTTTTTAAAAAATACCATAGAGCATGTACCTAAATTATTTTTCCTCAAGAAATTCAATTTTACTAATCTTGTGCACCAGATTTATTTCTCTGGCCTCTGTATCTTGTCCTAACTATAAATCTCAACTAGATGTCATTTTTCATCGTTTCACATATGTTGGTGCTCAAACAATCCTCCCTCTGAACTTCTGGTTTAACGGAGCACTTGAACCCAGGCAGCTCTCTCGGTGTCAGGCGTGTTGTTCTACACGGGAATAAAAGAAAGGTGGCAGAACAAAGCTCCTACCAATAAATCAGGCAAGGCTCAGTAACTCCTTCATCTCCACTCTAAAATGAGCCCAAAAGTTCCTGGGCAAACAGACCAACAGCTTCAGTTTGATCACTCTGCTATTTAGCAGAATTTTTTCTAACCCTGATAATCTTATGAGTCCACAATTAGTTACATATGCTGCAAATGTAATGTACCTTTTCTTAATGCTTTCAAAAATCCTCCATTCCTGGGACACTCAATGATTGCACTTAACCTGTATGAGCTCTGCATCTCTATTTTTGAGATTGTAATCCTCTCCTCAGCTCACTTTAAAATATTTGTAGTTAAGAAAAGCCATGAAATCATAGTAGAAATCAAAATGTATGAGACATCCTATTTCCTGTATCTCTGTTAAATGAATACATACAAAGTACTTAAATTAATATTTCTAAAAAAAAAATAAATCAGTAATAGCTCAGCATTTTCAGCTTTTTCTTTTTTTTTTTAAAAAAAAATACTTTATACCCTAAAGCCACATTAAATACAAACCTATAAGAAACCCAAATATTTCTGCTTCTGTAGAAAAACAGAATAGATCATTCCTTTCTCCTGAATTCTCATATCCCCCAAAAGTATCAAGTGAGGAACTCTTAGAAACAAATAGATATGGTTTTACAGGACCAAGAATACTTGAAAAGTTGTGGTTGTGATCCTTATTATGAGACATTTTAAAATTGGGAAAGTTGTTACAAAAACTCCCTCATGTTTTTCCTCCTTAAAAATATAATTTATTATTCCACACTTTTCCTCAGAAAAATGCAAAGAATGACAAATAAATCCATTTTCCGCATATAATCTTGCAAGGAAAAAACGTGAAGTGAGGAATTAAAGCAAGGAAAAAGCCCTTAAATATATACGAGAAGGACAAAACAAGGAGGTTGCTTCTACAAGCTCAAAATGCAGTTAAACCGCAATTCAGCAATAACAAACCACGTTTTTGCATTCCAAGCAGAATTAAGCTGTAAATAGGATTTTTCCTTCCCCCCTGTTTGCACTTTGCTCCCTCTGGTGACTCAAAGCGTGTATGACATTCCTTGGTCGTTACAATAAATAAGCAAAACCATACTGATTACTCATATTTTAAAAGTATTAATATTGTGAAACTACCTCTTTGTTGGACACAGTGACTACAAATTTATTATTTTCTGGGAAAAAAGCCAAGCAATAAACTACATTTTGTGAAGTCAGTAAGAAAGTTATTAAGAGAGAGAGAGTTCTGTATCACCAAGCACTGCCCGGCTTTAATTCCACAACGTAACAAATACAGACTTATCTCACCCTTTTATCTCACAGCAATTTGTGAAATTACATTTATTCTCATAAAGGTTTGTTGATTTAATCAACAGCATTCTTAAGTCTCCAGAAGTCCAGCCAATGGTGAACATACTCACAGCTTATCTTTGCAAAACAATAGCTCCAGTGTCATGAAATGTTACATTTTTTCATCAATATTTCATCACATTATACACAGGATAATATAATAAATTCTCAGTACTTGACAACTATCCCCTAATGCAATCTAAGCTAGTGCTGTTTCATATTTCAGTATGTAACATCTGTCAACAATGTTGTTAACCACTAATTGCTCTTATTCATCTCAGAAACATGCCTTGATTGCTAATTGAGGCCAGATAAATATTTTAGTTTATTGAAATTGCTTTGCTGCCCATTGAGATAAAGAGGACAAAATTTCAAAAGAAGCTGAAGGGAAGAAAACTAGAGAAATTAATTATTGGATGATGATAATCCCGACAGAGACTGAAATTATTATATGGCCTGAATGGTTAATAAAATAGTGGCCCAATATTGTTTCTAATGAGAAGTATGAATGTACAAGTTCAGGTTCATACAACCCCAGATCTCAAGAAACAGGCCCAGTTTTTCACATTCCTGAAGTTTTTTCAAAGTTTTTGAAGTGCTTTTCATTAGTGGATGTCAAGACTTTTCATAATGGAAGTAAATATAATTTTTATGAAATTACAGCTGAGAAAAATAAACCACCAATGGGGAAATTAGCTGCACAATGTCTCCAAGTAGCTGAATACCCAAGCCTGTAATGCAACATTGCCTTTCTGAATCTAGCACTAGTTCACCAAGCCAAGATAAATCCTCTTCAACAAAAGAATCTGAAAAATACTTTAAAAAAATCTCATTTTACCCCTTCTGTTAAAAAGAATTACGTTGGGATAAAATGAGATGAAGTGGTTTGCATGTCAGACCAAAAATTAAGAAAAGGATTAGAATTGGAATGCAAGCCTTCTGTAACAGCCTGTGAGAGCAATGCCCAAGGAATACAACTAACAACTGATTTCTGTAGCTGTGGTGTGGAAAATTCACTTTAGAAAAAAAGTCTTACTTCCTTCAGGAGAGATTTTTCTCATGTCTACATTGTTCACTGTCTCCACCCTTTTCCTCTGTGTGTGTATTCATCACTGAACTGCCCTTGCCCAATGCTGATTCATTATGGATTCCAAATCAAGAATATTCTGTTAACATCACAAGTTATTCAGAAAATTAGAGCCAAAGTAATTCTTAGAGTTTGTTTTCATATGCAAACCCAGCTGGTGTCACAGCAGGGAGGTTGATGAGTCTGCTCATTCTGTATTCTCCATAATGCAGGCTCTTGCCAAGAACCAGGGCCACAAAACAGGAATTTATATATGAATACTTAGTCTTTGTAATTCTGTCTTCCTGTATAAGTCTTGTCTTTGCCACAACATTTTCAATTTAACGTGTATGTGTATATTTACTTGTGTAAAAAAAAAAAGTGAAGTGTTTACATTAAAAAAATACTGAACATCATAAAAACAATTAAGGATCAAATCTTTAACCTCATCTAAGTACTTTGCCTACACCTGCTATGGCCTACATGGGATTTCTCAGTGGCACAACAGCACCATTCCGTGACTCCCTTTGCTCAAGGAAATAATGAGATGGTTAAACCAGGGACAGTGAGAAAGGGACATAGTGAGGGAGCATTTCACAGGAAAAGAGCAATAAACCAGACTTCTGTGAACCTGATCATCATATCAACACTTTCAGAAATAACATGCAAAAGTTATAGTAATGATTTCAATTATTGTTTCACCCTCATACTCAGGGCAATTATACCTAAAATCCTAGATTCTGTTCTTGAAACACTCATCAAAATCTCACTTTCTGGTCTCTTAAAAGAAATTACAACAGAGTTCCCAAACACTGAATAATATTTTATTAAAAATCCTGTGATATCTATACATCAGGTAATTTTTTCAGAGCCAAATCATTGTTCTCAAAAGAATAGCAGAATGTGAACAGAACAATTTTCAGCAAATTGTTTTATTTTCTGCCTAAAGGGGGCCTACAAAGAAGCTGGAGAGGGACGTTTGACAAGGGCACGTAATGACAGGGGGAATGGTTTGTGGGCACATTTAGGCTGGATATTAGAAATAAATTCTTTCCTGTGAGGGTGGTGAGGCACTGGCACACATTGCCCAGAGAAGCTGTGGATGCCCCATCCCTGGAAGTGTTCAAGGTCAGGGCTGAAAGGCAACCTGGTCTAGTGGAAGGTGCTCATGACAGGGAGGTTGGAACTACATGATCTTTAAGGTCCCTTCCAACCCAAACCATTCTGTGATTCTATGAAATATATTCATATGATATTAATGTGTATTACTTTTATGGAGTGATTTGTTCTACCAAGGCAACAAGTATGGTGTTGAAAGACAAAATATGAATCATAGTTTCATGACCCTGTCTGAGCAAAAGATGCAATTAAGGTCTTCGATGTGACCTTCCCTTTGTGTCAAATTGTGCTAAAATGTATGTGACAGTTTTTCTTATGGAAACCTCCAGGTATTGATGATTAAGGAGAGCCTGTCAAAATAATTTATTTAGGTTCACAGGCAGAATTCACAACTCACACAAAGTGTCAAAAAGCACAAGCAATATCTAGTTTATCCATTAGGCTACTTGGTCTCATACAATTATTTCACTGTATTGATAAGCATCTTTTGACTACAAAAACTTTAGCTGAGGCTCCAGTTATCACTACTGACTTTAAAGGGCCAGTGTTCCCCTTTTCTGAGGAAAGTAGTATTATGATTTTTAAAGTATGTTGACTTGTATCATCTCATTTTGCTTTCGACATGATTATTACTAAAATCCCCATAAACAAGCCCAGAAAAGAGGCACCTTTGTAAGTTTTCACCTAAGACACCATGTTTCACTGTTCTACACTGGGCCTGGTGCAGTCTAATCAAACATCACCCTTTATATTGAAGCTCCATTTTCAGGACTTGTCTACCTAAAAGAATTCATAAAGTGATGTGGTTTAAGAAGTCTGATCTTTAAAGTCTTTCATTTTATTGTACTAAAAATAGTTTGAAATCCAAACTACAAAACTGCTAAAACAACAAAAAAGTTTGCAGGAAATATGGTTCAGCATGTTATAAACTTTACAGGCTTTTGTTTTTATTTATTGTATTTACTTACCTATAAAATGTAGTGTGTTGATGCAGACTATGAAGCACATTTGAGAACATTATTATTTATGTTGAGTCAGATGTCTTGGGCAAATAGTCTTAGTGTAAATGCAAATTCAGTAATGCTAAAATAAAAACACTGCATACGTTAGCTACCACATTTATTACATTAAAATTGGCATTCATTACATTAAAATAGGCACCAAATATATACTTAAATCTCTTAGCATCCTTTCAACTCCCTGGAGATTTCAATGTAATTTAAAAAAAAAAAAAAATTGAAAGGCATCAGGCAAACAAATTTAGGAAGAAGTGATTTTAGAGATTTTTTTTAATATAATGATGTCTCGTGATTTTATTTGCAGCCCTAGACGTGACTGTGACTAAGTATTTCAGCAGTTCAGATGAGCTCACGTGTACACTGTACAGCCAGTTTGCCTTGCCCCCTCACAAGAATCTCTTGCGGACCTGAGCTTCTCTGTGACCGACCATGGAACCAAGAAGAGGAAGACTAGTGAACTGACATCCCCCTTCACTTTCCTAATGTATTTATTCACTATCGTTTATATTTCAAACAGAAATGCCTGAACTTACAAAACTCTCATCCTCGACAGCCCACACACCATGAAGTGCCCGGCTCTGTGGGCGTCCACACCCAGCAGCTGCTGGTGCCCACACCTGTGGGAAATCAGGCTGCCCCCGCCTCCCGAGAGCGGAAATAGTCTTTTCACTGTACTTAAGGTAAGGGCAGATAGGTGTAAGTTTTCCTGCGCCTCGTTAATCCGGCGGGGGTGTCTTTAAGGAGCAGCTGAGCCCTCGGGGGTTCGTCCCACCGCTGGTGCGGAGCGGCCCCGCCGGGTCCTCAGCGCCGTGATGGGCAGCCGGGTGAGCGGCGAGGCTGCAGCCCCGCTGTTCCCAGGTACCTCTCCTCCAGCCCGTGTTTCCCCCTCACCACTGCAGAGCAGGGAGCGGCCCCGAGAGCCCGTTCGCTCACCGGGCTGAGGGCGGCAGTGGCGGGGACAGCGAGCTGGCGCCAGCCTGCGCCGCCCTCGCTGGGTGTTGCCGCTCCCGAGTAAGATAAAACCTGTCCCGGCTCCCTCCCCTTGTCCTCGGCCGGTCCTGCCCCCCGCGCGGTGCCCGGGAGCCGCTGGAGGTAAGGCAGGGGCTGCTTCCCTCAGTCCCGTCCCTCGGAGGGGCTGCCCCGTGCGGCCCCGGGCTCCGCTCCCTCGGGGATGGGGTTGGGTGTCGCCGTGGCCGAGAGCGGTGACATTGGGTTCCACGGAGCTCTTCGGTGGGTGCGAAGCCTTTTCTGGGTGGTGCGGCGTTTGTTCTTTCTTTCTTGGGCAAACTTCACCCAAGTTTCTGGGAGGTTCTGTTGTCCTGTATGTGTTTAGCATCAACTATGTAACTTCGTTGTATTTTAACTTTGATGATAAATGTCTGTAGCTTCTCTTTCCAAGGTAGTCTAGTGAACTGTATGCGTTCCATCAATTGTCTTAGAGTATATCTATTCACTGGATTTTTTTGGAGAAAACCATTAATGTGGAGGCACAGAGTTCAAGATATTAGCTCCTTGAAATGGAAAAATGCTTTTGTGCTATTTTAGTGATTTCTTATCAAATAAATGCAAAGCTTTAGAGTAGAAACACTTTTATTATTTTTTACAGGAGTTCTTGTTACTCGTGAAAATAGTTTTGCTTGGAGGTTTTTCTTGAGACTTGCTCAACTATGAAATTAATTAGAATGACTCACTTAGAGCCTTGTGTTTGTATCATGATTACTTTCCTAGTCACTGCTTAGAACTGTAGTAGTGTTTTCTTAACATATCATGGAACTTTAGTATATCAGTGATGCCAGTGGTACAGAACTATGGGATTTCTGGGATTACTCATTGCAAAAATGGCTGTTGTGGTGAGGTAGTTCTGCTCAAGAGGTTTGTGTCAGTAGGATTGATTACATGACAAGATCAGGTTTTTCTCATTAAAAACTTTTCAGTGTTAGAATTAGAAGTTCACTGTAATGAAAACTGCATTCCATGCATTGCAATACATTGGATCAGTTTTGGACTTTGATCCTGCTTCATAATAAACAGAGTTTTTTTACTTGAGCAGGTTTGACTGTACATATAATAAATCATTTGGAGTTGTTTACAGCAAACAACTGCATGCCCCATAGCAAAGAACACTGCAGAGAGATGTTTAGTAATTGAGAGTATTCTAAGAGTGAAATGGAAAAATAAGTAGTTCTTCTTGTCAGAGTTTAGAAATCCTCATTATGATGCAATTGATTACAACAGTGATTGATGATTATTACATCACAATCCAAAAAACAAAGGCAGAGGATATATTTTATTTCCAGCATCTGATTCTAGTTTTGTTTGTTATTTAAACATCCCAGAGTACAGTGTAGCTGAACCAAAAATATTACCTCTCTGATCAACGGGGTTTTTTGTCTTAAATGAGCTCAAGGTCACTTAAGAAAGACAAAATTAGTGATTTAAAGCTTTGATTCATATTCATTGCCTCTGTTTGATATTCTTGTAAATTTGTTTTTAAGCTTTATGTGTCTTTACTTGATTGTATATTTTCCTGAGTTAAAGCAGAGTAAATAAGAATGAATTCTGTTATGGCTGGTTCATGAAAATGAAAGTCTATTGAAACTCTTGTCGCTTGCAAGTGACTTTTGCTTACAGCTATGGGAAGTCTTGGCAGAGACTTCAAGTTTGTAACTCTCTACACTTTTCAAGTTATATAGGCCATAAACTTCAAGTAGGTACTATCTTACTAGGCCCTTTGATTTGTGTGGGATTATGTTGGCATCATCGACTCTTTCAAGGACATAAATGTCTCTGCTCAAAAGAAAATTTATAATTGAGAAAATGAAGGGAGCTGTGCCTCTACTAGCACGAGGAAGGAGCACTTCCTCACATAGAAAACTGTTACTTTCAATAAAGATAGGGATGACTGAATGTATATAAAACTAAGGGCAAGATCTGTCTTTAAGTAAGATGCAAGTTCTTAGAAATCGTACATTCTGCAGAAATCGATGGCTCTTTCTATCACATGTCCTTTCCTGTAAGAATTGATGGGTGAATGTCCTAAAACCTGATTAAAACTCTGCTGCAGCAAAGCATTTCACCATTTGGATGTGAGTAACTCCACTGAAGGTGACGTAAGTGATGCTTTTTCTGTGCTTAAGGCTTTGAAAGGGGCAAATAACTCACATTAGTAGTTCTGCATAGTGCCTAAGCAATGTATAATTTCCTATAGCTGACTCTTCTTGTAGCTGATAGGACATTCAGACACTTCTTTAAAGAAGACAACTTTTATGGCTCCACACACACTTGTATAACGTATTTCTTTTTTCAAACAAACTTGGTTTATATCCTTGATATATGTGATTTAAAACCACCTTTGCATTAATTGTTGTCTAACGTGTTTAAACACTACTATGTGTAATTGATTATTGTTGAAGCCTTTAATGACATTCAGAGAGTGGAAATTCATATTTTTGCACACATTTTTAATTTATCTACGTGGCAAAAGAGCATGTTGAGAGACTTTTCTAGGAAGCTTAATATAATGTAACAGTTCATGGGGTAAAACAGTAACTTCAAGGAAGTGTAGATTATTTTACTGTGCCATATGACAGTAAGGAAAGCACAAGTGTTCTGAGTTGCTGATGTTTTCACTGCCCCATTTTCCAGCTTAGGTGCAACATAAACTATTTTAATTAATATTGTGTCACCAAAAGGTTTTGAGATGGCCAATTGAATTCTGCCAAGATAGAGTCTTTTGATGAAAACATATCTTTATTGATTGTAGAAGAAGAAAATCATTCTTAAAATGAAATCCAGAGAAAAAATCATATCCCTCAGAGAAAATTTCTGAGTGGCAGGTTGAGATTAACATCATAAAATTGAATTTGTGCTGCAAACCTTTGATGTAATCAGCAGCTGGGAGATGGTGTTGCCCTTACTGTGCTCCTTCTGATTGTGGTGAATTATTGTGTGGAATGAAATAAGTGTTTCTTGTGTCACTCGTTCAAGAAATACAAACAAGGTATTACTAGATGGCTCTTGCTGGTTAAAATGGGTTGTATCGATTGCTGGTCCCAGTCTGTCCTCCCTTGGACTGCAAAAGCAGGACGTTGCCGTCCCGGGAGAGGTGCGGGTGTCACTCAGCCCTGCCCGCGGCTGATGAGGGTGGAGCCCGCCGGGCCTGCAGGGAACTCCCATCACCTCCTGAACTGGGAGCGCCGGGCTCGGCAGGGAGGGGCCCCAGGGTGGCACCTGGAGCAGAAAGCAAAGTAGGGGAAAAGGTGTGGAATGGTGAGGGCTCTGGTGGGATACACTAAGACACGAGAAATCGGGACATAGGATAGAAATGTTGATCATTAGAGTATTTTACTTGTTGCCTACATCTGATTAGATACATCAACTAAATATTTGAAATACAGAAATATTTTTTTTTTTTTGCTGCTGGGGCAACAGAGAGCAGATTCTGCCTGTTAAAGGAGCCAGTTACTGTTTTACTTGTACAATGTGCTGGTTATGAACTAGTTTTTAATTTCCTCTATAAATCTTTCATTGTTTTACTTTTTGTTAATAATTACTTCAAGTATCTTTTGTTACCTTTATCTTGTCTTGCTGTGTTTAGTGTAATTTATTTGGTCATTTCCTTTCTGTACTTGAGATACTTTTACCAAAAATCTTGTAAACTTAATATATTATTATTGATTCTTAGATGACTTGCTATACATTGTGGATAGTTGGTAAATACAGTTTTTTAGTTTGGGAAATGTTATCTTTGCTGGTTACCAGAGATAATATACAACATCCTTAAGGAGAGTGCAACATTTATATCATAAAGTAAATTGACAATGTTCTGAAAGCAGTATAGAACAAATCACTAGACTGCAAAGCTGTTTTTAAAAGAAATAATTAGATTTTTACTAGGAGTAAAACCAATATTGATGAAATTTTATTTTCTTGTGTAGATAGTAAGAGAATATGTCAGATAAAACAAAAAACTAGACAAGAATCAGAGAATGAGAGAGATTAGAAACACACAAACCTTAGGAATTTGTCATGAAAACCTACCAGGCTCTGCCTAGATTTTACTTCCTAATGCTTCCTTTATTACAGTGATGAATCTAAAGGGTTGTAAATAGAGGGAATTTATTTAATCCAATACAAACAGTTAAATTCTGCTAATATCTTAATATTTTCAGGACTGTGAGCCAATTTCTGCAGGTTTGGGTTTTTTTCTTGTGCCTGCACTGGTTGCCAAACATTTAATTGAACTTCAAAAAAACTGCCCTTGTATTGACAGTTTGGAATGCACAGGAAACATGAAATAAGTATGATTACAAATTCAGAAAAGTTTTTTTGGCAGGTTGACTGTTACCTGTAAAGTGATATTTTGTTGTATGAAGTCTTTTCTCCTTTTATAGATAAGCCATGAATTTGTATTTGGTAGTTTTTGTTACGGGTTGTAGTGTTGAGAAGGAAGGTTCTCTCACAACCAGTGTTTTACGATGTGAAATGTTTCAGATTAATTCTCTAGGTGGGAACTCAGTTCCTAATTTTAAGGACCTTGATGTATATGAATTGTTATTTCTGAATTCATTGAAATACATACCCCGATTTCTTTCTTTATTAAGAGATGTGATTCTGAAACTATAGTTAGTAGTTCAATAGTGTTCAGAATGCTCCCTCCAGTAAAGCTTCCTTTGCATTCCTCCAGTAAAGCTTCCTTTATGCTTATAGCAAATATTGCATGGAAATACATGGAGCAATAGGGAATGTTTTCTGCCAACTTCAGTGGGGGCAAAGCAGAATCCAGATTTCTCACTTCAAATCGCTGAGAGATGTGTGGCCACGCTCCTGAGATATAAGCCACTCTTCCATTCTAACCTACGTGTTCCCAAGCCACTTGCTTTAGGGTTATATTTTGTCTGGAGAAAATATAGCCCAGGGAAGGGCTGAGAGGTAGAGCAGTAATTAGGTGGCAGATTGGGAGATCCAAGATGAGCCTCATGGAGGAGCTGGCAATTTTTCCCCTTTGTTTAAGATCAGTAGAGGAGCAGAGCCAAGATATGCTCACAATATTGGAGTTAGGGTTCTGTGGGGAAGGCTTAAGTTATGATGGCACTGTTTCTTTATGGTATAATCTGACCTTTTTCATTCTCCTCTGTTTCTGACTAGTCCCAGTCAAAAAAGCTGAGTGATGAGGAAAGGACCTTGCATTAATATGTGCTTAGTAAGGCATTCAAGGTCAGACCTCCAGCTTTCTGGCCCCTTAAGACTTTTGATTAGACTTTTAAATACCTCATGGCTCCTGTAGAATAAAGAGTGGTGTACTTAGCTTTCCAAATTAAACTTTAATACTACACAAAGTTGCTAAAGTAGTACAACCAAAGTCTTTGAAGCTGTGCAAATTTGGATCATTTTCCAAGTTAAAAGAGGTTTGTGGTGTGGTTTTGGTGTGAGAAATGTTACATCCCTACCACCCTGCCTTTAGTTCTATGAACAAGTTAGTGATGAGATGAGCTGTTGTGTTTAACTAAAAACAGGGAACTTTTCAGTAACCAGAGCAGACCTTTTGGCAGTGTAGTCACAGGGGCAGGACAGATAAGCTTATTAGGCTGTAAACAGGGAGAAACAGGAATAGAACTGAGAAACATGATTTCAAGTTGAATTAGGGGTTAGTGCTGCAAATCAGACGTGCTTGAGTGGGCAGAGCTGTGGGAATTTGACACGTGCTGATAAGCTCCATGCAGCTCAGATATGCCTTGGGCAATATTTGACTTTGTGGAAACAATTTTTACCTTTTTTAAAGGAACAGTCTGGTAAATATCTGACTTTATTTCAAAGAAATTTGCTGCAGGTGCCATCAGCATCACTAACACATTTGATAAAGCTGAGGATTTTCAGACAAAATGTGTGTATGGTGAATACGCTCCATTCCTAGTGAAGTCATGGTACGCTTAGAAGCAAAGGTTTCACATCAGACTACTTACTTATGCATCAAAATATGTTAATCCAAAAGAAAAGTTAACCAAGAAGCAAGGAGGGGGAAGTTAAGGACTGTTCTGTTAACATGAAAGCTCATATACCTTCTGCTTTCTTTCTCTTGTGCTTCAGTCGTAATGTAAAGGAAAATGTACTAAATATTCTCATAACATTTCAGTCTAAATTAATTCTCTTATAACCGGTGTTTTGTCTGTAGTAGTAGTTTTTTATTAATTCACCTCACTCATGGGTACTTAAAAGTTTTGCGAATAGATCTATACATTAGTTAATTCTATCAATTTTTTTGTTTTTAACTTGTTGATTTGAGTTCTGTTACCCATCACTTGCTGAGCAGTAGGTCTTCTGCTAAGAATATTGATCTTGATTCTATGCTTCCTTTACAAGAAAATATAATTTATGACTTAATATTCAATATTCAGTGCAGTACAAACCTGAATTCTGCTTCCTTATGGTGTTTTACACTAATTGAACACTCACATGGTACAAGTATAAATGAGTACATGATATGCAAGCAAATGTACTTTAAAGACTCAGGATTTGAGTTATCAAACTGATAACTCAAATGGCAGTCACCATTTTATGAACCCTGTGGAAATGGCAACCTTTTTTTTTGCTGGTAACTAAAACCATATCATTAGATTGGTTAGAACACCTTTTATTTCTGCAAGAGAAAAGGACTTCATGGTTACCAGTAACAATAATACTTCATATACCCACAAAGAGCTTTAAAATGAAACTAAATGGGATTTAACTTACCAAACTCATGACATCTGTACAAACTCACTGGAAAAATGAAGAACCACCATCATAGGATACAGGAAAGGAGTGCTGGATGCTGTTGTGTACTCCAGTCAATAATTTGGGAGTTTTGAAACAGGTGGCTTGTATATATGGGAATTTTTGGATTTGGGTTAAGGTAGACACTGGCAGTTTAGTGTAGGGCTCTTTCATTGAAAGATGCTAAAGACATTGTTTATCTGTGTCAGTTTTTTTTTAGCAATCAGTACTTTCACTTAAATTGACCCAAAGGAGGCATACTTGCTGCATATGTTACTAGTTTCTACAGAATCCAGCTAAAAAGCAGAAGTGGTTTTAAAAGGACCAGACATCAAATTTAAAAATGAGCAAAGTAGAATGTTTTGATAAGAAGATTTTTGGAATACTTCGTAGGTACTGGTGTTTGCACAGACATTGAAAGAGTTTCCTGGAAATGCAGTTCTTAAGAATGTATACTGAATTAACTAATGGCCATCAGTCATTTTGCACAATTCCATTAAATTAGTTTTATGCAGCAGGGGCAAATCTATTAGATGATAAATTTTTTTGGACAAGGGACTCATGACTTGGGCAACAGGAAGAGTCTCTTCATTCTCTCCATTTCCCAGCTTGCAACTCTGCCTCCACCTTTCTTCTGGTTCTTGTCTGTAGGAGATGATACAGAATGATTGAGTATGTAGTGCTTTCCTGTCTTGGGCCTCATTTTTCTCTTTCTCCCTGACCCACCACCAGTTCTATCCTTCCAGCCCTGTTATTTTTCTCTTGCCTTATCCTTCTAGCAATCCCAGACTATTGACACCCTGCTCTTGTGCCATCTCTGTGCTCCAGCAGTTAAGTGCTGCTGAGGATGAGCAGCACTGTTGGTTGGAGGGAATAGGGGAGCCATGGTGCACTCATGGTGTACCAAAATCAGGAAGAAACAGTCACATGGGCCCACCAGAGCTAAACCAGTTTGTGGGGTGGCACACAGCTCCCATTGCTGATATTTCAGTATTGTGGTAGTACCTGTCCCCAGAAATGTCAGTGCTGGCAACACAAAATGTTTCAATGCCTAATCAACTCCTTAGAGCAATATTTTATAGCTTCCCTTCTCAGATGTTGATTACATTGCCCTATTTTTAGGTTATTTTATTCTTATATTTCATGTTGCTTAGAGTCATCGTGGCTTGTTTCTCTTTCCAGGTGCTGACTATGAAGACATCAGTGCCAGCTGTGGCCCTGTGGGGCAGAAGAGCTCCCTCCCACAGCATCACTGCCATTCTGATCACAGATGACCAGCAGACCATAGTTACAGGAAGTCAAGAAGGACAAATATGTCTCTGGGATCTTTCACCAGACCTAAAGGTTTGTGTCCACTGTGCTACACTTTGCCAAATAGACAGACTGGAGTTTTATCTTTTATTATTGACAATGGCATTATCCAGACTTGCACTTATTCAGATGAATTTTTAAAGATAGTGTGGTATTTGTTATAGGAAACTCATGAAGCAAAAAGTGAAATGCCTATATGAGCAACCTGCTATTTGCAGACTTGGGAAAATTTTTGGTAAATTAGTATGACCTGTGGATTATAATTTGAGACTCTGTGCTCTGAGTAATGGCAGCAAGTAAATATATACAATTATCACGATTTCTATCTTGTGAAGACTTCTTTCCCTTTTGTAAATCAATTGCTGAGTGTGGCCTGTCATTTAAGGAAAAATAATCTATTTATAAAACCACAGGTATCTGCCAGGTTAACAGCAGAAAAAGTCAAGAAAGATGGAAGATGAAATATGTATTTTGGGTATAATTAAGATGCAAATTATTGCTTTGATTATTTCATATTTTTTCCTGAGAATGTGACAGAGTCAAAACAGTTCCTATTGTTTTTATTC
The DNA here is from genome assembly GCF_003945595.2 of Pipra filicauda. Classification (NCBI taxonomy): domain Eukaryota; kingdom Metazoa; phylum Chordata; class Aves; order Passeriformes; family Pipridae; genus Pipra; species Pipra filicauda. Next base: position 3,727,185 of record NW_024104976.1, on the reverse strand, counting down.
TGTGTTACTAGAACTATGGTTCTAATATTATTTATACTTAGTTGCCTCATCTGTACTTAAATATAGCCTAAAAGGTTGCATTTTTATGGGGCTACCTTTTTCAATTAAGACCTTTGCATGCAGTGAAGCTAATCAGAGAGATTATTTAAACATGTGGTATGAAACACATCCTTAAGAGCTTTGGTCTATCAGTTCCTACTTCGGATGCCGGAGGTGTTCTGCACATTACATGTATTACATATATTACATATATTACATATATTCTTCAGAAGCTGCAATTTTCAGACTGCAGTGAATACAAAAACTACTTTATGCAAACTGCATAATTCATCCACATCTTTGTGCATTCCAGAAACATGGCTGAAGAACATAAGCATACAAAGCAGGTTGACAATTGTTAATATCTACAAGTAGTGTTCTCTTGGGTTTAGATATCCTTAGTTTATGTGGAAATTATTATGTTTGAGTTAAACCATTGTATTTTTCTCCTAGGTTTCATCTAGAGAAATTCTCTTTGGCCATACTGCTTCTGTAACTTGTTTGGCAAAAGCAAGAGAGTTTGAAAAACAACCATATGTAGTAAGTGCTACTGAAAATGGGTAGGTAACTGAATATTCAATTATTCATTTCTTAAGTCATAAAATGTATGTCAGGTGTAGGTCAGATTATACATTTGCAGAAGTGTTTTAATCCAATTTCATGATATGAAAATGATAGCAGCTTCTCAGGATAGTTACTATATTGCTTATGTACAATAGTTTGAGATCACCTCATGGACAATAGAGAGGTTTGGCAGATTCAGATATCCAGCTAGACCCATTCAAAGGGAGACTGATGGGCTATTGGGGGGCATCAGCAAGTTCAGAAGCATTTTAATGTCATAGTGCTTTTCTGTGTTTCCTCCTGAACTCATCTTGAGAACTGAACCAGTAACAGAAAGTGATGGACTCTGATCTGGTTTATGGTTCCTCAGTCAGTACCTGTGGAAGGACAGAAAAGACTGCCCTTGAATAAAAGGCATATGTGTTCCTTGTCTGCCTTTAAATCTGACATGATGTTTTGGAGTATATCCTGCTCTTGCAGCTTTTCTCTTATGTGGTTGTTGTGACATGGCCCATCACTTGAGTCAAACTAATTTCTGCAGTTCTGCTAGGTTAGCATTCAAGAATTTTTTTCTCTCTGAATATTTGATAATCTTTTCAGCTGGGGTTTGAGGCCCATCTGTTCAGGACTTCAGCTGCTGAAGGTAGTTAGGGATAGCTGCTTGCTTCCATAAGGGCCCTCCTAAACAACTTTGTCTTGCTGCTTAATTATATTCTCCTCTCATTTTGGATTCATCTTTTCCAATTAACAGGGCAGCTCTGTTGAAACCTCTTTGCACAAAGAGTTCCAGTTCCCGTCAATTGTCCTCCTTCAATCTACACCTTGTAGCACCTTAAGGCTACTACTGTCTCACTTAGGAGCTTATTTATCCTTTCCAGCTGCTGGGATCTCTGTTGGATTCTCTCATTCATGAGTATACAAGAAAAGGATAACTTTAAGAAGCCTTGAAACAGTTTTTTTCATCTTGAAAGGTTAGACTGTCTCACCAGACAGGTAGGGGTAAAGAGTTCTGGTTATGTACAGAAAGGAGGGTGAGAAGTCTGCAGAACCAGTTTTGTTCTAGAATTTTGTTTCTCTTACAGTTCTACTCAAGGGTTTTGAGATGAAGGTGTTTTTCATCTCAGTTCTGAAGTTCTCTTAGCACAGTACTGTTTCCAGATCATATTGGGAGCAAAGATACTGTATTTCAAAAAAACTGGTGTGGAAAGTGCTAAGAAACAAATGAGGATTTTGCTATGGATATACCATAGAGATGTTCTCATCCTAAAGATTCTGCCTCTGAAGGGAATCATTGAACCTCTTTGGAACGTGTGTAGGTAGGATTGAATTGCCTTCTGGCCCCTTTAAATGTTCACTTTTACCAAATTACTGCTGACTTCTCATCTGTGTTACATAAGGGCAGAGCATCCATCACTAATCCCTGGAAGGTCACAACGTGAAGTTGAGATAATCACAAATAGGAAACCTCATCTTCAGGAGATGGAGCATTTGTCCAACTGCATTTTCTGGCTTGTGAATAATTCACTTCTGCCATTTTCGAGCCTCCATCTCCTTGTAGTGAGGGTGGAAGAAATTGTATGGAAGACGATTCCATGGTACCCTTCCCTGTACAACTTCAGAATCTGAGCACTGAACAGGATTTTTGTACTTTGAACATGGAAGTCTGTCTATAAATTAATCTATAATGCTTTGTAAGTTATCACAGATGTCCTGTGTCTGCATATAGCATATGTTGTAGGACAGGTTTATCAATGTGTGATACTGCTCACTTCTTACTAGTACACACAGTAAATTAAGTACAATATACAGAAGCTGAAGTTCCATTCTGGTCTTATTTGTGCATGTTTCCATGTCTGTATCACAGTAATGTAACTAAAGCAGTAAAACTGTTATTCTGATATAAAGAAGGAGAAATCACTGCCTTGAAATGTTTAACAAACAGCATAAGCATTCTGTTTAAGTTATGACTGAGTCTACAGACTCTGATGCTGTGCTACAGATTTATAGATTTCACTGTTGTTGCTCAGCTGAAAAATTATCATAAAATGTGAAAGTAGGTAGATTAAGATGTAAATTACTGATTAGTATTTCTGATGTAATAAAATACTTTCCCCAATGCATTCTCTAAGTCTTTATCCAGAAAATACCTTACAGTGTAATGTCAGAAATCATAAAATGAATGTTTCAACTGTGAAAATAATGCTTGTTGCTTAAATAAAATCTAAAAGCATCAAAGTTTAACATTTAATTGTTGAACTCTGATAACATACATTATACAGTCTCATTTACAACATTTAATTTGTTTGGGTCTCTTGTACACCAGTCCCATCTCATGTTGAATAATGTGTAGATAAGGAAAATGGGCTAAAGTATCTTCCTCAAACATCAACCTTAAAGGTAACCGAGTGTAGCTGGGCTGTCACACGGGTATTCTGCTGTCGACGCTTGCCAGCCTGATTCCGGGAGCAGCCTCATGATGGCACTGTTTCTTCTTAACAGAAGTTGTTCCTCTCGAGAAGTGAAGTCTGGCGCGGCAGATGATACATGATGCCTTTCAAAACGTGTGGTTTAAGTTCAGTGAAATGAATCATTTTGAGGAGGATGTAGTTCCAATGACAGATAGTTCCAGTGACGTGTTGATGAGCTGTAATGGCAGTATACCTACAATTTGTTGCAGACCAGAGTTGGCCTTAAAGCCAGGTTTGTTGCAAGGCAGTAGGGTGTAATTACCAAAAGAAAAAGAAACAGATACTGTATGTCATCCCCTGCTAATGACTACAACATTTTCTTACCCAGTAATCTGTAACAAAAAGCTTTATAAATGACCAGACTGCACTTAAATACAGCACTAAAGAAAAACTTGGTGGCACAAAATTATTCCAGCCAATTGAGTGGAAATGACAGAGAATAATATGAAGTTATCTTTGGCAGGGAGATGTGTGTTTGGAATGTCACTAGTGGACAGTGCATTGAGAGCACAAAGCTTCCTTATAGGCATACAGCTATCCATGTAAGTATAGCAACTTTTCCTGGGATATTTCTGTTCATTACAAGAGTTTTGCTTTATTAACATGATGTTTTTCAGAAACATACAGTTTTAAATGTATAGATCATAACCTAGGAGAAAAAACACTGTCACAATATAAGCAATTTTATATCTTATTTTTTTCAGTTTTGTCTTTTGTCTAAGAAAAGAATTGAGTTTTTTATGTTCCTTTGAATTTCTTAAATCAAACTGATTTTTTTTTTTTAAGTTGCAAATATTTGGAATGCAGTAGATTAACTTACTGTTTGTGAATCAGGTAGCAAACTGAAATGGTCTAAACTTTTGTTTTGTGTGTGGAAACTTCAAGTTTAACGTTGGCTCTTTCATGACATGTTTTAGAAGCACAAGTAATCTGGCCAAACATTTTAAGACAATCTGATGAAAGACTTATTTTTAAACTTGTGAAAGGTTTTGATGCTTAACTCCCGACCTCCAAAAGACTGCTCCTCACCCCACTTTCAAGAATACACTTTCATTCATTGCACAGCTTGGGACAGATCCCTTATTTGTAGAGACCAAATTGCTTTAAATATTGCTTCAGATAATTTCAGACGTCTGCTTTGAGCTGTCTTCAGGTACAATAAGTACCTAGATTTTGGAATGTGGGATTGTTTGAAATACATTTGTGTATGTGATTGAGGGGCCCAACGTGTCTGGATTTGATAGAGGGACACAGCTTATTTCTGGGTGTGTTTGTAGAAGAGCAGCTCAAGGCTCTGAGGTTAATTAAAATGCTGTTTTTCTTCAGTAAGGGAGTCTACTCCCTTACTGAACTAAGGGAACTAAGTCTCCAAATGATGGAAATCTGAGACCTCATGTTACTCCAAACTGTAGCCACGTTTTGAATCCAAAATTTTTAAAGCTTCCAGAAGAAACAGCATTTTTCCGGACACTGATTTGGTTGACATAAATAGTTCAAACACTTTTGTTAACTATAAAGAAGAGGAAAAAGCTTGAGTAAATAAACAACAAAAATTACAGAAGCTAAACTTCTTAATTATATGTTTTTTTCTGTGTATGTGTGTATAAAAGCATGCACAGAAAGAAGTTACTCTACATTTTTATTTGTGCAGAGGTTTAAAACATACATATTCTTTACATGAATGTATATACACAAAACCCCCAATACCAAAATTATGATTTAATAGAGGTGCAGTATGACCTGCTTTGTGCTCTTGCTTAATTAGGTTTTAGTAGTTGAAGTTATGGATGAGTCCTGCAGGACAGTAGGCAACCCTGGCCCAGCTGATTAGCTGACAATTGGTACATTTTTTTGTGGAGATCAGAGGCAGAATATTCATTTTCACCCTTCAAGAAGGAGTAGCAAGTACTTTTAGAAAATGGGTCCTTCACCTCTATTAGAAGTGAGCTAAACCTAATTGTAACTAGGTGATGGTTTTTGTTTTATAATTTGGGTGAAAAAGCTAAAGGAAAATAGAAACTTCTAATGGGAGAACTTCCTTAAGAAAAACAGTAGATGTTGTTAGCAGGTGAAATTTTCTTAAAATGCAACCTTCAGATAGGTATAATAAATCGGGGGGGGGTGTCGTTTCTTTTTTGTGTTTTGTTGTAGGCTTTTTGTTGTTCCATGTGGAATGGTTGCTTGTGCTGCAGCAGTACCTGTGAGAATATAATTCCTTACAGAATCTTATTGTCTGGAAGATTTAGTGCACACTGATTTCAGTGGCATCATAATTCGAAATTGTTACTTTATTTTTTGGTTAGGTTTTAATTGAACTACTAGCCTGCCTACCTATTCTAGTAGGTTGCTTTTGTTCAGGGTAGATGATTCAGCTATGAATGGCAGATGTCAAGTAGTGCAAACTGAATATTTGCCATTTGAAATGAAATTTAACACCAGGGTCATCACTTAACTGTTTGTGGATCTTAACCAGTGTGGGATTTTCTCAGAGGAATAACTGACTATACAGATCCTCTAGTTCAAGCCTAATTTAATGGTAACACTAATTGCAAATTCTAAGCATTTCTGCCTCTGATTATTCATAATATCTGTAGCAATATTTATCCTGGTCCCAGTTATTTATACTTCTTTTGTTTTCAAACTTCAATTTGTTAACTGATAAACTAAGAATTATATCAGCAAAACTCTACAGAGGTACAATTTTGTGGGTCTATTTTTATCTGCTTACATGATTGTTCTCTATTTTAAGGTTAGCATTTAAATGTAAATTCTATTTGAGGTGGCTTCTTACTTGTTTATAGCAATTATGTGTAAAATTACAGATAAATATATACATAATACAAGTGTCCTTGCACATACAAAACACATGGCAAAAAAGAACTGTTTGTAGTCCCTCTGTACCAGTGTCATCTCTGTTCCTTTGCTGTGTATCTGTTTTGGGTTTTTTTTTCTTTATGTGATTGTTGAGAAAGAATGAATCTTCTGAACCATTGGCCATTTAATGTCAAAATAAAGAATATCTCATGGAGTAGAAATCCTTCCTGGAAAATAATCAGAAATTCATTACGAAAAATTTAATAATGAATATTCTACATGTTCACCTGTTTTTAGTGCTTTAGATGCCTCTTGATAACTGGAGCTTTGTCAAATGCTTGGAGAGCGATGAGAAACAAGTTCCAAACTCCTTAGCAATTAATGAAAATTAACCCCTTGATTCCTTCCCCAAATTACAATAATCCTAATACTTATGCAAGGCAGTTACTGCTTGAAGTAGGAAGCAGCTCTTCCTAAGCTGTATGCTGTGCTTGTGTCAGTAACACTGTGTATGATTTCACATATGCCTTAGATTTTTTTAGTAATGCTGCAAGTGTTGATTATAAATCCAAGTATGAAATGCTTAATGTGAGAAACATCCATGCCATTTGTAGCTCTGTGTGCTGACTCTCTGCTTTCCACTTGTCCAGTATTACCATTGCTCATTCCGGATGACAGGTGAAGGCTGGCTGCTTTGTTGTGGAGAATATCAAGATGTTCTTATTATTGATGCGAAGACTTTGGATGTTCTTCACACTTTATCATCATCCCAGTCTTCTGACTGGATAAATTGTATGTGTGTTGTACACTCTGCAAGAATTCAAGGTATGTGTTTTAAGTGTGTTTATGTAGGCAAATTAAGTTGTGATAAAATATTTATATATAGTATGATCCTACCTGATTTAAAATCCAATCATGTTTTACAGAGCAGCTATGTATAAGAGTTCAGTGTTTCGTTGATAGCACATGAGGTTTTTAATGCTCCTAATGTTGATCATGTTTCATTTAATATATTTTTTTAGAGAAAGGCCTGTACACTGGCTGTAAGCGGTTCATTTCTTGGATTTAAGCACAAATTAGTTTTGTAATATCAGGGAAATTAAATGCACTAAACCACAGTTCTGTTCTTTCTGTTAACACATTCACTATTTGCTTACGTGATTTTTGTAATAACCAGTTAATTATCTTCTTTTTTTATGTAAAACTGATATTTCATCCAGGCAGTGTCGTACAGAATCCATGTTTTAGTGCTGAATAGGTAGGTACTCTCTGCATTGACTTCAAGGTGACTATCTCACTGTTAACTTTTCACAGAAGACTCTTTGGTCGCAGTGTCTGTAACTGGAGTTCTGAAAGTGTGGGACCTGTCATCATCTCTGAATAGCATCCAGGTCAGTTTGAGATGTGAAGCAGCATGAATGTAGTAATATTCTCAAATAAAGCCTACATTGAAGCAGAATGTGAATAAATTTAAATCTTTTGGACATATATTAAACAGATTTAGTTACCTTTGTTACAAAATTCTGAAAACATGTTCTCATAGTATTATTTAAAATGAGTTGGGCCATTGCACAGCTCTTGCCTTGACAGCTGCTCTGTCCTGTGCCCAGGCTTATTGTCTCTTTTCATATTCCATGATGCTGAAGTTGCTGTGCTTTCTTACTGTCCTGATAATGCCTTTGAACCCCTTCACTCTGTCCTTTAAATGTAAAGCTCTTCAATACTGGCCTTTGTACTCCCTCTTCACCCTGGTTTCTTTCTTCAAAATGGTCCTTTAAACTTGGTTTTCCTCTCTCTGCCTTTCACAATGTTGTTTTCACTTGGAGAAGACTCTCGGTGTGTCAAGTGTCCTATTCCTCTCTTCAAACTCCTTCTTTTCTGTGCTAATATTCTCAGCAGCTATCAGTTGACATGAACAAGTGCTAGAAAAGGAATACAATGTTTTGTGTTTGAATTAAACCCACTGTCATGTTGTAAAAATTCTGAGAATGCTAACAACTGAATACGCATCAGAAACATATGGTGTGGTGCCTTCTTTTTGCTGCCTGGGGCCACCTTTTGTGAAGGGACTGGTGCAGAGTTAGTAATAATTCACCTAATTCATAAAGAGCAGTATTTTAATAAATATTGTTGGATTTCTTTGGAATTAATTGAAGCTGCAAGGTGTAGTAAGAAAATGGTTTGCAGTTTTATAACCATGATTCCAAGCATACATATACCCCTTCTCTGAGAGGTGTTGATACTGTTGGTGTCTTTCAAAACAGAAAATATCAGTTTTAAGTGATTTAATAAATAAATAATACATATAATTCCTATAGCATAATTTTGAGCATGACAACCTTGATAAGTCTGATATTCCCATAAAAAGTGTGAAAACGCTTATATTATTTTTAACAATCTATACATTCAGCAATACAAAGCTAAGAAAATGAATTACTTTTTCACTACTTTTTAAGGGTGCTAAGTTCAAACAAGACATGGCAACACCAACATCTCAGACTGTCCTGGTCACAACAAGGATGAGTGGGAAAGTATAATATTCACCCACCTTTCTGAATCTCATACTGTCAGTTTATAGGTTGTTGTAGCTATTTTTTTTTTTCACTACAGGACATTTTACCAGATACTTATTAGAGCAGATGCTGTTTATGACCTGTCTTTAGTCCTTCTCCATGTTCATTATCACTTTAAGTGGGATCAAGGTCTAAGTCACTCTGAATGTCTTCTCTTTGCACGGTAGTTGTGAACCCTGTTGTCTTTCTATCTCATTTTTACTTAAGAATTATATGCTGCTTTGAATTTTGAAAGTCTGTTAACAGGAAGTTCTTTTCAATGCACTGTTTCCAACCTAAAAGTAAAAGCTCAGCTATCTGGAATGAATCTTATGGCTTTTTTTTCCTCTGTGCTGTAAAGGAGAGACAAAGTGTGTGTGAGAAGGAATCAAAATCTCTGGACTGTGTAAGTTGTCAAGCAGTTCGATTTTGTACTTACACAGAAAGGCTCCTTCTAGTTGTGTCCTCCATGTGCTGGCAGGTATGTTATTAAGCATTATACTTTCTCTTTAATTTTGTTAATAATTTAGAAAAGCTAGTATGTTTTCTACATGAAGACACTTGTTTTTCTCCCTAACTTGGTGTTCACCAATTGTCAGATATAACAATGCCTGTAACCCTTCTCTGCTTATCTGAACTGCCTGAATGAGAGGAAGCTTTTACTTTTTATCAATGTGTTTCTGCTTTAAAAGTTTAACACTAAATTGGCTGTGTAGAAAGGGGATTACTTTAAGTATTAGGCAGTTTTAGAGTTCTGGGTGCATTGTAGTCCCCTCCACAGGGAGACAAATATGAAAAAAAAACCTGTTTAAGTATGACAGAAGTGATCACAGCTGGCAAGTCCTCGGTAACCAGGGACCTTTGTTTGTTGATAGAAGCCAGCAAAACTGAAGACCATACACCATAATGCTTTTTCTTGTAGCTGTAAGAAAATAACTAACATTTAAAATACGCTAATTACAGTTGCAGACAATACACATTTAAATGCATTTAAACTGAAGTTTATTGTAAAAATTCTGTGTTTGTCTTTCCCAGTGTTATGAAATTTCATTTAAGCCTGAGGGCTTAGTTCAACATATGTAACTAATTCAAGCACCACTGCTGAGATTGGGTAGGGCAAAAATTTCACATACAGCTTTGAATAATGTAGTTGTAGGCTACCCTGCAGATGTCTCTTGAGCTACTTTTAAATGCTGTACAAAAGCACTTATAGGGAAATTTCATGTGTAGAATGGGTAGGCTTTTCATGGAAAAATATCTGTAATGTGCATTGTTTTCTATTAGTCTCTATAATGTTTGTCCACAAGAAGTGCATGTGTTTTGTAATATCTCCATTTGCATAAGTCCTTTTTGATTTTCAACTTCTATGTTTCAATGAATGTAAGGAGTAATATCATGATCATATTTTAAATAGAAAGGTGTGTGGCAGGTAGCATAGGAGAAATACAGATGTGTGTTCAGAGTGGCTCATTAAACCACTTCTGTAATAATGAAAATATAGAGGATATTAGCTAATGAATAGAAATTACATATTAATAATTCATAGGAATTCTTGTTCTGAGATCTATTTCCTCACACTGCTGGAAGAAATTATAAGAATGTGACTATGAATATTCTCTCTGTGAAGCCATAAGAACAGAAAGAAGAAGATAATATCATAGGTTGTCCTTGTCATATCATGTCTTGGCTTAAAATGGGAAGGTCTCATAGGAAGCAAACAAATCAATTTTTTTACCAGATCTAGAAACAAAAAAAGAGAATTATTGCAAGGGGAATTACATGTTGTTTACTTTCAATTAATTTGCAAAAAAAACCCCAAACCACAAAAACCAAAACCCCCCCAAAAAATCCCCACAAACAAAAAACCCCCATGTGTCTTACTCCCCAAAGAAGAAAAGAAAATATTACATTGCTAAGTTTTGTGCTGTGATGATGTTGGCAGATAATCTTTTCAAGAATCAGGCAGAAGCATTTATACCTTCTGTTGAAGTCTTGAGTGTCATATTTATGTTCTAAATTCATTATCTACCTCTTTATAAGAAATTACCAGGCCACTAAATATTAATAATGAGTGCAATGCAAAACCAAAGTAAATCCCATCCAAAATCCCCTAATCTAACATAAGACCCTAATGCTACTTTTTTTTTTTAATTGTCAGTTTCTTTAACTGTGAAATGTATGGTTTGATTCTGACTTTGCAGTAGTTTTAGTATCAAAACTGTTTTGGCTTTAAAAGAATCAGTCCAGCTACAAAGAGTGAAGCTCATGTTGTACATAGTGATCCATTGCCCCAAACCAGTTTAAATGAAAATGAATGTGCCAGTACCAGTTGTTTATATTCTATTGTTTTTCTGAGCTTAGGTCTATGACTATTGTGATTTCTCCTTGCTTTGTACTGAGTTCTGTAAAAGTGGTCAGTGCTTTGCTGGTGGAGAAGTGCTGGCAGCTTACAGACTGATCATCTGGACAGAAGATGGCCACAGTTACATCTACCAGCTGCTGAACAGGTGGGCTCAGCTGGGAAATTCGCACAAAAAGTTCAGGTACAAGATGAACTTTGGGAGGGTTACTATGGAAAATCTCTGCGTGTTGCAAATGATCAAAAACCAGAACAAAACCCCTTTGGCACTCAAAGATTTACCCGGAGTTTGACAGCCCTCAGTCTTTGTTTGGCACAGCAGGGGAGGCAGGAATAAGATTAGCCATGTAGAACTTGGGCAGCTGGTGCTGTGATTTCAAAAAGTCGCTTGTAATTACTTATTTGGTAACTTTTAATTGAACTTGTGAATCTTGGACGTTGCTGTTCTGCTTTCTAAAACAGGATGACTTCCTAAAGCTTGTTTGTTTGTTTTTTTTTTTTAATTATGCAGTGGGCTTTCTAAAAGCATATATCCTGCTGATGGGAAGGTGCTGAAAGAAACTGTTTATCCTCATTTACTCTGCTTTACTAGTATGAAGGAAAATAAGGTAAATTCCTAATGGTTTGCAGCGAGCTTTGAAAGTTGATTTGTCTCTTTGCAGTTACATGAATAATCCCTAAGAAATTGATGGATTCATCAACAGATTTAATTGTTCTATGAAAACAATGATTAACACTTCATTTTAAAATCTTTACTTACAAACTTGAAGATGCTTATAGTGTATTTTATCTTGGATTCTGGCTATATCTAGTTTTTTTCACAGGGAAAAAATACCTTTATCTTCAACTATAGGTAGGATAATTAATTGTTGAAATGGTTGATGTTTCTTTTTCTAACTCTGGCAAAAGAGCTTTTTTTTTAAGGTAAAGGTGTGCTCTATTTTAGAGCTTTAGCAACTTCTGCTTTCAAATCCATAAAAAAAGAAAAAAATAAATAAACCCAAAGAACAAAAAAACCCCTCCATAAAATCAAAAGAGCCAACCCACAAGCAGAATGTAAGCAAGTTACTCAGTTCTTGTTTTATTAGGAAATCTATGCATGTTCCTATGTAACTACATGAATATGTTGCTTCCCTTGTGTATCCATCCTAAACTGAAGGGGTTTGGATAAAATCTGTGGCATTTTAACCAGAATAAACTGTTGTCCTGAGCCTTCAGAGCCATAATGGCATTCCTGACTTTGCTGCACTGTGTGAGGACTGACAGTACCCACAGTGCATAAAATCAGACACATGTGACTCTCTTCAGAACCCTGGGCTCTGCTTGGGGGAACCTCTAATGTTAAGAAAAGAGCAAACTGAAAAAGTAGGTGATCTTTATACTTTTGTTTGAATTCATGTTTAGCAGAGCATGTCATACCAATTTCAAATTTAGAAGTTGGTGTGTAGACAAAGTATCTCAAATGGATTCAGCTATTATGGAAAATCTGTATTTTGACTCATTTTTTGAGTAGTGCTTTGTGTGACCACAAAGGAATAGGTAAGTAGAACCAGTTGTGATTTAAAAAGTAGAAAACTGTTTATAATTGGGAAGTTGTGGGGTGGTGGGAAGGAAAGATATGGCAGGACTTCCTTGGCAAAAAATGAACCAAAAACATACAACAGATTATTCTGTGTAGCTTTGGCTCTGGTTTTGTTGCTAAGTCTTATTGCTAATACTGTTTATGAACTTGTAACTGCTGGAAGATGTGGATTTAATTCCTGCCTGAAGTTGCATTAGTTTGTGTGTTTGTGTGACAGCTCAAGCAAGTCTTTAAACAGTTTCTGAAGATTTTTATTTGTACCTGACTGTTAAGTACATGCCTGTGTGAGGTTTTCTGGTGTTCTCTCTTTCTGTTGACAAATGTAGGCCCTTAGGAAGCATTTTTGTTGTGTAATCCTCTGAAGTCTGACAGATCTAATTTTTAGTTGAAGGGAAATAGCATAAACCATTCAGCTTTTTCCCCAAATGCTGTGATCTAAAATCAGATAGGGGATAACTGCTGAAGGATGCCGAAAGGTGAGGGAAAAGAAATAGCCAAAACACATGGCTTAGCAAATAACAGGGTTACAATGGTGGTAGAAAGTTCATATATGCTTTCCCCCAAAAGTATGCTTAAAAAAAAAAGTGTCCTGCTCTTTTTAAATATTTCTGCTTTAATATTTACTTACTACCTGAATGATTTTTATAGCAGATTGGTGAGACAACAAAACTGCCTGTGTGATGATCTGTTTTGATCTCCATTCTGAGATTATAAACTGAACCACATTACAGTAAAGTTGGTTTTAGTGGAATTGACTCCCAAACTTCAATGTTGTAAATAAATATATCCAACATGTGAGGTAGTTGTAGAGAGTGTTAAGATCACCCCAAGCCTCCTTTTCTCCAGGCTAAACAACTCCAGCTCCCCCAGCTGCTCCTCATCGGAATTATGCTCCAGATCCTTCACCAGCTTCCTTGCTCTTTGGACTTGCTCCAGCACCTCATGACCCACTGCTGGTGTTACAGACTGTTACCTATGTAAAAGCATAATTCTTACCTTCCCTTATTTGTAGTCATTCCAGATGTGATGATTGATGTTCCACTGAATTTGTTGTGATGCACAAATTACCAGTGTTTCACTGCAGGGTTTTTGGTCTGATCTTGATGATTACGCTGCCATTTTTTTTAATATGCTGGTGATACTATTGATGTGTTCTCTATTTGGAGACAGTAAACCTGGGGAGAATTTCCATTCCAGTTTCCATTTGGGATGTAGGTTTAGCCAAGAGTACTGACTGGCAAAGCAGAGGTGACCTTCGAGAGGTTTGCACCAGGCAGAGTAGACTTGCTCTGAGCAGGATGTAGTGGCAGGTGAGAGATTAACCGTAGTTTGTTTGATATTTTTACAGCTTTTGATGAAAAAAGCCTTTGCATTTGCAATTAATTATTACATGGATTTTATCAGCTCTTACAGAACATTGATTTGCTGTTCTTTTTGGCAGAGTTTTCCTTTTGTCATGGGCTTCATGAATGAAAGAAAGGAGCCTTTCTATAAAGTTCTTTTTTCTGGTGAAGCTTCAGGAAGGATCACTTTGTGGCATGTTCCTGATGTCCCTGTGTCAACATATGATGGTTCACCAAAAGGTTTGGCACTTTTGGCACTTCGCTACCATCTTTTTCTTTATGTCTTGAGATCAATTTTCATGAAAACTGAAACTCTCATTAAAATCTTTTCACACTAAAAAGCGATGTTCATTTATTCATTGTGTGATGATTGTCTGTAGTTAAAAGGAATAGCAGCTGCTGACTTTCCATCTCTAGGCTGGAGAAAGGATAAGTTAGGGGAAGTGATAGAGATGAAAATGTGTATTTTGTTTTGTTTGAATTTTTATATTTCGTTTTACATAAAAATCCTCTCTTGCCCCACCCTCTAGAGATCCCAATTACAGCAGTGTGGACTCTTCAGGATAATTTTGATAAACACCATTCGATGTCAGAGGGCATTATTGATCATCTTTGTGCATCTGAAGATGGAATTGAAGCTGCAGTTGTCAGTTCCTCTGTGTACATCTCTGGGCTCGATAAGCTTGTGTGTGGATGTGAAAATGGGAAAATTTTTGTAACTTTAGGTTTAAAAACTGTAAGAGCAAGACTTTTAGGAAACGTATCTTTGCTTAAAGGTAAGTTTTAAACATTTTTTTCAGATTCATCTCAGTGAAGCACAGAAGAGTGCATCCTTCTGGCATCTCCTCCAGTGATCCCTCTAAAAATTCTCTGGAAAAATAGGGCAGATGGTCAGAGATTGAATGAGGAAAATGGAAGATTATGGGTTTTTTTCTTCCTCTGTAGCTGATCTACCAGATCCCAGCTTAGTAATACCAAGATGCTTTCCACTGTTAGGAGTCTGGGAATAGCTGTGGGGATGGAATCACCTGGAAATGTTGCATGTCACGATCTGGGTGGTAGTTTCTGTAATTTGCTCTTTAAAGATCATTCTACTGAAGGGAACATAAAGGATATGGCAATAGAGGAAGCTCAGGATGTAGACCTTTGTCTTCCCTCTTAGGAGCAGGTCTAAAATTCTTTGACCCCATATAAAGGACTGTTGTATTTAGTCCTTTGAATATCCTGACTTTTAGGAAATATGCTGTAAAATGTGGAACCTCTATTCTAAAAGAAGAAAATTAATTTACATACCATCTTGTTTCAGATAATCTACCTTATAAGGTTCTGAATGGTCATAGTAGCAGAGTCACTTGTTTGCTTTATCCACATGACAAATCAGTAAGATTTGATCCAAGCTGGCTGTTATCAGGGGGCCAGGATTCTGTTGTGATCTGCTGGGATATGTTTACTGGAAACATCTTACACCAATTTAATCTGCAGTCTGGTCCAGTGACAGAGCTCTTGCGATCTCCAGAAAACTACAGAGTAAGTAAAAGAATAATCAATGATGTCTTAAAAGAAAAAATATCTCTGTATACCTATCTCTGTGTGTGGGGGGGTGCATGTGTATATATATATGTAAGCAATTTATTCTTAATTTACCTTCACTTAATTTCCTTCTTCGAAAGTTGCCTTTAATTTCAGGGAGTTGGGTTCTTGCAAGTCTGTAACTTCAGTGTGTCACCAAAAATTACTTGCAGGAAGGGAAGGTTTTTCAGAATCAGATCCATAGAGTGTAAAATGAATTTGAACATACCCAGATTTTCATAAAAATACGTACTTTTGTCGTAAGACGTGACATAATTTTATATCACGTGAACAAGAGTCTGTTTTAAGGTAATTTTTTTGCAACTTTCTTATCTAGGACAACTGCTACTTATATTTGGTTATATAATCACTGCTATGAAAGGCTAAATATTGTGAATAAATGGCATTTAAATTATTGTATTTAAAATATTGACAAATGGAAGAAGATTGTAGGTTTTCCTGTTGGGAGATGAGTTGTACAGCTGGCCTGGTGAAACAAGTTGAAGATGTTGGCTGATTTTCTAAAATGAGTATGTTCTGGGAAAGAAATCACTGGACAACTTTTTTTTTTTTTTTTACTAGGCTTGTTAAAGTGATGTGGTCAGGAATGTGGTTACACTGTTGGAACTGAAGTTTTCTGATTTGCAGGTAAAAGACCAGAGTATTGTGTGCTGTGTGTGCAATGATCACTCAGTAGCAATTCTACACCTTCAGAAGAGAGTATGTCTCTTACATGCCAGAAAGCATCTGTTTCCTGTGAAGAAGATAAAATTTGACCCTGTTGAAAATCTGCTAATTGTTGGATGTGAAGACAATTCAGTTTATATTTGGGAAATTGAAACAGGTAATAACAGAGGGGTGTTCACTTCCCTAAAGATTTGTTTGTCTGTTATGTGATGTTATATAAGCAGGACTTATAGAAGATCAAAAGAGAAATACTAACACACTGAATATGTTTATTGAGGAGTTTAAATGTTTATATAAACAAGCAAGAAATAAAATTTTCTTATGGTTTGATGTATACTATGAGTGAAATAGCATAGCTTAAGTCAGGTCCTGACAACCAGGAGTTTAGCTGACATGGCGATGAACTGAGTAGAATATTTCTGGAAGCTATAAATAAAAATGCAAGTTACTCTCTTGAGTTATTAAAAAGAATGACATTTTCAGTCCTAACAGTCTCAAGTTGGAGCACAAAGTTCTGGTTTCTTCAGAAGAATCATAATCTGAGAAATCTCTTGACTTAACTGATAAACAGGTAATAGCAGAAGATAATTGCAAAGCTCACAGCTGTAGTCAGGGAAACTAAAGCTGAGTGTTTCAGGTTAAACTGTAGATTCCCAAGTGATTTGAGAGTGTCATGCTGATTCACATGGGTAATAAATGTAGTTATTTGAACTTTGACAGACAGAACTATTAGAGGTTATAATGGTACTGGGCATTACAATACAGTGTTTTCATGATATTCAGAGCTGTGTGTCCTGAGAGAAAGAAAGTGCATCACGAGTCTGGACTCACTGAAATGCACAGCATATTAAAACTGTATCAAAACACAATTTAGCTAATGTAGCACTGAGATCACAATTTACTTTACAAGTTATTACACTTCCTAGACTGTCTGCTCTAGACAAAAATAGTCCCTTGTTTTAAAGTACAAAATACCTGCATTTAATGAAGGACTTGGTAAAATAAGTGCAGCATAAATTATAAGCTGGTTATGTTAGTAAAATCTTTAATATCATTACGCTGGGATAGGAAATACCTTCTGGTATTTATTTTTTCCCAAATGTACCAAGTTGCTTCTGAAATAAAATGTTTAGAAATAAAATTAAGTTGAACTAACAATTATAGACAATTATAAACTCTGGGTTTACACTAGTTTCTCTACAGCTACTCAAAAGTATGAAATTCTCCTAAAGTTTTTATATTTTTGCATTGTAATTTGAGATTTAAAAATTATTTAAACTTTTTTCAAAAACATCAATAAAACTTTGAGAAGATGCAACCTTAGGAGACAGTTCAGTTGTATATAATGGTGTACTTACTTAATGTGATTTCTGAGTGATTTAATGTGATTGCTGAGTGAATATATGATGGTTTTGCATAGAATTTTAGCTCTAGCTGTGGTACTAGAATACAATGCCAAACTGTCAAAAGTAATACTAGACTGTCAGTTGGAGTACTTTTAAATTCTTATCTTGCTTTTATTTGTTGGATTCTTTTCTGCACAGCCTTGATTTCTGCTTTCTGGTAAATACGTAAGATTAATCTTATGTGTGTTCTATTTATGTAGATGCGTAATATTACAGTTTTTTGTGCATTTTCTCCAGTCAAGGGGAGAATGGGTTCTACCCTTCTGCTGAGTCCTCTTTCTGCAGTGTCTGTGGAAAAACTGTCTTGAGATCCTGTCTTCTTGTTCCTCTAATCCCTTCATTTTACCAGACTGTCAGCACATCTGCAATACTAAAAGTCGTCTGGTGTTGGAGAAGGCCAGGTCTGCACTGCTCAGAAAGGTACCTTGCAGGATTAAGTGATACTTAGAAGTGTATACTTCTGAATTAACTGCTGACAGGAGGGATACTTTTATCCCTACAGTGTGGTGGAGTGAGGATCTTTCTTAATTAAAAACCAAAAAACAACAGTCCCCTCACCCCATCATCCCTGCCCCTGAAAAACCAAACGGAAAACCCCCAAGTGTATAAAAGAAGCATTTCTTTCCTCGATTTCTGGACAAAAAATGTTGTGGAGAGAACTTAGTGGTACTACGGTGTGTGCTGAACAGCATGGAAAATTATTTTGGCTCAGTTGTATAGAGGTGCTGGGCCAAAATGCAAATTTCTGCACTATAAGAACTAATAGTTTCTATCCTCATACGATACCCAAGGCAGCCCAATGCAGTTAAGGGGCTGGAAACAGAATTACACTTCAGATGCAACCTTATTTAGTGCAGCTGGATAGCTTTGCACAGAAGTACAGTGAATTCTTTGTAAATCAGTGAGATTTAATAGCATAGGACTGTAATGGTACCACAGAGAGAAAATTCAGAGTATATTTGGTCTGTCCTCTAGTCATAAAAATGCTGCCTATTTCAACATTAAAGAGAAAGTAAAATTGATGCCACTGCTCATATATATTACATATTCAGAAAGAGTGGAGATGGTTAAGTGTGTTTTTAAGTTTCTGTATCTTCTGTTACAAAAGTGTCAAGGAAGAGTGAGTGCCACAATCACCACCTCTTTAAGAAAATCTGGAACACAAGAAAAAATGCCATTATTTGCTATACAGTAGGAACTAAAACAATTAAAACAATTTTTTTTTCTCTCCTGTTATGCAATAGTGACTAAAAGATGCCATCTGAATACCTGAGAAAGCCTGGTAGGGTACAACTGTAGTTACTTTAATGTTGAGTTACATCTGTATTGCAGCAGAACACAAGAGGTCGTGGCGCTGAGCCTTGAAATTGGCCTGGCCCACATCAAGAGCTGTGCAGATATTTCAGTGCCACTGGGGCAGACAAAGCACTGGGCAGAGGTATCAGGAAGATGTGCCCAACATCACAGCCCAACCTCTGCAGCAGCACAGCAGCCTTTCCTGATGATTTTCATCTGTTGGCAAACGAACAGGCAACCCACCACATGTGGTACTACCTGTCTATACAGTTACTTGTGAGCATGTCCCTGCCTCAGTTAAAGAGGACAAAAGTCTAAGTGCTTGAATTCCCTTACGGAAAGGGACATAAGACAGTTTCTGTTGTTTCTATAGTCAAAAAGTGTTTATATTTCCCCTGGCTATGTAGTTGGCTTCCATCTGAAGCTTTGCCTCTTTAACTTCAAATCAGTGGAGGACCTGATTTTGTGTCACTCATATATCACTGTTTGCAGTTAAAAAAACCTAATCTGAACAGTGTTCTTGTACTTAAGTTAATGGAGGACTGGGAAAACAGCCAGTCTGTTTATAATTTCAGGCTGTGGATTACGGAATTTCTATGAATATTTCAATATTTACACTGTTGTACAGTCAGCAATAACTCTGTTGAATTTGAAAGATGACTTTAGAAAAGTTTAGAGGTCTAGCACCATTTTAACTACAAAACTCTCCTTTTACTGGGTAATTAATAGGATGACCCCTTAAGAAGATTGAACACTTCATTGTGTATAACAGTTTGTTGTCCAGTTTCCTGTGACAGAGGCTGACATGCTTTTATAGAAAAGCATTCTGAAGACTTAAAAATGTCTGTCTTATGGCAGGCTTTCATAATAGGACTTTTACAGTTTATGGAGTGGGAGGAACTTTGTCTCACAGATTAAAATCTCAGCCAGTACTACTTCATGTATAGGAACTTGTACCCTCTTTTTATGAGTTTCCATTCACCATGTACAATAAGATTATCTTTGGCAAAGTTTTCTGAGTACAATAGGCTGCATGTATTCCAAATAAATAGGCATTTCAGCGTAGTTTATGCTGAAATGTTGAATATCAATAGTATAGTTGAGTTCAAGAGGAATTTAAGTCTGTATCTTTTTTCCCCACCGACTACAAGGTGAGTCTGAAAAGCGTGAGGGGAACAAAGCTAATTACCTGCTGCTCTTACTGGTCTAGAATAGATAAATTTAATCCCACCCTTTTATTCCTTTGATTTACAGAGCAAAGTAAAATTATTCTAAGTGTAAATGTTCTTATTGCACCTGCACGTGGGTAGTGACAGAGAAAACAGTACAGAAGCCATGAATTAATATCTGTGTAGTTTAATTTATTTGGCCTAAATTTTAATATATGGATATGGCAACTTTCCATTACAGTGGAATATCTTTCCATGACAATGAATATTGATCTAATAATACATTCAGAATATTAATATAACATGTGTACAGGATATGTTGGAAACCTGTGTGCTAGAAGACAAATACGAAAATCAATAACAAATTTTATTCTAATTAAAGTGCAGAATATTTCTTCCAATAGCCACCACTTGAAATCCACTTCAGTAAGGAAATTAGCTGTTACCTGTATTGCTTTTACATTTTCCTAACCAGTTGGTATCTTTGCCTTTTAAAAAGGTAAATATCAGTATGATAAGATGTAGTAATAAAAGGATCAATGAGTTTTTTTCTTTGTCTATGCAGCATATGGCAACATGTCCACCAAGCTACCTTTATATCTAACATGTATTAAGAATGAGGAAAAAATTGATAGATTTCAAATAGCAATCTCCCTTGCTCAGAGGTAGCAATCTTCATTTATCAGAGATAGATTATTTTTCAATTAGTACTAGTTTAATATGAATTTATTCCTTGATGTTTATAATACTTGCAGAATGAATCATCTGCCAATTTCCTGTTATTTTCTTTCACCTTATGAGTCTTGTTCTGTTTTATTGTGTTACGATGTGTTTAGTTTGAGCTTAAAGTCAAAATAACATCACTTAATAAAACTTCAATTTGTTGTTCAATTATCATAATACATATTTAGCTTCGTAGTGGCTACATGGTGTTTTTCATACCCAGGGAACGCAAACTTTCAGAACTGTCTTACATGTTGGTAGCTCCAACATGGAAAAAAAAAAGTTGAAACATGCCTAAAGCGTATTTCTGCTGAGGTCAGATCTCCTGAATAGTCAAAACTAACTGTATGCTAACAATCCTTACTAGAAAAGGTCAAAATCATCAGTAAATAATAGACAATTACTAAAGAAATATCTATATAATATAGTTTTATTCACACTGTTTAATGTATATTGCTTTCTGTTTGTGCTCTACTTGAATCCTTTTCTGAATATATTACTTTTTCTTGTATTTTGCCATGTTGATTTTCACAGTAGAATCATACTGCCTTAAGATAGCTGTCAAGTATAGAAAACTTCACCTCAAGCATTTAGATACTGCAACAGGTGCTATCAATAGTAGTATTGATAGAAGATATCAATAAAACAAACTAAGCTTTTAATGAGATTGTCAGCCCTCATAAAATATGCAGTGTCTAACATTAATCAAATCCATCAGTATGATCACTAAAACAATCTTTATAAAATTAGAGAAGAGTTCAGAAATACTTTGAAAGTATTTCTCATTGTGTTAATGTCACATTGTGAAATTTAAATAAAACCTCTGCTGTTGCAGAAATATGTTTGCTGTGGGAGAAATGAAATTACTCTGCAGATAGTGATGCTATAGATCAAACCTTTGATCATATTGATGGTCAAACATGCTGGAAGATTTTCAAACACTGTTTAGAGGTAATTTGTGTGTGCTATTCATGCTCCAATGTTTTTATAATTGGTGCCAACAGTAATAAGTCTTCTAAACCTCTGGTAAACAGCAAGTATCACGTGAGTTGCAGAATTCATGGGGGCTTGTTTTGGTTTGCTTGACTTTTGTTTCCAAGTAAACCTTCATTTAGTATGTCTGACAACCTTTCTCATCTCATAAAGAAATTAGTAATTAAACTGCTTAGAAAACTAAGGCTTAGATTTCACCAGGTGGCTGTGAGGAAATAAGTTGTACAGTTTCATTAGAACTTAGAACTCTATCCAAGAAAATTCAGTTGCTACTAAGATTTATGCCTACTTAACTGTAGAAGCAACAGAACTTTTTGTATTTGGGAAAATGCTCTGACTTAACTCTTCTGTTCTCAAGCTGTGGTCTGACCTTCTACATTAATAGTTAGGGCAGACAACAGCGAGTTGATCTTGATTTCTCTCACCCTCTACCTTCATGGTCAAGAGGCATCCTCAGAGTAAGGGGGGACCTGAAGGGAGAGAGTTGAGCCAGGTATGCACTGTTGAACTGAGACAAGATAATTTCTTAGGCCAGGGGTACTGGACCATCACACAACTGACACAATGCAACGTTAAACAATTTCTGGTCTAGACCATCTTTCTCTAAGGAAGCAGCTCTGAAGAAATTCAAGCTATGATGCAAATGATAACGTGCAATAAGATGGAAGGTTGCCACTTTACTGCAGTTTCTCTGCACGTTATGTCACTTTAAATCCCTTTCTAAAAGACATTAAGAATGAGGAACTGTTAGTTTGCATGTTTTGAAAACGTGGTTTATTCCAAGTAAGCTTGAATATATGCGCGTTGTGGAAGTTCAGCGTTTGGGTGGTTTTTGTTTTAATTTGTCAGCCTTAAGCTAAAACTTAACTAATGTTTTACCTCCTTTTTTTATTTTTTATTGCATCTTTTATATATGTAAGCCTTAGGTCAGTCTGTAGCTTGCACCTGAATATTTCATAGCTCTCTAAATTTGAGTCATCGTTCAGTAAATACTTATTGATGTAGAATAATAAAAGGTAGTGGAGCTTGGAAAAGTCTGAGGGTGGGGAAAAAAAAAAGCAGTGTCATCCTTTGCCCAGTCTGCAGAAGCTGAGGACACACTTTTATACTGACAAGAGTTGGGTACCTTTCTACTCATATGTGCATACACACACATACATTTATGTACTTTACATATACTAGGTGGAACAAGTACGGGCTTTAGCTGTATGTGTCTGTTCAAAAGGATGTGTTCCCTCCAGCTCATAGTTGATCTTCATTCTTATTTTATTGTTAATAATGAAGTAAGATTATATATATATATATATACACACTTTTAAGAAGTGGAAATGAAGACTGATTGCTATAGTCAGTTCAGTCAGAAGAATTTGTACCAGGGAGGGTTTTCATTCCAGACACTAAGGGACAGATTCTCATTCCATGTTTCAGACTTTAAAAAAGGAGTAGAGAGAAGCTGCTCATGTATCATCCGAGTTCAGATGCAGTTTCTTCCATTCAGCCCAGTTCAGCACACTCACTGTGTCTAAGCAATTCCTGCTTACAGGATTATAGAATCATAGAATAGAATCGATTGGGTTGGAAAAGACCTCCGAGATCATCGAGTCCAACCCTTGGTCCAAATCCAGTCCATTTACTAGATCATGGCACTCAGTGCCACGTCCAATCTGCGTTTAAAAATCTCCAGGGATGGTGAATCCACCACCTCTCTGGGCAGCCCATTCCAATGCCTGATTACTCTCTCTGTAAAGAATTTTCTCCTGATATCCAACTTAAATTTCCCCTGGCGGAGCTTAAGCCCGGGCCCCCTTGTCCTATTGCTGAGTGCCTGAGAGAAGAGACCAACCCCCACCTGGCTAGAACTTCCCTTCAGGTAGTTATAGACGGTGATGAGGTCACCTCTGAGCCTCCTCTTCTCCAGGCTAAACAACCCCAGCTCCCTCAGCCTCTCCCCATAGGACTTATGCTCCAGTCCCTTGACCAGCCTTGTTGCTCTTCTCTGGACCCGCTCCAGCACCTCGATATCCTTTCTGAACTCTTTGGAATAGTTTAGATGGGGTCGGGGAGAGAAGAGGGGACTTTTCATGTCCTTTCTTTTGGGCTGTTGTGCTTACATCAGAAATCCTGAAATGAGGACTGGCTGCATGGGGGAATTGGTCTTTTTACCTACATATGTAAACCAGCATTATAAGTTATATTTCGGTTGTTTTCTTTGTGTTGTTCTTCATTGCTTTCTTCAACTAAAGGATATTCTGACGGGGGTTTGCTAATGCTATTCTAAAAGTGTATATTCTGAAGCATGTCAAGAACACACAGATTTGGACATGACAGAAGTCTTCCAAATGCAAAAATCACTAAGGAGGGTCTACCAAGAGACTCTGGGTGCTCCTGTATACAGAGCTGTAGTCATAGAGCATCTCCATTATTAATCTATTCCTAAACGTAAAATATCCTTTTAAATAAATATTATTAGCTTTTAATAGGCTGGTTCTTGTGCAATCTATCTCATTTCTGTTTGCTAGATGGCATTTACTATTGTCTTGATATTAGTTGGAATATATATTCTTACTTAATGCAATGTTTGTTCCATCTGTTTTGGGCCATTTGATTTTTAGAGTGGTGGCACCAGGAATTAGGAGAAATTTTTCAAGCAAAGTGCTTGTCCACTGTCTTGGAGCAAGACTGCAGAATTGTAAAATTCAAGCATTTTTTTTTAGCAAGGGACATGAAATTTCTGTATGCCTCACTCTAACAGCAGAGGAGAAAGTGTGTTGGGAGGGTTTTTTCAGATTAAATTTTTCAGATTTATGGAAAGGAAAATCTTGACAGAAAATAAACCAACTGGTGTTACAGATGATACTTGTTTTGAAAGGTGGGTTTTCTGTTTTGACTGCTGGTAAAGGGAAGGATTTGTTCTTGACCATGTGCTCTTTTTAAATCAATTCGGAAATAATTTCTCATTCCCAGATCACTGTTATGCTGTAAGATTCAGCTGTTACTGGGTCACAGCAGCACAGCAGCACTGAGGATTTTTGATACTTCTGCTGTGGCAGCAAACAGAAAGCACTGGAGCCTGATGATATGACAGCCCATGTGATGGCAGTGAATTCCTTGTCTCAAGGCAAGAAAATATGTGTGACCTCCCCAGTAAAAATGCATCATTCAGTGGGAGCAGAACCCAGAGAACTGTGTGGACAGCACTAACACCAAGAGACACAATTTGTTCTACTTGGTCCAGAGGAAGAATAAGATGTTGTAACAGTCTCTAACCAGTCACATCTGGTGGTCCAAAGCTGCCCAGGAGAGTGAAATACTCCACTCTTGTCTGTTCCTGAGACTTGGTTGCCATGGTCACAGCTTTAGAGATAAAGACTTTCTTTTCCTGTATTTTGTATGTATAGTAGGGGGTCAGAGCAGTGGTGTTGCTGCTGTACAGACACCCTTATCTTTTCTCCTTCATCCATTGTTGTTTTATACTCCCCAACTGAGATCTTTGGGCTCATTTGTGTTTGAAATACTTCCGTTTTGAGAGTTGTCTTTATTCCTGTTCCTTTTCCTGTACTCTCATGTACAGGCTTTGTTTTTTCTTGCTTTTCATTATTTTTCCTTAAAATCAAAGACAATATATTCCTAACAAATAACTGTTTATGAACAATAGCTGCTGTGCCCCAGTGTTCTTCTGACTGTTTACAGTGGTCAGAAAGTCCTTGTCATATACACAGGCTTCTAATTCCCTCCCCCTCACCCACCTCCCTTTTGTGCCTCTGAAAGATGTATTCAGAAATCGTGGAATACAGGGCTCTTCCTTTATTTTGGCTCTGCCACCTACTCTCTTTGTAGGTGAGTATTTTGGGCTCTGTACAATGATAATAATATAAATACTTTATAATACTTTTGTAATCACCCCCCCTTCATACACATTTTGCTATGCACTTAGTGCTATTTTATTGCAGGTCCAACTGTACACACAAACCTCTACAAGTAGATGCACACATGTAGAGAACATGATTAGGCAGTATATGCATGTATTTGCATGGATTTTTTTAAGAAAGTAACCATCTTCTGGAAGGTGCTACTTAAAAGGGATTTGAGACAGCTGTTATGCATGATATATAAATTATTTAAAGATGTAAATCTGAGTTTTTCCAATTGATTTTATGATATAATGTTCTGTCAGTAAGAAACCAAGCTGGTTGTCCAGGGCAGTTTCTATTCAATGTTTCTCTCTATAAAAATGCCTTAAAAATAAAAATTAAAAACCCAAACCGGTTGTAACTCCTCTATGTGAGAGGCCAAATATGAACCTAGAAGGGATTTTTCAACTGATGATAATTTTCTCTTCTCCAGACTACTCATAAAAAATGGTATTGCAGTGGCGTTGTCCCCACCATTGACAGTCAGAAAGGAGTTTGGTTGTAGCAGAAGTGTTCAGTAACCCAGCCACCTGCTTGGTGGTTTCTCAGTTTGCATCCATAATTCTATAATATATAGAAGCAGATCTGTCATCTGTTTAAATAAGATGTGTATGTGTAAAATATATAAAATAAAATATCAATTTACTTTCATGTACATCAAGAATACCTGTATATTCCATTCAGATGGTGAAATTCTGCTGTCCCCTTTTTTTGTAACTTACCATTCATTCTGATCTGTTTCTTTTTCTGTCCATTAAATTCTTTTTCTTCAACCAGGAGGTGAAAATTTGTCTCTGAAGCTGTTACCAGGGAAAAGCTCTGATATATGGAAAATAACACAAGGCTTAAATATATTTTAATTTTTACTCCTATGTGTATATGTACACACAGGAGGATACAAAGTCAGACAGATCTTCATTTTTGTTGGAAACATAGTTTTATCCTCTTTTCCCACTGTAGTATGAAAGCCTTAACTAAATTGTGTTCTCTTATACATCCAGAAGATCCTCCTGCAGAATGATCTGACAGAGGGATGACTGATGGTGAGGCATTTGTGCATCTGGAGCTCACAAAACCTGTTTTGAAGTTCTCTCTAATATTAAAGAGTGTGTATAACCAGGTCTTTGAAATTTAACACCATCCTCCCAAAATCCTTGGATTTATCAAAAATTTATTGCAATTTCTGCCTTAGATCCTTGTCTATAAAAACAGCAGGATATCTGTAATTTCACAGGGAAATTATGGTAATAGTCTTTCTGAAGCACTCGAGGACTCTGGCAGTGAGTTGCCCTGACAAAAGTGTTACAGAAAAGGAGTCTGGATATATATAAATATGTACATACATACAAATATTCCTGCATAGTGAACTCTCTCTGGAGAAGGTGGTAGAGAAAGCTTGGTCTCCACACTTGACAGTAGGGAGAACAGCTACTTCCTTGGTGAACTTTATCTTTTGCTCTGAATAATCCAGGGAGTTCTGTGGGGAAGCAAGGCATGCTTCCAGCTTTACAGTTTAGATTACATGTATTAAGAGACCAAAATAATATTAACTAAGTGACTGTTATTTCCAAACTTCTTGACTTTTCAAACTCTACAGTACTTTTAAGAATGTGTGTGCTTGTGTCTGGTGTGAACTGCATAATCATCCTTTGTAGACATCTGCTGAGAGTTCTTGTGTTCCTGAAATACTGAAATGTTGCAATGTTGGGATCTTTGTAGCCAGTATTGTCTTCCCAAGTATTTGTAGAGAGTCTAATTATGAAGATCTTCGGGCAACTTACTTTCCTTTCAGTAAATATCCAATTCTGTAATGGTCCTTCCACTGGCTGCAAGTGCTGGGGAGGGATTAAGAAAATTAAGAAAACTTAAGAAAAACAACTGCTGATCCTTATTTTTTTTTCAGTATAATATTACAGCAACCTGTGGCATTCCACTGATTTTTTGAAGGGGACAGAGAATCAGTTGCTTTTTTTTTTTTTTTTCTCTGCTCTGAATTCAAAGACTCTTTGCCATGTGAGTAGCAGAGGTGATGCTACAGTGAACAGAAATGGATGAGTTTCAGAGAAATAATTTCAGATAAAGAGATTTTATACACACATATACACACAAACACTTATTGTGTGAGATCCCTCAATCCCAGTCCAATATTTTTAGCAGGTGTTACTGATAGAACTTCAGTGTTACACATTTTTTTTCTTGTAGCAGTGAACGGGAAAATTCATGTTGTATTACTTGAGGGTAGAAAGAATTCAAACTTAAGGGAAAAACATTTCACATTGTAGCTGATATTTAATACTTGAAAAATCCTTCAGATGTACTCTATCTCTGATATTTATAGGAAACATGCTATTTCAACAATTTCTTTTAATTCCTATAGGAAATGTCCAGTATATAATAGCAGCTCATTTCAAAGACATTTAATCTCAGTTTAGATATCTCTAATGTGAGTTACAAATAAAACACTATTACTAAAATTATTACTAAATAAATTTTTACTAAAATAATATAACTGGGTATATCAACTGGAGGAATCAAATTCCCTAAAGCCACACAAGAGATGATACAGTCTCTGAAACATTGAATTCAAATCCCTAATGACTGAGCTACATATATATTCGGGTGTTTACAAACTGTCTTTACCTCTGACACTTTTAGGAATGGAATGAAAAAAATTGAGCTTTGTCTTGCTATTTGTAATCTAGAACACTAGAGGACAGCACTAAAATATTACATAAATGTGTTATTGTTTACACTGTTAATGATATAGGTGCTCTGAAAGGGCTTTGTGATAAGAAAACCAATTACTCTTTCGAACAGTTTGGGCAAGTGGTATTTTTGTGAATATTCTTGCCTCCCTTTGAAAACTGCATCTCACTTCACACATATGAAATATCTGGAGTTGCTTTTGATATGAAACAAAGTTTTGTTGCAGTGATTTCTTTAGACATTAAGCTTTATTTTTTTTTAATAGCAGTACTGTAGAATAGACCCTTGTGCAAAATTATATTTTTAAGTTCCAAAAGATGAGGAATTAATTGCCCCATCTGTAAATGTTTTGTGATATATTTGTTCACATGAAGTGTGCTATGTTAATACTGTGATCCTTCCACAAAGATATGGAATACTGTAGTTCCTTGAAAAAGTTACAGCCTCTCTTGTTTTTCTCCAGGCACACTGGAACGACATGAAACAGGTGAAACAGCGAGAGCAATTCTTGCTGCTATTGAAGATTCAGAATACTTAGTGGCAGATGCTCCACTTCCTGTATCTCAAGAGTCAAAAAGAAATAAGAATTCTGGATACAAACATTCGAGCTCCTATAAGCATGGCATGGGCCCTTACAACTTTATTCATGCAGAAAAATCTTCAGATAAGGTAAGAAGGAAGAGTAGAAGGTTTCTCAAGAGTCACGAGTTGTTATCCAAATTCTTTACCCTTAAACCCTCACTGATATATAGCTGTGTGTAAGTGCCATGTGGCTTGGGTTTAAGTTTATAAAGGCTTCTTCTGACTGGCTCAGTTTTTATGCCTTCAACAACCCCATTTCATAAAAAAACACCACTTTCTAATCAATGTATTTTGGGAATTCTGTTCTCTTCAATAAACAGAGGCAGTCATGTCTGCTTTCCTCAACCCTCAATGTAGATAGAAACTATTTTCCCATAAGTAACAAAAATGAAAAATACTTTCCCTGAACTCACGTGTGGAAACAGACTTGAGGATGGTCTTTGGCCTTTTTCTGCCTTTATTAATTATAATAAATGAAGTACTGGATATTTCAAAACTGTCTGATAAAGTACAACTTAATTTAAGTCCTAATTCTTGAATTATCTGGTCTTTTCTTCATTGTATCTACAAATTTATGCATAACATTGAGTTTATAATGATTGTAGTTTAACTCTTAATATTTCTCTTTGACCTTTTACTAACCTCAGTCTGATTTCTAAAGTTCTTTTTGATCCCATTTTCTGAAAAGTCTTATTAGAGCGAAATCCTGCTGAGCATGTTGTGGGGCAGATGGTGCACTAGTTGGCCATTGACACAGAATCTGATCTCCCTGTTTGTTAAAAGGAATAGTTTCTTCTTTCCTTTTTAAATAGGAACAAAGGCAAAAAGTTTTGGGAGTTGTTTGGAGTGAAGTTTTAGGCATATCTGTTAAAATGAAAATTGCATGGATTTAACTAAGTGGCTGGAAAGAAAATGTGCTGCTTATGGAACATGGAAAAATAGTTTTTTGTCAATTTTCAAGTGTGGAGTTTAACCTACTTCAGGAATTATCATGATCTTAAATGAGAAGAAATATCACAGTAGGCAACAGTGGAATTGTAATAATTTTTAGTGTTTTCTTGATCAAATATTTATCTTGGCTGCTCTGATTTCTCAATACAATATTCCATATTCTTGTTTAAATGTTCATTAATTATCTTTTCCAAATGAAAATGTTTTATTGAGAATGTTATTGATGTCTTTTAGACTTTTCTTGTCAAAATACCTCCTTGGTCTTTTTAATTTCCCTTTTTTTTTGTCATTATAGACCTGTTAGGTTAGTCTAATTTTGTAATAAATTAAGTTCTGTACTTGGGGAACCACTTTTCATTCATCAAAAATGTGTCACCCATTGCATCCAGAGCTTCTTCCCCTTCAATCTGCATTAGAGAAGGTTCTGTAGATTGGTGTGGGAGATGCTGGAGGCTAAATATATATCTAGTGTAGCTGAACCTGGGAAGAATATAACAATGGACATCCCCTTAATGCTATTCCAGAAGGCCAACACAGGCTGCACAAACGGAGTGTGGAGCTCTGCAGCTTTTTTTAGCCCTGTTTTGTTCTTGCTGAAATGAAGGCTTGTTAGGAACTCGACTGTTTTTCTCAGTTTTCTGAAACTTTTTTTACGTTTTTCAAAAAGTGCTGCATTGACTCTTTTGAATTCTTGTATTTTAGCATCTTGAAATAGACTGTGGAGATTGAGATCCCATGAAATAACTGAGAGGACCGTGGGTATCAGCCTTCAACATTCCATACCATAGTCATAAAAGCATAGAATTAGCATACAGATGAAACTATCATGAAACTCTCAGATTGTAAAAGGTCTTAATATAGAATGAGTATTTCATTATGAATTTCCTTCCTTTGCAAATTGTGTATTAGAAATTTAACAACATACTAAATTGTCAATAACATTTCTATCAAAAGCCCCCGACATCATCAATTTTAGCCTATTTTAAGAACTCAATTTCAGAAGAATTATGTAACAGAAAAAATGAAGGGGTAGCTATTCTATCCTCTTGGCATTGTACTTGTGAGTGATCCTTTTGTACAAGGCTGCACATGAAGGCTGCAAGTAATATTCAGCATTTCTTCTTACTCTTTATTATTATGTTGTTTTACCATTCCTATTATATTTAAGGCAAAAGAAGATTTCCAAAATAATGGTCTCTCTCCACTCAATCCTAAGAAAAAAGATATCCTCACATAGTAGTCCAGCTTCAAAGGCTTTCTTTCAAAACATTTGCCATCATGTAAATCACAGATACAAAGGCAGAATGTTTTGATTTCATGGTGTTTTGACCATTTTAATTCTTTTATTGTGCAGCACGTGCCAGTGGGAGTACCAATAACAGATGACTGTGACAAATGCAGTTAACACAAGATCCATATTAATGTTGTCAAATCCCCCTGATATATTTAAACAGATTTTAATTATTTTTAATGTCAAAAGACCCCCAAATATACAGCTTAATAGTTCTTCAAGAAAGCTTTACTTAAAACGTGAATGTAAAACCTCTCATAAAAATGAAACTTTTATATTGGCCTTAGTCATTGACGTAGGGTATTCATCAAGTCAGCAATTTGTGTGGCAAAGTGCCATTTGAATAGTGTATTGTTAGAATACTTATGGTCCACTTGACAAGGGCTCTTGCTGTAAATAGTGCAATTTGACTCCAGCTGTTAAAGAGTGGCTTTGACAGCAGCCAAATAGAATGGAGATGCTTTACTGCACCGCAGAAAAATCAATATTGGGTTCTTGTTCATAGTAACCTGTTTTTTCTTTTTTTTTTTTCCCCCAGATTTATACAAGACTATCTAGAGTTCATTTGTGAAAGTTTAAATATTATTTTGAAAGTGAGGCTGTTTTACTTTCAGAGTAATGTTGGTGATGAATGCTGCTCGTGTTTCGTTAAAAAGGAAAAGATAGTACTTTGTGGAAATACACTAATGTGATAATGCAGCATTTTTTCAACTCTCAGTTTATTGGGATGGATATTAGGATGTGGGTGTGTAAGTTGTGTAACGAATGACAAAAAAATGATCTTTTCTTCCTCTTAGTTTTTTTTTTCTTTTTGTAGTACCCCTGTAGTATCCCTGTCAGTTTTCTAAGTATAGGGGTTTTTTTTAAAGCAGATTTCTTTGTTGTTCTCCCTGTAACAACCCCCACAGATGTTGACTATCTGTAGTGCCATTGTAGATTTTCCTGAAGCATAGTCTTGCTAGTGCTGAACAGTTTTCCAGCAGCATTCAGTGACACGAGGTTGCTATGATACCTGGCCAGTAGCAATAGGTATTGAATCACTGCTCTTAATTACAATAGACTACACACTAGACTCTGGGCTCATGGTGTTTATATGGAACCAGCTCTCATTATACCTTTAAGTCATAGTTATATTTGAAAATTGGAGCTGTGTGAAAAGCTGATTTTTAAAAAAAAATTGAAATGCTCCAGTGCGTCCTATGAAGATTTCATTGATGCACATAAAAAGCTGGATGTGTCTGGGAATTGTTTTCCTGATGTTCCAGAAATCTTTCGTGTTAGAAAGTTTCCTAGCTTTTCAGCTTCAGTAATTTGAATATAGATGTGTGTTTTTCATGCACTAATATTTGTAGTGATTTCAGTAATGTAATTAGAATTTTCTGTGTAAAAATGTTGGAGGAAGAGCAGCTTCTAAAACCTGCCAGTAGTTGCTAATACTTGAACTCTGGAATTATGCTACTGAAGAGCTACATTAGAAAAGGGAAATTTTTACTGTGTATCTAAGAAAAGACAAAGATTGGGGAGAAACATATTTATTTATATGAGAACTTTTGTAGGAGTGTTAGGTGTATGTATTGCTTGATATATAAACCCAGCAATTTCTTAAAATACCCAGTGTTAATAGTTCTAAAGAACTTGGTATTCACTTAAATAATAGCATACGTAGCTACCCTAAAAAAAATATGTAAAGTCAAGAATGCTCAGAAATTATAAATAATAAAATAAATATCTATTTTGTTGCTGCACAGAATAAGTAAGAGACAAATGAAGACTGTAGGACAATAGTGGTTATTTGTTTTAGTATAGCAAAGGAAGCAATTTGAAAATAAAATTGTTATTGGAAGCCTGGAAAATCACTACTAGTTAAATCTTACTGATGGAAAAATTGGTAGAAAAATGGAAATGAGATACAAACACAAATACAAAATAATACTTAGCAAATAGGAAATCAAGAATGGTACCATAAACAATGGTGTTGTAGGCATGGATTCCTTTAATTTCTTTCCTTTTATAATATTTAGAGCACTGTTATAGGGAATTACAGATCTTGATCATTTCTGTGAAGTGGATTATTAAGAACAAAGCAAAAGAGAAAATAGATATTTCTCCTTGAAGTTGGTAACCTTATGTTGTTGCTTCCAGGATATTTCTTTTTTTTTTTTTTCTGGAACCAGTATTCAGTAGCTTTATTTAGTAGTATATTAAGTAAGTGTAATAGGAAAATAAGTGAAGAAAAAAAGAGCTTGATATGTACAGATATATTTTTTCTTTGTAATTCAGTTGCAAAGCATTTTAGTACTGTATTTCCTGTGAAATTTCCCAATTAAGTATTTTATCAAGGAACTGGAGTAACCACATAACTCCAGTGAAGCAATAGCTTCGGAGTTGTGAGATTAAATCTGTACCAGTTAAAAGGAATCCTGATCCCGAGAGCTGTTGATAGCTTTGACCACATGCCATCTCTGATGAAAGTTACTGGAGTTTTTGAAATGGTCCACCAAGTCAAGAGTTTGTTGATTTGTGTTTTCTCCATTGATCACCTCAAAGCAAAATGGAAGCAAAAAGTTGCCATTGTGATCTTGTAGCACATTTTAACCTTGTAGATGAGGCTGGCAATCAACACAGGCTGACAGAAATCTGAAAATAAGCCTTAACTATTTATTTCAAGGCTTCTGACACTGTTTCTATATACATTTACAAGCTTTTCTTCTCTTACTATACTGAAGGTGACTGGCTTAAAATTTTTGTTTTCCCTACCTGGACAACTAATTGAACTGTGTGATAAAGCTAAAGAAGGTGCTGGGGTGTCCTACTAGAAATAAATCTGAGGTGAACGTCAACAGTCCTTGTGAATTAGTCCGTGTTGAGGGATGATTTTTGAAGCTAACCCAGCTATTGCTGTCATCTTTGTCTTCTCCCATCCCTCCACCACCATGCTGCAATTCCCTTCTCTGTCCCTTGGACACTGTAGAAAATTCACATTTTGTTTTTTAAGGGACGTATCTTTATGATTAGAAACATACAGTTTCTGTCTTGTGGAAGTGCTCTTCATGATCTTATTTGTCACTTAGGACTGTTTCTTTTAGGTCTGAATGTGGAGTTGGGCATTTTCCCCTCTTAGATTTTACTTTTACTACTTTCTGTTCCATAAATTGTGATTTCTTGTGTAGATCAGCCTAATTGATTTTCCTTCTAAGTGCTCTACCTAGTTCTAAAATAAATTACATCATCTTTGTTCTAATATTTATATTTTCATATTATCCAATGGTGTTCTTGAAAATTCTTCACTATTCATGACAGGTATGTGGTGGAATCTTCATATGTGTGATAATCATCTTTTTCTTTCTAAACATTGAATTCCTGACCTCTTATATTTTTCTTCACTAAAGTAATACTAATTAAACAATTAACAGGAATTCAGAGTAAATTCAGGGTGAGACTTTCCTAGGTTTCTACCTCACACAACTATTTAAAAAAAAAAAAAGGCAGTGACTCTGTCAGAAACACATCAGTATCTGAAATGTATTTTAGAAATTGGACTTGCAGCAAACAAACCTTACTCTGCAAAAGAAAGATTTGCTATCTGCTGCTTTCCTTCTGATGGCTAAATCTCACTTAAATAGCAGAAATAAAATCCTAGGCTAAACTGTGGCTCAATTTCAAACTAAGTAGCAGCAGTAGTTACATATTTTTTATATATTAATATTCAAAACCTGATTTGTTCTAGTGGTCAGATTTGGTTCTTGCAATACTTATGGGAAAGGATGGATCATCCAAGCAGGCATCTGAGAATGTTTCTTTGTTG
The DNA here is from genome assembly GCF_003945595.2 of Pipra filicauda. Lineage (NCBI taxonomy): Eukaryota > Metazoa > Chordata > Aves > Passeriformes > Pipridae > Pipra > Pipra filicauda. Next base: position 3,692,375 of record NW_024104976.1, on the reverse strand, counting down.
TCCTTCTGGAAGCCCATCAGTAAGACTGAACAGATCTCAAGGAAAGAACAGTTGGAAATCTGTGCACAGAAACTGAGCTGCCATCCTGATACATCCTTAGGGGCTGAAGAAAGACCAGCTTGCCTATTACTGAGTTTTCAAGAATGGCACTTCCTAGGATTCACAGGATTTTAATATTTAAGAATTTAATCCCATGATTTTTTTCTGCTCTTTTTCATGTGATTTGATCCAGAACTTTTATGATAGACAAATTTTCTGGGTGGAATTCTTAAAACCCAAGGTAGGAAATGCACTGTCAGAACAGCCTGGGGCAAGTATGTTGTTTCAGTTGGAGTCAGCAGTCAGACATGGTTTGGTAACTTAATTTTTATATGCATCAATCCTTCTTAGGACAAAGCAATATTCTCATGCTTTTACCCTCCTCCTGAGGTCATGTTGGCAGTATCTGTGTTCAGCATTATTCTCCCAGATATTTTGATGTTCATTCATCCAGTAAATTGTTCAGGATAATAATTCCTAAATCCTGAGTCAGTAGTCTGTTTTTGGATGGCTGTAGCATTATTTGTCCAGTTGATGATCAAGGGAACTTTAGAGATGTTCCATCTTACGACTTTTCTTAAGTGCTGAGTGAGGATGAAAATGCTTTTGCTACCACTCATCACTGAACCTTAAACATTTCTGAAGATGTGGTTAGGAAATTTACTTCTACATTCTGAAGAAGTCAATATATTAAAATATAAACAGAGTATTTGAATATTGAGTGTATAAATAATACTTCATTTAGAAACCACCTTATTCTTTCCTTCCATCTAAACTTTTCATGGTGCAGAGACTGTGTCAGAAATGGATCTTAGTCTGACATGAGTGGATCTCCAGTTCGCTTTTATGTTCTTTCTATGGTAAAATTATTAGACAAGACTTTGTCAAGAGTATTTGTTTACAATTTCTGATAGTGTACCCAGACAGGTTGTGACATGAGTTTTAGAGCAAAGCAAAAGTTGTCTGTATAAAATAGTCTGTATATTGTATATATCTCTTCAAGTATTTTCTTGAAAAACAAAAATATATAAACTTGTTTCCTAGTGTTGAAAACTTATGTGAAGAATATTCTGTATGTTAGCTTTACTTGCCTGTTATTCTTTGATATCTTTTTATGGTTTGTCTCCAGGATGACCTTTATATGTACACTTTATTAAATCCAGTAAAAAAACCGAAGTTCAGTATTTGTGATGGAGAGAGAGAAAACAAAATTGAGAAGCATTTGATTTTTCATACTGGATCTCTACATTGACCAATAGATGTGTTAGCAATTCTTCCTGAACAATTAAAATGTTTGTGCCCAGGAGATCCATCTGGACAACAGTCTGCCTGACAGTGGCCTTCCACACGTGATGGAGAGGGTTTCTTCAGTCCTTAGTCTGCTCATTACACAGCTTCAGCTTGAAGACTCCTTGCCTTAATTACTTACATTGTGCCACAAACTCATCAGGAGCGATGCTGCAGTTACTGTTGGAAGTGCTGTGCAGATAGTGATGCTCTGCACTGGGATTTTAAAAAAGAAAAAGGGGAGAAAGGTTACGGTGTTGGAAGGAAAGAGGTTCTTACGATTAAGTTCATGGATAAACACCGGTGCTGACACCTCGGAAAATATTGTAACCTTTTCTTTGTGGGAGGTGGATTTTAGGATGATCTGGGCATCCTCAATAATAGGACCAGGGCTGTTGTAATGAATACTATGAGAAAAGCAATGAAAGGCAAGTTCAAAGCAGTTTATTTAAGCTATTTCATATGGGAAAATTCAGCATGAATTGACACATTTGTTTGGGACTGCATTGTCCAAGTGAGGAAGCCTCAGGTCAAGCATAAATTGCATGTGAAAGCAAATTGGGGCACTACTATTGACTCCAGGCTTTGTACATATAGTCCTTTATATGTGAGTACTGAGCTTTAAAAAGGGCAAATTAATAGGAAAAAAAGTTCTGAATGCCCCTCTCAAGAGGATCCTCTGTCCTGTGGCTAAGTGAAGTGTGTGAAGGTGAGGAACACGAGTGACCTTGGTATAGTGACACCATGACTCTGTATGACACTCGTGCACAAGGCCAGCATTGCTCTGGAGTGGATGGGCCTCCCCTGGTTGTGCATTCTGGGAGACAGTGGATGCTTTTAGTGACAGAAACTCTTCACATGCTCCCTACATTCAAAGCTCCAGGAGGTGGGCAGGGTTAGACACAGGAGTGTGATATGTGGACTGCTGATTCGAGCTAATATTGGATTAGAAAGTGGATAAGGTTTTTATGGGGAGATGAAAGTGTAGCTGATAATTTGCATCCTTTCTTCCTCTGCGGGTTCTTTCAGAGATGGTACATGGTGTATGTTTAAGTGCTATTTCAATTATATACCTGCTGTTTGTGTAACTATTTTTAACTGAATGCACCTTTGCACATATCCTGGATTGCTCACCCTTTCAGCAGAACAAGAAAATAAGACAACTGCGTATTGCAAAATGGTTATGAAGTGAAGAAGGCAGGTTTGCTGATGTGATTTACCTCAAATAACACACCATTCGATGTTATTGTTGAACAATAGGTTATTTTTCAATTACAAATAGATAAATATGATTGGAAGACCATATTTATATCTAATTATTAACAGTTATTCAAGCATCACCTGGAGAATTTGAAGTTTCTCTTATGTATTGTATGGCTAGAATTTTGGTGTAATCTTTTAAAAAGTAAGCACTTTAAGAAATATAAGATGGAGAAATCTGAAATGAAGGTCCAAGCCTTTTCTGAATGGTCTGTACTCTCCAACACTTTTAGTACTCTTCCACTGAATGATCTCTTTGATGGTTTGCTGTATGCTGTGCCGCTGTCATGGGAAAAAGCTGTATTAATTTTTCTTCTTGATTTTTCTTTTAATGATCAAACTAATTAAATTAGGCTTTGTAAATTCGGAGTTGACTTAGTGCTAACTAGACATATAAGTTACACCAAGGTTTTAGTTTTATATGTAGAAATCACAGCAAAAAAAATTATTTCCTAGTAGATAAAGAGGTGGTGTGTTCATGGTGTAGATTTAGGATGAGCTGTTTGAAATCCAAGATTTTTGTGGAACTTGCTAACAGTATTTTATGCTCATAAACCAGTTTGAAGCCCCAAACACAATTTCATTTATCTTTATATTCTGAGCTTTATAGACTCTGCAAAAGTGTCCATCTGTTCAGCTGAGATTGCTTCAAATAGTGAGTGGTCAGAGAGACTTAGCTGATAAAGGTCAAAGGAGCCTCTTGACCCTGTGGTACTTGCCAAAGCAATTGGAGCAAAGGGACTGATATACAGTTAGATACAGCTTGCTAACGTGATCTCCACTTTAATTGGTAATGATAGCAAGAATACACAGTAAAGTCATTGCTGAAAGAAAACAAAAAGTATCCAATATAGTAATTTATTACCAGTCAGTGGGTTTCACGCACTGGGTTGTTTTACCCCTGCAGTGGTCAGAGAAAGCAAAAAGGTACTCTAACACTTAACTGAAAATGGATGCCCTGCTGCTATCAGAGATGCATGGTGGTCAAACGATTGCCTGTGCCATTAGCTTGGTAATGTTTTCTCTATTGTAAACTCAGCTCCCCATGTTCTTCCTGTGCATCAGCTGCAGATTGAAGGCTTTCTCGTTTGTCTTCTATTTGTGCTGCCAATCATCAAGCTGCTGTCCACCAAGCACATTTGAAGGAGGCAATTTTTTTTGCTCCTATCGACTACCATCTCTAGCAACCGAGGGCTCAGAGGATTTAGAAATAAATTTAATGCTTTAATTTACACCGTGCCAGCCATTTTGTGCATTTTTTATGTATTTGTTTTCTGAGACAAATACAAGTTTCCTATTTTGCAAAACTGTACGTGAGATAGCACCTGCAAACGTGTCCCCAAACATAATTCATAAGAAAGAATTGCAGGTATAAATATTTATATTTATGTAATAGAAAAAGGCTGAAGACAAAAATATCTGTGCAAGTAATGACAATTTTTAAGCTATTCTGTAGCTAAAATAACAAACAAACACCAAAAATGCAACCCCAAACTAAACAAAAGTAGAATACAACCATTCCTTCCCGCCATCAAAAATAAAACATCATGGAGAATAGAATAAGTTATGGCAATATGTTAATGTTTAAGACCCTTAGGTGTGGTAGCCATGCTTCAAGTAAAAGATCTTTGAGCTCCATGAAGTACAAATGTAAAAGACAGAGTAGAAGTACCTAAATAATTTTACAAGCAGATGTGTGATGTGCTTATTTTTTTGTGAGCCCAGAGCCAGACCAATAACGAGATGCAATTCTGAGAAATTATGAGCTCTGAACTTTTACTGACAATCCAGTGACTGGCCTGATCAAGAGACACAAAATTCCTAATTTCAATAAATTTTGGTTGAAAAGTTCTACTGTCCTGCCCTTCTCTGTCATTTCTGTAACTGAGGTTATCCACAATTTAGTTTTTAAAAACCTAAATAGTCTTACTGTTGATGTCATTGTTTGCTGCAGAGGTAATGAAGAGTGATTCAAACATGTAAATAGTATTTAAAGTTTCTATTGGCTTTGTAGTGTAATAAAAGGTCAGATTACAGCAAGGACAGATGATGAAAATATGTGTTAATTGAAATAAGCATAACTTGGTTGATGTTAATGGGTTGTAATATACTCTCTCACAAGAGAAAGCTCAAAGGAACAGAATTAAACCCCTTGAATATTACATAATTTAAAAAGTTATTAGAATCAGTAGGATATCTCACAATTATACTTTATTCAACGTGATTCATTCTGCAGGCACTAGGAACTTTGGTACCAGTTTTCTGACATTTTATCCTGTTGTGTTTGGGATAAAGTGAGAGTGCAGTGGATAAAGAAGGCCAAAAGTCTGAAACAAATATCACATTTAATACTAAAGGACTTGTTTTATGTAGAAGCTGATACTACCCATGCTTTGAGAACTGAGCAACTTCTTGTCAGTGGTATCAAAGTGGTGTCTGAGTATATTTTGAGTCCGGTTTGCCTTTTAAAAATCTGCCTTGTGATTTTGCCACTTTATTTCCTTTACGTCAAAGGAATGTCAAGATCATTCCTGTCAAATCTGTTTTTAGTACAGAACCCACAATAGAACACATCTGGTAAAGGAAGAGGGTGTGTGGAGAAAGTACATATATATGAAGAGCTGAAACAATATGGGAATCCTTGCCAGCTAATGGAAGTGTGTATTTTAAGTGGAATAGCATTCTCAGAACAAGTTGGATCCCTGTGGAAAAAGGCCTTTAGAGATGAGAAGGCAGCTAGGTAAAATAACACTTGAGTTGTACTTCCCATGAAATTTTTATGTGATATGTCTGTCTTAAACCTGTTAAAGATAATGGCATATATTGGTGTGGTTGGGGGCCACAGCATAGCCCCCCTGCTGCCCCTTTCCCATAGACAGGGGGAAATTTTTCCTTGGATGCTAAGGTAAGAATGAATAAAGGAAGAAAAGAGGTAGAAGAACAGGTTTGTAACTTGGAGAGCAGTGATGAATTACGTGCCAGAAGGAATCAATTAAAGTGAGTCTTCCAAGTTTGTTGCCCTATCCCTGAAGAATGGGAAGGTCCTTGAATGTGCACAAAGGAGGGGGAAAACTGGTGAAAGGGCTAAAAGGAATATTCTAAGCTCTTTGGACTTGTGTAGTTTGGAGAAAAGGAGGCTGAGGGGTGGCCTCATTGCTCTCTATGGCTTCCTAAGGAGAGGTGCTGAGATCATCTCCCTGTTATTTGGTGATAGGACACATGGGAATGGTTCAAAGCTGTGTCAGGAGGTTTAAACTGGGCATTGTTTTACCAAGAGGGTGGTCAAGCTCTGGAACAGGTTTCCTAGGGGGGTGTTCAATGCCCGAAGCCTGTGAGTGGTTAATGGACATTTGGACAATGTCCTTAACAGCAGGAGGCCTGAACTGGTCAGGTAGTTGGACTAGATGATCACTGTAGGTCCCTTCCAACTGACATAGCCTACCCTGTTCCAGCTCTTGTCTGATCCTGGCTTAAACATCTTCAGTGGCAAAACAGGGAGGTGCTGGGAGATAGTTGCCATGCATGGAATATAGCTTGGCCTTTCAAAGACTCCCTGCATTCTGCTCTGTCCTGGATTGAGAAAGTTTGTTCTTCTGCTGGTCAGTGATGCACAAGAGGTTCATGAATCTCAGGATATTTTAGTCTGTAGCCAGACTTCTTGCTTTTTTAAAGCTTTAAACTAGAAAAGGGAAGGGTATAATACATAATGTAAATATCTGCTTTTCAATATCCACCTTCAAATGCTATTCCCAGCTCTCTAGTTTGTAGTTAGTTTTATGGGTTTCCCTCCTTTTTCTGTCATCTTCTGTTACAGAAAATAACTTGTCCATATTTCCTAAATAGCATTTTATGTCTTAAGCTTTAGATGTCCACCTTCTTTCACTGGAATGAAATGCCTATGCCAGAGAGCTGAGATAACTTGATAGATGCTTTTAGGATCAATGTCAATAAGCTTTCATATTACCAATAAACAATAAACATCTATTGTGACTTCACGTGCAGAAGCATCACCAGATGTCTCAACAGATTGACATTGTCACAGTATTTCCCTTTGTTAGGATGGTGATTTTACTGAAGGTTTCTAAATGTTAATCAGCCAAATATAAGTGTAAATGATAGGCCAAATAATAATAGCTTCTATGAATGTCAGAGGTAGCCTGTGAATTCCAGTGTTTGCATTCCATGAGGTTCTCCCTATGTATTAGGAAACAGCATAATTAAAGATTAAAATAATCCTAGTGCTTAACTACAACGTGTTATTTTTTAAAAAAAGGAAAAAGGAAAGGGATAAAAAGAAAACCTGAACAAGCAGTTATAATCTCTTACTTATGACTCCCTATGGAGATCTTTAAATGAGATTATGTATTTAGAGTGCATCCTCATCTGGCAGGAGCATCATTCTCTAAATAACAAAAAAAGCCAAATTATATTACTGCCCAAAACTAAATAGCCAAATAACTAGAGGTTAGAGAGTCGATTCTTTCCTTGTGTTGTTCTTACTACAATATTAACAATTTAAAAATAGCTAATGCTCTAAAATTATAGTTTGTAATGTAAAAAGAGTTAGGTAAGGAATAGTCATGAGAAAGAAGATGTAATCAACATTGCACTCCAGTTAAAGCTGCCCTATTTACTAACACTTGCTGGTTTCTTTTAAGATTTGACTATTTTCAACAGAAAGTTCCTTGCGTAAATGGAATATTTCAAATTATCTAGGAAATTAAAGCAAACGCAGTGATCTGGGAACATGCAGGAGACTGAGCACAGTGCTGAGAGCACGAGCTTGTGCAGGACAACAAAAACATCCAAGTCATCAGTGCTTAAAGAAAAGGGCAGAAGTGTCAACAAGGAGTTTACACTCCTTCACTTCTGGTATTTTCCTGAAGGTGAAAGATACTTCTTTACTAGATACAGTCAGGATTATGATACAAGGTGTTGTAACTGTAACTGTACCCTCAGATGATCCTTCGGGTACCTTCATGGAATGCTGTGTGGTGGTGCAGCATGATGATTCCTGTGAAAGAAAGGAGGTGTTCTACAAACTCATGTGGAGTCTCCCTCTTGAACAAAAATTTAGGGTTTTGTCTTTATAAAACAAATTTATTGGAGTATTCTGAAAGGTTTAACTCTGTCATTTAGTTTAGTTTCTGATTTTTTCTTTTAGTATTGTGCAAAACATTTGTTCCAAATGACATTTCTTATGTTTTTTCCCCTCGGGAAATTGGTCTTATTGAAAAATTAAGATTATCCTTTTAAAATCTGAATACTCATCATGAATTGTACACTAGTATTTTTATCATTGCAGACTCTTCATTGGTTGGTATGTAGATTTAGGCCTTTTATAACAAAGGGAAAAAAACCAGTAAGGAAGCAGCAAAAGGGCCTGATACTTTATTGTGCCCCCACAGTAAGTTTTATCTTCTTTCAAAGCCTGTAGAATCTGTGTCATAAAAATTCTGTCATTCTGAGAGTGCACAGGCACAAAAAATTATACGGGGAAAAGGGCAACAGGAGCGGGAAATGCTTTTCTTCTGAGTTTGAAGATGTGTCAAGTGGAAAGTCCACTGTTCTAAGTGGATCTTGATTGGAATGTGGGATCTGAGGTGATGGGCCATGTTTCCTCTCCTTAAACACTCTCACAGGGAGCCAAAACAGAGAAGCTCTTCTGAAGTGTTCATGGGAAACTGGGAGTGTGATAGCTCAGAACAAAGTAACTTTTAGATAGCTTTGCATGTTTTGAAATGGCAAAAGACATGGTCTTCATCCCATACATATGTCAAATTGCAACAAGGCATTACAGACATTTGGGGTGTGCAAGAATTTTGCAACATCATAGGATTTGCTTCCCTAGCTTTATTTTGTAAGAACAAAAACTGTATGCTTTAAAACTTGCCGAGAAGTCTTTTAGCTTGAAATGAGACTTAGCAGAAGAAATACCAGCCTAGAGTTTTTGTAAAGATAAATTCAAGCCAGTGTTGTACCCTTTACATGTGCGTGTCTCTGTGTATCTTAAGCTATTTAGAAGCAAATCTTTTTTTCCTTAGTAACAAGTGAATAAATATAATTAAATTGAACTTAATAGAGTTAATAGATTTCATCTATTCTAGTAGAGTTAACAGATTTCATCTATCCCATTGGCAATTCTCTGTTCATATCTTGAAAATTACCAAGTGCTCTGGATTTGTGTTTGGACATTTAATATTTTTCTTTCAGCTAACTGATACCAGCTGCATCCAACAGCCCTTTACTATTTTACCAGTTAAGACAAAATGGAACAATGCAAACTTTCATATTCTCTTATTTGATCTGGAAAAACTTGAGGAACTTCTGCTGTCATCTCAGCTTGATGGATTGAAGTCATCGAAATCATTCCACAACCAATACACTCTAGAAAGAGCTAAAAGTACTGCTGAGAAAAGGGCACTGACACTAAAAAGAAACAAAACTGCTGGCTCCATACCTCCAGTGGATGGGCAGGGAGATACTGTTTGTTCAAACCAGGTCTCTAGGGGTAATAATGCAGCCAGGCCTGTGGAAGAAAGTGGTGGCATGAAAAGACAGAAAAAAATGAAGAGTTCCAGAAAGATTGGAATGCAAACATCAGGAAACATTGATGTGAACATCGCCACTGAGGCAGCTAAGCTGCTTTTGTCCTGTCTCTTACCATGGGGTGTAGATAAAGAATCAGACAATCTGTGTGTTGGACACTTGGATATCCCGAGGCTTCAGCGTCGTGTTTCTTTTGGACTTGTGTCAAATGAGAGCCACCTCTCACTAATGTTGCCAGGAGGGAACTGTGCTGATTGTGCTGTGCTAGGAGAAGGTGAAATTTTCAACTTGTTTTCCAAAAGAGTGCTGGATTTATCAAACAAATACCTTGCTGCAACTGAAGGAGAAACTGGAAGGAAGGAGGGACCTCAGAATCTTTATGGAACAAAGGATTTGGAAACAATATTCTTCCTATTTAGCAGAATAGCTTTAATTAACAGGATAATTAATATACCTTCAGCAGTTACAGATGAAAGTGAAAGGTAAGAACTTTTTCATTATGAATCTTCTCTTCCTTTATAGTGGTTAAAATCATTAAAAAACCTGAAACAAACTTTTCTTAAATATGTACTTTTGCAATGGAGCCTGTATTCTTTCTCTAGGGCTTTTTAAAAGGATGTTCTTTGAACAAGAGAAGATCAGGATAAAATTAGGTATCTTTACATTTTTCTGTGTAGCAGATGAGAAATGATGCAAGAATTGTTTTCATCAGAACAAGAACTTGAATTATCCAGCTTCACACCCTGCTTTTCCAGAGATGACTCTTTTCTTCACGGTTTAGCCTAAGTAGAATAATGAGGTCTCTTTATGCACTTTGTGAGAAGTGCATTAAGCACATTTGTTTAAACTTCCGCTCCCTATAAGCAACATACTTCCTTTGCCATGAAACCCTTGACTTCACAAATAAATAAAACATGAGAGCCAAGAACAGTCTGCCCTAGTTATACTATCTAAAGTACAACACCCCCAGTAACAATAGTAGCTACTGGGAATGAATGCCTCATCAGCCCTTGTGTTGTAAGAAGAACCACCCCAAATAGCATTTATGTTACTCAAAACAAATTTATTGACTAAATGCTTTTTCAGCAATAAGGGAAAAATAACATGCTGGACATTATTTGACCAAGGCAAATAGAGCATGCTAATCAGGCAACAGATATTGCCCACGGATTTGTTGTTGTTCAGCAAACAGAGGTTGGTCTGTATTTAGTATTTTAGGGACAATTAACTCCAGTGTTGGTGATGCTGTGGCCCTCAGGCAAGAAAGGGGGGACAGAAAATATTGATCTTGACGCTGCAAATATGTGTGTCTTCCATAAAGCTCTAGGCATTCAGCAGATCTCAAGACATATGCACCAGCCCACAGGACAAAAGCAAGTTTCTCAGTTGTTTTTGCTGCTGATCTTGTTGCCTATTGGTTCCATATTCACACAAGCTTATTTCAGGATTCCAGCTTGAATGGGAATTCCCTTTATGCAAAACAGTACTTACTTGTATTGTGTATTCCAGTACTCTTTTGGAAAGACATTGTATAATTAAAGTTAATCATCATACCAGAATCAAACATTTTTCCCCGACACGCACATGCTGGCTTTGGAACACATCTCCTGTAAAATTACACGAATTAAACTTGTTGCTAGTCAAAACAGCGCTTTTTTTTTGTCAAAACAGTGCTATATAATTTTAAGTTTTCTCCAGCATATGTAAAGCCATAAAACCTAGCATCCTTTGTAGAAATAAGTGGATTTTTGTACAAAAGAAAGAAAAAAAATAGCATAATCTTTGGTTACAAAAATTGTATGAATTTTATGCAGAGAGTTGGAAATGTTTTATTTGGAATTTTTACATGATATAGTTTGGTTTGGATTGCTTCTTTTTCCAAAACAAAAATAGTATCCCTATTATAGCTGTCTCATAGCTAAGTTTTAGTTTGGTGCCATTTGTGATGCTCTTATATGGGTTGTTGGCTCCCTAGAGTTGTTGGCCTCATCTAGAGAAAAGCATTTGAGTTGCATCCATTCAGTTCTTCTGTTGCAATTTTGGTTTGTTCGTGGCTTTTGGTGGGTTTTTGTTGTCTTTTTTCTTTGTTTTTCTCCTGATCACTATATTTTCCTTTTGAGTTCTTAAGCAACAACTGCAAGAGCTGTGGGTCTGCACAGAGACAACACACAATTATTTTCCTGGTTGTAGTTGCAAACACTTGCCCACTACAAACCTACTAGAGGTTATGCCTTCTATATTCATCTCTTACACATCCAGAAATTAGACAAGTAACCATAATTTTTGTTATTGAAGGATAAAATGTTCTTTCTCAGGGAACTTGATCAGAACTAGACTGTGTTTGCTGCATTTCCATCAATGCAGACCTCAGAGATTTTAGTCACCTGGGCATTTTCCTCTTTACTGTTGGTGACAGGAAAGTTTTTTTTCCTCATTATGGCTCTGTCCTGTAATAGCAATGAGTTTATCTTTTCCCCTGCCTTCAAGAACTGTTCCAGAACTTTAGATATGTCAGTCATACTTTTTTCTCCCTCCAATAAATAAAGATAAGAGCAGTTGAGATAAGAAATAGTGTAAAATCCTTTACCTAACCTCTGTTAAACTGCAAATGACATCCCACTGCAGTCAAGAACCATCATTTTCACATAGAGTCAAAGTTCTTTGGGTGGCACCAGTGAGATGATGCTGTTGTGTCAGTATTCATGGGAGAAATGTGTTAGAGTTGTGAGAGAAGTGGATTAGAGCCATGGAAAAAAATTCCATGCTTCAGACACTTCTTTAAAAAAACCCATAAAATACTTATTCCATATATGCTGTGATGTTGTTACCTTTGTGTTTGAGTATAATGGCATAATTTTGCTGTCTGAATGTATCTATACTTCCTGTATTGCCTCAAAACCAGTTATGTAAAGCAAAATTATCTCCCTCTCTCTGTCTGGGGAAGAAACCCCTTTCTTGTGATGTTCCCTTTCCCTCTTTCCTCCTATCCCTTCTCCAATAATAAGCAGAGTGTGATTAGGACTTGGCCTGTTTGTTAAGGTCTTAGTATTCAGCCTTTTCTTCAGCTCTTCCTCTTGCAAATAACTGGATTCTGAATGAACTCTTGTAATCTGCATTCATTCATTCCTTAAATTTTTATATGATTGATCCTTATTTATAATTTACTCTGTTTTCTGGGTTTGAGTTAATTTTCTATGATCTGTTACAATAACGTACTTTTGTCTTATTGGAAATTTGGGGGGAAAAAAAGAAGCAAATGCTGTTTTGTCCAATAAAGGAACCTGCAGCAAAATGTGTCAGATCATAAAAGTGAGACAGAAACAGGAAGAAGCCGGGAAGGGAAGATCTTCAAAGAATTTATTTTCTCTTCTGCCTTCTGACATTTGTGTCTCTAACTGAAAGCTCTCAAGCTGCGAGCTTTGAGTTGTTTAGAATTGTAAGGCCTTTTGAAATATTATGACTTACTGTTGATTGTGGTAAATTTGAAAGGTGAAATATATTGGTTTTAAATGACATAAAAATGTAGTTTTTGCAGGATCACATGGTGATATATTTAAAAGAAACAGTTTAAAATAGTGCAAGGGTTTGGAGAGGTTTTTCGCTTCCTTTCTCCTCCATCCACATCTGCTGTTTGGAAGGGTTAGGTTGCTGAATTAGTGATAAAGTACTAAAGGGCAGGAGATATACACACTATATCTCCTAAATTGTAGCCAACTACTAAAATCTCAGTATGGTGATGATGTTTTAAATTATTTTCCACTATAGGGAAAAAAAAAGAAACCTATTAAAAAAAAACTGGTACTTTCCCTTGAACTTTTTTCCCCTACGTATTAGGAAAAAACCCCAGCACAAGTTCTTTATGAAAATTAGATTTTAATTAATTTCTTCACATACAATTTTTTTTCTTTATTGCAACATAAAACTTTATATTTGGCTCAAAACTTATTATAGTTAAGTTCCTGCATGTGGATGGTGCTTTTCACTACTTGTGCACGTGTGAATGTTTCCATACCAAGTTGTAGACAAAACAATGCAAGTGACTTCTTTGAGAAAACTAAATGTGGTTGATAGTGATTGACAGCAAAAAAAACCCACTGCCCTGAGACAAGATTTTTTGTATGTATGTTCAGGTTCTGTTTAACAGTTTCATATTCTTTTAGTCCACAGAAATCAGAATCTGCACATGACAAATGGCGAAATATAGAAGCAGCAACCCCTTCATTGCCCAGTTTTTATGGAGACTTACCAAGCAGTAAGTATATGGAGGAATGGCAATATTAGTTTTTAAGTGTTATTTTTTTGCATGCCTCTTTTGCTAAAATACATAATTTAATTTCAATAATGAAAAAAATAATATTCTTTAGCTTTGAGCAGTCTAATCTGCAAACAGAGAAACTGCATTATTCAGTTTTCTTTTGTGAATATCACCAGAAATATGTAAACAAAATGTTAAACGGAATCAAGGATATTTTTCTTGTCATGGCAAAACATTTAGCTGAGTTTCTAAAGACATTTTCTAGCAATCTGAAAACCAACAATGTAATAAGACAAACACTGTTGTCTCCCCCCTCCCCCATGTCCCTCATCACCATTATGAGCCCACCCAATAATATACACAGCCCTCCAAGCAAACTGTTGCCTTAGTAATACAAGAGCCACCTTGGCTGTTCAATAATGCCTTCAGACTTTTGGCTTAGGGCAGAATAAAGTAATCTCTTCACATTAATGTCCCACAGGCCGTTGCTCTCAATCTTGGCTTTGCTAGCCAGTCTGGGTTTGTTTGCAGTATGCAACTAACCCGGGAAGGTTTAAATAAAAAGTTAAACAGAATATGGACATCTGTCAGTATATATTAGCTGATGAATATAGTGCTCCTCTTATAGACTAAGTCCTGTCTAGACTGAAAACAGAAATTCTTTCAGGTCAAATCTTGACCCTCTGCCATGTAAGTAAGCCATAATATCCCCATCTAAAACTAGTTTTTAGTTACCTGTCCTTCTCTGAGTCTTACATGCACCACAGTTGTAGAACCTCTGATGACAGCATGTTTCATGTTATTTATGTTCATGAACATAAAAAAATAGTTTTATTGAGTGGCCTAAAACTTCTAAGGTACTCTAACTCATGTGCCCTATCCCTTGGTTCACACAATTGTTCAGATTTGCAAATTAAAATCTTATCTGAGGTTTGCAGGTGTCAGACATTTTAGGGATGACCTGTTGTTTACCATCAAGGACACACTGGACAGCAGAACAGGGAATGCTAAATCTTGATTCTGCTGCTATTTCTGGACTTCCTGTATACATTTACATATGTGCAAAGGGATGGGAGTAAAACCTAGATAGAACTTGAGTTTTCAATGCTTTTTTTGCATATATGGACATAAAACTGAAGTCGTGCAGCAGGGGATGAGGATGGAGGATATCTGTCCTCGGTCTAAAAAAAAAGAAGTAATAAACTAAGCTAATTTAGGGTAAGAATGAATGTTCAAACAATAGATTGTCTGAACACGAGGTTGAGGTTAGATATTAGAAAAAGGTTCTTCCCGCAGAGGGTGGTTGGGCACTGGAACAGGCTCCCCAGAGAAGTGTTCTCACCACCAAGGCTGAGAGAGTTCAAGAAGTGGTCACTTTGTGCTTATTGCATCAGATGAAAACATACTCTAAGAAATTATGCTTTTCCAGATCTTTTCGGGTATGTTGCTGAAGTAAAAAACTAAAAGTGTTAAAATATCTTTCTATTTGTCTATATATTGCCAGTTCATACACTGTGTGTGTGTTTTTCAGGTAAGGGTAGATATCATTCCCCAGACTTGGGAATCATTTCACTGCTGAAACTGGTTTGTTGTTGGAGCGAGGAATCTGTAAAGGTAGGACAGAGCCTGTGTCAGTTGTTGCAATGGAATCCTTTTGTAACAGTGCTTGTAACTTAGTATTTGGAATCAGTAATGTGACCTAATAGTTATGATTTATGGTGAAATTATTGCGTAAATCATGCCATTCAGATCTGTGGAAAGCAGATTATTATTCCAGTATGAAGTATGTCGCTCATGAAACTATTTTGCTGTAAAGTACATGTTTACACGTGGCAAAGTAACTGTCCTGCTAATTTTTAATCTTGGTGATCTTGTTCGTAGCATGTATTTAAGAAATGAGTTACCTGTTCTCTAATAACTACTTATAACTTAGATCACAAATGCCCATTTTATACTCCAGGAAAATAGAAGGTCAAAATAATAATAGTGTCATATACCAATGTGTTGTTACAGAAGAAACAAAATGCATTCATAAAGGGCAGATAATTAATCCCCAGTCCTTGTTTATTACAACACTCTTTAAGAAGGACATGTAAGTTCTGAGTTTCCAGGACAGATGATGCTCATCCCTGTTGTTACTGAAGAATCTGAAGTCTTTGAGAGATAAATAAGTTTCTTGAGAGTTGACAGGTAATAATAAATCAGTCTGAATAGTGACCATTTTTTTGTTTTGGAAATATGTCTTTAAATAAAATAGTGTCATTTATTTGAGAGAGTTAATATCCAGGAATACAAAACACAGGATATTCTACTATGACCAGAATGAATTTTATTCCAGAAATTGGAAATACCTGTTACAAATTTATTTTATCATGTTACTTTTGAAATTGAATGCAACCCTGTGCTGCATTTCAAGTGCAAAGAATGTTTTCCAAAGCTGAGGTTTGCAGGGGTACTGCAGTGATAGTCCCCTGTTCTGTTAGATGGAAATGGTTTCTGCAAATATTCACATTCAATTGATTTCAGCATTTCGTCTTAAGCTTATCAGTTGTTTATTATATCCCTGCTGTCTGCAGGTCTTCTATAGCAGTTCTGCGTTCTTCTTCTCTCCCCTTTCTCTTACAATAAGGTTTTTTTCCTCTTTTTGAAACATTTTTATGAGAAAACCGAATACAGGAGCTACATTTCAATAGTTGCAGTTGTCATATGAAGCACATATAATCTCTTGCTGACCTGGTCAGCCACTGAAACTCTTTAGAGAGGAGTCACATATTCATGAAAGTTCTATTTGCAGCATAGCTGATTTTGTGAGATGTTGTAGGTATTTATATTTTCCAGTGTATTTAGCAACTGATCAGTGTACATAATGATAATGGTCTTATCTACCACAGGAGGTTGGTGTGCAGGAAGATAAAGTGTGGAATAAGCTGCCTCACAATTTTTTCACCTGAAAAGACTTTAAATTTAAGACACTGAAATTGTCAAGTACTGCAAATACCATCGATGTTTCCCAAATTTTAACATTATCCAGGCACAGCTTTGCAGTTGCTATAAGCTTTGTTACCCTTCTTCGTAGTGAATATTTTGGATTGTTTGCAGCCAAGCCACCATAAACCTTTTAACACTCAAAATAATTTGCCATGCTGGCAATAGGTGTGCCTGTGTAGTGACCAGTGGTTTATACAAAATTATAGCTTTTGTTGACAGTAAAGTGGCTTT
Organism: Pipra filicauda; assembly: GCF_003945595.2. Classification (NCBI taxonomy): domain Eukaryota; kingdom Metazoa; phylum Chordata; class Aves; order Passeriformes; family Pipridae; genus Pipra; species Pipra filicauda. The sequence continues at coordinate 3,675,766 of NW_024104976.1, read as the reverse complement.
GTTGAAACTCCACTTATACGAACACACATTTATGGCCAATTTATTAATCCTGAGCATCTTGATTAAGAACTTGTGTACATTTGCCAAAAACATCACTAGTTACCCTGTTTCTAAAATCTTTTTTGTTGTGATCTCTGGTGAAGGATACTGACTCTCAGACATGACCCAAAGGAGTTGCCATTTATTGATTCCTCATCTCCTTACAGTACTGTAGCAGATTCTGTGCAAACAAGGAAACCGAAAAACCTGCTGCAAATGTTTGATGAAAGGTTTACTGACTTGTTGAAGTTGAAGGATTGAGGGAGGTCTTTGTTTGAAATTTTAAAGATGTGTATATTTTTAAAATATTTTTCTAGTAATTTCTTTTCCCCAGTTGATTTTAAAGAAAAGGTTGTCTTCATGTGTGTTGCTGGTCTTTCAAACAAAATATAGCTGCTTCTTGCCACACTCCCATCCCACCCAGAAATTACTTAAGTGTGCTCATCTTTTCAGACAGATATATATATATATATTTATATATATAAAGCTTACTTTAAAGCATTTAATACGGGGAAACAGTGGCTGCATTTCTGCCCTTAATTGTCCTCACTCCATATTTAAAACAGCCCATTCCTTAAATATATCTGTGATAGATATTTGATTATACTTTCATTTTTTAAAAATAATAATACTGTATTATTGAACCTTTTTGGCTGAAAGGGTGAACATTAAAATAGAACTTAAAAAAATTTATCAGAATAGTCAAATGTTGTGCAGTCAAAAAGTTTTGGCTGTTGTTGGCTCTAGTAGATACAAGGATATTTTTTCCCACCAGAAGGATTTATTTGATAGTTATTTCCTTGTTCTTCATAGCTCCTTAGCCTTCAAATGACTGCTGTTGAAATGTCTTCTCCCTATATTTTAATTAAGGCATTTCAAGAGGAAGAATACAGTAGGAATAACTTGCTTCCTTTCTTTCCTTTCCTAAGATCTTCTTAAATCTCACTGAGTGAAGTTAGTTCTTGTTGGATTGGCTTTTCAGAAGACTGAAGTCTCTTTATAAAATGAAGCAAGCTTCCCCCTACCATATGTGTTACTCTGAGCTGGACAACCATTTGTAAACCAGTAAATGAGCCCACTTTCACAGCCAACTTCCCATTTTCAGTGCCAGTCTCAGCAAAGAAATTCAATGATAAATGTGGCAATGAGTTTTGTATGAAACTTAAATAAATCAGTAGTTCCACAAACAAAACCTTAAGTATACAGCCTTCATCTATAGCCAAGGATTTCAGTTGCATAACAACACGGGGGCTGTCTGTCACACCTCAGGGTGCCCATCAGCTTAGGGGGCTTCAGCAGTTTGCCTCTGTGGTTTGACAAACCAGGATAGAAATAATTGAGCTTTATCAGAGTCATTAGTGGCACCTTTGGGATCAGTAGGAGTCGTACACCAGCTCCTCCTAGTTCTGAGATAGCTAGTCAGGAATCAGCTCTCACCTTGACGTGGTTCCTTTGTGCAGCCCCAAGTAATTAGACCTTGGTTAGAACTTGGATGTATTAATTCAGGAGCATCATTTATACAGCATTTAGGCCCTGCTTTAGAATTCCTCCAGTGTCATCCTGATGTTGCAGTATTCCTTTTGTGTAAGGAAATTTGTTAATCTCCCCTTGGGAAAATTGCTGATGACATATGTAGATCTCTGAAATAATCATCTGAATGAGGAATGTAGGTGCTTTAATCTTCCTTCTTCACCAGTGGAAAAATATAGGCATTGTGGGGGCACTGCTGAGATTTTAGGAGGAATGAATCATCCTGGGACTTTCTCGTCTCTCTGTATTGATTCCTGCAGTGCATCTGTATTTTTTTTTTTTGTTTTACTTCAGTTATTTCACTGCCATTAGTACCTAGAATTAGGTGGAATGAATCTGAGAGATATTACAAAGGACTTCAGTTTCAAAGAATAAACATGTTAAGGCCGTTGCAGACAGTCGTACTGATAAGCTAGCACTGATACCCCAGTTTAGAGTAATATGTCTAACAAGCTCTGAATGTATTTGATTTTACAGCCTTTGACTCTACCTGAAGCCAATATACTTCAGTATAAGTATCTAAGCTACTGTCCTGACAATTACTGTGGAGAATTAGGGGAAAGAAGAATGGATAATTCCAGTTGATGTTTTGTCTGTATTTTTTTGTTCCCTGATGTGACTGTTTTATGGAGGCTTCTGGGAGATGGTTTCTGCAAGGCTCAACCCTGCAGAGGTTGTGGCCTGAGCAGTAACCAGGAGTGATACCTATTGACTTCTCTCCTTAAACCCACTCATTATAAAGGGAATAGTAATCCTTGGAAGTAATTGATAAAGTGTAGAAAGGAGAAAACCAGTATAACTTAGTATAGATGTAACAGTACAGCTTGTCTCAACTTTTGTTCACTTGTCTTTTTGAATTACTCTCTGGTATTGCTGCTGCAGAGTCAAACAATTACCTTTCACTCTTTAATATCAGTATTTATAGTTGGACATATGCTATTTATACTTTCTAAGTCAAAGAAGCAACATCATTTCCGCCACATTTAACGCTCCCAACTGAAAAGCAGATAGTATTTACAACAGCATTTACAGTTATGGGGCAAAAAATGAAAGCATATATTACTAGCCAATAAACTAGCTAATGTATATCCAGAAAGACACTAAAGATAAAGTGGAATTGATCAGAGAAATTGAAAAGTGCTCATGTAGATTTGTTTTGTGTTAGAAAAAAAAAAGCTTCTGGAGATTGTTAGACTTGGTGATAATGACAGATGAATTCTTGGGGAAGATGCAGCGACAGGACAAAACTAAACATGTGGAACCACACCAAGCACTGTGGAAATGCAGGTTCAGCAAAGAGATAGACAAGTAGCATGCAGAGGCATATACAGGTGGCTCTACAATAATATCATGTTGTGCCATCTGTTATTTTTTTATTTTGTTTTAAGTTGTTAGAGGAAATTGTTACGAATGCTTCCTGACTGGCACACACAGCAATGATACAGATAATGAGTATCTGATCCAGATTAGTGACAGGTTCTTAGCAGATTGCTTTTGTGTGCCTCTGTAAGAATCTTTTTTTGTCAAAAATTTCCCCAGGACAATGAAAACATGTCTTTGTTTCTTTCTCTTTCTTAATTATTGTAGATATATTGTAGGAGTCTGCTGTAAAGTCAGGATCTGTAATCCCCAAAGCTCAGGGTTGTGTAGATGTGAGGAATTGGAAACTGCCTTTGGTTTCCCCTGTAAAATAAAGTTCTGTTATAACAAGATGAAGGTTTGTGCTGTGTTGAACCACACAGGGCTGGGTTCACTTAGAGTGAACTTTTACACTGTGGACCTTATATGGTATACTTATCTACAATAAAGGGTTTTGTCTCAAAGGTTACCCACAGCCTTTGTTCCACTTAATGATTTGAATTTACAAGGGCAGCCTGACATATGATTGAGGACATGTACTTGATTAGTGAGATGAAACCATCTCTTCCAGGCATTTCGAGGGATCCTGCATATCAACTTCAATTTATATAAGTCTTAAACAATTTTAATAGTTTTTATAATATAAATATCATATAAGCTTAAAATGATTATAATATTAAGATGATCAACTTAAAATTTTCCTACTCAATTTAAATTTGTATTTAAACTGAGGTGGGTTACACTGTCCTGGAAACTACAGTCACTCTGTTTTTCAGGAAATTTCCTGTACTTGAGAATGAATATCTTCCCAAGGGGGAAAAATTGTGTTCCTTTTCTGCAGGAAATACCAAATCAAGAGAAGACATTCATGCTGCCATTCTGCACCATGCTGAAATTTAGACTGAGAATTGCAAAAGTTTGGGTCTTCATGTGTTTTATAAGATCTTACATCTTTAAATGTTCTTAGTTCTCCTGGGACTTCTTGGCTAAAGAGAAGGAAAGTAATAACTGTCATATCATCTCCACACTGCATTGTCCCAACACCTGTTTGTGGTGCATCAGCTACTGCAGGTGCCATTTAAAGGTGTTCAGAACTCCAGTAGATGTTCCTTTTGCATAAGAGGAGTTTGAGGAACCGTATTTCCCTTTGTGTTAGACAGAAAATCTAGTGGTATTATGTTTGAGCTAGAGGAATAGGGCATCACCACTGATAATAAAACATTCTTTAATTTTATCAGAGATTAGATGCCAGAAATTCTTTAAAAAGGCAGAACACAAGGTCATTATTCAGTCTATCAAGCATTTTTTGCACACGAGAAAAAAAGAATGTATCTCTTTTTAGCCGTTATCACCATGTGCTTTACTCACAAATATTGTCATGACCCCTTGAAATCAAGGAGGCAGTAGGTGACTGATTCTAGATATTACATTAAAGAAAATGATGATTATTGGAAAGCAGCCCTAACTGAAAACTTACTCCACTCTATTGGTACCTAGTTATTTTTTTTCCTCAATGTGTATGTAGAGACACATGATTATCACTGTCTGAAAGATTAATTAATAAATGTCGACTTTCTAATGACATTCGCCAGGACAGTCTTAAGGTTTTGTGCTAGTTGGTTAAAATTGTCAAATACTTAGATAAATAATTGAGGTACTGCTATCATCCAGTAATGATTTGCATTTCTGACAGATTACTGAGGCAATGCAAGCAGTGCTACTGGCAGAAGTTCAAAGGACTATCAACCCCTTGAGAAAGACGACAATTTGCAGAGAGTCCTTGGCCATAGTAGAGAATGGAAATGGTAAGTTGTGGACACTGCCAAAGACTGAGCAGTGGGATTTGCAATACATTAAAAATCATGGTGGTTTAGGTTGGAAAGGACTTGAAAAATCATCCAGTTCCAACCTCCTACCATGGGCAGGGGCACCTTCCACTTGACCAGGATGCTTGAGGCCCCATCCAACCTGCCCTTAAACACTCCCAGGGCTGGGCCATCCACAGCTTCTCTGAGCAACCTGTGCCAGACCCTCACCACCCTCCCAAGAAAGAATTTCTTCCTAATATTTAAGCTAAATCTCCCCTTTTTCAGTTTACAGACATTACCCCTTATTCTGTCACTACATGACCTTGTAAAATGTCCCTCTCAAAAAAATTTCTTTGTCTTGTAGGTGGAAAATTTGTTGGTATATTATTTTAAAAGAACTTCCAGTAGTAATCAGAACAAGTTGGGAGTGGGAGTGTGTAATACATTATTTCTGTGTGAGACAAGCCAAATGGCCTATTTCTAACCTTATCAGGCTATGAGTTTTCTCATATGATTGTCAAGGAGTTAAAGGACTTTCACACTCTCTTATCTCCTTTGAATAGAAAAGAAGAAAAGGTAAAGTTTCTTTAATTGTATGATAGTTTTGGTATTATAAATATATTTGCAAATAAAGGAAGCAGTGTGTTTGGAATAGAATCAATAAATCATATTGGAAAGAAGTTTTAAAAAATTATCTTTCCAGTGACATCAGACCTTACACAGTACTAAAAATTAATTGCTTAAATTTTATAACTTCATAACGTAATATAGAATATTTTATTTTTCTTTTAGAAATCACCTCTGTGCAAGGAGATATCAAATGCATTTTACAATTAGATCATTTCATTTTACTAGAAGCTTATTCTTTGCAACTTTACAATGGTGCTAATGTTTATGGTAAAAAAGATTGAACCTGAATTTATGTTATGAAGTTATACTCTTTTTTTTTTTTTTAGCCCATTAGCTGAGTCTTAAAATTAAGTGACCTAAATTTTAGATCCAATCTTATTAGTGAGCCTTCACTTGGGAAACTAATTTATTATCTCATCGAGTGTGTGTGTCTGTCATGAAAATTTGTTACCCATATCCTTGTTCCAGCATACTAAAAATGATCAGTTGATACTTTGCTTCAGGCCACAATACAAAGTGGTGTCTCTGTAATTCGGACTGTTGGAATACAAAACACTTTGAATAACTGTCATATATGAGTTTATACTTTGCTTACACTGAAGATTGCTTTGAATCATTTTGTTTATATGATTTGGGACAAGATGCATTGTAATTAAAACATCCCCAGCTGTCAAGTTCATGGATTTAATTTCCAATTTCCCGATTTTTTCAGCATGTATTTCAATGTAGTGTTTTGACATAGGTTTACAGCTAAAATGGAACCAAATGAAAGCTGCAGATGCAGATATCTGCAAACTCCAGATGTGTTTGGGCCTTTGGGTTTGTTTCAAAATCTTCCATACTAGAGGAAAAAGCATTTCTGTTGTGTAAAAGGTGCTGGAATGACTCTGCAATTCTAGTAATCAATTGTTGTTTAATTAAGTCTTAAGGCTCAAACAAGTTATGAATTCAGGGGAGTTATTTCTGCTCTCTGAAAGGGGGATTTGTTTGTTTGTATCTTTAGTAACAGATTTTTACCGTCATTTTGTTCTTAACCTGATTATTTGATGGCTATTCAAAAAACAACTAGAAAATTGCTTTGCTAGAATGAGCACAGTATGCATAAATATTCATACTAGCTAGGAATTTTTTTCATACTCTATGATCTGAATTACATAAATGTCTTGTAAAGCAGAGTGGATTTTTTTGACATTGTTCAGCATTTTACTGTAGTCTGGAAGAGGCAGAAAACATACAGGAAGATGGGAAAAGAGATGTTGCACTATGAGTATTTAATATTATATTAGCTTTCTTTTTGTTCTCATTTCCACTCATGTTTTACCTTGTTGCATTATTTATCACTGCGTGTAAATAGCAGAAATATTCTTCTTTTGACTTGTTTGATTTTATAACATGCATTGCAAAAACTCAGTAAATTCACATGGAACTGAACGAATTTTTCTGTGATTTCTAATATACGAAAGAGTAAAACTATTTGTGGCATGTAATCATATGCAGAAATGATATCTATAATAATATGCATATATGTAGTAATATGCATTATTAAAAACCCATGCCAGAGTAAGTCCACAACCAGTGTAATTCTAAGACAAGTAATTATATCTGGGTTTAGTCATTCATCTGATAGGTATGTCATCTTTTATTTTATTAAATGCTCTGTATTTATGGGTTGTACAGTAGCTATCATTTTGTGCAATATCAAGGTAAAGGTTAAATAATGTTCCAGGTTTTTAAGTCATAATTCAAGACCAGGTTCATGCCCTCTGACCCAAAGTAGAAGTATCTGAATCTTGGCTGCCATCATCATTGCATTGTGTTGCATTTTTCTTTAATTGGAATGAATAGATTTGATCTGGAGATATTTAGCTTTATTTAACTCCACAGTTTCTACTGAATCAATAGAAGTTCTCCTTAAAAAGAAAAACTTTCAAGATTTGACGTTCAGTTTTTATCTTTAAAGTTCATAGTATGTTCTAGAGTTGCTTTTTTCAGAAAGCTCCTTATTCCTTTGAGGATCCTGAATCCTTCATGGTTAAGGGTGATAAGATGTAGACATCAGCTTCTCTTGATGAATAATTTAAAATGCCTTATTTTTCTGTGGTTCCATACCAATATTGTATTTGAATTAAAAAAAAAAAAAAAAAAAAAAAAAAAACAAGCCACCAAACTTATGTTTTTCCATAAGCAAAGATAAAGAATTAAAAGAACTATTCATGCAAAGTGTTCCAGAGAAAGGGTTAACTGTGTTGTGTCCTAGTACCTTCTCCCACTGTTACTAAAAGGAAATATAAATGTAAACAGCTGCAATTTCTTTATGTTAATGTCAGAGATAATAATTTTGGACCTGTTCCAAACACATTGATAGCAATCTTACCATTGATTTCTGCAAGATTCGCTTCAGTTCTTCAAAGAAGCTGAGGTTTTCCCTAATTTTTTTGACATTCATCAGAATTCTGAAAAAGTTTATTGGACTTAATCCCTTCTTGCTTTTTTCTACATACTGATAATCTCAGATTAGTAGTACCATTTAACAGGTTGTCAGTGTGATCTTGTTTTCCACTGTCATCTGCATCAGAGGCAGTGATTTTCAGGTCTTAAGGATTTATTTATCCACTTTTATTTGCATAAAACCAAGAGGAGCTGTGTTTGCTGGCATTCATTTTTCATTTTCCAGTATTTGATCTTGTGACAAACATACCTAGTCCATACCCAGCCACGTGCAGAACTTCTTTGTTCAGAGGGAGTTTGGTGGTCATACCACTGCTGTCATTCACTGGCCTGGTGGTTGGACACAAAGAAATTCATGGTCAGTCCTTTAGCTGATTTGAACCTTTATCTTTGTCGACAGTAATTCATTGCTCATCCTTGAGGCATTCTGCAGTGAGTCATCTGCAGAGATTGTTTTGTTTCCCATGGAAATCTCAAAATATTTGCGAGGCTGAGAGCTAGGAATGGGATTCTCTGAACTTCTGGTGCATTTTGTGTGTAGGACAGGGATCTCCTTATACTGCACTGAATTCCCATGTTCCCATACTGAACTGTTTCCCATGTGCCATCCTTTGATGTCTATTTCTTCTAATGCACAGGGAGCCAAAAAAATCTGAAACATCATTATAGCGTATGAGTTCTTGTGGAATTGTGTGCCTCAATTTTTTTGTAAAATGTGAAGAACTGGATTTATTTACTTTCTAAGTAAATCGTGGGCATAAATATGTTTTCGAACTTAATACTCAGATATTAAATTGAGGAACTGTTGAATGTGATATTCCAGGAATGCCAAAAAATTGAAGTTTTGGAAGTACAGGCTCTGTTCCCAAATATAGAATGTTATTTTAATTACCTCCTGTATTTGTGAAAAAATTAAATGTGAAAAATCATACCACTAAGACTAGCTTGCAATAAATTCTGGTTTACACTTAAAAATTCCTAGTTTAAGCAACTGCTAATGATTCAAGCTTTTAAGTATATTTGAAAGCTATTAGCTATAACCTCATCTTTTGTATGTGGTTTTGGAGCCCTTTAAACTATTCAATTAAATAAATTGGTTCTTGCAGGAAAAAAGCTTCTGCTGATAAATACCAGAGGGAAATTAATGGTGGCAATTGAATTCCATAGGTTAGTGTAAAGAATTGTCAAAGACTTATCTAGAATATAACAATATGTTTTTTTAAAATGAGGAATCCGTTCAGTAATGGCAAATCAATGGAAGGCAGGATGTAATGGCCTCTGTTCACTACAGAGGTGCACTGATGTGCAGCACAGGGTTTCAAACACTTCTGTTGTCTGGGTTTCAGAAATCTGTCCAGTTGCAGATGACTTTTTTTATTTCAGCTCTTAGGAAGTAATTCTTTGACTGTCTTTCTATATAGCAAATGAAACTTCTTGCCTGCCTGCCTGCCAAGCCTGAAGGTTTTGTCAAGGAAGGGCAGATAAAGAGAAGGGTTGTTCTGTCTATATTTTCTTTAGTATTGTCATCTTGTTACAATCTTCTGCCTGCTCATATTAGTCTAAATGTACAATCTAACTCTACATTTAAACAAACAAAGAAGACAAAAATCAAATTTTTTTGACACTTCAGGAATTGCTTTCATAAATGGATCCTCCAAAACAGATAAACTAAAATGTCCTTCTGAGACTCATAGTGCCTGTGATTAAAACTTGTAGTATTTCAGGTGAAATTTGTCAAATCTGTCTCTCCTCCTATGTAGTCCCTCTGTGTTTTGAAGTATTCCCAAACTTTAGTTTTAGAGCAACATCTGAACCAAACAGTTTAATCATATTTTCTTGCAGTTTTTACTTTTCAACTGGTTTGAGGTTTGGCTTCAGATATCTCCTGATTTGGCATCTCTCATACTTTTCCAGTTTAACCCTCTTCTTGTGTTTGCATGTTACATCTTCTATCTGGATTTCTTCCAGCTTGTTTTATTCCTTTACATTCCCATCTTTGACTACCTCTTTTTTATCAAGAAATAAGAATGTTAAAAATTATCTCCGACATGAAACTTCCTTTCTCGGTCCAATCTGTTCTTATTAGTGCAAACATTTCATCCAATAAAACGAAGTTTTTAGATGGAACTGAAATTTTGTGTTCTTGAGAAAGATCTTACACATAACAAAATTTGCTAAACTATCAGACTTCAGACTGTTTTCAAAATTTCTCTGTTAGGCCAATTTTTTATGTGTGCATTAGCAATAAGCAGTGTACAAAATGATTGTATAATCAACATTTCATCATTATTAATGAGAATTAGATTAATCTGTAATCTCATTTTAGACTGTGAAACAGCAAACCAATCAATCTAGCATTTGTTTGATGAATGGCCTTTAAGGGTAAACTGGTGACAGCAGTAGCTTTCCTCTGTACTGAATGTGCAATAAAAATGAGTGTATTGTATCCTAGTTTCATATTACAAATATTTCCAGTAAAAGAATACAAATCAATGTTATATTTTAGCATCTATCCTTCACTTTAACTATACCACTGTATCATGTCCTATATATCCAATTAAAACCGTAGTTTGATCCAGTAGTCTTTAATATTAGTGGTCAAGTACTAAAGGAAGTGAGCTTAAAGACTCGTGGAGAACTACAGCTGATTTCATTCCATGCGTCATATATTTTACCAGAGGACTCCTTAATGCAGCAGAAATCAGATTTGGTGTGTATTTTTACACAAAATCAAATTCTACAGGCGCCATCTCAGACTCCTCCAAAACATTAGGAAGGATAGGATTCACTGGTCAAGGAGGCAGTAAGGGTCACGTGCATTCTAAATTCAAATGCACAGTAAACTTCAGTCAATTTTGTTTTCTATGTGCTTTTTTCAGTGTTTACTGAATGGGAAGAATCTCTAATGTGCTTTTTATTTAGATCTTTAAACACTCTTTTTGGGGGGGAAGGAGCTGTTAATACAGAGATAAAATTATCATTGGTTCATTTTTAGTCTCTACTGTTCATTTAGAAGTTCATTTTGTTGCAGAGTGCAACACAAATCTTACAAAGATTTGAAAGCTGGTTTCCAGTTAGGGTTTCAAAATAACAAGTGAAGGAACTGCAAGTACTCTATGTTACTCACATAATCTCCTCTGTCTTCTACTGGTTGCTTTTTGTTTGTTTGTGTTTTTTGGTTGGTTGGTTAGTTCTGGTTTGTTGGGGGTTTTTGTTTTTGTTTGGGTTTTTTTTTTTGAAGAACCACTCCTTGTCACATCTTGCTTTCTTAGTCAGAGTGTCTCTGCCTATATTGTTATTCTTAGCTGAACACAATGTTCAGACTTGCTAATAGCGTATAATTTGTAGTCCTTATAGTTCAGCTGGAGCTCTGGTTTTCTTATGACTCATTTAGTAAACAGAGCCATGAGTCAAATAAACCAATAGAACTGGAAGAGCTGTAAACATACCATGGAAAATGTGTTTAAGTCACAAAGTAATGCTTTAATTTCTTGTGTATCACAATTTTTGGTTAGGTTACATTTTGAAGTTTATCCTTTTACTATTTCAACTTAGAGACTGATGAATGCTGACTGCTCAGATTCTGCCCTCCCTATTGTCTACACTGTTAAGGAACTTCCAGGCCTTAGTGGTGTTTCCCTGCTTCACTGTTTGTCCTTTTTCACTCATCCAGTGTCTGTAAAAGAAGCTGAATAAAGCAGCAAAAAAGGAGTACTTTAGTTCTAAATGTAACACCTCCTCTAGAATGTGTTGTGCTAATAATTCTTGCAAAGCTGGAGATTTTCTGTTATGTGGGTCTATTATGAGAATCAGACTGAGGTGGAGGGAGAAAGTACTTATGTATAGTCCTTTATTAGCCCTGAAGCTGAGCCCTGTGCCAACAGTCATAGATAAAACACAGTATCAGAATACCTTAATCGTATTTATAACACTCCATCTAGAGTTTTTCTGTGCTGTATTTTGTAATCTCCCACCTCCTGATACTATTTTTATTAATTTCTTTGCTGTTCCATGTTCCTGTAGAATACTATGAGTACATGGAGGTCAGGAAAGACTTAAATAGGTCCTACCCTAAAAAGATTGTAGAGCTGGATGCCTTTCTGAGAAAGGAGTGGTACTGAACAGCATGGATAAGGGGGATGATCCCCAGGCAGAAGGTTTCTTCTCCGTGTTATGTGATTACACAGCTGCCCTGCTTGAAAAAGGTTTGCAAGAGTTTGGTGATATTTTCTTTGGGCTCTATTGCCTGGATTTTTCTTATTGGGGGGAATAAAATCTTGCTGAGAGGTTTTGACTGCTTTTACCTCTGGCTTGTTCTGGGCTGTTGGGAGGGCAGAACAGTCTACAGTGTCCACTTAATTTTTCTCATGCTTTGGTTAGTCTTCTGTCATGGAATCAGAATATCATTTATTGACCTTTTTTTTTTTAAATGACATGTGAAGTAAAGTATCTTCTAATTTTGAATCTTGTATTTTTAAACTTTTAGCAGATACTGAACTGATTCCTGAACCTGGTCTATAACTGTGTTTGAAATGTTTCTGTCCTTGAGTTTCAGAATATTGGACTCCCATAACTTAATTTTATAATTTCCTTCCAAATAAGTTCACTCAAATATTGAACTAACAGTATTACTGTAATTATCTGGCAGTAAGACAAGTTAAATGTTTTAATAGTTTTGTTTGTTTAGAAAAAAAATCCTTGCAGAAAGAGAGAAATTACTTCAAGCCACTGCTAATAGTTTTCAGTAGAGATGGAAATTTTCCATTATGTGTTTTGGGAAAAACACACTGAAAGGTAGAACTACTTTATTTATACAAGAGGTTATTAGTATGGAAGTAGAGAGTCTGGCTAACACTCACACAGCAGATTAACACCACTGAGCAGTGCTTGTCTCTAATAATGAGATCAAGGTATCTGTCTCAGCAAACAAAAAATGGAAATGGCTCAAAAGAAGCCTTTCTCGCCTACCAAGCTTATCAAGAAAATATTGAACCAGTTGGATGTACATATATCCATCACTGTGGAGAATGGATCTCAACAGAACTGTCACATTTCAGGATGGACAATGTATTCATCTCTTGTGGAAGATATTACAGAAACCTGGCTGGTAGAGAGAGGACACATTAAAGATTCTATACCGCTGGTCTCACGCTAAAGCAAGAAAACTATTAGAAGGTCACTGATCAGTGTGTTTGTGAAGCTGTATTGTTTAAGAAACTGCAAGGCTGCATTGTCTGCTGTGAAGCTGTATTGTTTAAGAAACTGCATACGTGATAGAAAAATTAGAGCAACAGGATGGGAAAGGTAGAGAAAGTAGCAAATAGTAAATAAAGTAACTATAGCCATGAGAAAGAGGCAGCATTTGCGCAAATATAACTTAGGTAATTGGGAGCCAATGATGAGCTTGTATTTGGAATATTAATGAGCCTAATTATTAGCCTTTATAAGCATGGAGCTTACAGCAATAAAGTTGGATTAGTCATGATCAATACTGTGATCGTGTGATACTTTCCCGTCGTCCACAACAAATGGTGACCTCCGACGTGATAATTTAAAGAAACGGGGGAATCCACGGTTGGGATGGCATAGTGTCGGAGCCTTAGCAGCGAGGCTGGTCAAAAAGTCAAATTGAGGAGTGACTTGGACCTGGAACTGGTCAAAAGGTCGGCAGAATTTGCGACTTCGGACCCGGATCAAAAAGTGGGCAACTGCAACTTCGGATCCTTAAAGCGTCACTTGGGACGAGTTCCACCGTACGTGCTGCCGGACCCTGGAGGCTGCAAGAGCGCGCTAAAAATAGGTAAAAAATAGAAAGGGAAGCAGCATATAGTTTATTTTCTGAATTTTTGCAGAAAAAAGGTATTAAAGATATAGATTTAAAAAAGGAATTACCAGGATTGCTTGCTTTTGGGTATGCAAAAGGGTGTTTTATCAACCTGCATACCGTGCATTCTTTAGAAGAGTGGCGAAAGTTTGGAGATAAAATATGTGAGGCCATTCTAGAAGAGGATAAAGTTGCAAAAAAGCTGGGAAAGTTTTGGAAAGTTGTGAATGATACATTGTTACAACATGAGGCAGAAAAACGAGCTGCTGAGCAAGCTCGAGGTATGCAGCAACACAACAGAGACTGGTTCTCTATTTCCCCGACTCCCCCTGCATTTCAATCAGTTATGCTCCCAGCACAGCCGTCTGCCCCCCCTCCTAATGAAAATACGGCTCCCCCTTCTGCAACCACTCCTGACCCTCCTGCCCCTGCAGAACCTTTAAGCAATAACGCTGATCCATTGCTGGAGCCACCAGCACCCCCTCCTCCTGCTTTAGATGCTGTGATGCCTGTCCCTGGGGCAAGCACTGACCCGGCGGGGGCCATAGCCAAAGAGAGGAGAGATACATGGGCAGCGATTGCTAAACATTGCCTGTCAGAAGAATTGCAGGGGGCAGAGGGCATGGCATTTCCAGTTACTTATAATCAAATGCCAGAGGGAAGGCTAAATGCCACCATAACTCCATTAGATTGGAAACTTTTGGCACAACTGCGGAGCACTGTAAGTGAATTTGGTTTGCATGGAGAACCTGTTAAACAAATGTTAGATTACTTCTGGGCCACTCAACTTTTACTACCCTCAGATCTCCGTTCCATTTCGAGAATGATACTTACAGAACATCAGCAACTTTTGTTTAATGCTTATTGGCAAGCATATGTTAATGAAAGTGTTGCTGTGATCAGGCAACCGGGGGATCCTTTACACGGCGTTACAGCAGACGAACTAATGGGAACAGGTCCATATTCACGAACCGAAGCACAAGTACACATTGGGGCAGATAAAATTAGAGAGGCCATGGACCTTGTAAGGAGAGCATTAAATAGGGTCAAGGAGCCAGGGGGAGTGCCATTATATATGAGCTTAAAACAGGGAAGGAATGAATCTTTTGGTGAATATGTTGACAAGTTAACAGCTGCTATCACAAAAGCTGGGGTCCCAGATTATATGAAGGGGACCATGCTAAAGCAGTGTGTTTTGCAAAATGCTAACTCAATAGTTAAACAAGTAATAAATACATTGGGTCCTTATTGGACTATAGAAGAATTATTAGACAAAGTATTGCAAATACCAACAGGAGAGAATGCATTTTTAGTCAATGCTATTCAGGATTTTACTAAAGGGCTTAAAGAACAGACTCAGGACTTAGTTAAGGAGCTTAAAGAACAAGCTCAAAATTCCCAAATTCAAGTGTTAGCAGCTCTTGCACCCCTCCAGGGAAAGGCTAATAACTCCACAGATGGAAAAACTCGATCAAAGTGTTATCGATGCGGAGCTACTGGACACTTCAGAAGGGAGTGCCGAGCAACAGGAATTTGGTGCCAACAGTGTCAGAACTCCACCCACAACACTTCTGTTTGTCGGAACCGGTCGGGAAACTCCCGGCAGAGCGCGAAGAATTGCAGTGGCCGCGCTCAGACACAAGTAGTCGCTGCAGCACAGATAACCCCAGCCAGCAACTTTTCACCGAACAATCCATTCCACGGACAGGAGAACAACTGCAACCTGCCACAACCACAGCCTCAGCCAATGCTTTCGGATTACAACCTGCCACAGCCGGTAGCCTCGGATTGGATCTGGCCACGACACTAGAAGTCACTTTGCTATCCACCCAACCTCAAAAGATTCCTACTGGTATTTACGGGCCTTTGGTAATAAATAAACAAGCATTTGGGGCACTGTTGATTGGCAGATCGTCGGCTAGCCTTGCTGGATTATTTGTGCTGCCTGGATTAATTGATGCTGACTATACTGGACAGATAATGGTTATGGCATATACTATTTTTCCACCTTTAAGGATTCCTAAAGGACAACGTATTGCTCAATTAATACCCCTGCCACAGTTAGCAAAACCTTTAACCAACGACCGACAACTGATGCAACGTGGAGATCGTGGATTTGGTTCTACAAGGGGACTTACCTTACTGACACTGGATTTAAGTGAGAGGCCAAAACATAAAGTTACAATTATATGGAAAGATCAAACAAAAACACTGGATGCTTTACTAGATTCAGGAGCTGATTCCAGTATAATAGCTCCTCATTGTTGGCCTAGACACTGGCCTCTGCAACCTGCTACTACAACTGTGACTGGCATTGGGGGTGCCTCAATTGCTATGCGGACTCCTACTGTGAACATCGAGGTGGAAGGTCGTGTGGCCAGTGCTGTCCTGTCTGTTGTGCAGCTTCCACCAACAGTACAATGCTTAATCGGGAGAGATGTTTTGACACAAATTGGGATGAAACTCTCCAATGATCACCCTTTGGGGGAATAGCCATTGCTTGGTCTTTCCCAATTCCTATTACTTGGATTGTTGATACTCCAGTATGGGTTAAGCAATGGCCTTTAAAACGGGAAAGCTTGGAAGCTGCTCATGAATTAGTACAAGAACAAATTGATCAAGGACACTTAAAACTTTCTACTAGTCCCTGGAATACACCTATATTTGTAATAAAGAAAAAGTCTGGAAAATATCGATTATTGCATGATCTAAGAGCAGTTAACTCACAAATGGAAGCCATGGGGGCTTTACAACCTGGACTACCAAATCCTGCAATGCTTCCCATGGATTGGTCCTTACTGATTGTAGACTTAAAGGATTGTTTCTTTACAATTCAATTACACCCTCGGGATACTAAACGTTTTGCTTTTACATTACCTGCTATTAACAGAGAAAGACCTGACCAACGATTTGAATGGACAGTATTACCACAAGGGATGAGGAACAGTCCAACTTTGTGTCAGCTATATGTGGATAATGCATTACAAGCCCTACGACGCAGATGGCCAGATTGTATAATTTATCACTACGTAGATGATATATTGTTTTGCCAGCCTGAGGAGTTTGTACCCGAACAAATACAAATAATTCGCAGACATTTGGAACAATATAAGTTAATAATAGCAGATGAAAAAATTCAAACGACAGAACCATGGAGATATTTGGGGTGGACTATCTCTCGACATGCTGTTATCCCACAGAAATTAGTATTTCAATCAAAATTGCGCACTGTGAATGATGCACAAAAACTTCTTGGAGATTTACAGTGGTTACGCCCTGTTGTGGGAATCCCTGCTGACCTTTTAGCTGAATTGCGACCCCTATTAAAAGGAACAGACCCAACAACCAAAATTACTGTCACAAAGCACCAACAACTCATACTCCAACAAATTTTAGATTGTGTCACTCAGGGCCGTGTTCGGAGAAGACAATGGGAATTACCTTTAGAACTTACCTTTTGGGCTGACAAACGATACATTTTAGGTGCTATTACACAATCACAAACAGAAACGGGGGAGGATATAGGGGTTTTAGAATGGTTATCAACTAGCATACAACAGCCTAAAACACTTTTACAAAAAATTGAAATGTTGGCAGCCCTGATAAAAAAGGGTCGAGAGCGTGTGTTACAAATTGATGCTCAAGAGCCTGCACGTATACGATTACCAATGCAGAAAAATGATCTTGATTGGTACCTATGTACTAATGAGGGTCTTCAAGAAGCATTATTAGGACTGACATGTCCCATAATTACCAGTAGACTGCACAATGTCCCTACAGCAAATTTTTTTGCATCCATATTTGCCCCCTTTGGAACAAAAAAGAGCCTGGTTCTTGTCCAAAGAACAGCTTGTTGGGCAAGAAATCAAATGAATAGAACTTCGAAAATTCTGGGAGAATTGGCTCATGACTCTGATGAAATAAGGCATGCTGTTTTACAAAACAGAGCAGCCATAGATTTTCTATTGCTGGCTCAGAGGCATGGATGTGAAGAATTTGAAGGCATGTGTTGTATGAATCTTTCTGATCACTCTCAGTCCATCTACCAGAAACTCAGAGAAATGCAAAGTCACCTGAATGACTTTGAAGTTCAAAAAGATCCCATTAGGGGATGGCTAGCAAAATTAGGTTTAGGACCATGGCTTGCGGAGATCACTAAACAAGCAATTTCGCTTTTACTAATACTGCTGGCTGCTTTATGCATTGTTCCTTGTGCTTTTAAATGCATTCAAAGCATGCTAACAAAGGCAATGAGTGACGTGTTTTTAACATTGTCTAAACAGAGCGGGGGAAGTGTGGAAGATATTACAGAAACCTGGTTGGTAGAGAGAGGACACATTAAAGATTCTATACCGCTGGTCTCACGCTAAAGCAAGAAAACTATTAGAAGGTCACTGATCAGTGTGTTTGTGAAGCTGTATTGTTTAAGAAACTGCAAGGCTGCATTGTCTGCTGTGAAGCTGTATTGTTTAAGAAACTGCATACGTGATAGAAAAATTAGAGCAACAGGATGGGAAAGGTAGAGAAAGTAGCAAATAGTAAATAAAGTAACTATAGCCATGAGAAAGAGGCAGCATTTGCGCAAATATAACTTAGGTAATTGGGAGCCAATGATGAGCTTGTATTTGGAATATTAATGAGCCTAATTATTAGCCTTTATAAGCATGGAGCTTACAGCAATAAAGTTGGATTAGTCATGATCAATACTGTGATCGTGTGATACTTTCCCGTCGTCCACAACAATCTCTGGGTGCACTTCTGCACCTGCACACATTCTTAAAAGACTTAATACGTCCATTTTTATTTCCTGCCTCATGTATTCCAGAATTTGTTTTTCTTTTTATATGAAGATATGATCAGTGTTATTTCAAAGCAGACAGACATCATTAATAGAAATAGTATTTCATAACTGGATGGTGAATAGAATTAATCAGCACACAATGACTGCCAAATTCTGAAACTTAAGTAAATTGTTCACTGTCTGGTTCATATCTAATGTTTCAGTGTATGCTTTATTTTAAAGACCAAAGTGAGGTCCACCAAGTATCCTATCTTGCTTCAGCATTATGTTTTAGTTTTTCAATTATATTGCTAATAAAGATGGCAATTCAAATGTTAAAGAATATAAAAACCTTTCTAGTGTATCTGAGGAAATTTTTTCTCAAATTCCAAGTGTATCAACAGAAGAATTTTTTCTTTCTGCTCTTGGAAAAATTCAACTTATATCACACTTAAGATACCTATCACTAATTCCCTAAAGACCAGGTGCCTGTATTGTTCTCATATGATGGATGTTGGTCACATCACCTGCTGCACTACTAGAAGATGCTCAGATAGCCTAGTGAAGAGGGTGAAGTAGGAATCTGAATTCAGGAGGTATTTCCTGCAGAATAAATAGCTGATCTGTGCATTCTTCTCTACCACCCTTATATCTGAATACGTTTTGGATTTCCTTTCCCTTTAGCTTCAGAAGTACGTTTAAAAAGACAGAAGGAAAATATATTTGACATAATTAAAGCATGTCAGCTCAGTTTTATGTACTAATAGTGTTCTATTGCTAAGATTTTTGTTTCTTTTGGAAATGGAGTGCTGTCAGGGTTTTGCAGATCACCAGACTGTAGTTTAATGCTGACAATGAACGTTAAGTCTTCGTCTTGACTGAAAAGTCAATCTACTTTTTTACGTAAGTTAAGCAGACACTCGTTTTAATTTATGTTTTCAGGATGAAGTAACATTTTGATATGTTAGACAGATGTTTCAAATAGATGTGTCCCAGATAAATTTAGCAGATTAAGGCCATCCTCAAGGCACAGGAAAGAATTTATTATTTAATTAGTATGTGCCTCTTAGAAGGTTCAGTAGGAGCCCCTTCACTAGTGACCATTGTTATCCATGTCAAGGTGTGATATATAGTATATCATATGAATTACACTGCTGTCAACAGACTATATTAAGGAATAGTAAAAAAAAAAAAAGACCATGACTTTAAACCTGTGCTTTTATGTAATGAAATGGAATGGTTTAGTTGCATGGTGAGGAATGTTTCAAAATAGGTCTTGTATGTGGTCAGGGGCAAGCATCTAGAAATAAAGCAGAAGCATCAGCACAGGGTCTAATCTAACAGGCACAGCAGGCAGATCTACCTCACGTGCACAGGGACAGCAAGGCGTGTCTCAGAAAAGAATAGACAGACAGGGGAGAGAGAACCATTGTTTCCAGTCCTCTTGTGATGATTGTATATAGCAGACATATTTGCAAAAATGTTTCTTTCAAGTTTCATGGCTTATAAAGGGGCTGTTTTCCCTCAGCCTGGTTTTTGTGAAGGGTCTTGAATGTTCAGCACAAATGGAAGCCGGTTTTTAGTTACGTTCTGGCACAGCTCGTAGATAATATAAAACAATGTTCTTTTTCAGCCTTTGACTGTGCTTCTTAAAATGTGCCTTTCACCATTTGTGTTCTACTACCTAAAGAGGATTTAAGGGATAGAGCTACTTTGGAATAATAACTCCCCCTTTCCTCACTGACCCCAGTCCCACTAAAGTTGATATTGCAGTTTAAACCTTAGCTGTGTGATGTGGATGCATTTTCCCTGAATTGATGAATGAATAACATGACAAGTGTAATCTAATTTACGGAGAAACAAAATTGATAATTTTGGGATCAGTGGTCAGATGTGTATATTTTTTATCTTAAAAATAGATACTTAAGATCACAGTATATTTATAGGTCCATTACACAGTAATATAATAATACAAAATGAAGAATTTTCAGTGTTTTTTCAGATGTCTTTGTGTAATACTTGCAATTGTTTGAGATTTTAGAGTAGAATGTGAGGGGGAGCTGTCCCTCTTATAAAAGATATTGTCCTCAGTGCTTTTAGGAGTCAAGTAGTAAAAAACTTGCAACAAAAGAAAAACCTTTAAGAACCTTGTTTATTGAATTCTGTTGGCTAAAACTGTCAAAAATAAATTAATAGCTGCTACCACTGCAGTGCTTTTTTTGTTCACAAGAAAAATATCTTGACATATTTTTTCATTCTGTGATTGGTGCACATTTCAAGGGTATAAATTAATCTTCAAAGGATCCTGGGGAATATCTTTCCTGGACACTTCACTTATACATCAAGTTGGCCATGTTAGCAATCTAATCACAATCCTGTAATTCAGTGGACAACAATTCCTTATTGTGAACAGCATAGCAGCTTTTACTATCATTTAGGTCAGCCTAAGATTGCTGATGCACCATATGTTTCAGGCCATGGATGATGGATGGTATCCTCTGGTGCCCATCCCTAAGTGATTGGAAAGATTGAAGACACACAGTTCACTTAAGCTTGCTTACTATTACATCAAGTAATCAGTGTGATAGGCAAACCTGTGCTCTCCGTGTCACACTGCCCAACTTTCTGCAGGGACACTGTGTCAAAAAAACAATCTAAGAACATTTCCAGATGACAGGCCAGTTACTAGAACAACCATTTAACAACTGGATTCATCTAAAAAGCTTAATAACATGGAAAAGTCAATACATGTTTTTAAAACACTTTTATTTATATGAACCAGACACGGTGTTTTGTTTTTTAAAGGGTTTTTATTCCAAGATTGAGCTTATGTAATAGATATAATAAAGCAATCATTTTCAAAGTTTAGCCTTTAGTGTGTCAAAACGTAGTGTTCCTAATATTAATCAGAGAGAAATACTACTTTAAGATAATATTGAATTCTTTAGAAATTGTATAAAATGTTGTGGTTAGAAACACATGACATCGCTTTAGAGTTTAAGACTGAAATCTTTTTTTATTTCCCAATGCCTGTCTCTACTGATAGCACTCAATGCTATTTTCATTTTCCTCAACTTTCTTGGACCAGTATCAAACCCAGGCAATTGAGAGCATCTTCCTTTTTATGAGGTGATACCGTGCTGAGGAGTCTTTCATGTGACACAGGAAGAAAAGCCAGGATGATACTCTAAATCTCATTTTGCATAAAAATCCCACAGCATGTATGCCATCAGTCAGAATAAACCCAACCAAATAATATCAAAGTGAGGTGTTTAAAATACTATGATTTAAAACTACTGCTGGTGTATGTTATTGCAAAAATGGATATTTTTTTGTTGTAAAATAACTGAGTTGAAAGCTCAGTATATAGGACCATTGTATCTTATACCACATCAGCCATGAAAAAGGAGCTAAGCAGTTCCGTGAATTCAAACTCTTTAAAATACTCATATAGACTATCATTAATGATCATATTTTTGTATGTACATTTTGTAATTAAAAAGCATAGCTATTGCATGCACTTTGACTGAATAGCTCATAGAACTGCATAATGTTTTCCTAAGGTAACAGACACTTTATTTCAAACACTAAATTCTGGCAGCTATTCTGCTGTTATTTAAATTTGTCTCAACTTCCAACTCCTTTCCTTTACTTGATCAGTTACTTGTTGGCCTAGTTAGGTAACTGTGGTGTAACACCCAAATAAATACATTTTTCATATTTAAAGTGTGCAGTTAGTGAGAAGTGCTGGAATTGTAGCTGTAAATGTATTTGAAAACTCGCCACTCCAAAGTCGGAATTTCAAGACAGGTTTCCTTTTGTCAGTCCTTTGATAGCTGAGGCACTGAATTCCATAACCAGACAATTTAGGCAGCAGCCTCTAAAGTAAATATTAAACTAAGGTAATGGAAGGAAAAAGCTATTCTGGGGAAGAGAGTTTGGGGAGTAGTGATTAACACTGATTTTAAAACCAAGGCTGTCAAAGACAGGAGGAGATGTGCTGGTATTAGTAAGGCTCATCACTTCCCTGCAGAGCAGAAATGTTGGAAAGCTGAATAATTGTTTTAAATGGTGTATGAATACTTGAACCTGTCCATGTTAGAACTGAGATTTTTGCAATCATTGACACTTTCTGAGACACTTCCTGGGGAGAGATGTTTACTGGGCTTTGCTGTCATTTGTTCTGCCATGAGGATGTTCCCAATGGAGCACTAGAGCTGAGAGAGTAACTCAGATTGAAGTCTACAAATGAATGGAGGGATGAATTAAACATTTCAAATATAAAATGCACTGGGCTAGAATAGTTCATCTGGAAGAGACCTACAATAATTGTTTAGGACACTACTTTGGCCTTGTCAATGAGAGACAGACCTATAATTAAGGAAAAAGGACTTTAAATGTCTGATAACACATTTTTATTCAAAGGACATTTGAGAAGAGTGAGTGAGAGCAACTTCTGGAAAGTTGCTTTAGCAACCCCAAGTATGCAATAGGAACTTTAAATAAACTAGAACCCAGAGTCAAACTCGTATACTCTGAAAAATTCTTTGTGGGATTTTTTGCTTTTCTAAAATCAAAACTGTCAGTCAATGTGGAAATACTTTCAGAACAGAGAGTTGTAGTAATTTTATCTTTTCTTTCTTCTTTCTACCTATCTTGACTTGGATAACAGTGAAAACATATTGGCCATCTTAACTTGGAAGTAACCTGCAGAAGTTAAAACTATCACCTAAAAATGCCTTGAGGCATCTAGAGGGAAATTTATGGAGAGAGAGAGGGCCAGAAGCCCTGTAAA
The DNA here is from genome assembly GCF_003945595.2 of Pipra filicauda. NCBI lineage: Eukaryota > Metazoa > Chordata > Aves > Passeriformes > Pipridae > Pipra > Pipra filicauda. Next base: position 3,652,553 of record NW_024104976.1, on the reverse strand, counting down.
ACACAGTTTAGGTATTTAAGCATTGGAGAAAATCTTATTAGCCTCCTATAATTGTGTTAATATCAGAGAATAACATGGGGCTCGAGCTCATTGATATGAAATGCTGAGGTCTCTTTGCTTCACCTTGTGACTATTATGTGAGAATAGTGATGGGGATGGGCTGCAGTGGGAGAACCCGTGCACTGCAGGTAGGAAGTCTGGAAGTGACTGGGTTCATAATGTTTGGCTCCAAGCTGGGACTTCCAAAGTAAAAAGGCAGTGCAGCCTCAGCCAGTGTCAATCACAGGCAGCTAAGTGCCTTTAAAATTCCAAACAAAATATCCTCAGTGCCTACTGTGAAGAGAAGTCACTGCTCTCACCTGAATAGTGCCCCACTAGAGTCAGGATTGTTTAGGTGACTGTAAGCACTTTATATTGGCCAGGTAGTGTTATATCTTTTCCCTAAAAAGAATGCTTCCTAGATATGACAAACATGGAGATAAGTATTCAAAATCTACTAAAAGCAAATGTGGTATAATTATCCCCAGGTTTTGCAAAGATGTATTCTATGGTATCTGTAGCATCATGTCAGTGAAGAATGGAACCACACCCAAGTCATTAGGAAGATAGGATTTATATTTTGGAAAAAGTAAATTACTTCATTTCTGAGGGAGGCAACACAGCAGGTACGTTTTGGCTGTTATGCACAATTATGCACCACGGGGTTTTTGCAGTATCTTTTAAATGAGGCAGTTCTCCCTCTACAACCAGCCCTATCACTGCAATAATAAGCCTGTGATAAAACTGATTATATTTTTTCAATCGCTGCAGTTAAACAGAAGGGAGGTTAAGCTTTTAACTACTGCAGTCTGCTGTCCCTTTTAAAATCCTGTAAAGATGGCAGACACTTATGTTAAACACAGTGGATTGTTGGTAAAGTTAACCGTGTGCATCCAAAAGTGGCAGAATATGGACTAAGGTGCAACCTCAATCTGCACTGTAATAAAGTAGCTGTTCATCTGTGGTCAGAGATCGTCATGAAAGACCTTGAGTTCCTTCACTTTATTTTGCAGAAAGGCCATCAGACAGCTTTGCATCATCTAACTCTATCAATCAAGGACCTCAACCACTGCTTTCTGCTGAAAGCTTTCCTGTTTGGCTCTGTTTTTCACAGACAGCTCAATAACTTGTCTGTGGAGCTGTGATAAATGTACCATGTGCTTCTAAACTGTCTCTTTAACACTGAACTGAATTTCAGCTCTTAGTGCTTGTAACTAATTGTTTTTATCAGAAACATTTTTTTTTCAACTATTATCCTAGAGTCTCTGATTATCTCTTTTTCATTTGTTCTCTGGCAATGGTAATATTTGAAACCTGCCCTGCATACAATGGACTGCTAGAAAACTAGATTTTACTCAGTGAATAATCTGCATAGTATAAAGCATAAAAAAGAAATATATATGAACAAGAACTATAAATTTCTAATACTTTTTTTTTAACCAAGTGTAAATGAAGACAAGAATTTGAGCCAGTCCTAAGTGAAACATTCCTGTGATTTTTTTCAGTGTGTATATAAACATGCCTGGGATCACAAAACCTTATGCTATTTGGGCACAATTGCCTGGTTCTGCTGAGGAGGCCCAAAATAGAGCTATTACAGCAAATGAATAACTTTTCACTCTGAAAGAAGGTGGTTCTTTTAGATCGGGTTGTAGGTCAATGGCAGGGCAAGGTGAGGAAACTCATATTGCAGCTGTCTGCAAATGAGCTTCACTCCTGATACAATATAAAGAGGACTTAGAGATTTTTAAAGGTTAAAAGATGGATATGGATACAAATATGTAAAATATGGGGAGGCAGAAGAGTTTTCTTAGACACAAACTCCACAGGCAAGTCTGTAGCTCATGCATTTTTAGCACTTATGGTTTTACAAAATCCAAAAGAGAAGACTGAAATTACATGCAGTTCAAGGATTGAGAAAATATGATGACTTTTGGCAAAAAAGCTTGTAAAATATGTTGTAGTAATTAAGGTATTAAACAAGAATACAAAAGCCTTATGCTTTGGGCTATTAGACATCTTGGAGCTTATATGTAAAGAAACTGTTTCTTCTAAATAAAAAAAAAAAATATTGATTGTAGTATGTTTATCACTGTGATAATGTGCAGGTTCTCCTTAGAAAATCCTCAGCTCATTAGTTTATACAAGTTGCAAAACTGTAGTACGTATTCAGCATCGAAACAAAACACAATCTTTTCAAGGGAAAAGTGGCTATGAAATTACTCAATAGAAAATAAAAGCCACAGATAGCAGAGACTGTTCTGGAATGTATGAACATGGCTCCTATCGAGCTTAATTGTGCTAAAAAACTGGCAACCAGGGCTTTGGTTTGGCCCAAAGTTAGATAAAACATACCAAGATGAAGAGCTAGTTTTCCAGTTTTGTAGTAGTTTTAGTAGGAGGAGAAGAAAGAGCATAAGGCATGTTAATTGCTTTTGGGAATACTCTCTTCCAGGTTAAGAAGAATAAATATTGTACACCCTGAAAAGCATGTTGATTTTTAGTGGACAGTACTAATTTACACATTCTTCATTTAGAGCACAGAGGTAAAATGGATCCTTTGGTGGATGTAGTCACTGCATAAATGGGCAGAATAAAAAATAAAGAGGAATGGTGATGTTGTACTGCATGAAAAGCGGGACAAGTGGTGGAAAACATCAGCCCACAATTAGCTGTCCCTACAACGGTACAGTGGCAGAGGGTGCATCAGAACACAGCTAGATTTGTTTCACAATTTTATGGTGGAGTACCTGTCTGGGATGATTTTCTGTAAGAGAATTGCTTCCTGTTATTACAGTACCAGTTAGGTACAGTAACTTTTCTGACTTCTCCTTCCCATACATTTCCCTTGCAAGCCTGGAGTGAGATCCACACTGTTGTTTGCATTTGTTTTCTCCTGCTGAACAACAGAATTTCTGTTCACAGGTGATCCTACTGGGTGGATCTCTCTCTCTCTCTCTCTCTCTCTCTGATAAAAGCATTTTCAGATGTTGGTTAAGAGATGTGTTTCAAAACTGTGAATCTAATTAACATAAGCCCAGCTGATTTATATAATGGAAGATTTACTCTGCTAGGCAGCAGCTTCTGCCTTGTTAGGGTCTTTTCAGGGGAAAATAAGTATGAATCTGCTATGAACAACTCTGACTTACAAAATCACTTGTACTCTCGTGGCTGTGAAATAGAGAAGCCATTGTAAGGCAGATTGAATATAATGTTTTTAAGGAAATCTAGCAGACTTAAAACAATACAAAGCAGCAAGACTAAGTACATTTAACTGATGCACAGGTGCAGTAAGAAAGTCTTCTTTGCTAGTGGAAGGTTCTGCTGTCTTAAATATATGAAGCAAAGCTACCAGCAGATTTTTGAGCAACTTTTATAATTGAATCTATTTCTAATCAAATTGTATTTCAATTGCGTGCAGGCCGGAAGTGCAGGAGCTGGTTGCTGTTACTGGTTCCCTAAATGAATGCACTAAGGTTTAGAAGCTAGGTTCACCAGCAATGAGTTTAATTGCTATCTACACACAGTACTGAAGTCCTATAATTGTATTCTGGGCACACACTTGACTCAGTGAAAAATTGGGATAGTTTATGTAGAGACAGTGTGTAATTCCCCTTGCAAAGTCCTCACAAGTGCAGAGGGAAGATGTGTGGCCAAGACAATCCCTTGCTTCAGCTTCCCAAGCTATTGGCTGCTCCAAGGTCTTTGGAGGCAGTGATAAATTTGAGGGTAGTCATCTGACTTGCCTTAATCAGCACTGATTAAAAAGATCTAAATGGCTCCTGGCAGCCCCTGGATCAGAAGGATACAGATGCTCTCTCCCTAGTGGTATGCCAGTCACCACTGGGTAGGTAAATTCCATCTATAAATGTCAGGGATAACATTTCAGTTAAAAGTTGTACAGTGGCACTCAGAAGAGCTGATGCACTGCGAAGGTGTAAGAATTAAAAAAATCACTGTAAATATTACAAAGTTATGTGCGTTGATTGTGGGACCTTTTGGGGAGGTCATGCTCTTTTTTCTTTGACTCTGAAAAGCTATGGATTAAATAAAGAAGACTTTAAAGGTAGGCAAGAAAAATTAACAATGTAAGTATAATTTTAAAAGCTGGTTAGTTTAAAGAGGAGATTAATAGGAAATAATGCTGTAGAACTATACATACTGTTTGACAAAATTAAATCAGCTACTCATTCTTCTTTATCCTTTCTCGCAATTCAAGAACATGCAGCCATGTAGTTAAACTGAAAGGTTGAAGCTTTAGAAAGCTTTTTTCTTCATGATGCCTAGTGCCTCAGATTCCCCTTCAATAAAATGGGGCAGTATTTTTTTCTCCGTTTTCACCAAGTATTTGAAAGTTTTTGAGTTCTTAAACACCAGTTGTTGTGTAAGTTAGAATTAGCTTATGCGAAGCAACACAGAATTGAATAGACCCCAGTAATTTCTCTTTAGTGTTTTTAATGTAACCTCTAGACTTCAGTGGCTAAAAGACATCCTCTGTAAAAGTAATAATGGTGACTTTAAAACGACATAGAAAAGCTACTTTAGGTTTTGTGGTTCCTGTAGCTAATTGTATTCACAGTGAAGTATTCGGAGATGAAGAGAACCCAATCAATTATCTTTCCTTACAAATCAGATCTCAAGAATAATATTTAGAAATTTGACCTAACATTGCTAATTCATGCAGAACATAAACATGTAGATATATTGCTGCAAATTTGTACAAGCAGTGGTAACATACCTCTGAGGCATGAGATGTGGCAGTTTGTGGAACTCAGGGCCAGCACCTAGAGTAAAGTCAAAACTCTGGGTTTCTGAGGTAGGATTCCATTTGTCCAGCAGTACATTTGCACAATGAAATCTAAGTTAGGTGAGAGAATGTATTCTAGTACGCTGCCCTCTCTTCTTCATGAACCATGAAGTAACTCATTTCTGAGTGCAAGTGTTCGTGAATCGATCAGAAGAAAATAGTTGTTGGCCTTGCATACTCTAGGCTTGTCTTTTACTCACTGAGGAAGAAGTATATTAGCTCGAATTTAAATAAAAGAATTTTAAACTTATCATAAAAATAATTTTTGTTGACTTGTATTAAACGAGGTGCCAAACAAATGCACTATCAAAGTATATCTTTTCAGACTGCATCCACTGAATGGGAACCATGTAAGCGTGAAAAGACCTTAAAGGAAACGTTAGTCAGGTATTATATTTTCTGGCTAAAGGCCACCTAGGAGAAGCAGTAAAATAATCGTTGTACTGAGGATTACAAAGTATGTCATATTGCACCTCACTGTAAATATCACTTTAATTTTTTATGGCACAGATTATTTGTAAGTTTATTTTATATACTGCATGAGACTTAAATGTCACTGGCTCTAAAACCTTTATCCGGGAAGCTCATTAGTTGAGCTGTCTGCGTCTGTATATCTGCCATCAGCATCTGGTGAGAGGGCTGCTGCTGACCCTGCCAGACTTGGGTCATGAGGTCAGCAGGTCTCATTTATTATTCAAAATTGCTTTCTGACCTTTTATCAGCTAGGTCAAAGAATGCTGCATTCTCCTTGGTTGAATTTTATAATGAAATCAGTATCATGCACAGATAATAAAATTACCAACTCAGGTGAATCTCGTCCCTCTCTCTCCAAAAATGTACTCGCTCGGAGGTTGATGAAGTTGGAAGAGTTGCCTGTGCAAACTCATGTGTGATTCAAGATCACGAATGTACCTTGTCATCCTTGTGAAATAACACATGTGGCTTCACATCTGGTTCTTGGTACAATTGTGCATCTACTTTCCCCTGATGTGGTACAGAGGCAGCTAAAGGCAGAGCTCCATAGTAACAGATGACCTCTCATTTTTACCACTCCCATACTTTTCTATAGTTACTTGTTTACTGTTTATATATTCAATGTATTTTCACTGGTAACTCCATCTTCCCCCTTCAGCTGCACCCATGTATCAGTTGAATATAGGAGAACTTAGAAGAATGGTAAAGCAAGAAAAGTCAATAAATATGAAGACTTCTTCTTGCATATTATAACAGATTCTGGAAAGAAAAAACACTGAGTCTAAAATATTTTAAAAATATTTTTTGATTAGAGATGTGATTTAGACATAGGGAATCACTGATCAGCATGATTTTAGTCCAAATGGAATCCAGAATACCCAGTAAAGTGATCTGAAATTGTCATTCTGTGATGAGTAAAATAGGAAGCATAAATGGCAGTACAACAAAAACCATATTTGGGGGAATTTTAGAACGCTAAACTTTGAAGAGAAAATTAGCCATCAGATCTTAACAAGTCATACTCCAGTATGGAAAATTGGAAACCATAAATGGCAGATTGATTCCTAAAGGGAGCTGTGCAGTTCAGCATTATTCCTCTGGAATGATTTCATCCTTTTTAAAAGAAGGAGCCAAAGGTCACATTGGTCTTGCCCTTGAAGCAGACAATATGAGATGTCAGCTTGTGCTTTCTGACACTGCATATGATGAATAACCTTGACGTAGTAATAAACAAGTAACCTGTATTAACGTTTAGAAACACAGTGAAGTATTAATGCAATATATACTTCAACAGTATATTGCAAATATACAGCTTTTCATAGAAATGGATTTCCTCCAGTAATACTGCTGAAAATTTATGGTTTCTTAAATGTTGCTGTAAAATACATATTCTTTAAGTAACGGAATGTATACATATCTGAAATATGGCCAATCACATGCACATAAATGAAGATAATTACTATGAACAAGTAGCAATAAATTGAAATTATGTAAAAAAACTCTGAACATCGCTATTCATATAGATACTCAAATTGCTATGAATACTGTATTTCTACTGTTTCAAATTGTCTTTGTAGGTGCAGCTCTGTCATAAATTAGTATTCAGTAAGATTGTCAGTTCTTCTATTCTTGTATTTCCAGTAGCAGACAGATAAACATATACTGGTAAGATGTCAAGGTGTGCATAATATTGGTTGGAATAAGGTGTTTTCTTCTAACTATGGTAAGCTGGAAGCCTGCTTTTTGTGGAGAGAGTTGTAACATGGTGCAGTAGTCCTTTCAACAAATTCCTTAGTCTTGTACTCTTTGTAGTTGGCTTTATGGCACATTAAAGGTTTTTGTGGTTGGGTTGTTTTTAACTGGAAGTGAAACAAAGCCATTTGATATTAATGAAATCGAGGATAGTATTTAGCAGAGTTTGAAGAACAGAGTTTCTCTTGTCTATAAGTATCGTCTGTATTTTGCAGGTCTTCTGTAATTTTATACGTAATACCTACACACCGTGGTCCCAAAGAAGTAATCTATTTTTAGTTATAGATGAGCTGTGTTGAGATTTCTCAGCATTCCCTCTGAACCTTTTAGGGACATCCCCATGTGCTTTTTTATGTGAGTTAAATCCAGCTCTGACACCAACCTTTATTATCATGCAAACTCTGTTATAATCATGGCACAATAGATATTTAGCTTATATGATAGTTTGAGAAATACTTTCTGCCTTAACACGTGTGAAACACCCTAGCACGTATCCAATGCACTTTAGGAATTGAAAAAAGGAATTTGTTGTTTCTGCTTATGCATATTATGAATGTTACATCCAGGAAAGACACTTTGCAGGAGGTGTGTATGCAGAAGAGACCAGTGTTATGTTTTGTAGTATCATAAAAACTTTTCAAAGGTTCTAAAATTTAAATTCACAAATCTAGAGGATGTCTTGCCATTGATGGAGATGAATAAAACCAAGACTGCTAGTTAGAAGTGAAAAGCAACTGAACAATCACACTTGCAGAAATATAATGAGAAGAAAAACATATAAAAACCAGTACTTAATAGATTAATGAAGTAAAAAGTTTTATCTCCCTCTTTTAACAAACATTTAATTGCTCAAAGGTTGACATGTCTTTACACACACTCATTGTTTTTCCTATGGTTAAGTAAGGTTAAGTGCTAGAACTATATGAACGGACAATTCCTCTATTGTCTTTACATTGAGTGTTAAGTGAAACTCCTTGAGAAGTCAAAAGTAAAGAAAATAAATATATATGCAGAAGAACGTGCAGTCCCAAAGAAACCAATAAATAAATCTGTTCTTTCAGGGTAACACTGTTAGAATAAAAAATAAGACAAGAAAGAAAGAGAGCCCTGACTATTCATTTGCACTCTGTAGCTGTCTTTATGAGCTAAAACAAATCAAGTGGTTGGTTCTTCTAAACCACATTTTCACTTTCTGTTAGCTCTGAGTCACTAATTCCCTGGGAATGGAGCCTGAAGTGGCAGCTGTGTATGCAACTATAAAAGTGTCAGATAGATAGAGATAATGTGTTTTATAATAATACAGTGTAGTAATACTGCTGTGATCCCTACTTTTTAATCCTGAATTTAACACTTCACATTGATAGAGTTATTAAATTCTGTTCTTTAGCTTTTCAGTATTTTCTAGGGGAAAAAGAGTGTCTCTAAGTGAATTAACATCCTAGGTACTAATGCCTTGTACAACAGTAGACCTGCTTGCACACTCTTCAGGTCCAATAGGCCTCATGCACTGTAGGTGTTCTTTCACCTAATGCCATGAGAATTCTTGAAATTCTGTAGCAATGTAAAAATGTGAAGTGGAGCTCCCTTGCCAGAGGTAGGGTGTTCCCCTCTGGAAAAAGCTTAGGGCTATGGGAGCAGTTTATGGCTAGAAGCTCACCTGCATTTGTCATTTGTCTGTGATAAAGGATGTGCAAAGACTGGGGTGCCTATGAGCTTCGGTGGGGTTTGCACATTTAATTAACAATTGGAAGCAAGTATACTGTAGTGCTACAGCTGTATGGTCTCAAATCACTGGAATAAGAAGGCTGAGGCTCTGTTTTGGAGCTTAGAGTTTACTTGGGTTATTTTGGAAAAGATTAAGCAGATTCCAGAGTGCCAGTTATAAGTGAACTTGTCTTCTACTCTTTTGAGCAAAGTTGTGGAAAGTCATATTACTTCTATGGCATCTGTTCTAATCTTTTTCATTATCCATTAGAACTTCTATGCTGCTTCATTTTGGCCACCTCAGCCAAACTCAGATTGTGGTAAATCAAGAGCAGCTCTGTTGCTTTTTATAAAAGTGCACGTAGTCAACACAGAGGTGAACTCAGCGCCCGAGAAGGGAGTGAGCATTCTGTGATTTATTTTACAAGACTGCTGTGTTTTCTGTTAATTATGCTACAGCCATTGCACAGTTCTTTTGAAACTGCAGTCAAGGTCCTGCTGCACATTTGTACCTTTTTTTGTGCAGAAGCCCTTTTGGCATTTCCACTTCAGTCATCTTACAAGCTGGAGTGCAACCTTCAGTGATCTCCTGAACTGTCAGTTTTGTTTCCTGAAACACTTAATTTGTTTTTATCCTTCCATATGTAGAAGGATATATATGACTGTCCCCAGATTCACCTCTGATTGTACAGACAAGTTGGTAGCTGAAAGCATATTGGAACAGAAACAAATCAACCAGTAAAAGAGAAGAATACCAACAATAAAATTGGAAGTACTTGCAGAAGACAGGTGGGACACTTCCTACAGAATTTCTTGTTGAATAATGAATCATTTCCAAATAATCAGTGTATATCTACCTTTTCTATGTGTAGACTGGAATATAGATGTGCACAAATAATCAACACTTTAGTACAGGTAGGTTTCAGAACACCTAAATAAAGGTATTCCAGATACTTTTGACTATGTGTATTGCAAAAAGCAATAGGAATATTTGTTTTCAGAACTAACAAGAAACTAATGATCAGAAATTAATGAAAAATCAAATTCTTATCAGTGACTTGACCACTGTGAATGTAATTCACTTGGCCAGTGAATGTAATGTTGTTTTACCAACCTTCATAATTTTCTGGTAAATCTTATGATACCTTGTGTGTTTCTTTCCCAAAAGTCCCAGATCATATGGCAAAGTGATAGCATACAATTAGTGCTATAAGCAAATTCCTCTTCCTGAGGAATAAAAGCTCAACACCCAAAAGGGCTAACACTTGAAAAAACCACTTGAATAAAGTGAAAAAGAACCTAAAAATGGGCAGTACCAAAACTGATTGCAGGCTTACATTTGACCAACCTTATTGAAGCAAAGTACAATGAATTTGACATTTTAAAATATCCTGCCACTTCTCCATCTGGATTGTTTCTGCCTCGTGCTCGCACGTAACACTTGAATGCATCAAAGAGTCCATGGAAGAGCTCACACTCGTGTTCCTCCTTGGCTCTTTATCCCCCCGTGATCCCTAAATTCAGTAAGAACATGGGCTTGTACAATGTCTCACCTGTCAACAGCAGATTATCTGCACTTTTTGGAATCACGCTTTTTGCTCCCTCACACACGTAGGTTCTCACGGTCTCTGGAGCACCGAGGCAGTTGTCAGTCACCTCCTTAGATGTCCATCTCCTTGGAAGTGCCTGTAGTGTCTGTCTTGCCTGTTTATTACCTGTCTCAAAGTGGAGGGTCCAGGCTCTTTCGTCCACTTACAGATACGTCTTGCTGATGGCTGGAAGAATAAAGTTGAGTGTAGGTGGAGGGAAGGTGGATTATTTGACAGGGGTCATCTTTTACCCTTTAAGTACTTCACAGCTTCTTGCTTATCTACTCATTGGAGGGAGTGCCACATTTGTTTTCTGGAGGTATATCCAGTGGTGCTTAAAGAGAAGAGTTGTTTTCCCAAAACTGTGTCTGTTTTGTAACTAGAGCAGATGGTCCACATTCATTACCAATATAATTATGTATCATTCATCAGTCCAACAATCCACCTTTCTGATACTTATACACAGCAACAAATATTGCTTATTAATTCACAGAATAGCAGTCCAAATTCTCTCCTCAGTTGCATCAAGAGAATAACTGCCTTGAAATTAATCTAAACTCATGCTTCTGTAACACAGCCCAGAACCATTGTCCACATCTACAAAACTGATTTCCAACCACAAAAAAAAAAAAAAGGGGGGGGGGGCAGCAGCAGCCCCTAGTAACTGGTGTTTGGGGAAAAGTACGAAATTATATTGTGAGATGCTAGTTTGTTACTCTGAATGCCAGTTTGCTACAAATCTTAACCGTGTAACTGGAAATCATTAATTAAATCCTGTGCAGCCAGGATTCATGCATAATGTAACAAGACTACTGCAAACAGTTCACTCCTGATCATTTAAATTTCCTTCTTGCTCTTACCGACATGAGGAGCCTGTATTTGAAGTAGTCCCTGATGAGATTTTGCCTTTACATCCTTGGAGAATGTCCTTGTGCATATTTATAGGACAAAGTAGAAAGATTAAGTATATGGAGTTTTTTTGCTTTTAGGGTATTAAGTGTAATAATGTAAAAAATACACACCTTGGCACAATATAGTCACCTCAAAAATCTTTTGACTACATGGAAAACAAATGGTGTAATGCCTTAAGCCTTTAAGTAATAATACTATGATTGGGTCATATTGGTAAGGTGGCCACTTTTAAATTGAATGTGCAATACCCTCTGAAAAATAGATTTACATATATTCTATTAATTTTTGTGAAGATTTTAGTCAGCAGCCCACTCTATATTATTTCTGTAGCATCGTCATGTTTGTGGTAAGATTAGATAGGTTATTCCACCAGCTGCTAATGTTCAAAAAGGCAATTTGTTTCAAGGACAGGCACAGAAGGAGAAGGAAGTGGACTTCACAAATTAAAAACTGCACAGCAGTTTCACTGCAAACCATCTACTGGTCATACAGCACTATCCAATTAATCCATTACTCTTAGAAGAGGAATCCCTGTATATCCAGGTACAATCCTTGCCAAATATCTGGACACAATCATAGGCTTTTAGGATTACAAGTAACATAATAAAGGATAATGATCAAAAATTAAGCACACCAATACAGAATGCTTGGGTTAACTGGACTTGCCATGTGCACTGTAAGGCAGCAGTCTGTTAGGTTTAAAGTGAGATTAAGGAGTTGTGTAACCTGCAATTATGCTGTTTTTCATTAAAAAAAATAAGATGATTTGGCTCAGTAGGGCCTTTCCTTATATTTACCTCTGTTTAATTGGATTTGGAACTGCTTAAACATCTTTGAGTTGGAGCTTATAAGAAGATGATCCCAGCTGTTTTTCAAAGCTTAAGACAGCAGGCAGACAACATGATCATGTCAAGACTCATACTAAAGCCTTAATCCTACTTTTTCATCAACTAGCACTACAGCTGAGTCTTTAACCTCCTAAGTACTAAATGTGCTTTGGATCTCTCACAATACATTTGCTGGCTGTTTTTCCCTAATAATATTAATTTTTGCTTCCTTTCTGAAAAGTACTTTAAAGAATAGTCTCTGTCTATCTGAATTTGGAGAGCTATGGTGTCAGCCTGTATTTTCAGTCCTTTTAAAAATACAATTTATAAACTTGCACATATTGAAGTCTGTTGTTCTCTATGGAGGGAAAGCAATGCATTGACATATAGCTCACATTGTTATAATGAATAATCAGCTATATTGATATCTGTTTTTCATTGTACATTAATTACTAGATTGAATGTAATTTTATTTTCTACAGGAAAGAAATGACAATGACTATAGGTTTATTCAGGTCATTTTCCTAGGAATGGTTACCATGACCAAAAGAAAATTTTCCAAATTCCTATCCTCAAAACTTGCTAACCAGTACATTATTTTCTTTAAAAATCCTTGAGTTTCATAGAGATTAAATGTTCTAATGCAGTTATTCCTGCATCTGTTAATAGCACTCATGCAATGCAGTAATCTGCGCTCCTCAGCCTCTCCTTTTCTCTTTTTTCTCTTTTCTTTTCTCTTTTCTCTTCTTTTCTTTTCTTTTCTTTTCTTTTCTTTTCTTTTCTTTTCTTTTCTTTTCTTTTCTTTTCTTTTCTTTTCTTTTCTTTTCTTTTCTTTTCTTTTCTTTCTTTTCTCTTTTCTTTTTCTTTTCTCTTTTTCTTTTTTCTCTCTTTTTTCTCCTCCTCTGTCGGGTGGTGCTCCGATTTGTCCTAGTGACACAGGGCTGCCAGCAGGAAAGCAAGCGTAGTTAATGCTCAGCTGCTCAAACCAGTCAAGCAAGCTAGCAAGTCCCAGCTGTGCTACTTGATGTTTTTTGATTGCACCTAGTCCTCAATCTGTGAACTGTTTTCTGGACTTAGATTCATCAAGCTCTGCCGCTTTAAAAACTCATGCAGGCAGGCATCCTAGGATATGCCATTATAAGCTGCTGCCAGGGGATCTTCTAGGAGATAAATGGAATCTGTGTGAAGTAAATTAGTGTGAACCAGTCAATCTGTGTGTCAGCCTTGAGCCACATCCATGGGTAACTAGCTTGCTGACTGAAAAGTCCAGTCTTTTGCCAATCAGAGGTCTCAGCCACCAGGAAGCAGTCCTATACAACATTAGTTTCTTGGAATAATGCCTGTTTGACCAGCTAGTGAAACTCTCCAGTATACAGTATTGTACTACTTGAGTTTACTTATTGCTTACAATTGAACTGAAAATCTTTTAAAGTCAGATAACATTTTAACAGTAGGGAGCATCACAGAAATATCTTGGAAATAAGTACTTCCACTTTCCTACAGCAGCCATTCAGCAGAGTCATGCTGTGCTGCAGTTGGCTTTACCTCCCTATCAGTAATACATCTTCAAGGCCATAATGCAAAAGAATAACAATAATCTGGCCAGAAGAGGTTAATGTAGAGGTTCTGTATATATTTTTTTCCCCGTGGATTAAGCTATTTGGACAGCTTTGATCGAGAGATGGGGAGAGTGTGCAACTATAACACATTATGCACAGGGATGTGTCAGTGCCATAACTGTCCTGCACTCTTTTGTTTCATTTTGGTTTAAAAAGCAAACTGAGACAATCTACAGCAAGAATTTCTCTGTAGAAAGGGACTGAACCAGAATTCTCTGAAAATTTCCTGATTAATGATTTTACACTTGAATATCAAATCAATCTACTATCATGAAAATAATAATGTCATTACTGTCAATAATGTGATTATAAAAACAGGAAGTGTTCCTTTCTTTGTTTGTTGGTTTTGTAGGTGTTATTGATACACTGATAGGCAATCCTATCTGCAGTGTGTGCTCTGCCACACCACTGGTTCAATGCACAGAAGCAGGGGGGAGTTTTGCTATATTTTTTTTTAGAAAATGGTTCTTCTCCCAGAGGGTAGTCAGGCACTGAACAGGCCCCCCAGGGCAGTGGTCACAGCACCAAAGCTGAGAGAGCTCAAGAAACATTTGGACAACACTCTCAGGCACACGGTGTGACTCTTGGGGATGGTCCTGTGCAGAGCCAGGAGTTGGACTCGATGATCCTTGTGAGTCCCTTTCAACTCAGCATATCCTGTGATTCTGTGATATTTTTAGAAAATTGGACAGATGACGAGATGTTATATACTTTAATTAAAAAAAGATACTAATTATCTAGTAACTAATAGATTTGAAAATTGGCCTTCTTTACTTTTACTAATTCTGTAACCTTTTTCCTATTATGTCCCAGTTACTGGTTGAAAAAAAAAATGAGGGAGAGATAAATAATGTTGATCAAGTAATTCAGTCTTACATCATGTTTGATTAAAAGACACAATACCCTACATTTAGGGAACTGGAAAAGAGAAAATTAGGCTTTCTAGCCAGAGAGGAAATAATGTATAACAATAGAAGAATTAAGACAGTTTGGGGTTACATTTTCCTTTTTTAAATCCTCCTAAGTTCTACAGAAGCTTATGCTTCAGAGCTGTGCAGTAAATGCTGTGTGGGATTTTATGGGAAAGTATTTTATTTCTTGCAGGAGAACCCACTGAGACAAATTTAACTAGTTAGGTGTTTTATAATATATACTACACAGAATACACGGACAGAATCTGATATAAATCACAACTACGATCAAGACAACTGCTTTAAAATTGAGTGAATGTTTCATTGCACTAATGAAACAAAAATGGGATGTCCTTTGAGAGCATAATTTGTTATGTGCCATTATATTTTAGTTGAGAGAAGCAGGGGAGTCCCTCTGGGTGAATAAAACTTCAAGGTATGTTGGGAAAAGAATCACTGAAAATTTCAGTTTTTCTGTCTGGAGGAATGCTGCCCTCATAGATATAAGGAGAGGGGAAAATGGACTTTCAGGGTTGGTGGTTTGTTGGTTTGGGTTTTTTTTGATATATTAAAACCTTTCACATGTACAGGAAGCAAACTGTTCTTTAGTAGAAATTCACCCAGTGAGTGGAAGGAGCTCTGTTTGCACGTGACTCCAGAGGGCAAGAGCCAGCTCGGGCTCCCCCAGGCACATGGGTTGGTAATTCTGCAAACTGAGCTCTGCAGTGTGATATTAGGTCCTGCTCTTCTGTATTCGCTGTAGTGCATTTGAAATACAGTATCTTCCAGTTTGAGTGGTTCCATACTGGCTTATTTCAAGGACAGTTCCAACTTCTATATGCTGCAGCATTTACTTCAGAATAATAATGTGTTTCTCCAAGTTAATTTCTTAATCTTTCTTTTTGAAATTAAAATGTAATGAAAACTGGGCCTGTGTGATATTTAATCATCAGAAGATAATAATCAGCCATTCTCAATTAAATGACAACTACATACATCAGTGCAGGTTTTTTTTAAACTACAGTAAAAATTATGAAATGACCAGCAGCTGATGTCTTCTGTCAGTGAGATGAATTACTGGTTTATATGGCCTGAGAAATGGTCTGGAAAAAAATAGGGTTCAATTCAATAAGGATGAAAACAAGGATCTAGACTGAGGTAGGATTAATCTTCTGCAAAGAGGCAGGATGGGGAAGAAAGAGCAAGGTAACAGTTTCTCAGGAAAAAATCTGAATTGCAAGCTGAGCAGGATCCACTTGTGGTGTGGCACTTGTGGTGTGGTAACAAAGACAAGCACTGTACCAGGCTCTGGTACCAAGCTCATTCCAGGGAGTGTTGCCTGTAAAACCTGGGAGGGATTCCCACTGTGCTCAGCAGTGGTGCCATCAGGGGCACATCCCCAGCCAGCCTGGTGCCTTCCTGCTGGCACCTGCTGGATCAGTGTCACCCACTGCAGTGACAGGACGGGTGCTCTGACCGGTGTCACCTCAGTGTCTGCTTTTTCTCTGTCTCTGTGGTTTTGGGGAAGTGCTGCTAATATTCCTCTTGCCACTCCAGAATGCATTCTGCATTTCTTATATTAGTGAGATAATATCACCAAAATATATGGGTAAAGCTAAGTAAGATAGTGACCCTCAGCAGGGAAAAGAGATGAGACAAAGGACTTCAGTCACAAGGGTCATGGGGAGAGTGTGCAGGGCTTGTATCTGTGCCTTTTCTCAAACAAGAATAAATGGCACATTAAGCCAAGAGGGACTGGGCAGACAAACAAAAGGGGATGCCTTCCTGGGTGGTAAAACTGTGGAGCTTGCCAGGTTAAAGTGAGTTAGGGTGTAGGATGTTAAGGCTGCAAAAATTCCACATGTTTAAGGGAAAACTGGAGAAGTTTGTGGAACAGAAATCTACTATGAGTTATTACAGGAGGGGGAAAATATTGTTTGGAATAACCTGAGTCTCAAATTGGACTTCAGGAGAAATTTCTGGTGAAGTATAATCTTATGGTTGTTGGACTCTTATGCTGATGTTTTTTAGTCTCAGTAAATACAGCTGTTCTTATGCTTTTCATTGTATTTTTATGATATCTATGAAATGTGCTTTTAAAACAGTACTCTGGGCATTTATTGTTCCATTAAGCTTCTTAGGTATAATATGGTGAGTGCCTATAGAGACCATACATCTCAACATTGACATTGCAGCACAATTGTTTTATCCACTTACAAAAATAAAAAATACTAGCATTTTGTTTCCCTTTACAGCTTTGTTTTCATGCATCTTTTATGTAGATTCAGGTTCCTTTGTGTTCCATATTGGACCTTATATACATTTATCACCTATAACCTATCTTGTCTAATATTTTTGAATGAAAAATATTTTTTACCTTATCTACTTTAGTTTTCAATGACAAATATGTTCTTGTTTTCTATGCAGACTGTCTTTAAGTCACTAATCCACCTTATGAATAAGACAGGCCTCTTGTTGGAAAATGCTAACTTGTTTATTCACTTGTGTTATGCAAACTTCTTTCTCCAGTGTGTCTGCCCTCTGAAAATTAGTATGCAGGGCAGGTTATTTAGACTTTAGTGTGTTATATTTCCAGAGTGGAAGGAGGCTTGTCAGAGTTTCAACCCAAAGTGTAGCAATAAACGACGGTGATGAGGTGTTGCTGTATTTAGTGATTAGTCTGTATTCACAGAGAACAGGTCATTCAACAGTTTGTTCACACAAAGACTGTTCTTTAAAGGCTGATCACCATTCAGTCTGTGGTATCTTTCTAGAAATAATTTGTTTTTATTTTATGAAACTGTTTGAAATATCTTGAAACTAGATGCATAAATATTTCATTAAACACTCTGTTCTTATGACATTCATTTACTACTCTAAATCCCATACCTATTTTAATGACTTTTTCTGTTTCAATAATGTAAGAAAATGGGTATTGAGGTCAGTAAACAAGTCCTAAGACCTTAATAAGATGCATCAGAAAAAAATACCACAATTTTCTAGATTGATCCTGTACAATGAAGATTTATGTCATCTTTATATGCTAAGTTCAAGGTCATTTGCCTCAATGAAATATGTCCTTTTACCTTACTTCCATGCTAACAAAAGTAATCTCTACTGACTAATAACTGAAATGACATTGTGCTGAATAGAAAAATATGTTATTGCAGTTATAATATCAGAAGTGGTTGTTTCTTGACTTTTCCTCTGATTTGTAGATTTGGGGCTCATTTATACTCCATTTATGTCACTTTGGCTACAGAGATTAGCCTCCAAAGGGAAGCAAAAGTAATTTTAAGGTCCATTTAAACCCAAAGTAGGACAGAGTATCTTCTGAATAAAGATCACACTGTTTATGTTTAAATAACTTAAATTCCATCAGCATCCTTAGTATAAGCAATTCAGAACAATATTTCTCCTGTTGGTATTTATACATGAAATCCTATTCCCCTAAGGGGATAGGCAGTAAAGTAGGTGTTAGTGTTGAGATTCTTTTTTTGTATTTTGTCTTGATTACATAATGCCATTTATTACTTTCACTCTTTATTTAGGCCAGACTGTACTTTCCTTATTTTTAACTTTTCAATTCCCTTTGTTCTTTTATGATATTTTTAAGCAACCTTCCTTTTCAAATTGAGCATATAACGTGACGTTTAAAAAAAAAAAAGATCTGAAGGTCTCTGCCTTGGTCCCTTTCTTGCTCACTGCACACACTCATTATGTAACTTCATAAACTAGGGTCTTGTGAAGTTTATTTGCCTGAGTTTTGTCTAGAGAGGTATGTGCATTTCTAAGTGGCAGGGCTAAGATAGATCCCTTGCTTGCACCAGTGATCTGATCCTAGTCTGTCCTAGCCTGGCTCCTGATTTTATGAAACATGAACTTCCCTCCCTTCACTTGCACCTGCTGAACTGCCTTCTCTGACAGCTTTTACACAAGTTCTCTTGACAGTTTTTACACAAGTTGTCTAGAGTCTTCCTCTCTGTCCCCATGAAAACCCTTTCCATTTGTGCTTTCCACTCCCTTCAACTGTTCCTAATGATCCTTTGACTCCAACTGTTACTGTGAGTGTTTCATGCTTTTTGGCATTTTCCAGCTGTATCAGCTCTACCTGTGATCTGTCATCCTTTTGTTCTCATTTTTTTCTTTCTTGGCTTTTAATGACTTCATCCTCTCCCAGATTGCCCCAAATCTCTCCAATCTCTACTCAGATATATCAACTGGAAATCCTCCTGCTTTGTCCAAGGATCTTGCTGGACTGTCTTGGCTTCTGTCCTGCCTTGGTTTCTTTCTTGTTGACTTCCCACCTTCCTCCTGATGTCCCTCAGCTGTGTATGGACCTGCTTCTAGTTGTCTTTTATTTGTTGTGCTCTCAGTTGCTTCTCAGCTGAATCTGATACCTTCCCTAAAAACGCTGCTCAGAGCTGCTTTGTTGTAATATCCACCAAGTTAGTTTAAATTGTATGACTTATGCTGACATGGTCTGGGACAGGGGAGAGCACTTCAACAGGTTTGTCCTTGTCCCATTCAAGAGCAATTGCAGCACAGACTTCCAATGAGGGGAGTCCCTGCCAGATCCTGCCTGCGACTGCTGCTGGTGCTGTGTAAGTGTCTCCCCTCCTTGGTGCACTGTGAGTTCTTTATTGGGTGAAAATACACAATTAGTTTTGAAAGGATGATTCTGAATTTTTGGTCACTACTCTGTGAGCAAAGCAGACAGCTCTTGTATTTTTTGCTTTCTCTGCAGAGACATAGCTGTACTTTTTGATTTCTCTCTTTTATCACAGGATACTCTGTTGGAAATGTTCCTCTTGCTCTACTTCAGAGTAGTTCTGACTTTTAAATTCATGCAGCTGTAATGACTCAGTCTGTCACTCAGCACAGTGGAGCTGACTCCACTGTGGAAAGAAGTGTTTTAGAAAAAACATGTTCTAATAAATGTGACACAAAATTTTTTAAAAATATAATATATATACTTGTATATTCCAATTTTTCATTTTTGAAGTGGCAGTCTTGGTCTTCAGTTAATGTATTTGAAAAGTATTTCAGTGTTGTAAAAAACAAAGAGCAGCACAGATATCTTTGAAGACATTTCTTCCTGTACATATCATAGTGTTTTCATGTGTGCACAAGAACATTTGTTGTTTGTTATTGAATGTAATTGTTGTTCAGTGTCAACTCACTTCATGCAGATTATCGTGTCAACACTTCCTGCTTTACCTGGGCAGGGTTTTATGTGCTGATTATTTGCTATCCATGGCAGACCTTTTAAGCAAAATTTACTGGCTTTTTGTTTTTCCGGGTGAAATGCATGGTGTCACTATAATAAACTTCATTATTTATTATGTTTTAATATTACACGTTCAAGGATCTAATTACACAATTGTATTGAAGCCTTGATTGCTTCAAACAGACTCTGTGTAGATGCAGGAGTCAAGAATGATGGAACCTTTTGGTGACCTGGGATCAATAGTTGCAAACCCATGGAAAGCTCAGCGCACGGAAGTGGAATATGTGTCTTTTGAGCCCCTCGTGCCTGCATAATGCCCTGAGGCCTTGTTGATTCACTCATAATTTTGGAAAATTTAAATAGGGGTTTAAATTACGTGATCCTTCAGCGAATATTCATTTGGTTAAAAAAAAATCATCAAAATTTCTTGTTTTGAAAAGAGGACAAAAGTACACTGGTGTTGCACACAGCCGTTGGTGTCCCACATTGATATCCAAGCTTCCACATGGAAGTTTGGAACCTTGCTTAGTTTTCTAGTTATTAGAAAAGAAGGAGTGTTTTCTAGTCACTGCTATTGTCCTAGAAAGTGAGATCATCTAAGTGTTCTAATGGGATAGAAAAATTGGGATCTAGTCTTTATAATATATTGTTTATTAATTTTACTTCATCTTTAAGCTGTGTTTGTGGCTCCATACAGAGATATGAAGCAGAAGAGTGGGAAATGGACATTGACAAGGGAAATACCTCTCTACTCCTGAGGAAAACTATGTGGGATTTGTTCAAAGGCCAAGTGAATTAAAAAGTCCTATATAGACAAATAATTGTTTCCCTGAAAATATTTGTCTGCTCTGAAAAGAAAATGGCTTTAGCAATTAAGAGGAACATATGATTAAATTTGGTAATCTCTAAACCACAACTCAGTCTGGGTTTTACTGCACTTTGGAATTATCACTAATTTCCTTACACATTCCAGCTTGTTGCATTCAACATATTTTCATCTTAAAGCAAACACCATTGCTCTCCCTGGTGAGTGACTCCAGTAATTACAAAACCACCTAATTGATCTTTTCTGTTGTTTACTGGCTTCTTTGGTGAAACAGACAGGCATTTTTTTATGACTTCTAAATTAGTTTATTATTTTTGGATTCTATAAGAAAAAAAAAAGCTGGTTTTCTACTTCAGAGGAATCTCATTTAAGCTGATGCTTCAAACTTCACCCTGCATGAATTCTTGTCTATAGATTTTTCAACTGCCCTATGGTTGCATATAAGTAGGTTGAGTTTCTGGGAGTTTTTTTCAATCTATTATTTGTGTTTACAAATTATGTCTTCAGCATTGAAAGCTCTGCAGAAAATCAGGAAGTGTTGGTTTCTGCATACATTACATTTCTCCCTCCCTGTGTTTTTATTCTTTCTTGCTGCAGTCAGTGTGCTGAAGCATGGCAAGAGCTCCAGCTTGGCAAACTTCCAAGATGTGGAGGATACGCCTGACAGATGTGTCTTGGAAGAGTCTGAGAGTCCAGGTGAGAGGCATTTAAAGACAGTCACCAAGTATCAAGTGATAAATCTGACACAGCTTTTGGGTCTGTAAAAAAAAGCACATTGTAACGCTGTTTCCTTTTTAGCAGCTGCAATGTCAAATTAATGGTCACCTCCAGGGGTCACAGTGTGGAGCTGTTATCCTTTCCTCTTTCATCAGGAATTCAGGTCTTAGAAAGGATAAAGGCTTTATGACCAAAAAGAAAGCTGACACTACTAGTTCATTATAATTACTTTTGGACTACACTGCTTACTTAATATATGTACAGTGTCTGACCCTTTGAAGGTAGCATGAGATGATGAAAAATTAGAAGTACTGTATATACTGCAGCTGAATGTAGCAGTGGACAGTCAAACACTGTATCTCTGGAGGAAAGCAAATTGGTGGCATTAAATAGCTTGATTCTTTCCTTTAAATCAGCTCACAATCATTATTTCATTTTAATGACTCTTAACATTGATTCAGCTAAATACAGGAACATCCATAAAGTGCATCCTTTTTGGTGACCGAAAGATTTATCTTCATGTAGTTTCATTATCTTTCTCGTTATGGAACATCTACGAAATTTATTAAATGAATCCCAAAAGGAAACAATTAAATATAAATTGTATCGAGTCACAGCTGATTAAAAACATTCTGTGTGACTAAATACTAAGATCTTCTAAGCAAACTGTGAGCTTGACCCACACATACCATACCCATAACCTGTACACAGTCCTCATTAGTGAAAGAGTTAAACATCTTTCTTCGCTTGGTATTTTCCTTCCCTGCTTTATCTGGTTTCTCTGTACCCTCCTGCATCTCTGTGTGCTGATCCGTGTATCATATTTTTGATTCATCGTCTCTGCGGCCTGTCAGCTTAGTTAAGAGATTTCCAAATCTTGCAGCCTGTGCTGACAGGGGGCAGCTGCCAACAGTCCCCTGATCCTTCCCCAAGGAACACTGCTGAGATTTAATTTTCAGTCAAAGGGTGCAGTCTGAAATCCATGTCAGGTCCCCTAAGTCGTCTCAGAACCCAGATAGGACCCATGTCTGGGGGATTATATTTCAGCACACTCCACTCTTCCAAGATTCCTTGGGAGTTCAACTGCTGTCATATACCTGATTTGAACTACATTCCCTTTTCATCTCTTCCACAGAAATGAACACCAGTATATGTTACAATAATTGAAACCAATGAATTGTAAATCTCTATTCATTTTAAAGCCACATAGACTTGGACTCAGTGTTGTCCAGCAGAAAGCAGCATGAGATTTGGAAAGAAATAGATAATCTGCTCAGGAAGGAGCCAAGTTTGACTCCAACAGTCTATGGTGTATAGCACCTCCTTCAGAAACTGTCTGTAGTCCCTTCAACAATAATTATGGGCCAAAATGCAGATTGTCCAAGATTTGATCAGTTCTGAAGTGAGAAAGTGTTAAGACCAGGTGGCACGGAAGTGTTCAGGGGAGAATTAATGTACCTTAAAGATAACATTAATTTTGATCTCAAATTGGTTCTGTCTGGCCAAGTGTACCCATTTGAATGGGAACTTGTATATCCAGTTCTGCATATCTATATGAAGTAATGGAAAGAATAAAAGCCTGTCAGGAGGTGAATATTGACTGGCAAAAATACATGTTGATAAAGCATCTAAACTTAAAAACTGAGTTCCAATCGGTCCATCTGACATCATTAAACTAGTAATAAACAATGAATTACTCTGGCTTTTGTTTCTGTCCATTCCTGCATTTTAAGACATCTTGTCTTATAGGTCTGAAAACCTCAGGAGATTTCACTACTGGTCTCACTGCTTTCCACTGAGAATTTGTGGCTTGGTTGTCATGGAGACATCGTATTTCTCCAAGAATTGCTCATATTGATCCGTGGACAGGCGTAAATGGCCAGGCGAATGTGAGGAGTAAAGGGGGTTGGGCTGTACTATAAAATGACCAGAGGTTATGGGTCGGAAATAAGCTCATAGCAAACACTTAGGTAAAGAGAAAGAAACAGTTTCATTTTGTTTCAGGATTTCGTTTTTGCACTTTATGCCATTGTCTTCTTTCACTATAGACTGAAAGAAACTTGTTAGTCACTTGTCATGTCAGATCTTTGGTGCTTGTCCTGACACAGCTGTCAGCCTTCCAGCTCTGTGCAGTTCAGGGACACACAACAAAGAGCCAGGAACATGAATTATTTATTGCTCCTTGTGCGGATGAAATTCTGTGATAAGAAATTAAGACACTTCTGACAGAAGTGCTTGTTTGAAAGGAAAGATTTGGTAACACAATACATTTACTTAAAGCTTAACATTTACTTTTAGTAGCAAACATTGAAACAATAATATGACATTCAGTTGGCTATGATTTTCTCAGTTGCTTTGACTTTGAATCATGGAACCTGAGAATGCCTGGGAGGTCAGCATTTGGTTTGGTGAAACCTGTGACTTTAGAATCTCTCATACACATATTCAAAGTCTGGGCAAACTTAAAAACTTAATTTGGAAGTTTCTATTAATAAAACCATATATGTCTTTTTCAGAGTCTCTTGTACTTCACTTACAAGATGTTGTCGCAGGTGCAAAAGGGGTGTTAAGAAATATATTTATTTTATTATCTCTTTCGATGAGGAAAAGGTGAAAATATGATAGTATACCTGCAAGGAATTCCAACTATTCTTGGAAAGGGTTCTTTATTACAACTTCAACCAGAATCAGGAAGGCTGTAGAGCAGCCATCACACTTCTGCCTGTGTGTTGTGGGTTTCAGTGGTGAAAGGTGCAGCCTCTACCCTTGACATTAGACTGAGCTTTATTTTCAATGTGATCTTTATTTTCTAAAGTCACATAAAGGCATATGCTCAGATGAATAGCAGGAATCCATTTGACTACCCAAGACACCAATCTAAGATTTGCCTGTGATTTTTTGTGTTCAGTGTGTGATCTGAACTACTCTCAGATAGGTAATGAAACCCCTCAACCTGCACTTTTCTCTTGGATAATTCACAGTAAATACTTTTCACGTGTGATGGACACAGGTAAATATCAGACTGCAGTTTCTTGTCTAAGTGAAATGGATTTTAGTTGCTCCCCTCATGTGCCTACAGGCTGCCATTATCTGTGATAGTGGCTCATGTCTGTTGTAGCCCCCACACAGAGGAGATGCTGGGCTTCTCTCCTAGATGCCTAATAGTAGGTTTATCACTGCCATTTTCCCCCACATGCTGAGGACTACTTCTGTTTGACATGCAAAGCCTTGGCTTTTCAAACTTGTCTCTGCTCTGGCCTTGAACATAATAATCACATAAGAATTACAACAGCTTTTTGTAGAACTTGACTTTTAATCATATCAACCCCCCATAAAGAATTCACTATCTCTTAGAGTGGTTCTTTTATATAAATAAATATTCCCAGCAGTTTACTTATCAGGCAAATTTTCCTCATTTAAGGAAACTGGCTGAAAGTGAGGGTACATGGATGTGTCAGACTTCTAGGTCTGAGCTATTCACCTGAGTTTTCTTGTACAAACAATGGTGGAAAATTTACACTTCCAGCGGCAGATCATCTTGTCCAAAGGGAGTTGCTTGAGCTGGGTTTTAGGGGGATTGAAAATGCTCTGAATTTTGTCAGTCAAAATCAAAGAGGGTTGTAGCAGGACTAGACACAACTTGAGGTGTCTTAGCTTTCATATGAGGTGCAGTCCCACTAAGGAGGATTCTGCAAGTGCAGCTCTTCTGAAAAAGAGAAATGGATTTGAGTTGAAGTCACATGAAACAATGTAGACACAGATGCCCCTTCCCCTTTCTTTCCCACAACAGAGGTTTTTGCAGTAGAGTAGGAAATAGGCTATTAGTTCACTTGGTAATAGGGGGCAAATGACCCTCCCTAATGGAAGATTGAATGGGAAGCTGTAGATGGAAAGTATAGAGTGTTTTCTATCTTTTGGATAGAAACCAGGTAAATGGTTAAACCTTCATATGCTTCTGGCCTTCAGTAGCCAGGCAGTCTCTGCCTGAGTCAGCTGGTCCCTTCTGCAGCTCGTGATCTCTCCCACCCCTTCATTCCAAAAACATGGCACATGTTAAATTTTTCCCTCAATTTTTCACTTTTGAGGATGGAATGTAATTCTGGGTGCATAACAGATAATAGGGAAAATCTGAGCAGTTTTTGCAGCCTTGCTTAATTGCTTTTCCTAGATAGACCTTGGCATAGAGATGAGTAAGATCTCTGAGTTTCCCTGAAACCCAATCTGTGAGAGGCAGAACTGCAGCAAATAGAAATGAAAATGTATGAAGAACAGCAGATTCTTATTAGCCACAACGTTCCTAAAAATACAGCACTAAAAGTGTGACTGTGTTGTTATCAGGCAAGTTATAATTATCGAATAATCACTTACCAGCTCCAAGTTCCATCCACTGAAGAGTGTTATTTAAATCAGCACTGTGTCACCTCTGTGGCTGTTGATCAGAACACAGGCAGAATATAAAAGCAAATATTCTGTAAGTTTTCAAGTACAAAGTACCCTAGAAAAGCCTGGCTTTCTTTTGCTGTGTTTGCATCCTTATGAAAAGCAGATGGCAGTAAATGAGGACTGCCTTGGGAATGGGGTGCTGGAGGCTGTTGCTGATGATGGTGCCTGGAGCAGGAAGAGGGTGCAATGTAGGGGCAGCCCACTGGGCACAGCCACTGGGAGCCCAGTGTACTCAGTGTATCAAATGTTGGTGCCTAGGAATAATTCCAGAAGGAAATTCTGAGATTTCCAATGTAGGCACGTTTGAATTCATAATAATTTCACTGCACTAGATGTAGTGTCACATCCCATCAGTATTCTGGGTTACTAGAATATGGCTCACAGGTTTTGGTTTAGTTTGGGGGTTTTTTTGTTTGCTTTCGGATTAGTTTTTTTTTATTACTAAATCAAACTGTAAAACTAGAAGACTACATAATAGACAGTAAGAAAATGTGTATCTCTGTTCCTATGACACAGTTGGAAAGATATAGATAATATGAAAAATTTACAAGATATCCATTAGACTGGGAAAAAATAGTGTGTGCTGCTTTCTCAATGTTCATGTACTGACGAAAAATGTTTGAGCAGTTTCTAATGCAAGCAGTATTTAAAATTCAAGTTGTAAATATTACAATACAGCAAATAAGAAGAAATCATGAAGGTAAAATCTGAAAATTGAGAGTACTTTTCTGTGGAATTGTAAAAAGCCCCGACAGGATTAAAATATAATGCCTTATGAACAGAACTTCTTTTTACTTCTATTTACAGCTATTATAGAATTATTTCTGCTGAAGGAAAATACATCTAATTTGGCAATTATATTTACTGAAAAAACATAAATACCCTATTAATTTAAAAAAGAAATTATCTTTCTACCAATCCACTGGAGCATTTTCCTTTAAATCAAAAAAGGAAGAAGCAGAAGACTGTTCGGGAGAAGAGTTTTGAGGAATGCCATACATTTTCCTGAGCTGTTTTGGGTTCCATATTGCTTCCTGTTATAATGTTATCAGTCTTCTGGAGGTAGATTTGTGGTCTTTTTTAACACTAGCATGAGGGTGCTGAAAATTTTTATTCCATTACAAAAATTATAGGGTTTGCTACTCTATGAAAAGGTTGTAAAATAAATTACATTTTAGTAAAAAAGTCTTTGCTGTTATTTCAAATTGTAAAGTTGTTAAACCAGATGAATTCATTTCTTTTCCAGATGACACGAAGACGCATCCCTGGATATCTAAAGTGTGCTCCTGTAAGGTGTGTTAGAGAAACCTATTTAGCTGAAAGAAGATGTACAAGGACAGCCATGAAACAGGACATCTGTGGGTGGCATGGACATGAAATGACTTCTTGTATTTATTATGGTATACTTTTAACAGTTCATTTTCAGAAGAAATACCTTCCATAAGATCCACTTCTTTTGACTGATTTATTGGCTTCAATTCACAATTCCCTCACTAATAGATTTACATATATTTAGCTATATCTAGGTAGTTTTAACATAGAAAATATCAGCTCTTCATTTTTAGATGTTTTTCATTTATTTATGCAATGATCCCAAATCTTACAACTTTGATTGACCATTAAACAGTTGCATCAATTTTAGTGTTGTTTTACGTACATCAAATTTAAACTTTTCTCTCTCCTTGCTTCTGACTTTTATTACCAAAAGCATTTTAGCACTGAGCAAAACCAAATACGTTTCTAATAATTAGAAAATTTGCTTGTATTTAAAGGAAAAAAAATGCACATTTTGAATGAAACATGGAATATTTAGAAATAACTAAAATACAAAGAATGTTCTGTGCACAGGAGAGGATGGGAAATAGATAACAAATCTGGTCATGTCTAGGATGTAAATTTTCCTGTTATATAAGTACTGCCATCACCATCATCTGTAGAAATGTACTACCAATATGAAGTTGAAGAAGCCCATTGGAGTCCTTTTTTGAAATGATACACTTCATTGAACATCTATTTGTACTCATTGGGAAAAGCAGCTATACATTTTTTTCCTTCTTTAAAAAAAATATATCATTATGTTTGTAGAATATGTGCAGCTGATTAGATTCATTTATCACCTCACGTTCTGGGGGATTTAGGCTGTTTGACAAATAATGGCCATTCAGAGAAGGAAGTTCACTTTCTGTGTTACCAGTAGTTGGAGAGTTAATGGATTGAAAGGGACTTGAGGATGTGACTTTCTGGATCTGTACCTTGTGGTGGAAATCCTGGTCTGATGTTATCCTTTCTAGTTGTCACTTTAGCTGTAAGTTGCCTTTACTATGAGGGTGGAAATTCTTTGGTGTGAAATATTCTCTGGTAATGAATTCCTTCCTTGTGTAGAAAGGTCACAGCTGTGGAAGTGATAAAACCAGGTTTCTGTTGCCACACTATGGCCTGAATTTGATTCAACATGATACAGACACAAAACCTTCTTTCTTCTGCTTTCTCCTATCCCAGGAGTCCATGTCCCTAAGTGCAGAGTATGGCAGTGAGGCCTTCAGAAACACCGGGTGGAAGGGCCTTGTGAGAATCAGTATCTCAGTTTTTATTCAGCTAAAGAATTTATCATTAAAATTGACTGCAATCCAGAGAAGATAAAGATATATAACATTATTTTTCTTTAACAGTAAATACCATGTAGAAAAATGGCATCTTTTAACGGAAAAGTCATTGGTTTTCACACATTTGGCATTTTTCAGAAACAACTTTCCTTATTCTTAGAAGGTATTTTCCTCTGTAAAATGTATCTTTTGTTCATATGAGGTTGTACTTGAATTATGGTGACTAAACAGAATGTCGAGTGCTATGGCTTCATTCTTGCACTTCTTGTGATGGATGTGTGGAATAATATAATTGAGGTATTTGTGCTTGTACAACACAACTGAGAGCAGAACATGTCTTCAGCTGACATTTCTCCTCTTAACTTTCATGGCTAAATCAGAGTTGCAAACATCTAGAAGGTAAAAATAAAATTGCAAATATATCTGCAGGAACTTAGTAGCCCTTCAAGAACTTTGCAGACAGTAGAACAAATGACAAAGGATGGACCTGGCTCTCTCCTTTGCTCCACATCCGTGTAAACAGCCTCATCCAGTTTGTGGCAGCAGATCTTCCATTGGCACTGAAAAGCCCCTTCACAAGAATCGCTGCTCTGCAGCAGCATCTGCTCACTTGGGCCAGCTCTGCTCCTGGTGCCAAGGCAACAAATCTTTTTAAAACTCTTTCAGTAGATAGTTTAAAAACGGATGTGCTCAAAGAGGTCTCATAGCTCAAGGAATTGGCATTGTCCATAACACCCAGGACCGCTGTAATAGCAATTACATTTGTGCAACACAATATTTGATTGCTTGTCTTTAATTCTGCAAAGCAGTGCACATCAGCAGCCTGCCAATAAAGCCAGCCCTCTGGAATGGCTTGTAGGGAGGTGATTGGTGTTTGGCACATGCTTATGCGTGCTTTGTGCTAATTACAATTGCAGTATGAGTAAGGTAAGGCAGGAACTTTTTTTATTAGGTACATTTATTTCCCAGTAAAGCAAATATATTTCCCATGTCTTCTGGATGTCTTTCAAACAACCAACTTTATTAATATGTGCTCACGACGAACTCTCACTTAGAGAAATCTTCTTGCAACAAAGTGACAATTTCAGAGCTGAATACAAAACCACGTATGAACCTCCTGCAAGTTTCTAAGCTGAACTGAAGGAACCTTTCTATACTACTGTGGTCTGATGTACCACTGCATTCATGCTTATGGAGATTGATTTTACAACGAGGTTGCAAGGTAATTAGGAATATATTTTTCTGTTGTGTTACACTGAAGGGATCCTGCCAAAAAGAGTAATATTTTAGAGTAGTTGTATAAATTTTAGATATGGGGTAAAAAATTCATGAATACCTGAACTCTTAAGGAGTGTGGTGGTTTGGGGTGGGTTGGGTTTTTTCCATCCAGAAGTCACGGGGTCCAATTGCCTGTACGGCTCAAGCTCTGGTTTCACAGGGGAATTTCTCCCTGCTCCTGCCACATCCTTTTCTGCCTCCTCCTTTGCACTAGTGCTCGTGTGAGCAGGCTGTGGCAAGACAAGCACTGGCCTCAGTGTAAAGAGCAGAGGAGGAACAGGCAATTCAGGGTGGAAATGTGGGACAGTCCACACACACATCAGCATGAAACTGGAGGTTTAGGGTGCTGTATGCAGGGATCTTTCTGGAACGTAGGTTTTCAGCTTTCAAATCCTGAAGGGATTTTTTCCATTATGTGCATAACTCATTGTATTATTAAAAAAAAAAATCAAAAGGCACTTACTGGTTTATTATTAGCTCAAGCTAAAACTCATTGACATCTCTTTTATTTGAGGGATTTTGAGTTTTCCAAGTGATTCATACTTGCTAAATGGTCACTGACTTAGATTCCTCCCTAAAGTTTGAACTGTTCATTTATGGTTCCAGATCCAAGCATTATGTTTTGAAATCTCTTGTGCTATTTACATATTTTAAATTTGATCACTGTAATAAACTGCTTCCATTTATGGGTTGTATTTTGTTGAGCAATGCCCTTCCCCAATCCAATGAAAGATGGGACTTGAAATATATATATGGGATTCTGTGTCCCTTTGAAACAAAGACACACTTTAACAAAACCACTGTGCAGCAGTGCTACAAGACAACATCAGCAATCTAGGAAGGGAAAGGATTTTGCAAGTCTGACTGAGCTGAAGTGCTGAAAATTCAGAAAAGAATGGGACAGGTTCAGTCAGCAACATTGCCTCTCTCCAGGATTTTACTCCTTTTGGAAGAGCATGTTCTCTGAAGGCAGACTGGGGCAGCAAACTCCAGCCCAGTTCCAAAGTCATTGTGCCAGTGCTGAATGGCATCACATGCACATTCTTGATGGGAGATCTGGGATAACAAATTCCTGCTTCTCATGATAGATATTTCTGCTGGATTTTGCAGGCCATTCTTCTTGCCTGACAAAAGGATGCAGAGGAATTTCAAGGCCTGGTCTTCTGCTTTTTCCTTCCTCATAGGGTACTCAGTCTGAGCTGCTAGGCAAAGCTCTGAGCATTATTATTAGCATTTGAGTTATCATCTGAATTCATAGATCCCCAAAGTGAAAATTCATCACTCTTGTTTTTGAAGAAGTAATTCTAAACCTGGAGGCAACATAAAATAACCCAAGACTGTCTCACTGGTGTCCATGGGAAGTTTTTTCCTGAATGACACCTGCTGGAAGGTCTCAGGTATGTCTGACAACTGTGTGTGTCACATCCAGACTACAGTCCGTGTCTTCTGATGAATCTGAGCGTCCTGGACATGGTGTGGTCGGTAAGTACAAAGTTCAACTAAGGTTTTAAGGTGAAGCAGTGAGAGCTGCTAAACAATATTGAAAATTATGGAATGTAGCAAACATCTGCAGAGTTTTTTAGAGTGGGCTGTGCATTTGACAAAAATTCTTACACAGTACAAATTTAATTACACTTATCTTTTCCTTTCATGTAATTCTAGAAGACTTAACTTGAAAATGCAACATTTTGCAAACTGAATTTACATTCTGTCTTGAGAATATAACAATAAAAACTGGTTTTCTTCCTCTGCAATACTCTTAATAAGACAGTTATGAAAAATAGCCTCACCAGAGTAAGTAGTATATGTAAGTAGTATATGTTGTTTCATTAGGTACATTTACAACAGGGAGATTTTTTTCTAGTTTTTTTTTTTTTTTTTTAGCATCTGAAAGCATAATACTCATCAGAAAAAATATTAACAATATCCAATGCCAATAAAACAGTAATATTTTCCTTATTTATTCTCAAATTTTATCTAAACAATAAGTAATCTTTTTGATAATAAGGACCTGGGGAATTTGTACCCTAAATCATTATAAATTTTCACCAGAAACTCAGGTTCATAAAAGATTCCATTTCGGAACTTTATTTTCTATAATCACCCTGACCTGCAGACTTAAAGCTCTGCCCAGTAAATGTAACATCCATATTTTTGTTGTTTGTTTTGGTTTATAGTCTTCCTGCCATGTAGATGGCAGCAGCACTCAAGCCTTGAAATTCACTCCAGCTTTTTCTTGAGTTTATCTGAAAACCCACGTTTAAGAATATTATTGCTGAGAATGCACTGAAAGCATGATTACTTTAAAGATGGATATCAGTTCAGTAATGTGTACGTCTGAAGAAGCTTTTAACATCATAATACAAGTGTTTAAAAGAGAGTAAGTCATATCTGTCTGTATTGATACAGTTGCCACTGGGGTTTTTTGTACATTTTAACATATTGTTTTCTGTCAATTAAATTGCTGGTGTTCTTTTAATTGCATTAGTTTGCAAGATGCCCAGGATGTTTCTGAAAGTTCAGAATTGTTAAGATTTACAAAGACAGTCCCCATGTGTAATTCCTTGCAGAATGAGAAGCAGCCAGCAGGTGCTTGGGCAGGAAAGTGTTGACTCGGGGCATCCTTGTCGATGATACAAAGAGGAAGAACAGAGAAAGGTAGTGGGGTACACAGTGTAGAATTCTGTGCTATGAACTCTTCTAATAACAGTGCTTTATAGAAAATGTCATGAATTATCCTGGAAAAATACATTTTGAAGGTCCATATATTTTTTGCCTTGGCATAGTGTGGAATTGTCTGCACTGACATTTACTTTGGCTAAGAAGTTGAGAGAGATTTTCAAAGAGAAGCCACAAAACTGAGACCCAGAATCAAAGCTGTTCACCAACCTTAGTCTCTGCAGCATCAGCTGAAACCTCAGGAAGATTTTGTGGGATCATCTTCAGGCCCTCAGAGATAAAAGCAGGTGCCACACATGTGACTGTGCACAAAGGGAAAAACTAGCACAAAAAAGCATAATGATGGTAGTACCTTGAACTAGAAAATACTGTTTAAATGCTGGAGGCAAACAGTAGTGTTTCAGTAAACTGTCAGAAAAAGTATATCAACAATAGCTCCCTCAGTGCTTTTAACCAGTAGCAGCTGAAGTAAGAGGGAGATTAAATATCTGATGGACAGCATTTCTCATTCCATAGGATCCTGTCTGAGGATGCATTTGGTGGAGGTTTAATCTACACCAGTAGTATGGAATCAGCTAAGGGAACAGGGAAGGTGGGCAGACTGTAGCACTTAAACCCTTGTCATCCAACTGCCACAGCTACAGTTTTGGACAGCTCTCCATTCCTCTGTTCCTCCTATTCCTATACATTCTCTGTTCCTCTGTTCTAGCCTCTGCAGAAGCTGGGAGAGAAGCAGGAACCAGTATTTCTCTGATGCCCTTGCTATGTGGTATGAAGCAGAAACCCTTGGCCCAGTATATCATCCAGTCACTAGTCAGGCAGATGATCTGAAGAGGACAGATTCCACACTGGAGGGTTTATCACAGCTCCAAGCTGGACTCAGTGGATGGTCTGTGACCAAACAGGCTCCTAATGCCTGATGGAGGTATGACCAAAAACACATTACAGATGTCATGACACTTGTCCTGGAGTGACAGCATTCCTTCTCCTTAAGTACTGCTTCAGGTTAAGGACTTCCAAAGGGAAAGTATGGCTTCTTGGCTGATAGAATTTGTAACAGTAAAAGCAGATTCAGCAGTGATGAGAAAAGAGCAGCAGCAGGATATGTGTTGTGTCCAAGCACTGGGACAGACAGCCTTTGTCTCTCCTACACATTGTTGAGTACAGTGCGTTGGACATTGGTAATGGGAAAAGCACTTCCCTTCTTAAATGCCTTCCAGACTAAGGCATGCCAAACACAAACATATTTTATCTGCTTATAGTATATGTTTTGGAGATTTGATGGGTTTTACTTCTCACTTCATAGCATCCATTAAATCGGTCTTAGATTCCATTCCAGTGAGCAAATATTTGTCAGAAAACTGCTTCAAGGTCTCCCAAATCCACTTTTTTTTTTTCTTTTCATAATTATACCACTGCTTAATAAAAAATATCTTTGCACCTTTACTCTGTCTCACTGGTAACACACTCAATTTAGTTATGGGAGAGTTCTGTGCCTTGTAACCAAACATGCATTTATATTCAGAATTCGTATCAGTGCTGATTATTCACGGCCTATAAAGGAAATATATTTCAAAAGCTCTTGGAAACTTAAAATAACTATCTCTATGTTAACATTTTGTCTGTGAAATGGAAATACTTGCAAGGCCCTACCTCACAGAAGTTTTGTAAGGATAGATAAAGGGCTGTATGGATGGTCATGGCATTCTGTAAGTAAAATACACAACCAAAATTGCATAATAAAAATATTGGTAGATTTTCATTATCCATGAAGCAGCAGAATCACCTGAGTAATATGATACAGAACTCTGAGAACTTTCAAACATGGCTTTCCTCAGAGATACTTTTGCAGAAGCACCTTGGAGTTTAACTGCTCCTTGGAAACTTGAGATTTGCAGCAATAACATTTCAAGCTTTTAAAGAAAGTGATGAACAATGTTAATGGATTGGATACTGAGAAAATATCAGAGAAGACATCACAAGTGAAGACTCATTCCAGGCACTCTTTCTTATATTTGTTGCTTTAGTTATACGAAGTGACAGCCCAATGAATCACTGGGTGGTCTTTTGGTCTGACAATTTGGGTATTGTCCAAGCAATTAACAGGCAGCCAGCCAGTTGCAGTGGCTACTGATTAAATTACAGAGGTTCTTTGGTGGTTTCCATAAAGAAATCTCTGGGAAGAGTTAGATGGATCTACCATCTATCATATGACAAGCAAGTGTCTGACTATGCATACATGTTTATTCCAATAAATACTTAAGAATATTATGTTACTTGAGAAAAACATTCCATGCTTTTGGTTTCTCCTATACTAACTCTGTGCATGAGGAGAATTGATGATATTGTTGGGGTAAACCTTTATACGCTTTTTTGTAGGAGATTTTAGAAATGTCTTTCCTCATATCTTAAGCCACAGCTCTGACTGCATGAATACTTCACAGGTTTCACTCTAGATTTTTCATTTCAAAATAACTTCTCTTATTTAAGTCCTTTAAGCAGATACTGTTGTTAATAATGTTTTGCATAGCCCGTGGAGCATGTAACACCCATGTTACTCCACTTTTTTGCAATGCCTAAATCTATAGAGGCTCATCTCTGTTTCTGCTATTTGGCTGTCCATTTTTTGTCTCCTGTGTGGGAAAAATCTATCAAATTTTTTCCAGAATTTTGAGGTTTTTCTTGCTCCTATGATAACCAGTGGTTAAAATTCCACAGGGACAGAACAAGATAAAAGCAGTAATAGGGAAAAATAAGAAGAAATAAACTCTATTAGCTAGAGTAAATATACCAGCATGGCCAAATTATGATCACACTGACCTCCAAGCTGCACTCTGGACTTTTATGTTAATTCTGAACAGTGCTCTGATGGTATAGATGTAAAAGTCAATACACTAGGAAGACTGGGAATTTCTGGGAATTTCTATAGGATACATATAGTCATAACTGCAATCCTGCAGTTGTTGGGTACAGTACCCCCTGCACTGAGCTCACATGGGGTATTTTTGAATGGGTTATGGCACTAGAAAAAGAATCTCAGCAACATTAAGTTTTCTTAAGCATTTAACCTTTTTCTGGGGGTAATATTTTTGGATTAGGCAGGAGAGTGTCCTTGCTGGTGAGCAGAAAGGGGATGTACAGAAGTAGTTCTGTACATTTTAATGTTTTTACAGCTTCTGTACTAAGACACCGGGAATAGGTTTTGCCAAGGTTCTAACAAATTCTGTCCCCACAGTAGATTACTCCTGTTTATTTACCCAGTTCCAGACCACATCCTCCAGCAGCTTTTACTCAGCCAAAGCTGCTTCCAAAAGGGCTCAGGGGCATCACTCGGTCAGCAGCAATCAGTGGGTTAATACAGCCTGGCTTCTGCCTCTCTCAGATGTTCAGGAGAAGATAATGAGGCAGGGGTAGAGACTGCAGGTTAATGAGATATCCCAACTGGAAGACAGAAATCTGAGAGGAGAGACTTGGGAAGCAGAAGAGGAAGTTGGAGGGTCTTTATATTTAGGTGTTACTCAGTTGAGAGAATTGCTGGGGCAGGATTGTTTTCCAGTACTATAAAGACCATTTGATCTGTTAGAGCACAGCTGAAATTACTCATCTACCTGGCAAAAGCCTGTCTTTTACACTCCTATTAAATCAATACTGAACTACATTCAGAACTCAGTTATGCTAAAAAGAAGTGCCCCTCCCTCCCCAAAACCCCATCAAAACACCAAATTCCAAAGGCACCCATCTTAGAATAAACCCTGGAATCTCTCTAACAAATTCTAAACAGTGCTTGAGTAAGCATTGTTAGAAACATCTGTCATGCATTTAAATAAAATCTATTAATAAAAAGAATGAGTAGAACTTAGACAAGTATGGAGAGGTAATACAGTAAAACAAATGGCCCTACTACAGGAAGCTGTTGTACTGTGCTGTTTGGAATATCATCAAGAAAGCAGCTTACCTTTCAGCTGAGCCTTTTCAATAATCCTGGGCTGTAAATGATGCACCCATGTAAATAACTCTGACAGTTGCACTTTGACCATATAATATGAAAAATAGCTACTTCTCTATAATCACATTGTCAAAAAATTCCTCCTTCTTATCAGTATGCGACCTCCTGCTACAGAGAAGCAGAATGCAGAGCAATCTCCACAGTCTGCAGTGCTCAAGATACTATTCTTACTGTTATTATCAGCAGTGACGATTATCTCTAAATGCTCAACACTAAATCCAAAGGAATAAATGGAAACATTTTTCCTAAGTGGGGTATAACAATACCTGACATTTATATAGCACCTTTCATCTGTAAGAATCCCAAAGTGCTCTACAAAGTCTGCTGGGATCACTTCACCCACCACAGAAATGTAGCTATCTCTACGGTGAAATTCAACTTCTATTCCACACCAGTGCCATTGCACAACGGTGTTTTGGAAAAAAGTGACAACTAAGTGAAATGCATTGAACTGTTCTTGTGAAAGCTGTCATGGGGTCCTCTGTGACAGCCCATGGGTAAAGCTTTGCAGTGGCATCTGGAACAAAAAACAGCAGACACTTCATCCTCCTCTGCCCTCGGACACTTCCTTCCCAGCAAGCACACAGCTGTTCTCTTTCTGTTCTCAGAACTATCGGTTGAAATATTATCAGTGAATGAAATTCTACTAATGAAATTAGTACTGTTAAACCTGGGTATCTCAAGTTATTCTGAGAAAGTAAGTAATAATGAAAACAGAATGCTTAACATTTTATAGGACAAAAGTGGGTGTAAACACTGTACAACTGTACATCTCTGACAACCTTGGTCTATTGAGCCTGACACTGAGTACTAATCTATGTTTTCTTATGAGGTATTTATTTTTTTTTGTCTTACTACTGTACCTATGTATTTAAATGAGCAGATATGACTGGGCCCTCAACGTAAGGTGACCACAGAAACAGATCTGTACTGGTAAAGTAGAGTAAGGTAACATTCTCGGGTATGGGAAATTACATATATTGACAAAATAATGGAACAATCTCTATGCAAATGGTATGCACAGAATGATGGAGTATATGTTAAGCATAGCATTTGTATTTGTACATTCCTGGATGTGCTAAAAGTCAGTATAAAAGTGGATTGGATCCTCTTCAAGGGAAATGCATAGTATGCAATATGAGTAATCTTGAAAGTGCTCTACCAATATTAATCAAATCACAGAGCTGAAAATACATGTTCTTGCTAGAGTTTCCTGTTACATTTTCATCTCACAGAAGTATGGGAACAAGCCCAGCCAGGAGACGTGAACTCTGCTGAATTTTGGAGAGCTTAGCTCTTGCTGCTGATACAGATTTGATCTCTCCAACTCAGGTTTATGTCTGTAATATGTCACTTTAAAAAAAATCAAGATCCCATATGGGTCTATTCCACTGCAGTGTTATTATTTTATCTTATATGTCATCTCCTCTGTGGTCTTGGCTCTTCTTTGGCAGAATGTGAGTTTGCTTTCTTTCAAACCTGGGGAAATATTAGACATAAGTCACCACTGAACTGTAGAATGTGTGTGGAAATTAGCTAAGTAGACAGAACCACTTTACTGCTGAGAATATAGTGGTCTCTGCTCTTCCACAGCTACAGAAGAGAAAGAGAATCACAAGTGTTTCAGAAGTTACTGACCTTTTTAAACTAAGCAGTTATATATCTTTGTTGTTATATTTCTTTAATAGAACCAATTCATATAAGTCGTTATTATATTAAGAGCTTAAATGTAATTTTTCCTCTCCTAAGAAGCTTCATTGTACTTTTCAAATAGGGTTAAACTATAGAATGAAGCCTAAAGAAACAGCAGTAACTGTGAATCTACCACGAGATATTTTGAGCGGCATCTTAAGAATGCAGGGTGTGAATAGACCATCAGAGTTTATCTTGAACATAAATGTGGAAAATTCTACTACCAGAGAAACAAAATTATATATGCTTATGATGAACGTTTGGCTCCTGAAACTTGTATGTGAAGGTGTAGAATAAAGATGTTAAAGTAAAATATTTACTAGATTTTCAAAAGGCATTAAAATTTAGGGTTGTAAATTTATACGGAAAACATCATGTTTATTTGCTGGGACCCCACTGAAACAGCCTTACTGATTCTAAAGTAATTTGAGTCAAGTCTTGTATGTATGTATAATGTGCATATGTATAAATATTTATTTATATCCACTACTGTAAATTCCATATTGAGTCCTATTTTAAAAGTGAATGTGAAGATTGCAGTTATATTAGGAAATGCCAGCTGGAGGAGTGCAAAAAGGATGGTTGTGGCAATGCTTAATTCTTCCCACTGCATGAGTGCATTGCACACCAATCTTTATGTGTATTAGCCCATGTCCATTCGTAATCAATAATACTGCCTCATCAAACTCTTCTATACTTTTATATACATGTGTGTTTAGCACTCTTAGAGGTATTTTAAAGATAAATGTGTCTAATTTTGGTTCTGACAATCAGACCACAAAAATGCAATTGATAGATTTGGCTTCACATTTGAAATGTTAACCCATTACAAGGCAGGTCTTAGCAAATATACCAACACAGAAAAATAGAAGGATCTTACCCCTTATTTTTCCCGTCTTCGAAGACTTGATCTTTTAGGCTGAAATTTTATATTTAATTATTATTTGACAACTGCATCTTCAGTAAAAGCTGCATCCTCCTTAAATTTTCCGAGTTTTTTTTCTTTTAGTTGACAGACAGTTGCTAATCACATGTATAATACCCTGAGCAAATTTCAGGCCATATGGGGATAGGATGGCTTCCTGCATATTTTACCCCCTTCCACCTTTTTTTTTCCCAGTTTATATGAGAGACTGCTTGCATTTGTGGATGAGTGCTGTGATGTGTATTGTCTGGGATAAGAAGAGAGATCATGTGAATGTTAAGCTTTTAAACATAGATGGTGAAGTTTTACTGAGGCTTTCAAATTCACACATACAAAGACAACATTTACTGCTCTCTCTGCTTGCTTTGAAGCTCTTTGCAAAGAATCTGCTGAGCACACACGCTAAAATATTCTTTATACCAATCCTGGAGAGATATTTTGCATTTGCCTGGCAGACAGGATAGGGCAGGTTGTCCCCAAATGCTGGGCTGGGCTGTGCTGGCAACATCTGTGCTTGTGTGCAGGGGGGTGTCAGAGTCTTCAGCCAGTATGAGAGAATGTCATGAGGGCTCCAGGGAGATCCTTTTGAGAAGAATCATCCACTCTTGGGACTGGATTCTGAGTTTTAAAGCTTCGGCATACGGACTGTAATCTCTGAGTTGCCTTAACAGAAAGCAAATTCCATGACTTCCTCTGCAAGGTCTGTTTGACTTTGCTGGAGGAAGAACGCGTGTTCAAAGCTGGCCCAGCAATCATCATTCATCACGCTGTCAGTCGCACTCAGATACCAAGGTACCCTCAACAAACCTTTTGTATCATAACCTCTAGGCTGGTTATTAGTGTTTCCCACAAAGTTCCAGTAGTCATAGGACATTTTGTGAACTTCATGGGATTTATATTAACTCATAGCAATCTTTGCAAGGTTGCCAGAAGGCGTAAGGAAACTAATGATTAACTAGATTCTTCTTAGTAATTTAGAAATATTGATGAGTGCTAGTTCAAGTTGCTGCTACCAGCAGTGTATTACTTGCAGTGCTTGACTCCTGATAAGAAGGAAGTCTTCTATACTCAACACGATCTTACTTTTCCTTATTTCATATTTTTTGATGTGCAAAATGCTGTTGTTGTTATACCCCTGTCAAAATTCATTTTCAGCAGCTGCTGAAATATTTAAATCCTGCCAAAGACTGTCATCAGCTGTATAGTCCTGAGTCTAAAGCAGATGCAGTATTCTCTTCAAAAATTATTGTAAAAAATACCATAATTATCACTAATAACGAAAAAGTATGTTACTTCACGTCTGGGACCATATGAACTAATTTGAGAAGCAGTTAATATGACCTCAGAACATGAATGAATGTTACCTTAAACTATAATTTAAGTCTTATTTTGGCATATGAAGAGAAGTTGAAAAACATTTAGATTTTGTTCAAACACTGTCTTGTGTATAGTTCAGGAAAATGTACATGTCTGATAAGGGCAGTACCACGTGCACCTGTTCCCAGAGAAGGCTGTTTACTTAAGGCCTGAAGCAAGGGTCAGTATTGAAGAAAACTTGACAAGGACAATTTCTTACTCACCTTTAGTAGCTGACAAAGGACAATAATAATAATGATGGGTGGTTGCATTCCAAGCATTTCACTCACCTGAAACACCACAGAGTAATTTATATGTGTTTGTTTTTTGCTTTCTCCACAGTAGTACACAGCTAGCTGGGATTTCCAAAGAAGCCCAAGAAACAAAGCCTTCAGCTCTCAGAAGGAGTTACTGAGCTGCCTGAATTATGCTCATTCATCCCCAGCAGTGCTGGTTTTTTTCTGAGTCCCTGTGCTTAGGTGTGGAAGCACCACACTCCTGACACTTCCTTGGTCAATACAAGAGGTCAGTGTTTCCTGGTCAGCTTTTTTGTGGATATTCAAAATATCTAACAAATAAGAGGGACATTTATTTAGCTCTAGAAAATCTGTTCATAAGTATTTTGGGTTGAAGTAAAGTAATTTTTACTTGCTTGTAGAGCTCTCTAATCAGGATCACTTACAGCATTGTAAGATCTGGCATTACTGCATTTTGCTGCCATATCTTTTACAGAAGACAGTCTGTGTCATAAGTTTAGACCTTTATCCCTTAGCTGAACAAACAGCCCTGGAGGACAGTTGTCTGCTTTTGTGAAGGAACAAAGATTGTCTGAGCTCCCTGCTCATCCCTTGTCCCATTCTAGCAGTAAGATGCAGGATTTTAATGTACTTCCCCATGCTTTTCAGTATGTGTTCTTGTGGATTGAACATTTTTGTATGACAAGCTTGTGTGTCCATCTGACTCACTCTCTGATTTTGAGCTGTGGATCAGTTTTTCCATGATGCCTTTAGAAAGACAGAGGTATCAGTTGAGCAAGCCAGAGCAGGCAGTTTCCTGTAATCATCTATGCCATCATCTGTGCTGGATCATGGCAGCAGCTGATCAATAGAGGAGTATTTAAATATGTTAGAGCCTGAATCTGATATTCTACATGTTTAACTGCATAAACAGATCAATGGGACAGGATTGATCTCCATTGATATTTGGCAGTTTTCAAATACAATTAAACCACATTTGGAGTACTGAAAGCACTTGAAATAAACAACTGAGCACTATTTATAATTTAAAGAGCTACTCAAAAAGTTTAATAGATCAAGTGGTTGTTTCAACAATGCCAGTGTCAAGGGAAAATTTGAAATCCATATGCTGTGTATAAATAGCAAACTGAAATTGATGGCAAACTGAAATTCAATGTGTTCTTTAGCACATATTACTATATACAAATATTTCAGTATTTATGAGATAAGGATATGCAATTAAATTGTCGTTAACAGATATAGATGAATGATTATGCCTGAGCAGAATCTTGCATTGGAATTATTGGACATGTTGTTGATAAAATGGCAGCCTTACCCTCCTCACATCCATGAAACAGTGGAATGCAAGAGTTGCCCAGCTGGTTTTTGGTTTCACTGATCCCTGTTGGCTGTATTCTCACTGTGTCTGACAGAGTTCTAGCAGTTCCCTGTATTCCCTGTATGCTGACACCTGGCATCTCTGTTGTTCCTTGTGAGAGCCTGGCACCACCATATGTTTAGGCTGTCATCAAAACCTATTTGCTCAACTAGTGACGATCTAAGAATGTCCTTGGGTTAGCGTTGAGGGTAATGTCATTGTCACCACAAAGGCACATCCGATAGCCAAAGGCTGCTCAGAGTGTTTGACCCATTGACATGCCAAACAAATAGGTACTGGGGGTCATAAAAAGAACCAGTGCCCACAAGTTTCCTCCCTGCCCAGTTCAACAGAGTCCCACAAAAGCAGACCAGAAGAATGGTCATTTTGGGCAATGAGATGTATTTGCCATTCTGGTCTCTCTCTGGGCAGTTTCACACAGTGACACAGATGCAGTCGTAATGAAACCTGCTGCAGGAGCTGAGGAGCTAGTCCAGAACCTACAAGGTGATTAGGAGGTTTACTTTCCAGAGAATTCTTTGCAAA
This sequence comes from Pipra filicauda, assembly GCF_003945595.2. Lineage (NCBI taxonomy): Eukaryota > Metazoa > Chordata > Aves > Passeriformes > Pipridae > Pipra > Pipra filicauda. The sequence goes on along the minus strand of NW_024104976.1, from coordinate 3,610,004 downwards.
GAAAGGCTTATGGTTTAAATCAATTTGAAATACATAAAGGAAACATGGATCTGTAAGACTACTTTCAGCTATAAACTCAGAGCAGTGCTGTAAACCCCAGGTTCTGTAAAGACATAGACTTGATTCATTACAAGGACACTGAATGTCAGCTCAGCAGTACATTTACCAGACAACTTCAGTGTGGGCATGGGAAATGCAATTTTGTGCTTTTACTGACAACATTATGAAACACAGCTAAACAGTATCTATGTGTTTTCCCTTCCCAGACATTTTGAAAATAATTCCCTATGTTTATTCTAAGGTTCACGTCCTGAAAAGTTGGGAAAGAAACTTCCACATGTACCATTTGCTTAATCCAATGCCATTGTAGAATCAAGGCTTTACTTGTGATATGAATTGCAAAGAGAAAAATATAGCAAGTTCCTTTTGTGATGGAAGAAGGACTGATTAAGCAGCATAGAGACAGTCGGGCTTCCCAGGGTATGTTTATCAGAGGGACACTGCAACCCTTGGCTCTTCAAACCTTCCCAAACCCCTCCTAGATTCTGGAGGGTTCAGAACATGCATATGAGTGTGTCCCCTCCTACTGAAAGTACACACATCTCATTCCCAAGGGAACTGCTTTTTCTGTTAATGACAGCAGCAATGCTTTTACCTGAGAGGCTGTTACAGAGTAAGATTCAGAGGATATGATCAGTATTAAGCTCTCAATTGTTCCAATGCTACCAAACTGTGTTGCACAGAGCAGCACAGTGAAAACTGTACAACAGAAATTCTTTAACATTTTACCTGCAGAGACATGGTGATGACTTATAGTACACCCTGAACAATATTTCTTCTCTGTGCTTCATCCGGACCAATAAATGCTTATGCTTCTGGATGCAGGAAGAGCTGTTTGTTCTCCTCAGCTGACAACCCATTAAAAAGAAAATAAAGTAAACATATCAGAATTAGTCCCCTAAAGCTTCCATCAACCCTTCTGCCATGAGCACTTTGCTGCTGTTTTTGTTTGGGTTTTTTTTTCCATTGCCAGCTTTTGGCATTCAGGGGCAATCTATCTTTGGGAGAGAGAATAGAATCGCTTTCCTTCCCCAGGATGTATGATCCAAGAACTAAAAATAGAGGCTATCCAGAACACTATCAGAAGGCTGCATAACAAATTCATAGCCAAAATTGTTAAAGAAATCTTCTTCAGATTCTACTGCTCAGGTGGTGAGCAGTACAATACTCTAAAAGTGAAAAAATACAAAACCTTACAGTGAGCAATTATGAGATCATTAATAAAAAGTTATTTCCTTACCCCTTGCAGCAGTGGTCAGTTTAAATACTGAACCTGTGACAGTTTCCAGAGGATAACTCTGAGGAAATACCTGAATTTTTATTATATTTCCCAAAAATAACTTGAGCTTTCTTGTTCATCATCAGAATGTAAAGAAGCACCACCAGCACAAAAAGAATCCACGAGGTGCTGCTTCACCTGAGGTTTTTGTAAAAGCCCTGGGCTTTAGGACCTACTGGAAAAGAGAACTTCAACAGCTTTCAGGCAAGCCCTTGTTTTCAGCTGATCATTACCAGTTCTGACCTTTTAAATCTGCTGCTGCTAAGGGAGAATCTCGTCTTTACAGAAAAGCTGTTCTATATTCCATTCATAGACAATGGAGAACTTAACTATATTTACTGGTATTTAACATATGGAGCATATTTGCCTGGAAGGTAGATGAAATCTCCTGCATTTAAGATCAAATCAATTTGAATTTAAGGTCACATTTGCAGAAGTCAATGTTCTGTAAAATCAAAGAAGAGCTTAATTCAACTATTTTTTTCTCTGTCAATCAACTGTGTACTTTCACACCAGTTCTGCAGCCTTCCTCCCTCAAGGAATCCTTGCACACACAACCATTCAGGCAGGAAGCATCGGCATGACTCGGGTCTTACTCACCTGAGTGGAGCTGGGAGTGTTCATGTCCGAGACAAACAGGAACTGCATTCTGCAAACTTCACATCCTTCGTTCTCACCCCCCCAAACAGTCCTGGTCAGATTGCCAAGACTCCTCACACAAGTATCTTCCCTGCTTAAAGGGAGGCTCTCAGGACCAAACCACTTTCCTTCAGATGAGATGCATCCAATTTGGAACCTCTAATTCATGTGCTTCCAGGACTAAAGAGAGAAAATAGGTTGATGTGATTTCAAGGTGAAAGTGTGTGTGTCTTCATTCATAAGCAAGTGCTGCTACTTCAAGGGAGAGGAGATTTGCAGGAATCAATGATCTGCAGTAGCTTTTTGCTTAAGGTGTAATTGCCATCCAACAGCACTGAGGGACTTTGCTGCTGCACAGGTCTGGGAAACACAAGCCCAAAATACAACTTTCTGGTTGGGAGATTTCTAATATTGGAACATTGTCTTTGCATGCTACTAACCCAGTGCCTTTTCCCCTGGAAGTCTAAACAGCAGAGGAGAGAATAGAAGCTGCTGTTGATTTTTCCTTCCACTTTCCCTGAGAAAGTGTCATACAGCAGGTCTGAAAATGACATTTATGTTGTTAATACTAATATTTTATCTTTATTTTTAAATGAAAATATTGATGACTTAGCCTTGATGAAATAATGAAAAGACATTGTCAAAGTGCAGTGGGAAAAAAAATAGTATTAATTGCTCCCCCATGGTCTAAAAGAAGAAAGCTTTTATTTTTTAACATAATGGAAACAAAACCAAATAAATAATGCAGGAAAGTGAGGAAAATTCAGAAATTTTTATTTAATGGATTTTTAAGTGACATTATTCATAGTCCATCTGGGATATTGAAATATGTCTAGCAGCATTTTCTGTTCTGGTGAAAATTTGTCAGTTATTGAGCAAATGAGTTTGAATGATAAAATAGAACAGGACAAAACACTATTATCACCAACACATTGCTAACAGATTTCAGGAAAAGTTAACAGGTAAACATGACAAACTATGAAGTTCACTTTATACTTGATGTTGTTTAGTTGTTGAGCTTTTTTACTAGATAAAATAACTTTTTATTTAAGGAAAACGCTGTTTGTACATACTTTGATAAGATGTCTTGATAAGCATTTTTGAAAACCAGTGTCTTCACATAATACTTAGAGAAAATAAGCAAGGAAAGGGGGAGGGATGTATTTTTTTCTGTATGATATGCCATATATTTGTAGACATTTCCAAGCCAAGCCTTCTTCATTTCTGGGTGTGCAGTATCTTTCACAAAAATAAGAATTCCACTTTTATCCGCAATAGCCCTTCCTAAACTAGCATTCATAAGAAATCTTCTCTGATACTCCTGAATTGACAATCTGCTTGTCCTTGGCTGCTGGGATTTGAATCTGTGCTTCCATGCAGACAGGACAGATTCACCTCTGATGTAAACCTGCTCAGTTCCAATGAAGTCAGACAAGTTCTTCCTCTTGCACCAAGGCTTCATTTGATCCTAGATGTTCAGATCACTAAGCCATCCCCTCTGGCCTAGAAATTCTCCAGGTAAAAGTTACTTTCTCACTGTGAATGCCAGTAGTCTTTTAACTCTGGAAGCTCAAGAAGTAGTAAGTGCATGTAAGGGTTTCATGAAGTGCTTCACAGGTGAAGAGGGACATCCTATTGCATTCTGAAAGTGTCTCAGATGAAGCAAAGGAAGTCTGAGGGAATGAAAGATTAGAGTATTTTTGTGACTGCTACATCAAAACCAAAAGAGTTGGGCCCTTTAGAGACGAGGGGGATCACTGTAACCCCTTTCCCTACAGCACTCACTCAGCTTTGAATCAACAGAGCTTGTAACCCTCTGACACACAGATCAATCTGAGGGGGAAGAGAGAAAGAAGGATGTAATTGTGCCAATTAATCTGGAAAGGCATCTGAGAGAACAATATCTTTAAAGAAAGCCTGTTAATGACCTTGACTAGACTAGAGTAAATCTAGAGCAATGTCACTGAAATCAAAATATCGTCCTGAACTTGCTGGTTATAAGCTGGATCAGAATTTGGCATGGAATTGGTTACTCATCCTGGACTAGCCCCTCTCAAAGGAGAATAAAAATGGCTGCAATTAATATCAATTATTACATAAAATAGCAAATAGTTTCTATTGCATAATTAGAGAACCCAATGAACTTACAATGTTTTTTCGTTACTTTTGCATTTTTCTACAAAACCCGCGATGTATTTTGAGAAAGGATTTTGTGTTGTGCTTATCAGGAAGGGAACCAGAACTGATAATGTGTACAAGTCTGATTAACAGGTATATTTCAAGACCTGCTATAGTCTGCAGAGGAGTCCGGACATCAGAAAGCAAAGTAACAGGGTCTCCAGAGCAGAAATAAAATGATGAGCCATCTATAGTTTTGATGTATTTTACATTAAAATATCAACAAGTCTGGGAAAGAAGAAAAATGCAGAGCAGAAGTTTTTACTCCTTTCTGAGAAATGGGGGCTTTTGTGAGTCCTAGGGAGCTCTGCAGCCAGAAGTCAGAGGAGCTCTCATATGCTGCTCCCTTTGCCCATGCCTCCTGTCCTACTGATGCAGAAGCAAAACCAAGCTTTTGCTCACTCCTCCTATGAGAGGGGCTACAAACCAGGCAGAGACATGCAGAATCCACTGCTTGTATGCACCTACACACCAAGGAATGTGAGGAGGTGCCTCTCATCCTCTGGTCCCTCTTCCTGATGCAGGATTTACTGGACTTATTGGAAGATACACTGACAGTAAAGCCACCGTTAACACATAATTTAAATAATCCCTGATTAACTAGTGAAATTATAATTTTAGGAAGTATTGAGTGAATTGGAAAGTGTGGAGTCCCACTGAAACATAATATTGATTTGATGCCTTTTAATTTGTTAGAGATTGTAACTAGCAATTCTATTCACCTTTTTACTCTTCCCAAGTTGTTTATTTTTGACCAGAAATAGGTGTGGATGAGAGCTGTTAATACAGACATACCAGGCACTGCCCAGACCTGAATGGTGGAATGAATGGTTTGAGGGGAACCTAAGGCAGATCAGGTCAAGGCTATTTTAGTTCCATGTTTTGCAAACCTCTCCATTTTCTAACTTTCACATTACAGTTTCTTGGAACAGCCTCCACATAAGGATAATTGTTAATGTAAATGTAAAATGTAATGTAATGTGAAACGTAAATCAGAACACAATGTCTAAGCCTTAGCCCCAAGCCACTCTGGCAGTATTGATAGCCACTGGTGGACATGCTGGAAAGAAAATGCAGAGCAACCAGCATTTTTAATTCCTTCTCTTATTTTGAAATGATAGTAAGCTTTTCAATCTGACATTATGGTACTTGGTGTAAAGGAAAGGTTTGGGAATCCTTGCTTTTTGACTGCCTTTAGCATGACCACTTGCATGGGTTCAGTTGCTTTGTGGATAAGGATTTTAACACAAAGTGCTGTAATCAAAATTCCCCCTCACTGCCCAGGGCATTAGTCCTCTCTGCCTAAATTAGAGCCTACTGGAATGGGACAAGTCTTTTAGACTCAATGGCTGCTGCCATTGTTTCTCTGACATCGCCAGACACAATGAGACATTAGGCCTGGATTTTAATCCACCTCTTTTCTTAGGAAAATGCAGTTGGGAGATTTAAGATCTGGTCCTGTAAATTCTGTCTCTCATGAGCAATCTCACTGCAGATTAAGGACTAATCATAGAAGGATTTGGAGGATTGGGCCCTTTGATTTCTCTTCATGTTAAGGCTCTTTTTTATCTGGATCATCCCGTTGATTATCCTTCTCCATCTTTTGCATATGGCTTTAGAGATAATTAGAAGGAAATAAGATTTTCTGACTTTAACTTAATCAGTAACATGTGTACTTTGAAAAGTTACATTTTTACATGACAAAGAATGCATCATCCAAAAGCAAATATCTCCAAGGTATTTGGACTTGCTTCTAACTGACAGCCTGGACGTTATCACAACTGTGGGGCTGCTCTTTGTTCTTACTCACAGACACTGTGAATGTTTGATAAATGTTACCTTTTTAATTCTTGATAACATTATGAAAATGTTAAGAAATGTTGCAGCAGATAACCTTTCTAGACCAAACAGCCACATTAACCATGTGAAGTTAATAACTGACTACAGGACATTTACTTAATTTAGCTTTAAAAAAAGTTTTGCTCACACTACTCAAACTTTCCCTTCATTTTTATCTCTTTTTCTCCAAGGCCACAGATAAGATTTTCCTCTTACTTACTTGCAGGTCAGTTTTCCATGACACTCATGTCTGCCTACAACCAAAACCAAATATTTATGGGTATGTGGGTATGAAACACCATAATGATAAATGTATGATAATTCACCAGAATGAAAGATTTCAAGACAACAGTGTTTGCTGTCTGAGCTGGACGTTTACTTAGTCTGTGTAGACAGGAGCAGGTACTTTGATATAAATCAGATGAAGTGTTTTTGAATGAATAAGTCTATACTCTGAAGTATGACTTCAGGGATCAGGACATATGGGCACACAGGTGTCATTTTGCAATGAAAGCTGCTAATGCTTTCTGTGCATGTCTAAAAACACTTTGTTTCAAGGTTGTGCTTCAGAGGATATAGCTCTGCAGGTTTCTTTTAAAGAATGAAGTGCTAAATAATGGATTAAAGGCTAAAAAAGGATTTGAAAGGTCTTCACTGTATTTTTAGCACATTTCAGTTAGACTTTTTACTCCTCAAAAGCACTCTTCCAGACTGTATTTAAATTTGAAGCGTGTCATGACATTGCATATTCTTAGAATGATTAGATAGGCTTGGAAGATTTAATGTTTAACCTTCATTAATTATTACACAGAACTCTTCATCTAAGTGAGCAGATGCTTGATTTCAAGCATTTTAGGAGTCACACTAGTTTTATTCTCAAACACTTTGTCAACCTGAGGACATAGCAGACTTTCAATAAAATCGTACTAAGTCCTGCAAAAAATATAGATAAATGCTTTGTTTTATGCAGTTTAGTAAAGAATGGAGCTACTAGAGTGTTTAAATATGATGCCTTTGCTGCCTGAAAACCTAAGCAGAAAACCTCTTCTTCATTTTTGTCATTAATAGAAGTACAGATCAGGTCCTTTCTCTGATTATGACTCACAGGAATTCTCATGGGAATCTGACAGTCAAAGCACAAGTTGACTTGTGTTGAGTGTTTGTGAATGGAGGCTTCTCCAAAGAAATTATCGACACAGACATCTCAGGAAAAGCTGTACTTTCAAGTGACCACAATCTGGTGCTGTCATTTCTTTTTCATATCCTGTTATATACAATAATGCCAGTCTACACCACCTTACATACTCATGCTACTTGAGACATATTTGGAGGGGGTAGTTTGAGGGCAGGGGTCAGGCACAACCAAGGAAAATATTCTCACCTTATTATTCATCTGTGCACTCTACCAAACAGTGCTTAACTGATTCTGAAAACCTAGAGGCTAGTTTGATGATGTCTTCCTTCAAAGAGCCCAACTCATTTGATGATCTGATATCACTGATTTTGCTCTGGGATCCCACATAAGCTCATAGGAGTGCACAACCTACTAGATTTCCAAAGGTAAAAAAAGTTATATCCAGTTATAGATGTTAAAACAACTGGTTAATAAAAATGATCTTTCAGGATTTAGTGGTAGGAACAGTAGCAAAGTCCAAAATCATCAACAAAAACTATGGGAGATGGATCAGCCCTAATTTTCTTTTCGTTCCCTTTCTGTCTTAAGACAAACGTTATTATACTATTTTTTCACCTTGTTCTGTAAGCCCACTGCCATTCTTGCAGCAAGATATGAATGACATCATCTCCTCTTTAAATTTTTGCAAAGTTCAAAGTACAAGAGAGATAGAAGAGCAGAGAAGATTATTGTTTTATGTCCTAGAAATAATTTACTATCGGTAACCACCAGGATTTGAAAGATTCGGTCCCATTTGTATTTCTTTAATGAATTAAATTAGCATTGATATCTGTTCTCATTTCCAGTGTTGCAGTCCTCAGCATTCGCAGATGTAGTTTCTTGAATTTTACTTGACGCCATTTAAAATTTAACCTGAACCACTAAATGATTTCCCTTTGTTTTCAGAGTTCTGATTTACCTTGTATATCCTGCTGTGGCATCACTGGAGATGTGCTTAACTATGGTGACCTGCTACGTCTGTCGAAGTGAACATCAAAAGACCATTTAATCACTTGTAATGTTTTTTCCTTGTCCGGGCCGGGGTTTTGTGAAGGTAGAGCTCTGCTAATGCACACTTCTGCCGGGAAGCTTCCCAAGGTGGGGCATGAGAGATGCTAAGTGGCAGAAGGAGGATGAGCAGAAGCCATTAACATTTCCCCAGCAAGGTCAAATTTGATGTTTCCTTTGTTTGTAGTATCCAAATTAAGAAGATGCTTCTCTGCTCTGAGTGTTGCCTCTACATAAACACACTCCTGGGTATCCCAGGCTGGTCACTTCTCCTCACTATTAGCCGCCCATTAACAAGCTGATTGAAAAGGACCCAGCACCGCTCCACAAAGCGCTGACTGTTTTCCAGGAAGACCAAATTTCTCATCAGCTTCATCAACACTTCAGACTATCAATACACAAAATAAACCCCTCTTGTTCTGAAAGGCTGTGATCACAGGAGAAACCTTTGCATTCTTTCCTCTTTTTTTTTTTTTATGTTTTGGGGTTTTTTTGTTTGTTTTGTTTTGTTTTTATTGCAAACATGTTGCAGGAAAAAAAGGTGTTATCTTGCTCTTTTTTTTTCTTCCTTTTTTTTTTCCCTGAAGCCAGTATTACCAGCCATTTTACTTGTACTTTACTATTATTATCTAGGTGATGGCTGTGACATGTTGATCATATATGGCAGTGAGAAAATTGATTTCCCTCAACAGAAATGCTTCCAATTTTCCATGAGCCATAATTTTATGTCCACAACAAAATAAAAGGGTCATTTTCCTTAAGATGAGGGAATTGAAATCTTTGATAAAAGCCATAGTAAATGTTGTACTTTTGATTGTGGAAACTGCAGTTTTCACAAACATCTCTGCTGTCTGTTCTCGGTGTGTGTTACAGGGGTGAGAAAAGGAGAGAGAAAGAAAGCAAAAAAACAGCTTTTGGAAAGACTGAAGTTGCTTTAAGAAGTTCTGAAAATCTACAAATTCTTCCTGGACACATTGTTTGTTTTCTTGGGGAAAACTTAGGACTCTTGGTAGCTTCCAGTCAAGCTTCTCCTTTTCAAAAATTAATCTAGTTAAAAGCATACTTCTCAATCACCTGTTTTAGGAGGGATTGTTTAACTTTATGGTATGATCTTAAAGAAATTATGAAAAATTATTTGTATAAATAAAATAAAAAAATTCTTAAGAGACTATAATCACAGTACACAAAAAAAAAAAAAAAAAAACAACAACTTTTTTTTTCTTTCTGAAGGAGGATCTCTTCTATCCTTAAATAATTCTGCAGCTTTTTTTATTAAATTACCATTTCAAAGAAAATACAGGAGCTATTGGCTGATGAGACTAAAAGCCACTTAGGGCTATTCTTCTGTCTAAAAATTACTTAAATATATAATAGGCATTTTTTTAATGTTTGTTTCTTCTTTGGTGTTCTGAGTGGCACGTAGAGGTCTGGGGAGTTGACCAGCCTGTCCACAAGCAGGGGGTTTTATTTAAATTGGGTTTGTTCAATAGTCAGAAGGAAATCTATGCTGAATCCTTGAATATTCAGGAAATCTTGAAAACTGACCTTTTGGTGCTCTTCTGCATTGATCTTTTATGTCCACAGTCCCGGGTGTGAGCAGAACACATGTGATAACGTCTCACTAGAAGTTTTTGCCTCTCTAAAACTACACTCTTTGATATCTCACTTCTATAAGATGAAAGATTCCCCTAATTGGCCTCATCTCAGTTTGGTTTGTGGAGTGGCAGGGGAATTGTGCCCAATCACAGTTGTGTTTCCAGAATTTACAGGGAAGGAGACAAGGAACTAGAGACAAAGCATGAACATTCTTTTCCCTATGTGTCTGATCTAAGTCTAGTACCTAAGGACAGATATAAAGAATAGCTTTCATCTAGTGTCAGGTAAATAAGAAGTTTTCTCTTGTTTTCATAGAAGTGAGACAGAGTTTACTTAGTTTGATGACTTTATGGTTTTTATTTGGCTGTATTCCTTCATACATTTATGATACTCTCCATGTTTTCAAAAGCTGGTGGAAACTGGTTGATAAAGCTTTAAATCAGATTTTTTTTTCAGACTTTCCTTTGCTTATAAATAAAGAAATATATGTAAGAGCCCAGCATATAAGGAACACGAGTGCAAAGTTTAATTAAGATGCTGAGATGATGTTAACATCTAAAGAGAATAGTGATTTAGAAGTCTAGTCTGTCCTTGCATGTTATATTTGTGTTGTTCACAACATCCAGAAGATGTGCATTTGACAGGAGAGTTAATCTTGTGATCTTTACCTGTTTCATCCATACTCAAGAGAGGAGAGAGATGGAGGTCAGTTCAGATGTGATTGTTTCACCAGGGACATAAACCGGAGGCAGTAAGTTATGAAACACGGATAATGTGGAAGTAAAATCACAAGAGCTTTTTTGAGACAGTAATTCTCACAAAACCAAGAAAAGTAATTCTTTCCTTTCTGGTGGAGTGAGCAAGAGAGAGGTAGACTTGTTTAGTATGACATTGTGTCTCACCAGGTAGAGCAAGATCTGTAGCACAAATGGAAGGCACTTTAGAGGCAGAAACAGATGCTAGAATGAGGCCTTTGCTTTTCTTCCTAGAACAGGCCCACTCTTGAGCTCTCCTCTTAACTATTACTTCAGAAAATAGTATAAGAATGAAAAAGTTTGGCTCTGAGGTGACATTAATACCAGCAGTGACATTATTGGTGCCTTTTGCTGTTCTCCCTCAGAGACAGGAAGAATGCAAACACACTGAAATGTTTCTGGACAGCCAATAGCAGCCTAATTTGATCTTGGAGACTGACAACCATGTTTTACATGGGTTATGTTTTGCCACTCTTTGTTGACTGTTGGGAAATGTGACTTGTAGTTTATGGTACACTGGGATCATCCATTACAGCTGAGAGTGGATGATGGGAAGCAGGATGGCAAAGGGGAGCAGTGTCTGCTGGAACGCTGAAATGGCAAGAAAAAGAGTTCATGAGAGCTACGTGTGCTTGGAAGTCTTGGGGTCCATGGTTGTGCATAGTACACACTCCCTGTCCTCCTCTTTGCTGCTTGAGGGAGACTCCTGCAGCAGCTTTTCTGGTTGTGTAAATGCAAAGCCATTCTGGGGCAGGGTGTAGGATTGTGCAGCTGTTTCCAGCTCTGAGTAGGGCAGGTTCCACCACCTGAACAATCCTGTTCACTTCAGTGAGCTCTCTTACATGTAACTGAGAAAGGAATCTGGACCAGCTTGTGTGTGCAAATCAATAAACATGTTTGTGATCCAGTTGGACTCTGACTCTTTAACAGAAGGTTTCTACATGAAACAATTTCCTGGGGATTTTTCCAAAATGCAGTTGTCAAAGTGCAACTCTTCAGGGTTCTTTGGAGCATTGGAGTCTACCTGGTTTCACCAAACAGGCAGATTTAAAATTAAAAAAAAAAAGCTGATCAATATGTACCTTATCAAATAATAACACTACTGCCTAATTCAGCTCAAATTTACCACCCTAAGTCACCTAGATCCCAGATTTCTCTACGCTAATTCCAACAGCCCTTACAGGAGGAAAATTTCAACTGGCAAATGTTTTACAAAAGACATTGTTTCTTTGAATATAACTGAGATACAAATAACTGGTATTTATAGTCAAAATGGGACAACTGCATTGAGAACAAAGTCTGAATTGAAAGGGTAAGAAACTGACATTCTGGAAAAATAAAAACCATTTTGGTGCATACTCATGCAAAAAATACCTGTGAAAGTACTGCTTTACAATGCTCCAGTTCACATCCTGTACTGTGTCCATAAAGGAAAGTAAAAATATTTGCCATTTCCATCCTTAACATTTGCCTGTTATTTTCCTCAGGGAATCTGCATTCTTTAATCCTGGATTGTTTCTACTAGGCTAAGGTTATTTTTCCTTTCCCTTGTATTTCCCTGGATCTCTGCAGATTTAGAATTTGTCAGATACCACTTTTTCTGGCAGATATATTTCCATCATCAAACTGCTATTTGTTAAGGATCGAATCCACACCTACATGATGATAGTTTGAGAGTCCTATGAGACAGAGATAATGTTGCCTTACTAACTTCTGCAGATATTTTCAAACTTTCAAGAATGGCAGGAAATGGCAGATCTTAACTGCTTTTCACTAAAAGCCCGGCTAGACTGCACCTCAAATAGAAAAAAATCTATTTGAGATGCAGGTAATTCTTAGACCCTTGTAGTTCTCCATAGAGATGTGGATTTTACACCGAAATTTTTGAGAAGCGAGGGTTAACCACAAAAAAAGAGATTAGTAAAAACTACCCTTTTAGCATACAAATTTGATAACATAAAAGTTTTCTGTAGTAAATCACTGTTTTGCAAATAGTATAGATTTTCGGGGACAAAATTAAAATAAAAATTACAGCTGGTATGATGGAATTCTCACAATTCTATAACATCAGATTTGGTGAAATATTATTGCATACTTTTACTACAGGCTGCAGATAGAGATGGCACATGTGGGGTAAGTAAAATGTTAAATTATTGCTTAAGGAGCGATAAGAGTCCTACCATCAGGGATGTAGGCAGAAAATCTTGTACAAGAGACCGGTCTTATTGCTTAGTCCTCAGCCTATAGGAGAAATTCCTAAATTCAAAGTTGGAGGTTGGAACCGAAAGGACAATTCCAAAGCTAAAGCAGAGTCCTCTACCTTTCCTTTTTAATGGGTAAAGACCTCACTGACTATTATTAGAAGTCATTTGGCACTTCAACATGCAAGAGGCACAGAGTGAGATTTTTCAAAACCATTACACATCTAATTTACATTGACTGAAGATCCCATGAGACACCTAAATACCTCTGGACAACCTTACTATGTCAATTCATAAAGCTCACTTACCTTCTTCTTTCTCACATTGAGCAAACTCCTAATTTTTACCATGTGAAACACTACAAATTCCCATTCCCTCGATTAGGAGGCCTCGTAACACGTAAATAATTTTCAACTACTATGGAAAACCTTTGTAAGCAACTCTTTTTTTTTTTCCCTTTTTTTTAATATTTGTTGTAGCTCTCTGCAGTCCCCCTGCAGCTGAGCCTGTGGATCAGATTCAGACCAAGGCAGTGTGATGCAACAAGCTGAATTTCTTGACTGACCTTCAGCTTTCTCCCTCCGTGGCAATATACAGCTTTCTGTTCTGCTAAGTGAAAGTCAGAAACAGGGCCAAGTGAAAAGCAGTTCTTTTCACTATTTTGCAGAAACAACAAAAAGGTTGCTTCTTTATGTGAGAAATTCTTTTGCTCATCTCTACTGGAGACTGAATTGTTTATTGTATTGACTGCACATCTTTGTGGGCTGGGTTTTAACAGATATGACAATTTATCTGTATCAAGGATTGGGGGAGGCTTGCTGTTTTGATACATTAAATACCTTTGCAATCATTTTTTTTTCTTTCTATCTTTCTCTCTCTCTCTCTCTCTTTTTTTAAGCACTAAATCTCAGCATGACTGTATCCTGCAGTGGAAAATTACTACCCATACAGAAATGTGCCTTGTTGCATTACAGTTGTATATTTGAAGACTCAAAGCTCTATCTGCAGCACAAAGGCAGGCTCAACAAATGACTTAGCATCTTTGTTCCTTTATCACAACACTTTATGGCAGCACCTTCTATTTGTTATAATCAAGATATACTTGTGAAATGAGTATTTTTTAATCTTTAGCTTATATAACAATTACGCATCTTCATTGAAATGGCATGTTATGGTTAATAATCAGCTGAAATTTTTTTAGTAGTGTCAGAATCACTCTATGAATGAATGAATGAATGTTTTTACAGCACCAGATGACAAAATTTGCCATGACCTATCTCTTTATCAGAAAGGTTGCATGGGATGATGTTTAAAATGAGTCATTATTTTTAGATCAAATGATTCCTTGTCAGCTCTGTATGTAAGATGCAAAAGGTAAGAGGATTCTGCTACACCTACCCTTTTGGGGGCTTGATTTTTAAGAATTTCTCAATATGCACTTGGATCCACATTAGAAGCAGTCGGAGGCTTTTAAGGGGAGAAAATCTCAGGACAGTGTACAGAATCAGAGCCAGGGTCGTGACCTTGACTATTGATCCAGCCTCTCTTATTTCCACAGCTTGCTGAGGCTTGTTCTTCCAACCTGCTGGTGTACATTAGAGCAGAAATCCATAACATGGCCATGTTCATCCAAGCACAGGAAGAAACTAAATTAAATGTTAAAAAACAATCTGAGGCTAGAGTTGGAGACAATTCATCATGATCCTAGACGTCAGGCAGGTAGGATGACCAAGAGTTCCTCAGCCAATAGACCCCAAACAGAATATGGAGGGTCCTCACTGCCTCATTTGTCAGGTACAGAGCAGATAGTCGGAAAAACACTGGGGGAGAAAAAGTATACCGAAGGTCAGCGTTTTAATTCCCAACCATGCACAAATATTCATCTTTTGGAATGCAACCTGTAATTGAGGTTTAGCGGAGAAAGGGAGGGCGATAAAAAAATACCTGACATTCATAAATTAGCAGTCAAAACTAGGAGAAAATAAAATTTAGCATGGAAGTAGTGTACTAAAAATTGTGTCCAACTGAGTCCTTACAACACTGGACCCCAGGTTTAGGGGAGAGAATTTGACTACAGACTTGAGTAATCTTATTAAAATCAGCAGTCAGTCTCTTTCAAAAGTTACCTCTGTGAACTGTTAACCTTTCTTCTTGATGAAAAGCACTTATGGATGTATAATCTGTGATGCATAGAATGGAGAATAAAAGAGAGATTCTCTAGGCTGGTTGAACAGTTTAGAAATCGCTCTTTGCTTCTTCTTTAACTGTTGTTATTTGTACTGGACAAAAAACACATGTTCCTTATGTACTCATCCAAAATATATAACCTAAATAATCCTTCTCAAGTGGCAGTTTTTTTCTTCTGGGAACTACAGAACATACATACCATGACAGTACTCTGCAAATGTGGTGATTGAAAATATTCACAAACTCCACTACAGTCTGTGCAGGTGCTGTTTGAATTTAGCTGGCTGGTGAGAAAGAAGAAGTTGCCACTTTTGTGAACATGAATTAAATTTCTTGTTGTGGTTGAATTGTGTTCTCTCTCAAAACATTGATAAGCAGGTATCTGAGCTGAAAATAGTCTTCTGCCCTTTAATTTTATTCCTAAGTTATGTTACACTATTTGTGCGTTATCAGCATGTGCTGTTAAACCTCATCATGCTGAATGCCAATCTGATGGAACATAATAAGACATAACACAGTTTGACAGCTAATATTTAAAGAAAAAAATCTTATCTCTCACTATCTAAATAGCAAAGGGCTCCCATTCAGACACTTACAGATCCTTAGTGGATATCTTGGGAGAACAGTTAACCTGAGCTTCCTTGGAATGGTTCCCCAACAGAGAGAGCAGCTTTGTACGTGTGTGAGCTTGAAACAAAATGCACTCTTACAGATTGTTAAATTCACACTGAGCAATTTCTGAACTTCCTTTCTAATTTATAGTTCTCTAAGCAAGAATATGTAGAAAATAGGTGTGAACTGACAGAATTTTGTTCCCCCTATCCCTTTTATCAAATACTCTGCAATATCCAAATGAGATAATGTGTTTTAACAAGCCACTGAAAAATGAGGCAATTTCCAGTTAACAAACATGGGAAAGATTTGACATATCTTAGGCATAGGAGTTTGCTGAACATAAATTCCTGCATGCTGTGCATCACAATTTGCTGTGTTTTCTTGTCTGGCTCTCTTTTCAGTTAGCCCAGGGTGATTATAATTTCGTTTTCCCGCATTATTATTACTTGCCATTCACACAGGTTTAACAGAGTACTTGTCAGTCTACATACTGATAGAAGATCTATATTCCATTGTTAAAGTTTTACACTTTGCTGTATTTTTCAAAAGTGTCTCACTTTTTGGATTCTTACTTTCATCCATCATTAGCCTGATTTATACCACTAAAAACAGTTATACCACTATACAGTTAATGCCATTCACTTACAGTAATTTCAAAGTAAATGAAAATTGGGGATATTATAAATAAATATTGGGGAAAAATACTGTATGTTGAACACTTGATATAGAAACATCTCAGATTTCCTTATTTGGAAAATTTGACTTGAATATATCTGAGTTTCATGATAACTTTCTAAGTTGTAAAACCCTTTAAGATTATTCAAGTTGAAAGGAACTTCAGTACTAGTGAAAAGATCCAACTGCTCTCATCTACTGTCTCAGGGAAATTTGGGCAAATTTGGACAATACAGCAACACTTTAAAATATTAATTTTCCACAGCACATTAGCAACTTGAATCTACATAGATGCTTGTGTTGCGTTAACGATTTTATTTTTCTCTGTTTCTAGTGTATTTGACTGAGCAATAAGGTACAGAATAAAGGGGAAATGTGTCAGAAATTGTGTCTCTGAGAATCCACTTAATATCATGAGCTAAAAAACTAGAACTTTTTAAAAAATCAGAAACACATGGTTCTGAGAAACTTGGTGTTATTTGGCAGCCCTAGATATAGGTTAGAGACAGAAAAACAACAATGGCACATGGGGGGCCATTTTGTACTGATTTAGCAGTTACTGTTAAACTGTATAAATTTACATATTAATGCCTTAATTTAGAGTTTATTACAGTTTAATCCAAAAGATTTTGCAAAGTTATCTTCGCAGTCCTAGGGTACCTCCAGCTGTGCTTGCTTTCCATAGACTGAACGTGAGCCTACCAGTTGTTTCACCCAGTCCTGAAATAAGAAAATAATATGTGAATGACACAGGAATTGTTTAGCTAAATGTAGGCTGAACTAGACTGTATCTTTTACTGCATCACATAAAGATGCTTGGACATTGTTATTTGACCATATAGATATCTGAAATGCCATAAAAAAACATTTTCCCATTTCATTTGGAATTGGTATTCTTAACTTTTATACCCTGTTGACATCTGAAAAAATAGATTTGAAGAAACAGTTTTGTGGCACAGTAGTTAGAATAAGAATCCCCAAGGATATGTTATTTTAGTTGTTTGCTTAACTTAGCTGTGAAATTTGACACGCCTTTTTATTGCACTTGAGTTCACACTTCCTCTTCAAAATACATCAGTGTAGTTCCCTATTGCCTAGGTAATAAGGAAGAGAGTGTCTGATAATTTGCTTCATTGGAGTCCTGGTATTTTATTTCTTGCATGAAAGAAAGTGGCATCAGTATTTAGGTGTGCAGCAATAGAAGCAGAACAGGGTTGAAAAGTGGAAAACAGGGTGAAAAGTTAAAACATTCATTTTGGTCTCTTTATGGACTGTAGTCCAGTAGAAGTCAATAATGTTTTGCAGTGAAAAAAATGCCATCAAAAGTAATGTTTGAATCTTTTTTAATAGTATTGCAGAGTTACGATTGTCTTTTTTAAGACATCACAGAGGACTTAAAGGACTATGACAGATAAATGCAGTCTTTTAAGCTACTCATGCATTCTTAATGGACAGCCTGTTAATTTGAGGTCTAGGTCAAGAATTTGAATGCCATTCACTAAACACCTCTTTGTCAACAAAAGCTAGTTTTCCCTTAGGGTAAATTGTAACTCATTAATTGTAATTAAATTAAACATATGCGACAACTAGAAAACCCAGGGTGCATTCTGTGAGGCATGTTGGTCTGGCAGTCCATGGCTGAGTGCTGGGATGTTCAGGCATTCTGAAAGTGAGGAGATAATGTGCCTATAGTCTAAATAACACATTGAATAAAGAGAGCAAGTAGTAAATATCTTGCTTATTTAATATATTTTTTAATCAATTTTCCACTGGATGCTAAAGATAATAAAAATTTTAACATTCAATGTCAGCTGGAGGTTTTTGCAAGTTTAAGACAACAGTCATGATATCCAGGTATTTTGCGTCCTGTATTTCAACCGTAAGAAGATATAATCAATTTTAAACCTGTATTTATGTTTATAGCAGCAGTTAAACTGTGGTAACAGCAGAGACCTTTGTGTTTGGAAGGTCTGTATAAACCATCCTGAGATCCTAAGTTAAATCAGTTTGGTTGTCAAAGATGAGTCCCAAATGGGCAATGGTCCACATCACAAAGCCATCATGTAATTGCCACTATTTGGCATATTTGGCAGTTCCTATTAGGAGAGGCCCAGGACTGAGCCAGGACACTGAAGCGTTACATCATTGCAGAGTGGAGACAACAAAACAAGAATTGGGATGAAAAAGATGTACCAGTTTGGACATTGCTTTTTTCAGTGAAAATGTGGAAGCACTTTTGTAGAGATTTGCAGGCTTTTGCCACTTTTCTGCATGTTGAAGATTTCTGTATTGATATAAGCTCCAGTATTTGGCTTTCAGGGTTTATTTAGCATTTTCATCTTTACAAAACCTATTTCTTTTCAATTATTTGCTATAATTATTTTAAATTCATTAAATACTTCGCGTATTTTGGGGAGAAAGAATGTTTTTATTGGAATGTTTAGTCTGCTTTGAAGTGGAAAAATATAGTTGGCTGAATAACAGTGTGCTGAGGTCTGATACACATGAGCAGAGAGAGAGCTATGGTGCATACAGATGCTGAAACTGCATTTGTGATCTGAGCAGTAAGTGGTTAACTTGAAGCCTGAGGACATTCAGAAACAGTAGATAACTGACCTTGTATTTTTGTTCAGCTGAGATATGTGCTTATAAAAATTCAGTTAACATGCTCTCTGCAGTTTCCTAGCTGCAACTCTGTTGGGAGCACCTCTCTATTTAAAACACGTGTGTTGTTTAGCATCACTATTTGTATCAAAATCCCCACTGTGAATAGTCAAGTGACAAATATTAAAGTGGGGAACCGTGTATAAACAGGAGTGCTAAGCCCCTTTGAATGTGTTTGGAGAATGTTAAATGGAGTGTAGGGGGAAGATATACCTCATGGAGGGGAAGACATACCTCATGGAGGGGAAGATACACCTCATCTCTCCCCTATGTTATTTGCTCAGGAGAGACCTAATAATGTGTGTTATTAATAAACACCTCATTATTGCAGATGCATGAGCTCTACATAAAAACTAATCCATGAACTCCTGCATCCAAGACTTCTTTTACATTACTCAGTTTACAATCCAAGGATCTCTCTCACCTTCATCACTGATCTAGTCACGAGGAAAAGTGTGTCTCATCAGCATCAGACATACCATTTTCAAAAGTTCTGACTCAAAAAGGCAGTTTGACTAACAGACTGCCAGCACTGGCAAAAGTTTGAATCTCTCCTTGCTGTACAAAATGCAAGCTACTGTGCAACTGATATGAGTACATGAGAAATGCAAACTCCCAAAGAAGGCTGCAAAACAGAGGGAAGCAGGAAGAAGAGTATCAGGTTTGCTTCCTTCGCTGGCACTAGAAACATAATCTTAAGAAAGAGCCATTACCTGGGAGCTTTGCAAGCCCTGGTGTGAATGCTGGCTCTGTCACAACTTACTCCTGAGGTCTTGGAGTTAATAAATGTAGCTACCACAGGGAGTTATTTTTCTCTTACTCAAAATGAAGCAAGCAGTGCTTAGATAATACGGAGGTAATGGCCACAAGAGGAGCAATAATTGTTTTAGTTGACAAAGCTTTATCCAGCTTTCATTCAGCACCTGTAATGGAGCTTGGCATGAACCCTTGTTTCTGCATATCTTCTTCTCTCTTCTGTTTACTTCATTTAAAGTGCTTACAATATTAAAAAAAAAAAAAAGAAAAAGCAAAACAAAAAAGAAAAACCAACTTTCTGAAAAATTACTGTTTAAGCTATGGAAGCCTCTGTTTTACTAATAGCTAAATGGAAGCTGGATGGTATTATATACACACTGGTCTCAAAAAACAAACTGAAATTCTGTGCAGTGCCCTCTCTGTGGTTGACTCTTCTATCCCCTTCTCTATTAGTGCTCACTGTCCTGTTGGTTCAAGAATATCACCTGTCCTACATGGTGTATTTGTGTGACTGAGTGATGATCAAAAGGTGGCATAGGCTGCTTTCCAAAAAGGCTCCTCATCATAAAACGTTGTCCTGCTGTGGAGTAAACTGCTCCTTGCTTTGTTCTCTGGGTTTTTTTTCCCCTCTGGTTTACTACATATGAAAAAAAATTTCTTTCTGAGTCCTGACATTCAAACACCCAATCATCTTCTCTCCTGCTACCAAAACCTGAGAGAGAATGCCCCCTCCATTGGACTTGTTGAATTTTCTATCTGAATCCAGTTTGGAAACAGCGTTTGGGAATTTGTCAAGTGCAACATGTAGTGAGAGGCTTTGCCACGATGCTTGGCCTTGTCTGGACATCAGATACATGCAGAAAATGCTGCTCATAGTTCAGCAGGTACTACTCCTCTGCAGGCTGGTTGAACCGAGAGCTTTGTAGCATTTTCTGTCCATGGGTAGATCCAGTCTTGAAGCTGCCTATTCCTTTTCCCAAACCTCAAGGTTTACCCTAACGTTTAGCACTGTTGCCATAGCCCTTGATCACAGCTTTTTATCTGCCCAGGTGACCATAGGTCACTCAGTCACATTGGCCTTTGTTACTGAAAATGACCTTTACTAATTCAATTAGGACACATTACAAAATTTACCTTTTGAATGCCATTGGCTCTGTTTTTATTGATGTTACAAAGAAAGAAAAAATACTTGGCGGGTTTTAGCCTATGTGGTCATCTTGAGAAAACCCTTTCTTTACTTCTGCAAATACTAGACATCCCATAACATGTATCATGCCATTTGTAACTATGCCATGATGACAGTGATCACAGCTTTATCACTGTGGTCACAAGAAAATAATGGAGGTTCAGTAAGTGCAAGCAAAATACCCCTTGCTGGCACCCTTGAGGGGCTGCTTGTGACCGGAATCTAAAGTCAGGAATGACTGCAGTGGACTGATGGTGTGGTCACAGCCTCTTCTCATCATCCCAGGCTAGTCAAAACCCCCTCTCCACCCAGACTTAGTATGGACAGGGGGCAGCAGTGCCCCTGCTTCTGATTTCGTTAAATATTCTGTAAAATCTTCCACAGATGTGAAGAACGGGAAATCATGGTTAAAGCTAGTAAAAGAAAATGGTTCACACTGAGAGAAAGCACTGATGTAAGTAATACATCTTACTCACAGGTTGGTGTTAGCTTGCTTGGGGGTGTTGAATTTCTGGCTGTCTGGCTATGTGATTGCCATTGTTAAGACCTGTCAACTATTTATGATTTGATGAATTATGTGAGTGCTCTACTTCTCCATAAAATGAAGTTTTATGCAGATATATCAGTACCATGGGAGATAATTTCTAGGTTTTTCCTCTGGTGCAAGCATCTCCTGTCTGAACCCTCAGATCAGGTGTTACTGCAAGTAAATTTTCAATTGGAAAAAAAAAATTAATAAGTGATTTCTATGTCTTCAATAACTCTGAGAAGCTATTTGTAACTAACAGTATTAATATTTCCATTCATGTGTCAAGAATTGACAACATTTTTCTATGGGGGAATGTGTGTGTATGTGTATCTCTATTAGACTACTCATGTCAAAA
The DNA here is from genome assembly GCF_003945595.2 of Pipra filicauda. NCBI lineage: Eukaryota > Metazoa > Chordata > Aves > Passeriformes > Pipridae > Pipra > Pipra filicauda. The sequence goes on along the minus strand of NW_024104976.1, from coordinate 3,588,308 downwards.
ATCTCCATATTTCTTGCCAATTTCACACAAAACTAATGTTCTTTTCTGCTTGCTTAGTTTACTGTTGAGTCATAACAACAAAAAGACAACAGTCTCTGGAAAACGAAATTATTTCTAGATAGCAGCCATCTTCAGAAATTTTTAGGATGGTTTTGCAATAGCTGCTCTTATGGTCCCATAATGATGACAAATGGTACCTTAAAAAGTTTGCATTCTCAAGGAAGGTGGAACAGAAAATTTTGCCTCATGGAAGCTATGTACAGTATAAAGTGTGTGCCTTGCCGTGACAGCCAGTGTTTGCTGCTGTGTTTATAGAGTTCAGTTTTTGCTCCCAGACAGGATATCCGGGCAGTGCCTTCCAGGCCAGGGTGGGTTGTGCCATAGCCAGTTGCAGGATGCAGAGGTGTGGTGTGGTCCGTCTGTCTCGACTGACAGCCCAGCTACAGACCTTCAGCTCTGCCATGTGCTCTGTGTGGACCTGCAAGCCTTGTCTTCAGCTCTGCCCCGTGCCCTCAGCACAGGCTGGACCTGCAGGTCCAGGCACAGCCCTTCCCCACACGCACACACACAATTCACGGTGAGTTGGTTCTGGCCCATACCAATAATTCAGTGAGATTTGGATCCAGGATCTCACACCTGCCTGGCTAGGGGCTGCCACGGCTCAAATCGCCTCAGGTGTGGAAGAGAGATAAGAGGCACTCAAAATCCAAACACCAGATTAGCCACGTGGGCTTGTTTTGGACGCTGATTTTAAGGAAGATTTTGTAACCACAGTATCAAATCCTGTCTGAACTGTGACAGGAACTCCAAACATCTCAGTGACCTCGGGAACCTCTCCTTCCCTCAGGTGGCTCTGGGGTAACATCTTGCTCCTGCAGACCTTGTTAGGAAGTGCTAATGAGCTAATGGGTTTCCAGGAGTCTTGCCCCGCCCTGAGCACCTGGGGGAGGCTACAAAGAGGAGCCCTGGTAGGGGAAGGAGGCTGAAACCTGGCAGTGGGCTGAGGGAACCTGTGTGCCTCTGAGGCTACCAAAACCCATGAGGGCAGAGGTGCTGCTGTATTGCTGTACTGCTTGCGTATGGCCTTGGGGAGCTGGCTTGTGCTCTGGAAAAATGGCTTGTGTGTGCAGCACTCAGCCACCTCGTGACACAGGGCTGCTGCCACTGGGTGGGTCCTGCCTCTCTGGTTCCCAGTGCCCTTGCATGAAGGAGCCAAAGGACTTGCTATGGAGAGTTGTGCAAGCCCAGCTTTCTCTTCTTGGTCCTGCCATAGTGACAGAATTGAGCAGCAACCTCTCATGGTCCTCCAGACAGAGCTCTCTCCATGTAACTTATGAGCTCAGTGACCATAATGACTCTGGGACAGAAAAAGAAATACTTCAAGGAGCTGCACTGACAAAGGAGGATGGATAAAAGGCATCTTGTGCCTTTCCATGGCTGACTACATAAGGACACTTGAAAGCCAGAGTGGTGTGCGGTACCTGCTGGGCTGTCTGAGGAGAGCAGTTGAGGCACAGGTAAGAGATCATGTGGGTGCTGTGGGTGCTCAACCTTGCTTTTTTTTGTATAATTGAATCCTCCTGGCTGAAATAGTGTGCAGCTCCATGATGAAAAACAGTGAGGAAATTGATGATGGAAAATATTTAAGAATACAGAGAATGTAGTGGAAATATGGGGAGCAGGACTTCTGTACCACATCCCTAGCTGCAGTACCATTCTCGTGCTTTGGTTTCTTTGTTTTACTCTCTTGGATGTTTCTAATGAAAAGCCAAGGCTAGGAGATTCAGTGGTGGTGGGGTGTAATTAAAGACATGCATTTCACCTGTTGCTAGAGTTCCTGTTCACTGTAAAGTCAGGAGACAAATATTAAAAAAACCTGATCTTCTTAGTGGTTGATGCTGTAGTACAGATTAAAGGATAAGATATTAAACAGCAGAGTTATTAACTGTTTTGCAAATGAAGATGGCAGAGATTTACTTCAACTTCATCAGATGTTTAAGGCTAACAGATGAAGAATTAGGAAGTGTGCAGATTAACACGAGTGATGATTAAGAAAAGCTTAAAGGCTCTAAACCTTATCAGTATTTCTGACAAATGACAAGTGATACAAGAAGGATATGCATAAATGTGGTTTGAAGGGGTGAGGAAGACCCTGGAAACAGGCAGAGCTCTGCCTCTTGGAAACAGGCAGAGCAATAACTGCTTGGTTTGATTTTGGGCCCTGAACATCATTGCAAGAATAAAATTAACTTTGACAAACTCCCAGCTCTTCAGATACCTTTAATTTACCCTCTTGTCTTATTGTGACCTATTAGCTCTGAATTTGTTCATTATATGTCTGGAACTGGTTGCACAGTATTAAGAAGCACTCTGAGGTCTGTTTACCTAAGGCTGCCTAAGTCAGACTTGAAAGGGAAACCTGGATCATTCTGGTTTATACATAAAAAAGAGACCTTATCCTGGCACTCCATTCTTACTACAGCTGTAAGAGAAAGAATTTATAATGTGGATATAATGGGGTTTTGAGGAAATTGTTGTTGTCAGTACAAAATATAAAAGTTTGGCAGAAGTTTTACAGAATTAGCAGAAATACAAGGATTTCTATGTTTGAGAATGGCACTTTTACCTGAGAAGCATCTTAGCATCTAAGAACTCTTACAGTATTTGGTAACAGTCATCTTGTCTTTTTTCTGGGACCCGGTCTGTCACTTCTGGAGAAAGCAAAAGCAGAAGGCTAAACTGTACAGATGGCCTTGGGGCTGGGGGCGATGCTAAGAGAAGTATGTCTGAAATCCAACAAAAAATAAAAGGGGCTGTAAGAAAAAGAGTTTCAGAAATTTTGGGGGGGGAGGGAGATGGGTGAGAACATGTGCTTGGAGATAAAAAGCCTGAAAGAAAGCAAAGGAGAGATAGAAGATATGTGGCAAGAGGAATTTTGTCGGCTACCCACTAAGCCTGGAGTCACCAGCTTGAGGGTGAGAGGAGAGGCAGCTGCAAGCAGTGAGCTGGTAAGGATTGTGAAGGAAGTGGGAAGGAGTCGGTGGCAGTGCAGTGCTGGCACTGGGCAGGCAATGTTGCTGGGAAGGGGAAAGAGGGAAGCCCCACGGCAGGGCTGGAGGTGCAGTAAACTCTGGGCTATTGGATTGTGTCTCGGGAAAGAACAAACAGTGCCAAGGCAGGGTGAAATGCTGAGGCAGGAGGAAAGGTGGGACCACCATCCCCTATCCTTATGGGAGGGAAAGTGGAGTAAAATGGCAAACCTTGTTTTCACGATGGTTTCTTTTTCTCTATTCCGTTCCGAGTCTGGATAGTCTGCCCTACTAGACAAGGGTCCAGTTTTTGCACTGGCTTCTTCCTGCTATTTTCTTAGTCATAAGCATCACTTCTGACTCCTTTATTTTTATTCAGTGCTCCTACCATCCCTAAAGAGTCTTTTTATATGTGTGAAAATGCAAAGTGAATAAAATTTGTGGGAGCAGTCAAAGGTGGTGTCCACTTGTAGCTTTCATGTGTAAACTTCTGCTTACTTTTTTTCCTTTTTGCACTCAAAATACTACTGCAGGGATATAGAATACTGTAAAAAATGTTATACAGCCTTATGTACCCTTTGATTACAACAAATAAAGGTTGAAAACTGAGGTGATTGTTACAACTGAATTTGCAAACCTTTTTCAGGTAATGTTTAAATGTATTTTGACAGTTAGAGCCAGAAAAATAAAGGGCTGTTTTCTGCCCAAGTGTAACCTAATTTGAGCAGGGCCACAGCAGTGTCTGCCCAGGGAGTCCTGGCTCACAGTTCTGATCAGAGGGGGGTTTTTTCTCCTGAGATGCCATTGGAAATGTTGCTTCATTTTTGAAGATGGTCAGTTATGAGTCAAAAGTGAAGCAATGTTTTCCTGAAATTGTATTTTTGGTTAATCTTTCCTTTTTCTACTGAAATTGTATTTTATGTTCTGTTAGTCTACCCTCTTCAGATATTGCCTCTTCTCATGCCTCTCACACTCTGAGAAACAGAATTACTGTAACTGAGGTTCTTATACGGTCTTAAGCTACATACCCTGAAAAGTGACTCTGATGGTTCTGTTAATTTGCAGAGATAGTAGTTTCAAGAGAATTTCTTCCTGAAATGGTGACTGAGTTCTTTGTTGATACAAAGAATTGAACTCTTATTTTAGATCTGATCCAAGAGGTAATACTCTGCGTTTTTTCTAGGTAGAGGTGACACTTTGGCTTGCTGCATTATACTCAAGTCACTAAATCTGGTTGAGTGTTTTAAAATCACCATTTTATCAGAAAATATGATTTACCAGAAAACTATGTAACAGTGAAGTGTTTTCACCCCAGGCCATATGTGTATTTGCAGACCATACATGTATCCAGTGATTGAGCACAGGCTCTCAGTATTGCCTTTCTTACTTTCATAACCTTGATATTCACATTATTGACCATGCTAAGGGCATTTTTGCCTAATAAGCAATACTTTGCCATATATAGAGAGTGAGAAGTGGGGGGATGGAGTCCTGCTCCCTGGATGCTGGTTTAGCTGTATAAATGTGGGAAGCAGTGCCTTTTCTGAGGGGCACCATTTACTGATCCCTCCTATTCCGGGGGCTGGAAGAGGGCAGAGTGTGACTTCCAGGCTGAGAAGCAGGAGATGGATGAGACATCCCAGAAGCTATCAGGCTTTAGTTTTTAACCTAAGGTTGGTACAGAATGCTGTCTGTTCAGAGTTAGAGATCCTGGCAGTTCATAGAACATGGAGATGGAACATGAAAGTGAGTCTGAGGTTCTTCCTATGGGAAGGTGTTACCTCATGGCAATGAACTTGGACCACAGACTGCTTTAAGGCTATAAATGATTTTTAGCCTTTGAGACTTAAGGGGAAGTTCAGATGCTGGGCCAAGCTTTGAGAGTACAGCATTAGGGGGAGATGTATAGTGTGCATTAAAAATCTTTCAAGAAAGAAAGATTTAAATTAATTTTTTTTCATAAAAGCTGATTTGAAGGGTGCAAAGGAAGCTTAAAGAGAAAATGTAAACGAGTTTGACTATTCCATGGCTCAGGTTTGTTCCTTAAAACCATTGCAGTACCTGGAATATGCTGAAAAGCTGAGGCAAAAATTCTGAAAGCTCCTCTAAAAAGGAAAATTAACACTGAAAAGCAAGTTACAATACAAATAAGTTCGGTTTTCTAAGTTAACTACAACAAAACAGTGCAGATGTAATTTAACAACAAGTTTTTAATATACTGGAGCAGATAACACATACAGGAGCCTCCCTGTTTTAATTCTGTCGTGTTCCCTTCCTGGAGCCTCGGTGATCGTAGCGTCACCGAAGACTAGTGACCAGTAATGAATGTGTCGCACTCCAAGATCCCTCCAGGGTTCTGATTCAATCTTTTGAGTTATAGGATCAGGACAAAATGAACTATTTTTCAGGCTTGTAAATATGTGACAAATGACAGTGCAGGAACTATTGATTCCAATCACACTGATACAATGTTTCATAGTCAGGACAGACCCGCTTTACAAATTACTTGCAAGTTGAACAGCAAAGCCATACATAACATGCTTCAAACCGTATCAATCTTCTAGGGTGTTTCTGTCACTAGTTGCCTTCAGATTTGAATAAAGTGCCCAAAATTGAAATGTATGTTTTGAATATTTTTCTGGATTAAGTCAGGGCAGCAGTGCTTTGACTTGAAGCCGAGTAGGACGGTGAGACTTGGGCCCCTTGTGCAGGGTTGGGGCTCATGTACGGCAGCGAGCACAGGCTGTCATTTATCTAACGCTGACAATGTTTAAATAGCCTGTAAATGTGAATAATGGGCTCTCTGCTCTGTAGAGATGGTTACTGCAATTACTGCAGTACAAGAAACATCTCAGGATGAGTCTAAGATGTGTCAGCTGACTCTGAGGAGCAAGTTACATTTTGGGGGAATTTCTTTAAACAGTGGGCACAATTAGAAAATGTGATTGGATTTTCTGTCTGTCTCTAAACCTAAGATTATAATGTGATGTAAACTTGATAAAACCCTTTAATGTGAATATTTAAGAATTCAGGCTAATAAATTATTGTTACCATCCTGGTAAAGGGAGTCAATAATGAACAAAGAAAAAACTCATGTTGCATGCACATGTTGAATACACAATTTTCTCCTGGGAGATGCTCAGAGGAGTCAACTGCATGTGGCAAGTTAGTAATGTTACTTAATGTATTAATGAAAGCTGCCTAGATGCTATGGTAATGAAAGAAATATATAACCTATACAAAATGGAAGAAACACCTCTAGTCCAGTGCCTGTTGTATAAAAATAGTTTTCTTGGTTGTAATTTGTTATAGCCAGGGACCTACAGTATTGATAATGCTTGAAATCTCCCTCTGCTGTTTAGTGAAGTCAAATGAAAGCTGAAAATAGAACACTTGTTTTTTTAGTTGGGGATAAAATTACAGGAGGCTTACAAAAGCTCATTTGATTAACTCATAATAAATGACCTACAATGTTTTTCAGTGGGATATGAATAAATAGCTTCACCTGAGAAAAGCCCTTGAACGTTAGTAGTCATCTTTATAGTTGCAGCAGGAAAGCAATAAAAAGAAATATCCATGTTTCTGATGAATTACCATAGTGCACTTTTGATTACAGAAAGGGATGCATTAATTCAAGCTATGTAACCATTAGTTCTGTTTCCTGGCTCACTACCATTATCTAGAATACAGCCCTAGTGCACCATACTTATACTCACCTTAAGGAGCCATGTGTGATGATTTATTATAGACCTGTTTCCCTGCTGCTTCAAGGAACAAACCATCTGTGTACCAGAAAGGTATTATAAAAAGCTTTACAGTGCTGTCTGTGAGGCAGATCTAGGCAGTCAGTACAAAGAGCAGCTCTTGGTTTAGAAGATACTTCTGCCACTGTGAGCTCTCTGGACCAGCTGGGATGCAGTTCCATCCTTTGCTTCACTCCCTTTCCCCTCCTTACTTCTAATCTCTTTTTCTTCTCTGTTAAAGTGTGACAAACCAAAAAGTAAGAGAGATTAAGGAAACAGTAATGCTACAACCAACCTCTCATTAGAAAGTCCAGCTTCTGGCAAGGCTGTAATTAAGTAGTGTTTTGGCTGACCACATAACTATATCAAACCATATTATTGGCTCTGTCCACTCAAACCAGGTCAAGCTTCAACTACTGACCTAAGTGAAATCTTGGTCAGGAAGCTATTTTAATTGCAGCCTGCTTCTAAATCTAGGCTGTAATTGCCTGGAGTTGGCTGTGCAGGCTGCAGTTTTAACTCCGTCAATGCACAAAGAATTCAGCTTTGTCAAGCCAGGCCTGCAGTTTCCCAAGTGAATTTTTCCTCAAGCTGGAATCCATTATTTTGCCTCTTCACTTGGTTGATCAATGGGTCCCATTCAATGATAATATTGACTTAAACTATCTCAGAATGTCAGATGAAGTTCATATCGCTCCGGTCTACAGGAGGCAATGGCAATCATCTGCACTTCATAGAGCAAGAGCCCAAAATGAATAGAGATTTTATTTACTCCTTTTCCAAATCTTAAGGAAGATGCTCTTCAGTGCTTTGCCAGGGGTTTAGGGAAACACTGACTTGCAGCTCTTTCACTAGCCTCCATTACTCCAGGAACCCTGTGCTTGTTATTCCTTAAGTGCTTAGGCTCACAGTTTCTGTCTCAATATTGAAAGATAACTGTTTCTGTTTGGTGTTGTAGGCAGCAATTGCTTTTTAATCTGTTGCAATGTAAGTGTGACATTTTGTGTTGGCATCTGTACTTTGAAATGGGAGGTTCACTTACGTCTTTTTGTTTCAAACAGCAAGTGAGAATGCAGTAGGTTGTTCCAAATCCTCTTTACAAAACACCTGTGAGGGTTAGAGCAAACCTCAGAAAATCACAAGTTCAAATATCACAGATTCTTATTGTTACCTCAGTCAAATCAGTTCCAAAGTCTGCATTGTTATGGTAATCTTTATGGGATATTAGTATAAAAAAAATTAATGTTTTTTTCCCCTTACCTATAAGTTGTCCACAGAAGTCTGACATTCCTGAGTTTCTTTGTCTTTGAATGATGCAGTACAGAGGGTAATTTGTACTGATACAAAGGTGAAAGAAAACAGAAAATTTTTTGCTCTCCTAGCATCTCCAACAGTGGTGCTGCTGCTGATGCTTAGGGCAGCTCCCTAAGCAAAGGGATAGACTTGGCTCCACTTTCCTGCACTGCACTGGTCATTTCAGCTGATGCACTGGCAGAGTTCATACTGTGTATTAAACTGAAGAAAAAATGTTTCCAATGGTGGGAAATCTATTGGAAGCGAAACAGAGCACGGTTGTGACCCTTATGTTCTCAGAAGTACATACTGACTCCTGCTGAGAGCTTTAAGGAAAACCACAATTAAACCTTTTTCTACTCTTGGTCTACAGAGTCTGCATGATCTCTTTGCTGTGTGTACTCAGGTTGGAAATGTTGGTATCAAAAAGCTCTGGGAGGTTGTACAAGTACACTTGCAGTGCCTCATTGGATAAACAATTTCTTAATCTGTGATCCAGTGCATAAGATTCCATTCCTGAGAACTCAATTCCTAATGAATATAAACTTATATCAAATTGTTAAGCAGGCTTTATTACTCTTGGAATCATAGAATGGTTCAGGGTGGAAGAGACCTCTGGAGGTCGTCTTGTCCAATCATGCTGCTCAGGCAGGGCCACCTAGAGCCAGTTTCCCAGGACGATGTCCAGATGGCTTTGGAATATCTCCACGAATGGAGATTCCATAACCTCCCTGGGCAGTCTGTGCCATCCTTGCAGTAAAAGTGTTTTCTGATGTTCATACAGAACCTCCTCTGGTCATCCTTGCAGTAAAAGTGTTTTCTGATGTTCATACAGAACCTCCTGTGTTTCCATTTGTATCCATTGCCTCTTGTCCCATCGCTGGGCACCACTGGAAATAGCCTGGCTCAGTCTTGCTTGCACAGTCCCTTCAGGTATATATACAGGTATATATACATTGCTAAGATCCCCCCTGAACCTTCTCTCCTCTAGGCTAAACAACCCCAGATGTCTCAGCCCTTCCTTATAGAAAAGATCCTATCATCTCAATCCCTCAATCGTCTTCATGACCCTTTGTTGGACTGTCTCCAATATGTCCATGTCTCTTCACTGTGTAAAGATCTGTGCCTGGACATCCATGTTTGGGTTTCTAACCTGCCACCTCCTTTCCTTGTAACAACCCACAAAATTGTAGGAAAACTGGTGTCTCCTATAACATTCCTTCCCCAATTGTCATGCTCTGTGCTGTGTACTCAGCCATGTGGACAGTTATTTGCTAAACTTAAGAGTGTAATAAGAACCCTTAATCTGTCAACTTTTCTTTAAATTCATGGCACTTAAAATAAAATCCAACTTATTCTATCCTTTAAAATGTGAGATTACAGCCTGGATGCAGCCATACTAGTGAAGTGAACATTAGGGGTTCACAGCAGTGGCACCCAGAGTCCCACTGCTCCTTGAGCCTGTGCTGCTGGTGAGAAGGGATTATGTTCTGGCAGGGTTTTTTTCACAGCCCTAGAAGGGATATCTGCTGTCTCTGGGCTGGCACAATTGCAAGGCTGCTCCATCTGCATGCAGACCTTGGGAGCAGCAGATGGTTGACTGCTTTTATTAAACTGTGCATCTTTCCCTGAAGAATTAAGGTTGTCCAAGTGTAATAACCTTTCCTTTTTATCTCAGGATTCTTCTTACACAAGAGTTAAGAGGGTGGGAAGCTGCTGATAAAACATTATCCCTTCATCTTGGCTACTTATTTAGATAATTTGTGAAGTTTGTATGGCATAGACAAAGAAAAATTTAAATATTTACTTAGCACCAAAATTGGAGGAAAAGCAAGGAAGAAAATCTGTTCCTTTTAAATGGAGATCAAGTGAACTGCATGAGTAAAGCTCTGGCTTGTAGCCTTTCCACAATTATTAAGAGGGGAACATGTATTACTTATTGCCACTTTGGTGTTGCCAGGATTTTATAACATCACTAAATGATCCTCCCATAACCTCTGGCTTCTTAGCATTTTTCTTCACTCAGAGGGAATGTTCTTTATTATCCATGAAAACATAAAATATTATTTCATTTAAAATTAGATATGTACATCCTCAGGTGTTCTGCTATATTTCATTAATACTGAGTAATGTCACCCTTCTAACTCGTGAAATCCATCTCTAATAGAGCAATATTTTTGAAAGATGTAATAAAGTGGCCTTTGAAGTGTCCACTACTTGTAAATTCATCAGATAGTACTTTAATTTTAATGGCATGAAGTCCAGTAATGCTTTGTTGCTCATTCACTCAGGACTTCTCTACTGAGAGAAAAAATTTGACCTAACTCCTATTCTCAAAATTCATAGCTGCTTTTTAACTCAGTGTTTTCAGAATCTTGTATATCCTGCTATTTTATTCAGTGCTTAACATGAGCTTGTGTGCATGATTTTGCACAAATAGCTAATGTGCCGTTACTAATAGTCTAGTTTTTAAACCATATCAAGCAACTTCTCCCAGCGTGAAACAAATTAACTATTGTGGATCTAAACCAGAAATCATTGATAGATCATAGTCAGGTCTTCAGGGTTAGCTTGAATCATGGTGCTGGGGGTGAAAGGTCAGAACTTCAAATACTTCCCAATTCGTTATTTCCTTTCTTAATAACATTTGCTTAGGTACAGCTGGTACGAGTTCCATGCCCAAATGTGTGGCCTTGTTTGATAAAGATAAGATTTCATTCAGGAATACTTGTATGCAGCTTCTCCTTAACTCTGTAGCTGAAGCACTAAATGATCAAACCCGTTGCCAGGTCACTCATACACACCCCGCACACACGGTGTGCCATCAGATGCATCAAATCCTGAGCAGGGCAGGGGAGAAGAGGGAAAATTCCCTTTGCCCTTTTGTAATGAGCTCTTTTGTGTCTATTGAAATAAAATTAGCTGAAAATTGAAGGAGTTCAGATGGATCCTTGACTGAAGTGAATTTTCTTGACCCATTCATGGGGACCTCCTATTCCTGTGTAAAGAGAACTTCATGGACCCAAATCTGTATTGGTACATGAGCCCTTGTAGAGGTTTGCTCTTTTAAGGTGTGTCCAGGAGTAGAAAGGACTAAGCAAAGTCCAATAGTCCCTTCCTGTCACAGTGGGTCCCCATGGGGCCAATCAAGTTGGTGTATATCAGACCAACCCACTGGCTCATCTCATCTTTCAGGAGGTTACAGAACCCAGCAGTCTACTGGGTGTGTGGGGTGGAGGGTTGTCTAGTCTGCCCTGCACAGAAGTGAAGTCTTAAATGGCTATTCTTGTGAACACCTTGTCCTGGGGTACAGACCTTGTGTGGCTTTTTGCCTTGGAGTAACTTGCAGAGTTTGTCAGAAGCCATATGTTGGAACACTTGTATAACGGAGGCAAGTGTTGTTTGTAGGGTGTTTTCCCAAGAGAATGTAGTGCTAATGGTTGCCTTCAGGAAGCAAGGTTGGTTTTGTGACTAGTAGTCTCTTAAAGTAGTATTTTGTCATTTGTCCATGTCAGTGTTTTCAGAACCTTAATTTAATCAATAGTTTACAAGTGGCTGGAATTAAATGTCAAGTGAAATTTCAAAATCTGGTTAAATGCATTAACTTTAAACAGAAGCTCTCCTTTCCTATACAAGGTAAACAATTAGTGTTTGCCCTTCTCTAATTTTGTTTTTCTTTCAGGAGTTTTTATTTCCCCTTAATATTTTTTCTTTTCCTGACTTACAGGAAATATATCATGTTTTGGAAAAATAAACAAAAAAGATGTGGTATTTTGTTTGGGTTTTTTTCCTTTTTTGTTCATTTCACTCTCAATCCACCAGTTCCTAAGTTGGTAAGTCACTCCCCTGTGGTGCAGTGCTCCCCCTGAGTGCAAAGTCTATTGCTTCCTTCTTGTGAAACTTTTAGGGTTTGCTCTACTTAAGTAACAGCACATCTGGGTCCTGGCTGCACCTTCCACCTGGAAATTCATTAGATGCCAACAAAACATTGTGTTCTCCAGAGAGATAACACCTTATTTACTTTCCCAAAAAGGATCTGTAGTTCTGTCATTGAGTTTGTCCACTAAAAAAATATTGTTTGCTGTTAATCTTGTCTACCTCTTGCTGTTTCTATTTAAAGTCCAGATGTGTCTTTAGTCCATAAGAACTGTGTTAATAATCAGCTTAATGAGCTGTTTGCATTCATTCTCATTCTTCAGCACAGTGAAAGAATAAAATATGTACCCAAGTAAAAACAACTACAAGCATACACTGCAAATGAAGTTCTGGAGACCCGCTGTACATTTTTTCTCTCTGCTGAAGACTTTGTTCATTAAATGTTCTTTTTTTTTATTATTTGTCAGATATAGTTCTACGTGATCAGCTGAATGGATAATTCCATGTCTGTTTTTACCTCTGAGTTGTTGGGGTTTTTGCTTAGCATGGCAGCCAGAATGCTGTTTCTTTACAGTTCAACATTAATTCCAGGGAGCAGATAACATTGTTTACTTGTCACAGTGCTATAATACTTCCATTGTTTTTTCTCTTGTTTAATATATGACTCTAGAGACACAGTGAATGTAATTTGCTCCTAGCTTTTCTAAGCAGAAACATATGAAGTGTCATTGGTCAGTGGTAGAAGTAGATACGTTTTCACAGCTTCATAACTAAAAGTTGTGCAATTTGGAAGAGAACAGAGGGCTATTGAAACATATGGTGGGTCATTCTGACTGACCTTACAAGCACCCAAAGTGATTTCCGGGCCAAAACTTAATTGATAAATTCAGTTTCTCTCTAGAATAAGTTTATTTCTGTCATTGTCAGGAGGTAATCTGTGTGCATCTGAACTCTTATCAGCGCTTCCAGGTTTAAAACTTTGGATGCACATTGTGCTCTCAAGCTGAAACTTGGGATGCGACATTGCATTGCACGCAACCAGAGGTGAGGTCAATAGACAACCAGAGCAGAGCTCATGTGCACATGATCAGAGTAAACTGAAACACAAACATGCTTAATTTATGTATAAACTATTCACACTTTCACTATGAGAAAAAAATTAATCAGAGTATGAAAGCAAATGTTAATATAAGTACAGCCAAAACATTCAAGATTTATCCCATAACACTCATTGGTTGTTAATCTCTTCAATTCTGACCTCTACAGTTTGCAATATTATGTTATGTTTAACTTCAGAGTGAGAATTGGGTAGAACAATATTAAGAATCAAGTCTAATTTGAGTAAAGTAGAATCATGAAATTAAATAATTAGCTTAAATTATTTAAAATTTAGGTTAAACAAATCTGTAGGTTGTAACTGCTGTCACCACAAACCCTGCTTCTGCAGAACAGCTAATGGTCTGAGATACTGGGAAGAAATGTCTGGTTTGAAAAGTTAAATCTTGAAAACAAATTAGAGGAGAAGTTAAAACTACGTAATATTTCCATAAATTCTGCTTTGTCTATAAATACACACTGTTGCAAAGACTTTAAAGGAGTCTTTCCATTCATTCATTTATAATGGGATTATTCTAGTATACACTATAGAAGGGATTTTCCATGCATCAGCTGCTATTGTATGACCATACATAATTGGGTCTAAGTGCTTACATCAGCTGCCTATTATGTGAAATTAATTTTTGGAACATATGCTGTTGTATTTATACCATTGTTGTTTCATGCTAGATTAATTCTTCAAGGGTTATAATCACATGACACTTACCATTTTAATTATGCCTCCTTAGTTGCAACATATGACAGCTTTTGACTTCTCACCCTCTCCTTCTACATGTGTGACAGATAAAATTATTAATAAATGCCTGTTTATTATGTAGTTATGCTGTACATGTCCACAGGGTGTAGGTTGGCCTCGTGTATTTTATCCAGAGTACAGTGTCAGCAGAGCCTTTGTGGTTTGCTAATGAGCTAAATCCTGCTAACACCACACACACTCTAAACTGCCAAAAGCCCTTTACACATTCAAACACATACAAAGACTCAGCTGGGTCCTTTGTATAAAAGATTAACTCTTTATTCCAATTAAAGATGAGCTGGCCTGACTTGGTCCAAACAATTAAGAACTGGAAGTAATGAACAAAATGATGGGCAAGGTGGTTTCATAGCAACATTCAACCTTGTGACACTAAACAGATATTTCTGCAGATTTTTTAACTTGATGGGGAGAAAAAGTTGGGTTCTTGAGAACACTTCTTCATGCTGGTCTCTGAGATGACATCTGTCAGGCATTCTGATTTTGGCAAGTCTCATTTCTAGCAAGAAGCTAGTTTTGGCTGCAAGCAGGTGGAAAGGGAAATGTTCTGAGATAACTTAGTGCACTTAAACCTTAATCTTCTCTGCACCATCACTTCCTACTGAGGTCTGAGTTGTACATTACTTGACTTTACATCTTCAATTAAGGGAAACTTTCATTAGTTATTCCAAAGAAAAAGTTGAAAACTGTTGGATTTGGATCCTGCTGGACAAATTTTCTTGTGTTATTTTGTCTTTAGTTTTCTGTGTCTCATTACTCTGAAACACCTGAAACTAGCCAAGTTCATATTTTGTTGAACTGTTGTCAGTTAAAACTGTCCAAGTCACAGCCAAGGGCAGCTGAGCATGAGCAGTGAGAATGAGTAGCATGGACACAGTGCTGCTCAGCATGAGAAGAAACTAAAATGCCTTTTCACAAGAGTAATCTGAGTATCTGATGATAATAGGTGACACTTTTTCAGGCAGAAGTATAATTTATGTGGTTTTAAGGGCAGATAGATAAGTAGCGTTGCTTTCAGTCTCTCTGATTCTGTGCCTGGTTCCACAGGACCTTTCTAAACTCCTGTGCCTGTATTTCATTGCAAGCAACAGGTAGTTGTACCCCAGGGACTTCAGGTACAAATTTATGGTCGAAAATAAGCATAGATTTTTGTGATCTATTTAGACAACCCTGGCCTGTGCAGGCAGAGGCTTGGCCTGGCTGTGGTTGCTCTCAGCTTGTCAGGGCCACAAGTCCTCAGTGCCTCCCTGCCTTCCAGCTGAGCACCCTGAGGCTCAAGGGTGGGGTGGAATGCTGACTCTCCAAATCCCTAGGGGCCTGCTGTTGGGGGAACAGCTTGCTCAGGTTTTAATAGCTGGACAAAGTCAGGAAATCTTACAAATTCTATTTATTTATTTTAAAATAAATATCTGAATAAGCAGAATAATGTTTTAAAAGCCGCTTGGTCAAGGTATTGTTTCTTGTTAAAGCAACTTTTAAATCATTTGTCTGTCATATATGTGTATTAATACAGTTCTTAACACAGGCTGAACAAAAGTTTCTTGTGTGCCTCACATTTTTTAAAAGCATAAAAAGTATTTATAGAAAAATCTATGCAATAATATGTGATTTGGCAACCCTATGAAAAAAATACCTTGTGACTTAACCATTACTTTCAGTGAGATATTTTTTTTTCTCAAAATATAGGGTAAGATCTACTTGTTCTTTTTCAAAATCTAAACCGACTACTATTCCAGTAAATTTGACTAAGTAAGATAAAAAAAGCAAAACTTGTCCTAGTGTTGTACCATTTCAGTGACTGGAGTTGCCTCCCTGGAAGGAAAGCAGGAGTTCATGTGTCCTGCCAGTATCTGAATCTGATTCTACAATTTTCCTTAAATGCAGCAATAAAGGCAGAAAAATGTTCAGTTTGAGCCAAGTCTGTGAAGTTATTTAAATGCCAAGAATGTTGATGACATGACAGCGGGCATTTCAAAACTCTGTCACTAATAAGAATTACATGTCTAAGCTTTCTTAAAAATCCCAGTGGGCACAATCTACTGTGTTAAATGTCTGAATAACTTTAAAAAAAAAATTCTGTCCTTTTATAGGTTAAAATCAGTACAAAATGGCTGTGAAATCAAAGGATGTCTCAATACTTTCAGGGCTGAATTTAAGTCTCCGCTAACTTTTTAATGAGACTAAGGGTTTTTTGAAATTATTTTATGTAACATCAGTCTGTTATTGCAACACTTGTTTGTCATATTTCATAATCACACAATCCAGTAGATTCCATTGTCACTTTGAAGGGTGGCACAGAATATCCTTCCCAATGCATCAGTTAAAGAGTGTCACTGGCAGCTGGGGGAGGGCTGGTGTTCTTGTTCTTGCTCTGCTTTTTTTACGTGTTCTGTTTTTTCACCTCCATAACCTTGTCTGATGGGCATCCCTCACATTTACAATGCCTGATGTGCTTCCTGACATCTGTTCAATTTGATTTTCTATAATTTCCATTGATGCCCCTGTTTTCCTGCCATTAAACTAGTATATTGCCCAGCTGTATTCTGGGTCAAGAATGGGCAATCTTTTAAATCTAGTATAAGGTGAAATATTACTGTGGGATGGGAAGGGGAGGAGGGGGAAGACAAGGATTATAAAACTGACTGAAGGGCTGTCTGTCCTGGAAAGGGAAAGTGCGTGTTTTATCTGGGAGAGTGGAAGAGAGGGAAGGTGCATGTATATTTAAGGGAAGAGTATAATATATTTTCTGGCACTGGAAGGCTGTGCATCACCAGCAGCTGAAATTCTGTGTCTGTAGTTGAGATGAATACAAGCAGACAATATCAACCTTTCTACCCCACAGTGACTAGCCATTGACCTTAACCCTGAAGGAAAGGGGCACTCTCACTAGGGGAATTGCATGCTTACTCAGCCCTAAGCCACATCTGAGCCAAAGCTGCCAATTTTGCCAAATTATGTGTGATGCTTTTGAAATGTGGACTATTGTCCACCAGGGACTGAGCTGAAATGACCGAATTCATTTCACTTAGGTTTTCAATGGCAATAACATTATTTTAAAAAAATACCGACTATAAAACATTTATCATTCTGATTTTATTCATCTTTGTCATTTACTTATGTTTCATGGTAGTTTGTAAAAGGCAGTGAAGTTAATGTCCCATTATTTCAAACCCCCGAGGTTAGATTTTCAGGCTTAAATTGAATTTAAAAACCACATGTATAGTTAATTCATACATTAACAAAATTTCTATCAATCACAAGACCCTTGAGCTTTTGCAGATTTTTTCACATTTTACTGAAATCATTAATAGCTGAAAAAGAACCTAGAGATACTGAGATAGTCTGAAATGCCCCTGAGCAATAGACAAAGAAATGCTTCCTTAGGTCAATCTTCAGCATTCTTCTGGTGTGCAGAATAGCAAACTTAAGACCAAATGTACCTTTAGGTCATTGGTGCCAGTACTGCAAAGCATCCTCTAAGAATGTTGCTACCAAGTGTAATAACACTTGCAGAATTGTGCTGGTAGTGGGGTTTTTATTTAGGGTTTTTTTGGTTTGCTTGGGGGGTTCTTTTTGGTTTTGTTTTTTTTCTTTTCTTGTGTTTGCTTTGTTTTGTTTTAAGAAAACTAAGCCACAGAGTTTTAATTAAGCAACTTGAAGGACTTCCCTAAATCAACTGGTAAATTTTGAAGCAGTCACTTTGTCAGGAAATCTATAATTTTTTCCTTCACTGAGAAATTTTTAGAACTGCCTCTGTCACATTTTCCTGCAAACAATGGAAATTGGTCATGGAACTAATTGGTTTTGGAGACAGAATGATAATGTGTTTCGTATTGGCGTTTACAAAAATCAGACCTTTGTTATTAAAGCAATGAGATTGTAGGTAAATCCTGCTGCTTATTCCATTTTGAAAGGAAGTAGGAAATTCCCAGGCAACAAAAAACTGTGCACAGCTGGAGAATGACTGCACTGAGCACGATCTTGAAGGCCTCAGCTCTGAGTCCCCCCACGTTTGGCTGCTTGCAGAGCCACGCGTTTGGAAATGCCCATAAAGCTGTCTCTCATCTTGACGAGCTGCAGAATTAGAGACAGCCTTAAACTCTGTCTTGCTTCAGCACTCTCTAAACCTGTTTGAGGCCATACAAGCTCTGAGAAATCAATTATTTGATAGCCTATTCCTCTGTGGTCAATTGCTTGCAGCTCAAAACTAACTTTTGGCAGAGCTGAGGATGAACAGACATAGAGGCAGCGAGCCCAAAGATTCCTTTTGGACAAAGAATGGAATATGAGAGCTACCCTGAAATAAACAAGACACCAAATGATTGATCTATCTCTCTATCTAAAAAAATAAAAATTGGTCTTCTCCCCAAACCTTTCTTACGCTTTTCCCCTCCTACAAAAGACCACGCTGCCATCATTCTCTGTTGTTTGTTTCTTTTCTGGAGATCTCACTTTGCTTGGAAGCAAAAAGCTAATAATGACCCAGTTGTCAACCAGGCAGTTGTAGTTCTTATTTGCACAATTATTAATAGAAATATTCACACATTCACTGATCTGTGTTCTTGTTTTCAGAAAACTGTACCTGAGTAAGCTGTTTTCCATAATATCTTGCCTGTTTCCTCTTACCAGCTCTGTTCATTTCTTGCACTTGTTTTTATTGTGCTTTTTGGAATCTAATTTCTAAACAAAATGGTATATAATTCCTTATGCTGGACACCTTCTTGTAGTGAGAACATTGCCCAGGAAAAACCCCAGCAAAGCAGTAAAAGCCACTAATTGTGGAAGGGGCTTTCTGAGAACTGATGGATCATCTCCTGCTATGTGTTATGATCTGTGGAGCATCTCTTCTCACACAATGAGAAGGATAGAACTTGTGGTTTTCAGATCCATGGAAATAGAATTTTCTGATTTGTATGTATAGTTACTTTAGGCTTTGGAAAAGAACTGGAAATAAATTAGCTGGCAAACATTTTCACCTCAGTTCATCTCAAAGCCAACTTCTTCTATAGTTTGGTAATGATTTAGAAAGTGGCCTCTTGCTGATAATCACACTTCTCCTCTGAATTATTTAACATTTTGGTAGGACTGAAAACTAATTTCCTTCCCTAGTTCTAAACCACCTTGACAATAAATATGGAGCTGGCCTTTGTCAGCTGTGCCTTAGGAAAGCAATGGTGGTGTCAGGCTGCTTTCCAGGTGGCTCCCTGCTAACATGAAGTACGTGCTGAGCTGACATTGCTCATCCAACACTGCTCATCCTGATCTGTGCCATTGCTGGGGTGCATCGAGATCCACCAGACCCTGAGCAGAAACAGAGGGGGCAGCAACCAACAAATGATCTTCTGGAAAGTCCCTGAGTTTTGCTGTGTTTGCCTCTTCTCTGTGCACTGAGCCAGTCATGGCAAGTAGGACTTGGGGATATGTTGAGGGAATTGTGTGACACTCTGGGCAATGGAGTACAACACCCTGTCAGAAAATGCATTTTGGGGAAAGCTTGGAAGGGAATCTTCCCACATTAATGAGTGCCTCAAGTCTTACTGCTCAGGTGGCAACATTTTTTTCTTGTTATTAACCTATATTATAATATAATCCCTATCTATAGCTTAAATGAAACTATGGGGATGCAGTAGAAAAAGCAGGAGAACGAGATGAAAAAGATTTCATACCCATCATTTTTCATCATTGAATTAGTTTGGCTGCAAAGCTTCTATCTATCCCCATCAGAATCTCATTACAGGTCAACTTGCAAAGTAAAGTAATAGTCAGTGAAAGTAAAAGTGACAGAATCTCTCAGCTGGCAGATGGCCCAATTCCACAATTATTCACCTTAGGTGGTAGTCATGTGAATAATACCAAAGAGCTTGTTAGTGCTTTACCAGCAAAATTGATTAATTTGCACAACTATCTGCTGATGAAATGGTTCTTTTCAATTTAGAAATGAAGAACATACTGTTTTCATGTATTTAATTTGGATTACATGAGAAATGGTGAAACGTAAGAATGGCCATACCAAGATGGCCTTGAGGTGATTCTGACTCTATTATCTGGCCTCTGAGAGGAACCTAAAGGAGATACCTAAGAAATAGTAGCAGAACAGGGCAAGCATGTAGTGATACTTCTATTCTGCTGTGATTTGTAGCTCAGAAAGGCTTACATGGTACTATTTCTGTTCAGTAGCTCTCAATGAATTTTCCTTCCATGAATTTGCCTTGTTGCATTTTTGACCCTGTGTGTAGCTAAGAATCAGACTTTCTTAGTCTGTGTTCAATCCAGGTGAAGGCTGCTTTATAATCATTACAATGAGTCTGCCTGAACATGTGTTGGTTTTTGCTTGGTTGGTTTTTTTTTTTTTGGTTTGGTTTTTTTTTAATTTTTTTAAAAACAACTGAACTGTATCCTAATACTATCTGCCACTGAACTTTCTCCAGCACTGGGGAGAGGGCTATGCGTGCCTAACTACTGAACAATTTCTAATTGGGTAAATAAACCTTACATTTTTGTGTGCAATTGAATACTAGCAAAGCATGGGGGGGATGGAGCACCATAATTAGAAGACATAGAACTTTTTGAATCTATAATGCTCTTTATTCTGGGGAAACTTCAATATAATACAAACTAGAGGAAGTATTCTTGAATTAATTGTTTCTGAGGAAAAATCTGCTTCTAAGGAAAACACAGGAAAGAGAACCCCAGGAAAAGTTTTTAAGCATCTAAGATCCTGTTTCAAAGATGTTGACTAATACTATTTTTTAATGAGTCCCTTATACAGACTAAATTTGGTATGTGTGTGCTCATTGCACACACCCCATGATTTTTTTGGCTGCCTACAGAAGTTTATGCCTTTGTAGAATCTTGCTGACTGCCTCAGGTCCAGTTCCTTGTCTGAGGAGAGCGATGCTTCCCCAGAGCTCTGCTGTTGCTCTACAAGGCTGGTTACTTCCCCAGAGCTCCCCACCTTCCCCATAGGATCAAAACCACTTTTCTTTAGGGTTCTGTCTGACTGAAGACATTGAAGGTCAGCACTGTGAAAGTTCACTTTTATTTTAAGAATCACTGTTTGCCTTACTTGGCTTAATACTTTAGACACTTATTGCTTTTCATCACCACTCTAATTTTGGCTGTAGATGAATTGCCTCTTCCTAGAAAGAAATAAAGATGAAACAATCTTTCTGTCACAAAAGAATATAGTTTCTGGGGATTATTCTTACAGACTTGAACAGGCTATTTTTTAAAAGAAAACGGATTGTCAGTCCAGTATATTAGCTTCGCTTGAATCTTTACCGTTCCATGGTATTTCTAGAAAAGGCAGAAATACTAACTTTTCTGATTCTCCAGTTCTTATTGTACCGTGCTGCTCCTACAACCGAGAACACATTGCTGAAAACACTTTAACATCCTAATTGTGAATTATAAAGAAATGTGAGATTCCTTGGTTATTTCACTTTGTTTAAAAAAAACCCCATGCTTTTCTACCTTTCCTGAGGTCTTGAGAAACATGCCTAGCTGCTGACAGAACTGGATCTCTTCTCCAAAAAGTTTTCCATCCCTCGAAAGACAGAATAATGGGGAATGCCATCCTTCACAGTGCCTGCTGTTTGAGCTCTGCACCCGGGCTGAGCTCCCATCCTCCCTGTCATAATCTCCAGCCTCATGGGTTTAAGGGGGTAGGCAGAGGATGCCTTCTGCATGATTCAGAGCAGTAAGCAAGGAGTGTTTCCCTCTTTAGTGATAACATCACTATAAGACAGATGAGATATTTTAACTGTCTTCATTTTCAGAGTAGGGCTCCATCTGTTTTTATCATCTTCCTCAACAGTGACAAACCGCTGTCAGTCAGGAAATGCAGTGGTTACTTAGCTGCTTTTTTAATCTGATAGTTCCATGCAATGGCACTCCACTGCAAAGGGAAAGTTTGTAGAGAGGTAAGGGTGGCAATGTCTGGAAAACAGGGAGCCCAAAAAGAAGTTTGGAGCCACTCAGTAAAGAGCTCTTGGGGGGGCTACTGTTGAAGAATACACTTGGAGGGAAGCAAAAATTAAGACAGCTGCGTGGGCATACCTGGTACCTTGCATGTCTGACTCCAGTGATCTCCCTGCTTCTCAGTGGCTGCTGTGTATCCACATAACACTTTCCAGGAGATAGGATTTTCCAAGGAGCATAACCCTGCTCACACTGCAGGGCCCCACCAAGTTTGTTCTCAAGAAGCCTTGCTTCATAATCACAATCTGCACCTTTTGCAATGCATTCAGGTACTGTACTGATGAAAAGCTGAACAGTGAAGTTCACCTCCATGTCGTCTTTGCATGTATTTTTGGGGGACATAGAATTTCAGGCATCTAAGCATGTTCATTGTTGACCTCAATTTCAAATCAGGAAATCTCTGCTGACACTATCCTGTCTGAGCTATTTGCTGTAAAAATGAAGTAGTTTTCATTTTGTTGACCTTATTTATCATAAAAAGGGCAAATGCAGTATTTTTTCCCCTCAGTTCCAACTTCGTAAGCCCACACAAGTTCTTTTTCAGCTCCATTTGAAATCAATGTGAAGAAATTGATTTCAAAGCCTGGTGAATTTAGTAGGAGTTACTACATTGACTTTTAATGTGCTTTCAGGTGTTGCTCTGTAATACTGGTATGACCACACCTGAAATGGGGAAAAATCTGGTTTAAAATACACAATAGGATGATGAAATTCTGATTCGAATTAGAGCTATCTTGCAAGGTGGACTCTTGGGGTAGCGTTTGCCACCATTTTAAGTGTACGCAGCCCCCACTGAGGAAATAGTCTTTTTCAAGCAATTCAAGGAGTGTAGAGTCTGAATCCCCAAGGGCTGTGGTAAGCCAACTATAAATTTAAAAAGCTAGAGAAAGTATTCCTGGACTTCAAAAGGGAAGGCAGTACTGGGGGTTCTTTCAACTGTTTTTAACTTGCTTTAGGTTAAATTACGTAGTCTGTTGCTCCAGGACCTTTGAAGTGCCTGTATGCGAAAGCAAGTATTGAAATTAAAAACAAACAAACAAACAAACAAAAAACCACAAGATTGGGTTGTTTTTTCAGTCTAAATTACTTGGAGTCTCTTTTTTCAAGTTAAAATTGAAAATTGAAGGCAATTTTTTTTTTGTGCTTACCTATTTACAGCCATTTGCAGAGGCAGCATTATAGCACAGTTTTTAGGGAACCAGACCCATTCACAAGAGCTTCACAAAACCCCAGATGTTTGTGTTATTCCCTGTACTCGGTGTTTAGTGTTAATCCCTTTCGATTTTTTTTCTTTCCTGCACCAGGGCAGGGTGGACAGAACTATATCTGCCAATTCATTCCAGAGCAGCCATTAAATTAGTGCAGTAGGCACTTGCTCCTTCAAACACTAAAAAGATGCTCCCTAGTGAACAGGGCAAATGTCACCTGTATTGGATCAGGCTATAGGTTATTGTTCTTTCTGCAATTAAATACAGACAGCCTTCAAATTCAACCTTATAACAGCTGATGTGGAAATGGTTGTGAACATGAAATGCTCAAATAAGAGTACAAATAAATATCAGTGCCTGTTACAGGGTTCAACTTCGAAGACTTTCATTGGTTTTCTTTATCTCAGGCCCCCAGGTCTCTTAACAAGAAACCAGAAACTTGACTCCAAAGAATACTTCTATACTACTGATTAGTTTCAAAATACAGCAACTAGTTCTTCAGACAAAAAAAATGAGATATTTTGTGTTGTTTTGACTGGAGAAAGAGTAACAAAAGCTAATAAGGTTTTCTATAAGTAAAAACGATGGGCTAGTTCTTGTACATGCAATCAACTTTATTTTACTTGTGAGTCATGGAATCAGAATTTGGCTGGATGCACATAGGCTGCAATCTCTATCCAAAACCTGCAGGAGAAAATGAACTTTGCAGTGTCTCCTGTACTGTTCAACTTATTTAATTAAATTATGCTCTTTTACTTCTAATGCCTACTAATATAAAATATTACAAGCATACAACACTTAATGTTATATGAGTATAATGAGTACTAAAATGGACCTGAATAAACAGAAAACATGTTGGTTAAAAAGTTATATCTCCAGGCAATGTGTTTGTATAACGAAATATATGATAATATCTAAAAAATGAACTGTTTTTTTTACTCATGGCATTGCATTTGTAAGTTGTCCATGAGCAGACTTAATAAATATGAGAGGTATGAGGGAATACAAATAATATTCCTGTTGAATTTCAATTTCTAGAAATTGTTAACCAGTGGCATTCACAAAAGAAATCTGCCTCAGGAGGACAAAGCTTCCACCTGTTTTGTTGTAATAGTTTCTAGGAAGTTTCTCAGGAAGTTTCTAGGAAGTGGCTGTTAACTGGAAATATCATCTAGGAAGATGATACCTCTACACCTTCTATTTTTCTTTAACCAAGTCTGTCCAAAGGCAGGTAATTAGGAAGGATCAATACACTATTTTAAACAAGTTCTAGCTTGAATTTTATTGTATTCTGATTTTCAGCTGATTTGTCATTAATCTCTTGAAGATTTTTGATTTTTATTTATTCTCTAGAATGCATAATATTTTCTCCAAACAGTTCCTTATAGTCCAAGACCAATATTGCTGAAAACTCAAACACAAACTCAAATACTTCTAACATAGGGCTTCTAGCAGAGCAGTGTGTAAAGCTTGTAGTGTCTGAATTAATGCTGAAATAAATTATATTCCTCCTATTCAAATGAAGATACCTTTATGGGAAGTAAGGGTTGTTTTTATTGGTTAACTGGCAGAAAGATCCATAAGTTCAAAATAAATAGGGTCAAGGAGTATAATTTGCAATAAGGCAAAACAAGAAAAATCCTCAGAGCTTAACCTTGGAGAGGTTCTGTGTGACCACCTGCTGGAAGCTGATTTTCCAGTTGGCATATACCCCCTAAGAGCTGTGCTGGGTAAGGACAGGTTAATGCCCAGCTGCAGAGCTGCTCAAGGGAAAATGAGTTTATTCTTGTAAACACAGCAGTTTCCATAAAACCATATGGGTCAGTGAATGTTTGTCTAATACATAAGGGGAAGCTGAAAAATGCAGCCTTGAGACAGCAATGCTTTAGTTACTCCACTAGCGCAGTGTGTTAAAAAGAAATAAAAGTTAACTTTCTGATGATTGCTGTTCAACTTTTTATAGTTGCTGCAGATGCTGTGATATTTATTTATTTTTGCAATTAATAAGCATGAATCAATTTTTTAAGCATCTTTCTGTTATGATTTACCGGGGATATTGAGCCATCAAAGCTATCAAAAGCATTAATCTTTAATATGAGGGCAATTCAGTTATCTTGCCAGAAAGTTTTAATTAGAAGGAAATTCATCTCTGTGATGCTTAGATGTATTAATCTTTCTGCATCTGTGTAGCAAGTTTTGGCTGCAGGAACAATGTTTTAAATTAATTAATTCTTAGGGGAAAAAAAAGTTGCTCTTGAAAATTGAGCTTAGATCTCGTTTGCTGGACAGCTACTCAGTTCCTTCTGCCCTTGAGTAGAAACTTTTATAAATTCTACTGATTTGAAAAGTTGAAGGAGGGTTTTCTGAAAGTATGTGCTCGTAACCTTGGAGTGTGCAGGTGGATCTGCCTGTGCTGGCAGGACAGGGAAGGGGCCTGATGGTTTCTGGGTGAGTCCCACAACAACCTGGAATCAGCTTTTTCACAGCAGCAACACTGAGATCATCACTGGGATCAGGAATGGGGGGGCTGTAGAAACCTAATGAATGCAGAAGTCCCTACAACTGTAATGGTCAGAAATAGTAGTGCAATTAAATCTTTTGTCGCATGATGCATTCTCGAAATGAGAATTTTTCTCTTTGATTCCAGGAAAACATTTCAGGCATTATTATTGTCAATATACTAGCGGTAAACCTTGATTAAGATCATTTGCACAACAGAAAAACATATTTCAAAGTTTCTAATTTGTCCTAAATTGCATTATACAGAAGCTAGTATTTTTCTTTGGTAAACCAATTGCATAAGCCAAGAGAGAACACTTGCATTAAATGAAGGGGGGAAAAAAATTGAACTAATTCTAGGTATTTAAAGTTCACAAGGAAAAAATTCCCCAATCTAAGAGTGGTCTAATACTGGTTATATAATTATCTTTTCCCCACAATAGGTGGTTATTCATTGTAATTGCTGACTTTACAGGAAATTGTTAGTGTATTCCTATCCAATATTTAATAACTGTGTATTTCTTTTTTTAAATGCTTATACACATCTCTTTCAAGTGACAAATGTAAATGTTATATTTTACCTCTTTCTGACCACCTTCTGATAGTTAGGGCATGAAAATAATGCAAGAACTAACTGGAAATAGTTTTTTATTAAATTCCATCTTAAAAAAATCAGGAGTATTGGTGGGAAGGGGAAGGAAGTCTTTAATTCTCTGAAGTTTCAAGTTTTCCTCTTCTTGAAGAACCACTATCCCGAGAAACAGATATTCCATGACATTTCTTTTCCAAATTCGCCATATGAATATTCTTACTTTCTTACTTATTGTAAATCTGCTCCTAGCAGTCCTCTGCTTATACTTTTTCCTGAACCCACTGGTAAATTGGACCTTTGTCAGATGATCAGAAATATATATCATGCCTCTGTCTCATCCATTGTCCCAGCCCTTTCGAATGGATTTGCCAGAATAGGAAGATGGAGGTGTATGCTTTTTTCTCAGTTGTGTAGTTGTTTGGAGAAGTTGAATATTTTAGGAGTAAAGTTTCCGCTTTTTTTCTTGTATCTTTGACTTCCAGTAATTCCTTGGCTACAGTTTCTTCATGTGGGATATGCTCATGCAACCAAATATCAAGACAATCCTGCACCAGCAGAAATTATTTCACTATTTCAAATGTAGCTGATATTGCCAACAAAAAAGCTTGATGTGAGTTTTCAGGCAAGTTGCTTGGCAACTGTCATTCCTACATCCAAGGTATATTCGATTAAGTATTTTTTTTTTTGTGTTGGATAACACATTTACAATATCTTTTGCTTATTCTTTGGAGGGAATCTTTCCATTAGACATGAATGTGTACCTTTCTGAACACTGAGTTATGGCTGAACAAGTTTGACAGGCAAGTATTTTCTATGAACCATTATGCATTAGGTAAATTCTGAAGGGCTATTACATTTTGAGTTGTATATAATTTTCTCTGTGTTTTTAGGATCTGTTCAGAAACCTTCCTATTTCAGTTAATGAGTGTTTGCTGTTTAGCTAGCTCTTGCATTTCAGATTATTGTTGATTTGAGCAGGAAAAATGTCCCTGAAAAGCGACAGTAGGGCCAACACTGACTTGTCCTGTATTATGTCATTAATTCTGAAAGCAAGCTTTTCAATAGCCACCATATACTAGTCCTTGAAGGATTAGTACTTGTGTCAGGCAATCCCATTCAGCATCAGGTTCCAGAAATGGTGAGATTTCAGAGTTGTGTCTCAATGGTGCATTATTTAAGAGCTTGCTCAAGCTTCTGACCCTGTGATGTATCTTCAGGAAAAGATCTGCCACATTTCTAGTTCACGTCCCATGTTTTGAATGTCTGCGTCTTGCAAATGCAGTCCTACATGCCCTGGCTGCATCAAATGATGCCAGGATCTAACCAGACTTCTAAATAATGAGCTGTGTACACTGCTGCTGCTGTGAGAACTTGATCTCCCCATAGCGATGTATAGTCTTTGTGCATTTTCTGCCTCTGGCTGCGAAGTTCAATGACTCAAGAAGACTCAGGTCTTTTCCCTCCTAGAGATGGGCCCCAGGTCAGGGCTGAAGCAGGTTCAAATAGCTCTTCAGTAAAGTAGCTACTGTACACTGCGAGCGCTCTCCGTAATGTATTTGCCTGGTGGATCAATGGCTTAGATTTTCAGCGTCATAAATCTGGAAGTTCAACAGCTTTCAAAAGCAATGCATGCACTTAGAAAAAGTAACCTAATGGTTGAGTAGAGCTTCAGTAATGGGATCAACAGTGCTCATGGAAAGCAAAACAACAGGGAAGGTATTTTCAAGCTGAAAAAATCCCAGCAAAATAAGGCATTAATCAGATAAGGCAGATTCATAAAATTAGATTACTTAGTTTTAAAATGCAGACATGAATAACTCAGTATTAAACATTCAAACTTCATAAATGAATGTGCTAATAGGTACTTACCAAAATACATTGCAATGTTTTTGTATGTGGGAAATACCCATTACCCTGAAGGCACTCAGGCATTATCTGAAGAGAAGTTTAGCACTTTTATTTGTAGTTCCTTTATGTGGATGCTTGAGATATGGGCCCAGATGCTGGATAGACCACTCAGGGATTTTAGGCACCCAATGTTGTATTTAGAACAGAGATCCTGAACAGGTCTAGCATTAGAAGTATCAAAACATTACCCCCTGAAATTTAAATTATGATTGATTTATACAAATTTTTTTAACACAGTCACAGGAACTAAATGCTCTCATCAGTTTTGGTGATGTCCATGAAATGTTAGTACTCTGCATTTGTCTTGGTGCAGGGAAAATAGCAATAAAAGTGTATTAATTTTCTTGGCAAATTGTGTACTCTCTTCAAAGCATGAATATGATAAAGGCTAGTGTGTTCCTGTGTATGTCTGAAGACAGAATCCTTCTATAGATTTAATGTGCTATATCAAGAAATCTTCAAACTGCAATATGTATAGGATCCACCTCCCTTATAAGGAACTTACTTATATTATTCTCTTTGAAAATGTTCTGGCTCACAAATACTGTGCATGAAGGCCTATTACAGTCTCCTTTATTACAGCAACATCTCCTTGTGACATTCAAAATGCTTGTCTTTCAAGGATGCTGTTATAATAAGGTCCAGAGTGTTTGTAATAAATTCATAGAGATCAATGAGTAGTTCAAGAAATAGCTTCTGTGTGAAGCAGCAGTGCAGCAATATAAAAACTAAGAAAAAGCACTTGCACGCAAAGTTAAACGCCTTGCTGCTTTTCACATGAAATTATAAAAGACTATGCTTTTCTTTTAATCTACATTGTATTTCTGTCTGGAAAAGGAATCTTTGACAAATTGCTGAAAATTTGGAGATACTGGATTCCACTTTTCTCTTGCTCTGGGATTTCAAGGATTCCCTGTTTTGATGAAAATATGTCTAAAGGAATAAATGTAGGACAAGTAAACACTCGGAGTCAGTTAATACAGTAAGAGACTTGTAACACCTGCTCTAACTGTTCACTATATGTTGTTGCCACCAATGAAAATTATGTGACTCTTATACCAGGTAATTACTCTTTCAGTGTTTTTGTATATCCAGCTTAAATGCCTTAAAAACCTGGTAATGATTCAGCAATGTCCATGTAAGTTAAATGTCATAATAAAATCTAAATGTTGTTTTGAAAGAGCATCTTTTTTTATGAAGTTTATCTTTTATGTTTTCATCTTTATTTTATTGTTATCTCTATATCTTTTTATTATCTTTTTATAAGGAGAATTTTTTACATTTTAGAAAAAAAGTACATTTGTGCTATTGCAGTATACCAGTTATTTCTTATTTAAATTTTTTTATAAAAGACGCTCTAAAATCATTTCACTGAAGGTACATGCTTTATAAATAAAATAAGCAGTTGAACACATAGTGGACTCCATAAATGTGGTAATGGATGGTAGCAGTTGAAGATTGTGTCATGCTAGAGCTGCATAATTAAATCCAAAAATGATTCTAAATCCACAAACTTTGAATTGTGTTTATTCTTTGGAAAGCAAATTTTAAATTGGATGCATGTATATTAACTGTGCCAAAAGCTGTTTAATTAGAAACACTAAAATTATTCATAGTTAAAACTTTATGAAAGAACCTTCTTCACACTTGATCTAGAAAGCTGGTATCAAAATTGGATATTTTCATTAAATAGTGCTGAAAAAGAAATGTATCAGAAATTGCTTTTCTCACTCATAGCCGAACCCATCACTGTTACTCTTTCAAACAGTTAAGCTGCTCTTGATTCCAAAGATGGAGTATCACTCTGCTTTACAATTGCTTTAAGCCAGTTTTGCTCTTTAGAAATCCAGGAGAAAGAAGAATGAGACTGTGTGGGATTTTTGTCTATCAGTCTGCATAATCAATAGTTGACACAAAAGGACTAATTGCTCTTAGCATTTAAAAAGAAGTGCTTATTAGCACAAAAGCTGTGTATCCTCTTATTGTAGCTAGTAACTGTGCTATCCTGATACTTATCTACAGTCACAATCAGATAAAAACTGTTGATTGCAACCAGGATCTGGGGAATAACTAAGGGCTGTAGGAAGGAGGGAAGAACACAGTGTCAGAAGTATAATCCAGTCTGTCAAGAAGTTTCTCTTTACCGTTGTTGAAAGACTGGCCTGATGTCTTTCAATGTTACCTCTATTTTTAATATTGTAATCAAGACAAGATAGGAGAGAAAGAATATATATATTACTTGAAATTCAATCAAATGACACATAGCTTTTAATGTTTTAAAGTATTATGCCTCTTACAATTTTGTAATTGTGTCTGTTCAGCATTTCCTTCCTTATCTGGAATCTAGAAGTGTAGCAGAATTATAGTGAAAAGCTATCACCATTTAGAGATGCTTTATTTTAAAACAGTGAACAGGAATAGGCATAAACAAAATGTAAAGTGCCTTCCACTGGCTGACTACATCAGATAATGCTCCAGACAATTGATTTTGTTGCATGCACTTATGTATGAAGAAATGTGTTTGCCTGATTCAGCACATGTGTACCGTGAGGTTATGGAAGAGGCTTGGTCTGCTTACCAAAGGTGGTGGGGGTGTGAAACCAGGGTGGTGTGTGCATGCACAAAACAAGAGAAAATTAGATTGACTAAAATGCCTACAAATTACACAAGACTGCTCAGTGTTTCCCACTGTCGTTTATATCTCAGAAATTCACTGTACCAAATGCTTTTTGGAGTTGTCTCAATTTTACATTACACTACCTTTGTAGAAAGGCTCCAGAAATGTTAACTAGCAATGCAGTTACTCAAGTGCCTTCCACACCCTGTGTTTTCGTGTTGCTCCACAAACATGCACTGAAGTCTATTTAAATGAATGAGAAGGTTCTTGCAAATTCCTGTGATGTTTTGCTGGGAGCACCCGTTCCCTGCAGCTCGTGGCAGGGAAGCAGTGTACAGCCTGCTGCAAGTAGGGCATTGCATAAGAATGAATGTCATCATCTTGTGTTAAACATATAATTTAAGGTATTGAGGTGGCTTGCTGGAGCAAGGATGCAGAACCTAGGTATTCTGTTTCCTATAGATGGAAAGCGTGTTTTGTGCCCCAAACTTTATTAAGCACTGACTGTTTGGGTCCCTGCTGTGCCATTCCTCAGCTTTCAGCTGTCTTCCTTTCCAAGTGCTGTTTGCTGCAGTCACAGAGCAGCAGGTGCAGCCATGGCAAGGTGAGGAGCAAAGGGGCAGAAACAGGAGGGTAAGGGATGGGACTTGTTCACAAGATTGCTCCAAAACATTGAACTGCAGAAAGACTTTGCTTTCAAATTTCATTTACCTACTGCTAGACATCTAAAATTTTATTTTGATATCTATGTGGACATTACCTGCTAGTTCCACGTGTTCATGATCCATGAGAATTGTAAAAGTACAGCACGCACAGAATTAATGTTGGAGGTTGGAGGTCTAGACAGACTTGAGTTCCAAATGTATTGATGATGATCAAGCTCTCATTGAAAGATATCTGAGCTCCTATTGCAAAGGAAGAAACAGGACTGTACCACAACAGGAGTGTTTATTCTCTGTGAGTTATTAAAACACAACAGTGTACTTTTAGCTGGCAAATGGTTTAACTTTTTCTGTTGGAAAGTGGTGTAGTTACATTTATTTCAGATAAGGAGCAATCGGTCCTTATATTTAGGTATTTTTTCATATATTTAGTTTTTTTTCTAAATATTTATTTAAAATTTAGGTATTTTTTTCAAATCTTCTTTTGAAAGAACTGGCTTCATCATATTTTTTTTTACAGTCCTTTTGTTTCCTCACTAAGGTTCTCTGCCCTTTCATGTTCTCAGTTGTTGAGCATTTTGTGTTTCAAAATTCCTTGGTGTTTCAGGGGCTCATGATTTACTTTTTTTTGCACCAATTCCCTGTGAATTTTTAATTTTTTTAACTGATGTTTGTTTTTCCTTCTGAATTCCTCCTACAGTAATGGCTTGGGATCCTTTAGGACTTAGAATGAAATGCTTGATATTTTTACTGTGCCTCTGTTAGTGCATAGTATACTGGGTATACAGTTCTGTATTTTATGTGAGATGTTACTACCAGCACCTCTAATACTAATTAGAAGGTTTCTGCTCTTTCTCCTTGACACATTAATAGACAAAGTATATAAACTATTACACAAAACTTTTAAAAGATACTTTAAAACAACCTTTAACTCTCATGATTAGAAATGTTCTCCAACTCTCAGTTTGCTCCAGACTGTATTAAATGATTATGCAAAAAATCAGAAACCTTGCTGTAGAAGTCTATGTAATACAGAAAAAACATAGCCTGGCTAATTCATACATAAAATGGAGGAAAATCTACTCCTTAAAGAAAATAAAATTTTTCAGCATTGCCCCTGCAAAAGTAGGCTTTTTCTCCCCTTTTTCCCCTCTTACATTTATTCCTAAAGACTCTCTCCATCAAAGTATGACTAAGTCATACTTTTATCTTGATTTTTGTGAAAAACTTCTTTTCCCTTATGGATTCCTTTGGCCTAGAGCTTGTGAACCTTCAATCTTTGTCAGCACGGAGAGAAGGAATACCAAATTTTCTGCAAATTGCCCCAGCATATCAGCACTGGAGCTCTGCAAACCTTTCCAAGAGTGATTTGAAAGGGTTACTTTCAAATCATAACTTCTGTGGGAGATCCAGTTCATATGGGTTCACAGGCCAACCAGTTAAAGGGAAGGTTTCAGGCTGAGCCGCCCCCTCCCTTCTCCCTACATGTTTTCCCATGGGTTGGATCTCATTACAAACCCACAGGCAAGGTACAGGGTCAATCACATCATGTTAATTCATACAGGTTGACTGGTTCACTGGGACTGGAAGCTGGATTAAAGGTGAGAAGTTTATCACAACAACAGAACTCTGATCTTAGAAAAACAAACATCTCTAAAATCGGTCTCTGATTATCATATGAATCAAAAGCTTAAATAAAAACAAGATAATTTTAAATAATTGAGGGAATCATACCAGGAATCAATCTTCCCCTGCCAGGGTACTCAGAGGTTGGCTTTACTTCTAACACAAGAAGAACTCTGATCTCAAGGAACTATTCCTTTCTGAAACTTGGATATAATTACATGAGCTGAAATATAAAATAATAATGAGTCAGTTCTATATACCTGGGAGAATTACAGTGTGAAGCACACAAGGGAAGGAAGCATTTTAATGGCTTTTCTGGCTGGAGAGATGAACTCAACTGAAATGTTTTTTCTTTCTATGGGGAGGAAAAAAAGGAAAAATACCCTCAGCTGAGCAAAAATGACACAAGGCATCTTTGATCCCATGCATTAATTTTAACTTATCAGGGAAATGTAAGAACCATGAAATACCTTCCCAACATGAGCTTTCTTACAGAATAAAGTTGAAATACATTATAAACATCATAAGTATTACTGTGGTTGGTCTGAAAACAGCCAGTGGTATCCCAAACATTTTTTTTCTTGATTTCTCTTTGCTTATTAGCATTGTATTATTATTAGACTGTATTAAAAGGCTTTTATCTCTAGACCTAAGCAAAGCCAGAAGCAAAGTTTGGATTATTACCCCTTAGTGGAGGTCCACGTAGATTTGTACACATTCTTTTTCTTTGTGTTTTCACTTGACTAGACTGTCCTCATCAAAAATGCAGCCTGGTTTGGTTTGGATGTGTGCTTTGCACATGTGAGTTGTCTTTGGCAACCATGGGAATATTTAAAAATGGATGTGTAGTATGTGTGTATATACCCTGTACCTAGCATTTGCTCTGCGTTCGAAGGTAGTGCTGTACAGTAGATTTGAACCTAAAATGGCTGACTAGTTTCTAAATAATCCCTTAGGAAACAGTTTAGTCTAGGCCATTATCTTGATAGTTCATAATTAGGTTCAATAATAAAGCTTGTTTTGCTGACCTAGGTCAGATCATGGCGTCCACCGCATCTGTGCGCAGTGACCTTGCTCTGAGAGTGTATTGTTAGAAAATCCATTATTATCATCACATACACTTCGGAGAAGTGGCTGTTTTGTGAATTGATGGTGTGATGTTGCCACTTTAGATAAAAGAATCCATGAATTATTGACTTAATGAGTTAATGTTGCTTGATTTCACAACAAGGTCTTTTTAGTCTGGGTGCTATTTACTGAACACATAATCACAGCATATGAGGGAAGGCACAGATAATAGTACAGTACATTTACAACCCTCTTCACTTCTAATAAAGCAAAGTGTTAGCTAAGAATTGTTGTTTCCTTTAGTAAACCATTAAAACTTAGGTAATTACAAGCAACTCCTGTTTAAACAATTAACAAATAAGACGTTTATTTGCCACTGATTTTTGTATCCCTTCCTTCTGTCTGGTTTAAGGTCTGTCAACAAGAACTTAGTCATTTTTTTAGAACCTAAACATATCTTTGTCCTTGTGACTAAGCCTAATGCTGTTACCACATGGAGGCCCAGGAAAGGCTGTTAAAAGTCAATCCATGTCATCCAAAGTTCATCATACTGTTTGGTTTATTTTAAAGTAGAGTTTTCTGGTAAATTTATAATATTCAGAAAGACTGAGAATATAAAGGTTTTATTACAGAATGTAACTTGTGAGAGGAGAGGGGGAAAATGTGTGGAGTGTGTCCCAGAGCATATATTTTAATGGAATAAGCATCTGGTTTCAAATACCTATGGTCCTTTGATCCCAGGGTGTGAATCCCACTCTGTTAACTGATCTCTCTTACAAGATAAATAAAATAAGGTCTGTATGCAGTGTCTTAGGGAAATGTATGTCCTATGAAAATGTAACTCTCTCTAAAATTGAAGGGAAATTTTTTTTATTAGAGGCAGGGGAGTGTAGAATTTAGGTCCACATCCAGGTCTTTTGAAGGGGACCATATCAACTGACACCTTCACATGCTTTGGAGATTTACATTAGTTTTAATTAACTCTATGCAAGACCAAATAACTGCACAAAATTGTCACAGCATTGCAATTTGAAAAGAATATGATCTACCATGACTAAAATAGAAACTTTTACGTCTAGTCAAGTCTGTATTGAGCAATTAGGGGAGTAAATTTGTACCTCTTCCCCATTTATAAAAGGTATTCATTTCTAACCTCCAAGTGTTCTGAGATATTGGACTTTAAACTTGTCAGTGCTCTAAGAATGCCCTGAACCTCAGACCAATACATTTTGGGGGCAAATTCCTCATTTGTAGGAAGGAAGAAAACATTTTTTTTTTAGCAGGTTATTATCTGAAAAAAATGATGGTTGTCTGCAAGCAGCTGATAGGTTTGGAAGGTTAGAGGTAGTCCTGGCAAAGATGGATTAGTGGGCAGACTGCAGGTGAGATGATCAGAGGTGCTGGAGAATTGCAATTTATCACTTGGGTTCGGAGTTTAGTACATGCATGTCACTGCTGCATATGTGGTGTGTGTAATTATTACATATGAGGGATAATACTGGTTTTAGCCTTGCTGTAAACAGAAGCAACATCTTTACTAGTAAGATATGAATTAGCAGAGCAATTGTAATGATATTAACTGGAAACCCTTTCTGGAAACTCTTCGACCAAGCAGATCCCTCTGCTTTGTTAAAAATACGTGCTTTTATTTGCAATTTTGTGCATTTGCAAAGCAGAATCTTTCCATTGAGATTTGGGGTCCATTCTGAGTTTGGGTTATATATTCTGAATAACTTGAGTCATTTCATTAGCCACACTTTCAATCAATTCCTTGCTCGCTTCCCTGTTCTAGTGTCCTGTAACTACATGCCTTCCATTTAGCTGCTGAATTAGTCAGATTCATTTGGGCTATGCTGTCTTCTAGAAACTTCGAGTTCTTACGTTATGTTATGTCGAGGGTTCCTTACTCTTTCTCAAAGAAATAGAATTTTAAATTTAGATGCCCTTACTGAAGTATTAGCCACTGTAAGCAAGAGTAGCAGAGTTTGGCTCATTGGATTTACTACAAACAAGGAATTTTTTTCCCTATTAATTCAGTTGATATCTTCACAGCTAAGATACCTGCCAGGTATCAAAGAAGGTGCTAAGAGCATCAGATGATCTTTCTGCTCTTGTCTAACAAAAGAATAGTAATTGTTGAGAAATCTTATGCAAGGTTGACTGTAGTGTTTCTTTGTAGTTTTCTGTAGTAAGTGGTCTGCTTTTGTAATTGTGGGAAAAAATAGTAGATGACTGGCACCAGAAGAAATCTTGCTAGTAAGGGCAGAGAGACAGTGTTAATTAGAGCACATCTGCTTTTCAAAAGCATCAATAAATTATTCAAAATACTAGAATGCTTCCTGTTCATTCCTACCTATAGCAAAACAGCACAATGTTTTGTTGCATTTCTCCACTGGTATAACTTTGACATCTGCTCATATTCTCTGGTGGAAACTGGGATCTAATGTAATTTGTGGACACATTAAACTTATATGGCAGTAAAAGCAATAACATGTTTAGAAAAAATGTGTTGATATAATTATGTGTAAGTTGCAGTCTCTGTTTTGATTTTCTAACTGAATTAATTTCTTACCTTGTATAGCACACGGGTTAGTTTTTTTTTCAGACAAACGCCAGGTTTTCAGCCCACTAGAAGTCACCTTTGGATCTTACAGGTTTTTTCTGTTTCTCTTCAGTAGAGACATCTGTCACTCATCCTCAGAAAGGCTTTTGAGCAGCATTTGACAGCAGGCCTGTCTTTGCAGGATGTGCTCTATTGGGTATATATTATATCTCACTACACCATAAAACTGCCTTACAGGGGGCAAATGTGTAGGTAGCTGAGGGTGTGAATTGCTACTTTGTGAAGGAATTAATACAGATGATCCATGTTCCCAATGGATCACACACTATGAACAGTGTAATAGAAATCACAGCAAAATCTGAGAAATTAACTTTTAGGGAAGAAAGCTGCCTAAACTGTCTAAACACACATCTTCAGCAGGATCTGTCATTTGAGACAAGTAAATGTCAAATGCAAGGCATGCTTCAATTCTCAGGTGTAAATCAGAAGCAGCTCTGTTATGGTTTGCTATTTAAATGAGCTCAAGTAGGGTATACTCTGTCTCTGGCTCCTCTGCTAAAGTGTAAAGGTTTCCTGACACTGCAGCCCCAGGACCCAAATGTGATCACTGCTCCAGTTACATTTTGCTCAGGCATGATGCATGCCTGCCTCTGCCAAGCAAAATAACTCTTCAATTACTGTGTTCCTCATCCTTTAGTGAATCTTTTCACAAGAAACTTGGCCATGAGTTCAGTCTTGGCCATCGGTGAATCACTGAATTGACTCACCACAGTCAGACTTGACTACAGAATCTTTTTGCAGATGAAGATGTCAAAAGGCAATCTGTAGTGAGAATGACAGCATGATTAACCAGACTGAGGCCTAAGTCAGAAGTAGCATGGACCACTGGGAAATTAAGGCACCAATTTCCACCATCAAGATTGGCTGTGATAGGGCAGTATATCCTAGCAACAGCAGAAACCTTAACCTGACCATCACAGCAAAAACTAATTTTGTTGTGTTATCTGTTTCAATATCTTTTAATCAAAAAAGTCTTTAAACAGAAAGTAAATACTAACATGTCACTTTTCCTGGAAGTGCTTTCTTTCCTAATTGGGAAATACCTAATTTCATGAATTAAAGGCTGCAGAAGCTTTAACACAGATTTCTTTTACCTTATCTTCTTGGGAAAGTGTTGTGGGAAAGGCTCAGAATGCCTCTTTGCAGCTGCAACAGGTTAAGAAGCACTTTATGGGTAACATGGTTTTATTCATTCTTAGGATAAAATCTGTATCTTAAAATCCATGGTACAAAGCTGCATGTTGTAGGTTGGACCCATCATAAAAACACTTTCTAGAAAAATTACTAGTAGATAGTAGCATCAACTTTCATAAGAAAAACCGTAGTATTAAACACTTTATCTATGAAGGTCATATACTTCACGTATGGTGAGAAGTATAGATTGAAAATCCTCTTATTTAAAGGGTAATGTAGCTGTGTTCAAAGAGCATGTGCTAGTTTGCTTCTTACTTAGTAGAGGATTTCACAGTCAAATAATCATTAGTAGTTTACTTTGCATATTTTTCAAAAGGTAATGCCATGGTCTCAGCAGTGCAGGTTCTTTTAGTTTTAAGTCACACTGGTAAATCTTTGGGCAAGGTTTATATAATTTTTGAGTAGTGGACCTCCATGACCCTAAACTTGGGTGGATTTTCTTCAATCTTTTTTCACACTCTGGTTTTCTGATTTGTGTGTACATCTTTGAAGACACATACATGTGTGTGTACTTATATAGGTATAATCATCTCTGTGTGTCCTGCCAGTTCCATAGTTGGTTCTGCAATGAAAGCATGTGAGGCCAGACATGAGCAGCAAGTCTGAGACTAATTTTTTTCCCTTTGGGGGAGGTTCCATCCCACACTTTGAAAAGTGAGCAAATTTTCAGGTAGAGGGAGAGTTCAGAGAACACTTTCAATGGTGTTACTCTCTTTAAGCAACTTTGAAAACCTTCAGAATATGATTATTTTTCTAGGCTAATTTTCAAGGAGATATGCCAATACATCTTGGTAATTGTGAAAACTGGGTATTCGATGGACTTGAAACCAAAAGGTTGCCCATGGATTACACTGGTATGTGCATGGTAACTTCAATAAAATAAACATTTTTGAACCTGGTTACCCAAACGTAGATTCTATCCCATGCTCCTACATGTAGGTAGAAAAGGCTATGTTTCCCAAGCTGTCAAGTGCCTGAAGTGCACTCTAATTGCATTGGGATTTATAGGCATGTATCACTCCTGAAATTCAAGTCAATTCTATCAGGAACCCAAATTAGGTTCAGAGTTTAATGTGTATTCATTAAGATTTCCAAATCTTGGCCAGACACCAAGAATACAGTATTTTTAGCACACAATCTAAACATAATAGCTTTGAATAGTTGTTGCAAGACCCATACTGATAAAAAGTAAACTAGATACTCCTTTTCAGTCTATCAGTCCTGGAAGATCATAGCCACCATTTTGTAAAATTTGCAAGAAAACGAAATAAAGCCAGATAAATACTCCACTGTCATCCTGCTATACCGGTTAATTTACATGTGGAACCTGCATTCCCTTTAGCTTCCTGGAAAAGTTTGAAAATCTAGATGTGAAAGTTTGTCATGCTGTGAGCCAACTGTCCCATATTGATGCAAAAGGGAGAGAGGAAAAGCCAAGAAAATGCTTTAATTGATTCATCAATGCACCAAAGTGTGAACAGGCGTGATGAAGTGTAAAGAGGGATGTGACACCAGTGTGGCAGAGCTGTCACAGTGGAAAGGATTTCCTGTAAAAGTGATGGCACTTAAATGTTATCTAGGCCTCCTGTCTGAGCTTTCATATTCCCTGGAAACTTATGTCTTAGGGGAAGTGTCTGACCAACTTGTGAGCAGCCAGGCGTCATGCCATCTCAACAGGTAAACACACAGAGCCTCTGAAGAACCCCCAGCTTTAGCAAGTTTGGGAGTTACAGGGAGTAACAAATCTCTGACAGATCCAAGCAGTTAACTCATCCACAGAGATAATCTTGGGGGAGAGATGATGATCATTCTATGTGGTATCCTTTGTCCTAAAGCATCGATTTAAACAAAATTTAAATTGGAATTAATAACCTCAGTATCAAAATGATGCCTGGTCCAAAGTATAATGTAGCAGCTCTGGGGCATTGTATATTAGACCACATTTCAAAATGGTAGGGTGAGACTGTGAAGGAGAGGCTATTGATAGTGAAATATAATTGTAGGAGATGGATTTGAGCCAGACTGTTGTACTGAAGGGTTGTTGCGAAGTTCTCCGAGGGATTTTTACTAAAGAGATTGTAGCATGCATCTCGTCCAAAGAATAGGAAATCAAAGAGGGTGGAAGCCCTTAGAGTCACTCTGAGGTTTTGGCTCTGGATTTATTTGATTAACTGTGTATGAATGTTACTGATTTAATATGCTTCTTACAACACCTAAAATCACTGCTGTGGATATATTCAGTATGTTAAGCTTTCTTGTAGAGGATTAGACATATGGATCGCTCTGAAAGGGTTTTTGCCAACTTGGGAGAAATATGTTTGGGAGGAACCTGTACCATTATGGCTTAGGCCATTTGCTTTTGCATTCAGAGATGCACCAGTTCCTTTCTAGCTCTGGGAAACCAGAGATTCAAATGCAATCTTGAACAGAAAACTTTGGCAGAAGTACGAATGCAAGCAAATGTGTGTTGTTACTACTACAGTTACTCTGCCACTTCAAAAATCGCTAGTCAGGCTCTGTTTGGAGTATCTGCAATTCTGCAATGTATTATAGGAAGGACATTGCTGACTGAGCTTGTAAAAGTGCAGTGGAAGGCAAACAAATGCATGATTTAAGGTTTTGAAAATATGACTTATAAAGAAGGATTGAACTGACCTGTATTCTATAAGTTAGAGAAAAAGGATTTGAAGGAGTGAGGAATCCTGGAATGAGCAAAAAATACTGAAGTCATCTGGAGACAGATATATGTTCTAGTGCCACACAGATCATATAGCATCACCAAATCAATGGCATGTCTGAGGCTAATTTAGACCACTATTAACTGTCTTATCATAAGACAGATGACTGCTGATCCAAGACCCTGTGCTTGGTGCTGTGTCCAGCCAGGGAGCAGGCAGGAGACTGGGGGCCAGTAAGGTGCCTTGGGCCAGAACATCAGGCAGCACCTCAGTGCAGGCCTGAACTCATTTTATCAAGGGCTTGGCTGGCATCATAGGGAATAGGACTTTTAAACTGATTTTTAGGTGAAAATTCCTCTGTAGCTTTCCAGAGGTTCCTGGAAAGCTCAATCAAACTAAGAAGGACAACTAAGGAGAGGATGTCAGTGCTCTTTATAAAAAAAGTGGTGGGTGAGATTAAGAGAGGCAAGAACTTACCTCTGACAGTGAGAGTCAGCAGGTGTAGGGAAAATAAGAAAGGAAAAATGTGAGGTTTTTGTTTTGTTATTCAGAGAAGGTGAAGCCAAAGCAAGAGTGTTAAAGAAGGTCAGAGAATGTGGAAAATTATCTTGAAGTAGGGTCCCAAAGATGTACAGTTAGCAAGTATGGCATTGAGGGCTGCTACAAAGCAGCATAATGCTGGCTAAGAATCTAAGAGTTCAAAGCAATTAATTTAGTTCCTACTTGTACTCCAGCTAAAGGGAAAGGAGGGTAGAGTCTGAATTGTGGGGTTTGTATGTTCAGCTCCCTAATTTCTTGTGCAATTGCAAAGATTGGTGCAGCAGGGGACAATAGGTGAGTGTACCAGCCAGATACACACTTTATATCTCAAAAGATATGTGTGTGATGTTGTCATTGCTCCTCTCGGTGCATTGCACTGTACACTGTCTGTAACAGGAGAGATTTGGAAGCAATTCCATTCGTGACTTCTTTTTCACTATTTTCACAAATCTACAACAGGATAGATGTGCA
The DNA here is from genome assembly GCF_003945595.2 of Pipra filicauda. Classification (NCBI taxonomy): domain Eukaryota; kingdom Metazoa; phylum Chordata; class Aves; order Passeriformes; family Pipridae; genus Pipra; species Pipra filicauda. The sequence goes on along the minus strand of NW_024104976.1, from coordinate 3,546,831 downwards.
GTCATTTAAAGCTTATTTAAGATTTTAATCAACATTTCACTTTTGATTTTTCTGAAGTTTTAAGATCTGAATCTTTATTTACATGGAGGTAAATGCTCCTGTGCTGTAACATGGTTGTGATCCAGGTCTTTAAGGATGAGTTTGTGAGACACCTAAAAATACTTCTTCCTGGTAAAAATGGATTTCCAATCAGTATGATATCAGGTGAAACTATGTCTTTCACTTAAATATAATTTGTACAAAGACCAATTACAATTGATTTTTAAGTTCCAAATTGTACCTTTCTTTCAACTACAAATATAGCAAAGACAGTGATAGGGACATAACCCAGAACTGAGGTTTCTCTGTAAGAAGACAGCTCAGGTTTCCCCACTGTACAAGGAACTGCTGGGTGGAGATGAATTTCTCACCCAGCCATATGATACCTCTGTCAGAAATGAGAAATGTTGCTAGAAAAAATCATGAAGGCAGGTACTGGGAATGAAAACAGGAAGAGATCAAACAAAAGGTATAAAAGATCTTTAATTAAAATTTAAGGATTGCTGCTAAAAGATCACTGCTTTAAAAGGACAAACAGCATTTTCATGCCATATAAGAAACTGGAATTTCAGGACTTTACAAGGACACTTATATTCACCCAAGGAACAAAATCAGGATAGACAATCTGGATATCTACCATTTTCTTGATTTGATATTCATCTATCTAAGGAATAAAATGGTCCCATTCAAATAATATTTGAATATTCTGCAAACATGAATATTTAGCTCTGAAAAGTATTGATATGCTGTTTTCCCTTATTTACTGTCTGGAAAAGTAGATGAAAAAATGAAATGGTGTGACCACGATCAGACAAAAAAAACGTGACAAATTGTACAGTTTACTCCGACTAACATTCTGTCTCCCTTCACCATAATTCTATGAAAAATGCTGATTTACCATTTTGGGCTGGGGATTTCATGACTGGTAAAGCACAGGTACAGGTCTAATACTGATAACATTAAAGAACTGTTTTCTGTCCTGTGTTCTTACCTATGTAACAAACCAAATGGGTGAGGAACACCAACTGGCTTTATAGGCAAGATACTTAACATACATCACCATGGAAGACACTGAAAGAGTTCATGGCACCTCTAACTTAAAAATGCTTCAGCAGCTGAGGTGTGCAGGATTTGTAACCATGAGCAGGCAGCTGAATGCATTTGGGCTGCAAGAGTGCAACTGGAAATTCTGTGACAAAGTGCAGCATCGTGTCAGGTTTTGCCAATGAACTGGCCTATATTAAAGTGGTGTTTTGTCTTCTGTATTCAACTGATATTCCTTACACTGCATTAGTATAATGGTTTGGGATAATATAATCCCCTAATCTCTCTCTAAACCTCCTGAAGCCACAAACTGCCCCTGATCACTCACTTCTGCACCACAGAGCTCCATGAGCTGCAGGTGCCTGCAGACTTCTCGCTGCAGTATGAGTTATGGGACTTGTACCTCTGCCCTCCCACCCACAGAGGAGGGGTTTTCTCCCACAGTAAGAAAACCCTGCACTGTCCTGGAGAATCCCTAGCCATAAAGCCCCTCCCAGGCAGGTCTGAGCTGACTTGGGATGAAGTAGGAGCATCCAGAAAAGAGGTGGGATCAACCTGAGGTTCAGGGATCTGTGGCTGTGGACAAACCAGGCAGAGTGGGGCAGCTCTTCACATGGTGCCTTGTGCCAAGGACAAACCAGGCTCAGCTGCCCTAGAATAAAGGATTGCCAAATCCTGTGTGATGCTTAGCTCCTATTCTGGGCTCTACGTCAGTGCTGGGTTCCTTCTGTTGTTTTTTTGTTGTTTTTTTTTAATCTATAGCAAGGACTTCATCCTTAACCAAGTCCCTGCTTTCTGCAAGACACAACTCCTGTAAGGACACTTATCTGTCCTTCGTTTTTGGTTTTGGGTTTTTTTTTTTTTTTTTGCATTGTACATTTATACAATGGGAAAACACCTGCAGCTTTTTAGATATCTTTAGCAGTGTCTCTGCTCTGTGGTCATGAAGAACTCATATCTGTGAGCTAGGAAAAGAGACTTTTTTTTTTCTCAGCAGGTCAATAAAATGATAGATGGAGTTGAGTAGAACTGCAGTAGAAGGCGCACACTTCATTCACTGCAGAAATAGCTGAAAAGACAAGTTTATACTGAAGTGGATAATATTGGACTGGTTTGCAATGCACTAAAATAAACCAGAGAAGATTGCCAGGACTATGCATATTCACTTGCATCAGCTTTCACATCTCTATATAACACACATTAGGGTGAGTGGCAGATTTGGATGCAACCTCCATCAGGTTAAAGGTAATGGTAGCTAGGTTTCTGTAAATATAATCCAGGTTGGGTTTATATTTAGATACATCAAATTCTGATTTTCCTCTCTCTGTGATTGACCTTGCTTAATTTCAGAAGAGTTATTCCTGGTTTATACTTGTGGTGAGATGAGATCCCACTCCTGAGACTGAAATTTTTTTCCCCATTATCCACATGCTGAACATTATTGTTGTTCCTGCAGGTGCTGAACTCCTCTAGGGATGTCTCAGCTCTCCCTGCAGTACCCAGCCTGCTATGAATTCTACATTTCAGCCCAGTTGAATCCTGTAGTCCTATGAAAATGTACAGGTGGTTGAAGATTATCAGGCAGTATTTTAAGTCAGCAATTTGTATTCTTCTTGGTTCTAAAGTAAAGAAATAATGTTGCTAACTTTTCCTTACATTGTTATGAAACTCCTAAATATCATGAGAGATTCTATTACAACATCACATCAACAGCAGATAGCTAACTTAAAGGATTAAGGACTTCTATAAATACTTTTCTCAGGCACAATCAATGCTGATCAGGGATGAGCTCCACTCTCCAGGTCGGGTTTACAAAAGAATGAAAGCATTTTGGGTTGTTGTCATGGAAAATCCATGGTAGATTGGCACAAATCTCTAAACACACAAACTGCCTTCATTGACACTTGCATAACTTTGATTAGCGTGGCCAGTCTACAAGTATGTCAACTGCTATAAGTATAAGCATCATATCTCAAATATGTCTGTAGAAATCCCCAATTGAATATGCTGTATACAATATTTTATTATTATTTTTAAGATGGCAGCATAAAGTTTACATGTATTTCAATAAATATATTTTAAATATCTACAATGGAAAACTAAAAAGCTAAAATTTCTTGTGCTGACTCACTGGAAAAGCCTGAGAACTATCCAATAATTATCAGAACTCTTTCATTTCTTTCCCTTAGAGGACTGCTTTGGCCATTAGACAGAGCTGCTGATTAAACAAGTAGAATCTTGTAGAATCTCTGAAATAGCAAAAAGTAACCTCAGAGCCTGTGTGGGTTAGTGGAACTGGTTTCACCTTGGGTGAAAACATTACTCCAGTTCAAAGGGAATTTCAGCTCCCACATGGCCCAGGTGCTCAGGTGAGACCTGCCTGCCTTGAGCATAGAGAAGATGCACAGTGGCAGGGCTGCAGTGTCACTGCCTGGGATGCAGGATGCAGTGGAAGTACAGAACAAAAGAGCCTCTAGAGCCTCCACAGCAAGGTTCATGTGCTGTGACTTCAAGCTGTGAAAGAAGCCCTCAGGTGCTGCAGATATCTTGGCTGGCATTTGCTTCACTTTGTAGGCTGGCAGGTGCTCTGGCTCCTGATAACGATCAGGACTGAGAGAGAAGGAGGGTCTTGGGACAGCTGCTGTAATGTGGGGTGGGGATTGGCTCCTTCAGTGAGACTCCTCCAAGAGATAGACTTAAATCCATTTTAAATTTGTGGATTGAATTTCCTGCAAAAGTGGCAGCAGCATCTTCATCATATGAATGAAAAGAGCTGTTTCTGTGCAGCTGCAGACTCACACAGTCATAGGAGTTCCAGGGGTAATAGAGCTTATGTTTGGGTTGGGCTTTTTTTTTCCATTTTATCTGTTCTGAATATCTCTGTTCTTGATAACCTCTACCTTCAGCCTTTTGTGAAGACTCATTGCCTATAAAGTTTGTGCTTCTTGTGCCGGACATTGTCTTTCATTTGGAGATTCTCTATCACCACTGTATTGCAAAATTTCCCCTCTTTAAGGCATTAAGGTAATCAAGAATGAAATGTATGATGTTGGCCAGATTCCCTGTTAGAATAAGCAGGTAGAGTTCTACTGACTCTAATGGCTTCTGACAGCTGTGAATTTGATCCCATACCTTCCTTGAATAATAAGATTTAAAATAATGTGAGTTTAAGGTAGGGCAGGAAGCCCTGGATGAAATATCTTATTGCATTGATTTGTCTCTTATTTTCTGTCCTATGAGAATACCCAAGTTGCAAATAAAGGGTCAAGAAGGACATTTAGCAATATATGGTTTATACAGTATTAAAAGACCATCTCATAGTTAATCATATGATTAATTTCTACAAGAAGGCTCCACTAAGTCTGCAATAAAAAGAAGTAATGAGGTTTTATAATAAAATTGAAAAGCTTCTGTGATGCACAGAGAAGTCTTTTATACAGAAAGGTAAGAAAAAACAGTTGTCTTCCTTTCAGTCCATAGATTGCTGCAATAGCTTTCTCTGTGAGAGTTCTTGGGCCCTGGAATGACATCTAGCCCTGGCTTGAAATGGTCAACTTATAGGGTGTGTTTTAGGACTCTCTTCCTTTTGCAGGATGCATTTAAAGAGTGAGAGGAGTTTCACAAACTGTCTAATGTACTGTTATTAGGTTACTGGCATTTTACAGTAAGAGTTGTTGATCTACAGGAGGGCTGACTCTGAGGTATATAAAGGTGGCACCATAATTGTGTAAGAACTGCCTGGTCCCTCAGAGATTGTGTGGAGGCACACATTCACATTTCAAAAGGCAAGCAGTAAATCTTACTGCAATGCTACAGCAGCCATTGTTGTAGTGACTTGGCACTTATGCTCTGTATTATAAGGATTTTTAGCAAGCATGTTAAATTCCACTGAAAATCTCCAGATGTGTATAAGGACACCAGCTTTCCTGAGGACTAGAAAGATCAAGAATCTGTGAAAAATGTGTGGTTGAAACAGGGAGCCCAGAATAATGTGACTGAATACTAATTCACTGGCAAACCACGCTGTAAGCTGGTTTTACTTGAGTCCTGTGCCAAACTGAAGGGAGCTCACTTGTATGGAATCTAAATCATGGGGCTGTAGGGAGAGAAACCTGCAGCTTGCGAACTCAGTCAGTTCCCTGTTCACAAAGAAGATGGTAATTTTTGAAAACATCAGAGAGGTCTTGTGCATTCTGTTGGGGATCCATCCAATTTTAGAGTACCACATCCTCACAATGAGCTGTAGCAGCTATTTCAGCTCACAGGAAGCAATTTTTCTGCCAAGTCACATTTGCAGCCTCAGTACTGAGGCCAGTAATAGGCTTCACAATGCACTGGTAGTCCAGGTGAACGTGGCTTTAGAGTCTATTAAGTGGATTTTAGTAGAAGAATACATTTAATGTGTATGGATCTATATTTTGCTAAATTTACCATGTCAATCTAGTCACCAGTGATTAGTCAGTGTATAATGTTTCCAGGACAGAAGCTACTGTGCTATTTGACTCCTAATGCTCCTTAGTTAAGCCATAGTCTGAACAGTACATCAGTTCACCTCGTTGTAGTTAACCAAAACAAAAGTATATCTGGAATGCGCCCACTATTTGCACAGATGCCACTACTTAGATCATATTATCCAAAATTATCAAAGTTTCCCAGGCTCCAGAAGACCAGGAATTCCTAACTGGAATAAGCCATTAACTCAGTGGCATCCTGCTTGGCTGTAAATGTAATCGTGAAAAACCTGCAGGCTTTCAGTCTTGTCCTCAGGGAGCAACAAAAAAAATAGTTGTAAGGCCAATCTAACAGTCCCTCACATTCTGAATCTGAAATTCTTTTGGTTTGTGGGCTAGAAATGCCTCAAGTCCGTTATAAGAGTCAAATATTGCTCAAAAATTTTCACTACTTGGAATATTTTCTGGGTTTTATTCCCTCAGCATACCTTTGAACAGAGCCCCTTGAGATGAGGTTGTTGGAGAGTTCTGACTCTTTAAACAGAATATTAACCAGAATATGCTGTTAAAATAAAAAGGAGTTTCTCATATTTTGTAATAACTTCACATAATTTTCTAATTTCACTCATGTAATCTTTCTTTTGTGTAAACTTCCTAATTTTAAACATCTAATGGGAATAACTATTTCAAAATGTGTTAGTTTTCCTTATTAAAAAAAAAAGAAAAGAAAAGAAAACAAGGCAGACAACCAACAACAGTTATTTTGACCTATATCTATTTGCAAGAAGTATTTTGGGTGTGACCAATGTTAGTGTTTTCTAGAAAAACTCCTACACAACTCCAGTTCTAAACCCAAGATCCTCACTTAAGTTTACAGAGTCTCTTTTAGGGTCAGAACCTTACTTGGAGTGGAAATGTGCCTTATTTTGTCTTTTGGTAGTTCAAGAGTAGGAGGAGTGTCTTGGTTTTTTGCAAGTAGAAACATCTTCAGGGAATTCCGTGATAACTCTTCTTCAAAAAGACCTTCAGATTCTGACTGATTCATGTAGAAAATGTCTTCAGGCAGATTAAGTTCTTCGAGAATCTCTACAAACTTCAATACAAAGTTTCTCCCTTTTAGTTTACTCTAAAACCTTTTTTCTCTTTAAAAAAAATAAAATAATAAAAAAAAAGACATACAGGCAAGATGAAGGAATGGCAGATCTACAGAGCTGGGCAAGCTAGAATGAAAGCACTGCAAATATGCAACCCATAATATAAGCAGTTTGAGCAGACTGGCCATATGGCTGCATGCAATTGCAAAGATTTACAATGGAAGGAAGCTAAATAATTTTTAGACGCAACCAAATAATTGCACAGAATGTCGGTGTCTGCAGGTCTCAGAAAGCACTTAAGGCTGAATATCAGGCAGAAACTGATCTCTGGATTTGTAGTTTTGTTTGCTATTATGGTTTTTACAGCATGCTGAGATAAATTGATGTTTCTGCTAAAGGGATTACATTCCTTGGAAATCTCCTGGACTGCCGAATCTGCCTTTAAGAAAGCATTTCTTATGAGATCTTCCCTAATGCACTAAATATCCTTTTAGATTGAGGGCAAACTGGAAGTACCCCGTGATCCCTCTTCTACATTGCTTAGTAACAGTAGAACAAATCCCAGAGTCCTTATAAAATCATTACTGAAATTATTAGGCATTTTGTCTGATTAGGGATCGACTGCAAACTGACCAGAGGCTTCATGATTTTTCCTCATGGGACTTCAAAGGCTGATCAAAGTGAGATTACTAATGCTGTGTGGCTTATTCCCTTATGACTAAAATTTAAAGGGCACAAAAATAGGTTGAAACAGGAGACAGTCATCAATTCTAAATATTGGAAAACCTGTTAATCTAAGAGGCACAAGTGAAACACATGCATATATATTTTATTTTCATGTATTTCATACATAGGTGTGGACACATTTTCCCTCTCATATTTCATGTGTCACCTTGAACACAGGCATGAGAAAATATAGAAAATAGTATTATGTTACCTGCAATGCTGATGTTGATACTGAAATACAGAACAAAACAATCACTGCCACAAAAGCATCAGGCAAACAGTGTCACATACACCACTTCAAACTATGCAAAAACAGTTCCCACGGGCCAAAAACTATGGAAATTTTCCTCTTTGTATATATGAACTCTTTAAACTGTGGTACAAAGGATGCAGGCGCTGTGTAGGATAGTAGCTTTTGTTGGTGGAATCCTTGTCCATTGCCTGTCAAAGAGAAAATTTCACTTTGTCATGAGAACAAAACTTTATTAGTTGTCATTGCATCTGCCCTGATAATATCAATGTTGGCTGCTTTCCCCAAACTACATGAAGATGTAAGCTGTTGGCAGACCTGGTGACAATATGTAAATTACTCAGAGTGAACCTAATCTTGTATAATAAATGCCAATTTGACTCTAAATTTGTTAACAATATTTTAATGTGGTAATTGAGGTCAAGGGAGACTCCAGTTAAATGCTAAGCTATCTATAACTGTCAGTGTTAAATAGTACTTAGGTATCCTTGCTGAAAATCAGATACCAGGTTAACATATATCATTGGTTTTTGCAGCCAGAAATCAAATAAAGTGTATTAGTCTTGGCAGCATGTAAGTATATTAGCTTAGAAATGTGCAGCTGTAAGTATCCATAGCTTTTTGGACTTGTTTTGTATCACAACAGACCTGTAATTGCACTTTTTCCTGTTCTGTATATAATTTTGATTAGAAATCAAGTAATAAATACATGCCTAAAGGCTTCTGGAAATTAACTGGCATGTTTCTGTTCCATCAGCTGATTGACGAGGTTCAATTTTAACCAATTCTATTCACGGTTTTGCTTATCATTGCTTCTTTAAAAAGCTTTCCAACATTGAGATAGACATGCAAGTGATGAACTTCTATAGCAGCTACCCTGGACTGAAAGGATTTTGTCTATTAAAATATTCTGATTTTCCCTGAAGGTGTTAGCATTCATCAAACAGTGTGTAGGTAATTGTGAGTCTATAAGTGTCCGTTCTCTTGTTACAGCTTGGGTATAACTGCAGCAGATATGGGGGGTTTATGCAATTATCTCCTCATTCCCCCTCCATTTAGCATGGACTGTAACCATGAAGGGTCCTACCTTTCCCATATACCCAGGAGCAAACCTGCAATAGATAATATGAACAGTCTTTTTGTAGACTTAAGGAAACTCAAGAATTTCTTTTTTGAAATGTGGGAAAGGTTGGGATTTTTGTTTGTGGGGTGCATTTATTTATTTACGTATTTATTTACTGTAAATGTTCCAGCTGAGTGTTATTTCAGGCAAAGCAGAACTGTGCCAATTTCCTTATCCTAGTTTTGTCACTTGTTAAATGGTCACTATGTTCAGCATAAGAGGAAACATTTTCCCCAGTGAAAATCAGCCTCCCTCAGTGTCATCAGCCTCATTTGCAGGGGAAATCATCCATTGAGAATAGTAGTCTGTCTCCTCACACTACACATGGTAGCACACAGAAACTCTGGGACCACCAAGGGAGTCCAATGCACAACATGTGTGGAAGAAGTTCTGTAAAAACTGCAGCGTGAGTCCCTCACTTTTGTTGGTCCCACAAAAGGAAAATGGTTTCCTTGGAACAAAAAGTCCTGGGAAATCCCCCTGCAGCCCTTTGCACCAACAGGGGCTTTTTGTGCATGGTGGGACAGCTACAGAATTTCTCTGCACCACCATCAGTGGTGAGGAAATGCAGAGCAATCAGATTTGGGGTGCACAGACACTGCTCTTTGAAGTCCTCAGACACTTCACACACTGGGAGCTACTGATGAAGTGGAGACGAGGCTGCAGTGGATGAGGAGATGGGTTTGAAGTACTACACAAAGGAGTTTAGTAATGGAAACAATTTTAGAATAATACATGTCGAACACGTGGAGGTTCTGGCTCATTTGGTTCTGACAACACCTGCATGGGACAGACAACAGCTGCTTCTCCAGCACTCCTTACACTGCTCTTAGTGGAGAATTGTACGTGTTAATGGCCTAATAATAGTGATTTCCAGTGGGTTTAGAGAAATTACATTTAATGCAGGGTTTCAAAACTTAATAACAATTCCTGTTCAATTCTGGTTCCAAGAAGGAAGGACAATATTTTATCTGATCCTTTAAATATAAAACCTTGTCTTCCATTCTGAACACTTGGGACTCATACTTTGTAGATGACATTATTGCCTATAATTACCCTGAAATCTATCCCAGTTAATCTGGTTGGTTTGGGTTTTGTTTAGCACCTTGTAAACTGTGCAGGTCTTATAGGTCTGCACTGACTGAATCACAAAATAAGTAATAGCTTCAATAAAATCTCCTCTAGTGGAAACACTTCATGGTCAAATTTACAGAACAAGTAAAAAAGTTCTGTGTATAATCCCTCCCTCCTTATTAGTGCTCATAAAGGATAACACTGCTATAAAGTATCTTTATCTGGTGAATAAAGGTACTGCATGATAAACCAGTTAACAAAAAGCTGATGTTAAATTTAAGCAGATTCTGTCATTTCTACCATCTCTGATTTCAGGCTCCCATTGCAGGCAGCGGGGATGTTTGTCTGGGGGAAGAAGGAAAGGGCTGGGCAAGGACTTTAGGATTTAGCCCTGGGCTTCAAAGTGGATTTAATAAAAACAAGTAATAACCCACAATACACTGTAAACCCTGCAAGGCATAAGGAGAGAGAGAAGGTTGGTGGAAAATGACCGTACTCTTCAATGCCAGTGAAGTGCAGGCAATTCATAGTTAACATAAGTCTGATTGAAATCCCTTTGAAGTCAGTGCTTGTTACACAGACTTTGAATCAGATGAGTGGTTTGTGCCTTCACTGATCAGCATAACGTTTCTAGAATCATCAGTCATTCTGTTAACGTGGTTATAATTTCACATTAAAAATGTAGCATCACAGATGTTGACTGTTAGTTCTCATCTGCCTGTTTGCAAATTACGCTCCAAGTATTACTGTGGCACCTGAACAAGAGATGGTGACATAATGTGGAGAGGTGGCACTATCAAAACCCTCACCAGGACTGAATGCAGTGTTTTGATTATCACACCTTCATGTGTCATTTAAGAATAATGTCTTTGTCTTTATTGGGAGCCAGGGCTGACATACAAGAACATTATTAGTAGCTCAGCTGGAGCAGCTGGAGCAGTGCAATGGCACTGAATGCAGAAGAAGCAGTTCAGGCACAGAGCATCTTTTGTCTAGCAGTATTTCCTGCTCATCCTCAGGGGAATCCAACTAAACCCTGGACATTCAAACCCAGAAAATTGCTCTGGCCTTGGCTGGACTAATAGAAGTCAAAACTTCAATCAGGCACTTATTAGTTACTTTGCGCTTGCGATATAAGGTGCCTTTGTTGGTGGCAAACAAGTGCAGTTGCAGCTTGGAATTGACAATGAATTTTTTTGCTATCTTTGACTGCTCAATATAAGGTTAGGATTGGGTCATGTACCAGGGCTTTTACCAAATTAATGCTATCGGGGGAATTACGCTTAAATGGAATTCCTTCTATCTAAACAATTTAATCTAGTTTTTCTCCACGTTTTCTCTTTGTCAGTTGGTATGAGTATATAAAATAATTCAGACAAGTCAACAAATGAAACAATACATAAAATGTCATGTTTTGAAAGAGAAACAATGGTGTGAGCATCAGGTCTTGTGCTGCAGCTTCAACCTGAAAGTTCTAAGCAGCTTCTCATTTTTATAAGTCTTTGCATAGGATTTTCCAACTTGCTCTTGATAGGACATTCTAGTTCAGGTTAAATCTAGGATATTTCCCTGAATTTTAAAAGGATAATTTGCAGTTTTATTGAGTCCTAAGCAACACTGTGAAGTACTTGCCATGAGTAATTTTTTACTGCTATTGTGAGAAATTATTCATACACGACTCAGTTAAATGTCACTGCAAAGCTGTAGCCATATATAGACTGTTTCTTTAAAAATGAAATCTGCAGAAATGCAACAAAAATGCACCTCATGCACTTGCCCTTCAGGGTGATGCTTGATCACATGAAATGACAAAGCTGTTCTTGCCTCAAAGGTTATTCCAGGTGTAGAACATTGCCAAAGATAAGAAAGAAGAGTATAAGCAATATAAGTATTTAGTGATGTTCCACGACAATATCTGACTTCAGATTCCCAGTTTAGAAAAATGAATAAGTTTGAACACAGTTTTTAACTTCATAGTTGGTGGACTGATGAATGCAGAGCTTGTCTCATTGGAAGTAACTGAGGATTGGTATACCTTGAGACAGAAAGAAAACCCTTTGAAACCACATTATCCAATGCCTCATGCTGTCCACAGAAGTCATGGTCAATGCTATCAAAAGGAACCTGTTGGAGTTGTTTAGGTCCTCAAAGCTTGTTTATGTCAGGTGAAAGTTATAAGTGACATTCATGTTTCTTTAGCTACGTTTCTGCCCACTGAGCTGAGACTGTCAGGAATCTGCAGTATTCAAACAAAAATGGGGTTTGCTCACAATTACATATTTATCATTTTTTCAGACATCAGGTTTGCTTTGTATCACCCCCTCTATATTTGACAACACTTATATTGACAGTATACAAAGATAACACTAAGCGACAGTATAAGTGAAAAATATTTCTAATAGAAACAGAAAATAATTTTCATTTAATAACATGGTTCTAAAAACAACAGGAAGGGAGGTAACGTTATAGAGTCTGAAACTTTATGTGCTCTGAAAATTTAAAATGAAAGGAAGTGGAAGAATAAAAATAAGTCTGGGTGATAAGGTTTTTCTACAGCTATAGCATGAAGCTGGCTTTCAAAGGCAACAGTAGACAATAGAAGGTATAAATACTCTACCAGCAAAAGCTCACATGACCTAAATAGCAACATACAAGTTTGCTATAAGTAGTGCTGGTTCTTCTTTATTATATTAAGAACATTTTGCATGTGTTTAATCAATGGACTTTTAATCAGTTAATTCTGATTGTATTTGTGTGCTTATTTTGATAAATTATTTTAATATACTCTAATTTTAAGTATGCAACTATAGGCTGGTAGTCAATGAACTTTAATTTGAAAGAAGTGCTTTCACCGCTGACAAGAATTTAATTAACTTTTTGTATTCTTCATTGCTAAGAAGTAATCCTTTGTTGTCCTACCACCTGAATGAATTGTGTATGATTCTAAAACAGCATTTGTCTCAAAACATCTGCCAATTTAAACCCCGTCAAGAAGTTCAAATACTATATACTAGTTGTTGATGGACAGCAGTTTCTAGATTGCTAGAATTTCTTTGATGGCACCATGTAAATAATGCTCTTCATTACAATATCATGCCACTTGATTATTTTCTTAACTTTTACTTATTCTCCTTTGAAAAAAAAATAATTTCTACCAACAACACTTATGTCAGCATCTTTTCCCAGATTGCGTGAAATAATTTTAAAATGCTTTTATAATATTATCTTTAGAACAAGCACTTCTGTACAAGTAAACCTGAAAGTTTACACTATAAGAAGTGACGAAATGCTGGAAAATGCAGTGAAAGAGCCGAAATCAGTTGTAGACAATTTCTCTCTAGGTGTATTTTCACATTGCATACATTAAACCAAGATAATGCAGCTGTTCCTCAGCCCATTTTTCAATTCTGAACTTCCTCCATGCATCCCACCCCAGAAGGGGCAGTGCAGGCTCTATCCATGTGGTCTCATCTCGCTCTGTGTATCACTGACTTTCTCACCCTCTCAGTCTCCATCTCTCAGTAGCACAAGGATCTCTGGGGAGCTTCATCTAAGTCCTCAATGCTTCCTGCTTCATGGTTTACAAAACAGACATGATCTGCCAGGGTGTCACTCTGGATCTTCACTGCAGGTGCAGGTCTGAAGTCTTGTTCTTCCCCATGCTCGAAGATGTTCTTGTGTGGTTCTTGATTGTCATCTGGGAATTCTCCAGGAAAGAAAAGGAAAGTCTGACTTCTCAGACTCCCTCATGTCTCTGCATAATTCCCTGCAGTCCAGTCTCTAAGTCTTTTTCAGTCAAGTCTTAATCCTTCTGATGCTCTCTCTCTTATCTAGACCAACTACAGAAGCATCTTCAGTGGTTCTTGGGTTTCATGGAGCTTGTTCTTATCTTGGATATCTATAAGATCCTCATGTAACTTCTTTTTTTTTTTTTTTATTTCAAAGACCATCAAACTAGGATGCACTGGATAACTGAATTCTGTTCACTGTAAGAGTTGCTCTCCTGCAGTATTTCAAAGAGTGAATGCCTTAGAACAAAACCTACTGGGAAAGAATGCTCAGAGCTGACTACAGAGCTGGCATTTAGCAACACCAGGGGTGATAAGGTTATACAGTCAGAAACAACTGTGTTTAATCTCAGTTTTGTGGTATGAGAGTAGGCAAGAAGAAACCCAAGAAGACACAATAGAACCTAATTTTGAGGGTTTGATAGGTTTCCTTAGAAGCTATTCCTTCCAAGAATTTATGAATTTTCTTGCATTTCTACTGTCTCTTGTTCAAGCAAGAGATGAAGTTTATAATGCTTTGAAGGTTTTGACAAAAATCACTATGCAAGGGAGCTGTACTGCATATTTGCACCTCCACACAGGTGGATTTGCAGACTAGCATGAGGAGTATGTCTATTATTGCCCATCAATTGTGGCAATAATATAGCAGGACCTATAAAATCGAAATCTTTTTGCATGGGCATCTTGTTAAAATTTTCAGTGCCACTACTTTTCACAGTACATTTCTGTATTTCCTTTCCTAATTTCTCTCTTGTGTGTATCCCAGAAAATAGATGTGTTTGGAAGTAAAGGTGTTAGTAATGATAATTAGAACAGATTTGTTCACAGAATCACAGATTATGCTGAGTTGGAAGGGGCCCACAAGGATCATCGAGTCCAACCCTCAGCCCTGCTCAGGACCATCCCCAAGCCACACCATGTGCCCAGGAGTTTCATCCAAATGCTTCTAAAATGTAAACTGGCTTAAAGTTTTGATTTGAAATATCAATAACAAGTGTTACCTTGCAATTATCAGAGCTGGGAAAGTATAAAAAGAAAACTCTTTTACACTAGTAATAAACTTTGGCAAATTTGCAATTAACAGATGCACCTTGGGCAGTCACATTTTAAATGGCTTGAAAATTTGCCAGTTTGTTTCCGTGCATGTGAGAAGGAAAACAGTTACCACAGAACAATCCAGACTCAAATACTTGCCTTGATATCTAGTGCTATACAATATGATCTACAGATATTATGCCCAAGTTTGTTATATTTGATTCTTTGATAAAACTTGATAAAATTCAAGTTTCATCCGATATTGAATTTTTATGTCTACTTAGAAATGCCTGAAAGTTTGTTTCAGAATTGCTGCTGACAGACCTTTTAACTACAGAAGTGTATTAAATTCACTATAATCAGAATACTACTATTAGATTTATATTATGAAACAACTATGTTACTGCCTACAAATATGAAAGAAAAAAGGAAATAAAAATTGCTTATCTTAAATAGTAGGAAAACAGTGATTAATCATCCTGTTCATGTAAACAGGGTTATTGTTCTTTTTATAACATGACATCCAGCCAAAAGTATGTGATTGATTTTATAAATCAGTCACTACCCTGTTCATACCATCATTTTTTTCTTTTAATGCACTCTGCATTAATATCCTGCCTCTGGCTTGTTTCATTTAATTTCTTCCTTGCCAGTAGAACATAAGCAGCTTTGTGTGTTTGAAGGCAGTAAGCACTTCTCTGGAAAAAAAAAAAGGTACTGGGAAAAAAAAGAGGAAAAAACACAAGAGAAGGTAGAATTTGGGGAGCTTCCAGTGGGAATTCAATGATAAGCATGATAATCTTGTTTTGTGTTTGGAACTGGAGGGTTAGATTTTCTGTTAGGCTTTCAGAAATTGCTCCTGCAATAATAGCTTTACTGCTGTTAAACCTCTCACATAATATGCAACACCTTTCTGACTCTTTATAAGGATTTCCAATATCTAGCAATGGTAGATAACACTCAAGACTGCATCCTGACCTTCAGCTCTATGACTGACTAGGCCATTTTTTCACTGTCCTTGCGTCCTTGTGAAGCACTAAGCTTTTTCTCAGCCTTTGTTTTTATTCTGATTGCTAACCAGGCAATAATTCAGCTACCTTTTTACTTGGTCACAGAATCAGGGAACTTGAGCCAGGCATAAAGCCAGAAATCCAACCAGAGGGGGATTTGAACTATAGTTTGAATTCTGTTTTATTTGTGTAAAACTATTTGTTGACCCCCATGTGCTGGTGCTCTTTGTAATCCATTTGATAAATTCATAATAATCATCATAAATACTTCAAAGTGCAGAATTTGTTTTTTGTCACCTTCTCCTTTATACTCAAAGTAAAATGTTGTTTCTACTTTATGTCAATGTACCCTTGATCTTGTAAGAATTAAAGTACTGCGAGCTTTAGCACACATTTTAATATGTCCTAGATCAAGAATATACTGATGAATAATTTTCTAGTATAGTCTGTAAATATATTGTAATCTACTTTCATCTACTGAGACCACCTACCTTGGTCTGCCTTGTGCTGTTGATATGGATTGCACTGCTGTGTTGAAGTTGCTTCTAAGGTTTCTCTGGAAAGACCTCTTTGCCTCACAGCTGCAGGTTTGCCTTTGATTACTTATAACTCTTTTGACCAGCATCCAGTGTCCAGATCCTAATCACATTCAACATGCCCTCCTAATTCTGGAGAAGACAAGTTGTTGGTTGAGGTGTATTGAATTTCTTATTTTGCGATGAAGTCTCTCCATTTAACATCCAATATCTTTTAAAACTGCATAAATTTTAGAAGACATCTTCTTTCCTGCCTAATGTTTTAGCAGATTCTTCTACCCAGCTATGTGTTAACGTTTGTGGGGTCAATAATATAGATTGGTCTTGGCACTTGGCCCTTTCAGAGGTCCTCACACTGGTCTGTCATGTCATGAAGCCTTGGCTTGGTTCATTGTTGAAACTGCAAAAAACATCTGGAATTGAACCTGAAGAAATGCAGCCTAAAATCAGCTTGCAGTTACTTTACCGTGTATTTCTATAAACACCACAGTAAGTGTATTGCATCAAGGATCTCTCATTCCATTCCAGTAACAGTATGGCATAGTGAGTATGTATGTACTTGTGTATTTTTAAATTTTCCTGTTCCTTGTGTCAAGAAATTAGTCTTGTTATCTGCAAAGAAATCTTAATTTCCCATTTCTTACAGTTGGTTAAAAGATGGTGCCTCTTACGGTGTTTACTTATTGTGCCCATTTCATTCTCCTGCCTTCAGTTCCTGGGCTTCAGTCTAAAAGCCTACCAACCTCTGCTCCACATAATGGTTATATGTGCTACTTTATACTTCTATTAAACCTCTGGACTGTGTTAAAATTATTCATTTTAGACCAGTGCCTTTTTCACATTGTGCCTTCTCCTACACCAGAGTTTCATACCTTCAAGTGCTTTCTGAACATTAGCTTTGTTCCTAAGATTCAAAACTGACCTGGAAACTATTTCAGTGCAAATTTGCCTGTATACATGCTCATTTCTTTTTTCCTAGAATATATGGCAGAAAATGCATATGCCTCTCCATACCTTGTAGAAGAACCCTGGGATATTTTTCCCAGGAAAATATGAGCCCCTTTCTCCGTTAGTCCAGCTGCTTCTTTGCCAGGGCAGTTGAACAACATCTGCTGTGCTTATGTATATCCAGTGAGACTGAGATGCCTGCAGCATCCTGGCTGAGCCAGGAACATTGTTGGCAGATGGAAAAGCCCTCAGACCTTTGACATTCACACAGTGTGCAAAATGCCTACCACTTTTCTTGTGGTGCACTGCTCACATCCAGGAAAACTGGCTTATTCCTCCTTTTCATTTATGAATTGTTCTGTTTCATGGTCTTATTTAACATCTGCTGGCAAATAGCTTTTACATAGCAAAAGGCAGGAGATGGCATGGTTGTGTTAGAGTAGCAGGCAATTTTTAAAGGTTTTATATTTGGAATGGAAAAAAGGCCAAGAGCTTACTGGTAACCACATGATCAGAGTAGTTAAATGGACAGGCACATATTTAAAGCTGTGGCAGTAGATGTGGGGCTGTTTGTTCAGTGCTATCCCATCACAGAATTACACAGCTCGCTGTGGTTGCAGTCTGATAATTATTATTGATTCACTCTCAGGCTGTCAATCTGGGGACAGCGCTAAAGCAGTCCATGATGGACAGAAAGAGGATTGGACAGCCACCATCCAACGAGGAAACTTCATCTTGAAAATGAACTTAGATGAGATGGTGCTAGTGGATAAGGGTAATTGATGATTGTTTCAGAGTGGAAGAAGGGAAGAAGGAGAGATAAAAAATTCTTCTTTGGCATTCATCGTTAGTGTCCTGTAACACTCCAGGGACTGTCTGCAAACTCTATAAACTTGAAAGTTTCTATTTTCAATGGTTAAGCAAATACACTGCTCTTACTATAAGTAGTGATTAGCTTAGGGTCACCAGGATCCATGAGAAAGACAGAACAGTACCTGGGGGAAATAACTTTTCTCAACCCAGGCATATTACCTTGACCTGCTTTTGAGTTCCTAAACATAAGCAAATCTTAGCACATTTAGGCTGGTTAAAACATTTAATACTTGAGACATAAATATTAGCACTATGGATCACTACATTAAGACTTGCACCTGCAGTAACAAGACAGTTATAAATTGTATTTTGAAGCACCCATACTCATTATATATTTCTTTATTAATCTGCTCTAATTAAATGTCACCTCATGAGAGAGTAAACAGTTATAACAGAAGTGCTCAACAGTGTAAGCGAACCCGAATTTCTGTTATGATGTGGTGAACTTTTGTATTTTTAAAACACCATACAGAATGCTTGAGATGGAGAAATCAGTGCAGGTGAAATAAAAAACCTACCTACACACCCTGATATATCTTTTTCGAGGAATTATGCCCAAGCTTTGATTTCAGCACTGATAATGCTTGTTGCAGTTTCCTCTCCTCTTTTGCTAACTGAATTTGAGCCACTGTGGTTTCAATTGAGATTTTTCCTCGTTGGTCATCTTGCATGAGCAGGATATCTGGGATCCCAAATTTTCTGGAGTTTACAGGAATCACAGTGTGTGAATTCAAAAGTGTCAGCTCTCAGCTGATAGGAGTACCTCCGAATCTCTCCCGAAATATAAACCTCTGGGCAGAAGGGAGCAAATGATGGCCCTTCCCTCTTCAAAAACACCAGATTTATTCCAGTGTAAGTGCTGCAGAGGGAAAACTGGATAAATAGTGTCTCTTGCCAGCTGTCATGTCTTCAGCAGATAGGGAGTGCTCAAACCTTCTCCTCCCCCTTGACAGAACAACAAGGTTTCTTACAGCCCCGGGATTTGGGGTGAACACTGCTGGCTTGCTCATAGAGTTGACTTCTTGTTCACTTGTTTGTATAAATCCCTCCTTCATGTTACCTTTCAACTTAGCAGCTGCTGCAATAATGTAAGTATTTTCCCTGGTATTTTTTGTCATTAGACTTCTGAAATATTAAATATTAGTCATAATTGAAAGGGGTCATGTACTATGGGAAAATTACTTGGATTTTCATAAAAGCCCTCATAGAGACTTATATTAAATGCCTAAGTTTTGAGGCTAGTCTCCCAAGATTTGTACAGAGGAAGAGATGGGCTCCTGCAGAGCACAAGTCTGAGAAAATGTCTCATTTATCTGACCTGAGTCAATTCCTTGAATAACTTCTCTGTCCTCTCACTACCTGATCAAAGATTGTCAGTAAAAGCACAGACCTTAAGGCAGCTCAGATGAACAACAAAAGCAACTCTTCCTTTCTGGTGTCTGTCATTGTTTCCAACCAACCAAGGACTGAAATGCAACCAGGAGTGTGCATTCCCTTTCCTGTCCCATCCAGTAGATGTGAGGAAAGGTATATCCACTTTTGCTGGTAGTGGAAGGAAAAAAAGGGACTACTACCAGGGCCACAGAACTGCCTCAAGGAGTATCAGCAGAATGTAAGGTGTGTAAGCACAGTGAGAAGGATTTATAATCTCTACAGGTAGCCAGGAAGGTTTACACTCTGAGATATAGCTAGAAAATGGTTAATTCTGCTTTCTTTTTATATTCTTTCTCTTTAGATGAACTTTCAGATAAAGCAAAATTGTATTAAACTTTTCATTTCTGTACCTCAGAAATAGCAGAACCAGAATATTTCAAACATGATAAATACTTGCTGTCAGTCAAGAGAGATTTTCCTCTGTGCATCCAGGGAGAGTCACATAATGTTTGCTCATTGGTTGCTGTTAGATGACCAGAGTCCCCAAAGCAACCGAGTTTCAGCCTTCAGCAGCAAAGAAGGGCCTGAGCAGGGTGTGAAAGGAGCCTTGTTGTCACAGTGGATGGAGTAGCCCACGATGATCCCTGTGTACAAAGTAAACTTACTGTTTTTAAAATGTCATATTGGAGTGAACATATCAAGCCAAGCTTCACAAACATTGACTCCTTTAAAGCAGTTGTAATCAACATGCATTTTAGTTGAGATGTGGATATTATGGCACTGTTTGTATTTGGATCTTCCATTTCATTTGCCCCAGGAGCTGTGGTTTTACTGCCCTGCTTTCTAGTTAAAGGTAGAGCTAGATGCAGCTTTGGCAAGAAGAGTATCAAACTGGAGGCAGTGGGACACAACCGGTTGTGGAACAGAACACGCACTCCATGATCAGAGAGGCTGTTCAAATTCTGATGCTCTGTTTACAAGGTTTTTTTAGTATGGGTCAGGTGGTAGTTTGAACTCTACCAGGCTGCCCGATTGTGTTTGTCTATACATCTGCTGTATGTAATGGCCGTGATCCCCTGTGTCTTAAAAGTCCCCCTTTTACTCAGATTTGCTGACTTTCACGGTCACGGCAAGGTCTGTGTAATCTTCTGTCCTTTCCCAGAAATTGTGAATTGAATAAGGCTGTGTAAGTTGAAGAATTGTTTCTCTGATAAGATTGTGGTTTTTCACTGTTGATATTAACTTGTATCTTTATTATTTATATTAACTAGCTTTCTTGGCTATCCCTTCTTGCAGCAACAATAACTGCTAGTCCTGGCCCTGGGCCAAGCTGCATAAATGCCAGGAGAAAGCCGTCAGCTGTCCATAGACCATTTGTCTGCCCCTCAGAAATGGCTTGGATATCACTGTAGGTACTGCACCCTTGGAGCCCTTGGCTTCGATAGCTTGTCTTAAACTGGATTTCCCTGTGACACAGGTTGTTGTTTTGCAGCCTCCTGTCCCAGCTAGGCTGCAAACCAAGGAATTGAGCTATCCTCCAGGGATATCAAAGGGAGGGTTGTGGCTCAGAGAAATGCAATTCCTCCCATCTTTTATCCACTTGGCAGCAGAAAGAATCTGTGGCTCTATAGATGCTCACTTCTAGGAAATAACAGCCCATCCTGTGAGCTTGATAGCCTGGCTCTGCCCAAGCCGCTCAAATCCCTCCCAAATGAGAGAGCTGAGGGTCTCTGGGGCCACATGAGGATTATATGTTGTGAGGAGCAGGTACGGGAGGCCAGAGCAACACGATTTACTCTCTTGAATAGGTTTATAGCACAGGCTGTGCTTTGACTTTAGGGGCCGTTTTGTTTACATTGCAAGATGTAACTTGAGAACCTCAGCAGGGGCTAATTCCATGTTCTGGTAAACTCCTCCAAAGGCAACATTGAGGAGTAGAGGCAAAAGCATGGTTGTGCTCCAAGTGCTGTGCCAGAGTAGAGGAATAATTGACTATACTGGGCAAATGATGGGAGATCACAGGGCTCTGAGGGAAGCACGTGCCTCTCTCATAACTGCTGGAAATGGAAAACAGTGGCTACTCACAGAAGTGAGTAATGTAGGAAAGAGACTGTTTCATCAGTTCCTTTTAAGAACACCAGTGATTAAAGGGTGTCAGCACTAGAAATTTCTCCTGGCACAAAGAGCGCCAGCATGCTCTTAGCTGCGAGGGGCACAGGGTTACAAACTGGTGTGTGGGGTGGATTTTCTGGAAGCTAGAGGTTAGAGCAATTGCTGGGAAGAATGCTGCAGCTGAAAATATTGAATTTCTCTAGATCCCTAAGCAGACCTGCAGGTATAATAATTGATCACAGAACATTGCAGGCTGGTCTGAGATGTGAACAGATGAGGCAGAAAAAGGTGCTATTCCTCAGCTGCCTCGTTCTGCTTTTGTCTCCATCATGCTGTTTGTGCCTTGGGTTTTTCAAGCATCTCCCACACCTCTGACCATTTAGTGGCAGCTATTGCCAGGTGATGACCATCACTAGAGGCTCACCTTTATATCTGCGTGCACGTGCATTTTGTTAATGTTTGTTAGTGTTTTAGATAAGTCCTTTGAGTCTGTGGCACTGCTGTTTTCTCTTACAGTACCAATAAAGTATTCTAGACACTCATTAAGAAGCAGGAATTTTTTAGCCATTAGGAAGCTTTTTGCCTAAGACTCGGTGGCCTAAAAGTAATATTCTGCACTGAATAGCTTAAAACATTTCAACAGGTTTCTAAGAAGCAGCATTGCTATTCTCCTAGTAACAGAGTAATAATCCAAAATAAGACTCTTGTGCCACTGTAAGTATGGAAACTAGCGTGATATTTATTTCTTACATGTTGTGACTGTGAGTAGTCAGATCTGCAACAGAAGCACCATGTCTGGATTTCTGACCCAAGTCGTGGTTGGGGGTGGGGAGCAGCCTCATGAAAGGAGAGCACGATAATCCTATAAATGGTTGGGACACACTTGTACATCATTTGAATGAGACTGTGTCAGTCAGCAGGTAAGCAGTTTTGTAATAGAAAAGAAGCTGGTTTGCAGGAGCTACCCTGCAGTCCCACCACTTGGAGCAGGTGTTACGATAAGATAATGGTCGCTTGTAGTAACCCTTGTGAATCACAATCCTTGAGGAAAAAGTAGGGACAAGCCCTTCAAATTGGGTTTCAAAAGCATATAAAGAGTTGACCTTACAGAGGTAGTTCAAGGAATAACCTAATCTTTCTGTCCCATATCCCCCCATGTACAAAAGCTCGCCTGAAATTGAAAGCGGGGGGGGAAGCTTGTAAAGGCAATGTTGATACCAAATAAAGAGACCGGTGTCCCCACAAAATCATTTACAGCCTCTCTCTGCAATCTGCAGAGGATTACAGGTTTGCAGCATGTTTATGTCTGGCTGAGACCAAGGAGGTTTTGCTGCAAAACGGTTATCAGTGTAGAATCAAAGCATAAACAACAGCACCAAAGTAGAAAGCCTAACGATTCAAAGGAATTGAGTGGAAGAAATGATGCATCTTAAAGACAATGTTGCTTGAAGAAAATTTATTTTCTGCTGTGGGTTTTTTCCATTATTAAGCTATAGCAAACCCAGGTGCACTCACAGACTTGCCTTCTGCAAAACTAACATAATTTTAACAATTAAAGATTGAAGTGTGGACTTCTGAGATGATCCCTTATGACCTACACTTTATTAGATTTATGTTACCTTTTGATATGTTCTATTTGCTGGAAGCCCCAGCATCCTATCATTATGATTCAAACAGGCTTTGCTCTCTGCTCACAAATAATTGATGCTCCCTTTGCACAAAGCATAGTTTTCAGCTGATAAGCAGCAGGGTAATTGGCACCTTCACAGGATATTAGGCAGAAAAAAAGCATCACATTTAGCAGACAGGAAGCAAACAGGAAAAGGTAACCAAATAATTGTGGTAGTGTATGCAGGGCTAAAGGCTGCTTCACAAGTTCTGTATGTTTGCATTATCTGCAGTAAATATTGAGATTTCTGTTTATCAGCAGAGGGGTGGGGGTGTGAAGGGGGAGCCTTTGTGACACGAACACTTGCAAAGGAGGTGCATTGCTAGCAGTATCTGTATTGAATATGGTTTATTCATTTAAAGCCACTGCACAGTTTTAAATGCATGTACTTGAAGCAGCTCTGTGGTTCCCTGTTACCTTTTGGGTGTGACATAATTAACAGCACTGTCATATCGGATAGGTGGCTATGAATAACACTAAATTGCAATGGGTACCTGTGCAGATGCACGTTACACATTGTGCCTACAGACTTGCAGTCTTAAAAAAATTAGGTGGATTTGAGGTAGCCAAGAGATGCTTTCGAGTCTAAAATCTTAGTCCACCCTATGCAGATAAAATCTTTTTGGCTGCAGTCACTGGCAGTGTCACTGTGTCTCTCAAAATACTTTATTTTGTTTGACTTTGTAATGCTATCCTGGTATGATTTTTGTGGTGTCCAGCAACTAATAGCTATACCTTTGTTTTGAAATTATTCTTTCGGCTTTAACAATGTACCTGTACCTGTTAGCTTCCTAAGCTTTGGATGGTATTTTTAACAGGTGTGGCATTTCTCACCGGTAGTTGCTTTTTTATTTTCTTTGTATAGATTATGGACTTCATAGTAAATGTATTGGTGCATCTTTAATCTTGCAAGTCACTCGGATACAACACCGAGTGCACTGGAAATGTGTATAAATAGAGAGATTAAAAATCAGTGTGACTATGTTAAACAATGCACTATTCTTAGCAAAAACATTTCTTTTTACTAAGACCCACTTTTATTAGCAGCTACTTACAACATCCTCCTGTGCTTACTCCTATGTAAGTGTGTGAGGGGAGGAGAATGTTACATTTACAAAATAATTTGGTAATGAACTAGATTCTATTTTCTGGACATAGGCCAATTCTTTACATTTAATAGTTATTAAAATATCCTTTTGAATGTGTACAGAGATCCAATATATATGTATGAGGTTTAATTATTACTACAGGGTTATAAAGGCTGTGGCAATGTATTTTATTAGATAAGAATAAAGAGTGTCAGTGGAAATAAGACCTATCACATTATACAACAGCTTGTACCCAAGACAAGCACTTGTGTCTGTCCTGATGATGGTGTTGCTGTATTTGTTTTCCAATTACATCTTGAGTGAACTCAATAGAGCACAAGGCATGATGGGAGAAATCGCCTTTTGCTGCAATTACTCTTTGTGATCTGCCCAGAAAGAGGTGAAGAAACATTGTGACTTACCCTCCTTACCTGATTTCTGAGTACATTCCTTGGTACTTGCACTGAAATATGAACCTGCAGCAAAAGGAGCCACCTCGCAGAGCTCTCAGGTTCGGTCCTATTTCTCACTTGCATGCACAACAATTACACCACAGAAGAGGATTGATTTCTCCAACCAATTATGCTTAAACATGCTAAGCTTGTTATCGAGCTATGTTGTTGTTATGTAGAACACTGTGCTTGTGTGGTACAGGCTTTCCACCAATGCTAATTGTGAAATGAGTTCTTGCTGTCTTCACAACGCACAGATGGTGACAGTCTAGGTCTGAGTAACGCGCGTAGGGAGGTAGCGTGTGAGAACTCTTCATAAAGCACATACTTTGGGTAATTATGGCCGTGCGTGACTCTCTGAAGTACTTGTCAAACAGAATTAGAATTTTAAAGGCTCATAAATTGTGTTATGATATCAAGTTTCACAGGTTTTTTTTCTGTGCATTTAACATCTCCAGAAATAACAATCTGTTTGAACAAACATTCAATTTTTCTCTTTTGGGCAGAAATATAAATACTAGTTTTGTTGGAGAATACTCTCAGCTGCTTCTTTAATATTATGACAACTAAGTTTTTTCTCAAAGTTGTCAAGTATAATTATAGAACCTTCTATTCCATTTTTTAAGTTTTATTTAACTGCCTTATTGTGATCAGCATTATTGGCCTGTTATGGCACATTATACATTGATCATTTGTAATTGTGTAAATCTGCATTTCTGTTTATCATGTATGTGCAGAAGGGCCTTTAGTTCATAGCAATTTCCAGTATTCCCTAGGTACTACACTGCATTGTTAGTACTCAGCAACTCAGCTGCTGAATAACAGTATTTCTGCAGCTTTGATTTCACAGACTCTACCAATATCAGCTCATGGAAAGTCTTGCTGCAGTAGCTCATCAAGCCACCACATGAGCATCTGGAGCTGATCTTCTGTTGAAACTGTGGTTCACTGTGTTCTGCTCCTCCAGAGCCTGCTGTTAATGCCACAGATTTAGAGACTGTGCCAGTAAAGGAAATATTACTTTTCCTCACGCAGGACATTAACCCTGTATGGCCCACACAAATAAAGCCATAGATTAAGGTACAATTTTAGTTATAACAAGACACCTATCCTAGCCTAAGGAAGAAAAATCAGCTTGAGATGCCATCTCAGCAGCTGCCTTGGACAGACCCTACTAATGTCCAGCCTTGCAGTTCTCCCCATTGCTGTGGGCACAGCAGGAGCTGCTTGCCAAGAGGTGTCAAGGGCTATAAGACCCACAGCTCTGAAGGGTCCCTTGAGCTTTGTCATTCTTTTCTTGCTGCTGCTGGTTTAGGCAAACTTTGACAGTATTCCTCTGTTGCTCACAGGAATCTGAGTCAAGATATATGTTGTGGGCCTACTCCACAAGCAGCCTTCTAATCCAGTAAAAGTAATGGTGTACTTAATAGTTTTACAGACATTCATTCATATGTCATGCTATTTTTCCTCTCCTACATCCTGAGTGTGAATTAGGATGATAGTTTCAATGTCAGGATGACAATCTGGTATCCTTGATATGATGTGTAATACTGGAACAAAGGAAGGAAAAGCCTTCTAGATCAAGAGAAGACCTAAGAGGATACTTGCTGTTCTTCTCAAATCACTATTAGGCTCAATGAGTATATTAAGTGGTTTGAAATTTTTGGGAGGTTTTTTTTTGGTGATTAGTATGTTGCTAGTAGTATGTTATTTACCATTTCTATAAGGAGGAGGGCTGATCTGGTGTTTGAAGCAGAACCTGTAGAATCAGCACATGTGGCTCCATGTCACAACTCTGCCAAAGTTTTGATTTGTTTTGGTTTGAGTTTTTTGTGACAAATCATTTAATCTCAGTGTCTCAGTTCTCCAGCTATAAAATAGAAATAATAATGGGGCCTTGTTCCCTGCTTTTACTTGTCTTATTATTGATGACTGCATTCTCTTTGGGGGTAGACTTTCCCTTGTTTAAAGGCTTAACACAAAGAGATCCTAATCTCAGCTACTTTAATACAAATAACAGCTACAAAAATACTGCTATTACTACCTGGGCATCAGCATGACTTGTGACATCAATATCATGCTGACAAGCTCCTTACCTCTCAGGATTTGCTTTGCCCATCTCTGCTCCTAATCCTAATGCATTCAGTCCTGCTGGTGTGGAAAAACATCTTCATGGTTAATACTCCTCCCTCATGAAAGGAACATTACTCTGGTTTTCTGCCTGTCTCTGCTTGTCAGGATGAGCTGCTGGCATTATATCCTGCATACACCATTGCTTAGTTCTTACACCCAAAGAAACCCTTAGTCCTGGCATTTACTTCTGCTGTATGTGTCCACCTTTAGAGGTTTGCTTTTTGGAGAAGTGCAAACACCTCTTCACAGTTCTAAGCATTTTCTGTACCATCTTCCATTAATGTGGCACAGCACTCCAGTTCCTTCCCATCTCCTTTCCCTGATCATCTTCACTAGATTTATACCTTTAGACCTTT
Source organism: Pipra filicauda (assembly GCF_003945595.2). Lineage (NCBI taxonomy): Eukaryota > Metazoa > Chordata > Aves > Passeriformes > Pipridae > Pipra > Pipra filicauda. The sequence goes on along the minus strand of NW_024104976.1, from coordinate 3,519,656 downwards.
CCTCTAACAGCAAAATGAAAATAGCAAAAAGATCAGCATTGAGCTCATCATTTTTTTTTCAGAGCAGAATTCCTGAAGCTGAGATTTCAAGCTCTTTCCTGGAGATTCTTGAGGATCATATGCCCTCCAATCAGCCCCACAAATGCTGCTGCCATCTCTGGGTGACTGGGCACCAGTCATAGAGCCAGGCTTCTGAATATTTCCCATGGTTGCAAACCTGCTCTCTTTTCTCAACTAGTGACTTCTAGGACTCAGGACAGTCTGTTTGGTCTGAAGTACTCTCTGTTGGCCATGTGTATCCTTCCCCAATAAGGGAATGACACATTTATTCAGGAGCGGATTTAGTTAGCAAGGCTAATGCACTCAATGACAGTGAAGTCCACCTACCAGAACATGTATTATAGAGCCTTAAAAGATCTAAAATAATAGAAATGAAAGCTACCATTAAAGAAAATTTAGGGCCAGGTTAAAGGCTTTTATGGTGGGTAGAAGTATCATAAATTATTTCATAGTGTTTATTACAGTTTCAGCCAAAGGAAATAATAAATGCAATGACTGGCTGATTAAAAAATATCCTATTATTGGTTAAATTATTAGTGGGCAGTGACCCTAATTAACAGGGTAATAAACCTGAAGATTTGCTTATGATGCAGCTGTTGAGACACCATATGGTCCAGGTTGAGTTTTCTCTTAAAATGAGGAGGAGCCCAAGTTTCCTGGAAGAAAAACAAAACAAACAAACAAACAAAAAATTGTTTGATGAGAGACCCTGGGTTACTGGAACTGACACTGCATTGTAGGTTGCAGACCATAATTGTCCTGTAAATTTATGACTTGAGTAATAAGAAAAGGCTACAACATAGTTCTTGTGTAATGCACCAAGCAAATGTGGAGGCCCAGGTAACAAAGTTCATATCCAAGCTGTTCTGGAAATAAGACTCACTTATCCTATTTGCTTTATTCCACCTTGCAATTAAGCAAATGAGTAAACATGAAGTCTTAATTGTTGCCTCTATAAAATACTTAATACAAGGCACTTTTGAAGGGAAGGGAAAGAAACAACTTAATAACACAGTTCAGTGGATCTGAATTTCTTTGCACCCAGTCACCCCTTTTTGGGGTATCTCCCTTGCAATCTCCCGTTTTCTTGTCATTTATTTGTCTAGGTCTTTCTTTTTAGTTCATGATCTCATCTAAGTGATCATTGAATGCTTTGTGCAGTGCCTAAAAGAGCTGAACCCTATCCCAGGTACTGTCCTCACGTTTTTTTCATTAACTCATCCTGAAAAACCCAGAGAAATCTCAAGTTTCCCTGCTTCTTTGATAAACTATAAACATATATTCTGGGAATTTTAGAAGAGCCCAAAAGCGGTCTCTTCATTTGTTGATGCATTTTATCTTTAAAAATAGTGGCAAACTTCAAAAAGAACTATTTGTGCAGGTTTATAGATTCAAGCAAGCGATGATTAATTTAATCATGCTTAGATGTCCAGCTATCTGATTTGCATGTTTAATCTGGTCATCAGATGTCTAAGGGCTATAAAGTGCTCCTGTACTTACTCTGGGTACAAAACTGATGGATAAAATTAAGGTCATTTTCCAACATCAGGCCTAATTATGTGCAGGATGGCCTTCAGGCAGCAAAATTAATCTTGTACACTCAGTGGGGCAAAACGAAGGGCTCCAAACCAGAGGGCCATGTCCCTGCTTAAATGATTTGTTTCACCACAAAATAATGTACAAATAGGAAATTCCCTGGTTCACTCTTCCTTCCAGATGCTCAGACTAAAAAATAGTTATCAGACAAGCCTGCTGTATGGATAGCTATATGTTTTGAATTTCTTTAGCCATTTTGTTGCTTGGAATTCTTGTTTGAAAATGATGGGGGGAAATAAAGACTTTTTAATTTAAGTTTTGCATGTAGTTAGGGATGGATTGAGCCCCCATGTCTCTGGGGCCTGAATCAAATTCCACTGAAGCTTTTGGGTGTTTCCTAACTTCTCGTGAATGGTTTTGGAATAAGCTTTTAGCAGCCTAAAATGAAAGCACAGAATTTCTTAGCCAAAAGTTACACTTGGGGATAGAGATTTACAATTTGACTGTAGTTCACAAATTTACTGATAAATGCAGAAAGTTTTAAGGCAAACTCTTTTGAATATGGGTGATGCCTTACCTGTAAAGTAATTGCATGGTGTTTTTCCTCACAAACATAACCTATCAAAAAAGGTCAAAGGCAAACCAATATTTTTATTGAAGCCCTTCCTTGGCAAAAATCCCTGCTTCCCATAATGCCATCTGACTTTGCTTGTCCTGTGAATTTTTTACTGCAACTGTGATAATTCAAAGAAATTGCCATAAAATATACATGAATTATGGTCAGTAGTCACCCTTAGTATTTGGGGCTGTGATCAGACATGAAAGCTGGGTGTAATAAGTTTTATTGGTTTCAGGACCTTGCATGAGAGGGTGTACCTGCTGCACCCCTCCATTAACAATACTGGCATGACTAGAATCTTGTGCTGTATTTCCTACACCTGGTGACTCAGGCTCCACTTCCTGCTGAAATTTAGAGGCAACAGAGCATCATCATCCTCATCATCTGTGTGCATACGTGTATATAAGTATAATAATGTTTGCAAAGCTTTCGTGCACTTCCTCCCTCTGCTACCTCCTTCCCCAGTGATTCAGTCACTTCATATTGTAATACTTTGTTGACTATTGATTTTTGGTTAAGGTTGGAGCCCAGTACAACTGTATGAGCATTCGTTGGCTTTAATTTGATGTTATGCTGCTGCCTTCCATTCCATATTGACAGGCATCCTCTTATTTTCAGATTGGTGTCCATTCACTGATGAACGCGCACTAGGGGGATCATGACCTTTTCTCTTATCTGGACAGCTCTTGGCTTCATGAACATTTTTTGCTGCAGGGTGTTATTAACAACAGGGTGATAGAACAAAGAAATGAAGCAATGGGAAGCACATCAATGTATGAAATTTGCTTTATTAGGATTCCCCTGAGGCCAGAGCAGTCCCTAATTACAGAGGTGTTACATCCCTTCTTGGGATAACAAACTATATTTTTAGCAGTAATGAGAGCATGATTTTGAAATCACTGTGTGGTCATCCTCCCACTGTACAGATGCTTGTTAATGCACATTTTCCCAGATACTGATTTTGAGAGAAGCATACCACAAAAGGAAAGTTAAAATCTGTGAAATTGCCTACCTCCAACTGAACAAAGCATCATGCATTTCAATAGATGTATTTTGAATTTTGAGCTTTTCTGCCATTCTATTTCACTATGCAGGAATGCAGTGTAATTGTCAAATAACCCAGTTTGTTAATATGCTTACCCAGGGACAAGGCCACAATGTATTAGTGATGTGAGTGGGTGTTGTAGCATTTGGATGCTCTGTTTAGACAAATACTGGGAAGATTTTTGGTTATAAAAATCATGTCTGAGCATGCCTGGGAAATGAGCTGGCGTGCTGAATTTCCAAGAATAGGTCTTGGTAGATAGTTCCCAGATTCTTCATTCATCTTGATGTGAATTGTTTCCAGAACATCCTATTCTAACCTTCTTTTGGTCCTCTTGCTCTCAGACTTCTGAAACAGACCAAAGATAAAATGAGAAGCAACAAAATTATGTTTATTCTGCACACAAATGCTTATTATAATTCATACAGCTCTTAAAAAGAGTGTGAGCTCTGCAGAGCTCATCTTAGCCTGCACAAGCTGGACATGCTCCCAGGCAGAGGAGACTAAGAGACACCATTGCCAATGTGTAACCTCCTGACTACCCAAATAAGCAGCCCCTGTGCTACTGCCACAGCTTCTGACCTCTCATGTCAGATGTGTTTGGCCGACTGGCCTTTCTCAAGATTCTTAGTTAACAGATCTAAAAACAAATGCAGGTAATCCAAAAACAAACAAACAAAATAAACCGCACCCAAAACACGGGAGCCAACATTAGCGGTTCCACCATGGGAGGATCCTCGAAGACTTCTAGTCACACTCTTCTCGCTCTGCCCTGCTTCTTCCCTTCCTTCTCTAACACCGTGTGTAGAAGAGGCATGTCCCTGACAACAGCAGGGGTGTTCCCAAGAGGATGGGCTGTGACCAGCTTTGCCACTTTGGATGGGGTATGGAGCAGCTTCTCACGATGTCTCCCATTGCCCCCTGTTGGGCTGATCCAGCACTTTGCCCTTCCATCAACAACCAACTTCAGCTATCGGTGAAAGAGATTCTCACTCAGAGCAGGGCCTGGTGGGGCACATTTTAGGTCTAGAAGGGCACAATGAGTGGTAAAATGACAGCTCTGTTTTAATCTCCATCCCTGGAGGTTTTTAAGATGAGACTGGATGTGGCACTTAGTGCCATGATCTAGCAACCGTGGCGGTAGTGGATCAAGGGTTGGACTGGATGATTTCAGAGGTCCTTTCCAACCCAGCTAATTCTGTGATTCTATGATTCTATGAATATGATTTTGGACATATTTCTTTGTTTATAATTGAAAAATTAGAAAATCTAGCAAGGACCTTGTAAAAATTCTTCGCTACATCAAGATTTACTGAAATATTCCATTTTCCTGCCACTCTTATTTGCTGTTAATTAACAATGTTTTTAAAAAACCAGTTCTTTAATTGATGAAAAGTTTTAGAAGTGTTCCTAACTGCACCATAAATGGAGGCTTATACTGTGTCTTCTTCATCCCATAAATACTTTTTCTCAATAATAAATAGATTGTAAAGGATGGAAGTGTTTCAAAACTCTGATGGCACTGCTGGGCACTGCTTTGTAAAAGTGTGTCTGTCTAGAAGAGAGCAGAAAATATTTGGAGCCTGATAAGTAGGATGGTCAGTTGGGTTAGGGGACAGGAATTCCTCTGCCTGGCTTAATATGTGATTATTTATATGAGAGGAGAAGGTTTTGAAAGGTGAGATCATAGCAACCTCACTTCAAACGGTCCTGTGTAAACAGGGTGAGTCACTCACCTGGGAATTGAGAAGAACAAGTCCTTGTCCTTGCCCTGGAGCAGCCCCAGGGACTGGTCCCTGTGGTGCTGCCTTCAGCCAGCTCCCTACGGAGCTGCCTCTCTGTTGCCATCACACCTTCCTCGCTGCTGAGGACAGACTTTTTTACAAAGTGCTTTTTGTTCAAAATGTCAGGAAATGAAATAAAAGTTTTGCTCAGCCTGAAATTTTTGAAAGTGTAAAAAAAAAAAACCAAACAACAATGTAAGTAGAATCTTGATGCTATTTTGCTAGATGATCCAACTTAGTGTCAGAGAGGGATCCACATATGCAGGCACTGCTCTGTGCTCATTACTCTTTTTAAGGATCCAGGTACTTTTTTATGTGTGCTGTGTACTTCACTACTCAGGATTGCATTGCAGGCATTTCCCTCTCTCTGACAATCATTCAGTCAGCCAAATACAAAACAAAGAAAACACTTAAGTGGCTCATTCCCTTTTAAAAGAAAAATTATACCAATAAAAATATTTGGCTTTAGCCCTCTTCTACCCCAGAAGCTTCTTTCAGTCTCTTTTCCCTCTCCCCAGATAGTTGTTTATTCAATATTAAGCTCTCCCTTCCCAGAAGACCAAAGCATCCACATTCACACTTCAGCAGCAGCATTGTGATTCAGTAATGAGGATGAAATGCTTTTGGGAACCTGTGCTCATTGAAAAGCTGAAGCTAAACCAATCTACTTGGTAAGAAGATGACTTTGTTCAGCCAAGAAATATCTCTTTACTGGGCTTCTAAAGCCCACCCTAACTACTAGAGAGAATGCTAATTAAAAGATGAGGGTGTAATTGCACCAGACAAGTAATTTTTATTGAGTAATTTTTCAGTGTTAGGTGGGCAGAAACAGCAGTCTCCTATTAGCATTAGGGAAAGATGCACAGCTGAATCCCAGAACCTGATAATGAAAGTTTTCCTCTTTATTGTAACAGTTAAAATACATGAAATGTCTCTGCAGTTAAATTACAATTAAATCCTTTCCTTTTTGTTTAGAGGACTGACAGATTTACAGAGCATTTTACCCTCAAATAGGTATCTTTGCACGCAGTGTACCTGTGAACACAGCATTCACTGGCATCCTTCAAAGTACAGAGAGAAAGCCACACATACTCATGTGCAGAAAAGGAGCCTTAGGTAGCTGATCTTTCAGATAAAAGAAGTGGTTCTAGCACTAAAAGGGAAGGAGGCAGAGGATGTACAGCATCTTCTGTTGTATGCCTGTATTGTGTCATGAAAGGAAAATGGAGAAAGCAAGGGAAAGAGAGCAATGCTTCACAGTCAGGTAGTTTCCTCTCTTTTGTGGGGATAGTCTGATGTAAGAGCAAAATTTGAATGTCTTTGTGTTTAAAGCCGTTTGGTAGCAAGATTATATTGGAGCCAAGGGTATGTTCGAATCTTATTAAACCAGCAATGTCTAAGATTGCAGGCTCAAAAATGTATCCCAAAATGCGATGGGACACTTTGTCTCCTTATAACCACAAAAACGTGGGAAGTTTCCACCCTAATGTGATTACTGACTCAAACATCCAAGGTATATTTAACTTTGAGGGTTCAGGTCTGTGTGAGGTGAAACAAAAATCCTCATAAACACAGGAGAGAGTTGCCATGTTTGGGCAGAGGGCACCCAGCGAAGGCAAAGAGCTGGAAGGAGTATATTGTCCTTTTCCAGGCAGTGGCAATGTGTCCTGCAGTGGAACTGGTGCATGAGGAAATGCGATTGCTGTCCCGAGGAGTTCACAATCTAAACAGGCAGAGGGGACCAGCTGGGATGTGTTCTCAGTAACCTCACCGGGCAGGAGGGCTTTTGGAGAACAGAAGTGCTGCAGCATGTGGCAGGACCCCCACCTGGGTGGGTCCTGCTGGCAGAAGGTGTGGAGTGGAATCACCACCGTAGGCAGCACAGACCTGTGGAAGGAAGGTTTATCACGTTTTCATGAAGTGTAGTATTGCTGTGTGCTACTGCAGGAGGAACAGAAACATGTTTATTCCATAGACATTACGCAGGGAGGATGAAATTGCCAGAATAAGAATTTGGCCGGGTAACTAGAGATAATATTCCTCTTCTGTCAGAAACAGTCACAGGAACTGCAGTAAGTACAGCTGGCAGAGGGGCTAAAAATAGCACCAAGCCCACTAACATTATATCAAAATATTGGTTCAGCACTGATTAACTCTGTTTCTTACCACCAGGTATTGAGCCATTGCAGCCCCAGTGTCTTCCTCTGCCTCACAGCAATAAAGAATGTGGCTTGTTAAAATGAAACACTTTGCTTTGGGTAACTAAAAAATATTTTGTTTTCTATGCAAGAAAACACATACAAAAATGAGGTGTCATGGAATGTCAGTCGTTGGCAGGGGAATATTCCCCCTCACCCTCCCAACAGGGTGATGCTGGGCATCATTCCTGTGACCTGAACATTTGCAATGCCTGGCGTGGTCAGAGCTCAATGAGCTCAGTGTCTTGCAAGGTTTAACTTGTGTTGAAGGGTCAGGGATGAAGGAGAAATAGGCTTCTGTAGCAACTGGGCTGTCATCTTATAAGCACCCTTAAAGCTGTTTTTCCACTCAAAATGGACAAGAGGGGTATCTTCTGTAGTAACCCATGTGTGGTTATGGAAAGCTACTTTACCTTGATATGGCACAAAGTGCAGTAAAAAGAGATACTGCCTGTTATTTTTAAATCATAGCTAAATGAACTACTGGTGCGATCAGTTCAGGTGTAACAGAAATAAAAAAGAAATTAAGTCAGTCTAATATTTAGTAGTGACAAAACAAAGGATGTATATAATCTAAAATCTAAAATAAAGACAAAACAAATGTGCCAGAAAAATACTAACAACATCTGGGTTCCAGGGTAAGCCTTCATTTACTTTTTTTATCCTGTATTGACACATTACAGTGAAATGCATGGGATACTTGGAACTTGTAGAAGGTTCACTGTATCCAAATTAAAATGGGATCTTCAGGAGCATTACTATTCTTGGAGTTCCTGAAGCTGCCCAGTGCTGGAACTGTTGCAAAGGATGGTTTGTGATGAACAGCAGCAATCCCAAAAGCAATCCCAAAAGCATCACTGCTTTAGGGGAGGAGGGGGTTGGTAATTTACTCTATGCATGTTGTTTTCAGCTAGGACCATGTAAAGGTTTTGTAAAAAGAGTCTGAATACAGTTTGCATTCATTTTGGCTTCCATTACAAATGGAAAACTTTCACAAGGACTGAAAAGGGGTAAAAGTAAATCTGGGAATAGTGCACATGACCAGGGGATTAAGGCATCTGTGATGCAGGGAAAAGAGAAAAAATTAGAGCTAACTCAGTAATATCCAGGCCAAAACCTTCCTGCTGAAGTCTGAGATAAAAGTGTTTGTGTAAACTGGCAGTGATACTACACCATCATGAGGTGGCCAAAAAATGTTTGCCATGATGCAGATTTCTAGAAGTGCCAGAAACAGGGCCCGGTTCTTTTTCTGTGGATTCTGAGTTGAACCCTTCCGTTTGTTAGCCACCTCCTACAGGAGTATAAATCCTTCCAGATTCTGTTGGCATCAGAGAAACTCAAGGACAGTCAACACTCTCAGGATATATTTTTTCAAAGCACTCAGCATTGAATTAAATGGTTGCCAGGCTGGCTAATATTGAGTGTCTTGAAAAATCTATCTGCAGCTCCAAGTTATAAATATCAACTAATAATTTTTGAAAAAAAACAGGTCTTAAAAACCCATGGTGTGGACAGAGGCTCCAGGGCCCAGGAGCTCTCAACCAGGGAGAGAGGTCAGGAGCCTGCCTCGCACATACTGCAAGCCTTTCTTTTTCCATCTCATCTACATGAACATGCTTGGCAAAATCACTATGTCGAACACTACTTTAAAGCATATTTTCAAAATCAGATGCTATGTTTTAAGGACAACCTTTGTAACTTAGCCAGGACAAAGCTTGAAGGGGTTTGGGGATGTTAATTTCTGCGAAACATACCATGTTCCAATCAAACTCGAGTATTTATACAAAATGTCTCAGCTGTTTTCCCAGCATTAAATTAATCACACCTGTCACTTACTTTACATCAGCTAACATTCGATAGACTTAATTTTGCTTTATTGCTAATTCCAAATGAAAGTTGTGGCACTGAGTGAGGGGCAGCACAATCAGTCTGTGTGCATAGTTATGTTTATGTACATAGTTATGTACACAGTGATATCTGCAACTCCATATCTGAACAGAGATGGGCAGAGGAAGCCATACAAAGGAGCGTGAATGGATTGACAATTGTGCTGAAAAGGAGTTTTTTGTGACTGTGAGGTGCTTGCAGCTTGTTCCTCCGTAGAAACCACTGCAAAATTGCTACTTTTGAACTAAGTGATTAAATACCGGGTTTGAGGTCTGACATTCATGTCATAGCTGTAACATTTTGTTGAACTTGACTGCAGCTGCTGAAATTCTTTACTGCACTGTGTTTTACAGAGAAAATACATAACAAAACATGCAGTTTAGGGCTTCCAGTGCATTTGTCCTGCCTCAGGAAAACGTCACCAAAGTCCACCCACGCAGCTGTAAAACAAAATTAGGTACAAGCTGACGAGGGTTAAAAGTAAAATAGTCCCTAATATCTCAGGTAATTTACACGTTAAAGAGCCCTGTGTAATGAATTACGATGTCATGTCAGAAGCCACGCTTCAACCCCAAATCTGCCAATCATTATAAAGCTGAGTTTGTTGGGCCTTAGATACAGGGACCTCACCAACTGCCTCAGGCAACATCCATACTTATTAGACAACATGGACCCCAGGGAGCTTTTCAGAGCGTGGCCCTCACCACCTGGCTAAAGCAGAGAGTAATGAAAGGCAGCAGTACAACAAAGCACTAAGTGACTACAGCCCTGGCTGCCGAGCATGAGTCCAGCGCCTACTGGGGCAAGTAGGCTCAGTCCCAGGGGACAGACAGACACGTTAGATTTGTTTCTCAAGTCCTCCGTGCTCAGCACTTTTGTCAGAAGATAGTCCAAAAATCTTTGCAGCATCCCCGTTTCACACAGCAGCGAGCCTGAGGTCTTTGTTCGACTCTGCAGCCCCCGCGAAGAGGCAGGAGCTTCCCCACGGCTGGCCCTGCCGGGGTGGTGGTGATCTGAGGTTTGGGCAGGGGCAGCTGTAGGCTCGGGATATCGATCCCCGGCACCTCCCCCTGCTGTGCTGGGGAGCCGGGACTAGAGGGAGCCCTCTGCGCGGGCTGCGCGCCGGGAGCTGCGGCAGCAGCGGCAGCAGCGGGAGAGCAGCTTCCAGCAGGACGAAGCGTAGTGTCAGAGCTGGGGTTTTTCTGAGCCTTATCTTTGCTTTTTTAGTAGCGTCAAGTGCGAATATTTTCAAGAAGAAACTCCTGCGTGATGCAGATTTTGCAGATAGTTTTATACTCTGCTCAAGGAAAGGATTGGAAATAAATCAGAAAAACAATTTCGAAAGGTGAAAGAAATATCTAAAATTGTAATCCATGTCACAGGCAACAAGATACTTTATTAATTCACTGTAGTGTAGGGTACAATAATATTTACAGATTTTTTTCTACCCTGGTTAAAGCTGTTGGTCAGTGCACTATACCTTTTTTTTTTTCGTCTTCTGCAACCTGCTTTGTAATATAATGCCTAGCTTTAAATCCTTCAGAGTGGAGGACTTAAAGGTAAAGCCTAGCACAAAGTCATACTTCAGCAGTTCCGACTAGGAAATCAAGTAAATTTTGTTTTTTATTCAGAGTGAGCTGGGGGAAAGGAGCATCCATAAAGCAGGGAGGTACCATGCTGAGCACAGGGGCTGTCAGTTCTGCTTCCTTTAACTGATCACCTTGGATTTTCCATTCTGTTTTGAAATACTGTGGGAAGCACTTGCTCCATCTCTGTGTGGTTTTTACACACAGGTATTATAAAATCCAAACCCAGTGAACTGTCTCTCTGTTGGCAGATTGCAGCTGTAAGGTATATTCAAAGCACCTCTGGATTTAATGTAAGTGAGAATGTGACAATAACGACGATTGCACTTATTTCCACATTTAGCCACATCTATATGCATTCTCCAGTGCATATCAACAAGGGGAGAAGTAACCAGAGATATTCAACACTCCTTATCTGCTTTTTAAACCTTCCTGTTGCTGATCGTCAGCCTTTCAGAAGCAGAAAGAGTGTGAACAGGATGGGGTGTGTGTGTGTGTGTGTGTTTGTGTGTGTGCGAGAACAATTCTATAAAAGATTATCTTGCACACAAAGCGAACGGCCCTGCCCCCATTGTGAAGGCAGAGATTCCCCCGAGATTAGGCAAGAAGGAATTGCTTGTGGTCAGAAGAGGCGGGAGAACAATAGAGCCCAAAATGGACAGCGGCAGCGGCAGGCGCTGAGGTGGGTGGGAAGACTGGCCAAATGGCCATTGCAGGCTACGTGGCGTTGTCACTGACACCAGAAATGGCTAAAAGGTCTCAAATTAGCAATTGTTATGATTAGCAGGTGGTTTGAGAGATAGGAGGTCTAGGGAAGTGATTGGTGGTTTCGACATCACATGCTATCTGGTCCAAAACACTCTTCCCTTGCTCATTAACAGAGAATTATGAAATTGCTTAAAGGAAAACAATTCTAATGAAAAATAGAGTGCTATAGAAATCAATTCCTTAAAGGGGTCATGACTTTTTATAGAAGTATTAGAATTCCTGCAGATTTTATTTTCGTGAAGGAATTTCGTGAGGAAATTTGTCAGGGAAGCCAATGTTATTCAACAATATTTTATCTGAATAGGAAAAACTGAAAAAATTACTCTAACACATGCATTCCTTTCATGAATAACTCATGTGTTTAGATTGTGATTCTGCTCTTAAGAGAGGTCCAAAGACACGAGGTTCAAACCCAGATTTATAATAATCAAAGCTCATAAATATTTTGGTCCAGAGGCCAGTACAGTTTAACCCACAGCACTAAAGGAAAATCACATAAGCAAAGTTTGAATCCCCTTCTGTTTCTTGACTTTGAAGATAAACTCAAGGATGTCAGGGCCATATTATCACTGGCTCTTTTAAAAGCTAGGACTGGATTCTCCAATTTCATGGATGTGCAGATACCAATACTCTCCTGAGGACTGTCTGTGTTCCAGATCCAAAATCTGGAGCACAGCAAGTCCAAAGACACTCCTGGAATAATATCCATTTACACATTAACAGTCTGCTCTTCTCCTCCTTAAAACCTTCTTAGACCTGCTCCTATTCTCACACCAGAGTGAGCAGTGACTTGTGCCCAGGCTCAATGTCATGAGCACTCACTGAGTGATCTGCAGAATCCTGTCCTGTGCATTCTAGAGGAGTTAATTCTGCCAAAACATTTCAAAGTAGGGACCCAGGCCAAAACTAAATTTTGGTACAGTATTTTATGTTTAACTGGGATTTTGCTGTTCCTGAAATGTGTCAGAAAATACCAAGCTGACTGCATTAGTGCTGGACTATATCACTGCTGCTTTTTCATGTGCTGCAGACCACTGGGAAACTATGAGACCCCTTTTGCTTTTGCCAGAACTAGCTTTAAAACTATTCTCTGAAAGCAAAAAGTTCAGTGTCCTTCCTGTCCCTAATTCCAAGGAATCTGACAGTAATTGGGCTGGCATTACCTCAAGATAAAAACAATCAAACTGTTTTATCCAATCCTGGTGGTTATTTTGGAAAATACTTGCTCTACCGTCAAGAGAGTCACAGGACACACTCTGCTTCCAGAGCCTTCTGGGAACAATGACCAGGAGCGTGAGAACAGCTGTGCTGGAACACTGTGGTAGCCCAAGGTGATGTCCTTTTAAGTTTTAGAATAGTTGTGTAAAATAGAAACACAGATTCATGAGAGGACAATATCTTTGACCTTTCAGCAAGGGGGGAATACAACCCCCAGACTCTATTTGAATCTGCAGGCATGTGGCATTCCAGCAGGTCAGCTGCCATCGCAGGGGCTGCGTCCAGGGGAGTGAGAGCTGACCACAGGCGCAGCTTAGGACAGCTGGGGTCCTGGAGTTGGCACTCAGGCTTTTAAAATTTGGTGGGTCTATCTGCAGATTGAGAGATTTCAAGGTAGAGGAGGTAAGAACAGTTTGGCAAAGGAAGGTTTGCTTGCAGGCTCATTGAATAAGCATAAATAAACATTCTGTCCAGGCTCGCTGAATAAGCTGGGTAAGGAGTCCAGCTGCCCATGCCACAGAAAATAAATGGAATGGGTTAAAAATGGAGAAAATAAACCATGTGAAGGAGGATGAAGAAATGCCAGCTTTTACAGTCTTTGTTCTTGTAATTATTGATTTGCCAGCATAAACAGTGCAAAAGTATTTGTGTAGGGATTATAGAATTATGATATGGGTATTATAATTGTGAAGGTTTAAAATAACGTCTTGAAATTAAATATTACAGTATTTGCAGTAACCCTGCCATTAGGGATACTGTGTTTCCTAAAGATGACTTTTGGTGAAGCCCCTGTGACAAACCTTTTGTTTTATGTTCCGTGAAGCCAGAGGTGTTATTTCTCTCAAATGAGATAATTTCCGACTCAGAATTATCTGTGCATAATCATATATATTCTAAATAAAATCTTGTCAAAAATGTGCAGTTTCCCCATCTTCCTGTCATATAATTTACACTTGCAGCTTGAAGACAGAAAATTATTCTGCAGATGCATGTCTGACTATTTTTTCCTTTGCTGAGAATTTAGATGTGAAGGTGTCTAGATTTGTACCTGTAAATGAAGGGCAAGAACTGAAAATCCAGGGCAAGTAAAGTGAAAAATGCCACCATACCTTTCATACATCTGAAATGATGTACTGTAAAACAAAACTCTAATCAAATTTTATTAATGAAATCTTTTATGTCAAATTATTTTTATCCCTGCTGTTTGTTTCTGAAGTAATTGTTCCAGCTTCTGTTTTATTTTCACTTGGGGAAAAAAGTACTGTAATGGCTGTAGCGTATCTATGAGCAATTTTTTTTCCTATTTCTTTCTCCTAAAGACCAGGAAGCATTGTCAGAGGTTTCCAGTGCATGCTCCTGTTTCCTTTCCCGTTGGGGCTGAGAGAGGATATCTCTTGGCCTCCATTCCTATCCCGTAACTGGCCAGGTATCCTCAGCTGCAAAGCTGAGAGCATGGGCTTCTTCCTGATCCTCCACTTTTCCCTCCTGTGCTTTATTGGCTTGTTTTGTCAATGTACATACTGAGCAGAGGGAAACATTCACTAATTTTTTCAGGCTGCTGTGATTTAAATATAGTTTTTGTATTGTACCTTACAAGAGACAAGTGATAATGAGGAATGAGCCTGAAGACTTCCTTGTTGCTGTTGTTTTCTCTAAGTCAAATGAAGTGCAGCAAATTCTGTCCGCTTGATTTTAAAATATGTGTATCCTGGTGGTTACTTGTAAAAAAACCATGGAATTTCCCCCCACACATTGCATTTGTAAAAGCTCCCAAACCTTGCAAGAGCCAGATGTACAACACTCACCTTCTGTGGTGAAAGAGAGCAAACCTCACCTGAGAGGTGACACCAAGGGCACCCAAACTACAGAGCAGGAACGAGAATGAAGCCTCAGTGATATCAGAATGTGTGCTTGAAACTCTTTTCTCTGGGTTAAATCAGGTACCTTCCTTTTGTTCCTCCAGTTCACAGGGTTTTATTTTGAGGTTTGGCTGGGTAGAAATCTGCAGATTAAGCCTGTATCTTGTTGCAGAAAATATTAATCAAGCCTGGAAAGTTGTTTACCCTAGAATAAAAATCTTGGATGTGATGATTTGGAAAACACAATTTTTTAGGAAGTACCTGGATGTTCATATTCTGTGGGAGAGAATAGCAAGTATTTTCCTTAAAAACAGTAGAAATAGGTTTTAGCTCCTAATTCAAAGGAAAAACAACAACAACAACAAAAAGAAACAAGGTTTCAGTCTCCTATTTAAAATTTATTTACAGACCCTAGAAACTTCAGCCCCAAAGGATGACCTTTTGAGAAATCTGTGGAAAAAGTTAAAAGGGAAAGTGCTTTACACATCTCCAGTGCTGCAGCTGCTGTTATGGGCATCCAATGAAGTGTATAGAATGAAACAGCACTGATAATCCTCATAAAAAATTTAGAATGCATGCAGGGTTTGAAACTTTTCTATCCTGAGTGGATTTTATTTTTTGGTCCACACTGGAATAACTGGCTGAGGACTCATTAAATGACTGAGAATAATAAGTAAGGAAGTAAGAGAAATTACAGTTTTTCATTAGTCTTTAGATGGTTGAAATTATTTGTTGTTGTCACTATTCTCCGCTATTTTGTGTCATATTTAATTCAGTTTCTATCAAAAGAAACATACAAAAAAAGAGAATTATTAGAAAACTTGACTTGCTAAAGCTAATTTGCTGCCATCTATGGATTTTCAAGTGGAACTCGAATGTGTTGCAAAGAATTAAGACAAACTTTTTCCTTGTAAGAAATCTGGATGAGGATGAGATGTTTGAAAATATTTAATATCTTTAAGTGAAGCATCAGGCCTTACATGCTTTTTTCCTCAGACCTCCAGACATTTTGTGTACCACTCCTCATGATACTGTCATTGGCTAAAAATTAGATGGCTTTGTACTTTTTGTGGAAGATCCTTCTTTACTTTCTCAGGATGATGTGAAAATAAAGGGAAGCTGTAATTTTGTTCAGATATACCTGGAAGTTTTTCCCTTTTGAAGGAGGTAGAAGCAAAATTGGAATGAAAATAGGAACTTCTAGAGGGACTCACAATGTTTTAAGCTGGGGTAAACTGGGCAGAAGGATTGTGGCAGAGCTTTTCTGTATTGAGAAGTTAAAATACTTTCAGAATTTAAAGACAAATTAAGCACATTTTAAGTATGAACAAGACTCCATTGACTTCAGCAGCTTCTGTCAAAACAGAAGAGGGGTAAAAGTTTTTGATATGGGAGGAGAGAGGGAAATCTTGCGGGAAATAGAGTTCTGCATGGGGAATAGGAAGCTCTGGGGTTGCCCAGCTCGGAGGAGAATGAGGAGAGCAGGAAGAGAAAGTTAAAGGAGGACTTTATATTTTAATGGCAGAGATAGGATTCAGAAGACTGAGGTTCAAAGAAGCTGGACGGTTGGAGTTTTTCATCAGTGGAGGGGATATGAAAGGTGAAATGGAGGCAAAACATTAAACCAGAATGTATAAACGTGAAGATTAATCCAAAAAGATCAAAATGCATAACACTGGACTTCAGGCAATACCCAAACAACAGTGGGTCTGATCTGTGTAGGAAATTATTCAGCTTTTCAGAACTCCAACATTAGGAAGGCTGAACACCAGCTGATCAGAGACTTTGCAGATCCCATTTTCAGACACTTCTCTCTTTGCAGTAGGACCTTTCTTCACAAACTGTGAGATAATACACAAATGGTCATAACAGGAGGGAAAAAATAAAGTGCATAAGAGTAAGCAAAAATTGAAATTTATTCAAAGCCTCCAGTTCCAATTCATGGAGGTACACGTGTGCATATGTGCACACACATAAAAGACACATTTATCTACACTTGTGGCTAGTGATGCTTTGGTTTGAAAAAAAAAATATGTACTTTCCCTCTCTTTTTTAACCTTATCTGTGCATTCTTGGGTCATGTAGCCTTTGTGCTGACTCTGGACAAAAATCCTCCTTTGATGGAGGATACATGCTGAAAGGTAGAATTCTGAATTATGTTCTCTAAATTATCCCGTGCTCAGAGAGCAAGTATTGATTTTAAAAATGACTGAGCCAGACCTCGCATTGCAGTCCCCCCAAAGCACAACAAACAGCAGTCATGTGTTCAGCTACCAAGAGGCCACTGTGCTGGCATTGTTTCAAAAAATCAGAAAGTCATCAATCAAGCAAATAGTAATCGGAATAAGTACATGGTATCTAAAGACACATTTTATCCAGTTACATGCTCCAATTCAGTTAGCGACGAGGAGAATTAGAACAATATTGGACCGATTAACAAGTCTACCTTGGGAACTGTGAGCTGTTAAGTTATTTATTTTACTGCCTTGTATAAAAGAATGAGGAGAATTTCATCTGCATAGTTAAGCATTCAGTAACTTCCCACGATATATAACCCAGCATCTGTCCATGCTGGAGTGTTTTTTGTGGAGCTTGATTGAGAACACTGAATTTTACTGTAATTGGTTTCTGTACCTTTCAAACGATTTGGACACAATTGCGTTTCAGGAAGATTTTTATTTTTTTCCTCGGGAGCTGTTAGCCATCGGTGCTGCAATGAAACTTCACAAGCAATAAAATTATCAGGATCATTGTATTCAAAGCATCATTGAGTTCTGTTTTAATGATACGATTTAAGGATCAATGCAAAAAGCACGGTTTAGAATTTCAGTCTTGCACAATTCAATTGAATCAATAAACTACGGAGTTGCTATGAGGATGCACTTCACAATAATACAAAATATACCATTTCTGAAGAAATACATGGCTGAAAAATACATCGTTCAAGTGAATTCTCCAGCTCTGTATAGTTACAGCTGCCTTTTGGGAGATACAATAGAGGAACAGACAGACCATATGAAATGCATTATAAGTTAAGGTGGTTGAATTTTTTGATATTGCTATATAGCACTTCCCATAATAAAATCTCAGATTTGTAGGTTTAGAACTCGTAGGCTCTGATTGCCATTAAACACAGTACAGGGTTTTCTCTATAGAGAGAAATAATTTAAAACTATTTTAATTCAGCAAATCTAAAGTTTTAAATTAAACAAAAAGAAGGTATGTGCGTACTTAAGATCCTGTAATACTGTCTCCTAAGACCTAAGGTGATTTTTACATTTAAATTTTGCATATATTTTTCGTGTCTGAAGGAGAGGAAGTTTGCTGTATTCTTGCTAAAAATAAATACAAGTGGGTTCATGTTTTCTTTCCTTGGAGCATCCCACGTGAAACCTGCAAGTTTTTATTTACATTAATTTGAAGGGGTTTGCTGTAACTCAGATTTAGTACAAGTTTGTACACACAGCCACTCCCTGCTCTTTGTTTCCTTAGCTTTCAAGAGACAGCAAGGTTGACAGAGTGGAGCTTTAATTACCTTCTCACCACAGAAAAAGGTGGCTTTTCCAAGTCTGAGTTTACAAAATAGAGCTGGAAGAATCAGAATTAATCTGTGTGATATCTGGCCAATGTATTCAGCTACTTGAGGGTCCTCATATTAACATGCTGTCAAGTCCCATCCCTCTCAAAAGCACTTACTTCTGCCCTTTCTCCTTGGGAAAAAACCAGCTTCTGGGCAACAGTGCATTATTCAAGCCAGGTGAATAAGTTTGATGTAGGCAATGGTGATAGGAAACATTTGAATCTTTGCTTTCCCATTCAATGATTACTCCAGGGCTCAAAAGACCTGCAAAAGGAGCATTGTTGATTCATTCAGCAGGACAATGTATTTAGGAAACAGCATCCAAAAAGGGAGTAGGTGCTAGTTCTTCCTCACTATTTCAGTGAAAACACATTTCTGAGAATCTGTTGAAGGCAAAGTATAGGTAAATTGTTCAGATCTGCTCAGGAGCTTTTTGATATCTTCTTCTCCAGATATTTAAGTACAGTGGAAAAACCAGGCCTGTGTGACTCAGAAGCTCAGTCCCATTGTAAGCAGGACCTGGTTTTTTAGAGACCCATAGTGTTCTTGAAAGTTCCAATTCACCTACTATGCATCAGTAATGAAACTAAATGAGGTTCACTTTAATAGTTTTGTAGAGGTATAAAGCATTTTATGTCTTTGCTCTTTGGCTGATAGGTCTCATTTCAAGGTCTTTTCCTACTCTGATGTGGGTGTCTGTCTCTGCATTTGTTTTTCTGACTTCACTGAGATATTGTCAGAAGACTCTGCCCTGTTGAAAAAAAAAATCCTACTCTTCTTGAAAGGCACTTGAAGTACGGAAATCAGAGCTGGTTTTGGCAGTTTACTGTTACTAATCCTGCCTTTACAGCAATGAATGAAAAAATATTTCAGCTCATTTGGGCCACATCATAGTTATCCAGACATTTTACTCCAGGTCTGCTGTTGCTATGAATAATGATTAACTGGAGAGACAGCTGTTTTGGTGTGTGGTTTTTGGCAGAAAGAACTATCACAGGGCAGAACATGTTGCTCAGCTTACACATATGAGAGCTAGAAATCATTACAGGCAGTATCAGCTGCAAGACAGAGCTCATCTCACTTCTACCAAAAAAACTGTTTTGTGAGATAGAAATACAGGATTTTAAAGATTCACCTTTGCTTTGCATGACAGTAGGTTTCTACAGTATGTTGCACTTTCCTGTTTCCCCCTTCCACAGTTCAAAGAATTAGCCATCAGAAAAAATAGTTCCTACATATAGTGGTTAACCTCTGTGAAAAAGAAAGATAGGAAAGCCTTGGAAAAATCTGAGTAACAGTGGTTCATCATGTGTTTTGGGGCTTGTCCCAAAAATGCAAAGTAAGGCATGCTTTTTAAAGGATGGGGTTTTTTAAGTCATGGTTTTTCTCTTCCTTTCCAGTTCACAGCAGATATTTTTTTCTTCCTATGGTGTTAAGCTGATAGGTTTTTCTCTGAAGTAGCAGTTTTGTAAGAGGTTTGTGTTTTTCATGTACAGACGTTTGTGATTTTGGAGTAAGGAGGGCACAAACAGCAAAAGTAAAAAACAGAGACAGTGTAATTCTTATGTGTTTTGAAGTCCCATATGCTACCTAAAAATAGCTCCTTGTGGAAACTAGCTGCTTTTCAAATACCCTTAAATTGTAAACAAGACTTATGTAAAATCCAGAGTTAAACATGGATGCAGTGTTGGGTAAAGAAGGTATTTTCAATTAAAGCAGAACTCTTAAAAGTTGATGGCACAAATTTAGGCAAATCAATGATGGCAAAAGTTAGTCCCTGACCACTTATCATGACCTGCAAGTGCCTCATCTGCCTAGGCCTGTTACTGAGGATCAAATAGCCATTAGACCCTCCCAGGCTTCTCGTTAACTTATCCAGATCTGTCAGGAGAGCAGAAGGAGGTGGGACCTGGCCATACTCCCACACTGAGCTGTCATTCCATAAGGATGGCTCCAAATGGATTCATGTGACACAGGAAAGGCCAAAACATGACAGTGCCATGTGTCCATGGTTTCTGTAAGATATTTTATTTTTATGATGAAATTGGGACCTGAAGGTTGAAGGAAAGAGGGAAAGGAATGCAAAGAAAGAAATCTCAGTTCTTTTTCAGTTCTGCCGATATTTGACTTCAGCTTACAAGTAAGATCTGTCTCTTCATCTGCAAAATGAAATGCAGAAGAGTGGCCTGTGATATTGCAAATGTACAAATGTAAAGCCATAGCCCTCAAACTGTTCTTCTGTATATTGCAAGAGGTTTTTCAGGGCCTAAAACGTATGCAGCAAAATACCTTTATCAGAAGAAAAAAAAGGCCAATTTACCTAAAGCTTTGATCTTTTTTCAGAAAAAAAAGAAAGAAAAACCAAAAAAACCCAGAAACAAACACAAAAATCCCCAAACATTAAATTATCCAAGGTCTGTTGGCCGCTTCAATTGTTTGTTTAATTATTGCTGAGAGCCTGTATGAATTAGAAAATGTAAATGATGCAGTAAGAAACATGTGGCTATATCCAACTGTAGCAACCCTCTGTTGGGAGCCAAAGTTTGGTTCATGTTCACATTCCCAGTGGACTAGAATAACATTAAGTGAAATTCACATACTTCAAAAAAGGTTCCTCATTTGCAATTTATGAGATGGCAGTGCATCAAAGGCATAAAAGCAGCAAATGGTCAGAAGTTAAAAGTGAGGGGTAGCCAGGCTTCAGAAAAACTAGTTAACTGGTGATGCCATTCTATGAATAAAATAATTTACCTCGAGAAATCTATAGACAGACCATCTCCCTTCAGATGAGTATCTCTGTTCTTAGTCAGTGCCAGCACTGATATTTGTTTTCAATGCAGTTTGCCCTCTCCTCTAGCAAAGTGAAGGAGTCAAGAGCTTGTGGGGTGGCTGAGTATGGACCAAGTGCTGCCTTCCAGATCAGCTGAGGAGCAACTCCAGGCAAGGCAGCATCTGTCCTTGGTAATCCCAAACCAGTAGGTTGACTCCTGGTTTTCCTTCCACCTCCATGACTTAGAAGCCAAAACCAGAGAAGTGAAAAGGTGTACACTAGACACTGAGATCTGACATAATTCAGAGCTTTTTGGTCTAGCTTTGTGATCAGAGTAAATGCTGCCTTTGTTGCTCTTGCTGCACAGGATGGATTTCAGCTGTTAGGACACTTGGTTCAACCCACTGTCTCTGCTTCTACTATAATTTAAAGCAGTTATCGTGGTTGATGAGTTCAAGATCATATTGACTTCATATTTCAGTTGGCTGGAGGTTTTTGTGAGAGTATTGACCAATATTTTATAGTGCTAAAAAGGAAAACACTGTGTAAGGGGGTAACAGCTCTGACTTACAATGGTCTCTTGCACCTTCTTATGTCGGGGTCCAGAGTTCAGGTCACGTCTCTTTTGCTCTCTCTGGCAGTTGGTTCCATCACAAACTCTCTGAGACAGGACTATCAGTTTGACCTTAGTTTTAATGAAGCTGTCACTGTGGTCCTACATGGTTTTGCCATTCCTGGAAGTCTGCAGCTACAGATAGTTCAGCCTGCCCGATGCACCACTAGTCTCTCATGGAGAATATTCCATCAACTAGGTGTGATATTCACTTTCTAATCTTATTTTCCTGCTTCTCAATGTGCCTACTAGATATTCTCAGAATATGCCTAGAGGAAGAATATTTTTCCTCATTTTAAGTCCATATTAGATAAGAGAAAGAATAGGTTTGGCTCAACTACTGTATCTACAGATGTATTTTTGTCAGAATATGAAAAAAAAACTTATCCAGTAAAAGGTCTTTACCTATTCACTAGGCTGTTTATTCAGTAGACACTCAGTAATTAATTCCAGCACTGGTTTTGCCAGTCTTTTGTCAGCCTTTTCTTGTCCCCATTATTCATGTTGAGACTAGTGCTATTGGGTGGTTTTTATTTCTTATAAATAAAAACTATGTACAGAAAGGGCCATCCAAGTCTGCCAGTGGCATTCACAGTCAGTGGTGGGATTGTACCAGGACTCCAGGAGCTTTCTACACCCAGTTTACCTGTTTTTGCATATTTAGCTGCAGACTACTACATCCTGCTTCATTCAAATCAACGTTAGTTCCCTCTGCACAAGATGCCCCAGATTTTTCATGATTTTCATATACGTTTGAAAATTCATGGCAGGCACTTGAGAGGTTATGTCCTTTTCATGACTCACTTCAGGGAGTTTCACAGATGCCTTCAGTTTGTTCAGGCAAGATTTCTACCTCTGACTCTCCAAGCAGAAGAGAATTGCCATTAGCCTTTCATACCAGGCTTAATTGCCAATTACCAGCGGGTGAACAGCCTCATAACAGTGTGTTGCTCCAAGCCTACTTCGCTTTGCAAAGGAGTCCTGTGCAGAGAGATCTCTGCAGAAGGAGGGCTCAAAGCCATTGAAAGATGTCCCCCTTTCTGCCAGAGTTTCCAATAGCATCTTGTAGGTTTGAGAGCTCCTCAGATATTTAGCCGGAATATTCCTGTTAAAAAAAACTCGTGTTGCCATCCAAAAGTGAGGAGAAAAAGCATGTAAAGAATTGTCTCTCACAAAATAAGACAAATGTGTTTTGAAAATTTTATCAGCACAAGCAAACGTAATTTTCCAGTTCATTTTTGAAAAATAAGAAATTGCATATGCAAAATGAAGTAAAAAAAAAGGAGCAGCTGTTTTGTTCTGGTTTATTTAATCCCGTTTCTCCATATTTTAAGCAGAGCAGGTCACAAGCACAGTCCAGTGGGGGAAGTTCAGTATATTAAATGCACCAGCAGTTTTCTCTTGCAAATTGATTATTTAAATTGAGCTACTCTCAAGTAATGGACAATACCCACGCTTACAAATATGAGTTTGTGTGGAGATTTGCATTCCAATCCATTGTTCTTTCTGTGCTACCAGAGACATCCAACCTAATTTCTTTGTGCTTATCTCAGCACTTGCATCCTAAAATTAAAACTTATTATGTGTTCATAAATTATTCTAAGGAATTATTTTTTTTCCTGCTTTACTCTTTTCTGCATTATTTTTTCTGTCATGACCCCAAGCCATATGGACACATACACAGAGCTGGATCCAGGATTTTTTTTGCTGATGAAACTATTGCAGAAATTTGGGAAGGTTTAATAAAAAAATTGCTTTGATATTTTCTCTCAGATGTGATATCTGCAGTGCAGGACTTGAAAGTAGGGATTAATGATGACTTCTCCTCCAGTACCAGCCCCAACATGGGACGGGACTTTATAAGAGGAAATAAAGGAAATGCTGGGGTTGGGAATTCATCCAAAGATTCTTGGAAGGATACCTGGACTCTAGTGTTTTTTGCTGCTCTAACTTTTTGATAATCCACAAGCCAAATTAAGTTGTTCTATATTTTCTGCAGTATCCACTGATGTCAACAGCATCATCACTGATAGAAATTAATTTTCTTATTTAACCACAGGCACTCCTGATTGCTCTGGCTGAACACACACCTGTACATTCAAACCTGTCTGCTGCTGTTTCACTGAGGAGTTTGAGTCTCCTTCACTATAAATGGTAGAACAATCCTGGTTGAAGCAGAGTTCCCGTGTTCTTCAGGGTGAGCCCACAAAGGCTCCTCTGCAGATCTCACTGAATTTCACTGGCAGATCTTGTCTCAGTTATTCTTTGTTCCATCAGGGGTGCTTGGCAACTTGGCCATATCTTATAAGCCTTTGCTTTTGGAGTTAGATTTGCCAAGGCAGCTTTAAACTAAATGGGGCTGTAAATCAAAATGTCCTCATCTACAACTCTTCTCTGAGCATCTGATTACAATCATGCTGCATGCTATTTGTACAGGGATGTTTAAAACTGCCTATAAAACAACAGCTAATTGCTGATCTGCTTAATTAAAGAGAGCCTTTTGTTGTCACATATACAAAGATAAATGAAATAATCAGCTTTGGACTAATGAGAGATAATTAGATTATGCAGTCCGATAAATAAAGACAAAAATCCTGCAGATTGCCACTGTACTCTGGGCAACTGAGATCACCACAGGGTTTAGAGGTGCACTTTTCTCTCCTTTTTGCTTTAACTATAGTGGTTTGAATTTTTTGCATCCCAGAGTTAACAGGGTGATCAAATCTTCTAGGCATTAATGACTGTTGTTATGTACTATAATTTAGGATGTGTTGTTTAAGAGCAGTGGGATTTGCATGGTCACAGTTTAATTTACTCAGAATTTAAGCTCCCATGCAAAAAAAAATTACTGGATCTGACTGTTCACTGATGACCTTCCAGTCTGAACAGATTTGTGATGCTGACAGTCCTCTTCAGGGAGTGAGGTAAAATCAAATGGCTTTGTTTGTTCTTGTTGCTCTATTTAGATTGATAAACAAAGGGTCAGTTTTGTCCAGAAGGTCTAGAATGCATGTGCTCAGTGGGTGTTAACACTGAAGTCCAGTAACAGCAGTTTACTTGTCCTTCATGGAAATTGCTTATTTTAATGGAGTCAAACAGTTTCTTTGAGAGTGCTCAGAGCTTTGGGAGAATACCTGAACAGCTTTCTTCTTTCTTCCTTTCGTTTGTGATCTGTGAAGAAATAACTTTAGCTGGCCAAAAGATGTTCTTCAGGCACACATGCATGCAATGCAAATCATAGGGTCAGACTGGAGCTGGTAGAAAATTGACTCATCACACAGTTGTGTGGAATGGACATCATTGAAACAACTGTTTTACTCTTCAGAGCTACTTCTGTTATGCTACACTACCTGGTAATGTTGGCAGATCCTAAGATTTCTTGACCAAATTGGCAAAAAAGAAAAAAAATGCCTTTAATTATCATTTTCCATGTTCAGTTTTGTAGCAGCCCTACTTTTTACACAACAACTTTGCCAAGCAAGCATAAATGAGATGTTTCATACTGAACATGGTGTTTCTGTGGCAAGAGTCTGTTTACAGCTGGATTGTTTGTTTTCTTCATTGAATTGGGGTTTGCTGTCAGACGCCAACACACAGAAAAAGCAGTGGTAGTTTCCTAAGTGACACAGATATGAGCTTCTTGGAGCCCTCACCCACATCGTGTGATTGTCAGCAAGCAAAGATCAGTTGTTTATCAGTCTTTTTGTCTTAATTACAAGGTCAGAACAAAATATCATTTTGACAAAATGTCTTCCTACATTTATGACTAAAGACCAGCTGTAAAGAGAGTTCTAAAGATGTAATCAGTCTTATGAAACGTGAACAGTATTCTAGTGATTTGAATAAATTTCACCATATTTGTTAGTTAGATTAATCAAAGGGGTGATTAAACAGTTGCTGCTTTCTTCTGTGTCAGCACTCACCATCCTGGTGCCACAGCTATGTACTCTTGTGTCCACAGCATGTGCAGGGACGCTTGCAGGCTGCTCCAATGTCTAGAACTAAGGTCACCTTCACAGGGATATACTGTCACACTGGCACCTATTTTCAACCTATTTTTCAAGCCTCTTAAACCTAGATTAGACCAGTTAATTATTTTAATGCCTTCACATTCAGAGTTAGGATGTTGCATAGTATTAATGCCCATTTAATTAAAGACACCCAGCCAAATCTTCCATTTAAGCTTCATAAGTTTTGCCTATTAACAACACTGTATTTTGTCTATCCTTACATGGATCGTGACACGGACACAAAGAAAAAAGGTGGACAAGTGCATTTAATTAAATAGCAGGCGTAGGTCAAGTGTCTGCCTCATATGTCACTGTATAGCAAAGATGAATGCAGGAAAATCCCAGGAAAATCAACTACTCAGTTAAACCAGGTCTGCTGGAGAGCCCTGTGGTTGTTCTGCTTTGGAGAAACCATCCACAGAGCCTCCTGCCCTGCCTTATACCTTCATCCACTTTATGTCATGTTTATTTGCTCAGGTAAGAGAAGGGAAACAACAGGACCACCTGAAAGGATGGGCATTTCTCATCATGAGCAAAAGAAGCTAAACTGGACCATTTGTTACTGGGCAACAGCCTTTTTTCATGGATTTTCAGAAAGATCTATATACAACACACATCCTCCCTCATTAAAGGCAGCTCGAACACTTAGCAAAGGTCAACTCCTACCTGGGGTAGAGCTGTGGGGAGACAAGAGGTTAAGGCTGGTAAAATTCCCATGATATCTCATGTGGAGGTGAAGAAATAGCATATGAGAAAAAATCAGAAGAAATATCATGTCCAGCTACTTAAGAGGAATGAGCTTTTAACTCTTGGAACTTCTGCAATAAATATTTGTCAGCTGATATCTGGACTGCTCATCTCTAGCTACTCAAAAACAATCCTCTAGCAGTTAGTTTCTGAGAAGCCTTTTTCCTACTCTCTTTATCTTCTGAAAAGCTGCTCTGCTGCTGCAGGAAGCCAGCCAGCACTCATCCATATTATCTGGAGGCCTCAGTCCTGAATCAGGACTCTTCACTGACAGGTGCTGCCCAAACCCAGAGCAAAAAATGATCGCTGCATCAATAGTTTGTGATCAAATTATTCTTACACAGATTCTTCTTTATCTGTGGATTAATGTAAAGGGTAGTATTCTATTTTCTTTTCCTTAGAGATGGGCCAAAACTGGAATTACTTAGAATTGCAGATTAAAAACAGAATTGCAGAAAGCAAGTGCTCCCTTACATCTTTATTTAGATTGAGATTTGGAATAAGCAGTTGCGAATTTGTGGAGGGCACAAAAGGGAGGAGAGCTCCATCAAAACCAGCTTTTGCACTCTGTTAAAAAAGGCAGGGGTTTTTTTCTTCACTAATTCCTCGGGTTTTGCTGGTGTTTCTGCTCATTGCAGAATGACTCCCAGGAACTGATGGTGTTTGTTGCTGCTTGAGTTACTGGCACTTTGTGCTGCCAAGTTCTGACTTTTCTCCCTTAGAGCTCAGTTGGGCATATCAGAAAGGGATGATGTAGCCAGCAGGTCTGTCCACCACCAAACTGATAGGGAGCACAGCTATAGGTTTATTAGGGCAATGGCAATGTCCCAGTTTATAGGACCAGCCCGTGTAGATTGAGAACTTCAACCTAAACCCCAGAAAGAGCCAAGAACCCCAAGTCAAATAATCTCTGCAAATTAAAGGTCCTTCAAAAGCTTATTTTCTTTTTTCAGAAGTTCAAAACATGGTACCCATGTTTCCTTCTTGAATTTTTGTTTTTTTCTTTGTCCCTGGTTTAGCTCTATACTTGGACTCTTTGTGCATCAGTCATTATCTCTGGATAATGGCAATTTGCCAGCTTGAACTCACAAGTGCTGATCTTATTCATTACTAGGAAATAGTGGTTCTATGTGGGGAAATTTCTCCAAACATGATTACAAAAAAAAAAAAAAGCCACACAGGAAAAAAAAAAAACTTTATTAAAAACATGTGCACTGCTAATCAACAGCAAATAGTTTCTTTGTGCAATTCCTGATGCATTTAAAATGCTGCTGGATATGAGAGTGAAGTGGAAGAAGTGAGGAGGTGACACTGTTTCCCAAAATAGGCTTTTGGGCAGATGAGCCTGGGGCGGGTAAGCAGATGCTGGACCTCTGCAAGAAGCAACGTTTTCAAATGTTCCCATCCCCGTTTGTGTTTTCCAACACACCAGTGAAGCCAGTTGTGTTGCAGTGCTGATTTCTTCAGTTTGGACACACTCATCCCCACAGGATTAGAAAGTGTGTACTGGTTAGAGGTGGGAAGTCTTTTTTTACCTTCCTGCATGCTTCCAACTTTAGTCTAACCTAATCTCGAGGAGCCAACAGCTACATCTCATCAGTAAAAGAATTGACCCTTGCCCTCTCCCCCCAGCAACATCAAACAGCGTTGACACAACAGGGGATGCAAAGCAGGGGAAGAGCCACAGAGCAGGCATCAGATGCACACATGCAGAATTAGACCAGGGCTGTTGGTGTAAAGACAAAGGATATTTATAGTGTGCTAAAGTGAACTTGTAAATGTAGCCGTGTTTGAGATTTTAAAAACTAAGATGAATACGCTTTTCATTATCTTAAAAGCACATTGCTAAATGTTTACAGTGGTGATCTGTAATTAAGTAATTTAGATCTGTCCACAAATTCTCACGTAGGAGTAGGTGTCATATTACCTGCCTGCTTTCCTAGAAGCAGCTGAATCCTGACAGAAAGCAAAATCCATTTGCGTTAACATGGAAATCTCAGGGGACCTTTAAAATGATTCTTGAATAATTTTAAAATCTAATTGTATTTACACTCCTAACTGCTATAAGCCCTTTTTCAAATTCATTGGCAAACAAGTGAAACACGTCTGAGTTGTATGATTTATCACAGGAGATTTCATCAAGGGTAGCACAGCTGAAATGAACTGCATATTCTCAAAGCTGCTAACAGGCAGATCCTGCCCCTTTTGGGCATGCTGCAGTTTTTGCCAGTGACTTTTTAGGGAGGGAGTCTTATTTGTTAAAAAAAAGTGCGCTCCTCTAAAGAACATTTAATGTCATGACTTCTAACATTTGCTGCTGAGGACATTTTGCAAGATGATAAGAAAGCAGCATATAAATTATTAGACTCATAATTTCAATATTAAGAATTCTTTGCATTCTAACAGCACTTTTCAACCTAGAAACTCAGTGTCCCACTGTGCATAGAAATGTATGTGAGGGTGAGCTGGTGTTTGTAAGGAAGTGTTTGTTCCTTGGAGGCCAGCTGCTGTTTAGCAAGGTGAAGCCACAGCTGATGTCCCTTGGAAAGGGATGATTACAGGCAGAGGCAGCATCCTGCTATGCTGCCTGGTCGTAGGAGGCTAAAACGCTATCAGCTCTCAGCACCTCCTCAGTGGTAGGGCTGTCAGCAATCCTCCAGTTCTTGGTAGCTCTCAATTTTCAGGTATCTAACAAGGGCCCTTCACTCTTAGTAACCAGGGAATATTCCCTGGAGACAAAAATCCTGTCAGATCATATAATTAAAGACTGTTCCTTTCTGTTTTGGTCCCAAAGCATTGCGTTCAGGATCTGGGGGTTTTTTTAAACACTTACAGGATTTTGCTCTTATTTGGGTGTGTGCAGCTGTGGATGGGAATGCAGACACAAGGAAGATTTGTATCTGATCTGAGGAATCAATTTGATGTGTACAGAGTCCTAGAAACAGCCTGGTCCTTCACAGATTCAGCAACACACATTCAGCAATCACGGGTTGTAAACACTAATTCAACACAGTATTTTTGACACTGAGTGCTGTCTATTTTTCAGTAAAAAATCAGTAAAATAACTTCTGGCAGAATTTTAATATACATTTCAGTAAACAATGGGTTTTTTTCTGTCTTGCAGCACTGAGTAGTGCAGCTTTAGCTTTAAGGGGTAAATAAATCAGAATGCGTGCATTGGTCCGGATGAAACCTGCAATTAGCAAATATGAAGAAGCTTAATTGATATTGAGTTTTATTCACTTACTACTGAAATTTGCTTTCCCAAAAGTTTGTTCTGGCAAATACGTACAAATACACATCATATAACTTACCCACCAAAGCTGATTGACTGCAGCAGAATTAGTCCCAATATTAAGCATAAATGCCTGCAGATATTTATATGGTATCAGACCCTTAAGGTTGAAAAGGAATTAATTGAAATTCACACCTTATTTGGTTGAAGGTGGACATTGAGTCACTGTTTGTATGGAGATGCTTTTCATTTTGCAGCGTGATGTCTCTTGGTAACAGACAGGAAACTCTGTAAGAAGCGAACACTGAGCAGTGAAGCAACTTTAATGTAAAAGCTTCTAAAATCGTTGGGGCTGGGGGAATATTTCCTATCGATGTGCAATGAATGTTTTGAAATAAGAAATATATATTTTGAGTGTAGGAACTCCCTGAACTTGTCATATTTTTCAGAGCCCACACAGTGACCCCAAAAAAGAAGACAGAGAGAAATCTAGGTTTATTTTACAAGCAAATAACAGAGATGTTGATGCAGTGGCCCAAAACAATTTCTGGATGTTTACTGGTCTTTATTTGTAAACCAAAGTCCACATTAGAAATGTAAAGATGACAGATTTCAAAATATTTTTATGATAGTGTTGTCTTTTCAACACATATTTCAGTCACTCCTTGCCTATTTTGAATCACGTAACAGTCATAAAAAAGAACATATTCTCTGTGCTCACCAACAAATGTACCACTACGGGAGGGCAGCCCATGGGGCCTCCTGGAATCAAGGAGCAGGATTTTTTGTTGCGTTATTTACTGATTTACTCTTCCGTAGGAACAAAGCACTATTTGATCCCCCATTTTTTTTCCACTAAATCTCATTTGCTCAGTAGTTTACCCCCGTCCATGTGTTCAGTAGAGGTATTTACAGCACTAATAAAAGCATTTTTCTATGAAGGGTCAAAAATCACTGCTCTTAATACTTTTGTGGATATGTTTTTAAGCATCATCCATTAGTCATAGCAGTTATATTACAGTGGAAACTGAAAAGTACTTTTTTTTTAGTGTCAGGATTAATTAATTAATAATTCAAACATACGTTAGAAAACACTCTTTTTCTTATATCACTAATTATACAAGACCCAAGAATTATTGCCTTCATACATTATTTTAGCCATCTACCTGCAGAGGGGAAAGCTGCCGTGTTTTCACTGCTTAGCATGTGGGAATTTAGTGATCTTCTCTTCCAATATGTTATGTCTGCAGATTAGAAGAGACACAGGCTCATTCCTGGCCAGGAAGCTGCTGGCTCCATTCTCATTATGGCAGATTGATCAGTTTATACTGATTACAGGAAATGGCTGTTAACTGGGTGAATAAATAACACAACTTGTGAGCAGGGTTTATCTTAAAATTTATTATTCCTTTCTTCAAAAATGATCATGTAGAAAATCAGAGGAGGGACCATAGTGTTCCGTTTGATGGCAGAAAGATTTTCTTCATTTCCAATAATGGCAGATGTTCATTTCCCAGTTTACACAGAGGGAAAAGTAAGCCTTTGTCTGTCCCTTTGAAGTTTCTCCCAGCTAATATTAACAGCCCTTAGAACACAGTGCCATCGAGTAACTAGTGTGTCATTTGGAGAAGGAGGTGGGTATTAAAGCCACAGAAAAGCTGCACATTACCTGGGCTGCAGAGGGACAGAATGTATCCTGCACATACCTGGGACACTGGTCAGGACTTTACAAGAGGGCTGTTTTGATTTGGGGAACACGTCCCACACCTTGGGAGTTTGCCGCTCACTTCACCAAGAGATGGGGAAAGACTGGTGAGAAATGGAAGTGCAAGTTCACACGTTGCAGTTTTCTATCTTGAAAGCAACCTATTCCACTGACCACACTCTCTCTGCTCATTTGGGGAAGAAAGTTTAGTGGCCTGCACCGGACAAGAATATTTTATTATCTTTATTTTTCTCTCACATGTAAAAATAAATTATGTAACTAAACTTTTTGCATTCAAGCCATTCTCACTTCTCTATATTTTAACATTGTTGTGCTCCTTTACTCCATGTCCAGTCTCATTCATAAGAAACCAGGGGTTTGAATCATATTAGAATTATTTGCTTTGCCAAGAGCATGCTTAAAGTCTGAAACAAAACGAAATTTAATTTTAGTATCACTGTGTGTGTAGAGTAAATATGTTGTTTACAGTAAAGTTTTCACCTCCATTTGCTTTTGGTGCTTATTATAACTTAATAAGTTTTTTATTCAGTTTGTAAGGTGCCCCTTTTTAGCCTCTAGCTGCTGGGTGACACCATCTGTGATTTCCAGTGAAATTAAATTAAGTGAAAATTCAATCAACAAGAAGATTGTTGCTTCCACAACTTCACTGAGTGGCTTGGGATCACATATAAGTGACATGTCTTTCACACAGGAAGCACAACTGCTGTGTGAGCCAGTTTAACTTAAAGGAGGAGATTTCCCAGAGAATGGAGTAGCTAACATACTATTTCCAGTGTATCATGCCCAGTTTAATTAATGATTAATTATCATTAATGACCCTAGCTCAGCCCTTCTTGGCAACAGGCATTCAGGGTGACCTCTCCATTATTCTTCAATAAGAAGCCTGTCTCCAGGTCCATCTTTATTATGTCCCCATGCTCTGAGAGCACAGGAGTCATTACCTGGGCAGTCCCCTGCATGCAAGCAGGGACCTTCCAGCTGAGGTAGGTTGTGCACAGTAATGTGCTGAGTAGAGGGTAGAAACATTCTGCTTAGAGACTGGAGCATGGACAGCAGGACACATTTGTTAGTCTTAATGTGCCTGAAATGACTGGTAGGATCTGAGGTGCAAGAACAAGGAAATAAGGGAATTACAAAAAAAAAAAAAAAAAAGGCTGGAGGAATTAAGAAAAGAAAAAGATCTTTTCACACCTGCCATTCTCTCTTTTTTCTTTGTGCTGAGATGCACTTCATTATTTTCTCCTTTCACATAACCATATTATAATCTTTTCTTTTACCAGTTCATAACAGGAAGCATAATGACTGAGTTCAACAAAATACCAGTAAAAACATCCCTTGGGAAATAGTTAAGTGGTCAAAGCTTGGAAATGTGGTTTCTGCTACTGTATTTGCACTGACATTTTGCTCACCTCCCCACACACTTTTGTGAACATATCTAAATAAAAGGTAAAACCTAATTCCCCTTCCACTGTAGTTCCCTTTGGGGCAGAAAGATGTGTATTTTTCACAACATAATTTTTACAGGATTTTCCAATAGGACTTTACACTATCCACGGCCTAGATGACTCATAGTGTAGTTACAAAGAATAGAAGTAGTGATTTCCACCACAGTGGTGAGCTAATTTAATAATGGACACAAATGATAACTTACAGTACCAGAACATCAGAGTATATGACAATAATCCCTGCACTTCCCAGCAAACACTTTGAAAAAGTGGAGATCAATGTCTAATAGTATCAGTTATTATTAGTATCCTCCCGACACATCCAGGTTTTTTTCATCTTCTTTACTACAAAAATTAGGTCACTTTGAGAATATATTGGCAGAGAAACTTTACAAGAAAACTTGGAGGCTTAGATGCTTGAGTTTTTATACCAGCATAACTTTCTATCATTTAACCATGAAGTCTGCAGAATCCCTTCCAAAGAACGTGCTGTCCTCAGCTCAGGAAATGTGGACTACAGAAAGACTTAACTGATGGCAATGCAATTCATTTTTCATTTTTTATCAGTGTCTACAAATTTAGTTTCCAGGTGGACCATGTGGTCTCTTGCACATCCCCTTGAACGTGATAGTAAAGTGGGTAAACCATTTGATGAAGGTTAGCAGTGTCAAAAAGAAAAGAAAGAGCAAAGAATAAGACATCAATCCAAATTCTTTATACCTGAATGTTGTTTTATAGTTCTACCCCGATCACTTAGCCTAGGTTAGGAGTTTTCAGTGCAACCTGTGGAAAAAGAGGTGTGTGTGTGTAAGCAAAACAATAGGTGTCACCAGGTGTCACTATTACGTGGGCTCTTTTCTTTCTGTGCGAGCAAACGGCCAGTTTGGGAGAGATAATACTGTATTATTAGTTCAAGCTTAAGCATTTGGTATAGAGCCATCAATGTAGGTAGAAGAGGCTCCACAAGTGCAGGAGAACTTGCTCTCTTCTCTGGGCTGGTGTCATGAACATCATTTATCACTGGGAACAGCGAGAGCCACTGGGCTGAGGTTCCTGCTAGGGAGAATTGCCCCAAGTACTGTTGTAGCATCTCTGTTCTGGAATTAATGTGAATATGTATAAATAAAACAAGATGCATTGTAATGTCTCCTGGAAACACCTCACTGCATCTTCTTCACTGACAAATTGCCTGTAGAAGCCTGATCATCTGCTGCTATCTAGCAGAAGATAGATGTGGTACTGAAACAAGGTGCACCACTCGTGTGTGTTTGCTTTACAGTGTTAGTGCATTATATATCAAACAGAGAAAAAAAGTGTAAATATTTGGAGAAGAAATGGTAGATGACTGTGGACTTGCTTTGACTATAAAACTGAAGACATGGACTTACCTGAACAAAGAACACATTTAAAGCTGCATTTGAAGCAGCAATGTACCTTTCTCAGAGGATAGCATGTGACTTCCCTCAGTGTCTTGCATTTTAGAAATCCTAATTGATGCGTGGGTAGTGCACTGAATGACTCTCGGACTTGAGCCAGGCTGTAGCTTTATGACAAATCCCACTCCCATTCACAAGCAGCTTGCAAAGAGCCCACTTCTATCTAGCCCAGGGTGGGAAAGGCACAGGCAAGCACGGGGGAGAGTTGGGATGTCTGCTGAAGGAAACAATATTGCCCAGCAATCCCATGGGACAGGCAGTAGCCTAGGCTGGTATTTGCATACCACCATGGAAGCAGCTGGTATAGCTGCAAATATTTGATCTGAAGTGAGGTCAGTTAGTTTTGAGGAAGCTTTACTTTCAGCCTGCCTGGTGGCCACAGGGTGATAAGGAAACGCTCCTCTCTGGGCCCCAGGGACTGAGCTCTGCAGAGAAAGCACTGAAATACACCAGGGTGTAAGTATTGGTTGCTTCATTTTAAGTAATCCACCATAGAATGCCATCTTCAGAAAAAGGAATTTCTAACAAATAAGACTTTTCTGTTTTCAAAGCTGCCTTTCTCCAAAGATTACTGGAGGCAATAGAAATCTTTAAACTGACTGAAAGGACTCTGCATCATTCCTGTTTTGAAGATTTCTTGCTTCCTACCTAATAGTGTGTCTTGTGATGTGCTGCATTGCAGTTTGGTCTCCGGAAGAAGCAGTGTTGGAATTGATGAATCATTCTCCTTCTTGAGATATTGCCATATAGGTCTATAACTGTCATAAATAATATTGCAGTGATTGAACTTAAAAGTCACGATCTGTGGAAGAATCTAATCCCCTTTGAACATTTACAGCTGCCTCCTTACCAGTAACTTCACCTGATTCACTTCAAGGGGGAAACCTCTTTCAAGATATTTTTCTTGCTTTGCTTAAGAAACACTATCCGTTTCTCTGCATGCTCTGACATTGCTTCTTCCCCTGAAAGCTGGTGCCCTTGGACATTTGAACCTCATTAAATTTAGAAAGCCCAGTGACTTGGGTTTGTTCCCATAGTGATGTTGCAAATCTCATATTTGCAAGGGAATTGCATGGGATTCTTTTTAAACAGATTCATTATCTCTTGTGGTTGCCGACACTGAGTATAATATCACATTCTCTTTTATTTAGAAAATGTGAATCTGAGACCTTTTCATAAGATATGGAACTTTATAGCAATGTAAGGAAAAGGAATGCAGCAAAGGAACTACTCAGTACAATTAATAGTGGGGAAACTGCAGAAGGTAAAAAGAACAAGAATGGTTTGAGGCAAAAAACTTGACAGACATGATATGTACCAGTGTAACTTGAGGATAAATTTTAGATATGTGGGAAAACATTCACAGTCCTCTCACTTGTCT
This sequence comes from Pipra filicauda, assembly GCF_003945595.2. Classification (NCBI taxonomy): domain Eukaryota; kingdom Metazoa; phylum Chordata; class Aves; order Passeriformes; family Pipridae; genus Pipra; species Pipra filicauda. The sequence continues at coordinate 3,484,153 of NW_024104976.1, read as the reverse complement.
CAGGATAAGACATGTGACTTGCTGTGCCAGAGTAACAGACCTTTAATGCGTAACATTTCCTTCTTGTGGCTCAGCAAGCACTGTCCTGATCAGGACTGCCACAGCCTGCAGGTGCTATCATATCTCCATCTTAAGTACTTGCTCCTGAGCACTCAAAGGAGGACCAGTTTTATTAAGCCAGTTTGAGGCCATCAAAAAGATGATACTCCTGATAGCTCAGGACTAAAATAAGGTAGTGCATTACACACTGTGTAATAAAGATAGCTGGAAGCATTACAAAATGCCTGGAGAAATTTCCAACATTAATATTTGATTCAAGATCTTTTAGTTGTCTGTGGCATATTTTGATTGAGGAGGCTTGTGAGTATATTTATTTATTTTTAGATTTATGTAAATGTGCACAGTCAACATCTCTTGAGGCACCAGTATGGCATCAGTAATATATACAGCGTAGCATAGGTCCATTTCCATCAGAGCAAAGGAGCAGCAATCCTGCTCATCCCAAAAAGCCAAATACTGCTAAATTCCCTGAGGGAACCCTTGACAAAGCAGGTAACAGTTTGCAGCACTCCCACTGTGCCGGGAACAGAGTCAGCACAATACCTGGGAGGAATTTGTGTTTCAGGGTCACAGAAGCTGGTCTGACACAGCTGTGCCAGGTTCAGTGACCCAGCGGTGTTTGCTCAGTGCCCCAGCCAGCCTGGCAGCACATCAGCTCTTCTGCTGCCCCTGCTCCACAGCACACTCCAGCCTTTCCATCAGAAACCCTCAGCAGGAAAGCCAGGAGCCCCAGCAGAAGGCAAATGGCCTCGGGAGGTAGTGCAGGGCCTGGCCCAGGCTCCCCCCTGGCAGGCAGTGCGAGGGCACTGGGTGTGAGCTCTGCAGGGCCACCTCTGTGCCAGCCCCAGGGGAGAGCTGCCATAAGCTCCAGGCTGAGCACAACTTGTTCACACAGAAAGGTGTGCCCCTGCAGCCTGGACTCCCTTCCTGGACTGCTTAGATTTGCTGATGTAAATTTTGGATTGGGGTAGATGTATGTTTGATTTTCTTTTTTAGTTCCAGATCTAATGTCCTACCTGCCAAGGAAATGACACATGATTATCCTTTAAAAACAAAATCTATCCTACCAAGCCCCAGTAATGCAGTTTTCTAAATAGGTTTTTCTGATGGGAGATTTGTTGTACTGGAGAGTCTTATGAAACCTCTTTAGTTTGCAACGATTCAGGAAGCCAGCAAATGACTGGGTGGTGGCTGTTATCCCAAAGCAGTGCAGCTCAGGGAAGAGCTGCCCAGGTCCTGTGTTGAGGGATGGTGTCTGAGCACCCCTGGTCATCCTGCTGGGGAGGCTGGATCCTGCCTGCCCTGGCCCAGGTGGTTTCCCTTCTGAGGAATGGCCTGTGAGGCTGTCTGATCTATGGGCTTTCCCTGAAGAGCTCCACTCCCTGCAGCCACCCATGTGGCTCCCTGCTGCACTCCAGCAGGAACACTGCACTCCAGGCAGTGCAGGGATGCACCACGCTTGGTGTCAAGGAGGGGACACCCAGCACGTCTCAGGGGTTATGATGAGCAGCTCCAGTCTGTTCCTGGGGACTCATTCAGGGCTGAAGCACAACTCAAGAGAGGTTTGATTTAACCACTCTGCTCTTCTCCAAGCCTGAGCAGGTCAAACTCTCTAATGAGAGCTGGGATTACAATATTTTTGAGCAAGGTACTTTTAGCAGGTAGAAATATGATTGTTACCAAGATTAAATTATAAAATGTAATCTTCTATTTTTTAAAAAAGAGAATGTTTTTTGACAAACATTTTTGAATTTTTTATTGCTTTGAAAGCATAAGAGAACACCTGTCCTTTTGAAAAACCTTTTCATTTTCTGTTTCCTTAAGAAAAGTGGAGTGACAGATATATTTTTTTAAAAAAAGTTAAGGAGAAAAGAAATTAGGCTCTCAACTTTTATGTCTTTTCCAACAACATTTCAATGCTTTTGAAACTATTTTACACTTTAAACATATTTTTTAGTTATAAAATGCCATTTAAATGGGGAGTTTATACCTCAGTTTTTCTCTCGAGTAAGGATGATTAGCAAAACAAAGTTTCTTATAGAAAAAAAAACTAAAGATAAATTAGAATGTGGTCTCCACACTCACATCACTTATTTATTTTCCAGAATCATCTTCTCTATTTTACACCATGAGTTGAGCAAAGATGAGGGCTAGAATCTTCACCTGTCCCTATTTGCCCTCCTAAATTTTCCTGTACTCAAACACAATAACTTCCTCACTTTTATCTCCATATCTGTAGAGAAACGTGAGGTCAGAGAGCAGGTTTCTTGCTCCCCTCTCATTCAAGTGTTGAAAAGAAAAATAAAGAGGAAATGGTCAACTGAAAATCTGATTTTCCAGAAATATTTCAGGAGAGAAGTCCTGCCTGTCCCACCAGAACAGTAACTCTCCTCACCTTGAGATGTCTCTGTTGCTCATTCCCATGAACAATCCCACCCATGGAAGGACTCTCTTTCTCTCCCTCTCTCCTTTCTCTTGGCTCCTCTAAATAAGCAATAAACACAGTTTTAGACCTGTCACTGTTTTCCACTGGTTGGCAACTTCCACCTTTCTGAGGATTGCTTTTGTCTAGTTGTTCTGGTAAGTAATTCAGCTGCAGCCTGTGAGACGACAGCGATTCCTCGTGGCTGATGGGCAGCTTTGTGCTCATGTCACAATGTCTTTGGAAAATTGTTAGCTCACACTGTGGTAATTCAATTTTGATGAATACCCTGTAACTTAATTTACCCTGTGGCAAAACACAATTGTATAAACAAATTGGTTCTGTCCACACCCATCGTACCTTCACGGGGCATCATTTTAATATTAACCACTTTGAGCTATGATGGCTTGTATTGTAGACCTTGAAGCAGGAATGTGTCTGTAAGTACAGAGCAGGGCAGATGGTTTTAGTTGCACAGTACAGCTTTTACAGAGATCATTCACTGAACGTGAGAATAACAGACCAAAAATAAAAGGAATTGCCATAATGTGTCAGAAAAGGTGAGTTGTGACAGCAGCTGGGATACCCTGGCAGGGACCGGGACACTGCTGTGTGAGATCCTGCACGCAGTCAAACACAGCAACAGTCTGTGTTCCAAGGAGAGCATAGCACAAATACTATAGAAATAAATTTTAGTTCAGCAAATGTGTTAAAAAATTTGTAAATTACTCTCCTTCATTAGCATGTTGTACAGTAGTTAAAGAAAATGAAAAGCTCTTCTCTGTGACAGCAGGAACAGCCTCCAGCCTGTTGTACAGCTCAGGCTGTGTCTGTGTCATGTGTCCAGGGCCCCATACCACGTTCTGCTGAGGAAGTATCTGGTCTTAAACTGCTGCTGGAATCTGAAATATGATTAGGAGCCCTAAAACCTGGATAACTGGCTTAATTATGTTTGATGAATGCCTACCTATGTTCATTGACTTTGGGGTTACATGGCTTCAAAGAACACCATTTTAGTTTTTGGATAACAGAATATTAAAGGCAAAATGAATAGAAATTTCCTGTATGATGTTTCCTTTAAATTATGGAAGTGTTGTACGAAAATATTACCAAAATTGTAATATTTGAGCCTAAGAAAGAAAGGAAAAGCAACATCAGGGACGTGTTAACAACAGCAAGGTAATTCTGGTCCCTTTATCCGTGGTGGCTTTGTGCAGGCACAACTTTACTGGGGAAAAAGGGTGATGGAAGATGTTTTAAAAGAGATTAAAGAAACTGACCCCCTTTGCACTGCTACAGAAATGCAGTGTGAAGCTGACCAGACTCACTTTTTAAAAAATTCTGATAACCCTATTGATCAGAGTGGGATTGTATCAGAGGTCAGATCAGCCCAGTGTTATTTCCAGAATTGCCATTATCACCAACAGTTTCCATCCCATGCTCTCCAAATGTCCAGTTTGAACCCACAGGTGTTTCCAGGCACTCTTAAGGCAAACATGTGGCAGCAGCTCCTTGCAGCTTTTCCTTTAATGGATCAAGATGGTCTTAAGAAGGTATTTAACATATGCTTCCCATTTGCCCCCTCTCTGATACACAGAGGAGTCCAGTAAGTGTGCAGATACTCCCCACGGCCCAGCTGCCTGGCACTGAAGGCTAGGTGCTATTTTAAAACCTCACTGGCATTAAAGCTGCATCTTCTGACACTTAAGTGTGTCTAGAAGTCCAATTCTTCCTTCTCACCAAATCATCTGTGCACACCCAGCTGCACCGTATTCATGAGGCGAGGAGGGGGCACACCACGGCAGGAGGGGCTGTGTTCCCAGCAGAGCACCTGGTGGGCAGGTGGCCAAGGGCAGCTCCCCAGTGAATCAGTCAGGCTCGTTGAAATTTTATATGTAGGTTTCAGTAAGCAGAAAAGGCTAATGTAGGTGCAAATAAATATTTGAGAAACTTACTTTCAAAACTCTGTTGTGATCTTGGGTGTCTTGGGTCCAGGGTGTTCATCACAAAGGATATTCATTGTTTGAAGTGTCTGCTTATGGATGTCCTCTTTGAATCTGTTGAGCTGCTATTAAAGGAGAAAGCTGGAAACATAAAAACTGCTGGTGTAAACCTTCTAAAGGATATGGATTTAGCTAAGGATACTTCACCCAGCAGCAAGAAGCCATAGGAAGAGCGTGTCACTAGTTCTTCCCAAAGCAATGACCCTATGTTGTTTCTGCTCTCTGATTGTAGCAAGCTTTATTTTTTAACAAGGAGCTTTGGTCAGTGCTATCTTGGACAAATTCAGGTTTCCCCAAGACTAGTTTGAATATTTGTGGCTAATGGAGAGCCTGATCATACAGACAGTCGCAAATTGCTTTCAAATTGCTTATTCACAGGAAGCCTCAAAACTGCTTTTGTGCCTTGAAATAGTTTTGCAGGACTGAGAGATTTTTAGCCACAGACTGCACTAAGAACTAAAATTGTTCAAAGTGTCATGGGTTATAAACCTTACACTCCAAACTCTCTGTATGGATCTGTCATTTGCCAGCAAGTAAAGCACGTGTTTGAATGCTGTCCTGGGCAGCACTGAAGGTAACGATGCCCTCAAATGCTTCACTGGCTTGGGCCTTGCTGTATGAATTTAAGGATGTGCCTAAATCTTTGCAGTATTGGGACTATAATAATTGTTCCCTTTTACAAAGATCAATACAAAATTGGATCAAAGTGTTCCCCCTTAATGTAGAGCAGATATCCTTCCTCCACCATTTTGGAGTTTGATCTTTTGAATTTTATTGTTGGTTGTGGGATTTGCTCAGTCTTTCTCTGATATGCTGTGAAATGCTATTTCTGCTGAAGGTGGTCTCTGTATTAAGATGCAAGCTGCTTTAACAGTTGATTAAGCATTGTGATTAATGATGATAATGGATGAATGCTTTTGTCACTAAAAAACTGCATGACCACGTAGAAGCCTTAAAAACAGAATTAAAAAATAGCGTTGTTTAATCTGTTTCAAGAAGACTGTAAATGCCTTGAGATATTGATCCAGCCTGGGAGCCTGCTTATAAGGATACTCTCTGCCTGCTGTAGTGTGCTTAGATACAATCTAATAAGAACTCATTGAATAATAAACAATGGTAGCCACCCAATCCTAAAAATTTAGATTGACGGAATTCCCTCCCCAGTGAAGAGAAAAAAACCTAGAGCTGCCCATAAACCCATTACTGTCCACTAACCCATAAGCCAATAGAAGATCTTGGATTATTGGGACTCTTAGCTTTAAGAGAAATTGCTTTCCTAAATTTGACCTCCCACACTAAATATAAAATATGGACCATCTGTAATGAAGGGATTGCAGCCCAAATAGCTATCATCTCTCAGTGGCAAAGGTTAGAAGGTTGATGCACATTGGTTCCATGGGGATGGGGATGTTGGTGACCTTTTGGCATGAAAATGGTCACTTGGAGCTGTAATGTGAGAGAAAGGGGTTGGGTATTAGCCACTAAAGACTCTCTGATGCTGTGTCCTTGTTAAGCTTTTACAGAAAAAGCCATGGAGGCATTATGGGAAACAGCATCAAATCCCATCTACCAGATCTGAATATGATACAGAGGAAAAGTGAAAGTGGATATATGCTCCGTCTTGGTAACATTTCTTCAGTTCTTAAAAGGACAAATGTCATCTGAGCTATATAGAGCATTCATTTCAAAGAATAAGCAGGCAAAAAGAATAATCTTTTGCCACTCCTGGCCTTCACTTTATATTTGGCTGCTCCTGATGGGCCAAGTGTATAAGTACCAAGATGCATTCCCTTTTCTTGTTTGCTTAAGGAATCAAATATTGCAGAAAGCAAAACAAAAATACAGTATGCGGTCAAATGAAATTGCTGCTGTCCATACCCTGTGCTTTAGTGTAATTCCTGTAAATGATTGTGAGGGGCTATAGAGGGAAACACAGTGAACACAATGTTCCTTTTTGATCAGCAGCTTTTAACAAAGGAAGGATGTTGAACATCTGAAAGTAGGGAGTGCGGAGTTCACTGCAGGTCACCATTAAGGACAAGAACAAGGTAATGTAAGAGGCTGTGTGATTCCAGGTTGACAGGAGGATTTTAAAAGATCAAAAGTGTTTTATATATATGTTATAGAGGACCAGAAGTGCTTTCAGTCAACAGATGAAAATGCTAATGTTTAGAAATGATGAAAGCAAGACAAATGTGGTGGTGAATTCCAACTGAGTCATCAAAACAACAAGTATTCTTAGTCTGTGGTTTTTAAAAGATTATTGCAAAATGTCCATCAGTGCAGGTGTGGTAAAAATGGTTATTCTGCTGCTATATGAACAGCTCACTGCATTTGTTATTTTGGGATGGCAGAGTTGACAGTGAGTTGTGACTTGCAGTATTTGTTCTTTTAGATCTAGATGTATTTGAATAAGTCTGTTAATTATTTAAGCTTTACATTGTGCTCTCTTCCTGTCAGTAATAGCAATAGAAATGTTTTTACTGTATAATTAAGGAGCTGGAGAGAAAAGAAAGAAACAATTAATAGCTGTTTCTGATAGAACCTTCATCAGTTTAGTGTGAAAAAGAAAAATGATGGAGTAATATTGCCACCAGCAATCCCTCAGTCAGGTGACTTTTTTGCTGGATCAATTCTGGTTGCTAAGCAACAAGCAAAAAGGCACAGTTATGTTTTGGTAAATCTTTTATTTTTGAATATTCTGTGCTGGAGTTTCAGGTACTGTATCTCCTTACTAATGCTCTTGATTCAAGACTCACAGTATCTTCTGAGCCATAAAAGCTCATCTTTTCTTATTTAAAAGGAAAGATGTTATTTAGTTTTCAGAAAAACTTTTGTGGTAATACACGTTTGAAAATACAAAAGTGATTAGAGAATTTGTTAAAGAAAGCCGCAGAAAAATCATTACAACAACTTTGACATTTTTGGCTAATGATATCTACATTAATGAGTTAATTGCCAATGCATCACATTTTATGCCACTATCAAATATTAATGTTATCAATGTTATAATAATAGCATCTATTGATATAATTGAAGCTTGCTTTCCAATAGGTGTCACCATGAATAATACCATTGCAGTATTAAAATCAATAATAAGAATATTAGGAGGGCATTATAAAATGTCAATACAATGAAAACCACTTAAATAAATGCTTGATATAAAACAAACTGACTAAATATACTAAGCTATAATTTAAAAGAATAAATTCACAACCCCATGTATAGCATTTTGGACATTGCAACTTTACCATTTGTAAAAACACTAGACTGAAAGTAATAATTCAAAAAAGTTGTGACGAGAAGAAAATCATTGTGCATGCAGTGAGAAAAAATATTTTAAGAATGTATGATATGTCTGAGGAAAGTATAAATATTGTAAGTGGTTTGATGTTACATTTAAGATAAAGCCTTTGTGTTGCAACTGTCCAAAAATCTGCTTGCAAATATAAATGCCTGTCTTCCTTTGAGGTCAGTCCTAGCCAGGCATACAGCTGAGGCTTGGAAGGATGTGTGCACTGTGTGTAAAGAAATCAACTGCCCCGCCCCAGAAGAGGACTGGAAATTCCAATTTTCCAACATGAAACATCTTGTCAATCTGTGGCTATTGCTGTTCCATTTCAACAGTGGCAAATTGGCACAAAGCTGAGGGGCTGAGGGTAATTCTCCGTGCCTTTCAGCACCTGACAGTGATGCAAAAAAAAGGAACATCACAAAGGGTCTTTGAAAATATAGCACCTGAGTATAGCCATTGCTGTTTATATGGGATAGCAAGCAGGACAAATATTTTGAAAAAAAAAAGGCATAATTAAGGTGCTTAATTGCCATCCAGTGGACAGATTGAAATGCCCTCAGAGTGTGGTCTGTTGTTGGCATCAGCCTGGCAGGCACAGAGGGTGAGGTGGTCACCAGCAGCTGCCTGGTGTGGGGGTATTTATCTCTATGCTGGGGCTTTCTGTGTCATATCAAGGAGGAGGACTGGCTCTCCTCCAGCCGTGTAGCTGAGCAGGGGAGAGGAAGGCTGAGGAAAACAACCTCCAGAGACTGCAAGGATGGCCCATCCTTAGAAACACTGATCCTCAAAGATATCCCTTGCCCTCTGGGAAGTAATAATTCACTGCAGAAAGGCAAATTTACATTTCTTTTTGTCCCACGTGCTGTGCTGAGCTGGGTGGGAGGCAACAGGGTGTGCACGTGGCAGCCAGGTCCAAACACTTCTTCCTGCAGCTGGAGGTGGGCAGTGCCACAGTGGCTCTTTCCACAGGGCACTGTAGCCTAAGATATAATCAAATCAAGGGAGGCCAAAGGTACTTTGAAGAAGGATCCAAGTTATTACCTCTGGCTGCCTGGCCACTTTTGACAGCCCACAGTAATGATCTCCATTCCCCACCACGTGGGAGATGCGATGCATTTGAAAGTTTACCTGGGAACTCTGTAAACCAAAATTGTTAACCTGAAACCTTTTTCATTACCAGTGTTGTCTGCAGCTATATCTGCCAAAAAAGTTTTAAGACAGCTCAGATTTATTTGCCCAGAAACATTTGACTTTAACTTCATTACTCAGTGGACTGCATTCTCTTTAAATAAATTTTCCAGTGATCTGGACTTTCACCATGAAAATCTGTACAGTGAACTCCTAGTTTATTATGCCTACTTGAAAAGAGTAATTTAATAAGGCATCAGTACAAATACTTAATTGTGCAATGGCTATTGACAATGCCTTTAAACAGTTGCATATTTGCCAGATTTAGCTAATGGAAGTAGAATTGCCACTTAATGTCTCAGTTTGCACTGGCTGAAAATAAATTGTATCTGACATTCCTTTGGCTTTTAAAGGACATATTTGGATATTTACAGTCAGATTGATCTTTTGTTGCATTTATGTTTCTTGTGTGAAAAAGTATGAAGTAATTTAGATGGAGATACTTATTTACCCATACAGTATTGGTAATAGCTTCGCACAATCTGATGTTTCACAGACTTGAGATATTGATAGCAGGGAGAGTTGACTGAAAATAACTTGATGAGATCTATTTTTTTCAAAATGTGTGGATTTGTCGAGTGGGAAATAATTTGCTGCAACAGGCTACCTTTAATGACATTTCCATTTGTACAGGATTTGGGTCATTTTCTAAAGGCTCAGTTTCATGATGTTTTCTTTGGAAACTTAATTTACAGCAAAATTAAGTAAAAGAAAAAGTCTAAAAGCAAACTGGTGACATATGAAAACAAAATATTCTGGCTGGCAGAAGCTGAATTTTTATCTGAAGTTTTTGGTTCAGAAAAAATTTTTACAGTGTTTCATTCTGATTTAAGATGCAAATGAGTCTGCAATACTGAAAATGAGAAAAAAATTCATATTGAGTTCTAATGCAGAAATATTTAGCTTGTTTTGTATTCTCTGTTAGAAATATAATTACTTCTCTCTGTACTTCCCCTTTCCTCACACCTCATTTAAGAAGCAAAAAACATTTTTTAATGAAGCAACTTATCATCACATTAAGGGGATCAGGAGCAATTGAATTACATGTATTGTAATAGTGTGATTTTTTCAGTTGTAAAGAATGTACTGTAAAGTGTGAATCTACTTAATTGTGATGAAACAATTTTTTTACATTTAACAGTTTTCCATTTGTTTGGAAGGTTTGTTTGTAAATTGATATGTAAAAAAGTTTCTACTTTGAATTTCTAAATTGTTAAGCCATAGCAAGGAAACACATAAACACCTGAGGGGTGCAGTTGATTTGAGTGAGGTTTCACTGCAGGTTCTATTTGAGGAGCAGTGCTCTGTTCAGCACAAGGCTTGGTTTTCAAGCATTGACCTGATGTCTGCTTGGGCAACACCTACAGATACTTTTGTCGTTTCAATTTCTGTTGCTTTTACAAATCCAGGAGTGACTTTGTTCCTTGTGCCACTCAATTCACCGGGCAGGGCCGGGGCTGGAAGCGAAAGGAGGAGCTCTACAATTTAACATCAGGTTTTGCTGGGTTTCTGTGCTTCCTGGCAGCAAGGATGAGTGCTGAAACAGCTTCTACTGGCTGCAATTCCTTGTTTCCATTCTTCCTTTGGATCTCAGGGCTGAGAGCAATAGCCATTTCCACGCACAAGGTTTAATGAAGGAAGGGAATTTCAGTGTTTTCTGCCTTTTTTCCTGTTGCACGCAAGCAGAGAGTAAGGCACCAATTCATGTCTCTTAAGGGTCCCCATTGTTTGTGACTCTGACTTGTGGATGACTTGAATCAGCCCTTGAAATCTACGTTTCCAGAATCCAGAGAAATTCAGCTTGACTTTGTTGCCTAGATCAATTGCATCACACATTAACAAGTGTAAATACCCATATTTTTAGCCCTAAATGCTTAGTCAGAGACTTATGAACAGTCATAAACATAGGAATTCACTACACTAAGCTTTCTTCCCTGCTTGGAAATGGCCTCCAGCAGGCTGCCAATTCTGAGCCTGGAGAATAGTTACGGGTGGCAGGAGTTCTGTCAAGTGTGCAGGGCTGGAGCCATTAAGTGCTTTTAAGGGAATAATAAAACTTCAGATTAAACATGGGAATTTTATGAGTAGTCAGTGTATGGAATGTATTCTAATGCTGTAGTGATGTGTTTGAATAACTGGGTGACAGGTACTTATAAAACTGCAGTCTGTTGGCTCTGAAAATATTAATTTTAGACAAAATAATAGGAAATACCTAGATTAAAATACATGTATTAATCAGATGAGGATTAACCTCTGAGATTGATGCTGTGCACTTTGTACCATCCCGTGTTTTGCACTGCCCATACTTAAGTTTAAATTACAAGGCTGGGTTAATTTGCTTTGTTAATTAGCAATTCACTCCAATTCAAGAGACCTTTCTTCAGCCCTTCCAGCTACTGTTCCCATCTTTTGTCTTTCATCTGTGTGATCATCTTGTGTCAGTGAGACAAGAAAACTGGCCCCATGGTTTGGGTGTCAGAACTCAACCTGGACATGTTGTGACACTTGTTGAATAACAGGGCTGGATCAAAGGGTTAAAAAAGAATCTAGCACAATGAGAGAGGGGACCATATAGGTAATGATTCCTCTACTCTTGCTATTACTATATTCCCCGAGAAGATATTCCATCACTCTTATGGACTAAAGTGTTGCTGAACAAGGTGCTATCTCTTTTGTTGTGAACCATCAAGCCTGATGATTAATTTTGGAGTTGATTTTTTTTCAGTTCGGTGATAAAGTTTGACACCTGTTACAGGTCCACTCTGTAAAACCTCAGGCAACTGCTCTTGAGGCATTTAAGGGAAGGAGTTTTTTCCCTGTACTTTTGATGGCCTAATTTTGCTGATGCATATGCTCTGATGGAAAAAACCACTGGAATAGAGAAACAGTAATAGGAAGATTAATACCTAGATTATCAGCTTTCAGAGCTTCTTTTGTGGCATAGAGAGGAACTGACTTTCCAGTTCATAACAGGATGTCCTTCTGTACCTCCTCTTGCAAGCTCTGTGAATTCAGCCGGCTCACTACTCTTTTGATTCTGAAAGAGTGGATAAGAATTGCCATAGTTTTCCTCCTTTAGCTCTGTTTTTCTTAGCTGATTTTATTTCTGTCTTCTTTGAAATGCTTGGTTGGTTGCATGTCAGTTGACTCCTCCCTGAGAAGAGCTGTGTATTTCTGGATATTTCTGTGGGCCCAAACTGCATTGTACTGTCTCTTTCTGCACATTTCATAGTGATCACAAAGACATATCAGAGAGAAAATTTATTCTCTTTTGTGATTGGTCTATGCTGGACCATTCCTTAATTCCATGTGCTCTTGAAATGCAGACACTACATACTGATAAGGAATTATGTCTGGTTTAGAAAATATCAAATATTTCCCCTGGAGAAGAACCACTGCCTACAATGTTATAGTGAGTCATGGAACAATGTATGGAGAGAGGCAGAGCACAAAATGATAGCACCAAGTTATCAAAAGAGGATAAAGGAGGAAGCAATAGAGAAACTAAATTATGGCCCTTGAGTCCAGCAGGATTTCTCTCTCTGTACCCAGTGGTCTAAGGACAGCTCAGCTCCAATGATGCAATGACACAAACTGCCACCTAAGCTACAGAGTCTCATATTTGGAGTTTGCTCTCAGCTGATTTAGATTTGCCAAAGTTCATTATTTCAACATTAAGCAGCACTGGAAAATTCCACTCACTGCTAGAGAGAGAACTGCAGCTAAAAAGAGTGAATAAAAAGCCACTGTCTATGGGTTGTTTGTGAAAAGTGCACATGGGATTTCCTATTTAGGAACGTGTATTTGTGTTTGTGTGTGCCTTCATTCTTTGGTATTTTTTCAGCAGTGAAGCAGATACTCCAAACTCTCAGACATTTCCCTAATTCTGTTGAATAGCTTTTGCCAGATCATTGGGAAATTTTTTTTGTTGAGATATAGGGCACACCATCTATGAAAGGGAAAACTATTTCATACTTGTGCAGAGTACAAGTCTGTAACCAAACTTTCATTCAAAAGCCTGTAAATGTCCACAGGGAAGATAACAATTTTCTCCTCTTGCCACTGTTTTGTAAAAAAAAAAAAAAAAAAAACAAAACTAATAATAGAGGAAAAAAAACTTACAACAAGGAGTAATAAAAAGGTAATCCATAGTCTGGGGCCTTGTGTAAATGCAGTAAACATGAAGAATTTATTACGTTTTTCTTATTCCAGGTGGAGATTGTTAAAGGCAGATTTACTTCTCCTGAACTGTTCAAAATTAACTTTCCTAGAGTACAAAGTTTCCCTGAATGTCTTAAAATGAACCTCAGACTGGATGGCCTGAAAAAGTGGTCACTGGAGCAATACAAGCAGAGTGAAAATTAGGGGGAAATCAGTAGGAGGGGAAACCTGCCCTGGCAGGCACTGGGAGGCTGGTGCTCTGCCAGGGGAATTAACACCTCCAAAGAAGGGAAGAGGCTCAGCTGCACTGGGGAAAACTGAACCAGTATCTGGAAAATAGTCCTCAGAAAGAAAAGAAGAAAATGTAGAGACAATCTAGCCAGAGGCACGAAGGAGCTGGAGCAGCAGTGCCCTGGGTTCAGCTCAGTTCAGGAATTCTCTGCCCTCTTCACTGACCACAGCTTTGCCACTACATGAGTCGTGAGTCAGGTCTGGTCCCCACCTAACCTACACCCTGACAACAACCTCCCACCTCCTCTAAAACCTGTACAGGGAACCACTGTTTGGTGCTGGGACCTGGTTGGGTTGTGCATTCAACACTTCATTCCTAATGTCTGTGCCTTCTGTTAAGATTATTGACTGCTTGAGGCAGACTTTGTAGTTTGTTTTTACAGGCTGTAAAAACAGGGTCTAATTTTAGGGTGTCCACATAATGGCTGTCATTATGCACTCTACTATAAGTCCAATTGCTCATAATTAATTAAAACTACTCAGGTAGCAAGGTCAAGGTGAAAAATTCTTCCTGTTGGTTTGAAGCACTTTTTCCATTTACTTATTAATATTCTAACTGATGTTGAATTGTTGTGGCCAAGAGCTCTTTCTATCTGGTGTTTTAGATCACAACAATTTCACAAGGAGAGGACCTGATTCTGAAAATCTTAATAATTTGTGCAGTCCCAGCTAATGAAAGTCTTCCTATGGAAGACCTGTAGTCTCACCATGCAAATGCATGTCCTTCTCTCTTCTCATCATGTTCAGTGAAACCTGTGTCACAGTTATACTGATTCTTGCTGCTAATAAAATTTCTGTTATGTTGCCTATTACAGTAAAGATAAACTCTAATCTTTTTGGAAACTTTATGTTTGATCCAGGAAATCAGAAGAAAAATATTTGAAAGCTCATTTCTATCTTTCTAAGCAACAAAAAACCTGAAAAATTGCAGTTGTTTGTTTCAAAACATAATGCGAGTCTGTTTTTAACTGAGAAATAAATATATCTGTATTTCCACACTATATCAAATTTTGAACTTAATGAGACTTCCAGGTGCAAGAGCCCCTCAGCTACAGGTCAGTGGAAAGAACCAGTATTTTTTTCTGCAGGCAAAGTTAAGATCCTTCTCAAATCTCATAATGTTTTTAAAGCAGACCGTTAAGGTGCATTAGGTATGCTATGAAAAGCTACACAGAATACCAATATGTAACACCAGGGTGAATCCTCTTTCTTTTTAAATCCTCCACAAAGCCTTATAGGTGTGTGCTCTGCTCATGACTCATTGTTAAGGGTCTAAACCACATGAAGGCTTACCAACATCAAATGATCATGTATTTCAGACATGAACAAAGGAAAATGGCTGCTTTGGATTGCACACACACCTGAGCTTGCAGCAAAATATCTAGGCCTACCCCCTATATATTACCTATTAAATTGGTTTATTATTGATAGTATTATGAGTGCTAAGAGATCTTACTGAGTTCACAGGTTACCCTGGTAACAAAAATGACTGTGTACATTTTTCTGCATCTGACAAAGTTGACTTTGTTGCTCAGCATCAGGATACTTGTCTCTGGTTCCTACCTGTAGCACAGAAAATGGTTATATGTGTGGATGAGGAAAAGGTGATCAATGTCAGACCTAAAAGATTACATCCCTAAATGTCACCATCACTCAGTAGCTGGGAAATTTGTATATTTTTGGTCAGTTCTGAAATTAACAGAAAAAAATAGCCAGAAACTGCACAGGGACTCTGGTCTGCAGACAGGCTGCAGCCCGGGGAGGCAGAGCCTGACTGCTCAGGGATGTGGCACAGCACACACATCCTCCCTGCTCTGAGATCTACCCCTGGCCCACCACCAGCCAGCTCCTCCCAAGCCCAGCTTCGGTGTTTGCCTGTACAGTGAAGTTGTCTGCAGCCACACATGCATAGTTCAGTAAAATCAATGGAAGCATTTCCATGAGGCTCAGTAGGTTTCGAATTGAGTTTGCCTCATGCACCATAAATGACAGCTGCAGCCCTGTGTGTGTGGATCTGTCAGTGCACATTTCACCAGTGTATGAGGATGGGGTAGAAAGAGGTCAGTGTCATGAAAGTATACAAGAATTTACTTACTGTACATAAAATAGAGTTCTAAGTTCACCCTGCACCTAATGTGCTGCAGAAGAGACATTGACTACTTAGTAGATTCCCCGATTCTTCACACAAATTTAGTGGCAGAATTCAGTTCTTAGTTACAGACAGATTGCTGAAAAGGAAATTGCTACTCAAAGCCAAATTCTGACCTCACTTGCAGGATTATAAATGCAGAGTGATCTCTCTGACTTTGATGAAGTCATCTGTGCTTGGAACAGTGTAAATGAGAGAGAATTGGGAACTACATTATAAGAATTCCACACTTGGGATACTTTGTGAGATAATGCATTAGGACATTAAAACACGAGTGAGCATACGTAGGTATTTTATTCTGAGAAAAGTCTACTTTTGATCTACTTTAAGATTTTTTTTGTAGTGTTATGTCTTTATTCCAGATTCCGGGGTTTATGATAACAGCAGTAACACTGCAGCCCCTTCTGATGTGGTGTCAGTTACGCTCTTCACTTTGGTGGAGTAACACTTTGAAATTTCAAAATACTTGAAGATACTGTAACAGCCAGTGCTGCCAATATAGCATGGAACTGCTACTTCACAATTCAAGTAGTCAGCTATTGACTCGTGGCAATCTATATCTGCATTAAAATGGTGAGTTTTGGATTAATGTGGAGCTGAAAGCCCAACTGAGGCTCTTTGCTGCCAGCCTGTCTCTGTAATTGCAGCATGGATTTCACCAACCACAAAGGGCAAAATGAATGTGATCATCCCCAGCAGTCGATAGCACATTGATTTTTTTCACTCTACGATTCGCACAAATATTGAAGCTCATTTTTTAAGCAAGGAGGATTATTAATCTACATTTCTTTAAAAATAAGTCCATTTTGTAGCATGGTACCTTGCAGGGCTTATTTAATGTGCAATATGTAAATCAGATTAGCAAAATATTATATTTTTTCTTTTTAACCAAAAATTGGCATTCTCAGCAGGCTGTGAAACCTCATCCTCACCGTTGTGCTGTCATGTGTCGTATTGTTTGGTTAAGAGATTAAAGAAGGAAATGTTGGCAGGTCTTGTTCTGGTCAATGGTCTGCGTTTTCTTAGTTTGGTTTCATTTTCACTAACCCCTGAGGTTGTAAACAGACTGTGTACAACATCACCTGTGGTTCCTAAGATGAAACAATGATTCAAGATCATTTCTTCCCTAAATGGATGCAGTTAATCTGTGCTATCACAAATATACTTTAAATCAGGGAAAAAAGAAAGTTCCTGTCAAGTAGCAGTAATGTTTCTGAGAGCTGCGTTTCCTTTCGTCATTGGCTTCACCTCTTCCTTGGGCTTTCTGAAATTATGTCTTCAACTGTGTGCCTGTGAGAAAGCTTTAGTACTGAGGACCAGGTTTCCTTCTCTTCAAACTGTGTGTACACAAATGGACAGCGGCTTTTTATTATGTTCCTGCTGTGAAATGGGCTTCTGACCTGAGTGAACAACATATATTCATTCAGTCCTTGATAAACTGTAGTCACTTGCATGTGAATGCAATATGAGCCATATACAGGTTGACTTGTCTGACTGTAGACTTTCCTGGTTCTGATTTTACCTTCCTAATTTTGCAGGTCAGAATCTAGTTGATTTCTTCAAGCCTGCACTTCCACATCAGTTAAGGAGTCGGTTGCTGGGCCAACTCGGTGCTGGATTTGGTCTATTTGTTAAAACTTTTCTCAAGGGAAGGGCAACTCATGATAAGAAACATTCCAGGAGTGGCTTTAATGAAAAAGTAGCAAACAAGCACAAATTAGATTACCTTTATAAATGTCTAAGGTCAATCAGGGCTCTCCTGTTCCTTCCTTCATCCCAAGACAATATTAATGAATGCAAAACTCCTCTTTGCCGAGGGGCAGCCTTGAATATCAAGTCTTCCTTTGGATGGATTTAATTCAAACCCCTGGTAAACCTTGAAACAAATGCAAAGTGGTAAACTACAATGTAAAAATAAAAGACTGGCACACTATTTACCCTTTGCTTTGGTCTTTTCAGAGGCACCACGTCACAGACCCCCAGAAAAAAAACCTCATTCAAGACAGTATTTCTTATTTACCTCCATGTTCCCAGTTAAGTCGATGAGGCACCTTTCATGAGTCGGAAATGCTCTTTTAGGTAAATGTGACAGAATAAGATGCATTTGAAGCTGATCAGGCTCCTCAATATCATGAACTCTGCTTCTGGTTTCAACTGTTTGTCCCAGTAAATCCTCAAAATAGAGCAGTGACTGTGTGTCATTAGCTGTGTGTTTGCTTTCCTCAGGGTGTTTAGCTACTTTCTCTGCAGCTTTTATTGCACTTAGCAGTACAATAACATCTCAAAATGCCCTACCTTCAATTCCAAAGAATGGTCAAATGAACAAACATTAGTCACACAAAAAGATAATTCCCTGAAATAAAATATCTTTCATACTATCATCTGAAGAATCTCAAACTTCAATTTCCCTTACATCCCTAGCTGTAAGAATAGCCTCAAATATGAAACATTTAAGGCATGAACTGTGCTTGCTGCTTTTAGTGTGCAGAACAACAGGACTGTAACAACCCTGCTCCTGTGAGTGCAGTTCCAGACCAAGTAGCTGGTGACTGGTTGAGTTATTCTGAGAATCTTCTGTTCTTTTTTTCATGATGGTCACCTGCCACAGAGGATGAATTATGATGAAAGATAGCAAGTCATGCAGAGCCTTCCGGGTGTGATAAATAATGTAGTAGAGCAGGTGTATATAAAACAATCTCTTAACTGATTATATTCTGAGGTCCCTATTTGATTACACTGTGAAATCCCTTGGCTGGACTTTGTCCACTATTCTGGACATTTGGAAGTGGAAGGAAGTTTTCCAGTGGTACACAAGCAGAGGTGTTGTGACTTTCCCCAAAGGCTCTCTTCTATCTCCTATTTATGCTTTTTATCTCTAGCTGGTTTTTACCTAACTTCACGCCGTCCTGCACTCATCCTCCTACTTCCATTCAAAGGGGGGATTTCAGGTGACATAAAGTCACTTCCATAGACTGACTTTGGCTGATCAACAGAAAAAATGGCCTGAAAGCATAATTTGGAAAGGCATGGAATTAAAATAGTGTCTGCAAAATAGCAAAACATCTCACATATGGGTTTTAATCTATCCATAAAATGAATAGGAGAGTTCCCCAATGTGCAGGAGCTCTGCTCTTGTGTTGCCAGAGTCCTTGTGAACAGTGTGGTTAGGTTTTGCAATGTCTGTCCTTGATATTGATGACAAGGTCAAGAATAACTTCATGTGTTTCCAGAATCATTTCTGCTGCATGACTATGTAACTCCTGATGTCAGTGACCTTTGCTTCTGCCCTTTTATCAGGTCTTTGATGATGGACAGACTTATTGCAGGAAAGAGGGAATATCTTTAAGGGAAAAAGTTATTTCCAGCAGATTTTACCCATAAGATTATGGACATAGATCACATTCAAAATAGCAAGTGCTCACAAAAGAGAATCATGCAGCACTGGGTAGTAAAGAACACTTGCCTGTGTTTTCAGGAATGTTTTATTCCCCTGGCTAATGAACCAGTAGTTGTAAAATAGATACAAATTCATTATGTTAGAATGTCCTGTCCAAATGTAGTTCAAACTGAAATTGCTTTATGTTTGCTTTTCTATTGTGTCAGAGTATCTGCAGCCACTGGCATGCTGAGTTTGTTTATGCCTTCTGGTTTTGTTTCCTTCTGAGTCTCTGTATACTTGAATGCAATAGTAAAGCTTTTAAGAAAGACAGGATGGTCTTGGGGTTAGAGCATAGTAATAGGATTCTGGAGACCTCAGGTCTCAGTGTGATGCTGCCAGAGCCTTCCTCTATGATCTTAGGCAGATTACTTAGTCTTTGACTGATTCTCCTCCTCTGTAAAAGGCACATTAAGATATTAAGCTCTTGGAGAGTCGTGTATCAAAAGTACAAAAAAAAAAAAAAGTACCAAGAAATAGATTTTGTAAGGGCAAAAAATCACTCCACTATCCTGCAGCCATGAGGAAAAGGCTGTTGAATTCTTGGCTGCATCATAAGCTCTCAATTAAAACTGTAATGGGAGTGAAGAATACCTGCATTTTGCAGTGCTGGATAGCTAATGAGCTGTGCAGAAAAAAAACCAGCCTGAGAAGAGTAGCAGAAGTATTCTCTGTGTAGTTTAGCTCATTTGCTCTTAGACATGTATGCTCTGTTTTAACTAAGCACTGACAAGTATGTCATCAGTTACCATACTGAGATTATCAGTGGGCAGCTTAATATAAGCTTATACATAATACATATAATATAAGCTTAGTATGAACAAGGTCCAAAGACTTTGGTATACAGAGCATCATCAGAAGCACCTCCCAATTCCTTTGCAAGTGAATAAATATGTTTTCTCCATGGTTAGAGAATCTTCTTTACTTAGTTATTGATTAGCTGAGTCAAGCAAACTTGTTAACCTTACCTAATGCATTTTCACCCTCCATTTGCTCCAGCCATAGTTTAAAATTTGTACTTAAATAAAAGGACTCTTCCTTCTTCCACCAGTGACTCCACAGTCTGCAGCTTTGGGTGGTATTCACCCCCGTTCCACAGCTCTCTTTAAAACCACCTTAGATATTTCTGTGGAGACGGGAATGTCAGAAGAAGGGGACAGATTTTCCCTGGTCCCTTTTCTGAGGGAGCAGAAAAGGCAGGAGTCATCACTTTGACACTGTCTATAGCAAGAATGATGGTCCCAGCTTTTAACACTGCTGATTGCTCCTATGTACAGCTCCATGGGGCCAAGCTTTGCCCACAGCCCACAGAGAGAGATGTGACCTCAACCCACTGCAAAATTGGCACCTGATCAATGCCCTCCTTTGACAGGCCTAGGAACAAGCAGAGGAGTGCATGCCCTTGGATATTGAGGAAGCTGTGTGTGGAGGCAGGGACAGCTGCACTGCTGAGTTGCTACTCCACATAAAGAATTGGCTAAGTTGAATAAGTTTGAGAGCAATGTAAAAGGTAGGGGAATGAGGACATCAACACAAAAGGTATCATTCCTAAAGTGTGCAGGAATAAAAGACAAATGGTAATAGGTCATTCTGGAATCAGAATCATAATGACAGAAAGAGAGCTGGGAATGAAAGAAAGGGCAGGTAAATGTCAACACTTAGGGAACAGAGATCATGAACCCTCTCAGATGGAAGAAAGTGCTCAGAATATTCAGCAAAAGCAAGTTCGATTGTAAAATAAACTTCATATCTTCAGTCTGACTGCCTGGCTAGCAATGTTTTCCAAGATGTTGTGAAAGATGAAGGAATGACAGAGATGAGAGATCCAGCCAACAGATGGAGTAAATGATTGTCATACATGGACACAGGTAGTTCTCTAAGACGTTGATGGCAGAATATGTTATGTCGCTTGAAAAGGAGGCAATAATCCATCTCACACAAGAGTATGCACTGGCAGAAAGGGAAAGAATGCAAAGTAAGAGGGAAAAGTAAACCAGGTATGAAAAGTGAAATATAAGGCACACGGTTGGAAAGAAGGTATTGTTCTTCCTTTATGGAAGGGGGGGTGGGAGAGTGAGTGGTGTTCAAGTTCAAGATGGGTGTACAAATACTTTTATCTTGAAGTTCAAACCAAGTGCATCCACGTGATCATCAAAAACTATTTCCCTTAACACTGAAAAAAATATCCCTTGAGCAATTCAGATGACCACACAAGATAAAATGCATGTTGCAGCCAAAATGAACTTCTTTTTCAATTTGAACAACTCTTCTCAAACTACTTTTTGTAGCAATTGACCAGCTCCATCCAGAGCCTTGTAAACCACAATAACAAAAAGAATACTATTACCCCATCTGAAGAGATGATCAGTACTTCTTACCTTTCTGACAAACTACTTGTCACTATTTTTCCTCTCCCACTGTGACATTGCCTTGTCATGGATGTAATTTTTTTAGCATTTCAAAAGCCTGTTGTTGATCTTCATACAGAGATTATAGATCTCTGCAACACTTCTCCTTCATTATTTGTAATTTACATCTTTCCCTAAAGTCTAAATACTCTAATAGTCCCTCTCTCAGTTTTTGTCCTGCTGTTGCTTTATGCTGTCCCTTTGGGTCTTGCTGGTGAAATTGGTATGATTTGATTTGGATTTTTAATTACTATAAAAGCTGTGTGGCAGGGATGAGTCTCTACTAAATGCAAAGTTCAAACATTTGGGCACGAACCTGTTCCGAGCTCTGTTGCTGTATTAATTCTGAGATGAATTCTTTCATGGCTGTGTCCAGGATAGAGAATACTCTCACTCTTTGCATCCCTCTGTCCTGGGGAGGCCCTGAGGGTGGGGTGGTGTGCTGTGGGTCCAGCTCTCTGCTGGGATGGGCAGGAGGTGCTGCAGGAAGCACAGCCTTTACCAGCCCCTCTGGAACTCCTGCCACAGGGTTAGTCTGAGCTGACTTGCATCTCCAAAACCTGCAGTTGAAAGTGTGCCTACCTAAATAGGTAATTTCCAACACAGAGTAATTTTGGAATACTTCTGAATTGGCTTTGCATCTTTTTAATCTTATATTGTTAATCCTTAAAGTAGTAAATAGAATTGCTCTGGTTGGATGCTTTTCTCTGCAGCTGTATAGTATTTCTGAGGCTTCCTTCTGTCCAGAGAGGGCTTCAGGGTTAATTTATATCCATTTAGCTAGCTGGTGCAATTTTTGTGCTTGTTCTTTTTTTATGTCAGACTAAGACTGATTATGCAAATTTAGTTCATGCTTATAAATTCATCAACACAAATTAAACCAATGTATGAACACTCTCATGCAAAAGTTGCTCCAATTTAATTAGATCAGTATCCAACAACACTCTGCATGTCTTTGTGTATAGGCCAGGCCTTGAAGGCTTAGGTCACAAAACAGAAAGTGAACAAGTCACCTGCTGCAGCCTTAAATTCTTGGGGAGAAGCTCCCTCTTTTAAAAGTGCAATTTTACAGTGCCAGGCACAGAGGGAGACTATTCACACACTACCTCTCTCCAAATCCTATATAGCAATGCAAACATTCATTTTATAAGTACATAGAAGCTGTGCTGATTATTACGGCAGTTACACAGAATCCTAATTAAGTTTCTTGGTTTAGGGGGTTTTGTTGTCTTTGCTGTGAAGAGAATCAGATTCAGACAGTGGAACTGATTTCTGAAAATCATCTACGAATAAATTCACTCCTGGGCTAAAAGCCAAACAGAGCCATCAGATGCATGTGAATGCAGCTCCCATTTTCCTAAGCAGAAATGTCTGTGTTCATCGAAGGACAGGATTTTTCTATTCCAGAAGCCTGGCAGAATGTTTAAGGGCAACAACAAAAATGGTATTTATAAAACCAGGCATCACTGGAAATATGAGTGCTCACACTGCTGTGATTTCAAAAGTTGATCCTGAATACTCATCAGCAGGTAAAGCACAGAGTGCTTAACTTCTCATCACCAGAGTTGTAGCAGAATTTCATAGTGAGTTAGAGAGAGAGATAAAGCATCACACTGTTTTCCTTGTTCTAATGAACTTCTTTGTTGATGATGAGAAGTTACTTTTCCCATGATCCTTCCTGCTGTCACAGATCCAGCGGTGCCGCCACAAGGTTTCATCCAAATAGAAAAATTGGTGCAATTCTGTTTTGCTATTTTAGTGTTTGATTATTTGATGCATCCTTTTTTCTCCTCTTCCCTGTCCCTTCCCTTTTGCTGAAGATGGAGAACTGGAGGACTTCAAGCCTAAGGGGGTTATAAATAAGAAAGCACATTAAAAGATTCCCCACGCAAATTCATTTTAAGAATCTCACGGTCTTTTAACCCAGCTCATTATTTTTTAGGACACTCCTTTCTTCTGAATGTTAACAATACTGAAAGTTAGAAGGTACTTGCAACCTCCACCCACTCTGTTGGTGGAAGGAAGACAACTTTTACTTGAAATAAAACAAGTTACATACGGTATTCAGTGTCCCATAAGTAGCACTTCCTCCTAATACCTGACCTGGGCTGCAAAACTAAATCCACACTGTAGTCGTAGTAGTAGCCTTGTGAACACAAATCAAAATGCTTTTTAGTGTACTGCTCGCAGTGTTTATTGGTTTCTTGTCTTTTTTAAAAAACATAATGGTTCTTCCAAAATTAACTGCAGTTAAAAAATAAACCAAGAAAGGCTTAAGCAAACAGCTGTTTCTGAAGTAGGGAGTACCCTGGGAGCCCTACAGTCAGGACAGAACTCATATTGCAAATTATCCTTTGATATATTGCTAGATGTGGCAAGAGGCCCTATATTAATTCCATTTTAATTAATGCAGTTATATTGTGTGACAACTACTGAAATATATATAATCACTTGATAATAAATTGCCAGGTGATTCATGTAACCATTTAGCTCTTCTAAAGCTCTCTTTGGTTGCCAAACTCCGAGGCTGGATGTGTGAAACTCACCATTGCAAGATCTTGCTCTATTTTCTTTCTTCCCTTGTGGATGTTTCTCTCCTCTATCA
Source organism: Pipra filicauda (assembly GCF_003945595.2). NCBI lineage: Eukaryota > Metazoa > Chordata > Aves > Passeriformes > Pipridae > Pipra > Pipra filicauda. Next base: position 3,460,135 of record NW_024104976.1, on the reverse strand, counting down.
GGAATTTGATTTTATTAAATCAGTTGTGAGATTCCTGTGCTTATAAAACAACTAGTTATTCAACAGGGTTCCTATTTTGTCTGGATGAAAATTGAATATTATATTTCTGAGCAGCAGAATTTAAACCCAAATGCTGCATGTCATCATTGCAAGATTTGCTTTGGTGTGTTAATGCTTTTCAGAGTGCTCTCTCTCACTCACAGTCTTTCTCTCTCATCTTTTCCTTTTACTCGTAGTTTGGTCCTCTTCTCTCCATTTCTCTCTCATTTTTACTTACTCTCTTTTTGACTGAAGTCAATCTCTGCTTTTGTTCATTCTCCAGGATGAACATTATTCATTCAACTAGATCAGCCTGATCTAGTTGAAGATGTCCCTGCTCATTGCAGAGTGGTTGAACTAGATCACTTTCAAAGGTCCCTTCCAACCCAAATATTCTACGATTCTTTTCCTGTTTTGCCTATATAGGTTCTGTCACCCCCTTGATGTTTGCACACATAGGAAGATTGCTGTGTGTCAGGAACAAGAAATCAGTTGCATCTGACTTTGGACTTTATGAAAGCTTCTCCTTCCAGATTTGGGTCCTGACAGCCTCATGGAAGCTGAAGTATGTATGATTTCCATCAGGAAGTAATGCAGTGAACTGGGAACAGATTGAGGACCTGACACACTCACTCCTTGCCTTTCAGGGGATTTATGTCTGATTTGGTCTAATTTAGTCCTATGGACTTAATGGTTTCTGCACTTCTCCAGAAACCCTTCTGGTTTAACTCCCCACTAAAATCTTAGCATAAAGGCAAACATAGTGAACTGAAGAAAAAAAAAATTAGCTCTGTTCTTGCATCAATAGATTAAATCAGAACTTACATTATTTTTTTTGAGCCTCTTTTGCTACCTGACATGCATAGGTTACCCCTGTTAGTTTAGCTTCTCTTCTGCAATTCCAGTCATTATTGCTTTTCTGCTGGTCTGATTCCACAACTGTGAACCTTTGGAAAACAGTGGAAAAATGCCATAATTGGTTAAAATGACAGGTGCTACTTCTTCATTTTCCATTTTATCATTGCTATTTTCTTTCAGTGAAGAAAATCCAAACCTACTATGTGCAGTATATTTAAAGAAAAGTTTTAATTTTTCACTTATTACTGTAGGGACAGTAAGTGGAAAAGTGCTTTCCTTATATCTATCTAGTGAATGTGTCATTGTCAGCTTTGATTGCAGAGATATTGGGACTCTGACCTTCACTGACATTGCTAGCAAATTTTGACTGACAGCACACAACACTGCAAGCCCCTGCTGCACATGCCCATTCTCCTAGGAAAAACCTTTTCTCTTTAACAGTGTTCTTATGCTACTGCCTGTAGACTATCTTAGATGCTAAAATACAAGGTAAACCTAGCAATATCTAATTACACTTATCAAAGGCAATCTGGAGGGACATTTGCAGTTCTTGTGTAACCAGTTACCCTTTTGGTGGTGTATTTTATCGAGGGTATAAAAGCTACCCTCAATCTACAAATTAAGATATGTATCAATAATATCTGAGTGTGAGTGCTGATACCATGTACTGTGAACACTGCTCACACTTACTTGCTCATGCTTTACTGTGTGGACAGAATGCTTTTTTTTCACAAAGCATTTGTATATGAATGTGTGTTAGATATGTGGCTGAGGCATTCACAGACTCTGATAATGAGGACCAGACTGAAGGCTGTCCCTAAGTCAGAATGCAGCTGGTGCTGGTAGCCCCGAAAGCAGCTTCAGGCAATCAAAAACCAACAGATTTTGCCTTCCAATCATAGAATCATTTAGGTTGGAAAAGACCTTCCGGATCATCAAGTCCAATCTAATGTCTCCAGAGGAACAGTGTTTAGTTTATTAATATCTCAGTACAGCAGCCCTGCTTAGGAAGGCACAGCTTTCTGAAAGTTATGCCTCGTGTGTGGTTTCTGCAGGCTACATCCTGACCAGTTGGCTGGGCAGCACAGGAGCAGTGTGCGCTCTCACAGCCGTGAGGCTCAGTTGCTGTGGTTTCCATTTAGGGCACTTTTCAGGCAGCTTTCTCTACTCCTCACGGGTTGTGCAGAGCACAACAAATGGTTTGTGCACAGGCTCCCAGCTGCAGCAAGCCCAGCTCCCTGAGGCAGTGCCTGGTCTAACCTGAGGCTGACCCACTAATAGACTAAAACAGTCTAATCCCTGCACTTCTCAGCCCTGGACCAGCATGAACTCTGCCTGAATCCAGACTCTTCCTCAGTGGCAAACGAGATAGCTCCAGGATAGGGCACTCCTACTTATGGTCTGTCTTGTGTCCTAGGCTGTCCTTGACTGCCAATGGGACACTGACCAAGTCAAAAGCCAGTGGCACTGGGCCCTGGTGAGCCCCAGCCCTGTGGAAGCAGCACACATGCCCTTGCACCAGCCTGGGTGGAAAGAGGAAAATTAGGGCCCCTAATAGCACTCCCCCGGTGCATGTTGCACCCTGCCATGGCAACAGTGAGGACCCCTTGCTCCTGTGCACATGCAGCTGCATCTGTCCCTGCTGCTTCTCTTCCAGCCAAAGCTATTTCATTAGGGGGGCCCATAATGCCTCTTCTTTTTCAAGTCCCCCTCAACTTCTGCCTCCTTATCTCAAAAATATTCAAAGCATTTAAACTGTGTTTTCAGTTTCATTTTTATTGACCCTATATGAATAACATCTCTTGCCCCTTGACACCCTTGATCAGATTTTTATTAAAACTTTCAGGCTGTGGTCCTTTAATATAATTTTTAATGCATTTTAAATCATTTCTGGAATTTTGCGTGGTGTCCCAAATGCTTGATGAGAATAAGGAGATTTTTAAATAAAATTATTTTTATTACACTATAAAAGAAACTGTAACATTAATACTGCAATGATAAGATAAAGCATGTGTGGAATCCCTTTTCCTACATGCCGTGTGCTCCAAGAAATTCTGCTTATATGCAGTATTACAAATGAGTTAGGCTAACCCAGAACAGTATTCCCAGTATCAATCAATAGACTATGAACACATTAGTATATTAGCAGTTTATGACAGTATTTAGGATCATATAGTACAATAATGGAATACTCTATCTTCTGAGATACCAGGCAGTCGCATTGTCTGGCCTGGTGTGAGTCGTCATGTCCAGCTCCTGCTGTTTCCTAGGCAAAGCAAACAGCTTTTGCAGGTACTGATTGTTTTTGCAGTGGCAGTACTCTGTGCAAAGGTCTCTGATACAGTATGTTTGAACAATCATTGCTGTATCTTATCTACTCCGGGTAACAAAGAGATGCAAATTTAGGGGCACCTAGCAGGACCGTGGTCCCAACTGCTGAACAGAACAGTGTCCACTGTGTTTAGTTACTTGACTTTTTAAAATTAATTTTCAGAGCCAGAAAATGTCCGGTAACTCATTCCTTTAGTCTGGACAGTACTTCCTTTGACAGTGTATGTTCCAGTCCTGCAAAGATTCAATCAGGTTCCTACTTATTGAAATTGCTTCTGTGGTGAGCAACGGAAGAAAGGAGAATGTAAAATTTGTTAATGGGTATGTTTCTGTCATGGAAAGGGGCTTTATTATATGTCACCTGGGGATCCCTGTATGGCTATCTAATGAAGACTTACTGAAAATGGAGATAGATTATGCAATATTGATATGATTCCTCTACTCATAGAAAAAAATACCTTCTCCAGCTGTTCCCTTTGCATGAAAGAAGAAAAGAAAAAACAAAACAAAAACCAACCCACCAGAAAACAACCAATGTGAAAGTAAGCACACAGTAAGGAATGAAGGCAAGTGGCAGAGAAGGCAGTCCAGTCTGTGCTTCCAACTGTCGTGTGATGTGTTGTGCAGAGAAGCCTGTAGGGAATGGGACAGGACAATATCCAGGCATCCCTCTGTTCTTGTGAGTCCAAGGGGAGACAGAGAGTGGGAAAAGGCAGTCTGCATATCTGTTTGGAGCGTGGAGCAAAGTCAAATTCAAGAACATAGCACTGTTGGCAAAAGTAAATCCTAAAATAAAACTGACACCACAGATTTGGAGTATTTGCTGCCAGAGCTAGAAACCATCCAGAATGCAGGAAGCTGGTTTGCAATGGGAAATGCATTTTGCCTGAGAGAGCCCTGCAGGATGTATCCAGCCACAAAGATGGGGAACTGACATTGCTCACTGCATGGGCATTTACTTGTCATCCACAAGGTCACAGTATTCTATTCAAGTCCTTCCTGGAAAGCTCCTTTTACTTCACTGTCTCTGAGAAAGTAATGGCCAGGGAGAGGAAAATACCCCTCCTCACTTCTCCCTGCCTCCAGGACAGGCTGTAGCAAAATAAACTTTCACTTGAATTATCCCTAAGCCTGCACATACATGGTGCCTACAGCAAGGGGAAGCTCCCTTTTTTCTTCCCTATCCCTCACCTGGCAGGGAGGTTAAAAGCCCCTGGCAAGCTGAAAAAGGAGACTGCTGTTGAAGAAACAGCAAAGACCATTTGGCTCTTAAAGAATTTGGCCCAGAAGTCCTAAGAATTCTGACTTCATGCTTGTTACTGAGATGCACTTCAAATGGAGAATGAAACCCTCTATAAAAGTAGGTATCTGCAGAAACATTGTCCACAGCTGCTGAACAACAATAACCACAGGTTGCTGGAGGGGCAATGTGGATGTTCAGGGAAAGGGCACTCAGAGCTGTAGAAAGGGCTTTAGGTAGTTGTGGTCGAGTCAATCCTGGACCAAAAGACTTGTGCTCAAGGGTTTGTTTCTTCCTTTAAAAACAAGTGTTTGAAGGGGCACCAAACCCAGTGAGTTGCAAGGAGCAATAGGCATTGCAGTAACTTAGACCTTCTTTAGAGTTATCTTATGAATATTTTACATACCTAATGAATTTGAATTTGTCCAAGAAATCTAGAAATCATTGAAGTTATCTTTGAATCTATGCACCTGTTTGCAGCACTCATTCATCAGATGAACCTCTTTGTTCTCTCACTGGCTCTGCTAGCAAGGGTTCCCCAGAATCTGAAGTATCAGGACTTACTGTGACTTAGAAATACTGGGTAGGTACAAGAACTTATCTACTGACATCTTCCAAAAATCATTTTCTGGGACAAGAACTTTCCCTTTTATATAGGTATTATATGAAAGCTTCAAGCAAGTTTTGTCAGAAAAGGGCTTACCATGTTCAATTCATCCTCCTAGAAGAATAGAAAAAAAATAAATACTTTGCACTATATGGTACAATTTATATTTCACAATAAAATCATAATTTTGTAATAGTTTATTTTAAAATTGTTCAAAAATAGGTTAGCAGCAATTCTACCAGGACTCTTGAATATTTAGGCAAATACTAGTCCACAACAACCAATTTTTTTTTAATATGAAAAAAATTTTCAATATTAACACCACACATATCCATATGGGCATGTATGTTCCATAGTAGCTTCAGGAGATATACCTTTCTATTGTACCTTTCTCTCAATTTGTTTATTAATCAGTTTATGTAAGTCTTGTGGACTCTAGTGAATTATTGAAATGTGTGCCTTCGCATGTCAGTCTTTTTTCAAAGCTCATAAATGATCAATATATCTTCGAGAGGAATCTGATTTCTGATACATTTATGTTAATAAGAATGGAAACACAGGCCACTGGAAATTGAGAGATAAATCAATCGAGAGGCTGGACCTTCAAGAAGTTCAGTGTACAATAAAATAGACAGCAAAATATGCTTGCTGCTTGTCTGCAGTGCTTGGAGTGACTACAGCTGACCAACAAGGTAAATCAAATCTGCTGCCAATACATTCTTCTGCTGTCCAGATAAAACAGCGGACTAAGCCGGTGAACTTTCACCCTTCACCCCAGCTCTCTAAGCCAAAGTACAGATTAAAAAAAATCAATAACCCCAATCGATGGGAAAATATTTTTAGTCTCTAACTGAACGATATGTTTTGACAAGGCCAAAGAGGCGCACAAAAGAATGGGAAAAGATAAAAGACAGAAAATTAGGATTTTGTTTTATTGGTTGAGGTAGGACCACTATTCATTCCCCCTTCCTACAAATCCCATTGACACTGGCTAAAATTATCTCACAGGAAGGAAATAAAATGAAAGGTTATGAATTCATTAAATCTTCTGATTTACTGTGTATCCTTGTAACATGTTATCTTTGCTGGGTTTTGTTGCCATTATCAGACACTTAACATTGGAAAGACACTTTGGAATGTGTTAACGTGGAAATGGGCACTATAAGCATTTTGTGAGGAAAAAACCCAACAAATACTAACAACTTATGTCTTTCCCTCACTTTGCTTTTCAGCTATGAATTCAGTGTACCTAACATACATAGAAATACCAGAAACCCCAAAGCAAAGCACGAAGCCTGTGGTACACCACTTGCAGAGCGTTGTAGAGTTAGTGAAGGTGAGTTACAACTCACTAACACAGACATGATGGTCTTAAAGACTAACAGAGGTTTGTGGAGTGTTTTTGCTCAACAGCTCAGCAGCTGTAAATGCCATGATGTGCAGTGCACTGAATGCCACCCCAGAAACCCGGCTGGCAGCGAGGCAGTGCTGTGCCACGAGCTGACACACGGGGACAAAGTGGGGAACTGGGACTTGCCTCCCTGTTCCCTCTCCCTGCTCCCCCTACACAGACCTCAGGATGCAGCCCCTGGCTGTCTCACCCTGCTGGGGGTGATGGGGCACTGGGGGAACCAGGGGCTTATGGCTGCCAGGTGACTGGTGTGGTTCAACACGTGATGCATGAGAAGAATTTCCAATTACCTGCAGTTAGTAAGGTTTATGCAGCGTTTGGACATTTTTTTCCCAAAAGGATGTCAGCAAGCTCTTTTAGTCATTAATATATTATCTAAGTAGTCTCTGTTGTTCTGTTTACAAAACACACAAGGGGTGATTACAGGCAAGTGAAAGGTGATGTTGAAGGGTATGCTCCTCTTCAGAGAACAGCACCAGATTTTTTATGAATGCTGATTTTTATGTTGTTTTGTCAGAGTGATTATTGTTGCCTCTGGCAGAGCCCACAGTTTGCTGTCAATCCCAGGTCACTGGGAACCTCCAGGCTGCAAGAGCACAATGGCAAATGGCAGACAGGCATGTGGGTGGAAATAAGGGGACAACAACCAAATCCACTGTGCAGAAATAGGAGCAGAGATGGGTCTGAGCAGCACTGACACAGGCACAGTCTTTGACATTTGTTTTTCTGGAGCAGTTTCTCATCTCAGAGTACGATGGCCATGGTGCATTTTGGGGGATGGCAGTGGAGATCGGGTCCAGGAATACATAGGGATGAGATTATTTCCTTCTAATTTCCTTGTGCTCTTCCATCAGTAACTACCTTTTGCTTTGAACTTCCTTTAGGGCAGAACTTTTTTGTTTCATAGTTTCACAGGAAAGAGTGCTTGCTAGGCCCCTTATTCCTAACTATTCATTTTAATCAAGAATATGATTGCAAGAAAATCAAAAACAAGCATTCCAAAATACTTCTCCCTAATTCATGTAGTAATTATATTCACATTCAGCAGGTGTTTCATCTTGGTTTTCTCTCACTGACATTTCAGAATGAACTATCCTGAAGCTTTCATGGAGTAGTGTTTACAACACAAACCCCATGATTGAAATGCTGTAGGTAGCCCTTTTCATCCTTGAAAGCTTTCAACATATGCAGTGAAGTATGATGACTGCTAGAATTAATTAGAGAAAACAGATGTCAAGCATTTGCCAAGAGTTATTTAAGGAAAATCCATTATGTACAGGTAGTTGATGGCAGGTTTGAAACGTTACTAGCAGCTGAGAAGTAAGTATACCTAAAATACATCAAAAAGAACACTTTGGTCACCCATAAAAATAAAAGCAGAATAATACAATGGTGGCCACATTTTTCTTACTATTAATGTTTCTGTGAGACCCTTGAAGATGATGGGCTTGCCTGGATTGTGAGCAGGAGAAGAATTTGACCCCTGGGACGGCTCCTGATACATTCATGGACAAGGTGAGACCTGGGATACGGAGCCCATTTCTCCAGCAGAGGCATCAGGAAATGAATCTTTCAGAAACGACAGGAAGAATTAGGAGGGTGACTTGGCCCTGGCTCACACACCAGCTCCAACAAGAAAATATCTTGCTCCTGCTCCTATGCAGATTATACCTGTGTTGCCATCATCAGCATCCACCATCTCTGTGACAGAATGAGTTTGAATTCTCTTCTCTCTGCAGCAGCCAATACACCCCGTGGCCTGTTCAATCCTTTCTGCTTAAATGACTTATGTCCTGGCCTTCATAATTCTGTCAAAGAAAATATACAGCCTTCATCTTTGTTATCTTTCATTGTGCCTAAAGAGGTCAGAAGTTCAGAGCAGTTTGTGTAGATAGCCTGGCTGAATGTAAATATGGCCATCAGTTTTGGTGCAAAAAGCCTGCGAGACAAAATTGACAATCTTCTTCCCACAAGTTTTGTGTGTGCAAGCATGAAACTCACCTTCCACCAGCATTTGTACTGTCATACAGCGTTAATGGAAAGCACAAATACATGAGAATGCAGCCGAAGCCCAGTCACAGAAAAAGTGGATGAATGTTTGCAGGAAATTCGATGCTCCTCTCATCCATCACTATTCACATTCCTTTCCTTGCCTGCAGGTAGAGGCACGGAGACTTATTGGATGGGATTCATCTTTCCTAACTTTAGACATATATAGTGTGGATATCTCTATCTCAGCTTGATGTCTAGACTCTTGTGAATGTCAATAGAGAGAAGCAGGCAGTTCTAAGCCTAATTCATCTGACCTGTTTTAGACACCTTCTTCAGGAAAAGATGAAGCTTTCCTAAAACTGCCCATTTCTCTGTAGTGTCTTAAGGACAATTTAGGCCATTCAGTCGGGTACAGAGCTGTACATTATGCTATCTACCTGTGGTGAATCCCACCCCCCTAGCACATTTGATAGTATTTTTTCCACATTTGGATCAGCTTAATGAGACCTTTTTAGCCCCAAATTACCCAATATTCTTCTGAGCTTTTCACCCTCCCAAAAAGTTAAATCACTTATATTAAAAGATTATTTCTTCGGTCTAAACCTGTTTTCCTGACACAGATAGAGGCAATTTTTCAGGGTAACCTGCCCAGCAGCCCTGGGACACAGGGAGCACTGTCTCTGCCCACACCTGGAGGGCTCCATGTCTCCCTTTCTTCCCACTGCTCTCCATGCTCTCACCTGCTGCCTTTCTAAGCCAGTCCCTCTGGCCAGTCCCCTCTCACCTCTCTGCCTGTCCCTCTTCTGCTGAGGATTATGGTGCTTCAGCCCACACACTCCTGATCAGGCTTTGGATAATGGCTTTTGCTGTTCCCACTATCACTATATGAGAGCCATTTAATTGCATCTTCTATTCAGCCTGGATAAAGGGTGAGTAGGACATCTATTTGCTTTGACCAGGCTTGTGATTGATGCAACTGTTAATACTTTCCAGCGTAACACAATCTTCCCTCACCTCCCAAGGATGCTCTGTTGGTAACGTGTCCCTGCGCAACTTTTTCAAGGACAGACAGAAAGTGATATAAAAAGCCAGAGATGGCAGTGGAAGTGCTGGTGAGCCTCTGCCCTGTTGCTGAAGGGTTACCTCTTCCAGCAGCTGTCCCACCCTTCGCCACTGTCCTTGGTGTCAGCAGAAAAGGTGCTGTCTCTGTGTTCAGCAATCATTTCTAAAGGGCCTCTGGCAGCTTCCCTGTGCAGTGTCCTGGGGTCATCCTGCCCCCTGGGAGAAAGCCAGGAGAGACGCTTTCTTCTGTTAAGCATATCACGAGCTTTCATTCTTTCAGGTAAAGCTGAGCAAAGTTGTCTTCTCAATAGGGCTGCACTGAGCAAAGACTCATCTCTTGTGTTGACATGATGAAGTTGTCAGGGATATCAGGTTCCTCTGCCATACCAGCAAAATGCTTGGTGATTCTCACTGAGAATCAGACACGAAGCCCAAAGTGGGCAGGGGAAACAGCCCCCTCTCACATCTACAGATATGCCACATGTCTTTGGAGACAATTACATCCAGAGAACAAAATACATAGCACAACAAAAACACTACTACACACAGAACTCCTAGTAAAACAAGTCTAATTTGTGTGACATTCGTGGTGCTATATAACAGAATTTAAATATATAAATAAGAATTTACTGCAAATCCCAGAAAAAATCCAGTAGCATGTAAGGATTCAGGAAGGGAAGGAATGGAGAGAGAAAAAGACTATGACAGTAGCCATCAAGAGAATAACCACAGGGCTGTCAGGAAGGCTCCTGGGGTCAAACCATTTTACTCCCTATTGTGTACAAACCCACCCCTAGGCCCCCCAACAGAGCAAACTCTGTTTCCCTTTTTAGCAACCTCAGCAGAATTGGCTGCATTCAGAGAGTTTCAGCAGTTCACACGAGCTGCAGGGTTGTTCTCCTAATGCAACACACAAATAAGTGCAGTTCATAAACAGCAGGCAAGCAGTCAAGCCACAATGACCTGAAGGTGTTCAGGTGCTGCAACAAGGTGGACTGAGCACGGCAATAACACAGGTAGGAGACATCCTACAGTACCAGGTGCTGCTGAGGCAAGACAAGGCCAGCACGCTGCAGACAGTGGTCGTAAGATGGCCAAGATGCCTTGCTCAAAACAGCAAGAGAGGCAAACAAACTCCCAAAATTTGCACACAGAATTTCAGTGGCCCTTACCTTCAATATGGAAAAATTCTCATTACCTCTGCACAGTCAACAAGCACTCCTATCAATAGGAATGTATCTCAAATACCCCGAAGTGTCCCTAGACATTCAAGAGTCAGCAACAGGGGGTAAGTAGGATGGGATGGTTATGTACCATTGCAGTCAGTGCTGTGTAGGACAGGACAAAAACAGGTTTCCTTAATACATTTGCTTATTCTCTTGTTAGCATTTGATTTCTGACAAACATCAATGCTGGTGATGGCGTATGTCTCTGGCTTTGCTTTGAGATGCACTGCCCTGTAATTTTTCCCTGAGCACTGTGCTTTTTCCCCACCAGCATGCTGGAGTGTGTGTCAGCCTTTGCTGTGGGGCTGTTGCTGCTCTGACAGAACAACAGGAGACTAGGACCAGGCCAAGTAGACTGGTCTGCATTTCAGGACTATCTGTCCTCACCTGCCTCCTTCATGGTCCTCAGCACTTCTATCTTCTGCCACTTTCTTCCCACTACCTATTGCAATTGCTCACAGGTCTGTGCTTCATTACCTGGAGCAGATCATGCTGCTCTCTTGGATCCCTCCTGACCATTACTATCCACAATGAGATGAGATTGTGAAACACTGCAAAATTTCTTAGAGCAAAATATATATTTTTAGTAGGAAATAGCATAAGAAATAGACTAAACATTTTGCAAGTTTTTAAAAAAACTATTAAAGGAGCTATAGACCTAAGTGGAGTCCTTGCAGGCAAATAGGAAATACAATAGCAGTGGGAGACCCAAGGGAGATGAAGTTTTGGAACTTAGAGAATAATTGTAGAACTATCAATCCTGGGATATAAAAAGATAATTTAGATACTGTAGAGCCTCATAGTGGCTTTCTGCTATTTCTGTCATAATTTTCTGCCATGTTATTTTCTGTCAAGCCTTACGATATTTCTATAACAACTAACCCATTTCTTTCCCCAAAACTTATCTTTGAAAATTATACACAAGGTCAGAGTTACACAACTGAACACTCCATTTATTATCAGAAACAAGAAAATCTGTCTGGGCCACATCACCAATTGTAGCTGTCCACCTCATAGGATGAAATAGGTTGCAGGGAGAGTAACTGAGCGGTAAAGAGAGGCACTGCAGGTGACAGAACAAGAGTGATGGGAGAAAGATCAGCAAAACTGGAAGGAAGAGAAGATATATCATTGGCAACAAAACCAAATCAAGCTAATGCCTTCTCAAAGCAAGATGGGTAAAAGTGAGTGACTCAGTAAATTAGCTGAATTCATTTGACAAAAATTCTATGTAGCAGATCACTTTATTCATAAAAGAATCTGACTGACATTCTTTGCAACTAAACTTTATCCTAATCATGAGTGATTAGGATATCATGAGTGATTAGGATAATCAAAGTGATAGTGGTAAAATTCTGCCTGTCTAGTGAATATTCCTAAAACATCTGGCACTGGAGATTCAAAATTTGATTTTCATTGCTTTCCTAAGATTTGTGTTGCATCTTCCAGTCTGTGGTGAAGAAGTGTGGTCAAAGCAAGCTGAACACTTTACTAGAGCTTGTCACAAAGTAGACCTCAGCTCTGAGACCCTGAGTTGTGAGAGAGTCCCAACAAAGGGACACGAATCACAGTATGCTGGATCTCATGCATAGGAAACCTAAAATGTTGGAGCCTTGTGAAAACACCAGCACTGAAAACATGGTGAAGGACATGCTTCAGGGCTCAATTAAGTGATGAGATGTGCTGAGAATCTCATCTCAGTAGAGAACCTGTCTTCAGAAGGGGCGTAATCGATAAATCATGTGCCAATTGTATTTATTCAATATGTCAACTTGTACTCCACTCTGGAGTGCCCGGGCCAGTGCAAAGGGCTGGTGGTGTCTTTGTTGCACCTCTCACATTCCCAGTGCTGAGTTAGGGTTTGCTGTTCGGCAGCTCAGAGAACTGCAACTCCATCACTTTCTTCTAGAGGGAGAGGGGAACTTGGAATGAAAGCAACAGTGGGAAATCCTGTACATGGGATGCAGAGGTCCATGAAACTCCAAAGCAGGGTGCAGGGTGCTGCTTGCCAGGGACAAATAAGTCATGGCCTAGTGCCCAAGGAAAAAGGACAGAGTCTCAGGCTGGGGGTCTCCTGGAGCTGTTCATTAGGTCTGCTCAGTGATCTGAAACTCTGAATCTATTACTGACAGTGCAATGTTGGTACTTTTGGTTGGCACATGGCAGAGCAGGGGATCTAGGCATCTCAGAACATATCCAGAAATAAGAACTGTGCTGTTGAGAGATTTCTTCACCTTCTACTGATGAATTATGTTATTAAAGACCTGATGCAAGGTACACTGAAGTCCAGGGGAGACATAATGTTGCACTCAGTGTACTTTGGTTCAAGTTTTAACATCCTGCTCACTATTTCAGATCTATCACATTCCTTTTCCACAACAAATACACACCAACATCAGCCCATGTTGCCTGCAAGAGCCTGCTGCCCCTGCTACCCCTCCAAGCTCACTGCTGCAGGGCTGCTCCCCTGCCTGCTGCAGGTGCAGCCCATTTCTCCAAGCACCCAGAAAAATTCACCCTGTCTGAATGCAGATTTTGAAACAGCAGCTGATAAAACAGTAAACTAACAAGAAATAGCTTTCTGTAAATTTAAGAGGTCTGAGATATTTTTTGTTGTTGTTGTTGTTGTTTAAAAAAAAGAGAAATTGAGTGAAATAAGCCTGAGAGACTTACCTTACATTTAGACCTGGACTATGGTTTGTGCTGTTTTTCCTCTCCATTCTCCTGAACGCATATGGTGGCGACAGGAAAGAGAAGGGGGGGGGGGGGGAGGAAAAATAAGAGCTGTAAGAACTGTAATTGATGGCAAAAGAGGACCAAATGTGTGCACCAGATCCAGACACTCTCCAAAATGTAATCCTTGTTTGTCTATATGATGGGAATAATAGCCTTCCTCACAGGGGTACTGGGAAGATCAATAAATAGTTAATGTTGGTCTAGGGAAATGCACGATGCCTGCAGTGTAAATCAGAAGTAACCCATTGAAATGCATGTAGTTACATATGGATAGGCCCAATGTAAAAATGAGCAGATGTAGTTTCCTAAAAGAACAGCACTGTAAATACTTTCTCCTGTGTGTGGGGCAGAGAGTGGACTTGAGACAAGATTCTGTGCTGCTGTAAATCTGCATCATTCATTGACACCACTGGAAATATATTAGTTTAAACAAGAGCGGGCTCCAGCCACTGATTCCTGCTGGCCACAAAACCTTTCACCCTGCCTGTAGCTTTCCCTTTTCACACTTGCCTAATTCAGACTTGAAAAAATCTACACTTTTGAGTCCCCAGTAGCTCATTAGGGCTGTATTTCTGACAGATTAGAATAGGCAATACAAATGTGGGCGTTGGTTTTCAAACATTCATATATTTTTCAACTCCCATGTCCTCAAGGTCCCTTATAAAGCATTCATAGTTATCCTGGAGAAAATACCACCTCCCTACCCACAAAGCCATCTTCTTTAAAGGAGGGCATGTACAGCTTCAGAGCAGACACCTCTCACCATCTCTCAAAAGTATGTCCATCATGCTCTATATAACTTCATAATATCAGAGAATAATATAGCAATTTCTATGATGAAATAAATTCTAGTCAAGACAACAAATGCTAATGGATGGTAATCAAACTGGAATGGCTGTGAAGGGTGCTCTGTGGAGAGGAGGTGTGTAGGAAGACTTTCACTTGAGGCCAGTCAGGAGTGCTGAGTTCGCCTATCCTCTGGGTACTCAGAGAGTCAGGTTAGGGCCTGCAAAAGGCATTTTCCCACAAATCAGTCCAGTCTCTAAGGAGATAAAGGAGTAAAAATTCCTGTGAATCCAAGTTCAGCCAAAGGACTGTTGTAAAAGAAGGATAAGGAGAATATAAACAAGTTGCAGTTTCTCAGTACAAGCAGAGCTGGTGAGCATTCAGTCCCTGTGCTTGGGTCAGCCCCCGCAGCCCCCACAGCCTGGAAACATGATTAACCCCCACAGATCTTCTGAGGGCAGAGAGGAGTGATTTCCAGTGGGCTCCTCCTCCTCCCTTTTTGTCTGAGTGGGAATTTGCCTGTATGTATTCCCTCAGGGAGTGGCAAAGGGGAGGTTTGCACACGTGAGTGCAGAGATAGGGATTTGAGATGTTGTGATCTCTTGAAAGGACAGTAAGGCTGCATGTTTTGCTTGCCCACTTTGTAGACTGCTCTTTGATTTTGTCTCTCCTGCTCAAGTGTGTGCACTTTGAGGGGAGGCTGAGAAGCAGGTATCAAATAACTTATGAAGGTGTTTTCCACGAAAGTTGCCTGCAGTCAAACCTCAGTCAGTCTTACGCACGAGAAAGTGAGATGGTATTTATGGACATCAGTTCTGTACCTGCTAAAATCCTTTTTTCACCTGTCGTGCCATTGTGTTTGCTCTCTGACTGAGTGCCACTGTTGCTCTGGCAGTCTGAGGTGAGAGGAGAATGAGGGGAATGAAGAAGAGTGAGGTGGTGAACCCAAACTTACCTAAAGTACGGGTGAAGGGGCTGAACCAGGGCAAAGCATGAGCATTGCTCCCTATTGGGGCTGGCCCTGGAGCCAGGGTGAGGCAGTCCATGGGACATCACTCCCCAGCTGAGGAAGACTGTGGCCACCAGGAACAAAAGTTTCCCACCATCACAGCTGAAATGGAACTTAATGGCACCACCTTGAAGACCGGGGAGAAGGAGCAGCCCCTCTCTCACTCGATGCTTGCCTCTCTGTGAAGAACAATAAGCCAGATTGCTTTTTGTGATGTGGACATCTGTCCGCTGGGAGCTGTCTTGCAACCATACTAATTTCATGTAAGGCTCTGATCCGCCATCAGCCAGGAATAACTTTCAATCACTGCTGACCTGGGCTGCATTTGGTCTGGCAACTCGGAGGTGGAAAACATGCTATACCCCTCCCTTGATTCAAATCTTTGGAGCCATCCAGACCCCCATGAGACTTTGAAGTTCATAAAACACATGTCTATTAAAACATGCAGAGGTTTGCACTCAGGTAGATACATGTGCAGCTGGGAAGTGTGCCCTTTCCTTGATTGACTCAGAAAAGAAGAAATTTCTCTGACCCAGTAGAAATCAAGGCATTGCAGTCACAAGCGGTGTTTACATGCACATCAAACACCTCCTAATGATAGGGAAAAGATCTGAAGGCAAGCAGCAGAGGTTTTTAGCTGAGATAAACTGGTTGAATAGGCAGGGATCTGCCAGCTTTCCTAGAGAGGAGACAGGAGGCAGAAAGTGGGAGTGGAGGTGTGCATACCGGGTAGGGAGAGGAAGAAAAGCCTGGCACATTTGCCAGTAGCAAATTGGGCTCCCGCATGGTCTAATTCCTGCTTCACCACAGACTGCTAACACAGCTTGGATAAAAGGGGAAAAAGGGAGAAAAAAATCTATTCAGGAGGCTGCAAGAGCACATAGAGTCTGTTCTGAGCTCCTTCCACAGGCAGACAGAAATCAATAAATCAATAGGAAATGTTCGCTGGCTGTAAAATGGGTAGAGAAGCCAGTGTCAAGCTGCTCTAAGATGGATGGACAGTAGGTTTGCAGTTTGCAGAAAGGCTAGAGGTGACTATCACCTTGAGATGGGATCAGCGGCCAGCAGCCCAGCAAGGCTTTGAACCTCGAGTTTATGATTAAGGGCTGGGGCACAGATTGAAATACTCCTGTGTCCCCTGCAGAGCCCTCCCGGGGCCTGGCTGGCTCTCCTCCTCAGCGGCACCGGTGCGCTGGCAGCCGGGGACGAGCAGCTGCTGGCACTGGCCCTGCTGTGCCACTTCATTGAAGCTGAGGCTACAGAAGACTGAATAAAAATTGACTAGATGCCTGGTGGTAGTGAGGATTGATTGAAGATGGGCAGGGGTTTTCTACCCCACAGTTGGATTTTTTTTTCCTTTCTATGAAGGATCTGACATATTGTGGGCAGAGATTCTTATTCAGAGCATCGCACCTTCATTCTTTCCTTAATGAGACAAGCACAGGGACATGAAGCAGTGCCAAAGATGCTTAGGGAAAGCTGGCATCCTTCTTTTCTTTTAAAGGCAAAGTATTTGCAGGGGGTGGAACAGATGGACTTGCAGAAGCCTCTCTGTGTGTCTCTGTGTGCCCACTCAGGTTCAGAGAGTGGCTTCAATCAGTACTTTTCAAATGCAGAGATGATCTTCACTGTGGTACAGTTACTGCAGAGCCAGACAAGCAATCTGACTTCAGGCTTCCTCACTTCCACAGACTCCTCTCCGGGACTTACATTTCTTTCAGTCTCCATGAACTGCTGCTTACTCTGCTCTTTGAGGATAGATGGACCTTTTTGACCTCTTGTAACCGAGACTGTCTCTCTCATAGTCCTCAGAAGCAGTAGATTTGGGGCCAGCTTCTTGCTTTCACAAAATAAGACACTTTGCAAGGCTGTCATTTATTTTATGAGTTTTTTCTTTTGTTCACCCAGGTAGGCCGAGACTCTGCTCGCTTTTAAGCAGAATTTAGGCAAGAAAATATCAAGAGGTTCTATATACATTATAATAGAATAAAAATCTCTAATCTGGTGAAATGGGACCTGGTATATTCTCTAAATGCTCCCATGAAGTTAGACATAGCCACATGTTTTGCAATGCCAGTAAAGTAATCAAGAACTCAGTTTCCTGGACTGTTTTCTGAATCTTTATTTCATTCAGAGTTAATAAGGCCTACGGTGAAACTCCTATTGGCAAACCTGACCTGGTCTCTGCAAGTCTGAAATTGGGCACTCAGAGTGCAAGAAAAAGTCTAGGGAATGATTTTGGATAGGAAGATCAGAGAGATGCTGTTTGGGGAGTTAGGCAGAGCCCAAAATGGGGCCTGTTTCGCACAATAGAAACTGACTGCGAATAGATTTTGTCTACTCGCCTACACAGTGAAAAACAAAAAAATTCTGGAAAATCAGTGTCATGGCTCTGAACTTAAATATCTGTCTCTTAGGCTGCATTGACCAGTAAAGTTTTCATCGCAGAGCCTTGCTTTCGAGGAGAGACTGGGAGCATCCCAACATGGGACTAAAGAAATGGAAAAGACTCTGAAGAAACAAGTGCTGGCACTACCCTCTGCTCTATAGGTTATGTTTACAAGCAGACTAACTGGCTCCACAAATGCTGTGATTTATTCCAGGAGTGTTTATGGGAAGGTGCATGTATGCCTCCCCCAGCATAGCTTGAAATTTGGGATCCAAAAAGGCAGATCTAGATGCACCAGTTAGGGTTTTATTAGAGAACCATGAAAATAAAAAACCTCATCTTGCTAATAATAATTAAAAATAGCTAAAATAAAAGACAATAAAGTAAGTTAGTTAATATATAGTGCTTACAGTGGTGAAAGAGAAGGGGGTTTGCTCTCCTTTAATTTCCTGTTAGTTCTCAGATTTAGGCTGTGTGATTCACTGTAAAATACCCACTTGCTGTAGGAAATGAGAAAACATCTTAAATCAAGGGGGAAAACCTGCTTAATCTCTGTTGGACAGCCCAGTGCTGCTGTTGCAGCAGAGCAGGTGGCCAGATGAACCTCTGTAGAAATCATTTGCACTATTTGGATCATAATTGAACCCCACTGAAGGTAATGGGAGCTTTAGCCATGAATGGACTTTGACTTGGTATCTTCAGAATCAAATTCCAGGATTGTTCTTTTTTACTACTCACAGATTAGCACCCAGAACAACAGGTGCATTTTATTATAAATATATTTTATACTTCTAGACTAGGTAAGTCACTGATGAGAAAAGTCAGAATTTTCCATCTGAGCATTCTCCTTTTGCTACTGCCACTGCAATCCACGCAGACACTTCAGTACTGATCCCTTCCATCTGGAGCAACATCAGCAATTAGTGATACCTCAGTCAAGGACTGAACTTCAGAGTCCTTCACTTTACATGAGCTCTTTCTGTACTCATCCACTGAGCACTTGGATAGTATATTGAGAAATGGAAAAGGTTTTGTTCAAAAGAAATGTATTTGATGAAGTCAGCCATGACAGATTTTGTGTGTATTGCTAAGCCCTGATATCAGTTTGGGGCTTTCTTCAAATATGCACACTCCCATCAGGACTTTTTGGAAACAAAATTCAGCTGCATCCGTTTATGAGAACCCATATAACAGAAAGAGAAGTTCAGACCTCTGAGATTAAATGTCTTATCAAAGATATAAATCATGGGGGGAAAGGCTCTTGTTGGGGAAATGGCAGGCACCTGAAAGTTCAGGTGCAGCTGTTAGGAAACACACACACACCTGCAGAGGCAGCATAAAATAATCAGAGGTTTTAAGAGGGTCTTTCAGCCTCAGCACATTGTCTGGGTTTAACCTAGTTCTGAGGAGGTGGCAGGAGCTGTTTCTAAGGTAAGGAGAATTTGGCCTCTTTCAAGCACTATGTGATTGTTTTGCAGATTTTTTTTTTTAGTTCATCTGTGGTAAAGAGGAGGACTTGTAATGAAAAATTCATTAAATTAGTTACTTTTTTTCTGTTTTCAAATCACTTGGAAATAGATGTTGACTTTGATTGATTTGTTTGTGGCTTGAAGAGGTGCTATGCTCTCTGTGCAAACACAGTTTATCCTGTAGCAGGCTTTGCTATGTATCTTCACTGTATCTGCTGTCCTTGGTATTAATTATGTGTGGTGAATTTGCAGTGCAAACCATAGAACATGGGTGATTTGCAAGAATTTCAGTTCCATAGGCGCTATTTAAAATAAAAATTTATAGGAAACAACAACAAAAAAACCTCAGCATTAAATTATTTGCTTTATTAGTTGCAGTGCCTTGTTTTTCTTTGCTGTACTCACTCAGATGTGAGAGTTCCTTGGATTTATCAGAAATATTTGTAGATTTGGACAGTGATTTGGAAATAAGCCTGAGATGTAGAGTGCTACTGAGAGTAAATTGCTCCATGTCAGAGTTGGAGTCCACCTGCAAAGTCTCATTAGATACGCTTTTTTTTTTTAATTAAAATGAAAACCATGTAGGTTATTTTAAATTACTGTTTACACTTTGGAGCTTCTCTTTTAAAATGTTATCCATATACTCAGTAAAACTCAGTTTCTGTTAAAGGCTTACATTTTGTTTCCAAAATAACGCTCTTTTCAACACCAGAAAGTACTAATATAACATTTCAGTTGCTGGTTTTATTTTAATATATAAATAATTCTTAGGAAAGGAAGCAATTTCCTTGCAAAAGTAATGAAAGGGATTTTGTGTCCCTCAGTACAAAGAGAAAACAATACAGAAGGAGCAAATATTTCACATATTGAGTAACAATGAGTCAGCATACAGTTATCGGGTGTATAATAAGAAGGTGTTTGTAATTCACTCATCCCACTTAATCTTTCTTTCCTCACCCGCTGCAGTTCCACACCAGCTTCATACAAGCAGCAAATCACCCTATTTCTCTTACCTGGCAGCTCTCCTTTCATTGTTGTGTTTCATGTTTTTATCTTTCCTGCTATTTTACTCGTGTGTGGTGTCTGGAAGTTCAGCAAAGGATTTGTTTTGCTAGGATCCCACACATAATATTTTTCCCTGCTTAACGTGAGAAAAACCAAGGCACGTCCCTAATTGTTCAGTGGCAGGGGGCATCCTCCATGCACACCTCGCCAGTGCTTTCAGATTTAAGCCAGGAGTCATTCAGGCTGAGACAACAGTTTCCTTTTGAGGTTGCTCAGCTTCATAATGGACGTCAATAATTTCCCTCTCCAGGCTCTCCTACAGGATTAATCGGTTTGGTACCTGAGCCCCTGTAAGCAGTGGGCCCAAAGTGGAGCCCAAGACTGGCTCTGTGTCGTGCAAAGGGCAAACCTGCTTCCCACAGCCCCTGATGGGGTGGTCCGTGGGCAAGCAGGCAGTGCCCAGCCCTGCCTGGGGGCTTGTGGGTGCTCGAACTGTGTTTGGCCAACAATGGCTTTGAATCCTGCGCCGTCCTTGCCCAGCTCTGTGCAAAAGCAGGAAACTGGCTGAACACTGATGTAATCATAAAAAACCCCCGTGATCTTATCAGGGTATAGCTTGCTGATAAGGACCTACTTTTGATGTACAAATGGTTCAGCATTGCTGGTAACACAAAAGCCAGAAATACAGCAGGCTCCCCACACAATGGGGGTGCCATGCTTGTGGCTAATAACATTTAATGCTTAGACAAGCAGACGGCAGTGCAACGCCTCTCCCCTCCACATTTCCCTCCACCTCCCCTCCCCCAGACCCCTCCTGCCACTTGCTGACGCCATTTGCCTGGGACTGGAGGTGTCTGTGAGCTCTGAAAATTGGATCACAGGGATAGCTCTTTGCCAGCCCTGGTCACGCTGACGGCAAGACTCGATCGATCAATACTCTGTGTGACACTTTCAGAATTCATTGGAAATGATGTCCTTTTCAAATGACACCCACATTTTATTGAGGGCAGCTCCAACAGAAAAGCACCAAGTCTGTTTTTGCAAGATATGTTTTGTTAGTAGTAAACTTAGCTTTATTTGTAAGGTTCTCTGTATTTGGGATTTCTTCATCCCTCCCTTCAACCTCCCTTTTGAAGAGGGCAGAGATTTAATCTTTAAAGGTAGCTTTGTAGCCTGACATTTAGAGTGTGAGCCGTTCCTAAGCCTGATGTTTATTATGACATATGGCCTCTTCATGTAAAAAACAGTAAGCTTTGGGGGAGAATTTAAAAAGTAGCCTGAAGCTCATAACGCACAGCTAAAAACTGATTCACAATTTTATCCAAAACATTATGACCTCTGGGTAAAACTATTGCTCTGCAATGGATTCCCATGAAACTACTTGGCACTGCTATCTTGGAGCCAGTTCCTGTGGGTGGGACTACACAGGTCATTCAGAGCAACCCTTTGGAGCCATTAATTGCTCATGTTGACAGGCAGCAAAGAGGAATGGTGTTTGCAGCCGGAGGCTTCAGGGGTGAGACACATAGAGAAGGAGAAATGGGGGAATCGTTGGGAATCTGTTTTGAAGGACTGTCAGAAATAAGTAACCTTTCCATTGAATGTCAGTATCGAAAAAGAATCCTTAGTCTTTATATTTTGTGACTGCAAAGTAAATATCTCTGGTTGCTCAAGAGGTTCAGAAGCTGTGTACCAGGCATCCTTTGGGGACTGCATGGCCAGGATTTGGAGGATCCAGCCTGGGGTTTAATTTTGCCCTTATCAAAGCTAAAGCTAGATGTATCATTTGGACTTAGACTCAAGCCCACCCAAAATGGACAGAAGGTTCAGCCTCAATCAACTCTGAGGGGAAAAAAGGAAGAAACCATTTCCCAAAATGTAATCCTGTGTAATTTGGGACTTTAAACATTCATCAAACTGCACAGTGTCTTGCAGTGTGGTGTGTCTGTCACCAGATGATCATGTGGGTAGTCCTAAGAAGAAGTAGAAAAATTAACAAGGCATCATTTATTGATTCAAGACATCTTCAGAGTACAGGAGTGGAAGCTCATGCCACAAAAGCAGTTAATATGAGAAGATTCTTTCCAAATGTGAACTTCTATATTTACTCTATCTGCACATCAGGCAGAGAACTCTCCCTGCACCTCACTACTGTGTCACTCTGACACATGGGGTTCATCTAACTCTAGGGTAAAATCTTTCCTGCCAGTCACTGCCAGTCCAGCACTGATTCTCCAACACAGTGGATTTTGCCGAGTGAAAATAAACGTTGCAAGGTCCAAAAGTTTGTGATAGGGAAAAAGAGAATATCACAGGCGGACTATGGACTTATTAATCTGTTCAGTTGCCAGGAAACATCAAAACTGTCATAAATTATTAGATAGTAGTTTGTGGGGAAGCTTTCAGTTGCTAATCCTGCCCTTATAGTAACACCTAATAGTTCCATTTACTTTGTTCGTAAGGAATGTGACCTGGCAAATTGGGTAACTAATAACGTGAGTTATAACACGAGGATTGAATGGGACAAATTAGATACAGAGATCAGAGTGACTACTGCCCTATTCTAAAAGTTAATTCCTGTAGCTTTGCATGCAGAAGTAACACAGCTCACTGGGAAATGTATCATCTGAGATCTGCATTGAGGGATAGCACACTGAGCTAAAATGTTTGGGCTCTTAGTGCAAGGTATGGAGGCCAGTGATTCCAGTTCTGGTCACTGCCAAGTAAATGGAAGTTTGTCCAGATGAGGATTTACGCTCTGGACAAGCATCTGCAGATTAGATAGCAGTATCAAACTAGCACTCAGGGAGTGTTACAGCTCATTCTTGAATGCAGTAACAAAAGATGTGAGTTTGGAGTGTCCCCATCCCTTAGTTTAACCTTTGTCAACTTTACTTTTAGCTTCAGAAATCCGATTCAACTCTTGTTGTTAGAGACCACAATAAATATTTGTGGAGTGGAAACATTTGAACTGTTAGATCATCTTCTCGAGAAAAAAGGTAGCTCTGTTATGACGGAAGCTTGTGTGAATTCCTTATTTGGATGCTCTGTTTCTGGTGTTAGTTCCTCACTCATTTTACTTTAGTTTATTTCTTACCAAGTTAACTTAACACATTTTCAGTGTTTTGAATTGCTTTTTTTTCATTTTTCAGTTGCATGAAAGTATTTTCATATGAGGAACCTGTACTACAAAGTGGTTTCTGAATCAGTGTAACTGAGACAAAGTCTCCTTGTAGACAAACTGGTGGTATTTTCCCATGCAAACACTTGGGACTGAAGTTCTGCTGGACTTCAATTTTGCAATACCTTGCCTAAGACCTGGTGGAAAACTTGTAGGGTGGAGTGCTTGTACTGTGGCTTCACTACTGGAATAGGCTGTCAGAGAATAAGAGTGATCTGTGGTATTTCTCTCTAATTGCACAAATGGTCTGAATGCTGGTCATGGAGGCACCTGATACCTGAGCCTTTTATGAGGGGATTAATAAGCATAAGTCTACAAAGGTCCCAAACGGGCTATAAAAACATGTGAGAGTGAGAATAAAGATCTCACAAGCATCCTGAAACCTCCAGCACAGATAATTGTTGAGCAAGAGGTACCACAGCATTTGTGGCAAACAAGCAGACTTTGCTGCTGTCCTGGCATCAGATTTTTACTAATTCTCATTTATGGTTTTCTGCTAGTGTTCTTCCACCCAAACCATTCTTAAACTGCAAACAAGCTTTTGTGATAGTCATTTGACAATGATGCTCATTGCTGTCTTAGGTGATCAGTTTGTGAGAAAGTTGGGTCAGATTTTGTGGATCTTTGAGCTTTTAGTCCAGGTATATCAATAGTAGCACAAATCTAATAGAGCAAATACAGTGTAGAGTAGAAGACCAGTAAGAGATTGAAGATGTTATTGTACTCAGGGCCTGTTAAAAATATCCATGGGTCTTGGAAAAGTCTGGTTACTTGAGACAAGCCAGAGCAAACAGGCAGATGGGTGTCACACTGCATCTCCTTCACCTCCCAGTGACACAGCCATCGTTTCTTATAATTAAGGATAACATCAGGAACATCACTTTCAACCCATATCCAGTGAAGCAACAGAAAGAAGACTTGTTTGAACTAGTATATTCCTAAAACAGATGTCAGAATACCAAAGGGGTTTTTTTGTCAAACTGGCTAAAAAAGTAATGAATTTGGTACAAGGTTTAGGTAAACTGGTACATGGCAGAGATACCACTGTGGTCTCTGCTTCTGAGCAGACTGAGAGAAATGGGTTCAAATAAAAGCCATGGCTCTGCAACTCCTGTTGGCTTCAGCTTCTATTAAAATCAAGAAGAGTTTTACTATTAGCTTAAACAGATTCAAGGGGATGTTTAGCATAACAAAAGAAATTCTGGAAATATTTGCATTATCAAGGCAGCTATATACATTTTAGATACTTTTAAGTACTTAGGCACTTATGTGTACTAGAATCCTTAAAAGCTCCAAAGATGCTCTCAGTGAAAAATGCCTTAAATCCCCTGTTTGTGTCCCTTTTGTAGCTGACCAAATGTTGTCAACGGTGTGAAGGTTTTAGCCTTAAAGTACAAGGAATCTTTTAGTCCTGCTGAGGTTTAATGAGTTGGGGTTCTAAGCTGATTCAGCTCTTAAACAGTCTGATCATTAGTGCTGTATCATCTGTCACCTTTGGGTGATAATTAGAAAAAGAAAGTCAATAACAATAGTACATAACACTACTTTACCAAGATTTAAACAAGTTGTAATATTGTTGAACATCTATTGATGAGTCCAAATGTGCCACAGGCTATTGAGCACAAAGAGTGCTTTGATGCGATGTTTTCCATTATTAATTTGATGTGGTAGAGTTTGTAGAAGTGAGAACATTTGTTTTCATTTTATTACATGTGGGAAGAGATGAGATACTTTACATATTCATTTTCTTTTCTTCTAATGTTTATGCCACTAAAGCTTTTGAACAACAAGCACTGAAGAAAAAAAGGAAAATCACTCAGTTAATAACATTAGACTGTTTGTTTACCATATCTCTGATTTGTTTTGATTTTTATTGATTTATTTGACCTCCAAAATATACATCCTATATATATGTTAGCAGCCCCTAGATGGCAGGGAAAAATCTAACCGGATCTGGTTTTTCCCCAGAATAGAACAAGATCTCAGGAACTCACCACAGGACACAAACATGGGTCAGGATTCATTATTGCATTACTTTAGCAGTCCGGATATTGTGCCTGATGTGTTTGAGATACCCCAGTAATGCAGTGGTCAGTTATTGTTACTTATTGACCACTTCCTCATCTGCCCGTTGGTTCTTCCTTTGGGTGATTAAACTCATTTGTAAAGAGCACAATTATGGAAATCTCTAAAGAGCAAGCCTTTTGGAGTCTCTTTTATTGCCTTGTTTTGTCTAATTAATCCCTTAATGAAAATTCTTCCCTTTTCTCTAGTCTGTCTTTTTATGCTTTCTGCAACCACAATATGTTAACACTTGGTCATGGATCTGCAAAATGCAGTTTTGCTTAGCTGTTGTGTTTCAGTGCTTTAAACGGGAAAGTTGTTAAGCCAAAAATAGAGTAATGTACATTAAAATACCTGAATATAAGAGAAAAATGCCATTGCAGATTGACTAGATCCTTTCATAGAAACACAGCAGAGACAAGCTATTTTCATCTCATATCTTGAACTGAAGAAAGAAGGTCTAAGCTTGAAAGAAGGTCTAAATCTCTTGAACCAAAGAAATATATTTTTCCTTAGCAGTTAAATGAAGATATTTTATTTCTCTTTCCTCCTATTTGGAAATAATAATATCAGTCCTGCTTTGGACCCTGAGAAGCATCAGATAATCCTGCCTAAATCACACAGATGCTTTGTGTGATGGAATCAACAGCTGGAATGTGGGTGATCACTTAGGGGTGATTGGCATCTGACAGCCATATCAACAATTCAAATTCTCAGACATGAAACTAAACTCAGAGGGTTCCATTATGAAAGTCAGTTGTATTTTGGACAATAACCACCCCGTACTCCATCTCTCTTCCGAAGCTGCTCTACACAGAAGCAAGTGCAGCTAAGCAATGAGACAGGAACACATGATGGCTCAGGTTAACATGAATAGAACATTAAAAACAGGAATTGTTCATATGAAATGTTGAGGCACTACATGTTGCCATTCTCAGTACGTGATAGAAGCACTTTACATGCAAAATTACTTCCCTATAGCCCAAGGTACAAATGTAACCCAAGTTCAGCCTGGGTTTTAAATTCCCCAAATAGATGGCTAAAGTAGGGGTTCTCCTTCCATTTCATCACTTCTTTAAAACAAAACAAAGTATTTCATAGGCACTGGAGAGGGATGGAGTTAAAAGCTATTTGGTTCTTTCTAGTAGTCAGATGTCCAGATTTAGTGACTGAAGATCAATGAAAAGCAGGAACTCGCATCAGTAAACTATAAACCACATACAGTCTCAAACTTTTGGTTTTCTACAAATCTTGGTGTCACTTAGTCTGTTCACATGTGCCTCTACACACAGAAGCAAAGCAGCACAATTGCTTCCCAGCACTTAGATCTAGCAAGTCCCATTTATTATACATCATGCTGAGACATTTCCCAGGCAAGGTATCCACTGCAAAATGTGGCTGCAAAGTCCACTCCTTAGACAAGGGGCAGAGAAAGGTGATTGGGTTTTCCTCCTGATAAGTAAACTCTACATAATCCTCAGGGATGATAAACTTTGTCTAAAGTCCAGAATCTGGGTCAGATTATTGGTTACCTCTACAGCAGTTACACTAATAATGAATTTGGACCTCAGACTTGAAAACTCAAAATACTCTTTGATGTATATGACTTCATTTTGACATACACATTAAAAAGTAGGCTAAGTTTGTGAAAATGCACAACAAACCCTTCAAAAAACCTGAAGCATCTGCACTTCCATGCAAACCAGACTTAACCTCAAAATACGTGAAAATATATTTTAAAATAATATTACTGTAGGAAGCGTTAACTTGTCAAGGTGCCCAGCATTAGAATATATAACACCATAACCTTTCTAATTATTGTAAAATAAATAAACTCTTTATTCTTGCATAGCTCAAACTTGTATACTCTGTCAATCAGTCAAACTGATGACCCTTCTGTTATAGTGAGCCCCGAACAAAGTGCTCCACGATCATCTTTTGTACCAGCCAAACACTTTGCAGCTGGGGAGCTTAGCCACGAGCCAGGCTCAGCCAGCTGCAGGGTGAGGAGCTGCCCTGGGCACGAGGTGGAAGCAGAATGGTGTCAGGGCTGCACGTGGCAGTGCTGTGGTGACCTCCTTCCTCCCTGCAGCCTGGCAATAGAGAACCAAGTCCACCAGCAGCTGCTTTACGGCTCCGTGTCTCACAACCCCTTCTGCAGTGGCTAAAGCTCAGCCTGGATTCAAACCTGCTGTACCCAAGTGAAACTAGGCAAAGCATTTCTCACTGGACTAGATCTAGGCTAGGATCCTCAGAAACCTGTTGCAGTATCTGTAATCAGCTCAGAAAGTTAATTCCCTTTGCACTGATTACCCCTGGCCCCCTCACTGTGGTAGCACCTGACTCAGTTCCAGGTAGCAGTGCTGGGCAGGGATAAGCAGAGAAATGCTCTCTCAGGGACCTGATGGAACTTTCTCCCGGTACACATGGCTGAGCATCTGATGTTTATGCTCCATCTGTCTACTTGGTTTGTGAACCTCTAGTGTTCACTGAGCAGCAATGCCAAGGTAGCATTAAGTAGCTTTCCAGATAAATGAGAATTTATCTTATTAAGCAAATGTCTTACACATGTATTTAGCATCCTTAAAATAAGAGTTGTTTTGTTTGTGGTTTTCACCACTTGCCGCTTTTACCCTTTGAAAGCCCACCAAAGGTGCTTCTCAGAATCTGTTCTGTCTCACCAACTTGCTACCCAAACGTTATCAAAGGATGTGGTGGCACTGTGCACATGCAATGCCCGGTGCTGGTAGGCAGGACAGGTTTTGATGCTGCTCCCCAAGCCTCTGTGTTGGGGACAATGCCCTATGGGCTCACAGGGCCCCTTTGCAGCAGCAAGGCTCCAATGGGGTCCTTGCCTTACAGTAGTGCTGATTTGGGATCTTAAATCATTAATTAGATCATTGATGAGTTAATGCTTGTACAGTACTCTCTATTTTCAGTGTTGTGTAAGAAGTGCGAATCATTATCATTAGTAATTAACGTTTGGTTGTTGATGTTTAGTCACCTTTGTGTATTTCTCTTCTGCCTCTCTCTGTAGTAGCCCTCCATGGGGCAGGGTTGGTCACATGTGAATTAAGTGTAATTAGGCTGAAGGGTTGATGGTGAAAACTGAAATTCCCTCTGCGTCTTCCTACTCACATTTTACTTCACTCAGGAAGTGCTCAGGCCATCCTCTCCCTCTGGGGCTAGCACACGTGTGGGTCACAAACCAGCTTTAAAAACCATAGTCTTTCTGAGTTTCATTTGAAATTATTTGGAAGCTCTATTAAGGGACTGAAACAGCCTAAAAGTGACTCTCAACAAGTCTGTCTCTTTGTCCAGAATAGATATATGCCAGTATGCAATAAACAGCAACTCACTATCAGAGTGTTTTGTTGTTTTGCACTGATCTGTGTACTGCAGGAGAACTTCTCTTGTCTTGCTCTTGGTATCCTTTTTGTTAGAGATCTTTCTTTTGAAACTGTGTGGTTTTTCAGGTAACATTCAGAAACCATTTCTTTTGTTGTTGTTTTTGTAGTTTTCCTTGTAGTTCATTGATTTGTTCAAACCAAAAACTCAAAGCCAATCTCTGAGGCTGTCAACCTATTTAGCTGTGGAGGAAAGTCCACCAACTTCTGTAAATAGAGATGATACCATGTGGCCCAGAGCTCTGTTGTAACTCAGGGCCTGCCTGGCAAAGCACTGCCCTCAGCCCCAGCTTCAAATAACCAGGGGGAGGCTGTTCACAGAACCCCTTCCCTGCAGCAACCTGTGACCAAGCAGCCATCTGCAAATCATAGTGCAATAGTTCTCACACCTCCTCCTTTATGACTGCATATTAAAACAACTAGTGCCAGCAACACTTTGTAAAGCAATAACCACACTGCAAGTTCTGAAGTTTTGTTTGTTGGTTGTTTTTTTTTTTAAGGTGATCTGCCTTAAAATCTGGCCCCTTAAATAAATGGTTACCCACATTTGTACTTTGAAATTCTTAGGTTTTTTTAAAGGAAGTGGGGTTAGAAACGCCAAAGTAAAATTTGACCAAGATGTCGTACCAAGGGATCATTCTATCACTCCTGGGAGAAAGGGAAGACAAGGAAATTGCTATGATGGATGCTCATCATAGCAAAAGGTTTTAGTTTATTGCTAAAGGTGTCTGTGATACTGAGGCGAGCAGCTAGTGGAATGTCTTGGGTTTTGTGTTCCTTTTCAGTAGCTGGCCTTTGCAAGACTTCTATCACAGAAATGAAACCTTAGCACAGGGCTGGCTGCAAGCATAGCAGCATCAGCAGGATTTGTTTCCCACTTCTACCACTTTAGAGCCTTTCTTCTTGCCACTTACAAACTCTCAAGTCCTGACAACTGCCAAAACCCTCAAGGCAGATGAAAGGAAGTGGATCCATTTTCTCTAAACCGGCTCTGTGACATTTTATGAAGAGCCTCTTAACAGATCCAACACTAGGCATATTTTCATCTCTTCAGTTCAAGAATACCTTTTGAAGGCCAGTGGGGCCTGTAAGTGGGACAAGGATTAATGTAATCCCTTCCCCTGCCCCATCTAGAACCTCTCCTGGAGGGAGTCTTATCTGCTCCCATCCTCTGCTGTCAGCCTGACCCCCTTATTCCCCATACAGGTTCTGAACAGCTTCGCTCTTTCCCAGAGGATTACATTTTTCAGCCACAAAAGATCTGCAAGAGTAACGTAGAGCTCTATGCTCTTGGTTTTGAAAAACAATGCATTGTGATATGTCTTCAGTAAGTAAAATGTGGCGTATAACTTAGCAGAAACTTTATACTTACTTTCAAGCCATTGGTAATTGGTAGTCTGTGACTACCACATCATGGTATTTTTTGTTATTCCTCTGTACTGGTGATTCACAGGGCAGAGAATGAAGACATTTGTGATCCCTTCAGTTACACATTGGCTGCAGCTATTAAAATGCAAGGAAGACCATCAGTTAGTTTATAAAGCCATAGATGATGATGCTGTCTAATCCCCATCCCCAAACAGAGAGGTTCTAGTGATAACCAAGTGTATAGGCTTTTTACACATTATAAATAATGTACAGCCCCGGCCTTTGGACATAACTGTTTTTTCTTAGAATGTCTTTTTACTGGACTGCCTCTTCACCTGTCTTTGCAGGGAAAGGGAAAAAAAGGGGGATTGCTAGAGATCTCAGTAGAGATCTCAGTGTGGTTCTCATAGTGCATTTATTTTTCTTCTTTATAGAAGTAGACCTTGATATATATTTTCTAATACTCCATATGAAATTTTTGTCAACTTCATGATTTTCTTGGCAGTGTATATATTCTTGGAAATGTGTTTATTTATTCCAGTTGCAGTATGTACACTGCCCCTTAGAGTTACTCTGTGGGAAAGGGGCTCTGGAAAAAGGTACTTCTGTGAGCAGAGGCTGCATCAGGCAGGGAAACTCTGTTAACAAAGGGCAAAACTGAATCTGGGCAGTTGTAAGATAGGCCACTCAATTTAACTTGCACAGAAACAAGAAGTATGTGGAGAGATAAGACTGAGTCTAAACAACCAGAAACAAGTAGAGAGGAGTAAGAAGTCTGGGCAGCCTTCAGCCACCTTGCTGACTGCATACTGCCTAGGACTGACTTGCTAGAACCTCTGTTCTGAGAAAAATTGAAGAAACTCAAATATGCAGCAAAAAAGGCAGAGATTTGTCATGGAGGGAAATTTCAGATGAAATGTGGACGTTTTTGTGTCCCACTGGTGACTGATGCCATTAATACCCAGACACCCATCAGTACAGTCAGGGCAAAGGCTGGTATGCCATCTTCAAATTTCCTTCCAAAACAAGAGCCCAGGAAGACCCTGGCTGAGGTCACATTTCATTCACCTGTTTGCTGTTGTTTCCACTTGCACCCAGAAACCAAAGGGACAGGCTGGAACTTCTGTGCCCTACACACTGCACAGACATAGCACATGAGTATCACTGTCTCCAAAACTTCTTAGCACAGCTAGCAGAACACATTTCTCTGTGTCCTCGTCTTTTGAATGGTGGTTTGGTCACTTTAAGTGGAAATGCTGTTTATCCCACACACAATTTTTATGCAGCAGACTGAATGCAAATAACTGGCCTTCATTACATCTTTGTAGGAAGAAAGGGAATCTGTAGTATCAAAAAGGCTATGCAATACTTTCTTTTGTCATGGAGAAAAAAGCCTGTTTCTGACCCTTTAGTGCACATCATCCAATGACTTTGAGCTGATCTTAATGTGCCCTTCACATATCTCAACATACCCAAGAAACTTATCCAAAACATTCAGGAGGCTACACCAAGATGGTGCATGTTAAGAATGTCAAATATCAAACACAACTTCATATTTAATGTAGACTAACTCAGACGTGCTTCTGGCTTTATCAGAGATGTCTTGGCTGCACGAGATAAGTTAGAATTTAAGTTCTTGATATTCCTACTGAGAGGGGGGGAGGTTTCTTTGCATATCATCAAGAAATTAAAATCTGTGCAGATCCTTTTTTGGTAATCCTTGAAATCACATTTTTGTAAAGTTCAGTGAAAATTCACACAGCAGATTCAAAGTGTATGTTAAAGTGCCAAGAGAAAGCGGATGTGCACCTGTGGCCAGCAAAGTGGAGAAATGCTGAGGTATCTGGGGGTTCATTCTCACCTGTCAGTGGCTGTTAAATCAAAGCAAGCTCCACTGAGGTCAAAGGCAGAAAGGCACAGAGGTGTCAGTGAAAGCTGAACCTGGGCCCACGTAGCCCATTAACTGACTCGGGTAACAGAAAGTCCAGACTCAGAAAAACCCAGTTTCTTTTCTTTCCCTGACTTGAGCTTACTGATATACCTCAAAACCAAAATGTAATCAAAAAGAGTTGCTTCACAGAACAAGCACAGGGAGCTTCTTAAGCTTGGGCCATTTCAGCTTTCTTAGAAGGAAATTAAAATAGTCTTTCCTGAGTAGGAGTAACTTCAAACCAGCAACAACCAATCCTGTGGTGTTTCACTTTTGTTGCATTGTTTTTGAGGCATTGGGGCTACTCAGGGAGACAGGTCTCCAGCCCCAAAGGAGCAGGTGCAGCTGCTGGACAGTCTGCCCTGGGGTTGCTGGGGGACCTCTCCAGAGGAGAGTTGGCACCTGCAGCCTTCTGTAAACTGAGCTTGGCCATGGCCATTTCCCAGCCATCCCTCTCTCCATCCCACCCTGTATCCTTCAGAGAAGTACTTCACTGAGACTTTAGCCTTCTGTGGCTAAAGATACCAATCCCCATTACCACCTTCCCAGGTGTTTATTCAATATTTGGTTATAAAGGATAAGTAGGAGAGAAGGAATAAGAAGAAAATGCTGACTCCCTCTCAAGTCTGGATTTGCTATCTTATAACAACTTTAAATGTCTTCACTTAAAGCTAAATTGTTGTAATTTTTTATGGACACATTTGTGCTCTATTGCTCTCCATTTATGTCCTGTGTCAATACAGTCAATCTTGCCCACATTTTCATTCTGCAAACTATATGCTGCTGTAAGGTGTGTTTTTGACTGGACTTCTGTTCATCCTATGTTATATTTAACAGACTGTTACCAGGAATATTCTCAATTCCACATGAATACTAATGGGTGTATTTGCTTGGGGTCAAATATTTCCTAGGAGCATTGCACCAAACAGAATATATCTAAATACCTGAGAACTTACTTTCAGGACCATTTAGATGCTGTGTCACTGTGGCTTCCTTCACCAGAAAAAAGCCAAATGATGGGCTCACACCGCAAAAACAAGCAGAGAGGTGAGCTGAAGTGGGCAACAGCTGCCTCCTTCCTCCCTCTGCTCTTTTCCCAGTGACTTGTGATGTGTGATGTTATATTTCTATACGGGTACATCAGCTGCACAAATATGGTCATTGGTTGGTGTGGCAGGGTAAGGAGTCAAGGATTCAGTTACCTGTTGCCCTGAATTCACCTGCCCTTGTGGTAGGTAAGCCCACATGGCAGCCCTGGAGAGATGCTCTTACTTCCTTGCACAGCGACTGCCCTTTCTTGGTGCAGCTGCATGCCCTCCACCTCCGAATAATGATCTTGTTTCTAAAGTGGAATGTGTAATAGGGGAAAGGAGGTGGCCAGAACTCAAATGAAGGAATAAAAAAGAGCAGATGAATTGATTTTGGAATGTTCTTTTGATGCTCTTGCCCTCTATTTCTCTACTCTTCTTCCAAGCTCTCTGCAATGTGAGTGCTGCTGGCCACATGGATAAGATTCAGCTTGCAAAAATGTATGCTTGCAGCAAGGAAGACTTACCCTTTAACCTTTAGCAGCCATTTCCTCTGAAAAGCACAAGTTTCATTTTCGCTTACAGTGAAAAACGTGTGGAGGGGGAAGGGGAAGAGAACCTCATCTCTCTAAAACCGCCGAATGGTCCTGTTTTCATCCTCTGAGCCAAACTTCACATAGCTCTTTTTGCATTATGCAGTGTGCCCTCAGGAAAGAGATCTGGCAGAAAAAGCAGATGCAAACTCTCTCGTTAGTCTTGAAAGACCTGGTCTTGAGCATTTGGGGTCAATCCCCTTCAGCGGGTTCATTTTTCTTCATTGCAGTTTCATGAATTTGGCCATAAGCAAAAAGCAGGGTTTAGTTAAAAAAAAAAAAAAGTCCTATATAGTATTCATTAAACAAAATTGAGAATTGCATGCCATATTGGAAAAGTCAGGAAGGTAGAAGAAATTCCACATCCTTGCAATATATTGAAACATATTGCAATCAGTGTACTGTAGCACCAGCATCCAATGGGGCCATACTCTCATGCTGGTAGTTCTAAAAACAAAGACAGACTTTAACTTGAAACTCTTGTGCCCAAGTGCCTTTCTGCCTAGAAAATGTGGGGGTTTTTTTCAGATCTGACATGACTTGAAAGATGAATAATAACATACAAGAACTATCAACTTTATTGCAAAGTCAGTGATTTCTTTTAACCCCACTCATCTTTCTAATGGTCAAATACCATTACCAAGAGAGAAAAAATTTAGTTGCAACTGCAAGGGAAGTCAAAGCCCCCATCCCTATTGCTTTCTGAGCTCCTGTCCTCCTCCTTGGAGGTTCCCCAGGCCAAGCATTGTGTAGGGTGATGGTGCAGCATGATGAATTTCCCTATAACCCTCATCTTTACCGTAGCATTTTTGTGAGCACCAGTGAGTGGTTCCGAGTTTTTTCAGTCTGAATTCTTCCACAACAATCAAAATGGCTGAAATAAACTGACTTATCCCCTTATCAAAGTGTACTCTTTCACCTTGCCCGGTGTCAAGACCTGCAGCCAGCTCTCTGTGTCCTGGAGAAGGGCTGTCAGGTGGCCCTGCCCTTCTGCAGGTTTTCCCCAAAGGAGGGTGCCCACGAAGATGCTCTTGCCTCCCATGCCCCAGGAGCCCTCCTTCAGAGGCACCTCAGCCCCAGGCATGGCCTCCCTGAGCCGCTTCTGCCTTCCTTGGGCTGCCTCCTTCTCCACATTGGCATTTCTCAAGCTTTTGTACATTTTTAAATATGAGCTCTAAGGTGCCCACCTTCCTATAAAAGCTTTTGAAATTATTTTTGAATGAAAAGTGTGTGATCTTATGAAAAAATTCACTTTCAAACTTTCTATCAAAACAAGTATCATCGTATTTTTCTCATGATCGCCAAAAGAGGATCTGAATGGAGCCATTGGTCCCCCAACTGCAAGGACACCACTTGGTCACCAGCCTTCTGTCACATACACATTTTAGGGACAGCAACTCCTATGACCTTTCTCAGCACCCCCTAAGCCCTGCTAAGGCTCTGCTGTCTTTGCAGAGGTGAGCAGAGAGGAGAGCATCCCCTCCCAGGCAGCAAAGTGTGCTGAACACAGTGCTGTTGCTGGTACCTTTCACGAGGGGTCATTGTATACCAATATGCATATAAATCACAAAATACCTGGAGAAAAAATAAGATATCATGGTAAGCAACATGAAGAGATTTGACTGAAACTAAAAAGCATTCTGGTGAAATACGAATATGTGAGAAATTCCCTCAATTTATTGTGAGCTAATAGAAAATTATTAATTCTTGAAAAAAAAATTTTTTTTTTTAAGGAAAGTGTAATGGATTAATTCTCTCATGAAAGTCGACATAAATGACTCAGTTGTGTGGGAAGAAGGTGTAAAGGAGGGAGTTGACTGTGTGAGAATAGAGAGTGCATAATGTATTAGCATCAGCAACACAGCCTGATGGGTGAAGGCTTTTATACTACCTCTCTATTGATAGGTATTTCAACCAGCAGTAAAAAACTGCTCTTGACACTCATCTGCAGGGGAAAATATCCACATAGTCTTTGCTGTAGGACCAATTAGCCTGTGAAAGCAGCTGGGGGGAGGAGGGAGGTGCGGGATATAAATGCGGGATGCATCCACACTTGATTACTCTAATGAAATGTCCATTGATTCCTATAGATTAATGTGAGAAGAACGGCAGCTGCGGAGTGGCTAACACCTCTAGGTCAGCAGCTCTGTGTGTGTGTGTGGACGTGTGTAATGGAGGGGGTAGCACAGAGCCAGACCAAGGTAGACAAGAGAGGGTTAGTGCGGCTGCAGAGGGAGAGGTGCTGAGGTGCGGGGACGTGACAGCCGGCGATGGAGGGAGATCTGCGGGAGGCCACAGCGAGGGGCTGCAGGGACAGCGCGGTCCCTCCCTGCCTCTCTCGCTGCCGCTGCCCCTCGCTCCCGTTTGACTTTGCTGTAAGGCAGGCTGAGCTCACAGGTCATCTGTTTTTGTTAGATTAATTTGATTCAGCATGTAGGAATAGAGGGCTGAGCGGGCTAATGGCTCTCTGCAGGTGACATTGGGAATGGTCAACAGTCGCATCCTCCTCCCCCATCCCTGCGACTGCAAAGAGAAGTCCCCGACGAGGGGCTCCCTCTGTGTCGGGGATGCCGGTCCTGCACCGCAGCCCCCGCGCCCGGCATCGCCTCACTCCGGCGAGTTCCTCACGTCTCAAATACTAATCCCTTATCTCTTGCACCGTGTCATGTAGAAGGACTTAATTACA
Source organism: Pipra filicauda (assembly GCF_003945595.2). Classification (NCBI taxonomy): domain Eukaryota; kingdom Metazoa; phylum Chordata; class Aves; order Passeriformes; family Pipridae; genus Pipra; species Pipra filicauda. The sequence continues at coordinate 3,423,718 of NW_024104976.1, read as the reverse complement.
ATAAGGGGCGAGGGATTTGCTGAGTGACTGCAGTGCTTGGCGCGAGGCTGCTTTTATTGCACAGGGAATGGAGTTACCGGGGACCCTGCCATGATTGTCACAAGAGATGCACTGTATCCCCTCATGCAGTAATTCTTGAGTTTTGTTGTTGAAGGTGATGTGCAGGCAGCAAGCTGCCTCCTGTGCAGGGGAAGCCTAGAGGAGCGACCCACAGTGTGGCATTGCAGCCATAAATTGCCCTGTGAGAACAGACTGATATGGAAATATGAAGGGGTGAAATATTTAGGCTGGGATTCTGGAAATTACATTTCAGATTAAACAAAAGTATCTCCAGGCCAGATTCTCGCTGAGATAGCATCCCACAGTTGTACAGGTTGTCTGGTTCCTCTGGTCAATAAGGAAATAATACAATAAAGGAAAATCTGGCTCTTACTTACTACTGAGGATAAGGAATCTTGTAACTGTATTGCATTATGAGGAGAGTTTGATGTCTTCAATTAAGAACACAAAATAACTAGATGCATTGTGACTGTTGTTTCAGTCATTTTTAGTGCACACTTTACCACATCACTGTAGTACTTAGGAATTCAACATTTGCCAAAAATTTAAGAAACAATGTTTCTTAGCGATACGTGCAAATGAGGTCAGGCAATTTTAAGACCCACGTGGCCCTGCAAAGACCAGGGTCCCCCAGGAAGTGTAAAATCTGATGTTGGGTATTGAAATTCATGGTGTATTATGCTAACTCTGGGTGAAATATGGATCCTAACTCTAAAGCAGGACTTTGAGCAGCCTGCTCTCGGTTTGGCAGCAATTGGCAGCACTTACATCAAATGCCAAAAACTGATGGTAAGAGACAGTCTGTTCTCTTGTAAATGTGCATGTAAACATGGGCAGAAAGAGATTCAAGTCTGGGACAATGCAGAGGTTTTCCCAAGGAAAGCTCTCTGCTGAGCCCAGCCCTGCCAGCACCAGGGCTTCGGCATCTCTGCTGTAGAATTAATCCTGTCTTTGTGCAATCAAGTGACAAAACTTTTCATCACCATCTGCAGGGCATAATTTATCCTTGAAAGCACAAATAAATACGAACACATGGTGTGCAGGTTGCAGTATTTCCCCAAGACCACTCCATAACCCCTCACCCCTAACAAACCCTGCTCCTTCTTGGCAGGTACACAAACCCCACCGGAGAGGGTGGCTGGGACTGTGTCTGTGTCTTTCCTGTGGCCTCAGTGTCCCCAGCTGGCCCACCTGGCAAAGGGCACTGTGGATGGGCAGAAGGGAGTTGGCCTCAGTGTGCAGTGTTGAGCTTCACTACTGCAGTCAGACCTCCCCAAACATGCTGCAACCTCTGGTCACTATAAAACACAGGCTTTTAGTTGAAAGGTTTTATTTCTGTCTGTTCAAGAACCTGCTTATCAAGGTTTTCTCTTCCTAGTTCAAGATTTTTACTTCTAGTTAACTAGTATTTTACTGTTATGCCCTCTCCTGCAGGAATGCCTCGCTTTTCTAAGATAAATAACTGTATTCAAGCAAATTTTTGTCATGCTGCTTTTCCAGAGCAGCAGGACGTACAGTGTGCTGTCAGCGTAGATGCAGTATGTGTAAGGAATTAAAATGCAGTGCCTGGGTACGTGTGGCCACTCCTGTGCACGGGGTGCATGGGTGTGTGCAGGTGGCTGTGGCAGCAGCTGGGGCACTGGCAGAGCAGGCTGTCCCTTTAAACCTGGCTGGTGTATTTTTAGAAAGCATAAATAGGCTGCATTCTGCCACTTACTCACTATCCGAGACATAAAAAGGAAGGGCTTTCTGCTTTCTTCGAGTCTCCTTCCCCTGCTGGCACCATGTAAGTCTGTCTTTTAAGCAGTACAGGTCCACAGCCCCTTTTTTTTTTTTTTTTTTTTTTTTTATTGAGAAGCTGCAGAACTCTAACCGGTGGTTCAATAAATTGTATTACATCCCCTTCGTACTGAATGCCCTACAAGCTTTGGCTTTCCATGTGTAATTGCAAGCTGTTATTAGCCCAGAGCTTTGTCCGTTACTGTGCCACACTATTGCTGAGCGGTCAATTTTTTTCCCCTGCCATTTCCTTTGCTCACACCATGCTGACCACGTTGGCCAGGGGCTGCCCGAGGTTTATAGTGCAGCATTGATTTTTCTTTTCTCTCAATACTGACAGAATCATAGATCCAAGGCAAATAAAGAAATGCATTCTGTGGTGATGAAATGTCTTTCGTTCAGCCTGGATTGAATCAAAGGCCATCGCAGAAATGTTCTACTCTAAAATGCTAGTGAAGCTTAAGGCATTGTTGGAAAATGAATTTTCCATTTTCTTAGCTGTAATTTGAATTCTCGAATCACTGTGCTAAAAATAATCAGATAAAACTGAATATAGACTGCAAGCCTATGTAAAATGTTATTTGTTAGGTTTTGCAAGCTGCTGCAGATGATATGAAAGGAATCTGGCAATAGATCAGAAAAGTAATTGCTTAGGTGGATTTCTAGTAAGTATGTTGCATTACTCTGAATACCAAGGTATAAGATGACTTCTCTATAACTCATACACAACATGGTAAATAACCAAACCATAAAGATACATTTTGCATATCTACTGGAGGGAGATATTTCTAATAAAAAAAGAATGACCCTATGTCACCTACAGCTCAATGATGAGTATTTTTTACTTTTTTGGAAAGGTTCTTAAAGGTTTGGGGTCTTTTTAGATAGACTGGTGTCATTGTTCCTGTTTACAGATGGAGATCTAGAAGTAAAAAGAGTCTGTGGGGACAGAGTAAAGTCACACAGTGAATATCTGGCAGGGCCTGGAAGAGAACTTTGAGCCTCAAAAGCTTAAAACCATTTTTAACGCAAAATAAAAATAGCCATAATTTTCATGACATCTGTGGGAAAGGGTCATTCCCTGTGACAGTCTTCCCAGCACAGGCTGTCAGAAACCAGAGGTGGCCCCAGTCTGCGTGGCTGGCTGTGCTGGCACAGAACTTCAGCTTTCCATAGAAAGGGAGTGCCTTGACTGATTTTTAGGCAAATATCATTTCCCATAACATAGAGTCAATTAAGGAACCCAAACCTGTCATCTTGAAAAACAGAAGACAGAACCATGTAGTAAGGATTTCCTAATATTTTGGTGTTTTCTTTTTCTTTGTTTTTCTGCATTATCAAGGTTCATGACAAGATCTGGTGTATGTGGCCATTACAAATTTAACCCAACTCACCATCGAGGACATCAGTACTTTCATCCTGCTCTTTAAGTATGGTGATGAGAAGGGGTATGATTTTTTTTTGCCAGGTTAGATAATTATAGGTGTCATGTATTTCATGCAGTCCAGAAAACATCCCTCAGATTTTCATAAGTTCATAATAAGTTGGGCAGAAAGACTGAGCAGAGGATCCTTGTGTCCTCTCCTTCACAGGACACTTCCCTCTGTGGCCCTGCAAAGGTAAAGTCCCAACTTCTACAGGGCCCAGGGTAAATGTCACCTTACCTGGCAATCCAAAATGTTCTGACTCCACACTTCAGGGAGATCCCAAATGTTTCACTGAGAAGTTAGTGCAAAAAAAAAAAAAACCAACCAAACAAACAAACAAAACCCACAAGAGAGAGGGAGAAGGAAAGGGTACCCAGAGGATAGAAAGAGTGGAGGAGAGGAGCATTTATAAGTGAAAATAACAGATGGATTCAGCAAAGTTAAAACTACAAATTAAAAAAAAAAAATATATTTGCACATAGCCCTTGGGCAACATTGCATTAATTCCCTAGCTTTGGACCTTCCTTTTTCTCCTTTCTTAATGACTACACATTCGATATCAATATGCACTGGTTTACAGCTATTTCTTCACCATCGCGTTCCTGGCAATGCACAATAGATCTTTACACTGCAAAACAAATCAGACTATTTTTCTTCACTGACAATCCAAAAAAATTCTGGAAAAAAAAAAAAAAATTGGGTCGAATTCTGTGTCATATTCAGCCATAAATCTTTCTGAAGTTTTTTTTTTTTTTTAAATCAAAAGACTACTAAGAATTCCTTTCTCTATCCCAAATTGTGCAGTAATTTTCTCTACAAAATTTCTCAAAAGGTTACAGTGGGACTGAATCTGTGTTGCTCACTGTAAAAGACTGTGTTGTGCTATGTGACTAAGTGCTATGTGACTTTCATTTGTAACTTTTAAGAATGCTCCACAGTGGAAACAAAATCAGGGCCATCTCCCGACCATTTGTCTTCTCAAGTTGATTCTCCCATAAGGTTCCAAAACCTCCAATTTTGTCCCACTCCATGGTGGGACAGCCTCATGGTGTTCAGTAATATGTAAAACTATACCTAAGAAGGCTCTGCAACCTGATTTGAAATCAGCTGCAAACCAGTTCAAATCCTGGAAAGTGTTGATCTGTCTAAGGATCCTCTGTATTAGATCTGCAATGATTTTCAGATCTTGCACCCATCGTGGATATCATTATACAGCTACCATAACTGTTTCTTTTTAACTAAACCTTTTCCAGACAAATTAACTCAAATATTTTCCTTGCTGGTGTTCCTGGTGCAGGTGAAGGATACATCTCAGCAGTAACCAGGATGAGGGACTGCTATTTGGGTGTGTTGAAACCTTCAAAATTCACTTGCCAGGATTTTTGACAGCAGATTTACGTGGAGATTTAAATTCAGATTCAGGGCTTCTATTTTGGGCAATATCTCCAATTAGAAGCTGGATGAGATAAGGAGTGGACTTTTAAAAGTGTTAGTAAGCGGGTGACCATGGATCACACTTGCAAAGCTACTGGGGGTACAGTTGTACAAGGTAGGAACAAAATTAAGATGTGTGTAACACTAGGAACACAGCTGCCCTTCTGCCTCTCTCTATCACTTTATGGATTTGTGACATCACTTATGGCTAAAATCCAGACATTGCTCTGTACAGGCTGCAGTCAGGAATCCCCACTCTAAATTCTAGGAAGGGGAAAGCGAGGAGAATCTACAAACAGGATTAGTGTCAGGGAATGCAAGCGTGATGAATACTTCCACATATTACCAAATTGTATATAATAGCCTAAGTTTGTAGGAAATAATTGTCAGGGGGAAAAGCTGTTAATTGGATCGTATACGAAACGTAATGTTTTCTTAATGTCTCAGCTGGTGCATAAGTGCTTGTTGACTGGTGCCTGATCTCTGTGTTTTTTTCAAATGCCCACGCTAGCAAGCAGCTATGATAATTAATTTTTAAGGGGGATGAAAAAGATCAGCTATGCTTGAAGTCCCAAATGGTTGTCTTTTCTCTGATCCACTGGGTTCACAGCTTTAAGTGTAACAAGCAAAAATGCTTGAACAAGCAAAGAGCAAGGGAAACTAGAGTGGCATCAAAATGCAAAGCAGCTCCATCATAATCTGCTGTTGAGTGGGGAAGCACCATTCTGCTCTGAGCAAGAGCAGTTTCTGGTTTAAAATGACAGAAAGTCAAAAATAATTTAAGATTTGTGTGGCTGTAAGAAAAGAATGTTAGTAATGATGATTGCAGCTCTACTGTAAAAATAGTGGAGATCTGGCAGGAGCTGCCAGCTTTGGTTGGTTGAGGGGCCAAGTGTGTGGCTGAGTTTGCAGCTGGTTCTGCAGGAGGCACCTGAGCTGGAGAACAGGGCCGGAGCAGTGCTGTAACCTAGGGTATGCTCAGTTTGTCTGTACAGTTCACATCCTTCATTAGAATGTAATTTGCATTTCCCCTACTCTTTGAAATCTGCTGAGGGGAATGCAGTCAGGTCCCAGCTGCTTTCAGAAGCTGCGGCAACGCCGCTCACCAAGTAAGGAGCATTCACTTGTGTTTTGCCCATCTCTGCCACAGTGTCCTCTGTACTGGCAGCTGCCTTTGGTGATTTGATGATCCTCTGCAGATTTGGCCCACAAAACCCATGGCAGCAGCAGAAATTCTTTACGTGTATGGCAAAATAGAAAGTTGTTTTGTGAAGCACTTTCTCTTTAGAAGAACATTGTATATGTAAAGCCCAGCTCCCTTTTGAGGCGCTCATCTTCCTCAACCTCTGTGAAAGTCATCCTTCAGCAGAACATCAACAAGGATTCTCTGACATATTCGTGTTTAATGGTCCTCACCCTACAAACACTGAAACTGTCTGGGGAACTTGATCCTTTCCTGTGCAAAGGTCCCTGCAAAGCTATTCAGTACCTTCAGCCCTTCCTGGTTTGAAACTTTCCTCAGCACCTTGTCCAGCCCAAAAGGTGCACACTTCTAAACAGCTGCCAATGCACATAAATTTGCATAAAACAGACAGAAAACTACCGAAATTATGATGTTCATTGGGATGTTCTGTCCAAATTGAGACTTTTAAGCACTAATAATAATTAACTACTTTCTTAGCAACGAAAAAGTCTTAAATGCCTATTTACTTAACAGTCCCCTAGGGTGTCTTTGTTCTGAATGGGCTAAAAAATCTTAGCTGCAAAATAAGCAGGCGATTCCAATCAATAGAGCCAGAGGACTATATTGATTACCAGAACTCCATTCTTTAGTCATTAACCCTGTGAATTCTTTACAAAAGCCATACAGGACAATTCCTAACCGCTATACCATTTGAGGAGTCATTCAGATATTTGAATGTCATTAAACTTTCATAGCTTGTTTACAGCCCCTTCAGCCTTGCCTGAAGGATTGTGCTCCGAGACTTGCTGCCACACAGCCCTGCTCTGCCCAGCTGAACTGACAAACAGCATTAATCAAGCCCAGAAATTTCCTCTGCAGATATGTTTTTCTTGTTGGTTGTTGCTAATGTTGCTACAGAGCAGGGAAACAGATCATAGAAGGAGTGAAATAATATTCTTCATTTTTTCACATTCCAGCTTCAAGCCAGAATACTCTAGTTGATGATAGACACAATTTTTATCCATCCTTGTATGGAAAACTACTTGTACACCCTGTAAGTCCCTATCTCTATACTGGATGTCACTGAGCTCCATATGTGGACAGGAGAGGAATGACACAAAGTGGGGCAGCGGAGAGGGAAGGCAACAGTGAGGTGGGAAGGAGGAAGAGAAGGAAGTGATGCTGAGAGAGCTCCTCAGGTTTCTCCACCTCCTTCCCCTCACCGGGTCCTGCGGGACCTGCCCCCATGACACCTCCCTCTCAGCAGCCCTGTATTTAAGAGAAGATTCTCGCATTTCAGATTAAGAAAGTTCATGACACACGGTAATGGCTCTAAATGGTAAATTGAATCACACAGTCAACAATTGAATAGAAGCATCACAAATGAGCCAAATGCCAGCAATTTAAGGGAATGCTGAAGGACCTCCCAGCAGTCACGAGGCCTCTGCAAAGACAGGCACTCTTACTCTTCAAAGTTCAGGTGGCTTTAATGGTATAGAACATGTAATGTTCTTTAATGTAGTGTTTCCTTGCTATAGAAACTGTGAGCTGCCCAACGTCTTTGTAAATATACAAATTGGGAGTGATTATTTCTGAATGTTTTCTTAATGGTTTATATAAATTTCAGCCACAGCTTGTCCCTGGGTTGCTTGTTCCAGCTGTTCTTTTATTGGTTATGGCTTTGACCCAATGCCCGCTGGATATGGGGGTTTGGCTTAGGCTGTGTTTGTTACACAACACAAACATGAGTTTGTTCCCTGCTTCACACTGTACAAAAAAGATTTTAGCCACAACACAGCAGATGAACATCAAGCAATCATTTGAGCTGAAACTGAGGATCCTGTTTTGAAATAAAGAAACAGTTTGAGAAATACACAAGAATCTGCCTAAATACTTGCAAACAGAGACTGTAACTTTAGAGTAATAACTGAGCAATATGCCTACATTTAGATGCAAAAATTGTCCTCTATCATTTTTGCAATTAGTGTTTGATCCACTTCAATGTTCTGTTGTTATCTTTATCTATTTGAAAACTTCCCAAGAGAGCTATAATGAGCCAGGGCCATTTTCATGACTATTGATTTCATGGTTAAAATTATAGTATTTGATTGTTATTTGACCAAACTGAGATTATTGTATGTTTTGAAAACAAGAGCAGCAACAGTAGAAGTCATGTCCCTAGAAAAGTACAAAGTTAGGAACTGCTGAACAGCCCAACTTCTCCTGTGATGCTGCAGTGCTCTGCAGAAGCCCTTCTCAGTGCTGCCCCTTTCCAGACAGCAAGCAGAAGGCACACAGAGCTTCAGTGACCTTTCCAATGTCACCCCATGTATCATGGCAAAGAGTGGGATAGATTTCAAGTATCCTTTCTCCCAGCCAGTGCCCTCACTACTGGCACCCATTTTCCTGTCTGGGAAATGCTCGTTCCTGTTGGCAACACTTTTAGGACCAAAAGCCTGGATTTCATTATAACTCATAGTAAATATGTAGGTACTGGACAACCATTTATGACGTTTATTTTTCATTGTCAAAATATATTTAGAAAATGTTGCTAAACCCAAGGACTTTCTGCACCCTCTGGTTCCTGCTTTTCAACAGACTAAACCAATCACAATTAGCAATGGATTTTAGATAAATCAAAAAATGCTTTAAGCGAATTCCTAAATGTGATAAGAACTCCAAATATCTTTTTGAATAGGGTGTTTCAAAGGACTGCTAGGACTAAATGGCCCTAGTGCATCATGTGAATAGAATCACCTTTTCTTTGCACTTTGTTTTATTCTTTTTTTTGGTATGAGATCTCTCTGTATTTTACGAAACAAAGCGTATAACTCACCATCCTTTCTTTTCTGATCAGAATGGCAGAGTTGTTGATTTTCAGGTTGTGTTGACATTTTGAGCTTTGTGAAATCCAATAAGGCTACAAGTATTTCCTAGCAAAACTGTGGGCACCATCAGGGACAGGTAGAGAAGTGAAGCAGGAGGTCCCACCCCAGCAAGCAGGAGCTGCCTGAGTTGTTAATAACTCCTTGTAAAATGGGGTGAATGTAGGTGCAACTGCCATGTTTTTACCTTTTTCTATCAATGCCATGGAAATCATCATCAGTTTAACAAGTGAATTTAAACATCTTGACTCCAGTAGTTGCTGCCGACTGCATCTTCAGAGCCAGGAGCACTTTGACATCCCATTTTCTTCAAGCCGAGTCACAGGTCAAAGGGCAGTAAGACACCTTTCCCCCGCTGCCAGTGATGTGCCTCCTTGAAATAAATCAAAACTCCTGTCCCCAGAGAAGCAGGTGGGGGCTTTTTTTGTGTGTCTGTGTGGGCAGGATGGTTTGGCTGTGCCCTTGCAGGGCTTCTGTTCGTCATGAGAGGTCCCTGTGCTCAGGGCTCTCCAGAGCATCACTGTGCCAAGCCTGACTTCCCATGCCGTGGCCCCTGGCCAGGGCTGAGCTTCCAGTCATGGGAGACAGCCCTGAGAAATGCATACAGCTAAATACACCTTGTGCATTTAGAGGCTCCTCCGGCTTGGATCAGTGTGTCTCAGGGAGGACCACAGTATCCTGGGGGACACAGGGGAGGGCAGATGGAGGTGATGAAGCCCTCCTGCACCCAACCAAGGAGGAAGGGAGCACTGACCCACTCTGAGTAACATCTTCCTCTATGTTTAGCAGAGGAGAGTTGGCTGTTTTCCTGCCCTCTGCTGCCCTTTTACTTAAAAGTCTGACTCCTGGGAATAAGTTCTGAAGTGAGGCTGCAGGAAGACCCTGATTGCTCATGCCAGTGCTGTATCCATACAGAGCTGAGGAGAGGACCAAGCTTTAGACATGCAAAGCATACAGGTGATCCTCTCGCAGCTTGTAGGCAGAAGTGCCCACAATGGCTTAGTCAGGACGAGAGGAGGAACATGTGCTCAAAGCTGTGTATGCAGCTCAGCAAATCACTGTGGCCCTCAGGACTCTCTTTGCATCCACTACCCGCAAAATATCAGTTGTCAACCCAAGAAAACATTCCCCTCCAAAAGTGCTGAGTGCTGCTACTTCCAGCTCTGAAAAATCTAGGCCATTTAGCAACAGGTCTGTGCCCTCCGATCCCAAGAGAGATGCTGGTACTGCCACCCTGCCATTCTTGTGAGCCAGAGACACTTCTGCAGAAGAATTAGGTGCTTAAAGCCTTGTTCTGATTACATCTACTCCAACATAAAGCACAGTAACTTAACTCAAGCCAACAGTCACCCCAGTGTAAAACAGGATTGTGGCGGGTCAGAAGCTGGGTTGTAATCCTCTCCTTGCCCCAAAATAAATTTTCTTCTTGGCAGGCAGAGCTTAATGATAAGTGTTCGATCCTGCCTCGTACGCAGCTTAGGAGCATGAGATGGGCAGCCCTGGGAGGGCTGCTCTGCATTCCATGGCTGTCCAGGCAGGGACCATCCTCAGGGCTGCACAGGGACCAGGCTGGGCTGCTGCCAGGGGCTCACAGGGAGCAGCCCCTGCAGTCAGAACTGCTGCCAATGGTGACATTTCAGAAGGTTTTACCTTGTAGAGGCTTCATAAATGTCACTCCCCGCTGAAAGTCCTGGTGGTGGCTATGCTGAGGGGAGTTGGAGCCAAGTGATTCCCCTGGAAGGGACGGCCCCATGTGGGTTTCTCCATCACTGTCACACATATCTCTGAAAATATTTACTTACAGTTTGAAAGGAAAATGGCTTTCTGAGGCCATTATTTCTTTCTCCCATCTGCTGTCATAAAGGTCTTTGTGATGGAATGATGGAGGATTTGTCCCCAGAAATAGACAGAGCAGGAAATGATACCAAAATATAAGGCCAGCTCTAGGTAGGGCAATGTAAGATCACGGTGGTGGCCACTCTGTATATGCAAAGGCAAAAAATACCAACTAAAAATAAACAGGTAAGATAAGCACTGATATTTGAAGGACTTGGAAACTAGATTTGATTAAAGTTGTGGGTTTTTTTAACCCATCTCATTTTTTCTTGTATTCCTTTCTGTCTAGTTTGCACTGCAGCCTCAACACAGAGCAGTCTGTTTATCATTAGTAAGATGTAGTGTATATTAGAGCAGCAATAACAGTAAGTCATTTAGAGTGTACGTCACAGGTTACAAAGAAAATAGGGATGCTATTTTATTATGCTGAGGCTATAAAGCTTACACTAATACAAAATATTGCTGGCAGTCACCTTGTTTTATTCTTCTTTTAACAACTTACTAACAGTGTGTAAATATAAAAGGAAACTTTGATTTTTCCATCCGGATACACTGAAAACTCTTTCAATAAAAATACTAGGGTGCATTTAACACTGTGACCAGAAATATTGAAATTTGACAGTTAGGAGGTTAAAGGTTTCAAATTTATACACAGAGGTGTTTTGCTCCTGTCATGGTCATAGCAGCTTGCTCAGAATAACCCCTTTTGCTTACTGAACCTTTGAAAAGCAGAGAACATTAAGCAATACATCTTGGCAGATGCCCTGGGATTTCACACCACCAGCAGAAGCCCATAAGCACACAAAAAGTGAATCTCTTAGGTGAAAACTGGTCAAGCCTTTCTCTGTTTCTGCACTGTGTGCTGGCAAGCAGCTGTCCTGCACTGCTGCTGCCACCATCCTTTCCGCTAGAATTAAGGCAGTTTCTGTAATTTTCAGGTATAAGGTGCTACTGCTTTTAATTTCCACATAGATCACTCAAAAAGGTGTCATCAAGAAAAGAGGAGCCCTTACTGAGAGGTAATGGCATCAAATAAATAGGTCTTTTACATTTCTACCATAAAATACCCTCATAAAAGATAAAACAAAATGTACTTTGTGCCCCAAATGTCAAGATTTTAGGTATCTTCTAGTCTCTATTTTAGGGATTTCAGCCTGTGGTAAATACCTATAGGACAGTATTTACCTCTCCACTGCCATCTCAGAGAATAAGCGCAGCTGAGAACAAGCAAGGTACACCATACTTCCAACTTATTTAAATTATATTTTCAAGCTGTACAAAAGAAAAAAAATACTGTGTTGATTTACTGAGAAACCATCCCCGTGTAGAGCTGCTGGAAACATTACAACCCTGGCAAACCAGCAATTAAAATGATCAACTTTCCTTTCTTTGATTTTTCATATCATAGCATGTAGGAGAACCACTATGGGCATTTCTTTTGATACTCACCATAAAACTGTCCTCATAAATATTACTACAAATACGCAATGGCTTTTTGGCTGATGTTCTGAAAACAATTACAGTGAGCACACATTTTTACACACAAGCGTCGCTGCGACATTAATGTACCCCCCTTACAGTGGAGCACCCCCTGTCCCCTGGTCGGCACGGTGGGGCTGGCAGAGGGGATGCTGCGAGGCAGGGAGCCCAGCTTGTTATGTGTGCTCCCTGCTGTCACTCCAGGAGCTTGAGGAATTTAGGGCTAGGTCTAAACTCAGGTTATAGCCCCTATTCACTTCAAACTGAGGAGTGTGCAGCCTCTGCCTTTGTCGGTTGTGGGACCCGCACCAGGCACAGGGCAAAGCCCATCTGTTTGCTCAGGGCTTTGCCTGGGGTGGCAGTGGTGGGACGTGAAGTAGCTGGTGGGAGATCCTGCTGTGGACTGAGTGCTCTTACAGTGAAGCAACAGCAGGCAGGAGTGCAGGAGCCAGTTGCACACGGGATTTTAGCAGCTTAGTGAGTATGTGAGAGTCACTAATTTGTTCTCTGGTCCTGGAAAGGAGCAGGTGGCTGTGCTGAGGCTGCACAGCACTGGCCCCCTTCAGGGTGTGTCAAGACTGGGTGCATCTGAGGAGAGGGACTCTGTATCATGCTGCACAGATATTTATTGTGCTGCAGGAGTGGAGGCAGGAAATGGTGTGGGGGAAGTATGCAGAAGGGATCATGTTGTACCCATAAGTGGTTTGGGCCTCCCAGTGTGCTGGAAAGTAAGGGGAAGTCACTACATCTCCTGCAATTCTTCAGGGGGTCTAGCTCTGTCATACCCCAGCAATGATGAGACTGGAGGTTTGACTTCACACATTCTTTCAGGTGTAAACACCCACCCAGGCTCAGGCACTTGAGAGTTGAGGATTCTGTACCGTTAAGAGAAATTTCACGTCTGTGCAGGGCAGAACTGCATGTCCTGCAGGACTCCAGTTTTTCAGCTGTTGGAGTAGCTGTTAAATTACAGCACCTGTACTAGTGGTGATAGTTGAGCTGAGCTGAGCCATTCTCCCTGCTCAGCCCAGCTCTTCCTGGCAGACAGTTCAGGGTCCTGAGTATCACTAAGAGCCAGCTTAAAGCTGATTGTCAGAGCTACGTGGCAGAGGGGCACTCTAGGCACTGGAGAGAGAAGCTGGATTAGAAAACAACTAAATCAGAACAGTCAGTTAATGCCATTGAAAACATTAAATTCCTCTTTAAGGGCTTCATTGGTCCCCAAGGCTTTCAGTGTGCCAACCAAGTACTAGAAAGAGCCTTTTGCAAGCTTCTTGCATTGGGCGAATCTCCTCTGTGCTGTCTTGAAGACATAGATCATGCAGGCCTTCAGAAATTCAAATTAAGTACTGCGAGGTAAATATATTCTCTAGTCTTGCTATAGTTGGTTGGTTGGTTTGTTTTCCCCAAATATTTCTTTATTGGTCTGTTTTCCTCTCTGGAGCTGAGGCTGGTCAGCAGGAGCCAGCAGCCTTCCTGGGTCCTGGCTCACCTCCGGTACAATCATGCAAAAGAAGCAATTTTTCATTATTGATAAAATGTAATGTCATAATGTCATGGCCTTTCAGGTCATCATCTTTGTAAGTCAGCCATGACATTATCACAATTTATAATGATAACAAATGACCATAATGTTTGCATGTAACTTTCATTGGCTATTGCAGAATTCTAAAACCACTCCTTCAAAGGATGGATTTCATTAACAAGTGAGTGCTATTACATGGTACCAACTGCTTCTACTGGGGGCATTTTGCTAACATGTGGCCTATTTTGTCTGACAGGCAAAATTTATGTACTTAGTAGAAATTTAAGATTTGGTGGCTCTTAGTTAAGTACCGATGCAAATTGAGAGAACATTCTTGCCCTTTTGTGCTATCAAGGGCTTTATAATATGCCTAAATCCTAAGAATTTCTAATAACAGTTATGTAAATATGCACCCCATGAAGATTGCCAGCTGTAAGGTCTGACTTGAGTGTCAGATTCATTCTTGACTGTAGTGTTGGACTTACTTATTTAATATTTCATGATAAACTTAAAAGATTTACAGCTTCAGGAGCTGGTGAGAATCATAGGCCATTTATTTTCATGTGATATTTAGAGGTTGGAGCTCCAGTCCCCAAACACTTTAAACATATTCTTAGCTTTAACATCTGGACTGAGAACATCGCTAGGGTGGGTTCCCTTTGCTCTGCAGGATCAGGACCTCGGAGTAAGTGCACCGAGTTCAATAGAGCTGAATCTGGAGCACTTGTAGGGAGCACTCCGTCAATCTAATCCGTAAATAAATACTCCTCTACTCCTGAAGTCCTCTGAAGCTAATTCATGAAAAACAATGAAATGCCTGGGCACTCCAGGCCTCTTGAAAAAGCACGGCCTGGCTTTTGTATGTACGTGTGCGCACACACACGTGTGTATGAAATGAATTAAAACAAAAATAAATGTTTCCGAAAGAGCAGCTGTGAGTTATAGTCTAACAGACTCCATGACAGGCCACCAGGCAAAAGGACTCTCTGAGCTGCACAATTGGTCCCCAAGGGACACAGTGCCTCAGAGAGGACAAAACAAGAGCTGGGCACTCGGCTGTGCTTTGTTTTGGCCTACGAGGCTTATCAGACCCATGTTGTGAATCATTTTTCATCTGCAGCAAGAAGCTTGCAGGAAAAATTTACCTGTTTTCTTTTTCCTACTTCTTTGGGGCTGCTCCTTTTCTCACTGGAAATTATAAAATTATTGCCCTTATGAAAAATATTAGAATAAGTTTCATGCTTTGTCAGTGTGACTCCAAGGCCACCTGGTTATTATAGCGTTGTCCACTAGGCCATGCAAACATGTAACTTTCTTCCCTTTAGAGTGAATTGTATACAAAATGTCTCATTGTCTGGAGGATCACACTTTATGTGGGATATTGCCCAATTATATTCATGGCCATTCATTTTGTAGGGCTTGAACATCACTCATATGGGGATCTCCTTGTTACTGTCTTTGAAATCTCTACCACGAAGACTGGTTTCATCAATTTTCCAAGCCTACAGGTCTCCAGGTGACCCAGTAAGGTCATTCATGGCAGTTCAGTCTCCATATTTTAAACACCCTAACAGACCATAGGCAGTTGTTTTGTATGCTTAAAAGAGTGTCTTCATTCTCTGCAGCAAAGGGGGCTGAACTCTACTGTAGTACACAGGCACACTTGCATCAAGATAAATTCTTTCAAGTCACTTCAGCGGAAAACTGCTCAGGCTATCAAAGTTAGTATGCACTGCAAGCAGTGAACATTAGCCAGAGTCTTGGGAGATACTGAAAGAAACCTCAGAGTCTGTGTTTAATTGTCCTTCCTGAAATACCTTTTTATGACACATCCCCATTGCTCACTTAATTTGCTCAGTTTAACTCAGGTTTGACTTTCTTCCTTTCAATGCATTGGCAGCCCGGGGGCTTGGTTGTATAAAAGAACATTTTACAAACCCTTAGTGAGATGGCTCATGTTGATTTTAGCACAGCTCCAGCTCTTCTCCTATGATCGATGTCCCCAAAGAACAGATGCATATAGGAATAGGAGACTTGAGTGTGTTTGGTTTGTTTTCTGTCAAATTATGTTACCCCAAAACACTCTTCCCTGAATTTTAAAGCTGATGGCTACCTCAGCTGTTTAATTGGTGTTTTGATGATATTTTATTTGATGACACACACGAGATGTTCCTATGATATCATATCATACCATTGCAACAGTCCATGTAACTTCCCAAGTGGTTTTCATTCCACCACCATTTCATTGCCCTTCAGGACCCTTCAGCTCAGCACTGGCCACTCCCTGCCCTGCTCAGATGAGTCCTCCTACTTGACTCAGTCTGAGCAGAGGCTCAGAGCAGAATCAGAGGATGCTTTTCCAGAAGGAGAGAAAAATCTATAATAGTGCAGAAAGGTGCAAAGACTCCTTTGCATTCTCTGATCCAGCCTCCTTAAGCAGTGGTTTGCAAAGGCACTGTCACCTCTTGGGTTCATCTTGCTCTTGTTTTAGCCAGCCTGTACAGGCTTCCTCCCACCGGATGCTCGTGGTGCCTGAGCTCAGTAACAAGCTGTTCTCCAGCTGTGAGCACTGATCTGCTTTGCTGCACATTGCCAGATTGTTCCCCACCACCTGAGAAATATCCACAAAGAGAAGGCAAAGCCTGGTTTTAGTTTGGCATAACCTAGTTCTCTTGCGCTGCTTCCCTTCGCAGTATGCAGTGACCTGGACTGGGCTCAGGGGTGCTGGAGGATTTTACCAGTAAACAGCAAGGCATGAGTTTTGGAGGAGGGGAGGTGGAGGTGGGCATCACTGCCAGAGCAAAGCCAGAACCACCTGATCCTACCAAAGCGCACAACCTAGTTTTTTCTGAAGACTAAGTAAGAAGGGACATAACATGTAGAATTAGCACAGATTTGCTGCTTTGTCATTAAAAGCGGGTTTGCTGCCAAAACAGCAGCTTTGCTGCCAGGGAATGTCTGTTTGTGCTGTCAGGCCTCGGCTCAGCACAAGCGTGTGCTGCGCTAAAGCAAACGAAAGGGGAATTATACGATATTGAATGTGGGCCTGTCTCTAAATGCTTTGAAAACGTAGGTTATTGTCTTCTGGCATTTCCTAAAAAGCCTCTTGAGCTCCTGTTGGCAACCGCTGATATTGAGGGTACTTTTAGCTGTTTAAGTCTTCCTGTTCTAACAGGGGTCAAAGGGCTGTAAAGATCTTCTCAAAAGGATATAGAAGGAATCATTAAAAGGGAGGAGGAAGAAAGTGACAGAAGGTCAGCCTTTTTTTTTTTAATGGGTGCATCCCCGAGGGGGTCAGACACAGTTGTGCATTATACTCCAGCTCCAGTACCTGACTTAGAAACCTACAGCAAATCTTATTAGCACTTCCATAAGCATAAAATACAGGACAGAGCCCAATGTTCCAGGCAGAAGTAAAAGAGAAAAAGCATGAAATAAGTCAATTTAGTCTTTCAGATGAATTTAAATCAACATAGTGCAAGGATATGACCAAGATGAGGACAAATACTCAAATATGTGCAAGGTATTTTACGGTCCCTGGGAAGCGTGTGCGTGTATCTGTGTGTGTTTAATTCCCTTGTTGATCTTTCTTTCCTTAGAGACAAATTTACTGTATGCTCATTGTTATAGCATGTCATGTAGCTTTTTGTAAGGACTGGTGTAGGGCAAAAAATTTACCTTTTTATGTGACACGGCCAAACAGAATTGTGAAGGTTTTCAGTGATTTCTAGACAGCAAGCAATAAACTGCGTTTGCACCCACACACTTACTGCCTAACACCCCATCTGGTAACATTTCCACGTCTCCAGGAAAGAAATCAATAGCAATAATCTGTGAGGGCCTCATAGGGTGTATATTTTTTTATCGCACTGCTATTTGGAATTTTTTTCCTATCTGCTTACAGCACTAGATTGTTCTTTTTTTGTTAGCTAACATTGAAATCTTGGAGCCATTATTATATTTTCTAAAAAGCAGTAACGAATACTGGGGTCAAAATAATATATTCTAAACACCTATATTCAATAACATCACAGTGTTCAGACAGCAAAGTCCCAGTCAATGAAGGCACTGAAAAATCTCCTACAGTAAGAACCTGTGCATTTAAAATGATATGCTAGCACACATCAAAGACTAGCATCCTAAAAATTCATGATTACTTAAAGATAGTTTATATTATAAGGGATAATATAAAGTTAAAATAAGTTTATATTATCCAGCTTTCATCTTGCTCCAATGCAGAGAAGAAATTGTCCTTATATTCTGAAATTTAGAACTGTGTCACTGTTGGTTTTCTGTGTAAGGAGGAAATATGATGCTTTGTTACTGGTCTTATTTATTGCAGACCTTGTCTGGAATCTAGTATTGAAGCTGTGCTTGATGAGTTGCTGCCTTGAACTTTTCCACTGATCAATGCTGGTGCTATGGCTGCATGAAAGAATAGCTTTCCTGAGGAGAAGCTATCACATGGGAAACACACTACACAGTAAGCTAAGAAATCTGCTATAATCTTGTATGCTTAGGCTTAGAAACGTGTTTCCCAAAAGAAATGGTGATAGTGAATGACCATTTAAAAACTGAGACGTTACGTGAGCAAGAGGTCAGGTCAAGAACAGGGAGGTATTAAAAAAAAGAGGTAGAGGGAGAAAGAAAGAAAGATTGGGGAAAGAGAAGGAAGAAAGAAAGAAAAAAGAAAGAGGCAGAAACCTTCCTTTCACTAACATGATAAGGCACAACTGGACAAAATGCACAGTTGAAGAAGAGGACATTACAGAGCCAGGAGACAGGAATCATATTTCTTCTTCTCCCTGCAGTGACAAATAAAAGGTTGTTTTGATTTTTGCTGCACAAATAATAAGCTTTACTTAGAAACTGTAGCTGCTGTGTTGCTCTCCACAAAAATATTTTTCACTTTTTGTCCTAATGGCCATACTAGAGGAAAGAAAAGGAAGCAGTTCTGTAATCAGCATATATTTTATTTACCCATGGATTGTCCTGTGCATCTTGCAGTGGGGGTGGGATTGACACTCTGAACACAAGGAATGTCCTTTGAAAGTGGGATTTCAGCAGCATTTAGAACGGGTAAATCCATGTCTGTGCTTACCAGGCCTTTCCTCTTGTGCCAAGGCTGCCAGTTGTGATTCTGGGTTTTTTTCACATAGGAGGTACACTGTTATGGACCCACTGAAATCTTTTTTTAAGTCACCAAATCACAACCTCATTTGGTTACCAGCAGGGCACACAGCAGGTCTCTCAGTGCAGTTGGCTTTATTCATGTCTCCCTCTAAATAAGCCAGTGGTAACAAAAAGGAGTTAACCTTTTTGAAGCATCTAGGTGGATGCATAGGGTGTCTTTAGTTGCAAGTGAACATTGAAATCTTGGAACCATATTACATTTCATAAAAAGCAGTAACTAACACTGGGCTCAAAATAATATATCCTAAACACTCATATTCAATAGTTGTAAGCAAAGACGTTTAAATATATAGTTTAATTTTTTTAACTTAGCACCAAACCTAAAATCTCTGGATGAGATAACCTTATTGGTGCTATAAATGATGGCTCTTACCTCATTTTTGCCCCTACAATTCGCTTCTTGTCTGTCTTCATTTGCACTCTGCAATGTTGAGAAACCAAATCTCAAACCTGACCAAATAATAACGTGTAAATAAGGATCTAGCAGATCTAATCACTGGTGGAAAGGATAAATGGGGCTGAGAGTCCTGACCAGCCCATGAATATTGTGAAAAAAATCATTGCTCGATTTCTCTACATTAAGTAGGTTCATAAGGATAGATTTGGGCAGCTAATCTTTGATTTCTGTGTGGTTTTAAAATCTTTTTGTTGATGTCTGCTATTTGTGTAGGTGGAATGAGAAAAATAGCATTCTACTAATTCACATTGTTGCAGTAAAAACGAATCCATGGTGAGGTGGGTATTCAGGTGCCGAGGGAAGGAGGGCTATGTAAACACCTCAGTCAGTGGTTTTTTAGCTGGTGTCCATGGGCTGTGAATGAGAGTACTATAAAAATAACCCAGGATAGCAAGTCCCTTGTCAGCTGGCTTAAATTTTCAGTATAAGGGTCCCTACCTCCAGCAGAAGATTTTAGGTGCATAAACATCGAAGAGATTGCAAATCACTAACGCACAGAGGCAGTCAGACCACTACAGGCACTGAGAACAGTATATTCAGTCAGTATTATCTCAGTCTATTCTTCTAATACTATTGAATTTCGTTTGGTAGTCTAAATTAAAACAGGAGTAAAAATTTAGTATTTTCAATAAAGTTATATTTGAGCTCAGTCTTTGATGATAAATAAGCCATTCACTTACATACATCTGCCAGAGCATTCATAGGAAGCATTGAGCTTAAATGAGTTGTGACCTTATGAGACAGTCTACTGTTTGGAGACTATATAGGTGAATGCTGGGTTTTGAGTCTTGACCTTTCTGTTTATATTCATCATGAATGTGCGGATACTTTTATTCTTTCTGGAAAAGGGCTGTCAATCTCCACACTAATTTTAATGCTGGTGCAATGCAGAACAGTGGTGGATCTTGGCAATAACAATCACCGACTGACTAAAATTAACTAATTCAGACTGCTATGCTAAATTGAGTATGAGCGGGTTTGTTTCAGGCTCGGCATGGAAGCACAGGTGCAGTCGATAAATAGGGACACATACGGTGCCTAAATACTCTCTCTCTTGTTGTGACCTCCCAGCAAAAAAGCTCTGACAAATCACTTGTGACTTTCCAGAGCTGGTCGAGCTGCTGTTCAGTTGATCCGTATTTCTCTAGACTGGAAGTGACAGGAGGAGGCACTGATACTTGTGAGCTTGAAAAAGACTTCAATTCCTGTCCCAAAATCATGGTGCCTTCCAAGGATTGGACATGTAAACCGCTCCTGACCCCTCAGCTGAGGCCAAGGCTTGTTGATCTCTGTCCCTCATCACATCTCCTTCCTTACTTCTGCCACAAAAGTTCGCTGTTGTTCAGGGACCATCTCAGCAAACCTTACACCATGTGGCCCATGAGCTGGGGAGACCCCTCTTCCCCCCTCTGCCCACCCCAAGGAGGCTCAGGTGGTCTCCTTGGAGTGCAGCCTCTGGCAGATTAGCATCCTGACCCATTTCTGCCCCTAAGCTGCTGAGACAGACCACTATGGGAGGTACCAGCTCAAATCACCCAAATAGCAACGCAGAATACAGCCTAAAATTATGATGATCTCATTCCAGGCATGGGATGCTGAGGTACCTATGGGGCTCCAAAGCAGTCACTCTCTGCCTTGCTGGGACAGGGGCATAGAAAGAATTTTATTACGATAAACTCCAAAAATAATGTTCTTTTATAATTTTAACCCACTCTATTGCTGAATAGGAAAAGAAATTTCTATTAGAGCTTTGATACTATGAGCAGAAGAGTTTTGTGCAGGCCAGACATCTGATTCTGAGTGGCAGAGCTGTCCGGACCCCTCATTTCCCTGTGACCATGGGTTTTACACTGGCACCACTTACTCTTCCCCAAAATTCATCCTGGCTTTTGCCACCCCTCCTGCATTCTCACACTCTTTCTCATTCTCACTGAGTGTTTTCCTTGCAAATTATATCTTCTTGTATAACTTCTTTATCAGAAAAGCTTCAGCTGTAGAAGCAATCATCTGAAGAAAAGTAAGAGGGGGAAGAAAGGGGGTTTTCCTTGTCTGCCAAATTTCCAGGAGCCAGGTCAGTCCTAGCAAGTATACACAAAGGCATTTTTCAAGCAAATATTACAGAGCTCTTTCAGTAAAGGCATATTGGCTTAAAAGGGTTCCCTCCAACCCTAATGATTTCTGAGCTTCTTTCACCCAGAATCACTCAAATCAATGCAAGTTTTATTGCTCCTTTCTCCCATGCCAGCCCAAGTAAGCTTTTATTACCTTCTATACCCTGCCAAAGTCTCTGTGACCCCAGCCAGTGCCCAGCTGCTCACTGCTGGCAGCATTTTCCTCTCTGCCATGCCCAGTACAGAGCATTGTGCACAAGCAGCTGCTGACACAGGGTGTGAAAAATACCACCGTGAGGAAGCTTCAGAAGGACTTCTCTTTCTTGTTTCTGCCAATATCTCTGTCCTTGTTTGCTTTACCAATGGAAAGGGGTAAATTAAATTATAGTAAAATGTCTTCCTAAATATGCTTTCTCACTCCTCCTTCATGTATACAAGCGCTGCAGACATAGAGAGAGATTATGTATCCCAAAGGAATTTGGTGCAATATTTTGTAATTCTGATTGAAATGTGTTCTGTCTGGTCCCTATAGTTTAATTTAGAACAATTAAGGTTCAGAGTACATGAGCTTGCAAAGCACATTACAAACAATGGCTGCAGAATAAACTGCAAATCAATCCACACTAAATCACCCTGAAAATCCCTGCGAACACAACAAAGAGGTCTAGATTCACAGTCCTTTAATACAATCTCCTCTGTCTTTGTAGCCATAAGTAGTTCAGCTTCCTCCTTTATGGAAAACTGTCATCAAATTATTTCAGCTTTGGGGTTTTTTCGTTTGTTTGTTACCGTGAATAAAACAATAAAGAGTCATCCTATACGTGTTTATGCAAGCATGTCAAATCAAACCGCAAGAGAGACGCTGCCGCTGTGCTCCATTCTCTGCTCTACCTTGCAATGCTTATTTCTAATGATTGCCTTGCTGCTTTTACACAGGATATAGATGAGCAGCGGGTACTAATATAATTAAACCTGATAAGAGGGTGTCCTGAATATCATGCACGTGCGTGCACAGCCTGTGTAATAGGGCTAGTACATGTCCCACATCAACTTTCTATGATTTTTACATTACCTTTATTACACTGGCTGACACCCATGTTCCTGCTTTTATATGACAGCAGCTTTTCATTAATACTGTACCTAAAACACTATTTTAAGTGGGGTGAAGTCAGGTTAAAAAAAAAAAGTAAAGATCCTCTGATTTCCGCAAAACTAAGATTTTGTTTTCTCTTTGTGCACCCAGAAATCTTGGAAGTGGCAGACAACACATGATGTTTTTCAGCAAATAGTCTTGCATAGGATATTCCCATATTCAGAAGAACGGGCACACATGTAGATTGTTTTGCAATCGTATGTGGCTGTTGGGAGAAAACTGCGATTTGTTTTGATTTTGACTATGAAAAGAGTGGGTGCCTCGGTCCGGCAAGGGTTCTGCACAGTCTCCTTTTCAAACCCCAGACAATAACCTATTCCTCACAATCAAAGTTCAGTGAAGGGAAATGGCTTCCAGGAGAGCACAGTAGCCTGGCCAGCCCCAGAGCAATCGCAGTACGTGACAGAAGGCAAAGCAGGAGCTATCAGAATAATTGCCTCTGGAAATGACCACAGGGGAGGGCCTGATCCAAAACCCCCACTGGTCAATAAGAGGCTGCTGCTGACGTGGGCTCACATCATCAGTTGTTATATCGGAAAGATTTTTTTTCCAGGACAGTGGTTCTGATTTGAATGTTCTTTGCACAGAGCTACAAATACAGATACCCAGCCACCAGATGAGGCAGGGACTCATTTAAGGTGGTGATGAGACTGGCACATGGCTGACATGTCCATCAGCACTTCCTAGGGCTCACATCATCTCTGGAGAACCCCAAAGGTCTCTCTATACTTACCTTATTCTATGCTACCGATATATAAAGAAGGTAGTAAGACAAAATGGTGTTGACATTTTTCCACATCACCACTTTGCTGCATCCTGCAGCAGTTTGTGCAGTGCACTGTTTGTCCCCCTGGTGCAGGCAGTGTCCCCTCAGTGCAGGCAGGGACAGGCAGCCTCATGTGCTACCCTCGCAGAGCGGCACAAAAACCCCATGGCATTGAGGTTCCATCCCCGCAGAGCAGGTGCAGGTTTGTGGATGTTTGTGCTCCGTGCAGCACTGTCATGCCAGGCCTGTCAGGTGTCTCCCATGACACCCCCCCCCCCCGCAGCACCCTGAGCAGAGTGCAGCCCTGAGCCCCAAAATGCCCTCGGCACACATCAGTCACATCCCCATTGTGTGCAGCACATCATGGGTTTTACAGTTTCCAGTGAGGGCGATGTACAGCCTGGCTGAGGCCAATCAATACGCTCCAGGACCATTATCCTATAAAATGCCCACTTATTTAAAAAGGGGGTGGGAGTACAGACCTTCAGTTCTGATCCAGCTCTGTTAAAGTCAACGGCCAAAATCCCATTGATTTTCAGAGGCAAAGAGTTGGCATGTGCTTTAAAATATTCACAAGCCAGAAATAATAGCAACAAGGAGATATAGCATCTCAAAATCATATGCTATGGTCTGCATGATACTTCTGCCATTAAAAATAAACAATCTGCTGTTTAGGAGGAAATAAGGGTACATAAGCAACGGTGTTTTGCAGAGTCCTTCAAAGCAAAGGCAGTGATTATAAGGGCAAGGCATAAAACCTGGGAGGTGTTTTATTTGCGTGTTCTCACACTGGTTTTTGAACCACTTTTTCCCTTCTCCTAGCAAGAGTTCTGCTCAGCCTCGCCGTTGTGCTCATTAGTCTGGTTAAGCTGCACTGCAGGATTCAACTTGTTATTTTAAGTAAAATAATTTAATTAATCTGTTATTCCATAATTATTTCTTTTTGGGAGATAAAGATATTTAATCTGTGTACAACAGCATTTGCTCCTTAACTTGGGAGCCCTGAATTTTAAGCAGAGCCAAACAGATAATTTTCAGAGGGGTATTAGCACAGCACTTCTGTCTGCAGTGGTGTCTGTGTCATGCCCCTAATCCTGCTCCGCTACTGTGCAGAAACAACAGGGAGTGCCGAACTTGCAAAGACCTTTAGGAATTAGGTAACTTCCTCCAGGGTATGAAGTTCTTCTGTCAAAGGTTCCCAGCATCTGTGGGGTTAGTGCTGATTTGTGAGGATTGCATTAACTGATTCTCACTGTCACGGTGCCACTGGTGAAAAGGGAGATGATAAAAGACTTTCCCGATGAAAAAGTGCTGCCATTTTCATTTCAAACAAGGCACTGCTGTGGTTATTTTAGTTTCATGTTCACTGGTACAGTATGGATGAAAAGGAAGCATAAGCATTTTGTTTCGTAGCTATAGAGGTAATGGTTGGTAGCTCCTGGCAAGCCTGTCCTTGGATTCTGGATCATGGGGACAGCTCGAGGGGGGAGTGTCCCTTCGGGGGGGCTCCCCACATCTGTGTAGGTCACATAAGGTGAGGCACTGGGCGTTTCCTTGTTGCTGCTCACATGCAGTGGTTATAGGGACAAACTCCAGACAGTGGGGAAAAAATCACTCTCTTTCTGTGGAAAAATTTCTAAACGTTCTTTTCGAGTTGGAACAATGGGCCCCTTCCTGGGGCCACTCCGAGCCAGCCACACCATGCACACACACCTGAGCCTGGGTTCATGTTCTGCTCTCCACATATCTCTGAGTCTGTGTTTTGACTCATTCAGTAACACTTTGCTATTTCTCCTGTAAAAGCAGCAGTCCTACAGCTTCGTGGGGCTCCAGTACCAAGGAACCATTTTTATCTTAACAGCCAGTGACCCAGGAGGTTTATATATATGGGAGGACACTAACCTTTGGTCTAAATGTTTCATCCTTGTTCTCAGATCAGAGAGGGATTTTTATTTTCCTCTAAACATCTGTGAAATACTTCTTGGCCGTTTTAGAGTCCTTCACATATGGGACTTGAAAAGACACTTCCTTCCCTGTCAGTAGTATTTCAGATGCTTTTATACAAGGAATAACATCAGATGACTATTTGCTTGTGTCTTTTTTAATTACATCAGTCCTTGAATGAAGTGCTTGGCCAGCGGGGCCCGTCCTGCCTGCTAGGTGAGTGCCTTACTCTCTCAGAGAGATGGTCAGGCTCGTGGCTGCTCTCACTGTCTCCAGGGACCTTTCCAAATTGCATTTCTCAACAGGAGGGGTGAAGAGCAATTTCTCTCCTGGCCTCCTCACAAGCTTTTCCCATAGAAGAGTACAGTTCAGTAGCCATAACACCCTGTACACAAACCTCTCAGGCAGAAGTGGAGAAATCCAGGACTCCTTCTGCCTTAACCATGGGGTTTCTCTGGGGAAAAAACAAAACAAAACAAAACAAAACAAACAAAAAAACCCAAGCCAAAAAAAAAAAAAAAAAAAAAAAAAAAAACAAAAAAAAAAAAAAAAAAAAAAAAAAAAAAAAGAGAACAACTGCACCTCTTCCCCCAGCTGTGTGAAAAGGAGAGGCCAGACAGCACAAGAAAGGCTGGGGGATATGAAGAAAAGCACAGCAGATGGAAGATCGTCCCTTTCTTGGACCTCAAGAGGCACCAACCCACTGAGCCTGGTCATGCTGGAGGATCTTCTGACAACATGGACCTGTGCGCATTTGAACTTTCAGCTTTCAAAATAATGTTTAAGTACCTCAGAAATCAAAATGCAGCCAAGTGGTATTTCTGAGGATGGTATTTCTAAAATCAGGAACCTGAATTTCACCTAAACCTCTTTTTGGATCAAGTCTTTGACAGTTTCTACAAAACACTGTGTAAAAAATTAATTCTTTGTGATTTGACAGTTTCCACACTATTTGAGAACACTGTTGTGTAGGAATGGACACAAGTACATGTTTAAAACTTGAGCAAATGCACAAGTGCTCCTTTAAACCTGGGGGCCCATGAGTATGTCTTGAAACTTCCTCTGACTTGACCCGTGCCAGCAGGAACAGAAAGAGGGTCATCTCTTATGCTGTATTCTCTCTATTAATTTTGAGTGTTGTTTTCCTACTCCTTTGAGGTTGCACTGTGTCCAATCAACTAGAAAATTTCCAAGCCATTAGTGTATCCTAAATAGGAAAGCCATGTCTACACATTGCCAAGGAGCAGAAGGAGAGGACACAGTGGCAACATATCAGGGTCCCAGCCAGTGGCCAAGAGGAACCTTGGCAACAACCATGCCCTTGCCAGAAGTGATGGGTACTCCTTCAGGCTGGAGGGTCCCTCCATGCCACATCCCAGGGTGGCAGGGCTGGCTGCTCCTGCTCTGACGCCGGGTAGAATACTAATTTCATGAGGGATTTATTGGAAACAAGACTTCAGATTGAATTATGGTGTAATTATGAACTGGTTTTGTGTGTGCTACAGGACTGGGCAGCTTGCCACTGGGCACAATCCGCTGTGCATCAAGCAACCGCAGGAGAACCTGACAGTGCTGCCAGCCCTCCCCTCTCCCTCAATTAAACACTCCTTCTGACTGCCAGTTACACGAATTAAACTGTTTTATCCTCATTTACAATATCATAAGTGAAGAGCGACAGGCTGAAACCATCAAACACCCTCAGCTTTCAGCAGCCTTATTCCCGCAATGACCATATGCTTGCACACAGTTGTCTTTCTCAGCTGATCTGATACAGAATTAATTGACACTCAGATTTTAGCTTTAACATACCAGCTGTTAGCTTTAAAACAACAATCAGGGTTGCTCTTTAATCAGAAAATGTACTAGCTACCTTAAGGGTCTAATTTTTTTTGACAGCTATGAGTGATTTCTTATGCTTACATGATCCAGGCATAATTTTAGATGAAATTGAAATGCTGTTAAATGTACTGCTTAAAAAAAAACAAACATCATCCCACTCTTTTTCTTTTTGGCTGGATGATGTTTGGCAGTTGGCAGAGAGACAGACGTGGTGCTGGGAGATAAAGGATACGTTGCTGTGGCAGTGGTGCAAGGCAAAGACCGGATTTCCAGCCAGGGAAACCCCACCGTGTCCCACACCAGTCCTGGCTCCTGCCAACCTGCACCCTGACTCTGATGTTTCTGTGAATACCTGGGAAACCTCCTTGGACGACTTCTCAGCTGGTATAATAGAACATGAGTGATTTACCCCAGCTGGAAGAATGGGTTTGAATTTGGCAAATATATTTAACAACGAATGACTGCTCTTAAAAAGCAATTGTATCACATGATAAACTAAGCTGTGAGGGCATCAACTGGACAGTGAATGTGGTTCTCGCAGTACTTAGTCATCTCACATTGGCCTCCAGTTTCTAAATTTGAGCACCGAAGTCTGACCACATTTAAAAATATTATATTTTTTCTTTTTTTTTTTTTTTGCTGATCTTTCATTCTACTTAGAATTATATTTTTCCTTGAGTTCTAATAAAATGAGTTAAATAATTAATGCCACAATCCAATAACTGATTATAGAATTTTTTTCAAAATTACATGTAGCACTGTTCACATACTAAATCTTTTTGATAAATGGTTTTTAAAGAAGGCTTGATACATCCATAGTGTAAAGAAAGTAGAGAGATGTAAGTTACTGGCATATAATTCTAAATACCTTTTATGACCAGTAATTTTTTTAATGAGCTTGGTTCTTGATGTGTACAGAGGAAATACTAACACGGAAGAAATATTCTAAAGAAACTGCAGATAGAAGCCTCCTCCTCCATACCCCCCTGAAATCTAGTTTATGTCCATAGGTGAATTGCTGCTGTGAAGCCACTGCAATTTGACTTTGTACAAAAAGGGTCATTGAACAGAAGGTCAGGCAGCTGGCCATTTCCATTTCAAAGATGCTATCAAAAGGGCAAGAGGCAGTTCATCCAGCAGCCCTTTAGCAAACAAGATTTTCTCCTTTCTCATGTATGATATTTTTTTATGCTAAAATAGTTTGTAGGCTACTGAGGGAAGGGCCTTGATTCATTTTCTTCAGAAAGAAAGCGGACTAAGCAGAGCTTGGAGAGGACTTTGGTTCAAGAAATCAGAGGAGCTTTTGAGTAATGAGGAGCCATTTGGTGTCCACTTATCAAGAGCCTGGCAGTAAGGCAATAAATCATTACAGGGGACTCTCCGCTTCAGCTGAAGACAATTGGAAAAGGTAGCTCTTTTATTACAAATTATGGCTTATCACCTCCTTAATGGCAGGCCTCAGCTTTACGAATACTTGAGCTTATTAATCAAGATAAACCAAACAAGTTCGGAGAAGTTTGGGGACCCTGCATGCCAACGCGCCGTCACGGAGCGAAGTCCACCGCGAGGTTTGCAGTGCTGCCTGACAGCCAGAGGCACAATCCATCCCCCCTGCCAGTTGCTGACAGCTCAAATGATACCGGTTCTTCTGGGATTAGAGAACTGCTTCTCACCAACGAGCAGCTAAAATTCACCCATTACAGCGATTAAAAATAGGCTGTTCCTCCTCCAGTGTTCATTGCCCTTGCATAGTGGGACAGAGCAAGAGGTTCAACCTTGCCCAGGCTGGGGACTCTTGTGAAAATGCCCCTGCTCAGTTGGTCACTTAAAGAAAAAGAAGTGTCTCTTGCTCTAGGGGAAAAAAATGCTTAAAACAATTTAGGTGCCATATTTTACTCCACACACCATTCTGCTTGTCATCTCAGAGTGCTTTTGCACTGCAGCTTCATGGATTTTGTTTCACAAATACCAGGGGAAGAAGGCTATCTTAGCAGCGTGCTTTGGAACTGAATTACCAGACTGCTCGTGGGCAGGGGGTGTGGGTCCCCCGCTCCACCACACAGCCCTTGGGAGGAGCAAAATGCAAATACGGAAATTTTTGAAAAGCAAATTAACCAACCTTTCTGTAAAAATCAGTGTGAAAATTTTGGACTTCGGTAATTCTTTATTTATTGATGGATAGAACAAAGGATGATTTATGGGGCAAATTTTGAAAGTGGGTCCCCACTGCAAACAGACTCCTGACCTGTGCTTGGGCTTGTACATGCAAAACAACTGATAAGAGCCCGAAATGAGTAAATCTTTGGTCATCCTCCCAGCCCTCACCATGTCAGAGATAACTGAGTGAGCTCACAGCTTCCTCCCCAGCACAAATATTTTCAGAAGCATGTCAGCATAAGTTCAAAATATGTCATTGTAAAATGTTTATACAACATTGACCTGAAAATCTATCGATATATCTGTGCTATACCAATACATCCTGATAATAAGAATGCTTCATCACAGCAGGTCAATATTTATTGGAGTAAATCAACCCCTTGCCAATGTGGAAATGAAGGTGTCTGTTACCTGAAATTGGAAGAGTTGTATATTCAATTATAAAAACTAACAAATGAAGGTTTTAGCTACTATAGAACAACATCACTCCATTGACTTGATGGAACTGCATCAGTTTACATCAGATAAGTCTGGTATTGAAAGCCTTACCAGAATATCTGGAAAGGACTCGAATGGCCTTTACACAGCATAGTTTTACGGGGCGATGCAGCTGGATATGAAGCGGGCAGGGTGGTCCTTGGTGCAGCCAGAAGTGCAGTGGGCAGAGTGGTCCCTGGCACCTGGGAGAGAAGGTGACACCAAGCATCAGCCTGGTGAGCAGCACCTCTCCGTGGGTGAGCCCCTGCCCACCCCTTGGCCCCTGCAGCAACGTCCACTGGCACCCAGATGTGCAGGAAGATCGGTGGTCCTGTCTGGCAAGATCCCCTGTAAGGTTTAAAGGACCCTGTGGGCCCCATGGCCAGGGGCTGCACGCCTGGGGAAGATCCCGGTCCTTTGGAAACACCTCTCCCAGCTGCTTTGAAAGCACATCTCCCTGCTGCTGTGCTCATGGTGCCAGAGGCAGCACCAACATGGTGCCCACATCCAGCAATGATATGCACCCCTTGGTGGAGGGTGAGTGAGATCAGGGATGTAGTAATGGAAGGCTGGGGAAGACTGCACAGAGAGACATGAGTAAATATTTTCTATTATCCCTCCACAGCTTTATCCCTGTTAACAATATTGATTGTGGAAAGTGAAGGTGAAGTATACGATTTTAAATACAGCTGTTGCAAGTCATAATTCAAATAAGGACATTTCAAACATGTTTGAAGCATGGCAGCAGCAATCAGCAGCACAGAGCCACTTGGAAATATGGCCACTAACAGTCCTTTGAAAAGCATAAGGCAAATTGCCAGCTAAATAAGAACTAGAGGAGCAGCATAACCCTCTGTGTTTTCCAGAGTCGCCAGTTACAGGTTAGTTCATAATGTCCTTTGGAGAAGAAAAGCATTTCCCACTGGCAAATTTCTCCCATGCCTCTGCTCCCAAGCTCAGCTGCTGCTGCCACTGCCTCCCAGGGCTGTGAAGGAGAAGGGATGTGGTGCCTGCAGCAGCACTGCCTGCCCCGGAGGTGCCCTGCCCTGCACCACTAATGACACTGCTCTGCTCCTGGGCAGCAGCAGCAGCTGATGCTGCTATTGTTTCTTTGACAATAATACACATTTTAGACTTACTAGTCACGGAGACATTTTTCTTCCTCTCTTCCTAGTGCAGCATAAGCTACTTTGACACCCCAGGGACAGGCTTAGGCACAGCTCTGCAGTGGGTTTGGTGAACCTGTGACCCCCAGCACTGCTGTGGGCATGCAAGTGAATTCAGAAGGACCAAAGGTAACTCTGGGGCTCTGCATCTTCTGCTCATCATCTCTGCTTCAGCATCACAGCTACACCCTGTGCCCTTAGGCTTATCCCAGTTTCCACTTGCCAGGAGGGGAATGAATTAAAATGTAGCTAGACCTTAGGGTGCAGCTTCCCCCACCAGAGTGAAGAGCAGGCTTCTCTGGGACTGCTCACAGCAATTATAAAATGAACTATGCATAAGAACTGTGAAGCAACCCATCAGCTCTGAGTTGGCTTTGTAAATGCTGGAAATTGTCCTCAGGTGTTTCAGAGGGGCCTCCAGGCAGCCCCAAGTTATGACTCATTTACCGAAAGGGACATATGTTTGGCGTTTAGGTAAACCACTGGCTCTACCAGATTTGAAGGTACTGGGAACATCACTGTCACCTTTAAGCATAATGTTTTCTCCTTGAAGTTCAAACATGGTTTTTGTAACCATCGCAGTCAATGGGAGTTTCACCAATGAGACCATGGTTATGTAAAAATACTACTGAAGAGGCAATCATTTTGAGGTTTTGTATTTTAAAAGTGTAAAACAGAGAGACCTTCCTTTCTACAAAGCACTAACGTGTCAGAGAACCGCAGACTTATAACCCAAGGATCTATACCAAAACCTGTAAAGGGAAAAACTAACAAGAGGTTGCAAGAAAAGGTCGATGAAGCTATACAAAAGGGTAAATATTCTGATGGTTTCCTCTCAAATACATTGATATTAGGTTCAGAAAGAATTCTCCAGGTATGTCTGGTGCTCAGTTTCCCGAGTAAATACTGCTTACCTCTGCTTTTAATCCAATGTAAGGCCACTGGCTGAAGGTTTCAGCAGCTTGTGAAAATTCACCTGAAATTTTCGATCTTTTCAGTGTGAATTCATGCAGGTTGCAGAGCTGGAACAATTGCTATTTCATTATATAAAATGCGAACATTAAACTTGACAGCAATTCCAGGGCATAAAATTTCAGCAGAGCCCTGGAAGCAGCAGAGCTGCTATCGTCGACCTTTGGTCCACCATAAATGGGGAAAGAGATGTTTGCTTGAAAGGGAGAAAGTGTTGGGCTTCTGGAGGCTGTTGCTGCTTTTATTAAGGCAGCAGCCTCCCATCAGCTGTGCTCCTCCAGCACTGGCTTCTGGGGCTCACGCACCCGGCAGGGAGGTATAAACTGAGTGGTATAAAGGTGGAGGGGGAAATTTGAGGCAGAAATATCAAAAAATGCCTGCACTAAACCATTTTGAGAGAGACAGTTGAGAAAAGCACCCTGATTAGACATATCAGGTGTATAAGCTATACTGAGTTATCAGCAAGATATGCCAAAAAGCTGCCACCAAAAAGCAGCCACCGAAAAGGGCTGAGGAGTGATTTGGGCTGAGTGAGCACCAGTACTAAGCCAAAGGTCTGAGTAAGTACTACCTCTGAGTCCTGCTTCGAAGAGATGTTTTTTAGGAGTCTTGAGGAGCTTGGCACAGAAAGTGTTAAGGAAATACCAAGTATCAGAGACTTCTTATTTAGCTTAGGGTTGAGGGAGATCCAAGTTTCATGGTATAAATAACAAAGGAAGATCTAAATCTGTAATATCCTCTGCAATCCTCTTTTTTCTCATAGCTGAAGAAGCTACTGATAATTCTTTACTTGTGCTGATCAAAACCTCATCATATCCATCCTGATCCTTTCCTCTTTTGCTCTCCAAGAGGCACTCCTGTCTGACTGCCAAGCATCTAAGCAGTTTTTCCCACTAACTCTGTGCTCAGGAGGGTGATGAAGCTGTGTTTTCATTCACAGCTTCAGAGCATCCCCGATAGAAAAACATTTTTCTTGGGTGCTGCATGTGTGTCCCCTCAGTACACTCACTGTGATCTCCTGCTGCTGTCAGAGCAGTGGTGCTGCTATCACTGATCTATGAGTATGCTGTGATTTAAGTGGGTTTTTAAGCCCCATAGATTGAGCCAGGCAGCCAAAATGGAATAAAATAACTTCAACAGTTTTGCTGCCTTCGCAAGGAGAGTGAGGAGAGACATGGGTCATTCTGTAGGAGTGAGGCCAAGACAGACAAAGCAAAGCTGCAGCTTCAACAAATCCACAGAGTTTAGTACAGGTAACATCTGCCAAGTGTTTTCAGCTCCAAGTAGGCAGCCCAACCTGCAGCCCATGATCATGAGAGGTGCATGCTGGCAGGGGCAATGCTGCAGAGCAGTCACCTCAGTGGTCTTTGGAAAACTGCTCAGCCTGGCTGCTGTGTTCTCTGCCCACACACAGTCTTGGCACTAAAGACGAGTCAAATGACAGTCCATGAACCCAAGGCCCAGTGTCTGTGACCTGGTTGGGCTCAAAGCACACAAAGCCACGGCAGCAGCACCCAGGCAAACAGCTGCCATGTGTGTCCCAGGGAGGCCACAATGCCCCCATGCAAGCAGGGACCCTCAACGAGCCCCTCTGCTACCCGGGGTGCTGATAGCACCTTCCTCCTACACCTCCCAGCCCCTCTCCCAGCTGGCTGCTAGTGGGATGTGGTGATGATTTCTGCTCTTCAGCTGCTAAGCCTGCAAAGCAAAGATAATCCCCTTTCCACTTACACAGTGTTTGACCTGCCCAGTGCCCCGAGGGAATAAAGTGAAGAATGTGGGGTGGTGCAGGGCATGGGGGGGTGGCTTTGTCACCTGAAGGGGGAAAGCAAGGGAAAGTAGTTAAAATGGATTTAAGGATGATTTTTGCCACCAGAACTGCTTCAGAGGAGCCACAACTTGGTACCTTGTGTTCCTGTAAATTCTGAGAGCTTTGAAACTGTTGAATTTGAAACTTTCCTAATAATACAACAAATATTTCACATGTGCTAATGACAGATGTAATATCACAGTTGAAATAAATAATTGGCTCCTTTAAAAGCACTATGTTATTTCAACTGTGTTCTTATGGTTCAGATATTTCTATGGAATAGACATATTTCCTTCTGACACCTTTACAAGTTGGGTTCAAAATGTATCATAACGAAATATGGTCAAATGCATTAAAATTATAATTAAAAAATTCCTTTTCACCATGACATGAAAAATTTAAAGCTGGTACCATGGAACAAAGTACTTTAACCTACTGGGTAAAAGGAAAGCAATGTTTTATTTTAAAAGTGCATAATTTTTCTAGAGTTTATTTTATAATGGTATCATGACATTTGTGGACCCTAAATCAGAAATATTAGCCCTCACAGTTAATCAGCTCTTAGAGAAAATTTTGCACACCCATATTATGAATTACAATTGCTTGTTTCTGGGTTCACAGTGAGGATGTAGGAGAGGGAGCAGCACCTCCCAAAACCAGCCCCCAACTGCCTTAGTGGCAGCACTGAGGGTGGCAGGGCCCTCCCCACTCTGCTGGTCCCTGAGGCCACTCTGCCAGCTGTGTCAGTCCCTGCTCCTCACACAGGATCTCCCCCTCTGGTTTCATGGGTTTGCAGTAACTCTCTTCATAGCAGTACAGTCAGAACTGCACAAAATGTGCAAAGTCAGGGTTTTTTTTTCCCGTGGTCACCAACTGAAAAAATAAGAAAGGAGATTTTGCTCTAAAAAAGTTGCACAAAAAGGTTAATTGTGAAGGGACTTAGTGTGAGAAACACAAGTTTGAAAAGTGGTTCTCTTAGAAAGTCATGTGGTTCTAGAAAGTGGGAGAGGACTGGGACCGATGCAACTCCAAAACCGTGAACAGCAAACCCATGTGAGCCAAATGGTCTCAAAGGAGAGAGGTGGCCACAATCCAGGGAATGCAGAGAGCCAGAAGAGGGTGCTACGATATCTAATTATCCAGACAACTTATTTAAATTACTTTGTTTAAATATTTCTCTGACAAGGCTGTGAAGCCCTCCATCTGTCATGCACACAACCCAACTGGTCCTGGCTGGGCACCACCCTGAATTCAGTTACCCCATGGCTTGGTGTGAGATATGTTACCAGGCTGCTGCAGTCTGGGTAGGAGACTGCATCCAAAGAGAAGAAAATGCAGCATAAAGTTATCCACACTGAGAGCTGTAGGCTGAGTGGAGAACACCTCCCTGGGCCTCATCACTTCCCTGGTCACCACTGCCTGCCTCACATGAGTTGTACCCTTTACTGCACCCATGGTTTTTAGTTGCTGTGTTTTTGCTTGTCGTGTAGTGTTATCTCCAGGTAGTTATTGCTCATATGAGCAATGCATTTGCAGGAATGCTGTGGTGTACTGGCCATAGTCCAGGTAATGTCAGAGATGGCTGCTTTGCGTCTCAGGATCCATTTTAACTCATCTGATTTAAACCTTCACCTGATCAAGAGTGCCATAAAATGTACTCATAAGACTTATACTGTTCGTTACTTCAGAAGGTGCCAAATACAGGAGGTGGGACAAGCCCCTTTGCAGACAGGGAATTACATTTCCCTGCTGGCAACCTGGAAGGTGCAAGAAAGGACAAACAGCCCTGGTCCCAGTGATGACATGACACAAAAGCCAAAGTCAGGTGCATTTATAAATAGTTTCTGTAGGTGCAGGTTTAATGTTTCTCCTCCCTGGGACACTGCAGAGACAGCTCTAGTCCATAGAGCACCTTGCATTGGGCATCAGGACTCTACAGTCTATTAACAGGAAATCTGGAAATTGAAGTAAGCATTGAATTAATCCAACTGGCACTGCTGCTAGTAAGTAACTGCAAACTGCTGAGAGCACAACTAGTTGTTTTAAAACACGTGAGGAGAAGCGATGATTTCCTGTCCTTGGGAGCTTTGCCACACAGGCAGATCAAAGAAGTCAGGCATAAGATGCACCCTAATATTTTTTGCATGCCAGAAGTCTCTGTACAGTAATTACAGAGGTGTCTAGGTGATATAATTATGAAGAGCTGCCAGCATTTCCATTGCAATCCCCTTTGCACGTGGAGTGAGCCCCAGATGCCCCAAGACACAGTGGGCTGCAGGCTAGTGTTGGTTGCGGCTCCATCTCTCAGCTGCATCACTTTGGCCACTCAGGCCCTTCCTGGCCACTCAGGTGTTCCTGAGGCACCCGGAATGGGAGCAGCTCCACGCCAAGGAAAGAATTGTCTGTTTCCAAATTGTGTTTTAATGCTGTACTCAGTTCTTGCAGACGAATCCTAACAAGGAAAGACATTTCCAGAGGACAAGAGTGTGATGTTCAGGGTGTCAAATTAAATCCCAGGTGCTGGGTCTGAGATCTCTAACTGCTTCCACCATGGCACTCCATGGCACTTTCCAAATGAAGCAGGTCACAAAGCAGCAATGGCAGTTGATGGGAAATATTTTTAAAGCTTATACTCGTTTCCCAATTTTTTTACAAATTTACGGAGTTTAGAATTTTCCAGAGCAAGTGTAATCTTCTATTACCATATTTTGGAAACAATTTTAGCGGTGCAAAGGGTTATTGGAACATGGGACACCAAGCAATGTTTTTACACCAGTACTATATAAGCAGGAGATTTGGAGACACAGGGTGAAAATAGAGTGGTTTTTCTTGTAGGGTATCATGTTTCTATTCCCACTCTGTTATAGCTCACACTTGAATAGGAATGGTTGCATGCATACTACCTTATGAAGCTAGTATTTTAAACTGTATGTTAAAATAGACTTATAAAAAAAAAATCAGATTTATTGTTCTTGGTCTGTTTTTTCCTCCTGTGAGCCTAAATACAGTTTTCTCACCATGGTAATTTACAGTGATAGCAAAGCTAGTCAGTGGAAGAAAATTACTCATGATATTAAACCTGCTGGGGCAATATGTGGCAAATAAGATGCTATGGAAGTTTACACATGGGTTAAATACCATGGAGACATAAACAGAAAGTCCAGTCCCTTTTCCTTTCTTGTCCACAGGGGAGACACAAGCATGGCACAGATCTGGTGAGTCTCTTCAGCATTTGCTCAGACCATCATATCAAGTCCAGTGCTCACACACACACCAGCATCTGAGGAGACCCCTGCTGTCTTCTGAAGACACCCCAGTAAGTCCAAAATTAGTTGGAAAACTAGGAACTCTTAACCAAAAGACATCAGTCTGAAGCTGCAGAAATACTAAATGGTTTACAGAAAAATAAACATTAGAAATCCCTTTCAGATTGCCCAGGGAGAAATACACATGGAGGGTTGTTCGTGTTTTGAAATGCCATGTTATTTGGGGGGGAGGTTATCTATTTGTCATTAGTGAACAACCGCCTCAACAGCATGACATGCATTTGTGAGCACTGTGTGCTGCACCAGGATCTGACCCCCAGATTGCTGGGGCCATTCCTAGTCCAAGGCTGTGAAGTGAGGGCACAGCCACCCTGCCATGTTTCCCGGGCTGAAACACCAGCCCCAGGTTTGAGAGCTGTTGGGTGAAGCAGACGTGAGGGCTATCAGCACTTTTTTAATGCCTGCTCTCTGCAGGCACCACACGGTAAATTGAGAGGCAAAGACATCCTGCAAGTGTCCATTTCAGCTCAACCTAATTGGCTGTGGCCTTTCAATCAGGCACTTCATGAAGACACTTAGGAGTGTGCCTGCTGCTCTTCTGCATGGGCAAACTGGAGATGATTTGAGCCACAGGTTAAGAAGGGATGGGCCACCCCACTGCCATAATCAGCCCTCATCAATCACCATGTTCAGCGTGGACACAGAAAGGCTGAAGTGCAGCTAACAAGGCTCTGTCAGTTAAAAGCTGGAGCTGAGGGTATCACAAGTGTTAAAACACTCTATTTACTATACTTGAAGGTAAAGCAATCTATATCCCAATGGCTGGAGTCATTTGAGGCTCACAGTTTGCTGACAAATGTGGATGGACAGATATGTAAAGATGATGCGTCATGAGCTCTGCTGATGAGTTTACAGCAGAAGCCTCTGAATTCACATCAAATGTGTCAAAGGGTGACAGAACTACATCACACAAACTCTGGCAGTTTAATTTGGTGTCAGCTATTAGTGTTGACTTTCAGCACTATTGCCGCTCAGTGTTTCTGCCAGCAAGGTGACACAGCCTCGCAGATTGCTAAATTTCTTTGTTGTAAGAAATAGAGTTTGCTCACTGCATGGTAGTGCTCTGATAGAGGAAATCCAGAAGGTCAGAAAACTGTTTTTCCAGGCTGAAGTACTCCATTTTGTGACCTAGACTTTTCATTACATTATTTTTGGTTAAGTATTTGATTGTGTCACTACACGGGGAAAATGTCTGCACTTTGGGTTTTTTAATTATTCTCAGTTGTTTGGAAAGGTCTTATTCATGTTATGGGCTCTGCTCAGCAATGCTGGAATTCACCAGATACACTGGAGGACTGTGGAAGTGTGAAAGGCTTTGAAAATTGAGTTTTCCATTCAAAACACTTTCAAGGCAAAATGGTGTTTTAATATGTTTTGTTCATCAAACCTTTCCTTGGGAGATGATTTGGGAGTTTGGCAATAGACTCAAAATGGAAATATTACAGCTTCCTCTTCTTCTATCCCTTCTTAGCTATTGTTGCTGAACCTTGCAAAGAATTGGAAAAAATAGGATTAAAGTGGAGTAAAAGGGGGACAAGTGGGAAAACAAAAGCTACACTACTTGAGAACAGAAAAGGTTTTATGGGAAAGGTACCCAAACCCAAAACATTTCAAAATGTGTTATGTAGAACAGTTTCCTTCATCAACAGAATAGGGTGGGGAAAAAAGGACAATTGTGTCTTCTAGAAAGACTTAAAATGGTTGGTATCCAATTGTATTCCTATGAAAATGTCCAGTGTGAAGGCAGATGTACCCAGACATCCTGTCCAGGAGTCCCTGCCGGGCTCATGGAGGGGGGGGGGGTTGGCTTTGGTGCTCCCAAAGATGGAGATGAGAAAATACAGCTCCCATTGCAGTGAGATTGTTTAATACATACTCTCTGTCATTCACCAGCATAAGTTTAAGCAGCACATAAGCCACTTTGACACAGCAATATATCATTCAAAAACAAAACCTGTGCACTCTGCACTGGGCAGGGGCGGATAGATAGCTCATCAGAGGGAGAGAGAGTCTTTCATCAGCTGCCTTTCACCGGGTGATGACAATAATCATTTCAACACAGAGTACACAACCTAGAGTGATGAAGGCAGCAGAACACATCTGGCCTGATCTCTTTAATACCGAATATTTTAAAAACCTGAGAACATTTGTCGGGGTGGTTCAACACAATGCCTGAGCCATAGGAGAAAAAGTTACATTTATTAAAAGAAGAGCCAGGGAAAAGGAAGACAAACTGCCTGTGACAGAAAAGTGTGGCTCGTGCTGCATCCAGCTCTGACTGTGCTAGTAACTTCACACTGGAGATGTCAGAAGGTCAAAAAAAATTTTACAGCTCTGAGCATCTGATCCAAAACTGACCAAAGTCATTTCATTGCAGTCCCATGTATCTCAATAAGCTTTGGCTTGGTATGCTGTAGTTACATCAACCGAGCGCTGTTCTACACAACAATATGCAGTCCTGAGATTGTGCTTGTCCTCAGGGTATAAAAAATTGCTGTATAAAAGTGGTCAGCATCATTCCCGTAGGTTCCCAAGCGGGAAGTGGATGCAGAGCAGTGAACTTGCTTAACCAAGGCCACCCAGCAGATTCAGGGTAAAGCCTCATCTGGAAATAGAAAAGATCCGAGCCCTTAGTAGCGTTCAAGGACATTTGGGTTGGTTCCAGCTACAAAGCAAGCTGGCAGGTCTGGGGGGGCTTTGCCAAGTGCTGTGTTATTTACTGACAATTCACAGGTCCCATACATGTGTCATCCCATGTGAGAACTGCACATGGATACCTCCCAGCCACAGTCTTGATGGACATTTTTGGTCTAGAGCTCAGGAACTCCTCCCTGCTTGACCCCTCCATTCAAACAGCACACGTGAGAAGGAAATAAAGACATCCTGCATCTTCTGTGCTAGCCCATAAAGGACTAGGAGTATGGGCACAGGGTGTGTGTTTTCTCTGCCCTTCAGGGCCAGTGATATGTAGGAGAAAACAGCCTGTCGAGAGCAGGGGACAGCTTCCTGAGTGGACGCACACACAGCTCCAGTGACATATTTTTTTTCTTTCATGTGAGGTACAAACGATGTCCCAAAGAAGCCTGTTTGTGTTCAAGTTAAGTGGTACTGGGCATCATTCAGATACTTGATGATTTTCCAGCAAGCAGGAGAACCTCAGAAAGTCTTGAGATAAAGCCCTAAAATAGAGCAAAATTATGTCTTTGAGTTTCTCCAAGGATTTCTTTGCAGTGTCATCTATGTACAGACCTGTTCTCTGCTCAGCAGCAGGAGTTTTTCTTGTTCTGTATTTGACACAGAGATTTTAATAAAAGTCCTCTGTTAAAAAATCCCGCAAAAGCACAGCTAAAAAAGGAATTAAAATGGATTAAAAATCAATTAGTATATTAACATGATGGTCAGAAAAAAAAGAGATGAAGAAGAGCATAATAAACAAGACAATATGAAAAAACAAAGCTAATTGCCAGCCTGGGGGAGCCATGCAGCACATTCCTAGTAAGCTGTCTGTCTTAAACCCTCTGGATCAAAAAGTGATTAATCCTACAGACAAATGTAGCCTTGATGGTAGAGATACTCAAAATCCCCTAAACAGAGCAATGAAGTGTTATACTTACCATTCTGAAGGCCTCAATTAAAGGGTCTTTAACTTCAGCCTTTCCCTTGTGTTCCCTGATGTACCAGGAAGCCCCCTTATGGCAACCTACTCCAAGCCTTAAAAAAATACTCTTGGCAAAGCCTGATGCCAAGGTTTTCTGGAAAATATCTCTTTTTTTTTTTTTTTTAATTATTAAAGCTGGTTTTCTGCTTAAAAAACACAGAGAGCTTTTTGACTGTCCGTGCTGGATTTTTTTATTCAGCACAATCTGGTTTATTACACATTGTGTTAAGTGAGGCCTTTTAGGCTCATCACTGCATCACTGGCACAATGCACTAAAAGGTTTTAAAAAACACATCACACTAAAAGTATGGGTGCTGGAAAGTGCTCTAGGCATTATTTGGCTAAACAAGGGACTGAAAGGCTTTATCAAAACCAGACATCAGTTAAACAAGTTGTTGCCTTGCCAAATCCCACTGTGGCCCTGTGGTGGTACCTGCCAAGGAAGGTGTTTGCTGGTGACTCCAGGCTCCCTCGGATGCCTCTCGCAGTTATTCTCAGTGCTAAAGAAATGCTCTAAACAAACTTGCTAATAGGGAGAGTGAAAACATAGAAATTTGAGGAAAGCCTGAACAAGCACCCTCATTGATTGAAAAATTAGAATATGGGTTACCTGGCCGAGCTGAGGCCACTCAGAAATATGAGGCTCATATGTCAAATTTAGGGAACTTGAGCAAACAGCCACAAAAATTGGGCGGCTCAACTTCATATATTTGATGCCAGCGTGGGATATAATTAGTGTAAAACAAATGTATCGTTCAAATGTTTTGCTCCATTTGCTAAGGGAAACCAGAATTCTGATGCTTATAAATAAGATCCTTGCTCTGTACAGTGCGAGACCCTGAACTTCCCTGCAGCACTGTGCTGTTTCACATCCCAAACACCGCTCATCTACTGAACCAACCGGAAAAGACAGTGGTTCCCAGGGGAGGAGGGCAGGGAGTGAATACCTTCCTGACCCCTACAGTTGCTCATTTTATGCCGTGAAACATGAAATTTGATTACTCTTATCATTAGCTTAGCTCACATAGCTACAAATGTTATTAGTAGCCATAAAATTATTGAGGCCCTTTTAAAATCCATTTTTAAAGAGTGTGTGACATGTATTAGCAGATCTGAAACCCTGATTTCAAATACCCTCACTCGAACATCAGAAACAAAATGTCGAGCTAAGCAACAGTGACAGGGCTTGAGACGCGCTAATGAAGAGTGGTGCCATTGCCTAAGAGAAACATTACACATTATTAACACATTAGCCTGCTAAGGCACTGTGCCAGCTGTAATAAGCAACCAATTTGGCATGCTAACTTAGATACACAGGACCATTCAGAAAATCTTCATTCTTTTTTTTTTCCTCCCCCGTGACAAACACGTGGCGCACCCCGTTCCCACCTCGCTGAAGCCCAGAAAAATCACTGCTTAGCTGGGCCCCAATTCCTGTGCACAGTTGGTCACTGCACTATTAATACTTTGACACCAATCCTTCTGATGCAAGGTCCAGTTCACAAATTGGCTACATATATTATCTGTGCATGGGAGTGTGGAGGGATAAATCATATTCATTATTCACATTCATGAAATTCCAAACACATGGGAAGTACTGATGGTGTCCTTGGGGAAAAAGAAACAGCTTGTCAGAGATATCCAAGTAAAAGGGGTGCAAAATCAATTATGAAAGGAGGTGTTTCCTGCTCTAACAAGCTAATTACTGTACATCAAGTCACAAAGGGAAAACTGATGCTTTTTATTTTTTTAATGGAGGTGCTGTCAGATTAAATCAACTTGGAAGGACGACTGGGTTTAATGTATTCCCTCAGCTGATGCTCTCTTTAACACATTTACATATGCAAACATGTTAATATTCTGTCAGGATCCATGACATAGGACTGACAGGGCAGAACCTAACAAAACAGTTACATGACCCCACTCCTGCAGCTTATTTATGTCATTTACATACGCTGGTAACTCCAGCTCAAACTGAGAGTGATTGGCTTGGGAGTCACCACTGTGAAAGCAGGAGCATCTCAACAGGGAAATGACACATCCCTGCTGCTGGAAAGATCCATTTTAGGAGACAAACTGAACGTATAAATTGCTAATGAACTATGCCTTCCTGTCCAGCACAGCCAGCAAAACTGCAGATGGTTGATTCCCCCTGGGATAAGAAATAGGTGAAGCTGGGGTATTTGTTAGATGGCTTCCAGGTTATCTGCCAGGAGCAAAGAGCCATGTCATGCTGCCTTTTCCACGGCACGAATAAGAGCAAGGGGTATTTGCTGCCCACCTCTCCCAGCCCCTTGGTCAGCCCACACCCGTAGGGGCTCACTGGCTTTCCTCGAGGCTCCTGCCCCAGTGCTTGTCCAGGAGAGTGCAGTGCTTGTCTGCATCCCTGACTCCATTTCTCCATCCTTCTCTGCCTTCTCTTGCAGATTCACAAGCCTCCGAAAGCTTGCAGTCAGCAAAAGCTCCCTATGCACACAGGCCTTCATGTTGGGCAGTGATGCTCACCTGTGTTAGGGGTCGAGGCACTAACGTTTCCATTCAGTGCTCTCCAAAAGATTAATTGTTTTCATGCAGCCATCTGCACTAGAGGCCAGGGGTTACACCCTGCCCACAACAACACTGTGTATGAGCAAATACCCAGAGAGCAGTGTACAGGCTTGCAGGTCTCAGCATCCAGCTTCTTCCCCAGCATCAGGGCCGGGTGGCAGGGAGGGTCTGCATTGCCTCATTCGCCCAAGATCCCTTGCCCCCAGGTGCCGGCCAGCTCCCTGCCTCTGCCAGCAAGCACTGGCCTCAGCGCAGTGGATCAACAAAAGGTCAAGTCACCCCACGTGCCTACAGGACAGAGAACCACACCCAGCTTTGAGTCTCACTATCTCATCAGAGTGGGCTTGGCAAGCAAGCAGCTTCAGTGCTTTGGCTGCCCCGAAGCTGACAGCCAACCCCCCGCGGACAAACAGCTTCCCAGGGAACTGCACAGGCTGTGCTCCGTGCCTGCTGCAGCTCTGCTGGCCGGCATTTGCAGGCTCCAGCGGGATGGCTGCACCCAGCTGCGTCAATCTGTTTCCACCTCTGAGCTGACTAGAGCTGAAAGACAGATGACCTGTTATATATTTTCTTACCTTTAACTATTCCCACATGATCGGAGCGTTTCTGGGATATAGATAATAGGTCCACTCTTGAAATCTTTATCAGGGCCACATTGTCACTGGTCACTGCAACACCAGGTGTACAGGGGAAGATTAGAAGGAGCAATCAGATTTCCGTTTGTGCAGAGAAAAGGCGGGAGAAATTTCTATACTTAGTGGTGGTAACAAGCTTCTCTCCATTGTATTCAGTGGACAAAGGCTTGTTTTAAAAGAGCTGGAGCATCTCCCACTGCACACTACCCACCTGCAGAGCCAGCCAGGAGAGAAGGTTGCATTTTCTAGAAGGTGTTTCAGCTTGGACACTCACATTTCTTCTTCAAGAGAGGAATGTAATCAAACGCTTTACTCAAGCAAAACTGCCAGCATAGCTCCACCTAAATGCAAAAGGAGTAAGGTCAAAACCTAGTCCAAGATGAGCCAAACATCTGTTTATTTGCCTGTTGTCTTCTCTCCTACTGAGTAAGCATGGGCAGTGCTAGGGAAACCACGTCATTCATAAAGTGGATTGATATCCTTGAAGCTGTTCAGCTCCTTCTTGAGGAAAATGCACAACCTGTGTCTTACACTCAGATGGATTCACTCACTTGTGGAATTTATCCCTTGATACCATTGTCTGACATAGGCTTTCCTTCACATACACATCTGCAGACAGCAATTTCCTATTACAGATGCTGCCCATCACCTCCATGTTCCTTTTTTCCACCCACAAGGAATTCAGATGTAGGCACTTCAGAGCAAACTGGGACAGCCAAGGGAAGTCTGGCCCAAACTTGCTCATGATTTAGCACAGACCCAGAAGGGCTTCATGGAGAGGACAGAGTCCAGTCAGCAATCCTGGCCAGCATGCTGTGACCCAGGCCAAACACTGAAAAACAGAGCCCTTTTCTCCAGACTCCATTTTCCTGGTGCTCCCAGGCAGCGCTTGCACAAACAGGAATGGTAACAATGTTAATGAGGAGGGGCATTCCCCATGGGAA
This sequence comes from Pipra filicauda, assembly GCF_003945595.2. NCBI lineage: Eukaryota > Metazoa > Chordata > Aves > Passeriformes > Pipridae > Pipra > Pipra filicauda. The sequence goes on along the minus strand of NW_024104976.1, from coordinate 3,378,955 downwards.
GGTGGAGTGGCTGAAACCTGAAAAAATTCACCCCACAGCAGCATGAATGCTTCCAGTTGGATGGGAGCTGATGGTGTCAGAGCACAAAACAAGGGCAAGGGAGAAAATGGAGAATGGAGTGTGAGCTGCAGGGTGTTTCAAACCCTGCCTTGCCAGGCAAGGTCCCCTTGCTCCTCCATGGCTGGAGTAGATGACTTGGGTCTCTGGGAGCTCTCTAAGGAGCCTGCCTTGGCCACACTAGCTAAGATGCACTCTCCAGTGAAGTCTGTCTCCTCAATAAAGGAGAAAATGGAGAAGATGGAGACATCTGCTGGGAAGCTGTCAGGTTTATTAGATACATGCAAGTTTGAGGACAGAGCACCTAGAGGATCTCAAGGAATCTGAGCTCAAAGAAATAAAGGCAACTTCAAAAGGCACAACCAGACCAGAGGAATCACTTAACAACAATAATTTTTTGCTGGAAATACAATTGAAAACACCTGAGAATCAAATCGGGATTCGGCCTATCCCCCTGCCTGGAATTGCAGCTGCTATTGATTCTGGGCACTAGATCTTAGGAAAGCTCTTCTGTAAACTCCTGACACTGGCCATTACAAGCGATCCCAGATGTGGAAGGATTTATGGGATCCCCACACCTTAAAATATGTGCAGATTAAAGACTGTGCTAGTTCTAAAGCTAGAGGGCTTTAGGGTGCTCGCTCCCCCTCCTCTCTCCTCAGTGCTGGGTGTCACAGAGGTGCCACTGGCTGCCAGGGACAGAGCAGGCTCAGCCTGGGGACCATGGAGCTGTGGCAGCTCGTGGAGTGCCCCGGGGTGTCCACAAACAGGGACTTGGAAAAACACATCTACAAATACTCTATTGCAATCCATGAGAAATGGGTTACTGTCTCTATCAGGAAATCTGGTGCAAATCATAACTCACCTGCAGTTAATAGTCCTTACCCAGGAGAGCCCTTTGTCATGACTTGAACTACCTCACCAGGGCACAGAGGAGGGACAGGCACAGCCCTGTCACCAGCTGGAGGAGCCCAGGTCTGGGATGGTGCTGTAACCTGCTGGAGCTCCTCCATGCCCCACAGCAGCATTGCAACTTTTCCTTTCAATTTCATCCCACAACTCCCATCCAGGGACCACAAGGCAGAAATGGGGAGACTGAGGGATGGATTCACTGCTTGTAGACTTTGCAAAGAAAAAAGCAACCTGTGACCCTAATACCAGGGAAAAAATTTGCATTGACTCAAGTCAGGATAAGATCAGCCCCTTTCTGCTGCCAAAACAGATGAGGCTGTTCACAGTGGTAAATACTGGTGAGCTTCCACCAGAGAAGGCAGTTTTTCTTCTGTGGCAAAAGACAGGAGTGTATCTCCTCACTGTGTGTACCTGTGAGCATCACTAGAGGCAGGTTGATACTATGTAATTTCCTTAGTATTTGTCTTTAACAAAACAGCAGTCTTTAAAGAATTTAAAATGTACCTGATCAGAAAGCTGAGTGTATGGCATTTAGTAGGATTTGATTTTGGGCAGTGAACACAGCAATGCAAGCTGCCAGCTTGTGTGCACACACATCTCTGAATTGTCTGAGAGATCTCAAAACTGATGATCGATATGTTGTCTGTTGTGGTAAACAGACATTTTTAAAAGATTCTTCCTTCATAGTCCACAGAAGAATTTGATTTCCATGCCTATTAAATAATGATAGATTTTATGACAGCAAATGTAAGATCTGCCATGTGACTGGGATCAACTTTTGCTGATAATCCAATATCTGACCCTATGGCAAAGTAACTAGTGTTTCACATCTCCAGTGCAGCACCTAGCCTGCTTTTAGAGCCTGATGGGCTGGACCCTCCCTTCTACCAGGACCCTACCAGCCTGCTGCCGGCTTGTCTCAGGCAAAGGAGAGCAAGACAGCACGAAAAACCACCAACATTCCCTATGTTTCTAAATAATTGGGGGATGAGGGTGTGAGGGAAGCCACACAAATTTACAGGCAAGGTATTGTTTCCTGGGTTTGTGTGTATTTTAATGTAGGGGTTGATGTCACTGTGCGTGCTCAGGTAATGAAAACCCGTATTTCCGTATTTTCTTGACACACCTAGCACAGTTTAAGCCTTTATTTTATCATGCCATGCTCTGTGCTTAGTCAGGGGATGTCACGAGGGACTGTGGGCTCTGGCTGTGCAGTGGCACATGGTGTCCACCCCAGCGATGTACCAAAGAACCAGGGCACTCTTCCTTAGAGCAGAACTTCACTTTTTGCCAGCAGGTGAGAGACAGAGTCAGCATAAGTAACAGATATCATAAGCTTCTCATTAGCAAATTGACAGAGCTCAGAAACAGAAAGGCAACTTCCCAAGACCTGCTGCTTCATGTGAGTGGCACAGCTGCCACACAAATGCTTTAAAAATACCAGACCAAGCCCCAGCTGAGCTGTTTGAAGCCCCACAGACCCCTGCACCACTCTGAGTGACATTTTCTTTTGCCTTTAAGGTGAATCACTTGCAAAACTGCTACAGCCAAGAGTTTCAAACAGCTGCTCAAGCCCTTCAGAAAAACAAAGCTCTGAAATCATTAACAAACACTTGTGATGTGCTCCCATCTTGAAACAGAAAATTAGTCCCCTTCAGCAGCTAACGGTAAGTATATCAAACATGAAAATCTATCAAATATATCAAATGCTGATATCACAAGGGGTATATAATCTGTCCTCAAAATGAAGGCCATGGGGTCTCTTGATAGGTGTCATCCTACTGAAATTATAGATGTTGTGGGTTTGCATGACACAGAGGAGCATGTTTCTATTGAAAGAGCATGGTAACTCATTCTTCTTTGCCTTGATCCTGAGTCAGGAGTCTCTCCACCTCTGGATATATGTGAAATCTGCTCCAGGCAGAGCAGCCCCAGTGTTGGGTGATGTGGTCAGAGACCTGTCTGATTTGAGGCACAGTGTCAGAATCCTTCTAGTCAGAACAGTGCCTCAGTTCGATCTCTGCCTCAGGTTAGCTTCTTAACACACCCAAAACAAGGAGGCAGGCCAGCAGGGAGACTCTGTGAAGTGAGTCAAATATGACAGGATCCCCTTTTGGACCCACATGGCTCCCCTGAGGGAGGAAGGGGCAGGGAATGAGATGCCCAGATTGCCCTAGCCACTTCTGGGACAAACATTTACTTTAGATTAAGTGGCATGTAAAGGAGAGAGGAGCCCTCTCTGGCTGGCTGCTAGGGTTGATAGTTAAATATTTATAATGTCCAAATTAGCATAGTGGAAGCTCAATTCATCAATTTGTTCTGGTCTGTTTGTAAGAAGGAGAGGGGGTGTCAGGCACCCTGCAGGAAGTGCAGCCTTGGGTGGGCAGGTCGTGTGTGCTTCCTCCAGCACAGGGCCACAGCGTGGCTCCCTGCTGGCACTGACTTGTTGCCCTGGCTCACCCCTTCGGCGGGGTCAGGGAAGAGGCCGGCTGTGGGCAGGGCTGCGGGGATCCCTCCTCTCGCCCAAACCCACCTGGCCGGGGGGCAGCCCCAGGCTACAGGGGAGGCTGCGGGAGCAGCCCGGCCAGGCAGCGCCAGCCTGGGGCTGCCCACGTGGGGGCCGGAGAGGAGTGTGGGCTGCCCTGGAAGGGTTAAGGCTTTTCAGGCCAAAATCCCCCAACAGAAGGCAGGGTCAGCCTCGGAGCTGAAATCTAAGTGCTAATGACTGATGCCCTTCACCCCTGCACTGCCTCCAAAGGCGAGTGCCCTGGATAAGCCGGGGCCGGAGAGCATTTAACATTTGAACTTCTTCTCGTCGGCGAGGCAGCAGGCCGTTGTGCGCGGGGTCGCTGACCCCCAGCCCCACTCCCCCCAGCCCCTCAGCTGCCTCCCAGCCCTAATTGAATGACAGATGGTCAGCGGCAGGGAGAGGGCAGGAGCAGGGCCCCATGCCCCCGGCGCTCCTGCCCATGCACCCCCCTCACCGGCCGCCCTGGAGGCTGCCGGGCACCTCGGCCCCGCAGCCACACACCTGGGGGACAGGGGGCAGTGGGCAGAGCTGGGCTTGGGGTGCTGTCCCGAGGGCACCCCAGGACCAGGGGCGGCTCACACCAGGCTGATTCCAACCAAGACTTCACCAGTCCTTCTCATTTCTCTGCCACACAACAAAACATCTCTGGATTCATGGGGATCTGACAGGTACAGAGCACCCCCGGGGGCTGCTCTCTCTCCCCCCCTTGCATTCAGCCAGGGGTGCTGGACATGTCCTGCCCTGGGTGGAGGATGCCACAGGTGACAGAAGGGGCCTTACTGTAACTGTAAAGGGGGCTGTGGAAATGGTGCTCAGTGGGGCCAGAGCCTGCCCCTGCCCCTTGCCAGCTGCCTTCCAGGCAGAGCTGGGGAGGCCAGGGTGGGCCCTTGGGGGACAGGGCCTTTGCAAGCGCAGCCCCCACACCCCCCACTGCAGTCCACTGTCCCTTTAACAGAGAGCCGTGATTCCCACAATTACTGGGATTACAAGGAAAGGGTTATCGATTTGCAGCCTGCACTGTGTGATCAGCGCCTGGGCGGCCCCCCCGGCCCACCTCTCCTACTGTAAGCACGAAACCATTTATAAATGTTTTATTTCACTGATCGCCTCACCCTTGCTGCATAATAATAACCCCAGCATCATGGCGATATATTCTCTCCACTCCCCCTCTCCCTGTGCCCGCAGCCTGCAAAAGGCACCAACGTGATATGCAGCAGCCCCTGATTTGTGTGTATGTTTTAATTACCACCGGAGAAACCTGTACACAAGCATAAAAAAGGGTGAGGGAAAGGGAGAGCAGGCCCAGACGGCAGAGGCAATGGCAGCCTAATGCACCGCTGGCTGACAGCGACTTCCGCTCAGGCACCTTCTCCAGATCGAACCCTTCGATTGTAACTGAAACAATTTGCATACTGATTCCTCTCATAGCCTCCCGATCCATAACCAGCCAGGCAGCTATTCAAATGCAAGTAGCATCCCTAAATGCAAGGCTAGACTGACCAAAATGCGCTGTCCTACAAGCAGGAGGAGAAGAAAAAACCCTTGATTATTATTTCTATTTTTGTTCCTTTTAACCTTTAAAAGATTTAGCTGGAAGCTGTTGGTTTGTGACTGGGGATGTAAGGGAAAGAATTGATCCTGGACTGGACTTAAAGATGGAGCAAAATGGGGCACTGAAGAGATTTTTCGTTGTGGTTTTTTTTTCCTTTTTCCTATTTTTATTTTTACCTGAGCCACAAACTGAGGCTCTTTGGGGGGAAAGAGGGTCTGTCCTCTCTCCCACCCCCTTCCTCCACCAAAACCATCTCATCTCCTGCAGACCCAGGGAATACACAAATTGCTGCCTGTGCCTCTGCCTCTGGTGCCTGTTGGGCTGATGAAGATCGTGTAATTCTGGCTGTAAATTCTTGCGTTTAAGTTGGTCCAATAAAAGATCTCTCCTACACCTTATGAGGGTTTGGTGCTTTATTTTTTTTTTTTAACGGGACTGGCGTGGCAGCCGCGGTGGTTGCCTTTTTGGTTTTGGTGGTTTTTTTTTTCTTCTTCTTCTTTTTCTTCCTCTCGTTCTCATCTGAAATTATGCAGATAGATGATTATTTTGAGTTTTTTCCTCCTAGGGGGCAAATCTAGGAGGCAGCGGATGCCCGTCCCGGCGGCGTGCGGCGGACGGCGGGGGTAAGCGTGCCCAGCGGGGCACGGCGCGGGCGGAGGGGCCGGCGGGCGGGGCGGGGCGGGGCGCGGAGCGGCGGCGGTGGCGGTGGCGGGGAGCGGGGGCCGTGCGGCCTCCCCCGCGCCCGCGGAGCGGGGTGCGCGCAGGGCGGGGGAGGGAGAGACTTCGTCCGGCGCCTCCGCGCCCGCGGAGCAGCGGCCGCGCGTAGGGGCCGCGAGGAGCCGCCCTGGCCGCCCGCCCCGCCAGCCCCGCGCCCGCTCCGCCGCCGCGCAGCCCCGGCGCGGGGATGCGGCCGCTGCCCGCGGGAGCGGTCCCCGGAGCTCTGCCAGCCTCCATGTTTGGGGCTGTTTCTTGCTAAATTCACCGTGAATTCACCCCGAAATAGATCTCCCCGATAATTTTCCGCTAATAAGGGCCCCGCTTTTATTTCGGTTGGGATAAGTCAGCGGAGCGACGGCCATGGCGGGCTGGGGGATCGATTTCGAGCAGGTTCCTCCGCAGGTTCGGGCGCTGCACGGATTCCCGAGCGTGTGCCTGCCGGGTCGCTGTACGCGGGAATAAACGATGGAGATGCGTAGATATTTTATTATTTAGCGGCAGCTGAGGGAAAGCTTTTAGGATGCCGTGGAGCTGGCTGGCTCCTCGTCCCTCTAAAATTCCCGTTTGCCTCGGGCTACGACCTGTTATTTGACCTTTAGACACCCCCGAATATAACAGAGTTTTTCTTTCGAAATGGAAATAAACCGACGTGGTGGGATGACTCCGCCGAGCGGAGCTGGGCCCTGCCCCGGGCCGGCCGGGGGGGCCTCAGCCCTCTCGGGGGGTGCGCGAGTAGGGAGAGCTTTCGGGCGGGGGCCGGGGGTGAGCCTAAGGGTGACACGCGTTCATTTTGATTTCATTTGAGGACATTTGATGGTTGTAGATCTTTCTCTGGTTTGTTGCATCACCACAGCTCACTCCTTAAAACAGTAATTCAAGATGTAAGTAAAAGTGTTTTCATTTTTATTGATCCTGCTAACATCTTTCATTACCCAACACGTAACCACAACAAATGATTGCTCATTTGATACGCAGAATTTTATCGACGCTCTCTCCCATGCCGGGGCGCGGATCCTAAATCCCGGCGGCTTTAGGTGCGGTGCTGCGCGGCCGCGTAGCGGGCAGGGCGGGAGGGCAGGCACAGCCCGGGCCCCGCGGGCCCTGCCTGGCCGTGGCTCCTGCCCTCCGGCCCGGCCCCTGCCCGACCCGCTGTCGGGGCCAGCAGCGCTGTCCCCGCACTGGTCCTGGCGAGCGGAGGGCAGTGAGCCCTGGGGGGAAGGCAACGCACCCCCAGTTTGCCCCGCGCTCGACGGGGCGCACCGGGCCGGGCCCGGGCCGATGTGCGGGGGGCTGTCCGCGGGTGGGGGGCTGCCCGCCGGCCCTACCCGCCGCTTTCGTTCCCTCGCAGCGAAACCCAACAAGTAGCGGGAGGAGAAGCGGCCGCGCCGCCGGCCCCGCACTGCCTCGGCCGCCACCTACCCCGGCAGCGCTGGCGGCCAGGCGGTCCTTCTCTCTTCTTCTTTCTTCCGTTTTTTTTTTAAATACACTAAATAATTTCTTTTTTAAAGGGACGTTTTGTTTTTTTCAAAAAATACAAATAGAAATCATCAAACCATTGGGGCTAATAGAGAACACCGAACGGTTTAAAACCGTGGATCCTGTTTCATTTACACGATCTCTTTCGGCTAACGGCGTGAAAGGTTTTTCAGGGATCAAACAAATGCTACTACTTTAACTCTCTTTGAGAATATTATTTTTGCCCTTAATACTAAAATGGAAGGCAGGTTTATGAGGGAAAGGCTCGAAGAATTGGTTTCGATGCAAGAGACCTACAGTGAAATTAAACTAGGTGGATTCTTTATTAAATGATTTCGGTCTTCTGTGGTTTTATGAAAATAAAAGGGAGCACTTTGTCATTTTTAACAATGTAAGTAGCCAATAAATCTAATTTTCACATTGATTTCTGTAGGAATTAAGTGATATCTATACTATCTGCTGTGAATTGTTTTTGGAAACAAGTGCGACTTTCTCCTGGCGGAAGCTGTTTTTTAAAATAATAATTACAATTTTTTTTAAAGTACTTCTTATAGCAGCAGGTTTTTAAAGTATGAAAAAAAATTATCTATGAGATTGATCCTGTATATCCGAGACGGCATCTAGACAAAGAGTTTTATAAAATGCGCTAGGACAGGCACAGAGAGAGCATTGCATGCCTAAATGTCGAATACGAATAATTACAGCGAGGAACAGTTTACAGAGCCCTCGGTCTGGCGTCCGCAGAAGGGGAAAAAAGCAAAAAAAAAAAAAAAAAAAAATGTGAGCCAGTATATTCGCTCATACATGTAACTAATAAAGACCTCAGCCGAGGAACCCAGGGCACTGTGAGCAGCGCTGCCAGATTAAAACGTGTCCCTGCCTTAATTGCTAACTCGGGGCCACGTGCTGCCTGCGCGGGCAGGTGCCCTTCCCGGGGCGCTGGCAGAGCATCACCTCTGGGCACTCGGCAGGGATTTAATAGCACCTTTCCCTAAATAATAACCCAGATGAATAGCGTTCACCAAAGCGCTTTTGATCCCTATTATGTCACCGTCCGTGGGTTTGGACAGCCCGAGCCGCTGTGACCTCAAGGATTACTTCTGTCTCGGGGTACCAAGGCGTGTCCGCGTGGGCGAGGGGCAGCGGAGAGGACAGGAGCCCCCGCACCCCTCCCGGGGCAGAGCCGATGCGGGGAGGGAGGGCCAGGGCAGCCGCGTCCTGGCGCGGGAAGGGCCTCGGTCCCTGACGGCAGCAGGTACTGCCCGCACACACACGCTCCACAGGCGGGAAGGCTCGGCCCGGCCCCGCGTGTCCGGGGCACGTCGCGGGCGGCGGCTGCCCGGGGAGGAGGAATGCGGCTCTTTCCTTTTCTCCTCCCTCCCGTTACTCCAAACTCTGCCCGGCCGAGGAGCGAGGCCATCCCTGTCGCGGGGAAGGTTTCCGCGGGCCCCTGGCCGGGCTGGGATGGCGCTGGTGCCCGCGAGAAGCACGTCCTTCGCACCCCGGGAGTGTTTTCCTGAGGGTTTCCCAGGACCTAAAGCAATCCTGGGGTTGCAGACCTATGCGGCCCTCTCCGCCTGGGTCACGCGTGGATTGTGCGTGGACCTCACACTCCCCTGGGGCCGAAGGGCCGCCCTGGCGGGGGGCAGCGCTCGGCTGGTCCCAGCCTGCCTCCGAGAAGGCGGCAGTGTAGAGTTCAAACGCATCAAACTATCAGAAGTCATTTATCCGGTTTCATAAATAATGTTCTTATTATCTCCAGCCCCCTTAATTCATGCTCCTGTCCGTTTGATTGCGGGGTTTCAGCAGATAAAAAGTTTATAAGTTGGTCGGGTTCTTGTTTTCCTTTTTCCATCATTAACATCATTAATATAAGCTATCAATAACCCTGTCGTTTGGAGCATAGCTTCACAGTATTGATCTGCGCAGCTATTCATCTCTGCCATAGAAGACACGGAATAATTTTCGCATTACAGTAGCTTGGATTTGCTTTTAATTCATATTTAAAGCTGCAACTGGCTCTGTGGAGCTCTCTGCGAAAGACTAGAGGCGCCTAATTAATAATAAGTTAGAAACGAAGGAAGGCACCAGCGGATAAATAATTAATACAGACATCTCTGTCTCTTTGAATATTGCTACTTTAAAAATTTAGACTTACCAGGGCCATACTGTAAGTCTGCAAGTTATATTGAGGAGATGATTTAAGAAAGCTATTTTTTTTCCTGAAATACAATGCTAAATTATTTACGGTGTTTTGCAATCTTCCATAAGTTCCTTCATTAACAAGCGCTGCGGTTTGCTCCGGGGGGTGCGAGAGAACGCGGCTGCAGAGGGACCGCGGCGACTCGGCCGGGCAGTGCCCTGCAGCCCGCGGGGCTCGCTCGCTGCCCGCTTCCAGCCCCGCGTCCCCAGCCGGCCAGACCCCCGCCCTGGGGGGCTCCAGAGGGAAAAAGCGGGGAGCCCAGAGCCCTTGGGCAGGTGGTGGGGGCCACCACCGAGCAAGTCCAGCGACCGCGCTGCCGACCCCCAGGCTCCACGCAGCTCCCCTCGGGCAGAAGTCCGGGTCCGGGGGCGAGGGCTGCGGGAGGGGGAAAGCCAGGACCCCCCCCCCCGGGCGGGCACCCGCAGCGAGCCCCCGCCGCGCCGCAGCTTCCCCTGAAAGCCGGGCCCTCCCCCGCCTGCCCCGGCCGGCGCAGCCCTCTGTTCTCTGCCTGCCCCCGACAGATGTATATGTTTTTGTCGCCAAGCAAGTTTCCAAGAAGCTCGACAGGGGAAAGTCTGGAAAAGTTAATCCCCCCCGGCAGCTGTTGGCTTTGGGAGCCTTCGAGCGTCACCTTTGACACGCTCCCCGTGCGAGGGGACCCGGTGCCGCAAGCTGTCACCGCGCAGGAGGCGCGGGAGGGCGCGGGCGGCAGCAGCCCCCTCACACGCCACTAAAAAAAAAAAACATTAAATGGAAAAATATAATAAAAATAAATAATTAAAAAGAAAACCAACTCTGTCCGGTCGGGTGCAGCGCACTGTGGTCGCTGCCCCGGGCCGGGCCGCCCCGTCGGGCGGGCCCCAGTGCCCGTGCTGTGTTTGCTGGCGTCAGGCGGGAGATTACGGCCGTTTCATGGTGTCATTAGCTCGGATTTAAAAAGCACACACACGCCACGCAATTCAAACAAGCAAAGTTGCGTTTTAAGTCCGCTCCGAGTATCTGCTGATCAAATAAAGACTTAAGGGCGGTAACGATTATTCTGTTAAATATATGGTACTTGACTGCACAAGCAGTAATTGATTAGCGCACCGAAATGAGCTCTCTCCGGCGCTCCCCCTCCGCCAGTGGGGCGGGAGGCTCCGCGGGGGAACCGTGCCGGGGTCCGCGCCGAGGGGAGCCCACGGACGGGCACCCCCGACGGCGGGGAGCTGAGGCTGCGGAGCGGTGTGCCGGCCTCTCCTTCCCGGCCCCGGGCCCCTGCGAGCCCATCGCGAGGTCCCAGGGCTCTCTGCAGCTGAGACGGGACCGGGCGCCGTCGGGCCCGGGTTCCTGCGCTGTCCTCCGCGCTTGCGGCTTTTGCGCACCAAGGCCGTTTCTTCGTGGAGTCCTCCCAGAGTAACCGGAAAAAATGTTTTAAAAATAAAAGATGCATTTAGGGCTGGGGAGAGATGGGTGCGTTTCTACGGCTACCCTTTTCTAAGGTTAGAGATTGAACTCCGACGGCGGGCCGGCGCGTCACAGAACTCTCCAAATTGCTTGGGGTCGGGTTTGTATTCCTTTCTCGAAGAAAAATTTTATGCTGCAATTTCCTAAAAACTCGAGGGAGTAACATATCCGCTATGATGTTTGCTTTGATAACTAATCGCTAAAGGCGCGGAGATGAAATATTTTTAATTAAACTGTAAATTGTATACAGATATTGATAATGAAGAAGCTGACAACGTTTCGATTAGATCCGTGACATCAACTTGCGTTGGCTTGGGAAACAATCATAGCCGTTCATTTCGGTCTCGAAATGCTCTCGATAATTTTATTTTATTTTATCCTAAACATTTTCCGAGATCATTGACTATGTTTCAGGTCTATTTTTTCTTCTTTCGCAGATACACCTTTCCTTATCTATCCCTCGCTATCAGAAATGGAGACACTGTTAACGTTAACGTTACAAAAATTCAGAGAACTGTGAAAGCGTTTAGGATGGGGGTGTCTGGAGCGGTAGGAACTGTGCGGGTTCTGTATGTGGGGAGTTTTTTTAGCGAAAAATAAAATACAGAGGAGCCCCCTGAACAGCTCTGAGCAATGGATTTATTTCGGAAACGGGCTTCAGTGACTCTGAATTCTTACAAGCGTGTGTGTGTGTGTGTGTTAGTTGGGGGAAATATATATAAACCCACTGTGGAAATTCTGAATTTATACAAGGAAAAAGTATACTCTCTTCTAGGGCCGTCCACGCAACACAGTTGCACAAAACAGAAGATAGTTGTGATTTTAGAAGTTTCCTGCGAGCCTGCCCGGTGTCTGGTGTTTTGTTTTAGCTCACCGACCGCAGGCACACGCAGACTGTGCACACGCAGCCACGCACATGGCCAGTCCCGGCTGCAGCCCCCACGCCGAGCTCCTCGGGCACGGTCCCCCGTGAGCAGCCCACGAGGATACGCACCCGGTGCATGGGCGAGAGGCAGCGGCGAGGAGGCAAAGGGTGCCCCTCTGGGTCTCGCCGTGCTGGGCTGCGAGGTGGGGGTGCGAGGAGGACGGGCTGGACGTTTCGGGGTGCGCCACGGTCCCCGTGCCCGTACCCCGCGGCAGGGACACACCTCGTCTCGCGGGCGTTGTGGAGGGGCAGCAGGGCAGAAGCGGGGCCAGGCCTGGCTCGGACGACGGCGCTCCGTGCCGAGGCCCCTCCGCGGCCCTCGTTTCGGCCGCTGCTGCGGTGCTTTGGGCTCACAGTGTGGGGCGAGGGGTCTCGCTGCCTCGAGGAACCGTTGAACGGCGAGGCCCCATGGTCTTCCGAGCAGTGCCCTCCTCCTCTTACTGAGGGGAATCTCCACAGGCCTTGCTCATAAAGTTAGGGCAATAGCTCCGGGAAAAATAACCCTGGGGTTTGATTTCAGCTCTATCCCACGGGGACTCTGCCCTAGGACAACTCCCATCCCTCTTCCTGCCGCCTGCGTTCCCCGTGGGGCCGGTGGCCCGCTGGCAGCGAACTCCTGCCCCTCACCGGGGAAGGGGCCTTGGAGCTTTCGGCGGAGCGCAGGAACGGTGACAGCCCCCGTAATAGACCTGGTCCCGCGGGGCGAAGCAGTTTGCCTCGCTCCGGGACTTTGCCAGGACAGGTGCTCAAGCCCTATCCCTCTCTCCGTGGAAAAGACATCCAGGTCCTGGCCTGAGTCCCAGCGCTGCGGGGACCCGCTTGCTGTCCTAGAGCCTCGGCGGGGCGATGTGGGGGGCACGCGGCTCCGCGGGGCGCCGGGAACAACCGCGGGCCCCGACGGCGGAGCGGGGGGAAGCAGCAGCGGCCTTTGTGCGCCGCCGGCCCGGGGCTGCCCGGCTGCGGCCCCGCGGCTCTCCCGCGGCTCGGCTCGGCTCGGCCCGTCCCTCCCGCCGCTCAGCGCCGCGCACACGCCGCACTCTGCCCGGCGTGGTTCGTTATTGTTAATGGGCGAACAATAGGCACATCTGCCCTTTCTTCCAGCATAAAGGCACCTTAGCTAACGAGGGGGGCCGGCGGGTGGGCTCGCTTGTTCTTTCTCCTCCGCCTCCTTTTCTTTCTTTTTGGGGGAAAAAATAAAAGAAAACCAGCGGCATGTCTGGCTGCTCGGCGCCTCGGGGCATATGTTCGCCTTGCACCGCCGGGCACGCTCGGGGGCTGCAAGGGGGCGTCCCCCCCATCGCATCGCCGGGCCGGACCCCGCGGGATCCCTGGGGACGGAGGGGTGCGGGAGCTGAGCCGCACGGGTGACCCCGATCGGACCCGGAGCGCAGCGCCACGGGGCTCCCGCCGCTCGTCCCCAGGCCGGGCAGCGGGAAGTTTCCCGACGGGGCACCTGAGAGGAACGACACCCGGGACAGCGCGGGGGGACACGGCGGGCACGGCCCCCGCGGGCGCCCCGGGGCAGGGCGGCCGGAAGCTCACGGGTGAGGTTAGGAGGCTCCGCGCTCACGGAAAAACGCGGAGTCACCGAAGGGGCGGGGCGGGTGTCCCTGCTCCCCGCGAGCCCGGCGGGAGGCGGGGCGGCCCCTTTGTGCCCGGGGCGGGGGCTGTGGAGGCTGTGGAGGCTGCGGGGGCTGCGGGGCCCGTCCGGCCCTCGCGGGGCAGCGACACCCCCAGCTCTGGGCGCCGCCGCGCGCGGCCCGCGCGCTTAAAAGGGGCGCTGACGTCACGGGGGCGGTGCCGGGCGGTGCGCAGGCGCGGTGCGGGCGGCGGCGGCGCTGCAGCAGCAGGAGCGGAGCGGGAGCGCGGCGCGCACAGAGAGCCATGGCTGGGGATGGCGAGGGACGCGGACACACACCCGCCGCGGCCGCGGCTGCGGGGCCCGGCCTGAGGGAGCGGCGGCCCTAGGACCGGCCCGGCGGCGCCAGCCAGAAGCGGGGGAGGGGGGGGAAAAACCAACCAAAAAACAAAAAAACCAAATAAATACATTGCCACGAAATAATAATAATAAAAAAAAAATTAAAAAAAGGGAAAGGGAAAGCCAGCCAGCCAGCCAGCCCGGCAACAGCAGCAGCAGCAGCAGCAGCACCGCCACCAGCCCGCAGCGCCTGCCCGCCTGCCCGCGGGAGCAACCGGCCGCCGCCAAGAGCTCCGGGACGCCCCGCCGCCCACCAGATAGATGTGCGGTCCCGCCGCCCGCACGGCCGACGATGAACGCGCAGCTGGCGATGGAGAACATTGGCGATCTGCACGGGGTGAGCCATGAGCCGGTGCCCGCCGCCGCCGACCTGATGAGCGGCAGCCCGCACCACCGGAGCGCGGTGGCCCACCGCGGCAGCCACCTGCCGGCCCACCCGCGCTCCATGGGCATGGCGTCCATCCTCGACGGCGGCGACTACCACCACCACCACCGGCCGCCCGAGCACGCGCTGACGGGCCCCCTGCACCCCACCATGACCATGGCCTGCGAGACACCCCCCGGCATGAGCATGAGCAGCACCTACACCACGTTAACCCCTCTGCAGCCTCTACCTCCCATCTCGACGGTCTCGGACAAGTTTCCTCACCACCACCACCACCATCACCACCACCACCATCCCCACCAGCGGATACCGGGCAACGTGAGCGGCAGCTTCACGCTCATGCGGGACGAGAGGGGTCTGGCGTCTATGAACAATCTCTACACCCCCTACCACAAGGATGTTACCGGCATGGGGCAGAGCCTCTCTCCGTTGTCTGGATCGGGCCTGGGGAGCATCCACAACTCCCAGCAAGGGCTGCCCCACTACGCTCACCCCAGTGCCACCATGCCCGCCGAGAAAATGCTCACCCCAAATGGATTTGAAGCCCACCACCCTGCCATGTTAGCCAGGCATGGCGACCAACACCTCACCCCCACCTCCGCTGGCATGGTGCCTATCAACGGGATCCCACACCATCCCCATGCCCACTTGAATGCCCAGAGCCACGGGCAGATCCTGGGCTCTGCCAGGGAGCAAAACCCTTCTGTAACTGGTTCGCAGGTCAACAGTGGAAGTAATTCAGGGCAAATGGAAGAAATCAATACCAAAGAAGTAGCTCAGAGGATCACCACCGAGCTCAAACGGTACAGCATCCCCCAGGCTATCTTCGCCCAGAGGGTGCTGTGCCGCTCTCAAGGGACGCTCTCAGACCTGCTGAGGAACCCCAAGCCCTGGAGCAAGCTCAAATCCGGCCGGGAGACCTTCCGCAGGATGTGGAAGTGGCTCCAGGAGCCGGAGTTTCAGCGGATGTCTGCTCTGCGGCTTGCAGGTGAGCCCACTGCGGGGTGGTCGGGGCACGGCGGCGGCGGGGCTCCGGGCCTGGGCAGGCCGTCCCAGTCCCTGCCTGCCTCTGAAGAGCAGCCCCGACCCCCCATTCCGCCGCTCCGTTTCTGTCCTCTCCCCGCTCCCTCTCCCGGCTCCGCGCACCGGCACTGTCCGGTTCCTGCACGCCGCGCTCCCGCCTGCCAGACAAAGCCGAGCTGGGGCTCGGGCTGCGCACTGCGGCGTCCCGGCTCTGCCCATTCCCCGGCCGGGGCGCACCCGCCAGGCTCGCCCGCCGCCGGTAACGGGGCACCGCCGAAAGCCGCACCGGCGGGAGCGCTGCCGGAGCGCGGAGGGTGAGGCGGAAATGCTTGAATTGGCGGCTGAGCCCAGGGACGGGGTGCGGGGCCCACGGGCGGGGTGCGGGAAGACCCGGTAATGCCCCGCCGAGAGGAGTCGTTCGGTGTGTCTGCTTTGTGTCGGGGGCGGCGGGCTCCGGTCGCAGCGGCTGGTGGGGCTCGGGGCCAGCGGCCCGTTCGGGTTAGGTGAGCCGGGACAGGGGTTTCGCACGAATGAGCCGAGCCCGGCGGGTGAGCGGTGGCTGAGAAACGCTGTTGGCTAAAATCGTTAGATTTTTTAATTATTTTTTTTTTTACTGGTTGTAATTATCATTAGGCCGCGGAGTTTGAGTTTCGCGTGGATGTCTCTGCGTGAAACGAGCCGTCCGTGACTCGGCTTCGCTGCTCCAGTGCTTCACCCCGCTCTCGGCACTTGCTGTCCGGTGTAATTCCGAGCGGGTCCCGTATTGTCTGCTCGGACATGACCGTCCCGGTCCGTACCTGTGCCCCGCTGCCCCAAACCCACCCGTCTGCGCTCCCGGTGCAGAGCCCGCGTTTAATATACCGTGAGTGAGGGTTTGTTAATTAAGTGATAGGTCTCCATTAATTTGTCCCTGGAGAACGCGAGACAGTCAATCCGAGTTGGAGCCGGGGTCACTGATCCGTTTCACAGACAAAAATAAGGGAAGGGCCAAATCTTTCTCCTTTCAAAAGCACAACCGGTCTTGTGCTTTCGACTACCACGACGGTGGGAATTTGGAACCGTTTCCCGAGCGTGCGAGGACGCAGCTGGGCCACCAGCGTGCTCCGTGCCTATTTTCAGCTAACCTACCCGTTCCTGAAACCTAAAGCAGAGCTAGGAAAGGCCCGGGGCAGGACCATCCTCCTCGGTGCTCGCCAGTGGGAGGACGTTGCTCTCTTTGGCTTCCACTCCTGCGACTCAGTTTCAAAGGTCTGAGTTCTCAGAAAATGCCCTTTCCGCCTTCCCTTCCTCAGCAGCCACCCCACCAGGAGAAAACCCTCGTCTTGCTGGTGCTACCCTGGAGAGGAGGATGGAGTTTGTGTTTCCAATATCCCTGTAACGATTGCTAAGGCGAACTTTCTTCGATTTGGAGCGTATTTTTACGACAATACGGTCGACCTGAATCTCATTTGCATAGATCGATACTGGAAACAACCCCTCGCTTCGGAGCCTGCTGGCATCCCTTCCCTGGCGCTGTCAGCCGGGAAGCATTGCCAGCCCCAGCTGCTGCAGGGCCGGGCAGGAGGGAGGTGGCCGTGCTCTGCCCAGCTGCCGGGTCCGGAGGGTCCCATTGTTCGCTTCTGCCCCCAAACCGCCCCTTCCTCCAACCACCTCAGCATAAACGGATCCCGGTAATCCCGTTAGAGAGACAAAGCCTCATTATTCCGCCTTCCCTTTCCGATGAAACTCGAAAGCTGGCACCTTGCAGAAACGTCTTCCCCGGGGCGAAACGGGGCTCGCAGCCCGGGGGGGGAGGGAAAAGACGCTCGCAGCCGGGCCCCGCAGGGCTGTCCCCGCGTACCGGGGGCTCCGCGGCCTCGCCCGGCGCTGCCCACCCGGGCGCAGGCAGCACGTGGGCATTTGCATAACGCTGCGTCCCAGCCAATGGGGGCGGCCCGGAAGCCCCCCGCCCCGCCCCTCCCCGCGCAGCCTGCGCGCCCCCGCGCACCCCCGCGCTGCCGGAGACCCGCTGTATGTAAATGTATAATGTATCGATTTTATTTTTCGTGCAGGTTTTAAATGTGCGATGATCTTACTAAGTGGTAAAAAAAAAAAAAAAAATCTGCCCCGATTGATATTGATGTATGAACATCAATTCAAAATAACATAAATTACTGCGGCCGGTGCAAATTAAATTTCACTGTCCAAATTATAACTCACTCCAGGGCGTTTAGAGAATTATCAGGTAGATAAATACCCAGAGCCGCCTTCATTTCTTCCCTTTCTGATTTCCTGCAGACAACAACCGACAGGCAGTGAGGGGGATGGAGCCTGCTTATTTTAGGCCTCGCGGTCTCGCCTAGCACTTTATCTTGAGTATTTGCCCCTTCCAGCCATCCCTGGGGGATTCCTACCTCCCAGATTACAGAAGCTCCGACAAATAGAGGAAAAATTGGTAGTTACATGGAAGCAGGATTGAGGTCTTGACACTTCCTGGGCTGTCTCTTGAAATGTAAGCAGAACTGCTAATTGCAAAGCTGACCTCTTCCAGCCTCCATCTTATTCCTCCCATCTCCCTTCTCTTCTCTGTTCTCTTTTCCTTTGTCTGTCCCACTCTCTCTCTCCTCTCTATCACTGAATATTTATCTATTTGACCGTTTCTCTGTTAGTCTTCCCTACCTCCCCCCGCCTTCACTGACATTTGGAAGGGCTGTGAAGGGGCGCCAAAAAAAATAAATATAATTAAAAGAAAAAGTACATCACTTGTTCAGCCTGCTGGGATTTAAGGGTGAATTTATTTGAGGTTATTTTCGTGTGTGTGTGTATGAGAGAGGAAACAAGAAGGGATAAAGAAGGAAAAAAACCCGACTCGTCTTGTTCAGGAAAAATAATCTGCTTCGAGCCGTTTATTGTTAGAACCGCGTCTGTCCACCAGTCCCGCACGGGCTGCCCGCAGGTCGGGAGGGAGGGCAGCAGCCAGAGAGAAACGGGGCAGAGACACGTTTCAGGAACGGACGAGAGTGGTATAGGAGACCCCAGGGCTCCTTTGGATCTGCTGTAAGGGGTGGCTGCTTTGCTGAGATGAGCCCTCTGAGCGAGCTCGTCCCGAAGAGCCCCTCCGTGGTGGGTCCCCGGGCTGGCGTTAGCGGGGAAGGGGCCGTGGGGACCGGCGCTCAGGCAGTCCCTCCAAAGCTGCTAGATCTTTGCCTGCGACCTGACTGGTATTTTTCGTAGCTGCACCTCCTTTCCTCCTCTCCTCTTATCCTTTCTCCCTCCCGATGTGAATCTCGGCTAAGCTGAAGCCTTGGGAAGCCGGCGAGAAATTCTCGCCAAATTAACTGTAGAGAAATCGATGGAGTAATCAGAGCGTTTTCCACATTAAATATGAAATCTAATGACGCCGTTTGCACCTCTCGCCCGCCGCCGCCCCCGCGCTCTCCGGGAAGGTCGGGGCCGCCCCGGCCCCTGTGGCCTCATTAGGGGCTGTTTAATATTTACCCGGCGGGGACTTTGCATAAACGCATTTGCATCAGGGAGGTGGAGGGCATCGACCGGGGCCTTCACCGGCGACACTCCGAGCGCGGCCGGGGCCCGGGGGACAGACCCTGCCCCTCCCGGCCCTGCGGACCGCCCGGACACCGCGGGGACGGCCCGAGCCTGGCCCCGCGCATCTTGAGCGATGACAGCGGCGCGGTGCTTGGGCCGAGGCAAGGTGCCCCGTCCCGGTGGGATCGGAGGGCAGGAGAACAGTCCCCGTGATGCCCCCGGCGCGGTCGTGCCAGCCGCCGCAGCGCCCGGTGCGCATTCGGGGGAGCCTGGGACGCACTTGTTTGCCGGCCGTGTCCTTCGGCAGGATTGATTTACAGCCGCGTTTGCCCTTCGTTAATGTTTGCCCAGCGGGAGGAGGAGGAGCGGGGCCGGGCGAGCCGCGTTCCTCCACACTGGGCCGGGCCCGCCCCGAGCCCGTCCCCGCGCAGCCCCCGCCCCCGCAGCGCAGCTCGGCTCCTGCTTGTTTGTTCGTTCGTGCGTTCGTTCGTTTTGTTTGTTTGTTTTAATTACCCGCCGCGTGGTGGGGCGGCACCGGGGGGCCGTGTCCCGCTCCCACCTTCGCTGGATGAAACAGGCTCAAGGCAGGGCCGCTCCCGCCCGTGGGCACCGCCGGGGCCGCCCCGGGGGTCTCACAGCCGGGCTGTGGGCGCGATGCCCGCCCCGACCGGCCGGGGCCACCGCGTCCCCCGCAGCCCTCGCTCGTTGCCCCTCTGTTCCCGGGGCCTCTGCGCCATCTACTGACCGCCGGTGGGCGGGAGCGGCCCCGCCAGACCGGGCACCCCTCCTGCACCGGGCGGCGGCGGTGGCTCCCCGGGCCGGGAGGCGGTGGGTCCGGGGAGCCCTGCGGGTGGAGGGCCCGCTGCTGACTCCGTCCGCTGATTCCCGGGAGCGCAGCCCGGCCTGACTTCAGCACCGCGGACAGCGATCTCCGTCACGGACCGGCCCCGCCTCCGCCCCGGCGGCCCCGCTCCCGGGCGAGCCTCGCGCGGGCCGGGGCCAGGCCAGCCCCCGCTCCCGGTTCATGGACGGGGCCGCCCGCAGCCCGGGCGCAGGTGCTTGGTCAACTGCCCCGCGGCTGCCGGCCCCGATGGGGAGCAGCATCGCATCGATTGTACGCAGCGGCAGCCGGCAATTAGTGCCGCGGGATGCGCCGGGCTGAGCGGCCCCGCTGCGGCGGCGGGGGCGGCTCGAGGGGACCTGTTTGGGGATGGGTCCCTTCGAACTGGTGCGTGGCCAGAGGAGAAGCGAGCTCCCCCCAGCATGGTAATTTGCAAGACAGAGTGGTCGGGATGCCCTAGGAGGAGAGGAGAGGTGCGTGGCGCAAGGACTGTGCCCGCCGCAGGTGCCACCAGTGGGGACCACGGGCGCTGCCGGTGCTGCAGCTGGGTGCTGGCGTGTGCGGTCTGCGTTTTACAGGGCCGGAAAGGAGCTCGATGGTCGGATTGAGACAAAATCGTCTGGAAACGCGCAGGCCAGGTATGAGTCTGTGCTTGGGTTTGCCTGTACCGGCACTAAACGACAGGTTCTGCTTTGCCTCAGACAGCCTTCACCTGTCTGTGTAGCCGAAGGGTTCGAATAAGCTCCACACAAGGGACAAGGTGGTTTCAAGGGAGTCCTAAGGTGGCTGAAGCGCAGGAGCTGTTGCTGATTTGCTGGTGACTTTCGCCTGAAGACTGCAGGCATCGAAGGGAGTTTTTCCTGAGGACTGAGAGGGACCCAGCATGGCAGTGTGTCATGGTCAAATCGATAAATGTTGATTCACGTTTCAAACGTAAATCTATCTGGATTAATCATACACGGACTGAGAAGTGACCGATGCTTGCAGACTGTCTTTGGAAACGCAGCTGACTTCAGCCGTTTTGCTTAAGAAGGAGTCAGTTTTATGATGCCGAAAGCTTAATTTATAGGAACAATTTATTAGCTCAACAGTAGTTTTCATTTTTTCCCATTTTAGGGCAATAGGAAGTCTCAGTGGTGACATTTTCTGTACAGCCTAAACGGCAATTAAGGCGCGATGGATGGATGCTGTTCCGCCGGTGTCCGCGGCAGCACCGCGAGCTGCTGCAGGATGTGGAGCAGGGCTCTGGCGTGTGTGGGTGCTGACTGGTGGAGCTAGAAATGCTGCTGCTTCAGATAGTGAAAAGTATTAAATCAGATGGCACGGGGCGCTCTTCCTTAGTGCTTGGGTGCAGAAGCCACTGAAGTGAGCCCGCGCTCAGATTTTGGATATTTTTGGGATACAGAAGAATGCACACGTTGTGGCATGCATTACAAACTCGTAGGTAAGACGGGACCCACAGGTGGTGAAGTTAATACGGGCGGGTTTCCCCCAGCCCCTTTCCATCCTCTCCCCGGCACAGGCTGCCATACGGCTGCTCCGATGCCCCCTAAAATGGAGGAACTCCTTTATGTCATCACTGACACATTTATTGTTCATGTGAGACATATTTCGTTATTTTGAATATATTGGAATTAACCGAGAACTTAAAAACTGGGGAAGCGGGAGCCGGCAGTCGGGTCCTTGGGAACGGAACTAGGGAAGCTGCCCAGGTTTTTCAGTATGTTCAACCCTCAGTGTTCCAGTGAAGGTTTTGCAACAGATTTGCAGCTGCTCAGAAACTCCATTTTCGGCGGCTGCAGCAGAGCCCCGGGCTGGGACCGCGGGGAGGGACAGAATAACCCGGCTTGACGCCGAGCCACGCACGGGCGAATTCAGTCCCACGGCTGAATTCGGCGTCCGCGCCCGGGTCTGTCCCGCGAACCCGCGCGGGCGGGAGATGGGCGGGGCGGGGCGGGGCTGCTGGCGCTGCCCGGGGGAGGGGCGGGGCGGGGCGGGGCGGGGCAGCCGCTCCCTGCCGGCGCGGCGCGGTGTGAAGAGCACGGAGCGGGCTGAGGAGCGGAGCGGGCAGGTGCAGGGCGGACGGGGCGGGGCGGGGCGGGCAGCGTGTTCCAGCTTGGGGTGTGCGGAGCAGAGCGCTGCGGAGCGGCTGGCGCTCCCCGGCGGGGCGGCGTGGAGTGGTGCGGTACGGAGAGGCAGCGCGGCTGCAGAGCGCACGGCGCGGTGCGGAGTGCACGGTGCGGTGCGGAGTGCACGGTGCGGTGCGATGCAGACCTCACGGCGCGGTGCGGAGCGGTGCGGGAGCCCATGGTGCGGAGCCTATAGCGCGGTGCGGAGCGCACAGTGCGATGCGATACGATGCGGTGCGGTTCGATGCGATCCGGAGCCCACGGTGCGGTGAGATGAGGTGCGGAGCCCATGGCGCGGTACGATGCGGTGCAGTGCGCAGCCCACGGCGCGGAGTGGAGCGGTGAGGTGCGGAGCGGTGCGGTGCAATGCGGAGCGGTGAGGTGCGGAGCGCATGGGACGGAGAGGTGCTGAGCGGTGCGGAGGGCACGGAGCGGTGCGGTGGGATGCGATGTAGTGCGGAGCGGAGCGGTTTGATGCGGTGCAGAGCGCACAGCGCGGTGCGCGCCCCCTCCCGCGGGCGGCGGGGAGCGGGGAGCGGGGGCCATCCAGCGGCCGGGGGCTGCCTGTGCCGCTGCGGCGTTGCGGGGGGGAAGCCGGACCCGGCTGACGCGATTAAAATATTGATGTAGTCGCAAAAATCGTTCATTAAGGCAATTTAATCTTTGCTATTAAATGTCCTTTCAATTCATTTGAGGTAATTAAGATGCAGTTTAAGTGATTAAATTCTAATTACTTATGCTAGACAAAGAAATATTTGTCACAGTAATATGGTTAACTAAAGACCCAGCTAAAGAAATTTAACATTTACTTCAAATGATACCGCAGGAAAATCGGGTGCTTTCCCGTGATTGATCCACTTAGCAACATATTCTATAACGGTGATGTCAAATCGCTGAAGTGGTTACAGATCCATCAACACCAAGTTTGTGTAAACCCCCCTATCCCCCAGTGCTGAGTCAGCGCTCCTCAGTCAGATTCACTTCATTATTCCAGGGGCAGCAAATTAAGGTCACTCATTTTAATACAGTGCACAGGAGTGAGGTGTTTGCCATTCTGGCTCAGCTGGGATCTGTGTGTTGGCAGGCTGATGTCATTCTGTGAGCTTCCCATATAGGAACATGTGTTCATCTCTCTTTATGTTATGAAACAACAAAAGAGTATTCCCTGGATTTGATGGCAGAGAAATGAGGCACAAATCAAAAGATCTCTGAGTATATGGAAACACCTGCAGTCTGAACTGTGACACATCTCAGCCTTTACATGACATATTAGAAAATATAACCTGATACAGAAGATACAGAAAATACATATATGGAGAGACGTCTGGAAGGGCTTTTTATGTCTTTAAGACAGTCCTGTACGCACGAAGTTGGGATAACTAAATAACTAGGCTTTGTGAGAGGAGGGGGAACAGATGATCATCACAAAACTCCTGAGAATTCTCTCAAGTCAGTCTAAAATATGCCTCTGTTTCTCCCATGGCACATATAGAAATGCAGAGCTTTTGTTGGCAATTCTTTGAGCTAGACTGCACCATTTCTTGGGGTTTTTCCACTCACAGGAAGGATGACTGCTCTAAACCCACAGTAACAAAGCTGTTGGCTTTGTTACAAAGCTCCCCATTGTTTTCTAGGAGCCTTGCACTGGGGTCTTTGAGAAAAGGGTAAAGCAGTTGTTTTTTTATTCCTACCTGTCTGAAGCAAGTATAATGCTCATGAAGACTGAGGGTGAGATAGTCCTCAAAGCTAAACCAGTCAAGTGAGGGTGGTGGTGAAGACCCCAGAGCTCAGTGTTGAGTTTACCTTCTGATGTGAAGCAACCAGAAAGTGCATCCTCAGGCAAGACAGAGCTGAGACTACAGTCATGAGAGATCCTCAGTTCTCTTTTTTCCCCAAAATGAACATTTCAGCTACAAACCAGGTTCCTACAGACTCCTTCTGCCCATAGTGTCCAGCTCAGCCTCCCAGCCACAGCACTAATTGGTGTCAAACAGTGTGAAATGTGATGGGAATTAGCATGGTGTGAACTTGCTCACAGGGAGCTGAACCAAGACCACTGCATCATCTCATGCAGGGTACTTGATGACCATCAAGTAATAATGGCTTGTGGTCAGCAGTGACCTAGGCCAGAGCTGGAAATGTGGCCCATCACCTCAGGGTGAAAGGTCCTGTATCCCTTGTTGGCGGCCAGCACACATCTCCTCTCCATGTCAACAGGCTCTGAATTCAGCATGGCTGGAGACGTTGTGCAGGTGTCCAGATCTTGCTCTTGGACCCGCTCTGTGTGCAAACAGAGGGGAAAAGGACTCCCTGAAAGCAGAGACCCACTGTGTGAACTGGCTTCCTCCTCCGCAGGGTGAGAAGACTCATTACCAAGGCACCAGTGGGGCTGTACCCTCACCTTCCAAAAGCAGCTGTGATGCCATGCTGTGGTGCACTCAGGCAGGCACACTCCCCTCCTGTTGTGCTGCATCCCTGTTCCTCTTCCAGCCACCTTGTACAGGCAAAATCCTGGCCATGGCCATTGTATGCACTTGTCCTGGAGCTGTGGGAACCGCTGCAGGCAGCTGGTGAGCACTGTGACCCTCGGAGTGCCTGTTGGTGTGCTTGTAAGGGCACAGCTCTACCAGTGCCAGGTCTGAAACCACCCAAATCCATCTTCTTCCTCAGTGTCTGCACATTCAATGATTGCACCACAGTGGACCACCAGTTGAGCAATGCCTCTCACAGGGAGAGTTGCCCTCTGCCATCAAAACTAGCCACAGGGCTTGGGGCAGGGTTTGCCCAAGTAGAATTTTCTTTTGTTGTTCCCCCTGCTCCAGTGCCACTTTTCAAGAAAAGCAGCCAGCAGAATTTGTGGTGATACTTTATTGCATGCCCAAACCAAACCAGCAGATACCAGTTTTATTGAGAGCATTACCAGTTCCATTCTTTGCTTCTGGTTTATAGGAAGGAAAATTTGTGTTTGCCAGAAACAGCTAGGCACACGTGCACACACCAACTGCTCCTGAAAATTGATTTATGGTAATCAGGGTTTTTGCCTCAGATTTTAAAAAGAAATACACCCTCTAGGGATGAAAGACTAGATCAAGTGTCAGGGTTAACACCTGAGCTTACTGTAATCTTGACTTTTAGACTGACTGAACAGTGTAGTTCACATCACAGGTGGGCAAAATATCCTCTTCACTGTCTCGACCTAAAGATGCAATTAGTGCATTTTCATAGGGGGCACAATCCTGCTCACACCTCTTGGCAGAGCAGGACTGATCCCACTGTGCTGCACACAGCCAGGTGCTGCAGAAGACCATCAATAGACTGGAGCTGCAGAGGTGAGACCACAAATCTGTACCAGACACAGGCAGCTGGGCCTCAGTGAGATGTACAGATCTTACAAGGTTTGGCAAGTTTACTTGACCAAATCCCTCGGGTGACTTAGAAGGAACAAAGGGAGACAAAAATAGATTGATGGACTGTGTCAGGAGAATTGCAAGTGTCAAAAATATCTGTTGCTCAGGGCAGAGGAAGATGGAAGTGACTGGAACAGGCCAGAGTTCAGGAGTGGATTTATAAGGTTCCTTCTGGCACTGATAATATTACAATGTCGTATCTGCACGTGTGTTGCCAGAGTCAGGGCGACTCTTTCTTTATCCTCTGCTTTGCTTTTTTCCTAACGAGATTTTCTTAAAAGGCTTTTTCAGAAGGCATCACATGGAGCATCGCTCAGGCAGGGCAGCCCGGAGACAAAGCAGGGCTGTCTGCAGCAGGGAGCGAGGGCAGCCTGTGAGCAGGCATTGCTGTGGGAGAGGTGCACCCCTCTGGGGAGCACAGCACCCCACAAAGCACCCAAATTCAGTGTCTGTGCTGTGGGAGGGTGTCTGTTAACGGTGCTCAAGGGCAAGGGGAAGAGAAGGACATCAGTGCAAATTACTGTTATTATCTTCTCCTACATAAAGTAAAACCGAGATGAAGTGTGCGATGAACTGTTGTGAAGACAGGGTCTGGTGCTTTTCCAAAAAAGCGTTTCAGTTGATGTCTCTGGAGCCTGCCCTCAGCAGACACCCTCACTGGCATGAGGGGAGGACCTGAACAGAGCAGGCATAGCTGCTGTGCCTGAGTGTGACCTGGCTCAGGCTGCTGTCCACCCTCGCAGTGTGAGCTGGCTGGTCTCTGTGCCTGCTCTGGATACGCTCTCACGTTGGAGCAGATTTTATCCCATGGTGTACATTTGTTCTCTGGCAAGCTGGAAGCTACAATTTATTATTAAAATTGATTGGCTCCAGTGCAGGGAAAACGATTGCAAGGAAACCCTATTACGGTTTTTCATTATCGCCATTATTTATTTTTAAGTGCTATTAATATTCCTGAGTCTGGACAAGGCAGAAGATGAGAGGTGATATCCACCCCTGCTGCTCACAACCCGAGGCCTGGCAGTGCTGTCTCTGAAAGGGTTCTTGGAACAACCGAGCATATTGGAAAATTTTTGCCCTCAATCTGCCTCTGGCAAATGTTAATGGGAGTAGAGCTGAAAAAGAAACAAGTTTTGCATTGCCTAAAAGTGATCCAGATACCAAAGCTGTTCCCAGTCTCCCCAAGGTAGAAGAGAGCTCTGCAAGCAGTGCTGGGCAGGGACAGGTCCAGCATGTGGCTCAGCAGGCACCAAGGGGATGGAAGGATCAGGGCTAAGCTGGGGGTCTCTGCTTGGCAGCCCCAACTTCACCCACTGGGGTGGGTGTGTCACGTCCAGCAAGGACTGAACCCATTCCATGTGGGTCTCTGTGTCTCAGGTACAGTCCCACATTGCAACTGAGCCAATCTCTCTCTCTCTGAACCAATGCATCATTAGTCCTGAATCCGAAGCAGAGTTGCTCCAACTTGGATGTGAGGACAAGAAGTGACTTATTTCATAGGCTAAGCCAGAGTGTATCACCAGTTGTTCCCACCAGCTGTGAACCAAGCCTGAGGAAACCAACAGTCCAACATGATAGTGTGTTAAAAAAATAAAGCTCAGTTTGGTCTGCAGAATGAAGAGATGGCTCCCAGCTTTTATGGGGAGCACCACAGGAACCTCAATGCTCGCTTTCTGATGGGCTTGAGAAAAATGAAGTTTTATTCACAAAATACTGAAATGGGTTTATTTGTATCATAGACTGGATAGGTTTTATTTTCTTCTCCTCAGCAACGAGCACTTTTTTCTTACTTTTGTGATGTCTCTAGCAGTAATCATGAGGTCTCTGATACAACTGAAGTTGAGAAACAAGGTATATTGTAATTCTTGGGACATTTTCTAAGGAAATAGTTGTTCAGGAATAACATATTTCAGGAAATGCGTGCAAGTTCAGGAAGATAATGCAAACTGGTTTCACAACAGATGGTTGTTTTTTTGTTATTCTGTACTATTTCAGAGAACTCATGTACTAGTTTGTGATTGAAGCCCCAGAGGCTCGCATGGCTAATTGAGCTAGCTTTGTACCTACTGCTGTGACTGTCATTTGGGATGTGATGATTCAGTCTGAAGGACTGCACAGCGCTGACTCGGATCATGCTATTTGTGCCGTTAGGATTTTGTGACAAATTATGATCTGTATCTAGGTGGAAGATGAAATTTGTTTAGTCTTGGAAAAAGGAAGGTGTAAACCAGTGTGAGCAGAAATCAAGCACTAGGCTTGTTAGAAGGGGCAGTAAAAGCTGGAGGCTGAGGCTGTTACAGAGCCAAGCTCCTGCAGCTGCTTTCCTGGGAATTTCTGATTGTCGAACGGTTAGAGGTGTAAAAAAGATTGAGATGCTATTAGTATCTTCTTTGCTCCTCATTCTTAATATTTGTCAGTAAATAACAGACTATTCTTGAAAAAATATTTTTAACTCTTGATTTTTCGATGTTAACTTCCAGTGGGGATGCAGATTATTTCAGTAGGCTCCAATCCCCACCGTGAATTCAGCAGTTTGACTTCAGCAGGGGCTTGTGTGCATGAGGAAACCTGTTTTTCAGCTCAGAAGCTCCCCGGTTTTACAGGTCAGGATGTAACTTCAAAGCGTTCTTCAAAGGTTTTCAGATAAAAATAACCCTTGTAGATATGAGTTTGGAATCCCAGACTATTTGATTGATGTGTCATTACTTATGAAAGAACATGTAGCTGGAATATATATTGTTAGGGAGCTCTTCAAAAGCTTCTCCTCAGAGGGGGCTGAGCCACCAGTATCTTGGTCCCTTGGCCTCCCTGGGCCAGCAGAAGGAGCCTTTGCAGCTCCTGGATCCTGATCTGTGCAGTTCCTATTTCTCAAGTACAAAAGGTATTTTTACACCTCCCTCGAGCAATTTTGTTACCGACTGCAGGCTGGCGCTTGGTAACAATAGGATTTATAGGAAGAACCTTTGTAAAGTAATTTGCTGTTTTCATTCCAATAACCATGGAATAGGTGGAGATACTGCACAAAGTTTTTCATATGATCAGCGCTGGTCTCCACAGAAACCAGGACTAGACAGGCTCAGAGACAGAACATTCATATCACCTTCAGAAATACATCTCTCAATTGTTATTAAAGGACATTGTTAGAGAAAAAAAAGGGGAAACAGACAACTTCAGACACTTCTGAAAGTGAGACAGAGGAGTCTGTCCTCCCAAGGAAGCCTTTATCTAGCAAAATGCTAACAAGATGAGCTGGCAGACAGTAAAAGGCTGACAGGGGGATCTGGGAGTCTTCCTCACATCCCGTCAGATCCTGCCTAGCAGGTGATCTGTGAGGCAGATTTCAAATTGCAAGCAGCCTTCAATAATGTAGAGCAAAATAACATTCTGAAATGGAAAGGAGGGATGATAGATGAAATAAGGTGCAATTCTATAAAGAAAATTTACTATACCATTGTTTTTCATGTCAAAACATGTTTATTTTGTTCAGAATACATCTGCCTGTAGTACCCTGGTTTCTCACAGTTCTTTATTCCTTAGTCAGCAAAAAGCTACAGAAATGGATTGAAAGCAACTAATGAAGGTAAAAAATATGGGCAATGTTTACTTTAGAGTTCAGTGTATTTCCCCTCTTCCTCATAGAGATATTAAATAGTTAAATTCCCAGCACTAGTGGGTGCTATCAAAGTGTAAGCTCTCAGTAATAGAATTTGCTGAGTTTTAGCAGACAACAACAAAGGTATTTTCTAACTTTTATTCCTCATACTTTTTATAGTTTATAATGAGTTAGAAAAATCAGTGTCACACATCCTCTTCAAAGTTGGAAGCTGACATGAATGATCCTTTTTCCCTAGTTTGTCCTGTGCTGTGTGCCCGTGTGCTCCTCTGCCAGCCCTCTCTAACTGTCCTCCCCTTTCTTGCAGCGTGCAAGAGGAAAGAACAAGAGCACGGGAAGGATAGAGGGAATACACCCAAAAAGCCTCGGTTGGTCTTCACTGATGTCCAGCGTCGAACTCTACATGCAATATTCAAGGAAAATAAGCGTCCATCCAAAGAGTTACAAATCACCATTTCCCAGCAGCTCGGGTTGGAGCTGAGCACCGTCAGCAACTTTTTCATGAATGCACGGAGGAGGAGTCTGGATAAGTGGCAAGACGAGGGCAGCTCCAATTCAGGCAACTCATCTTCTTCATCAAGCACTTGTACCAAAGCATGAAGGAATAACCACGAACTAAACCTCGGTGGAAAAGCTTTAAAAATAAATAAATAAATAAATAAATACAGACCAGGACCTCAAAATAGCAGGTTTATACTTAGAACTATTTGAAAAAAAAATATTTATAAGTCCAAAGAAACCAAAGACTTATTTCACCTGCATTATGACTTTGTTCTAAGACACACACTTTAGTAGGATGACGACTTGCGAAAAAACAGAGAGGAAGAAGAAAGCGAAACGGAGGGAACAAAACAGAATGCAAAGAGAAGAGAAACAGACCACTGGTCTTACACCTTTGCCCATTATCATCTTCACCGTACTTGGCTGTTTAGTGGTTTGGAGCATAGTGATTTCCTGTCATTGAACAGACATCTCTTTGGATACAGCTCTTCATTTCCACAGCAATTGCCATGAAGGTGTATAGTGTATCTGTTCTGCGTACACACCGGTGGTTAGGGACTTAGTCAGGGCTGGTCTTCAGAGAGGGTTGTGCCATGGCACAGCTGACAGAGCGTGGAGTCGTCTGAATTCCTTTGAACGGTAGTGTGATTTTTGCTGTTTCACAGTTTGAACTTAAACCGGTGCAACGCCCGGGAACAAGTTCAAACTAGGCAAAGAAATTTTGAATGGTACCTAAACCAGTGCATTCTCTTTGTTTGTTAAGGAATGTTCAGATTTAAAAAAGGAAAACTATTCCATCCATAAAAAAAAAATCGACTAGCTACCAAAGAACACATTTAATAATTATATTGCAGGTATTTTATTGCAATGATTTTAATATTCCAAAGCTATTTTTACACAAAATACTATGTAGAGTTATAGGTATAAACTAATCTAACTGTATAACACATAAAACTTGTAATCAAGACTGTTATTTGCAATTAGTAAAACCACATTATCGTTTCTTTCCATGATTGGCAAGAAAGAATGTCACCCGAGGAGATCGCAGCCCCCGGCAGAGCACAGGTACTGAGGATGGGATGCTGCTGCCGTTGAACTCAGTGGGCCTTTTGGTCACTGACTTCAACGGGAGCGAAAAAAAAGGAGCCACGTGTTCCAGCCGTGTGTGAGGCTGTGGGAGCCGCCGTGCTGCATCCCCAGGCGCTCTCCCAGGCTGGCAGTGCTGGAAGCCCGGCGCGAACCGTGCGCTGTATTTCAATGTGGCTCCGCTCTGCCATCTAGCCTGCGAACAGGAGACCTGAGGCACTCAGTATGCAAAAATGAAACGAATTGAGAGATGCAAAACCACAGGGCTCAGTGTCTGATCAATACTCATTGACATTAGTGAGCCTTTTTTTACCTATTGGCTTTACCAGGCAAAGGAATAGTAATAGCTTTGAAGGCTTGTGGTCTTTTCCTATTGAAAACAGTGGTACAACATCAGGTAATGCTGGTGGGAAGAGCTCCAAGAGGAGCTCTAGTAGTGCTTTTGGAAAGAGAAATTGTGATCCCTCTGAATTCAAGAGCAAAATTCCCATGACATTGAGACACAGCCTGATGTTTTGTGGCTTCGTATCTGTGTGTAGCAGGCTGAGCTTCTGTCCCATGCATTCTTTCTTGCTCATCTATTAGTCAGGATAATGCATGAAATAGTTTAAAGTTTGTAGCTGAAAAGCTTTATATGCTCTGTTGCTAACAGACCCATAGGAGAAAAATCATCCCGTTCCTACTCTGATAAAATTAAAAAGAAAAGAGTGCAACATCTGCATATTAAATTTTAGTGTAAGGGGAAAATAGATTTTAAAAACCATACATGTGCCTGTTAGATTTCTAACCGGTGTTTCAAATTACTGTAGTAATTATGCTAGGTATATTAAATTCCAAAGTAACCAAATATGCAGTCATAGGCCCAATGCAAGGACTAGAAATAGGTAATCTTAATTACAACCTTTTTTTTTTTTTAATTAAAAAAAAAAAGAAAAAGGAAAATTCAAGGTAAACTAGAATCCAAACACTATCAACTGTACCAGATACTGGTATGGGGATGAAGCCCACTCAAAATACCAGTGACACCAAAGCTGAACAACTTTGTAGCACCAGTTACTTCCCAAGAGGACAGGGTCTAGTCAAGGTTCAGGGTGTACAGGTAATTTCCACTAAGTGTTTAGAAAACAGATGAAATATCTCTTTATTAAAATAAAGTAAAATAAAAACAAGATTTTTGGCATTCAATATTTCTCCATATTTCAGTATGTTAAACCCACTTTAAGACTCACAAAGCAATTGTCTAGGAAAACGGAATCTGATTTGGGAGTTTTTTGAGTCTCTAGCTTACCTTAAATTTTAGCAAGCTTTCTTTTGAAGTGTTCCATCCCCACGGAGACATTGACATGGCATCCTTAGTAAGCTCACATATAAAATACCTTATGAATGCAGTCTCACTAGTGTAAGGTTGATAAAGGACAGTGATAACTAATGGTTTAGTTTTTTCCAGCAAACGCTGCTTTGTAACGTACCTATAGTTTAGAAAAGAAAGCCTTATTTATTTAAAACTTGAGAATTTAAAAATGCAGGGAAATTCAAAGTACATTGCCGCATTTTTTAGTATTTTCATTGTATTGTCTTTATAGACTACTTGCTGAAACCAAAGAGAACTTTCATACCAGCATTAAATTTGCACCCAATATGCAATTTCAGGATCTCTGATACACACACATGCAAGCCCCTAAGTAGGACTGTGTATATGTACATGCACACACATTTTTATGAGGTGTATGTATGTATACATGTGCACACACACGTCCACACACACTAAAACTGATGCACAAGTTATAGCTTTTAAGTGTTTTGGGTTTTTTACATGTCTGTTTAAGTATATATAAACCTTTTGGTTTTCTATAAGCCATTAGGAACAAACCACTCTTCCCATAAGCAATATGCGCCTCATACTCTGAATAGGCAAAGAACACACTTTTCTTTGATTGCTTTCAAAACGTGAAGCAAATAACTATGGAACTGCTCATTCTACCTGTAAAGCTGTGTTACCTCTGAGCAGACTGCCCAGCTGCACCGACTGAAGCATGGACAGGTTACCTGGTGCTCCCTGGCTCTGACTGGTGCCATTACTCAACAGGGCACTCTTGAAGGGGAGCTTCTTCTAATGCTGCGTTTAACATTACACAAGGAACCTGCCTCTGTCCTATTAGTGTCAGTCTTTTGGTTCATTTCATTCCTGACTAAATGGAAATTAGTTTCAAATGCAACAAAAAGCATCTAAAACTCTGCCAGGAAGGGTTAGGAGAGGGAGCAGAACCTGAAACAGTTTGGGAGCATCAGGAGATGAGGCTTCAGTCAAAGGTGACCCCACGGGCAAGAGGGCATTAGGAACATGCATTCAGCTCACAGGCTGCATCCCAAACTGACCGCAGTGACCCACAAGGGGAGGCTGGCCAAGAGGTGAACTGTCCGCATCCATTCCCATTGTAAATGGCATTATTAGATTTCCAGGAAAATAAAAAAAACAAAACAACAACAACAAAAAAAAAACCAAACAAAAAAAATCCCCATTCAGACCGACTCACACCACTCTGTTAGCCCTGCATGGCTTCCCAGGGCCGCAGCCTCCTCTCCTTACTCAGGTAAAGCAAACCCAACCAGAGCGAGCCAGCCAGCAACGGGGCTTTCGCTTGAGAAGTTGCTCCTGCACAACCAGTGCCAGGAGCAAATTCCCAAGCATCTGAGTGGCCAGGGGTGCCCTGGCATGAGACCAGCCCCAGGGCTGCCCATGGGCACCACTCTTCTCCTGAGATTTCAGGATAAGGACGTGGTGGTGGTGGGTGCTGCCCCAGGGGCTACTGCTGCCCAGAGGGCTCGGAAACACTGCTGAGCTTATACCAAAGAGTCTTAGGACACCTCTCCTCACCTGAGTTGTAAACAAGACATTTTTACCCCAAAAAACAGTCCTTCTTTCTACTACTCTTCCTCCTATCTTCCTCCTCTTCCTCCTCCTTTGTACATAGGGATGAAAACTATGCATTTAGCAAACAAAGAGAAAGCACTTACCCTTTTCTATCTCACTGCGTTTGGGTGCATTCAAAGGCCCAGGGGCTAATTTTGAGACTTTGCTTAGCCTCCTGGTTTATTATTGTGGTGTGGTTAGCTTTACAATACATTTGGTAACTATTTGCTAAAGACAAAGAAGCAAAAGGTAAGGAATAGCTACTTCCACGTGTTAAAAAAAAAAAAGAAAAAAAAAAGAAAAAAAAGTGTGTAAAGATCTACTATTTATAGTGTGAACCAAAGACGCTACCTCACTCGATTTCCATTGGTGATTTTAATCACATGATGATACCAAAGAATACCAAAGATTTTTCATGCACGGCCTTGGTCTGGAAAGGGAACTCATCCTCCTTCTTACCTCCATTCCCCTCATCCCCCTTCTTCACCTTCACTCAGTGTGTAACCTTGTCTTCATTCTTAGTGGTAATGCTAATAACCTTACGAATACTTCTCTTGCTACAACTGCTACTACTGACGATGATAAGGATAATAATAATAATAATAATAAAGCTCTAGGCAAACATGTTGCAAACTTTGTAAACTCATAGGACGAGTGCCTTGCTTGAACCAAAGTGTTAAACCGCTGTTGACCTCTTTATCTCTCACCTTATACTCTTTGAATACCTCAGCCTGTTAGAAAGGCCACTAATGAAAAAAAGGAATAATTCTTCACCGTGGTGCTTTTTGCCGTGCAACCATGCAATGAAACTTTCTTTGATACCAAAGGAAAATGTTTTTTTCCACTTTCTTGCTGACAAACCAAAGGTTCCCTCTTCCTTCCCCAAAGCAGCTTGAGTCCCTCAGCCCAGACAGGCCGTGCATCGCTTTTACCAATTCCTCCAAATACCTCATAGTAATAAATCTTTAGGGTTATGTTGTATAGAGAGTCTATGTGATAAGGCAGAACTTACTAGTTTGATAATTGTTAAGGTTACTTAAAAAAAAGCTTTATAATTCTTATTTATTTTGTAGGGGTTGTTTTGTTTGTATATTCCTTTTATATTGTTTGGTTTGGGTTTCTTCTTTTTTCCTTTTTTTTTTGGCAGAACTTCTCTGTTATACTCAAGGAAGATCTTATTCCTGGGAATGTTTCAAAGTGGGTAAAGATCGCTGTTTGCAATGAATGCAAGAAAGGGAAACATGGCTTTGATTACTTTTGTTTCAACTAGGATACTTTGTGTTTGCTAGTTGATGTTCTTTTCACAGGGTAAAAAAAAAATATTCTCTGCTGTGATAAATGGTTCCTATTTTTTCTCTATAATGTGCTGTGACTTTTAATTTAATTACCTTTTGTATACACTTATTTAATCACTGCTTTAATTTATGACTATGTAGTTTAAAAAAAAATTGTATATAGTAGATTCAAAAATGGCCAAAGCTTTATGTTACAATCTTTTCATTCTTGATGCTGAGATGAACTGAAGGAGAGTGCTTCTCTTGACTGCAGGGTGTATCTTCAGCCTTGTCTTGGCATGCACTTCCACCTGTGTTACAAACACTGCCAGGTTACCCCCTCCAGGCCTCCCTTCCCCCCAACTTGTACATGCCAAAATGAGTGTTTCAAGGTAGTACTTTTGTCACTTAGGAAGCAGAAGGACATTATTAGCGTGTTTTTTCTTTAATTTATTTGTCTTTTTTCTAGAAAGGTTGCTTTGTGGGTGAGACCCACACATCCAAAGAATTTAAAAGTCGTTTAATGTTTAAAAAGCACTGGCATTTGTGAGAGATTTTGCTGAGTTTTTGTTTTCCTTCGCCATTCGCACGGGTAGCGCAAGCAAGCGGCGGGCGCAGGCCTTGGGAGAAAAGCTGACTTGACTCTGGAATCCTTGCTCACGGGAAGGCCTTTGCGGCGGGCGATGGGATGGCGCGGGTTTGGAGAGCTCTCCGGGGTTGGGGCCACCCGCGGGACACCACTGGGTCACCTGCTCTCCAGCCAGGGCCTGCAGGGGATGGGACAGGGTCCATGGGGCACAGCTGAGTCCCCCAAGGAGCTGCAGCTTCATCCAGGCAGAACTGTGGTGCCTCGGGTGCAGGTGAGCACGGGGGGAGCTGTGCTGTGTCCCTCCCAGGGACCCAGGCACAGCCCCTGCTCCGGTACCCCCACATCTCGAGGGACGACAAGGCAGTTTTGAGTCAAAAAGCAAAAAGAAAAGGGTAATGACAATGATAATTCTGCAAAGCTGATGATGGCATCATGGCACAGAGAATAAGATGCCACTCACCTGTGTTTTATTTTGCATAAAGAATAGGTTCTGTTTCAGCTGAGTGTTGTGTACTGACACAGTTTGTGATGGCTGTAAATATTTCCTTTCCCATGCAGTAGGTGAGCCCCAGGTGTACCTCATTTTCCTTTGAGGGGATAGTGAAGGGGTTGAGGGAGGGAAGGACAAGGGCAGGGTCTAAGCTTTTGGTCAGAAGTTACACTTTCTAGGTACATTTTTTATACTTCAAGTATTGAAATGGGGCAATAAAGACGCTCTGAAATGCAGGATCATTAAATGGTCTGTTGTTGTGCATTGGCTCAGTGTCTGCTTTTAATACAGGAGCTAATGCTGTGCAATGAGTTACGCTTCACGTGGAGGGGGAGGCAAAGTATTAGTCTGTGAATCCAGCATGAGCCATCGAGCCCTGGACAAACTGTGCTTAGGGAGCCGCGGTTTCCTGTCCTGTTCCGGTAGTTTGGTATTTCACGGAATGTTCTGCATTTACTGCATCCTCACTGTGGAGCCGCGTTAGTTTTGCAGCCTGAAGTGGAGGACAGGGAATGTAGGGTACAGCCTTGTCTTTGACTCGCTCGGGCCTGCGCACCCCCGCCCGCAGCCCGGGACCCCCGGCGCCCCCCGGACCCCCGCCCGGCCCGCCCTCCCCCGGCTCCCGCCGCAGAGGGGGCGACAGAGACAATCACAGGTCCCAGCTCCGTAGGGGTAGGAAATCTTCCCAGAGCAAGCGGGAGTTCTTCCAGAGCAACGGAACAAAACCAAAAAAAAAAAAAAAAAAAAGAAAAAAAAAAAAAAAAAAAAAAAAAAAAAAAAAAAAAAAGAAAGAAAAAAAAAAACCCGCAACGAAAACAAAGCGAAGATTTTGCTAAAGCCCTTTGCTGCCATCTTTAGTTCGCCCATTAGGAAGCAGCAGTAGTTTATGCGTTGCATCTGCATTTCAGACTAAGTGATTATTGTACCTAATTACAGTTGATTGCTGATATTTCCTCACTCTCTCTCTTAGTCAAGCGCTTCTTCTGTATTTTTGTGTGTAGCGATGACAAGTGCAGTGCGCTAGGCATTGCCCTGGGTTGGGTATGAGTATCTCCTGTACTGCGTTAAGATTTCCTTAAGTTACTTTTTTTAAGCTTTGCTACTGTTCTCACTTTATGCCGTGCAATATCATCTGCTGTGTTTGCTAAGCGAAAAGAAAAAAAAAAAAAAAAAAAGAGAAAAAGAAAAAAAAAAAGAAAAAAGCAAGTGATGATGTCATCATGCTTTTCAGTGTTACAATGTTTCAGCGTTACAATGTTTCAGCGTTTATGTAGTCACAAAAATGTAGTAAATAAAAGGTTGGATTTTCCAGCACTTTAAATTTAGATATTTCTTGCCTTCTTTTGTTTCTCTGTGTGCAGCCACCAGGCACTGAGCTGAGACAAGGGCAGCCCCAGCTCTGCTGTGGGATGGGCAGCATTCGGTGGAGTCATGGGGGGGACATCCATGGAAGGGGAACACTAAAGGGCTCTTCAGGCTTCACAGCACTGTGTCTTCTTCCCTCCATCTGTGCTGAGGTCCGCAGCCCTCAGCAAGCACCCCCCATCTGCCTGTGCTCCCCGGTCCATCCCTTCCCGGCATGGTGGGCTCCAGGGAGACGAGCACCAAGTGTCTGAGGGGTGAGCGCGGTTCATACCAGATGCATTTCTCTAATTGAGGGAAAAAAACATTAAGAAAATAGGTGAAGCAAATAATCTCGGTTTCCTTTGTATCATCTAAGGGTATGGATGTCACCAAACTAATTCGCAGAGGTGTTTCCTTCTGTGTGATGGAGTCCACCCCAGGCCCGCAGGATCAATATTTAATTGTTTAAAGGGATATTGTATTCCTTTCCTGTCACTGTTGTTAATGCCTCCACGCTCTGTAATCCCACGGGGTCTTTTCCTGGGGATCTGATCAGAGAGATTACCCATCACTCGGGAGTGGTGGGAGGAGAGTCCCAGCCATAAAAGATTCAGCAATGCATTGAACCGTTTTCTCTCTATCTCCTAATGAAGTGATGAAGCGTGTGCCACAAAATTTAACAGGGTTTTGTAGCAAATCAGCTTGCACTGCTGAGAGGAGGATTAAACCTTCATCTTTGTCCCATAAATCATGGCATCAGCTACATTTTTTCTGATGGATAGTCTGGACTCTGCTGACAATATTTTATCTCTGGAAGTGCCTGCAGCCTGTGCCCTGATGTGCAATTTCTTTTTACTGCTAAGCTGAGAGAGGCAGTGAGCACACCCCTTTGGAGGGCTCCCCTTGCGCTTGGTGTCCCAAGACAATGTCAGAAGCCAAAGCATCACCAGGAACCAATGTCCAGGGCAAGCACAAAGGCAAAGGGAGATGGGAAGCCTGAAATGTCCCCATCCCCAGAAGGAGTGCCTCTGGGATTTGCTCATCCACAGCATTCTACTGGCCAGGCCTGGGATAACTCAGCACTGACTCAGGTCAGTAACTCCATGGGATGGTGCTGGGCAGGGCCACGGTGCAAAGTGAGGGCTCCAGCAAACCCTGTTGTGTTACCTGGCAGACAAAGGGACACAGCAAAATGCTTTTTCTAGAAAAAATAATCAGGACGTGCCACAGGGGTTGAAGCACATCAGGCACCTGCTGTTTCCCAGGTTCTCATCCCATGGGTGAGGAGAGGATGATGGGCAGCTTAAGGACAAAGCCTGGCACAGCCACATCATGTCCCCTTGCTGTGACCTCTCTCTATACCTCCTGTCCCTTATTTCCTTCTCATGTGAATCATTTTGGTCACTAATCTCCCTGACTCCAGGCATGGGAGGGTGCCCCTGGGATGACCCATCCCACACAGCAGCTCATTGCCCCATGTCCTTGGGCACCCCTGGCCACCCAGTCTGTGCTATAGGAACAGGCCAGTTGCAGGGAGGGACAGCCAGGGTGCCCCTGGTGCACAGTTTTCCAGTTACTTCATCATATCAGAACTTTATTTTTATATTTGAGATATATTTAACTCTGGTGTGTACACCATTTCTGTCAGCATGCTCAGGGGAGCCAGCTGGGCTTACCACAGGTGCCCACAACCCAAACACCAAAATGAGCTTCATAAACTTTATTTCCTGAGCACTGGCAGAAAGCAAGGAACACAGCCAGTGAGCAAAGCAGAGGAAACCAGCTCCCCAGAACTAGGAGAGGAGTTGCTCTTGCCTCAGTTGCACCCAGACCTTCCCAAGGACAAAGACAACAACAGCAGCTGGAGGCTGCTTTCACCCACCATGGCATGAGGCCACTCTTGGTGGCAGCACTGGCAGCACAGGTGATGCAGCAGCTGCAGCCCATTTGTATGTGACGGTCCCAGGGCAATAAAGGCTGTCTGAGCTGGGCCCTACTTCCTACCCAGGAGGAGCTCTGTGTGGTAAGGGGGCATGGCATGTTTGGGGGTAAGTATGGTCTGATTTGAGCTGAGATTTGAGCTCCTTAGGGTTTTGTGTTTAGGTGGGGGTGGCTCAGGTGCCCTGTGTGGGATGGGGCAGTGCTGCTGTCAATGTTATAAATTACCAATAAGCACTAAAAGCCTAAAGCAGGGTCATGGAGGGGAGATGGGTAATGAGGCAGGGGACAGAGCTGGAAGGACGTGCTGCCTGTAGGGCTGGGGCCTCCAGCAGGGCATGTCTCTGTGGCAGGGGCAGGGAGGTCCCCAGCAAGCATGGAGGGGTGGCTGTGCTGGGGCTGCCTGAAATCTGGGACAGTATCTGGATGAAACCTGAGAAATCTTCTTCCTTTTAGGGCACAGCTGGGGGAAGAGGGAGCTGTGCACTGCCCAGCCCCTGTGCTGGGGCTGTGGGGCCATTTTTCTCCCTGGGTGACAATTGCTGCTTGGAGGGGGATGGCAGTATCACACCCACACATCTGGCAGCCAGCACAGTTATTTATGTACAGGAAAAAGCCCTTTGTTAAAAATGGTCTATTCATCAAGCAAAATAATTTCCTGCCCAAGGGAGGTGCCCAGAATTTGAGTTTCAGTTATGCTTTTGGTACTAATTATTGCTTAAGGTTAGAGATGATTGGGAGGGAAAATTAATCCTTGTTATCAGCTTCATTAGGAAGAAGTACAGCAATGCAAAGTATAGACACTTAATGTAAGTGAATCCACAGTGGCTGCTAATACATAAACCATGCAGAGCTCAGAGCATCTCTGAAAATGGTTGGCAGTGGGAAGAGTACCAAGTAGTGCTGTAGCCACATGCCCACCCAGCCTGTGTGCTCTGCCCTGGGTACCCAGTTGTCACCTCTGTCACACAAACACACTTCTGGTCTGACTGAGAGTGGCCACACTTTTGTTTTGGTAGCCTCATGAGGAAAATACAACCCCAAACTTAGCAACTGTCTCCCCAAGACAACACTGCTCAGCCAAAGTCTGCCTGCACAGGTAGGAAGGGCTGCTGTGGTGCAAATGACAGGGTTAACAAGTCCTTTCCCCAACAAGGGCGTGAAGATTTTCCACTGTTTGAAAGTGGAAGCAGGCTTTAAGCTGGTCCTGGTGGCCAGGCTATGTCACTTTGTGAACGTGCTCAAAGCTTTTACACCCCTGGTGTCATCTGCAGGTTTGGGATCCTGGCACTCTGGTTGTTGTCCCAAAGAACTGATGCTTAAGCTTTTCTCCTGCTGGACAAGCACAGTGGTTTGAATAGGATGCTTAGCACGTGGCAGGCACAAAGCCCTGTGTTTCTGTGTGGTGTGACTCTCCCCTGTTGTGCTTGGTACAACAGGGGTGGGTGAATGGTAACAAAGCATTTTACTATGAGCTTCTCTTGGTGAAGGATGCTTCCAAAATTTGCCAGTGGTGCAAATTTGCTTCCAAAATTTGCCCTCACAGTGAGGGCACTGTGAGGCAAAAGGAAGGTGTGTGGCCATGGCAGGAGGCTGTGTGAGGCCCCTGCTCTGCAGCAGTGAGAGAGTCCTGCAAGGGGCCACCAGCAGGCAGGGAGCAGTGGCCTCTCCCCTGACAATGTGTGCTGCCTGGGGTGACTTAGCCATAGAAGCAACTGTGTTCATCACAAATATCCCTGGTGATGCGGGGACAAGGTGAGTGAATTACTCAAATTACTTGAATCTCCCCAGTGGTGCACGGAGATTCAATCTCGGCGTGGCATTAAATCAAGTCAGTGACATAGATCAAAGGATACTGCTTTAATCACCTCGTTAGGCCACAGACATCATTAGTTACTCATTATGATGTGTTGATGCCGGCATTCTCTGTAACACAGTTATGTACACTCGCTATCAGACATTTTTCTCATCAAACGGGATGTCAATACTTTAACATCTTAATGAGTTACAGTCAATATCCATTGCAATAAAGCTCGTGTTTTCTCATGATTTCATCTACCCTTAGGGTTTTGATTAAAATGGCTGCTTTTTCCAGGTAATTGATTGAGGAATTAGGGAAATTCCATGTAGGAACAAGCACATGCTGCTATGCAGACTCTGAAAACCTTCGGTTGTCTCCAAGTGCTTTAGAGATTACAAGGGAGTTTGCAATTTTAATATGGATTTTAGATACTGTTGCTTAATTCTGCTTTCCCAATCACTTGTAAAACAGATTTAGTATCAAATAAAGTAATTAAAATACCTAAGAGTGTATTGGAAAAATGTTACAAGCAAATCATTGGTTTGTAAAGGTCTAAGAATGAGAACAAGTGCTGCTGTCAGGTGAGCACCGGTTTGGATGAACATGCACAATAGGAAGGTTTTCTGATTTACTGTGTTGGCAAAACATTAAATCATTTGCAGGAACACAAAAGCAGGCAGAACAGGCTGCAGTGTTATTTCAGGCTCAGGTTTAGCAAGGGTAAGTTTGCAGAAGTTCACAGTTTTTGAAGCTGAAGTATCAACTATTTAGGCAAAGAAGTTTTTTTTTTTTTTTTTGCCAAGTGAACTGTGAAGGAGTTTGCCAGTGTACTGGGAGAGAGAAGTCTTGAAGGTTCCCCAGCTTGCTGACCATATCCTAATTTCATCTGAGAAAAATATTTGTACATCACCAAGGAAAAAAATTAAATATGAAAAGGAGGTTGATGTAGTAGCAGCCAGCCAGCAGAACTGACTTGGTGCCCCATGGCTGTCTCCTTCCCAGATGACACGACTGGACACCACACAGGGCTGTGCCCACAAGTGGTTTTCATGTCATGCTGCTGCTGAGGTTGGTTCTCCCTGCTGGTCCCTCGGGCAGGGGCAGAGCTCTGCCTGCAGCCCACAGCCATCCTGCTCACTGCAACCCTCCCACTCCACCCATCTAGAGAAACCCTGGCTCCATGTAGGTATATTACTAAAAATACAAGTAACTTCAGTAATTTCCCTTTTAAACAAACCTCCGTGAAATTTGACACTTCTCATAATGACAGATCTAGGGCTGCAGTTTGGGACTGTAAAGCCACATTCAAACTGCTTTTTATTTTAAAACCCTCTCTTATACAGGAAAAGACAGCAGAGGTTTCCTGGATCTAATTTAAATCCTGGATTGGATTTTTTTTTTGGCTGTTTATGGTAGTGAAAGACTATGTGGTTGCTGGATTTGTAGGAATAAGAGAGAAAATTTGTCATATTCTTAGCAATCACTGAAAATAGAAACTGAACCGTTGTGATTCGCGTTGGAAAACACCAACCATTTCCACTGCTGAGCTCAGCAGCCTGGAAAGGGCCAACTCCCAGTGGAACCTGGTGGTGCTGGGAGTGGGCAAGCACCCTGGGGCACACACAGATGCTCTCTGGTGAGGGCTTGAGGTGCTTGGGAGCAGCTCTTGGCAGATGTGTCTGTGCTGCTCTACCCAGCACACTCCTGAGCTGTGGGGCCCAGGCACTCCTGTTAAGGGGTGGATATAGAAAGTAAAAGTAAATAGATTTTTGCAGAAAAGCATGGCCCCCAAATAATGCACATGGGGGTTAGTGTCACAATGAAAAGTGTACAGAATCATCACTCCAAACTTGTGGTTCATCCTCTGGTCATTACACCCTGGGATATTCTTCAGGACCTCTGTTAACAGTCAGGCTTGGATTGCCTGACGTACAAGTGGTTTCTGGTGATCTGTTCTCATGTCCTTGGAGGATTACATGCTGTGGTAAGGCTGTGTGCAGTTACCAGCACGATTCACTTTGCCAGTTACCCAGCTTGTCTGGATCACTGGAGTCCCAGAGTGAGTAAATGAGACAAGAAATCTGTTTAGAAAATATTCTGAATGAAAGCCCAAAGGGAAAATGTGGCTGAAAGTGTTCCTTTACACAAGAAGGAAAAGCCATCATTTTTCCTTTCTGTGCAGTCCTCACCCCTGTGCTTTGTGAAACTGCAAGGAAACTTTGCAT
Organism: Pipra filicauda; assembly: GCF_003945595.2. Taxonomy (NCBI): domain Eukaryota; kingdom Metazoa; phylum Chordata; class Aves; order Passeriformes; family Pipridae; genus Pipra; species Pipra filicauda. The sequence goes on along the minus strand of NW_024104976.1, from coordinate 3,336,077 downwards.
GTTCATTTTGAATAGGAACGTGCAGATGAGGAGGTGCAGGTAATGACAAAGACAGAAGCAGGAAAGGCAGCATGGGGAAGGCACAAATATTTAGAGGAGAAATGAGACACTGGAGCCTAATTCGTGGAGTTAGGCAGAATGACTGCAGAATGAGTCGGGTCTCTGCATGTGGAGGAGCTCCCATGCCAAGTTGTGGATCAGGCCCTTGGCAATTGGAAAAGGTATACAAGTGCCAGGCTCCTCTGTCTGCCCCTTGCAGCCAGGCTGGAGATGACTAAAGCAATTTCTCAGTGAAGGTGATAAGCATGCTGGGGTGCTGGGAACTGTGTGGGAGCCAGGCCCCCACTTGGAAGGCAGCTACATGTTTGATTCCCAGCCTTACTTCCCAGTTCAATGCCTACTTCTTCCAGGAAGGCAAGGGGCTGCATGGAGGAGATGGCTCTGCCAAGCCAGGAGTGCAGCTAGGGCAGCCATCCCTCTGGGAACAGCTCAAATAGGTGGTGATTCACAAGTGGAAGATGCAAGGGATGGGCTGTAATCACAGCCACGGCTCTGCCAGCAAGTTCAGAAAAGGGCTTGGATGTGCACCAGACATTTTAGCAGCTTCTCTTGCAGAGTACAGCTGGTATGGTCCAAACTGCTCTGACTCAGTCATGGAACATTTTGCAATGAGTGTACATCCCTAATGATGACCATATATTCTATTTAAAGGGTTTTTAAAGACTGTAAAGTACAAGCCTGGCTGAAGAGCAATCCCATGAGGTGCTGGGCTGACCCCAGCCTCTTGTCTGTTCCCAAACCTGTCCTGCTCCACTGAAGTCCTTTTTGGATGCTCACAGGAACAGCTTGCCTTCAGATTTATGAGTGCCTGCTCCCAGTTTTGTCAGAAGTCTCACTGGCTAGAAGCAGACAAATTAATACCGTAAATTTCTCTTGGGATGATGCTTTAAGTTGTCGTGTTTGTGAAAATCAGAAAAATGTCATGAAAAAATCAGAAAAGCTTCAGAACCAGAAGGCACATAAGACATGCCAAATTCTATCAACTGAAATTCTCTCTCACTGAAAATCAATGCAGTGAACTTTTAAAGTTTATTTAATGATATTAACATCTGGGATTAATAATAGTTTTCTCAAGTTGGTGGAGGTTTCCATTCACCTCTGGTGGGAGAAATTAGTGGCCAGTGCAAGGCTGACTGTGACACATGAGGCTTTCAACTAACTTTAGTGGGCTTTGCATTAGCTGGGTGTTGGCAGCTTTTTCAGCACCACTCGCTTCTAAAGGAGGCTTACCTAGAGCAACTAGCTCACAAGGAGTGTCATTCACATCTAACAGAAATTATATGTTCCTTATCTCTTTAATTAGAGTATATATAATGTTAGTAATGATGTATTATCTATATATTCATTTAATAGGATTGTTTTGATGTCAGGCTTGCTTATGTAGGGTCATCAGTATGAGGATATGCATTAAAAAGAGATTTAAAATCCCTGAAGAGTTATACAGCCCTGCTTTTTTCAAAGCACTTGACCTTAAAAGTGCTTTAGGTTGCTCCTTTCTTCTGTTTACTTATTTCTTACATTGCGCCTCACTTGGCAAACACTAAATTGCAGGAAGTGGTGTGCAATAAGGGAGAGAAACAAGGTCACTTTATTTGGCTGTTAGTGTGGTCATTGGCACGATGAAGAAGAGAATGACAGCATCTGAAATGCTGGAGGGGACCCTCAGCCTTCATCTGAGGATGAGCTCCCTCAGTTCAGGAACATGTGCCTAGGTGTTCCTCAGCTGGGATCACTTCAGCATTTGATCTGTTTTTCTCAAGCTCAGTATTCATTTGGAGCCTGGGGTTGCTCATATGTTGTTTGCTGTACCCTCACCACATCTTGTGAGGCAAATGCTCTCTGGTCCAGGCCGGCACCACCGAGGGAGTGCAGATCCTTCAGGAGGTGCATCCCTGGCAGGTGGTACTTTGGGGCTGGGACAGCCACATCTGTGCCAGCAGAGTAAAACCCCAGCTTGGGCAGAGGTTTTGAGGCATTTCTAGAACAAGAGCAATGTTAAGCTGGAGGCTGATGCTGGCTGCCTCCAGAAAGTCTGTCTGAAAAGCCATCCTTTCTGGCTCTCCAGAAAATGTTCCCAGTCTGAGCGTGCAGGAAGGGTGTGCAAAGTGTTCCCTTGCTGCCTGCACTGACACTGCTGGGCACTCCAGAGTGGGCTGCAGCCTGCCATGCCCTGAGAGGGGGCCTGGGCACATGTGTTCACAACCACAATAATGTGGTGAGTTCAAGGGCACATCCGGAGGAGGATCTGACATCCAGTGTCTAATGAGAACCTTCTGGGCACTGGCTGAGCTGCTGGGGTGCTGACACTGGTGGTTACCATGTCCCCCAGTGCGGGAGCCTTGGGACTCCCACTCACGTTCAGAGTGACCTAAATGGGTCAGCAGTTATGTCCTTCCCACGCAAGTGTAGCTGCTCCTGAGTCTCTTCTGCTCTTCATAGCCTGGTGCAGTAACAAAAAACCAGGGCTGATTCCAGTCTTCATTAATACACAGCTGTAAACTCTGCATCTCCACAATCTCACCAGGCTGCCTGCAAATAGCCATTAGATCCTTTGGAAAGTGAGAACAGATAGAATATATATGGTATTTGGATGTAGATTTACTGCCAGGTTTTAAGGATTTCAGCCCAGAAGCGCTGTGTGGTGGGGTACACAGTGGGTTTGTCGCTCCTCAAGGATCTGCCACAAGCCCTCCAGCTGAGTAGCAGCCTTAAGGAGAACTGTAGATCTTGTTTTTACCTTCAACAGCCAAACTGGAGGAGGAAAGGCACATCCGTCTGATCAGAGGCAAGCTAGGCAAACCTGGGAAAACCAGGATTGGAGAGAGACACCAAAGAGCAGGTTTGAGACACAGTGGCCTCCTCTGAGCTGCTGTGGGAACTCAGGGAAGGTCTGTGGTTACATCTGAACAGAGCTGACCTGTGCTTAGCATCCTGCTGCACGGGGTTTTAACCATGCACAGAAACCTGAATCATCAAAAATGTTCACAGACCAGAAATACTACTGTGTACTGAAGTGTTGAAGAATTTCATATCTGTGAGCTTAATCAAATCAGTGCAGCCTGGCGTTGTGGACACCAAACTGTCCCAGGGTAAACTGCACTTCTCCACGGCAGCCCACAGACAGGCAGCAATGTCAGAGATCGGTGCTGCAGTAACCCTGCAGACCAGGTTTCCTCTTGGGAAGTCACATCCCACGACTCATCCAGGCCTAGGCAACAACACACCATAGGTGGGACTTGAAGGGAAAACCAGGAGATTAAAAAAAAAGCTCTTGTTGCAGAGTGAGTGATGGGGAACCCGTGTTGTTTTCCCAGCTGCAGTCTGAATTGGCAGCGTGGCTGTAGCATCTTTCTTAGGCACTATTCCAGCAAAACACTTGAGTATGTGCTTAATTAAATCATGTGAGAAGTTTAAAGGGTTTGAAAGCATGCAGCTAAATGCTTTGCTGGGGACTTAATATTAATGCCTCAGTTTCCCTTTTCCAACATAGAAAAGAAATATTTACTTCCCATACAAAGTGCTGACAAGCTTAATTCAATCTTACTTGTAAAGTGCCTTGAGGGCCTTAGGGAAAAGGTGTTATAAAAATCAGAATATTATTCTACACTCCCTAGCAAGACAGCACTTAGCTTTATATATTGTCCTGCTGGTGATGCATCTCCCTCTGGCTGACAGCAGGAGCAAGTAATGTATATAAACCAAAAGAGGCTGTTTAGGAGGCTTGTGGTCCATGTAATCTGCTAACACCTGATGACAATTCCAAACCTGAAAAGATGGAAAAGTCAGAGATTTTAAGGCATTTTAGTGCAAAAACGTGTGTGTGACTTCAGAGCAATGACAGGAAAAGGGTTGTTTCTCCAGTAATGTATTTTTTATTCCTCATTCTTTTTTATGGCCTTTACTGATCGCTTTTCAGTTTTTCTGGTCTTCTGTAAGTTAGCAAACTGTACTCTGACACTGCTCTCTTATTTCAGATTTTCTTCATTGGATTGGGAAAATCTGGATCTGACTTCAGAGGCAGCCAGAGTTAGCTGAAGACAAGGGAACTGCTGCCAAGGAGAGGCCATCAAGCGAAGCCAGAATGGGAGAGGTTAGGGTAGGGTGGATTTTTTTTTTTTAAACCCTCTAATTGTTTTTCTGCATTTAAACATGTTGAAAGTACTGTTCGGGACAGAGTATTGCAGGCAACACACATTTTCCTTAAGGTTCAGTGATATCACTATAGCTAAGCACCAGTATTTCATATATTTTTAATCTCTGCATTGAAATTTCATGCATTGAAATACAAGTATACTGCATTGCCTGCAAAAAACAGACACTCGCAAACTCTCCCCCCCATAAAAACAAATCACTGAAAACATAAAGTTCTTCACAGGTAGTTGCTGTGAATCCTTGTTTCCTACCTACATTTCTGAATGTTTTATTCTGACTAAACTTAATGGGTTTTTCTTATTTTTGTCTTCTTTTAATGACAAATGATACTTAAACTACCACAAAGGAGACATTGAGAATCATAGATCCTCCTTTGGCATTGTTTATGCTTACTGTGTGTTTCATTCATTGTAAAATTCTTACAATGAAAATGAGTTTTAAGAAATTTCTAGAGTACATGACAAGGCAATAATACCAAGTCATGAATGAGTGATTTTTTAAAAACTTTAATTTTTAAGTATGACCATTGACAACTTTCTCTGTTTGTGTATGTGTTTCTGCTCTGTCTTTCCAGGATACAACCTCTTTATGGAAATACTATTTCCTCTTCTATGCCTTCTGCAAGTGGCACACAATGGAGTCTCATTACTCAACAGAAACTCTATGTGCCATGAAAAATAAATAATTAAACTCAAGCTATTTCACTAGGTAAATACTGCCTTTCTCACCCCTGCACATAAAGCAGCCAGTGTTCCACACCTGGCACTGATCTCTTCTGGGAGTTCAGCCTCCTCAAAGTCCTCTGGCATGAAACCTTAACGTGCTGACACACTGTGTGTCACTCCTGGGACTGTCCTGGGGCAAAGGGCAGGGAGTCAATTGGGATGTGGGTGCCCACCACCTGCTCTGGCTGCTGGGCTGGAGACAACGGTGGGGGAAGTTTACAACAAAACCACATGTTTGTACATGTAAATGTCCTCAGGGACCCTCCTAGAGCTGTAGCTTCTCTATGTGCTAGGCAGGTGTTCACTCATGTTTTCCCTCCAGCTCAACAAAGATTGGCTTTAGGATAGCTGGCATGGTACATGGCCTGGGAGTTTCACACAAATACTCTAGAAGGATGAAATGCTGTTAAGCTTCCACTGAAAGAGAGAAGAAATGCATTCCTGCCTACCTGGGACTCTCCATCTCCACAGTTCTGAGGTCAATGCTGGCAGTGCTGCACTGGCAATTCCTAGCAACGTGGGTAAGAACAGAATTTGGGGGGCCAGTGAGGACCCCACCACTGTCTGATCAGAGCTGATCACTCCTACTTTTGTATTTAGATTCAGCAGCTTCTTCTCATCTGTAACTTAGTGTGTTTTCCCCTTGTTTTCTTCACCTCTGGTTTGCTTATTTTTCTCCTTCTAACTATACAACTGAAAATATATCTCCCCTAACCGTGAAGAAGTGTGAGGGAATCTTTGGGTTTTTTCTTCAACATATGCTGTAGCTTCTCCACATGATGTGGCAGCTCAAGTGCTGTATTTTATAAATAAATTTCAAGTTACTGTTTTGCTAGATAACATGTATGTAAAGAACTGATTAGCACCCAAGTATTTTGGTGTTTGAGTAACGATGCAAATCAGGCCAACACCTTGATTTGGATGTAGCTTCTAGATCACTCCATCAGCAGTTTCAAATGAAAGCTGATGGAGGGGCAGGGTATATGTCAATTAGGTTGTGGGGCTCTGACTTGTGTAACAAGTGCAGGCTTAATCTCTGCTAATGCCTGACAAGTGTTGTCGAGACTGTTATACAACCACCTGGAACTGCTGCCAGGTAAAGCTTTTGGGTGCCTATTGTGTAGCTGGAGGAGTCTGTTATCAGAAGGGGAAGTCCCCCAGCACAAGGTAGAACCAGCGCTCCCGTCAGCACTCGGATTCGGCAGAGGCAGGTGGCAGCAAGTGGGTGTGTGGCACAGTGTGAGTGGTGCTGGTGTGGGTTCACAGGTGCCTTGGCAGCACCCTCTGTGCCTGAGCTGACACAGTGTCTGTGCCAGCCCAGCTCCCTTCTGCCCTGCATGACTGGATGTGCTTTGGCAATGGACAGCTGTCACCAGGGCAAGTTTCCATTGCTACAGGGACTTGTGTTCCAGATTTTTAAACATAAGGGAGGTGAATCCAGAAGGCTGATAACAAAGCAGTGATGAAGATTCAGTGCTACAGTGACCAGAGCCATGGAGGACACAGAGAAAAGCAACTTCATGTGGTTTATGGCAGGAAGGTACCTGCTGTAAGTTAGAGCAGCCCTAAAGATGCTGTGGTCTGTAGCAGTCTCCTAAGGCAGACCAGAGCCCAGGAGCTCTCTGAATGGATCCTCTTCCCAGAATCCCCACTCAGTCTCTTTCACAAACAACATATCTATGTATTTAAAGCGGGGATATGTTTGCAAGTCTTATGATGCTTCTTTCATTTGCCGAGGAAAATTATGAAGTGTTAAATGTGCAGAGTGCTTGACTTGGTGAAGCAAAGCTGAAGAATGACTTTAAATGGACCACATATTCCTCACTGGAGCTTTATTGCTGATAGCTGATGGCAGTTTGCTACTGGCTCTAGATAGTGAAATAAGCAGTCTCAGTGATAGCAAACAAACAAGGAAAAAACCCTCCCCTTCCTTAAAACTGGATCAAGGAAATGGACCCTTAGCATGATGGGTTGTGACTAGGGCCCTGTTTTTGAAACATGATCCATGTGTGCAAATCCCACACAGATCAGATGTCAAAACTGCAGTGTTCTTTGACATTTCAGTTGAGAAGAAGGACAAATGTGTTCTGTACTCATATTTTCTTTTTTTTTTTTTTTTAGCAGAAACAATTAAATTAACTTTGAAACAAGGCTTTGATTGCTATCTCTCTGACATCAGCTTTACCTTGATGTAATTCTATAGAGTGGTGGGATCACTGCTGATTTGCACTGGTGTAAGCAGAACAATTGGGCTCTGTGTTTTCCAGGCAGTGAAGCTGCTTATGTTTTGTGTAAAGAAAGAAACTCAGTCAAACAACTTTAAGGGAAATAAATTAACCAAGAAATTTAGAAGAAGCCAAAAGCAATATAAGCACAGATACAGCTACAATATTCTAACTGTATTGCTACTTTGAAAAAAATACCTAGCCTAATTAAGAGAAGAGTGCCTCTGCCATAAATATGTACACTGATCTCTCTAATTTTCAAGTTTTAGTTAACATGCAAAGGTGAGCAATTTAATAACTTTCTGCAACTTTGTTTATTTTTTAGTATACATACAGTACTTTATTGTCTTTGAGATCCTTGAATGAATGTAAGCTTCCCTTTCTACTCAATTAAAGTTATACAACATGAGAATAAATCAACTGTAAGGATTAAAATTATAATTGGTCTAGTGTGAAAGTAGCAAAAAAAGTACTATCCAACACAGCCTGAGTTGAAAACCTAGCTCCTTCTGTAGGAAGGGGAGTTGACCTTTGTGTATGGGCCAAGGATTTCACCATTGATGACATTTGGCAGGCATGCCATATAGACATATTTTATTTATTTATTTATTTATTTATTTATTACACAGTGAAGTACAATCAGTCCTCTCAATATTCAACTTTAATGCTAATTTATTTTTGCTGTAATTGTTATCATGCTCTCACTTTCAGAGGATGTCAAACTCCTGAAAAGAACAATTGTTTTGATTTAGGTACAGTAAAGCTTACAAACACAATGCTTGGGGTAAGAGATATAGGCTTGGCCTGCATCAAGTGAATTTTGGTGTATGAAGAGAGTGGAGCCGGGCCCAGGATGGATATAATCAACCTTGCCAACAAGTGAGGTGAGCCACAGCATTATTCACTGTAGTCATCTGATTACAGGACAGCAGCTAATGAGTGGAATATTAGGGAATACTTTTTATCTAAAAGAAAAGAAGAAAAATAACCCCACAAAAATTTGGAACCAGCTAAACCTGAATATGGGTAAATTTCATATTTTTGTATTAAAAAAAATCAGTCCTGAGGACTATGTGCAGCCCATTCCATTTAGTCTTTACTATTAACAGGTCACTAAATGGCCATGAATATATTAGAAAGACTATGGCTAATAACTATGCAATTAAAATTTTTAGAACAAGGCCATGGCAGTTTTGCAATAGCTCTGGCATTTACCTATTAAGCCCCAACTCACTGACTACTTTAGTAAATGATACACAACGTCTCTTGTAAACCTGGCATGGGGTTACATTAAATATTGGCCTGTATTTAACTACGTGCTACTTTCCTGCCCTACTCTCATAAGTCTAGTAGGAGTTGTGGCCTTAATTCAGCTTGGGTGGAGCTGTAGGCTGGACTTGTTGTTCCAGCAAGGTAATTGCTTCTCTACAGAAATGAATTATCCTTTTCATTTATAGGGCCCATGGAAAGTTGTGTGCAATTTCAATGCGCTCCTCAGTGTAGCTGTAGCAATTCTTTACCATGTTGTGAACATGCTCACTGTGTTGGTTTTGTCCCAGGTGCAGCAGCTGCGCTTGCAGGGTAAGCTGTACGGCAAGCTGGCCCTTTGCAGGGATGCTGGCTCTGCTCACCGCTGGTCTCTTCCACCAAATGGGTACTAACGTGATGGAAGATAAGCATTCCTGAAAATGGAAAGTCCAAAGGCCTTCCTGACAGGCTGAATGGGATGGGAAGTCTGCAGAGAGCCCTGTGGAAAAACCTGGCAAACTGTGGTTGTGGTACAAGCTCCAGATGAGCAGCCAGTAGCAGTGGAGGCGCTTGAGGGCAAAGGCTGTGGAGGTGAGTCCTGCTGTAGGTGATGAGGGAGCTGCCCAAGCAGGAGAGGCTGGCTGGGATGTGCCACCAACTTGTTGATACAGTGCTAAACCACGACCCAGCTGCTGCAGCAGGACAGGGAAAGTAAACAGGGCTGGCGGAGGCATCAGAAGTTGAACTTTGTGAACTCCTACTAGATGGAGTTACACCAGCAATTAATTTGGTGCAATTACTGGCACAGAACTGCATTGGAAATTATTGCGAGATAGATCAAGTCATTAGCAATAGGAAAACAGCATTGCAAAACTCCAAACACCTCCTTCCAAGTGTTATGCACTCACTTTCCACTGAAATTAATGGAAATGACACAAATGGGCTGCCTGAATTCCTGATGAATCGCTGCATTGAGTAATTAGCTTCTGGATGTAGCTGCTCAAAAGTAAAGAGTGATGATCTAGACTGGAAACAGTTCTTATACTTCTATTTTCCCAAAACCTTCTGCTGTTGGCATCATCTTGCTGTTTCTCTTGGCAAACATACATCTCCAGCTTCTGGTCAGGGGACATCAGGGCTTGCCGTTGCTAGAAAAACTTCAACTTCAGTGTGGAAACCTATATATTTTCTGATTAATGTTTTCATCGAGCTTAGTCCTGGGTAAACATTGTGTAACATTAGCGTTCATCAGTGAACTTGCACAGTCCCCTTGAAGAAACATCCCCCAAAAAATCCCCCAAACCTGCTTTCAGTCTAGAATGAATATTGCAGTCACAGAAAAGATCTTCTATGTAAAAGAGAACAGTTTCCTTCTCTTTCAGAAATTAACGATCTATTCACAAGTCAATCACTTACTTTTCAGTGCATTATTGCCTGATTAGTCAAGTGCTGATGCAATTAAACTTAATGATCTTACTAAGTCTGCTTAGATTGACATTTTAAAAGGATGGGTAGTAAGTATTTTTGTAAAGCAGAACTTTTCTTTGTTTTTATCATCATACTTCTATATTTCCATTGCCACCAGTCACCACTTCAGATGAGATTACATTATTCTCCTTGGGGGCTGGTATCTAATTGCACACCACAGATCAGCTATTTAAGAAGCATGCAAAGTTTATAAAATATCAGTTTAGGAGTTGCTCCAAATAGAGAAGTGATTAAGCAAGTTACTTTTCCCAATGTGAATTATAGACATGCAGGAAGGGTATAATTTCTGTTGGCAAGAAGGCCTCACTGCTAGACCTTAGCGTCTGGAAGAGCTGCAGGAGAGATTCCATCCTGAGAGGTGTTAAGCTCCTGTTGCTGCTGCCAGAAGAGTAAAGAAGGCACAAGGTGTCCCATGTGACATGGGAAACTTGAGGAGCAGCACAGGACATGGACCGGGTTGCTTCCAACTAAAGGAATCTTCTGTATGTAAACAAGGTTTAGTAGCAAAGTGTTGAGTCCAGGAAATTATTTCTGGTGAGGAGGATAAGCTTTCCTTTTGAGAGAAGTGCAATTACTTCTCTATTGTTCTCCTAGTTCCTTCCCAACTTAACTTGGCTGTGTCTCCAGTGAGAAAGTACTACTTGGAAAATAAAGGACTTTGAGAGAACACAGAGAGGAAAAAAAAAACCAACAAGATGTCATTTGACTAATTTCAAAAAGTGAATTTAGGCAGCAAGAACATGATAATAGCTATATTACTTTGAAAGGGACAGTTAGTAGTGAAATTAAGCAATGGAGGATTTTGGTGGGAACTGCATGTAAAGAAGAACCTCTGTAAGTTAGAAAACAAGAGTCTAACAGTAGAGCCTCTGTTGGTTTACACCTTCCATGTTTGTTTACTCTCTTCAAAACATTTAGCACTATGTCCAAAATTTGTGTATTTCTTAGAAAGAAAACTAAAATGTTGCTGTTCCTACTCTGTCACAGGTTCTGATTTTCCAATGATGGGACAGACTTCCTGTAGAAGTAACTCCATTGACTTAAGTGACCCATTTGCATCAGGGAGAGCTGATGTCGTAAGATGAGAATTAAGCCCACAGGCCAAAATTTTCAAAAATAAGTATCTAAAATTAGGTGCCTAATTCCATAATTGGAAACCTGAGTAGAAGTGAACTGGTTTTTAAAAACACTCTGGGCTGACAAATTCTGCTGAAGTCAGTTGGAGATGAGCCTTCCTTTGAAAATCAGGCCGTGCCTGGATATTGTTATGGGCATGTTGGACATCGTGGGTTGAAGGTTCTAATTTCCCATCCCAATGCATAACTGGATCAGCATGTACCCAGTGCACAGAGCTCTCATCATGTAGTACTCTAGAATATGAACGTGTCCCATCTTGACAGACATTCTGGTATGAATCAGTGTTTGGGAACTCAAAACAAAAAGATTAGATGAATACACTTTCCTCACTTTGATCCCGAGGCAAACCACAAATGTAAAAGAGGCCTAAGAGCTGTTCCAAAGGATGCTGGTGAAAAGTTTTGTGGAGGAACTTCTGCTTGGGCTGGTGATGAATACAGAACAAAACCTGCTCTGAAGCACCCACCGACAAGGTCTTCCTGCCTCCGAGAGCCGCTTGAAACAAAGGAGGCTGAGGAGCTCTGGAAGCACTGCTTTAATGCCACTGATATATCTCTGCATGACATAATGAGGCATATTACCTGAAAACTCTAAGGATGGGAAATGCAGTTTCACCATCTTTTAAGTATTTTTAAATCTTACTGCATTGATGCTATTCAAATACTTAAATCAAGCTGTTTACAGGTATCTTGAGAAAGAATTATGATGAAATCTCTTCCATTCAACTAGATCCACTTATCTATATATATTGCTGAATCAAAAACCAAACTCAGAATGCCTATAACGCCTAAAACTAAACTTTTTACAACATATTGATGTTTTAATTACATTTGATTTTAAATTCTCTCAGTTTCTGTAACAGCTTGTAGGAATTTATTAGTTCTTGTGGACTAATAAATTCCTATAAGCACATAACTCATTTCTTTCCAAAGTGGTTACTGCTGGTGACAATTAAATGATAGTTGATTCTTCATAGGTGTTTTTTTTTAGCACACTTCAAATTTGTTCCAGTGCATACTGTACCTTCCAGGCTATTTCTGATTGTCTTCATTCTTTTGCAATAATATTCTCCCAAGTGCGGTGGCTTTATATCACAGAGGTGGCAGCCATGTCAAAAGCAGTTGTGCCACATCACTTAACAGGCAGTAATTGTCTCCAGGAATCACAGGAATCTTGATCTGCTGCATCAGACATTATTTCTTTGACAGCTAAAGCTGAAAAGGTACTTGGGATGTAACCTAAAATAGACTCTGTCCCAGGTTGCAGGGGCTGTGCCAAAAGTGTAAACTGCTGAAGAAAACACAACCATACATTTATTTTGATTTTTTTTTTAAACTTCATTTCTATATGAATAAGGTTTATATGACTACACTGTGCCATGCTGCCTCAAGTGAGGATTTTTAAAAATCCAATGGCCAGTTTCAGACAAGCACGTTTCAGGCATGGTCACTGTTCAGAAAAGAAATAAGGATCTGACACATTTCAGGAAAAGGACGTAGGGTGGCCCTTTTAAAGTTTCCACCAAAAAAGAGGCTGCCATCAAAACTCATGTGCTGTATGTGCAAGAGCCACTTTGTCTGCTTGGATGCTGCAGGCTAAGCTCTCACCTGTCTAGACACTGAAGTTAATCAACCATGGGACAGAAACTGATAAGAAACCTGTTTTTGTCTCTGCTTGTGCTCCCAGAAGTGTGTGTTGGTCTAGACTTGGCAGTGGGAGGGCAGTTAAAGTTCTGTTTGTGTTTCTAAGCTAATCCTGCTTTTGTGTGATGCGTGATGCAGCTATGTGCTTTTCAGATGTTTTAAGTTGATATTAAACTTCCGAGGTCAAAAATGCATTTCAGTAGTGTCATTGTTCTAATAAGATTTCCAAGCATGTGTAAGCGAATTCCCATGGCTGAAGCCACTTATCCCATATTTTCTCTGTGTATTCATGCAGTGCTCACCATTTTTTTGGTGACTAGTAGTTCAAGGCCATTTTAAGCTATTTTACTCAAACTAAGTCCACAAATTTGTTTGGGATGCTTATCTTTATTTTGCATTTATTATTGTACATGAAATACTGTATAATTAGATATTTTTTGTAATTTTAAATTTTATATTCTGCTTTTTTTCAGATCAGTTATATGCCTATGTGATCAAAAGAGAAACAGTCCTTCTTCATCTGAAGTGAAGCAGAACCTGAAGGACATACCTCAGACATACCCATGGATCTCTGGTTCCAGGAATGCTCCAACTCAAGGGGGGAAGCTCAACCTGAAATCTCCTACATGGTCAGTGGAGTAGGACTGCATGCCAGGCCTGGCTTTCTCTTTTATATCCCTTAGAACTTTTTAAATGATAACTGGTTTTCAGGCTGGCATCTAATTTCCTAATGGTTTAAACTCCTAAAAAGTATGAGGTAATGGGAAACTAGTTGGCTCATTAATTAAGAAAACACTATGGAAAAAGCACTTTGAGAGAGCATGTTCTTGGAAGTTGGGCCTATTTGTGTCTGGTGAGCTGTTTTTTAAAAAGTGCTAAAGTGAGATTAAAATTTTTAAAACTATTAAAAAATACTACGTGAAGCATAACAGCTAAATAGCTACAATTGTAAGCTAAACAGTAGAAAGGCAGATTTGGTTTTGGCTGTAAAACCAATATTAGAACAAGTACAAACTAATTTGCAGTGTCTTACAGCAACAATTAGTGTCCTAAAGGATGTGACTTTTCATTAGGATGACTAGAAGGATCTGACAGGTGGCTGAATCATGCCCACTGTAGTTATGCTGAACTCCCTATACATGCACCCACAGTATTTATTGCTCAGTCAAATTCTTCCTTTTATAATTCTGGATTGCCACATTTGCAATTACATTGCATCCGGCAGAGAGCTCTGAGATCTGTAATTACCAAACACGTTTACAGCAGTCACACAGCAACAGAAGTGACACTCATGTACTTACGGGTGTAAAATCAAAGCACCGCATGTGATACCCTCCTACCTGCCTATGACTGAACTGAGAGGTGTTTACTGCACAGTTTATTCTGTGAAGCACCCTCCCAGTGTAATGATATGCAACTGATAAATGAGACGGGGAAAGAGGTGCAGTTCATACAAGCCGAAAAGCGTAGAATTCAGTTGTTGTGGAATTTTACAATCTTTGCAATAGCTTTCAGTGGCTGCTCAGCTAGCTGTGAGAAAGAGAGTGGCTACACAGAGCCTATATGTATCCACACCTGCAGGGATCCTGGCACACAGGAGAGGATGGGGAGTTGATTAGTCCACGCACAGGGGGCAGAAGATACATGTATTTCTAAATTACCCTGTTGTAGGGAGTGAGTGCCTCCCATAGGGCTCAAGGCTATAAGATGGCGATGTTTGTAAACAACAGTCACAGTGGAGGGAATTGCCAGCATAACGACCGGAGGTGTGGCAGTGTCTGTGTCCCGACTAGGGGACCACATTAAAGCACGAGACGCCTTGATCACTGGTCTTTCTGACCGAGTCCGAATTCAAGTAACAGAGTTGGCCTGCCACAGTCTCCAGGCGAGCCGTGAACACTCCAGCTCTTTGGCAGTACAACTTCCCGTCTCAGGCAGTTCCTTCTGCTGTCTAGAGGCCACTTCAGCCGGCCTACATGTGGGCCCTTGCTGAAATAGGGATCCCCATCAGCACTGCAGCTTGCTCGTGGTGCATCAGCAGTGCTCCTGCTGCGGTGGAGGGGCGCGGGGCACTGACGGTGGGGGAGATCTGCACCCAGCAGCCCCGGCCCTGCCCTGCTTTGCCAGGCAGCCGCGCGGGCCTGACGTTTCGGTGAAACCTGAATTTCTGCCGGATTAAGGCGGTTGTGTAACTGCAGCCCGGCTGACTCCATTGTTCCTCCGCACAGTTTAGTTATCAGTGTGAAGTGAGCGCCCAGCACGGCGCCGCCGGGCAGGGCGGGCAGGGGCTGCCCCGGGGCCAGGGACGCTCACAGCCCTTCTCCCCGGTCCGCCAGCGGGTGCGAGCGGGCGGGGCATCGGCCTCCCGTGCGGATCGGGCACTTCACACCTGGAATCGCCGATATACGCGCGCATATAAACCCCTGCGGCCATGGGCGCGGGCTCCCGCGGGCACACGGAGGGCCAGCGTGGCAGGACACACAGTGTAGCTGTGCGGGGCGGAGAGCAGGAGCCGGGCAGCGGCTGACGGCGGTGCCGGAGAGGTGCGGGTGAGGAGCTGGGTGAGTGAGGGGCGCTCCCCTCCACGGGGCGCGACTGCCAAAGCACTTGGCGGGGGGGTCGCGTTAGGGGGGACGGGAGGAGGCTGTTTGGGTGAACCGACAGACCCAGCAGCGCTTTCCGAGCGCAGGGCACGGGGCGCTGCCGGGCCGGGCCGAGCCGTGGCGGGGCCGCGCTCCGTTGCCGTGACAACGGCGCTGCCCGGCGGGCGCGGGGCATTGGCCGCCGTGGGCACGTGTGGCGGGCGGGGGCCGGGCGGGGGCCGGGCGGGCCCGCCCCGGGGCGGGATGAGCGCGGCGCGGGGCGGGCGCGCAGCGGGGTTTGTGTTACCCCTTTTCGGCGGCCGGGCCAAGCGGGTGGCCCCGGCCGAGCAGCTCAGCTCAGCTCAGCCCAGCCCAGCACAGCACAGCCCAGCCGTGCTTTGCCCGCCGGCGGGCTGTGATGTGTGTGCCCCGCGCGGTGGGAGGCGGAGAGTGCCTGGCGGAAAGGAGGGGGGTTAGTCAGCGAGGAGGAGGAGGAGGAGGCGGAGGCAGGGCCGGAGGCAGAGCCATGGAGAGCGGCTCTGGGCGGGCGGGGCGGGCTGTCTGACCGGGGCGCAGCGCGGGGGCACGGCCCGGCAGCCCGGGCGGCAGCGGCGGGGCTGGGGATGGAAGAACCGCGCCGCCCCCCGCCGCCAGCCCACGGCCCGTGACGGGGCGGGGGCCGCGGCCCCGACGGGGCGGGCGGGGGGCCGCTCGCTGCCTTCCTCGGGGCGGGCGGGGAGGGAGGGGACTCCGGCAGGGGCTGCCGTCGCCCGGGGCCGCGGTGACTCAGAGCCGGCGCGGCCGGGGGTGAGCCGAGGTCTGTTGTGGGATTTTTTTCCCCGGCAGGTTATAAATAGCCCCGCGCGGCGCCGTGTCACGGAAGGACACCCTGGCCGGGCGCGGGCAGAGGCCGCCGGCGCGCAGCCTCCCCCGGCCGGGCGGGCCCAGCTGCCGTGGCGGGGCCGCCTCCCGCCCGCTGTCCCCCCTCCCGCAGCACAGTTCACACCGCCGGCCCGGGCAGCCACAGCCCGGCCCCGCGGGGACGCAGCACCCCGGCCCTGCCAGACCTCGCCGAGGCAGCAGGGAAGATGAAGCCGGAACGAGGTAAACGGCTTATCAGTCTATTTCTTTTTTTGTTTGTTTTTTTGTCTCTAGGATTAGAAGTAGCCCGGTGTTTTGTTTCGGTGTTATCGCTCTGTTTCCTTATCCCCCTACCCTGTCGTTTTGAGGGCTGGGAAAGAATCCAGGTACTCGGGCTCAACTCGGGAAATGCCAGTGGGAGTGGGATGCGGAAGGTGCCCCTCGAAGGGGGTTACAGCCCCATGTCCTGCCTGCCCTTCGATTTTCCATTGTCTTGGCTGGTTGGAAGGGAGACAAGCGCCGTAGCGAACTGCTTTAGCTGTGGGAATGCTGCAGTTTGTGTGTCAGACACAGCCGGCTCGTTAGCACAGACCCGCAGTGCTGAGCCGAGAGTCGGT
Organism: Pipra filicauda; assembly: GCF_003945595.2. Lineage (NCBI taxonomy): Eukaryota > Metazoa > Chordata > Aves > Passeriformes > Pipridae > Pipra > Pipra filicauda. The sequence goes on along the minus strand of NW_024104976.1, from coordinate 3,319,339 downwards.
CAAAGGCAAATCGGGCATCGGCAGACAATGCCAGCAGATGTACAGAAATGTCCAAATATAGCCGAAAACCACCCTGAAAATAACCATAACTTATATCTGTCTTGTTTTATAAACTGACAGTGCTTTCCCCCCCCCCACCCCTCCCCCCAGTTTTAATGGAGATATATCATAACAGGCATGGCGAAATATAAATTTTTCACGATCATTTGGTTACATCACATCTGGATTACTGACATCTGGTTTTACAGAAAAATAAAGTCGACAGTCTGCGTATATGTTTATAATACTTGAGCTCTTTTGCCGTATAGCAACAGCTGCTGATGCCCCTAGAGTTGGAAATATGTCATGACTTCTATTTTGATCCACAGGAACAGTGATTATTGATTCCTCTTAGTTAGAGCAAGACTATTTTTTTAAGCAAATCTTATGAGTGCTCATCGTACTGTTAATTAAAAACAATGATCCGTCTTTCTGAAAGTTTTGATGATTCTATTGTTTACCTAGTTGCTTTCAGTTTAAAAACACATTCTGTTTGTGTTAGAATCACTTTGATGTTTTGAGAAACACTTTAATATAGCTCAGATATCTGTGTATGAAATACTAACACTTACATGACATACACATGTTAATTAGGTTTGTTAATGACATGTTTGCTAATAGCGACACCACATAAATGACCACGCTTAGGTGGATTTCTTGTCAGTATATGCTGCAAGGATTATATGGTGTGATGATAGCACAGATAGTACAGAAATGATCATAAATTAATGGAATTTAAGTACTAGGGATTTGAAATGGGCTTTCCTCATTGCTTTCCTTCTTGTTTCTCAACTGCTTAAACCTTCACACGATCGATTGCAGCAAGGATGGTTGTTTTTAGAACCTCTTTAGATTTTAATACTAGACCCTAAAATTTGAAAACTGTTTACTGTCAAGGTTAAATTAAATTTCAAAATAGACAGGTAAAAACCCAAGTTCAATATTTACAGCTTTAAAACTATCTGCTCTAGCATTCAGAACATCTGTATGACCTTTGTCTATTCCTTTCTTTAATTTTTAGGCTGAAGTTAGAACACTGGGGACATTTTTAGTTGGTGTATGATAAGTGATCAGATGCCTTTTTTTAACCAGTCTGGTGTAGAGGGAACCAACAGAAAGGTTGCTGGGGTATTTTTTTTGTGGTTTCCCCTCCTCCCCCCAGCTGGCAGTTAATAAATTGTGATTCTTATCCATTCAAAAATGTTTACCTTGAACTAGGTAAAATCCTTCAGAAGTAATGTTTTGAAATCCTTTTAAGATAATTATCGAAAATCTTAAAATAAACCATGGGTTTTGCTAAACATCGAAGGGTATCTCCAACCATTTCAGTAGATCCCTTTAGCTTAACTGTGGGCTAATGTAATAGAGCAATACCATGCACAAAGGGGGTTGTGAAAGTGCTGCCTAAATGCCACATGCGGCCCACAGAGGCTCTTAGGAGGCACGAATCATGGAAATGTTTACATGTGCTGATTTCTGCATAGCAGCTGTACCACAGGATACAAGCAGTCAAGTGTGCAGTCACCTGCTTCCAATCGTCGCAAATTAACAGCAAAGGACAGAGGAGAAGCAGAGCACTCAGTTTGTCACTTCTCTACAGATCCTCAAAATCCCCAGAAGAGTGTAAATTCACAGACCAAGTGAAGCATAAAGAAACAGACTTAAAAAGACTTATAAATAATTATGTCAGAATCAGTTTGGAGCAGAGGGATGCAGCTCGTGTTGTTAGAATTAAGCTCAGCACTACACTTTAGGTTGTAATGCCCAGGCATGTTGGGAGAGGTATGGTTTAGCCTTTGTCATACTACCAATAAGATTCTTGTTATCCCCAGCAAAGATGGGTGTTCAAGAGAAGAAAGAGGAGATCTAAATGTGCAACCACTTTTATCAGTGGGAAGTGTTATAGAATGTTTAAATTTAAGGAGGTGAGACGGATGAGGAGAAATCAAGAAAATATGGGAATTTGGCCCTAAGGTACTTACCTGCCTTTGTAGTAAGGAAAGTTTGAAAATTGCAGATATAAACATGTAATATGTGAGAGCAGTATGGAGGAGATGCAGTGTGGAGTTCTGCATAGCAAACCTGTGGAGCAGTTTTGCAGGTGAGGAAGAGCAGGAAGAGGGGTTTGAAAGTGCAGGTAAAAATGAGGACTTATTCCTTTGGCATTCAAAGGCACGGGGCATTCCCAGGATGTATCTCATGAGCATCACTCAGATCTTACCCATCAGGTGAGGTGTGAGTGTGGACAGACAGTCATGAGCACATTCTCATAACTACCTCTGTACTGTGTCTAGGAAGTGCAGTAACTAAAATGCTGATGGCAGCTGCTTGGCTTTACCTTTCCTGTGCTGCCATTCTTAAAGCAAAGTATTGAAGCATCTTAAAATACAGTGGTCACGTTGCTTCAGTTGAGGCTTCACTGGTGCCAGGGAGAAGAGTGATTTATCTCCCTTTCTTACATACAGTGTTTTTGGAGTGACATTTGAGTTTTGGGGTGTTTTTTTGTCTTTCTGCAGTAACAACATATCAGGTTACCTGGCTTTGATCCATGATATCACCACGATTTAGTTTCTGCAGTACAGCTGCCTAGTCAGCTGCTTCGCACTGCATATTTGGACTGCTGTTTCCTTTCTCAAGTACGGAGCTTTGCTCTTGCTTCTATTGAACTTCGTTCTGATGACTTCTGATCGCTTCACCAGTTTATTGAGTTTGGAAGACAGAACTAGACTTCGTAGCAGAGGGCTTGCAAACTCTTCCAGCTCGGCTTTGTTCATAAACTGTATAAACACACTGTTTCACCATCAGAGTTAATGAAAACATTGCATAATGTCAGGGTGATAGCTTGCTGCCAAACTCAGAAGGCTTGTTATGTACTCTTAGAGTACACTTGGTGCACAACTGGAAAAAATCTTGTGGTTTAAATGAATCTACAGTATAGTCATATTTTACTGTGGGAATGTTACAAGACATCAAAAGTCCTACTATAGTCTAAATAGCTCAAAGTTACTGCTCCTTTTTCCTCCCTCCCCCTCACTGCATGAAGGATCAGTTGAGGAAGACAGGCTTGTTTGTCTCTAAATGCATTCTGGCTGGTTTTTATCACCTTATTCTAGTATTTTCTTAAATTTTTATTACCTTGCTTTGTTTATTCCTTATTGTGTGTCCTCTGTATAGAGATTATTTTGTTTTCACTCACAATTTAAGCAAAAAGCAGTTGTCTCTTACTTTTTGAAGCATTAATTCCCTCCTTGTGATTATCCTAATTTACAGAAATGGCCTTCTGTCTACAAGAGAGGAACAATCAGTCTGAAGATTGCTTCTTCTCTTCTCCTTCCTTCTTTGCAAGTCAAACTCCGATATGTGCCTCTGGGTCTGTTTGTAGTAGCTGGGTTAAGGGACTTTCTTCCACGTTACTTGGTGATTTGATATGGAAAAAGCTAACTCTTGTTTCAGCAAAAGTCTGTTTACTACCTCCTGTTGGAAACATAGCTGAAGGATTCCTGGATGTATCTGTGGGGAAAGGTGGAGGAAAGATTAATGGAGATGAACAGTTAATGGAATGCTTTTCTTCAGGTTCTTAGGAGGAGGGATGAGGAAGCATGAGTTTGAGGGAAAATGAGTTCAACCAATGTGTTCAGTTGAGGAGTTGGTTGTTAAGTTAGGAGATCTGGATAAGGCCCTTGTTTCTAAAAACAAGAGTTAGTTTTATGCTCTATATTAATTGTGGAAGATTTTGTGGAAAACTTTTTAGCAAAGATAATGTGCTACAGAGTATGCAGATTAGGAAGTGAAAATATATATTGAAAAAGAATGAATGTTATTTTAGTGTCCTGTATTGCACTGTGATACAGACACTTTAATTTTATAGTATCTTCTCAGTGAAATGTCACAAAGCACTTAAACTTTTCCATGGTGGAATGGTGTAGCCAGTAAACAAAGTAATAAACTGGAAATGAGCTGCTTCCTGCTTAGTGGAGTTGTCACTCCAAAAGTGTTTGGGCAATGCTTCGGGCTTGGTTGCCACAGGTAAGTGCAGGTTGGGTGCTAATGAGCTGGAGGTGACGCTGCTGCCTGGCCCGGGGGAGCCGTGCGGGCAAACACGCTCTGCACGTGCGGGAAGGGGCGTGAGGGGGGGGAGGCTCCCTCTGACAGGCAGGAAGGGCTGGGGGGCTCTGCTTTTCCTATGTGGATTACTTTCAAATAAACCCATCTTATTTTCTCTGAAAGAAAGAAAAGCTGAAACTATTTAGGATGGAAAAAACCCAACCAACCCAACCAAACAGACAGGTGGTCAGGATATTGCGCTCAGATTCCATTTGTAAGGTGTGAAGCCATCGAGCTCTAGTCTTTGGGGAGAGCAGATTTGCCCTGATAACATATAATATATAGATGCAGTGTATGAGTGAACAGGAACATAAGCCTTTTTTTTCATTGAGGGTGGAGTCTTGATGCTTTCAATACAACTCTGTCCTTGCACCCAAGAAACGACAATATCAACTCTTTTATTAAACTTCTACCTCAAAAATTTAACTCAGAAGAATTCTTAGCTTTTAGGTGCTTAACTTTTTAAAAAAGTTAGGCACCCCCCCCAAAAAAAAAATCAAAGTATATTAATTTGTAGAATGGAAAATTCCAAGTTTTAGTTTGAAACCCCTGCTTATGTTAGTTTTCTGACCTGTTCTGCAACTTGTGCCTCACTATTGACAGTAAGGCAAGACCTCCTATTGTAAAAGTATTTCTTGGGTTGGAAGGCTGCTTTCATCGCTGTTCAACAGTGAGAGTTCTTCATGGCATACCTGTTTTTCAGAGAGGACCACACTGGTAACAACTTGGCCGTTTTCTTTTTGTTTGCGTGGTGTTGTCCATACTTGCCTTCAGAGGGGCTCTTGTTGCTACAACAGACGCTACTGGAGTGGCATTTAGGTGGATATTTTGGGGCTTGTGGGTATGCCAAGCCCATAGGCCTGGGCTGTATAAACTGACCCTTCTGACCATATTCTTTACTTGCTGAAGTGAGAAACTTTGGCGTGCCAGCTCAGATCCCTGGACCGAAGTGTATTAGATTGGACTTTATTGTTAAGGGCAGTGTTGAAACTATTATTGGATCTGAGGTCTGCCAGCTCCTAAATGTTTTTAAAAATAAGCTAACAGTTATAAATACAGATTCTCATGAGAGACAAGAGTTTGTTGCCAAATGAAATTCTGCTTATTAAAATTAGAAATCTCCTGTGAAAACAGAGTAACTGACGAGAACAAACCAGCTATATGACATTTGTTAAAAGAACTTGCTCTATCTGCCTCACTGTTTACAATATGTTTCCTTGTTATTTTGACAAACTTCTACTAATAGCAGCTGTTTACAGGCGGTGAAATAGCCATAGCCCTTTATCTTCTCAGCAACAAGTTTAGGATAACAGTCCAACAGTTACTGTATTCTTTTAGTCAGTAAGGTCTTGCAGTTTAACTGTAAATATAGCTGTAATTGCTATCTCCATTCTGACATGATACTTGATAAACCAAGTTTTTTAGATTTTTCACTGTCCCACATCATTGTCTTTCAAGGAGATAGTAAATTTTTCAGTCTTTGCAGGTCATTTATATTTAATGTTTAGGCAGAAGCCAGTTTTTAAGTTAAAATTGTTTTAGAAGTGCATGTACAATTGCATGGTTACCTTTGTACTACCTAGTACTGAAACTCCGTGTATAAGTAGGCAATTAAGGACGAATGCAAATACAGAAGAGTACCTCTTGGACCTGCATAGGTAGTTAGACAGACTTTGGAAGACTTCACTTGCATTACATATTCCTTTTTCTGACTATAGCTACAGGCACGTGGCCAAAGCCATGTGAGCTATTCTTGCTCTCCGTGCATAACTGTACTGGGATTGGAAGAGAGATTTTTTTTTGTAAAGGCTACTTGTAAACAGTATAGTTGAGTTGTAAATCATGAAAATTCTTCAGCTTTTCTTAACAATTCAGAATTATTCTGACCAAATCAAATTTAACTCACTTGTATTAATACATTTTCTTCCTTGTTAAATGGGCCTAATTGGTTCTTTTGGCTAGTGATTTTTAATGCTAGCTTTGGGACCAGAGCTATTTAAAGTTGCTATCTGGGATACTATTACTACATTACCTTAACTCAAAATGCAGAGATGTAATAGGATAGTATGAGGATGTTCTTGGGGATAATTTGGAGGGGAGAGCTGAGTGTGAATCAATGGAGGCAGCTGAACACACCGGGAAGGAAGCACTCCATGACATGAAATACTAAGGATACTTTCATGTCTGTGCTGATTGTAAGAATCCTTGTAATGAATAAAGGTAAACAAAGTAGTCTTACTGAGAAATCTTCTGAACAACTTTGTTTAAGAGCACTAAGGAGAGTTTTTCTCCCCTCATATACATTTGTTTTGATTTGACCACTTTTCTTTTTGTGGGCAGGCATGCAATCTCTCTCTGTCCAGGTATGTAGTACCCAGTAACTGTGGGGCACTTAGATTTCCCTCTTAGCAATGATCAATGCATTTCCTGAAACTGTTGGATTCTCCTAGCGAAAAAAACCAAGTTGGTTTTTCTTCTGAGGTATAAAAAAAGAGAATGTATCTGAAATAAGGACTCTCTGGTTGCCTATGAACCATGTCATCTGTTTTACATTACACAAGTTAGTGATTTTTTTTTTCCATTAAGATCCCTGGGAACCAGGTTGGTAAGTAAGTCCATTTTGAACTACTTTAGTAAGTCCATAAGCAGGTGACTGTTTGTGCTAGTTTAACCTCTTAATGGTGCTTGCTATGTATGCAGGGATTCCTTTTGCCCACTGATGAGCCTTCAGGATTTCTAGGGCATATTTCACACTTCTCTGTGCTGCAACAAATTAAGCTTCTTTCTCAGGGTGCTGTGCTAGTGTCATCTTGTTGTTGGGTGTAATGGGAGAGGGAAGGGCAGAAAGAGAGAATTTTGGTAGAGTTGAAGATGGCAAGTATTATCCCGTATCCTCAGTACAGTCAGTACCTCAGTGGGAGGTGGTAGGGTGGTAGCTGGTTTCTTCTGAGGGACAAGGGAAGGAGAAGGAGAGGTGCAGGAAGAGCTGCTGTGGTCAGCACGCTCTTTTTTCAGAGCGATGGGAAGCCCTTCTCCCCTGCCAGGTATTGTTCTCCTTGATTCCCTGCCAGGGCAGCAGCCCAGCATACAAGTGAAACAAACCGTGGCTCAAACTCACCCGTCCAGGCGGGGCAGCAAGTTTGATAGAAGGCTTTGTTTGCAGACTTAGGGGGGCAGAGAGGGTGCGTAAGAGCAATATCTGTGTAAATGTCTATGGTGACTACTTACTGAAGGCATAACTTCTGTGTTAGCAGAGAGGGAAGTTTTGGTATGTTGGGCTAATGCTTTTTTTTCCTTGCAGTTTTCTTGAAAGCCACAAGTATCGGTGCATTTCCTTCTCATGTTAGATCTTAATCTTTAAAACACAGCCCAGTAAGACTCCTATTTACTTGCTCTTTTTTCATTTGAGCTTTTAATTTTGATTAAGTAGTTGTATCTGAGAGGGGGAAGAGAATAGGTGCATCAAGAAGAGAACAACTTTAGTAAATATTACAGTGATGTGGAGTTAAAGAGGAGTTTTGTACTGGTAGGAACTGAACAGGGACAAAATTGTCAAGATCAGCATGGACTAGGAATGTACAGGTAGGTCAAAGAGAGGGATATCAACACGGACGCTGCTGAAAGGTAAATCCTTTTTTCTCTGCTGTAAAATTCTTTAAAAATAAGTCTTCAGGCATATTTTCTATGCAAGTTTCCCCACTTCAGTTGCATTTTACTGAAAAGTATGATTTTGTTTTTTTTTTTATTTTGTGGGGGAAGCAGGGTCTTCCTTTTGAAGCACATGCTGTTTGAATGGCCAAAGAAGTTTTGTTTACTGTGGAGAAGCCATGAGAAACAAAGTGTCTGGAGGGCTAGAATCGGAGGAGGGAGCTGGGTGATACTACCATAACAATACTAACAGCAATACTCACAGTGTAACTGCTTACACCAGGATGGCACAGGCAAGGTGTGGAGGACCCCTTTAGGAGTCTGCATGGTGTTAAAAAGTGAAGGAATGAAACTATGTTTATGTGCGTGAAATGGGAGGAATAGTTGGTAATACTAGAAAAGTTTGAAGGCAAAGATCGATATCAAACTCCTAGAATACACACCTGCCTCACCTTACATTGAGGGGTTAAGTTCACTTAGCTTAAGACAGCAATAACTGGCTGTTATTGTACTGCTTTTGGATGTTTCCTATTATAGCCTCACTGAATTAACAAGTTTCTATGAGAAAGTGTTTTGGATCCACTAGCAGAAAAGTGAAGATGCTTGATGTGCATTGTATGTTCTTTCATCCCATCTTCATGTTGAGAATATGTAATGGTGTTTTATAAATGTTTTAGGACACTTTTTATAAGCTGGTGTTATTCATTCTTGTTTTAGTTTCTACTATGAAATTTTGAGCAGCTTTATGATATGCACTGATTTTTTTAATTTTTTGTTTGTTTTAAAATCATAGTGGAACTATTAGCATCTGATGCTTTCAGCTTCTCTAGGTATGCTATGTAGTTTTTCTTGCTCAAGAAATCTTGAGTTTAAACATCAGTAAAAGGAAAATAGACATAAATTAAGAATGTGAGTGGTATATCTAATCATCTCTTTAATATGCATTGCAACCATCAAGAACTGACTTCAGCTTTGTTCTGAGCAGTTGAGCATCTGTGGGTCTGCAGTGGGAGAAAGGGAATAGGCCGTCTACATGAGACCTGTTGCTGGTTTTGTGTTCTGCAAATTAATAACTCAATCCAAAATGTTTGTTTCATGGAAGGGATGTGTTAGTAGAAGTGTATTTTTATTTTTAGCTTGTCTCTACAACTAGGCTGTGTAAGCATAAGGTGCCTTGAAGTCACTTAGGCTTTGCTCCTTGGAGTCACGTGTACACCTTGCTTTTCCTGCACAAGGCAGGGCTGGAATCTGAAAGAGAGTGTTTTTATGAACTGGCTCGTTACTGGACATCCTGTGCTTTGGCATGGCCCTCCAAAGGCTGAAATTGGGTGTTTTTTGTAATGTAGGCATGATGCCAATTATATCTACTGGCAAGTGCTGCTGAATCAATGTGTAGTTCAGTTGATACCGAGATGAAACTCACTTGGCTCTGATTTCCTGCTTTGTGAGATGTGTAGGACCGCTTACTTCCAAAGTTTGTCTTGGGATAAAATCCATTGTTATGAAGATATCATCTTTTTTTATTTTTAGAAGTGTTATCCTGTTTGTGGCAGAAGGTGGGTCAAAAGACAATCTGTTTATCTTAATAATTTCTCATCGTTTTGCACAGTATTAAAACTGCAAATAGTACTTTAAGTGCAGCGACTTTATTATGATGAAATCTGCAGCTTAGGATAAAGTCCTGTGTATATCTCTATGTGCTGCTGTGTTCTCTTATGTTCAGTCACGTTAAGTACCTTGTGCCTCTGAAATCTGTGGAAGAGATCCAGCTGATAAATGAGTAGCGTGCTTCGAGATGGAGCTTTTTGGTGGAACTTCTAATATTGCACTTTCTAAATTTAGCATTTTATTAGGCCAGATGCATTCATTTCTGGGGTGTTCTTCCACAGGCACAGAGCTCAGCTCTGTGTACCTATGGCTGATTTAGGACTTAAAAGCTGGAGTGTCAACGTGCTGTCCTACTTCTACTGTATTTGAAAAATATCTGGTGTGAAAAGGATCTTTGCAGTTGCACTCCAGTAGCCCAGTGTGGGGAGACTGTTCTGGAGCAGTATAGTGTGTAGGTATGCCTGTCATCTAGAGGCAGCTGCTCATCACTAAAGCATTGTTAGTTGGCCTGTAAAAACAGCTGGTCGTTCCTGAATGCTGTCTCTGCTGGTCCCTGTGGGAATTGACTTGGGTGTTGTTGCTTCTGCCTCTTGTTAGCAAAACTTTGAAACATACTGTTTTTATCAACATGGTAAATATTCCTCTTGCCCCTCCCATTCCTCCTGTAGATATTCAATAACTTTCATAGAAAATCGTCTGAATACTTTTCTCAAGAGCTAGGTAGTTCCTTGAATAAGAAAACTTAAAATCGCTTTTTCAGACAACTGTGTAAAGTCCGGTGTTTTTGTAGAAGTAAATGTTCCGTGAAAGAAAAATACTTGGAAAGCAAACTGAGATAAAATATACAGGAAGCTTGAATGTCAGTGACTAATGAAATGGTATGTTTTGCATATAACTTTCTGTAAGGCAGTATCTGTATCTGCCATCTTTAAATGGGCCAACTATTAAAAGGTATCCGACCTTCCTCAGATAAAATTTCTACTTAGAAATCTTGTATAGACTATGTTTTCTTGTAACCACAGCTAAATGATACTGTTGTATAAAATGTGAGTGGGGAAAAGTCATTCTGTGAAGTGGCATGTTTTCCATGCTCTGGAATGGGTTAGTGAGTGGTACTGGATATTGAATGTGGTTGTGAAGTCTGGTTTGATCTGGACTTCTCGTAGTTTTATGGTATCTAATTACAGAACAAGAGTTTTAGTGTTGTTTTGTGATGAGGTTAGGCTGAGAGTAAGATAGGTTTTTTGTGATGATTCTGTTAATATGGTGAATGTCATCTGACTCGAGTACTTGTAAATAGGTAAGAACTGGATGAAATTGTTTAATGTGGACAACATGTTTAGACTGCAACTAGAATAGTACATGCTGTTTTGAGACTGCTCTTGTGAAACAACCTCGTAAATTAGTCCTCAAAAGTACCCATTAAAAATACTGAAGTAAGAACTACGGTAGTGCAAGGAGAGCTGGGGATGGGATCTCCTCGGCACTATGTGTGCCGTGAGGGTCAGAGGAATGAGGCAGCCGAGCCACTCCCGAGTGGGCTGAGCAGTGGAAAAAAGCGCAGTGGGAAGTTAGCTGGCGCTGGCTGGCAGGAGGGCGGGCTGGCGGCTTTTTCCACTCCAGATGTAAATATTCATCACCTCGCACACACACGCACACGCACACACTGCAGCTCGGGCTGGCTCCTCGAACCGGTGCTGTGCGGGAACATTCCGTGCATGGTGCCAGGCGCACGGACCCACGGCAGCTCACCCCGGCGGTGCGGGGTGACCGGTCCCGCGGTCCCTGCGGGCCGTGCCCCCGCCGCTCACCTGCCCGGCCGTGCGGGCGGGGCCGGGCCGGGCCGAGGGGCCGGCGCTCGCCCGGCGGGGCCAATCGGCGGCCGGGCCTGTTGCTATGCGCGCCCCTACTCTGCCTCCTTTGTGGAGGATGCCGTGGGCACCCTCCCACCCGCGCCGGCGCTGCGGGGCTCGCTGCGGGAGCGCCGGGCCGCGCCGACAAGGTGTGTACGGCGGGGAGCCCCGCGGGGTCCCCGCGCAGAGGTGTCACCGACCCCGGGGCCGGGGGCTGTGCGGGGAGGGGCGGGGGGAGGCTGGAGGGCCGGTGGCACCGGCCCGGACAGGCTTTCCCGGGCGTGGAACAAGTTCAAGCTGTGTAACTAAAGAGTAATCGGCAGCTGTTGGTGGTGGTTGTCTGTGGAAGGTGGTTTAAAACCCACCCTGTACTAAAAGTTTGCCTCTCCGGTTAAGTCTGTAAACAGTTCCTTTAGAAACCCAAACCAGACATTCTCCCTTTCCTTCCGTATACTGAGCCTGTGAAAGGCTGGATTTCTGTGAGTTGTGGGGTTTGTTTTCTTGTTCTTTTTTTTTTTTTATTTTAACCTCTTTTTAGAGAAAGGTGATGGACAGCCTAAAAATTAAATCTGTTTATTCACTACATTGTTAGGGCAAGAATATTAAATGTCCTGGAACAGGAGGGGAGGACTTCTAAGCCCTAGAAGTGAGACGTGTAGTTAAGTGTCAGATGTGCTAACAGTTGTAGTTAGTGTAGCCATATGTAACTGTTTGACTCTTCATTGTTATGGAGAAAAAACATCACCTCTCCCCCCTCCCAAAAACACCCTGAAGCTTAACTGAGTTTCTTCTGTGCCTTGTTATGTAGGTCAAGTTTCTCTCTCCTCTTTTTTATTTTTTTTTTTCCTCCAACAGGAGGAAACTATTACAGTATTTTGATTTCTGCTAGAAACAATGCATGAAACATTATCAGCTCTTTGCCACTACTTGTTTGTCTCGGGGCAAATGAAGCTGATGCAAATATGTCAGCTTTGGGGGCAATAAAAATATGTATTTTTAATTAGCAGCTTACTGGTTGTTCAACTATATGGCATGTTTAAAGCTAATTAAATAGCATACTGAACTCAATGCAGAATTGAGCATTATCCATTACTTCTTATGCAAACTTGTTATCTAAAAATGTGAATGTTGCTTGGATCAAGTACTTGCATGTATTTTTATCTCGTGTATAGACCTTGTTGATATTTCTCTGAAAAGCACCAGAGCTCTAGTTTTAAGTGAGCCTGCTGACATGAGATGTCCACCTCCTGACACAGAAGGAGGAATGATTCCACTAGTGTACTCTTGTATTTTGTGTGGGAAAATTGGCCTTGAGTCACTGAAGCATTGCTTTATAAAGTAGTAAGGAATTTTTGAGAGGACAAAGTGAAATTTCATACTTGAATATATTAAATTTTAAATATGTGAATCTGCCATTTTGCTATGTGGAAAATTACCATGTATTAGGAAAGAGGGGGGCAAACTAAATTCTTGGCTGAAATTCTATTAGGCCTTTCAATTTTGCCCCTATCTCATGTTTTCTTCTTTGGAGTACCAGAAGACTACTAAGGCTTAATAACATGACTTATAATGTGGAAACTTGTAAATAGCTGCATTGTGCTGTGTGACACAGTTCAATTCTAAAACTATCAAAAATATTCTTTTGTCTTATGCATTCAAAATTCCATTGTAGGCTCTGGTGTCCATTTTAAAATGTGCAGTCTTTTACACAGCTTGAGAGTTCTAATGTCCTCATTTATCCTCTCAAATAAAATTTAAAAACAATTTTACAGGCCTGGCCACTCTCCCAGAATTTTTTCAAATGGGAAGCATATATTGTCTCTTTTGTAACTTTTTTACTTTTGCAGGTTACTGTTTAACCGCTTAAGGGCAGGCATTGTAGGTGAAGGTTAATAGCATTGGAAAAATTACCTGAGGAGCTTCATGCTGCTCCACCGTCGGCAGTTTCACCTCTCAGAGCTCCTTGCATTTCTCATGAAGAAGTACAGCTTCTCCCTTGGGTCTGCTAAGCTTAGGACTTTCCCTCCACCCCACCCTCTAATAGTCTGGACTACAAATACTGAAACAAACCTACTGGAGCTGGAGGTAGCCTCCCTAGCTAGGAGGAGGATTTTGGGTGGTCAAACATGTTCTGACAAAGTTCCACAAGATAAATTACCCACCACTTAGATGACAATGAATGGTTGGTAACATCAAAGTTTTGGGAGATCAAGTAGCACAAAGAGAAGAGGAATACAAAAGGAAACTGCTGTAGAAGAGGTCAGATGTTATGAAAATAGTTTGCTCTGGGCTTTTTGTTTTGTCTTTTTCTGTATTTCAGATAAAATAATGGAATTCTTAATCTACATTCCTCACCTGAGGACACTTCCTAACAAGTCCTGTGCTTTTTTTCCTGTATGCTTTTTTGATTACCCTGATAGCTAGTTCTGTTCTTGCAGCAGTGCTGCAGAAGTTTCCAGCTTGTAGGTGTGATTTCTAACTAACATAATGTTGTAATAAAGTTACAGAAGTATCAGCTCCTACTTAATCTGCATACTACAATGTTTAATGTGTTGTCCATTAAAATAAAACTATTGAATTCTTGAGTGTTTCTATCTCTTCTCCTTGTGAATTCTCTTTAAAAGCTTTATTATTATCAGTGCATTTCCACTCTTTGGTTTATTTCTCATATTCTTGTTTTTCAGTTACTCCGTAGGGAAAAAAAAAATTCCAGCTCAGTGGCATTGGTAGGTGCCTCGTATATAGGTAGAAAATGTGCTCAACAGTTCGTCCCCATGACTGTATTTATCTTGGGCTTAGGTATGCCATCAGTGTTCACATAGCTTCTTGGAATTGGACCAAGTCTCTCGAGTTGACGCGGTCTTATAGCCAGAAAGATGCCCTGGATGTAATTCACCAAGCCTTCACAGGAGAAGTTGAGTATCTGTAATGGACAATTTCCCTGAACGTGCTGAAAGGAAAACCTTTTCAGGCACTTCTAGATTGTTCAGTTGAATCATTCTCATTGGACCCAGAAGTAATGATACTGTGTTCTTGTTTTGGGTCTCTAAACCATCGCATTATATCAGATCTATCCTATGTATGTGTGGTTGTATCTATCAAATCTCTCATCTCTGTAGTCTGAGAAGGCATCTTGGCCAGTGCTGTCTCTGCACCGTGTCACGCTGCACTGAAATTGCTAGTGCATATAACAGGCTGCTGGTCTGCTTGTCATCTGAATGAAAGACCAGCCTGGAAAATCCTGTCTCGTTATTTGGATGTGTGAATTAGCCTTCTGATGCTCTGCAACTCTCTTTTCATATTCCCACATAAGTATTTTTCAGATTTTTCTTCCACTTTGTAAGTTTTGAGGATCTGAGTTTTACCGGCTGTATCTGTGAACAGAGTGTTCTTAGCATATGTCAGGGTGTTAAGTGACTGAAACAAGGACTTCCTGCTGAAGGCCTCTTGCTCCTAATAGTACCTTTTTTTTTTTCTTTTGTGAAATAGTTTTAGGAACAGTAAAAGCAACAGCCATGTTGTTCCCCTTTTGTCATTGTAAGCCTCCCACTTTCTTCTGAGGGTGTGATGAGTGAGGAGCAACAAGACTGGCCTGCTTTCCTAGGACTAGATTCAGAAAGAGCCAGTATATTGTTTTAGGTCATGCAGATTTGAATGAAGATACTGAAGTCAAGATAAGGTAAAATATTTTTAACTCCAAAATTCTAAGCTTGGAAATGTACAACCAAGTTTTTGTTTTCTTAGTGTATACAGCTAGTAGATAAATATATTTCAGATTTCCTCAGAGGATAAAAGGCAATATTTACTTGATAGCAACACAGTTGAGTCTGCTATTTATCCTTTGAAATAAAATTGCAAAACTGTTTTCTTTTGTCATATCAAGCAGATGGGATAAAGAAGATTGAGAGATGCTGTGGAACTTGGGAATATCATGTGTAGTGAAGTATGCTTAAATAGGAGGGATATAGCCTGTCTTGGAATTCAGCCACATCATCTACTGTCTGATGAAATTCTTTTCAAATTGATGTCTAACAATAAAGCTGCTGCTTCTGGAGGTTGGTGTCTGCCTAAGTGTATGCTTTTTCCTTGGTGAGAAAGGAGAATATTGACCAAGTTGAAGTAATGGTGGTCATCCTACCTGAAAGATAACTGAGCCCTCAGATGAATTTCCACATTAATTAGGAGATTTACAAAAGGGTTGAAGGTGGGGAGACTTAAATAGCAAGCACCAGTGCTAACAAGCAAGACTGTTGTTAAATAGTTAATAACAGATGGCTGAACTTCTGATGCAAATGATGAGACAAAACAAGAGAAGTTCTCTACATCCTGACCCAGGGACTCCTCACTGCTGCCATGGTAACTAACACTTTTTTCTCTTCAGTTTTAGCAAAGTTTATGAAACTGAAGATAACTTGTTGGTTTTATGACTTTAAAATAAATTTTAAAAGGCAAAGCAAACCAGCTGCCGAAGGAGAAAAAGTAAACTAAGAGAAAGTGGATATGAATTCCTAGAGGCCTTGCATATTTTAGTTCCTATAACTTCTTTCTAAAAGATGTTTGAAGTACTGTATACTTTAAAGTGCCTGGCAGTTAAAGCATTAGTTTAAATACAAAAGCTTATAGTCTGAGCAGATCTCTCTGAATCCTTTTCATTTAACTTATAACATTCGTTTAACTCGAATAGCATTGCAAGGGGGAAAGAGAGAAGGAGTTAGGAAGCTCTGTGCATTTGACCTGGGTATGGTACAGAGAGGTGAGGAAGGGCCTGTAGCTGGTGGGGTGGATCTGGCTTTTCATCTGACTTGCACGTACAGGCAGGCATTTGTCCTCCTTGTGGAAGTTGGGGAATGTCACCATAGGACTGTAGAAGTCTGTAGCAGCGGCCACAGAGGGGCTTGAAGCTGCTGCTGGACAGGGTAGGACCTTCTCTGCCCCTTTGGCTCAACTGTTTAAGAATGGGTAAGTATTCTGGAGATCTGTTGCTACAGCCCTGCTTTTCTGTGCCCTTTTTGCTGAGGTGCTTACCTTTGGCTGTGTGAGCAGGATGCTAGAAGGACCCCAAGTGCTCTCTTTCTTGTTTTTATAGCAAAGATACTCTACAAGTTCTGTACCTACTGCAGTTAAATTCAATCTGAAGCGTCAATATCTCTTTTTAGGGTAGGGCACCTGAAGGATTGTTGGTATAGACTAAACTTCATGGCACCGAAACTATGGGAGGGCAGGTTTTGGTCTGGAAAGTCATGAACAAGACCTGTGTCTGTTACTGAGTATAGATCACTTCTCATAAAGCATAAACAGCCCTTTGTAAGTCTGTTTTATCAAAACTGTTAAGAACTTGTAGTTTCCCCAGCTTTTGCTGTGTTTGTCAGGTACCTCTCTACTTGTGGTCTTGCACTACACCAGTGGCTTCTTTACAGAATTAAGGAAGTACTTCATGTAGATGTGTACCAAGCCACTATATTCTCAGACTGTGTTTTCAAAGTGTGTCATGTTGCTGTGTTAGATGGATCAAGGACTTCTTCAGCCTCCAGGTGTGTAACTCAGTCATAATGGCACTTAAAGAGAAGGGAAGCGAATTCCTGAAGATTATTATTCGTTATCTGTGATACAAATTAAGAGTCACGCTTGGGTATCATGTTTTGCTGGGTATTATACAAGCATGGAACAAAAGACTACCCTCACCTCAGACCTTATGCAAGTATCAAATGTAAAATCAATGGCTTCCAACAGAGGGCTGTGAGGAAACAAAGGGATAATACTGATGAGACAGATAAACTGTGCTCCCAGCATACAGGCTAACAAGCCTTTATCACCATAACCCAGAAGCTGAAAAGTAGAGTCATTTTAATCAAGTGTTCTTCCCCACTGCAGGACAATACAGGGGGAGTAAGTACTAGTGATTGAAGTAATCAGAGGCCAGTTTACTGCAGTAGTGAGTGGGTGACAACAGGAACGGTGGTAAGCCATGGAGGATCTTGAAAGCTTGAGAAAAAAAAAAGAGTAAAAGAGACAAAAGAGACAACAGGAAAATAGGGTTTCCTGTTAGACACCGGCCAGACGTACCTTCCTTATGAGGCTGGATGGTTGTGAGGCCCTAACTGGTCTGTGTCTTTTTCACACTGGTTTTTGGTGACGAATTCCATGAGAAATCCTGTGGGCTCTGCTGGCACTTCCCAAGCAGGCAGATAAGGCACTGCCATCTGTTAGCCAAAGCCTGGGTGGCATTCACGTGGGCCGTGCCCGGCCCAGAGGTCCCCACTGGCAGGGCTTGTTTCCAGCTTCATCACAGCTTGGAATTTGTCTCTGAGGAAAATCTTTGGATTTCAGACAGTGTTTTTCCATAGTCAAGAGGAAAACCAACTCATGCCGAAATTAATTCTCTAGGTGCTATTTCCTAGGGATTCAGCCCAGCAAGAAGGGTGTAGTGAACCCAATTTGCCTGTTTTTCTGGGGATAAAGAGGGCAGGTTGCTTGTTGTCTGGATTCCCGTGCCAGATTCTGATCCTTTCAAGATCAACCACTAATTCAGATGGTAAGAATAAAATGTTCTGTGCTAAAAATTTCTCAGATGTGTTTTTAATTAGTCCTTGAAGATTGTAAAAAACCAGCTGTTTACAGTAATAGCCAATGTAGTCATATATTTCTAAATGGAAATTTAAAATTTCTTTGACTGTACTCTTCTATGCTTACTGCTTTGTTATCTCTTAAGAAAAGATCGTCTTCCTCCAACAAAATTATGCATTGTTGTCACTTGACAGTAACAACATTTATTTTCTTTATTGATTTCTAGTAGAAAATCTCTATATCATGTTTTTGGTAATGAGAGGGTTGACAAAATAAGTAGGACTGTCATCTGTATGGGTTCTGGAATGTTCATGAGGGTCTTTTTTTTTTTTTACCTGATGCTTAACTTGAGCATTCAGAATAATTTATTAAATCTATTAAACCTGACAAGTGGGCAAATCCTTAATGTTGCCTGAACTATACTGATAGCTGATGTGTAGCAGATAGTGACTTTTTGGCATATCTGAGCTGAAGTCAGCTTGGAGCAATTTTCCCTGAAATAAACTAATTCTGACATCTTCTGATTGAAGTTTCATTGAATATTTACTTTGGACATTATTACTTTTTCTGCTGGTCCAAGATTCAGCTTTTTTTTCTGCCTCTGATGTGTACTTTTAATTAAATATGTATTTGCAAATTATCAAGGAGGAAGTAAAGTTAGGTTTTATTTGTTTATCTGTCTTTGCTTATATGAGTTGTTTTTATACAGATACAAAAGAGGCTGGGGAGGGCCTTGAGCTTTGACTGGGTAAAAACTGTTGTTCTTCATACGCTGCTTGTGTACTCTATTTTTAGCGCAGTGTTTTGTTTTTCCTAATAATTTATTGCCTTGCCTCTTGACTCACAGGTCACCTGACTTTAGAGCACGCGAACGTAGGGGTTTGGATCCTTTACTGTTCTATGAACTGATAGTTTATCTTGAGGAGCAGGATGCTGCTGCTGCTGGTGAGATTGGGTTGGAGGTGATCGTGGAGGGGTGAGCCCTGTCCCCTTGGTTCTCTGGAAAGTACGTTCTAAGAATACGCAGTACAGGGTGTTACAAAACACACGTGCAGCCAATAAACTTGGAGAGGAGGCCGGGGATAGTGGGTGACTCGAGGTCAGCGCTGTGCAGGGAGACTTTTGCCTGCTGGCCTCACCGTGCCTGCCCTCGCTCCGTGCCAGCAGCAGCGCAGTCAGCCGTGAACTCACTTTTTCCTCTTGAAGGGAGAATTGTTTTGAACAGATACGTTATGAATACACGTTATTATTCTTGCTCTTGTTAATTTTGGCACTTTGCACGAGTGTCTTGCATCTCGGATTGTCATAAACTTGTTTTGTTCTGTGAGGTGCCTGGTGGCTGGATGTTTCTGGTAGCCTTCAAAGCTGCAAAGCAAGCCTGGCAGGATGGTTGAATCAAGGGGAGAGGGAAAGCAGACACTTGAATTTTGTAAGCAAGCAAGTGCTATTTGAAATTTCAGTGTTCAAGTGGGCCCAGTTTTTAAAAAGGTGCTTTCCAAGATACATGTATGAGTTTCATTAGTCTGATTGTTTCGGGGTTTTTTAAAATCTTAAAGTAAATCTGAACTGTAACAAGATAAATGTCACTCAGCTAGATCCTGTCAGTTCTTCAAATTGCATGAAAACAAAGAGGAACAAAATCTGCATGCAATACATCAAGGTATTCAGTACTTGCACAGATGAAATAGGTCTAGACATGTAAAATGACTATTTTGATGATTTAGATTGAACTAAAAGTTCATTACTGCCCAGGCAGTTGCAGATTTTTTTATTCCCGGCCCATGAGGTCTTTTCAGCCCTGTGGAAAACTGCACAGACTGTCATCTTCTATAGAATTTAAAAATAAAGCAAATTAACCTTCATTTATCTGGATCAGGGCCATTGGCTGACCTGAGTAACAGTGCTGGCATTCATTCATAGCTTTATAGTTTTTACAGGCTCCTCTAAGACAACAGAATATTTGAAATTGAGTGTGGTGTGTCCTTGAGGGAGAGGGGTTGCTTTTTGGGTGGGTGCAGGGCTTATTGCCTCACGGGTGAGTTGCTGATAGCATCTTTTTTGCGCTCTTACCAAATTTGTAATGCAAACCTTTTTAAAACATGCCATGTAGATGATGATCAAAATTCTTACCTGTGAAGAAATGACATACTAATCATGCATGGGAGAGGCCTCAGTTGTTTGTCTGGGTTGTTTTTATAGCCATTCACCAAAAATTGGATCTGGTCATAGATGTTGGGGTTCTTTTTCCAAAAACATCTGGACTTCTGCCCACCCCTATCCCACAATGTCCTCTGGCTTACTGTTGTTTGGTTGGGGTTTTGTTTTGGTTTTTTTGTTTGTTTGTTTGTTGGGGATTTTTGTGTATGTATGGGTTTTTTTTGGTTTGGTTTGGTTTTTTTGTGTTTTTTTTGTAACCACGGTAAAACTGAGAAATTGCAATATCTATTAAAAATAGATACTGGTAGGTATCTTTGAGGATATTTTCAATATACAAGAGCTTCCTCAGTAGTATGGTTATCAAAAAACATAGTTTGGGCACCTGACCATAGTGGGAAGATGAGTTTGACTACTGCTTTTGAAAGTTTTTGGAGTGTGTGGAAGGCTGAGCATTTTGGTACTTATAAAACCTCACTTGCCTTGACAACAATACTGTGTTGAGGGCTGAGTGCTTAGTGAAAGGTTTCCATAATGGGTGATCCCGTAAGTCAACGTGGTACTTTTTTTAGGGGGTTTCCTTGACTCCAGTGGCTGTGGCATCCCTGCTGATTCCACCCAAAAATGAGTCAGTGCTCTCACATAACACTTTTCAAATTCTCTCTGGTTTATTTTCCAAGAAGTCCATCTATGGTCTGAAGCAAAGAGCACATGATGTAACAGTTACTTTTCTTGCAACAGTCTTATGGAAGAAGAATTCCAGTTTGTGCCTGGTGGTTGTAAACCAGAGTGGAACCTGTGCACACACGGTGTAGCTGGCCTTTCCCAGTGAGTTTTTTGTGCTCCCACTGGAGTTTTGTCAGGCCCCCTTTGTCATTAACTCTTCCGAAATCATTTGCTGAAAATCCTTTTGACAGCTGAAGTCTACTTCACAGTCCTCCTCAGAAGTGTTATTTTATCAGTATTAATGGAAAAATAAGCACAAGAACACTTGAAAGTATATTGTCAAAGTTTCTAAGCACCATAAATATTTAAGGTGAGGAGATAAAGCATGAAATACCCCAAAGGGAAAAATTCTTGGTGGTAGTGCGGAAATTTTAGAAACCAGCATTTTTTGGCCCGCGTAACCCTACATCCCTATGAATGCTCTTCCCAAAGGTACTTGTGTCTGCTGTGAAAATGATAAGCTACAGAGGGATAAACTGAGTAATACTTTAGCAAAAATCTGGTCAGCAAAAGATGAAAACGTTGTGTTTTACGTAGAGGGCTGCTGTCATAAGCATTGAAATACCTACTGTAGGGTTTTTAAATAGGTCTTTGTTGTTTTCTAGTAACATCTGAAAGCGATTTATTATCACAAATTACTGCTTTCCATCTTTAAACCAATCTTTGTGTAAAATATTACAGAAGTCTGCAAATAGTTGAATCTTTGTCAAGCTGGATTGTTAAACAAATTAAAGTGGAAACTTATGCCTGTCATCCTGAATTGTATTGTGTTTAGGGCCTCAAATAAAATTTCTGGCACACACTTTTATTTATGTATTATAAAAATGCTATCGCAGCTGGAATTTGATGCAGAGCTGCCATCAACCTGTTTAATGGGAGGGATGCCTTGGCTTCCAAATAGAGTTATACTTCCTAATTCAGTGCTGCAACTGTCATATGGATGATATGCCTTCAGAAAGAGATGAGGCTTAACTAAATATTTGTGCTTTTTCAATGTAAATTCGTGTTTGGTTTCCTTTGGAAAGAAAGCAGCAGCTTTGGAGCCACTGCAGTATGATATTTAGAGCAAACATAAAGTTTAGTGAGTTGATGAAAGCCTTCAGGCTGTGTGTCTTAGCCATGTAGTTGCTGCTAAGCTTGTTCTTGAGTTAATGAGTAGCCATAGTGAAGATGGTCATCATTCTCATCTCCAAAGTTCCTTTGGCTGGGGAAGCCTTTATGAAAGTCCTCAACATCAGTGAAGGAAGTATGGAAAAAACATAAACATATATATGTAGAAGATTCATATTGGAAAATCTCTATTTTAATACAAATGTTGTCAGTAGTTTTCCCAGAAAACTTGTTAGGAAGAAATGTTCACATATTCTGTAAGCTCAGGTGTGCTCTGCTTTCTGTTCCAGGGTGGCACCTGGCTCCTTCAGCCCCCCAAACTGACCTTCTTGGATGTGGTTTCACACTGTGGTGCCAGTGCCTGTGAAGCTGCCCTAGGGCTGAGCTCCACCTTGCCCTTGCTCCCTGCTGTGAACTAGGGTGGGATTTAAAACAGGAGCATTCCAGTAATTTGTTTGCAATATAATTCTGCAAAATTTATATCAGCATATTTACAAGGGTGATAAATCATTGCATTGGTGGTGAGTGAAGGCTAAATATAAATCCTTTATTCCCTTCCAATTACAGCTGAGTGTCTGTTCTATACTGAGAGCCACATACTAATTAAAAAAAAGATGTTTTCTCTAATTATTTTCTTTCGGAAATTAACAGAAATACCTGACAAATAGTTTTGAGTAGCAGAATTAGAAATCCTATTGCTTTGTTGGGATTTAATTTTTTTTATTTTTTTTTTTTTGGTTCAGGTAGGTTTATCAAGTCAGGCAGTTTGTTCAAACACAGTCTAATTTAGGCAGAGGCATCAGCTAAGTAAGGGAAAATGTGAAAAGCTAGACAAGAATGAATATAAATTAATTGGTCTGCTTCTGATAGGCATCTTTGTTTCATTATAGTGCAACTTCAGATTTTTTTGTGTAGTCACATTTAATGTAATCACAATGTAGGAAACTGTAATATGAAGGAAAACAGAAAATTGGTTAAGTAAGGACATTAGCTGAGCCAAGTCCTCTTTGCTTTCAGGGCCTGTCCAGTTATAGCATGTTGGTACAAATACAACCTCTAGTTTAGGGATCAGCAAAAAATAAATGTTCTGTTCCCCCAACAGAACATTTCTATTCTATTTAAATATTTCTATTCTATTTAAAATGCTAAAGATTGCAGCACTGATAATCTTACAGCTTTATATCAACATTTCAGCACTTATATACCCGTGTCAGGATAAAGTGGGACAGTTGTATTTTAGAATATACATGTTCTCTTCTGACTTTTGGTGACCCGAGGTATGAAACAAGCCTCAAAGTTCATGTTTTCAGGTACTGCTTTCCTTGTACTAAATACAGATGTTGAAATTGTAATGATTGACCTACTTCACAATTTGTGATTCTTACATACTCCTTTTCTTTGTCCAGTTAGGAGAAAATAAAACCAGTTTCCCTGATGAAAATGCAAATATTGGATTTAGAATCTGGTTTAATGCCCACAAATCAGAAGAAGCACGTTAAACTGTTGTTGCTTAGGTAAAAATAGAAAGCTACAGTTGGAAGAAGAGAAGTGACTCAGTAAGCAGTATGGTGATGGCAAAATAGGATGTCAGCCAAAACGCAGGAAGCAAGATGGGAACACCCAGATCAGTTTAACAATCTGCCTTTTACACTCGAGAGAGAGCGGTGGTTTCTGAGGTGACTGCGGGGAACTTAGGCTTTACATGAATGTAACTGGATTTAATTATTAAGCTGTTTGAACTTGAATGAGTTTTAGTAAAATTGTACTTTTACTTTCTCCCAGCCCATTTCTAAGACCAGTCTCTATTTACAGTAAAACTGCCTCGAGATTAGCTCTGGATGCTGTGAGAGGCGTCCAGCAGGAACGTGCGGTAGATAGGAAGGATACACACATACCAGGGGAGTTACTGCAGCACTGCACCCTGGAGTGCAGCTGATGGCACTGATTGATTTTTACTGCTCTGGAACTCTGGAGTAACTTCATCAGCTGCCACGTAGCTGTGTCTTGATTTTTAAAACTCCCCCCTGACTTATTAGATGGTGTGCTTTGTTTTGTTTTTCTAGTTATAAACTGGCATAACGGCACAAAAGTGGGTGAATTTCTTCCTGTTCTACATGAACCTAATGTAGATCCAGCAACTTTTTATAGCTTATACTGTTATTTTCTTTGAATAGCAGGTATGCATCTGTTCTAATACAAATTCCTGTGCTGCAGTTTTCTGCCTACAGCTGAAATGCTTCGATAATCACGTAGTGGTTCAGTTTGGTACCCTGGAAAAAGTAAGGAGACAGTAACAGTAAGATGTACTGTGCTGCTCTCCTCGTGTTTTCACAATGACTGTCCCCAAGCTCAAAGATCTTGAGCCATAGGAATGTGAGACAGTTGTCAATGTGGGTAAAAAAAAAATATCTGTATAGGATTTTTCCTAAGTTAAGGTGAGTAACCAGTTCATTACATTTGAATTCATTGCTTGAGTTTAAGTAGCTAATAGCTTGTTTCTTGAAACAAGTAGGCCATCTCATGACTTTAACTCTTGATAGCTTAAATTAAACCTAAACTGTTAATATTGCAGAGCTTTTGAAGCGTGTGACTTCAGATATAATTATGGGTTTATAATATGCAGACACAACATGACTGCTCATTTAGCGAATCATGAATTTGGGGGATTCAAGGGCAACTTTCTTTTGAAGTGAAGCACAACATGGAATTAGTTAACCAAAGCATCCGTAGGTGTTTCTAATTCCAGAAGAGAAGCTGTTAGTCAAACGTTTACATTGTGTTTCATTTCCTTTACAGTAGTTTCTTGAATCCCTGCCTTACTCTTAAAATGTGGAACTACCTTTAACCTATTTCTTGGAATAGGAAGATACTAAAACTTGTTCAGAATTGACTGTTTTGGGAGAAGAGCTTCTCCTGTAATTTTTTCAATGCAGAACAGTGCCTTTGCTAGGTTGTGATGGGTTCTGGATGTTGATGGTGCAGCCCCTTTTTCTCCAGTGTACCTGACTCTCCTGCCATGGGACTCTCGGACTGAAGTGTCTCCTTATGGACTGCCTGTACTACAAGTACAAAAAATAAGATCCAAGTACTTAAGCCATGCTTTTAGTCTCTCAAAAAGGAACCAGAGAGCAGATGTTGGCAACCGTGCCACAGAGCCCACTGGACAGCCTGGGTAGAGCAGGAGCAGGGCTTGCATCAGCTAGGAATCCCAACAGCCTACACCATGCACTCCATATTTCATTTTGCTTACTAGGTTTCAACTTCCTAAGAAGTGAAATAGAAATGTGATTACTTTAAATTGGTGGCCTTCAAAATTTGTTATGGGTACCTAAAGTCTTTTAGAAAGGGTCTAGACTGTTACAGAACATATTCAAAGGAAATTTTTAGTTGTTTCATGAACTCTTGAAGAAATTAGCCCTCAACTGGGGAAGGTGAGGAGTAATGGATACTTCGAGTTAAACAAATTTGCCTTTCTTTGAAGAAAGGCACTTTACAAAAATGAGCTCTTTTTCTGAGGAGAGGACGAGCTTGGTAGACAGTTGTGGTGAGCAGTGCAGTATGAAAGGTGCTGGGACAATAAAATAAGAAAGACTGCAGTTGTATCACTGCCTGGTCATGATGGGAGGGTGGCACAGGGCAGAGGAGGCTCTGCTGGGGCCATTCAGTGCCTTGCTGTCCCCAGGCAGGACAAGGCAGCAGCTTCCAAATGTGTCTTCTGATGGCACCTGGAGCACAATGGGTTACATGATACCAAATGTCTTTGTTTCCTGCCTAAGCCTAGAGAACAGATTAAATGCTTTTCTAATACACGTATTTCAGGAAAACATTTTCTGTAATTACTACAGAAAATGCTGTAATAGGAAAGGGAAGGGAGTTGGTCTGCACTAGTGTGACCTAGTTGGGAAAGGAGTCAGCTGGGCATAAATGGATTAACTGAAGTTTTAGGAGAGTCCTTGGGTTACAGTTAAGTGGATTTGTGAATCCCTACTACCCCATAACTAACTTTAATTGATGTTTCAGGATGTGAGCCAATTTAATTTTTCTTGGGGGGAAGGGGTGGGAGTGAATTGTGAGTATTCTTTATTGCAGTGCTTATGTACCTGTGTGTAGTGGATGGGGGAGGACAGGGATTGAAGACTCTCTTTGACATCTCTGGTTAAATGGACTTCTCTGTTTGTCCAGAAGGTGTAGAAAATCAGCCTTTGTTGAGGTTGGTATGTGAAGAGGCAAAAGAAGACAAAAGGATGTGCCTTTAGGTTTCAGTTCTCCAGTGTTCTGCACTTTGGTCTGTGTATAGTAGCTTCAGTCTAAATTTATAGTTTTCTCCTTTTTCCTCCTAGAGTACTCTGACATCTGCTGCTATCTCTTGTGACCACCTGGTCAATAAACTTTAGTTTCAATGTATTGATTAAAGGGCTATAGCGCCTTATTACTTTAATTCCTATGTACTTGTGACTAGGAACTGGATTTTTTTCTATTTTAAGGGGAATAAACCCTAGACACTGCTGGGATGCATATTTTATGCTATATACTTGTATGTTCCATTGCTAGAGATGAAGCAGAATAACTCATATTTTATAGTCAAGTTATAGGATTGAGGTTATTGTATACACAATATATGATGTATCTTAGGCCTGATTCATACACAAAACCAAACAGTTGCAGCACACACAGAGTAAGACTTTTTTAACTGAACACTGAGTTTGCTGTTTCTATAAATGTCTTTCCACCCTTGTCCTCAATTACATCAACTTGCATCATCTCTGTCTGTTGTATAGGAACAATTACCAGGCTTCTCAATAGTCACAAGATTTTTTATTTATGAAAACTCTTAGAAGTTGCTAAATGATGTAGAGATCTAGTGGAGTTAAAAAAAAACTATGCCACATCAAGTTTATAGGAGAATATATTTCTTCAATATCTACTGCTGTTTGTGCTTTCTTTTTTTCTTTTTTTTAAGTCTAGATCAAATAACTGGTCTGTTACATTGCTGACATGATTTTACAGTGCTGGCCCTGTCTTTATAATGCTGTTATGAAAACAGTAGCTTTTCCTAGTTCAGATAAACTTGCTGTTTATCACCCTTTAAAGTGATGCAGTTTTTATTTTGAAACAATGTGGTGTTTTTGTAACTGCAGCCAATATAAATATATAAATGTCTCTCTAGTTGGGTCTTCTCTTCCATCCTCCTTAAGGCAAGAAACTGGGTGCTTCTGAAATGATAGGTCTGATACAGGAACAGAGGCAGTATTTGCAAATTGAACTTAGAAGCAAATTTTATCTGTTTCCATAAAGTAATACTGTGTATGTAATCTGGATCTGGAGCGATGATCATTTCAGATTTATGTACCCTGCTCTATTCACTAGATCTGGCTTATTTAGTATTCACTGGAACTTGCATTTGGACATGCTTAAACTGTCTATGGCTTGTTGTACCAACTTGTGATATATATCTGTGAAGACACTGAGCACTTCAAGTGTGCAATATAAGCTTTGATATCAGATGGTTTTTAATGCAAAAAAAGGGGTGGGTTTTTTACCTAAATCTAACCTGCTCAGCACAAGCACTCAGGCCATAGGATTTATCTATCAATTTGTGCCAAGTCCAGAAGATTTTGATAACATATGAATCATCTTTTTAAAAAGGGAGCTAAATAATAGAAGTTCTACTGCTTCACGTGGTAAACTGCTGTTAATTAAAGGGCATGTTTATTTCACTGTTATTTGCCATTTAAAATTCTTCAGTGTAAATTTTCAGGTATTACATCTTACTGTGCACATGCAGAACTTGATCGCACTCTTTACTTTTTTCTTAAAAACCGTAGATGATTTTACATATTTTAACTAGAAAGAACTCTTCTTGCATATTTTCTTAAGGATGAATTAGCTTTGTTTAGTCTGCTAGACATGAGACAATTCTTGTTTAATTTGAACACTTTCTAGATTTTGTTGAACACTTTCTAGATTTTTGGAACTTCTGTGTCAGAGTAGGGAAAATACTCCAGTAACAATCCTTCCTGCTGTGGCTTTCTTGAAATTACCATGGCCTTTGGACATAAAAAGATCATCTTAGCAGCAAGATAATGCTTCAATTACTATTTATTACTATTTCTTTGTCTGTTGTATATCCAAATCCTTTTCAGAGTCTTCCCAAATTCCTTTTTCCTATTCCCAGGTATGACTTGCCTATTGTTCACCAGACTTTCAGCCGAAAAAAAAAATGGCAGGTGTCTAATTTTGTAGTTGACTCATATCACTGCCTAAGTGTTGTCATCTCTGTTATTTACCATTCCTTTAATCTTTCATGCACCCTTTATTAGTCATTTTCTGCCACCCGTCAGGGGAAAGACCATTTTAACTTATGCCAGATGAATTAATGTGTTGTTCACATGCCTTATGGGGTCCTCCAGGATAATTCATCTGTCCCTTGGCTTTTCTTCTGCCTGAGGGCAGGTGGTGTCCAGATGAATTGTCCTGGAAGCACCCTGTTCTTCAGCACCTGGCACCTTTTCATGGATGTGTGGGTGCAGATGTGGCACGTGCAGTGTGGGTCAGGAGTGCCTTACCCTTGGCTGCGTCTAGTTACAGACTGTCCCTGCCACCCAGGGCAGCT
This sequence comes from Pipra filicauda, assembly GCF_003945595.2. NCBI lineage: Eukaryota > Metazoa > Chordata > Aves > Passeriformes > Pipridae > Pipra > Pipra filicauda. Next base: position 3,290,920 of record NW_024104976.1, on the reverse strand, counting down.
CTGTAAGTGCATTCCTGTAGAAAGGAGGGGAAGAAAGAGTCGGTAAAGATGAGGGCTCCTGTGCAATGAACAGAGTTCCTTGGCAGTGGGCTGATTTCTCTTATTTACCTTAAGTAGATCCCTCAAAATAGGCTGTAAGCCCTGGGGTCCATGGTGTACAAGCCTGGGCTAGGCAAATATGTACATGCAAAATCTGGTTTTACACACTTTACGATTTGCATATGCAGATAATTGCACATTTAATTGGAGCTTTTGTTTCATGCATCCATTCTTGTGTGGATCTCTCAAGTCTGCCCTGCAATGTTTGCCAAATGCTCTGCTGTTAGGGAGCCAAGACAAAAAACACTTCTGAAAGGTATTTTGTGCATGGCAATTGAAACACGAATGGAAATTAACTCTGTCCCTGTGGCAGTTTTGTTTTGCTGGATGATATAGGACATTTAAGATAAAGTTGTGAAGATGTCATGTGCTTTTGTTCCCCTAGAGCATAAAAATAAAGGTAAAGAATTGCTGGCAGCCTTGCCTCCACCTGCTTTTCTTTGCTGCTCTTAAAATAGACTTTGAAGTTAATGTATTTTAGCTTTCTTGGAAAAGAGTTTTCTGTAACCTCTTCAGTAATTAAATAATTTTGAAGCTTGAAGTGTTTCAAAGCAGAGAGGAGAACGACATGATCTGGTTGTACTTAAATCTTCTGGAATGATGTCTGACATCCTTGTGATGAGGGAGGAGGAGGAGAAGGGTGCTCTACAAAACACCCTTCACACATAAAATGGTGCATCCTAACTGCAGGAACTGAGTGTGCCAGGGTTCTTCATGAAGAACATTGCCAGCTGCTGCTTTGTCTACAGAGACTTGTTGAGTTTTAATTCTTTGCACAAGTTTACACTGACCATGGTACAAAACAATGAATACCCCCGTATGTTTCTTGGGAACATTTCCTGTGTGTTAATGGTAACTAAAAATGGACCTCTGAAGTAAGCCTTGCTCTCAGCAGGAGGGGCTTGCAGTAAAAATCTTAAAGAACACTGTGTCCCACTTTTTCTCTAATAGAATTAAATATTTCTTTTTTTTTGTTCTTAAATTTTTAATCTATTTTATTATATATTGTGCCTTCTCTTTCCATCTGTCACACGATACTAACAATGGCAATTCATACTCTCATCCCACTAGAGCCCAGGAAACCTTTTGTCTTCTAGAGAAGCTGTGGAAACACAAATGGTTGTTTCTCAGCTCTGCTGAAATGTGGTGCATTGACCAGTTACATGAAGCTTTCTTTAGAGTATTTCGAACTTTGCTTGTAGTGACAACGTTATGAGATGAAGAAAGTTGTTTTGTGGTGGTAGAGCAGGGGGTGGTGGGCTTTATGGGGAGTGAAGCCAGTCTGCTAAAAAGATCCATTTTCCTCTCTCATTTTAAGTGTAAGTTGAAACAAACTGCAGGGTCAGCCAACAGCTGAAAGCTTGTTATACAGCAGATGTCATTAATTTTTGTCTTTTTGAAATGGCAGATACTTTGGATGAATACTTTGAGTATGAAGCTGAGGAGTTCCTGGTATCCTTGGCCCTGTTGATCACGGAAGGTCGGACACCAGAGTATTCCATCAAGGGCAGGACAGAGGGCTTTCACTGCCCCCCAGCACAGTCGAGTCAGCCACCAACAACTAAGCATGAATGCAGCGACAAACTGGCCCAGGTATGGTGGGACCCATTTCAAGTGTCCTGGTGTGCATCCTTGATTAAAGTCAGCCAGAACCCCAGAGTGCACTCACAGTTAAACATGAGCAACAACTGCTTTCTGTCAGTCCTGCATTTAAAGGAGTATGTAATTCAGTATCCTACTAATAATAGATCTGTCCTGAAAATGAGAGATCATTAAGCCTTTTATCCTTGAACATGAAATTCTGCACGACTACCTGAATGCAGTACCTATTTGAGTCTTTATTATGCAAATGGCAAGTGCTATACTTAGCATTCTTGGTCTGGGGTTTCTCTGGAGAAAATGTAGGCTGACTTGCCTAACTTTTTGCTTTTCTAGGTGTTCTTGAAAAGTTAGTGATCCAAAAAACACCAGCACATCAAATCTAGCCAGTTTGTTTGGGAGTAAGGTCGGAGCATCCCATCTCTCAAATAAAAGTTCTTAAGTCCTGTGGGAATTTGAGTTATATTCATGCAGAAGTTAGCCTGCTCTAAGACAGAATTTATAAAGATACTGCTTGAGTGTGTCTATCCAAGAAGATGCCTTGTGGAGAGAAAGCTACAAGGTAGCAAAGTGTAGTGGTTGGGGAAATGTATTTTTATGAGCTTTTTTAATTTTCTGCAGAAGTTGCTCAAATGGTAGCCGTGAAAGATTTGTTAATTATTTTTCATTTAATAGCTCTGGCATCCTATCTCTGATTTGGTGGAGCCTGATTTACACAATTCAACCCTTACCCTTTTCTAGGACTTTGGAATATGCTTTTAAATTAGATTTAAATCTGGCTAGTATTTTTATGGCTTGTGTATGTTGACATTTTTCTTTCCCTCAGTGTCGTCAGGCCAGGCGAACCAGATCAGAGGTTATGCTACTGTGGAAGAACAATATTCCAATCATGGTAGAAGTGATGCTACTTCCAGATTGTTGCTATAGTGATGAAGGGCCCACCACCGAGGGGAATGATTTAAATGATCCTGCAATCAAACAAGATGCATTGCTCTTAGAAAGGTGGATTTTGGAGCCAGTTCCTCGACAGTAAGTTGGATATTAGGATTAGCTGATAGTTGCAAGAATCTTGTCATGTTTAAGTTCTTAAAGTAATGGGTTAGTAGTTTTGAACTGGCCCTTTGCCATGAGGACTGATGTAAGAAAACCACTGTTTACTAGTGAAATCTAAGCACTTCAGTTTTAGTCTTCCTGTGCTCAGACTTTCTGCAGTGCACATTGTGCAATGCAGAGTATGAAAAGCTCCTAGCTGAAAACTGTCCTTTTAATACATTTAACTTTTGTTATGTTAAGTGGTGTAAATTCTAATGTGGATAAAAACAAATCGGGCTCTGAAATCTTCAAAACTTCATTGTTTTGCTTGATTCAGCTGTGTCTCATTTCCGGCCGAAGATCTGAGAGTGTTCTAGTTCTAATAGTTCTCTGAATATTCTGACCAATGTCCATGTATTTCTCCTTAAATGTCTTAGGAGTGGAGATAGATTTATTGAGGAGAAAACCCTTTTGCTGGCAGTTCGCTCCTTTGTTTTCTTCTCTCAGCTGAGCGCGTGGCTGAGTGTTTCACATGGTGCTGTTCCCCGAAACATCCTGTACAGGTATGCCCAGAATGGAAAAAAACTCATTTGTTGTTTGCAGATTGTTGCAGCTTGTCTCAAAATCATTCTTCTCTCCTGTTTTCCTGTTTGTTTTTAGAAGGTGCCATGTTGTTGGCCTGGTACTTTGGCAGTTTTATAGGATTCATAAACCTTGCAAAGTACAGCAGTTGCTGATCTCTCTAGTGCTTTTTCTTAGACATTTGTGTTGTGAAGTAGATAATTAAAGACTCTTCATTTAGCAATTTCTGTAAATGCCCTTCTGTATTGTTTCAGGGTGAGCGCTGCAGATGTGGACTTGCAGTGGACGTTCTCCCAGACACCCACTGAGCATGTCTTTCCTGTTCCTAATGTTTCTCACAATGTGGCCTTGAGAGTCAGCGTCCAGTCCTTGCCCAGACAATCGAACTACCCAGTTTTGACCTGCAGTATTCACACCAACCTCAGCTTTTATGAAAAGCGAATGCAGGAGCGCAAGTTACGTCAGCACAGTGACTCCAGTGCTGCACAGCAAGGCAGTACTTCCAGTCCACAGTGTTTCCATGGGAAACAGACGTGGACAAGGACATCTGAAGGCCTACTTAATGGAAAAAAGATGCCTGAATTTACTACATCTATCAGAAATTTAAAACTTTATCCATCTACCAGACTTGGATCTGACTTTGGGGCATCGCAGTCTAAAGTTCAGTGCTATAATGCTACAGCAGACAGTAAGACACAATCTCATGAAACACCAGTCAGAACTTTGAAATCCTTTTCTCTAGTTGATTCCCGTGTTTCAAATAGTCATTGCTCTCATCAGCCCACAGGAGAAACCAATCCTTTGATAGGCTCTTTACTTCAGGAGCGACAAGAGGTCATTGCAAGGATTGCTCAGCACTTGATTCACTGTGATCCAGCTACTTCACCAGTTGTTGCTGGACGTCCATTCAACACACATGAGAACATCTCACGTACACCAAAAGCTTTTCGGAGTACTTATGAAGATGAAAACTTGCCAAGGAAAGGCAAGGAGACCTCCCCTGTTCCTACTGCCAACTTAGACAATGCAATACAAGAAGATGGTGGTGAAGGCAAAACTAGAGCAGTACCAGAGGTCACACTGCTCGATGCCCGTGTTCCAATGAACCACTGCGGCCGTCAGTCGGCAGGAGAGAGTAATCCCCTGATCGATTCTCTGCTCCAGGAGCGGCAGGAGGTGATAGCAAGGATTGCCCAACACTTGATTCATTGTGATCCAGCTACTTCTCATGTTGCTGGACGTCCATTCAAAGTGCACGAGGCGAGTCCAACTACTTCAAAAATTTTCCGAAGTACATATGAGGATGAAAATTTGCTGAAGAAAGGCAAGGAGCCTGTTTCTTTTGCTAAATCCAATTTTTCTTTGTCAGAAGACAGCAGTAAATCAGGGACAAAGACACCTGATACTCCCATCAGTCCTTCTAGGTTTGATGGAGAATCGAAGACTTCTCTGAAACTCCAAGCAAGAAGAAAATTGGTTTTAGCAAAACCCAGTGAAGCTGTCCAAAATGCATTTCATCAGACTCCAAATAAAACTTCTCATGCATTTAGTAACATTCACTCGTCATCATCATGTATTAAAGAAAATAAGTCTGAATTTCCAGATAAATTGGAAACAGTACATTCTGGTTACACACAGAAAGACCAGATAACCAATAGAGTTAAACAGGGTTCAAATTCCATCAGCATTGATGAACAGATTTGCACAAATAAACTTAAAGAAAGAACAGTTGTTTGTGAGAACAATGGCACAGACAGTTTTAACAATTTACAGATAGATAAATGCAGAATACTTGAAGGTACAAAAAAAGCAAACGTGATGCCGGTATCTGACTCTTTGCACAAAAATGATCTCAAGTGTTTAGATAAAGACTCAAAAAACCCAAATATTTATGAGCAAAATACTCAGCTTATTAGTATTGAAAATTATTTAAGTAAAGACCATGACAGTTTCAAAAACAAAACCAAACAAGATAAAACAAAAACTGCACATGATGAGAATGAAGACCCAACAGGCCTCGATTTTCAAAGCACTTCTCAGAAGAAACCTACAGAAGACAATGTAGTAAAGTGCGAGCGGCAGAAGAACCCAGACATACAGGTAAATACGTGGGGGAAGAGACTAATTCCTGTAGCTGTCAGATAGCTTGTACCCTATATCTTCTAAGGACCAATATGAAGAGGGATTTAAGCTGATCTTGTAGGAAGCAGTATGTTACTATTGTCTTCTTGGTCTGAAGTAACTCAGGAAGAATTTCTTCACAGGAAGCATTGGAATGGACTCCCCAGGCAGGTGACAGAGTCACTGTCCCTGGAGGTGCTCAAGAAAGGACCAGTGCCATGGTCTAGTTGACAAGGTGATCAGTCAGAGGTTGGACTCGGTGATCTTGGAGGTCTTTTCCAACCTAAATGATTTTGTGTGATTCTGTAGCTTGGTCGGTAGTGCCTCCCCTACACCTTCAGAAGTGTAACATTGAGAAGAACAGGTTTTCACCCTGCTTGTGGTTGATAGTGTTACAAATGACGGTTTCCATAGGTTGTTAGGCATCCTGGTTTTTTGTAAATACACCAGTGTCTGAGTATGGTATGTGATCTATAGTGAGCAGTCTGTGTAGTTGTAGATTGAGTCAAGGGGAATTTATGCTGAATGTTTCATAACGTGCTGGTGTGATGCAGATCCACCTGGGGCAGGAGTCTTCTCTGTTACAGCAAGCATTATCATGATGGGCCATTGAAATATCCCATTGATAACCTGAGTAAATTTGTTTTGGTGACAGAAGGCACCATCTCTAAAACACACAAATACGTGGCGGAAGCATAATTTTCGATCCCTGGATGGAACTTCAACCAGGGCTTTTCATCCCAGAACTGGGCTGCCTCTGCTTTCAAGTCCTGTAAGTTATTGTTGAAATTATCTTTTAACTGAGAAAGGGAGTATTTTGTTATTATAATGTCTGTGTATGGTATAAAATTTGACAAAATACTTAGGTGAAGTGTGTGTCCTTACTTTGTGTCACAGTGAATAATACTCTTTTGAGTGGAAATTAACACTTAAGTGAGAGTTAACACTTAAATGAAGCTGAACAATAATTTTGGAAAAGAAAATATTAAAGAGGTAGTTGTTGAGATCCGATCAAGATTAACGAAAGATGGCATTAGAAAAATCCATAGAAAAAAATGCTTTAATGCTATTTTAGAGCACAAAGAAAAGCATTTTGAAGATTTGTATTTTAAGTGTAAGTTAACATTTTGTCATTTAAGAGTTTTTGGGTGAATTTTTAACACCTGATTGCCTATTATTCCAAAGCTTTTGTTTCTGTGAACAGTTTGTACTGTACATTTTCAGCAACCAGAGATGTCACTGAATGACTTAGTGATACAAAGCTGCTGTGACAAGACAGACATTGGGGAACTGTTACAGTTCTTGGTGGGTTATTGGGAGTTTTAAAGAAACAGGCAGTCCCAGTTAAAATTACTGAAGTAGTGACATTCTGTAATCAACACATAATATGCTTTATTCTTTAGTGCTTATAAAGGCTGTCATATTTTCAGGGAAATTGGATGGAAATTGTTACAGCCTGTTTATTAGTAATGTTCTGTACTGTTCGAAGAGACATCAGCCTCCTGAATGTCTTTATTTAGGTACTTCCTGTTAATCAGAATTTACAGTCTCATCATTAATAATTCTAGAATTTTCTTCACTAAGATTAAAACGTATAGGAATTACTCTCTTCTGCTCTGTTTTTATAATTTTGTAATGTCATGAAAAGTCCTGGCAAAATGTGCTTACTTGGCAAAATTGCCTGTACTGGCAGTTCAGTTTTCAAATTAGCATCTTCTTTCCTTCTTGAGGTTCCTCAAAGGAAAACACAGTCTGGGTGCTTTGATCTGGATTCATCACTGCTGCACTTGAAATGTCTGTCTGCAAGAAGGTATGTTTTATTTACCAGAAACATTAAGAATTTTGAGGGAGGCATAATGTATGTTCATACCTATATGCAACAACAAAGCACATTAGCAAGGACAAAAAATGCTGTTCAAAAGAATCCTTATTTAGACACAAGGCTTGGCAGCTGAGTTGTCCTTGGGAGTTTCCAGGTTAGCACAACTCTGGGACATGACCATGGTATGAGAGCTGCTGCCAGAATGAATTCTGTCCCATGCAGGGGTAGATATGCTGTCATATACACTTGAATTTTCAAACAGAAAAGAAAGTAATTTTTGATTCTTCTTGAAATCAGTGTTATTTTTGTTTTATATTTTGTTCTTAATGTTGAACATGTTAAGCATTTTGCCTTAAATTGTTCAGAAAACTAAACTTTTAAAAGGAGCCAGCCATGACCCTTTATATGTTACTACATGTAACATAAACAGTTTTTAGTATGGTAGTTTGATGTTGGAAACTTAAGGATATGAGACAAAAGTATCTGCATACAAGAGAAAATAATCTGATACTTTGATTCCAGCTAATGGAGTTAATGAACAAGTTGCATTTTTATTGTCCTTATTCCTTGTAATGTAAAACTAGTGAAAATATTTTTTTCGGTTAACTAGAAAATGTTTTGCTCAAGTATTAACAGGCAGTGTTCAACTGTTACTTCTTTAGGACAGCATTGTGTAATACCCTAAGTAAATTATTCTTTCTAGAGCTGCGTATACCCAGAAGACAAAAGCAAATGTGTTTATCCTTTATATTTATTCTGTCTTTTTTTAATAGCCCACAACAATGTATAAACAGAGACGATGATCCAGACAGCCATGGGAAACCATTTCTAAGTTCTAGTGCTCCACCAGTAACAAGTCTTAGCCTTCTGGGAAACTTTGAGGTATTGCATATTCTCTAGAATTCTTGTGGTATTTTTAGTATTCTTCTGTACTGCTTTTAAAAGTACATTTCTTTGAATAATTCCAGCCTTATTAGAATGTAAAAGTTCCTAACTAAATTGAATAAAATTTGTTTTAATTTCCAGCTGTAAAGGCACTTCTTTCATGCCCCAGACATCTTCTGTTTCAGAGAGTCAGATACAATGAGTTGCTTAAGCTTTTATTTCCCACTATGGTCAAGTTAGAAGATGTTCTGTTGCCTTAAATGAGATTTAATAACCTGTAATTGTTCATGTTTATAATGTACTTACCTAAAAAAAGGATTTACATTTTTCCTCTTAAAGTCTACTTAATATGTCACAAAAGCTGTGTTAAATGAGTGTAGTGAACAGAATGTTTTTGAAGTGTAATCTCCAGCTCTTTACTTCATGTAGCATGTCAAATAACAGCAACTAACAGCTAGTGCATTAACGGGTTTTATTGTACTGTTTTGTGAAATACGGAGTTGAAGATGTTGAGAAAAGTTACAGATTCTAGTTATTTTTTTTTTCAGTTAGTGTATGTCAAAAATTGTGCATAGATCCTGATGCAGTAAAGTTCTCTGTGGGCTTTTGCACCAGTTTCAGTAGGATGAAGACAGGATTTGGGTGATGCTTTCTCTTAAACCACTATCATCATACCAAATGTTCTGCCGTTCATGATTTTTGCCTTAGTGTTGATTTTTGGCAGGTCATCTTATGAAAGATCCAAATTCTTATACAGGCTTGTTTCCTTGTTTGCTGCCTATTTTTGCTGTATTTTATTTGAGGCATTCCCAAGCTAAGCTGTATGTGTTTTGTTTTTCAGGAGTCTGTCCTGAATTTTCGCTTGGACCCACTTGGCGTCGTGGAGGGTTTCACAGCAGAAGTGGGAGCAAGTGGAGTCTTTTGTCCCACGCACATGACTCTGCCAGTTGAAGTGTCATTCTACAGCGTTTCAGATGACAATGCGCCCTCTCCTTACATGGTAAGTGTGTGGTTGGATTTATTTTAAATAAATTCTGATATGTGGAGGTGAAGAACAAAAGCTTGGTGAGTAGAAGGTTCAGGAAGTGAAGATTTGCAGGGACCTGGGTTATTTTCAACTCTCTGTGATGGAGTTCTCTTGTTTCTCCTTCCTTTCCCAAACTAGTACTTTTCCTTTATTTCTCTGCCCCTCCATTCAACTGTTCTCATCTTGGGATATTGAACGTATTTGTCTTCCTCTGCACTGCAGTGATCAACCCCCACCATCTCCATTTATCCATCTAACTTAAAATAGGCCATGAGGCAATAGGTGGACTTAATGGGATACATCTTGTTGTCCCAACAAGCAGCTGCCCTGGGACACTAACCACTCTGCCCAAGTGGCCTAGGTGCAGCCCAAGGTACAATTGCTGAGGGAGACCTTAGACTTTGGAAAGTTATTCAGCCCTTTCTTTTAAATCAAATACTATCTGAGCTGTCATGACACGTGGCACTCTCACAAGCTGCCTGGTTTGCTGATGTTTGCACCAACATGATATTTGTGTTCTCTGTCTCTGGGTGCTAATTCTGTTCCACATTTCTACAATGACAGCACGAGTGTAAAAAGCAAACAGTGCCAGCATTGAATTAGAGGCTAGATTTGTTCTGAATGCCCATTAAGGAATCTCAGTTTTACCTAGGTGACTGATCCAATTTTCAGAGGTTTTCATATGTGTATATCTGTCTAATATATGGTAAAGGGTCTGTTTAAACATGTTAAGTAAAGCAATGAACATCTGATTATCCCAATATTTAGATTTTAAATTCACAGCAGTTACCATATTTATGACCTTAGATTTTGAAAAGTATTCAGAAAATGAAATTGCTTAGAGTTTAAGTAAGGGCTTTGAATTTTGAGTTTAAACTTGTGTATGTCTTAACCACTGCAAAGAAGTATCTGTTGTTTTGCTTTCATCTTTCTAGATTATTTCACGTGATTTTCCAGGAGGTGAAGGGATTCTGATGTTCCTCAAATGGTTAAAGTAGCATTGCTTATTCTCCTAGCTGGGTTTCATTGTTCCAGGCTTTCCCACATGCTCTAAATATGCTATTATGACTGAGTCTCCCAGGATTAATACAGCATTTGTGCAGTGCCTCCATCATCAGAAACATTGTTCCTGTTTGTATAGCTAGTTTCTCTGCTTTGGGGTCTTTTTTTTTTTTGTTTGTTTGTTTGGTGGGTTTTTTTTAAGTCCAGAGCAGTGGGGTACAAGAGCGGTGCCCTGCAGGTTGATCAGACACGCTCTGGGGCAGTACCTGAGGGAGGCCTCAGCAGCATTTCAGCGCCATGTGAGGCACTCGGGATCACAGCTGGTACAAAACCAGATGTCATTGTTCCTGAAGTTTGGATTAGAATGGAAGATTAAGTGCATCTGCTGCCTTTGAAAAGCAGAAATGAGTTCTGTGAGATTTGGAGTATTATTGGTGCGACCGTAGATGATACAGAAACGGAAAGGAGGAGACAAATCTTTTGTTTTAACTTACCAGCTGCTTTGAAAAGAAAGCTCTGTTTCCTCATAGCTCCCTGATGTGGAGAAGATGTGGAAACTTGGATCTGGTTTCAAGAGGAGAATGTACCCCTTATTGCACAGCTTTTAATGGTCTGCCAAAGTATCTTTAAGGCCCTTACTGTTGATTTTTAACTGCATCTTAAATGCATTGTCTTCTCTATTTTTAGTTTTTATACGTTACTGATTGCATTTCAAATAAATACAATTACATGAATAGAACATTTTGATTTGTTTATCTCTCTGTGAACTAAATGTGTGTTTTGTTTTGTTTTTCTAGGGTGTAATTACTTTAGAGTCCCTTGGTAAAAGGGGTTATCGGGTACCGCCTTCAGGAACAATACAAGTGGTACGTACTCAGCAGATAAGGGTATCTTGAAACCACTAATATCAAGAAAGTCATGCAGAGGAGATGAGGTTGTTGGAGATGAGCATGAAGCTAGCAGTGGAAATGTGCATCTCTGTAGGTACTGTAGTTATTCAAAACAGAAATCTGTGTGTGGCATAAAAAAGACTCCCAACCTTTGAACCCATCTGTGCTCTGAAGAGACTTAAAATCAATTACAGGGGATTCAGAATACTTGGGGACACTGTGCCTTTGAAGAAGTGATGGGGAAGTAATTAGGCCACAGTGCAAGTCCTGAAATTCTTCTGAGGCGATTAAGATTGAATAATTGTATCTACATTTTGTAACACCACCCTTTATTTTGTTATAAAAACAGAAAGTAAATCACAGTCATTGCTTAGAATCAATGAACTGACCCATTCTTTTAAGAACCCAATCCAAGGTAACACATTCATAATTTCAGGTTTAAGAGTGGAGCCAGCCCTGTGCTTCCTGCGAGTGTGTTGTGTCTGGAAAACAGTGTAGACAAAAAACTGACTGGAAAAATAAACAAAAACGGGAATGCAGATTAGCAAAGTAAGAGTAGTCATATACTAGTGTTTCATCCAGAATAGATTGTTTTTAGCATTATATTTTAAAATGGGAATTGCAAGTAGCTGAAGTGTTGATTAACAGGAAAACTTCACAGTGTTTTTCCATCAAAGATTCTATGTGACAGGGGAATGAAGTGCATGGGGAACTACTTTGGCAGATCGAGTTTGGGTTAGGTTCGTTGGGGTTTTTTTAAAATTTGTCATCTCTAAAGAGTGTTTTTTATTGAACTGTTTGTCTTTTCAGACCTTATTTAACCCTAACAAAACTGTGGTGAAGATGTTTGTGGTGATCTATGACTTGAGAGAAATGCCAGCTAATCATCAAACATTCCTACGGCAAAGAACTTTTTCTGTTCCTGTGCGACGAGAAATCAAGAGAACTGTCAATAAAGAAAATAGTCAACAGACTGAAGAAAGGCTACTACGCTACCTCATACATTTGAGGTAAGCTCCTTCGAGTTAACCCAACACAAAACCAAACAAACAAACCCACAAAAATCAAGTACCTGCCAAAATTTAATTCATAATTCCTTTCCCAGCCAACCTTTCTGTATACAGACTTATATGGAAAAAAGAATGCCTTTAACTTGGTCTTTAAGCTAGACAGTAGAGGAAGAAGAGCTAATGAATAATTTGGATTCTGCTTGGTAGAAACAAAGTTAACACAAAATATAAAGCTCTCTCTTGGCATTGAAGTATTTTGTATAGCTTTGTAAAGCTTAAATCTTTTCTTAGCAAGAGAGATATTGTTCTGGCTGAATCAATGTACTTTTTTTGAGGCTAAGGGAAATAGTGAGTGTAGATGTTATATGGGCAAAAGCCAAACTAAGGATCAAGGTAGGGAAGGTACCCAGAGTGCTTCACACATACCTCTTTACCAGAATAGCTTGTAACATGAAAAGCAGTCTGAGTTACTCCTAAAAATGCAGTGTTTAGTAGCAAAAATGTAAATACCTATTTCATGATACAACACCGCTGATAATGCCTTTCACTTTATAAAATATTCACTCAATCTTCCTTAAATGATTTACAAAGCACTGCCTGAAACCAGACGCTGTGCTGCTGCTCTCAGGATGTTCTGGAGACTGCAGTTGGAAACAAAGGAGGGAATGATGAATTTGCTCTGTCCTCCTGCAGTTTGCAGATTTTTTGCCTGCATTTTTGTAGTAACCAAAGCCTGTACGTGCAGACCCAGTGCTTTCACTGCAGCACTTGGAAATCCAGCAGTGGTTGACATTCTGAAGTGAGCAAGCAGAACAAAATCAAATATCTTACATTTCCCTCTTCTTTAGAATTATTTCTGCTACATATTACTTTTCCTATTTAGCAGCATTGAATTCTAACCAGCAGACTTTTCAAACTCTGCTTTGTCTAGAGCAGTGATTCCAGGCCAAGTTCTCCCATGAAGTGAAAGTTGACAGGCATAAAAAAAAGTGGGTTGGTTTACTGGAGTGTGAAAATAGTGTGATGATAAGGCTGTGGAACTGTGTTTTAATTATGAATTTTAGCCTGGATTGAAATTAATCCTTTCAGGTCACACTAACTTGTCATGTCTAACTTAACCACCTTCTAAAAATTTTCTTCAGGGGTAAATTCTGAAAAAGTGTGTAGCCCCAATAAAAGGCTCTGTTCACTTGTAATATTGGTCTACCCGTGCAGAGGAACTGGGGACAGGCACCAGCTGCAGTGGTGGGTAAAAGTCTGTGGCCAGCGGGGTGTGGTGTACAGGCACGAAGAGTGGTGCACTTCTGTCCCTTTCAGTTTCTACTTTAATGCAGTTTGAAGGCAAGTATGCTTTCTGCTCTGTCATCTTTTACAGCTAGAGGTCTTTTTTAAGAGCTTCCTATTTCTGATACCTGCTGAGAGACAGAAACGTAGCTGTTCCAATGCTTCTCATTTTGAATATTTGTACAATTTAGCTCAGCTTTCAGACCTCTGGTAGGAATCAGCTCATGGATTTATAATGTGTAATTGGAAATGCATCTACTTCTGACTGGAAAAAAAGCTCTCATAATTATGATGCTTATCTGCTTACTTTGGAAAGTGAGTAACTGCAGAGTATGCCACAAGTTTTTTCTTCAGCAATGAATCCAAGCAGTGGGTCCTTTCTCATAATGTAAGAATAGCAGAACTCCTTGAAATATTACAGTAGCTTCTGTTGATCTGTCTTGTGTTTTGTTATACTGAGCACTTACGATTTTACAAAATATTCAGTTGTCCATTTAGTAGCCTTCTTTACTAAAGATGAATTTTAATTAGGAAAGCTTTAAAAATCTTAGTAGTATATTAATGCATTGGTTTTTAAAACTTAATTTTTAAAAGCAGCAATGTTTCCTGAAGCCCATTTTACTGAAACCTTACACAAACCTAAAAAATTTTAATTATTAAGATTTATTTAATTATTTAAGATTTGTTGTTACTCAAGTCGACTTAGAACAGCCTTTCAGTTGTAGTTGCAGTAGTTATTGAACATGAGCATCTTAAGCTTACATGTTGAAATTTTGCTCAAAAAAACAAATGAAGTCACCACCAGTGAGCTGCATTGTGGTCGCATCTGCTCGCGAGGCCTTAATCACAGTTGTCAGCACTCACATTATGAAAGCTCCTTTTCAAGTGGTAATTCAGCAAAAGTGCTTGCATAGGTCTGGAGCTTAACATTGGCGGCCAGATTTTCTACAACAGTCTTTAAAGTGTCAGATTTATTGTACATGCAGCTTCTGCATGCAGTTCTGTATGTTTGAGATCCTGTTCAATACACCATTAGACTGTACTTGTACCCACAGCTACACTATTGAAATACAAAATGTAACTTGCACAGACAGCAGAGCTTTATTCGCTATTAAAATAAAAAATCAAGAGTTGCACCTGCAGTTTAAAAGTTGGTTTTTGAAGATGTTTTGGGGATAACTTTTCTGTGAAGCAATGATTTTTTGTGTTGTAATTAACCTACTTGAGCATAAGAGCCGTGAGTTCAGCTCTGTTTGTGCCTCATTTTTGCCTGGTGTTGTGAGGATGGTGACCATCCCTTGGTTTCTAGGTCACGTTCTGGCACCCTTGTGAAAGGCAGTTAAACAGCCAACCTGCCCACAGCTCAGTGCTTTCCAAGTCCTTAAAGCTTGGTCAACAGCCTTAGTTACTGACACATTGCCAGGAATTGCATGGAGCACAATTGTTGTTGCTTAACAGCTAAACAGGGGTTGTTACTGCAGGCTTAGTGGAGGGTAAGCTTGAAACTGGTTGTTAAAAGTAGTGATTCCTCAAGGAGTTGGGAAAGTTTTTTTTTAAATATTTTTCTTATGCAACATATGATACCTTTATTGGTGGAAGCTGAAGACACCTCCTATTAATGATTTACTAGTTGCTTTCGATCTTTCTGGTCTCTCACCATTTTTCCTTATTTGTATCCTTGTCCTGATGATTTTCCTTACAGATGTTATAGGTTGTGCTGTATAGTCTTTTCCACTTACAAAACTTGTCTTGTTACATATGTTTTTGTGATCATCCCATTTCTGTGACTTTATTCTCTGTGAATTTTGATGGCCTGTAAAATACATACAGGGGCTTTGTGCTTGTATTTATAATTTCTTCAGTAATATGTATCACTTTCTTTCCTCTGCCAGACTTTCTAGCTCATCATTTTGTGTTTAAACCTTCCTATATTTATCTGCTGTTACTTTTCATGGGGCATCATCTGTCAGAGATGGCAGGTTTTGTTGGGGTTTTTTTAATTTCTTTACGCAAAACTACTGGAGCTGCCACAGCTCTGGAGCCAGTCTCATGCTGGCCACTCCATCACCACTTCCCAGGGCTGTAGGTAATGGTTGTCTCTTGATTATTCCAATGTATTTGTTTTATAAAAAGCAACATTTCTAAATCCCAATTACTACAGCAAACATGCCTAAAAGCAAAAAATTAGGTGATGGATGCAGAGATGAGAAGAATCCCCTCAACTCTGATGCTGTCTCCCACTTATCTTTCTTCAGTCTTTGTGAAATGTCACACTCAGAAACACCACAGGGAACCATTATCTACTGAGCAAAGCGAGTCTTGCAGGATTATCACCAATAGGAAAGAGCAAGCTTCAGAATAATTGCTGATAATTTTTTTGAAAGATCCATGTGTAAAATGGGAATTGAGATCTATTTTATGATGGTGCTTTGATAACTAGATCTATTCTATATGAATTAATTTCAGTCATACTTCTGCTGCAATAGACTTTTCAGTAAAATTTTCCCTTTTAAAATGTCTTATGAGCTACATGCTGAATTAACTGTTTGTGGTGTTCACTCTATACTCTGTCCCTTTCACTCTTCCTTCTTGTGCCCTCCTCGAGTCCTCTCTTAAGGTATCATCTTCTCCCCTTTGCCTACCAGGTAAAGGGCTTTCACACTGACAGCACTGAGCGAATAAATAGTGATGGATGAGAGCTCTGTGGGAGCCAGTAGGAGTGTTCTGCTGGACCCTGCTGCATTTAATGCCCTTGACAGCTGTATCTGGGAGAACAGACTTTTCCTTTGTCTGGCTGTGGGGATGACTACAGGCTATTCTGCATCACTCCTCTGAACAGAACAGTGGCACAGAACCCATTTCAACAACCTGCCTTCCTCAGATGATGAAACCTTGATGGATCTTCCACAGTTGTCTGTCTTTCTCCTACTTCTCACAATTTCAGTTGGATCATGGAGAGGTTTATTTTAGAGATACTACTTTTGCTTCAACGGTATCAATAACTAAATGCCTATTAAAAATCTGTGCAGATTGTAATACACGTGGTAATACAGCATGCACTGCTCTCAGCATTTGTAATGGTACCATTTTGTCAGGACAACAGCAGTAGCTTTTCTGTTTCTGTTACAGTAGGAATACATTTCTCCCTCACCATGGCATGGAGGTAGTGACATAAAGTTCAGTTGCCCTAAGAAATGGTCCTTGGGCTCTCCTGCCTTTCCTGGTCGAGGGAAGGAAATTAAGGAGTTCTGCCAGATGAAGACTATAGAATACAGTTCTCTGAAATGAGGGAAGGAAATTAAGGAGTTCTGCCAGATGAAGACTATAGAATACAGTTCTCTGAAATGCAGATCTTTTCTCACTATATACAGTTGTTAAATCTCAGGGAAAGTGGAACTGACACATTCCTGGCAGGTTTGGAGGACCTGAATTAGGCTGTTTAGCTGCAGCATAAAAGATGAATGAGCCTAGGAATTGACCACTGTTTACATTGGTGATTGGGCCAGTGAACTGTAGTGTCTTTGAAATAGCTCCCTATGCTGTGCAGAAAAACTTCTGTCTGCCTGCAGAGATCCCTGTACCTACTCCTTCTCAAGCTGGACTTAAATTTGGTGTGTGGTATAAAGCAGTAGTAAACTTCTTAGTTTTACATTCATAAAGACAGCAATGAAATATGTCTATAAGCACTGAAATATATATTTGATATGTATATATTTGAACTTTCCCTCTTCTGTGTGCTTAGGATGCCTCTTTGGACATCTTCAGGAGTGCTCACGGAAGAGCATTTTTTTCTCAGATTACTGAGAACTTTAATCATCAACGTACGTAATTGCAGTGTGAACTTCACATATTCCATGGCACTTTCAAAGCTGTGCACTGCATTGGTGATTAGGAACAGAACTTTTAAATGTCAAAAGAAACAAAGTAGAATGAAAGCGTTAGGTTATACTTTCTTCTTCCATTTTAACTGACTCATTTCGTTAGTTCAAATGTGTTTTGGCCTTAACGTCTTAAAGGAATGCATTTTATTCAATAATAGCTAAAGATCAAGTTTTGTTTTAGATAATACAGGTATTTGTATCTTTTCAGGTTCCAGAGTTCTAAATCTGGAAAGATCTACCTCCACAGAGATGTAAGGCTCCTATTCTCTCGGAAATCCATGGAAGTTGATAGCGGCGCTGCATATGAACTCAAATCTTACACTGAATCTCCAACAAATCCTCAGTTTTCACCAAGATGCTAGCAAACAATGGCAAACTAAAGTATTCATTTTACTGTTGATTACTTCTTACAAGCGAAGATCGGTAGAGACAACAGTATAAAGTTAAGTCTGTAAAGGAAGGAAAATAGCGCTCAAGAGAAAGAAGGTTCTATGTGATCCTGGACCAGTTTTTAAAAGGTTTCTGGAATGAGCTTTGTGTATTCCAAGTAGACTGGAAACATACTTAAATCTAATCTTTTTGTACTGTTTAAAACCACTTCATTGGATGTGTTGCAATAGCAAATTCCCAAGTTAGTTTAGTGTTTACACTTTTTATTTTATTTTTCAGTTATTTAATATTTAATGTTTCATTTAATACTCAAGTGATGTTTGTCTTTAGTGTTCTAATGTAGCATAAATCTTATGTAAAATCATACTATGTATTTTTGGCATTAATATTGAAATCTGAAATATATACAGATGTCTTTAATCTGTGTGCTGTTTTAAGTGATATTCATTTAAGTTATTGAAAATGGGGACAACAGGTGAATTTCCATAACATTTCATACTATGCAAGCATTTAGCTGCTTTTTTTCTCTTTAATGGTATCCGTTTCCATTTTTTCTCATATACAGATTTAATAACACTTGTGATCATAGTGCAGATTGTTTATTTACTTACTCATGCATTCGGATCATTAATTCAATTCACATTTTGCTCCCTCAATTTCTTTTCTTTCCTTAAGGGCCATTTTAATTTTGCTTTCTGTTACTAGTTTTTCTCACATAAAATTCACGCCCTCCCCCATTTGATTTCTCAGATTGTGTTAAAGGATGTACTGTGCGAACAAATTAGTATTTATATCTTAAATATATGCAAGAGCTATGAAACTTGTACTTTTTGTTTTATTTTTAGATGAGAAGGATCTTCATGTAATCCTAAATATTTTTCATAGGTCAATTCCATGTAAGCCACTAGGTGGCCATAGGAAGTTTTACTAGCAATGCTACACTGGGAATATGAATATTTTCCGATACGTATGTGTATTCCTAAAAGAAAACACAGTCAGATGAACAGTTTATGCTAAGTGTTTAACTGTGTAACTGAGAGAAATAAAGTTAGAAGCATTTGATTATATTTGAGGTATATATTTAATAATGAAAATGAAGCTTTATGATGTTTGCTGAAGATCTGAGTTTCTCAACCGTCTCACCTTGATTTATATGTTTTTCTTTGCATTGCTGTAGGTTTTTAGAGTGTCAGTAATATGAAAGGTGACCTTCGTATTTGAGAGTTATCTGATGAAGACTCTGGAGAAAGAAAGAATGAATGTGCATCTTGTATATTCAGCACTGCCCTTAGATGAGAGAAGTCAGTGTATTGTGAAATCTCCAGGAAGTCTGCCAGGGATCGTAAGGGAGACTGGACTTTCCAGATGATGCTTATCAACTATCTTGTATATGCAAATGCCTGCTGCTACAAAAGGGCAAAGCTCAGATATTAGAGTTTGTTCCCCACTTAAACAGTATCTTCCCCTCAGGTTACACCAGGTTTTCAAAGGTTACCTATCATTTATTTCATAAAGGCTTGGGGAAAACTCTACAGGAAGACATTGCTTCCAGTTTCTAGTCATTTGTGTGCCCTTTAAAATTGAGAAAAGGTTTCTTTTGCTAGCAGAAGAGTCAAATACAACTGCAGTTGTACTGTGTGCAGAACTAGAGTCTGGACTAGTATATCAAGAATGTGTCCTAGTTCCTGTGTAGCTGCTATTGAGTCATAAGCAAACTACATATCCTCAAAGTACTTATTTGTGTCATGGTGCACAGCTGCTTGCATACTTGATGAGAAAAGGACACACTTCTAATGAAAAGTCACCATTCCCCTCTAGTAGATTAACCTTTTATTTTACACTGACATTATGCAATGTTTGTATCTTGATAACCTTATTTAAATAGACTTCTTCAAGCCATCTCCCTTCAGAGTAATATATAAATTTGCTTTGAACAGCAAAGAAGTGTGAATTTTGAATATGTTGTTACTAGAAGTCATGTCTAGGAAATAAATTTGTATTGACTTAAATAGTCAAACTACACTTAGTCCCTATATGGATTTGGAATGAAAGTTACCTTAGATTATCTGAGAACATCTTTGATTTTACTGAGTCATTCTCCATTTACAGCTTGATCTGAGTAAACACTTTCCATTAAGGACGCACCTGAAGAAAGGCTGAATGCTCATAAACTATTAACTAAATTCCACATGACCTTCTATGCACAGGCTAAGAAATGAGACTAGACTAATTTTTGAGAAGTCACAGACTCTTTACTCAGTCAAATACTACTTGACCTTTTCACTATAAGCAAAGAAAGCAATTTAGTTCTTGTATCTCCCTTCTCAGCCTTTTTTTCTTTATCTAAGACAACCCCAGCCTGTTCAGTCAGCCTTGCCTCGTAGATTTCATTTTCTGCACCCCTCATCATTCTGGCTTTCTTCTTTTGGTCTGAATCAATCTTGAAGTGTCTGAGGCTGGACAGAGCACCCGAAGCAGAGCCTCTCTGTGCCAATCAGACTGGAAGAATTGGTTGGTAAGTCTTATGGCTTAAAGTCCTCTTCATACATCCCGTTGTAATGTGTGGTTTTTCAGTATCAGGAGATGTCAACTTGCATTCATCTTGTTACCCAGTATAAGAGGTGTCCTACCTGCTATTCTCCATATAGTATCTCTCCTTATGGAACTTTGTTCTCTTACTACCCAAGATTTTATATACTAAACACAGCATTGCCATTGGAACAATTGATAGCCGTTTCCAACAAAGCTTGCATCCACCACATTAAAGTTTCATCATTAAGTTTCCCTAATTTGCATTGGGAAGTGTCAGAGATTATAGTTTGTTACTAGCTACCTTGATCAGGCCAGATTGAACAAAAAGAAACATTAAACCCATTGGTTTTTATAAGGTTTGTTCAGTAATTTTCAGTAATGTTTCTGTGCCCCCTTGTCTTCATGATCTGCTTTAGATACACATCCTTAAAAAACTGACCTAGTTTCTGTAGGCTTTCTTGTATTTGAAGACATTGAAGAACTTGGGCTTTTCCTGTGGTTCTGAATTTACTTCCCATCCTTCCTCTGCATTGTAGAGTTTGTTCCCTTAAAGAAATAATTTCATTAAGGAACTGCTGAATCCTCAAAACTGTGTTTTCCCTCAGATTAATTTCCTAAGAGAATTGAAAGAAATTCCTGAAGTTTGCAATTCTTGTCCGCTGTCACTGCTTTGTTGTTCTGCTTCCTTTCAAAATCTATGAACTTTTTTCTATGAGCATTTTTCTATGTTGCTCTGTTTTTTACACCTTCAGACCATTTCTCCCTGGTTTTGCTAGAAGGAAATGTGGCACACCCACTACTATCATGGCTTTTTCTGTCATAAGGCAAACAACACTAGTGTGTTCTGTGATTTTTGCTGTGCTATCTGACCAGCAGTATCCCTTTCTGAATGAGGGATATGCACATTCCTCGGCTTCCTCGCAACTACACAATCCTGCTCTTTGAACAAATCTCTCTTGGACAAGAAACCCACTTCCAACTACTGGTTTGTGGGGCTTTCAGTACAATTTGACTGCTTCTGTTTTGATAGACTTTTCTGACTTGTCTCCTGTGGCCTTCCCGACCATAATCCCACAAAGCCTGTCCTTGCTTGTCCTTCCTGAGCTGTGCTCCAGCTGGTTCTCCACACCTGGCAGGGTCTGCAGGGGGGACTTCTGAGCCAGAGGGCATGTGGAATGTGGGGATACACAGTGGTGGCAGAGCTGGAGGTCAACATTATGGGAAAGTGGTGAAAGATGGTAAGGAAAGAGCTTTTGTATAGCAGAAGTGGGAGCACACATGCAGTTAACTACCAAGTGGAAGCCATACCTGCCATTCACATAATCCCTGTATTTGGGATCTCCAAAGATTTATTAACAGTGGGCTATTTAAAACCCTCCTTTATGCTCTTAAAGAGTGTCTAGGGGAGGTTATTGTTCAGCCAAGAAGAAGACAGGGAAAAGTAGATAGGGAGGGGAAAAAATACCCTGTATAATGTGATACTGTGCTGTTAAGAAGTTCCAATGGCAAGACCTCCTATCCTGCCAGCTGTGTCTGGGATTCAGGAGATCCTCTAATAATGCTGCTGAGGACTCGGCTCCTCATGTTTTCATCACCAAAAGTAGCCATTCTAGCCAAGCAGCAAAGGTCTTTTTTTTCCCTTTACGCCGATGCTGGGCCGGGGAGGCCACAGGGGGGAGGTGTGGGTGATGAGGTGGTGGTGAGGTGGGGCCGCTCTCTTCAGTGAGAGGACCAGAGGAAATGGCCTGAAACTGACGTTGGGGAGATTCAAATTAGATATTGTAAAGACAGAGGAGATTCAAGTCAGATACTATAACGACTTTTTTCACTGTTAGGGTGGTCAGGGATTGAACAGGCAGCCCAGGGAGGTGGTGGAGTCACCCTCTCTGGAGGTCTGGATGTGGCACCGGGTGATGTGGTTTAGTGTTTACAGAGGCAGTGTGGGACTGGATGATCCTAAAGGCCTTTTCCAACCTTGATGAATCTATGGTTTTATTATTCTAACAGGGGTGGGGCACCGGCGCCGTGCGGCCGAGCTTCCAGCTCTGAAAGCCGCCTCACGCTGCCCGGTAGAGCCCGGCCGATCCCGGCACCCCCAGGGCAGCAGCAGGGCGTTCCCCGCCGGAGCCCGGCCGGTCCCGACACAGCCCTGGCTCAGTCCCTACAGGGTGCCTCGGGCGGGCCCGACCTCGAACCCGCGGCCCCGGACGTGACGTGCGGGGGCGGAGGCGGGTCCCACTCCCGCGCACGCGGGGGCCGAGGCGGAGGAAGTGTGACCCCGCCGGCGCGCCGTCCCGCGCGCGCGCCGCCATCTTGTGCGGGAGGAGGAGGCGGCAGCAGCAGCAGCAGCGCCGCGGAGGAGCCGCGGCCGCGCCTCCCGCCCGCCCCCGTCCCTCCTGCCCAGCCCCGCCGTCCCCTGCCGCGGCGCCATGTCTGCCGAGAGCCCCGAGCCCGCCTCGGCCGAGGAGCAGAAGGTGGGTGGCCGGGCCGAGGGGCACAAGGGACCCCCGCGGGGCTCCTCCCGCCGCCATCGGCGCGCCCGGGCCTCTTCTTCCCCATCCCCCGGCGCGGGGAGCCCCGCGGGCCGTCCCGCGTCACGGTCCGGCCGCCCCGCACAGCACCGGCTGCCCCAGGCCCGCCGCCGCCGCGCAGCAGGGCCCGGGCGGTCTCCCCGGGCAGTGTGGGCCCCGCCGAGGCGGGGGGGCCGCTCCACCATGTTGGCGTTCCCGCTCGGCCCGCGGGCCTGCACGGGCCGATGGCCTTTCCCGTTCGTTCCCCGGCCCGGCCTCGCTCCCCTCGGGTGCCCCGCGGGCCGCGCCACCCGGCGCGGTGGGTTTGGGCTCAGTCGCAGCGGCGGGAGGGAGAGCAGCGGGAATCCGGGAGCTAAACGTTTGTTTCACTTTTAGAAAACGTTTAGCTTTTAATATGAGCTGTTTAAGAGGAGAAAAACCCAAAACACAACGAGCGTGGCCTGTGCTAGTTACAGCTTTCATAAAGAATGGCTGGCTGGGCTATCTTAGGGTATCCCTGTTATGTCATCTCTGTCGGTAATAATCGTATCGTTTCTTAAGTGGGATTCGGCCTTAGGGATGACTGTGCTGTGACTTTAAGAAGCCGTTTGTTTTTCAGTCTTGTCATTGCCGTGTGAGCCCAGTCGCAATCCCCACGGCTATTTCCGATCGGGAGAAGTTACGAAACACAAGTACTGCTTTGAAGGGCGCTAAAAAAAAAAAAAAAAAAAAGAAAAAAAAAAGCTTAATCTACTTCAGATGTCAGGGAGTTTTTTTTAATAATTTACAGTTTGTAATATGAGTTAGTCGTACAGGTGGAGCTTTGGGGGTTAATCCGGAAGGATACCTTCTCAATAGGTGCAGTAATCAGAACCAGCTGCTTTGGCAGGGCTGTAATCTGCTCTTAAATAGGTGTGTTCTGCAGCGTGACTTAACGCTCATGCCAGGTAGGCTGCTGGGGGATACTGTTCCTGTTCAAAGCCTATAAAAATAAGTCCCTGGCCTATGCAGCACTCCTAGAATAGCTCTGTAATAAGAGCATAGTTAAATATGTGGTAGCAAGTTTATTGTGATGCCTTCTAGTGTGTTCTGATGAAGTCGGGTGATTGTGGCCAGTTCTGCTAGCGAAGTTTCAGGCTAAGTCTTGAAATGCAGTGTTTGGAAAAATTATATGAGAGACAGGAGTTCCTTATTGGTCTGCTGACTTAGTTTTAATCTGGTAAGGTGTTCAAGAAAAATTATATAATACGAATAAAATAAAACTCTTGTGTTCTGTGAGATTATGTCCTGATGTGGTATCAGTGCCATTATGACATTGCAATATTAACTTCCACTAAAACTGTTGGTCCGAGTAGGCAGAATTGAACATTTAATGCTTACCTCTGAAATACTTACATAAACAGCCCATTTTCCAGTACTTATTTATATGTATGCTTAAAAAAGATGACACCCCTAAATGAACTTTGAGGCAGCACTTTCATGATCACAGGCTCTTTTCTAAACTTTTCTAATGTGCTGTAAGAAGCTTGTGCATGTGCTGAGTGAGAAAGGTTTTGAACTATAGAGTGATGAAAATTGAAAATTGGCCAAGGACCAGCGTTTCCTGTTCTCGGTGTGAAAACTCAGGACAGTGGCAGGGGGAAGTTCAGAAACAAAGAAACTTCAGGCGTAGGACAATATATGCTTGGGTGACTGACTCTTTTTGCCTTAAAAGCCTGTATTTTTCAGGAAGCTGTTAAAGGTGGTGCATTTTGTTGCTGAACTGGCTTTTGCCACATCAGTTTGCTGTAGGTTGGGCTGTTTTCCCATTTTCTGCTTTGCATTTTGTCTAATGTCCTCTGTTAAAGAGGATGAGCTGTTCATACCACAGTTATAAAAGGCTGATGGCTCCTTTTTTAGCCATGCAGTTCAGTAGTCCACCAGATATGTAACTTTATGCTGCTAGTACCTCTCTAAAAGCAAAATCTGTCTTTAAATGAGTTAGGTAACTACAGCCTTCCTGGTATAGCATTTTAATGACTTCATGAGCTGTGTCAGATTCCTGTAGAGAACTAAAATTATAACTTTTGTGTGGTTGTCACTAGGAAGAAGAGCATGGTATATCTTGATTTCCGCCCACTTCCCAATCATTTGTTAGTCACTTGGTTGTTGCTTCTGTAACTCAGGGGAGAATGTTCTAAATGTAGGAGTGGCTTGGGTTAAAGTCTTTGTGGTTCAGCAACACATCTCCAGGAGTGCTCAATACCATCTAGTCCACAGAAGAGTATAAGACCAGGATGTGCAGGCAGTGATCTTCCCAAGAAAACGCTCCAAGGTCTCAGCAGTCTGGAGTTTAGAAGCCTTCTGAGCAGCGAATGAACACATCAAATTGCTTTTTGAATCCATCTAAATTCTTGGCACCCCCTGTATCCTTCAGCAAGGAGTTCTGCAGCTTAACTATATTTTACGTGGAAATCTGTTGTCTTAAGTTGAACCTTCCTTCAGCTGGTTTTGTTTGACACCCCAAGTCACGGTATTGAAATTCTTTAATTCGTCTTCCATAGTTTTTTGAGCCTTAGTTGGTTTTGGTCATCAAGAGTGATAGACTGTGGTCTGTATCCTTTTGAGCTGCATTGATGCGTAACACAGTGTTTTGTGTTTGGATTGCCTGCTGTGCGATAATTTGTCAGCCCTGTGAGTTTGCATAAATGTCTCCTTTGATGAACCATGAATGCATATTTATATAAGCTATTTATTGTTGGTCCGGTGTTCTTAAAAAATATCTCTGTTTGGATTTTAGTGGCAAAATATTCCCCCTCAAATGCTTTGTTGGCTCAGCAGCAAGGACCCAGTGATTCAGCATTAGATGTTGAGTGTGTTGAGCTGAAAAGATTACTTTTGAGAAAATCCAGTCTCTGTCGGCATGTTAATGAACTACAATAGGAATAACAGCAGTTGAATGATCTATAATGCATGAAAACTGTGGTCTTGGCTAGTATGACATTATATAGTGAGAAATGGTGTAGTTTTATGTTCAGTAGAATCAGGGGAACTTTGCCCTTTATTTGTATTTGTATTTTGCATTGTATTGCCCAGCTGCATTTTGATCTAATAAAAAGCACTGGTGCCTGTCATCACAGAAGTTTCTCTTAACCTGTTATGGGAATTTCTGTCTTTCCTTGGGAGAGCTGTTGATTCAGGTTCCTGCTGTATTGTGCAAAGCTGTCCTTGAGATGTCTTGGCCTAACGGAGGAACAAGACAATGTTATATTTTAAATCTGTTGTTATAATCTTTGTTTCTGAGGCTTCTTACCAGAAAGATATTGAATATTATACAACTTGGAGCTTTTTTAAGAGAGATGGGAGAGCACCTAGGATAGGCGAGTGTGGTGGCTCCAGTTCTTTGGCAGTTCTCGCTTAAGTAGCTCCCAGCTCCTTGTGTTCCTCTGTCCTCACTGCTGCTGTGCTAACATACCTGTTTGTGTAGCTGCTTGGTGATCCAGACTGTGGAAATGGATCCAAATAAAACAGCCCAACAAGGGGAGAAGGAAAAAAAAAAGATGAATGGTTATTTTTCTGTTGAATTAGTTTCTTTAACCCATTACTGGGGAGTACAGGCAGTCATGCTGATTGATGCAATGCAAAGGATGATGACAGGCATGGAAAAGAGTGTGAAGGGGCTGCCTAAGCAGCTCTAAGTGGACATGAAACCTTAGTCACATATGAATGAGGCTCTCCTGATTTCAATGGCAATTCTTATTTCCTACCTAAAAGTCTTCTTGTGACTTCAGATGATAATTCCAACACTACAGCAGTCAGTGCAAATCATTATATATTTTCCCTGAACTAGCAATGGTTTTGCGTTAAAAAAAAATAAATGGCCATGGCCAAATACTGGAAAGAGCAAAACAAGAATTTTGATTGAAAGATATTTTAGAAATGATCCAGTAGAATAAATCATAGTTCATACATCAAATTGCTACGTGGACAGGAACAGATGAGTGTAAAGTAGAGGTCAGTGAACAAATTACAGTTTTGCCAAATAAGTATCTTCAAATTATTATTTTGAGCATCCATATTTTACAGTATACTCATAAAACAGACATTTTATTTTACACAAATGCACTGTCCAACTGTCTTCATCCTCATAATTTTAGGATCATTGTAGACATATATAGAGAAACACAGTATTGCTATTAATGTGACAGCAGGTGTGGTTTGGGGGGCTTTTACAGTGGATATCAACACAGTACAGTTAGAGCAGCCACACAGATCAGCGTGGCAATGAAACAGGGACATTTGGAAAAAAAAAGTATTCAGCATTTGTTCTTAGTGGAATCCTTGTTTTGGCAAAAAAAAATTAGTTTTGTTTGAGAGTTTTTCTTTTTCAAAATGGAACAATACAAATTTAGAATAGACTGTTTTTCTTTGAGAGGGAAATGCGCACATCTCCAGGAGGAGTATCTAAGATGGGAGGCTGAACTCCTACAGTTGCTGTCAGGATTTGAGAGATGCCTCACTTGGTAGCAGCATGTGGGTGTATTACCTGCAGAGGTATTCTGCATAAATATACATTGTTCTATATTTAATTTACAGTATCTCTTGTCTTTCAGGAAATGGAGGATAAGGTGATCAGTCCAGAAAAAGCTGAAGAAGCAAAATTGAAAGCAAGATATCCTCATCTGGGCCAGAAGCCAGGAGGCTCAGACTTCTTGAGGAAGAGGCTTCAAAAAGGAGTGAGTTCTTTTTTGTCTATAGGGTGTGGACAAAAAATGCCAAGATTTATATGTCTGGTTGATTTTTTTCCTCTCCACAGGCTTTTGTGTGGTAAGAACTTTAAATTTTGAGAAAGCACAAGGAAGAGAAATTTGTTTCCGCAAAAGGAATGCTGAGTTGGCAGGATAGATGTTTACAGCGTCAGGGGCTCAAACACACTTGTTATAAAAAATTAAATTTAGAAGCTGCGGTGATAGACCTAATAAAAAACATTACAGCAAACACCAAGGGTTAGAACCTTATCCCTATTTTGTAGGGGTTTTATCTCGCCCGTTCTTGTGACCCCAAAATGTACGTTCACTCCTTTTATCCATGTTTTTAGCACATGAATGTTTAGCGTCTGCTCTTGGACCAGGCATCACCTGACATCAGTGGTTTGAAAATGGTGGTATAGTTCTGGATATACACCCTGACCAAAAAATAGTGAGAGAAGAATGAAGAGTGAGTTAATATTTCGGTACCGTTCCACATCTAACCAGTGTCTCTTTATTTTTTTAGTTATTCAGCTGTTTATTTTTTTAGTTTAATTATTCA
The DNA here is from genome assembly GCF_003945595.2 of Pipra filicauda. Taxonomy (NCBI): domain Eukaryota; kingdom Metazoa; phylum Chordata; class Aves; order Passeriformes; family Pipridae; genus Pipra; species Pipra filicauda. Next base: position 3,262,965 of record NW_024104976.1, on the reverse strand, counting down.
TAAAGTGATTATGTAATGCCTTTCAGGCATGCTAGAACTCTGTTCTTGGAATAATCCTGGTATGTCACTACTTCTGATGGTGCTTTCATTGCTGTCACACTTGTTTTTTTTGCTATTGTCTAGGCCCTTTCAGTACATGCAGTGTTTCCAAGTATAAATCCTTCGCAAACCAGCTGCTGGAGTTCAGTGCTGATCTAGTTCTATGCTATTTGGTAACATCTCCTGGGAATGTTTACCGTTGGCAGGTTTTTTGGATAATCTTTCTCTCATAAGCTGCAGCTTATGCAGCATAGTTAATGGCTGCTGGGCATGGGCAGGTGGGAGATGAGGTGACTCTTCTGAGTTACGTGGGTCAAAGGCAGCCTAAATGACACTCCATTTGGTTCAGTGTATGTATAGACACAGGAGGGACAGGTAAGTGTGGATTGTGGTGATAATTCAGGAAAACAGACCAGCATTCACTCACCAAGGATTGATAGCCATAAAGGAATTATGACCTCTTGCACTTGGTGCAAATGTGAGAAAAACTCTCCACCAGCAATAACAACCTGTACAAATCTTCATCTTGATTATACACTGTGGAATGTAAAGGCTGTTGCAACATGTACTTTTAAATTTGAGCAGAGGCAGATCAACGGCCATCTTAATTGACTTTTGCTACTTTGATGAAAGATGGCATAAAATTGTGGATTCCAATTCTTGATATGTCTCCTTCAGTTCCTGATGTGGTGTAATAACTTTCTTCCATTTTGTTTTCTATTATTTCTGTTTATGGGCTCACTGTCTTAAATGAGGAGTCATCTTTACTTGATACAGGTCCTGATGTACTTCGGGCTGCCTGCATTGATGAAGTTTAAAATAGGGTGAGGGTAGTGAGTGTGCTTTCAGATAGTGTTTGTGACACAAAGACAGACACTGGACAGACACTGTCAGTTTGAAAGGGATGATCAAATACAGGCCATGTGTGAGAAGCTAGAATAAATCAGGAAAATACAGGAATGAGTTGAAGGAAGAAATGGACTGATATGCTAATGCATAAAGGATGGTAGGTTTTCTCAGATATTCTTGTAAATGTATATGGGCAGCTGTAGCCCAAATCATCTTCAATTTGGCAACTAGGACACACTCTGCCAGTTCATATTTGCTGTCCAGAAATGTTCTGCCTTGTGTGCACACACCATTATTAGCACACTTTCTCCAGAATAATGGTAGACGAGAACAATGTTCCACCATGCTCCTGTGGAGGGATTCTATTTGGAACTCTTACATGGACAGAAATAGATCTGTTAACAGCTGCAACACATCTAAAGATTGAGTGATTCTGTTATTACCTAATTGCTGTTTAAAAGTTTCTTTTGGTTGCTTCAGTTTTGAAGGGCAAAATGTGAAAGCCTTTTTCCAAATCAGATTATGTTCTAACTTGAGGTGTAGGCTGCAGGTGTAGCGCTAGAACATTGTTGTGTGAACAGGGATTACACCATCAAAAAGATTGAATTGGGAATAAAATTGAATTTTTGAATAAAAGTGTGTGATTCAGATGTATTACTGACTGCATGGGAGAAAGAGGTTTGGTAACTTTAAGGCTCTGACAGGGAATATTTAAAGCCACTTTCGGGAGGCCTTGCCTGAGCAACCTCCTCCCCTTTTGGTAAAGGCCTGTTAAATCAGGTGTTCACATTACTTCTGTCTAACAACTGCTGCTACTGAACATTTTGCAGCTGGTTAATACTGCTGCAGAATAAAGAGTGTGGTAATAATATGCTGCCTGGAAGCACTTAAACATAGTAGGTAGTGATGGCTCTTCTTCAGCTTACTGAGGACTAAGCCTATACAAAGCTGACTGGGGGGCCTTCTTTTCAGAGATGATTGTGATTGTAACCAACAGTTAGTGGTGTGAATCTTAATACTGATTCTAATTTTTTTTGGCCTCATATGAAATCTGTTCCAGGTCATGGGTTACAAGTGCCTAAATGGCAGACCTCATGGTAAGATGTAAAAAAATACAACTTTTCCTGCAAGATGTGTCAGTGAGCAGTTGAAGACTTGATGCAGAGCTTGGATGAAATTCCATGCCTCATCTTACCATGATGTGGATAAATAAGTAATTTGGCCTTAACATCCATAGATAACTTAATATTTTGAGAAATCTGACAACTCTTAAAAGGCATTGCTAATAAAAATTTGCTGATGGATTAAGGAACACTGTTTTAGAAATTCAAACTTAATTTAGTTTTGTATTAAGCCCTGGAATGTGGGGTAGGAATTTCCTTCACACAGTGCTTTTCAGAAGGACTGTATTGTAGATTTGACTTTGCTAAATAATTGGTTTGGGAATTTTAGGGATGATAGTTTCACTGCTTTAGTGTATGCAGAAAACTGGTTTTCTTGTTATCATGCAGTTTCCTGCTACTTTCATCTTCTGATATGATAGAGCAGGCTCTGTTCTCCAGCTTTACTTCATGCATTGTTTGGTTATTCTGTGTAGCAGAACTTGTTCACTGCAACAAAATTTATAAACCTCAAGGTTTCAATTGTCAAAGACGAACTTGTGGGAAAACTAAGGCAAGAATAATGTTCATGTATGGTGTGAGTTTAATGGCATATATAGAACCTTAACTGTATATTTACCTGATGTTAAGAGTTTAGCTGTCTGTGCTTAATAATCTTGATCATATTTTTTTTTAATTGACGTAGAGCCACTTGATGAATTGGGGAGGTTTTATAATTGTTTTCAAAATTAAAACTACCTATTGAATGATGTAATTCAGTGTATACACGTCATAAGATTTCAGGATTTTAAATATATGTATGCTTTTGTCTTCTAGCAAAAATACTTTGATTCTGGTGATTACAACATGGCTAAAGCAAAGATGAAGAATAAGCAACTGCCTACTGCAGCTCCTGACAAGACAGAAGTCACTGGTGACCATATTCCTACTCCACAGGATCTTCCACAGCGGAAACCATCTCTTGTTGCTAGCAAGCTGGCTGGCTGACGAGAACAGCTGAACTGCATGATTATTCTCATTCCTGTTATTTCTCCTTAATAGTTATTTCTCACCCTCACATCACCCTTTTTCTTTCTTACACTAAGTCATGAGACTGACAGCTTTGCAGGTAGCGATAGCATGTGCTGCTATTGTAAGGGAATACTGTTAAGAGTAAAATGTAGTATTTGGACTAGTTGAGAACAATGCACTGATTAAAAAGGACAAGTTTGGTTAGAGCAATGTAATCTACTTGAAAATGTACATATTGCCCATTTCCTAGTGTAGGACTGGTTCCAGCAAGTGACATCGCAAGTTTTACAACTTCTAATGTTTCTGCTTTTGTTATTTCATCTTAATTACAGCATATTTGTATTTAATATAACCTCCAGTTGTGTTGGGTTTTTCTTCCGTGTTTGGGTTTGTTGTCTAAAATAGAGGTTTAGACCACAAGTTGCTAGATGGTAAAGCATGTACAAAAACAAAGACAGGGCTCTGATTGAATTTTGTTTCTGCTTTTGAACTTGAACGGCCTTAAACCTGTTTCAGCTTTAACAATAGAGTTTTTACTTGGGCAATATTTGCCCATTCTGGTGTAACTCTTGTGAACCTAGTGCTTATTGACAACTGCCTGTTGAAGCTGGTATTCTTTTCAGTTCCGTAGCTTAGGACACACTTTTGTTGAAGATGTGAATGAAGTGTGCATGTGCATAGACTGTTGAATTCACTCTTGTGCCATTTTTTGTAAATACAATAGTTTTGCACAACCTTTTGCAAACGTCTATTAGTTTTACATTTTAAAAAGCAGATAATGTGCCAATCAAAGCACAAGTGATTCTGTATCTTTCAAAGTCTTGTCCTGAAACTAAGAGCCCAGAATCTTGCTACTGAAAGTAAAAATTGTGTACCTGAAATTTGTGAAACACATTGACACTTGACTCAACCTTATGCTTTTGCAGTTCTAAATATTGTTTTGCAACAATATCCGGCATTCAAATATAAGTCTGGAATTTGTACCTACATTTGCAGGCAAGTGCCCTTTTTGTTCAGCAGCTGTTTAAGCTTTAAAAGCTGAAATGCTCTGTCTGATGACATGGAATATGGCTAAATGTACTATTCTAGAGAGTTCCCTGTGTGACAAACATCACATCTAGGCTCACTGACGTTTGATATGCAGTTGTGTTTGGGCTATTTTAGACTTCAGGAAGCAGAAGGGTGTAATTTCTTTTCTCTTGGACTCCTGAGGACGTAATGAACTGTCTCCTTTTCTCTTTGTTATACAGCAGCCCCTCATTGGCTTTGGGGAAACAAATACCTGGAAATAGTATTTCTATAACGACCTAGTGAGAAATAGGTAACTTGTCATATCAGAAAATAGGAATGAACTCCTGCTCAGGTTTATGATGCAGATTGTAAGCACTAGATAGACAAAATACATAGTTGATATTAGACAGGTGACTTGATGCATTTAAAAGTGTGTTAGTTCAGTGAAATCAGAATATTAAAAGTGCAGTATGATCCATAATGTAATTGATTTTCATGTCGGTAGTCACAGCCCTCATGTTCTTTGGGAGAACCAGAAACTCTTTAAAAAGACCGGTTTGCTGAATACCTTTTTCTTTAAATAAATAGTCCTGAAACAGCCTATTAAAAATAAAGAACCAGTGTAGGTATGATAAGAGAAACACTTTTCTTAAAGATGCATGTTTTTAGAATCTTGTACTTTGTGTTGACTTATTCAGAAAGGTCTTGCAGTATAAAGGACTGCTAGTCAAAAACAATGCTGGCCCATATCTTCTGCAATGCTCTCTCTAAAGGCAAAGATAAAATGGCCAAGAGAAAATGAATAGTCTTTATTTGGTCCGGTTTTGATCAGAAAATATCAGTGTCTGCATAATGTCTTTGATTCAGAAAAGTCATTCCAGAGAATTTCAGAATTGCTAAACTGATTCTTTTCTGTATAGCCCTTTTCTAGTAATTACATGGGCTCTGTCAGGCCTGTCCTTATTCCTTATCCTCCACTAGTACTATAAAAAATTTGTGATTTTTAAAGAACAGGTTGAAGAAATGGACCTACTGCTTTAAGAAATCAGGCTGGAAGAATGACAGGGAAACTGGAAATATTGAAGCAAGCTACTTTTTATAGATGTTTATTCTAATGTCAAAATCCCTCTTTATTTTTCTATGCATAAATGAAATTGAAACTTAATGATAGGACTGGGCCTGAAACAAATGTTGAACAACTTAAGGTGACTTGCTGTGTATTGTCTGGTGCCACTACTCTGTAGCTCCCGTAAGGTGAGTTTTCTTGATGTTTGGGAAGGTTTAAAAAGATAGCCATTTAAATTTAAACATTCCACTCACTCAGCTGTGACTCAGCTTGTCCTGCTGGTTGGACAACACAAGCTCTTCGATTCTCACTCGGTGACTTGGAGTTCTTAGGATTACCACAGATTCAGCTATGAACATATTATCCATGTGTATATTTGAAGTACTGTAATACTAACTAGGTCAGTGACTGATTATGAGCCTTCACATCTGACAGACCTCAGCAGCAGGCACAGCTATTTTGATTCCATACACTGTATAAAAATTAAAGTCCAATAATCACTTAACAGTAAATCAGACATGACTGCAAATCGATGCTTACTTTCAGCTTACTCCAGCAAGATTAACTCAGCTATCCAAACTGATGTACATAATGTATTATATGAGTTTTACCATTTGATAATTGCCTTTTTCAAAGAAAACCTGTCCACACTGTAGACTGGCAGTCCCTTTCATATCTTGCCTTTAAAGATAGACAGTGTTTAGTTGTTAGAGTAGTACTCATGTAGACTTATAATAGCAGCTAGCACCAACATTTTATTTGAGATAGTTAAGTGAATTAATTACAACTTCACAGATATGTCCCCAAATCTGTAACACCAAAGGCTTCCCTCTCATTGTTCTTGGTGTAGTAGGACAGTGTTTGTGTAAAGGCCACAGGAGTACATTTTGTTGGACATATTTACACCCAGTCAAGATGTTAAGGTGATAAAAATGTCAATTGTTCTTTACAAACTTACACATTGTATAGTATACAGAATAAATTGATTTACTTAGTTTTTATTGCAACGTGGAGGTTTGTCTCATCTTTACTGTGGTTTCCTAAACAATACTGGATACTTCGGTATTCTCTATGGAAAACTTCTAAATCCTAAATCTTGCTACTCTGTATCATTAAAAATATGACTGGGCTTTGGTTTCTAGTATGTTAGACTACAGAATTACTTTAATGTAATCACATTTATATATATTTCAGTGCTTATTTTTCTAATAAGGCAATTAAAGCTTATTGTTTGAAAACTCCGTAACAGATGATTGTTTTGGTCCCTTGCAGTGAGTGAAGGGGATGTCTGGGAGGTAGCTTGGCATATAGAAGTTTGCACTGTTGCTATAGACAGTTGGCCTAAATATGGCAACACTTCCAGAAATCAAAATGCTGGAAAAAGTCCAACTAATTTCATAGTTATCCTGTGACTTAGGTGCTGATGTTTGCATAGCTCCAAGACCCCTGTGTTGTATTTGCACAGTGAGCTCAGTCACCAAGGTTATAGTAACGCCCTCTCTGCTCTGCATACCTGCATGGCACATGATTTTTTTCTCTCCCTACATATCTGTTGCATTACATTTCAGAGTTCTTTACCGTTCAACCAGAGTTCTACAGCTAAAAGCTCCAGGCCTAGTCCTTGTATTGTGAGAATATGAGAAAGGGTAGGAGAACGATTTTAGCCTGTAAATCCCTCGGCTTTGTCTGTCTTGCCGGTGAAAGGCACGTGGAGTTAAACTGATGGTCAGTGTTGAATATACAGTGCTTTTCTGAAGGAGTGGGTAGGCCCATGCACTGGCCAGGTACTAAATATTATTGCTGTGCCTTTAATGATTTCCCTTTTTGTTTGGCAAAGAGAGAACTCGCTGCTCACTTGCGGAACAGTGACAACAGAATAGGAAGTCCTGTGTGAGAAGGGAATTTTTCTGCCACAGTTTAACAGATCATGGATGCGAACAGACCACAGATGTAAGAAAAGAGATAGGACAGATGCTTTGTAATTTTTTTCTGAAAAAAAATTACATAAAAATTCAGTGTAAAATTCTGCATGTGGACTGTATCAGCTGCATCAACTATACGTTGTCATCTGGCATATCCAAGATATATTCTCCGAAAAAAAATGCCATCTTTTGAAATGATGTTGTGCAAGATAAGAGATTATGTCATTTAAAATCTTATCAACAAATATTTGATGCAGGAGATGCATCTTAATAATTAAGTAGTCAGTCTGGATATATTACAAACAGGTTGCTTCTTGGCAACTTTCGGTGCCCCCAATTTCTGTCCTTAATGACAGATTTGAAATCCTGGTTTATGCAAATTGTGTCAAATCATAGCATATTTTGGACTCAGATATCTATTTTTTGCTGTGGCTTATAATTACATTTGGCTCCTGAGCTCCATCTGTGAATGGCTGAGATCAGTAATTCACCACCAAGCGAACTCCTGAAATGAGAGTCTTTGAATTTAGAATAGATACCCTAAAGAAAGGGTATGAAATATTGAATATGAAGCAGCACAGTCAGAGGGGAGGTTCAGGTCCCTTCTGAGAACAAAACTTGAAATTTCAGTTGTTTGTACAAGCAGATTCTGAGATTAAGGGTGTTCAGGAGACATGATTACACTCTTAACCACAAACAAGTCACTTCTTTGTTATACATGAAAGAAAGATGACCTGTAGCTTTAGTATAGATCTGTTTTGCCTTAGCATACAGATGAAGAGCAGCTATGCAAACTGCTTAGCCAAAACCTCACCCCTGACCTGGACTGCAGTTCCCAGGAACCCATTCTGAGCTTCTCGTAGCACTGAATGTCCAGTTCTGCTGATGGGACTGACCCTCCTGGCACGAGACAGTAACAGCAATTGTGGTTGATAATCCTGGGCATACTGGTAGAACGCAGGAAGAGGTATTACATTCAGCTCACAGTATTTTGAACTCCCAGGAGAATCAAGAATTTTTTTAATCTCTATTCTCGATTTACTAACCTTAGTTTCCTAGCTGTGAAGGCCATATATATCTGCACCTAATACAAACAGCTCTGGGTAAGGCTCCATATTTTCATCTTGGTTATTTTTCATTTGTGCTTGCTGCTTTCTCCATCTTCTTTCTTTTAGATAGCAGCAGTAATGTATAGCTGGGTTATGGCGTTTATTTGGAGTGTTTGTTTTGGGAATCAAAGTGGTGTTGTATCTCTGGCTGTTTACTAAATTGATGAGTGATTTTTGACCCATCTCTTTCGTGGCTTATTTTCTCTGTAAACAGGTTTGTCTGTTTCTTTAATGGTCACAGTGAGTTTCAGGGGAAGTACAGATACTACCCACTCAATACACAGCTGTTTTCTAAACAGGTGAATTTTGAGAGAGGATAAATAGTCAAAAACACTTTGGTGGACAGTGTGGCAAACATACCTGTTTCAACTTGTTCTGTATTTTGGACCACTTGAACTAGTAGGATGCATTTCCAAGGTAAAAAGGGGGGGAAAGATAGTGATAGCTTCAGTTGTGCTGTCAAAGAACTCTTGCTGTAAAAAACACTCTTTAATTATTCATAAAGCAAGGAGGTGTCATCTTGAGACCTAGCTGGACATGGGTTATGTTTTTCCTTCCATTTTGACATGGATGTTAAACTTTTCAAAGGTGTGTACCTCCATGTCTTGGTGAGAACTGGACTTATTGAAGGAGCTGGTTTGGGCCCAGTTCTCTTCAGTACTTTCAGTAGTGGTTTCAGTCAAGCTGAAAGAGGCTGTAAACAGTTTGAAGGATGGGATCAGAATCGGAGAGAAAAAACCCTGGCACCTGAGAAATTCAAGTCAAAACACACAATGGGAATAACTGGCAGGATGGCAGCGAGGCACACAAGAGGCTTCAGCAGGCTGTGACACAGATGTAAATCCAGAAAGATTAGGCAGCTGCACAGAAGGTTCTTCTCCCGCCTGCCTTGAGAGGAGAGGTCCCTGGGGAAAGAAGGGGCCGTTCCCTGAGCCTGGTGGTGTCCGGAGTGCGGAGCCTCGAGCAGGGCACGGGCTGGGGAGCAGCGAAAATGATAAACATCCCTGACGACGAAACAAGTGATTTGCTCCGTCTAGGAGAAAAAAAAAAAAAAAAAAAAAAAAGAAAAGAAAGAAAAGAAAAAAAAAAGCCGTATCCCGAGGGAGAGGAGGAATACCGGTCCTGGCACAAAGTGGGGGGCGCGCAACCCCCTCGGGGTCCGGGAGCGGCAGCGCCGGCTCCCCCGTCGGAGCGCCCTGGGCGCGGTGCCGGGGCCGCGTCCCGCCCGCCGGGGGGAGGAATCGCGCTCCCGCCGCCCTCCGTCCTGCCCGTCCCTGCCCGTCCCCGCCGCCGCTCCCACAATGCACAGAGCCCTCCAGGTAGCAGCAACATGGCGCGGGCCGCCGCCTGAGCATCCTCCTCCTTCTCCTCCTCCTCCTCCTCCTCCTCCTCCTCCCGCCCGCCTCCGCCTCCCGCCGCCGGGCTGCCGCAGAGGGGCCGCCCGCCCGCGCCCTGCGCCATGGCAGCCTCCGAGCTCTACACGAAGGTAGGGCGGCGGCGGGGCCGGGGCTGCGCGGGGGCGGCCGGACCGCGGGGCGGGGGAGGCGGGAGCGGCGCGGCCCGGGCGAGCATCCCGGGCGAGCATCCCGGCGGAGCGATGGGGGGCCGCGGGCAGGGACCGGCGCTGCCGCCCGCGGCCCCGGCGGGAGCCGGCGGCGCTCCCCGCGGTGGGCCCGCATCCCGGCGGACGCGGGGCCGGTCCCCGCTGTACCGGAGGGGCTCCGCGCCCCGGGCCGGGCGGGGGGCGGCGGGGCCGGCCCGAGGGGAGCGGCCGGGGCGGCTCCGGCAGCGCGGCGGGGACGCGCCCGGGGGGAAGCGCGGCGGGTCAGCACGGCCGCTCGGTTATCGCCTTCGGGAACACCTTCCCCATCCCTGAGGAAAAACGACTTCTACGACATGAGCGCTTTGATATTCAACTACCCTTTTCTGGTGACACTGCACCTTCGGATTATATTTATTCTTTTGGCAGCCGTTCAGAAGCCCTGCAGTCAGCAGTGATGCGCAGCGTGACTCTCATATGCTCTTTAATCAGACGTTTTTCTAATCTTTTTAGTCCTGTGTGTTAGTATCTCGTCAGCTCCCACCTGGAAACAGTTCCTGCCCTATGCATCTTGATGATGGGCAAAGGCTGCAAATGGAGATGTGGAAATGGTTGTTTTGTGCCCTAGCCATGCGTTATTTTCATTACTCTGCCTTGAGCTAGGGCAAAAATCTGGAAAAAACGACAGACAACAGGTTTTTAAGGGCAGGAGGAATGACTGGGGTCACCAGAACTGGGTGTACAGTATAACATGACAAACTGCAAATACTTCTTTCAAAAAGCTTGCACAAAGTGTGTCATTAGGAAAGCCATGCCATCTAGATTCTTGAGCCACTTCATGAAATGCTCCCAAATTATCCCCAGTCTAGCACGTTGGGTGAGGAAGGAAAGGAAACAGACTTTTTGTTTTGGCATGAATAGGTCACTTCATGGGTAGAGTCCTCCCACTCAGAAGTGATGGGACAGGACACTGACTGTGCATCAGGACAAATCAAACCGGGCATCCCTTCAACAGGCTTGACTGTATCTGAGTAGTATATTTGTGTAAGAGAGACTAAATGGGAGGAGGTGAGGTGCATGCCAGCACCCCCTAAAGAATGCTGTTACATTAGTGGTATATGACATCTTGGTGTCTTGTGTGTCACAGAACTATCTCTTTGAACTATCGTTGCCCGAAGGGATGAAAATTACCTTTCTGGTCAAGAGAGCCATGGTACTGCAGAGTTGTTCCCAAGTGTCCAATAGACCTTCTCTATGTAAGGAGTTATTTTGGAAAGGTGTTCTTGATTTATCTCTCTCTGTAGATGTTCTCCTTATGGAATTGAAATCTCTCATAAAGTGTTGATCAGAATACTTTCTTTTTTCTTTCTTTTTTTTTTTTTTTTTTTTTTTTTTTTTTTTTTTTTTTTTTTTTTTTAATTTCCAACCCTGTCTGACCTTGAATTCCCTTCCTTGAGTGGTTGAATTCTTTGGTCAGAAGCTGCTCCAAAAATGTGGGCGTGCTGTTGTGTTGGAACCGCATTACAGTGGAAAGCTCAAGGCCCCTTGTAGTTCCTAAGGAAGGCCTGGCTCAGAATCAGGCAGGTCAGGATAGGAAACCTGCTGGGTGTTCAAGAGAGACTCTCTGCTGTCTTCCCTCTCTGCTGGCTTTTTCCCCAAGTAATGGCTGCATGCTGTTTAAATCCCATTCAGTAACTTATCCTTGATTAGGTAACATAAACAATGGATTTAAGGTGGTAGCACACAGAGGTAAAGAGAGCAAACACAAAGTCAAAGAGGCGCTGGGATGATCCTGCAGTAGGGACTTGCTGGGTGATGAAGGCCAGTGAAATTGCCTCTGTGCTTTACTCTCACACCACAGGCTGTTCTTGTCCTCTTTAGAGACATATGTAGGCACAGAAAGAGCGAATTTCACATCTTTTTTATATTGGTAGGCAGAGTCAAGATATTCATTCAGAGCAGCTGCTTAAAGTACCAGAGCTTTCAGTATTGCTGGTTGTGAGCAATGGGCCCAAACCATGCAGGCTTTGTATTCCTGTGCCCAGTGATACTGCAAACACAGACTCTACTTGAGGGCAGCAGCTTCAATTTTTGGGTGCAGCAGCTTAAAATTGCTCCATGGGTTATATCCCAGGTTTTCTTATTTAAAATATTATGCCTTTGAGCCTTGTTCTGTTGGATATATATCAGTGGCAGGTGTGTGGTCCTGCTGTAAGGTAATTTCTAAAAGTTTTGGTTCTTTGACTTGGGAAACAAACTTCAAAGAATCTTGATGTGTTTTCTGGATCATCGTTGCTCTGCTGAGTGATGCTGGGGCATAGTTGATAAGCATTTCAGTAACTGTTGACCAACACCAGATATGTACCTACTTCTGCTGACCCATAAAAATTGACAGGGACAATCTAGGCCATGTGTCAGCTTTTGTTAAGTGTAGTTTGCTTTCCTTGGAAATTAAGAACAAGTGAGAATGCTTTGCCTAGAACTGGAACTCACATGACTTCCACACTGCTGAGAGCACCATGTTTATGTTAGATGTTGCCTTTGTGAGTTTCAGGGGGGTGAAACCAAGCTCCAACACATGCTCTTGCTGCCTATACACAAAAATCAACAAAACAGATGAGACACTACGTTTGTGCCACCTCTTTTAAAGTCTTAGCGGAGAGTTGACATAATTCAGTCATTTTTGTTCTCCGTTTCCATCTATTTTTCCCTGGGTTTGAGTTGTTTTTGTTTCATGCTGTGCTTTCCTAGAGCGTGCTGCTTTGCCCTCCCGGGATTTCTGTTTCCCTTTTGTATGCAGTGTGCTGATTTATTTACTTATACATTAATTTATTTTCATTCTTGCTGCTACCAATATGCTCCTCCCTTTCCATTATCTTGGAGATGAGGGCTAGCTAGCTCCAGCTAGATTGGTCCTAACTTAGGGCCTGATCCAATTTCAGTTAAAGTGAGTGGGAATGTTCCTTTGAACATAGAGGAATCAGTAAACAGTTTTTGCTGGGCAGCATGGTCTGGGCAAGCTGAACTCAGCAGCTGACCTTGAAATGGTTCAGTTTGGGGATTTATGAGCAGTAAATTGAGTTAGGGAAGTGTCAGAGGAAACTGCATAGAACAAAAAGCTGCTTGTGCAGTCCTCAGCATCGCAAGTGGCCCTTTCTTGCTTTCCCGGGGCTGTTTGCAGCAGCTGCTGAGTGTGAAGCCAAGGGTGTTCCAAGACTTGCTCTTCTTCAGTTGTGCTGGGTCCTTGCAAGCAAAAATGGCAAATGGCAGATTCTGACCAGGTTATGGCTCTTCTTGGGTATGTTTGTGGTACATGGGCAGGGAAATACAGCAAAAAACCAAGCTGAGCATAAGGGAGAAAATATAACTGTTTCAAAATTTCTGTGCCTATTATTGGGCTTTTCCTGGGATGTGAAAAAAAAGCTGCCTTGATTATATAGTCCTGTATATTGCTGTTCAAACTGTTGTCCCAGAATAGGTTCTTCCACCCAGTGTGCAAGAGGCCAATCCACACACAGAGTTGAGGTATTTGACTTATTTACAGAAAGTGGGCTGGGGGGAAATCCACCAAGCCAGCACTATGACTACCAAAACTCTTCATTATGTATACATTTTAGCAAACAAAGGCATTAATGTTCATTGGCTACAAGTTATCTAGTTCTCTTAATAGTTTGTATTCTATCTTCTGTTGGTTAATGAGTCTCATTTTTTGTGCTAATTAGTCACATGCTCAGTCTTTCTCTTCTTTTGGGTTGTTGGGTTTCTTGGGCCGGTGGTCTTTGAGTTGGTCATGATCTTCCCCTGCCAAAATTATGTTTTACCCAATCAGAGCTGATTCAGCACAGTTGATGAGTTGGCTTTATTAATTTCTTCCTTATCAGGGGTTCTGCCAAATGTCCTTGTGGCCTGTAAATTCTGTATTCTTTGTGTCCTCTATCAGTGGACAGCCTTCTTTCTAAGCTTTGTTAGCCTCCCCCTAGGTCTGAGAACATTGAAGCCGTGTCAAGCCCTAAACCTTAATAAGACTATTCTACCAACAAATAATTTCTAACACCTAGACATCACTTTAGAGCTTGTTAGCTGCTGTTTCGTGGATTAAATCTCCTTTCTTGTTGATTAGGCTTGAAAGTACACAAAGATCAAACATCAAAGAACATTCTTTTTTAACAAAATGTTTACATATTCCGCATTTTGCAACAAAACTATTGCATGGGACCTGAGTGTTTTCTAAGCATTAAACAGTAACCACTTGTCTCAGTAGGTCACTGCTTTGTCCTTCCAGAACCCTGCTGCCCATCAGTGCAGAGATGGGGTTGTCTCCATGCACAGGTTGGGTGTCCTGCTCTGGGTCTGAGTGGGACAGTTCAGACCAGAGAAGCTGTTGCAGAAATCAGATGTGCACTGTCAAGCTATTGCATCTGCACATGACAGTGAGCCTTCACAGGATACTTTATAACTGCACCTCTGCCTCTTCTTAAAATCTAGTGCAGCAGCAGCGGAAGAGGGAATATTTCACTTGCTTCCCTGCTTCAGGGACCTGCTGTTTCACTGGAATGGCAGCCCTGCCAGTCACAGCTCACAACACTGTGCACCCAACTTTATTCCTATTGCCTTAAAACTGAAGGTGCTGAGGATATAATTACCCAACAGTCTAACAATAGTTGGTTTAACCTAACCTTGACATTTTTGTTTGTGTAAAAGAAATTTCCTGTAGTCAAATGTCAACCAAAGCAGCCTAAGAAATTAAAAAGCTCTTAGCTTTCTGACAGCAGTTTTGTGACATGTCAGCAGTCTATCATCTTGTTAAAATACACTTGAGCCTTGGGAAGCAGGATGAGTGATGGTTTAAGTTGGAGCCCAGTCTGCACTGGAGCTGCCCCCCTGGGTGCTGAGTGTGTCTGGAGCAGGAAACGATGCCACCCTGGTGTGGGCAGGGACACACCAAGCTGTTTGTGAAAGCTTCTCACAGCCCAGAGATAGTTTTTGGGAGGGTGTATCCTGTAGTCCTAAAGAAACACTGAAAGTGTAGCATCACTGGGAGCTACTTTTGGGAAGGGGAGATCATAGCTTTATGTTTTAAGATGTTCTTATTTTTTTCCTGTAGATCTGATCTTGAAAGTTGTAGGAATTCTTTGTTACATGTAAAGAACTGTGAAGGTCTCATTTATAATAATTGGTCTTATTTGTTTAGTTCTTTGATTATCATGTTAAAACATTTACCTAATAATATTAGTGGATTACATGGGATCCCCCTCAAACTGTCATCAGCAATCCTTGCAGAATAGTAATGTCTGTACATGGAACTGTCACTGATTATTTGCAGTCTGTTCCTACTGTAGGGATTTTATAGCATGTACCAGATGGCTTGGGTAATGGATTACTATTATTTTTTAGATAAATAAATAATCAAAGAAAGTGCTGTTGAGCTCCTGCTATGTCAGAAAATATGTGTAATGACCACCATTATCTTTTGTTGAGCCACTGAGCTCCAGGTTGAGTTGTAAGGGATAGGCAGCCTGTGGGGCAGATTTACCTATCTTCTAGGGTCTCTTTGTAGGGCCTTTGGGAGTTTAATCCTCTCCATGTGTTCTAATAACAAAGTAATTTGTCTCTCTCTTTATGAGACTCATTGCTTAATCTCCGTAGAAAAAAAAAAGCATTTTTGTTATTGAAATGGGCTCATTGAGGCAGCTGAATTGGAGGAAGTCACACAAATGTCCAGTGTCACATGGTTGCACTGTTTCTGGATGGTCTATTTTTAATAGGATTTCAAAAAAGCAAGAAGCGACAGTGAGGTTAACCACAGGTGGTGTCTCTGCTGTGCAGGAAAAGCAGTGTGCAGCTGGCAAGTCTGTGGGCCTGTGCCTGGATTAGGCTCTGCACCAGACCCTGGAGGAGTTTGGGGTGGCCTACAGGGACATTCACAGAATCTCAGAATGGGTCAGGTTGGAGGGGACCACAGTGGGACATCCGGTCCAACCTCCCTGCTCAGGCAGAGTCGTCCTAGAGCACATGGCACAGGATTGTGTCCAGATAGTTCTTGGAAACCTCCAGTGACGGGAAACTCCACACCCTCTCTGGGCAAACTGTTCCACTTGCACAATAGAGAAGTTTTTCCTCATATTCAGATGGAACTTCCTGTGCATCAGTTTCTGCCCACTGCCTTGTGTCCTAGAGATCGGCACCACCAAGAACAGCCTGGCTCCATCTTCTTGGCACAGATATGTATACACATCAATGCATAATAATATATTATATTCATATGTTAATTTATACACATTAATTGAATTCAGGTTTCATTCCTTGACAGCACAAAGCATACACAAAAGAAGTATTTAATTGTTTGAAGTTTTGCTTGCGTTACTGGAGACTTTGACACCTGCACATATATATGAGCATACTTACAGATGTGGCTGGTTTGAAAGGCATCTTGGCTGGAGGGAAGATGATGGATGCAGGTTTGCTTTATGCTGTCACACAGGAAGAGCTCCTCTGAGAAGAGTCAGTGATTTGTTTTATGCCTCTTGATTCAAGTCAGCTTACCTTGGTGTGCATGTAGAGACGAGCAGAGTCCTTTGCTTAGCTGTGTTTTCTTTCACAGGCTTGAAGGTGCAGAGGTTATCTCTGATCTAATTTTGTGCTCACTGTAGTGGAGCAGTGTTTACTCCTGCGTGTATTGAGCTTGACTCCGATAGTGAGTATTTGTACAGTTGGGCCCAGGGCCAAGAAGCGGCATTTGGGCAAGGCTTTTGTTCCTGATGCTTCATTAGCAAGCTACTCGAATGAGTTGAAGCAGCAGAATGCACCTTCTGCTTGTCTTCTCTGCTGCAGAAATAGCAAGGGAAGAACTTCCTACTTCCCATCAATAATAGGATGTTCTTGTTGCAGAAAATATGGAGTTAGGGTCAGAAATAATCCCATGGTTCTTGGAAATTTTCATCATGTCTGTGACGTTGACTTTTTCATCAAACTAAGTCTTTCTGCTTATTTTCATATACCATAACCCCACTCATGATATGCTACAGCAGATGTATCTTTTTGTTTTGGGGGTGATGCTTCTGGAAGTTTGATTGGTTTAAATCGGTATCAAAACTTTTAAGTACGTGGAAAAACATTAGGCATGAAATTAAACCTGTTCTCTAAAATTCATGTGAGACAGAGAAAAATTCAAGCTGTTTTGAATTCAAAGGCTCTTCATACAGCAGCTTTTTCCTTTTGTTGGCTTTACTTTTGAGCTGCATCCAGGGCAGTGAGTTGTGTGATTGGGTTGCTAAGGCCTTGTTTACCAACACTAATGGCAAGGCTTTTAGTGGCTTTCCTGGCAGAGAACAGCACTCACACGCCTGTGTGCCACCCTTTGCTTAGGACTGCATCATTTCCTCCTCGTTCTCAGGGTTGCTTGGCTTTGCTTAACTCTGGGTTTGCTTAAGCCTGATTCTGCAAAGATTTATCGTTATCCCATGTGAGTAATCATACATTGCTTAATTTTGTGCTTTGAAATCAAGCACATAAATCTGAAAGATCAAACCTTTTGTTCTCTATTTCTTCTTATTGCAGGGAAATAATTTTGCTGTCATATACATATGCTTGGAATAATTTGTGCAGGAAAACAAATTAAAACACCCTAAGTATGTCTCTTGTCAAGTTCTCTGTGGATAGCTCTGTGTTCTCAGTGTTGCAGCAAGTTAGGACCTGTCTACTTAAAACCCAGTTTTAATGTTTAATAGCTGTATTTTCAGGAGGAGCTTCCCCTTTGAGGACCCCTGCCATCTCATGTTGCCCCTCATCTTTTAGTTTAGGTCCATTTTTTCAGTTTGCTCCAGGCAGCAGCCTAACGTGCAACCCTGTGTGAGATGGATCACCTGGGCTGCCCAGCACTGCACAAACGTGAAAAGCACCATTATCAAGCTGATGATCTTGATGGTTTTGGGGTCTTCCTGTTCCTGGCAGTCCAGATCACAGCAGGAGCAGTACAGCTGCTTGCAGTTAGTTACAGTATTTAATAGTTTTGTTTCTATGTATTGGTCTGTTTATATTCAAATAAAATGTGAAGAAGAGATCAGTGCTGGCTAAACGGTTTGTATGTGGGGTTTTGTGTGTTTTGGTTCGGTTTCTCATTTGTTTTTAAAAAGAGGCTGAGTAGTTAGTGTGGTTGCATTAGAGAACTGCCTTTCTTGCTGAATTCTGGGCATTAAGCAGCTGGAATGTAGGCACAGGGAACATTAGGCACCAAAAATGAAATTTAAATACTTCAGTTCTACTGAATGTCTGTGGACTGCAGATACTGACCCAGCTTTTAATGTATGTGCAAATTCTAATGTTTATTTTGAAGAAGGTCCAGATGGATTACTTATGGAAGCATAGACCTTGTGCTTTACGCCTTCTGTTCTCCTTAGTGGCATGGATTTAATTTCTTTGGCCTGTTAGTCAGGGACAATAGCAAGAACTGTCACAGATCTTTCAATAGCTATGGAAGTACTCAAGGCTGGGGTAAAGCTTCTTAAAATGTTAAGGGAGAAGAAGGTGCAAACCTAACATCAAAAAGCAAGTATGAATGAGAAGTCACCATGCTGATGAATGGTTTGAGGGAGCAGCATGAAGATTAAACTGGAGGAGAATCAGTCAGGAATGCAGAATGCATCTGTGTTTTTGTGTGTGTCACCTCCGTGCTGTTTGGTGAAAGTTGTGGCTGTTTTCTGAACATCTTGAAAGCTGTTGCACTTCCCTCGTTGCTCATCGAGTCTCCATTTTTGCCATGTAACCCTGCTTCAGGTGTGGCTGTAGGTAAGGCTGCCAGGGTAATTCACATAGAATAGAAGCTGCCTCTAGCAATTAGTGAAAGTGGCTTGTTGAGTTTAACTCTTAGGAGACAGTGAGGATGATTGAGAGCAGACTCTTCCGGGCTATTTACTTACACTGTGGTCTGATGAGAGCCCTTCATCACTTGAAGATTAAATGTAAAGGCTAAAGCAGCATTGCTTTGAAGAGCTCTCATTCTGTGTTAACATGGGGCGAGATTTGACATGTGATTTGTTGTGTCATTTTCCAGGATTGTTGTATGGGTAGGTGTAAACTGCACATTTCTAGCTGGACAGTCCTAAATGTAGAAGAACAGAGACTTCTCAACAGAGTGACTTTCATACCCGTATGGTCTGTTTTTTGTAAATGGATATGAAAAATCATGAAGTCTTCCTCAATTACCAATGGTGTCTTTGAGTTCTTCCATTTGATTATCACAAGACAAGAGAATTTTGTGATTAGTTTGTGATTTACAGGAGGACACTCTTCCTCTTTGTAGAGACAGAGAAATAACCTAAAAATACTATGAGTCAGTCTAACAATGAGGGAATTCATTGCCCCAACATGGCTTGTCACACGTTACTCTCTGCAGACTCCATGGGTTATTCATAAGTATCTTTAAAGCAGATGACCTCAGTTGTTTTGCTGAGGAAACCAGAGAGAGAGGTTCCCAAGTTGCCTTATGAGTTAGTATACACCAAAACAAGATATATGGAAGTATATTCCATGGAGATTGAGCCTATTTTGCCTGGAAAGGAAACACCAACTGCCTCTGAAAGTGCTGAAAGTCGGTGTTACAGGAGATCTGGGACAGAAATAGATGTTTTAGACTATATGTATGTTAAAGTAAGTAGAATATGTTTGATTGTCTTCTTGGTTTTAACATAAGCATATAGGTCTGTATAGCCAAGCATATAATTGCTTATTACTATCATAATATTGTAGTATAATAGTTTATTAATAAAGGTTTATAGTAAGTAGAGTTTCGACTTATGATTTTGGAGATACATAAAGAAGAATTTTTCAAACATGCCAGACATTCATTTCATTGTTCAGGAGATTATCTCCCTTAGGAAAAAAAAGGACAAGAGGAGAAATATTTGCAGAAGTTGTTAGAATTTGATGTCAGAGTGCACTTCTTCCTTGTGACAGTCTTATGTATCGGAAGTGTAAAGGTGATATAAACCTTTTGCAAACAGTCAAACAGGTAACACTTGTAGAGAAGAGGAGTGGAGTAGTTTCTCTAAGGCTAGATATGGTATGATTGAAAGTATGCTTCAGCTTGTGTGAACGGCTTTAATTTCACTTCCCTCTCCAACACAGAGGTGTTTCCCATAACTTCCCATGCTAATCAAGGTTAGCATTGCACTGATGAAATGGGCTGGTACAGGCAGGACTTGCAGCCCCACTGCTCCTCTGCCCCATTCCACTGGGGGGACTGGTGAGGGCAGGGCTGGACATCCCACGGGAAGAAATGCAGCTGCTCTCGCTGGAGAGTTTCCGGTGACACCGTGGCTGTTAACCCCAGTTCTGCTTTCACAGCTTCCCCCAGTTCTTGTGGAGAGTCCCGGAGGGAGGTTTATCTCTGCTCGCTGGTTTTGAGTTTGAGCTTGCCCAGGTCATTCGTACCAGGTCATTCTGGTTTCCTGGTGTGGGGACTTACTGTTAATTACTGTTAATTTCCCATGAAAAAATGGTGAAACTAAATACAGCTTCATTAGATGTGCTTCAGTGGAGTCAGGTTGCTGTTTTAATATGGCAGAAGGGTGTCTGTGGTGTGGACTGGACCATAATACAGTCTGGGTTTGCTAAGTAAAACTAGTTTTCCCTGAATAACTCAAGCTAAGTCAATTAAACTCCATTTTAATGATGAAGCTACATGTCAGCCTGGGGCTTCTGTGTTGGTCTATCGAAAAATACTCAGTTAATCTTTGATATTTAAAACCTCAATTTGGTGTTTTGCTTTAAATGTGACTTTTCTGGGGGGCTAGGATTAAGTAAATGCAAGGGAGTGCTGTTGGACATGAGCTCAACTTTACCGAAAAAGACTCGGAGAAGTACAGCCTTATCTGCTATCAAAGTTTGTGTCGAATATATTTCCTTTTTAACTTTCAAATTAAACCTTCACAGTTAAGTCAGCAATTGTCCATGCTCCAGATGTTTTACAGATATGAGAAAATGTAGCCTCATTTCACTTCTGTGGGCTAGGTGATCAGTTATGGCTCCGCCACTTCCTCAGTAACTCATTGTTTCAAACTCCCTTGCTGTAGCACGGCATGGTGCATCTGTCTGATCAATACAGCCCTTTATTTTCCCTTCCTGCCTAAGCAAGTTGTAGATACACCAGATAATCTCATGGCAGCGATGCAGATGGCTCAGTGGTGAAGCAGAGACACTGAGACTAAAGAGAGCACTTCCTCCTTGTGTGTGTGTGAGCCCAGGATGGACTCCCAGCTGCAGCCAGAGCTATGGGCCTGTTCCACCCACGAGCAAAACCAGGGCTGTGCCCTGAAAAATATGAGGGTCTGGGCTGAATTTGTACCAGGGTCTGGAAACAATACTTATTTATGCATTTAGGTAATTATGCTGTGAAGTCTGTGTTATGACTTACATCATCTCAGTGTTTCCTTTTGTTTCAATTGCCCTTAAAAGTGTTTGTGTTCTTGAATCTTAAATTTGGGCCCCCATGAATTTAATCATAACATTGAGTATTTTTGTTTGTGTGTGTGCATTCCTTAAGTGTATAGACTTTTTAAAAAATTTTAAATTGGAGAATTTTCATAATATACTGTCGGCATTCACTCTAAGCACACAAACATGAAATCATGTATCCTTTTCCTAATAATCTTTCTTTGGTGCAATGTGTCTCATTAGCTTAATATTCAGGGGAACTGCAGTTTTTTCATTTGCCCTTAAATTTTTGTGGGCACTCTTCTACAACTCTTGTAACATGTTTTTCAGGTTGCATGAATTTTGAGTTTTAAGGAAGACTTATAATTAACTTCTTTTTGAAATCATAGCATGTAATTCGGCTTTGGCCTTCCTTTTGGTGGTATGGATCGAAATGCACTACAGCAGATGCCTCTCTCTGTGGATATGACCCCAAATGAAGTTTTACATGAGTCAGAATATTTTCCTGTCACTCTGCCTGGGGTAGGCGTCACTCTGCTGCTCAATGTTTTTGCAGATCTTATTGTGGTTATTCAGCTGTTTTGTGTCTCAAGCGGTGACCAAGACATTGGTGGGTTTGGTGTAGCTGTAATTGCCTTATTTTTCAAAGATCTTGCAGAGCCGCGTTCATTCCTTTGATAGGTCTAGAAACCAAAACTGTTTCAAACACAAAATTTTCTTCAGCGTTGATATTTCTGTGAATATTTTTTTTTAATCCTGTTTACTTTAAAAGAGCTTTTTTTTTTTTGAGGAGTTTACTGAATTAAATGAGAACAGCACAGTGCAGGAAGTAAGACAGCAGCACTGCTGTTTCACTGAGGGTTTATGGTGGGTTATTACGCTGCAGGTTTGCTGATGACTGGTGGAATATGAGGAGTCCTGTGGGCAGATGGGGCAGGTGGGGAGCCACAGGTCAGTGGTGCAGGAGCATCAGTCCTTGTCCTCGTAATGGTGGCAGGGATGTAGGGAAAGACGTGGCTGCGCTTCCCTTGTAACAGACTGGCCAGGCCACTTCGTGAAACATGTTTCCTTTTTCTGTCATTGAGCGTACACAGCCTTGACTGAGCCCTGTCAGAAGCATCAGGTAGGCAAATTCATGGTGTGCCCAGGCAGTGGGTGGTGGCTTCCCACCCCTGCCCAGTGGTTTCAGCTGCGAGTGCTACTGGCATCATGTGCTGAGTAAGTCACGGAGTGCAGGATGTAACCGTGGCCGCTGGCTGAGTGGCTGCTTGGGGAGGGTGGAGAAGAGCCCGTGAAAGGGGATCTGTGAAATACAACAGGAGCTAACAAGTGCTGTTCTCGTATGCAGCAGCTTAGGGGGGTGAATGGGCAGTATTTTGATAGCTAAAGTATTGTCTGGGTTAATAACAGCTGATTATAAACCACATCTGTCTCCCTCTGTGTGACATTTTGAAGAGAAGGTCAAGTACAATCAACATAAAATGTAGAAAGCAATGTTTTTAAAGATGAAGTAAATTCACAACTTTTAAACATTTCATGTGTTTTAGCTCCTTACAAATGTTTCTTATGAAAATCGTATCAATTACAACCTCGGAATATAACTGTTCTTTGATAGATTTGATAGTTTAAAGCAAAACACTGAGTTTTTTGACCTGGATGTCAGGCCCAGTGTGTAGGTTTGCTGGGTGACAATTTTCTCTGAATTTCAGTGCAAAGGTTGCTAGTAATTGTAATATTTAAAGAAATATAAAAATATACATTTCTGTTTGCTGATCAAATTTGTCTGCATGTGTATAGATATCCTGTGTTTGGGATTTAAGGTTTTTTGCATCAATTTGAAGTAAGGTGAAGTTTCAGGTAGATGTAAGTCAATGGACATTTTTCCAGTGACTGAAGATGCAGATCTTGCTGCAGTGATTCCGTGTGGGATGCTGGTAGTTTTTGACCGTACCTTGTACATTCAAGGGATGTTTGGCAAATGACATACAAGTTGCTTTTGTTGCTGCAAGTCCCCAGGCCCTAAATACAAAGAATGCCTTATAAAAATGCTTAAAAGAAGGAAAGAAAGGAGGGGGAAAAAAAAAGCTTTTTATGTCTTTATGATTCAAATGTAGTGGATATTTATAGGGTAGATGAAGTGCTCAAGTACAACAGATTTTTTTTTTTTCATTGAGCTGTGATTCAAGGAGTTTCCTCTTGCGTGGTGAAGGATGCAGTGCCTTACCTGCCTAACCATGAGCACTGCGGGTGCTGTGACCCAAATGTGCAAACCCAGTGTCAGTGGTATGCAAACTCACAGTGGTGGTGTCTTAGGGGGTAGCTCGGAGCCTGGGTCACTGCTGTCCCCTGGATGCTGTTTGGCTGGTCAGGGAATTCCCATGAGACAGAGTAACACTGGGCTTTTGATCTTCCTATTAGGTGGACTAACTGTGTGAGATTGTTTCTCAGTTAAAACATTAATACAAATTGTCACTTACATTTCCCTGCCTATATATCATGATTGAATGTCTTTTTAAATTAATGCTTTCCAAATATCAGGCCTTAAACTGTACAAAAGGTCTATAAATGGCTGTTGCTGAGCAACAAGACAGAAAATGCACTCCATGCCCAAAGAGTGCTATTGCCTTTAAGAAAATCGATAATTTCTTCTTGGATTTTTTTCCAAATATTAATGATTCTGTTTCCCTCGGGCCATAAGAAGAATTGAGATGGGTTGGTCAGAGGTTTTGCAGCAGCCCACTTGTCATGAAGATACTCTGCTTTCCAGTCCTCCCTGGTCACCTGGCATTTTTATGAAAGGCGAGTAAAGTCCTGTGTGTCTTTGCAGAGTGCAGCCACTTTGTTAACAGGGGTGCAGTGTGTCCTTGGGACTGCCCATGTGTCACAGGATGGCACAAATTTTAATGGTTTCAGCAGTGGAAGAAGCAGGACTTCCTCCCACCTCCTGTGTGAGTGATCATGATCCCTTTGTAGGAGATCCAGGTTGGTCAAGTTATGACTTGTGTTTGACTGTTACTCACCTGGCCGTCCATCTGCTTATTTTGATACTATAAAAGCTAAACTTTGCTGTTTCAGGTGTTTCCAGGCTCAGTATTGTCATCCTTGGCAGTGGCACTGTGAACCAGGCATAGGGGAAACTATAAAGCTGAAAGGAAATTATTCTAATAGCATCAGATTGTGTGGTCAGAGCAAGCCTGTCAACTCTGACGACTTTGTGCTCTGTTTTGTTGTTATGACTTACTGGCAGAGATACTTTTCTTTTACCAGCTTAATAATGCAACCAGCTCTGTCCAGGTGGCCATGTTCAGTCAGCAACAGATTCACACTGAATGATTTTGGTGAAATTTGGCTTTGACTTTCACCAGCTGTTGCTGTTCCATTGGCTCCTTCAGCTCCTGCTGCCAGAATTGATCTCTTTGATCCGGTATCTCTTTGATCCAGACATGAATGAACTGCTTTATTCCTACCCAAAACCAAGGTCATTCTTGAAAGCAAAGGGGGCAATGTCCCTTGTATTTTTTTCATGGTGAAAGACTGTGGTTATTGAGGCTGTCTGTAAATAAAAAAAGAGATGATCTCTGCTGGAGTGAAAATTGTACAATTTCATTTGTATGGGTAGATCTCACTGAGAAACCAGGGACAATTTTCTGTGAGCTGAAATTTCCTTTTTCGTTCTAGAATGTTGATCATTTCATGAACTCTTTCAACTCTTACCCAAAGAGCAGTTAAGCTGGAAACATAGCTATATCTCCTCCTTCTGTGTCTGTGATGATGCAAGGGAAGTAGAAAACTATTTGACTGCTGAAGTGACTGCTGAGCTGCTTGCATTGCTAATTCAGTTCTGTCAGCAATGTCAATTAGTACTTCAAGAGGTTAATATCTCAGAAGAGAGGCTTTGTGAGTCATATGGTCTCATTTGATAGATAATTATTATAGTCTGCTGATTTCTTCATGTGATCTAAGAAGAAATCATGAGGTATGACAGAATGCTGTGTTTTCCTATTATGTTTTCTTATTATATAAAATTGTAATAATCCAGCCAATCTTCTGACCCACCAGTAAAACATGAAAACTTCTGTTTCTTCTCTGCTGTGAACTCTATTTTAGAGTCTTTCTGTAGATATCAATAAACTGTTGGCTTTCAGCAGCCCACTTGACCTTCCTTGGACAATGTATGGTGCTCCACACTTCCATGGGATTTTGGAAATATTGGGGTTTTTTACATTAATTGGATGAGGCTGGAAGAGAGTCTAGGCAGGAAACTGAGATTTGAAATAGTCCTGTCACTATGCATTTAATTATTTGTTTTCCTTCTGAATTCAAGGGCATCTCATCTGTTTACCCTTAATATTTTCACTCTGACTTTTAAACTATTTTAGATTAAGGAATGGTCCTTTGAAGGCTGGGCTGGAAATATACCTTTGTCATAGGGTGGAAGGATGTGCTGCATGTCCTTCCCATGCCTCTTTCAGTCCTACATTTCCAGTGAGGAGAGGAAGAAGTCATCAGTGGTGAGCCAGAATCACACTCACAGAGAAAGGACAACATTATTATCTGGATAGCAAAGCTAAATTTATTTGAGCCAAACCAATACTGAAATATAAAGTGCAAGTGACACTATTGATAAGCTTGGGCTGACATGAAAGGTAGCAATACTTATGTAAAGTTTAATTTCACTACCTTTCCTTGAGTAAATCATACTTGTATCTCCCCTATCAGATGTTTTATTCAAAATTTGCCTTGAACTGCCATAACGAGTAATGTATTCATGGATCATAATCAGGCACAATTACACTAACGTTCATTTGATTCTTGCTGTAACTTTTATTGTCATTTCAGTGCTAGAATTTTAGACATTATTGTCATTTTTAGACTAGAACTTCCTTTTTAGAAGGCTGATTTGTGTCAGTGTCTCTAGAAGTTTGTCTTATTTTAGTCTTATTTTAACGTTGTCATAAACATGGTTTTATATACTAGTAAATAAAGAGGGATGAATAGCAGATACCAGAGTAAGATATTTCCTAAGAGAGAGGCCCTTGGTCCTGTTTCCACCAGTGGTGGTGCTTTGTTTAACTCTATAGGGTTGAATCCCACTACAGGCTAGGCAGCAATGGGATTTTAGTGTCAACTGATTATATAAAAGATAGCATGAAAATCTGATTTTGCTAATCATTCTGCTAAATTAACAAGGTGAAAATGTTGTGAAATGACTCAGTGCTTGTAATTAGGAACATCTCTCTCTTTCCTCCCACCCGTTCTTTTTACCAGGTGTTTTCTTTGGCAGGGATTTAAGGCTAGGCACTGATGCTAGAGATGAAAAGCTACAGCCTAGTGCTCATAGGATGACTTTAATGTCTGTAGGGTTATGTCATGTGGAAGGTTCAGCTGTCTGTAGTAACCCAGTTTCTATGGTGATCTGTTTTCTGCTTTCTCTTTCCCTTCTCTAGACAGTAGAAAATGTACAGTTTCAGCTGAATAAATTAAAGGTGCCTATTTCATGGTGCCACAGATCACACAGTTAGAAACTGCTACGCAGCATTTGCTGCCTCAAGTTAAACAGCATTTGTGTCTTACAGGCTGCTCCTTTTTCACATCAGGAAACGTTTCTTTGTGTAGCCTAGAGGAAACCAGCCTGCTGATCTGTTTTGCTAGACAGCAATTAAATGCTTTCCTCTTTTCGTGTTACATTTGCTTTGCTTTCTGTTAATTCCTTGGAAGGAATATCCCATCAGAAATATTGGGGATGGGGAAATTTCTGCTACAGCTTGGGAGTAGAACCTGGTCAAAGTGTGGTATGCATTCAGTCTTCAGCTGTGTCTGATGCTGTAGCATCTTTGTGTTAAACTAAAAAAACTTCCCTGATTTCTGGCAGGGTTTCGATTTTTTGGATTTTGTTTTGTTGTGTTTTGGATCTTTTTTAGTAATAGAGAGTTCTCTGAGCAGGTACATTGTGGTATGTTTGGATGTATGGAGTTTATGAAATACTGATTTTATGATTTGAAATTATGATACGAAATTGTGAATTGAAATTATTATTATTATATGAAATAATGAGTTTATGATTTATGAAGTTTTATAGGGAATCCTTTGTTTAAAAACCAAGCAGAAAGGAAAGAAAACATTCCTCCTGAGCACTTGAATGCTGCATCTCTGTCATCAAGTGCTGGTTAATTGTTTTGGAACTGTTCTGTAGTTCCTGTGGGTTTGTACTTGCATTGCACATACACTTGTTAGCACACACCTTTGTTTCAGCTCAAACAAGGTTTCTTACCTTGTGAATTGTGGACACAGGATTGAAAACAACCAATCCCAAGTGCCCAAATCATGGCTTCTGCTGCTGCTTTCCTCCGTTGTTGTCATATACAATGCTCTGTGAATGGCAGCAGCATGTACTGAAGAATTGTTTTGGGGTATCTTTCATTTTTCAAATAATTTGTCAATATTTTGGGGAGTGAGGAAAAGTGTATGTAAATACTGAAGTAGTGTGGCACTTTTGTACTGAAAACACTAACAAATAGGTATGAAACTAATAAAGGTCAAAGAAAAAAATAAGCCACACAACCACAAGTTTATTACAAGGAGAAAAGTTTCTTGTATTTGTATAAAGTACATTCTTAGGGCTGTCAAACATCCAATGAAGATGATGAAGAAAGAGCAGGTGTGGGAGCGTGACATATTGTGTAATGGGAACAATGAAAGTGAATTTTTATTTACTTAGTTCATTATCTGTCTCAGTAGAGAGAATTGATTTATGTGTGGCTTAAGCTTCTCAGGAGTTTGGGAGCTTTCAGCAGCACTGCTTTAAAGGCTGCCATGTGTTAAGGGTAGAAGCAGCACGTTTTGTGTTGGGTTGTTAAGGGTAAAAGCAACACATTTTGTCGTGTATTGTCTTGCAACAGGAAAGCAATCTGAAGTTTGGCATGCAATCTTGCAGAAAATCCCTAACAGAAAAAAGCAGTTTGTAATTTTCAGTAGTGGGAAAACTGGGTTAATAAGAGGGGAAAAAAAACCCTTCAGCATTCTTTGAGGCGGAGGATGCCATACAAAAATAAATTGTGTAAGATTAGGTGGTGAAGCTGTATGACCAAATGCAGTTTTCTCTGCCATGAAATGCCGTGCTTTGACAAATACAATGTAGTTATTTTGAAATAATTTAGTGGGTTGAGAATGTTTTGCAATGAGGTGAGAGTGACTATACCTCTAAAGCCAAGAACCTGTTTTGTTTGCAAAGGTGGTGGGTGTGGGGTGATCTCAGTGCTCTCTAGGCATTTAAGTTCAGAAGCTTTATTACATTAAAAGTGTCACAGCCTTTTCCTTGTGTTACTCAAGAGCTGTTTTCATTTGTGTGGTTTTGCATGTACATGCAACTGTATAAGTAACTAGATGGTTTCCATACACCTTTAATTCATTCTTGAATATGAGATAACCATTATATCTTCACTCATTCAAAAATATGAATATTCTTTCTGTTTTTGAAAACAAGTCATATGTTTGTACTGGGTTACTTTTATGAATAAAGTTTCATTGAAAATGGCCATTAATGGGAATCTTGTTTGCTGTGGTGTTTTTTCTACTGTTTGGAGGCTTTTTCAACCAAATATTTTCAGTTTTTTTCCTTTGGCATCCCAGATATAAACCATTTTAAGCTTGCTCTATTTGTAACTACAAAGGAAAGAGCTTTAAATCTCTCTGAAAACACTGGTTTTTTTCTTTGTAGATTTTCAGCATTGAATGTGTATCTTGGAACACTTTCTGCATGGAAAATGCATTTTTCTCTCTGTGTAGGCAATAAAATGGAGCTTGTGTAGCCTTTTATCAGTAGAACAACTTACTCACCTCAGATGTACTAATTAACTTTTCTTGCTTAAGGGTCTGTCTGTTAAACATGTATTTAAAAAAGAAAAAAAAACCAGTTTTGTTGTCCTTTATATTGATGATTTAACTATAGTGCAACAAAAACTCACTGATCTTTTGCTGTTATTGTTGTATTGCAGTATGCCAGGGTTTGGATCCCTGATCCAGAGGAGGTCTGGAAGTCAGCAGAACTTCTCAAAGATTATAAACCTGGAGATAAAGTCCTCCAGCTTCGACTTGAAGAAGGCAAGGTAGGTCTGTGTGTTGTTTGTAGGTTGATTGTTCTTGTTCTCAACCAGAGACTGATGCACCTAATGCAGGAAGCTTTACTGTCAAAATATATCTGGTTTTAGGTGTGTGCAATTAGTCTTGTCCACTCACTTCCTGTAGCCTTTTGGTGTGCTGAATTTTACTGTTTAGTTACAAAAATCAATTTTGCCTTATTTTTAAAGTAAATTTAAAAATAGTTGCTTCTATCCACTCTCTTATGTTCAATCACATCACCTTTTTCTACTTATGCCATCAAAGCTATAACCCTGGTTTGATGTTCCAGGGAGAACAGTGTTGCTAGGAGAACAGTGGTGCAGGGAAGGAACAGTGACTTTTAGGTGGAGCATAACCATCAGAAAATGAATAAAGATAAAAAGGGCAAGGATTAAGGGCATTGCAAAAATGATGCTGTGTGCTGTGCTGAGAAATGGTGACATGTCTACAAGAAGCTCACATCCTTCTAGTTGGATTTTGTCATGGCAGTAGCAGGTAAATAAAGTGATTTTAGACCTAGAGACAGATGCAGTTAAAACATCTGTGTTAGAGATTAATTTGTATCTGCAAAAACTGTAAGTAGCATTTTTTTTCCATTTTTGCATTCTTCACGGCGTTCTGCCAGTGTTCTTGTGTTGTGTTAGTGTGTATGAAGCTGGCTATAGGTTGGTGGGAGTCTGCTTCCCCTGCCTGTTCTGCTCAAGAGGAAAATAATAGGGGAAAACTGGTCAGATTTATGATACAGTGTATTTTGGTTTATTTAATAAAAAGGTATGGCAGCAAAAGCATGGCGTTTGCTTAAGTAATAGTTTAGAAAGATGGCATCTCTATACGGTTGCACATTGTACATGTAGAAAACCCTTTGAGAAAATTTTAAATGACATTTTTTGAGAAAGAACAGCTTAATCAAATAACCAGAAAATTTAAATCTTGCATTGTGTTTCTGTAACTTGGGCATGTTTTGCTGGGAAGAACGGCTGGAGGGACTGAATTAGAAACGGAAATAGCAGCTCTTTCAGCAAGTGTCTCCAATTGATTTTCAGGACCTAGAATATTGCCTAGATCCGAAGACAAAGGAACTCCCTCCCTTGCGAAACCCTGACATACTTGTTGGTGAAAATGACCTCACAGCGCTCAGTTATCTCCACGAACCTGCCGTTCTGCACAACCTCAAAGTTCGATTTATAGACTCTAAGCTCATCTATACCTATTGTGGCAAGTACTGTCTTTTCATACCATCATCTTTACAGAGAATGCCCTAGACAGGAAGAGGAGAGTAGTTTGTTGATATGTCTGCCTTTAACTTAAAATCGTTTAATGATAGGGCATGTTGGGCTGTTCTTAGGAAAACCCCCATGTTTGTGGTCACGTCGGCTTGAGAATATTAAGGTTCAGAGAAAACTGACTTCACTGTGTGTTCCTCTAGCTTCCCAAGGGACTCTGTTTGTAAAATGTATATTCAGCAATTTTAGCTTGCCAGTAGGATTCCTGTCTGGTTGGTGTTCCCCTTAGGATTGCTTAGGTCAGCATGGGCTGGAGGAGGGGCCTCACAGGGTGCAGATAGATGATGCCTTGGTGGTTGGTGAATTTGTTGCCCAGCTATAACCTCTGTTCCTCCATCTCTGTTGGAAGATATCTGTTGGAAGGTAACAGTTCCTGAGGCAGTGCTTGTCCTATCACAGTTACAATCGATTTTGGTTTTAAAAGTACTGTTTAACTCACAGTAGAGGTTACCCAAACTTGTAATTGCCTGTGGTACTTTCAGATGGCCAGAATGGGGAAAAGTTACTTTAATGATCACTTTTATCATAAGTGCAAAATTGTAACTGAGTGGTCTATTTTAAAGCACTGTGAGGTAGTTTAGCCTCAAAATTTAGACTTGATGCTTCTGAGATTTTTTTCTCTGTGTGCATATGTTTCTTTTAAATCTCAGTGTTTAGACAAAACACATTGCTGGCTTTTAATATAATCTTTCAGTATACCTAAACTTTGCAATTTTTTTAAATATTTCTCTAGTTTATCTGTACTTCTGACATCTGTTATAGCTCCACCCATGGTGATGGGTATGGAGAGCTATGACAAGCAGCACGTTAAACATGTTGTGACAGACAGACTGCAGGCATTAACATCCTGCTGCATTTTGCTCACTCCGGCTGTTCCTAATCTGCAGATTCTCGGCAGAGTGCATCTGTTCCCAGTCCTGCTCTCAGCAGTGGCCAGATCACAGAGGACTGGATCAGACTTTGCCACCCCCTACTTGCAGCCAGACTTCACTCCTGTAGGAGTGGGAGATGACTCATACCACATCTCATCCCATCATGCAGTCAGAGCGCAGAATAATTTAGGTTGGAGGAGACCTCTGGAAGTCTTCAGTGAAGCTCCCTGCTTAAAACAGGTCTGACCAGATCAGGTTGCTCAGGGCTTGGACCAGTCAAAGTATCAGAGTATTGGAGTATCACCAGTGATGGCTGGAGATACACCATAGCCTCTCTGGGCAGCCCCTGCTGAGTGTGCGTGTTGTGGTCCCAGCCCTGGGAAACCACCTCAGTTCCCCCAGTGGAGACATCATCTGTGTTTCTCTCCCTAGTGCCCCCATGGCAAAGCTCTTCTGTGAAAGGGCTTTTGTGCAACTGGAGTCTCATGGCCTGAGCTTGCAAGGGGTTTTCAGTCTCAGTTTGGTGGTCTCATGCCTGCTAAGCACCACCATAGCCCTCCCATCAGACAGCCTGCCCAGACTGTGTTCCGGCTGCTCTGTGTTTGGCAGCATTTGAAAGGCTTTCAGAAGGAATGTGCTGTCTGCTAGTTGTGTTTCGCTGTGTTTGGGAAAACATGAAAACAGCACGTTTCATGTTTTCCCCAGTGCAGCTGTAGTGGTGTTTTTGGCTGGTTTTGTCATTTCTCATGGAGCTGGAAGGCCTTTAGCTCTTCAAGGATGGGTCTGCCAGAGGGCCTGGGATGGTGGAGCTTGGTCAGCTGGTTTGCTTCCAAGCAAGACTCAAATGATTCTGGGAGCTACATGTGGGTTTATCAGAAACGTGTGGATCCAGTGGGGTGGGAGTTCCTGGTGGTCAAGGAGAAGGCTGTGATGGAGGTTCAGCCCTGCTGAACAGTGTGCTGTGGATTTATTCTCTTGGGATGTAGGAAGTGTATGTTATCTTATAAACTAAGGAAAACAGAGTTGGCATGCCAGCCTTTAAAAACCTGATCCTTTGGCCACAGACATCCACCTTGCAAACTTCTCCATCAGTTTCCAGCGTGAGTAGAGGTTACTTCCCCTCTACAAAGATTATTGCCTTAGAGCTCTGCCTGCAGGAGGGACTGCATTTGCCTCCTTAATCTCACTCACACATTAGCCAGGTTAGTTTAAATACCCCGTGAAGGTGGTTTCAGCTAACACAGCTGATGTAGCCCAAAGGAAATTAAAACCACTTCAATCCACCAGGAGAATCAGGGTAACATTATTCTCAACCAGCAGAACTAGAACTGAAATGCATGGATGGATGGATGGATGTCCAAGGCCCTAGAAATGAATTCAACCATGCTGTCTTAGTGTAATATGTCAAATTGATATTAAATTCTTCAAAATTTCACCTTGAAGTAATGCAAACTTTTAAACAGAAAACCTGATTTCATAATTTCAAGACAGCTTTTCACCAGCAATTCAGAGGTGATTTATAACTTTGCTTTACTATTGGGAATATGAACTGAGGAATTAATGAAGGAGGTTGAAAAGTGACAAAGGAAAATTTGCTTACATGGAAAAACTGCTATGGCTGTGATGAGAACTCAGTGAATACTGCTGGTTAGTTCAGATTGGTAAAAAGTACTGCCTGCTGTGCAGGAGAGTGAACTTTAATTTAAATTAATAAATTATTTATGTTTATGTCCAATATGGCCTCAGATGGGTGAGTACGTTCAAGATAAAAGAACTAGATGCACTTACTTTGGTTATATATAAGAGGAATGGCACAAAGAGTAGCCAGAGTTCAGTTTAGTGGAACAAAAACACACATAAATCTGATTTAGGAAAGGCCATATTTCTTAAAATAGCAATATGATTTAGTGGAGATAAAAAGAAGTTATATGTAAATTAATCTGGATTATAGCCCTGTGAGACAGACTGATTTCAAAGTTCTGCAGGAAGCAAATAATTCCTAACTCACTTGTTTTGGTTATTTCCAGATGGTAGTTGCTCGTTGATTTTACAGATCGCTACTGAAGTTAAATGTTTTATATGATGGAGACTTGTCACAGGGCTGTTTTTTTCGAATTCAAGGGTTTATTTTTACCAGCATAGTCAAAAGCAGGAGGGAACTGTCTGAAGTCTCACACAGATTTTTTTTTTAAGTCTCTTGGATGAGACTTGCAAGCCTGGGAGGCTCAGCTTGGTGGTGCAGCCGTACTTCATTTTTTACTACTTTTTCACGGTCAGAATGGGCAGATGTTAAACATCAACATGGAAAATATTCCTCGAGTCTTCTAGTACTGAGGTTGCTTCCCCTCCCTAACCCCCCTCTTGTTTTCTGGGTCTTCATTACAGCACTAGAACTTGGCATAAACGTTTATAGAGACTTTTCACTGGAGTTCCTGAGTCATTTCAGTGAAGTCATGGCTGATGGAAAAACACAACCTCTCCCTGCATGGGCGTGTCGAGACATTAAACTTGCCATATATATGAGGAAATAGATTGAGATCTCTCAGATCCGTTCCTGAAATATATTCTGTTGTTTATAATGTTTTTGCTATGGCTTGTGCTTGATATATAAATGCATGACAGGATTTAAAAATGGGATAATGCTCCCAGCAGCAGTGCCAGACTGTAGATGCTTTCATTTCCCTTCTCCCAGTTTTTCGGTGGAAAATTTCTTAGATAGACATCACAACACTGTGATCTGCACAGAGCAGAGAGCTGAGATCTGCACTGAGGAAGTCTGTGCGTGTAAGGCTGAATTTCTGAGCAAATTTAGAAGCGAGTTGAGTGCTATGGAAACGCTTCTGGTGCAGGTTCTTCGGGGATGGCTTGTCCAAGGCGCATGTGTATCTGGCTTGCTGTAGTCACTGTGCAGCCATCTGCACCTGCATTGTCACTTTTAGGCACCAAAACATATATGTAAGAAGGAATTATATTTTTAAAACGTCTACAGTTAAAATTAGAGTTTCTGTTTTCCCCCCCCCTTATCACACTCTCAAAGTGAGGAGGAATTGCCATGTGAGGAGAGCACAGCTGGGTCTCACATGGCAGTGATCAGTGTTTTCACTCCTGCACGGGGCAAATAAGTGTTCCCTACCCATTGTAAATGCTGCAGGGGAGAGATGTGTAAGGAATCTTTGTCAGATTATCTCTGTGGGCAGAGTAGTTCTCATTTCTCATGAAAAATAAAATGTTCCCAAAAGCATTTGAGGTCTCACTTTGTGTCTAGGAAGTTTGTAAAGAGTAAGACTTAAGTTTTCCTATGTGGAGAGAGTGAAATAATGGCATGAGTTCAGAAGTGCTGTAATGATGAATGGTGTTAACAAAGCCAGATATGTGTTAAATTGGTATGGAAAATGGAAGAAAATGAAAGGTGTAAGTAGTTACACACACAGATGTGTAAGATAAATGTTTTATGAAGCCTTCTAGAGCTGTAATTACCTAATTTCCTGACATGACTTTATCACACTGTGTTAGCCCTATGAAATGTGTCTACTGTTTGGATTTTCTGATCCCTTTGAGCAGGAGGTTGTCCTGCCTGACTGGCAGATTACACCATGTCTCTACTTCATTGCTTGACACAAAAACCAAAGGAGTTATTCCTGGGCACAGTACAACAGCTGAAGGGTTAACACACATCACATACCCGAACTGGCAGTCAGCAAGGTCCTTATAATTCACAAATCACATTATCATCTGTAATTCACAGTAAAACACAGGGAAGTACAATGCACATGCATTGGTTTACTGCACCAAACAGGCAGTGTTTCAAGTTGACACATTCTCAATCTGTTTGTTTTGTGCATGCTAGCTTTAGAAAAGGCAGATAGAGAGAAAATGTAAAAAGTTGTCCCTGATGTGTTTACCAAAGGAGAGAGGAAGTAAACTCTTGTGACACTTTTTATACAC
Source organism: Pipra filicauda (assembly GCF_003945595.2). Classification (NCBI taxonomy): domain Eukaryota; kingdom Metazoa; phylum Chordata; class Aves; order Passeriformes; family Pipridae; genus Pipra; species Pipra filicauda. The sequence goes on along the minus strand of NW_024104976.1, from coordinate 3,227,649 downwards.
AAAACTGTAGTCAGTAAATATCTGTTGAAGTCAGTAATATCAGATCCTTATTCTTTAGTTAGTACTTTTAGAAAGGTTTGAACAATAGTTGATGTTAAAGCCATTTTTGGTTGCATTTATTTTGAAACAACTATTACTACTTCCTTTTGTTTCATTTCCTTTGTAGGTATCGTTTTAGTGGCCATAAATCCTTATGAACAGCTGCCTATCTATGGCGAAGATATCATCAATGCATACAGTGGCCAAAATATGGGGGATATGGATCCACATATCTTTGCAGTGGCTGAGGAAGCATACAAGCAGATGGCCAGGTTTGTACACCACAAGTCTTTTAAGTCATTGTTTTTCTGAAAGGAATAGAACAAAGTTGCTGGCCAACGGCCTTCTCTTTAATTTATAGCTTGTGAAATATTTTGCAAGATCCATCTTTTATCCAGTGCTTTAGTACATTTCACAAGAGGATAAATTGCCTAAGTTAGTGAACAGTAAAGCATTATAAGTGCTGTGGAGTTCATGGCCACTGACAGTTAACAGGAATTACCACAGATCTCGTCAGTATTTAGGGCTAAAATTAGCCATGTGCTTTATATGATTATGTTGTTTTACTTTGATTAGCAAAATGAGGAGGTACTTTTTAATCAACAGTGGATTATCAAAGAGAAAAGTGCCAGATTCTTGGCTGTTTTGTATTTATATGTCATGCTGACAAGAGAAAAGAAATCATTCGGCTTATGAGTGCTATTATAGGCTCCTGGTCGTGTTGGTCATGTCCCAGCTACGTAATCTGCCTGTGGCTGTTGTTGACTGGAATTAAGAGGGAGCAGAGGGACGATGGCACAGAGCGCCTGAAAACTGAGTGTCTAAGGACACTGTAACAGCTGTGCAGGAAATCCTCATTTCTTTAGATGTTGCATGAAATGAACTTGTCACCCAAGGGCAGTGGTTATCAGAAACTTCTTCCCCTTCACCCCAAGAGCCTGCAGTTTGGGGAGCTTTTGAAATATTTCGTTTCTAGGATAAAGATCTTTTGGGCTACTGTGTGGACTTTGGTTAACAAGATGGTCCCTGGTATCCTCGCTGGATAGCTGCCAGCTATTGATATAGTTTTCCTTGTTGACAATATAGCCTGTGATTAAATTAATCAAGTGAAAGAGAGGGAGATCTCTGGATTAATTGTGATGACCCTTAAGCTGTACTGCAGGTAGGGGAGTCAAGGGGAGAATGGATTGAAAACGATAAAATCTTCATCTTTGAAATTAGCTATCTGTTCATTTAAGAATCTGCATAAAAACTAGAATGAATAAAATGCTCCCTAGGCTGTGAAGTTAATCAGGTGTATATGTGAATACAGCGATTCACAATACCCACATAATTGATAATTTCTGAAGAAAACAGTACAATGCAGTACAGCATTTTATGCAAAAGAGCCAGTGTTTCAAAAATACCCTTGTTGTGGTTTAACTCCAGCCAGCAACTAAGTACCAAACAGCTGCTCAGTTACTCCCTCCCTCTCCTGCTGGGATGGGGAGGAGGAACTTGTGGGTTGAGATAAGAGCAGGTTAATAATTGAAATAAAGTAAAATAATATAAAATAATAACAACAGCAACAACAATAATAACGAAAAGGAGAGAGAGAAAAAGGGATAAAACCCAAGAAAAAGAAGTGATGCACAGTAAAATTGCTCACCACCCGCTGACCGATGCCCAGCGTGTCCCCCAGCAGCCCTCAGCCATCAGCTGCTCACAGCCAACTCCCCCCACTTTATATACTGGGCATGACCTTCCCCAGTATGGAAAATCCCCTGGCCAGTTCGGGTCAGCTGTCCTGGCTGTGCTCCCTCTCAGCTTCCTGTGCACCTGCTCACTGGCAGAGCGTGAGAGTCTGACAAGTCCTGGACTTCAGGTAAGCGCTGCCCAGCACCAACCAAGATGTCTCTGTGTTATCAACATTATTCTCGTACTAAATCCAAAACACAGCACTGCACCAGCCACCAGGAAGAAAATTGCCTCTCTTCCAGCTGAAACCAGGACAACCCTACATCTGCACTGTCGAGTGGCAGAGATATTTGCTTTGCTTCCTTTTTGCTGAGAAAATAGGCATACAGTCTGGTACGGAAATACAAAGGCAGAACTGTGTGTAATGACAGGCACATCTGTATCATGGCTCTTTCATCACTGCTCTTTCATACAGGCTTGCTGCTCAAGTCCCTCTAAAAGCTCTACAAAATAATTTATTAGCCTTATTTTATGTCTGAGGCACGGTACAGGGACCATGTCAGTAAGGGATGTCATCCAAATTCCCAGAATTGTCGTTCTTAATATTAACCAGTGGAAGTAAGAGGTTGAAGAGGGATCTCTCTCCACTGGCTGACTCTACCACTGTGTGAAGGGGGTTTACCTCTCACTGGTGCTGAAATTTCAAGTTGCTGCATTGCCTGTGTTCTGTGGCCTGTCAGCTGGAGCCTGTGCAATGGAGATGTCTGTCTGCCATCACTGGCATTCTCTGCTCTCAGGGGAAGACTCGGGGGACTGAGATTTTGGCTGGAGTTTCCACTGTGGTTTTTCCTTTTTGTTTTAACTGCCTGCTCTCCAGCTCTCGCTGCACCCTGCGGCAGTTCTGTCCTGAATAACAACAAATAAGACGTGGTAGAAGTTCGTTTTTGAAACAAATGATGAGAAATTATGTAACCATGGAAATTATCTTAAATAGTCCTTCTGCATTATTTAATTAATTCCTTTGTGTGACTACGTGTTAGAAACAATTTGTTATTCTTTTATGACTGACAGTACTTTAACTTCACCAATACTTTCTACCCTCTGAACAAATCACCTGTTACTTCTGAATTATGACGTTAAAGAAAAAAAGTGTGCAGTTTTACATTTCTGCAACTGGTTATTTAAAAATGAAAATCAGATTGTCTGTGACTGTTTTATTAATGCTTTAATAAGTGCATTGAATATTCATATGGTAGCTACTCATATGGCATTAATCTGCATTTATGCATGAAATTGGTGAGATTTATTTTTCTCTTGTTTATAATATTTCCTAACTCCATGTTTAAATGATCACTGGAATAATTAGTCATGATGCTCCTATCCGTAAGACTTCAGGGAGCTCTTCTAAATATTTACTCCTTAGGTCTTTTTGTTAATTTATAATTTAGTGATTTAGAATTTGTTCTTTCCAGCTCCATTAATTTATCTGCTGTGCTGAGAAAGTCCTTCTGTGTGCATGGTTATAACTAAGTGATCTGTGTAGTCTTCATCTGAAGAAAATGCCCCATGGCAGCAACCAGGAAAGCTAGTGATTGCACCATAAATATTTGCATTGCATGCTCAGAAAAATACAGTGCAAAAATGTTGACCACTGGAATGCCATGGTTGGAGCACACATCTGGCATGAAAAATGATATTCAGCAACTGCTTGGGGTTAACTGCAGTGTAAAGCAGCACATAAGGATACCTTTGCATGTGACATTTCTTGTGCAGCAGGAGCCAAATGACGTGGTATTTGTGGCTGTGGGGTGGTGGGCCCATTTTAGCAGCCAGTATTGCCTCTTCCAACAGCAGTTCCATCACCAGTTTCCAGTGGAGGGTTAGTGGAAAGGAACAAGGCTCATCTGTGACAGTGTGACATAGCTGACAGTGAAATAAGTGGTTACTGTTTGCTCGGTAGCTTCTTGTCTTTTTCAGTGCAGGAAGATGTGTACAGCTCTTTTAAGACTAATCTCACTTGGAATTATTATTTCTTTTCTTCCCTGCTCTTCCCTTCTCATCTGTGCCTTTGTACCTTTTTCCTTTTCTCTCTCCACCTCCTTTGGCTCCTCTGCACAGACTGACAGCTTTGTTTCCAACACCTTTCCTCTGCTGTGCCCAAAACAAGCAATGAACTAGTTTCACAACTGCACTTTAATTGTGTTAGACTTAGGTTTATGTGTGCTTCATATTTACCAGTAACTGTGTTGGTTTGGGTTGTATGAGCCTCCAGACCACAGGTGTGAGGGTTTGGAGCAGGTCTCTTCCTCTGTTTTTTTTGGAAAGCATTACAGCTTCAGTAGGAATCATAACCATCAGCAGGGGTGGCTCATTTTCTTTGTAATTCAAAGAAGCCTCCATTTTTAACTGTGTGGTTTGCAGTAAGACACTGATGATTATACTCTTGAAACTGTTAAGAATTGCATGAGACCTGCATTAATGTATAAGACTTATGATTACCAGTGTCCTAACACTATTAGGGAAAGAAGTTCAAAATCACTCTTGCACAGGATTCCTTCCCCTGCCTTGTTAAGGGTATATTGCAGTAACTAAGATAATGAATTTTTTTATCAGAACTTTGTTGGTCTGATTCGTTCCATCCCACTTGTGGTTGATGACGGATAGAGCAGATTCAATTTAATAAATTAACTGTGAGATTACCTTCTGATTAATTAGTAAAGTTGTCTAGCATCATGCAAGTTGAAAGTAATGTTTGCAAACAGAATTACATACTGATGAGATCTATATAAAACTTAATGAATACCAGTGTGAAAAGCAACAGTTTTTAGTGTCAATTTCCAAAATTTTGCTTTTTTCAATTTGGACAAAATATAATTATTTATTCAATGTTAGTGTGTATCTTTTCATTAAATTACCTGTAATCAGCAGGCTGCCTCTCTGTTTTGTCAGATTTTCAGCGTGTGTCTGATGGCTTTCACCTACAGGAAGGTTTTTTTTTCTATCACTTTTTGTTCAAAAGAAAGCTTGGTGAGCTGTTGAGTAGGTGTTTTAAAAGCAGGTGACTTGACTGACAGTCTCCAGTTACCTTAGACATCCAGTTACCTTAGGCATCCAGTTACCTTAGGCATCCCAGCTTATCCCATCTGATCAGCTGCTGCTTTGCTTCCCAGCGATAAATGGATACTCTGTTCTCCACTGGCAGAAGTCAGGAAGGGGATGATTAACAATGGAATGAGAACCTGCTGCAGTGGGTGCTGGACAAACATACAACAGCCTTCTTCCACTTTTGGCCTTGACATAGGACTTCTTAAATTAAATATCTACCTTGAAAAGAAGTGGTATTTTTGGGCTTCTGATGATAAAATTAGAATGAAAAGGGGAAAATGGTCCTTTCTGATGAGATGATTTTGGAGTAGTCTCTAATACTTTGGGTCTGACGTTTCGTGGTGTTACAGGTACAAGACAGCAGGTGGGGGAATCAACTTGATATAACATAAGGGACCTACTTCTCTATGCAGTGATTGTTTTTAGGCAACAAAAGGGTTGAGTATGGTCCCTGCTGGAAGCTGGAGTTCATGTGAGGTGTCCTGCTGGTAGCTAAGCAATGAGCTTTCCTAAACTGTTGCAGGAGCGATCTCTGACTAATCCCTGGATAAATCAGTTGCATAGTGCTGGCTCATCTTTGTGCTCCTCTGGAGTGCAATCTGTCATGGGTTTGTAGCATGTGCTGACCTCAGTTTTCTTCATTTGTATGTGTTGGGAGATGTTACCGACAATTCATGGTCTTTTGACGTTTTTACAGTCAAGAGCTGTGTTTCCTGGGTACAATTACAGTGGCAAGTGGTGCATTTTTTTAATTAAAAAAAAAAGGTGCATCTTCTGTTCGTGAGAGTATTACAGAATGCTTTTACCAGACTCTTGTTGAAGAGGAGCAAAGATGCTTAACAACCTGAGGTGTTTTGGAGTGGCTGAGTTTGGAGCTGGAACAGACTTGTGAGAAATCAGGTTATGCGTAACAGTAATATTTCACTTTTGTTTGACACGTTCCAGGAGCAGATTTAAAAGTCCTCTACAGAAGAGATTAGTATCATTATTTCCATTTTGTAAGTTGAAATGGGCATGGGGAGTGGGAAGGCAGCTTTGAGTTCAGCAAGGCAGCAAAAGGAGGGCACAGAGCCCCTGAATTCAAAGTCTTGGTCCTGTGTCTGATGCCTCAATCAAATCAGCTTGACAATAAAGTACTTGAGAATAAAGTACATAACTGATAGTGCAACAGTTCAGTTCAGTGCTTTCAATGTACAAAAATGAGCATACTGTACTTTTCATGCCTTCCTTTCCTGCAGCATTAAGGGGTCTCTGTGCCAGGTAACAACTATTGCGTAATAACATTTGCTTTCACAGAAGACTTCATGTGTTCCAGGCACTTTACAAGCATTCACCAAAGTCTTTCTCCTCTAATACTAGTGTATTAATTTCTGCTTGTTTAGAAGACGAGTAAAGCAGAGGTGGTGTGCTGTGGCTGTGCCTGGATCAGCCCACAGTTGGTCCCAGGCACTGAGCTTCCAGTCCCTGTCCTGTGCTCAGAACATCCTTTTTTCTCCAGCAGTTAAAGATGTCAGTGAGAAATGCTGCTAGGCTTAAAAGAACAAGCTAAACTGGAAATACGTTTATAAATGTGATTAAAGAGCATGTTTTATTGCATTGATGCTTCATGCCTATTAAAAGTGAATGATTTTACAAAGAATTCATTTACTGCTTAGTCGGGAGCAATTGTTGTGACTCAAGGTTGCAGCTGGAGAATCCTCTGAATCATTAATGCATGGCACCTGTGAAGACTGGGATGTGTCAGGCGTGTTAGATCCACATAGACAAAGTAAACCGATGGGTACAGGGTGTGCAGGTGCAACAGACCCAGAAATGTGGCTGCTGTTCTGTGTGAGAAGTGACACTTGCTCCTGGGGCGAAAGCACTAGTGACTCACTTTTTCATTGCTTTTGTTTTCCCCCCATCACAGAACGGTTCAAAGTGCTTTAGTCTCTGATAATAATCCTGAGCACTTACATAGCACTTTGCACATTCTGGGCGTTTTACAGTTACTTTGTCAGTCCGCACACCAGCCCTTTGAGGGTGGAAAATGTATCTGTGTCAGGCCGCACCTTTTGGGATGTGCCAATACAAGTGGATTTGGAGGCTTTGGCACTGGGAACGCCGTGATGACACTGCTCTGCAGGCAGGGAGGGGCTGTGCCTGCTGTTCAATGCAGCACTGCAAGAAGGAAACTTCAAAAATTAAGGGAAAGGGTTTCCTGCAGTAGGGGCGAAGGTAGAGCACTGGGGTGGCACTTGTCAGGGCTGCCTGGTTGCAGGGAAGAACTTTTCCAGAGGAAGGTCACCTCCCAGGGAGAGGGGCTCAGCAGCAGTGGAGAGAATGGCAGGGTGTACCTGTGCGATGTGGGCTCGAGGAAGAAGTTGGAAAGTAAGAGGACAAAGGAGGGTGCTTTCCCATGTTAGGGAGGTCACCACTCAAATCCAGAAAACAGGGCATAACAATTTATTTAGGGCTGCAAAGAGCTGTGGTATTAAAGTAGCTTGTTCAGAAGGTTGACGAAGGACAAGATGTTGCCTCCTGCCCTCGATGTGAGAGGTGCCGGGAAGGCAGCCTGGAGCTGGCTGCTGCTGCTCTGCATCAGTCCAAGAGCATTAGAAAACTGCTGAATGAATTCTTGCTTATTTATTTATTTATTTATTGAACAGTTAAATTACTTCTGTTTGAAAAGCAAATCCTGGGTTTGTAGAGCTGCCAGGTTTTATAATGGCTTCTAACAGATGCTGCATGCCCTGGGCTGAGTTTCAAAGGCCTTTGCGCTGAAGGAGTGTGGCTGAGCATGCACAGCCTTGTTTGCTGCCACACAACACCACCCTTAGGCAAGGGTGAAGCTAAATATATTGCATTGACTCGTGTTAAACCTCCCAGCACTGGTGGGTTTTACAGCTGCCTTTTATTTTAGGATTAGTGTAGAAGCACTTTTGGTCTTTTAGAAAAACGAGTAACTGTAACAGTGGGAGCATCACAGAAAAGTGGAGCAAAATGGCCCAAAGAGTGAACCTGGGACTTACCCTGGCAAGGGGCTGGGAGGACAGATCTTGGGGAGAGCACAGACTGGTGAGTCTGCAAAAAAAACCTCCTTGTATCTCTCCCAAACCACATTTTGAGCTGAAAAAAGAAGTGTGTCCTAGGAAAAAAAGTACATTTTGGTTTCAAGTTTATGATTACTGATATTTTTAGGAAACACTCTATTTATCTCAACATTTATTGAAATCAGACCTATTTAGTGAGCCTTCAGATGAGCTGTACAAAACCTTATTCATCTTATACCATGGATTTGTCCTTCTGGTGCTTTATTCTTTTCCCTGCATTTGTCTGCTGTGCATCCTCTTTCCTGCATTGGAAGATGCCAGTCCCTTGGAGACAGTGCTCCCTTTAGCCTGCTGGGCCTGGCCACCTGCAGCTGGGAAGTCCTTCCTAAATTTCTTAATGAGTTAATCAAGCTGCTTTCTGTGAAGCTCACAAAACATTGAACACTACAGAGAACTCTTGCCTTTATATTGATACCTGATGAAATCTGATGGGTTTCACAAAAAGGAGTTCAAAATCTGTTCTGTGGGTAATTATTCCAAGACTGAATGAGCTATTTGGAACATGTGCAGTATTAGATGTATTTTTCTATTCTGTGATTCTTTGATCAACAGCAGTACTTCTGAGTTATTTGGGAACATCAGTAAAGCAGTTACAATGATATTTAGCACTTTCACACTGCTTTTATTGTAAGTGGCATTGTGTAAACTTCATTTATTTTGGCTTTGTTATGAGAACCTCACGGAGGGAAAACAGTAATTATTATACAGGTTTTTTTAGTCATGCTCTCAGATACAAAGACGTGTGAATGTTCTAACTGTGGATACTGCAGGTTATTTTAGTCATATGCTGCCACAAACGTGCAATGGGGATGCTCAGAGATTGCAAAAAATAGGATGTTTACTTAGGTCAGAGTTATGTTTGTATTGCTGGAGACATTAAATCATGTCAAATGTATGTATGTTTATCCTTGAGGGGTTTGGAAATCTACTTTATGGTGTAGAGTGTATAGCATGAAACAAAGCTTAAAGTAGGTTTTTGTTGGTCCCTGGTTAATCCTATGGCTGTCAGAGCAGCTGCAGCTGATGGAAGTACAGCAAGATTTCAAACCTTGACAGCATTTCAGAGTGAATCCTATCTGACCTTCTGACCTTTCAGCAGTGTCATTAGTTTTTAAGTTATTTTCTTGGGTTGTTTATCCTGCTACCATAATTTAGCTGTAGGATGGCAAAGCACTAAGTTCCTTTTCTGTCTTCGATGGGTATGACGCACATACCCATGTTAGTGGTAATTACGTGTGTGTGCTGAGGACAAGATCTGTCCCAAATGTTCCCTGAGTCACAGGTTCCTTCTCTGGGAGTTTATGTCAGGTACTTTGATCATTCAAAATTCACTGTTTTGAAAATGTAAAGCAATTTCAGGCTTACAAGTCTACCTTATCACTACACAACTGCAGTAGAAGAACAGCAGTGAGATAAAGAAGACCAGACTGTCACTGCTGGATTAAGTAAAAGCTATTTATTGTGCTCTTGCATTGAAGCAGTAGGAGATTTCAATGTTTGAAGATCACAGGATCAGGCCTTTAGCAGCAGTTTGTGCTGTTTTGAGTTAAATAAAAAACGAAACTGTCATATGCAATGGGGTTGGTGCCCTTAGCCATAACCTAAACCTGTTTATTCCAAAGGAAAAGAGTAAGTCAGTACCACCTCCTCCCCCCCCCCCCCAAAAAAAAAGAAAGGGTAGTAGATTTATTTTAACCTTTTAGCACTGAAGCAGTGAGGGGGGAAGATGTCCTGAAGGTGGTGGCCTTCAAATCACCCTGACAAAAAGCTTCCTTAAAAACATCAGCACCTTGGCAGTGTCCTCAAGGTTAACGAACATAGATGATTTAGGATCAAAGGCAAAGTACTAATGTTCTTCTCATCAAATTGCCCTGTTATTTCCTCTCTTCATGATATATCGAGGATATTACACTCTGATCTTTTCTGCCAATCTCATCTGTGCTGTGACATTGAGACAACTCAGCTTTGATGTAGTTCATCACAGGCGAGCATTTCAAAGTCCATATCAGAATCTTTTAAAATCAGCTGTTAATGATACACTTTTGCCAGGGAGAGATGCTGGTAGCTTGGGTAGGAATGAATTGATAGGAATATTGAGATTGATGTTACTTTTTTTGTCAGTAGTTCTATATTCCTTTTGTTTGTTTTCCCAGGCTGATGTTTTTGTGGTGTGTCTGCTTATATACATTTATTTGACATTATTTGCTGTGGAGTCATGAGTCTGAAAGACAAGATCAAGTGGTACATCCGATGCATGAGTCGTAGGAAGCAAAAAAAGCACAAAAACAGTCTTGTGCTTTGATGATTAAATTGAATAGCTCCAGGCTTCTTTAATCCCTTCTGAAATACTTATTGATGGAGAGGTTTTTAACTGTTTTAGTGTTCCTGCTTCAGAGAGGAAATTTCAGTTGGTATAGAGGAAGAAGGTAAACAAAGATATCTGTAGGGATTTTTTAGTCTATATGTCTTGATTATCCTGATCTGTTTGGACAGTTTGCTGTGGAGGTAATGGCTTTGATGCAGTAAGCTGTTTTGATTTTTGTGGGAACCAGCTTAAGTGGGTGCAGTGATCTTGAATGAAAATTGTTTGAAAATTGACAACTCTGCCTTTAATGTTAGTAACTTCAATGTTTCATTTCTTGCACTGTTTTTTCTTTTTTGCCTCAATTTTTCCATTGGTCAACTGAAATCATTAAAAGCTGCCTTGGATGATGACAGCTGTCAATGATCAGTCAGTGTTGTTGCAGCACTCTGTACACATTGAAGGTGCCCAGTGACAGTCTTGCTCTTGCTTCCAATTTATCTGACAGCTGTGACCTCGTGGGAGTAGCAGTTCCTTCATCCTGAGCTCTTCTGAAAGCATCTACCATAGATTTCTGTGAAATACAGAATTAAAAGTTAGTAGTAGTCACTGCTATTAGAAGCATTGCTTTAGGATATATGTACATCCTCAACAAAAGGTGTTTTTCACCTCTTGAAAGCAAGGTTATTTTTTTAAAACCACTTGCTGGTTTCTTGTGCATCATCATTTCATTCATAATCTGCAAAACCCTTTTCTGCGTGTAAGGTATCTCAAGTCAGTTTGCTGCACTCTGTTTTCCTCAAAGCTGAACCTCCTTTGAGCAGAAGCTATCTTCAGTGTTAAATTTTGCAGCATTTTTTCAAAGCATGAAAAAGCCCTGCTGGTATGTAGGCTGTAATCTCAAGCTTTCAGGAGTTAGGTAAGTCTACATCTATTCTGCTTTGGCACTCTGACAGTGAATTTCCTCAGAAACATATTGCCTGTTGACAGAATTCTGTAGATAAAGCAAAATTTTCTTTAAAAATTACCAGCCTGTGCAAAAATCTGTTTCTGCATTATTTTTGTCATAGATAACAGTACTTTAAATTATCAGTTATTTATTCTGTAGTGTGTTTTCACTCTTTTATTTGTCAAGAAATAGCTGTTACCCTCACATGATTCCTAAAGTATAGGCCTGAAAGAACTATATAGAAGGTTTCTGATCCAAGTCCCCTGATCCTGTAAGCAATCTCGGCCTATCATTTCACATTCCAGCTTCTGAAATGTCTGAGCCTGTCATCTTAAAATGGAAGTTTTAATGTGGTTTTGTCATTCCTTTATTCTTCTGCACTGTACAGAAGTGGCAGAAGCTGAATGTAATCCTGACCAATGCCTGAGTATAACATGAGGTGTTTCCATGAGTGATAAACTGCTCCCAGTCAAACTCTTTCAGTGTGCTGGGGTTAAATACCTCTTTTCAGGATAATTTGGCTTAGTATTGCTTCGCTGTGATGTAGTTCTGTATAGCAGGATCTGATTGTTAAACAGTTTGGGGTGAAAGAGGACTGCTCCACCTCTCATCTCCCAGATTGCTTTTCCTCATTTCTGTTTGTAAAAGCGTAATTAAAATGTTCCCTCTACTCAGGAGTAATCTTAATTTTAAAATCATCTAATTATGTGTTTTATGCAGAGAAACAACTGCAAGGAGATGAAGTATTGCACAGATAATGGCTTGTGGCATCTGGCTGCACAGTGGTGTCACATAAAGCTGCTGCCCTACTTACTTGTTTCATTGGCTGAAAGTTTTAATTATAGCTTTTTTTTTCTGACTGGTGACATGTTAAGTGCTCAAAATGTCAGGTCAAAGGTCAGGGGCTAATGATTTAACTAAAAATAACTCTAAAGGTGTTATTTATACCTGAGAAAGAACTCAGGGAGGATGTTACTTTTGCTTTGTAGAGATTTTTTTCCTTTGTTTTGTTTGGCACTTTTTAAATTTTGTTTTGTCTTTAGTGCAGCCTGACTATGGAAATTTAATTTGACATAAGCAGAGGTTATATTTTGGAAGGACCACTGCTTATAACAAATCATTAACAATAATTCTCACTACGTTTCATACATTACCCAAGGTACTTTGATTCTAGTTTACTTGTTATTTTTCTTTTAAATTTGGCGTTTTGTTTCTTTGAAGTTTAATGACATAAAAGATCCCTCTGCTGAGCTGGCACAGCTGCCTGGCAGGACCACTCCACCCTCCTTCTTGATGGACTAAGTATCATGCTGCCTGTGGTAGGACATCTGTAAGACAAGTCTTCCCCGGGGTTGTGGCAGTAACAGCTCATCCCGCTGTGGTGTTTGTGTTACGTTGTCCTTTCTCCTTTAAGTGTCCAGTGTGATCTTGGGGCGTTTTGTTGTGTTTTCCTTTCCCTCCGCCAAAAAGCAGAAAGAATAATATGCTCGAGGATGGCCACTCTAGTGTGTTAAAGCAAAACAATGGACTAATGTCCTGTTGAAGACAAGAGCAGCCCTGAGCGTGGATGGAGCGCTGGCGAGAGGACGCTGAGGGAGCCCTTTGTTTCTCATGATGGCTGTAGCTGCTGCAGACAGAGAGTCATTGCAGAAGAGACAGCAGCAATGTTTTCAGCTCACACAGAGCGAGCTGTATCTTCCCTAGGCAAACCTATGAAATGTGTATATGTACTTAGTAATATAATAATGAATCCCTTATTCCTGAGCACATGAATGAGTGCTAAGGAGGAGAGTATATCTTCGTATCTTATGACATGGGGGAAGGAAACTCTAGGCTAATTAGCAACAGTATCCCTAAGGGGAAATTATTTCAAACTCATTTTTTCGTTAGTGTCTTTGTAAATATCAAGATCCCGAGAAGGGAGTAGGGGCTGCTAAACCAGTGTGCACTTTCCATGCTCCCACACATGTCCTTGAGGGATGTGACAGTTAGGATGAGACACCTCTACTTCCATGTTTCTCTCTTGGCAACAGAGTTTGTTTTTTGTTGACAGTTTTGTCAGAAGTCTGTCTTACTGAGTTTACATTCCTTGGTTTTCTGAAAGCCTTTTGTACTCTGAGAACTGAGCTAAAAATAAGCTTAACCATCAAAGGATCTATTTCATAGGACTTGAGGTTCTTGAGTATTCATATATTTAATGATATTTAATACATGAAACAAAGCTGGTGATCTACAAATGAAAAGCTTGTTATGTTGGTGTCTCCTGTGTTAGGCAACTCCTGAAATCAGACCAGAAGTTTTGTATTTTAGAATGGCATGGAATTTTTTTCTATTTGAAAGAGCATAGGAGAAATAAAAGAGAGAGTAGTGCCAGTCCTGTGAAGAAGTGGTTGGTTTTGACTCGCTGCAGGAACTGTCTGCGGGAGAGGAAAATTGTTTGTTATCAGTTGTCCCAGTTAAGCCTGGATGCTGGGCATTTGGTTGGACTTCTCCCACATCCTGCTGCTGCTCTATTTAACCAGGAGGTCTCCTGACGTGCAGAGCTGCAGGCTCTCTCCTCCACACCTCTGTCTACCATTAGTGGACTCTGGGAGGTGGAATAGGGAAGAAACAAGAATTTTTCTCGTACATTTTCCAGCTGGAAATCTTCATTGCTACTGCAAACTATCCCTGACACACAGACCTCCCTTGGGAGCTTGCACAGAGGTGTGATGGCCCCTGTCACATGAGACCTGTGGCCAAGGCTGGCATCTCTGGTAGTTCAGTCTTTGTAACCTGGACTACACAAACCCAGTATCAAGCTGCACAGTTCTGCTTTCCCACAACTTTCCCACTGAGACAGACAGCTTAGTGTGTATGAATGTGTGAACTGTGCTGTAGTCATTCACATCTATTGCATGTGTTACATGGAAGTTGAGAATGTAAAATTAGGTTGCTTTGATCTTCTTAACACTTTGCTATTAAATTTAAAGCAGCACTTGAGCCATTTAAAATAATTTCCTTTAACCAAAACATGGAAAATCTGCTTCAAGTGATACCTTCATTCGGTTAAACAAGTACCACCTTGGCTCTTCCAGGGATGGGTGACAGAACCAGAGGCTCCTTGAGCCTGTGGCTTTGAGCAGCACAAAGTGGATGATGGAGCTGTGCTCTTATCTGGGGGCTTGGTGTTCTTTTTGAAGACAGGTAGCAGCTTGAGAACAGCAACACCATCTGTAAATAGTTATTACCCAGGGCCTGTGCCCACAGACACTGATTGACATGGACCTGGGAGAGAGAGAGGAAGAAAGCAATGAGGAGGAGGGGCTCTCACCTCTGGGGCCATGGGCCCTGCCAAGGGACATATGCTATGGATGCATTATCCAGTTTCCATTGGGGGCTCATAGAATGTAGGGATACCAACAGGCTCATAAGCCTGACATGTCACCTGGAACACCAATTTGAGACAAAACCACCCATTCTGACTGAGGTGGACAGGCTGCCTATGCATCACTTGGAAAAGGAACATGTATAATTTATACGTGTTTGATAAATAGCTTCAACATTTCATCAGCAGCTTTTTTTTTTTACCATCCCAGAAATAGAACCACAGATCTTCTAGAGGACCTTTAGGGTATACAGAAACCACAGATAGTTTCTCCATGCGAATATCTTTGTTCCCCCTGCATAGCATTTACTGATGGCCTCAGCAGGCATTGGCAGGTCCTGTTGTGTATGTGCTGCCTGAATATGTGTGTCCCTGAAGTGTTGCTCACAGCTCCTGTGCTGTAAGGGCAGCCTGGTGGGCAGCCTGGTCTGCAGCCTGGCTATACTCAGCTTTGTAAAGCTTTGGGGGAAAGTATCACTCCTCCTTTCTGCACTTTCCAGTGTGTAAGATAGAGTTAAGCTCACCCAGCTCAGAGGAGTACTTTGAAATATCTTTCATTTTAACTTAGTTTGCTTTGAAAATGTGAAATACTGTATAAAGCAAATATGGTCTTTATTTTAGAAGTTTCAGGCTCTATAAATGCTAATTTCTCTCCTTGTTTTTTTGTAGCGTGCTGTTTAGTCATACAGTTGGAGTTTATGCCCTTTGAGTTGAGAGAAAGTTGTTTTAGTAGCAAATGGAAATATTTTTTTTTAAATGAAAATAAATTGTTTCACAACAAAGGGACTGTCTTCACTCCAAAGCTGGTATTTGTGTCCTGAACAGCCATGCTTGAATTTTTCAGATCCAGAACAATTCTGGGAAAAGCTGGTGATTAGATCAGAAGGACGAAAAGTTTCTGTGGCTGACTCTGCTGTTGATTTCTCTATCTGTAAGATGGCATTCATGATCTTTACTAATGAACACTGATAATTTAGTGGAGCACTATACCACAGACTCTGGATAGAAGTAGCTGCAGAAGCACCTAGTGAATAGTGGTAACAGGTCCTTTGTGTAGCCAGGTTCTCTAAAGCAGCTCTGCTGGCTGGCTGGGCTGTCCTGGCAGCATCCATCCTGATGGAGCATCGTGGTTGAAGGCAGTCCAGTCAGCCATTCAGGCAGCTTGGTAACTAACTGCCTTGTCTCTGCCATGTGCATTTACCTTATTGCTGTTTTCCTAACATTTGTGGTGGAAGGGTTGTTGCCAAGCTGGGGATGCAGAAAATAAGTGTCCTTGAGAGAATAGCTGGGAATTAACATGTCTTTGTGTTTCAGAGATGAGCGAAATCAGTCAATCATTGTCAGTGGGGAATCTGGAGCTGGAAAGACTGTCTCTGCTAAGTATGCCATGAGGTACTTTGCCACGGTCAGTGGATCTGCCAGTGAAGCCAATGTTGAGGAGAAAGTCTTGGCCTCCAACCCCATCATGGAGGTAAGAGAGCTACAGCACTAAGCCCCCCACCCCAGCTGCAGTTATTATTCTGAGTCTAACATAAGAATTCAATAGAGAGAGCAATCCATACTTTTTAAAAACATATATAAACATATATTAAAATTTTGTGTTTCATCCATTTACAAGGAGGTGCTTTAGGCATCATTCAGTGTAGCATTTATGAAAGACTGAGAAAAGGTGGGAGGTAATGTTTCAGTATTGTTAATGTATTTTACATAACAAAGTAATTTTTATATGAAAACTGCTTTAAATCTCTTCAGCTTTGCAACACTGGTAGTTCCCAGACTGCTGGACAAATGCAATTGCAGAAGACTGGGTTGGTGTGTAAAATTCCAAAGAGGATAAAACTTTTGTTCTTACCCACTGAATATGTACATCACACATTGGGGGCAGGTAGATTATACTTTTAAGTGAAGAGAGTTGTTAAGTAAAGCAAATGTTAAATTTTAGGAAATAAAATTAGGGGAGAGAGACTGAGAAAACGAAGTTACATGGGATGTACACCGTTTCTTTCAGAGGAGAAAAAACACATCAGAGGAAGTAATTTTGCTATAATTACCTCAGACTAGTGTTTCAGTTCGGGAAATTTGTTTAACTAACTATAGTCAAGTCTCAAGGCCATTGGCTTGGGAGCACAGGTGCTGACAATACACTGTGAGAGGACATGTACAGTTCCTCCTGCTTCAGGATCCCTGTTCTCTGGGAAACTCAGGAGGTGGTGCAATTCTGATGTCATGGCCAAGCAGAAAAGATTTCTTAACCTTATCTGAATTGTTTCTTGTGGTTTTGCCTACCTGTGTAGATTCAAGTTGTGGCTGAAGTTAAGGAACTACATTAAGAAATGATTCACCAGAAAGTCTTGGGGGAATTTCTCAAGAGAAGTAGCACTGCCCATAGGCACACACGTGCTCATGCCTGTGAGCAGCCTAAGAAAATGCTTAGGACCACTTGGTAGATGTTGGGCATCTCTGTGCAGTAGTGTGAAGTATTATGAGTAAATAGACTGCATGCAGTGAAATTGAAATGCAAAATGCTGCCATTGTTTTCTTTCTCAGATATTTTAAAAAATGAACTATGTTTTATTCCTTCTTTCCTCCTGGCATGAGGAGTTCATGATAGTCAAACTGTAGCTGCCCCATCACAGTTGTGTGTGTCTGTCTCAAGGTAATAGTGCCTGGTTTGTGGTGCTGTGTGGTGTTTTGAAACTTTTGTGTGATAAAACAAGCTGTGTTGTGCAGTGACTCATCCAAATGTCCAGCTATGGGAACAAGCCAGGGAAGCTGAACCTTGCCTGGAGCTGGACCTGCCCCAGTGGCTGGGGAGCAACCTGTGCCCTGGGGAGCAGTGGCATTGTTGGAGGTGTGAGCTGAGCCCAGAGCACACCTTGCACTGCTCCAGTGTTTGCAGTAAGTGCAGCACACCATCCAGGGCCACGCTGAGATCCGGTGTGTGGATAACAGGGGTGCTGAGGGCCCCTCCTGCCTCCCCTGCCCCCCATGGTGGTGGTCCCATCCTCACCATCAGCCTGCCAAGGGCCAGCTCTGGGAAGAGGCTCTGCAGGACTGGTCTGTGGTTGGCTGTTTGCTGGGTGAAATACAAACTCCCTACAGGTTTTCCTGTGCCACTTCTTTTGTTTGGTCTCAAAACCTAAAGCAAACATCCTACTCTCTCCTCTCTCACTCCTTGGACCCCACATCCTAGTCAGTGGCCATCAGCTCAAACACTAATGGAGTTAATTTCCCAAAGCGAGGAAGTTGAGGACTAAAAGTGAGCTTTCCATCCATACCTTTTTTCATTCACTAAAAATCAATGATGATGATTTATTTTTATTTTCTTGGGATAACAACAATTTCATGAACACGGATATATCTAAATATATATTTAAATTACTTCGAAGATTATTATACTTGGATGAAAGTTATCCTTTTAACTTCAAACTCTTAAACTTTAAGTAAGCTTTAGAGTGAGTGTTGTAAAATCTAGTGTTGAGACAGACTCTGATAGCATAATTAGTGTTTTGAATTCTTCAGTTGATAAATAAGTAGAAACACAAATTAACAAAGAAGAAAATGAGTAATTCATTTTAAAAACAGGAATCTCCTCATTTGCTGAGCTGACTGTAAAATCTTAGGAGCAGAAGCTAATTTTATTTTTAAATTTCTGTTTGGACAACCTAAACATCAGTATTTTATGAGCTACCATAATTCGTCTCAGAATTTCACATCTTTGCCTACTAAATACTTTGTAATGTCAAGAGACCACTGTACATTTCTAGCAACTATTTAAGTGATTACTTTTGTAGTCAGCAACTATATACATTTTTCCTATTGCAAGTATAGAAACTGACAAATCATAAAACACATCTTTATATGTAGTTTTCTGCCTCTCATTCCTCCTTACCCTCTATAGCTGTGCTAATGGTACAGCTTCATATGTACTCTAGTAAGCAATCTTATAATCCCAAAGGCTTTCTTAACTATTTTTATCAGTAATACCTTTCAAAGCAATAATTGGTTTCTGAAAATATTGTAATATTATATTGCTCCCATGAACAACAAAATATATCACAGGACCAATAATTTTAAACACAGGAATGCAGTTAAGGTACGTTCAGTTTGAATGAATTCGGTATTTCTTAGAACTGCAGAGATGCAGTTTGTTCCTAGATCCTTTACAGCCACTGTCCATCTGATGCCCACTTTGACATCTGCTCGGCTGGGTGTGTGTGTGCTGCTGCTGTCATGGGGTTCTGACAGTCTAATCCCCATTTTCCAGGCTGTACCAGCTGGCACTGACCCATTCACTGGCCTTTTCCTTCCAGATTTGGGATACTCAGCAGTGCTGCTTGCTCTCATTTGTTTTTCTCAAGTTTATTTCAGTACAGAGTTCCTGTGGATGGCTACAGGAACTGGGAAACTAGGACATAGATACAACTGTGGTGCACCTCAGAGTTAGGTGCTTGATAACATGCACACAGTGGCATGTGATAAAAGGCAGTATGCTCCACCTGAATTATTCCAAATGCCAGTCCTTTTGATACAGAGATATCTTGAGGAATTTTTTGGAAAGTGAATTACAATGTCATGTCTAAACCATTGAGAACAGAAAATGCTTTTCTTAGAAGTTTAGCATGTTGTGATTTGCATGCCTTGAGTTCTGATACATCCAGCTGGTGCCTGTTGTGGGGTGAACCCCGATGCTGATGAGGTAAGGCAAAGGTGCACCAAGGCCAGGTAGGAACCACAGTCATTATTTGCCCTGGGCGTCCCAAGACATGAACTATAGAGGAAATGCATGAAATACTGTTTGTTGTGAATGAAGCTGCATTGAATTAATCTGAGAAAGTTAGGCACAAAGGGCATCACTGAAGATATTTCTGGGTCAGTGACCAAACTGCAATGGAAGGGGTTCAGTTGCAGGCAAATTACATCAGATTGTGCATGTTAATGTTTAGATTGTACATAGGCACACTGTAAATATTTTTAAATTACATGTTTGTAGAAGTAGCTTGGGAATGTGGTGATTAGAGAGTAATAATAATAACAAACTGTAAGCCAGGGAGAACAGAGGGGCTGTTTGCTGACTGTGAGTTTATGATAGGTCAATCTACAGAGGTTGTGAGTACTATACATATATCTGTACCCCTACATGTATGAATATATACAGGTGGAATAACTGTTATAGTTTTATTAGGTCCTTGGAAAAAATCTGTATGTATGAGCTTTCTGTTAGACTTTTTATTTCCTTTAAAAGACTTTTGAGAGCAATGAAGGATATTTAGCTGGAAAATCAGACGATGTGAAAGTGAAATAATTGCTAGGAAGATCAGCTCCTGATGTTGCATTAATGAAGTAACCATGTTTTGGTGTAACTTGTTGACTAGGTGGAGATTGTTCTTTATTAAATTCTTGATTATTTTTAAATCAGGACTAGATTAATATTAAGTGTTTATGAGCCATGTAGATGATTAAATAAATGTGATAATTTCTAAAAGGTGTCTAACTTTCACAATTTTCCCTTTTTTCAGTCTATTGGAAATGCCAAAACTACAAGGAATGACAACAGCAGTCGCTTTGGGAAATACATTGAAATTGGTTTTGATAAGAGGTATCGAATCATTGGTGCTAACATGAGAACTTACCTCTTGGAAAAATCAAGAGTGGTGTTTCAGGTAATACTGATGTAATCTCTTCATTTTGTTATTTCATACTTGAACCAATCCACCATCTCCCACACTTCCTCTCCATCTTTGCCTACCTTATAGTCTAGAGCTCAGTAAAAGTGGACTTATCCTTGACTGGCTGCCTAAAGGTATAAAAATAATAATTACACTTTGTACCATGTAGGGATGTTACATGAAGTGCTGTCATATATTTTAAAAATGAGAGACTTATTCCACATGGTTTAGCTGGAAGAGAGTGGTTTTCTTTTTTTTTTTTTTGCTTGAAGTTTTGAACTTTAGATGCTTAAGTTCAGAATTATGGTGGTGGTCATGAGTCATAACCTTCTGAGCTGTGTTTGTCCTTCATTTTAAAATTCAAGCTTTGCCTTGGCAAGGAAGATACTCCCTTTACTCCCTTTACTCCCTTTACCAACTTACTATAAATGCTGAGGTGAATGGTATTAGTTATTTTTGGAAAATGAAAGGCTTTTAAGTATGATCATTTCACCCACATGTAGAATCCTGATCTATATTTAATAGTAATCCACAGCTCTGAAAAGTGAAATCATACTTTTTTTTGCAAGTGAAAATGTCTGCATGCTTCCTGCTGTTGAAAGTGGATTAAATTAACCAAGAAGGAAATGATAGATGCTGATTTATCTTTCCTTTTTCTGTGTGACTACTGTGCTCTTAATGTATTGCTAGAGAAAGCATTATACATAGTAATTCATCCTGCTCATGGTTGTTCCTGCCACTTGTTAAGTGGTGAAAAATAATGAATCCCTTTCTTTTTAAAGGCAGAAGAGGAGAGAAATTACCACATCTTTTACCAGCTTTGTGCCTCTGCAGCATTACCCGAGTTTAAAACTCTACGATTAGGTATGAAATTCAAGTTCATTGTGTTGTGGGATTGTAGGAACAAAGCAGCATCTCTGACCTTTTTGAGCCAAAAAGCCAAAAGAAGAATTGCTGCCTCTTAAATTCTAAACTCTTAAACCTTCAAGTACTAAAATATATTGAAAATATCTAAAATGGCAGAACTCAAACTTTGTGGTTTTCTGTTAAAATAAAAGTAACAGATTTACTCTAATACACTGCAGTTGTAATCACTAGGACTTACTGTGTCCTGGATTCCAGGGTAGTTTTCCAGTGGAGAGGGTGAAATTCTCTTCTCTTGGTCCTTTAAAACTTTTTTTCCATTGCTCCAGCCAGTAGAGAATTTTACCCTTTCTCATATAAGCACCTGAAAAGCTTATTTTGCATGTACATACTTTCACTTGGGCTGTTACCAACAATTACTTTACCCTCTCTGCTAACCTGGTGATCACAAAACTAATAAGTGAAATTTTTCATTTTTCAAATCAAAATGTTAATAAAGGAAAGGATGCTCATTTGACAGGAATTGGTGCTTTGTAAAAGAAAGGCATGATGATGACTTTAAGACTGGCAATCACCTTATCATTTTAAAAACTCAGTATAAATTTCAGTGCTTCTTGTATGTTTTTAAAAGTCAGTTTCATAGTGGGAAAACTGCACAGCCTGTCAGTGCTGGTTTCTGAAATATAGTTCTAAAGTGTTTCTCTGCTCTTCTGCACCATCCTGGCACATTTAGGATTCACATCTGCTGACACAGGAAAGAAAGGAACTGATGTCATTATAACTAAAGAAGCCATTTAGCAGACTTCTCTTTGAGCATTCTTGGAACCTTAGCAGATGAGAAGAAAAGGAGTCTTTTAGTGCAGCTGGAAGCATGGCCACTGAAACCGTAGGAATTTACACAGTACCCAGGAGAGCTGCTGCTCTCCCAGTGGAGCCCAGTGCTGTCCAGAGTTGTGTGAAGCTCTCCGTTCTCCAACCACGACTTCTCAGCCAGAAGGGATCACAGATAGTCATAAGAGTGAGCCAGAGCATAAATGAGAGAAGAGAAGAAAATGGGCAAAATATATTATACAATATCCTGATGCATTAATAGCAGAATACCTGCCGTATAATTCCAAAGTGCTGCTGCTGTCAACTCTGCACCTGCCACTTGGCTCAGACTTGGAGAATAACTGCTTCCCAAGTGATTATTCCACAGGTGTGGAAGTCTGAACCAAGGTTAGGTAGAGAATATGCTTGAGGGCCTACTGCAGGAACCAGGTAGCTTAAGAGTACCTACTTGCACTGTTAAATCTTGAAAAAATCTTCTCTAGAATAAACGTGTCTTATGAGCCAGAAGGCAAAAACCTACTGACACATGTCAAATCTTGGATTCTGCCAAGAGCAACTTAATCATAACACAGCTTTACAGATGTGCTGTGAATTTCTGCATCAATGTGTGTACAATGTGTGTTTTTTTCTATTACAGGGAATGCAAATTACTTTCACTATACGAAGCAAGGTGGAAGCCCTGTGATTGATGGTGTTGATGATGCTAAGGAAATGGTGAACACCAGGCAGGCCTGCACTTTGCTAGGTAATTTGTAAAATACAGTCATATCCCAATTCTGATATACTAGCAAGTGTTTTCTACATTGTTTATGTATATTTTCTTCATATTTTGTTGTGTTTAAAAACAGGAGAGTTTGATAAACTTTGTGAGTGAGATACTTGTCTTGCATTAAGAACGTGTTTAAATTGCAGTGGAATCATGAATCTAGTGTAGGAGGAGCACACATTATGGGAATATAAATGGTGAATTCCCTTGGTGTAGCATATGCAGTGTTGGAGGTCCCTGACAAAGCACTTTGATACAGCAAATTAAATTATTAATTTTAATGGATTTTTTTTCATCTGGTTGTAAAATGTTTTTAATAGAAGTGGAGCCAATTGGTACTGTCAAATATCAAAGTCACACACAGGGGTCACTGCTTTTCTCTCTTTAATAAATTTTTTCATCAACTGCAGCTCTCTCCATTCAAAACATTTTATTCATCCCTTTTCAGGGATTAGTGATTCCTACCAGATGGGAATTTTTCGAATCCTTGCTGGCATCCTTCACTTGGGCAACGTGGAGTTTGTGTCTCGGGATTCTGACAGCTGCACTGTTCCTGTGAGTAGTAGATGAGCTGAAGGGCATGCTTTCCACTCTGCCAGTTCTGCCTTCTGCTTGTTTGCAGGAACATCTGAATAAGAGTAATAATATGAA
This sequence comes from Pipra filicauda, assembly GCF_003945595.2. Classification (NCBI taxonomy): domain Eukaryota; kingdom Metazoa; phylum Chordata; class Aves; order Passeriformes; family Pipridae; genus Pipra; species Pipra filicauda. The sequence goes on along the minus strand of NW_024104976.1, from coordinate 3,204,337 downwards.
AATGAAAGGAATCTGTTTATTTCTAATTTGTTAACATTTTCACAATTCTCTTTGGAGATAGATTCAACTCTTCTCAGTTTAGAGGCTTTAGACAGTACTCTATTGTAACAGTGGTTATACAATTATAACTGTAATTGATCTGTCCTAGAAAAGTCTACCAGACAGGCCAGCTTTGAAGTCCTGAGCAGGTGTCTAGATCTTTATATTCCTACATAAATATCTTCCCTGCGCACAGTAAATGCTTTGCTGGATGGGGTTTTTTTGCCATTAAATGCCAAAATGCTTAAATAATTGCAAAGCAAATGCTTCACAAAGTCCTCTGGGATGTCTAAACATGAGCATAGGATATACAGATATGATTTGTGTGACTCATCTAAGTGTCATGGTTCTTTTTTGCCTTTGTTAAGATCAGTGACAAGAGCTATATAGTTTGATTTGAAAAACCCTCCTCTTTCAGTGAGGGCCAAGGCTTCTTACCAAAGTCCATATTCTGGAGATGAGAAGCAAAACAGCCTTCTTTTCTTTGGATTCACAATGGCCAGCTTCTTCCTTTGCATTTCTTTGAATGTCTCCTGTTGGACTTCCTCTTTCTGTTGTTTTGAATAATAGCAACACTTGTAGGGCTTTTTTCTCATGTCACTCTCAGTCCTTTTCTGAAGAATCTGCAGTGGCAGTTTCTGGAGCTGAGAATGGGTCCTTCATGGGGCCACAGGTGTGCCAGGTCTGACACCACCTGTCCATGGGATCTAATGGAAACCGCAGCAATAGTCTGGCTCTTTGGTGTGTCTTAAAAAGGTTTTCACTATAAACAAAGCTCATTTAATGATCACAGGTAGAAAGCTGATGAGCCTCAGGACATGATAAGCTTACCTATGTTGTGATGAGTATCTCCCATGCAGGAATCCCACTGACTGAGCAAGTACAAAGCTGCAAGTTCCTGTGCAACTCTATCCTGATGTGACAGTACCCAGCAGGCAGTGATGAATGTCTGCTCAATGGCATTGCTACCTGAGCTGTGTCATCCCAGAGCTCTGTGCTCTGCTGGGGATGCTCTGGTGTGGTGATGAAATAGCAGTGCTTCAGGGAGCTCAGCAAAGGGCTCTGTGTGCTGCAATGTGAATGATTCAGTTTGTTTAACGGCAGCTTGAGCAACCCTAATGTGACACTCTTTTGTGCAGTTCATCATTATTATTATTACTTTATCATTGTCTCCTGAGCCAGTAAGACATGCTCAGCTAACTGGATTTTGGAAGTGTAACAGCATGGCCATGGGACCTGCATGCTGTAAGGACTGGAAGAAGTCCCAGAGAAGTCAGAAGGATGTGGAAATAGATACAACTGATGTATCCTGGAGCTTCTGGACGTGTAGTAACAGTCCTCTGCAGCTTGAGCAACCCTAATGTGACACTCTTTTGTGCAGAGTTCATCATTATTATTATTACTTTATCATTGTCTCCTGAGCCAGTAAGACATGCTCAGCTAACTGGATTTTGGAAGTGTAACAGCATGGCCATGGGACCTGCATGCTGTAAGGACTGGAAGAAATCCCAGAGAAGTCAGAAGGATGTGGAAATAGATACAACTGATGTAGGGGCTGGGAGGGGGCCAGAGGCCCCAAGGGGCTCAGAGCCCCTATCTCGTGGCTCTACAACATGGCCACCTCTCCAACAACAACCAAACTACAACTCTTCTTTTCCGGTCTGGTTGTGATATGTTTACATTTCTGCAGGAGCGTCCATTGGGCAGAACTTCAAAACTTCCAGGGGTTTCCACCCCTTGGGGTCTACCACTTCTCTTAGTCTCTGGGGAAAACAAGGTTCAAACCACTACACTGTCCTTGTCAAGACACTATCAGCATGCTGTTGAGCCACTGGGTGCAAGGAGTGTGATGAGGAAGCAGTGCTAGGGGAGTTTCTTAGGAGGAAAGACCTGTCTGTCCTCCTTGATTGCTAGTGATGAGTTTGCATGTTAGTCACAAGGTGTAGTATCTTAGCTCATTGAGCGGTACATGCACTGCAGGGGTTTTTATGCAGAAATCTTATATACCCATCTCAGCATGCAAGCCTTGCTGGTTGATTTTACCCAATTAAACAAAGGCCAATTTTTTCACTTGTACAGTCCAGTTTGAGAGTTAGAGAACAACATTCGTGTGCTGCAATCTCTTAGTGTTTGTCCTAGGAATTCACTGAGAAAAATACTGTAAGTACTGAAACAAGAGCACTAAAGCCTTTCCACACTTCCTCTTCTTTCTTGGCTCATGCTATGATGCCCCATTCCTATCACTCTCTGCCATGGATGTCTGTGGGCAGATGAGAGCACCACTCAGGAGCTACTGTCCATTTGGTCTGAGACAGTTAGCTGTAAGAATTCAAAATCTCAAGTCCGTTCCTGTGAAGCCAGGTGATTAATTTTTCTGAAGGTTGCAGGTTCCCTGTGTGAAACATTTTGGTGAACACAAGTACAGTAAAATTAAAAGCCCTTGGGGAAACTTATTCACTAATTTACTTCAGCGATGTGAATGTGCTAAGTGGGTAGGGAACTTGTTACGTTTTGAAGGAAGAAGAGCTGAGGAAGCTGCTGCTGCTGCTTATTGTAGGATCACTGCAGGCAGGCAGTTCTTCTGGTTGCATGATTGTATGCTTACTGTTGGTAATATTGTTTCCAGACCTAATGAGACTGTTTTTATTAGCCCAAGCATGAACCCCTCATCATCTTCTGTGACCTCATGGGTGTGGAGTATGAGGAGATGGCCCACTGGCTTTGCCATAGAAAGCTCGCCACTGCCACTGAAACCTACATCAAGCCGATTTCTAAACTTCATGCCATCAATGCCAGAGATGCACTTGCCAAACATATCTATGCTAATCTCTTTAACTGGATTGTAGATCATGTGAACAAAGCCCTTCACGCTACTGTAAAACAGCATTCTTTCATCGGGGTGTTGGACATCTATGGGTGAGTTTTTGTCAGGGATATGACACTCTTATGTAATTATCTGACTGCAAAGCCTCTTTGTCTTTATCATGTAGTGCTGCATGGATTACACAGAAACCCCCAAACCCTTAGCAGCAGCTTATTCCAGCTGAAGGAAGTAGGTGTTTAGTTTTGACATGCCATCTAAGATCTTTGTCATGACTTTGACATTTATAGTGGGATTTCAGATTTTTACTGCTGGTAGTTCACTTATGCATTGCATTGTGGAAAGTTGCAAGGGAAATTGTCATCTCATGGTTCCTCCAAGATGGCACTTACAGAGAAGACAAAGATAACTAATGTGCTCTCCAGGAACATCAGTCCTTTCCCTGAGTTCCTCATCCCTGCCTAGAGAGGGAGCATCAGTGAATTGCCCATGTCGTGTAATTTACCATTTCCCTGTGTGTTTTGTTGCTTGATTGTGTTGTTTATGCCTGACATAATTCAATGAATTTAACTGGAGGGATGGAATTTAAAATTTCTGGGTCATTTAATCTTTTTCTTTTCACTACACTAGTAATTTTGGGTATATGCGTATTTTAGATTTGAAACATTCGAAATCAACAGCTTTGAACAGTTCTGTATCAACTATGCCAACGAAAAACTGCAGCAGCAGTTCAATATGGTAAGTAGGAAATGACTGGCATTTCCTCTTCCCTTTCCCCTCACCCAAGTCCATTCTGCTAATTGGGTCCCCGGTGGTTAGGATGAATTCCTTCAGTCTATTAACCAGCTGTCCTGGCCGTGGGCTTTGAGGGATGGGGAAAGATCGACTATCACCTCGAAATAGATTTTATGACTAACTGCTGCTCTGGGACTATTTGAAATTCCGATCACAGTAACAATTATAAGACAGAAGCAGTGCTTGGCAATTAAGACCCTGAGATTGCCTGTCGGTGAGAGCACCATGTGGATGAAGTCGGAGTTAGTGGTGTCTCCGTAACCTCCCAGAGCCCTTGGATGGGCAGAGCACAACTCCGCTGCTGGAGATTTGCCGCCCGCGCTTCCTCCCCGGTGTTATTTTTTGAGGCTTTTGAGCTGCATCCTGAAGTTGAATGACGTGTGGCAGAAGGCACCTCTTCCCCCTCCTCCGGAGAGATCACGATTCTCTCCTCAGCCTTAGTGACGTTTGCAATTACATATCTTACCTGCATAATGATGAGGCAAGTTATTTCTGCCAGGTCTGTTGCTAGGCTCTGCTGCAGCACCGGGATAGCTCTGAGCTCTCTTGATGAGCGTAGCTTCATGGTAGTGTGTGCTCACAGAACTGGATCCCCTGCACCCCTGTTCATCCCAGGGGATGTGTGTCAGGGAGTAAGCAGGGTGCTGGAGCAGAGGCTGGGCTTTCTGGCCCTGACATGCCCTTTCCATGTTGATCAGGACCAGACTGGATTCAACTCCGTGAGCAGGATGTTGTAACTGTCGTAAAAATCTTGGAGTTTTCTCAGCTCTACAGCAAAATCTAGTCACTGTAAGAGCTGTAAAGGTTTGCTTCTTTAGTAAAGATCACTGTCCCTGTATTCCCTTCCCTCTCACGCCGTTGCTGTAAGCACAAAGGAAGGAGCAACAGGGCTGTTGTGTTGGTGCCCTGCCAAGCTACCAAACCCAGCACTGCTGGACACAGACCTGTTGGGCTGCCATGCAAGTACAGGGGTGGAGGTTGCTTTAAATTAAAGCCTTGTGTCTGGTGGCCCAAGCCTGGCTGAGGACAGGCTGCCTGGGGACAGCCCAACCACCCTGCCCCTTCCTGGCACCCACAGCACACAGGGAGAATCGGGTCTGAAGGCATTTTTCACCACCTAATTGCTAGGTCCTTCACAGTGAAGAAACGGGTTTCTGTTTTCTTTCAGGTCTTGGGTTAGATGTGACTCACCAACAGAACGCCGCCATTGGCTTTCCTGTCAGGAATTAACTCGTTGTGTAACGCGGCTGTTAAGCGGCGGGGTGGGAATGGCTCCCATGGGCACAGTTAAGGAGCACTTTCCATTGGAAAGGATGGCGTTAGGCTAATGAAATACAAGGGATAAACTGCTTTGTCAGGATGGTTTGCTGCTGCTGGCTGGCAGATGTGTGCTGAGGGAACTGTGACAGGTGTGTGAGCTGTGCACTGTGCTCGGGGCAGCTGGGGACAGTGCGGCAGGACAGGTGACACCCAGACCCTGCTGCTCGGTGCTGGCGGTGGGGCACACTCCCAGCGTGGGCCTGCCTGGCACAGCAGCATCGAGTGTGCAGAAAACTGCAAATGGGGGATGAAACGTCGTCAGAAATAACTGGAGTCAGCAGTCTTTTTGGTTTTTTAGAGCGCTTGTGCTGTTAAAACCGCAGTTTGCCTGTTTAATATCTTATTCTGTTTCTTCCTCGAGTTTTAATTCATCTCCTGTGCACATTTCATTAAAACTGAGCAGGTTGTTTGTGATGTTATTTTTGAATAAATATGCAAGTACATGGTTATTGATCTTTGTGCCAGATAAATCTGTCACAGAATTTTGCTTAAAGGGTTTCTTGTGCTAATACTCCTACAGTCATTCTTGCAAGTTTTTTGCTGAAGAGTAAATTTTAATGCAGTGCGTCATCTTAGAAAAAAAATCTTCAACCATTTAAGAGGAAATGGAGCTCTGTTCTTTTACAAGGAAGCACAAAAGTATTTATAGTGAAATTTTACTTGAAATAGAGCAGTGTTCATAACTTTAATATCATAAAAGCATGGCGCATCCCACTTTATAAGTCACTGTTCCTGCACTTGAAGCTTTTTCTGGGGTTTGTGTTGGTTTTTTATAAGAAAAAAGAGCTTATGGTAATTGTGGGACAATATAGTAAAAAGGTTGGAAAAAATAGACCTTATTTGCAGAGAATATGGAGTGTTTTAATTTAGTCTGTTGTTTTTAGGCCAGGAAAAAAGGTTAATTTATTTTTCACTTACTTGTTAAAGGGTTTATTCAGTTGAACTAGTGTGTCACTTGACAACCTGAATTCATGTGCCAAGAGGAATTCAATTGAGAGTTCAGTGTATTTAATCTGCATTTTATTTCACAGAAAACTCTTTTCTTTTTGCCCTGTAGCATGTCTTTAAGCTGGAACAAGAAGAATATATGAAGGAACAAATACCGTGGACCTTGATTGATTTCTATGACAATCAGCCTTGCATCAACCTCATAGAGGCCAAAATGGGAGTTCTGGATCTGTTGGATGAGGAGTGCAAGGTGTGTGTTTAAGGGCTTTCATAGAGAAAGAGGACATCAGTTGTTCTACCTCTGGGCCCTCACAGGGAAAAGTCATCTGCAGACAACCAGTCATTTTGAGACTGCTGGTGAAAGGATTCGGAGAACATACAAACAGAATTGGCAATTACAGGAGGAGAAAAAAATGGGTTTAGTCACATTTTTTGCCCCCTCCCCTCCATCATGTATCTGTATCTGTTCCTGGGTCTCTGATCAACCTTTGTTTTGACTTTGGCAATTTTCTCTTTCCCAAACACAATAAGTGTAGTCTGTGGTCCTGTCAGATTTCCCCAAGTTGCCTCTCACTTTGTGTCTCACCTTTTGCCTTTTATCTTGGTTTATGCCAAGCCATGTACAGGGGGTGGCCCCTGGTGTCTGCTTCAGTGGAAACCCAGCTTGGGGTTCTTGTGTATCACACAAAGCATCACAAGAAATCTCTAATGGTGGTGGATGAGTTCTGCTCAGTCAGATAACGTGCCTCTGGGTTCCCCACCTTCAGGTGTGTGACGCTGGGAGTGTTGTGTCACAGCAGCTACACCTGCTGCCAAGTGTGAAAACAGGCAACACACAGCTGGTTACTGCTTCCTTGCTTATGGCAGTGCTGGAAAGGGAAAGAGCTGAAATTTGAAATCAAACCACAAAAGTGTTGTCCCCTATCTTAGTTTCTTTTGCTGCTGAAAAGTTTTCAAGACTTTTTAAATAGCTCTGTATTCTCTTTTGTAGATGCCAAAGGGCTCAGATGACTCTTGGGCCCAAAAACTATACAATACTCATTTGAATAAATGTACCCTCTTTGAAAAACCACGCCTGTCAAATAAAGCTTTTATCATCAAGCACTTTGCTGACAAGGTAAGGACTCTTGCTCTGGTACCTCTTTCTGGCTGGAGCGTGGGAGGGGATCCTGGGGCAGGCAGAGACTCTTCTACTCAGTTCTTGTAAAAAGTGTGCCTGCCTGAACACCCAGTCAGGAGGAGAAAATTGACCTGGCAGCTGTGCAGAGCCAGGAACACAAACAAGAGCTCCTGACTCCCGTCACATGCTGTAACCACTAACCATCCTTTTTCCAAACATGGAAGCTTAGTGTATTTGCAGCTCTCAGCATAATTGTATCAATTCCAGTTATGCAACAGAAATGCACATAGTAGGAAATAATGTATCTTGCTCATTTTGGCCAAAGGGCAGCAACAAAATAATGCTGGTTTTGCTGCCATCTCAATGTGCAAAGAGGAAAGAGGCTAACACACCCTTTTTATCGCTGGAGCAGTATGTGCTGCTCCCACCCTCGCCTCGGCTGCTCAGGGAACAGCTATTTCTAGGGAGCTGGCTGAGGAGTGTCTCAGTGGAGTGCATGTGTTGTTCAGCTCCCACAGTGCTCATCAAACTGAGCAACTCTTCGGGTTAAAACAAAAAAAATCTAAAATCCCCATTTAATACAATTGTCCTGTTCAGCAAAGAAACTGCCTCAGAATATTGTCAGCTTTGTCAAAAAAGCTTGCAAGAAGATCTGGGATTCTCATTAGTAGGTGTGGACATGCTGATGTGCAGGGTTTTGAAGGCCTTTATTTTCTTCCACTTTGTTTCTTCTGGGCTCTTGAGTTTATGCATAGAAGTGGGGTCATGTTCTTGTTGCATCTAGCGTTACCTTAATGTAAGCAGCAAGAACATCTCTGTAACTGTTTAGATTCATGAGTTCTGTTTTATTTGTTGCATGAGAGAACAAGAAGGATTTAATTGATATTTCATAATTTCTTCATTAGGCTAAACTTTGATATTTGAAAACAAGGCTTTTCTATGCCTAGTCTGAGCAGCAAGGGCCAGTAGCTCCTATCAGGTAGTGGCAAAGCTCTAAGCTCTGATGTGCTGTCTGTGCTAAGAATTTTATGTTTTCTGTGTACTTACGGGAATGCATACAGACATCCTGAAGGGAAAAATCAAGCTGCAGCTGGTGGGTCAGCAGTCTCTGTGCCCTGAGGTTGTCCTCTCTGCATAAGGCAGGGATTCTGCTGCCCTCTCCTGGCACGGTCTCCCGCGCTAAGAACATGAATGGTGCCCCAGGTAGTGCTCAAGAGTGGGCTTTCAGCTGCAGAGAAACCTTGGGGACATCCTCTGCCTTCTTCCCCCTAGGAATTCTTTGAAATGTTTTGCAGATCAGGGTATATCCTGTGTCGTTGTGCAAGCACTGATAAATAGACTTTTGACAACAGTTTTGGTTTTCTTTCATCCTTGAATTAGGACAGTGAAATAAACAGTGGGGTTTTATCAAACATTCTGGATGTTCTTTGGCCCAAGACACCCTATGGCCCTGTGATAGAGGATTGTTATGTATTATCACAACATTCAGACATTTTATTGCTTCTGGTAAAAATAGTCTTTCTGAGCACAAATGAGGCATTTCCATAATCAGCTGCAGGCAGATGTACTTACAGCCTCTCAGCTAATGAGATGAGATGAGATGAGATACTTTGTTCTCAGTTGCATCTGGATTTCACACAGTTCTGCAGCCCTGATAACTTCAGTGAAGAAGATGCTCAACACACATTTTGGTTCTTCACCTTTACAGTAACCATTCAGTCATGCTGCCTTACCACAAGCATCTCTCAGCAGAGAAATATATCTGGTACAATGCAATAGCAGTATTCATCTATGTCTTTTAATGTTCTACATGTTACTGGAAAGCACGCTCTTTAAGGAAGATCTATATTTAACAAAGATGCACTTGGGAACTGATATTTTCGGCACCCACAAGAATTATGTTTTAAATGTGAATGTTACAGCTGGTAAATTCTATGCAAAGTATTCTTGTTAAATACTTTTAACACTTGTTTTTGTAAAATGATGGCTTTCAGGTAGAATATCAATGTGAAGGCTTTTTGGAAAAGAATAAAGACACAGTTTATGAAGAACAAATTAAGGTCCTAAAATCAAGTAAGGTTAGTATAAGGATTTCTTTTTCTTCCTTTGCAGTTATGAAGCCCTGACTTAAAGGTCATATAAAACTTCTTATAAACTTAGGAAATATTTCTGCCTTAGATGAACTGAAATTGAACATAGTTTGTGTTTTACTTGGCTATCTGAATTTAAAAAGTCCTGTATCCTTATTTTGCTCCGTGTGAGATCAGTCCATATTTAGCCACTAATTTCAGTGTTTAGGTGTGGGGGTTTTTTTGTCAGGGGATGTGGTTTTGGGGAGGGGGAATTCTTTTTCACAAAACTTCACTATATTTTCTGTAAAGGTATCATGGACTTCTGATTATACTGTAGTAGTATTAGAGTGCTTAATAGTTAAGCCCTTAATTTTGTAACCTGAAAACAGAAGCTCCTTGTTTGTGGAGAGATAAGTTCTGTTCCAGAAGCAAAAAGAGAGAGGAATAAAATATATAGACCCTAAGGACACAAACCAAAATTCATAGAGTCTTACCTTCTTCATATCTATGGAAGAAAATAACATCTGAATTGGAAAATACTGTGTGAAGGAATATTATAGAACAGGTCTTCAGTGGCATTGTCTGCTTTTTTTAATGGCAAAAACGCTGGTTGTGCTCTCGGAAATGTAAAGGCAATTAACTTGACATTGCACTGCGATGGCTGTTGGGAATTTGCTAGCTCTAATGGCCCAGGAAGCTGGGTATCAAGGACAGGCTATTTAAAATTATGCTATTCTATCAGGAAAACCAACATTTTTCTCTCCTGTTTCTGTTCTGAGCAGATAATACGAAGCTAAATCATTAAAACGTGGTATAATGAAAAAAACACAGCAGACTTTCCCCTGAGGAAAGTGTTGGAGTGATTTCAGTGAAGCCAGTTGCTGGAGGTGGGAGGGAAGGCAGGTGGCATCCTTGGGAAGCTGGCAGGGGCCAGCCACCCACGTGGCTCTGGCTGTGCCTGTGTGGCTCCAGCTGTGCAGGGTGGAAGGAGAGGGGTGCTCCAAGGGATGTCAGCCAGTGAATGAGGGACAGACAGTGGGGACAGAGCTGCCATAAGAGCATGACAGCAGCTCAGACATGCTCAGTGTAGGCTGAGTCAGTTCCGTCTAAATACTAAAAAACAACATGGTTTTGTCCTTGCCAAAACCAGTGTTTAAAAAAAAAAATAAATTCTGCTGTGAAGAAAATGGATTTTCCAAAGAAGAATGTTCCATTTTTATTTTTCAGCAGCCCTTCTTTATTAGTAATTGTGGTGGGACTGCATTTCTGATTTTTATTTTTTGTTGTTGTTGTTGCTGTTTTCTGGGTTTGCTGTGCACATCCAACAGAAGGTAATTCTAAACTGAATGCATCATCTGTCATCCTGGCCATGCCCACTCTCACATACAGCTTGGATGCTTCTTTGCTCTCCAAAGTGCATGACACACACTGCTCTTGGCAGGCACTGTAGAGTTTAACTGTTTATTTTGGCCTTCTCTGTAAGTCCACCCACAGGACCTCTTTGAACTAGTTCCGTTTCCATGCATGTATCATGAAAGCAATACAACAGTCCTGGGCATTTATGCTTGCTACTGGAATGGTTGTTAAAATCTTCTGTTGTGGCTCTGTATTGAAAGAAATGATCTGTAAGATTGTTAGCAGCATGTCTGTTAAGTTGTCTGAAGAAATTACGAGGAAGAAATGCTTGCTTGCTTGTTTTCTGCCACGTGAATTATCTAGCCTTTGATCAGTGTTTTCCTTCTCTTTGAACACTCCTAGTGTTCTGTGAAACAAAGAAAATTGATAAGATACTAAAATCCAAAACCAAACAGGAACAGGAATGCCCCCACAGTGTGGATCATCACAGCACTGCTCTCCTGTTGCTGACCTGTGCTGCAGAGGCCAGATGTTGCTCCTTTCTTCTACTTGCAGTAACTGGGATGATGTTGATGAAAATGGTGCCTTTAATATGCACTTGTCTGCTTTTGCAGGCAGATTTTTCCGGGGTTGGATAAAGGGAATGAGACTTAGATATGGACAGCTTAGGAGACCTCATCTGTCTGCGATCGAGGCACTGGGGACCCCTTTCCTACCCTCACGCCTGGTGTGTGGGAGCATCAGGTGTTTTAGAAAAAGCCTATTAAGTTCAGATAAGTTTTGGTATGGGATGAAAAGACCTGGTTCTGTAGCTCAGATGCCTGTGTGTACCAACTCCATCCAACCACGGGCAGCTGAGTGAGGAGGTGGTGACCCAGTCATCCTCAGCTCTGTGTGGAGTCAGTGGAAGGAGAAGGGTAAATCACCCTCTGGAAACGTCATTCTTCCACCAGCTACAGAGGTAGACTCAGGTGAGATAAAAGCTAAGCTGTGATGCTCCTTTTTAAGTTCAGGAATTTAGGATACCTTTGTAGCATTCTTAGTCATTCTTTTATGCTGAAGTGCTATGCTTGGGTGCTCCTGGGGAATGTTTGATGCCTTCTGGTAGCCTGTCTGGCACAACCACAGAGCGCAGGTACCATTTTGTTGTGCAGTATGTTTCATTGGTTACCCATGCATGCTCACCAAGTTTTGTAAGGCAAACCCATGTTTTTTATTTTTTAGGTTTTACTTAGCCCAAGCACTTTCTAATAGTGAAAAATGAATGCTCCTATCTCTTGGGACAAAATGCACAGATGCTAGATAAAAGATTATTCATGGACAGGTAGAGAAGTTCAGATTTTCTTACTTCTATAATGATTCTGAAGTGCTGTAGTTGTCAGTAGAAAGATCTGGTGATGTTATTTTTAGTTACAGGTTACTTCAAAGCAGCTGTGTATTTTGTAGCCATTAGAGAAAGGGAAGTAGAAGTCCTGTGTGCTATTTGGAAGGATATTTCAGGTTTTTCCTCCACTCCCACTTACAGAGAGCAGATCTCAGTCAGATAAATTTGGTCAATGGTTTTTTTTCATTAATGGTTCCTCTTTTAAGTCGATTATTTCAATTTGGAGTAATAAAGCAGCAGTCATCTTTGTTGCCTGCTGCCTTATTCAGTGTCCCAGATACCTGTCAACCACAAAGGAGTCTGATGCACCAGTGGAATATGAGAGGACCCTGTTGTGTCCTTCTTAGATCAAAGCAGCCAGATATAATTGCAGTTGGTACTTATGAAACTGCTGTCAGTATCTAACAGTTTCACATGGAAGCTATTGCTGCTCTATGAAAAAGCCTGAAATCAGAATTTTATCTTCAGAAGGAAACTCACTGATCAAACCCACAAAATTTTTAGTATTAAATCATGGACCACTCACTCTACCACTAGCTCGTCTGCTTTTTTGCATTTGTCCCTTTTGGAGTTCAACAAAAATGCAGTGCTTTTGAAAGCTGAGCCTAGATTTTAACCTTAAGCACAAACAGGTGCAATGACATGCTGGATTCTTACCCTCTGTGTATTTTTATGCTGTTATACCAGTTTAAGCTGCTACCAGAGTTATTCCAGGATGAGGAGAAGGTCCTCAGTCCCACATCAGCAACCCCTTCAGGGCGTGTGCCTCTGTCTCGAACAGCTGTCAAACCAGCCAAGGCCAGGCCAGGTCAAGCCAGCAAGGAGCATAAGAAAACTGTGGGACATCAGGTGAGTTTGAAGATGCAGCTCTATTAAATAATCCTTCCCTCTATCTGCTGGTGCCTCTCGGGATCCCTTGTGATTTTAAGAGAGATGCAGCTGATTATGACTTACGGTTTGGAAGAAAAATAATCCCTAATTACTAATACACCGTGGGGGCACAATTTCAGGCAACCCAGTTCTTATTGTGGTGCCAAACCCAAAACTGATGCTTTTCAAAACAAATGTAACATGCTGAAAGCTGAGAAGCGTTGAAAATCTTATGCTGAGTCTTCTTGATCACGTGCTACATTGTCTGACTCGAATCAAAAGTGTGGTTTGGTTCCCAATGGGCCAAACATAAAATATCCACATATATGTGCCATAATTAAACTAAAAGTGTGCAGATCAGGTCTTTCTTCTGAGGTTATCTCAAGCATGACTGAGCTTATTGAGGCTGTTCCCTGATATTTTTTTCATTTTGTCTTTCAAAAAGTTTCGGAACTCTCTTCATCTGCTGATGGAAACCCTGAATGCCACAACCCCACACTACGTGCGCTGTATTAAGCCAAACGACTTCAAGTTTCCGTTCACGTAAGTTGGTTCATGTGTGGCTCAAGTAGCCCGTGTATGGGAGGGGGGTTGCCTGGGGTCCTGGAGGGTCAAGGCTCTTCTAAACCCTCTTTGCTCAGGAGTGAAGTGCTGTGTCTCCTTTCTCTGGCTATGGATTCACGGGGTGGGTGTGTGTACATGTATTACAGCAGGAGGTGTTTGGGGATGAATAGAGGGAGAAATACTTCTGATGGTTTTTTTTTTGTTTATGGTGATACATGATAAAAAAATTACATCATTTTCATTGCGAACTGTTTCAAGTGTAACTGACAGTTTGCAGTCCTTGAGCTCATTTGATGGAATTTCTTTTTGCAGACACAAATGTCTTTTTCCTTATCTTTGTTTTCATATATGAACTTGCTTAGAGCTTTTCTCAAAAGTCTGCTTAAAACCTGGGCACACAAAGACTCCCATGGCTGTTGGGCTGGCCAGCAGGGAGCAGGGCAGGGTGAGCTGCTTCCAGTGCCAATGGGCTCGAAGTGTTCCCTGGCCAGGCTGTCCTCTGTTACCCTTGAGTTTCAAAAGTGCTTCCTGGACTTGTTCACCACCCATCACAGCCCCCCTCTGCTCCCCACTGTGCCACTCCTGTCCTGGGCATACACATTACCGGGAGTCCTAAGTAATCCAAAACTAGTCCCACACCCACAGGCTCTTTTTATTCCTACCTAGATTTGATGAAAAACGGGCAGTGCAGCAGCTGAGAGCTTGTGGTGTCCTGGAGACCATCCGAATCAGTGCAGCTGGCTTCCCCTCCAGGTGTGTTTACTGCTTTTTGGATTGCTTTCAGCTGCAGTTCTTTTTAAGGTAATATTCACTGCTGGGACTGACACTGTGTCTGGTTTTGGGACAGGTGGACATACCAAGAGTTCTTCAGCCGTTACCGTGTTCTGATGAAACAGAGAGATGTACTTGGAGACCGTAAGCAGACATGCAAAAATGTCCTAGAGAAGCTGATTCAGGTACTAGACTTAGCACTGAGAGCATTTGGAATCCAAAGGAATAAAGACGGTGTGGCTTACTCTCTCATAGCCACCCTATTTTAGTACTTCTGCAAACTACTAAACCACTAATACTGGCACAGGAAGTGTAGGATTTCCCAGTGTATCACAGGAAAGAAACACAGTGATTTTAAGTGTGAGTGGGTTGAAGGTGAGCCTTACCTTGCTTAAGGGCAAGATGCATTAACTACACCTTCAGTAAGGTATAGTTATCTAGAGATTTCCTAATGTGGATGTTTCTGTCTGTGTGTGTCTTTCACACTGCTCCTCTCAGCTCCTCTGCTGAAATCAAAGTTTTTCACTCCTTTGATCCTTGTGATGTCTCCCTGCTTGGCACTGTGGTTGCCCTCATACCTCAGCAGCCTCTGGCTTTGCCTCCTACCTCCAGCTGCAGCTCTGCATTCCCATCCACACTGCTGACATTACACTTGAACTGTGTTTCCTGGAATTTGTTAATGAGCTATGAACAGGCTCCCGGGAGACAGTTCCAGTCAGTTCTCAGGAGAAGGGGGGTTAGGAAGAGAAAGAGACAAAGCTTACTGGAGATACAGGATATCTGTGGAAAATATAAATACTGTGCTGGCAGCTTGGGGCTCGACTTTAAGTTCTGTGGCATTGGATGGACCTAAGTAAAATCTTTTGGTTTATGTATATGTGTAGTGTTAATGTATAGTGTTAATATATAGTGTTAAGTGTATCCTAAGCTGTAGCTCTTTCACTGCTGTTCCTTTCAACTTAGCATCAAACAGCCCACAAAATTAATTTCTATGTCTTTGTATGTTCTCAGTTTTTCCCTCCAAGGAGTAATAGAGCCTGTAGAGATAAAATATTATGCTCTTTCTGGTTTAGTTGTGAAATTCCAGATGTGTTTGAGCAGCAGTGAGAAGCTTTGTTCTGCTTTAGCCTTGATGCAATAAGCGATGTGTACATGTCTGAGGCCCCAGCTGTTTTGTTTGTACTGTGTAATGTGGTTGAAGATGGACTGTTCAGAGGGGTCAGCTACAATTTAAACAGAAAATTGTACATGTGCATTGCCTGTATTGCTTTAATCCTCTGTGCACCTTTGTCACCTCCTGTAGCCTTCCATGTTATTATCTTCATGGCATTCTCATCTAAGCAAAAATCTCACCTTGCTCCTTTGGGCCATGCTTGTGGCCTTATTGTATTAATTTTTTGACAGGATCATACAGACAAAATACCCTTCTCCACTATTTAATTTAAGTCTCAGTTTATCCGAAATGTTACGCAGATAATTTTGCCTCTTTACTAACTTGTATTTTCGTTTAGCCCTTCGTGCCTTTTTATATGCACTAACACTTACTGCTGTAACTTATCCTCTTTTTACCTCTGAAAATAGGACAAGGATAAGTACCAGTTTGGTAAGACAAAAATATTTTTCCGGGCTGGTCAAGTAGCCTATCTGGAAAAAATAAGGGCAGATAAGTTGAGAGCTGCCTGTATCCGCATCCAAAAGACGATCCGGGGCTGGCTGATGAGGAAGAAGTACATGCGCATGAGGAAGGCTGCCATCACCATCCAGAGACACGTCCGAGGGTACCAGGCACGATGGTAAGCAGTGCTCATGGGAAATCCCACACCAGCCTCAATTCACATCCATTTAAGTAGGGCATTTAAATTTGTTTTCTCCTTCCTTTACTGTCTGAGAGGAAATGATTTTCCATGGAAATGAAGGAAATTGAATATAATGAGTGTGTCTGTCCTGCCTGATTTTGACCTTCCTGAGAGGACAGTAGCACCCTGGCTGTATAATGCTTAGAATAGTACATTATTATTGGGAGCAGAGAACAAGTACTAGGAGATATGTTGCAGGTGAGGTAAAGCAGGACTTTAGTCTGAGTCCTTAATGCCCAGTTTCCATGTGCCCTTCCAGCTGGGTCTGTCCTGCTGGAGAAACCATTCCTCATCCAGGGTGCAGCTCTGAATGGAGATACATCAGTCAGTGCTTTCTTTGGATTGACTTCTGAGGGATGGCCATGGATGGGCCAGAGAAAAGGGTGGAGTACAGGTGATATTGTTCAAAGACAAGATGGTGATGAAGACTGTAAGAACTGACCTTTGGAAAGACACTTATGTTAAGATGCTTTGTAATTGTCTTACACAGAGAGCCAAGAACAAGCAAACTTTTTCTACAAGTTGAGGTTAGGAGATCTGGAAGATGACACAGTGGAAACAGCTTTAAAGGTGATGAGAAATTAAGCTGAGTTTGTCTTGTCAGTTCTACAGTACAGTTCTCAGAGCAAGTGAAAATGTTTCCCAGTAAAGCCTTGCAAGCTTTCTGTTAATTTGTCGTTCAGTTGTACGCCACATAGTAGAATAGCAAGTAAATATTCTGTATTACTGACAGTGTTAAGAAGAAACTGAAGATATAGGATGTAAAAAAAACCAATAGCATTCAAGCACTGGAACATAATTACAGGTATTATTTGTAATCTTTTTCTTGCTAAGCTATGCCAAGTTCCTGCGGAGAACACGAGCTGCCATCACTATCCAGAAGTTCCAGCGCATGTATGTGGTGCGCAAAAGATACCAGCGCATGCGAGCTACTACCATTGCTCTTCAGGCTCTCCTGAGAGGCTACATGGTCAGAAACAAGTACCAAATGGTAAGAAATTGTAAGCTCTTCTTCACTCTTCACTCTAGCTTTATTTCCACATACCTTCAGGATAAAGCTGCTCTGTGGTGTCCCGTTGGGAATCTGAAATGTTTGCGTGCGTGCTGTTATAATGCATGAACGAGATACCAGAGCATGGATTGAGGGACAGCACCTGGAAATTAGAAGGATCTGATATTGCCTTCAATTAGCCTGTCATTTTAGAGATATTTTCGTTGTCATCTACTATGGATGTACCTAGACTTTCCGTGCAGTCAGTGGAGAATCTAACAGGGATTTACAGTATTTCACACTTTTTCATTTGTTATATAGAATGTTGAGGCACTTAAAATAAATACTGAAGATGGCCTTGTATTTATCTGCCTCCATGAGTCCAAATCATAATTGTTTACATCATTGTACCTATGTGATGCTCTACTGTTCCTCCCAGTCCCTAACTGGTAATCTGAAAAGGCTGACAGAATATACTGAAGGAGACTAATTTTAGCAAAGAATAGGAGGTTGAAACTTATGCATGGGTGGGGCTTTTTTTGTTCTAATTTTTTAATATATTGATGTTGGTTTTGTTTGGGGAAAAAATCAATATGAACATGTCCTAGTGATATTGATAATACTTTCCTGATTATGCTTGATAAAAAAATAATTCAATAGAGAAATTAGAATTTGGTCTTCAGTGGTTACAGGGCTGGAAACAGATTTATGATTCAAAATGCAAAATGCCAACATGTATGATGGCAGTTTTGTCTACATGAATTGTTTTGACTAGACTCAAAAGTCAGCCTATGTTTCTCTGAAAAAGTAGCTGAAGGAATTCTGGTTTTTGATGAGCAGGTAGATACTGAAGGCACGCAACCAAAAACCAGCTGATGCTTATGTTCTATATCTTTCTCTTTTATATTTGAAGTTTCTGTATCTTTTTCATTTGTATTAAAGTTGCTTACACAGTCACATGTGAGCGTGTCTAAATTATGGAATTCTAACATACACTAACCACAAAGTTGGAAAACAAGTAATCCTTGGTAAGAATTTCTTAGTAGTAGACCCCTATGTTTGACTTCTGTTCTTTTGTGTGGGTATCTACTCGCCTTTTTATTGAAATTCTTAGCATTTTCATTATTACAAACCATATTTTATGTTGTGAGATTATATAAGATGTGTTTTTAACAGTGGTCTGACAGATGTGACGAAGTGACACATGGGTCACAGCAATAGGTGACCTAAAAGCCGTGGTTAGGAAAATAGGAGATGTTTCTCTGTGCCTGGTTAGTCCTATGAGTAATACACACCCCATCTGTCTTGGAGCATGGAGTTTAATAAACCTGTTATATTTCCTCTTAATAGAGATGGCAGGTTTCTGGAGGAGTCCCCGTAAGGGGTGGTCAGACTTGCCTGTCAGGAGGATCCCCCTCGAGCGGTGAATTGTTCACCACAGTAAAACATGACAGTCTGACAAGTGCCCCTGCGGTGTGCTGTGTATGTGTGGTCCTCCTGAGGTGGAATTTTATTAAAGCTGAGGTACAGGGATGGTCAGAGAGAGAAGCACAGGCTCTGTGTGCCGTGGGAAGGTAAACACGGTTGTCCTGAAGTTTGTGACGATTGCAATGAGTGAAACCGAAGGTTGCCCTGTGACAGGACACCTGGGCTGAGCAGTGACTCTGCCAGTAATGTGTGGTACACGTGTTGTTCCTTAGGATTGTGAAAGGTACCTGTTGTTGTTAGAAGAGAGGGCATATGTTGAGTCACGTGGCCAGTGCAAGGAATTTAAGATGGTTGAATCATCTGTTTCACACGTCCTGGGGAGAGCTTCTTCCTGAGACATTGCGATGTGCTTCTCTGCTTGAGAAGGAGTTTAGTTCCTCCATAGCTTTTACATAAGCTTTCCTGGTAAATTAAGTGACTTTTCTGATCCTCTCTCCCTACATTGGAGTGGCTTGCTTCCTCACTGGATTATATGAGTGCAAGAATTCACTGGCAGATGAGGACCATCCTTACACGATGGAGGTATTTTACAGGACTTGTTGCTTTCAAACTTGAGGTGAAAGTGTTGTTGAAAGGCAGTTGTATTCAAGTGTTCAGGCACCTGCAGGGAACCTGAAGGAGTGTTCCAGAAAACATATAAGAAGGAGGAGTGCCAGCTGCATGGCAAGCAGTCAGACAGACTTTGGCTTTTGACCTTGCTGTGCTTCTCAGAGAGCTGCTTCCTTACGTTGGTGTGCTGTTTATCTGGGTGCTGGTATTTCAAGTCTTGTTTTTAATTCAGAAATAAATGCTAAGGGAGAAATTATGTATATCTTATAACCTTACCACTTTACCAGTGAATTTTAAATTCATTGATCTGAAACTGTAACGCTTCTAACACATTGCAGTTCATTTGCTAAGAAGTATAAAAGAAAATAAAGTTGTTGTTACCTAACTAATTTGTCTTATCAGCTTCATGGTAAATCAGTGTAAGACTTTGAGCTTTGTATGATCTTTGAGCCATCAAATCCAAGCATTAACATGAAATCTTTAATAGTTTTGTTCTTTAAAATAAACTGTTTAATTTGCAGAAGCTTTATTAAGTGAACTCTAATGCTGTCAAAGTCCCAGAAGCCTTATGGGTATGGGCAGGCTCTCCGATCACAACTGTGGTCTGCTAGAATTCAGATGCTCCAGACCTGGGGGATGTCTGACTGAATTTGTTGGTGAAAGATCCAAAACCAACTAGAAGACTCTTCCTAGTGAAAGTCTGTGGCTAACACACTGATAAAGGTTGCTGGCATTCTTGACTGTTTCATGTTAAAAGTTATTTTAAAAAAATATTACCTTTTTTTTTTTTAACACCTCAAAGCTATGGTTGAAATTTCTGCCATCAAATAAGTAGGAATTATTAAAATATA
Source organism: Pipra filicauda (assembly GCF_003945595.2). Taxonomy (NCBI): domain Eukaryota; kingdom Metazoa; phylum Chordata; class Aves; order Passeriformes; family Pipridae; genus Pipra; species Pipra filicauda. Next base: position 3,184,542 of record NW_024104976.1, on the reverse strand, counting down.
AATTTCTTATGAAAATAAACAGAAATTTTTCCATGCTGGCAAGTCTAAGATATGACAAAAAAGACAACAAAAAATCAAAACAAAATAAACACAAACAAACAAAACAAAAGCCCCAGACTTTTCAACAACTGTCACAATTTCTTCCAGGTTCTGGTGTGTACTGGCTGCATTGAATATCGAGTGTGGTAATTTTAAACTTTGCATTGATGAACCCCATGCAGCATATGTCAGTGATTCAAAAATGTTTAAGATAAAGATGCAGTAAAAAAAAAAAAAAAGGATTATATTTGTAATCCTGCCAACAGGTACCATGTATTTTTGTAATTAGCTGGCATCTGACATCAACACAAAGGAATGCCTGGTGCTTCAGTGTGCCTCCAGTTCTTTCTTACCATGTTTTTCCTTCTGGTTCCCTTTCATTTTGCTCCTTTTCGTTTTCCATATTACAGTCTTCTTTTCCTCTTCTTTTTTTCTTTAAATTAATTCCATTTCGTGTTACTCTTCATCAGAATTTTCTCTTTGCAGGCTGAGGTGTATCTATGTACATCACCTTTACACCCCTCGTCATGGTGTCTGTTTAACTGCACAGGTGTCATTTGGAGCACTAACACCCCTTGTCATGTTTTTTTCTTGACTGTAGATGCTTCGGGAGCACAAGACTGTTATTATTCAGAAGCATGTGAGGGGCTGGCTGGCCCGACTGCACTACCGTCGGATCTTGAAGGCCATTGTTTACTTGCAATGCTGTTACCGGCGCATGATGGCCAAGAGGGAGCTCAAGAAACTGAAGATAGAGGCCCGCTCTGTAGAACGCTACAAGAAGCTTCACATTGGCTTGGAGAACAAGATCATGCAGCTGCAGCGAAAAATTGATGAGCAGGTAAAAGCTCCCTGGCCTCAGGGAAGATGTGTCAAAATCTTGATTACCTTTCTCAGCAGCGCTGTGGGAATTCACAGAATGCAATGAATTTTCATTGTAAGGGCTCAGTTCTCTCTTCTGATAAAGAATAGTGATAGAAGGAGAGACCGCAGCAGAACTTTGACAGTCAAGCATCCATTTTTGTCTCTCAGCAGCACTGAGAGAAAACATCTGCTCCTTTAACGCCAGTATTTCATTTGAAGTACGTCAGTTGCTCTGTTTAAGGGAAGGCGAGGTGATCCTGTTTGACGTGTGTGGGCTCTCCAACCGATTTTATTTTGGGATGTGCAGGCTTAGAGGCTGGACTATTCTGTCACCTCCATCAAGCAATTCTGCAGAAGCAGACCAAAACCTTTTTGAAATGGGGAAGCTGCTCTTTTGCTCCCCTGTCTGGGTATATTCTGTAGGGAACAAAAAGGCTCACTTAAACCAGAACCTCTCCAACAGTTGCTCTGTCTGTGTTGTGTTTTGCAAAGAACAAAGAGTACAAATCTCTGCTGGAGAAAATGAGCAACCTGGAGATCACGTACAGTACGGAGACAGAGAAGCTGCGGAATGATGTGGAAAGGCTTCGGATGAGTGAGGAGGAGGCCAAGAACGCCACCAACCGTGTCATCAGCCTTCAGGAGGAGATTGCCAAGCTCCGCAAGGAGCTGCACCAAACTCAGTCGGAGAAGAAGACCATCGAGGAATGGGCAGACAAATACAAACACGACACCGAGCAGGCACGTATGGGGTCTCAGGTGCATGGGGACATTTACAGAGGCCTGGTGTCCACTCAGGTTTTGCCCAGGCTTAATTGCTTCAGTTGTGTGGCTGGTATTTTTACTGTGTTTTTAAGCAATGTTATACCTGTACAATCCTAAATAGGCTTGATACCTAAATGACTGCAACTATGGTAGAAGAATATGCTCAATCCATATACTGTATGTAATATATGTATCCAATCTATTCAGATTTTGATATTGAAAGTATTTGCAAATCCAAATGCTTAAGCACTCTGAATTAGAGGTAGTGCATTCATAAAAAGAAATCATTTTACCTACCTAGAGAGAGTAATCACATAGGTATCAGAAATCCCATACTCAGTATTCAAAGGTACTGCCATATCCTACCTAATTTAAACAGCCAGCTTATTCAACACATGTATGTGTGCACAGTCTAGTTCAACAGGTTTCAGCTAACCTCTTATCTTTGCTTTAACCACAAACATATCAAACAGGTTGTTTCCTGGCAAGAGTACTTGCTGATAATGGTGCAAGGGTTGAATGTTGGAAGAACCAATCCATCATTATGTGATGCTGCTGTGATATATTTCAAGATCAGATAAGCATAAGGAAAAATATTAATTGATTAAGCAAAGTGAATGCATAGTAACCAAAATCAGAGACAAATTAGTAATTGGCAAACCTGGGTACTGGTAAAGTGGCACAGCTTTAGGGCAGAGGCAAGATGGTAGATTGTGATGTTAGCCAATGCAATAGAATATACAGAACTACCAAATGTGTAACTATTTTGTGAGTATTTCTGTTTTAATGAACCAGTTACATCCTTGGGACTTTACTGAAAAATATATGGCACTGTGGAGTGGTTCAAGGCAATTTTGGCATCTGATCAGAAATGCAGTGCAGAACATACAGGGAAATCTGCAGTGTGACATATTTAAGAAATGTAATTTGGGCCATGAAGATATAACTTAGTTCACCAGTTTCATTCTCTGAAGAAAAGTTTAAGTATTTGAACTGTTAAAGATGTCATTGCTATTAGAACTATTGATGAAAGGTGAACTGCATTCTGAGTCAAATATTTTACTCTCTTTCTCTAGCTGGTATCGGAGCTGAAAGAGCAGAACACATTACTGAAAACAGAAAAGGAGGAGCTGAACCGCCGCATCCATGACCAGGCGAGGGAAATAACAGGTTGGCTCTGCTCTCTTCATTCAGACTTTCTGCTTCGGGTTACCGTGTTAAGCAACACTGTACTGCATAGATTGGGCTAATTTGCCTTAGTTTGCTTCCCTTTTTGGTCTAGTGGTTTCATTTTTGTGTTTTAAGAGCTCGCATCAGAATTATTTACCACTTGAATTTCCATGAAATCCTAGGAGTTTGGGGTCTTTTTTTGAGGGGTGATTGCTCCAAAGCAATTCAGTTTTAAAAAAGGAGGCTCTGATATTTAATACAGTTGATCTACTACAACTTTTCTGGATGCTGTGCCTGTAGAAGCATCCAGGAAGGCATAAACTCTAGATGTGAAGACTGTGGTGGAGGGAGCTGTGATGAGAGGGGTCAGTGCATGTGAGGCGTAAAGCACCTCACATGCAGCACAGCATGTGAGGCTAATGCAACACAGCAAACAGTGGGCTAACACCCCTTCTTCCTACCTCCGGAATTACTAGAAGGTATCATCAGAATGACTAACTTGACTGAGTGAGCCCTTCTGTGGTTACCACAGAATAATGCCTTGGCCCTTCGTATTTTTGGCTAAATGTTTGCCTACAGAAGCACAAACACCATCTTCAAACATCAGGCTGTTCCGCTGGTGCAGACTTGCCTGTACCTCCAGCATGGATGCACTGCATGGTGGGTAGAGCTGGAATTCTCACTTTGGATTCCTGTTCTCTGTGACAGAGTCGATGGAGAGGAAGCTTGTGGAGGAGACAAAACAGCTGGAGCTGGATCTGAATGACGAGCGGTTACGGTACCAGAACCTGCTGAATGAGTTCAGCCGTTTGGAGGAGCGGTATGATGATCTCAAGGATGAAATGAACTTGATGGTGGTGAGTGGCTCAACATCTGAGAAACCATAAGCTGTTCACAACCGTGTTTAGGCAGAGTCTAGTGGGATAGGTTAGTAACTGAATCTGCTGTCAGCTGTGTGGTGGTTACCTGTACCTGAAAAGAGAGTTTGTCCTTTTAAATGCTGATTACTTAGATTAGTTCAGCCAAAACAAATACATTTACAATTTGTTGTTGACTTTAAAAAAAAAAATAATTAATTGTCACATCTCTGACAACACTAAATTTCTGCTGTGACTTTGCTAGTGGTATTGCTCATGCTGCTGCCCTTATTTTGATTTGAAGTTTGTTCACATGTCCTGGAGTTGTTTGTACCACCTTCATCCAGTGTTAAATTTTAAGTAGTTCTAGGAATTTATGTGTCAGGAAGAAAAAATATTCCTCAATAGAATGTCTAGGAAGTTAGAGAATTGCTGCCTGTGCTTCCTGTAAATGGAGCTTTTCTTTCCCAGGAAGTGCTGCACTGTTGCCTGATTCTGCTTTCTGCAGCAGTTCTTGATGGTGTAGTATCTGACCTATCTCCATAGATTTGATTGTGAACTGCATCTCAGAGGTTTTAGGTAGCATGAGAGACCAGAATCAAAAATCTTTTCTTATAAATTTTAATAGCTCTGAAATAACACCAAACATTACAAGCTAAATTACAGGTTGTGAAGAGACAGTTACAGGGAAAACCATACAGTGGTATTGATTTGTTTCATTTGCACTTCAGAGCATCCCCAAACCTGGACACAAAAGAACGGATTCAACTCACAGTAGCAATGAATCTGAATATACTTTCAGCTCTGAGATCACAGAAGCAGAAGACTTACCAGTGAGGATGGAGGTAATGTTAAAAATCCCCACAACTTCTTATTGTTCCATGGTTGAACTCATTCCTCTCTCTTTTTTTTCATAAGTGTTTCTGAAAACCATATCCTTATATTGAGATATCTAATGCTTTAATCCAACTTTTTCCATTTCTTTTGAGAAAACACTCATTCCCTAGTTAGTTGTGATCCTGTGTAAAAAGGCTTTGTCAAAGTATGCTTTGAATTCCTCTTTGCGTTACAGTACACATAGATTAGATACTTGGCCATCCAGTTGATTTGCATGTGAAACATTTGCTTGTCAGTGTTGGTAAGCACAATCACTTCTTCAGCACAAAGTGGGAATTTAGAAAACCAGTGAGACTTTCCTGAGGAGTCTGCATACTGTATATTCAAGGATTAAAACTGGCAAGCCGTATTTTTATTAGCTACATGGAATGAGTTTCCTGTTAGGGATGAGAAACTCACGTTGGATCAGTTTTCCTCTAGTTCATAGAGATTAATAAAACTCCCAGAATGTACTATTCTTTTGCATATGCAGTGATACAAATCCCAGGATACTGAAAAATGTGCAGAAAGATTACTCTCTTGATTCAGCTAATGAATAACATTCATGAATAATTTGTGATGCAACTCCAAGCCATTGCTTAGTCTTTCCAAGATAACTCCCCCTTTTGGCCCTTCCCAGAGCAGCGGGACTGCTAACACAGAGCCCTCAGGTTGGTGGTCTGGCTGTCCTTGGCACTTTGCAGACTCAAAGCTTTTTCTGTGCATTCTGGAGATCTTCTTAAATGTGAGCAAGAGCACAGCACGCTCTGTTTGCCCTCTGCCTGGGATAGGGATCTCCAAGAGCTGCTTTTGACAGCCTCTGTCATTGCCGCTTTTGAAAGCCTCCGCAGAGAATTATTTTCTACTCTGGATGCAAATCCCTGACGCATTGATGTTGGCACAGATCCTGTGCGGAGTCTTTCATAACGTGCCTTCCCACTTATATTTTTCACTTTGTGTAATTGTTCCAGAATGATGCTCCCTACCTTCATGGATAGCCAGGAAAAGGACAGTGTGACTACACGTGGTTGCATTTCACGTATGAGCCAAACGTCATCTTTGCCTTTGGCTAATAGACTTACTGAATTGCTGTTCTAGAGCCAGTTTGGGGTTTTAGAATATGAATGAAAAGGATGAACGCAAGAGTGAATGAATGCAGAACTGTATTTGTTTAACCCCTTAACATTTCAAACTCCAGTTTGACTCTAGACCAAAAATATAGATTAATTATTCAAAACCACATTAAAAAACAGAGTCCACCTCAATGCAAACCAGTAAAGCCAGAAAACTCAAAGTGTGTTTTCTTTTTCTGAGCTGTTGGTGTGGTTTATGACTCTTCCCCTCAACAGTAAAAGGAGATGAAGTGGAAATGGCTGTGCTTGCTTGTCTGCTTCAGTCATTAATATTAATTTCCTAGTTCCTTTTTTAGGCTTTAAAATTTTATGGTACAGTTCATAGTAAATACTTTGATCTTCTCAGTACATAAAGTACAAAAAGGCTGATGGACAATTTCTAATGCACCTTCAGAGTGCAAATGCTGGTCCTTGCCCAGAAAAATGGGAAGAAGCTAGTGGATTAGGTTCAGAACAGGCTGTATAATTACCATAATAAAAGGAAAAGGGCATAAAGTATATTTTCTGGTACTTATTTTTTGTGTCACATCCCACTAAATTAACCTGTAAATCACCAGAGAGATTTCTCTGTAGCTGAAGAAGTTACTACAGAAATAATTTGAAACTAAAAACAAACAAACAAAAAAGTTGTTTCCAGGTGAGTCTAACCACAGACTTTCTTTTTCTTCTTTCCCCCCTCCAAACAAGTAAGACTATAAGGTATGCTTAGTTATAGACCTCCTGTCTGCTAGGTAGTCTCTAGTGCTTTCTTTTGTTAGGCTTTAGGCTTAGAAACATTTTCTATTACTAGAACCTTTTTTTAAAATAGCGTTTGATAGCAGATAAAATATTTTAGATAGTCAAGTCTCAGAATAAAGCAATATTTCTGTGTTCCTCTCTTTCCCTAGTCTGTTTCCCATCTTTACTCACTGTTATGCTTCCTTGTCATGTGGAAGGGGAAAACTTCTTGACTTCCTTCTGTTCTTTCTAAAGCAGGAACCAAGTGAGAAAAAGGCACCGCTGGATATGTCTCTGTTCCTCAAACTGCAGAAACGGGTTACAGAACTGGAGCAAGAAAAGCAATCCCTGCAGGATGAACTGGACAGAAAGGAAGAACAGGCTCTTCGTGCTAAAGCTAAGGTGGACTCCTTCTTGCTGATCAAATGCTGACACCAGTGTCCCTTCATGTGAAACAGTAGCTGTGTGAATGCTGGCTGGCTTTTTTACTAAATCTTCATCGTCCGCCAGTACCTGCTTTATTTAATGACAAGTTTTATACTGGTGCTTAGTTCTAGGGACTGGTTATTTAGTTTTCCAAGGTCCTTGAGATCCTCTGATTGAAGTCAACAGCAGCAAAAAGTGCTTGGGACTTCACTTAAAAAAAAAAAAAAAAGGCTGTTTTTGTTAAGGAAAAGCAGTATGGAAATCTACTTAAATGTTGGGGAGAATGAGTAATTGTGCATTTTAGGCAGAAGTGTTTCAACCAGGATGCAGAGCCAAAGCAGTGGTCTTAGACATGTTTAGCAAATTATAATTTAAATTCTCCTCTGATTTAGTCTCCATGAGTTCTTATAAAATTATGAAACCAGTTTTGCCAATTGGTTCTCACTACTTTTGTACCAGTGAATTTCCTTAGCATGCTGGGATTCATCCTGCCCTCTTTCATTACCAGTGACAGTAGTGTGATTTGTATGTGATTTTATTTATATTAGCCAATTATGTGTCATAAACTCATAATTAAATGAAAAGAGACAAAGGCAATATTCAAACTAAAGCACTTAGCAGTACCAGAATGAGTGTTTTCCAGTTTTATAGGAAAATCATTTCAGCTCCCTTTCCTTTTCCTGCCTCCACTAAATCAAAGAATAGAAGGGATTGAATTTTTAGTTTTCACACTTGTTTTCTTTCATAGGAAGAAGAAAGGCCTCCGATGAGAGGTGCTGAGCTGGAGTATGAGTCACTCAAGGTAACTCTAAAACAGAGTTTTCTATTATTTTCTAGTGAAACTCTTGCCACCAATTGTATGTGCTGGCATAGGTAATTACTTCAGCCCTTCTGTTTCTGAATATTAGCTGGAGAAACTAGAACAAATATTCCCCAACAGTCATTTCATTGCAGGACTGCTCCTTTTGAGGTGTAGGATGTGTAGCTTGGGCTACAAAACAAAAAGATCCCCTAAACTAGGGGGAGTTCTCTGTTGAAGCACTTAGTACAAATTGCAAGTTAATTTGAGCAAAAATACAGCAATAAATGTAGCCCTCTTTTTCAAAAATATTATTTAAATTAATGCATATCTTAGACCACTAAAACTGCAAATATTTTCTAATATCCCTGAGTAATCCAGAATCTTCTTAACTTGATGACTACTATTTGTTGTGAACTTTATTTCTTTTTCTTAAGGGGAGAATAAGAGGGAAAAGGGATTGGTAATTTTTTTCCCATCAAATCTGTTTGATTCATGTGTATGTGTTCTGGTTTTGCACTTCAGGCAGGAGGTTAGCCCAGTTAGTGAAATCCTCCCAGGCACTATTGACCGTAGTCAAGAGGCAGGGATACAGGAGGGATTGATTGATTTGTTGCAGTTAGTCATCATTTTTTACCATTTTTATCCATAGTTTTGTACTTGTGAGTTATAGTTATGTTGCAACACTGCTGGGTGACAGAATTGTCCCTATTTCTTGCAGCGTCAAGAACTTGAATCTGAGAATAAAAAGCTGAAGAATGAGTTGAATGAGCTGCAGAAGGCCCTCACAGAGACACGAGCTCCAGAGGTAACTGCCCCTGGTGCCCCTGCATACAGAGTCCTCCTGGACCAGCTGACCTCAGTCAGTGAAGAGCTCGAAGTACGCAAGGAAGAAGTTCTCATCCTGAGGTCTCAGCTTGTTAGCCAGAAAGAGGCTATTCAACCCAAGGTAAATCCCAGTCACAGTCAGCTTTACTGCGTGGTGAAGTTACATTGCATCACTGACTGTGTTAATTTAATAGCATGCCTGAAAGGGCAGAAGAAAATGGTGTGGGTTTGAAAGCCTTTTTAAGTTAATCTGTTGGTCCACTCAAATTGTGACAGTCTGAATTGGGAGATTGGATTAGTAAACCAATTTGGGGTTTCTCTACCAACATTCATGTAAAGGTGTACAAGCTGTCAGGTACCAAAGTCTGGCCAGGGTCCCCCAAGACTTCTTTAGCAATGCAGAAATAATTCTCATTTGGAGCAGTGTCATTTCTCTACTATCTGTGTGGTTTGACTGGAAAATTTAAAGGAGTTCTTAGGAGCAATTTCTTCTAAATCTGTTTGGGATCAGAGATGCATGCAAATCAATAACATTTCATAAAGATGACCTATGAAGATATGTAAATTCTGTATTATTGCTTGATAGGTGCTCTGTGCTTTTATTGAGAAGAGTAGATTATGCCCACTGAAATGCTATCTTCTAAAAAGCTCCAATTCTGATGAGATAGTTAGGGAAGTAATAGCTTTGAAAATAAGAATCATTCAACCTGAAAATGTATCACGTAACTCAAAGAACTTGTAATTTCCATTGAACTGAGCTATCTAGTGTTTCATAACCACTGCAAGGAATGAACAGATATGTCATCTTTCCTTTGCTACTGCAAAGTTATATCTATATTTGTCCTAAATAAATTGGAAGTCTGTGATGCATGAAGGTGCATATATCTTGTTTTGAATGGCTAATTATAAAGAAAAAACTCATTTTTCTGCAATATTTAGAACATTGTAAAGAAATACTTAGAATATGTTATTCAAGGATTTACTATTTTTCTCAGCAACGATGGGATACAAGTGTTGATTTTATAGCAATTATGGGTATGAGGGAAACATGAAGGTGACCTGTGGGATGGCTTACAGCCAGTTTGCAGATAGCTTCTGCTTGTTAGGTTGAACAGCTGCAGAACAGACATATTTTATTTTTAATGATTTGTTTTTCTTCTTTCTTGCCTACCAATTTGATTGCCAGGAGGATAAGGTACACATATTCTTTTACAGTTATAAACCATTTTTTAAATGCTAAAAAATCCCTCAACGATACTCGAGCTGTGGTTTCCCTGCCTTTTAAGTAACCTACATGTATTTCAAGTTCTTGCACTTTACTTTGCTGTTACTGAAAAACTTTTCTCATAATTCTGTGTCCCCCACATCCCTATCTTCAGGGTCCATGCAAGGAAACAATTACTTCAAAACAAGCAGGTTTAATAATTTTGAACTGTTGTTTTATGGGAACCTGAACATGAAAGGATTGATTTAGGAATTGGTCTAGTCAGCTCCATCAATGCTTCTTGCTGAATATGTCTGGGGAGTAACAGCATTGTGATCCAGGAATCAGACCTCTGTTAACTTGCAAGATCCACAAATTTCACAACAAGAAAAAAGTCTATGGTACAAAGAAGTACCTTTCTTTGGAGTGTTTGTTATCCTTGACATGCAACAGACATTATGGACTCACACTGTGATCTGCAGATATTGGAGAGGAATTGCTGCATGTTTGACTAGAAAATGTAGTTGAATACATAGTATTTAGGAGTATGACAAACTGAACTGCTCTAAATGAAAGATGTTCAGACTGTTAAAGCTTGATAGATTGGCTGATGAGATATAGCAGTTTTACTGTGTGGTAAATTAATAGTAGAAGAACCCAAAGATCTTGTAATCATGTTGGGAATAACTGTTTGAGGAGCTTACATATTTTATTAGTTTTGATATTAGATAGCAGAAATCATACTAGAAATGGAGATCTAGGCTCCGAAATTTATGTCCACAAAGTTGTTATTTTAAATACTTTGCAAACTGTGCTCAGGAAAATAACATCTGCTTGTTTTGAAAGTCAAAAAGGAAGGTCAGAATTCCATCTCTTATGTTCATTAGAGTCCTGTAGTTCCACTGTAAGTATTCCACAGCGATGACTCAGATCAGACTGGCCGAGGTGACTGTAAACACCTATTAAGTATTTCAGGTTTTACTGAAGAAAAGCAGAAGTGCCATTGTAAATATTAAAACTGAAACAAAATGGTACTACAATGCTCTCTAGCTTAGGAAATCTCAAACCCTCGTAAATTATTTCCAGCTTTGACAGAGTACTTAAAATATATGAAGTGAGAAATAGACCTTATTTATGAGATTTGAAAGACTCCATGCAAGGCTGTGTTTAAGAAATATTAATAGAATTAAGCTGGCAAAATCGTTCTTCAGTTTCAGTATTAGCAGCTGTTTCTGGTAATTTGACATAAAATGAAAATTCATCATTTCTTCAAATTTATTTTGTTCCTTTTACATGCTGAACAAATGAAAAAGGATTAATGCATGTACCCACTTATTAGACAGTCTGATATTTGACTCTGTTGCATGCATTTATTTTGAAAGATACACCAAATAGACATAGAAATTATGGACCAACCTCCTGCTCAGGTACCCACACTGATTTTAATGTGGCTACTCAAGGATTAGTGTTCCACGATGATAAAGTGAAGAAAACATAGATTCAAAGAGCAGTTTTGTTGTTTAAACTTACTGTGGAAATCATCATTCTTTTTCCAGAATACAATGACAGATGCTACACTCCTCTTGGAGGATGTACAAAAGATGAAAGACAAAGGAGAAATCGCACAGGCATATATTGGACTGAAGGAAACAAACAGGTACAAGTTCTCTTTCTTTAATCTGTGATCAGTTGGGATCTGCTGTGACACTGCGTGTATCGTGTTCAGTAAGTTCCATCCATGTATGTCTAGATACTCAGAGAACACTCACAGGTGGGGTTATAATTTGATTTGATTAGTAAAATTGTTGTATGCAATATTTGAAAGGATTTGGAAATAATGGGGAAGTGCAAAATCAAGCTTTCTGGATTTCCGTCTTCTTAGCCTTTAATTGCTGCATTGCCCAAACCTGGGTGCCGTTCCCCAGGGTGGTTTGTTACCCTCTGTACCGCAGTGGTCACAAGAGTCTGTCACAATACGTTTATTGTAACAGCACGAAATACTGTAACCAGTTGGGCTGTCACTGAGAACTGAATTTCATTATTAAGAAGAAAAACACATAAACAGAAAAAGTAATTTGCTAAGTTGTTTTAGAGAATTTTTTGTTTCTCTTTTGTAGTAACTTAGTGTGTAATATCTTTAAATGTCACCTCATCACCATCACATATATCTCTTGTATTTTTTTAAACACGTTTCTTGAAAGGCAATCTCCCCAGGACTATCATATGCTGAATGAGGACGGAGAACTTTGGCTGGCTTATGAAGGGTTAAAACAAGCCAACAGGTTACCAGACTTCTCAGAATGTTTTTTTTTCTTTATTTGCATCTTCTTGTCTAGCTAACTGTGCCCCTTGCTATGGGTTTGCTTTAGCTACAGTACTTCTATTGCTTTAATGGTTAGAAAAAAATGCAACACAAACTATACAAATTAAAAGAGTTTCCTCAAACCTAGTCCCTAAACCTTTTTACTTGTCAGGTTTTAGCATTTAAAAATTAAAGATGGTGGAACAACCAATACATAATTCATAAGAATACTTGCACAAAAATAGACTGTAAAATACCAGAAGCTCCACAACTGAAAATATTTGTAGCCATGTATTATTTGTCTGCCTTTACACCAGATTTCCAAATTGATGTTCCTTACAGATTTTCAGCCTAAAGAAGTACCATCATTTTAGTAATTATAAAACTATTGTTTAAGCAGCTTCAGTGTACTGTTAACTTTCAAGCAGAAATGAATCTTAGTCTCCTTGTTGTGACTCAAGTTCAGTAAATTAAACATTCTTCTCCCATGTCTCCCTGTGCCACATCCAAAACGTAAGTCACGAAATAACCAAGAAACAGAAGTAATCTTTAGTGCCTCGAGGTGCTGCCCAGGCCTCAGTGCAGTCACTGAGATCCGCACACTGGAATGGGTGAGAGTCACCTCCTCAGGAAATGCAGCTCTGGCTCCCTGTGCACATCTGTGCCCCATGTCCATACCCTTGTCCCAGACTTCCAAAATGGTTCCTTGTCCTGCATTGACAACTAATTCAATAGTTCAGCACTGCCGATGTTCTTCATTGTATGCGTTTGGTAGCAGTAACTACAGAAGGTGATATTTTGCAAGGAGTGCTACTAACTAGTCTTTCCTTTTCTTGTGCTAACAAATTCTACACCTAACATTGTTGTGTAAGCCTGTGAAGACCTAACTTGCAGTAAGTGTTCTGCAGAGCAGGATGGGAATTTGTTTGCTCTGCACCTCTTGCTTCTTGTCCTAGCACTGTAGGGACAAGAAGCTTTATATTAAATGGCAGAGCCGTGCAGGTAAATGACTGTTTGCCCTTACGTGCCTGATCAGTCTGGTTACTAATGAATGTTCTTGCCTTATGCATATTTAAACCCTGAAAGATTGTCTAATTGAACACTGGTAGTCACTAGTATTGTCATTTCCTGTGTGTGTATGTACGAAATGATGATTCAGAGCACTTGGACAGTGCCTTGGAAGCAGGAGTAGATCCACCCAGCACTGCTCAGGAGGAGGCTGGTACACATTATCCCTGTTTCACATGAGAATATTTTAAGATGTGATGTGCCCAAGGGGAAAGAGCAGGTCAGTGGTGAGGATACACAGAGCTCCCAGATTCCAGTCCTGAGTTTGGTTCTGTTGCTGACCTTTTGTGCACTAAGGACAACCCTTTGCAAAATGTTGGCTTTAATGTAAAAATAAAGATCGTTTATGTGCATTTGCAATTAAATGGTTTCTGACTGAAAAAGTTAACTCTAAAAATGTTGTCCTTTGTTAATAATGCAGGGTGCTAGCTTAAGCAAACACAGTGTCATCTTCATCTTAGATTATTTGATTTGTTTAGAGGTAAAACCTCTTTAGAGCCCCTTTAAAAGCAGTGACAATCTGTGAAGAGTTAGCTTTACATTTATTGCCACAGTGGCACCATGCCCAGTGTGTGTTCAATCAAGGGAAATGCAAAGCAGTGCCACAATTAGCTTCTCTCCCTCTCCACTTTTTGATCATGCAAACTTAATTTAATTAGAAGGCATACTGAAGGGTTTAAAGAGTACTCTGCCTTTTTCATTTTCCTTTGCAAGCCATGGCTAATTGTTCCTGAGCAGCAGCTAAAGCTTTACACTCCCTCTGAGAATTGGGGATGCAACTTTCTGAGTGTGTTCACACAAACTGTTGCTCAACCTCCTTAGGCTGCTGGAGTCTCAGCTTCAGTCGCAGAAGAAGAGCCACGAGAATGAACTGGAATCGCTGCGAGGTGAGATCCAAAGTCTGAAGGAGGAAAACAATCGCCAGCAGCAGCTCCTGGCCCAGAACCTACAGCTGCCTCCAGAGGCCCGGATTGAAGCCAGTCTGCAGCATGAGATCACCCGGCTGACTAATGAGAACTTGGTAAGACAAATGCTGCTGCAGGAGCAGGCCAGGGGACTTACTGACTTGCCACACCTGTAGGTTCTTATCACTTTTCAGATGGCAACTTCCTGTAAAAAAATTGCACGAGGGTTAGTGGGTTTTTTGTGTGTAAGCTAATGGGAGAGAGAGACTTGTGATTGCTCAGGACATAATAATGTTTCAGGGAATTTGTTTGAAGTTTGGAGCATGGAGAAAGCTTGTGGATCCCAGCTTTCAACCAATGAGTTTAATCATGGCTAAATGGTTGGTGTCCAGCAAAGTCATAAAAGCTATTAGTGCCAAGGAGTAACGTTTGGTCTGAAATATGTTAGTTTTTTATTTTGTTGGAAAATGCTGATGTAATTCTTTGACTAAGATCACTTTACTTCCCATTTCTCTCTTCCCTGCCTGAAGCAACACAGATAATCCACTGTGTTATGAGCTCCAGCTGTTCAGTATATTTTGAAAAAAGAAATAACTAGAGAAAAAGAAACTTGGTTAAAGTCACTTAGCTAATATTGGTATTCCTTGTTTACTGTCCAACATTTTTGTACGAAGGAAGAAAGGATTGGGTGAAACTCCTTGCCTTTCCCCATGTTCATCGTGCTTGGGCTACTTAATTTCTGGGGAAATTTTCCAAAGAGGCCTGTGTTAGAATATGATTGGCTTGATATTGGTAAAGGGAAACATGCTATTCACATGCTGTGAGTGTCATTGCTTCCTCTAAACAAGCCAAGGCAAAGTGTTTCCTGCTTACGTACATTACAGAAGTTATCATTGTCAGCCTCTTGTCTTAATGCCAAAGATTTTGAGGAAAGCATCAGATCATTCAGCTAATTGATACTGGAAAACTGATTGAAAGTAAATTATAAGTTTGCCTCAGCAGCAGCAGTCTCCCACTGGCAAAGGTAAATGGTGAATGTTTTTGTCTCCGACAGCTCAATCCTGCTGCTGAGTCATGTTACACTTTTTAGCCTTTTTTTCCCCAGAGACCTACTCATCACACTCTGTGTTCCCAAGACAAGACACAGTCATGTAATTATATCCCACAGGAGTTCTCTTTGTTTTCAAATACATCAAATGTAATTTTACTTGTTAAATATAGACTCAATTCCTTAGTGTTTCACTTCTGATGTTTGGGCATTGCAAGTCCACTCCAAGTTGGGTGTATGTTTCTGTTCCACTCCTAGCCCTGGAGTGGAAATAATTTACGGGCTTTCCAGATGTCATAGTAGAATTGTGGTGTTCACTGCAATCCCATCTTGATTAGCATAAGAAAATGTCCTGTCCTGATTCTCACAAAGGTTATATTCCAGGCTTTCACAGTGCTAGTACAGCCCATTTTTAAAAGATCTGACTGTTCTGCAACTCATCTGTATCAGCTTCTCTCTGGGAGATGCTGACATGGACACCACAACTAAGGCCCTAGACTACCTAAAAATAAGAGATTACTTGATCTTTTTTTATTCTGATTTAATCTATACAGTGCTTACTGAAGCTTCAGTGTCTCAAAGGGAGGGGGTAAAACAATCCTGTACCTGTTTTTACAGTTTTATGAGGAGTTGTATGCAGATGATCCCAAGAAGTATCAGTTGTACCGGATTTCACTTTACAAGCGGATGATTGTATGTAGATCACGTGAATCCTCTTTCTCTGTTGTCTCGGTCGCTGTTTCTGAAGCACTAATTGAAAAGCAGGCTGCCTCCTTTTCTCCCTTTCAGAGGAAATCCCCCTGCAGAGAGCTTCACGATGCCAATTACTTCCCTCACTGCTTTTTTTGTTAGTCTTAGTGTCCTTTGTGTAATCTGCGTCTCTTTTTGATGCACAGTTTTGTTACTAATACAAATCTTGCACTGTGAGCAAAGCCCTTTCTTTTTGAATACTGCTTGATACTGCCCTGAAAAAGAGATGCATGATGCAAAAGATGCTCAATTTTCAAAACTACTCTTTGGTTCAAAACTACTCTTTGGTTTAAAACTTTGATGCATTTAAATTCAGTTCAGCAAAGGACTGATCATACAGGTCCTTACCAAGGTGAATAATGCCAGCAATATAGTCATAGCCTGAGTTTGTTCTTATTTTAGTGTTTTTCAAAAATGCAAAATATGGACATTGATGACATTGGAAATAATATTTCCATAATAATTAAAGATAGCACCATATGTAAGCTTGAAAGAATATAATGTATGAGTTTACAGATCTTAATGAAATGTGAGATCTGTTCAATTTGTTTAGAGGAACCATAGAAAGCACTTTATTCTTCTCACATACTGGTGGTTCTGAAATCATATCCCTTCACTGATACATTTGAAACAGTCTGTTGAACTTACATGTATTTTTTTTATTAATTTCAAGAAAAATTGTTGTATCGACAATAAGTATATTGTGTTAGCAGGATTTCTGTTGTAGAATTGAATACTGCTTTGGATATGAAGCATGGTTCATGTCAACAGGCCTAATATCTTACTATTCAAGTATATTATATTAGGTTGTAAACTCTTTAGTACATGATTAAGAACAGTTTGTGCCTAATTCTAAGTTGTTGCCCATGCTGCCCTAATTTTTTTCAGTACTTTAGGGGAGATGTAGTTTCCCAGATGATGTTTTTGATGCAAGGAGTTCACGATCCCTTACATTCTTACCAGTGCCATGAAGAATCATCATGCTTATGAGATTTTTCTTTTAAGCTGCTTTCCAAAACTTAACCTGAAATGGCTTTCAGGTTTTTTGAGCTTGAGGTTTTGCTTCCTTTAGAAAGACTCTCCGTTTTTTAATTACATGATTATTTTATGAATGTTTACATGATTATTTTATGAATGTACTATGATAAATATGTCAGGATTATTCAAACATAGATTTCTGAGGAGTGCTCCCTTGAATGAAAAATACAGGTTTATTGCAAGAGTAGGACTTTTAGGTGCTAGATGTTGTTTAGGTACAGAATAAAAAGTTGTAAGACACCAGTTTCAGTGTCAGAAAATGTGATCACAGCAGGAGAAGTGGCAAAGCATCACAAGAAATGGTGCATGTTTGGGTGTTTGGTTTTGGTAAGTTTGAGTGCGAGTTATGGTCTTTCTGCAGATCTCTCTCTTATTGTCTCATAACATGGATAGGCCTGAATAAGGAGTCAGTCCTTAAGGCATGAATAAATGATGCAGAAATGATGCAGGATAGCTGTTAAATAATAAAGAAAATTATTTCCATGGGGTATTTGGAAGAGCAGGGAGGAAGCATTAGGAAGATATGTTTGCAGCAAAATGTCTTCTACTGTAAGAACTGACCTAGTTCTGAGTATCTGCAGAATCTGCCTGCCTAAGAGCTTTGCCTTTATCTTACTGCACATAACAATAATATTTGCAGTATTTGGCTTGTGTTATAGGCACTGTACCAGCTTGCAACCCTTGGCCAGAGGATGACACTTCTGTCAGCTTTCCTCACTGCCTCGTAATTCTAACAGCACTGATTTTGTCTCTGTCACATGATGGGATTTTGCTCATATTGTAATCTTTCTCTCATTTTAATTTACAGGATTTAATGGAGCAGCTGGAAAAGCAGGACAAAACTGTTCGCAAGTTAAAGAAACAGTTGAAAGTATTTGCTAAGAAGATCGGGGAACTTGAAGGTACTTTTATATTTTGAGAGAAAGATTTTGGTTTACTTTTTGTGATCTGATTGTCATCATATGCATCTGTTTTAGCAGTTATGAGGGCTTGAGGTCTTCAGTAGGATTAGCTCCTGCTGATTGCAGAAACAGGAAGTACATTCAGAGCTCTATGTTCCTTTATGAACTTTTAAAAGATCTGTCTTACTATGGAGCAATAAGAAAAGGAGATTGATATTTCTCTGAAGGCAAACAAATATTTAAACATAAAGGAATGTCAAAGACAGTATCTGGTTTTGTCAAGACAAAAGTAATACTGAATATGAACTAGGCAGAAAAAAATTACCCAGTTTTCCTTTGAATGTGAGGTTTAGTTACTGAAACTAAGTTTGTTTTTTAAAAAGCCTTTCAGTATTGTTTGTTTAGTGCTGTGGACAAGACCATAGTAATATTGATACATAATACAGAGTGGGAAAATGTTTCTAAAAACACAGTGTTATGTGAGTTTTTTTGCCTAATTAACTTAGAAAGATGTAGTAGATCTGGCTGGGATGGAGTTAGCTTTCCTCATAACAGCCTGTATGATGCTGTGTTTTGGATTTGAGGCTACAAAAGTGTTGGGAACACACTAGTGTTTTGACAGCTACTGAACAGAGCTGGCACAGTGTCAAGGTTTTCTCTTTTTTCCTGCTCTGCCCCCTCAGAAAGCTGGGGGTGGAAGGGCATATGGGCACACAGCTGACCCAGACTGGCCAAAGGAATATTCCATATTCTGTACCTCCTAATATCAGGAAGCAGAAGAGGGGGTTTTTGCATACAAGGTAGCTGTTGTTTGAGATTGGCTGGGCATCAGTCCCCTTGGGATGAGGAGTTGTCATGAGTAATTGCCTTTGCTTTGCTTCCCACCCCCCCCCCCTTTCCTTCACTTGTTAAGCCACCTTCATTTCAACCCACAGGTTTTCTCACTCTTGCTGTTAATATTCTCTCCCCTGTCCTGCTGGAGCCAGGATGTTCCTTAGAAATGTCACAGTAATGTCTCGTGTATGCATTGGCTTCACTGGAAAATATAATACAATTTCTTTTCATTCTCTCTCTGAAGTGGGTCAGATGGAGAACATATCACCTGGACAAATCATTGATGAGCCTATTCGTCCAGTTAACATTCCACGGAAAGAAAAGGACTTCCAAGGGATGTTGGAATATAAGAGGGAGGATGAACAAAAACTTGTCAAGAATCTTATTTTAGGTAAGCATCTTTCTCATTTGTGGCCTTCTCTGCTCCCATGCACTCTGAAAAATGAATGATAAGAACACAGAATTTGCATTAGGAAATTGATAGCTTATTTTGGTTTTGTCAGTGTTCAGTTTATCTGAAATACCTAAATGTCTATTGTAATCTACTTTTCCTTCCTGATGAGCATAGTACATATTAAAGTGTCTGCATATTTTTAGCAGGCAGTTATGTTTTCTTATTCTGTTCTCACATTTTACCAAGAAAGTGGCTCTTCCTAGTTTTGCTGTGTTTTCACAGGCCATATATGTATGTGTATGTGCTATTAACTGGGGAGGTTGCAATTACCTCATAACTTAACAAAACAATGTGTGTTTGTTTTTCCCAAGAGCTGAAGCCACGTGGGGTAGCTGTCAACCTGATTCCAGGACTACCAGCATATATTTTGTTCATGTGTGTTCGCCATGCAGATTACCTTAATGATGACCAAAAAGTGCGGTCATTGTTGACTTCCACTATCAATGGCATCAAAAAAGTGTTGAAGGTTAGTTAGTCTGCTTGGTTTAGAAAAACATTAATTTAAAATTTGCTTTTGGTTTTATGTAAGAGGAATGAGGAAAAGGCTTTCAGTTAATTGCCTCTGGATTTCTGATCAATGAACTCCCACCGAAGTCACAAAAGAGTTGTCTTAAAAGGGAACAAATTACATTGCTGGGATTTTATCCATATAGTACCAGAGGTGCTTTGAATTAGTGGGAAAACAATTACCTTCCTTTTGTTTTGAATAGTCTCCATCCTCTGAAGCTATGCTTCTGATGTTTTGGATGTAGTCAAAGTTTGCAGAATGAGTCTTTGTTAATTTTCTCCAGAGCGCTTGATTAAATAGTTTCATTTGCAGTTTTGGTTAACAGATTCCCTCATTTGCTTTACCTACAGATTACAATGATGATAATATGTTACTGCCTAAAGTCTTTGCAATGAGTTGGCTAGGAGAGTTTAGGCCAGGTGTATCCTGAAGGCATTATTAAGATATAAATATGCTTTGTGCTTATATAGTTTTCTGGTTTTTAAATGAGACAGATGTGTTCAAAAGCCAAGCCTTTAATCAAACCACGTGTTTTGAAAAAATATTTCATAAACAATCCTGCAGGAGCTTAGGTATTCATAGGAATTTCTGAACATATTTAAGTGAATGGAGTGTATGCTATGGAGGTCTAGAACTACTCAGCATATTACTCAGCATATACTAGATTCTGTGTTCCTTGGTGAGAAGAGTTTGTTGTTTTGTTTTCCATATCAGGCTGCCAAAATGGTTATGATGTAAGTGACATTCATCAAAACTGAATTGTTCCCTGTTCCTCCTGCTGCCTCTGCATCATTCCCATCCTCCCTGTTGGGGTCTTAACAGGAGTCATTGTGCCACAGAATGGGTGTTTTGGGAATAGTCATATTGCCATGTGATTTCTTCACAGAACATTTAGGATGGGTCTGTAAAACCAGAAATATCATATCTGTGGAGGAAATCATATCCTGAAAGTTCTTGAAAAATACCACAGAAAACAGGGAGGGTGTTTAATGGTATTTTGCCAAAAACCTTGTTTTTCTAATACACAACTGAAATACAGTTTTGCAAAACAACAGAATGAGTAGCTACAAGAAAATGTATTTTAAATGTTTAACTGTTTATCTAGCATTTCTTTATTTTATTCCTCCTACCAATCTTTGTTGAACTGTGTTTGTTTTTATCTTCAGAAAAGAGGAGATGACTTTGAAACAGTGTCCTTCTGGCTATCGAACACCTGCCGATTTTTGCACTGTTTGAAGCAGTATAGTGGAGAAGAGGTAAGAACTGCTCCTACTCTGGTGTGTCTTGCTCTCCAGTACTTCTGTCAGCACTGCTCTTTAACAAATCCCTGTAATATCTCAAAATCTAGTCAAAGTCTTAAAATAGCTACACCTTTTTGGAACGACGACATCAGTGGAAAGCACAGGAAGATAAGATTTGAACCAGCTTCCCTTTCTTGCAGGCTGGGGGCCCAGAGGCTAAATGACATTGTGCTCACAAAAGTGCCAACTCAGATTAAGTAGAGGAATCTGGCTGCTACCATTATGTTGTTTAGTAATGATTCACTGCACTCCCTGCGAAAAAGGCTGTATTAAGCCCTTTAACCATGGTATGGCAGACCAGTCTACATTTGGAGGCTGTGGAATGCCTAATTCCTTTTTCAAACTTAACTGGGCTTTTGGCCATAACTGGCCAGGTGAGAATGCCCATGCTGGAGTGAGACAGAAGGGTCTTACCCACCAGAAAGCTGGCAAGAGTTTGTTCCTGTGTCAGATACCTGAAGTTTCAAGTTAAGGAAGCAGATGCTGTGGACATCATAGTTCAAAAGCAAATCCTAACATTAGTCTCAATCAGAATTTCCAAATTAAAATTTGGGGCTGTAACTATTACTTTAAAGGTATTACTTGTAGTTACATGAAAAAAAATGAAAATACAGGGTTTGTGTAATATTTTTGTACTCCATTGAATCATTGATTTCTGTTATTTTATGAATTCAGGGGTTTATGAAGCATAATACACCTCGTCAAAATGAGCACTGCCTCACTAATTTTGATTTGGCTGAATACAGACAAGTACTGAGTGACTTGGCCATTCAGATTTACCAACAACTTGTCCGAGTGTTGGAAAATATTCTGCAACCGATGATTGGTAAGGCAAAGCTGAATTCCTTAAACTTCACAACGTAGCACTAAAATGAAAATTATGATGGTGGTAATGTACTATATCTTGTATTTCTTCCTAACCAGTAGAATTTCTTTAATAGTTCTTGCGGTACTGTGTTCATAAATGACAAAGACAGGTTGGATTAGAGGAAAAACTAAAACTGTGATTGGTTCTTCTGGCAGTGACAGAATAAATCAATATACCTTATTCATACTTGTCATAAATCATACATTTGCAGGAAAAAGCTGTCAGGACAATCTGATATTTATTGCTCTGTCTGTTGGAAAATATACGATGGAAAAATTAGACAATTTACTTGAGAACTCATAATTGAAAATAATATGGAAAAAATATTTAGTTGTTATTATGGGCAGCAATGAGGAATGAAATAACTAGCAGTGGTGAAGCTCAGATTCAGAGATCTTTTCTCATTAAAAGTACTTTCCATTTTCTGTTCAGACACTACTCTTACAGAAATTTTCATTATAGTTTCCAATCACAACATTTAGAAGAATGGAGCAGCTCTTGGTTTTGCTGACTCTGCTGCTCATATGATCCTGGGAGGAAGAAAGTATTTTGCTGAGCTAGAGTTAGATATTTCTTTCAAACACACATGCTGGATTCTTTGTAAAAACCCTGTAAATTTAGATTTTGCAGAACATAGTGGGACACGCAATTTCTGGAAATCATGGTAAACTGTGGCTAGCAGAAAGCCTAGCCTGCTCTTTGTGTTTTGCTCTCTTCCACAATACACTTGAGTATCAGTAGGTTTAAGTCATTATAATAATGTTGCCACTCAAATGCAGTTTCAGGGATGCTGGAGCATGAGACCATCCAAGGTGTCTCAGGGGTGAAACCAACAGGACTGCGGAAGAGAACGTCCAGCATTGCTGATGAAGGAACCTACACTTTGGACTCCATCATTCGGCAGCTGAACTCCTTCCATTCAGTGATGTGCCAGCATGGAATGGATCCAGAGCTGATCAAACAGGTTGTCAAGCAGATGTTCTACATCATTGGGGCCGTAACACTTAATAACCTTCTCCTGCGCAAGGACATGTGCTCGTGGAGCAAAGGAATGCAGATAAGGTGGGAGAGCTCGTTATACTTTTCTTGTGTGCACTGCTGGAAATTGTAGTGAACTCTTGACATTGTTGAACATCATTTTGATGGAACCGCAGATACATCTGGAATATTTATTTTCCCACACACAAACAGTTTCAGATGCTGCTAAACTGATTTTGTGAGGTTCGTTTACAAAGAGCTTGGTTGCCTTAGGCCACATCTTACCTGACTTCCAAGTACATGTGGTAGAAGGAAACCAAAAGTATTTCATCCTCAAGTGGGAATCAAAACTGTAGGTGAAAGGTTGGTAATTGCTCTCTCAGTTTTTAGAGAAGAATAGCAAACATACCTGCTGCATTTTTTTGTATAGTGGTGGTGCAATGAATACCTGTTCATCCACCCTAGTGTGCTGCATTCTAAGATAAAGCCATCTTAATCATTTTGGCATCAGTTGTCCAATGGACTCTACTGGCATATGTCAGGAAATTTGTCCAGGGCATTTCAGTCCCTCAGGTGACTTCACAAAGCCTCACTGTACTTTAACACGAACAAAATCTCATTTGCCTTTGTTCTTGTCACATTCCTACAATTAATAGGAACAGAAACAAATGAGAAAAGCTAGTTACTGAAAGTCTGACCATAGTTCCTAACTGTTATGAAAATCAAAATTTCCTACCTTAATCAGATAAAAACAGTACAAAGGCAAAATTAAAGGAAATTAGAAGTGTGAAGGAAAAGCATGTAAGGACAGAGAAGAAACACTGGGAAAGAGAAATTGCATATGCTCTCCATTTAGCAATAATCAAGGGTTAATGTCTTGATACTCTTACCTCTTTGTACAGATACAATGTGAGTCAACTGGAAGAATGGCTACGTGATAAAAATTTGATGAATAGTGGGGCTAAAGAAACACTGGAACCCCTCATCCAGGCTGCACAGTTGTTGCAAGTAAAAAAGAAAACGGATGAAGATGCAGAAGCCATTTGTTCAATGTGCAATGCACTGACTACTGCCCAGGTAAGGAAACTCTCCTTGTCTGTCCTGCTGTCACTCTTGAGCAGCTCTGCTCTGTTGGTGTTGCTGTTGCCTGCCAACACTGCTGTCACACATGAATTGGAGGTTTCTTACTTCATTTTGCATTAGTACAACTGAAACAGATTACATTGGAGGGATTAAAAAGGGACCAGACCCTTTTACCATCTTATGTTCAAGATAAGTTTAGAACAAATGAGAGGAGTCTCAATAGAATGTTCAGGGTGTAGTACTATACATAATCTCTGTTTGTGAAAATCCTCTGAGAAAACTCTTATTCAAAGACATCTCTGTAGTCCAGACAGCTCTGCCTGGGATACTAGGAAATGATCTTTCTGCCATCAGAGTTAGTGTCCAGTCAAGTTAATGGACAATTCAAACAGAGCTGTTATCTCCAAGTCTGCAAACAAAAGTGTTAAGTTACTGTACCCATTAGCCTCAGAAGGCTGAACCCAGTGTATCTCTGTAAACAGACCTCTGTTCATGAAAGCATAGATTTTGTACAAATAACTTGCACTTTTTTTTTTAAACCATGCTACATTTGCATACAGCTTGTACAGGAATAAAGGGATCCAAGCATCTTTGATGCTTACTGAACAATTCTCACCAAGAAAAGGAAGAAATTTCTCTATTTTTTCATAATGGTGTCAGCGTGAGCAGTTGCATTGATACAGCTGTTTTGATTTAGTAATTCACATTACTGGAAAATCTCCTAATTTTCTACTGAATAAGAAGTTAGAATTCCATGTGCTTGAAGTGTTTTAACTTTTTAACAAAGTGTTCAGAGTGTTTTGTTTTTTAAAAAAGAGAATGGTAAAAAAGCAAAGAGAATTTTTAATAGGTTTTACACATTAAGCCCATATTATTATTTAAAGTCTTTGTGATGCAGTTCTGGCCTTTGGTGGTTTTAGCCCTATTTTTAGAGAAATAGCTCACTCTTGAAGAACAGTGAAGTTGTAAGACTACAGAAGGTCATAATTACAGTGTCAAAATTAGGGTGAGAATTACATAATGTTTCTGGGGAGGGGGGTGGGCTAGAAACACAATCAGTTAATTCTCATGTGATTTTTCCATCCTTTGATATTTTCCTCACATTTGTAGAAATTTAGAGTTTTTACCTCAGAAGAACACATGTTCTGAAGGAGGCAGTTGTATAACATAGCATTGAGCAGGTGATGGAATTCTGTATGAATCAATAAAGCAAAAAATAACAGATACTTGTAAATAATTTTATTTTTTAAATAGCTGATTTTAAAATTATTTTATTCATAACCATGGATGCATCTGTTGAGTGAGCAGTAAAATGAACCTAATAGTGATTGTTCTTCTTCACAGATTGTAAAAGTTCTGAATTTGTATACTCCAGTTAATGAGTTTGAAGAGAGAGTCTTGGTATCATTTATACGTACAATACAGGTATGTCTCTATCTTTTCATCAAAAATCATTTGACTATGTCTGTGAAAACCTCTGATGAGCCAAAATAGCTTGCATCCTGAAATACATTCAGGATTATGAATTAAACTATGCTTTTTAGCTGTTGCTTTTTAACTATGTTGAAAAGGTGATGTCAGCCTTAAAATTTTAAGCAGTCACAGGTTACTGCCTCCAGACTTGCATGAAAATGTTAGTTTCTCTGTCATATGTATGAGGGTTTTGGAAGGTGAGAGGTTTTTGTGCTTATACACCTTTGTGTATTTAAATACACATGTATGCCAGCTTTTCAAGTGATAACATTTATACATGCAAATTTACTTTAGTCAGACCTGTATCTTCAAGAGAAGTTCCAACTGCTTTGAAAACTGAGGCCTGTGCTCATACCAGAGATCTTAATGTACCCCTTCTGGTTTTATATATATTGATGAAAATTAAAAGTTTTGAAAACTCCAAAGAAAAGCAGACAGTAGAGCAAAATAAAGGAAAGAAATATGATCTTTCTGGTCTGTTAAAAGTTGAATTACGTTTCAGCAGGATAAGGGAAATTGGGAAGGTGGAACTGAGATAAAACTTTAATTCCTGAATTAAAGTTACTTGCTGAATAGATCACTTACTGAATAGACACTGTTACCAGATGCTGGGCTAAATCTTCCTTTTGCAGGGAATCTGAACACTTTCAGATTGCATTGTAAGGGGAAGATATTCAGAACTGAAGCCAATGAACGTAACTACAGTTCAGTGTCACAATTCTTGCAAATATGTTGGCTCAAGTTACTGTGGAGCGTGTGTTTGTACACACACGTGTGTCTGAGCACAGATGAAACACTCCCTCTTTGAAAGATGATTATTATCAATGAGTGATAATGTAATCACTTTCTTATCTTTGCAGGTGCGTCTGCGAGACAGGAAGGACTCTCCTCAGTTGCTCATGGATGCTAAACACATCTTTCCTGTTACTTTTCCGTTTAATCCATCCTCTCTGGCATTAGAAACCATTCAGATCCCAGCCAGCTTGGGCCTGGGCTTCATATCACGTGTCTGATCCCAAGGATGTACCGTCAGTGTTAAGTGGAGAACCGGTTGCCTGATACCTTTACTTGTTAAAACATAGTGAGCCACTAAAAACACATTTTCCGAACAAACAGCCTGTATAAGCCCAGATCTGTAGTTAAGGTAGCTGGAAAACTGCACAACAGCATCACAGACTGAAGGCTAAGAGAAGGATGTGCATTTGTGCTCGGTCATTGCATTTATGAGGACTTCACTGATTCATACATTTCCAGAGTATGGAAATCGGGCTTGGACAAAAATTGTGTCTTCAGCTGTCTAGAGACATTTTTAGATCTTTAGTAACATATTTAAATAGTGTAAATTAAACTCCATATGTAATCTTCTCATAGGCGGGAACCAACAGGGACAGTCACAGTCCTGAACATGGAAGACTTGAAAGTAAGGCATTTTGTAGTAGAATACACAGTCACTTGGGAGCCTGTTACATTTAATTTGTAAAAACTGGAATGGAAAAACACAAACTGGCAATATATAAAATTATTTCTTAAACCACTTCCTCATTTATGTCAGTTTGACATAAATTGTAGTGATAAGTCTTACAGCTCACTATATGCTATAACTTAGGTGTTCATTTGTTAGTACTGTGGTTTACCAAACATACTAAATCGCTGCTGCATATTCTTTTGTTCTTTCAAATGTACGACAGCATCATACTAAGCACTAAAAATAAGATACTTCATTTTTTACAGTCTGTAGCAGTCTGTTATTTTAAGTGGATTTTTGCACATGGTATCGAATAACACCTGTAGAGGAAAATGGTAACTAAGCACAAGTAGCACACTGGAAATTATATGTTTCATTATTTTTAAACTAGTTATTTTTGAAAGTAGGTAGCTAAAAATACAGAATCTTGAAGCAAATGATCAGAAGTCAGTAATGATTTTAGTATTTATTTAGATTATATAGTCTGTCAAATGTTGTCCTTTGTTCGTAGACCCCAGAGTTGACTGAGTGTATTTTGAGTATAATCTCTTTTCGTTTGTTGCCACTTAAATAAAAAGTCTTCTTTCACGCTGGAATTTGAGAGGAAAAACTTTAATGGGAAATTTCTGCAGTAGCCCAAGGCTCTCATTCTTTGAAAGGTTGACTAACAAGAACGTTAAGTAGTTTTTGACTATGATGCTGTCATTTGACTATGATTCATGCTGATTTAATGGTTGGAAATCCAGGGTTCATAATGAGAGACTGAGTTATTTTGGATATTGCACATCTTACTGGAAAGATTTTTCTGTCTCACACATCTTGGATCTGCTATACAGAATTCACATTTCACAATGTGCAGCAGAAGCCTTGCTTAAGGATCCAGTTCTGTGGTGTATGGCTCAAATATACATGTAAAAAAAAAAAGCCACACACATTGCTTAATTGCATTGTGCAATATTTCTAATGTATTATAATAATTATCATCTTAGCATTGACATTAATTTCTTCTAGAATATTGATAAATAATCTAGAGGTACACTGTTAGACTGTTTGGTACTAATCTGTTTGCCTGCAAATTCACAGAAAAAAAGATTTGCTGTTAAGCAGACTGAAACATTTCGGTTTTGTTTTACTTGAGAGGCAGACATGCTGTTTGTATGGTTGCTAAAATCAGAAGTAAAGACAACCTAAAGTTTGTCAGTATCATTTTAAGATGCTCATGTAATCTTATTTTCAAATATGTACAGCCCATATTACATTTGATGGATCATGCCAGTACTTCCAAGAAGCTATGACTGCATTGCAAAAATGTTTTGAATGATCTTTGCTAAATGATTGAGATTGTTTTCCTCTGCATGGTATACCAAACACTCTTTTTAAAAATATTACTTGATTTCTGAAACTACGGCTACTGTTACGTGGCTCCACATAAGGTGTAAGGTAGTTTTCAGACTGTTAGGGGTACTGTACTTGGGAGAATGTAATAGGAAAGCCTTCTCACCCAGTAACAGGGTTAGGAAAGAAAATACAAGAGAACATGCTGACCTACAAATTTTTTTTCTCCTATTGAAAAACAAACAATTGGCATAACAGTATGTTCATACTGTAGATCAGGAAATGTATCCACTACTTAAGCGTTTTAAGTGTTTAAAATGTATGCCTAAATGTATTTTTGTTTATTTTTTAAGTTTGTTTACCTGTAAAAAGCCTTATTGTATTGTTTCCTTAAAAAAAGTAGTGGTTAGTAATTTATAGGTATTATCCTTAAACTCAGTGGTTTGACTGGTATTACTTTTATATCACATTAAAAGTATATGCTGCTTGACATGTTTTAAAGGAAAATATTTTTGAGTTGGAATAGATGTGTAGTTGGTAATTCATCTAACATTTTACATGGCAGTATTTTACATGCACTTTTCAAAAGTAAAATTTTAGTGTCAGTGTATAATATATCTTTCACCTTAGGACTAAAATCTCTTTAACCATGGAATAGAATGCAGAATTATTTTAACAACTTTTTTTTTCCTTTGAATCATTGTTATGCTCTTTTAATGTGGACATATCTTTTATATTTTAATTTATTATCTATTGAGATGATAGATTTTATCAGATGCTGGAAAAATACTTGTCAGTGACCCCTTAGAATTATATACAGTTATTCTAGAGATTTTGCACAATAATTACCTCATTCAGTTTGGTGTATTTTTATTCCAGTGATAATTTTATTCCGATGTTTAGGATACAGTCTTCTCTCCAAATTTTGAAAAATTACTTCTCACACTTCAATCTGAGATGGATCATGAAAGTGCTTAAGTCTGTTAAATGTGATTAATCTGTTCTATCACAGAAAAAAAATAAGATCAACTTCTTTGTTGAAGGTGGATTGCTATCCGGTAACATTTGTTCCCAACTTGGAAACACCAGCATTTGCAATTTGAAAGTCTATGCGTGATTTAAACTGAACACATTTCAAATACCATACTAAAACTATGAGTAAACACTTGGATTTTTTAAGATGCTGATACTTCATGTGATAAATAAAAGCCTTTAAACATAGGTTTTCACTCGATGCCACTACAGTACATAGATGAAAAACAAAACATTGTCAGAATGACCTGAGCTCTGATCTGTGGTAGTGTCTGATGTTGTACTTAGTAAATGTATGCATCATAAAAACTGTAGCCTAATAGCTATCACTGGAAAATGTCCAAATAAAAGTACAACTGTACTATTTGCTTTGGAATTTTTTTGGTTGGTTGGTTGGTAGTTCCTGAGCTGTGTGCTGATATAGTCCTCAGACAGTCACATGGTTCCCTCTACCTCCATGGCAGGCTCGGTGTTGACTGCCAGGGGAGTTGGTTAAAATCTGAGGATGTGTAAATACACACCCAGATAGCAGCAGCGTGCCATAAACTGCTGTGCGTATTGCAAAATACTTTGTTCGACGTAGCTCATTTCTGTTATGATATTTTGTCACCTAATATTACCTGCTACTGAAATAAGATTTGTCCTTCACTTAGACATTACATTCTGTGCCATGAAAGCTCCTTTGGTGCCAGGCAAGGAGGGCTGGTGGGCCACCTGCCAAAACTTGGCTCTGTGGTTATTCAAATCTTCTTCCTCATAAAGGCAATTTCGATGTAATACCGGTTAGTGCCTTCAGCTTACTAAATGCATTCAGATTTGTTTATTTTATTCCAAGATTGCTAAAGAAACGCCTTGTAGGAAGATGATAAATGTTTCTGTTGGTTTTCTCTGCTGGGTCCGGACCGCTCCCCTCGGGACCCTTCTGGCCGTCGGAAGGGACATTATTCCCGCTCCCTAAAGGTGTATTCCGGGTGCCAGCTGTGCCAGTGCGGTACCTGGGAGTGCCGCTCAGCTCCACTGTAGGTGCAGAGCAGTGAGAACCGGGCGGTGGCCGCGGGACGAGCCCCGCGGGGTGAGCGGGCACTGAGGGCACTGCGGCGGGCGGGGCCGGCCGGGAGCGGGGCCGGGCCGCTCCCCACGCCCCGGGGCGGGGGCCGGGGCCGGACCGCGGCCACCTGCGGAACCTGCAGTCCCGATGGCGCTGGCCGAGCTCTACACGCAGGTGAGCGGGGCACGGGGGGCAGCGGGGCGGGTCGGCCGTGCCGAGCCCCGGCGGGAGCGGATCGCGCTCTGTCGGGACCGCCTGTGGCTGTCCGCGCTGGCTGACTGGGATCATCCCACAGGTCCCAGGGCACCGGGGAGAAATACTCCTTTTTGCGGAAAACACACCTTTTTCTGAGACTCTTGGCCTTCAGGAGTAGGTCTCTGCTGTGCTAGCCAGCGGTTAGGCAACTTTAAGGTTTAACAAAGCCCTTCCCCTGGGCACTCAGTTTCGGAGCGCTGCGCTTTCTGCTGGGCAAATATTGAATGTGTGTGGCAGAACTTGGCCTTGAAACAAAGATTCTTCCTCCTTGGTGCACCTGCTGAAGTTTTTGCACAACTTTCCCCACTTTTCCTGTAAGTCGCTGGATTGTCGTGGCGTATAATTTGTTTGCTTAGCTTTAAATAGCAAAACCAACATGGATATGTTAGTGATTTATAAGCCCATGTCTCCTCTGTTGCAACAGCAGCTGCCGTAACGAGCTCCCATTGAGCCCGGTGCTGCAGAGCTCTTCGTTCTTAGTGTTGGTGCCGCAATCGGAGCCGCTGGAAGAACAAACGGCAGTTTTCACTGGAATATTGTCAGGGAGCTGAAGGGAGGAAGGAGCGCGGGTGTAACCCGACACGGGAATGAGCAAACTCCCTTCTGTTTACCTGTGAGGCAGGGTTTGGAGACAGCCAGC
Source organism: Pipra filicauda (assembly GCF_003945595.2). NCBI lineage: Eukaryota > Metazoa > Chordata > Aves > Passeriformes > Pipridae > Pipra > Pipra filicauda. Next base: position 3,153,577 of record NW_024104976.1, on the reverse strand, counting down.
TCTGTAGGCTGGGTGCATTTGCCAATGGAGGCTCCTGCAACTCCAGGGGCCTTTTCTGAAGAATCAGTGCTTTTGTCACGTTGTTTTCCCTCTCTTTCTCGTCCGTGCAGTTCACCTTCTTACATGGGAACGCACTATGTGCCCCTGAGGCTGTTTGGTGGTGATATTCCGACTTGCATAAAAACAAATAAATAAAACAACAACCACCCAGAGGGTGGTTGGGTGCTGGAACAGTCTCCCCAGAGAAGTGGTCACAACACCAAGCCTGACAGAGTTCCAGATGTTTGGGTGGTACTCTCACGTGGTGTGACTGTTGGGTGGGGTCCTACAGGGCTAAGAGTTGGACTCAGTGATCCTTGTGGGTCATTTGCAACTCAGCATATTCTCTGATTCTGTGAAAGAACTCAATTTAACAAGCATTTTTGTACACCAGGAAGTCAACATACCATAGGAATGACACAAAAGAAAATTTATACTTAGGTACACATGGAAAACTGAAAACTAGTTTAGCCATGTTTTTCATTTGGCCATTAAATAGATATTTGTGAAGCTGGGCTTTTATCTCTTTTGGTGGGATAGACGAAAACATTGACATCATAGGGGCTTGGGGTTGTTCAGAAAATGTCCTTGTGATTTTGGATGTTGCATGAAAAAATGCAATCCTGCTGAAAGCATCAGCAAAGAGGTATCATGGAAGAGGCTGAGGTTTCGGTTGATCATCACCTGATGTGCAAACCAGTTTGGCGTATGGCTGACTAGAAAGATCAGTTTCTGTCCTCGGGGATCCTGAAAACTCACCTGGAGAAGTCACTGAGCAAGACAAGCTAAGTTGCAGAATGTCCCTGCAAAAGTCCCTCTTACCCTGAATTGTTTGGTGTTGATCCTTGGGAATAAGAATTAAGAAGGCTGTTGTACAGTGCAGTTTGTAGGGACCTGTGTGGGCACCCACCATCATTCAGTAAGGGTTCTTGGGGCAGAGACCCTCATGTTCTGAGGATCTACTGGAGCTTCCAAGGCTTATCCCAAATTAAGAGAGGAAAAAAGTCACTTGTGCTAAAACTAACAGTTGTGGCACCAAAATGAGAAGGTATATGAGTCCCCAAGGTATCTGTGGGTCTGCTAACACTCCATGAAATCCTTGACTAATGTTAATTTTTCAAGTAAGCAGCTGCAGCAGTTCTCATGGGTTTATTTAAACAGTTTAAACTGACCGTGAATATAGCGAGGGTAAGGGAATTAAATGAAGGGTTCTGTCTATCAAAACATAAAGATGCTGAAAGATTATACATTATGGTTGCTTGTGTAAGTAGGGATGGATGAGATTGCTTTGTCAAACCCTGTCAGGATGAGAAGGACACACTCCACATCACTGAAGTAATTCCTTACTTACTGAGGTTTACAGCTGTGTTATGTCCTTTTAAGAAGTGCTGCTTCTGATGGCTTCTCAGGCAGAACATTTGAAGAATTTGCTTATGCTTCAGCATTTTACCTTAGCAAAGGAGAACTAGATGGTTTGAACAGCATATTTACATTCAAATATCATGATAATAGCTAAGCTAACTATAATCTTGTTTTTCTGTTCTAGTACAATAGGGTTTGGATCCCTGATAATGAAGAAGTTTGGCAGTCTGCAGAAATCACAAAAAACTACAAAGCTGGAGACCGTTCTCTCCATGTGCAATTAGAAGATGGAACTGTAAGGAGAAAAGCCTGAATTATTGTGGGGTTTGCTGAAATATATTTATGTGGAAATATAGGACTCATCATTATGAGATCTAAATAACATGTCCATATTTTCTTTTTTTATCATATTGAAATTTGTACAGTAAACAGCTGCTACTCAAAAATATGAGGAGTGCAATTCTACTATCTGTATAACATAAGTATATAGCACATACCTCAAAGATCACTTTTGAAACAAGCCCTGAAACTCATCTTAAGTTGGAGGAAAGCAGTTATCCTCACAGAGCTAGCTGGTACTTCTTTCTTCCCTAAAGTTGTTGCTTTATGTAAGATCTGTTAATTTTAGTATCCAAGTTCTTTACAGATTTAATATTTTGAAAACAGCATTTCTGTATTCCTGTTCCATAAAGACAAGTATTAAATGAATGATTAAATGGATTTGTTGAAAGAAACAGAAGTGAGTGTTAATCTTTGTGTAAAGAAAACTGAATGGTTGCAAGTAAGGGTGGTTATAGAGCTGCCTTGAGTTCTGACCAGGTGTTTGCTTTCATTCAGTTGCAGCTGGTCTGCTGCTTTTATCTGTACTTGAAATATGCATGTGTTTAGAGAGCTAAACGTGTTTACCATTTTTACAGATTTCAATACAAAATAACGTAAATAAAGAGAATGTAACTTTCTTTTTCATAAGCAACAAAGAGCTCCAAGTCCCCCAGTTTCAGTGGGATGTATGGAATTGATGAAATAGATCAGACAGTGCTCCATCAACTCTGTAACTTTGTGTAAAGGTCAAAGATGAGTTCCTGTTTATGCAAACATAATGCATTTTATGATGTTTCAAGTAGTTTTTGTTGACAGGAACTGAATTACCCTGTTGATCCAGCTGCTTTGCCACCCCTACGAAATCCTGACATACTTGTTGGTGAAAATGATCTCACTGCACTCAGTTATCTCCATGAACCAGCTGTTCTACACAATCTCAAAGTTCGTTTTGTGGAGTCCAAACTTATCTACACATATAGTGGTAAGCAAAGTAAAATGCAGTATTTAAAAAAAAATTTTAAAAAATATCTTGGGTTAGTTTTCAATATGATGTGAGTAATATTTTCCTCAAGTATGTTTTAACTCATGTTAACTGGTTTTATGTATGAGCATAGACTTGTTTGTTGATCAGTATCTCCTACCTAGTTTATAAAATATTGCTGCTTTGTATCAGTTTAAGTGCTGTTGCCAAAAATGAGCATTTCATTTAATTAACCTGTGTTTTATTTTTGTTTTGCACCCTTGGTTGTAGGAATAATTTTGGTTGCAATAAACCCCTATAAAGAGTTGCCAATATATGGAGATGCTATTATCCATGCATATAGTGGGCAAAACATGGGGGACATGGATCCACATATATTTGCTGTGGCAGAAGAAGCATACAAGCAAATGGCAAGGTTGAGTATGTTGTTTAATGTACATAAATAACACTTGAAGTCTAGTGGCAGTGTTCATTGTCATTTAACTGTGTATGTGCCACTGGCTATTAAGAATACCTTTGAATAGGTGGCTTAACTAAAGGAGGACGAATTCCTTAACCAGCTGAGGAATTTCTAGAGTTCATAACTATTTTCATTCTTGATGGGGGGTAAAACACTGACTTAGCTCAGTGAATAGCAATGACACCAACCTAGAGATTACAACTGGTGTAAGAGAATAGATGAAAGATGGAAATGTATATGAGAGTTGACCATAGCTGTGATTTCAAACATCTGTTTCAAATTTATAATTCCTGCATTTATACATGATTTTAGACATGTCTGATTTGAACTGTCTGATTTAAACTGTCTGATTATTTGGTTCTAGAAATAACAAAAATCAGTCCATTATAGTCAGCGGGGAATCAGGAGCTGGAAAGACTGTGTCTGCAAGATACACTATGAGGTACTTTGCCACTGTGAGCAAGTCAAGCAGCAATGCACACGTGGAGGATAAAGTATTGGCATCCAATCCAATAACTGAGGTAACTTTCAGAGGGTGTCTGTCAAGCCTGTACTCATCAAGGAAAGAATTCCATGAGCTGCTGGGAATCTTTGTTTGAAGTCTTTCGAGATGTTTTATCTGCTTGAGTTAGATATCTAATTTAGAAGTTTAGCCTCTGAATATTACTGATGGACAGAGGTAGTCACCTTCAGGAAGGTCCTGTCTGAGTTACCAGTGGCCCTTTGGAGGCACTAGTTTGCCTCCAGAGTGTTGTCTGGCCACCTATTAGATCATGAGAAAACAGTATTGAATAAGTTGTTTGTTTGTTTTTATTAGTTGGAATAGAAACCAGCTAAGGTTCCTTATAACGGAAAAACATACTTTCTCATGTAACATTATACTGTTTGACTTGAGGTTTGTCTTCAGTTTTGGGCCTCAAAATTTAAGTAACACAACTCAATGCTGAGATTGATCCCTGAGCACCTTTGATTTTAGAAAGTTGCAGTTGAGTCAAGTTTTGTCAAAGTTATTCTTATGAGAGACCCAAGTAAATCAAATCATTAAAGTTTATAATTTTTTGTAGGCTGTTGGCAATGCAAAAACCACACGGAATGATAATAGCAGTAGATTTGGAAAATACACTGAAATCAGTTTTGATCAGAGTTACCAAATCATTGGAGCTAACATGAGAACATACCTGCTTGAGAAATCCAGAGTTGTCTTTCAGGTGGGTAAAATAAAGTTTAAAATAGTCATTGTCAGTATAGCTACAAAAGCACTATACTTTACTATACTTTCCTGATTTCATATAGAAAATATTATGTGAAGTTCTGAATAGTGTGTCTAATGAGCATTTGATTTATTTTTTAACAGGAGATTATATTATTTATAAAAAGAAACCATTTTACTTCGTGTTTTTCCTTCTGTTAAGTGAAGGATGCATCTCAGGGACAATTCCCTGAGATAAGTGCAAGAAGTATTTGAGAAATCTGTAACATGCTGTCACAACAGTAACACATGCCAGTTGTATCTGGAAAGGAGCAGCATAGGTAGGGTAGAGAGAGTCTTGGTAAAAAAATGGCTGAAAATTTATAAGACCAGGGTTTATTGCATGTGACTCACTACAGGGTCAGGGCATAATTGTGATGATATCCTAAAGAAAGCATTTAATTTTATAAAACTGTTTTCACAAAGGTTTCTTTATTAATAGTATTGCAACTTTTTAAGTACACTGAAAAATATTTCTATATATTTTCTGCCTGAAGGATGATTTGAAAATGGAGGGGTTTCAGAGTTACCACAGGGCAGTGTTTCAGCTGACACTCCTACACAGTTGTTCCTTACAGTATTTGCCAGTTCATATTAGTAGATGGTTGTTGGAGCTGAAGAAATTATTATAGTAACATCCTTGGGGAAAGAACTCAGCATATTGGTAATGGAAATAAAGTATACTTGAATGTATCACTTTCAAAGATCATGCTGAAATCTAAGATGTGCCGTTTTAATATAGAGCAATTTCTTTGCCAGACTATGTTGCAGCAGAATTTAGCCCTCAGGCATCATTATCACTTTACAATAGTCTTGAATATCAAATGTTTTTCTGTTTGCTTCTTTGTTCTGTTGTTAATTATTTTTTTCTGTAGTGTTATTCTTTGCTTTATTTTACAGTCAGAGAATGAGAGAAACTACCATATATTTTATCAGTTGTGTGCATCTGCTATGCAGCCTGAATATAAACATCTTAAATTGGGTAGGTCTCAAGAAAATAATCTACTCATCATTTTTGCAGTGCAGTATTTTTAAGGCTGGGATTTCAAATGAGAGGATGTTAAGTGCTTTATAGCATAAATCTCACAGCCTTAAAATGGGACCTGCATTTTTAAGTCACTTAGCTATTAATCCTGTTTGTTTTGAACTTGGTAGCAAATCCTTAGTAACTCAAGTAGTGCACAATCAAGTACCTAAGTGCCTTTGAAAACCTTATACTTTCTGTAGTGACAGGTGCCTTGACAGTTTAGGGGCTTGATTCACTTGTCTACAGAGAAACTGGGAGAAGCAGACCTTAGGTATGTGTTTACTCAGTCTCCATTGTTTATTAGATGAAATATTAAGATTTCTAGGAATTATAAATACTAGTTTCTGTCAGCTTAACTGAGTTACGCTCATGGATTTCTCTCAGAGAAAAGGGGACCTCCAGCTCATCACTGAAACGCTGTCATCTGCCATCCTCTTTAATTTTTTGGTGTAAAGAGTTTTAACAAATGGCTATCCCCAGTCCCTAATTTTTGCAGGATTACAAGCTTTGCTTCTTATCTATAGGAAGCGCAGAAGAATTTAACTACACACGGATGGGTGGCAGCACTGTAATAGAAGGAGTTGATGACAGAGCAAATATGGTGGAAACTCAGAAGACATTTGCCTTACTGGGTAAATTGTTGGGGATGTATTTTCAATAGATTTTTCTTTTTTTATGCAATGGGCAAAAGTGGTTTGTTTCTGAACTATCCAAAATGTTAGTAGTAATTACCAAAATAATTTCTTTCATAGCTTATTTATTGTGCTGTTAGTCTGTTTTAAAAGTACTAGGCAGGAGCAATTAGCAATTGGTGTTAATTGTTAATGGTCAGAATCACTGACGGCTGGAGTCTTCCTGGCCCTTAAGCTAACATGCTGTGACAGAAGTGGAATTGGAAGCTTCTTTGCCCCTGTATGGCTTATGTGAAAGCCAAATTAGACTTGAGCTGGCACTTGGGGAGGTACAGGAATTTATGCCTAATCTTTCATCGGATCAGACAGGCAGAAAATTGGCAGAACCAAGGATTTGCATAGTACTCCTCAGAGATGCTGTACAATTCTTGGCTACACAACAAAGCAAGTAGTCCATCGTTGTTCTATTTTAATTAATTGTACTGTTTCTGGGTATTTAAAATAATTGAGAATTGTTTTTTTAGGTCTGAATGGGGATTTTCAGATGGATGTTTTTAAAATGCTGGCAGCAATCCTACACTTGGGCAACGTGGAAATAGCAGCTGCTGGAGATGAAAGGTCATCCATCAGTGTAAGGAAGTAGCTCATTCATATACCAACATTTTCTATTATATTCTGTGCCAGAAGTCCTTTAGCAATAGTTTCTCTCATATCTGGGGCTCTGAGCAGCGTTAAATCTGGTGTACTAAACTTGATTGATTTCTCCATCTTCATCTGTACAGAGGCACAGCGAGAGTCAACACAGATGCTGTTTTGTGCCCAACTTCAGAAAGTCTTAACAAAAGGCAAAATGTGGCTAAGAGTACCCCATATCCAATTGATCCACAGCTGTTGGAAAAGCCATTTGGGACTCTCTGCAGGATACAGGAAACAGAGCTTTGTCAAAGCTTCTCAGAATGTGTCCCAGCAAGCTGTGCAAATCCAAAAAGCAAGAACACCTAAACACAGACTAAAGTAACTTTCTTTCAGTGTCTTAATCCGAAGCATCTCACCCAGTCCAAGTTTTTCTCTCCTGTATCAGGAGTTCTATCTAGTATTATTTGCTTCAGCTCATCTTGGTATTTTGCCAGACAAAGTAGTAAACACAGCCCCTTGTCTATCTAAAAATAAAAATCATAGTTTGATGTCAGCAGTGCAAGGATTTCACTGTCTAGATAACAGTTAATGTAATAAATGTAATCTAATAATATTTACTAATCTTTTTTAAAGATGGAAGATAAACATCTCAGTATATTCTGTGAACTTCTGGATTTAAACTGTGACAAAATGTCCCGATGGTTGTGCCACCGAAAGATTATCACAACCTCAGAGACTGTAATAAAGCCAATGACAAGAGCTCAGGCTGTTAATGCAAGGGATGCTCTGGCAAAGAAGATCTACTCTCATTTATTTGACTTTATTGTGGAAAGAATTAACCAAGCTTTGCAGTTCTCTGGCAAGCAACATACTTTTATTGGTGTTTTGGACATTTATGGGTAAGACAGTCTCTGGAAACAAATTAACTTCTAAGTTGTGCCTTTTCTTTAGAGTTCATAAGAGGCATTTTTCAGTTTGTGCTGGTAATGGATTTGGAGGGGGTTGTTTTACTAAAAGGTCATGGTCATATGAGTTCTTTTGCATCCAGAGTAGTGGAAATGTTCAGCTACTATAAATATTAGTATCTTCTGTGAATGAGGTTTAAATTTAACTTCTGATATGATACTTTTAAATTTAACTCTGGATTTTTTTAGCTCTGTTATGTGTGGTAACATTAACTTCTAAAGAAGTCTTGAAATGCCTTAACATCTTCATTGGTTTTATGGCTTAGTTAATTTTCTTGGAAACATCAGGATAGCCTTGAAATCTTTTAAGGATACTACCATTTGATTTTGATGTCGAGGGATGTTTTCTTTTCTTATTTGAATTGTGTTTCAGATTTGAAACATTTGATGTGAACAGTTTTGAACAATTTTGTATCAATTATGCTAATGAAAAGCTACAGCAGCAATTTAACCTGGTATGTTCTTTTATTTGTTACAGTTCTTTAGCTTACTTTACTTCAGTTTTTAGATTATCAATAATGGATATTAGCAAATGCTATTTGTGCTTGAGTAATGGATATTTCTGGATAATGACTATCCAGTAATAAACTTTTTTTTACATGTATGCATAAATACACATATACATATGAAAATTTCTGGGTTTATTTTCTTACAAGACAGACATGTAATATAATCCAAAATATTTTTTCTGTCTTATGTATACAACCGTGCACATGCACACACTGTATTTATTTTCTTCCTTAATTGTCATAACCTTACATTTGCATAATTTTCACATATCCAGCATGTCTTTAAACTTGAACAAGAAGAATATATGAAGGAAGATATCCCATGGACTTTAATAGACTTCTATGACAACCAGCCTGTCATTGACCTTATTGAAGCTAAAATGGGAATTTTAGAACTTCTGGATGAAGAGTGCTTGGTAATTTAAAAATTCTTACATTTAGAGCTCATAGAAAAAAAAAACCTACATAGATTTTTACAAGTTGGGCTTATAATCCATATTTTGTCCTTTTATATGGGAAGTAGAGCATTTTCCTCATAAAAGGAACATTAAGATTTGCCCTCTATTTGGTAATTTTAATTGTAAACCTCTTAGTCTATTTTGCTCTTGTAGAACTAAGAACCTGAAACTAGATCCTTAGCTAGAAGACAATCCAGTAATTAGAGTTCTTCACTGTGAGGATAGTGCAGTACTAGAACAGGTTAAGCAGAGGTGCAGTGGGATCTTCATCCTTTGACATTTTCTGAATTTTAGTTCAAACAGCAGTTATCCAAGCAGGAATTTGGACTATTCAATCTCCAGGGGTCTATTCCACCAGTATTTTGAAAATGAAGGTATTCTACAAATCACTAATTTTGATACAAAAAAACCCCCAACAGTCTCACTTTTTAATAAGTACTTGTTGAATGCACCAAACCTACATCTTTACTTTTCTTTCTTCAGTGTTACTATTTTTTTTCTCTGTGTCCTCTCCTGACTGTAGAAATTCCTAATCTATTTTTTTTCTATGTTATATGTAGTTCCTTTAGGCTTCCAAACCTACTGAAGTAGCTTTGCCAGGGAGGAACAGGCAGGGAAGGTTAAACCCTGTTAAAATGGTCTCTAAAAGGTGTTTGGGTGATATTGGCAATCTGTACCTCTTGGAATCCGTGGAGTAATATGGGTAACATGTTCTGCTCACTAGCATTCTCAGGGGTCACATTGTCCCCATTTGCAGGTAGCATCCTCTCAGGACAAAATTATTTATGACTCACCAGAGAATTTACTCTAGTCAGCAAATTTGTGGATTAATACAACGCTCTTTCATAAAATGATTTGCTACAGAGAACCACTGATTAGTTTGAAGATGCAAAAACTGGTTGTTGTCAGGCCTCATAATTCACTGAAGATGTTTTATTTGGAGTATTTATTGACAGTAAGTGTTTTTGCTGCCCTTAACAGTTCAACAAGTTTGCTAAAGAGATCACCCTTCTCACTTTTACAGTTACCTCATGGAAAAGATGAAAACTGGCTTCAAAAGCTGTATAATAATTTTGTCATTAAAAATGCACTCTTTGAAAAGCCAAGGATGTCAAACACGTCTTTCATCATTCAACACTTTGCTGATAAGGTAGAGTGTAAACAACCCGTTTCACCGTGTTTCTAGAAATAGCTCATTCAGAAAAGAAACAGAATTAGAAAATAGGAAATATTAACCACACTTGTTTGGAACTTCTATAAAATTGATCTTCAATACATAGCGCTATTTATTTATTGGTGATAGTGTCTGTAATGTGCTATTTAAACATAAGAAGTGCTTAAGATAATGAATTTGAGAGTATAAAAATAAATCATCAAGATAAAAAAGCAGAAAAAGAGTAGAGTGTATAAATAGAATAGTTACAATTGTAGTCTATACACATTTTAATCTCAGTTATTTACATTTCAAATGTAGTATTCCTTTTTTTGATATTTTGATTTGAAACCATAGTATAATGAAGAAAGGAGGAAAGAAATTAATGTTAATGATTTTGCCTGTTTGCACAGGTAGAATATAAATGTGAAGGATTTCTGGAAAAAAACAGAGATACAGTACATGAAGTATTGATTGAAATCTTGAAAGAGAGCAAGGTTTGTGAACAATCAGTAATGACTAATTTTTTGAATATCTGATTTTACTGGAATTAATTCAGATCTGGTTTTAAAATATTTGTTTTGATATAAAACTAGTCTTAATTTTTTTTTAATATTATCCAAGGATATATTTTTAACATAAAAATAATATAGAAGATGAAAAACCACAGTGTTCAACTTCTTCGTATATGTGCATTTACTTTGCCAGTTATGTTGGAGGTTTTTTTAATATCTCCCTTGAAGGCCATTTTGTAATCCTTGTAACCGAAAAACTTTTTTTTCCTGTAGTCATTATGTGCAGCTTTGATAGGTAGTTTATCATTAACAACTGCCTTTGTTTATTCTTCAAAAGAGATTAAGAGAATGCCAAGGCAAGGAAAACATCAGATGTCTTGTATGTGCCTGCCACTTCCCGTCTGCTGGAAGGTCCTGTCCCTTTGAAGTCTACAGCCTTGAGTTAACTTAAGAAGTTAGCTTCATCTGACCAAAAAAACATAATTTTGAATTACATGTTGTGAAAATATAACCTTAAGTGGTCTTATTTTTAACTCTGCTCTGTGTTTATGTCCGTGTTTGCTCATACTGAAATAGCTTTTGCAGGCTACCTTAACAGCTGCTGAATTTTGTCTGTGAAACGTGTAAGTGCTTTGCAACAGGCTCAGAATCATTCCAGCTCTTTCTTCAGTTGTTGTTTGTTTGTGGCTTAAATACCCAGTTCCAAGTCCTGCAATACCTGGCCTAAGCATTGAGGGGTTTGCACTTTATGCTGTAGTAAATGTTGTTTTTATTTAAATGTTGCTACAGTTACACAGTATTTAACTCTGATTCTTTCACCACACTTTTAGTTTCATCTGTGTGCAAATTTTTTTCAAGACAATCCAGTGTCCGTTTCACCTTTCAGTTCAACTATAAACATCAAATCTGCAAGACCTGTTCTCAAGTCACCCAACAAACAGCTCCGGACAACCGTTGGCAGTAAGGTACTACAGAAACGTGCCAGTCTATGATGCTTGTGCTTTCAAGGAAGTGTACTGGGCAGTCTGAGAGTGTGATACTGGATCCTGTTATTGTTCATGGGGGACTGTCCAGTTTTCAGGACAGCCAGAACCACCCACAGTGCAGTGCTCCAGGACTGGGTATGAGTAGGTGTGTTTAACTTAAATATAGGAGACTCCTAGGTACATCAAATTAAATTTCCTGCATTTAAGATGTAAACACTAAGAATATATATCCCAGTGTCCAGCCAAAACCTAATAATTAATTAAAAGACTAAGATTTGACTTTTTGCTTAGCTGGAAATGTTTCATCAGCAAAACTGTTATGTCTGATATTTTCTAGTTCCGGAATTCTTTGTCTTTGCTTATGGTGACACTCAATGCAACCACCCCTCATTATGTACGGTGCATAAAGCCAAATGATGAGAAGTTGCCTTTTGAGTAAGTACATTAGTGGTGTTGAACTGTTCCATTACCTTTAAAATTAAGAGTATTTTTCCATTTCACTGTAGCAACATGTCTGCAAGTTAAATTCTTATTGTTGAGCAACTTCCCATATGGAACATATTTCTCCTTTCAAGATAACTAAAGTAGAAAAAAATTGTCATTTTACAAAAATAGAATAATTCAGTAGTAGTTATTGATACCTTAAAAATTCTTTATTATCCTAATATTTTTTAAGTTGTATATTAGTGTTTGTGTATTTGTGAGAACATTTTTAGGGGTAAGGTTGCCCACCTTTGGTTTAAGTTGATGGATATTTTGAATGGTATGGACTAGCACCAGTTTATATTCAAGGAGTAAAACCCATTGCCATTTTCTTTGTGAACATACCTTTTGTCCACAGAAGTACTTAAAAAAGCTTTAGAAATCAGAAAAAGTGTGAACAGTGTTGAAATAGAAATCCCGTTAGTAGAATGGTTCTAATTATTACAGCATGCCAAACCCAGCAGAAATGTAAAATATAACTCTGCTTTTTTAGGTTTGATTCAAAAAGAGTTACTCAGCAGCTACGAGCCTGTGGTGTTTTGGAAACTATTCGAATTAGTGCACAGAGCTATCCATCCAGGTAGGGGTGGCAGTGAGCCTCCTTGGGTCAAAAAATATTTAGTTGTCTGTTAAATGAAATTAATTAGTTAACTTTTCATTTTCCAGGTGGACTTACATTGAGTTTTTCAGCCGTTACAGCATTCTTATGACACAGCAGGAGCTCTCCATCAATGACAAGAAGCAGATTTGCAAGATTGTTTTGCAGCGGCTAATCCAGGTTAGTTTGTATGCACCAACCCACAGGTGTACTGCAGCTTCTATTAGTAATAAAAGGTCTCTTTTGCCAAGAGTAGTATTTCTCCTCAAATAGGGAAGATATTTACGTTATTACTGTTTTTCCTGATTTAGTGTGCTGTACACAGGCTTGTGAGTCAGTAACCTTGTGTTGTGGCACAGTCATGGTGTGGCCATAGACAGAGAATTTAAGCACTCTGTGCTTAACATTATCACTTGCAAAATGGAAGATATTCTACCTATATTTATAAACCAGTGAACAGTAAATGGTATAGATTTGTCAAGTATTACAAGCGCAAGAGGGCTTTTGATGGTGGAATGCAGCATGTTGGAGAACTGTTCTAAAAATGTTCTATTTTGCACATCTCTCCTATTCGTTAGATGAGCTGGTAGTGGTGAGGCTGGTCTCAGTCAAGCCAGCAACTCAAGTCAGCGTGTCAGGAGTGAGTTCAGACTCAGGGATATGTAAAACCAAACACAGGCACACTTGCTGCATAGCTCTGGCACAGGCCAAGGGTAAGAGCCTGAACTTGAAAGCAGCTTCACCCCTGAGTTTTTGCTCACACAGGTCACTGATTCAAGGCTGGAATTGTGCATCAAAAGGTAGTGTTGAGCCCATGGAACCTTGGGAGACTTGTAGAAGGGGGTGAAGAGGTTGTTTTCAAGGCTTTGATGATAAGTCCAAAGCCTCCCTTTAATTTTAGATCACTAGTGTGCAACTTTTGATGTAATTCTCTGGGTCTTTTCCTGCTAAGTGGATTTTCTCCCCACATACTCTTATCTACAAAGAGGACAGAGAGGATATTCTTCTGTAGCAAGATCATGTCATTTCAGAAGAGCTTGCCTGAAGTGACAATTTATAAAAGGAAGAGAATGTCTGGGCTACAATAATAAACTAAAAACTCAATATACCTACTGTTTTCTTTTTCAGGATCATAACCAGTATCAGTTTGGGAGAACAAAAATTTTTTTCAGAGCAGGACAGGTTGCTTACTTAGAAAAACTGCGATCAGATAAGCTGAGACATGCATGCATCATGATCCAAAAGAGTATTCGAGGCTGGCTGCAGAGGAAGAAATACCTTCACACGAAGCAAGCAGCTGTCACCATCCAGCAGTATTTCCGGGGGCAGCGGACAGTACGGTACTCTTGGCTGATAAATGAATTTGCTGTTGGGGTGTGTCTGAAGGCAGATAGAAGATCAAACTAAAGCCCAGAGTGTCATTTTTATGAAAGAGCAATTCAGGCTGTATTTTCACTGGATTGTAATTGTGGACTTGGAAATGTTCAAGTTATTCAGCTGATACGAAGAATGTACTCTTAACAGGTTTCTAATGCTGTCTGTCAGATTCCTGAGAGGCCTCTCTACCTGTAAGCTCAGTCCTTAGCTGATGATATGTGAGCCAGTTGTCAGCAAGGGGTTACTGCTGAGCTTCAGGGCCAGAGAAGATATCAGGGAGCAGAAAGGAAAATCAGTTTATGGGGTCTACAAATTAGTATGCACAAATTATTTCAAGGAGTTATGCAACAAGGAAACTGCACCAGTCATTCACAAAACAGACTGAGAGAAAGAGGGCTCTGTGTAGGCTTGGAAATTTTCAAAAAGAGACCAGAACAACAGCTTGGGGACAGATGTCAAAGGCTGTGGATAACTCCCTCTCCTTCACTTTGCTTGAAGAAAAAGCTTTATTTTAGATAGCAAATGCCTGTTTTCAGTATCTTTTTTTTTGTTTTGTTTTCAATATCCTTTTTCAATGTCTTTTGTGTGTGTGTGTGTGTATGTATGTTTGATTTGACTGACCAAAGGAATGAGCACGAGAAATCTAATGTGACCTAAGTAAACTTTGTTGTCTTTTGAATCAAGGCAAGCTATAACTGCAAGAAATCTGAAGCAAACGTGGGCAGCTATAACGATTCAGAAATACTGTCGGGGTTACCTGGTCCGTAGACTTTGCCAGCTCATCCATGTGGCTACTGTAACAATACAAGCTTATACAAGAGGATTTCTAGCAAGAAAAAAATATCAGAAGGTACAGCCCATCAAAAATTTAATTTCAGTGACTAGAAACAGCTGTTACTCTATAAGAAAAATGGAGACAAGGACAGTGATCCCCAATACTTTACCTTTTGCATATCTCATATCTTCTACTCTGTTTTTATATTGTTACTATAAAAACACTGAATCACAGTAGATACCAAGAACATTGTCTGGTTTATACTTAATGCAGATCATTTTGTGTGATTATTGCAGTGGCTCAAATGTGTCTGCAGTCTGGTAATTTCAGTATTTTGATACGTCCGTGAGAAGCATCGTGCTTACTGGTGCATGTAGACTCACAGACTGTTGTAATTGCTGCTGACAGAGCCATAGATAATTACAGACAGATGTTAATATTTTGTTTTAAAGATGCGTGAAGAACAGAAGGCTGTGGTCCTTCAGAAATACGCCCGTGCGTGGCTTGCCAGGCGCAGGTTCCAGAATATTCGGCGCTTTGTGTTGAATATCCAGCTCTCATACAGAGTGCAGCAACTGCAGAAGAAGATAGAGGAACAGGTGAGGGAAACCAGTTTATGATTTGTACTTTATCATATCTGTTCTAGTAAAAGTGCTTATGTTGACTAGAGGCTTATGTGAATTTAAACATCTGTATGTTACTTGAGAAGACGGGAGAATATGCAAGGGGTATGGTCCCTTATAATAAACTACTAGACTTCGTACATCCAGGCTAGAAAGAATCCCCTAGGATTTCCTTATATTTGTGGGTTAGTTATGCAAATGAGAAGAATCTGCAATGAACTTTTTTTTTTTAATTGTTTCTTAAGTAGTCCGTCCGGTCTCTGGATGGGGTTACTTGTTAGTATGAAGGATGTGTGAGATACTGCTCTGGTACAACATATTTAGTAATTTTTGGGAATTCCACATTATGTTTATTTTGCATTTTATTTTTGAGAGCCATACCAGCCAAATCATCTTTAAAATGGTAGTTTTAATCTAATTGAGGGAAACAGTCCCTGGTTGAAATAATCATGACTGGTATGGGATGGTGAGCAGAAGTAGGTCAGGTGCTCCCTTCAAAATTCTATGGAACAGTTTCAGGTGTGCATTTTTTTGTTTCCTTTTAACCTGTCCTGCTCATTGTAGAGTAGAGAAAATCATGGTTTGCTGGAACGATTGACCAATTTGGCTTCAGCTCATATGAGTGACACGGACACAATTCAGAAACTCGAAGCAGATCTCGAAAAGTTAACTGCTCAAAAGAGAACATACGAAGAGAAAGGGAAAAAGTATAAAGAGGACAGTGAACAGGTAAATTATAATTGCCATCTGGGTGCTTTTATTTTTAAATCCTTTTTTTTCAGTTACTGGATTTATCAGATGCATGATTTGAGAGTTGCTAGGTAACTATACTTTTTTGTGTTTGTGTGGGAGGCAGCAGAGAAGGAAGGAAGTCCATAGATGCTTGTTAAAATGTAACGTCTTCTGTGACCTATTTTTTCCTCCTTTGTAATTTGTATATTATGCTTGCTTTTTGTGTGTACAGAAAATCTTAAAACTTGAGAATCGGAATAAAGAATTGCAAGAACAGAAAGAGACCTTAGAAATAAAGCTCCAAGAAAAAACTGAGGAAATGAAAGGTACAATAACTAAAGGGAGTTTCAAAGGCATTGTAGTGGGGTAAATTTGTAAAGTCAAGTTTTCAGCAAAAGTAAATTACTTTTGTATTAATAAGAGCAATATAAATGCTGAATTTACATTAATTGAAATTCATGTTTAGAATGTGTAGTGCAAATGCTTTTTATTTAATAATTAAATTAAATTTGTTCTTTCAATAGCAAAAATGGTCCTCCTCTTATGCTTCCTGTCTTATGGACATGTATTCCTTCAAAGTGTAGCTTCATCCTTGGTTCCTTTAATTGATTCCTTTTAGGAATCTAGTTCCAAAGGACACAGGCAGCACATGAGATCAAGTATACTTTAGAGGAATAACAATTTAGTGTTTCAGAACCTTTTCTATTCTATAGCATTCCTTATAAAGTGTACTGTGATGATTTTTTGGCACTCGAGAGAGTAATTTCAGCCTCAAAATATGTTAAGGATTACTTACTTAAACAAAAATTTCTCATTGTGGTCATACTGTTTTAATAAATGTACATAATTGCATGAAAGTCTTTGAGACATTGAAATATCTTTTGACAGAGAAAATGGATGACCTCACAAAGCAACTCTTCAATGATGTACAAAAAGAAGAAAAACAGCGAATGTATGTAATCTGAATTTTATTGCTTTGAAACAGCATTCATTTTTTTCTCTTTCCCTACCTTTCTTTCTCCTGCTGTGAATGTGTTATGTTGACATCCCTTATGAATCTATCCAAGTTCTTGGGCATTAATGCTAGTCCTGAAGTACTTCATGCAGAGTTTAGGAAAGCACATGCTAGTTCGTAGGTCAGTCATGTGCAGGAAATCATGATGAGACTGTTCCTGCTTTTTCAGTTTCCTGTCTTTTCATGTGTCTTTCTAAGAATTGAAAGGCAACCTTGATCTGATGGTTTCTTTAGAAATATCCTCAGAATTTGGTCAGGACTGGAAGAGCAGCTGCTGGCCATGCCAGTCAGAATTCCTGTGAAGTGAATTTTAAAGGGCAGAATTGAAATATTCAGTATAAGGAAAGGCAGTGTTTGTAAAAGGACATTTGGTTAAAGATATAAAGGAAAGAACTTTTCCCCCTCCCTTTGGTGTTTCATTTGCAGTAGTAAAAATCCTGTTATTTTTCAATAAATGGTTGTTGCTTTGCAGCATACTTTTCTTAGATCAAGTACTTATTTCCCAATAACTCTTTTCCAGTGTAAGACAGAGAACCTCAGGTACCAGAAAAATGCTGTTTTCTGAAGTGCAGAGTGCAATCAATCACAGTCCTGAGGTCTGGAAGCTGTGTCATATTCCAGCCCAGTCTGATTTCAGCTGCCAATTACTTCAGACTGTACTAAAAGGACTTCTTTTGCTAGTTTTTCTGCTTTGCCCATTATCTATATTATGTTGGAAGCCAGTCCAATCCATCAGGGACTAGTGGAAAATGGAAAACTGCTTGCAGTGTTTTACTGAGCAGGACACAGGGCTTTCTGTTTCTTTGTCCTTCTTCAGTGCTGACTGTGGCCATAAATGTAGTAGAAAGTTACTCAGGCAGGCTAACTCACAGAGTTAGAGAACTAACCTTGAAGTGGAATAAACTCAGTTTTGCCTTTAATTCTGTCCCAACATCTGAATTACATGTAGTGAAGTCTATGGACATTCTTCTCCCATTATCATCCATTTTGTAGATTGATTCTGAGCATATAGGATGCATTTTCAAGTAATTATGGTTCATTTAAATTTTCTTCAATGAGACATGTCCTTCAAATTAAAACTAAAACAAAGCCCACCCTTTCACTTATGACTGTACAAAAATAAAACCACCTTTCCATTGTCTTCTGTAGGATACTTGAGAAAAACTTCCAAAATCAGAAGCAGGACTATGAAAAGGAGATTGAATTGCTCAAGGGAGAAATTAAGATTCTGAAAGAAGAAAAAACTCAGCTGCAACATCAAATTCAGCAAGAAAGTGTCATTCAGGATGGCTTGAAAATGGAAGTAGGACAGCTTACAAAACAAGCACAGGTGAAGCATGATGCATATTTCATTTTGGAGTCTTTGCTAGATAAAGCAAGTAGAGAATGTGCATGTTTTATTTATAGATTATCTTCACTATTTTTTTTATTTTCAGTGCACTTTTAGAACAAGTTATAATTAATAAACTATATTTGATACACCACTATGTAACATTGTGTTCATGTAGTACACAATACATGTTACTGCAGTGCATGTTTTCAAGAATAATTGTGCTTGAATATTTATGCATTTAAATCTGTGGATCTTTTTTCCTTCCTTTTCCTGATAATGTATTTGTTTCTCAGGGGATTTTCATAAATGTAGTTTATAAACTGAACCTGAAAATAGTACTTTTGTGTAAAGTCACATTTTTTTCTCTGAGTCAATTCCATGGCACAAACACATATTTTTTTCAGTACATCACATTTTTTTTCTGCTCTGATGCCTGAGAACCAGATACTTTAAATAGAACACATTTCAAGCCTTTTACCGTATGAACCCGTTCCTAATTATAACTATCCTTATGATTTAATTGTTACTCAGCCCTTGTTTTTCACTACTTGTCTCAGTCTATAATTTTTCTCTGATTCAGAAAATACCTGAGTTACAAAAGGAAATCGAGCTGCTACAGACGCAAAAATTGGATGTGGAAAAGCAGGCCCACTCACAGAAGCGAGAATTGAGGGGTAAGATACACACCAGATAATGCAGAGAACTTACCAACTATGACATGGAGACAGTTTAAATTGCTTTCTTCTGTGTTAGCTTTGACGAAACTCCTGTTCTCTTTCCCATCCAATACTGATTTCATTCTATTCATATATTTACTCACATGGGGGAAAAAAAGACTCAACAGGTGAGTTTTACAAAGTGATCACTGAATACTGAGATCTGGTGTACCCCTTTGAAAAACCTCTGATTTCAGACATTTCTCCTTTGTGTTTAAAAATCAATACTAATAATTTAAACTTCACTTAGAATTTAAACTTCGCTTAAAGCTTAACAAATATCTTGCAGAGACCTAAGAATGTGGAAACAGTACATTACCTGATGAAGTTTTCCTTCATCTTTAGCCTTAGGTCCAATAATGTCAAATATGCTTAAATAACTTGCTGAGTTGGGTTCCCTTTGGGAAAAGGTACTTAAGAAGCACCACTGTTGTGGACTTTGTTCACTTTGTTCATAGAGAAAACCTGTATCTGCAGCATTTAATGTAGTAACCTAGCACTAGATGACAAATCATCTATACAGCTCTAGCAGTTGTTCAGATTCAGACTGGAAAGGTGTAACTTTGCACTGAAAGTTTGGTGTGTTTAGAAAAAAAAAGCACTATTGGTGGTACACCAATCTAATGCACCTGCATGTCCCATAGTAAAACCAAGTTCCTCATTGTATTCTTGTAGTAAATCAGATACTTAACCAAGAAACGGGAAAGAACCTCATAGATTTAGGAAGAGGTTTGTTTAATTTTTGTAATTAAGCGTAATTTGAAATGTGCAGAGAAAATAATTCATATAATAAACTTTATTAGTTTATTCATGTAATAAAATTCTTTTTTTTTTTTTACAGAAAAGATGTCAGAAATTACAAAGCAGCTTCTTGAAAGTTATGATTTTGAAGATGTGAGAAGCAGGTAATTTTGTCCTGAGGTCTCTTAAAAAAAACCTTAAGAGATGCGTTTTGTTCACGTGCACACTCATGGTACTGCCTTGCATTCCAGACTCTCTGCGGAGGATTTGGAACACTTAAATGAGGATGGAGAACTGTGGTTTGCTTACGAGGGCTTGAAAAAAGCTACAAGGTTAGTTCAGTTCTTCAGTGTTTTCATAACTCCAAACTGTGATCTAGAAAATAAATTGGAAGATCAGTGAATAACTAATTTGACAGTGCAGCACTGAACTTCTGTTTAAGAAATGAACAAACACTACATTATATGATGGGCTGAGCAGCTTAAAATCAGTTTAACAATCTTTAAGTTAAAGTCAATGAGTAAGTGTGTATGTATGAGTCAAGGAAATGTGTTTCCTCTGAGATATCATGCATAACTTTCAGCTCCCTTAATGCACAGGTGAGGTAATGGAATATCTCTGTGTTAATCACAGTACTTGGTTTTCATTTCATATTAAACTTGACCCATTTCACCAAGGTCATTCTGCATCTGCCATGTTCTTTCTCCCTTTTTTTTTTTTAACAGAGTATTGGAAAGTCATTTCCAGTCTCAGAAAGAAATATATGAGAAGGAGATTGAAGGTTTGAACTTTAAAGTTGAACACCTTAGTCAAGATATTAATCATCTACAAAAATTATTCCGGGAGGAAAATGACATAAATGATGGTATTCGACTTGAAGTTAGCAGGCTGACTTCAGAAAACCTGGTAAGATCAAGGTGTAGTAATCAAAGTGTAGTAGTACAATCCAAATGTGTTTGTGGCACAGAGCACTCAAAATCTTGCAGTCATGTCCTTGAATCCTCAAGGCTCAAACAAATGGGGCCATCTAAGATTGCACATCCATAAGGCTCTTTCCCTGTCTGCTTGGGGTGGTGCGTAAGGAAGCAGCCAAATTTCTTGTCCAGCTCTACAGTTTGTTGGGGCAGCCTCACAGAGATTCTCTTCCCTTTTCTTTTGCATAAACTTCATTTGAGATTTTTCTTCAGAAGCCTCTTCGAAGTTCTGAGACTCTCCCCGCCAGAGGGCAGCTGAGCGTAGCAAAACACACCAAACAAACTGCAGGCACGGCTGAAGAGTGTGGTAATTGGTGCTGTGCAAAACTGTCTGACACAAGGAACAGATATTATTCCAGAAAATAGCATATACCGCATAATTTTTCTGAAAAATAATTGAAAAAATATTTTCAAAACAAAGTTATGAAAATTAAAAATATAATAAAAAGTTATTTACAATGTTATTTAAAAAAAAAAAAAAAAAAAAAAAAAAAAAAAAAAAAAAAAAAAAAAAAAAAAAACATTTTATGGCATATTGAGGGCTTTTTTCCACTATTAATTGAGCTGGGGAAATTAAAGCCACAGTGTAATTTCCTTTAAACTGGAACAGAACAATGGTACTACTGGGACAGTCAAACAATTTGATTAGCTCACTATTTCATTTTTAACAGTGGCCAGCAGCAGGTGCCTCCAGCAAAGTTAAACAAGTCAGGCAAGCAGGTAGCAGTGCTCCCCCAGAGTCTCTCCTCTGGTTTTGACTATTTTCAGTTGAAGCTCCTGAAGTGTTATAGGAACTACTGCAGGCATTTGAAAAGAAGGAAGATGCTGAGATACACAAATCTCCTTTTCCTCTAAAAGGTGATCCCAGATCTTAAACAGCAAGTTTCTGAACTTGAAAATCAAAAATTAGATCTTGAAAACCGTCTTCAAGAGCAGACTGAAAAGTTGAAAGGTAAAGTACCAGTATGATCCCTTGTCTTTCAGTTGTTCAATGGATTCCCTATATTTGAACTTTTAAAAGTTGAAGCAATATTCTGTGACAGCTTCATTGCTGTATTACTTTTCTTCTTAGTAAAATGTAAGACACAATGAAAAAATATGTTGTATATTTTATATCTCTTATTAAAGAATAAAATACATGCAAGCATGTGCTTTTTTTTTTTTACCTTTTTGAGGGCATTCAGTTCTATAGTTTGGATGTCTACAAATGTATTCAATAGGGCTCTGCAGAGAATATGTGGAGTGCAGTATGCCCTTTGGAAACAGTCATAAAAAGGAAAGATGATTTGGAACTTAAGGCATACTCCATGAGATGGACTTAAGAGAGTGCTGAAGATTCAGAGTCAGAGGGAAAAGTTCTTGCTGAGTTTGCTTGTTTGAAAGTTCTTCTCAATTTAGGAAAGCATACTCTGCTGAGCATTCTGAGTCTCTCTAGCTGCAGTGTCTTCCTAGGCAACTGACTTAAAATTTAGAAGTATTTTTACTGCCACCTCCAAGAAGTTAGTAGCATGAAAATTCTTCATCCCGTGTAAATTTCTTTATGTCCCATATTTCTCTGCTACATTATCTGGCAGGTCATTCCGTTTCATTAGAGGGAACAAAATTATGAGCGTAAGAAGAGATTAACTGAATACCAGTACAGAACAGTAAATGACTTTGATTTTGTTGTTTCTCTTTTGTTTTGGGTTTTGTTGCTATTTATTACTGAAAAAAAAATGAAAGAGATGTCTAATCGGCTGCATTATGAGCTAGAAGGGACTAGAACACAAAGACGGTAATTTTGATTTTATTTTTTTTAATTTAAGAAATGTAGTCACTATAAGCTGTGGTAACAGAGTCAGTTAAACACCTTAAAGTATTACATTTCATGTAAGATTTACCTTACAGTGTTGTGTACAGTTAATAAGTAATGGATGAGTATGATATAACTATGCTTTAACAAAAGATTAAGAGACAAGACTTCTTATCTACCTATTTTTAGAACTAATGAGGCTCAGAATGAAGTGGAGATAAAACAAAAAGAGACTCTGAAGGGCACAGCCCAAGAAATTGAGGGTCTGAGCAATGGTTTGGTGCAAGATGAAGTCCAGGATGAAGTACAAAGCAAGATAAAACAAGTGACAACTCGATTCCATGTGGAAAACATGGTGAGGAAATGAAATTGTCATTAAGAAATTGTACCTGAAATGAAAGATAAAAAGAATAAAATAATGATTTTGTGGTATGGATAGGATGTTTTCTCAATTAATTGAGGGAGAAAAAAATATGAAGGTGTTTCTTCCACCAAATATAAGTAAAAGCACATCATAGCACACTGTAATTGTGGCAATAACATAGAGCAGTAGAAAACAAATTTTTAATTGTGTTTACTCTGAACTCACTGACTTGGATTATTACAGGATCTTGAAGAAAAATTAGACATGAAAGATAGAATAATAAAAAAATTGGAGGATCAGATCAAAACTCTTACCAAAACTCTTGAAAAAGGTAAGATATTGTTATGTGATCTGTTTTTTTTAATAGCTTTGCATGGTCAGTGTCTGTTTGAAGAAAAATGTATTTAAAGAGGTGGAGTTTGGGGTGGGGTTAGAAATTCAAAACCTCAGGAAAATGTGCCAGGGGAACCACCAACAGAAATTACATAAAAGTCATTTCCTGGTTTGATTGGGGTTTTTTGTAATAGGCTAAATAATAGACACATATGGGACCCAGACTATATGATAAATATTAAGCCAGAGGCATAAGGTTCTGTCAACAGAAGTTAACACCTACCCTCACACAAACTGTCTCTGAGCCAACAAAGTTAGTTTTGCGTGGGATGAGTAACTCCTCCCATTATCCTTCAAGTGGCAGGTGGTTCCTGATATGAAGTTAGTTTGTATAAAGCTCTTATATACAATGTAGTTGTTTGCTATAGAAACCTCTTATGAATATTGCAGAGGTGCCTTAACATAGAGATGTACTGTTGCTGTTTATTTGCCTTATTAACACAAGTAATTCCACTGAATCCAACGAAACTATTCAGGAACAATATAAATACTTAACTCATAGTGCTTGGAAGCATAAGCTAAGAACATTAATGTGAACAGGCCTGTACTCTATTATAGAGAAAACTGCTTTTCCCCAATAGTTTGCTCTGATGTGACCATTAGCTCAGCCACTAACCTGGAAGTAACAGTACTTTTGTGTTTGACAGCTGAAGCTCATGTGCCAACTTCGTCCAAAGAGTACATTGGAATGATGGAGTACAAAAAAGAGGATGAAGAAAGGATCATTCAAAATCTGATCCTTGGTATTTTAGTAAAACTTGACATTTTCTAAGTTGTCAACAATATTCAGAACACTACAACAAAAACTACAAGGCCATATTTCACTTACATTCAAAGTTGCCTTTTTCCCCACTCCCTTACCACCAATACAACTTGGAGGCTCTGTATTGCTCTTTTTCTATTGCCAGACATTTCAAGTGCTTTATCTGTGTAAAAATCATTTGTCTGACTCCACATAATGCTGACTCTGTTATCTTTTTTATTATTTATTCACCTCTAAAGCTCTAAATCTCAAGAGCACACCAGGGACTTGAATTTATGTTCTTCCTGGTCATCTACTAAGTCTGTAAGTCACTGGGCTTACATCCATGTATGATGGTTACTCTCCTGTCTGTCCTTTCCATATCATTCTCTTCACTGAAAGGAACTGTACTTTCATGTTTGTCTTGTAGAAGAATTTTGTCCTTCATCTGTGTTACTTTACCATATCAATTTTGCTGCCAAATCAGCTTTTTGCATTACCTTACAATCAATATTAAATTCAGCAGATTTTCTATGCACATTGGTACCGTTATTAAATTAACAATATCTGCCTTTTCTTATCAGCTACTTCAGCCTTGTGAATGTGTGTATCTTTGTGAACAAAGGTGTGTCTTTAAACAATGCCTAAATTTGTGGGGCCTCCAGTAGGTAGTTAAATGCAAATTGCTTTTTGAAGTTGTTCTGCCTGGCATAGCCCATGCTAGACCTCAGAATTTGCTACAGTACTCTCCTAACTCTCTGAAAAACTTAATTAATACTATTATGTGTGCAATACTGTTACAGAAATTTTCAGAAACCAGCAATTCATCAGTAAATCAATTATGAAGTGTCTGGTCCCTGAAGACATGAACCACATAGTGCTTCTTTTTCAGAATGATAGATTGAATCATTGAATTCTTATATAATAAATATAAGATTATTATTATATTATTCTTATAAATATATAATTCTTATATAATCTCTATGCAGATTTAAAGCCACGTGGAGTTGTAGTTAATATGATACCTGGCCTGCCAGCTCACATCCTATTCATGTGTGTGAGGTATGCAGATTATCTGAATGATGCTGACATGCTGAAGTCTTTCATGAATGTAACCATTGATGGTATCAAACAAGTTGTTAAGGTAGGAATTGTGTTTGGCTGTAATATATTGTACTTTTTTATTTTTAACATAAAGCATCAGATGCATGCATAGTACCTGGGGAATGCCAACACTTCCATTGCTGCTAGTCCTGTAATGGAATGATGATCATTAGTGACACTCTTTGAAGTTTGCAGTAGTATCCCTGTAAAGTCTCCAGGTAAGGTTCAGCTGTGCTGAACACAGAATGCATTAACATAAATTATTTTTATCTGAAGAACCTCTTGACAAAGTAATTAAAAGTATTTTTCATTTTACAATGAGCAGCTAATTAGGTGAAATGCACCTATGCTTTCAGCACTGGTAAAAGTCAGATGGACAGAAATGAAGGTTAGTATGTCTGGTAGCAGGCAGATAGCAGAATTATTAGAGGTTTTTACACTGCTCTTCTACTAGTGTAATAGTTTTTTTCTGATATGTCATTTGGTACTGCAACACTAGTACCAAAATATTAAAATTTGTTGCCAGCCAGTTTACAAAAATTAAGTTGTAAAGAATTGTTAGTCTGTTGTCTCATCTGCGTAACAAATTCAGCTCTGTGAATGCTTTGTTGTGGATTTATGCCTGGAAACACCAAGCAAGCACAGACAGGAATAGACTGTGGTTTATGCAGTTGAACATGTTGTACAGAGAATGCCTATAGTTTGTTTAGAAACAAATTTATAGCACAGTTTATCCGTTAGAAAAGCTTTTTTGCACATAGTTAGAATTAATTATTTGTAGTTCAGTTTCATTGGGGTGTGCAGGTGTTGTTCACACTTCTTTGCAGGAAGCCCTCCAGTACACTACACTATCCATAGGAATGTGCAAAGAACTGTTTGTTCAGGCTAATTCATTTAGCCAGTCTGTCATATCAGAATACTTAAACAGTATTTACCAAATAAAAGAGGGATCTTTGCTATGTGTGCCTGAAAACACAAATGATTTGTTCACCTAGGATGTTACAGGTGCTGTGTGCTCCTTCTGCTGTAGATTGACTCCATTATGCCAACGCTGTAATGGTCTTAAGTTTAGTTATTAAATTAACTTCATGAGACAATACCATAATAAGATTGCTTTACTTATTTTCAGGAACATTCAGAAGACTTTGAGATGTTGTCCTTTTGGCTTTCCAATACATATTATTTCCTTAACTGTTTAAAACAGTACAGTGGGGAAGAGGTAGGATTGATTTAATAAAATAATGTCATTACTTTACTTTTAATAAACTTTAATTGGAATTAAAAATAGTGATAATAGATGATTATTCACCAGCTCACCACTGTTCCATCCAGGTATTTAGATATTCAGATTGCTGTGCAGTGGTATTATATGTCTTATACAAATAAAAAAACCAGTATAGAACTAACAGATGAAGTGAAATCAAAGAAACATCAAAGTGCTGAAGTAGGTTAAAGACATGGCCTGAGAACTGCTCCTTAATTTGAACTATTTCACATGAGTTTAATGTAGGCTGGACTTAAGATATCCAGCTATCTATCTATCTATAATATAAAAAAAAGTTTTACTATTTTATTATTGGGACCTTTCAAGCACCTACTGCTACCAAAATATGGCTATAGAAGAAAACCTTGGGAAAGAAACAAAACAATAAAATGTTCAGATTTTTCCTTATTTCAGTTGCTTTTTTAAGCTAAGTTTTATCCTGAGATTCAAAATTCTTTTAATTATTTTCAATTGAAAACTCTTACTATATTTTTTTGGCTAGGTTTTATAGATTCAGATAGACTGAATGAAATTAGAGACAATAGAATAAAGTCTTCAGGATTAAAGGAAAGAGATGCCTCAAAGCCTCGGCATCCCAGTGTGTGCTGGGTCACCAGCAACGCTCCCTCTCGTGGTCGTACCGGGAACGGCTGCAGAGCAGCGCAGAAAACATTTAAACTTAGTTACCGAAGTGTTTTATAATTTGGTTGCAGCAGTAGGCAAAGGTTTCCAAATCAAAAAATTTGATTTGGAATCCAAATTTACTGTTAATATATATTTCTAATGAATATTCAAGACTTCACACAAGTTAGGATTCCGTGTAGACTTTTTGAAGTCAGAACTTTGCTAATGAAAAGTCTGAAAATAATATCCCTTTGCTGCAATAATTTTTTTTTTGACATCATAGTTTAAATAACTATATTTTTGCCTTTTTTTTTTTTTTTTTTTTTTTTTTTTTTTGACAAGGGGGCAGGGGAAGTTTTCTTTCTGTTTAAGTGATCTAGGAATTGTTCCAAAGTTCATTGAAGTCTATGCATGTCTTTCCCTTGGCTTTAGGAACAGAGTAAATGTCAGCATAAACTGGAAAATTAAGTACTGGAAGCATCCATTGAAATTACCTGTAGCTTTGACTCATTCTGAGACTGTGTTCAGCCAGAGGTGGAATGAGTTACTCTAATACATACATTACATTGTGGGAATCATTTATAGTTATAATGTTATGTGATTCTAATAATTATGTTTACAACTCACTTGTAGGAATTTATGAAGTGTAACACTCCACGTCAGAATAAGAACTGTTTGAAGCATTTTGATCTCTCAGAATACAGACAAATTCTTAGTGATTTGGCCATTCGAATATACCACCAGTTCATTCTTGTCATGGAGAACAACATTCAGCCCATGATTGGTAAGACAGCACCAATCCAGACACACCTAATGCAGCTTGTGAACTGTATGAATAAAGCTTATACATGGAGGCAAAGGGTGGGACAGACTTCTTTCTCCTGTTGATCTATACATGTGTTCCAGCATGTGTGTTTCCACACATATAAATTCCACTGAGTGGTATATCCCCACAGGGTTTGGAAAGACTTTTTCCTCACAACACTTCCTGGCGTGGGATAATGCTTCGAATCTGAGCAACATCATACAAAAACAAAAGGCTTTTTAAAAAACGTGTGCTCCAGAAGCCTTTTTCAGTATCCCATTTTTCTTTTATCATTTAACTTTTAAAATACCCTGCAAGTAGGTTTTGTTCAATAACTAATGTAACTGAAAGCATCCTTGGGAGTTTTGTTCTTATCAGTTATTTTCTGTTGCATTTCAGTACCAGGCATGCTGGAATATGAAAGTCTTCAGGGAATTTCTGGCTTGAAACCTACAGGGTTCCGTAAACGTTCTTCTAGTATAGATGACACGGATACCTACACAATGACCTCTATCTTGCAACAGCTCAGCTATTTTTATAGCACTATGTGTCAGAATGGCTTGGACTCTGAGCTTCTAAAGCAGGCAGTGAAGCAGCTTTTCTTTCTAATTGGAGCTGTCACCCTCAATAGTCTCTTCCTCCGCAAGGACATGTGCTCATGTAGAAAAGGAATGCAGATAAGGTAAAGCCAGTAAAGTTTCAACAAGCTTGAGAATGAATTTTTAACACTTTCATGTAATATCCTTTGTCTCTAAGTGGCCGTTCTGATGGAAGTAGCCTATTGGTTTTTTTATTCCTTTTGAAAAAGTAAATCTTTGCATTTTGGGTTGAGCTTTCTCAACATAACAATTATAAATTGTTCTTTCCATGGAAACACTAATGGAGGAAAAGGCAGAGAAAATTACAATCTGAAGTTTATAGTCAGGCATGGTTAGGATTCTTTCCATGCTAGCTCATTTGTGATGTGACCAGTAGTATTTTTAATTCTTTCTTACTGTAGTAAACAGGTGCAGTGTCCCCTGGCTGGCAGAGAGACAAAAGCTGACTTGCATGTTTCATGCTCTGTGACAAGAAAAGCACTGAGACAGAGCCTTTGAGGATGTAGATTGAGCATCATCTGTCTTGTTACAAGCACCAAGAAAACATGCTCCTGTTTTGCAGAAGATACAGTTCATTTATTCTCCATTAGTCAGTCTGCAGACTAATGTGAAAGAAAATCAGTAAAATCTTCTCCCATCTGGGAAATTACTGGAAGAAAGCTGCTTTAACCTTTAGGTCATGAGTTGTAAGGCTGGCCCTGCTTTGTAACATGCAAAGACTTTTCTAATTTCCTGTACAAACTCAGTTGTAAATGAATGTTTTCATGACATACAGTGCAATAGGCAATGCAGTATATATAATAGTAGTTTTCTGTAAACAACAGCTAATAACTCACTCTCTATTAGCCAAGCTTTTGAGAAATAAAAAAATAAAAACAAAAAAACAAACTAAACCAAACAAACAATCCCCTCTAAAAAAAACCCCACACCAATTTGAAATATACAAAAGAGTAGGAGTAAACTGACAGTTCAATAAGCTTTTAGTTGTTTGGGTTTTATGAGCTATGGTTATGGTTTTTAACTTGAAATGTACTAATTTGAACACTGCATTAGAGGAGTATTTCTTCTTTAGCAGTCTTTAAAGTAACTTGCTTGCCAAGGCGAACCTGACGTTTCTGTTCTTTGCTCATGGTTTAACCCAGATGTAATATCAGCTACTTGGAAGAATGGCTTAAGGACAAGAATCTTCAAAGCAGCAATGCCAAAGAAACTTTGGAGCCACTATCTCAAGCAGCCTGGCTCCTTCAGGTTAAAAAGATCACAGATGATGATGCCAAGGAAATATGTGAGCACTGCACATCTCTCTCTACTGTGCAGGTAATGAACTATCTGTTTTCTTCTGGCAGCACTGATTGCAGAATCTTAGCCATCTAAAATATTTTGTTGCAAAAGGCTGTTGACCTTTCATTTGATAAAAATAACATTCGTCAGCATTCTGAATCATCACTAGCTCAACTGTAATTTTAACTCCTTATTTCTGATTGTTAGCATTTTTAACTGTGGTGAATACTTGCCTGCTTTGTTCTATCCCGCATTTTTATTCCACAATGTATCTTCTTTACTTTGCCACAGGGTTTTTTTTATTGTTTCCCTTAATCAATTCAGCTTTTTCTACATCTCCTTGATCCTGCTGACACCTCTGGAAATGAGTCATAACAATCATCATATATGTAAACAATTAGGTGACTAGTCAAAATTCTCTCTTTACTGTAAAATGTTTTACTGAAACCTTAATTAGTAAAATAGTCTTTTGTAATTTGAACAGATAGTTAAGATCCTCAACTCATACACTCCGATAGACGACTTTGAGAAAAGAGTGACTCCATCATTTGTTCGTAAAGTCCAGGTAAGAGCTACAACTATTATTTCTCATATTCAGCTTTCAAGATACTTCACACACACAGTTTTTGATGTTAGGTAGTTGTACCCGACCTTTACATCATATTATTACTACGTTGTTCATCTTCTAGGCATTTGGAAGTGATGCAAACAAGTCTGCTTAACATAATGTAAAAGCAAGATTTGCAATGGGAAGAAAACAATGGACTGTTTTTGCTTTGATTCTTAATACAGTATTTTCTTACCCTTTCTGTTATGATTTCAGGCTATGCTAAACAACCGTGAGGAGGTTCCACAGTTGATGCTCGATACCAAGTATCTCTTTCAAGTGACGTTTCCTTTCACCCCCTCTCCACATGCCTTGGAAATGATACAAGTCCCCAGCAGCTTCAAACTTGGCTTTCTCACAAGGGTTTAATAAAAGCAATGAATTGATGTTTCCTCAGAGACTGTGTGAAGACATGCAGACTTTCATGGTTCATTTCACCTGCTGGTGGATAGTATGGCAGCTTGCAGTGAATTAAACTGTTAGAGACTTCTTCTTCAGTCAAGACTTAAACAGTAGGAATAATTTTGGCTTGTTATTTCCTTCTCTCTGTTCTTACTCTTTTCCCTCCATTTCAGTCCTACAGTGATGACTTTATATCATCAACTGGACACAAAGCTTACCACACAGTTTTTTAGTCCAAACCTGACAAGAAAAGCATTTATCTGACCGGTTTGTATTGCTGCCCTGTCAGCACCAGTCAGAGGGGAAGACTGCCATGTGATAGATGTTACTGCTGTACAATTTTCCTTGTCTTTGCTTCCTGTAACAAGAGGGTTTTTTTCTTCCCAAGGTAATTCTATTCTTTGCCTTGATATACTGGATCTGTTTGAGAGTAGCTTTCATCTTCACTTCTTATATCCTTATTTCTTTCACTACAAAAGTAGTCTTTCACAACAGTTCTTCCAGAAGACTACATTGAAACTGGGGAACAGAGATCAATCCAAGAGAATTGCTGTTTACAAACCCACATTGTCTTTTCGTGGGCATGCTGGCTAGGCTCCCTCTGCTTGCATTGCAGCCTGGGGACTCTGCACAGATCTTTGGCCAAAGCAAGGACTCGAGTGCTCTTCTTCAAGACAGGTTTCAGTTTTGTTCTCTGCAGTGACAAGTTTGGATTTAATATGAGTTATTGTAATGGAAAAGTCAGATATAAAGTTCATGTTTTGATCCAGGTTTGAATTATAAGCTTGGTTCTCTAAAAGACAGGAGTCATCTCCTGGTTTGGTTCCATCTATAGTGCAGTGTATTTCAGAATATACACTGAGTACGCACATGTGCACATCACCTTTCTCCTTTTCTCTTTTTGCTGGTTTCCCTCCTCCAGTCCAGAGACTGAATAGGAGCAGATGCAGTTACTGTGGTCTGCTGTTACTGATAAACCAAGCCTAATTCCTTACATTTCATCTTTATTTATTTCTTTTCAATTTCAGGATCCTTAAAAGCAGTAGTCGTCTCCTTTTTGCTTTGTTCAGTCTTCTCCGTGTAATCAGGGAGTAAAAGTAATTTTATTTAGTTCTGGACTCTGTCAGAACAACTGGGGAAACAGCATTCACCTCACCACAATGATAACTATCCTTAGAAATTCCTCAGTAAATAATGCTGGTTTTCTAAACTACTTTATTAGACGTAGTTATTAAAATCAAGTACTAAAGCTTTGAAATATTTGATGGACTCTAATTGAGTTAATTTAAATATTGCAGGAAAGAACAATTGATTTTATTTTTATTATTGTTATACAGTGTTAGTACTACTTGTTTAATTTCACAGAACAATCTGTAAATATAAAGAAGGAATCATTCTTGCTATTTAGTGTTCTTGGTGTTTACTATGTACAGTGTAATACTCATCATGATATCCACAGACATATACTCAAAATATATGAAGGAAAAATTTTTTGGTTCGTTCAACCAAAGGATGAACAAAGCTGTACAAAGGATCACATATGTAGGTAGACTGGTATTTTAGTGTGTTAAATAAAGTAGCTTTTAAATCACTTTGTAGTGCTCTGTGTGAATGAACAGCTATGTTCTCAGTATGGAATCATTTGAAAGAAGTTACTTGGAACTATGTGAACATTAGTGAGTACAGTCAGTCTTGTATTGCACCATAACCATTTATTTAATGGTCCAGTTGCTTTGCTGTAACATTGTGTATCTTCCTGTCAGCATGGCATGTTCTCCTTGGCTCCTCAGGAATTTCTGGAAATATTTTAATGCAAGCAACTTTTGTTGCTGTAATTTGTGTATAGCCTTTTTTTACAGTTACTGGAGATGAATGAATGTTACCTGGGATGATGTGAGTAAAATCACAGCCCACTCTTTCAGCCACATCACACAGAAACATCAAGGCATAGATGTCCTTTATGACAAAAACTGTTGATCAAGAAAAAATTGTTCTGACAATTTGATGCTTGGTTACTTTAAGAGGATTGTGTGAAGTATGCTATTAACACTGTGTATGCAAACAGCAAAATATATTTTTAAAGAAAGTTAAAAATAATCGGGTCTATTGTATGCTCTCAGAAACTGACCTTGCTTTTGCTGACATTAATGCCTTCAGCCAGTATGTAAGTACAAAATTCTTTTTGTTCTCTGTAATTCTTCTAAATATAAGGAGCAGTTTTAGTGAAGGCAGATACATGGAAGAGGCGTTACTGAGGCTAACTGTCCTAGAATGACAGTAAAAGTGAAAGCTATTTCGTTCAAATGGGAAAATCACAAAATCACAGAATATGCCGCTTTGGAAGGGACCCACAGGGATCATCAGGTGTTGAATGGTGATCCTTACTGCAGTGACATAGTGTTGAAATGGTTTGTGGAGAGATGTGTGAGCTGCTCTTGGCATCTTTGCATGTGTTTAGACATGTGACTCCTGCAGTTTCTGGGAATAGAACTCAGCAGCATAGGTGGTCCCTTTCAGTCCTGTGCTTCCATAATACTCTAATAAAAAAGAGAATTACAAAATAATACTATAATAAAGAAATTTCTGCCCAGGTCTCTGCTGGGCTGACCTACTTTTTTTTCTCTTTTTCTCTCAGATCCTCTTGACTATCAAATGCAGATACCTAATGGCATAATTTCAGTGACTTCCATAGAGTCTTAATAGTAGATATGACCTTCAGCATTTTTTAAATTTTTCAGACATGTTTTCATGAATTTCCCCAAAATTTTTTCAAAGAGTGCAAGAAAAGCAGAAATTTTTAGTCCTATTGATTTTAAATTTATTGTCTTAGAACAGATAAATAGTAAAAGTATAACCAAGGAGGAACCAGCATGGACACTAATCAATTTGTTTGACTTTTAAATTTTGTTAAGAATATGAGATAAACATCAACAGTGCTATTCATCAGAATGTCAAATTGCTATTTGGAAAAATCAGTTGTCAATCACCTCCCCAGTATGTTTTAACTTTGCTGTTTCGAAACCACCCAAAAATTGCTGCTGTATGGAACAGGCAGGTAAGATCTAGTTTCTGTCCTTTATTCTATATTCTGAAGGAGGGCAGTTAAAGTCTTTATCATCAGTAATCATCAGCATGTAGCTGATCCGAGGTGATGCAACTGGAGAGGCTGAGCTGTAAATACACTTTAAGTAGACTTAGTAGGAAGGTTGTCTCTCTGCATTAGCAGTAGCACAGAGCTTATTTAGTCATCTTGAGACTCTCCAGGTTCTTGCTCTTTGAAAAGGTGGGTAATTTTTCTTACTTATCAACAAACTTCATTGCACAGAATTTCTCTGTAAGTAACATATTTTTTAATGATTCACCATGCTACCATTTTTAGATTTCTAGTGTAACTTTAAAAACCTAAAAAGGTTAAAATTTCAGGCTACAATGCAAGAAGTTGCAATGGTTTTAGACCTTTTGGGTTTAAATATCTTTATAAAATAATATACAAATCTGTCATTATGACAATCTCAGATATAATACTGATTTTTAATTATTCAGAAGTTTTGATGGCTTCTATTATAGCAAAATTCTGTAATGTGTCATAATCTCATCTGAAGTAAAATACTGATAGGGAGGTAGATTACCCTGTATGTTATTACTGGAAATTCTCACACTTTATCAAAGATTAATTCTGCCCAGAGTATTCATTCCAAGCCTAACAGATCCTTGTCAAAAGTCTCTAGAGCTAGTGATGATGTTTTGTTCAAATAAGATGGCTTCACACCAAGTATATAAATCCCTGATTATATCACATGAGTTGCCCTCAGTGGGAACCACTAATTCTAAGAACCTTGGACTAACAGGTTATTCAGTTGTGAATGCCCAGTTTTAAGAATCTAGCAGAAATGAGCCCAGGAGCTGTAGTCACTTAAAAGCCATGAGCAATACCTGCTCCCTGAAAGGATGGCAGCTTGTGTTCTCAGGCTCACATTTGCACAAGAACACATTAAAAACTTTAGGACATATTTGCTGCTTTTCATCAAATGGAATATAAACCTCCTGGACTGCATAGAGCTGACTGAAAGCTCCATGCAGATTTTAGATTAAAGTGCTGTAGTTCTTTTCAGGACAGATTGCTTCCTGCATGTGTTGGGATGAAGTTATGCATCCCCTGGAGACAGCAGCAAAACTTTTATTGACTTAAGTGTGGGCAGGATTTCTGGGTTTATTATCTCATTTTTCATGTAGTCCACTGAAATACATAAGAATAAACAGCAGAATGGAGGCAGATACACAGAGTAAAGTTTGCTTTATATAATGGCCAGCCAAACAAATTCTGAAATCTGCATAGCTGATTGAATTTCTTTTGTTCCATTTAAATCTGTCTTGCAATAGCTTCTTCTGATTGTTTACCAAAAATTCATTATTTATGTACATGTCTAAGTAATGTTAACAGCGTCCATTTTTAGAAGTGGTGAAAGGTCCTATTTTCCCTATGAAAAATGTGCAGAGAAAAATGACACTACATTATTATTCTTGTTTGTTTCTCTGACTCTCAAGTAGTTTTTAATACTCTGTTGATGATAGTTCTTTGATCCTAGAGGTGCCTGGCTTCAGAACAAAAGGGTTTTCATAATGACCCAGCTGTCAGTGTGCTTGAAGCATCAATTTCTGCTCAAGAAGCATATTGTTCATATTTTCTAGCTGCTGCTGCTGGAATCCTAGCTCATCTTTTCAGCTTTAAAAATACTGTATAATACTGACTATTTAATTAGGCAGGGGAAAAACAATAAGTATCAAACAGTGGAGTTTCTCATAAGTTCAGCTGTTGTTATGCATTTCTGGTTATTGACTGCTGACAGACGTTGAGTAAAAATTGAAACTACTTTCCCACATGTAGTGGATCCATGTGCACAGCACATATTATAATGGCATGTGTATATATACATATATTTTGCTTTATATTTTTCTGCGTAAAATTAGAATCTGCAGAGCATGTGACTGTTTTGTATATAGTGACAATTCATCATTCTCAAAAGATTAGTCATGGAGGGAGATTATCCAGCCTACAGATGTCTATATAAGCCTAGGCTGCATTAGCTAGCACAGCAGTAGTGAGAAGCTTTGTGCTGGACTGGAATGCACCCTTTCCTTCTTCTCCATCTCTTTCAGCTCTCACAAACTGCAAAGATGTGTGACCAGACCTTTTTAGCAATTGTGTTTGGTCCCTGTGACAAGTGCTCCAAAGAGAAGCCCCTCAGGCCTGTTTACATCAAATCAGAACAACTCAGCTACTGCTCGCTATGTGTGGAAATGGTACGTTATTGATTCTATCAGCCAGAGTGTGGAAAGACTGCAAAAAACGGGGGTTGGTCTGTTAGGTTGGATTTTTCTGGACTGCAAATAAGCATTGCTAGGCCCACAGACTGCCAAACAAACACCTCTGCAGACACCTGGTGTTTCCATGACCCTGCAACAGAGGTGGCCCTGGGGCTCAAGGATGTTTTATAATTTTTGATTGAAAAACCATAAAAAATTCAAGCTTTTTCCCTTATGGTACCACGTTCCTCAGCTGTGCAAATGTTATGTGCCTGTCTAAGCTCTTCTCTGAGATGCATGTGTGCAACTCTGCTTGGCCTAAGTTCTTAAGTGTTTCCCATTTACCTTTAACAGAACTTTAAAAAAAATGCCATATCATTACAATAAACTCATTCACTAGTGACTAGGAACATGATGTTCATCTAGTCTGTCTCAGTACAAACAAGACACAGTGAAGTGCTGTCAGAATTCTTTCATGTCCCACATTTCACACTGCAACCACATTGTCTCCTATGCTATGTGCAGTACCTGGGTGAGAGCTAGAAGTACCTACTATTAGAATAAGGTGGGAAAAAGCTAATCCTCATTGGATAGAGGAGTGGAGTGTCTTCTGTCACCATGGGCATGCACCACAGAACTTGGTAGTGGAGGAGATTAGCAAACCTGCTGGCCTGACCAGCAGGTCCTGCCACATACCTGCCTGAAAAGGAACGATATTGGAGGCTTTCTAATCTCCAGTAATTACTGGTGAGGTTATATCCCACTATCCTGGTAGGAAGCACTGTTCTAGAGAGATCACCGTGGGGGTTTTTTAGGTGAAATACAAAGCTAAGGTCATGAACCTACGTGGCTATTGAAGAGCTCCTCTGCAAAACTCCTTTTGTAAACTTAAGGATTTTGTTGTCCAACTTGGCAGCATTTTATTTCATCTTCCTAAACCATTGTGCATTATCAGTTGGAGAAGACATCCATCACTGTTTCCTCCCCAGAACTGGTCTCTACTGTGACTGAATGGGGTCCAACTGTTTGTTGCATTTGACTGTCAGATTAAATGATGTCTGCAGGAATGCTAAAAGGTTTAGCAAGCTGTGTTTACAAAACACTGTTGTACAAGCAGATGAGAGCACTGATTTGGTGGCCTAGGTGGTGCATGTGTACAATTCACTGGCTGACACAGCACATTGTCATGCCTTACATTGTTTAGGAGGAAATTTAGATGTAATGACTGGAAGACAAAAGACAGTCCCTTCCCGGTTTATTTGCTTCTCCTGACTTTGAAATTGCTGCTTTGTTCAGGTCCTTCTTGGCCAACAGCCTTCTTGGCTATTTATCCAATAAATTTTTGCATGACCTGATAAATGCATGCTGGAATTACAGGAAAGAGGCTGTTTGTTATTTACAGTCCCACCAACTTTCTCCTTATTATTTGTATTATGGACGTTAGGCTCTTACCCACTGGAACAGCTGCTGGCTAGAAGCAGACTGAGACTTCAGGAAGAATTGCCTCAGTACCTAACAGCCTGTTAGGCTTCCTATTAGCACTGCAGTAGGATCTGGTAGATCTGGCCTCAGCTTGCTTTATATTTAGCAAAAAATTTAAAACCAAATATTCAGAACACAGAGAGCTCTTTGCACTAGTGCTGAAATACACATGGGTAGGGAAATTATATTCTTTACTTTTTTGAATTGATTTTTTAGCACTCTGGCTTATATCAAAATGCACAATATATCCTTGCCACACTTGTGCAAGTGTTTGTGGATGCACGTGCATATTGTAGTGTCTAATTGGCTGATCTTTCTGCAACTTCCCAATGTGCTTGTGAAACTCCTGATTCCAGCCCAGCAGATGCACAGATGCATTTTCATCAGCCAGTCTTTGTGATTTCCCCAAAAGCAACATATGCTGAGGGATAACAGAATTAGAAATTGCTGATTCTCAGTGTTGAGGTCATCCTGCTTCAATTGTTTTAGACAAAATAATCTTGTCCCTCTATGGTTTTGCCTGCCTTGGAGTTTGGTGCTAATCAGTAGAAACTCAATCGATGTTTGCTGGTTTAATTTCCCCATAAAACTATTAGTAAATTAGCTTACAATTTTAAAAGAGATCAGCTGGTGAATTAGTGAGAATGAAAACTTATTTTAAAGGCCTAACTTTTGAGATAGGCAACAATTTGTGACACACTGATGGATCATTCATTTTCCCCAGTGTCCTTATTATCAGAACAGTACCAACTTTTTTCATCCATCCCATCATCTCATCACTACAATCTGATGTATTTGCCATGTGTGGCACTCATTAATCCAGTACTATGTTATCCTCTAAATTATTTCAACCCTGGTCCATTTTATTAAAAGCTCCCAACTGGCCTTACTCTAACCTGTGGTTTTTGCATGGTTAGCTTATGAGAGCATGGGTAGTTAAGCAGTAGTTGGTCAGATGAACTAAATATTTTTTTTTTTTACCTTTTTATTCAAACTAATGATATGTATCACACACTTCTACAGCTCACTGTGTTTGGTACAGGCTTCCCTTTCACCTTATGGATCTGCTTACCCCTGTCATCTCAGGACTAGTACCATGTATCAGCCTACACGTGTGGTTCCCAAGGACTCTCACATTCTGAGCTGTTCTTTGTAGACTTTTTAATCCCATTCCCTAAAGCAGTGAGACTGTTCACATCAGTTAAGGCAAGAAACTCTGAATTTTTCACTGTCAGGACTGTGCCAAGTATCTGACACATAGGTGTTATCTACGCCAAATTCCTGAGAGCTGATGCGTTCCTACCAAGGTAAATAAATTTCCTATGGCTTTTGTTGGATTTAACTTCTGGGCCTCTTCACACTTACCAGGTGTCAGAAGTAAGGCATTTGTCATAGATTAGAATCCTTCAAAAATAAAGTTTCTTCTTCACAGTCTTCCCCTGCTAGTGCCCCAGGACACAGCTGTATTATTGAGTTTAATACAGGTAGGTTTAATTTTTCAGACATGAAGATAACGCAATACAAGAAGCTTTCTGTCACTTTCCTAAAAGACATTTGGGATGGGTTTTTTGTTCTTTTAGTATCACTTTAAAAATATGGAATTTTTATTTCCTTGGCAATGTCTGTGCTGGAAGGCATTTCCAATGTGCTGATTACTGTAGGAGGCTTTGAAGGATGTTCCTTTATTGAGCACTATGTGGATTCCATAGTTTACACCACCTACTTTTGCTTTTGTGATTCTGAATGCAACTGGATTCATCAGTTCAGGGCTGCCTGCATCGCCATCAGGCTGGTGGGGTTACGTCACACCAGTTTCTGTGGACAATGAGAAGTCTGAAAATACATCCACTGCCTTTGACTCTGCAGCAAAGCAACCCAGCTTCTGCCTGAAGATCCATTGACTAAAGGAGACCTTAAGGACATGACCAGATCAGGGCCTGAGTTCAGCTCCAGAATGATGGTGAAGAGCTCAGCAGCTCTGCCCTTGCATCCCTGTTGGACAGCAGCATTACTTCCAAGCCCAGTGTGGGAAATGACTTTTCTCCATCCAGGATGTGCCCAGAGTCCAAACAACAGCTGCAAACAGTCATTTTCTTATCTCCCTTTCCAATCTTGGCCCATCTCCAGATTGAACAATAGCCATTGGATTGTCTATTTTCTGGCTAAAAGGAGACAATGGGAGTCAATATGCATGAAGTTACTCCTTGTAGATCAAGGACAATTCTGTAGCAAGAGGACATTTTCAAGGAACTCCCAGGGAACAAGGAGCTGCCAGGCTATGTGCCATGGCTCTTTCCCTGGAAGCACCAGCTGCTCCTTGTGCCCAGCACAGCTCCTGCTCTGCACCCAAGCAGAACCCACAGAGCTGTGCCCCCGGGCTCACACCAACACCAAACTGGAGGGTTCTTTATTCACCCTTTGGAATTTTGGAAACTGGTCCATTTCAAGAGCTGGGAAGGCCACAGACCATAATATGCTTACCTAAGAGCAGGGGAAAGAAGTAGCTTGTTCAAAGCGGAGTTAAAAGAAAAAAAAAAAAAAAGAAAAAAGAAAGAAACCCTGATAACACCAAATTTAAAAATGAGGAATGCAAAGCATAGTAGAGAGAAGGGTTCTTACCACTGCATCTGTACTGCTGGAACAGGAGCTGGGCCACAGACCTGCATGGCTGAATCTCCTACCCCTACCCATCTCAGTATCAGGGAATGATGGATCTAAGCTGGCACAGGTTCTGTCTTCCCAGTCTGATGTTTTAAAATGACCGATGGCTTTTTTTTTTTGCCTCCTTCCCCCACAGAGTGCGCAACTTGTACAAAGAAGTTTGGATGCAAAGCAGAAACACTCTTTGGCGTGTGTTTCTGGGGAAACTAAGCCTTTAGGCTGTGAAAAGGGCTTGGAATGCACAGTAGGGTAGGAGCGGGGCAGGAGGTGAGGCTGGTCCCGGCTGTCGGCCGGGAGGCCAGTGGGATGGATGCTGATGCTGGAGAGGGCTGGGGATGCTGGTCCCCATGGTGTGCATGCTCGGGGCTGGGCAGCATCCCATCCGGCCTGGACGTCAGCGGGGAGGGGAGGGGGAGCCCGGGCCGGCTCCGGCGCCGTTGCTGAGGCAGCAGGAGCCTCGGCAGCATCCCCGAGAGCCGGGCGGGCAAACTCCTCCCTCCCGCTCTCATCCCCGCTCTCCCTGCTTCCTCCGCAAAGATGGCAACCGAGGGGCTGCGCGAGAACGAGACCTTGGCATCGCTGAAGAGCGAGGCCGAGAGCCTGAAGGGGAAGCTGGAGGAGGAGCGGGCCAAGCTGCACGACGTGGAGCGTGAGTGGGGCCGGGCGCGGGGCGCGGGGGCCGCCGCGGGGCCGCACCGCGGGACGGGCCTGGCCGGGAGCGGGCGGGGAGCGCGGCCCCAGCGCCGGGACATCGCTCCCCCCGGGCAGGGGGCGGTGGGGCCGCCCGGGGCGGGCAGGACCCCGCAGCATCCCCGGAGCACCGCGGCGGCACGGCCCGGGCTGCGCTGCCTCCGGCGGGGGTGGGCGGCCGGGAGGGGCGGGGACCCTGAAATACCCTCGGTGCAGCCCGGGATGTGTCTGCGGCCGCTCGATGTGGTGTCAGGAACAAAGATTAACCCCAGCCGCCTGGGAGTTGATAGGAATTTGCTTTGATGAGGCCGGGATTTTACCCAAGGTGTGGACGGGCTTAAAAAGGAGCATCATTTCAAAGACCGGCTCCTCTGCCCCCCTTCCCCCAGGGAAACAACTTGCAGGGATGCAGTGCTGATTCAGAGGTGCGGGGTGAGTCAGTGCTGGAGCTGTCAATGCTGTAACTCACCGTTCTCAGCTGCAGCTTCAAGATCCAGGGATAACGTGACAGAAATTATATGGACAGACCTCAACTCTGCCCTCCCACTATCACCCTCCCTCCAAGTTCAAGAAAAATAAGCTAACCTTACTTTATGGAGCTCCTCAAGTAGGTATTAATTCACCTGTCCAGACAGATAAAAATCCTTTCGTTTTCATAATTTCATTTTTATAATTACAATGATATAATCTATTGCATGGTTTTTGGGCATTTTGGGGTGTGTTTTTTAAAAAACATATAAATTACTTTTTTCCTCTGAAATCACACACCATACTCTATTAGAAATATTAGTGGATCATTAAAACTTTTTTTTATCTGTTTTGATGTCCTAAACATTGAAAAGGAATCTGAACCTGTATCCAATGATTCAGTTTTTCATGTTTTCTAAGAATGAGGGACTGACAAACATTTGTAAATTTAAGGTGAGGAAGGGTTAAATTTTTTTTTTTTTCCTGGAGTAAATAGAGCATTTCTTGTCCAAATGAGACAATCATATGTTACATGAATGTCCTATTAATTGGAATTATTAAACAAATGGAGATAGCCTCATTACAGAAACATTACCATAAATCACCATATTTCTACAGTATATTTTCTGTATCAGAACTAGCAGGGCCTCTGTTTAACACACCTCTTAAGAATATTCTTAAACCCATTTTTGCTCACACAGAGTTTTAACTGTGGTTGCAGTGATACCATAACTCTGTGTGCCATTGATAGTCATAAGATACTCATGTCTTTGTCATATGTGAAATCTGTAAACTTCCATTGGAAAGGTGTGTTTGCATAGCCATGACAGGATTTCTGAGACAGAAGTATTATGCTGCTGTAGAGCAATGCTCCCTCATGATATTTTATATTAATTCTGTATCAGAGCTTTTTTACACTTCAGATATTCCCAAGTACTATTTCTGCAGAGCTTGTAACTTTCAGAATAAAGCATCTTTTCTGGGTTTTGCTTGGTTGGGTGGTTGTTTTTTTTTCCTAATCTAAAATTGTATCTTTTGCATTTTTTTTGATTGTGACTTTCCCTGTGTGGTTCCCAAAACAAACAACTGGCTGAAATAGAATTGCCCTTATTTGTTCAACTGGTTTGGAACATCAGCTCTCAAAAATGTGGACAGAAAAAGGAAATACCAAATATACATTTGATTTGCAGTCTTGCAGTTTTAAGGATTCAGTGCTATAGCTTAAAATTTTAGGCATAGAGAAAAGTTTGTTCTGTTTGTGCAGTCTATAAATTTCTAAGGCCAGACAGATCATTAGACCTAATTGACTTCCTGCACGGAAAAGATCAAATACCCAATAGTACCTGCATCAAGTCCACACCTCCTGTTCAGGCCAAACAATATTTTTAAGAAAAATAGGCAGTTTTATCTGGACCTCTGTAAAACTACTCAAGCTACTTACTGGCTTTAGCTGATCTACTTGTCTGAGTGCATGATTTTCAACTATCTTGGAACAATATTGAAGAATGCTTAAAAATAATTATCTGACTCTCGAACCTGTGCTGGACGGGAGCAGGATTATTATGGCTGTGGTTGGAGATAAGCGTCCTCAGAGAATCAGTGAGGCTAAACCAGACAATTTCACAGAGTCTCAGCTGCATTGACATAATGGAAACGCTTTGTTCATTGTCTGCACCACATTTGTTTTTTCAGATATGTTCTGGACACAAGCATCTTTCCAGCTGCCATAATAACCTCCTGTCCTGTGTTTTCATGTCTTTTGATTGGATCATTTGGCAGGTTTCTATGGGCAATGATAGGGAGAATGTATCTTTTCCTCAGTGGATTTATATGGTACTTTCTCAGAAATTGGCTTCTGACCTATGGACAAGTTGTAAGGAATGGTGGACAGCACCCATCCCCAGGCTCTGTGAGACTGGTTGAGCAGAGATTTCAGGTGAGAACATTATTCTGGCACAGCCTGTGGGGCTGGTGGCTTTGAAAGACAACTCTTGGAAAGGTAATCCACTAGAAATCAGTCTCTTCCTTAGGTAGAAATTGCTTCCCTGAGCCTGTGCCAGGGAATGGTCTCGAAGTTCAGGATGCCTGCTCTGTCACTGTCACAGCCCTTCCTAGCCCGTGAGCTTTCTTGCAGCCCTAGAAAAGTGATGAAGGGTGAAGTGGCAATGGAGCTCCAGAGCATCACCTGACATGGGGGATGTGTACCTCAGTGTCCAACTTGGCAGTGAAAAGCTTAAGATTTCCTGCACCAGCTCATTAAAGCACATGAGCTTCAGCATTAATTTCGAAAGGCTTGAGTCAGGCATTGCCCCCATTGCTAACAGCAGCTGGACCATCTTAGGTTTCAGTGTGGACAAACACACAACGCAGAGAGGTGCTGGATCCTATTAGCTCTTCTCTAGACAGAGTAATTTTTGTTTCTGGTGCCAGTCTCCTGCCTCAGGACCCCTACTCTGCTATGAGACTTGAAGTAAATCTCACCCTCCCTCATGCTCTGTGTGAAGAGCTGCTACAGGGTGCCAAAATAATCATGGCCCTCCTCAGCTCCATGCTGGATGAAAATGCTGGAGCAAAGCAAATAGGTTTCCTCAGATGACACTTTGTCCCAGACATGTACAGATAACCCCAGCATGAGGCATCAGGGTTGCATGAGACACCTTTTAGTTGTGTCAGCTACGTGTCTGTGCAGCTTTATGTCAAAGTCAATTGGCACAAATGGAAATGCAATTTTTTTTGGTTTATAAGAATATCAGGTGAAAGTACTGCTATTAAATGAGGTGTGAAAGAACTGATTTCTCCATCAGAGGATGCTACTCAGGAAAGCTCTCTATTGTAAAAGAAAAAGCTGATACATCCCATGAAGTCCGTGATGTCTATAGATACTGTTGAAAAGTTGGGTAGTGTG
The DNA here is from genome assembly GCF_003945595.2 of Pipra filicauda. Taxonomy (NCBI): domain Eukaryota; kingdom Metazoa; phylum Chordata; class Aves; order Passeriformes; family Pipridae; genus Pipra; species Pipra filicauda. The sequence goes on along the minus strand of NW_024104976.1, from coordinate 3,109,429 downwards.
CTCTTATAGCAAATGCCAAGCTTACTGCTCACTCAGAGCTGTGTCCTGGCCCTGGGGGCTCCCCTGGCCACCAGAAGGGCAGTTAGTACCTGTATCACACTCCATCACCACACAGTGCTGAGAGCCAACTGCAGTTGGGAGTCTCACACCCAGAACAACTGTTTTACCATTAAAACTCTGGAGATTTGATGCCTACCCCCTTCTTCTGTATGATTTTTCCTCTAAGACCCAGTAGTGGTCTTCACTTCTGCTGAGTACTTTGAAGCATGTGTTGCACTGGGGGCTGGCTGTCCACTTTCAGGCCTGAGGATTTCCCAGTAGGAGGGGGCAAAGGGGTAATCTGTTTTCCAGTTATACTTAGGTGTGATGGTCTGCAAGGCCTTCAGCTGCTACATCCCTGGAATTTAAGCCCTGGGTGAATTCATCCTTATCTTTATCTGGTAAATATGTTCATATGCCGCCCACCTTGGTTTTACCACCTGCCACCTCTGAAACAGAGTTCATTGCCTTGCACCATGGACTCAAACTTCATGGATTGATTCCTCCAGGGGCATTACTCCTAAACACAGAGATTTGCCAGGGCAGAGCTTTGATGCAGGGCTCTCTAACCACCGGCTGTTTGCAGTTCATCAGGTGGCAGAGCGTGTGGAGGCGCTGGGCCAGTTTGTGATGAAGACCAGGAGGACCCTAAAGGGCCATGGAAATAAAGTTCTCTGTATGGACTGGTGCAAAGACAAGAGAAGAATTGTGAGCTCTTCCCAGGTATGCTGTTGGGCAGTATACAGATCTTCTGGCTGTGCTGTGTGCCACTCTTTGCACATGATACCTGTGAATAGTGTAAATGTTTTCAAGATGCCCTGAAAGAAGTTTATTGGCAATGTATTTGTTCAGAAAGCTTAAATCTAAGCTTCTGATCATTGCTACCCCTGTTGTAGTTAATACCCTAAATTGTTCTTGTCCAGTCATACACAGTTTCCCCATATTCCCTACTATAATAGAAAATAGAACTCATGTAAGGCCACTTTTATTTCCTCGTTCTTTACAGATGAAATATGTAGTAAATTTCTCAGATTACGTGTTCAGAGAAAATAAAGGGAAGGGAAGAAATGCTGATTCTTTCAGAGATTTCTGTGCACAGAAATTTCTTCTGCAGTCTGTATGATTGATGTGACCTTGAAAGCCTCAAATATCCTGCCAAAATTACTGCATTTAGTTGGGCATTTTGAGAAACAGTCCTAACACCTGCTCAAGACCAGTCTCCTAAGCTGGAGGAGGTAATGAGATAATTACTTTCTAGATCCCCTGGTTCTTCCTGAGCCCAGTATGGCACTCAGTGTGCTTGTTGCATCTCACAGCTGTTCATTGACCTACATGAAATCTGTCAGGGGTCTCACTTGAGGGATAAAAATAGGCAATCTGCATTGCAAGCCACCTTCAGTTACTATGAGTTTTTACCATTCATGGTGATCTCAGCAAAGAGAATAATTTTAAATAACTAATGTCACCTTTTTTTAAAGTAGTTACAATGTTAGTGTGTAGATCAGAAAGCTGAACAGGCAGGTTGAAATGCATTTTTTACTCTGTTTTAAGAACTATATAAGTCCAGGTACAGCAGCAGTTGTTGCTCAGTAATAAACATTTAGCTTACAGGGAGGATAACAATATTATGTGCGTAAGGCAAAGTAGCTGGCACAGGTGTAGCTACCATACCCAAAGTGATTGTGTTGCTCTCTGTAGAGGGTTCTTAGGATGGCTATTTAGCAGATCATATCAATGGATAATAAAAGGTTATATAAGTGTAGTGAGAAGTAAAGGGAAAACCAGGAAGGGAAAGGAAAGGGAAGATGAATAAACAGTGCAATGCCCATAAGTAGTCCCCATGAGTGCTGCCACCTAGTTAAGTGATTTGTGATACAGGTCACCTCTGTATTTGTAAGGTCCTGTAGTGAGCCACTGACAGGTATCACTTGGGAGAGGTGGCCAGCTTTGCAGGTGGTAGTTACAGGCTGGGAAAAACACACTGTGGCTTAAAGGAGGCAATTGAGGGCTCACTAGGTTCCTGAGGGGATGGTCCTGGTTGTGGCATGTGCTGCAAGTGAAAGGAGTTCTCATGAACCCACTAAAAGGGAGGGAAGAAAACAGGAAAAACATTGGTCTTTTAAGCCAACATGAGTCATCTTGGTGAGGAGGAGATATGCTTTTCTTGTCGTAGATACAACTGGCACTGTTGAGGAGTGTCTCCTTGATGCTTCACTGTGACCATTGTGCTGTTGTTAAGATGGTGACAAAAATTTCAGGCCATAACAGACTGGGGGATAGAAATGAGCAGCAGTGCTTTCCCCAAAGTGGGAAGCAGGCTTACAGCCATGTCTCTGTAAGGCCTCAGTTTCTCTCTCTCTGTGCTTTCCTTTAGGATGGGAAGGTGATTGTGTGGGATTCCTTCACTACCAACAAGGTAAGTGAAACTTCAGCAAAATTCAGATTTCTGTGCCCAGGGCAAATGACGGTGGAATGAGATGAAGGGCCCACAGGTGTCACAGGAGAGTGGGATGATGGGATAATATGCAGATCTCCACTAGCACCTAAAAAGAAGGAGCTGAGGGCAAGTCAGCTGCCTTGACCTGTCTCTGAGCAAAGTCCCTATCAGGGCACTGGGGTTTGTCATGGTCTCCATTGTGAGACTCTGATCCAGCCTCTTCGCTGACAAGGGAGGGCTCCTGGCTTGGGCAAAGCCCAGCCAACAAAACAGAGGTCCTTCCTGAGCAACCATTGTACCATATGTCCTGTGTGATCACCTGGGATCCTTCAGCTGTGGTATTCACTGTGAAATGGTGCTGCTGCTCCTCCAAGCCCTGCCTGGCTGCCTTGTGGCACTATGTGCCACACAGATGAGAAAAAACTACATGCCTTTAACTCACTTTTTCATGTGCAGCAATGGGGACTTTTTACAGCCCTGAATAACCCAAATAAAACATGCTCTGTGATCAGTTTGGTGCTCATGAATAAGGTGGAAAGCGTCAGAGAAGGACTAGCCATCCTCCTGCTACTCTGCTGAGCTCTGCAGTAAGAGTTGTCCCAGCCTGACGTGTGAGTTATGGCTGGGGGAAACACCTCTACTTTTCACTGACCCTAAGAATGTCTTACAGAAATACTGAACTTATTACTCTGTGCTGTTTTCCTTGCAATGATTAGAGAAACAGTGACATCGCAGTCTAAAGAGATGCTGTGTTTCAGGAACACGCGGTGACGATGCCGTGTACCTGGGTGATGGCATGTGCATATGCCCCATCTGGATGTGCCATTGCTTGTGGGTAAGTTCCCAGTTTCCACAGCTGCTTACACAGAGAAGTTTGATTTTTTTTTTGTGCTGTCCTGGTGCCTTCAGAAGCTGACAGATAGGAGTTTGCGTGCTGCGATTGTGGGTGGAAGGGCTACACTCAGTGTCTCTGATTCTATTCCTATAATGGCTTGTACACATTATCTCCACTGACTTCAGTGCAATAACATTTGTTGTGTAAGCATGGAAAATAATCCTCTTTCAGCATTTATATCATGGGTTAGGAATTCTGCATGCATGTTACTTCCCTGTTCCAGTGTGGTTGTCTATGTTGGATATATATTCTAAGGGAAAGAGGTTTTAATCCTGTTCTTACTTTGCACTCATTCTTCTATGAGGTAGAGGTTCATCACTAACAATTACCAGTATGTGAATAGATCTTGCTAAGATGGGGTGGGGAAAAGAAACCCCATCCTTGATAATCTTTTACAAGTTTTTCTTGGAAGGCTCAAGTTTGACAACATTGAGTTCACGCAGGGGAAAAAACAAAGACATGAAATGTTGGCAAAGCATCTTTTTAAAAGTGACTGGGTGGATCAGACAGACAAAGCAAGCTTGGGGCAAGAGAAAGGAACAAAGGGAGACTTCACTGTGTGGCCTGAAAATCTAGAAAGCAGCAGACTGAGACAGACAGGCAGACTCCATAATCATATGTGGAGAGCAAGTCTGGAAACTGGGTTTTTGACAAAACTCAAAGAATGGCAAGAAAACTCTGTATTCACATATGTAAGGGAGAGAGGGAATACACATATGCATTTATTGCACTACCTAATTCTATATTTCTGTTGTGCTGTCAGTTAAGTGCTGTACATGTAATGTAAGGCACAGAACCAGCAATTGCTGGTGTGCCAGGATCCCAGGGACCAGGGCAGGGCTGATCTACCACGGCTCGAGGAAAGGATCAGAGCCTTTAGAAATGAGTCCTGTATCTGACACAGCTTAACTGGTAGAACTGTCCAGGAGGGACACATCAGCTACAGACGTCAGTGCTTCTGTTGCCTTTTTTCCAAACTCTTCTAAAAGGTCTGTCTTCACACTCTCCACTTGCTGTACCGTCTCTTCTGTAGTCAGGTCAAATTTATTAAGATAGATCAATAATTATGCTTAAATACTGATCTTTGCAATGACATATGTCAGCAGAAAAATGGCAGTTTGGCTGTATGTGAAACATTAACCCTGAGGTGACTGCTGTCACCTCCAAGTTTATGCTTTCGTGAGGTTTCATTCAGTGGCATTTATAAACTCGGTAAGGGTAAAAAATACTGAGGCGCAGCTGTTCAAGTTCTGTAAAGCAGCCAGCCTGGTGAGGCAGCTGGGGCTTCCCTGCACAGGGAGATCCCACACAGCACAATACAGGGAAGTCGGTACTTGTAAGGGTTTGGCAGCGCAGCACTGACAGGTGGTTTCCTTCTTATCACCACTCGCCTTTTGTCGTTGCAGTTTTAACCAGTTCTCCTCTCTCTGTTATTGCTATTATTACTCTCTTCAGTGGCCTGGACAACAAGTGTTCTGTGTACCCTCTGACATTTGAAAAAAATGAAAATATGGCTGCAAAGAAGAAATCGGTTGCAATGCACACAAACTACTTGTCTGCCTGCAGCTTCACTAACTCAGACATGCAGGTAAACGCATTCCCTTCCCGCTGCTCACCACCACCTAACATGAGCTGCACTCGTACACGGTGCACATGATGTTCCTTGCTCCCAGATCCATATCCTGCTCCATGCAGGGGCTGCTGGAAGACCCTCTCGGGGGCAGTGAAGGTACTGCAAACGCTGCTGTAAGGAGATGCTCCTCACAGCCCGTGGCCAGGCTGCACCCTGCAAAGGCCTGTTGCTTCTGCAGAGGGAGCTCGCTGGTACCTGTGTGTTCTCTGCTCACCTGATCTGTGCCAGTTTGTGCTTTCAGGGGCTCAGACTATTGCAAATAGTTAAAAACACTGTTTGCTTAGGACTGGGTTGGGTACATACTACACCAGCTGATAGAGACTGTGTTGTTTGCCTCCTTTGTCCTGGACATCCGGACAACTTTGCTTTTACTTTCATTCTTAGTATTTTTTATTTGTACCAAGTAATACATTTGGCCCCATAGGGGCATCCCTGTTGTCTGTACGTGCAGTGGTGTGTTCCCTCGAGGGAAAGGAGTGATGCTGTCCCCGTCTCGCAGCCGGTGGGGTGGAGCACAGAGGCCCACAGTGGGAGGCAATGGCAGAGCCAGGAACTAAATGCAGATCTTCTGAGACCAGGCCACTCTGTAGTGAATATCTCAAAGATCTCATTCTGCAGGAACACGGAAGATGATGAAAGGAGCCAGGATAATCCCCTTGTCCTCTGATTTCTGAATTTAATTAGAGCTCTGCTCAGTGCAGCTCTGCAGCAGAATGGAGCATTTTCATTGCTTTCGGTGTCAACAGAGCTGCTGGAAAGGGATTATCGTGTTCCCTTCTTCCAGATATTTGGAGCTCTTCTGAAGGAAATATCAGCTCTCATTGCTTCTATTTCAGGACATGTGAAGCCCCAGAGTATGTTGTTGTTTGTCGCTCTCTGGTTTCTGTAATGACTCTGAGGTGCTAATTTAAGTCCATTGCCATGGAAACAAGTGGTGGAGGTACCCAGTGCTCAGACTTGCTTAGCCCTGACCTTACTGTGTAGGAACCCCGCTGAATTAGAGCAGTCTAAATTAAGTGGAAGGTTTTTCATGAGACATAAAACCGGTTTCCTCTTTTCTTCTCCATACCTAAATGCATTGTGCTTAAATCCTATGATAGAAAAATAGCAATTTATTTTTTCATACTAGAAAAGAAAGGTTAGGTATTTTTTCTTCATATTAAATACAGCAAACTGCATTGATATTGAAGGTAATGTACAACTATTGTTAGATAATACACAGGTGTTTTATATTTAGTGATTCAGAGATTTTTCTGAAGTCTTTAAAAAGAAATTTTCTTATGATTGCTAGGCTTATAAATGATCATTTATGGCACTGCATGTTATCATTGAAACAAATGCAAGCAAGTGGGTTGGCCAAGCTTCTATTAGGACACTGTTATGTAGGAGATCCTAGAGAATACCAGATTTCTTATCTTTTTCCACTTACACAAAGGCCTCAGAATTAGAACTATTCAGGAGCTCTGAAGGTGCACAGTGCAACAAGCACATGGTGCGGGAGCTTTCCCAGCTATGTTCAGAGCAGTTTTCATCACTGGCGGAACGCGGTCCCTGTCCTGGAGCAGCTCTTGTGTGAGGTGGAGGTGTCCCCCAGCCCAGTGCTCCCCCAGCTCCCACTGCTAGGTGGTGTCAGGGCTGCTGCTCTGCCTTGACTGCTTTCTTAAACTACAGCTCTGTTTTCCCTCAAAGGAGCGAAAGGCTGGGTTGGAGTTTAGGGGTTGATGTGCCCATGTGCATCTGGCAGTGCAAGGGAAAGAGAGGAGGTTTAGGGGTGGTTTATCATTCATTAAAGCCACTCTCAGGCTGTGTGGATGCTGAAAGAAGGGGTCCCACCCTTACTCCTGATCACGTTCCCACCTGGGCCAAGACAAGTGCAGAAGTGCAGAGCTGGGTGACCCATGCACCTTGTTCTCAGTGCCCCAAATCAGTCTTGCTTGAGAGAGCCTCCCCCACCTCAGTGAGCAGAGCCAGGGAGCCTCGCTTCCTAAATTAGGTATCTGCAGCTCTGCAGTGTGATAATACTCCCCACGTGACAATGCTCCATGTGTATTAATAGCAACAGTTAATTGGGATCTCAAGTGTTTTGCATAGGGCAGGCAGCCATGCTCCAGTGTGGCAGGGCTGAGAAGCAGGATGACGCCTGTGGTGGTGGAGGAGGTGAAGATGGCCCCTCTCCCCTCGCCGCTGTTCCCAACCCTGGTGCCTGTGCTCCCAGCGAGCAGGGGCTGTGTCCCTGCTGTCCCTTGCCCTGTGCAAGTGCTGCCTCTTGCTGCCAGGCAAGGCAGGATCCCCATCCAGCGCTGTAGGAGCCCCTAGTGCAGCAAGCCAGAGTCCAACAGCAAAGATTGTTAATTCCCTTCTGGTTTTAGATTTTCAGAGTTGGTTTGGTTTTCAATAGCAATACCCTGAAGTTGAGTCCATAACCTTTTTCTTTAAGTATTAGCTGAAGCTCTGGGTTGCCAACAGACCCTTCCCTTACACCTTTAGCTACTCCTATTCCCCTCGTGTCTTTCTTACACAGTATTGCAAGAGCAAATCCTCAGAGCTGAAAGGCTTCATTCGTCAGCCAAGTACAAATATTTCTCAGAATAGAGAAGTTCATTGATCCAGGCTCAAAAGCTGGCCAGAAAGACAAGTCAGGACTTTCTTCTGCTATCATCATCTGAGAGCATTAGCGTCTCTCTACTGCAGGATTCAGAACAGTCTGTTCTGCAGCTTTGCAGACCTCTGTTTACGGGAAGAGTTTTTGGAGCATCTGTCAAACATGTTTAGTGTTTAACCTTTATGCAACTCTGTGAATGGGTTCGTGACTGCGTGATCATTTTCTTCTTGAAGAGTATTTTGTTTTTAACTTCTGACTGCCCGCTGGGATCCCTTGAATTTCCTCACCAACCATGAGAAAAACCTGTGTACAAAACCGAGAGCCCTCCTTCATTCACCCTTGTCTCCTTCCTCACCAGTGCACAGGAACCCTGTCAACCTATGAAATTTGTGATTGCATAACAGCTTCGGGTGCCAAGGGGAAATTTTGAACAATTGAGCATCATCAGGATTTAGTCACAATAACAAGCTCTGATCACATGCGCTTTCTACAAGTGCTGTAGCAGATGGGAAGCTGTGGGCTGTGTTCGGTCAGTGTCTGTTCAAGCCCTTTCACACACAAATGGTTTTGAACAAGCGAGAGCTGATGGACTTATCAAACAACTGTCTAGACAGGCTTACAGCCCTTTCAGAAAATCCATGTCTTAAGCCAAATTAATTGGGTTTAACCTGACTATTTCAAGCAGAAAAAAACAATAAATTAGAGAGTTAAACAGGTAAACTTAGCTCCAACAATTCTTCCCTTTGCCTGGGTTGAATTCCAGCAGCCTGTATATGGATAGGGTTAAATACAGGGGCAGACAGGAATACCAGTATGGTTCTACCTTCTTTTTGGAGAATAAGGAAATGCCAGCATGTCCTTAGTGGCATCAGTTCTGCAAACCCCACTGCACAAAAGGGGCCATTGTAGAAACATTGTGTAGGTATAGTGGTGTCAATACAGCTCTCCTTTTCACTCTTAACTTCTTTCCTTAAAACTAAAAGCCATGAAAAGTACTTAGATTCACAGTGGATTTATGGCTTTGATATTTCATTAACTTAAAGCTGTCCTTTGGTGTATGTGTGAGATGTCAGTTGTTTCTTTGTAACTGTTGATTTTTGTATTGTGATTCTTCTCACATCCTATAGATCCTGACAGCAAGTGGAGATGGAACTTGTGCTCTGTGGGATGTTGAGAGTGGGCAGCTTCTACAGAGTTTCCATGGTCATGGAGCTGATGTCCTGTGCCTGGACCTGGCCCCTTCTGAAACAGGAAATACATTTGTCTCTGGGGTAAGCAGGAGCTTCTTTTCATAATATAAAATTAAGGAATATGGAAATGAAAAGGCAGCAAAGCAGGAGGCTTCTGATCTTACTGAGTGAGTGCTGGAGTATATGTTGGATGCCCCAGTGCAATCCACTCATTGCAAGCACATTTTACAAGCTGGAGCGAATTAAACCCCTGACAGTGGGGTCAAACCCACCCAGCCAGTCTGACTGCAGTTCTGCTTACTTAGCAAGTTCCACCCCACACCAAAGCAATCCAGCTCAAGATCAAAACAACGCCTCTCCAGGGAAGGGAAAGGCTCAGAGTTAGAGCAGTGGGCTCCTGCCACAGAGGAGGTGTGAATCCCTGTGGATTGGAGCCTGGAGCAGCAGAGGACTTCCCACACATTGCTCCTTTCTTGTGCCCAGCTCTCTGGAGTGAGGTGGGGTGTGACAGGCATCAGGTCGTGCTCAGGGCATCAAAGTGGAGCTGCAAATGACGTGCATGTCACTGTGTCCCTCAACCACTCCCCAGAAGTCATGGGGTAGCTTGGACACTGGCTAAACCTTCGTGCATGTTGGAGCAGGGACATGAGGTGTGGCCACATCTTCAGCTGTTGCTGAGTCCTCTGTGCCTTCCAGCGGTACCAGAGGCATTTAAAGCCCCTTTATCAGTCAAAAACTGCCCGCTCCCTGTCCTGGCCCAGAGGAACACACAAGCCTCACTGGGACTGCAGGACTGGACTGGTCTGGGAAAGTACCCAGGGCATCTTCCAAGTCTTGTCGTGCTGCCGAGGGATTGCTGTTCCCAGGCAGCTGAGCCATTGGCACACAGCCTGGCAGTGAGGCAGGCAAGGCATAAAGGTGAGTGAAATGAGGCTCTGTTCCTTTTCAAGGTGATCCTGGTCTTTCCCACATTAGAGACTGAGTGTGCAGGTGAGAGCTGGCAGCAGCTGAGAGACGACCTCTCTTGCTGGAAGCAGGTTGCTACCAGTAACTTTGCTGAAGGTACCTGGTTTCTGAGCCCCACAAGCACTGGCCCAGGGCCGATCCTGTGCTTGATGATGGAAATGGCCCTTGTGCCAGAGGGTGCCAAGCATGGATTAGGGGTGCCTGGAGTCATGGTCCCATCCCTGCACAATAAACCTGGATCTCTTCTGTTATGGCTGTTTTATCAGATTTGGCTGGCCCATCAGGAGCAGGGTCCAGCACACTGGCCCAGTTTGCCTGCTGCTAGCACAGCTGCTCTGAAGCGTGACTGAAAGCTAATTCCATCCAAGTGCATTACTTCTCTCGGGTTTTCCTGTCACCGAGTTTGCTTCCCAGAAAGGATAGATTCATTCTCCCTGGGAACAGCTCAGCTTATTATAGGGCAAAGAATCACAAGCAGCTATGGTACTGCTAAGAGAATATGTCATACTGGTGTTGATACAGCAGCTTGGGTATGTCTGTGCTTACAGGCACTCAATTCATCAGATGCAAAACACCTCTTCAGATCTGTCTTACGTCGTGTCAATGCAGGTATAGGCAGAACAGTGCAACCTGAAGGTATGGCAGCATGGAGAGACTCCCTGTATGCTGTGCCTCTTCAACACAGTAACCCTGAGCTGGAATAAGCAATGTCAGTCCATCAGCATAGAGGCTGGGTGATGTTACATTTAACAGCTTAACTCGAAATTCCAGCTCTCCTGGGTGAGCTCAGGGCTGTGTCCCAGGCTGTTGTGCTCCGTGCCCTCTTGAGCTCTGCTCCTTGGGCTGAGTTGGATATCACTCAGGGGGCCCATCTCTCCGCAGGTGGTTGCTGGTTTCTCCTTCAAAACCTTAGGAGTCAAAGAACCAGCTTGTCAGATTGGTCTTGTCCCCAGCCTCCCAGAGAGGTTGGGGACAAGTGCACATGGAAGTGATATGAAAGGCTGGGCTTGGACTGTGATGGGGCTTGAGAGGGAAATATGCTGAGTCCAAAATATTCTCTATCCTGTTCGGTTTCCCCGAAACTAAACCAAACCACAATTCCGTGCAAAGGAACATAAATCATGACATCATTAGTAAAAACATTGGGTTTTCATTTTGACAATGGAATTTGAATTAAAAAAAAAAGAGAGAAATATATGAATTGTAAAGAGACTGTTTAGTTTAATTAGCAATCATATTTGATTAAAATAAACAACATGTGTGGCATGGTCTGCTGGGCAGGGCACTCTGGCTCAGCACAAGCAGCAGCCACCTGGTCTGCCCTGTGCTTCCTACACAGCCCCTGAGAAGCCGAGCCCCCAGAGGTGAGCCTTGCCCACTGCCGGCCCCTCAGAAGGGGCAGATTTATTGAAATCTTCTGTCACTCTTAAAAGAAAAGACCGTGTTCTTCTTCCTGTCACTGTGACTGTGGCAGCAGTGAGACGCTGCTGCTGAGAGCATGAGCCTACAGGTATGAGATGGTTCCTGCCCCAAGGACATTGCAGACAAGATGGGCGAGGCCCTTGCCCAAAGCATTCAGGGTGCTGAGCACTGAGTGTTAAATGATCTTTTCAAAGCACAGTTTGGAAGGGCAGCTTAGAGCTTGACCATGAGATGAAGTGCTGCTATGCTGCTTTTCTCTCCCAACCACACCATCAAGCCTGAGGGTGCAGAGCCCTGACAGGGGTTAACTCTGGTAGGAGGCTGGACAAGAGCCCCTCTGGATGCACCTATTTAATTTTCTGTTTCAGTGTGTGAAAAGAATTAGTTATAAAACTTTGAATGCTGGGTATTAACCTTTTATATTGGGCATGTTATGTGGTAAGGGAAAGAGTGAGTTACGCAGCTCTGTGGCATGGTGGGGCTGCAGACACAGGCAGGGCAGCAGCATAAACAGAGCAGGGCTGTGAGTGCTGGTCAGTGTGGGGCTGCCTGTGCAGACAACCCAGTGCTATCTGCACCCCACTGTCCTGAGGCTTCAGCCTTCATGATGTCCTCTTCTTCTACCTGCAACTGCACCAGCTGGGGGTACCAGTGCAGGCAGCTCTGGGGCTGCTTTGCTGGTTAAATCCCCTCAGAGCTGTGATGTTCAGAGCCTTTAAAAGTAGCTGGGCTTGATGACAAATGTCAGGTACATGAGGGGTGAATATCACCATTTACTCTGCTGTAGTGATTTTTGCTGTCTTTTTTTTTGTCTTATTAGGGATGTGACAAGAAAGCCATGGTGTGGGACATGCGGTCTGGTCAGTGCATCCAGTCATTTGAAACCCACGATTCAGATATCAACAGTGTCAGGTCAGTTTGTTTCTGGGAGAGGACACATTTGCAATGTTGAGCAATGTTCTGGTTCTATTTTTGAAGTCTGACCTCATCCAAGTAATGTAATGTGTTCTGGTCTTCTTTTACTTGTGCACAGATATTATCCAAGTGGAGATGCCTTTGCCTCTGGTTCAGACGATGCCACGGTATGTTAATTCAGCAACCTAATTTAGGGAAATTCTGTTACTTCCCAAGTCAGATTCTCCTAGAAGATTAGGTCACAACCACAGAGGACTTTCAGTGACTAAACTGGGCCTGTGACACCATAGTTGCAGAAATAATAATTCCTATAAGATATTAAATACTATGTATGCTATAGGGAAAATCTAGTAACACTGTAGGTCACTTCTGCAAAGTTGTCTACATGAGGTACTGTCCAAATATTCATTTCAGATTTTCTATGTTTGAAGTTTCATGACCAAAAATAGTTGTCTTACCGGAAGATATTTGACTTTGTGTAACTGTTGGTCACAGCATGGGAGGAACCAGCTGAAATGCTGAAGCTTGTGTCAGGAGAAGCAGCTTGTCCTAGCAAGCAGAGGGGCTGTGGGCTCAGCACAGAGCAGGGCAGATGTGGGCAGCTGGCTCTGCAGCCCCAGGGTGGCCTTGATCACATTCATCTCCTCCCTGTCGGTCTGACTCACTGCCAGCACTCTTCACTGCAGTGAGTCACTGCATCCAGGTCATTCTGGATCACACAGTAGTTCTTAATGAACCCTAGTTATCTATGAGCAATCTGCTAGGAGGGGCACAGAATATATTGACAGGTAAATTGGGTCAGCACAATGTAAGCAAAATGACATTTACCTGGTGCCCTCCACCCTGAGTGAGGCATATGGCTGGTGGCTCTCCCTGCAGCTGATGGGTCCCCATGGGGGACCAGGCTCTGCCCCCACCACAACCCTGCAGGGACTGAGCCGGCAGTTAAGTGTAACTTGAGAGCAGATGTTTGGGAAGCACTTGGCACCTTATTTCTTCTGTTTATTCAAACATCACACTGAGTTGGGTGAGGGTGAAGACTTTATCTAAAGTACTCTGCCCTCAGAGCATGTTTTGAGTCTGCTCCAATACTAGCTAAACTCAATAGAAACATTCCTTTTATCTTCATTGGATGTGGAGACCTGCCAGGGCTCTTCTGGAGAGAGTGTACCCTGCTTTTATGTCTTAAAAACTGCAATTGTAAATTAATATCTGTGGTGAGCCCAGCTTTTTGTACACTTGGATGTGGTACTGTGAGCTCTTGAGATGCTGAGAGTGTGATAGGGAGAAATTGTCCATCATTAAATTCTGATGAGAGCACTTTCTTTTTATGCCCAGTATCACAGGCTCTTACTAGTTTATTTGATGGGGTTTTTCTTTCTTAACTATTCTTGACACCCCTGCCTTAAGCAGGAGAATGGGAAATTCCACCTCTGTACTTCTGACAGAGGTTTCGGCAGTTTCCTTATACCTCATTCTTTAAATGAAGAGGTTGGTGTTTTCAGTGTTACAGACTGGTATCCTTGACCTGATTTATATACTTGGGGATTTTGAGTAACAGATAATCCTGGCTGTCTGGAGGTAAACCATAAAGGTGTGCTCACATGACAGTGCTGTCACCTGCAGTGACCCCAACTCCCCATCAGGACAGTCTGATGAAATTATTCATCAGCTTGGAGCATTGGGTGAGCTGGACTTCACACACCTGGCAGCTCCCCACTGCCTTGGAATCAAAAAGCCTCTTCTTTATGTGCAGGCTTGAATACCAGCCATTTTTCAATAGTAAACTCTTAGTAGTAGCAAAGCCATCTGACCAGTATTTGCTTAAGCTTAACTTATTGAGGAGGAGTTTCAATTGAAATAGTTTCAAAAGTGTGTTTTGATTTCAGGGCTAACAGACTGCCTTTCTGCATGGCAGTGAAGTCTGATGCATGATTTCCATGTTAAACAAGTCAAAGTTTGCTGGCAAATGATAAAAACAGGAAGTATAGCTTGTTAGAGGTGATTTGGGATTTTCCATGAGAAATAAAAACCAAAGATCTGTACAAAAAGGCATTATTTCACTTCAGTTACTTTCCTGTAGGTTTTTCAGACAAAGAGGCCTCATAGAAGGGCAGGGACTGCTATCCTAGCTTACTCAGAGCAAGGGCTACCATCTTTTTCTTTGACTTTCCTGTTCATGTTTTACACTGTGTGTTTATAGCCTCGTTAGTTCGTGGTCCGTGTTCTCAGCAATGATTAGAGATTTGATCCTCTGTCTCCCAGACTCAGAGATTGTGTCCCCATGCACCTCCCCAGTAGCAGGATGCCCTAATATGTAGGAAACCACAGAGAGGAAGCAAGAGGGTGTGGGGACTTTCAGTGGGCAGCCATGGTCCAAAGCCCACCACACATCTCTTTAGAGCAGGACAGGCAGGAGGCTTAGAGAAGTGGTTTGAAAAAGCAAATTCTTCACAGAGTTTATACAAAACAGCCTTGTGTTGCTTAGATCCCTGTTAAAGGAGTCCCAGTAACAGCAGGCAGAAATAGCAGAAGGAAAGAAGCCAAGCAGCCACTTCCTGTGATGCCTGTTAGGCTGCACTTCCCACTCCCATTTTTTCAAAATATTTTAGCCAGTGCCTCCAGCCTTTACTGAGGCATGTTTGTTGGTTTTGTTTTAATCCTAGTGTCGTTTATATGACCTTCGTGCAGACAGAGAAGTAGCAATTTATTCCAAAGAGAGCATCATTTTTGGAGCATCCAGTGTGGACTTCTCTCTCAGTGGTGAGACTTGAACTTTGGAGGTTAACTTAGTGTTGAGATTTTGAGGGGAACTGAAAAATTTTTCAGTTTAATTTGATAAAGCATTTGTTATTAAAAGTTACCAAAAGTAATAAGTGCCAAAAGAAACATTTAATGCATGGAAGCTTTTTTTTTTTTTTTTTGCCTCTGTAAAAATAATTACTCTTTAAATAACCTAGCTGGCTACTGCTTCGTTGTAGTGATGAAAAGTATTTTCCTGGCCCTACTGAAGGCAGGAAATATTTTACCATTAACTACAGCTGGGCTAGAATTTCACAATAATGATGAAAAACATTTCAAAGGAAACATGAAATGCAACTAAACTATTAAGCGCGCTTACATAAATAGTTTTTAAAAGGAGAGTAAATGATTAATAGTAAAAATATGTTAGAGGGGCATGAAGAAAGAGACATTACCACTTTTCACTACGGATCCTGAGCCATGAGCTCGGGTCTTCTCTCTGCTGCCCCAGCACAAATGCAGAGCTCCCCAGTAACCCTGGGTGGGGGATGAGTGGGTGGTGAACTGCCCTCCCTCTGAGACTGAGGCAAATGCCTCTGTCACGGTCTCAAGCACCCCAGCTCGTCCCGTTAGCAATGAATCACTTACCAAATTGCCTACTAATCATTCGACCACTTATATTTAACTTCTTGTGCAAAGACTGAGCAAAGTATTATGACCCTGCAATAGCTGTTAAAGCGCTCTTCAGTCTGTCACGATTAAGAGTCATCTCCCATCTGTATTGACCGAACACATTCTGTGTAATTTAAGTAAAATGTGCTGTGTTTGTAACCCATTATTTTTAATTGTTTCAGCATTTAGTACGGACAGCTCAGCGGTGGGGCAGGGCTGTCCCACAGGAGCACAGCCAGTCTGGGGGGAGCAGTGCTCAGAGGGCGGCACGGGAAAGCGGCGTTGTGTCTCACGGGGGGATGAATGTCTTGCAGAAGGCTCTTGCTGCAGTCAAGGCACGTTAAGACCTCACTGTGTAAAATCTCGTTCGCTCTGTAGGTCGCCTGCTGTTTGCAGGCTATAATGATTACACCATAAATGTCTGGGATGTGCTGAAAGGGTCCCGTGTATCCATCCTGTTTGGACATGAAAATCGCGTCAGCACCTTGCGGGTGTCTCCCGACGGGACGGCGTTCTGCTCAGGCTCCTGGGATCACACGCTCCGAGTAAGTGCTGGGAGCACCCACTTTGAGTGCTTCTTTGTTTCTTTGATGGGTTAATAGAAGGGGGTGAGGGGGTAGGGTTGTTACAGGATAACTAACTCTAGAGGACCTAACGAGGGTATAAAAACACGGTGTAAAGCATGAACTGGAAAGTCTAGTAAAAATCCCCACAAAGTGCTAGCAGAACTGTTAAGTTTTGGACTCATGGGTTAAAAATATCACTGCTGCTGATACTCTGTACCGCTCACCTGATTGCCTTGCCAAATTTTAATTAAAAGTTTGATAGAAGAGTCACTGTCACAAACGATTGTTCCACTTTCTACAGATCTGGGCTTAACCTGAGATCCTGCTTGCAGAATCAAATGAAGACTGAAACCCTGGACTACAAAAACTGCATAAAGAAGCCGTTCCTCAAAATCAAATATTCACTACATTACAAAAGAGTGACACTGAACCAACAGATTAAAACAACTAGGTAGAAAATATAGTCTGCTTGAACACTTAGCAAACATCAACTTGTAGTAGAACGAAATGGTTTAAATTCTGTTTTGAAACAATATTCTTTTATTAGAACTAGTTTAGTTAATTATAAAGGGACTTTTCTGCAAAGTCTCCTGTATCAGAGAACTGACTATTTCAGTGCACATTGTGTATTTATTTGCATGAACTGAGTTTCTTTTTAAAGTAAAAAAAAAAAAAAAAAAAGTCCTGATTTTATCAGGATGTAGCATAAGGCTTTGGAAACATTCCGTAGTAGCATATTGAATTTTAGTGTTGAAAAGTGGAAAGAAAAACAATTCTGATACTTTATGATGGTGTTATGGATGACTGAACCTTGGTGGTATAGAGGAGCAAAGGACCTACTGTGAAGGTACTGGCTGCTGTCATAAAAATGTATTTTTTTGTACAGAAAAGAAATTCTTTCAATCCCTTTTTTTTCTACTATCTTTTTAGATAGAAATAAGTATATCATCTCTGTTACCTGAATATAAAGAATCTAAATATATACAAACTGATAAACGGCAAAGAGGAGGGATATAAACATGATTTACGTAATCATGAGGTAATACTTAACCAGTAGTTTCTTAGAAATTTTTAATTGTATCACTTGGTGAGTGAATTTTCTTTTAATTAAAAAAATACTACATGCTAAGCACTAAGGGATGCTACATGCTAAGCATTAAGCACCATTATACCTATGGTCAAATCTTTTCCGAGTCAGTCATAGTCGTTCTATGATCATGATTCTTATTTGCATTTTGAGCAGTTCATACCACTTTGGCAGGGCAATGTAGCTTAAATGTATATTAAGGCAGTATATCCCATTTTAAGGTCCTTCTGCAATGTCAGAGCAGTGTAAGTTCATGCAAATGTGGGTCAAACCTTAAAAACCAAATCATACAGTTCTTAATTTTAACAGTCATCTCCCACTGCCACAGACATAGTTTTGGACTTGAGAATCAATAACAGTGAGTTGTTGAAAACCTGCTGTGAGCCACAGTCCTGCCAATGTTTTATACCGTGCTGACCAGAGCACATGAGCCCATCTGATCCAGGAACCTCTGGGTTTCAGGGAAGCAGGACAGCTGGCCACATTGCTGGCAGCACCCAACCCTCTGTGTGAGCATGGGAATGCCACACAAACTGGCAGGACCACCCCCTGCAGAGCTGATGCTGTAGAATCAAGATTTAATCAGGTAAATATGAGAATTAATTATAGAACCATTGTGAGATTATATCTGCATTTATACATTGAAAACTATTGAGACTATAGTGTGTCAGCTCTGCTCATACCAACAGGTACTGAGTCTAACTTGAGCAGAGGCATACAGGGAGCAAAGGGCTGGAATAATGCTGGGGGCTTGCACAGTCTGGCCTTTGAAATGCAAGTGGTGAGATCCAGCTCTGAAAATATCAAATATATGATTCATATTTAGATTGAAACAAGAGAAAAGAAGCTCACTGATCACTGGAGTTATAAGTTTGATGATAATATCCTCATTCTATTTGAAAGTGGATTTTTTTTTAGAAAAAAATCATATAAGAAACAAAAGTCTCCTCATTTATGAAAACATTAGGTTCTGTGAATCCATAACCAATTAACCTAGGACACTGACATTTATCTCAGCCTTCCATCCCTAATGGAATAGTTTAGCTGTTTTCACTTGGAAAAGTCAACTCTGATGCTTTGCAATATTTGTGGCAAACTATCCCTGTAACAAACTGAATGCACTATGGAAATGTCATATAGAGCTCACTGTGCAATATTGAGTCAAAACACTGTACACATTTGATCAAAAGATTAATATTAATGTTTAGATAGTATTTATTGGAGAGATGTTTGTTTCAAACATACTACGTTTGTTGTGTTGATACTTATGAACAGCCTAAATACAATAAATTGTATTTTACATATTGAGAACATGTATGTAGTAGTTTTTCCCAGCTGTTAGGTACTTGCAATGGTAGCTATGTTTTGTTGGTTTTTTTGCTTTTTTTGACATTCACTTTTTGTACCATATAGCTCCTTAGATCATTTTTCCAGCAAAATCTAGGGCAAAGCCCAGATCTACCAGAAAATTGCTTCTGGAATGTTTTCTGGAAATACCCAAGGAGAGCCACAGCAACTAAGAGTGAGCAGTCCTTGAAAGTACCTGAAACACCATCTGAGCTCCCCATGCATTCAGGACGCCAGAATTCAGGTTGTTTTCCTGCTCAGAAGGATCGCAGCTAATGTGATGTTTTCTTTCCAGATCCTTATCTGGAAAATGCAGAGTATGTGTTTGTGGGAGCATAGGATTCTCCTCGAGTTGCAGTGGGATGCCAGAGAAAGCTGGTCGCTGAAATGCTGGGGTTGTCACTGTTTGGGTGAACCAGATGTGCAGATCACCTTGAGATGCAGCAGTTCAGCTTTCTGCCTTGTCAGGAGAGAACTGTGCTGGGGCCAGCTGTCCTCTCCACCTCAGTGTAGAATTTGTGGTCAGTATGAAGGTGCTTGGTGGAAGTGCTCAGTTTAGACACTGAAAAAACACCTCCTTAATTTAGGTGCATTGTTTCATTTCCTCTCCTCTCAGGGGCTGGGGAAAGTGCTGAGCCAGCTTGTTCTGAGTGACATCAGTGCTCAAACTGTGACCAGATCCAGTGAGAATGAGGCTGACATCGCATCTAGCATTGGTTCTTACACAGGAAAATTCCCGTGGTTCTTTCACTTCAGGGCCACTGCCTATGGACTTGTGTATTGGGCTGCATGGTCTTGCCACCTGTGAAAAAATCATCTTTTTTGTTCCTGAGATAGTGGTGAAAGCATGAAACAGGACAGGCCTCAACTTCCCATCAGATAAATGACTCAACTTCCCATCATAAATGACAGATAAACGACAGATAGAGGAACAGGACACTGAAGTACCCATTGTATTTCTTGCTTGTTAAAGACTGGCCAGGGAAGATTTGGAAATCCCAGCACTTTGAGACCCCCCCTTAGTCTGTCAAGCTATTTATGTGAGAAACACCTTTATTTCATAATATGGAGAGAAGGAGCTATAGCTGGGGCAGTCACTATCGGACGGCTCCGTCCTGTTAAACAAAAATGCTATATAAACAGGAAGGGTGGAAGAGGATATTGCTAGAGAAAGAGCAGCCTCTCCCTCTTGCTCTCCTGCTGTGAGGAATGCAATAGGAAATTCCTGCTCCAGGATTAACAATCGTAAGGAAAAATAGTTTAAAAAAGCATGTGTGTAAAGCTCTTGTGAAAAGTAAAGATATCATTCCAGCTACTGCTCTAGCACATAAACACAGATTGTATTTCCCTGCTTCAAAACAAAACAAAAGCCAAATACGGGGATGAAAAACTAAGAGCTCGCCTTAGGAGCGACTCCAATTCTTGACAGCGATCTGAGAAATTGCAACAGGATTGATTCCAACCATCTATTTTTAGATTTTCTAACAGGGATGTAAAATGGAGACAGCTGTATCTCAATATAGGTGGAATGAAGCCAAGCAGTCCTGTGCTGACATGTTGGTCACCTTGAGCCGGTTGTGGGATGAGAGGTGAGAGTGACCCGGTCCTAGGCAGCTGTGGCAATGCTTCTCCCACTGCAGGGCTGTGCAGTGACAGTGGGTCACAGCCTCACTTTGCCCCAGGTCACCATCAGAACCTCACCTGCAAACCAGCACTGGCCAGGAAGCACAGGCTGGATGTACCCCGTGCTGGATCTACCATCAGTCTTGGGGTGGTATTATGGGAGTCCCACCAGTCTGTGAAGCAGCTGATGGTACTCAGAGCTGGAAGGGCACAGCTGGGGTGCAGGCAAGGTGTCTCGCTGAGATAGCGCCATGGTGCTGTGCAAATGACACCAATGTTGTTCTCATCCATTTTATTTTACACCAACAGTGTGAAGGGCCCCCCCTTTGCCCCGTGACGGGTCCTAATCCTAAATTTTTCCTATATGCCCATCAAAAAGCAAACACCACTGCATTTGCTGAGTAAATACACAAATGCATTCATCCCATGGTCCTGGAAAACCTGCATCTCCTTTGGTGCAAAAAATACAGGTTTGGGGCAGTAATGTGAAAAAAAACCTCGGCTGCCCAGAGAGACCCGCAGCTCTGCTCCACAAGCGCCTCCCGGGGCATGCGGGCGGACCCTTCTCCGCGGGGAACGCGCTGCCCCCGCCCCGCTTGGCCCCGCCCCGGAGGAGGGGAGCGCCCGGGCTGGGCCGGGCCGGGCCGGGCGAAGGGGCCGCCCCGTCTCTTAGTCGGCGGCAGCTGCTGCTGCGGGGCCGCCGCCGTGGGCAGCCGCCATGCCGGGCTCTCTGAAGGAGGAGACGGCGCTGCTGCTGGAGGATTACTTCCAGCACCGCGGCGGCGGCGCCGCGCTGCCCCCCAGCCCCACGGCGGCCGCGCTGCGCCGGGCGGCGGCCGAGCTGGAGCGGCAGGAGCGGCCCTTCTTCCGCTCGTGCGCGCCGCTGGCGCGGGCCGAGCCGCGGGAGGCGGCCGCGCTGCTGGGGCGGGTGGCGGCGCAGCTGGAGGCCGACGGCGGCCTCAACTGGGGCCGGCTGCTGGCGCTGGTGGTGTTCGCGGGCACGCTGGCGGCCGCGCTGGCCGAGCGGGGCTGCGGAGACGGGCCGCGCTGCCTGGCCGCGCACCTGGCCGCCTACCTGGCCGAGGAGCGGGGCGAGTGGCTGGAGGCGCACGGCGGATGGGTGAGCGGGGACGGGGGCGGCCTGGGGTGGGTGCCGGGAACCCTCGCCCCCTCCCCGGTTAGCGGGGCAGGGCGGTCCCCGGGCGCCGTGCAGCGGTGGGGTACGGCCGAGGGGACGTGCCGGGGTCGCTGCCGGCGATGGGCGTGCGCGGCACGGCGGGACCAGCGGAGCATCCTCGGGGGCTCCTGGCCGCAGCGACTCTTGGTGGCTCAGCGAGGGGCCTGGGGGTGCCCTGTTCTGCGGCTCAGCCGGATCCCTCGGGGTGCAGCCTCTTGGAACCGCAGGAGTGATGCTGTTGGCTGAGGGGGCGAGGTTTGCCTTCCCCCTTGGGTCCGCAGCCTGCGGATGTCGGTGAGCAGGCTAGCACAGGTCCCCTCCCAGGTGTAAGGAAAAACTGCCCATGTGCCTGTTCTTAAATACACCTGTGTGTGGAGGCACTCACCCGCCAGGCTCTTGTTCCTGCTTGTCCCGAAGCCGGTCAGGTCAGGTCGGGCCCGGGGAAGGTGTGGACTTTCTGTCCCTTGAGATGCACACTGAAGGTACGGTTTTTAAGGAGTCCGTGCAGCTTTGCCTGCGTTTCTGCACAAAATGTCAGCTATCCCGCAGAACTGTCCACATTTCCTATTTTCAGTCCTAGTGGAATACTTGGTGTCAATACAAATAAGCACTAAAAATAGAAAGGAGGGGAAGCAGCCTCTGGTTTCGTTGACTTTTCCAGAGACCAAAATGAATTTGGTTTTCCAGTGGTCACTGGTCCATCTGACTGCTCAGAACAGTGTGGTCGTTGGCTGCAGTGCACACTGTCACTTGGCAAAATCGCACTGCCTGTTCGCACAAATTAAAGTGTAAAGAACAAAGTTCCGGAAGAAATTAAGAATATAACTTGTTTACATAGACATCTGCGGAGCAGAGTTCAAACACGACCATCTGGAGTTGTATTGCTGCCACTTCTGATTATCACAACGATCTGGGAGAGCAGCTGCCAGCTTTGCTCTGTCATAGGTCAGCTCTGAGCAGTGTCCACCCGGCCCTTCCAAGAGAGTGTGTAATCAGCCCCATGTCCACCAAAATGGGACCAGCTTGGGCCTACTGTCTCTCTCAAGTGGAAATTTCCATATCCTGTGTTTCAGATGCTTTCTGAAACTCAAGGGGGAACAATGCTGGCAGCTTCCGTCAGAAACTTGCCTAAAAGGGCAAAAATAATGTAATGATAGGCCGAGCATCTCAATAGGAAGTTTGCAATTGTCTGTTGAGCAAATGCTTGTAGCTACTTCTTTCAGTTGCCTTGTGCAAGGGCTCTCACAAAGCATTTTTGTGTGTACCCAAGGCAGTGGGCTTGGACTTCTATGGTTAAAACAGAGGTTTCTACAGCTGACAAACCCTGCGCTGGGAGCGTGAACCAAACTGTGCCCAAAGGCTTGTTAAAAGAAATCCAGTTAATAGCAAGCCAAGCAACTCAATGTCATTTCTCTTGCTGTTCTAGGATGGCTTCTGTCGCTTCTTCGGCAGGCACGGCTCCGAGGCGGCTGAGCAGAGCAGCACCATTGGCAATGCCATCATGGCAGCCGCAGCGGGGATTGGGATGGCAGGATTGGCTTTCCTCTTGGTGCGGTAGGCCGATGAACGGATCTTGCCACGGGAAAGTACTCTCAAAACTGACAATTTACCAGATTTCACTTTATTTTCTATAGAACAGACCCTCTAAGAAGAAGTCTATATTTTTAAACTGGCTCAGAAAACTGCCTCACCAAACCCTTGGCTATAAACTGCTTCACTCGCTACCCAGTAACAGCACAAACAAACGTGTACTAAAGCACTATTTGTGCGTGTTTAAAAGTTGTTGTCTCCAAACATCCTCTGGACTTTCTTTTTGAAGGTGTAACCTAAACTATAGCATGGTTCATGTACTGTAACTTCTGAGTGCTTGATGTTATGCTAGGAAAACATTATGGTGGACTTGCTACTAAACCCTCTGTTCGAGATGTCTTATTTACATGGGGGCAAGTCTTCAAACCCGCCTTCCATTAATACTGTAAAGTGGGCGAACAACGACTGTGATTTAACGTGGTTTATGGCTTCAAATGCTGTGCACAGCACTTGTTACCAAAAGGCAACTCATTGGTTGATTTAGAGCAATTGGTGCCTGTGATGCAAGAGGCATTAGGGCTTAATGTAACATAAGGCTTGATTTCATTACACTACAAGAAGATAAGTATTGATACAGGACAGTAATGGCTGCAGTACTGGTTCTTACTGAAAGGAAAGGAACTTAAATATTAAACCTTAATTGGTATATTGAAATCCAGTGGAGGCTGGAATTTCTCTGGATTTCCATGACAAAATGAGAATTTCCATATATCTTAATATATTTTTGAAGTATTTATCACTGTATAATACTTGTAGCCATGACATCTTTATTTTTGTTTAAAACTTAATGCTGGTTCTTGTCACTCTAGTGTGTATCAAGCGTTGTCTTGTTTGAGTAATATTTCACTCTGTTTTCAACATGCTGTGTATTTCTTTCAATGGTTGTACAAATTGCCTTATGTTTCTGGTAGCTTTTTAATAACGTTGCTGGGTTACTCATAGCGTGTACAATTTTACTATGGTGACTTCAAAGGTGAATAAATGTTAAGTATTTTTATTTTAAAAAAACTTTCTGATTATTTGATCTGATGGGTGATGGTGCTCAGACAGTGAGTGTTTTGGTGGTTACCTGGATGAATCAGTTTTGTATTCACCTTGCTGGTGCCTTGACCTGAAATGAGGAGCTGTGCAGCACCAGAGCAGTGTGATACCAGTCTTCAATGCAGTCCTGCAGTCCACACTAGGGCTGACAAAGCCTAAGGGGAAAATCCAGTCCAAAAGGCCCACCTTCACTGCTGCAACTGGAAACAACCTGGTGGTTTTGTAGGCCAAAACTTTCCAAAGTTTACTAACATAGCTGAGTGCAGTCAGGCTCCTCTGAGAGCTGCTCCTGCTTGTAGAGAGTGACAGAGCTCGTTTCTTCTCTGCCAAGGCTTGCTGCTGCCTCTCTCTCTCACACATGCATGTTTTTTTACTGAAACTGGAATTTCTGATACATGTTATGATGACAGCTGTGCAATAGGTGGCAATTCAACCTTCTCAGATTAGTAATACTGAGCAGCTGTAATTTTTGAGGGTGTGGGACTTTTTTAAAAAGCAGTCTCATGCTCTTGTCTCCAAGTTGGTGGCTCTGATGCCTGTTAAACAGTGCAAGCCTGTTGTTCAGCCTCCCTCCCTGGCTGCCTGTGGGCCCACCGCCCTGCCATTTGAGAAGGTCTGCCTCTTCGTGGGAAGAGTGGGGTGGCATGCTTCCTCTTGGGAATCAGCCTGGCAGCCAGCTCAGCATCTCTGTGGCCAGCAGTGGCCACCCTGCTTCTCCTTCTGCTGGCCACTGGGCCCTGGGGCAGGCCTGCAGCGCTGGACAGAGCAGCGTTGTGCCAGCCAGCCACAGATGTGGGGACAGGACAAAAAGGGACATTCAGGGACGGTAAGTCCCGCGGAGGCAGGAAGGAGCTGGTGGTCCTCCCCCTCACACTGCCCGCTCTGAATAAATGTCTGCTTGTTCTCTGACTTCCAGTTCTCTAAAACTCTGGCCTGCCTCCTCAGCTAAAGGATTAAGAGTGTGTGGGACTGCTGTGCTCGGTTCCTCTCTCAAGTTCCCACAGGGATGATGCCTGCCTGTGGCAGTTGGATGCTCTTGGTCATTTGCCTCCAGCCATCTAGGAGGCTGCAGTGCCTGGAGTTTGTCTACAGAGGAAGTGAGCTGGCTGGTGCTAGGAAGTGAAGGTAGTTTCCAAAACGTGGGATGCTTAGGGGAATGTATGATGAAAAGCATGGGAAACAACAGGGCAAGGAATGCTTTAAACAGAGGTCAAATGTCTCTCCAGTACCAAGAAGAACAAAGATAAAATAAACCCCATTGATTTCAGGGCAGTTTAACTTACATTTACGTGACTTGATTTTTTTTTTTAATTTTTATTTCAGTTTCAACCTGACAGTTTGTCTCAATGAAGTCTTTTATTTCAATTCAAAACTGCTGCTCGTCCGCTTTTCTGCCTCAGAAAAGGGAAACAAGATGCTGCTGTTCCTTTCTTTAAATGCAGAAGGAGAGTAGGTGGTGTTTCAGTACAAGGCTGTGTCTAATCCTCATGACATCTTTGGGCTCTCCAGTGCTGCTGTACTTCCCGGGCATGTGGTGGATGCAACAGGCTCATCCTATCTAAAGATTAGCACGTGGTAATTGCTGCAGGTTCTGCTGGGGCCCCAGCGTGCCCACGCCTGCAGAATCATGGGTTGCTTCAAGGCACTGGGTGCTGGCAGGGTCTTGTGTTTGAGGGAAAAGGAGAGGAGTGAAGATGCTGGCTGAGCTCTTTCATCCCCTGGCTGCTCATACCAGTTTTGAGTCTTTCCTGCTCTGCTGTGTACAGGGACCTTTGCAGGGCTGAGGGGCGGAGAAGGCAGCATTCCCAGCTTATAGGGATGTTCACAATGGTCTCACTGGAGCTGTTGGCGTTATCTGCTTGCGCTGCACCTGCTGCCTACACAGTTCCCTTCTGAAGGGGCTTCCATTGTAACCAGGGCCAAGGCTGCAGTGCTGTTGCAGGAGCCCAGCTGCCTGCTCATTAAAGGAAAAAGCAATCTACTCATCAGGCTTCTTAAGGGTGCTGAACTAGCGAGTGGGTTTCTTTCTGACTTGGAAAAAATGAGGCGCTGTTAGAGCTTGAAAAACGTGAGTTGCAGAATGGTGTTATAAGGCAGTTGGTGAGCTGCTTTGCTGTGGTATGCAAAAAATCTGGTCTGGCATGTCTGGCTGGAGGAATTGGTGCTGGTCCTGTATCCTGCATGCAGCATGGGTCTGACCTGCAGGGTGGTACCCAAGCCTGGGTAGGATGGGAGAGCCCTGTTACAGATGACTTAGTAATTGGGCAGCCAAAAAACCCCCCAGAGAATCACTGGAAAGAAAAAAGGTCAAGTGCATGGCATTTATTCACATAATTTCACTTCTTCTGCTTATTCAGTTTAGATAATGAAAACAAACTTCTGGGTTTCACTTCCATTTCTCTGGCTGCTTTCCGTACCAGACTCGAACTGGGTTGTCTTTGCCAGGAAAAGATGCCATGTGGGGAGAGTAGGCACAGCTGGAAAATTACTTGCTTTCAGGTTTAAAAAGTGTCGGTGTGATTCCCTCTTAAATACTGCCATTATTAGGAGTGCTTTAAAATGTTGCCTTCAAACTGTTAACAATTATCCTGTCACCAACTGAAGTTCTTAAATGAGAACAGGATTAAAAATATAAACATAAAATCTTGGTTTACTTGAAGTCAAATGTAGGAAGTCTAAAAATCAACTCTGTGCTGAACTAATGGGATTGTTTTGTTGAATTTTTTCTCTGCCTGGGCTTGGTCTATTTGTTTAATTCAAATGAGAGGAGGAAGAGAGGACCTGGCTTCCCTTGTCAAGGAGGTCTCCTTTCAAACAGGTGATGTGTTTCTGCCCAGTTGGAACTGATACTTGCCCATTGGTGATCTCATAGTCTCTGGATGTTCACCCATTTTGTGTCAGAACTGATGGGTGTTACACATTTATGTCAGTTAAGAATTAAACCCATTAAAATGGCTGCTTTAATTCAGTTGAGACCCCATTGGCCATTGGGGTGATTGAATCAGTGATGGCCTGTAGTAAGAGACACCACAGGGAGCTGGAAAAGGCTATATGCAGAAAGCCACTGTAGGCACTGCAGAAATTTTGTGCTCTCTGGATTTAATCCCGTTAATGATTCTTACCTGTGACTGCAGTTCACTTGAGGGAGTTCCTGTGTTTGACCCAACCTGCTCTTTTGTTTGTCTCTGAACAGCTCAGCACATGGTGAGTAACAGCAGGAACCCCACACCCTGCTTAGGGTGTTTGGGTACTGGCTTTTTTTGTTCTCAGATGTGGCTTATACCCTTATAGGGTGTGTGGGGAAGGGTGTCCAGGTTCAGTCTAACCACAGGGAAGATGTCCCTGCTGCATTGTGCCTTGGGAGGACTGGACATGGTAGCTGGAACTCTGCCCTGGGCAGCCTGCTCTGCAGCCTGGCACCAAAGCCAGGAGTTCTTGCTGGCACTATTAATTTGCAATGCATAATAGTAAAAGGGCAAAAGCACCTGGCTTCATCAAAGTGCTGGGGAGAGAGCACTGTCTCTAGTGTGCAGAGCTAATGGCTGATTGGCTTTTTCCTTGTAGGTATTATTGTCTTTATAACAATCCCAGACTCTTGTAATTAATTTCTAAGCATTAGTTGTGAAGCTCTATGATGAGCCCATTGGGAACTCCTGAAATACAGGCAGAGCCATGTGGCTCTGGGGAGGAGTTGGTGCAGGACAGGCAGCGTTAACTCCTGTCTCTCTGGGATCTGCCAGCAAAAGCTCACTTGGTGCCCGACCTCCTGGCACACAGGCTGGACCCTCCTGCTCATCTGGCTGGACACAGCTGCTTTGTGCCACCGCCAGCCTGGGGCTTTCCCACCTCTCCTGAGGCAGAGGTTGTGCTCCCAAAGGTCCCGGCAGCCTGCCTGCTGGGAGCATGGCCGTGCTGAGATGCACCCAGTGCTGTCCTGCCCCGGCAGCATGGGCGTGCTGCCTCTTGGTGCCAAGCACAAGCCTGTGAAGGAGTGATCATATGGGTGCTATACTGGGTGGGTGGTTGTTAGATGACTTTCTAATGATTATAATGCATGAGGAAGAACAAATTCCACCAGTCGTGTAACCTTGTAAAACGGCAGTGGCGTGACCAGTGGCAGCTGAGAGCTGATGGTGCTTGACAGGTAAGGCAAACACTTGTTTCCTGATATCCAGCACATGGATGGTGGGTGCTTTGCTACAGACAAGTGCTTTAAATGTTGAACCTAATTATATTGGGAGTCTGAAAGTGATGGGGTTCCTTGAGCATTTCATACTCAACCGGGATGGTGGCATTTTCAAGCAGAACATGGGATGTGGTCCAACAGGTGATTGTGCTGGATTCCTGCCCAGGCTGTGCTGGATCCTCATGCCCTAAGTGAGGTGGGATGGCTGGGCTAGGACAGTATCCCTGTGATGGGAGTGTGGAGCTGTCATGCAGCCACTGCCTGCTGAGGGGGAAACCTGGACCTGCTGCCAGCCAGTCAGTAAGTGGTTTACGTCCTAAAACTCCACAGACATCCCTGAGCTTTCTGGTGTGTGAGGAGTCTGTAAAACATATGCAAGGTTTTAATATTTTCCTCTTTTCTTTTTCCTTTTTTTCCCCCCAAACTCTTACATGCCCTGAAGGATATGTACCTGCAGTGCCTGGCTGGCAGTCCCAGCGTGAGCACCCCTCCTGCTCCTCAGCACAGGTCACTCACAACTGTGCTGTGAAGAACCCGCCGTCCCTAAGTGTTCTCACTGCCAGTCCTGAAGCAGCTCTCTGCCACACTGACATCACCTTTCCCCTGGTCTAGAAAAAGGAAAAAAAATTCATTACTCATAAACTCTTTTGGAAAGGGCACAAAATAGCACAAACCTAGCCTGAGTATGTTTTTAAAGAACAATCCTCTGGGGCCTTGTGTATTGTCCTTGGTGATGTTCAGAGAACACCTGCCACTCTGAAACCCTTCCAGGTTTTTTGGTTGCTTTTTCCAGGCGTAGGCCTGCTCCATGGGAGGAAAAGGTGAAGTGTGGGAGTGAGCAGGGCAAAAGATCATGTGAAACAGAAATCCCGGTGCTGTTTGTTCTGCCATCTGCTCCATACTCCATCGAGGCTGTGGGTGGTTTCCCAGAGTGCTCCTACTCCCCTTGCTGCTGCATGGCTGGCGAAGGGCTTTGAACTGCCCAAGCTGGCACCACAGAGCTGGGTGGGAGCTGCATCCCCTTTCTCCTGGGGGAGTTGCCCTTTGGCAGGCAGAAGTTGGGTGCTGTGGCCTGGCCAGCAGCTGTGGGCAGTACTGATGGCCACACTGAAGCTGCTGCCAAGAGCCCGCTCCAGCAGCAGTCCAGAAAAGCCCAGACATCAATGCCTTTGGTGTGAACTGAGTGAGTGCTGGGGGTATGGGGGTTGGCACATCTCTGCCATTCCTGCAAGGAGCTCTTGGGCAGGACAGCCTGGAACTGCTCATGGTTCCATCATTGCAGCAACGCACCATAAGGGCAGCTCATGCCCACCACCACATGCTGCCACCAGCAGCAGGGCAGGCTGAGCCCTGCACAGCTCTGTGCCACACACCATCCTGCCAGCTGTGGGACCTGGCACATGTGCCAGTGTGGGAGGATGGAGGTTTGTCCCCTCTTCAAGGACAGCTGGTGAAAGAATGGTGAAATCATCTTGCCTCTTACTCCTAGAGCCCCTTTCTGCTCTGCCCCTTCCCCCAACCCCCCTTTTCTTGCTCTCCCCAGTCCCCAGCCTGGCTGTGCCCAGTGCTGGGGGCTGTGCATTCCCTGCTTCACATCCCCCTCTGCCCACCCTCCCCGCTCTGTGCTCCCTTCGGAATGTGACCTTGCTCTCTAGAATATTTACAGACAAAATATTGCTGCAAGCCTGGGGAAGGGTTTTCTGTTGTTTTTTTAGTTTGTTTTTTTTTTTTTAAGTGACTGAATTCCACAAAACCCAAATTATTCCAAGGGGCGTGGGGTCCTGGTGGGAACGCTTTGCTGTGTTTGGGAACAGGCTGCCTGCAGCCATCTGCCCTGGCCAACACAGGGGTGCTAGAGGCTCTTGGTTTCCCCAGCTATAGGGAACGATCTGTCTCCGGTTTTCTTGGAAAAACCCACCCCCTGCTCAGGGAAGGCTGCCAGGATGGGACACCAGCATTAACAGGGCCGTGGCACACACAAAACCAGGACCTGGGCTCCTTCCCAAGGTGTGTGTGAGCCAGCGTGGAGTGCTGGCTGTGGGTTAGTGCAGAATCAGGGGTGCTCTGTGTGGCTCCCCGCCCTGTGCCCCTGGAGCCACTTCTCCACTTCCCCTCGCCTGGGAGCTCCTGGATCTCCTGCTGTGCTTGCAACACAGGCTGGGTTTGCTGAGGACCTCAGACAGAGCTGTCACATCCGATCGGAAGCGGTGGTGGGCTGATTTCTCCTTTTTTGCTTTTACTGGCAGGACCAGCAGCTGCCCTTTTCCCACTGCTGACAGTTCTTCTGTCTAGCTGAACTTCTGAAAGCCTCATGGTGGTGGTTTCCCACTGAGCAGAGCCCTCATGCCTTTGACCTTGCACGGCTGCCGTCCCCTTCGTGTGGCTGCTGAAGGCCATAAAGCTGTGCATTGTGCACAGTAATGTGAGTTGTCAGGTTCCAGCAGCGTTGGATGTTTTGGATGGGTCTGACGTGGTGTCCCTGGCTGGTGCTGGTTTCCTTACGTAAGGGAACATAAGCCTTCACGTGCCTGCAGGCTAGGAGTTGTCCTGAGCAAGGCTGTATGCTCAGCTTTTATTTGGGAGTAAGCACAGCCATTGTCAACAGAGCTAAACTTGATCACAGACAGTGCCTGTTTTGCTGTGGGAAGAGTGCTTATGCCAAATCCCTTGGTCTGGCTCAGTGTGCACCATGGCTTGATCTCTCTGCAGAGTGATCTGGGGCTGCTGAAGGTCTGGCAGAAGCTCACTCTCCTCCCTGCTGCTGCTGGGAAATTGCTCAGCAAGTGTGGCTACAGGGGTTGACCATGAAGCATACACTTGCAAAGCCATTCCCTGCCTGCTGCGGGGTTGGTGCCAGTTCTCTGGAATTACTCCAGCTTTCCCAGCTTGTGGAGGTGATGGTTTCATCCAGGCCCTTGCAGAAGGATTGGGCGCAGGATGCCAACTGAGCAGTAAGAGGATGCTGAGGGAATGGAGGTGGCACCAGTTTCAGGACATTGATCAAACAAGTCTGTTCAGCTGGTGGTGGTTTGGAAGCCCAGCTTGCAGCACACTTGTCTAGCTCGTGGAGTGGTGGTAACTGCTCTGCTCCGTGTGCTGGTTTACTGAGCTACAGAGCACTCTGGGCAAGTCATAAATAGCATACTGCTTATAAACAAGGGCAAAAATCAATGGGTTTTGTTCAATGAAATTCTGAAGTTTCCCTTGTTGAGAGGGCGTGGGGAAGGCTGGGACAGGAAGACAAGTGGAAAAAGGTTTATTATTTTAGTCAAACCCTTGACTTGACCACAGCCAGCATGTTCAGTAGTGGGGTAGAAACTCACCAGGTGAGAGACAAAAGTACCTGTTGAAATCAAGTGCAGAGGCAGCAGGTAGAGCTAAAGGGCATCACAGGACCGTGCTCTGCCTTATCGACGCACCTGCTGACCTCGTGCGAAAGCAGCCCCTTGCCACCTGTGCCTTCGGTAGCTGGGGATCCTTCTGACGGAGCCGTAGTTTTCGGGGATGTCCCAGTTATCCTTTTTTACCATTTGGGAAAGCAGGAAGGAGGGGAGCACTAGCTCTCTGCTCAGGCTGCCCATAAGAATGGGACCCAGTGCACCTGACTCTGCTCTGTGTTCAAATGTGTACCTATAACGCTGCTCCTCACTGACGAGGTCTCTGGCAATTGCTTACAGCCAAGAATTAATGACTCGACTGGCCTGAAGAACCAAGGGTTACCAGCCCCCTGCCATGCAGGAGTGCAGAGCAGCCCCAGCAGGTTTTGCCCAAGGGAGGGGTCTGGTGGGACTGGCAATGAGTATCAGGCCAGGGGTGGCACTGTTGCCTCAGGGTAAGCCTGGGGCTTTAATGAGTGCTCACGCCCCCTTAAAATAGGAAATTGGGCATCCTGAGTTAACATCTTCTCCACCTGGGTGTCCCAAATGGTTAACAATCCCAACAGCAACGGATGGGTGGTGAGGAGATTGATTGCCTCCTGCAAGGTACATAAAGTCTCGCCCTCCTACAGAAACCCAACACTTGTTCAACCAGGTAAATAACTGGTTTAAAATCCCCTCTCATGGCAGCTGACCCTACACGTGTTTATCCAAGTGACTGGAGCAGTGCCAGTCTCTCTGGTAAGTGACCTTTCCCGAATTTTTCTTTTCAAGTTGACATTTAAAAGGGGGGGGGGGGAAGTCACAGCAACAAATGGTGTTTTAACAGTGATAAAGCCTTACCCGTCAACAAAGCCAGGAAGGCTGTGCTGGAGCCTGCACTGGTGGCTCTGCCATCCTCACCAGAGTCCATATGGACAGTGCTGGCTCACATTTCCTGACCTGCTTGGTTCTGCATGAACCAGCATCTGCAGTGTCCGTGGGCTGCTCCTGCTGCCTGGGCTGGGCAGGGCCGGGCTGGGTGGTTCCACAGCTCCCAGGAAAAGCTCCTGGGTGCAATTAAGTCTAAGGCAGCTGCTGGCAGCTGGAAGCACTCACGATGTTAGTTCATTACTGCGATTCAAATGAGGAAAAGTCTTAAAACTCTGAGAAGAATCTGGGTTTGGCAGGCAGCGGAGGGCTTGGCTTATTGTGAAAATGCCTTGGATAATTTTGGTAAATGTTTTACTGTCTGTTCAAGGGAAGTAAAGTTTATGCCTAGTTTTCATGCTTCTTGGTTCTCAGCTTCAGCACTGCCATGAATTGCCCCTTGCTTCTGACTGGTCTCACAGGGAGGTATTTATGCAATGAAATCTCTATGCTTTGCAAGAGGTTTACCTCTTAGCTCAAATGCCCAGTACATGAGCTGTTCTTCCAGGCTGGAAGTGCCAAGGGGATCACAGAATGCTGCTCGGCACATTTGGATTCCTCAAATCCTGCTCTCCCCACATCCTGGCTGATGCCATATCTGCAGTGTGCCACCTTCCAGCCACTCCATCTCTACTGGGCTCTGCAGGATCTCTTGGGTGTCCCTGCCTTCTCCATCTGCAAAGCATCCCACAGCCCCTGCAGCCCTTTCCCAGGCTTTTCGCTTTGGTGGGCAGGACTGAGAGCAGCAACTGGTATTGGAGTCTCCCTGTGATCCCCCCTTGGGTCCTCTTCATGGAGTGCTGCTAGAAATGGTTTCCACATGGACCACCCCAGGGACATCCAGCCTGGGGACGTGCCTGCACAGTCCTGCCTTGAGAAACCGCAACAAGGACTTCCCAGTGATTGTGTTTCCCGTAGCAGGAGGGGCTGGAGATCCCCAGGAGGCAGTGGCATCGGGGATCCCCCAGACCTGGGTGCTTCCCTGGTATTTCTTACAGATGGCCTGATGGGAGTGGCTGCAAAAAGGCAAG
Source organism: Pipra filicauda (assembly GCF_003945595.2). NCBI lineage: Eukaryota > Metazoa > Chordata > Aves > Passeriformes > Pipridae > Pipra > Pipra filicauda. The sequence goes on along the minus strand of NW_024104976.1, from coordinate 3,075,982 downwards.
AGGGAGCAAGGGGATCGGGGCTGGGGCAGCACTTTGGGTGGACAGGGACATGCTGCTGGCTCAGGGTGACACACTGGGCAGCCCTGTACTGGAGCCCTGTGGGCTGATGTCAAGCTCTGCTTTCAGCAAACCACTGTTTTGTGACAAATTTCAGTTGAGAAACACCTAAGGGTCTCTGTCAGGACAGGCCTGATCAATGTGCCTGGCTTTGAGGCCATGCTAGCTCTTGCATTTAATCTGTGCAAGAGGGGAAAAACAATAACAGAGAATCTCAAATAAGTCCAACAGCAAAGATGCTTTTAGTGAGCTGATAGCCAAGCCTTGCCTTTGCCCTTTGCCATGTCCCTGCACAGTTCTGCAGGCAGGGCACCACAACCCTGAGGCTGCCAGTAGTGGGGCAGCTCACAGATTCCCCTGTTAGGAGGGTCCATCTACCACAGCTCTCCCCACTCCATGCTGTCCCCAGGAGGGTGCTAGCCCTGAACATTAGCATGAGGTAGATGAGTTTCTTTGCTGGGCTGTCACTGAGTGAAGCTCGTGTGAGGCTCTGTGGCTGCTTAGGAGTGATGGCAAGTTTGGGACCTCATGCACTAAGTTACCTTTAACCTGCCATGGCAAGAATGCCTCATTTCTCTTCTGCTCACAGCCAGCGCCAGTGCTGGCTCGCTGCAGGGTCAGTACGTGAGCCCTGGAGCAGGACAGCCTGTATTCGGAGCCTTCCTTCCCCTGTGATAACGTCAGCGCTGGAAGCAGGCAGCTATTTTGGTCCCAGGAATGCCAGCGGATGATTTCACTTTTGTTTTGTACCCGATAACCTTTCCCATCACAATGAGAGACGACGTCCATGCTCCTGTGCTTCCGTGTGCGAGGGGAAAGCCATTCAAGCGCCTCTGCAGGGGAAAAGAAAGAGCCAGGTTAAAAATAGCTCCTGATTGTCCGTGGAGTCTGGGCAAAGGAAGGGCAAAAGCCTCTCCATGTTCCACTGTTCCACCGTCTGGTCCCATAGGCTGGGACTGGCTTTGCTGGCTGAGCCAGGGCACAGGGACAGCGACCGTGGGAATATTTGGTGTGCTGGCTTTTCCCATTGACTTTGTGGGGACAGGAAAGTCTGGGAGAGACTTTCTTCTCCATGCAGAGTCGTCCCAATGTGGGGCTACAGGAGAGCTACAGCAACCCCCTTTGCCCCTCACCTGCCTGTCTCTGCTGCTCATACCCTTCTCTGAGTCTTTTCCCTGCTGGGTTTTGTGGTTGGATGGTTGGTCAGGAGCTTGGTGAGACAAACCCACCCCAGGCCCCAGGCGAGATAAGTCTAGTCAAACCCAAATTGCTAAAGCTCAGCTCCAATTTTTATTTCCTGTGGGGAAGGAGCTGGCTAAAGTAACGGGTTTTTTTTAAGATTTCAGCCTGTGACTTCCCACGAACTGCTGACCCATCATGTGACAGGGCCATGGTGGGGCCGCTGCTGCAAGATGCAGTATCGGCAGCTTATCACCCCGGTGCTCGTGTGGGGAATGGCCCCCAGTGCCCAGGCTCCAGCCCTCTGGGAATGGGCGACCCCCAATGTGCTGTAAGAGGGAGGGCAGTGAGCTTGTGTACCACTGGACCCTGTCTCATAGAGAGATGCTTCCCTGCTCCCCTGGAGCAGCTGCTCACTGATGCCTGCCCTGGCCTTCAGAGTACAGTACAGGCTGTTTTGCAGGCTATCAGCCCATGGGGTGCCTACCTGGGCTCCTGTTTGATCGGTCCCTTTGCTCAGTGGGAGATGTCTGCTCAATCCCCCAGCACATGATTTACAGGGTGGCTCCAAACTGCTATTGCCCTTCCTGAGCTGGAGCCTGTTTACAAAACAGTGGCTGAGGGCTGCTATTTATCCTTACATACACATTGCATTCAGATTTGCTAAACAGGCAAAGCCAAAATGAAAGTCATCTGAGTTTTCTTTAATTAGAATAAAATCCTGATGAATCATGAGGTTCTGTACCTCAAGGATGCACCAGGAATTTGGCGGCAGACAGCAAGGTACAGCAGTCTGTGGAGCCTGCTCACTGCCTTGACATCTGCTGGAAAGACTTGTTTTTCCCTCCCGAGTCACATGCTAACTTGTGATCTGATCATGAGATACAAAGGATAACCTTCCAATATTTACTCTTCTCATCTGCAATTTTAAAGGGCAGAGGAAAAAAGCAAAAAGCAGCATAAGAGAGAAAAAAAACAAGCCCTCTTGCCTGTTTTGGTTAGCACTGCTCTAGGTGCTGTGCTTGCTGCTGGGACATGGCAGGAGACTGGCTCCAGTGGGATGGGCTCTGTGTGTGCCCGTTGCAGCCGTGACGGAGAGTGTCAGCATCTGCTGCTGGTGTGTTCAGCCAGGTGGGAGTCCTCCCCTCCAGTGCCACCTGTGTGCTGGCAGAGGTGGGCAGGGGCTGCCTGTCCCAGGGTGACCTGCGCTGGCACAGGCAGGAGAAGCTTGTCCTCCCCCGTGGCTGCCCAGCAGTGGCCCTGTGCCATCCTTCAGCATTCAACTTGCACGTTTGATTATAAATGTTGAAGTAACATTTTTTATAACAATATCCCAATGTAATCAGCCAGGCAGGTGGAGTTATTTGTACGTGCTCTAGTCCAAAGGTTTATAGTAAGCCCAGCTGCAAGATTAAACTGGAATCACCCTTGAGTAAAATCTTTGGGGAATTTTTGCTAGTTCAGCTTGGGTGTGTTTACTTCTGTGAGCTGATGCCTGTCAAGCAGCAGAAAACCCCAGAAACCCATGAACGTGCTGCCATGGGGGATATTGGGACATGAGTATTCAGGGTGCTGAAGGCTTTGGCATGAGAAGAGCTCTCACTGCAGGGAGAGCAGGACAAAGCAGTGGGGCAGGGCTGTTTGCCTGCTGAGCCAGAGAGGTGTGTGCCATTGACTACCAAATATGAATGGGGAGGTCACTGCCACGGGTTGCATACGTGCAGCAAACCTGAATAGCATGTACAGTGGGATTGCCCTGGGAAAGGCAGGCTGAGATCAGCAGTCTGTGTCTGCCTTCCCCGAACTATGGAAGGGGAGATGCTCTGGGCAAAGCCAAAGGGGATGTGCTTGTGTGGGACACATGGTGTGTCAGCCTGACACAGGGTGAGAAACCTCACCATAGCTGCCCTGGAAATCAGTAACTGTGAGGGGGAACACGAAGGGGTGGATGTCACTGGGGGGAGGCAGCCAGTACAGACCAAGTTACAAAAGTGCTGCCTGCGAGGGCAGTGCCCAGCAACATTCTGGCCACAGCTATTGCATTGTGAGAGGGCTGAATCTGAGGTGTCAGATGGGGAGGGAGGTGGGGCAGAGGGGTACAGTGGGAAGATACCCCACCTAACAGGGAGGGTGCCTGCTGGATGCCTTTGATGTGGTGAAGGGCTGTTTGTGCAGGACAAGTAGATTACAGCATTCTGGAGAGGATGGCTGAATGGTGGACTGGCACTGAGAGGTGGATGAAATCCAGCCTGCAAGCCTCAGCTGGCCCCTTTGCCAGGACCACAGCATTCATGAGAGAGGCTTTGGATAGCTGGGACCTGATATGTTCTCTGGGCTGAAAGCTGAAGAAATGTTAATTGGACATGATTTTAAATTAAAAACAAGACAATCTGTGATAAATGGTTGTCTCCAGTAGGCATAATTATTACTGATTTCAGGCTTTAAGAAGTCTTGAAGCTGTTTAGGTCCAAGCTGTGCACCTCCTGCTATTACATGAGCTTCACATTGCAGTGTCCTAACCCATCCTCCCACCTCCCCACTTAGTGCAAAGGCCCATTTTATTTTTCTGAAAAGTAAACCACTCTCTTTCCTTAGGCAGATATTTCTGTGGCTTCTGCTACAGCATTAACTAGAGATCGTTAGGAGCGCTGTGACAGGCTGATGAGGGGTTTGGTGTGCAGTCATCAGTGGTCCATGTGGGACAGCGGCATATCTGCCTCTGGCATGTGGTATTTGGAAGGCATTTGGGTTTTGTGGACCTGGCTGACCTGTCACTGTGCCCCAGAGGCATCTCTGAGCACTGTGGTTTCCTGGTTCATTGGTCTTTTGTGCCTGCCTCTAAGAAAATTAGAGCAGGCCTGACCCAGAAAACTGGACGCAGAAGTGATCAATAGTGATGGTAATTGGTCAGCAGCACTGCCTGGCTCTTGGTGTCTTGGTCCCAAAAGAAATAAATGCATTCAGAAACATGTAGGTGGTCCGGCTCCTGTGGTTGGGCATCAGCTGGAGGGGCTTCACCCTGTGGTCCAAGGGCAACAGAAGGCTTAGTTTACCATGCCCCAGGGAATGACTTTGGTCCTTCTGGTCCCCCTTTACTGGTGATGATGGGTCTCCAGTGGGTTTTGCTTTGTGACGTGTTTGTTCTGCAGCAGCAGAGTGCAGAGGGCTCGGGTGAAGGATGGGAATGAGGCAGGTGCCATGGGAGGGGGACACAGCAGCTCTGGGTGTGATCCCGCCACGTGTGAGTGCCTCGGGAAGGAGACGCCTCTGTTCATCCCTGAGTGCGATGTAGACACTTGCTCCTGGACAAGAAAGCAGTCCCTGTTTTTAAGGAAATAAACAAATCCCAAAGAACATCCTTTTGGAGCAGCCCCCTCCTGCCTGCTCTGTCCTTAGAGGACAACGAGTGCTTTGTAACTGGCCAGGGCTCTCGGGAACCAAAACAACCGCGGTATGAGCTCAGCGGCCGTAAATCAGCAGCTCCACCGGGCACTGGTGCTGGGTAAATTTAGTGCCGATTGCTTTGATCTCACATGCTTTTATTTCGTACCCTCTACAGAGATAGACACAAGGTCAGACTAATGGCTGCTACATGAAAAACGTATGTGGCCTTTATTGATTTTGGAGTGATTAATGGGTCAAAGGGAAGCACAGTGATTCATGCACACGAATGGTGCCTGGGAATGAGCAACACTGATCAGGGTGGCCTTTTAGTTCCGGAATTTAACCTGTGTCCAGCTGCTTGGGGGTACCAGTGCCACTCTCACGGACGTCCTTGCACTGGGCAAACACCTGTTTGTACACAGTGAGCTCTCATGCCCATGCCTCAGTTCTCTTTGCCTTGCTTTTGCTGTCCCTTTTGAAAAGGGATCAAAAATAACCAAACCTAAACTCTCACTGTAGCCATGTTGACAAAGCCTCTTGAAGCTTTCCTGCTGCTATCCCATGCGGCCCGAGAGGACAGGCCTGGGAGAGGTATGGTCCAGCCTCGTCAGGCAGCAGAGTACCCACAGGAGGCATCCCCAGCTTCAGCCCTTTGGTTACCAGCATGTGATTGGTCAGTGAAGGAGCTTAAAAGCTGCCTGCTGTGATTAACCTTGCAGGTGATGCTTTTTGAGATACTTTTCCACTCCCTTAAGCATATAGGACCTCCCAGAGGCTGCCGAGCTGTGGCAGGGTGGATGCCCTCCCTCCACAGCCTCCATCCCAGTGCACCCTGTGGATTGGGTCCACAACCCCTGGTTAACTCTGTGCCACAGATTCAGCTGGAAACTGATGCAAGGGGAAGTCATCCTAACTTTGAAGGGGAAGATCAGGCCCAGTTTGAAGGGTCTAGGCAGTGGTTATGCAACTTTCCTATTTGGTATTTGAGGAAACGTTCCCCTCCTGGCTGTTCCAGCCTTGTGACCATGACTAAAGCCGTCTTATTGCTACAAGGTTCATTCTGCTGGGCTCACAGCTTTCACACTGGCTGTCTTGTTGAGCAAGTCAGAGACCTGCATTTCTTAGGGCCTGAGGATTTGCTACAGTTTGGGTTTCACTTGTTGCCATCACTGCTGCTTATTTTTTTCTCTCTTGCAGTTGCCAATGTCTTTCCCTTGTTAAAGGCAGAGACGTGCTCTCCTGGCCAGTGCCAGCAAGGAGGTGACGCTTTGCTCTAAGAGCAACTGCCCGGTGATGTTGGTACCTGGGGCCACTCATCCATCACACCCCCCGAGGTGGTGAGTGCTGGCAGTGTTATGGGGGTGCATGTGGCCAGGGAAGGAGGGCTGCAGACGGAAGGTGGGAACACTGGTATGGGTAGGGGAGTTCCTTTGGCTTTGTTCCATGTGGATGGATTCAGGGGGAGGAATTTCAGGGTTGGTGGTGACACCTGTGTGTGTGTGTATGGCAGAGGCTGGCTAGCTCATCTCCCAGCCACGTGGCCAAGTGAGTCAGCAAAGAGTGACATATGGTGGTGCTGGCGAAGCCTGGGAAGTCATGTGGTGACACAAACATGAGCACAGGTACAGGATGAGTCCAGGCTGTGTGAATGCCAGTGTACACAAACACTTTCAGCCCCATGGAAGGGGTATAAGGCCATCTGCAGCTCTCTCAGAGGTGCTGGCTCCCAGCCTGGCTGTGGTGGGAGCTGTAGAGATTCTGTGGATGTGCTGAGGAGAAGAGGGAGCTGTGTACCTTGAACTAAGCACGTGTCCTCCTGCTCCCCCAGCCTGACCTCCACAGCCCTACTCCAGCCCCGCTGTGCTGTGGCAGTGATGTCCCAGCATGCTGGTGCACACTGCACCAAGGGAAGGGCACAACCAGGTGAAAATGCCCACCCTATGAGTGCCTGTGGTGCAGTGCTCACACTCTTGCCCTTTGCTTTGCCTGCTGTTAGCACAGATGCAAACCAGCCACACATGCCCAGCACTAGCTTTGGGTGTCTCCATTACCGTTCAGGAGTGGCCACAGGCTGTCAACTCCCTCCAAGGGAAACTCTGGGGGCATGGGGTGTTGGACCCAGTGCTGTCCTACCAATCCTGGCACAGCAGGAGAGGGCGGGAAGCATCACAGGGAAGCACACAGAGGGACGCTGTGTGCTCCGAAATTAGCTACCAGGTCAGGTTGGTTTTCCTGTTTACTCCTTAAGTGGAAAATAGGAAGGGAGTGAAAAACCTCATCCCCTTGGCTATAAAAAGGTCTTGTTGTGTGGGCACAGAAATTTTACCTTCTTTTCATTTTTCGCCTTCGTGGCGCCAGGTGTGTGGCGTGGGCTGTAGTATCAGTAAAGCAAATAAAACAGGATGCTGGGAATAGCAGCTCCTCTGCAGGAGACGTTTCCTCTTGGGCAGACAACTCAGTTCATTCAGTGATCTGCTGGTGAACTGCTGTATCAGGGTTCTGCAAAGCAGGAGGGTCACAGAGGGTCAATGCAGGGTTTGTGTTGGTTGTGCTGGGAACAGACAACCCCCCCAGGTACACCTGGCACTCCCAGCTGATGGCTGCTCACATCTCAAAGAGCAGAGCAAAAGGTGACGAAAACACATCATCCCTACAGCATTTCATGGGCAGGTTGCCATAAAAGGGTTGGCTGGTGGGCTTGGCAGGAGTGAGAGGTCGGAGCAGATAAGATATTGCCATGCCAGGAAACTGGCTGGGCTGTGTTTTGGGTTTACAGTGAGTTATTGGGATCCTAAACCCTGTGATCCCAGAGATGTTGCTACACCTTGTTTGCCTCCGATTATTTGTCCAAGAAGATACCAAGAGATGAACTCTTTCCTCCCTTCCTAATTGTCCATAATCTTATCTGAAGCCTCCAAAGTGTCCTAGAGACTCCTCAGGGAGATAACATGGAGATAACTACTAAAGAAAAAGAAGTCCAAGAGCATTTATTTATGAGTTTTGAGCCTGGGGAATAGTACAAGTTTCTTGCCCATCTTTGGTCACCCTTGTTTGTCACAAAGAGAAGGAAAGGACGCCCAAAGCTGCCCATGTCTTGCTTAGGCCGTGGCTGAGCTTTCTTGCCTCTACTCCTCTGGGATAACTGAGTCTGAAAACTAATTACTAGAAGAAAGTACTGCATAAGAGCTGCAGACTACAGGGTATAAGGCCATCTGCAGCCTGTGGCTCAGCTGTCCTGCTGCCTAGGCCAGGGGGGGTTGACTGTGTCCCACCAAAGGATGTTTTTGGGGTGTGTGTTTTGGGCCTGTGGATCCCCTTCAGGCAAGGGGCTTGCTCATAGATCTGGTGGTGTTTCCAAGGTACATCTTACTTTGCATGGTTTGTGGCTTCTCACTTGCAAGAGGAGCCCCTAACTATCTCACCATGGACGTTGAAAAGTATGCGCAATTGTAGAAAGGATCTCCCAAACATAGTGTTTCCTTTAAAATTCAGCTCAGTGTCTGTATGTCTGACTGGTCTTGCCATAAAAGATTTTACAGACTCTGCAGCTCTTTTTTTGGGTCTATTTCTCTTGGTGCCCATTTGAAGCAGCTGTGTTATGATGTTGCCTCCACAGCATGCCCAGTATGCCCAGTTCTGGAGCCAGGACCTGGATTCTGTGTTAATTATGGTGGTTTCATCCAGTTCATTGATGTGAAATTTGAGAGAGACAAGGAAAAAATTCCTGTCTGACAAAGTGTCTCCTTGATGCTGTTTCATGGCTTAGAATTGGTTTTCAGAGCTGTGAGTTGGCCAGGTTTGCCACTGTTATTATGTGCTCTGACCTTTTGCATTATTCTTGTTCTCAGTCAAAATGCAATACCAAGTAAGAGCTGTACCAAACGTGAGCATCCTGTATCAGCACCACAGCAAGTTTCTGTGACCAGATCTGTTTTCTGCAAACCTTTCTCGATTAGCAGAATAAACTTTTTAAGGGAGGGGACCTGATTTAATCAACTGGGTCACAGTGACTTGCCTCTAGCATTGTCCTGTTTACTCTTTCAAAATGCTGGCATCTCACTTTTCTTTTGGATGAGTCCCTCAGCAGCTGGAGCAAGGGCAGGACACACATCCACTCTCCATGCCAGTGTGGGTGTCCTCAGTTAGTCCAGGTGCAATGTGTGTTTTAGAAATGAAGAAAGGGCATGTGAAGGATACTTCAATGTCAGTTTCTCCCAAGCAAAGCAAACTAATGGGACGAATGAGCAGTTCACTACTCCTCTGTAGCGATTTCATTAATACACACCAGTTCACAGTCAGTAAGGACATGCTGTCAGAGCAAATTGATTTTTTTCTACTGTTTTGCTCACCCACTGTAAGGCTCTGGGCACTGCTCGTGGGTCTCACCTCCAGCTCTTGACTGTGTGCCTTGCTTCACAGTGCTCAACCCCACACACCTCTGGGGTTCCTTGCTGGTCTGGCTGCAGGGCTGTACCCACAGCTGAGTTGCAGCCATGACCCCGAAGACTGAGGACGCTTGCTACAGGTCACCCCACAGCAGTGCTGCTGAACCCCAGGAGCAGGTCCCAGAGGAAGCCCAGAAGCTGGAGGAGGTGGTCAAGGGCTGGTGTGGGTGGCAGGGCTTGTCTTGTGCCCCGGGAGCACGGGGACAGGCGTGGGGCTGACTCTTCCAAACCCCATATCCCATGGTCTGTGTGCAAAGACTGCCCCAGTTCACCCTAGGGTTACCACACAGTTTTGTCATGCTTGCAAAATGCTGTTACCACAAATTGCAGAAACCAACCTCATCCTCATCTGATCAGAGTGAAACCAGCACAGCTCTGCACGACGTCTCCAGCGTGTCCGGTCCGCTGCGTGCTCCTGTGGGCATACAGCTACTGCTCAGAGGTGCTTTCATTTGCTGCTTTGGGACTTTTTTTTTTTTCCACTGCAGACTCCTTGGACTGTGAAAGCAGCTAGTGACCACTGCAGCCAGGGTGCTTGCTGCCACCTCTGCTGGCCATGGCGCCGCCTTTTGCTGAGGGCTGATGTGGCCTTTTCGTACACAGATGGCTGCAGTAAAGCTGAGGATGTCGGGGAGTCTCTGTTGGGCTGCTCCTGAGAAGAGAGTCCAGGCTGCCACCAATGTCCTGCTGAGCAGAGGCATGGCTGGAGCTGACTGTGAAGCCCACCCCAGCTCCTCCACTCCCTGTCCCATCAGGTCGGCAGCACTCCCTCAGGTCACCTTGTCCTGTTGGGGTGAAGCGAGTGGGGCACCCACTATCTTCTCACTGCCAGCTCTTGTGTTTCACACTGATAGTTCCTTCCATCCCAATAGCTCCTTGTGTCCTGATAGCTCCTTCTGACCCAGTCCTTGTCTCCACAACGGGACGACCATGTGGATGAATGAGTGGGACCCAGCAGGCAGGCAGTCTGGAAGACTCTGGGTATATTCCCAGGAGCAAATATATTTAATAATTACTACAAGTCTTGCAGGCTATTTAACCTGTGTGGAGGACAGAAGCCAGAGGCACAGTACAGCTTATCAGCACCATTCCCCCTAACACACCACTTCTGTATGTCGCTGGGCTATGCTGAGGCTGGGGTGGAGGATGGCAAATGCAAAATATTGGGGAGCACTGCCAATTTCCTTCACGAGAGCTTGCCAGGTGGGTTTGGCTGTAAGTGAGCCAAGCTGGAGCTCAGCTCCTTCCAGAGCCTACTGGAGTAATGAACTGCAGCCCTCCGTGCTCTGCCTATGCCCACAGTGTGCAGCAGGGGCAGAGTTACCCCAATCAGTCCCACCACAGCAGGGTGTCTGTCTCAATGGGCCAGTGCAGGGCCACCAGCTGGGGGCACACAGGGCCACAGCTCCCTGCCTTAGAACACCCTGTCATACACTGGGATCATACGGTACATCTTGCGCCAGTAATCAAGTGACTCTGAAAACCAGGGCAGGAAAGCTCTTTGGCAATGCCAAAAGCAAAACATAAGGAAAAAAATTATCCTCCCTTACTCTGTAGAAGTTCAGTATTGGTGCAGATGATCTTTTGAAGCACTTTTTGAAGTGCTAAAGGCTGTTAAGTATTTTATATTGAGGATGGGGATCTCCTGCTTCTAAAATAGATATTTCACAGGGGAGTCTTCAGCAATAACAGCAGAAACCTGCTATTGTTGGAGGCTGACTGTAGGAAATGCAATTGTTAAAGGCCAGTCTTGATGTGCTGCTGTGCTTTGTACTTAGAAGTATGTGTTTTATTATGATGGGTGAGAAGAAGCTGAACTTTGAAAGTTTACCTTGTTCTAGCAAGAGGCCTCCAGGAGGATGTCCAGCTAGATTCCAGCCCTGGTAGTGTTGCTGGTCCCTCCCCCTCCCAAATTCTCAGTTTTGCACCATTTCCTTTTCTGCAGGCTAAAAGATCTTATCCTCTTGCAGGTAGGTAGTTTTGGTGCCTTGCCTGGGTGCCTTTGGCACTATTTAGACAGACACAACAGGCTGACATTCCTGCTTTGTCCCACAGGATGGAGCCCGACCAGGTTTGCAGGCTGCAGCAGAAGCTTTCTGGGGTGCTAGGCTTGTCAAAGCCTGGCTTCACCCCCCTGCCTGAGCCAGGTTTTGCAGCGACTGGTGTGTCCCAGCCTCTTCACTAGGGGCGTGGGGACACACCACACAGGGCAGGGGCAAACTAGCACTGCTCTGACACAGTCAGTGTTTCTAAATGAGCACTGGGCTAATCATCGCAGCTCATATTTCCATTCCCACCTGTCACCTATGTCAGCTCACTTCCCGGGAACACCAGAGGGTAACTAAATGAGGAGAGCACTTTGGTATTACACGGCAGCTGGAGCAGCAGCTGAGTGAGGGCGTTAAAAGGCTTCAAACACCTCCACTCTCGCCGGAGCTGCCCTGCGGGGGTGGGACACGGCCCCTCGGGCTCCTCAGCAGCACGGCTTCCTGCGGGCTGCATCCCTGCCTCCCTCCATCCCTGCGTCCCTCCCGCTCTCCCTCCTTCCTACCGCCCTTCCTGCGGCGCATCTCCCCGGGCCGGTCGGGGCTGTTGCGGGGCGCCGGCACCCCGCGGTGGTTGTAGGGTGCACAGCGGCTGGGGGCGAGCGGGAGCCGCTGCCAGCCTGCCTTTCCCGGGGAGCTGGAATAAACAGCGCCAGCTGTGTGTAGAAACAATTTATATATACATACACACAGAATGCATATAGATAAACACGTATCTTTACTTGTGTATATGTACACACGTAAAGATGTGTGTGTGTGTTTCTATAAATTTTTATAATGTGCGTATAAACATATATATATATGTGCGTGTATATAAACGTGTATGTATAGAAATTCTCTACATGCATATACACATATATAAATGCATATATAGGCGTGCCTACACACACACGTGTATATGTACATAAATTATACTTATGCATGCATTCGCACGCACGAACACATGCACACATACGCACATTTGTGCGCACATACCCGCGTACACGCGTGTCCCCGGCCGGGTCCATCCCGCTGCCGGCCGGCGGGTGACGCTGTTGGCCGCACGATCCCCGCTGCGGTGACGGGATGGGAACGGTGCCGGGTCAAGCACGGCTTCGGAAAGGTTAATAATGAAAAATATTACCCCGGTAATCTCTAAGTATGTAACGGAGAAACGGGAATAAAGTTCCTCCCGGAGAACGAAGTGTCTGTCGTACAGAAATGAGTTTTCACCCGTCTTTCATCCCACTCGAATTGCTCTGCTTATGTTTTCATACCAGGTAATAACCTAATAGCTTGTAAAATTTAAGTCACTTGGGGAATGTTTGCTGTGCCTGGAAGGAGTGAGAGGCAAAAGAATCAGAAGTAAAGCAGGGGCTGTCCTGGCTGGGACTGAGACCCACACACCACAGGCTGGCAGCAGGCAGTCACTGCAGTGACCCTGCAAGTCATTATTCTTCATTTTTGCCGAAGACTTTTGTAGAAAATTACTTTTTTCTTGTGCATTTTCTCTGTCACAAGTGGCTGTGGGCATAGCCACACAGCCCAGGTGGGGCTGGCAGAGCTGCCTCTGGCTTGTCCCCTCCCAGGCTCAGGTTCTGGGCTGACTGAGGCAGGACACCCTCCAGCTGCACAATGTGATATTTAGGTGGGTTTGGGTGAGTAGCTGCAGGACGGTGAAAGTAATGCTTTGCAGAAAAATTGTAATAAATGACTGGGTTTCATCTCATTTAGACTGAAACAAACTGAAAAAACTCCAACCCCATATAGCAGAATGCAGCAGCCATGGGTTTTTATGCTGACTGTTGATTTTGCAGCATGAGCATGGAGAGAGAAATGGGGGAAAAGCTGCTTGAGCTCCCTGAAGCAGCTCAGGAGGCTGTCGTGTGTGCAGGCCATGGCATCACCTCCATCAGTGAAATCCCACCAAATGTAAACCCTCCCAGTCATCCCAGCTAACACTCTCCTCCTGAGAAAGGGCTAATCTTTACATGCCTCAGCCTTTCCCAACACATCCTGGTTCACAAGTTCAGCGACTTCAAAGTTACATGTGATCATTAACCCTGAAAGACTGGAGATTACTGAAGCGTTTAAACTGCATGTTTGAGAGGGCTGAGAGGCACAAAGCTCAGGCACAAATCTGTGCCCAAATCCCGAGACAATCTTCACAAGGCAGACAGAGGATTTCAGTTCAGCTGTGCGATGACTGTGCATTGGGTAGGTTTGTGTCTTCATTCCTTTTTAAAGCTGCTTTCAAGCAGCCGATGTTTCAAAAATGGTCATGGATTTTGGGTGCTTCTGGCCATGTGGTCTGTGGTGAGAATGGCTGGGTTTACAGCTCCCATGCACTTCAGCCAGAGAGATGAAAAAGTCCAAGTAAAAGCCCTGCAAGTCACTGTTCTTTATTTTTGCCAAAGACTTTACTAGAAAATTACTCTTTTCTTGTGCATTTTCTCTGTCACTTTTATTTCTGATAAGACAGGTACAGAAGAAAGCACTGTTTGTGACCATGTTATACCCAAAAACAGCAGCAGAAGAGAGAAGCTCCATCTAGTGTGGAGCTAGTTTTCATTTTTTTATTTCCACAAGGTGGCTTTTGGTATCAGAACCAGAGGACAACATAGGTTGGAAGATGCCTCCAGAGCCCACCTGGTGGGCTGTTGCTCAGTCTGGGTCCAGCTCCATTGGGCTTCTCAACAGCAGTGAATCCCTTGGTCCTGAGCAATATGATCAACAGCATTGTGATAGCCTTTTAGGAGGGATCTGAACGGAGTACTGAGAAGCAAAGACATTGGTATTCTCCTTGATGAGATTTAATCTTAATGCAGCTCATTAGCTTTTAGGGTGGAAGTCCTGAACCCAGTGGTGCCAAAGGATTAATTTAAACCTAAATTCCATAGGTATAGCCTGAAAAGCAGGAGTTGAAGGTCACGTAGTGAAAGAGGCCCATGAATACAGCCCTGTCTGTAATGACTGGTGCTCCTGTGAGTGGAGGTCCAGCCCCAGGTGCCCCCAGGGCAAAGCTAGTGAAGGGCTGAGTGTTTTGAGCCCTGCTGATGCTGATGTTCCTGAGAGTCAGCGAGGGATCTGTTCCAGGCAAAATGGAGCTTTCATCTCATCCTTCAGGAGAAACTGCCAAAGCACCCAGAGTCAAGTGCAAACTGAGGTTGCTGCTGGTTTTACTTTTCACCTGTTTGTATTGCTGCTACCTGGCAAACTGGGATCAGTGGGTAAGGTTGGAGTCCTGCAGCACAGGTGCTGTGTCAGGGCAGGCTGGGATTGCTACCTGCCAATGGGAAGGGGAGCTGGGTGGCTCAAGGGCAAGCAGTGCTGTTTGATGAGCAAGAGACTGCCTCATTTGCAGATCAAGGCACTGTCTCCTGCATGCTTTGCTCCAAAACTGGGGGTGCCAGGACTTGTTCCCAGCCTGGGCAGTGCCTGGATGGCAGCGGGCTGCCCGCCAGCCTGCAGAGCACGGGAGTGTGGTGGCCATGGCCAGCCTCTCACCACACCAGGCACAGAACACGAGGGCGTAGCTCCGTTTCATCTTTTGTCTTTCATCTCCTAAAATTGTCCCACATTGCCTGAGCAGGCTGGCATCTTTTCAGCACTGAAAACCAAATGTTGCCAACTTTCCAGTGGCTGTGCTTGGTGCTTTATGCTGTTACTTTAGCAGAAGTATGCATGTCATGCCTCTTACAAAAACAGATAGGATTTACTCCCTAAACAAGGGGCAACTCTGTTTTCAGCTGCCTTCATCTCTGCAGATATGTCTGTCTAGCTCAGAAATGTCGCTGTCAGCTTTCCATGAGCATGGATTCAGTAACACCCTCCACTGCAACACACAGTCCTCTCCCAGCCACTTGCTACTTGGCCACCAAGGAGCTACTCATTTTGTGCCTGCAAAAGTACTCACCTGAATACTTTTGCCAATAAAATGACATTTTTTCTATCTATAGTTTTAGACATTAAACCAAGAGTTTAGTCAATAGCTCTGTGCTTTCTATCATCTGGCCACAAGGATGTATATAAAATTAAATAAAAATATATATAAAACAATAAAAATATACATATATGTGTATGTATGTATATACATACACAAGGCACACATGCGTATATGTATAATACACACACATGCATATATGTATACGTTATATATTTATGTATATCTTTTTACATACATACACATACATGTGTATATAAGCATTGTCTATTTATATGTACACACACATATACCTGTACACATGTAATGTGTCTATATACATCTAGGTTCTGTTGTGGGTGGAGAGACCAGCACCAACAAGTTAACTTGTGGGAAGGTAACAGGAATGTGGGAGATGTGGTGGGCATTTGATGATTTCATGCTATGCAAAAGACCTTCACTAGAAAAGGAAACTGGTACCTGGGGGGCCTTCCTTATGTACAGTGAGGTTTAGAGGAGGATGGAGGTCCCTGCCTTTGTGTGCACTGCAGGGGTGTGATCCTCCTCCTGGCACCAGACGAGGCATCAGCGGGGAGGAGGAGAAGGCTCACATAGTGGCCAAGTGAAGGCCTCTGGCAGAGTCTCTGAGATGTCCAAAGAAATGGTGCTCACCTGATGTGCCAAGTCCTGCCAGGATCTACTCCTTAAGTTGCCTGAAGTTGTGATGAATGAGGCTGATGGTCTTACATACATCGTCATGGTAACTGCCCTGTCACCCAGCTTCAAGCCAGGAAAAATAAGCAACGTTCTTCCAGCAGTTTTATTGGCTTTTTTTTCATACTTACTGGTAAAATAAAGTGGCACATTAGTCACCTCAGAAATACAGCAAAACAGTGTGAGGGCAAGGAGTGGGTTTTTAGTGACAACTAGTTTTTGTGGACCAGTTGCTGTAACCAAAATTTAGTTTCCTTAATGAACTGTAAACACAAATCCCAGTAGGGAGAGAGCTTGCTACACGTTTGCAAGCACGACACTTCAGGCTGTCTTTTTACCTTATTTTAAAAGCCTCAGAGAAAAGTAACAGCTAGAGAAACCAGACATGTACTGCTGTGTACTGGGGCACTGAACAGTCAAATCTGTAGAGTGGGAAACACCCTTGACTGGGCAGGACAAACACTGCCACTGTCACCCTGTGGGGCTCCACAGAACGTCACCCAAGCACGGTGCTGAGCACACAGCAGTGTCCGTCTGCCTTCACACCAGCTTGGGGGAAAAGTGGCATCAGTGCAAAGACAGGTTGACTCAGGTGCTGGAATCACTTTCCACTGCAAGGGCCCTGGGTTGAGCATCACTGTTGAATTCCTGAAGGAAAAAGCACTGGCAGTATGAGACCCTGGAACCACTCACTGGGCCACCTAGTTACAGTGCCCTGCACGAGGTGAGTTTCCCTCTTTGTCTCTGTGTGTATGGATATGTGTACACACATAAATGTGCATATACACACATATGTAGACATATGTATATATACACATATTCTATACATGATTATACATATAGAATAGAGTTTATATACATACATATATATTAATATATATACACACACATTGTATGTGTATATGCATATGCTTACACATACACACATAGATGTAGAGACATACACGTATATAGATATATATCTATATGTGTATGTGTTATACACATAATGTTTATATATAATATAAAGTTGTATTACACATAATTTACTGCTCTATTTTATATATATATATACAGACATATATTCAATGCTACATATTATATATGTAATATAACTTCTTTTGTTGTTGAGATCAAACAGCCCCAGGCTGTGACTGGTGTACAGTCCTGTCTGCAGCTACTGTGGGGTTTTCATCATGTCCTTCAGCCCCACCATGCTTGTCAAAAGGGCTGCAGTAGCTCACTGACTGCCACAGCACACGGGAGCTGGCAGAGCCCTTGGTTCAAGAAGTAGTGCCAGCACCAAGCATTTAGATCAAGGTCCAGCTGAGGCTGGAGCCCAGCCTCCAGAGCAGGCTGCTGAGGTGATCTCAGTGCTGGGAGACATAAAACACACTGTGGCCACTTTGTAGGGCTATTTTTTTTAGGTTTTGGGGAGTTTTTTGAATTTTTATCTGTTCAGGGTCCAGAAGCACTTGTAGTACAGATGACTATTGATTTCCAAAAGGGAAGCGGCTGATGGATCACTGCAGGTCCAGCTCTAGAAGATGCCCAAGTGCTGCTTGACCCAGCATTCTCCTTGAGCCTGCAGGGAGTAACTCCCCAGCAGTAGTGAGGGCGGTAGAGACAAAGATGAATGGCTTATTTTCCCCCTAATGCACCACAGAAACAGGTTTTTATGAAAAATAGAGCACAGACAAGATGGAAAGGGCGACAGTCATTTTCGAAGGTCACACACACCATTTCTTTATGGCAAGTTTGCCTCCTGTGACTGACAAAAGCAGGACAGATCAAGTGTCTTCCATCAAACCTGGATTAAAAATGAAGTTGTGTTACTTGGAGAACTGACAGTCCCACCAGAAATAATAGAGGCTGCTGACAGTTCTGGCTTCACGATAAAAAGCACCTTCCCACGTTGTCAAAAGAGCTTCTCCGGTATGGGCATAAATAAGGCATTATTTGAATGGAAATGTTAATGGCAAGGAGATATAAATCATATTGGTCTGTTGCAAAAATAGATTGTATCTGAAAAACATGTTCTTGTTTCTCATATATATGAAAATATACGTGCATGTCTATAAACAAGATGTGCATATCTATTCATATCTCCGTATATTTGTGTAGGATTCTATGCATGTGTTTTACGCATAACAGTAGCTAAATTTACTTAATAAACAGTCATTCCCCTAAAAGCAAACGGTTGGTGTGATGCACTGAGGGCTGTTGTGTCAGATTTGACTGAGTATCTTTCCCATACGTAAAGGTTGTAACGTAGCAACCATTGTTTTCTGCTCAGAAGACACCATTTCCAAGCTAATTGTCACTATCCTTTATCAGTGTCTACTGTCATGGTTCCTGGTGCACTGCTGAGCTGGGCAAGAAGCTCAGCAGCTTCCATCAACCACAGTCTTGATGAAGGCGGCTGGGGAGAAAAGGGCTCACCCTGTGGTGGCACACCCTTTGGTGAAGGAGATATTTGGCTTACGAGCCTGAAGTGTTCAGATAGCCTCACTGTGATGGCAAGCAACGTCTGGCTGCTGAGCAGGATTGTGACCACTGCTTGGAAACAGCCCATGGCCCAGGCCAAGCTGCAAACCCAGAGCTGGAGGCAGTCAGCTCTTCTACTGTTATATGTGTATATATAAACATATACATACATATATATGTATGTGTATATAAATACATGCATACACACACATGCACACACATCCCTGCATGAACATCGGAATGAAGGAGAATTTCACCTCTCAACACTCAGAACAACTTTATTTGCCTAAAGGACCAAAGCAATTTACCCCAAGGGACAGTATCTGCAGTGCCCAGCTGCTGAGCCTGGATGAATACCAATACTGCTGCTGGAACTGGGGGTGTCCCTACCACCCCAGAGCTGGCACTAACAGGAACACCACAGGATCTTGCAATTGCTGCTGTGAGTGAACCCCTGGGCTGGGAGAAGGAAGGGGGCTACATATTAGAAATGCAAAAACAAGTTACATCTCTTCCAGCAGGCACCACCCCTGGAGGGGCACTGGCTGGCAGGCTGGGGGACAGGACAGGGACTGGTCTGTGGCTGCAGAGGCCAGTGCAGTCCCATGTCACAGCCAGGCAGGATGTCACCTGAACGGGGCACTGCCAGCACCCTGCACTCTGCCCCGCTGGGCTCACAGCCGATGGAGGTGTTGGGTGCAATGCCAACGCAGGGTTATATAAATGTAAAAGCATTTTATATAAGCCTATTTTATCTGCAAATCATTTATATTTAGAACACCTATTTCTACTGGAAACACTAAAACCATATTACATAAGAGCTTGTTTAAATCCTTTGGCTTAAGGCTCGGGCAGGAGGAGGGGTAGGTTTGGGCATGGTGCATTCAGGCTGCAGTTTATAATCACAGTCTCAACCGGCAGCCAAAGCCCAGTCTTGAAATCCTTTCTGCTTTCATTCCACACTGCCCTGACAATAGCAGAATACTTCGCTGAAGGGTAATTTTCCTCTTCTTCAGTGCTGCCTTCGTGTTTGGAAATTTTCATTTATAATGCTCTGGATGTGCTGCCAGCATAGAAGAGACGGCAGCTCAGCAGTGCCCAGCCAGCCTCCTCGTGCCCAGGCTGTGACAGCAGGTGGGAACACTGCTGACATCACCTAAAGGGCTGCCGAGTCATTCTCAGAAATTAAAAAATGCGTTAACTGGAACTGACTATTTAGCACTATAAAATTACTTACGTCGGCATTAGTGCAACAGTATTTTTTAAGGAATTAATTATTCCCCAAGCCCTTCCCCGAGAAGGATGCAGGAAAGATGGTGATGATGGCCATAAAATACATGCCCAGTGTACCGGAGGCAGCTGAACCTCTTTGGACACCAGCCCTTGGGCCAGCTCACACTGCCCTGCTGAGGCTCTGGAAATGTTTGCTTCCCACCATATGCCAGAAAAAGCTGCTTTCCTACAGGGCTGGGATGAGCCTCACCACACCACACCATATTGTTGGGCCATGGTGCACACAGAGTCTGTGTTAGAGCCTCTCCATGGCAATGCAGCACAGCTCTGGGGGTGGCAGCCCCTGCCCGTGCAGGCAGAGGTGCTATGGTGACCCACCAGCATGTGGTGGGTTCCAGCACTGCTGTGGCAAACAAGTGCTTAAGCAGCATTTGGATGCTGCTCCCATCTCAGTTTCCTGGTGTGAGAAACTCCAAAAACAGAGAAGTGGAAGATCCCACCTCAGAGTGATGATGCCATCCATGAGACCTCCCTGTTGGCCCAAGCTGTGAGTGCTGTCATGCTGAACAGCACAGCTCCACTAATATCAGGTACAACTGACCTTCTGTCCTTTCCAGTCAGTCTAGACCAAACCTATGCCTTTCTTTTCCACATTGCCATTGTCTCTGAAAGTAAGATCAGGAATTACTCCTCCCCCAAGGGGAATGGCTGGAGCAGCAGCTGTGAGCAGCAGAGCCCCGGTCGGAGGCATAGAAATGCCACAAGGCAAACAGAGAGAAGTCCTGGTAAACACCACCATGACTGTCACTTGTCTGGGGCAGCCAACTGTGTGAGGGAACCCTGTGAACCCTGACGGTAAGAGTGTGAGGGAGGAGGATCTGGTGGGATTTCCCGCAGGACTCTTGGGGGATACTGAGCAGCTCTGAGAGCCCAGAGACACATGGTCACCACTCTGCCCTCCAGCATCACCCCCCAGGTGGGCATGGCCTATGCCAGGGGCACCTTCTCAGGCTGGCAGCACAGCCCCCAGCAAGCTCCGCTCCTCTGTTGCTCCAAAGGCCAGCCAGCAAACTCCAGCACAGCCCAGCATCCCTGCTTGCTTTCCAAGGCAGCATGGCCAGAGCACTCTCTCCAGGCTGGATGTACGGTCTCCAGGCAGGATGCGCTGCCTCCACGAAACACATTGCTCTCCCAAAGGAGCAAGGTTGAGCTCTCCCACTGCTTTCTCGTCTGGATGCTACTTTTAATCACCATCATTGCTTCAATTCTCCCTGTAACTGCTCCATATTCAGGTGGCATGGTTCATTAGTTTCTATAAATGTCCAGGACATTGCAGAGATTTCAGGGACAAGGTAAGAGCTAAAGCTGTAAGTCACTTTTCTCCTTTCCTTAAGGCTTCTCACAAGGTGACTCAAACTCCAGTGTCTGGGGGAGTCTGGTTTGTTCCTCTGCAGTCAGCACCCTGCTCTTGTAGGATGAGGTTTAACTGCTCCATCTTCCATTTTCCCTGCTGCAAAGTGGAGAAGACAACACAAAAATTACTTAGGGGTGCAAGAGGAAGGCAATTAACATCTGCACATGCTGCAAAGCCTCTTGAGACATGTTTTCCCTCACCAGGAAGTGAAGGTGGCTTAAACTGTTTGAAAACCATCTCATTCTCAAATTTCTGTGAGCTTAGCCAGGCAGATAATGGAGCTGGGCTGCTATGGAGCAGTGAGATGGCGATGGGGTGCCCTGATGTCCAGAGGCAATTCCCTGCTGGGAATTACCCAAGGGCATGAGCAGTGGCATCTCCAACTTGGGTTTTATAGCACCTTCATGAGTATTTTAAGGAGAAGGGGGGAAGGACCAAGATGACCTGCAGCTGACCTGCAGCCATTGGCCTCTGCTGAGGGCCTGGATCTTTCCTGAGCCCTCCTGGCTGTTCAGCTCCACCATCCCCAGGGATGGTGCTGTGGCTGCCCTGCCTGCTCACCCAGCTCCACACTGCTGCACACCACTGCTCAAATAGCTTAAGCAAATTCTTCTCATACTTCACTTTAGCCAGGCACTGTAAATTGGGTTGAAGTGGTGCGTGGAGAGGTTTCTGGAGTCAAATATTTAAAATTATAGAATCATAGAATCATAGAATCGATTGGGTTGGAAAAGACCTCCGAGATCATCGAGTCCAACCCTTGGTCCAAATCCAGTCCATTTACTAGATCATGGCACTCAGTGCCACGTCCAATCTGCGTTTAAAAATCTCCAGGTCTGGTGCATCCACCAACTCTCTGGGCAGCCCATTTCCAATTGCTGATTACTCTCTCTGTAAAGAATTTTCTCCTGGTATCCAACTTACATTTCCCCTGGCGGAGCTTAAGCCCGTGCCCCCTTGTCCTATTGCTGAGTGCCCGAGAGAAGAGACCAACCCCCACCTGGCTAGAACTTCCCTTCAGGTAGTTATAGACGGTGATGAGGTCACCTCTGAGCCTCCTCTTCTCCAGGCTAAACAACCTGAATCTGAACTGTTTTCTGGGCTGCCACAGGGGTGTTGCTCCCCATACTCCCCTCCTGGTGCACAAGGGGCTTCCCAGCTCTGGCTCCATGAGTTTTAAGTTAGCTCTCCTGTGACACTCCCTGCAGACACCAAAACTGATGTCAAAACCTGCAACAGTGAAGAAGTTCAGCTTAAAAATATATCATTTTATTTCTGCTTGGACAGAAATCGTGCTGGGGCTGATTGTTAAAGGAGTTGGGCATCCCCCTGTTCCAGAAAACTGCCTGAGCTCCAGGGGCAGGTGGGCCACTGACTCCAGTCATGTATCTCATTTTAAGCACTCCATCTCTTTCTATTATTTATCACCTGTCATAAAAGTCAAGTGATGTAGTGGACATCTCGGACATTCATGGATAAGCACAGGACTTTGACTATTTTATGGACCTGGAGAGCAAATTCATCTCATTGTTTGAGCATGAAGAAGACAAACTGAGGCTATAGGAAACACTAGTCACAGTGGCATCTTCAGGACCCAAATCATCTGGAACGCTGGTGAGAAAAACAACTTCCAGATACACCAGGGAAAGCCAGTGGAGCCCAGCTTCACTGCTGCAGGACCTGCATCGTGCTGGGCAGGCTGCCCTTTACTGAACTTTCCTCCTCAGCAATGTCTGTCCAGCTGGGATGCTTAACTGGGAGAAGACCTGATGGCTGAAAAGAATTGCTCTGAGTTATCTGAGCCAGCTGATTAAAACAGGTGACATGGGCCTCACCCAAAGGCTGGATAGCACCTTGGACTCATGGAAAACAGCAATTTTTTTTAATCTTAAAGAACAAACTGGTTTGGTTCAGCCTCAGAGATCTTAGTATGCATTTTCTAATGGTGCAATGACCTCATAAATTATGAGGTACTGAGTTCACGCTTGCTTCTGAGCATGGTCTAAACATCCTGGAGACTGAGACTCACAGTGTAGAGCCCTCTCATGAGCCCACCACGCTCTCCCAGGTTGAAACCAGCATGTGGCACTCGGGCTTTCCTGCTCACAGAGGAGCAGAAACACCTCAGTGCTGGGTGTGAGAGGCACTTGATGAGCATTGGGCCAGCAGCCCAACACCAGCCACAGCAACAACCCCTGACAGGTCACAAACCAGCTACTGGTGATGGGAACCAGCTCCCTCATCCATCCACAGGGACCTGCCCCCTGCCATAAATCCACAGCAGTAACTGCTGCTGTCAGCCCCGGAGAGGAAGAGGCAGTTAGCAAGAGAAAAACACTGTTTGGTTTTTATTTTGTCTGAGGCTGGAAGGATGCCATGGATCGCAGCTTGGAGAGCAGGCTGTGATCAGCTGGGAGATATACAGCTCCCTGCTGACAGCCGGGCTGTGGAACAGCTCCATCCCACCGCCTGGCAGGTCGCATCGGTTAAATAAATGTGATGCCAGGCTGATGTGCTGTAGGGAATGGTTTATGACCTTCATCTGATGAAAAAGAAATCAGGCAGGTGTTGGGAGAAGGTGAATGAACACAGTGGTGTAAATAACCATGATCAGTCCTATTTTGGGGAGCACAGGGTACCAGTCTGGCAGCTGGTACCAACTGGGCCTTTGGTGTGGGCCTAAAACCACATGAGAACTGGGTGTTTTCCCCCAAGCAGCCCTGTGTGAGAGCCTCCCAGCAGCCCTCTACAGCCAGCCAGCCCTGCAGTCCCACTGTTACCAGCTTTCCAACATCCTGTTTTCACCAGGATTATTTTAATCTTCCAGTTTCCCATCATATTTTTCCTCCTGCCCATGCCAATGCAGACCACAATTCCTGGCAGGCAGGGTGGAAATCTCCTCCCTGGGCTGCAGCAACATTCTGGAGGATGAGTTGGACTCGCCCCTGGTTGTGCCTGGCTCCTCTCCACTGCCAGTGCTGATACCTGCTGCTGGCCCCAGAGCCCCACCATGGCCAACCAGCTGCTTCACAGCGAGTCATTTTGAGTCCACTCAGATAGTAAATCGCTCGAGCAACTCTGTGCTTCCATATTTTTGCCTATGTTAGCTGAAGAACTAAAAGACCAGCTTCACTACTGAGGTAATTATGCTTTTTTCAGGATGAGAGAAATGATGCAAGGTACTGATTAACTATCCAAGAGCCACACAGGTATAGGCAGCCAGAATCTTTCATGTTCCTCCTTGCTAGTGGTGAATTTTTTGGCAGCTGCAAATGGTGAGCCTCTCTGTGGCTGCCCAGCCTGCCACGGCTCCACTTAGGCTTCCAGGGTTTGCTTTTCTCTTGGATTTGCTCTGTCCTGGATGATGAATCTCCTTGTTCTGTGTGGGTCCCTAAGCCCGTACCAATGAGGTTTGTACTCTTCCTTGCTGGAAATGGATGCTGTACCCCAGGTGATGCAGTTAGCAAGGCCAATAGAAATACAGATATAAGTGCCGGCAATCCCAGAGGACATTCTGGTCCACTCTGAACTCCAATAGCTGCATAGACTGGCACTTTGCTGCTTCACAGGACCAGATGTGATGTAAAACTGAGAAACTCAAACACCTGAGGCTCTCTCTGTATACAGCAAGTAAAAAGAAAAAGAATCATGGAAAACCAGCAAAATATCATGTGTAAGGGTCCAAAAGATAATTTAGTATATAGAAGAAACTTAATCTTTCAATATGTGTCAGCATCAGATCTTCTAAGACTCTGTAACATTAGCAGAAAATATCTTAGACAAATATGATACAAAACAAAAACCAAACCCATCTGTTGTCTTAATCATAGGCTTTAAAAATGTCTCTGATAGTTATCCAGCTATTTCAAGAGCTGTACTGATTAAATCTATATCCAAACAAACACAGAAGTCACAATAAATCTGTCATTCAGTTATTCAGGTCTATGGCTTTAAATGCTAAAAAAAAAAGGTAAAATTCAAGACAGACATTAAAGGAAACATTGTTTCTCTACAGCCTCTAGCACTGAAGATTTAAACTCTAATCCAGTCTGAATGGCATCCCTAAGAATAAGAATGAGAAAATGTCCTTTCATTGTCAGAGCCTGGGTTTGGAGCCCGAGCTGCAAACTACAAAGTCAACCAACTTGTAAAGCAGAAAACCTACCCTGGCTACACTTGTGATGTGGAGACACCTTTTTTGGGAAGATGCTGTGGAGATGATTGCACAGAAAAACGACTAGGTTTATACTAACCTTGCACTAGTCATGGCAGGATTAGTGTGGCAAAGAAGTTTTCACAATGCACAGCACCAGAGCCTTGGGATATAGCTTGAGGACCATGTCAAAACTGAGATATAAAGGAAAGCCTGTATTTTATTTGGCCTCTCATCTATTCTGAGAGTGGCCAGAGATCTTTAACTAAGCAGGCAAGAGATCACCCACAGGCCTTGGACTGTTTTCAACTGGAAATGATTACTAGAAGATTATAATAAACTTAAACCAAAAGTTACAAGAAATCTGGAAGAATCAAATGTGTAAGCGAAGACACAAGTAACGCAGAACTACATCAAATCCAGACAAAATATATCAGACTTCTGCCAACGTTAGAACAGAAGAAAACCCAACAAACCATCAGCCACCAACTTAGTACTGACTCTGTGCTCTAGAAACACAGATTGAGCAGATTATCAGTAAGGGTAGATTAACCCAAGCCCCCACTGACACAGAAGGGTCCCTCGAGCCCAGGGGACAGTGAAGGCCCTTGGCAGCTCAGCACACTGCCCAGCGTGGGAGCCCTGCCATAACCACCTCTCAGCACCTTCATGTTGGCTACCAGGCAACCCAGGCCGGGGAGGGTGAGAGGGATGAGAAGGGCAATGGTATTGCTGGTTCTGAAGCCGGGTAAATCATAAGTTCCCTGTCCCACACCCAGCTGCAAAACACACACTTTTGTATTTCATACCGCACATAGCACCCAGGCTGGGTGACTTAAAGGTTAAAAGTAATTTTGGCTGCAGTAGCCCAGCACACAGATTACAAAAGGAATTTTATTATCAGAGTTCACTATAGAAGGGCTGCTCTGCAGTCAGGATGCAGCGGACAGATTCCAGAGGAAAGCCAATGATGTGTGGCTGCTGCCAGCTACTGACCCAGCTATTTGCAGAGTGTGGCCATACCTGGCCATCCCCACATCCACAGGGGCTACTGGGGCAAAGCTGCCTCTGCACATGGCCTGGTACACGTAAAGAACTGTGTCACCAGCGCCAGTTCTCAGCCAAAAGAAGCCATTGAACTTTTCAGCAGTCAATATTTTAAGGAGCTCTCAAATAGCACTCAGAGTAAGCAGATAACCATTTTAAATATAGAGACACTGGAATGGAAGCCCGAGTGCAGGGTGCCAGCAGTGATCTGGATTATTTGCTTGTTACTAAATACCCCATGGCACTACTTCCCAGGTTGTTCAGCTCAAGTCTGACGCAAACAATGGGAGAACAGCAAACAAGAATTTACAGGATTTTGTAAGAACTAAAATAATTCAAGGAGTAAAGAACAAATTGGTTCAGGGCTGCTGTCGCTCAGGATTGCATCTTTGGAAGAATGAGGACAGGTTACTGTTTCATTATGTGTAAAACCCAAATGAAGACTTGACAAGCACTTCCAGATCTCAGCAATGGAAAATCAACATGAGTATAAAGAAAAGAAGATTTGTGAGAGTAGAGTTAACTCAAGGATGCTTTCCCTCTTGATATGCAGAAACAATCTGCACCACAACATGCCACTGAATTCCTCAGGACCCTAGCTGCAGTTCTCTGGGTTTGCAGTATACACACCTGTAGAGTAGGGAATGAAAATCCACATGTGGAAAAACTTGCTACCTCTGACTACCACAGAGTTTAGAAGGGGACAATAAAAAAAAATAAAACCAGCTTCAGAGCAACATTAGTTCCATATGGAAAAAAACTCTCTGGTGGATGGCTCCCCCCTGTAAAAATGCATTAAAAACCTGTCCATAAACCTACGCCTCCAGGCAATAAGCCCGACCAAAGCAAGAACTTAGCAAGGCTTTAAATGGATGTCCCAGGCATGGTTCTAAGAGTTTCTCCAGCACAGAAATAGCAATAGCAAGGTAACGGGAAAACAAAGTAAATCAAGGCACACAGATTTTGCTGTAGGCAGCGAACCCAGTGCTGCAGAGACAGGTTGCCCTGCTGAGCAGGGCAGAGGAGGTGCAGCAGCAGCAGGGCCTGCCCCACTGTCCCAGTCCCCAGTGAGTTCCCAGACCCCATGTCCAGCCCACAGCCCCAGCACACCAGCAAAGCCCAGCTAAGACATGCTACTCACACTGTAATCACACCACTAACAGCAGTGTGGGCAAAGACTTATAAAAATAGCTGAGACTATATATAGCAACTCTGATTTAATTAAAATTAAGTACAATTGTGAGAAAGCTAACTGACCGTTACTGAGAACTCTTGATCAGAACAAACTGTTCAGCATTGGGCCACCCACAATCACTAGATCTCATGTGATGACAATACAGTCTATTCTAAACATCACCTCTTCTAGCTGAAGCTCTTGTTAGATATACTTTAAAATGCTGCCTTTTGACCAAAGGCCACATAGAGAAACCTTAAAAAGACAGTTAACATCCTCAGTTCTTATTTGCTTTTTTGTTAAATAAGGGTGTTCCACTTTACTTGGCAAGCACCTTGGCTTGAAACAGTGGTCCCTTTATCTGGTTCATAATTTAAGCCTCTTCCATATTTTGTGTTTAAAGACAATTCAGTTGCTAGGTCACAGCCAAAGGCTACACATGTCACTGACCTATTTATTTCTGGCAGGGATGGGCATGGCTGATGAGTGTGGGGCAGAAACCATCTTCCACCTCATGGGAGCACCCTGTGACACCTTGAAGTTTCTGCAGGCTGCTCTCCCAACACAGGACTCCTGCAGCTTGCCAAGGGAGAACTCAACACCACACTCAAAGTACCTTGATCTTCAAGCAGTAGTTTTCACTTTGCATGGTCCTTACACAAATAATTTTTACTTTCTTTAATTGTCTCCGCATAGAGAATTCCCTCTACTTAATAATCCTGACTGTGTAGCTGTACCCTCCAGTGACCCATGGAAGGGGTCTGTTATGAGCAGGGTTTTAACCAAAGCAGGCAGCAGAGCCTGTTCCCCTTGCACAACGCAGAAGACAAAGGTAGTGAAGCACCATGCTGGATTTAGGCTCAACGCCTGACTCTCCCCTTCCTTTTAGTGTAAAATGTTCCCTTTGTACCATTACAGCTTTGTAAGTACTGTTAAGTTTGTGTTCTTTAAAGAAAAAAAAAAAAAAAGATGCTTCATTTGCACAAGATGTGCTTTTAAGCTGATTTTTGTTTCCAGTTCTTATGCACTTCCCACCTACTGCTTTCATTCAATCTCAACAAAACCCACCACAGACTTAAGAACAGTCTCTGGCCCAGAGAGGGTCAGTCCCCTCACTACAGCCCCCCCCCCACTCACTGATGGGGCTGCACAAACGTTCACAGACCCTACCCAAGGGCACACACCCTGTACCCTCTCCCCCAGAGGTACCATCTTCTGCCACGCTGAAGGGGCAGATCCTTGTTTTAGGCAAGCTGCAGCTCTGCTATCTGCCAGAGGAGCAGGGATGGAAAAATTTGGAGGAACTAAAACACTGTCATGGAAAAAGTTGTAGGAGTTTGCCAAAAGATGTAGCTTTTGTACGGTTAATTAGCTCCCTCAGGAACGGTTCTGACAGGAGGAACTGGAAGAGAAACACATACTGTTCCAGGGCTTGCTGCAACAGAGATCTGACCTGCACATTTTGAAACCTCCCACAGGAGTTACCTGGTCATGCTCCCAAAATCTCCTCATGAGAGTGCTGCAGCCAGGCTCTTGGTTGAGGAACCCACACAATTACCTTCACTCTAGGTTGCCAGCGACGAAGGTGCTCACACACACACTCACAGCAGCTTTTCCACTTCAATGCTAGTCTGTCTAAAATGTTCGTAAAACAGTAGCATTCACTTATACTCTGAAAGTCAATTTTTTCCCCAAAAAATGTTTATGGACACTGCTGTACACTTACGCTTTCCACAGCCATACCACTACACGGGATTTTCCTCAACACAGGCTGCAAGGACTGGGACAGAAAGAACCTTGGAGTCTCCTTCCAGGGTGTTGCATCACCAGCAGCAGCAGTTCCAGGGTAGACTACAAGACAGTCTCTCCTGCTCCCACGAGCACCTTGTGTCAGGCAGTGCAGGTGAACAGGCACAGGGTTGCAGGACAGGAGCAGCTCTTTGTCTCTCTGAGTGTGTACAAAGTATCACAAACCAACAGTCATTTTGCTGGCCATGTTTTTATTTGTTTTTCGTTTTAAACAGGGGAGCCAATGATACATCCAGTATTTCAAAAAATCAGAAGGTAAAACAAATTTTCAAAAGACCGAGATGCTACATGCTATATTTAACCTAATTTTATTCATGCTTGCTTTGGAGGGGGGTCGGGAGTGGGACAGGAATCATTCAGTAAAAACAGACAGTAAAAACAAAATGTCTCACCATATAGAACTTTAACCTACAGTAATGTTGTACCTTAATTATTTCCATGCACACAACTAACATTACAAAATTTTTAAAAAATGAACACAATTAAGACTTCTAGGAGCATTTGATAATAAAGCAATTCCTAATTTCTTTTGTAGAGATCAAGCACCTCCAATTACAAATTCCTATACACAGTGAGTGCTTTACTTGAAATGAAAACTAAAAAATAAAAAATGTATTGGATAGCCTCAGAATAAGCCGATGTTAATATATATCCAGCTATGTAGGCAATAAAACCATAGTGCTAAACAAAACCTTTTATCTGAAAAGTAACTCAAAAATTAAGTTGACTTTCTATAATTACAGAAATATACTTATTTGCTAAAATAAATAAAAGTGCTGCATATTAACACTTCACTATAAAGAATGCATACCAGAACATTTATAAATATTGAATGATTTTCAATAGGAATAGCTACTACAATAATGCTGGCTAAATAGAAGTGCATAATGAGAAGCACTATGGGTGGTTAATATTTTGCCACATACTGCTGTTACCTTGAGGTAGATAACACATGCGTACCAAATTCTGCATTCATTTCAGTTGCTGCTGGTATCATGTGTCTAAGAAATGTGTACAGTATGAAAAACTCTAAAATACGCATGAATGAAAAAAATGTTTCGGGAAAAATAGATATTTTCATGCAATTATGTACAGTCTCACTGTGTAAATTTCAAGGCAAGGTTCTTTTTCTGCAAAACATGGACTCTGTTTTACTGAGAGAATGTTTTTTACTTGGTTTAGTGCATTTTTTTGTTACCTCCTGCATTTTGCATTATTTTGCTCTATTCTTTAATTTTGTGTGCAAACGACATGCCAGTTTAAAAACAAAACTAACTCATGTATAGAAAGTAATTCTGGATTGTAAAAACAATGGTAAACAGAAAACTAATGAAATCCATACCAAAATTACACCGTCTGATTCAAGTAAAAAAATTACTTACACTAGTAATAAAAAAAGACAAACACATCTCATGAATATAAAAGAAATGTCTGCTGAGTGTTTTAGTTTAGATGTTTCAGAATGCTGCTGTAGGTTTTGTGGGGAATTTGGGGAGATGATTTCATAGCAGAAGGCGTTAGCGTGGCCTGTATTGACTTCAGAGGCGAACCAACAGGGCTGTGAAACTGAGGAATACCTATAGCCTCAAGCTGCTTGTTGAAGAGGAGTTCGCCACTGTTACTGAGAAAGCTCTCTTCTCTCTCCTTCTCCCCAAGCTTCCCCTCTTCTACTGGCTCAGGTTCTAGCATTTCAGCATCTTCTTTCTTACTAAAAAATTTGTCCAAATAACTGGTGTAAGTATTTTCTTTTTCCACTTGTTCATCTTTCCTGACTTCGCAACAGAACTGGTCTATGAGGAAGCACTCCTCCCCACCACTCACAAACTGACTGTCCCAAGAGGTTTGGTACAGAGCTTCTAACTGTGCCAAATTAGCCATTCCTTTCTCCTGCTTCTCTCTGCTTACCGACTTCGATATTATTCCTTTCAACTCTATTTGAGACACTGAACTATTCAAGTCATTTAATTTATCAACATCAGTAGACTCATGTTGTAAACTAAGCTGGATGGTTTCTGCTATAAAAGAATCAAAGTCAAATCCTTGATTCTTCTCCCTTTCTTTCTCAACGAGTTGCTGTGATGCTTCCTCAAGTGCTATCTGAGCTTTCACCAACCCATTCTTTTCACATTTAGACTTGCCTTTCTTATCGGACTTTTCTTTGCTTTGTTCCTTCCAGTTCGAAAGATCTATAATAAGCTTGGGCTCGTAGTAATGGTTTACTTCACTGTCTCGCCAAACTAAATTATCTAGGTATGAAGATGACCTCATTTTGTAATTACAAGTGTGACTACATTCCAGATCACAATACTTGTTTTCATGGTGATCTGAATACTGCCAGCAAGGCTCAGTAGAGAAGTGGGTGTCAAAGGCAGGATCCTCCAGGTACTTTTCACGATCTCCATCCAAATATTTGCGAGGATCTACTTGCACTTCTTCTTCATCAGTAACATCAGAAAGAGCCCTTGGATCGCGCTGAACTTCATCAGCTTCAAAGTTATTATGAATAGGCCAGTCATGGTCTGAAAACTGACTTTCATGGTATCTGTAAAACAATTTCCTAAGTGTTAGCAGCTAGCTCCAAAGACAGGGACAGTTTAGAATTTCCCTTACAGAATAATGACAATTCAACACAAAGTTATCCTTAATTCAATTGGGTACATCTTCCAGGTTTTAATTTAATCTGGCATAAGCAATCCCCAAATGCACATCTGAAAGATTTAAGTCTGGAATTATGTACAATAGCTCACTCCATTTACAGACCTCTTTCTAAAAATGAGTTTAACTGACTTAAGATGACTACTGTGAGTCTCTTTACTATTATATGCACTAAGCATTAGATAAGACAATCATACTTAAAACTCTCTTTAAATAAAGTTTATTTTCTAGAGAAATATTTTGGGGAAAAAAATAACGGAGAGATTAACTTTAGATTCTAGAGTCCTGAGTGCATCTCAGGAATGCATCATCATTTCCAAGTCAGTGTAAGGAATTATAAACTCAATAAGAATGTCTATATGGGAAAATTTTATACTCAGGTCAACTTCAGAAGAAGAAACAAAGAGAAAAGGAACTGATGCCTGTGAAGCACAAAACCATCCAGTTATGCTACCAAAGTAAATGATAAATTTACCTTTCCCAATTATAAATATGGCTGTGACTTTCATCCATTAGCAGAATATCATCAACCTCATCTTCAATGTGAAAAGGATGACTTGAAATAGGCTCATCCGTTGGAAAGGAATAAATGCTCATGTAAGGATGGGACAAAGCTTCTTCTGCTGTCAATCGATCCATGGGACTAAACGTCAAAATCTGCTCCAGAAAGTCCAGCGCTGCAGAGAAAAAGTTACCATTAAATGGGACATTTCAGACACTCAGAATTTAACATTAAGGTGCAGTGCTTTGCTCTAGAGCTCTCCTTTCTTCACAGTAGCCACCCGAGAAATATCAGCTACTGACAGTATAGTGCCAAATATGCATTCCAGAGCCACTGGAAAGTTGGAAGAGTGAATCAAATCTAAGGTCAACAGTAATTTAACTTAAAGCATGAAAAAATACTGAGAGACAAATGCTTCAAGCTGAATCAGTATCCACCAACACCAGGAAACACTGCTCTTACTTTGGTTGGGGGACTCTTAAAAACATTTGGAAGACAGTTCTTTTACACTGACTCCATTCCAACGTTCCCTTATATTTAGAAGGCCAGTGTCTCAAAATAGAGCAATTCCAGTGAAAATAACTCCAGCAGAGATTCACAATTCTACTCCAAAGATCACCAAGCAGCTATTATGGAAGCAAATTATTTTATTACAGCAGAAGACAATCGTTCTGCAGAGAACGCAGATTCTTCTAACTCAAAATTCTTTTAACAATCACATACCTGCACTGCAAAGTTGCTCTCACTATTTTATAATGTTGAAATATAGGAAGTATTTTTTTTTTAATTTACTTACCTTCAGGACTGATGCCTGGAAGCAACTGAGTTAAAGGTTTGTGTGGCTCAGTCATATCGTTTCTAATGTAAACTGGAATTACATTGAGAAGCTCCTGACGGTCCTCCTCATGTACAACAGGAATTGATTCTAGAATCAACTGCATCTGTTCAAGTTCATGCGCACCTGAGCACCAAAGAGAAAATACAAGCTGCCATTTCAACTTCAAACACTTCTGATCCCTGTACATGAAAGGCACGTCAAAATTTTGTGCTCCGAGCAGCTATTTCCAGTAAAAGATTATAATCTCCTACAACAGAGGAAAGGGTGAAGTTCTGAATTTAAATGATAATAAATCTGAAGAGCTCTCAAGAAATGCCCTGGTGCAAGAAGAATTACAGAGCTGCTACTCACAGATAAAGCGACCTAACCTTAAGCTTTTGCAAGGATGTTTTCACCATGGATGAGGTACTCTACAAAACACCCTACTTTTTTGTTACATACTATATTCTGCAATCCTTCCCTGTCAGCTGATCTACCTTATTAATTCAGTATTTGACCTCAGTTTGAATTATATGCCCCTTCCTTATAAAAACAGTAGCGGCTTAGCTCAGGAAGAGATCTTACAGGCCAATATTCTACTCTGAAATCCTGCATTAGCTGTCAGGTACAAGACAAAAATCACCTGTCAGTTAAGCAGTTAAGTGATACTGTTTTTAAAAAAAGTACTGTATTATGATTGAAATTATAGCACTCTTCTAGCACTACCTGAAGTCTCCCTGGGTAGGAACCAGAAGGGCCCATATAGCAGGTCAGTTTTGAATAATGAACAGCATCTATATTTGGTACTGGAGTACTCAGAAATAGAGCTTGTTAAACTCAACTCATTGTTCAGCTCCAAGAAAGATGCAGCACCCTAGAGATTCAACTAGCAGGTGAAACTATTCAGGATTATTTGCATGCCAGCATTTCCCTCCTTCACCAAGCAGCTCTGGGCAATGACAAGCAATACTGATGCATGTGACATTACATATAAAAATAAATGGGGCCAGCAAGAGACTGTACATCTCAAAACCTACACACTATCAGTTCACTTCAGCAGCCTGCATTGGAAATCCTGTCAGGTGACCTAAAGAAAAGCTGAGGCAAAGTCACTACAGAAAATCTGAGAGACCTATGTTCCCCAAATGAATCAGTGCTGCCTCCTGTTAACTTCTTTACTGGATTGAAAAAGCTGTTTTGTCCTTCTGCTTCAAACTACTACAAATTACTTAATGTGTTATCTATCAGATTTATAGTGCCTGTAATTTGTTGGAAAACAGATTCTACTGTAAAATTACTGCCAGCTTAAAAATTAATCAGACTTCTTTCTACTATAAGCAAAATGAGCATTTTAAAATATTCATTTAGTAAAAAGAACCAGAGAAGTTGTTCGGAACAGCTACTGAATTCCTCTGCCTTAACTTCCCTTCCCTCATTTATCCCAGGTATTCTGCAATTTTAATCTGCATTCTTCCTTCCCATTCTCATCAGCTTTCCGGAGAGCAGCATTCCTAAGGGATGGTTCAGAAGCAGACAGGAAGCTGTAAATTAACCAAACCAAGCCCTTCAAACAACTTTGCAAAAGAATTTTATTCAGAGTCTCATGACAGGATCACTGTCATATCTCCAACCATCTTCCTTTTCCAAATGCATGACATTAAGAAATCCACTTTTCTTTAAGATTAGAAAACCATGGCAGTGCTAAATTTTCAGAGGGACACATCCATATCTAAAAATATTTTTCTAGGGATCTACACAACACAATTACCAAGCCTACAAATTTATGGATTTGGTTACTAAGTTTAAAAAACAAAATTTAACTCACTACACAGCTATTAGGCCAATAAAAATTTGTGAAAAATACCAATGCTGCTCAAAAAAACAAAAACCAAAACGTTGGCAGTTGTGATCATTGTGCAGACTTTCTCCTACTATTTCACTATTTGCCAGTAGAAGTGCTTGATGCAATGGGAACCTAATAAATCTCTTATCAGCCAAGCATTTAATACACTGTGGACCTTACTCCAGTAGTTAGAAACTCAAAGAGTGAGCAACTCCCTGCAAATTAAGAAAAACCTTTGCACATATTAATCACTGATTTCTACCAAATAATGCTTTCAAGTGACTGTTCTCCATTAATAATACTTAATTGGAAAAAGGTGATTTCATTACCTTTTCATGCAACACCAAGAATTACTGCAGAGGTGTCCTCTTAGTCCACACACATTTTAAATGTAAGTTTAGTTCTTTGGGGTTTTATCTGTATTACTCCAGTAATTTAGACCAACAGGAGCAAATCCAAGAGCAAGCCTGAATAATACAGCTGCTGCTGAGGCCCCAGGGTGCACACAAAATCAGCATTTCAGGTTTACTGCAGACTAGAGCTCATCTGCTCCCATGGACGGGATGCCTGTCAGCAGGTGGAGCACACTGGTGACCTCCTACAGTGCAAATGACAGTTTCATTTCATCTAAAAGGCTCCTGTTTGTGCACTGAGCTAAGTCAGCAACAAGGTACAGGATGGCCATAAGAGATCTGCTTCAGAAATTTCCTCCTAGTCCTAACCAAAGCACTAATACAGACATGTCCAATGAGACCAGAGCATTTGCTTCCTGTCTTACCAGAAACAGCTGAAGGCTGCACACGTCCTTGCTATGTCACACTAAATTTTACATTTTTAAACCTTAAATCTATACCACTGGGACTTCATAATTTAAAATATAGAGAAGCAGGAAGTGATTAGATTGACTACCTTAAACAGAATAATCTTTATGCACATGATACTCAGGGCATTCATAACCCTAAAATATTCCCCAATTCACACAGGTATTAGAACCTTAGGCATCCAATAAATTTAGCTTAACATAACTGCAGACAGATTTACCATATATGATTATTGCATTAAATTGTGATTTGTTTAAATACACACCAACATAAGTAACAAAATTGAAGTGTCTTCTGCTTTATAAATACATCTACTTATAGTTTATATAACTGCACAATAATATAGCATATTCTGACAGTCAATGACTACTGATATTAACCATAAAACCCAATCTTTCTTGGGGAAGATAATTAAGCAGTACCACTCCTTTTAGGAATATGCACACATATTTTCATTCTACCCACCTGCAAAGAGGGTTTTCCCAGTCAGCATTTCAGCAAAGATGCAACCTGCAGCCCACATGTCAATGGCTTTAGTGTAGTTGTTAGGAGAAAGCAAAAGACGGGGCGATCTGTACCATTTAGTAACCAATCCTTCAGAAAGATGGCCCTAATGGAATTAATTAAAAGGGGAAAAAAAAAAAAAGAAAAAAAATTA
The DNA here is from genome assembly GCF_003945595.2 of Pipra filicauda. Taxonomy (NCBI): domain Eukaryota; kingdom Metazoa; phylum Chordata; class Aves; order Passeriformes; family Pipridae; genus Pipra; species Pipra filicauda. The sequence goes on along the minus strand of NW_024104976.1, from coordinate 3,039,665 downwards.
CTTAGATTTTTAAGACGTATTTTTTTAATTACTTGTTTCTTGTTTTTTAAACGCACTACTAGAAGATTTCTTGGTCTCAAGGTCCCAGGGACTGTACCACATGCCTCCTACTACACCTTTCTACCTTTTTAAATGAAATACAAGTATCTTTACGAGCGAACAGCAGCAATATAGAACTATGACACTATCTATTAGTTAAATGAGGCACTGCAGCAAAACTTTCTCATTCCCAGGTGCCAAATTAATGCAGAGATGATACTGAACTCTCTTGTGAAACCTCATCTAGACCAGGAAGACAGCTATCTCTAAACCAATCCCAGGAAGTAGCCACACTTGCACATTGCAAATGCACCTCTCATAAACTTATCTAAGGCTGCTATAGTAGTGCCTCTAAATGTTGCTCTTAATCTCAGGTTATGTTTTATGAACATAACTAGTTAAAAAAAAAAAAAGGACTACTGCGAGCATAAAATAAAACTATCTGAGACAAAACATGTCATTCAGTGATCTGTTTTACTCTATTTGCAAGCATTCCAGTTCTATTGCATGATCCCTAACATGACAGCCCACCTGCTAACAAGGTCTTCCACAGCCTGTCTACCTGTGGAAAAGGGAGGAAGACGCTATTTTAAGAAGGCACAGCTGTCAGTATATTACTTAGATATTCCCACTCTCTGCATACCTTGTGGGAATAATGAGGATCCATGATTCGTGCAAGACCAAAGTCACCAATCTTCAGCACCAAGTCTTCAGTATTAATGAAAAGATTAGCTGGTTTGAGATCTCTATGCAGAACATTTGCAGAGTGAATATACTTGAGCCCACGTAGCAGCTGGTACATGAAAAGCCTGGCATGATCTTCCAGTAAAGGGCCTTGCTCTAGCAAATTAGCCAGATCTGTCTCCATGTATTCCTGGACAATGTAAACACAGTTCAATTCTGTAAGGGAGCCCACGTCATCTGTTAACTGGCTTCCACTGGGACCAAGAATTTCAAATACTTTGACAATGTTATCGTGGTCAAGTCTTCTAATAATTTTGATCTCACGTAGAGCATGTTTAACACTCTGGGGATCCGTAAGGACAATTTTCTTGACAGCCACTCTCTTGTCACAGTCATTATCGACAGCAGAAAAAACTAAGCCATTTCCACCACAGCCCAGTGGTTTTAAGTCCATATAGCGAGAGCCCAGATCAAAACCATGAATGTTCATGAGACTTTCAAATTTTTCTGCCATTTTTAAATTCTTTACGTTTCTTTTTCCTCAAACTACTACGCTTCTGTAAACACACGGAGACACTTCCACTGGTATCTGAAGGAAAGGTCTTAGAGAAAGGGAGAAGAAACACTTGGCTTTGACGGCAAGATGGTTTCTTGACACTCTCATTTCATTATGAGCCAGCCAGGCCTGTTGTGTCCCCTTGTGAATTTAGAGCCTGTAAGCTCTAGAACTCAAACTGAGCATAAGATAGAAAGATTGCAGCATTCATAGTTCAAGAAAGGTGCAGCATTTCTGCAGACATTGAAGAAAATACTCACAAGAAACTCAAACGGAATGAAATGACATACTATGCACTCAGCTCTACTGTGCTAAACTGGTTAACATTTAACAAAAATGTGAATAAATATGCACATAATAGGCTTCTATTAACATCCTCCTCCTCACAGTGCAGATACATTCAGTGTTGGACTGGTCCTGAGCAGCGTCATTCTATGGTGCTGGTAAGCACTATTTTTTTTTCTTCTTTCTCCTTTTCCTCTCCTTTGTTTACAGTCTAGTTAAGTGGGAAACTGGCAGCTCTTGATTTACAAAAGATGCCTTCTGTTAATGATCAGGTGGCTCCAGCTCACCACAATCACAATCAAAGCTACCATCCATTTTACTCCGTGACAACCTGAAAAGCAGAGAAAAATACATCAGTACTGCAGCAAATACAAAAGTCTTCCTCCTCCCCCAGCTCATTAAGTTAACAAATAAACAACTTATTCGCTGTCCAGTTACAAAATACGAAGTGATCACAAAAGTTAAACTAATTAGAAATTACATATAGTTTTCATACTTGTAGAAAACTGACGATACTGACCAACCACCATTTCTAAAACATTTTTGATATAATCTATTGAAAATATATAGCACACAATGAAAAATCCCCCTGAATCTTAATAAAGAAGGGCATAACAAAGAAAACATCTCTACTGGAGAATTACCAAGAGACAACTCAGACACAACAATATCCTTAACATCAGTCACTAAATTTTGGAGTAATCCTTTTCACTGAATTTTTACTCAAAGACAAAATCAGGTTTAACTATTTCACCATCATAAGAAATAACTGGGTACTGTTCACACAAAAAGGGTAAGGCTTGTGCACTCCCAGTATTTATTGACTTCCCAGAATATACAGCACACATCCAGTGCCTTAAAAGCTTATAAAGATTTTGGATCAAGTTTCCCCACATCTCAAATAATAACTTTGCCTCTATAGACTCATTATTACAGGAATCATAGGGGTAATTCATACATATCAGACAAATATTATTACTTTAACAGTTACTTCTACACTTATCCAACTAGATTACAGAGAAAAACTAACAGCACGTACATTATACAGAGTAACTGATATATTCTACGACTTCCCCTGACATATGGCACTTTCAGACATCGTTTATTTGTTAATAGTGTAATGAATTCACCTACTGTTTATGAAAAAACAAACAAACAAACAAACTGATAATTTTCTCAGTAAGTTCCTGTCAGCAGCAGCAGAATACAGTCATAAAGACCACATGCTGGATTTCCGTACAACATCCTCTTTTCTTTTAAATGCTCGAAAATGCCACAAAGAGAAGAGTCAAAGGTGTAACTTACACAGTGTGGTAAGGTTTGGGCAATTCCATTGCAAGTCACTTGTATGTTCTTCCCCAACAACTATAGGTCATATCAAACCACTAAATGCCTTCTGTTCAATCTTAGATTAACAAATTTCAGCTCTTCGCCCAGCTCTCTACATAAATGTAAAGGTCTCTAAACTATCCCAACACTTCAGAATTAATTTTAAGAGTGTTATTCCTTAAACTGTGCTAGGATTTCAGTGGGACAATTGGGAGCAAGCAAAACAAGTCTCCTAAATCCTGACAGAACAGCAAGAGCAGCTGACAAGTTATTAACATATTCTAAATAATGGCCTAAATTCACTAAAGTAATCAGAATTGTATAGAGAAAAAGAAAAAAAAGGAAAGAAAGACACACTGGCAAACAGAAACAAGACTGTTTCAACACATTTAAATATTGCCTTTCCTTAGGCTCAAGCCTCACTGTCACCAAACACACAGCCCCAGTGCCCTGGGCTCACTCACACTCTCCTCCCACACACCACCTGCCTCCAGGTACTTACACAGCCATAGGACAAACACAGAAAGGAGGAAACACATGCTGTTCTCTGCTCAGTTTCTTTTTAAATGAAGATCACCAAATGTAGTATTTCTAAACTGAAAAGCATTGAGCTGTCCTCCACTGCTGTGGTGATCTTCAGAGCTTTCTCTACTCAGTACATGGAACTATTGCCTTGGGATTCCTTTCTTTGAGCACTGGCAAGTCCTAATTATTAACAGTGTTTTACAAGGGTTTATAGCCTCAGTACAAACATAATGAGGTAGCACTATTACTTTTCCCAAAACTATCTTTTCTATCTTTCTATCAAGACAAAGTGAGGACCTCTCTTAAAATACTCATGAATTCACTTAAAGAACAAAAATAAAATTTATCTTTAAGAGGACAGCATCAGTGACTATCCAACACTGTTTACAATTATAAAACAACTAAGTCTAGCCTCTTGATTATTAACACTTTTACACCTAAAATTATTTTCTCACTCACATGTATCACTTTCAGGATCACTCATTCTGAGCTGCTGACTGTAAAACAGCTAACATCACACCATTTTCCTTTCATTCCGACACCTCCCCTTTCAAATTAGTATGAGCTACAAAAATAAATTTCCATAACATTTTAAATTTTGTGCTAACTCAAGGTCCAAGGCCTCTCTTCAAACACCCTGCAATAAGCTGTATTTTATATCCTTGGGACCATCTAAAACCAGTTGTATTCTTCCTCATAATTAGGCTTATTGTTTTACACGCTGATGTCTTCAATATGCAGCAATGCTGAATCTGTTTGCACCAGCTGGGTGACACATCTGGAACCTCTCTTTTAGCTAGTTCCATTAAACAGCACAGGAACAGATTCAAAAAAATGACCACCAACAGCAAGGATTAAGATCTCTTCACCCTAACTCAAATCTTACCCCCTACTGCCATGACTGAATGAGGGGAGCAGCAGAAGTGCAGCACGACTGCAGCAATGACTTGACTGCTTCAGGGAGAAAGGGAGTTATGGCCCACTTGCTTACTGAAGCAGGAGCCCTAAAATTTTCATTCTGAATCTCTGAAATGATGCATTTTTCACCATCAGCTTATACTATAACTCCTTGCACCAGGTGACCACTAATTACAGTGTTTTCAGGGAGCGTGTAATGATCTCCACAATCACAGTGATTTATCTAAGAAAACAAATGCTGGCAACAAAAGCAACCCATTGCAGCCTTCAATTTGACCTGATCCTGATACAAACTTCCTATCTGTGAGCAAATTACTTAATACCAAACTCAGTAAAAGCAGGGCCCAGCTATCATTCAAACCAGGACCTAGTTCTAGGAAGATGACCAAGAGGCAGCCCATCTACCAAAGACATACAGTACCCTCACAAGAGCATAGTGAGGACAGTCAGCGACTGTCCTAGCAAAAATGTTCCAGTATTGAAACATATTAAGATCCTGTAATCGAGAGTGATCTTTCATTTATTGCCACAGAAAATTCTATTTTAGAAATGTAACAGATGCCGATGCTATAGCAGGTTCACATATTCTCATTGAACCAAAAAGTTAACCCCAAACTTTCCCTTCCTCTAAGATGATAATTACTTAAAGCGTGATCAAGTAGGAGAAATTAAAGCTTTTCTCAAAGCAAAAAAAAAATGAGCTCAAAGTAACTTTCTTCTTTGCATTTTAGAGTGGCTTTTAACTTTAGAAAATAATGAGATGCAGGGTTTCTCTAGACACTAATACTTAAGAAGTGTAACAGGAAGAAGTTTATAAATTTTCAGTTTCAATGGTCCAACTGTCTACCCTGAAAATACACACTAAATACACAAAACCAACAAACTCTCCTCAGTTGTGTACCTGCTCTAACCACTTAAAACACATCACAGATTACAGTATAAAAAAGGAGGGGGGTTCATCACCCCAATTTGCGCTTAACAGGCTATTGACGCAGGCAATGACGTTTTCATTTAGGCTATCCCCTTTCCAAGACTACCTTTTCTTTTTTTTTTTTTTTTTAGTGACACTTTTATTCCTTCCTCCTACAAAGTTTAAAGAGAGAAACACAAAGATACTGGTTTGTTAAGTGGTTTACAACTATGCTTTTAAAATGGGCCAGTTCTTGGGACAGGGCAACAGAAGCGACCCACAGAAAGCCTCTGAAATCATCCCTAGTGCCAGCAGACATCGTCACACATGACCAGCTTCAGGCATTACGCAAGCAGCCCCTTCAATTTGTGCTCAACTTCTGCACGTGGATTTATCACAGTTTTCAGGAAACAGGATGTGCACTGAATCAGTCAGGTATGAGATGTTTACTTTTTCAGAAATACAAATAAGACTGAAAGATACCAGTTAATATGATTATGCCGATCATATAATGATCAAATCATTACTCACAAGAGAAAGACCACGAATGACTAATGACATATTATACAACTGCTAAGTACTATCCCTTTGACTATAAAAATACGGGGCACAGAAGTATTTTTTTTTTTTAGATCAGCCACGTTGCAGTCAGTAGGCAGAGTGAGTCATCGTCCAACTCACGAAACTGTCGCTTTTCTACAGCCTCCTACTTGCTCCCCACACTGTTTAGGGAACTCTGTGCTGGCAGTAAGCAAATGTTACTATTAGTTTATAAATCTTGTGAAGTATCTGTAAAAACACACAAGAATCAAGCGCGTTTTACTGTACTGTGTATAAAAATGGTCTGGCCGTCCTTTTGGGTAATTCAGTGGAAACTCCCCAGCTGAAAAAGCCGACCATCAGCTTACCACAGCCTCCTGCACCTCGGCAGACCTGCTACAGTCTGGTGTTCCACTGAACAGTTAACCAGCCAAGAGTGAATTAAAGATAACAACCACACAAGCAAGGGCTGAGCCCGAGCTAGGGGCTGAAATCAAAGTTCCCATTTTAGCATTACAGCTAAATACATTTTCTGAACGCAATTACCAAACCAAAATGTACCTCTATTTTAAGCCACTACTTTCCGGAATTTGTAGCTCGTTTATAAACACATGACAATGTTATTTATATATATACACATATATATATACACATAAAAAGCTTGTTGCCAACAGCACTGTTATCAAGGCTTGCACCGGCCATAAAACAACATGCCGAACACCGCTTCTTTTCCCACAACACAATTAACAGCCATTGTCAGGCTGGTCCCTGAATTAGTCAGAAAAAGAGACACATCCTACAGATGTCAAGTGAGAGCATCCTGCCTGCCCAGGCAAGGGTCCCTGCTCTCCCAAATCCCAAAACTCGAGCAGTCTCTCTTCAAGCTATTTCCGTCCGGCGTTTCAAGCTACTTATTAGAGTATTAAGTCACTTTTCCCCACAAAAGGCTACCGGATCCTGCGGGCGCCCGGCAGCCGGAGCGAGCGGTACCTGTGCCCTCTCTCCCGGCTGGAGAACAGCGCCGATCGCGGCAGCAAAACTCCGCAGGCTGTGGATGGGCCGGCCCCCCCCGGCAAAGGACATCCTTCCTCCCGCCGCCCCCCCCGGACGAGCCGGCCTCGCCCGCCAGCGCCGCCCGGGCCGGGGGAGGCGGCAGCCCCGGCCCAGCGCCCCCGCCCTACCTTCAAACGCCCTTCAGGCCGCGCCCGCCGCCCCCGGCACAGGCACGGGCGGACCCGGGCCCGGCGCCGCAGCCGCCGGCAGCGCCCCCCGCGCGGCCGCCCCCGCCCGCCCAGTCAGCGCCCGCTCGGCCCCGCGGCCGCCGCAGTGCGGAGGGGCCGGGCAGAGCCCCGGCAGGGGGAGCGGGCCGGGCCGGGCCGGGCCGGGCCGGGGGCGCCGCCGCCGCCACCGCCGGGCGGGAGGGAACAAAGCGCCTTTGTGCGGCGGGACCGGGCCCGCGCGTGCGGCGAACGAGACCCCCCCGCGCCCGCCGCCCCCCGCACACTCACGGGCCTTCCCAGGCTCATCGGGGGCTGCGCTGCTCACACGGCCGAGCCCCGCGGCCCCGCCACCGGCTCCCGACCGGCGCCCGCCCGCCTCGCCGCAGTTGCCGCTGCAGCAGCCGCCGCCATGTAACCCGGCGCGGAGGGCAGGGAGGGGCGGCGCGGCGGCGGCTCCGCCCGCCGGGGGCGGCCCCGGGCGGCCCTCGGGGACGGGCGGCGGGGAAGCACCGCCCGGGTGTTCCGTGCGGGGGAAGCGCCGCGAGCCCCCGGGAGCTGCCGACCCCCTTCCCGGCCGCCTCACCGCCTCGCCTGCGGCCCGAAGACACGGCGCTCCCAGTGTGCTCGGGTGTGCCCGCAGCGGCGGCCCCGGAGCGGTGGGACAGGGAGGCCCAGCGCTGTCCCCGCAGCTGTCACCGTGCGGGGGTCCGGCAGCGACAGCCTGTGTGGGACCAGTTCAACTGCCCCGTCATCAAACGTCCCTCATGGGACAGAAACAAACACAGTTGGAAGGCAGCGGGCAGCACAACGCAGGCAGGGTTCCCTTCAACGGAGGTGACACTTCGGCTCTGATGTTCTGCGGTCTGAGTGCCACGGTGGACCTGAATGTTCTCCTCACGAACATCTACAAACACCTCGCCATTGCTGTCACCTCTGTATATGCCAGAAAGGACTTCTGCCTTGCTATTGCACCTCCCTTAACTATCATAGGCAGAGGCAGCAAGAGCCTGCTTTTCCCCCCAAATCACAATTAATGCAACAAAATAAAGAAAAATAATTAAAACTTTACATTTTTTACCCCCAAGACCTTCATACAGCAGTCTTAGTGGGGACAGAAAGGTATGCAAACACCAGGCCTCTAGGTATCAGAAGAGCCTTATGCTTCTACTAACCCAGTTTCGGTACAACTGTCAAGACAAGGTGCAGTTTTCGTACATCTCTTATAAGCCTGGATGACTCAAAAGGTGACAAAAAAATTAATATTAATTTTTGCTGGTTAAACAGGTTATTTTTAGCTAGTACTAGGACAGAAGTTACTCACATGCAATATGGCTCTACAGCTGGCTCTGCTGCCTTCTGGACAGAAGCATCCAATTGACCCTTACACTTTTAAATCATGTAACTTCAGTTTTTAAAAATAAACAAGTCATACATCAACATCCAGGGAGCTCCCTACTCAGCTTCTCTAAAGTTATTTAAATAACTTTTAAACTCTCTCAATTATGCAGCCAAACATTAACTGTTTCAATTAGCCAGATGCATTGCTAACTCTGCTATTGACCCCACTGGCAGGAGAGGTGAGCCAGGCACTGGGTAGTGCAGAACTGTACTAACAGCAAACATACAGAAGTCAGTAACCAAACTGACACTTTACATTACAATGTTTGCTAATTGGTAGGCAGCTCACCATGCTGCCAACAGTGCAGAGAAGTCAGTAACAAAGCTGCAGTTCTTCTGCCCACCCAGCAAAACAGAGCTGGAAGATTACAGCACTGTGTGCTCCAGAAGGCCTGTATTTAAATACACTCTATAAAGAAAAAACTGCAGTAGTGCATATTTGAAAGAGGTGATGTTAGGACAACAACCAGAGCCAAGACACAGAGGAGTTTTCACTTGAACTAAAGGAAGAGATTTGGGGGTTAAAAAAAGGCAGGAGCAGCAGTGGTTGCATGTCTAAATCCAGAGCTATTTAGTTAATTAAAGAATCCCTCCATCCATACGAAGTATTTTCATTATAAGAAACAAAAGATCAAGCTGATCCTCAGATTCTAGGATGCTGCAGTAAGAAAACTGTTATATTACATCCTTGAAACAGCACCTGGAGAGCCCATCATACTGTGCCCATTGGGACTATATGCCAACACCCACAGTGGCATTTCAGTCAGGTGGAGAAGTTGCACATCCATGAAGTTTGCTCTGCAGCAGCCCAGACTGTTTCAAAAGTAGTTTAGCAAACACAGAGGTGGCTTGAAGTAAGCAGCAAGCTACCTCACCTGTGTAGCACACACTCTCTGATAAATCCCACATAGTTCAGAAGTGCCACCATTTTCTGGGTTCCTAATTCATAAATCAAGAGCTACTTTCTCCCCTCCCTCCCAAATTCTTTTCTGCAATTCCAAGTCTATAGTAGGATCTAGTGAATGAGATGCTTCAATCTAGAGGAAAATCATTTGACAAGGAAGAGCACAGGAATGTTACTTCAGTCTCATTTTTTATAGAATTATAGTACACAGGAGAGTTGCTGAGAATTTGTATGTCTCATGGCAATTTATAACTATCTAATCCAGCAAATTGTTAATCTGTTCTCAGATTTTTAATATCCTATTGATTAAGCTATAAAATACTGTGACAAATTTTTTCAATATTCCCCACAAGAATGCATTTTCATAGCACGTAGATGATATGTTTTATTACATGTTATATGATACGAACCCAGTCTAAAACATTTGCAGATATTAACTGTCACTGAAACGCAGAGTAAAAAAAGAACTGCATTTCAAAGTTCATAAAGACCAGCAATTAAAAAATAATTAGAACTGAAGGAATGATTCATTTATTATATCCAAGTTCAAAAAGATCAAACAGTAAATTTCCAGTGTAATATTTCAGTCCCGTGTGCGAATTGTTCCTTGTGGCATAAAAGGGAATGAAGTATTTTTAAGTGTCCACACCCATTATGATTGGCAAGGGAAGAAAGATTTGGAGATGGTTTGAAAAGGTTGCCCAAGGTAACTTGGCAGCTTCAGGCTTTTGTCTCAGTTTCACTGCTTCACTGGGCTTTTCTGCAGGAAATCTTTGTTTTATGGCATTATGAAGCCCTCTCTAATGATTCCAAGTGTTTTCAGAGGAGGCTCTGAACTTTACTGTGTACCTCACAGCAGGCAGCCTCAACCACCAGTGATGATTAAGGTATCAACGGTGTTACCTGGCTCTTGGCCTGTCTGCAGGATCAGTTCCCTGGGCAGCTGAATTTGCCAGGACACACAGGGGAAGCCTCTGACAGCAGCCAGTACCTGGGGTGCCACCAGTCCGTTCCTGCTCAACTTACACATCCTCCGAGAGGAAGGGAAATCTGTCCTAGGATACATTTTTAAGGACTGACCATGTTTCTTACCGATGTCTAAAACTGATTTTGCTTGGGGATAGGGATGGGTTTAGAGAAAAAAATCCACTTGTTAAAAGGGGATGGGGAGAGGTCCAAGAAACACTCAGTTTCTGCTGCCTCTTTGGCCTGTTCCTGCTTATCTGTACTCTGGGCCCTGAAGTAGGATTCGGTTTTCCTAGCACAGATCCCAAGAGTTTTTAATAGTTTGCATCTCTGTTAACTGCTGCTTCCTCCAATCAGCCTAGTTCCCTGCAGGTGTTAAGCAAAGTCTTTACAAATCACTTGTTCTTCCAGCTTACAATTTCATAGTGCTGACGTTCAGCACAAAGAGCTCAGATAAATATGAGTTCCACTGGCAACCTGACAGCTCAAGTGTCTTCACTTCTTAGGCACCTCCATTTCCTGGAAAAGGTCAGAATGTACCTTTCTATACTAGACACAGGGTTTTTTTTTATTTGTTCTTTCTAACACAAACATATTTTTCTAGCGAGCGCTCTCTGGATTTGCAGACTTTAAAGTTTTCCCAATAAATCTTAAAATATACTTTATATCAGCATTATTATCAGGTAACCACCTGCCATTTTACAAACTTTTAAGAAATATTTGCATCAAAATCCTGTTTTAGTTGGCTTTAGTTGGTTTTAGTCTACTTGGCAGTAGCCACAGCTACCTGAGCACAGACAGCATGCTATCACCTCATTTGCACTCAGTGGATGGGGCTGACTTTGCTAGAGCAAGATTTATACTGTCTACATTCTAATCAGGAAAGAAACTATGGCAGTATTAGAGAACTTGGAAGAAAGGAAAAAAGCAAACCCAAAGACCTTCATTCCTGTGTGAATCAATAGACAGACTGGGAAAGAACAAACCATTAACAGACCAGTTCAAACCAAAGGCCACCGAGTACAAAGGGCAAATGGAGGTGGAAGAAGGAAGTCAAAGAAGATGTTCAGCTTTGAGGTTAGAAATAAATTGGTTATGTGACATACTTTGGAAATTCTGGAGGACAAAAAGTCATTAAACACTTAAAACAGAACAAGTCATTCTTCCCCCTTGGTAGATCATCAGCAATCTAGGACACTTAGGTACAGCATGCAGGATCCCTGCTTAATATCACACAGTTTTATTAAGTCAGGCAATTCCGTTGCCTACTTTTTCTATGTTTAAAACAACTCTTAGCACAGGGGACAGAGCATCTGCCTAAAGTAGGAGTTGGCAAAGCCGTGTCAATGCTGGGAGAACAGGAAAGCTTAGAAAGCTGGGTCATCACTGAAAGCTCAGCCCTCTGTGAGTGTAATTGACTTGCAGGGCTGGAGCTCCCCCAGATTCGCAGCCTTTCATTGATTCCTCATTAGTTCCTTGCACAGATAGCTATCAGTATTTCACGCACAGAATAGCAAACATGTAGAGAAATTTACTAAGGTAGGCAATTAAGGCAGGATGTGTTAGGTTTAATTTTCTAAAGAAGGACTAATACCAACAGTTTCACACTTGGGGAACCCAAGTGACCCAAGTGGCTTGTAATTTTCCAGCATGGGACATGGGAGGTGTGCTGGAATCGAGCAGTGATCCAGTCAGTGGATGAATCTACAGCTGAAAAATATTCTACAGCAGAGGGCAAGGCAAAGTGTGGGATGAAGTAGAAACAAGAAGCACCAAATGTTTTTGTCTCAACACTTCAGGTGCAAGAGAATTCTGTGTGCGACATTTCTCCCCTGTTTAGACCTGCAGGAAGGCACCACTCTCATCCTCACCTCCAAAACTTCAAGTGATGTAGTTAGGAGAACACGTCTGCCAATTGAAGTGGCACAAGAGCAATTGTTAAAAGGCCTCTGTGCTGGTTATCACATCAGCTGCAGCGCTGCTAGAGTTGTAAGGCAGCGGATATTATTTAAATATCTCTAATACCTTGAGTACTCCAATGTGGAGCAATGTCCTGGAAGCAGGACTGGGTGCTCTCAGCAATAAATGCATTGGGTTTTATACCCCTACTGGAAAATACATCAGCTCTTGGGCAGAAGTTATAAAAGCCTGATGATGGATTTATGTAGAACAATTTTATGGTTTTGTAGATATATTGCATTTAATTGCAGGTCTATACATATTGCTATTCAGAATTTCTGTTCATTCCCGTAGCACAGTAAACTTTCCTACATGCAGCATTTTGATTCCTATTGCATTACAGAGATAAAGCCTCTGCTGTGCAATTGTAAATACAGCTGGTGCTGCAGAGCTTGTAATTTACAGGGGAAAAAAAAATCAGATGAACATTTACTAATATTTGCACCCACACCAGAATCCTCTCGAAATAAATTTACAGGGGGCAAAACTCAACACAAATACACGGGCACCAGCTAATACACTGCTTTAGCAGCCTCGACCTGCACAACTTTTACATCTCAAGTAGCAACAATGTTTTCTACAAGCTTACAAGGAGACAAGAGAGGTGCAGTGAGTTGAGGCCTTTCAAACACTTTCAAATATTATTTTACAATAAACTACATACAAATGGCAGGGCCAGAAGGGAATCTTAGTCAGCCATCAAGAAGATGATCCATTACTGCCACAAGAAACTTGGAGGCTGGAAAAGCAATACCAACTGGTTGTAGTGGAAGAGTCTCAGACCTCTGCTGCTACTTAGATTTGTACCCTGTAGAGGCCTTTGTGAGTGAGGCATGGACTCCAATCCTGCCCAGGGAACCTGTGGCACTCTGGTACCTCTTATGGTGGCTTGATGGAACAAGCTGCATTGGGAGATATATTAAGAAACTGTGTCTTCGTGGCTGCTCAGGCCAAGGCCACCCTCCGATTCAATTTGCCCCACACACCGTGGTCTCCAAATGTCCCGAGCTCACGGACGCTGGGGTTTCGGAAGCAAGCAGGATATTGAATAGCTAAAGAGCCAAGAAGCCCTGTGCCAGCAGGGTCAGGGCAGGCCTGTGGGAAGCTGATGTGAGTGCTGTTGCTCAGGGTGTGTTTCGTCTGTGGCCAAAATGCTTTTTCAGGATTCCCAAAATAGCACTTATCAAAACCAGCAGATTGACTGGAAGCACACTGCTTCGCCTAATGACTGCAACTGTCCCTGCCAGACTCCTACCCCAGTCAGTCTCCTGAAGCCAGAGATGGAAAACCTAAGAAACACCAAAAAGTAGGGATTTTATAGAACATCTACCATCATAATATATGGCAAATACTCAGTATTGCAAAAGCTACCCTGAGTCACTTTTGTTGTATCTTCAGACATCAAACCCCAAAGTTTTTATTTTGCTAACAAATATATTTTGGAAACACCTCCTCTTCCTTAATACTCTGTAACTTTTTCTTAGCTCATGTTGCACCATCTATTTCTAAAGATTTCCACTAAAAATACAAGGGACTGTTCAATTCCCTGTATTCCCCAACACCATTATGTCTTAGCTTTCATTAAGATTTTCAGGGTTGTTTTAGGTTTTCTCAATAGCTTTGAGACACTTGCCGGGAGGAATTACATTTCAAAACTATTTGTTTTCTCATGAAAACTGGATTTTGCTTATGTGCCAGGATCAGCAGACGTCTTATAAATAGCTTTGGACAGATGACAGGAAATGATGCAAGATCTCAGGCCATTCTAAAGAGGACAACTGTTTGAAGTGCTGAGGAAAGAGGGAATTGCACCATTGACTACTAAACAGGGGGAAAAAATTAATGCACAGAAGCACCATTTGCTTATGAAACACAAGATCTCTTATTGCAGCTCAAGCAAAAACTATTTGCTTGCAACTGCACTACAATGAAAAACAAGAAATTATTTTTTCCTTTGAAGAGGAAAAACTGACCAGAATTGTCTAAACTCGCTTTGTCTTTTACTCTTGAGGAGTAAAGACACTTTCCTAACATGCTATAAATGCCAACACACACACTGGAGATTCTCCAAGCTCTGACTGATGCCAAACACTGGGATCATCTTCCTACCCTGGCATTTCCCATCATCTCCAGCAAAGGCTCTTCCAACTTAAAGTGCTTTAAATGGGCTCCAATAATAGATGCCTTGAGGTTAAGCTGTGTCTCTTCATCTCTTCCCAAGAACTCTGTTACTCTTTGCAATAGCAATACAGAATGGAACATTAACTCCCTGTCTCATTTTGTTTCCATCAGCCTCCATGAAGATAAAGCACAGCAACTTAACCCTTAATAAATGCTTTATTTGGGATAGGGGTAAAACCTCAGCATTCTTAAGTCTGTGACAAAACTTTGAACAGATGTAACCTTAACTCAGTGGCTCCAGCCTTCCCCTCCACTACCAGGCTGTCTGCTTTTCCTGACAGCAGGAAGCCCCTCTCAGCCTGCTCCTTGCCACGCTCTGACACGGCGAGTGACTGAGCATTGTGGTGAACATGGAGGACCATTCACATGAGTGAGAAGTAGGCAGTGTACCTTCCCAGCAGATGTGCTTTTTCAGTCAGTCAGTCCAGGGAGTGATGCACTTTAAGCCCTCTGCATTCCCACACTACAGTTAAGCATTGTGGGGGCCTCAAGGCAAGTACAGACCAGTCTCCCTTCTGCACTGGGCACTCGAAGTGCATCAGCGTGTTACCACACGACTTGTCTGCACAAGGGCATTGCCATAAGCCCCCACAGTACTTTCTCCCCCGAGCCAGGCTGCCTGAGACTTCTGCTGAGGTTTTACTTTAAGAGAGGATGGCATATTTGATCCCTCTCACGACCATACCTCAGAGGCATTCTACTTTCATAGTGGATGGTTTCTACCCAGGATTTTTGAGTTATCTGTTCCTTTGACAGACAGAAGACCTTAGAAGCACTCCTACCTAGGAAAGGAATAAATAATACATGACACATTTTTTTAACTTTTGTACTGAGTAACTGATTTTACCCATGATCTACATTTCTGTAAGCCTGAAGAACAAACTCAATTTTTTTTTCCATTAAAGACATTAAATCCAACTGAATCTTTGTTATTTTGTTATTTTGGAAATGTAAGATTTATTACCTCTCTCAGAGGTACAACAGTGCTGAAACTGGGCCATCCCAAACTTTTTCAGTTAAAGGCTATGCAAATGGAAATGGAATATATCTGTCCCTACACTGCAGGACAGAAAAACAAATCCACTTGCTAGTGGGTGTTCACGTAACTGTGTGTGTGCAGGAGAGGAGGGTGTGAGAGAAGGTGGACAAGGCTGTCAGCTTTGCAGAGCTCAGTGAGAGCTCCAGTGCCAACTGGTCCATCTGACCTTAAGGATCACAAACATAAAAGCCCCTAGAATTGTAAACCCAGATTTCATTCTTTGCTGCACTTGGAAAGAGATCTTGTATATCTTTTTTGCTTTGTAACCTGGGAGGAAACGTATCTCACATGCCTACTTCACCACTGGAGAGCCTTCTCCACAGGGACATGTTGTCCCTGTACAGAGCTCGTGCAAACTGATTCTCAGAAACACCTCCATAGGGCACCCCAGTGCTGAGGAATCGCTGAGAAGCAATCCTATACCCAGAAAGTCATCTCATACAGGTAAACATTGCACTCTATAGTTATACCTAGAGGTTCTTTCATGATCTAAATAGCAAGATTTACTCTGGTTTTTAAAACCAGAAATCTTCTGGTTTTTAGTGCATCAGCATTTTTTTATCTCAAGCATCTTTAAACAGTCTTCATCTGCAAAGTTTAACAGTCAAAACTTGTTAAATGAAAACTTCAGAGATACCATATACATCTAAAGCCATATTTTTTTACAAGAGAATGGTTTGTTCTTTGTGTTTTATGAAACACTGGAGAACCATTTAAGCCTCAATTAAAATAAAACCAATTCCTGATAAACCTATTTTAGTAAACACAAAAAGTTGCTAACCATTATCTCATATTTCTTCTTATTGTTTAATCTGGACACTCCCAAAACAAAAGTAATCGAGATGACTCAAAGAAGATGAGTTCCAACCTTTGGACCAGCTCTAATTGCTTTACCTAGTTCTCATGATTGCTGCAATTCAGCAGACTCCAATAGGATGACAGTGTTCACGTGTGCTCCACGAGCTACTCCAGCACTGCCCTGGATGGCAGCAAGAGCTGTTACATGCTTCTGACCTGTAATCTGATGTCCCCAGGAGCTCACAGCACTATAAACCAGCTGACAGACCTTCTTCTGCTCCCTTGCATCCATTATCACAGAGATTAGGTGCACAAATCCTTTCACTCATGTTCCTTAGTGGGAGACCATTTGTGACAAGGTCAGGCAGATCTCACTTCATTGACAAAGCAATGAAGAATCAGGCTCAGCCACCAGACAACACTGACCAAACTCTTCCTGGTAGTCTGTGTTTTGAAATGGTGGCCCAGAGGGATAAGACTGCAGCTTACAAACCTCTCATCTTTTTCTTGCTGTTAACTTTTCCAGGATAGCCTCTCAAGTTACACACTGTGTCGGAAAAGGTATATATCCCAGAAACCAAGGATGGACACATTGCTTTCAGAGTTGAACCATCCTGCCAGGGCTGGACTAAGAGTCTCACTACCACTGCCCAAACCATCCTGCTCCAAGGGCAACTTCAAGGAAGACTTAACACTCTCAAACCTGTCTGTCAGAGATGCTTCACAAAGAGTTCATAAAACAGCACAATATTAATCAAAACCAAGGTGAGGATTTTCCACTCAACCCAGCAAAGGTTTTGAGATGTCAGCTGTTTATTTTCTCCTGACAGACTACCCAAGCTGGTATTTCCACAACTGCATGGGCTATCTAGATACTTCCTAGAAGTACAGAGTAAAGAGAGATTATTATGGCTTGTGATAATATCCCTGTTTAAATAATTAAGGCAATTCATTTGCTTGTAGTAAAATTGCAGTGTACAATTTGCGATCAAAGTACTACCCTGTACCCCATGTTTATCATCCCAGGTCCAAAGATGTTTGCTAGTAAACAATACCAATGTAACCATTGCTAGGCTGCAGGGAATCAGTGGCAGGGCTTGAATAGGCTGCTGTCATCAAGGAAAATTTCAACAAAGCAGCTGCGGTAACTGCTGAAATCAAGGGAAACAGCAGGGCAGTAATGGAAACTTTTGAACCTTTTCACACAGAGAAACAAGAAGATTTATCTTTCTGATTGCTGTAATGTTTCAGATAGCAGAAGAACATGGGAATATGGGCCTTCATGGCAGCTCGTAAACTTCTCTGACCTTGGAGGGGAACTCTGTGTGACATGACAATCACAGTAACCAGAACAAGCTCTATCTGCTCTGATACAGCTTTACTACATGAGCAGATATTTCTTTTTCTCCTCACAAGTGCTCACTGCTCTGCTTGATTCATTGCATAAGACAGTGCTCACCTGATTACCAGCAAATGGATACCAAGAAAAGCAAAATCAGTGTCCTGCCCTGTGTCTTATTCATCACATATTGCCCCAGTTTGAGGACAGAATCACCAGGGTTTACAGGCTCTGCAAATAACCATTAAGTGAATTTTTACAATCTGGAAGAATATTACAATTTCCACTGTCCTGAACTGAGTCACAAAGATCAAGGTCACAGTAGCCCTGAATAGCAGATGCACAGTTTAAGATTACTAGAACTGAATTTTGCAAGGGATTGGTACTTATTCCACTGTTCAACTTTTCAACCCACTTTTCAAAGTGCTTGGTCCTGGCACTAAGTACATACCTCCAAAGCTCTGAATTCTTGATATTTGCAAGTTATTCTAGGCTTTGTCCAGGCAGTTCTGATTTTCTCCAGCACCAGAAGCCCCTGAGTAGCTGTGCTTGTACACCCCAAGTAGCTGCGTTTGCACCCCCTCCATGCCAGTCTCTCCACTCCCTCTCAGCTGCCCATCTAGTGTCTCCAAGCCTCTTCCCATTTCCTGGTTTCTATTTTCTTTTCTCCTGTCCAATTAAAATCTCATTTTTACAAAGGACCCATTTGGTCCTTGTTTCTTCCCCTCATGAGTCAGGTAGCTCCTGCTGGAGCCACTAGAAGCAGTGCATGGGAGGAACAGTCCACTTATATTCAATTAAGGTGCTCAATCCCAACACAGCCTGCAGCAGCCTGTGGATGCAGTCACAGGAAAATTTCTGTTCAAGAGTTGTCTGGGCTGGAGCACACCCAGGACTCACAGCATGGGAATTTATCTGCTAATAGATCTCTCAGTCTGCAAAACCTGAGGTCTCCAGTTCATAGACATTAAGAGATTTTCCACGAAGATAAAGCGTGCATCTTTGACTCTGGGTTCCAGGAATGCACTCCTCTTCTGGGGAAAAAAAAAAAAAAAAAAAAAAAAAAAAAAAAAGTGGCCCAGAGACTTTCTGGGAAGAAATGTCCCTGTCAGTGCCCTGGGGTGGTGAGAGGCACCAGCTCTCACCTGTGGGGGAGCACAGGTTGCCAGAGAGCGTGGGGCACTCACTGCTGGGATGCAGAGCACTCTATTCAAGATTCTCTTCCCCTTCACAAATCTCTTTGGGGAAAAGGACCTCAGCAGTCCAAAGCAGGAGGCTGTAAGAAAATATCTCATGCTCCAGGACAAATTTTTTCCTATTATTTTGCTCCAATATATGGTCACACAGGCTCTCCTGCCACCCAAACCCTGTTGCTTCCCCAGAGTCCTCAGCACCTCCTCACTGTAGCTGCTGTTACAGGGCTGTAGGGCAGCCAGGAGTCAGAATTACAGGGAGAAACCCCAAGTGTTAGAGGAATGCAACAGTGAAGGAGATGAGGAGCTAAGTATTTATATAATCTCCATCATCAGCTTCTCTGTAATCTCAGGTTTTGGCTGGTTGGAGAGATGGAAACCACATGCAACTGTGTGCAAGGGATGAGGAGAACGGCAACATTAGCCCAGCTTTCTTATGGTTACAGAGGCTGTAATTTCTTTTTCTTTCCACTGTATGTTGTGTGAAAAGCATTCCAAGTCCTGCTGCACTCCCTAGATCCTATTATGAAAAGCTAGATCTTGCAAAGCTGTTTTCCAGTGTGTCAAATTCAGGTTTTTGTGGCTCTGTTTGACAGTTTTACATTAAATCCCAGCTGAGCAGAAGGTCCCTGAACACCAGGGGTGCACAGACTCCTTGCCACGATGCCTTGCCTGGGTTTGATGCACTTCTCGGGGTCCCCATCTCCAGCGTCAGCAGAGTCTGTCCCACCCCTCTGTCATTCAGTAGAAGGTTTGGGCACGAGCAGAAGACCCCAAAGAGAGAGACAGCTCTGTCCCACAGCTCCTGCTCCACGGGTTAATGCCCACCCACTCCCACGCCACCGTCACCTGTGGGACCTCTCCCGGTCCGGCCCCGTGGCCCTGGGGGACTGTCTCACCTGTGGCAGGAGCACACACTGCCTGGGGCCCTTCAGCACAGCACTGGCTGCTGTGGCAGGCACAGTCTAGGAAATATGTCCCCAAACCTGCCCTTGTGTTCTTTAAAACAAACTTTTATTTATGCTGTGCTGCTGGTGGCAAAAAACAACCTGAGTCCCCAGTCTACCTTCAGTTACATTTTTCCATGTGCAGAGCTGAAGGTCTGAGGCTCCTCTCCCTCTGCAGAGCAAACACAGCATTTGCAGGAATAAAGCTGCACTTATATAAGTTTCTGAGAATGCCAAGTTGAAAGTCTGACAGAGGAAAAACTTCTAGCAAAAAACTATTTTTTGTCTTTTTGAGAGATCTAATCTATCTCCTGTGCATTCCTGACCTTCAGAAAGCATTTTCATCTCACACATTAAGTATAACAATCCTCTTAACAGGGAACATTTTGTTAGAGCTTTAAATTGGGTTACGTAAATTATTTGTAGTTCTGACAGCAGGTTTCTCTTCCGTCCACGAGGACAGTTGTTATGAGATTGCTACAAGGTTCATTTGCAATCACTGCAGATAATCATCTAAAGGGACTGTTTGGAATGAGATTTTATCTGGGGCATATGCTACAAGTTTATCATGGCTTTTTATAAAAGCAGCATTTTTGCCAAATAATTTGCAGTGCAGTAGCTGCATGAGAATTAAGAAATCCCTGATGTGAACAGTAAACTGAGGGGCAAAAAAAAATATTTGTAAGTGCCACAAGCTTTAGGAGGGACAGAACATGAAGGGAAACCCCCCCAAGAAATATATATGTATATAGGTGGCACTGAGCATGTCTCAATCCATGATTTTACTCTTGTTGACTGCAGCAGGAATTGCAAACAATCAGGATCAGGCTCTCTGTTCCCACTAGCTACTTGTTCAGAAAAAGGCAAGAGTTGAAAAACTATTCAAGAAGTTACAGCACTACTTTTAGCATTACATCAGATCAGTCAATGAGTTAGAAACACAATTTGCAGTACTCTCTTTTCAGTCTTTCTTCTCTCCAGCCCCTAACCAGGCACAATCTTAGACAGTGGTTTTGAACAGGAAGAGTTCTCCAGCAGGAGAGCCCTCCTGCCTCCCTTTCTCCTGTCACTGGTAAGGCTGATTGGAGAAAAAAGGTTTCTACTGATTTCTTCAGGGGTGGGAAAAGAAGGGCATCATTTATAAATTTGGATTAATTTTTTACATTTCCCTTTGCATTTATGAGCTCCTAAAAAACCCCCAATTAAGCAATAAAACAATATGTTATTCAACTTGAAAGCATTTTGTTGGACTTTAAGAACAATTATTTACTGAAACAGAATTTTAAAATGAAAACTTTCAAATGAAAATATGGACATTTAATTTTTAAGTCTTTGTAAGAGCATTTCAGATTTTTTTCTCCCTTAGGTAACAAGAGCAGTGAGTTAAAAGTTTCATCCAATGCTAAATATGAGGTCCAGTAAACCTGATTTCTACACTCCTGCTGGCATTACATTCTCCACAACAGTGGTGCAGAAACCAACACACCCTTCTGCAGCATCAGAGTACTGTAAGGAGTGACATTTTCAAGGAGAAAAAAACCTGTGGGTTTGTAAACCACACACACATGCACAAACACAAGAACCATGCAAAAGGTGCTCAGCAGAGGAGGACCTTTACACATAAAACTTAAATTAATACTTACTAATATTTCCAAATCTGCCCAGGAATACCTTGGTGTTTCCAGTTGTATTGAGCTAACTCATGGTATTTTATCTTTCCTTCCTATTCACTCCCTGTCTTTCTTTGGTGCCAAATATTTATTTTCAGCATTCTGTACAGAGTTGGCTCACAGTTCTATTAGTAGTCTCTCTTATAATATTTTATCTACAGAGAATGCAGTGCATTAATAGTTCTAGGGACAATGTTAGGTATTCCTCTGAATTATCTAGAGGCGCTAGCTGACTAATATACAATGATTTTATTTCTCTAAAAGACATTATTATTTTGGCAATTCTCAAAGAGAAAGAAATGTTTCTAAGTGTTATTTAGAAAGGTTGATCTTAATCCTTTATACTTCTTTCTCTCTAAACAAACAGATCTCAGGGGAGAATACACACAGACATTTAACTTACCATTACTGCAGCTATCTTTTGACTTCCTCAGTATCATTAATATTTAAGCAGAAAGAACAGAACAAACAATTATCCTAATGATACCACACCAGAACTACCACAGTAATTTTTCAAAAGTCATCCAGAAGAAGCGAGAAGGTCAATCAGAAAGCGCGAGGCAGGAATAGCTGTGCTCCGATGAGGAGGGGAAGGTTATGTGGCTGTGATATGAGTAGTGCACAGCTGTTACTCTAGTAATAATTCATCATATTAATATTTAAATGAGAGGAGGAGGAGGAGGGCACGAGATTGTGTGTGACTCAACAGTCCCTCCCTGTCCTCAAGCAGAAAAATAGGCCACCAATAAAGAAAGAGCATTAGGAACTATAGAGTGGGAAGGTTTGTTTTCATTACCTCATGAATAAAAGTGGGCAAACTGGTCCCTGAAGAAGTCTAGAAATTATCCTGCTTTTACTACTGCAATTCAAATTCTGTCTCTGCTCTCAGAAGCAGCCATTACCTAATGAACAAATTGATCCAGCAACCAGTGCTCCAGGTCTGCATGTGGTGTTTCTTGGATTTCAGCGTATTTCCAGCAAGCTTCTACACTTCCTGCAAAAAGCTGCCTGCAGGAGTCTTGCCTGGCAGGGAGTTCCTTGCAGGGAATTGCTGAATTGCTGTTGTCTACAGACACATTTACAAAACCATTTCTTTAATGGTGGCTAACTCACCTCCAGGCTGGTTGTGTTACCTTGGCTCATCAGGGTCTGTGGATGGGCAAGCTCAGGAGACCTGAGGAGGAGTAGGAGGAGCTCCCTGCAGGCTGGGGTGTTGTGAGGAGCAGAGCCTCAGCCCCGGGGAACCTGGGGGAGCTGCAGGAGGCAGAGCAGCAACACCCAGCAACAGCAGGCTCAGCATGAGGTGGAGGGCTGGAGGAAACAGCTGATGCAGGCATAACCCAGACAGATGTGGGTGGCATCCCTGGCAGGAGAGGCAGCCTGACTACACTTGGTTGCATATAGGGTTGCACAACTGTATCCAATAATTCAATATAAACACACCTCTCACATGCTGGGTTTTGGAGGGTTGGCACTGGTTTTTTAATTCTGTACAACTCCCTCCTCCTTGTTAGAGAAAGAGTGTTACTGTGGCAGCCCTGGCTGAGCATCGCCTTATTGGCTGTATAGCTCTAAAAAGGTAATAAGCAACCATTTAATCAGACATACAGACACAGACTCCAGAAGTGGCCATGAGGCTAAATAATAAATAGTTTGTAACAGAACAAATCCACAGAAAAGCATTTGGCTCAGTGTTCAGCAGGGTACACAAAGTAAAACCATTAGGAGATGCCAAACTCATGCAGTAACATCAGTTCTCAGCACACCACGGTAAAATCTTCATCAGAAATTTTCTATTTTTTCCTATTCAAGCAAAGGCATTCCCCCCTCCTTTCATTTCATTAGCCTAATCCTCCATGATCAAGTTTGCAAACAATCTGAGTTAACACCGATATTATTTTTAGCTGATTGATATGAAGGTTTTATTTGCTGCAATCTGTACAAGAGGATTTGTGTTATTAATACACTGCAGAAAACACCACTTGTCAGGGTCTTCTCCACAACCATTGTCAACGTCCCGGAAGACAGACCATTTAAAACTGGTCTCCATAACTTGCTGCAAACGTTTGTACATAAAGCAGAGTCAGACCCCTGGACATACTGGAGGAATGGGGAGTATTGAGTAGATGACAAGAGGCTGCAGGAAGATACCCTCTTCTCTGGTTTAGTAATTACACTAACACAGTAGTTGCAGAAGTTGGATTCTTTCTTCCTGGATTTTGGGAGTGCTGGAGGAACAGACCTGCCACGCTGGCTTTAATCCCCAGCGGAGCCCTCCCTCCAGCTCCACCACTGCTCCTGCCTCATGAGTAGGACAGATACATGAGGTTGGAATCAGCCACTTAATGCACCCAGGCTGATATATCATTTTAAATTAGAAGAAAAACTGGTGAACAAAGGCTAAAAAGTCTTTGCAACCACTGAATTATTAATTGAAGGTGAATGTGTGATGGAAGATAAATATTTTCAGATACAGGCTGGGTGAGATGACAGATTTAATAGCTTCCGTAAAATACAACATTGTAGCAGCTTTTATAACTGTCTTTGTGGGTAACCATCAGTTACCAGCTGGACTCGGTGGCTACTGGATCAGTGTACGAAGTTTGAGGAGGCACAGAAGCCCAGGCTCAGATTTGCTCCTTTCAGTGACAGAAGTTGCGAGTTTAATCCAAATCCATGGTCTTGGTTCATAAGAGGCTACAGCCTCTGTTGACAAGTACCTTTGAGGTTAAGGCTTTTTCAGGCTTTGTGTAATGTCTGCTCAAATGCCACATCACTCCAACCTATGCTCTTAGTTAAAAAGGGAAAAAAAAAAAAAGGCAAAATCACATTTGCCCTTGGAACAGAGGGGTCAATGTGAAGAGCCACGCTGGCACCACAATCCCCAAACACTCATCATATGCAAATTCTAATTTAATTAACATCACTAGGATTTAAAGGTACAACCCCCATGTGCAAACTGCTGGGTACAGCCCCTGGAATGGTCAAACACAGCCTGCACCCATTCCCAAATTTCTCTTAATCAGACAGGCTCCATGGTTTGTCTTCCTAGTTGAAGGAAGCAGTTGAGCTTCTCAAAGGCCACACAAGAGGACAAACTCCCCTCTGGCTCTGCGAAGGCCACATGGTCCACTTGAGATACTAAGAAATGCTCTCAGAAGTGCTGTGTCTTAATTTAGATTTCAAGTAACAGCAGCAAGGCTTACATAGTTATTTAGCAGTCAAAAGAGAGGGGTAGGCTTTTTATAGTCTAAGCTTTATGGAGTGATAAAGATCTATTAATCATCTAACGCAGTTTATCTACAGACAAACAGGATTAAAAATAGAGCAGGTAGTTTCGTCTCCTTTTTTTTTTTTTTAATTGGCATGGGAACAGAAAGTTGGCAGATGAGGAAGAAGAAGGTTGCTGAGGATGCTGAGCACAAGGCTATGGTTGAGGACTGCAACCAGAGCTGCCTCAATTGTTGTATCTCCCTGATGAGAGGCCAGATCTTAGGTAACCTCAAGTGGCCCTTTTCTGTAATGAGGATCTCAGTATTTGGCCTATTCATATTTTTCATTTCTCTGATTTTGGTCCAGGAAATCACAAGGCTTGTCCTGGCATTTTACCACTGGAATCAATGCAAAGAATTCTTTCTTTTAAGTGCTTGGCTCTGCCTCAGAGTTTTTTAATCTTTCCTTTCCTAAATGTGACTGATTGGTAGGAGTGTGCATCCCTGGGTCAGTTTTCAACTCATGTTCCTCATAGCTTAACTTGGAAGAAATACTAACAGTTACACAAAGAATTTTCCTTGGGACAGTCTGGAAACCCTGACTGTCAATAAATAATTTCTACCAAGTGAAACACTGACAGAGCTACACTGCTCAGCTGACTATACTGTGAAACATTAGCCTCCTTCCCTGTCTCGTGGTGGCAGAGATTGTGTTTTGATGCTTTGTGACCCATGACTGACCTCATCGTGTGACCCATGACTGACCTCACCGTGGACTCCTGTATTTTCAGCACACCTCCTTGAGATTTGGGATTCAGTTACATGGCACCTATATTTAAAGAAGCAGATGGGAAACAGCAACTTTCATTTCTTCCTTGTCTCTACTGAGCATTATATACGATGAGAGTGGGGCAGATAATGCCAGGACACCTGTTCCTCATCCAAGGATGCTGAGTTTCCCTGATACACACCCTCAGTGGTGCTGCCTGGCGTAAGGGGCTCTGCCTGCCGTCACCTGGGGACCTGGCTGCTTTGCACACTGAAGAGCTGAGGGCTGGGGAGGAAGGGGAAAAATATGGTGCCAAGGAGAGTGAGGGAACTGCAGAACCAGATGGCCGTGGTCACCCCCTGTGACATAACACTCATCTCTGACAGAGCTCCCTGGACACAGCCATGCCCAGCAATCAGGAGCACCAGTGAGTCCAGTAGCACCACTGTCACCTTAGGGGTTTCTAAGGCTGAGTGACATGGGCACCACATGTTTGAATGCCATTACATGTACGGTTCTGCCTGCAGCAAACAGGGCACGAATTTGTACCCATTGCTGCTGGACAGGAACTGTGACACTGGAGATGCCAGGGCTGTCATTCCATGGAGCTCCAGGACCTTGTGATTAATTCCTGAGGGTGTCAGGGGGTGAGATGCTCTGGGAGACCCCTCCTTACTCCAACAATCCCCACAGAGAGTGTTTGCCCAGGAGAAGGTCATGGGTGATGCCAGAGCAGCACGTGAGCAGGAGCCACCTCATCAGTATCCTAATTGACACCTATGCCTCTGGCTCTTCCCTATTCACTCCTTCCTACCTCACCCCTCCACTGAGTAAGTTTCTTTACACCCACACTTCTCCACACCCACAATTCTCTCTGCTCCACCTGTCATAATACACAGGCTGGCTGTGCAAGCCCACGACACACTGTTCAGTCCCATCAGCAAGCCCAGAAAAGAAAGCCTCGTTCAGGACCCTGCTCTTGGGGTGCCAACCAAGCAGAACACCAGACCTCCCTTCCAGCCAGGTTTCCAGAGGAGCTTTATCCCTGATGGCATTGCCCTGCACAGGGATCCATCTCAGGAGAGCTGCATGACTTTGCCAAGCCTGCACCAGCAGCCCAGAGCTATTTTGTAATTAGAATGATTAACTCAAACAAGAGAAGTTGTTAAAAGAGACATATAGAGAAGAGTGTTTTGTGGAAAGGGCTGGGTGAGGAAGAACAAGGCAATTTAATGTTCTTACAAAGAGCACTGATCCAGAAAAGAAAGGAAAAGATTTTTCTTTTCATTAAAAACCAAACCAAACCAAACTCCACTTTTCCCTCAGTGTCAGCAGACTGCCCAGCCTCCTGCGGAAAGGCTGCTACAGCCCTGCCTGCTGGCCCAGACCTGACAGTGCTGCCCTAGGAAGAAAAAAAAGCCAAACTAAACAAACAAAAAGCCCCACTCCTACTCCGAAGTCAGCCCTGCAACCTGTACACACCAGTCAGTGCACAGGCAGGACAGCTGAGGAGAGATTAGGGCAGTGTACGGGAACAAGCTCACACAGCTCAGAGTCCACAGCTCCTGGGAGGACCCCCGGCTTCCACCAGGGCTGGACCAGTCCGGCACAGGCAGGTCCTTCTCCCCCTTGTGCCCTGGCTTTCTTTGGAGCTTGTGCTCCCAGCGGCCCTGGGCAGATCCTGAGGGACACAGGGAACAAAGTACATGCCATGTCCTGGTCAAGCTCTGCCAGGGACAAGGTAACAAAGGGCCCTAAGCTGCCCCGTGCTTCTGGAGGCTCAGATTTTGGGCTGCTCATTTGCATGTTCATTAAGAGGTGTCCAGTACTGACCTCCAAGGTTCAGCAGGAAAAAAACAAAGGAAAATTCCATATGGCCCTCAGCTGTCTCGATGTCCAGTTAGCACCTCTACTTATGAGAGCTGCCACTGCCAGGCCAGGTACCTGAGGCTGGAGTGCCCTCCACTGAGGTTAATCACAGTGCAGATTTGGCACCAGGGCCTCAGCCCTGCCACCTGCGTGGGCTGCTCTGCCTGCTGGGTGCTGGCCACCTGGCCAGTCCTTGGCCTTCTGCTGGCTCAGCATGACAGAGTTGTCAATGGAGCTGTCTATGGGATACTCTCTTGTCTGGCATCTCCCTCCAGAGCTTGTGGTCAAACTCTCGTTATTTTGCCTTCAGCATCAGCAACTCTCACATAGAGATGCTCGAGCAGGCTGAGATATTGCTTGAGAAACCCAGCACTCTGCTCTACCTGCTTTACCTGCTCAGCCTCCCTTCAGCCTTCCCTAGGCCAACCTAAAGTAATTTCAGCAACTTGGATGGTAAAACATTTAGTCTTAAGGTCACAGCTGGGAGGAAACTGTAACAGGGCAGCTCAGATACAGCCATCCTTATAGAGTCCTACAAATTCATAGAATCATGGAATCACAAAATGGTTTGGGTTGGAAGGGACCTTAAAGATCATCTAGTTCCACCTCCTCTGCCATGGACAGGGACAACTTCCATGAGATCAGGTTGCTCAAGGCCCCAGCCAAGCTGACCTTGAACACTTCCAGGGATGGGGCACCCACAACTTCCCTGGGCAACCTGTGCCAGTGCCTCACCACTTTCAGAGCGAAGAATTTATTCCCCATATCTAATCTAAATCTACCCTCTTTCAGTTTAAAGCTATTCCCCCTTGTCCCACTACCTGTCCTTGTCAAAAGTCCTTCTCCAGCTTTCTTGTAGTCCCCTTTACGTACTGGAAGGTGCTCTGAGCTCTTCCTGGTGAAGCCTTCTCTTCTCCAGGCTGAACAACCCCAGCTCTTTCAGCCTGTCTTCATAGGAGAGGTGCTCCAGTCCTGTGAACATCTTCGTGGCCTCCTCTGAGCTTGCTTCAACTGGTCCATGTCCTTCTTATGTTGGGGGTCCCAGAGATGGGTGCAACACTCCAGGTGGGGTCTCACGAGAGCAGTGCAGAGGGAGAGCTCTCTGAAGATAGATGTTTGTTCATAAGAGATGGTGTCAGTGCCTGCTGTACATGCCCAACCATGAGAGGTAAATCCATAAGGAGTGATTCACTCTGCTGCCTATGGACCTGACCCAAGAGGTTTGGATGTGTATATTCAGAGACTAGAAGCATAACATCTACAACAGATACACCACCCCAAACATGGAAATATTCCTGCCACGTCCTCACTGTAGCTGGCTCAGTCTTGACCCTGTAAATGAACAGTGCCTAATGCTGGTGAAGGTAGCAAAACCTCTGTCAGAAGCTCAAACTGTGGAACAAACAGAAGTATTACAGGGAGGGAGAACAGAGGGAAGAGGAAAGGGAAAAAGGAAAGGCAGAAAATTCAACAGAGGTTATATTGTGAGTGAGGATCAGGCAGCTTAAAGTGCCATAAAATCCTTTATACAAATGTTCTTGCAGTAAAATGAAATAGCAGCTATTCTCAGGGAAACTGCAGCTGCCCTCAGTGATTATAACAACAGCCTGAAGGATGCCATATTTTTTCCTTTTCGAACCAGTTGCTCTCACTGGTGGTATGTACCTGTATACTTACAGAGTACTTTAGATCAGCATATCAAGTTCACATGAAAACTGTTTAATACATTTATAGACCCAGGCTGGATAGGGCTTTGTACAATAACCATTTCTCATGGTGAGATAAGGGACAGAACTGAATGAGCCACTAACTGTCCATCAAAGCACACACAGGTTTATTCATGACTCTCCTTACCCCTGGGAACAGATAAACAGTTTAGATATCCCTTAATTAAATCTCTCCAGGACCACCTAGTCACAGATTTGTTTTTGATTTCTTACTTTTTAAACCTTTTGTCCCCATCTGCTGAGTTCACTACAGTCAAGGTTGGTGCAGTATTACCCTTTTTTATTTCAATCCTTTCTTTTGCCAGAAGGTTAGTCAACATTTTGAGTTCCACCCCACTGGCTCAGACAAAATCTCACTGATTGCAAAGATGAATGGGGCTCATTTCCTCGCTTTGTCCCATGGGACAAGAAACATACTTAATAATGCTCCAGGTTACATATGGCTCATATATACTGCCAGGGCCTCCCAGCACTGCCTGCTCCAGAGCAGATTTCCTGTATCCCAGACAGCTTCCCATTTAAACAGGCACACACTTCCTTCCCACCATGCAGGTGGGACTGTAAGTACCCATGACCCTGCATTATTAAGCCCATATCTTCTGAGCAGGCCACAAGGGCATAGTGGAAGCAAAAGGGTAGTGTTTAAGCCACCAAACAGCTATTCTTTTATCAGAGCAGCAGCAAAACCAGCACTGTACAGATCCAAAGAGGAAACTCTGCCATAATAAGCTTAGATCAGAGTGCAAAGTAGGTGGAAACATGCCAGTTAATGACTTCCAGCTCCTACATGCAAAGCACATTAGAGGAGGACAAATGGAGCAGTGTCTGTCCTTAGCTTGAGAAGTCACAGAGCTTGCTTCTTCTAGATACTCCATTTGTGCATTTGGAGAGGGGGTGGCATTAGGGGTGGACAAAAACAATGACACATAGAAACACGATGCTCATTTGGATCTCAAATCAGACAGGCTTTCCCAACATTCTATGGTATTAATAGTTGGATCATCATTTATCCCATTACAGACAGAGCTATTTCATGAATTCAGATATCACACTGAGTCCTGAAACCAGTACTGATTCTCCTCAGGGCTGGGAAGACAGAGAAGGGAGGGAGGGCTGGGAGCCCACTTGCATTGGGCCACTTCTTTCCTTACCCATGAATTTCAGAACAGGCATTTCCAAAATATACTGAGCTCGTCATAGAATAAGGGGCATGGCCACAACCTCATCCTTCAAAGGACAGGGAGAAATCCTCCAGCATGCAACTAGGACTGCAGGACAAGGGGAGGGAAAGAAAACTGCATCTTTGAACTGCAAGTGGATTAGCACTGAAATAGAGATTGAACTCCATGATATACAGTCCTCTCAGAATCCGGGCTTGATAACAATCCAGACACTGCCCACAAAGCAGGACCAGTGACTACCTGGGAACCAGCAACAGGCCCAGGCCAAAGAGAAGCAGGTCAAGAGTCCCTAAGGTTCAACCATTATATTCAACACACACCCAAAGGGCCAAGAAGTCTGTAGGACTGTACTGATAAGCAGCAGGGCTGCCTCAGGCCATGCCATCACTCTGTGTCATCATCCCCACTACAAAGGGTTGACCATTCCCCATGTTTCTCAGATGTCTGCCTTTACTGTTCACCACTCTTGCAATCAGAGGGAAGTTTGGGACTGAAATTCCAGATTGCCCCCCTGTTTGCCATTAAAACACCCAGCCATGCCATTCCCCTGGCCTCAGATTAGACCTCCCCCAGAGGGATCACCTCCACTCTGTCCTGCCTCTCTCCCCCCTCACCCCTCCAGAGGCTGAGCAGCAGGTCCTGTCTCTCCCAGCTCCTCAGCCAGGGCTACCCGAGAGAGCTGATGGCCAGTGCATTACCAGGCACTGTGCTGTGGGGTCTCAGTGCCACACACAGCAGACAAGGTTGGGGTGCCCTTGCTGGGAGAAGGATCCAGACACCAGCTGGAAGTCCCTGAGACAAAAGCTCCTGCTGAGGGAGAAGGGTGAGAAGCAGAAGGATGCACACTGACTTTGGTCTCACTGAGAGACACCTTTACAATCCAGCACCCTGGGAACAGAAAAGAGGGTATTCTGGGGCTGAACAAACCTGAAACTTTAACTTTCAGAAGTTGGGTGATTGTTCTGCCTGATTGTTTTGCAGCATGTGAACCCCATGTTAAGTGCAGGTTTTCCACCCAAAACTCAAAGCAAAACTGCTGAATCCACAGACTTTTACAGAAGCTCTGCCCAAAATAACTACCTTAGCACAGGTTTGCTGAAAATTCAAATCTCTCTTGTGGGCAGGGCACAGGGTTTCAGGTTGGTGAGGAGAACAGAAGCTGGGGGCCTCCATGGGAAGGACTAAGGCAGAGGGAGAGCAGGAAAGCTGGGAGCCCAGCCCTGCTTGCCAGAGCAGCAGCCCATACCCAGTGCACCCAGCAGCTCTGCACATCTATTGCTTGAACCACCAAAGCTGTTCCTGAGCTGTCAGCGTTTCTGAACATCAGTCCCTGTATGTGATGATGAAGTTCTTTGCCTTAATTACCACATCTGTTTTGCTGCCCACTGGGAGTAAGGACTGTAAACTTTTCCAACACTTGCATGAGTGATTTTCGAGCTTCTGCTCCTCCTGATTCATGACCACTCTGCAGTCTGCTCATGCTCCAGCCATGACTTTATGCCTTCCCTCTCTATTGTAATCCAAGCTGGGAGCCTATTTCACTCACTCTTTTTAGCAGCCTGTTCTCCATATCCGTTATAAACCCAGCAATGCTAAGAACGTAGGACACAACAGTGCTTGGATGGGATACCTGATGGCAGGAATAGCTTCCCTGGCTCCTTGAGTGGAACTGCAGCTAGACAAACACCACTGCAAGCCTTGGAGAATGTGGGAACAACTCTTCCCCTCTATGAGCTGGATATGTTGTTCTTCACCCTGGATAACAGGCCATTCTGCACCTTTCAGCCACTTCTTAGAGCTGCCAGGTCAGCCAGAAGCTACTCTTTGCTTTATTTTCTTTTTTTTTTTCCTTCATAAGCCACAGACAAAAGAAAACCACAGAGGGAAGAAAAGCCTTTAATCAGCATTGGAGATTTGGCTACTACACTACAGCTCTCTCTTTTATTTTTTAACCAGGCAGATCTATAGCAGAGATAAGCATATGCTTAAGCAGTTTGCTGAATCAGAATCAAAAGAGTACTCAGATTCTCCACTCAAAAGTTGCTTTGATACCTCAGTTATGTGATTCACTTAAGCTGTACATGCAAATGAAATAAATATTTTTTTTTCTCCCATGATTTTGATGCTGATATTTCTTTAGGAAAGAGTGCATGTCCTCTGTCTAACAGATTTCATTTTTAATTTGGCAAGACTGATGCTGCTGGGTGGTACGAACAGACGGTCACCTTGTCTGAAGTGACACTGACAGGCAACAGATTTGGTCCCCAGGAGTCAGGCAGCTAAATGCAGTCTGTCAACTATCTGCTATTCAAAATACTCTTAAATCTCTGCTCTGAAGACACAATCTAGACCAAAAAAAAAGCCTTGACATAACAGCCCTGTCTCTAACACCAGATTTTCTCAATGCAGTAAAAAAGACAAACTTTCCTGCTAAGGGTAGTTCTGCTGGCAGAGCATCTCCCAGTTCAGTAAGTTAAATAACCTAAACAGGAAGAAGATTACATTGATTTAATTATATACCTACAATGGCATTTTAATAATACAGAAATGGCATAACTTTTTTTCTTTAACCAGCATTTCATTATCATAAGCTTCTAATGTGGGCCTGGCCTTAAAGACCTGTGGGACAAATTTAACCTATAAGTCATTTCATGCTGGAAAAATCTGTAACCATTATCCTTTGCAGATGCAGAAGCCAGTGCACCCTGCTACACAAAGCAAAGGCACTTGCTTTGGTGTTTTTTTTAGAGAGGAGACTTCACTTGACTTTAATTTTTCCCCTTACAATAGAGAGCAACCCTGAAGAGTTTTGCAGACAGCTTTTCAAAATAAACACACAACATCACATTGCTGCTGGGAGGAGGGAAGGGACAAGCTCTGCTCCCCAGGGGCAGGAAATGAGTGCTAGGGGAGCAGGAAGACTTGCAGAGGGGACGGCAGGTCCTTGGGAGCACCCGAGCCAGGGCCGGCTGCTCCCAGCCCCACGCGATCTCCATCGGTGCAACATCGATTCCCATCAGACCAACAGCCTCAAGGCCAGGCTTTGTGGATCATTTCTGAAAAGCTTTTTACTAAGAAAAAAACTAAACCAACAAACCAACCCCAAATGAGCCAAAGCAAGGCTGAGATTTGAAGTTGCTTCCACATGGCTTTATGCTTTAAAAATCAGGAAGGACGGTGCTGTAGAACCTGACCCTCTTGGTTACATATATACTGCAGGGGTCTGTAATGCAACATGGTGCTGCATATCTGCTTTTTATACACGTATGAACTGAAAGTCCACATTAATTTCTGTAGTTAATGACCAAGAGATAAATGAATGGCAGCAAAAGCAGCCTCCTTTTGGATAAATACTAGTCTGAGTCTCGGCAGTGGTCAAATGGGAAGTTTGCAAAGCAGGCCTGGAGGAGCAATTAGAAGAGGCTGACCTCAGTGTTAAAACATCCTTCCTTGCATTTTTTCCTTGAAGGGCAGATGGTTGCATGCAATCAAGTTGGGGCAATTAAAAAAATTACCATTCCAGTGGTCGAAAAGTTGCATCCTGATCAGTTGAAACTCCCTGTAGGTGACTGGGGATGTCCTGCCTGATTGTGCACTGGAAACACAAACAACTGCAGTTCATGTGTCTTTGCTGAAGGAGCCAGCACTGCCCCACCACCACAGCTGGGTCACCCATGCTGGTGTGGCCGTCCAGTCTCCTGCAGCACAGGCTGTTCAGGGGCCTTTATAGCCCAAGATGTAGGATTGCCAGAACTAGACAGGGCAGGGGTTGGTTTGCTGCTCTGACAGCAGGGAATCTGACATCAGTGCCAAAGCCATGATCGACACACTGTGCTGCAAAGAGGTGGGATTTCTGGGTGCTGAACCAGCTAAAGAACAAAGCTACAACACAGTGCAGCAGTTTGGGTCTGTTTCTGGGGAAAGCACCCCCTTGCACAGGACAAAGCCCTTCCAGTGCAGTGGCAGCAGCCTGGGGGGCTTGCTGGGCAGTGGAGGTGGCTTTCTCTTACATAGACTATCGCAGCTGTAATAAAATGAGTGAGCAGTTCACTGCACCTGAGTTGGTCCCATCCTGCCCTGGTCATGTTTGTTTTGCTTCAGCCTCCTGCTTTTCTCTCTTGTTCTGATGAGGAAAGGCCAGGGCAAGGAGAGGGAAAACATGTTTTCTGCCTTCTTTTGAACAGAGGATTCTGCAATACACTGATCTGTGAGGCAGCAAATACCAGGAAGGGCCAGAACAGCATGAAACCCCTTTGGCCTCCTGATGCTGACAAGAACTTTACCACTGACTCTATTAGTGTTGTATGGGGAAAGTGCAGGCACTGTTTATGCAATAATGAATATTTTATGTCTGAATAAGAGGTTTAATTAATGTTGATCATGCCAGCCATAACAAAGATACCATATTTTTTCTGTTTAATTAGCAAAACCCCCACCCCTTCTCTAACTGTTAAATTCTATCAGAATAAACACCCATTTGGTGTTATTATACTTAGTTTAGAAACAGGCAGAGGAAGCCATTTCCCTTGACATTTCCTCTACATAACCTTAATACAACATAATAAACAATTCAGTTATGCTGACATAGTTACTAAATCTGACATCAAGGTGCTGCTTTTCAAAGAGGGAGAAATTAAGGCATAAATTTTCAAGACATATCATTGCTCCACAGCTTTCCTACGACAACACCAAGCCCTTTCCTAGACAGAAAGGCTAATGAGTCTCTTCAGAGAATGGCACTGGTTTCAGCTCATTTCCACAGAAATAGAAATAGAAGCAGGAATAGAAATAGAAGTAGAAATAGAAATGTTGGTGGCAAGGCCAAGTGGGTAAGAAAGGCTCCAGGCTGCAAAAAGCTGAGTAATCCTGTGCAACGCTGAGCTGCTCTGGGTAGGGGCTGAGGGCACGCAGTTCAGGACAGAAAGACTTAAGCACCCTGCAGGATCAAGCTGTTACTACTGAATTCCCCTCTTTTGCAATCTGTCAGAGAACAGCTGTGCCAAAGTGGAAAAAAATCCCAGAAAGTTATTGAAACATTCTTACTGTTAAAGACTTCATGTTTCCACTGCAAATGGATGAAACTCCCAGTGAGATTTCTGGTGTCTGTTAAGGTCAGTGTTTGTGGAATTACAAAATATCAGGCATTCTGTGATGCTGTACTCATAGATTCTGGGAACATTTTTAAGTAAGACTAGAAAAAAAGTTGCAACTTGCTTGTTGTGCTTTACCCCACTGCTTGCCTGTAAGCGCACATAACACTAATTTACTGTCCTTTCTGCCACTGCTCTGTGTGACTCAACCTCCTTTCCTTGTGTACATCCCTTATGACTTTTTCCCCCAGTTTTTTCTAGTGACTGGGGCTACTTTAAAATGTCTTCCATTGCCTGCATTTAAAATCTCCAATGAAGGGACTGCATTGACTTTCAGACTGAACGGCACCTTGCTACCTTTAGCTGCAAGGGTAGATATTCTATTCCTGTTGTTCAAACTGGCAATCACAAAATTAAGGGTTTAAAGAGGTGCATCACACCAACCACTGTCATCTTACTCCATCTCCACCAGTGTCCCCACCAATGTGAGGGGAAAGATTGCAGAAAGCAGAATTAGCTGTGCTGTCTCTGAACTGCATTGCTTAATTTTTTCCATAATTACTACCATATAATATCCCTTTTGGGAAACAAAACCTTTTCCATAAAGAACTGAGGATCACTTCAGACTGAAAGGGTTTTTCCCCTTTTTCATCCCTCTAGAAATGCACTCGGCATCGACAGATTTTAATATCTCACTTTGGTGAGGAGAGATCAGACACAAAATGGCATTCCATGCAAGTGAGGACTCATTACTGCGAAGCTGTTGTTTCTTGCCCAGCCAGTTATAACTCAAGCCTATAAAACTTGCATTGTTCAAACCTGGAATGTCTCACAGACTATGCCTGGACATGGTAAATCCCAAATCCTCATCCACTGGACCCACATGGGTTCCCAAACATGCACAGGGTGGAAAAGTAACCCAAGACTTGTCATTGGAGCAAGTTCTGTCCAGGGATCTCCAGTGAAGGTTTTAATTCCATCTGTGGAAGTACAGACACTGAGGGGTGAAGTCACTTGCCTTGAGGCATGCAACAATTTAATTGCAGAGCTGGAAATAAAACTGAGGAATATGAACATGCTGGACCATGCTATAATCAGCAGATGCTATTGCTTCCAAGTTCTAATTAAAGAGCTGTCATTACACAAAAAGCATTTGTATTTTGCAGTAAAACTGATAAAGCTCAATAGTCTGGAATAGTGGAGAGGAGGCATATGTTTTTTAAATCTCCCAAAGATGACAATACACTGGGGGTTTTTCAGTCTGCCTCAGCCTCTGTAGCTAACTGATCCCATCCATGGGGTCTCTCTCTGCTCTAACAAACCCAGGATCTTGCCAGTCCAAATTAAGTAATGCTTAAAATATATAAGCTACACTACAATTTCTTACCTGAGACTGCGTGAAAGAAACAGCCCTGCAGCACTCTCACAAAATAGACAGAATAACCAGTGGGAAAAATAACAAGTCTGGGAGAGAACAGAAGTCGCTGATGTGCTGCAGCCATCATTATTAACACAGTTGGCAATGTTTAAATGCATGAAAATAGATGGTAATCCAAATCTAAGTGAACCAATTCGGTGTCTGGGCATGCAAGTGCTCACACAGACGCACAGGAATACACACATTTCTCTGCAAAGGGAGGTCCTGCTCAGCGCTATCACCATGCCCAGCACCACTCCAGCAGGCGCCTGGCACTGCATCCAGTCTTAGTGCTGGAGCAGCTGCTGGATTTGCATCCCCAGCTCTGTCAGCCAGGCAGAGCTGGGATTTAGATCCCCGGCTCTGCTGCTTCTGCTGAGAGATGTCTTACAGGGCCACGGGGCTGGGGGCACCATGGGGATGGTGACACCACATCACTGGTGGCACCACAGGCGGTGGCAGGGCTCTGCCATGGCCAGGTGCTGACTCGTGCCCAGGGAGGGTGTTGGGGTGAAGGTGTCCCCTGGGTTGCTCAACACCAGTGCCTCCAGCTGAGTGAGGAGCAGCAGGCATGATCTCTCTCAAGCCCCGTCCAGCCCTGCTCTTTCAGGCAGGCACCAGCTGAACACAGGCCACTGTGAAAGGTGAGAGGATGGGAAAGTGCGCTTCTCTGTTTTTCCCACAAAAATGAAATACCTCAAAGATTTTCCTACAGCCCAGTGGTTACTTGGATTTCTTACCTCCTGAGCACATATTGCTGTGAATCCCGGGGAGGTGGGGTCTGCAAGCACTGCTGGGAACAGGGAGAAACTTCTCTTGCATCCACAGACCAGGTGAGTTTGTGTGAACGGCATCAAGCCACAGGTGGTATATCCCAGAACTTCCAATATTAGTTTTGCTAAGGAAAAAAAAGGTATCAAAATGAGGCCTTCAGCTGAGCTTGTTTGCAGGTCTTTTTCCCTCAGATACCTTGGGATCTCAGGTATCACCTTCCTGACAGCAAAGTCTGCCATGGCACCAGGCTCAGACCCAAACAGTGACCCAAGGTGAGGACTGCTCTCTGCATGCTGTTATGTTGCCTCCAAAGAGAGCCCAAGGAGGCTGATCAATCCCTTGAGGTTGAGACAAGCCTGAAGCAGCTTCCAGGGGCACCCATCCCTGCCCTGCCTGGCTGGGGATGATCCATGCCTGCTGCCAGGAGCAGGAGTAGAGCATGTTACCTGTCCGGTGCAGGGAGGTTGGAGACAAGAGACCAGACCTTGCTGTTTCAAGTGCTGAATAGGCTGTGTTGTGGAGGAGCTAGGGACCATTTTACTTATAATTCATTCTATATCCTTCTGACTCAGAGCCAATGTCCCACCTGCACCGGGAGCCTGCTACCAGCAGCCAGCACAGCTCCCAGGCCATTCCCAAGAGGAGGCACAAAAAGCCCCAGGTTTTTCTGGTGAGATTCTGGGGATCCCTGTCCAGCCCCTGTAAGCAGCACCCCTGTAAGGGTGAACAGACCAGGCCCTCACAGCGTCGAGAGGAAAGCCCTCCTGCCACCTTTGCAAAATGAGTCATCTCCATGGGGACATTGCTTATTTTAATGGTATAAAAGTGGAAAATAGAAAATGTGAAGCAGCAGTGCCCCATTCTGTGGCACTGGTAAGCAGAGCTGCTGGATTCTCCCTCTGCAGTCCCAGTCTACAGTCTGGCAATACCTATGCTGCAGAGAAGCCAGTCTCTGCCCTCCGCATCTATTTATCTTTATTTGATCAAGTTTGACAAAGGCCGTGCCTGAAGCAGACTTTAACAGTGACTCAAGTCCACGTCAGCCCTACAGAGGTGCAGCACAGACGTGCAGGCACTGGGCAGCAGTCAGGTCAGAACCAGCCAGCTCTGCATCACTGCAAGCACAGTTACTCACAGCTAAATTCCTCCTGCCTGCATCTTACTTGAGATTCTGTTATGGGCACTCTGGAGCACAAGAAAAGACATCTTAGTAGGATTTCTCAGAAAGCAAAGACTCATACTAGGCTAGAGGTTCAGGCAGTGTTTTAGCAGAGTTCTACCAATGTTTACCACAAGAGAGAGAAAGAAAAATGCCTTAAAACAACACAATGAGAATTATCTGGAAGGTGCTCTGTGATCAAGGTGATGTCCCAAGAACAAGGGGCCAGACTCATCTGAGTGTCTAGGAGATAAAAAGGAGAGAAAAATAGCAACAACCCCCTGCTCCTGAGGAGCAGTTGAGGTCTTTGGCAAAATATAGGAGATAAGATAAAGGCTTGTGTAATTGCTCTTTAGATGGCAAACCAGGGCAGGTTTCAGGAGCTGTGACAGAAAAGCCAGTTCTGCTGCAGTGCTTGAGAGACAAGGTGCAGGGTCATTGGCCTCTGGGGCAGTTGGCTGCCGTGACTTTGCTCTGTTCACTGAAGCCAGAAGCAGCCAGTTGGCAGCTCAGAGTATTCTCTGGAAAGCAGCAGGATCCTTGCCATGGCCCCTTGCAGTGCACATGCCGTTAGTGCGTCTTTACAAGCAACACAGTTGAGAGTTATGTAAGTTTGATCCAGCACAGGGGGGTATTAGAGCTGTGCTGGGTCAGAAATCACCTTTGAACTGCCAGTTCCAGGGCTCTGTCAGATTCAAAATTGACCATAAACATATATGTGGATGGGTTGCAGTCACTGGATTTCTCATAGACTCTGACATAGCTCTGAGCTCTCAGCTGTGTCACTGCTGCAGCAGTGGCACAAGGAAGGTGGCACAAGGTGGTACTTTCATAACAGACAAGAGTGGCACTTTACCTGTGGGCAGGTGGAGGCTGCCCGTGGGGAAGGTCATGGTTGGCAAAGAGAGCTACAAATTTGATTCTAGCAGCACTAAAAAATCTGTGTCTAATCAGATAAAGGGGTCACACAAGTCACCAGAGGATCCAAAAAGAGAAATTCCTGGCCTATACCCTAACCAGAAATCTTCAGGGTATGTTGCTGATATGTGTTTCAGTCCTGACAGGATGAACACCAGGTATGATGTTCAGGTTGACGTGCTATGTGCCGTGCTTTGGAGCACAGACAGATCCCATCCTCCTGCTCCTGCCTTCCCAGCACAGCACAGTCAGGGCAGGACAGGACTGCAGGACCTCCAACACCTTGCTCACCTTCTGCACAGGCAAAAGCAGAACATCTTCACAGACTGTTCTCAAAAAAGGCATTCAGAAAAGAAAGGGTCTTTTCCTCTGCCCACTCAGAAGTAAAGAGATCAAGTGAGAAATCCTGACCCAAGTAAAGCAAGCAGGACTTTGCCACTGATTTCAACAGGCCTGGCTTTTCACCCTGAGAGGCTACTCTGCTGTTGAGTAAGGAGATAAGCTGCCAGCTGCAACGGTCTGGCCTAGGAAATCTGGAGGGGTTTGTTGGCTGATTGCAGAAGCAGTAAATGCACAGCTCACCCACAGTGCAG
Source organism: Pipra filicauda (assembly GCF_003945595.2). Taxonomy (NCBI): domain Eukaryota; kingdom Metazoa; phylum Chordata; class Aves; order Passeriformes; family Pipridae; genus Pipra; species Pipra filicauda. Next base: position 2,999,556 of record NW_024104976.1, on the reverse strand, counting down.
ATGTAACTTGCATGTCTCCCACTTTCAGGAAAGCTGAGGGGTCTGTGTTGTTTATTGTGCAATAGGAAGACATTAATAATCATGCCTGATGATGTTTAAGAATGGAGATAAAATTCTCTATTATCATGGATTATCAGGGGTTGCTGATAAGGGGATGCTGGCAGACAGTAGCTTTACTGAGATGAGGTTTGCATTTCAATGAGCAATCTGCATGGAGAGCTTTCATCTCTTCTGCCATCAAATCCAGGCAGGAGGAGATCTAAGCTGAAGCATCCTTCTAGGATGCCCTGCAGTGCTTAGAGAGGTCTGACTCCAGCCAGGTCATGGTCAAGGCTGTCAAGGCTAGAAATTATAGATGGCCTTAACTTTAGAAGATGCTGCACTGCAGGGTGAGTAATCAGGGGTTTAGAAAAGCATGTTGAAAAGACCATATTTCCTGCTATTTATAAGAGGGCTGCAGAAGTATAAACTGGAAGCACTGGTGTAGTAATTAAACCTCAGTTCTCCCTCAGACTGAAGGTACTCAGATCTTTTCATGAAGGGAATGGTAGAAGCACGCAATCCAGTTGCCTTGAAAAGACTTTAGGGGCTTTGCTGGGAGCTGGAGCCAACCCAAGCACCCAGGTAAAGACAAAGAGAGCAAACGTGTCAGCAAGCAGCATCTCACCTCATGGGGACTGTGCTGAGCCACACACAGAAAAACCTTGCTGCAAGCATGCTGCTAGTTGTCCAAGACAGTGGTGATTACAAGGGAACCCAGAGTGGCAGTTCTGTCCCTCACAACCTCTCCCAGCACCATCCCTCTCCCATCACACTTCTCTACCCTGTAGCCATCCTATGAGTCATGTAAATCTTCTTCTTCAGCTTGCCAGACAAGCCTAATGAAGGGCTCTTTCTGCAAGCACATGAGCAAGAAACATCCCTCCTTCCTCATTTCCCTGTACAAAAAAGACTTAGTTTTCCCTGAAATACTGTGCATCAAGGAGCTGTCTCTTTGCCAAGTTATCAGGCATCTTGAGACTCACGATGGAGTCTCAAGAGCTGATAAAGCTGTCTGTGCATGTGGCTGAGGAAGTTCTGAGAGATGAAAGGCAAGCCACATATCCCTGCTCTGGGCCTCATTTCTACAATTCACAAGACTCACACAAGAGACAACAACGTTGGCTGCATAAATCCTCATGGCCCCGAGGAGCTCAGTGCAGGAGCCTGCTGACAGAAAAATCAAACTCTTCTTGTACACAGCACCCAACCCTCTGCCACACTTTAAAACAGACCTGAAATGCCAGCAGCCACGCTGACAGAGTCACAAGACAAAACACCGGCTGCTCTCTGTTTGCTCTCCAGGATGCAGCCACCAGCTTGTGTGGCTGTACATGCAGGGAGCATCTGCTGTGTGCTGAGAGTGCCATCAGCTCCGGGAGAGACAGGCACACACACACCCCCCTCACTAGCTACAGCCTTACACCATAAACACAAGCTGCTGCTCAAGTGCAATGCTTGGCTGAGCTCCCTGCCACCTCTACAGCACTCATATAGTTCAGAAACAGGTGGATTGCTGGGACAAAAGCAACCAGCCTTTATTTCTTCTACTGCAGAGCTGCTCCTGCAGGTTTCATAGCTGACAGTCACATAGTGCCCTTTCCCATAGGGTCCCCACGTGCAAGGAGGGAAGAATCCTTATCCCCATTTCTCAGGTAGAGGAAGACAGTGCTTTGCACATACTGTGAAGACTGGATTCCCTGGAGCAGAAAGGCAGGAGTCCAGACCTAGGCTCCTCCTTCCTCAAGCCAACCCTTCTCACTGCAGTTTTGGCCCATTTCTTCATGTGTGATCTCCCATGAACCTGGGGAGCGGGTCCTTTCGTATGGCCCTGACTTCACACTTGAATCCTGTTCTCTTCCTCTTTAATCCTTTGTCCTTTTTAGGTTGGACAACCCTTATTTCAGTTGTTCCATGCAGAATATGGTCTGGGAGGATTAGTGCTGCAATTACTTTTGCAGGAGTTTGTCACTATTATTTATGCAGCTCTTCTCTAGTGTGACCCATCACTTTCCTCAACCAGTGCATGCAAAACCCAGACTCAGAATTTCAGCTGTAGCTGCACCTCTGCTGAACATGGTCAGAGAATCACTTGGCAGGGTCTTACTGGCTGCACTGATGTTTGTCTGAGCCCATGTGACAGTGCCTTTGCACAGTTCCCTGCTCTGTAACATGAAAGTACAGTTTCACTGCATCTAGGCAAGGCAAAGGCAGATGGGAACTCAGGCAGGCAAGTGCAAGGGACACTCTCTGACTATATCTCCATTTATCTCTGTTTCTACATGGCAGGCAAAGAGGAGGTTTGAAAAGCATTTCCCTTTTCACAGTGTCCTGAAAGCGCCCCAGCAAGCCCAGCCCCAGCAGAGTTGCCTGCACCAGACAAAGAGCAGCAATGATTGTGGCTGCACACAATGATTGGAGGCAGCAGAGCCTGCATACATTTGACAGACAAAACCCTAATAGACCAAGCACACAGCGTGGGTTGACACAGCTGCCACTCTCTTGCTGTCTCTCTGCTTTCCACAAAAGTGCACAGTTAGTGCTTTGCTGTGAGGGCAGAGGAGATGCACTGTTGGCTGGGCTATGCCCCTTCCCTCGCCTGGGCTGAGCAGCCCCAGAACAAATGGGCGAGGTTTAACCTGCCCCTCTCCACCTCCCCTCACTGCCCTGGGGCAGGGGTTGCCCTCCCCAGTTAACACCAATCATCAGCACTGGTTTGACGCCACTGGGGCACTGCCAGCCTCCACAGATGGCCATGGAGCAGGGTTTTCATACAAGAAACAGTTGAAACAACAAAAACCCTGCCGAGGCTGATTCAGCTCGTGAGCCTGCATCCCATTAAGCAAGTCATTTTTTCCAGTTGTTCAGCACAGGAACCGTGTGGTCGGGTAATGCTTCCCAGGCAGTGGCTGGCCACGCTGAATCACCTCTCCCAGCCAGCCTGTCAGCAGCCAACTTACTCTGAACTGGACCAAAGTTGCTCTTTCTACTCTAGGAAACAAGTCCTTGTGAAAACAAGTCCTTGTGACAAGGACTTCCAGCCAGTTGAATACTGAAGCCACATTGGCAATCCACTGTGTTTCATCCACTAGCAGTCCTCTCAAGAGCATTGCTGCTGCCTTTTGATGCCGATGGAGACCTGCCCAGTGCAAAAAGTTTCTTAACATCCCCAGCTGGCACCTCTCAACATCTTGCAGACTCCACACATGGTCTGGAACACAACAGAGGTGGCTGTGAGGCCCTGTGGGGTCCAAAGGGCAGCACAGCTCTTGAGGAGTGTAAAGGAAGCAGACCAGCTGCAGCTCCTGCATATGGACCATCACACTCCAGAGCCAGGGCAGACAGATTAACACCACTTTTCCCCCTTTGTATCATGTCCTGGACTTACATTTTCTCACAGACAACTTCACACAAATCTAGTGCCTTTGAGACATACTAACTCAGGGCTAAAAATAATCTCAAAACCTAGTAAAACCTACAGCTGGTGGAACAGCTCTGAAACTGTTTTTCCTCTTGCTCACTGCTGGGTTTTTTGCTGTCCATTAAGTGATGCAGTCTCCAGACAGGACATGGTTTGTGCCATTCTGCATCTGTTATCCACAGAAAATGCTAGACTGAAACAGTCATCAGCTGGAAGATTTCAAGCAGGACTTCATAAGAAAGGAAAATATTTTTTTAAGGTGGGTAGATATCCCTAGGAACTCAAAGATCCCAGAGTACATTAGGAATGAAATTGCCATCGAAAAGGAGAGGTGATAGGAACTAAATGTAACTGCATCTTTCAGGGTTTGGCTGCCTTTGAAAATGTGTCCTTTAGTCATTTAGCTCAAGACACAGTTGCTTTTAATTTAGCTTGGGAGGCTTTGACTCAAGGCACAGCTCGTAATTACTACTGACGTATATGCTGCTCTCTGAAGTGAGGCACACTGAATTGTGAATTTTAGTAACAATAGGATAAACATTAACTGGGTAACCATTTTGCAATTGTTAAGCAAAGTCTAGAGATATGGGAGTTTGTTTAACAAAACAGTTCAGAGCAGTTTGTTGCAGCCCTGGACATACTTTCAAGTGGAAGTCATAACCAGGTTGTGCTGGAATCACATGAAGATGATGACAGTAGAATTACCAAACTGTTTGAGGGTTTGACCTCTGAAGCAGACTGATGAATGGTTTTGGATTGGAAAAGAAAGCTCTTTTCCACTGTGCAAACTCCTACTTGCTGGAAATATGAGGAGTCATGTAACTGGTAGTGCCAAATCTGATAGATCACGGAGCTGATCCAGAGACACACATACATGCTGGTTCCTTTCTGTGCTCTCACGCAGTTTCAGATGTTGACTGTGAAGCTTTGGGTGTCTCCTGGGTGTTTCGCCAAATACTAACCTTTATGGTCCTTCTACTAACCAAAATGGTCCTTCTCACTTTCACAAGACTCAGCCTCTACACCTAAAGATTTCTGCTGCTTTTTTTTTTTCTATTTTCTTTCACATTTGACAGTTTTCAAAAGCACTCATGTAATAAATGTTAACAGGCATTTCTGTACTGCAGAGTTTCCCTGAAAGCACCACCAACAGCTTGATGCTGCACTTTTGCACGTGTGATCACTTGTTATTGCCTTCCCTGGCAACTGTGCAGTACCCGTGCCATGGCAAAAAACTGGCCTTAGCTCCTCATGAAACACTGTTTGGGTGCATTTTGTTTTTGCCAGATTATGATGTTTTGAAGGATGAGTATCACATTACAGAACAGATAATCTGAAGCCAAAGCAGCATTAATCTTCCAGTGAATCCATGTCAACACGCTTACTCATGTCTCCTGGGTTAGGGAATGCAGCACTTTCCCTTCAACCTGAGGCCGGACCAGAAATACCAAAGGGGCACTGGCAGAAACTGTAATTATAAATGAAGACATCACAAAACCAGCCCTGCATAAAACTGAAATCATCCTCCAGCCTTGAGCTGGCTGCTGTGTTAGAATTACTGTATAAAAGAAGAACAAAATTTATCAGTATCACTGGGAGACATTACCCCTACCACAAGCCATTATAACAAAGCCATAAAGTGTTACAGTATGTGGAGAACCATGACACAGTAAAAAAAGCCAAACCAAAACAAAACTCAACAAGTCATACACACACAGAATTTTTTACTAAAAGAAATTAGAAACTTGGGTTTACCAATTTTCTGGAACAGGATAGGAAGTTTTTAGTGCACATGAAAAGGCACATTTTTAATTTTAGCTATGAACTACATAATATTTAAATACTGGCATATAAAGTGAATCACCTCAGATATTTTTCTTCCTTCAGACTAAGTATATATTTTGGAGATGGGCCATTGGCTATCCAGTAAACAGTGTACTTCACCAAATGACCCATTTCCTCAGCCAGACCATTTAGAGGGGATATTCATTTGCTTCCTGTAAGTAACACTTGTGGAAGAATTTTCCACTGTGAAGCAGGTCAAGAGCCAGCAAACAGCCCTGGAGCTCTGTGCAAAACCCACATGGCAGAGCAAGTCAGGAACGCTCACACTGAAGCGGCAGAGATGGGAAAGCTGGAATAGCACTGCCTGCCCAGCACTAGCTGGATATGTTTTGCTTGACAGGAGGCAGTAGGAAAGGTGTAACAGAAAGGTATTAAGAGAATCCTGGGGTTTTTTTCCTGAAACTCAAAGGCAGTATACTACATAATTGAGAGGACCTCCTATAGCAGTAGGCTTTGAGACCTGAATCCCAAAACCAGGCAGTGTCTGCTGCCCAGTGCTGTTATACCAGGCAAACTCATTCCTGTTGCTCTGCCCTTCCAGCAGCCCTCACGTCTGCTTGCTCTGTGGGGCCACTCTCACCCATTACTTTCTGCAGGGTTAGGTTCACATTAAAGAAAAAAACCAACCTCAAGTCCTTCCAGCTCTCAAGTGATACAATGCTAACAAGCAAGGACTTCCAGCACAAGAGCAAAGGCTTATGGTCTTCACAGCACTCTGTAAGGAGAATCACCAGAGTGGGTCAGGCTGGATCAGGCCAACAGTCAGTCTGTCCTAACCCTGTTCCTGGCACTGGCCAATACAGGACATCAAAAAAAGAGCAGGAGAAGAGGGTGAAATCGGGAGGAATTCAGTGGCATGTTTCTTCATTCACTTGAGGATGATGGAGAAGACCAGGACTGGCCCACAGATGAAGGTACACAACAGAACACTCCTCTGTGGAGGTAGTGCAGGTAGTAAAATCCTCCATTTCCACCTTGCCTGTACCCAGTGCTCTTTTTGCCACAGACAGCAAGGCACCTGCAGCTCGCTTTCCTTGTCTCTTTGAGACACAACTGGCCTCAAAGCACCAGTGTGTTTGAAAGGTGCCCAGTGCCTGACATACCAAATGCATCAGACTCAATAGCTATAGCCTGTCCCTCCCAATAGCTAAAGCCTGTCTCTGCAAGAGGTCCAAAGCACCCAGAAAACACTAAAACCCAGGTGAGCCCTCACATAAACCGGATTTCCAGACATCCAGGATTCCCAACAAATGTGCAAGATGTCCAGCTTCCCCTTGGATAAGACCTGTAGGTGGAAGAAAGGACAGGTCTAGAGAAGGTCTCCTGCTTAGAGCAGGGTTGGAATCTTGTTATTAGACCTGACTGAAAAATGCCCAGCAGACATTGAACAATATGACCTCAGAGCTCTCTGCCCATTTCTGGAAAAGTTTTGACAAAGTGATGATATGACACAAGACTTCAAGCCTGAGGTACTGGGAGGAGTGACAAGTGGGTGCTACTGTGGGAAAGCTTAGGAGCACTGTAAAATCCAACAGTACTCTTAAACTGCAGATGGAATCGGACAATTATAGCTTTGTACTTTCAACCAAGGACACCACACCTTGTCATAAGACTCTTTAGAGTGCTTTCTTCTGTCCCCAGAAATACTCTTTGTCTGCCTTGGCAGCTGGTTTTCCTCAATAAGCTGATCTCATGCAAGCTGTAGCCTCACTGGAGCTTGTGGTGTGGTCAAACATAATGAAAAACAGCCACAGCAATCTCTCACTGTGATCCTACAGGCTTTTGGGTGAAGATCTCTGTACCAGTTCAGCTAGTGACTGATGGGGTTCCTAAAAAGTAACAGCTTCTAGATCACTGGTGTGAGAAGGAGCTGGTAGCTACTTTTAAAACATTTTGAAGAGATGAATGCTGGCTATTAAAGTCAAACTTTTCTGAAGAAACATAACCTAAAAAAAAGATAAGCAATCATAAAATAGCAGCCCTCATGGCAGGGCATTAGAACTAGATGATCTTTAATGTTCCTTCCAACCCAAACCGTTCTAGGATTCTGTGAAAAGAGAAGAAAACATCAGTTTTAAAAACTACTTGTATTCAACTGTAGTTACTGTTGAACATCAGAGCTCTTTTGCAGCTTTGTTGTCTCAAACTCAGAGAGGTAAATAATATGCTGTGCTATGTTTGTTTGTTAGGACAAACAGAGGATATTATACATTCATTTAAAGATATAATCTTGAATGCTTATGAGGTGTTACTTGCTTAAAAGGAGAAAGCATGCATATTAAAGGAAGCCATATGTTAAAAATAATAAATAAAGGAAATACAACTGGACTGTCAGCAAAACTTGCATTACTACAAGAGAAAGGGCTTAAATCTTGAAGTCATTTCTGGAAGACTCTTAGAAGTAGAATATGGACAAAAAATTCAGGAATCCTATTCTCAGACTATTTCATAAGATTTGGTTCCTAACCTCCTCTTCACTGCCTTTTCAAGTATAATTTTTTCTATGTTAAGTGTCTTTTTGAGCAGTATTCTTCTATATTTCTTTAAAAATAATTGCCAGGTAACCATTCAAAGCCTCTGAAAGCTCTATGCTTTTGGAGATAATCCGGCTTTTTTGATCATCACAGGAGCAGTTATAATCAAAAAAAAGTAAAATCAGAGCCTGTCAATGTCCGATCAAGGTAAGAATCAACCTCACATTCTCACATCACTGGACAGATGAGTTTTATCACTTTTTTATGTAGACCCTTGTTGCCTCACTTATTCACTCATATTGCCTTCTGGAAGAAGATTAATCTGGAATATTTTTGCAAAAATGCAGTGTTTACATAGGGCTTCTTGATACAGTCTTTGAACCCACAGAATCCAGCTGGGTGTTTGCTGTCTGTGACATTTGCCATACGTAGTTTTGGAGACTCACATCAGTAACAGGAACCTGCAGCTCTCAGCATCTTGCATGGCCCTTGCTGAGCTGAAGGGCTCTGTCAGCTGGCAGAGCTTCAAAGTGCTGTTAGAACAACTTTATAGCAAAACTAGCTAATTACCACAGTCTGCAGCCAAGATGGGCTCTCATATATTATTATATTGTCAAGGAAGAAACTGTGGCATCCCTAAAGATCTGAAGAAATTCCCAAACTAATCACTGTTGTATATACCCAGTTACATAGCAGAACATTAAAACACTATGATATTTCAAAGCTGGAAAAAAAGAAGAATTTTTAAAAAAGAAAACCACTAAATATTTAACATCACAAAAATTCATTAAAAGGGATCAAAAGCAGCTTTAAATTTGACACCAGTGTCCTCCCACACACCCACCAAGCAGGAGCAGCCCCTTCACCACCAGCCATTGTCCCAGATCCCATCCATCAACATCTATATATGCCCATCTTGAAACAGCTTCTTCTTGAATCAAATGCAAAAGCTACATCACCAGCCACACAGTAGTCCCAGTCCTCTCTATTTTGGCTTACATAACTCCAGAAGGCAGCAAGAGCTGGAGAGCCTTGTCTGCCTGAACCATTTGCCATTGACCACCATATCTCTTGTCTCCCAGCCCCCTTACTCTTCACCAGGTATGGCTCACAAAGCACACTGCAAGAGACACATTTCCCCCAAACACATCAGCTTCACAGTAAAGGTACCTACAAATACATCACATGTAGCACACCTACAGGTGAGGGAAGTGTTAGAAGTCTAACTAGCTAAGATTGTGAAAAATTATGAAGTTCCAGATAAAAGCTTTTTTATTTGTTCTTAAACTTCAGCCCAGAACTGCCCCTCTCTCTGGACCACATTTCTATTTGTTTTTGTTGTTGGTAACTGACACATATTTATAGGCTGATTTTAGTATTCAGTAAGAACAACACATTAATGTTTCTCAACAGAAAAAAACCAAATCCACTCACAAAGACTCAATTTAACCAATCTGATTGACAGCTGCAGAGCATTTCCATAATTTTAAGACTGCCACATAGCCCTGGCCGTATCTTGAAGCCAAAATCAACGTTGCTTCCACAGACGATGGGGATGCAAGAGCCCTCTGTGGTCATACACCTTGATTTCCCCAGGCCACAGGACTTGCTTCACAGTTTCAGTTTGAAGGTTCAAACTTGCGTGCCCATTTATCTTCAGCACTTAAATTGTAGCCAGGCCTTACAGCAGATGCCCACTCTGAGGCTGGGTGGCATCAGAAAGTCTAGGTTGGCTGGGTAAGCTGTCCTAAAGGCTCTTCATGGAAAGCTTAACATTTAAAACTGGATCTCTTTCACTTGCTTACTGAGCAAAAAGGATAATGTTGACATTTGGATATTATATAATATTATATAATATCCAAATATATTATATATATTATATAATGTTGACATCCAAATGTTGACATTTGGATATTTTTATAATGGGCAAAGAGACCTTATGGTAGAGGTTCCACCTGCATGGTCAGGTATCTTACATCAAAGGGCACCACTGGGGGACAGCTAACAGGATCCCTGGCCAAGTTCATAAGGCATTTTGTATTCTTTGCATGCAGATCAAGGATCTTATGCTGTGAAACTCCCTTTGTCCTGTGGTCAAGGCTTTCCTTAAGAAACACAATGCCAGCTATAGCTATTGAGTACAGTATTTTCCCCAAGATAACTCCTTTAGGGGAGTTATTTGCTGCAACATGTGGGAACCTGCACTGGGGGAAGACAGAAGGTCTTCCATTTATTCTGACTTCAGCCCTGACCATCCACAATCCACCAGGAACACCAAACCCTAGGACAGCATATCTTAAAATCAGACACATCCAGCTGGGCAGACAACACACAGTTGAGCAAGAACCATACAACCAGCCCTAGAAGAGTGTAGAGCTGAAGCCGTGGAGCCAGGTTGTCTTGTAGAGGCTGGAGAAGAAAATGCTGCCCAGACCTGATGACCCAGGATGGCCTGGGAGAAGGCTGGTAGTACTACAGACACACAGGTTCCTTCTCGTTTTTTTAATTTCATTCACAAGGTTAAGGATGCTTGGTACTCATATTTACTGAAGATATTGTCCAGTCACTCCCTACCCAAGTGGTGAAACATTATTCTGTGCATACAAATTAATCCTTATTAGGAAGAACTTTCTCGTGTAAGGAACACCCATTGCTACTCTCATTTCACATAAAATGGGGCAAATTTATTTCTGCTTTTTTCTGCCCCATGACCCCAGTCTAAAAGGAAAGCAATACCGAATTGAAAAATTTGCTGTGAGTCACCTAAAGCACACCAGGGAATTCCCATCTTCAACTGGAGAGTAGAGTCGTGGATTTGCACAGAGACCCAGGAAAGGCACAGAGTTAGGGAGAAACAGGAATTCCAGCTGTTGTTGTATGCCATGTGAGCTGTGAGATGCAAATGGATCCTGAAGGACTGTGGGCCCATCTGCAAGTTACTTACCCTGTGCAGAGAGTGACTTGCTGCAGCGTTTGCTTTTCTGGCGAGAACAAACACGTACACAGTACAAACATGTAATAACCCTGTGTTATATTCCTTAAAAACAAAACCAAAAGCCCACCAAACCAGGACCTACAATGAAAACACTCTAATCTCACCTGTGCATGCCAGAGCAGGCTGGAACACAGACAGGACACCACTGGCTCACAACACAGTGCCATGGTGGGGCAAGGTTTGCTGCTGGGAGGAACTCTGAACACTCCAGCTGTTTTCACATTGCAAATACAGCACCAGAGCCCAAGGAAAGTGCTGGACAACTGGATATTAATTTACATCATGACATGCTGCAGCCAAGCAAGAGACTAGGAGGGCAGTGAAAGCAGGCAGAGGGAAGAGTTGCTAAAGGATGACTTGGATATGTTAAGACTTGAAAGTCCAGAGGGAGCCTCACCACTGAGTGTCCATCTCCACAGGGAACTGGAGGGGAGAGAGACAAAGCCTGGGAGTTAACAGGCTACAGAGGTAAGGCAGAGAACCAAAACAAGCTGCCTGCAACCAGAAACCAGTCAGCCCAGTTAAAGCTCAGATGAAGCTAAGTCTTAGCTTTAGACTAAGATTTACACTGCTTTTTCTCATGTGTTTCTGAGCCTACAGAAAACCTACCCAATTGCACTGTGTTATTTCTTTATAAAGTGAATAATACAGCTTAGCTTGCCTGAAACTAGGGAGGAAGACCAGCCTGGTTGATTCAGAGAATAGTCAAGGCTTGTGTGAGGCCACATCACATCAGCATTTCTCTATTCAGTGCTCTCACACAAAACACTGGAAATTTGTGTTGACTTTAACAGCGTTTATCTTGGTCATAGCTGTATCAGGTTGCTACAGGCCACAGGAGAATGAGGCAGGAGGAAACGTGATGCCTGGTGTCACATTGTGCTGTAGTTCAAAGGAAGTCGGCTTCTGTATGGGAGAAAGCAATTAGCTGGGAGCGATGTGGATGTCCCTAATGGCAGTCTGGGGTGGGAGCCTTGGGCTGGATCCCATTGTGGCTGGGAGGGCTGACTGAGCAGGCTAACAGTTGGCTAGCTAGGACAGGAAAAATAAACTTTCTTGTTTTGTACTTTTACCTCTCACAGCGAGAGGTTTTCTACTTAAACACAGTCAAAATAAGAAAAAAAAAATTTAAAACAGCTACCAGAAAAAAACCAATAGTGAATGAATCAGAGTTGCTAGAGAATATTCTTGGGCACCAATATAACTGGATGCAAAGGCAACTAACTGCAAGAGCAGCAGTCTCAAAATACGTTTTACAGGCCATGATGCAGTAGAGCTCACTGACACTGCTGACACCTCTAAACGAAGCACAGCTGCTGGGCTTACAGCACAAATTCACCTGAAGCAACATAAGGTCTGGCCATGGACTGTGTGTGTATTCATTTGGCCAGTTCCCGTAGCCTGTGGTGTCCTGATGAACTGGGGTGCTGCCTTACCTGCACTGACCAGCGCAGAGCCAGCTGAGGTAAGCCTGACATACTTCCCTGACAGACTTCACAGCTGCTGGCTTACCACAGTACCAGTCCTTTTATTTCTTTTGCCTGCTCAGACATGTTTTAAGTGACTTGCTGCATTTCATACCACTTCAGATGGGGCTATAACAGCAAAAGAAGAAACTTAGTAATACCTGGGACCAAAGACTACTCTGTAATCTCAGTGCAAAGCTCCTTACTTCATATATTATCTAAAAAGATTGCTCACAATGGAGAAGTCAGAGATTAAGTGATTTCCCTTTTCTTTCAATTTTCCTGAAGAGCTCCATGTGACTCCATCCCACGATGACAGACTGTACTTACTGTTGCCTCAAAGCACGTCATTATCTACCAGAGGGATTCAGTGTGACAGCAAGGGAGGCACCACAAACCCTATTTGAGAGAAAGGGAGACCAGAACACGGAGTCCCAACATCTCTTCCCCAAGGCCATCTACTGAAAACAGTGACCCTTCTCCTGGCAAGAGCGGAGCTCCCCAGCACATGCTGAGTCCCAAAGACAACAAAGGAAAAGCCATGCTGACAACTCTCCTCCCAAACTGGACAACTCCCTTAAACAGTGTTTTGCCAGCTGCACAGCCCTTGAAGATGCCCCCACTGCAGATGTCTGCAGCAGGCACACCCGCAGCTCTCGGGTGGAGGTGGGTGCCAGAGCAGGACTCCTGAGCTGCTCTGTGGCACCAGCAGGGCTGGAGGCGCAAGGCTGGCTTTGAACTGCGGATCAAGCACAAGCTGTGATTGTTCCTGCAGGCACTGAGCGGGAAATCTCGCTCCAGCGACCGGAAACGAGGCGTTAAAGCACAAATTACAAAACCTGCTGCCACAGGAGAGGCCTCCAACATATGGCCCTCCAAGCTGTGATATGATTAGGGGGCTGTGAAACACTTGTCGAGGGCTGGTCTTTGTAAGAGAAGCTTGCAAGCAGCATTTATAGGAAAACAGCTGCTGTAAACTTTGCAAGTCCAGCTGTACACAGAAGTTATAGCTATAAAAATATAAACAGTAGCTCCAAAACTAATTCATTTTGACTGAAGGAGGTTGTGCAGCTCCAGTGGCAGATCTGAGGGAACCTCTGTAAAAGCAGATGGTTCTGCTATGAAGGCAGGAGCTGGAAGAAGACGTTTGTCCAAGCCCCTCCCAGGCCAAGCCAAACAGAAGTATACCAGTCCTCCATAGATGGAGTGACCAGAGAGGATTGGTGCTGCCTTGGTTTAAAACCACCTCTTCAGCTACCCCAGTGCAAAGCTGTTTGCAGGTCAAGTCTCAGAAAAAATATTCCTGAAGTGCAGTTTCAGCAGAAGGGCCAGAAACTGGCATTTATTGCACTGTGCTCCTCTCACTTGGAAGGTGGTACACTTAATCCCTGAAGCTCTGCTGCCTTATTTCTGTTATCAGGGCTGCCAAGCAGCCCTTGGGGTACAGCCTGCAACTACTCCTCCACAACAGCTTCCCCAACAGCAACCAGGGCTTTTTGAGCTCCTTTAGACCCCCAAAACTGCCATCCCCAGCCTTGACAGGAGTACACCTCCTCACATGTCCATGAGGAGCACACTGCCTAGCTCCCTCTGGCCAGCTGTTCCTCATCTAATCTTCATGGGGATCATATTGCTTCAAAGAGGGGCTGATCTTCACCACTGGTCTGAAGGGAAGACTGTCAGCTGACAGCCAGTTTTCCCGAGGGTGGTTCTCCCAACCCTGGCACAGAGGTCATGTTGGGAGTGGAAAGACGCATGGAACATGAAGTCTGTTCATAGCAGCTGAGGTAGGTTTGAACTGTGGAAATGTACTCAGGTGGCAAAACATACTCAGCCCCAGGTGCCTGTGTGAGGCCGTGCAGCCAGGAGCTGGCACAGCACCATCACTCCTGCCCTGCGCTCGTCAGTTCAGGTGCACCATGGAAGGTGAAGAGGTCTCTGCAGGTGTGCTTTGCTCCCCCAGGCAGCTCCCTGGAGGGAGTGAATTCATCCAGACTGTGTCTGCAAAGGCTCCACTGCCAGGATTTCTTCTAACCTCAAACATCTGAACAACTAACTGTGTCAAGCGCTTATGTGCAAGACAATCAGCAACACCAGCACTTGCTTCTGATGTCAAGGTCATCTGAAGCCACACAGGTTACATGTGCTTGCTAGAGAGCTTGCAGGTCATGTTTATGTGGGGGAAAAAAAGAAGCAAGGACGAGGATGCATTTTGGGAAGGATTACTGAACTGGCAGAGAAGAAAGTGCAATTCAGCACTAAAAATAATGGGAAGGCAAGGAGATCCTTGGAAAGGTTCTCCTGTTATGCCGATGGTCACTGAAGAGGAGTCAAGAGACAGATTCCTACAGGAGCAAAGCATGCCAACACTTTACATAAATTGATCCCATGGGCACAAACACAGCTACTAAATGCAAAATGTTTGCAAAAACACAAGGTAAGACCCACAGGCTGACCACAACCTGTCCAAGACCTACTCAGCATGTCACACAGTCACCAGCACTCTGGGTTCACAGACTGGTGGCCTCAGCAGAGAGGTGATGGGCTAAGGACACCGCCATCTATCACTAGCAGCTCTTTGCACTGTTCTGTTTTCCAGGTTCCAATTCATTAGCTGAATTCACACCCTTACTGGGTCATTTTTTGTCCTTCACACAACACAGCTCCAACTCTGGTGGCCCCTTGCACTAAGGAAGAAGATCTTTCCTTTTGTAAGTTTCTGCACAACCCTTTCCAGGGCTTAAATAGGCCAGTGTTTTTCCTAAGCTCTAAACAAAAACACAGACAAACTGCTATTTGACCAGCTATGCAAAAAAAAAAATACCTCCTTCAGCAGGATATGATTTGTGGATTAAAGTTTTTTCCCTTGAGCTCCCAAAAATCTCTTCCGGCAGCTTATCACAATTTAGCTAACCCCAATCCTTATAAGACTTCTGTATCTCAGCATACCAAGGAAGGTCTTTGTCAGGGACTTTCCAAGAGCCCTTGGCAAACCTACTGCACACATGGCACAGAACAAGCTTCTGAGCTTCACAGAATGCCTGAGATGCCAGAGTGAGAACTGGGGGGTTTGATGTCAGGAACAGAACAAGTCTGGGCATTATTTCACTTTGAAATCTTTTGCCCATCATCTGGAACCTCAACACATTGTTCCAGAGGCATTGAAAACAGGGGGCTTCAGTCTGAGGTGCTCCTCACATCCAGACTTTATGTGGTCCTGGAGAGGTGGCAGCAACTCCCTTGAGTGGACTGGAACTGGTCAGTAAAACAAAAATGACAGAAAACTCATAACATCCCTCCTGCTTTCGAGCTGCTTCTTCACAGACTACACTTCCTTTACTCTCTGAGACATGCATGAACACAAGACTAACACATGTGCAGTTCAAGAGATTTATCAAAGGAAGCCATGAATTAGTTGGCAGAAAGCAAACTACATGCCTGCAGTAATGCCTGCACACAAAGACATTGCTTTTAAACACTGTCATGGGCTTCTTTGGTAATTTTGGTCTATTCACAATAGCACTATGTCATAGCCCTCTTAAAAACCAGAAAATATTATTATGTAATCTTAGCAGTTTCACAAACAGGACCACACTTATGAAAATACCTGGAGGTCTGGATAGGCTTTTCATTAGTATTTTCATTATATTAATCTAAAGAGCAAGATAAACTCCACAACCAGCAGAAAATGCATCACATTTGCAATGGAGCTACATATTGTTAAACTACCCAGAATTAGGTGCCGTCAGCAATTTGAGCTCTAGGAAAATATACCTACAGCTCCTTGAAAAAGTAGAGCATCACATACAAGGACTCGCTAGCACACACAGAGTTAACCTCTGTGTGCTGCCCTCTCAAACAGAACTGGTTTTGAGATGTATTTGTTTAAACAAGTTAAGAGAAATGTCAGGGGCCATTTCACCAACAGCACATGACGACAGCCTCCTTCCTCCTCCATCAGCAGAGAACAATCACACGCTGGGCACCAGGGGCTTACCGATGTTGAGTCAGAGCAGGAAAATCCATCCAGAAAATACATGCAAATGAAGGAAAGAAAAGACAGATTTTGCATTTTCTCTTCCTCCTATCTTCCCTCAAAAAAGGTGAGCTAATCAGAGACTGCCTCTCCTGCCCTGGCTGGAAGAGCCCGATGGAAGAATTTGGCACATCAACAACCTCATCAGTTTCCACAGCTCCCGTGTGGGTACTGCTAGTAAATTGGATATCTGGATAAATCCTAGCTAAGGTTAACAACTTCTGGTTATCTCAAAGCAGGAAACTCTTTTCCAGGAGTATCAGGAAACAGCATATTGGTCCAAGAATGGGCTTCTGCATAAAGCACAAGAGTTCTTACATCTACTCCAAGATGAGAAGCTCTGGACTTTCTCAAACCACATGGACAAAGCATGCTGGTGTTTCCTTCCAGCCACAGAGGACATAGAAGGCCCTCTTACTTCACCTTGTAAAGGACTCAGGGCCACAAGGCTTGTTAAGTGTTGGGCATGATAAGGGCCTGCAGACAATTCAATTTTTTTTCCACTGCTGAAACTTACTTGATTTTCACTTGTGAGGAAGGCACAGCACAAGGCTTCAATGGCAGTGCTGCTGCTTTGCCTGCCGTTCACAGAGGGATCCACTGCCTGTCAGAGAGGCTCCACAGCACCTCTCCAGACTGCAAATGGACAAACCATTCTGAAAACACCACCAGTCTCCTAATCCTCTCTAGTTTTTAAGAGCAACACTTACTCAAAACAAACTAAGAAAAGAAACAGCACTTCTGAAATTTCCGATTACACGTTTAACTTCCTATTTTCAGGACAGGATAAATAGCAGGTGAGATGCAGTGAGTTATTCTGGTCCAGCACAATTTTATTTCTTTCAAAAGACTTAGCCATAAATAACTGAGTACTCCCACATCTTCCAGGAACACCAGCCTGGCTCCAGCCTCAAGCAAAGGTGTCATACAGAGGTCACTCCTAAAGTTAGGAGAGTTCAGCTATTCTCATTAAGGAGAATAGAAGGTTCTACTAAGTCAGTAGTGGTAATCAGGGAAGCCCATTAAAACATCTTTCTTCTCACTGCCAGTGCAAGACTGTCTCTTGTTAGTGTTTTATGTGGTCAATCCCTCTTTCCCATGTATTTTCTTTAAACTTATTCTCCTAAAATTATTACAGTTGCTATTCTTTATGTACAGCATATACTCCAGAAGGAAACCAGCTGCTGACTAAGCCAGTAAAGAGGTACATTTGTGAGCCCATGTACACCAAAATGAGCCAGGAAGCTTTTCTCAAAACGTGACCCTGCCAAGATCCCTTGAGCCCTGAGTTGCCTTTCCCCAGCATGAGCACCAGCCACCTTGCAGCTGAAGTGCACTGAATTAGTGACAGGACAAGAAAGGGGAAATTTATTAACAAATGAATTCCTGCTATTACAAACCACTTTCACTGCACTACCAGGGCTTTTAAAGGTTTGTGGCAGGATAGGCCATCTTCTTTCCCAAGAGTGCTATTGAAGGCTTGATTTTCATGATTGCTGAGCTTTTACTGCGGCTCCCATTATCTGTGAGTGTTTAGCTCTTCTGAATCAACAGTTTGATGAGGGGAGGAGGGTACACACCCTGGCTCTCACTGAAGGCTCAAGATGCAGTCAGTGAGCTTCCGCTCATGTCAGTGAGCTTCCCATGGGAGGGGCAAGTGCAGGTACGTGCTTGGGGAAGCCTGTGACAGTGTCCATGGGGCTGCCCTGAACAGGGACGGGAACAGGCTGCACCTGCCGAGAAAGGTTTGATTCCAGATCTTGTCCTGGTACCTGCAGTTAAAGGCAGCCAGGAGTGGGGAGAGAGTGCCAGGTCTGGGGTGCTTTGGGACATGTCTGATCACAGCCTTCATCTGCACTGATCCAGAACACAAATGGAGCAACAAGCCGATGTGCTTGTGAGGGCTGGACCTCCTGAAGCTCTACAAAAGCAGCAATTTCAGCCCTAAATTTAATTGGCAAGAGGAAGATTTGATAGACATCTGCTTTCTGTTAGAAAATGTTTTAGAGAGAGAACAGATTCTTCAGAGGAATTCTCCTGCATCACCTACAGATCCTCCTTCTTATCTAAATGCAATATCAGCAACTCAGCTATTGATGCTCCACAGGGGTTTAATTATTTGCAAGAAATGACTGTTGGCTGCAGACAGCAGACAGTGCTGGGTTAGGTCCTCTGGGATTAGACTCCAGGCTGCTTTATGGCTTGGCATTACAAGGAAATCACCTGAAAATCAGTCTTCTTGTACACGATCAGATAAATGCAGTTGTCAAGCACAAAGCTGAAAGATCTTCAGTGGAGAAGGCAGAGTTACTTTTTTTTTTCAAATGTTCATATGAACTATTAAGTCAAAACGAACTCATGAACCCTATTCAAGCTCTAGTGTCTGCCAGACTCATACAGGCTTCTGTAGGAGGTCTGTCTGAACGAGGATGTTTTCAGCTATCCACCTGGGGGAGGGGGAAAAAAAGAAAAGAGGATTTTGTTTCAGTATAATCTAGTCCCACCACGTGATGCTGACTGACGTGTGATAAAATTTCCAGAGCTCAGCAGGTGTTTGGGGAGTGACTGCAGCCACCCATTCAACACAACAGTACACAACCACAAGAGAGGAGTCTGAAACAGCGGTCAAGGGAAAAAGAGTGTGGGAAGTTAGGTGTGAAGATGAATGATGACACTAGGTGAAACTTGTGCCAAACATGATTTACAGTAGAGATATTAAATTCTCTGCCTGGGTAAGAGCAAATTGATTGGTCCCTGTTACAGGTTACTTCTCCATCACATTGACAGTCACAGGTCTACACACACCCAGATACACTGGACAGCTGGCTGAAGACCCCAGGAACTCCAGGCCAGAACACAGCTCACACCACACTTTGTCCACTTCCTTCTTGCACATCATTGCTACTACATTCAGCAAAGGAAAGGGATTTTACTCCTTCTCTTTCAGAGATCCTACTGTCACAGAATAGCTGAAAATCAGCCACAGAGTGACGACACGAATTCAAGCAAACCAATTCTTTACTGGTTGCGTAGCCCAAACACCGATGACACAGGAGAAAGTTCCAGCTCATTGCTGACACTCAAACGCCAAGGCACCCACAACCCAGACCCTCTGGCTGTCAGACGTTTCAGAACGACGTACTAAATATAGTCCTGACCCTAAATATACCCCATGGACACTCTGCATGGAGTAAAACACTTGGCGTGCACCAGCTAGACAGATTTATGGCAGCAATGGTGTCATGTGCAGGATTAACCAATGTGTGCTTATCCAAAACTGCTACACTCCTACACAGGCTGCTGTGCTGCACAAACTCAGAGCCAACCACAGAGCAATAGGAACTAAAGCAGCAAGGTTCCTAAGGTCTAATGAGTACAAACACAATGACATTAAGGAGAATAACCTGGAATCAAGTTACCAGACAGGAAAAAAGGATGGATAAAGAGTTTCTGCACGTATGCTGGCTTTCCCCTTGGAAAATAAGGCAAGCATTGCTTTGCACAGCTCCTTCCTGACTCTCCTGGAGCTGCTTCCCAACACGCAAGCAGAAAGGCTCGTGCAGCCGCAGGCAGGAGGCACACCCCCACATTCCCAGCCTCCCCTCCTCCGTGGGGGGATCTAGAACAAATTACAAACTAAACATTTCCCAGCAAGACTTTCATATACCAGGAACTTCATGGTCAAAGGAGCACCACACTAACCTCAGAGTCTTTCCCACAGGAGCTGGGGATCGTGGGTTTATGAAAGCTGGGTCCTTTCACTTTCTGAGCAAGCCAGTTTTAATTCTTGCAAACTCTACCCACAGTATTACTGAAATTGGAGCAGCCTGGCCCAGGGGAAGCACATGCTCAGCAGCACTGAGTCTTGCTCCTATAAAGGGAAAGAACAAAACCAAATCAAAGAAACTCCTTTACTATAGAAAGTTGCACTTTGTCTGTGTACAAATATTAAATACTTCGGAAGATATCTCTGTAAATTGTTGTAAGAAACTTGCAGTTGAAAAATACCATAATAATTTTATTATTTTTGCCTGAATCCTCGAATCTTGTGCACTGTTCTATTTTCTAATACAAGGCAAAAAGAAACTAGAAAAAACCCACCACAAACAAACCAAAAGATCTGATGGGTGAGGCTTCTCCAAAGAAATCTGCAACAAAATGGTCTGACCAGCCTGTACAAGGGCTGCCCCAGTTTTGCCATGACTTGCACATACAAGGACTTTAAACCTGATTGCTACTGTAATGATGAATCATTGCATAACTGAGGCCTTGCAACCAAAGTATCCTTGGCAAAGGGATCACCCTCTACTGGTTTTTCAGTTCCCTGCTAATTTTTTCACTGCTGCAATTCCAATCCCCAGAGAAGGACCAGAAACACTCCATTGTAATGACCTAGCTAAACATGACTGTATTTATAGCATTATTATTTTCCCTTTTGTACATTTCGGAGTAAAGAGAGAGCAATCAGACCCCTTGAGGATTATATCCTAACATATCTACTATAAATATTTATCTGACTGACTTAATTTTAGCTTTACCTAGGTCTTTCAGGGACACACAGTGGGCCTTAGCTTGGGAAACCAGAGAAGCAACACAGCATGACCTTCTCATGTTCAAGCCACTTTTCCCTTACTGTGTCTGGGTCACGTTACCTGTGTGTAAGTGATCCAGTCCAGCCCCACAGCATCACTGCTTCTCTCAGAACTAATGC
Source organism: Pipra filicauda (assembly GCF_003945595.2). NCBI lineage: Eukaryota > Metazoa > Chordata > Aves > Passeriformes > Pipridae > Pipra > Pipra filicauda. Next base: position 2,978,569 of record NW_024104976.1, on the reverse strand, counting down.
CAGGGCTCACAGTCCCTGGTGGAAGCTGCATTTATTGCTGAACTTGCTGATGGAGAAGGTAGCATTTTCCATTTTACTTTAATGCTACATAAGACACTTTGCCATGACAATGAAAAGCCTGGCACTGCCCAAAATAGTATCACTCCAGAGAGGTAACTCCTTTCTGCCTAGTACAGTGTGTTCTCATGAGAGAAGAATGTTCATTCAGCTACTAAAATAAAAGAGAATTTAAATCCTGATCACAGGAACATCTTGGAAGTAAATTGCAAATCAGAATAACAACATACCTTCTGGAGCATGACTTGGATGTCTGCAGTGGTGCCTCCCAACACAGTTAGTGCCACTGCCCTGAGGATGCTGAGGTAGTCCAGCATGGTCTCCTCTCCTGTTAACAACAAATTGACCTTAACAATGAACTCGAGTGCTCACCACATGACAGCCAGGAGGAAAGATCAAGAAGGACTGTGATAAACTGAAAAACTAAGCAATATTTGAACGGCCTCAGATCTGCATCCCTGTGCAGCACTGCAGAGCTACCACAAGGCTGAAGAGGAAACCCCCCCAAACTAAGTGAATCACTCAGATTTGGACATTAGAGGCAACTCATCTGAGCAGAAAATGTAAATACACAAAGTAACCTTTGCCAAAAATAGAGTGCCTCCTCTCCTTCCCCTGGTTTCAGGGTGGAGACAGATTCCTCAGACACACACTTACAAGGCCAGTCACACGCTCTGCTGCTTTACAATGTTATCAGATGCTGAAAGACCAAACAGCTCATAAATGAAACAGCTTAATTCAGGAACAAATTTTCTTCTGTTTAAACGGATATTTTTTTTTAACTAATCTCTGGTTATTTCAGTACTCCCTTACACTCTGACCCCACAGGTAGGTCAGTGGCATGAGGAAAAGCCCAGGCTGTTGAAGCAGGAATAGTTTGGTTAAGTGGATTTGGTTTGTTTTGTTGCTAAAGAAAACATGGCACTGAGCTGCACCTTGAGTCACGTTTTAGTACATGAAATACTCCCACAGGCTGCAGATCCCCCTTGCTCTCCCTGCACAGGCCAATGTAGGACAAACTGGCTGACTCCCAGTCCACCAAGAGCCAGGAGGCACACGAGGGGTGGTGATTACAGGCACTGAGGTAGCCTAGGAGACATTTGGCTCCTGATTTGTGACTTTTAAATCCTTCCCTCTCCAAATAATCAGTGGAATTCTTGGTGTTCAAGGTGGTATGAGCGGCAGAAATTGCCACAGAAACTCTCACTGTGAGTTCTACCTACCACGAGGCCCACATAACCTAGGGATGATCTTTCTACAAGCAGATAAAAGTCCTGCCTAGTTCTGCAGCAGAAGTGTCTGGCACCTCCTTCTCACCCCACACCTGGCTGCCCCCTGGGCTGTCAGCAACTTTTGATGGGGCTTCACTAACTGAGGAACAGATTCAGGTCTTAAAAGTAATAATATTAAAAGCAGGTAAGATAAAATCAGTTTTGTGTTTCCTTTAAATGCAGACGTGCTTGGCACAAAGTCTCACCTTGCAGTTGTGTCACCATGGGGGGAGGTTCACTCAGTTCCAGAACCCAGGACAAGAAGCCAAGGGCGGAGTGGGGAACATTGTCACCAAGGTACCTGTGCCATGAAACTACATCCACACCAGCCCACTGCCAGAACAGCCCTGTCCTACCCCCACAACCCCCAGTGAACCACCGTGCCAGCAGCCTGAGGAGCAGCTGAATGAGAGCCCTCCCAAGCAGGGCAGTGAAGCAGAGCCTTCAGACCTCAGTGCATCCTAGACCCCCTTCAAGGGAAGCCTCCCCTGCCCTGTTCTTCCATGTGAAATAGGTGGCCATGGAAAAGAACAGTATTACAGGAGGTGATGCTGTCGATGGTGCCTCCTAAGCTCCACACACAGACAGCATCCTGGAGCACAGCCAGGATCACAGCTTCACATTCTCTGCTCACAGCAACTTTCATGGATCTAAGGGGACCCACATCTCCTCATGAACTGTTTCAAGCAGGATGCAAAAGTGGGTTCATCTAAAATACCGCAGAAAACAACATTTCCACCAGACACCATGCAGGAGGCATCTCAGCACCAAGAGGAGGGTGCTAGGTTGATGGAGCAGGGGTTAACTGGCTGCTTTGGCCACTCACCATCCCAACAAGCCCCAGGTTAAGTTAAAATATTGCAGAGGTTGCTGGAGAAGCTGTAGTGCTTGAGGGACAAGACAGTGCCCAACAGGCAAGGATGGGCATGGGGACTGTGGGATGTCTGTGGAGAACAGCCTACCTTCCAGCCCCCGGCTTGTGAAGAAACCACATCTGCAATGCAAATTGACTGTGCACAGGCAAGTTATAGTCCCAGACAGACTTGCAGGCCTGATCTTCTTTCACTTCTGAAAGGGAAACTGGGATTCTCACCATCGATGTTCATATGGTGAAAGCACTGCCCAGCAAACAACTACTAGAGGAGGGGTCAGACAACTATTTCAAATGCAATTTAACAAAGGCATCTCTGGGAAAAAATCCAAAGTCTTGGGGGTCCCCCTGCCACTTCCAAACTACCTGTCAAGACTCAAGCCACCATAAGAAGGTGTTTTGATATTGCATGTCCAAAATTGACTCCAGTATTGTGGATGGGAAACGGCTGCTACACGATGAGACCCAGTCAAGTCAGGCAGGTGACAGGGACAACTGCAGGTGGAAGATAACAAAGGATGTTCCTTAGGTGCAGTTTTACACAGTACCCTCAGTATTTGGTATCTAAACCACTTATGTGTATCCTAGAAGGTTTATACTCATGTGAATAACCTAAGCATTAAGCGACTAACTTACCTGTTCCAGAAAACAAAAAAATAACCAAACCTTACAAGCGCTGATACAAGTATAGATGTGTCAGATCAGATGGCAGTCAAACTTTCTGTAGAGAAACATGAGACACACAAGCTCTTCAACCAAACAAAAAGAGTTTAAACTGGTTTGTTGCTGGCAGAGCCGTGTGCAGTCCTGTGCTGCAATACAGCCAGACACCCACTCTCCAAACAACTAGCAGGCCTGCTGGCTTCTGCTGGAGGTTGCCTGCCACTCCCACAGCTCCATCAGCCCCAAAGGTTGTGCTAGCTCAGCTTTGGGCACAGACAGATGGGTTACCTGAGGTCAGCACCCAGGGACCATTCAGTTATCCCTTTTACTGGCACAACTGTGGCAGTGTTGAATGAAGGATAACATCTTTAACACACACAGTTAGTGGCTCTTTGGGGCTCTCTATGGCCTTTCTCCAACTGTGAATTTTTTTAAGGGGACTTTAAGCCTTTAACAGACCTCAAAGGCTCTCACCTCCCCTCTTGTACTGCCAGCAAGGAGCACAGGAAACCTTTGTACCTGCACCAAAGGTGAGTGAAGCAGAAAAGCCCCCTCAGCAATCTTGTGCACCAGAGCACACCAACCTCCAAGTGGTCAAACACATTATGTGATAAGAAACACCAACAGCCGCTGAATAATTTATGTGATAAACTATTTCTGGAGCATTTGATCAGCTCTACCGGCTACCATTACTTTTGCTGAATCAACAGCCCCCATCAGAGCATATGCTCCAGCAAAAACAAGCAGTGCTGTGACAGGTTAGGAGAGACATTTACTAAATTAAATGCACACCCTGCTCGCTCTGCTGAGCCATAACGCAGCACACACACAGAAATCCAGGCAGCCAAATGCACGCGCCTCCCGAAGCGGTGTCTGAGCATACACAATCTGTCCCTCCAAGGTTTTCCATTAACATACCCACATGTAGAGCCATAAATCAAAATGAAGGAGAACAGAGTGGGCTGGCAGAAGAGCAACAGAAAGAAAATACATTGCAGGCCATTTTGCAAAAGGTGGTGATTAACTATTGTCAGTTAAAAGGAGCGATTCTGCACCTTGGCAGCCTGGGGAAGTGGAAGGAGGTTGGAGAGAAAAAAGGTATTTAGTTGCTCTTGAAAACAGAAACAAACATGACAGCAATTTTTAAAGAGATTAAAACCATTGCTAAATATGCACTTCATTTCAGAATTTACCACAAACAGAATGAGGACACCAGTACTGATTTCTGTAGAGGAATCAGAGGACCCAAAGCAAAGGAGGGGACTGCAGTAAGCACAGAAAAGACCCTGGCAAGAGGTTGCTCTGCACAACTGCCCTGGTACCTTCCTAAGGCTGCTCAAAGAGCTGCAGTGGCACAAGGGTTGCTCACATCCACACAGGATGGAATTTCAGTGAGCTAACCCTTCACTTCAGAAAATAGTGCCTGGGATTTGCTGGGGTAAAATGATCAGGTTTTTACTACAAACATTCCCCAGGGATACCCCTCACTTCTACAAAATCTGAAATCCTTCCCTGCCACCACCTTTCTCTAAATGGCAGCTGGGGACCACTCTTCTTCTCATATAGAGTTGGCAGATTTTCAGAAAAAGAAAGAAAAACTGCCATGAATCGCTGCTGTGGGACAGATGACAATGCCACCAGCACTGGGATTACGAGACTCCTTTTGCCAGTGGAAGAGCATGCCTAGTAGACAAGCCCCCATACTTGCACCCAACTCTGTGGAAGCACATCTGTGGGATCATCTTGCAGATCTGGCAAAAAGAAGTCACTGCTTGTTTTCCCAAAGGTGCGTGGATTTGGACAAGAGGAATCTCAGCACACGCTGGGATCTTCAGCTCAAAACACAAATCCCACTCCTATTTGGTGTTAATAACGCACAAACTCCCAACTCCCAGAAGACAATCTCATTGTCTATCCTTGATCACGCCGAGGTGCACGAGGGTTCACAAGAAGAGCCCGGCCCAGCAGGTTATTTTGGTGTGGTGAATCAGTTCACCGGGCTGCCCGGAGCCTGCCAGCGCGCATGACGAGGCAGGAGAGCTGCCAGCTGCCCTTCAGCTGCCAGAGCAGCTCCTATCTGCACAAACACTCTGGCACAACACCCACTCTCTATCTGGCAACAGCAGATTTTACACCGCTCGACGCTGCTGTTAAATACAGGAATCATTTTAGAGCACAACAACAAAGTCACACATAACAGGTTTAACCAAAGCTGCGTATTTTCCTGCTATGGAAACCGGTCACAAGAACCAAAAAGCTGCCCAATGACAAGAATCTTGTGTGCTGCTCTCTCCTAATCTGCACTGTTCCCTTCTGAAACCCTAAAACTGATGAACGGCGACATGGACTAGTTACAGCTGGCCCAAAGCAGCACTCTCAGCTTTTCACATCAAAGCTCTGCCAATGCATCAAGGTCACACCAAAGCACAAGGATATTTCACCTCCCACCTCCAAATGACCTCAAGCAATGTGCAGCCTCTTCACAAAACAGACTCCCCACATACAGACAGTCAACAAAACTTTAAGGCCTTAGGGCACCTTTTCTTTTTTTTTCCAGAAGAAGGAATAATCCATGAGTCCAAGCAGAATGGGAGCTGACAAGACTTACTTGGTGGTCCACAACTGAATGAGAGAGACACCATCACATTTAGAAAAATGCTCAAAAAGCAGCTATGAAAATTGCAGCTTGTCCTCGTCTACAAAGAGTAGAAAATGTACTGACTGAAACTAACAAAAGGTGAGCTGGGACTCAGAAAACCTTTGGAAAACTGGGCACAGCTAAGCAGCACAATCATCACTGTGAACTTACAGGTTAAATCTGTCAGAAGGGCTTACATGAACTTTACGCTGTCTTTGAGCATGGAGGTCCACGTGCAAATGTATTTTCCTATGAACTTAAACCCACTGGTGTTTCATGGCAAGAACCCAAGGACTAAAGCCTTCAGTATTATGTACTGCAGAATTTTGGCTTTAGAGATTTGCTACTCTACATCTCAGCAAACATTTTCCTGCTCTCCAAACCTTTGTGTAAACTCTTTATAGGGTTTGTAAGCTATGCTCCCATCTAACACCAGCCACAATCTGGGTTTCAGAGAGGCTTCACACACAGGCTAAACCCCAGCACTTTCACACACTCACAGGACCCTTCCCACAAACCATCTTGGAGCGGAATAAAACCGCTCCTTGTCTGAAAAACACTTAACAGACCATAACTTATGCAACAGCCAAGCATTTCATACGTGGAGAAGTGCAGCCCTGCCTTGCAAGAGCAGAAACACAAGGCGAGAGCTGAGCTGTCAGATGGAGCGATAAACAAGTGACTGACAGGGGAGGACTCGCACGTGTGGGACCTGCACGGGCCAGCAGGGCACGGGGAGCCTCCTGCCCCAGCACAGGTTATCCTGCTGTGCCTGGGGAGCTGCACAGCTTGGGCAGTGCAAAGGCACAGCAGACGTGTGTGTGTGTGGAGATACGTGAAGTATCTCCTGCTGCTGTTGTTGAATATGAATATTTTTTCAGCCTAAATTGCATTAGTGTGTATTCTAACTTTTTTTTTTTCTTTTTAATGCAAGTTTTCAGTTTATTTTACAGCCTTCTTTGTTACCGGTTTTAAAACACATATATTTATATGGTTTAGAAGGGGCCATCTGGAACCACCATTTGAAAAACACATCCTTCTGGCAGACAACTTGTGTACTTCTGAGTAATTAGTGTGTGTTTATAGAAAGCCAGGGCATGCCTGGGTTTTTTTATTTGTGAGCCCACTCTTCATTAATTGCCGTATTTCCCAAAGATCAAGAAATAACTTTCTGCCTCTCTCGAACTCAGCTGCAACAACCCCCTGAGTGTGAGGCCAAGATACAGCACACACTACAAAAGGCTGTGACTCATGTCTTCGTTCCCTCCCACACCTTCTGTGCACCTCCTTTGCACGGTCCTGTTCAGCTCTGCCCCAGGGCAGGTGGCTTCCTGCAGACAGGCAGCTGCAGATTCAGACAGCCCCAGTTTCATCCAAAAAGCCCCTCTGCTGGATTAAACACCTGCTAAGAGTTCTGCATTTCCCTGCTTCCAAAAAAACCCCCAACATATTTTCCCCCTCTATTTAATTTCAGACTTCCTTTAATTTTAAAGCTTTTCAGGTTTTTGAAACACCCATATGACCTGATGTAAGAAACACCTAAAAGCTGGACCCCTTCAAGATCAAAGGCCTTCAAAAAGCCAGTTTACCTAAAATCTCTAATAACCTTGGAAAGCTGTATTCTTTTTAAATTTTACGGTCACAGTGTGCTGAAAAAAATGTGTTTGCTCAGAGTTCAGCCCCACAGCATGTAATGCATCAGACTTCAACCACTCCCAGAGATCCCCAGCTCAAATGTGACACCTTCTTAACTGTGTCAAGAAGCTCGAGCCCTCATTTCTAGATCCCTGGCAATAGAGCTGATCTGCCAGCACACCTTGGATGATGTGTAACAACAAAAACCTGTTAGGCCTAGGAAGGTCTGAAAAGATTTAATAAGATATTGTGAAAGGAAGGCAAAAAAAAAAAAAAAGGAGGGGGATAAAGAGAGGCTGAAAAGGAGTTCACAAAACATGCCTCAAAATAATTTCTTTCCCTGAAAAAAGCTTCCTTCCAGCTTATGTGGGAATTGTTTTTCTATGCAGTCAACTCTATGTCAGATGCAAACAACTGTGATATCCAGTGCTACATCCAAAACTATGAACTGTCCCAAGCACCCAGGTCAGCTCTCAGCCTTTTTCAATATGCAGCATGAACTCTTCTGCACATCCAACAGAAGCCTGTTCCCAACCTTCCAGCTTTTCTTAGGTGGTGTGGATCCCTTGCAAGGAAGTTCAGAGACAGAAATAATTTTAAAACACTGCTCTACACGACCGTGTGACTTATGCAGAGGTGTAAGTATTTCTAGGGAACATACTGCAATCACAATGCAGTGCACATTTATATAATTCCCATGATGTAAATCTAGAACTGCCTTTAATAAATGTCATTGCACATGTATTAAGGACATTTAAATGACATGAAAAAGCTCAGATAATCCTGCTTACTCAGAAACTTTGCTGGCTAACCAAAGGGAAAGTTGTCCTAAGAAAAACCAGGAGCAGAGGTAGTACACAGCCACGGAAAACAGCAGCCCTGAAGTTCAGTAAAGTGCCAAATTACAGAGTGACTCAAGTCTTCAAACTGGCAGTGCAGCATTCATAGATTTATTTTCCCCTATATCTAGTAATGTCATGCTATGGCAGGACTAAACCTTAAGACAGACAACCAGATACATGGAGCTGCCTGCTACATGGCAGCAGCTACTCCAGGTTTAGTGTTTGAAAAAGTCTGAGAGCCAGAATAATCCTATTTAGTTCCGAGAGATCAAACAGGATTTGTAAAAGGGTAACATATCCACAGATTAGTGAAATGTTCTCAGTTTAAACGTGGTCACTTTGCAATCATGTTCAGAAAGTATTTTCATCTGTAGATATAAGGAAAGTTTTTGCTCATGTCCAGAGACACGATATATATCCATATATCCATATATATGGATATATATGAAAAAAACAGGAGTGGTATCCATAAAACACCAATCCCTCCTTATCTACCCCTCATGAATTTTGACTCCCTCACTCATACAGGAAGGTTCTCCCACAGCCATATGTACTATCAACTAAGGGAACACACCAACAGAGCACAGCATCTCTTTCTCAGCACAGAACAGCCCATCAATATGCTCTAGTAATCAACTTTTCTAAACAAGGTTTTCTTCAGGAGAAAAAATGTAAGGATACTATCAAATTATCAGTTGTTTAGACAGACAAAGTCTGTGCTGATATTATCTACAATTAATTCATAATGAACTTAATGCCCTGATGCACTGCCTCACAGCCAGCTCAGCCATAGAGGGGTGCCCTCACTGCAGCCCACAACTGCTTGGAGGAGGACAGTGGGTGAGAGGGGCTGATCCCTCTGGTGACCAGTGACAGGGCACGAGGAAATGGAGCAAAGCTGTGTCAGGGGGAGCTCAGGCTGGACAGTAGGAAAAGGTTCTTCACGCAGAGTGGTTGATCACTGGAACAGATTCCCCAGGGAACTGGTCACTGCACCAACCCTGACAGACTTCAAGAAGCACGTGGACAATGCTCTTAGTCCTAGGGTTTAAAGTAGTCCTGAGAGGAGCAGCAAGTTGGACTTGACAATCTTTATGGCTCCTTTCCAGCTTGAGATATCCTATGATTCCATATGCCAAACCATACCTGCAGCAACAGCAATTACCTGTTTTGTAGAGCTTCCCAGAGCTCATTGTTGACAAGGTCCTTAACAAGGTTCCTTAGCTATGAAACTTCCAAGTCTTTGCTCTTAATTCTTTGTGCTCTGCCACTACTATGAAACTACCAGTATCACTCATTCAGCTCACAACAGAAAAGCCTTCACCCAAGGCAACTGTGAACCAACTGCTTCCAAAAGAAAATGTAGCCCCCTTAGATCATGGGGAAACAGAGCTCAGTGGACTGAGCTGACTGTTTGCAGCATCAAACCACCTGAAGGGCACAAAGGAACCCTTCTGAAGGAGTTTTCTACCACACTCTATTCCAAAAGCAAAAATGAGCCACTTGCCAGTGGAGATCCTGGGAAAACATTACCTAACTGGTTACAGTATACACAAACGTAATTATCAACCAGACAAGCACCATAAATAACCTGGATGCACAGATGCTACTTCTGTGATAAGAATGGGAGCAGTTAGAGCTGCAGAAAATTCTGGAGCTCACTCAGCCACTACAGGACAGCTTCTGCTCTTTGAATATTCATTCCCCCGCCCCATAATTTTTTCATCCCACTGGAATTAAAGATATTTAAAATCAAACATTGATATTTCAATATCCATCAAACACTTTTATTTACAGGAACATCCTATCCAGCATGCCTATAGAGTAAGGGCAGCCAGATAAGTCAGCTGGCTGGCAAGATAAAAGTCAATATTTTCCTTATGTATTCCCACTATCCAAGACTAAACACAACTGCAAGAGAAGAAGGTGTCTTGCATTTAGCTGGAGATATAATCCCATAATGGAATACTTTGAGTCAGTGGATAGCAATGCCTTAAGGGTGCCGTACTCAGCTGGGCCTCTTCCCTGACCTGAAGGTTCCAGAAGCTCATGGAACATCCCGGTGCCAGAGCTGGCTCCCTCTGACAGGGCTGAATTCCTCACCCTGGGCTCGGAGGGCCCTATTCAAACCTGCCCATATGGCAGCTGCATTGCTGATTCCTGGTTTGTTTGGCTAATTTTTGCAAAAAGTTTCAGTACAGACCTGAAGTGAACAGTGACTGTGACCAGGCACAGTCTGTGAACTGGACACTTCACTGGGTGCTGAGATGAAGACCAGTTTGTGCTGGTAACTTTAGAGAACACATAGCAATAAATTCCTGTATTTTCCACTGAAGATACTTATTTATCTTTTTCTTCCCTAGCATGCTTCATTTGCACATCCTACTTAAAAAAGAGAAAAGTTATTTCCTCAGGGAATCTGATCCTCCTCTTACCTGAAGCAAGTGTTTTGGTTTTCTAGCAATGCCCAGTCAGGCAGTGAGAGGTCAGGGCTGAGCTGGTGCTGCCACTGTACAACATACCCTTTATACACCCTCATTAGATGAACACACAGATTTTTATATACTTGGAAAACGGATAGCAAAAACTGTCCTTGAGTGAAATAAAACTATAAATTAGACCCACAACTAAAAAAATACTGTGGATAAGGCTAAGTTCATTTAAGTGACTTTAATTACAAGATGATTGTTAAACTAATTTAAGCTGAGAAAACACTTTCTAAAAGTCCACATTTAAATAAGACTTTAAAAGAGCAATTTACAAAAGTCAAGAGTGTAAAAAAAATTACTTCTTTTCATCTTCGTAATCCACAAAAAGCCTCATTTTTGGAAGCTAAAGGGGACCACTTACTTAGTAAAGGCTTAGTCAGCATCAAACTTATCAAAGTGATTAAAACATTTTCACTCTTAGGAGTGTAGTAAAAATAAAAATAGCCAACATCTTCATTAAACTGACATAGAAGCAAACACATTACCAGTGAAATGGTGCTGTTTCCATATGCCAAATTTGTTGTTTAAGAGGTATCTGGGAAGCTTTTAAGTTAAAGTACAGCATGTTACACCCATAATGAGTCCCTTCCTAAACAGCTGGCTTCTTCCTGAGAAGGTTACAAATGGAGAGCAGGTAACCTCAAGTAAGGAACCAGTCTCCCAGCAGAGGTCTAAACTAAGAGGATTACAGGGTCAAAATTCTAGCAGATGGAGAAAGGTTTTATCTGCACATTAAAGAGGCACAGAAACTCTTAGATAATAATTTAATTATAGAAAAAAAGAATAGTTTCTCAAGCAATCAGACTTGCAAGTCGAAATTTTTCACTTTGTTTTCTTACTTGCAAATGTCTAAACTGCAGTCAGCTGCTCAGCAGTACACATTAACACACGCAGAGCTCTGTCCTACTGCAGCCAGAGCGCTTCCCATCCCTTCCAGGCAGGAGAAGTGGAGGTAGAGTATTGTGACAAACAACTGTCCTAATTAAAGAGGACAAAAGCAAGATGTCCAGGTTGAAAGCTCTAACTCAAAGAACCAGGGAATATCACGAGCAAAGCGCTCACTATGAGGTACTTTCACCCTTCTACTGTTTTATAAAAAAGCAGAATTCAGCTGGGCAGGAGAGAGATGGGGAACAGTCCTTCAATAACTACCAGCTACTTTATTTCAGCTTACATAACACAAATCCACATAATCAACTTTGCACAGCATCAGTCAATGATTTTGTTTAAAGAGGTGTTCAGCTACTTCCATTTTCTCAACTTCTTCAAGTCATATCCAGGTTCTGCAGGACTGTGTGAAAAGTCAGTCAAAAAGGCAACACAGAGAATGTACGAATGCTCCTTCACCAACCACAGAAAACACATATGGGATATGTCATCCTGGAAACAAAGTGTGGAAAAGTTCAGGTATTTCTTCCAGCATTTCCCCACTTCACAACTGGTATTTGATCATCAAATAAGGTGTTTAGAAACAGTGTAAAAGCAGCAATGGACATTCTCCTCCTGTGACTTCCCAGCTTAAAAAACCCATTTATAAAACCAACCAGCAAAAATAGGAAATAGCACCATAAGAATTATATGAGATTCTGAGACACTATTATTAGGTTGTATTTTTGCATTGTGGTTCATCTCCCCTTTTAAAGGATACTTTCATCTCTGCTGGCAGAAATTACTGAGTTGATGAAAGGAGTGCTTTTACTCTGACATTTACATCACTAGCATGTGCCAATTCTTATTATTTTTGTTGTTTATTATTATTAATGCTCAGGGAAAATGCAGATTTTCATTCTGGGCTTCAATGCATGAAAAATAAATGTCTTCTGCGATCAGTTAACTATTCTAACTGCATGGACTTCACAGTTTACTCAAACGTGGCAAGAAATATTTTTAGCTAGCAAAATATACCAGCATAGTAATGTGCTGTCCACTGTAAACAGGAAGTAAGGAATATCTAGGGAAAAAACAGACTTGTACTGTACCACTGTATGTTCTTCCAATCCTTCCACACAGACAGCAAGCTAAATCACCATACCCCTGTCAGACAAATTTATCATTTAAGCATTTTACAGAGATTAGCATGGTTTCTCCCAATGAACTCAGTAAAGTTATTGACCCATTCACTTGAATAACCAGTTACTACAATTTTCAAAACTTAAATGTGCTGTGCAAGATAAAAACCAGCACTGTGATGATCCCTGGTGCAACATGTGCTGCAATAAGAGAAAAATCTTATAAAGTAAAAGGAAATCAAAAAACTTCATTTACACCAAAAACGCAGACTTTGGAATTTTCCTTTATCAAAATAACCCCATTATGGTTACTTACAACTTTGCCCTAAGAGAACTGTACAATATATATATAAATATATGTATAAAAAACAACAACAACAAAATCAACTGCTGTTCTTCCTTAATATTAATCGTCATCTTCTTCCTCTTCATCGCTGATCACGTATTTCTTATGCTTCTTACTTGCTTTGTCATCATCATCTGCTTTTCTCTTTCCAGAAGGTTCACCCTCCTAAAGGTAAAAAAGGACAAAAATAAACCACCATATTGAAGCTAAAATTAGAAAACAAACTCAGAAGAACAACAAAAAGACCTCAAAGCCCTTCTTGTAAGAAAAGCAAAATTACCAGTTCTGGGTTTTCCATTTTGGTAACTGAAATACTCAAGTTCAGCCACCACTGTACCAGTGTCAAAGCCCCCACCCCTGCAGCTCCGCTCACCTCAGTGGACCTGCAACCACATCTGCCTCAGTCTGAGCTATGGCATGGGCAGTCTCTGTCATAATCTGGATTTATAATGTGCAATATCATTCTCAGCAAGTCTTACAAGCATGGTAACTTGGGTAACTCCTCAAATTTGCAGTGAATTTTCCAAGAAACACACACATTCCCCTTAGGCAGCCATTGTAGCTTTGCTAAGTTTTGAGACTATTTATACTTACATGCCCTAAATCAGAACTACTGAAGCAAAGAAGAAATCCTGCAAGTGGGTAGGCATTTTGTTCATTACAAAACCAAAACCACTCTCTGGCATAAAGAAAAAAAATTATGTGGAACCACTTGTACTCAGAATCAACACCAGTTTACAGTCCAAGAAATATAACAGTTTATGAGGTGTCAAAGGGCTGGTCAAAGGAACTCAAATCACTGAGTTAACTACCTGTTTGCAAGTAATAACATAATGACTTTTATAGACTGGATGTTCCATTTTTAGTCCCTGAATATAAAGTTAACATGTTGATTTTTTACTCCACATACATTTACACCAGTTCAGTTTGAATCATCCTTCCAAATCACTAGTTAGTCATGAAATAAAACACCTGAAGAAAAGTACAAAGATCAGTGTTTACAGAGCCATTGTGCTGTGGGCTCTCTTATATGGGTCTGAATCACGGGTCAGTCACCGCCACCACCTGCGTCTCCTAGAACGCTCCATCAATGCTGCCTCTGCACAATCCTGAACATCCACTGGTCAGATTATGTAACTAACACGCCTGTTCTAGAACAGCAGCAGTCACAAGTATTGAGGCCATGTTGCTGAGAACACAGCTGTGTTGGGCAGGGCACGTCTCAAGGATGCAGGACCACCGCCTCCCTGAGATCTTGCTTTATGGTGAACTTGCCACTGGTTGCCGCAAGAGAGGAGCCCTGAAGAGGAGATATAAGGACTCCCTGAAGCAACATCTCAGCCTTGGCCACATTGATCACCATCACTGGTCTACCCTGGCCTCCAATCGGGAGGTCTGGAGACACACAACCCATAACGCTGCTGCCTCCTTTGAGAACGCACGCGGGATCACCATCGAAGAGACAACACAGAAAGAATCGTATCCTGCCAATACCATCCAAGGAGTCTTTCTGCTGTGCCTTTTGCAACCAGTCTTGTCTATCGCGCATTGGCCTCTTTAGCCACCAGTGCACTTGTAGCAAATGTGGGTAGAGCCCTTCCCAAATCCTCGTTCAGGAAGCCTAGCCATGATATTCATGAAAAACTCATCAGTTGTGACGTGAAGAACACGTCACATGAATTGAGTGGTAACTCAATTATTGCTTAAAAAGATAAGTATCTTTAAAAATACTCATGTCTAAGCAATCTCATCCCTTTTTCCATTTGTCAGTTTTGGAAGTGGAGGGATTTTTTTGGTTTGGTTTGTTTTTTTAAAGCAACTTGCTTGGATTTTAAGAAGGATCAAAGACCGAGTTTCAGAACTTTAATTAAAGCTTCAGAACTCTAACGAGTAATTATTTATCCAAAAGCATTTTATTTTGTATTAATGCATGAAGTTAGTACCATAAGAATGTCAGTTAGGAAGGAATTTTAAGCATGGAAACCAGAAATTAGTAGGGGTGGGAATCTCAGTGATAGCCTCTTCCTCAAAACAAGCATTCTCTTGTAATCTAGCTGGGCTATTGTTCAATGAGTCATCTTCCTGTTCAGCAGAATACCCCCATTAACAGTGAAACTACTTGCTGTGTGGTGATAAAGTGTATTAATCACAGATTGACATTTACAGTAATAGCAACAAATTGTTATCAGGACAAAGATTTGTGCTGTGTTGTGGACTGACAGCACATAAAAGCATGTGTGTGTACAAGGAACTCAGTCATTCACATATGTGGATATGTATTACAAATATCACAGTTCCTCCGTGGCCCTGAAATAAGTACTTACACATGGCTGGGCTTTCTGTAACACTGTAGCACCCCTCCATGGCCTGACAGGAATATTACCTTCAAGTCGTGGCATTTTAAAATGGAGGCTATTGTTCCTCGAGCAGCAGAGTAATGCTGTTGACTAGACTTTTTCTTCTGAGAGAAGGGAATTGCAAAGTCCTGACATCGCTGTATCACGAACTAACACCTGGTAGTGTCTTACAAATAAACAATTCAATTTCTACAAACACTCACAGAGCTCACAAAATTAGTTTTGTCTACACGACTCACTACTGTGGTCTTCAGGACTGTGGTTGTATTTTCTGAAATATTAAAATTTCCTAATGTATAATAAAAAGCCAAAATCTATGTCTTTCAAAGAAAAATCTAATTTTTACTCCTGCTTCACATTACAACGCCTATTAGTGCAAATACTCAGGTGACAGTGTAAGAGGAGTGTCCCAGCATCAAGAACATGCATTCAGAATGCAGCAAACACCCAGAGGCTGGGAAGTGAGGGATTCCTCCTGGGGAGTTTACAGGAAGCACAGTATGGAAGCGAAAATGAGAGCAAGCTTCCTCCTTGTGTAACACTGCAGCGCTGCACCAGCAGCGACACTACCTGAACTAAAAAAGACTCATGTGATAATACCCAGCAGTGATAAATTACAAACTAATAAAACACAAATTTAGATGAGGAAATAGCACTGCTGCTGTAGCTGCAGTTACCTTGATCATGATCCAGTGTTTCGGATGATACTTGGGTGATGGATAATGTCTTTTTAGCAACAGACATTAAGTCTTTTTAACTCAGTTTTTTAACTCCTCTATTTAAAAAGAGTAGAAATACTATGTAAAATGCTTCCACTATTTCCATAATAAACAGGAGAGGACCATGTAGCTTGGACAACACTGCACTAGGATTCTAATATTAAATCCTCTTACTCGTTGCATAATTTTGGTAAAGTCATTTTACATAACTGCATAAATTTCTCCATCTTGAAATCAGCAATAACAATAGGGACCTCCTTTGGGAACCACTCATGTCTATGAAACAATGCAGTGTATAAGAAACTGGTGATTAATTACCATGGAAAGCATGCCAAGTCAAATAATACATTTATCATGGCATTAATGAAAACTACCAAAGTCTCAGCTTTAAAAATCAGATTTAGCACTGAAATTTTCCTCATCAAGAATGAACAGCTTAAGAACAAAGTCCCTTTCTTACCTCATCACTATTAAGTTTCTTTGCCTTGAGTAGTCTTTGGGTTTTATCTTCATCTGAGCCCTCATCACTGTCTGAAGAGTAAATTCTAGCACGTTCCTCTGCAGAGAAAAATAGAAAGACAAATATTTATCTTTATCTGAAACTGGTGAGGAAGAGAGAATATTAAAAATAATTGTCCTACATTTAGTCCTACAAAATACGGAAGTCCCACAGAATCTAAGTCCAGAGTAAACAAATAAACTTACACAAACTGAATTAATGTCTCCTCATGTATCAACTGGCAAAATACTGTCTTATCAGGACTGCCCTGTGAAATTAATCTATCTGAACCACCCAGGCTCTAATAACGTGCTGTTAAGGTTTATGATTACCTCTGATGCCACCTTTGTATCTGTTTTTGATAGCTGCCAGACTGATTGCATCATCTCCCTCATCCTCCTCATCGTAGCGATCGGGTTCCAGGTAACTCGCACTCAGACCACGCTGGTGCTGCTTCTCCCGCATCCGTCGCTGCTGGGATTCTCTGCGAATGGAAGCTCTTAATCTCTCCTCTTCTTTCTGTCCAAAGGAAGAAGCAATATATTAAGATTGATGGATAAAAAACCCCAAACCAACCGTCTCAGGTGCCCTTTGTATTCTACTGCAGCTTTTGTAATAATTTCACAGCAGTGTAAAGACTGTAAATATTGCCAGTTTTGTCACCTGTAAGCTTAAGCAAACCACACCCACGGCTTACAACTCTTGCCTAAAACTCCAAAACATACTGTTTTTCATAAATCATAGAATGTTTAAAAATGTTCAGCTGTATTACAGTTGTGATTTTTTAGATTAAATCAGAAGATTTTATGTGTGTGAGTTCCATGCCACAATACCTTAATCATTTCTGTGCGCTGAGACTCTGGATCACGACCTGCCATAGGCAAAATACGGATTTTCTGGGTCTTTGAACATCTATCTGCCAGAGACAGAGTCATCTTCCTGTGAGTGGCACTGTCTGTAGAGTGTGGCCTGGTAAAAGATTACTATGGGTTAAATACCTCTTAAGAAATGTATCCATTTTCAAAGGACAACGGTAGGACCAGCACAGTTAAGATTTCAAAGATTCATCTGCACAAAAGTAAAAGCATCATCCATTTTTAAAACACATGTATAAAAAAATTACATGTAGCCTATATATATTACAGTTGAATGGCATATTAACCTTTCCAGCTTGGACACCTAATTTAGGACAAACCTTTGGAAAATAGCACATTCTTACTAAACAGTTAAGGTCTGAAGGTTTACCAACTGGTATCTCTCATCTTTATATACTAGTTACAACACTTAATTGCAAAAATAGTATCAACATTTGATATAGAATAGCATGTTTACCTGAAGGTTAACTTTGTCTTGAAAACAGCCTGTCCTTGTAGACCTGTCCCTTGTCTGATGAACAAATGGTTGTGATCTCCCTGCAGCGGTGCCTTGTACACGTCAAAGACCTCATTGCCCAAGTGGAGAGACATGCTTAAAGGAGATTCACAGATGAATTATTTGATAAAGCCACTGCAGTCTATTTTTTTGTCTCATTTCTAAATGAAGAAAGCCTTCATGTTTCCTTTTTATATATGGCCAACAATTATATTTCAGTCCAAACTAAGCAGAGTATAAACTTTTCAAAGCACCGAGACTAAAATAATTTGTGCTGCGCAGAACTGACGTCAAAGTTTGCTGACCTTCCAATTTTGCATGTCATGCACATCACTGTAAGAACACCTGCATTCCTTCAATGGCAAAAAGTCCAAACTAACCTTCCATCTGACCATTTGACTATCCGTGCATTACTTTCTCTGATCTCATTCCCTTCCTCATCTCGTCGCATCCGCCATCGTATTGTGTTTTCTACCTGTGGGGAAAAAACCCAAAACATGTTTTCTAACTCGTAGTAAGGAATACTGTGGTAAAATATATTCTGTATAGGTCAAGAATTGCAGTTAGAAAGGTTTGATAATTTGCTGCATGATGCAAAGAAATGAAGGTGAAAAGTATTGCTTTTATATGTGGAAAGCAGCTGTTGAGCTTTTTAGAAATTTATTACTAAAATGAATCAACTGTCCTCGGTGCTGAACTGGTCCAGACTTTCTTAATCTGAATCACAAATTCAAAACCATTCCAAGATATCTGAAATAGACTTTGAAGAAATGTGGCTAGATAAAAGAGAAAAAGAAACTTAAAATCATACCTTGAGTTTTAACCTAGTTCTACCCTCTTCATCAAGCATCTCCTCATCCTCAAATTCATCTTCGTAATACTGGGGATCAAAGGGTCTGCAATAAATTTTAAAATACATTCTTTATTCTTCTAAAAGATTAATCCAGATTATTCTAGAGTTGTGCAAAATAACAGGTTCTTGAAAATTTAAATTTTAAATTATAACCTGCCCACAACAGCAGGCACTGCAGTGAGACAGCCATTCCTGCAGCAAGGAATCACTGCATTGATTCCCCACCTCAGGGGCCCAACCCAAGTGTCCTCACTACCAAGGATTACAGCCACGGTAACATTCACACCCTCCAAATGGTTCTAGCTGAAAAAAGCAAGTCTGCCTCAGAAAATGCTGTTTCTTTAGTATCAGGATGATGGGGTGAGGGTTAAGTCTGGAACAAAATACATACATTGTACAGAGAATAAAATGAAAAAAAAATCATCTTATAAATGAGGTGAATTGGAAATTTTCTAAGAGCACAATCTTCATATTTTTTTAAATTTCAACCTCAAAACCAGTCAAAGAGAAAGGAAGATGAGATTGTTTTTCCTCTCTGATGACTGGGATGGGAGTGGGTGGGGGAACACTTTCCCTAACCTCCTTCCTAATAATTTCCAGGCTGCTGCAAGGGAAAAAACAGTGATAAACAGACTCTGCTACGGTGCAATTCTATTTTCAGTCCTGTCTGACCCCCAGTGAACACCAGGACTTATCTCAGTGATTACAGTCACTAACGGGATTCTTAACATTTCTCTCTGGAAGCAGCCTAGAGCCAGAGGCCAGAAAGGATGATTTCACTGAGCTATGACAGAAACAAGGCTGTGCTGCCACCTAACAGGGCACCTACTGAACTTCCAATAAAGTTGCTTAACAAAACACTCAAAGAGACAGATTTAACAGCAATTTGCTACAAGTGCTGAACCAAAAAGTCATGTATTTAATGTGCAATTACCTGGGCTCCACACTGAGGAAGTTGGGGAGCTTCACGAAATATAAATCATTACCCAAGTCTGTGTTCACTTTTGGTATTTCTACCTCTATTCTGGTCTCTGGAATAGGCTCTTCTTCCTGCTGTTCTTGACTCAGTCCATTCTCATCCTAATGAAAAAATGGAGAAGAGGAGTATAAGTGAAAAGAAGTCTATCTGGCTACTGCTGCTCTAATAAGTACATTTTCCTTAAAGAAATGTCATCCACATGCACAGAGAGAGATGGGGTAAAAAAGAACTCACACATTTTTATTGAAAGCAATTCAATTCAGCATTTTCATGTGCCACTTAAAGCGACTTCAAATCCCAGTGCAAACTCCAGAGACAGACAGTAAAGAACAGCACAGAAGCTGATCTACAGTTTTCAGTTAAGCACTGGAGACTAAATGGGCAACAACTCCCAGATTAAAAAAGATATTTTTCTGTATTATCAAGAGATGAAAATTTATCATCAAAATAAAAATATTTTTCAAATAGCTGTAATAAGGTATCAAAGACAGCTATGGCTTTGTATGTTATGTCAATCAAACTATTCAAAAAGCAGAGCAGGGATGGGGGAAGGCAGACAAATGAATTCATATGATAGTTATGTATAAAACTTTAATAATTCTCTCAGTTGGGACAAAATTATCTGTTATGCTTACTAAATGCCATTACTTTTTTTCACTCAAATATTATCAAATTCTATTTCAGAGTGGAATGGTGCATCCATTATCTCAAAAGTCAAGTCTACTCACAATGGGCTGTCCTGGGGTCGGTGGTTTGTCTTCTCCATCACTCCCTGAGGAAATGTCATCTGCACCTCCAAACAGATCCATGACATCTGCATGCTCTTGAGCAGAAAAATTTCTATTTTAAAACACACATATATGTGCACACACAGCCCTAATGCAAGAACACTCACAGAAAAAAAAGGTTAACAAATCCCTCACTCTTATTAACACTTAAAATCACCTACAGAGGTTAAAAATTTCAAATGTTTATGAAGCCTACATTATTCCCTTATCCTAAAAAACAGCTTTTCCATGTATTTTTAAGCTAAGGATTCAAGGTATGTTTTCCTAGGAAGGCTCTATCAAATAAGGGAATCTAGTTGAAAAAAGGCAACAGAAGAATGTAAGATAATCCTTATTCAAGTAACTTGAATATAAGTAACAGCAACTTCATTACACATTTTGGAGGTTTTACTTCTCAGAAAATCAACACTTCTTTCTCAAGCCAGCTAACCCATCACAAAAACCAGTACAGGTTCCCTGGGCTGCTCTGATTAAAGGAACCATTTCTTAACACCTTTCAATAAAAACATATGAAAGAACATTCACAGAAGAAAAGTTCATGGAAGAAGCTGAAAAGCTGACAGAACTAACCAGAGAGAATCAGAAGCACAGCATGTATCTCCCCCACAGAATTCCCGCTGTTTCATTAATTCCATGGCACTACAGTCACATGTACAGCAAGTGCTACTAATTCTATCCTGGAGCAGATGAATGGCACCTCAAGATGATGATTAAAGGAATCAAACCCCCACAGAACAACAACACAATTTACCTTTCTGCCCTTCTGTATCACTCTCCACTTCTGAATCCGATGCAATTGGTTTCTTTCGCTTCATTCGCAGAACTTCATCTTCGCTGTCGCTGCCTCTTGCAGACTCTACCAAGGAGCATAATTATTCTCAGCAAATTAAAAACTTTGCTCCACAAATTTTAAAATGCCTTTGTATTAATAAGCTGATTCAGATGAAAAGGAATTTTAAAAGAGCTGCATAAGAAAAGCATTACAAAGATGACTACAGTCGAAAGCTACACAATTAATGCCTTTACACTGAAGTTTGAATCTTTTCAGGCCAATGTAAACAGAACAACAGAGACCAAACCAGCAGCAAATCATTACTTCCATACTCAGTCCTACCGGATTTGTGCTCTTGCTCCTCCTCATCAGAGTGCTGGGCCCTTTCCTCATCATCAGAGTTCTGCATCTTCTCCTCATCAGAACGCTGGGCCCTTTCATCGTCATCTGAGTTCTGCATCTTCTCCTCGTCCGAGGCCTGTGGCCTCTCCTCATCATCCGAGTTCTGCATTTTCTCCTCATCCGAGTTCTGGAGTCTTTCCTCGTCATCAGACACCTGTGGCCTTTCATCCTCATCCGAGTTCTGCGCTTTCTCCTCATCGTCGGAGTTCTGCTGCCTCTCCTCATCATCAGAGTTCTGCTGCCTCTCCTCATCATCCGACTGATCACTTTTGTCCTCCTTGCCCCACTTCTCGTCCTCTGAATGTGCTTTTTCAGAACCATCTCCCTCTGAGTGGTGACTGCCTTCATCTGAGCCGTGATCACGATCGTCCTCGTCGTCCTCATGAGCAGCTTCTGAGGCGCTGTGCTGGTCCCCGTCCGACTGCTCGTTGTCCTCATGCTCAGAGTGCCCCGAGGCCTCAGAGCGATTGTAGGACCTTTCAGAGTGGTTGTCGCTGCCTGAGTGATGGGATGCTCCTTCATCCTCGCTGTCATCTCCAAATAGCTCCTTATTACTGGGTTTTACTGCCTCCCTGTCATCGTCCTGGTCACTGTCGCTTCCAGAGGCGTTGCTACCAGAACCAGCGTTTTCCTGGTCGGAATCTGAATCAGATCCAGAATCAGAATCTGCAAAACAAACATCACCCTTTCAAAAGTCAAGATGTCCCTACAAGGATGCACATAAGATGATGGGCACTGCTTAACACTAAACCCCCCCTCAAAACCAAGGCAAACCCCAGAGAGAGAACCCACAGAGAACTGTAAGAAGGACTGACAAAAGTTACCAAGTACAGTAAAATAAAATGTCTGCTAATAAAGGCACAGCCGAAGAAAGACACAATAAAAAAATTATGCCACATGAAGTTTCAAGCCACGAGCTATGATCTAAGATTCTGAAATTGTAAAAGGAATAAGGAATTACACAAAGGTAAATAAGATTATTAAAATACAGAAGGCTTAAACAAGTAACTACATGCACGTGGCTTACAATATCCTACAAATTCAAATCACCATGTGTTTAACCTAAATCATATAGCCGGGCACATTTTTGCCATTGGAGCTACTCGTCAATGCTGAGGCTGGTGAACGCCGTTTCGAGCAGGAAAATAAAATATCTGCCTCGAAAAGCGATTTACAAGAATGGAGACAAGTTCTTTGAAAACACGCTAAGGACTGAAGCCGGGAGGTGCTCCCTCATTCCCTCCCCTGCAGGCACCGACCCCTCGGCCCGCGGCTCCGCTCCTCCCGCGGGCCGCTCCCGCCCTCCCGCCCGAGCCCGGGTGACGCGAGAGGGACGATACGGGGCGGGCGGGCGGCACGGCCCACCCGTGCGGGATGGAGGGATGACAGGGAGGCGACAAACCCGCACCTTTGTGCTCGGGCTCCGAGTCCGCGTCGCTGCCGAACAGATCCGCCATGTCGGCCATGGCGGCAGCGCGGCCCCGCCGGCGCGCGCGGGCACGTCACGGCGAGCGCCGCGAGCGCGGCCCCGCCCCAGGGCTGAGGCGCCGCCTCTTAAAGGGGCCGTGTCCGTGTGGGCTCCGGCGCCTGAGGGAGGCGGGAACTCCGCCAGGGTCAAAGAAAGGGATCGTGTTTGCCCGTCTCCACCTCCGCCCTGCTCCGCCCAGTGCGGCTGAACCGCAGCTGCACAAAGCAGCCTCACGCCCCGCCGCATCCCTCAGGGCCCGCTTGTGCGGAGTGAAATCCCGCTCCACAGCACCAGCCCTTCATTCCACCACCGTCACTCCGCTCACTTTCCTTCTGGAGAAGGAAAGGTGTTGCTTTGACACAACATAAACACATGGGTCAGTTTTAAGCAAGTCAGTGTACTATTTAAAAAAGCAAACAAACAAACCCCCAAAACCACAACAAGAATACAGTACTTTAATCATCCACAGCGTTTACTGGTTTACAATCTGACAGCATATAGTGCTGATAGGCTAAAAAACTCAATGCATGTTTCCTCAATGGAAATTTAAATTGAACACTTGCTTGTTTGTAGCTTACAAACACAAGATTACTCAAGCTGTAGAGAGAATGAGGCTATTTCTTTAAAATACAACAGTAATAGATAATTGCTTTGAATTATAGGCTATGTTTCCATGCTTAGCTGGGAACCAACAGAATCAATATATGCAGTCATTTGACTTCTTCATTGAGGCTGAAAAACAATCCATATGAAAAAAATATCATCTCAGAAAAAAGACCTTGTGTCTCTGGTAAGTGGTTATCAAAGCAATACCACTCTTTCACGCAGAATCAATGAAGTCATACACAGGATCTCACCACACCTACAGCACGACATCAGAGCGTCCACTTGGTTTGTTGAGACCGTGTACGATTCCTGGCTACAGACTGAATTCCCTCATTTATTCCAAACAGGACACACATTGCAGGCACAAAAGTGATTGTTGTTAATTGTTCCATGCACCATGCCAAAACAACAAAGTTTTCTATGCCCAGTCTGTCAGATACCTGTCCTTAAAGTGCTGACAAAGTCAAATTCTTACCTGCTGTCTACAGAGTTAAACCAATTATTAAGGTCCATTACTATCGCTGGTGACAGGACACCTGAGAGCTGCAGCTTAAAAGCCCCTGCCTTTGATTAGGATGTAAATAATTAAACAGCTAAACTTGATTTAACAAAAGTAAGGAAGGGATTTGGGCCATCATTTCCATAATCCAGCCTTTCAATTTTGTCCTTAATTTTCAAGTAGGAGATAACTGTCTAATCTTGTTAGATAATGATAAAATAAGTCATCATAGAATCACAATACGTGAACAGATTCTCTGAATATGGCAGCCCTTCAACAAATGAAGGAAGACATCACAGCCTGTTTTTTGACACAAAATGATTACGGTGCCTAGCAAATAAAAAGTAAAGTACAGCTTTAGGCAACTCAGCACATGACATGCTTTGGCCATCTTTATACAGCACTATCTGTAAAAAAAGACACTTAAATGTGACTTTATGCACACTGTATAGGAACTTAAATTTCAAAATCTATCAAGTTCTTGGAAATTTACGAAAGCTAAACCCAAAAGAAGCCCTTTTTGTTACTCATCAGATCACTCCTAGTTTTTTCAAGGTTATAGTAAGTATAGTCTTTGGTTTTAACAGAATTAATTCCAAGTTGTTTTGAAGAGCACATATTTATTTGTAATTCTAATAAAAGGCTGATTTTGAAATAGGAAAAAAAAAGTTCTTCCACACGTATAAACCAATTATATGCATCCTCATTGAAGGCACTATAGTTTAATATTCACTGTTGCAGTAAAATTCGAAGTCACCTCTGGAATAAAGTCTGTCTTTAAAGATCCAAAACAAGATTTGCAGCAAATTACAACGTGGGCACAGTGTCAGAGACTTGCTCTGTTAGGTTCTTATGGTATATACAAACTGATGCAAACATCTCAGGCCCCTCCACATAAATATGTTTTCTATACATAAGATCTCACCACATTAAGATCTCTGAATGAAAAGAGTTGTCAGTTGAATTCTCTGTTGCTATAAATATAGCCAAGCAGTCCTTTAGAACATTTTTGTGACCTCAAAGCAAACTAGTACAGGGCAGTCCAAGCAGACCTAACCAAAAAGCCTCTAGGTTTTTATATTATTTCAAAGAAGTGTATTGTGGTTATGTGCAGAAGTTGAAGTGATTCTTGTTGCCTTATTAGTTCGCTTAAACAACTTTAAATACTTTAATAATTACTACATCATACAGATCTGACACTACAGATTGATTAATTTTTGCATGTCTTAGGTAGTGTTCCAACATCGAGACATAAGTAAAATAGAAAAATCCTTTCTGAAAAGTGTTACTTCAGTATTAAAAAAATGATAGATTTATATGAAGTACAAATAGCTTAATACAACAGCTTCAAATAAAGGATTTTTCATTTGCCAGCAATTTAGGTCAGTGGTTTTACACTTAAGGTTGCTCTTCCTGTACAGTTATGCAGAATTTAAAATATGCATGTCCACTACTTCTAGAGAAATTGATACTTGTGAATGTAGATAAAGATTTTTAAACAAAGAATATAAACTAAATAATGTTGATGAACACATGAAATCAGTCTAAAAATATATCCAGTTTAGATACAGAGCAAGACACACTTTTGAAAAATACTTAAAGGATTTAGGTGTAATAAAAAAACCTGTCATTTTGCAAGGCTCCTAATTTTTTTTTTTTGCAAGTCTTTTGTATGAGTCCCTCTAATCTCTTGGGAGAAGTCCTTAGCCCATTTATTTTGGTTTGCCTTAAAGGGATGTCTTTAAACTTACTCACAGTATCAAGAACTAATAAAAAATAAAACAGTAGAATTACAAATAACATTGCTGTGAAAGATTTCAGTGCATATGAACAAAGCTGAACAGCTCTACACAATGAGTCCAGCTGTTGGGTGAAGAATCCCTTATCACTAACCCATTGTTTTCAGGAATAGACACACCCCTCCACGTAAATAAGCACCCCCGGATTTTCTAACAAACATTTTAATTGGGTCATTATCTTCTCAATGACCTTATATGTCCCATTCTTTGACTACAGACAATTATACCATTGATTTGCAATTATATTTTAAGTAGAAAGCTCAGCCGAAGTCTTGAAATACAAAAAAAGTTCTTAAAAAAAAACCCAGTCAAAAACCATGGTACAGAGACTGGTGCAGTTACTGTGTCTCCATGAAAAACGTGATGCATACCAGCAGATTATATAGCTTTGCTTTTAAAGGAATGGGGTTTCCAGTCTTTTCCCTTCTAAGCCAGGTCAATGTAGTCCCAGATTGCCAAAGCCCACGGTGCTGACCGTGATGACTCCACCGGGTTTTGACAGCAGCATTGCTAATTGTCTCCTTCAACCCTTCTCTTGCGAACTGTAACGAGAGAGACAAAGAAAAAAGTGTTGCTGTTTTATCATGGTAACAGTTTTTTGTATTTCTACAACATGAACATTTATTTGCCACCTGAGGTTTCACACAGTACAACTTAAGGTAATGAACACTTAGTGCAATCCATCATTTTAAGCTTATGCTTCAGCAGCGCTTCTTGCCTTATTCACAAACGGTTGCAAACACTTGCAAGGAAAGACTTGTGGGAAACATTAATCATCTTATGTCTGGTAAGCAGATTTAGCCAGTACTCTTTTTTTTCATTGCAGTTTTCTAGTGCTAAATTAAGTTTATATGGCTTCAAAGGAAACAGTGCAAGAGTTTCACAGTATATCTAACACAATTTATACACACAGAGAAGATACTACATTCAATAGCCTAAAACATTCCATTTATTAATAAAACATTTAATTGTTAGAAAATGCAAGAGCAATCAAAATTTGTGAATAAAATCACTAAAAGCTCACATGCTATATTAGACTGAATGACTGGAGTTTTCCTCAATATTTGTATTATTTTTGCTATTTTTTTCACCCTATCAAATTATGTTTTCCTTTTCTGTGCAGACATAAACAAGGCTACTGGTCTTACAAATTATATAGGCCATCTCCATTTTATTTTAAAAAGTCTAGCAAGCACATCTATATACAAAGAAAGTGATTCTGTTCTCAAAGCCACTCATTGGAAAGTAGGTGACAGAAGTTATTCACACCTGCTTTCATCAAATTGCAAGAACAGAGGAAAGAATTTCCAACCTTAGACTTCTCCAATCATGCAGTTAAAAGCAACAGGTGCAGTTTCAGACAAAGAACAGGGAAGTAGTACAACACAGTGTAAGCAAGAGAGAAAGAAGATGTAGATGCAGACTATTTTTTTGGAAGAAACGTACAAAGACAGAGATGAGAGACTTGGAACATCTGAGTTTCAGTGCTGAATACCCAGCTGGGTATTCAGAGTGACCTGTCTCTGTAGCTTCACGGCTGGAGAGATGAAAAGGTATTTGCAGAAACTTTTACTCACATACTCCAGACTAAGAAAGCAAAGAAAAAAAGGCAAGATATCAATAGAAAAATAGATTTACAACAGTCAAGCACTAACAAGAGAACTAGTGAGAAGAGAAACCTTAGAAAGTAAAAAGATACCTGAAGCATTATGACAAATAACTGGTTTAGAATCTATTTTGAGAAACAGTTATAGAGTGTCTGAATGCCTTTCTTCTCTCTCTGTGCTCTTTTCTAGTTACTCCTCCTCCATACCTTTCAGAGCTGTTCTCCTCAACTTTAACCTTTACTCAGAGGGGAAGCAGATCTTTAAACCAAATTCCAATTTCCTATGTCATTCCCTCTAATATATTCCTGAACTACTGCTACTGTTACTAAACTGCCTGGCCCATTTTCATGCTGATGAGACGTATAATCTTTACCACAAAGCATCTAAAGACAGAAGATCTAATTAAATAGAGTTTTAAAATGCAATTCTATTTAAACAGATGGACCACATTATCTTGTAGTTGAGTGCTACAAGTATTTGACATTATACAAACGATTTCCACTCATGTGCTACATTATTAACCGATTTTCTGCTGATCCATTGAGTTAGGATTCTAACAGATGAGCTCCAACAAAACTGACTGCAGCAAATAAAGATGCCACTGCTACCAGCTAGAGAGGCAGGGATGGTACTAGTGCATGACCAGAAGAGATGACCCAGTCCCAGGCTCTGCACGTGACAGATGTTCGGTTTCCTTGCTTAAGCACTCGAGATGAGACTGGGGGTACTGGCATTCAACAGGGCATCCTACACTCTTCATTTCCAGTATTGCTTTTAAAGAAGCAGTGAATCTCATCTGAATAAAACTGAACAATCAAAACTATTATTTTCACTCCTTTTGCCACAACTCACATGGAATTTGAATGTTCTTGTTCTAGACTATGTTAAAAACCCTCAACTCATATACCTGAACACCCTGCAACAAAACAGAGAACATCAAGCAGCAACAAAAGAGTCAGGAGTACAGCACAGGAGAAACCTTAAACTGATCTAACATTGTGCTATCCTGGTTTTGTCAAGGGAGAAGCAGAATAACCAGACACCTTTAAAGCCTGTGCCACACACACACTCAGTTAATAGTCTCTACTGACAGGTCTTACCCAAATCATTATTTTTTGTGATAGCTGCAGCTGCCCTGGCTCGAGGTCCCTGTTGTGTGAAATGGTATCCGAATTTGAGGATCTTGGTATTTTCTTCAAGCATTTTGGCAATTTCTACTTCTGCAAGTGTGCCCAGCTGCTGCCTCTGTTAAAATAAAAGGTACACAAAGACAACAGAGCTTATATGTGTTCATTCTAAAAGAGATCAGAATACTTTAACCAAATCAGTCAATAAACACTCAGCTTCATTGTGATTAATTGAATAGGCAGAAGGTCACAAAATATGTTTGTGCACTTCAAAGCACCAGGAAGCACAGAAGTGACCTGGAATCAACTTCAGCTGTGTGCTTCCGAGAATCTTAAGGGCAATTATGAAGGGTGTTAAGATAATTAAACCTAAAATATTTAGAAAAGTTTATCACAAGCTGTCTTCCAAAAATATTCAGTCAACTATGACTGGCTGGTTTTAGCTTTGATATCACCACCACCACCTCACTTACCTGATTATCAATTTTGATCTCTGTCAACGTTTCATTGTCTTTCAGTGCATCAACTAGTGCCAGAATTCCAACTCCAGTGATGAAGTTTGATTCTATGTTTAAACTTTTCAATTTTGTGTTTACTCTCAACATATCTGCAAGAGCCTTTGAATGTAAGAAAGTATCATTAAACTTTTGAATTGTGCTACAGTACATCATAGACATAGAAATAATCATTTCCATAGGAACTAGTTCCATAGGAGCAACAAGTTCACCAGTACATGGTATAACTTTGCAAGCTTTCACTTGAGACTGAACTGAATCTTCAACCAGGCATTATCTACATTCCCTTTTTAAATAGTATTGAGTCAAGAAAAGGCCTGTCTTTCTCTTGTTACAAACTAAAAAGCTACACAGAATATAAATTGTCTGAAATTAGCATATTGGACCAATTCCATTTTGTAAGCCTTCCCAGCCTACAATGAGTAATGCAAGCTGCTAAGTGAAGGCCAAAGAAAGGGCGTTAGTTAGCTGAAAGAACTGGATATGGTTAATTTGTAAACAGGAGACCTGACTGTCAGAATGCTTGTGCCTACAGATTTGGTAGGAAGAGGTAAAATTCAAAGCTCTAAGCACAGTACCAGCATGTAGCTAAAAGCACTTTTATGGAAATATACCTGATCCTACTTCTGAGAAAGGAAGAAAACAAGAATAGCTGACTGCTGAGGTTTACTGTCATAAAAATCATACCCTGTACATTTTTTTCTATCAAGTCACAATGCAAAGAAACCCAACAAAAACCATACCCGAGAAAAGAAGTCTTTATAGATTTTTATTACATTCTGTTTCACTCTTGCTGAAAAGAACTTTTTAATTGACCCAAAACCAAAGCTTTCAAATGTTCATTATTTAATGCTGTCTTTCAAGCTAGATTCCTTTTTAATTTGAAATTAAAACAAATGCAAAGGATTGTTCTGTCAAAACAATTAGTTTTGTTTCCTTACCTCTTTCTTTGCAAATAAATAAGGTACTGCTTTTGATTCAACATAGATAAAACTAAGACCTGATGATAAGTTAGTTTAAACTGTATCAAACTAGATACTTTGACTAATATTATGCTGTATATACCAATGCTTTAAGCAAATCTTTGGTAGCAGGGAGATCACAGAAACAGGCATTTTACAATTTTCATCAACTAAAACTCTAGTTAGCTAAAAAATATTGTGAGCTTTTTCAGTTCTCTAATGTGCTTCTTGCAAATTAATTTTGAATACACTATTGGCTACTGGAACGAACTAAACAATTAGGAAAGAAAGAAAAACAAGAAAGAGATTAGCAAAATGAAAAGTCAGGGGGAAGGGACTGGAAACAAGAGTTCTCACTCATCTCACAGGTGATGCATTGCTGCATATTAGTCTGCTTGTAATCATTTACCAACTTTGACACAACAAAGGTTTGTTAAAGAAAACATACTTTACAGCGTAACAGAATGTAATCATTTTCATCCCTCATCATTTAAACTGGATTAAATTCAATCCCTTACCACTGCCTTTCCATCCTAACTTCCCTTGCACCCCACTTTAGCACATTATCAAGATACTTACAACAGCAACAGGATCATTGCTTCGGGTGGCTGCCAGGCTAAAATTCTTCACATGTGTGTTGGTTTCTAAGGCTTTTGCAAATTCTTTCAGCGTTGGAATTGGTATGTTCTTGAATTAAAAATAGCATTTTACTCTCTTGAGATATGTAAGTTTTCCCCCCCACCCCAGCTTCTTTCATTATCTTATTCTTTTTACAGCAAAATGTCCTATAATATTAACTATCACTGGTCTTGAGCAGTCTCACAGTAAAGATGCAACGGCTACAAGGGTCACCAATTCTATAAAGCAATAATTTTTACAGGGTAGTATCAACCAAGCTTAAAAGGAATAATTTTAGATAATTAATTAGGGTAGCAAATTTCTTAGTTTATTATATCAGGAATTTTGATCTGTTGCCTTTTTAGGCAGCTATTTTGGCTAGTGTTTATGTATAATACAGTATTCTTAAACCTTTAGTAAGTGAAACAAGTAGCCTTGGCTGCTGACAAGGCTGTCACTGCTGTCTGCACTGTAAGTCAGCAGTGCTACAGTTCTGTTTTCTTTCAAGCAAATATACAAAAGTTTGTCACATTTAAAACCACAACTGTTACACTCAGAAGCTGCCCTAACGGACAACAGCTCTTTTGTACAAGAATCAGAAGCATGTCAGGTACAAATATAACTTTGTTTGCAACTGCAATAACTGAGAGCACGTTGCTCCATCAAGGACAAAGGATTCAAAAAAGTAGTTCACAACAGTGAACTGCTGCCAACTTGGCAGCAACAGAAATCTGGGCTGGCAGTAAGAAAGTCTAAGACTTTTTAAATCCACATTTGGCAAAAGCAACCAAGATGGCTTATCGGTTTAGCTCCAGGTTTCTGAGCTTATACACACTGCAACGTTTAGCAAAAAGGCTGCTGTACTTAAAATAAGCCTCTCATGCTCTCTTAGAGAGTTTTGCAGCTTAAAGTGTCTTCTACTGAGAAAAAGCAGCATACTTACTGCAGGCTTCAGGTAATTACCTTAATGTTATTTAAATTAACTTCAACTAGACGAGAATCATTATCTTTAATCCTTTGCAGCGTCTCCTCCACATTTGTGGGATTTGGTGGTTCATCGAAAACAGGCAACATTTTTTCACCTTTTACTATATCTGAAAAGTAAGGCATTTAAGTGTAGTCAAACAGGTTCCGTACATTCACTGTGAATAAATGATACATATACTAAATATTTACTGTATTTAAAGATCGTTTCATCAGTCTTTACATCTCTCCCCCACACAAAAAGCACACCATCCCCTCCTGAAATACTTTCATAAAGTTCAATTCTTTTCCAAAGGTCTTTACAGCCTTTCTGCTTT
Organism: Pipra filicauda; assembly: GCF_003945595.2. Taxonomy (NCBI): domain Eukaryota; kingdom Metazoa; phylum Chordata; class Aves; order Passeriformes; family Pipridae; genus Pipra; species Pipra filicauda. The sequence continues at coordinate 2,946,506 of NW_024104976.1, read as the reverse complement.
TATTGCACACCAGCTTTTTTCAGAAAGCACACAGAAGTTGAATTGCAAACACAAATATAAAACCTAAAAAGCAACACACACAATGCATGTTTATGCCTACTTTTGTCACCAAGAAGTGACTTAACTTCAGTTTAGCGTACGTATATTGTAATTCCAGAACTCAATTAGAAAATGTTATAGACATACACATTTCCAGACTAAGACTAAAGAATCTAAAAGAATGTTGGTGCAACAGAAAATAGTTAATGCAATAGTAACTGCGTGCAGCACAAAGAATTAATTTTTCCAGCACTTGCATTTAAACACTTACTTGAGAAGCTGTCTTTGTCAATCCCATTACTGCTTCCTACTACATCACAGAACTGATTGTTTGTTATCAAGTTGGACATTCCCAGTATAGCTGTAAAAGGAAAAAGAGAAAAAGCATTTTTATTGTTCCTGACTAATTCAGCTCAGATGAAGGTTCCTTTAAATAACAAAACTGATGTCTGTACAACATCCAGTTAACAGTGCAAGAAGCCATTCAATACCTTAATAATTTTAAAAAGTAGAAAAAAAATTAATTATAGACTTTTTAGTTGGCTTTCATATCTTAGAAAAATTTGACCTCACCGGGTTCCAGCTTCAAAGTTAAAAGTGCTATTCAGTCACAAAATGAAGCTTTAGGAACACAGGTACATAACAACACATTCTTATACACAAGAAAAAGCAGTCACCTACACAACAAAACCCAGGAAGTCTCAGGAATGGATTTAAAGGGTTTGAGTTTGAAAATCAGGTATCTTTTGCAGGCCAAAATAATTTACCTTCCTATAAATTATCACAAATCAACAAAGTTGAAACGCTACAAGGAAGCTGGCATATAACATGATATAGTTTCTATCACAACTACAACTTCCTGAGGTCAGATAAATACACTACCACATTGATTATAGATCTTTCTTGTCTAAAGATGCACCAGCCCATTCATACTTCAAAAAAAACTAACCTGCAAGGTCACCTAATTCTGTGTCTGTGGCACTGGTCAAGGCTTCCTCCAGTTCTGGATCAAGAGAGAATTTTTCTTCTGCAAAAGACTGTACAGGCTTTTGCTTGGGGATAAATATTTTCCCTGGAGTAAACAAAATGAAAAGTCTGATGTTACTTTGTGTTATGTACTTATTTTTAAATTGTTCTGTATCTAAAGAATACATATTATATTTAGTAAATCCTGAGAAGAGTACTACAGACAGCAAAAAGGAATGAGGTTTCTTCTGTTTTTGCAAGTCAGAGATGAGGAAAGAGCATAAAGAGAATAAATTTTCAGGAATCTGTATCATGACTCCAATCTTATTTAATTCTCCTAAGGATTCAAAAGTAACATATAAGCCTCCATTATACCTTTTAAACAGTCTAGAAAAAGTGTCTAAAAAGATTTAGTATCACTAGAGAACAATGACCAGTATTGTCTCAAAGGAGGAAGGGACCCAGGCAGAACTTTAACCTGAATGAGAGAGTATATCAAAGAATTACCTGAAATCACAGACCTGCGTATTCAGTGCAGTTTTTACAGCATACATGATAATTTCTAATTTCAGATGTGAACTCAGTTCTGAAGTAAAAAAAGAGATGCCCAAGATGCTTGAGAAAACCATGGTTTGTGAATAGCACAAAACAATATAACAGATTTCTCTGGCAATGACATTGTTTCCTGAAATGATACTTAGAAAGGCCGTGGAAGATTCAGTGGCAAAAGAAGCAACAGTAATACCACCAACTTTTTAGTTATTACAGGAAGTAATAAGAAAAGTTATTTTAGAAGACATGCATTTTAAGTAGAGGTCTGTGTAGTTATCATAATTCCTGCATATATCTTCAGCTGAAAAGTTAGGGTAGGAAATCAGAATACAAGCAAGATATTCTAACAGTTCAGCTGTGAATGGTTTAGAATTGGCCTTTCAGAACACAGAAATCTACCACTGGGTAAGAGCCCAGGAGAGGTAAGGTGTGCTTAGGTTCTGGGCAAATTAACATGGTAAGTAAAAGCTCTGGTACTGACACATTTGATAGAAGTAATTCACAACTAGACAACCGTGAATCAAATCTTAACAATTATTAAAGTTTTTCAGACTTTCCAAGTTGCCTCAGCTATCAGCAGAAAGAGCTGTGGGAAAGGTGTTCCACTTCCTTTTGTTATTTCCTGGGGTAGGAAGTGGTGTTGATAGTCTTCCTATGAAGTCTCAGTTCTAATTCAGGAACCCACCCTCCTCCATATCCATAGTTATACAATATTTCCACACAGGAACCACCCTAGCTCATCCCAATTACACAATTACAGACCTCCTGGGCAGAAGCCAGAGACTTAAGATTTTTTTCCCCTCGTACTGCTCACAAGTTTATCTTGTTACGTGCTTGGGCTAAGACTAAGTTTAGCATTTTTGAATACCTCCCAGTGACACAAAGCTTTATAGGGATGTTTCAGTTTTATTTAGGGGAAATGAAGGGGGATTTTGGTTTCACCACTGGTGGGAAGCAATGCTGAAGCCAGGTCCTGTGTCTCACATTAGACACAGGCATCACAAAACCTGTCCATCTCCTCTCTCTCTTCAAGTTCCCATCCTAGAGTAAAGTAGTTGTGGTTCATTTTCTTTTTAAAGGAAGTTAATGCCTTACCTCTAGCACAGATTACAGAGAAGTACATCAGGTTTTTCTCTGACAACACAGTCTGATGATCAAGATCTGTTGCTAGCAACACAGTATTTTTGTTCCTGGGTTGCTATCTCTTTGGAAACTTGTATAAATGGTCATTATCCATATTTAGAAGCAGAAAATAAAACTCCTTACATAACTGTAATGACTTCAAACAGTAGCTGAATGCAGCTGACATGTATTACCACCCATATCTCAGCTCTGATGGACAGTGCAAAAGAAACTGTGGTGATTCAGGATTAAAAGAAAACTTTCATAAAGTAAAGGCTTAGGTAGTAGATGTTGCAGGTTATTTTAATATAATTGATATGGTATGTTTCTACCATTTTATTTTACCAGCATCACCTATTGAGGAGAAAATAACTTTCAACTTTAATTGTAATTTTCAGAAGAGATCAAGAATGTTTGACAAGGTTTTCGTTAACCCATGAAACAGCCATCCTCTCTGCAGCATCAGTGGAGCAGGCAGAGAGCAGAAGGAAATCAATCTCATTTAAAAGCAATTTTGCAAAAATGTATTTCAACCTAGATCAGCTTTCTGTCTGCTTCATCACACAGTACTTACAAAAAAAGAGTTACTTTTCCTGATGTTGCTTTTAAGTAATTCTTAAATTCATAGGTTAGGATCGTCTGGTTCTAAACATTTGCTTTCTAAGAGTAAGACTAAATTTATACATTTGTGCCTGACTCTTAAGAAAACCTGAAGAGAGTGAGTAGTATATTCAGTTTTTAATAAAGCAAAAATGTTAAAAGCCACTGCCCTCCAGAAATGTTCACTGCAGCCAACTCCAGTCATATGAACTGAGTCAGGAGCAGTTTTTGTTATAAAACAGGTCACACCCTTGTGTACATAATCTCTCATTCATTGGCTTCATGTCATCCTAGCCCAGAATTCAGAGGTTTACAATGCACACACAAAAGCAGGTCCTTCCCCACTCCCCACTTCTAGTAATGAACTTCCTTCAAAAGGGATAAGACCCCTGTGTCTCTGGGGACAATGATCTAACTCAAGGCCTGCTGCCAAGATAGTTTGGCAATTCCCTTCCTCCCTCACTAATGCAAGCTTTAAATAAAAAAAAAAACCAGAAACCACTACACATCTGTGCAGCCCATGAGATGTACAGCTTTCCTGGCCCTCAAGTGGAACATTTCCAAATAGCAGGGATTTGATTACATGAAGGAACATGACATCCTCCTTCTCAGCCGACAAGGATATTGCAAAGATTAAGCAATACAACACAAAGAGGCAAATTTCAGGGATGTTCACATCATTTTTGTAATAATTATATATTCAGGTCTTCTATGCCTTTAAGCTAAAATGTTAGATGTGCACATCCCAGGATTAAGTCACAGGCTTTATCTGCTACAGAATAAATTTGCAGTCCCAAGTTCCACACAACTGTATTGCTCAAAAGGCAGGAACACTGGATGCTGTTTGTTGAAGTGCCCTGGACATTTCATACACAGACTCACAGTATCCAAGGTGGGGCTCAACATGTTGCAGAAATCAGGGCTGTTCAATGGGGCCACCACTGCATATTGCTGGTATATATTCTCACACATCCCACAGTCCTTCCCCCATTCCAGCAAGCAGCCACACTTTACACAGCAGAAGAAAGTCTAAAATCCTCTTTTACAGTACTCCATTTGTGGAAATGAATCAAGTGTTACCTCAGGACAACTGAATACAAGTTTTTCTCATCAGTGGCTTCATGAAGAAAAGTAACATCTGATATATTCCTTACATCTTATGTTCCTTAAAGTCTCCTCAGTTCAGAAATCTGTATAATCCACACTTCATCCATCTCCAGTTCTCACTATGTGAGAGACTTAAGTTCATCAATTCACTTGTGAGCACAATTTAATACTAATTTTTTTAAATTCAACATACAAGTGACTTCCTCAGTATCTTACTGCAGAAACAGAACTGTTATTCATTATCTGATTACAGACCACAGAGCAGTGAGTTAGAAAACTGTTTTACATTAAGGCTGGAGTATCATATGTTACTTTGTTCTAGTGCTCTTGTATGGAGAATGTCAATCCCACAAGCTCTTTCTGCAAAGCTCCTACAGGATATTAGCTTCACTTCACAACATGTAACACACTTCTTTAAAGAGCAGGGATTCAATGGCAAACAGAGAACACAGCATCCCAAATCCTGCTGCAGCTGAAGGCAGAGGTGATCCTGAGCAACAAACTGAGCAGGGTGACAACAAAAGAGCCCTAGTCAGCCACAGTTTGAGGCTAACAACACTTTCTGGGTGATACAGACAAATCAAAACAAAACAACAAACAAACAAACAAACCCCTCAAACTTCAACAAGCCCCAAGCATTAAAGTAGAATCAGAGAATCACAGAATCAGCTAGGTTGGAAAAAAACCTCTGAGATCATCGAATCCCGCAAATTTACCCAGAACAAACATTCCCGGCAGGAATGAAACGGGAAAGTTGGAAGAATAGGCTACAATTAGGAAAGTGCAAAGGCTAGAAATGCAAAGTTTAGTTTACATAATACTTTGCTAATGCCTTCCATTATACAGCACAAAGTACATTACTGATCTTAGATATGTTTTTATCTCAGGTGCAATAATTCAGTTGTTTTGCTGTTCCCAGAGAAGTGGGGAGCATTGGTCAGACGAGTGGAAGGCTTTTAGGGGCAACAGTCTCCAGCACTAAAGCCTTCACTGTTTGCATGAGAGATCCTTCTGCTTGCAGTATGCCTTGTAAAATCTTTATGACATACTTCCATGCACAGATTAAGACAAAGCTAGTTTTGTTGCAATTATTACCACATTGCTCTCATGAATCTGTCGAACAATGCTTTACTGTATGGTTCAACACTTAATTGGAACAGAATGTGACTTAAATCGTTAAATCATGTTTAAAAACAAAGTAAATTTTTACTGATGCTTTTAGAAACAAAATCAGGCACTGGAAAAATGGAATAGGATATCATTTAGGGATTGTTAAACTTCACATTACTTTAGCACTGTTCATCTCACTACAGGAGGACACTTTACATTATTTCAGATCTTCTACATTTCATAGCACAAAATGAAAGAGAGGTTCCAAAGACTTGGGAGAAATCACATCCTCTATCACTGAAAGAGATGCAACAGTGTTTTAATAACATGCTTACCCCAAAATGAGGTACTTGGGACACCTGGAAGAGAGGATTTTCCTTTACACTGTAGTAGGAAAACAAGGTTACCAGGATCAGCAGCAAGCCAGGATGGCTAAAATTAACCCAGGATAAGCTTCTTGGATAAATCTGCTGGTCAAATCACCATGCAGGACATCAGTTCTACTAAAATAGAATAGGGAGAGAGAAGGATAGATTTGCCCCTTCTTACTCCATGAAATGAATAATTAGGCCAAGTTAGAGCAACAAGACCAGCCAGGCACACAGAAATGTTTTAGCAAATCCTGACCCAAAAAATGGCACCAAGAAAATACCTGCAGTTCAAATCCATCTCTCTCCTCCCAAAACCTCTGGAAGTGAAGGTTGCATTTGTCAGTTTTCTTCTGAATTAACAGAAGAATCAGGCAAGATTTTCACCTGCCCCTATTCTACAGTGTTTTTAGCGTTTTTCCATAATACATTGTTCTAGCCAAAGAGAAAAATTATTATCCAGCCTAGTTGTTTGTTATTTTTTTTCTTTTAGTATTAAAGAAAAGCACATTAAAATACAAGCTCCCTCTAAAAAAAAAAAAACCCTACACATGCATTAAGTTTTACTTCATGCCCTTTCCAAGTTCTAAATCTAGATAAATATAATGATTTCTTGATTTAAAAGATTAAGTTACATAGATTTGCCATTTTTGTGCAAAATGATACAAACATGGCAGCAAGTCACAGCTGAACCATAATATTTCCATGCGGGGAAAAGGAAACATTATCCCTCACCTACTACAAAATGAGCTTGGCCTTCTTGCCTCCTGCCTATTTACCAGAGCATGAATTTCCACACAAAACATTTGTTTCCACATTTTTAGTTTTAATGAAAGTAAGCTCCATTCCATGTTTCATATTATTTTCTCTTCTTCTATGGGATTAAAATAAATGGTGGAAAAAGTTATTAAACAGCAAATTTTTTTTTTTTTTCCAAGAGATACAGGAAATTTTACTAACTAAACTGGTATGACTCATTGCAACATGCAGACACACTGCTGTTTAGTAATACTTTATTACATAGAGGAAATGACATTTGATCTTTCTTAACCAAGATGTACGTTACAGCTGGTCCCTTCTGTTTTTCTACACGATTCTCACAGATTTTATCTACCCAAACAAATACTTGTGCTGTGTGCATGTATATGTAAGCTGACTGTAGAGAACCACCTATCTGAACCATAAGGCACCATACCTGCTGCTAGGGGTACCTTCTGCATTCAGTACGTTGCAATATCCTTATCTCAGTTACTCTTACAGATCCTGTCAGCAAAGAAGTGTCACAGTTATCTCAACACAAGTGGTGTTAAACTTCAAACTAAGGTAAAACACAGCGTATGAAGGAAGCAGTACATCATACACAGAGTGCAGCACATTGTAAAGTCATAATCCCTCTATTACTTCAAGGAAAAAGTAGAAAGGCACCAGCATTGTCAAGTACCTGGCACAGGCAGAGAAAATGCAAATATGCCCAAGAAAATTTTCACCAAATATACCCCGCTATCTTATAGACAAACTCAGTAGATGAATGAAGACTCAAACCTGAAATAAGCTATGATTCACGCCAGAGAATTAAGTAGAATTGAAGGGTTTCAACTTAAGAAAAGAGGAGCCTGTTCATCTTGGGCAGCTGGAATACAGCTTAGCAACAATTTGCTGAAGTCTTAGTGCAGCAGATCTGCCCCTGCTGCTAGGGAAGGTTGAGACAAGCCCGGATTCATAGGCACTCAAACACTTGTGGTGACAGCTAAAGGCCTCCTCCTATGCACATGTACCCAGCACAGCTCTGGGAGTTTCTGTCCTTACCAATACTGCTTTGTAAGGCACAGTGGATTTGGGAACTCTTGTTTTATGGGAAAAATATGAAGTTATTCTTACAATATTTAAGAAGCACATTATTACTTAATTTTCTCTTGAAAAAGCAAATGCTCCCATCAAGTCAATGAGAATATCAGATCCAAAGCAAAAATTTCTAATCCCTGGTTTTAATAACATGTCCATGGTTCTTAGACCACAAACCACTGCCAGATTTCAAAACTTGTTGTGATGTTAACTATGTAATTAGTTAGTACTAACTATGCAATCTTATTAAACCTTTCAGTAAGGACATTAGAAAAACAACATGACTGCATACACCACTTGTCTGGCCTTGTCAGCCTACAGCATCTTTGAACATTACTGAGTGTCTCCCACGACACCGCTCAACTGCTATTTTTCTAATTCCACACAGTATTACAAAGGTTGCTGTCTGTGTTTAGCACAAGGCACAAGCCACAGGCACAATGACAGCATTTGTTATTACTGACGCAAATCAGGGTTAGCTCTTACTTTGAGGATCCCATCCCCATCAGAACTTGGCAATTCATGATAAAATCTTTGAGTCTTATTTCCTTCCTGTGCTACATACAAACAGCACACCAGCTCCAGAGGCACAAAATGCCTGAACAGGAAGCCTCCTGCCTCTGCACAGCAGCACTCGCTTGGGAACACCGCGAGTTAAAAAGCACTAGAGCTGCCAGTGCTCCAATAAAATTTGGTTCACAGCAGTTCTGGCTGGTCCACTTCAGGGATTTCATAACCACTTGCACCGGAAAGGGTGGTGTTACCTTTCTTTTCTCTTGTAAAAGGCACATAGTCCTCCCTGTCTTTGTGCTCGAGCGCCTGCTTCTCCAAGTACGCCAGGAGCCGCTCCCGGTCGAAGGGACCTGAGGCTTTCTTTGCAGTCTGGTCCTTCTGCCGGAAGCCTGCGGGCAGGAGAGCATTCTGCAAAACAAATGGAGCAAACAAGAACAGCTTAGAAAGGCTGGGGGAACACCTGCTTAGTTTCATTTCCCTCTTCCTTCTCCCTCTCCACAAGGTTCAAACCTGAGACATCCTTTTCAGGCAAACTCTGATCCCCTGCCAACTTCCTTTTTTTGGGGCACGGGAGGACACAAAGTAACCTGTTCTTTAGACACAGAGAATGCAATGTAAAATACAGTACACTGCCCTCTGAATAGCACTGAAGCAATTCTTTAAGTACAATAACTCCACCACTCGATTTGCTAGTTAATTTGAATTTTGTTTCTAGAATGAGCACTGTTTAAATGAGCAGTAGGAAATAAGACTCAGCTATTTCCAGTTTAGACATTCAGTAAAAGCCTACTTCCTCTATCATTTACTTATATGTTTCTAAGTCTTTAAGACAACTGACTCTACTATTGTTTGGCATTTAACACAGAGTATTGCTACCTTTTGACCTGACTCAAAGTGGGGTGTTTCTTTGATATGATGAACATATTTTAACTACAGAGAAAAAAAAAGAGGATATTAGTAAGGAAAGAACAGAATGTATAGGAATTCACACTCTTTTAAAAAAGACAACCAATCTCTTTTGGCAGTTCTCCCCTGTTAAAATGCCCATAAAGCCAAAGGCAATTAAAAGATCAATAATATCTTGCAGCACAACAAAATAGGTGATCATAATATTCTTAACTGATCCCTAAACATCAAGATTGAACTTAATCTTAAAGGAAAAACAGAGAACTACTAGGTGAAAACACAAGTCTTGGAGTCTGACATTAGCTGCAGTATCAGTAGAGGACAACTCAGCTCATTATAACAGAAAGCTCTAATATCCCAATATTCCAATACCCCATGCTGACAGAAACATTCAGGAGCTCAGTAATTATTTGCCTTCTCTTTACAAAGTCAGCATGAGGACAGTGACAGATACAGACTACCAGATACAGGACCAGGAATCCTCAGAAGAGGTTAGCACCCTGTCTCTCCCATCAAACTCTAACAGCAGAAGCAGTAAAATAAAAATGGATGCAAAAGGGCTGTTTATTGGAAACAGGAAAGTTAAACAAGCCTTTCTAAATAAACTTTCTTTTCAAGAACATGACAAAGAGCAATTTTTATTTATAAATAAATCCCAGAAAGCTCCTCATGACTATCCTTTCTTCCATTCTCCTCTATTGCAGTTCCTTGCAAACAGGAAATAAACATTATACACATGTATATGTGTAAGATCACCAGCAGACTAGGAAAAAGCTCTGTCCAAAAGTATATCATACAAAGACTCAACTTATTTTACCCAGGTTACGGAACAAATGAAAAAAATAAAACTTCTTTTGGGTAATGCCTACCTCAGGGTCAAGATCATCCAAAACATTTTCCAGTTGTTTCAGTTCTTCTTCTGAAAGTTTGCCAAGAATTTCATCCTCATCGAGATCTTTGTACTTGTCCAAGTCCTTTCGAAATGGGAGCGTCATGACTTGGGCCGTAGCAAGTTGCTCAAATACTTCAAAGTCCAACTCTTAATTCTTAACCAGATCTATGAAAAAAATTTTTAAAAACAAATAACCATAGTTAAGGTAAATATCCCAGCTACAAAGCATCTTCAACCTCCAAATACATCTCTGAAAGGAAAGCTTTTCATCCAGTAGTCATATGTGTTACCCTACAGCAGCCAAGGAGCACATGGAAGTTGTGTACACCTTTCTTCTCCACTGACAAGAATCCTGTCCTGCCTTGCCCTTTTCCATCAGTAACCAAGCCACACCTATTGCCAGATGAAAGTCAGTTCCCAGTCTTCTCAACGAGAACTCCAAGGCCATAATTCCCACAGAGCAGGCCAGGTTGTAGGATAGGAGGGAGGAGATACAACTATACCTAGTATTTATGAGTCCAGTTAACACCAGTGGTTTTTATGCAGATGGTTATTTTGACTGCAGATAGTGCAGCCAAAAGAAGAGTTAAGATGCTCCTCATTTATTGTTGCTGCTGCAGTTCGAGGGCAGTTAAGGAGAACTCTATAAACAAGCTAATTGGTTATTACTGACTCATATCCCTGCATATTACCTACAGAGGAAACAGAGGAAGTTTGCCTCCGAGTTAATTATAGAACTACCATTGAAGCAACATTCTGTTCTGTACAAGGAAAATCAAAATACCTTGATGAAAAGCGTAGGAAATACAGCTACTAAGCAGCAGCACTCCAGTCAATCCTACAAAAAAAAAATTAAAAGTAAAGAACGGATTATGTAACTGCTCTCGAAATATTATACTTGGACAAAATCAGGGTCCTTCAAAAGATGTACACTCTATATAGCACTTCTCATGGACAAGCAGAGTGCAAGGAACCTTTTTTCTAATGCTCAGAATTTTTTAGCATTTGTCTTGGAAAAAAACAGTTAATCACAGCAGTGTTGAAGCAGACAAGTTGTTTCCTCTCGTTTTTCTGAAAGAAGTTACAGGATTCTCATTTTGTTCAGCCAAATTCCTGCTTCAAGTTGACTGAGCACACAGACAAAAAAAGGTAACTTGAATGACTCTCTGTAGGTAAGCAAGAGAGTCCATAAGGTATTTGGGGAGCAAAAGCTAAATCCATACATTCAGGCTCATTAGTCTCCTTAAATGCTTTCTTGGCTCTACAGAAATACTCAACACAGACCAGACACACAGCAAATGTTATTTCTTCTCCAGTAGCCCCATTCCAGGTCAGATGCTCACACCACATACACAACTGCATTACTTCAAACCTGCACTTACAATGTCCTTCAAAAACAGATCAATGTAGCTTTTGTCTCTTAAGTAAAACGAAAAGAAGGACTGTATATACATACACACTGTACCATGGAATCTTGCTTAGAGGATTCCTTCACTTCAGTTGTTTACACCAAGGAAGGTCTCCCTGGCTGCCACAGTTACATACAGTGACATTTTAATTCAGAGACACTAAACAGACATGAGCACATAAAGCTTCATCCACACCATTCAGCCAAGTGTACCTGTAAAGTAAATCTAGCTTTAACAATTGCCATTGCCAGAATGGTAAATTTTCAGTCCCTACCAACACCTACAGCTGAATGAGGAATATATTTACAGCTATTTTCAGCATATCTTCTTTTTAAAAAATATTGCTGGTATAAATACTAGAGCTTACTTGTAAACTACAGCTGACATCGATGGAACACAATTCCAAAGCTGAACTACCAACTTAGACAGAGTTCTCTTGAACATAACAAAACCCAGGAGGAATTCCCAATTTCACGGTAAATTCCATCAAAAAGAGCACCGCCTGGCTTCCTCCAAACTAAACCCAATCATGTTGGAAGAGCCTGGACCTTTTGCAAGAGGCTACAGAGGTAGGAGCATCCAAGTTTGGTGGCTGCAGAAAATGCAGAGAGCAGCACACTTATGTTTTCCTAAGTTCCTAAAAGTAACTAAGGAGTGTCTCTGTGGCCGAGAGAGCCACCTCCCACAATTCTCCATAGTCTAGTGGTAACAGTCTAATGCCTTTGTTTCTCCAGGTGCACAGCAGCTGATGGACAATTAGCTGATGACAGCAGATGCCACACAATCTGCATGAGAACTTTTCATTCCTAGAGCCTTAATGTTTTGCCCTTCCTGACAGTTCAGGCCATTACACACTACCATAAGAGAAAACATTTCCTGCAGCTGATTACACAGCATTGTTTGTGACCAGGCTGCACTGTCTGAGCCCTACATCAAGACTCTGCTATTTACCACATTTCTGCATGTCCATTTGCATTCAAATATTAAAAGGTGTAGTTTTAACAGGTAATTACAAAGAGCAGAATGGTTAGTAGGCTGCAGAATAATGCTGCCCTTACTCTGATAGAGAGCAGCACTGCATAACCATACATTACTTCACGTAGGCTTTATTTCCTCTCCATTAATTGCTGTAAAATGCTGCCATCCAGAATTAATTACCTTTTATTTATTGCACAGGTATGTTTCATATGGGAAAACTACTCATCTCTTGTAATACATTAATTAATGTTCAGGTCACAGCCCTTGGTCTCACTTGTTTCTATAATAAGACCAAAGTAGCCATTTCAAATCCTTAGCTACAGTGTTCAGACACACGTACACACAAAATGAAAAATAAAGCAGAACAAAAAGCCCTATCTCTCTGTAGCTGAGTCTTCACTTCATCAAGAAGAGAAACACATGTGACCTGCCAAATATAAATTTATGTTTTGAACATATTTTTTAATACCTATCAAAGGTAATCTTTTTTTTAATATGAAAGCACACAGTGTGACAAACCTTTAAAACTTTATGATGGCAGCATTGACTAGCACATCTGTACTACACAGAGGTTGCTGGGTAATGACTTTCAGAAACACTCCCTACAAAAGAAATCACAGCATGTAAAACACTAGCATATAACATACTAAAAATCAGGTTTAAAACATGGTGTTAGGAATTCTCATTGCATAAAAGGGCATAAAGGCCAGCTGAAGCCCTAATCTAATCAAACAAGCCCTTCACCTCCCATTAAACACACTTGGTACTCTATTTGTTTTCCACCACTCACTGCAGCAGTTCTGCATAGAGACATGAGGAACAAACTAGAAGTTTTTAGAAAGAGCAGTTACTTGGCCTGTGAATATTTGTGGCACATTATATATATGTGTGTGATCTTACTGCAGAGTCACAGGCAAAACTGTAACCCTCAATTTTGGCTTTGCAAATACTTTGCCCTTTTTTGATGAGCCAAGCTAGTTTTCTTCTAAGCATCCTTCTCAGCTTTACCATGAAAACATTACATATATTAAAAGTCCAAAGGGCTTTTTCAGATATATAAGTATAAGGGGAAGTTCTTCAGCAACTTCATAGTCACATAAGAAACATTTAGGGAAATGGAAACAAAGCCATCACTTCCAGTCCATCAAATTTCAATTCTCTGTTTGTTATGCAGAAGACAACTTGAAAAATCAAAAATGAAGAAATTCTGCTGGACATCACAGAGACAAAAATCTTGTCATTATTCCTTCACCTGAGAAATCAATGAAGAACTAAAGAAATGAGAAAACAGCAGTAACTTTAATTTAGGCCATTTTATAATTACCTGAATCATCCCCTGAAAGACTGTCAAGCAACTTCCATACACCTCTTATCTATAAGTTAAAATATTTTTGTTTTCTCCTCTCTGAAAGTATATTTTTAAAAACCAAAAGATTCTAAAAATAGCAAGCTTTCAATTATCTTTTAAAAGCTCCCACTCCCCCCAATTTCTATTATATTTAAGAACACGATTTCTTTGGACCCTAACAGGAGAAACTCTTTAGAAACAAATTGCCCACAGGAAACTCCAGGGTTGTTAAAGTCCACTGCAAATGGTTTCCGTGACTTGGATTTTAAAATAGAAGCGACATCACGAAAAACAAACCGAGCTGGTTTTGGCCAGCACATTCACAGAGTTCACTTTAATCTCATTTGTTCCTCCCCAGCCTCCTTCCCCCCAGCCTCTGGGTGAACCCTGCCCAGAGCAGGGGGGTCCACAGGGCTGTCAGCATTCCTGCACCACTCAGGGCCCCAGACCATCCCAGCTCCCTGGAGGAGCCTAATCTGAGCATTTCCCCAGGGAACCCCGACGATGGCAACAATTTTATTTTCCAGTGTGTGAGATTATACAGAACTGTTTATGAAGAATGTGCTGCACTTGAAAGAGCTATCTTTACTTACCAAAGCTAGGAGAAAAATTAGTAAATATAAATATTACCGTAATCCCAGAAAGTTCCTTAGGATGTTTTTCTAATGCCCTTATGATAACTCTGCTGAACAGCCCAATGCTGCTTTTCTTAGCAGAAAGCTCTCAAAAAAACACCTGAGCCTCCCAAAACTCCAGCCTGGGGTAGGGCACAGGATCCAGGTTCTCCTGCTCAGGGATCCAGCAAACAACCCCCAGCCCAAAGCCTTATGGAGCCAGCAGGTGGCAGCTCATCTTTGCCTAAGCTTTTTGTCACGGTAAATTGTATTTTCCAGGCAGAAAGGAATAGCTATTCTGGGCTATTTTCCTAGAAAAGCAAGCCCGAGGCTTCCTTCTGTTCACAGAGACAATTCACTAAGTTTTACACAAGGCAAACTGGGCTTCCCCAACTTCACATTTGTCCTCGAGGTGACCCGAGGAGTGGATGGGGACAGACAGCTACTGCAGAGGAGCTACACGGACCACAAAGATGCTTTCATGCTGAAGGAAATCTGAACACATCTGTGTTTGCACTTCCTGCCAGCTCCTCCTCTGTATCAGAGGCCACCTGGAACCAGACAAGGCCCATTTTGCTCTTCTGTATGTCCTGTATACAACGACACTGAACTAAGGCACAGTTATCTTGCAGGCAGGGTGCTCTGAGTCATGGCTAAGCTGTCAAGCTGGTATTGTCCCATAAAAACTTACTCCTGTGTGCCTGTTTTTGAAAAGCAGTCACCCACACTGCAGGGCTAAATGAACATGCCCACCCAGGCCAGGCAGTGGCGAGGGTGACAGGGCCAGGAGCCCTGAAGCCTGTACTTGGCAAGCTGCACAGGGCACGGAAGTGGCAGCAGTTCAGCACACCCATCTCCAAGACACTTCCAGGCACGCTCATCAAACTTGCTGCAGGGCAGCTGTTATGATCCCAAATAAACACAAGGCCAGGATAAGGTAAAAACCCCAGGTACCACAGATACTGCCTGCCCTGAGAAGTTCCTCTGGCAGAAATTGCCACTCCAGTTGTCCATTCCCTCTCCCAACATGCAGGGCAGCGCCACTGAGTCAGGAGTTATTGACCAACCAGGATGAGAGATGTTTTGGCATCATTTTTTTTTCAGACAATACCTGGACGTTCATTAGAGATCTACTGCCCATGGACATTAATACTCAGTACCTCCTCCTGGAGGAACTGCCTGCAGGTGTTTTAGTCAAAAAGAAACATCAGGTGCAAGCTATCTGAAAGCTTATAGAAACATTCAGATATTCCTATCTATTGCAGAAAAGTGGAGAAACTTGCAAGCCTGGAACAGGACAGCAGAAGAAATTAATTTCATTCCCATTATGTTACTTCAGGAAAACTTCTGAGTACGAGCCAGTTTCAGGTTCTCCCTTACATCATGGTCTGTACACCTGACACAGTCCCCAAACTTTAATTGATTCAGTACATTATAGCAAACTCAAAGCACACAGCAACCTCTCTAGAACATCGATTACTTTCAACACAACCTGCGCCTACCCACAAGGAGACGGGCTGACAGGCGCTGGGAACAGCCCTCCGAGAGCTCCGTGCCCACTGCCGGGACAGGCCGAGCGCCGCCGGGAGCGGCACCCCCCGCTGCCCCGGTGCAGGGAGCGCACCCCGCCCCGGAAAGGCATCCCTCCGTCACCGAGCGCCGGGCAACCGGGGCAAAACACATGGAGCGAACCGCAAGGGTCACGCCGACCAGACCCACAGGCGAAGCTTTCAAAGCCACATTTTCGGGTTCCGCGGCAAAGTCGGGAGCCGGCTAAACAACCACTCACCCCCTCACCGGCACGCCCCCCGCCCGGCCCCTCTCAGCCCCGAGCCCACCGACCCCGTGCAGCTGCCAAGCCCTGCCCCAGCCCGGACCTCCGAAACACCAGCGGGGGTCCGTGTCCGCCGGGGGCCGCCGGGGGCAGGGCGCCCACAAAGCCCCGTCTTTCCTCCTCCCGCCGCGGGCGCGGCCCCTCCCGCCGGGCTCTCACCACGCCGCGGCAGCGGGCGGAGGGCAGCGCTCGCCCGGGCCCTCCCCGGCACCCTGCGGCCGCCAGCACCCACCGTCCCGTCCCGTCCCGTCCCGTCCCGTCCCGTCCCGTCCCCGCGGCCGCTCCCCGCTCACCCGGGCGGCGGCCGGACCAGCTCCCTCAGCCCGACCCGCGCCTGCGCCGCGCGCACGCCGGGAGCCGCAGTCCGGCCGCGGGCGCAGGCGCGGGCTCGGGGCGGGGCCTCACGGGGCGGGGCCTCACGGAGCGGGCTCGGCCCCCGAGCTCCGGCCCGGCCCGGGGGGCGGCAGGGCCCGGCATGGTGGGGGTCGGACAAGGCTGCGCTGGGGAAGGTGTAGGGAGGTTGGATCGAGGTGGTCTGTAGGATCCCTTCCAACCCAAACCACCCCGTGCTCGTAGGTGTGTGTGGCAGCACCTCCCAGCCGGGCACAGCGTGTGTGCTGCCAGCGGGGGCAAACTCCTGTGTGCCTTCACGCATCCTTGCAGATCTCTCTTGTTGCTTCTTCTTCCTTCATTTGGCCCCTTCAGGTCTTCACCTCTGCCCACGTTTTGCTTTTTCTGCGTTCGAAACATGCAGCTTTTTCCCTCCAGGCTGTGGTTGCGTTCAATGTCCTGTCTCTCACTGACCGACAAAAGGAGCATTTACAGGGACACGGTGGCTTCTCCTGCTCCTGTTGGCACGAAGCAGGTGGAGTCCACGCCCACTCAGGCTCTGCTGTGTGCTCATTGAATTTTTGGACGTTTCAGTTATCAAATACCATGCACTAGTAAACACCGTGTGTAGTAAACACTGTGTGTGTACAATTGTTTAATGTTTATAATGTGAAAGAAATCTGGACAGGTTGTCTTGAGAAAAGTGAAAGATTTAACTTGATTTAGTCTGTTCTCTGCCAAATTTCAGTCTACATGAAAGCTGGAGCTGCTCACAGGCACCAGTTTTCAGAGGTCTGGTTATTTTACTATGAGTTCTTATCTCAATGTTGGAAACTTCAAAATAAATAAAAAACCACAATAGTTAAAATTAAGGCAGTTGTCTGGTATGTGCTACTTGAATGGCTAAGTTCTGGCAACACAACGGAAAATAGGATTTTACAGCAGAAACTGTTGAGTAACTATCCTTGTAGGCATTGCCATTCCTGCCTTAAGAATAAGGCATTTGTAGCATAAAAATGATAAGCAATAGTCATTAATTAGTTCAGATACAGCAGTTTGAACCTGCATTTTCCAGATATCAAGGGTGCTACAATACTGCTGTAACCTAGAGAAAAATGATTCCCAGGCTTACGCAGTAGGTAATGCTGAGGTTCTGATTTTTTCAGAGTCACTGAAAACTCTTGGCAGATTTGGGAAAAGAAGTTGGTGGTGAAATGTTGGCCCCACGGGCATCAATGTGAGTTCTGCTGTCTGCTTCAGTAGTGCCAAGATTTCCATAAGATATATAGAGTGTAAGGTATCATACATCAACAATCTTATTTAATACAGAGTTTATTTAAAATATTTTAAATTCTAATAACTTATGGCTAATACATTACTTAAAGATAGTTTGCAAAGTCCTGACTGTGCTGAAGTCATTGGTGAAGCTCTTATTAACTTTAATAGAGACAGATAAATTATATTAAAATAAAATTTGTGCAAACTTCAAATGGAACAGTCCTTATTTGTTGGGCTGAACCACCTGAGAGTGCTTCTCTTCAAAGGAAGAAGCTCCCAGTGCACACAAAGGAGGCTGGGGGTGGTCAGCAGGTGATGGGCTTTTGACCTCTGTGAGATCCTCCCTTGTGAGGCAAGAGACTCACAAAGCCATGCTGAGCCCTTCTGGCACCATGGGTGAATGAAGAGGCACTTTTATAACCACAAGAGCACTTCTGCAAATGCTCAACAGTAGATTCATAACCCTCCAGTCATTAGAAGGCTGGTGGTTTCCAGGCTCACAGACCAACGTCTGCATCAGAGGGCAAACATAATGTTCTCAACAGGATTAGTAGAGGGCTTTCTTTTTCAAAGGCTGGGATACAGTTTAAAACAATCTTACATCGTTGAAGAAAGTGTTACAAATATGAAAACTGAAAAGACATAGAAGACCTGGACAGCAGTGGAACTTCCACTGGTGCTGAAACAATGCACATGCACAGCAAGAGCGGATGCAGCATGGAGCTTCCTCACTGCTGTTCACTGAGCTGAGCTGTGCACAGCAGGAAAGGAGCATCCAGAGCCTCAGACATAATCCTAAAATGATTAAATCATAATATATTTACTATCTACAATGATGATGTGGTACAAACGAAGCACGTTGGTTCAAAGTATATGTCTTGAGAGAGAAATATCTTCCTGTCTGGGGA
Organism: Pipra filicauda; assembly: GCF_003945595.2. Taxonomy (NCBI): domain Eukaryota; kingdom Metazoa; phylum Chordata; class Aves; order Passeriformes; family Pipridae; genus Pipra; species Pipra filicauda. The sequence continues at coordinate 2,927,790 of NW_024104976.1, read as the reverse complement.
ATTCACACAGGATGTAGTCAGGAAGGATATTGTCAGTAAAGTAGACAATAATAAAAACAATGCCTGACCCTCTATCCTATATATCTTTTTTTTATGAGAGTGACCAAACTCAGATTGAAACAAATTATGACTGAGGAAATCATACTTCTTCCAGTGGCAGCAAAGAAGGACACAGTTCAGTCCTGGTTCTCTTGAGACACCACACTACCCTAACACTTGGAGAACTTTATGTTCTGACATGAAGGATTAAGATGAGCACATTCCCATGAGCAGACTGGCTTGTACAGCCTTTGGCAGGAGGCCACAGGGGTAGCTACCTACCTGTGTTTGGGAATTTTTCCCTCCTCTTGCAGATGGCTGCCTTGTGGCCAGCCCCGGACCAGCCTAGCTGAGGCGTGTCTGGAGACAAGCTCAAGCACTGACCATCAGACTCGCAGCATTCTAAGCCCTGTTGAATGTGCTCTGCCCAGCATGTGGGAACACACCTCACAGGAGTTTGTTTCTCAAGTGCACTGCTAAGACCATTTACACATACCCAAAATGACCCATTTCTCTGTGAACTGGCTGTATAAAAGAAACATGTGGTATAAGAAACTTCCCCGGTGCATACTGATCAGCTGCAGTCGGCCTTTGTCAGATCCCAGGCTCTTTAGACAAAGAAGGAAATCCAGTGCTGAACAAGTTGTCCTGCAGTTCATGGAGAAGGAGGTGGAGCAGAAAGGTCTTCAACATTCACAGACTCTGTAAAGACAGGACTACAATATCTGTTGGCTCCTGCTCCCTTCTGAGGAGCACACCACTTTAAATGGGACACTGTAAAGGAGGTGGAGAGAGCTGGCCTGTGCCTCCAAAGTCTCCTTCTCACACGAAGACAGACAGCAGAACTGGGGTGGGTGGAGAAGCCACTGTATCTCAGCAGATGGAGTAGAAGTCATGTTGCCTTTACTCCAGGGAAGTGTGAGCCAACCCAAAGCACACTTTTGAGCATGCTGCCCGGAGCAGAGCAGGGGTGCATAGTTCTGTAAGGTGGGTACAGAGGGTGGTGAGGTGCTGAGGTCTGGGCCCAGGGTCAGCAGTGGTTTTCTTATGTCCTTGGGCAATTCCTTCCACCTTTCAGCCTTTAACCGTGTTCCTGTCCCCAATGGCATGAGCACCAAGTGGGCCCCAGGCTTAAAATAGCCATCTGTTCTGTGTCTCACTTTCCACATCTGCAAAATGGAAATTGTGGTTCAATTTGACATCTACTGCTGCAAATTAATTGGTACAGATGAAGTATTTATTATTATTGTTACTACCATGGCAAATGCAGTGTACAAATCCAAATGCCTTTCTTCAGGATTTATAGTACTAAGGATATAGAACATTTTGCAGAAATCATGTTTGGGTGAAACAACAAATGACTTGTAGTTAGTGTTATTTAATATATTACTGTGCTTTGCCTTATAAAACAGTCCAAGAAAATCCTATTAACTGTCAAAGCAATGCAATTAAAAAAATTCCAGCCTAAATATAGTTGGGGGCTGACCGGTTGAAATGCTGCTGGCCGACATTTTAAGGCCTGATCCATGAAGCTCTTATGAACTGGGACTGACTACTTATATTGGTTCTTTTTCACAGCCATTTCAGAAGTGTCACCTCAACTCAGTAATTTTACATGTGAGTAAGAGTCAAATTGTATCTCTACCCTGGGTCTGAATTTGCTGATCAGGCATTGAACCAGGAGGTTTTATATACAGGTTGCTGAATTTGATCAACAGCTGGTCTTTAAGGGAAGAGATCAAAACATGCACAACACAGTAATCGTGTCCAGATGTTTGTCTAAAACACAAGCCCCAGCTCTAGCAGGAATTAATTAAGCAAAGTCGTACAAGCTGTGTTATAAGGAAACCAGATGAAAAAATCACAACAGCCCCTCTGTTTTTTTTTTTTTTTAATTAAAAAGAATTACAACAAACAATTTAAAAGAACTGACCACATTTTGGCTACAAATAGTCTAGTGAGCTAAAACTTGCTTTTGGGTGCCCCAGTTAATGATTTACTGTTGTAACCTGCCCGCAGTAAGCTCAGTTTAGGCAGTGTTGGGAAAATGCCAAACCTCTACATTGCATTCACCATACAGTGGCTCTGAACCAAATTGTCACTGGTTAAAGGGAAGGCTGAGCCAGGAAATACATTGTTTTGGGATCCACAGGACCCTGGTTCTTGAAGGCATCCCCCAGAGTGGAGCCAATTTTTTTCTAGAATAGTTGTCCTCATGTATGTTGTATCCTTAGGGTGTTCACTCTGACACTGTGCTTCTTTCAACAAATCAAGTACATAAATTTGATAATACATAAAAGCCTAGATGGGCAAAATGTTGTGCAGAAGTCCCTGCCAGGGAAAAAGAACTGGCTGGGAGCCTTATCCTGCCCTCTCAGATGTCCTTTCAGGCTGATAGCCTGGGAAGTCCCACACATGGGAAATATGGTCAGTGAAGGTGGCCACAGTCATCTGATGTAAATGTATCACAGCAGGCATAGCCCATAAATGGGACCTCGTGTAGCTCAGACATGGGATAGAGCTCAGATCCATGAATTGTATTGAATACATTTGTCTTTTAATTTTGCAGTTTGGGAAGAATGAAAGATTACTTAGAGCACACACTCTGAACACAAGACTGAAGTGTGATATGGTTTTTACACTTTATATGCTGTGATTTTAAGGAGAATGTTATTCCTATACATGTGAGTAAACATGTATATTGTGTTCATCTACATTTAATCTATTTACCATGCATATTTTTGCCTGTATTTCTCATGAATACAGGCAACCTATGCCTTTTCTTAGACAAAGACTGATCATGTTTCTAATTTTTTGATTGCAAGTTTGATTGCATGAGGTATAAGGAAGGAAGAAAGACGAAACCACAGCCAAAGAAGAGCAGAGCCTTGACTTCAGCCTAACTCTCCACTTCTTGCAGAGGTCTTAGATTGTTACATTTCTAACAGAAATTAATATGAAGTGAATTTGTCAGCAGATACAAGGTAACCGCAAACAGAAAAGTCACTATGGGAGGGGTTCTTCCCATTCACATCAACTGAGAAAGAGTTTCAACTTAATAAATACATTTTAAGGCGTGACAGGAAAATCTGAGGGGAAAAAACTTGCAGAAGTTTATCAAAATACAAACAACTCCAAGTTAACTTTCACTCTTTGTTGATAGTATACATTTCCCTTTCCCAGTATTTATATAATTATGACTCATTCAAGCCCTGATCCTACAGACTTAGATAATATCCTAAAAGATTTGGTTTTAATCCATGCCAATAATTAAATCCACATTTCTCTGTCTCATGTCTGAATGAGCCCTGTTTGCAGGGAAGCTTCAATCCCAACACCAAACCAACAAATTCAACCTTAGCCATCAGGTTACAGAGCAGCAGATTTCAAAGCAATTTGTTTCAGCTTCCCTGATGCTTCTGGTACTGATGCAAACCCTGTTGTCTTTGAATGCTTTAAGACAGAGAAAGAAAGGGGAAGACTGGAAGACTGTGGAATAAATGGATCTGATTCTTTCCCATTTCTGTTGATCTAATATTTTGGATGTTAACCGATGCCTGGATATCCCATTTCACAAGAATTTTGAGGCAACGAGGCTGCAAGCAGATAATTGCAGCTTGGAGCATCTTTCTGCACTCTGCACGTTATTGTGAATACGGGTGTTTTCCTGAGCAGCAGTGGCAAAATGCCCATGGTATAAATCTGATTTTTCTGCTGTAAGTCTTGCTACAGAGACCTGGGGTATTTGTCAGGTTGTGGAGTGAAGGCATTGTATTTCCTAGGTGTACTTTTTTTTCTTTTTTCTCCACGGGAAAATTCATCTCTGGTGCAGCATCTGCTTCTTAACAAGGCAATGTCTTGTTTTCCTGCCAATGTGTCACAAATTTAAAGACATCCCAATCATGGGAACAGCTTTTCTGCTCTGGTGACTCATCACTTAGTGCTTAGAACCAAGGGCCTCAGTTCAACTGAATCCCAGCATCCAGTGAAAACGTTCTGATAGATTAAATTATGGACAAACTTAATTACTGGGGGTACATTCAAATCATATTATATATAATTTTGACCAATGGTCAACTTTAGTATAGATTAATAGAACAAATATAAATCGAATTGTCAACACTAATTAAAAGAATGAAGGAAAAACATCAAAAGGATCTCAGAGGGCATCACCCTCCACTTCATAATTGACTCCCTGGGGCAACACATCTTGGTGCAGGGTGAGAGCCGGTGCAGGCCCTGTTTGGCTGGCTCAGTTTGCAGCGGGTGTGTGAGAGAAGCAAATCACGTTCTTTGGGGTCGGCTGCCTACACGTGCGCCCAGAACTGACCAGCGCATCTCCTGGGGAGGCCGTGCACGGCGTGCAAGGAGCGAGTGCTGAACTGCTCAGAGATGTGCGTGGGGCAGGGGCGGTGGCTGCAGGGGGCAGAGCATCCAAGCCACAGTCTGTTTTCACGAGCCACCCAGGAGAGGGGCAAGGCTGCGGCTGCATCACGCCAAGCCAAAGGCGAAGGGGAATAAACCTGTCGCGGATATGGGTTAGGTGGGATTCCACCTGCAGGCTTGGGGCAGACAGAGGCGGAAAGGGCTGAGAGAGGGTGGGGGGACCAAGAGGGTGGGGGCAGGAGGGATGCTGCTGGCGGAGCTGGCGCTGGCGGGGGTTGGCAGCGCTGCCGCTGCCGCTGTCGGGGCCGGTGGTGCCGGACTACGAGTCCCATCGTGCCCGGCAGGGCAGGCCGGCGGTGCGCAGCCGCCGCGCCGGGCACCCACCTGCCGCCGCGGGCGCTGGGCTCGGGGCGCGGAGGGGCGCGGAGGCAGCGGCGGCCGGGCCGGACGCACCGCGGGTAAGGCGGCCCGGGCGGGGCGCGGGGCATCGCCCGCGGGCGGCCCCGCGGGGCTCCGCCCAGTGCGGAGCGGAGCGGGCGGGGAGCGGAGAGATGCGGAGCGGTGCGAATCGGAGCGGAGCGATGCGATGCGATGGGCACGGCGGGGCGGCGGCGTGTGGCGGAGCATCCCCGGCGCGGGGTTCGGATGCGGCCGGTCCCGGCCCGACCCCACCCGCGGCCGCGGGATCGCCGCCGGGAACCGTCCTGGGAATGCGGGGCACGGAGGGATCGGCCGGGCGGCCCCGCCACGCCCGGGGCTCGGCGGAGGCGGCTTTGCCCGAGCGCCTTCCAGGGCAATGCGTGTGTGTTTATTGCGGAGCGCTCGCATCCTTCGCGCCGGGCGTGAAATGACAGAAATCAGATGGAGCGGTTTAATAAAATAAGAAAAGGAGGTGGGTTTTTTTTGTACATGAAGATGAGCTGTCCCTCCTTGGAGATCTGTCTTTTGTATGTCAGATATACGGCAGGACCGGCGGAGGGTGGTTCTGCTCGGCGGCCGGGGAGCAGGTCAGAATAAACGGGCCAATGACAGGTTCAGGAACAGGATGCTGATTTAGGGAATTTAATAGCATTTCCAAGGTCTTGAGATGCAAAATGTGTCCTAAACCCCTGCATATTTACATTAGATATCACACATGCCCTGTTTTGTCATCTTCTAAATAAAAAAATATCAGGGTGGCCTAATTCAAGCGGTTTTGCTTTGATGGAAGCCTTGGGGTAATTTCTTTTGCCAGAGTAAAAATCCACAGTTGATCGATGAGAAACCTGTAGAGAAATCTGAGGACTATAAATACCAAAAAATCAATGATAACTGGTTAGATTCATGTGACCATCCTGAGCTTATCAATAACATAAACTTATGAAAGAAACAGTTTAACATCATTAATGAAGAAAGAAATCCAGAAATGTTATGTTATCAAATATCAGTTTAAAAATAATTGGAAGAAGCAATTATATTTTTATACCATGAATGGTACACTGTATAGATCTATACTTTTGACAGTGTTTAGTAGAGGAAATATTCAGCAAGTTACTGAGTAGCCTATTTGTAGTAAATAGATGCAGTATTTCAATTTCTTGTCATATGAAAGCTTTTCGTTAACTGATTATTCTAAGAAATTGCCCTTGAACTTCCTCTGTTCTGCCCTCCACTCTTGGAGATAGGAACATGTAATGGGAAAGAAACACCTGGGACCAACTGGCCTAGTACTGCAGGCATCACATCTTCTAGTTCTATGCAAGGGATACAATTATTAGAAAAATAAACTCATACTCAGGGATGCATGGCAGTGTCTCACTGAGTTATGCTATCAATATTGCAGTCTTTTATGCATTATTCTGCACTCATTTACTGCCTAACAGCCTGCCTGCTTTTGCTGTGGTGCTCTTTGCTGTACAGCTCTTAACTGGTTTCCACTATGGATATCTTTAAATTTTTACCACTCTTTAAAAACTGAAGATGGTTATGTGAGTTATTTTAGTGACTTCACCAACCTTAATTCCACATGTGTCTCTTTTCTCACTCATCCAGCTTGGCTGTATTTGTCTGAACTTAGCCAGTAGCCTCTCTCATCTTGATAATCTAAATAATTTTGTTCAAAATAGTGCCCCTTGCTCTCTCATTGCATAACTTTTCTTTCTTTGCAAAATTATTATTATTTCCAGTATTTACAACTTCTGGCAAGCATTTCTGCAGTAGACAACATTTCTGCTGTTACTAATCTACTTTAGGGGGTTTTTTTTGGTAGCATTCCTGTATTATTGAAGCTCATAGTTTGGTGCCTTCCTGTAATTGAGTACCCTTTTGACTGAGGCTGAGGTGGCTGTGCAGGATTTTGCACTGGGAGGCTCCAGGTAGCATCCTGTAGCCACAGGTATTTGCACATGGTAGGTTAATACTGGGGTGAATGCCTATGTTCTGTTTACTGACCACAGCACACAAGTGTAGCAGTGACTTTTGTTTAACAGTGGAGTTTGACCACCATTATTTGGTGCCACAAAATTCTGTAAACTTTTTTTAAACTGTTTTTAAATCCTTCTTTCAAAGAGCAGCTGGGACTGAAAGTCCAGCTGCTGTGCTAAAATAGGGAAATCTGAGAACAGTGACAAAAAGGTAGCACACCGCTTGCTATCTGTTGGCAGCACAGGTGGAACAATACTCTTGTTAATAGTAGCCAGTGTCCTTTTTTCCTATCAATGTTTCCAACATGTGGAAAACAAACACTAGTGTTGTCTTTTCCAGGGCTGGCCTGATCTATTTGGTTGTAAAAATAAAAAATCTGTTTCCAGGTACAATTTATTCTCCTGTTCGTTGCTTCAGCTATCAGGATGTGCACATCAGGGATGGCTTCTGGCTTTGGTTTATAGCTAAAATGCAAAAAATGTAAGGGAGTTACAATGTCTCTGTACATTGTAAAAAGAAAAAACAGCTTGGGAAAGATGCAGAAAGAAGTTTTTATAGAAGGTACCTGCCAGTGATCATTATTAAGGATCCTAGTTCTCTGGTCAGTAGTATATGCTCTTTACCTTCCCTTTGGGTCTCTCTCTGCTGTGTTTTTGCTTGGCAAATATTGTTCATTTTAAAGATCCACTTCAGTGAATGAGGCTGTCTGTGGAAGAAGGGACCCATAACCAAAGGAAAAGCTGTCCACTGCTTGTCACTTGAAAGATGGTTCAATCCCTTGTCTTGCCACAGACTTCCCATTTGACCTTAAACAAGGCATTTCTTTCCCCTGACAGGGCCGTGGAGAGGCTCTCATGTGGCTGATGGTGTTTAAGGCACAACAACCGTTGTTTCCATGTAAATGTGATTGATCAATGAGGATATCAGACCCTGGCCTTTGGCTTCCCAAGGATGCCTTTGTACAAAGCTGCAGATAACTGATACCCCAATGTGTGCTTTGCTTTGCATTCGTGGTGGATGTGCTGTTTACAGAACTATAGTTCTTTACATAAGACACAGTCTGGGAGACCGAACTGGATAAAACCAGCACCTTGTAAACATCACAGCTGTTACTGTAATGGGCATGGTCTGTGTTCATCTGGGGACTGCAGAGCCATGGGCTGCTGTGTCACAGACTGGGAGCACGTCTGCTCTGCGACTCTGCTGACCAGGGCAGGTACAGCCTCTTGTTCCAAGGTAAATCAGCACCTGGCTGCAGAATCAAACCTGCAGAGTCTGGTAGTTATTGAAGGAGGCTGAAATGTCATTGATGTCTCACAGAAGATAATGAGGCCCTTTTTCTTCCAGTTGCTGTCGAATGGACACTTCCAGTCTCATCCAGGGGCTGTTAGTTGACCACCACCAGTACAGCTCAGCAGGAGGGTGTTCTGTTCACATCAGAGTGGAGCTTATAGATGACAAATTGTGGGTGGAGCTGCCACTTCATAGTCTATTTTGTCTATATGAAAAGACTCTGTTGTGCAGGATTTTCAGCCTTGCACTTCACACCACCCTCAGTTTCAGACAGTAACTGTGTTATGTTTTTATTTTAGAAAAACTAATTAACCTTGCACAGATTTTCAAATCATCACTGGAGTTCTAAAAACGGAAGAAACCTACCTTCCAGTTCCACAAAATTACTGTTGCCGTGAGCAGAAAGATTGTTTCATTATTTTATAACTAAACTTTACCCTTCTAAAAGCAAAGGGGAGTCTTCATCTGCAGGAGACCCGACAGACAGGCAGGTGTCTGGTCTTTTCCATTTCCTATACTAGATACATCACTGGAGTGTCAGAACACCATAAACAGTTCCATTGATATCCGCAATCCTTATGTTCATTCTGTCATCCTCTTCCTGTGGGTAGGAATTGAGTGATTTAAAGGTTGCTTTCATTAAGTAAGACTGGCTTAAATCATCATATGGTCACTGTATAATTTGTCATCATTTTTGTATGGAAACAATTCTAATGGTTATGATCTAAAAATATGATGATACCTAGAAACAAATTGCAAATTCATCAGGCACTGTAAAGAATACTTCCTTCCCAGGACTTAGTTTCATGTTTTGAATGCTTATGAGTAATACCACTAATGTTATTTTAGAAACAATCAGAAATTAGTTATTACATAACATTATTTTGCATCAGTAGGAGAAGCATTAATGTCTCATCTTTCTTTAATCACCACTGAAAACCTTTTCATGTTATCTAAATCAAAGGGAGTACATCCCTTTATGTCTTCTATAAATAACAGTACATTCATATGGATAATTTTGCAATATACATGATAGTTATTTTCTTATAAAGGGCATGTCTGAACTCCCATTAAAGTGAATTGATGTCTCACATTTTATTTGCATGGAAGTTATCAGTCCTCCAATTAGGAAGCCAACTGTAATGTAAACGACAGAGTGGCATAAGCATTACCAAGGTTCAGAAGGGCTCATCCAATTATGAAGTGGAGTTTCTGATTCTGTATGATTATCCTAAAAGTTCAGGCCTAGTCTAGTATTAGGACAACATAATTGTTGATTATTCACTGGTCTCTGTGTAGGACTAAACCAGTTGCTAGGAACAGAACATGAAATAACCCTGCATTAGCCTTGGAAAAAACCAGCGTTTTAAATATACAAGGATTTTTAGGGATTCTTTGCTACAGGATGACAAAAGATGGCAAGCTAATCTGGGAATAGAAGAGATCTGGCCACATCACAGCTCTCCCAGCCCTGAGCTCAGTGCCAAGTGCAGCTGAGTGTGCTCCCCACCAGCCCTAGACACCCTCTTGAAGAATCCAGTTCTACAGAACCTCAAACAGGTTGTTTGCTTTGATCCACCAAGTGACCATGCTGTGTCATGAATGGAAAAGAGTTAAAAAAGGTGACTAAACTGGAACAGTTCAGTGCTTCTTATGGTGGAGTTCTTCAGAAGTTTTTTTTGGGGGGAAATAGACAGAAAAGTTGGGGAATTCTAGAAGACCAAATTCTTTACAGGTCTCTCTTCCATTTGCTTCCTATGTGAGTTTCTTTGACATGTCTGCTGTGTCTGCATCAGGACCTGTAGCTAATACTATTTTCATCCTACCCACACAGAACTCAGTTCCATAATGCTTCCCTGTATGTTCCTGTCACACCTGTGTGCTGTAATGGCCCTAATGCGTTCTTTCTAACTTTTCTGAGATTTCTGAACCTCCTACCTCAAAACATGATCTCTCGAGTATACATCTCCCATATATTCATGGTCAGAAAGTACACTGGTACATTAGTCTTGCATTTTAAGTATAAAAATTAAAAAGGAACCTTATTTCCATGTCAAACAATGGAGTATTTCTAATTTTTTTTTTTTTTTTTTAAGTTTGAGCTTTCAACAGCCCAGACTTATTTTCCATAGCCATTCCCGGAAAGCAGAGAGGTTCCCTATCTAGCACTTGATTAAATGTATTGGTGGAAGCATTCCACTGCCTGGACAGTGCAGGACAATCATCCTCCTTCTGCTGAGCATCTGCTTGTGTTGCACAAACACGGCTCTTAATCATAATGGCCCCAATCCTATTTATTTGGTCCCGTATCAATTTAACTTGGGATTAATTCCACCTGTCTCTTATTTTCATGTTTAGCTACTTCATTCTGTTTAAAGAAAGGGAAGAATTTTTCCACATTTACAGATCAGTTTCACGACTGTTTTTCAAAACACAAATATCCACCACTGTGGTTATGGAGATAGTTTGAAGCAGATCGTGCAGCAGGATTTCCTTTCTAAAGATCACTTGTAATGATCTAAAAAAATGAGAACAATTTCTCAAATCTGGTTATAAAAAGGTATTTTTTTCCCAATAAAAATGCAAAGAACTGTGTTAGATACTTCCTATTCAGCACATCTCTCTATATATCATAAATGCACATTGCCAAGCAGCTTCTTTCTTAGCTTGTACATGCTATCAAAAGCTCAAAATTCATATCATCGGTATCACGGTATTCTCATTTCTACAGAACCCAGAGACATGATGTTTCTGTAAGTGTACAGGTTGTGTTTTGACAGCAAGAGTCTAAAGTGCCTTTGTAGCTGCTGGTCCGTAGAAGGCTCTGTAGTTCGGGTTGTCCCAACACTTCCCAAGGAATCCAAGCAAATGTGAGTGGGACCGCTCTGACAGTCAACATTAATTCAGTAGAGGACTGATTCACTCTCAGAAAGAAACATCTCTTATCAGCAGCAGAAAATTATGACAGTGTCATGATATCAGTGGAAACTACAGCCTAGCTACTCTAGAAAGCCCTTTCAGAAATGTATAAGGACAACAAAAAAGTACTTATGGAACATGGCAAGGTATAGAGGAGTTATATCACAGCAGGTGTTGACTACATAGAGCAGTAATGATTTTATGCAGGCTGACTAATGACACCCTTTTTCTCTTTGGAAACACATTTCAAATCCTGATGTTGACATATGTGACGAAGCTGCCCCAAATAAAACCATATGTATTTCTTTCTTTAAAAGGAAACAAAATTAAAAATATAGCAGTGGGTTCTTTGAAGTTCACTGTGAAACCTCTGTGCTCCACAAAGATTTAAAAGTAGTATGTGGTTAAACAGAAATGCTGCCTCTCACGGTTCTGCATTATCTAGAATCAGCACAGATTTCACCTTTTGGGCACCCAGCAGAGCGCTTTGCTGTGTAACAGTGGGGACTCAGGCCCATGGGAAACTACGATGCTCCATACTGAAACTAAATGCAGAAAAAGAGATGGGATTTGTGTTCTTCCATTCCTTAATCTCCTCTTTCACACTTCCCTGTAAATGTGAAGGAAACCCCCCAGTCTTACCCATGGTCCTTCATTCTGCTTCCCTCCTTGTCCCTGATACAGTGTAACATTCAACAGCACATTTCCTCTGCAGTTAGACTGGACATCTCCCTTCAGCTGCGTGACACCTGATCTGCTTTGGTATGTTCAAAATAACAGGAGCAGGGAGTCTTGATTAGGATTGCTTTTTTAACTAATGGTTTCATACAGTGATCATAACAAAGCAAATCCAGTGGATATCATGTATAAGAAGTAAATAGTATGTGCACACTCAGAAAAGCCAAGCCACAGTAAGAAGCCACACAGGCAGCATATGGTCCTGTTTACATACACTAAATTAACAGTATGGAATCCAATTAGGAAGGTGGAGATCGTAATCAACACATTAGACAGCAGTTTCTAGAGTGCGTGAATCAAGACTTCAGCATTTCCTTCCCACACTGAATGATGCTGAATTGTTGGATTTATCTCATTCCCTTGGTTTCTGATAATGTGACTGTGGTGAAAGGTCAATCTAGTGCATTAAGCCAGGACATGAGCAACAGGCGTTTCAGCTGAGCTTGCAGTAGCCTCTTCAGCAGAGTGAAAGCTCCAGAAGAGCTTTACTGCTTACGGGGATTGTGGACAAACAAACTCCCTAGGCACTGTCTTGTGCTTTTGTTCAGTCACAGAAGAGTAGGATTCTGTTGTGAAAGGGAAAATATCAAGGGAATTTCTGTTGTAAATGTGTGCATGCAAGAAAAGCATGATTTCAGTCTCTTCCACTGCTAATCTAATAAGGGTTATCCAATACAGTGCTTCATGCCATGAGGGAAGTTAGGCTGATACATCAGTAATATCTGGGTTTATGTTTCTCTTTGGGGTATCCCTGCTGCACATGGTCAGATACTTTCTCTTCCTAACAACTAAAAGGAAACAGTTACAATATTGGAACTGTCACCTGTTGAAAAGTGTCTCCTGGCACATCTTCCCTTTATGGCTGAGCATGTAGGCAATTCACAAAGAAATCAGAGTGTCTGGTGCACACAAACCATACTCTGCAGTACCTACCCATTGGCACCTGGATTCAGCTTGGCAAAGTTTTTAACAAAAGCTGTTACAAACACAGCCTTGCTGATACCAGTAAAACAATTCCTGGCTGTGTTGCCTGAATGGTGCAGTGCTGAGGAGAGAGCCAAGGGAGAGGTTCTGGTACCAGGCATTCTGCACCACAGAACTGCTGACCCTCCGCCAGGGAAACTGTTGTGTGCTCTCACTAGTTACTTTTCCAACAACATTTAATTACCCCAACCTTGGGATTATATTTCTTTCTTTTCCAGGGATGTGATTAAACTCTAATAAAATAACCATTTAAACTGTTAAATAGTTTTAAAAAGCTCTAATCCCCTCAAAGAAAATTTCCAGCTCAGTTAATGGCTGCTAGCTGAAATGTTATGTTTGTAATGGGTTTATGCAAAGGAACTTAGAGAAGGCACCTTCTGCCTTAGTACAGAATGTTGTGCTGCAGCTCAATTTGTTTTTACAGTTTAAAAAAATATCACAATATCACAAATATCACTTTTAAATAAATGCTTTCAGTATTTAACAAGTATTGTTAAATTGTATTGATTAAACACATATCGAACTAGTGTTCTCTTTAAGCACCAAGTACACAAAAACATTAGCTCTTTTGGACTTTTTTTGGCCAAAATATCTCTCACACTCATTGCATATGATGATATTTTGATATTATAAGAAAATTACACACCTGTTGTAACTTCGGGAAACATCAGATGCCGACTAACTTCCTGAAAGAGACTCACAATTTAAAGGATGGTTGAATTCTATGCTGACATTTGGAATGGCTTGTTGATGATGTCATGCCAGGAAAACAGCAGCACCAAACAGAGCAGTAATAAGGAACAAAATGAGAATGTGCTAGGGAAATAAAGCTTTTTCTTGAAATGGGATGTTTATGTGTTTCAAGTCAAGGCTCATTGTGCCTTGCAGTAGTCATAGAATTCCAGATTTTTCAAATTTTTAATTCTGCTAATTATTCTCTTACCCTTTTGTAGGTTACTGATTTTTAGTCTTTTTGATAAATAGAAAAATTATATATGTTTCAATATTTAGTATTTTAATAGTGAAACTCTTAAGTAAATGAAATATTTTCATTTGGATCTTGAATAAAAGAAAAATAAAAATCAGGCTTCCAGCTTATATGAAGAGAATAGAACCCACATGGATTTTTTTAGCTTATGACTGCTAAGGACGTGGTCAGAGGAAATCAGAGTTAGGGTTGATACGTAAGCCAGTCGTAGGTGCCAGTTGGTTGGTTTCCATATCAACAATGACTTCAAAATTCATGAATGCAAAAACTGTAAAACTGCACAGTGAGCTGTGTAATTCAGAGAGAGCTGGTGCTGCTGTGGGAAACCTGGCAGACTTGAGGGCCTGGAGCACAATTAAAGTCCCCAGATAATGCTGTTTCTGATCATAGATTAATTCTCTTTCACTCCGTCCATTTACAGGCTGATTCTGGTTCTAGAATTTGTTCTGGACAAGAAAAAAAGCAAGTAAAGACAGAGAGTCCTTTGTCATATTGTCATATGACAAATAATATGACAATGACTGTTGTGACCATGCAAATGAGAACTTCTTGTTCCTGATCAGTTGGGATCATCTAATAAGGAACCACATTCAAGTTTTAAAACTAAGAGTTTGTGAAATACTGAGTCCGTATTTTTTCCATGGCTGTGTTTTGAACACCTGCAGGTGCCCCATGCAGCAGACTGGTTTACAGATAATCTTCTGAGCTATGAGTAGCATGTCCTCACTCCAAGAATTATTTTGATGATAAGTGCTGTTGTGTGTAACCGAACATGTTGAAATAAGACTAACAACCAGCTTTAAAGATGTTTAGGTCATCCCAGATGATGTGGGTTAGCTTTCAGCCATCAGCAAAGCTGGGATAAGATAGAATACTTCAAGGCATAACATTTTGTTTCTTGTTTGTCAGTGCTGGACTGTTGTCTGTAACTCTACCACTTTGCTTTTGGCCAAAAGAGCAAACAGATACTGCTGTTTGCAAGCAAATTAAATGAAACAGATTTATTTCAATGGAAAAGGAAAATTCCTAATGTTTTTCTTATCTATTCTTGGAGCTTCTCTCTGCTGCTGCACCCAATCCTTGCTATTCCATGGCTACTGCTGCACAGGCAGCCCCAGCGCTTCCCACACCCCCCCTGCTGTGCCAGGACATGTTGCTGCTTTGTTTTCATTAATAAAGTGTCAATGTGACTCTGAGCACGTGGGCTTTCTAGGACTCTCAGCTAAATGGAGATACTCATAATGCTTTATTGTTAACAGCAAGTGAGGCCACAAGAAGCTCAGTACTCCTGAATGGTTGAAATCTTGACAAGCAGCATCAGTGGAGCAGTGCAGCAGGAGCCATGTCTCTGCCCTTCCGAAAAGAGTTGGAGAAATACAAGAATATCAATGAAGATGAAATACTCAGCAAACTCTCAGAGGATGAACTGAAGCAGCTAGAGCATGTTCTTGATGACCTTGATCCCGAGGTTAGTGATGGGGGCCAGGGGGATCATAGTTCAAGAGTTCCGTGTTATAAATGCCACATACTGCAGCATTTTTTATTTGTATTCTGTTACAGTGTAGCCTAAAGTATGAGCAGCTCAGCTACGGACACTTTGGTTGTATTCCTGCTGTGATGTGCTCCTTGCTTTTGTAGAAGTCACTGTAGCCTTTGTCTATCCCTTGTCTATTTAGACATGAGCTTGTCTGCAATCTAAATCTTTAATCATGTTTGTACCCTGCAGCACAATGAGAAGCTTTTTATGGCTGCTATTTCTGAGCACAGCAATAAACAAAGATAACGTATGTTTGTGAGGATCAAGTCTTTTGAACTTCTGAAATCTGTTGACTGTGGCATTCAGCACAGATATTTTTAGCTGAAGAGAACATTTTTAGGCATGATTAAGAAAAGTAAGATTCAGCTACACAACTGTCATTTTCTAGGGAGTAAGGATGATTTGGATATTTGAAGACACCCTCACAAAGAATTTAAAGATCTCTGGCCTGAGAACCACTTGGTCCTACAATAATAAGGTTACAGTCTCAAGTGTGCTGTGAATTCTCAATGTACCTACCCCAAAACATTCAAATTGATGTAGGAGTTTGAAAACTGGCAGGTAAACTGGCAGATAAAATCTGTTCAATCTGGAAGCAAAATAAATTTGGAAAAACACAACTGATTTATAGTTTCTAGTTCTATAACACCAATTTACCTGGAGATTAAGGGTGGGCTTTACTGTTCTCTCCCTCCATGTTGCCACTTCCCTCACTACTGCCACTTCTACAGTGGTATTTTCTGGTATTTTCAAGTGTCTGGAATCTCAAATGGTGACACAGAAAAAAATCAAAAAACAGACACCAACCAACCAAATTAAACAGGCCATGGTGCATTGGAGTCACACTACCTATTTGTGCATGCACAGGTAAAATGTCTAGTGACTTGAGTTCACTGGATACACTCAGAATTCACTGGATATTTGCCATGGGTCAGATTTACTGTGCATGTTCTGGTCAGTGATGAAGTGTTTCAGAAGTATTCTGGGGCATCCTCAACACGTTGGCTTTACTACATGTGCACTGCAAAGTCCACACACCTGTATTCCTTTCTGGGATTTTCTGGACTGACATGTGGATTTCCTGGACTAAAATGTGGAAGCCTTATGTGTCTTCTTATGTTATGGGATGAAGATGCAACCACAGGGTCACACAGCTACATGTTGAGAGTGGGACTTATCTGCTTGCTTCCTCATACTCTGAATAGCTGAAGTCCACATCATTTACCAGTCTCTTTCTGTGCGTGCCATTCATGTCTGAAGTCCAGGAGACATCTGCATTAGAATGAAAGGAATTTTGTTTCTTATGAGACAGAGAAAAATGGTGAGGAAGAAGAGCAAATGAATAGAAGAAAGTGTGTAAAAGATTTACCTGGACTGCAAACTGTGGTCATATGTGTAACACAAAGGACTCTGATCTTAGTTCTTTGGTGCTGTGATTGTAAATGTGGTTCATAAAAATATTAATAGGTGGTAAATCAAGAAGCCTGAACAATATACTGCTTTTCATGGTTACATTTAGGTAAGGTGTGTTATTGCTGTTGCCAAAGAGCATTATGCAAAGAATGATGGCACATAAAAACTGACAACATTGAGATGAAATTTGGAGCACTGTGTGAAACTGCCTCCCTCTCCTCCACAGAATGCTTTGCTTCCAGCAGGATTTCGGCAGAAGGACCAGACCACTAAGGCTGCCACGGGCCCTTTCGACAGGGAACGCCTGCTCTCGTACTTGGAGAAGCAAGCGCTGGAGCACAAAGACAGAGAAGACTTTGTGCCATTTACAGGGGAAAAGAAAGGTACTGTCCATCTTCAGTGGACTCAACATGTCAGTGCTGAGTGATGGACTGTCTGGTGCCTGGCTTTTTTGTGGAATACACTGGGACAGAAGAGGGGAAGGCTATTACTGAGCAGGGTGAGGCTCAGGAGTCAGACCTAGAGCTGTTGTGGCAGCAGCTGAAGGGATGGTTTTATTTGCTGCACAGGGGTCTGTCTGACTGCTCTGGAGTTACAGTGGCAGGTTTGATGGCTTGTCAGTGGCTGTGGGAACACACAGGCTCCAGTCCAGCAAAGGGCTCAGTCAGCAGCTCCCTGGGCAGCAAATCCCTCTGTGTGCAGTTAAGCATGGACAAAGGTGCCCTCACCAACCTCACAGGGACTGTTCCCATGTTAACCATTAGGCCGTGCAAGGGTAGTGCAGTGGGAGAGGCATTCAGGAGGAAACATATAAATGCCTTCCTGAGTAAGTCTTGCCTACAGTTGCTGTAAGTAACAACTCGGGGAATAAAGTTACACAAAATAAGTATTTTTCCACTTGTTTACTAGCACATCTGGCAATGCTATTCATGCAGACAGTTTCCCTGCTACCCTTGTCCTACAGCTACAGGAAAAAAAGGGGAAAACAGGAAAACCTAATTTGAATAATTCAAACTTTGGTAGGATAACCTTAGGGCAGGAACAGTCATATTTTTTAGCAAACAATATTCCTTTAGCCACACTACCTCCTTTTCCTCATTTGTAAAAAGTGGATAAAAATGCCTACCTCAGGCCACCCCTTCATTCAAGAAGGAACTTCCTATGCCTGGGTCCATTTCTGGCCATGTAATGGATTTGCCATTATTTCAATGGGTTCTGCTTAAGGGAAAGCAGATATTTCAAGAAAGTCAAGGGCAGCATTTTTTACTTTATGTACCATTACCAAAGATGTAAAATGTTATTTACATAACATTTTATGGACTAGGAGTGAGCGAGGAGTTGTTACTGTCATTACATTGTGTTCTCAGTCTTTGAAACAATGGTTTTAGACAAATGAGATATTTTTCAGCTAGATCTGATGTTATTTTACCATGCAGTATATTCTCTAAGCTACTTTTTCGTCCATCACAATGTCTGTGTTCTGCTCTTCACAGAGCTGATTCTGGGCCCACTGAATGCAGTGACACTGCAGAGATCCTGCCAGCAGCAGGAGTGATCAAGCGCATCCTGTGCAGAAAGGGAAGTGGTTTATTGTAGTAGGGATTTATTATCAATTGTTTCCAGTCTTCTACACACCACTGTGTCAAGGCAGTAGAACTCACCACTTGCAGGTCTCTGCAAATACACAAAAACCAGGGGTGTGTGGAATTAAATATACTCATAGGACTGGCACTTGATCTGTACAAAACAAGTCTCTGTATTGTCCCTGACAGTGTTACTGTGTGTACTGACCTATTTATTCCATTTCAGGTTTCTTTTGATGAAGGTGAAGCAGTATTATTCCTACATTTGCTTCTAGATGCCCTTAAGGTGCTTATTAGTGCAACTTATTAATTCCTGGTCTCTCTAGTGTGGAAATACCACTGCTTTGCAAACACAACCAACCACACATTTCACTTTTCCCTCAGCACAGAGTGAATGCAGCTCTGCTAGCATTCTAAACTATTCTTAAATTGGCTTTTGATTCACTGTGTTCATTTACTTCAAAAATTACACTTTCAAGAATTATCACAATTATGAGGTTATGACAGAATTTTAGGCTAAAGGAATTATTTCCCTAATTTCTTCTGTTCCTGGTACAATACAAATTTCTGACAAAATCTTCAGAATTGTCTTTAGCAGATTAAGTCAAGTGAGTGTTCTGTGATTTCTAAAGTAATTTTACAATTATAATTGAAACACAAAGAATTATACTACAGTTCCTTCGAAGTCAAAGGCCAAATGCCATGAAAATACCCTTTCTAAGTTAGAAATAACTGAATTAACCTGAGATCTGATGAGGTCCCCTACCTTGACAATTGAGAACTGATGGACTGCACAGTGTCATTTTCTTGGTGCTTTAAGGGAAATAACTGACTTTGAGAAAAAAGCTGCTTATTTTGAACTTGGCATATCCTGTATTGTTTATCTCCTGCTGCCCCTGGCTTGCTTGGCAGGAGATGTCCTACAGGAACACCACCAGACTTCCAGCACTTGGGCTTCACGCCCTCCTTTTTTTGTTCTCCTTTCCCCTTGATCTGCACTGCAAAGACTTCATGCAGAATCTGAGCGTTATAAAACATATAACTGAAAACTCCATCTGCCAAATGTACTGAAATCTTCCCATGCATTGTATGATGATCCTGCTAATTGGTTGAATCTGGTGAAATGTGATGAATGTTCCACAAAGTCCATGTGTGGCTGTCTCTGGATCTTAGAATCCTTGCTTTTAACTGCAGTGTTACTTATTTTGACACTCTCAATTGAAAAGAAAATAACGACAGAATGGCTGTATTAAAATATTAATTACTTGATTTACATTTATAAGGAGATATTTTCTATGGGAGGAAACAAAGCAGTCCTGCAAAGACGTTTTCAAGATATGATACTACATGCTAGATGGAAAGTCACTATAATTAGAAAATAATTAGTATTCTTCCAAAGCTCAGTAATTAGTTCAGGATAAATAATTTAAATTTCTAAAATATATTCTCGAAAGAATCTAAAGAAGGATCTCTCCTGAGGAAAATCTTGTTCCTCACCTTCTGGTCTCTAAGGTATATTTACAGATTGGTAAATATTTATATGATTATATTATATAGATGCCTGTTAAATGATTTATTTATACTGTAGAAGCATTGCAATGTAGCCCTACTGTAGATAGCCCCAAATTAATTTGATACTATTTCTGCAGTTAAAAATTAAATTCTCGAGCAGCTCAAAAATGCATCCTGTTGTGTCTGATTAGAAATGGGAGGTGGTGTGTACCATTTGGCACTATTTACCACCTGAGCATACTTGTGTGTCAGTAGGATGAGAATATGCCAAGTGTTGTTTCAGCTTTTGTCAGCGTTTTGTACCATGATGTTTGTCTCTCACCGGGAAATCATTTATTTTTTCAAATTACGAAACTGGGATGCTTCTGTTTAGTGACATTTCTACCAGTTCCTACAGTTATCATGCAAAGTTGAAAGTGTCCTGAAAAATCCAGTGATGAGCAGAAAAGAAGGTGGCATTTAAAATGTCTTCCTTCCGGAATAGTCTGTGTTACTTCATTATTTTTTATCTACTGTGTCTATCTCTATTTTTTTTCTCTGTTGCTGTTAATGTTTTATTAGAGAGTTCTTGACCAAAAAGCAATTCCAAGCAGCTGCTGAAGGACAAAATTCAGTTGCCTGTGTTGGTCTCTGTATGGTGAACAACAATAAAGTTTTGATTGTCCTAGAAAACAAGCCAAAACAAATTCCAGAGCTGACAGGGATATCCAGAGTGGTTAAAACACAGGAAGTGTTAAATATGAGCCCAAGATGGAGGGGCTGATTATGCAGGGAATTGCCTTGTTTTTGATTGTAATTGTGGTTTCAAGAGGTTGGAAATATTTGGCAAAAACAATCGAACGTATGGCATGCATTAGGGTTTTGGCCCTCTGCCACATTGCAGCTGGGTAACGTACTTCATTAATTACTGTACAGAAAGGCTTTAAGCTTGTATGGGATAATTCTCAAATTTCAATGGAACCCCAAGTTTTGCCTGAACCAGGGCCAGAACGGTCACAGGCGCACACCCGAACTGGCCATGGAGAAATGTTTTCAGACTGCTTTACCCCACATCCTCCCCAACACAAGTCTGGGCTGGGGACGTCATCTGAGTGTCCCCACAGCGAGTGTTTGCTCCCACTGTGGTATGAAATGATCTGGTGGCTTTCAGGAACTGTTGTGCAACACAGCTGTTTGTTATTAGTGAGCAGTGGCAGTACAGGGAGTTAGGGCTGATAACTGGGGCCATAGTGATGGGCAGCTTGTGAGTGTTTGTTTTGTGTATTTCTGGATTAGCTCCTACTTAGGATAGATATTCTAGAAATCCCTACATAGAACCTGATGATCTACAGAAGTTATTTAGGCTGACCCACTGCACTTAACACATACTGAATCAGCTGGTTGTCAGACTTCCATCACTTCCATCTCTGTATCATTATCAAGTTCATGAATGGTCCGGGACTAAAAAGAAAAGGTGGAGAAAGTAAGAGGCAGTGCAGGCACAAAATATTGAAGAGCACAGTCAGCACAGCATGTTTTCTCTCATGGAATGCAGTGTGTACATCTGACCTCAGTTAAGAGCTGAGCACTACTGTAATACAAACATCAACTGGGAACAACATCTCAGTTTCTGCTTTGTTGAAGGGGTTCTACTAGCTACATAGTATTAATGAAACATAATTAAAAAAAGTTCCTCTGTTGTGAAATATCATTAGATGTGAAGGGTTGCTATAAGGATTGCTGTTTCAGCCCTTCACTACTGTCCCTGTTTTCTTCAAGGTCTTCTGCTCCCTGCCAAACCATTGCATTTTGGATCTGATCCAGTTCTCATCAAAGTCATGGAAAAACTCCTGTGGATTGGGCTATTATTATTTGTGACTGGAAAGGGAAGTGGAACATGCTTGTATGTGATTAAATACTAACATTTTCAGCCAACTGATAATAGGGAAAAGGAAGAAAATAAGGATCATTAAACCAGAGAACTTTTGGCCAAACCCCTGTTTCAGAGACCATTTATCTTGCATGTGGTGCTGTGCCAAGCAGAGTATCAATATACAGCATTAGTAATAATACATTTTCAGGTTAGAGTATTAGAGTAGATGCTAATGAGTTCCAATTCCAGTGTCTCTAACAGACTTTTTTCAAAGGTTAGGGTTTAGTGTAGAGACACGGTATCTTTCTTGAATTGCCAAGGCAATCTTTTCACCCCCAAAGCTGAAAGGGTTTGCTTAAATTTTTGCCACCTTCTTCCTGTTCTTTAGGGCTTACATTTAGAGCTGATCTTTGTCTCTTAAGGCACTGAAAGTGTTGCAGTTGCTGACAGTAATGCCTCTAGCCAGTGCCTTTCACTGCTTGCTTTTGTAAGACCCTGTTTTAGTTGCTCGTGACTTTGCCAGACTTACACAGTTCACACTGAAATTTCCCATGCTGAGAGGCTGCCTCGAGCTGAATTTTTGGAAAGTGTCAGCAAAAAGGACTTAGCTGTTTCCAAGAACAAGATTAGGAGAAAACACATTGTTTTATCCATCTAGAGTAAATTTTTCCAGCTGTTTTTTTGTGACCTGCGGTGTCTCCATGCTTTGAAGAGGGGACTTGAAATACGTGCCCTTGGGAATCCCCAGGGAAAGACACTCAAGTTTGGCATCTTCAAAATGTTGTGCTTTCTTGTACATCCAGTTTGTTATGGTGTTCTCCAAATAGTGCCCCTGCAGTGTGTTAGTCATGTCCTCAGAGCTGTGCAGACAGCACATGTGACAGCCCAGATGTGCCCAGGGAGGGCTGGTGTGGCTGGTCAGGGGGCGCTGGGCTGTGCAGGATGTTCTTCCAAATCTGAGAGGCCACTGTCACGCCAGGACCAAGGGCAGGGAGACTCCCTCCTGCTCTCACAGTGCTCTCCTCACTTTGTAAAGGAGAAAAAGAGAGTAAACAGCCAGCAGAGAGGCTGGTGCAGAGAGGTGGAGGAGCCTTTTGAGGAGCTGTATAAATATTTCAGGATGAAGGACTTGATGTGGCAGCTCAAGGGAAAGGAGCTGTAGGAGAGAGCAGTGATAAGGGAGAGAGGGCAGAGAGAAAGGAGGTGGTGGGAAGGGTCAAGATTCAGAGATGTGTAAAACCAGGAGACACAAAGGATGGGGAAGGCACAGGGGGCAATGAGGTAAGGAAAAAGCAGAAGAATATGTGGGATGGGAGAAAAGAGGCCACAGAGAAACATAATCATTGTGTGGAATATGGCTCTGCCCAAGTTTCAAGCCTTTTTGGTGTCCAGGAGAACCTGAAGCACAGTGGCACAGTTTGACTCTCTTCCTCCTCTGCCACCATTCCCCATCAGACCTAAGAGCTTTCTGCTCTGTTGGTGACATGGGAAGTCCAGGGGGTGATCCAGAGGGCTGCTGTAGGACTGCATACGAACTGTTGTTATAATCCATGTGAGGCTCTGATGAAATTCTGGGCTTCCTTCTGTTGTAAAAAATATAGGTTGACTTTTGTTTATTTTTATTTTAGAAAGCATACTCCTCAGGAGAATTCTTTAAAGGGTATTGCTACTGTGGCAGAATCACAGCATGCTGATCAAAGTCAAAGATGCTGGTGCAATTTAACTTCCTTTTTTGTGTTCATGCACAACAGATTTAATAACTTTGGAAAGCTTATCTTTGCAACCTTCCTATTCCATTATCATAATTTTTAAGGCATGGAATATGATGACACTAATCCAAGAGTAACAGAACAGCAACAATTACAATACTGCATTTTTATTACTACTAATTTTCAGCTTCACTCTTATTTGAACTTGGCCTGTTTTCTTCTTCACTGTATAAGTTTATTCTTGATAAGAATTAATTTAGCTCCATTTTCATAGATTATTTGTAGGGAAAAGTTTAAGTAAGCCTCAACAGAAAATAATAGTACAAAATGGAAAAAGTGAATCAGATTTATGCAAGGCAGATTTCCAAGATCACTGAATTTCACTTCCAAGGTCAGTGTAGCATTCTGTAATTGAGAATAAACAGGCACTCACTGCAGACAGTGATTCATTGAGAAGTAATAAGTGGAACCAGAACTAATAAGTGGAACTTTCTTGAAAGTACAGTAATCTGAACTGCAGTTTATAGGAAAAGAAAGTACATAATTATTTTACAATTATAGCAGAAAATGTGTTTGTATTATAAAATTAAGTAAGTATCCTTAGAAAAATTGATGTTAAATAAAAGGGCATTTTTTTACAGCTCATACAAGTGGGCTTATTTCCCATTGCTCTGTTCTTTATCAAGTTTTGGCTTGTACAGTTTTGGCTTGTACAAGGTGGGAATAGATACTAAGTATTTATACTAAGTAAAAATGGTGGCAATTTATATTTATTCATATAAGTCTAATGACAAAAGAAAAAAGGAATAGAGAAGACATACCAAAAATGATGTTCCAAATGCTGTAAACTATAAATGAATGTGAAGTCCTCAAAACATTTTTTAGACTGGACTGGCTAGTAAAATCCTACCAACTGCACTATTGAAATTCCTTTTTTCCCCCTCCTTATGTAACAATAAACAAAAAAACTTCAAGAAAATAGACTTGAAGTAATTCCCTGCTCAGTTAATAGATCTTCCTATAGATACGCACGTGTGGTTGTGTAGATAACTATTACTGAATGGAGAGATGAAGTTAGGGATACATCTCATTTACTTGCCTTACCTTGACATTGCTTCAATGAGGGCATTTGCACAATGCAGGAAAGCAGACATTGCTGAACCAAGTGGCAAAATTACATCTATGGTTTCATGATTGTACCCAGTGTATTTCCTTTTTTATAGTGAGTTTGTTTTCCTTTTACCTTCCTCCACATTTCTATGTGTCTCTGTATTCCTTTTCACTGAATCCTTCTTCCCTCTGGTTTTCAATGGATTTTTTTTTCCATTTAGCCTCTTTTGAGTAAAACATGAACGGTATCAGATTTCAATTTCAATGGAGGTTTTGCAGTGTGTGAAAAGGAATAGGTCTGTTGTTAAAGTGAGCCAGGACAAATCTCTGCTCACTGCACTCACAGTCAGAAAGTCCCTGGGTTATAATAAGCTACCTCAGTTGTCACCCAGGTCACCCCAGACACTTATTCCAGTTTGACAGAAAGAAGGGGAGAATTGCATTGATCTTTGCTTAAAATTTCATGTTGAAAGAAAGCACTTTGGATTCCACACATTTTGGGTTTCTAATGCAAAAAAAAAATGCACTTTAATACTTAGTATTGTTTTACTGCAATTGAACTTTGTTTTTCAGTTAAAGAATATATTATTTTTGTACATAAGTGTGGTTATATTTGTGTTGTTAACACCAATGTAACTCAAGTTATGTATAAACAGAACTTTTGTCACTGTGTTTTTTGTTGGTAGAAAGTTAAACTATTACTATTAAGACTTAGCACAGAACATTAGCATATTCTGGGGGCAAAATGTAACACAGCCAACATTAATTATGTCACATAGAACACTAAAATACAGTGTGGCTATAAAGAGCACCAAGAGCAGCAGCCTTTCTTCATAAATCTCATTTTAAAATAATAAAACCTCGCTATTCTTCCAAGGCTTCTTCCAAATAATAAATTTTAAGTTGGACCATTGAAACGAGGAGGCCACAATCCATAGTTTATTTTGCAAGTGAATTCCATGATGGCAATGGATAATGAATTTACAGTGTATGGATGTGGGACTAGGAGAGACCTCCTGCATCTTTAAACTCTGTCCTTAAAAAATGAAGGAAAACTGGTTGATAGCCATGTATAAACACGGACACGCGGTTTTGCAGCTGGTGGACAGGTAATAAATTCCTAATAACGTGCTAAATGCACAAGTTTTTCTAACCTCCATCTGCTGTGCTGCAGCATCTCTTCACAGTGGAATGTTCTTATCTAGATAGCAGTAAAAAGAATATTTTTAAAACACCACTGGATGCCAGCAAGGCCCACATATATTAAAGATATATATTGCCATCTTTGACATGACCTTGCCCCTTTAAATATTTCATATAACCAATAATAGAATTTTTGCTCTAAAACATTTGCCAGGAATGCTTTAAATGAAACTATCATTGGGAATCATACACACATTTAAAAAGAAAGGTTTGGGCTGTCATCCAAGAATTACATATGCCTGAAACAAATGTTTAAAATTGTATTCCTATATATGTGAACTGTACAGAAAAAGTATGAGCCCGTACTGGTTTCCATTACCCCTTGATTTCTTGCTGTGCAAGATACTTGGCCTTCACACATCCAAAGTCCATAGAGAAAGACCAACTACACTACGTGTTGTGTCCAGTTTACACCAGACTCAAGGTCCTGTGTCCCCTTCACAATGTTCTGTGTGAAAGTACAGACTTCCTTCAGTATTTGTTAAAAGTGTGGCTGGGTTGGGTCTGTGAAGAATCACTTACTGCCTGGTGGAGAGGTTTTGTGCAAGCTGTGACTGTGGAGATAGTTGTTACAGAATAGTAATATCAGTCAGGATAAAAATCAGTAGGATTCCCTCAAAATCTCAACCAACCTACTGATTGCTTGAAACTCATGTGGAACCACCAGTGTTCTGAAAGGAAAACACTTTATAGAGAGTACTCCTCACTATTGATTGTTTACTTGGAGAGTCTGATTGATTTTGGTCTTCTTTTGACACAGTAATGATTTTTTTTCCTTACTTAAAGCTGGTGTCAAGTCTTGGTCAGTGGTGTCTGAAAGCTGCCATCCAACACTTCAGATTAGGTGATAACACAGAAAGAGTCTGAAATCTTAGCACCTGTGCTGCTATTAAAACTGGAGAGCACGACTAATCTACCTTTGCAGAGTATTTCTCACCCCAGATTTCCACTTGACTTCTGTTTGATATGTCTGGGATGGCTGTCCTTGATTCCTGTCATCCAATGCATGGTGAAAGTTAAAATGATTCTTACCTTTGGGCCACAAAGGCTTTTATCTTCTTGAAGCCTTTTCTTAAAAAAATTACTTAAAATATTGCACAAAAAATATATCATGATACTATTTTGTCTTTCTACATAACCTTCTGTCCAGTTTTGTACTCTGAAATTATTTAGCCTTGGTAAATATGTCTCTAAGGTAAATAATTTGAATACTGCATCAGTAAACCTTGCCAGAGTTTCAGAAATTTCCATCAAAATTTTTCTCTGAGCTTACTCAGTGACCTCAGTTGTTGAAGCTGACAGTACAGAAATGGCTGTAGACAAACTTGTATGAAAGAGATAAGTGAATTGGTTTATTACTACATGTTGAGTCTTTCTTGGGCAACATATGGTTCACTTCAGACTTTTCAGACCTGCACAGATGATCAGAATAAGGCTATTTATGTGAATGATCATCAGGAGACACAGAGGGAAAGTACTCCGGAGAGGCTGGAAATGAAACTGAGTTACTGGAAGAGAACAGGTTTGCTGAGCTTTCAGGATCGTATATGGAACTGAAAGGTTCTTGCAGGGGGATGGTTTTAACTCCTTCTAGTGCCTAATTTAAATATAAGGATAAAATTTCTGCGAGCTTTTTATGTAGACTTGATTCTGCCTATTTAAGGGCACAGGACCTTCAGAAAAATCCCAGCTGTAACTGCTCCCGAGAGCAAATTCCCTAAAATAACAGTCACCAACACAGAGCAGAAGTCTGCACCTTTTATTTTTAGACTTATTAAGATCCTAGTGGAGGATAGCATCAAGTAAGAAAGAGAAAAACATGCACTTGATAATATTTTCAAGCAGTTCCACTGTCACAGACCTATTCCCATCCCTGCCAGGAGGCAGAGGAGTTGTTCCAATAATTCATTACTCACTCTGGCTCTTTTCTTCTCTCAGGAAAAATATTTATCCCTAAAGAAAAGCCTGTAGAAACCCGTACAGAAGAGAAAGTGACCCTGGATCCAGAACTAGAAGAGGCCCTGGCCAGTGCTTCAGACACTGAGCTCTATGACCTTGCAGGTGAGACAATACATAGATATGATCCTCTCACACCTCCAGTTCTTCTTTGCCCAGACCTGCCACCAGGAGTGTCTCATGATCACCTCTCAAGTCCCTGCTGTTCCGGTGGGTTGAATATTAGGGGAGAAAAATGATTAGGGCTACACTAGAGTGTAGCCCTGAAACAAGTTACCCAGAGAGACTGTGGGATTTCCATCCCTGGATGTTTTCAGGATCCAGCCAGACAAAGCCATGGCTGACCTCATTAATGTTGGCAACACTCCTGCCTGAGGGGGAGGCTGGACAAGATGACCCACAGTGGTTCCTTCCAGCTGGCGTTTCTTGAAGTGCATTGTACTTTGACTCACTTGTTCAAAAACTATATTGAGAATGTCTGCATCGCCAGAGTTTAAACCCCTAAAGACTCTCCCTACAAGCAGGCGTGACTCAATATTTTATAAAGGGGATTTTGTTTGGGGAACTAAACTACAGATATTTTTCTGAAGTCTGTGTTTCTGCCATTAACATTGTGTCCTGCCTCTGGTATTTACACATTTCAGCTGTTCTTGGAGTGCACAACATGGTCAACAACCCAAAATTTAATGAAGCAGGAGCCCGCAGTAAAGATGGAAAAGGAACCGTGAGAAGTAAGCAAGCAAGCAGATTTTTCTCTTGTGGGCTGCGTGTCATCTTTAGGGACTTCTACACCTATGGGCCTGGTCAGTTGGTCTAATTTAGTGTAATATAATTGGGCCTAACCTTAATTGATCTAATTAATCAGGAGAGGTAACTTTTTAAAAGTAAATACAATCTTAAAGTCCATTATCATGACAACAGTAGTATACAAATAGATCATTCCTAAGGAGCTTTATTTTCCTAGAGAGCAGTATCTAGCTCTGCAGAGGTGCTTGAAAGGATGAGAGTATTTAGGAGGCCAAGACATATATATTTCCATTCCACTTCAGTTCAGGCAGCAGGCAGAAAACAGAGGGAGCTGCAGCTAAGAGTTGGCCACAGCTCAGTCCAGGCCATCTTGCCCCAAGAACCTACATTGACACAACTGCAAAATGACTTGTAACCACTGGGCTCAAATGCATGAGTCCCTGTCAGAGTCACATCTGTGACCATGGTCACCTCAAGCTGCATTCACAGGGAGGCAAAGGCTGCATGGATGTGCTCCTGCCTCGACTACTCTCTCTGTTCTCCCACCTCCACCTTAGCCCTGTGGCCGTGGGTTTAAACGATGCCTGTTCTGAGGCTCCTCAGGTACATGGGAACTATAATCATCCAGGAAATCCCCCAGCAGAGACAGCTTCAGTTACGAAAAACAAATCCAGAAATGTTTGCACTAAATAAACAGACCTGTGGTGAACCAGATCTTAGCTCGACAACCCCACAGGAGGCTGGATGGGGGGAGAAATGGGTGCATCTGAATTCCACGTTTTTCTTGAGAGCTGCCAAACCTTGATCCAGAACTTGTCACCTCTGAGCTCTGGGATATCAAATGGGCTAAACTTTGCTTTTTAAGACAAAATTGTGGAATGTCCTTTTCTAGGGAAACAGTACTAAAAAAATGCTTACTTTTTCTAAGGCCGTGAGAACAGCAGCTGTCTTTACCAAGGACTTTCATTTCTATCTTTCATTACTAAAGGGGAGGTGGGAAAGTAGACAGGAGACTGTGTCATTTCATTTTTCTCAGGATTAGGCTGCTCTGCAAGCCTCCCCAGTGGGGCCCTGTGTGAGCTGCCATCTATCTCATAACAGGCAACTGCATGCATTACTAATCCTCATAGATTTCAGAATATTTTTGTTGTACTGAGTCAAAAAGTCAGCTATGTGAGTCAGCTAAACTATGCTCCAATCACAGACTTAAGAACCAGAAAACCACCGTCACATCACTGTATTCCTTGGTCCAAAAGCAACACCTTTCCTTAGCCAAGTGAAATGCTGCAGTAAAAGAGGGAGACATCTCAAAAGTTGCCCATCAATGTGGCAAAACAGCACCACGATTAAAGAAACAAGAAAAACTCGTGGGAAACAACAAGAAGTAGAAAATGAAAATTACTACTAACTCTAGAATGAGTACACTGTGATGTCTAACCTGAGGACAGGGTGCTTGTCTCTCCCCAGCTCCCAGTTTGAAAGGGTGTTGCCACAAGTGCAAAAAATGCTTTGCTTTTTTTTTGTTTCCTTTCTGTCCTTGCATGCAAGGTGAATTCTCTCTCTAAATTTTACCTGTAGTTTTCAATTCCCTGCTCCCTAGGAAGGCTGGAGTGTTATTCGGGGATATGTGAAGTCTCTCAGGGGACTAGTAAAAATAAAGTTTGGTGTCCAAGGGAGCAGCTCAAGGATTCTGTATGACCATCTCCACTAAGAGTATGAGTTCTAAAAAAAGATGTGGGGTTTTTTTGGCCCGTGACATGGCATGAACTTTACCCATAGCACTGAACAGCAATGCATAGTACCCTGAGACTTGAAAAAAGCCTTCAAAATCTCTCCCTGTCTGCAGCATAAAATACAAGGGTTTAAACATACTTGTGGTCAGCAACATATTCCTTTCTTGCCTCTGGTGGCTTGGGTGGTCAAGGTTTATAAATTAATCTCCATGACTACATGCGTGGGAATTAGAAGTACTAATTGTGTTCTAAGCTATGATTTTTATGCATCTCTGGGAACATTTATAGCTCATAGCTTCCAGCATTAAATACCGGAGTTCTGTGAGCATGAACACTCAAAGATTTCATAAATCTTGGTGCTGGCAGATGGACTTGCTTTTCATGCTTTGATAGTTTTATCATTTAGAAAGTGCAGATGTTGCAACTTTACAAGAGCTAATTGAATTTATAGTAAGGCTGATAGTATCAGCTGAGAGAAGGAAACTGAGGGGCCTCCTGACCATGTTGCTTCATGTTAGCACAGTCTATTCATAGGTGCAGGGATGTTTTCTTGCTAATGTCATGGGCAAGTTTTGAGCACACCTTTTGTTACAGATATTAGACAAAGAACAAAGCAGGCCTTGCAGTATATTACATCCTATGCAATAGTCTTTAAAGCTGCTTTGGCTCAAATTAATTGTACAGGGACTTGTGTACATAAAGGAGGAATTTGCTCATGATGATACTGCCCAGCCTGTGACCACAGCCTCCAGTGACATGTTCTGGGGCCACAGAAGGTGCAATGGGCATGGCAGGGATAATGGGGCTAATGCTGCAGTACAAACCTAAATGGGAATTGAGAAGCCAGACTGCTGTTGATGGTGTCTGTTCTTCGGTCAACATTTCATGAGATCTTGTGTTGCAGATGTGGTGAAAGGTGAAAAGGTCAAGCCCATCTTTGAGGAACCACCTAATCCAACCAATGTGGAAGCAAGTTTACAAAGGATAAAAGCAAATGATCCTAGTCTTACAGAAATCAATCTCAACAACATAAAGGTAGATGCTGTGGTTTTATTTATGTCATCATAGGAGGATTTATTCAAATATTTCCAAAGCCCTTGCCTTTATCCTCAGAAAAAGCAGGACACCTAGTGAAGGGATGTGGAAAGAACTGTTGTAGAGGCTCCAAGGTCATCAATTCCTGATATTGAATTAAATGCCAATTAAAAGCCCAAGGGGGGTGACTCCCTTTGGCTGCCTTTCTTTAGCAGATTGTAAAGCAAGATATCTCATGGGCACTATTAATCATCACTGGCCAAATTCAATTAGCCTACACGTGCAAATCAAGGAGGAGCTGGCACGTGGAGACTGAACAACCAGCAGCAAAATAGGAAAGTAGCTCAGAGATGGTCATGTGCTTGTGTTGGCCTGACCCAGTTACAGGCAGCACTGACATCACAGCCCAGCACAGGCAACCATGAGGCTCCAGGGGCCACTGTGTGCAGAGGAGGCTTTGTGAATTGGAAATACTCTTAAAAGCATCAGGGGTGTTTAAATTGCGTAGACTGTGGTTATTCGGCAATCAGTTTGATAATAATTAAAATCAGTGTCTAGCAATGTGACTGGCTTTTCTAATGACTGGATTTATCTTCTTATTATAGAATATTCCTATTCCAACACTGAAAGAATTTGCAAAAGCTCTGGAAAGCAACACACATGTGAAGACATTCAGCCTTGCAGCTACTCGAAGCAATGACCCTGTAGCTATTGTAAGTTTAAACACTGTTTGGAAAAACAAAAAAAAAACACAACAAATTTTGAGTAGGTCCGTGTCTGCTTTAGGATGCATTCTTCATTTTCTCTTGCAGATTTTCCCTGTGACTATGCAAAGTGGAAGTGTAATCTCTTCTGATCTACCTCTGTGTTCTTCTAAGCATATTTATGTTTTATTTCTTGTTGGTACTAAGCTATGTTTTGCAAATTCCCTGTTATTCCCTGAAACTCTCCAGATGTTATCTCATGCTCCTGCTTTTTGACCCCTCAGGCATTTGCAGATATGTTGAAAGTGAACAAAACACTGAAGAGTCTGAATGTAGAATCCAACTTCATCACTGGAACAGGGATTTTGGCACTGATTGAAGCACTGAAAAAGAATGAATCCCTAACAGAGATTAAAATTGACAACCAGGTAAAGAGAGACCACTGAGGATGTCCACTTTTGTCTCCCTTTTATATGAATTCCCAGAGGATTCTCCTAGGGGACTCTGGCAAAGTCAAGGCAGCCTCTGTGGCTCAGTTATTCTGCAGCTCGTGTCCCATGCCTGTGCAACCAAACAGTGGAAAACTTCTAAATAAAAATAGCCAAAGCCAAATATAAAACCCAGAGGAAAATCTCCAGGGACGGGATTCTCTTTGTAGTTTGCAGCCCAGTGATGAAATACAACCACTTTCTCTCTCACATGAAACAAATATTTTCTTTTCTTTTGGGGACATTTCACCACATTGCCAACAGAGGCAGCAGCTCGGGACAGCTGTAGAGATGGAGATTGCCAAGATGCTGGAGGAGAACTCAAGGATTCTCAAGTTTGGATACCAGTTCACAAAGCAAGGTCCAAGAACCAGGGTAGCAGCAGCTATCACTAAAAACAATGATCTGGGTAAGATGCTACTACATTTATTCATCATTTATTTGTGTGAGCCAAGCCCTGACCTTCCCAGACACAACTTTTCCTGTCTGTACATAAGGTTGAATTTTGACTGTGCAACATTCAAGCTGCTCTGTGTGAGGGGGGATGCACAGCCCCAGGGACTCCAGATAGGCAACAGCAAAGATCTTACTTGATTAGGAGCCACTATTCTCCTTCTCCTGCTCCTTCTGGGAAGAGGAGTTACTTCAGCCTTTTCCATGGAACATGCTGGATTTCCAGCTGCTCTATCATCTGTTCTGGCCCATAAGTGAAGAGCCAAACCCATCCTGTTTGTTCAGTGGACACAGAAGTCCTGGCTTTGTTGCCCTGTCCATGACTGGCCAAGCCTGCCCAGCCAAGGGAACAAAACAGACTGTCCTGCCTCTGTGACCAAGTACAGCCAAAGACAATAAAGCTTTGCAAGTTCTGCCTGAGCATGACACGCTGTGCCCTGTGTGCTCAGTACACAGAGTGAGGAGATGACAAGGCGGATGTAGTTTAGAGTAAGAAGGGGGGAAAAAAAGGAAAATATTAAACTATGTGTTTTTAATCAATTCTACTTCAAGCTGGGATGTCAAACCATGATGCCTTTGCAGGCTTCAGCTTGGGTTTCTGTTTGTGGGAACTACAATAACAGCTGAGCTAAAACCTATTTCTTTCACACATACTTTTGGGGTTTTGCAGTTTTAATTTTTAGTAGTACCTAAGCATTCCAATTATATACTATTGGTCTTGAAACTGTTTAGTGAATGCTATTAGAAACATCCCACCTAAAAATAGAGAAAGACCCTTTTTCCCCCACTATTTTACCAGTTGCCATTAGACTTATGTCCTAATCTTCATTTTCCTGTGTTTGTATTGTATGGCTTTGTTCAAGATTCTGTAGGACAGAATTCCTTAAAGAATTCAATAAAATAAAATAGATGAAGCAACAAAACACTGAAAGCAGACACTGATGTTACACTGCAGGCTTTGAAATAATGCAGTCTGTTTGCCAAGAAAGCACTATAAAATAAAACTCCTGATAGTAAAGTAATGGGACATTTGTAGTAATATGTTGTTGTTATTGACTTTCTTTAGTGGAGATTCATCCAGTTTTCCTGCTTTGTTCTGTACTTCAGCCATTTGATATCAGAAACAGGACAGGAGAGTTTGAATTGACACTAAATTTTGTACCACACAAACAGAAGAACCTCACTCATCTTATCTGGCCAAGTCAGAAAACACTCAGTAGATTTTATTAGAGTACGGAGTAGCAAATACTGCTCAACTAGACCTGCTCTATTCCAGGTGTAATGTATCCTAAGTGCTGTAAAAAATCACATGGGACTGCTTGTCAGAATAATCCTGCCCATAACACAAAGCTTCCCACTCTGATTTGCTAAATGGCAACTTCAGCCTATGTGGTTTCCAGTGAAACTCCATAGTAAATTAACTAACTTACTCCCAGATCATTGATGCAATCAGATCATGTGAAGTTTAAATAGATAATTAAGGTCCAATATGATATTTTCCCTGTTGCCAATATTTGCTGATATCAGTACATAAGAGTACTTCAGATTATTTTCTAAAAGGATATGATTATTGCTTACCTGTAGTACACACTGTGCAATTACAAAAGTTATTAATTTTCGATGCCTAAAGCTTGATATGAACACTTGGTGAAACTCTACAGTCTTGTGATATAGAAAATGCAGCTTAGGTACAATTGTTTTGTTGGACATTAAGATCTATTAATTATGGTATTTATGGACATAATCCTGCTGAGTATTTCTTAGAAGCTCCTTCCTTCTTGTGCATGTTACTGGGAAGGGAGTGTGTCTGTGAGGGAAGTCCTTAGACTCTCAGGAAGGCAATAATGGTTGGTTTTTTCTTGTTTTCCTGGTCCAGTTCGTAAAAAGCGTGTGGAAGGAGAGCGGCAGTAGCCACGTCGTGGAGGACACAAGCCAAGAGTGGAGGCCACCACCAACTGCAGTCTCAGAGTGCTCACTGGTCCGAAGGGAAGGCACTGGAAAACCATTACTGTGGGAGTTGCTCATTTCTGTTGATGTCTCCTTCTAACCTTGAAAACAGAGCCTGTTCATTTTCAATTTTCACGGTTAATTTAATTCTTATGACAAAGGTTCATAGTTGGTTTGATTTTAATGAAAACAAAATGGTTTGCAATATCTGAAGCCAATATGCAGCAACTTAACTGTGTTGCTCAGCATAACTTATAGTGACTCTGACCCTTATTTTAGACACTTTTTGATATGTTAAAATATGACCTTGTGTATGGATAAGGGATTCTCTGCTGAAAATAGAAATTTTAGGGCCAAGTTCTGCAATGCCTTATGTTTGTGAATAATCCTGACTTATGTGTATAGTCCTGCTGAACTGAATCCTGCCATGAGCTGCTCCCAGGAGTAGAACTAGTAATGCCAGTACAGGTTTGCAGGTTCACACCCTTGATCCTCCTCCTGCAGTGGGATCTGGCCAGCTGGAACCACACTGGAACAGCACCCATCTCCCTTGTTGGGTCTCCACCCGTCCAGGTCCAAGTGCAGGATCACGCCTAGACGTACAAGCATTGTCAAAGCGTACTTGTTTACATGAGCTTAGGTTAGGTGGATCATTTTGCAACGTTACTCTGATGTTTTTTATCCTTACTCCACATTGTAAAGTAATATTAGTGCTGCCAATTGAATGTTTTGAGTTTTTTTCTAGGCCAACAAGTTTTTGTTTGCTACTAGAATGCACAGTTTACAGCTAATCTTAACCTAAACAAGTATTCTGAGCAATATTTGTTTTGCTTTGAGCCATGAGTTTGACTTTTTTTAGTTCTGGTATTTATGTACATTTGTTAGTATTATAGAACTGTTCTCAGGACCTTTTAGATAAAGATTAATTAAATATTTAATCCAGGAGAGCCACTGTGCTACCAGGAAAAAGCATTAAAGGAGTAGTTTTGACAGCTACATTTATAGGCTGCAGTTGAGGTCTGTCCCTATATCACAAGGCACAAGGGTTTTTGTGTCAGTGCTTATCTGAATAAGGGCAGATTTAAGCATATGCACAAATGCTTTGCTAAATCAGGGCCTTAACTCAGATGCTGGACATAATCCTAACCCAGTGGATAACACTCATGAAGCAGCAGCTAACCCAGTGCTCAGCGGCGTTGAAATTTTAGTGAGAATTCAGTCCGGTGTTTCATTTTGTGTATTTTACAGTCTAAAACTATTCTCTGCCACTGTTTTATCACTGCCAACAGTTGACTGACATCCAGAGGTTCATTTTGGTTACATGTGTGCATGCTGTAAGAGCTAAGGGACACTCAGTTCAGGTGTGTCACACATACCAAGGCTTCCAGAAAGGGGCAGAAATGCACCTGGGGCTGGTGCCATTGCCTGGGACACACTGGCCTCTCCTCTGAGAGCAGGGATGAAGCACTGCTTCCTTGGGACAACGCTGGAGGTCACAGTCACTGCAGCTTCTCCTGACCCAGGGGGGAGAGCTGTGGGAGGCTGTGCAGCTGGGCATCCAGGGATTAGAAACCCAGGGAGCCCCAGGAGCAGTTGGTAAATGTTTGACACACTTCCCTGAGCGATGTTTTCATGACCAGAGCTGGGGTGCAAGCTAACAGGATGAACCCTCTCTCTGTGCCTTTTATAATGGAAATGAGTAGGCCCAAGGCAACACTCTTTCTGTTGGATACTGGTCTTCATACTGGGGTTTGAAGTAAATAACACTGATGTAAATCCTACTTAAAATAGTTTGCTAAAGTGGTCTGCTGACCTGGGATGTAAAGTGCAGTAGCCACAGTTTACTTCCCTGAGAGCTCCCAGTCTCTACAATTTCCTCCACTGCTTCACTTCCTCAGAATAAACTGAAATCTTTGCTTTGCAAGTAGAAAACATAACACATGGGGGAGTCATGCTGAGATTTTCCCTGGATCCATGCAGGATTGGCTGTGAAAAAATTTGATATCCCATTAAAAAAAATTACAAGTTCTGTAATATAGTAATAACTCTGCATGAGTTTCTGTAAAGTCCTTGATACCCACTTGGCTTACCAGGGGAATACTGGGCTTTTGCAGCATCGAGTTTGATGGGTAGGAAGAATCCTTATCCACAAAACCTAAAGATTATGTTACTGACAAACTTCAGTGATAGGAATCATACTGCCTCTAATTTCTTCTTCTTTTCCTTTGATCCAACCAGGGGAATCCCAACTATCAATCACTTTTTTTAAGATTTCTTTTTAATGGTTACTTTTTTTTAAGGGTGGTACGTGTTTAAGGGAAACAAGTGCAATCCATTTCTAGTCTTAATTGCCATTTAAAGTGTTGGTATTTGCATGCAGCAGTTTTGCAAAGGTGGATTGGTCTGACTGCTTCATGGTGTCTGCAGCATGTCACCTTGTATAGCTTTGCCCAGAGCCACACGAGTGGTCACAGAGCCAGGTGGCTCCATCCATGTCAGCTACAGTTTTCCATCATGGACCAAGGCACCTGGCTGGGGAAAGCCCTGCAGGCTCTCCATCCCTTCACCATGTTTCCTCTGAAGGGAGGATTCCTCAGGCACTCTGAGAGGATCATCTCAACCAGCAGCCCCACCACGTGCTCGCAGACAGGGCCTGGAGCTGTGCATGCCATGGCAGGGGACCTGGGAGGTCAGACTCCTTCCAGCCTGCATGAAGAGAACTCCTAATCCCTGGCCATTTTCTCCAGGCAGCTGCTGCCAGCCCCTGCCAGGGGCCTCAGTGACCAGGGACATCTTTGTCCTGCCTCTTCTGTGTGCTCCACACAAGGGCTCGGTTGTCATCGGCCTTGAGCATCACCAGTCAAACATTGCAACAATATAAAGATCTGTTCAATGAAACAACAGCACATGACGGTGATGCCTGAAGGCAGATTTTAATACTAATATAGGATTATTTAGCTGGTTAAAAATCTCTGCAACTAACATGAAGGGGGGCAGGATGTGACTAGTTATTTCATATCCTACTTTCAGGCAACATCTGGCATTGTCAATGCTGAATGGGGAACAGGGACAGAAGAGTCCTTTTTTTTTAAGCAAACATTCAGGAGTAACTTTGACTATTTTTGCACATTGCTTCTCGTGTTGACTGCTTCAGTTTGGTTTGTATTTTTTATACAGTTTTTTCATGGAAAAGCTCAACTTTGTGCGTGTCCTAACATACATGTGAAGTGTAGTGTGCACTGAGGACTGTATGTACATGTATAGACGAAGATGTTATCTGGAACAAAAGCAATTGCATGCGCACAGTGTGGTGCATATTACTCAAGAGGAAGAGAATTATCACGCTATGTAACAGTGACTCCCCAGCATCGTGGTTTTTCTAAATAAATCTTCATAAAGGATTTGGCTTTTGCAGTTTCTCATGGGTTTGTGCCTTGAATCAAGCCTCCCTTGATGCTGTGACATCAGATTAAGCAGCTTTCTCCACTGTGGCTCTTGCAGCTTTCACTCATCTGGATTACCTGCTAGGTTTCACCTTCTCTTCCCCCACATTACATGCTGGAGCTTTGTGAACAATGACTGTGTGCTCAGAACCAAGACTGGGAGCAGAGAAACCTGGATACTCCTCACAGGTTTAACAGAAGCTCCCAGGTTTACAAAAGTCAGTCTATGGGGCCTGGTGAGATGCATCCCAGAGTCCTGAGGGAATTGGCTGATGTAGTTGCCAAGCCACTCTCCATGAAATTTGAAAAGTTATCAGGTGAAATCCCTGGTGACAAAAATGGGAAACTTACTTTTAAAAAAGGGTAGAAGGGAGGACCCTGGGAACGACTGACCTGCCAGCCTCACCTCAGTGCCCAGGAAGATCATGGAACAGATCTTCCTAGAAGTTGTACTGAGGCACAAGGAGAACAGGTTGGTGATTTGAGACAGCCAGCACAGCTTCACTCCCAGCTGGTTTGCACATGACACCAAGCTGAGTGATGTGGTTGACACACCTGAGGAACAGGATGCCTTCCAGAGGGACCTGGACAAGCTGGAGAACTAGGGTCCTGTGAACCTCATGAGGTTGCACAAGGCCAAGGGCACAGTCCTGCAGAGGAAGGACCTGGGAGTACTGGTGGATGAAAAGCTGGACATGAGTCTGCATGTATTTTGAAATTGCATGCCAGCACAGTAACAGATCTCTGCAGGCTGCTGTCTTTTTTGAAGTATAAAATGAGTGCAATTTATAAAAATATGCTGCCACTGGGGCTCCAAAGACTAGATTTCATGTTTTCTTCATCACTAACTCAGGGAAGATAGAGATTTCACTGTTTTGCAAAATTTAGAATCCAGTTTAACTGTGTGCAGTTGCAAGCATAAAAACCACTATTGTCTGACCAGGATCCAAAACATAGCAGAAGCATTATATCCAATTACCCCTCCTCAGCTAGCTTCTACTTGGAAAGCCTGCAAAGTGGGCTTTCTGTGAGCATCAGGTAGAGAGATTTTTTGTACTTCCTGCCCTCTGTTTTCCACACAGTGTCTCAGCAGTTTTCCATATGGCACCTCATTAGAATTTGACACCAAGAATTTACACCAATTTCTTCCACAGTATGCACAGCTCTAAAGCTTCAAGGACTCAAGTGCACTGTGGAGTGCCTGAAGGCATGACCTGAATTAGATGGTCCTAAGAATCTATGTTACATGTTCAAAGATGCTGCAAAATACACATAACCACACATGCATAAGAATAATTGAAAAGGAAATGTCAGAACATCTCCCGACAGACAATTTGCTCTCCACAACCCCAGAGAAGTTCACAGTTAACCCACAAATGAACAAAATACCTCCGTTACCCATTTTAAGACTTTACTTATGTCAATACTTTAAATCTGAAATCTCACAATATCTTTCTTTTCCTCTCATCCATGTCAATAAATGGTTGAGACTCTTCCAAGAAAATGAGGAAATCTCATATTGAAAGAAGAGGAGGTATCTGTGTCCCAGTATGTGGTTCTGCTGGGATTTGCAGAGCCTAACATCAGAGGGAGTGCTCATGGGAACTATGCAGCACAATTCCCAGATCCTCAGTCATAAGGGAATCAGAGAATACAGCTGCAGAGAAGCTTATGAGGTCACACACTCCATTTCCTATCTCCAAGATACAGCTTTACTTCTACATAATTCTTACAAAAAGACCGATTTTGGGTCCTACATCCCTTTCATTACAGGGGTCGTGTTCAAGTCCCTTGGGATTTTGACTATGAATGCAATATATGCCAAAGAATACAGATACTGTATCCCACCTTATCACTCTGAAACTTTATTTTAGGAATCAGCTTCTTCCCTTGCATTCACTTTTTTTCAGAATGAAAATTTCGTGTGCAAACAGTTGAAAATCTACGAACTTACAAAGAGTTATATACTATTCTAAGTCTCTGAGCTTCCATCTTCATATCTTTCCTATTCCTATCTGTTCAATCCTCTCCCAAGCCTGAGTGACAGCAGTGCAAACCCCAGGTGCTTCATATTGTGCAAGGAATGCCAGGTCAGTCTCCCCATGAATGTGATATGGAGTGACAGCCTGAACTGCACCAACTGCATTTACCCCTTGCCCATCCATCTCCTGCTGCTGCCACGCAGAAGCTCCCTCACTTGTGCATCTACCCAAAAGTAAAATCTCAATTTTGAGTGACACGGGGAGTTTTAATACAAGATCAAAGAATGAGCGCAAGCTGACTGAACCATTGCAGTAGCTCTGCTCTGTTGGCTTGTGTGTCTCTCTAGTCACAGCCAGGAGCCCTGTGCTCTCTGCCCAACACAAGCTGCTGCCAAACCTGCAGCAGGCTGGCATGCAAATGCAGCTCTGGAGAGCAAGGACTGCTGGGGAGAGGAACCACAGGGCAAGGACTCGGCTGGGTATGAGGCTGTTGGACAGAAACCACAAAACTGGGCAGCTCTCAAATCAACTTTTTAGCTATTTTAATAGAGGACAGTATTTGCACATTAAAACCAACGATCTGTTTCAGCTATAGCAAATGTACATCTGTCTGAATGGAGCAGAATTGTTAATGGCCTTTGAGGCTTCCTTTTTGAGGAAGAGAAGAGGGGTGGAAAAACCAGCAGAATTGTGTTCAGCTGGTTCCCAGCCACAGGAAAGTGCTTTAAATATTCATGCTTTTCTTGTCCATTCCCGTAAAGCAGAAGAGCACAAACAAAAGCAGCACAAGGGGCCTCTCTTAATGAGGGACTGTTTGTTTCTTATAGCCAGCTGCCTGACTTTATTGAGCCTGACATTAGGTAGACTCATTCAGTGGGCAAGGGAGGAGAAAACAAGGCACTCAGATAAAGCAATTGCATGTGTTGTTTCAGACTCAATCTTTTCAGATGATTACTGCATTGACAATATATTGAAGAGAATCTGGAAGCAACATTTCATAGTTGTGAAGTTGTTTATTTCCCAGCTGCCACCACGGATGCAGGTCACCTAAAAGTTGCCTAGATTCTCAATCTATGGTGGTGAACACTATACATAAAGAACTCCCCAGCCCTGAGAATCTTGCACTAATTCTGAAAAATTATATACGCATCATCTATCTAAATTAGCTTGAAAAGCTTTCAGATGGTGATGGTGGAGAAGGAGGTCACTGTGTACGAGTGTCTGGTGAACTGGGGCGTTGGCATTCTTGGTTAGTTTGTGCTCAGCAATGCTGGCACACTGCACACACTGGTGTTCATCACCCACATTAACTCAGTTGCTTAGAGATTTAATGTGTTTTCTTGTCATTATAACAGTTCACATTACACTGCATTCAGGAACAGGAGCTGCTTGGAGGCTCCCCCCTCCCTGCCGCCGGCGGCAGCACCAGGCAGCACAGTCACTCTTCCATTCCTTCATTTTTTCCTGCATGTGTTTAGGCTGCTTGGGGGTGGGGGGAAGAAAGGTGTCATCGAATGTGTCAAGCTCACTAGAAAATAAGGATAGTCCCTCAAAAGAATCTCCTTAAAATTTTGTTCTGCAGAACCAATTGATCTGTGGCTGCTGATTAAAGCTGCAGTTAAGCTCCCTCTGCCTTTACACTCCAAATGTGCTGGTTGATCCAGGTTAACTGCTGTGACATCTTCAATGCACCAAAGGGAAGTTTATGGCATCTCTTCTGAGCCTGGAATAAAGTCAAGAGCACTTTTACTGAAGCTGGACCTGGCTACCTCACATTTAAGTTGCCCCCTTTTTTGCAGAGTACTGATCTCATATGCATTTGTGGATAAAAACTAGAGTGCCTGACAGAAGGGAAATGGAAGTTTGATTGTCATAAGTGGACAGAAGTGCTCAGCAGCTGTGACAAACCCAGCCAGCAGGGACATAAGTGGTTATGCCACCTGCCAAGAGCTGGAGTCCCTTCCAGCACTAGAGATTCATGGGGTTTGAAAGATCATTTCCATGATGAGAAAGACTGAAGGTTTAAACAAAAATATGTGATGACATTTAAATAAAAATGCATTTGCTTTCACTTGGTATACATTTTTCATTAAAATGAGACATCTGTACTTAATACCTTCTAGTTATTTCCTATTCTATTCCTGTACCAGTGAGAAAATCCAATTAAAAATATGATTTCCCTTTGCTCTTTTGAAGCTTTCAAACTGACTCCATGATTAAATGAAGAAGTCATAACAAGTTACTTTTAGTATTTGTACAATGGAAAACTATTTCCAAGGAGATGCAGCAGGATCCTGCATGCTGAGGAGTCAGCAGGGACTCAAACCTGCACACAGCCAGTGCTGAGTGGCAGCAATCCCTGGGGACTCTGGCTGGTCAGTGAAGGACTCACTAGGCTGTCTTGATACCTTGGAGTCAGAATGGATCACTGCAAGAATATCCAAGGAGATCTAGGTGTTCAAGAGGACACTTGCAAAAGGTTTTGCTTATTGTTTTTCCACTGGTGCACACAGTGATTGGAGCATCCAGCTATGCCACTCATACCAGTGCCATATAAGCCCTCACAAAGGCCATGTGGGTGTTTGATCACCTGGTGGGACAGGTCACAGCTTTGCCCATGAGTTACTGCTGCTCTGAAACTGCTTAGTGCTTTGTAATAATTCCACTGGGTCTCATTTTTCCATGACAGGGACTGTGGAGTCACCTAGTTTGGCCTCTTGTGTATCTAATATCCTTAAATTGCATGCCACGACCCAGCCTATAATTTAATCAGGCCAAGTCCTTGCATCATATAGAATAAAAGAAAAATGTTGACACTAGAACTGTGTTCCAGAGAGTAAGTGATGCAATGACAGGAATGAATTAGGTGTGACATATGCAGATATTTTCCATGTGCTGAATGTAAAATCCACCTGCTACAGAGGAAGTGAAAAGCCTGAGGTCTCGGTCAGCTCAGCTGGGTGGAGGGAATCAGCTCAGAGCTGGTGATTAAGTTTACCTCTGGACACATATGCAGTTTGGCACACAAGGTCTGCCAGAGATACTAAAAAAGCATTGGCACCAACCTTCTGCATCGTTTTCCGGATGTTCACATTGAGCCCAATCATTTGTTCTGCTTGGAACTTAACAAAGAAATCTCAGCAGGCTAATTTACTTGAAAATGTTTAAACCCATGCCAAGCTAATCAGCCCGCTGGGTGACCCTTTGAATCTCCTCCCCTGAATAAAGCTGCCCTGAACTTAAGGAGAGATTTACCTCCAAAAGAATTTAGATACCACAAGGGTTCACACAGCATAAAACTCACACCAGCTCCAATGGATCTGGCACTGACAGCCAGAGTTTAACCTCATCACCAGTGGAGTCAGCAAGCACTTTTCAACTGCTTTCCCTCAGACCATGCCTAGCACTGTCAGTGTGCTGATGGTGCCTAAGCAGACTGTGTCTACCTGGTGGAGTTCAGAATAAGCAGGGCTGTTAGGCTGGGCTATATTTGGAAATCCTCTCTTATCTGCAGCACAGAACACGAACAGTATTCCTACACTGTGAAGGACAGCCCAAGCAAGCAGCAAATTACTGCTCATCCTTGTCTGCTCATTGTCACAAAACAGGGTTTATTTAACTGGGTTTTAACAGAGAAAATGCAGGCACTGTGCTGGAAACACCACAGTCACCTACTATTAGTT
Source organism: Pipra filicauda (assembly GCF_003945595.2). NCBI lineage: Eukaryota > Metazoa > Chordata > Aves > Passeriformes > Pipridae > Pipra > Pipra filicauda. Next base: position 2,883,950 of record NW_024104976.1, on the reverse strand, counting down.
AACAACAATTTACTGCAAAGGCAAACGACGTTTCCCTCAGCAAGTTTTACAAGCAGCAGGATAAGAAATCAAGCTCTGAAACAAGTGCTGCCATTCAGTGGAGTGCCCTGCACAGCACAGCTCCCCTCTCTCCCACCATGGCTTTGGGTAGGTCAGTTCTGGTGGCTGCTCTGCCAGGGGCACAGGGTACAGCAGGTTTGCCTCCAGTAACAGAGAAGTCACAGGATGACAAACAAGTTACTTATGGCTAACTGAAGAGGGAAGGGAGGCAGGAGGAGATCTGGGCTGAATGTGTGGGCCTCATTATAAATGCACTACTTTTGCAAAACTGAGGAATACCTTAAGCACATAAATATTGCTGGGGTGATGTGTCTTTATATATTTCTCTAAACTGGGCATTAATGACTACCCCTCAGGATACTGATGTTCAGAACATCCCCTGCAATGTCAACTTTACACTTTAAAACAAGTCTTTGTTATTACCTGCTTTAGAAGGGCTGGCTATCACCTGCACTCACCCTTCGACTGGTACAAGTGACATTTCAATTTCTGGACCGTCTTCAAATCATTAATAAATCATAGTTGACTGCATTTTGCCAAACAGTTTTGGTGTAAACATTGAAAAGTACTCAAACAGGCACTGCTGCACATATCCTTCACGCACTACAGAGGTGGAAACTGAGCCACAGATACGTTCAATGCTTTTTTCCCAGTCACCCAACAGAACGTTAAAAGTAGATGTCCCTTGATATTCTTTGTAGTAGTTCCTACAGATCCTGATCCACCAGCCTGTCAGTGAAGATTCATCTATTAGTCATGCATTTGGTTTTCAGTGGATCTCACTGGGGCTGCAGTAATGCTTCTTTCCCTCTGATCTGTGCCGTGAGCCACTCAGCCTTGGCTCCTTGTCTGGGAAGGAGCGAGAGCAGCGTCACCCTCCCTGCACACCGGCAGCCAGGCACCCCAGCACGGCACAGGGAGCAGGAGGAGCGTGATTCAGGCTGGAGCATCCAGGGGCAGTGCTGCCATGGCAACTGTGCTCTAACCACGGGGTTACTCAGACTAGGCAGCCTTTAATTAATGGCTTGACTCTCGCTCCCTCCTTTCTCCCACAGTTGTAATATTTACTGCACTCCCTAGGCAAGCCTCTGAAAGACTCCAAACAGACAGCAAACAGCTGAGACAACAGTTGGTCCAAAAAGCATATGGGGGAAAGCCCTGAGCTGCAAGGAGCACTGATGAAACAGGGCTGGGTGCAGTTGCTAGCTGCCCCAAGGAAGGGCACTTCCAAGGTGATGGACACCAGGTAGATCCGCCTAGAGCCACGTGCTCAGCACTAGAAGACCACGATTCACTGCCAGCATCTGTCAGCCTCTAACACTGAGAAAGTCCTTCAGCGTCAGAGCAAGGGAGGAAAGCATATACTTGACATCAGAAGCTCCCAAGCATTCCCTCGGTTATATCATTGATCATGGGAGGAAGAGGTCGGGCTTTGTCCCCTCTCCTCACTGTGGGATGACTGAGACCTACCACAAACAGGTTTACATCTCCTGGCAGATGGACAGCAGGTCATTAACCTTCAGAAATCCAAAGATCATAGGCTAGAAACCACTGTAGTACAGAGTAGTAACTGAAGACATAGTTAGAAATACTGGGAGTTTCTTGCTGTTTCAGTATTAGGTGAAAGTCTATACTAGGAATCATTCACAAAAAAAAAAAAAAAAAAAAAGATGTGAAATCAAAGGCAACAGGAAGGCTAACCCTCATACTTTTTCGAAGTGCTTTATAACAAAGGAAATTCCAGACACAGCATGCAATGTGAGAAGACATGAATCCAGAGTGGATGCTAAAAGTAATTTTTTAAAAAAGAAAAATCAACTTGGGACAAGGTATACAACAGTTATTATAATGACTCCCTTTTAATGATGAGGAACTGAAATTCAAAGCCTGTAGGAACAGACCAGCCCTGTGAGTTCTATGGACTAAATAACTAAGTGTGCAAGGAAGACAAAAAAATACTCGGAAAACAATAAAATTAAAACATGAAGCAATTTGCTTTTTTTTTTTTTTAGGTGTGAAAATCTACATTCTCATAAGTCTGATTTAAGCATTTTTAAACTCATCTGTAAGTCACTGTGTAGTGAGAACAGCACTTACCCATTGTAAGTTTAGAGCTGTTCAGCTAACACCACCCTTCCCTGAGTGCACAGCCTTGGCACAGTTTCCATTACAGCCTTTCAGGACTGGCTGCTCGGTGGTGACTATTTCTAACAGCTGAAAGATGGATAATCTGTTCTTAACGACAAGGTCATTGCATATACCACAACTATATGCATGTGGTCACTGATGCTCATCCCATCTTCAGACACATGAACAAAAGATGTCTCTAGTTATATTACAGAGCCCAGATTTCCTCACTAACTCATTGCACTGCCTTTCCATGCAATGCCTGCTGCTCCCAACCATTTTTATGCTGCCAGGCAAGGGGCTGCAGATTTGCTAACAGCAGTAAATGGCATTGCATTGAGAATCTCCATTTTCTCTGTCACTAAAGGCACTCAAGATGATCTCTGCTTTACACATGTAAAATAGGTTTAAAAATAAATGGTACTGCTAGTACATATCAGGTGTGCAATTGGAAGCAGAAGAATGAGACCAGCATTGTCCCCCTAATTGCCAGATGTCCACAGCAAGAAAGGATCGGCAGTGTGGGGGATACAAACACAGCTCTTTTCTTTCAAGGCTTTACAATTTGACTTCAAGGTTCAAAGTCTGAAGTGCTTTGCCCATAATGTAGATAACACAAAAGCCTCCAGATACAGCTAAGCCTTTAGTTAAAGCTCTGACTTGTGAAGAGCTCCCTATTTTAATCTCAGCACCAAGTGATGTAAATCAGCATTTGGACTTCCCCCCTCTACCCCACTCCTCAGATGCCATTGGCTCTGTCTCACAGAAGACACTCAAGGTTTAGGGCTCCTGATGAACTTGCCTTACAAGGACAAAATGAATGAAACTACCCAGAAGAAATTCCTGAGGCAAGTTTAAAGTGCTGAGGACTTATTTTGACTCAGGAAGAAGCAGGACACATTCTTTCTCCAGAACATCACTTTCTTTTGAATAAGTACTAGAGAAAAATCTGTTTAAGTACAGGGGAGAAACATGACTAATAAAATATTCTCTGCAATTAGAGGGCATTTTCTTGTCCTGCATTTCATACCTGAGACACAGGGAGGTTGATGCTAATGAGGGAGAACTAACCTATTTACAGGGATTGTTACCAGAATGATCCATGGAAGATCAAACTTGCTTTTCAGAATGACCAGTCCAGTTGTAATAAAGATGATGGAACTTTCATTGCTTTGATTTCATCCCATTTACATATGCAGTTCAGACTGACTTGAAAGCTTTGTTTTGTGTCACATGGCAGACTAATCAGAGTTCATGCTCTTGTTAGGAGATGAAACAGTAAAATAGATAAAACCCGATGCTGTTCATGGTGACAGACTGGCCTGAGCCTTCTAAAAGTCAGCATAAAGAGAAACCACCATCCAGGAGCAACTATGCTGCTCTGTGTAATGGCACAGCTGAAATAACAGCAGCCTCATCCCCAAACCAGATGTAATCACACAAAACAAACCCACATGCAAGGAAGACTCAGGTCTCTGTAAGGAAATGCTGCTACTCTGCCAAGATGTGGGTTTATGAGGACTAGAGAGCCTGAGAGAATACAGACAACATGAGAGACCAACACTGATATACTAATGTAATAGCTGATACCCTGAAATGAAACCTTATGGTCTGTCAGTGAAGCTAAGGTAGATTTTGTGCAAAGATAATATATTGGTAACAGAGATGATGAGCAGAAATCCTTGCAAGAAAAACATCTGCTAAGAGAATTCCTGATTAGAGAGTGCAGTTAGAAAAGGGGGTGAATTACCAGTATGCCATGGCGTCATCCAGTGCAAGTAAGTTTTGGTGTAATCACTTTTGTAAAAATAAACTCAATCTTAGTCTAAACCTCATAGGCTTCACCTTTAAAATGTCAGCTCTGAGTACACATTCTACTTGATTTACTTGTTTGCTACATTTAACATTCAACAACAGAAGCCTGCCTGTTTACAGAACAGGTCAGGAGTTCGTGACAGAACCACAGGATGTTACAAAATGGACCTAGGGATATAATCCAAGTGAGGATGAGTAATGGTACCTGCTTCCTCAGATGTGCATCAAAACCAACCATCATTAAGAGGTTTGGACTGTTAATCTTGAGATTTGCAATGCTGTTATATTTTAAGTTATTCAAGGACAGAAAGAGTTATGATTCATAAAAAGGCTTTTAAGAAGATGAGTCTAAGCCCTGCACTGGAACAGCTCAGGTAGTGCTCTCACTGTAGCTTAGATAATCACTGGGGTCAATTAAAAGCTACAAAACTAGCTCTAAAGATGCATGTACATTTGTAACACCTCTTTATAATTTACAGAGCCTGGCAGCCTCAGCTGAGTGAGAGGCCCCAGTGTGCCATGCAGAGCCCACATATCAAGCAAAAGCATAGTTACTATTGCACAAAGATTAGAAACTAAACCAGCAGGTTTATTATTTCTATTTCAGAGTTCAAAATTACAAACACATGTCTGGCTCCATTGCACCCAATATATAGAATCTCAGATGCATTTACCTTTGTGTATTCTGGTCTCTCCAGCGACCTCCAGCCCAGGAACCTTTGAAAGCCCCTGCAGTCAGACTGGAGCAGTGCCCAGGCGTGACAGAGTGCCCAGGGATCTCACTCAGCCTCTGCAGCAGAGCAAGGACTCCTCATCTCCTGGGCACACGTTGCCCTCCACACAAACTCTTCTTTGTTTGCAAGTGTGTTCCCCACAGAAATCCTACACAGGTGACCAGTACCTTCACACCCACTGAACTACAACTCACAAGCAGCTGCAGTCCCACTGGGGAGAAAGATCTGCCTAAAAGAGCTTGGGTTTCTTGTTTCCACTTTCAGATGGAACATAAATACCAAACCAAAATATCAAGTCCTTTTAACCAAGAAGAAAGGAAGTTTACAAGTTTATAAACAAAAGATGAAAACTGGGTTTTTTTCAGACACTGAGGCACTAGAGAACATCGTGTGTATTCATGGTGTGGATTATATGAAGAATTAAAAAAATCAGTAACTAGAAATTAGCATTTTGGGGGAAAAGTAGTTATTTTTTGGACAGAAACATTTAAATTATTTCTAAGAGGCCCACAACTAAAAGTGCTTTCCAACTCCCACTTTGAAGGAGGTCTAATAGCTGCAAACAACCATGGATTTAAAAGGTCACTGCATAATCCAATCTCAGTGATTACCGTTTTCCTTTGTAGTTATGACTACACTAAAATAATGATCCCAATTCACAGGACGATTAAACATCTATTAATTTATTTCAGTAAAACAGGCTGAAGAACCTTTGCATAACCAAGGCAGCTGAAGTGTAGTTCACACCACCTTTTCATTCAAGGACGTTATTCTTGCCAGTTAAACAACAACAACAACAACAATAAAACAAACAAACAAACAAAAAAACCAAACCCTAGTTCTTGTTCAAACTCAGATTTTTCCTATTCAAAACTGTGAAATAAGATTCCATTTTTAGAATCTAATTCACAGCCAGCATCTCAGAACTACTGTTGCTAATTTTAAGGCACTCATTATTGCCCTAGGAGGCATATAATTGTTTACTACAAGAGTTTCCATGCTGTTCAAGCCATTTGTACAAATATTCACAGAGATCAGTAAGTGCACTTGACAGGTGAAAAGCTTACAACTTCAAAAAAATTATGCCCTCAGAGCCACTTGATATCCATAGTTATATCTTCCTGCAAGAAACAGGGTTTTAGCAGTCTTTTTTTCCTTAGATTTCATGTATTTCTCAGCACTCACTTGGACTGATTACATGAACAGACATCTCCATCAACCAAAAGAGCAATTAGAATGTAATATTCTACTCTAAAGAAGGTCGTTCTTTCTTGCATTTTTCGTGCTCACTTTACATTTCATACAAATCAGTCACATGAGTGAGCAGAAATGTACTGTTAGTATGAAATGCTATTTTAATGAAGGAAAATTAACCTCTTACCCTGACAGACAATTAAAACAGTAAGTAATGAAGGCAGATGGCAACTAGGTCACATCACTTAAGAGATTAATATATTCAGTACTTCTTGTTCCTCAGTTCATGCATTAAATACTGGTGGTCAGCTTGCAGAGTTTGATCTATACAACTAAATACATGGACTCCAGCCAGCTCTTTTTGCAGATTCAAATTATCTCACATTGTGCTGCAGAAGAGAGCAGAGGCAACAAAAGGGTCTGAATACCCATCCCACAATGACATCCTAATCCCTCAGCATCCAAGCACGATTAGGCCCAAAGCATGAAAATAATCTTTTGGGGTTTTTTTCCTTACAAAGTCATTGGAGAGGCACAGACACAGCTTTGCAGAGACCTTGGCTCCAGATGGCTGCTCTGACTCTACCCCTGACATGTGCTTGAAGTCCTTGAGCTTCTGTTCCCAGCTATGGAGCTGCAGAGGTGAGTGAGCTCCATGTTTTCTACAAACGAGGTCAAGATACAACTTCTGATCCCCTTGCTCTGCTGATGACATTCCTTTACCTCCTATGTCCTTCACCTTTTCTTTCCTTTTTTATCTGGTATCCTTTTCTAGAAGCAAGATACTGAGCAATACACACTAAACAAAGGCATCACTTAGTGGTGACATGTTAGTGATCACAATGCATTTTTTGATGGAGAAATGCAATGTGGCAGCTGTGACCAGTGTAACCAACAAGTATACTTTGGGGGTTTACATAATTTTACAAGAAAGCCAACCTTGATACTAAATGATAATTAATTCCATGATTGCTTCCTAAATGAAAAACCTGCCAGGGATGCTCACCAGGAAGCATCATAAGACTGATCCTGAGAAACTGAAGATACCTTTTCAGGCTCTTCACGTGCATGGAGTTAGGAAGTGATTCAGAGCAGCTTGAAATAATTGCTTAACAGGAAAGCTGATGCGAGGCAAGTTCCAGCAAATTTGTATTTCTAACAACAGCACAGGTATTTGCATAAAATGTCTGGGCTCTTTCAGGTAATTCCTCCCATTGGCTCACTTGCCATCTTGAAAATATTTGTTGAGCTGCTACAAGTGACAGGACTCTCACAGGACAAGGCAGGCCTCGCACACTGCTCTGTTCAGGTGAATTAGCTGATGGCAGCAGTTTGTTCTGCAATTCTTCCACTCAGGTTGATGGCCAGCAGCGGAGTTCATCTCAGGAAAATGAAAATCCCTGGTGCCAAAGAATAAAGTGACAGATTGGAATGGTCTATTTTAGAAAAGAGCTGCCATGTCTAGTTAGTATCATACACAGATTCGCTGCATGGTAAAAAATGGATGCTGGACTGAGCTTGGAAACTAAAGCCAAAAGTATATGGAGTATTTCAGCCAGGAAAAGGAAGAAAAAATGCTTTTCTGCATTGAATTGAAGGGAGCAAGCATTCCTATTTAACTGATGTTCTCCATTTTTCTCCCTTAATTTCCATTCCAGTTATCTTTACAAGGATACAAGACCAAATTTGAAATTCAAGGGAAGCAAAGATTATTTGATGTAAGCAGCAAGCAAATCAGTGGGTCCCTACTCAAGTCAGGTTTCACCTGAATGGATTAAATGTATCAAAATGTATTCTTGTTTATTGTAAATAAATGTGAAATCTAATGTAACTAGTACAGTCTAGCTGAAAGAGAGACTCTGCCACCTTTAGTTGCAGCTCTGGCCAGCTGGCTACTTTCATTTGCAAGTCCAGTGAAGAGTAACTGTTTCCAGGAACTATCATTGTCCAGACCTCTACATACGTACAGCCCAGGCACTGACATTTAGCATCTCACCTATCACTGGTTTAATATTAGAGATAACCACTGCTTCAAGCACTCAGGCTTACTAACTTCCACTCTAGAGTCAGCTGCCTGTAACATCAGCTTGCGAGTCTGGCATTCTTGTTTGCAAATTCAGAGCATGAACTAATACTTACCTGGTTTACTACCATAATATTCTGGGCATTTCCTTGCTGTATTCTTGCCTGTGGTAATACTGTCCCAAATAGTCTTCCCACACTTCACTCTGTTTTGATGGGATTTCAGATAGTGCTGGGTAAAAGTAGATGAGGTGCTATTACAATCATTTGAAAAAAATCACATCTTATGGCTTGTACCAGCATCTTAATTAAGGAGCTCTCAGCAGCTAGAAATAGAGATGTAAATCATTTCTGAGAGAGCTATTCAGTACAGGCAGTCTTCAGTGGAACCAAGTCATCAAGGAGACAATTTTACTGACAATATTTGACATAGATATTTCACACAGAAGCTCTCAGAGGCCTTCATACACCCATATATCCATAGACACATAGGCACAGCTATTGCCAAGACTAATCACCCAAAGGACAGTGAGCAAGAATTAGCTGGTCATTGCAGCAAGTACTTCATAGGATGAGCACTGAGCAGCAGGGGGGGAAACTAGCTGAAAAATCACTCAAACTGGAACCTAAAGGGATTCTGAAGGAATGAGAAAGTAGGGGAGACTCGAGCACTTAAATAACCAGTCCTGAAGGACTCCCCAGAAACGACTGCATCTGAAAGTGCATGACTTTATGTACTCACTTTGAGTCTGCAAACAGTACTGATGCTTGAACAACCAAGTCTGTCCCTAATTAGCTGTGTTAATGAAGGAAGAAATTATGGTATTTGCATATTGTGCAGGTTGATAGAAATTTACGGTACATAAGAAAAGCACTATGTTCTGTCTTTTTGAAAAGATGAGAACATGAGACTATTCCCAATAGGACACACTTGGTACTTGCCAGAAGAGTTAATTACATACAGGTAGGATTATGTATCCCTTTGGACAATTGGTCTACAGTGAAGCATGGAAACATGGAGTACTCTTCAAATACCCTGGGAATGCTAAGAACAAAGTCCTCCCAAAAGACACGGCTCCCTTCACATAAAAAACCTTCCTCATTTTTGTTTTTGCTTTTTACCTTGCAGGTAAAACAAGTCACATATTGACACACTTTTCAGTGGCCCAGAAAAACAACCATCTTAGTTATACCAGTACACTAAGCCATGACTTACTGGCTGAGGAGTCAGCGTCCTTATGCTTCTAGCAACGCTGCTATAAAGGCTGTAACCCCTGGCATAGAGACACAGAGTAAAACTCAAAGCAGTAATGCCCCAAGCTGCTTTCCCACAAGCCAACTTTATCTCTTTATTAACCTCTCATCTTATATTCTAACTTAATACACTGTTGGGGTGCTCTGGTGCTCATTCAGAGGATACCTTCATACAGGACAGAGAGCACAGTGGAGATACTGCTCAGACAAGCTCAGAGATCTTTACCCTGTCACAGACACTCTTCTGTAAACAGTTTCTACGTTAAAACCTTGAACTAACGTAGAGAAACAGCACAACAGATGGAGTTATTGGAAGAAATATTCATATAAATTAAATTTAGAGGTCTTGTGGTCAGATTAACATCTTGAATGATTACATTTCCTTCAGAATCACAGTTCTCCATTTTCTTGTAAAAGCTGAGGACACTGTTGGTGCCAGGGAGTTCAAGCTGCTGTGCCATAGCATTGCTTGGAAACTTCAGATCAGTTACTGCACAGAACAGGCTGAGCAGGTGCCTTCAGCTGGATGCTGAGTCTGGAGCCTCGCTGTGCTCGGGGTACCCGGGCACCGGGAATATTTACCTCCCAGAGGGGCATGCAGGGCACTGGCCAGGCAGGACTAACATCTTAGAGACCTCCAGCTGGGATCAATCAGCTGGTCGCCACTCGAGGGCAGCATTTCAGTAAAGAAAAGACAAGGGAACGAAAATGAAGGACACCAAACTGCCGGACTGTTCTAGCTCACCACGAGGATTTTGTTTGCAGGCTGATCTCAAAGCTTTCTGTACGAATTTAAACAGAGTGGCAGAGTACTGAAGTGTAAGCAGTGAAGAAATATGAGGTCAATGCCAGATAAATTTGAGCAGAGACTGTACAGATATGTACAGTTTAGTTTGCATATGTCCTAGCTACCAAAAAGAAAGGCAGACACACCCACATTCTAGTCTCTCACCCTCCTCCAATGGAAACAATTTACCTGAGAAAGGGAAAAAGTTAGTTTCCACTCAGATCAGCCAACTGTCTTTTATCAGATCACAGAAAGTTCTTGTACAATTGTCACTTTAAAAGCTAAGGAACAGCACCTAGAAACTGTCAGGATACAAAACAATGACCTACTTGGTCCATCATCACCTTCTCACTTCCAATAAAAGCATTGTAATACTTCTAAGGCCAACCAACCAAAGTGAGAAGCCTGTAATAAAATGAATGCTGTAGGTTTAGTGCCCTATTTACACCAGCTAAAAATAATCACAGGCAAAAAACATACTCCAGTTTTGGACACTGAATGACAATATGAGCTACAGGGCCAATTAGGTCATATTAATATGTACCCACAGGAAGAAAATAAACACTAGTAAACTTTGTTTTGAAGGCAAAGAGAGTCTTGGAATAGAAAGTTGCTACACAGCTTCAAATGCACCCTTGTCATTGCTTTGTCTTCTTATTCCAGAGCAGCTTTCCTTCCTTCCGAGGACAGGCTGCTCTCAGAGGAGCGTCACAAGGGCCACCACCTTCAGGCCTGGGGATGCTGTAGTTTGAGGCAGCCTCTGCACTCAGTGAAGACAGGTAATTTCAGAAGTGACTCACAGCAAAAACCTCTTTTGAGTTGCTCTTTCCCAGACAAGAGTTAAACTTTGTTTTACCTTGAAGGAAAATATTCACAAACAGAGCCCTCTCCCCCTTATTTTGAAGCACTGCTCTTTTTCCTCAGACACATGAGTACCCTGCGAGCACACACGCAAAAGCAAGCACCCATATGCTTCTCCTAACTTGTCTTTCAAGTGGGCAGGGGACTGTTGGGATGTCTGCAGGCGGCTGAAGATTTGCAGCTTGAGTTTCAAAGTTATGCTCTTAATCACCCCAGTGACTCCACGGATTGAAGCAAACCGGAGTCTAGATGACAGACCAAGTCTACTGGCAGCCCAGATTCTGTCTTAGATTACTTCAGCTCCTTAGATGAAGCCAGGTCCAACCTGAAGAAGGAGAAAAGGCAACAAAAGGATGGAAATATAGAATGAGGACTGATGGACAGTTAAGAGAAATAGGATCAATAAGCAGGTGAAAAGGAAGAATAAGTATAGTCTAGTAGGTAGACATGGAGATGAAAAGCTTGATATTCTGATCTGGATTTTTGCACATCAGATGACTTCATTCATGTTCTTGGGGAATTTCTGGACAACTTCTTTGGATTTTCTATTGAAGCAGTTTGAGGTACACTTTGATAAAGGACAGACCTCTTTGAAATCACTAGTTGATTGCTATTGAACTGAATCCTAAGATTGAAGGAAGGCTTAAAACAGCTGTTTGATTATTTTTTAAGTCTTCTTGAGCTAAAAAAAATCTAAAGGCATGTATAAAATAAAGAAGTCATTCTCTACCTGTTAGAACAGGTTATACAAAACTGTTGGCAAAAATAAGCTTAAAAAGGGAATTGTAATAACATATATAAGTAAAGCAGTCTTTTTTTCTGTGGTTCTTCACTTAATTAAGAAAGTTCCCTTTGGCTTTAGACAGAGATGTGACTGGAACTATTTTGGCAAAATGAGGTGCATAATGATACTTAAAGAAAAAACACTCACTGATGAATAAATATTGATTTTATTTATTTTTAAATCTGTATGAATAAACTATTTCTAGGGGTGAATCACTTGTTTACAGATTTTCCAATAAAATATTTTCCAGCCAGGAAAAAAACCACTCACAGACATAATGGGGTGAAGACAAGTCACTTCCTTATTGCCACCCCTCTGGCTGTTCTGCACAGTTCTCCCAAACAACAGAGATGTTTTTCTTACGTTCATTACTGGGTTTACACATCAGTGAAGGTGCCATTAACATCCTTATTACATCCAGATTTACTGTATTCATTGCTTTTTTAATTAAAAGAGGCTAAAGCAGAGGTTAATTGCAGTGAATTTGAATTTAGCAGGAACAGGGAGACACTATTTTTAACTTGGCACCAGAAGGCTCAGCAGTGATGGCAGAGTGCAATAGTGGTGAGGATCCTGCATATCCCGCTTTAGCTGGGCTGTAGGTGCATGGGAAGCAGCTGTTACATGGACAGCTCAGGCAATGTGAATAGAAACACACAGAAGCTAAATCAAAAACACATTTAAATGCAGAAGTATTCTGCAATGGCTAATATTCCAATCTGACATTAATTTCAGCCTGGAAATTGAAATCAGCTATTGTCTCATGAGGTCCAATGATAAAGGAGTCACTCAGAAAGTTGTCTGTTCTCACTCATATTTACCTCCATGTTTTCAGCAGTATTTTTCACTCCTCCCCTTCCAAAATGAGCATGATGTGCTGCCATCATCTTGCAGCAGGGTTTACACAAACAACAGTCAAGTAACACAAGGCATCTCCACCTGCAAATCTATAAGCCAGCTTAGGAGGTAAAAGCTGTGTTGCCAATATCCGCTGTCACTAATATGTTGGATAAACAGCGTAAAAGGGACCGTGCTGTTGAGGCATTATGAAGTTAATCAACACCCGGCCATCTGCCACACATAATCTCAGGTTGCACATATGATCAGCAAGGCATGAATTTAAGGAAGGCTACAGCCTGACATTTTAGTTCTAAACTGAGTACATTTAATCCAGAAGTCATTGAAGGAGAGCAGATACTGTCCCAGGGCACCTTCCTAACAACTGTTTCATAGTGTTTTATATAGTTTATGATGTTAAAGGATATATGTGATGATGATGCTCCAAATGCTTCCTCCTCCTGTACTGTTGACTTCACTGCCTGATAACTTATTAACCAGATAGAGCTGTAAACAACTTGATTTCAAGGATTTTATGACTTCAAGGAAAAAAAATTTGATAAAAAATAAAATGGGTAAAAACAAAAAAACGAGCAAAAAGAAAGCCTGAAGGCCAGAGGCTGTCCCTGAGGAGCCACTGGAGAACTTGTCCCACACTCCTCCAAAGCAATGTCAGCAGAAACTCCCTGTCTGCCATGTCCCCATGTTGTGCTTGGCACTGCCTTCTGGCCCCGTTCCCAAGTTCTAATACATCCATGGATAGTGCCCCCTCAGATGCAGATGTGCAGAACATGGTGATTCCATCTTGCATATCTGGCTCGCCTATTTTCAGTGAAAACAACTGTGAATTGCTCAATAACTATCTGCCCTTAAAACATGCACAGGTAGAAAACAAGTATCAGTCAAAAGATGTGGTTAGGAAGAAGAGGCTGACTGGTATCATCACTCTCCAGGCGGTCACATCAAAAACCACATGGTTGGAGAAAACAGAACACACCTGTGATAGCACAAGCCAGGCCTTGCTATGAGACCCAAACTAGTTTCATCCTTTCCTGTGCAAGGTTGCTTCTACTAGGACGGGACTTGCAACACACATTACCAAGTCAGCAGGTGATGTATAAGTAAAACTGGAGGCAGTGAAGAATGGATAATCATGCACTACAATCCCGATTAGAAAAATATTTAGCCTCTGCAAATGGCAGGGAAGAGGAATAAATAAAGCTTCACTGGCGCTTTATACAAAGCCAACAAAGCTCTGAGAATGCAAACCCACAGCATATGATATTGCAACATTGTCTTGTAACCTTAATACAGAAACCCACAGTAACCCCCGCTAGGAGCGTTAAATATTAATAATGGCTCCCAGCTGCTCCTGCTACATAATGGGCTTATTTTGATGAGGAAGATGTGCACAGCTTAAGGAACGTTCATCAGTTCAGATGATCCTACTTTCCTTTTGAAATTCATGCAAGACCCTCTCTCTTTGCTGCAATTAATTGAAGAACCCAGGGCTATTATTCTTAAAAGGCAAGTTTTGTCTCTGATCTTTGTCCTACATTACATCTTTTTTGTCAGAGGTTGCAACATGAGCAGAGGTGGATGGTTTAGCTTGATGCACGGCTCATTACCAGAGGGTAGCCTTCTTTTTCCCTGTTTTATCCTAATTAGTGCAAATCTGCCCACACATACAGCCCACAAGGATAGCTTTTTTATTGTTCCTGAAATTAAAACATCCCTGTTCTACATCAGTACAACTATTATAAATGGTAATGTCCCTGGCGTGCATCATCATAAACATCAAAGTTAGGAAATGCTGGCTGTTACATTTAATCCTTTACTAAGCAAGTTTGAGTTTCTTTACTGGCAAAGTAGGTGATGAATAGCTGTGACCATTAACAGAATGCTTATTTAGCCAGAAGGCATTCTCTTCTCTACTTACTTTGCCACTAAATCATATGCCCACCTTAACCAGACTGACTTGGTACTGATCTCTATTTTAGAAGATTGCTGACTGTAACCTGTTGACCATATAATATCTAAAATAAATCAAGATCATGGTGCACTTACTGATCTAGATATGAATCATTTTCAATGATAAAATGGCAGCTAGATATCCAATACTAACTAGAAGTAGTCCAGACTCAAATACTGTTGGTTATTTAGAAGATTTATCATGCAATATTACTGAAAGGAAAGCTCTCATCCTCAGAACAAGTTCAGAAAGACAGAAGAGGCAGTGACAATTCCTGAACTGAAAAATTAACTAGAATTACCTTTAACCACTGCTGCATGAGTAAATATAATATTAGCTCCCATGCATCATTTCTGTCATTATCCAATTCCTGTACAATGATTCTATGTAAGAATGTAAGACTAGTATTATCTAGGTCTGAACATGTCCCCAAGGGAAAAAAAAATGCAGAGAGGGACTTTGTCTTCTCCAGATTCAGCTCTAAGGAACTCTTGGGTCAGGCAAGCACTCCATAAAGCTTAGTTGAGTTTTATGAGATTAAAGCTTTCATTTCTAAAAGTATGTTTCTAGCTGCTATAGCTGCAGCAATAACCTCCCAAAGGCAAAGTGAGTAACAGATGCTACAACGTCTGCAGCCACCCTTGGGACAATGACTCAGAGGAGTGAACTCCTCTGTCCCACGTGAGTCTGATGAGTGTCAAGTCCAACCCCCAGTTACATGACTTCAATGCTTGCACTACTGATTTTAAAGCAAGAAATGAGTTTGGGCAAGTACGGCTCCTTGAAACTGGAAGCTACTGTGGGGAAAGAGGTCACAGATGCAGTAATAAGGAGACAGCGAAGACAGAAAAGAACAAAAAGAAAGGAAGGGGAGTCAGTAGTGCCAAGAGACTCCTTGAACAAGGAAGGTCATTATCAGCCATTAAACCAATACACTCAAACTAATTGCCATGTAACCCCTGTGCATATCAGGAAATACCCACATATGACAATAAGCTGCTGATTCAGAGTTCAGGAGGGGGAACTGAGAATCCCAGTTATAGCAGGGACTGTTTCTAATGTGGCACGTTTGATGTTGTGATATTGAATGCTCACACCTTGAGGGGTAGGTAAGCACTGCAAGTCCTTCCCTCCTGGGGGCTGCCAGAGGAGCTTGTTCACTGCTCTGGAGTCAGTCACGGAGCAGCCCACCCAGCTGGCAGTGTTGGCACAATGCCAGCCTGCACCACACCAACTCCAGCCCTTTTTAGTGGGACACTGTGAAGCAAGTGAGCTCCAGCTTCTACCAAGATCAGACAGGGGGCTGACAACTCACAACTCAGGGCCAATACACCCCAGGGAAGCTACTATTTCACAGACCAATCCATGAAGATATTTCAGTAGCCTAGACATCACATTTTAAATGGTAATGCAATTTTCTTCCTTAAAAATGAAGTGTTATTAGCAAGACACTTCTAGTTTCTTCTGTAATTCATTTTGAATGCATATTAAAGATACAGGTAAAAGATGGGTTACCTAATTTAAGTTCTGGCTCAAATTTCTAACTAAATGTTTGTTTCAGAAGGTATTCACTTCATGTAGAAAAAAGGCAGACAGCTAATCAGATCAAGTATCTTGGCAACATCCCAGGATCCAAATGTCTCTCTGGCTGTAATATGGATTTTGAGATAATAAACAAGCATCTCCACAATATGCTGATGCAAGGAAAAGACAGTCCAGCAACTCCAGAAGAAAAAAAATCTCATATATCCTTGAAAAGGTTTATTACTAAAATAAATCTTTCAACATTAAAATATCCATGGTATCTTTATACTAATGCAAGGGGTGCTTCTGCTGTTCTCGGAGTTGTGACAGCTGATTTAAAGTGTATTGCACACACTTGGCATATAGAGTTTAATATAACATTAGAGGGAATAATACTGTCTAATATTAGTGCACCTTTCAAGCACATTTTCAAACTAATTGATATTGCATGTTCAACTCATTGTATCACTAATGTTACACAACATTTCCATTTTATTGAACTGCAGCTCCCCTTTACTAAAAGCCATTTTAGCTGAAGTAACTCCTCTGAGTTATTCCAGCTCTAGGCAGGCATCCAGATGTTTGCAACTTCCATTAATCAGCCGTAAGGCTGAAGCTGATCCATGGCTCCACACTGCACACACAGTAGATATTTTTAATAAATGCTGACCCGCAGCTCAGCTCTTTTGCTAGGCGGGTCACGGCTGAACTGCTGATCCAGTTCAGCAGATCAAGTTGCTTCACAAGGAATTGAAAGCACTGAGGCGTCACAGTTGGGTGATCGCCTTCTATAGTTGATATAAACTCAATTGCACATCCCTAGGGGAGCCTCCAGCTTCCCAAATCTATTGTGGACTGCATAAAAATTAAAGTGAACCTTTTCTTGCCATCAGTTTATAGAGTTTCTTGTACTTCCCTGATCTGTCTGTGCATTGCTTACAGTTCCTCTGTTCATGATTGTCACATTGGCTTCTCATGTGATAATGGGGTGTTGATGTGTCATTCTTTATCAGCAACTCGTGCATCTTGCAGGGCAGCTTTTGTATTTTCCTAATTTATGCCTGGAAATTTGTGGCCAGAGTAGCAACGTTTGTGAGCTCTGCCTTGAGTTTTGCACTGTATTCCTAACAGAGACTCCATGAGTCACCCACTGAACATAATCTAAAAAACCCACAACTAGATATTATGTCAGTTGAAGCATTTTATTTTTGGAAACACTTATGTGAATACATACTGTGCTGAGGAATGCTGAGGTTATGACATGTATGTCTTTTTTGCTTAGGTTTAAGAGAGAGGTCTATCCTTCTAGGACTTCCCAGAAAAAAAATAAAATTACACCACAGTAGATGTTCCGTCTACACACTTCCCAGAATCCCAGCCTGGTTGAATTTGGAAGTGACCTTTGAGGGGCATCTTGTCCAATAGCCCCGAACACAGGCACCTAGAGCAGGTTACTTTGGACAATTCTTGGTATTTTGGTACATATCGTGCCTGTACAGGATGCACAAATGTGCACCGTCTGTACGTAACACAGAGTTTTTGTTAGCAATGCAGTTGCTAACAATAGTTAGCAATAATGGATCAGCTTTCCAAGAAAACTTACACAGGTTTCTTGGTGGGAAGTACCCACTTAAAACACATTAATTTTAATATAAAATGTTATTCCAATACCAGAAGGGACCTTACAGGAAAGATGGGGCAAGATCACGTAGTGACAGGACAAGGGGGAATGGGTTCAAATTGAAAGAGAGTAGGTTTAGATTAGATATTAGGAAAAAAATTCTTTACTGTAGTGGTGGGTGAGGCACAGGCGGCTGGAGGGTGGGGAGGCACTGGAACAGGTTGCCCAGGGAAGTTGTGGATGCCCCACCCCTGGAGCTGTTCAAGGCCAGGTGGAACGGGGCTCTGAGCAACCTGGCCTAGTTGAAGGTGTCCCTGCCCACGGCAGGGGCGTTGGAACAAAGCGATTTTCAAGGTCCCATTCCAACCCAAACCATTCTGGTACAATTACACTTTCATATTTGCGCACTTATGCCCGAAGCCACTCCTTTTTACTCTCTCTTCGCATCTCAGACTCAATGACAAAACCGCATTACTGAGACTCCAGTGGGTAGGAGTCTCCACAGCCCGCAGCGCTCTGCGCTGGCCCCTTCACAAACTGGCAAAGAGGAATGGGGAGTGCCTCTGGAGGGTTTCTGCAGAGTGACGCAGACTGCCCAGTCCGGGCCAGCCCCTCACACTCGCTGCCCTCGCCCCGCTCCTCCCTCTCGGCCCGGCCCGGCCCGGCCCGGCCGCCGCTGGGCGGGCGCTGCCCCGCGCATGCGGCCTCTCCCCGCCGGGCGGGGCCGCGCCGGGGCCTCCTCCGGGCCGAGCCGGGGCCGTGTCCTGCGGTGCCGCCGGGCCGGGCCGGTGGCGGTGCCGGGGCGATGCCCGGGGTGGCGGGGCCGCGGGGCCGCGGGCGCTGAGCGCGGGGTGGGAGCATGGCCGAGGCGCTGCGCCAGGAGCCGCCGGGCGGGCCCGAGTCGGAGGCCGAGCTGTCGCAGCGGCTCGCCCGCACCAAGGCCCGCTCGTACGGCAGCACGGCCAGCGTGGCGGCCCCGCTGGCAGAGCGATACGTGGAGCACCGGCTGAGCGCCGGGGACACGCTGCAGGGCATCGCCCTCAAGTACGGCGTCACGGTAAGGGAGGGAGCGCCGCTGGCGCCGACACAGGGGCGGAGGGGCCCGGAGCGGCGCTTGGAGCCATGGAACGGTTTGGGTTGGAAGGGAGCATGAAGATCAGCCAGTTCCAACCCTCCTGCCGTGGGCAGGGGTGCCTTCCACTAGGCCAGGTTGCTCAGAGCCCCATCCAGCCAGGCCTTGAGCGCTTGCAGGGATGGGGAGTGCAGAGCATCCCTGGGCAGCCCGTGCCTCAGCACCCTCGCAGCCCGGCTCCGCAGCGGTGGTGGGGCCCCGAGCCGGGAGAGGACAGCAACTTGGCCCTTAGAGCATTTCCCACCCACAGCGGGCAGGAAATGGTGTTCTCCCCGTGGTACGGCGCTGGCTTTAGTTTCGGTATTTGAAATGATGACATCTGAGTTCATGGCCTGCTCGGAGGGGTCAGCACCCGGCGAAGGGCTGAAGTTCGCACTGCCCGGCCAGGACACGGCTCCAAACTGACAAGCACCGGGATCCCAGGATGGGACAGAGGTCCCTGGGAAAGGAGACACAATTCCACTAGGAAACCTATACCCATGCAACTATTCATTACTACACTCACTTCAGATTAAAAAAGAAAATAAATTTATCTTGAAGAGAATCATTATTTTGAGCTTGATGCATAGGCTGTGACAAGGGGAAAGAATTTCTTCTGGTAGCTTCAGGGCTAAACATTCCTCCCTTGTGATCTGCCTCCCAGCCCAGAGTTGAGGCACAAGTGCCACTGGTTTGAAAGTGTTGCTTTTCTGCTTACTTTCTATGGAGAAAGAAAGTTTATTTCTGTGAAAAATGCTGAAAGGCTTATGGCAGCTGAGGACATGCAGAGTCCAGTAGGGTCTACCAGCACTACCATTCCTGACAGAGCAGAGCTCACCTACCCTGCCTTCATCTCTGCTTTTTTGGGCCCCATATACTGATATGCATCTTTGGTAGTCCCAATATGCAGAATTGCTTGGGGCCAAGCAGCTGATGAGCATGGCACTGGTACACAGTCAGTGTCACACTCACATCAGCTGCAAACAGCACCTTCCAGTTGGCTCTTTCTAGAAGAGATACAATACAGTCCCAAACTAATAGGCTCTGACTGGAATGGTTTCTTTTCCTTCTCTTGGTCTGCAAGATCTACTAAAGCCTTCCATCACCTTAATAGCCTTCAGCCTTTGTTGTGGAACGGGTTAAAAGTCTATTTCTCTTCCCTTTTGAAAGATTATGCCACTTTTGACCGATTCTTTTTGGCAACGGGGCTAATGATACTTTGGACTTACACTGGTCCACATTAAAATGAAGTTTTGCTCACTAAGAAGGCAAAGCAGCACATTGGATGTTTGATTTCTTTTTTATTTTTGGCAGCACTTTCCACTATGGATAAAGTCTCTGGCCTAAATGATTTAGCTGTGTTATTCCTCATTCAGAAGTGAAAAACATAAAGAGATAACTAAAAGAGTAGTTTTCCAGAAAAAAAGTCATTTCTAAACAATTTAAAACCCCCTTTCAGCTAAAGTGAAGTTGTGGATCAAACCTGTATAAATAACTTTAGGTTATGAACCATAAACTTTGTTTATAGTATGGGTTTAATAAGCTTTTGCTGTGTTGATGATGCATTTAAAGTATAAATGTTGGGGTTTTTTCCCCAACATGTCATTGGTTACTCAATTTAGTGTTGGTAAGTATTGTGCTTAAGAAACCAGAGCTGCATCATTATAGACTTCAGTTGAGAAAGGTTAATCTGACATGAAATGTCCCTAAGAGCAGTGCCAAGTTTGGTGAAATTAGCCATTGTGTTTCTGTTTTAATGGGTTTCAACCCAGGGTAGGAATGTATGCAAACGTGTTTGCTTTTAGCAAAATGAAGAACATCGTGGTTGCACACAATGACAAGGACTCACTTCCCCTAAAGAGTCATTCCATTTGCTTCCTGCATCATGTATCCTTGGCTAGGAGTGGGAGTTGCTGTAATGAAAACATCAGAATTATCTTTGGCTGCCCTTGCCTCCCGTATCACTGTTTTTAGAAGTTTCCCCTGTGGTTTTCCTCTCTGGGAGTTACTTTGTAGCAAGAGACATCCTGTCCAATGCCTGCTTTGGCATGACTTGGCAGAGACAGTGCAGGACAGATGAAAATGTCATGTTGAGGGAGAGAGATCATTGTGCTTTGTTTGGCCTCATGCTCTGCTCTTCACCCCATCCCCCAGATACTGGCTATTAATCTTTACAACTTGCCTTCATTATATCTTCCTTCTGGGTAAATTAACACTGGGAATTCATGTTTGGTATCATATTTATGGTTCAGTGCAAGTGCTGCATCTCTTTTGAGGGGAGAAGAAAGAGGACTATGTTTCATTGTCAGTAGAAGCAGTTTTAATTACTTAGTTCAGCACCAGTTTATGCATTAGTGCAGGTTCAGTTAAAGTATTAAGCACGTGCTACAGCTTTTGCTCTTTCACTGTGATAGATCTGTAGCTAACAAACTCAAGTTCAGTTTTCCTAGCACTAAAAAAAGAAAGCTCTTGTTAAATTCTGTTCTCCACACGCCTGAGTGTCATACTGACTTTAGGAGTTATATATTGCACATATGAATTAACCTACTCAAGGCTGAGGGATGTTCTTTTTAGAACCAAGTACTTTCCATTTCACTGTTACTCAGTTCAGAGGTAGAGAGTCTTCCAAATGCCGTGAGGTGGTACTTTAGTAAGAAATAACCAGAGGTAGAATTACAGTGAAGTAGAAGAGAGAATAGCAGTACAGTGCATTATTTATCAGCTATCGAAGCATCACCTTCCAACTCCCCTGCAGTAAACATCTCAGTTTTCAGCTTCTGTATTGTAGTAGAGAATAGCTCCAGCTAGTATTTTAAACATTTTTGACACCCATCCAGACAGACAGCTTTTAGAAATTTTAACAGTTGACATTCACACTAGGGCCATTATAAGGTCTCATGACTAAATCAGGTGAAACTTCCTTTATGCCCTTCAGATGGTGCTCAGCTTGAGAGAGAACTTTTACCCTCTACTGTATGAGCCTAACTAAAAACAGCTTCCAAGCTTCAAGAGCTGGTAGAGAGCTTCTCTTACTTGTAGTAACTTAGTGTGAGTCACCAGATGTTAGCTATTCAGTTTTTGAAAGGGATTATTAAATCTAAGCATTTCATCATTTTAGCCACCTGCATCAACAGATTTGGGTTATCTTTAACCAGAGAATACATTTTTTTTGTATTTAACAGGTAGAAATCACTTCCTGCTGAGCTTTACTGTGCTGTTTTCACTACCTTCCCATACACCTGTCCTTTCTAGAGAGAATCATATTTACTTTTAGGGAGAAAGATTTCATCAGGTTTCCAGGACCCAAGCAAATGCATCCATGCAGGACACCAGTTCTATAACATCACTGCAGCAGATACTTTTAGTGCAGATACTTTTAGTGCACAGTACAGGTCTACACTGCATAGAATAGCTGACTTGAGTTCTGGAAGTGGCCACACAATCTCACATCTGCACAGACATGCAGAGTGCAGTAGGTTCCCTTGGATCCCAATAGGTTCCCCTGCTGGTATGTTCAGTGTGAGGAATGCACAGGCATGTTTAAGCCAGTTATCTGGTAGCAATGGTCTTTTCTTTTGCAGTTGGGAAGGACTCCAAATAGTGCCAAAGTTTAAGAGAGTTTAAGACTGACAAGGATAAGATGATGGAACGATTTTCTCATCATCTGAGCACTGAACTCTAGATACTCAGACTTTGAAGCAGCAAGTGGCTAGTACTTGGAGCACTCAGCTCTGAGTGATTATGCTAGCAGCAAGACTCCTATTATGACAAGACTTACAGTCTTTATTCTTATTCACTTTAGCTCCTTCTAGTTCAATAAAAATAATTAACAGTTCTAATGAAAGCACGAGGTTTTTTTCTGTTCTCTTTATACTTATTTTCAAGCAAGTTTTATTTAGAGGGCATTTATCGTTGCAGTACTTTAGTGATTGGGGATTTTCTGCTTATTACAGTCACCAGGGGACCAGAATGGTAATTTTTTTTTCCACTTAGAACTTTCGCTAATGAAATCATGAATTCAGGTTATAACTGAAGCATAAAGTCACATAATCATGGATACAGAATTCTGTGCTTTTAAAAGCTTGCGGTTGAGAAACAGGAAGTTAGTTTGTTGACTTAGAAGAGAAATTTTGATGAGTTAGAACTTAAACATTTTTAGTAGGGACACAGTATAAACATTTACTGGTAGCTTTCCTTCGCCTGTAAAGCAAAGGAATTTATAATAGCTTCTCAGATTAACTATAGAACAAGGGAGTTTTATGCATTAGCGTGCTGAGAAAGAAGGTTGCTTCTGTCACAACCTACTCATTAGTACAGGCAATCTTGGGCAAAAGTAGCATAAAAAGTATGTAGCAGGCATGTGGTGGCTGTTACCAGGCACATTATCACACACATGAGGTTGCTGTTGAAGGTGCTGCAGATTCAATTTACTGAACCAATGCAGCCACTGGTCTGTGCAGCTGCATGACAGTGTACAAGAGTCCCCCATTCTTCTCACTGCCTGACTCCTCACTGAAAATCAGGATTTCATATGAAGTCTGAATGTGTTACATCAGCTGGGGGGAATACCAAGGAGGAGGCATATACTGCTCTTCCAGGACTTGTGTTGCTCACTGTTCGTAACTAACATGTCCTAGAATCCTCAAGGTAACTTCATTGCCCCTTATTTGGATTCTGCATGCTTTTACCAGAGGGTTCACCTGCAGCAGCTGCTAGCAGTTCTGAGCCTTACTGTAATATAAATCCAAATCAGCAGTACTTTTGCAACAGAAGTTTTATTCTTTGGCAGGTTGTTCATGTGAGCCTGTCTAGAGACTGGAAGACTGTTCAAGAAAAGCATCTTCAGGTAGTGCAAGACTTTAGAAAAAGCAGTATTTTGGAGTCAAGTCTACATGAAAGAAGCTAGGATGTTAGCAAGGCTAAAACAGAGCATGCACTCTGAAATCACTTTGAATGCAAACAGACTCTTTCCTGAAGTCATTGCTGCTGCAAAGAAAGTATAGATTTATTATAACTAAAGGGTATTGTACTTCTTCAGAAAGTTAGTACTTTATACTTTGCCAAAACCTAATAACTTACATTTTTCCTATCTTTTTCAGATGGAACAAATAAAGAGGGCAAATAAACTGTTCACTAATGACTGTATATTTCTGAGGAAAACCCTGAATATTCCTGTTGTATCAGAGAAACCATTACTGTTCAATGGACTTAGTTCACTGGAGTCTCCTGAGAATGAAACTGTTGACAGCTCCCCTTCTTGTGATGAAGGACTAGTAACAGTTCAGGAAGAAAGTAGTTCTTCTCCCAGTCCTCAAGAGCCTGACAGTCAGCCCACTGCACCAGAAGAATTATCTGCCAAAGATTTCCTTCAGAGATTGGACTTGCAGATTAAGTTATCCAAACAAGCAGCCAGAAAACTAAAAGAGGACAATGTCAGGTAAATGCCTCTTTTGGTATTAAGCATGTTAATCTCACCCTGAAGGCATTTTAGTCTAGGCTGGACCCTCTTTGTGGGGCCTCTCAGACAGCATCTGCAGCTTTAGTTTGTCAACAAGTCTCTGCTATTATCACGCACCAGATACATCGAAAGCACAGCATTAGCAGGTGCCTTGTCATGACAGTTAGAAAGGCTGCCTCACAATACATGGTTAGAGAATAGCAATAATATTTCATAAAAGCTGGAAGGGCAGTCTTCTCCAAGATGCCTTGCTGTCTAAGAGGGCAACTACTTAAACAAAGCCATAGTTTTCAGTAGGCCTACGTGGAAGCTGAATGTGTACAGCAAGGCATGATTTCATTTTTCTTCTGTCCCAAATTGCCTCATTATTGTGTAAATATGCTCCATAATGCAGTTTCAGTTAAGCTATCCTATCGCCTTTCCCTGTGCAGTCTCTCCCTTTGTGGATCCACCTGTGCAGATGTCATCTTTTCTTCAGTATTTCTTCTACAGCCAGGAGCTCCCCCACATTCACTCATAGAAAAAGCAGTATTTTCTGTCCTGTCTGCCACAGTGGTTATCCCCTCATATATGTAGGTATCCCATGGAGAGCACAGAAAGACTAAGAGCAAGAGTGGACTTCAGTAGTGTTTGTTCTCCATGTCCCTGGGACAAGCTTCCTCAGCCTGGTCACAAGCAACCTCTTGGGCTGGCTCCCTGCCTGTTTATTCTCTTCAGAAATCACCTCAGCGGGGGATGCTGAGGTGGCCTTTCCCATGACAATAAAAGGTGTGACTGCAGAGCACTGATATTGCAAGCAACATACTTTTCACACTAAGCAGAAAGTAACCTTTCAGGAAAAATTGCTGTTGGAGGTCAGAACCTTCTCTGTTCAAACTGATCCACTTCCATTGTTACATATGAAGCCATGTAGAGCATCTATCAAAATGTGCTGCTGCTGACTTTCAGATCATTAGATGTATGTACCTAACACGGACTAGAGATGTTGACCCAGCAGTTAAACTGTGTGACAGGAAACCACAGTCCCTGCCACAGAAAGGCAATTATTTTAACATCCCTTCAACAAAATAACATGCTGATTTACAGAAGGAAATTCTCTCAGACCTTGCTGCCCTGTGAGCAGAGCCAATACAGTGAAAGCAACATCACACAAATAATGCACTGCTGCTACTAATATCCATTTCCTGTATTGCTTAAGTTACAACTTGGGAAATGGGGGCCTGGTACCACATTTCCTCCTAAGAAATAATGTTTACAGGAGAATGAGTTACTTTTCTACCTCCTGTTCAGATTTAGCAGAGAATTTTGTTAGTTATGCACAGAGCACAATTTTTGTTGGTCAGGATGCTACAGGACACACGAGATACAGAGCTGCAGGCTCTCTGCTGAGCAGGATGTTACCCAAAGCTTCTGAAGAGAAATAGCTTCTGTGCATCAGATGAAGTCTTCACAATGTTCCCTTCTACCCCACCACATCCAGCTTTCAGTCATGGCCCACAAAAGCCATCCCTGCCTTGTCCTCTCCAACACAGCTGGAAAGGACAGACCCCTTTACAGTCAGACAGGAAGGGGCAGAGGACCAAAGTGAATGTTTATTCCTTGCAGGCAGCAGGAGTAGAGAGAGACCATTGCCAAAAGCCTTGGAGATACTTTTCAGCTATGTACCATCAATGGTGTTTCTGGACCCAAACTGGAAGGTGGCAACATTCCTTACTGTGTCCCAGCCACGTCCCAGGAGACACCTGTTCTCCTTCCTGCCCAGACCTTTCTTGTCCCTTGCTTGGAGCAGGAAGCCTTTGAAAAATGGAGAGCCAAGATAGTAAAGCAACCTCATGAATATGCAAGTTTTCTATTAGAGTGAAAGCCATTTATGAAGTTAAAGTGCTGTTTCCAGCTGCTCTGGCCTTCTGTATTAGGGTTGCCTTGTCAAAGCCTGCTTAGAATGTGACGTGTGCCAACACTGCCGTGTTTCAGTGCCTGTCTGAGAGTAACAAAGGAGCACCTGAAGTTAATCTGCTGCCACTAAAAGTGATATGAAACTAAGGCAACTGCAAGCAGAAGCAGACTATTGGTTTGAGAACTTAAAGAGCCATAACTTCTCACCCTACAGTGAGCCTGATCTGACTGATTGTGAGAACCACAACGTCTGTTTAATTGCTCTTTACTTTGATCGCCCTTAAGTTGCCAAGAATGCATGTGCATACATGCACTGACTCAGATTAAACCACACAAGGCTGTTTTATATAGTCAGAAACTGCCTTGTGCTACAAAAGCAGCTTAAGGTGAATTACATTCTTTAATCACAACTCTTGAAGTCACTGCTTTAAGTGCTTTCAAAGGAATAAAGTATATTAACCTCTGAAGTCAGCTACTTTCCAGCTAAACCTCTTGCTTTTAGGTAGAAATGTTGAGGAGCACATAGTTGCAGATTTAGACTAGATACTAAACTATAATAGCTGTGCAAGTAGATAAGCATTAAAGGTTTGAGAATGTGACCCACTGAGTTTGTGCCAGCTGCCGTTCACTGTTACAGTTTATGTAAGCACATGGATAGATCTACACGCAATACTACTTTTACTAGAGTTTCATTGAGTAAGAAATCATTAGCTAATGATTCACTAATCATGCATATTTACCCAGGATGCAGTTCAAGCAATAAAACCTTTTTGCTTTGAGCAGTGTTTTTATAATAGACCAGAAGAAAGGTGAAAGGATTAATATAGTTGTTTGTAGCATATGTTGCTAACTCTTGTATTTGCATATTAGAAAAGAATACTCAGTTTTATCCACATGTGAAATAAAAGCAACATAATGGAAGATATGGTGGTGCTTCATCTTCATAACAGCCCCAAATGCTGTTATGCATGCTTCAGGATGTCAAAACTGAAAACAAGTTTAGTTATGCTTTTTGTCTCAGGTAGTTGAGCACCAGATGTCTAATGCAAGTCCTTAAGATTTTAGGGTGGTACTGTGGTAGACCAGAACACTGAGGCCATGTACTATGCTTGTGGGACAGGTCACATCTTTCTGCATTTGTCTTTTAGTGGCTCATTTTGAAAACCTTGTAACTGAGTAGAGCCACTCTAATCACTGTTGGTTATATGAGCTGATATAACTGGTGTCAGCACAGGAACAGAACCATATACTGTCACCTGCTCAGTTGCCTTGACCTGAACGGAGGAAAGAGTAGGGTGTTGAAGCCTATTAACTAACAGCTCAGATTGCTGCCTTGTTCAATTGTGCCTTCTAGAAGCATCCAAGCATTTGAGTTTATTTGTTCACACTCGGGTGTGCTTGCCCTTACAGAAGTGGTTGATTGTGCCTGATACATATCACAGCTTGGAGGAGACTTCTTTCAGCTCCTGTATCCTACTGGGCAAAGTGGAGACAGCAAATGGGAGGGGACAGCACTGCAGTGTTTTAATGCTGTGCTGTTCCTTTCCATTCCCTGAAGGAGAATGTTAGAGTGACTTACCACTCTGCTATTTTAGGCATCTTAAAAGTGAAGAAAATTGTTTGGTCGTTAAGCAGATACACACTGCCATGTTGGTGCCTGTGGGCCACATAAGATTTTATTTTATATAAAGCTCAGCTTGTTTTTTAGCCATCAGAACAGACTTGTACTTGCTATGCATGGTTCTAAGATCTACATTAGTAATATTCCCTGGCCACTACTGTGGTTTGGAGTAGTGTTGCAGACCTCCCAGGCTAGTCCTGCAGCCTGAGACAGTAGGGCAGAAGGTGTTCTTGCCCACCCTTGCTGGCAGCTGCAGCAGCAGTTCCAAGCCATGGTCAGAAATGTATTTTGCACCTTACAGCCAGTCACTGCTTTACCTCAGTTCAAGCGTAACAACCTACTATATAGTTTTTATGTCCCTGCCATGCACAGAAGCCCCTCAAAACTAGCTGTAACCCCAGTGCTTTGTGCCCTCTGCTGACATCTAAGAGCCCATAGTCCACATTGCACAAGGGAAGTGGGGACAAAGAGCCTAGACAATGCTTTTGTTACTTGGATGTCTGAAGACCTGCTAATATAACATCAGTATTTCAGTTCTTCAGTTGTCTATATTCACCCATAATCAACTGCAGCTCATTTCAGTCCAGTGTTTGGCTGTTGCCATGTCATTATATGTATGTTATTCCTATATTAAGGCTTTCAAGAAGAATGATTGAAAGGCTGATTCTGTTAGCCTTTGATTGGAAGGAAGGTCATTTGCTATAACACTGCCACATTTTATTCTCCTGAAAGGAGAAATATAACAAAGCTAAGCAGTACAAAGTAATTTCCAGTGTGGAGCATAGAAAGTAAGTTCTCCCCCTCTGGACAGTCTGAGCTCTGAAAATGTAGTGGTTCTCCTTCATCCTCACACAAACTAACAGGAGACTGCTACTTGTAACTAAGTTCCAGGCACATGTGGCTAGAAACACAGTGCCCCAGAAGAGCATATATCAGAGCTGAAAAACATTTTAAGATGTGTTGTCTTGAGAGAACTTACAGGTCTGAAGTGTTTTTAGTGTTTATTCAACTAAACATGAATTGTTTTCTTCCTTACTTTACTGTCATGCCAGGTGTCATGGAAGGTATCTGCAAATGATAGTATTCCATGGCAGTTTTATGTGCAGCATGGATTATGTAAGGAAGGATGTTACTTAAGTGTTGTACACATGTCATCTGTATCTTAAGATCATCCCTGATACTGGTTCTGGAGCATCACTAATGTAAACAGATGTATTTGTAAGAATGGCTAAAAAATCTGTTCACAGTACTACTGTAACCATACATCCCTGCAATAACTACCAGTTTCATCCAAAACTTGGGTTTTTTGAGGTTTCTTTTTTTGAAAAGATTGCTTCAAGGCAAAAGAAATATTATGCCTTTGGCTTAAGATAATACTTTTGCTGGGAAAATGAGTGCAAATTACTCAAGCTGCTTGGTTAGTCTGTAGAGTTCTTCTCTCTGATTCTATTTTGGGGGGCTGTATGAAATTTCAGTTGTAGATAAATAATCATGTTTAAAAGTTATTAGGGAAAGCATGATTAGGGTTTTGATATTGAAATATTTAATTTTTACCTCATATCATTATTAGACTGTTGGAATAACTGTACCTTTGTATGAAGGCAGATGCAATATTAAAAGTAATCCTTAGAAGCTCACAGTGTAGCAACTGTAAAGTCTTTCTGTTCTCACCAAAACACTAAAATTGGCAGCAGCTTTTAGACTAGACTCTCAGGAACAAAATTTTGAAGCTACAGTAGTACAAAACAATGATCTTTGGAGAACGTGGCATGCTTGAGTTAGTACTGGATGCTGCACTGCAATAGGTTTACATAACCACTTTTTTTTTAAAGGCAATCAAGTAAACAGCAGGCAGACTGATTTTTCCTGAGGATGCTTTAATAGCAACACTATTTACCATTGTCCAGTCATTGCATTAACAATAACTCTTTGGGAGAACTAGTTTTCCTAAGAAAATCCAAGTGATGATTCTCCATGGTGATTGATGCCCAGGAAGTACACATCAGGGAGCCCACTCAAGGAACGTCCTTGCAGCAGCAAGACACAGACCCAGCTACAGCTCCTGTTCTTGCTTCATTTGGTCCATCTGTACCCCTGCCATTCAAAAGGTTGAAGCAAACCTCTAACTAAACTTATTTTGTAAAATAAGAAATTGAGAGCAACAGTACAGGAATTCCACTTTTTTATCCTTTACAGCATTTCTTATTGATTTGGCAATGCAGTGTCAAGAATAGTACTTTCTGATGTTGTTGAACTTACACAGCTTTACTTGTGTTCAGCATTCTGTTCTTTAAACATAGTAGGAACTCTAGAGATGTGTAATTAACAGTATTATACTGCAGGTATTCCTGTTGGGCAAGGCTGGCTTTGCTTAATTTGATCCATTAGGAAAACTGGTTACCTGCATTTTCATTACAGCTTTACTGTTGAGACATGGTATGTTCCTGACCTGATGATTATGATCATTTTCTTTTTAGAGAGGAGGAGGATGAGGAAGGTCCCTATGCAACTTCTTCATATCACCAGTAGAAGACAGATGTGATGGCCTGAAAACTTCCCATGAAATCAGTTCTTAAAGAACTAAACAGTCAATAATTCAAAACCCAAGTCTTTTGGACTCATCATCTTGATGTACTTAAAAGAAGTCACGAATGGGTAATTGCACTGAAATGATGACCTCTTCTGCCTTCCATAGGTTAATGTCCTTATGCTATATCAACAAAGGGTTTAAGCCTTCCAAAACTAGTAATGGCCTTTCTACCCCTTCAGTGCAAACTGTAGCATGGTAGCAACAATATATCCTTGAGGTCACCTTTATGCAGGATGTTGATCTTTAGTAAAGATTTTGTAAATAATTGTTAAAGTGAAATTTGTTTTAAGTATTTAAAAATATTAAAGTTTGCTTGTAAATGACAAACTATGAAAGTAATAGGAATTTACTTATTCTGCAAACATAGGCAAGTTTGCTGTGAAAGTTTTGTCTACTTCAGGGCTGCAGAACTTGCCTCTGAACTCTGTGTGTGTGTCTGTGTGTGGTTATGGTGTATTCCTAGAAAGGGGAATTCAACTTGCTTTGATGAGTTAAAGCCTTTATGGTTAAACAACTGTTTGCAAATTGGATTTCTGCTAATACAAGGGACGAGTTACAGCCAGAGATTTTTCTTTGTGAGATATGACATTGGAATATCAGATGTGTGTTCTTGTGTGCAGTTATATTTTGTGTGGGTTTAATTTAATAAAATACAAAACCACCGATGTGTCTGTTCATAATGCAGAGAGCTTGGTCCTAGCCTGTTTTGTGTGAAGAATGGTTTGTCTAGTTATATGAACTATTAGATACTAATATCAGGGTAAATAGTGTCCTTTACCTTTACCATATAACTCACCCTCTTCAATGAGACCTGTAAGAGCTATTTTCTCTAGTTGTGCAGTCAAGAAAAGTATTAGGATAAGAGAGATGAAAACTATTAAGAGCCACCCTGACAAGCCTGTTCTGAGAAGAAATGCCAGTGTTCAAGTCTGCAGGTAGACCTCACCTGAAGCTCAGGAAGGCAGAATAGGCAGAATGCAGCCTGCATTCACTCTTTGCCCCAAAGTTAGTGTATTAGCAACTTCTTATTAGGCATCCTAAATTTTTTCCTCAAGTATTCGATAAGCTTCACAAAACTCCCATCATTAAAGACTTGCTGGATCCCCACTGTGACAGATGCAGTTTCCTATCTTTCTGCTCATCAATATAATTTATCATTCCCTCAAAGCAAAACCCTTTTGCAGTACGTTAAGAGAGAAGCAATATAGAAAGTTTCATTGATTTACTAAAACCAGAGGTAAAAATTCCAAGCTTGGCAGGAATTGGTATTTCCCTAGAGCTGGCAGGAGCTCAGACCCGGCAGGCTCATTCAACTCAACTCCAGCTCTGGTCCTAAAGAGGAGGTCTGCAGTGGCACACAAATTAACAAGAACAGAGAAAGCCCAGAGTGAATAAAAGGAAGCACTGATTTTTCTTGAAGAGACTGGTGAATTAGTTTTAAGTCTTGTATCTTTCTTAAATTGGGATTTTTATTTATTCCTCACAGGGTAGTAACTTCTATTGTCAGTTAATTTCAGGACATTATGAAGCCAGAATGAACTGCTTTTCCAGAGGGAACCCTAGCTTCAAGCCCAGTTATATTTTATAATCTTACAGAAAAATTTAATCCTTTTCTGCCAAGGGCCTGCTATTGTGATACCCCACCCATCCAGCACACACAGGACCAGGGTGCTTTGCTGAGCAGGTCAGAAGCGCAGCTGTCCTGGCCCAGCGAGTGCTGCCCCTCCTGCCCAGCGCTGACTGAGCTCCTGGCAGTGACACTTCACTCTGGCCCTCCCAGTGGGCTGCAGAGCCTTCAGGACAAACAGTCCCTCACACCATGAACACCTATTTTCCCTGACTGAGAAAGCCATACAAAAGGGAAGGAAGGGAGGAAGCAGCTCTGCCAGCCTGAGCACACCAGAGCCCCTTGAGCACACACCCGACCCCTCAGACACAGCAACCACATGGCAGATTTCAGCCCAGCAGTGCCCTGATAACCCACAGCACCTCTGCTCCCTGGAAACCCCTCCACACCGGCACACAACACGGCATTCGGTGCAAAACCAGTAGAGACACCTGTGCCACACACCATCCTCCTGCAGGGAGGGTTTCAGGGCTGTCACTGCCCACCACAAAGGACATTTGTAAGAGCCCTACCTTGCTGCTGCCCCAGCGCTGGTCTCCACTCCTCGCCTGCCCATAGATGTCCTTCATGTGCCCCAAGTGCTCAGGGCTGGGCAGAGAAGCCCCAGCTTTTACTTCCACTCCATCTTTGGCTCTTCCAGTCCTGTTTACCAGGCCCCACAGCAGCCACTCTCCTCTGCCCTGGGCCTGTCTGCTCTTTGTGGGCAGGGTAGGAGCTCTGATGAGCCTTTGGTACAGCTGAGCCCTGATGAGCCCACAGGTGGCTGGGTCTCCTCACCTGAGGGCACTCCAGCTTTTTCTTGAGCACCAATTGCACAGATTCTGTGTCCTGGCAGCCCCTCACAGAGTGGGCAAAGAGTACAGGTTTTCCGGTAGATAGATGTGGTGTGTCATTACCCCTAAGGCAAATATGGAGACCGACTGCCCATTTTTTAAGTAGAGGTAAAATATTTTTAGGAATTGCTTTCCTGTGCCTCTGCTGGCTCCTTGCATCCCTTCACTGGCGACTCATCGTGGCTGCCGGCGGCTGGGCCCGGGGAGAGCTGGGCAGGCAAGAGGAAACTGCCTGGAAATCGTCTGCAATACACTCAGAGTGATTCAACGTGGAGCTTTACTACTCTTAAAAAGAGTTAAGACTCTGGAATAACTAATGTTTTAATATCTTAATCCACATTTTCGTGTTATTATTTAACAAAGTGACATATTTGTCTGTACTTTTTATGTATTTGTATTTGTTACCATGTATATTTTGCTTCCCACTCTGCTTTTATGCCTGGTACACTTGTAGCTTCATTCTTTGTTTCTGTATTTCTACCAGTCCTGCAAGGTGTGGTTTATGGCTGGAACAGGGCAATTTCAGGCAAAAGTGAAGCACTTAGTGCAGATAAAATTCTATGTTTTGCAGCTATTTTGTGGTGAGGAACCTGCATGTTTGAAGTTCTGTTTTTACATATTTCTTCAATCAAAGCTTGAAAAGTCAAAACCTGGGCACGCTTGGACTAGGATCCTTTCAAATGAAATATGTGGGACATACCTCATAAAAAGTTTACACTTGGGACTCAATTGTAACGTGGTTGGAGGCTACTAAACCCCTGTAAATCCAGCTAACTCAGCCACCAGGTTCTGTAGTTGCACCCAGCATTCTCAGAAGGGCATCCCTGCGGTGTCCCACCCCTTCCTGCATTGAGATGAACTCCTATTGCTCCATGGTGCAGGATAGCTTAAAAAAAACTGGGCAGTGGATAGAAAAGATGCATTCTCCTTAGCACACAACAGCAACCTTGTACTGCTTGTTGTGGTTTAACCCCAGCTGGCAACTCGGCCCCACGCAGGCACTCACTCACTCCCCTGCACTGGGATGGGGGAGACGAGTAGGAGGGTGAAAGTGAGAAAACTCACATGTTGAGATAAAGCCAGTTTAAGAGGTAATGCAAAAGCTGTGCACACAAGCAAAGGAAAACAAGGGATTCATTCACCACTTCCCATGGGCAGGCAGGTGTTCAGCCATCCCCAGGAAAGCTGGGCCCCATCCCAAGTAATGGTTATTTGGGAAGACAAACATCATCACTCTCAATGTCCCACCCCCTTCCTCCTTCTTCTCCAGCTTTATACACTGAGCATGGTGCCACATGGTCTGGGATATCCCTGGGGTCAGCTGTGCCAGCTGTGTCCCAGCTTCTTGTGCACCCCCAACCTCCTTGCTGCTGGGGTGGGGTGAGGAGCACAAAAGGCCTTGGCTCAGTGTGAGCTCTGCTCAGCAGAGACTAAAACATCTCTGTGTTATCAACACATTTGTGTTTCCAGCACAAATCCAAAACACATATTGGCTACTATGGAGAAAACAAACTCTATCCCAGCCAAAACCAGCACACTAATGTAGCTTGTAGTAAAGTGTTTAATAAAGTACAGTATCAGAAACAATAGTCTATTAGAAAAGCTCAAAAGGTGAATACCATATATATTGTACTTGTTACATTTTCAGTGATAATTTAGGAGTGAAGGATTTCTGAAGGATCCAGCAGAGAGATAAACAACACAGAAACCGATTTTTGCCAGTTTAGAACCAGAGACATGCAGGTGTTGAAGATACCTTTCTCATCAGGAAGAATGCAATAATTAGATTTACTAATTATGGACTAAACGCATCAGCAGGGGATGTCCAGTCCTAATGTGCTCGAAGTGTTCCCAGAAAAACAAGGACTGATCTGTAGTGCAGGTTGAAACCTGCGTCACTTGGTTTGATTTTATTTAGCACAAGTCACAGCTCCTTAAAAACGCAGGGTGATTCATCAGGCTGGCTGGGTTTTCACTGGCTAGTTCTGAAAGGTGTGATGTACTGATAGATGTTCATCCAATGTACCAGCAATGAAACCACTATGTGAAGCATTCAAATAACAAGTTTAGTGGGCTTGGGCAGGCTGGGAAGTGAATCTAATTTGAGGAACCATGGCTGGGATTGCTGGTTTATCCCTGTTCTCAGCTACTCGTCAGGTTGGTCTAATTATCCAAGTGTGTACCCCAAGTGATGCACAGCAGCAGTGTAAGAACAGTCCAAGAACATGCATACTCTGAAATACAATCAGGTCATACCCATTGTTGGGACTTTTTTTTCTCTAAATTATGTCATTGATACTTTGTTGAAGTTATAGAATTTGCAAAACTGAGAGATTAACAAATATGGCACCACCCTTTTTGTGGACACATACTGGTCATAATCACAGGTCACTAGCTGATGACATCTTCCCATTAGTACCAGACTCATGAGAGACCAAAGTAAGAAACTAACTTACAATGAAAATTGAAAATATTATTATACTACTCATTATATTGACAGGAGAAGAAAATTTGGGGTCTTTTTTAAAGTAACTATTGGGGAAGAAAAGTTTGTCCTTTTTTGTTTTTTCTCATGCAGATCCTTGATCACTGCTTTAAAGGTCTACAGTTAGTTAGTTACCGTTCTCCTGATTTCTTTCAAAAATCCATATTTGTGAATCAGTCTGCCTTTCCTGTGTGATAGTCACATAGGAAAATAAGTCACAAGCTGTTGCAGAACACAATTGAGATCCACAGGGACAAGAAATTTGGATCTTTGGGAACATTAGCAAATAACAATAAACAAATTAGAGGGTTTGGATGAGAACAAATACACCGATTCAAAATAACAGGAATTCTTTTCCCTAATTATTTTCTCTAGAGTTCCTAAGGGACTATTTTTTAAAGAGGAAGCTTATATTGACTACGTTTTTGGATACAGTTTTTGCCTTAAAAAATTAAATCACCATTAGTGACTGATACTGCAGTTCAGTGATTCATATCAGGATGTGTGTGAGCAGCCAGTGACGTACTCTGTCTGCACAAACCATTCACCAGCTTATGTGTCATCAGTTTGCAAAGAGTTGTGCTGTTATACCTCACTACCATCACATTCACTTAATATTGGTTATCAGTTGATAATTTATCAATAATCAGTTGATCATTTATGTTTTTCAGAGATTCCAGAGTTTACTTCATTGCTCAAATCTCTTCCTCCCTAATCTCCAGCTATGCTAAGAAAATGAGAAGGGAAATGACCCAAGGAAGTGTTTTAACATTAGAGAACTTTGTGCTGTGCAGGCAGTGCTGTAAGTCAGTATCTCCCTTCACTGCAGGCAGATTCCAACCTCTGCATCAGCTGACATTTTTTAACTGTATCAATCTCAGAGATATCATAAGGTGTTTTTTAAAAAATCAGAGAGGGATAACCTCAATTATCAATGAAGAATCTGTAAGTAAAGAGAACAGGGTTTTCCTGGAGTTCATCTACACAAATAACTGCTGCAGGTGATAAGTCTCAGGACTTACATCTTCCGGAACTCAGGTTAAAATCTCCCTTTCTAAAAACTTCCTTACCTTTGATCTTGTTTTATGAGTTCTTCATATATAAAATGATCCATTCACTTAAAGACAAAAGACCCCATAAGCCATTCTTCCAAAACTATGTAAGTTCAGGAAGAAGAATGAGGGTGACATTTTTGTTTTCCTTTTTCATTGGGAAGTACCAAATTCTTGGCTAATGACAACATCTATATAAGCAAAAAAAAAAAAAAGAAAATTTGCAAGATGATACTGCTCAACACAGAGCAGAGGTCAGTAAAGAGACCACAGCCTTGATATTCAGAGACACTGAGATATGATAGATTCTTTAAATCTTTCTGAAAAGCAAGGCCTATGTTCCTAAAAACATCTCCAGTTGCAAACTTCCCTTTCCATGCAAAATAACTTGAATTGCTTTCCTTTTTTTTTTTTTCTTTAGAGAAAGTAACAGCTATTTACACTTGCTATCAGGATACTCACATCAGGAATTCAACTAATTATGCATGCACAATCATCAAATGGTGCACCAAAGAGAATGTTCCTACATGCTGAAGAAGAGAATACAGTTCTGTAATATGAAAGGCAATGGTAATGTCAAAGATTTATCAGTTAGCTAAGGACACTACAGTCCAAATTACAGGATACTACATAAAGAAATAAAAAAGGATCAAATAAAAGATATTAAGATTTAAACACAAAATTTCTGAATATAAAATAATATTAGGATTAATGAAAACTTTAATAAGTAAATAATTTTCAAATATTTTATTTAGAGAACTATGAACTATTTTCTAATAATGCCCTTTACATAGTTGCATCTATAGAAAGCTTGTTGAGTGTGAGCAAAAAGATGTAGCATTAAAAGAACTTTCCATCAGAAACAATTGGTTGATCTACAAAAGTAAACCAAATATAAATAATAAATCAAGGAGAGCATTACAGAAATATTGACCCTATCCAATAGAAATTCACTGTCAGAATTTGGTGTTTAGGGTTGATTTGTGAATGTAGGAAAATACAGGATGCAGAGGGTGAATGGAGCACTACAGCTCTTCATTGCTGTCTAGAAAGTTGTCAGTACAATGTAAACAGAGCATTTCTAATGATATCCTCAAATTAACAGATCATAAGTCACTGAGCCAAGAGTGGGGGAAACTAGACTAGTTTTCTACATGTCTGGCAGCCACTGACTTTTACAGGCTGCCATAGATGCGTTTAATTACATCAGCCTCCTCCTTGTCCAGGATGCCCTTGTCCACATAAGCATCAGCTTGCTGATCAATGAATTCCCTCAGCTTTGAAAGATCATAGTCTGAAAAATAAGAATTCATTTGCACAGTGAGTCATTGCCATTATATTGCTTCACCTAACAGAAATGTCATTGCAAAGTTTATCCAACAAATGCACTTGATCAAACATGAAGAAAATTCACTCTAAGTGCAGCTTGTGAAAACAATAAATAAACCCAAAACACCTGCACAAAGTGTTTTTACACATCATAGTGCTTTTAGTGTTCAAGAGGAATAATCATCTCTTGCTCTTGACTGATTGCTGTCAAATGCTAAAGTAAGAATATTTTCTGGTCCAGAGATTTGATGTTCTAGTCTGCAGAGCAAAACCTGTTGTTAGAACCCTATTATTTTCGCAGCTGTCACAGAATCAAAAGAAAATATTAAATGGACTATTTCTTATTGAAATCCTAGTAAAATTCCCACTTACTACAAACACTGTAGTGAAAATTCAAGAAACCAACTTCCTGAAAATAGCTCGATACAACTATTTACCTTGATAGAGAACATAATATTCTGACTTGAAAAATACTGCAGTGAGCAGTCTTTGTGACAGTGTTAGTGTCAGTTTTTGACTGACAAATAGACTCTTCAATAGAGTACTGAAAGATCCTTCCTGCTTTTCCAGTGGATGAGTGCATCTATACAGCCAGACTCACATCATATGTGTTAAATAGACTTTTCCCATGCTGGAAAACATCACTATTTTCCACAAAAAGAATTCTACTGCAAAGCAACCTTTCAAATAAAATAAATGGGTAACCTATTGTGTAGTTGTAACTCTGGCAACAGATTCAGTATATTCACATATAAACACAATAAAGTTTCAGTTAGCTACCTAATTTGCTGCATAAAATGTAAAGCTTAATTTGTTAGAATCAAAAGTTAATTTGATAGAATCAGAAGTTAATTTGTTAGAACCCAAAGAACTTCAATGTTTTAAGGGTTCATACTAAGTTAAATGAATGAGTATCTTTCACGAGAGCAGATACATTCTGATATTTTCAGTGTAAATTACTTATTCACAGACAGAGCTTTCAGAATGCATTCATAGTGATTTTGTAATGTAGTCCAAAGTATAACATCGTACAGCAATACGTGGAAGGACCTTCTTTCCAACTGTACATTCTTAACAAAATAGACAGTAATGACTTCCTGTCTTTTTAGGGGTCAGTGACCAAAATTGGATACAAATAGAAAGACATTATGAAGCAAATTGATGCCTGCAATCATTTTTACAACAGTATAAGGCAATTTCAAATGAGTAATACAGAAAATTGATATTCAAAACTCCCCACTCCTGCAGAGGTGTCTTTCCATGTCTGAGTTAACAGGAATTTTGCCATTCACTGTACTGAGGCCAAGATTTCTTGTCTGGTCTGCTACTGTCATTACTTAAGAGAATGTAACCTGCTTGTCTCTCCAGCCTGTGTGAGTAATAGGGACAAATAGTACCCAGCAATTTCATAATGAGGTTCTGAGATTTCATTCATGTTGACAGAATGAGGGTCCCTGGTGAAAGATATCAAGGAATGGAAATGAATGGAAGAACAAACACTAAATTAATATGATATCCACATTATTCACATTAAAATCCCTGAGCTTATTTTACTTCTAGAATACTATTTATAACTCCAAATCATTATGTGGAAATGTGAATGTTTAATTACTAAACATTCTGTACGGGATTACAACCACCACAATATTATCCAGTTCTGGCTAATTTGTTATGTATCTCATTGCAATCTAATTTGATTTTTTTTTTCCTAGAAATTTATAACCTCTAATTTCTAATACTTATTTACAACCTATTGTAATTAGAAAAATCAGCTTTGGGTTATATTCACCGCAACAGCTGCAGCATTTCATCGAGCTGTGAAACAGCTACAGTAAATGAAGTGAGGTCTTATTTGCATATTCAAATCAAGCCATTTGCCATTGTAATTGATTACAGAATTTACTTTCAATCCTAAATGGCTACTGTCAGTGTTATGAAACTATAAACTGCCGAGTATTTGGTAAAAAATCCACATGTATTAGTTAAATGCCTCATTTCTGTGCTTTGGAGACCAACTGCAATAGAACACCCAGCAGCTACTGTGGGAAGCTGGTTTACACTGGAGAGGAGCTCCTCTTGAAAAGCAATTCAATCATCAAGCCAGGTCTGAGAGATACAAAGGACAGGCCCACAGAGCCTATAGATTGAAAATATGCAAACCAAACTTTGGACACAAAAGGCCATCAGCCCAAAATCCAGGCCCCTCAAGTTTACCAGCCTCCTTAATAGGAAATTGATATTTTTAAACTGGGGAAATGTAAATTAACATTTCCAGGCTTATTAGTCATTGAACAAATAATAATTTCTACTGAAATTCATACAAAGATAAGGATCTACAAACATTTGCCTGAAGAAAATCTAAACCTCTTCAAGTATATTCAGTGAGTAAACCAATCCCTTAGTGGGGGTGGGAAAGACTGGCCATTTTAATACACGAATTACTTTGAGAATTACTTTTCTGCCAGCTCCCAGGTGGTAGCTGGAAGTGGAGAAATGATTGATGAGCACATCAATACCACCTCATCTTGTACCAAAGAAACACAGTGCAATGCATTCACAGTTAGATAAGCTTACCCTGACTGCACTTCTTTTAACATCAACCCAGGGGACCTGAAGTAGCATTTTACAAAAATAAAAAGTATGGAAAGGCACAGTAAAGATGATGTATCAGAAGAGTATTCTAATTTTGTCATAATTTACACTCACTTTAAGACTCATTTCCATTGCCAGGGGACAATAAAGATATTTTAGTGCAAATGAAAATCCATCTAAACAGAAATGTATATCTTAATGCAGTCACAAGCAGATAAAATGCTATTGATCTGCAGTCACAGCCATTTTCAGACTGCAGCAGTGCAGAGGTAAGGTTACTATGAAGGGGAGTGAGGGGCTGCCCAGTCAGTATGTGTGATATTGGGATATAATCACACATGACTGAGATCTAATTACCATAATGAATACACTGCTAAACAGAACCATTTATTAGAATTGGCAGGCAAACTCTTGAGCAAATATGTGTGCCTGCTGCTAATTGCCATCGCTGCCATTGTGAGGAAATGATCTTAGAGATGGAAATTTTTTTTACAAGTCCTTCCTATTACAGTTTCTGTATAGGAAAATGCCTGTGTTGGGCTGTAGGCCCATGTCTGAAATGTAATTCATATACACTTCAACACACAGATTACCCAGGGCTAATCTCATCTCAGATCACCCTCTGCTCGGCTGGTGCAAAGAAGGATCCTTCTCACCAGGCGCCAGTCATAGCCCCGGGATGGATCCCTTGGCTAGGAGCCTTCACTTCCAGAGAGGTTGATGGCAGAACACACAGCCATGGCAGAGAAAAGGGATAGGAGGCTGGTTTTATGTAAGATCTTGAGGGAAGAACTGGTATGGATAAATAAAGATCTGTGAAAAATAAGCGAGAAATCCTGCTGCTGTGCTGTTTTCTCCTGCCTCCAGTGCTCACACAGCCCTGCCTCCGGGGAGGAGCCAAACGGTGGGACAGCTGGTGAGCACACCCCGTGCAGCTGCTTCAATCTCTGCTCCCTTCTGCACAGCTTTGCGTGTGAGCTACAAGTCATTCAAGTTGACTCGGGCTGTAATCCAACGTATTACATTGTGACATAAATTTGTATCTTAACTATTCTTGGTTATGAAACAAAGTACATTGCTGTTTATGAAGGCATGTTAGCCAGATGCACTGAGCTCTTCTAGACACATCCAGACATTTAAAATACATTCCTATCACTTATAAAATCATAATTAAAAGGCATGTTGAAATAGGAAATGAAGCACTAGACAAACCTGCCACACTGGCAGACCACCAGGTCTCTGTGTTTTGTGGCCAGCAGCCATTCAAGCCAGCTTAAATTAATCTGCCTTAGTCTACTATTTTCATTCATTGATTTAACGTTGACATTTATTTAACTTTAACACACTAACTATCACCACAGACAAGTGCAGTGTCACATCACTATTTTTTAACTTACAATGCTAAGTCATACACCACAATATAAATGACGTGCTTTGTAATGTATATGGTGCCCACCCCAATGTCAAGACCTTTCACTGCATACCTTCCTTGTTACCTTGTTTATTGTGTTTTTTCAGCCATTCTATGTTCTTCCTGATTGCTTCCAAATATGCCTCAGATTTCCCTGGAGAAAAGGAGAGAGAATTCAGGCACTTACATCAATGATTGATGCAGCTTGCTTAACTGGGTGAAGGTGGTCACAGCAAAGGCAGATTAAAACTATTCTTAGTTTCTGTTTAAAAGCTGAGTCCTGTCAAACTTAGTCAGGCAAAATTCCCACAGACAGCTAGAAGGTTTTGTCTGTGCAAGATTAGTCATACACAAATTTAGGATTGTGGCTTTTTTTGATCTTTATACATAGCTTTTGGTGGTATCCATACAAACTGCCTGTGTGGATTAAAGGCAGCCTGTAGCTTTTTGATCATCATTATTGTTCAGCAAAGATGAAGCTGTTGAGATAGCAAGGAATTAATTAAAACTGAGAGCTTTGAGTATCAAAACTCTTCCATACAGTAGTGTTAACAGCACATGGCAAACAAATTTCAAAATTTTGAAAGACAAGTGGAAGTGTAGCTACTACATTTACTGAGAAAAGGAATGTATTAACATTACCATGATAACTCCTTGTTATAGCTGAAATTTTAAAGTGATGGCTATTTTTGGACCAGAAAGCACACAGTACAGAATTAGTTCAAGGATTACCTAATAAGGCCCCTAAGGAAATATTCCAGCTAATGGATTTTGAATTCTTAACTTGACTGGAGCTTTATTGATGTAATGTTCTTACATTTATCAGGAATAAAAACCTAGTGTGATTAGCATGTAGAAGATTACTAGTGCCAACTATGCATGTCTGCTTCTATTACTAAATGGATATAGTATTAGATGTATCATACTTTTTGAGCTGGGAGTGCAGTAACTTTATAGTAAGTTACTCTGTGAAAGAGCAAAGGGCATTGCATTATGATACAAAGAACTAAATACTTATCCAATTAACATTTCTAAAAAGCTATTGGGCTGAAGGTAAAGGAAAATAACCTGAACCAAATTGGAAAGACAAATCTTCACGGACAAGCAAAACGTGTTATTTATCACTTCCCACAGGTATTGAGACAACTTTTTTTTCCTGTGAAATCAGACAACCATCTTGAGAAATTTTCCTCTTCTATGCTCAACAAAATGACCTGCTGGAAAAAATGCCACCATCTGTGAGTGGCTGCACTGCCCACAGGACCCAGGTGTCAATGCTCCACAATCCACTGCAGCCTTCATTTCTGCCATTCATGGCTGAGTAGGCTGCAGTGGACACACAGGCATTCCAAAAAGCATTAAACAGCATTGGTGCAAAATAGATAATAAGCAATTTTGTTTAGCCAACTGACTACAAAACATAGATGCTTCTGCTGGATCCTTAGCAATAAGAACTCACTGAAAAGTTTCTGCACTAACAAACATTCTCCTTCAAAAGTTCAGCACAATAAGGAGGCACAATGTCCTCTGCAGTTTTGTTTTGAGATACAGTAGCTGATTTGCACCCAAGTGACTTTAGCACAGTCTAATTTAGCACGTGGCATTATGTGTCATGCTGAGGCAACTGGCATAGTAACAGTACTACTGTCCTATGTTTGCTTAGGGAGACACTAACTTACTGTAACAGGTATCAAAGTTATGTAAA
This sequence comes from Pipra filicauda, assembly GCF_003945595.2. Taxonomy (NCBI): domain Eukaryota; kingdom Metazoa; phylum Chordata; class Aves; order Passeriformes; family Pipridae; genus Pipra; species Pipra filicauda. Next base: position 2,840,648 of record NW_024104976.1, on the reverse strand, counting down.
ACAAGTTAATTGCTGATAACCCTTAACCTCTGGCAGTGAGCAATGCAAATTCTGCAGAATTTGCAGAAAGTCCTGCAGAACTTTCCAGTACCAGCTTGTTCTAACACAAACTATAGAAATCATTGGGCCCACTCAGATTATTGAATATTCTGATCATCTGATTTCACTAAAAAGCACAGATGCAAAGAAGCAAAAATCTCTCTGCACTACTGTGTCAATCTGTATTTCATATTGTTCTCACAAGGGGCTATGAATTATGGTCTTGCTCAGCAAGGGATATAGTGTCATATATTTAAAACTGGGCAAATAAGTACACTTCCAAACCAAGCTGTTGTGTGCTGACTCCCAGTGACTCTAAGCTGAAGGTATTTATGCTAACACAAAGGAAAAACAATAACAAAGATAGGAAAAGACTCCAATCACTTGGAGCAGACACAGTAGGAAAAGCAATGGCTATTTTGTACCTCCAGACTCTTCACTATTTCCTGCTGCATTTTGTCCTTCATTTTTTGTAGAATCCTTTGAAACTTCATATTCCTTTTCCATTTTAGCTGCTTCTTCCTTTGTACTGTCTGCTTCTTCACTACTCTTGTCTAAAGAAATGACAAGAGCAAAAAATTTTGCATTAAATATACCAAAAGCATTTCTCAATCACACCAACAATTTTTGGCAAGTAAAACATTTTGACTGATGATTGAGGAAGAGCCTCACTGGAGTCTGTCTCAAAGTGGTTTCTAAAGGTCATCTCTGCTCCAGACCTCTGGAAATTGGAATGTCTGCTTCTGCTCTTACAAACAGTAGCTGAACACAGGTAACTACGATGCGATGATACATAGTTCATAAAGGCACATTTCTTTGTGCAGAGAAAGATTATATGGAATTTACATTCACTAGATCCAAAGTTGACAAATAACGTTTTTTCATTCTTATGAAAAGCTTTTGTATATATGTAATGTATGGACTCCACTGAAGAAAAAGACAGTGAGTATACTTCTCAAAGTCTGGACAATTAAGTGAAAATTTCTCTCGTGTGTTTAGACAACCAAGCTTGGCTATAGGTCCTTGAGGGATTGTAGCTTTAACCAGTAGTCTGGATGCTACAGAAATTAGCATACTTTCAACTGAATAGATTAAAAAAATGTGTTATTCCAGGAGAGGAAATTGTAGAATAGGTACCTGCTGTTAGTTTTGTTCTGGTTTTAGTAGAAGGGTTCTCAAGCTTCTTCTTCGTCTGCTCAGCTATCATTGTATCTAAGTTTTCTGGAAAGCAAGGCAAAACAAAACCAAACCCCAGTTATTCTTCAGTGGATAAGATGCAGAATCTATACTATATGCTCCCCAGCACCAGTCTGAGTGGTAAGCAGAAACCTAAAAGAACAGCCTCTGAAGGCTTCAGAGCCCTTGCCTCTGAAGGATTAATGCAGAGCCAATAGTAAAAGAACAAACAAATAGCTATATGGAATATTGATCAATCTTATTAAAAAAAAATAATAACTGAATCATGACAATAGGTGCACCAAATAGAGCAATATACATAAAGACAGTAAAAGTATGCATATATATTCTGTATTCCAGTCACGTAAGTCACAAACTACAGATAACTATCTGTAGCAATTTATTCTGATGAAAGTAATGAAAGGCTTTAATTAACTTCACAAAGAATACAAGACTATGAAATATGTGCTTCATCCTGCTGGAAAAACTCTATCCCGAACTGCTTATATGTCTGGATTTTATGTGGTTTCATTGGAAGTCTAATAAAATGTTTAAAATCATACTTAGATGAAATAAATATGTAAATTGAAGTGATTAAAACAAATAGTTTCCAAAGTTGCTGAAGCATTTACCTGAAAGCCCACTGGGCAGTTGTAGCCATGTATACAGCTCTAGAAGACTAGAAAATGTATTTCTATGAAAATTTCGGGGCTGAACTCATCTAATTTGAAAGTAAAAGCATCTCTTCATAAAGATGGATGTTTCAGACATAAATATTGTATGCTTATGTGGGAAAAAAGTCCTTTTGATACCACAGTAGATATTCAAAATACAGATCATCATAGTATCTGCCGTATTTCCTCAGTCATATTATGGACATGGTGTAGAATTTTCCTTCCCTTTATCAGCTTTTTAAAGCTTCAGTTTTAAACATGGATTCAAAATTTGATGCATATCAGCTAGTTGGTGGGTATTTTTGAGAGACTTGGTTTTGAAATATCAAAATTGCTTTTATATGAACAGCTAAAATATTCAGTATGAGATGTGGGAACTGTGACAGAACAGACATAATAGGGCTAGTAAAAATTTTAGATCATATTCTCTGTGTAATGCCAACATTTTATCCATCAGTTGGGAGGATCCTTTTTCCTCAGAAAGATACACAGCACTGATACCTAAAAACTAGTTTTTTAGCAAACATATTTCTTCTCTTCATGGCAGATCAGCAGAAGCAATTGTGCCTGCCATCTGATGAGAAATCACATAATCCTGTCTGCCTGAGTCCTCTATACTATGTTATTTACATAAAATTAAAATGAAAGCAGTATTTGCTGGCACCCTGCCTGATTGCACCCTCTCAATTCTACATCACATGACGGTGTTTTTGTGACAACTCTTTTCATTTTGGTATGTATCCTTTTAATGCGATTCCTGACCTTGCCATATGTCCTAAACAAAACAGGTCTGGGCTGTGTTACAAGCTGGATCAGACATACTGATGAAGAAAAAAACAAGCTAGAATTATAGTGGTGGTATTGATGCCTCACTAATCACTTGATCCAAAGCTTATGGAAAGGACCATAAACATTCCTTTCAGCTGAGCTTAAGATTCTATTTTTTTATCCTGAATCAGTACCATACTAGTATTTCAACAGGAATATAAGGATTTCTCTGTTGTAAGAGGCACAATTTTCAGGATAAGATCATACAGTCAAGAACTTAAAAACCCTTTGTAAACTCAAGTGAATAGATTATTCTCCTTCACTAATTCATGCAAATGCAAAAATGTCACTGATTTTAGAGTTTAATCCGGCAAAATCTATTAAATTAGGCCTAATTTTAAGTCTAAATATAGCGTTTTAAAAGAAATAGGAGTATTTAAAAGTTTAAAATGTCACACATACATAAGTGCATTGATTCATAAGTGCCTTTCATGTTCTTTCTTTAGTGTCTGCATTTAGGCACTGCTGCAGTCAGTTTCTATTAGCAGAAAACAGAAAAACTTCACCGCAAGATAGATTTATAACCTGCTTTGACAATTTAAGATTTCAATGTCTGCATACTGATATTTCCAAATTTTTTCTTATTTTGATAAATTGTTTAAAAGTTGTGCACATATCCACATACAGCATGTGCTACTGAAGGCAACAGGATTTATACTTCTCCATTATTTAGTCACTTCTATAAATCACATCAGGAGTTCTACAGTTTCTCTGAGCCTTCTGATCCAGCTCACAATTTTATTTGAGTTCACTCTGACTCCTTTGTCAGTACAGTATTCCTTTCCAGCCACGTGCAGACATGAAGTGTAATAAGGCACCATTGACCACTAATGATCTGAGCTTTGCCACTAAAGCCAGACTGAACATGGTATCAACTGTGTTCCATTTTCAAAGCTTTCTTTTTGTCAGTAAAAATATGGACAAATTGCCATGACAGGCCTTTTAACAAGGACTACACTTTACAGGAGAAATGGCGAAGCTGCCTTGCTGGCTGGGTGGCACATCAACATGGATCTGAAGATTTATAAGCAGACATATTTCCTCTGTGATAGAGAGGAGTTAATTCTGTGGGCCTCTCCATGTTTGTGGGGATTGTTTGGTGTACCTACATAAATTTCCTAGAGAGGATATTACCACAGAGTCCCAGTTCTTCCTGAACAGGATTTATTGCCCTTTCCCCCGCTTCAGAATTAATGCTTTAACAGCTGGTATTGTTTCAAAACATGTTTGTACTTGTCATGTGTGGCTAGGCCAGGGCTGAACAATGTTTGCTCTGAGATACACTGATGGAGTGAGTCATCTCCTCAACTGAGATGTGCCTGGCCAGCAGCTTAGCAACTGCATGTCGTGTTCGGAGGTCTAACAAGAATTGATTACTTCTCCGGTGTTGTTTCCCTAGCAATGTCATTTGTACAGGGGAAGAGTTTAGAAAGGTACTGACCTTTCCACAGAGATGGCCACTTATTTGAAATGGCACTAATTAAAACAACAGAACAATAACCACTGAGCTAATGGAAGTGACCTACGTTGGTAAATAGGTCACTACTCTGGCGGCCGCTTTCCCGGAGCAGGATAATCTCATCACTGGAACCAGACACCCGGAGTCAGGAGATCTGGTTTCTGCCTTGCCTCACTTTCTAACTTGCTCTTTGATCTGGGATGACTCACTAAAGCACTCATGCTGCAGGAGGGCTCCTATTTTGAGTAGGCATTCTCAGGCATTCTAGGCCCAGTTTCTACACACTGATAGATCCTCTTAATTGCATCTGAAAATGCAAATTCCCAGCACTTTTGAAACTCTGAAGTCCTTCAAGATGGATATCCAAAAATCTGAACTGCATAAAAGCAGAATGCACTGTGGCAATACCCTCTAAGTCCATGGGAAAAGATACTACATGAAAAAAATATTACAATTTAAATTACTTTGTTCTTATTAGAGGGGCAGAAACTAACATAACCATTTGAATATTTAATGGAATTGGTAATGGAAGCCTGAAATGGACCCTTCTCTGTTGATAGATTCATGGTGTTTTCCAGAGTCTTGTAAATTTTCCTGCAAAGGTTTTTTTCTTCTGCATAATTGTCTTGTACCCAGGAGGCAGTTTCACATTCTATCCTCATCAAATTGACTGAAGCTGAGATTTTATGTCATTCAACTTCCACAGAAAGGCCTGCTTTGCTGTTCTGTTTCCATACAGCATAAAATAACTGTTTATTAAAGCAGAAAAGGGATCATCAAGGTACCTGAGATCAATCTTAATGATAGCGAAAAAATTAGTTTACTTAATGAGTTCATACACTACAACTGCTTCAGCTGCAAAGCTTTGTGCTGACGACTGCCTGTGTGAGATGCACATATTGCAGGCATTAAAAAAGCACAGTTCTCTCAGGGCTCTTCTGTCTCCTGCAGTAGATGATCCTGAAGAGTTTGCAAGGCCTTTTTCCATCTGTGAAAAATGTCAGGACAACACAGCATTTGCTTGTGACTATTCTGTGGGAAGAGCATAACTGATTGGTTCTTTGGACAAATCTGCCTTTTACTTTACATGATAGCAGGTCCCAGAACTGTCAATATCCACTGGATTTTCAATAGTGTAGCCAAAAGCAGAGTTAGACTTTTAGTCAGCTCATATACATATCATGCATATGTCACATAAACTGCTAAACTGTGATGAACAGGAGAAATCCCTCCATTGTGGAAATAGAGATGGGTCTGAGCCTTGCAAACCTCCTGCTCCTCTCTAACTCACTGGCTTACACGTCAAGATATGGCATTTCCTTTCTGAATCTTCCTGTTTGACTGATTTGTTGAGATGGTGTGTCTGAAATCTAATGCTGCCATGAGGAATGACATGTCAGGTGACAAACTCCAGGTCACGGCATTCCTTGTAAATGGATTACAGGCAAGATGGTCAGAGTGACTTGAAATTAAAACAGCAGCAGTATCACTTAGCAATCAGGTTAAAAGCAACTCCAAAAGCAAAACATAATTAAATAGATGCGTTTTGAGGTAAAGAAAGCTCCGACCAAGTCTCCTTTATTATCCTTATTAAATTCCCTACCTCATGGACTATTTCTCAGTTATCCTTTCAGTATTCTCCAGGCGTTTCCTTTGCATTATTCCAGGTCTGCTAGAGCTGTGTGGTGCTGTTCTTTCCTAATCCTTTCCCATCCTGGAGCTGCTACACAGCCTGTGCACACATTTTACATGTTTTGATAGCATGCCCTTTATAACATGATGGTTTGGGACTGAAGCAGCACAGAGCCGCCTCTCCTGCAGGAGTGGGATGTAGCTCAGTTTTGAAAGTTCAGTGACACCCTCTTTACCCTGCACCCACATAATCATCTCAAATCAGAACTTATGGGCTCAGTGCTCAGCTGTCAACAGAGACATACTGAATTCAGAAAGTGGGGGATTTTATGCAGCTATTAAATACAGTGCAAAAAAATAAAAGCATTGCCCTCCTTTAGAAACATAAACCACCTGGTAGGATGCAAAAGCTAGATTTTCAGGAACTAAGGAATGCACCTGTCAAAATAGACACTATGAGAAGATGGAGATTTCTTACTAAGTATCCAGTCTGGAAAGCATAAAGGAGGCAGTGAAGGGAAATGGAAGAAGAGGCAATTTGTTTGCAAGAAATATCTGCAAATTTAAAAGGTAGACAGTGATAAGCAAAGGAATGAACTGTAAAATATTTTTTTGGGTTCTTGAACACATGATTTGATAGTCATGTAATGTGGTGGGAAAAACAATTAGTGATATTAAAGCTACTGGATCTCTCCCAAATCATATGTGAGAAGATTTAGAGCCTATGGATACTGAGAAAACTATGCTCTCATACATACTGTCACCCTCGGGTGATGCCCAATTTACTGCAGTGTGTAGTGTCCTGCTTCTTAGGACTTGTGAGATCAGCTGCCATAGCTACCCATTTGTTTTTCTATGCAGTGAGAGTCTGAATGGGGGAAAATAGGAAATAAGATCTAAGTAGTAGGGGGAAAAAACCCACATTCACATGTTTGTGCAAATACAAAAGTAGCATGGGACAGAAATGGATGAGGCTACTAAAGAAAAGCTCAAGCTGCAGTGGGGTGTGCAGCCAACATAATTCCTAGATTAAAGTCTTGCCTATCTTTGCACACTCTCTGTCCCCATATCCTTTTATCTTACCTCCATGCAAATTCATCTTGAGTTTAACTATTCACAAATACTTTCTATTATCACTGCTGCTCCTCAGTATTCAGCTCACTCTCATCATCTGAGGTGCCCCTGATTTGTGCTTTTCAGATATAGTACAGTATACTGGCATCTGTGTGACCTTAGTTCATCAGATACAAAATAAATAGCAGAGAAAAGAGAGCTGCCTGAAATTAAATAACTCCCACTGGCAGCTGTATGCATCAGTCATATGATAAATACTGGGCAAGGAAAATCACCAAAGGGAAATTCAGATAGGGAAAATTTTGTTAAATATTTTAATGCTTATGGAGAAAACCTGCAGCAGCAAGAAAGAGCCCTCTGAAAAAAAATAATTTTAAAAAAGAAAAAGAAGGTGTTATGCATGAAAGGTTCCCTGTATGAAGTACTGTCAGTGCCCTTCATTGTCCAGGTCAAAATGAAGGGGAGAACAAAAAGTCCACATGACACTGTTCATATGCCACTTGTAGCCTCTGGCACTGCTTCAGCCTCACCTTCCCTCAGCCCTTTGAAATCCCAGTCTGTATCAGGGAGCAGCAGCTTATGGTCACAGTGAGGATGGGAAAGATGATGCCAGTCTGGGCTGTGATCTGCTCTTTGCCTCACACTCCTGGCTCTCTGCCTGTTCTTGGCTGACTAAACAAATAGCAGGATCAGACCTTTGGCCTGCAGCATCTGTGCTGATGAGAACTTCAGGCATTATCACACTATTCAAATGAGTTCTTCTCTCCCAAGAAAAGGCCAGATTGTGTCTACTAAGCACTGACCTGTAATGAGGAAATTGCAGAGCTTTGCCTTCACCACAAGTGGAGCTGTGGAAGACACCACAGCACGAATGCAAGAGGAAGAACAGCTATTTCATATTCCTTAGCACGGAGAGGCAGGGACATATTAAAAATCCACATAGGAGACTTTCTGCCTCTTCTGTTTCACCTGACTTTTTTCATGCAGCCTCAGTCTGCCTAAAAGAGAGTATTATAGCAAAACAATATCCCAACAGTTCTTTAGAGAAGGACCAAAGTAATGAGTGTTCATATACCTTGGCCAGAGTTCACCAATGACCCATTCATCTCCCTATTCCTTGTGTCCCCTGCAGTTTGCTCTTCTTCCCTGTTGTCCACGAAGAACAAATGATACGGGGGTGGAAAAGGTAAACAGAGACATCTGTTCATGCTCATTTCTAACCAACACAATCTCCTACTCAGTCACGGGGGACACTGTGGATTCTGACAGTGAGTCAGAGCCAAAGGGAGGAGGTGTGAGAGGTGGCTTTGGTTTGGTCTATGGAGGAAGGCAGTTGTGACTCAAACACTGCACACTGATCAGCTGGAGCCATTTCTCTGTTTCCCTCCTAAATAAAGGGGGACTTGCTCCCCAGCCAGTCTGCTGTGGGCTGTGTGTGGTACACTGTGGCTCCAGGAATCTAAATGCTTTACTGCAAGGAGGTGAAAAGTGTGATCCCCTTCAAGAGAGAGCAAGGCTACAGAGTTCTTAAACTTAATTTTCTTCCCAGCCCTTTGTCCCTTTCTTTTCTCCAGTTGTGGAAGATACAGAAGCCCTGATTTAGAAACTGAAAACAAAATGACCAAACTCAATCATAAGATGTGATAAATTACACATTTTATGCAGTATCATGGCAAAGATTTCTATGGTATCTGTGAGATAGAGAAGTACCGATGGCAAAAGTTTGTGCTACATGTACTAGTCAATAAATGAGAACTCCACACAAGATTACAATGTGCATGTAACTAATTTGCATTTCTAGGGTAATAGTTCATTGGACAACACAACTTTCATTTGGTTGGGTTGGCAGTGGGTAAATTTACTACTAATCTACTCTTGTAAGCAGAGCACAGCAGGAGAACGTAATTAATGGACTGTGTAAAAAGAATTCATATACACACACTGGTGCCTCTTAAGAATTTTTCCATCATCTCTGAAAACTCTATTTTTGTTATGGTCCACAAGCCTCTAATGACAAGTATTTCCTAGAATGGTTCTAAAAATCTTATTAGTGGAAAAGATTTTCAAATGTATCTGAACAAACTGGCAGAAAACATTTGTTCCTGTTTCTAAGCTGACAACAATATTATTAAAATAAATGCATTAAAAAACTATTGTTTACTTTACATAATTACTAAAAATAGAGCTTTTACCAGGATGGTAGTGGACTGATATGCTTTCATTTTAAAACTAGCTATATAGTCTGGCATACACAGGAAAAGTCACTTGTCACACAAAAAATTCCTCTTCTTTGTGTGGTGTAGATGAAGCTTCTTCTTAATATTTATCTGGTCTATGATAGATGGGTCTGATAGAAAAGCTATCAGAGTGAATCTCCACCATGACATTACACAATAGCCAGAAGGAAAATGAGGTAGGATATTATTCACAACCTAATACTCAGACAGTACAAGTATCTGTGCAATGCATGGCTTATTCTGCTCTGCTGAAACCAAAGTGAGTTTTGCTATTGGCTCAAAAAGCACTTTTTCCCTTCAAGCACTCAGCACTGTGAAGGACACAGTCCTTTCAGTTCTGCATGGAGTATCAGCTAGTTATGCACCAGTATCAGCTATTTATGCAACATAAACAGTATATGGATGCCATGAGTAATGAAACATTTTATGCTGAATCAGTCATAACTTATCTGAAAGCCTCTCGCTGCTTTCTGCTGGTCACTATGGGGAGTTATTCCAACTCTTCCATTCCACTCTGTCACTGCACCCTTGCCAACAGCCACATCATTTCAGTAACTGTCTCAAGTCCTTCCCAACACTCAGCCTGTTCAGTGATAACAGTCTGTGCATCCAGCAGGCTGGGACAAGCAAGGGGAGTTCAGCTGTTTGGGCAGCGTTTGCTGGATCCTGACAACAAACCCAAAGTTGGGTAAACTGATACCTCATTTGGATCTCATTCACAAGCCACCTGTGTAACTGTGATCCTGTGTCATGACTTAGTACCTTATGCTTTCTGTACCGATAATGCTTGCCCATTCTTTTAATTGCAAAAGTGATTTTAAAGCAGCTTGCAATCTTCAAAGGGCAGATGGGTTTTCTAGAAAGATTTCTGAAAGCCTTTAAGCAGGCTAGAAACATGAGACTTTCACTCCACAGCAGAATTTGCTCCCTGTACATCAAGATACAGCATTCATAGCTAAGAAAGTAAAGAGTGATGGAAGATAGTGGCATTTTGCCACAGCAGGGAAATTATCGAATTTGACGCATTTCAGCTGAACACACATTTTATATCAGCTTGTTAGAGTTTCTCTTTAATGCTTCCAGAGTTATACTTTCTGAAAACATACTGGGAAATGTAGGCATTATTTTTCCTTGTCTTTCATATATATGAATATGTTGGTTTTGGCTTCCAGTGTTCTGTTACAGATTACATTTAGCATATGGAAAGCTTCTAAATATCTATTATGTAATATTGAATATGCGTATTAAAAAATGAACTTATTCCTTGTGTTTTCATGTGTGTGCATCGGCCCTTTTCCTGCACCACACTGCAGCTAGATCCTTTGTAACTTTAAGCTAAACCTAATAACATCAGTCACTGCAGCAGGAAAATACTTTCCCCTGGAGTAAGATACAATGATGACATAATGCTGTGGTTTCCAAATCCCAAGCCAGCTGTTACTGGTATATGCATTCAAACTCACTGTCTCTGCACCCCTGTGAAAGGCAAAAAGGCTTGTGACTTGATTCAATAAATGATTTATTTTTTTGAATGTATAATTCACAGACATAGCTTATGCACGGCTTCAGACACAGAGTGGGAAAAATTAACTTAGGCAGTTTCCTACTTTAATAAAATGGAAAGAGAATATAACCCATCTGCATTGACCCAGTAGGTATTTTCCATCAACTAGCATGGAATCTACTCACTGATTTTGGACTGAGAGAACAACAAAAAGCTACCAATTTTTAAAATTAATTCTTCTGTCTGAGACATATTCATACTAATTCCCTTATCTGCTATAAGTAAACACAGCTGGGCATCAATTCCCTGACCCAACCTGCACCAAGATACACAGTACATATCCAAGTATTACTTAGTATATATAACTTTTAGTTGAATAAGAGTGGCAATAAAATTGCTGCCATGCTCAAGGATAGTGCAAGAAGCTAACAAGCTCCTGTGGATGCTCTCCTTGAGTATTTGAGAATATCAGTTCAATAAATGAAGGTCAGCTTTAAAGTAATTTCTCAACAGCAAGTCTAAAAAAAGAATACCACAGAAGCAACTTGAGAACTATGAGAAAGCTTTTTCCACTACAGTAAGTTCCTTTGATAGAGCAAAAAATCCATCTCTGCATAAATCACTTATTTGCAAGGCAGAGTCTGGATACATCAGTTGATAGTCTTACTTTAAATCCAGACTAAATCAGACCTCTGAAACTCTTAACCTAATCCCTGCCTTCTGTACTATGTCATCATGGCAATTTGTTTCCAGGGTTACAGTATTTATTTACTCAAAGTAAAGCCAATGTGAACAACTGCTCTGAATTTTAGTAGGAAAAATGCATCCCTAGTGTAATTCCATTATCTGAGTGGCCTTGTGTCAGGGATGAATGTGGTCTATTAAGTTTTGGCACAACACTATCAGTGAGGGCAATATCTGCTCAAGTCATACCATCTTCATTTGTAGAATGACACAAAAAAAATGTGCTTAAAATCCACCATTTCTTTATGTGCATCTTTCTTTAAATGCACAGGAAGACAGAGAAATAAAGAGCTGAACTGTAGCATAACTTGTCCAAATATTCCAAAATTCAAGGACTTCTCATGGAAAATAAAAGGATAGTCTTGGTCAGAGACATAATGAATTCTTTGGAGAGGAAGTGCAATCATGTACTGAATGTGAGTCATGATGCACTGGATCTTTTGTAGCCAAGTAAGTGATAATCAATCTGTACAGTTACAGTTGCATCCATCAATCATGTATCTGCAATGGCTCAGATCAGACAAGCCTGGAGAAGCCATGAAAGATCATTGCCAGTTCTATCTCTGTGACAGGTTGATTTATGAAGCTGAGAAATTGCCCTGATGTAAACAAAAAACTTTTCAGACTAAGCCAGACCAGGAACACTTCAGAAAAATGAAAGGATTGTGCAGAGTTTATGCAGATGAGCCCTTCTTCTGTAGGTCTGCTTATTTACACAGAAAGGCTACCAACAGTAAATGGAGGAGAGTTTGTCAAAGCCAGGAAAGGTGTGTGAGACACAAAACAAAACAAAACAAGAACAAAACCAGGTTGTTCCAAATTCCCTCTTCAGGAAATTACAGTGATTTTACAATACCTACATAGCCACAGACTCTAAAATGGATCCAGGAAAGAGTGCTTCAAAATCTGCTCCTGTGCCAAAATGTAACACTTTTCATAGATGGAAGGAGTTTTACTTGGTAGACAACCATAGCATTAGGTGCCATCTATTCTGGCTACTTACATGTGACAGGTTAAAGGAGCTGAAGTGCTAGATTGTCTTTGGAAAATGCAGGTGCCTGATTCACCTCAACAGAACACAGAAAACCCTGATCTTACCCTGACATAAAGTCCTTGAAATCAATTATGCTTCACAGGTGTGAAAATGTAATAATTCTCTAAATGCATATCTCATAAATTACCTTCCCTTCATTAGATGGAAGTATTAAAGAAGTATGGAATTAAACACGCTATAGTGAATAATCAATCATTTAGAAGTACAGCTTTAAAACATTTAGAATGAACAAAGCTGAAGCAGGTTTTATAAGAGCAAGGAAGATGAGAAGATAGTTATCACTGTTGTTAGAGTAAGAAAATAGCATTCTCACCCAGATAGGAAACTCCTTCTTCTGGTGTGATTGTTCCATATTTAACCATCATCTTCACAAAATCAATCAGGGTTTTCATGATAGTTATCAAGGTCTCTTTCTCTTTTGTCTCTGTCTCTGTGTGAGGGGATGAAGCAAAATTAGTCAGAGACTTCAGGGAACTTGGGAAAACTCAGTTCTGCAAACTGTGCAAACTTTCTGCATAAAGAATGACCTACTCACTGAAAGAGAAAATGCTGTGCTGGATTAGCAAAGAGAACTTACATATAAACTGTTCCTGCAAAGCACATCTGAATATACTTTAAAGCATCAGGGTTTAGTTCTTCTTTACAGCTTTGTGTCTTGAAGGGCTGTGTCATTCCATTTTACAGCTAAGAACACTAAACACACTGAGATGAAGTGACCTGACAGTCCAAATTGCTGATCAGAGGGTAGAGTTTTCTACAGTTTCTTTCATCTTTCTTTTATTTGTTTGTGAACTATTTTGTAGAGCAGTCTGGCTCTGTATGAGTTCAGAGTTCCTGTCTCCTACAAGACCCATGGGTTCGATGATAAAAATATAAAGTGTTTCAAATGAGATTGTTACCACGCACAAGTCCATGACTCATGTACTGGGACAACGTAATATTACATGGTTGACAGGATCATGACTTCAGGAAGTGATACAAACAATTATTTTTTATTATAAAAATCTATTCTTGCCCATGCTTACCTGCTTCTTAGCTTTTCTTTTACCACTCTGTTTACCTGAACAACCCCTTTGTTTAGCTGAACAATGTTACTGCTATTTCTGCATTAGCAGCATGAAACTGCCCCAGTTGCAAAAGCCATCCCCACTCCCCAGGTTATCACAGAAGGACCTAACACAGCCAGGGGCACTGTCAGTCAGGGACGGCCAGAAACACACTCCCAGCCTTGGCAGAGGGCCAGCCACTCTGAGAGCTGCTGAACAGGCTTTTTATTGCTGCCTGCAATTTAACACACAGCTGTAGGATGCAAGTGAACCCCTCTCCTCCAGCTTGATACGACCTGACAGGTGAACAGCATAAAGCAGGAGGCAAGGCAGGGATGTGCAGCCAGTGGGACCTGGCTCCATTTGCTTGATAACCTGCTAAACCCAACATGCCTTTCTGCTTTGTGAGCAGAAAAAGGAGAAGAGCTAGCATGCAAAACCACCATGGGAAAATGAAAAGAACAGGAAGAATATGAAGTCTGTGGGTTGGACTTGAGCAAAATATGCCCTCGGGTTTTTCATTTTAGCTCTCCACTCAGGTGTTTATGGGGACAGTTTGAAGCAATATTAAGGCTCCCGCAGGACAGGGAATCTAGAGAATAAACACACATATACACAAAAATAAGTGTGTGTGTGTGTGTGTGTGTGTGTGTGTGTGTGGCTGCAGAGAGCGGGTGCTGACAAAGGGGCTGTGGTGAGGTGCCACAGTCCTGCCTGCAATGACTGGAAGGCAGTGATGTCCAGCACCGGAATAGGAAGAGACGTGCAGAGCTTTCACTGCAATAAACAGCAAACCTGTGGTTTGTGAAAAGGCTGGAAGGCTCAGACTCATTTACTGGTACCATCACTGCGAGGATTCTGCTGTGGCTTACTTGTACCTCTGTTGGCTTGGAAGACTCAGATGTTACTGGAATGATCTCTGGAGAAAACAGTTTGCCAGTTTTTCACCATGTTCTTACAGGAATGAAAAGAATTCAGGACTCCTGAATCACACAGCACAAGATGGGAAGGGCTGCCTAGGTCACACTCTTTGCAGTTCTGAGTGCTGTTCCTCCCAATGTTTTGCCATCAAAATTACTAATCAAATTAGTTTCTGCTTAGAGAACATTTTCAAAGCACGTGGTCTTGCAACTAGGGAAGTTGTGGGGAAGGGAAAAGAGAAAACACAGAGAATCTTAATTTTCTTTTTTCCTAAATAATTCTGTAAATACATGATGAGCTCACCTGAGTTAAGACTTTTTAATAGCGCATAAAAATTTGGAAAGTATTGGAGGTCTTCAAAATTATCTTCAGAAGGCAGCTCATTTCTTCTTTCCAAGATATTAGATGATGACCATGTGTTATCCAGCGTATCATCAATCTCTCCATTAATGATACTATCCTGATAAGATTTGCTTGGTGTCTCCACAAAAGATATAAAAAAAGATATCTATAAGCACATTGCTTTTGGTGAGAGAGTTACTAGAGCAAGAAATTGTACCATAACCTTATGCCAACATGTTCCTAATTGCAAGGTGAAGACTATACTATTTTCTCATAGTTATTTCAATTTGATGTCTGGCTTAAACTCCAAAGTAACTCATGGTTCATTTTGTGTCTAACAGAATTTCTTTAAGAACACCTTTAGTTTCCAGATTGAACTAATTATTCCCTAAAGAAAGCAGTGTATTGGTTTACTAGTACCATTTGGCAAGGAAGACAAAATCATTAGCTAAGAAATTACCATTCTTTCCTGTTGCTTTTCCTTTGGATCACTGTCTGCTCTGCTTGCAGTGTAATCAAAGTCTTCAGACTCCTTCTCACGTTCCTTTGCTTCATTTGCAATTAGCTGTTGTAAAACCTCTGCCACTTCATCCTCCAGGGTATAGGCCTGACTCTCTGTGATCTGTTGAAATATTTGTGCAGAGTACTCATAGAATACTGTGCTTCTCCTGGATGAAACATCAGTATGAAACCCGAGCTTTGCAAATAGATTGCTTTAAATATGTTTGCTTCACAAAAAGCACAACCAAATTAGGCGTGGTATCTTCACCAATGTGTGTGTATACATGTATATATATAGACACATACACATGTCTATATTTATATAAACACACCCACACATACATATATATACACACAGAAACACACATCAAATACGTTGTGTGTACATAAAACCCACTCATCCACAGATACAGCCTTCAACAGGAAAACAAACCTGTTTAGGGCTTAACACAATGGAGTGCAGCTTGAAAGACTGAACTGCAAGTGTGTCATACCCCCCTACATGTGTGTACATGTTTGTGTATATAAAGTATGTTCTGCAACACATCTATGTACAGTTCTGCAACACATCTACATACAGTGATATAGAAGGGGAAAAAAGCAAATAGCTTTCTATGGCATCATCAAAGTGTTTTGTCTTTGCTTTGTAACAGCTGTCACTTGAAAAAGAACTCTATCATGCATCTGTCCCACAGCTCCCTCTGTAATCAGTGGGGTGCAGCATGCAATAGCTAACTGCAAAATCTATTGCAGAAAACATCAGGTCAATATTTTAAGATACAAGAATCCCATTTGGCCATGGCTAAAGCTATTGAGACATCCAGAGGTCAGAGACAAATCCAGTCTTGCTAAAAATCAGTAACATAATATATCCTCAACAAACCAGCAACATTATATGTTTCCTTATGACACTAAGTAGGTGGATAGGAATGAGGTCAGACCTTTCCCCCTTAAATATAGAAATTAATAATACAAAAGAATTCAGTGAAAATCGGAAGAGAAGTTAAAGTAAAAATGAGGGCAGACATGGGAGGAGTACAACCAGTGAATGTTTTCTCAGCACCAGAAACATTCTGCAGTTTGGCCTATTTTGTTGCAAAGCCATCACAGGAACAACAATGTTACTGCAGAACTAAACCAGTGTGCCCAAATGAATACAGAAATTTTCCTAGAGCCTGAATCCCATTCATTTTCACTCAAGTCAGTATTACACACAGTGTTTGTCCAAATTGTTTTTTAAAAGAGCATTAAACCAACCCACAAAACTGTTAAATGAAGTATTAACAAGATACTTACTAGCCCCAGATTTAGAAGTTTTGAAACAATCTTGTCAAACACTCCTCTGTCATTTTCCTCATAAATTCTTGCAGCAATTTTTTGAACAATGTCTTCAGCAGTCAAAGGAGTGCCATCTAATTGATGGAGGCCATCTGGATCATCTGAAAGGATTATAGTTTAACTGTGTGCTGACTGTCCTAACTCATTTGGATTAAACATCTTGTAAAAATATCTGCCCACATCTTCTCTTCAGAACAAAGCTGCACCTTTTAGACACACTAGGACTATACTTTGATACACACTTTGCAAGCCACTACATCAGTCACAGTGAAAAGTTCTTTGTGTCCATTTTCCACATCTGAAAAATATCTTTCTGACTGACTCTGTCAAAAGAGCAGAGATGAATATTAGGAGCCTACTCTCCTGTTTATAGAAGAAATTGTAAGAATGAGAGAGCACTGCTCCCATATACACTTATATGTGCCTTCCTGGTATCTAATTTCATTGTATGGCCACTTAGATGAAATCATATCATGACAATCTTCTTATTTGAATTTCAGAAAATAAACTTTTAATTTTGTAATCATGACTTACGGCAAATAATATCATAATGACAATGGGAGAGAGAACATGATGAGTAAGCTTTGATCTGTGACCAGGATACTTTGATGTAATTAAAAATATCCTGAGTTAAATGCTGCTTACAACTCTCAGAGGACTCACTTAAACTACAAATCAATTAAACACTCCGGTAGCAAAGGTAAGTATTTTTTTGCCTTTGGTAATTTCTTTTAGCTTTATGATGAGGAGAATTATCTAACACTGCACATAACATTTGGAATAAATATATGTGATTTAGCTGCATGTAAAGGTGCTTCTTCCTCTCAAACCAGAATAAATATATTTTCATTTAAAAATATGTCCCATTTTCCTTCCATCAAATCTAAATTACTAAAACACATAATACAAATTACACAGTTAGATTTTCCTCCAGGGAAGAAGACTGAAAATCGACAGCAATTCTTTTGTACTGCATTTCAAAACCTAATTGTAATACAACAAGTTTCCATAACTGGAAATAATTGAAACTTAATAATTGAAAAAATTAATCCAGTAACACATAAAGCTCATGTTTGGTGCTGAGTACAACATTCATGACAGCAGTCACTTTGCAAGAGAAATCTAACCTAGAGGTCACTGAAAGATGATTATAGAATACCTTGGAATTTATAATCCAGCCCACTTTTAGTGGAGTCATAGTCATCCACTAGCCTGCGGTTCTTGGTGGAGTCTGCATCATCAACGGCCAGTTGCTGTTCGTACAAAGAGCTTCTAATTGACTCCCTCTCCTTTTCATTCCTCTCTCTTTCTGCTACTGATTTTAGCAGGTTCAGGTCATCAACAAAGGAATAATTCCTGAACTCTGGCTTATTTTCTGGAAAATATATCAATGCACACATAACATAAAACCTTATACCTCTTTGAATACCATTATGAATATTGCTATAAAACCAGGAAAGATATTTTACCTGTGGGAGCTGTTTTCCTATTCCTATCTGCCTCAGCTTCAGCAATCTAATACACAAAAATAAAACAAATGAAACAAGAACAAGCAGAAGGAATAAAATGTGTGATCTATCTCTTAATTTATCAATACCAGCAGAAGCCTTAGTGTCTGGTTTTCACTCTTATTAAGAAGTTTGCCTGAATAAGTAGAACAGGATTAAGCACTTGGCACTTTCTGTCAGTACCCCCCATCTCTGATCAGAATCACACACTACAAGAAGCTGCAACAAACTTCCCATTTTAAGACAAATGCCAGTTACATTTTCCTTCTTCATTCCAAGCTCATGCTATATTCCCACAGGATGTCAATACAAAGGGGTGGCACACCTGTGAGCTGTCGGAGCTAACAACCTGCTTTTGGAATGCTGGACAGTGAAACTCCATATTCCAGTTTTTAAAAATTACTGAAACTATATTTTGTATTCAACACCATAAATAATCACTTTACTGACATATCTACTTTTAACTCAGGGATATCCAGGGATTTGGTACTTGAAAGGCTCAAAATATTATGAGAATACCATAATAAAAAACCCATTGTAAATATTTTTTCTTTCACTCACCTGTTCCTCCAAAGGTCTTTCTACACTTAATTGTCTGTTGTGTATAGCTTTATCTAGAATAAACACACACACATATATACTCAGTTATATGATACACGCAACTGCAAAAGGCACATTTTTTCTTAATTTATAGTTTTCTCCCATGGAAAACAGTGTCTTAAATAGGATGTCAACTGCTGGTTCTTGAAAAAAAAAAAAATCAGTGTTCCTAGAAGAATGAGAACACAATTAAAAAGTCAAACTTTTAAATAAACCATGATTGGGGCAGAGGGAGAAGTTCTGCACAAGATATAGAGATACAGACTCAGCAACCTCTTTCTGATGAGAAAACTCACAAACTGGGGAAAAATGCTGGAAGAGATCGACTAAAATAGCAATAATCGGATTGCCACAACGAAGAGATTAAAAATCTCTTCCATCCAGAATAGCGGGGGAGACAGGGAGCAAGAAAGACTCGTGCAGACGCCGCAGTAGAACGGATGAAAACACTGCTTGGAGAAGACTGAAAAAATTCAGAGCTCTTCCCTCTACCGGCATCTATCCCTTCACTTTAACATCAGATTGCAACTTCAGTGATCAGCGTCGGGAATTTTGTCGCTTTAGGACCTCATCGCTTTTCGCCGAGTGGAAGGAAAGTTTTCTCTCCCCTCCCTCTACATCCCGCAGAACTTCCCGCACCCGCAGAACTTCCCGCACCCGCAGACCCGCGGAGAGGGCTCTGAGGGGCAGGCGCTTACCTTTGCCCGCGGGTCTGGGGAAGCCGTGAGCGCGGCTCGCCAGCAGCGACAGCACCTGCACCGCGACCGCCAGCCGGAGGAACATCGTGCGGGGATCGAGGCCCTCGGCGGGGCCCCGCGGGAGCCGCTCGGGCCGGCGGGCGCTGTCCGGCCCGCGGTGCTGAAGCTCGGGGAAGGCGCTGCCCGGGGCTCGGCCCCGCGTCCCCGCGCCCGCAGAAATGGTCGAGCCCGGCCCCGCCGCCGGCCCCGGGCGCGGGGAGGAGACGGGGGCGGGCCGGGCGCGGAGCATGCGCGGCTCCCGCGGCCCTGAGCTCCTGGCCGGGGCCGGGCAGGGCGGCCGGGGGGCTGTGGGGACCCCGGGGGGCTGTGGGGCACCCGGGGGGTGCGCGGAGAGGGGCGGGCAGGGCTCCGGGAACGGGCTCCGGCCACGGGCTGCGGCCACACCCGCCCGGCGCGACCACCCCCGGCAGCGCCATCAGCCCCCAAGGGCTGCGCTGCACCCGCGCTTAGAGCTGGAGAGGTGGAATTCGTCCCCTCAGGGGAGGCCTGTGAATCACTTCCATCTATTTCATCCCTTTCCAGCAAAGGCACCGTCATCAATCTTCATCATCATCTGCTTTTCACTACAAAGAGAGGACATCACAAGTTTAATCATAGCACGTCTCGCTCTTTTAAAATTTAGGGTTAAAAAAAGGCAGTAGCGCAAATGACGATAAGCATCATTAAAAGACAATAATTCTCAACGTTTTCAGTATTAAAGTTTAGCCCTTGCAGGCACAGAACACCAGCAAATCCCTGGGGCTCGGGGGAAGACATTTTTGCCGTTTCACGGCAGAACAAAGGATTGCAGTGGTAGCTCTTCAGAACTACAGGGTCTGCTTCCAAAATAAATCACAGTGGTTTTTCTTCAGAAAAGACCTCATGGTTTTGTAATCACGAATGCATACATGCAGTGGGCAGATGAAAACACTTTAATATTAGAAATCTCAGTGCTTGCTAACTGTCAAAAAAATGGCTAAACACTATTTGAAGAGATGGAAAGGATCAGAGATTTCACAACTGACAGATAACACATAATCTCTGCTAATTATGACAAAATAGGTTTAATCATCAGAGAAAAAAACGGGTAAAAGTGCTGTCTTTGTTTCTCGTTACATCTGTTTTCATTTGGCATCATTTATATCATCTACTACTACACACTCTGCCCAGCACAGAGACAACACGGTGCAGAGCATAAGCTCTTCTCTTTTGGATTCTATTTTGGCTCATACACAATCAACCTATTTTCTATTCTAGAACTATTTATTTGCAATGATGATTCATGAGCCAGAAAGAGTACCACTTGCCTATCAGATGCCAAGGAGAACTTGCAGGAATGACAATTAGAATGTTTCTTACTGGGGTGAGAGCAGTTGATATCAAGCCTAGAGAAATAACTGAAAATCAGCCTTTCAGTGCTATTTTTGCAGTTGTTTTGTAACCACACTTCAAGGTTTTTCATCTAGCTGATGAAAACGGTAGGCAGATGAAAGCAGGAAAAAACCAAACAAGCCAACAATCTACTTTGCCAAGTTTATGCCTATGTGGTAGATATTCCTTACTTTTGTGGGTTTGCCTTTTTCTACCTTATCTCAGTTTATCTCCTTTTATGTAAATTATATACTAAATAATCTAGTATTTAAAAGGAAAAAAATGTTGGAAAGTTTACTGGTGATCTTCATGCAAAGCATTAGGTGTATCTATAATCATTTGACAATAACTCATGTATTTTGTACATATGTGTGGAGTCGGAATAGTCCTCTTGATTTCAATGCACTCATCAACAGCATGAGAAATTAACCACGTACAAGCCTGAGGGTTTGTGCTCTACAAGTCATTTTACATGCAGCATTTATTTTTACAACACTTAAGGCAAAAAGAAGGACTTAACGACCCTAGAATCGATAAAAATAATGAAAAAAAGTCAAAGCCAGGGAGTTTTGAGCATTTATTCAAGTTCCATCAGCTTTACCAGCAGCTTTTCCAGTGCTTATCGAACTTACATTTTTGGTCTGCAAAGCTTACAAGCTTTTCAGGCTTCTACAACATAATATGATGTTTTTACATGAACAGTTCTTAACTGAGATATTCTTAGCCAATTCATTTCATAAAATGAACTTTAAAAGATACCAGTCCAAATCTTTCACCTTAGCTTCAAGGAAACACCAACTTTTCATAATTTTAAACCTACTGACCTCAGTTTGTTCCTCTTTGGCTTTTTTTCTGATAATAAACCAATTTGCAATTCTGATTGTCAGCATGATTTTCTGGCCAGACATATGTTGGATATGGAGGGATACTTTTTCCTTGGAAACACACAGCTCAGAAGGGATTACTTCAGTTTCTTCCCCACCTTCTCTAGACCCCCCGCCCCCCACCTTTGAACTGAAAGACAAACCAGAAAATGTCAACTAATTTTGTTTCAGAAAAGTATAATAATGGCCAGTCTTCGTGAGCGAAGATTTGGGAAAGGTCATTAACCCTTCCAGCCTGCGCAGTGGATTTTTAGGTGAGACACAGCGTGCGCTGAACTGAGCCCACCCTTTAGTCCTGAGGTTCATCTGCCGGGGCCGAGCAAAGCTTGGACAGTGGCAGTGAGGTCCCCAGGATGTAGGGTTGTTTAGAGTGACCTTCTCTTAGGTGGATTGCCTTCCACGGCTGACGAGCTCCACCTGCCCAGGGGGCCGGGAATCGAACCCGGGTCGCAGCGGTGAGTCAGACACTCTAACCACTAGACCACCAGAGGCCCCTCAGAAAAGTATATGTAACTGGAAAAGGCATATGTGGGTTGCCAAAATGGAATTAAGCACACAAAACTCTATAGATACAGTGTTATTTTAGTCTGATGTCTTTCGTGGGACGACTGACGCACATATTTAAGTGGAGCTGTGCTTTCCCCTTGTTCACAAGAAAAACGGTGAGAGAAAACCAATTCTGTTAGAAAATACAGCAGAGACTATCTGAACATATCTTTTTGCAACAGGCTGAATATTTCACTACACATATTTGGAAAGGCATATCCCAACAGATCAGGTAAACATGAATGGGTTAGAGGCACTTTTTCCCTTGTTGTGCGAAGTATATACGGAAGTTATTGGTCATCCTTCTTTCACATGTTCATTTCCTTGCTTTGCCAGCGAATGCCCAGTTCCATCCCAGCCACAGTCCTGCAGCAGCTACGGACCAGAGGGCACGTCACTGTGTCAGAGCAGAGCTGGGAGGTGACTGTGTCTGACAAAGAAAGGAGGAGCTTTTTCTATTAATTGAAATCACTTCCCTGGGTACCAAATGACCAAAAGTAACAAGGCTTCTGTTCATTTAGCATCAGCAACTTCTGTTCAGCTACGGTGCCATAAAACTAACCTTCGTTTGAAAGGCACAGCATAACAGAATGGCAAAAATGGTATCTAGAGAGCCAGAAACCCCTGTAATCTTGAACATTACTGTTTGTAGGTAAGAGATCCTTTGTTTCATTTGCAAGAGCAGCAAATGCAGAGGCAGTTCCCAGGAGCTCCCTGGTGAAAACCTTCCCAAGAGGCCAAACTGCAGGCGGGGGAGTGGGAATCACCTCAGGAACAGCCCACTGGGAGCCTCTCGGGCAAGATCGACTTCTCAGTGTTCCCACTCTCACTTTAAGAATAATATTTGTCCTATTTAGGAGGTTTAGGTTGAACACTAGGAAGAATTTCTTCACACAGAGGGTGATTAGATATTGGAACGGGGTGCTCAGGGAGGTGGTGGAGGCACCGTCCCTGGAGGGGTTTAAGAAAAGACTGGATGTGGCACTTGGTGCCATGGTCTAATTGACACGGTGGTGGTCGGTCACAGATTGGACTCGATGATCTCAGAGGCCTTTTCCACGCTCATTGATTCTGTGATAAGCTGCTACACTCTGCTCTTTCGAAACCCACCCTTAAATGTCTTTGTTCCGCGATGCTGCCAGCAGGAGCTCCGGCGGCGATGGCTCCGTGCCCGGCACACCCGGCGGCGCCCCCGAAGCCCGCTCCGAACGCGGGGCTGCAGCTCCACCTCCCGGCCCGGCCGGGGGCGGTGCGCGGGGACCGAGGGCCGGCCCGTGGATCTCCCGCCCCTCAGGGCGCGGCACCGCCTCCCGCCCCCGGCCCGCCCCGGAAAGGGCCGCCCGGGCCCGTCTCTTCCGGGGCGGTGGGTCCGGCATGAGCGACGTGGTGGAGCGGACTCTGAGCGCCCTGCCCGGGCTGCTGGGGCAGCACGACCCCGGCACCGGCCCGGGCGGCGCCGGCGGCCCCGCCAGGGTGTCGGCCACCTCCCGGCTCGGCAGCCTCATCCGGAGCATCACGGCGCTCACCTCCAAGCACGTACGGGCTGCGGGGGCCGGGCTCCGCTCCCTGCCCGGGGAGCTGGCGCGGGGCTGGGCTGGGGGCCCCGGGCACGGTGTCTCCCCTCGACCTGGGTCTGGCTGAGCTCGGGACCCCGCGATAAGTCCTTGCCGTGCCGCGTTGTGCCTGCTCTGGGGGCACGGAGTGGGCAGGCACGGCCACACTGCTGTGCTTGAGCAGCCCCTGAGCGAGGCACCCGCTGCTTTGGGAAGAGTGTGGGACACTTAAATTAACACATCTTCTGTGGTTCTTGGTACCTACGGAAATGTATGCGAGGTTTGACCTCTCTCTTCTAGGAAGAAGAAAAATTGATCCAGCAGGAACTAACCAGTTTGAAAGCAACAGTTTCAGCCCCCACCACAACACTTGTAAGTTGTTAGTGGTTATTACAGGCTATGGGAACGGCACACCAAAGGTGAAGTACAGCAGTGTTCTCACTCTTTTTTCTAGATGGATGTGCAGGTTATCTGCATTATAGATCTTTAATCATCAGCGTTAAAAGATACCGATATGTGTGGTTTTGCAGCACATTTAAAATAGTGATAACACTGTGATTCTGCTTGATGTGAATAAACTGTAACAGTATGGCACTGAGGATCTGTCGTTCTGTAGTTTCTGAAACAAAGCAGATGAACTGCTTCCATCAAATCATGTTCTTTGCAGGCTTACATTGTTCTTATAATTAGTTTGTGCTCTGTAAGAAGCTGTGCTTTGTTGTATGCACTGTTATTGTGTCTGAGTTGCGGGAGATATATTGTGATTTGAGGTAGTTAATGCTTGTCTCAGTCCCATACAGGAGACTTTTTTTAGGGGAAAAAAAATCAGGTTTTATCTATGCATAGTGAGAAACCATCCTGGGTCAGGGTAGCAATTGGTGAAAAATAATTTGTGTTAACAATGTAATCATCTGAACGCTTCTGGTTATTCATATTTTTTATGTTGGTCATAGTTAATGTACTGTTGATCACATGCATGCTAATCAAAAAAAGAATTTTTTTAAGGGTCATATATTGGAAGTTCTGCCTTTATAGCAGAAATTAATGTTGATTTTTCAGAAGAGGTTCATAGCAAAGAAAAATCACGAATACCCTGATTTTAGAAAACATGTGAGTGTAGATATGTTTCTGTCAGATACAGTTCTCTGCTTCATTAGAGCAGTGAAGAGGAGTGTAAAACATGGCTGACTTAAAATTCTCAGTAATTTATATTTGCTATTTCAGAAACTGATGAAAGAATGTATGGTGAGACTCATCTACTGTGAAATGCTGGGGTACGAGTCTTCCTTTGGATATATCCATGCAATCAAGCTTGCACAGCAAGGAAATCTTTTGGAGAAGAGAGTTGGTATGTGCATGGAGCTGTAGCCTTAATAATGTTCTCAAATTCTATTTCTGAAGTTTCTCAGGATTTATAATCCATCTAAAAATACAACTTACTTAAAATGTTCCTCTGCTTTCTTGATCTTATTTCATGGTCTCTTAATCTTTGAAATTAGCTGAATCCTTAGTTTGTGTAATGCTTTATATGTGCTTGAAGCACAGAAGGCAGGGGAAATGAATTTTAAGTCATCACAATTTCATTGTGTTGAATTGCGGCACCAGTAAACAAATAATTTAAGAGAATGTTTGTTAAAGACATCAAGCAGAGAATTAATTTCTCTCAAACTCTGGGTTTTTTTTCAAGTACTACGGTACAAGATTAGATAAAGATGGTGATGTCTGTCATCTGTCAGACACATTTTCTATTTTGGTGCTTGTAGGATTATTTATTTATTTATTTATTTATTTATTTTTACTTTGGAAACAGTTGTAGGGAATGAAGCAGATAGGGAGATCCTTATAGCATAGGGGCAGAAGTTCCTGAGGAAATCTGAAAGTTTAGTTCAGATTTCTTTGAAATTCCATGCCACTGGGATTTCCTTGCCTGCCAGCGTGGCTATTCACTTGTTTCCAATAGATTTAATTTGAGGGACCTTTCAGCCTGTCTCATTGGAGAATTTCCTTGCAGTTGCTGATTCAGCTGCCTAGTGAAGACATTTCTTCTTGTTTGCAGAGAAAATGGTTTAACTCCAAGCAATACCATGTTTACATACACAGAAGGAAGGCAATGTCTTGCAGGATATGCTTGTTTGATATCCTTTGTTTGAATTTCATCTGGATCATCTACCCAAGTATTGGAGTTTCTGAGAGAATACAAGTGATGAATTAAAGCTTTCCCCTGAATAGTGAAAACCAGTGTGCAGATGCCCTGGTAGGGATTAAGAAATTTTGTCTTCACCAAACTTGGGAGGGCAGGTTGTCAGCTGTTTTGAAGAAAGCTTCTCGAAGTGTCAAGAGCCAACATGTCTTGTTATTAATAGGTTTGAGACCTTTCCATGCTAGGGCTCTTTTGGAGAAGGCTTTGGTGAAGCAGCATTTTTTTTTTTTTTTTTTATGTAGGTGGCTTTAGAATTCTCCAGACAAAAAGTACCCTTCAGCTTTGATCTGGTAAAAGGATGTTATTGAGAGTGTGTGGGGGGGTTTGGTTTCTTTTTTGTTGTTGTTCTGCATTTATATGTGATATAGAGGATGATCTTGTCAGTTCTTGGTGCAATATACCAAAGTTTGTCTTGAGGAATTGTTGTCAGTTGAATTGGTCAAGGGATTATTTGTTTACCCAATGTGAGCCTCCATTCATGAGAGTGAACTCTGTTTTTGTGTGTGTGCTAAGCTGATCAGAGCCCTGGGTTAATAAGCAGGTAGGTCAATTTGATAGCCCAGACAATACAGTGATTTATATCAAAGTTGTTAATTTCGATCCCTAAACCCTGAATGAACCAAGAATTCTATAAGATCTGTCTTTGTAGTACAGCTGTTACTGTGAGTTATGGCACACTCTCCCTACCCCTCACTGAAGTCCCTTAGTTTAAAAGGAAAAGGGGTCTTGAAGAAAAAGCTTTCTAGCAAGTTTCTCTTCTGGGGTTATAGAATGATTTCTTCCTTGTTAAGAAATAACAAGGGAGTTTTTGGCATAGGATGGTGGATTTACTCTTCTGTATTCCAATTTGAAAATTTGTTTGAAAAGAAATTTTATTATTTGAAAAAAAAGAGAAACATATGGCAGTGCACTTTTTGTGTAGTCTAAAAGTAATACACTTTGCTCTGTGCAGAGAAGATAGTGGTTTTCCAGGAAGTGATTTCTCATGGTGATCTTGACTGCTCTTTAGATATAACACTATCGTTATGTCTCTTATTTTTCACAACTTAGGAATTCTTAGCTGTTAGTTGTTGAGCTTTACTGCAACTTGAATATAACTGGTTTGCCTGAAAATAAAAGAAAGTCTTGGTATTTAAAAATGGGCAACTGTCATCCAACTGGGTTGTTTTTGTTGGGTTTTTATAGTTGTTTAACTCTTGTATTACAATCTTAAGTTCTCTATCTTCAGTTTGCTTATTGCTTGAAAATAGTAATGGAGGCTGCTTTCTTTTATAGGCTACTTGGCAGTTTCTCTATTTCTACATGAAAATCATGAACTGCTGCTTCTACTTGTGAACACAGTTGTGAAGGTACAGTGTTTTTGGAGGTAAAAAAAGAAGGAAAATCTTAAAGGCACAGGACAGGCCATTCCCATGTGCCAAGAGATGAGCTGGTAGGGAAGAAGATCTGGTTGAACAAAGGGCCTTATCTGGAACTGAGGGAAAAAAAGGAGAGTTTACAACCTTTGGAAGAAAGGGAGGACTACATAGTGAGAGAGGATGAGGAAAAGGCTGAGGTACTTAAAGCCTTGTTTACCTCAGTATCTGTTGGTAAGACCAGTTCTCTGGGTACCCAGTCCCTGAGCTGGAGGACAGGAGCAGAATGAATCCAAGGGGAAATGGTCAGCAAGCTGCTACACCCCTGAGACACACACACACACGTGTTTTGTCACACAATGTCTAAGTTATGTACTAATTAGTTATATCTTCCTCTCTTAAGTTGCTCTTTCTTTGGTTAGCAATGAAAACTTGAAATGGCTTTTCCTGTCTTTTTAATTTAATCTTGGCATTCCTGCTGTCGAAGCCCTGTTTTAAATTTTTTTCAAAGGAGATATGCTGTAAACTTGCCTTTATAAAATGTGCCAGCTGTGTACCTCAACTCCAGGAGGAGCCATGCATGCATACTGCAATGTCAGCTTTTGCTTTTAGGTGATGGCAAGTACCTCTTGCCTTCTTTGAATTCTTATGATAACTTTGACAGAAAATGGAAATATGCTTTGGAGTTTGACACTGACAATCTATTACCTAATAATATTTCATAGGTGTTGTCTTCTGTATTACTTTCTCTTACATGGAGCAGTTAAGACTTATATTACAACTCTTCTGTGTAATGGTTACTTTTATATTGCAGTAGGCCAAAGTCAGATAAATTATAGATTGAAAGTGATGCTCATTTTGTTGCTGTGATTGAAAACTGTTTTATAATATTTAAAAATATGACTTGAAACTCCTAAGTGTGTAGAAAAAGGTAAAAAATGAGAGTCCACGAAGAATTAAACCAAAATGAGGACTAAAACCTATTTGGGGCAAATTGACAGAGCAAGTTATATCAACTGGAAATCTTACACATTCAGTTTGTTTTGAAAAATAATTGTAGTCTTGCGTTTCCTTAATTCATCCATCCTTTTTTGGTTTAAGGTTACAGTGAGCTATATCTACTAGTTTTAATTGTATTTGGAACAGATTGAGTTTTTATTCTTTCTTTAGTAGAATGCTACATGTAATTTGCATTTGCTTCTTAGGGAGTAGGTAGTATTTTAGTGTACAAATACGTAATTGACAGTATTATTGAGCTTGCTTGTTTCTTTTTTTAATTCTTTTGGCTCAGTCAAAGGCACTAGAGAGAATACTGTTGAATTCTGTGAGTGACTCATCCCCCTGATCCAGCTGGGGGCTCAATATATTTTTGCAATCATCCAACTATATGAGTAAACAAAAATTGATTGTAGCTCCATGTGTTAATGCTACGTTCATATTTTAAATGTACACATCTCTGTAACACCAGTGTGAGGAGATGCCTGTTCCTTCTTGCTGCATAAGAGAAGGAGAGAACCTGATGAGCTCAGTGGGAGCTGACACATCTCAAACATGAACAGACAGCAGGATGCTGGCAGTGGCTGGGCTGTGTAGGTGGGCTAGATCCAGCCTGCTTGGGAAAGATTTGGGGTATGTCTGTGTGGAATTTAAAAGTCTGAGTAAAAAATTACTGTCTTATTTCAGGACTTACAGAGCACTAATCTAGTAGAGGTCTGCATGGCATTAACCGTTGTCAGCCAGATCTTTCCACGGGAAATGATTCCAGCTGTTCTTCCCCTAATAGAAGACAAGCTCCAGCACTCTAAGTATGTATTCATTTACAGAATTTCAATTGGCCTTGTGTGGTTGAATAACTTAATTTTGTAGGTAGTTTTAGTAAACTGGTGTGTCTTTTCTAATTTGGTCTTTCTAATCCTTACCTTTGGAAGTTGTTCCTCCTAGTTTTTTCTCTTGGATTATAATGTCGTTTATTTGCAGCCTTGGCTGAGTACTGGATGGGTATTAATTTTTTTCGTAGCCAGTCTTCATAGGTAAATGTAATTGAATTTATTTCCTGGAGTCCTTTTAATGAATAGGGATGAAGAAGTGTTTGTAGAGTAGGTGGAGAAACAGATTAAGATCCTTGAACTTTACTGATACTTTTTCTTAATAAAGCTTTTTATAGAAACTTTGATAAAAGTATATCTACAGATGTGAATATTGTTTGAATCTTAGTTTATGGTATCCCATCCACAGAGGATAATACTGTAATTGTTTTATCGATTAGAAAGAGAACTGTAGAATCAACTCAGTAACTTCTAGACATGTATTTTTTGGAGCTGCACGTACCACCACAAAAGATTAATCATGGCCTATTTTATTGTTTATTTGCTGGCCATTCTTTTGAATAATCAATCTGACATCAAACCCTACTAGGCTTTAAAGTTTGCTTTGTCACTTCCTCACTTAGGTAGTATTGCCAAGTCATTTGTTACCAAATATGTAAAACAGAGGTCTTCATCTCTCTGCAAATCACGGCTGGCCATTTGATCTTACAGTGCTCTAGAAATAAAAAGTGCAAGTTGTTTTGTGAAGTACTTAAAATACACAAGCAGCTTCATTTTGCTGAGTGTAAATCTCATTTCAGGGAAATTATCCGAAGAAAAGCTGTTCAGGCTTTATATAAATTCTATCTCATCGCTCCTAACCAAGTTCAGCACATCCATGATAAGTTCCGGAAAGCCTTATGTGACAGGGATGCTGGAGTCATGGCTGCTTCTCTGCATATTTATCTTCAAATGATTAAGGTAGGCAAAGAATTGGAAGCACAACTGAACTTGGGAGATATTTTTATGTGTTTTCATTTTAAATCCACAGTGTGCTGTACGGAAGTTTTGCAGACAAAACTTACTTGTAATCATTAGAAAAGGTAATTTGTGTGATCATGGGCATCTGTGTTATGTTTGTTTATGCCAGCTCTCCATTTAGATCCACTTCTTGCATGATCTGAATGCTCAGCATCATTGGATCCTTGCCTGGAGGATCTCAGTTCTACGGTGTGTTTAAGGGTTTGATGGAAATTGCTTGTGAATGTGTTACATCTGCTCCCTTTCCAAATGTGTGAGAAAAGAGCATAGATTTAAAGTGAAGAGCTTATGGGTGTTGGGGAATGAGAGTAGAAGTTTAATTTAAAGTAATGGAACCATCAGCACAGATATTTTAATCCTACACAAGTTTTGGATTGTTTTTACTTTTGAGTTGCTGTATCAAACTGTTTGAATTGTGTTTGTTCTTCATTATATAGGAAAACTCATCTGGATACAAGGACTTGACTGGGAGTTTTGTAACCATCCTAAAGCAGGTAGTGGGAGGAAAGCTCTCTTCTGACTTCAACTATCACAGTGTGCCAGCACCATGGTTACAAATTCAGCTTTTGAGAATATTGGGGCTGTTAGGAAAAGATGATCCAAGGTAACCAAATCTTTCTCTGTAATTAATAATTTGAAGGTACAAAGAGTACAGTCACAGCCTGAACCTCACAGACAGCTTGGGTTTGCTTGGTTGGTAATTTTTAGGAGGATTTCAGTGTCAAAGTTCTTATACATTTGTTATTAATCAAGACAGTGAGCAGACTAGTTCTGCAAAATTTGTTTCTTAGCTTCTGGATTGGCTAAACAATTGATTGTGGAATATGCTTAAAATATATATTTTGCTGGGACTTCTATTACAAGGTTACCAAATAACTGTATGAAAATCCAGAGTAAAGCTATTTTAAAAGTGCTGCCATTTTGTGAGGACCTAGTTGTCTGTGATCTTTTTCCTGTTGATCTTTTTATTTATACCAACAGTAAGAGAAGTGTTTTCATTCTTGTGATATGGTAGATGTTTATTTGAAAGCTGCAAATATCTTGTTAAATGCCATTTAGGCTCATCTTATAGAGCTCCTCTGTGTTAAAGTGAATTTGTGGATATGAATAATGTTCTAATTTCTATACTAGACTTCGAGCTGTGTGGCAAAAAAAGACCACATGCTTATTAGTGCTGCAATTAATGTTAAATATTTTTTCTTAAACAGGACAAGTGAATTGATGTATGATGTTCTAGATGAATCTTTAAGAAGAGCAGAGATAAATCATAATATTACATATGGTGGGTGAGGTTATTTTCTGTAACTATCAGTCTTTGAAAAGATGGAAAATTGTGAGTAGTTGATTGTGCCAAAATACTTACTTAGTGCTTTAGAAATATCTGATTATTTTCTTAATAATATTCTTGAATGTCCAACTAGTAAATAGTAGAACAAGTGATTAAGTGTTCTTTAAAACCATTTGATCCAGACGAAAGAAAAATGTAGTTATGAGTGATTACTGTTTCTTATATGAAGTAATTGATTATTGCATGGCCTTCTTTCTGTTGAGTCATATGCTACTCTTCCTCAGATTTAGTTTTGTAACGCTTTAAAAGTAGGGGGTTGTCTACTGGACAGTTCAGTTACTGAACTACTGTACTGAATTACAAGAAAAACTGAAAATTACATCATGATTTTAAGCCCTAATTAACTTGGGAGACTGACTTGGTCTGAATCTTTGCCCAGATTGTTGCCACAAAGGATTAATTACTTTTTGTGTGTTGTTCAGTTTACTTCTAGATTTTTCTAAAACAACTCTACAGTTTTTTTTGGTTTGTGTTTTGATTTTGGGATGGCTTTTTTTTTTTTTTTTAACAAGGCTGTTCTTGGGATGATTTTGGCTGTTGTTAGAAGCTAAGACATCATATAAATTATCAGAAAATATTTCGTCTCAAATCCTTAAGAGTTGCCCATTGCCTTTCTGAAGACTGTTCCAGTCCAGTGCTTTGAGCAACTATAGGAGACTTCAAGGTTGGAAGAACTTTAAGGACAGAAAGTTGTATTGACAGTGGCAAGGGCTAATAAAAATATGTATATAGCAAAAGAGATAGGCTTTCATCCTGTTTTTCCTTTTGTCAGTGGGTACTCTGTGATTCAGTTCAGTGGGGGTGGGACAGCACTGCAGTTCCTTGAGACAGTCACTGAGCTTGTTTGTTAAAAAAATTTTGAATTATAGAAGTATTTAATACACACTAATAATGTGTCTTCCCCCCTTGCAGCCATCTTATTTGAATGTGTCCAAACAATTTATACAATTTATCCCAAATCTGAACTACTTGAAAAAGCTGCCAAGTGCATTGGAAAATTTGTTTTGTCACCCAAAATTAATTTGAAGTACTTAGGTAAGGCTGCCTGATTTCATTATGCTGTTTTGAATGTGGCCATAGTAGTATGCATTGTCTTATATCACTTGCAATCACATTCTAGGTTTAAAGGCTCTGACCTATGTTATCCAGCAGGATCCTAATCTGGCCCTTCAGCACCAGATGACAATAATTGAATGTCTGGACCATCCAGATCCCATTATTAAAAGGGAGGTGAGTGAATTTCCAAATGTCAAAAATTAAGTTAATTTTTAAGATAGTTTTTCTGAAATTAGTAGTGTAAAAGGGATATTATTTTTCAGTTATTGTGAGAGGGTAGTTAAAACAATATTAATGTGACAAGCTGTGTAGGTAATCAGTGTATTTCATTTAAAACTTGCTAAATAAAGATAGTTACTCAATTTGACATCATACTAATTTTACTGTTTGCCTGCTTTTTTGTGTCATCAGAACCAATTGATTTTTTTTGCTTTCTCTTGCAGACTTTAGAGCTTCTCTATAGGATTACAAATGGGCAGAATGTCATTGTCATAGTTCAAAAGATGCTTGACTACTTAAAAGAAAGTAAAGAAGAATATGCTATCATCAACCTAGTTGCCAAAGTAGCAGAACTAGCTGAGAAATATCCTTTAATTTTTCTGAACTAGCTGAGAAATATCCTTTTATTTTTCTGAAACTTTGAAGTCAGAACTCAGGCATATGTAACATTTATACCTTTCAAAGCATCTTTCACGATCTTTTGAAACAGGAAGTGTTACAGCTGTACTTTCCACTCTTTCAAAAAAAAGAAGTATGCAAAAGAGAAACATATACAAACATGACTGCTGTGTTTCTTGTATTTCACGGAAGAAAGTAATGGCACTCAAAATATTTTATTTTGGCTTTGGAGTTTAGCATTAAAACCTCATGTTTTTAAATTCAAACTAGGAAGTCTTACACTACTGCAGGAGGGAGTGCTATTCTGTAATTGTGGAAATGATCTTCTATCAGAGAACTAACTCTTCATTGGTATATGGATTTGAAGAATAACACACTTTGATAGAAATAAAGAAAAGATTCTTTAACAATGCCAAAAAGATGGAAGTGCTGGCTAGGGATTTGGCATGTTAGACCTGCCATTGCATGATTTTATGTGTGCATTTCTGTCTGATAATTTGAGTTGTAAGTGCTTTTTACAGAAAACTACTTTACCATCCTATTTGTAGACTGCTTGGAACAGAGTAGTGTACAAAAAAAAGCTGTGTTGTCCTGCTGTATGCAAAAATAAGGCAATATCAATGTTTCTATACTGTTGAAAATGTCTATTCAGTAACTGCATTTTCAGGACTTGATTGAGGGAAGGCAGAAGCTAACTTTCAAAGTTAGCAAAGGCTGATCAAATTTTAAATATATTAAAAAACTTCTAAATGCGTTTAAAAAGCCAGTAATGCTTTCTGTGGAGTGCTTCAAAATGTTCATTGTTTTCATAAAATTTGTGAGTCAACAGCGAAACGCTGCTGAAAATAACAGCTTTTCTGTCATTGATCAAGTGATGTTGGGTAAACAAACTCAAAAGATTATGCTGGAAGCCCAGCACGGGACAAGTGTGAGCTTAAAATAGAGTAGTTCACATATGTCAACATGTCTGTTCCTGCTGTGTGAGGTCTACTTGACAACTTTTTCAACAGGGCAGTAACTTAACACTTCTCTACCTGACGACCAGTTCCCATGAAATTTATGGGAAATGCTTTCTGAAAGAAGCAGGAATATTTCCTCTCCAGTTAGATTGAGCTGGTATTTGACCATCAGATCTCCAATTTACTGGGGAGATTAAGACGGGTGTTCCCTAGGAAACACACAAGTAAGAAACATAAAGTTGTGCCTTAGCACTTCATTCCTTAACATCTGGACACGTATGCTCCTAACAACGAGTGGTTCATCCAGACAATGAATGCTGTGTTTTCAGTCGGAGGTGATGTTGTGCATCCCGATATCCCAAACAACTTTCTGAGGCTGTTGGCTGAAGGTGAGCAACTCCCTGGATGCTCTGAAGAATCAGACATGTTCCTTGATAATCTGGGGTTTTTTTCTTAAAATGTACTTCAAAATATTTGGCAGGATTTGTTATTTGTGTTTCAAGGAAATCTTATATTGTTTTCTATCTAGGATTTGATGATGGAAAGGAGGATCATCAGCTACGGATGTATGCAGTGCAGTCTTATTTATCATTACTTGGAGAGGAAGATGCATTGTATCCACAGAAATTCCTTCAAGTTATGAGTTGGGTAAGGTAGACACATGGTCAAAATCCATATATGAGGAAACTGTCTAAGGTGGTGATATTTTTAATAAATATTTATTAGACTCTTGTATTTTTAGTCATGAGTTTGTGGGGTTTTTTTTAACTTGAAATCAAGCTAATATGCTGCAATCCTATTTTAGTGACCTCATTGGTGACCAAGGACTGCTTGTAGTTTGTAGAAAAGCTGTAGAAAAGCTCCCTTTAAGGCAGGTGACTGATGGAATGGCTTAGCAGCCACCTGAACCTGGCTGCATGTTGAGAGCCTTTCTGTCTTCATCAGAACTAGGCCAGATTTGGTTTTGAAATGCATTTTTAGCCTGACCAGGTGCTGTGCTGGTATTATCTGGTACCTGGGTAAGCTTCAGCTTCCACCCAAGGGAGAGGCTGCAGTGTGAGCAAATTGTGTTTTCTCAGGGCCTAGTTATGTTTAGCTTTCTTCCCAACAGCTGTTGGATTTTTAAGAAGCTAAAAGTTGGAATCTGCTGAGATAAACACAAAGCTAACTTCAAGCCTTTGACATTTAAAACACAAAATGGTAAAGAAATAATTTAGAAGATGTTTAAAATAATAATTTCTTGAACGTGAGGTGGATTTTATTGTGTTATTTAGTACTATATTCTAATTTCAAAACTGAAAGCGCTGCTCTGTGTGACTAAATGCGTATTTTGTCTGTTCTTTGTGAGTAGGTGTTGGGAGAATATTTCAGTCTTGTTACAGATGTTGATCCAGAAGTTATTTTGACAAAACTACACAGCCTGCTGAAGAAGACTTATGTTACTTCTGAAACTAAAGCGTGGATAATGGCTGCAGTCACCAAGATAGCGTCACATACCTCCTGTTCAGAAACAGTTGACAAACTAATCCAAGAATTTAGCAGCTCTCTAGATACCTGCATAAGACAATATGCCTTTGAATTGAAACATCTCTGTGAAGACAAAGCACTGATGAAAAATTTGCTTCCATTTGATGCTAGTTGCAATGATATGGTGGTAAGACAGCTGCACTGTTTGTTTTTCATGAACCTCTTTGTAGTTCAGGGGGTTGAATATTTCGGTAAAATCGTGTTTTCAAAATGAATGGTATTTGCAGTTCTGACTGGTGTTAGTTAAGTCTGCTTAAAGTGAGTTTTCAGAAACACTTTTTCAGGCGTATGTGGTGAATCATAATGTTCTGTACTGAAAGATAAAGAACCACAGTGTTAAGGAAGCTGGAGTTGCTTTTAACAAGATGATCACTTCATGCAGTGGTTTATTTGTAGTTGTCTTTTGGGTTTTTTTAAAGACATGGTAGGCCTGCTTTAG
Organism: Pipra filicauda; assembly: GCF_003945595.2. Lineage (NCBI taxonomy): Eukaryota > Metazoa > Chordata > Aves > Passeriformes > Pipridae > Pipra > Pipra filicauda. The sequence continues at coordinate 2,804,532 of NW_024104976.1, read as the reverse complement.
TGATATAGTACTGCTTTTTAATCCATAGGGTTTTCTCCTACTTAGAAACTACTAAACTTGAAATAGTGGAAAAAATATTGGAAAAGAGGATTGATATTGCTGAGGTTTTTGAGAGGGTTTGTTTGAATTCAGTATTTTCATATAATGGTAGTAGCAACCATTTTTGGAAGATTCAACTCTGCTTTTTTTCTTTTTTTTTTTTTCTATTTTATAAATTAATATAAAAGTCAAATAGTGGAGGAGTTAAGTTACAAATCTCTAGCTCAAAGTCTGCTTCAACATACTTGCTGTTAATACAGCAGCTCTACTGGTAGATATGGGAGATGAGAGTGTGAAGATCCTGATCTGATGATAAGACACAATATTCTACTGCTAACACCAGGCTCAGATATAGCAAATATTTTCATTGCCTTTTTGTTCCTTTTAATTCTGTGTAGGTAGATGCTTCCTTGTCTTTTCTGGATGGGTTTGTGGCTGAAGGACTTGGTCGTGGGGCAGCACCATATAAACCTCATCACCAGAGGCAAGAGGAGAAACTTTCTCAGGAAAAAGGTGAAAGTTTGCAGCATTTATTTAATAGCTGGTAAATTACCTGATAAGTATTAACAATTTAAGTTTACAGTTAATACATTTTCTTAAAGTAATAGTATCTTAATACATCTCTTGTGTGTAAACAAGAGCTAAATTCAGTTTAGATTTTGGTTCCACATCAGTCTAGCTGATGGATATAGGTTGTTATTCTTGATGGGAGAAAGTTTTATTATAATCTCTGCTGGTCTGTAGGATTTGAAATTTATGGGGATTGTTAAAGTGAAAGCCTGAGAAGTCCAGCAGTACAGGGATATCTGTTTTCAGAAAACAGATTTCTTTCTTTTTTTTTTTTTTTTAATTCCTCATTGTAATTATAAGATTGTCTGTCTTGCAGCTCTGAATTTTGAACCTTATGGATTGTCCTTTGCTTCAAGTGTGTCCTCATCTGGTGTCACCGGCAGACAGTCCCCCACTGGTTTATCTTTTGGTTCTGATACATCTGGTAATAGTGCTGAGACAGGGCACAAAGAGTGAGTTAACCTGTGTTTGAAATGAAGCACATTTAAGCTTCTGTTTGTTGTCAGTATCATGTCTTTGCTGCTTCATTACATGGAACTAGAAAGAATGCAGTTGAACTTGGAAACATCTGTCATGTAAAAAGAAATTCAGGTAGTGGTATCTTTATAATTACTAGAAAAACCAACGTGGTTAGACTCTTTTTCCACTTTCTTCACAGACTACAAATTAGGTGGTGGTAGATGCAGTAAAATGGAGACAAGATTACCTGATAATTAATTTATCGTATTCCCATTAAAAACAAATGTAACCTGTAAGAAAAAGATGACAGAGAAAAAATACTTAATAATGTGCCTTTTAAGGAAACTTTTTTTAGATAAAAGTGAGGCTAAGATTTGCAGTGTAAGTTTTAGAACACTACAAACTATTCCAGGTCCATAACTTCATACAAATTAAAAAATTAATTCATAGTCCTGTAAATTGGTTGCAGGAAACCTTTTCAGAATCTTTATGGGAAAATGTCTTCCCAGAACCTCTCTCCTGGGGAGACAGATAGATACCATGTTGCTTATATTTACCTTTTAAAAAATTACTCAAATATATTATAAATGTAGTCTGAAACTCTGAGTGGAGGTGGCAAACAGAGTGTACTACTGGTTGCAGGTGTTTAATGCTGCTTAATATAGGTCTGTACTTAAGTACTGTATAGCCTAGTCCAGGTTTACATTTGTGGGATGTTTTAAAAGTAATGTAACATTACTAACATAGAACTTCATGCAGATGCAAGTGTTCCCTTATATTTCACTGCTCACTGTGTCTATCAAAGTACCAAAGTTGCGAATGGTGTTTGAGTATTGGTGTGTTTTTAAGAACATGATGTTCATATGGCTGATCCTGCTTTGTTTTGTTTGCTTTTTTAGGACAAATACTCTGAAACTGGAGGGAGTACGTAAGCTGTGGGGAAAAGAAGGTTATCTTCCAAAGAAAGAAAAAGTAGGGAAAGAAAATGAGCCACAAACAGTTTCTTGTGGCAGCTTATTAGCAGGACAGGCAGGTGACCCTCCTGTGTTGAGGTCTGATCAAGGTGCCAGCCTCACTGAGGAAGACAAAGAAAAGCAGCAGTTAGCATCAACTTTGTTTGTTGGACTGGGATCAAGTGCTGGTGTCAGTCTGGTAAGTGGCTCTTTTGAGTCTTAACAGTTTATAGTTTACATATAGCCTTATCTAAAATTATAGATATTTGTATGCAAATGAAGATCAAATTAGTGATAAGACAAATTTCCCCTAAGTAACTGAAAAGCTACTGAAAATTACTTTTGCAATCTGGTAGTTTGTTAAGAACATGAAACAACTTGGATATTACTTGATGAAGCAACATCTGGAGCAGATCTGGTTTGGTAACTAGAACTTCCCTCTGTTTATGTGTTGTGCTTCAAGTTTAAGTTACAGTTTTCCTGAACAATTGTTCCTTGACCCAGCTTTGCAGAGCTGTTGCCATTCATTTGGCAGTAGGGCTAGAGCTTGACACCCTGTGTCAAGACCATTTTTAATATGTCGGTGGTAGTATCTGGAACATAAGAATTCACCATTAGGTAGTCTTTTTAAGACTGGCATCTTATTAGCCAGCTCACATCTTGGCATTTATCACTGGTTAACCAGAAACTGTTTAGCTGTGCTTAGTTTTATTAAGAGCTTTTAGTCTAAGAGAACCTAGAGTCATACTTGCATTATAAGCTAATTCAGTACCCTGTAAGAAATACAACAAAAGCTGGAATCCATTAAAATGTCTGGAATCTGTTTGTATTTGTCATCTGTATTGATTCCTTGTCCCTGCTCACTGTTTCATTGTGTTAATAGTAAGAGAACCATTTTTTTTCTTCTCAGATGGGGAAAGCAGACACAGCTACCCAGAAGTTCAAAAGGAAATCAAAGATAAACGAAACTCAACATAGTGAGGAGGCATCAGACTTCAAAAGTAGTGCTGCTTCAGATTTTGGTCCCTTACTTGATACAGCACCTATTAACACAGAAGACTCTGAGGAAAGTACACACACAAGGTCAAGGAAAGCCTCCCTGTGCTCTTCAGATATTGTAGAAGATAATTTAGCATTTGAAACACCTCAGTCCCTTAAAAAATCTGTGCTGGATGACAGACTTTCAGATAATAGGGTGTCACAGTCATCTTTGTTTGCTGATAGTAATATTGAAATTTTTCAGCCTTCTCCAAGTGCTCAGTGTGAAAGTGCCAGTGAAACACTATTGGTTCCTTCCTTACCAGAAGAACTTCAAGAGCTTCCTCACTCTGAGGTACTGGAACTTCATCAGAGTGATGCCTTAGCTCTGTATTTATGTAAGGCGTGGACAGATGACTCTCTGTTGCTCACTGTCTTAATTTCCAATAAAACCACTTCTGCACTTAATGCTGTGAACTTAGTGTTTGAAGAAACAGAACACTTTCAGGTAAGAAACTGTGTTTCCATTGTATTTGAAATGCACGTGGAACTTCTCGCTTTTCTCTTGCATTTCACTGTGCAATGCTTGCTTTAATGTAATAGTCATGCCTTTTTCCAAAGTATTTCCTTAAAACTTGTGGTTACTGCTGTTACACATATTCTGAAGGGCAGTGAGAGAAATCTCAATATAAACTTAGTGTTATTTGGTTTAAAAGTTAACATCTCACCTTTTTAATTCACCTTGGCTTTGTTTCCTGGTGCTTGCCTCCATATAACAAATCCGTGTGATTCCGTTGCTTCCCTGACATAAAATTTGTGTAGGCTTGCTTCGATTTCCTCCCTCCTCCTTTCCCCCAAAGCTACCAGTCATATTTCATTCTCATGCATTCAGCTGATGGTGCAGAAGAGTTGGTCAGTTTATTTTTTTTGCATTGGCTACATCTGGGATTTAACTAGGGTTGGTAAAAGCATGTTAGAGTCTTGATTGAAACTTCATTTAAATATTTGGAAAGATGGCTAGGAATTGCCAATCAGCATGACTATCCACAGATTTTGCTAGAAGAAACACAGAATTATTAAACACTCAGCAAATGATAACTGGATAAAGAGAATTAAGCAGGAAAGGAACTGCTAATTGGTTATGGAGTCTCCTTCCTTTCCTTTTCTAACTTGAATCAAACCTGTCCTTGCTAGAAAGTGGGCATTTCATGTCTGTTTTTTTCTTGTAATTCACTTAAGTTCCCACACAGACCACTACCATGGATAGAATCTATGTTACTGGTTTGTTTGGAGAGGCTGGGGACTGCTGAGTAATCTTGAAATCATCCTTTTTATTAGGGAGGATTTCTCAACTTCTTACTTTTAGCATATAGCTTGAGGTATGTTGCAAATGCTGCTTGCTTATATTTTGAGACTGAACTACAGAATTCAGGTTCTTAGTGCAGTTATTCAGAGGTGGGGGAAGCCGATTGTCAGAGATGAGTTTCACCACTGTTTTACTTCTCACAGAACACTTGTAGATGTTAATTATTGATTTATCCTTCATGAGGGCTGAGAAATAGTAGTTCTGTTCACTTGTCAAATAGTCCAAGAAAAATCAATGGAAATAAAAGGCACTTACACAATTTTCTAGCTGTATCTTTATCACTTGCGAAACTTGACAGCAAGACTTACGTTCTATATTCCTTTTAAAACATCACATAGATTTTGGAGAGTCCCACCCACCAGTTTCCTGTAATTGAAGCTCAAAGTTTGGAACATTGCCAGAAATGTGTGAGGATGAACAAAATCTGTACCCAGGGAATTCTTTCTGGCTCTGTTAGTTACCAGTCAGAGATGGAAACTCGCCTTGAATTTTCAGTAACTTTATCACTGATGGACTTCATCAGGTAAATAAAAAAAGCTGCATTTTTTTAAAAACACCTGTACTCAACTCAGTATTAGACAAGAGCAGGATGATTTGGGTATTGACTTTGAAAATATAAGACTCCTTCTTGAGCAGCTAGTTTTAATCTGAGATTACTGTTAAAGATAATAAAGGGTTATTTTACACTTCCAAAAAAGAGGAGAAGTTCCAGCAAGAAGTACAAATCCAGTGAGAATATTGACAGTAGCTGCAGGTTAGAATAGCCTTGAATTACAGAATGTGTTTTTGAGGAGGCTGAAAACTGAGTGAACAGAAGGGCATGATGTTTTAAAATATGGCATAATGTAAACATGTCAAACTGAAAGAAGTGATTTGAGTGCAGGGACCAGAACATTATATGAAAAGGCTGACAATTTTTGCAGGGGAAGAAGAAAGCTCATTCTTCTAATTTCGGAACACTGCATTTATTTTAGGAGTAGAAAAAGCAAGTGTCCTTTTTTCCAGCAGACTTTTCTTTTGAAGTGAAATCCATATATTTAGGTTTCTAAATTTTAAAGGAATAAAGCAAAGAATAGAAACTTCTATGCTAAGAGGAGTTTGTTTAAACTAACATGAATTTGCTTATTGCTTGTTCTGTTGTCCAGGTGCTTCCAGATATGATTTCTTTTGTGACTTACATATCTCATTTTGCTAAAATATGTGGTGATCTTTTTTTAGGCCAATGGAAATGACTACAGAAGACTTTGGAAAGCTGTGGTTGTCCCTTTCCAATGATGTGAAACAGAATATAAAAATGTCGTCTTCCCAAGATTCCCTTTCAGCAGCCTTGAACACACTGCAACAGAAGCTGAAACTCCATATAGTTGACATTATAGGTAAGTGAAAGTATATTATATATGGTATACATATAATATATACAACTTTTCCCACGAAAATGGGTGCGTGGAAGTGAGTATCTTAGAGTTTGAGGTGGGGAATGTTTGGGAGGACAGTAAACTCGGGACTGTTTTCTTGTGGACTTTGCCTTACTTGGGGATCTTTGTGAAGGTGATGTAAAGATACACGTGTACAACAAACAGTAAATTTTACAAAGGAGGAAACCTGCATTATGAAGAGTATTGGACAGGACAAAAAGAAGGGAATGAAGCTATGGGAAAAATATGAAGCTGGGATTTTAGCATGATTTGTGGTGACTTGTTAGAGGAGTTAGAGGGAAGAGTAGAAGAGAACAGCACACATGGATTTGAAAGATACATTTATGAAGTATACTGTAGCAATTGTTATTTGTTAATTCTTTTTTTTTTTCTGGGGTCTTTTTTGTTTTAAGGTAATGAGGGAATACTGGCATGCCAGCTGCTTCCATCTGTGCCCTGCCTGCTGCACTGCCGTACTCACTCAGGGATGTTGGCTGTGTGGTTCAGATCACCTTGTGCTGCTCTTCCAGATGGTTTGCTCTATCAGTGTCAAAAGGTGATGGGGGAATCCTAATAACAATAGTGCCTGCCTTAATCTGTTTGGGGTGTGAAAAGATTTATACAGTTGCACAGATAATTACCAAAGCTAAATTAAGATACTGCTTCTTGGAGTATTAGAAGTTTTCTTCCAGCTGTCATATGGACTTGTGGGGAAAGAGCAATGACCTAAATTACGCCTGCAAAAACATGCTCAGGACTGTACAGTACATTCAAGTATTGTAACCAGTTTCAGTGAAATGTATATTTCTTAATTTTGTTGTAAATGACGGAAAGTATTTATTTTTATTATGCAGCTTTTATAGATGCCAATGATTACTTCTCATAGCAACTACTTAAATATGATTTTCAAGGAAAACATATTTCCATTATAGGGTCAGACTTGATCAGTTATCAGGATCATCTAATTTTATTTTGGTAATTTTTCTAAAGCTATTTTTAAGCACTGTTGGCAACAAGACCCATACTGGTGGTTGTATAAAGTAACTTATGTAGCAACAAATGCACAGTTTTAAAACAGTTAAAAGATTCCAGAGAACAAAACACTTCCCATGATCTTTGATATTTACCATGGAAGTGGTAACATCTAAACAGTTTTTGATAGGAGTCAGGCATGTGAGATCCCATGGAAGCACCTCCTGGGGGATGATCTAAGGCCCCTCAGGTTAGTCCCTGTCTGCAGTTCTTCCTGCCTCATGTTTCAGTCGTGTTCCCTTTCCATAGGGGTCTGTGACAGTCACTGAATATTTGTGCATCTCTAAAGTGAAGTTTGATGTGGATCAAGCCTGAGGTGACTGAGCTGGGGGTACTTGGCTGTGGACATGTTGACCTTGGTTGTCAACATGGGTAGTGAAACGTGTTCATTGCTGTCCAGTCAACCCTATAAACTTAATCTGGCCAATATCTCTGTCCATGAAAAATTCACATGGGGAAAACTTTCATTTATTTTTTCTTCTAATTATTTATAGGCTCAGTATGACTCCTCAAACCTTTGACTTGCACAGATGTTGTGCGTGCACTGCTAGGAACTGCAGCAAGGCATGAGAGATTAAATCAGAGCAGTATACGTGGAAACTGTGTCTGAGGAGGTTGTTTTCTCTTCCTCAAATAACCTCACAGTCTTGAAAATCCAGCAGTCTTAATTTATTTAAATGCTAAATGAAAACTAGTACTGCTTAATATTATTTATAGCTGGTCATGTTTTCTATTTAAAAGCATCAAAGGTTGTACACATGGTTCAGACATGGTATAAATGGATTCCACAGTGGAATTCTCTCCTTTGTGTGTTTAATAGTAACAAGGAAACTCTGTTATATTTCAGCATTACTGATTCTCACCTGATAAGCACTGGTTGTAAAGAAAAATAAAGTGTTGTTACTTTGATGTTTTGGTAAATGTTGATGAAATTGTCCTAAGAATGTTAATGTGCTGATAGTTTGGGGTTTTTTTTAAGTCATGCTACTTGTGTTATCACAAGTATAATCATACAAGCAAAGCTGTTTTTATTGCTGTTTCAGTACCCTCTTACTGAGGAATTTAAAGTGCACTGAACCTGTAAATATATTTAATGTTCTGCATACTTTAATGTTTACTTGGCACTTCAAGACAGTTTATATAAATGAAAACTGATTTATAGTGGAATAATTTCCAGCAAACTATTTCCCTGCTGGTAAATTGCGTTATGCAATTGGACTTCTGTAATCATAGGAACTATTAATACAAGTATCTGTTTGTGGCCTATGCATTCAAACCATTTCAGCAATGAGATGTTACTGTCTTAGTGTTTAAAAAGAATAGCAAAAGACAGCAATGCCTTCTGTTGTTCATGTAATGTTCTTTGTAACCTTTTTCACTGTATGAATAGTGTATGTCAAAGTGTCAATATTCTAATTGCTTTATGGTATTAAAACCACTTCAAGGAGTTTGCAGGGAATTGTACCTGTGTTGGTCTTTATTTTTGGATTGCCCAGCAAATGTTGTTCTGAATCTATACCATCTTTGCATTTCTTGCAGTTTAATAAAATTCAGTTTTATTTAAAAAATTAGCTTAACCCTTGTTACATGTTCTTTGCCACCACATATAGCAGTGTTTCTGCATATTAAGAACTAGTTTCTATTTTAATTGTTTCTCTTTACATCTGGACAGTGACGAAGAATGTAACACCACAGAAGTCTTGAGTCCATTGGTGATTTAAATATCCCGTGTCTCACTTGGAGATACCAGAAGACTGCAAGACTACACTTTAGATCTTTCGAACAGCATTCTGTGTGTTGCTTATGTTGTCCAACCCTCTTTTTGGAATTCTGCCAGATTGTGTGTTTTGGTTTTAGGCATCACAGGAGACTTGAGTATCTCTTGTTATTCATAGTTGACAGGAACAGCATTTTGTTAAGTTCAATGCTGACTTAAGAAAGCATTGCTATAGAGTTGGGAGCTTGGGGAGTTGGACATAACGACTGAACTGCAGGTGGCTGCAGCCCTGGTCTAAGTCAGGGGGATGGTCAGTGTAAAAAAGCTGCCAGTGTGTAACAGGAGTCCTGACTGAGCTGGGGAGCTCAGGCCCTTGAGAACCTCAGCAATTCAGTGCTGGAAATCCCTCTGATCTTCTTCCATCATCCAGCTGTCTCTGAAATATGACTGCATAGATAATTATACAAAGGAATGTTTTTCCATCTGGTTCCGTATTGAAAATCCTTTTGTGACTATCTTCCTCCATGGTGTTCCCAGTTACTTTTCTGTGTGACTTGGTAGATCTTGAAGGCTTAGGCTGTTTTCCAGGAAAGGGATAGAAACAGGCTAGAAGGAAGAGAGCACATAACCAGTTTGCATGAAGAAGTTTGGTTTCAAGAGGCAACCAGAGACCAGTCAGTATAAACTGACCTTTCTGAACTGGCAGGTTAACAACGTTTGGACCAAACCCTGGGTACCAGGACGCCTCACTCTTTTACTGCTGTGTGCCATGGGCAACTTGGAGTTCTGAACATCTGGGAATTAACAGGTTAGTGATTATATTGGATCCATATTCCAACTGTTTTGTCAGCTTCTCCTTCCTTACCCCAAGTATTTTCAGATATCTTTAATGAAACAAATACTTTGGTAGGAAAATGGACAGCAGTGCAGCATGGCAATATGATGTAGGGTATTTTCCTAAATATAGGTCAAATCTCTTGTGTTACATTACTTTCTGCTAGGTATTCCCAAATCCTCCTCATCCTTTAAGGACCTAGAAGAATAAATTTGTGTAATGGATGGCACTATCTTGAGGTTTTCCTGTACTTGTGAATAGCTCATAAATGACACTGTCTGATGGTTTCTAAATATTGGAAAGGTGTTTATCTCCTATAGAATCCCACCAGTAGTTTTTCAGCCTAAAAAGCTGTATTATCTTTTTCTTTGTGGGTAAGACTGTGCATTGTCTCTTTCTGGCAATGATTTATGTAAAAACAGAAATAGATCCACTTAAGTCATCCAGGTGAAAGCTGCTTTTGCATTTCAGTTGCTGTGGTAAGAGTTAATTGTGCTGTACTTGGTTCTCTTCAGGGTCAGCTATTTATGTGCCCTTCTGTAAGAACATTTCTCTAGCATAAATCAGGTCACATGTTCAGTGTGGAGTGCTGCTCGGTGGTACAGGGACGCTTTCATTAGAGTGCCAGAAGTGGTCACTCCCATGAGAGTTTCTTGAACATTAACATTTTTCTCTTTATTACATAAAGCTGGCAGTGATGAAGCAAAGAATATTGTGTCCTGCCATGATATGATTCATAAAATTAACTTGACAGCAATGCTTCACCAGCAGGGAGGTTCAAAGCACCACTTAGGAAGATTGCTTTAAACTCAGATTTTAAGGTAGTTGTCAGTTTTCTCTTTGTGCCAACCTTTAATTGCTTTCAGTATAATTGCCGTGTGAGTTGTTTGCAAATCCTGAGCTCCTTCAGCCAAAGCAGTTTGCTTTTTCTGGGAATAAGGATGGGAGAATATGTGCCTGCTGTTGTTAAAACATTCTGGTAGGTTCTAGCACCTCCATGTTTAGGGCACGGCTTTGAAATCTGCCAGGGATGTGTCTTCCATGTAGTTTAAATCACATGGAGCTAAACTGAGCTAAATACATCACGGGAAACTTTCAAGAAGGTACTTGCAAGACGGATAGTGAGATCTTGGCCTGCAACGTGCTCTGCCCCTGCCTCAGGCTGCTCGTGTCTGTTCCAGGCACCGGCTCAGGCTGAGCCCAGGGAGAAGTGGTACCTGAAGGCAAGAAGTCTGTGCCAGTTCCTCCCCGTGGCTTATGAGGGAATTTCTGAGCTCAGTGATGGGGCTGCTCCACTAAACACACTGAGCCAGCATCGTTTTGTAGCTCAAGTGCTGGAGGACATTGGAGAAAAACAGAAATTCTGTCTGCTGCTGACACATGTTGGTGTTGGGTGCGTGTGATGCAATAGGGATGGTAGAATAAATGAATCAAAAGGAAACAAAAAAGGCAGTAATCACACATTTTTAATCCACAAATGTGATAATACATAATATACTTAAGGTGACCTGAACATTGCCCATATTTTAGCAATGTTATTACATACCAAGCTACAAAAGTAAACAATGAATATACAGGATGTGCAATTATGAGAAATACTTGAAAACACCTCTTCCTTTAAGGCTACTCAGATTATTTATAAATAAAACAACAGATGTTCAGCTGGTGTGTCTAAAATACCAGAATCTGAATATTGATACTTGCAACACACAAAAAGTCACAGATACAGGCTATATCTTTCCTTTGGACATCTTGAATGTTGAATAATCTCTTTTTCTGGCTTTCAAAAAAAGAACTTAAATTTGTTTACCACAAATGAAACACGCAAAATCTGACGTGTGTGCACTGGGACAGGAGCATTGGATACGATAAATACTGTTCAAAAGCATCAATTGACAAGTACGTGCTTGGAAGAAATGCAGGTAATGTGCATGTAAATATGGCTCTGCACATGGCTGAACTTGCAACCCCAGCTGTTGGTATTTCACTGCTGTTTTGCAAAGGAGTTGTCCACCTTCACTGCTACTAAATACACTTTTTATGGTTAAAGGAAATAGGTGGGGAAAATTTACATTGTTACAAACTGCTCTGCTACTGTCTTTCATTTTTACAGTGGTTCAAATGAGTTCTGGGAACAGATACAAATCCATCTCGCACAACCCAAGTGAATATGTGACCCGGGTATGTGTGTTCTCAACTGAATAAGGTGTGATAGTAAAAACTGTTGTTGCAAGAGATAAAATATCTGGGGCAAGGAAAGACAGAAGAATAACAAAGTTTTTGAACAGTTTTCTCTCCCACCATAGTATTCAAGAGTTTAAATGAAATATTTTTTTTCTTATCCTAGTGAGTGATCAACCCTGTAAGCTTCCCTAAAAGAGGAATGGCTTTCAAATATATTTTCTTGTCTTTGTCAAATTTCAAGTACATGCATCTCTCTATTATATATACATGAAAGGGAAGGTGTTACCTCTAGATAATGGCATTTTCTGCTCTCTGTGCCAGATGAAAGGAGAGGGTGCCTGATACTGCAGTGTCAGGAGCTAGAGCAGGAGATTAAGATGCAGAAGGCAAGGAGAGGAGAGATTTCTGAACATGCTTCCTTTACTCTGGGTCAGTCAGCACCTACCCAGATTCTACAAGTGGCAAAGCTGGTGTATCTGCTCTGCTCCCATCCTCCCTTCATCCTAAAGGGACTGTACAAACCCCACTCTTTCTTGGCAAAATGTTTTCAGCTTGAAAACATTAAAAAAAAAAACAAAACCCACTGAAAACATTCAGAACAAAACTCATTCCAGAAGCTCACCAGAGTCACTGAGGCTGCTCTCGTTTAGCTACTGTGGATATGCTACACTCAGAGGCACTGCAAGAAGAGTGGATGGGCATCCTGTTGTATCCCACCTCTGATTACTGTAGGCACAAATGTCATGGGCACATTAAACCACGAGTGGTATTGAGGCTGAATACATTGAGGACGGGATGGAAATGGTGTCCGTTGTGCTTCTCACAAGGGAATGTCAAAATCTTCACAAAGAGTATTTTATTCTGTCAGGCAGAACAGTAAGAGCACAAAGAGCAGCACAACCTTCAGCCTAAACTTGCCTGATGGTACCCAATACACAAACCCTGAGCGTGGGGGAACTGCTGGACTGCTTTAGTTTTCTGGTTACCTTCGAGCTTCAACCACTGAGCTAATTTTCAAGATTAAAATGAAACCTTCTATTAGCAGGTATAAAACAAAACTCTGATGAAAATATTGCTTCCTAGAGCAGTTCTTTAAATTGTCTCCCACTTCTACTCAGTTTGTACGATTTGTTATTCCCCTATTAGATTTACATACCATTTAAATTGAGAGAGGTCTTCTCCTATTAATTCCTGATCCCTTTGAAAGGAGTGAACTCAATCCACTACAGCCTTACTTTCTGTCAAAGCTTTTTCAGGTATCGTGGAAATAATAAAAATATATGCACCAAGGGCCTGGGAATAAATTCCATGCGTTGCTCTTGCCTTCACCTGTCTATTTTTACATAGCCATGCATGTGAGTTTCCTGTCTTTTCTTGTGTTCAGCCTTGAACACAAAGCTAGCAAGATCCTGGGGTATAGCAATCTCTTTCTGAACAACACGTATCAGCAGCCTTGTTCACTCTGCTCCTTGAGAAAGACTAAATTATCTGAACAAAACATTAAAATTGATAGCTTTCTGATTTAAGTTTTCCACTTCATCATGAGCCTGGTGAGCACTTCCTGGACCCTGTGGGGCTGTAGTAAGACTGATGGGAAGGAAGCTCGCTTGCCCACCACGGCTCATGAAGGGTGGCCAGTCCTAGAGAGAAGTTTTTGTTTGGTTTTTTGCTTCTGAGCGTAGTTTCAAAGAACCTTCTCATCAAGTAGTTTGTTGATGCCGTTGCAGATCTTTTTGAGGTATGGCCGACAATCCCCATCCAGGCTGTACAGGGCAGTTAGAAATTCCACATCCGCAAAGTGGTTGAAGACGTGGTTGATGCGCCCGTGGGACCGCGGGGTCAGGTGTCGACCTACGAGTTCATGCACAAGATCTTTACACTCATTGAGAAGTTCTGCAAGCACATTCCTGTCAAAAGTGTACTCTACCTCGTAGAAGCTGACGATTGTCATGGCAGTTTGGTTCAGCTTCTTCCTGAACTTGTCTACGATCTCCAGCTCTTCTTGGTTGAACTGATTGTTTCGATAGAGGATCCCGATTTTTATTGCCACTTTAATCAGGTCTTTCATAATTTTATGGGCTTCCTTTTTGTTTCTTGTGTGTTCCTTCGTTACTTTGTACAGCTCATCGAAGATTTCACTGCTTGTGTCATCGATCAGCATGTTAGCCATGGTTTTGGTTGCCATTTTACTCAGGATCTTTTTCTGGGCTTGCAATGCAAGATTCTTGGAACTGAAATAATCAGGACCTGGTTTGGGATAGAAAAAAAGAGAAAATGTTTATTTTATTTGTTGAATTATTTTTGCAATCAATTAAGAAAAGTAGCACCCACGTGCTTAACTGAGACACTGATTAACTGACATATAGTCATGACTGCAGTAACAGGAACACTTCCAACACATTATTTTCAGGTATCCTTGGGGTTTTAGATAGCCATGTTTCAGGTCTTGCTATCACTTTATTTGCTTGCACATAAAGAACAGAATATTCTGGCAGAGGATATCTATGCTGATACTTTGATAGTCTTTTAATTTTGAAGTTCAATATTAAAGCTTTCTTAGCAGAGAGATCGCTGAGATGTTGTGGTCAAAATAATGCATAAAATATCAGAGACAAGCAAAATGAGATACTGACAAGCAATATATGAACCTGAGAGAGTTACACTTCGGTCACTGGGAGGCACTGTTGTGCCACAGTTATGCTAAGCAGCATCTCACATAAGGGCTAATAAAGCAGATCCATAAGCAAGGATTTATTTTGCCTTGATCTCTAGTAATAATAATTCCTTCCCCTTTTGTTACCAATTTGCAAAATTACAGAATGTGATTTTTGTAAAACATTGGTGCTTCTGTGCATGTGATTACTGCTAGACAAAAATACCTGAGCTATTTGCTCTACATTTATCAAATAATTATCTTGGATTTTTTATCTTTTACCCATCTGTGCAAGTTTCACTCAGCAGAGCACCCCAGCACATGGCTACTCCTGCTGGGCTTTATCCCGTGAGTTTCTCTAGTGCTTGGTACAGATTAATTTGACCTTCCTCTGTTTTTCACAATAATGTTGGCTTCTAACTGGACCTACATGGACAAAGTAAAGGAAATATGGATATGAAATAATCAGCCTGGTTAATACTGGGGAAGTGAAGTCTCTGTTGGATCAAAGGGCACTCTGTCATTGCAGCCAAGCAGTGATGAGTGTGTGTATTGGGTGTACAGCTGGTGAGTTCCGAGTGATGGCAGAGTGGCCTCTTTGGTACGAGACACCTTCCTCACCTTTCCCTCACATCTCCTCTCAGTTATCTGCTCATGCAAAGGAGGTGCCCTTGTTTCCCTGCCAGCTGGAGACCTTGCTCTGCTCACCAGCCACTGGGAAATCAAACCACTAAGGGATTAAAAATGACAACAAAAATCAACTCTTCCAGTACTGATTTGACTGTGGAGCCTGAGTGAGTCTTAAGCTGGTGGAGTGAGCTCCAAGGCCCTTTCCAATCCTCAGCCCATGAACACTGTCACCCCGCAGTGCAGCCGCTGTCTGCTGGTGCTCGTGGCACAGTCTGACCCACGGCAGCCTCTCCTTCCTCCCTGTGCTCCCTCCACCCCTGTGTGAGGGAAAAAGAGATGCTGGTTGCCAGCACACTTCAAATAAGTAACGCTCTGAATTTAAAGTCCTCTGTTTAAATCCTGATTTTCAAGTTAGCTGGAATATTAAAGTTGTCATCTTTCTTTGTGTGCTACAGCTGTACTGCAGAGCAATGTTGAAAGAGTAACATTTAATTTCAACTGAACCACCACCTGGAAAAAATAATTCAATGTGCTTAAAAGAATTGCCTGTCATTTGGAGAGAAAATTGTGGGGCTGAGCTGCTGTCTGAAGGAAATAGAAAAACTGTGATTTAATCTAGAAATGATAAAACCAGGATGAAAGCATTCTTTCACTTAGCAGTACGTGGGTATATAAATAGTATCCATGATGAATAATTATGTGCATTTGACACAGTAAAATGGTAGATTGTTAGTGTCTGTTTCTGTAGTAAGTGTTTCTATTAATCAAGTGGATGCAGTTGCTCAGTATCTGTTTTGATCAAAACCTGAATATAATTGCAGTAGATTTTTAGAATATTAATTTTGCTGAAGTTCATGACACTTCAGTCTCTGTGTCACGTTCACCAGGTGAGAGCCCAGCTTGGCTCAGGCTGCAGGGAGAGCTCTGCAGAGCTGTGGCAATTCTGCAGCTCGAGGCAAAGCCAGCAGTCTTCTTGAGCAAAGCACCACATTCCCCATCACACACCCCATGGTTTTGGGACACCAGTGCATCACTGGGGGACCCAGGACCAGCACAACCACCTTCTGAAACACACACTCATCCAGCTGTCCCCTCATCTGTGTGATCACTGAGACAAACTTGAGTGCTAAATTAGCACGTAAAATCTTCTAATAAAGTAATTAGAAGTGAGGGTTGTCTGGCATGAAAAAAAGCATGGTTCTGATGTACGTTTCTCTGTTCAAAGTCCTGGCTCTCTCACCCACAAAACTGAATGGAGTGTGATCTTCAAAGGTGGGTTTGTTTCCCCATGACACCTTTGGGTCTGGTAGCTCAGATGACGATGACACAGCTCCCAGTGAAAGGTGCAGGCTGTGAAAGGGGCGGCACAGACAGAAAGCATCAGGCTGAGTTTAACTGAATCTTAAGGTTGGAGTGTTTTTCCATGGCAATTCCCAAGTGTGGAATCTGCTATTTAACATCATGAGACTGAGCTCCTCATCTTTCTAGAAGTAAAATAAAGAAATCTGTTATTGCACTGGAGCTGCTAAACATCAGTATATTCTCCTTTCCTAGTAATTTCACAGGTACTGAAATATCCAGGTACTGAATTCATCTATGTAGTGATCTGAAAGTCTCTTACCTTTTAAACAGAGTTTGAGCACACACAGATCTCATAGAATATTCTGAGCTGGAAGGGACCCACAAGGATCATCGAGTCCAGCTCTGAAGTGACTAGCTCATATGGGGATCAAACCCACAACCCTGGTGTTATTAGCACCATGCTCTAACCAACTGTACTATATCCTCCCCCTCCTCTTGTAGCTCTTCCTCTCCTTACTTAAACCAGGACCCCAATTTCATGCCTCCTATCCCTGCTCTGGCCCCCTCCCCATTTTGTGCTCCTGTCTCTCCAGCCAATCCTACCATGGCATCTCTAGCTTCCAAGCCAAGCCAGCCCTCAGAAACCAGACAGATCCAAATACGTTATGCTTTCTCCCGACTCCTTCCATGATCTGTGCTGCTGGTAATCATGTGCTCCATCCCAGTCGACAGTTCCAGGCAGGAGAGGCTTGGTGGGGACACAGATCTGTGTAGCATACTGTGGTGTTCTGATAAATACAGAAGCTGCAGCCACTGCCGTGATCCCTCCACCACGTCAGAGAACTGCTGAGAAGCTCAGGAGGAGGACAAGGGGTGCATTCCAAGCTGCCAGGGTGGGCGCTCTGCAGAGCTTTGTCCTGGCCTCCAGCTGCCTGAGCGCCTGCTGCTGGGCTCAGACCTGTGTGTGTGATGGGATGAGGGCAAACTACACCCATCAGCCCATTTGTACAGCCCAGACAGCGGCGTGGGGGCTGCTCTCAAAGGCTGTGCTCGGCTTTTGTCAGCTTCACTTAAATTCAGGGTGCATTGGAGAGTGAGAGAGGCTGTTTGGATGGATTGCCTGGATTCCTGCCTGCAAAACCACATCGTGCCCAGACACCCAGGTGACGCCTTGCCTTTCAAAGATCACAAGTGTTTAAGCCACATGATTATGTTCAGGCTTTTGTGGGGACAGCAGGTTTACTGTGGCAGCCTTTTCTTACTGCAGCACATTGCTCACTACACAAAATACATCTTCACCTCCTACATACAGCAATTCTATTTTCTGCTTTCTTTCATACAGCAAAACAAATCAGCAACAACATTATAGATGCTATTAGCTTTCAGGAACATTACACCAAAGCTAAAAATGAAAAACCACCCGCCAAGCATACTGCTTTGTTGGGTAATGATTAGCTTCCATTATAGAAAATATGACATCCTAGTTTTTACCGAAGGAAGGGCCAGTTCTGCTTCAGATCTGCTCTCGCCCTCTCTCTGTCATCTAGAGAGCTATGTATGATAAAAGCTATTTAAAAAGCCCCTTGTGATGGGGTTGATCCTACAGCAATCTTCCACCCTTCAAGAAGTGCAACTCTTCAGCCCTGTATTTCCCCTGCTGTGATGCCCACAGAGGGGATGGCACATGCCCAGCTGTGGGCAGGAGGAAGGGGAGAGGCTCCCTGTGCCCAGGACACACCACTCCCCACCAGTGACTGCCCAGCTTCTGGCACACGGTGCTGAACATGACAAAGATGTCTCACATCCACTAAACTTAATAACAGGATTGCTTAATAACAGAGTTGCTTAATAACAGAAGTGCGGAAAAAGTTTGGCAACTTCAGCAAGCAGATGTAAGAGTTTTATATTTTAGGAGTTTTTGAGACAGAAATGCAAGAACATCTGTAATATTCTCGAAATATTTTGATTGCAGATGGCTGTACCAAGTACAAAATGGTCAGAACTAAATACTCAGCAATACTATTTTCATGTAAATACCCATTCAGCCACTCTGTACAAAACAACACGGCAAAACCAGTCAACCAGAAGATGCTCCCCCATGCCCAGGGGAGAGCATGGTCGACGTTGGCTGAGAGCAATTATGAGGACATGGAAACAACCCCCTTGAGCACATGAATCCATTTTCCTCCCAGTCAGCCACTTAGTCAAAGCCGTAATACCATTTTGCAGCCAGGATATTTTCTCCCCTGGCAAATGGCTAAAAGCCATGTTGAAGTGAACTCTGGAGGGAGTGTGGCTTGACCACAAAAATGGAGAGAGAGGGAGTTAATCTGAAGAGCTTCTGTGGAGTTTGTCCAGTGCATTTTTTATTGTATTAGAAGGCTGGCTTGGAGAGAAGGGACACAAAAGGAATTTCTTTGGCTTTGTGGCACCCGTGTGGTTATACCAGACAGGCAGTTGTTACCCCAGTGCCTGCTGCAGCTTGTACTGGGTAATGAGTTACCTCTGCCATTGACTTCATCTACTCTAAAGTGAGACACATGTGGAGATGTTCCTTATTTCCCACCTACACTGTGAGCATAGCTCCCATCTCCCAGCAGCTGGTGGTGGCTGTGTTTTCCAGCAAGTGATGTACGTGTAGGGGGCACTGAGTTATCTTGAGAGCATCCTGGAGAGGTGAGTTGAGCTGTTTTAAGTTAAAGGTTTGAGATAAAAACATGAAGAGGCTGCAGGACTGCAGAGGGCTCCTGCAGCCTGGCAGGAAGGGGAGGTGATGGGAACCAGAAAAGGTCCTTGCACCTGTGCTCCAGCTGTACTGTAAGCAAGGAAAGGGCTGAATCTTAACAGAAAAAGACGGAAATGCATAAGAAAGTAAAGATGATGAAGAGGCTAAAATATTTTTAATACCCCTGAATCTTCACTTTTAAAATGCAACACAGCTTCTGCAGCAAAAGACAAGCTTTAAGGAGTCAGCAATGCTGCTGGAGATGTGGGCTCCTCTCCAGCTGCAAGCAGTTGCTCAGGCTTGTGGGAGGTGGACTAAGCCAAGGGCCAGGCATGCTCTCAGAGTCTGCTACAGTGTGAGATAGCTGGGCCGTGGAAATTGTTGTAGGAATGGACTGTTTTAATGACTTCTGTGACCCAGTTTGAATGTATCTCTCTCTTTTAATTTGGTGATATACCTGCCCCTGAGTCTGGAGAGTCTGGGAATGCCAATGAGGAAGAACGTCAATGAGGCAGCTGTATTGTGAAGCTCTTACAGCGGATATCTGAATGGCTAATCCAGTGTTGCTGCTGGTGTTGATAATTAAGTGGGGTGGCAGCTTGTTTCATTATAACATAGAGTTACTTGTAATGGTTCTTTTTCTTGACATAAATACAAAAAAATCATGTTGCTTAATTTGTAGCATTCAGGCGAAACGTTAGCAGTAATGAGCTGCAAATGTGTGTGTTTTATTTATCCTTCAAGTATCACTTACATGTTATAAGATTGATTAGAAAAGCGAACTGCAAAACTTCAGATTTCAAAATAGCTCTAAAAGCAGACAGGAAAAAAGTCCTCTGAAAGCAGTTCTCCCATAGTGTTTTAGTCCTGAGCAGCCTGGGCATGAGCTGTGAGTGTATTACTCTTGGACAGCTACAGGATCACTGCAGAAGAAACATTCAGTGTTTCCAGTAACTTTAAGCCAAGAAATCCAATAGACCAGATGGAATATATCAGCTTTCAGGGAGGGCCAATTTAAACATGTGTAAGCACTGGGGGCCCAGTGCTCAAACTTTAACACTTCTAAATTGTTACTGTGAACATAAAAGGGTTGCTCATATCCGCAGTGGAACAGGAGATTACAGACTGATAATTATACGACCCTGGGAGAATGTACCAGTATCCAAACATCTGAAAGCAAAACTTGGACATGCTGGAAATGGCAGAAATGGCCCTGTACAGAGGGAACATGACTGAATGGAAAAGAGACCGTTTTTCCCTTTTAGTGCTTTAGATGAGCAGCAATTATGCTGCAAAAAAAGCACTGTCTGGGAACCTACAGACTGGAGACTGTGATGGGTAGTCTTATTTCAGCAGCTGGCTTGAATCTGGCATTTACTACACTAGTACTATATTGTTGCTACATACTGGAGTTGCCTTTCAATACCTGGTGGAGGTGATGGTAGGGTGGGGGGCCCCTTCTGTAAAGAGTAGCTGTGCAGACTGAGCAGTTAAACTGTTCTCTTCCTCCGGGTAATGCCTCCAGGAACCTATCCAGGGAAGAGAAGCTCAGCTGCAGTTTCCATCAGCTCTGCTGGAGTTGCCAAGAAAGGGGCTGGCTGAGCTTTCCTCCTGCTGCCCCCAGTAGCTGGCTGGGAATTGAACTACACTGGTGTGTTCTTCTCCTGTGTCTGAAGGCAATAGCTGGCAAGTGGTGTCTGGATGACAGCACTGTCCCAGAGCTGAGCCTGGCCCACGGTGTGGAAACCTTCACAGGCACTCCCTAGGATATGTGGCACAGCTGACACCATGCTGTGATTCTGTACGGCTGCTATTTGACATTCCAAATGAGACACTGCACTTGGTCATATCCTGAAAGCTCACATCCAGCTTGTGAGAGAGGAAACCACTCCCTGACAAAAGGGCTCAGTGAGGATCATCTCTGTGTTGTGTCCCACAAACCCAGTGGCTGTACCAGGCAGCAGCTGCTTTGGTGAGGACCCAGTCCCGGGTCCAGCCTGCCAGGGACCAGTTGGCACACACAGGCAGCACTCACCTCTTTGGAAGTGGCTACTGAAGCTCTTAATTTTATTAACCTGATAACATATATCAGAACCAAAGCCTGAACCAGGCTGCAGCCCAGAGAACAGCATCTCTGCAGAGTGACTTTCAAGTGTTCGTTTTGAACTTTTCACGCCAATTTCGCAGTGTGTGGGGAGGCTCTGCCAAGGCAGCGAACACATCTGGTTAGCTCTTGGCAACTGGCAGCGAGTGTAAATGATGCAGAGCTTGCTTACACAGCACCCCAGGGTACATGTGTGAAGTGGGAGCAAGGCTTTGCTCTTATCTGAAACTGCTCAGGAGCTGCAAGTCCGTCTGCCAGGAGTGATAGTAAAATACTGTGGTATTTGGGTTTCTAAGCTTTACTGTGCAGCTAAAAGAGGTTTTGTTAAACTGACCACTGTATTTTATACACAGTTTGAAGTCTTTCAACGTCAGCTCATTATGCTGATGGGCAAAATACATTGAAAAGATTGAACGACCCTGCCCAAGAAAATTCTGATTTAGCTCTGCCTGACACTCAAGACAAAAAGCCTCCACACTGAGAGCAGAGTTTTGATGAGGGAGGATTGGTTACTATCTGTTGCAATGACCTATTAATCCTGTTCCTGTATTTTGAGACAGGTGTCTATGATTGTATCAGTATGTTTTTTTAAATGCTAGTTTTGGTAAAAAGAAGTCATTTAGAGTAAAGAGGCATGCTGACATACCCAAAACACTACAGCAGGATCTTACTTAAGAATGGACAGCTCACCAAGCCCAACAGACCACACTTTGGTGGCACTAGGGGACATCTTGAATTGTTCAGGAGTTTTTGGCCTTCAAACTGTCAGTGATTTTTTTTTTTTTATTATATGCTCTATAGCCAATCATGGGCAGTAACTGCTGAAGACTTTAACTTCAGTCTCTGACATGTTGTGTTCAGTGTCCTTTGCCTTCTCCACAATTACCACGTTTCTTACACTGACCTGTCAAAAAGACACTGCATTGAAAAAAGAAACTATCGTGGGGACTATGTAGCAAAAATATCCAGTTAACCAAATGATGATTATCTCTATAGGAAAATTATGCTTGTTTTAATGTCTGGCCATGTAATTTGCACAACAGGACAGTAACGAGTTCTTTGATAAGTGCTAAGGGACTGTTTATTGCTTAGATGGGACAGAAGCCCTGGGGGAGCATCAGGCATATAATGAATGATAAACAATTATCTTGTTAAGGAAAAAAGCCTCATAGGCTTCTTTAAAAGGATTCAACCATTGCGTTCCTCCATACAAAAATAAAAATTATCCTGGAAAGAAAAGATTTTCTTGCCAAAGTATTATTTGCCACTGAAACTCACAAGTCATGTGAAACCTCTCAAGATCTTGCAGCTGTCCTGTTTTATCCAGATGCAATTACTGTAGCAACTTCTCTTTGTCAATGATCTTACTCACAGTGTTACTTCATCACCAGTTTCCAAACTGGTAGATTCTGCTTTGAACAAAAACTTGAAGAGGTGTTTGAACACTGTGACACTCACACTTGGGGGCTTTCAGTCCTATTTCATGAATGACTTGGATTTTTGATCAGGGTGAACGAGGCTTTCCATGTATTCTTTTAACCCCTCCTCCGGCAGGGTGAGGGAAAGAGGAAGGCTTTGGAGGCATCTGTACTTTTGTGGGCTTGGTGCTTGGCAATTACCCCAGGCACCACTCCTGGTTAACAGGAGGTTCAGATTTCCCTGTGCTTCTACAGCTCAAATGCTTTCTATTCCTTCCACAGAAGTCTCTTTAGCATGCAGGAGCTGGTCGTTCCCAGTAGGAACAAAATAATATGCTGTTAGTAAAGCAAGGCCTGGCAATATCAGCCCTAAATATTAAACACGGCCTCCATGCAATCTGTATGCTTTAAACAGATAAAGTGCAGCTAAGGAACAGGCTATTTGATACTGCTTCCCCGATTTCTATTTTTTCCCCCACCCATTTCTCATCCTTTCAGGAAGAAAATTTTGAGGGTTTATTTTTGTGCCTTCAAATTGCTTGCTGTTGCAGTACACTGCTCTTCCTCCAGAGATAAAATGTCCTTGCCTTTTACATAGAATAAATCTATTTTTGACTGTAATATATTAAGAATAGCATGAAAAATAACCACGTCTATGCTCCAGGGATGTACAAAACTCCATGAGAAAGCAAGCAATTGGGACCCCAAGGGTAGCTGGTCTGAAGATGCTGTGAAACTGAGATGACATTTCCCTGTAGCTTAATATGAGGCTGAAAGAAAAGGGAGGGGGATAAGTATTTCTGCTAAACAAGGTCAAGGTGAATAAACTTCAAGGAACCCACACTAGGCTGCAGCTGTGGCAGGTGTCCAGCTGCTGCTGACCAAGTGGGCTGCCCAGTTGTGTGAGCTGAGCTCCCCGAGTCCAGAGGGAGAGGATCCAGCACCACAGAGCTACACCTGTGCCGTGCTGTCCAGACACTCCCCTCCCTGGGACAAGCTGGGCCATTTTGGGTGTGGGAAGCACAACTGTAATTCACTCTTCTTGTTTGTTTGTGTCTTTTAAAAACAAGCAAACTCCCTGATAATAGTACTGAGTCTTCTTTGCTCTGAGTGCAGGGACACCGTGTGAGTGCTGGGAGGGTTGGGGTAACACCCAACAGTGTGTGTGTGTGCAAATGAGGAGAGGCCAAGGGAAGTGGGGGGTAGAGGAGAGAGACTATCAAAGCTTGATTTAAGTTAATGGTATCTGTGTATCTGGCAAATGAGGGATATATTCTTTTTATGAACACTGTGCTATTGTTTTCCTACCTTGGTATTTGGTTGCTTGACCACTTGGTTTTGAATTAAGAAGGTGACGGATGGAAGGGGAATAAAACAATGGCAGAGATCAGGTACAAATGGAAAAACATGCCCTGGGGCCCTAAATAAAACACCAGAGGAGCTGTGAATTTCTCCAGTTAATTCCAGCCATGCTTCCAAACTGTTTATACCAGAGAACAAAGTCCAATAAGGGGAAGATGAAGAGGATAATAGTGGCAAGAAGTATCTGACAGCACTTCACTTTCCCAAGTCAGGAATAGACACTCTAGACTGATCAGAACATGTTTAAAACTAATAAGAAAAGAAAGTTTAATTAACCTGAAGCATAGACTATTTATTGTCTCATTGTTATTCTTTATTTTTGTGTTTAGAGAGAATTAATTAAATAAAAGAAAAAATACTTTGAAGATGCTGATTAGTGCTTCCAAATCATCTACTAGTCACAGGGCTATGGAAGATGAGGGCTTACAGGCTATAACCCATTTGGACCTGGTGTTTGATAGTTGACAGAGACACAGCTATGGCTATAATACAGCTGAAAGGGAGGATCACGATGTATCACTAAAGAAGTTCCCTTATGCTTCTATCAGGCCCTCATGTTCCAGCAGGTTTGACATTCTTTGTTTCAAATGAGGCTTATGACTGATTTTTTTTTAAACAGATCAAACAACAACAACAACCACCAAAAAAACCCAACAAAACAAACAAAACCCCCAACCAAATAGAAAAACCCCACTAAAAAAACCAAACCAAATCTGTTGATAGAAGAGACTCTGCAGGTGTGTAAGTCACTTACTAAAGAAATGTTTTTCTTACCCCTCCTCTTGAGTCATGCTTAGTTATATTGTCTATGTCACAGCATCATTACTTACAAGGTATGTGGGTGCTACTTGTCTCTTGTTATAAATACTGTGTATTTATAACAGTTTTCACTCCCTCCGTGAAAGCAAAGGCCGAGATTTGTAAAGGCACCTAATGTATCACTAACTACAGCCCAAAATTTTAGTTCCTATTCTGAAAATATGCAGGAGGTAAAAAAGGGCTACAAGAGATCTGAAAGAGTTACTGCAGCTTGTGAAGTCTTTTGGGGTAAAGAACATGCTCTTGATTAATTCACCACTCCCACTACCAGTGTCCCCCCTCCTGCCTGAGGAGCATCCCTGCTCTGTCTGCCCCAGGGCTGTGCCCTGCTCTGTGCCCCACTGTGGGGTGCACAGAACATCAGCCCTTCTGACCCAGGGGTTAAACCCTTGCACACACAGTAGGGTCTGGATGCAGGCCTGTGCTGTGCCTGCACCACCATGGCAGGGAGGATTCCATTGCTGGATTTCATTGCCAGTTGAAGCAGTTTTGTTTCACCCAGCCCCAGTCAGCTGATGCTCTGCTGCAGCTTTATGAGTCCAGCACAATACCAGATGGGAATGTTGCTTGTGCAAGTCCATAAAAGACCTAAGGGCATCCTTCCTTTCTGAGTAAGAGCTGCTGATAATATCACCATCCAAATGGTGCCTGCTCTGGTTTCTTTTAATTCATTTGAAGTATTATTTTTCCCCTACTAAAAGTTTGACAATTTCCTTAGAGACTTCCAACAGACAACCCCACTCTGACCTTGCTGAAACAAACCCCGCTTGCTGTTTGATTATAACCAGGATGGATATTGTAGAATCCACCTACAATGAGTTAGTTCAATGGTATAGTTGTAAATAAACTAATGGCGTTACAAGTTTAAAACAGAAAATAATTTTATTTTTAAATGTCATCTGCTTCTCCTGACTGACAAGAAAATGAGTAAATTCTTTTTCCTTGCAGTTTAGCAATTTTTTCCCCCTTTTTCAATAGAGAACAGATTAAGAATGTGCTATACTGAAATAGCTGCTCACACATGAGCCCTAGAGCTCTGCACACCTTTACAAGAAAAATCTAAATTCAGTATGTCAATACTTTTGATCCAGGGTGAAAACAATACTTTGGTTTCAGACTGAAAATGGTAGAAAATAATTTCTTAACAACAGCAAAGCTGAAACTGAAAAGACAAAAGTCATGAATACTTAGAAAGAAAAAAAAGGGTCTACTGTTTAGTGTTGTTCCCCAAAGAGGACAAGACTTCTAGAAGAGTCTTCATCTACTTATTGTTCTAAACAGTGCTTTACTGTTTGCCTGGTTATTAAAAAGAAAAAAACCAAACACCCCAAACACATTTTTACAGTTGCAGAATATTAGGCTGTGTAGAATCCTTGACTAATTTTTTTTTTTTTTTTTTTTCCCTCCCCTCTGTCCCTAGAGGAGGATTAGCTGCTGGGGAGATAGCCAACCCAGATTCTGAATGGAAAACTCCTGACCAAAGGAAAAATTAATGCTGGTCAATACAGCTGGGATTCATCACGCTCTCCATCTCTTACAAGTTTTTGTGCATCTGATTGGGGATTTACTGGTAGGAAGAACACACGTGCTGCCTCATGCCCCAGATGTGATCTATAACCTTGTTTAAGATGAAGCCTGATTTGGAGTTTATTATGTCCTTTGGGTGATCTGCTCTACACTGCTTGACTATAGTGTCAGGTCAAGCATCTGATCAAGATGCACAAAACACTAACAATGGAATATGTGATGACTTCCATCCCTGTGGAAGAAAAGACACAGACTGATACATATCTATCTATCCAATATGAACCAGACCACCTGCTGTATTCTCCAGACTTGTCCTCTGTAATCCTATCATAAAGGATGACCATTGTGAAAACCTTAGTCTAGGCTAATGAAAATATAAGCTGAGCCTTACAGTACCAGCAAAAGACTATTTCCTCTGGAAATATAGAAAACTTGGGAATGTAGATCTGCAGGTCAATTCTGCTCCTCCTTGGTTCAAAATCTGCATTAACAATATCTGCCAAAACTTTTGGTGTCTTTATGTCTTATGGCAATGAAAGAAAAATCCTGAGTTTACACTGGAAAAAAAAAAAGGAAGAGAAACTGGACTACGAACAATAGTTTCCTTGTTATGGGTTTAAATTAAATTACTAAGCATGGCACCAATACCCTCACAGTGAGGTAACTGACCCAAGCAGCGTAAATAATATCTGACAGCCAGAGCTCCTGTAGAGGATAAATGCTAGTGAAGATAATCTGGTTTTGCACTTTTAGCTTGTTCATTGTGTGTATACATACTGCAAAACACATCATGCCAGGAGGAATATCCCGATAACAGGGATGCTTTTGCTGCCATCAGGGAGTTTATAATAACAGTTTAACAGCAGCAGCTGTAACCACCCTTGGCGCAGAAGTCCACTCGGAGAGCAACTCTTTATTTCAGGAAAGCAGAAATGGAAAAGATGCTGGAAAAATACTGAAATGGTCAAGACAGTTCTTAGAAGGTCTGTTTCATTATTTTGAGGCATGTGAGTAACAGCAATGTGTTGTGTGGGGTATATATATATATGTATGTATATATGTATGTATGTATGTATCCTCATTATATAACATTGCAGCTATTATGAGTCAGGATCGAATTTACAGAGGAAAAAAAAAGCAAAAATCACTGCCTTTATGTTACCTAAAGAAAACCCTGAAAGGACAAGCCTCAACAACAAACATGCCATCCCTCGTGGTCTCCGTTCTGTGAAATTTCTGAGCACATTTGTACTGAGTTGATTTGTGATGTATACCACATATATACTGAAAGTATCCAGCTGAATATCCAGGGTGATGCAAAAATGTAACTTCTGAATACAACAAATGTAACCTCTGAACACAACAAATGTAACTTCTGAACACAACGGTCTCTAGAGAGAGACTCCAAAAGTCCTGAATCAGGTCCAGCCTGATACTAAGAGAAAGAAATGCAGCACAACACACATGTTGTTATCACCTCACTGTTCCAAATGCCAGCAGAACTGCTGCCTTTGTATCTGGTTATTGGTAATAGAAAAATAGACAATTCCACACTGCTGATGAAAAACTGTGCTTAAGAACAAAAATTCATTTCACCAAAACAACCACTACTTCTGAAGGGAATTTGGTCAGCGTTGCTGTTTCTTAATCTCCAGTATGAATTTTTAGTGTCTGTGATACATGCTGAAGAAGCAGAGTCACTACCAACTTACTTGTCCTTCTGGAGCCATTCTAAGCATAGACAGCTTCTTGAGGCTGATCTAGAAAGTACAAAGGTGAGTTTAGACCCTTCTTATCTCTCCTGGATTTGACATGGTATTCAAAGAGTGAACAGCCTGTGGAACTTTCTCAGATAGACTAGCAGGCACCTGAGGGGGAATACTACTTAGTTTCCTCTCACTGCTTTGTAGGACTTGGTAAATCCTTCTTTCCTAGAGAATTAATCTTGCATGTCTTAGTCCTGCTCTAAGGCTCTGCTGGGTTCTTTCTGCCTGAAGAAGCATGAAAAAATCCACTTCTTGCTCAGCTCTCATCACTCCTGTAGGAAAAAAACGGATTCTGCCCAATCCTATGTTTCCCATTCAACTTTTTCTACAATGAAGAAAAATGTAAATTCCTTTCTTGAAGTGAGACTTGAACAGTTGTGGCATGTCTGATGTCCACAGAGAGGAGTTTCTCAGGCAGGGATGGGCCAGGTCACTTGGACCCCAGTGCTGGTAACTGGTCCTATTCCCTTTAGCAGGTGGGTCTAACAACCCCTATCACATGCTTGTCTACAGAAATAAGACTCCTATGCTCATGCATTTTGTAGGGTTCAGATTTTCCTGCAACAAGGTCTATCTGTAGTTCCTGCTCTGTGCTTTTGCAGTTGCCATAGCATAACCCAGGGGCATCCACATCTAATTACACAAGGAATGAGCAGAAAGCAATCACTGCTGCAGAGAGCCTTTGATCAAATGAGACATTTCTATGCTTTTAAATAGAGACTGGAGTCTTTAAAAGGAATGACTGTATGCATGTCATTCATTCTTGTTATTTCTTATACTAAAATAATCTTGAGGTTCCTGTGGGTTTGCATCACAGAGCCTAGACAGTGATGATCCAGTGTTTGTGCTCTGAACATGGGTATTGCTCACAGGGAATGAACTGGTAGCAGGAGCATTTAAATAAACTCTATCATCAAGCTAAGTGATACTCTAAAATAATTGTTTTACTTTTACCAACAGTCATTATTAATTTAATGAGGTTTCCCAGGATGATTTAAGCCAAAAGAGAGAACCTTTGCAGTCCTCCCCATAGAGACATCACACATTATATATTCAACAGGAAAGGTCTGGAAGAGAAGCCCTTTTGTTTATTCTTATTTCGTTTTAACTAATGCTAATCTGAGCTGCTAGTGTCATGCTGTTAAGCCCTACACTTCAATATGTTTGAAGCTTTCCTTGGCAAATAACTGAGCAGCAATTTAGCTCAGCAGGCCTCACCTTAGTGGAGCTGGTTTTGCTGCCAAACTCAAGAGCTGGCCTGCTTTTCTTTTATCTTTATTTTTTTTTCTTTTTCCCACCCAAGCCTATTCAAATAGTTTCTTTTGCAGCAATCTGCTCTCTTCCTCTGGGCCTGATGCTGTTGCTGAGGTCCCCTTGGCACAATGTTGGCTTTCCAGCTGCCTTTGCCTTTGCTCATGTGCGTTTCTTCAGCTCCTGGCAGCCCTGGGCCCTCCCTAGTGACAAGTCTCTCAAGGTTTGTTGCAGGAGCAATGCTACCAGCATCACCCATCAGCCAGCTGTCCGTCCTTTTCTCAAGCTCAAAGCCAGGTGATGATTTACCTCTCGCTACTTTTCAATATTTTCTCCCCAAATATTAAATACTCTCATGCTTACAGAGAAAACACATGCAGAAGCTTTACCCTTTCAGCAGGCTTAACAACCATCCCTCCAATGCAAAATATGCTTGTGATAAAACTGCGTTTTCCTGTGGCAAGTGGACACCCCAGTGAGCCCTGCCAGACCTGCTTCCCACTCTGTGAACTCTCACTGAGTGCAGCCCAGTGGTGACAGCATAATGTTGCTTCAGTGGACATTTATTTGACTTTAATATACACAGAAATTGCTCGTGGAAAGCTTTTATTGGCGAAATAAAACTCCAAATACCAGAACTCTGTCTCTTTTATAGGGAGATAGAGCCTAGAAATCCAAGCAGCATGTTGGAGTTTGCACGATTTCTGACAAATTGGACAGTGGGGTAAAAATAAGACAGTCAGCTGTCATTGCCTGTGCTCTGGTCCCGTGTTCATGTTCAGGGCTGGCTGATGCATTTTCTTCCTGGAACTTGCACAGAGGATACATCATCCTAAGACAGTAGCTGAGGAGAGCTTTGTATCCTGTGACTTTTAGTGAAGTGAGGCTATTAATGCTACGAACACAAGTTATAAATGTGATAATATGCCACAATGTATTCAGGGCAGCACTGATTTTCTTAATCTAGGCAGTTGTAATAATGATACAGCTTTGTAAACTGGTCAAATGGAACCTGATAAATCTCATTAACATTGTGATGAGTATGGTCCATAAAATTCTAGAGATGCTTGACAATTCTACAGCAATCTGCTTTATTCCAGAATAAAAATCAGAGCAACACCATAAAGGCAATGTAGCATATTTCAGTATTTTAAAAGCGTACACTTGGATGTCTTAATTTGGATATGCCTGTAATGGCTTCTTCTAGTGTAATTTAATTACTTTCTTATTTTATATTTACATATAAAAGCTCTTTATTTTACAATCAATGAAGCTATATGCATTTGGAGGCACCTCTATCCTTCATTTTCTTTCAAAAGAGAAATTTACAAAAATTGAAATAAATGACCAAGATGTTGTGGTAACAAAAGTTACCTGGATATCTGCTCGGATGAGCTACAGAAAACAAAATGTTTAAAGAAAGTACTTGTCCTTTTTTTCTTTACAAAGGTAAAGAAAATGCTACCTTGTGGAGGAACGTTTGCTGTGTCAGGATCTGTCTCTGAAATA
This sequence comes from Pipra filicauda, assembly GCF_003945595.2. Lineage (NCBI taxonomy): Eukaryota > Metazoa > Chordata > Aves > Passeriformes > Pipridae > Pipra > Pipra filicauda. Next base: position 2,773,918 of record NW_024104976.1, on the reverse strand, counting down.
CCTGTAGATCTTAAGGTTGCATATGAACAAGAAAATTATACCTACAGAATTCTTCTGCTATATTCACAGTTTCATAAAAGAAAGTCTTTACTGATATCAGCAATGATGGCCTCAACTGGCCATGTAAAATTATGATGTCATGTATGATGACACGGAACTTATTTTTCCATGATGTACTTAGGTTTGACTCCAACCATTTGTCATCCAGAACTGACTTAATATCCAGCAGGTTCTCTTTCCTAATTCTTTTAGAGAATTTTAAAGGGGGCATATTCCAATCAGCCATAATTCTTTTGATTCCCTACATTATGTTTCTCAGGATGTATTGTCTCTGTACAGGATATTTGGTGTTATCATCCTGATTTTCCACAGCTACCAGAGCATAATCATGCATTGCACAGTGGCTCCTGTCTGAATTAATGTTCTGAATTCAGAAATTATGTCTTTGTCATGCTCAGGCTCTCATCCTCCACACTGGGGACTGAATCAGTAAATGAAGAGAAGGGCTATTTTCCAATTTCTTTTAGTTATGTTTATTTTTCACTATGACAACTTCTCAAACAGAGAACAAGCTGAAATATTCCTGTATCTGTTCTTGCCTCATTCCTCCTTTTTTTTTTTTTTTTGCCACACAATAATACACATCATCTGGAACATGGGAATATAAATTACTTGTGTCAATGGCTAGATTTAGGAGTGTCTTTTAGTGGCATTATCTTTCCTGTACCTTCAGAAGTGAAGAGACAACAGGCACAGGTCACCAAAACATTAAATGAAAAAACAGCTTCAGAGATAGGAATGAAGAAATGTGTGCAGTGGATGATTAAAAACCCCCAAAGTTTTGAAATAGAATAGGCTAATTCTACCAAGCTCTCATGATTTATAAGATCTCTGATACTCTTAGTTCTATATCATTGCATTGGCTAGTGAATGTGTTAAATATGGGCAATTATAATCACACTCTGTTCTTCAAGTCCTGCTTCTGTAATCTTTTCCCCTTTCTTTGTTATACAAGAAAAATGGACTTTCATCTTCAAAGTTTTATGTGGAACCTTTAAAAGATTCAGTGAGAAAAGTTTCCTCTGATTCCTTGCAGAGTTTGCAACACAACATTGCAGCAGACTCATGAATGAGTTCCAGAGAGTAAAGCTGCTCTGTCTGCTTTCCCTCCTTGAGATGTGCAGAAATAATCGGAACTATCGAGCTGGTAGGCAGAGCAAAGTAACACTTTTGAAGCAGTAACTAACTGTGAGTGGTTGGCAACACCAGCAAAGCCACTTCCACGTAAAAATATAAAATCCTTATCCTTTGAACAGCTGCAATAATGAGCCTTTTCTCCTCGGTTAGTCCTGACTAACCCACTGAAGTGGGAAGAAAGTGAATGAAAAGCCGTTTCATTCTCCATTGCCAGAGAACAGCTCTCAAAACAGTGCTTTTCAGCTGTACCCTGGTTAGAATGGCTGGAGGCTCAGGGGACTCCCCGTTGCCAGCCTTGGCACCTCGCTGATTTTCAGCACTATTTGTTACTTTTTTTAAACCCAAAGCAAGTTGAAACTAATGAAAACATGCTTCTTTAACAGCCAGGGATTTCACAGCCAAGCCCTGCTTAAACTTATTAATGTAAATAGCTTTGTCATTTTATAGGTTAGGTTCTGAGTTAAATGAAGAGACATTACTGGGAAATTGAATTAAAAAAATATCGATTTTCACATCTCCTCATATCTTTCCAAATATGTCCTAAATTTTTGCCTGTGCTAAGGTAACCCTGTTCATGCAATCTAATGTTTAATAGCCATATTGAATAATATCCCAAAGATGAGTCACAGTATGGCTGAAATTTGCACTGAAGTCATAGAAAAACATAACCCCTGAATCAAAAATAATTTGTGGTCTTTCCTATATCCTCTGTCCCAAGGTAAAGAACCAGGCTCTGAAACTGTTTGCTCTTCTTTAAAATAAGAAGGTAAATCCTCTGGTGTAAATCCTGGCAAAGTGTACACCTGCACTGACAAACTTGTGCAGTTCTATACCTGGTCAGGGAGCACTCTCCTCAACAGATTTAGTTTTAATAGGTTGACTGAAGAACAATAACCACTCTGCACCTAATGAGACTTAAGCCTGAACAAATACAAATATTATGGCTGTTATCTACTTATGCAATGGAGAACAGGGAAAAGCATAAGTTATGGGCTATCTCTAGAGTTAATGTAAGCTGGCAATGTTGTTATTATTAAGCTATTTTGATGGAAAATGTTGGCTGGTTGAAATATTGTTGGAAACGCATGTATTTTTTTCTAAAATTCCATATGATTTCCTGTCAATCTCCCAGGCTGTCAGACAGCCCTTTCTTTTTGTGTCTGCCATTTTAATTAGCTTTGCTGCACAGATTTTGGCTGAAAAAAGTGAGTTGTTCCTTTTGTGCAATAGGGAATCCAACTCAATGCTCCTGCTCAAATTAACTGAGCTGATTGTCTTGTAGACAAAAAACCTCAAAACCCTCGGTCTTGTAGACTCAGTGTCTTTTTGGAAAAAACAAACAAACAAAAAAATAAAAAAGACACAGCAGAAAAATGTATATATATATATATGCATACATATGTATACACACACATGTATTTTTAAATTTTCTCAGATAATTTTTCATTCTTTATGACAACGCAGCAGCACTGGATTTTGTAGTGTCAACGCTGCCTTTTAATCAGGTCTAATCTTGCATATGCTTATGTAGATTTCCCTAATGATATTGCAATTTCATCTCTGTGACACCATAGGACTGACAATATCAATTATTTCAGCATTTGTTATTACCTACTGTCCAAAGCCTTTGTCATTTCATAGGATACCAAATGCATTTATTGTGATACTCTACTTCTAAAATATACAACGGAAAAATTATTGTTGTCACAAAACGTTCTAAATGTATGAGGGGTGAAGGGAGCAACCTTATTTCTCACATGTCCTGAAGGGTTAAATCACATACTTTGGGACCACTGTTGCTTATTAAAAAATTATTTATGACTTGAATTGTATCACTTCTAAATATATAAAGAGTTGGGATGGCTTCCAGCAATTACTAAAGAAGCCAGCCAAGTGATGCTTTCCAATTAAACCAGGCTGGGTTGTTTTTTTTAACTTCTCAGTGTCCTGTGTTCTGTCTCCTGTTTTTTCATGATGGAAATAGATAATGTATTAACCCCATACAACTGAAGTCTCACACTTCTCCTCTTTGGTGTCCTTTCATGTGATGTTGATCAGTAGGAGTCTCTCTGCAGGTTCTCACTACATGAAAGGTTCCTTTCTTGTCCATTAAAGTGCTGCTAGTGCTGCTTAACTTCTTGCTTTTCTTTAGGACTCGTTCTTATACAAAGCTTCAAAGCTTATAACATCTGATGGCTTATTTATATTTGCATTGTTCAATCTTTGATAATGATGGTGTTAAAAAACCTGCAGGAAAGAGTGCAGAGCCAAAAACATTGACTTCCATGGTAGTGCCTGTGTTGTTCAGGTTATGCAAAGAGACGGATGAAAGTCCATGGCCTAATTTATTAGCAGGGAAATAAAGAGAGATTAATTAAAAAAAAAAGAGAAAACAAAAGAACAAAAAAGTCCACTAAACCATAAGGCACTCCCTTCCCTACTCATATGTGATGAAACTCAGATGTTTAGAGCGAGGTTGTGCACCACTGCTCATGTGCTGTATCACACTGGTACCAGCTCTTGAGAGAGGAAACATTTCACAGCTCTCTACAGAGGATTGAGTTTATTTCCTGGCTAAAGCATATTAAAGAAACTTACATATCCAGGCTGAGTCCTAGCCTCTAGACCTGGGGGGTGTACCCAGACCAGAGCAGCCCATAACATTTTTGCAAGATGTCAGTGAAAAAGGTAAATATGAAAACCTACTCAAGTCTCCAGAAGCTTAAACTTACTGTATAAGCACTCTGAATTGAAGAAAGGTTAAGTAATCTGCAAAATTAAACAAAACATTGAAAACAGTGCAGTAGACTATTGAGTGCTTATTCCTTGGCAGATGAGGCTTTCCATAGCTGGCTACAGTCACCATTGCTGGAGTTCACTTTGTTCTGTGCTGAAGAAATATGTCAGCTCCAGAGTACATAGGACCTGCCTTTATTGCTGGGGTTGGAAGTTTGCCACTCGAAGATCTAATCAGGATTATTTATTTTTTCTAGCACTTCGGAGTAGATAACACAAGCTCATTTGTGTATCTGGCATATTTATTTAGCTCTGTTACAGGTTCATCTGGTTGCCGATGATCATATATGAGATTTAAATAAAGGTTTCTCCTCCATTACTGCTGGAAAATGAAGCCAGCTTGTGTAACTTGGAAAAATGGTTTAAAATGATGGAAATTATTCTTGTACAAGGAAGACAGAAATAGCCCAACACAAGCGTATTCCACAGTTGCCAGTTGAAACAGCAGCCTATTCTGTGCTGCGCCTTTCACTGATTCATTTCTAGGGTTGTTCTCTAAAAAGAATCCACAGTTAGGCTGAACTGCTGCTTTCTGTCAAGTGGAAACCGAGTGGCTGTTTCGTAGCCTTTTTCCAAAAGCTCCTTTTGAAAGCTGAAACACTGGAGCACAGAGATCTGCCAGAGCCTGCCACTGGGAATGCGGGAATGCAATCCTTGCCTAGTGTCTGTAGGTCCTGCCAGCTCCTCCCTTTCTGCTGGGACAATTCAGATGTTGTAATAGTGGCTATTGCTACCCATGCCATACGTAGGAGTTTCAGCCAGAGGATTTGTGAAGCCAAATCCGTTTGTCACACGTCCACATCTCCACCAGCCTTTACAAGAACATCCCAGAAACAACATTAAGCAGTCCTGGGACTTGCAGGGAGAGTGTGGCTTGACACACACCTTCCTTCCTACAGACTGGGATTATCCTGCCATGCTGCTCTGTGTGACTCTATACTACAGGGATTGGCACTTACAGACCTATCTACTGCTTTCAATAAAGGTTTCTTTGGGTTGGTTACAGGACCTCAAGTTTTCTGGGCACAGAACTACCACCTAAATTGATGCTTTTAGGACACTGCAACCATCTCGACGTGGGAGACCATACAATGGCTGTTCTTGCTGAGACTGACAGAATTAAGCCTTGGGTAGGGGGAGGACAGTTTCTGACCATGTGCAGAATATCCCTGCATTTCCTTTACACTGCAGATGGGCAGCCAGGACCCTGGCTGCTCCTGGTCAATGCAGTTCTTACTCTGGCAGTCCTGAGGAGCAAGCCAGGAGAGAGGTGGTCTGTGAGGCATTAGCCAAAGAGCGCTCATGAGACAGTGGATCAGTTTGTCATTATTATAGTTGAGCTATTCCAACTCATGGTTAGTTTTATTCACAACCTAATCTCATAAAAAATAATTTAAAGCCACTCTGCTAGGCCCAGGTAGGGCTGTCAGTCCCTCAAGTAACATTCCTTATAATCAAATGATGCATTAGATTTGGGAATCGACAACAAAACTCACCATTTCACTGAGTTACACCACACCTCGCTACATTTTCAAAACAACATTCAAAGATTAACGGCACTATAAAATAGGTATTTATGTACTTTAAACACATAACCTTAAACAGATTGTGGAATGTGCACTGTGCTTTTCAAAACTGCATTCTCTCAAGCCAGCAAGCTTCTATGAAACTCTTACCAACCATGATCAACCATGGACAACCTTTTATGGCTCGAATTGAAGATTCTCTTCATATTTTATTATCTGGGGGTAATAGGATATACAAGGAATCCCTGAAAAACTCTTCTTAAGGCCCACATAAGCCCTTAGCAGTATATAGACTTTAGGTCCTTACTGAAGTGTATCTTATGGACATCTTTTTTACCCATATGAATTTCAGCCAGAGCTGGGATGGACAGAGGAAAGAGTGGGAGAAGGGAAAGTCTTACCCCGCTTTCCCCCCCAGTTCTGCTCAGTTCATTCATTTCACTATGTGCCCATGTCTGTACAGTGTATTTTCCTCTACCAGGTCAGGCTGCATCCATCCCTGATCATACACTTTAGCTTCTTTATGCCCCTGGGACAATCGTTCATCTCACTTCCAAAATAGCACTGAGTGCTCCAAAAATTACCATGGCTTCTCTTTTGGGACACAGACAATGTGGCCTCTGTCAAAGTGTTTATTTATAATACATCTTAAAAGGCCTCTGACATCCCAGTCAGTAGTAAAATGAAATAAACATTGATTTCTTACAAGATGTATGAATCTTTTTACCATTAGGGAGAGGAAGGAAAATAGAGGCTTTACAGACTATCAGAGTAATAACTTTTGAATCTTTGGAAATAGCAATGCATGCACAAAAATAGTTGTATATTTAACAAAAAAGGATCTAAAACATATTTTCTATATTTTTATAATCTGAAAGCTCTCAAAGCATACTGAACACAAGTATCTTTTTGTTTGCAGAGTATATTCTGCTTAATAAACCATCCACACAAAGCATTTTGGCTCTTACAAATAACCACTAAAATGAAGGCTGTCTAACAGAGCATAGATCTAGATGGTTATTAATGTTAACACTTAGCACCTACATAGTCTGTGAGAATCTTGCTCAGTGAGGTCCATTGCATTTGTGTTACATGTCTCCCTATAACATCCGTATTTGGAAAAGAAATAGGAAAAGACACTGAAGCAAATTATTCTTTTCCTCTCCAAGCAGAACTTAGGAAAATGGTATATCATATAAATTTGTGCAGAGGAAAAAACTGCTTTCACAGCAATCAGTTTTTGAGGTATTTAAAATTCTCTTACTTGACTCAGTTAAAAAGCAGTATTACTGCTACCTCAAATTTGCTAGAAAGAGAATGACAGATCTGTCCTGAGTTTCGAATAGCAGACACTTGTTCATTGTTCTTTCCTAATGAAATACCAAATTTTCACTCACGTTTGGAAATCAAATGACAAAATCCTTTGACTACAGCTGTGTACAACAAAGGCACTAATTAGAAATTTCCCTGGCAAATGACACAGCCAAGACTTATTTCTGTTCAAGACCATAATATTTACACCTATTAGGGTAAATCAGAAATGCAGAAGAAAAGGATAATCAGCTATCTTTGTGCAACCTAAACATTTTTACTCCCAAATAACTTGTACCTGGTCCTTTTTTTCTAATTTCCATATAAAAAGTATACCTTCAAATTTTCTAAAAAATCCTGGTAGCATCTTCTACTTCCTACCTTCTCCTGGGCTGCAAACCTCGTCCTCCTGTACGTTATCCATGTCAGAAAACAAATCCCTTTTGTTAGAATTTATCCAATCACATCACCTTTTTTTTTGTACCCATCAGATTTCACACTCAAGCTGAGAATTTTCATTAAGGTCTGCAAAAGGACAGATTTTGGGACACAGCTAATCACGACTCCTTTATTCTACCCAAGTAGCACAAAACATTCTCGGAAATGTAAACTTTCCAAACCTTTTTGCCATTTGAACATTTTGATTTGGAAGGAATCATCCGTTTGTCAGTTGTGTTGGTTTGTGTTTTTAAATTTAAACTGTATCTCTTTCTTCTCCTGGTAGGAATCCCATTTCACACGTAGGCTAATTAACTACAATTTAGACTGAAGTAGGAATGATTGCTCTGCTGTAATGCTGCTGTTTCTTAGCAACCGTGAAAGATATGGTAAAGGGTGTGAAACAGAGACCCAAATAACATCATTTCCAGACTGAGAACTTCCACCTAGACTAACCTACCAGTGGGACAGTAAATTAATTTTAAATTTCCATTTGCCTACTCCTGTGCTATGTCTCTTGCAGGCTCTAACAGTGTGATTTTTGCAGTGCGAGATGGCACTTAAGCATTTAACTTCCCCAGAGCTGATGATACCTGCTATCTAATCCAAAAAAAACTTGTAAAATTTCATTAGAAAAATATTTTCCTGCATCCTTCCCACATAATGACTTATGTCTAGCACTAATTCCTCACTTGATGGGTGTTTTACCAAAGTAAAACTGCAAGATTAGGCCTTGCTTCAGTGTTACATAATAAACAAAAATTTATTTTATTAATAGCAAATTGGTAATGTTTTTTCTACATAATGCTCATAAGGTATTTTGAGCATTTATATTGCCTTACTCTTATTTGAAGATACTTATTTCATCTATTAACCAACTTTACACTGCAAGACAAACAATGCTGTCGCTGATTTTCAAAAATATTGACAATTTAAAAAACAGTCTGACAGCTGAAAGTCCAATTAAAAAATAGAATTCCTTTAATACTTGCTGGATCTTTTTATGACTTGCTCTGTAGTTCTGCTCAGCTATTGCTATTTGCATATAATGTCAATAGTGCAGATTTAATTTTTATTCTGGAAGAAATGGCAGATTGGTCTCTGTGATCCTATTAATATTCTGCATTTTGAGCACAGGAATGACTGAAGTGGAAGACCAAAAAAGTTTAAAGTACCAAAGTGGGGATAAAAATTAATGGCTCAAAATAAGAAAAATTGTGTAGTCACATTTTGGTCTATGCATCTGAGACAGACAGAACGTGCAGTCATGGGACACACACATGGTAACACGGCTTCTTCTCCCAGCCCCTGGGAGCTGGGAAAGCCCCAGCTGGAAGGGATGGAGGTCTGCCTAAGTACTGGCAGTCTCATGGGTAACCTGAGGGTCACAACCCCAACCAGGATGCAGAATTCCTATGTCTGCACCTCCACTGTACAGGCCAGCGCTGTAGCCTGTCATGGCCAACGCATCTGGCACAAAGGAAGAACAGTGGTGCCAGGAGGCAACGTGCTCATCTGCCAGCCTTTCTGCAGTGGGACCTTCCTGGGAGAGCGCCGCCCCAGCCAAAGCACGTTGCTGCTGTCTCACCTGTAGCACCAGGTGCTCCTCATCAGTGGGGAAAGGGCTGCACTGACCAGCTTCACCTGGTGCTTAAAAGGGGAGAGAGGCAGAGCAGGGCGTGCTGTTCGCTGCAGGGCAGTGTGCAGGAGAAGGAGCTGCAGGAGGCTGGAACGTGGGACACGCGACTTGCAAGGTGAGTGTGCGGCTCCTTGGTACTGCTGACATGCCTTCTTGCCTGGGAGAGCTTGGGGCTGTTTGTTGTTGGAGGCTGCAAGGAATTGTTCTGCTGGTATCACAATGTACTCTGTTCTCCTCTGGGCTTTTGCTGCAGTGAGACATTGCACCTGCAGGCCCCTGGTACTATTGCAGGCTGCACAGAACAGTCCCCAAGTGGGACCAAGGCTCCTTCCAGCCCAGCACACAATCTCTGTGGGAGGCAGTAGATTTTTTGTGGCACTATTGGCTCTGCATAGGGTAGAGGTTTTGTGGTCCTTTTTGTTGCTCTGGTAGCAGGCACAGGTGGAATACGGGTTTATCTGGATGGTTACTACAGTTTTGTTTTGTTTCATCATCTCATGGAACTGAGAATGGATCCAGCTACTTGTACAGGTTGTTGATTTTTTTGCTGAAAGAAGCTAAACGTAAACATTTGACACTGTAATTCTTTAGTGATAAACTTATAGGGGTGTCTGGCAGGGCATTTGGCAAAGTCCTGCATGAACCAAGGAATCAACTCTGCTGGCACTATGTGTGGGAACACATCCACCAGCCTGCTTGACTATGGATTTAAAGGAGATCTCTTTACTCTGTGACTTTAGAAGTAAGGTTAGTTTGGCAGTGTTTGGATTTTTGCTTGTTTAGGTTGTGTGATTTTCTGGGTTTGTTTGGTTGGTTTTTGTGTTTTGTTTTGGGTTTCTTTTTCCCTTCTGATTGCTTTGTTGGTCTTTTTTTAAAGTAGAGATATTCTTTAGTAGTCTGAAAGAAAGAGAGGAAAGTGTTGAGTTAACTACTATAAGTATGTGCTCCGTGCTCAAGAGGTGTTCACAGAAATGGTGTTTTCTTGCAGTGCAAGTTCACATGGTCCTTGGGAATACTATTCCATTATATTTTAGCTGCTTTTGTTGAGGTATTTTATTTTCATCAAAGAGAGCAATGAATGTGTAACTCCTTTAATATTCAAATGAATATCATCAAGCCCTGATTAGTTTATTTCTGGCAGCAGCACAGCTAAACATTATGCCAGTTGCTTTGTCTGGTAGTTTTGTTCATGCATTGTACTTCAGTAATTTTGCTCTGATGTGCTTTCCTTACACAGCTCAGAGTGACTCTGTAGCACATTCCCTGAGAGGAAAAATGACTTTTCCTTTGTCTTCTCTGTAGACAATAAAACTTTAGAAAACTCTTTTTCCCCCCTCCTTCAGTTGGCTTAGATTTTTCCAGGGAAAAGTTATAGCACTATGAAAAAAGGAGTAAAGCTAACTATAATTCATAGGTTCTAACGTGTTTTTTTTTTTTTTTCTGGTTAAAAATCAGATTCCTAAGACAAATGGTTTGTTTAGTCTATCTTATGTCACCTCAGGAACAGTTCTACTTTAGTAAGACTTTTATATCTCTGCTATATATGGCTTTGTTATACCAAGATTAAAATCAAAAGTCCAGATGTTTAATGTATAAAATTACATTGTCTGGTTTGACAGAAAGTGAATCTGGTCCTTAGCAACTGCACTTGGTATTAATTCATCTCCTGGCCTCACTGCACTGTTCAGCTGTAAAACAATGTGTAATCAGTCTGTAGGCTGGGAGTAGAGGGTGTACTTTTAATTGAAATCCACATTCCTTTTTTCCAAGTGTAATTTACACCCACAAAGTGCTTCTAGTGGGTATTAGGCAAGTTGTGTCTACAGCCATCTCTGGGAGATAGTTGTATTTCAGTATAATTTAAGAGGAGGAAGTTTGCCATTAGGTGTCAATAACGGCTAGTGGCTATATGATGTGTAAATACAAATGTTACTGACAGACCTCCAAGTATAATTTGCTGATGATTTGGACTGGCTCTTTTTCTGCTTTAAAGCCAGTTGGCACAGAAGGTGACTGCACCTGGAGGAACATTAGCTCCCGGAGAGGCAGGGCAGTGCACAGTCTGCAGAGCAGCAACTGCTGTAGCAATTAAGGATCAGTAACACCTGAGGTGATGCTGGGAGGAATCCGTCTGAATTGAATCCAGGGAGATGAGAATGGATTGTGAAAGTGATCTGACGGCACAAAGTACACGCAGGTGCTGGGCCCTGATCGTGTGGTTTAACACGGTCTATGGTTTTTGTCCTGCTGCAGAGAGGAGGGATAAGGATATTTAAGTGGTTTTCTGTCATTTTTTTCAGCTGCATTTTTACGAGCCCCTGCAACTGAACTGTCTGCATTTACACTTTGGAAAGCAATGTTTGTGTTAAAAATGACCAGCAACTTGGTGATTAGGTAACTGATGAATGAACAAGGCTCAGAAGCTCTAAAGCTGCAGCTGGCAAGGGGTGTTTGGCCAATGTTAGGATCGGAGGGGGGCTGCTTACGCAGGTATTAATTGAAGTAATGGCACTCTCCAGAAAGATTGGAGGCTCTGTCTAAAAGACTGTCAGTATTCACAATGAGGTGGAGTTGAGGACAGAGTTTTGGCAAAGGTTATTCTGTCCACGTGGAAAGTGAAGTCAGGTTTGGTGTAGAAAGTTGGTTTGTGTTTTTTTTTGTTTTGCCTTTTTTTTTTTTTTTTTTACATCACTGAGCTAAGCTTCAAATTGCTGTGTATTGTTTCAGTGTCATAGAAACCTGGAGTTGAAGGAACAAACTTTATATCAATCATCTAATCCATTCCTTTCCCTGAGAGAAGACTAGCAGGCTAGAAGAGATGCTTGTCTGATCTATTTCTAATGAAACATTCTTTTGTAGTCTAATGCAGTGCTTGCAACTCTGACAGAAAGATTTTCCTAATGTCAGGCTAAATCTCCTTGGCTGCAAATATGCTGAGCACTTCTTGTTCTGTCTCCAGCAGACATCGATCCCTGTGTGCAGTAACAGAGTTTAGCATTCTTCCAGGATGTGTGTGTGCAGAAAACATTGTTCTGCTGTGATCTATTTTCTAGATTAAATATACTGATCTTGAGAAGTGAGAGAATGACAACAACATCCACTACAGCTGTTTACTAGTAAATATTCAACCTGTGTTTCTACAGACAAGATGACTGTCAGAGCTTTCTTAATGAAAAACTGTGCCTTGGATGGACCCGATTTTGGAGTTTGTTATATTTCAGACCATGTTTCATTTGGCTTTTTAGAATTTGAGGGTTAGTGACAGGTTACCAGTCCTTGTCACCTTTGAACAGGACATTATTTCTTCCACTGAGACAAAGCAACATAGGGCAGATGGTTTAAAAGCACAAATTCACACCCTAGAAAGCCAGCTTCCTGCAGAGAAGTCTTAACAGACAGGATTGGAAAGTGTCCATGTTCCTTGGCCTGCACACAAGCTATCTTGGCAGTGAGCAACCTCTTGAAAAGATTAAGGTGTAGGTGGGTTATATATGTAAAGTCCACACAAACTGTTTTATGTGCAAGAACTGAAACTTGGGGGTATAAGGCAAAGTGACTCTATGTGCTGTGAGGAATACTTTTCACTCTGTGAATAACAGTAGGGTTCTTAGGGATGCTGCCTTTCACCATGGTGTGTGTATGATGGTTATGCAAGAAAGTCTGAGTCCTATCACTTGATCAGGATATCTTTTTGTGCTTGATCCCACCACTGTATTTTGAAAGACTTCTCTTGAAAAATATGCCAGCAGTCATAAACAGGTTAATTCTGCCAAAGTTTTTTTTTCTGGTAAATTCTCCTTGGGTGAAACGCTTTCCTCGTTTCAGTAAGAATATATTGAAGGGAAAAGCAAAACAAAGCTACACATGATAATTTCAAACCGTGGGGTCTATTTTTATTCCAAACATATTTTCACTGCCAGAAAGCTAAACAGTTGGAATCAGAAGCAAATGGAAAATGGAGGAGAAAACATAAGTATGTTCTCTTTAGATGAATTGCTATAAATATGAGTTTTCTAGTCTTGTTTGTAATATTCCTTTGTTGCCTTATGATATGCAGTAGCACTGCTTATTGAAAAAAATAATTGCAGTCATCTGTTTAATATGACAAAAAGTTGTGTGCATTTAAGATAAATTAGTGCTCAAACTGAAGTCTTTTTCATAAAATACAGACTTTTGAAAGACCTTTTTGAATGTATATATATATATCTTTCATATTTAGGATTATGCATTAACTACAGAGGTGCATTTTTTTTTCCCTGGGTATGGAAGCCCACTCATAATATACCTATAAAAATATCTTCAGTGGCCATGCTCTGCATTGATATTAGTATTTAGCTGCCTTTAATAAAACATCTTGGGGTTCTTACTGCACAAATGTAACAAAAGACACTTCTGACCTAAAAATAGTAAAGGTAAACAGACAAAGAAGACCAGGAATGGGAGGAGAAATAGATGCAACTGAAAAACTCGCTTAAGGCTGTGATTAAGACCCTGCTGTCAGCCCAGTACTTCATCCACCAGATTTTGAAAGGTCATCATATGGGAGGTTGCACAAAGAAATTAGCCTGATATTTTTGCAATGTCCTTAAATTTCCAGTCCTGTTTGCTTTGAAATTCAGGAAGGTGTTACTTAATGGAGATCTTAAAATAAACTTTATCACTTTAAAGACATACAAATGACAGATACCTTTCACAATGTACTAAACTGATGAAAAAACCGTCCATATGGAAGTCCAGGTTTAATATGAATATAATATTACCTACCAGGATGTTACAGGAAGAAAGGAATCTTGCCACTGTTTGTTTTTGTTTGTTTGTGGGGTTTTGTGGGATTTTTTTTTTTAATGACAAAAAAAACTTGCTTGGATATTTTCTTTTCATCTTTTTCCAAATGAGCGTGTAAAAACGTGGCGAAGCTTCTTAAATACTGCCCTTCTCTGTTACTTTGCACATGTCTCTCCCCGAGTGCTCTGTCAGAACAGCTCTGAATTACATAAACCCCAATCAACATTCCATCTGCTGAAATCTAACATATCTGGGCATATCCTAGTCTCTTCCCTAAGCCCTCTAATTGTAGCCATCTAACATTTCCTCTGTGATGTCTGTTCTACCTGAGTGACTGTGCTGTTGCAGAATCAGTCACCCTGCTTTCCCTGGCTCAGGTAGTACTGTCCTGAGGTTAATTTTTATCTGCTATTTCTCCGTAAATTTGTTGGTTTATACAATCTAGCTTCTGTTTCCCCCTTATCATCATGAAAGTTGTGTCTATATATGAGCCCAAGTGAAAGTAACTTTGAATAAAAATTTTGTCTGTTTGCTTATCCCAAAAACCAACACAAAAAATACCCAATAAAAAAAAACCAGGAAAAAAACCCACAAGAAAACCTACTCCAGCTCCTAGCACAATCCAGATCTGCTATTCTCAAGGTCTAAGAAAAAGCTGATGAAAGTCAAGATGCAGGTTTTTTTCCCCCCTTAGAAGCAGCAGCTTTGTGTGCAGATCTCTGTAGGAAAGCAACTTCCCAGCCATGGTGCAACCAGGGGCAGTTGGGGGGGCAGAGATTGATTTATCCCCAATCAGCCTGCAATTCTGATGGTACAAGAATGCCCTGTAGCATTCTTTCCTTCCCCAGAGTTGTTACTCCACACTGTACCTCTCAAGAGTTGTAGAGTCTACACTTTTTCTGACTTATTGAGATCGTGACATTTGTTAAAAATATTTAAAACTTAGCTTTAAAGTGTTAGCTACTGACATGTGTGCACCTCTCATTCATGATAACAGGGAATGGCCATTACTAGAGTGAAAAACGTGAGCCAACAGGATAATGACTTCCATTCTGCATAGCACTGCTCTCTTTACCTATGGTTTCTGATGTTCTGTGTGTTCTCATGAAGGAAACTGCTTTTTTCATTGTTTGTATTTCTGCCTCTCTAGGGATGATGTCAAAAAACCTACTGAAGTCTGTGACTTGAAAGTCTTCAGCTTTTCTTCTATATATAGCATTTCCTTACTTAGGGAAAATTATTTTTGTCCACTTTACATATGTATAAAAAACCCTTAGTTATATTCAATCACATGGTGTTTGTATAAAAAATGTTTTCAACTCAAAAAAATGCTAGACCAAGGCAAGTTTCAAACCAAATGAATTCAAGCAGATAGCTGTAAAACTTCTTCAGCAACAAAATTGCTGTGAGCTTTATGATGTCATATGTATTTTTATCATTTTATCATGGTATCATGGTAAAGAAGCCACATTGCTTTAAAAGCAAGCTAAGTACATGTTTAAAGATTTGTTTTCAATCTAATAACATAGGATCTGTAGAGCAGACAGTTTGCATTTTAGTCATTGATGAAGTGCCTAAGCATGGGCATCTACTGTCCCTAAATTATAATCCCTATTAAGAAGTGTAACTACTGCTTTAATGTCAGTAAAAGAGAGAAAAGTGAAGCATTCCAAAATCAGTTGTTTAACATAATGGCACATGTGCTATCTGAATTCCATCAAATGTGGCTATGAAGAAATGGGAACTCTACAAATACAGAAAAGCTTCTCAGTAACAAGTGTATATAATAAAACCACCTCTTGCAGTCTGTGGTTGCCTACATGGGTTGGTTATTTGCTATGTCTAGTCATGCTTTATTTCAATGCTCAGCCAGAGGTATTTCACGTGCTTACTTCTAACTGCTTGTCATTGACTGCAGCAGCTTCAAGGAAATTAAATTCTGTTATATGAAAAGATGGAAAACATTGAATAATCTCTCCCACCACCATCCCCCTAAATTCTCTTCCTACACGCCACTTATCTCTTTCTTAATACTACTCTGCTGTTGCTAAGGCAATATTTTGCTTGAGAAGTTCTGAAAGGTAAATACAGAGCTCTAAACAGCTCAAGAGCAACTGTTACTCATCTTCTGTACGTGGATGGGCAAGTGTTGACACAGCTCTTGGGAATTTGAAAGCTGCACAGATATTTGGACTGCAGAATCAAGTAATGTGGGCGTGTGTCCTGCTGCACCACACCATGCACGTGGGGCAGGGCTGCACCAGGGCAGAGTTGTGCTCCCCCTGTCTGCTGGGCAGGACTGTGTCCCCCTCCTGTGTTCTGGATGATCACACAGATGATGTTGCTGACTGAGGACAAATGAGATGGCTCTGACAGAGTCAGTGACCCAGAGAGAGCTGCTGTGGTGGAAAATGGGGGCACTGTTTCTAGCCACCCTGGTGATGGAAGATGAAACTTGGGTGTCAGGGTGGCTGCTGGCCCTCCACAGGGCAGGCTCAGCTCCAATTTGAGTTTGATTCAGTTCAGTCAGCTCAGTAGCAGAGTGGAAAGCTGAACACAGGTGCTGTGTTGGTGTTCTGGTGAGCTTGGCAATTCTTGTGCTTCAGCCCTTTTCCTAAAGCCTCCCTGGGTGTATATCTGTGCTCTCATCCTCGCCTCATTGGCTGAAGAACAGTGCAGGAGTCATTCTTGTCCCAAGCGAAGAAGAGTTTACTTTCCAGAAGCATCTCTTGCCTTCACTGCCTCGTCACAGCTGTTTAAAGGTTCTGATAACTTTCTAGAGGCAACTTCTGTGTACTCTTTTCTAATTTTTTTTTTTAATGACAAGATATTGCTACTTTTTAAGAAATACCTATCTGTATGCTCAGGTGGGGGAGATCTGCGTGCCGTGGTTCATCACAGTACTCTGCAGAACGGCTGAGCTCTGTCTTCCTTTCCTCCTTGTAATTAAGCTGTGTCACTAGAAAACAGTGTCCTCCTCTGACCTCGTTTGATTAGTGACAGTCACAGGCAGCTCTGGTGAGAAATGCATCTCTCCCCTGGGCCTGCTATTCAAACCCAATGATTTGATCTTATAGGGGTGAAGATATGCTGGTTTTTCAAGTAGTTATTTGTTCAGGAATATACTCTGGAAATAACAGAGAAGCTCTTGTTATCTGTGGAGATGCTATTGTGTTCTCACTTTCTGGCAAATATTGCATCTACATGTTTCAGTAATTCAAAATCAAATTAACTTTCCTGTTCTCAGCATGCTGTACTAATCAAGATGACACTGATTTCACTTGCAAGCCCACTGTCTGTATTGTTTGCCAGAGGAGGCAGGTTAGTTCCTCTGGCAAGGCAAAGCTGTTTCTAGTGCCTTTAATTAGAAAGACAAGACAATATCTTACTCCCATCAGTCCTCCCTTTTTTGAAATATAACCTGACAGCATTTACTCCCTTCCATAGTGGCAGAAATCATAAACTCAAGAGTACCTGAGCAGAAATGAATTAAGGAAGAAGAATCAGATCAACAGTGGAAGAGTTGAGGCTTGGAGAAGAACAGCATATTGGCTGAGGCAGGGGGAAATGAGAGATCAGTTATATGTTAGACAGATCTGGGTATCTGGAGAAGGAACACAAATAGTTGGTGTAAAAGGTGAGGGTGGGTGGAAAGAGAAAGAACTGAAAAACACTGTAGAGGTTAGAAGATGGAGAATATAGCCCAGATCTTGATATCTGCCTTCCTGCAAGGGATGTAGCCTCGTTGGTAGCGGGGGCAGTGAATGGGAGGGTGCAACAAGACTTCAGACCCGTCCCTGCCTTCTGCATGCTACAGCACATGTCCTGTGCCAGAGCTCTTCTCAAAGCACGAGGCATTTCCACATGTCCTCTCAGGGTGCAGAGCCACTCAGAGCTCCTGATGTAGTGAAAACATTCACTTTTACAGGCACAAGCTGTTGCACGTGGCAACGTAGCCTTGAAAGTGGTTGTTTTCTGGCTTTTCATAACTAGGCTTCTAAATACCTAGCACTGAGTACAGTCAAAAAGCTCAAGAGAAAGTTGTGCTGAAGTGAATGATGCCAACTAGTTAAAAAGAACCCTAGCTCAGAGTTTGGAAACTGGCCTCAAAACTAGAGGAGATATCCTGGTCTGGAGGATAAAGAGATGCCAGCTGATTAACCACTAAGTATTGGGAGTGCTCTAAGCCCTCAGGCATCTGATTTAATCCAAACTATAAAGTTAAATCATGGAACTATGGAGAACATTGGTATTCATCTGTCCTTAAGACAATTTGTTCTTGGCTTTCCATCAATTCTGTATGATTTCTGTAAGGGGAAGTGCTTTGTGGAGAAGTGCCAGTGGTGACTGTTTTGGACGAATATACGGTCTGGGGTTTTTTTTGGTTTTCTTCTCTCGTTGTTGCTTTTGTGTTTGGTTGAGAGTTTGGGGTTTTTTTGGCAGGTGAGGAAGAGGTGGACAGGAGTGCAGGCAAGAGTGAACTCTCAGCTATATCTGCCCTGAGGATGCAAAGTGTTATGTCATTCCTTCTTATGCAGGATAATCTGATACTGAGCTTTAAGAACCGGCATGGAAATAAATAGACTCTTAAAAACAAATACAGGTAAGAGACAAGCCACAGAAACCTCAGCTGAGGTCAGGCTAGGTTTATACAATAGAGGCTAGTTTCTGGTACAGATGAGGTTTAATCACTGAACAGAAACTTCCTGGTAAATATACCCTGGTATATTTAAAGGGTGCCAGTTAGGCCAAATTGGTAAGAAGGGGCACAGTGGCACTCTAAGAGTTTGTGGAAGTGAACTTTTATCCCATTCATAAACCTGCAATTTAAGTCAGTATTTTTCCTCACAAATTCTTTATAATTTTCTAAGAAATCCAGTAGTTGAGCATCATAATGACTGTGCTGATTACTTCTGTACCTACTATTAAACATTTCTCCTAACAGTGGAGATGATTAATGAAATAATATATAAAAATAGTGAGGCACCAACTATAACTTGCTTTGAAGTGAACATGAAGGTCGCCCTTGATACTTTTAGCCTACTTCCATCTTACTTCTGGGAGTTAGAGGGAAATGATGCACAAATACACAAAGTTAAAATTAACTTCAAGGAAACAAAAACTACAGATGTTCACCTGCCATAACACTATATGGCACAGAGCTTTTGTTGGAAAAATAATCTGAAAGATGGTTATCTTAATTTAAAAAAAAAAATGAAAATATCCCCTACTTTGAAAATGCAAGAAACTTACATTTGTTTGATCTGCATCTGTCAGTGATCTGACCGTGTAAACTATGTGCTCTAAAAGTAAATGGAAAACTATTTGGAAAGGAAACACTAACACAATAATAGTGTTAATACATTTCTCCAAATAGAAGGAGAGAAAATTTAGTTTTTCCTGCAACATGAGCCACTTGGATAAACAAAGTTAGTGCCAAAAATTAGATGCTCATTGTTGGTAATGAGGTATTCTGCTAATTTTTACTACTAGTGTTTCAGAAGATTACTTTTACTAGTGCTAGTTTACTAGGAAGAGATCAGAGTGTCTTCACATGGTTTGTTTCATATCACAGATGGCATAATCTTCCTGCTCTGTTTTATGTTGTTATATCAACAGATGTTAGCCAAAATCTACGTCTGTACAGAAGGTCAGTCTGTTCCTCTGTAGGGAGGCTGAACAGAACCAACTGATAAAACTTGACATAAACTAGCATCTGTACCAAGGAGGGACTAGTGACCACTGGAAAAGGCAGCAAAGTGACTCTTGCTTGTTGTTCTCAGCCTTTTTCATTAAACATATCTGCTTTAAAGAGCAGAAAAATCACTGGCTGCCACTAGTGTTTGAGCTCAGCTTGGCTTCTGAAGATGATGTTTGAGTTTTGGGCAGTCATAGTTACTGCAACAAGTTAGTCTCAGCTTCCCATGAGTCTCCTTCAGCTACACTTGTCAGCCTATACACTGACCTCCCAGAATCTATCTGGCAGAGAGTTTTCTGCAGACAAACCATAAATAACACACTTTTAATTGGGCAAAGCTCCAAACCCGTGCCTGGGCCCAAGGCAGCTGCCCTGAGTGGGGTCCCCAAGCAGCTCAACAGCCTGAACAGCCTTGAGCAGACACCAGAAGCCACAGTAACAGTGAAGAATCTCTGCACCCTGCTTGGACCATGGGGTCTGTAAATAAACCGGCACAGAACCTGTTGTCCATGCATCGTGCTGCCATCTGGATATAGCCTGCATTCTTTCCCACACTCCAAATGTTGTTTAATTCATACTGGCCACTGTTATCCTCTTTCTCATGCCAGGACATTTTGTGGGAGGCTATCTGGCATGGGCTGACACAGTGCCAGGAAGTAAGTATATTAATAGATAAACAGTTTAGAGGATTGTGTACCACTGCTTGGGCTCCCAGCCAGGTCCTGCTTAGTTTACCAGATAAGAGAGTGAGGTCTCCTAGAAAGTTACAGGATTCTCCTACTTTCCTGGGACCTGGGAGGGCCTTTCACCCTAAGACTGATGCAGTGGCTTGAATGCAAATAACCAAAGGCTTCTCAAACAGGTCAGGTCTCCAGGAAAACCTTCTCATCTCTCTGGCTGTTGTTCTTACTGGAGATTTATAACTTTGTTCTTCTAATAGAAGCAAAATAAGGTGACTTACCCTTCCAACCATGACTCTTTAGTCTGTGCTGTAGATGAGATGAAAGGCTAAAAGATTTAGTTCTTCAAAAGAGAAGTGTGAGCTTTTTGAGGAGATGCACTCATTGCCTTGTACAGGTCATTCAACCACTGCCAAAATATCACATTAAATAGAACTTGCTCTCATCTCAGGCCTTTGGCAAGGCAGGCAGGAATGGTCAGTAATTGCTGTGTGGCAGGATATTGCTTCATATTCCTATTTATGAACTTCATCTGCCATCATAAATTCCCACATCAAGGCTTGTCCTTATCCCCCTATTAGAAAAAGCAGACACTTTCTGTTCACTGACTGCTAGGAGATCAAAACTTCAGGTGGGAGAATAGCTGGGTTTGGGGCTATGGAGAGCCCCTTAAAATCATCATTGCCTTAAGTGTAAAATCAGCCTCCCTGCCTTAGAAACAGGCCATGGCTGCCTTCTGCATGCTCTTTGTGTGTCTGGTCTGGAGGGCACTCACTCTGTCCTGAAAGTGAGTAATTCTGAACAAGAATATAAAATATTTGTGCACTAAAACAACCTAATGCAACATCCTTCATGTGCCTGCTATCCCTACCTGGGAGTGAGATTCTGCTTCACCCCGATGACAGGTCCTTCTGAGGCCACATGTTTTCACAGGCCATCCTCTCAAAAGCAGGAAGAATCTATCAAAGCTACTGAAAAGAGTGTTGTCTCATGCACTGTCAGCTATTGCTGCTTAGCAGTCTCATCCACAGAGAAGGATGTTGTACAGGTGAGCTTGGGCTTCAACCCAGAGCTTCACCAAGCTTGTATTTCCACTTGATTTTCAAACTGAACAAATTAACCTATTGAACTAAATTTTTTTTTTGTCCAAGGTGCCCAGTCAACTTGGCCAAAGCATGATTATTTATGGTCTTTACTATCATCACAGCACGATAAGATTCTTTTTCCCTTTCAAAGCTTTTGCTTTTTCTTTTTTACTGCTGAACAAAGCTCCCCAACTGGCAGACACTGTGCTAATGAGGGGTCTGTATGCAAATCAGCAGCCCAGGTGTTTCCTGGAGGGAACAGTAAAGATTTAAAAAAAAAAAATAAAAATCACCCAACCAGGCTCTTGGCTCACGTGCTTGCCCCAGCTGCTGCTCTTACAGGCAATTGCTGCCTGCTCATCCCAAAGTGTCTCCTGCCCACTCTCTCTTGGCAGAGAACCTTGGACATGTGCTTGCCTCAGTCTGCAGTGTGATCTGAAAAGCCCTGTAAGAGTTTGGTGTACAGGTTCCCATGGCATGCTAGTTCATGTCTGTTTGTCCATCTTTTTGCCACTTAGTTTTGTTTTTCCTTTATTTTCCAGCAGAAAGGGAAGGGAGAGCTCTTTATTAGACAGGTGTTAAAAATAATTTAATAAAAAATTTTTTTACTTTTAATTTTTTTTTCCAGCTTTCATATCTAGAACATGTTATCTACCACTTCTGCTGGCTTGTCTGAAGTCCAGTTAATATTATTGCATATCTGACTTGGAAATTTCTATGTAGAATCAAAATCAGGCTTTGATAAATCAAACCCCTCATTGTTCACACAAGTATTCCTTGGGGCAAAGTGTACCTTTTGTCGTGATAACCATGGTTCAAATGACTGGTGGGATACTGCAAAAAGTTATACAATGCCTACTTGAACTCCTATATCACACAAGCACGTTACTGATGCCTCAAATAATTAAGTGCTAAATGCCTGCAGTACACTTTCGAAATCCTTTTATATTTGCAAGAATATATATGTTAGCTCTTGAATGGCATTTAACTCTGTGAAACATTAATTAAAATATGTAACAGGCTTAAAAGATTAACATCACAAAACTACCAGCCATTCACATAGCACTGCAGAAAAAAATATTTACTAAGCACTGCAAATCAAATAATATTACAACTCCAGAAAAATTATTCCTGTCTGCTGGGGCTGTTTTACAACAGCAAATAATGTTTAAATCTTCTGGGTTTTTTTAGTAAGTATATATTTATTGTTTGGGGTAGAATTCAGATAATTTACCAAATAAATTTAAATGCATTAAGATCTTAGCCCTGTTGAAGACATGCTGAAGTCATACTCAGACTCCCACTGCCTTTGTGGCTGGAAGCCTCGTGATAAGGCTGTCTTCATTCTGTTATCCATGACATTATACAGAGTTGTAGGCTCCACAGTGCTAATGCTTAAAACAAAAAAAATAAAATCCTGTCACCAGTTTAGAGCTCAACTTGGAGCACAAGCTGCTCTCTTTCCTAGGCCAAATGTCTTTTGACTTCTTCTGTGAGAGGAAACCCAGAGAAGGGACAAGTGACAATTTGCTCTCCACATTATATTAAACTTCACAAAGATAATCTGTCTTGTTTCAAAGATCTTACAGGCAATTAAGCCTCTAGTTATCTTATGTTAATAGTGAAACATAATAGTTCTGTGAAAATAAAAACAGAAATCTGTATTGTGACTTAGTAGCTTGTAGAAAGGCTTAAATCAATATTGCACAAAAGCTATATGGCCAAATCCCTGCCTATTCCAGCCAGGGAACCTAGGACAGGGCACATCAAATGAAGGTCTGCCACCTTTTTTCTCTTACGTGCAGAATCTCCAAATCCACTGCAAAATCATTGCTCTTGGTGATGACCTGGATTTTTGTGAAATGTTACTCTGAAAGATGACATGGAGGATCATTCTTTCATGTGGCAGGATGCCTATGAGGAAGCTGAGGAAAAGGAGACCATTGCTCTGTTGAATGGGTTTTTTAAAAAACCAACCTCTCAATAGGTGGACATTAAAAAAGGGAACAGTGTTCTATTTTAAGATTACCTGTTCAGTTCTCAAAAGCTCTTCTTCAGGATAAGAAAAGGAATGTGACTAGTTGCCTCTACAGTGAGACTCAAGAAGGTTCACTGAGGGTAGAGCTAATAGGCATGTAACTTTTTTTTCTTTTGCATTACAATATATAAATTTCTCAGATTTGTGAAGACCTCTTTAATGCTCTTAATAGGAGTCTGTCTCATGAGTAACCGTTTTGAAAATCAAAACTTTTTGACCCTACAGACAACTCAGATGCAAAGCAGTAATAGATGGGTGTGGGAGACTTGTGGGAGCCAAGGCTGTGGAGCCGAATGTTCTTAGAGGTGTGGTGCTTTTTACTGTTTGTTTGCTTTAAAGTACAGCTAACATCTTGTACTGCTCACATATAAGGAGATTTTTGTTTGTAACAAAGAAATACGAAGATGCTATTGTGACATGTTCAGAATAAACACAGAAAAAATACTTCTGCCTCCTTGGAGGCTCGGTTTTAAGTGGGCTATTAAAGGAAATGAGGCTGCTGGGATCTTGGAGCAAGATTCCAGCTGGTTCTTGGAAGCCAAGCATGTGTGGCAGAAGGTGGGGGTGTACTAGGTAGCCTCCTGCCCCACGCACACCCATATGAGTCCCAGGAATGGCAGGGGTGCCGTTCCATTGGGACATGGCAAAAGGCTGAATAAGTATTGCAGGAGTAGTGCAAACCCTTAAACGGGTGATGTTTTAAACATCTGTGGTGCATTAGCACCATGGAGCCCTGGAGATAAAGTAAACTGTATCATGCTGGGCTTGAACAATTGGACAATCTAAGCAGTGGGCAATGACTAAAAGGAGTTTTAACTGTGTAAGATGAAGTCCTTGCTTTACAAATGGGGAAGTGTAATGACTGGTAATGAAGCAAATAACCTGAACATTCAAGTTGCTGTCACTTTTGATACCAACTCCAAGCTGTTCTAAAATCAGTGTCCAAAATTGAACCATTACTAGGAGTTCATCCCAAATATTCCTCTGAGGTACTGTCCTGGCCCTATGAATCACAGGCAGATTCGCCCTGGTCACTGGGATCTGTGGGGTGTGCACCTCCCTGAACAAGGTGGTGACTGAATCCCACACTACAACCCCTCAGCTTCTGTGCCTGCAGCAGTGACTGACAGCCTGACTACTGAACGCCCACATAGGGAGTGATGCTGCACTGTACATATGGCAGAGCACAGAAAAAAAGACCAAATGAAATCCAGCAAAAATGTATTTTTCCAAAGAGGATGGGGGTGGGGTGGGGGTGCAAACAGCAAGTAATTCTGTAGCGCAGAAAAAAAGATTGCAGCTGGTTAAGACAAAACAACCAAGTTTTCACTGTATTCCAGTTTTATTCTACTGCATAGGCATCTGCCATGTATGGTCAAAATACTAGATTTTTCTTCTCTTAGACAGCACAAAGAAGGAATAGAAAGGAGGAGAGGAGACTGATGAACATCATCTCTTGGCAGCTAGCAAGTGGTGACATGAAAAGCACTTATGGCAATCTCGAAGCATGGTTATTTTTAATTTATTTAAAAGAAAAACCTATCCAGAACAGGAGTAAGTTGCTGGCAGGAGCTATGTTACATTAATTTGTTTATAAATGTAATGTTTGTAACTTGCTCTTCATGCACATCTTGGAATATTTATTTGGATGAAAAAGTATAGCTGTTGGTGGTCTTCGCTAATAAGTTCAGCCTAACAGAGCTCTGTGAATATAAGGAGCTCTGTGACCTGTTGCTAGTCTTATTTCATTCTCTAGATCTCAAGTAAGAAAATACAAAGCAAGATATCAAGAGTAAATACCCCTAATATTTAAAACTGAGTTAGATTTAAGATTATGCTATAAAATGTTCTGCTGGGAGACTAGACAAGGTAACACTTATTTACCTCATAGCAGTGATGAACAGCAGTAGCAAGTAATATTAATAGGACAGTTAAAATATTTCCCCTGCTGTAGTTAGAATGCTGTTTGGTGTTGAAATCTTTCCTTTTTGAGGGTGCAGGGAGGTATGAGCTGCGATAAAGTACTTGTCTAAACTGGTCTGGTTACGGTGAAAAGATTTTTCTCAAAGATCTCGTAACATAACACATCAACTTTCTATTTGGATTTATTATAATCACGAGGACTATTTCAGACATCATTCCAATTGTGCTTACTTGCATCTGATCCCAGTTAAATGGCTTCAGAGAAGATGCCTGTGACTTCCACCATGGGAAGCCGGAGGTCAAACAGGTCCTTTCTGCACCTGGTCTCAGTGACAGCCCAGCATCTGTCGTGTGCCAGCCGTGTGTGTGACACCCCTGCAGGCCCTCTGCTGCGGGCAGGGTGACACTGCCACCGACCCCGGAGTCGAACACCCCGAGGTGTCCGTGGGGAAGGGGGTGACCGTGAGCTCACAGTAGATCTCGGGACCAGCACCGGGACTGTGCTGTCCTGGTAGAGCGAACCTGCCTCTGTGTGCGCTGAGTTCCACACAAGTTTATATTTCTAACCACCCATGTGTGCTGGATGGCCTTTGGCTACGGCACGTCAGCCACGGTCTGGTTTGCGTAGGACAGAAGAACGTGGAGATTTGGAAATGTTAGGAGGGATTTTTTTTTTTCCTCTACCGTCTCATCTAAGAACTGTGTGCGCTGCAGCAGCCAGACAGTATGTTTTTCTGACAAGTTAGGACTTGAAAGCCCGGGGGCCCTGCGTGCCAGCCCCGGAGGGGGGGTCTCTCCAGGCGCAGTGGTCCTGGAGCGACAGCGGAATAGCCATGACCAAAACCTTAGAAACTTTGCACCCTCTGGATATAAAGCATCACATTGCGCCAGCATTGCGATTTAACCGGCTTTTGCGTCACAGGCGAGCTCCTCAGGGCGGCTCTCCCGTACCCCGGGCAGCCGCACCCCTCCAGCCCGCGGGATGTCCGTGCCCGAGCGGCGGCCGGGCAGGGAAGGGGAGGCTGCTCGGGGCCGCTGGAGCGGGGCTTGCCCTCCCCTCTCTCTGTCCCATCAGCCTCGCAGCGCTGCCCCGGAGCTGCATCAGAGGCAGAGTGGGGGGTCCCCGACCCGTTCCTCGGCGCGGTCGCCCCGGTCCCACCGCTCGGGTGGCTCCGGTCCGTCCGTCCAGCCCCCTCTTACCTGCGGGCGAGACCGGCTCGCCTTCGCTGAGCTCCCCGGAGTCCGAGTCCATGCTGCGGGTACCGGCGGGGCTGCGGGACCGAGGGGCCGGCGCTGGCAGGGGGAGCGCCCGGAGCCGGGGAGCGGATCCCGCTGCCTCCTCCTGCGCTCCGAGCGCTGGGTCGGCGCCACCACACGCGGCCACCCCGCTCAGTGCCATTGGCTGCGGGCGGAGCGGGGCCGGGCGGGCGCGGCGAGGGCGGAGGCAGCGGGGGCGCGGCGGAGGAGCCGCTCCTGCCCCGGCTGTTACACAAGTTGGGCTGCCCGGCCCTCGCCCGCCGAGCCCTGCGGGGATGGGGGATAACTGGGGCTATCCCACTTCTGGGCGCAGAAGTGGCTGAAATGACAGTCGTTTACACTGCCATCGCATCTCCCGTCTGATTTTTTTTCCATGAGTCTTCTTGTGGGCATCTCCCCTGACCTTCCACCTTGTCTCTTTTTGCTGGCTTGGTCTCCTTAATGATGTGTCCTCAAAAATTAGTGATTAGAACAGTGGAGGCCGATGGGAAAGTGTCAGTTCTTGATGGGTTTTAGTGCCCAGAAGTGTATTGAAGGACTCAGTTCTGCTGCTGCCTGTTTGTACGTTTTACTGAGGCAGACAATGCAATATGTGGTAGATGAAAGCCATGTCATAAGATTGTTTTGAACTCCTGAGTCTGAAAAATTTATAAGTTGAACTCTGCAGACTTTGCTTCTGCCCTACAAGCTACTACAGTCATGAGCCATCCCTTAATTCAGATGATTGAGGCCACTTTTTCAGCTCTGAGGTTAGGCAGATCTTTCTTCCCCTTTGCTTTATTTTCTAGTTTTTCTTCCTGTTATAGATCAAAATCACTTTTAATTCTAGCACAAAAGTCCCTAGACAGTAATAGCAAGAGTACTTTTCTAACTGGGAACCAGCTGCTATACTGAAACAGACCTTGAAGATCCATTAGGCATATCTATAGATATGTCACATCCTAAAAGCCAGCCAATGCCTGCAGCATACTCAAACTCCAACCAGAGTTTTATGCCTGTAGCTGTAGACTACAGATATCTTTACTCTGTAACTTTCTCCCCCAAAACCATATAGATCCTTGTTGCTGGAGAAAGCAATGTCTGGATGCTGCTTTGAGGCTGCATACAGCAAATATCTATCACATCAGACTAAGCCTGGCACTCTTGACAAATGTGAAGACTTTCTTTGTTAGCTCATAGCATGACATTAAAAAAAAAGGTTTCTCTTTAAACTGAAAGGGCCCTGTCAAATTCTTTTCAGTGGTGACTTATTCTGTGCAATGCTAACTGTGAGAACTAGAACTACAATATTAAAAACAAAGCCAGAGTTTGTCTTATGTTCTAAAGTGAATCTTAATATGCTTCTCTGCCTTCAAATCAGGTTGAGTCTGACGAGACAGAAGACCTCAAGCTTTCTGGCCCTGGAATATACAGGCTGCTATGTTTAATTTAGTCATAAAAATCTTCAGCCTCTGGAGTGAAAAGTTAGTTGTTAAGTAATTTGGAACCTTGCTGTTGTAACTTGAGCCTGTATTGTTAAGACACTTATGGATTTTATTATATGAAAACAAATTCTGACTTCTGTTTGTAATTGTTTTCATTAAACTTAAAATGACATTCCAAATACTGCTGATTGTAACCTCATAAATGAGTACATTATAAGGAAAACCATCTAAATTTAAGGGATTCTAGGATTCTGTTGTGAAAAGCCAATGCAAAATCTGTCTGCAGAATATATGGGGAATCTACAAGCATAATATAAACAACGTAGCAACAGAAATAATGTAGCAACAGAAAAATCCCAATATTAAATCACAGAAATAATCCCAGATACCACACCAAGTATAGAATCTGAGAACTGGAAAGAGTTTAGTGTCTCTCTCTCTTTTTGTTCTTGTTGTTTCCTTTTACCAACATAAATGCAACCTAAAAACTCCCTGATGAGAGCAGTTTAAGTCTAATAGGAAGAGCACGTTTGTATTTGAGTGCAATTAACTAATTTTCTGGACCGCCTTTAATTGCTTGAAACGCTAACGGTAATTTCTAACCCGGACAAATTCTGACTTTTTAATGACAATAACTGTGATTAGATAAGCAAAAAAGCACAGTGTTTTTTAGCGGGGATGTGTGCACAGCAGAACACTTCCAGCTCCCCCACTGGCAAAGGGGGCTGTCTTGTACAGTGTATTTTGAGTCATAGACTGCAGCTGTGGATGCCTCTCCAAGATGTCCTAGGCACTGGCCTTTACCCTATTTTCTGTGTGGGATTTTTTTTGGGGGGGGGTGGGTTTCATTGCCTTTTCTGTAGTTGCAATTAAATTTTAAACTCTTGAATAGTCACACTTTTCTGCTACTGATCATAGTTAGTAGAAGGAGAGATTTTCATCTTTCAGAGGATCATGAAAAATAGCCTTAAGATGGAATTGTTAAAAGGAAAACTAAGTCCCACTTATTTTAATTCTTGTCAGTTTTTTAATCCTTGTATAACCACATTAATAAATATTATGATGGAAATGGTATAATTTAATAAATATTGTATTGCGTCATGCTTGTGATATTTACATCGGGCATTCTCATTACTATGCTGTAATTACTTGCTGTTTGACAGTAAATGCTGTTTCAAGATTACTTTCCCTTTTTATTGCTGCTAACTGTAAAGCATTTATAGAAGTTTTCAGCTGTAACAGAATGAGCATATTGTTTCATTTCAAAACATATGGTTAGAATTCAGATTTTTTCCTTCTCAATGTTCTCTGCCCAGCACAGTCCAGCACTTGGTTTAACATGTGACCTGGAAAATTCCATATGCTTAGAGCTCTGAACTTCATAGTTTCCACTCATCATAATACTGGTGCAGAGAAAAGCACAAAAGGTTTATTAACAGCAATGTATGTACTAACTGGATGCATGTTAAATGAAACTCCACATGGAGAAAGTTGGCATTTCATGACTTATTTTTTGTGTTTAGTACAAACAGTGCAATTACATATTCATGGTTATAAGCTAAAGCCCTGTGACTGTAGCTCTGTGACTGTTTCCTTTATTACAAGGATTGGGCTATTTAGAACCTGTAATGTTTTTTCTTGAGGCTCAGCTAATATTTTTGTCTGTAAATCTACAGATATGACTTACCAGGGGTAACACAGATGATTGGAGCTGCCCCACATGTCCCATGTATTCCCAGTTACATGGTGCCGTCCTGTAGCAGCTACAGCTCTGTAGCTGTACTCTGTGGCTCCTCCATTCACATTTCAGCTGCATCTGGTCTTGATCTTCATTCCATATGGAACTTAGCTGAAACTCTCCTCTGCCCACTCATAGTATGAGTGCTGGGGATCTGCTTGTGACAACTTTTAGGATTCATGCTTCACTGTTCTATTGGCAAATCTCACTTGCATGTTCACACAAGTATAATTTCATCGTATTCTAAATGCTGAAGTCAACCAGCTACCATAGCGTCTATGTCTAATACATTTATCCTTACAGGCCTGCTGTGAAATAGGAAAGGATAATAGTATTTTCCTTTTTCAGAGAGTGGGAAACAAGGTACTGAGAAGCTGTGATTTAAAGTCACATGTGGAGCACAGATTTTCACCTGAATCTCATGGGCTGTGGCTGAACTGTTCGGTTATCCATTTCTCCTAAATAAAAGATTAGTGAGGTGCCTATGTGGTTTGCTACTCAAGCTTTCCTCCTTCAAATTGAGCCTTAAAACCTGTCATATGAAGCAGTCTCTCTTTTCTTTCCACTGGTATATCTAACAGAGCTGCATGACCTCTTTGTGTTTGACTGCCTGTTTTACACTGTCCAGACATGAGGATGGGATTGTGTCTTCTGGGTTGCAAATGTAAAGATCATGTTTTTTTCTCACAAATTATTTCTTAACATTATTTAAATAAGTCTACCTTGTTTCTAAGCTTGTTGCCTAATATTTTGCTTCACTATTTATGATAATATATCTTTCATATCCAGGTGTCATTGCTACTGAATGTATTAAACAGAGAAGCATCTCCATGGGCTGATATACTCATGAACTGTACTGTAGCAGATTTTAGATTTTTTTTTTTTCCCAATTTCTTTGGGGTGTGTGTGTATATATTTAATGAAGAAAACCATCCTGCACCAAAACATGAATAACTGGCATGAAGGATCAGTAGATTTTCTGTCAACAGTTTTGTCATGCTGGCAAGTTAGATTCTTGCTGATGTCTGAAAGCCAGTCAGCATGTGTGTACAGGCGTACATTTTGCATGCATTGTTAGGAGATTTCAGTTGTGATAATGCATCTATTGGTGGTCTGCAAACACTCTTCTTATTTGATTTAGTATTCAAATAATGAACAAGATGTCTGCATTACTTAAATTCTTACCCACGTGCCAGTAGATATTCAAAGATCTTGATTTTTGTAACACGTGATGTAGGCAGTGCTTGTACATTCTGTTTGGGAGGATAAATATGGAAGAGTGAAGTATTTCTTGCCTCCCCTGCCCTTTTTTTTGAAGTAGCAGTAGGAGATGTAGGGCATCAGTTCTGAATACCTATCATAGTATGGACGTATTTTTAGCCATTGGGCTTGCTGAATTATGTTCTGCCTTTGTCTGGTGTTCACTCCTCTTAAAGAAGGGCTGAGGAAGCAGTCACAGACTGAGACTGCAGCCTGGTAATGGTGCAAAACTATGCTGTGGTGTTTGGAATATCCAATTTAAAGATAGGACTGAAATTTAGCTTCAATCACCTCAATGCTCTGTAAGGTGCTCTTACAAGATTTTAATTCCAAAAGAAACAAAGCGAAAAAGTAAAGTAGTAACTTGTCCCACTTCCTCCTAGCTTATAGAAACAGGACTCTTATGAGAACAGAACAGCAAAAATATTCATGTCCATTTTTTGGCCATGAGGATGGCCAAAAAAAGTTGTTACTCTTCTGTTCACCTATAGTAGGATTTTGCTTGTAGAATAAGGTTTTCTGTATTAAGCTATAATTTGAATTGCCTGGGCATTTCATCATTTTCCACTACTTTACTGATATTGGCTTTTATTTTACTAAAAATACTTCACCATCCTTTTGTAAGATGGTGATTTGTCCTGTGCTTAGAAAGATATCAGTCTTGCAAGTTATAGATGCAATTTTCTTTAGTTTGGCAAATGCTTGAATTCATGCAATTTTCTTTAGTTTGGCAAATGCTTGTTTTCTAACTGATTAAAGAAATGAAAGCTGCCTTCACAAAGTACCTGTTAATTCTGTTGGTGGGAACTTTCTTTTGAAGAAATTTTGTATGAAAATTTTATTGTTTAGGCCATGACCCTCTCTTGTTTCTATGGGCAGGGATTTAGGCACTATAAGTAACTATCAGGACTTTAAAACAATTCTATTGCAATTTTAAATTTCATTACAGAAGTAATAATATTTAATAATATTACAGACTAAGGCTGATTAGCTGAAACAAATTTTTGCTTTCTCTGTTCTGGGATTGAGAAAATTAAAGAGTTTTTGTTGAGGGAATCACTGTGAAATACAGGATAAAACAGGATTGTCTTTTGTTCCCATTCTGATGCTGTCTAGAGAAAGCAAGGAGACAGCTGCCAGTCAAAATCTTTTTCCTTTCTACCACTGTCTTTGGGAATTGTTTTTAATTCTTGTGGTGGTCACTGAAGTTATTTTAAAATATACCTCATTCCTTACTTTCCTTGTGTTGTTGAGTTATGCTCTTCATTACAAAGGTTGATTACCCGATGGCTACATTTAAGTCCATATCTAAGATGCAAATAAAATACAGTTAAACCAGCAATGCTTGGTACTGAGCTGTTTCTGTAAGCTTTGAAACAGTTTTCTGCTTTTAGTCTGGAAGATGGGTCATCCTTGGTTTCATCCCTGGTTTCAAATTGTGTGTAGGAGGATTCAACAACTTCACAATACTCCGAGAAAGCAGAGAAAATTTTGTTGCTAGGAAACTCTGGAGGACCTATACTGTAGAGTCTTTCCAGAATGTTTATAGGTAGCATCAGTTAATTAAATAACTTCTATAATCCTGTTCTTCATGCAAACATCCATATCTTTTCCCTATAGTCATACTGTTTGTTACATGCTTCTGTATCCTAGGAAATACATTCTTTCTGTGGTTATTTCTGTATAGCTTTATTCTTCAACACATGAAAACCAATCTACCAAACATTTCAGATTATGTTGCATTTGGAAGGCTGCTGTTTATTCACATGATAATGGTGCCTGGACATCCTCAGTTATTAGGATATGGTAGATTTCACTCTCCCCCAAAAGATAAGAGATCCAGAGTTGCACATCCTGTGTAGAAATTTAATAAATTGGGATTGTTATTTAATAAATATTATAAATATTTATTTAATTTAGTTAATAAATTGTTATCAGGAAAAGTCTTAAAGCATACAGTGTTTTGCAGCTGACTAGCTCTGGGTGCTTCTTCACATTTAATGCTGTGACTCCCATTTTACAGCCATAGGATGTATTTGCACATTGGAAAAATGACAGATTTCAGGCCAGGAATGGTTCACCTGTGACTGAAATAGTGATGCAACAGCTGAGATAGGTCTCGGTGTAGACTTTCTGCTAAGAAGTGCATCATTCTTTGGACTAAAGGGAATCATAATCTCTGAGTAGCAATCATAGAGACAGAAATCAATTTTTTGTGGAGCAATTCACTAACATCAACAGACTTAACTCAAATGGCAGAATATTAATACACTCATTTGTGGTTTCTGTAGAGCTTGATGTGATTTTTAGAACAGCATGGAAACATCATCTTCCTCTGACAGTGTGTGGGCATTACTTCATGGCCATTTCCAAGAGCATGGCAAAAGGTCCTCTGCTGCCCACCTATCTATAAATAACTGAATATCATCAACCCAGGCATAAAATTGCATTTTATAGGTAGTCTTGGGAACATGCAACATAGGCAATTGGATTACATGTAGTCCTATAACAGTCCCAGTAAAAAGAATGAAATTACTTAGTAACTTGCTGTCCAGATGACTTTTAGGTGAATTATTTTTCTTGCACACACTGAGGGGCTCAGAGTAGCCATAAATAATACAATATATGAATGAATATTGAATTCAACTTGGACAATGCAAATTTATCTTTAAACAAGTAGACCCACAGGTTTTACTTTTGTGTAATTAAATTTTTGGCTTGTAGATCTTGGGTCCTTTTTGCAGCTGAGATGGAAGACCATCTTTCTTTAAACATTGCTGAGGTCAGCACTGTGGGATGTGTCTGTTGATGTCTACTCAATGATTTTATGTGATTTCTACCTATTTCCAGCATAGAATCATTAAATTTGGAAAAGACTTTCAAGATCAAGTCCAACCTTTGAGCAAACACCACCTTACTACCAAACCCAAAGAACAAAGTGCCATGACCAGTTCTTTCTTTGCTCTAAAAGCATTTGTATGAGGGAAATTAAGAGATCATGATTACTGTTTCTGCTACTTCAAGAAAAAGAAATAATAATCTGCTTCTTGAAGGAAAAGAAAAATACCCTGATTTTCTGGCTTTCTTCACTGCTCCCTGCCAAAGACCCCGACTAAAAAGTGAAAGTTCAGGATAGAGGTGCTGTGGGGAAACTTAACACTGAAATGCTTAAATTGCTTTCATTGCATGATGGACTCCCTTTGCTCTTCTAATGCTTTATTTGTGAAATATGTGCAGACAAAAGGACCAGGAAAAAGTAAGATTTTACAATATATAATACGGGGTGCTGCATTTAACTTGGGTAGTGGTTATGGCTGCCAATCAGTCTGAACAGGCTGTAATAGAAAAAGTACTAGGATAGTTCAGGTTGGAAGGCATCTCAGGAGGTTAATCAGTCAAAGCAGAACTCTTCCAAAGGTTTGTCTGTGATAAAGAAAGAGAATATAACACTTGTCAGCAGAGCACATTCTGTCTTGGTTTGTTATGCACCTGTAAAACACATAAATAAAAATTAAAGAATTAGAACAGAAATCGTAGGCAGGAGAGAATCAGATCCATTATCTGAAAGCAATTTAGAGCCAAAGATGATAACCCAGCCATTACTATAACAACTGTTTCTACCGAGGCTTTTGTCGTATTAAAATTGCAATGTCTAGTGGATTTGAAAGGAATGCCAAGTAAAGCTTGAGTCACAGGGGAGGCTGAATATTTCCCGTTTTCAGACAAGCAGGTAGAAGTGGAGGCTCAGCATCTCACAGGGAGCACTAAGAACCACAGAGGGATTGGACACTGACAGGGGAACTGAGGGCTGATGTGAAGGGTGCTAGAGTAGGATTAGATTAGCAGCATGTGGTGCAAGACCTGAAGAGAGGACAGCACTATGTGTTTTGGGATGTGAGAATCCAAGGTCTCTTTCTCTGTGCATGGCTAAGAAGTCCAGTTCATTACTGATAACAAAAGTAAATGAACAGATTTCAGATAATATCCGTGGGGTTGGTTGTATAACACCACTCTCAGCTCTGTACCAACAGTTACAGTGAGCAGAAAGCTGAGTCACTGCAGAGGTTCATTATGGGCAGCACAAGCCCAAGGGCAGATCAGTGGCTGCAGGTGTTGTAATAAAAGAATCTGAAGAATGATAGAAAACCATCTCAAAGTCTGTGAACTGCAGTTGTTCTCCTGTAGCATTTCAGGGTGCTAAAGCAAGCATGCTATTTCTTTAGGCTAAAAAAATAAGTTTTCCACCATTTGGAAGGACAATGAACTCTGACTGTACCCCATAATTGGCAAGAAATTATGCCCAGCAAACACCTGTCTTATTAAGGAGACCACATGTCTCTAAGCAGAGCTTTCTGAGCCTAGTTGAAGTCAACCAGGTGCCATGAAGCTATAAGTGTACTGAGAATTCAAAGAGAAGGATCTAAAGTAGTAGCTGATGTCATTCTGGAGATAAAAATATCTTATCTGGGGTAAAACTGGGCCTGGCTACTCATGCTTTTCCTGAAGGTCTTTGTTCTAACGAGTTCTAGGAGTTTAAGAGGTCTAATAAGCAATGTTTAACACTGGAGGAGAGAAGGAGCCTGTGGTGTTGCTGATACCTCCTCACAGCATCCTACAGTAGGGATGAGGACTGAGTCAAATATTCACAGTTGGGGCACAATTGCAACTAAATTTTGATATGAACTACTGGAACTGTTAGGAGAGGAGATCCTTAGTTAAATGATTATGTAACTTGTAAAATGTTTTTCAAGCTAGGGATAGATTTAAGAGGTAGAAATTAAAATAAATATAAGAGGTACAAGGATATCTACAATTACCACTACAGAACACACAGTATCACACTGACCACTAGGCAAACCTGTTTTGAGATAACTGGCTCAGGCTCAGAAATGGACTTTTGTTTAAAGTGAGATGTTCTTGATATTGAAAAATATTGTATGAAAAGGCAACCTTACACAGCATTGGCCAAAGCATATGTGGGTTGGATTTAAGCAGTCCATTTTTTATATCCCTCTAACATGCTATGATAAAAGTGAATCCTGAAGTACCTTGCATTATGACTCATCTGATATTAAGATATGTCAGCGTTCATAAACAATGCTGTTCATCTTCTGTGTATGTGCATGTGTAAGAGGTGTAGGTGGAAGCTGAAGTTTTAGTTGTGATGACTCAGCCTTTATTCACTGTTTCTCTTATTTCTGGTTTATGAAGAAGTGCTTTTCTTTCCTGTGCATTTAGATGGGTGAAGTTCCAGGGCCCAGTGAGGAATGTAGGATATTCATTTCCTGGAACAATCCTGAGATTTTTATGTCTAGGGTATTTGACTGTTAAAAATTCAGCCTGCTGTCCCAGGCAGTGATCTGAATTTTTGACTCTAATTTTGTCACTCCCTTTCTCTGTAAACCACTCAAGTTAATGGAGAAATTTTACCTACACTCTTCTCTTGTTGGATTTTATATGCTATTGTTAAAGTGCTTTTATAGGTAAGGATTTTCAAGAGAAATATGCCTTTTATGCATTTCACATTCTCAAAGTAAGCATTCCCATTTTGTTAGCTTGCCAGGCTATTTGAGAAGCCAGAGACCAATTAGAATACAATTGAATTATAATACAATGAGAATGCAAAAATTAGAAGAAAAGAACAAATAGTTTTTAGAGTGATTTAGGTCTTGTTTGGAAAAGAGGTGAAATAGTCTGTTCAACTTTGCAGCGTGGTATTTTGCTTTTTATTTGTAATGAGAATTTGTGTAGTTATAAATTTTAGATTCCGTAATTTGTGTAATCTATCAGATGATAGAATCTCCTTGAATAAATTACGAGAAGAGTGACTAGTCTTGTAACAGGACTAAGCCAGGCAGAGTTCCCACTTGAGTTTTGTGTTGGTGCCCTGGGAGCCGCACACACTCAGTGCAGCCGGCAGATGGAGGCAGTACCAGCTGCTTAAAATCGTTCTTGGCTGCCTGTCCCTGGCAGACACACCACTGACTGTCGGAAAGCTGTTGCTGTTCTGATGCTTCATATTTCTCTTTCAAAACAAGAATCTGTTTTAAAAGGTGGACCCTATTACAGTTATTTGAACTATCTCTTCTTCACAATGATGTATTGCTTCATTTGTGGCATTTAAACCTTTGTGGGTGGTGATGGTAGTTAGAAACCTGGTGATCATTGCAAAGCCAGGACATAAATAATATATGCAGGATTTCTTTTTAACATCATGAAAACTCAAAGATCCATAATAGAAATATACCTGCCAGTCTCAATATATTGCAGTGGTATGTTAATGATGAATTATGAGGCTGCAGGAGCAGTATAAGTACACAAATATGCACAGCAGTTGCACTTCTATAAATGTTTACTGCAGACATTGTTCTGGAAGTTCTCATGAACCATGTTACACCTGGTCAAATGGATACAGTACTTGTTGATACAGTAATCCCTCCATTTCAGGCATGTTCAATCTGAGACTTTCTCTTA
Source organism: Pipra filicauda (assembly GCF_003945595.2). Taxonomy (NCBI): domain Eukaryota; kingdom Metazoa; phylum Chordata; class Aves; order Passeriformes; family Pipridae; genus Pipra; species Pipra filicauda. The sequence continues at coordinate 2,736,649 of NW_024104976.1, read as the reverse complement.
TATCTTAATTTTGTTACCTGCTTACTCCTTGAATGGCTAAAGCAGCTTCAGTACAAAACTCTGACAGCCTAAGCAGTTCCAGTGAGCGAGAGGAAAGAGGCAGTTGTGCCAAGTGCTGTTGGGATGGTGTGGCATTTTCTGTGCCAATTTCCACTGAGTCCTGATCCCTTGTACTTCAGGGAATAGGAGCACCAGCAACAGAAGCAAGCTGTTTGTGATCTCCCCCAGGTTTTCCCCTTGTCTCCTCCACAATGGGTCTGCTGGACCATCTCCCTCTGCTTCTTTTTAGCTGGTCAGCCAGCACAGCATGACTTTCCCCTGGCTGCCTACCATCTGCCTGTAGACTCTCTTCTCCTTTTGTTTCTCTTTAAAAGCTCACTCCTGTGAGGCACTGAGGGTCTGTCATGAAATCCTAAACATTCATGTTTCCTACTGGCGTTTAGGAAAAATGATTGCTCAAAATAAGTTAAGAGAGTCAGCATCTAGGGAGAAGGTATAGTGACTTGTAAAAAGGACATGCCAGCAATGGTAGCTCTGTTTGAGCCGTGTTTTTCACAGCCTTGTAATGATGTCCTAATGAATATTTATCATTATTTGTGAGACCCTATTTTCAGCAGTTGTGTATTATAGTAACAGCTGACAAAATGTTCATTTTGGTTTGTAATGAAATTGTCTCTGTTTTAGCTGTTTATTATGATGGGGATGTCACTCCCCTACCATTGTGTCTGCCATTATAACACAGCTGGATTACTGGCAGGCTAGCAAGATTAAAGGCATCTCTGTCTTAGTGGTTTGTTTCTTGTCCGGATGAGGGTCTCTGAGTGGAAATGTTAGCCCTTTGCACTGTGCATTTGTCTTGTTACCAGGGTTTTGGGGTTTTGTAGCGTGTGAGGACTCTTTCAGAACTTCCCACGCTTTTAAGTGACAGTTGCTGAAATAAAACTCCTTCAGTAAGAAGCAAAATGGAAGTGTTCACTGATAAAGTAAATTGCACTGAATTTCACTCATCAACTTTAAGTCAGTCGGAGTAGACTATGTTGTAAGTGTTGGTTCATGTGTCAGGTGCTGTACATATCTTCCTATATCCTTGATACAACTGGACTGATCAATGCAGGGATGTCTGTGGTGGAGGGAATCAGCACTCATTCTGTACATACATGGTCCAAAGTTCTCTATTTTGTCCTCCTCTTACTTCGGCTCTAGTGAACTTGCAGGGCCCAGAATATATTCCTCAGTTTTATACTTGTTAAAAATTTATTTGAATTTAATAAAAGCTTTAAACTTCTTTTGCTCCTGACATTTTAAAGTAACTTTCTATGTTTTCTTTCAGTCAGATCTAATTTTGGGTAAATCTCTCTTACATAAAAGTAAGCGTCCACAGGATGTGTTCATTAGTAATAGGTGTTGTACTTTAAAGTCATACCCACTTTAAGCCTAATACTGCATTGGTCTTGCTGCCACATTTTTATCATATCTGACATAATAGTATAAAAGTATGTTTTTACCATTTGGAGGTTTGCTGCCCATAGTGACTTGAGGCTTTACAAGACACAAAACAAGGCCTGACTCCTCTGCCAAAGAGCTGGCAACCTAATTCAGTGGAATGTTGACCAACTCTGCACTCAATCTAAAACAGACAACCAAGCTTTTAAATGTAAAGATGTGTTTTCTCCTGCAGTTACTCTTTTGGCCTGAATATAAGACAAGGCTTTATCAAACAGTGAAATCTGAAATGGTATTTCTTACCTTATTTCTCACAATAACACTTTGAGATGGTCAGTGTTCATTACATAGTATCAGAATTGTTTTAACAAGCCCTGTTATTCACTGGTTTTGTTACCAGCCCAAAGTTCTGCCGGTGCCTGAGTTGAAATAAACAACAATAGTTTGGTGCAATCACTGGAAGTGTTTATCAAATTTCCTTTAGAAACAGCAATGGCTATTCTGGTAAAGACAGCAGCAGGAGCTTCTGCTGGAGCTGCTCCTAAAATTGTTTGAAATATAGGTCTGCCACTAAGGTGGGAAGATTGTGAACTACTGTAGGTCCAAAAAGCAGTTAGTTAAGAGTCTCCTAGCCCTCTCACTGGCCACTGTTGCAGCTCAGAGCCGAAGAACAACTTGTAAACAGCTTGAAATTCTGTGGGAGAAGTAAAGCTGTAGGACAGTAGTTCAAGTAAGGGATGAGTGGAGTGGTGGGACAACTTTAACTGGAGTCTTAAGAGTGCTCCTGTCAGAAGACTTGTTGAGGGGTGACCCTCTGTAGCAAATCACTTGACGTGGGCAGCATGTACTGTGCTCTGCCTGGCCCTCTGCAAGGGTCCCTGCCATCCAGCAGGTGACAGAAGTACTGTGACCAGCTACATCTGGCACTAAGGATCAGGGCACTGCACTGGGGTGTATGAGGAGTAAACAGGATTGAGCTATAGCATGAGTAACACAGCACAAAAGACTCACCAAGGGTGACTGGGAGTGTGTGTGGTGGTGTAGTGAAGTGGATTGGGTTTGGAGCTAGAAAGAGGCTGAGGGAGGCAGGATGGAAAGTGGATTCTCTACAGCATGGCACAGTTCATGGTTTCAGTATAGAGTTTGTTGCTTTGTTTCAGTTCTAAACCATGGAATCACATTTGTATTCATGACCTCCTTATTATAGGCCAACACAATAATCCAGAGACTGATTTCAATGTAGGCATATGTATGTTTTTGCCCATATGTTCTTTCTTTCATGGCACAAACGAGTTAACACTGAAACCAGGTGTCTCAGGAATCCAAAGGAAGATGTTTTGAAAGCAAAGACCTTTATTTTCTTTCCTGCCCGAGTCCATTGACCTGATGGCACTAGTGATGCATTAGTAATAAACCCAGAACCTATTTCAAGCCACACAACCTTGGGTTTCAGCTACCAATGCAATTATTCTAGATATCACCAGTGAAAACTATTTGAAATCTTACACTGACATTTGGGAATCTGGTCAAAATATTTTGTCATTGTTTTCCCTGACTTAAGTTTTAGCACAGCCCACATTACTCTGGAAACCTTTTAACACCTCTTTTTAGCTATGAAACATACATGAAAATACTCATTAGGATAAAGACTTTAACCTTTGGCCAACAGAGAGAAATAGCTTTAAATAAACCAGTCTTTTGGGAGTACTGTTACCCTTTTCTCAAATAATGCTACTGTTCTGAGAATGCTCAGTTTAGGCAAATCTTTGCTACAAATTGACATCCAGCTCTAACTTAATGCTGTATGATGGATTAAACCATAAGGTTGTCTTTGCAGTGTTAATTTTGAAGCTTCAGAAAAATTTGGGCTTACCCTTAATTATAAAAAATGAAGTTCATTTAGGTTTAAATGGAAAAGGAATCTGGGGGATTGATTCCATCTTTAGGGAATCTCCTTTTTGAGAAAAATGGGGCTGATTTTGCTGATGGAAGGTGTACTGTAGTTGGGTTTTTGCTCTTAAAAAGAACCTGGAGTGATTTGGAGCTGCATTGTTCAAAAATTGCAAGCACTCGGCAGGGCAAAGTATCTCCTATTTGTACTGTATAACACAGACTATTAAGTAACTAAGTTTGTCATGCAGTGCATATTGCACTGCATCTGGTTTCTTCTTACTCCCTCAACTTAGAAATAGATGTTCAGCTGTTCCCATAATGAGAGAGCTGTGCTGGCATTTTAATTTTTAAAAAGCACATTCTAGAATTCTTCAGTTAAAGCAGGGACGTTCTATCAAATTTATTGTCCATGTTCTGTTCCTGTAACAGTGTGTAGAAAGTGTTAAAAATATAACACATAACAAGAACAGATGTCCCATGGCAAAGTTGAGATAAAATTGGAAGAAATTAACACCCAGTTTGAAAATGTGCAGCAATGGAAACTTTGTTCTGCATATGGGGTCTCAGGCTTGGATGCCTACGTCCCCTCCCCTTCATTATTGAACAAAGAGGAAAATAGGAACAAAATAAAAATAGAAATTGATTTTAAAAAGCTCAATCAATGTGTCCATTTTTATCTTGTAGAAGAATTTCATTTGCTGATCCATTTTCTTTGCATAATTGCCAATGAATTGAGCTCACCTTTAATCTCTGAAGTACAACTCTTAATTGCATCAACCCAATCTATAAAGGCCTGCAGCATAATCCCTATTCCAGAACACTGTGACTTTGATCTATTTCTGAGCAATTATCTCATAAAATTTTTGTTTTATTGTTTGAACTCAACAAACTTGGAAAATTAGGATGTTCAGATAAATGATTTCAGGTTTGACTTGTCCTGTTTCATGTAGAGAAGAAAAATCAGTATTGGGTTGAATAAAGCCCTCAGTGTCCAGTTTCTGAAAAATTGTGAAATTTATAGATAGTAGCTTTGTAAACTTAGAGGTTTTTGCCTTCCTCACAGTTCAGAAATGAATTTACATATATATTTAATATCCAAATCTCTTTTATTTGATATTAAACTCTTTAGTCAGCAGTATCACAGGACAACACTGAGGAGAAGATGCCACGAGAAGTCATTTTTCGTATGTAGATGGTGCAGATCTTTGCTGGCTTGTTGAGGATTTATTTTTTTTTTTACACTATATATTTCTCTAAAGAGACAATAAGCCAATGACCACTCACAGGTGAGGGTTGCCTTTGAAACGCAAGAAAACTTTCTCACACAGATTTTATTTTCTCATGTGAATAAGCCAAATATATACTGCTAAATTATTCCCAGCTGAGCAATTGTTTTGCTGCCCTGAGAGTGGAATAATCATTTTTGATTTCTTTACCAAAATGATTGCTGAATATCAGTCCTTTCTAAGATGTACAGAGCCAAGGAAGGGTGATTAATAAACATATTTACCTTTGACATTCAGGATATCAGAATTTTGTACTTTGATTCACACTTTGTGGACTGTCTAACTATGTGTTAGTCTGAGAAATTGGCATTTCTACTACATTTGGTAGATGGGAAGGTACTGTGGTCACTGTATCATGGTGATTGACCAGCGAAGCGTTCTGATTATTCAGAATGGAATATAAAACTTTTTTTCCTTTTTTTTAAAAAAACATATTTTAGATTTCATTCTTTTAACAAGGTTTGTTAGTCTTACCCTTCTGTCTCTCAAAAATTGATTTCTTTTGTGAGTGCCAAACATTAGCTATTGTTCTTTGTCATCCAGAAAACAATAGATCAATTTAATCAATCAATTTAATTCTATGCCTCTGCTTCTCCATTTCTAATGAAACTTGATTATCAAAAGATCCAATACTCCTTTTATAGAATTTGCATTAATTAGACTTTCTCCTGGATACAATCATTCTGAGCACTTAAGTGCTTTCAGTTTGTTAATTCATTACAGTCAAGCAGAGATGGTGGAGCTATGTCAGCATCATTTTGTGTGTTTTACCTCGTCACAAAGAAGTTTCAAACTTTACCCTTTCAGCACTTTTGAACATCTGCCTGGAAAAAAAAAAAAATTAGAAACTATGACTTGTTGAGTTTTTGGATTATTTGATCTTTCTTTGTCCAGAGACTTTCTGTGAAAACTCATCAGGAGACAGAGTAGAACCAGGCAGTCAGAAGGGATGGTGTTTTTTGTGACGTTATTTCAATAGGATTTATAAGGGATGTTTTTAATAATTTTGATAAAATAACCTTTCACAACTTGCTGTGGTGATACAATGTCTCTGAGTGCCATCTGTCTTCAAGATCTGTGCAATATGTCCTATATAATACCTAGTGTCAAGAACTATGGTGTCTGAAATGTCTAAGTAGCATAAGGGAGTACTTTGATAAGAGAGGAGAAGGAGAACACTCCACAAGATTTCCTAGTACTGCTGAAAGACAGCCTTTGTCTGCTGGCTGATAGCTGACCCGAACAAAGGAAAATAACACATTATGTCCCAGCTAGAGACCCTCAAGTTTCTGTGAGTCTGTTAAATAGGAAAAAATCTTGATTTCTGAGACTGTAGGTAGGGAAGTCAGAGAGACTCACCCTTTTGTATCGAAAGGCAGGGACATTCTTATAAGACTTTTTGATAGCAAAAAAAATGTAAGCTACTACTGATTGATTCTTCAGCTGTCCACTGACATGGAACCAATATCATTAGATCAAGGTGGTATTTCTGTTTTGTTTTTTATGATTGACAAACCTGGTAAAACTGCTAAAATTTTAGAATAAACTCGTACTCTTTCCATTGGTTTGACAATGGGATGGCTTGTGAGGAGGGCCTGTGTCCCCTAGAGATCCAGAGAACAGCCCTTGACCATGTTATAACTCTTAGTAAGGGCTGTGTTACACAAGTCAACAACTAGAGAGGAGATGAAAACTAAACTGTTGGTTGTCAAAACTAACAGATGAGCAACAGGAGAGCAACCCATTCCTGGAATGAACTGGAATTATCTGCTCCTGCAAGCAGCATGGTAGTCATAGGGAAACCTTGTTCAGGTTTTATAAACAGCATTTGGCAGTGTAGCAAATGTCTGCAATCTGAGATAATGTTTTTCCACTCTTCCTTCACCCTGTCATTCATCACTCTTCTTATTTTTATAAAACATACAGAGCTTGAGGTAAAGTGTGCAAAAGGAAAAGCTTCTTGTGCCTTCAGTGGGCTGTGTGTGAAACCTCTGTTGTGATTTCCTTTCTTTCCCCCTCTCACCCCCCAAGTCTTGATCTCAAGCAAATCTTGGCCTTTCACTCAGATCTTTATGAGCAGGGTTTGATAATCATGTGGATTTTTTTGTTGTAACTACTAAGAACTGTGATTTAGGATGAAATCATTGAACTTAACATAGCCAGCAATACTAGACACTATATACCAAAAAAGAAATGCAGATTCATCTAACATTCCATCCCTATTGGATGGAATCCATCCTTACAGGCTGTGCACTGTGTCTCTGTTAAATATTGTTGTCTCATGTTACTTTTTTCTTTTGAAATGAATGTGCCTTTTTTTTTCCTTAAAAATCCATCTCAACACACAACTCAAAGTATGTTCTACTGGTGGTTAGATTTATGGGTTCAAGTTTGTGTAGCTGCTTTTACAACAGTAAATCTTCCTTGTCCGTAGGCTAAGTTGAACTTGTGCTGCACAGAAAGAGAAAAGCAAAAACATTTGGAGTGAATGGGATTAGCAGTGTATGTGTTACTCTTCAGTTTCCACATGTATCTGTGTATGCAGTAGTTAAAGCAATCCTTGTTTCTCTGTTTTGATATTCTACTAGGTTACATACAAAAGATGCAACGCATCACAGCTTTTTAATAACCTGGCAGAATCATCATTAGCAATGGGAGGGCAATTATTTCTCTTCATTAAACTTCTCAGTGCTTATTTAAAGTAATCAAGAAACCATATGCTTTGTAGTCTTGCATAGTTAATGCATATCCATTTCTGCATTTTCTGTAACACCAAAGCCCAAAATTGTACTGCAGGGTTAGGAAATACCTGTGGTCAGACGGTAATTTCAGAAATGGCTGTTAAGAGGTGTTAATTAAATCCTTAGTTTTCCTAGATACTTTTAACAGAGATTAATATAGATGTCTGGCTACTATAGGAGCCTGTGAAAATGCATCACTGAATGTAACCTGAAGTTAAATCTTCAAGAGTTGAAAAGGTTTAATTATTTTTTTTTTATCCACTGGAAATGGACTTTAACACAATATCACATTTGAGTGCCTTTTTTTCTCCAAGGAAGTTCAGAATCTGAATGCGTTTTACATGCCTAAAACCAGATTGTGGCACAAATATTTCAGAATCAAAATACTATGGAAAATAATCATGGCAATGCTTTGCAGATGAAGTAAACTGTACAGTATCTCATACAACTGGCCAAAGGAAGATTTTATCTAGGATTTATATTGTAGATAGGTACTGCTGTTTATTGCTAATCAATTAGAAGAACATGGTGTCTTTGCTATTAATTTTAAAATATGTTTAGAATTAATTTTCCCTTGCTCTCAGGAGCAATTGCAGCACTTAAACTTCTAAGTCCCACTGATTTTTACATGATGTTTCATTAGACTTGCTCAGAATACTGAAATGAACCCCTGTAAACCACACACTGTAAGTTCTAAAAAGGCTTGGTGAATAAATGTCACATTTCAGTTTACTTTTTTAACTTTTCAAACTGCGAACCAATATATGGATTCACAAAGGCTCCATGGCAGTAATATTCATTAAGGTTTTTTACTCTGATCCAAGTCCAGTCTGTGGTATTTTGTTTGAAAGACTGTGGTGTCACAGAAACACTATGCTAATTAATCAGCCTCTTCAGAAGCCGAATACTGAAGCAACATTTTGGATTGGATTGGATTGTTCTATTTGTGCTCCGTTCCTACGATCTGTACTATGGAGAACTCCTTGAATTCTCAGAGGAGATTTGGGAATTTAATCATTTAATAATAAATTAATGTGGAAACAGATTCATGTTAGCAGACTTAAACAGAAAATTTCATAAATATTGGAATTTAAGTAGGTCCATTATTATGCTTGAACCTGCTCAGAAATTGATGATCCATAACTTGACAAGTTTAAAGAACATGACAAAATTGGGCCTTCTATAGTTTCTAAAGTTTGGAGAGCGTTCCTTCACATCAGTATTGCATACTGGATCACTGCCCCCTCTAGCAGAAAATATGTTGGTTTGTGGATTGGTATGCTGGTGGGTTTTGTTTTGTTTTACAAATGTTTACAACAACATGTACTCAGACTCTACTGTCAGCAGTATTAGCTACATTGTAGAGCCTTGAGCTTCTGAAATTTGAGCTCTTCCAGGGTTTTTTGAGCACAGTATCCAAAGAGTACAATGAGAGCCCAGGAGAGAATGCTCACTAGGGAGTATAACTTTTTTGTGTGGTCTGCAAGAACCTCCTTGTCCCGTGAATCATGAACCACACTATCCCATGGCAATGCTTTGTACTAGCATGCTGTAGGAAAACTTTTTAACCCTGTGAGATGCAGTTCTCCAAAACAATTTATCCTTTGTTGAGTCATATTACAGTTTCCATGGCACTTTTAGAAATGGTTAGTGATAAAAGACTCAAATTTCAGAGAATTTCAACAGACCTTTGTATTTGCCAGGTGACATTCTATTATGACAAAGAACTGTAGTGTGTAGCTGGAACCAAAAGTAGGGAGCTGTCATTCCTTGATGTAATTTTAAGTAGCCGTTAAAAAAAAAAGCTGACCAAACTTTGAGGTTCTTGCACTTGTTATTTTAAATGGGATATTTGCCTGCAACAAAGAGAAACACATAATATAGAGTCAGTAATTTACTGGTAAGTGGTTAATAACAATAAGCAAGCAATAATAAACCACTACTGGCACATTTTAACAGGCTGTTATAGATCCCTTTTGAAGTGTTCTCATATTTTGGTTGTGTGTAGAGTCCCAATGTTGATGGCTGTTCTTTTCTGAGTGGAGTGTCACAACAAGACACCCTGTCCCCAGCTCTGAAGAGGAAGTGTTCTTCCTGCTAAGGGTGTCATCTTCTTCCCTCGCAGGTTCCCTGTAGAGGCTTGAGCACATGGGCAATAACAACTGGCTTCACTTCTCATTTTGGTTTAGTGGGAAACTTTCTGCTGTCCCTGAGTTTTACTCTGGGTTGGAACCACAGTGTTGTCACTGACATAGTTCCTGCTCTACTACCCTCTGGTTGAACTGTTAGATCATACAATTTATGTTGTGCTAGAGGAATATTTGCTGTATCTTATTTCCTCACACTAAGGATATATCCTCATAGATGCAGACTCTGAAATATATCCTGGCATCTAAGCAAAGACATTTAGCCTGGATTATGGTCCCAGTGTGTTGGGGATTTGACCAAAGGTCGCCTGAGTGAAGGGGCCCACAAACCATAAGTTTCAGCTACATAGTTACTGTTTTTTTTACTGTAACCTTTCCCTGGGGCAGGAGTTTAGCAAGTCAGCTCCTTTTCAAAGACTTAATCGATACTCACAACATGCTTTGAGATCCTCAGGTGAAGTAAAATAATGGATAATAACTTTTCTGTAGAATGAATTTATCTTCTTTGCCTTGTCCATATAAGAAGGAAGACAAGACCAATGAATACAGTTTCATTTGTATTTATACATCTGAGCTGGTGAAATTCCATTTGAAAACCTTTCACATCAAACAGAAAAAGATCCATTTGCAGCTGCTTTAGTATTCATTCAGTAGCTTGATCTAATTCTTTTGCAAAATTTGTGCTTTCTGAAATGGAAGTAAGTGGCAATTTTCTTAATGCATTTAGCACCATATTTAATATTATAATAATTCTGGTTTATACTCTTCTCATGTCTCTCTTGAACTATTGTTTAACACTGGAAAATATCCTCTAACATTTGTTGGAATGAAAAAAGATGAATATAAATAAAAATATGCGTATAGGTGTTAGAAGGTGCAGTTTCTGAATACAGCTATTTTGATCTATAATTACTTGCCAAGAATCTTTCAATGTCTGCTAAATGGAGAATGAAATTCAACTCCATCTACATATCATTACAAGGTAAAGATAAGTTTATAAAGCATTGAGTGAAATGCTAATCAGCCCTTCTAAAATGAAAGAGGAATTAAATGATTGAAATCCAACAGGAGGTATTTTCAGCTCTAATCAGGTGGTTTAATGGAGTTGTGCACATTGTGCCAAATGTATCCTTTTTTTTGCATCTGGCTTGAATTTGACCAGTAATTATTTAAAGAATAAAGAGTTATTATGAAGATCTGCTCAATTCTTGGCCCAGTAAGTTTGTACCTACTGTAGAAGTGTGGTGAGGCTGCATGAACTGTTGGGACCTGCATTAGTCATTGAAGGATCAATTACAAAATTGACTTTGCTTCAAAGACCCTAATGTTTCCTTAGAGATTGCTGTTGGACTGTGGAATAATGCCATAGACAGTCTAAATTAAATTAAGCAAGCAACAGGGAAAATATGATATTAAAATATCATATTAAGAGAAAGTGTGTTAGTATCAATACATCAAATTAATTGTTAGGCTGAATTACACTTAAAGTACCAGTGAAGCCCTACAGTTTCTCAGAAATCATTCTCAGGCCCTACTAGGTAGGGTTCTGTCAATCTTGATGCTGAATGATACACACAGATTCCACTTGACTAGACTGGGAGAACACTGTAAACAAAAGGTGATATTTGGAAATGTCCTAATGCCAGTACCAACTGGAATAATGCTGTTGAGTTCTGTCTGCACTGTTGGTGGGTAGTTTTCTCCCCACATTTACATTTTGAACGGCTCTAGAACGGCTCCACGCCTTCCTAAAACAGTGTTCAACAATTGAATGAGAGCAGGGGTCTCTTGGCTTTTAGCTCTGGTCCGTCATCAGGGACTCGGGCAAACCTGAGCTGGGCTTGTGATGGGATAAATTTTGTGTGCGCGCCATCTGCTGGGCCCCGCTCAAATACCTGCAACCGGTACCTAAATAAAGTCACCTGCAACCAGAGATGCGAGAGCAAGAACATGGGCAGCATAACGGCATCTTGGTTTATGAAAGCAGTAGGGGTTTTGGAGTGGCCGTAGTTCACGTGATTTTCTTCTTAATGCCTTGATGCATTTGAATGGAATGAGTGCTACGGTAGATTTCGTCTATGTTTTAAAGTTAGAGGTCTGAGTTTGAAAACGTTAGTTATAACAGTATGCAAACCTAGTGCTTTTATAAATAGATACCATAAAATTTAAGGCTTACAATAGTAGTAGACAGGTAAAGTTGTTTTGAGCCCTAACAGTCTTAACCACTTAAGTCCCGGATAACTACCTGTTTAAAATGTGCAATTTGCTAATTAATAGCAAATTCCAGTTTTAAATTACAGAAGGACTTATTTCGCCACAGATCTGAGCAGATTTGGTCCAACGTTTTAGCTGTTTTCCTGTATCAAATAGTAATATATTCCTTTCCTCCTATAAACTCTCAATTGCAACTTTCTATTTAAGTTAGAATTGAATTTGATGGGATATTAACTGAGGCTATAACACTGGATTGTAGCAGAGAATACAGAAAGTGAACAATCTATAAAACAAAATTCTTTATTAATGTTTAAAAATTACTAATAAGGCTCATAAAATTCCAGGATAAGTGTTTTCACTGAGAGTGTCTCAAGATCAGGTTATTGTCTGAAAAATCTGCCTATTTACAGCGATATTGAGTTCTTGTGATTTATTTTTTTTCCTTTAATGTGCCTTTTACTACCTTCCAGTTCTGTCACTTAGCCAGGTGTAAGAATTATCACTCTGAAAGCTTTTATTTGACAGCAAAATAAAGTAGGTTTTGAATGCAAACTGAATTTGTCATACATTTTGTTATGAATAGAAAAAGAGATGAAATTTGCTTTGAACTGTGTAGTCAGTTTAATTATTTTCTTTGTTTCATTTTTTTATTACTTTAGACACTTTTCTCACAGATAGCTGAGCCCTTTGTATTACCAAACCAAGGTTTTTGTTACATTCACTAATCCCTATTATCTTAAGAATCACCAAAAACTACCTCTTCTCCCCTCTTTTAAGGCTTTGATAAAGTGCCTTCCTAGGAAAGGAATCTTGTACGAACTTAAATTACTCTGTTTTCTTACTATTATGAAAAATATCTTTGCAATCATATATCCTCTAAAATCAACGAAAAATTTGATTTCAAAACATCCCAGATTTCATCCTTGTATCTAATACTTCAGTAATCAGTTCATGCATGAAGACACACTCATATGCTTTATTACTATTTTGTGATTCTCAGGTTGGGAAAACATGATGAAACATGACTTTAAACTTGGTTTTGTGCATACAACTTTTATTTGATCATTATTTTATTTTCTAACAACATCTACATTTATGCCCTGTGAGCAGCTCATAATCACAGTGATGTATAAAACAAAATTGTCAAGTTTGTTCTGTGTCAATGTATTGAACATTCATGGAACAGTCACTGGATGGCAGTAGACTTTGTGTGGTTAAAAAGTCACATTTTTACAGTACCTGGTAATAAAACACCATTTAAAATCAGAGCTCTGTTCTGTACAGTGGTATATGTACATTGAAAAGATGGAAACTGTTTATATCCACATGGCAAGCTTTGAAATGCTGCTTCACCAACTGCAGTTCTCAAGCAGATGTCGGTGTATGGGAAGGGGAAAAGGACCTTTTAGTGCAAATATTCATGCAAATAGACCACTGTGAAACAGCCATAATCAAGTCAGGGAGAATGGAACTCAGATGAGCTAATGGCTCAGATTAGTTAACAGCTCAGATTCATTAACAGGTCTGCTGTCCAAATGCGGACAAAACTAAGTACTGTAGAAATCTGAAGACCAGAAAGACTATGTGCAAAGCATATCAGAGGAGTATACTTAAAATACAATGGGAAATAATTTTGTAGGCTTGCTTACAAAAAAGTAAAAAATTATACTGCTTCATTTCTTTCATAGAGTAATTATGGTAATCATATTTCTGAAATTCCAGCCTACAAATTCAACAAAATGTAGTACATTCAAGAAATCAGAACAGCATGCACTTTCTATCTATTTGATTTCATGTAATTATTTCAAAATTTGAATGACAATTTATTAATTCCAACCTTGAGAAAAGTTTTACTTGGGAGAGACCTATAATTATGAGATGGGAATATCAGAGAGTAAATCATCACTACAAAAATGCTTTTGTGTGTGAAATAAGCAAAGATGCATCCTGTGTATAAAATAGTAGTTAATCCTAAGGAAAAAAAACTCCCTTCAGTGGATTTGGTTTTGGAGTTCTCATACAAATGAGAAATGTTTGTCCACTGAAGTACCCTGGAGTGTTTTATAATACAGAACGAGTAAGAATGGGATTTAACCATGATTGGGGTTTTTTGTTGTTTTTTTTTCTTCTCCCACCTACTCTAACAATATCCTAGTTTAAAGGATACAGAGAATGTAAAAATAGGGGTTACATTAGATATTCCGAAGATTCATACCATGGTGTCACTTCACGCCTTAAAAAATAGTAATCCTAGAGTTGTAGAATCCCTTAGGTTGGAAAAGACCATTGAGTTTAGACACTAAATCCTATTTCTATGTGTCTTCAAATGCCAAATTTCATCTGTATGTACAGGTGGTATGGGATTGCACTTCATAGTTGTCACTTTTGAGTACAATACAAATGTTATGGAGGAAGCTTTAAAAGTAACCTGACCGCAATGAATTATTCTGCTTTTAAGTCTGATTTTTTAAATTACTCTAGGAAATTTGCATAATGTTTTGAGAATTGATCTAAACATGCGGCTCCTCTCCTCATCCTAGGCCATCAGCCTAATTCATTACCCTGGGCTGGAACAAATGATTATTTGTTGGGTTTATGCAGTTTTTATATGCTACTGGATAGATCTTCCTCTGCTGGACCTGCATCTGAGATCAGTGGAAGGAATAGATTAATTAATGTAATTAATTGTAATTATATTTTCAAAGTAAAAGATGTGAACAATTTTTCTCCTTTTTTTCTCCTTTTTTTTTTCTTCTTTTTATAGTTTAAATGACTTGGAAGGAAAAGATTAATATAGATCCTATTGTACATTGGTTGTCTTTATGAAGGCACTTTATCCAGAATATCCCTTTCTTTGTGTTACACAGTACGAAAACTCAGGCTTAATGAAAATGCAAAGTCTCTGTCAAGGAGTGCTGTTGTTAAGCCAGGAAGATCTTTCTTCTTGACCAAACTACCAACTCATCATTAGGCAAGTAGAGATATCAATGCCCAGGTTGTACATATTTCAAGATAGGTCAATTTTGAACAAGACATCTTGGATAGTTTTTTAGCTTTTTCCTGCTAAGGACTAAGTATAAACATAAGCCTAGTTTATAATTAAAACAAAAACCTGTGTATGCAAAACACCTTTAAAAATGTTCTCTAGAAATCTGCTTGTTATTTCAGAAATTTTCTCCTTTGCCACTAAAAAACTGCAAGCATTTATCCAGCGAAATTTGCCTCTTCAGACAGTTTTTTTTTCTTCTTATGCTGCTGAGTCTCTCTATGCCAGTGGGCATAAAGCAAGATTCTTGAGAGCAGGATACAGCCCAGTGCTCTTACAGGAGAAGAAACAGGGGCTATTTGGATAATTAGGGAGGGACACACTCCCATGCTGTGGTGTGGGAACATGGGCAACAACTCCAAATCTTACTGTCTGAAGTAGCATTGAGCAATTAAAATCTAGTCAGAAAGGATTTGGTACAACCTAGCTTGGAGAGAATTTAAAATTCTTTACTAAACCGAAGTGAGGTGGGAGATTTCTACAGTTAACCAGATGAGATGAGGGTGAGTGTTACCCCTCCATGTAACACTCATGTTAATGTTTCATATTCATTACCTCATTCTCAGCTGGTCTTACTAAGGTGTTTCAGATGTTCTGCAGCAGGACACTGGGTTTTAAAAACATAGAGCAGTTATCCCAGCTACTCTTATTACCCAGTACTCTGAAAATTACTTCTTTTGGTAAAATCTGTCTGACACTGTAAGTTTTTGGTATGACAGGAAAACAGCGTAAAAAAAAATGTTTGAATGACTTCTGCAAACATTTTTTTTGTAACTTACGTATGTCCTAAATATTTTGAAGTGTTTCTTAGTCTTAAAATTAACTTTAATTTTACTCATTCAGCTGTTTTCAAAAACAGATGATTGGAACTTTTGGAGTAGTCAAATACCGCTAAGCTTTGGGGAGGTGGGGGGGAAAAGACACATGTAGTGCCAGAATTAAACCTACATCAGGTATGTTCTTCTGTTGACCCCAAATCTCTGAACTTGCAGTGTTTGAAAGGGAAGGCATAACTTTGAACTTGGTTTTAAGAAGTAGTCAGGAATTATGCATATCTTTTGAACTGTGGCCTGTGGTTCTGCTGTACAGGCAGAACAAGTTGTCATCTGATGTTGTAGTCGTTTAGGGGCAACAAAATGTTTTACTCTAAGTATTTAACTAGGAATGATGAGCATTTCTTAGTGGCAGTGGCTGAGAAAGCCCTGTAACCAATGCTGATCCATTTTAGTCACCCTGATTCTCATTTGTGTTTCTTCTTGGTGTGAAAACCATCTCCAGCAGAGGCTGCCTTTCTATGGGGTGCATGGATAAGTCATTGTTTTTCTGGATGTTGTTAAGGCCTCTTCCTTTCATTGTCTGTACTCTGCACCTCCTTAGAAGAGTCACCAGAATTGCTTTCATCATTACCATGGCAATAAACTTCCCTACACAGCTCCGGGGGCCGAATCCAAAGGGTTGGAAATAGCGTGAAGGGACCTGCACAGAATAACAAGAGGAATAAAATTTAAGACAAGTTTTTCTTCGTAAAAGTAGCCAAAATTATGATGGAGGTTGGTAGGAGGTATATTCTGAAAAACTTTTTAGGAGCAATCACTTGTTTCACACTGGACAGCCCTCCCACCCCAGTCAGGCCAAACTACAGACACCTACAGGGGTATGGAATGTTTGAAATGCTCAGGTAGCAGGGTTTGCACAGTTAAACAATTTAAGTCTACCTGCGTATTGCAGCCTGTTTGTCCTGTGAACTACAGGGATTTAAGCCCAAGCTGTGAAATGGAGTGAAGCTTCTGCTCTTCAAATTCATTAAAATTCATTAAAAAGTTTATCAGAGAATGTTCATTATAAAGCTCATAAATATCTGAAATACAGGCTGATGCCTTATCTAAAGAAAATCATAAGATAATCATAAAGCCTTACACCCGCTACATTTGTCAGTATAAAGGTAATGTTCCCAAGAACTAATTTCTCATAAAATGTCATGTTAAAAATTTTATTTGAAATCTAATACAGAGATAATACTTATAAAATTGTCTTCTGTCCTATCAATTGAAATATGAAATGCAGGATTCACAGAACTACTGAAGAATGCACAGCCAGTTTCTGTTACTTTTATTGACACTGAATAGATGCATTAAAAAGAAAGTCTGGCTATAAATAAATTATTTTTCTTCATCTGTGTAACTTCCTTTTAAAAAAGTAAGATATAAGCTGTGTTCTGATTTCCTATTTAACCTAAGAATAGAGTAGAAAAGGTTAGCTTATATTAAATCATCTGGAAATAAGTGTCCTTTTCTCCTTATTCTCAGACTGAGAAAAATGTTTTCTGTTTAAATTTTTTTCAAATGAACCGAGCTGTGCTTTTTGAAAAATGATACGTAAATACAAGTGTTTATCATACAGAGCAAGTACAGCAGCTGGCAGTACAGCACAATGGCAAATGCACAGCCTGAGAAAATGGAAAAATGTTTAGATTCTAACAATGGCATCTTATCATAAATAATGCTGTGGATTGCTATTCACTTAGAGAACTGTGGGAAAATTGAGCCTGCCAGAATAATTATGTGGCAAAGAGAATGCATCAAGTCAGATAGAAAATGTGTGGTTAAATATTTGGTCAAGGGGAAATATTTTTAGTAGCAAAATGTACTCATAAAATAAGCAAGACATCCATTTTGATAGAAATACTTAGAATGAAAATAATGGGTGGTAAAATGGAATCCGTTCACAGTGAATAATAATTTCAGTAAAGTTCATCACTTGCTCCCTTCTTGAATTTTTCTACAGACTTTTTTTCTTGAGCTGTTGTTTTTAATACTGAGTAGAGTTTTTTATGGGTAATAAAATAGCAGTTTAGAAATGCTAACCAGGTTGATTGGTGCTCATTTTTGTGTGGCATATGTGGTACACTTGGATTTTTGATAGGAAATATGTAAAACTTACAGGTCTTTTTCTGGCTTGTTTCTTTGTTTTCTTAACTATTTCTTCAGCTGTTTTTACTAAAAAGTCCATTTTTGGTGTATCAAAGTGGGTCATCTACTTATTTCTTTGAAAGTGAAGTTGCTGTCTGTGCCTCTTTATTTTGTCCAGTGCCAGGCAACTATGTGTGCCTGGCAAATTTAATTAGAAACTTTTATTCAAAATTATTGTGTCTGGAAAAAACTGCTTTCTATATTATAATTACTTTTTATTTAAAAGGCATTTTGATAGAAAAATACCTGCCTAGATCTGATAAAAATAATAATAATAATAATAAGCAGGATATATAGGTAACTAGACACTTAGACAAAGAAAACAGCCTTGGGGTCACAAAGTTCTTGATAAAAGAGGAAGAGACACTAACAGTAAACAATACCCAATGTTCCATAAGAAATGAGGTAGAAAACTTACATTTTTCTCAAAATTTTCAAGAGAAAACTCATTTGGCTTTGGAAAGAATTCAAGCTTATGCATGCGGCCGATATTGAGGATAATATTTGTCCCCTTTTTCACAGGGTATCCATCAATTACATCATCTTGTAAAGCTTTCCTCATGATCAAGTCCACAACTGGCTGGTATCTCATGCTCTCATATATAAAGTTCTCCACGATTTTTAAGTTTGGCATGTCCTCACTTTGTATGTCTCTGTCACCTTGAGGAATAAAGCAGATGGTGAAGATGTTAGTTGGTTATAAATGTAATAGCTTCATTATAGAAATATCAAAACATTTTTGGAAGGTTCTCAAGTTCTGAAATGGTAGGAAAGATCCAACAGCTTTTAAGGAGTTTTATGTAGCCTTAGTTATTCAGGAAATCTGAATAATGTTCGTCAGCACAAACCCTAGTTTATTTTATGATCTCTCACCTTCTTGTTAATACACTGACTCTTTGTTCTCCTTTCTTGTCAGCAACAGAACTCTGAAAGTCCTTCCCTGGCTTTTGTATGAGGGAGCAACAAGACACAAATAAATCTTCCAACAGCTGACAGCAAACAGAACGTGGGAATAGTCTGGAGATGGGAGATAACTTTGTGGGGACCTTAAATTTTCACCCTGTGCTTGGGTTTGGCTGGATGTACAGCTCAGTAGGTTTGCAAGATAAAAGTTTGCTACCCACAGTTGGTCATCTGCTGAAGGAAAAGGCAACAACATTCTACTGCCTTAGGCTATCAGAAAGAAATAGGGAAAATGAGTAAGCTGAGTATTCAACTCTCATGAGGACAATAAAGTAAGGTTTATTAAAAGTACCTTTGAAAAAGAGTAAAGGACTTGTTATACATTTTCCAGTGTTTAACAGACCAGAAGTAAATCTCTAATAAGAGTGGATGAAATTAGTTTCTATATTAGTTCAGTGTCAGGCTTTGAATGAAGTCTAGAGAAAGGAAAGAATACAAATTTGGAATATCTTGATTGTGTTTTGAATAGTTAGTAATTAGTACTTTGAGAAGACCAATTTGAGATCAAAATGGATGGCAGCAGAATATAATTTTAATTTTCTCTAGTCTTTTCCTTCTACAGTCATAGTGAAACTTAGAGAAGTTCTGTATTTTATCACAGAAAAATGTTGGTGATTAGAAGTATTTGAACTGAGTGTCCCCTTTTGCTATTTCAAGGTAAATGGAAAGCAAATTTTGTGAAAGTTATGAGGTGAATGCTGATTTCCACTGCTGTTGCTGAGGAGAGAATACAGAACATTCTTTCTAACAGATTATCAATTCTGGTGATTGCTACTTTAATTTATTTTACAAATTGCACATCTTCTTTCATTTGATCTTGAATAAAATCTTTTACATATAATGGTAGTTCATGTGTTTTACAGCTTCTCTTAGAAGAAAACACTTAAAATTTTCAGCCTTTGAATTATTGAAATTAGATCACTGCAGAAGCAAAATTATAGTCCTGACTTTGCAGCTCTTGCTTACCCACAACAGTTTCAATTTCTCTCATCATCTCCTCTTCCACTGTGGGGTGCTCTGCAATCAGTATTAGCATAAAGAAGAGAGTCACAGACAGAGTATCAGGAGCAGCAATCATCATCTCCAGCACACACTGGTTCACATTCTCAGCAGTCAGATCCCCTCTGTTCTGAAAAAAATGGAAGTTTTGGAGAAAATGTTGATTGCTGACCTCTGATGCCAACGAAGGTCCCGCAGACTGTACAAATTCTTGACAGTCTATCTATAACATTTGTTTTTCATCTTTCAGAGAAAAATAGAAAACTCATGTTTTGATGGGTGTGTGTTATCTTACAGAAAAGCAGGAGTTTGTTCTTAGCTCACATTCTTAGTTTATTGCCTTTCTTCACAGAGTTTGTGAGCTGGCAGAGATTATGCAAGACAGGATTTGTATAGTATTTGAAACCTTTGCAAACAAAAGGCAATACATCAAGATAAAATACTGGGGTTAGAGAAAGACTGAAGGACATTCAGGGATAGATGTAAGAGTTTCAACGATCTTAATCAAGCCATGAAATAAATATAACAAGCACCTGATACCAAAATACAAGTATTCATATTTAAATCATTGTTAGGGACTCCACAGCACCAAGTAATTGGCATCCTTTTATGATGACATGACCTTCAGAGAGGTACATGAAGTTTAAGTTGCAAAACCTGTGTTCAGGAGAATGTCAGAAAAATCAGTTGATTTTCAGAGATATTTTGAGTACATTTCCAATACCTGTGCAAAAATCAACTGGGATGCAAAATCCATGTGTTCATCCAACTTTTCAACAGTGGAAAGCTTTTGCCGTTTCTGCTCTATTAAGGTTTCCATTGCTCCTTTAAGATCCTTGCTGAAAACAGATGAAATCAATCATATTGACAAATATCTGCAGGCTTCTAGTAAACACTAGGGTATGACCGGAAACATAGAGATTATACCAGGAAAAACATCTAAGAATGGCAAAAATTAGGTATTCCTAGGAATGGTTATATGGTTCTCTGCAAAGTAGTAACAATAATATATATTGGATATATAGATTTGAAGGCAATTCTTTTTAAAAAAGTATTCTGGAAAGGTTTTGAATATAGTCTTTAATTTGCATTTGTTACAAAATTTTGACTGGGTCTGTAGGGGTAAATGCATTTAGAACTTCAGTCCCTGTAAAGTTCTCAGTATTTATAACATCTTTTCTGTATTAGGAAAAGCAAATGGTCCTTTTTGCAAAATTTATCAGAAAAATATTAGAAGTCTTCATATCCTGTGGTGGTTCTTTGCATTACTTTAAGTCCAGCAATCTTTATCTTTTTTCTTTGCAGTAGAAATTTATGAATAAATCCATTTTAATGGGATAGCTTTTGAAATATCAATATTTGCTTGCAGGGGCTTTCTAGTAATAACTGGGCCATAATATTTGGCTATTATTTGCATTACATGATAAAGCAGCAATCAGTGCCATAATAAACCTTGCAAGCAAATGTTAGAGAAGGCAAATCTTGTGTCTAGTTCACAAGAACTGTCAATTACTTTAGAGGAACCTCCATCTTTCCATTAAAACCTTTATGTTATATAGCACTATTGAAACAATTTATTACACATACTTCCTAAGTAGCAATTTCTTTCATTAGGTGCAATACAAATCCAAAATGGAAAAAAAAATGATTGCCAGTTCTTTTTAGAGCCAGGCCTCTTTTAGCAAAAGACAGCAAACAAGATCATAAAAATAAAAGAGGCATTTTGTATTTTTGCCAAGAACAAGATGACAAAATGTACTTTTTCCTTATTAAGGAAAAACCCCTTGAAAAGGTTTATCACGCTGAGCACTGAGGTTTAATTCAGAAGTGAGTTGTTGACTCAAATATACACGTTGAGAGAACCAATAAATGCCTTTCTGGGACTGTGCCCTGAGTGTGGATGGATTTTCTTGTTTTGATGAGCTGTAACCTACTATTGGACTGTCCTCAACTAGGCAGCAAGTGTAACTTCACCCCATATGACGGCTTTTCTTTCTCTGAACTGAACCAGTAATCTTAACTGAGTTTCACATTTGAGTTGGCATTAACTAATATTTTGGTGAATAAATTGGGACTGAATAGACAAACACTTGAAATTGTCCCCTGAGATCATCTGCTTGTAGCATCAGTGACAAATCTTGTTCTATCTTGGCTCTGTGGACAGGGGACTTCAGCAACAATCTTGTAGTTTCTAAAAGGCAGAGGAAAGCACCAAGGAATATCTCCTTCAAAAGAAAGAGTCTTATGTAAATGATCTGTAAACTTTGATACTTACGCTGCATCTTCATATTTCTTGCACAGCCAAGAAATCTTAAAAAATATGTCAGGCTTTAATAAAAGTGCTTGCCAAGCATCAAAGTAATTCTGAATCTTCAGTACAATGGCATTTTCTGAAAATGAACATTAACAAAAAAGTCAATAGTCAGGGAACACAAATAATTCAGAAAAATTAATAATAAGGTCCTGTTCCCTACTATAAGTTCATGGGAATTTGATAAAAAACTGGTAGGTAATATTTGTAGCACACTGTAGAAAAGGTATAATAGATCATTGTGAAAACGCTTGCTAACTAGCTAAAAGGACATATTGGTGTGTCAGCCAGAGCCAAATAATCTCCCACAGGAGAGCAGGAGCAGAATGCTTGCAGAATATTGAAATGGGGTAACTTAGACATCCTGATAATATTATTTCTTTCATATGGCTTTGAGGCTGAAGAAATAGCAGAAGACATAAATCTTTAGGTGAACTTTTAAAGGCAATAATTCAGTTTGGTGGAAAGGTTTCAGATTCTTTAATGCAGATAATATTGGGACTGTACCAACTCAGTGCATAAAAATCTCTTTAAATGGTACTATTCATTAAGGTGTATGTGACAACCTAATGTATATTTTTGGTCATATAAAATTCTCTTTTCTAACTAAAACGATAATAAATCATTCTCAGTTAATTATATGGTGATATAAGAGCCTGTTCTTGCTCCGTTTTTTGAAACAATACTTCTGAGTGATGTCAGTGAATTTTCCCTGGGCAAGCACTTTAGATTCATCATAAAAATAAAGCTTCTAGTACCATCCAAAGGGATCCCAAGAAAAAGCTTGTTAGATGTGTCAAGCATGATCCGTCTCATGAGGTTCAACACGTTGATGTTTCCTAGTTCAGTTGTCACTTCCCCCAGTTTGTCCAGGTGATCCACTGTTGACTCCACACAAATCGCTATCATACGAACCAGACCAGGACCGGACAGAGCTGAAACACACGTGCAAAATGATTGTTAATTCAAAATACCTTATTTATAACTTCTCAGTTGGTGACAGTGCTGTCAATAAAATGGCAAATGTTATCATGTCAGTGACTGGTATAAAATTAGTCTGAAACTTAACTGGTTTATCATCCTCTGAAAGAAAAATGAAGGCATTTTGAATTAAAATGACTATGAACCCAAAGCCAGAACTTTACTTATATCCATCCACTTTGTACCTCACATTTTATGCCAGGTTTGTGCCACATCATGCAAAGATATTTGGCATAATTTGGGCAGCCTTTCTGATTGAGAGGGTATCCACAGCCTCATCTGTACCTCAGGCTCTGTGGATGTCCCATCTCGTTTGCTTGCAATGACACTGAGCCAGGGAAGAGAACCTGGGGATTTGTGGGGAGGATGGTGGAGATTTCTCAAATTATAACTCCTGGGTGCTCTCAAACAGCCTTGTACCTGTGCAGCAACCTGCTGGCACCCTGTAGTGTCACTGGGACATACTGAACCCGGGGAGAAACAGCATTTCAGAGAAGATTGACTGTGCTAGAGTGGTGCAGTGTGTCAGCACACACTGATTTACCTTTGGTGAAAAAGGGTCGAATTTCCTTCCAGTGTGCTGGGTTGTTATTAAATATGATCCCATTTTCATACATGCCAATGCACTGCAATCCAAGCTTGCTTCCAAATCGAGACACATAATGCCAGTGTTTCATCACATGGAATACACTTGAGGATCTGGGAGAGAATGAGAAAAAAGCCCAAAACAAAACCACCATTTCATAGATTGTACACAGCATTTTTATTCTGACATTTTACAGTTTCTCTGAAATGTGGACTTGCATTCTTAATTTAGCAGACAGTATAATGCTTAACAAGAAATATTCCTTTTACATAGTTAAAAATCTTGATGACAAATACCTTCAGAATTTATATTAGAGCAATAATGTATTCTACTCAGATTTAAAACTATTTTTTAGTTAAAATACCAAGATTTTAAACTGAATAGGGTGTATACATAGAAATATGTATGTATGTAAGATACACTCAGGCAGTGACCAAAGTCAGACACGTCGGAGGAGAAGGTAAAATCTTTGATGTGTACTAAATAACGTATTTACTTTTGTGGCTATTGGGTCATTTCCAGACACATACTGAAAGCATAAATATACACAGTTCACTTAAATATGCAGCATCATAGTATGCAGATATGTGTGAGATAAATATTCTTAAATAGATATGTGAGAGAAATCCATGATATGTATAATTCTTTTTACAGCTGGCAAACAGGTTGTGACCAGTATTGTTGCTTTAAGATACAATTTCCTTTAGAGGGAGCCAGCATTTCAGAAATGGGGATGTGATGAAAACCCAACAAAACAAAATCCAACGAAAAGAAAGAAAATCAGAAGAGAGATTGAAATGAAATGATGTGCTACTTTCTTTGTCCGGTATCATACTCTATGGACCAAATTCCAGACTTCTTATAGGGGTTTGGTATATTTTTTCCATTGGGAAAAGTAAATGTGACTTTTGCTATTGACTGCAGCAGTGCTGGGTTTTCACTACAGTTTTGTCTGACCCAGAGGCAAAGTTAACCTTAAAGGTTTTTTGCATGTCAAGGGATATCATATGTAGTTTCCTGAACATGAGAAGATGTTATTGAATTATAACAGCTGTCTCCAGGAAGGAAAAGATGCAGCAGGCTCATTTTGCTTCCTTCCATCCCACACGTCTCTATGCAGGAGACGGATCACAATGTTTTAAGGGAGGGTTTCATCAAGTGGCCTTGTATAAGCAGATTTTCCTCAGGAAACTATTTAATGAAGTCCCCCAAAAGGCATTATGTGTTTTGACCAACACTACAAGTCCTTCCCTCTCTGCACTAACATCTCAGTATTAGAATTGATGCTAAAAATTCAGATGCCATTAGTGAAAAGAGTATACTTTTACAGAATTCAGGTTATATTTAGTTTTGCAGTGAATTTATGATCCGCTGAAAACTTTTATTCTACATTCTTTAAAAAAAGTTAAATGCTTGTTTTCTATGTACAGTCAATGATTTTAAGCAAAAAATATCTGTAGAAAAGGGATGTATTGACTGTAAAGTCTGATGCAGCTCTGGCATTGTTTGTCAGCACTCCTGGTTTGTTTCTGATGAATTGGTAGCACAGACAGTGAAAGGCAGGAATACGGATTTGTAGTATTTTCAAAGCATTATCAAAATATTTCACTGCAATTTGCAATATCTATACAGGATAGGAATGTAAATAGTTTTCCTGTCATGATTAACTTTTTCTGCAGAGGTTAAAATACAGATAAAGCTGACTTGCATCACATGGCAAATTCTGTGATAGTTCTCTGTGCTGGATGGTCTTTCAAAAGCTTTTACACAGTGGAAGCTGAGTAAGGGTTGATTGATATTGCTGATAAAAAGGTTGTGATTCTTTATTCATTACACATGGTAAACATTTTACCACTCTTTTTTTTCCTTTTTCATAGTATAACTCATAAGCATCCAGAAGATCCAAGAAGAAAGCAAACATCCACTGGAGCTAATAAAATGATAGGCTACAGTTTAGCATTATGTTTAATATTGTGTATAATTGAAGCCTATGAATAATCCCATTAATTGGAGTTGAATTACTCATAATCCCATAAAGCTGCATTTGCTTAATTAAATTGTTGAATTGGAGCCATAACCTTCAAGCATTACTTCCACTTTAAGGAGAAATAGGAACACAGGAAACTAAAATTTGACTTAATCCTTCATTGCAGTCAGTCTAGGTTCCTGAACAGAATGTAATCCTCATATTAAATTGAATAGTAAAATAGTAAATGATTTTTAGGACTGAGCCACAGTGCTTAATCTTCCTTTCCACAAAAAATTTAGGAGAATTCACCAAAACTTCAATAGCAGAATTGTTAAAGAAACAAAAGATTAGGAAAGTGTCTGTGAATAGCAGGAAGTAAAAGTTTTATGTTAGGATAAGTTTTGAAAATAATAACATCAGTTCAACTCCAGAAAAAAGTAGCGAAGAGGTTGCAAAAATATGAGAAAGCTTTTCAAGTTATTAAGGATAGAAAGTAGAGGATTTACTTGCTAATTATAAATGTTTCTTCACCGCTGATCCAAACTCTCACAAAGTCTCCATATGTCTTATTGTAGTAGTTGCAGGCATTACCTACTCCCATCCAGAGAAATCTCCCATGAGAAATGAGGGGGCCGATTCCCATGCAGTATCCTGGCCCTAAGGAACACGGTAAGAAAGGTTTGGTCTCAGCTGGCAAGAAAATATCCCTGAGCATCACCCTTTTGAAAGGAGCTTTTTAACGTGGCAGTCACAGCCTGCATCGGGCAGTTCACACAAACAATCCTGGTCTGAAACTGCCTGAGGAACTTTGCACCTACATTGGTGAAGCCTCCCTTAATGCCCGTGGAAGTCTGGAGTGCTTTCAGTGTACCACAAATGACAGGCATTACTTCCTTGTACAACTTCTAGCTGCTCTTTTTAAAGATACTTTTGGAGGGACAACAGTTAGAAAGAAGATATGATCTAGAAAAGATGCATGTGATATATTAATTTGTGATTTTAACAAATCCCTTGTGTGATCTTGACTGAATTTTGTCTAGAAGTGTCACAGTAACGTCTACAAAATTCAGTGTCTTTTTGGTGTAATTAAATGTAGTTGTTATATTTCTTTTAAAGTCACTTAAACTAAAGTGAGGAAAGAGATATTTAAAGGAAAGAGTACTTTACTGTTGTGAACTTATGAAAACATGCTGAAGTAGGAACTAAGAACGGACTAATAAGCATTTAATCAACAAAGTTCTCAACTAAATCATTCCACTGTAATTCAGCAACAAATTTCTCTTTTACAACAAAAAGGACAAAGTGGAGACATCGAGAAAATTTGCCCCTAATTACCATTAAAAGGAACTTTCCTTCTTCAGGGAAAGCTGTATTTGCCCCTTTGGTCTGTAAAATATGAATCTGACTCCATAAAAAACCTCAAGTACTTACAAAAGTTTGTACACCGTTTAAAAATTTTAAAAGCTGCTTATGGTTTCAACTTTTACTAATAGGAATTACAAGACCCCAGATTATTTAAATACCTGAAAACTTAGAGCATATTTACTTAGTTCTATCTTCTGGTAGGTGCAATCAAACATTCAAATAGAATGTACATTCAAATAGAATGTACAACCTTCTGTGAATACTTTCTCCTTGAAGGGTCTTTGCTAAGGGTCTTTTCTCAGAATTTGATTCAGGAGTCACTGATCTGGTTTAGGGTTATTCCTGTCAAACACCTTCAGGATATGTGTGCACTCTTCTCATTCATGCACAAGGTGATTGCATTACATCTGATAAAAAATAAGTTGATTCAGTGATTTCTACCGTGAGCCCCCAAAACATTACAGAAGGGAAAGGGAAGCCATTTGATGTTGTTCTGTTCTGGAGGGTCTTCAGTGCTAAACATGGAGAAAAAAATTGATAATCTACTAAAATCTGAATAATTTCCTAGATAATAGTTTTTATAGTATAAACAATTTAGAAAGATTTAAACTTTAAAACATGTAAAAAGTCATTTATAGTGCACATGAAATATGAACAACTACAGTTTGTAAAATGTTATTATATCTTTCTAGCATACACACAATAAAGATGAAAACTAAATGTCATATACTTATATGGCCAAGCCGGGGTTATTATGGAGGCTCTGAGGTTAGAATGAGCCTGATTTCTTTTATCAGTTATTTTAAAAATTTGTTTTATTTAAACTGGCATGTAATAAATTTTGTTGTCATACAATCGTTATTCACCATTACTTTCCCGCTTAAACTTGAGAAACAAACAAAAACTACTCTGGCAGCTTTTAGGTGGCACTACAGCTAAAATTAATTTACCTGGTATTGATGAAGTTTCTTCATGATTCCATATGAGAAACAGAAAGCACATGAGAAGGAGTATGGGCACTGTGGCCACTGGCATCGTATCTTGTACAAGGCTGGTGATGTTGTAGTGCATTGGATTCAGAGTTTCCAGGACCATCTTTTCCAAGAGATTCTGCTTTGCTTCAGAGAGAGAGGGGAAAGAGGCAGAGGTTGTCAACACTCAGATGTATTCAGTTTTAGTAGGTACCTCTCAACCCCTTTGTAGTTCTTATAAATGAGCAAATTAGCTCTTGACGTAGCTTTATTTTATAATGAAAGTGGCTGCTGGGACTGCTTGCCAGGACAGGCTTCATCACCAGCCGAAGCAGACATGCAGCAGACACTCTTTTTGCTTGGGAATAACAAAGATTTTCTGACCTTGATGTTGAAGCATAGTTTTGGATACTTTGGCTGACAGACCTTTTATCTCTGATGTTGACTTGGCTGGCCAATACTGAGGTTCACTCCTCTCAAGTTTCTAACCAAAACACAAGAAATTAAACTTTCAGCACATGTGGAAGCACTGAATGAGTTCACTTGCGAGTTTTTGTCTCTGTTACTTAGCTGTTTCCATTCTTGTAGGCCTGTAGTGCCAGAGTTCTTGAATTTAGAGAATAACTATGGTAGTTTTTAATGATGCAGAGAAACCCCAGGTTTTTGTTTGAAACACGTATTACATGTTGGGGGGGGTTGTTTGTTTTGGGGGGGTTTTTGTTTGTTTTTTTGTTTGTTGGGGTTTTTTTGTCAACCTTTGAATGTAATGTATTGCATTTCTTCATGGTTCATCTGCTAACTACTTTGAAAAATATAGTATATGCCATAACAAACAGGATCATAGATTGTCTGTTACTATATTTTTCCTCAAGCAGGAACCAGCATTTGGCACAGGAAAGAAAATCCAAGAAAATGGACAGGTCTGTTATGCATAGAGGGAGTAGAAGGATTCATTCAAAGTTATTTTGCAACTTTTTGACTTAAATCAAAAAACATAAGAGGTACCTGATAAGGCAGATGTTATTCTGTGAGTGAGAACTCGTAACAACAGAAAGATACTGCTTGCATATGCCTAGTATTTTATTAATAAAAGAGCTTCTTAAGTTTACCCTACCAAGAACAGATTTGTTTTGTTTCTTTCTGCAACTACATTTCAAAATTGAAGGATTATATTTACTTAACAGGAAGCTTTTTGATACAGTTTACTTTCAGCAAGTGCTTTCTTGTTTGTCTTGCGCTTTGGTCTCACGTTGCAGAAAAGATTACACTTGCTTTGTAGTGACCATCCCTGCTATAATTAATTAAACTAAACCAAGAATGGAAGAGATGTTTTCTAGACAGTAAGGAGACTGTTTATGGTCAAAGCAGACAATGTATTGAGTACAGGCAAAACTCTGGGGAGGGGAGCAAGCAGTGGCTTGAAACCTGCAGGTGAATGCCATGCTCCAGTGTTTGGGATGATTGCTGTGCCAGGTTCCTGGGATTGCTGTGATCCAAAGCTACCAATCTACCTGATGACCTTTTAGAAACATCATGCTATTCCAATACATAGCACTACTTCTCTTCTGGGAGTGTTCAGGTACATCTTGTGCATACCCAGCTGTTATACTGTCTTGCATGTTGTGAAAAAAAGGTTTTGTAATCAAAAGTATTTTTTACCATGTAGCGGTGTTTATTAGTTTAGATTTCCTTGAATGCTATTTGTTATCACAAAAAAAAGCATGCCTGCATGTGTATGTAAATACTTTTATCAGTTTCAGTCTCTTTCCTTATTATGAGTTTACAGCATTATAGAAGGAAATAACTACATTTAGAGTACAGTTTCACTTTTTTTCTTGCTTTTTCTCTGGATCACCTTCATCTTTGTACTCCATTGACACAGATAGGCTCTGATGTGCACTGGTTTTTTGTTTTGTTTTTTTTTTTTTCATGTCCAAGAGTCTGTTGTGTGTACAGTAGTTTCTCTGCCTCCTATTCCCTATGAAGAGAAGTATGTAGTTGGTTATGCATTTGGGTGCTATGAAATAAACCAATTTCATTCCTCCAAATGTGCATCTGTCAATATTATATCCGTAGGTGGAGCCCTGCCAGAGGTCAAGGCCCTGATATGTTTGCATGGTGTACTTTGCAAGCATGAGACTCCCCCTTTTATTTTCTGAAAATCAGCCCTGAGTTTTGATCTCAGTTTTTAGTTATTCACAGCTGAAGCTTATCTTTGTTTTGACAGAGACATGGAGGCAGGTTTCTGTCTTTTCAAAACATACTGATAGGAATGGATTGAGTTTTAGGTTCTAGATTGTCCCAACTTCATCATTTTAGTAAAAGAATTTTTGTTTTTTTCTGTGGAATGTCCAATACATCAGTGTACACCTTGCTGTTATATTTATAAGTTTTATACCCTGGACCGTGCTCTCATGTAGATAAAAGAATTAAAGACAATGAATTAAATTTGATTCCTTTTTATACTTTTGAAATGGTCTGACACAATCTTATTTTTAGTCAAAGTGGCTTCTCAAGGTCTTAAAACAAACAGTTTACACTTCCTCTACTGAGAATTTCTTTGCTTCATTTTTGTGAGTATGATCCAAGCAGAATTTCTGGGTTTGTATTTGGACTGCTTTTTATTCATCTAAATATATTTCAACTGAACTGCTTGTCCTACTTGTACCCATTGTATTTTTTAGGAATTGTCCATGAGGTAAGTCACTCCCAATAAAAATTCAGCCAAATAAATTTTCATAATAAGTAGTCACTGAGTAGACTGAAAAAGTTTAGAAACAGAGCAAAGGTAGAGTGCCCATTGTACAGCAAAGAAGTTTTCACTACTCTTGCTAATTTTGTGTTGAAATCTTCTATAGGTCATTTCCTTTCCTTGCAGCGGGTGGAGATGTGTGTCAGATCAGAAGGATTTATTGATTCAGATTGTTGTTTATATGGTAGAAGAAGGATGGGGCAAAAAGAAAAGCTTTTAAAATCCCACTGTTGAGTGTGGGAAAAGAGATGTATAATAAGAAAGTTCTTTAGTGACAAAATAGATGATTGCCTGTCTGCCCTGATAGTACTCATGGACCTTAACAGCTGGGAAACCATCTGCCAGCAGAGGGCCCTTTGGATTACTGATTTTTAAGTCTTGACCATAAAATCCTAGAAGAATGTAGGTTCTGTTATTGCTAAAGGTGATAATGAGGGATGATGACAAGGTCCACAGTAAAGAGAAAAGCCCGTATATCTAAGGGACAGATGTATTGACTCCTCTTAGTCCAGTTAGAGCTTTGTAGTTAATGACTGTCAGTAAAAGAGCAAATTCATAGAATCATATAGAATTGGAGCTGAAAATCTCTGATAATTTTGAGAAGGAGGAGATCATACAACTGTTGAAGAGCCATTCTTGTGTCCTGGAGTTCTTTCCTTTGTAGTGGTTCATCTGTCAGGAGAGACATGGGGAAAAAAAAATCTGCTCCTTTTTATAAATTCCCACATATCAGTGACTGGTATTAGCAGCATCTGGAGCAACTGATCTAGGTTTAAACACTTTGGAAAATAGATTGACTTATTTCACACAATAATAATAATAATAATAATAATGATAATAAATGTTGGCTTATATAAGCCCAGTAATTCTTTATTTTTCCCAATCAAATGTCGTAGCCTTTCCTCTCTTTCTAGAAGCTGATTCTATATATTGCCTGCTTTCACTTGTTTAAGATTGATGGTTTCATGCAGACTGTGAAAGTTCAACCTTCTACATCTAAGTATGCAGAGGGATTTTGTTGTGGGTTTCACAACTAGAAGGCCTGGTCAGGCAAAAAATAGTGGTTTTCTTGTATTTGTTCTGTGGGTGCTGCCTGAAGGTGCAATAATCCAGGAGGGCAGTGGCTCGTGGTGTCTGCACTGGTGTTTCTGTTTGCACCAGTAGTGTGCTTTGACAGCAAACCTGCAGATTATCCCCATTCCCACACTTCAGTAGGTATCCCAGAGCAATTTCAGAGCACACAAACTGGGGGATTTTTGGGTGGAAGTAGCTCATGGCGCGATGATGGGCTCATACACACCAGCTTTTAATGGAGATTCAAATGACAAAACCTGTTTAGATCTATATTGAACTGCCATGAAAAGTGTACCATGGAGAAAGTGGATCATCACCAACAGTTTCGTTTCACAGATCTGCTCCCCTTGTACCACTGTGTTTGCCAATGTTGATATAGACTAACAGGAAAACAGTACCTTTGAAAAATTAGTTGAGTTTAATTAGTTCTAGGCATATAAGTATCTTACTGTATTGAGATTATAACATTTATCACAGGATGAGAACTGTCTGATTCTTAGCTGCATGTCAGACCTCCTCCATAGAGCTCATGTTGAAGGAGTTTCATACAATTACTTTTAAGTTGCCTTTAAATTGTGGATTTTATTGCAAAGACAGAAATTCTTTTCCCACCTGTTGAATATGTGGAACTACTGCAAAACTTGTTGCATTTGCACTGAATCTATTATAAGAACAATTTTAAAAAGTCAATCTATGGGGGTTTTTTGTGTGGTTACATTCCTTTCAAAGAATTAATTTGAAGTGGATAATTATCATCAGGTGTAAAACATACATCACATCCTTGATAGAATGATTGTCTTGCCTTGAAAGTCTGTGGGGTTTTAAGTTGAGAACACCTCAGAAGCCTTTTCTAAACTTAAGAGTGCTTACCATTCCTTATAAACTGAGCAGTAAAATTACTCTGTAAGCATCAGATTGCATGTTTGTTTGCTCCCTGGTATTCTGTGGTCTCTTCTAATGCTGTAATTCTCTCAGCATGCAATGGGGATGTCACAGAGAGCTTTCCATCACAATTTATTGCTTATCTGATATTGCATTATGCTTGTGATGTTTTTTTTCTTGGATTTGTAATATTTTTTTCTTAATTATTTTTCACTTGCTTTGAATCTGTGCTTTAGTGACCTTATCTTTGCTCCAGGTGGCATCTGTCACATTATGTATGGGTTCATTTGCAATCACAGTGTGCAGAGCAGCCTTTTGAAAGTTAGGTGTTTATATTACTCTGTTTCTGAAAGCACTCTGGCTTACAGTTTAGGTCTATTTTCTACTTTCAACTCAATCTTCTGCAACTCAAAGGAAAGATAAATATGGTAAAATGTGAAAATTAGGGAATAAATCTCTTTTTCAACCATTTTTAGAGTCGGAGTCAGTGGGTTGGAATTTGTGTAGTTGTAGAGCTCTATCACATCTAATTACTATGGAAATGTATTCTAGCAGTGTTGAATGGTTATTATAGCCTTGAGGAATAATCCTGTACCACTTGATTACTATGAAATCTAATCTAAATAGTACTTACAAATTTATCTGTTGTTTAGGTTAGAAGAGGAGGAGGAGGAGGAGGGAAGGAAGAGGTGACAGCTTTCAGCAGAAGCTTGGAAGTAGACATTTAGTAACGATTATCCTGGCAATCTAAAGGGGCTCTGGACAAGTGAAGGAGGAGGTG
Source organism: Pipra filicauda (assembly GCF_003945595.2). Taxonomy (NCBI): domain Eukaryota; kingdom Metazoa; phylum Chordata; class Aves; order Passeriformes; family Pipridae; genus Pipra; species Pipra filicauda. Next base: position 2,703,276 of record NW_024104976.1, on the reverse strand, counting down.
GGAGCCTAATATTGTGTCAGAGGGCAAGTGAAACAAAAATGCAGAACATGCCATTGTTTTGTGGTGTTGAAAAAATGTCTGTACCATGAGATAAGAAAGATTGTTACGTTTGATGCCTCTGCTGATTTGGAATGGCGGCTTTCTTCATTTTAGTGAGCCTTCTTGTGACAGCATTACTTTGTCTCTCAGCTGACCAGGATCTGTCCCTAGAGGATGCTTCTCTGAGTTTTTAAATTCTGTCAGCTGCCTTTAGTAGCACTTACAAAGTGCTGCTGCATTGTTACGTGTTGGTGGTGGCTACAACTGTATCTGCTTTAGTGTCCAAAACACTTGATTTCTTGTCACCCCTCCAAGTGTACAGTGAGTTTCAAGGTGCAAAGAAATTTGGAGTTGCAGAACTGTTGTAAACATTGACACTCCTGTTGTCTGGAGTCAGTTTGGTCAATTAGTTTTCTTAGCACCACTTCTTACTATTATGTGAGTGGGACTTCGCTGGTCAATGCAGAATAAACTCTTTGCCAGGGAAACAAATACATCAAAAGTATCTTCTGTAAGTGTAAGACTCCATTTGAATATTACTATTTGTTTGGATAACTGTAGTAAAGGCAGTGCCTCTTTTTTTGTGATTTACATAGTGGTTGATGTGTGATTTGGAAAAATCACTTGCCAGTTTTAGTGCCTTTCACAAGAAGTCTCATTGCTGCTTAGAAACTACCATAATGTCCATGAAAAGTATTATCTACGTTAGATGGTAAAGGAGTTTCATCTGAAACATTCCATCTCCTGAAGCAGCACAGGTGTGTCAGTGCTTGTGAGCCTCAGAAAGAGCTGTGGAGATGAGCAAACTTCTGCAGTATTGGTAAGACTGGATTTTACTGCCTGTCTACCTCAAAGTTTCCTTAGAACACCATAAGATCTAATTAACTCAAAACTAACCAGTTGTGGAAAGAAATTTCTCTCTAATCTGCTTTTTATCAGACACCCTTGTTGTGACCCTGGCAAAGCAGACCTGTATGAGGAGGGTTTTCTGTATGTGGCTGCTATCAGTTTCTATTGCTACTGGGTAGGGGGTTTTGTTTCTGATTTATCGAGTAAAAGGCAGCTCTCTCTACCATGATTATGTCTCTGCTATTGTACTTTTATTGCTAGCAAATACCTTGATCAATTGAAGCAACAATTTAGTTGACACAGAAGGGATGACTCTCTAAGAAATATAAATTAATTTTTTTTCAAGTATTATGTAAGATATTTAATATCAATTATTTTATCAAAGTATGTAAATTGATTCTTAAGAAAAATGCATCTGGGTATTTGAAAAAACAAGACTAAGGAGGAATGCATGACTACTCTCTAACCATTCTCCCTGCAAATGACTTCATTAACCAGAAATAATTGTTAACTAAGATACAGTAGCTAAAAGAAAGACAACACTTTTCTACAGCAAGCACCGAGAGAGATCAAGCTATGATAGAATAAAAAACTTCTCCAAGTCAGTTCCAGACTTGTTTTACATGATGACCTTTTTTGACCTCACTTACAATCCATTTTTTCCCTGTTGTGATAATGATGCTTGGAAATGTTGGCTTGTCCAAATTCACTCACTTTCCAACCAGTTCTACATTGCTATACAGCAGCAGCTGGCAGTGTCCATCCCATGATATGTATTCTACCCTAACTTTGTTGTGATACACACCAACAACATTTTGAGAGTCAAAAGAATCAAATCAGAGACCACAGAAACAATGAATAAGTTTGGGGTTTTAATCAGGGGAGCTTGTATCTATAAAAACTAAAGTGATTTAGTATTTCTTAATGTAATATAAACAGTTTGAAAGGTTGAGTGAAGTGGACACTTTCTAAGGATGACTATTCTGCAAGAACATTGTGCTATTTTTTCTTAAAATAAAACTTTGTAGAATACTTACAAAATACATAACATATTACTGTTGTTTTAATACCAAGAATTTGGCTGAAGACCTGCAGATTTTCCACTAAAAAAAATTAAATCTCTCTTTAAATAGTGACAGCATGTAATTTACACAAAGATAATTACAGTAACTCAGATTAAAGCAGCTCCAGAAGGTGCACTTCCCACTCAGAAGCAAAATAAAAACCATTTATGTACTGTCCCACTCATACTGTTTGAAGAAAAATGCTATAATATGAATTGAAAATTTACCTGTGTCTTCTTGTTACTTCTGGATTTTAACCGGTGGAGAGTGCTATCCTTGTTACTGATGTGCTCCTTTTAAAGATCTGAATAGGTTTTCTGGTGATCACTCTCTGTAGCATCTTTTATGCAGGTGCTTCTTGTTGCTAAGAGATCAGTTGCTTAGAGATGGAAGTTTGTTTATTGTAATAGATCAGGGGCTGTTGCTTTGAAAAGAAAATTTTGTAATTTTACCTCTACATCTCAATGTGTGCTGCAAAATAGCCAGTGATAGAGACACACATGCCTAATGCTGATGAGAACTCTGACTGGAGAGTAAAACAGAAAAGTAAACAAAGTTTATAATTACGTTTGTTGCTTCTGAACAAGGAAAGAGATTTGTCATTTAACTGGAGGTGCAACTAGTAGAAATTATATTAATTCTTTGCTTAGCATATTTAAATGTATTTTTAATTTCCAACAGTAAGGAAGTCCAAAAGTTTTATTCTAAAATTGGGATGCATAAAGTTGTCAATAACGTTGTAAGATACAATCCTGCACTGACACAGGAAAGGACTAATTGACTATCCTTTTGTGCTGTTTCCTTTATGTTCCCAGTTGGTTTGATAATATAGTCATTCAGAATGACTATACTAAACTAATAATGACAAAACTGTAGTCATTCAGAGCGACTAATGACTAAACTAAAGGCTGTTTTCTCTGCTTTGTGATGCCTTTTTTTTTTTTTTTTTTTTTTTTGCTCTAGCTTTGGGCAACTAACAAACTTAACTTATGAAAATCCAATTGTTTTCAAGAACTGCATTAAATGATTATAGGAAACATTAAAGTAATGATCAAAGACCTATAGGAAAAGGTGTTGATGTTATTAAAAGAGGAGACTAACACAGAAGCATGAATAAGGTACTTGTGCCTGTTACTTACTGGTTTGAAGCACCAAGAGAAGTCCAAATTGTTTCAATGTCTGTTATGGGAAATCCTTAACTGGCTCAGATGCCTCTTCTATAAATTTACTCCTATGAGTCCAAACAGACTGTTTTGTGAAATAGGTCAAAATCATCTTTTTTTTGCTTAGTACTCTCAAGTTTAGAAAATTGAGTCCCTCAATTCTGTTTTCAGCAGGGCTGTGTTACATCCTCTGGCAGCAAGACACGGGACTTCCTTGTCTCTCACTGTCAGGACACAAATGTAAAAGATTTCTGTAAAATGTTTTCATTCTTCTTTTTCTGAATTCACTCAAGGCTTTAGCATTAGCATGTAAAAAGAATGAATGAAATAAATTAGAACAGTGTTAATAAGAAAAACCATCTAACGGGGAAAAGGGTCTTACATTTAGGGAACTATGATCTCACTTGGAGCAGAAGGTATTTAAGGTTATGTACAATAGTTCTAGTGATGGAATATTTTTAACTTGGGGAAGGATGGAAGTGCCCTAGAATTTTATTGAATGTGAAATCTCTTTTGAGAAGCCTTTCTTTAATTAATAAAATAAATTAATTAAATAAGTTTGGGGAGAAAAAGGACTGAATTCATGCAGAAATTCTTGTGGCATTACTGCAACCCTGCTGAAGAGACACAGCTTACACAACCACAAGCCAACGTAATTTCAATTTGACAATTGAACTCTTGTTCTTATTCCATTTGCACACACTCTTCCATATCTATTTATCATGCAGGGATTTGTTTACAGTACAAGAAAAATGGGCAGAACTTCAATTCTATTGTGTCCTGTATTTAGAACTAGGCACAGTAATAGCTGAAACCTGTTGCATAGTATCTGATGTTCTGAAAGTGTTAAAATTACTTTACTTCAAAAAGAGAGGATAGTTGGTTTTAATTTTTAAAGGCTTAAATATTTAGGGCAAAGTCACTCATTAATATTTTTTTGTTTTTACAAGTCACAAATGTATGGTTTTTTCTGCTTGTAGACTGGGGATATTTACATTCTGCAGGAGCTCAGTGTTGAGACTGGTTTAGGTCCATTTCTCAGGATGTTTCTTTTCAGTTGTTAATCTGGACCAACTATGAAGGATCAGTTCTGAAGCAGATGGGTAATTGTTTCACAGATGCCAAACTAAGAAAGCTTTGTATAGCAGTATAAGAAAGCCACCATAGAAAGTTTCCAGCTCTTTCCCATGGTTTGAAACTGTTCTATGGCATTTAGTGTTGCTGTGGTTTGAACTGGTGAGAGGAATAACAGCTTGTGTTGAACTTTCTGTGATGGTTTTCTTGTCGTGTTTTTCCTTTGTGTTCCCCACATATTTTTATCAAAAGCCAAACACATTGTTATGTTTAGGTTCTCTCTAGGAAGAATATAAAGGAAGTTAAGATGCTTCAAATTCTTGTGTGTGCAGCCATCCCTCAGTGACTTTGGAGATGATGTGTTGTTTTATAGGTGTTGAGTCAGGCTGTAGCATTAGAAAGTAACATGGCTATTGGTAAAAGAGCTCTCTGAGGCATTACTTTCCTTATTGCTAAATTGCAATTAAAACAAATAATAGCTTTATTTGGAAGCACCTATATCCTTAGATATTCTTTATTATCCTTTCTTATTACTGTATATATTATTACACTTGATAACACTAAATTACTTAGGTACTCATGTTAGTTTTAAAAGCCTCACAATGATAAGTTTCATAAAATAAGTTAATGCAAGGAATGTGAAACCAATTTCTTTCTTTGTCAGCAAGTGTTGCTTGAGGTTTAGGGAGACCAAGAATAGCCAGTTTCTCACACAAACTCATTTTTATTCCTTGCTCCATCATAATTTATTTAATCAAAACTACATTTCTAAAATGAAGAATCTAGTACAGTTTTTGTTGGAGCTCCTTCTTCTGACAGTGTTGTTTATCTACTTACTGATGTAAAGAATTTGTGATTCAGAGGTAAGAAGTCATGAGTTGGTCATGAAATAGTCACAAAATGGGTTTAATAATGTGAAAATGCTTGTTTATAGTTAAACTACGTTTGCCAAGACTGACTTCTGTGGGATATATCTTTAAATCAAATACTATTTCTGTATAACAGAGAAAATGTATCTAAGTTGTTTCATGTCAAAGAATTCCTGGAACTTTGCATAATGCAACCAGAATGATTGGACTTGTTGTTCACTACAAAGGTCTATGGGTGAATGCTACAAATTCTTCAGAGCCTGAGTAGGCATTCACTGAATTAACAAAGTTGTTTTTTATGCCATTAAAAAAAATAAAGCAGGATTTTTTTGCTCTTCATAGTTGAGCTGAAGGGTACTCTGTAGGAACCCTGTGGCTTATATGATAAAATTGATTAGAGTTCTGTTTTAGTAATAAGGACTTGGATCTTACCTATTAACTAGGTTGAAAGAAAATAAATTCAATTAAATCAGTGTAAGAATCAGTATTGTGAAACTAGTAGGATGGGATCAGGCTCAGATTTTAATTCTTTTTATGTCCTGGTGGTTTCACTGCAATCTTGAGGGTATGAGAGAAACGCCTGCCTTTCTCCAAGGATGGATAGCCAGTGGTAAATCTGTCCCTAATATACTCCATGTTGTTTTAGGATTAAAGGAAACAAAGACATCTGTATGAACACAGACTGCCAGAACAAGGTCATGCTAAAGATCCATTTAGCTTGGTGATCCATCTTGGATATTGGCCAAAACCAGATGCCAAGTGGGGAGTTTAAGCAGTGGACAAATGTGTATGCTGTCCTCTCTGTGCCTTCCCTTCCCTACATAAAGCTACAGGAATTTGAAGGGACACTCTCAACCATCCCTGTGTTTGCAATGATGGCCACCTGTCTTTTCAAGGAACTTGAAAAAAGACATCGTAGTAATTTAACCAGCCATTTTACTCCTACTGTTTCTTTTAACCTCCCATATGTGCTGTTTTCTGTTCCTCTTAACAAGTCAGTTGTCAGGTACTAAGAGAGCTGAGACTACTGCAAGTATCTGTCTTCAGATAATTCCTGTGCTACTTTATAATTTGGAAGTGTGAATCAGCCATGGGAACAGCTAATGTTCAAACTGTCAGGGTCTTGAACTGGTGAGCAAAATTGTCCAACAAAACATACACTATATATGTAAAAGCTTATGAATCCCTTGAAATTGTATCAGTGAACTGCTTGCAATTTTTGCTTATTTTGAGTCTGTTTCAGCCCACTGTTAAAGTAGTAAGAACTAGTAAAGTACAGCAGAATGTTTGCAGGCAATCTGCTTTTAGCCATTGTCTTCATGACTTGCAGCAGTGCCTTGGTGGATGCCTGAGTGCTGCTTCTAAGCAGCTCCTTCACTTGGCCAGCATCCAGTGCCCTCTGAAATCTGTTCATATCTCCTCCATCAGTGTTTCTGTGAGTTACTCTTTCATCCATTTACAAGAATATATCTATTCATTGCCATAAATTCACCCGTTCAAAGAACAGTGTGTACATAGGCAGGTGTATTTTGAGGGATTTAGTAGCACACAGTATTGGAAATCACTCATTTCACATTTTGTGCTCGCATTTTTCTTTTGCAGTGTCTTGTAAGGAGCTGGCCTGTTTGGCTTTTCTAACATTACACTCAATGCAGAGACGATCTTTTTTTTGACTCCCCAGCAAAATTTTCTTAATGCAAACTAGAGTTTGGCTTCTCTAGAAAATGTCATTTTTAAAAAGTCCCCTAGGTACTCTTACATCAGTGTAGTTGGTTGAATCCATTTATACTGCCCACATTTTATCTTTTATGCCCACCTTCAGGGGATCTACACTGCTTGCAGTTCTAACACCAGCCTGATTTGGCAACTGTTTAAAAGATCTTCACAATTCGCTTTCTAGCTTTTTGTCCAAACCCCCAAACTTTAGAGGGTGTTGGAATGTGTGGATGCTCAACATCTGGAATGTCGCGCTCATCAAAGTTTCAGTAAAGTGCTGTTATAACTTCAGCTGTTATTCTGGGTGTTAAAAGAAAGAAAAACTTCAGGAGAAGCTCCTCATACTGCCAGGTACAAAACAGTCAATAAGTGCCTCTTGAAATTCTTTCTGCCTATACTGCCTGGAGATAGGTACAATTCTTCAGACAGTGTCACTTTTGGGGACTTGGGGTTTGGTGTTTATGTTTTTGTTGGGTTTCTTTGGTTGCATTTGTTGTTGATGGAAGGTGCCTTATAAAAGATATTCTGTGTGGGCTTGAACAATCAAAAAGATCTCTGCTGTAACTTCTTCTTTTTGGAACAAATGCAGGCAAAACTGTAAGAGGTATGACCAAATGCAGCCTCCTAATTAACGTACATGTGTTTTTATTTTCTTAAAATCAGGCCTCATATGATGTTGGTGTTCTCCGTGCTTCATTACAACCATTCTTTCCCTGAATCATACATTTGTGTGTAGGTGCACAGGAATCAGTGGGCTACTTCAGCTTGGCTTTTGAGGGTAATTGTCACACCAAACCTGTAAGGAAGGATCTCCTAGTCTTAGGTAAGGAAACTCTAATCTTGAGACGTGTCCCTGCTCAAGGGGAGACTCGCTTGGAGTGTAGTCTGAATTAGAGAAAACTTGAATTGGGCTCATCCAAAGATCTGTCCTTAGCAGAAGGTCTCTCTGTCTTGAGGAGCAGCCTTGAGAAGTGTCCCAGCTCAAGGGGAGATCCCTGCCGTTCAGCCAGGCCTATATTTATGGAATAAAGTGTTTGGCTCGTAGTCAAATTGCTCACAGTGGAAAGGTGTGCATGAGACTCCTTATACCCACAGCTTGCTTTGTTTCTTGATAATGAGCCTTGGAAAAACCACCTGCCATTTATGTGTAAATGTGCTTTGTTGCTCCCTGGGTCACTCCCCTCCTTTGTGGGTTTGCTGGAGGAGATCTGGGTCCAGCTTTGGTTCAGGTCTTTACCTCCTTCAGTGTCGGTAACCAAACTGCCTCTTAAGGGGTCAAGTGCATCTGTCCCATTTCCCCCAAAATCACTCTTCTCATTTTGTCCATATCAGATTGATAGAATAGCATTAAAAAAAATTAATCAAAGTCAAAACGGAAAGAGTTAACAATATCGATATTTTTCTCCTATTAGTCTGCCTACACGAGTTCAAATCTTCAGACTATGGTAGACTACACTTGTTAGTTCAAGAAGTACTACCAATTTTGAAGATGAGGACAGTGTGTTCTTGTCCTAGGCAGAAGCAGCTCTAATGCAGCATTATAGGAACAGGTCACGGATGTGCCATCCAAAACTAACTCTGGATTTATTAAGTGCCTGAGCATCTACACTTTCAGCTTGTTAGCTAGTCAACTTGTCTACAATTTTCCTTCTGAACTGGCATTTCAACTGGTGAGAAAAAGAGATGTGTAAAGGTTTTTGTCCTTGATGTGCAGGAACTAGTGAGGACACCTCAGATTTTCTGTCGTTTTCCATGGACATAAGACTAATTTGAGAGCAACTCATCGGGATAGGATGTGGAGAACTGTGCTTTGAGAGACAACCTGTTCTCTTGTCCTGGAAAAATGTGTGAGCTATTCAGAGTGGTTTAGGATGAGTCTTCAGATTGTTACAGGATTCTTTGTCAGTTAAGTACTTTGTTTTTCTCTCTTTTTTTTTTTTTTTTTTTGAGTTAGCTCTGCTGCCACAGCTGTGTCTCTAAAAGTCTCATGCAGTGTTCTTTTACTCAATGTCTGCAATAAAGAGGATATCAAACTTTTACACTTCTAAACTACTTCTCCCATTTTTTCATTTTAATTTATTTGAAGTAGTTGGTCAGGTGCTGTCACTACCCCCCTACTGCCTGGGATCATTCCAGATGCAGAAGGAGGCAATGGCTCCACTAAGGTCACTATACTTTTGTGTTCTTGTGGGGATTTCAGCAGCTCAAATACACCTGCTGTATATTGGTACCACTTTTAGAAAAATGCTTCAGCATCCACTTAATTTTCCCAAGCATATTTCTGTTATTTGGCTATTATAGCAGGAACATGAGTCCACTGGACTTTTGTTGTTTCACATAGAATTCTTTCTAATGATCAGTTGGATATATTGTGGGATGTTTCAGGCTTTTTTTTTTTTTTTAACAAGTATTTTGCATGAAAAGTTCAAAACAAATATGTTAAACTTCTGCTAAAAGGAAAGTATAGCCAAACCTCTAGTGTATGTAATCCCAGCCAGTCAAAACAGCCACTGCAAGAGTGCAGAACAGACCATATTTAGTGCTGAAGGTGCTGTAGGCATTTCCTCAGTAGAATTAAAGCACTAAATACAATATTAAAGTTTTGCTTGGAAAAAAGGTATGTGGAAATCAAATGAAAATACTGCTAACTACTTCTAGTTGTTCTGAATCCTCTAATCTGCTTTTTCAAGTGCTGTTCAAGCTCTGAAGTGAAGATGCTTCAAAGCAGCCTCTTTGCACCTGCTTTTGAATCATCCAAAAACTACTACTTGTAAACTCGTGGTGCAACAGGTTTCCAAAACTATTTTCTGTGCACAGGACTTGTGGTTTATACGAAAGGGTTTCTCAGTAAGTGTTTTTGTATTGCTAAATAATTCTGTCTGTTTGTCAGACCAAGTTATGAAGTATTTTGTGGCTTATCAGCTTCTCATAAAATGCTGTGGTTTTTTCCATTTGTGCTGTTTTGGCAAATACAAGAAGCAAATGTTTTGAGATGGTCTGTGGAGAAAAAAATACCATAAGCATTAATGAATCCAACTTAAAGATGAAAATGTTCCTTTAAAAGAATTCTCTCTGTGTTGAAATGTATTGTTTTAACCTCCTGTGTTATTAAGGCTTCACCTTGTACAGGTTGAAAGTCAGTTTTGTAGAAACACACATTATATGTTTAGGCCCTCTCATGTAAGTGATGGAATATTATATCTTCATGCTATACAACACAGTGTGATAATTGCAATCATCTGATGAAGAAACTGTTGTCAAAATCAAAATAGTTACTCGTGATCATATAGCAAAACAACTAAAATTGACTTTGGTTGTTGAGCTCAGAATTCACAATGCAGAATACATCACAAATATTGTGATCTGTAAAAAAAGTTATTTTTTACTTTAAAGTTACATGGGGAAAGTGTGCTTAATCCAGGGCCTTTCTGATAAACTCTGAAATGCAAACCAAGCAGAATGTATCACAGCCTGCACAGGAAAGACTTCTGAATCACCTGTAATTATCTTTATCAACTACAATGAAATGTTAGCTTGTCCATTACAAAATTGCTTAGAATTACGGGTGTGTGTACACAAGTGAAAGACAATGTGTTTTCTAGAAACCTACTTATACCAAGCTAAACTCAAACTGAAGCAGTACTGAAATTTATTCACCTGAAGATACATGTTTGCAGAAGATTATGTCTAAGACAGCGGCATAATGGAAATGGTGCAAAATCCTCCTCAGTATTTGGAGGAATTCAGTTATTTTATTACCTGATATGCTCAGAATTACTAGCAGTTCTGAATTAAGCTTTTGTAAATAGTCTCATAACATCACTGCACAGTGCAGTAGTCCACAGTAATAGCTAAGCTAAGGCTGGCAGGGCTGGCAGCTTGGCAGCAGAGTAACTGTGTTAGTTTAGTGCTCTGCCTGCTGGTCTGTATTTTTCTTAATGACTTAGATTATAATCTCAGGATCAGGAGATTCCAGATCCAGCAGATCTTCCATAAAAACTAGAAAAATAGTTGATCAAAGGCTTGAGTGATAAGCAGTAAAAATCAGGTTAGAGTGTTCTAGACTATGAATGTTCTTTTTTAATGGATAACCAAACCAGTCATTGTGGCTTTGTTTCACATAAATATTTATATATTAAATAATCCTCATCTCTACTTGTCAGACCTGTAATAACCACTGATCTAAATCTGTAGCACGTAAATCATAATGTATATGAGCATGAACTTGAAAATTAGTGTCTAAATAGGTAAACTGGGCAGCTTTGCATGCTAAACCTTTTTCAGCAGTTAGCTGTGCAAAAACGCTCAACAGCCTGCAAATAATATCAAAAATGGAATATTAAAAAAAAAAAATAAATCCTGGGGTTAACCCACAATCAGACTGCATCTCATCTCAGCTGCAAGAGCAATGGAGTGTGGTGAATCACTGTAGAACTGTCAATTTTTCATTATTTTTTCTTAGTAGCTGATTTGGCCGGGGAAATGCTACAGTTCTGCCTGACTGCTACACTTCCTTTAGTAACTTAAGCACTGATATCCAGCCTTCCCACCTGAAGGAGTTGTAGAATCATGTATAATTGCATTGAGATTAAACCTATCCTAACATTAGTTGTAAACTCTACATTCAAATACACTAAATTTTGTGCTCATTTATGTTATGGAGAACAGGCTAAAACCTTTTTTAAGGAAATGTGGTGACCTTCTTTTTTTTCCCCCCAACTGCAGTTTGTGGGTGTAACAGGTGACAAGCAGGACATAATCCAAAACTGAGTGGAAAACAGCAAAGGAAAACATAATCGAGTCTGTTACATGAAAATAGAAATCACTATCTGGTAGTAGTTTAACACCCATTTTACTTTTTTGCATCATATTTATCCATACAGAGAAACAGTATTGCATCCCATACACCTCCTTTGTTTAAACAAACAGGAAAAAAAACAAAAAAAGCCAGAGTGGGACATGCTTGTACTAAAGAGACTTTATTGCAGTATGTGCATATGCCAGTTCATGCAGGAGCAATGCAAAATTTTCAAAGCTACAGTGCAAAAATAACCACACAATAATCAAACTGCGGGAACAGAGGAAACAAATAGAAGGGATAAATATCCAGGGCACTTCTTGTTTGTGAGGTAGTTTCTTTTTTTTTTTTTTCTTCAAGAAAAAACAAAAACCAACCAACAGCAACAACCCTGATTAAAGGCAAGCAATAAAAAAGAGCTTGGGAAGTGTTTCTAAAAGGCAAATACTTTTTTTAGATCTATTTGTTATTTTTTACAGAAGGATCCAAATCTTGATTTAGGAGTAAGAACAAAAGCAGAAAGAGTATGCCATTATATACCATAGGGATATAAACTATCAAAGAAGGGAATTCAAATTACCAATATGTTTCTGAGGATCATATACTCACTTTGCAGTGATTTCCACTAAAGTAATTTCTGAATGACCTACTAATTGGCTGTTACATTAGAAAATATAATTCCAGTACTTAGGTGGAAATCAACAGAAATTGTGTTGCTGTGTCAGTTGCCTCTGTCCTGTAATTAAGTCCTTAGTTAATAATTTTTTTGTTAAACTCTAAGTACATCCATTTTGCGTCTTGGTTATTGAGATGCTGAACTAAGACTGGCAACTATAATTATCTCTCTACTGGTTCTTTTATGGAAACACTGAATAGCATAGCAGAGGTTACAGAGCAAAAAATGTTACCGTAAGTCTAAAAGACCACGTAGTGCAAAAGGCTGTAGAGCAGAAAAGTTTGAGCTCAGCTGCCCAGATTTTGCTGTTGTCTCTAATGTAAAATGTACCTGTCAGAACAACTTCTTACTGCTATCAAGGATATTGCTAGATCTGATTATTACATCCAACCTATTCCTCATATAAGAGGGCCTCTGCACCTGCAGAAAGTGCAGATGCTCAGAACCTTTGAGAATGCAGTCCTGTAGTATCCAGTCTGTCATTCACATTCAAAAGTCTCATAAAAATTACTCTTTTCTTGAGACTTGTTTAGAAAATTAGTGGGGTTTTCTTTTTTGAGTCATGAGTTGTGGCATTTCTTATCCTTTTGTGGTATCTTCAGATCTTTCACTGTGGAGACAAGGAACGTATATTCAGACAGCACAATCTGAGATGCTTCTTCCCAGACATGGAATGTGCCAAATTGCTTACTTGTTGGCGTGGGCTGCAGCTACAATGCCTGTAAAGGAACTAAGTATTCTGCCAGTGCCCCCTCCATCCTGTATTCCCAGAACAATTTGAATGGTGTGTCATAGCCACGTGCCATTTCAAGATCTGCATAGACTTGCACATTTTCTGCTCTGAAAATTAAGACATGCACAGCTCTGAAACAAGGGTGCCTGGGGGAAGGGAACGTGCCCCTTCCTTCACGTGGGAAAGCCTGAGTGCCTTCCACACTTTCTCCCTAAATAAGGCAAAATATGGAAAATATAGTTTGTACATTCTGTTATTGTTACTTGTGCAGCTTTTCTGAAAATTGTGCTTCTAGATAATTTCTAGTTAAAAAACCCTACCTGAAGTTAAAGAGTAATAATAAAAATCTAATATATATTATCTCTTGATTCCTATTTCTGTTGTGTTATGGCTTGAGATAAGACAGTCAATTACAAAATACATCTGAATAAGGTCTGGTTTAGTATCATGTTTTCCCTGAGTGGTAATAGTTCTATGAATATAATTTAGTTTCCTTAACTCTCTACCTATAGGTCTAAACCTTCCCTCTGGACTTGCTTTGTTAGCAGTAGAGGAAAAGCAGCCAATTCTAGGATGGTTCTCAGGTAGAAGTCTGTGTGCTCACCTGGCTCCCATGTCTATCTGTAAGAGGCACTGAGTTGTCATGCACAAACTTGTTGAAGGTCCCTTTTTAGTTAATCTAGTGTATGTGATTTTTATCCTAATTATGGATAAATAGGTGATAATTATTTGGTTACTCATGGAAACTATAACTCTTCTAGCTCAAGAAGATCCAAATCTAGATTATTGGTAGACTTTAAAGATGAAAACGGAAGATTAATTAAATTGTTTTAATAAAGTTTTTAAAATGTCATTCTAATGCATGATTTTACTGTTCTCTTTAATCATCTTTCAATTACCTTTCAGTTATCTCACTATGTCTTTAAAATTACAATGGATTTTTCAATCAGGACCTCAAAGAATATGGTCTGTGGTTTTGATATGAGTTGACATATAGTCAACTGCAATAACCTACCTAATATAGGCAGCAGTTCTCTTGTGAATGTTCTGAGATCACATGCCATCCTCTCCATTTATAAATTATCCCAGTGCAGCTGGTTCGTTTCTTTTTCAGCTGTGTTTGTGGCTATTACTGTGTTCAGTTTTCTGAAAGTCATAGATACCAGTAGTAAATTCATTATTTGACATTTCTTCTGTATGATGTATTAAACAGATTATGTAGTGCTATTTCTTTCTCTTGGCTTTATAATCTTACAATGTAGATTTATGATGTGTACAGTTATATATCAAATAAATACGTTAAAAGTGCTCAAAGAGGTCTAATTCTCTGTGAATCGCAATAGTAAATATGAATGACAAAAAGTTGAGGGGAAACAAGCTGGAATACTCTTTGTATTTGATGCTTCCTGATTGAAAATTACCAAGAGCCACAGGCAGTGCAATCTAACAAAGTGCTGACTAAAGCTCTGTGCAGTAGTAAGGGGAATGGATGCAATGCACATATGACATAATGTAGAGGGAAGTTTCTGAAGTAGAGAGGCAATCTTACTGTTGCTCTACTCTATATACAATTATCTTTCTTCTTCCAGTCTGGTATACTGGGGCCATGGAGACATCCACTCTTTCTCCTTGGAGAGAATTCTGAACAATGGATGATGTAAGAGAGTTTCCATAGTATACAAACTCCAGTTTGTTTTCTCTGTTGTTGGAATAACTTTACCCAAAAATATTCTTTGTTGTTTTGCATCTCAATATGAAGAAAAATTCGAGTTTGATGGTTTGTTTGAAAATGAATATTTAGTATTTAGTTCCTGTCTGGTTTTCAGTTCCTTACTGAATTGCAGGATCCTTGGCAAAAAGCAAAGACTGTTTTTCAAGGGTAACTGTCTGTGGATTTATCCAGTTCTACTCATTGTTTTCAGATTTCACTGATGGTACAGAGATCTGATAGATCTGTTGAACCACTTAGCATTTGTGCTGTGTTTTGATCAGTTGCTTTTATTCTCATGCTTTAAATTATGAATGGGTGGTTGCAGCCATGGTGTTTTCATAGGTTTCTTTGCTCCTCAAGTCATCTTTGTCTATGGTACAGCTTTGACTTTTTTCCTAATGTGTGTTGGAGGAATTCTGAGCAGTTTTCTGGGAAAACAGTCTTTAGCTGCCAGTGCCCTAATGATGCATCTTTAAGGCATCCTCCTCCAATGTTATTGAATGTTCATTCAAAGACAATGAAACATTCTGCTCATGCCATTGAATAGTGCTCTTTGTGCTGCACCATAAGCAGATATTTATGGGGTTTATTTTGAACTTTAAACACCAACTTGGCTTACCTAGTAAGAAACACTTTTTCATTGGGTCTTAATTTATGATTTATCTTAAGACCAGATATTCCAAAATAACAGCTGGTATATCTTTTGCTCTGCATAAACTTGTTTACTCTTGCAACTCTGTATTCAGTAGGAATTTCCTGAAATCAGAGGTAGTTCTTAAGATGTCTTTTGTTGATTCCTTGAGGAGCTTTATGTTCTTGTACCACTGGAAAACATGTTAAGGAGTTGGGGCATAACTCCAGTTTTTCCAGATAGTAGTAGTCAAGCATTATCTAGCAATTCCAACTCTTTTCAAGCAGAATCTTTATTTGTCTGTGAAGTACTGCTTGAAAGGCTGTTGCCTTATCTAATTAAATATTCCAATCATTAATTTCACTTATTTTTGAATTTGTAACTGTTTTAATTGCCTGCTGTTTTTGGTAATAATACGTAATTGTTTAGGGCCCATCCATTTGCTGGAATTGAATTAATGTTTAAGCCTTCCTGCCAAAGTATAGTAATAAAAAAATAATTCCACACACACCCTTCTTCTTATTAATACCTTTCACCTCATGTTGACATACAAAACTAATTTTCTTAACCTTTCTGCAATATTCCATAGGAGTATCCAAGGCTTCTTCCATGAAAAAACCACATCTCCTCTGATATAAAATTATGAGTTTTACTATTTTCTGTATATTTTTATTTTCTTCTAGTTATTATTAATAGTTATTTTTTTTCCCTTGAAAAGCAAGCCTGTGTCCAATATGCCAGAATCCGTGTGGAATGTACGTGCAGAAATGGCGTGGGTTGCATTCTGGTGTGTGTCACTGCCACCAGCCTGCAGTAATTCTGTGGGGTGATGTTGATCACACAACTTAGTGTGCTCTGAATCACCAAGTCTGCTCTTCTGTCTGACCTACAGCTGCTGCAAAGGCATTTCAAACCTACGTGTTCCATTTTTTCCCAAACATGAATATACTGTGACCTAATATGAATTTCAAAATCAAGCCTCTCTTTTTTACATGTGGTCAGGAGTCTCTTAACATTTTAAAGCTAAGTCTTTGCTGCAGAAACAGAGTTGATTTCAGTGCCAATATTGAACTGCAACTGCGATTTGGATGGAACAGCTCTGCAGCTGCTCGGCTGCTGGTGCATCACATGGTTTGAGCAGTGATAACAGGGATGAGGAGAAAGGGCATTTGCAGCTCTTACTATGACTTGCCTTCCTTAGTACACCCACCCTGAACAAAAGGTTGCAGCAGTTACCAGTATCAGCTGTTGCAAAGGAAAGCACAAGAAATTTACTGAAAAACATTAACTGTTCATCAGTTTGACAGTGTAAAGAATGATCTTCCCCTTCTACTTTGTAGGTTTGGAGAGTGGAGTAGGTTTGCAATTGTAAAATGAACGTATTAAACCTTTATTATATTTTCTGAGAAGAAGGGGTATTAGATAAAATCTGTCAATTACCATGGGAGGTTGTGAGAGCTTTAAAAGACCTTGTTTCCACTTCAACTAGTTCAGGAAAAGAAATTACCTTCTTTCTAATAGCATTCATAACGATTATAATCTGTATAATCTTGTCATGCCATGATCAGAGGCAGTTTGGTTAACTGTCTTATAAAAGCATCATCCTCAGCAACTTAGTCCATTGTTCAGCATTAGTTACCAACTCAAAATAAGGTGCCAATCTCCAGTGTGCTTTATCACTGGGGCAGCTGCCAAAATAGATGAGATTTCAGTAATAACAATTTCTACAAAGTAAAACATCAGTGGGAACATTAGTTAAGTGTGACACCATCTGAATACATTCTGAGCTTCAGAACAATCAAGTGATATTCTTTATTATACACATAGAGAGCAATTTGGATACAAAAATATCTCTTGTGGTAAAGTTCTGTTGTATTTCCTAAAAATTCATTTCAACTGCAGAAAGCTGAAATTGTGAAAAGCATAAACATGATGTTGTATCTGCAGTTTGAATATTGATAGTTCCTTTCTAGTTCCCATGTTACTTGGACAGATGTACATCATCTCTGTATGCCTGCTTCACTGCATGTCAGTTATGAGGGACACTTGTGTTAGGGCATCCTTTAGAGATACAGATTCTGGAAATGCCAGGAAATGATTGAAGTGCTACTTGCTGGCATTGTGCCTATCTGAAAAAAACCCTGATGGACATAGGGGATAACAGTTTTCTCACATAGGTTTAAATTGCTATTGAGTATATTTTTTCTGTCCTTTTGGTAAGGAAATAGGATTTATCAGCAACATTCCCAAGCCTCAATTCTGCTTTGCTGCTCATCACTCTACCATTGGGACCTTTGATTTTCATCATGAAGAAGGAACAGAGCCATTGAATGTGAAGCTGATTTGCAGCTGATGACAAGTGTTATATGGACGAGCCAAAATTTCAGGGGACCAGAGATCCAGAAGGTGACATAGGATTTTTGGGTGGTAGCAGAGGATATTTGAATGAAGTGCTGTTTCTATGGGATGGGGGAAGACTCAGTAGAAAGCTGGGACAGGAATGTCCACAGTCCAGTAGGACAGCTGCTTCTGCCACTGGAGCAGCAGTAGAACTTCCTAAGAAGTCGTGGGAATGCCTTCGCCACAAAATCGTGCTGTTAACTGGTGCCTGAATTTCGAGAATTGGGCAATTTCTTGCCAGAGGTGTAACTGCATCCTAGCAAACCAAGCACAGCACTGCACACACCTCCATTTAACCTCTGCTGCAGGGAGCGGCTCTGGAGCAATTAACAGCCTAGGAAAGAATCCTGCTACTCTGCCATCTAAGCAGGTTCCCTACTGCAGCCTTGGATAGGATGTTCATGATCCAATGGCCTGGGTTTTTTAATGAAAAATGGTCAATTGTTTTTTGATTGCAATGCAGAGAAAACCTTGCAAGATTAGACGGGGAAGCAAGAGTGCTGTGTTGCTTTTGTTATTCCCTAAATTGTAGCTCATTATTATTATACTCTATTTTACTCAATCATTATGCTCTGAAATGGACAATAAAGATGAAGAATTACTGTTTGTTATGCTGTACGGTCTCCAGAGTGCAGTTCTATTTGTTTTTGTAAAGAAAGTTTTAGTTTGCTGGTATGATAGATTCTTACTAGTTTTGTTATATCTCTGAATTATAAACTAAGCTTGCTTAAGATATACTGTCTTCTGCAAGGTCTTATTTCTTTTTCTTCTTTTTCCTTCACAAGATTAATATTATAAGCAAAACTTAATTATGCACTTCTATGTTAAGCTAGGACATCAACAGCAAACTCTCCTGGTTTTGGCTGGGATAAAGTTGATTTTCTTCCTGGTGGTTGGTGCAGTGCTGTGTTTTGGATTTAGTATGAAAATAATGTTGATAACACAGAGACATCTTGGTTGGTGCTGGGCAGTGCTTACCTGAAGTTCAGGACTTGTCAGATTCTCATGCTCTGCCAGTGAGCAGGTGCACAAAAAGCTGAGAGCCAGGACAGCTGACCTGAACTGGCCAGAGGGATTTTCCATACCATGGAACATCCTACTCGTTGTAGATATTGGGGGAAGTGACGGAGCAGCTGTGTGTTACTTAGTTTCCAGCTGTGGTTAAACCACAATACATAGTAAGCAATTACTCTTATAACCTTCATTGACATCAGAAAGGCTGTTTATGTATAGGTAGAACTTTGTGATAGCGTCAGGGTAGTCTGCCAAGGCATCAAATGATTTTTCAGGAGGTTTTACATATTTGGTTTTGTTATTATTCTTTAGAATATCTTAAAGTAGATTTAGACTAGATATAAGGAAGAAAGTTTTTATGATGAGAGTGGTGAAACACTAACACAGGTGGTAGATGCTCCATCTGTGGAAACATTCAAGGCCAGGTTGGACAGGGCTCTGACATCCTGGTGTAGCTGAAGGTGTTCGTGCCCATTGCAGGGTGTTGGACTGGGTGACCTTTAAAGGTGCCTTTTAACCCAGACTATTCTTTGCTTCTATGCTGGTGAGCCTTACACCTTTGGATGTATGATGATTTTCTTCTATCTCATGGGATGGGGTGGAATGATGTTTGTTCCCTCTACTTTCACCCTGCTCCACTCACACCTACTGTGACAGTTTCAGAAGGAAAGAGTCTCCAATGCAATCAACGCCTGAGGGCACCAACACTTTTTGCATAATTTTTTATTTCAGAGAGATGAGAACTTTATTATGATGGAATTGTTTTCTTGGCTTCTGTACTGTGTTTTACCAACTGCAGCAGAACTGTGTGTATGAAATTCATGTTTGATTTGACCTAATAGTTCATCTATCAGTGCACTGTGGGATTAGTGTGAATTACAGGCCAATAGCTTAGTTAGAATGGAGACAAAACATTGTATTTGATCAGTTGCAGACAACTGTTGTGTTGAGGATCAAGAACCCTCTCTTGTAGGAAAGCTGGTATTCAAAAGCTGTGAATTTCTTGAGGTCGATTTGAAGTGGTACCTATGTAAGAAAACACTCAGCTTTGGTTTGAAATTTAAATGTCAGCTTTTAAAATAACTTTTTAGAAGAAAGTTTCTAATTTCAGAAACTTCTATATTGTTCATGAAATCTTTATATTTGGTCAAATTCTGCTATTCCTTATAACAGTGAAATTCTGGGTAATTAATCTTGGCTATGACTTATTCGGTAGCAAAATTTGTTGTATTAGAGATATCCCATGTCACAGAAGGTTAGAAGGAGTAAATGGGCAAAAGCCTGTGCTTGAACAACTAAAGCAACAGGTAAAGGGTTATTAGTGAAATACAAGTGATATTCTTACCTAATGAGTCAATATGATCTTAATATAGCAAAGTGTTGGTATGAGCTACAGAGTGACAGGATCTACGGAGGGGCTTTTACCACGCAGTGTCACTGCTCGCACCACCACTTTGGGGGATGAAGTCAAGGAGAATCCTGATAGCTGGAAAAGGCCATGTGCAATGTGAAAGTCACGCCTGACCACGGGCTGCGACCGAGAGCAGCTTCCCGGTCCTGGCCGGCTTTGCGGGATCGATGCCAAGCCCTGGTGTGGGAGGGGACGGTGGCGGCCGGGCTTGGTGGCCCCGTGCCCCCTTCCCCTGTCCTGGGCCCCCTCCCGCAGCATCCCTGGGGATAAATGCGCGCCGGCGGCGGTCCGCCCGTGCCCGTGCGATGGAGGCGGGCGGGCGGGCGCTGCTGGCGGCCGTGGGGCTGCTGTCGGCGCTGAGCGCGGCGGGCACGCTGTTCCTGCTGGCGCAGTGGCGGGAGCTCGGCGCGGCGCTGCGGGAGCTGGAGGCAGTGCGGGGGAACGGCTCCGTGCGGGGGCTGCCGGGCGAGCCCGGTCCCGCCGCCCCCGCCGCCCGCACCAAGCGGAGCCGCCGCGGGGAGCGCGGCCGCGGCACCGTGCGCGCCGAGAGCGACGAGATGCTGATGATGCTGACCTACTCCATGGTGCCGGTACGGCCCCGCCGGGATTGGGGTGCCGCCGGGGGATGGGGGATTTGGGACAGTCGCTTGTCCCAGCTGTAGCCTGAGGATCCCGCCAGCCCCGCGGTTTGCCCTGCCGGGGCCGTCCCGCTCCTGCCGCGGCGGGGTTTACCTGGAGCGAACACACCCACCTGGTACTTGGAATCTCGCGCCAGGGGTTCCTACTGCTGTCTGTAAATGCTGAGACGACAGAGCTGATGGGCCACAGAGCTGAGGTTGCCGTTAAACTTTACAAGTCGAAGTTACACAGACAAATGGAGGGAACTTTTGGATTTCGTGTAACTTCAAAAATTTAGTTGCAATAAGTCAGTTTCTAAGTTACCAGTTTCCAAGGTTTCAGGTTTTTAAAACTACCACCACAAGCAGAACTCCCTTGTGTTTTCTGCTGTTCAGCATCTCACTGCAAGGTACTGGACATCACTTTATCAGTGAAATTTCATTTGATTTGATTTTGATTTCTTTGAGATTGATAGTGCTCTTTCAGTAGGGGTTAAATTTAGGGTGGTATTTGATGGGTCAGGAGAACTGTATGTCCTTTCTCTCTGGCAAAACTGGCATAGTTTTTTGCATGTCAGTGAAAAGATTATCTTTTCTCAGTAGGAAACAGGTCACATAGCTGAAAAATTTTAAATAGATTGAAAAGCTTTTACGTTCTGAGTCAGAAGAAATGCAAGAAAAATATTACTATTGAGAGAACCTTAATGGAAGTTCTGTCCCAGAAAGGGCTGCAGGCATAGGCCCACAAAAAAAAGCAGGAGAGGTTAACTCAGGCTCTTACTCATGTCATTAATATTACTGGTTTTAAAAGTTATGTGCAGAAAATACCTCTTCAGTAATGTTTTGTTGGCGTGTTTTGTTAATAAATTATTGTAATCATCAGTTCACAGTGATAACTACTCCTTTAATATTAGAGCTTAAGAGACTGTAGAGCAGAAAGTGTTGATAGTGACTTTTTTTGATTTTTAGTGGCACTTGGATGCCTGGATAATTTGACAGTGGCCATTAAATGTGCTATTCCACTGTCATTAGGTACCACACACAGATTACATGAATTTTATTACCCTCTTCAAATAGAACCAAGCACGTGGTGTGTATTTTAACAGCATGTGACCAGAATATGCACTTGTGCCTTTAAACATCCACTGTGACTACTGCTGTGTGCATGTGCTTCATTTAAATGTATCCTGCAGGGAGTTGCTGGGGGGGGTGGTCATGCCTTTTTGTTCTTACAAAGCTCCCATCAAACATTTTTCTGGCTGCTGCTCAGAGGAGTGTGTGACTGTGTGCAGACTCACTTGCTCAAGGGGAAAAAAGGTGCCCTTAGAAAAATTTTCAAGCACCCCCTCCTCCCACTCCTGCATTTCTGTGTTTTGAATATAACTCCCACTAAGTTAATTTCAAGGCTTGACTACTTTTGTACTGTGAGACAAAGTTCCTCAGAGCTGGTGAGATGACCCCTGTTACACTGGTGGGTCTTGGAACAACGTTCCAGCCTCTGCTGAATGTGGGGCCCAAATGGAGGTTTTGCCTGAGCGGGTTCTCTCTTGTGGTGGGAGCACCAATTTCTGCAGGTGTCAGTGTCCCACTGCTCATGGAGATCTGGTGTGGCCACTGCTCAAGGATCTTTAAAATAACCTTAGGCATCAAGTCCCGTATTTTAGCTTTGATAACATGAGTATATTTTTGGTTCTGGGCCTATTGTTTCTGTATTTGTGTTTACATATACTTATTTTGTAAAAAAATAGGAAATTGGCAAATCTGTTGGTGCAGAAAGACTGACACAAAGGTAACAGTCCAGTAAGTTTCAAAGTGTGATTTAAGACAGTGCAAGAAGTGGTGGCTTATGGGGGCTACCAATTATCTGAGTAGTTGTTTCATAGTTTAACCTTTTTTCTTTTTATTTTTTTTTCACAATTTCTTTGTGAGAAAACTTAATTTCTAGCATTTGAATAAGATACTTTCATCTGTAGCTTTTCTTAGTGATGATGCTGGCTGATTGAACAGTCTGCTCATCTCTCATTGCTAAGCTGGAGGTTCTGCTATAGTCTATTTGCACTTCCTGAGTGCCATGTCCTTTTAATTGTCCCCTGAGTTGCACTGAATGGTAAAAGTAGTGCTGCTGAGGTAATTGAAGGGCCCCAAAGCAAGTTGTGATCACTTCATCAACCTCAGCAGAACTATTTTAATTAAAATGCAGTCAGAATTAGAGTACACATGGACAACGTATATTTTACAAATTAGAAGGTAGGAGACAAGTATTTTTGAGGAGTGTGAGGGGAAAGAGAACAAACCTGATATTCAAAACCAGTTAGCACTTTTCAGCTAATTTAAATTGAGTCTAAATTTCTAAATGTAAGAGCTTTTCCAGTCCAGTCTGGAATCCAGTACCTTCACAGTATGTATCAGTCAGAACAGGAACCCATTGTCAAGTATGGTTTGGTTTTTCAGGAAAAGAATCCTTGCCATCAAAATAATTGTCCTTTCTTTGAGTCTGTTAGATTTGTCAGTTGAAACTAATGATGCATTAATTTTAAAAATTATGATTGACAGTGGCAAATAACCTTTCTAGGATCAAACTTCAACCTGCCTTTCAGATTGCCTTGCACTCATTTGTTCTGTCCTTTGGGACTAGTGCATTCCATTATTTGTAAATAGAGTAATTGTACAAAGATGAATAAATGTGAAACTCTTGGTAAATGGTTCATAAATTATCATATATTGCACAGCCCTGAAGTAATGACCTTTTTATTTCCTGGCTATAAACATTAGACTTTCCCACAAAAGAGCTGAGGCACTGTCAGTGCTCATGTTCACAATATCCTTATTCCTGCTGGTTGTTTTGATGAGTTGCAAAATATTTTAGTGTTGACTCTCAGGATGCAGGACAGGTAAAGTGAATATTTGCCCGGCCAAGAGTCGTGTATTTTGTAATGATGACTTTTTAACTGATACATTTTATTCTACTCTAGATTAAGAGCATCTTTATGAATGTGTCTTCCACATTTCAAATTTGCAGATCTTGGTTATTCAAAGATAGGAAATCACTTATTTGGAACACAGGACACCTTTCTGTCTTAATGTGCCATGTTGAAAAAGTTTCCATCATTTGATGCAAATATAAAATAAAATTAATGTAATTTTTATTGGCTGATGTTGGCTTTTAATACACGTTTTAATACATGTTTTACAGTAATGTGTGAAATTTGATGACTAGATGATGTATAGAGTTGTCTGGCCAATATTTTATTCATATTTTCAGTAAGGATTAATATGAGGTATATTGAACAGATGCCTATGAGAGAAACAGTCTGATGAGGTGGATGGTGTCACAGTGTTAAGGTAATTCTGAAAAGTTTATTCTTATTAACAAAGTGGCCAGTTGTATCTTTGTTTTTGAAATTATTTCTGTAGGTAAAGCGAACCAGACACTTTTATGAAATACACTGTTTTCAACTTTACTTTCTTTGCAATATTAGGTCCGAGTGATGGTGGATTTATGTAACAGCACAAAAGGGATATGCTTAACAGGTATGTTTATTGCCTTAAGCACTGCACCTCTGTGACCTTCAGGAACACAGAAATACAGTGTTTTCAGAGAACCTGAGGTCAATAACTGTGTCAAAGAACTATGCTATTTACTCTATCAGAATTTAAAAAAAAAGATACTAGGTGCCACTTTGGGACTTATCTGTACCCATTTAATACAAATGCTGGAACTTAAGGAGCTCTGCTGATGTTACTTGGAACTATTTCTTTTCCATGTAATTTTCATAAACAAATCTCTCAGACTTGGATGTTTAAAATACTAATTGAGGTTTAATCATGGTATTTTTGTGTATACCACACTTGAAACCTAACATGGGATGAACATAGATGGTATAGAAACCCACTCCTGTTGTTGCAACTGCAGTGGAGCAGTGGGACTCGGATGAGCACCTTGTCTCAGCTGCATTGGACCCACGGCTACAGGATGTTTCACATCTTACCAGGGAGGAGTGGAGCAGCTCATGGTTGGGACAAGAAAAGGTGTGAGAAGTTTTGATGTGATTTGGTGAAGAGTTCAGGGAGCAGCCAATTTAAGAGCAACTGTCCAGCTTTGAAGTCTATCACAGAATCAGTCATGTTATTTTTGAAAAGTAGAAGATTAGGAAGAAGTCAATTTTTTATGAGTTAAAGAAAATGCTTCATTTGCTGTCTGGTTTGAGTTATCAAATGGCTATAAGGTCCATTTGACTCCACTGATTCAACACAAATGAGAACTACATAGTACACACAGATGTCAAATACTGCTTCTGAAGTTGTAGGTCAGTTCTGATTATAACAGACTGAAACACAAACAGTCTAAAAGTTTGCTTCTTTGGGCTTAGGACTTGTAAATTCACATTACTGAGTGCCTTCTGTACCTTCTTGTCTCTGAACACCATTAAATGCTTGGCTTTCTCTGCTATAGGCCCTAGTGTCATTTGCTGCTCTTCAAGCACCTTTCTTATCTATCTTTTGCTTATACAAAGAGCCTCAGTTTTGGGGATGAGGAAGTAAGTGAATGCACTAATAGGATGTAACACTGTAGTGTGGAAAAAATGGCCATTTGCTAGAGAAATGGCAACGATGTTAACTGATGTTACTGCCTGTACTGATTAAAAGGGATAATTGTTATAATGGTATTGTTAAGATGGTTTTCACTTTACTTTGTAATTAATGCTGAAAATGGTCATCTTTAGGGAAATCTAATAATTACTGTTATTTTCTGTTGTAGAGAGTTTTGCTGAAGCAAGAGTACTTTGGCTGGATAACAATGTTCACAGAACTGATTTGGTTCTTTAATTGCAACTTCCACCTTTCTTTGTATTCTCCTAAAGCTTTTTTTTTTTTTTTTAATGTGTACTGGGTATCATAGAAGATAAATCTTGTTACAGAAACATCAGAAACATTTTCTCTTTTAGTCTTGTTTACTTTTGCCTGCTATGCTTGCTTCTCATTAGGGCCCTTTATCTGAGCTATGTCAGAGACATTAAGACATTAAGGTTTCAGTGTTGCTGAATACCTGAAGCGAGTTCAAGTTCTAATGCACCAAGCAGTTTCTGTGGGAAGCTCAATCCAGGCTGGAGAACAATCACATGTGAAAAGCCTGATTGGGATTTAGATGTAGTTAATAGGAATGATACAATCTCCCCTCCCCAAACATTCCCTTCCCCCCTGCCTTTTTTTAAAATTTAAATAGTCTGAGTCCTGACTGGCAATGAAATATCTGTAAAACACAGAGCAGTGTGGCATGTGGTGTATTTTTAACAAGGTTTTTAATCGTCCCATTCAGCAGTATTGCAAAGCTACTAATCTTCTGCTGTAACAGGTTGTTGGAGAACACTTAAGTGAAGGAAATGTAAAGACTGCTAAGTGCCTTGCATCCATGGCTTTGTGCAGGCACTGAAGCCCCTGACAGTGAGATTTCACTGTAGAGGTTTTTTGTCAAACCTTTATCAACTGAAATCTGAAAAAAGCAAAATGTGTGTATGTAATTGTGTTGAAGGATTCTCTTTCACTAAGTCTGAGCTACCGCTAATGCTCAGATAGTTATTTATAATACAAAGCAGTTAAATAGCTAGATGTTAATTTTGAAATTTGAGGAGTTTTCCTCCCCTTCTACTGTTCTGATCTAATGCTAATCAGTTCAATTTGGAATTGCTTTGTTTTCTTGGTGGGTTAAATTCACCATTTCTTCCTGTGTTTTTTTTTTTCTTACTGCAGGCCCTCCGGGTCCCCCAGGTAAGATACTTGGATAATTTCAGTAACATTTTGAGGTAATTAAAACAGTTGCTGCTACAAAATGTTGAAATGTAGAAATGCATCTTTCACAAAATACTTTTCTATGTAGCATGAGGGAAGGTTGAATGCCTGCCTTTATAGTTTTTGTATATAGGTCAGCTGTGCTCCTTCTGAGGCAGGGGAGGTTTTAGAAATTATAATTTTCTAGTGAAGGGAGTAGAATATTCAATCAAAACCAAATGGAATTAAGGGTGCTTAAGTAGCATTTAGCTGAAGAGAGGAGGTTATATATTAAAAAACTCAGAATAAACAGATATTGTAATTTAACATCTCTTTAAAAATATTGATTACTGACTACACACTTCCCCCATAGCTTTTCCTCCTTTCTTATTTAATTCCCTCTCCCTGTTCTCACTGAAGTGTTGCTGTATGAATGTGTACTTGCTTTCTTTGTGTGCTGCTTTACCTGTGAGTCTGCTTAGAGTAGTTCTCTGTGTCAGAAAAGTATGAGTTATGTTTTTCCAGGTTTCAAGTATATATATAAAAACATACTGCATGTAAATATAGTAGATTTAAGGATAAATTGCATTTAGCAGTGAAAATTCAGTTGTGCTCTTTGGTTTCATCAGGGCCTCCTGGACTTGATGGACTGCCTGGCTACAATGGATCAGATGGAGTCCCAGGCATACCAGGACAAAAGGGAGAACCAGGACTAAATGGAAAAAGAGGAAAAATAGGTATTTTTTAAATGGTTATTTTAAAAAAACAGATGTTATTTTGTTAAAAAAGATGTTAAAAAAACAGGTTATTTTAAAAATTCAGATGTTCCTTCTTGTAGACCTTTGTACAGGGAGAAGGGTTTCAAAGTTTACAAAGAAGGTGCATGTTACAGAATTCTGTAACATTCATTGTCTCATACTAAGCTTTGGCAGATTATTCAGACTTACTCTACAGTGAGGAAGATGGTATATATACACCATAGAATATTGCACACTAAAATTACTGAACTCACTTAATTGAATATCCGTATTCTGAACTCACTAGTAATTGCTGTTATTGTAAGAATATATCTACTCCCTCAACCTACCAACATCACAGCCCTTGACTTCAGACTTTTTAAAAAGAAAGCCAGAGTTTGGGTTACAGCATTTCTTTGAAATCCAAACAAATTACAGCTACCCAGCTAAATACAGGTGAAAAAAAAATAACTAGAGCAAATATGGTTTGCAGTAAAAATGTGTATTAATTGGTGCTTAATGCTGGAGTAGAGTTCTTGGTACTAAAATGCTTTTTAATTCTAGGTCTGCCAGGACCAAAAGGTGATCAAGGACAGAAAGGAGAACCTGGAGAAATGGGTTTACCTGGCAAGGATGGTATGCCAGGAGTAAAAGGTGCAAGAGGAGCCAAGGGGGAAAAGGGGGATGCAAGCAATGATGTGATATTAGAAGGTATGAAGAAGTGCTCTTGCGAGTTCTCTTGCAACAGTGTGCTTGACAGAAAAAGATACCTTCCACTTCTGAAGCATGAATGTGATGTGCAAGAGCAGGGCCAACCAGTATAAATATGGTAGACACACATAGTGAAGCTTGAGTACTGCTGTGCCCAGGAGATTGTTCTCTTTGTAATGCAAGTCCTCACACAAACTTTTCTGCTTGGGCTTTAGGTTGAGGTGTTTGTGAACTCCACCCTTTCCAATACACTTCCAGACAGCTGACCTTCTCCTACTTTCTTTCAGTGTGGTTTTATTTCTCTATTAGAAAATGAGGGTCAGATATCCACTCAGGAATACATGAAGCAGCCAAATATAAACTGTGTAAAATTATAGCAATGTAGCATCTGAAGTTGAGGTCTTAGAATACAGTGAGTAAAAGGCAGCAGTGCTTTACAGCTCTCTAATGTGCCTGTAATCCAGACAGATAAAATGCACTGATGACCTACACCTTGTGAAATTCTTCATGGTTCAGCTTCCAACAACCAGCATTCCAGTGTGTATTGCACTGTATTTCTGTACTCAGAAACCTCTTAAGAAAGAGAGAGGCTGTTTTAGAGATGTCTCCAAGTCTGCCACATGGTTCTCTGCAGGTTGCCTGTTGTCTGTGCAAGGCCTGTGACAGGACTCTGTTTTGTACACAGGTGCAAAAGGTGAACCTGGACCACCAGGGCCCCCTGGACCACCTGGACCCCCGGGGCCTCCAGGTAAACGTAAAGGTAAAGCTAAAGCAGAGCTTCAGGAGAACACATGCAGCAGCACATGCACAGGTTAGTTCTCCCCAGTGTTCTTTTTTGTATTATGAACTAGTTCAAGACTAAAACATTGCTTCAAGTGTCACAAAACAGTAAGCACAGGTTTAATTTTGCTTGGCATCAGTAAAACTGCAAACTTAAAGCTGAATATACGTTTAGGTGTTTTACTGAAATATGGCTTGAATAAGGCAGCAAGTTACCACCTGTACAATATTAGTCTTTTCATTGTGCTACGCTAATGGTCAGGCAAAGTGTTTAAAAATGGTGTTTTTCTGTTAGATGGGATACGTAAGGAAAGTATGAGAAATGCAGTCAAAATTTTTGGCTTTTAAGTGCTGACTCTTTAATTTTACATGTAAATACATCACCTTGATTCTGGATATTGAAGTATCTGAACAGAGCCCAGAGGGACTCCCTACAACAGAAAGTAGAGAGCTGGAGCAGAAATCTCATCCTATTTGAAGTTCAGAAAGGCATGAAGTACTATAGGAGATAATTGGGCCATTTGCTCACGTGGCCTCTTTTCAAGTGTTGAAGCAGCCTGAAGTGCTTTGCAGGATAAGCCTTCTGATGGATTTCTGATGGATTTGAAATCACAGTGTGCAAATGGGAGTTACAGTCAAATAACTCTGCAAAGATGAGATCTTCCTCAATGAGCTTTTATGTTTTATGACTTAGTAAGCCATGAGATCTTATTACCAAAATTCAAAGAATAACCCAGCTTTTATAATTAAATATTCATATCCTTTTCAAGGAAAGAGAATACACATACTGATTTACAACTGTAATTAACTTATTACATAAGAATACAAGACTGGTTTCTTCAAATTAAATTTTGAATTGGGTAAAACTTTTTTTTCTTCAAAAAAGAGAATAATTAGTTGAAAGCTCGGGTGTATTTTTTCTCAATGGTACTGTTAGTGAATTCTAAAAGAAACAAAACATCTCTGCTCCAAACTGCCTTGCTCCATCCCTCCTCCAACAGACCAAATCAATAGTTTTAATGTCTTGTAAACTCCACTAACTCTCAACCAGAATGTTTTATGATAGGAATCAGTAGGATATTTATCTTGTTTTTTTGATGGAAAGAAAGTAATGAAAATTTCCCATAGGAGTCTCTGATTGAAAACTGTCTTTTTAATTTGAGTTGCTGTCTGATTGATGCAGCTGAAAGGCCCTCAGAGTACTGCAGCTATTCTCAAACACAAACAGTACACTCAGCTTTGCTGCACTGACCTGCTCCCTGACTGCTCTGCAGCCTTGGATAAACTACTGTACAGGGAACCGCTCATCCAGTCAACTGCATCTATCAGACTCAGCCCAAGAAAATTAACTTGTGCACTGTAATTTATGATTTCTGCTGAGTGGGTTCCTTTTTTGAGATATTCTGACAATATTTTGTGATCAGAAGCTGGAAAGGATCCAGAGGGATTGGTAGATTCCAGCTATAGGGCACTGAGCTTACCATGGTTGGGTTGACTGTTTAGGCCTTTTTTGGAGATACACTGTGATCGCTTGCAAACTTTCAATGTCATTTCAGCAAATGCCTTAGATAAAAGGACGGGAGAAATACATCTTGTTCTTGCTTTGTGTTGGAGTAGTTTTCTTCCGCATGAGCAAAGAGAGGACACAACCTAAAGGAAAAAACAACAATTCAGTATAATCTGTCCTTTCTTTCCTCAATGTCATGGTGCCCTTTCAGCATTACTTTATTTCATATTTTTACTATCTTTCTCACTTAAATTTCAGCACAGATCTGTAAATCCCAGAAATACGTGGCAAAGAAACAAGAAGAATATGTGTTTAAAAGAATTTGCAGCCTGTATATCAAGCAGTGTGCAATATGTAAGGAGATGAAAGTTAAGAATGGAATTAGAAAACAAGGCTACAATGAAATAAGGATATTTTCAGCAAAAAGCTGAGAACTGTTCTCTGTGGTTATTCCTGCTAAGCAAACTGAAATGTGTCACGTTGTTTTAAGGGCAGAAGACGTACCTGGTTTTACAGAAAAAGGTCCATAAATAATTTAATTCAGGCCTTGTTTTAATGGTAAACTCAAAGGGAAAATCCAACCAATGCTCCTCATGCTGTTGAGGGGTGGGCAAAAATGTTTTCAGGTCTTTGTTTCTAATGTGAAACATTTCTATGCCTGTAAGTATCATAATGCATCATTTCCCTCAGTCTTTCACACTGCTGCTTCTGTGGCATGGGTGGCTGAGCTGCAATCTTATGCATCATTGTGCTCAGTGTATGTGTTAGTGCTTTATTGCTGTCTTGGGCTGGAGTGTGGCGATCTGGGAATGATGCTTTTGAGTTTAACAATCACTCATTCCAAGAAAATGTTTTTGGTATTACTGCGAAATCAGCCGTTTTCCAGCTACCTCAGTTGTGTAAAGTTATCTAAGGAAAAAAGGGCAACTGTCTTTCTAACCAGCTTCTCAGGAATTCATAGCTAAGGAATTAAATCTGTTGATTTAATTAGTTACTCCTCGAAGTTCACTGTCAGCCTGACAACCTCAAGGAAACAAACCAACCCAAACATTTCATTTCCTTGAGAGGAGTGAGAGCAAATCCTTCCTAGTCTCATTTTTTGACCAGACCAACCTAAGCAGACTTTTTTCTCAGGTGAAACAAAATCCCAGTTGTCATCCCTTTATTTTAGTGGAGTCACTGATGTGCACATCTGTCATGTGCATGTCAAACAGAGAAATGTCTATTGTCTGTCATGTCAAATAGAGAAAAATGACATATTTTACCATTTCTCCCTCAACTCCAGGTGAGTGTGCTGAACCAAATGATGACACCCTGGCTGGAAAAGCTGAAGACAGAACCCCTGGTCCTTCAAAAAAACCTGGTAACCTGCTGCAGAGCATGACTAAGTGCTATTTGCTGTTTTAGTGTCACAGATCATGGACATGTGCTTTTTTTTTCTACTAGAATGCATCATAACATCTGTGGGAAGTCCTGTTCACTTTGTCAGTGTTCAGCAAACGTTTGGAACTTGGATGCGGGAGCCTGCAAATATAAGTGATGAAAGGATTTGGCTTACCATGCATTTCTTAGGTATTTTTAGTAGTAGTCATAAGCAAAAATCCATTGTTATACTGACACTGCTTCCTTAATCCCTTCAAACTAAAGTAATAAGTATAATGGGGTTTTACCCACATCTTTTTCAGAGTATTTTCCATATTACCTGTATAAAACTTGACTATAAATATGGTTGTAGGCATTTGTAGTGTCAGACATCTTGAGAGCCGTCAGATTTTAAAAATAGTTTGAAGTTTTCAGTTTGTTGTTTTCTTTTTTTTAACAAATCCAAATTGAAATGCCTGTTGTTTATGGTGTTTTATTCTTTTCTTTCAAGAGTTTCTCTTTTCTATGGCTTTACTTCCCTAAATTGTAGCTAGGAGTTTTGCCCTTTCATTTAGCCAGGCATGAAAATGAATCAGTTTCTGCATTAGCTACATTAAGAGCACGAAAATGCCCAGGACATAAGTGGAAAAAGGAAATATTTCTGCATATATATCAACTGTGTTTGGAATGAGGGCCCATTAAGTCTGTGGGAAACAGGCTCTTGTTCATCTCCTATATATTTTTGTGTGTGTTTCTGGATTACTTCTTCACATTTCAGCAAGATGAATCATTATTGAAAACACACATACAATTGTTATCTGTCAGATAGTTGATTGAGATTGACTTTTACTGAAGACTGAATTTTAGAATAGAGATTTC
Organism: Pipra filicauda; assembly: GCF_003945595.2. Taxonomy (NCBI): domain Eukaryota; kingdom Metazoa; phylum Chordata; class Aves; order Passeriformes; family Pipridae; genus Pipra; species Pipra filicauda. The sequence continues at coordinate 2,670,769 of NW_024104976.1, read as the reverse complement.
AAAATTAGATGAACCAGATGATAGTCCTTTTTTTTTTTCTCATGTTTTCCCTTTTGTTTAGGAAACTCTATAAAAGAATATGAGAATTCCAATGCCTTGCTGAATGACAGCTACAGGATCATTAACATCACGGGATTCTTTTATGGATGTGGTCATGCAGTACAAAACAATCATCTGTACTATCAGAAGGGAGGAACCAATGTCATTCTGAAGTAAGTCAAACATAGTTGTCTTAAAGCAAGTGATGGTGTGGAAGGAGGAGCAGTGGGTTAAAGTGACAGAGGTGAACCTCAGAAAAGCAGACAACTTTCCTTGTACTGTTTTGTGTTTCTTTTTGATCCTAACTAGGAAGAATGGTGGAATGGCTCAGAACTCTTTCCAGAACAGAAAAACTCATTCTTTACAATCTATAACTACAGTGTGGGCCACCAGCCTTCCATTTGTGTGTGCAGATGCCGCAGAAGGAGGGAAATTGGGAGGGTAGCCCAGGTCCACTACTCTGCTGTGACAGTTCTTTAGGTATCAGAGCTGAACTGTGTCTAAGGGGTTCACCTCTGCAGTTACTATGTGGTAGGGGAACTGGGCCTCAAGATGACAACAGATTTTTCTTTTGGCTATCCTGGGGTCCAACAGGTTTCTATTATACATTACATTGCTGTGGGTGTTCTTCAACTTGGATTCTTTCCTGCGTTCATAATTGCAAGAAAGAAATGAGAACTGACTAAGGAGTTTGGATATCAGAAAAAGGCATTTGATTTAGAAAAATAACTTGTGCATCTACCTGCACCTGAGTAAGAACTGGTTCAGCTGCAGTCTGGGAGGCACAGGGGGTGGCTCTGCAGAGCTGCTCTCCGGGCTGCCGCGTGCTCTGCTCTCAGCTGGCCCGGGAGTGGATGCTGCTGGATGCTGGAGCAGAGGAATGCACTGAGGCACCAGCTGAGGACGTGGTGACCTGGTGAATCGCACATTCCATTGTGGAGGAGTGGCTCCAATGTTTGATTTCCTTGTAATAAGAAGTTCCTACAACTCTCCCGATGTGTGTCCCTGAACTGGAACTGGGAATTACGTCTCTGTTTCGGTTTCTCCTGAGGACAGAGACAGACAATACAAATCAAAACCAAAATCTCACCTTGTGGGAAGAGCCAAAGACAGACAGTCCAAGGGCAAGTGAAAGATTGCGTGTGCTTTCAAGTTCTTACACGACTCTGATGTTTAAGCCAAGAACATTTACTATACTTTGATGTCTTTTCCCAAGCAGGTGTGAGTGCTGCCTTCCTATATTCATGTGGATGCCAAGGAATGTGAGCAAGCTCTGTGGATTCTATAATATTTATTCTGCAAAGACAAGCTCACTTTTTGGCAACCTCCTTTAAATACCTTTAGGCTTTTTTTCTGTAAAAGATCATCACAGTCTAAGCAATACATAGTGATAGGGTAGAGATTCCTCAGCTTTGCTTGGGTACCATTAATTGAGAAATGCTTTCCTGTACAGAAGAACACAAACTATTTGTGGAATTTTTAAAACCTCTCTAAGGAGCTGCTGAGAAATGGCCTTTCTGTTCAGTTATTCACTCTGAGATTATTTGTCTTCAGCACAGATTGAATGAGGCACTATGAATTCTATGACAGTGAATTTTATGACAGTGAATTCCTTGAATTTGGGGTGCGTAAAAGCTTCTTTTGTATTGATTTAATGGAAGGAATGGGTGAGGATCGGGTTGGCTCATCTTGCAAATGTTGAAAAAATATTTAAAAGGAGTTTCTTGTCATATTTAAAAGCTGGCAAAACTAGGTTTGTCTGACCTTTGGCAGATTTTCTCATGATGGTCAGATCCGTGACATTGTTTCTTAACATGCTTTCTCACCTCTGGTATTTTTGGTTGACTTCACTGCTATTAGTGATCAGAAAAGTGTTTGCAGCTTGAGTTCTCTGCAGTTGATGAAAGTATTACACTGTATGTTGTCATTGACCCCAAGGTGTCAGATGATTAAAGAATTTTGCAGACTGTCCTTGACTGGGGAGCCCAAGAGAACCCCGGGAATGAAACTTCACTTTTCTGCTCCTTTCAGGGTTTTCACATATAACAGGAAAAGACAGTTGTGTGTTGCAGATCTTGCACTTCTCTAATGAATCTTGAGGTGGTTTTTTTCTTGTTGGCTCTTTATAGAAAAAAATCCTGAAGAAAAACTGCATTTCTGAGTGACTATTCCTGTCAAGGGCTGTCCTTCTAGTCCTTGCATGAGGTTATTTACAAACATGAAGCAACTAACAAGATTAACTGGGTTGACACACATTTCTCAAATCTTCTTCAGCCTTGAAGAGTTCTTTTATTGCACATAAATGCTGCTGGAATATGGAGTTGCTGCAGATGTGAGTTTTCTAAAAGCTGAGGGAAAGTATCTAAGTTGGTCATTCTTTATTTTTCTTATGATGATTTTTCCAGTGTATGCTATCAATGCCCTTTAGACTGAAAAACTATTCTTCCTTCTGTTATAAGTTCCTGGATCTGAAATGTTCCTGCGATTAAGCCTGTCTTTTCAGAAAACTTGTAAGGGTAGCAGATTCCTGTATTGAGTAACGTTTTTTCTTCCTCTATTGGAAGAATGGAGCTATACAGTTAGATAGAAGTCAGACGTGAAATGTGCCTCTTTATAGAGGGCACTATTTAAACAGACTAAACGTTCTCCCCCTGCCTTTGCTAAAGCATGGTGTTATTTGGTGGTTAAATGCTAACTACAGATGTGTCTCAATAGAAGCTGATTAGCCTCTAGTAGAGGAACACAATTTAGTTGCTCACTGCTGCTGCCCTCAGATTATCATCATCCTAAGGAATTTCAAGGAATGAAAACAACTTTATAGAGATGAAGCATTCAGGCTGTCCTGTTGAGGCCAGCATGAGGTCAGAATTTTGGCTCTGCAAAAGTAGAATTTTTATTCCTTTGATGTTTATTTGACCAAATCACTGTGTTATCTGAACTGTTTTCAGAAGAGGAACTCTAAGACCAGGTGAACCTGCCCAGAATTTAAGCTGCTTTCGTCACTCACATTTTCTCCCCTTAGTTCTAGTCAAAAGCAAACTTATGTACAGATTCCATTTCACAAGTCTGGGCCTTCACTTGGTATCCAATTCCTTTTCATATCCATTCCTTTTAGTTGCTTCTTTCATCCAAGTGATAATACAGCTCACAGACTAAATAAAGTGAAACCTACCAAAGCAAGTCCATGCTCTTATGCACCTCTCAGATTGGTTATTACTTTGGAATTTTCTCCTAGTGTTTTGGAAGGTTCTTTGAGAACTTAATCTTAAAAGACATCAGAATGGTCCTTGAACTCAAGTGCTTTCAACAACACTTCTATCAGTAGTAACGCACTTGGAATTGCTTCAGCCAACCCGTGTGTATGGAAATGAACTTTAACCCAGTGCACTGAGTCCTCACTGTATCTCATTGCAGATTTGGGCTCGACAGAGCATCGCTGGGCACTCTGCTCATTGAAAATGCCCTACACCATGGGCGCAACTACCTCTTCTCTAACTCCAAGACGTATTTCAACATAGCAGTGGATGAGAAGGGGCTCTGGATTATCTATGCCTCGAGCACTGATGAAAACATAATGGTAGCACATATTGATGAAGAAACGTTTTCAGTCATTCAGCACATCAACACCACATATCCAAAGTCCAAGGCTGGTAATGCATTCATAGCATGTGGTATTATTTATGTTACTGACACTAAGGACATGACAGTAAGTTTTGCTTTTGATTTACTGAAAGGGAAGCAGGTTGATGCAAGGTTTGAATTACGGTCTTCACAGTCTGTTCTTGCTATGCTTTCGTACAGCCTACGAGACAAGAATTTGTACACGTGGGAGAACGGGAGCTTAATGGTGTACCCTGTACATTTTGGTAGATGAAAATATTTTAACATGCCATGTATGGGAGCCATGCTTGTCTAAATAATCTATTTAAAGCTCTGTGACATACACACGTGGGTCTCTTCACTTGGCATCATTTTCTGTTTACTGATGGTGGTTTGTGAGTGTGTCTAAAAGCGAGATCAGGTGCCTTTGTATAAAACACACTTCAGTTACACGGGCCATCCTCATCTTTTTAAAAAACAGTTGTTCACTATTGCAGCTGGCAAACAGTTAGCACAAACTTGCTTTTGTTTCTCTCCGTTATTCAGCTCATAATTGTATCTAATGTACATCGATTATTCCACGGTCATGTGCTCAGCAGAGACTATTTATAACTTTCAGTTGTGATCATCTTCTCTGCAATCATTTTCTAGTCAGTGATTATGGTCTAGTATAAATATCTAAATAATGAACTTTTGTGTACAAATACCTTTGTCACTTTCATTTAATTTCCATGGATTCTCAGTGAAGATTTTTTTCTGAACAGAGGCTTACAGCTGTTAAAAATAAGGGGGATGGAAAGAGTTATTTAAATAGAAAAAAAAGCTGAAAAGCTTCCCCTTTGATGAGCTCAATCAACTGTTAATAATCAAAAGCAAAATCCAGCCAAAGTACAAGGAAAATAGGAATAATGACATGAAGTACTGAATATACATTTTGTTTCATAAATGAAGAATTGGCAGAAAAGTACCAAGGTTTAAAATTGAAGAGAAGATGTAACATTTATGATTAAATTTTCATTTTTAACAGTGTTTGCATTTTGAATGTTGCTGCAGCCTCTTCCTTGCCCCTCACTGTCATGTAAACCATACCATCATAACTTGTTTATAATTGCATTTAATTATAGTAAGGCATATTTCTAAAATAAAATGTCCCCACATTCATCCATACAAATGAAATCATAAAATGAAGGGTATATGTTTTTGCTGCTATTCTTAGAAAAATAAAGTAGCTTAAGCAGGAATACATGTATTCATTATACTGCTTAATGGCTTAATTTGTTGTTAACCTTAAGTCAGAGACCACATATTCACACTGAAATTTTTGAGAGCTAGAGCTGAGAAATAATAGGAACTTTTTAATTTTGTTCTGGTATTTCAGGTTTCTAAATTCAACATTGGGACATAAATCTCTACTGTTGTTTTGTGTATCTATATTCAAAATCGTGCTCTTGGGAAAACCCCTACTTGAATTTCTAAGCTGTCTGTGCATATTGCTAAAGTTTATGGAGCTCATCCAAATATTTAGAAGCAAAGTGTCATTTAAATCCTGAACTGCACTGAAGTGTTTAATACCTGTGTGACATCCAGGCACTGTCAAAGGGATTAATGAATTTGGGAATGTCTGTGCCCGCAGAACCTTGTCTAGCTGAAAAAATTCCTCTGCTGCAGCTAAACTTCAGTGTGTGATACAGTGATGGTTGGGTCTCTTCTCAGCATACCTGCTGTTTTCACTAAGGCCTTGCAGACAAAGAAGAGAGAGATGCAGACAAAACAAAAAATCATAATTAATACTTTGAACTAGTATATGCACAAAACCTCATAGATTAACAGTTCTATTTATACCTGTATAAAGAATGTGACACTTCACACACTCCAGAGCTACAGTTCTATGGGCTGCTTTTGACTTCTGTGGGGTGTGGGGTTTTTTGGTAGTTTTTTCATGTTTATGTTTGTTTGTGGTGTTGTTTTAAAAACTGAGTTGTGGTACTAATAAAGTAAGCTTTTTTGGCTAACCCCTCCTCTAAAAGTCAGCAATACACTTGGGCAAACACAGTTCTAGATAGTGTACATATCTTAAAACATGGTAAACTTCTGCATGACATTGTTGATCAACCTCTTGGAGGAGGAAGGCCAGGAAATTCTGCCTCTTTTCTCAGTGACAGGACCAGCCTGTGCTTCTTGCAGCTATGGAACTAAATCCCGTTAACCTTATGCTTTTCTAGAACGGCTGAAAATAAAAGTTTTTAGCTCAGTACAGTTTGAGGTCAAGGTAAAGCTAGCTTAGGCAGCATCCAGTCAATCTACTGGAGATTTAGATAAATCTGTTTAAATATAAGCAAGAGTTCTGGAATGGGCTGTTCCATGAAATAAAAGTAATTTATTTAACTTACAAAGGCAAAACTAAACAATGACACTTACTCTTCTTTCTTCTCATAATTCTCATACTTCATAGGCTGCAATTTAAAATCACCTTTGGAGAAAGGTGCTTTTTATTCTAGAATATCTTACAATACAGCACAGACATCAAAATTTTCATTGGAGGAATAAGACAGTTTGTTAACATTTAAATACGCAGACATCCGTTCCAGTCATTGAAGAACATGGGTTTTGTTTACAACAGAAAAATACATCTGACAACAGTAGCTAGTTATATTACAAGCAAACAATATTGAACTCTGCATAGTTTATACAATATACTCTGGTAATAATTTAATTACCAGTTTTATCCACTATTTACTAGCTGGCCACATAAAGCCTGACATTCATCTGAAATGTGGCATTATATGTTCCATTGGTATTCTCTTAACAGCTTCATTTAATGAAGTATTTTCTGGACAAATGACTTCAAAAACTAAAAGCTGACTAGAATGATGGATGTCTTCACTACAAACATTTAGTGCTTACGATACATTCCTAAAGTAAAGGCAGGTGTCCAATAGAAAACATAGCTCTCAGAAAGAAAGGAAAATAGTGTGCAAAATTAAAAACCATCGCATTTAAAAATATGCTGATGTGCAAGTTACAGTATCAACTGTGCAATAATACTAACTGGAAAAAAAAATCTCAGCATAAAATGATACATCTCTCACAGTACGTCCTTGATTGCACATGTTCCACGGCATTTGCATCCATTACACTTTCTGGCGAAAATCAAATACACTGAGTACCCTTAATTAAAACTAAACTATTTTACAATGAGAAGTTGTACACATGCTTCAATTAGTGAGAAAAACTGGAATAAAAGTAATCAGAATCATGTCAGAAATGCTCACTGACTTGTAGAGACACAGTGCTTGTTAAGTGACTGACAACTGTCAGAATCTTTGCAAGACACTTACTAAATGCAGCTTGTGGGTTACTGAAGTATAACCCCTCTCTGTCCAACTGTACTGAGTTGAATTCTTTGCTTGCACAATATAGTACATGCATTTCCACCCCACAGATCCTTATGGGCATATTCAAAATACACCCATTGTAAAAGCATTGGTTTTCTGTTTTTTTTTGTTTTTTTTTTTTTTAAATATCTTTTCCCCCACAATACTTAAATGCTGCAGTAACTGCTTTGAAAGGAAACACGTTTTCTTTCCACAGTGCATATCACTGTGTTTTTAGCTACTTAAAGGGACATTATATAAAACCAGGATTAGCTCACATAACTCTACAGAATGTCAAAAATGCCTGAAGGTACATTGAAAGCATTGGGAAGAACCCTCATTTTCAGAGTGCCATCTGCTCCACAGGAGAAGATTCGGTTGCCTTGCACAGTTTCAATCTGGGTGACACCAGCACCAATGTTTCTGAAAAGGGACTGCTTTGCGTGTTCATTTTTAAACGAGTGAATTAAATTGTAGCCAGTCAGTCTCCACACCTGTATCAAGAGAATGACAAAAGGAGATGAAAATTCAAGGATTTGTATTTTTCCCCCTTAATGTTTCAGATTCCTGGTTGTTCTAAACGCTATTCAGCAAAGATAAAGGATATTTATTGTTGTCTAGTAGCAACAATCACTACAAGTCCAAGACTCTTGGGAGGCTCTTGATGCAGTGTAAGGCTACCTTAGCATGGACCAGCTGGTCACTGGGCAGGGTGAAGCTGCCCTGTGGCACCTGATCAGAGTCCTACTCCCAGCTTCCCCCCATGAAAGCTGCAGAAATAAGGTTGCATTTTCATCCAAGATGTCTATGGACAGCTTTCCAGCTGCTGGAAGTGCTTTCCTGCTAAGGAATGCTGCAGGGAGTAAGCTTCACAATTATTAAGCATGCAGAGTCATAGGAAGCATGGCTGTGTGTTGTATCCTAAGCAGGAGCCCTCATCAAGGCCAGGCCACAATCTGTGCAGAGGCACAGAAAGCACCTACTAAACACTTTGCAGCCCAGCTAAGAGGAAAGAAATCTTTTTCTCCTTCTCTTTATCATGTTCTTGTATTTCCTTCCTTTAGTATTCATGAAGAGCCCTTTAAAACAGGGACTGTATTTCTGGTTTGGTTTTTTTGTTTTGATGTTGATGTTTGTTTCTTACTACTCTGACATCTTAGTAGTTGTCTGGGGCATCAAGAGAAAAAATACAACTTGGTGTTACAGAAACTTTACACAATGTTGAAGCTGCTGAGCGCCCCCTGTGTTACAAAGAATTGTCCAAAGGCAAAACAAGAACATTTTTAAGAGAGAGGGAAAAACAAACCTAAGATTTCAGAACCATGCACTTTGTTTATCCACTTAAAATTCAGTCTCACAACTTTAAAAAGACTAATATTTAGAGGAGGACAAAACCTACTTGCTTTAGAAGGCTACTAGTATATTTAAGTTTATATTATAAATGCAAGGCAAGCATCCTGTATATCAAGTGTAGGGTTGGGTTTTTTGGGTTTGTTTTTGTTTTGTTACTGCATTTATCTGGCTATTTGCAACATGCTGATCAACATATACACTACTGCAGCTCAACCCTCTCCTATAGAACCCAGCTTCTCCCATCCCTTACCTTCATGTTGCCTTCTGCTGAGCCTGTGACAAAATAGTCCTCAGAAGGATCCAGGGCAAGGGCCTTAACAGCTGACTCGTGGGCTTGGAAGGTAAAAAGGATTTGCCTCTGCCTGATGTCAAAGATGCAGATATATCCCTTCCTACCTCCAGAAATTAGCAGTTGATGCTTGGGTGCATACTGAAGTACTGTGGCACCGTGGTCATGACAAGTGAAGGCTGAAGAAGAAGGATGTCAGAATTTAATAGACTTGAAACTGTAAGTAGCTTTCACACTTAAGAAGCATTTCTTCTATAAATTATTATCTGAATATTTTTTAATTTTACAGATACATTCCTTCATATAGGTACTGCCTTATCAGCTGACATAAGAGCTGTCTAGACCTAATGCACAAGAAAATATGATATGCAGTCTAATTTATTTTAGAATACAGATACACAGCTGAACTTATAATTTGAGATATATTAATTAAGTGCCAGTTTAAGTGAAAGCATAAGAGTTTGATAATGCAACCTTAATCAGTCTGCTGTTAGGTTTTGTTTTCAGGACTGTACTGAGATATTTTAGACTTTATTAATACTGTCATAAAAGGAGTTTTATGTATGACCTTATGGACTCTCCCATCTCTGGAAGTGTTCAAGGCCAGGATGGATTGGGTGCTTAGTAACCTGGTCTAGTGGAAAGTGTCCCTGCTCATGGCAGGGGGGCTGGAAAGGGATGATTTTTAAGGTCCTTTCCAAGCCAAACCTTTGCATGATTCTATGACCTATGACTTTTCTATAGAGAGGAGATTAACATCATGCTAGAGAATGTATAGTACCAGTTCTGGTTCATGCTTCCCTATGCAATACATACTTAGACCTGTTCCCCAGTAAAGGTTTTTTCCTTTGCACTAAATACATTCACAAGCTGTATTTCCTTAGTCAGTAAGAAGCAGAGGTTTAATTTTCACTACAGTACTCACCATGTATAAGACTGTTACCAGATGAAACCAAAGTGTCCCAGAGGCACACATTTCTGAGGGGGAGAAAAGAAAGTCATTATGGCCTGTTACTAAGTGATTCATGGGGTGACATGACTCAGAAAAGGTTCACATTTTATGTCAGTCTAGAAAGTAAAACTGAACAAGCAGTTCTTGACACTCTGCAGTCACTGTAGAACATATGCAAAGAACTAAGAACTTTTAATTCCTTTCTCTGTTCTTTTATGCTTTTTAGTGGAACTATATGTTCTACCTTTAAGATGTGTACCAACCCCAGGTTGTACCAAGACATTATAGAAGTTTTTCTTTTTGAACAAAAAGAATTGTCCTCTTCACTGAATATATCTGTCCCTCCAGCAACGGCATCACATCACACTGCATTTGGAATACAACTTGAAAAAACCGATTAACTATTGACCCCTCCTCACAAAAATTAATTTTGGGAAGCAAGTAACTGAAAGAATGATGTTCAAAGAAATCATCTAGCAAGTTCAAGCTGTAACAAAGCTTAGAACACTGAGCCTTAGAATGTCAGTCACATGAATGCCCAAGAGCTACCACGTTAATGGAGATGAACAGGTAGTTTTGATGAAATTCCTCATTGTTTCTTTAAACACACCTGTTATCATTGGATTGTCCCGATGTAGCAACTAGGCTTGAGGAGGTTATAAATGCAAAGTCACTTGTGGTTTTACTGTGGCACTGCCAACTCTATTAAAAAACAAAACAAACAAAAAAGGCGCAATCTTACCAGATGTTGTTTGCATCAAAAGTTACTACATGACTCTGATGTCAGTGATAGCAAAACACAAGCAGTCTTTTACACAAAGCTCAAAACTGACAGTTTGAAACTTCAGAGAATGGAACAATGGATTAAAAATCCAGTATAAAATAAAAAGATACTAAAATTAGTGACCTTTAGCAAATCCACAATATAGTGTATGACAACAGCCTGAATTTCAAATTAAGCATGGTTTTCATGGACTGTTAAGAAGTAGTGAAAAGAATTGAAGAGTGTATTTCCACTAAGTTTTGGGATTGTAAAGTCATTACCTGTAGCTCTGATTTTTAATTTAATCAAGGGTAATGCTGAAGTAGTATTTGTAATTACACTGCAGCTTACGGTTATTGTGCAATTAGTTTTCCAAAGACGTACTACTGGTACTCTACAGTTGTTTTGACAAAGTATGCCAAGTAAAAAGCAGCAAAATAAAAAATGTCTCAGTAAAGTCATATGCTCTTAGCCCGCCTGAAGTCTCAGAGACTTCCCTTTCCCCTGTAATAAGAAAAAAATTAATTCTGTTTACTTACCAGATAGGGCTTAGGATTTGAGGTGGTTTGGTTTACTTGCCAAATACTTAGAAAACCTTCACCATCAGCAACACCACACTGCAAGGAATGAACTGCATTTATTATCATATTGTACTGGTTACTGGATGTTTACTTCATAATAATTAATAATAGTAAACTGCCAACTTCAGGAAAAAAAACACCTAAACCACCAAACCTTCACCTGTAAATGGAATATCAACAACAGTGATGGGCAGGTACAAAAAACAGTGTAGAAGCCAAGTGAGTTCAGTGCTGATTGTTTAATGATTATTTAAGGATTGATGCTCTCCTGCATACCCAACTCTTTTTTGGAAATGGAGGCTTTGTAAGCATGGCAGCTTATCTTTCAAATCCTAATGTTAAATGCTAAGGCTTACAGAGGCATCATTACTCCATGACTCTACTTGAAAATGCTTAGAAAAGGAAAATGCATGACATATCATAAAAGCATGATGAGGACAATTGTGGAAGGACTGGGTTCTATCATGAATGGTAAAATGACAGAGTTATATTAATACTGTATATCCCACACAGCATATTCTGTATTTTACAAAATAATTTTAGAAATATTTAGAATTATTTTTTATATTTTCTCCTTTTAGTTGGATTTCATGAGTCCCACCTGAGTGACCTTTGTGTGAAGCACGGTGACAACTAGTACATCTCAATTTCTGACTTAAGATTGATTCCCACGTGATGGTAAGACTGCAATATCTCAAAACACAATTTTAAAATCAGTTTAAATTACATTTTATGCAACTTGACAACCTCTGAGGTCTTTTCCAACCTTAACACTTCTACGATTCTATTACTGATACAAGTGTGCTTCTGTAAAATAAGGATGCCCAATAGTTTTTTTAAATATTTAATTTAAAAAGGTTACCACATGGGAACACAGATTTCAGAACAGAGAGAATAAACAATGTGAAAATGCAGCAAATGGGATATGGGATAGCAGTGTGAAGTGACAGAAGAGAAAGGAGAACAAGGGTCAGTGTTTGTTACAAAGCTCCCACATGCAGACAAAATGAATGATACTGCCCATGCCCTCATTGGAGGACACCATAACAGCTCTGCATGCCACCAGTTACAACTGATTTAGAGGTCACAGCACAATCAAATGTTTCCTTATGAATAAAAACCCAACATCCCCCCAAAACCCCTAAATGTTGTACTTACCTTATTGCCCTGGGAATTGAAATACATCCTGGTAACCCTGGCATTCCCAGCCTGTCGGAAGCAAACCAACTGCTGTGGTCTTGTCCACTCAAACATTCGAACGCTGCCATCCTGTGCTCCTGTAAGGTCTAAGATGAAAGATGTTTATTAATGCTACAGTATTTTGTAGAAAATTGTTTATTCCATACTAGTAAGTGTGATTCACTTACAATACTGGTGGACTGGATGTGAAGCCATTCTCTTGACGTTATTCAGATTTCTTTTAATAAGCTTAATATAAAACAAAGAAAAATCAGAATAATTTTGAAAAAAGGCACAAACGCACTCTTCAGTTTTGTTTATACTACTACATGGTGAGTGTCCCCCAGCTAAAAAAAGTTAAACTAACGTTATTTGCGTGGTCCTACATCAAAGCTCCCATAAGAAAGAAAAATGATGTATCATTGTTTTCTGTATCACAATAATTCTGTGCCACAGTATACAAGAAAATGCTTAGTTTGGCCTTATTTTTGGCCAGTTATTGGTCACCACTGGCCTTTTATGCCAACATTAAATTAACAGTAAGATGACTAATACGCACTAGGTCTCTCTACTAAACAACACACAAAAAAAGTGATGCTCTCCTGAGTTGCATGCACAGAAAAGTACCTACCACACCAGCTCCAGTGCTGGTTTGACCAGTGCCCAACCATGGCATAGATGGAGATGGTTGTATCTGACTCACTCCAAACGACGGGGCAGTTGACTGAGTGAGTGTTGTGGTGGAACCACGGAAGTCAATGTCATCAGAACTGTGAAAGAACAGCAGTGTTCTGCTTTAAACAAATGTTTCTTTGCTTCTAATGCTCTTTGCTTATTTGTCAAGAGCCTAAGGGCAGTGGGTAGATGAAGTGATTATAATAAGACTATAAATTGATAATTCCTCCACTTATATAGTACAAATTCCTTCCAAATGCTCCAAAGCTATTCATTTTTAATCTCAAGAGATGATCCTAATACAAGGATATAAGCTCTCTTGAGAAGAATATTGTTGTACTATTCCTGACCTGTGTGTGCAGCGTGCAAGGGAATGTGGTCCAGAGGAGTGCTCACAGATCTCAGCACAGTAAAGGAGCAGACAGTAATCCAGGCTGTTGTATTATACAGCCAGCATCAGCTACCACAACTACCCTCCACACTGAAATGATGCAAAAGAACTACAGTGTTTCTAAGGCATTCCTTTATTAGCTTATGTACCATGGAATTTGACTTCACTGTGCAGTGCAAACATGCCTAAAGACACTAATTATTCTCTTGCATTCCCTCACCCATTTGTAAAGTAACCTGAAACTTACTGAAGAAGAATAAATAACTTTTTTGGTATTATATATTCAGCCTCACAGTAAACCAATACTCTTATTAATATAACCACAAAGAAACAATCTTACCTTTTAGATTCTCTGTCATATTCTTCCCCAATCCATATAAATGACTGAGCAGCCAGTAGAGCTGAAATATCAAGTTCTTGAACATCATGTGTAGATGCCAAAACAATTTCATTGCTGTTTGCCTATGCAGCACAAATACAATATTTATACTAACTATAATTAGGATCTTTTTATTACACTTCTTGTAGTACTTGAGGCTTACCTTGTTAACTGCAAATGCCATTATCATATCTGATTCTTTGTGAATGATTTTTGCTTTTCCTCCAGGGTAGCCAAGATCTGCTTCAACCTACAAAACATTTATAAACAACTTCAGTTAGTATGAAAATCCATTTTGTAGCGGTACATTCAGAGTGCAAAAATCTATACAAAATTCATGCAAGAAAAGTTCAGTGGCCTCAGCATTGTTTCGGAAGCTAAACTTTAGACTTCTCATACTCTTTGGTGTTCTAGAAGCCAAAAGTTGTGTTTGAGCGTAAGAAACAGAAGTTGTGTGTGCAACACTATTTACGAGGTGTTCACTCATCCCAATTATCAGGACATCTGAAGTTAGTTCAGTGATTAAAAGCCTGCCACACAGACTACACAGAACATACAGCTTCTGTCAGTCACATTAGAGAAAGAAAGCCAGTTCCACAGAACTTTTAAGAATGTGCTAGAGGTTTGGGAGAAGGGATACTACCTTGTTTTTGTGATCTTCTGCTACGCAGTTTTGTTTGACCTGCTCCACACGATCTTCTACAGACTACATAACATCACACAGTCACAAACACAAAACACATGCACAAACAAATATAAAAAAAGAATGAAACATTCCAAACTAGATTTTAAAGGCCACTCTGTCAGTAAATGATGACAAATGTATTTTTAACTTTTTATAAAAGGCACAGAAACTAAGACAGGAATCTAAACAAACTCACTTAAAATGTAATGCCTCCTAGATGAACACAAGATGTATGATATAGTAAATAAATGGAGGAGTAATACACACACAAACTCCATACTTACAGGAATTCTTAAAGATACTACATCATATACTTATTTCCCATGATAGTTATGTGTTGGTTTAAGTTTTCAGTTAGAACTTACAGCAGCTGTAACTGGTACAATTTGTAAAGCCCCATATTATATATTACTATATAATATTACTCTTATATGTATATATTACTCATGCATATATACATATACACAAATTAATAGTGCATTTAAATTTCTTCCTCTGTATGACACACCAAAAAAAATATTACATGAATATTCAAATTCATTTGCTTATTACCATTATCACAAATGTTCTGTTTATTAGGACAGTATTCAGATACATAAAGGTGAGCTATGTCTTGTCTACATATATTCTGTTCAGTTGATATTCCAATCAACAACATGGCAGTCACGTTGATTTTGAAAAAAAATCCAAACACTTTTAAATGAAAGAAAGGAAACCGAAATGTTAACGAAAAATGGAAAGAAAAAATAAAATAAATACTGGGGAGACTGAGGAACAGTTATAATTGAAGTTTCTTTTAAAAAAAAGTTACATCCTTTGTTTACCTCACTCTGCTTTCTTTTCTTTGTGAATATATATCTTATGAAAGTCTCCTGAAGAAGTTCTTGCTTCACAAGAAAATGCCAGAGCCTTTTTGCTGGAAGAGCTGAGTAATCCTTTGATCTGGATAAAAAAGAAGGAGGAAAGAAACAGAGAATATGCTAAGTTGGAAGGGACCCATCAGGATCATCGAAGTCTAACTCCTGGCCCTGCACAGGACAGCCCCAAGAGTCACACTGTGTGCCTGAGAGCATTGTCCAAACACTTCTTGAACTCAGACAGGTCTGGTGCTGTGACCACTGCCCCGGGGCACCTGTTCCAGCACCAAACCACCCTCTGGGGGAAGAAACTTTTCCTGATACCCAACCTAAACCTTCCCTGACTCAGCTTCATGCTGTTCCCTTGGGTCCTGTCTCTGGTCACCACAGAGAAGAAATCAGTGCCTGCCCCTCCTCTTCCCCTCACGAGGAAGCTGTAACTGCAATGAGGTCTCCCCTCAGTCTCCTCTTCTCCAGGCTGAACAGACCAAGTGCCCTCAGCCACTCCTCATACGGCTTCCCCTCAAGGCCCTTCAGCATCCTCGTTGCCCTCCTTTGGACACTCTCTAACAGCTTTATATCCTTTCTATACTGTGACACCCAAAACTGCCCCAATATTCCAGATGAGGCCGCCCCAGTGCAGAGCAGAGTGGGACACTCCCCTCTCTTGCCCGGTGATGCTGTGCCTGATGGCCCCCAGGACACAGTTGGCCCTCCTGGCTGCCATGTTTAACATTAGTAGAAAATACTCTTTAGAATTTCTGTGATCAGAGAAGGTGTCTTTGCTAAGAAAAGAATACTTACTTGAAAGGTGTGTTTTCAGGTTCAATCATTGCTTTGTTGCGGAGAAGAGCTGGTCCTGCACCCACACCAAGGTCACTGGGGTAAGTATTGATGTAGTTTGGTGGTGGGCCTTCAAATTGGTCCATTCTGTCTTGGAGAATCTGTTCCCAGTGTTCCAAATTTTTTATTACAGCAATGCCCAATGGTGATGTTACAGGCAGATCTAAACAGAAATATTACTCGATTAAGGCTTAGAGACAAAAAATAATCTAAGTTATGGTGTGTATAAAAACCCCAGAATAATACAGCCACCCAAAAAAATAAACCTGAAAGGAAATGTATGTGTTGGTTATTGTAAAATATAAGGTATTTAGTTATTTAAATTTTAAAATTAAAATTAAAAAGCAAAGTCTTACAGAGAGCCACATATACAGAAAAATAAAATGTAAAGCAGGATTTAACATACCAGTGAATTCCAGACCAGCAATGGGAAAGAAATTCTTAATGTTGTGCAGAACTAATTTTACCATTGTCAGATGTAGGAGAGCCCAGCTGTATAAAAAGAATAGATTCAGTTATGTTAAAATAACATTAGGAGCTATCTACAGAATATTTTTCTTCAATCAGGGTTAGAGTAACAGTGTAGATGTGTTTTATTTAACCTACACCTCATTCAAAACCTACATGCTTGAATCAGTAGCCTAAAACATTGCTTTGGAGCTGGCATTGGAGTACCTTATGCTCTTTGTGTCTTAAAAATGAAGATAGGGGTTTCTTATTTGTTTTCCCTTCCCCAAAAAAACACAAACCACACAGCTTTGACTTCCTAATCCCTTTTTTTTGGAAAGTAAATGGGAAACTGTGATGAGAATCTGTCACTTCGGTAATCCCATTGCCACAGATAAATCTATCCACAGTACTAAAGTTATTTGACTTAAAACTGGATGGTGCTGAAGACCTGTATTTTTTTTTTTAGATTTGGAAGCAAAGATAAGCACATGACATAATTGTTCTAAAACACTGACAATTTCTGCTAACCTGTAAGAATTGGCATCTGTGTGTTCCTGGATCTGTACATCAGAGAGGAAAGCGTCATCCTCCTCCTCATCACTGTGAATGCTTTCATCAGAATCATATATAACACCACTGTCTGATAAAGGAAGAAATGGCTGCAATGCAAAGTAAAAGTCTGCTATGAAAGCTATTTTCTGATTTCTTAATATTCAACTCTTATTTCAATTTTCACTGTCATTGAGTTTAAATGACAGCAATTTAACCTATAAATAAATTTCCCTATAATATAAGCAAATAGCAAAGGGAAAAGTGTTAATCTGTACTATTGACAAGAGACACGTTTTGAAGGTGAAGTAATAGACTTGTAGGCTCTTCATCTTTTATTAACAAGATAATATTCTGCATCTTACAAGAAAGAGCACTCAGAATTTTCACATTATTTTTCTCCTTTAAAACTTAATGGAAGTAATATCCTGCTATGAACTGCAACTTTCGTTTTCCATTTTAAATTACCTTTGCCATAAAATAGTCCCACATGCTGAGTTCTGGAGGAATAAACTTTTCTTTGTAAGAGGGTCTTTCTGCAGGTACAGGAGGTGGTACATTGCTATCTTTCACTGGTCTTCCTGGCACCAGCATTCTCATATTAAAGCGGCGGCGATGTTTATCCATTTCTTCTGACGGAAGAGGAGGTGCTAAATTCAGGTCATTAAAAAAGCTGATATTAATACTGCATCTTTAAAATGGCTGTATTTTGTAACTGAAGCAACTAACACCACTGTTATTGGTACTAATTTCTACTGACTCAGAACCAAAGGCAGCCTAAATAAAGTAAGTGTAATCATAAAAAAGTTCACTTATGATAAATTCAATAACTGTGGCCTTTAGACATTGGACATGTTATGAGAAGTACATTTTATTTTACATTTATATACTGGATTAAGTTCTCAGGAGATGTACCTTTTAAGAAAAAATCTTTTATCTAAAAATTTCTCAAGAAAGAAATTAAGAAACTCAGAAATTTTGTTGAGAAAGAAAGCAATATATAAAATATCACTAAACAGTAAGCTGCACTATTAGCAGTAGTTATCAAAATATAAGCCAAGGAACTCTTAAGATAGAGAAGAAAATTTGAATAGAGACAGGCTTTTTGACACCCAAAGTCTGTTTTAAAGTGTTATGACTTAAACTGCCATAACACTTATCAAAATTTTATTGTGGAATTTGTTCTTCGAAGTCTTCTTGGCCAGGCAACATTGAAGATCACACTTACTTTATTACAAGAGAACTAGATACTTAAAAACTTTTTTTTTCCAAAAAGCCACTACCAACACTCATCTACACTGCAAGTCTTTACAAACCTTCGTTACCTTCCTCTGAAACATCAGAAGCTGTAGCAGCTTGTAGGTTAAAGGAAAACAGAATACATCTCAAATAAACACAACTTATATAACTTATTCATATTAACACCTTGTGAAAATAACTGCCCTAAATGAGTTCAAGTTATTCCATGAATGACAAAAACCTGTTGTGCATACTTATAATGGTGCAATGCCTTATTACTATTTGGGTTTATATCTTGGATATGGAATGTCTAATTTTTGCATAACTTTCAAGCCTATTGTTGATTTGAAAGTTTATGTGACATGATTTGCAGTATTGCTGCAGTGCGAAGTCCTATGACAAATGGTTGTATTTTTCTTTGTCTTCAGAGCCTGAATTCAATCTCCACTTTTGCTTTTCCACAAGCAGTATATTAAGACTTGCTCATCTGTCTTTGTAAAAATCCTGGGGTTAGCTGGAGCTTACATATGCATAACCTGTTTTTCTGACAGATTAAGTTGATATTTCTCCTCTGTGGTTTGTGCTAGGTGAAATCCTACCTTGCTATAGAAACTGGTTTCAGAAATACTGTTTCCAACTTACCGCAGTCATTAAACAGTAACACTCATCTCACAAACAAAACCCCAGAGGTATTAACACTGATTTATATAGTCTGTTTTTCACTAAAAATCATGGCCGAATGTCCTGAAAAGGTTATAAGTAAGCATCTAATAGTAATATTAGTAATATAACAACTGTACAGTTTTTATGGCAAATTTAAAATGTGCTGGGTGCCATTACAAATGACAACCGCAAGGCTAATATTTCTTTCTGCTTTTTGGTTAATTTAACAGTTTTCTTGCCAGTACATTCTTAAATCCTGCTTGCTTGGTTTTGGTCTTTAAAAGGAAAGAAACCTTTCCTACGAGGCTACTAAAAGGTATAAAATGCAAATCATTAGTATGACCTTCAGAGAAGGATGTACCTGGAATATTTTCCGACTGCCTCCGAGGTTTGACAAGAAGCTTCACTCCCCCACCAAAAACAGCCGCCCACATGCGACTGTTCAAAGGGTGGGCGGCCAGTCGGAACAACTCGTTGCAGGAATTGGTTGCAAGGGCGTGGATGAGGAGGCTCAGGTAGACAGCTACCACAGCTTCACAAAGGAGGATGTTGAGCTTTGGTTGATCTTCATCCTGAGCTGAACTTAACAGATTGATGAGCGAACTCACGCCTGCAAAGAGAAAAAGAGGAAAAATTCGGCGTTAAATGAGTAGGAGGACAAATGGGGAAAAAAGGAACTGTTTCACCTCTACATTTTATGGTAAATATCTGCTAATACATGATGCTTTTATTCAGACAAAACATACTAAAATATACTTAGTACATACATATATATATATATACACACACATACTAATATATAATATGCTAATAGTTTTTTTTTAATAATAAAGATCAAAATGACAAAAAGTCTTCTTGGGTCTGGGACTTCTGCATTGAACTTCTCTGCCAATACTATGGGCAGCTCAGCATACCTATGAAATTCCTGCACTGTTTCTACAGTTCACCTTAAAAAACTAAATTTATGCTCATACATTTGAATTAACTATTCTGATAGCTATACCAACTACAGCATATATTTAAGACAGTGCTCCAGAGACAGCTAACAGAAATAGCTTTGCTAGAGGGTTAGGCAGGCTGGAGGAAAACATTTTAGAATGACAAATGATCATTGATTTTATCCTAAAGATCACAGTTTCTTCTTCAAGCAAGATGTCTGCCATATAGAAAGTTTATTTTAATTAGTTTTGATACATGAAAAAGTTAAAGGTTGTCATTAATTTGAGAACTAAATCAGAAACATCATATTACAGGACAGTGAAGTAATTTCGAAATGTGGAGCTGGTCCAGTGGTGCTAAAAATAACCTTATATTTGTCTCACCAGGCCACTGAGCAGGAGATGAGTTTGGAGTTGCATGCTCTTCGATACTTTCTGTCCTCAGCCTACGTCGATCACTCAAAAGCAGTCCTTGGTAAACCATCCCAGTAAACTGATTGGCTTCTGCTTGACTGCTAAACACAAATACATTTTTTTCTGATGAGAAAGTGAGTGTCCCAAGTGACAGTGACATCAGGTTTTCCTATTGTTTATTGACAAAACCTGAATGGTTGGTGTTATTTGTGTAAAAGTGATTGTGGGTATCAAAGCTAGCAATGTGTAAACCGTGTAAGTATATCCACATGCAAACATTTAATCCCTTTTTTAGACACATGCAGGAAGAATTTCCATTTAGGATTTATAAAGCATACTCCAAAGGTAGGACTGTAAGAAAATTTCCCTCTTTACCTGTAGCTGTGGCTGTCACATAGTGCTTGATAAATGGATGCAGAAAGTGAAGCTGCTAAAGAATGAAGTGTGTACACCTAAAATAAAAAGAACCAATAAGCTACATGTTTTATATAAAATGTGATCAAACTACAATTCTTTTTAAAGAACATTGGAAATGTGTTCTGCAGGGCTGTCCTAGTTTTAAACCAAGTGCAAGAAATAGTAACTGAACATTACTTTAAGTTTACAATGTAGTGCTAAGAAAATCACAACTGTTTGTTCGAGATAATTTGATGGCAGTCACAACCTTCTAGTATTATGTCAAGATAATTAACTTGATTATAATACAGAACAGCCGCAGTAAATGAGCACACTGAAGGAGTGATTAAGTATGTCCTCTTATGATAATGAATTTGATGGAATGGTTCCTTGAAGCTGTACTATATAACACTGCAGTTCAATGTAGTAATAATAGTTGCTCAATATGCATAAAATACAAAAATTTGTGTAGTCATTATATAATTATTTTATCTAAAATCTCTTTTTTACCTCAGGAGTAACAAGAATAACTCCATTTTTGCCTCACAATGCAACAGAAACAGTCCAGTTCTTAAACAGAAGAAATGCAAGGATTTCTTGGAAAGCTCAATGAAATCCACAGTGTGAAGAAAATGGTATTGTCAAACTGTTAAAAAAGTAAACTTTTTTAAACTCACCCTCTGTTTGTTCCTATCTTTCCTACTATCTTTCCATTTAATCAAATATTAGGTCTTAGATTAAAACTATGAATTATTTAAATGGTTGTCTTGCAGTTAGGAAGTGTCAGCTCTTCTTTCTGAATTCTCTTTTAAGAATTTATGAGTTTTTAGAGTAAGAAAGATGCTTGCTGTAGCACAATGCAGAATGGAGAAGAAGTCAAGATGTAAGAGAGAAAATGAGATGTAAATGAGCTTGGGTTACAGTTTTAGAACTTAATTGCCTTGCAGTGGGACATTCCACTTACTTTCCTGTTTTTCCCTACTTTCGTTTAGTCAAATTAATTTAGATTGGTATTCATGTTCATTAAATATACAAAATAATGATTTAGGTTCTTGCTAATTAACTGTGTCCTAATCTCATGCTCTTTGGCTTTTTCCCCTCCTGTATTTACTGAATTTGAATAGAATTTATTCACCCCTAAGTACACAGTTAGATAAAGTATTTCACCACAGTTCTGTAAAAAACCCTCGTACAGTTGGGGAAATCTGCACTACAGTAAGGTTTATAGTATCTATATTAATAGAATAGTATAATATAACTTACAGTCTCATCTCTACTTCCGTTAGTCTCCCTACAGGATTCGATCAGAATGAGAATAATTAGTTAACTTCCATGATCATGCTGTTTTAAGAGCCAAGAATTTGTGTTTCAGTGAACATTCACATTTGGAATAGTTTCCTGAGAAAAACCAGAATTTGGATGAAAGGGAACTAACTAGACTCAAAAAGATGTCAGAAAGCAATTAGTTAACCAGCACGTTCACTTCACCAGACTTAAAGGAGAAGGTCAGTATTGTAAAAAGGTAAGTGCTGAAAAATTAACTCAAACACTACATTTTATTGTTCACATGCTCACTCCCCATTTTATAAAAAAAGTCATTCAGCATCTCCTGAAAGCTTTTCATTACCTTGACATCTTCAACATTAGGATGTGGTGGTGATTTCATCTGCACGATAGTGTAAAGAATATCATGAATGTGGTTGTTTAAATACAACACAGGATTAGCTATCACAGTTTTTGTGGATGCTATGCTTGCAGAAAGCAGGGGTAGTGTTGTGGGTAGTGGAAGTGGAGACTGAAGTTGTTTCACAGTAGTTTCCTGTTGAAAAGAAAAGACTGTATTTAAAATTATTGCTTTGAGAAAAACAAGTTTAGAAATAGACATAATTTTACATGTTTTATTTACATAATTTATTTATTTACATAATTTTACATCTGAAATATATTTCCCAGGTTATTTGTTCTCTTCCACTGCTGTCCACTCAGTACAGATGGAATTTTACTGTCAAAAGTAAGTTCTTATTTACTATAATAACAAGGTTCAGACCTGATAGCCATGTTTGCTTTTTGATTAAGTGCAGGAAGAGTACTTTCATGTAGTTCATTAGGAAGTGTTGAGATTGTCTATTAAGGGATATTAACTAAAACTGTACTTACATTAGCATAAGTTGACATGATACTCACTGGTCTGAGTTTAGTAACAAAGTCAAATTTGCACTCATCTGAGTTTCTCAAGGGGAAATGAACAGAACTTTTTTTTATTCTTAAAAGTACTAAGAATGTACAAAAAAATACTAAAATGCTAAGCCAAGTACCACCAAAACAGCTGTCTATTGCTTCTATTTGAAATATGAGAAATCTAGCATTAGAGCATGTTAAATTACTTGCCTAGTATCAGATTATCTGCTGTAGCTCAGGTTAGTCATTAACATTTGCTATAAAATATCTCTTTTTGTATGAAATAAATGTAGAAAATGCCATAATATAGTAAAAGAAAGCACTACCCTGTCTGACTTTATATTATTTGTTGAACTTTGCAGCTAAAACCCCATTTCTTGTAGCATCCTTGCATGATTTGCAGAGGTGTAGGGAATGAGATTTTACTGTATTTCAGTAAGTGTGAATTTATTATATAGGTACCTAGAATACTGTGACCAAAATTATGCCATTGTAACACAGATATAATGCTGTAACTATAATATAAACAGCAACTTTTATATTCCACAATCATAAGTAGCCTGATCCTCAGTGTCACGTAACAGGTTCTTAAGAACCAAGTAATCAGGATGTGGAACAGCAGCACACTTAGATACAAAGTTCTTTCTCCCAGAACATTAAAATGACCTTGATCATTAGGCTTGCAGAACACAAGCAGCATCTATCTAGGCACAAACTTAGGCATTTGACATAACTGACAGTCTGGAACTGTTCACATTCATGAATAGAAATTAGTTGAATTTGTTTTACCTGCTGTGACTCTTGCAGCAAGAACTTCAGCTCCATTCTTACAGATGCTAAGCCTCCACCTTGCGCCCCATGAAGACTACAGTAACTTAGAAAAACTCTCAGCAGAGCTTGGTTCTTCTGCAGCCACCACTTCCTTCTTTCAGCATGTTCTCGTTTTGCCTGTAACCTCCGTCTCTCTATCTGGTGCCTTTCATAGGAACCAATATCTGGCTTATCCATAATATCTTCGTGGTCAAGAAGATCCCCGTTTACTTTGGTATAGGTTTTACAATAGTCTTTGTCCCCTGCATCATGGTTGCATATTTCATGCATAGCAGCAATCTCTTTTTCAAGCCAGTTGTACAGCTGAAACCTGAGCTTTCCTCCGTCCACTTCGTAACCTGTAGCCAAAGTCCTCAGTTCAGTCATAAGGATCTTCAAACAGGCTCTGAACTTCAATTGTTCAGCAATAACATCAACCTCAGTGTCTCCTGCATCAGAAACCTCCCCACGTGGTGTTTGTGCCATGCTTGTGTCTGGGGTTCTCTCATCTTCTCCACTCTTAGAATCGGATTTTTTCATCATTAAGCCAACATCCTTGTCCTCTTCATCTGACCCATTTTTGTCTTCACCCCAATCAAGAGTAAGGGGCTCATCATCAAATTTTACTGCTGGTTGACTCCAGTCAAATTGTGCTGAAGATTCAGCAGTATTATCCAAAGCAAAGGAAGCTGAAATGGGCTTTGACCAGTCTATATCACCAATTCCAGCACCATCCTGTAGGGCTTTGGAATCTGAAACACCATCCTGTATAGGAGGACCGGATGAATCTTTTTCTGCATCTACAGTAGACTTTTTTCTTACTTTTGGAATTTTGGAAAGAACTTCAAGAGCTAGCACAGGGCAGCCCACTTTGAAATGAGCATTTGCAGTAGTGAAGAATAATTTTCTTTCTATAAGATTAATTTTATCCACAAAGCTTTTCTCAGTTGTTAGACCTAAGGTGGCCAAGGTTCCTTCTGGGGAGCTGAAATATCTTCTGATGAGCAAAGGGTGGGTCCGAAGATAATTGTAAAAACTGAATACCATAGGGTTGCATGATTTGACGATAACTAAGGAATTAAACAGATAAGACACCTTTTGAAAATGGTTTTAAAATGGTATTATTCCGTTTTGCAGTATTTCCTGCATTAGACATTTGCCAAAACACAAGAACATAGACAGCTTTGGGTCTAGTTACCAAAACAAAACGAAAGAATTAATTACTGCCCACAAAAAGATTAAAGGTATGAGCTGAATGAGTAGAAAGATACTAAATTCTCTTATTTGCCTCACTGTTATATTGCATTCACTAAGCCTAAACACAGTTGAGATTATCAGCCAAATAGAGATTTCCCCAAGAAAGGCAATATGAAACCTATCATAGACACCTGTCATTTAAACATTAAACATTGAAGACATGAGATAGGAAATCCTGCTAGAATACTGCTAATTCCTAGAAGCAAGAATGAGAATTTAAGTCCACTGGAATAAAGACCAGCCAGCACTCAGTACCAGAGAAGTATTGTAAGGAAGTATCAAAGACAGCCCTCCTGAGCTTAGCTGACACCAGGAACCAAGTCTGGTGTTAGAGGGTTGGAGAGAATCCTCAGAAAAAATTGGAAAAAGATTTTTATATTTTTATTTAGTATTTCTCCTTCTCTTCTTAAAAAGTTTGTCCCAACACACTAATGTTATTCCTTACCTGGGTTTTCATCATCATCTTTAGGTGTTTGTTCCAATAATGTATCCAGTGCTCGTGTGTAATCTTTCATTATCCAGTATGCAATGCTTCTCAGAAATGGATCAGGATGCAGTTTAGTACAACTAAACCCGGTTCCATCCTTCTGGCAACCCAAAATCTTTTCATAAAGGATGGAGGTGTATGTGACAGAAGTTTCAAACTCTGATTCATACAGACGAGCAATGACCATAGCCAGCTGGATGTCTTCCATTTTCTCAAGGCACACCTATGATAAGCAGTGGGGAAAAGGTTGTTTTATGAGGAAAAGGTTGTTTTATAAAATAAAGTGAATAGCAACATATGTTTACAAGACAGATTTTTTTTTTCTCATCATATCTGTTCTTTAAAGTATAAATTAATCTTTGGGTCAAAAACGTGACAAGTACTCTATATCCAAGTAAGATATTTTCTTCTGTTTGGAAAGAGGTGTACTTTTCCCTATTTCAGGAATTGTGATAGGCATAGTGGTACATCAGCATGTAAAAAATTAATATGGCAGAAGTAAAAATGTCTATTTTTATTCTATCTAGTAGTATAATTGTACCCTCCAACTTTAATGTTATTACATCACTGGTAAGATATTTTTCACACTGTCTTGTGTGCAGAATTACATCTCAGAGGAAAATACATTCTCCAGTGAAAACAAACATACTGCATAGAAATAGGCAGGATAACTAAAGATTCTCTAATTGCCATACTCTCCTGAGAGGTACTGCTTAGCTTATGATCCTGGTCACAGCTCCCACCTCCCGTGTGGCAAGGAACTTCACAGCTCCACTGAAAAGGGATCCCTGGGCTGCTTCAAGAGAACTCTTGACTTCTTTTTCTACTTGATGTAGTATCAATAGGTCATGCAGAATAGCTGGAGGCTGAACACACTGCTACAGTTTAACTGTGCTGATCAAACTGAGTTTTGCCAGAAAGGTCACTACTAGTATTCCCAAGAGTGTTTCCACTGAGCACTGATGTATCTGAACAATTATTCCGGCCTTCAGATCGGCTTCCATGACACTTTTCACAGTAGTGTGGAGGTAAATGGTATGTCTGCAGGGCACAAGGGGCTCCTGTGTGGACATACCATCCCATTTTGTGCTGCCGCAATTTGTGAAAACTTCATCAGAGAACAGCGTGCAAGGATGTAGCTACATAGGTCAAATTAGAAATTTAAACTTAATTTCTCAAAAGCAGATACCTCTATAGCATCTTTTAGTGAACCTGCCAGCAAGAAAAATGCAGCTGACTGCTCAAAACGTTGTTTTCCCAACAAAGCAAAAGCATTTTTTAAAGCAGCTTTACGCCATCGATCTTCATTGAAGTTGTGGCTGAAAAAGGCAGTCATCTTTTCATCATGCTGGGACCTGCATAGAGAAATGCAATGTATACAGCTATTTATTACATAACCTTAGCATACTATCACTTGAGCAACATTACTTGAAATTAAACTCTAATCTTGAATGAATTCTGCTTTGCATTCCTGGTTCCATTAAGGTTTTATCAAACTTACAGTTAGCAGGACTCACCTGAACAGACCCCACACCACTGCCTTTTTCTTCATAGCAAGGTAAAAAAGTGCAGCATCTAAGGCATCATTGTTCCTCTGGAATGAAGCTTTTGCAACCTGTAGTAAACAAAGCCTACTATTACTAATGGAAATATAAAAGGTTGCCTTTACCTACATAACTCGTGTTCTTTAGCTGTTTAACAGGGAGGATGGTTTAGTGACTGCATTATCTCTACAAACCAACAAAGTAACTTCTGTGAGAATGTTTTACTCACATGTAACAGAGCTCTCTACTGTAAATGCTTTTAAGAGTCAGAAAACCAGCACTATTGCAGAGAACAATAGTGGGATATGAGTGTGCAAATAAAAATATTTTCTTCAAAAGTGTTACAGTAACTAATACTATTAGGTGAAATTCATCTGGCAAGCCATTATTTAAAAATACTTAAGCTAATAACAGTATTTGCTTAAAGAACAGTTTGGGTTTTATACAGGAATCAGATGTAATTGCATTTGATTTGGAGTACTAGAATAATTGTTTTGCTCCTGGATTCTTTGATTTTCTGTAACTTAAAAAAATGGTTTTTTTTCATTAGATGACTTGCAAATTTAATAGAGTAGTAAGTAGTGTTCCACAGATATTTTAAAGATTGCATTTCTTGCTGTAATTCAAAGCAAATGTAGTAATTATACAAATCCATCAAACATCAAGTTATAAGAAAGCTGAAATTTGTATTATTTAATGAGATTTAAACTTTGTTGGTAGCTGTGGGAAGTGGTTTTAGCTATTATTTCGAAAATACATTGCACTTTATCAATTTTAGACCTCTCACAAGAAAACTCTGCACACAAATGAGATTTAGTGTTATTTTGGTTTTACATAATATAGGTACATATTGCCAAAACCCAGTAATTTTGTAACTCTTCAGAAGAGTAAAATCTGCATTTATTTGCAGTTCAGTTATTTTATGTTCTATAGGACTTCATTATAAACAATACAACACTTGAAAAAAAAATCCTTTATATAGGTTTTTATTGACTAATATTTTTAGATAGATACATTTCTCATAGAAAACCTACTGCTGAACTGAAAGCATTATTACCTGTTTAAATCTGTAGACTGTCTCATACCTGAAAGCAAGATTTTTCTTGAAACAGAGTACTTAATATGATCTTTAACATACTATAAAATATGTGGGGGAGAGAATTTAGGCGTTTCAAAATTGGCTTTTCCCAAGATCAGTTGAATTTTATCTTACTACTGAATAATGACATTTGTAAGGCAGGACTGCCAACATCAGCTGGCATAGAAAAACTAATTATGCAGTCTCCTGGCTGGGCTGGAGTACAAAGGAACCTGCTTACACAACTCACCATGCACACCTGTGAAGGCACAACTAACAGCAATGTAAGGATCAATTGTGAGCAATAAAAAGTACCTTCTCAATGCACCTTCGGAGCGTGTTGATATTCCTGACCCACCAACCAATACCCATAGCTCTTAATTCAGACCACTGTGGGTCTCCCTTCTGGATAGCAGGAATCATATTGATCAACTCCTCCTCGGCCTCAGAATGAAAAGCCCATGCAAAATGGCAAGTAGACAGGCCTAAACAATAACACAAACCAATAACATTCAGAAGACTGACTTGTTAATAAGCAAATGGAATATGTCAGAGAGGAAAAATGGGATCTCCAGCCCAAGAGTTGGGTAGAGTTGAGAGAGACTGTTTCCCTCAACAGGAAGTAGAGCTGTTAAAGGAACAGCTGAAATATCTTTTTTGCCTGTTAGGGATAACCTCTCCTCAGTGCTTCTTTTGTAACCTTCCAGCACCCCACTCATAAATGTACTAAACTTACATGTTGAAAGACAGGAAAAGCATCCTGTTATCACAGAAGCAGACCCGTTATGGGCCAGAAATTCTTGTCTCTGCTTTTTAGGTGGTAACTACTTTTCTTTCCTGTATTTTGCAACAGCGTTTACTCGTATTGAGCAAGGGAAAAAAACGCGGTGATGAAAATGATAAAACAATCCTTAAGGTAAGATAAAGCCAAGCTAATGTAAAGAAGTGTTCATTCCTCCAGCACAAACACTGAATTACGTATACAATCTGTATTTTCTCTGGTTGGAGAACTTATGCCTCAAACTGAACAGGCCAGAATCAGCTCTAGAGTTATCCTTTTTTTTCTATTTACAGTGCACATAGGGAAGTCTGTACTAAGCCTTTCCAAGATAATGGCCTTAATGAAATAGAAAATTAATATGCAGATAACATGAATATATTATAAATAAAACATTACCAGAGCCTATCAGCTGAAGGGGATCAAATGGAAGCAATACTTTCTCTGAGGATTACCTTGGTGAAGCAGTTGAACTCGGTACAGAGGTGGCAGCGATGTCAGAAGGCAAGTGTGCAAGCGCATCGCCAACAAGTATCGTAAGCCACATTCATCTAAGGTATCTCTTCCTGTGAAATACAAAATACTGACTTTTGAACCACAAGAGACATATATACAAGTTATCATATACAGTGTATGAGGAATGTATGTTTCTAAGCTTGCCAAGAGCCTGAACCACAGGTTATTTATTATGCATGAAATATAAGTAGAGATTTGTATTTTATTTTCTTTCTTACAGTATCTAATCAGAGTAACTGATGCTAGATTTCAGGGTGTTATCCCCAAATACCAAGGACTAAGTTTACCTTTGCTGAGGTTTATTGAATTAACAAGAATGTTAATTCAATAATGTCAGTTACTAACCTGAGTAATTTTTATCTCTGTTCTCATCTAGTTCAGTGCTCGTTGTGGCCACAGTGTCTGCCAAAGCTACAAG
This sequence comes from Pipra filicauda, assembly GCF_003945595.2. NCBI lineage: Eukaryota > Metazoa > Chordata > Aves > Passeriformes > Pipridae > Pipra > Pipra filicauda. The sequence goes on along the minus strand of NW_024104976.1, from coordinate 2,641,094 downwards.
GAACATCTGCTCCAGTCGAGTGAGGCCTGGCAGACTGGAGTGCATCAGGTGGCTTGAAAGGACACTCGCGTGTTCTCGGCCAAAGTAAGTTGGACCGTACTGTGACAGATTAATAACTTTGGATTTACTCTCCCTCTTCTCAGGCTCAAAATCTATAAAGTCTTCGGTTGTAACAGGTTGAATCTGGAACAGATCCGAGTACTGATCCTCTGTTTTTCTCTTAGCCTGGTCTTCAGAGCCCTGAGGTATTTTAGAAGTTTCTTCAGACACATAGGTGGCATCCTGATCTGCAGCCAGCAGTGCATACAGTGGCAGTGGGGGGATCGAGTCTATCTCGGTGTAGTCTCGAGTACCATCTTTCCCAGCAGTGATGGTGTCCTTTGCAGTACTGCCACTGACGCTGATGGTGCGAGACAGATGGCGTTTAGGACCAGTCCCTTCTCCAGCTTCTGTGTCTTTAACTATTGCAACTTCTCCCGCAATACATTTAACTAAATGGGATAGAATGGCTTTGGCTCGGCGAACTTTACCCAGATCCATAAGTTCTAATAACTGGGTTGGATGATACTGGGGTAGAGTAGGTGAAAGAACATGAGCAGCTTCAAAGAGGCCTCCGTCCTGAATTACTGTTGGAGTGCCAAAAACATCATCCACAATACCTGCCCCATCAATTACACTGGTCTTCTTCATTATCAAGCTTGTTTTAAGTGGATCTTGTGTTGCTGAGTCTTCAGCAGTAAAAACATCACTTTCTCCATCACCAAACTTGACAGCGTGTTTCCACTGGGCATAAACGTGCATTTCACAGTCCATCCCCACTACCAGGATGCCATCTCTCACCCAGGACAAGGAAACAGGCAGTGAAGGAGTGCCATCCACAGATGATACCAAATCAATGGACCTAAGCAACACCCACTTTGACTTTACACCTTGTTTTATGCTCCCACCTAGTGGCAAGGTAATGACAGCTACTCCCTCTTTGCTGCTCGTTTGATCTGTTACAATTCCCGAAAGTCTTCCATACATGAAGATGTTGGCACCAACTCCAACTGTCAGTATATGTGAACCATCTTCTTTTGAAACCCAGTCTAAATGCACCAAATGCTTGATACTGGGCACCAGGTATCTGTCTTTATTCAAAAATGCATCTGATTTACTGTAAACAAATAAATTACTATCTACACTGATCCTTGAATCAAGTACACTTCCAACCTTAACTAAATCATCCAGATGAATTGTCTGTTCCAAAACCCATTCTGATCCTCCTGTAGACTCACATTCAAGTATACAAACATGCATGGAAAATTCTTTGGAAACAAAGCCATTATGCTGTATGGGCTGTTTGTAGGCTACCGCGAGACGTCCCGTGTAAGAACAGCTCACAGCAACCGGCCTTCCTACTAAGCTCACTGTGCTGCTGTTGTCTTCTCCTTCATCGTTCATCAAAGGCCATTTTCTCCAGTGATATGTTTCCTTTTCTTCATTGTTGCTGTTCAGGTCTGTCTCCACAGTGCATCTCCAGAACCGCACCTTGTTGTCTGAACACGACGTTACTATCAAATAAGGTGCAAGGCAGACTGGATATATTGATGAAGAACTCAAGTGACCTGAAGTTGGAACAAACACATTTACTTTTAGTAATATATAGTAGGATGCCTTCATGAATGAGGCAGACATAACAGTGCCTACCTACTGCAAGAGATCTTACAACCTGGTATTAGTTTTTTAATTTGGAGTTGGATAAGGGCAAGTAACATTAAGGCTGGTAACAGTCTTGCAGCTTGAACAATACTTATTGTCTGCATTTTTGGTCACTATTCAAATATGATAAATTGGAATTGAACAACAAAAGGAATACAAAGCCTTAATCAGATGAGATTAAGGATATTAAGATTAGTCTTATATAGCCTACCAAAATGAAACAAAAGAGGGAAAGGGAAAAAAACACAACAGGAGAGACAGAAAGACAGACAAACAGAAGAAGCTTTAAGTGTATCAGGTGAAAAAAAACACTACATACCAAACACAGTAATGCTGACAGATGAACAAGCAGGTATAAATTGTTTATTAACAAATTAAGGTTAAAAGTTAAATTTCTAACTATTAGAGCAGTAAGTTTCAAGAATAGCTCTCCTGTGGGGTCTTGATACCTTTATCAAAGAAGAACATGACATGGGCACAATGATTTGAAAGCACATTTTTAGTCCTGAACTTCCTGTATCAGTAACTCAGAATGTGACAGGCTGGGGAGGTACAGTCTTATAAACTAGGAGGTAAATCAGTGGATCAACTGGATAGAAAAAAACGTTAAAGCTACCTGCTGAAGGAGTTGCTCTCACTACTTCTACACCAACAGGAAGATCCAGAGGTTGGCTGTACACGAGTCTGGAGCTCAGGATGAGTTTACTAGCAGTCTGAAGATTAGCAATGGATGAAGATCGTGGAATGGGACTTATGCCAGGTGATACATCTGGAGAAGAATCCACAGTCTTTTGCTCAGGTACACTAAGCTTATTATCTGATGAAGATGTTTCAGTTGGTTTTGCTGTATAAAAAAAAATGCTAAGAATGTTAAAAAAATTGTTTATAAGGACAAGACATGAATACCCTTTAATCAAATTTATTTGTTTTTATCAGTGCTCGAGTTACACAGAAAATTATATGATGTGTGCAGGCAGTGTCAGTTTTATTGCATGCTGTGACTAACAATTTTAAGATATCCATAACACTCTGAAATTCTGATAGTCTGAAATAAAGATTTCAGTGCTTAAATACATTACTCACTCCATCAAAAAATTTATATATTGTCATTGGCATAGAATGCAATCAGTGTTTGTAAGAAATCTCATTGCTTCTACTGCATTGATTAATGGTTTTAAAATAAACCACCAAACTTTAAGTTTTACTTGAAATAATATGAAAGAAATGTCTCTAAAAATATTACAGTCACTCACTCACCTAAACAGGCTTGCACAGACTTGAGATGAAGATGCCACATCTGAAGAACAGAACAGCCATTACTATCTTTTTCAATTACTACAAGGTAAAACTTCTCTGAGAAAGGTGGTGGACGATACCCTGTAATTTAAACATATTATCGCTGTCATGAATTTTACATTCAACCTAAATAATTTTTCCGTAACAAAAGATTCTCTATAAACTATTAATAATGAAAAACCCCTGTTTTCATCTTTGAAAGAAATTGTTTGATTATAAAACTAAATACTCAAACAGTACCATTAGTAATATGCTTTAATTGACATTTTGTTTGCTTATGGCCACAGAAGAATTACAAAAATAGATACTGACTTACAGACAATCTGAGTATTAGTGACAAATCTAATTTATTAGATATTTGCCTTCCCAGTCAGTTTGAATTATTTTGCCAGATTGTAAAGACTCCTTTCACCTGCCTGCTTTCTTCCTTTTTTTTTAAAAGTTTTAAGTCTATAACCAAATTACCCAGTGACTTTCTATTGCATTAACTCGAAAGTCAGATATATTCCCATCATGACCTGGAACTACATATTGATGCAGAAAATATGCTTCTGTTCTATTTTGTTCCTATTTTTGTATAAAACATACAGCACTTCGAAAAATGTACTTCTTCATACAGGTTAAAATGTTCTTAGAATTCAAAATTCTTCAATTAGAATGCTTTTGTTTAATTCCATGCAAACAGTAATTCATATGAAAAACACAAAACAGCCATTTTACTGAATTCTACAGATTCTCATTTAAAAGTAAATTAGCACATGCTAGCTAGATTTCAGTATTCTTTAAGAACATTTTTGGTACCTACTTAATTCATATTAGTTATAGTTTATGCTATACCTTGTGATGGCTGGAAAAATATCTCAGTTTCCTTCCCTTCCACATCTTCCTTATGTGGCTTGTATCCCAAAATGAAGTCTTCTTGGAAGACATGAAGCAATTGTGTGTTTGAGCCACACTGAAACATTGAGCAATAGTTATGCTTCCAGAACAGTACAGAAATATTTTGTACGCATGCAATTATTTCCTTTGTGCAATCCAGCTAATAATGAGGGACACTTTCTTTTATAATGTTGAAAATTGTGTTAATGCATCAGAAAAACGAAACATTTTCATTTTATATTAAGAATATTCTACGCATATTCTAGAACCTATTATTTGTATATTCAAATCCACCCAGATGTACCGTGCCAGATGAATTTTGTAATAATACTTTTGTCACAGTTATTGACAGATTAATTAGTATTGGTTTGGTTTTTATTCTTTGGCCTTGAAGAAATGACAGTGGCAAAAACTCTTAGACTTTTATCCCTCTTCAGTAGGAAGACATGTCTGCAGTGAATTGCTTGGGAAATCTGAAAAAGGGAACAAATTGCAGATTTTCTTTCTGTCAAATATCTTGACATCTGTCCTTTCTGACAGCAACAGATTTCTTTGCAGTAACTCTAGCTCCCTACAAAAAGGCTGCTCACACTGAAATCCTTCCCTGCTGGCAAGGAAAAATATGCTCCCCAAAAACAGTGATGACGAAGTTTTCATGTTGCAAAACACCCTCTATTTTCCAGAGAAACAAGGGTAGACAATATTCCCTGTACTCATTTATAAAAATTCTAGGAAAATATTTTGGTATTAGTACTTAAAAGACATGGAAATTTATTGACAATAGAAAAATATACATGTCAAAACCCCACAGCTGTGTAATTAAGAAATGGTAAAACTCACTGTTTTCACAGGCTGCTTCCTAACACGAAACAGCACTGGAAATGTATGATCAAAATAACTGAGTATGAACAAGGTTTAATTACACCTGCTCACTGTTTGAAAAGTATAGCTGTATTAGTTAATAGATACAAATTTGTCTTATAAGACAAACAAAAAAACTTAAGTCATATCTGGCTAACGTTTTTACATTTTGGAATAGTTAGATCTAGTTTTTAGGTTTGGGCTTTTTAATGTTGTTATTTTTTTTTGTTGTTTGTTTGGGTTTGAGGGGATTGTAATTATTTTCCTTTAAATTATGATGGCTTGGAAAACAGTCTTTAGTTAAGTTTTGCTTTCATCAAGACTTATGCTTAGAAAATATTGTCAAACTCTAAAAATGAGCTTTGAGCTCTTAGCAGCTAACAGGAAGTTGGCTTACCAAAATGTTCAAAGTATCTCAATATTCACAGAAATTCAACGCAGTCATTATCACCATAAAGAAATGTCATCTCTTTTACCTCTTTCCAACAGATTAGGGTTAATTAACAAAGGTATTAAACACCTTTATGTGATACTCTTAAAGAGTTAACCATTTATTTACTTTGTTAGTTATTGCATCGAGTTCAATAATACATCCTGGACGAGCAGTTGATTGTTGGCTCACAATATTAAACACCTCCCCAATAAGTTTCTGAAACAGAGGAAAATGTGAAAAAATTAGTGTATTTTTCCTTTGGACAGAAGAAAATTGCAGTCACTTATGATAAATTGATGCTTCAATTTTCCTTGCTGGCAGAAACTGTAACAGACTTCTTCCTGTTGTCACTTTATCACTCAAGAATAATATGTTTAGACATTTGCACTGTTGTGAGTTGGCACCTCCTCATGGGGATGATACATCAGTTTTTATGGCAGCTAAGTGTTATTTACTTAAAGATTTATCCTTTCATAACACAGTATAAAATATCTGTGCAATGAGAAACAAATATATTGATTCATTTCTTTTTGAAGCTTCAGGTTTTGTTGCCACATATGAAAAAATAAATGAGTACAGCTCATATATAAGCTGAAGGCTGTATTGATTTTTGCTGGAATGTTCATAGTCATTGCTCCTAGAACAAATTTCTCAGACTGATCTAAATGCTGACAGGCTCTGTCTTGCAGGATGGCTTATAAAAGAACAGAGAAACGGGGGGAAAGGGATGAAGATGTGTTTATACAATAGCAGTGTAAGGTCAGGCTTTACTTTGCTTAAAGTCACAGAAATTAAAGACAAAAAGGATGAAAAATTGCTTCTTACAGAAAAAAAATAACAGCTAATATTACCCTTAGCAATAACCTGCCGATTTCTTTATATTCCATCATCTCTGTCCTTCCTCATATATAGATGTAACTTAGGTGGATACACTTTTGTCTTGCTCATCTGTCCTTCACCTCAAGAGCTCTAGGCTCCTCTTTTGAGAAGTCAAAGAGAGAAATTCTATTTTTCCTTTCCCCACCTGCCACAGGTTGGGAAAACTTGTCTGGGAAATTTTGTTTCGATCCAGACACTTTTGTAGCACACAGTTGCCTTTCTGTCTGCTAATGCTTACCCACAGTGCAAAACATGTAACTATGCAAGGTATAACATATATGATCCTGTACATGGAATGGCACAAAAATCCCACACAGCTAACTGAAGACAAACCAATGGAAGGGAGGGGGGAAAATAAGTTAACTTTAGTTTTATTTTAATACTTTCAAATCACGCTATTTTTGGATTTTAGATTTCTAATGTGGCTCAAACTGCCACAAACTTACAGATGATTCAGGGTCAGATAATTCATCCAGAAGTTTTCGTGCATCTACAACAGCTTGATAGAGCCTGAGGTTTTTGCCATCTGATGCAACAAAGCAAGCACTGGCAGAGTTGCAATATGTACCTGACAGAAAACACAACAAATGCATAAAGAAAAAAGTGCCAGTCAATGACATCAGGTAATCTATTACAATCCATAATATCTGAGTATGATTCAAATATAATTTTCATGAAGTATTGAAGCAAAAAACCTAAGCAAATGTGGTATTAAAACACCATTATTTAACTTTGAAATAACTCCATTTCTTCTCATTTATGTAAATGAAACTCCTCATTAAAGTTCAGTAACCCAAGCTGAATTCACATATGTTACTGTTCACACATGCAATGCCCAGTCTGTAATACACCTAAAGGAATGGGCTGTCAGAGACAATTCGGAGTATGACTGTAAAGGTAAAGTGCTCAGAAATGTTACATCAGCCACAGCTTTTTTCCTTGTTTATTGTCTCTAGGTACTTTCCATAAAATTAACCTCTATGAATATTCCTTTCTGCCCTGCAGTTAAGAGTGCAGATATAAAAGTAGAGGGAGAAATAGATTTGTAGTTCTGAATAACATATGAAAAACTGTGTATTTTTTGCTTCCCTACAGTAAATACAACAGGCTTGACATGAGATTGTCTATTCTGATATACGTTTTCCTCTAGAAGAAAGCAGCTCGTTATTTGTGTTTAGAACACTGTGTGGGATTCAGACAGCACAGAATGTTACTATGTAAGCAGAGAAAATCAAATATATTTATTTTAAATCAAAGATATGTTATGCATTTATTAAGCGTATTTAGCATATTTAGGATTTTTGGATTGTATATCATCTTTGACACCCATTTAATCATTGCAAAGGCAAGTCTGGCCTGAGCATAACAAAATCACCTGGCATTAGTATAAAATGTAATATTACATCCACAGCACAAATGGCATTTAGTACTGTCTACAAAGATGACAACTACTATAACAACATCTTTGTGATAGTTAATAAGTATCTGAGTGGTTGAATAGAGTAATGAGATAGTTTTCCTAACTGCAGTGGAAAGCCCCAAAATTAAAACCAAAAACTAAAGAATTGTCCTGGGCATTACACATCAGATGTACTGTCGGACATCTGAAAAAGTATTGCTTGCAGTTCTGTAAAGTTAATGTAGTCTATTTATTTAAAAATATTCTGTGTTCTAACTGGGCTTTTGTAAACCCTTGATGGTCTGAAGAATTTCAGTGTTGTTTCAGGATCTTCTAAGCAGAATTTTTAGTCCGCATGTTAAAAGAATTTGATAATGCAGATTTTGGCTGAAAATCTTTCTCGATAATTCTGATGTTCAAATGGTCCAGCTACAAATTCTGTTCAACCCAGTGCCTCCTGCAGCTGCATGTGGTCAGCAACCCAGACACCTAAGCCATCAGAAAGAACATCTGCATTTTTAATACTGTGTCAATGCAGAGAACACTCAGGGAAGCTGCCTAAAGCTCTGAGGAAAGGCATCATCTTGTTCTTTGCGAGAGTAATGAGTGCTTAGGCACAGAGAGGAGTTACTGAATGTCAGTAACTGATCCACAGTGACTGCAGACACACTCAGACCACAGGAAGTGTTTTGCAGTATCTTAGCCTCAAATGAAATAAAAATGCTTGATTTGCACAATACCAGGAAATTTTTGAAAGGTTAATATAAACATAGTCCAAATAAAATAGTAATTTATTTTAACAAATTAATTCTAGCAACTGACAATGTTAACCCTATACAGAAACATGCCACATATACTCACCAAGGCAATAGCTGGGAATGAGTGTTGGAAGCCAGGCTACATTAGAGAAAGCAGAGGTGTGGAGAGAGTTAATTCGAGCCAATTCAGACACTCCTCCAGTGTAGGATAAAGGCCCTATGGGGTCCACACGCCACAGAATCAGCTCACTGTAGATGGCATTTGGGTCATGGAATGTACGGGTTGCTGCGTTTTTAAGTTGCTGCTTAGAAGAACCTTTCTTATGTTTAATGGGATCCATCATTCTGGTTATCCTGTCAGAGTCCCAGGAACTGTCTGACTCAGGAGTTAACAGAGCATTATGGTGAGAAGATGTGAGCAGTAAAGGTAACACAGAATGGCAAGCGAGATCATTGAGATGGAAGCGGTGTCCACAGTACCTAAATTTATGGGATACAGTGAGCACAGTAGTGAAGGCTGATTTATCAGCAAAAGTAACTGCCCACTGATTTAGAGAGCCATCTATATGTTTGGAAATCATCATTACTATGGGAGAAATTATATTCACATTTGCACTGTCCTGGGCAAAGCTTTTACTTGCTAGAGTATTATCTGGAAAGTCCATTGTCTTCTGTTGTGCAGCACTACTGGCATCTTTTACAAAGATAGGGCAAGCATACATCATAATATTTTTGCTAAGGGAACTAGCATCTCCTGAGGGAAATGCAACAGGAATCCTAGAAGAAAATGAAACCTAAAAAAGAAATAAAAAAGGAAAAAATTAGAATATACAAACTCAGGAAGTACTTCATTAAATTCGTACTGATGTTCAGCTATAAAAGAAAGGACACACTGTTTGTTGATTAAGATCATAAATAATAAAACCATCTCAAATATATAATACCTGAACTTGTCGAAAGATGCCTGGATTGTATTCATCTAAATATTTCACATGCCACACCAGAAAGGTCCCATCAACAGGATGGATAGTAAAAAGCATGTCTGGATTCCTGTTCCATTCCGTCAGGAGCAAATCAATTTTCCGATCTAACAAAACTGTTGGAAGAGGCATTCGTGGCCCTGCCAGCAGGGAGGTTTTGGGGCTTCCCTCTCTTTCTCCATCTTCATGTTCTGAGGAGCCTGTACCAGTTCCTGTCTCTGATTCTCTGTCTATAGACAAGTCTGCAACAGAAAAGAATTGTGCCATTTTATCCATTGCAAAGATTTTCCCATCACTTTCCATCCAAAACACAATATATTTTTAACCTGTGAGCAGGACAATCTGATAAGAACTAACCATGGTCTAATTTCATATGTAAACCTCTCTCTTTTTCTTCCACTTCTTCTTCCTCTTCAACTTCAACATCAAAATCTTGTTCTAGTTGTTGTTCAGAAATTTTTCTTAAATGTTGCATAAATACTTCAATGGAGGATGTGAAACTAAATTCTTTATTATTCAACCAGTGGACAACGAAGCCATTTCCTTCATCTATATTAAAAGCTGTTCCAGCCAAGACTGATGGAATATCTGTGGACATTTTAAAACAAATAAAAAAGCTATATATTAAACTGCTTATTTTTTATACATATATATATACACACATACACACATTTAACTTATTTTAGGTATAACATCATTTGTGCCCATAAGATTAGAATAGGCAGGTGACAGATCAAGTTTCTACATGCAATTGTAATAAAAAAAGTAAAGATATTTTAATGGCAATAAATTTACATGAAAATTTATTCTTATGTGAATGGTAAATGATATTCAACAGGCTTAATAGCTCAGTTTCATATTTTGCAGTGTTGTCATTCATGTACAGATTTTTTAAAACATTATGCAATATTCTATAAAACCCTACTATATATTCTGTAGAATACAATTACTCTATCCATCATATACCATGGGCTCCCAAAACCCAAGAATCAAACACCAAGCAAACTGGAAATTTAGGTTTCTTTTCCTTCTGACATGCAAAGATGAATTTAATTGTCTTGTAAAATTGCTGAAGGTATTCAGAATAAATTCAGCTTCATTTGTCTTACAAAACTCTATGCCAAGTAACAGACTTGTGAAATAAGAGTCTTCCTACAAATTCGCTTTATTCAGTTAGGCAAAGCAAAGAATGTGCATTTCAGTTCCCTTTATTTTTTTCATTTTGTGCAAATATATTAGAGTTCAATAAATGGTTGTATTTCACCTGTGTTAGGGTTGATGCTTGCTGCTATGTGGAAGTGACCAAGTGCATTTGCATGGTGTGAAATGTGACGCTGAACTTCATGAGTCCCCTGCTGATCTGGCAGCACATCCGTGTGGGTAACAAGAACTGAGGATCTCCTTTGTCCTTTTCTCATATTTTTCAACTGGTGAATTGTCTGTTATAGTTATAAAAAATAAACTGAGAAATACTGAAAAAAAAAGTAAGGTAAAAATTCACACTTACGTAAAGCTAAAGCTTTTTATGTTTCTTCTACGAAAGAAATGATGAGTGATTTCAAAAAGATTATTTTAAATAGATTTCAACAGAGATTAGTAACACTTAATGTATGTTGTTTCTGGCCAAAGGCAAAGCTCTTCTAACAGTCTCCAAGAAATTTCTTTAATATCGGCTCCAACAACAACATAAAAATACCCACTATTCTGCATAACATTAATAAATAAGATTACAACAATCTAAAAGCAGTAACTTTTGCAATATAATTTTATAATGAATTATTTTTGTACAACTGAGAATTTCTGAGAGCACGTGGAGAGCACAACTGTTTCAGCAGCCCAAAGTGTACTTGATTCCAATCTTCCTATTTGTTGATGGTCATGACATGTAAGAAGTAAAACCTTGGTCTGACTGTAATAGTTACAAATAAGGGGTGACTGTTTTCTTTTCTTTTCTTGTTTTTATATTGACAGGTTTTCTCTTACTGTAAACTTAATAGTCTTGATAAAACTGCCACTGAAATGAAATTTAGAGCCCCATAATACCATTTTTTTGAAATGCAATTATGAAACGAGGTAACTAAAAGTTCAAAGAGTTTATTTACTCCTTCCACTGTTTTTGTAATTACAGACCTTCAGACCCAATCAGAATGAAACTATCACTACTATTCCATATTAATCATTGTCTCTTCCCATCACTGTTAGTTAGCTAAAGGAAAAGTAAACTGAGTTTTAAAACCATGGAGCTTGAATGCAGAGTTGCAGTCTCAGACTTTTTCAACGTTTAGTAACAGACTTCAAAAACCGATACGAAATAATTCAGACTATTCTGTTATGCACGTAAAGACTACGTAATACACATTCTTAGAGTTTTACATCCTTAAGTATTTAAAGTTTTAAGAACCCTGAAATTAAAATTCGACAAATCCAGTATTTACTTGTACCTCTAGTGCTTGTTGTATTTTGTCCTTTTGCTTTCCAGACTGAGAGACAGTGCTGCTAATGCTGGAAGTGCTTGTTTCACAGATCTGCTCCCCCAGAAGAGTATCTTCTGGTAACAGCGTCTCTGCCCACAGCCGACAGATGCCATCGAGACACGACGTGAGTAACACATTACACACCAAACCCCTAAGGCAGACACATCCAGATTACTGCCAGTGGAATTAATTTAGCTATATGAACACAGCAGAAATTAGGGGAGTTTACATGTATTTAGTAGTTATTGTTTCATCTCAATTTCTGCTTCTCCCCCAACTAAATGTTAACACGACTATCACTACTGTAAGAGGTAATACCAAAGCTTATGGGAAGCTTGATAGAAGCTTGTTTCTTGACAGAATAAGAAGAGAAATGTCATATTCTTGATGGCAAAACATTAATCAGAGTATTAAAAAAATATTTGACAAAAGGTTGCTTGTTTTTTTTTTTAAAAAAGAAAGCTTTCAAACCTGGGCATGTACTTGCTAATGTTCCGCCACGAAAACCCCGTCACTGCTCGAGGATGTGCCAAATAAACAAATGAGAATTGGACATCCTCTGAGCATCTTCTCTTTTCTTCATTCTCTTGGGGCAGAAGAGATGATTTCCAACCAGTCATAGGATACCAAACCTTTAAGAGGCAGTCATCCTAGAAAAAGCAACAGAACCACGGGGTTAGCTAGCTATAATTCAAAATGTTACAAAAGGAAAACCTCAAATAATAAGGAAACTGCCATTCTGGTAGCATTCATGAAAACTTGGCCCAGAACTAAAATTCATCTCATTGTTTAACTAAGATTAAGTGCAAGCAACATATGCTTACCTGTCCAGACTTGTAAACCAACAGGAATCATTGAATGAGAGGGTGATATTAATGAGAATTATTAATTGAAAACCTTGCTTGAATAAAGGATTTGACAAAAAAACATTGCAAACTGAAATAGAAGTTAAGAATTGACAATTGAACCCAGAATTCGCTAAATAGAAAACCTTGTCTAATTTATCCAGACATCTGCATATTATACTAGTTTAAATGTGTATGTGTTCTATCATAATGATCTGATATTTATTCTCAATATTTTCAGCAGAACTAGAAAAATATGTTTATGCATATCTAAAAATACATCTAAGTATACTTTATCAAAAATATATATGTGTATATATATACACACACAAGTCTGTATCACTATATTCAGTAAGACTACATAACTAAATCCAATTTCTTGTTGCTGAAATTCATGCAATTACACAAAAACACAGCATTACACATGAGATCATAATTTACCTTTGCTTAGACTATAATAGAGTGTATGGTCCAGGACTATTCATATTACTTACTTCTGTCAAATAAATGCAAAACATTGCAAAACTTATTTAATTATCCTTTTTGACCCTTACCTTCCCAGCTGTTGCAAAGTATTCACCATCAGGAGACCATGACATCAAATGTACTGATGTTGCAGTCCTACAGAACACAAGAGCAAATTAAGTAAGGTCTATTTATTCTAGAGTATTCCATAGGTTTTCAGTGGATTAAGTGTTACTGTTCAATATTTAAATGAAATATATTAGTATTTTATAGTTGTTGCTTTAAGCATACTTTACAAATAGCAGAAGCATAAAAATATTTGCTATAATGAAACAACATAGTATTTTCACAGTTTTACTGAAAAACAGCTCATAAAATAAATTGTTTTAAGTACAGCAAGCCTAGGTTAGATCTAATGAGATCCTAGAAGTGAAGTTTGTCCCACCTGCTCCTCTACTCCCAGTGAAACCAAGACAAATAGGAGGAAGAAACGAAAGTAAATATCTTTCTCATAAATGTGATGCTATTTGTCTGTGATTAAAGGTTATGGTCTGATATCTTTAAAAGAGAAAAGCTCCCTATGCAGTGCTTTGTGGGCAAAGCTTTGTGTGGCTTCAGAAAACTACAGAGAAAACAGGTTCAGAGGCAGCTACTTCCCAAGTCTGCATACATTTGGAAATGGATGATCAGGAAACACTTCTGCAACATGAAGCTCCAATAGAACTAAATAGAAAGTTTCAGGACCCCCTCTCCTAAGATTCAGGAAGCAGCTCTTATCTCTATCAGTGTAGCTTATCTGCCTGTTACTGCTCCTCTACTCAGTCTCATCCAATATTCAGCATTATTTTCACAGATGAGAAAACAGACGATTCTGATACATTTTCAGTGGTACAGTTTGGATAAGCCTTTGATGAGGTTTTATTCAACCATCTCATGGTAGATCACTTGAAAAAGTGAGGATTTCTTATTTGGAGTAACTTATATTCTTTGAATTTTATGATATTTAAAAGCACATTTTAAAATATAGTTTTGGAGAGAAGATATTGCTGATATGTGAGGTAGAATTGCAATCTGTCTTAGAATAAAAATTATCTCACTTGCACTGCCAGACACATTTCCAGTCATTTAGAACTGGGAGAACTTTATCATCTTTGATCTGATTGTTGGGATCATCATCTTCATCTTCTTCTAGAATGTCATTAGATGGAGGGGCCCACAATTGCAAATAGTCAGTTGCTGTCAGCAGCCTGTTACCTGAAAGTGAGAAATAACAAAGCTAGGAAACAAGATGATGAAGGGATATGCAAAGATGTAAGCCTATCATCACATTTTGTTGTAAATTATTCAAAACAGATTGAAAACTAAATTTTATCAAGTCCGTTTTAAATATGATAGGGTATTCAATCAAATTATACAGCTGGTTTTATCAAAACATTTTGAATTTATAATACCTTTTAAGAAAGAACATCAAGGAGTTTTTTGTGACTTTGAATCGCAGAATCATATTTACTAATGAATATTGCAGATGCTAAATAGCTATTCACACCTCAAATAAATACACAAACATCTTATAAAGATCTGTGTCTGGGCACACTGCTGACTTTAATTATGATAGAATTCTGTCTAAATTATTATTAGTAGTAATTTAAGTCAGTTAGCAATTTAACACTGCGATTCCCAAACCAGGATCTTGCCTAAGAGACTCAAAAAAACACTTGGCACAGTATCTTCACAAATCTTAACTGTAGCCTCACATTTTATGCAACACTGCCTGAAAACAGGTAATCTAATATTTCCATATTCATGCTCTCACTTTGTTACAATAAAAATATTTTGTGTCCAAGTTGTTCTAACTAAAAATGTTGAACAAATACTTCCCAAACTGTGCGTTACCTTGAGGATCCCATGCCAGGTTGTAAGTCATAGAACTGAGGAAGAATTGCCCAGTTTTAAGCCACTGACACTTCAGTTGCTGTAGTTTAAAAACAGTAAAGGATTAATTCTCATATCAACAGCAAAACACACTTCTTTCTCTAAGAAATTGCTATTAAGCCTGTTGCAAAAACAATCAGTGGTAGGGTGCTAAATCCAGTTTTGATAAGTTTTAAATTGTTTTATAAAATTTAAATGTACCCCAGGGTGCCCTGTGAACCAGATCTGGACTTGCCTTACATCCAAATATATCTGTAGACTACTTTAAACTAGTGAGGTCACAGATTTACAAGAACATAAGGGAGGGCAGTAGAGATGCAACAAAGATTGTGAAACCTGCTTCAGAACACACTTAATGCTCGAGTGCTTGGCTGTGGCTGTGCTGTTAAAACAACTCTGGGTGAACATGAACAAGTCTGTGTCATATTTCTGACAACGTTCAAATAGGAAATACCAACTTCTCACCATGTCCTTCCAGTATGAGATTCAAGAACAAGATGTTGTGAACTTAGGAGAAGTGCAGTCCACAGTCCAAGTCATGCAGTGGACGATTCAACCCACCCAATTTTATTAGGAATGGTGGAAAATTGTTTATCCATTTATCTTTGGTGTGCCAACATAATTTAATAAAAGCCAGACTTCTACCTCTTCTAAGAGTCTAGACCAAATTACAATTATGAAATACATACTTACACAATTTCTTTTATGAGAATTTATACCAAGTGGTTCAAAAATGCAAACAGCATTTCCATATGATGCTGCAATCTGGGAAAAAAAAAAAAAAGAAGTTGAAGACTCAAAATGAATGGTTAGGAGGTAAGCGGAACAAGTGTTCCTTAGTATTCCAAAATAGCTGAAGAATTTCCAGTACTACTTCTGTGTGCCATGTTCAAGAAAAGTGAAATTAATACAAATGTAATTAACTGTTATAGGTATATTTTCTTAAGGCAGTTAAGAAATACATACTTCTGAATAAGCCCACCTTTAAGATTTTAACTCTAAGCATCTTGTTCAGTGGCATAAACACTGTCAATCAGACAGAGAATATTCTTCTAGGGCAACTACTGTTAATGTATAAGGGAAAGCTGATGCCTTCACTGCTTCTGCTCATGTTCTGTCTACTTCACAGCTAACTAATGCATTAATTATTAGTGTCTGTGTCTCTGCGTGTTCCTAGATTCCATCTTGTATCACTAAATCACTAAATAATAGTTAAAAGGAACAGCAAGAAATGTAATTCTATTTTTAATATTTAAATACATTTTGAGAGGAGATAAATGGTAAGTAGAAAAACTGAAGTATATAGACCACTGAACCCCTCAGTTTCTTTCACTCACTTATTTTACAGAAACATCTGAACACAAAATGGTCTTTATTAAGAATTTATCTGGGTCTTGACTATCTTTAAAATTCCTTTTTCTTCTTTAAAAGACTCTCAAAAGAAAAACCATTTAAGTTCTTCCCATTCAGGATCTGGTTTACTCAATACAGAAATGCAAAAGTTTCCTGACATTTATGATGAAATCTTATTTCTTTAAGGGGAGCGGAGGGAAGGTTGCAACCACATACTCACTCTCCAGGTACAGAACAGACCGTGAGTTCAGTCCTGAAGGCAGAACGACCCAGGGGTTTGTGGTGATCTTGCAGGGATCAACTCTGCAGCTGGAATCTCCTTTCCAGTCCTACTGGGACTGCACTGCCAGCTAAACCTGCCCTAATCCTAACTAAGGCTTCCTCAATGGTGCTACCAGTTTAGAAGTAGCCAATATTAGTCATGAGTGGCAACCGACAAACCTTTGCTCAGTGTACTGCCATAACTCCTAGAAAGTGGTTTTTTGCTCAGCTTTCTAAACTGTCTCTTTAGTATTGTTTAGGGATTAAAAATGAAACCACGTGGCAAGTCAACTGCATGGCAACTCCTTGCTCCTATGTGCAATTATGACAGCTCATACTGTAGCACTTCTAAACACATTAAATGTGCCAAAGCTTTCCTGAAAAATAAGTATTTCAAATACCTTACTTTGCAGGACACTTATGTATGTGTATATATATATATGTATACATGAATGATTTATCCATTTCTTCTTTAGTTAGATGGAAGTATACAATAATGGAGACAATAAAAATCATTTTAGTACCGTTTCAGTTCTGAAACTATACTGAAATTAATATGTATGTTCACATTTTGAGAGACCTGTTACTGCAGGTCCCAGAAAGGAGTAAAAATCATTGTTACAAGATGACTCCTGCTTTCTCTACCCCCTTCCCTTTCCCTGCCCCACCCCCCAAATTACTATTAAATTTTAAGAATTCATAGAGTAACACACACTCTGAAAGTCACAGATTAGTAAAACATGATCTTTATCATAAAATTGACTCTTTAATTCTATTAATGTATTATGTTGCTGTTTAATTATTTAATTTATTCAATTTTTAAAAAATTCTTTACAGATTTATTAAGATCCTTACCCTGCCTTGTCGTTGGGAGCACTCCACACAACTGACCTGGATGTTTCCATGTTTAGCACCAGGAATAATTTGCACACATTCAAAGTCATCTGCCAGAATAACAATGTCACAACCAGAGCCATATGCCTGAAACATTTTTTAAAAGAAACACAATTAAGTATTTATTTCCAAAACCAACTGAACACCTGTTACAGGACTGGTGTTTGGAGAGAACTGTGAAAATCCCCATTAAAACAAGCTGTTACTGTGTAGTGGGTTTGTTCCTCATCAATTCAGCCGCAGAAGGAGCAACAAGTAGAAACAAAGTAGCACAGGAGATTGTACCTCTACCGGGATCGCCAGACAGAAACTGCAAAAAAACCCCATCAAAACCCAAACCCCAACTTTAATCTAGAACTTGAACTCTGTGTGTACTTTCTGCTAGGTTTAGGTTTTAGTTGTTGTTTCATTTCTCCCCTCCAATTCTTGTTGCCTTCTAGAGCAAGGCAGACAAGAGTTTACTATTCAGGAGCATTTATTAATGAATTTGCATGTAAGTTCCTAAAGAAGTGTGTGCTGTGCCTCTCTGCCCCACCCCCCCTTTTTTTTTTTTTAAGAATAGTAAGTGATTCTTTTCTATAAGAATCCAATTGCAGGGCTTTTATGTTTGTTGGGTTTTTTTTTTCTGGATATATTTTATGTTGTGCAACACATACTATAGCCTAACTAATATGTTTATGAATTAGCTACAGAACAATGATAGCCTGCAGCACTTTTTATTGACAGGATAAATACATATCTGTCTGCCACCTTTTCACCTGTTCTAAAAAGTTTAATCACTCCAGATTATCTGTGCAACTGAGCTCCCACATTCAGGCATAGAAATCCCTCCCTAGCATCAATCTACCACTAAGCCTTTTACAGTCACCAGTCTCTTTCCTTAAAGTCAGTTTTCCACTGATTCCAATACAGCCAGCAGAAATTTTACAGCTGAGTTAAGCAGACAGTGCAAGTCCTCAACAGTCAATTTGAGATGGTACAAAATTACTTTATAATTTTAACTTGCCCCTTGGTTCTTTTAAAATAATTTCCAAAATACTGAGTCAGTCCTTGTCCTCTCCTTTGAGGTCAATTATTTTAAAGCTACTCAAATTTTTGAGAAGCGTATGAGAATTTGTGAGTATTTCTAGAGATTTACATGATCAACCCCCATTGGTGGACACACTGAGATAAAGGCACAAGATAACAATGGGAATGGATAATTTAGGTCTCATGACCTTCTGTGTCTAGTTCTGATCCTCCTGGGAAGGAGCAACAAGTGAGAAAGGCTGAAGAAAAGGACTTAATTTAGTGAAAATACAGTCAGTGCATGAACCAAGAAAGGAACAGCAACACAAGCAGCAAAGCAGAAACTCAGTCCTCAGATATGAACACACCACGCAACTGCCCACACAAAAATGAGGACTGTGGATAAAGCAGTTTGTCTCAAAGATTTCCAAAGTCATCTCAAGAAAATAAAGTGACACAGTGTTGTCTGAGACCTCAAGCCCACAGCTGTTGTTCTGGGAAGCTCTGAGGAACTGATACTGGAGTGATTCACAAGGTAAGCAGGATTGCTAGAACGTTGTTGGGGGTAGATTATCTGTGTAACAGAATATCCCAGCTGCTTGATGACTAGGCTATGCAATTATTAGATCCAGCCTGGAAGAGAATAAGTTATTATTCAAATTGAATAGGATTATTTCCAGAAATAAGAGAAAGAAAGCTGAGATTGAGATAAGTTCTCACATTGAACAGAAAGTAGTTTTGTTGTTTTCCTGTATTTTATAATGGAATATAACTACTAATACAAACCTACTAAATGATTTACATTGTTATCTAATTATTTAAATTGTTATCTAATACAGTAAAAAGAGGTACTTATCCACTTCAAACGAGGACTTAATCCTTTTAGTTACCCTGATTTTTCATTGTTGGTATTGCAAATTTCAAACTAAATTAAACATAACTCATAACTAGTTGCAGGTTTGTTAGCAGGGGACATGTACATGTGTCTCAAATTATAAAAGGAAAAGATTTCTCAACTTCAATTTCCTTTTGCTCACTGTTCTTAAACATGCACATTTGTATGTGTGTGTAAAGCTGACAATGCACAAAACAGAAAATATTTTAGACTTGGCTATGTGTGCTTATTCTGTGAAGCAAAAGAATTTAGTGCCTTCCTCTTTAAACACTTCAGCTTTTCATCTCTCCTGTCTCTACCTACACTTCTTATTCTAGAAACAAAGCAGTACTTTTCCAGCTGATTATACTATTTAGCATATGTTTTTAAAGTTAAGTAAAAAGGTGGTTGTGAATTAAAAGTGTGGTTTACAGGAGAATGTTTTTTTTCCTGAAAGAATCATCGAAATGCTCTTGATCAAGGAAGGAGATCTTTTTCCTTTGTGAAATCTTATTGTCACCTGTATCCATCCTACTCTTTGCCTGTGTTTACCACTGCACCAACAAGTGACTCAGCACACCCAAGTGTCCTGTGCCAACAGAGGATCCAGTCCATTATTTACAGACCTTAGAACACATTCCCAATAGCAGGGCACCAGCTTTCAGCTCCAGGTTCTTTGAGCAAGTGCTGCTATCTCTTGGTTCTGGAGTAATTTTCCAAGTATGGATATTTATGCTGAAAATGTGCCTTATTTCTTGAAAGTATAATAAAGTATATTACCTTAAATCTTAAAATTATTTTAAGAAGTACATTTATTACAACTCAACCTTTAAGAAAAGGTCAATATACTTTCATGTACTAAAAGATATTTCCATATTTCACATTATATGGTTAAATACAAGTTTTCCATTTGATAACTTTTATGCAGCTTTTCTAATGTGCTCAATTTATTACCATGTTTATACTTGAACAGAACACATTTCTGTTAAATCCTCTTTTCTTTTGTCCTTTCTCTCCTTAAGCTGGTGATGCAGTAGAAATACCCTACATTGACAAAAAATAGGGAAGTGCCATAACATTTAACATCAGTAGTTCCTTTTAAGGATTCAGCTGACAACATCAGTAGTTCCTTCTTAAGGCTTTAGCTGACAACATGTTCACAAGATCATTCATGCCACCTCAGGTCTCCCCTGCCAGAAAAACAGTGGCCACAGCATTGGTGATAAAAGGAATGGAAGATGCTGGGATATTGTAATGCATGAGAGGAGCACAGAGCTCTTAAATAAACGGAATTATAAGCAGTGACTGAACAAAACAAGTGCAGTAAAAACCACCCACATGGAGTATCTGCCAACCTCCATTTCTAATGTCACTGATAACTTCAAGGAGAAAATTAAATGGAGTTGCAAAACCCTCAGAATGACAGGATGACTTGCAGGATCCATAAGCAACTAATAAGCTGTAGTTTGCCAATGTCTGCTCTAACTGTCAGGATCTGGGACCACTGAAATGAGCAATGACAAAGCTCTAATTGAATGCAGGAGCACCACACAGAAGTAGGACATTATGTCCTACTCTAAGAGTTTATGCTATATCCTCACTTTTCAGATAATATGAAAGCAGCACATGCATCTGTCTTTTTCAGCTGACCATGTTTTCCAGTAAAACAACGCTCATCCTTAAGTTTCTGGCTATGGATAGTAAACATAAGATGCAGAAATTCCTCCACCTTCCTGCTAGTGATGGAGACACCTGAATTCTGAACCAGTTCCAAACTCTAATCAATGGACCCAACACTTACACTTCCTTCCCTTCCTTCCTCAAAGTAGTAGTAGAATTACATACACTTAATGCAAATTAGCAATATAACTGAGAAACAACTCCCAACCTACTACCAGCCTTTGGTCTGTAAAAGAGGCTTTCCTAAATCGACATTTGAGACAAATTCAACAGTGCTCCAGAGAAAAAAGAACCTAGTAAGAGTTCAGATGTTAAGCATCTGTAATCCAGTTTACATAAAGACAGCAGAGAACATATAGATATATGTAAGTAGTAATAACGAAAAGGGATTCATAAGTAAGTGTTTTAAGAAGGAAGAAGTAGAGAAGAAGCAGAAGGACAACCCTACACAGCAGGGAAAAGCTGTTCTCAGTTGCTGTATCTTGTGGACATCTGTGTGGATGAAGATTTTGCTGTGTTCAATGAGGTCAAAAAAAGTCTACATGGATGTAGGAGACTTATCTGCAACAGCTTCTGAAATTCATTCCACACAGCTCCAGTGTCAGTACTAGCATGGAAGATGTCAAGAAGCTTGTCTTTTTCAAAAATGAAAAATAACAATTTTTTTAACTTTTTATCAGAAAAGTTCTTATGTACAGATACACCTAAAATCTAATATTCTAGTTTTTAATTAAAAATGTTTAGAGTTACATATTTTGTGCATTTAATGGTACCTCTTACAAAAAGTAAATATTCATTATCTGCTGTTTGTGGGACGCTTGGAATTTTAATACTTATAGAATCCAGCCTTTAGGTAATTGATATAGTTATTTAACCTTAGAAACAGCTACATTCTGTCCACAGTTTCAGGGGGAAAAAGACAACCCTGAGCTTGGTACTAAGGGCAGAAGTCAAAGAAACAGAATCAGAACAGCTTGACATCTCTCTGAAACCACCTTACCTTTCTCACAGCAAGTCAGGTTGGTAACACACATCCCACACAGAGTTAGGGTCAGTGACTGAACCTGGCTCAACATAAAAGAGCTGCTTAAGAACAAAAGCTTAGTTAAATCAACTATGGTTTGTAAAATGCAGTTTACTACCCTGAAAAACTTACTAGCTGCCAGTCAGACTATGAGGCACAAACACCAAACCCACTGTCCAGGCAGGGTGTGTGCTGTAAGGCCCTTCTGCTTAAAGCTCAGCTCAACCTCCTTTAAACTCGCTTGCGAAACACCATTAACAATATTTGCTAAAATGAGAACATGAAGTAACAGAAAGTTGAAAAGTGCACAGAATTATTACCAGAACTTCTGTCATTTAGTACTTAAATCCTTGGCTTATGCAGTGTCTTCTTTGGAGCTCAGACGAAGGGAGGCTGAAGGGACTGTCTGGTCCAAGACAGCTTTATGAAGTTATTTTGCTTCTAATCACCCTTGAAACAGTTTTTCCTGTCTATCACCTACTCTACCAGACTGGGCACAACACAGCTACAGTGTCCACCAGGCAGTTTGCTCACCAAACCTCTCTGTGCTTCATCCCTTATTTGGGAAAGGCTGGATATATGTCAGGATTGCTGAAGGCCCATGTGGGAGCACAGGGAGGAAAGAGCACTGTGAGCATTTCAGATAAAGGACTGGCAAAACCTTTGTAGCCAACCCACAGCAAGTGCCTCTATTCCTTTGGATTTTTTAGCTTTATGGAGACACTAATACTTGTTTTTAGCAGGGAAAGAATAAAATAGTAGAAAAATAATTTCTTTTCCCTGTCTTATTCTCAGAATAAGTAGATGACTATTACCAAAGCTTTAAAAGAGCTGAGGCAGAACATGTCATCACCTTAGCTCAGACTGGGAAATAAAAAGCTTACCTTTATCCCCAGCAAGGAGTCATGTAAACAAGCCAAGGACAAACCATAGAGGAAAGGAAGAACGAAGAACCTGACAATTGCGATATTCCTAACCAGGGCAGAAAAAAATGCGTTTCTTGTCTCAGAATCATAAGTTTGCTGGAGTTAGATATCTAAGGCACATTTATCTTTAGAGGAAGTTTCTCCTTCCCCTACTCCTCAAAAAAAGGGAAATAGCTCCAAGACTGTTAACTAGTAGATACATATATACACGTCCCCAAGCCATTATTCTGCCGTTAAGTGGAGTATTTTTAACACGAGTGATTCATTCCTGCACACAAAAAAAGCTGGATTTTCAAGTCCCCGTGATGAATCAGTTGTAGCAATTGTGAACTAGTTCTCACGCATTTTAAATGCCCAAACACCGACCAAAAAATAGGTGAGCACATGAGCACACAAACAGCTGCACATGAATTCACAGACAGCATATGCTGTGCAGATCTCCCCTGACCTCCTGCCCTTTCACTGCTCTGCTGGTGCTGTGTTCTAGACGTTGACAGGTACTTGGTCGTAAGAGCAGGTCTGAGTGAGGCTCTGTGACCAATACTGATGGCCTCTTGCCTAAACTGCAAAACTTGCTTCAAGATCTGAGTTGAAGTTATGACTCCCAACAGCTGAATGGTTTGAGGCCCAGAGCTCTGTCCATACAGGTGATGCTGAGCAACAGAATTTAAGGGTAGGCACTAATGAACTTGCCACCTGCAGTGGAGGATGGTCTGTGATGCTATCATGGCACAGAGGTGACTGATATCCAAAGGATCTGCATATAAGGCTCCAAATTGTTTGCAGGCAGATGTTTTTAACCATACAGTTTACTACAGGATCGAGGTCTAAAAGAGCAGGAAATACCACAAATACAGAGAATGAAGAAAAAGAAAAGAGGAAAGGTACAGTTATGGAAGGCCAGAAGATATATTTAGTAAAACAGACTTATCTCCTTAATTCCTTGTGTACTGTATTATGAAAAAATTGGATGCAGCAGCCAGAGAAGACAGTGAGGTCTGTTACACGCAGTTCCATAATTAACTTGCTACCAAACAATTCTGAATTGTTTTGGAAAACGTTAGTTTTGCTCTTGGAAAATCCTTGTATAAACCATAACACATATTCATTATTGATGTTATCAAAAGCATTGCAAGAATTAGCATAAAATTGTCTTTCATAATACCAGTTGATTGACTTTTAAATTGTCACAGTAAAAAGAAACATTAGAATATAAGTAAATTACTTCTTATATAAATATCAAAAGTATCAGAGGTCCCTTTAATAGCAGTATGGCTGCATAGCAGCAGAACAGGGAAAATAAAGACAAACATGGCACCTTCTATTTCTTAAGACTTTCCAGCATTCATTACTGAAATTATAACATCTGTGATAATCTAAAGTAAGCTTTAAATGTCTGACAAGTCTGCTGACAGTTATCTTGTACCAAAAAGGATGCTCTGCATCATTTTGCTTGGAACTGTTTTGTGGCTAGGATATAATCTCGTAAACGTTAATATAAAATGTAATGAGACAATTTATTTGCAAATAATAACATAGTGATTAGATGTCAGTATGCAAAACACTGCAGAAGCTGAGCACTCGTTAAAATCAGAGCAGCAGATCATGAGCTAAAGAAGTGGAAATTGACATTGGAATAAACAAAAATAGCCTGTGGATGATAAACAGATTTTATTTTATAAACTACCGGCCTCGTGAAATTTACTTAAGTGTATTTCTTTATATCCTTGTGTTTCTTCTCCCTTCCCGTCTGAGAGGTGCATTTGGCACATTTGTGTTTTATCAACCATAGTAATTGAAGGGAAACGCTCGCCGAGAGCGGGCGGGCTCCGTCTGAACCCCGGTGCGACCTACCCCCTGCGCTTTGCAGATGAGCCATAAACACACACAAGGGGGGGAAAAAAGAAAAAAAAAAAGAAGGGGGGAAGGAAGCACTCAGGGAAATTTGAGGACGCAGAACCGGGGGTTCCCGGGCTGGGTTCAGGCACCGGCGGAGCGCTCGCTGGCGGTGATGGGCGGTCCCCGCATCCCCCCGGGTCCCCCCGGCGCCCCCCTCCCGGCCGGTCCCTCCCGTCCCCCCCGCTCTCCCCGGGCCTACCGCCGCCGTGCCGGGGCCTCCCCAGCCCGCGGCCCCCCCTCCCCGCCCCTTACCGTGAAGGGGGTGTCGTCCACGCTGCCCACCGAGTACCCGTTGTCGCCGGGGTTCACGGCGCCCGTGAGCACCTGGTGCAGATGCATCGCGGCCGCGCTGCCCCCGCGGCGCCGGGGCCGGGAGCGGGGCCCGCGCTCGGTGCCCGGATGGCTCCGCGGGAGCGCGCGCGGGAGGGGGGCGGGGGGCGCCCGAATCAGGTGAGGGGCCGGGGGCGCGCGCGCGGGCACCGCCCTCTGCGCGAGCGGCGGGGAGGGAGGGGCCGGGCCGTGCGCGCGCCCGCGCGAGGCGGTGGTTAAAGGGCGCGCGCGGGAGGGGGGGGGAGAGGGAGGAAAAGAGCGAGAGTGGGATGGGGGCCGGGCCGGGAGCGCCCCCGGCGGCGGGAGGAGGGACCGCGGGCAGCGAGCACAGGCAGGGACGGCCCCGCGGAGACGGAGGTGAGGGTGAGCCGGCGGCAGGACACGCCTCCCGGGGCGGGAGGGGACAGAAAAGGAGGGGAAGAGGAGCTGCGGGGGTTGATCGGCGGCGGCGGCGCTCCGGGCGTGAGACGGGATGGGGAGGCGTGTCCTGGGAATCGGGGCGGGCAGAGCGCTCAGGGCAGCGCCGCCAGGTACGGGCGGGCTCGCACCTCCGCCTTTTGTTAGTTACATATAAATATATACCTATATGTGTATATAGCGCTCCTGAGGATGATTTGAGTATTTTTCACTAAGGGTCCTCTCGTTTGGTCCCATCCCAAAGAGCTTCGGCAGCTCGTGGGAGCGCAGGGCAGTCGCTCCAGCTGCCCTGGCGCTGCAGGGACTTGCCCGCAGTGCTGGGGCCGTTTGGTGAAGGTGTTTAGTTGAATTATCTGCACGTGAAGTGACCTCGCTGAAAATATGGTGAGCGTTTTGCTGCTTTGTTTGCGATAACTGCCGAACACTCTTGAAAACTAAAGCCTTTAAATGTGCCTTCTCTGTCTCAGAGGTGAGAAGAAGACTGGACCTTGAAAATTGTTTGGAAGGGATTCGAGGAAAAAACCACTCTGTGTACAGTGTGTATACATAAAGAAAGTTCTCCATTTTCCTGTACTAGGTCAATACAGTAGTCTTGCAGTTGTAACACTGTTGCTAATGATTGAAGCTGCAAAACTCAACCTCCTTCAAAGTCTACCTCAGTTTTGACTGAGACTACAAGATTCATCTTGCCTTGGCCTGCTTCTTAAAAGTGTACATTTCTTACTGAATAAATGAATGCTACTCAAAGTGTAGTGGTAAATGAAGACATAGTCAAGGTACATTTGAATAGAAAAAATATTGTCATCACAATACTTTTGATTTTGTCTACTCCCATACTTGTTAAAGGCAATCCCTTTTTAACGAGAACAGTAGCTGGGGTAAAAGGTGAAAAAAAACCATTTTGATCTTCAGTTGACCCAGTTTCATATGAAACCACTCGTATGCTTTTCTGATGGAAGGCTCTTCCACAGAAGATATGTAATAACTAGCAACTGATTTTTATTTTCAATAAGATTATTTTTCTTTGAATGCATGCCACAGGACTTAGAGGTAAAAGTAGCATGGTGAGGCTTTTTTGTTTTGTTTGGGGTTTTGTTTGTTTGTTTTAATGAGTGGAACAAAGTCCAACTAATGCCTGAAAAAGCTAGTTGGCTTTTGAATTGGCCAATAACGACAATGATAGGAGCATAGTATGATCTAAAGGAAAGTGTTTTCCTTTCTTAGGTGTAGTAAAACTACCCGGTTTTGGTGGCAAAAAGCCTTAGGTGAAAGCAGAGTACTGCAGGATTGGTTCAGTCTTCCTGGGTACAGATATGATGAGGGAGAGTTTTGGTTTTCAGCTCAGAGCTCTGTTCCCTAATGAGGGTCAGACTGTCAGTAGCTCATGTGTGGCCAACTGAGAGAAATTCCCAGCTTATTGCTTGGCTTGGTCAGAAACTTGAGAGTTTGTCTTGTCTGGTACTTTAATTCCACTGAGCCTTTGCTGTGGGAACAGAATGCATGTTGTCCTGAAGCAAGTAAACTTCCTTTTTAAAGTAAAAGTTAAGCAAAATTATGGGTTTAATAGTAAAATACTCTGTTTGTGGCTTTGGAAACCTATAGACATGGCCAGCTTTGTGCACAGAACTTTGAGCAGAATGCTGCAAGTATCTGCAGATAAGGCCTTCACATTCTTCCCAAAAGCAAATATTTTTCCCCTGAGTTTTGCTGACCGATTGTTTTACTTACTTGAAATCATTATTCCTTGTTAGTGGCTTAAATATCCCAGATTGAAGTAATTTTTAGTGCATGTAAATGTGATTTCTGTTCGTGAGACCACAAAGTAACCTCTCTCTCACATATATATTTATACTTACATATATGTATAAAATACACAAAGTAATAATAATAATAATAAAATCCAAGGGACCTTCATTCTTTTCATTTCCCCATTTCATTCCTGACTATCTTGTTGCTTAATTCAATTACTTTATTTTCTTTTTAACTCTATGCAAAAGTACCTGCAGTACCTCTGCTGGAGTCTGTTTGCCCAGGAATTCCCTGATTTGGCTCGAAGCTGTGAGAAGGGAAGTTCTATTACCTCAGGCTGCTCTGTAGAACCAAAAGACCTATTTAATTTATGGTAATAAGCTGCAGTTGGAGCTGCCTTAGGTGGTGTTTAAGGATGTGTCAGGAATGCTGAGAGGACTTTCTCTTGGCTTGGTCCAGCAGGATGGATTACATGACCTATCAAGGCTTTGTGTGCATCACGTATGAGGATGACTCTGTTTTGCCTTCTGCTTCTCCAACTACAAATCTATCTTTTCTGCTGCTTCCAGGAAGAGAGGGAAGGAAAGGAAGGGTATCCAAATTTAGAAAACAGACACTGAACTACACAGATGCTGTGGAGAAATAACTTGGTTCCATTCGTCATAGGAAGAAGTATTTTCACTTAGCTAAAAAAAGGTGGTGTTATACAAAATAATCAGAAATAAGTACAATGTTTTTACATAGAAATCATGATTACATATAAGAAATCAAACCATTTTATGTACTTTTTCTTAGCGGTAAAAGATAGGGTTTTTTTTTGTTTGTTTGGTTTTGTTGTTGTTTAACTTCTGGCAAAAGGAGGACTGTTTTTTGGGGAGGGAGAAAATTCAAAAGACTTTCCTGTGAGATTTGCATAGGGAAGAAATCATAAAAGAATGATTGTTTTTTGTGATTAGGGAGAAGGTCTAGTAGTGCTGTCTCTTAATTCTCTTCATAAGCTTCAAGGTTTTGTTTTCTTGCCAGTCTGTCTAATCGCGATGGCAGTTCCAGACCAGTAGAATTTTTCTGGTGGGGAGTGGGATGGGATTTTTCTTAAGACAGGATTGAGTTGTTTAGCAATTGTTTAGTTGCAAATACTTGAATGTTAAGAAAGCAGAGACAGAATAAATTACTTCTAGTACTGATATGTGGCATGACATTGGACTTTAATGACATGGGATTAAGTTTAACTTAACTAGTTCTGTTGGCTGAATTTATTCTGTGTGCTCCCTGTTAAATACTTATCCTACACAGATATTTAGTGAAACTTTCAGTGAACAAACATGCTCAGAATAATTTTTTGAGTGTCTGGATCTTAATATTTGGTAGGAGGCACTGTTCTTTTAATGCAAATATTTTTCTGCAAGTGGAAGAATTAATACTTTGTACCCTTTCAGTTCTGATTATCCGTGTATCTTGCCTTTCCATTCATCTTTCAAATACCTGGGAAATAGCATTCAGAGCAAGTGTTCTGATGGCAGTAGGTGTACATGGAAGATGTTCTGGGAATTTCCCCTGTTTTTTTTATTGAGGAAAAAAACCAACTCAAATCCCTGACACCTGCTGAGTCATATGGTGCTGCAGTAAGGATTTCAGCTCTTCATCTCTCCAAGGCAGACATTTCTGTCCTTGAGGAGGCAATGAGGGGTGTGCATGGGGTTGTTTATAGCACAGACTCCTGTCCAGGAACTGGAGAACACCAGAAGAAGATTCCAATTATGAACTGCTATGACTGTTTCCAGGCCTAGACCAGCTCTTCGACACCAACAGTTTTATAAGCACCACAGGAAGTATTCTGCAGTGAAGGCTGAGGAAGACTTGAATTAAAAGCCCTTCTGAGAAACTTAAGTCAAAATATTTTGGACTGACGTTTGACATGTTATCAGTTTAGGTTTGTGTTGCTTTCTTAGTTGCTCTTGTGTCGTGTATTTCTTCAGCTTCAAGGTGCCCTGTCACTAATACATCCTAGCTTTAGAACTATTTTTCTTCTAATAAGAAAAAGAATCTGTAAGGGAATAATTTTTCTTTTGTGCTATTTTCTTTTTGCTTTCCATATGGTATCATTCTTACATTTCACTGGCACCTGTGTAGACTGTTTTTAAAACAACACACACGTCTGCACGTTACATTTTTGCCTAACATTTTCGGGTGCCTGAATGTATCCTAATTCAACCTATTTTTAAGACTCACTGGCTTTTGGTAAGACTTTAACTACTTTGAGCCTATTGGAATACTTTCTATGCTTCCAAAGATTGTAGTATGTTGTAAGTAAAGCCAACCAACCTTGTAAGATTATTGCTGTCAGTTTTGTTTCCTTTGAACTGCATATGCAAATAAAGTATGCAGTCAGGTGCATTTGGCTTCCTAAAGTCACTATGAACCTCTTATTATTTTCTTCTGTTTGCAATATTAAACATTGTCTTTCATTCTAAAGGTATATTTGCATTTGTTGAGGAAGAGGAGTGAAAACAGTATCCTCACTGCTTATTTGTTTTGCTCCCAACATGCGCAGCAGAAGCTTTGAAAAGAACACGTGAGTGACAGCTTGTGTAGACAACCCACCTTGGTCATCAAACTGCCTTCTGGAACATCTTATTGGTTTCTTGTCAATACAGGGAACACATTATAAAAAGAGGTGTGTAAAATAAGACTAAATTTGCCCCTTGTGCAACATGTCAGTTTGGTGTAATAGATGCACTATGTGCCAAGTACTGGGGTTTAATTTGGTTTGGTAATTTTTTGAGGCTCTAATCATTAAGTCTTAAGTACTCATGTCTGTAGCACAAATACTCAAGCTGAACCATTGCTAATTAACCCAAGGGCATTTTCTTGTGTTGAGCTCACCAGTGCAATTTATCTGTCTGGGCTGTGGCTTGGGCAGTGTGAATGTGTTTACTGTGGGTAATTTTGGGACCACAAGTATTTCATTTGCTTTATGCATTTCCAGGCAGCCTGTCAAGACAGATATGAATCATTTGAAGTGAAGTAAAATAGTTATCAATATTCCATCTTGCATAACTCTGAGGCATCTCTCATCAACTCTGCTTAGTATAGAAGTTTAATTTTAAAATTAAGGGAGTTTCTCATGTCTAATTGACTTTTAAAAAGCTGAGGATGTAGAACACATAGTTAATAATAACTAGGACTGTATAAGAGTCTGATATTCTCTCCCCTCCTCCTCCAATCAAAGTTGAAAATAAAAAATCTGCCGTGAAATGGAAAATTAAAATAGATGGAGAAACTTTTTTAATTCCACTCCCCCCCCCCTGCCAAATACCTTCACTTTGGCTGCCTTGTAGCAGGTCTTGGCTTAATATCTGCTCATAATTTGTGTCCACAGAAAAACCTTTGGAAATTTCTTGCAGTAATACATAAAGAGATTAATATTTAAGGTATATGGAGTATTATTTGTAAATTACATTCTAAAAGTGGTGTCTAAGGAGGATATCTCAAGGGCAAAGTGCTACCTATGTATTCAGTTGCTGAAATAATGAACTGTAAGTTTTCTAAGACGTGAGTTTAAGGATGGCACATGTGATGTGCAAAGCTCTGTAGACTTCATAGTTTCAAACTGGTGACCAAATTATTTGGGATTTGTATTACTGGTATTAAAAAGCAAATTATTGTTGACAATAAACTAAATACTTTTCCAAGAGGATTATATGTGGAACAACTCAGTTCTTTGCACCTTCTTTCCAAGGAATGCAGGATGTCTGTACAGGTTTCTAACTGTGGAGATTCTCAGTGCAGAGACACTTGAGGATTCCTGAGTCAGTGCATTGGTGAGGAACATGTGGATTTTCTCTGATCTTCAAACTGATTTGCAGAGTGCTGCAATACATGTTAAAGTGAAATGTGTTTGACTCCTTATATTATATAGCACCGTGAGTCTCTAGGGTTATTTTGGGATGTGAACTGTGTGTTCTGATCTTGCAGACCATTCTGAGATTGTAATAAAGATGTATCCTTATGAAAAACATCCTCTTCATCCTACAACTGCACACAGGATATGAGAAATGAGTGTAGTGCTGGCCATAGTTAATTGTGCCATGCAATGAATACACTGAAAGTGCACTCTGGCTGTCCAGTCATACACCTTAAGCCAAGATAAAGAGTGAAATTTGTGCCTACATAAACTAATAGTTTTACCAGTGACTTGGTTGTTGGGAAGAGTGTATCAGGTTTCCTTTAATTTGTGTTTATTTCTTTGAGGTTTTGTTGTGCTTGCTTAGTTTGTGTCACATCCACTGCCTAGTTTCCTCTTTTCTGTCATGTTTCCTCTTTCCATCTGCACAAAGTTTTGAATTCCCTAACTCAGTTTAATCAAATGCTGAAGTCCCTTGTACATAATATGGAAATTCTTAACAGGATAGAGAAAAGAGACTTTTAGGCCACCACTGATGGAAAAACTGCAGTTGCAGTTTGGCACAGGAGGAAAATGGGTGTCAGTACCTTCAGTGAGAGGAAGTGGTGCCGTTAAAGAGAAAGGGGATGTCACAAGGGCCATGGCAGGGCAGTAAGGAGGGGACTGAGCAGGTGGCAGCCCATGGGTTTAATTCAACCTACTGCTCATGTAACACCTCCCAGGAAAGGGGTTCTCCAGTGTTTCCAGCCTAATGCACACGGCAGCTGCTTTTTTGACCTGTCTCAGCCTCTTTTTTATTTTTTTTGTGGCTCAACGAGAAGGGGTGAATTGGGGTTATTTGCTTTAGCCTGAAAAGCAGAGGGCAAAGTTGATTTTGTAGTCATTGAAGGAGTGATAAAAAGCTGTGAGTTCATTGTGTACAATACAAGGAGAAGCTTGAACTCAGCCCTCCTTACTCTGGAGTGGGATGTGCCGAGCACCTCTGACAGGTAGGGATGTGTCTGTGTGTTCTGGGTGTGCACAGGAGCAAATGAGTTAAGTGGTGGTGATATTTGCCAGCAGCGTGATATGGAAATGCTGCCCACTGCCTCACACAGATCTGCTGCCATCTGTTCACATAGGTTGGCTGCATTAAGAGGAGCGGAAAATTGTATAATTTTCCTTGTGGAAAAACTTGCTTTTGTTTTTTGTCTGGATATTTATTTTCTCTGAATTCAGGTCAAATCTCTTTACTCTTAATATTTGGAAATTCCATGGATGTATAAATTTAAGTAAAGGAGCCTCACCTACCTAAATAATACTTTCTTCTATATCTCATCAACATTATTTTTTTTTTTCCAATTCCAGCAAATACATAAATGCAGTGATGCAGGCAGCAGGACAGGCAATCTGTTATGTGGATCATAGAGTATTTTTTATATCTTATTGGTAAGATAACCACCCACAAGGGATCATTTCAGAATGACCTTGTAGTCACAGTTACCAGACAGTCTCTATTTTGATTTTTAGAGTTAAGCAGATCAAATAGAATAATTACAATTGCTGCCACGTTTGTTACTTAGCTAAAGGATCTGTCAGCATTTTGCTAGTGATGAGAAAACTAGTTGCTAACTCTCACCTTCTGCCTCTCCTCTCTGGGGATCCCTGGAGCAGGAGACATCGGGGATGAACTGTTGTGTTTTCTAACAGTTTTTTGCCACTGGCACCTCAGTCCATCTCAGCTGTTGCTGCAGTAGTGGATTAGGTCAACCTTGAATCTGGCCTGCTTTGTAGCAAAGAGTCAAAGTAGCCCTGGCAGGCTCGAAAGCAGCAAAGTGGTTTCCATTTGCTTCTTGAACTGGGCCCAGTGCCAGCACAAAGATTAATTATACCCATTATGTCTTAGTCCTAAGTAAATAAATGAATAAAACATAGAAAAGAGAGATGCTTAGGAGAGATGGGTCAGCACTGCAAATGCTTAGATTTTTTGGTCTTGCCATCACCAAGAAATGCAGTAGATATAAATAATCCACTTTGCAATCCAGTTATGTAGTAATTTATTAGGGTTTATACAGCTTAATTTGATGCTTGCGTGCTCAGATCTCTAGCACCAGTGTAAATTCTCTGTCTGTGCAGTTGTAGTAATGTGAAGAACTGCCAGTTGAGTGGAATTCCTGTTCTGAAGAAAACTGAAACATTTTATTGAAAAATATTCCAGCAGGAATTTAAAAACTCAGAGGACTGTGGAGTAGTAATTATTTTTAGTATTTGGGAGTATCCGACACTGAGCTGAAAAGTGGTTTCCCCACCACCACCACCTAAGGTGGCTAACTTGGGAAACCTGGGAGCTGATGCTGCAAAACCACCAGGTATCATTTCCAACTTCAGAGACTGAAATTGAGTCTAATATTTCTTTTTTGAATTCAGAAAAGATGTTAGAGAGTTTATGTTTTTTTGCATTGTAGAGCCCAAAGGCCTAAGGGAATTATCCTTTTATCTGCACTTTTGTTCAGTCATTTTACAGTCGTGTTCACGTGGTGATACAATCATGATTTTTTTGGTGGTAAAAGACATATATGCAATATAAATGTAATTTGCTAATGCATTTAAAAAAACGTATGTACAATGAGTCCATTTTTAAATGGTGTCTTGACTGCTCCAACTTCAGGAACAGAATGGTTGAATGTTGCTGGTTTTTTCTCTTGTTTACAGCTGAGTGCAACTGAACAGATGGGAGTGGGAGAAAAAATGACAAGCCAGTGCAGACAGTGTGATTAATTTGTTGGGTTTTATTGTGGGAATTTTTGGTTGTGGTTTTCTTTTTTTGTTTGTTTGGGTTTTTTTAATTGGTGAGGACAGTGCACTTACTGCAGAAAGAGCAGCAAAAATACACAGGTATGTTTTGAGTGTTGTTTGTCCATGCCTCAAAAATTTCTTCAGTTGCTACCTGAATGTAGTGGGAAGGGAAATAGTCTTTGCTGCTGTATTTAGAAAGGGTGGTATCCATAAGGTATTACAACCACCAGTGTTTCAGAACTCTGCCAGATGGCGTTGGTTGTGAGTAAGTTCCGTGATTCATTTGGTAAAATATTTGTCATGGCAACTGAGGAGCCTCTGACTCATTGCTCCAGCCAGTGGTAGGAACCACCATTGGCCTCACCAGATGTGATGCTGGATGTGAGGGAACATCCCATGATGCTACTTTTCAGCCTGGTTATGTTGCCCAGTGAGGTGTAATTGTAAATTCTTTTTGCTTGTATTTCTGTCTCAGCG
Source organism: Pipra filicauda (assembly GCF_003945595.2). Classification (NCBI taxonomy): domain Eukaryota; kingdom Metazoa; phylum Chordata; class Aves; order Passeriformes; family Pipridae; genus Pipra; species Pipra filicauda. The sequence goes on along the minus strand of NW_024104976.1, from coordinate 2,606,621 downwards.
TTCAGCAGACCTTAAATTTTCTATTTCAAAAACCTAACATACCTACTAAAAATATCAAAATATTCACTATATTTTTCTTGGGATTGCAGTAACTGATTAAAGGAGAAATGAGTTTTCACTTCCATTAAATTCTCTCCTCCCCATTTTGGAACAAGAAGTAGGAAGATTAGCCCAGGAATGGAATATCCAGGAGAAGAACTGGAAAAAAGGTGTGAGGAAAGACTGGAACAATGCTGGATTTGTTTCCTCTAGTAACTGTTTCGGGGCAAGGTCTGCCAGGTGCTGTCCTGACAATCTATACCAGTCAAAAAAACCCCCAAAAACTCAAGCCCTTTGTATAGCTTTGATCTCAGTTCTGCTGTTCTTAAACATTTACTCTTCAGTTTCTAGTTTAGTGTCCCAAAGTTCTTATTTGTCCCTCCTTGCTAGTAATTAGTAAGTAGCAATTCTGGGGAATAGATCAGAATTATTTCCCAAGGAATACTCTGGTAGCTGCCTTGGAAAAATGACTAAGCATCCTTGGAGGCAACATCAGGTAATGTGTTATGTGCTAGGAAGGACATATCCTGTCAGAATGGGTGTCTAGAGAGACACAACAGAAGCCTTTCAGACATTTTATGAGCTTTTATAAGTTAAAGAAAATATCCAGGGACACAGATGGTTGCAAAACAACTCCTCTCCCACCTGTAAAACTGAAAGAGTACAAGCCCCATAGAATACACAAGGCTATTGCCATTTACATGGTCAGAATCACCTCTTTAGGCACAGGGCTTTCTATGTCAACAACTGATTATGGAAGATTTCTGCCTTCCTCAGTCTCAAGAGGGAGACAAAATCTTCAGCTTTCTCTATTGGTACCAGCCAGGCTTTTAGCTCGCTTTCTTTCCAGAAGTATGTGGGTTTTGCTGTTTTGGAATGGACAGATGCCAGAGAACCTTCAGTTATAAAGTAATTTTTCTCGTCTCAGCGTATCTTTCTTCATACTCTAATCAGGAAAAATGTATTTAAAAAGAATGTGTGCCAAAGAGTTACTTTTGACCTTAGTCAATGTGCACCACTTTGTTGTATTTGACTGACCTATATCTACTTACAGCATTAAAGGATCATTCTCTATCTCATAGAAATGTGCTTCAGATATGTATCTATATACCTGTATTTTCTTTATACATACATATGTATCTCTTCCGTGTAATAGAAACATAACCAAAATATTTTAGTATCTAATGACAAATACAAGTATGGAGAAAAATTGCAAGACAACTTTGCTGCATGCCTGTGCTTTATTTTGACCAGGCTACCTGTGTTGGTGTCACCTTGCAGGGTTTCTGCAAGGTGAGGGACACACACTGAATGCTGGAGAAGGAAGCAGTGCCATAGATAGATGGTTGGTGTACATGTACTTTACATATGTGTTGGTTAGTTATTGCCCTGTACAGTTGCATGTTAACTATCTGATTCTAAAATTAAATCATAGAGGAAAGGGAAAGAAACATTCTGTCGTCTGTCAGAAGACAGTCAGCACAGTGTTTTCATAAAGGCAAGCCTTTTTTAAGTAGGATCTGAGCAGTTTGGAGTGATGTATGAAAGAAGCAGCACCACTGGTGATGGCATAAAACTATACTGAAGTGTATTGTTGTCAGTGTAACATTTCTTATTCCTTATGTCCAACGTGTTCTTGAATGATTGTGAAAAAAGTAGAAAAGTGATTCATTTTGAATAATAATCAATTTTCAAGAATTGAGGGAATGGGTAATGCTCTACTTTTACTGACTGAAAAGATCAAAGAGAATAAAAATCAGAATTACTAATGAGAAAAGAAAGTGTTTAAGCTGCAGTAGTTTTAGATTTGATGTTTTCACAGCTGATCCTTCCAATATAGAATTGAAGGAACTGTTTAGGTATTGCACTTAAAAAACTGAATGGTAAATATAGTTCTACTCTGGCAGAAACTTATTTTATAGTGCAAACACTTTAAAAAGGTTGATTTTGTCCTGAGTGATTTGTTGTTTATGTATCTTTTGTTAAGTAATTAGAGAGCTGCCAATCTGATACTTGACAAACCCCTTTCTTAAACAAGATGAAAGGAAATCCTTTTAATTTATTTGCTTTATTCAGGCTAAAATAGAGAATTGATAGTGGAAAGTTAATTTACTGGCAGCAAAAAAATAGAACTAGTTTATAGAATCTCACAGATCAATCACACAACATACAAAGCACAGTGACAAGTTCATGTCAGTGCTGGATTATAGTATCAGTTGATAAAAACTGATAACAAAGGATCTGTTGATTTTTACTGTAGGAGCACATTGGCTTTGTTGTTCTGCCTGACACCAATTAATGAGGTTGTTCTGTTCTCAGTGACTGCATAGAAACAGTTGCTTTCATGTATTGTTGTTCTATGGCAGGATTTTGTCTCTTGCTAAATTGAATCCTGTTCAGTCAGAGTGGAGGCAGAGGTGCTATTGATTCTCAGGGAATCACAGACCTCTCGAGATTCTGTACTCCTGTTTAGTCATCTGTTTAAATTTAATGCTGCTCCTAAATATGTGGGTATTTTATGAAGGCTTGGGGATTGCCAAGGCATGTGGCAATATTTCCACCAGAAAATACTTTGGAAATGCAATAACTTACTGCCTTTTTTTATAGAACATTAGTGACACCCAGTGGTTATATTTGGTTATGGACTAATAAACATTATAAAATTTATTCTAAGCCTTTTTCTCTTATGAAAACTGGAGCTCACAGAACCCATGGAAAAACTGTTTGAAGTCTGTGGGCCTTTGGTATATATTCTGCTATACTTTAGGTTCAAAAACTTGAGTAAGCTTAAGGAAATGAAGGGGGGGAGAAAAGTACTTCAAACTTGTTCTGAAATGGTTCTCACTTTATAACAGCTTTAATGACAGTGGGAAAATGCCTTTTGTGCTGTAAGGAATGCACTCCTTTTCCTTCTTCTTTCTTCCTCTTCTCTACCTCCCCTGTTTATTTCACATTTTAAATAGTGCACTGTATTGACATGATTTATTCTTTTCTGCTACAGTTAGGTAAGTCTGTACAGAAAGCTTGGCTTACAGTTTTAGACTATTGTCTTTCCTCTTTTGTACCTTGCTTGTTTTACTAGGACGCAAATTGTTGTTTTTCAAAGACATTTAGAAATTGATTAATGTTGATGCTTTGAAATTATAGGTTATAAACAATTTGTCTTTTTATTGTGTCAACTGTTGCCTTAATCATGAGCAAAACCTGCTCCTGAAGTCAGTCCTACTAAATTCCTTAGGATTAATTATTTCAGTTCAACCTGTAGCAGGAGGTCTGAGCATTTGTCTGAAAAGCCAGACATGGAAATAACTCTCCTAAATATGGATGGTCACAAGGACAGTTATTCCAGCAGAGGATGTGGAGGGTCAGACAGCAAGATTTCATACCCCAGTGACACAAAGGTGGCACATCTCTTACTTGTACCCTTCTGGGCTTTAGAAAGTTGAAGGAAAAAAGGAAAAGATGAGTTGGGGTGGGGAAGGTAATCTAATGCAGATAGAAATTTAGCTTATGAGCCTATGTAGGGGATGATGTAGACTTTAAGCTTCATGAGGGAAACCTGGTTTCAGTTTCTTAGTTTTAAGCATACTTGGGCAAGTTTTATAGTTCTAAATATGCCTGTTCTTCATATATAAAATGGTGATATCAGTGTTTTCCTGGCTTGGAGAATAAATATACTGAAGCCTAAAGACAGTATTTTCTAAGGACACCAGGTCAGTGCAGTGTGCAGGGCTTGATTAAACTGTGCCTTCTCTTTCACTGAGAAAGGAAAATTAATCTTTTACTGGGGGGGTAGAGGGTGGATTTATGGAAGAGAAAGTATGTTTTCATTGATTTTCATAGGATAAAATCCTACTATTGTTAGGGAAGATTTGCCTGGCAGTGTGCTAGTCCCTTTTTAGGAGATGCTAAGGGCAATCTCAGAGAGCATGGCTGCATTTTTCAGCATCTGTTTCACGAGAGATGCTGTTGTTGTGAAGGGACTGATTTCATGTCCTGAAATGGGCAGCAAAATGCACTGACCATAAACCATAAAGTCACTCAGATCTCAAAGTTTGTGTCTTGAGCACACAGTATCTATAGCCCCCGCTGTCCATTTCTGTATAATATTGATCATTTTAGAACAGGTAATATTTCCATTCAGATTGGCCAGTACTCTGCTTTATGATTGCAGAGGAGAATCCATGAAATTGAAATGAGACCAGCATGGGATTGATTTTCTTATATCTGTCTTACTTTATCAAGACTTGAGCTGAAATATTCAAATATCATGGTTTTTTCAGATTCATTCCTTTGACTACAGAATATATTTATCATATCTCCCAGAGAAATGAATAATACCATGAGAAGCTATTTAATCATGAGCATGGAGATTGCTCTGCAGATTGCGGTGCTCTGACAGGGCCAGTCAACATGGAATAAGAAAAATAATGCTGGGAAACAAGGTATCAAATTCATGGTTACTTGCAAAGCAGTAAGCGTAGCCTGTACTTTCTAAACAACACAAACAGAATGTAGTGAGAGAAGTAACACCATCTGTTCTTATTAACACCAGTTAGAAATACAAAATTGAAAATTTAACTTATAGTTCTTTGTAATGTCTGATACCTCTCACGTTACCAATATGGGGATCTAGCCTTGTTGAGGAGACTGGAATTAAGAATATTTTGAAGGAGACTGAGCTTTTTAATCCTCTTTTACTTTTAAAGTACTGAGCATATATTCAGTTGAGTATGTTCAGGCTATGAAACTTGATAGACAGTCATAGTCAGTCAGCTCCAAACCTCTAAAAACTTGATATCTTGAGCCTATTCGGTGTTTTAGCAGTTCTTGGTATAGCTGCACAATGTGTCTTGTTTTGCTGCCAGATAAAATCAAGCTGGTAAGAGCTGAACTTGTGAAGGTGTAGTGTGTCTATGTGTGTTCCAGTGTGGCAACATTAACACAGTTGTTATGAGGCATATTTCTTTCACACAGACATGGCCTGAGGCTACCAGCCTTTAGCTGACAATGTGAGGACTCCTGTGCAAAACAGGAGTTTTACTGAAAAAATGGTGCTTTTTAGGAGCCACTTAAAGACATGGGGGAAGTGAGAAATCAAGTGTGACAGTATGGCTGCACACCTCAGCAGGATACACTGCTCCCAGGGACAGCAACAGGACTTTGGTGCTCAGTGGGACATCTCTGTGTTACAAAGACTGTCTGTGGTCTGGTTATGTACAAATTCTATCTGGTTGGCACATCTTTCAAGGGACATCTTTCTAAATGAAATATCTGCCTGCTGTTGTTCACTTGGCATCACCAGAAGAGTGTATGAATGTGTGGAGGCCACCAGTTTTGTGGGCTTAAATATTTTTGCCTTATCCAGTGGCTGAGTACAGGTTTGTACCAAGAGAGTTTAGCTGCAAAGCAAAGCTTGGATTGGAGCACAGCTCTCAGTTCAGGCAGCATAGACTTATCTCCATTAGTGAAATAACATGGTTTGCTCTGGCTCATTGTGTGTATACTTTGTAAGCTTAAATCACATTTTAATGACTCTAAATAAGAGTCTTTCTCTTCTCACATCATGACTGATAAGAAAAATTTCAATAAACTGACAAGGGAGTTTCTTCTCCTTTTGCATGAAAAACCTTCAGCTGAGGAGATGTATTTAAAATTCTCGACTGGGTTCAGCTGTTTGGAAGAATCCAATGTGTATAAGAGACTTTTGGCAGCTGAATATGCATTCACAGAAGCCAATGTAAGAAATGCAAGAACATGAATGTGAAGAGGAACAACTGCAAGGAGGAGTTAAGCATCTTCAACAGCACTTCTGCAGCAACCACTTTCTCTCTAAAACAAAAAAACCATCTGAGTGGCATGGTCTGAATAACTTTTTTATAAAGAAGTTGTGGGTTATTTCAAGAATTTGTTGGACTTTACCAAAATTTTAAGTCTTAACTAATGATACTCAGAACATAGTTTTGAAATGTTGTTACTGTTTTTGGAGTACAAATCAGACACAGGCACCAGCCAGCAGAGATGATGAGGTTGGTACCAAGGATCCAGTTTTCAGGCAGTTGTATTTTTCTGTAGAGGAGTGTTTACAGTTTCTTGGCATTAGCAGGTGGATAAAGAAAATGGCTGAGGCAGCGAGGTGGGGTTTTTTTAACCAGACTTCATTTTTGGATATAGAGAATGTCTAAAAAATTTCATCCCCGTGCCTAAAAAAAAATGATGCTTAAAAGAAATGTGATATGTAAGTCAAATGGGTAGAGCTGTTCTGCTGGGTGGGGAGTAATACAACACAGGCTTTTCAAGTTCACTTGAATTCTAAACGGCTGTTTGGCTTGGGCTTGGATAGGACATTTGTATTTGTTATTTCTACCTTTGGATATGGGAGTTTCCAGTCCTTATTGTAAGAAAGAGAAACACACATGTGCACAGAACGTGGTTCAGTTACCTTTTTTGAAACTATTTTTCTTATTATCACTCTGAATCCAGAAGAATAAATCATATTGTCAAGGGGCAAGTTAGATAAAAATTAGGCCATTCTGAAAGGGAGAGAATGAAAAGCACACAATTCTTAATCAACCTTTTGGCTCACATATATTCCTGCAAATATTCATTCATTATCACGGTTAATAGTTGCTCAAATTAATGATATTCAACATAAACAGTTCAGGAAAAGATTGGGTTAAACTTAGCAAAGTGTTTATTACAAATAATAGTATCTCTAATTTCAGATGTGTAGAAATTGTTTCCAAACATAACAGTCACTGCCAGAGACTGCTGAGGTACTTATTCACATTTAATATATATTTTTCAAGATGAAGCAGCGTGATAAGTTATAAAATCACAGCTTTATATATTTTTAAAAAGAAATATTAGCATTTATAAAACACAGCAGTAAATTCTAACTAAATATGCTGTAATGAAATTAAAAATAAAAATCAACCTCAGGATTCAGATGTGAAGTAGTCTTTAAAAAAAACTACTTCCGAAGCTGTTCATGCATACACAATCTCCTACTGGAGTTCATAATTATGCAATAAGCCCTGCTGCTGCTTCTGAGTTTCTTCTGTGCACATTATGAAAAGAAAATATATGAGATTTAGACAGGCACATAGTCAGAGATTTACCCAGCATGGGAGTAGGAGCTGAGTGCACAGGTGCTTTTATGGAAAAAAATATTTCCAGTTTTGAAAATGTAACACAGGAAGCAAAATTATGGCACTTGCAATTAAGGTAACATTTATAGATATTCTGCTATTAAATGAGAGATTCAGCAAATAATTTGTCTTATTTGGATTGTATTTTAAAATACTTACTGAAACTGTTGAAAAGTACTTATTGGTAGGACAAAATCCATTAATGTGATGTATTTTTATGGCCCATTGTAACACATCTTACAATGATATTAGGAAAAAGCTCAGAAAATTTTTTTATATTGGACCTTGATCCAAGGACTATTTAAATAACAAAGATTGATTAGTCATTTGATAGGACTGTGGTTTTTATACTTTAATTTCCGTCATCAACCCAGAAATTATTAAAAGCTCTAAAAATATTATTTCACACATTTGAATTGTTACTTATTTAAATGGAAGAGCTGCCGCTATAACAATCCCTCGAGAAGAATCATACTTGTAATAAATATAGTGCTTATATAAGGTTGCTAAATTGATTATACTGCTAATACCTGGTAGCTATTCTATGTCCTCCAACAAAGAATCCTTGGAAAAAGAGCCCAAGTTAAAAGTGACCATCTCTTTTTAATTTGGTGCTCACCTGGCTGTGCTTCAAGATAAAACCCTTTAAAAAAGGTCATCTACAGGAAATGTTCAGATTGCTGAGGAGGATATCTGTGCTACTTATGCAATCTGAAAAAGATTGGTTTGAAGTATAATTGATTTTATTTTTTAAAATGACAAAACCTTGAAGTAATATATGGGAACACGTTATCAGAAAAAGGAAATCAGATGTAAGGGAGCATTGAGCAGATTTTTAATTTATTTTATCTTTATTTAAAAAGTGCTATACTTCATTGGTGGGCTCAGTAGACATTCCATGAAGAAAAAGGTTGCTAAAAAGTTCTTCCATGTTCAGTTCTTGCTGTAGTAAGACAGCACAGCAGTGAAAAGGATCTTAATGTTTTTAAAATCTCAAGAGAAACTCAAGATATAGGACAGGAGAAACATGAAAACTGCTGGATTTTTGCTTCCAATCCAGCGTAACCTGCAAGGTCCAGATTATGCAGAATCCCAGCCATCCTTGATGCTCATTTTCCATTCTCCTCCTCACCACTTACACTCTGTCTTCACAAAGTTAGCTTGTCATTTTCTTGCTGAGGAATGACAAAGAAATGAAAATCATCAGTGCTGTTCATTTGAAGAAGTAGCTCGTTGGTTTTTGGTTTTTCCTTGTGACAGTTGTTAGGTCAGTGTAGGTGACAGACACCGTGTGGTGAATGCAGGCCATGCTTAGACCAGTCATGTTTCCCAGCTACTATTTTAAGTACCCTTTTTGTTCTTGGGTTTATTCACGTTTTAGTCAGAGATGTATGACAGCTTAATGCAATTTTTAATGTCAAAGCACTAATATTGTTTATTGAGTTTTCATTCCCAGTCTAATACCTTACTTGAACAAATCTGTGGGGATTTCATTTGAAAAAGGAGACTGCCCCGAAGAGCAGCTATAGAAACATCTTTTGTGATCACATTTGAAAGTGGCAGAAAATACTGTATTCTCTTATATTCTTTAAATTAAAACTTAAAAATTCTAACCTCTGAGGTGCTGCATTCCAGAGCTGGGATTTGCTCTGACACAGCTCTCCAAAAGTATCCCCTGCTCACAGGTTTCTGGTTTTAACATTGTACAGCTGTGCATGAAATTTGCAGGGTAATTTGGTTCCTGTTCATCTCTGGTTTGATTTACTTTGCACATTTCTGTTAATGTTATCTCAATTTTCAGATCTTCTGCATTAATTTTTGAGTTCCCTTACTTATTTCTTCAGTTGAATGAGTCTGTGAATACCTTTTCATTTGTTGTTGTTTCTTGTTTCCAGTCCATCATATTTCCAAAAGTCATCCGTTTGAAGCTCATGCTTAAGAGCCTTGCCTGGATTGAAAAAGTGGTAATTGCAAAGATGCCAAGGTTCTTGCATGTCCCCAGGAACTTCTGTGGTATTGTCATGTGTTTGTTCTGGGGGGAGCTTGTTTGTCAGTCTTCAGCATCGCTTACTTCATGTGCCTTGTGGGGATCAGCCACTTGCAAGGGATAACCAGTGATTCAGACAGGCTTAAGATGTAATTTGGTATGGTTTGATGGTTATTGCTAGGCTATAAGCATTTTCCTTTTAAGGCTCCTGGAGCAGAGATGAGATGTTCTACCTGGTTTCAGTTGAGCAAGATTGCTGTGCTAAATACAGGTTGGCCTTCACCTGAAGGGTCATAGTAATTGTCAATGTGTCAATGTAGGTGACACCCTGGCCTGAGTTAGTCCATCCTGTTTGGCTGTTGACACTCCTGCTGCCATGGCCCAGGCCAGCTGCCCTCACCCCTGTTCAGGGAGGGCACAGGGAGGTGCCAGTCCCGACAGGCAGCTCTGACAGAGCTCAGCAGTAGGAACCCATGATGTGTGTGCTGGAGAGCACAGGCCCTTTTATGTGCTGGATACCCACAGACTGAGCAAGGGTTGGGACACACAACAAGATTTGGGCTCCCAAAGTGTGACAGTTTTGTCTTATAAATGGTTTTCGGGCTTATCCCCAGTCCAGAGACTTGGGATTGTCACAGGATGTGTGTGATCTAGCTTGAATTTATGTCCTCCTTCTTTTTTGGTGGAAAGTAGACAATAGTGAGATTGGAGAAAGCTGAAAATAATTCAAAGTGTTTGTCTCTTAGGGCCAAAGTCCTTCTGCCCTTTTAACCTCCCAGCAACAGGCGTGGTAGATGTGGGCTTTGTCTGAGCTGGCTGCATACCAGAGACCCCAGGTGCCAACCAAAGGGTCTAAAGTACTGGAGAGCTGGAAGGGCAATAATTTTTTTATTATTATTTTTTTTCCCCACAAGAGACTCAGCATAGGAGGGTGTCTGAATTAGGCCTTGCTGACTGAAAGCAATTCTTGGGAATTCATGGGGGACTACTCTTCCATTTAATAAGATATTTTTTTTACTTACAAGTAGGCTGCTGTTTTGTAAAGCTCATTACAGTTTGTTATTTTCAGAAAATGGGTTCAATCATGATGCAATTTGGATAACTAAGTTGAAGACTGTCATCCTAAAGTATATGATGTAGCTATTAAACAAAATAAGTGTGCACTTAAGGAATTGCTTTTTGATGTGTTGTTTGTTCCTTCTCTGATTGTTCTTCTGATGACTTGAGTGGAATTTTGGTAATTGGTTTTTGGGAACATTGGAATGGTTTGAATCTGAACACATATCCAGCCCAAATTCGCCCCTATCTGTCAGTTGTATTTTGGCAGCAGACACTTCCAGCAACACAGATGTGTCTTAAAAAATTAATGTATGTATATGTATTTCACCTGTACCAAGGTTTGCTTGCACATGGTCACCTCAAAACCTCTGTACTTTAATAATTTAGGGGAACCTCTGTGCATTGTTAAATAGTGGCATGAGTTATGCTAGTTGTGAAAAGTTGTATGCAACTAATCCCACCAGTTCTTCATCTTAGTAAACAGTTTTCTCCAAATTAGGTTGGTTACTTGCTGCACTTGTTACTGGCTCCAACCATCAGTTGGCATCTAAGCATTAATTTCAGCATTTCTAAAATTATGAGTTTATCCTGTATGTATCTGTGTGTGGAAGTTCATAGAAATGAATTGCATACAGACTCATTTTTTCTCCATTTAGAGAAACAACAGACTTACAGAATTTTGCTCAAATACAACATTCCTTCCCCCCTTTCTGAAAAAAAAATGTCTGAAAGGAAAAAAAAAATATGCACTAACCATGAAAATTCAAGTATGATAATTTTTAAAGTTATCATCAGCTAAGTTTAACTATTAACTTGAGGTTGCAAGTCATGCACAAAAATGAAGTGCTTACTCAAATTAAATTATTGAGGCAGTGCAGCATTCATGATAAAAAAACTGAGCTGTGTTTAGGTTTAAGTCTTGACCTCTCCCAGCAGGAGGAGTCAGAGAAGTATGTTATGATAATACTTCATCTCTGTAGTTTTTGGATTGTGTAGTAGGATGGATTTTCCAGCAGAGGGAGAAGCATACTGCATTATTGGGAACTGAGCTATAATTTTTGCAACTCCAATGAAAACTCCTATTACTTTGCTTAGAAGACACACTTATTTGTTCTGACTGCTGTTCTTTTGAAATGTCAATGTATCTTTCTGCCAAATTTGTTATCAGTAGTTTTTATATAATCATAGTTTTGGTATTTTTTAAAACACAATCAAATAGCTAAGTGCCTGTTTTATAGGCACTTTTTTCCCCCCATCCATAGTAGTCTGGCCTAATGAGTTACACTTGTCATTAATTGTAGCAATAGCTGTTCCTCTGTTGTTAATTAAACTATGTTAAAATATGCTTTAAGTGACATGTGTGATAACATTCTTTGTCTAGTCATTGTCAGGGTAATCTGTGTATAACAGCTGTAAAAACCAGAAACAACTAAAATCAGAGTTCTCTGTGTTAGAACAGGGTGTTATTTGAAGAGAAATGTGGGTGAAGAGTACAGCATATTCCAGATAAAGAGCAAGTCCCTTGATGGGCCAAACTCAATGTATGTGTTTTGTCACTACTGTTCTTCCTTCACTGGCCTCAGATCTGTTCTCTTCCTTGGTCCTTGCTCAGTAAAGCACTTCAGCCCTGTGCTGAGTGTTGCTGATGATTAGTGATTTGTTGGCAATGTGTGGTTTAAAGTCTTTGCTTTAGTCTCTGGAGCTACTGTAAGAAGTCTTTTAGGTGTTCTTTTATGAGAAAGAGTACTGTCATCCCCAAAGACTTTTCAGCAATAGAACATTTTGTTGCAGAACATGATAAATTTTGATCACTGCTGTCTCAGCAATTTCAGCTTTGTTTTAAGAGGCAGTCAGAGAGAGAGGGGGTGGTGGAGGTTGTTTAAGCTTTAGTGGGGCCACTTTTACTGTCTATAACAAAATTAACCAATATGGAAATAATTATTCAGCAATAACTACATCCTCTGTCCTTCTGGTGAGAGTGGCCATGTTCAGCAGTGAAACGAATGGCTCTGGGAATATTACTGGATAACTCGTCCTCGGAGAACAATTCATGTAACACTGTCAAATTACACAATGTCAGTGCAAGGTATTGAAGAACACATTACAATGACAAATTAGAAGTGCAAGGTCCTTTGAATAATGTAGTTCCTGTGAAGGTGGAAACTCATTTCAGAGGAGCTCTTGGGATTCACAGGCTATCTGGGATTTATGAATATGGCAGATATTTTGCTTTTCAGGTCTGGGGGAGGGGGCACTGTAGCTCTGTAGTGAGGCTCTTGTTTATATCAGATGAATTTGCTTGTTCCTAAAAAATGGCAATACATGCCACTGCCTCCCTTCTATTGGGAATTTACATATAACAACTGTTTAGGTAATTCCAGGCCTTTGCAGAGTTATTGCCTTCTTTTGCTGACACTGAGTGTAGTAGCACTGAGAGGTTTTGGATCTCTGTGAGAGAACACTGAAAACTTTCCTAACCAAATTGTACTGAGGGCTGGGATTGCACCAAATAAGATAAAAATCTGGATACATAAAAGGATTTGGGAGCCCAGTCCAGAATTACAGTCCTTAAAAAAAAAAAATATCTCATTTGCTTCCCAAGCTTGGAACAGTCGTCAGAAGCCCAGAGACATGAAATTCTTCTCAGTAATGTTTCTTAAGCATCCTTGGTCATGTTTTTAGTTCAGGGTTCTTGATAAAAGAAAGCAATCTGGTGCCTACTCCTAGTGGCTTGCCATCATTTGGGCCTTTTGAGCCTTATATTCTCAGATTATACCTAGCAGATCATGCTTCTTAGTGTTTCAAAATATTTTCCAGGATGATAATTTCCCTAGTGAGTTAGCATTTGCTATACACACACAGTAAGCTAGGAAGAAACTATAGTGCAAGGATTCAACAATAATCCTGATTTTTCAGAAGGTGGAAGTTTAGGCTGTTAGTATCTGCAATATGATGAAGCTTTGGACAGTACAAAGACCAAGATGTCTATGGTTAGGCAGCTTTTTAATCTGGAGAAGTACTCTTTGTCTGTTCCTTTCTCAAAGATGATGTATCATTGAATATTGTGAATTTAAGTTTTTACTAGCAAGTTTAAGGATTTTTCCTGAAATGTTCGAGTGGTTTTATGAAGGCTTTTTTTCTTAGAAGTCTTCTGAAGTTTGGGACAGAGTGGTTTTCTCAGTGATTTAGATGTGTGCAGAGCAGTATGTTTTCTTTTTAGAGACCAGGTGGTTAGTGGTTGGTTTGTTTGTTTGTTTTTGTTGGTGTTTTTTTTGTTTTGTTTTTTGTTTGGTTGGGGTTTTTTTCCCCTTTTAAAGCCTGATTTCATGGTAATGAGCATGGATGTGCTTTAGCAACATACATGTACCTCTATCAGCAAAACTGAATGAAACTTGGAACTTCAGCTCTTCACCACTGAAAGCAGGTGAAATGGCAAATTGCTTGTGATGGTATTACAAAGCTGTAATTCTGCTGTGGTTCACTTCACAACTGACCTGGAGCATCAGAAGATTTATCCTATCATGATCTGGGTTCTAGGTTGATTGCAAAACCTAAAAATAGGCCAACTTGCATGATTTCTTGCTTTAATATAAATATTTCATGAAGAGTAGATTTGGTTCAGTGGTCAGCAAATGGTTTGATAAACAGTGGGTGCATTTTTACATTGGTGGGTTCATTGCTGTGACGTCTGCAGTGCTATTTGAAAAGGCAAGATTATTTGCTGAAAGCTGCCTGTGAATTTTTAAGTGCTTATGTTTTAACAATCTAAGGATATCAAAGAACTCTCCACTTTCATTTCTTGGTAGTCCTGTGAGCAAAGATGCAAGAGCCTCTACCAGCCACACATCTCTGCTGAACTGAGTAGTTCCCAGTGACCCTTACTCGGCAGCAATGAGGTTGTCACTTTACTCCTTTGGAGAGCTGGCAGCAATATCACTGAAGCAGCAGCAGGATGCCTTGGCCAAACCACACACCTCAGTGTGAAGAGTCCTCTGGCCTTCTCCTTTCCCCATGGGCAAAGGGACGCTGAACAGCATGGCACTGTTGAGCTCTATTTTATAAATGGACCGAGTGAGGGTTAGACTATGCTGGAGAAGTCTTAAACAGAAACACGTAGGCACAGAATCCTGAGACCTGCCCCAGATATTACCCCAGCAAGGAGGTGCAGTCAAGCAGGATACTTGCTCTGACTTGTCTCAGTGTAAGGTTCCAGTGGCAGCTCAGTGTCTCTCTATAACTGTGTTTCCTTGCACACCCTGTTTCAATGAGGTCACAGGTGTCTGCACAGCAGCTCTGTACCTTCCTCCAGGTTTTTCAGTATGCAGGTGTCAGCACAGACTGCTGATCACATATCTTGCTGGTAGCAATGGTGCAACATTCCAGCAATTTCAGGTATTCTGTCTCTTGTTAACCCCCAAGTCCTACCATGGCCCATTATACTCAATTTTAGCTGTGTTGTCCTACTGGCCATGGCTCGTTACTCTCAAGGCCTCTTTGCATTGTCCTGTCATTCATGGATCAGTCAGTAAATCAACTCTGTGCAGGCAAAGCTGCTGTGACACCCTTTGTCAAACAATGGTAATGCTCAGGCTGTGTGTAGTTGTAAGTAGAGGCTTGTAGTTCTTTGGGCTACATTTATTTTCACTTGAAGGTACCAGCTTGAATTCTGTTGGCCAGACTAGATCTTCAAAAATTAAAGTAACATCTATGTAGATGTTATTGAAGTAATTGTAGGAAATACTGCTTATAAATCTCAGCAATAGAAACTATATTTAGGTAGAAATGATATGTAAATCAGATTTGTAATAAGATGAGGAAAAGGTAGGAAAACCTAAGAATTTATTTTAGTTTAGCACCAGACCAGCAATATCGAAAGGTCAATGGGAGGATGTTTATAATAACAAAATGCCTTTCTCTTTGAATTCTTGACAGTATTTGCTAACTTATTTCAGAAAAAAAACCTGGATTATTTTATGTCATGAAACAGCTCAATGAATTCTAAGGACAGTATCATCCTCAGTGTGTGGGCAGCTCATATGATTGATAAAAGAAGTTGAACAGCTTTTTGGATTCTGTGTTACAACATTGACTTGCAATGTTCATTTGTGGAAAGCAGAGGTTTTTGTCAGTGGACAAGTGTAAAATTAAAATATACAAAATTGCCTTACTCAACAAAAATGTTTTGTTTTATTTAATTAAATTGTGGAACCCTGTTTAAAATACTAGATCAACTGAAATATTTGACATAGTATTTTCATTCTTAGGCCACGCAGAATATTTTTCCTCCTTTGGCCAAAACTATTTGGTCTATTCACAAATAGTTTTGATTGACTTAAAACTGGCTTTTACCAGTGACTCTTTTCCTTTGTGCGGTGAGGTATTTTCTGATTTCACTCAACCTGCTCAGCAAAAGGATAGACTCATGCAGAGTCAAGCTTGGCCTAAATGCTGTTTGGCAAGGCAGTTCCCTTTAGGATCAGTCTGCACTACTGAAAATTTAAAGGGAAAGTGAAACAAAAGGTGAAAAGAGTGAAATACCAATCATGCTAGGGAAAACAGGAGGAAAGGAGGGAAGGAAGTAAAGGGGAGATGCACTTTTTAGCAGCCTTAGTGCTGACTTAAATATTTGGTAGGCATTGCCAGGAAGCAGAAGTGGCCTGAATGCCTTGGTAATACTCAAAGAAGATAGATAGTCCTGCCTCTCTGAACTCCTTCTCTTTTCTTCTCTAACCTCCAAGCTTTTATTTAAGCCCAGTAACTCCTGCCAGGGCTTGCTGAGCTCACCATTTGATCTCATATTCTCTCTCCCTCTCTTCCATTACAGCACAGCTTCACTAAACCTGGAATAAAATCTTGTTTCATCTGTGCTGCATATGGTGGCAGGCATGGCAAGAACTGATTGTGTGGAAAGGTGTGAGTGTCATTTCCTTACCCTGGTGTGCTGTTCAAGTGAGGAATACTGGGGTCATGGTAAAGCTTTGTTATTCTTTGTCAGGCATTACCTGGTTTCCTCTGAATTTCCAATATGTTGTTGTTACTGGTATTACAACTGTTATCATTCAGTTAATTTCTTTAGTGTTACTAATACATTACTGTATCCAGATTTACAGTTGTAGCTGGGAATGTTTCTGGGCTTTCATTTTGAAAATCTGCTTTTATATGCTTGGTTTTGCTGCTTTCCTTTCTTGCACAATATAGAACAATCTGCAGCTATTTCTGCCTAGAGTCACACTGACTGCCAACCAATTAAACTCTGGCAGCTTTATTCTAGTTAGCATCTGTATGTGTTGTCATGTTTCATGTACTTCATCTGTACATCTAAATCTGTATTGTAGTCTGACCTAGAATTTTCTTAGGTATTTTGGCTGTTTTATACGTGGAGATACAATTTCCAGCTTGATCTGCTGTGAGATACAGTACCTGGCATTTGCATTTTGAAGTCTTGGCTAAAAAGGCATAATGAACATTTAGCCAAATGTCCACCAGTCACATCAGATACTGCTCCAGAGAGGTTACATGTAGCCTTTGCTTTCTCTCTTATCAGGAGACACAAAGACCTCTGACACTGCCAGACTGTCTGACTGCCAGCTGGCAGTGCAGTCCTATCACCTCAATTCGAGTGAGCTTCAGTGTGCTTTATTAATGCTTTGTGCCTTCCCTTCTCTGTGTCTGTTATGTGTCTGATTTCACACACTGCAGAGAGGAAATGCACCCACAGGCACCTCCTTCTAAAAATGCACATGATGTAGTAATTCTGTAAATAATCCCAGGAACAGTTTTCCCCTTTACTGATCTCCCTTCCTGCTCTCCCAGAGGGAAAGTGAAGGGAACACTTGCAGAATGGGGAAATGCTCATGTTTCCTGTGGTCAATGTGGCTGGACAGAAGGGGCTGCCACCCTGGGCTGAGAGATGGGAGTAAAAGAAGGCATTTTGTGGGCTGTCCCTGGCTAGAACTAGTAGTCCCCTGCTCCCTCTGGAGAAAAACAAGGCCTGGATGAGGGCAGTAAGGTCAATCAGGACTGGAGGACTTCACAAGGTCCATGTTATTTTATTTAGACCTAATCTTCTGTTCTTGTGTGCTGAGTGATCCTTGAGAGGACTGCATACAGACTGCAAAGGACTTGTTCCAGGTGCTATTGCTAAACAGTTAAACAGCTTCTGGTCTGATTTGATGCATTTGTGGGTACTTGGAACTGAAAGAATCTAATTTGGTATATGTATAGCTGGGGTGACTGCAATTTGTATTAATTTATCTGAATTATTTTAGATTACAGCTGTGTGGCAGCACAGAGCTCAAGGCAGGCTACAGGCTCCTTAAGCACTTTAGTTGTCCATTTTCTTGCACTAATTCTGCACTTACACTCAGGCCCTTGGCAATTGCAGAAACTGAGCTCTAGGTACCTACCAAGCTACTACATGTGCTGGCTGGAGAAGCAGCTCTGTGCCAGCCAGAGATTTCCTCTGTGCTACAGGAATGCTCAGGGTTGAGAAGGCTGAGCACATTTCTAGCTGCTTTTTGCCATTTGTGTAGGGTAAAACTCTTGGAACTAAATTGAGACTTGTTCTCACGGGCTCTCATTGTTGCACTGTTGTGAGCAAAGCAGTTTTTCTTGGCTTAAATTCAGACTAGACAAGATTTTACAGTAAGGGAAAGGGAAGTTTTTCAATAGAATTGCTCGGTCATATTTTTAATGGGATATTTCACTCTTGCATATGGCTGAATAGGTATTAAAAGTTGGGAGGTAATAAAGTATGAATGAAGTAATTTTGGCTGCAAGAGCTATAGTAGGAGCAGGCTATCAAGCTGTATTTCCTGAGAAAAGGATTAACTTAATGAGAAAAGCCAGGAGTGATCTCAGTGGTTAAAAAGTGTTTGCTGGTGCAAAACTTTCTGTGTCAGTTACTCTTGCAAGTTTTCTCTCCTTAGGGTGCTGGTTTACCTCTGCACACAGCCTCTTTTTGCAGTTTCTTCATCCTTGGCTCACAAGCTGTGAGTATATTATACATGGGATAAAAGGAAGGAGATTTCAGATAAGTTTAAGATATGAGAAAATGTTTTGGGTTTTTTTCTGGTGTTTCCCTCACTGATCTAACACTTTGGTTAGTGAGTGAATTAGTACTAATCAGTTGTCTAGTGCATTAGTTACTATGTGAATATGATAAGATAAACTAATCTAATGTACATTTGAAATTGCAACTCTTGGGATTTAAGTTGAATCATCTCTGGTGTAATAACTTACTCCCTGGTACTTCTTGCAAAGTAAACTTGTTTCGTTTCCTATTTTTGAGAACGCCCACTCCTTGTTCAGCTGAGGGGAAATATCTCTGAATCAAACTGGATTGCTCTTTCCATGTTCTTCAGTTGGCATTTAAAGAAGAGAAGAGTAACAAATAATGAAGGGAGGAAAAAATGTGTAAGAAAGGTGAATAAAGAACATGAAAAACAAAGTTTACTTATGACAAATACATGAACTCTCTTCAGTTCGTCTCTCACTGGCTTCTCAGAAAGAACAGGACTCCTGGGGCCTTGATTTTTGTCTTGTGCTTCACAAGCTGGATGCTTAGCTAGTGTAAATCAGTATAGTGCTGCTGAAGACAGGAGATGTGGCTGAGAAACTACTCTGGGAGGAATTATTCTGATGCAAATGTGGTGTAAGAAAGATGGAAATGATGTGTGCCTTTATTAACTCAGGTTCTTGAACACAGGGATGGACAATAGACAAATAAAATCCTTAGTAGTGCCTTCAGCACTGCTTGGCCTGAAGGACAATCAAAGTGATCAAAAGAGCAGAAACATGGAAGAAGCAGGCAATGAATGGGGTAGAATCACTAAGCAAGAAACGCTTTGGTGAAGACACTCAATACCTTAAGGTAAATTACAGCCAATATAAAGGAGCCAGACCTTGGGAAAGCAGTGTTCTTAGTCCAGTGGTATTGTCTCTTTGAAGCAGCTGGTCTTTTGCTTATCCCAGAGCTTGTAATGTGATCTGCCTCTGTTGAAAAAATGTTCCCCATACAATTATGTATCACAAACCAATTTTCATATAACAAGATCTGCATTTCAAGTGCATCTGAAGGGCTAACTGTGCTGTTTGAATGTATTTAAATGATCCTTCATCTATAATTTATGTACATTGCTTGTGTCAGGTATGTATTGATTACCATTCTATTGGATGTCAGCTCTCTCTCTCCAGAGATGTGTGGAGCAAAGCAGGGAGCTGGTCCTCCTGTCAGAGCTCTATTAAGGTGTAATGATTTGCAGTCTTGCATAGCACAGGAGCTGTGTAAGGTCGTGGACTCTGGGACTAGAGCAGGCTGACCTGTGCAGGATGGAGTTTGGCCTCTCTGTGGAAACACTTGGCTGTTTCTTTTCCCATATGATGGGCATGCAGATCTGTAGGGGCATTTTGCTCCAGAAATTCAGTTGTGGTACATACCTATGTTACTCGAAGATTTTAAATGTGGGCATCTACTCCTTGGAGTTATAAGAGTGGAGGGTATACCCATATCTGCCTAGGCAGGTTTATGACCTGAATCATCACATCCTTTCCCTTTCCACTCCCCTTCCTTGGTTAGTCACAAAATGTGAGATTAACAGTCTTAGGTCGTTTCTTTTCCCTTCTTTTTTCTTCAGAGGCGGGAAAGGTTAAATGTCTTCAAGACATCATTTGTTTAAAAGCTTTTTTAAAGTTGCTTTAAATAGTTGTTACTGTTGATCCTTACTGTTACTACTGGTTCTTATTATGTGCAGTAACCTGCAGGGTTTAAATGAAAATCAGGGATCCAATGTGCAAACTTGTGTATAAACACAAGCAAACCTCAGCTGAGTAGCTTTAAAGAATTTACTATCTGGATGGAATGACAAATTGGCATTGTAGGCGCTCTTCCTGAAATGACACAAACCAGTTTGTTGCCAGCTGCTTATGATCAATGTGTCCACTCTAGAGCTGTGGTGGGTGACTGCAGTTACAGTTTTATTTTGAGGATGCATCACCTGAGGAACCAAGCTAAGCCTTGTGTGGCCCTGTGTGCCAAAACTGAAAGGAGGTATTATGATAGAAATTCTGGATGGATGTTTTACCATATCCCATTATACCAGGGACACAACAACTTTGGATGGCTTTTTTATCCTCTTTAGCCAAGCTAGAGGAATATCTCTGAACTCTGTGAAGCAGGTTTCTTTGGCAGTGAGAAGTTGTGCAGGTGATGCATCTTGCAGAGCTCAGCAGGACCTGTAACCCTGAGTGCAGAGCTGCCCTGGTGTTCCCTTGCAGGGTGGCCAAGTGCTGTACTGTGTTGTGAAGTGCTGCTTGGAGCATTCACGACTGGCCATCCATCCCATACAAACATACCCTGAGCTTCCTGCTCCTCGCTCCTGCGAGTCTGGTAGGAAACTTCTTGGACTCAGCTTGTCAAGGAAGAAAAGCAGGTCCTGTCAGGTGTTTGTGAGCACTTTCTGCCTTTCCACAGATGAATTTTTAGTATCTGTACTGCTGAGTCATGAAATGTGATAGCTCAGTACAATCAGAGCTAATTTTGTTTTGCCTCCAGTCTTTGACTGCCATCCTGAAAAGAAAGGTTGGATTAAAAGGATTTTTCAAAAACAAATTCAAAGGGAACAAATACCACTGATTAACTTAATAGGTGAATGCGCATCATTGCACTGTAGAATTATACCTCTAAATTGGATTCTCAGTGCTAGAAATCCAAGGGAAGGAGCTTGACAATGACAGATATTTTCTCTCTGTGATTTATTTGTAGACAATGAAGCAGGTGGTTTGTAGTTGGTTTTTTTTTGTTTTGTTTCTCGGATGGCTTTGTTGGGGGTTTTGTTGGCTTTTCTTTTTATTCTCTTCTTAAATGCCTAAGGAAAGTCTAGGTATTTTTATTAATTTTTATCCACTTGTTTATGCTTTAGATATTCAAAGTCAGACTGCTATTTAAAATGAATCAGTATAAGGGGGTGGGTGTAGGGAAAGTGGGGAAAATGCCTATTTTTCTTTGGTGCCATTTTTGCTGTTTCTGAGACTCACATCATTCCCTGCAGCACGGACTGGGTTTGTGTTCAAGTTCTTCTGCTGTCTCTGTCTTTCACACCAGGCAGCTGAGCTCATGCTCTGACTTTCCTGAGCCTATTTGAGAGCCCATCCAAGGATGCAGCATTTAAGTTTGCAAGTGTCAATCTGGGTGATTCTATGATTCTAACATATATTTTTTGTCAGAAGCATGATCTGAGTGTACATCGTGAAACCTTCACAGAAAAAGAGCTCTGACTTCTAAAATTTCTTCTCTTGGTGGCTTCCTAAGACAAAGGGATGCTAATTTCTGTGTTTCAGACAGCTTCTAGGCAGGAGGCAACAACTGCATGTCCCACATGTCCTGATACTGGCCCAGAAAACATTAAGTAAAGCAGAAAGACTTTTATAGAATTATGTACCAAGTTAAAATCTGACTTCTGGGCTTATGTTCTTTACTGCATCCAGCCCTCCATCTCCTGTAAACAGTGAATTATATGCACTGAAACATATTACAATTTCCTAATTTTCAGTACCTTAAAGACTACTGAATTATTTCAGAGAGAGATTGTCTCTACATCAAATAGTTGGGGTTTCTGTGTGTGTGTGTGTTATTTTTTTCTTTTTTTCCCCCTCCAGATATAACTGTAAATATCTGTATAAATTGATCGATGATATAGAAATTTGTGTTTCTGGTACCCTATACTGAAGTATCACTGTTTCTTACTGTGATCAACAAAACCTTTATTTCATGCCTGAAAAGTGCCTGGGACAACACATGAGAAATGCCAACAGAGTTCTAACTTGTTCAGAATTTGCCCTTGACTTTTTTGTTGTACATCGACAGGCAGTTTTCTCTGCTTCAGGGAACTCAAGCAAGTGGCTTGTAGAAATCAAAGTTAATTTTTTTTTCCCTTTCACACTAAGCTTTTGGGATAATATACCTTGTACTTGTGGAATCCAGTGAAGAATTTCCCTTTTTGCCACAGAAGTTTTATCTTCAGCCTACCTGAGCAAAGATGTATGTTGATAATTTCTGGTATTTCTGCACCAGTAAACACCCTAGTTAATGCTGCAAGCAGCCTTTTATTAAAGCCCTCTTTTTATACCATCAGCTACATATTTTAAAAATTCTGCTGTCTCAAAGCTGCCATCATTAGTCTCAGCTCAAATGTTTTCAGGAAGGTTTCAATTAAATGCAGTCAGCTATTATGCAAGTGGGAGGAGAATATAAAATTTCCATTACTTTTGTTTTGCACACAATCACTTGGAAATAGTTACTTCTGTACTTAAATTGTGATGAAGCATGATTTACACACACATAGCTGCTCATCCTTGAAAAGCTTAGGGTTGGATTTTCTTTCTTCCTATCACAATAATTAAAAACTAAACTAACCTAGAATCCTATTGACTTCTTTCTCCCCATTTTAGAAGCATTGTTATGGAATGGGAAATGGCTTGTTCTTTCTATTGTATGGGTGGATTACATTCCAGTGTATATAAATTTATTTTCTCATGGTATACTACTGAGTTGGTATTACTGGGACAGGAGATCATGTAACCTATTATGTCTTCCACGATTTCCCTTCATTTTTAATATGACATCAGTGTTGATAATGATAGTGGAGTATTCCATCTATCTGCTTTAAAATTAATAGTATTTACATTATTGAAGGTGGCAGGGTTTTTTTTTTAAGAAAGTGAGTTTGCAGTAAATATTAAACTCATTAATTTATCTTGAACATTTTTTGATGGTTTTAGTGTGTAATGTATACCTATATAACAAATACAGCTGTTTTTAAATCTGGCAATGTTTTCTATAGTGCCCAAAACTTCTGCTGCAAGAAGAGCATGGTAGTCAAATGAGGGAAGGGACCTCTGTGAATCTCTGCAACATATGACACACACCTTGCTCAGTGTAGTAATAAGCTGAGACCTTTCTTCAGATACTGAATGTAAAGCTGTTTGCAGAGCAGATCTTTTCCCCCTTCATCACCTGTCTGCCTTTTTCTTTGATTAATGTCATGGTCAGTCGGTATCTTCTGTGATGGCAATTTTTTTTACTAATCTGAGCATGGTCTTGCATTCAATTTTCGGTTCCTTAGACTCTCAAAAGTCTTTTAATTAGTTTCTGTCCTTGGGCTGATAAGTGACAGGAAATATTACCTATGTGTCCTTTCATCAGTGCCAGCAGTGTGTTTCCCCAGGACTTGCAGAAGGAATCTGCCAAGTGGCCAAAGCAGGATGGATAAATAGACAGATAGATAGAGAGATAGACAGTTGACTGCAAGTGTTTCTTCTTTTGCTTCAGAACTGCGAGAACCAATGCTGTTGGTAGTTTCATATGTGATTGCTGCTCTATTCCTCTTTTAGGGTTTCCTGATGAAATTTGACTCACAAAAATAAAATTATACTTCATTAATACATTTCAAAATATGATCTATGCCCTTCAAATGATACTTCATTTCAAGTACGTCTAAACAGAAAGTGTTTTCCAGAAGCAGTGCATTTCTGCAGGTCAGACAGTCCCCAGCTCCACTGCTGAAATTGCTCCCACATGCTGGGACTGGAGCAGGTGTTTCTCTCTTCACTCAGAGCCACCCACTTGACATCTGATTTCCAGATGCTCTAAAATGGTACCTTGTAACAGTTTATTTTGTGCAGTCCTGCTTATCTTATCTTATTCTTGTCTTTTGTTCACTGTTTTCAGGACATATATTAGTCTCCTCTCACAAAAAAAGAAAAAAATAAGAGGGTTGGATTTGAAATGAGCTCATGCAACTTTTTAGGTATTATAGGATGTTATAAGATGTATATGACCAAGTTTACATCAGGCTGCAACTTTTGAAGCCTATTTTTGTGGCTACAAATAATTATACTCGTGGGGTGGGCATCTCAGCAGTGCTTATCTACAAGCTTTTAATTTCATCTGTCTGATTAGCACTGTTTATTTTTTCTCTTGACACCCTGTTACTTTTCTAGCTTTCACCTGTGTTTGTCTTCTCATATGTCCCTAATTTCTCTTGATTTTCTTGACATCTACAGCAGGTGTCTTTGGCCTGAGTGCTCCTCCACACCTGCTACCTTCTTGCTGACTCCCTTTCAATACGTATCTCAACTGATATATCGGCAGGGGAGAAAAGTAATTGTTTATACATTGTGTGAAAAGTTGTTGTGATTTTTTTATACAAGCTAATCTTCCAGTGGAAAAAGAATATATTCCTTTCCTCACCTCATTTTCACTGGTTTTTTTCTTTTTTTTTTTTCTGTGTGCATGAGAAGAACCCTCCAACACTTGCCATTCTTATCCTACGAAATAAATGGGCAATGACCAGTGAGAAATGAGAGAAGATGCTGAGAAAGACTTACTTTCTTCTACAGGAATGAAATGTCAGTATTACTTTGTTTTGCCTTTTCTTGTTTAAGAGATAAAATGTAAAACATACAGGTTTTTGAAATGCCTTTTTCCTTGTATTGCAGTAAGTGAAGAAACAAAAACCTGAGGCACTGGTTTTCTATCTGCTTCACCAAAAATAGACAATACGATCATGTAACACAGGGAGGGTTACTATACTAGCCTGAGATTCTGAACATACAGTTGTTTCTCTGTGAAACAAGAAGACATCAAAAGAAAGTTACTGCTTGTTCTGGACATGGTAGTGATGTTGTTGTGTCAGTGATGGCCTAGGATTTAAGAATTGCAGTGTTCATAGGGACAGATAAAGTCTTCTGTGAGATCAGCTGGAATATTTTCCCTGTGCATCTGCCTCTCATGGCTGATCTAATAACAGGTAGCTTGTTATTACAAGTCTCTAGACTTATGCCTTTTTCCAGGTTGGTTTTTTTCCATCAAATTCCTTTATCCCTGGATTCAACATGTCATGAACCCTTTCTCTTAGAGGAGTGTTTTTCAGAGAAAGAGCAATTATGACTCCCATTGATTTCAGTGAAAACTGTGTCTGTCCATCACCTCTGCAAAGCAGTTTTGTCCCTTCTGTCCCAGGCTGATCACTCGGGAGCCTAAACCTTGTTCTCCTCAGTTTGAGAAGAATTATGACATTCCTTTCAATGGGAAAGCTTCCATCTCAGAGGAATTTCACATACCACCCCACTTGCCCACCCCTTGGGATACTCTCAAGCTCGAACAGAGAACAGGGACAGTCAGTTCCAAGGTAAACTTGATCTGAAGTTAGTTGTAATGACAGATTTATATGAATAATTTAATTTCTTTTCAGTTTAGGAGTTTTGACTTTTGGGGCCTTTGGCTTTGGGGACCATGTGTTTGTTTGTAGCTGGGGTATATAAAAATAACTGGAATCACAAAAAAATTTTTTTTACTTAAAAAAATTTGCTTTTACATTCTAGTCACTTGGGTTTTTTGTCTACTGAAGCCTGCAAGAGTCCTTTGAATACTAAATCTCTAATCTGTGCCCAATGCCTTTTATTTCAAAGTTAGCAGACATATGGGATAGTAGTTTCAACAATCAATGATGAGGGAGAATCATTAAAGATCTGTTCCTAGGGAAGTATTTCATGGTACATAGAGTTTTCTTTAAAAGGAAAGAGAGAGAGAGAGAGAGAGAGAGAGGCTATAGTTTTAGAAAAAGTCAACCTCTCCTCCCCAAACCAAAGCTGGGAAGGGGGAGATGGGCATCTTTTATTTTTATCTGACACAGACGTCCCTGGAAACCTTGTTACAGAGTTTTTTGAGTTCCCTATTTTCTCACAACGAACATTTTGATTCACAACAATAGACGTACAACCAGTACAGCAGGAGAGAGAAATAAGGTGTGGGAAATATATCCTTTATAACAGTGTTGTGGTTTGAGCAACGTATCTGACTGGTACCCATGTGCTAAATAAACAGTTTGTTTCCTAGATGTTTACAAAGAAGTAACATGGCTGATTTATTTTGTGAAGCCATGGTAGTTGCTCTACCTTGTCATCAGAGTCCTCATGGGCATGCAATATTAGGTCATGAATGAAGAATGTTTTCTGATGGGCCTTCAAGTAAAACATAACAAACAAGAAAACCAGCAGTGTGTGATTTGCACTCCTGGAAGGTCTAAACTCTGTGAGATGTCATTTAAAAATATTTCCTATTTTCTCTTACTTAGTCTCAATACGTTCAGGCTCAGCTAAACGAAGAACTAAATTAAAACTGTCATTTCAGCTCATAAATAACAGATGTCTCACCCAGTTAATTATTTATGGTCTTGAATCTTTCAAAAATGAAAATGGCTATACACATTTTTAATGTAGTTCTTGGTAATTTGCTGCATGAATGATAAGATTGCAGATAATCCCAGCACACAAACATGAAAAATAAAACTTTGACTGACTCGCTTATCTTATGTGACTGCTTCTTCGATCCCCTGTGACTTTTTTTAAATTAAAATTTAAGTGAAATCTAATCACAACAAAATGATGTTCATACACTTGCATTAATAATTTATCTGCTAGAGATCACAGTGAAGGTAGTATGGACATTAGAGATTCATTTGCTGCCTGAAAATCAATGCTTTCTCTTTTTGCTAAGATTTATCTTTTCATCTGTGTGAACTGTGTTTGGATAGATCACAAGTCTGAAATAACAACTGTGAAAGAAATTAAGACTGTGCTGACATTAAGAAACCACCAATACCCCACCCCAGAAAAACCACCAAACCCCCCTCTCCTGTATTCCTTAGCTAATGATAAAATTATGTCACTTGACTTAATGACTTACTCTCTTTTTATGAACATAGCTAATCTAGTGAAAGATTAATTTGGTGGGTTAACAAAGATTCACTGGTGTAGCACTGTGTGTGAAGTGAAAGAGGAAACATATGGGTGTGAACTCTAAAATTCATCGTGGCGAAAACAGTCCCTCCCAAGGAGATACACCTATTCTTCTCACCTCCTAAGCAGCACATTTTAAGTTTCTTGATGAAAAATAAAAGAAAATCATTGAAAATCCTCAAATAAGGGAAAAGTGTATGGCTTGTCTGCAATCTGTGCTATGTGGCTTAAGAATCTTTTATTTAGGAACTGAAGAGGTTGAGTATCATTTCTTGGGTGGAAGAAGGGCTCTTTTGGGTGGGGGTAAACTGAGAGAGGCAAAAACTCCAAAACGTGATTATGAAGGAACTATATGTATGGTTAGAAAAGCATTTATAGAGCAACCATAGGAAAAAAAAAAAAGAATTGGACTTAACATCTGGGCAAGTTAGAAGCTGCCAGAAGACTTAGAACACTGACTAAAGAAATTGTGGTGTTGCTTGATTCACAACGTGTTCAGGAACACAAAATCTGCTTACACTCCTTCAGGGAACAGAAGCATATCCAACACCTGATCATGTATTTCTAGTTGAAGCAATCTTTGAGGCCCAAATCTTTCAAAAATGCTTGAATGCTTGAAGATCAAGGTGACTGTGGTTGTTCAAGCTTAACACTTCGATCTTTGTCAGGAGGAATTGTGCCTTTGCAGTCTCCCATCCTGATGCAGTAGGGGAGCGTTCTGAGAAGCTCAGCTTCCAAGGAGAAGGTGGAGTCACTGTAATCTGGGTTTGTGGGAAGTGACAGGTAAGAAATCCACAGTGGAGCTTGAGAAGATTTAAGCGCTGATGTTCCTGTTGGTAGGGAGATGGGGCTGCACAGTTTGGGGAGAGAGAAGTAGAGGATGGGGAAAACACAACTGCTGTGGCCTGAGAGACAAATGGGTAAGAAGTGTTTCTGGCAGTTCAGTAAGGATCTGGGTATATAGGACAGGCAAACTCTGGCCTCCTTGGGCGTCAGGAGCCACCAGCTGTGGGACAGAGAGGAAAAGCAAAAGATGCAGGTGGTGGAGTGACTAGAAAAAAATGCGACCTGAGTGCTCTGAGGATGGTGGGATTGCCAAGGACAGGAGAAAGATGTCAAGTCACTGAGCTGAGGAGCTGATGGGCCTGGCTTTTGATGTAAAAGGCAGCTTATGTTTCAAATATGAGTGACTGGAATACCCACATAAAGTGATTAAGACTTCCTTGGTGCTTAGTCAGCTGAACCAATATTGGTGAATAAATATATAAAAGCACTTTTATGCATGCCAGGTAACAGAGCCAGAAAAATCAATCTTTTGCAAACACCACCCATCCAAACTTGGCTTCCAGCTCGTTGTGTTTTGTAAATATTTTGTCAACATGATACTGTGTAACAAAGGAAAAATAATATACTGGCATCCATTTTCTCAGCTGCAGGGAAACCTAACTGGCTGTTGTAATTGAAGAATGACAATTCAGGATTACAAAGAGATTTCTGTTCTCAGGTTGTGTAAGGATTGACAAAGTTAGGTAAAATAATGATTTTAAAAATCTGATTCAAGCTGTGGCAGTGTCCCTTTACTTCTGCACCAGGGCAGAATTACGTATTGCAGCTTTTTACTAGATACTGCCCTTTGCAAACTTTCTGGAAAATATTTTCCATCATTTTGACATTTCATTTAAAATGAAATATAGAAGATATTAGAAATTCATGTTCATGACAGGTATTATTTGTTTGACTTTGAAATACACAGAGAACACGCATTAATGCACAGTGACTGCAGTGTTACAGGGGTGTGTGTCTGCATATTCATGGACTCTGCTTTACTCCACAAGAAAGTGTTACAGAATCAGAAGAGGACTGACCTTTTATAGTACTAAAAATATGTGTATACAACAATGAATAATTTAAAAAGGGGCCAGCTGAAATGGCCTTCCCTGTATAGACACGTGTGTGCATAACCAAGTAAGAGTGTTATTTTTCCTTGCAAAGGTGCACAGTTCCACAATGTTTTCTAAGTTGCCTCTGTTTACACATTCAGCACAGAAATTCTTATCCAAACTCCTTTAGTCATATAGGTATATCTACTCATTTTGGATCTCCACTTGGGGAATATGAAGGCATTATATGCCAGGGCTGGGAGAGGGCTGAGGGCTACTAAGGTTGTTGACTTTCGTACTTCCTTTTTTTCCAGTTCTTTGAAAAAGTATATTTGGTTGGGAGTCCTTTTAACGTGAGGCAAATTATATTCTTTTTATGCTAGAGAGGAAACAGGGGTGGGAGTTCTTGCATATATGTACATGTGTGATCAGAGCAGTGAATAAGTTTTGATTGACAACCCCTGTTTGTTGACCAGAGGAAGATAAAATCTGCTTGCATTTGGATTGACAGTTGCCTTCCTTCATGGTTTAACTGCTGTATGAAGAGCTTCTCTTCATGGGTTTTGATTAACTGTTGTACAAATACAACACACATTGTAGCGTGGTGAGGGAGGTGTTTTAATCCTTCCTTTTTTTCATATCAAATATTTTGTAAAGAATATACTGTTACTGAGGAGAGTTATTTTGATTTATACAACCTCTTCTAAGGTGGGGTTTGTAAAAAATTTGTATTGAACCTTGAGCTCATCTGAATTTTACATTCAATGCAGTCACAAACTTTAATATATAATTGTAAAGCTTTCATAATTCCAATCCGGGGCTTGCACCCGTGAGTGCTGAACTGTGTGGCAGAGCATCTGTAGTCTTTGGAAAACTGAGAGTTGGAAGTTTTTTTATATAGCTGGAAGAATCACAGACTTTCCTCTGTTGCTGAGGTGTTACTACTTTTTCCTCCAGAAAGCCCGGAGACTTTCACCTGTTGAAGGGGAAATTCTAATTGTAACTGATCAGCACTAAAAAAAAAATAAAATAATTCTGTTTCTCCTTAACTATTAACACTGGAACTTTGTTAGTTACCAGAAAAAGTACAAGACTTTCTTGTTTGTATTAGGAATTGACTCAACCTGGTGACACTTCTTGTTCTTTGGTCCCAAAAATGTCTGTTTGATCATAGTGACTGCCATATTTTTAATGACAGCCAGGTTTCATTCTCCTCTGTATATCCATTTGCCTGTGCAGTCATTGCAAGTGCACATGAATATCAAGAAATTACCTAAGTCAGTTATTAACTGAATTTATATGTACAATTGTACAGTCAGGCAATACCCAAGTTTTGGTAATGTAGATAACATTTGTTGGTGACGTGCATCATAGGAGAGAGTATATGAACTAATGCAGAATAGCTGATTGTATCATTACAAGGATGTAAAATCCTTCTCAAACAGGATTAGTAAATAGATATCTTCTTAATTAGGATATGCTTTTTAAGATGTTTGATGGAGAATGAACTGGACTGTTTCCCAGTCTGACTTATCATCTGGAACTGATATCTGTCTTATTTCTTACATCATATTTGTAGGGTCCCCAGTAAGTGCTGAATAAAACAAAGAGAGTCAGCAGGGGAGAGACAGCCTTGCGTATATGCATCTGTCTGATACCTTGGGAAAAGTCAAAGAAAAAAAAATCTATTCAGGGAATTTGCAACAAACATCCATAGACCAAACCACCTGATTAAGTCAGTAATCCCTTCTCAGTCTGAGGCATATAAAGTTGTATGATTGTATTATTTTGTTCAAATTCAAATAGAATAATTTTCCAACTTCCCTTTTATATTTTCCCCACAACTTTAGTTTCCAGTTGCAATTGTCACAGACCTTACACTTTTGAAAACCAGTGCTAGATTGTTTTCTCAGGCAAAATGGTCTGTGATCAAGAGCAACTGATTATGTACTCTCTCCACACGCCTCAGCATGTTGATTATGTGAAATCTCATGAAGAATTACAGTCAATGCCAATCACTGTCTAGCTGAAGGTCAAATTTTACATTCCTCTACTGATGTCATCACTTTTTTTTTATAGTAATCTATAAGCCATGTAAGTAAACCTTGGGTACATGCTCTCAATAAAATGTATTTATGCTTTCAACAGCTGTTTTAGCATGCAAAACCAGAGTTCTGTTCTTGTTCAGCATGCTATTTCTCTAATGTTTATTGATACTGGAGAAAGGAAACACTAAGAAGAGCCTGAGGGCAAGGAGTGTTTAAAGCTGCAGAGTGATGCTGAGCTATTATGCCTGTTTTGTGCAAGGTTTGCATGTGGGTGCTACAGAGGGATGTGTCTTGCTCAGTGCACTTCCCATGTCATTATTCACATTCCTTGTTGACTCTCCTCCTGCTTTGGAGCATCTGGATGGTGTCACCACTGCAGATGATTCCTTGAGGGGTCAGTGCCATCTATGTGCCTCCAGCTCAGCTCACTGTGTCAAAAGATAGTGGCTAAGAAAAGTATGTTGTTTAAATATCCTTAATTGGAGCTGTATGTTTTCTGATTTATTTCATTTACAGTTAGCATATCTGATTAATTGCTTCTTAATGATTAAACAACATTTTATGAATCTAATACAAAGGTACTTAGCTAAAAATGCTGTTCTAAAAGTGCTAAAAAGCTATACTAAAATCTATATAATATGTATTTTAAGGCATCGCTACCTAGCAATTGCTTTGTATTAGGTTCCCATATGAAGCAGTCATATATATGGCAGATTTAGGTAATTAACAAATAATTTAATAAGTTTGATTCATAGAAGTGTATCTTTGAGGAAATAGCTATGCAGTGTAGGGAGGCACTGTGAAAACATGAAATGTTTGCCCAGTTAAGCTTGTAATAAATATAAATTGAAAAGTCCAAAAAAAAAAAAGCAGAATAACAAACTCACTCCCAAAATGAAAAGATACTGGAGTATTCATTTCATGTCAGTTCCCTGCATTTGAACTGTCAAGGCTAGAGATTTTGAAAAGGCAGTTAAGCTATATCATATATGTGATATCTACATGTCTACAAGTTACCTACAGACAGGTTATCTTGCATTAATGTTGTTCAGTATAGGGGCTGTATATGTAGGATAGAAAGATTTCCCTCTTACATGTTAATTCTGCTAATTTGAGATAAAAGTCTGCTCTGTCCCCTAGCCCCACTCCCAGCTTAAGAACTTAAGGATATCCCCTGCTTAACAACTAAGCCTTCACTTCCAGATTCTAATATAATAACATATACCAGTTTTCAGAGTACAAAATAAGTAGTAAATCAATTTAGCACTATTTTTCATAATTCTGTACTAACCCCACTGGGTCTATGTGGTAAAAGTGCAACAGTTTCCCTGGCAAAATAGGTCTGCTTTTATTTTGCTGTCTGTCCTCAGGTACAGCTGTGGACAATGGGAAACTCACTTAAAGGACTGGCTGGAAATATTTTCCTAACAAGATTACATAAAGCTAAACTCTTTGTACTCTAAGTCATGTCTCTGCATGTATGGGGACATACACATTGACACAACTGGATGCAAAAGGTAACAATCAATTTTTGCAGTGGGCTATGATGAATTCAACAGCTGGGAAAGTAGAGGTGAATAAAGGTTGTTATGCCTGGTACTACCATGGGAGTCACACATCTCGGTCAGAAATGGAATTTTTTTTCAATCTCTGTCTACTCCTAGATGAGATATAAAATCTGGTTGCAACAACCTGATTATTATTTTACTAGCAGATCATTGACATATATTTTCACCTTAGATGCTTTAATGTTGCCAATAAGGAAGAAGCTTGGAGTATTTGAAATAGCTCCTTTGAAATAGTTCTTAATGGAAGAATGGGGTTTTATTATCTTGTGTTTTTAGATCATTTTCAGTATGTGCTGGAAGCAAACTTTAAAAAAAAAAAAAGTGAAAAGTATAGATGCTCTTTAATTTCGCTTTTAATGAAACCTGAAATCCATTTGAATTTTGACTGACTGCTGCTCTAATATATTGAAATTGTAAGTTGCATTTTTTTTTCTATCCCTGGTAGATTTTATTCCTCAGATTTCAGTGTGAGCTCAACTGGTCAGAGCCTGGTGATGATAATACCAATGTCAGGGTTTCAGTCCTTGTAAGGGCCATTCACTTACGAATTGGACTTGATGATCCTTGTGGGTTCCTTCCAACTCAGAATATTCTGTGATTCTGAGCTCAGAGACCCAGCCATTGATTCCTTTATTAGAACGGAAAGTGGGGTATTGTGGGAGGTAAAGTCCATCTGGACCAATCCATATTTGCTTGTGCATCCTCATAGTGCCCATAGTACATCAGTGGTGAGGCTCTAATAAACATTTTTCCAGTGCTCAGTATTGGAGATGAATAGGGATTTTGCTGAAAAGTCAAGATTTCATGAAGAAGGTACATCTCACAAATTTTACATATACCTGGTCTTTTGGTGTTACTTAAAGGAGGACATGGTGAGAGAAATAGTTATGAGATTTCTATGGGACCAAAGTCCTCAGAAATACAGGTGCTGTTCTGCTTTGGCCAGATTAATTTCAGAGCTGTTTTCTTGCAGTTCTAAAAATAAACTAGGATTTTGCAAACAGGAGACATTTGTACATTTATAGAGTTTTTTTCCCCGATGTGATTTGTGCCAGTGTGATTCTTAGCACTGAACTGATTTTCAGTGCAGAATCTCTTTCTTGTTAATATTTAATGCTGGTATGAGAGGAAGACAGAAATAGTAATTCTCGTTCATTATGTTGTATGGTCAAATTGATGCCATTCTAAGAGAGATGGCATTTCTCATTTAATTTCTTGATTTGCATAATTTAGATATAAAAAGTCAATGTGGTAAAGAGTGTTGTACATTAGTGTGGTCTCTTTTGGGAGTTCTCTGTCCACTGTCAGTCAGTAGGACGATAGATATGTCTGTTCAGTACAGAACTGGGAATTCAATATTATGGATTTCTTTGAATTTAACCATTCCCAGGATTACATTGTACCTAGCCCCAGTATCACAGCTTCATGATTGAAAAATTACATTTGAATTCTTAATCTTTGTATGGAGCCAACAATAAAATATTGTGTATAAGCTTCAGAAAAAATCAAACTGTGAATATGCAAGGAATATATTTTTTTACAGGATTAAGCAAGTCGCAATAAAAATATCTTTTGAATGCTAGGAAAAAAAAAGATCAAAATATAGAAGTAAGAACAGCCTATGCATAGTATGCCTGTAAGCAATTCAATAAGTTGAATTGTTCATAAGTTATTTCATCAAAAATTATTTCTTTGTTGGAATTTAAAATTGCTGCTTCTGTACTGTAAATGAGCATGTACCTTGTGGCTTCATAATACACTCATCAATTTGACTTAAAAGAAAGTGATTATAGCAGATGGCAGATCAAAGGCTCCCAGAGATATTCCAGTATTACCCCCAGAAGATGGGTAAGAGGAGAAAAACATCACTAGGTCACGCCAAAGATCTATCTAGTCCAGGAGCAGATTTTTACAGAAAAACTATTGAAAGACCCTTTTGAGGAAAGGGTCATTTTATATTCTTGCAACTTGTGGCAATCAATAGTTTAAGGACTTCTAAGTCAAAAGTTATATTCTGACTGTCATTTCAAATATCCAGTGATAGACCCATCCTTCAGGAATTTGTCTAAGCCTTTTTCAAGACATTTATCGTTTAGCCTTTGCAACACCTGTGGCACAGATGCGATTTTTCACAGTTTGGTTGTATGATGTGTGAAGAAATATTTCTTTTGGTATGTTCTATGATTAATACCTGATAATACAGCTACATAGCCCTGTTTGTGCTGTCTGTGCTCGTTTCCTTGCTCTGCTTCAGTGTGAGCCAGCCCAGCACTTGAGGGCTGGTGGTTTTAGCTGCTGAACCAACAGTGCTGAACCTTTAAGTCTGACTTTTCATCACGGCTGAAGTCTCACTGAGCAACTTTTCTCATTCTTCATAAATAGACCTGTTGCTGCTGGGTTGTGACATTAGTCTTGAGCATGATTATTAAGGATGAAGGTCTGAAAATTCTGAGCTTGTGAAAACAGTGTCTATGGTTTCCATATTGTTCAGTAAGCTTCATTAGAAGCATTAGAAACACTAAGCTGAATATTTGCACCGTAGACACTCTGTGATGGTTGTCCCACGGGACACTTCATCCCCACAGCCTATCTGATCATTTGGACTGGACAGCCCTTAAGCATTTATTTTTGCAGATATGCAAGTTTTGCCTTCTGAGGCATTATTTCCCTTGAGGCTGCTTTCCCTCACAGAGGAAATTATTTATGGCTACAGTAGCTTTGATGAGTGTTAACGGCATATTCTGCTTTTATAGAATGTTTTTTTTTTCCCCACAAAACATTTCAGGATAAATTGTTCATAGCTCCAAAGCTCCCTACCATTCTCCCTGTGCCAGGAAGACTCAGAGAAGAGTCAGTATTTCTCAGTAGCAGCTTGTGTGAAGCTGAGGATGGAGGAGACAATAATGTGCCGTTCTAGTTCTGGGCCACCAGGCAGATTTAAGCAGCTGACAAAATCCTTACTCAAGCCACTTTGGGTTTGACTCAAATCCTTCTAGAGAATGATTTCACAATTTAGATGGCATTTAAATTCATCCTTGCTCTTATTCCATGATGTATTTGGTTTGACCCAGTGTTTCCACCTCCAGATAGTCAGGTTAATTCCAGGAAAATACTATTTTACAAGAGAAAGCACCCAAAGCAGGCCAAGAATATCGATATTGAGATGAGTTGCTATCTCAGTATTTAGCCAGAGGAGGATTATCCATCGAATTGGAAGTGAGATAGTTTTTTACAGGCTCACTGCTGGCTTTAGCATGAATGCCTCTTGCTGTGCTCTTCAGAGAGATCTCTGAGGATTTGTATTCCATTCTAGAGTATTAAAAATGAACAGAAAGTGTGAGTCTGTCAAAATAATGCCATACTAGGAATATGCCCAGTGTTCATCTTAATAATTTAAAACTTTCAACATATGTTTTTCCATTTTTTGTTTTATATGGTATGCCCTGGCTTCTAATTAAGAGATGTTTCTTTTCTAGTATATGTGGATAACAGCTGAGATACAGCCACTGACTTGTGGTATGTACTGTTTAAAATTGCAGTTTCAATTTCATCAGATTTATGTCTGTGTTTTGTTTGGGGATTTTTTGATGAGTTTTGTTGTTGATCATTCCATAAGTATCTTCATTCCATAAATTACTTCATAATCCAGGGAATCTGAGAGACAGTTCAAGTTAACATAAACTTTATATTTTGGAAAATAGCAGATAGGGACTGTATAACACTATTAGGGCAACATGGAACAAGGAGTGAATTAAAAATCTGAATGTAAATAAGTAAATTTTTCAGTATTTATGCTTTGCTAGTGGGTAATTTGAAACATTACTTATTTATTGCCATAATAATTTATTAATATAAATATTATTTATTTATTACATATCCATGCCTCTGCTAGGCAACTCATAAAATAAGACTGATATTTACTAAGAGGAGCTTCAATGCTTAAACGGGATAAAATCTCATGGTGATAAATGGCAATATATCACCTGTAAGTCCAGGATTTTGGTGATGGAAGACTCTTGGAAAATGCAGGAAAAATGTAATTTTTTTCTTTTTTTATGTCTTCTTATTTGACCTCTTCTGGAATTTTTCCTAATACAATACTTGACTGTCATCTTTGCAGTGTATGTTGTGGGGGGCATGTGAAAAAGGGACAGTCATTTTTGTATTGGAAGGTAGAAATGCCTTAAAAATTGCTACATATTTGGATGAAAAGTGAGTTCAACTGATATTATATTCAATACTTTTGAATCTTAGCACTTTGGGCACAAATTTGAGAGCAAATATATTCCTTTCTCTTCAAAACAAAAGAAGTTTAAAAGCTGTCAGGTGGGGGTTTTTTGTTTGTTTGTTTTGGGGGGGGTTTGTGGGGGTTTTGTGGTTTTGGTTTTTTTTTTTTTTTTTTTGATTGGTTTCGTTTGGTTGGTTTTGTTTGGTGGTTTTTTTGGTTGATTTTGTTTGGGCTTTTGTTTGGTTTTCTTTGGCATGTCCTACAGTTTATTTTGGGCAAAGGACTAGAAAAGTGGAAGTAAAGGCGTATGATGCCGATTCTTTTGTGTTTCAGAAAATACAGTGTTCTTTTTGCTAACCCAGCCTTCGTCCAGGGAAATGAATACTGTGAGAATTTACTTGAACTTTACATATCTGCTGTTTTCAACTGCTAAGAACACTGGGATTGCTAAAATCAGGCTTCCCTTCCTGTGGCTCAAGAAATATCCTGTAACAGCAGATCTCTACCTTGATCTTTAGATGATTAATTTTTTATGTTTCAAAAACTACAGTAGAAAATGCTGCTTATTTCAAATTAAGAATGTAAGAATTAGTAAGAATGTAGATTTTTTCAGAAGTTTCTTAAATCCACAGTGCAATTGTTGGTGAGAAGCACAGGGAAATGGTAGCCACGGGGCAGAGTAGCCAGTAGCTTTCCAGTTAGGGTACTAAAATACAGGCTCTTGGATCAAACCTTATTAGTTATGCTTTGTTTAAGAATCTTGAGCACAGATCTTCACATTTCAGGTAAATCCTCCAACTCTGGCCAGTTTCTGTGTTTACAGCACTGAAGAAATGATCCATTTGAGCTACTCTTAAATGTTTACTTTAGGATGAAATGAATTGCTAAACTTCATTGACTATTAACTAGATTTCTATTTATTTTGAAGGGTGCTGAGGGTGAAAGAATGTATAGCCTGTTTACAGAATATTAAAGGTATTCTTAAGTAACCTTAATTCTGACCTGTAAGTCACAAACTGTGGAGTTTTTTGTGTAACAAATACCATGTATTTTAAATCCTATAAATCTTCCATTTCCTCCAGGTTGATAACCACGTAAGTACCCAGGGATGTATTTTATATGTTGAAACATTTCTAATTCAGGTGTGGCCACCTGAAGACATATTGACTGAATCAAACCCCACTGTTTCATGACATGGACACTCCTGTATGCTGATAATGTAATTGGGTGCCTGCAGCTCTGGAGGGACACAGGGCTTGCTCCTGTTCTGGCAACATGAGTTACTACATTTGGTCATGTAATAACATGGTCAACTGATGTGGTACCCTCAGTCAGTGCAGTTACAGGAAACTTTGGGACTGGACCTGTGGGGAAACAGGAGACATTATTTTGATTTTGGGGAAAGACTGTAGAACAGAAGTTGCTGAATCAGTATTGGGCTGTCCTTTAGTAAATATGCTTTCATGATATTGCAGTTGTTCACACAGTTTTTTAATCTGCCATTACGGACATTAACTTTTAATTTTTTATTTTATCCAAATTAATGATAAAACTAATTTAAATCCACAGAATCTATCCTTGCCTGTTTTCTTTGCTGAAGTTAAATTTATCAAGAACCAAAAAGATACACAGTTAAATGCAATCTTATTCTAAGTGCTTTTGCAAATAGGTATTTGTTTTCATGACTGAAGTGGTTGCCTGAAGCCCAAGATAATCATAATCTGAAATTAAGGAGTAGTTGGTTTCTTTCTTGATGAGGTGGGAATTCATTAACACTATTAACAGAATTTCAGCCTACTAAACTTACTCTAAAATGATAAACTCTTTTAAATGTCTTCCTTAACCCATGAATGCATGACACAGTCTGACTTAAAAGGCATTCTAGTGAAAGGAAATTCTTCTCCAGTGTGTTGTACCTTGTGAACAAGTGACTATAATAAATTGATGTATTTTATATTTATATGACTTTAAAGATCTGTACCATTATGAAAGAAGTTAGAACCCAAATGAAGGAGAACACAGATAGAAAGGATAGGAAAAGAACAGAATCACTGATGTCAGAGAGAGAACGAATGTGCATTTTGTGTAGCTTTCTTAATATTTGACCTAGATTTTGATTGTTTTCTGACACCTTTGCAGCTTCCAGCCACCTCATGTTATATTACGATGTGACACTTGATAGGGAATTTATATAATAAATGCAATTCATTTAATCATTGACTATGCTAATACCAAAACAAATCCACCTTACAACTGTGAATCACAAACCCACTGGGATGTATAAGTCTATCCCTGCCACGAAGCTCACAGGAAAGATGGCCTCTGCAAATGCCTTGAATATTAATGAACAAAGCCCTGAATTTTCCAAAGCCAGTGCAGTTGGAACTGAACATCGTCCTTGACTGACACAAATCTGCTCAGCCTTAGAAGTCTGTTCTCACCAAATGAGAGTTTGACTCCCCGAACACGGTTTGTGACCAAACATCTCATCTGCTGCATAAAAAAAGTTTTCCCTCTTGCCCTGCTGGGATCTACCTGTGTATCTTTTCCTGATACAATTCCAGTCTTCAAATATTTATAGGCTCAAATAATCTCCTTTGGTCTTAAGACTTTGTGGAATCCTCCCCTGGCAATTGCCAGAACCAGTACTTGGTCTTAAGTTCTGGTCTTAAACCACATTGGGGAAGTTAAACAGAAAAAATGAGATCCCCTGGTCTGGTGCTGGGCCTGGTGTGCTGCTACAGTGTGTGCCAGGGGTGAGAGTTGGATGAAGAAGAAGAGAAATAGAAAAAACATAAGAGATTTCTACCCCATCCTCATAAGATGTCAAACTCACTAAATGGCAGCAGGATTCAGTAATCTGTGTTATCAAAGCATGTGTCACTTCAGTGTTGTGTCTGTGAACAGAATTGCTCAGTACTGCCAGAATCACAATGGTCCTTCAGCCATGGCAGGGCTGTGTGAGGAGCTTGACCAAAGCATGTGCAGGGTGAAGGGAATTGCATCCCTCCTTACACACTGAATTTCACACTGAAGAGTTCTTTCTGATGGTTTCCACCTTCCTTTCTACAATCAGCATTGGGTCATAAGGCTGTTTTTAGGGGTTATAGTTTGTGAGAGAGTTTCATCCAAGCCTTAGAAGAATTTTTGTGTATTTAAAAGCAGCTATCTTAATGTGTACTTTGTTGGAGTTCTTGCAGCCATTCTCTTTTTCCTAGGTTGTTCATTTTTGTGTTAGAATGACAACCCTGTCTGAGATGTAAATTAGATGCAAAGGAAGCAAAGCATAATTTCTGAATTCCTGACTGGCAAGCAGAGTAATAATGCAGAGGGTAAAGAAATTTTGAGGGCCATGACATTGAGAGTCTTCCGGGGCCTCTGTCAGTACTTCACAGTGTTAGCTGTCAAGACTGCAAATCTGATTGTCTTAGCTTTTAGTCCTCATTCTGGACAGAACTGGATGGTACAGGAGGATAAAATCAA
This sequence comes from Pipra filicauda, assembly GCF_003945595.2. Taxonomy (NCBI): domain Eukaryota; kingdom Metazoa; phylum Chordata; class Aves; order Passeriformes; family Pipridae; genus Pipra; species Pipra filicauda. The sequence continues at coordinate 2,566,381 of NW_024104976.1, read as the reverse complement.
CCAGTTTCTCTATGGTTCAGTTGTGGTGGGATGAAATAATCTTTGATCTTCCTGCTCTATGTAAGGTTTTATGTTGCGTTCATCCTTTTTCAGCCCAAGTACATAGAGGACATGTACTCATATAGAACATAGACTCTGATCATGGATGACAGAGGTGTCTGATGAGAATGTGTACTGCTAAAATGCAAGATGTAATTAAAACAAATCTGCCTTCACTGAAGTCATACAAGTGCAAAATAAAAGCTGCTCATGAAAACATTTCATCTTTTTAAATCGTTCGTTCATGTCCAAAGGCTAATGGAGCAGAGCCAGGGATAAGGGGCAGGGTACAGGAGGACAGGGTGTTAAAAAAGACATTGCAAAGACTTTTCTTCCCCCCTTCTTTTTTGCACAGTGACACCACAAGGCTGGGCCTTGTTTATTGGCAGGTAGTAAGATATTTTGCCATCGGAACATTGACATGTTCAGTTTCCCAGTTATCATAAAATCGCTAACTTGTTCTTTCTGCAAATTCTCTGCTTGTTTTATCTGCAAGACACACACTTTGAAATTTCTGTCAGTGGTCACACCGTGGTAACAAGAACCCTCCACCACAGGCACTCAGAGTTACCCACAGTAACAAACTCCAGCAGAATTACCCTGAAGATACTTAGACCTTCCTCCTCTTTAGGCCCTATACAAGGATAGAAAGATGAACTAAGCACTGCTTGTCTTTGCTTTCTCACAGAAATGAATGACATCTCTAATGTGAGCAGCAAAGGCAATGCTGAAATTATTACAATTAATCAGTCATTCAATCTGTGCTGAAGGAGGGGAGGCATTTCAGAAGAAAAGGGAGAAAGCAGAATGTGAGGGTGTCAAGAATTGAGGACACAGGTTCATTGAATGATCTTACTGAAAAATCACATGTACTGTGGAGATGCAGCCACTGCATGGGAGGCAGTATCTGAAATTTTCCTGCTCAGCAGTTGCCACATAAGGAAGCTGCAAGTGTTACTGGTTTTTGTGTAATCCCTTAATCTTTTCTATTTATCATTACTCTTCTGTATTATTAAGAGGCCTCAATCAGGACCCAATTACACTGGATACTTACACAAACACACACCACCCCCCTTCCTTTTTGTGGGAAGACCTTATTATAGTGAAATATGGAAGGGCTGGAAGGAATGTCCTATAAGAAGCAGGTAAGGACTTGGGCTTATCTAGTTTGGAGAAAAGCAGACTGACAGGTGATCTCATTGTTCTCTACAGCTTCCTGAGGAGGGAGGTGGAGGTGGATGTGCTGAGCTCTTCCTGATATTGAGTGATAGGATATGTGGGAATTGTTCAAACTGTGCCAGGGGAGGTTTAGACTGGACATTAGGAAGAATTTCTTTACCAAGAGGGTGGTCAAACACTGGAACAGGCTTCCAGAGGTGTGTTCAATGTCTCAAGCCTGTCAGTGTTTGAGAGGCACTTGGGTAATGCCCTGAATCACATGGTCAGACAGTAGCACTAGAGCCCAAAGGTGCCTTTATTTCAAATTTCATGAGCAGATACAGGTTCCTCCCTGAAGGTAGAAGAGCCCTCTGAAGACACAGCCCAAGATGATGAGGGCAGAAGTGCAGTAGTCAATGTGACTGGTTGAGAATGCAGCAGCATCTTCTGTGCACTTTTTTTTATTGTGATAGGGAAAGCTGGTATTGCAGTATATGAGATGCTGGGAAAAGGCATCCTAAAAAAAGAATTTAGGAAGGTAAGCAGGAAAAATAGATCATGGCTATATTATGTAGAAATAATCTGTGAGACTGTCAAGCACCAAATAACTGTTGTGTATTTCCCTAAACATTTTCTAGGATGAATGAATTCCTGTTGAAGTCAATGGAATATCTTAATCTGGCCATTTTTGGGGGATGTGTCAGAGCAATAAAACATTGTAACTGCCACCAGCAGTGTAGCTAAAAATAATCAGCCAGATCTCCCTGCTCTTGGGGCAAAATAATTTATCTCTTTTGCCTTTCCTCTGGCTGTGTTCTCTGATTTGGTTTCAATGCTACTGCAGCAATACCATTTGCAGTGAAATGCAACATACTGCAATTAAATCTTTTTTTCAAATATTATTCAGAACTTGCCAATTAAGAATATCCACAAACAGGAGCAGATGTTAATGTTTTCGGTACCAAGAAAGTTCATCTCAGTTCATTTTTGAACCTTTTCCCAGGTTTTCTAATTATCTGTGCTTCATCAGAGGTGGAATTCTTGGATTTCTAATGTGCACTGCCATACTGTATTATTTTTACAATACCCAGTGAAGTGCACTCCTGGTGGAGTGTATACAATATTGAGAATATTTGGAAATATTCCAACATAGGCTAAGGACGAAATAGTTAGGAGCTCTATATATCTAGCCATCCATCCAGTTTTTGAAGGTAGTTTGTGAATTCCCCATTCTCAGTTTCTTCCCTGAGCTCCTTGAAGGTTGGATGACCTGTACCCTGAGCTGTGTTACACGCTGGCAGTCACATTGGTGAGCGTTTACCTTGGTCTTCTCTGGTAGTAAGACTTCTGTGCAACACTTCATACTGTGAAGTCAGCTCAGAGCTGTTCTGAGATCAGTCTATTTGTTAATCTTTATTTCACAAATTAGATGGTTTTTTTTATAAACTCCATAGAGAGCAAGCTTTTGTAATGCTTGCTGTATATTTTGGAGCGTTGTTCTCTGACCTTGTGAGTGGATTTCTTAGATAATTCTATAATTATGTAATCAGGGTTTGGGAATGCCCTGCGAAAAACTGTGTCAACATAAAGGAAGATTGTTAGTTTATTTAAATTTCACCAGAATCCTACTACATAACTACAGGCAGAGGATGAGTCTGAGATCTAATCTGAAATTGCTTATGACCTTGTTGGGGGGAAGACAAAGGAAAATGAATGCTTTTGTTAGTTTACCAAGAAGAGCCTGATGTCTACCAGATTAATAATGTAATTTCTGAACATCCATAACATAAAAAAGTACAAAATTCAATGAGACCTCTGATTTTTCTAGATTTTTTCCAGTGTCAATGTCACCTTCAGTCACTGATTGCAGGGAAAATGCCAGATGCCCAGCAAGTAAATAATTTAGCTCAGGCTGTGATTGTTAATTACAATCAGTACTAAAGAATTTGGTAGAGATGATGATCTCTTCAACCCATGAGGAAAAAAAAAATCAAAGGGATTAGACAAAGAATGTTCAGTTAAGGAGAATAAAAGAAAAAAATCCCAGAACTTTCATCTGTGAAAAATCATTGCAATGAACTTTTTATTATAAAGCACTGAGGGACAAGTGTTAAGGGGTAATTTCCTGGAGGACTGTTCCTGAACTCTAAATTCTTTATGCAGAAGATAGTGCTAAAAGGTAATAATTAATCATTTCCATTCAAATCTTCCAGGCATTGCGTGAACAAGATTTAGCTTCATGAGTCCTGTGGCTAAATCCCATGCAGTGTTGAAAATGTAGATGATAATATCTCCATCAAAAAACCCAGTGCCATGGCAGAAATATTGCAGCCAGTCCCTGTGGGAAAATGGGAGTGATCTAATGGCTGTCAACTGCTCTAAGATATCATTCTCATTTGTGTCTTTGCATTTCTCTCAGGTTTTTTGGCTACAGCACAATGTGGTTCATGTTTTCTGTTTACTCAGTAGCCTTTGATCACAAAGGAAAAGGAAAGTAACTAGTAAGTATATGATGAACCTTTTCCCGAGAAGACCCTTAGTTAGAGGGTAATCACACTAAGAATGATTATTTCATCATGTGACTCCCTGAAAGATTGATGTCATGTGACCTCAGAAATGCCTACAATTCCAGAACATGAAGTGGGGGATTTTGCTATTATGAACTGGAATTTTTGCCTTTTAAAGTGGTTGTGCTCTGTTTTGGGGGTGGTTTTTTTGTATATTCCAAGACAAATATGCAATATAATATTGTGATTAAAATATCTAAAAGTCATGTTCCTGACATGTTACTGGCATGTTACTGTAGAACTACTACAATAGAATACTGTAATGCTGCTCTTTTTTTGGTCAAAATGTCTTATTCTATCAGGAAAAGTAAAACCTATACTTTCCTGCTGCTGGAACTTCACTATCCCTGTGGACTCACAAGGAAGGTGCTAATGCCTCCAGACAGAAAACTTAGTGATGTCTATCGTGCTTCACTCTCTCTCAATTGTTGTCACAAAAATGTTTTTGGATCTTTTACTTTGTTGTTTGAATCAACATGGAGAAGGAGTAATTGTGAATTGCCACCATTCATGAAGGTGTGTTTCCTGATGGGAATGCACACTTGGACAGCACCACCAAGACAGTGCCTAATCTGATTCTATTAGAAAGGGTCCTTTGAAAAGGGTTCTAGTAAACCTGAGATGTGGAGTTCCTGTCATCAGATGGGGACAGTCTTCTGCAAATGATATATTTAGTCTTTTAAAATTGTGGGTTTACATCACCAAATTAGGCAGGAAAGATTGTGCCACTTAAAAAATAATGCCCACAGTTAATGGATATACAGGCTGAACTTTGAGTCCGTAGGATCTTAAAATCCCTATAAAATGTCAGATTAATATTAGTGTCTGACTGCTAATTGCTTATTTAGTATTGAAGTATAACCTTGATTATAGCTTTCAGTATTTAAAATGACATAAATGTAAGCGAAATAATAATGAGGCTGGTAATGGTGAATAGACCGGATAACTCACTAAGGGTAGACACTTTATTTTGGTGAGGCAGTTAAAATGAGAACAAGTTTCCTCACTACACTTCCTAAACCCTTCCTTCCTCTTTAAAACAATTATTAGCTTTACTTCCAGTTAGTATCTTTCTAGATATTGTACCCCTCTGTCTCTTACTTCACATAATTTAACTCAATTTTATGAAGGAAATACATAATAGAGGTTATTTTCACATGGTCTGTAAGCATGCTGCTCTGTTTGACCTTAGTGGTTTCCTCTGCCTGGGTAATACTAACTTCACTTTGCAGTGTGTTTGAGCTTGGGAGTGACAGATGGGCCTGGTTTGAACTGAACTGCAATGACTTCATTCTGTGTGAATTCTGTTCATTACTCTCCTTAGGGTGCAGGGACAGGGGAGAGTGAACTGACTAAGAAATGACTGCATAAGTAATGTTTGTGTGGGTCCTTAACTACCTGGAGACAAACGTTCCCATCCCATGAAGACTGATGGGCATCAAAGCTGTGTGTCCTTTTCTGCCTGAGACTCTGATAACAGTGTCTCCCACTCTGCTGCTTAAGAGCTGGTGGGCAGAGCCAGAATTGGTCCCTTTGCCATTGTGCTCTCGGAGGTGGCACCAGCCAACAGTCCTTCAGAAGCCGTACTTTGTGTTTAACAGCCACCCACGCTCTGCTGGGATTCTGGGAGGTTTTGAAATGAGGGATCGAAGGGAAGCTGTTCTAGAGGCTTCTACAAAAGTCATGAATGAGTAGAGCACTGTACTGGTAGGGCTGAGACTTGTACAGCAAAGCAAAGCTGGATCTCCAGGAGTCAAAGCACTGAGATAATTGGTGACACTGCATCCTGTCCCTCATCTGCTTGTGCCACAGTGCAGCTGTGGGCTGTCACCTACACAGAGCAGATTGCAGTGTGCTGCAGGTTTGACCAAGCTGCAAAGCTTTGACTGTCCCTGTGGGAAGCCTTGCCCTCAGGAGACACCCATTTGCTTCTTGAGTGCAGTATACAGACTACAAAGTTGTGTTTGTTCTTTTTTACAGAGTTCTGGTCTGCAGACATTCTCTAAAGAAAGTACTGAGCAGTATGATGGTAGTATGAGTTCAGACCAAAGTCATCAAGTAAAAGAAAATTTAGTAGAAAACCTTTAATGGTGCTTTTTATTTCATTAGAAGGAAAACACTGTGTCAGCACTTTTAAGATTTTTGAAAGTATGGCAGAAAACAGTGTAGTACTTCTTTCTGCAGGTTCTTTCAGAGTGAATTGTGGACTCCTTTGAGCGGATAAAATAAATCTATCTCTGTTGTTGTCTCAGTGTTAAAATATGGGGTTGAAATTTTGCAGTCAATTTCTCCTGCAGTGTTTTGAATGGATAAGAAAGCAAACTAAAGTAAAAGCAGTGTGATTAGTTATGTCTTCAAACCTTGAGGATTGGAGAGACTGGCTAAAGTATTCCTCATGGGGTTTTGTGCTAGATATTGCCTGTCCTCTTGGTGCCTCCTTCTGTCTTCTTCTTGAAGAACACCAGCTGAATCTAAGATATTCTGCATTTCTGAATTATTATTTAAAAATACACTTATTATGTAGGCAAAGAAAGTAATTCAGTCTGTTCATCTCAAGGAGGTTCTGCCATGTCTTCTGTTTGATGCTTTTTCATACTCTTTCAGAGAGTGTGTATGGGAAGGATCCTTCCTAGCTCCTGCTCTGGTGAGATGCTGCTCCAGAAAGGAGAGTTTTGGTTTCAGAGACATTATGACTCCACAAGCACTGTAGGGTTCAGTTTCTGTTGCCATGTTTGAGGATCAAGTTGTATTTGGAACCAAGACAATGCTTTAGAGCCATGACAGTCACTGTTCAGCCCTGGCACAACTGCCAGCCAGCAGTTACTGATCACATCAGCCATGCCATATCTGTTTCTTCAGGTATGGCACCTTCACCAGCTTTACCAACCTAGATAAAACGAGAAAAATCTCACTTTATTGCTCAACCATTGCAAGCTGAGACTTTCTGAAAATTCAATGTCATGGTTTTCCATTGCTAGATGGGTAGCTAGTTCTCATTTATACCCCTGAAAACCTCCAAAAAAGACCTTAGAGCATTTTCAGTTAGACCATTCCAGTATGTTACTCCTGTTTAAAGCAGAAGATTCGGGTAATGAGGGCTGTAAATCCGTGCAGAGATGCATGATGGTAATTTCAACATACCCACTGGCAGTTTGAGATTGCTTCTGTCTTTATTTGTGTTCTAAGCCTCATTTTTTTCAAAAAAATTAGACCTGCAGATTCTCAATTCGTAGTAACTTAAATAACCAGTTTATGCAAACTAGAAAGAAAAAAAAAAGGCAAACAAGAATTTAATTGGTAATCACTTAGCTGAAGATTATTAGTTGGCAATTGTTTTGGGGCAAAGTTTGTCATGCCTGAAAGATTAATAAAATATAATTTAGACTAATGAATCACAGTTTCTTTTGAAAAGTTGAACTAAAATCAGACAATGGATTTGCAAAAAAACTTCAGTTATTCAGAGAATCCTGACATTACTAACATCAAGAGTGCAAAAGTACTGAGGACCTTATTGATTAAAAGCTCATGTCCAATAGAATGGGACCTGTGATTGAGTGATTTTTATTACACAGGTTTATTTTTTTAAGTGTGTCCCTCCTGTAGACAAGTACCCCAATAAAATGGATGATATCAGTATGGCAAATGTTAGAAAGTTTCTATACTTTTGCAGAGCAGTAATTTCAGTCTGAATGGCTAAGACAGTTTCCATTGTGTTCTGTGTATTTTTACTTCTGAATTTCATTGTCCTGCATCAAGAATGCCTGAAATTGCAAAGATAAAGGCATTGAAATAAATGTTATTAAAGCACTTTCAGAGCTTCTGGTAAACTGATTTATATGCAGCAGCTGTGGGGTAAACTGAAACAGTAATTGACCCCATTGCCCTCTTCTGGTTGTTCAAGGTGGAGTAATCTCAGGGGGATCTGTTCATCTCTGCACCACAGAGCGAGATGACTGCAGAGTCATTACAAGGAATTCAGGTTTAGGCTTATAAAGATTTGTCACTAGCCACTGGATATCATTGGGCTCAATAAAATCAACAAGCTTATAATTAGTCTGAACTATCTAACAGTAACCTAATTTAAAAATGCAAATAATAAAAACATCTACCATAACATTAAAAATGTCTTAAAATATTACAGATTCAAGTCACAGGAAAGAGTGCTGATCTTGAAAAGCTTGATGCCAATTATGTGCTTCACTGAATTAAAATGAACTCATCTTATTAATAAAGACTCAAATGATCTAGTCTCCTACTCCAACCTTTCATCACCTCACACTTTCATTAGAAATTAACTTTTCAATTAGGAACTGTCTTCCAAAACTTAGTACTGAGTTCCAAAATTAAGTTTTCCAGACTGTGATTCAGTCACATGAACTGAAGTAATACAGAAAAATCTTGCAGGATTTGACACTGTTACATGTCATTCTCTCCTGCTGCTTCATGGGTCCTTTCACATTAAGTGATCATCTTGTTTGGGCTACTGACAGTGAAAACTGGATCCAGCTGAGCTGTGACTTCTGGAAGAATAAGGCTCACATTAATCCAGATGTGTACAAAGAATAACACCTATCAAAGGTAGTGTTGAAATCTGAGAATTGAAATGCAGATGTCAGCTCTTCTGATGAGTGCCAGAAGCCATGGATATAACGAAATATATTTGAAAAAGTTTATGCTAATTTTTTTTATAGTTCAAAGAACATTTTGACATTGGAATCTTTTATTCTATTAGTCCTTAAGGAATCCCATTGATTAAGCTGAGAACATATGACAGGTGAGCCATTTCTGGACTTAGAGGTATGCTTATGTAATGATTATCAAGTCTGGGAATTGGTAGATGAAGGTTCTGCAGCTAATTTTTTACTGGAATCTTTGTTCAGTGTTGAACAAAATCTCTGAGGATTTATATAGATATTCAGGCTACATACAACACTTCTCATTATTTTTGATGTCTGTTTCTTATAAGAGTCCTTTAATATCATATACAAAAATTTGTGGGATTTGGTTTAAGTGGGTCAGATACTGTGAATCTGGGAGTTTAGTTATAACAGATCTATAGAAAATAAAAATTAAAAAACATTGTCAGCTAGTTACCATATGCAGTTATATCTATATCTGCTATGATGCTTAAGGAATTATAAAAATACAATGGAAATGTGTGAGTGTTTTGCAAAGAACTTCTCAGTATAGAATGGCTCTGTAAAAGCAGTTGCATTTTCTCTCCCAGAGAAATTCAAACATAGTACTTGGGCTAAATATATGGTGATCTATAAAGGAGAACACCAAAAAGGTTAATTTGGTGTCTTCCTGGAAGTTCCTGAGCTGAATTTTAACAGAGGGTGACAAAAAAGAAAAAAGGACAGTAGAAGACCAAGTGAATGACAATTTCACTGGGAATCATACTCCAGTGGAGTGATCCATTACAATTCTTCCCTGACCTATTTTTCTTTTTCTGTGCCTGGAGAAGCTAAACAATTCAAAAGTAGGTGCCAGTCCCCACAGCCCAGAAGCAGGAGTGAAGAATTTGCTAGAGCTCAGAGCACCCATGTCAGACAAATCTTGGAAATATCATGGAAACATGGGTAGAGTTTGGAACTATTTGCCTCAGAGGAAAGTAGTAAAATCATACAAATAATTAATGTAATAGGAAATTAGAGAAAGGAATTAAAAAATGCACTTTAGAATAGAAGCTTTAAAATTATACAATGATATTACATTGCAGGATGTTTTTGGGGGGGGGGTACAAGGATAGCTTCTGTGAGAAGGTGCTGGAAACTTCCTCTGTGTTTGACATCACTTATCTTCACTTTTGTCTCTTACTCCTCCAGCTTCACTTCCAGATGTGTCCTAACTGGGAGTTGTTCTTCAACAGCATTTTGTCTCCCCTCTCCTGGATTCTACCCTAGTATCTCTGCTCAGCAGTCTACCTGCTCTCTGTTTGCTCTCCATCTTCTTTCTTCTGGCCCAGATGGTCTAGGTCTCAATCTGACTTTTCCCTACACTTATCCAGTCTTTTTTTCATTCCCCAGGCTCCTCTTCCCAGCCTGTTCCCCTGAAGGATTGGTGCTTTCCCTTGATATTTGAGTTTGAAAGCTGTCCCTGGAGCATGTCCAGTACAGACAGAAAGGGTGGGAAGTACAGCAGCTGAGTCCAGAAAGTACTGGCTGTGCACAAACTACAAGGCTTGAAGATGGACATTTCTGGGTGGCTTTTCCCTGAGAGTTCAAAGGGCATAAGATCTCTGCCAGCTTGCAAGTCCTTATTCTAAAGCATGGGATTTCTTAAAGAGAGGTCTTCAGAATCTTTTAACATTCTAAGTAAATGCAATTTACACCAGCCTTTTTCTCAGGAACTGCTGCAGTATTTTGACTGAAATTTTCCAGGAAAGGTCAGGCCAAGGGAGACACAGCACATAGATGATCAGAGCTTTTTCAGTGGTGTAAGTGATTGAGAACAGGAGCACTATGTCAACCTTAATTGAATAATATTCTGTGAGGGAAAGCTTTTTCTGTCTTTCTTTTCAGGTGTACATTTCTTAATTCTTCTACTTTTAACACCTGTTCCCCAAAGCTTGTTATTCTACTCATCTTTCAGTAAGCAAGCAGTGACACGATAACACCTGACATTGCAGTGAAATCTGACTCTCATCATTCCATTTGAAACTCAGCAGAGGAAACTTAGTTATCAGAGTCCCTTTGAGTAAAAATTATTATTGTTATGTGGGAAGAACTCACCTTGATTATTAGATTGCCAAGCTTTGTGGAAAAATTGTTTACATTTGCAAACCAGCAAAATTGATGTGGAACGTTGTGATATTTAACCAGAACTGTCTTTTCCCCTGTCACTTTCAACATAGAATTTTCCTGCTGTCTATTTTTCATTAAAAGCTGAATGACTGCCATTATTTATCAGTTACTTCTTAAAATGTAAAAAGTTATATTGGAGAAGATTTTTTAATCTGAATTTTAGGTTTGCACCTTGGTTCAGAATTGCTGTTTTCATTTGGGGAACACTTGAAATCACTCCTACGTGCTGTCGCATTGAAAATATATGTGTATACATGTTTAAATTAGCATGTTTTTTTCTACTGTGATAAACACACCAGAGTACAGCAAGCTGGTGTGGCATGTGCCGTTCCATGTGTGGCTGTGCAAAACATTCAGTGCTCCTGTACCTATGAGAAATACCTGGAACACTTTTAGGGAAAGATATTGAATGCAACAAGTTTTTAATTCCCAGTTATAAACTTTTGATTTTTTTTTTTATATAACCTTATTTGTCTTTTCCTGTGGGATAACAAGAAAGAGTGAGCAAGCACGAAGAATTTGGAGGCACAAGAAGGACTGAAAAATCCTTCATTTAAGAAGTACAGATTGAAGATTTGGCAATGGGGTTTGGGCATCTGTTCCTAGACAGAGCCTTGTGTTTAGGCAGGGCTGAGAGTGGTTGAGATTGATGAGGCTTCTTGTCTCCAGTTTGTGTAGAGCCATCTAATCACCTGTCACTGATTGACACTTAAAAGTTTAGCTGAGACATCTGGAGATGACAGGATGAGGAGACTGACTGATCTCCCCAAAGGGTCCATATAGCTGAGGTCTTTGATTCGTTTATATATTGAAGACAATGACAAATATAGTTTATTCTATACTCTGTAGGTGACTAAATGAAATATTTTGTCCTTCAGACCTCATGATGGCAGTAGTTAAAGTATTTTCACTGTTTGTCCACCTATTAGTTAAAGCTTGTTCATCTGCTTAGTTGTTACATCACGATGAAGATTCCAGAAAAGGGGATCTGTTTTATCCTGTCTACTTACTGGGTCTTCCTATTATCAAAATATACCTTAACACCATTTTAAATGGAAGAAAAAACTGAAAATGTAGCTTTATCCATTATATTTTTTTTCTAACTTTATTGCATGGTTTTGTAAAAAACTGAAGATATTTGGTGACGTTTGGAAGAAGTTGGAACTGGGAAAGGATGCTAACAAAGGATGGGGAGCATGTATGCATCATAAACTTTTCATCATTTAAAGTTTATCTTTTAGGGAAGTCCATCATATAATTTAATGTCATTATGACACCAACAGTGAAAACGCTTTGGTTTTCATCACTGAAGTGTTTGAGCTTTAGTAGCAAGTGGCTGTGATGACAAGCTCTTGATCTCCTGGGAAACTGTAGGATGATTCAGTAACGTCTGTCACCCAGTGCAGTCTTGCTTATGGTCCAGGGTTTTTTTCTGTAGTAATAACACTTGTCTGGGATGTGAATAACCCCCTTGAGAAAGGCCATAAAATATATTCTATCATTTATTTGCAATTACTAGTAATAAAAACATTTATTGCGGCATTTACTGTATCGAAGGCACTAAACAGAATTATCTGGGAAAAAGTTCATTATTCACAAAAACTATTTTTGGAGATGTTTATGGTCAACCAATCTTTTTTTTTCTCTATAATTTACATTGGAAATGAAGTTTGAATGTAAATATTCAAAGGCATATTCATTTCTGCTTCTCAGTACATGCCTGAAAGATACAGTGTCATGTAAATTGATGACTTCTCAGAGCTGGCAGTGTAAAAAGGAGCATGTAAAGGTTGTAGCATCCCCTCCCTCCACTGGGAACTGCTTCTGCATACTTAGTTTTTCATTCTGGACTCCTAACGCTGAACTACCAGACAGATTACTGAGATTGGAGCTGCCAGTTGATGGGCAGGGGGAAGGAAGTTTCTGTGTCCATATGAATTATCAAATAACATCCCAAGATGTCAGCTTGTAACATTTTGTTTAAATGCTATGGTATTGTAAAGAGTTGCCTGAAAAGCACATTGAAATGGATCCATTTGCATCTTGCAGACATCTATTAATGGTTATTGCTGATAAATGACAATGAATAAATTAATTGATGAATTGCATCTTTTTCTTATTGTAAGATATTCAAAGACCTGCAACTTTCTCAGATAAAGGTTTCTTCTGTAAGAATTTGTATGATTTGAGCTGAGTATGGGCACTCACTTACTGCTGGCTCTGTTCTGAAGTGGGTGTTTGTAAGACAAGTGTACATTTTGACACAGAAGTTTGAACTCCAAATTTGTGCAGAACAGGAAGGCCTTTGGTCAAGGTGTACGACCTCTTGGGCAAGACACTCTGAGAGAATTTTCAGTTGGTTTGCTACATGAGAAGCATTGGGCATGTTCATACCCTGATATACCCAAGAGAAAATACAAGATAAATTGCATTTTTTTTTTACTGAGAGATAAGCAACCTCTCCTTTATGTGAGCTGAAAACATGCACAGTTACCATGGAATGAATATGTGATGCAAATTAGTTTTCTCTTTAGCAGAGTGTGCATGTGTCCATTGTCTCTCTGATAAAATTGTTTCAGAATACAGTACCATCAAGCAATTATGGAACTAATAGGGGAAGGAAAAGTTTCTCCTTAATCACCGTCAGATGTTATTTATAGAACTAAGGGATATAAGTCCTGGATTTATTTTTGCAATGCCTTGAAGCATGAGGATGCATGCTTTATATTCAGTTCTCACTAATAAACTTGTATTTCTCCTCATTATCCATAAACATCTAACCTGTCTAGTTGCTGGTGTGAGTACCTGAAAGAAGCAAATTAAAAATTCACTTTCTGTGTCCGTTCATGCTGATGAAACTCAATTAAATGAATATTCATTTAAAGAAAGAATAAGAAAGAAGTAAATTTAGCGAAGTTCAAATGTATTTAAAATTTTAAAACTTTTTTTTCCTTTTGCAGTATTTGCTGTATCTCTTAGAAATCCAAAGAGAACATAGGTGTTATCAGGAAATGGATGAATCAGTACTCTCTAGAGACAGAATTCAACTGAAGAAGATTCCAAGATCTGGAGAACAGCTATCAATGAGCATAAACAATACTGCAGTGAGAAGAGGGAGTTGGGATTGCTCAAGGCTCACGTGAATACAGTAAGTACAGTTTGAAAGTTAAAGGGGCTCTTCTGGGCAGAAAAATCTTTGAATAGTGTAGCTTTAAACAAAGTCATTTTCATAAGTATTGAATTTGAATCTCAAAGCAAACTTGATCTGTGTAAAATTCAGCCAGAGCATATCCTAGCAAGTTCAAAGTGAGGCTTAAGGGAATTGCACCTTGATGCAGAAACCTTTGGCATTTTTGTGGCTAACAATATTTTAGGAGCTATATGGAATTTAGATAAAGTCCTTGTAAAGGAAATGAACAGTGCAAATTGTGAAATTCTTTGTTATTTGGTGATTCTGAAACACGGATACGAAAAACATGTCTGAGGCAGGCATTACCCAGTGTTTTTGGGGGGATCTTTTTATTTACATAATAAAATATTGGGAAAGGTCAGATATGTAAAGAAATACAAATTTTGAGATGTTTTCTTTGGAACAAATAATATATTTAAAAATTTCTATTTAGAAATGTTAGAAATCAGTGTTCTGTATTGTCTTGAAATTTTCTTGCTTTTAGTTTTTTTTTGTAAAGCTACACTTTTTCACTCAAACCACTGTCCAGTGAGTAGCTGTTTTTACGAACTGATTAAAGTCTGAATGAGGGTGAATTTTACAGCCAGGACAAACCAGTAATTATCCTAAAGGTGTCATTGACACTCTGCACTCTTAAACTTGCAAGAGCACCAAAAAAACGTGAATCCTTATGATATGAGCTCAAGTTTCTGTAGCCAAACATGACTGCAGTTATTGTTGATTGGCATATGAGGGACAGTGATAAAAAAAAAAGTACTGCTTCTCTAGAGCTCTTATTCATACCCAATAGTACAGATCTATGTGTTCCAGTTTGAAAAGCAGTGACTATGATCTTGCGCTCAGTAAGTGATTTAAACTAACTTTGTGGTCCATGGTCTCTTAAACTTCTATTTATTTTAAAATTCCAATGGGACAAAACATCTCTTTTCAGCCTCCTGAACACAGTAAACTCTCTATGTTCTCTTTAACCATTTTTTTGTGATATCAAACCAGTGGGAGCTCAATAAGATGTGATAATATATGATAAAGTTGCAGAGAGTAGAAAGTGCCAGATTATTTGATTTCTTGCAGTATTTTATATCACAACTGTCATTTGAAGGTCTAAAGGAATATTTGTTTTCCATTAGATGCTCGTGTTCTATTTGTTTCCTATGAGATATCTATTTGGTTTTTATAATCTATCTGCACCTGTTATAAAGTGATTATGTATTTGGGACCTGATTCATGCCAGGATAAACCAGTAATTATCCTAAAGGTGTCATTGACACTCTGCACTCTTAAACTTGCAAGAGCACCAAAAACCCTGTTCTGATAGGTACAGTGAGTAATCTGCTGACTTTTTTTACCGAGGAACCTCAGGCTTTTGTATTGGCTTTTTAACAGTCTTATATGTTTGAGAAACCTTTTTTGCCCTATGGTCAGCTATTATAATTAAAAGATAGAGATAACAATGCAGAACGTGTCTCCTGTGTAAGCTCTCCTGTGCAACTGCAGCACTTTCACTGGTTTAGATCCCTCTAGTGTACAAACATGGGGAACTGCTTTTATAAGGCAGTTTTACCTCAGGATGTCCATTAGCATTTCCCAAAGCACTTTGTGTCCTTTCTTGTGTGACAGAGATATCGATCAAACGCCTGGTGAGTTAAAGGGCTGCAGCTTAATCATGTAAACCTGTGGATTGTGGATTCCACTGCTGGGAGTCAATGCTGTAATATTTCTGTACTGTTGATAGAGAAATCAGTATCCTGATTTCTGCCAGTCTTTCAGTTGATTTTTCTAAGCTCTGTACCATAGAGAAGTACACAATTATGGAATTCTTAAGAGATTTTGTTGCTGTAATTTTTCTGGCTGCTGTAACTTCTGTAGCCTGTACAGGCTTGCCCTTCACCTCTTTTATGTTGGCTGTTCTGAGGAGAGAAAAACTTCCTACTGCTGAGTGTGTTATCTGCACAGATGATCTATCTGTAGAGTTCTGAGGAAAAGTCAAATGACAACATGTCAGCTTTTCAGTTCTGGGGAAATTATCCCACATTACCTTGGCAGTGATAATAGTTTACAACGTTCATGGTCTGTAATGGGCTGTTTGCCTTAAAGGGCTTTGACAGTTTTGCTGAACTTAACATGTACTCAGCTAAGGATGATCTTTCTTCACTACATCACTTGCCATTTGAATAGGTCACATTTTGATAAGATGTGTTTGATTTACTAACTGTGAAACTGCTGTATAAAACCCCTTTATGCTTACACACTTCTCAAAAGATTCAGTGTATTATTCTGAGAGCAAATACCTAATTATTTGCTGCTGAAAGCCATGTAAGAACACCTCTCTCTATGTCTGAAATCCTTTGGTGATGTCTGCCACAGTAAGTTTACATCCAAAATGAATAATGCAATGAAAAGTGATTTCATTTCATGGGTTTGTTGAGCTGGAGTCTGGCTTTGTGATTATAAAAAAAAAATTAAAATGAAGTCATGGTGCCTGGGGCTGTGTGTATGTGTTTGTAGGGTGTCTTCAGTGCATTGTTTGACTCCATTATATCCAGGTCTGGAAATGAGCGTTTGTTGATGCCATTGATATCAGGTCAAGCTGTACAGGTACTTCTACACCTTTCAAATACAGACCTCCTGAGAGGGTACCTCTGAATTGGTTTATTCTTGCATAGATATGTCTTCCAAATACATACACCAGAAAATAATATTTAGAAGAAAAAACACCACTGGCATAACGGATGGAGCTTGCTTGTGCTCTTCTGACTAGGATCATCATGATAGTGTTTGTAGGGCTGCAAGGAAGAAATGTTCTTGGTAAGTCTTGCACTGCAGAATGATCTGGGCTTTATTGCAGGATTTGGGTATCTCTTACAGCTCTTTTCAGGGAGTAGGGGTTGGTTATGAGAGGACAGGCCAGCACAATTAGGTGAGGAATCATCAGCATGATAAAGTCTGTGATTTTAGCACCCATGCACCTGTAGTAGGATCCTTGTATAGAGTTTAAAACCTATGAAAGTTTATTCAAAGAGAAAAAAAGAAAATGAAGAAAATATGTTTAAGAACATCCACTGTAAAGTAAAATTTCTCTAATAGTGGATATAAAGTTAATATGAGGCTGACTCTTCACACACAGAAGCATTTGAAGCCTCCCCTGGAGCTGCAGCAAGGTTGTCTGAAGCTGTCATGACAACACTAAGCTCCAGAATGGTTCACTGTGTTTGCCATTTTGAGGATTATATTAACTGGACACCACCATACTGTGACCATCAGTCATCACAAATAATGCTGCATGAACATACTGCACTAGAGAAGGTAATGAGTATTTTAATGTTCAAGGAGAGGTTAACGAATGAGGCAATGAAAAAGCTTTACAGCAGAGAGTAAACTGTTTCCCTGAGTTGGTATCTGAATTCCATGCACAGCTCTTTAGCTGTGTCTTTGGCTCTCCTCCAACTGGCAAAGCTACTTGGGAATCGTAGCTCTTTATGTTTAAATGCACAGAAAGTCCATATCCAAACTCCTGCATGTATAAGCAGCCCCATTGTCTGAGCATCTGACAATACCCATAAAGTATCTTATGAAAATGATGCTAATTCTATTCCACCTGTTGTTTGGATCTAAAAGGGGAATTGTCTTAAACTGGGCCTTTAGCCACCCATGCTTATGTTTGAAAAATGGTAACAGACATTCTGTTTATCACTTGTAATAGTTGCCCATATGCCATGTGTTAGGTGTCAGGTGGAAGCATCCTTACTTCTCTGTATCATAGGAACAAACACTGTGAATTTCCACCTGGCTGTATCCAGAACCCACAGAGTACATTCATTTGGCCAGAGGGCATCCCATTAAGTGACATAAGGAAAATCTCTTGCAATCACTAAAGACTTTTCTTGCTGTAATCCCTGCTGCTCCTGGGAATCTGAGGTGGGAAGTGAAACCCAATCTTTTTCTGGCTTTGCACAGCTCTGTGACAATGCCTCCAGGGCTGCTAATGTATTAGGGGAAAATTCTGCCAAGTAACATTTCTGTTCATAAATGTACCAGCTGGTTTTAATGACACTTGTGAGATACTGTTGCATGAAGTCAGGGTGGCGGAATCTTACTTTGTTCATGAGTGGCAGCTCATGAACAGCTTTGATTCCAGCTGCTTAGAAAGGAACCAGAAACGTCTGTAGTTAGAAAAGAATCAGAAAGTTTTTGCAGATAAATGAAGCACCTGACTTTGAGTTCCACTTTCTTCCATGACACGCCTGATGGTCTGATATTTGCTATACCAGGCAGATCATCCCTGTGAGCTGGTGGCTGAATTATTTATCTGTGTGTCCATTTACAGTTCTGCACCTGTCTTGGCTTTGGACATAACTAGTCTCGATAGTGTCAGGTTCTATATTTCCTATTTGTTGGGCTGTTTTATTCCACATCAGTCTAGCACTTCTATAGTCACCAGCAGTATCTATACCCTTGGTGAGAGACCACTTAGCCGCTCCTTGATAAATAATTAGTAAATAACACATCAGCTGCTGACATCTTGCTTTACCCAGTTGAATTAAATGTAGCAAACATTAACTCTTGTATGATTTTGCTGGGTTTATTATCCATTTCAATTTCCACAACAGGCCTGTATCTGAGTGAATGGAATATTTCCATTCTGAAAATGACCAGTGACATTCACGTGTTTGCTTTCATTCCTGCTGTGTTTCTGCCACTGCTCACCATTCTTTCATAACAAAGCTATCCCCCAGCTTGCTCTTCCGTGTTTCAGATCACATAAAGGTGCTGACATTCAACAGAGAGATAGTACATTTGTTTATTTTTCGGTTTACTGAATGCATCTACCAACATAAATTTCAGTAGGTGGAAAAGGTAACAGAGAATATTGAGCGTATCAAAAACAGCGTTACAGCAGCAGAGTTCACAAAATCCCTCGTACCACAGCTAATGGGATGGCCCTGCAGCTGTGCTGACAAAAGGGCTGTTTTAAGTCCTGCCCTGGTTGTGCTCCCAGCAGCCACACTGACTGTGGGGTGACGGCCTCCAAACTCCACAGGCAAATGCTCAAAGGGCAAGGGCAAGCTGTGGTTACCAACTGCAGGGATTGCAGCTGCAGCCACTGATTTCCTAGTGCACAAATGAGAAATGACATCAGATGAGCTTTGTGCTACAAACTTGATTAAATTGAATGCCACACCAGACAGAAAGGATTACAATGATGCTGGGTTTCTAAGGAAATGTAGCACAAAGGACCAGGCTGTACCTCTGTCAGTTGAACCTGGCAGCTTTGGTCTGTGAGAAAAACTTTTGAAGGTAAAGACTCCAGTCTGATGTACTTTGTTTACATCAAGCTTATGGTTGTTTAAAATCTGGGTTTGGTGCTGCATATGTTTGGATAGAGCAATATGACTGACTTCTAGTTTTTCAGATCTTAACACTGATTTAGCTTCCTATTACATATGCACAATACACCAACTGCATATTCCTTTCTAGGTACTGGAAATTAGCTACAGGATATGAATCTCAGCATGTAATATGATAGCATTTTATTCATGTTGGAAGTAATGATTCTATTATGTATTTCATGCCCAAAGAGAAATAGCATGGCTTCAGGCAACAGAAATTAACAGTATGAAACATTATTGTTTGTGATGTTGTTGATGTTTTAATTGCTGATCATTAATCTGTGTTCTTCAACTCCAGTGTTGGTGAAATTATAATTAGTCCAGTGTGTTTTGCTGAAATGTAGAAAACAATCAGTCTGCCACTAATGATAGGGCACGTGGGACTCTGAAACTGAGTATCAAGTCAGTACTTCTGTTCCACAGTGAATAATCTTTTTTTTCTATTTATATTTCTGGAGAAAAATGTAGTTATTGAGAGAATAACTTACACCAAAGAAAACTTAAAGAACTTGAAAAAAATCAAAATTGCACATTTTATTTATTTCCATTTAAATGCTAATGATGTAATAATGTAATTCCTGTATCATGGTCCAGTGGAAAAAAAACTTTGGACATACATGTTTCTGGAAATGTAAATAATGTCACAGTTGATCCTAAGTGTGGCCTTCACTCTCTCATATGTGTGTTTGCCTAGTCAATTAGAAATACATATTTCTTTTGTTACTTTTTTATTCAGGCAAAGATCAGGTTCATCATAAATTGCCTCTCATCATAATGCATGTGCACATGTGCATTCATGAACATTAAAAACTGTGTATATGTTTCAGGATTACTTATGTTGCCAGTCCAAATCTAGACCTACTCTTGCACCAAGTTTGCTTTAAGTTTAATTTCTGTTACTTTTTCAGTCTTTACTTTCAGAAAAAAAAATAAATAAAACTATTATTAATAATAGCAGTCAAAAATACCCCAAACACCACCATATCACATTCACTTACATCAATGCAAAAGGAGTTGAAGAACTGCAAATTAGTTGTATAGTTGTACAACCCGGTCAATATGACAGATGTTCACTGGAGTAAATATCTAAGGACTGTAAAGCAGCTTTTAGGATTTTGCATTGTCTACAGTGGCAGGGCTTTTCCTGCGTGGGAAAGATGCTCCAGCAAACCAAGGTATGACTGTAAACGACCAAAATTGAGTTGATGTAAATCCAAATGTGGAAGATCCTTATGTCATTCAGTTAAGCTGAAATCAACTGGAAATAGGTTTTAATTAAAGAAAACAAAAGAGCCCTTCAGAAGTGACTGCTGAGCGTCCCTCTGAAGGTTTTGCACACTATAAATACAATGGCTTCAACTGCACTGAGGTCACACTGGTACATTTTGCTTTTAAAGTATCTATAATCTGATCTGGCTTTAGATGAAGTCACTGAGATATTGGCACCTACTACAAGACAGAGGATTGAATCATTCTTTTAATGAGGCAGGGACCAGTTCTCATGTGGCATAAATCAGTGTTTAAATAATTTATCCTGACTAGGAATCCATCCCCTTCTGTTTAAAGAATAAACCTATTTCCTATCTAACACTGATTCTTAACCTACTTTCTCCACTAAAAAAAAATAAAAATGTATTCAGGTTTAGCAAAGAAGAAAAGAAGTGTTTATTGAGAAATTATTCGGTATAATTCTAAACCCAGATGTTTCAACACTAATCTCCATAATCAGTGATGACATTCCTATTGCCAGAAGACAGATGAATGTCAAGATCTTAATGGCTGAATTTTCAAAAATGCTCCATTTCAGTCCAGTCTCAGATGTGATGGTGCAGCAAAATTATGAAAGTTTCAGATTGAATGAAGTACCTGTCTCCTTATAGCTGTAAGGGTGCACAAAGTGTTGCATTGAGTGTCACATCACTTTGACCATCAGCCTGACTGTGCTGACAGTAAGGTATGATGAGTAATGTGCATATGTATGAGATTAAAGAATAGATGGTTTAAATTCTGGAATTTTCTTTTGTAATGCTGTTTAACTGAGAGGTTTTAAGCCATGTTAGTTAGATTAGCACCTGATTCTAAACCAGTTTCTGGAAACACATTCTAAATGGAGGCACCTGCTTGACTAGTGGAATACACTTAATTTTTAAACCTGAACTAAAAGAAAGACAGGCTTATACATAATAATAATAATAACAATAAGGGTAATAGTTATAATTATGAAAAATAATCACAGTGTTTTAGAATACTTTCAGAATGATAAATTTTAGAAACAACACTTAGCTTGGCTTTTCTCTGTTACCAAGCAATGAAAGGTTTGTAGCTGAAGTAAGATGTGATGAATGAATCCAGTGAATACTTTACAAATCCTTCAAAAGAACAAAAGATAAATCCTCCCCCTTCAGAACCAGTTTTGTGATGAATTTGTATAATGCTTCCAACCCAGAAGGCATTTTGTTACAGACAAAGAATTTTATGGAGAAATTTTTTCAGAGAAATTCTGGTGTGTTCTGGTTGGAAGTGTCAAGAGAGGGGAAAAAATAGCCTTGGCTACCATGTAACATAAGAATTGTTAAAAACTGCCCACTGTTGGTGTTAATCCATCTCAGCTGCAAAGAAGATTGAGCCTGGGTAGCTCTTCAAATGAAAATTGATGTTGTAATAAACCTTGACAGATGTATGACTTTTGCTGGTATTGTTAAGACAACGCTCATTTCATTGATTCATTCAGTATTATCATGCTGATTATAGATCCTGGAGAACATCTACACATCCCAATCAGTTCTTTCCTTCATTGACAAGTACATTTTTTGTGTTTCTGTGAGATTACCCAGCTCCCTGAGTGCTGAGCAGTGGCATTTCTTGGCAGAATGTGCCACTGCTTTTTTAGTAAGATACCCTTCAAAGCATTGTGCCACACCACACCAAACCTTGCTCTAAACAGTATAAATCCTTTCACTTTAATTTCTTTCCTTTTCATTTTTTTACACCTTACTTGGAAGCATTAAAGGCAACCAGCTTTTTGGCTTTCCTGCCTGCCTGAAGATGTAAGTGCAACAATGCTGATGCCAAATGACTAAAGAATCAGAATGAAAAAGTCCCTGAAAGGAGAAAGGGTGGGAGGAAAGCAGGAAAGTGAGCAAAGAAGATGAAAGAGGAGCACTGAGGAGAAAAACTATTTCTTAATTGCACTATGAACTTTCTCTTGTGAATCTTGGATCTCACCCTAATTAAAGTAATTGGCATGTAGCAGTGTGATACAGATGGAATTCAGACACATTCTGTACTGGGCAAAGAGGGTTTAAATTTGCATTTGCTAGCTAGCTTTCAAAAGAGCTGGGTTTTTTTCTCTTTTCTTTCATTGTGTGCAAAAGGAAGAGTGGGATTACATGGCTGTTAAGAAAGAGGAGGCACGTGAATGCAAATATCTGTGTTCATCTTTAGGCTCAGTTTGTTCACCTTGCATTCGGAAGGAGTTAGAGCTCCTGCAGGGATGCTCCTATGATAAATCCTCAGAATATCTTAGAGACTGTTTAGTTGTTTGGGGGAGCTTTTGCCTAGTCTGGAACTGTTGAAATAAAATACCATTAAAAGGTTAAAAATTGACCACAGTATAGTACAGGACAAATAAATGAACTTATGAAAAATGAGGGAATAACCAAACCTACCGGAACCAAGAGCCACGGCTCAAGAAGTAAAAGCAGGAGGACACTAAATCAAACTACAAAACCAAAGAACAACTTTACTTGAACTTTGTGCTTATTAACATAATAAAATACCCACCCTAGATCATCCTTTACTCACATAAGCCCCTTCCTCATAGAGCATGTGTGGTAAATAAGTGTGCACTGTATCTTCAGAGATGAGAGACTGCAAAGACAAGGACTATAACTTTAGGCTGTTACATACATGGGAAATAACAAATTTTTATTTTTCCAAGAGTATAAAAATGAGCTCCTGGAATAATGAAGGTTTGGGTTCACCACTTAGCTCCCATCTCTGTGCAGAAATGAAATGAAATCAAAGATCTCAGCTCTGTGTGTGGATCAGCTTATTGCACACTGGGTGTAAGAAACTTTTTTGGGACAACGGAAGCAGAAAGGAGTTTTTGGGGTCTAATAGCAACTGGGGACTACACTAAATCCTTTTCAATGACTGGAGTGACCCAGATGGAAATCTGATCCCTTACTCTACTCAGTGAATTCTCATCAGTTTTGGGGTTTAAAAGGTGAAAGCGCAATAAAGGATAAGGGGTTTGCAAGAGAATTTATCTTCCCTCGGTGGAGAAAAAAGAACATGTGCTAACCAAGTGGATCACAAGGGCAAAGTCCTTGCTTGCTGCTTCCCCACAGCTCTGTAAGGCTGACATTCTTGGTCTGGAGACTTTCTTCACACATCCCTTGATCTTTGAGAAAACCCAACATGAGTTCAGTTCAGTTGAAAACAGAGCTGGCAAAAAACACTGGCAGTGGTCCTGGAGAAGCCATAAAAGTCTGACTGGTTTGACTGAGGTTGATCCAGCCCCTGTGCAGAACAGCTGTGTAAGCTCTGGAGAATGGGCAGTAAAATGAAGTCACAAACTACCACTAGGACACCAATTCTCACTCTGATCTTTGAGACAAAATTTCAAGTTTTCCACTGCAGGCTCCAGCTCAAAGCTTGCACAGATCTCACAGATTTCAAAACTTCTCCCTGAAAAAAAATTCAGTTATCCTGACTGTCTCAGGTGTCACTGTGTTCCAGTTACAAGTTTTGTAACATGCTCTTGAATTTTAAGTTTTGCGTTTTCTGGGGTACCAGTGGAAAAGTTCAGAGCCTCAGGGAACAGCTGATGTACATCTTGAACACTGGTGTTCAGACGTGTCTGTGTTCTGGTAATACATGCCTGTCTTCTGCAAATCTGTATCTCTGTGCCAGCAGGACATTTCAGTCCCAAAGGTTTCTCTCTGTGATTGCTGCAATCTGCCTAAATATGTTAAAGAAGGACACTGCTGTTAGTTGATGAAAATGGTGTTTGAAGGCCTTAATGTTTTTGATTTATTCTCAATTCCCGTGGGGCAATTAATTTTCCAGGGGCAAGCATACTTTGGTCCATGGGTTAAACATAAAAATTGTGATCAAAACCACTGGAGAGTTTCCTGGTAAAAGAGGATCATTCTCATAGGTGACAGTATCCTTTTTGTTCACCTTTTAACAATGGTTAGAACAACAGAGTGAATCCTTTAAAAGGGTAAGGAATTTAAAGATGGGTATGCTCCTCCATTTCATCCTGTCACCCAGGCAGGGGCAGAAATGCCAGGAAGTGCACTGAAGTCTCCTGTCCTTGTCAGCTCTTCTGTCTCTGCAAGCAAAGAAAACCTCAGCTTTGTCTCTACCAGTGACTCACCGTCAGTTTTTGCTTTCCCTGAACCTGTTGTGAGATCAAAGAAAGGGGTCATTGGATGAGAGAGCTGCTACAGTGCAAGCTCAGCAATGGAAGAACAGCAGAGTAGCTTCTGCTCTGTGACCCCTCTGCCAGAGCTGAGATCAAGAAACTTGACCCATCTGTAGATGTGCAAAGCCAAAGGGAGATTCAGCTCTCACCCCTTCTCACTGGGAGCAGTAGCTGTGCTGAAACCTCGTGGGGCTAACCAGGTGTTTAATTAAAACTACGCTAATTTAACAAGCTAAAAACTCCAAGTAACAGGTAAAAAACTGTGTAAATCATTATAAAACTTATTGTCTCAGGCACTATTCCTTATTAACTGTTTTCCAGCCTTGGTGATGAAACAGAACCGATGGAGATTAGTGGTGGTGGTCACACATGGTCTGCGTAAGTTTAGCATATTTCATAGGTCTAACTATTTAACAGAACGGCAGATAGGTTTAAATTTGGGTTGAGTCAGGGAGACACAGACTTGGGTGTAGTTTTACATGTTTTTTTTCTGGGCTGGAACTGTATATACAGCTGAGATTTTTCTTCTAGTTATGCTGCACAGATTTTTGTAATTTCCTTAAAGTCATCCTTGGTTGGTACTAAAAATTGTTTTATTTTAATAGTTGAACAGTTGTTACTAGAATGCTCCATGATACTTTCAGGAAGTAGTTACTGGCTCATATGTTGTGTGTGCCTTTGCCTGGGCATCTACAGGTGTAAGCAAGCCATACTGTTTAAAAGATACCATCTTTTATGAGGTGCACAGTGAGTTGTAACATTTTGTAGGATGGGTCTGTTCGGCTTTGGAGTGTTTGGTTTTTTTGTTTTGTTGTTATTTTAAACGTACTGGTTTTATGGCACTCAGAGTTCTGAATATAAGCAGGAAGCTGTGAGGTGAATAGATGGTCCTCTTGGTGCTTAGAGCTGCATTTCCTGTTGTCCTTTTGTGTGTTTGACAGGTCTGATATTTTATGGGGGAAAGAGTTATAATTTTTTTTGTAAGTTAGGAAAATAAGTCCAATGAATCCTGCTAAAAGGCAGCCTCATACTGTTGTCATTAATGGCTTCCCCTGAGAAACTGGCAAATTGATAAATTAAGCTTTCCCTCTGTGACAGCCTTTCATACACTCAAGATGTAGCCCTGCTTTAGTCTTCAGCAGCATTAAATCAATCTACTATAGAAATACTTTGCCTTCCTAGCTAGGTACAAAATATATCTAGAGACTTGGTGTGTCTGTTCACTGTGTTTAGCTCCAAGTCATTTTGACAATCACAAGAGGCTTAAATTTTGTATTTATGTTGAAATGCATCCCTAATTGAGATGTCTATATTGCTTCAAGCCTCTCTTCTTGAAAACCAATTAATACATTTCACACTAGAACACAGTCTTTTTATTAAGACTCAATTAAGGAAGATATAATGAGGCCAAACTAGGTGAAGCTTTTAGTGTGTATTATACGCAGCAGATCTTGAAAGATAGATACAAAGTCAAATCTCACTTTGAACCTGCTTTCATCTATCTAGTTGCACTAGTAAAAAGTCCTATATGGTGCCTGTACCAGCAAGAAGTTCATAAATAAAAAAACTAAGCAAACTAAAATTACCATCCATAAGTAAGAGATGAATTTTAGTTATGTCCCCTGTGAACATGGGAAACTGATCTTTTGGTTTCAAACTTTTTTATACAGGCTGATGTCTTATTTCATTAGCTATTACCAGATGCTACTAAATAAATGTCTTCATACAAATACCAGGATGTAGTGTAGTTTCTCAGCATTCCATGGGATAGGTAGCTTTCAAAATGCACAGGGTGATACTTTGAAAAACCCGTGATGTTGTTTATTACTGTGTTTTGTGCCACCTACAGAACTGAGATGCTTGTGGGAAATCTCTAATGTGAGAGGGTTGCAGTAACAGCTGGTACTGACTGGTCTTGGTAGTCTTGGCCAGACTGATAGAAAACATGGTAAATTTGCCTAAAAATTCGTCAAAAATCTGGATTTAGGCTACTGTATTTAAGAAAGTTGAAAACAGTGTAGTTGATTATGAATTCATTAATGTTTTCAGGCAGAATGTGTCTGAATTAAATACAGGTTTATATATTATAAGCTGATTTACAGTATGTGTTTTATCAATCCAGGCTATGATTAAGTAGAATAAGAAATGTGATGAAAAACTTAAGAAAGAAGATAGAGTGGAAGGAAAATTGCATAGGTCATCCCTACAAATTATAGAATTGTGGACTCATAACAACTCTGGGTTTACTGGGAGCTGAAGATCCAGATCTATTAAGTTTTTGCCAGGTCTGAACCTCACAGTATAAACCCAGAGTGTTACTGGAACTGGGATTTTGGAGATCTTGGAAATATTTTTTAAAATTTGTAATAAAGAATATTTTTTCTGAGGCTTTGGTAGCAAGTTTCATTGTAGTTGGAAATGGCATTTCTCACTGCAAGATGGATGCCTTTCCAGAAGTCTTTAAGTTGTAAATACACAATTCTTACTCATTTTCCTTTTAAAATATATGATAATTTCTGTGTAGTCTTGGCAGATGCTTACAATTTCTCCCTGTGGATAAATGAGGGGGTGATCCCTGACACCAGCCACTTATCCTAAAGGGATTACTTCCTCCCCAAATTGTGGTCTTTTTGAAGACACAAAATTAAACATTAGCCCAAGCACAAAAAAAAGGGTGACATTATCAGAAGTGTGAAGGACCTGAGTCCTTCAGGGTTATGCTGGCACCAAGGTGCCAGAATAACTCAAATTTTCAAAGAGCTTATGAATATGTATTAGTTTATTGATCTTTGCATACAGGATGCAGCGATAATTATGTTTGATTATAGCTCTTTGATAATTAATGAGAGATTTTAAGTGCAAAAGTCCTTCTTGTGTATGTCAGTGGGATTGTTGCCTTAAAAGTAGTTGAAGAGGTGATTCTTCATTTCACTTATTTGAAGAAAAAGTAAAATCACATACATTAAAAAAATTCTTTTGAAAATAAGTAATGCATGTGTACATTGCTAATGAGTGAAACTTGGATGAGTGTAAATCCATTTTCAAGTATATGACTTAACTGATTTTACTTTTAGGATGAAATAAAGGTAATTAAAAAATAAATAAAAATTTTAAGGAAAGTTTCAAAAAGTCTTAGCCAGTATAGCTAAATGAGTTCTGTTGATAAGTACTTAAAGGGCTATAGAAGGAGTAGAAAAAAATCATCACAGCTTTCTGAAATATCTGTTAATCTATTTAGCAAGATTTGAAAGAAAGCACTTTGGCCAGATTCCTGAGCTGTAGTGCTTTTTGTCCTGTTTTAGAAAATAAAATTAATTTACTCAAGCCCCAATTTGATATTGACTTACTGTTAGAACCCTTATGACACATCTCCCAGTATCACAAGGTTTGGGGCCATTTTTAGACAGGTGAACCCAGACTGTCCATCTTCTGAAGCGGTTATTTCAAATATCATTATGGAAAAAGGACACTTTCCAACACAATATGTGTGGCTGTAAAGAAAGAGGAAACCAGGATTTTGGAGTTTATCATTAAATAAACGTTCAGTTCTCAAGTGTAAGTCCATTTATTTGTTGGATTTAGCTAGACTTCAGTCCAAAAAAAGAGGTCATTGGGCCTTCATCCAGCAAGGCACTTAAACACATTCATAACTTTAAATACATGAGTGACTGGGCTCAAATCAGGACATTAAGTGTTTTGTTTGACTAGGGATCCATTGACTGCTTTTTGGCACCAATCTCATTCTTTCTTTAAATGAAGTTAGTCAAGAAATTAGAAGCCTTAGTTCCCTTCCTTGTTCAGAGAACAATACCACATATAGGATGGAGCAAGACCTTTTTTTCCATTGAAGGAAACAGTATTGCACATGACTTCTTTTAATTAGGGCTTGGTCTGAAGATCCTTATGGTTGTCTCAGTTTGAGCTGGCCCCAAACATCATCCCGTCAAGAATACAGTAATTTAAGGTTCTTATTTTCTAATTCAGTGGAGCAGTTACTCCTTATCTTTTGAGATTCCCTATAGGCTGTGGATGGCAAACAGTTCTTGTAAGTGTTTCTGACTGCAGGTGTCAATA
Organism: Pipra filicauda; assembly: GCF_003945595.2. Taxonomy (NCBI): domain Eukaryota; kingdom Metazoa; phylum Chordata; class Aves; order Passeriformes; family Pipridae; genus Pipra; species Pipra filicauda. Next base: position 2,537,726 of record NW_024104976.1, on the reverse strand, counting down.
GCTTGTTTTAGAACTGGGGCCAGGAAGTAATTTTGAGGCAGTAAGTGGCTCTTTGCAGTTGTAAAAATAACAGCAAAAACGGGCTGTTCTGTACAAGGGTCCATCCTGCCTCAATTCTGGATGGTTTGAGGGCTCTGGTGGTGAGTAACCTCAGCTCAGGGACAGCAGAGCTTCACAGAGGCGAGTTGCTCTTGTCTCCTGTGTTACAGGGAAGGTCATGGAGTCTTTCCTCTGTTCCAGAGCTTACCATAGTGTTGGAATAGCAGGTTTCTTTCAGCCCCTGAGCTCCACCCGTGTTCTACCCTGACCATCATTACGATAATATCTCCTTTGGCGACGCAGGAGGCCTGATGTATCTGCTATATTTGTGAGCTTCTTGGCTTCCTTTTCTGATATTCCCTCTTTACCTTTCTTTAAACAGCTTTAGTTAATTACCTAAATAGCCCATGTGAATCAGATTAGAGAATTTGAGAATCTTTCCATATGGCAGAATGTCTGGGTTTGTTTTCTGGTAAACAAACTCAGTTTTCCAGAAAAACTCAGTTTTTCTCTGAGTTCTTCATTTTTCTGTGAAAAGCGTATTTAAACAATAATCCTGGCCCACCTCAGGATTCTTATTTTCAAGAATCCAGCTAAATCCAGGAAATCAAACTGAGTTTTGTTTCATTTTCCCTCCTTTTAAGGCAGCGTTAGGGTTCCCCAGCTGCTATGGTGTTTACCAGCCTGTATCCCTTTGCTGCTCCTCAGCAGCTCAGCATTGCCTTCTGCACATGTGCATAAGTGGGAGCTACTGGTAGTGATGATTACACCACACAGTCTGCAGATTCAAACGGAAGGATTCATTTTCCCTTGCAGTATACATTGCTGAAGAAAAAATAAAGGGTTTTTTACGATATTTTCCTATTTTCAGGTAGATACAGAAAAAGCAATATCAGACAAGTAAAGAACATTTTGCACTGGCAGGACATTGAAATGCTTTGTGTGTGACTTAATATGTTTTTGCTAGTTTTTCCATTTTTGGTTCTGAAGCTGAGAATCAAAAAAGCAGTATTTTCAAATTTTATTACAAAAACTAATTTAATGATTGTATATATTACCTGCGTTTATTCCCATTTTTTCTCATAGAAATGCATCATTTGACGGAAAATGCTCATGGCTGTCTCAAGGATGACCAGAAAATGGAGTGAAGACACAGTCTTTGATCTCAAATTTTCCTTGTGGGAAAAATTTCCTCAGGGATATATTTCGCATAAGGGTTCCAGCCATTGTTGGAAATGTATCCCAGAGGAAGCTTGGAAATGCTGTAATAGCCAATCTCTCTTGCAGATTTCCCAATGAGAATCTTTGCTAATTAGATAGAAAAGATGGCTTCACTGGGTTGCTGCAGTGTGATTGTAAAGAAAGTTTCCCATGAGAAGGTCACATTTATGTCTTTAAAATTAAACACATCATTAAAAGGTCTTGGCTGAATCAAGGCTAGGGAAACACAGATCAGTGACTCCACTTTCACACTTGAATACTTATGAGGCAAAATGTGTGAGGCTTGTGAAGCTTTATTCCTAAGTTTTCCATTCAGTGCACTGGTTGGCAGATAGCTAAATTCTCTTGAGATTATTTTTTAAAAACGTGGTAGCATCCTAACTGGACAAAACCAGCTAGGTTATTAATGCATTTCCCTTTTTTTGTATGTGTTTTGAGTTATTTTTCATAGATCCAGAAGTGTTTGTCAAAAATGTTTTCTCAAACAGACAAATGGGAGGATAGAGAAGCTAAAGAAGCTGTGCCCACTGAATGGATTTGCCAAATGAGTCAGAATAGCATCTTTGGAAGCCAGGGATCAGGGCATTATTGGCCTGACCAGGGACTTATGCAGACAATAATTGCAAACTGTAAGAATGGGAGGTGGGGGCCATTGGAACTTTATTACAGAGGTCAGTAAATTGTATAAAATCATGGCTATAACCTTCTGTACTTCAGGCAGTGGCTCAGTCATTCAGAATTATCTGGACACCTCTCTGCCTCATCAGGCTGTTTTCAGATAGTCTATACAGACCTAAGATGGAAGTTGACACAGGTTGATTTTGAATGGATAGAAGGAAAAAACTTTTTACTTTGAGGACAGTCAAGCATTGGAACAGGCTGACCCGGAAGATTGTATAGTCCCAGTTTCTGTGGATTCCTGGGGGGGTTTCAAAACCTGACTGAGAAAAAGCCTGAGAAACCTGGTCTGAGCTTATAGCTGACCCTGCTTTCAGCAGGAGATCGGACTTTCGTCCTTCAATGAGGTCCTTGCCAGCCTGAACAAACCTGTAATCTTTATATTTTGCTTGTGTTCACAGTGAAGAAGATTCTTGGCCTTGGGTACTTTTCATGAAAAAAATTAAGGTCAAAGAAGAAACTCCAAGATCTTGAGGAGTGTGTCATCTGGCTCAGAACAGAGGGAGATTAACAAGTGCTTTTTCTTGAATTGCTGTGGTCTGCCATGCCATTTGATCTGTTGAAATGTGGCCTATAAAATATCTGCTGAAACTACTAAGCCACCACTAAGCTAGAGGACTCAAATTAGGTTCTGATACTTGCTCAGAGGTGGGAAACATTAAAACTGAAGAGATTACTTGAGCTAAGATAACTGTCTTCGAGTAGTGAGCTCTTAAGATACTCACAGAGGACTCTGCTGGGTAAGTTAAATTTCCCTGCAGTTGCTCGTTTCCATTTGAACATAGCCAGAATCCCTGCTCTGTGTGGGAAACTGGCTTGGGGGGAAAGAAAAAGAAATCAAAAAGAAAAAAAAATTGATCTAAAAAAGTTTCTTTGGATAAGTTTGATAGTTATGAAAAATTTACTTTCTTTTCTGATTGGTTGTGGGGGTGGAAAGTAATTGCTGACATTTCAACAATAAGTTGCCATTTAGATTCTGGACACTGGACCAGCTGTTCAGTCCCACTTCTGCACATCAAAATTGTATTAGAAGGGGGCAGTCAATGTTATAAGTCACTCTGGGCTCTTATGTAGAAGAAACGACAAAGGAAAATATTTTTCCTTTTACCCCCTACTTCTCTTCCCTTCATGCTGCCTGCTGGGGCGTTTTTAAAAGCCTATCTCCATCATAGGCACATGGTTGGGTTTTACCTTTATCAGGCACAGAGGAGGCAGACCAGCCTTTTGAAATTTCTCAGCAGTTAGCAAGAATAAAGTGGGCATCCTAGTGGTGGGAGTAATTTTCAGCTTCCTGACAACAATTGGCAGAATGCTGGGAAAAGCTATTAAAAATGAGGTTCGATCACCACAGTCTATTTTGGCCTATATTTAATGAGATGTGTCAACTAGAATTTACAGTAAGTGGCTAATTGTTAATAATGTGCCTGTCTAAGACATTTGTGACTTCAGCAGATCTGCACAATACAACCCTATGTGCTTACTAGGTTTTTCTTTATTGGGTATCTGAGGTCAACTTAGCACTGTAGTGAAGGAACAGGATGTGACAGGAAAAAAGGCACTGTTAACTTTCTAAAAGTTTATTTATTATATATTGTTGAACATACTATATGAGTATGTAAATTACAACAAATAAGTTAAAAATTAAAAATGAATATGTGACCCCAAAATAGCAGTGGCATTTCATGTCCCTTCTTAATTGTGCTCAGAACCAAGGCAATGGGTCTGTGGAGAAGCATGTTTGTGTTTAAGGCACTAAGTGGCTTGGTTGCCAAGGTTCCTTGTTGCTTTGGGCAAGTTACTTCATCTGTTTTTGCTTCAGTTTTTTATCTGTATAAAACTTCTTGCCCTAACAAAAGGTGGGGGGGTTGTGTGCACACTGAAGTGACTGAGGGACAGTCATAAGATCCTATAAAAAGGATTTATGACAAAATGCCTTAATATGAACAAATCTAAACCTCACTTTCTCAGTCTTTTGAACACCAACGTTTTGAAGACAGCTGTGCCTAGTAAATTAACCATCCCCAAACTCCAGAAAAAAAAACATTTAAGAACAGGTTTGTAGCTCTGGGTGCACCAGGCCAGGGCTCAGTGCTCTGCCATCCCTCTGCAATGTGTGTGTGTAGAGCCAGTCAGGACCACTTACTAAGGCCATCTCCTGGCAGTGCCATGTTCTCAGGGAACTCATATTTTCTGAGATATTTAGTACTTCAAATTTTCTTCTAGAAGAATTCCACGGCTTTGCTTTCCTTTCCTTCTGCCCTTGTCTAGTTCAGTAAAGTTTTCAGAAAGGCATGACATCTTTCACTAAACTAACTGATGTAGTTGAAGAAAGCGAGGAAACTTTAAAAGTTTTTTCATTTGGATTTAAAATGAAACAGGCCTTGCTTAAATCCTTTCACCATCATATAAAAAATTGGCTGTTGTTTCTGGCTGTGCTTCTTGACAAACATTTTCCTCTTGTGAAAACAGAAACTGCATATAAAGATTATTTACTTCCCAATTTTCTTTATCAGGCTTTTGCAGTTTCTGATAATGAACAAAATTTGGGAGACTGCTTCCCTCATGTTTCCAAAATGCCTTCTGAAGGTCTGGCATAGCTTCTGTAATCCTGTATATTGTAAGGAATGTCAGGAAACAGAATGTAAATGATCAAACACAAGTAATAGGAGTTGACAAGAATGATAAACTTTATTTTTCATCTTCAAAAAAAATCAGAACTGTATGTTTAAGTGGTTGGAAAACTGATAGAAACTGTAGACAGTTTGGTAATCGTACTTAGTGGAAACACTGGTAGGCACCAGTGTAGCAGTGCATGTTGAACAGGTACCCAGACATTAAGGATGCTGGAAAATCACCAACTGTGTGAATGGGTTTATGGTGGCTGTGCAGGCCAAAAAAAGTGCTTGAATTAAAAAGTGAGCTTGGGAGATAGATGGCACATCCCTATAAAGACCTGTACATTGGAATGGATCTTGTTCATTGAGCGTGTGGTCCGATATTTCAGTCATTTTGTTTGCATATAATTTTTTTGGATAGGTTAGGTAATTTCTGAGCAATAAGCTTCCATCTTCTCCAGCTACCAGTTTCCTCTTAGAAATTAAGAGTTTATAAACCTATGAAATTAGGAAGAAAGGAAAAGCAGCTACAAAAGTGTAGAAATTGAAGCTGAAGGGAAGGTGGCCATCCTTGGAGCCAGACTCCCTGAGTGTCACTTGTGGGAGGGCACAGATACCTTACTGTGGTCTGTAGAATAAAGTGAGAGACACAATAGCAGTGCTGCTTCTGTATGTGTTACTCTCCTTGCAGGTGATACATTCTAATAACTTTTTAATAGTTTATTTACTTCTTTAATTTTAATTCTTTATTTTCTTATCAGACCCCTCGAGGGTTACAATGATAAAATTAAATTTGGTTCCTTGGGCTTTCATCTTGGGCTTGTGTATTGAGCATTTTACTGTTTGTTGTAGAAACAAATGTTCAGTTGTTTATTCATTCACCACCTGTCTTTATAAAGTATTTTGTTAGTTTATGAATGTCATTAGAGGAAATATCCAGGAATACCTTACCATCCTTCTGAAAGCATCATTTTCAGCTTCACAATTAATATATTTTTGTAAAACAGTCTAGATATCATCCAAGAGATCTTCTTTCTTTTGAGCCTAAAAAGTCTTTATATGCTTGCTGGGTGAGGAGGGTCCACATGAAGGTTCTGTATCATTTAATGCCTTCTCATCATAAATATCTTCTTGGGAATCTAGTGAAGCTCTCAACTCCAAGAGGAGTCAAAAGAAACAGTTATATCAAGCTAATGGTAGCCTAAAGTGTTTTAGTTTTGTAGTCTAAGAGCTTTTAATGCAGGTAGTGCAGATTGGAAAATGTTCCACAGGGATCTCAATAGGTTTAGACCCTAATAACTAGATTTGTTTTTCAGAAGATCTTACATTGCAGTAGACAAGGTTATTTGCTTGCACAGCATCACATCACATGGTGGTGAATTAAACAAGTGCATTTGAAGTGCAGATAAATGGTATTGGCAGAACAAAGGTCATATTGTCAGTATTTTCATGAATTGAAATTTAGGTGAAGAAATTTTTTTAAAGTTTATTTCCTGACAGCTAGTGTTGCGGCATGCTCCTGTGCTAAACTCATATTGTTGGATTTTTTTTCACTAACTGGGAAAATATTCTAATGACGCATATTGAGGCAATATCCATGGAGTCATTACATCACAGGGATGAGTCAGGAACCATTAGCACAAGCTGACAATAGTCTTCTGAGTTTTCCTTGTCAATTTGCATCCTGAAGAAAGCAATAACATGTACTACTAGTATAGAAAAATAATTAAATAGGGAGTATAGATGAGCTTTCTTTTTAGTTAGGACCATTTTAGTGTGAAGGATAATGTAAATGTCATCTGCTTAAAGGAAAAGACAGTGATTCTCCTTGATAGTGATTTCAAAGTGTGTAATCCTTGTACTGCAATCCAGTCATGTGAAACTGGGGCACACTTTTATTCTAAGCTGCTATGAATTTGTGGTGGATATCTGGCTAATTTCCAAGTCAAGCAAGATTATTCTTGCCTTCAATAATTTTCATAGAACTAATTTAGCCTTCAAAGGCATGAGAGGTTAAAGCTGGGTCAACTGACATCCCTCTTGCACAACAGCATGTCTTCAGTTAATTATGTTGCATCTAAATGTGTGTTCTGTGTTGTCATACTGGCTAAACTAAGCCTAAAAATAGTATAAAAGAAAAAATGTAATTGATGAAGATGAATGCACAGACTGCCAGCATGGCTTATTTAATAGCTTCTTCAAATATATTAGTGAGGAATTTCAGCTCCGAGCCCATTGTCCAATGCTGCAGCAGATCTGTCCATGCAAAATCTTACCAAGTGTTAATAAAGATAATGTTTTCTCAGGCTAAGCTCAACTGACACATGCATGAAATCATTAGAATGTATCAATTCAGCTTGAGTTAGACTTCTAACAGTAAGAAGTGTCTGCAGAATTACATATTCATTATTTTACCACATCAAATAGATTATAGCGGGAATCATAGAGCTTTTTGTTAGTAATTAACCCAGTACATAGACAGTTCTAAACTACAACAATGCCACATCATTTAAATGACACTGTTGAACCCTCTTACGGTAGAAGGTAATGTAATAAATTATGTCTTGCTGATGTAAGAAAGGATGTAGGAAAGCAACAATATAATACTATAGTAAATATAAAGACTTGCACTCTAGGCAAAGCTGTGACACTCGGTTTCTTGTTTATGTGAATCCTGTTCATACTTGTATTAGTGTGAATGTGTGTAAACACAGCAGTGTCTGCTCAAGAGCATCAGATTAACTGATCTCTCTACTCCTGTTTGTGCTTTACGTAATGTGCTTACAGCAATCATGACGTGCTTGTTCAGGTTTGTACAGGATATCCTTTCACACCAATAAACTCAGCTGGGGCCTGTAAGCCCTGCACATTTTCTGTTTTTCTGCTTGTGTCACTCATCATCTGCTTTTCTACCTGATCAATTTGCAACCTGATTGCAGCATAGCTGCACCTTGTGGGACATGACTCCAGAACTCCTGCACAGCTAATTCTGTAATTCCATCTCTATATGTCTGCCATCCTGGCTGTAGCTGTATCCTACACACCTCATTGCCAGCAGTGGTCCTGCAGTATCATTTCAATGTCAGCCAGATGAGCACAGTCCTGGAGCAAGGGCTGCAAGGCATATGTTTCAGCAGCTGCAGTTTTCTCACCTGCAGAAACACTGGAATATGTTGCATTGTTAAAATGAGATGAATATGATCCAGAGGTCTGGAAATTTTCTAGCTATATTTAGCTGGTGAGAAGAGCCAGACATTTCTTGTCAGGGCTTTAGAACCCCAAACACAGAGCTGCCTGCCTGCCACGATTCTGTTTACAAAGAAGGTGAATTTTAAATGGCAAAAAATACCACAGTTGAGAAGCCTAGGAATATAAAATAAATAAAACAAATAATAAAAACTGGGCTGTCAGACAACTCTGCATAGGATGCTGTTTCTCTGCGTATTCTGGGAATGAAATTCAAAAGACCTCTATCTAGCAGTGGGTCCAGGGCTGCCCTCACAGCAGAAGACTTTGAGTAGCTGAAACATCAGTTCAGTAAGTATTGCTTCATATTTTATAGTTTTATGGGGCATTTCTGTGTTAAGAACTCTTCTGCTGAATGACTGTAATGCAATTAGAAATTCTGGCTTTTCGGGGAAGAATTAGCTCTGATTAAGGGCAGAAGCCACATGAGGGGTTTGTTTAGGGGCTGTTTCCAGCTGTGCCCCTGCCATGTGCTTGTCAAGATGGACACCAGCTATGGGGGCTTGGGGCACAGCAGTGTATTTGGGAGAACTCTGTTTCTATTTCTGATTGTATTGCATGGCCTGAAGGATTTATCTAAAGCATTGAGTAGTGTCTCAGTATATTAGCCATAAGTTCCTTATGTTAATTTAATTATTTACATATAAGTAGATGTTGTTTGAAATTCCATAGATATAATTCATTACCAGCCACAAACAGATTACCATTGTGCAGTAGCAATAATAATGAGCTATTTATTATTGAACAAAAATGTAGAACCATAAAATAGCTTATTAAAATATTTGTGCACACTGTTTAACTATTGGATTTGAAATGTCTAATGCTTTTCTTTAAAGTATCATAGACTAACAAAAGCAAAAGAGCTCCTTCCTCATCCACAGGTGCTTCTGGCACTCAGTAGCACTAATATGAGTGTTATGTAGACTCTGAGAGGCTGAATCAACCCATCTCCCTGACATGAGCAGACTGTACCAGTGCCTCTGTTGCTTCTCCCCAGAAATGTAGCCTGTGTTTGTATTTTGAGATTGCACCAACACAAAGAGGTGCAGGTTGAAAACAAGTTCATGTTCAACATAATTGCTTTAATATCACAGAAGATGTGTGAAGTCATTCAGTCTCTTTTTCTGTTATAAGATACCTGCTCTGTATCACAGAAATGACCACATAAGTATTTTTGTCTGATCTTTTTACTAAAAATTTAGATTGGTTTGGTGCTTTTGTCCAAAAAGAGGCCTGCAAAAAAATGCTAATAACATAAGTTTTTTGATACTTTCTAAACAAAGCTCTTATTTTGTTCATTAGTTGTTTTTTTTCTAAAAATGTATTTTAATATTTATTACTGATTAATTTTAAAATTTGGATTTATTAAATAACTGTTATAAACATTTATTGTTTGCATTGAAATGAAATAGTAATTTTAACATGTGTAACATTTTAAAATGTGTAACAGCTTGCTCCACTGAAAAACATCTGCTTGGATAAACACACACTTTGTATTAAAAAAAATCCAAAAATTTTAGAAGTCGTAAGCAGTATAAGAAGAGTAGATTATTGTGCCAATCTGGTTCATGTCCTTCAAAATGTTCTTGACACATTGTAGATCAGGGACACTGTGGACTTTTAGGTCTACTGATGTTCCTTCTGCCTGAATCATTGTCTTGGGCTAATGATTCAATGAGCAAGAAAGATAAAATCCTGGATAGTTTAGAACAAGAACCTGCTTTTCTGTTGTAGGATGAGTTGTGTTAACAAGCTACAGATGCTGAGTTAACAAGGGTGTTTTTAATTAGCAGATGGGTGGGGAGAGTGGTTCTGCCTCTGTATATAAAGCAAAGAGAGGCCTGGTGAAGTCAGTGAGTAGGAGATCTGTGGCTGGTGGTGTTGCTGGTACTTGGGATGGAGTCATTTATCAGCATGTAAGCTTTTCTTCAACATTTCATTAAAAATCTTGTCCTTGTTTGGGTTTCATGTTGTAATGAGTGTGCTTTGGGGATGTATTTAGGAAGCTGTGATAAAGTAATTTGAAAACCCTGAAATGATTCTCAGTGGCGAGACCAGGGATTGAATTGAGCCTAGAATGATCCTTAAAATTGAAGCAGTGCATCTAATCTTAATTGAACTTTGTTATCTAGGGAGCTCTAGTAGAACAGATTTTAGGAGGAAATATTGATGAAGAGAGTAGGGGTGGTGAATTTTCATTTGCTGCTGCAAGTGAGGGTGGTGTCAAGGATCTTAGTGCTGTACCTTGTAAAAACTCTCCAAAAGGTCTTTAGCTGGTGATGAGTCTGAGGATGTGACTGGCTGCCTGAAAGCAAAATGTAGGACTTGCTTTCTTAGAGGTCTCATCTCTCTTCCCGTGACCAATGCCCTCTATCACAGATTGGTGTGTAGGACCATTTGGGTATCTGCCCATATCACGAAAAAATGAGTCTAGGTTTGAAATCTCAGCAGTATTTGTTTCACATTGGACAGTAAGAGCTCTTTATTTTTCTATCTTTGCGTCAGATCTTGGAAATATGATAGTACAAATCTAAAAAGCCATTTAATGAAGATGTTCTTCTGTTTGAATATAAATATCTATCACTATAAATTGCTTTCCTTTGATAGTCTTGATAATTTTCTTTTTTCCCCCAAGGGAAAACAGGGCACTCTGGTGGTTAATATGCTTGGTAGGGGTCTGTAATAGCTTGTAGGAGCTGCTAAGGAAAGTGCTTAGAAAAAAAATGGCAGAAAACTTATTAAAAGGTACTTACTGAAATGTTATCCTTCTTGAGGCACTGCAAGCAGCTCCATCAGGATCCTGCTGAGGTTGGAAGTAAGTTGGCTATTTCTAACCGCTGGGCATTTGAAAGGGTGTATTTGCCTCAGGAAAGACACAGGCAGAAAGTTTCTGAGTTTTAATTTTTATTTGTTTTGTTACATAAGGTGGTTTTGGTTGTGTTGGTTTGTTTTTTTTGTGTGTGTGGAGTTATGTAAGGAAAGAGAACAATGCAGAGGCAGAATAAATGATAGAAAGAAGGCACAACCACATCTTTCAGTAGTGGCATTACTTTGTAGTTAGGAGGAAATGCAATATCTGTAATTAGGGTAATTACTTAAACTGAGAAGGAAGAAATGAATTTTACCTTAAGAGACAGGGAATTTCTACCCAAACATTCATATTTTGTAAGCTCTTTGGATTTATGTCACTTTGTAATTTCTTTAGCTACTGCAAGTGATGAGTGAAGCATGGAATACTTAGTCTGTATTTTCTGATAAAAGTCTTTCCAGGCAGGGAAAAGGCTTTAATCCATCCAAAAGAAGGGATGTGATTTTTAAAAGTAAACAAAAATGTAACTATCGGAACTCCAAGCGTTTGCTTTGATTTGTGCATTATAATTCCAAATGAAAGACAGGCTTTCTTTTTAACACTGCTGCCTTGTCTCTTTTTATAAAGCAAATGGATTTGTAGAAGAACAATATTTGTACCAACAGCACATGTTAAATAACCTTAGAATAGGACTGTATTTCGTGCTTTGAATAAGGAAACACAGGTTGGGTTCCTTGCCTGTGCTTTTAACTCCAATATTGATGTGGCCAAATGTGCAGTCAGGCACCTCTTTGCTAGTTTCTTCTTAATCTATAATTGGACAATAATGTTGTTACATTTATGCTGTTGCACCAAATATTTTTGGATGCTACTTGTTAGATTCACCTGACTAAATCAAAGCCAGTGTAACAGTATAGGGCTCTGACCCACTGAAATTCTCTGAACCTCCCACAGAGAGTGATCTACCCTGAAAATATGCCTTTTGAAGTAAAGTAATTTTCTTTTACTTCAAGAATTATAGATTATATAGAAGCAGTTCTATATTCATATTCTGCTATGAAGGGACAAGTCATGTGAATGGATGCTTAGTAAGAAGCACAGAGATTAAAAGATTCAGGATGCCATTTTTGTAAACTATAATTTAGAGAGCTGCAAGCTGTGTTCTGTAATCAGTGAAATTATAGGCACACAATTACTGTTTTCATTATTAAAACTTATATTTCAATATACTGTCGCAAATCCATCTTGTTCTCCAAATAACAACAACTCCTCCAACCCTTTAGAGCTCATCTGGATAGTATTCAAATTCAGTTCTGTCAAGGTCCTATGGCAGGTTAATCTAGAAAATCATGAGTATCCACAGAAAAAGTGGGACGGTGCAGAAAGTGCATTACCATGTCCAGTGGCTATAAATTCAACCTGTCCTGATGTGAAGTGCAGATACAGTTACTCCTCAGTTAGGCTGCAGTCCTGGGTCTTTGTGCAAAGTGGTTGAATGTATTTGTTTCCACGGCATAGGATGGGAAAGCACCTGAATTTGCTGCAATCAGTGACAGCTTCTTTAGCTCAAACAATCTTCAGGTGTGTGGGGAAGAAAGTTGTGGCACTTGGCTGATCATCACCATTCTGCTGCCTCTTTAAAATCTGCAAAATGCCCGCGAATCTTTGTGTGGTTGTGCTCCATAATGTGTTTCCACCAAAGTGAACTTAGCAGACACAGGGACTTTGACCTGTTTGATAAACTGGTTGACCTAACCTGAAGTAAATTAGGAAGTTGTTCTGCTTGCAGATTGGAAGCAGGTTTAAAAACAGTTCTGTTCACAACCTGAATAATTGTATTCCGAGTAAAACTTCTTGGAGGACAAAATCTGTCTAGATGGAGACTTAATACCCAGAACAAAGTCTTCCTCGGACTTCCCGCAGAAGAATGTTCCTCTCAGTGACACTGAACAGTTTTGTAGAGGGAGGTTTTGTAATCAGTGTCACAAGCAATCCTTTACTATCAGTCGAGAGAGAAGGTCTGAGGCATTTCTGGAAACTAGTTACAAGATGACCTGAGTTGAGCAACCAACAAACCAGACTCTTCAGTTTAATGAATGCTCCTAAATACTTGGTGGTTTGTATCCTCCGGAAAGACTGCAAGTCCTGCCAAGGACTGAGGCTGCTCCAGCATGCTTGGCATACACAGCACACAGAGTACTTCCTAGGAATTATGCACACCAGCGACTTGGACTAATGCTGCTTTTACCAAATGCCTATGGAGTTCGATTTTGTTAGCTGAAGTCTTTTAAAAATGCTTTTGAAATCCTGATCTCTAGGAGTTAGTCCTTTAAATTTCTTCCGCATACATTAGTCACTAGATTGTTACTGCAAATTTCCGAAGGACGACTTGTATTCATATGCAAACTAAGTTGGGGTTGAGGCATGAGAACATACCACTTCTTTTTGCATTGAACTTGCAGGCCTAAGAAATCCTAATGTGCACAAGAATATCTCGGAAGTGCTCTGCGCCCACTGGGAGAATGGTTAATGGGAGATTCATCAGCAATAAGCTCTTCTGCCATCACCATTTGCTTTGGAAGACTCATTTCAACAGAACAGTGGCAGAGTTCCAAGTGTAGTTAAAATCTACAATAAAACCATATACATAATATATAAAATGCCAAAGGTTTAAGGAAACCTAGAAAAGATTCTGATAGTTTTATCAGTTTTATTGTCATTCTGCCCTTCAACCCCAAATAAGCAATTTCTCCTTAGAAAAATGTGCTGCTGTTGTGATGCAAATGAATGTAGATGTTTGCAGGGTTAGTGTTTATCAGTTGGTGTACAGTGGGGAGCTTCTGCCTTTTGAATGGCAGCAGTAACAATACTTGGTGTTGCATCAAACTATTCACTGAAGGACTGTTATGATATAAATGCAGACTTAGAAATAAAGGGATGAAGGAAATGCAGATGAGAGTTGAAAAAGTGGATAGGTTTACTCCCCTGCTAAGTTTTGCATTGCTGAGTAGGAATGACATGTTTGTGTAATATTCACTTCAAAATATGCATTTAGGCATGTTTTTAAATTTCGGATGTGTTGGTCTGTTAACTTGTGCTCAGCTTTGTAAGCATATATTTATTTCTTTGGGAAGTATGATTATGTTTAAATGTTGCCATGTTCTATCTGACACCAGCTGTTACTCTTATTTATACTTACTTTTACTTGCAGTTTGTGGGATGTTGGTGGTGATTCTAAACAGGTGGGAGGATGATCTAAACGAGGCCCCCATTATTGATTAATTTACTTTAGCTGTGGAAACAACCTGATGCCAACTGTCCTGGTATCCTAGAATTTTAAATGCCACATGGCTTTTTAAGGCTTTCTATGTGAGTGAAACCTGTTGGATATATAATTTCATAACAATGCATTTCTCAAGTTTTGATTTTCTGCTTCAAAGTAAGTTTTCATTGCTTATCATCTTCTTTCATGAAAATTTTCAGATGGTAATATTTATAAATGTACAATCTGGACCCATTAAATTATATTTTTGGTTGGTGTCAGAGGCATTTTAGAAGATTAGTATGTCACTCATGGTAGTTGCTTTGTGGTCAAGGCAAACATCTGTGCTTTGATAGTGTGCCTGCAAAATTTTGTTTGTTCTTCAGTCCTGAGGACATTCACAAGAGCAACCAGGAGTGTTGAATGCTAATGAGATTGTGGCCTTAATTTTATGTCCTTCTCAAACCCTGTCCTTAAAAATGGTTCTCGGGCTTTTTTTCTTCCTTGTTTTGGTTTGTTGTGCCTCTGGAGCATTTCCTTTGCTGCCCTGTGTGTAATATGATCTTTGCCTGCTTTTGTCAAAATGGAAATAATTCTTGCTTTTCTGTTGTAAACATTTTTAGGTAGAGAGGCAAATAGAATGATTTTTTTTCTACCAACAGGATTAGAAAGTGTGCTCAATTTTTAGTGGTACTCAAAGGTTATTGTAATGTGGTCTTTTTTTTTCCCTTCAGTTAAAACCATTTGAGGAATGGAGAAATGCTCTACCATTACAGATTCAATCCTGAGAATATCTTAGTTACACTATATAACTTCTTCATGAGTAAAAACTGGTTTTTAATCCAGCAGCAAATGGTGAAACAACGAGTGATTGAGAGCTGAAACTAGACAGATTCAGATTGGATGTTAAATATGAAATATATGTGGGAGAGGGAGCTACTAACTACTGGAACATACAATTGAAGCTCTGGGGTTTGGTGGATTCTCTGAAGTTGATTGAAAATAATGCTTTAATTACATAGAAGTTATTTGGCCCAGTGCAGGAATAACTGGGGGAAATACAGTGGTCTGTGAAACACACAGCCTGTATGATCTCATGGTTTCTTCTGGCTTTAAATTCTGGGAATGAGAATTGTAAAAATGTATTACTTCAGGTTCCTGTATATCAAAATAAAGTAGATTTTTATTCTGGGTTAGGTTCAAATTTGAAACGGCTTTGCTTTTTTTTTGCCCCTGCCCTGCAGGACCAGCACTGCTTTCAGACTCGTTTATCTTTAGGATGTGTATTGAACTCAGAAGTAGCCCCAGGCCAGTAGCTTTTGAAATTTCTTCTGGGCCCTGGTGGTCCATACAGGAGACAACTGAGACCTTGGTAGACTTAACAGGCTTGACTCAAGCATGAAATGTAACTTCTGGCACCAAAGGCTTTATTAACCAGTGGATCATATAGTTATAAACCTATACAAGCTACCATAAAATACCTGCTGGGATTTATTTTTGTGATTAGTATCAGGTACTGGTTTGAACTAATAATCTGAAGAGAAAATTCTACCTCTCTCCTTACCAAATTCTTGAGCAATGAAGTGACCCCAATAAAAAACTTTTAAGCTTTATGAATTTTTTTTATTGCTATGGACTTTCTCACTTTGAATGGAATAGACACTCTGACAGAATAATTGGTAGTAATTGTTGTACTGGTATCAGTTTTAATAAACCATTCAAGTAGAAAATATTTTACAGATCCAGCCTTTCCTACGTGTCACCAGATAGAACTTTCACATCCTTCAGAACCTGGATCTTAAAGCCAGTACTGGTATTTTTCTTTCATGCTATATTTTTTTCTTGTTAATAATAGAGCTGTCATTTCTAATAAAATATGAAACAACCATCCAGGGAAATAACTCTGGTGATAGATAGAGCAGGCTGAAACACTAGACTGAGTGAACACAAATGCTCAATAGCTTGGAATATAATTCTGTCATTAAACAGGACCTGTAGAGGGACTAGGACTGAATGCACTGGGGTGAAAATGCTTTGCACTTGGGAGGCTGATTCAGCTTCTGTTGGGAATGTTCTGGTCATTGGAATCAAAACAGGCTTCTGAAATTTGAAGGACATCCTACAGTGAAGGAAGAAATGCTGTCAAAAATCAGGCAGTGTTGGACTGACCAGAGGGAGAGCCCATAGAAACGTGCACCAAAAATTGACTTCTTTTGCCAGCCTCTCTACCAAAAGATTCACTTTGTTACCCACCTTTTTGAAGAAAAGGATGTCAAGTCCAATCAGAAAACTTGCACACAAAGGGCTCACAGAATGCTCTTTAGATGTTATTTTTCCTAGAATGCAAGGCAGAAGGAACAGTGCAATAGTGAGACCCCCATCTCCCTATTCTGCTTGAAATGGATGTGACCTGTGTTTGGGAAAATTTGTTTTCCCTGTGTATCTGGGAAGTCTATTTTCTCTCTATTTCAGCTCTCCTTTGCAAGGTTTGCCCAGTATATCAAATTATACATTGTCAGTGACATGGCAAACTGTTTCCCCTCTCTGTTTCCTTCTTTCCAAAAATGGAAATGAATATATTTCTTTTCTATCTCTGCAAAACACTGTGACAGTTCTGGATGGGCAGTGCATTAGGAGACTTCAGTGTCACTGTTATTGTAAAAAATGTTGTTTCTTTGTCCCCAGATATTGAAGAAAAGTGTTTTTGGGGGGGATTCTGAGTAGATACGAAAAGTAAAACTGCCTATTTAAATGATAATTATGCTCTTCTCATCCTCCAAATAACAGCTAAAATGTCTGTGTTTTTCTCATTGAGCAGTCTGGTTGGCTAATGGACGATGTCTATTTGCAGTTAAACCTATTGCAATGTTGACAATTAAGCATATACGTGGAACAGGGTAATCAGGAGGAATGCAGTTTTATCACCAATGTTAATTATCTAATATTTTCCAGCTTACAATTATGTGAAAATTCCTTAGGCATAAATGAAAATGAACCCATCAGTTACAATTTTTCTCAAGATAATGGCTGATGGAACATTTGCTGCCCCACAAAAAATGGAAGCAAGAGCAAAATTAACAACTCGGTTGTTCAGGCTCTATAATATATAAATGTAGTCATATGTTACATGATGTGCATTCTTATTTCCTCATGGGGGGAAATTTCCAAGTTGGTGACTGGAATTATTCATAGAAATCTTTCTTTTCAAGAGGTTCCTATGTGCAGCCATTCCTAAATTTTCTAAAGAGAATGCTTTTAAAAGCAACAAATCTGGAATGTAGGTTATGAATGAGAGCAGAGTTGATCTAAAAGCTATTGTTTACTATAATAATTATCAGAGATTCACTACATCAGTGCCTAGGAGGGCATGTGCTGCTTTATGTAGAAACAAGGCAAATACTCTCTGGCATGTCTCCTTTATATTCCTGAACAACTTGCCCTTTTCATTTTATTTCTCGTCAGCTGAGGACTAATCTCAGTTACAATCATTCCAATCAGACATTCTCAAATGACCTTTAAATGCTTGGGAGAGCACTGAGGATTATTTGTTAACCTCCATCCTTCAAACTTGAATAAGCATCCTAAGTTACCAAGAAGTGAGAGAAACCATGAATAAGCAACATTTTTCAGGAAAACATATCTTGACAATTTTACAAGTCCTGCAATCAATTTTCATTTGGAAGTTTATCTTCAAATGAAAACTGGGAGAAACTAAATTACTCCGTTAAAAACCAGACAAAACCACAATTTGGGATTAGCAATGACTTTTTAAAAGCATTTGAGAAAGTGAAGGACAAAAAGCTGAGGTCCAAAGGGAGGTGAAGGACTATATACACTGAGTCTTATGATATAAATGTTTGGATTGTAATTTGTACATATTTGAGCTTCCCTAAATAATTAAGTTTCTTGAGCAAACTGTTGGAAATGGGCAGTGAGCTCCTTCTGCTTCTGAAACTGATTTTAGGTACCACAGACACAGATCTTGCCTTCACTGTGTGATGCAAGTTGAAATATGAGTATCTGAAATATGTTCCTTCGATTTCAGAAAAGAGAGTTCTGATTGTGGCAGAAGAAAAGTAAGGCAGCTTTCTCTGATAATCCACAGGTCAGGCTTAGCTCCATTAAGGACTAATGTAGAAATTCCAGGACTTTTCCATGTATAGAACAAAGAGATAGTTATTAAATCTGATAACTGTAACAAAGCAGGTTAAAGCCGCTGGCAGTGCCAGCTGCTGATGTAGGTCATTATCCCCCTCTTTTACCTGTGATCAAAGTAAGGAGTTTGCTGTGTTCCCTCTGAGGCACTTGATGATTCTGAATGACCTCAACTGACAAAGCAGACTGAGCAGGCAGTGATTCTCCAGTAGGTATCTGGTATAGTTTTGTTTTGCTGGTGTCATAGGTTTGAAAAGAGTGGCAACTGTGCAAATCTGTGTTTGCAAGTGAACTCTGAACAAGGATTATATGGACAGAAGCAACATCATTGTTCAAAGATGGTTTGTTTATTTACACTCTCCATTCTCACAGAAAGCACGTTAGTAATTTTATATGCTGTGACCTTCTTTGGCTTTCCAGCTCATGAAGCTTGCTGGACTGTGTTCTCTATTTTGTATGTTAAGGGGTTCACGTTTATCAAAGTATTTCTTTATATTGACCTTTTAAAAATAATATCAGTTTCTAATTTTTTTTTGTGCTTGACATCGAGAGGTCTTTCTGTACCCCATTTGTCTCCAGCTGGCTTTGGTTTAACAGAGTGTGTACTGAACTTAAAGAAATGTGTAGCTGTTTCTGCTCTGGTCAAGCATTAGTTAATTATTAACTTGTTTTGTTTCTTCATTTATGTAACTAGAAACCCATGGAAGCTCTAGAAGGCTGGGATTTCCAATGTTAGTTCAGTTGGTAGGTGCAGCAAGACTGTCAATGCAGTAACTTGGTGGAGATCTGTACATTTTCAGCAGAGTAGCAAAAAAATGGGAGGTGGGCTTGAAGGAATTGTGCTCTAATTAATTATTACATTCATGTCTGTAAGTTGTGGAAGGTCAGCCCCTTTTGGGGGGGGCAGCTTTTTGCATCCTGCCACTAATCCCAGTCTCTGGAAGTTAATGTGTTATCCTCACTGGAGGAATACCAACATGTGCTAGAGCTCACCCACAAAATCTCGCTTCTTGCCATGGAAATGAATTCTGCTGCTTAACAGAGTTTGGAGATCCTAATTTTAATGGAGATACTGTCAGTGTGTTACAGAACAGCACAGCCTTGGCAGAGCTCTGGTGCTAAATTTGCTGACACATGGAAATGCAGATTTGATGAAATCATTCCTTGCAGTGTCTCTCATCATAAAACTTGATTGTTTTAATTCCTTTAATCAAAGTTTTAATCAAGTGATCATGTGGCCACACTGTGGCTGTAATTGCATGTATGGATTTATATGCAACACATTAATAACCTTGCAACGAAACCAACAATTTAAAGTATTTTCATAAAGGAATAGTCTGGCTCTTTGCTATTACACAATGGGATGTAATTGCTTGTCAGTAGGTAACTGCTTAGGAAACGTTTCTTCCTGATTCTAGGGAAAGAAAGTGGAAAAAATTACAGCTTGCATTAAGCATAGAAAATGAGTAAGTCAGGGAGGACTCTGACTTAAAAATGTTACAAGCTTCTGAGTGAGTATGCTGATGCTTATAGGGGGTATGTTGAAGATTTAATTGCATCACATGATAAAAGTATATTGTGTTTATATTTTGTTTATCCTAATAACAAACAGGATTTTTTCATATAAATTCTAGATCTTAATAGGCGTTTCTGTAATGTATCATCATTATGCCTGTGTGTTTCACAAGATTGTGTTCCATTTTCTCTTCTGTTGAATAAAGTTGTACTTTTATATACATGATAATGAGTTTTGTTAGATGCTTTTCAGTGTTTGCAAAAACTAAATAATTACCCTCCAAGAATGGGATGTTTTGGCTGAGAAGACTTTTATCCCTTCCTCATTCTGCATAATATAAAAGAAATTCCATATAGTCTTTCTAACACTTTCTCCATTTTTGTGTTTAAAAACCAAAACAAAACTCCCAGTCTTTGCTGTAAAACAGTATGAACAGTTCAGCAGAAATAGAAAGCACTCTAAGAATGAGTAAACTTGTCATTTTTAACTTTTCATGTAAATTGACTCTTCTGGATGTGAAACAGCCTTAATAGATAATCTAGTTAATGTTTCTGTAAATACAGGCTCATCTCCACAGAACATTTTCTTGTGTTTTGTGCATACTACCTTTAAATATCTCAAACAGTGGATGCACTTCCCTCGGAGACTAATTTACAGGCCTAAATATTTAGTAAACAAGTCAGTTGTGGCTTATCATTATTCTGAGTATTATTTGCCCTGTGCTGGTTAATAGGGCTTGTTGTGCTGATCAATGTGAAAAGCTATAATAGAGACAGTCCTTTGTTTCCCTGAGCCAAGTGACCTCTGTAAACCACCAGCTTTTTTTCCAGTGGTGTGAGTGCTGCTCAGACACCACAGCAGAGAGACCACAGGTGACTGGGCACAGCTCTGTCCTGCTCTGCCTCCTCTGCTGTACCAGGTGCTTTCTGCAGATATTGCTCTGTTACCACACCACCTTTTGCACATGATAAAACTGTGATTGGGTAGCTCTGTGCAATGATATATATGTGTTAAAATAATGTGCAATGAAAAAAAATTTCCGGTTTCGACCACTCTTTTGAATTGTTATCTCCCCAATATATTGAGTTGTCTTTTTCCAGTCTCTCTCATTTCTTTTCTGAAATATGGCTGGGTAACAAGCCCATGGCTACTGAGTCAAAAATCTTCAGGCTTTTAAATAAACAAAAGAGATATTTTCAGCTAATTTCTTGCCTCCTTTGCTTTGTAACCTACATGACTAATATCACACTTAGTAGTGACCAAAAAGATTCCAGTAATCTTTAAAAATAAAAATAAGAGTCATGACTGTCTCTACATTTGAGTAGTGCCAGGTACATCACAGCACCATTTGTAGTGCCGTATTATATAAATTTACTTTTCTTAATGCTTAACAAGCTTATTAAGCTTGGAGAGGCTCTGATTTCCATCAGTGTCACTTATAGAATGTGATGGCAAAATGAAGGTAAATAAATTATATTTATTGATAGGTTAATATGATTTTATGAAGAAAAATAAGAAACCATTAGTGCTATAAAATGAGCTGCAGTTTTCAACAGAAAAATCAGAGTTCAAAGGGGTTTAATATGTGTTGATTTGTTTGTAGACAGGTTGATGTTTCTTCTATAAAGAGATCTGTCCCTTGAAGTGCACAATTTTTCAATACAGCAGAGTAAAAAGGCTCTGAACAAAAGTAGTTTGACTGTATCCTTTGAAAAACAGTTCCTTAATCCCTTTTTGAGTTTTCAGCTCATGTTTCAGTCAGCAAAACAAACACACTGCTCAATGTTGTAGGCAATGATAACACCAGGGTAAACACGGGAAATGCTTTTATTAATATGATCTAAGCATTTAATTGCCTTCCTTGTAGTTTAATCTTATCTTCACACATTGAAGCGGTGCATATTGTATGTTTCTGATCCTCAAAGGACAGCTTTTCATATGGCATTGTAGAATAAGACATTATCACCAGAAACCTGACAGGCCTGTAACATTGCTTGTCAACTGAGGGGCTAGAAAGTTTGTTACAATTATGAAGGAGATGTACAAAAGATCATGTTTTGCAAAAGGCAATGCTGAATACCATTTTATAATTAGAGAAGGGGTAAAGTCAAGGTGTGCCATGAGAGCTTGGTCCCAATGAGAAATGAAGTGTCAGAATTCAGGAAGCTCCAAACTGGAG
Source organism: Pipra filicauda (assembly GCF_003945595.2). Lineage (NCBI taxonomy): Eukaryota > Metazoa > Chordata > Aves > Passeriformes > Pipridae > Pipra > Pipra filicauda. The sequence continues at coordinate 2,516,006 of NW_024104976.1, read as the reverse complement.
AGTTCAGTCTCCAGATGATACATTTACAATCAGGTTAAAATTAAAGAAACAAAGCTTTAAATTCTGAGTGACAAAAGGACTACAATTAAACTTAAACCCACATTTTATGAGCTGTGTTTATGATAAGCCAACTATCAAAACCAGTGGTTCTCATGTTGCTCAATTTAAACGTTTTCAGATTACAGCCATGTCTCTGTATTTGTGTATGTGAAGGAACAGAGACCGGACTAAGGGGTGTTTTGGTTTTTGTTTGTTTTTACCAACTATTCTAGTTTCCTCTCTTAAGGCAAGTGATATAACACCAGGAACCCCTTCTCTCTTCCAGTTCTAGATTGCTTTTCCTGCTTAGAAGTGGGTAGCTAGGATTGCAGGCAGGCTAGGTTTCAGATCTTATTTCACCTGTTCTTAGTGTGTTAATCTAAGTCTTTTTCTCTATATAGTGGGAATATATCCTCTAAAATATTTTAGAACTCTGCTTACATTTCTTTATTTGTGATAGCACTGTACTAATGCCTGAATTTCAAATGTCTTTACGAAAACCTGGAGTGAGTCTGCCATAATTACAGAATCTGTTAGGACTTCATGTCACTCACATGGTCTATTTCCATAAATATGGCCAGCATTTTATCCCATTTTTCCTTTATTTATTTTTACTACTCCTATTACTTCTTTTAAAATGTGCTATAAAGTACAGAACCCAGAAAAAGACACAAAAACGAGTAGGGTTAAATTATCACTCTACCATTAGTCTGTGTATCTTCCCTTGGTATGTGCTGCTATTTATGTATTTATTTAGGCTGCTAAAGCCAAGGAGCCAGGCTGCATTGTTGCACCCCTGTATAAACTCTCTCCAAAAATGTTCTGTTTCAAAACACATGGTATATGGTACTATAGTAGCTAACATGAATGCAGTTACATGCACACGTCCTGAATTAATATGCCAATATGCAGAAAAATAGTTAACAAAATAAAATTTCTCTCTCTCCTTCAAACTTTGAAACAAAATATAAGTATTCATTTCAAATATTGTGGACATATTTGTTTCAAAACACGATGTCTCTTCCAATCTAAGGATTCTTCTGCAGTCTGTCTTAGCTGCCTAATACAGTATTTCTGCTAAACTCCTTTAAGAGACTTTGAATTATGTATGTCCTGGCCCGTTCATCCATGATTTTCATGCAAAGGCAAAATCGTATAGCACATTTTCTTTTTCAACTAAAATCTGCTACAGACCCATATCCTAAATTTAGACCACTGGCATAGTATGTTTTGACTGTGTGTAACTAGTTCATTTGACGTAACAAACAACTTATATTGTCTCAGTACAGGAGCATGTCAGAGAAATTTCTGCAAGGCTTCTGAGGTGTGACAGGAAAGTACAGAGGGAATCTTGTCTTATCCTTTTACTATTTTTAACAAATAGTTGATATTTGGGATCTCCTTTTCCTTCTTGAATTTTCCAAGGTTTATTGTCTTTAAGTACAATCAAGTGCATGGATATCCTTAAATATTACTCTATTTCCTTGTAGCTGTTGAAGCTGGCAGTCAGTTTGCTTGTGTCATTTGTAACACTAACAATTTCTCAGTGTGTTTTGGACTATTGTCTAAATGGTGTTCTGCATGATTTTTTTTTTTCCTAGTGGATCTGCAGTTGGGCTCTCATTACCTTTTAAAAAAGCAAATGATATAAAAGAAAGTGATTTTAGTACCATATAGGCACGTTCCCCTTGAACTTTCTCAAAGCCAGGAGCCTTTCTCAATTTTATGTGAGCATGGCACTCATTGCTTTTAGTGGAATCACTTCTGATTTATAGTGGTTGAAACCAGGCTTTAGGGTAGAATAATTGACTTGGTAACAATGTAAAACAATAAGCATCTGCTCCAATCCCTTCTGCGTAGATTTATATATGATAAGAGTGAGCACTTGGGAAAGGTGAAGACAGTATTAATATTATTGTGTGTGTTTTTCTGTGAGCCTTCTGCTTAGTTTTTGAACTTGAGGAGTCTTTTGGGAAATTTAAGAACTCTTATCATTTACTCTAATAATAAATTCATCAAGACACAGCTCTTGCAATACTTCGTTCTTGGTTTTGATTCAATTATTTTGACATTACTGAAATGAACCTAGAAATGTCTCTCCACTGGGGAATAGAAAGGCAAAAAGAACAACATAATAAAGAAGTCATGAAGAAAGCTTTGTGAAGAGCCAAGTGATTCAAGAAGCAGACAGGTAGAATGTTTCTCATTTCCTGCTGTCCCATCTCAATATACTTCAACAAGTGAACCGTGTTCTACCATCAGCATCTCCCATACAGCTACAGCAGTTTTGCTCTGATCAGTGATCCTTTGCCTTTTACTGAGCTGAGAATAAAGGATTTTGAAAACAGGGTGGGGGAAAGCAAAGCTATGGATTTCTTCAGGGGAAAATAATCTTTAAAACCCTGTAGCTTGGAGAATTACTGAAAAGGTCTATTTGCTTTTATCTGCCATTTGATGGAACATAAAGAAATTATTTTTGGAGAGATAGAAAAAATTAAGGGGAGATGAGGATATTTGGTCACTTTTGAATGTGGGAGTGAAAAGCTTTCTATAAACTTTCATATAATTAATATAATTAAGTTGCTATAATTAATGCTATTGTTCAGAGTAGTTCTTTGTGTTTTGTCTTCTGCTTTACTTCACAGACAGTTAAAATCCTAAATACCTTAATTTAACAGACAGATGACACCTAGGAGAATTAGTTTGCATAACAAAAATAATTCAGTACTTGTTCCATCTCAGTGGAGAACTCTGAAGCTTTTGCTAATGATCTGAACAACTGGCTGCATGGATATTTAGATCATGTTCTAATTTCATTGTACATGGTCCACTGCAGCTTGGCCTCTTGGAGGAAGGAAAGGCTCTGCTCGAACTCATCTGCAGTTCCCATCTTTATCCTGTTGCATGATAACAACACAATGGTACTCATTATATGATGCTGTAATTAATTACATCATGGGCTTTTCTTATGTTAGTGGCAGAATTCTTTGCAGCAGTTTAGTTTGGCATTATTTGTCCTGTGTTTTCAATTGTCTTATGCTGACTTTGTTGGTTAGTTCTGACAAATAGTCCTGGACTGCTTTGGGCACGGTTATTGTACTGCTGGTTTTCTTGGACACGGCATCTTTCTCCATAAATTCCACTGGCACAGGATTTTCAGTTTGACAATATTTGACCAGGATTTTTGAGAATCTTGCAGTGAGGTCCATGCTGTTTCTCTGTGGCTATAGTTTAAGGGAAGTCTGGAAATCTTGGAGTTGTCTAGTTGTCAAATGCTTTCTATTGTTCATGAAGAGCAGCTGGTCTCCTCTGAGCAGCCCTCCAGACCTGCTGCACTGTGGTGTGAGCACACAGAGCACAGCTGGTCCTGCTGTGCTGAGGTGAGCTCATCCCAGAGTTTACTTTTGCACTGTCACAGCCTGGATCCACAGGTTTCACTGAAATGTACTCCATACTGCAAGAGTGTGAATTTGTCTGGCACATCTTGAGTTTTTATAAACCGTAAGTTTAGATTCTATTGTGTTTTGAAGTGCACAGTCTCACTTGCTGGTTCCTATGAGTTGTTAATCTGTATAGAAGAGAAGACAATTCTTCTCAGGTTTGCTGTTCTACTTCAATTAGGGTCTTTACCTATGGACATAAAATAACTATATTAAATGATCTTTTTTTAGTCAGCATACTTTTGATTTTAGTTTTTCAAATTAATTAAGAATCTATTGACATAAACTTAAGATTTCCTGCTAGCCTGACTGTACCTTTACAGGTAAATTGGCCAGGGAAGGAATATGTTTGAAGAAACAACAACTGTAATTGAAAAGACAGTAGTCAGGAGTCTGTAGCATAGTGAAAATAACAAAATTTAGGGAAAACTCTATGTCCATTGAGAAAAATGCTTCCAATCACAAACCTATTATATATTAATTCAGTATAGTTTGGCACTGCTGTCAGGCTCTTTTGTGGTGTTTGGTTTTGCGTTTGGTTTTTTTAACAGAGTTCAAGCACTGAGCTCTCAAAGAGATAATTCTTTCTCTTTTCTATTCATGCCATCTTTGTATCAGGTTAAGGTCACTTCAAAGACAGCCCCAGGGACCTTGCATTGTGTCTCTGTGTTAATGGAGCTGACCTACTGATAAATAGGGGAGTTCAGTGCTCAGATGTGCCAGTCTGTGGTTGTACAAATATTTACTCAGAAGAGGAAATGAAAACAATACATGAAAACTGAGCTTTGGTTTCTTATGGGATTTGCTTCTTGTCTTATTTTGGAAAGCTCCATTAAAAGCTTTTCTTCCACGGGATATACTGATGATGCAGTGGATGTCAGTGTGCATCTAACAACTGGAAAACATAATTCTGGCTGACAGCTGAGAATTGTTGGAGTGATAGTGAGGTGTGGTGGTGTTATAGCAAACCTGCAGCTCATCTGCAGCAAATGTAAAGGAACAAATGTAGGGAGCCGTTACTGCTTCACATGTGTGTTGTGAGAGGTGCCCTGCACAGTGTGTGAAGAGAACAGAAATCACTGCCTTTGGAGATGAGTAATCTGCTTTCCAGATGGGTGAAGACCTTTGCATTTCCTACTGAACAAAGAGTAGGTCTCCAATGGCCCTGCAGCTGGGACCATTAACACTTCTGGGCCCCTTTCTGTGGTATAACATCAATGACTTTGAGTGAATGTGGTTAAGTATTTTAGACTTGGCCAGTTTCTGGCAAAGCAGCTTAGTTCCATATAATTCTCTATTTGTCACTATTACTAATGTAAAAATGAATTTTATTATTTTTCAAATTACATACAAGTAAAGATTTTCACTTGTTGAAGCTGTTGGTTTGGGGTTTTTTTGAATTCCCTTGAGCCACATGCTTGCTCTAAACCAAGCCCTGAGGTAGTAGTTGGCTAGTAAGAACTAATGGCTCCAGACATATCCCTGCAACTGTTCTTCATTTTCATCAAGGTAAGTAAATCTAATTTCTTCAAGTAGGGCACAGTGGAAACAAATGACATGTCTCTGTCATGCCTTGTGTGAAATCTATCAGATCAGTCTAATTTCATAGATAATGTCTGACCCACAGATGTACAAGATCTGTGTAATGAAACTGGAGACTTTTATATTCCTCAGATTTGCACTCACAATCAATTTTTTCCTCTGTTATACTTGAAAAAATTAGGTTGTTATGGAATCAGAAAGATAAAGTGTATATTCTCTGACAGATACACAATTATTTTGTGTAGGGTAGTTGTGAGTGTGTGTACATGTGGTGTAACTTTTTTCTCACTGTCTTGCTTCTCACGATAATTTTGACAAAGGAATTGCAGATAACACTAAAGAGTCTGTAAATTATCCCAAAGCCAAATCCTGTTGTAAATGAGCTCATAAGAAGTCAGAAGCTTCGAAGATTATTTCTGTCTTTAGATGTTTGACATAATGACTTGTTTCCAATGAACCATTACTTGTGCCTCTGGAGTTCCCATGGAGGAAATTAAGCATTAAATTTTAAGTGCTAATTTTTTGTTTTATTTTCCACCTGTCATCCTAATTGCAATTTTCTGGGTTTGCTTCCAGTGACAATGGAAACGTAGATTAAAATTAAAAAATAGTTAAAATTAATAAAACTAAGGGTCATAACACTAAGCAGGAGTGGTTGGAACTGAAGCAGATAGGACTGAAGCCCAGTGCCTGTGGCAGGGCTGGACTGTAGTTTATGGCTGAGCCTGTTGCTTGAATGTGCATTATGCTTTCACTGGTACATGTCAGTTAGGATTTGGCTTATCTTTCTCACTCCACTGGTTATTATTGAGATCACACAATTCTGTACAAATTATTTTAGTTTTTCTTTGTTTCTTATATTGATTTTGAGCCTTTACTGCTAGATCACTAAGATGTTTTACTTCTTGAAGATCTGTGTGCTATTGCAGGTCTCTAATTGTTAATAGTTGAGTTTGTCAGTTCTCATGATCTGTTACAAAGGCAATCCCTATTTCTTTGTTCTTTGTAATGAGGGATAAACCCACTCTTGCCTCACAGTGGTGTGGTGTCATGGTGAAATGATATAACAGATTTCAAGCAAGACACTGAGATTTGTTAGGGTGCTTTGTTTTGCTTGGGTTTAGAGGATGGGCAAGATGAAGCAGAAATAAGCAGAACTAAGTTCTACTGTCTGCTGTTGGATTCTGTCCTGCAAGAATGTATTTTGGCAGCAAGCACACCCTAATGGGTAATTCCACGTGCACTGAACAGAACACTGGCAGTTTTCCTCTTTATCTCACTTGAGGTTCATGGAGCTCTCTGTAGATGGTGGGTGATCCTCATAACAGCTCTGTAAGTCAGGAAATCAAAGGTACCATTAGTCAAATGTTGGGGGGGGGAAGTAGGGCCCTAGGGAAACTGGTGCTGCAACTGTTGAGCTCCATCTAAAGCAGCCTGGCTGAGGTTGCGCTTGTGGGGTTTTGCTTTCTATGAAGTTAGGTGGTTTTTCCTCTTTAAGGAAGTAGTGGTTTTCTGTTAATTTTGGTTGGTTTCTTGAGAGTTGGAGACATTGGGCGAAAGAAAAAAGCCAAAAGCTCATTAAAATAAAGGGAAACAAATAATCCAAGTTTTCTTCTGTGGCTTCTGAGGATGAAATACGTTTGAGGCAGCTCAGGGGCATAGGGAAAATAAGTATCCTTTAAAATCCAATTTCCAAGTAATCACTTCTTTTTTCCCCCTTTCAATAAATCAGCTTTATTCCAGCAGTCTCTGTGCTCCAAGCTGTAGGATATAATCTACCTTTCCAGATACATCTAACAGTTCCCATCCAAGCCTGCACTGGTGGGGCTGCAAGCCCTGGCAGTGAGCTTTGCTGGAGACCAGGCCAAGTGGCTCAGGAAATGGAGAACTGCTCCAGGGAAACAAATAGAGGTTCATCCTGTGCCCTGTGAGATCAGGAAACCTGAACACTGGCCCAGGGCTCTCATCTGATTATTTCTATTTCCTCCTGTATTAGGTACTGGAGAGGTAATTGAACAACAGTAAATATGTTTGAATATGTTATGGAATTAGTTGTCCTGTTTTTCAAAAAGATTTTGCCTAATCTGTCCTGTTTTCCAAATTTCTGGGAGATTTGGGAAATCTGCAGTTGAAGTGAACTATATTCACGCTCTAGGTGTTATTTTTAATATGCATGTCATGTTTGAAAATGTCAGCAGAAAAGACTGAATAATACTTGTTGCATATAAATCTGAAGTGCATAATTGCTCCAGCTGACATGTATGAATGCACTTTCATTATCGTGTCAAGAGGACACTTTGTGCTTGCAAATGAACAATGTTTGGGGTTGGCAATAAAATGGGAAGCACTTGCTTAAATAAAGTTTATTACAGCTTTTAAGAAAAATGTAATTATCAAGTGTTCATACTAAATTAGAAAACTGGTTTTGAAGTGTTAACTTTAATATGAAATGGAGTTATGGTTTAAAGGGGAAGTGTACATGGTGCTGAGGGTTTACTAAAGGGAGCACAGTACAAATGTGAAATGATGCTATTTGATTTGCATGCCCACATAATATTCAGTGGGTATGTATACTGATTCTGCAAAATAACCAACAGCCCCCTGCACCTTCTTAAATCAGTTCACCTAATTTAGTGACCACAGATGGAAAATGAATGTGTAAATGTAGAGATTCAATCTGAGAATCCAAGGTAAAATGTCTAATCTTGGTTGAATTTAACCAGTAATACTAACCTTTACCTGCAGAAAAGATTCTCTGTTTAAAATCTAAAAAAAACCCCTCCATCAACAGCCAAAGAACCAACCAAAAAAAAAACCAAACTCACAAACATCTTTATTGAAAAAGGATGAAAATCAGTAACACTAAAAGTTTCATTCATTATCCAAACACTACCTTATCTTTACAGGGAAACTGAGCAAGGACTGTTGTATTGGGATGCTCTTTAGAAGTTATTTGGAAACTTCTAATACTCACTGGTACTAATGGACCTGTGTGGTTCTCTTTAGATATGACCCGTTACAGAGAACTAAATATGGATTTCTGTGTCTATCATAATCAAAAATATAAGATTATTTGAGTTCTAAGCATAGCTTTTCAGCTTGGATGAGGAAAATGCATCCAAAGCTTCCAGAACATCAGAGATGGAAATCTGATGGGCTTTCTGGGCTACCAGCCATGTCCCTGGTCTGTTTATTATACAGAACACATGAGTTAGCTGTGGTTCTGACTTGTTGCTCTTGGTTTAAATCAGGGACTGTTGAACTACAGGTTGCAATCTCTGGAGAAGCACTGGATGAGTTTGGCAGTGTAGGGAAATGTAGGGTATGGAGCAAGTAGGAGAGGTTCTTCAGGGTCTCACATGGTGGTGAACACAGCAATGAGCAGGAGCTGACCTGGGGATAGACCCACCCAGGGGCTGGAGACAGAGTTGAGCCTGGGAAGCTGGAAAATTTCTTGATTTGTTACCTCCACGAGACACTCTCTGCCAGCAAGGCTGTGATAGAGCCTCTGTTGTCCAGTGAAGGCTTGCAGCCCTGAGGGAGTGGGGATGGCAGTATTACTTGGCATGTGATGAATTAATTCCTTCTTGTATGTACTTTGTGCACTCCATGCTACAGGAGTGAGTCTGATCCACGTGGCATTCAGGAGCTTGCAGAAGCTTGTTAATGTCTTTCTTTTGTGATTATTCAGTATTTCTATTGCTCTGCAAACAGAAGCTATTACTCTTAAGAGAGTGCTCTCCACATAAGAGTTTCCCAATTTCATGTTTTTCTTTGTTCTTCAAGAGATTTTTCAGAAACTCCATCTGTGCTGCTGTGTTTAAAAGAATAGTGATTGTCCCAGCAGTGAGGGAGATTTTGCAGAAAGGAAGTAATAATTGCAGTCATGTGACAGCCTTGCAGTCCATTGACAGAGTGAGTTTAGATGTATTTCCCCGTAACTCATGTATTTTTGTTTGCATTTAAAAATACAGTGCCACTTTAGCATGCCTCCTACATGCCTACAGATGTGTTTTTCCTGTTTATTTTCCCTCCTTTTATTTTTCTTCTTTCCCTTTAGGAAATAAAAGTAAAATAAAGCCAGTTTAAAAGTCTTTCCTCCTTTGAGACAGGAACTTCTCAATGGAATCTTGTCTGCTCCCCAGATTTCCTCTAATGTGCTTTCTCCAAAGGTTTTGATAACCCCTTGGAGGGTTATAGATGCTCATGTAAGTCTGTTCTGGCAATCCTTGTGGCTGAAAAGTGGCACTTATAGTATGAGTGCTGCCATTCAGTGAAGATTCTCATAAGAGAAGATTACTTGTGATGTCTCTGGAATTGCTTATCTTCCAATAGCTTCTAACCTGTGGGGCATTGAGGAGCTGTAGAAAGGTGAGACACTGCCCAGAGTTGTAGAAAGGTGAGATGCTGCCCAGAGGACTCACCCTCACATTTTCAAGCTGTTCAACTAACAATGAAGAATTCCGATTCCTGTCTGCTCTTTCTTTCTGAAATGCCAAAACATCACTCTCTAGTCAGAGATGATAGTTGCACATCAGGAAAAATTGTTTAAAATTACTTAAAATTATACTTGTTTTTTTTTTCCCTTCATACATAATTACTTGTGCAGCTGAACAGAGGCACTCCTCTCATAGAGCTAATTTTATTTCCCTTGCTGAATCAAGGAGGAGATGCAGAGATAGAAAATACAATAATCTCCTTAATGAAAGTTGGGGTTTATTGCTAAGCATACAATATTTTCCAAGATTGTGTATTAAATATGTAACTTAAGCTGGTTGAAGGACAGTTATTAGCACTGGAGCTCTCTCTCTCCACCCTTAACTTGCATGTATATATCCAGTGCATTGTCCCTGACATCTGAGTTACTATTTATACTGTGCATTTTGAGCATAGTTCTGAGAAGTAAAGGTAGAGCCACACTTAGTTCACAGTATTACTGGTATTTTTAGATTAGATAGCACTTTTGTAAACTATTAGGATTTGTGTGCATTGCCAACTATTCCACATTAATCTAAATAAAAATAAAAGGCAGTAGAACAGGCCTCTGTTGCTCTATCAGTACCAGGTGGGCTGTTGTGAAGACCAAGGAACTGGAGGGGGGAAAAAAAAAATCTATTGACCTTGTAGTGTTGCTATAGTGTAAAAGAGAAGCTTCCCCCCACAAGATATTGCACTGCTGTTTACAGGAAAGATTCAAGACTACTCTGTTGGAAATATAATTGTTACAGAGCAAGAGCGGCTGCAGCATGAGGTATTAGCTTAATGGTTGTTTGTGTGTTTAATTATTTCATTATTAGCCCCTACTGTGCACTTGAGAGTGAGAGATTCATGGATACAAGCTTTTGCTTCCCTCTGATGAAGAAAGATTATTCATTCTCAAAACTTAGGTTTCTGCACATAGACTTGTATGCAAAATGAAAGTTATCACACATAATTCTCCACTGGCAGAAAAGGGAGAAGGGAATGAGTATTTAGCTTTGGGACGGAAGAAACTGGAAGAATACAGTCTCTGTAGACACATAAACAACCTGTTTATTTCAGCTGCAAGAATACAATAGGAAAACCTAACTAAATTATAAGCATAACTAAATTATAGCTGGTGTGCTGTATGGATTTAATTCCAAATTGATCAGGGGTTTGCAAAGGAGCTGTTAAAATCTTTATTCTTTTAAATGTTTATTTTAGATTTTTTTAATAAGTTCTGTCCTGACAAAAGCAGATGTGAAAATGTCAGTCGTAGCTCAGCTTTTTGCAAAGTCACGTGTGTGTACAGGTGTTTAAATGTGAATTAGCCCATTCCTATGGTTAATCTCACCATTAGGTAATGTTCTACAAAAACCTAGGGAAAGGATGATAAAAAAAATTTAAAAGTAAACAAGTCATATCCAAACAAGACTGTTTTGAGAAGGGAGCCAGGTAGTTACTACTGTTTCTTCCAAATTCCAGAGAGAATGAGACCGCCATCACTTCACAGTTGTAGTGTCAACCCTGGTCATTTTATTCCCCAGAAACCTGTGTCCAGTACCAATGTACAGTTCTTGCAAAAGGGGATATCTTACTTTCTAAAATGGACTGAAGAAGTGGAATAAATATTTTCCTGTGTATTTGGGGGGGGGAGTTAATTTGAGGGGGTTGTGGTTTTGTTATTATTCAGTCATTTTGATTAGTTTTATTTGGTTGCAAACTGAAGACGTGAAACGTGCCAGATTTCTATTCCATCAGTAGTATGAAACCATGTAGTTATCAGCTCAGCTTACCACCAGCACCCTCCCAAGGAAGCTCCTGATTTAAAAAGTGTAGACTCTTAAGATGACGATGATAAATTCTGAACTGACCAAGCAAACTGAAGAAATACTTTAATTCCATATATCGATTCTAGTGTTATTCTGGTCAGATTCATCATAGTTTATTCATAACCCCAGTTAACCTTGCACATCAATTCTGATATTGCACCACTGGATGATGTCAGCAGGCATGAAAGATGGTAATAGTGGTCAGTGAAATGGATCTTCTGAATGTGGACAGAGCGAAGGAACAGTGTGGGATGTGCAGTTGTTATTGAGATGATCAGAGATAAAGAAGTTAGGTAAGAGGCATTAGACTGCTCCAGCAATTGAGCCAAAAAAAGAAAAAAAAAAGGAAAGAAATTGTTTCAAGATGTCAGGAAAAAGGAATTCAAGAGAAAGCAGGTCTACGTGTTTTGGAGGAGGGAGGTAGACAGGGAGTTTTCAGTATCAGTTTTGGTGCATATGAGAAGGTTGCCAGCCACTAGGCTGATGTGGCAAACAGGCAGTGTTTGAGATGTACAAGACTGAATAGGACAGATGTGATGTAAAAAGGTATATTATTACCTTGGAACACTCACTGTACTTGTGGCTACTGGGCAGATTTCCTTTGCTCTGTGCTACCTTTCTAAAGCTGATGTATCTTGTTTTTAAAGTACACTTGCCTCATTTGGCCGTTATCACTATACTGGCGTAATGTGTGTTGTAACATGACATTAGTGGCAGCACTGCCAAATTAGGGGGAATCTGCTTTTCCTATGCCTTAATGCATCATCTGCCTGCAGGTTTAGGTTTCCTACATGGTGAACTCATGGCCTCTCTGTAGATTGTTTTCTGACTTCCTGATCATAGTTATCAGTGACCATACAATAATTCTCGATGCTAAAGATTTGGACAGGAACCTAAAATTACATGCTGAAATTTAGAAGTCAAAGAAAATAAAGATATTTTTCCACCATTATACTGCTGGTTTCTGTCACTGTTTATGCACGGTGCTTGTTAGAGAAGCCACCTGTCACACTGAGGAGAACATAAAGGAACTTAAGACATGTCTAAAATTGTGAGTGCCCTCTATTCAGAAGATGATTATGATATCTAATGCAATTTATTCGCACTATGCCTTAGCTTTTGGAAGATGTGTTGATAGTACAAATCTGTGTTGAAGATTTCGAATTGGTAACTTATAGAGTATTTCTGGGTAATCACTAATAGCCAGCAGAAGGTTGCTTTTCTGGCAAAGTAATTAAGAGAAATATCAGAGAGTTAAGAAGATAGAAAGCATGAGGAGAAAACAGAGAGGTGAACCTGAATGCTCCTGTGTGAGCACTAGTGTATTGTTATAGTGAGTTTTATGGAAAACTATTTATTATCAAGGTGAAGCTTTGGTAATTGTAGAAGCATGATAATTGTAGAAAATTTTTGAAGAGTTTATGGTAGGGCAGTTTTCTGTTTTAAAATAGACATTTGATATATGAAGGGTGTATGACAAATGGTCAGTCCCTTTCTGATTTGGGATTTTGGGACAAAACATCCTTTTCCTATCAAGCACTGATTGATCAAAGTAAAACAATTTTTTGAAAATGTATGAGAGGTGTTGAACTTCTGTCTCAATGGAGATTGCTTTCTGTCAGAAATCTGAATGATTTTCTCAAGGTTTTCTGTAGGACCAAACAGTCTGGGAATGTTCTTTGCCAATGAGATGAAAACCACTAGCAGGACAAAAATAAAAATTCAAGAACCTCTAGTCTTCATGAAATGAGAAGAATTACAGTTTTTGAAAAATGTCAGAAAATTCCATTTCATGTTCAACTAGCACAAGATCAAATTCCATGTGTTGAATAATATTAGAAAAGCATAGGTCAGGTTTTTGATCTTTTGTTTATTTAGAAGTCAGAGGGTATCTTTTCTGCATATAAAAGATAATAATATATTATTGCTTTCTTAATATTTTTTTATGTGTCATTTGGGCTGTTCACCTTTTATCTGCTGATCTAGTTAAAATGGTGATTTAACTTGTGTTTTAACTTATATTGTGTTTGTTATTTATAATTAGCTGGGATGTAATCACTGCTTGAACAAATCTCATCAAATGATTCGAGACTGAGTTGCATTTAGCTTGAACAAGCAGAGAATAAGTCTGTGTCTGATTTCATTCAGTGTGATCATTCCATTCACCTGAATTCAGTACTAGTTTCTCATATCGAACTGTTCTTTCATTTTTGAGTGAAAGGCTGCTAAGTTCATGTGTGATGAGGGGAAAAAAAAAAAGGCACTGAAGTCTGAAGTAGACACCAGTAGGAATTCTAAACTTGTTCACCCCTGAAGTGCCTGGGGTGAGAAAAACACTTGAACTTAGTTGAAGTAATTTCCCCTCCTGCCATATGTGTAGAGATCCAAAACTGTTACTTCAGTCTCCCCTCAAGTTACCACTAGGAATGAGGCCTCTGACACTTTTTATGAGTTTCAGCCTGATATGTCATAGTACATAGGGAGCTTTATTCAAACCTGTAAGGAAAAGACTTTATTTTCCAGTGTTCTGTGCCCAGTCAATGGATTTCCTTGTTGGGTAGTCATAGCCAGGCATGTGTTTGCAATCATACTAGTGACTATAAATAAGCACCAAAACCCAGCTGAGCAATGCCAGGTAAATTCGGTTTATTCAGTTAAATTTGTTTTACACAGTTCTGTATATTAATGATAGTGCACAAGGCATGAACCTTGCATTGTTAGCTCTGTTCAGCTCTGTGAAAATACTGTCCTGTTGTGTGTTTGCTTCCAAAGCATTTTCAAGTTGTAACTGTGCAATGATGTGTATCTGTACTAAGGCTTTTGTGTATGAGACTGATTTGTCCTCACCAAATGAATGAACAATTATGCTCTATAAAGAGGATTTAAAGAGAGATACAGTATTAGATGAGATAATAATTTATTGGCAGTGAAGGTTATTGAGTTATGCAAGTGGAGTCCCAGAGTGTATTCTTGCATAATGATTTTGGCCATTATAATGAAATAGGATAGTAAGGGAATAAAAGATTGTCAATAAGGCGTTTAAGCTTCCACTGCTGAATGTAGGATACGTATATTTTACCACTTAATAGTGAAATAGCTTCACCTTATCAAACTTCAATAGGTTAAGAGGAAAAACTGCCCCTTCAGTGTTGTATATCAGCCCTAGGGTGAAGGTAGGGTTAAATTTCACTGCTAAATGCATATTTATTCTCATTGTAAAGCTAATCTTGTAATTTCTCACAAGACTGGCAATCTTGGGAGAAATGAGCTAGTACTGAGGTTAAATTACCTCTTACCCTAAAGGAGACAAAGAATATTCTTGGATGAATGGCTCAGCATGATACACATTACAGATAACTAAGCTGTTGCATTTACAAGTCTTGGCTTTTGGCTATGGAAAGAGCTTTAGTCCTGCTTATAGTAGGATAAGCTGTCTGGAAGGTGTAATTCAAGGCTTTTTGGAATAATTCAGTTTTACTGGAAGTCTTTAAAATTGGACTGTCCCATTTTCTATTGTCTGTTGACTACTGACTGATCTGGGAATTTTTAGTATTGGCTGGAGCCATTAGTGCAGTCACTTTCTAGCTAAAGAATGTACAGTGCTGACTTTTTAAGGGGAATGTGCAGTATACTGGAATTTTAAGTACTGGGTATGTTTAATTTATGTATGATAAGGGATAAACCATCTTTTTTTTCAACAGACCAATTGATCTAAAATTTTTAAAGCCTTTCTGTTGATGCTTACAGATTTAAAGACAAGAAACTGAGTAATGCTTTCAGTGATTACGTAATATTAAATTATTAAAATGAATCTAAGCCCACAGATTTTTTTTTTAAACAGATTTTGCAGTCTGTTTCTTCATTATTGTTTCTTGACAGCACTGATTTTTTTTTTTTTTTTTTTCTGAAACAGACTAAATTATAATGAAGTACAGAGCCATAGAAGGGCTTGAAAAATAATCCTGGAATAACTTATTTGATGTCAATTGCACAATTACTTCTATCTCATAGATTATTTTTCATAATTTTCACCCAGACCACATAAGAGTAACGAGAAATGGCAAGCTTAGTAGAAAGTAGGGATATTATAATATATGAGTGGTTATTTAAAGCCTCAAGAAAGGGAAGTAGTTAAAGGAAAAGTCTGGATTGAAAGAAATTAAAGTGCCTATTAAAATTATTAATATTGTGTAACTGTGGCTCATAGTTCAAAAAGATGAGTGTTTCTTGAGTGTGCAATATCCCTTCTGTTGCCAGTAGTGCAGAATTAGGGGGAGAGATTCACTTTACTCAGTGCACTTTGATATATCTGTGAAAAAAGTTGGATGAATTGAGCACATTTTTTTGGTTAGAGATGGAAGACACGGTGCTCAAAATGGCAGAGGATTTAATAGAGAGGCAGGATGAATGGGATAGATAACCAGGGAAATGATATCTTTATAAAATGGGCTGTAGATGATAACAAGGTCTTACATTGTTGCCAATCGCAGACATCAACAACTTCTGTAGAAATGTATAGAAACTTTCAGTAAAAATAACGGTTTGTGGGATCAGGTAAATAAAGAATATATTCATAGAATCCTAGAATATCCTGAGCTGGAAGGGACTCACAAGGATTGTCAAAGTCCAAGCCCTATTCAGGTTGATTTTAACGTCTTTCTTAGTTCTGAATCTCTTTTTTGGAAAATCCTTAACTCCAGATCTATGTTTAAGCTGACACTATGATCTGTGGTTTTATGTTGATGTGAGACTTTGGTACTCCTTAAGAAAATATAGAAAAAAGAAAATCCATTGCAGAATGTAGTACTGAGATGAATTTTGGGACCACTAAGGGCCCACATAAACTTCAGAGTAATAAAGAACTGAATTTTAAGAACAAAATAATTATAATTGTACTGAAATGGCAGCAAATGCAGGAAATAAGATAAATAGAAGATACTTAGTTGTGAGAGAGAACTTTATGGTTACCCAATAAAGACAGAGTAACTTATTTCAGACAAGAGAAGAGCTCTTAATATGAATCTTCAGCAGTAGAAATAAATACTTTTAACAGAAAAATGGCCATTCTGCATATGAGGAAAAAGCCAAAGAGAGAGGAAGGGGAGAAGGCAGAATGTGTGTTTGCCCCACCTCACTTAATGATCCTCATTCCCAGTGAGGAGAGAAGGGGGGAAAATCAAGTTGGGGGTGAAGCCAGGGAAAGCAAAGATCAACCACAAATACATGGTTTCCTTCTTTTTATGTATTGAATGTCAATGACAGGCTTTTCTCTGTGATTTATTTTGTAAGATTCTGCTTCATAACAGTAAATACTGCAATAGTAAATGTTAGTGCAAGTTGCAAAGTATCATTTATGTTTCTGAAACAGAATCACTAGCACCTCATTTTCCAATAGTATTCTGAGACTGAAGTAGACTGAACTTGGGACTTCTAGTCCTTCTTGATTTTATTTTTTTTTAATATTTTATCTTAATCAGTGCTCTCTCTTCCTGTATAGGGAGAAGTTGGCTTCAGTGACATCCGTTATAGGAACGAAACTATGAATTTCAGCCATTGGTTGCAGCACCTGGGCTTCCTGTAGATGGGTGAGTGGACATCTGAGTTAGATAAAGAATACATTTAACTGAGTTGCTTAATTCCTTCATCTGGGTGTTCAAAGCTATTAATAGAATGGTTGAAGGATGAATTTTTGATAATATACGGACAAAGATAAACAGTTATAGTAGGATGGTCTTAAAAGATAATAATGGCAATGATCAAAAATAAGGAAAGTTCAAGAAATTATTACCATCAAGAAGAATAGGTTTTTGGAGGTGTTGGCATTGTTATTCTGACAGTTATTTGTATCATTATGTACTATTAATATAGGGAACTGAAAGCTCCTTCAGTATGCTCCTCCATCTGTACAATGTCTGTTACCTGAAGAAGTGGGTATGTAAACAATCCACCTAAATTCTACATTATCAAACTAGCAAACAAATTCCTACTACTCCCTAGGGATCCTTACATGCAGTTTGCTGGCCTTGTCGTGATATCTGAACACTTTTTCTCTGGTTTTTGGTAACTTGTGGGACATTTCTGATTTCTACCACCTGCAGAAGTGGCAGTAACAGCACAGGGAAATGACAGGGACCCCCCCATCACCATGTTCATGTCTTCAGACATGAGAAGGACCATTAAAGTTAACTCCTCCCCACCTGCTTTAGTTATGTCACCTCTTGAACTGCCTGATGTGGTGATTGTGTGGGCAATTCAAATCGCTGCCTTGCCCTGCAAGCCCATTTCCAGAAGAGCCGTGTTTTCAGAGCAGTTTCACTTACTCCGTGAAAATCTCTCCATTGCTCTCTAATTTAAAAAGATATTCCTTGTGTCTGCCACCTCCCTGCTAAATGTAGATTGTGTGTCAGGGGACTGACACACAAAAGGACTCAATCTCTTAAGAAGCTGCCACCAGAACACCTAATAGACTGTCAGTTTGGATGTTTAAATGAGCCACAGAAAGGGAAGGAATAATGCTTTTAACAAAAGAATGGTGGATAGACTAGAAAAAAGCTCAGCTCCACTGACAAGGTGACTGGAAATGTAGTACTTGCAGTAGAAGGGGAAGGTATTGATGAAGGCATCAGTAACAGGTGAAAAATGGTGCTCAGATTTGGGCTACTGAAAGGAAATAAAGCATTTATGGCTGTAGAGAGAAGCAGGTAAAAAGTCCGATTAGGACTAGCATTACATGAAGGAGATTGTCTGTTTGCTTTGTAGGATGCAGTGTTGTCTTGGTTCCCCTTGTGATTGTTTTTTGAGTGATATTTTTAAGCTACATCTGTGTATGTAACAGAGAACTGTGCCTGTCTGAGCCCTGAAAATTAGTGTTTGTACATCTTGTAGGTGTTTTGTGCTGGTATCTTTGAAACTATATGTGGCATTATTTGGGTTAGGGATTCAGAACCTAATTCCTGTATGCCAGCAGCATCTCAAACTGCCTTGCTCACAAATGGAACAGGGAAGATCAGAAACTGCAGGAGAAATTTTGTTCTGTGTTGTGCAGTTGATACATTTGAACACTGCCACTATGAAGGCAAATTCACTTTGCTACATGTTTGTGTTTGAGTAAGGCCTGTGGAATTTGATCCTCATTTCACTTGCCACATTTGGCACTTACGTGTGTTCAAAAATTATAAGCAAATGCACTTTGGTTTTATTGTCGTGATGTTGAGAGTGTGCCACAACTAAATCATATATTGCCTCCTCTTTGTACTTATCTTACCTATCTGATGTGGCATTAACATTGGGAAGGCATTTAACTGAGATTTCTGCATCTTCTCATACCATAATTGTGTATCCAGGACATCCACAGTGTGTGGCAGTTAAAAAAATAATTCCAAATTTCATTTTACAGGATACTTGACAATCATATATAAGTTACAGTATTTAATTGTATAGAAAATGAAACAATCTGCATTTTATAAAGAATGTACTCATACAGAAAGTGTTTAGAGTGTGGCAGTTCCAGAGGTGCAGCTTATGATAGTTTTCTGGTATTTGTGACATATTTCAAAGCCTAGTGGGTTTGAAAAATATGTGTGTGGGCTCCTTTCTTAAAAACTGCTTTGTGTAGCATTACTGAAAACTTAACTGCAGATTATTTTCATTCTGTGCTGCTCTTTTATGTGCATTTTTGAAAGGGAGAGAACTCTAAAATAGTTGATTGATTCATCAAGGTAAGGACTGGTGAACAGTTCATGTGTAGAAAATTCAATTTGATAGTACCCAGTAGTGCCAAGTTGGAGATTTGTGTGAATAAGCTTTGTTATTTTTATGATTATTTTTTGGTGGTATTTCTCCTATTTCTTTACATTACAAATTATAGTCATGAGTGCCTCTTTACTTTAAAAAGCATACATATATGCACTTAATATTGCAATTCAAGATGTTTTATAGTAGTTATGAAATAATAATTAGGGAAATATTGGAAGTTTTTTAGGTCTGCAGGAGAAGGGGCATATAAAACAAATGTTAATGTTGTTGTTCCCTAATTTTAATTTTTTTTCTTATTTCTCTGTCTGAATTTGGTACCATTTCTGGGAAGTTTTTAAGATAACAGGAATTTCAACACCATAAATTCTGTAGGATAGCAACTGAAACTTATTTCTACACACACTACCCCATTATAGCAGCTTTTTCTGATTCCATCTTGAACCTGTTCACTCATGGATAGTACTGCTACCTTTAACTCGGGTTCAATGTGCTTGGTACTATCACAATTACTGTAATAGGCAGTGATCCTGGAAGCAGAATTATATATGAATCTCAGACTTAAAACAGGATTAAGGAAGCATGGCAGCCATTAGTCAGGATTACAGTTAATATGCAAATATAAGATGATCTATGGAAATGAGAAAATCCTCCAGCATTTTTGTCTACTCTGACCTTTTAAACATTTTCTAGTATGATATTAATATTCAAAGTAAATTTATCCAAACTGATCATTTATTTTATTCAAGTATCTACTTCTCGTTCTGTGTTCAGTAGTCTAATAAATTACAGCATTTACGTTTCAGTGTATTAGAGGAAAAATAATATATAATCAAAAATATGTGCATTATATTTTTATATACGACTCTGTAAGGAAATTGCAAGTCATTTTCTCTATCTGTGCTGCTTACATAATGCCAGAATAGTGAGTGACCAAGTGTACTTTGTAGTATCCCATCATTCCATCACCTGACATAAAACAGGATGCAGGTGCCATAGTAGTAAAATAACTGCATTTGGTCAATCTGTGCAATATTTGATACCAGAGGGGTCTGCGTTGGCTCTAGAGAAAGTTTTACACTTCAAGATTAGTTGTGGCTTAGGTAAGAGTAGGTATTTCCTCAGCTATAGTAGTCCAGATTTGTCCCAGCTGCTACAGGACTGTAGAAAGGTGCTTTAGCTGAGGTGAGTGATTTGCTGTGGGCTCACAAGACAGACAATACAATAACGTCGCCTCGTTTATTTCCCTTTGCTGCTTAAATGATTTGGTTTTAGAGCTTAAAGACTGAAGTGACACGATAAGAATGTAGACAGAGACTGCTGGTTACGTGTTCTCTAATGACTTAAACCCTACTGCAAGTGTAACCTAAGCTCTGGTAGGATTCCTTTGCTCTGACTTGGTTGCAATTTCTGTACAGATGCAATGTATGTTAGATCCTAGCCAATGTATTTATCAAATGGAAATCCAGCTCATGCTCTGTTCTGTGCTGCATCCCTTTTTTTTGGCCATTTAGTTTTGTAAAAACATTTTTGTGCTTGGAACACTTTTGGCTGTGAGCAGAGAAGATGAATCATGCACTTGAAAGGATTGCTTTCAGATGTGTTTACTACAAGAAAGCCCTTTTGGAAAATGTTTGGCCTCAGTGGAAAAATTTCTAGGAAGTCACTTAGCATTCAAATGCCACCTCATGAAGTTGCTCAGTTTTCAAGTTTGTTTGTCTCTACTGCTGTAGACTGACTGCTGGAGAGGAATAAACAATAAACAGCATCACTGGTCCAGAGCTTGCAGTAAGTCCTGGCTTTAGGCTTTTGTCATTCATACATTTTGGAAGCTCTAACCAAAGATTTCTTCAAGAAAAATGGAAAGAAGAGATTTGTTTCTCACTGTGACAGTAGAATACCTCCCCAGTGTTTGGATTCATTCCATGATGATTTTCCACAGAAATTTGGCTGTCCTTTCAAAAATGAGTGGTCAAAAAAGAAGCCATTACAAGAAATCGCTGCCTCTTTCTTCCTCCCTAGCCCTGAATGCTGGATCCACTCATGCCTTTGGCTACCTGTTTTGCTGATAATTTGCCAGTTCACAGGTGGCAAGTCCTGTGTTGCTGGATGTTATTAAATAAATGGTTTTCCAGATGGCTATAATATTACATTTTTAAATAAAAGTACACAAGCTTAGTGTCAGCATCTTATTTATGGAATGCTTTTGGCTCCTGAACTGCTTGTTGAAATTGTTGTAAGCCATTTGGTCACTGAGAAGTAATTGTGTATTACTGTAGACAACAAGCTGTTTGCATTAATTAGCAATCAAAGCATATTGCCAAATGGGGAATAACATGTCTTTGACATCTCTGCAGATTCTGGTAACTGAAGCAGTGCAGACCCATGGATTCCCCTTTTTCTGCATGTTTACAGCATGAACTTCCAGTCCATCTGCCCAAATAGCCATCTGCAAAACCACCAGGGCAACAGCTGATAGAAATAAAATCCAAGGTTCAAGAAACAGCATATGAGGGTGCAAGGAAGTTTGTAAAAAGACATTGGTTTTTGCAGTAAAAGTAGCTCTTGTGAGCATTTAATGCAGCTTCTAAAAAGGGAAAATGGTGAATGTTGTCTTGTTCACACGCCTGCTCTTTTCACCAGCTAAGGAAGAGTGATTGGAGGTAACTTGAACCACCTTTAGGGAAACACAGAAGGCAGGGCAGGAGGGCAAACCTTCTGAAGATAGTAGAGTAATCTACCTTAGATGAGGTAATGTACAGACAAGGGATGGTACAGATCACATGGTATTAACCAAATCTTGCCAGTCTCCATCTCTCCCTCTGTATTTTTGAAGGCACTGGAGTTAAAACTGTCTCTGTATGGCAGTGACACCACAGGAACACATTAGGATTTAGGAAGTGCCCTTGACTGGAACAGTTAATGTGATTTTTTTTTCTTTTTTTTTGCTAAAAGCAGTTGAAAGAGCATGAGAAGATCAGAATAACTGCAAGAGATCAGGAGCTTTGTTCCATGTGGAAAAAGGAGTGAAGATAAAGAAGATCTCTATAGAATTGACACTAGAAATAATGCTCTGGGAGTTATACCCTTTAGCCAGGCAACTTTCCCCTTTTCTTGTAAAATATGAATATTATGCAACATCAACTGCATCCTAAACAGCAATTGTGTGTGATATGCACCCAAAAACCCCTGAGATTTTTAGTATTTCCTGTGTAGTGCTGTTTTTCTGCCTCGCAAAGTTTTTTGAAAATGTTCTCCTTAGCTGGAAACTTTCATGTGAGAAATTAGGAGTAAAGAACCCAGAGTGGTTTAGACCCATTGGCAAAAAACATTCACAGGGAGAGTGGGAACTGTGGGTTTAAAAGTGTAGAATTCTGGCTCTTCACTTTCCTCCTTACTTGGTAGTCCCAGCTGATATTTGGTCAGGTGTTGCTGTTTGTCTTTTTTTCTTTTTTTTTTTTCTTTATCTGATGACCAGAAAAAATTTTTTTTTGACAAAGATGGTCAGGGCTTGCATATTTTGAGGAAAAATTAACTATGTGCTACATCTGTTTATCTTTTTAAAAATCAAATTAATTGTATAAGCTTAAGGTAACTTTAAGAATTGCCTTCCTGGACCTAAGTGGATAACTGCATGTGTCTGGAAACTGTTGTGCTCTGGTGGATTGGTATAATTTTTCTCTGTGTTTTGTAGTGCAAGTGATAAGGCAAGTTCTGACTCCATTTGTATCCAACTGGGGAACATGGGTGTTTGAAATCCAGTGTGGTTTCTGCCTCTTGTTTTGCATAGTGTAGAGACAATGGGAGAGAGGGAAAAATACATTCAAGTGCCGGTTTTGAGTTTTTTTAAGGGATGCATGTTATCAGGAAATCCATTTATTCATTTATGCTATGCTTAGGAAGTACAGATATTTGCTACTTAAATGCCAGGTTCTCTGAATTATTAAGCACACTGTAATGAACCCTTTGCAGAAAATAACTAGAATGTGATCTATGTCTGCAGAGGAAGCAAAGGAGCAAAACACATTAAAAACTAAATTAATGTAATGCAAAATAACCTTAGTTCCACTGCACAGAAATTTATAATTGCACCAATCTTGTTAAGCTGCTCTTCCAGAAGATGCTGCACAGTCTATGCAGAAGTATGATGATGAGTGTCATTCAAAATTAGGATCTTTCATATTCAGAGTGTTTCACACACACATTTAGAATGTACAGGTAGAGACATAGAGACATGTCAATGAAGCAAGATACCATCTAGACAAGAACTCTTAACAAACAACTCCCACCAGGGCTTTGGGGTGTAGTTTTGTAGTGCTTCTGAGTTTGGGGTTTTTTATTTCCTCTTTTCTTCTCTAAGATGTATTGCTTTTTGTTTGCTTTCAAAGGGCAGTGCACTGACATAGTCTTTTAGGATCTTATTCATGCCTACAGGGTTACATTGAGGTCAGGGCTGCTTTCTCAGCTCCTGGTGACTTGATATGAATAAATTGATTTTGGAAAACTAAACAAAGTTCTGTGATAGGCTAAGCAAAGATAAAGCATCTTTACCAAACGGTTCAAAATCAGCATAATTGGCCAATAAATAAATAAGAAAAATATCTTTTCTCTTTCAGAATAGCACCTCTTACAGAATGCTTTTCACAGCTGCAGAGAATTCCCTGACCTCAGCTACCTGTGACTTTAGTTACCCAGTTGAGATTGTTAGTCTTTCTTAGACAGGTTGTAGGGGAAACTGATATCCTGTGTATTCCCTAAGGAAAATGTAACTGTCCACATAACAGTGTATTGGTGATGGAGGACATTGAATAGGGCATCGTCTGAGGGGTCTTTTTGCCAAGAGTGCATACATTTGAAAGATCATGGATTCACACAGCTTTCCTGCCTGTGTAGGGAGATGTATAAATCCATGTATAAGCCTGGAAGTTCAGCCAGGAGGTTGGATGTGTGTGTGAGAGGTCACTGAGTGACCACACCACCACAGTGGCTGCAAAACGATGTCAGGAGCTGCAGGAGTGGAAGACACAAAGGGAGGAAGCTGGAGTGGGGAGAGTGGGCAACCTGGATCCCAGCACTGGCTGGGGCTGATGTATTTGGAGTAGCTGGAACGTTGGATGTCCTTGGATGTGGAGCAGCACTAAGACATTTGTGTACATGCATAGGATTAGACTGTGTGTGCAGCCCTACTGTGATACTACAGACATCCATTCCTAGAGACAAGCTGAATTAACAGTGTCATGGTTCCTGGGGAAGAGAACCTCCATCTGGGGCTTGACAAGAAGAGGGGTTTATGTAAAAAATGTTATTTTGGAAAATGCTTTGGACATTTTGAGAATGACTTTATTTGCTTTAATCTTTTGGGTTGGTTTTTTTGTTGTTGTTAATTTGTATTATGACAAATTAAAACAGGGGAAAAAAGTCAAATATATGGTTTTTAAAATGCGCTCAAAGTAAGCAAACTGAGGCTTTCATTTTGGTCAAAGCAAAAGTTTTAGGCTCTGTTTCACTAAATTTGACTGTGATCTTTCCTCTAAAGCCGTGTGTTTGCTGGAAGGCTGAGCTGTGGAGGGGGAAGGTGTGCCTGAGAATGAAAGTGAGCAAGATGCTTTCAGCTTGCCTGGCTTTGATTACTTGTCAGGAGCAAGTGTTGCTCTGTTACTAATCTGTTAGTCTTACACAGTTCTGTTTTTCCTCTAAAACCTCTCTCAGATATATTTAGATGTGCTCTTGAATGAAAAGCCCCAGATCTGGGCAGGAGTGCCCCTGATACCTCTTGCACTGTGAAGCACTTGCAATTTTACTTCTGAACTTGGAATTATATTTTAGTCTTATATCAGTGTAGTGTTTTGATCTTCTACTACTCTTCTTGGCATGGCTCCTCAGACGTGAAGATTTAGCCTTAAACAATTCATTCAATAGTTGAGATATTTCATAAGAACAAGGCCTGCATGCTTTTGTTCCCCTTTTGTGTTTTTTCTTGTCACACTTCATTGAGGTGAAAATAATTTATCTGCTTCTCTTGCTGGATACGTTGATCTGGCAGTGAAAACAAGATGTCATTTTCAGTGTCTCATCTGATCATCAATGTAGACAGCCATCAACAAAATATTTACATTTTTCAGTGATGATTATGGATGAGAATGCATAAATCAAGGATGCTTGATATTTTATAATCTAAATTGACAAATAAGAATTTATTCTGAAGTTCCTTTAGGACTAGAAAGTGCCAAAAGGACCTAGTAAACTCTAATAATGGTAATAACCATTGGAAACAGTCAAAATCAAGGCTTTTCCTCCTTATATTAACTGATATCACTACTTTTCAGTTCATTCTTGCCACTACCTCCCACTGATGTTAGGTGCAATAGAAGGTGAAGTGTACCTGTGGGCTTGGTTCTAACTTTTTTTCATTATAATCCAAATTTCTGGATTGGTCATGTTACCATTTTTTTTAGAAGTGCAGCCAATTTATGTATTAGCTGCAGTTTGACTTATATCTGTAACTTCCAGTACATTAGGTCATGCTCTTAATTCTTTTATCTGAAATCTTTTTGCCTCCCAACTACTATGAAGACTTTGATTTAAGACCAGATATCTCTTTAGATGTATACTCTACCAGATATTGAGCTACTAGACACTTGTGAGGACTTTGGTAATTGCAATGCCATCAAATGCCTTTAAACTCTTATATATGCTTTTACAATTATTTCGCGTGTTCTCACAGGTGTTCTAACAGCATCCTTAAAACCTCAGGCTCCTGTTTGAATGAGCTATAAAGACATGATTGTAGAATAGTCAAAAAAGAACAAAAGACAGCTAGATACCATATATATTAGTCTTAGAAGTTCTTTAAGGATTATTCAGCCACTGTCTCACATTCAGCAATCCCTTATGCGTGGAAACAAACCACTGCCTCTCATAAGCCAGCTCAATTTTTCAATCTGGGGATGGAAGTTCTTTCCCCCAGTAGAGAAGCAAAGTTTTCAAGCACAGGTGTTTGTGGTTGTAATATGGGGCAGTAAACACACACAGTATGGAGTGGGCATCCAATGTTGGACGCATTAATTTGCTGGTCTTGCCAGAGAGATAAAAACAAACCAAGGTGGGTAAAAGTAACTAATTATTTTACACGTTAAAAATAAAATTTTAAGTTTTATTTCTGTTGTTGGCTTTTTAACCTATATTTTGATGCCTGAGTTGAAAGTGTGGTGCAAAGAGACAGCTGAAACAAAACAGCAGCTCTTTGTTTCTACTGATGGGAAAGCCCAGTTAATGTAGTTGCAGTAGTGCTTAATCCATGAGCAAGTGTGACACAGATGCAAGAGAGGTGTTACTCCAGCGTGGCTTTGGGAATTCTACTCAAGTGCTTTCAACTCGACTTTATATACCCATGCAGTGGGCTGAGACTTGCATGGATTTGGAACAGCTTCATGGATGCAGATGTCTGTCTGAATAATTGGATCCCAGCTCTGTTTTCTTACCTGGTTTTAGTGTTTCTCAGGAAAGGACATGGCCTGTGTGCTCCCAGATGCTCTAAAACTTATGCTTTAAGTGAGTATTGTTTTAACACCTCTTCTGGGCAGAGAACCTTTCCTACACTGGAAACTTAGAAAGTAAGTAGATGGGATCTGAATCTGAAATTCCTGGTATCCAAATAAATGGTAACACAGAATGAGCAGAAAACTGCAGATTTCTGAGGACAACAGGCTTGTATACTCTATGAGATGAAGTATTAAACTTTTCTTCAAGCTGGTGACCTTTTACATTTGGGAGGGAGGATGTAAAACCTGACATTTTTTCTCTGATCACCTTTCACAAGAATAAAAAACCTCACTTTAATCAGCTAGTGATAAATGCTCTTTTTGGGGGGGTTGAAATGTTCTACAATTGGTTGCACACACTAACTTAGAAAAATTGCTACAGACTCAGAATGACAGGATTTATCTGAAAGTATGTAGAATTGCTTCCAGTATTTTTTTTTTTTTAGTAAGAGATGATATAAAGGTTTCATTGTCTTTAGGTAGGAGTGAGTTACTTGTCAGTGCTGGTAATTGTATCCGGTAGTCATTGTTAAGGAAGTAAAAAATGCCTCTGGTGTATTTTGGTCCCAGCTCTCTCTCCCAGTATGCCCCCTTGACACTTCCTTTGTTCAGTCAGAGCTGTGTTTAACATGGAAACCCTGCACACGGCACAGGGATGCCCAACATGCATCAGTTTTATAAAGTGTGTAATTCACGAGCTACACTGAAACCCAAATTGTTGAAGGGCATAAACACAGAGAGCTAATATTCTTTAGGCAAAACAAAAATTATTTTGATATAAGACAACTTCTGGCAGGCTACCTTCTGTCCTTCCTGCAGGAAAATAATGGCTTTTGTCACTTGTTTTTAATTTCAAACTGATATGCTGGAAGTATCTATTTCAAAGATGAAGGAAAAGTAAGACAAAAAGAGATTGTTACTTTCCCCAAATCAGTTTGATTTCTGTCATTACAAAACAATACCTTTACAGCAGATGTCTTTTAGAGCCAGCCAGCACTATGGCAGATAACTTATAACTGCTCTGATTATTCATGCAGATATCAGCAGGTTATTCCAAAAGGGCTTTATTTCATATTGTTAAAGCTATTCTCTAAAAGAAACAGTAATCTTTCTGATGAGCATGGGGAACAATTTCTTCAATACCAATCCAATTTATTTGGACCCTCTGATTGGTGCTTTCAGCTGGATCTCTAAGCACAATATTAATTATTCATTAAGGTACTTGAAGGGAGAATATTTGCATAGCCATACTGTCAGAATTGATGAGGCTTTGCCTATGCGCCATAGGAATAGCTTTCAACTTAGTGCTGAAACTAGAGATGATACTAATAAAATTGTTAAAAAAAATTATCTAAAAAGCCAACAGTAATTTGAACTTTCTCATAACTATAGCACATTTACTTTTATAGCACCCTCATGTCCTATTGAGAGATCATGAAAATATTCTTCCTACAATTGGTCATGTGGGTATAAAATTAAAAAAAACAATCCTCAAGAACATTTGTATAATGAAAGGTCATAACAGGGATAATAGATAGTAAGAAGGAGAAAGAGGTTTTGTGTGAGTGGGATGAAAGAGTAAGCCTGGCACTTAATGTAGTTATCTCCACTTGGAAACACACAGACTGGTTTTATGGAAAATTGTTCTGTCCATGTATGTGTAGGTGGGTAGAGGGTCATCTGGCTGCTTAAAGATTGGGAAATTTCTCTTTGCATGTGCATGTTACTTCTAGGATGGTAAATTTAAACAAAAATCAAAACATTAAAATTCAAACATTTTGAAAAATAGTAAAAATATCTTGGAGATCAGAAAAGATGCCAAGTGGCTACGTGGTGACTTGGCTGCAGTTCCTACAGCTCTTTTTCAGATGAGGGGACCAGGCTGGAACATGTTCGAGCTTTTAATAGTACCTTATTCCTTTTTCCCAGATCTTGAGCTGTTCAGGGGAAAGCTCTTGCTCCACACCACACAGAAACATCTCAGTATTTTCATCCACTTTCTCAGTATCTGTCCTAGTAATACTCTCTTTGTGTGGAACATGGGCTGCTTCAGACTTTGTAATCTGGGATCCTTATTAGCAGAGAAGGAAGGAGCGCTCAGAATTCTTGAATTTAAGGGAACGGTTTCATAAATTTTGGTCAACTTTGAACTGGAATTGGTTAGTTTGTCAAAAAGCAGGCTTAGCAGCCCCTGAATTAGATTGCTAAAACTCTCGTATGAGAAGTGAACTTTTACTCACAAGGACGTAATAATGTTTGTGGGATTATCTTTCAGAAGGTACTGAGGGACATAGAGGAAAATAATGACCCCTTGCTAATTACTGCTCAAATTGTTAGTTTTGCTAAAGTAATGAGAGATTTGAGTTTTGTTGCTGAAGTCCTACCTTTGCAGTTACTCTGAAGGGGTTGTACCGTGTGGACCTTCCTGGGATCCAACAGGAAATGGTTTTCTGCTCTGGGATCTCAGAAATAGCCTGTTGTCAAAGGGAGCATAGGAATGATTGTGTCCCTTGCCTGGCTGACTGCTGCAGCTTTCAAAGGCTCTCCTTGCACACTGATATGAGCAGAAGTGGAGCCCCAAAGGTTATACAGTTTTCCTGTATAATTTTCTGTATAATATTCTTTTCCAGAATTAAAGCACTGGAAATGCCAGTAGTGGATCAAGAACAGTGTATACCCCTTGTCATGTATTGCATATCCACATCACTGATTTCTTTAGTTTTATTGAGGGTCTCAAGATACTGTGCTTTTATTTAAAAGCACGGGTCTGAACTGTAGAGTCACATGAATGTGTAACATTCTTGCTCATTTTTAAACAAGCTGAACTTCAGGCCTTCATGATAAACTTCGGCCATAATTATTACCAGTGGAAGGTTTTAAAGCTCATGATTATTAAGTCAAAGCAGATAGATGCAGGTGACTGTATTGCATTGCATACTCAGAAAAAGATTATTTTACCTTTTTCTGTATGAATTTATATGCACCTCTATGAAGTGTGAACTTTTACTGAAAACATGAAATTATACCAGAAGTCTTTTACTAAATAAAAGGGATGAAAAGTAAGGTAATATTTGCACAATAACTTCAATGTTTCTGCAGTACAAATTTCTTTCTAATTCTATTTTTATCTTACTTCAACACCTTTTGAGAAATAGCAAACATGCAATATTAAAACCATTTGAAAACTAGAATATAGTGCCGCAGCAATCTCAGCTCAGTTTCAGTACAATTCAGTCGAATCTTAAAATATCTGATTACACCAGAAAATTAATTTTAGTGCAGATTTATTGAGAAAACATTACAATGTAAACTGAAATATTGCCAGATCAATTATCTTTTCATTATAAAAATGAAGTAAATTAAACAGAAAATAATATGTTTAGGTAATATTGTTATTCAGAAGCAAACGCAGAAATTCGAGTAATTTCCTAGTTGAGTGTCACAGGGTTCTTTAACTCTGGTTTGTCATGTCTCAGGAGCTGTAGAGCAAATATATGTGATGATGCATTGATGATGCAAAGTTTGGAAATATCTTTTTATGCCAGGATACAAAAGATACTGCAGGTACTGCAACAGGTCAACTTCAATTTCCAGTCTTTATCTTTTGAAGATCAGTAAAAAGTTTTCAGTTCCATGGAAGGAATTTGGATGTTCAATTTGCATTGTAACTAAGAGCAATTCAGCATCCCAATCCCTCGAGAGTCTTTGAAAATATGATAATCTTATCTAAAATCTCATTTGCTTTGTTTTTACCTTTAACAGTTCTATACACAACCTGAGTATTATTAAAATGCCCTTTAAAATGAGCCTGGCAATATTGGGATTCCATTTTGAAACAAGGGCTGAATATAATTGAAGGCATTAGGAGAGAGAAAGACTGTAATGAATGGCAGAAAAGGCAGATGTGCAAGTCCTGGGCTGGAATGGGAAGGCACCTAACAATGGAATTGGAAAAATGCAGTCCTACTTTATAAGAGAATATGAATTTCATCAGTATTCATAACATCCGTTGATATTCTATCAGTGAAACGCTGCTGTAAGCATCAGCCTATTTGCATGCAGAGCAATGCTCTCCTAAATAGGAAAATAAATGAGGAGTTAGTCCTGGTACGGGAAATGTTTCAGACTATTTCCTTACAATCAAAATTCAGCAGCCTTGGTATGATTGCTGATTTTCCAAATTTTTAAAGAAGTAACCATGAGTCATGAGAAATGATTGATTTCACCACTGAAATCAAAATAAATATTTCAACACTGTTTTGATAAGCATTTGGGATTTCATCTAAATGCAGTATTAGACCTCAAAGTTGTTGCACTGGATGCCCCCCTTTTCTTTCCCACTCTCCTTTCTCTCAGTGCAAACATGTTTTCTTCAGAAAACATGCCCCACAAGATACTGCCAACAGTCCAAAATATCAAACGTGTCTTGATTGCTTCTGTTGGGTTGGACAACTTAAGCTGAATTTACCCCTCTGATCCACACTAAAATGTACAAACCAGCTGTATTTCTGCTGCCTGTACAGATACTTCTGCCTACACACCTGTGCTTCTCTGAGAGAAATTTTCTTACACAATTTTTCATACTTAATTTGTTTTTATGTGTGGTTTTTTTGTGGCTAAAACATACAGATATCTTGGACTGTGTGCAGATACTAGGGTAGAGTCATTCTTAGCTTTTACTCAGTCAACACGTTAATATTAACTACCAATAGCTGAAGGCTGTGCTTGCTAACACCTTCTAATAGCATACTTGAAAATTCCAGCTGAGCTTAGCCTGCATGCTTGGTTTCACCTACTGAAAGAGCTGCAACTGCTGCACTTGAAATTGAATCTGACATCAAAAGTCACCCAGATGCCCGTGAGGTAACAGGGAAGTGTGAACTGAGTTTACCAGTGTGCAAAAGGCACATGCTCGGACCTGTCCTTTAGGTTTAATGAGATGGTGTCTTGGGACAAAATCCACTGCAAGTATCTAAAGATACGTGTCTGTAACAGTAGTGAGCAGCAATTTCAGTGTTCCCTTTTGACTGTGTGATAGAAACATTCATAAAACTGGTATGATTTAACAGAGAAAAGGAATTGGTACACTTCTGCATGTTGTTCATTCCACTGATTAGAGTGCACCTAATGGGTTGCAGATGAACTGAGGACATGAATATTATCCTTTATCAATTAATTTTGTTGAAAATAATTCAGATTCTGTTAAAATAGTGTCTATTTGCTTTAGTATGCTTTTTCCTTGGGAAGATTAAGTAGATAACTTTTCTTTTTTGAGCTGATGAATTTAACAGTTGTGTGTATGGAATGAAAGAGTTTCAAATTCTGTTATCAATCTAGGCAAGGCAGGGATGATTTGCCATGAGATCATTTGGCTATTTCTGTACAATTCTATACTGTATCTCCACAGCCTACACTCAAAACCTCAGAAGAGGAAATCTCCACATTTATGGAAACAATGTGAATTTTGGCACATCCCCATGTTTTTTAGTTGTAGTTTGATGAAATGTCACATCCTGGGAATCATTAAGGTTGGAAAAGGCTTCCAAGATCATCAAGTCCAACTTTAACCGAATACCACCCTGCCCACTAACCTGTAGTGGTGTGTGGGCATGAAGAAGCCACAAGACCCTTGCCCTACCTGCTTGTGTAGGATTGTCCTCCTACCTTTTGAAATATTTTCTTCCAAGACAAATCACTTCCCATACCCCGCCAATGCCTCCCATGGTGGGATTTGTACATCCAAAATTCAGAACATTACTACTGCTTTAATTTCTAATTAATTTTCAATATGAACTATATCCCCAGATATACTTCAAATCTAAATTCTCATTTAAATCTAACTTTCACTGGACCTGTACTGCCACCTTGACTGATCTGACATAACTACCACGTGTGGCTCAAATGTTTCACGTTTAAAAGTTCTTTGATTTAAGGAAAAAGCACGTGAAACTTCAGGAGGAAATACCTGCACTGAGCAGATTTCCTTTTTAAAACAATAAGATTTTCATTTAAATAAATCTGGGGGGAAAAAAATGTCTGGATAGACTGTACTTGACAATTTCCACTAAGGATACAGTGGTCATTATAATTAACAAATACTTAGCACTGCAGATGGAGGAGTTAACCTCTGGAATTAGTGTGGCCTGTTTTCAGAAATGTGCTTGGGACTTGCTGGAAAAAAAATGAAAGGTTAAAATAGTCCAGTCTGCAGCTTCAACAGTCAGCATTTCCTTCCAGATGACCTACACTTTTAAAACTACCCTCTTTTTCCTTTCTCTTGGCAGAAGCTGAAGAAAAGCACACATTACTTAACTGAATGTTCAAGAGAGCTTGGTTGTGATGTTTTAAATGAGTTTTTTCATCAAAGGAATCTGAGTTACATACTGAAAGCATGTTCCTCTAATAACTTTGCATAATGGTGCTGGTGTGATGGTCTCTGTTGATGCCTGAATTTATCTTGATGTTGTTTCCAAAGCCAGCATTGCTTTGGAACTTTGAGATAACATTTCCATGGCCAATTGACTTTATGCCATGATGCAGTATCAAGTTAAATAGGTTAATTATTTTCTTCTTTTATTGTTATTGCTTTACCATAAGTACTTATCAGTATTTGAACAGAAGGATATTAAAAGTCACAAATGCAGCTAGGAGCCAAAATATAGGTGGGAAAATAATGATCTTCAGGGAGGATTCTCTTGTTTTTAGTACTGATTAGTACTCCCAAACAGAGTTTATCTGAAAGTCATCTTTAATGCTGCTGACTTGAAGACAGTCTATTCAGTTTGGTACAAATGCAGTATGATGGTGTTTTGAGGGACTATTTTACAGATTCTCTACAATAGTTAAGACAGTGTCAGCACTTCTATTACATATTCTTCACTCCATGCTCCCTTTACAAGTAAGGTAATAGTGGAGCCTTTTTTTATCAAGATCATTGTGACCTCCACGAGATTAGGGTTGTGTACTTTGGTAGGTTACAGGACTCTCAGGCTCTACATAGGTCTTGCAAGCCACTAATACTGATGTAGATTAATATTTTAACTGCCATGGCAGATTATTCTCTATTCCTAAAATCTATTTTATTCAAGCAAAATGACCATAATTATAATATTACTCAGGAATTAGGAGCAGTATGTGAACTTGACAATATCAGTTTGCTGTTAAAATAGTAACCCCCAAATGGGAATCATGTATGTGTGCATTTTGCAATATATATTATCTCTTAAAATTATATATGAGTTGAAATTAATGAATACTTAAAGAGTTTGGGGGGTTTTTATATATACAAGTAGCAATTTATCATTAAAGATCTCTCTCTAAAACTCGTTGAGGTTTATCTCTTCCAGTCTTTTTGGTTGAAGCTGTTTGATGTTCTATGAATAATAATATCTGGAGTCAGGTCTCTACTCACCTGCAGTACAGCCGAACTCCCAAAAAATCTCCACTTTTCTCTGAGGTCCAATAAATATTAATCTCATCCTCTCAGAGATGGAAGATCTGCATTTGGTTTCTGTGTTTCAAAAGAAAGGAATCTTTATCATGGAGAATTTGGAAATAGGGAGAATACAGAAAGTGGGTTGCAAAAGGCCTGGCTGCCTAATGGATTTCCCTGCAGGGGGAAGCTGGATGGTGGACAACCTAACCTGTGAATACTGTTGTCAGCCTTGGCATGGCAGGAGCAATAACCAGCTCAGTTTTGAGCAGCCTCAGGCGCTCTGTGCTCGTTCAGTGGATGAAATTTAAAGGACTTTATTGGCAGACACTGAAGGGAGGTAACTGTGCCTCCAGGTTCTAACTGGGGTGCCAAGGGACTGAGTTCTGCTCTTGCACCCAAGCACTGTAGGTGATGGTACAAAACGTCTCCCCTGTGAAGTTTTGCGATTAGCTGGTGGGGGAAGATTTGCCCAGATTTGCAGAGCTTTGTCAGGATTTGGTGGGCATGATACTGACTGGGGTTATTTTCTGCAACTTGTCCTGCTGTTGAATGCGGTGTCTGAAAATACTGTTGTGGTGCCAGGAGACATTTTATTTCCAGATTGTGTGAACTTTTCTGGAAATATATTCTGCCAAATGCAGTAATTAACATACACAGGCAATCTACTGCACACATCAGCGAGCTGAAACAGTTTGCTGTATTCATTTCCCTGATTTAATGGGTCTACCCCAAGCCCCTGGAGGGTGATTAAAATAGCTGCCTTTTGAGCCTGGCTCTCACCATTACTACTTAGTAGAATGACTTTGTGTTCAGTACTACCTCCTCCTGGACAAACTTAATTTGAGGTGGAGGAAAAGGACATAAACAAACCTTTGGAGAAGCCAACGTGTGGCTGTATGTGTTAAACCATCAGCTGATTTGCAGTAAATCACCTCCTCCTTTTTCAGATAAGAAGCCAAGGAGCTGTGTGAGGGGTAAGCCCACTCCCTCTCTTTTGTGTGGTTTGTTGGGGGTTTTTTATTATTTTTGTTGTTGTTGTTTTGGTTTGGTTTGTTTTTTTTTACATGGGAGCCAGTTCACAGGTCTGAAGTAGTGGATGGGTTTTACATCCATTCTCGACTTAATCTGGAGTTTCTTGCCCATATGTCCACACCAGCAAGTGCATATTCATTACTGATGGTTTAAAAATTACTCAAGCAAAAGAAGTCAGATTGCATTTATAAATATAACCATTTATTGAAAGTGTTTTCTTTCTCCTTATGTGGAATGCATCCTGCATTGGGAATTCTGAGAAAAGTATAGGGGATCTGAACTGGATAGAGGAAACTTGGACACAAACCTAACCAAGAAGCAAAGTAGTTAAAGCGTAACAATGCTCCTAGCCTACTTCCATTCCAAAGAAAAATGTTTTATCTTCATTTTTTGGGTACTTGACTTTGTAGCTTTACTAACTTTTTTAAAAAATAATTTATTTTATTTCTTTGTCAAGAAAAATGTTATGACAGAATCTCTGATTGTTCATGAAATACACTGAAAAATACAGCGACACAATGACATATTTTTACACAAGTCACTTGTTTTAAAACTTCTCTCTCTGATCTTGAATTAGTCAATTTAAGACTGTGGACTGTTAGGAAATCCTGTCCTGTCCTCTCCACCAGCTATCTCTGCCTGCATATTCCTGTCTCCTTCCCTTATGCTAGCTCAGAATGTCAAACTGGTACTCTGTGGTCAGTCCAAACCTCAAATAAGGAAAACCAATCTGTCAGTCTGCTCTGATGCTACATCCTGAAGGACCTGTATTTAAGGAAGAGTTTTGTCTTCAACCCATCTACAGGAAATCTGCAGCTGCTCACACAGTTTATTTGTAGTCTCACTAAGCACATTCTTAACCTAAACGACAGAGAAACTTCCAGGTACTGGATACCAGCCTTAGTCAGCAACCTTTCTCTTTGCCTTGAAATCCTTTAAATGCAGAGCAACATCAGCATCATAACCTCAGGTGTGATTTGAGCTGAGAGAAACTTGGTGTGATTGTGCTGAAACAGCAATCCGAACACCATAAATATGTTTGTCAGGATATGAGCCCTGAAATGCAACTGGCAATTGAATTTCTATCTTAAATACATATTGCTGAAATTTTCAATGACACTTGTCACTGTCTTGTGAACCTGTGATGCAACAGCTGAGGTCATGGCTGGATCTGTCTGTAAGTTGGCCATGATGAGTGTGACAAATGCCTGTTGGTTGGAATTAACATGTAGTTAGGAGATATGGCATCTGCGTGAAATCTATATTTACAATAAATTTAAGATGTGCACCTCTGAATATTTCTTTCTGTACATCAGTTGGTATATTTTCTTCATGTATATTAGGGAGGTTTTTCAGTTGTGTGATCAAAATTTGCTGAACTGTGGTTTATGGCAGACAATTAACAGCTGTTAAATAGGATTATTGCAGGCTGTTACCTTCACGTAGCATCGATTCAAATGCTAATTTCACTCAATTTACTTCTCATAAGACCACCCTACTGCCAGGTACACTGTACTCGTGATGAATGACAAAATATATCTGAAAATAATATAACCTATTTAAAATATATATCAGTGAACCCAATGTACTGGTTTGCAGCTCCTTGGCACAGGTCAGAATTCACGAGTGGAATGTGATGCCTATGAAGAAAAGGTGCAATCAGGCCTAGCCAAAAGAACTGTTAGAAAACAACATTTCCTAGGGCTTTTTGTGACGATGAATACAATTTTAGTAATGAAAATGAATAATGCTTTTCACCTTTTGACTGTTTCACCTCTTGGAGAATGCCATTCATGCTGAGGAATATGGTAGAAAAAGAGTCACCTTTGGGTCATGTGCTGTGTCTAAATGATGCACATCTGAAGAACTGTGGTTTAAAATTCAAAGTACACCTTTTTTCATGCAAAGTTAACTATCATTTCCTCCTATCAACGTTTTTTTCCTCTCATCTTTCAGATATAGCTTCACAGTAGATGCTTCACTCTTTCCAGGTTAGCTTCAGGATGCAATAATTTTCTAAGCTTTGCTGTTGGAATGGTGTTGTCATGGGAAGACAATATTCCCCTTCCTGCCCTTTACCATCCATTTCCACTGTGAGCCTTTGGCTGGCAGTAACAATTACACATGTTGATCCAATCAGACAGGAAAACAGAAAGACATTTCTGGTGAATTGGGTCCCTGCCTTGGCTCTCTGTGTAGCCACAACTGAGTCAACAAGAACGTATGGTGCTTGGACACTGGGATGGCTGTTTTGGAGCTGCACGGGCTCAGACTGGCCCCTCAGAGCTGGCTGGAGAGCTGTACCCTTAAGCTCTGATTTCTCATTAAATTTTGTTTCATCTTTACAGACAGTAAATGTGATCCCTTGGTACCCACAGTGAGTTCTTGGCAGTTGCTCTTTGAATGCTTCTGCACAACAGAGTACTGGGTATTTTAAAGGAGAACTTCATAAGTCTGTGCAGATGTATTATACATAAACAATTCTTATTCTTACCTCTACCACTTATGAAAACAGCAAGATACTTTTAAACATTATTTCTGTTTGGTTCGAATTCAGCGTTCTTGTCCCTGTTGTTTGGCAAATTTCTACATTTACAGGTTAGTTAATGCTCTCAAATGTTGTATGAGGAGAATTTTAATTAGTCTCTGATTAGGAATGAAAGGAAGATAAAGATTGCCTTGTGCTTTCAATTTTACTGTTGTCTCACAATGACTTTCATGTTTAAACAAAAAAAAGTATAAAGTAATAAGTTTACTGCTACTGCCTTGAAAGAACATGTAATAAAATAGCATGTATGTTCTATTCAGTCTAATTTTTTTTCTGAACAGCAATTTGTAAGGTTTATATTGCATATTCTACAGTTAAACTTTAGACTTGGCTTTCCAACTAAGTCCTTGACAATTGTTACAGTAAGTGAAAATATTAAACCTAATTTTATTTTTAATAGTCCAGTACAGCCTAGAGACCCACAAAAATACAGCAATATTTTTTCATGTAACGCTTCTCAGATTCTTCCTAAGTCTTATTTAAGTGGGTTACAACAGGGGAAATTAAGAGCCTATCTTGACACATAAAATAATAATAAAAATTGAATGAAGTATGACTGGAAAGTGTCAGCCATCTCCAGTTTAAATAAACATAATCAATCACGTCAGCATGACATTTTCTTCACTGAAGAGACAGCAATGTGTTGTTCTTAATTACATCCAGACTTGTAACACAGGAAAATGAATGACTAAGGGATTAGAATTGCTATTAGTGCTCAGAAGGTCTTATTAGGATAAAGGGTTTGAAATCTTCTTGTTTCCACATGGGTCGATATTTATTGTGGTCTTGGGCCAGCGTGTCTTACACTTGCATTGCAAATGTTACAGTGTGCATCCATTTTCAGGACAGTGATAAAGTAGAACATACATTGTTTTGTGGGCTTTCAACAGTTAAGAACCGAAAAGTAACACAGGATGATAAATGAATGGCGGCCTGACTATTAACTACTATAAAAGGAATATATTCAATGAAGAGTTTTGCAGAAGCAAATTTCATTTCTCCCTTGCTCTGCAGAGTAACAGTTATGTTAAGTAAAAATTATTTT
This sequence comes from Pipra filicauda, assembly GCF_003945595.2. Lineage (NCBI taxonomy): Eukaryota > Metazoa > Chordata > Aves > Passeriformes > Pipridae > Pipra > Pipra filicauda. Next base: position 2,477,339 of record NW_024104976.1, on the reverse strand, counting down.
TAAGTAATCTTTGGTTTTGGGTACAGAAATAATCATATGTTTTAGGACTGTACCACTTGTTAGCCATAAGAGGTAGGTAAATTGTTATCAAACCATCAATTTTCTGATAAATTAAGCTTGTTTTCTATTCATGAAATAGCCAAGCAGACTTTGAGTGTTTGTAATGATTTGAAAAACACTTTCTTCCCTCTGCATTGATTGTAAGTATTTGCTTTATTTAGAAACTATGTTTTACTTATAACAAGCGACCAGTTATGGTAAAGCTCATTTATTTTCCTCTCCTTGAGGAAGACAGAAACCTTTGACACTAAATAGGAGCAAAATTATTACTAATGACAGTTAATCATATTCCTCTTGAAGTCCCCCTTTCATGTCTGAACTATGAAATGAAAAACAGCTACTCTCCAAAATGTTTTGAACAAAACCTCACACCTGCACTCCTGGAGAAACAAACACGTCAAAGTTCAGATACAGCTGAATTAAAAATGAAGTGACAGGGAGACTTGCAGATAATTATTACCGATATTTATCTCAGTCCCACTGTTAGCTCCACGGTGCTTGTTAATGTTCCTCTTGAAGTAATCTGAACTTTCGTTTCAGAGGAATCTTTGAAAAGAGGACCTCATGGGAGTGGCTCAGAGCCTGACCAAGTGTCTCTTGGAGATGACTGAAGTGCTGCAAAGACCTTTGGCAAAGGCTGTGTTTAGAGCAGTGGTGTGTGACACGTATCCCATCTTGAGACATGCAAAAATAGCTGTCCTGGAATACAGTTTATGATCTCGTGCCTTTTTGAGTGAAATCTTGCCTACAGTTGTTTTTGGATCTCAGTAGAAAATTCTGATGAAAATCTGAGGGCCTAGAGCCTGCCTTCAAACATTTGTGTGTGGGTCCCCTTGGCTTAGAAGTCTTTGACATTCAATCCTTTCTTAATATGCAAATCAGACTATTGCTGGGATGGGCAGATAAACTCTCAGCAGCAAAGACTTGTAGAGAAAATACTGTATGCTTTATCATCATAAAAAGCTTTAAAATTTTTTTCAACCAATGGAGAAAGTAATGAATATAACTCCAAAAACCTTTAGCTACCTCTTCAATCTGCAAGGAGACACCTTTCACTCAGACAAGTAATGCAGTGCAAATAAGCTTATACTCAGTACTTGATTCCATGAAGGCTGAGAGCTAGAGCTATTCCATAGGCAAAACAGGTGGGTGCAAGAAGTCATCTTTTGATCTGCACTAATCAGAACAGCAGCAATAGGATTCTGTCAGCATTAATTATATGTGTAATTAGAACCATTACCTTATATGAGTTTTCATTAGGTGGTGTATGCTGTGGTATAGTGAGAAAATATCAACTGAAAATTTCGTGAGAGACAGAATGGAGGAAGAATGCTGGCAGTGAGGAATGAGAAAACCTTCTCTCATGCCTATTCTTTGACTGTGTAATTTAAAAAAAAAGTAAAATCCAATTTTTTAATGAATTAATGGGAATATTTAGTGTTTTCAGAACAGTTAGTATTTCCACTACATGTTCTTACAGATCTGGAAAAAGTCATGGTCATGCTACTGTAATTTCAAAATTAGAAGATGTTATTTGTTAGGCACTAAATAGAATCGTTGAAAGAATGTGTATTGCATGTTATAGTGATGGCTTGGCAGAGTACAGATTAAGGATGAAATTCCAGCTCAGTTGACTTTATTGTCAAAGCTCCCAGTGATTTTAAGCTGGCCAAGATTTCAGTCTGCATATTTCAAAGTGTCCTGAGGAACACTTCAGACATCACAAAATTGATAGTGGTGTTCCTATGCCCTTTTTCTGGGCATAGGAGGGAGTGCAGAATTCAAAACAGAAGTGAAATTAAATAAAAAAAGGACGTGATGTGACTGCAGTCATAGAAAAAGCACACTGCAATTTATAAACAAAGCATCTCTGTTCCAAGTTCTGGGCCATTTATATTGATATTCATGAATAAAGTGGAGTTGATATGGCAGTATAACAGTCATGTAATATATATGTTTGGGCTCGTGCTTATTTTGAAAATAGCCAATAAAAAATAATGGAGTGGTAAAAAAGTATTTTTTCATGGTTAGAGAATTTTATAATAAGAATATTTGTAAGTGGGTTTGTCTGATTTTTTACAGTGTCTGGGGATGTTGGATAAGATGGAGGCATTGTGTTTAGGACTGCAATCATTTGAGTGATTTTTGCCTGTAAGTAAAGGAAGATATTACCATAGAACACAGAGCTCCAAACTTCTCTTTCCCCAGTTGTTTTTCAGAAGCTACTTAATGTAAATCAACAAGAATTTCAATCACTGTAACTTTTAATAATCGCTCGCAGAGGTGCCTGACCTCTGAACAACCCTTTAACTGGTTTTTGAAAGACAGTGCAGAAGCCAGGTTTGAATTTGAACTGCGAGCTGTCATCTCATCAGAGTTGAGTATTGCTGTGATAGCACAGAGAAAGGAAACAATAGGAAAACCGGGAACTGAAAACAACAAGAATGCACTGAAACAAGGCAAGCAGAATTTGTAAGTAGTATTGTGGATTTTTCTCTTCCTTCTGGATTTATTCACATGCAGTAAAGCCCATGCCATATGGAAGGATCAGCAGTGACTCACACGGCATTGTACGGGGCTGGTTTGCGAGTGCCAGATGATGTATTTGCTATTTATGTAGTCAACAGACAGTTCTAGGAAGCTTCTAAAGTGGTTCAGAGACAAAGAATGATTTGTCTCGGACAATCAGTGTCTTATGTAGCAGCTTCAGAGCTTGGGCAAATGGACTAATCTCATTCATTCCTTTCAGAGTCTTAATATTAGTTTGTCTGGAAGGTATAAACTATTCTTATGCAGTAAGACCCTACAAAAATAAACCAAGTGTTAAAATAAATTTCTTAGTATTAGAAACAGGCAAAAAATTAAATTCTGGAGAGGCTGGCAGTGCCAAAGTCAGCACAAAGATCCAAGCTTCAAATAATTTCAAAATTTACAAAAATTTGTATCCAAATATTCTGATTTGAACCAATCTTCAGTCACCCACGTAATTGCTCAGATAACCCAGACCAGTCTAGAACTGAATGTCAGTTTAAAAAAACCAACAAAACCACAGAAACAAATCAACAAGAAAACAAACCAAGCAAACCCAAAAGATTTCTTTATATTGTTCTGGTGAAGTAGAGGTATTTGGTTATGATGTCTGCAGATTTTTTATATTTAAATTTTCAATGGTTTTTAAAATTTTCAGGTTTTCAGTGTATACAATTATACTCCAGTTGGTAATTCTTTCCTATTTTGTCTTATTTACATCTTTAGTATTTGAAAGCTAATTCATTCCTTTTAGGCAAAGAATGACAGAGAAATTATGGGCTGACTTTTCAAAGATGAAGATGTTTTGAAAAATTGTGCAATAAGGAAAAATGAGGAAAAAAGTTAAGTTGTAACTTTTGTTATGTTCAAAGAAACTTTTTGGACAGATCTAGTCAGATCATTAATCTTTTTTAGTTGTTGCTTTTAAGCACTAGAAATAAAGAAGCTTGTGTCTTGGGAGAATAATCACCCTCAAATTTTTTGTCTGTCACTCTTGTTCTGGTAGGTGAAACAGTTTTTTTTGCTTTCACGTGCTTGTATTTCAGTCTTCTCAGAGGAGTTTAGAAAAAGTAAAACGTGTGATAAGTAGTTGGCTGGTAAAAGATAAGAAAGAAAAGGTCTACACCTTGCTTTAAATCTTGAAATCTTAGAAATTTTTCTATCTCAAAATAGTCCATGCCAAAGCATCAGTGCTTTACTTTGGAAGTAATATTGAGCTACAGAGCTCCTCTGAAATGAAGAAAGTTATCTGAGGAAGATCAGCGTACTACTTACTGAAAGAAAACTTAGTAACTGAAACCTAAAGATTCAGGCTCAAATTGATAGAGGAGGGAATGTCCTCTTTTCCAAATGTAATGTTTTATTTTAGAAAACTTGAAAGTGTTACAATTTTTTTGAAATACTTTGCTAATCTTCTTGTAGTGGAACTGACTTAAATTTCTCCAAAAGTGGCAACTGTGGTGGTGGGGGAAAAGAGAACAGGGGCTTTTATTGTTTTACATCTCTTCAGAAGTTCTTCCCAAGAATAAAAATCTCAACTGAGTCGTTGACCTGAAATTGTTTTTCTTCTAAAAGCCTGCAAATATTTTAGAGTGATCTGATTTTTCTATTTGTATGTATGAAAGATGTGGGTTCACCCTGAAACTGAAACTCGTAACTGTAAAGTTCTCCCCTTTCTCTGCCCTTGTCCTTCATTAGACACTTGTCTGTCTGTCTGGAGGTCATAGGTGAGTTCCTCAAGAGCACATGAAAACTTTCAGGGATGTTTTTTTCCTTTGAGAAATCAATTATCCTCAAAGTTTCTTGGGATGCTGCAGTGTTCTGTCCACCTGGGAAAACAGGGAACATAATCTGACAACTAATTTCCACAGCAAATTATGTGTTTGCTGATCTGCATTACATATTGGAAGGAGACTGCCTGAAATTCTGCCCTTTAGGTGGATTGAACTTGTCTTTCCTTTGTTGGGTTTTCTTCTTTTGCTGCAGGGTAATGATAGACCTTGCCTAACATGATAAAATGCTGGTTCCTGGCCAAAAATTTAAAGTGACATGTGTATTTTCCGCTAGGAAAGTTGATATTAGCTCATTAGCATCTTTCACAGCTGAAATAACACAGTGAGCCAATGTGAGTCAAATGTTCCCAGGGGGCTAATTTCCTCCCACTGATTGGAGAGTGATGAAAACAAGGAATAAGAGGTCAAACTGCATCTAATTTCAAAAAGTGCCCTATCGATGGGGAAAACATCTGAGATCAAAAAAGCATCATCCAAGTGTAATCCATACTGACCTGGTCTGTGATAAACAGTAAAATCAACCATTATAATAATATTGCCATTTATTATTGTAATGCATCTAATAATTTTCCCCCTAATGACCTTTTCTTGCACTGTACACAAAATCCATACTTGTATTGTTACATTTCTGTTGATAGTTGAGTTGATGAACACTCTCCTTGGCAGTTGCTTTGCAGCTTAGCTGACAATATGCACTGTCACCGGAGTCACCACCACTGGGATATCTGGCAAACACACTGAGTGTCCTCACGTTTCAGGTTCTCTCTACCATACAGCATATTTGGTACAGTTCTTCAGCTGCTCAAATGACTTTGATATCAGAGGGAAAAAAATAATTAAAGACTAAAATTCAGCACAACAGATGCACAAATGAATGTTGGGATGAATATAGCACGGGCTCAGAAGTTGTCTGTCATCACTTCCCATTGCATTTTGTCTGTTCCATGTGCTGTGCACCTGTGGCTTGCAGACAATGGCTTTGATTGCATTAGAGAAAACTGGCAGCCAAGTTAAAGCTGCTGCTGATGCCTGTTGCAGTGTCTTTGTTCTCTCCTGTGAGCTGCTGGTATGCTTTTCTCCTGTTCTTTTTAATTTTTGTATTATTATTATTTATACATTACCTCTGTGAGGTCTTTTAATTATTATATCCATACCCTTTGCTGCCCCTTTTGAGATACTCTAAATGTAGCAAAGAAGAAAACCACGGTTAAGTGACGACATTGTGGGTTGCAGACAAAAGAAAATAAATATTCAGTAGTCTGTGAAGTACACAAAAATAGGACCAGTGTTTTAGTGGCTTGAGTCTACCAGACAGTAGAAATAAATTAACAGCAGACCATCCCCTCCCCCAGATCCTATGATCAAAATTAAGTGAACACCTGCACTAAATAAAATTGAGCTGAACCAGCATGAATATCAGATTCTGGGCTTGATTTACTGCTACATTATTCCAGTTTCATGCTGGCATAAATTCCTTTTAAGATAATGGAGTTACACGGTTAAGAATTGGAAGTAACATCATTGTGAATTAAGTTGTTCACGTTCTTTAGTGTGATGTCAGGTCTTGTTTTGCTTTGGAGTATCAATGTAGGTGCTACTTTATATCCTTTCTGATAGAACATAGTTTTAAGGATATACAGATGACTGTTGGACTGCATGATTTGTGAGAAATGTTTTTTGTGAAATTTTCTATTGCTTTGTTTCACAGGATTTTGCAATCGTAGACTCATGAAATGGTTTGGGTTAGAAGATGACTTTAAAGATCATCTCATTCCAACCTCCCCCCACCTTGGGCAGAGGCACAATGCTTTGTTTCACAAGGTGTTTCAGTTTTGTAGTGACTGGTTAGGTCTGGGAGAAGCACAATTTCTCCAACACCTTTTTACCAATGGACTTGCTTGATCCACTTGCATCAGAAAACCCTGTATATAAGACATTTCCTGTGGGAGGGCTGGCTTGGTCCTTGTTAGGAACTGTGTCCTCATGCAACCTTTTGTGTACTGTTCTTTTGTGGACCATAACACAAGATGACAAAAGAATTGGCATAGAATTCAGTACAAAATTAAAGGCAAAGAGCATGGGGAGTGTCTGCAGAACTATCCCTGTAGCCCCCAGGCTGTTATTGCACTGTCCTCACAGATGCAGGTGTGCTCAGTGTCAAGTCCATGTGCAAAATGGACAGCACAATCCATGATAAATACTGACCAGTGGAAGCACTGAAGTGTAAACAGGTGCCAGACAGCTCTACTTTGTGATGCTAGAGCCAAATAATTGCCTCTTGCTTGACAAAGGCTCTTCCTCAGCTTGGCTGGGTGTGATGTACCTGCGAGCCCAGGATGCTCAGTGGACTCATCTGCTTTGAGATTCCAGAAGAGTTTGGGCTAATTATTTTATAAGAACTATTTTGTCCATCCTAATGATGAATTGTGTAATTTTCCAAGTTGTCATATCCAGCCCAGCCACTTGATCTATGGTACACAACCTATTTTCCTATTGAGAGAGCTAGGTGTTTTTTAAGGAGACAAGTGTTTAAAAAATAGGGCAGTGTGAAAGATGCAAGCAGATATGGAAAGAGGCATGCAGCTGCTAGTAAAAGTGCTACAAGATAAATAAGCTGAGAGCCTAAACTCAGTTCTTTGTCTTTTGGGACTTAGTTTAAGACCTTTTGAAGACTTCCATGGACTTCAGCAGGTGTCAGGTTAAGCCCTTAATCCTTTATTTTAAATTGACATTGAACCAGATGGTTATTTAGTTTTTTCAGGAAATCTGTGTGTTTGTTTTTTTTTTTTTCCCTTTTCCTTCTAGATGTTGAGTAAATAATTTCACCTTTTCAGAACTAGCAAGACCACCTCATCCTCTCATTGAGTCATATATTGGTGATTTCTCTGTTTATTATGAGTTTCTTTCTCTCCTGGGCAATTCTAGCAAGATAATACTTTATAAGTTCTGGGAGAATATTTGCAATACAAAGTCATCTGGAAAGAAAACCCCCCTTTCCTTTTGTAGTTTACTGTTCTGCTATGGTTTGCATTCCAATATTTTTTTTTTTTAGCTACCTGCTCTCTTATTAATTTAAAAGTTCTCCAGCAAATTCTTGCTGTACTAGTCTAGGGAAAATTTTACTAAACCATCCTGTCAGTAGCATTGAGCTTTCTATTGATATTTCAAATGGTGGCAGGCAGAATGCTACAATAATCAATCTGCCTTGTCTCAGTAATCTTCTGTTCAGTATTCCACTTTTTCACACATACTACTGACTCTGTAGGGTAAAAGATACCTTTCCTACGGGTGTTATCCTTGTCCCTACATACCCAAATCTGTGTCCCATATTTGAAAGGCTTTAGAGTTCTTCCTTTGAAATATAGGAAGTGTCCTAGTAAGATACAAGTATAAGGGATTGCAGTTTTTAATATGGAAAATGTTGTGCAAGATTGCCAAAAGCCAATTAAAAATTCAAACTTAAGCTGGAAATAGCGTCAGCTGAATAGAAAATGTGAGAAAGTAAAAAAAAAATCATTTGATGACATTTTGGTTTTAATATTTTGAAACAAATTAAGATTTTGCTTGAAAGAGATTTTGTTTCAAAACTGGGCTTCAAAAAATATAAGTGTGAGAAAATAAAGTGTTACTTTCACATTTATTTTATTGCGTACACACACAAATTTAAAGTATTCCAAAACTTTTAGCAATTCTTCAGACTTGCTTTTGAGCTTTTTAGATATATTCTCTAACAGGAGTATTCAGTAGGTGGCCCAGGTAGATCACCCTTAGCTATTCCTGCTATTGATTATTTAAGCTGTATAAAAAAGGATTAAGGAGTACAAGTTTTGCATCCAAATTTGTGCAAAGCGGTGATCAGAGGCGTGGCAGAGACATTGACCATGGTGTTAAGCCAGAAGATTATTTTCTAAATACCATGTTACCAGAGTGATAAATGTGAGCAGCAAACAATATGAAGACAATCTGTCCTCTAATGAACTAGTGTAATGGGGTAAATAAATAACTTCAAAACAACCTGAGCAGTGATCTGTAGTCCCTGTCTACAAGCTCTTACTATTCAGCCAGATATCTTGGGAGCTGTAGAGACTGCACACCTTCAAAGAGGGCTTTAATTTGTTCTGGGTGTTCACCAGTTGTTCCAGTTGCTGTTTATGTTTTTTCTTTGGGCTTGGTAGCTCTTCCATTGACTTGTGCACTTACTTTTCATCCTCTGACTGTTACAGTCCTTGCTTTAGTCCTGTTCAAGGAGTCTTAATTTAGGCAGTAGCAGCTGCTCACCCATTGCTGGGGTTGTTTTGGGAGAAATGACGTACATGGACTGTTGTCTATACAGCCATGGGTTTCCTGTCAGGGGGTTTGGCCTCCATCTTCCAGCCTCTTTGACTCCTGTGGCTGTACTAGGGAGGAACAAAGGGAAAAGGATCATCCAGAACCAGTCCAGGAACTGTAGCAGGGAAGTGTGTGCATGTGTGCCCAGATCACTCATTGAATGTCAACAGCCATGCCAGTAGAAGATGATTCTGAGCCTGTGCCCAGATACTGTGTTTGTCTGTGGGACTGGGTTTTGGAAGTGGTATTGAACTGTGTGGTTTTATAAATTTAATAGCTAAGCACAGGATACGGAGTATAAAGCTCATAATCAGACTTCTGGTCTTGCCAAAATCAGTGTTTGTCTGAGTGCAGAATAGTAGGAAGTAGTTATGGAGTTCCTTTATTCATTAACAGAAGTATAATTGGGGTCCTGTGTATCAATGGTATTCTTTCATCTAGTGAATAATTATGTAAAAGTGAATTTGAAATGACCTAGTTGTTTAACAGATCCTTCTCAGAGAGGCAGTTACGTGTACTGACTCTGGTACTCCTCAGGTAGCTGCTGAGAGGGGACTGCAGCAATCTGACATAGAGATGGGCATTTGTGCCTGAAATGTTACCCAAAGTCAAGGTATGGTCAGAGAGCAGTGGCTGAAAGTTGGAAAGGTGCCAACACATGGGATTTTAATTGAGAAGCTGTAATGGAACAGCTTTTATTGCTACTCTTCATATGCTGTCTTGTCCATAAAAAAAGGACCTTTCTCCTTGGAGCTGTCAATCCTGAACACTTGCTAAACACCAGTTTACAGATAAAAAATTTCTTTTCCTCCGAAAGAAAGAGAAGTAGTGAACATAATGGAAATGTTGTTGTTGTGTAACAAGTATTTAGAACTTTAATTTTAACAATGCTGATTTAATGAAAATTGGCTCCTGCTGCTGGGAACTTGTTAAGAGGCCCTCCTTCTTGACTGCAGGTGGGTTTTAACTTGCTGGTTTCAAAGCAGACACTAATACAGACTGTCAATTTCTACTTAAAAGGAAATTGTTATCAGCCCCCTTGATACTTTCTGCCTGACAGCTAAACTTCTTCCTCAAAGAGGTTAGATATACATAACTAAGCAGTAAATACCCCAATGACACATCACAGTGCTTTGCAAAAAACAGCAAAGAGAGGGAAAGGCATAAGCTACAATACACTGAAAAGTAGTTCCTTGAGCTGCATATTTCTGTTCCAGACAGAATATCTGCTCAACTGAACTGGAGAAATGTCACATAAATTGGGGCAGTAGATTGCAGAAGGCAGTGCCTTGGTTTGACACAGCTGGAAAAAATGCTGCTCTCAGCCTTGGAAATGTTGGTTTTATCTGATGACTAACTCATCAGCAAGAATTGCAAGAAGGGCTTCTGTTGAGGTTTAACCCCAACTAAGCCCCACGCAGCTCGTCACTGTCTCCCTATCTCCCATGGAATGAGGGAGAGAATAAGGGTAAGAATGAGAAAACTCATGGGTTGAGGTAAAAACAGTTAAATAGGTAAGGGGAAAGCCACATGCCCAAGTAAAGGAAAATGGGACTGACTGTGTGCCCTCCCGGCTTCTTGTGCACCCGCAGGCTCCTCGCTGGTGTGGTGATGTGAGGAGCAGGAAAAGTCTTGGTTCTGTAAGCCCTGCTCAACAGAAACTAAAACATCTCTGTGTTATCAGTACTGTTTCCAGCACAAATCCAAAACATAGCCCTGTACTGGGCTACTTTGGAGAAAATAAACTTTATCCCAGCTGAAATCAGCACAGCCTCCATTAAAAAACCTGTTTTCTTTGTTATTAAAAAAATGTAAACAGGTGTATGTGAACCATATGAGACTATTAGAAGGTATAGGAAAAGAAAACCAGGTTTATATGTAGGGAGCTCCAGCTTCATTTCCTTCCACTTTGAAAATCTAGGTGGATGACTTGAGGCAGTGTGCTAATCCAGTCACAGGGGAGACGAGAGAGATATCCTGTGGTGTTTTAGACCTCTAAGTTATCTGATTCAGACTCCCTCTATTGCCAGTGGAGAGACAGGCTTCTGACATAGTTCTTTTATCCTATAGGTAGGATAGTATTGATACGGTTTTTTTCTCCAGTCCTTTGCTCGTTATAATGTTAAGCATTATTTTAAATGTTGCTTCCTTGCCCTGTGGAACCTTAATGCTTGCTGTGAGTTTTAGGTGATACCATAATACCAGAAATGAAAATTGTCATTGGCTGGCAAAATGCTGGAGTTTTTATGGCATTTTAATAGTTCTGTAGTGTCAGTGATGTCAGATCAGGAATGTCTCTCCAGGTTTACTTCTTAGCACATCTTCAGCTGGGGATGTTGGTCATCCTCAGTTGTGTACTTAGCTGTGCTGCACATACCATGAGGTGCAGAGAGCACAGCAAACGAACGTCACAGCTCTTCTTGCTCAGGATACCAGCATGAGCTGAATCTTCCTGTTCATGTTAACCTTTCTTTTTTCCTCCCCTTACTCAGTTTCAATTTATAGTAAATTTATGTAATTTAAGATCATTTGGAGCCTTTGAAGAATGACTTTTAACCTGCCTACTAAGTTAGAATCTAATTTTGTCTAAAATGGCATTTCACAATGTCATAGTATTCCTGAGGGAGTCACGTTTCATTGTAATGTTTTACATTAATACATATGTTTTTCATAATTGTGGCACACTATTATATGCACTTCTGATGAAAGATCATAATGATATGGACAAATTCTCAATGAACGTAATTTTTTTTCAAAGCAACGTGAACTATACTCATTGTCATCTATGTAGAATGGTTACCTGTGAGTTGTACATGCCCCCCTCATTTTCCAGTTTTGAAACAATACAGCTGAGATTCACTCATTGCTCATATGCTGTCTAATCTTTTCCTAACTAACAAGAAAAAAACCCATTCTTTATTGCTTTTGAACCTTTTATAATTCTACAGGCTTTAACTTAATTTCAAATCGTGTAGATGGCTTTAAAATATTGCAAACTCATGTTCATCTAATCCCAGGACAAACAAGTTTAAAAAATTCATCTGCCTGCACTAATAGAATATAATCCCAAGAATATAAGTGTTGCTCTGCTTAGGAAATAGAATGGGCATGTAACATCTCTAAACTAGGCTGGCTTTTCAGTAAAAAGCAACCTGTTCAATCTTGTAGGCTGTGTGAAAATGAGAAATGCTGAAACAAGAAGCAGTCTATGTTCACACATCATGTTGTTCTTAATCACATTAGTCTCGAATATGCATTGATGATTTTTGTACTTAAAGCTGCTGCTGTTGTTTATTTTTCAATTTCTTCATTAATGCCAGATTCATAGAGCATTAGGCAATAGTGTGCTGAGGTTCTGGCATATATTTTATTGCAAAAGTGCAATCATACTTGTCAATTATAAAACTGATTGCATTATATGTCCAAGTTACTTTTGCTTCATATCATTTAAAAAGAAAAAGAGCGTCTTTAAATCTTCCTGCAGCAGAATAGCTAAAAAAATGTTTAAATTATTCATTAGTCACACTAAACTTAATAACATCCAGTGACTGACAAAACTCTGTCCTGTAATAATGTGCAATTGTTCGTTTCTGAAAAGGACACAATTCTGAGCCACCCATCATTTGATTAACAAAACTTTGTGTGTCTTAAGTCCACGTTGCCAAGTTTCTGCTCTGTTCCTTGAAACCCTCAAAATGTGATAAAAATATTTTACTGTGTATGCTGGGAGTGATGCAGTCCCTCCAAAGTGAGGATCACTGTCCAGGTCATTCCATATGACTGATGCGTCTGGTACATTGTTGTGCATTGTCCTGTGTTAGACAGAAAGTCTAGTTTATGAAATGTTTTGGGATATTTTCATTAAATTTATTTGAGAAGATGATTTAGCCATTGTCTTTATTCTTTGAGTCTTACTGTACAAGGCTCACAGAGGTGAACATTGAAACTTTGAGCTTTGTAATGTGAATTCTCTGGAGCAGCATGAGCATTCCCAGTCAAAAAACTGGGAATCTTTACTTTGTGAGACTGAATCTCCCAGAAGGCACTCTGAAGGTTAGCTACAAGACATCAGAGTTCTGAGCTTAGGTTTGAGTCGTTTGTAGCAGGCCTCAGACAATGACTTTTTGGTTAGGTATGAGGGAAATGGGGAAAGCAGCAGGTTCTGCTAATGGGAACAGCAGATGGGAAGGGGAGAAGAGAATACTCCTGGGGGAAGCAGCAGCAGAAATAGTCCCTAGTTAAATTTGCTGTACTTATGCAGTAGATTAGTGGGCAAAGTGCAGAGTACAACACAGAGGAAAGACTCACAATGCAGAACACGCAGGTAACATCTGTCAGAAATGTCCTTAATGCTGTGTGGCTCTAGAATTGTCCTGTGAAAAATTGCCACTTAATTTACAAGGAAGACCCTTTGTTCTGAGTGATCTCATTCCTTGCTGACCTAGGAAAGCAGCAAGAAGTGAAGCACGTGCCCCCTTTGTTGGGCTCAGCTGTAGGTAACAGAACTTAAAAACTGTATTTTAAATTGCAGTTCTGTCTCAGAGGAGAGGCAGAGAATAATGGAGGAATAACTTAAAATTTGTTGTTGACTTACTGAAAAGAATATTTGAAGAAATGCATGTTAATATGTTGATCTCAAAACCTGTCTCATTAATTCCTCTGCAGTTCTTAAAATGTTATACAATGCTGAAGAAAGTGAAAAGAGGCACTGTGGCAGGGATTTTTGAACAGGAACAGGGATAGATGCTGCTGGTTTGAGAAAGTGTAATTGTTTATGGCTGTGGGGTCTGTATTGTAACAAGATGTTCCTTCCCAACATCACATGAGGTTATTTAGAAATGATGGGCTACGTATTTACCAGCGGGAAAACACCTGAGATGGCTTGTACTGAATGTGTTCCTTTTGTCAGGAGATCGATCCATAAGATAAAGAATAAAAAGGAGAACAAAAAAACTTGCAGCCGTACATTTTTGATGTGAAAGTTTTGCAGAGAAGCAGGTGGAGAGACTTTTGCTCTGTGACTTGGGTCAGCTGCAGACAAGCAGTTTGGCTCCCTCTTCCTGAAGGCTGGAAAAGGAAGAGCCCATTATGAGGAAGGGGTTATTATACACATGTTTACACAAAGTGTGGAAATTATATGCTACTTGCAGTCTCATCTTTCCTACTGATGGCTTGCTGTTGGCAAAGCAGATGTTTCTCACAGGGTACTGCTTGTCTGCTTGTAAACAGCTTCTCCCAGAGACATTCCCAAGAGCCTGTGCTTTGCTTGTACACTGGTGTTTTTCTCCAGTAGTCCTTGTCACCTTTTGTGACCCCGACTCTTGCAAGCCTTTTTTTGAAAGTTTCATTTCTTCTGAGTGCTTGTCTGGTTTAATTATGATAATTAGCTCTGCAAGATGAGTTTCTCTATTTAAAACTATTTTAAATTATTTCTTGGCATATCTATTGTAGCAATATTTAGTAACTGGCAGAATCAGTTTCACTACAACACCAAAAGGAAAATATTCACTCTATATTAGGAGGTAGCTGCTTTTGTGGACCTAAAGCAATAGAAAAATGGGGTGTGTCATATCATTATACCAAGACAGTAGTATTAAAAGGGGGAAGTTAAAATTTAAATACAATTTCATGAAATGTATTAAAATCCTTAGACATTTAGGAAGTAGAGTAGGACAGGATTTATTATTATTATTTAAATGAATAAAAATTTGAAGTTTCTCTGTGTACTGGGAATAGTAGGTTTTAGCTGGCTTTTTAACTAGGAGATCTGGATTCTTTTCAAGTTTCATCAATTTTACAGCATCCTGTTTAATGTCCTGCTTTCCCTCTGTCTAAGATCGGGATAATATCTCACTGTCTTGCTGGCATAGTGAGACATTTACTAGGATGGTGAGATATTTTACTAGCATAGTGAGCAATTAAGTGTGACAAATTAAGCTCTGCAAGTACATGAGCTTCTTATGTGAAAGCCTCTACTGAAATACAGCCATTGTTTTTCTGAGCAGGTGGGATAGAGGACTGGTTGAATTTTGAAAATCTTTAGCGAGGAATACAGTTCTTAGCAGCACCTTTAATATCATCTACTTGTTAGAAAACTTGGAACAATAGCCATATTATGGATTTTCTGTAGGACCCCTGATTTTAAGGGTGTATCATGAGCTTTCAGCCTTCTGTTCTTGCCGTGTTCAGTCTCAGAAATAATGGCCTCTGTATTGTTTCCCTAAAGTCTGTATTAGAACAAAGTGTAATAAGGTTGGTGCTCGATTCAGAAGGTGGTAAAGCATCAGTGCCTGCAGCATTATTCACAGTATGAGCACTATATCTAGTGCTGACTAGCTCCTACTATATCATCAAGTGACAGCAAACTTGCTTGACTACAGTTGATCTAAAACAGCTCTCTTGAGTAGAGTCCTAGAGGAAAGCACAGAAAATTGTGGTTCGTGATTAACGTTAATCCAGTTTGGGTTGATGATGATCTATATAGCTAGATACTGCATCACTTACTTTCAGGAGACCAAGTATTTGTTGTTAAAATTATCTCACCTTTTGTGCAGCTTCAAGTGTTTTGAAGAAGTATCAGGAGATGTGATTACAGAATCTTTTCAAGACATCTTAGCTCCCAAAATACTTACTCATGGGGTAAGAGTCAGCTTCCCAACTGCTCTTTTTGCATATGTAACTGGCATAATGCAAAGGGGGGGTCAGGTAATCAAGAATGCACTGAGAGCTCATCCAAATAGGAAGATGAGGCCTACAACAGTTGGCATAAATAGGTATCATGACAAGCTCGTTCCTGATCTTTCACAGTTTGTCCTTTTAAAGTATCATTAGCTCCCAATGAATCAGTGGAGTCTGACATTGATTTCCATGGGATCAGAGCAGGCACACGTTACAATGAGTGTTTCATTCTTGTTCTGAAAAGAGTTCTTCTGAAGCAGTTCTTCTGTTATGTGCAAATCCTTCCAGCCCTAAAGCCTCTACAATTTTTAGATTTGTCTGTGGAGGAGGAATTGGAGAGTGGGTTTAGCAGAACTACCTCAGGAAAGTTACTGGTGACCTTTGTAAGTTTTTGGCTTTTTTCCAGGATGATACATTCCCACCATTCCTGTGAGAACTGTCTGTCCCTTTACAGCACTGCAGTCTACCTAAAATTGGGTCTAATTCCTCAACATTGTTCCAGCATCCATCAAAACTACTTTGGACTCTATATATTTACATTGATTTTGGCCCATGAACAAGTCTGTACAATTTCCTGAAACATATTTTAGGGTTTAGTTTCCAAGGTGGCAAAGAGATAATCCTGATTCCTAATCTAGATCCTTAGTTGAAGGGTGCCTTCAGCTAAATTGATAAGAAGCAAGTATCAGACCATGTAGAACCCAGTCCCTTTCTGCCTTGCTTGTTCATTGGGAATAAGGTAGAATCAAATCTAAATGATACAGGCCAAACCAATTCATGACCAAAGTCCATCAGAATTACTGTAAACCTTGGACCCACAGCACAAGACATGGGATAGGCTTTGGCATGGCTGGAGAATGCAGAAGCTGTTAAGGAGAGCTACAACAAACAGCTGGAGGAGCTATAGGAGTGTTTTCTCTCTTACACAAACTAATTGAACGAGGTTGTAGAAACCTTCTCCTGTAGAAAAAAAACCCTCAAATACTCTAAAAAATGACATTTCTAATTTTCTTCAGTAAGAAACAATTGTTTCTGTGTGTGTGTGCGTCCCAGTAGTCCCAAAGTCTCTGTAGACAGCCAGAAGATTTATATTTGAGTGAAAGCCACTGCATCACACACAGGAGCTCGTGAAAGTACAGTAAACATCCTTCAAACAAATTCTCATGTGCCCTGACTACAAAGTAAATGAAAAGCAATACACAGGGTTGGAAAGAAACCACATTTCTAGGTTGGTTTCAATAGACTCTTAGTTTTCCCAGTGTATTAGTACTCACTCCGAGTCTGCTGCATCCTGCTTTCTCCCCCACAACACAGCTGAGCTGCACTTTGTCTACCACTGTGACATTTTATGGAAAACCAGCATATCAAGGTTTATCTTTAAAACAGTAAAAATAATAACTGTTGGTACTTGTGTGAGGTCTGGATAATTTAATCTCTTAAAACGTAGTCAGTAGAGACATAAAAATAACAGTTTTCTTGCCATGCTAAAGAAACAGGAAAGAAAGTAGATTAAAGCAAAGTCCAGGGTTAGTTTAAATACACTGAGCCATATCGTGCCATTGATTTTTTTGAACAGAAATCCCCATTGAGCTCAGTGGGGATTTCTGCTTGAAAATCAGTGGTGCAAAACGACACCCTCAGATTAAGATACAAAGATGGAGGATGAGGCTTAATTGGTGCCTCCTTGTCGGGATGGGTTTCCCCTATAGAGGGAGTCGCTGCTCTTTCCATTAAACAATTAACAGTAAAACCTGGAGGAACTTTCATGCAAGAGGATTGTTATTCTATCCTTACTCCTATTGCAAATCTTAACATATATTAGATTTCACTAGTTTCATTAAAACAAACACAGAGACATATTAAATATTAATTTTATTTAGATTTTAGGTAATGTTAAGAATCTCTATTGGGAGCTAGACTGTCCTGCCTAGGCAGAGGGAGGCATGGGCAGTGTAACCCATGCAGTAGTATTGTACACACCTGATACACTGAGGAAAAAAGCTGAGACTTTTTCTGTGGTGTTTTCTGCAATAAGAGTCATTTCATACCCTTTAGTCAATATATATCAGAATCTGACTTCTGAGAAGAAGCAATCATTTGGCCTGTTGTCACAGATAGGACAATAAAGCACAGCATCACTGAGTGACTTGCCCGTGTTGTTTCAGGAAAAGGATGGTAGTGGTGGTGAAAATTGTGTCCCCTTCTCCAGAGACAGAGTTAAAAAGGCTCTGTCTTCTCCTTGGAGGAATGCATGGCTGCCTCTTAAGAGGGCACGTTTCATGTGAGGAAGAAAGATGGCCACAGAATACATTTTAGGAAAAGCTAATTGCAACTATTATTGTTAGAAAGTGGATTAGATGATGAAAGGTCTTTCTGAAAATTCTACGATCAAAGAGGGGAAAAGAGGACGTGTTTGAAGAAAAAAGTTCCTACAAATAGTTGACAAGGAATGAGATAAAAGCTGACAGTAGAATTCCAGACAGAATTCTTATAACTTTTGCCTATTCTTATCTGCTTGTGATGAAGGAAGCAATGGTGCTTTGAATTACAGATGTAATTCATCTTATTGGTCCACAGGGTAAACAAAAAGTTTGGTGACTTATTGCCATTACAAAAAGCAGTACTGAGTGTTACTCAGAAAAGAAATCTATTGTGGTAATGTAAATAAAAGAGAATTTACTGATGCTGAGACAAATTTTGACTTGAGGCTTGTCCTGCTGAAACAGACAGTGTAATCTAAATACTCTTGACTTTAAAAAAAAAAAAAAACAAACAGAAAAATACTGTTTTCCTGAAAAGAAATTATGGCAAATTTGCTGAGGGTTGTGCAGTTGCTATAATCTAGCAGTGGATACTTTGAGACATAAATTCCCTGATTCTTACATAGCCTTGTCAGATCTATTCAGGATTTATTTCCATTAGAAATGTCAATCTTTTTTTTCTTTAAAGAAAGCATCTCACATTAAAAGGTGGTTTTCTGTCTGGCTTCTGCAACTTGAATGTAAAATCTCAAAATTTTTGTTTCCTGAAAAGGGGAAAGAAAACATTCTTTATGTAAAACTTAACAAAAAGCAGGTATGGGTAAAAATGAAGAGGTTTTTTCTTTCAATCTTATTGACACTAATGCTTCAAATTGCATATATTGTTTAATGTGTGAATACCAATAAATACATGTCTAAGATACTTTATTGCTCTGAGGGCATACTGGTGTTTCACATTAACAACTTTGTCTGAGGTGTGACTGCACTGCAGGGAGAAGTTTTTCTAGTCTTTGGCTGTATGGTTTTGCTTACATTGTGTCCTGTGTTTTATATGAATTGTTTTTAAGTGGTAATTGAAGAGGAAGTCATTCAACAGGGAAAAAATTACTTCTTAACTATGCTTTTGACATTGGCTCTGATGCATCCCAGGTCAGCCTAAGTGAGGAGACTATTATTTGGCAGGTCTGCCTATAGCTGAGCAGTGGCTGATGCAGCTGTGCCCATTTGGCACACAGGTTTTTAATTTTGTAATTGGTAGCTGGCCAATAACCACCAGTTCTGTATGTTTTCTTGCAAATTGGTGGGAAAGGAGTGACCCATAGCTGCTGTATATGCAAAGAACATGCAGCAGCACTGGGGCTGTAGCTGTAACCATCCCACTGATGGCCTTCAGGATTATAGTGGGGGAAAAGGAACATAGTCAGGGAATAGGCAGATGTAAGGGTCGGGATACATGCCTGAGTTCTCGTATTTCCTCACGTAAAGAATTGGGTGTTGATTTGGCTTTTAGCAGCTGACTGAAGAAACTGCAGGTTATGATAGTGCATACGTGGGGTTTTAAGTGTCATAGATTTTTCCAAGGTTCTTTGACAAACTAGATGTTTCCCAGACAGTTTCGTTATGTAATTGCACAAAATTTAAAGAACAGAGGATTTGCACAATTTTAGAGTACATTAGAAGAATCTGAAGAGTGCCAAGGCTATAGTGTGATGTTATCTAAACAATGTGTTCTAGATCTGGTGTTTAGGACTTTTTCAGTCTGTTTTGGAGCTGCTTCTGCCCAGAACAGGTCTCCATCCTGTGTTATAGACAGTATTGTATTTTTTCTGCGCTTCTGTAGGCAGCATATTCTCTACATCCTTTTCATCCTCTGAATACAGCCCTCTTTTCATCTCGCTGAATATCTCAGCAGAGCATCGTTACTGACAGAAGCATGCATTGCACATCAGGAGGAATTTCTTCTCAGAAAGGGTTGTTAAACATCGGAATGGACTCCCCAGTGAGGTGGTGGAGTCGCCATCCCTGGAGGTGTTCAAGAAACAACTGGATATGGCACTCAGTGCCATGGTCTAGTTGACAAGGTGGTGATTATTCAAAGGTTGCACTTGATGATCTCAGAGGTCTTTTCCAACCTAAAGGATTCTATGACAATGGCAAAGTGAAAAAGATTACTTATGTAAGGGGTACTGTTAATTACTTCCTCTCATATGGGATGTGGTGACTTGAAGCACTCCCAGTGTGAGGGTAGACAGTCAGTGTGTGCCAGAAGAAGGGGCACAGCTATGTTGTGGCACAAAATCTTCATCAAGAGACTTGATGAGTTGTCAATAAGAGGCAAAGAGTCAAAAACTAGAGATTTGGATGCCCCATTTGTCTGCTGCAGTTTGTGTGTTAGAGGAAGATTTATATCCTTTACGTTTCAAAGTTTGGGCACTGATTAACCTATGATTGTTATTTATTGCTGTTGTCAGGTGTGGATTAATGTTTGAAGGTGCAGCATCTCTTCTGAACCTTTGTTTTATTGGAAAGAAAAGTTTCTCCAGTGACTTTGCACTGTTCATGTTCCTTTTCTTAGACTTGCTGATGCTCATAAAAAGACCTGAAGCTGTGAAAATGCTCTTTTAAAAGTTAATTCCATTGTGAGCCATCATGCCTTTTCAAGACTCTTCAGCACTTGAGCCCCAGGTCACAGTGCAGAGATAAAAAATATGTATGTTCATAATTAGCTTATAAATAATGCAGTGTTCTCATTCAGACTCCATCCTTTCAACATGCCCATGGATTATTGTTCTCTCTGCAGTTAAATTTCTGAGCACTCTGTGGCCCAATTTTTGTACAATTTGGTAGGTTAATTCTCTATTACAACATGCTTAAAGCCCAAAGAATGCAGTGGTGGGGAGTCTGGGTAGGCACCGTGTTTGGTTTTCAGTTGTTTTTTCTGTCAAGAATGTAACAGATGAATGATATGGTGCTTGTCTTCAGGTATGAGTTTGTATTGCTGGAGCCTGAACTGTTGATGCAGTTAGACTCATGCTTCACTTCTCTAATCTCAAAGTTTTTATATTATAGATAGAGCTAGATTGAGGTTGTTTGAGGCTGAGATGCTCTAATAGGTAGTTTAATAGAATAAAGAGTGTGAAAGGGGTACAGAGTTCACATGAAATATTTGGACATAAAAATGAAAGCACCCTTCAGTTTCTTGGTAAACAACCTACAGTGCCTTTTGAAAAACTTTAAAGGTTAGCCCATTTGAGAGGAAAATAAAAAAAAAAAAAACCCTAAGCCAAACAACTCTTATTAAACAGATACCTTTTCTTTGACAGATGCTTGCTAGTCAGATTTAATAAACAAGAATTTTGAATGGCTGCTGGTAACTTGCATAGAGAAAAAGAGGGTACACAGTGAATTTCACCCTAATTACCAGTCTGCTTATATTTTTTGTTGAATAGGTGCTGCTATTGCTCTCTGAACATGCATCATGCTGTCATTTTCAATGGAGATTTCTGTGGCAAAGTGGCAGAGGGTCAGAAAAACTCCTTGCTGAAACAACTGGAGTTTTTTATTATGCAACCTTCCAAAGGCAAAGTGATCAGAGGGAGAGAGCCAAAAAGAAGAAATGTCCTACCAAAAGCAGCAACTTGTAATCTCTCTCTCTGCCTCCACTCAACACCTCCCACATAACTCTGCAGGGACCTGTTCCCCTGGAACTCTCTGTCACATGTACCCAGAAACCATCCTATAAATACAGGGAACCTTCCTTGTGCTCTGGTGTGTTTACAGAACTGGCAAATACCATTGATTAGAAGACTGAAAAATAGCAACACTTATGTGCCTTTTCTTTTCCTTTTGTATAGATGGAAAGGTGTGAGATGTAGTCTAGAATGGGAATGCTGCTGCAGACTCAGAACATAACTTTGAGAAGTTACAGAGGACGAGTGTGGTATTAGAAGACTAGAAAAGAAAAAAATGTAAAACCTCTCATAAAAATAAAAGGGGCAGACAGGGAAAGGAGCTCATAAACAATATTCTAGTCCTACCGTATAAGTATCTGAAAGAGGAAAAAATGTTGAAAAACTTTAGATAAGATAACCATGGCCTAGTTAATAAAGAATACTTCATGGACAAAAGTAAGGAGATATTGGTTTAAATCCCATCTCATGCTGCCTTGATTTGGTTTTATGCAGTAAACATAATGAATAATGATGTAGTGAAAGACCTGAGTGATGGAATGAGGAGTAAGTTTATAAGATTTGCTGAAAGGAAACAATGTTGTGGAAGGAATAGCCAACATCTTGCAGGACAGAATTAAAATTCAAAATTGTCTTAGTAAAAGAAAGGCTGATCTGAAAGGATAGAATAAAATTTAAGAGGGATAAATGATGCTGTGTTATCCCATTTACACAGAAGTAATCAGCAACACAAATATAAGAGAAGAAGCTGCTGATTTTGGAGGATTTGTTTGTTTAGGCTGGGTTTTTCTTATTTCTCTTAGAAAAAAAGCAGTGGGATTATGGTGGTTTATAAACTGCTCAAGAATCAGAGGTCTCACACTTTGACAAAAAGATAAACACTTTTATTCTGGAATAAAAGGAGCATATCTAAACTACACATTTCACCAGCCATGAACAAAAAGGTTATAGCTATACTGTACATAAATATATGTATAAATCTGTATATATATATAAAAATTTGCTGCTACTCTCCAGTTTGGGGATGACAAATTTCAAAAAAGATTTGAACCATCATTTACAGAGGTCCTAAAGAGAAGCAAGATTTGTCTAAAAACATGAAATGTGTAGAAAGATTTAAAAATTTCAGGATTTTTAGGTCAAAGAGGAGTCCAAGAGGGACATGATAATATTTATATACATAAAGATTATTGGAGAATGAAAATTTTAAGTAGGAGTTTGTGGTGACCATAATAAATAATAGCCTTAAATCAGAGCAAGAAAGATTCTTTAGGGAATGCTTTCTGAAGCAAAGATAATGATGCATTCTTTGGGGAATTTCAAACTTTCACTTGCTGGAGTTTTCTAAGAAAGGGATGGGAAAGTGTTTTAGAAATGGTAGAAGTATAATCAATCCTGCCTTGGGCAGCACAGCGATCAGTGCTGTTCAGAGACTCCTCAAAGCCACCTGAAGTTCTCTGTTTTTATGGTTTTATGCAGTGATATGGTGAGAAGTGGTGTTTGGCCAGAGCAGCTCATCCATTTCTCCCAGACAATCTGCATTGTTCAGGAAGGATGTGAGGGTCCCATATTCCCACTGTGGGAATCACTAGTGAAGGGTTTGTTGCACTGCTTAGCACAACCAACGTTTTTGATAAAACATTTCATCTCAGACTTCCTTTGAATTTATTATTATATGATGAAAGACTAGTTTGTGGCTTAATTCACAGATTAGACAACACTCTGTAATGGAGCTCCTTCCACGTGTGAATGACACTGATGTGTTTGTTGTGTTGGTGTAAATATTCATAGGGAGATTTTTTGCATTATCCAGTCTGTGCACAGAGTATATTGTGGTCTTGCAGAGATTTCATTGGGATAAACAGAGACTGAATGCTCATGCAGTAGGAAGTGATGGTGAATGAGAAATGAAAACAGTCCGCTTTCTTTGGTTTGATAGAAAATACTTTTTCTGCATTGTTTTAGATGATTTGAGGACCTTGGTTAAAGTTTATTTACTCTTTAATTAAGTGACCAACCATAAACATAAGACAAAATCTTTCTGTTGTTTCACAGAGAATTCATTCATTGATAAAATTGACAAAATAGATTAAATTAAAGGCAACTACTAAGTTTTTGGACTGTACAGGGAGCCATTCAAGGCAGAGTGAGATGGAACTCCAAGGTATGGTCATTACATACTATAGGAATAGTACAGGTTTTAGGGGGCATTGTGGACAGTCTAGACCTTTCGGTCATTTGCTGTTTCTGTGCAGGAGGTCACTGTGCTTCCATTTGAACTGAGGTTAAGGATGTGTCCAGTCCAGATTTTGATTAAAAAAAAACCTAAGGAGTGAAAATCAAAACTTTCCATCTCAGTAGACTCTGATGTAAACCTCTCACGTTTGGGTGCATCAGGGAAGTTTGGGTGACATAATGTAGTTAGGTTTGGTTTGTTGTTTTGTTTTTTTCCTTTCCTTTTTCTGACTAATTATGTGTCTTGCTGCTTACATGAGAAAAAAACACTATTGTGCACCTTATGTGCTCCACAGACCAAATGTCAAATGTTGAACTCCCCCTGGTTGCATGACTCCTTCCCTTGGCTGAGATGGACAGATCATTTCACAGGTTGCTTAGTTTAGATTGCCTTAAGAACAGATATTAGGGGGAAAACCCCAATAACAAAGCAGTGCTGATTAGCCTTTATGAACAGCAGATGTTCAATAATATTCTGATTCTATAAGATGATGCGCTGTTGAGTTCTTTAATATGCCTTGTTTTCCTAATTGCACTTTTTATTTCTGAAAGGGCTTTCACAGGCAGAAAGCTCCATAGGAAGTTTATTTTCTTTGGCCATCCTCAAAGGCTCTTTTGTCAATTTATTTTCACAGTAGCAAGATATGCACATGCAGTAAATCAATGCAGGTTAACTTTTTAATGGGAAAGGCATTCTACATTTTTGGCATCAGTCTGTGTCTTTTCTCAATTATAAAGTCTCTCACTGGGCTAAGCATTTGTCTGGTAGGTGTGTGTATCAGCCACAACTTAATATTCAAAGGTCAAACTGCAAAGATCTGGCCAGTGTGATGGCATCTTTGCTCTTTAATAATCAGATGGGATGTCTGTGATGTCTTGAAGCGCTTCTTCTAGGTGGCAGTGTACCACTGCAGCAGTTAATTGCCTGTTAGCTTCTTGGATCAATGTAAAAGAGAGATGTGAAGATTTTTCCAAAGTCTATTTTCTTTTTTCCTCCCAACACAGCTCTATTTGAGCACTTTCCTCTGATTTATCCAAGAATAACCCGAGTATGTGAGAAGAAACTTCAATACTCAATTTGAGTAGCTGCCTAGGAGGTTTTTTTTCTGAGAGGTTGGTGAAGGAAGAGGGGAAATTTTGCCTTCTCTAAACCAGAGGTTGATGATTATTCACTGCACAGGGTCACTGAGAAGAGGTTCTGTCTTTTCTCAGTTGCCCAGACGTGCCTTGGTGCTGTGCCTTCAGTGGGGTCAGTCCTTCCATATTATTCTTAAGCTTTTTCCCATGGGGAGCTGAATTAGTTACTAATGTATTGTGCAAATGTTTCAGATCTTATAGAACCTATATAGGCCTCCTTCCCTGTCCACTCATTACTATTTTTTTCTTGATTCCTCTCTGCTTTCCCTCATGTATCCAATGGCTCCATGTGCAGCTACATTTGTTTACAGCTGAGATGAGCAAGCTTTACTCGCTGGACTTTTAGAACAGGCTTTACTAAACCACCCCTGACTTAATGGCCATTAAGGATGTTCTGTTTTAATGCTCAGCCACATGCTATAGGAATAATTTGTGCAAATTTCTGCCACTGTGGGGACAGCATGCAGCTATATCCTCTGCTTGTGTCTGGGGATATGTTGCATCCATTTTGGGTAGATATTGTAGAATCATAGAATATCTTGGGTTGGAAGGGACCATTAAAGGTCAACTTGTCCAACCCTCTGCCATAGGCAGGGATATCTTAAACTAGATCAGGTTGCTCAGGGCACCATCCAACCTGACCTTGAATGTTTCCAGTGATGGGGTCAAATCAAATCTGCGTCACATCCACATAAACAACAACTGTAGCCCTTCCCTTGTCCGCTGATGTATTCGCTCCATCATAGAAGGTCGCTGGGTTGGTCAGGCAGGACTTGCCTTTGGTGAAGCTGTGCTGGCTCCCTCTAGTCTCCTCCCTGTTCTCCTCAAGCCTTAGCACAGCTTCTAGGAGGATCTGTTCCATGATCTTCCCAGGCACAGAGGTGAGGCTGATAGGTCAGTAGTTCCTAGGGTCCTCCTTTCTACCCTTTTTAAAAATATGTGCAATTCCTTTTTTCCAGTCACCAGGGACTTCACCTGAAGGCTGTGACTTTTCCAATATGGAAAGTGGCCTGGCAACTACCTCAGCCATTTCCCTCAGCAGTCTGGGATTCATCTCATCAGGTCCCATAGACCTGTTCAGGTTCCTCAGGTGTCAGAAGTCTGTACTAGTGTATATAGGTCGTGAAGCTGAGTTATACCTCCCTGAGAATCTAAGAACTCTGGGATCCCAACATGTAATAACTGTCATCTCTTTGAATTCTTTTCTTCGTGTGAACTTGAATCTTGAAATAAAAAAAGAAGTTAAAAAATAAGGAAAGCAGTAAAAAAACGTATCCCGGCCTTCCTCTCTTTAAAGATTTTCTTCTGTCAAAGTCAGTAACCAGGAGGCTGAGAACAGCAATACTTCACACATCAACTTTCACCCTGTTGGGGTTTTTGGCCACAGTTCTGTCATAATA
Organism: Pipra filicauda; assembly: GCF_003945595.2. NCBI lineage: Eukaryota > Metazoa > Chordata > Aves > Passeriformes > Pipridae > Pipra > Pipra filicauda. Next base: position 2,451,228 of record NW_024104976.1, on the reverse strand, counting down.
TCCAGTGTAAATGTCGACATTGGCTTGAGAGAGTCCCAGTAGCTCCCAGCAGTTCAACCTCCTTGCAGAAGGAGGAGCTCTGAAGCACAAGAAATGAAACACTGGGATTTGCTAATTGGGGGATTTAGTTCACCACTTCAACATTATGGGGGGAAAAATAATCATTGCCTCACAATGCATTTTTCATTTTCCCCTCTTCACTGGCTGCCAGGGTGCTATGACACACCAAATACTGGTCAATATTGCAATAATCATTCTTACCGGGATGCCTTTGAGTGCCTTTCCATCCTGGAGACCATATATTTCCGAATACCTATGACTTAGGGGAGCAGGAAGAATTTAAAATGAATCCAGTGTATTTGCAAGGATGTGCTGTGCTTATAAAAATAAAGTAACTTTTGGTTATCTTATCACTGTGAAACTGATCAAGTACTTTCAGCAAAAGACTCCAGACACATCAGTGTACCCGTGTGAAAGCTTTTGAAAAATTAAGGCTGATGTGTTGACAGCTGTAATACCACTAGCTTTTAATCCTTGGTTTCTTTTTTCATTATTAGGGATTCCAGGACATGGCTAGGAGAAGATTAGGTTTATCCACTAACAATATAAAATCCTGTAATCCCTTGGAAGTTTAAAATCTTCCTTGGGCTGGAGAAGGAACACTTTATCAATATGTACAGCTATGGCCTCTTTAAAGGATAAAAAGCACATCTCCTAGCTTAGGCGAAGAAGAATCATTTTATATTGGCCTAAGGAATTTCAGTTTTGAAACTGTGCTTCAATTAATGAAAAAAGCTTTGGCAAAGTTACTATTTTTTGTTAATTTTTTTTTTTCTCACCATTAGGTGCTATTTTTGATTCGGGGAAATAAATGGGTTTTTTCTCATGTATTTCTTCCCATCTGTAGCTTTCTAGGAGCTTTACAAGGGTCAATGAATAGCATGTAACTTCTGTCAGATGTTGACTGGCTGTAGTGAGAGCCTCTGGAGGACCTTACTAAATAAAAACCCACTAAGATACAAGCACTATCCAGAAAACTGGGAAGTTGAATTTAGTTGTCTCAGTGTTATCTAAGTGATTCTTTCTCGTTCACAAGAGTTAATCAAATTAACTTCTTTTGGAGTGCTGGAAACATGAGAACGTGTCATGAAGAGTTGTCACAAGACAAACACCCACCCCCAAGAGCTGGTAAGCTGGCTGTCAGCTGGCTCTTTCTCCTGCAGTTATGGCACACTCACAGATTGTCTCTGAGGTGGCTGTTGAGTTTCTGTGACCTTTAAAAGGCTGGTGAGGGAGGTGGGACCAGACCTTGAATCAGCTGGAGCATGGAGGCAGAGCTAACTCGTGTTCCTGCTCCGAGTGGCACTCAAATCAGCAGGACTGTCAGGTCTCTAAAATGGTGTTTCATGAGAGATGTGCTGTAATGAACCTCAGACTGGCTGAGCCAGAGGGAAATAAAAGCTTCTTAAGCAGCTTTCCTCCTGCCTTCTCTCAGTGACAGTCCTGTCCTCTGACATTTTGGGGTGATGTCCCACTTTCTATCCTAAGCAGGAAGCCTTTTGATGTCTTCCTGCACTGCAGCAAACTCTCCAAGGACCCTTATGAGTTTCTAGGGGAAGTATCTTTCTTTTGATCCCCTCAGCTTTGGCCATTTCTACTCCTTCAGGTACATTCTTACCATCGGCTAATTTACAGTATTCCACTCCTCGTCTCCACCTGACCTGCTCTGTGCTCTAGAAGACCTCACAGCAGTTCTACATGCTGGATTTCAATCTGGGAAGACACACTACATCATTCCTCTCCCACTCCTTTGCAAAGGGACAGTGGTCAGTTGAAGGTGACCAAGCACATCTCAGTAAACAGACTCACCTGTTTTTAACAGAGCATCTAAAAGGCAAATACCCAAGAAAAAGGCATAGCACACATCCCAGGAGGCCTCTCCAGACTTTCCAATCCTGGTATTTGTCATTAGCCACTGTCCCTTGTTGCCTCTCACCATCTTTCCCGTCAGTCCACACCAGATGAGTTTGTTGCCAACTGCCCCAGTTCCTGCTGGCTGTGCACCCTTACAGCTGCTCCCACCCACTGCAGTCGGTGCTGGATTCCCCACACTGTTTTCTCTGTCAGCTGCTTCAATCCTGTTCCCTGCACAGCTCTGTCCTTCACCACGAGGGCAGGGATCTGCCTTCCCACAGCGCTCACCTGTGGGTGACCCGCAGCTTGGGCAGCCCCTGACGGTAGTTAAGTTGTTGCAGAAAGGTGCAGTGTTCAGCAGGAAATGTCCAGATTTCTTGTCCCAAAGCAGAGGCTTTTTGGATGGAGCCTTTCTGATAAATCCTGGGATCTTTGTCACAGTTTATTTCTCACAAAGTTGCAGGTTGCAGCATTAAATCCGCCCCCTTCCCCTGGAGCACATCTGGCACCATTGAGGCTTTATGCTTTGCACAATGTCATTACAAGTGAAATCATTCCTTCAAATTCTTGGTTTAGATGTTTCTAATGTGAAAGGCTCAAAATATGGTATATAAATGCATAAGTAAAATGCTCCTCTTGGAACTGTTCTCTTTTCTTTCTGCTAAAGGCCCCAGAAGTTGTCCTATCCATATTTTCCACCCTTTGGACTTGCTTTTCCTGCTGACATATTTACTTTGCTTTAAAAGAGACAAAGTCATTTGTCCAGTGAACATAGCCAGTTAACACAAGAGATATCAAATCTTATGACTTTTCAGCCTGTCTTTTTAGCTGAAATACTTGGAGGCAGATCTCAAAAGCATTCATCAGTTTAATCTATATAGTGGAAAAATGTAACCAGCAGCCAGTGCTGCTGGGACCCGACAGCCAGGCTGTATAAAACAGGAATGGCCAGCCATCTGAGAGCAAAATCCATCCTTCCTGAAGCACAGCCCCATAATGTGTGCTCAAAGCTGGCTGAGCTCCCTTATCTGCCTGCTCTTCTTGATCCAACCCTTATTCTTTATGGAAACATATTTGTCAGGTGAATGTAGCGAAAAATGCTCTGATAACCTCATTTAGATATATTTTGCTATCTGTTTGCTTTATTGAAGTTATCCCTTGTGCTTTATAACCAAGAGCTGACACTATTTATGCAATGGAGAATGCTAAGTGAATTAACTGAATGCTAATGGGGAATCCAGATTTGATGCATATTTCCATTTTTTTTTATTCCAAGTGTATAAAGCTGGATTAGTGAAGAAATGAACTTAAGAGTTATTTGCCTTTTAAAATGTGATTTCATTTTTGAAATATAATTTTATTTTAAATTTTTATGATAAATTTTATTTATCAGTGTCTGAAATGAGTTTCCAAAAGAGACTTGTATATTTTTGTAGCTTAGCTAATTACTTATTAGTAAGACAGTCATTGGGGCAGGAGAACCAAGGAAGGATATGTAATTCCCTCCATGAAACAATTCCTCTCTTGATTACTTACAAAGTTTAAACTCAGATTTTTCAGGAAAGCAAGTATGCCTGGAGTAGGCTTCTAGAATAGAGGGATTAAAGTATTTGCTTCAAACCTAGACTCACAGCAGCAATAAGTTTATGTGCACATCAAAACTTAATTCTCCTTATTCTCTTGGATAAGCATATGGTTACTTTGCTAAAACAATGCCTTAGGCCCAGAACTTGCCACTTCATTGTGTGAGTTTAAAGGTTTTTTTCATTGTAACTTTCTTAGAAATTAAGGCTTTACAGAGAAAAAAAAGCCTCTGAAATCCTTTATACCTGGACACCTACAAATACAAGTGACATGTATATACTTCTTTGTCTAAGGACATTCTAAAAGCCTTACAGATTCTGTTGTATTTTTGTGTGTATGTATTTATCATCAAGGGAACAATAGCTACAGACTGAGGGCTCAGAGAAAATTCAATGTCAGCTTACAAAGAAGGGATAGAATTTGTTTTGGAATCTGGACATTTTGACTTGCATCATTATTCCTTATATTCATAAAGAAAAGTCTATATGTTTTGTTTTCATGTCAGAGAAAACAATTATTTTATGGATTATAAGTTAAATAGAAAAGTTTTCCGGTGCCCTAAAACAAATTGCTGAATCTGTCCTAAGAAGTCAGTAATTTATTTTTTTTGTTAAGCCTGTGTAATTTTTGAGACATTTGGAAATATTATACCAACAAACACCTGTTGGAGTCAATAGCAATCTTTCAAAAAACTGCAGTGGGCACTGAAACAATTTTATTTGATTCTCTTTACTTTTCAGCCCATCACTTCTTTTTTTGAATATAGAAAATAAATGCTTCTAAGTTTCTCAGTAATAATGAGCCAAGCCTGCAAATGCTTATTTGCATCTGTACCTTCAGCCATGTGAACAGTTGTGCTGAGCTCAGGAAGTTATCTGTGTGCATTGACACCAGTGCATGCTCCTTCATTTGTGAGGGATTGGGACCATAAATACATAAGTGAATCAGGAGAAAGTAGTTTAGCAACTCCATTGTCTAGTTTTCTTCTCTGAGATATGGTGCTAGTGGCCAGCTCAGAAGAAAATTTCTCAGATAATAACTAGGGAGAAGGGGAAATCACACTGCACATTTAAATAGAGTTCTCTGGTAGAAACATCCCAAGGTTCTTCTTAATGTATTTGGATCAAACTTGAAGTTTCAGTATGACCCTCCTGAATCATTTTTCCTGTAAGGCTCTGCTACTCATATTCCTAAAGCTTTGTAAATTTTCTGTGGTTCTACCCCATGTGTTTGGAAAGAATAAACCACTAGATACACTGTAATTGCCTTGAAATAACACACTGTGAATTAAAAAATAGAAGGATATCTATAGCTAAAACCTTCAGGTTTTTTTGACTCCTCAGACATTAGGAATCTTGGTGAGACTGACACATGCACTTAATCTTTGCTTTTCTGGGTATGGATACAATACAGTTTATTCCTATGTACTGCCCTTCACAGAGAAAATCATCACCAGAAGAATGGCTTGAGGCTTAGCAGGACTGTGCTGCTGAAGATATTTCTAAATATATTGTCCTCTCAAAATCAGTCTTTTCTCCAGTTTTGCCTCTCCTAGTCTGGAAAATAATTGGGGTTGTGCCACTGATTCTGGCTCTAGAATAAAAACCTGAATAAAAAAATGTTGCAATTTCTATGGAATGTCTTTCTGCATCTTTGTCATTGGAAGTGATACTATAAACTATAGTGCCAAAAATGCTGGGGCTTGTATACTGTTTAAAATTCTGGCAAACAGGTATTTCCTTGTTGTCAGCTGCAGAGGAAACCCTTACTTATTCACACTTCTTAATTTCTTGTTTCTCAGCTTGGTGTGCATGATATTATTTTGATATAGATAACGTGTGATATACGTGTGCATGTATATAGACAGACACACATGCAGATGCTTACACGTGCATAACCCTTCTGTATCCAGCTTCCTCTGAAAGCTTCATGTCCCCTCTCAGATTTCCTGTGTTATAAAACTCACTTATTTTTCCTGGGCTGCTTTTGTGCAGGGAGACACATTTGGTATTTCTTTGCACGCTGCTATACTGGTGTGCTGGGAGGGCAGTAACAACAGCAGCCACCAGGGCTGTAGTGCACAGACCTCTGTGCCAACTGCCACTTCACCACGTTCAGCAATCATGATTCAAGCCCCAGAAAAAAATTAGAATGGTTTAAATATCACTGCACTTCAGATTTCTGGATCTCTTGCCTTGGCTGTTTCTTAATTGATACATTTGTGAATCTCTGGCATTCTCTGTTTCTTGTGGTGTTCAGTGTCATGTTTTTGTAGCTTCTTGCAACCAAGAGACTTGGCAACATCCTTTCCCCGGCCGCTATTACTGATGGTTGAGGTTATGTTGTACTGATTCCCAGCACTGCAACTATGATGCAGGTTCTGCCTACCTTGAACTGAGAGCAGCACCTGCCTTCCCTCCTGGGGCCTGCCTTGGGATGTCCTGCGATTGCCTGCCCCAGTTCAGCCAAGAACACAAGCATATGCTTCATTTTGTTGTAGCTCTGTTTAAGTGTTCTCTCATTCAAGCAGTTACTGCTACCATTGAAAGACTTGGGTGTAGTTTGGTAGCGTGTACATTTTCTGGGCATTTTCCAAATATAGGTGAAAAAGCTCTGTATGGCCTGCAAGTGTTTAAGTCATAAGGCCAAGATTCACAGTTTTCATGGAACATCAAAGAATATTCTTGTCTTAACTCAGTAGGAAGAAGGCTGTGAGATATTTTTTAATTATCTTGCCTTTTTGTAGTTTATCCTAAGCAAATGTTTGAGCATCTGAGACATTTCTATTTTTGGTGAGCAATAATGTCAGTCTTTTTTGCTTCATTTGCTTTTCATGTGAGATTCTTGCCAGGCAAGAGTAAAATATTCAGGTCTCATTTACATTGAAAATTACTCTCTCACAGTTTAGGGGAAAAGATAGAGTTGTTTTTTTTGACAGATGTTCTTTTGTTGATGATAGTACATGCAGCCATAAAGTGATGTTCTGTGAGGCTTTAATGCTTTTCATAAGTACATGACTAGTCTTTAAAGACTGTAAATGTTAAAGACCTCTTCCCCAGAAGAAAAAAAAATGAGACTGTCTTTGGGGAAGAAAATGACCTGTGATAGCAGAGTACTTTGATTGTACAAGTTCAAATCCTTGACAGATTCAATCACATGAGAAATGTGAGAAGCAGCTATAGGTGAATTTTGTAATCTTTTCAGGATGAGCATCTAAAAATTCAGATGATTATCTGCTCCCTCTTGGCCTCTAAGTTTCATAAGAGAAAACTTAATCTGGTATCACCTCAGCTAGTAATGCAAGAGAAGTAGGGTTTCCTGTACTTTCTGAAGAGATTTCAATGACTGACTGTGGCCAAAATAATTGAATGTTTTCTAATAATATTTTAAATCTTGAGCTGTTTCAGATCTGAGGGATGTTTGGTTTGAGCAGCTTAAATTTTGAGTTTGCCACATTTATATGTTCTTTCAGAATGATAGATGTTTGCATAGTTTTTGTTATTTTATTATGTAGAATTTTTTTCTTCAACGGAATTTCCAAAAATGAAAACTCTACAGAACAAACATAGGAAAACTTTCAGTGGTTAGAATGCCTTGCAGTGTTTTTAGGTGATTTTCCAGTCATTACAGAATGTTTCAGAGCTTCTGGAGTCCTCAAGCATGTAGTTTCCTGGTTGTCAGATCTAGATACCAAGAACCAGCAAGCAGGAGAGAAGTGCTAAGATAAGTTGAAGAAGAATTGCAATGCAGAGAGCTCTTTAGGAAGTTCATAAACTCTGGAGAACATTGATTGGCATGTAGATTGATTTTTTGAGTGAGAAAGGTTTGATACGGAGTACCAGAGAAAATGCCAGGGAGATCTTTGACAAATGCAAATCCTTTGGGGCTGGAAAACAGAAGAGGAGATAGATCATAAAACACTATCTTTATTTGTACTTTAAGACTGTGAACTTTTGTCCCTACCTATTGATTGCAGTGCTTTAAGTTCCCCTGTTGTGCTTCCATCAGCTGCTCACATCTTCCTGTATTATCCTGCTTGTCACATAAATTGTTTGATATCTTCTTGTACTTTTGTCATAAAAGCTACTATGAGCTGGACTGGACACGTGCACTGATCTTGCCAAGCTGTGTGCAGATGACAAGGCTGACTCATGACAAGCTCACTTGATTTGGTCCCTGTGCAATGCTACAGGAGTTTGGTCTGGAGAAATTTATTGGATCTTAAAATGCTTGAACAGAGGTGATAAGCAGACAGTTGGATCTGGATCCATAAGCTATAAACAAACAAGCTTTATTAGCTTCATAAAACTATCACCTCTGTCTGTTGAAAAGGGAAACTGATAGGTGGTACTGAAATTAAGAATGGCTAATGATGATGATTATGAAAAAAATTACAGACTCACCCAGTGCCTAAAGCTTTGGTATGGTGTGAACTGCTTTGTCCTTGCACATGAAGGAAAGTCTTACACCCCAAATTACAGCCTTTTTTATGATCTTATCTGCAAAATATTGTTTTTGAAAGAGAAATCGTGTTGGAATGGGTCTTATCAGCTACCACCAGGCTCTACTAACTTCCTTCATGTCTGTTCAAAAACCAAAACAACAGAAGCTGAACTAACTTAGAAGGAAAAGGGGCTTCTCTCCTCTAAATCAACTAAAGGGTGGGATGAGAGGCACTTCCAGTGACATGTAACACTACTCCCTGTTCAGATATAAACTTCCTGTCCTTTGTACTGTCAGTGCTCTTCAGAAGCAAAGGACACGTGCGGGGCATGAAATCAGATTGCTCACATGTGCTATGGAACCAGGCCATTTGTCTTACTTAACCTAGTCCTTACAGTTTCACTCTGGGATCTGTAATGCCTCTTAACTTACTGACTAGATCTGCATCTTTATTCCTGGATAATGTTAAGTTCACTCCATCCTTGTATCTTCAGTTTTTCTCTGCGTGTCGTTTGAAACATTTCCATATTCTGTTGCTACCTAATATATACTAAGAAGTTATTAATGATCAGCTAGTTATGGAAAATTGCTGGGGTTTTATGCATTATGTTCCACCCTATTAGTGTATTTTATGATGTTTGTGTTCTATTACTTCCCCTTTCCAGCTACTTTCCCCTCCTACTGTTGAGGAAAGTGATGCAGCCGCTGCTCTGAGCACTGCAAAGGACTTAAGCAGCTGCAAAATGGAGTGGCACCAGCGATGCTCAGGCAGTTTTTCTATACGTGGGTGACAGGCACTTCATAGATAAGGGGTCTTTAGATAAAATCCTAGGAGGAACACTGATAGCTAACACACGGTGGTACTAAGGCAATAAAAAGGACCTGGGTGAATCTCACTGTTGGTTTCCAGTACTTTTGTAACAGACCACAAAATGAAGGTTGCCTGTCAGAAGATTTTACCTGTGTAAATGCCTTTTTCCACAATTTGTTCCCATTTTAGTATCCTGTTTAGAAGGATGAAGTGGCATCTCTTTAGGTCTGATTTCAGGATGAACCAGGCTCAAACACTAATACTTACTCTTTTCCTGCCTTGCTTGACTATTATTCTGAGACCTAACTGATGGCCCTTGAGACACTGAAATATTTAATTGGATTGTGAAATATGACAGAAGCTCATTTTTTAGGCTTTAATCTTGGGGAGTTTCCAATGTGTACACAGACACAGTTGTAACTCTCAATTGTTCCAGAGGCCTAACAGATTCTAAGATCATTAACATTATGTTCTTTATGGCACAGGGTTTGACCATAAATTATGTTGGTGTGAGCTTGAATAGAACTTTATGAGCTGAATTCTGCTGAGGCCCTCAATCCTTGTGCTGTTACAGTTGTAAGCGAAGATGCAGGAACTAATTAAAAGGAGGAAGTCCAACACTAGTGCAATTTGTCAATAGGACCTGGTAGTTCAGTAGAAGTAAAGCTCCCTCAAATTACTTTTTGCTCTAATCTATTCTATACCCATTTAACTTTTTACATATTGTGTTTTTATTTCTGCTTAATTTTGTTTGTTTGTTTGTGTAATGCTTTGAGTCACATGGCTTTCTGGTGCTACTATGCACGAGTAGAAAAATTTAGGCTCCTAATTGCTCTTCAAAAATTAGATCATTCCTAGTCATGTTTAGTATTATTATTATTTCTCTCTTCAGGATAGAGTCTGGTTCAGATTGTTTTTCATAGAGGGTAGGTGCCTCCTTATCAATGTTGCCCATATCCTTGCTCTGTGTACTTTAGTGTAACTGCTAGAAGGTGCTTTTCAAGGACTGAGCTCTGGAGCTGTAAAATCAAGCTTCCAAAAGCTGAGGAAAGTTGCAATGCCACTCCCTACATGGAGTTTTAGGAGTTATACTCTGCATTTACCTCATCTCAGACCACCCATTCGGATGCCTAGTTTAGAAAGTTTCCAAATCAATTTTAAATTTCCTATCCTTCTAATCTCTTTTTCATTATTATTATTACTGAATTGTCATGACCAGAGGAGCATTTGTGAAAGACATTGATTTGTGAGTTGCAGTGATGGCAGTTCTTCCTTCCTCTGCTGTACCAGCACCAAATGGGTTGCAGAACTCCACATTTTGCCAGATGCATTAGGCTGTTGTCTGTCAGATAATTCCTCAGATCCATAGAACTAGCAACACTCTGCAAGGCCAAATTAGATTTATGTGAAATGGTAGCTGAGCCAGCAGCACTGTGTACCTCTAAGTGACTGTGTTAATTGGGAACCAAAACATAAAGAGTAGCATCTCTTCAAGGAGAATACTGGCATGCTAACTCCATCTGTGGCAAATCAAATTAAGAGAAATCCCATTATCTTGTTTGGGATTCTGCTTTCTACTGGCAACATGTTTCAGTGCCACTGCAGGTCAGTGACTGCAGAGATATTTCATTACTCTAACATGTCCTCTTAGAACAATGCACAGAGACATAAAAACAAAACGAAACTCCTGTGAATGATGCTAAGAACCTTATTTAAAGTTAAACTAAAGAAATGGTTTACCTTTTTTTCCTCTCTGTATTGCTCAAAGATGACAACAGATATCAAAGCACATGGTATGTTCATAATTTTGATGCTGTATCTAAACACCTTTGTTGACATGCTGCTGTCGAGTTAATACCAGTGAGCTCTTTCTAGTATTTATAAGTTTTCTTGTTCTGAGGCTTGTTTTTAGCAGTTTATAAACATGCTCATATGAGCCAAGTATATTCAGCCATCTATGCATCTCTTCTTTCATAATCTTTCATGATATTCTGTAAAGAGTAAAGAAACCATTAAATTTTCAGTTCTGTGAGATAAAAGCCTGAGAGAGAAGGACATGCACACAAACAGAAGCACATGTAAAAGTTTCTTATGTACAATTATCCTGGGGTTAGGGGAAAGTAAAAGCAAACAGAAACATGTAGTTATGGCTTTGCACCTCTGCTAAACTGGAAAATTGTTTTTAGTTTGGTGGGCAAGATCTGGCAATGTAGTTGCATATTTCACTAGTATTTGGCACTGAATTTTTCCACCAGGGAATAAGAGAATGATTAGATTTTCAGTATGTGGTATTGATATTTTAAACATTAAAGATAATGTACTTTTTTAACATTAAATGCATTAGAAGCAAAATATCCTCAAAGGGACATAAGATCAGATATCAAGTACTTTGTCTCACCAAACTTTAATTAGGAAAACCTGAAAATAATCCAGGTACTTTTTTAAAGTTCCTTTCCCATTTTGGTTAGAGTTTTACCAATGAAAATGAGTCTGATATAGCACTTGCATTTTTACATAAAAATAATTAAGGAGTCTAGTAAACCAGTCATACTCTTTCAGATATTCTAAGTTTGCAAATTGCTGGGGATATTTTCTCCCACAGAACTTCAACTGAGCTAATGACATAAACTTTAGCAGTTCCCCTCTGCTCTGATCCAGATCTTAAATTGTATTCACATGGTTACCCTGGACTTGTACTTCTTTTACTTCTGATTTAAAGGGGAAAAATTGTAATAATTTTAGAAAAGGAATACAGTTATACATAAGAAAGCAGACTTTTTTCCCCCTTCCTGGTACAGGCTGTGTAGTGAACCAGTGAACACTTTATTCTGTTTTGGTTCTGGCACTTCAATCCCAGTGTGGAGTCACAATTGGGAAAAATCCGTCATCAAGGTTCTCCAGCCATCATAAGCGTTATTATATTTATTTACCTTTATTGACAAGGAATATTTCATTTTCACAAAAATACCAGATTGAGAGCACTAAAACCCACAACACCTGAACAAAGCCCCAGACTTCTGGTGCCACTTTAAAGTCTGATTCTGAGGGATTAACTATTAAGAACAAGGAGATGTAATGGCCAGAAGTATTTGCCAGCTGCTGCTATGCAGCCATCTCTTAAATACATTGCTATGCTGAGTTCTGCACAGTGTAATACATGACACTATTGGAGCTCTTTTCTTACAATGACTGGCATTGTTCTTTAGTTCCTATGTCCATTTGGTATTTGACTTTTGCTTAGACTGCTAATGATAAATAAAAATTGCTGTTACCAGCTGTTCTGATTATAGCAATTTACCATCACCAATCTAAAAATGAAAAAGCGATCAGTATGTGCTGCACCTCTCCAACACAGCCTTTGCCAGGGCAGTAGAAGGGTGTTCTGCCCCACTGCATTCATTCTGCAGTGGTGTGTGAAGGTCCCACTCTCAGGGCAGATGTGCAGTGCAGCCAAGGGGAATACTACTCTCATACCATCAGGGAATGCCAGGTTGGAAGGGGAATTCAAGGATCATCTGGTTCACCCTTTTCTGGCAAAAACACCGGTCTGGACAAGATGACCCAGCGCCCTGTTCAGCTGGATCTTAAAAGTATCCAGTGTTGGGCAATCTACCTCTTCCCTGGGGAAATTAGTCCAGTGGCTGATTGTCCTAAGTGTGAAAAACATTCCTCTCATGTTCATGTCCAACCATAATGTCCCCAGGAGTAACTTGTACCCATTACTCTGATTGCTTTGATAAGAAATAGCCAAGCAATGTGCTTTTGTGTCACAGAGTGTGGAACCCACCCTTTGCAGGAACAGGAACACAGGTTTTGGTTGTGAGCAGTAACCATATGCTGCAGAGAGTGGGGTTCTCTTAGTTTGTTTTCTGGCTTTTAGATGAGTATCCTCTGATCCTGGAAACCTGTTACCATTCAGGTTTGGATTGGGTTTTTTTGTTTGTTTTGGTTTTGTTTGTTTGTCTGTTGTGTTTTGTTTGGGTTTTTGTTTGGGTTTGGTTGCTTGGGGCTTTTTTTCCCCTCCTGTAAAACCTTTGTTACTGAAACATTGCCTCAGACTCACCTTATACTGGTGTGTGAATATTCCTATATTGTCATCAATGAACACAGGTGCAAAAAGTAGGCTTTCTTTGGGAATGGCAGGATGCCCCTTTTTCTGCCTTGATAATCTGTTGATCACAGCAACTCTCTGGCAGCCTTCTTCCTTCCATTGTATTAAAAAAAAGCTTTTATTGCTAACTATTGAGTCTGCAATAAATTATTCCCCAAAATATCTCACCTGCTTTAACTTCCAAGAATTTAGGCTTTTCTTTGTATGCATTTACATATGATTTTTACTTATTTGGATGAATGTTGTTTTACTGCTAATAATGCCCCTTACTCAGATATTAAAATCTCTCAGACTCTGATACCTTTAAACAATGTCTCTGCTGTTTACAAGAATTTTACTTTCAGATATTCTCATTAATGAGCCTTGTCTCCATATATAACTTTTAAAGAACTGATGTGTCACTGATACAGATTTTTTTTTTCTTTCTTCTGGCTTTTCCATCTGCAAGGATACTGAATATGATGGCATTTAGTAGTCGTTACAGACTTAATTTTCATAGTTAGCTTGTGAATAATATTTTTTTCCCTGATCATGACTAAATCAAAAGCTATTTAGTCAAGACTTTTCCCTAATGGATCAGGTTCTTCCTGTCATCAGTACCCCAAGCCCTCTAGACAGATGATGTCTTCTGCGAACCTCGTTTGCTCTTTTGGAATGTTTGGGGGAAAAAGGCAGAGTCTTTTGGATGGGATGTTTCAAAAGAACATTCTCAATCTGTGTGTACTGAAGGTTGACTAAGATCTATCCTCATCTCAAAAGCCTTGCTAAAAATACATCGAAGCACAGCATGCTTGTATTATAAATGTCCCAAGTGGTCTTGCAGTAACCAAGGTGCAAACAACCAGCACCCTCCTCATCACAGAGCCCCGGCTGGGCCTCAGTCACTCACATTGCAGCAAGGTCCTGCACTCAAGCTGAGGAGTGCACCTGCCTGCAGAGCCTGGGGAGGGCTCTCCTGGGGGATGTAATCCCTGCTTTTGCATAGCCAGGGTTCTGACTTTGCCATGAGCTCTTGGTGCACGAGCGTTCATTGATCACACTGTCTTCTGAACTGGAGCGCAGGAGTGTCCTCCTCAAAGTACCCAGGGACAAAGGAGATGGGAACCAGGGCAGGGAATACATTTAAAACAGATCTGTAAAGCTTGCTCACATCAGATAATGTGCAGTCTCATGAACCATTGCTGTAAGTACTAGAAATTCTACTGAACATGATGTATGTGTGTATTTATGCAGATTCGGAACAACCACCCAGGTACCTACAGGAAACCCAGTTTCCCAAGACCAGCCATGAGTAGTTTGTAGGGGGCAGGTGTCATAACCTTTGCACATCTGAACTATGTAAAGGTTAATTATATTCCATTCCAGTGCAACTATGGTTACATTCAGGGGACTTTGTGCTTAATGCTGCTCTTTAACTGATGTGTCACTGTAGAGAAGGATTATATGAATGCAGAACTGAAATTATTCACATCAATTGCAATAAGTTATTATACTTAGAAAGTAGAGATAGAAAACATATTTGTTTTAAATTATTATGACTATAGTACTTTCTGGTTTGCAAATATTTCAATAAATTTTCTTTATTTTCTGATAGTGCATTTGTTATTTTTTAATATTTCCTTGCTTGTCTGGACAGATAATTCTCAGCCTAGGAATTGTGATCAGTAAACTTTGACTGTTTCTTATTTGCTATTTATCTTTTGAAATGTTATTTTTACAGACTAGTTAGAAGAATGGAAATTTCCAACAATTATTGAATGAAGCATTTGAAACAAGATTTTTCGTGGGCATAGGTGAATTATGATGTATACCCAGAGTTATTTCAATGACTTTAACTTTCAAACAGGTTTGAAAGTCCTTCTCCAGCTCTTTTTTAGTCCCTTTAGGAACTGGAAGGTGGTCTAAGGTCTCCCTGGAGCCTTTTCTTTTCCAGGCTGAACAACCATAACTCCCTCAGCCTGTGTCCATAGGAGAGGTGCTCCAGCCCTGTGAGCATCTTCATGACCTCCCCTGGACTTGCTCCAACAGGTCCAACCCTTCTTGTGCTGTGGGGCTCCAGAGCTGGATGCAGCACTGCAGGTGGGGTCTCACCAGAGCAGAGCGGGAGAATCCCCTCCCTCCACCTGCTGCCCACACTGCTTTGGGTGCAGCCCAGGATAGGATTGGCTTTCTGGGCTGCAGGTCGTGTTGAGTCTGAAGTCTTTCTCCTCAGGGCTGTTCTTAATCCATCCTCTGCCCAGCATGTATTTGTGTTTTTTGTTTATACTTTCTTTTATTGTAGCAACTGTCTTAAAAACCCACCTGTCTGAGAATATGTTTTAGTGGTACAGTACAGGAAATCATCAAGGCAAAAGAGCAGCCATGGAGATAATAACCATGATCAAAAGGAACTGAACTTATGGCTAAGACAGGTGCTATTGTTAAGTGTACATGTGTCTCTGCCTTCCAGAATCTCTGTATGTGCTTTTCCCTTAGGAAAGGTTGTCTTTTGGTCTTAGTCACTGCGTTGACAATAATCAGACATTCAGTTGTGTGATGTGAAATATCAGAGCTCGCTCCTGAGATCATGCTGCTACTGCACATTCACTTGGACACTGAAATTACCCCAGACTGGGTCATGCATACTGTAAGTGTTTGTATATTAAGGAGAGATATACATGGACACTGAACAAGCAGCACTGGTTAGCAGAGGTGCAGGGCCCTGGAGCATCTTTACAGGGAGCAACTGTTTGTGACTTTGTTCATTTACAATAGTCTTCTACCAAAATTCCTCTCTCTGTTTCTCTAGCTGATTGGAAAGAGTTATTGTTGCTAAGGTCATTACAGAATCATTGTGAATGAGTATGGGAGCCAGGCCCAAGCCATGTAATTAACCCTGAGGCATTGTGAATATGCACTTAATTACCAAACAGCCGCTGGTATTCCTGGTAACTTGATATCAAACCCTACACAAGCCATGGAGCTTGGGGGAGCAGGAGCTTTCAGGACTCAGTACCAGCACCCTGGTACTTCTGTTACAGTTTTTCTGTTACTGAAACTGCTGTGGGATCTAAACTGGAACCAAAACCAGACAAGAAACCTCTAACAGGCAGAGGCTGCAGTTGCTTTCAGGGTACAAGATTTAGGCTACACTGGAGAACTGGTAAGGTAGGATAATGCCAGTGTACTCTTGACCATACTGCAGTGGTTAAATAGCACTATTTATTTTGTGTGCTGCCTCATGAGGTGGTTGTTCATTAGTCAGTAAAACTAAAGCCCCACTGTGTTCCCTGGGAGCCTTGAGTTTGCTAAGGAGCAGCAGGTGGGTTTGCTCTTTAAGCATCATCAACAAAATCTAATAGCAGGAGTTACTTGAGGTGGAGCCCCCAAAGCTTATTTTGCTGGACATGAAGTGTGTCACATCCAGCTATTTCTGTCTACATCACTTAGGATGCTTCTGAATCACAGAACCTTGTGAGTGCTGCAGTTAAAGGATATTTTGTTATTATGCATGACAGTAGTATTATACTCTTTTGCACAGGGAGATTCTTGTATTGCTTTAGTTTAAAACATCTGTCTTTTTGGGGGGTTGCTAATATACAAGAAATACTTCAAGTTTCTCCATAGTAGGTATTTTTTATTATTATTCAGATGTACATATCTGCTAAAAATTTAACCAGTTTAGCTGTTAAAAAGAATCTTTTCCCAAATGTTAAAGAAACTGGCTCTTCTTTGATGAGAAGGTAGTTTTTGCATGTCTGTGCCTTGAAGATCATTTGGAAACTGCTGCAGGAAATCAGATTTTTTTCCTGCCGGTGTAGACTTATTTAATAGTGACTTTTATGGACTAACTTAAACTCAGAACTTTCCTTGTTTCTGTGGTTGGGTTTGTTACATTTCTTGCAGGATGATGGTGACTGCTCCACTGCATGCCATGCCTCCAAACTTTGTGGAGTTTGCCTCTTAAATTGCTTTGCAGGGCAGGGTACTCCTCATGAACAGAGAATTTGTTAGAAAGAGCAGTGTTCCCCTGTTAGAAAGCTACAATGTCAAAAAATATCAAATCTTTCAAGTGTTGCTTTTCAAAGACAGACCAGAGATAACGAAGAGTGTGTAACAAAACAGAACAAGTTGTCAAACTGATATGAATCTTAAGAACTAAAGTTCTTACCTTAAAATGGCACATGAATCTGCAAGGTGTACTTTGTCCTGTTCTTTTTGTTTGCCTACACAGTCCAATTATGAAGGAATCTTAACCCAGTGGTAACACTACAGCATGAGGAGACTCAGAATCATCATTCATCCTGTTGCACTGAGGGTGCAGTAGGATGCAATAGTCAAAAAACTTTGACTTCCACTTAGTTAGTCCAGCATCCTAGTTGCAGGAACATGTTTTGGCAGGATACCTTATGGCATTAGAGTTTGGAGCTTCTTCCTGCCATTGTGCTGGACACACACGTTCCTGGTGATCTTTCAGAATGAGTGTAAGTTATGCAGTCACTATAATGCAGTGTCTTCATGTGACATGTCCTGTGTGAGATGCAGCTTGGATGCTGTGAATCATTGCAGGTTTGCGTACAGAGTAAGCAGGTCTACAGCCATGACGTGTTTAATTAGGTAATCTAAATCCACAGTTCTCCCATCTAAGTTTCCATAAATGAATTTACATCTTTTCTATAGTAGATCAAAACTCATTCACTTTGTTTTATTGCACACCTCTTGGTGAATCAGGTTTTTACAGAGATGAGGAAAGGTTGAATGCAGTGAGTGGCTTCTGATTTCACAACAATGTTAAACTGGCATATCCTCAAAGGATCCAATTCTGATCTTATGGATTTCAATTCATATAGCACCACTGGTTTGCCTGGATTTACTCCTGCCTTTCCCTGGTGTGCATGAGAACAGGTGGAGCCTTTCTGTATCAGATGTGACTGTTGTGGTGGTTTGTGCAGTTAAAAATGGCTGAATGGCTGATGGCTCACCATTCATTTTCTGTATCAGGCAGTCCAGGGTTCTGTGGCATTCCAGTCACGATATGTAACAGAACCCCAAAGACAGATTATGCAGTCACAATGATGAAAATTGATTACTAAGCACTCAATGAGTCATCTGCCTCAGGAAGTAACTACTTCAATCTATTATTGTCGATGTCCTGATGGGTCAACCAGGACGTGAAAAGGAATTTGCATTAAATTGATTTGAGTGTTTTTTCTAGAAATAACATCACTCAATCAAAGGAAACATTCAGACAGAGCTAGGGAGAACTGACTGAATTTGATTTGGGGAGGCAAAGCAACAAGGGATGAGCAGGCTGATTCAGATAAAAATATAAATGGGATTTAGAGCACCATAAATCTCACAGTACAAAAAGTTGGAACAATCCTTAATGATTTCTGCAATGCAGATTGGGCTACACATTCTGGAAATCCTTTATTTGCTTATTGATCTGTATGTGTACATATCTATATAAACACATCACCCAGTTATGTGAATAGTGTATTTATGCAAAGGGTGTGCTTATATATGCACTCACCATAATAAGTGCCAGCAGGTAACATAACATATGGACATTTTCCAGTTATCTCAGATGACTTTGCTGTATTGAGCTCATATAAGAACTGGAGAGTGGAATGTTTCTCTTCAAATATTTTTTTCTTCTCAGAGCTGAGGACTTTTAGAATGAGCAGCCTGCCACTCAATAGGATTCAATAAGTGATGAATCATACCAAAATGTCACTTCCTTCTCATCAGTCTTAGTCTTAAAGCAATTCATCCTCTCCCTCATGCTTGTACTATGGTGTGGGTGTGCTGGCATCTTAAACTGTAGTGAGTTTCTGCTATCATGTTATTCCCAATAGCTTCATATCTTCCTCCAAGATCATTACTTACATCATTTGAGAGTCCAATTAAAATTGCACACTTTAAAGAACTTGCTCCCTGCTGGACACATGATTTGTGAATTCTTCTCTTATTGATTTTTATACAGTCAGTCTTTATGTCCATTCCAATAAGTTTTACCTGAGAAATGATTTTGTGATTTGGCTTAAGAAATTACAGGAAGATCTTTAAAAAATGACTAGTACTTGATTTGTTTTAGTTTTTGGCTTTCCACTATGAGGCATTTATAAAGCTGTGATAGCTAAGGGTATATACAATTATAACTGTTTCAGAGTCAGGACTCTCAGAAATGTCTGAACCTAGAACCCCCAAAATTGTGGCATTTACTATCACTATCACACTAATGAATGAAGCTTAACTCTGAAGCAAGGGGGGAAATGACAGAGAAGAATGTTTGGAAAGGCGTGTGCTGATCCATTGGTGAAACTGTGCAAGCAGCAGCTCAGTGTGCTGGATACAGGATGAGCAAAATCTCTCAGAGAATGGAGGAAGGACCACAATCACAGTTTCCTCTGGCTAATCTATAAATGTCATCTCCTTCTTTAGTGGACTTAGCTTTATCCTGACTGATTCAGACAGGCACAAAGAAAGCAGAGAAACTGCCCTGTAAGGGAGGGGATTAGGGAGCTGCCCACCATTTCAGTGGGCAACTATTTCAGGCCAACAGCTTGAAAGACCAAATATATCACATTAGAAACCTGAAGAGGTTGTGTAAAGGGTTACACAAATCATCTGTATATGTTATATAACTAAACACCAAGGTTTTGCTCTCTGAGTCATGATGTACCTGTACTGAATATACAGCAATGTGCACTTTATTAACAAAACCTATATTACTTTAGCAGTCAGAAGCCTAGGAGGTAGCAAAAAGTGGTTGTGCTACTGTCAGATAAACCCTCCAGACATCATATTTGCTATTTTTATGAGAAACCAAAACATACCCATTGGAAAACTGACTTCTTGATGGCATATATTTCTATTCATTAAGGAAGAAAAAGGAGAGTGTGAACTTAAATGTCTTCTTCTGTTCTTGCTTTATTTCACTCATCATTTGCTCTGGTAATAGAATAAATATGCTCTTCTCTCCCCCTTTCCAAATGCAGGTGCTGATGTTTCTCCTTCAGGCAGTTAATTGGTTGATATTGATGAAGATGCAACATTAATATAATATTTATATTTTCTTCTCATTTACACATCTGTGAGGTTACAATTCAGTCCCAGGCATGAGCAAGTGATGGGGAATTGGAGTTACGTGGTTTTGACAACACTGTGACCATATCCAACAGTAATTAAGTATTTGGGGATAAGTGGAAATCAGTGTCAAGCTGCTTAAAATGTATGGTGGGCCAGTGATTACTGGGTAGTTCTGCAAAGACTGACATTGCTACTATTAACTGCCAGAGCTGCATGACTTCATTTCCCATAAACTACAATGTGTTACATGAGCTGAAGTTCCTCTCTCTAATGGTGTATCCAAATAGCCAGTTCTGCAGTGTCTATTAGATATAAATAGTAGCCATTGAGGGAAGATCCTAGAGAAGGCCTTGTAATTTCATTTTGTGCTAAGTGTTTTACCAATCTGTAACTGGAGACAGTGTCTCTGGCATTGCCTTATGTTAAAAACAGCCTGGGAGCTTATGAGCCTCATCACTGTATGACATTAACAGTATAATAATCACTTCTGAAATCTTCACCTGCATGGAATAAATTTGGAAAAACGTAGGAAAAGGAAATAGTAATGGTCCTTTCCTACACTGGGGAGCCCAAAAGTGTATCTGTATTAGTGTTTCAGTTTGGCTCAGAAGAGGAATCTCCTGAGGGCCCTCATTTAGAGTGCTTAGGTTTGCATTGGAGGATGGCCTTGGAGTAAACTCTGATTTCACTCCAATGAAATTGGACCAAAAAAAATGTCCTAGAAATGTACCTAATTCACTCCAAATGCTGATGAGCATTAAATCCATGAGACTAGCCTAATTTAGTTCAAAGTAAATCTGAAAACCATAGTGCAATGTTGAATGCACAGAGGCACTTCTGCTGGCCTGCAGTACCTGCTCATTGAGGTGTGTCACGAGCTTGAACAGAAACTTATGTCCCAGTTCAGCAAAACAATTAAGTACCTGTCTAATGGAAAGATTTTTGATGTACAGTGGTTGCTGGTTTAGGTTCCTGGCAAGAATCAGGATGTACAAAAGGCAAAATGAAAAATGCTTGAATTTTACCAGAGAATGATAAGGAGTCAAGGCAGACAGTAATCTAAGACTGAGCACAAGCTCCAAGGTGGAACACAGGCATTGATCTGTTCCTATAAATAACATGGGTGAGAGGCCTGAAGTACCTTGAACATAATATTAAAACTTTTAAATTATATCCCTGATCTCAAAAAAGAAAAAAAAAAAGAAGAGAAAGGTCGATGAAGCTTCTTAATCCAAGAGGTAACATGATCAAAATGAATTTTAGGACAGCTAAGTCAGGCCACAACATTACAAGTAGCTTCAGTCTGACAGACTGAAATGCAAGTAGGTCAAGCTGGAGGATTGAGATGCAGGGAAGAGAGAGTCCTCACAGAGGTTTGGACCTGGAATTTTGATTTTCCTGCAAGTATTTCTTGAATTTACAAAAGCCGTTAATCAAGATATAGTTTGGTTTATGGGAGAATTTGCAGCTATTGAAATACCTCTGTAAAAGCATTGTCTTGCCTCCTTTCCCCAAGAGTTCTGATATACAACAGGATCCTGTAAGAACTATGTGAGTAAGGGCACAGAGAGGGGCAGGCAGCTCTCTGCCCTCCTCAGCCAGTGATGGAAAATGGGAGGTGCACCTCTACCAGCAATTCCAGACTGCCTTAAGTGCATGTGGTTAAAATCAGTTACCATCTGACAAGTCTGCTCTTGAGTAAAGCCGAAGTCCAGGGATGACACAAAGGCAGCCAGCAGCCTTTCTTTCCCCAGAGCCACTGTACTGCACAGATACAACAGAATAGAGGCCTTACGGTATTTTGTTTTAAACCAGACTCTAATAACTCATTTACTCTGGAATTCCTTTAAAATTCTGTCCAGCTTGTTTTTGTGGCAGCATAACTTAAAGCAGTGTCCCTGCTTGCACACTGTTATTGTGCCTGGTGTGTCCATTAATGCAATAGACTTTCTTAATGAAAAGAGCATGAAATGTGCACAGTCACAAATCTGTCAGGCAAGAATTGGTACTTCAAAATTATGTTCACTTGTATTTACAAGAATAGATTTGCCCATGTGTAAGTAAAGGTTGCTAGCTGGAAATTGGACCGATAAATCATAAGAATTAATCTTTTTATTACCATTATTTTTAAAATAAGTAATTGGTTGGGAAAGTGGCTGGCTTCAAAGGAGGTGATTCTTCATTAAAAACGAGCTCTAAGGGTTTTCATGGCATATTCCTTGTGGAAAATGTTATTTCCCTCTTATATAGACTGAAACACAACTGAAACCAACCAGAATAGTGTCACATACCAACTCTGCAGTCATCCTGTCTCATTGAAGGGTCATGATTTTATAAGCAGACCTATTAGCTTCAGAATTAAAGAAATTGAAAAAAGAGAAAATTTGTCACTACCAAAAGTGTTAGTACTTAATGTATACAAATTGTGGCACTCAGTATTGATATGAAGAGTTTGGTACAGTTTGAACAGTAAATTATTCAAAATAAATGAATTTATTGTTCCCTGACATAAGCAATATAATTAGAAGAGCATAACCATAACTTTGTAGTGGCTGGAGTATGAGCTGGGACAGAAATGCTGATGCATTTTAAATTATGCAGTTTGAAGCCAGCAAAAGGGGGGTATGACTTTACATGATTCTTGAAATAAAACGTTATTTAGATTCTGTCATGAACTGTGCACAGGTGCTGTCCAGTGAAGTTAATAAAATCATCAGCTATGTGATGCCAACAAGTGCATTGCATTTGTAAGCAGAAAAAAAAAAAAAAGAGAAAGTAGACTGGAGATATAAAATAGAATGATACAAACTATCCCAAATTTGCTTGTCTTCTTGCTTATATAAAAGTATGGTCAACCTTTATGCAGCACCATATATAGCCTTTAATGTACTAGACCCCCATGGAAGCTGCCCTCAGGGATGAGTGAGCAGAACAGAGCTGGCAGATCTTTGACACTTTCCATAGAGCTCTTGATCCCCAGGCATAAGAAATCAGGCAGTGAAGGCAAGCAACCTGCATGGATGAGTTGAGACCTGCTGGTCAAACTTGAAGAGCAAGAAGGAAGTGCACAGGCAGTGGAAGCAAGGACATGTGTCCTGGGAAGAGCATAGGGACGCGGCCTGGTAGTACAGGGGTGGAGATAACGTGACAGGGGAAATAAAGCGTGACAAGAAGGGTTTCTACGAGTGTGTTGGACAGGAAAGGAAGGCCAAAGCAAATGCCCCCCCCCTGCTGTTCCAGTGAGCAAGACTGGCAAACTGGTAACAACAAATGAGGAGAAGGCTGAGGTACCCGACGGGTTTTTTTTGTCTCAGTCTTCACTGACAATCTCTCTTCCTACACTTCTCAAGTGGATGGACTGCAGGGCAGGGACAGGGGGAGCAATGTCCCTTCTGCTGCAAGAGAAGATCAGGTTCACAACCACCTGAGGAACCTGAACATATATAAGTCTGTGGGACCCAATGAATTGCATCCCAGAGTCCCAAGGGAACTGGCTGCATGTAGTTGCCAAGCCATTCTTCATGATATTTGAAAAGTCATGGTGGTCAGGTGAAGTCTGTGGTGATTGGAAAAAGGGAAACATTGCACCTCTTTTTAGAAAGGGTAAAAAGGAGCACCCTGGGCACTACTGACCTCTGTGCTTGGGAAGATCAAGAAACAGATCCTCCTAGAAGCTGTGCAAAGGCATAGATCCTTTTTCTGTGCAGAGGGATTTAGAAGCCTAAGAACACAACTGATGCCTCAGACCAAATGCTCATTTGTATTTATTTTTCATTAGGACACTATCAGGTCAAAAAAACTTAATGCTGAATTATCAGGTTCAACATTATCTTATATGTTCAATTTTCTGTTTCAGTAGCTCACAGATCTATATTTCTTTTCAGTCCTCTTTCTGCAGGAGAGGGAATTCTGAAGTTCTGGGAAAGGTGGTTCTGCAGTTATATTCCCTAAAATGTGGGGAGGTTTATCCAATACCTCATCGTTATCTTAGAGAATTGTAGTTTTTTTAATGACTGACCTAAGGCTGATAACAGGTAACAATTGCCAAGTTACATGTAAGGAGTTAGTTTAATGTACTGGGAAGACCATTTCAAATTCAACAGGTCACAATAATTTGCTGTTTATTGTTTCACAGAAAAAACTATGAAAATTCCTTGAAACTAAAAAATAGGTCTTTGAGGTCACTTTGTACTTGAACAAGGAAGATAAAAAATGACAAATTATATGTTTATAAGAGGTAATACAGTACTGCTTGGTACTGGCTCAATTTTAGCAGATGTTTTTCCTATGAAATTTAGAATATATGGCTCCAGTAAACATATGGAAGTATTTAATTTGCTCTTTTCATACAGAATGAAGTCTGTGAGTAGGTCTCTAATGCATTCATTGCATTGGGTTAGAGTAACCCAGCAACTTTTTTGAAATACAGCTATTTTAGTAAATAACACAGGAATAGTAGTCTTAATAGTGCCATGATAAGGGAAGAGAATATTCATTTAACCTTCCAGAAGAATTTTCTTAAGTTGTATTTAAACCTCTCTTACATTAAGTTTTTTCTAACAAGAGTCTTTTTTGTGTTCAGTGTCCTCCGAAATGTCTGCTTTTTCCAGGCCCCTCCAGCAGTATTCTGTTCTGGTGATCATAGTTTGAAAATAATGCTTTGCTAACACACTTACTGAGGCAAAGAGCAGAAAGTGCCCTGAAGGGCTTGACCAAGCCAAACTGCCCAGATGGTAAATATACTCAGTCATTTTTTTAAGTAAAAGATTGGAATCTTCCATTGATAGTGTATAAAAAGAAAAAGTGATAAAGTTTCTTAAATGAAACATTTCTGTGAAATATTCATTCCACTTCAGTTATAAATAGATTGCCCTGTGAGCTTCAGGGCATACAGAGGTCACTGTCTATGTAGAAGAGAGATGTAAGAGGTCTGTAACACAGGAAGAAATGAGATGTTAATAACACTGTTGAGAATCATGGAAACACAAAAGAAGACACACATTAAGTTAAAAAAAAGAAGATTAAAATATAATCTTTTCTAACAATATAGGCATCTGCTTGAAATACTAAATTTGCCATAATGTTAGAATAACATGCATTTTTCTGTGGTCTTACAATTTAAGGCTTTCATGTATAGTGCCTGTCTGCTTTGCAATTTCTTCATGAGCAAAGTTCAAAGGAAGGAAGGCAGAATACAATATTGCCAAGGGAAGGGCTGGTATAGTGTAGCTAAACTCAGGGAGTGTTGATATTCAGTCATCGCCCTCAGAACAGTGGAGGAGATGAAAATGGGGCAAAAGTCACTGTCCTGTGCCACTATCTTAACCACATCAGTAAAAATGGCTTTCCTGCTGTTTATGAGCTTGCAGGGCTACTTCTTGCAATGATTAATGGTGAGCAGCTGATTCCCTTTCCCTTCCAACCAGTCATTAAGCATCTGAGGCAGATGAGAGCGAGTTTCTGCAAAGGCATGACTCTGTTAATAACCTCACAGCTTTTAGCCCTTCAGGCTTAGAAATATTGTCTACAAGATTACCTCATCTTAAAATTTAAGTAATGGTATATGAGGTTTTGTTCTTATGAGGCTTCTCTCTGTAGAGCCAGCTTACTTTCTCTGATTGTGCAGGTTCAGAATTTTCAGAGTTATATTCTGACTGTATGGTCTTACTCTACTCGTGTTTTACTTCTGAACAGGAATTCTTGTGGCATTCTCTACCTGGTTAATGAAAAGTCATTATTACATATGAATATCAAGAGTGCAGAAACTTGCTGTCAACATCTGTGTGGAGGTACCTGATATTGAGAATAAAACATGGATATTATTTTCTCCTGTGGTGTTGTTCTTATCGTGATTTATTTGGCTGTGATTAGTGGACAGGCTGGGATATGCACAAATTTTGAATGGATTGGTTTGTGCTGGTAAAACATCAGGGTGGAGTCAGTCTAGATGTATAAAATAAATGGAAATCCTTTTGAACCTGTAGTTCTGCTAAATGGTCCTAGTATTAATAGAGCGCTATAGCAGGTAATGCAATTCAATTAATTAGACTAGGAAGCAAACTAGTCTTTCCTGGCTGGTTTCTTAAACATGCTTTCATCTCCTTGATGCTTCAGCTCAGGTAGTTAATATCTATATAGAATTCAGAGAGATGCTTTCCATTTTGGTGAAAAAGGTGCTTTGTTGCAGTCACAAGAGGCAGTGGGAAATGGAAATGGAGCAGTGTAGTTAATCTGTCTCAGCAGATTTGTTCATGTAACATATGAGGTTGTCAAATCCCCTGTCATCCTTTGGGCTAAAACACTTAATAGTTGAGTCTAGACCTATTAAGGTGATGGGGGAACTCTGGATTTCACAGTGTGATGGTATGAATCCTGAGGGGAGGGAGGGCTGATATTTCCAGAGATGCCCAGAGGATATGTGAAACAAAGATGGATAAAGATATCAATATGTTGTTATCAACTCAAAGCCCCTTAGTTTTTGTGTTCTTTGAAACTTCACAGAAAAATCTCTTTTACAGAGGCTCATGTTAACATCACCTAACTTGATAAAGGCAGGACATCTCCATAATCTGCAGGCTAATGAGTCTATGATAGATAAGTACGATAGCAACACTTTTCTCCCCTCTTGTTGGTTGCTGTGTAGTCAATGGATATTTACACAGGTTTGTGAGACTGCATTGATCACCTCTAGCAACAAGGTAATTTTGCTGAGACAAAATTCAGAGGCAACCACTGCAAGTCAGTTGGTTTTACTATTCATGGTATGGCTCTGATGAAACAAAAAAAATTTAAACTTCATCTGCACTCTTATATTTTAATACAGCATTTTATCGTAGATGTTACTGGCTGAATTCTCAGTAGCCAGTTAAAACTGAGAGAAAATATTTTTAGCTATAGCGTGAGTCAAGAATAAAAAATAGATGAGGACAAAAGCTTGAAAGTGGGTGAGTTATCACATGTTCCTGAGATTTTCTCTGCTCTGTTAGCAGTAACAAATATTTTATCAAGTGATACAATACCTCTTCAGCAAGTCCTGTCCAAAAGTTCTCACTTCAATTTCTTTGTTGAAATGTAGGCAGACTAAAGATTATATGCAGTGGCAATGTTAATACTACTCATGACACAGATAAAAATAGACTTCAGGTTATGTTGGTGTATTTATGCAGAGAGTGGACTGGGAAAATAGTTTGTCTTCTTCTCCATTTATTTATTGAATATTTATTGTAAACACAGAAAAGATATATACTTTGACTGAAAATCAGTGACTAAATTGCTGAATATTCTTGACAAACCTTTAAGAAAACTATGGCTTCTAGGTTGTTGTTGCATTACTTTAAAAATAAACATTTTTTTAATAGAAGAGAGTTTATATTATTAAGGTTTTCATGTCTACCAGGGCTTTGAAACACATTGCAAAATTAAATAAGTACTGTGTGATTAAAGCCCTCTACTGTGGTATTCCTTCTGCCAGAAAAGTATGACATAAACAAAAGAAATGTTGGAAAAGCATTATTGAAAAAGGGATACTGGAACTATCTCTGTGATCTGGAACTCAAAGAATGTGATATATTTCTCATTACTTATTTGAAAATCTTCTCTGTGATGGAGGATAATGGCATCTTTCATACCTCTGTATTTTTGTCTTTGCTTTTAATCTTTGTTCTTCCAGAACTTTTTAATGTTCTTATTTTCATATAGGTTATGAGATAACTCTGGACTGTGGTGCTGATGAGGGTGGGATTCATGTGGCCAAAAGTAGCTGTCCAGATTCCCTTTATGGTCAATAGGGCCTTTAGGGGTATGGTTTGCCTCATTCAGGAGTGGAAACACACAATATATTAGATGAATTGATTCTTTAAGAAGCGCAGGTATTTTCAAGTTGAGCTGTAGAGAGATCCTGTTCTGATTAACTTAACTGCAGCTGCTGCAGAGGAGGTGTCCAATGCTGAGTGAAACGAACCTTCCCCCCACTGGTAAGTGATAACTCCATTATCTTAATCCATAAAACTCTCTTAAAATGAAGTTCAGCCCAATGTGAATGGTCAGAACAAGCTTTCCAGGGTGCATTGAAGAGCAGGGATTTACTTCTGGCCTTTTGCTGGAATATGAATTTCACTCCCTCTATCTTCTGCCTGGTGGTTGCTACACCTGGAAAAGGTTAATCCATATAGTTTAAAATTATATTAACTTTAAGAGCTTATTTTCAAACTTTGCAAAGAAATGAGAAATATGGTGCTATATTTATTTAGCAATGCATTCTTGTTATCCAAAATTGGTGAGGTGCTCTTCTATTTCATTTTGTATTCTTTCCTGCAGAGATCCACAATTCTGATCCTCTCCATAAAAAATAAGATCTCTTATGAAAAATGATTATTTAATTTGTGCTTTTCCTCCATTCTGCTGCCATCGCCTTTAAAATGCTAAAGATTTTCAATGTCATAAATTACTTAACTGCTATTGTATAAAAAGAATAGTAAAAATATCAAGTTGCAGTGGGATTTGGAGTTTTTCTTTTTCAAGAACTGATTATAGATAATCCAAAAGTATGGTTGAACAGTCTTCATTAGAATCGCTCAGCAATTTGAACTTAGGCAACAGACTGTGATTCTTAAATTGTTTTCATCAGTTTAGGACTGTTGTTTTTAGCTCTTTTCTTTTGGCATCCATCTGTCAGTAACATTTTCCTTCTGGCCAGCCACAGCAAAGCACCATTATCATTTCATTATATGCTGGGATAGAGGGGAAAATTGAGTCCTTGGTACTTATTTTTAAGATATCCTTCAAATCCTTGCTGCTTCTGACAGCTCTTATGTCATATGTCACAGACATTTGTGCTTTGAGTACTTTAATGCAAGGATTATGAAAGTAAAAGGGAGGAATTGCAAGTTTTTACATGTATCATAATAGTAATATAAATAGGCATTAATTGTTCAGGTAGAAAGATGAAGTTCTACCTATCAAAGAGGAGTTATTAAAAAATGAGGCAAGGAGATGAACTATTGAGGAGAAATGGACATGCTGGTTAATGATTTATGGATATTTAGAACACACTGCTCTGATGAGCAGAACATAAGCAAGAAATGGATGCAGAGACTTCCACTAGTGTCTTAGTATCTTACAGTTCTAATGATCACAAGAATAGTAGCCAAAGGTGCTGGCGATGCTGTTGTGCACCTATCTGCTGGAAAGGCATCCAGATGGCCCAATATCAGCTTAAAACATTTTGCAGTCAGTTTTCAGGCTTTTAGAAGTGAAGAACGAGTTGAAGGGAGGCTCATGGACTGTATTGAGGTGATTAAGGGTGAACAGGTGAAAATGCGAAAGTGAAAGTGGGGGTTCATGACGAAGTCTCTGAAATATTGACATTTCTGATACAGAAGAAGATGGAGAGAGATAAATCAAATTAAAATTACTAGACTTAATAAAAGAATACTTAATAGCCTTGGGTTACTGATATGGATACTGTGTCAGTGCAAGAGCAAAGACTTTCAAGAACTGGCAGTTCCCAAAAGACTTTCCAGTAAGGCCACAGACACTGGCTGTCCTTATGTGAAGGTCAGCTAAATCATGAACTCTTCAAGGACTTAAGCCACAAGTAGGAATTGTACAGAAAGTGGAAAGTAGGTCAAATTGCTAAGAATGACTGTCAAAGAATAGAAAAACTAAGTGAGAAAAATATGAGAAAGGTTAAGAAGAACCAATGACCCAGGAGCATGAAATACTAGAAGAAAACACTCTGCATGCCAATAACCCAGGAATCAATTATTTCTCTGCTTAGCAGGGAAGGAGAGAGAGCAGTAGGCACTGCCCAGGAGGCTGAAATCTACTTTTTGTCTTGGTTTTCAGCAAAACATGTTTTAAACATATGATCAAAACTAATATGAAAGAAGCCGTGATAGCTCCTAACCTCATCTGTAGAGCTTCTTACTAGTGGATATTTTAAAAATACTTAAGCCTGAAGACATTCTCTGTAGGACATTTAGAGCACCAGTTAGAAAATCTTGGAGCCATTTGTAGCTGTGTATTGAAACTTGGAGAGAATGAATGAGGTTCCAGAAGCCACATGTAAAGTTCTAGAGCAACTGTAGTTGAAGAGTAGTTACTGATGGCTTTGTTGAAAAGGGATCAGTGGGCTCTCCAGGCACTCTGCACAGGGCTTGGGGCTACTGGTAGCTTTATTAAGTTGGCAGATGAAACCAAATGAGGATGAACTTCAAAACTGTCACAGGATTGGGTGGCTCTTTAGAATGATGTTTATTCCACCTGTAGAAATTATTTTTGGTTTTATTCCCTTCCCCCCTGCTCCATTCTTTCTGTGCTGGGCAAGAAAATACATAGCAATGATGTTTGAAGAAACTTCTTGCGGTACTCCCTGTCTTTAAAGTCTTTAAATGTGTAATTACAGATTAGCATCAGTCAGAAAGGAGCATGTTAGAGTGTGTTTGGAATGCCTGGTGTTGCTAATCAGCTGTCTCAAAGTTGTTCTTCCTAACACCTCCTGTCACAGCCTTTAGGCAACAAAAATAATTTCATTTTTAGATTGAATTGTGCTTTTGAGGAGAGAATGTAGAGGCAAGAAGAATGACTCTGCAGGGAAAATTAGGAATTTTAGCCCAATCTTGGAAACAGAGAGAACTGGAGCTTCAGCACCTTGGGACTCGCCGATCTCTGACTGTCGTTTGTTGGATTTGTTACAAGGAGGCTTTTAGCAGGTGAATGCT
Source organism: Pipra filicauda (assembly GCF_003945595.2). Lineage (NCBI taxonomy): Eukaryota > Metazoa > Chordata > Aves > Passeriformes > Pipridae > Pipra > Pipra filicauda. The sequence goes on along the minus strand of NW_024104976.1, from coordinate 2,420,573 downwards.
GCCAATTGACACCAGCAGGCAGGGCATCCTTTTGTTTTTGTGAATACAAAAATTGTTGTATGTCTGTGGGTGTTGAAAGTAATAGAAGCTTTTACACATCAAGAACAAAACCCAGACTCAGCCCCAAAACTGTCATATTTCATGTTTGTTTGGTTCTTTAGTATATTTTCATTACAAAATTCTCCCAAAGTATTCTGTTATCAAAATGAAATTGCATTTGATTATCATCAGGTTAAGTCCTGAGGGAGAAATACCAATTGGAAAGTACCCTGTTAAAGCCTGTAATGGGTATATAACATAGATCCTGCTGATTTTACCTACAATAAGTAAAATTACTTCTTTTCTTATACTATCTAGCAAGTATTTTATGTAAAAAATGTTGGCTTTATGTTGCTTTTTTAATTCAATTTGGTTTTATCTCTTAACCCTTAAGAGTTCCTGCCCTAGGAAGCAGATCTTGCTCACAATTACTTAACTGGCAGAGTGGTAAATGCAAGTGCTTTTCCATTGGAGCCAGACCAACTTGTATATATCTATTGTCCATCTTTTCACAGTGGCATAGCTGAAATACAGACAAATATTGAGTAAAAGATTTTTTCTGTGAGTATGCTAGTAAAGACTTCAGAATTAAAATAGCATTCTTGGCAACTGTCTTTTCCAGAAAACTATTTTGAGAATGAGTTACTGAGTGATAATTAGATATTGAAATGCACCCAGTTTCACATTTCAGTGCTCCTTTCCAATTAGAATGGCATTAGAGTGAAAGTGTAGCTATATAATTGTATGAAGAATAGATCCAATTTTCTCAATGTCACTGCAATATCACCTTTCAGTAGTAATGGTACTGAATGATTACGCATATCATTTAGTAATAGTATTTTATCCATTTCACAGAGGGATTTTTTTTTTTTTTTTTAAATGGACATGCCAACAGATTGTAAATGAGCATATAGAGAAGAGGCCATGCTACCTACAAATGTGTCAGTGTAAATGGTGCTGCATTCTGAACTGCTGGGAGTAACCTGACCCTGTGTTTGTAAACATGCAGCATCTGCAGGCACAGTACATCTTAACTGGCTTTTTAATGGTCAAAAAAAGCAATTACGAAAACCTCTTAAGCCACAAGTTAAGGAAAAGATCTTTACAATTTCTCTTTGGTCTGCTGTTGTGTGTAACTACAAAATGAGCTCTGATACGGATTTAGGAATAAATAGTGCCATTAGCCTTGCTGGTTTGCAGGAGTTCTGTATGCATCCTTCCCCCTCGGTCTCTATCATTCCATCTTCCTGCAGAGCAAAGCAGGCTGCAGAATGGATAATCCCTGTGAGAAGGCAGTGCTACAGAACTCAAATCAATCATGCCAAATGCTACTAGAAATATTTCTTATAGGCCATGATTGGAAATTTATCCAGTCATTTCCATTTAAATGGCAGCTGCTAGAAGTAGAATGTATAGAAATAAGTATATCATGTTTAGGCTTTGAGGTACATCCCTTAGGACTCTGGGAAAACACAGGCCCGTCAGTTTAAAGTCGTAAATCTTAGCACAGCAGTGCCTTGCAGTTTGAACTACGTTATCAAATTAATCAGAGGCACCTGAGTGGGTTGTATTTGATGCAGTGTGTTTGTTTGGGGGTAGTTCCAAGATCTGGACAGCCAGGGATCTTTCGCTTTAACAACTGATGCAGAAGCATATTGAGATTTAATGTTGTGCCTAAAGCTTTTAGGTAAGAGTTTTTTCACAGTTCTGTGGTATTTATTTCTCTCTCTGGTCTCATCTCCCTCTCATACCTTCCTTTTAAATGCATAGATTTACTGGAGGCAGAAACGGTCTCTAATTACATGTGCTAGTTCCTGGAACTGCCATGACCCTTCTGAACATGTTCTATCTCAGTGTTAATTCTTATTCTTCTACTGGATCTCAAATGCCACTGAAATAAGCCAGGTGTGAAGGTTGCCCTGGCTGTACCCCAAATTTCTAAAATAATCCTTTGGCTAGTCCTGCATATGCTTTATTCATTTGAAAGTTCCCTACAGTCATATCCTGTGTTATCAGTGCAAAACAAATGGACCATTTCTGGTGGTATTTTGATATCCTAAACCAAATTTTAAATTAAAAAAGGCCATGTCACAGTTTTAATCAAGGACTTCATAAAGTGGCTACTGCTTGTGTCTAGTGGATTGTTTGAAAGGCCTAAGCCTTGTGGGTCCTCTGCTAGTTCTCTTCTAGAGATATCTGTAAATGATAAGTTGTTATTTACTCTACAAATGTAATAAACTAAGAGGATTCTGAAGGATGTTTTCAGGAAGAAAACAGAAGATGTTTTTGAGAAGATGAAATAATTAAATGAAAATAATTCTTAGCTCTAGGGGGTAATGATGTATCACTGACAATAAAATTGGGGGGGGGGGAAGAATGATAAATATCTGTTTATAAATTAGATTTTAAAAATCCAAGGAATTAAAATAAAAATTTACACTCCATTTTAACTGCAGCTGTTGATTCTTTGCACAACAACAGACCGAGAGCACAAGATATTTGTCTTATCTGCAGGAATTTTCCACCTTTTCTGTTATTGACCAGTGATTTGCTTTTTCTATCCATATATCTGGTTTGCTTTTTTTTGTTTGTTTTAATTGTGATCATTACAAAGAAAAATGTAATGTATTAAGTTGGAAATAGCAGCAGGGTTCTGACATCATTAATGTTTTGTTTGCTTATCATATTGAGAAATCAAACATCTTCAAAGCACAGTGTACTCGAGGACTGTTATGAATTACAAAAGAAAATATTTTGATGCATGGAAGTCTTCCACCTTGGTGTCAGACAGAAACCTGGCATATGATTGTTCCAGATTCATATTAAACACCCCAGAGTGTGTACTTCAATTTTTTATTCTTGTAGTCACTGAAAAATACTAGTGGTGCCATCTTAAAGATTTCTTTTATTTGTGGAAATAAATTTGCAGTTTGTTTCAGTCAGGGCAAGCCTGGTACTTCCAGCAGCATTTGCCTCTTTGGAAATGCTGTGTCAGAAGCAAAGACTTCAAAGTGTGTCATTGTGTTGCTGCCAGAAGTAATTCTTGTACTTATCGTTCTAGACATCCTTGAACTTAGCAACAAAAAGGACAGATGGCCAGTGAAGGAGACTGAGTGACTTGAACAAATTGAAACCTCTCAAGACTATCTGTGTTGATTTGGTTTTTATTTTTTTGGTTGTATTTTCTGTCATTTGTGATGGAAACAAGGAATGCAAACCAACCAGAATATAGTGATGTATCGTGGGCCACCAGAGTAATGGAGTTTACAGTACATAAATTGTCCTTTGTGCAGCAAGGGATTTTCCCAGATAAAGAATAGGTGTGGGTGTGTTATCAGGCTTTGCACGCTGCTTTTGTTGTTTGCCAGAGTTAATATGGGCTTGGAAATTCTATTCATCAGTATTTCCCCCCAGTGGAGCCTGTCCAATGTGTTTTACCTTAATGTATTCCAAACATCTGCATTCAAATAATTTATTCATAGGCTGAAATCTCTAATCCCAGTTTGAAGCTCAGAAATGTTTACTTGGTCACTTTTACTCCGTTAATCTGGGACAGTGACAGGCAGGTCACACAACGTCCTCCTTTCGCGCACAACTTTCCGAACAATGGATTGTTAGTCATTTTATCAGAGAGCAGACACAGGTAGCAGTCTGTGTGGATGTATTGAGAGTCAGCTAATGGACACAAAGTACCTGCTCCGACACATTAATTCCCTTCCCTGTCAGGCTGCATCATTGTGGAGTGTGCATGATGGGAAGCAAGGTCCCACCGCACTATGGCACCTGCTGCTTTTCCATCTGCCGAGCGCAATAGCTTCTTTGATTGCCCATTTTTCAGCCTAATGACTTTATTCCTTTTCTTTTTGTAAAGTTTTTACATTTTTATTGTTGTTTCGGTAGTCATGGTTTGTAGGGATTTTTTTTTTTTTTTAAATTTCCTCTTCTCCAGTGGGCGCTTGGAGTGTTGTTAAAGGAATAGCTAACAAAATAATATTCCAAACCTGTGCCCACATTCTGCGTGCCCCAAGTGTTGTGTTTCATAATTTATTCTGATAAAGTTGTCATGGTGATAACGTCTCTTGAGGATGAAAGTGCCATGTGCCTGGCTGATTACAGGAAACAGCTCAGATGGTACATAAACTGGTAAATATTGAACCCATGGGCAATAACATTAGCTGTATTTTGTCCATTTATTTATTTATTCAATGTAGCTCTGGTCAGCCTGATTATGGAAAGAGTGTGACAATTCATATTTTACTTTCTGTACACTTAGATTTATGAGAATGGGAGACGGGCTTCTACTACAATTTTTTTTCTTTTTTAAATCCAGTGACATAAATGTTGGCAAAGCTCCCTGAAATAGCCTTTGAATTCCATCTAAAGCTGTTGATTTGGCTGGATTAGTCAAAGCACTAGATCATTAATACATATCGAACATCTGTCAAAAATAGAACTTGCAATTAACAGATGTATCATCTGTAAATTGCGATTTCAGATTTTGTGTGAGAGAAGTGCCTTTAGGATTCCTGATAAATGCTGATTTTGTTAATTTCAGATAGGGAGATAAAAGATTTTAATCTTAACACTTCTAACTATAATTCTCTTCCTTCAAGGAGAAAACAGAACAATGTATTTTTCATTACGAACATTCATCATGTTAAAATCAAAGCATACTAGTGTAGTCCTTGGAGTTCCTCTAGGAAAAAATCTTTCAGTGGGGAAGTTTGAAACTGCACAGTCCAACAGGGAATCTACATTTGAGAAATGCCAGGTAATAGCATGCAATTATTATACAAATGTGCACTATTAGGTACAAAAAATATTTTGATTCTTTATGTCTTTTTGTATGACACTTTGGTTTATTTCTGCTAAGTGATTTAGGAAGGCATCAGCTACATTTAAATGTACTGGGTTTGGGGATGGGGTTCTGCTGCACCTGACTTCTACTGGAGTTCTTAAAAATACTTCTCACTTTTAATTCTACCTAAAGAATTTTTCAAATAGTCCTAAAGCACTTAGTGAATAAGCTTTTCATAGCTTTTCACACCTTGAGAAGAACCTTTCCTTACCCATAGAAATTTAAAACTTGACATATATTTGAATGATGTATGTAAAATGTGCTGATCGGCATGGTTTTAAACAAGATCCATAACTGAGATCGGATTACACGGGAACATGGAACTGGCTGGAGATTCCCCTGAGCAGATGGAAGTGGTATTAGTGCAGTGTTTTAACCAGTGTAGCGTGCAGAAGTTGAAAAAAAACCCTGCTGGCCAAATGCAGAGGAGCTGGTGGCCTTGCAGGTGGTGAGAAGCAGCTTCTGAGCAGTCTGTTCAGCCATGATACACCATCAGCATTGGCAGGAGTGTCAGGTCACCAGTGTGGGGAAGATGGGTCACTCAAGGACACATCTGATGCAAGGCCAAACCTAGGCCTACACTTGCTTTTTGTACATGTTCAACAAAACAGAGCAAACCAACAGTTTTTCCAGGTATTTCTTGTCTAGCAGGGCAGCAGCAGGGATGCCAGAAAGGTGGCACTAAAGTCTTTCAAAGTCATGTCAACGCAAACACAAACTGCAGTATCATGTGATGGACATCCCTGAGAGGCAGCAGCTTCCAATTTCTAGTACATGCTGAATTTCTAGGAAGGGTCTAGGTCTAGATCTTTCTGCAAATTTCATTAGTAAAGACTCTTCTCCTTGTAAGTGAACTTATTTATTAATAGAAGATTAGTACCAGAGGCCCTGCCCCAGTCAGTGCCTGGTTTAGCATGGGCTCTTGCCCAAAGTGCTTGCTGACAAAGAGAGGGGTCTGGAACGCACAAAGGCAGCTGATCACCGTGTTATTTGGGGACCTGTGCATCTCTGTGTGCAGTTTTGGTTACATAGGCTGGATGTCCTGGGCTCTACCCACCTGCCATGCTGCTCCTCTGTGGCTGAGTGACTCAGATGTCAGAGCAATGACAGTGCTCAGAGTTCAGCAGTGCCTGCAGCATCACAAAGCTGATGCAGAGCAGGAGGTGTCTGCCCTTGAACAGAACCCCCCCTGCTGTGCTCAGGGCTTGGAGCAGCACAGACCTTTAGGAGATACATTTGCTCCAACACGACAGGTGGTCCCGGGCGGGCACATGTTCGTCATCCAGCTCTATCCTCGGCTGCTCTCTCACTCAGCTGTTGCTTCACTACAAATTCAGAGATGAGCCAGTTTCTTACTACTATTATCATGTGCAGTTCTGAAACCCTGTTCTAGGGATGGCTGTTGTTACACAGCACAGATGTATCTCAACTAGCAGAGAGTGCCTTATGTATGACTACATAGTTCAAATGCAAATTCTTTGGAAAACTGTGGCAGGATTGTATTGCAGAATTATGTGGGAAGATAATGAAGCAGAGAGGAGGAGCAAGGAACTGAACTTAGGAAATAGAAGGCTTCTGTAGTAAATGTAAGATGTGACTTCATGAAAGCAATGTGAGGCTTGACCTTAAAATCTTCAAAGAATTGCTTTTTTTCTCTCTACTAACCATCTTTTCCTTTGTTTTGAACATGAGGCTGAATAAGTTCGCTTTTGACCACTGGCACTGGAACAGATACTTGGAATAGGAAATTTTTATCCACCCATCACTGTGCAGAGCCAGGTTTTACAGACCTCTCGTATCCTTCAGTGGTGTCTCTTTCCCACGCTGCAAAGGCATAACCTGCTTTCAGTCACTCATTGCTGAGTCAGGAAACTCATCTGACTGCACATTTCAATTGCCAGTTTGCAATTCCTAAACTGAAGAGAAATGTGGTTTGGCACATCGTCATAGAAGGACCTGGGTATCATGGTTGCAAGGTACACTTCTGCCGTGGAATGCAGAGCTTCCCAGCTCTGCTGCAGGGAACCTGAAGGGCTGAGAGACATTCAGGCCTCTTGCTATATCCCAGACTTCCTACTACAGACATGGGAGGTTGGGAGGTTCAGTCTATGAGTCTCTTAATTCCTCTTGCAAAAATTCACCATCGTTCTGCCAGGACTGAGGGTGAAACACATGCAGTTCTTCATCCTGGTTGCAACTTTGTTTATGTTTTGTTTAAATTAATAACTTTTCCTTTTTAAAAGTAATAACGAATATTTCACTTCTCACTCTGACAGAACTATTAATTTCTCCCTAGAAATTTGGCTTTTCTATCTTGAAGATACTCCACTTTTCAACAGTCCTTTCCTAACATTTGTCAAGTCAGTAATCCTTCCATGAACGGTAAGGTTTTTCATACATTTGGAATATAAACAAATCCCCTCATATTTTAACATTTAAGGGAGGTCACAGCTTCTGCCCTCCCAAGATGTCATTCACAAACTCCCATTGGAGTAGGATTTTTCAGTAAGGCCAGGATTTCACCTATGTCTGTGCTAGAACAAATTGATTCACAACCCTGAGGGGAGAATTAACTGCTTCTGCAAGTCATCAAATTGTTATAAAAAAAACCCCCAAAAACCCGGAAACTTATTATAAAGTCAGTGTGAAAAGATTCAGTCCCTGACACTTCTCTGTTTCTTGTGAGAACTTGCAGTATATTTAGCTCTTTGACAAGGTTATATATTACACCTAAAAAGAAAGAGGAAGAAAACACTCCACACTGCAGACAAAGCCTGGAATTATCTCTAATAGGTGAAAGGCAGCTGTGACCTCAGCTCAGTGCTGTGATGGAGAGCTGTGGAGTGACAGCTCCTTTCTGCACTCTTGGATACAATAAGACAGATGGAAGCAGAGTGTTATTCTCTTACTTCCCATTCTGCAGGAATCAGAGGGAGAGTCAAACTTGGTAAAAGCAGAATGAGATGCTTTCAATGTACTTTCAAGTAACTTACAGCATTTGAAAGACTTGAGTTTCTGTGTTATCTGAGCACCATTGACAGGAAATGAGAAAAAGGGGAAAAGCTGTTACAAATGCTGGAGTTCACATATTTTTATTTTTTTGTGCTCAGCTAAAAGTTTGAGGATAGCTCTGTACACATTTTTTCCAGGGAGAAATGGAGGGAGGGGAAGAGCCAGCCAACCCTCAATACTGAAGATCCAGAAGCTGATTGCAGTAAAAATATACCAAATCCATCATCTTCTTTTAGCCCCTATTTCAGTGACCCTACAATGAGACCCCTTCCCACCTCTCCCAACCTTAAAATGCATTCTGTTTAAAGTCCTAACCAATAACTGTGATCAGTGGAACCGAGATGCCAAACAGGCTGGTCAAGCACACAGCCCAGCAGCCAAAACACACCATTTGGCTCTTTAAAGACCTGTGGCAATGCTAATAACATTTATAAGAGCTCAGGTAACGTGCTAATTACAAAGCCATGAAGTCAGTTTAGAACAAGTTATTATTTAAAGATCCGTAGATGTTAAAATCAGTGGAGAGAAAGTTTTGAGGGTTTAAATTTATTTTAAAGCAAAATTTAAAGTAAAAGGCCCTGAACTGCATCACTTTGATTAGACAGTACTTAGTTGCACACACAGCACTTGGCTAAAGTGGCACCTCTCCTGTGGGCTGGTTTATGAGCCCTCTGTAGTTTAAATCCTTTGGTCTTGAAGCTCTTACCTGGAGTTTGAATCAATTCAGTTCCTGCTGTAGACTTGGACAGTGTTCCCAGGAAGTTTCTAGCAGGTTTTGAAACCTAGAGCAGATGTCCCCTTCCTCTAATAAGACATTTTGATTTTAAGTGGTCATAGCAACAAAATGCCCTCTCTGGCCTTTTTGCAGGATACCTCGATAGGAAAAGCATTTTAATTAAGAAAATATACTAATTAGCTACCACCTGAAGTGACGATAAGAGTTTTACTTCATTAGCAAGGCTGGGTGTGTTGGAGAAACTCACCTGGCAACAAGGGGACTCATTTTTCAGGCTATTTTCAGTATTTCTCTTCCTGCAGGGGGAAAGCAATCTTAATTAAAACCTGTGAAAAGCAGGGCATTTTTAGCTGTTAATTTACAGAAGTTTCAATAAGTCTAAAGAGGAAAAGGCACCTTTTGGCAAATGGTGCATATAGATGTCTGCCAGCAAGCCTGCACTTAGCAACAGGAGCTTTTTTTATAAACCTGAGAGGCTGTTGTACTGCTGGAACTGCAGGGTTCTTCTGAGCTGAAGCCTGGGGTCAGTGGTGTTCATGAGCGTGTGTCCCCTGACCCAGACAGGGCCTTTAAACCCTTCCATCCCATACAATTTGCAATATACACTGTTTGTGTTCCTGTCAGGAATAATCTCTGCAGCTACAAACCAGAATTTCGTGGTCCCGTGTGCAGTGTGTGCATGTATCTCAGGGCTTTCCTGCTTAATTCCGGCATCTTTCTGCCTTTGCCCCCGGCTTTTTACTTTGTTTTGTTTATTTGCGGCCATTTTCAGAGACTCTTGGAAGATGGAGAGCAAAAAGGAAAGTTTGTTTTCAGTATTTAATGCTTGATTTGTGGCCTTTGCTCTTTCAGTCTCTTGTACTGACACAGGCAAACCCAGCCTCAGGCACCTCTCAAACACACACCATTCAGCTGCCGTGGCTCCAGGGAGCTCCAGTGCGGTGTGATCTCATTCGGGGTGATTCTTTCATGCCAATAGCTCCGTTTGGTGCTTGCTCCCAGATCAGCTTGAATTTTTTCACTTGTGTGGGTTTCAATGATTTGTGTTTGTGGGATTTCTCTTCCTCCCCCTTTCTGTCAATTAGAAAGACTCAGTCGTTCCTCCCCAGCCGAATGAGCCCATTCAGGTGCACGCTGGGGGTTTTGTGGCCCAGAGTTGCCATGTTTTGACAGGCCTGGCTGTGGGATTAGAAGGTCTGGCAGCCCTTTCAGGAGCCTTGTTAAGAAGCCTGATTGAAAATTTGCACTTTAAACATTGGCTTCCTTTTGCAGATAATGAGGGAGATACAGACAAGTGTTGATGCTAAAGGTGGGCAGTTAATGGAAGATTCCTGAACTGATAAAACTGAAGCTTTCTAGAGGAGCTCAGGATTGGCCAAGTCAGGTGGCCTTGATTTGGGTGCATTGCAGGTTTGGTGAGCCTCAAGATTTGACTGTAGGAGAACTAGAATTCCCCTATGTTCTGCCTTACTTAAACTAATTTCAAATCCTCTGAATTAATAATTTTCTAATAGGACATAGTGATGTTCTTGTTGATGTACATCTGACACAACCCTTTCCTTTTCCTCTTTTCATCAGTATTACTTTAAAATGAATAAAAAAAATAAAATTGGAAGCAGCTTAGATGTCTGGAAGAAACATAAATAGGAACATCCTTATTATGTGGGTGACAACTGAGTCAGATTATTTTGGCAATGCTATTTATAGTAAAACTCTTCTCCTTAAAATTGAACAATTAATGTAAACACTTCAAAGTGCTGGCCTGAAATGTTCTCTCTATTTAAAGAAGGAAAATTGTTGTGTTTTTTTTTTAAGCATCAGTCAAATGAAGCCAGATGCACAGGCACTGCAGAAAAAACAGTGCTGACATTTCTGTGTGCATTCTGTCTTCAACAAATATCTACCAGAGCCAAGCAGTGTGGCATTTTGGCCCCTAGCCAGCCAATCCTCAATACTTTAAAATCAAGCCATGTACACGTTGCCTGACAGCAGTGGCACAGAGCAACTTCTTCATGGTTCCTATTGAGGGCGCTTACATGGTATTTACTGTAAATGCCCAATCTGACTAGGTTATAGAGTTCTTTTTGCTTCCAGAAATGTGTTGATGGTTAAACTTCATCACTGCTCTGTGTTTGAGGGTGATGTAAAAGTATTGTTCTATACATTCATCTCAATTTGTAGCACAGCAATTGTGAAGAGTGCTCTGAAGTATCCAATAGTTAATGTTGTTAACATGCAAGTTGTTGTCTTTCTCTTTAAGGTATCTCAAAGAAGATGGTAAGCTAGTAGGCTTTTCCCATTCTCCTTCATTCCTGAGACATGATTCCACGCACACATGCTTTTCCTTGTTTAGAGAAACAGGACTGCCTGCTGCAGCCTGCCTCCCTCTCAGCTGTGCCTCAGGTCTGTAGTTTAGGCATGAGCCTGAAGAGTTGGTTGTTTCTGAGTGGGATGTGCCAAACCCCAAAGCAGTGACAGCACACACATGTCACAGGCAGCTGTGCCTATTAAGTCTCCAAGCAGCCCCATTCTAAGACACTATTCACTATGATGTCCTTGGAACTTACCAAAGCATTCACAATAACTAAAATACCTTGGAATGATACATGTCAATGATTCTTGGAAGGGCAGAGTCTGTACTTGGCTAAGTAGGCAAATACTGTGCCACTTTCCTTCCTTCAAAGGAAGTTGTTATGTACATCCTCATTGCTTAAGAATAAATAATAATTTTGAATAATTACCTAGGTATTGTAGACAGGACTGGTTAGGTGATACACTGTGCCCTTAAATTAGGTGTTTTCACTTACCAGGCAATTGAAAGCTTTTACAGGAATAAAATACAAAGCTAGTTTGAAAAAAGCAAGTCTCTGAATTTGCTTAGTCTCCACATGAATAATTTTGTTTCACTGAAAATAATACAGCTTTGCTGGAAGCTCCTGTTGGAATTTAGGAGAATATTAGCATAAATTGTTTGAATAATATCCCCTGCTCTTAACCTTATTTCTTCTCTCTGTTTTCACCATTTCCATATCTTAGCATAAACCCTTGTGAGCACAATTTTTCACTATTTTAAGTGAAGCAAGGTTTATGAGGCAGGTTAATATCTTTTATTTGCCTAACTGATACAGTTAGGGGAAGATCAGACAGACTTTTTTGGGCATACAATTCCTCAGATCATTGGAGATGGTCTTCAGTTCCGGAAATCTTGTTTGTTTTCTTCTAAATATGTCCGTCTAATAAAAAGATATTAAATCTCCCTACATACCTTCTTTGTTTAGATCCTTAGACTTTAACAGCATTATTATTTTAATACATCATAATTGTATATGAATAATACATTCTAGACAAATTATCCTCAGTTTTCTTGTAGAACATGTTGTCTGGAAGGCAGAGAAAGTGCAAACTATTCTAATTTATTCTTCCTCAGTGGAAAAGCAATGCTATGTGCTACCTAGATTCTTACCCAACTCTTTTCTCTGGCTAATGAGCAGCCTGTTTTCTTTAGCTGTGGGAGGTCTTCATAACTTAAATAAAATTTAAGTATCCATCTAGAAATATCCCGGGGGTGCCTTATGATTCTCCAGTTGGCCCAAACGGGAATATTTTATCTCATATCTCGTAAGATTTTATGTCATACTGTGTCACGAACCAAAACCCTGTCCACAATCAGCAGAGATAGGTTAAAGCTGCAGGTGGCATTGTTTCCAAATGTATTTTTGTTCAGAGTATTCTTAAAATTTCAACTAATGATTGTGAACAACAGTCAAAGGTAGTGTGCAGGAAGATTCCAAAAATGTCCAGTGCTTCTCAACTAAAGGGTGGCCAGAGGCAAACCTTACTTGTCTCCACTGACACAGAGTTGTGGCTTAGGGTCTCTTGTCTCTTCCTGAGAACCACGACCTGAAGGAAATTAGAAGCTACTGCATATTATTGCTAAGAGAAAAATTCAAAGATAAATAATATTGCTAAGTTTGTAACTGGGCTGTGGTTATAAAGTAATTATATATAAAAAAGATTAAGAGCATATACATCTTTAAAGTGAGCTTTTCTTCTCGTTGCACATACCTGCTGGAAGTACATCCATGGTATAAGCAAAGTGGAATTCATTTTGTAGGAAACTGAGAACTACTTCATCTGAAAGGGGTAGCACCTTATCACCTGAAACTGAGCACTGCTGGTGACAACATCATTGTGAGCTGACACTGGTGAAGGTGTTTGTGTGGGAACAAGAGCGGAAAGGGCCACTGCTGCTGAACGGAAAGGAGCTTCAGATCCTGTCTGAGATCCAAAATGCCAGAGACAGGAGTGGCCATCCAGCTGGGTGTCAGGGTTATCAGTAGGGGTGGCTAAAGTCTGCCTTTATCTTGTCTGGATGTGCCAGCCACGCACTTCTCCTCCAGCAGCAGTGCTGTGGTGCTTTACTGCAGTAAGACAAGGTTTGTAGGGAGAAGGTGTGTAATTTATTGACCTATATTGTCTGAAATCTCTTCCCCTGTGCTTTACATTGTCTTCCTTCCTACAGCATCCTAGCTTGGAAGCTCCTGATGTGAAAAAAAAAAAAAAGAAAAAATGGAATGGAGTGTGATGGCACAATAGAAAAAAAGGAAAGAAATTAATTTTACCATAATACTTGCAGTTACTGGAAGATTTAGATGAAAGTCATCCCCCAATACTCTCGCTCCCTGGTTTCAGAGGATTTATTGTAATTTCTAATACCCCTCCCCCAAAGAAAAAATATTAGTTGGAAAGTAGAATTCCTCTTCTGAGCAGGAAAGTGAAAGAAAAGCATAGTGTAGTTCAGAAAGTGTAGTTTAAAAACTGAAATTTTGTTTTGGGATAAATTGAAACGATATTTTCAGTCAGTCACATCCAAATGTCTAAACAAAGTCAGACAATACTGTCTGATTCAACTTTTAAAACTGCATTCAGTTACAAGAGGTTCTAATAATAATGTTTCAATACCGTAGTAGTAATCATAACCCACAAAATATTTTAACGTCATTTAAATATCAGATAACTGAACTTTTCTTAATGAAAAGTTTTAGTGATCTACCAATATGATTCATGACAAAACCTTGTAAAATTCCATTTTTTTTTTTAATTTACTCTCTTGTGGAAAATCTTTCTTTCTAGAAATTTGTCCACATCTATCTGCAATGAAATGGACTTCTGGCTCCAAGTGGTTTTGCAGCATGTGCTAGTGAAGTGTTTTAAGAGATATTTGGTTGGGGTTTTTTACATCTGGGAGGTTTGGGTAGATTCAGTTTAAAGCTTGGATAATACTGAAAACTTATGGGCTGATTTTCAAATAGTTTTGCATTCAGCAGATTATACTGGTTTGACATTAGTTGTGTTCAGTTTGGTTTTGGTTTTGACTGAGTCTGGTTTTAGATTAAACCTCTTTATTTCAGATGCCTGCTGCATACTCAGTGGTTAGGATGCATGTGAGCTTCCAGGAACATTTGACCCTAATCCAGCAATCCATGTAAGGATTTTTATAATTTTAGCATATGAGAAGTTCAGTTAAATTCTCAATGTTGTTCATATGGTTCAAGACATGGAAGCATTTAGAATTAAAACCAAGACCTTCGAGGAATAGAGAAAATGTGCTGATAACATTGGACTGAAACAAGGCAGATATTTGACCCTAATTTTATCCACTTCTTTCTACCATTTTCCCTGTTTTCAAGAGGTTTACTATGGTTCTATGAAGGTATATAGGTTGCTAGTTGTACCATCACTGTTCAAATAAGTGCAATGGTTTATATCCTGATGTCACCATGCTGACCTTTGATTTTGTCACAGAAGTACCCTAATCATGAAGTCTGAGTGTGGTTTTAATAAAGAGATTTGGTAGTTTTTTGTCTAAACAACACTTAGATTATTGGCTGTTGTAAAATGGGGCCATTTTAAAAGATTCTGCTTTTTGGAGTGACTGCTGAGTTGAAACTCTGATAGAGAGATTCATAAATGTGCTTTGCTGTATCTGCCCAAGTCCTTTGTGGTGGCAGCTTAAGGTAGAGTGAGCACCTGTCTCAGTGAGAGAGATTTGGTGTATTGTGGGTGAGCCCAGTTTGAATTGCCTTCCTCTCATTGCCTCAAACTTGCCATGGTAATTTTTCCTTATACTAAACCTAAAAGAAATAATGTGGTCATCTTGAGGGCAGAGAAAGTGTCATTAAAATAAACATAATTATGACAGAAACTGCATCAAAATTCAGTATGCCAGATCAGCTAGCTGCTAAATGTGTAGGAACTTCAGGACATTATGCATCCTTTAAGATAGAGAACAGGATTCTTTTTATTCAAGAAGATTCAACTGGTTGGACTGATTACTTTGCTGTAAGTAGAGTGATGTAATTGGGACAGGTTTTAAATGGACAGTGCCTGCTATTTGCAGGTTTGTAAGAACTGACTGCACTGTACAATCATTTTATATGGTGGCTGGCTGTATTAATTTGGTGAATCAGCTAGATGGTGATTCAGCTCAGGATCACTGCTAATCTAATGATTTTTATTGACTCCATTTCAATTTTGACCTTTACTTGTATCATCTAATTTAATTTTAGTAAAAGTTTACAGTAGAGAATTATAGCAATATATTAGATCTTAAGTTTTCTCCTTTTTCAGCGCTTAAAAAAGCCTGTGAAAAACAGACTGAAGAAGTTATTATTTCAACAGAGCAGATTGAATGAAAATTTGAGGTATCTAAAAAAATGAGGCAAAGAATGTGAGGGCCACATTGGTTATTGTCAAAGGATATATAGTGTGGTGTGTAACTGGGTTATCAGATCAGGGACTCACTGTCCGAATCTAATGTGGTAGAAAATGCCTTCTGTGGCCACAGAGCTAAATCAGAAGTGCTTAGGCTGTTATGAATTTATGGGGGTTTTGGAAGGATGTAAATCAGGTTTAAAAAACTTATTTCTAACTGTAATTACTTCATAAAACTGAATTATATAGTGCTGCACCTAGGCAACAATGCCAAACTAACAGGGCAGAATAAACATGCAAAAAGAGAATGACACATAAGAGATAAGTAGTAATTTGTTTGGAGACTTTGTTTCATGATTCTGTAACATATTTATCGGGGAAAAAGCAGAGGGATTTCAAAGCAGCTATTCTGGGCACTCCTCCAGAATTAAGTGCAGCTGTTTATGCCTTAAAGTCAATTATTTTTCTTGTTTGTGCTCTAATCATTCATTATTTGTAGATGCCACAAAACAGTCCGTGAAGAGCTGACATAACAAACATTATTCCCTGTAGATTTTTTTTAAATATTTATTGTATGCTTAAAGTTTGTATGAGGTAGTTCTGTGAACTCAGCAGTACTGAAGGTGGAGAGGGCAGCAATGTGTGAATTTAAAGCCTTTTAGCACTATTAAATATCAAAGTCTTATTTATTTTTAAAACCACTTGGTTAAGGTTTTCCCTTTTCTTCTGGCACATTGTTACTGTTGGGATAAATCTATTAACTATGGGCTGAGTCAGTGTGAATCTATTGCACTGTGAACTATTTCAGGTTAATATTTCAAAGAGGGATTTATCTCTGTCACTGTAATGGTACAAATACCTTTGTCCATCTGATGCCAGCTCGTCTGCTGCTGGATCCTCACCTTGAGAATTTCAGTAGTGGCTTAGTTATTAATAGAGGGCAGATATGATCCTGAGCTATGATGAAAGAGTTTCCATGAAAAATGCTCACAGCAATCATTATGGTTTTCAATTTAGTATTGTGAGTTTTGGGTAGCCTGAGTAAAAGCCCAAGTCATCCACATTTTTTAAGAGATTAATCTCTTCTTAAGCAAGTTGTGTTAGACTTGCTACCTGAAATATGTATAAAAATGGCTCACAGAGGTTCCTGTGGGTCCCTCCCAGTTAAATAGAATGTACCAGACAAAAAACATTTTGGGTGCCACTAGATGCCACACAGGTCTATAATACAGCAGTACCTCTCTCTTCAATAATTAGAACTGGTATATCAAACTCTCCACATAGGATCTTGTAGGACTGGCTGGCTGAATGATGGACATCATGGAAGTTCTCTGTTTTGTGTCCTGCTGCCTCTAGTTCTGTACAAGCAAGGAGAAACAGGGGGAATAAGCAGTCTAGTTATGTTGTGCCTGTTAAAATTTACCACTCTGTACAAGAAGAGAGAAGAAATACACAGGCACAAGGGCCAGAGCCACTAGTGGGACAAGAACAGCAGTGCCACTGTGCAAGGAAAGAGGAGGGGATAGTACAAGAATAAAACAAAACAAAAATAATCATGGGGAGAGAAAGGAAAGATGTCCAGTAATAGAGAAACGTGTAAGAGAACAAGTGGGACAGCAGGGAAAGACCTACAAAAGAACTGTTTTCTACTTGACTGCCCTTATTTTGGATGCAGACAGCTTTCCTGCAGTAAGGCCCTGGCATTTAGAAATAGAGTTCAATAGGACTTAAAGGCAGCTTGTATTTGAAAAGCTTTATTATGAGCCTAGTCCTTCTTTCCTATTCCAATTCTGATTATTCCAAAAGGGAGACTGATCTTGCTTTTCATTTGGGTGTGAGGCAAGCAGAAATTTTTACTGGAGTAATCAGTTCATCAGGAGAACTGAAGGCACCTAATTCAACTTGTATTTTTCAATGTAAATCAGAGAAGATTCAGGTGGAATAAAATGAGTGTGAGAGAGCAATAAGAGCTCGAATCCATTGCCCTTGTAGAGGCAAAGAATGGGAGTGGTCTTGCCCGTGCATCTCTGCCAGTGTGTAAATGCAAGAGCCCTGCCTGTGGGGTGGAATAGATGGGCAGCCAGTGGCCAGATCTGGGTATTGTGGTTTTTTGGTTTTTGGGTTTTTCTGCTGTTTTTAGTCTCCTGATTCTGTTTTTAAGGAAAGGTTGGTGTTTGCTTTTGAAAGGGATAACAAAAGGCTAAATTCCCTGCAAAGAATAGTATGCTGAGACACACAATGACCTATCACAATGACTAACCCAGGATATGTAGCTCTAGTTCCCAGTGCAAACTGTGCATATCTTGGTCCTTTAGGCTGTGCTAGATAATATGATATCTAGGACATATGTCCAAGATGCATTATTTTGTATCTCTTACTATTAAAATAGATAAAAACAGAAAGTGTACCAAAATGGTAAATAAATGCAGATAGCATGTTTTCTGCAGTATATTCTGTTAGCAACCAGCATAATCAGCTTTGAAATAAGCTGTTGCACAGCAAATGTCCATGAGAATTTTCTTGCAGTTGAAACCAGCTTACTTATATATCGATTAAAATACTGTTTAAGGCATTTTAGGAAGGTGAGTATTTAGAGGGCAGTTTAATAATTTAACCATCCAGCTTGGTGCTCTCCATCTCTCACAAATTCCAAAAAAGAAATACTCATAAAATACAAGTTTAAGAAATGTCATTACAGCATTGACTAATATAAATTGCTTGATGCAGCAGTGTCACTCTAAGAATGAGTGATTGCACTGTAGACAAGTGTTTTCATGACTGCAAAAAGAGATGCTGGGGGCTGAAGCACCTGGGAAGTGATGGGTGGATTGAGTATTTAGACGCCAGCCTGAGTCTGGTCTCTACCCAGGGATCATAAATGATGTTGCCAGGTAAAGTGAAGTGTTACAATAGCACTTAACCTTTGCAGCCCATGGAAAGGATACAGTTTATTGTAATAATTCTCATTAAAAATGTGTTCCCACTTTCCTCCCACTATGAACATTATTGTGGGTGTGAAAATACAGCAAATTAGCACCAAATGAAATGTAATTCAGAGAAGAGTCTGTAGTGAGGACAGGGCTGCTATCTTCTCTCTACCTAAATTTCAATCTTGTTTTGATCCTGTAACTATGAAAATATCACCTTTCGTAAGTGCTAGTTTCATTTAAAAGGCACAGCTTTTTTGGGGAAAAAAAGCAACATACCAAACCAAACCAAAAAATAAAGCCCACAAAAAAGCCACTATCAAGTCATCCAGCTGTTTGGTTGAGTAGGTAGCTATGTTCATGAAGCAGAAATACTGATTTGGTTTTCTGACAAGTTGAAGCACAGAGACTGTAGATGTAATTCTATTTATGCTTTCGTTTCAAATGAAGTATAATCCAAATAACTTCTATTAATCAAATTCTGGCCTCAGTCCACTGAAACTGGACATATTCAGCAATGTGAGGAGAGCAATTACAGGCATATGCTACTGTAAGGGGAGAATTGGGCCAGTTACATCTGTAAAACTATAAAAAAAAAGTAAGAGTGATTTAAATCACATTCAGTGTGTAATGCAGTTTTCAACTAAGCTCATCCCATAGTTTCTTTACATACTCCAGGGGTCCCAAGCCCAGAAGATATTCAGAATGCCAGTCTTAACTCTGAATGTCTTTGATTTGGCTGGCAAGTGTCACAATGACCCGAACATCATTTAAGCTGAAAAGAGGGGGTTTTGTGTATGTTAGTCTCTTGTGACATTAATTCGTGCACTACACACAACATTCTAGATGTGAAGCAATTTATCTATTTTTATAGAGGTGGTAACATTAATTTTAATGTTAGCCTTTGGTATGACATAGACTTTGTCTTCATTATTCTGAAATATTGTTTGAAAAAAACCCTCACAAATCCATTTATGTTTTCAATTTGCTTTGAACTATTTTTCAACAGCTCAGGTCAAGACCTAATTTCTAGAGCAATCTTCAATGCATTTTTTTGTTCACCAGTGACTTCTACGTGATTAAGGAATCCATCAGGAAAATTCTCTTTTTACTCTCTCTGTAACATCTCTTTTCCCAACATCCAACTTGCAGCATTTTTATTTTTTTTTCTTTAGTGTGGGACCTGAAGTAAAATTTGAGGATGAGAAATGGATGCTATGCTTCGGAAATCGGTAAGTTCATTTCAACTAACTCCTTTGTAATTTTGCATTTTGTTACACAACATGATATTTCAATCTTATGCATGTGCAAAAACTCACTGAAGTATTTGCAATACAGTGTCTGCTGGAGTTCTAATAAAGCACTACTGTTTGCTTTCAAGCCTAAGAATCCTGCCAAAACTATTCAAGCTGGCAAACATCCAAGTGACCTGATTCACAAATTCATCTGTTCATAAATACACTTATTTAAAGAAATACTTTCATATATACATATGTATTTGTGTCTGCCTATGCACACATGCATATCTCAAACACAGAAGGCAATCACCTTCTTGAGGATTAAAACTGGATACCTCTGATATAAGGTTTCTGTGAGTAATGAAGTAACCAAGGTGTCTGAAACATTAGTCCTTGCTGGTGTGTGATGGAGAAGAATGTGTACACATGTTCAAAGCAGAGAGATTTAATTGGTGACTTGCCTTATGAGTAAATTCACAAAAATTCTTGTGTTGATAATGTGCTGTTTGTGATTGATTGTATAACGTATAAAGTCAAAATTGCCCTCCCAGATTTACCTTTGCAAATGTTATTATGCTGTAATTTCTTCAGTTGAAATAACTGTAAGGATACAAACTTTAGTTAGCAGTAAGTTCAGTAAAAGTGTTATAATATTATATAAAGCATTAAAATTTAGATTTTTCAATTGCATAAGTGTGGCAAAGTCTCTTACACTCCATAGCTGTAGTATCTGACTTATAGTGAAGTGCTCAATTTACATATATGCTGTATAGACATGTACATATATACACATACACTGCACTAACACAAGGCCTGAATAGTTCAGGTTATAGATGATCCCCTAAAAATTGACTATGCACTAATTTCAGCTCTCTTAAAACCATCACACGTGTTCTGTGCAAAGAAATATCACTGCCTGGGCATTACACAGGAATCAGCCTTTACAGACCAATTGCTGACTTGTTTGATGACATGAACAAGCAGGAGTTGTCATCTTTAATCTCTGACTTCCCACCCAATTAAAGAGAAAAGAGCAGACAGCAGTTTGAACTCAGATTGATGCCCCAGTCAGGGTAATTATGATTGCAAAAGATGCTTTCATGGGGTAGGACCCAGCACAAAGAGCTCAGGAGTCACAGAAATTTATTTGGGTGTTGGTTATCAAAGGTTAGGATGTGCCATCAAAAGAACACTTTTGGTAGTAGCAATGTTTCAGGAATCCAGGAATCATAATTACTTGTTAAAACAATTAATATATTTTGGACCCTACTTAGGAGGTTGTTAAATCCTTGTGGGAAAAGGCATGCCAGTTTTGGTCAAGGTGGTAGGCAAAGCAAGGAGGAAGCTGTGCTGCACACAGCCAGAAACAAGGCAGAACACTGCCTTAGGAATGATGGTGCTGTCTGAGACATCAGGGAGATTCTTCTTGACCCTCTCTTTTCCAAGCTTCAGGAGATTTTATATGTTTATGACTTCATGGTGTCAGAATAATTTTTAGCAGTCTTTTTCCCTTCCCTCTCTTTTGGAGCTCTTGTTACCCAAGTACTCTTCAGCTGACTTCCAGCACTTACATATCTCAGAGGGCTCGTGTTTCAACCAGTGCTCCCAGGCTGATACCTTCTCAAAACTGAGTATAATGCAAAGGAGATGGTACCAACACAGCACTTATCAAGGTTAAGATGAAAA
This sequence comes from Pipra filicauda, assembly GCF_003945595.2. Taxonomy (NCBI): domain Eukaryota; kingdom Metazoa; phylum Chordata; class Aves; order Passeriformes; family Pipridae; genus Pipra; species Pipra filicauda. The sequence continues at coordinate 2,399,363 of NW_024104976.1, read as the reverse complement.
ATCCCATTTTGGGATTTCTCTGAGAATACACCAGGTGGTGCCACGGATGTTTGCTGAGACAGTGTGTAATTACTTTTCTTGTTCTGCCAGAAAAGCTTAAAAAGGCCACATGAATTCTACTTTATCACTTGCCCCCTTCTTTTCACTCATGCTGCCTGCGACTCACTTGGACGCTGTTCTGGAAATGTCTCTGTGCTCAGTGGATGTGACCCCAATTACTCCTTCTTGTTTTTTCTCCTTCTGTTTCTCTCCCTAAATGCTACTGGCTTTTCTTCTTTACATTTACATTATGACTAAGAGAAATAGCCCCCTGCCCTTCCCAGTAACTCGATCCATGAATCTGCAGTTGGCCATCTGATATGAAACATTTTAAGCCATATTGAACTGCACTGTGTCCTGTTGCCTGTTAATAGAACTGAGTGGACAGGATTAAAAATAGATCTGCCTTTTAAAGCAACAGTAGTTTAATTTTAAATGAAAAAGTAGTTTCCATTGATTCTGCCCTTATCGTGCTGGAGCCTTCTGATTCTGTACATGTCTAAATTAATGCAGGCAAAAGGCTCTTTTGAATAGTAATGTGTTTCCCACAGTTGTTCCTTGCCCAGCTCATCTTTGGTTGTCATGAGGATCTTGTAGGGTCCCTGTCCAGCCCGTTGCTGCCCCTGCTCCTATGCAGTGAGATGTGAAATTGCAGTCTTGTGCACCAGGGGTGTGAATGGCTCGTGCTAAAGCAAGCACTGGTGCGTGTAATGGCCATGGCCATGGCCAGGACGCTTGCAGCAAATCACCCTATGCAGAAGGCATGGGAGAAGGTCATTAAAGGGGTGATACTTGGAGTGAAGTTACCATTTATGTGTAAAAAATATTTTGTCAGACTCAAGACTGCAGATGACTGTCATTTTCAAAATTATTCACCAGATGGAATGAAGGTCATGTTCATATCATTGATCACTTCTTGATTGATGGTCTAAATGATCAATTACATATATTTCACAGTATACTTGCATGCATCCAGCCAACTAACTCTTCCTCTAATCCAAATGTCATCTATAACAGACTGACCATATGCAGAATTTATTTAGGATAGAATTACCATCTCATTGCAAAGGTATCCAGTAAGCGCTGGTTTGGGATAGCTTACCTAAATGTTATAAGTTTCCAAATTGTTCTTCAGAAAGGTATTTAAGTTTCAAGATCACTAGAAGTTTCTGATAAATAGCACTCTGATAGCAAGAAAGATCTGAAAGGACAACTGCTAAAGGGCCGTTCTCTCAGCCTGTGGTCACAAACATTTAAGGATATTCCCCTATTTCTATCTCTCTCTGAAACTTTATATATTTTCAAAAAGTATTTCAGTTTGGAGAGAAAAAAAACCCAACCAACCAACCCCAAATCCTGCCTTTGATTTTTTAAGGCAACAATTTTGCTTAGTGGGTTGAGTCCTTTATAAAACTTCTGTGGAAGTCTTTTTGTATGGCAGGAGAACAGCAGTATAGTGTTTTTTCCTCCAGTCTTTTCTCTCTCACTCAATTTTACAACCTGTTATTTACCCTTTCTCTTATCCTTTCCCAACAATCTTTTCCAAATGGAGCTCATATCAAAGAAAGTTTACTTAGAAATCAAACCTTCAACTTCACAGACTCACGGAGGTTTTTAACTGTAGATTAAATGAGCTCAAACATCCCTAACAAGAAATACTTTGTAGTGGCACTTAAGCCTCATACACTATTCAGCTCGGTGATGAAGACTAAAATAAAGTTTTAAGCCACCTTTTATAAAACCAACCCTGTAACCAGGGCAAGATTCAGCCACGCTCAGGAGAAGGAGCATCTGGAACAGCTGCCTGCTACAGTAAACAGTGCAAATGAATGGGTCTTAGTCCCTTAGTGCATCCATGCATACTTGTAAAAATATAAGCTTATAAGCACATGTTGGCAGTAGAGAAAGAGAGGAGGTATTTCTGTGCTTAGAATTACATGTGTACATACTGTGAGTAGCACAGAGGAGATGTCTGTATGTATTGTGGCACCATATACTTTCCTTGGTATATCTGCTCACTTGGCTGACAGCACAGAGTGAATACAGGAGGAGTCTTAGGAAAGGGGATCTGACAACACATGAACAATGAAAAAGAAGGAAGTAACTCTGAGGGTGACAGCAGTGTCCTTGAGATAAACTGCAGGTGAGATGATAGTGTTTGAATGTCATGCTTAATGAAAATAGATATGATATACATGATATACTTTAACAGGAAGTACAGAAGTTTGTTTAGAGAGGCAAAGAGAATAGGAACTGAATTTTTTGTCTCCTATGCTGCTGGTATCCTCCTCAGATCACACAACAAACTAGTTCTTCAAGGAGCATTCGTTTTCAACACAAGTCCTAGAGCTCACCTGTCTCCAGGCAGTCTCAGTCACAACACACCAAGAAATGACAGTCATCAATCTCTGGGACAGGTCTGTTAACGTGGAGCAGAAAACTGAGTTCAAAAGAGCACCAAATAATGAAACCCCCTCTCCAGGGTGAGCTGTGCTGCTGCAGCCATTGAATGGCTATGTCACATTCCCTACCATGCACCAGCCTCCAGGAAACTCAAACAATACAATGGAGTGTTATCCAGGGTTCTAAGCTCTTAAAGTGTTCAGCAGGGCCATGGAGCCAAGGCAGTGGCTTCTGTAGCATGTGTGTGACAGAGATGCTCTTTCCTCAGTTTGGGCAGAAGAGGCCAGGTACAGGGTATCCAGAAGAATGTTGCAAGTACTTTCCCCCAGATTTTGTCTTTATTTGCACACGTGATGTGCCTGTTTCAAAGGATTATTCTGAATTTCTGAGTCAGTTTCTAGTCAAAGGCAGTTGACTTCCCTCCTTTAACACAGTATAACAAAGTGAGATACAACAGCTTCATCCAGAGAGAGATCAAATTGACAGAACATGCCACCTGGGATTGCCTAGGGGAAAGTGAGAAGTTAGTGACCCTGTAACTACAGGAGGCTGCGAAAAAACCCAAGTAGAGACCTCTAATATGAAAGGAGCACAATGTGAAGGACCTCAGGTGCAGTGTGACCTCAGTCTCTGCATGCAGACGTTGTGTGCGCTCACAGTAGCAGCAGAGACATTGCCACTGCCTGTACACAGGAGGGACTCTCTGGAAATGTGACCTTTTGTGGCTCATCACAGGAATGTGACTCAGAGATACTGCTGCAGTTATACAGACTCATCGTTCCTTCTTTTGTGAGTTTTCTTATCATCTTATATGATCTCTTTTTGGTATTTTCAGTGGATTCTCTGCTTACAAAGCCAATGGAGGAAAGAAGAAAACCTTCCTATTGCACATACACTGGCATGTAGATAAAGCCCCACATTCTTCAATCAGATTTTTAAAATTGGAATTTTGCTGCTGTTATAGTTTAGCCTCAGGCTGGTAATTTGGTGCTTGCTTCAGTCACTGGGGTCCCTAATTGGAAAATGTACAGAACAGAAAAGAGTCAGGAGGGGAGGGGTGGAAGTGGATCACATTTATACCAAATAACCAAGTCCCCCGGCACACAAATTCAACCAAACTTTAAATATCCATTTATTCCCCTGAAGAGAAACAAAGACATTAGGCTCCAACGACAAGAGTCTCTAGAAAAGCATAAAATCTAATAACACTGACTTTCCATCCAACCTCTCATACTCGTATCAGAGGAAAACGTCCCTTGCTAAATACAAAGAAAGTTCAGTTTGGCAGGATTATTTATTTTCTTTTTAACAGTGCCATTTCCACACATATGAGTATACTTATTCTAACTGTACACATAACTACACAGATGATACATCACTGGTATAATTCACATTATTCACAGAGGCTCAGTGTAAAAACTAAAGAATTTTCTCAATTTTGGGCCAGTTTTCAACACTGAAAATGAGCCACACCAGTTCTACCTACAAACTTTTTCTCTTGATGTGACTGGGAATGTAGGTGAATGTTGCTAGGCTCCGAACCTCTTTGGACATCATTAGAAGTCTGTAAGGTTTCCTTTCCATCTGTGAGAGCTTTCTTGTGGAATAATACACCCTTAGGAGCCCAGCATTATGTGAACAAAACTTCTGGGATGCAGGGAGTGAGGGGAATCCTGCATCAGTGGTCTCTCACATTGTGCCCTTCAGGTGAGAACTTCTCTGTGGGCTACTTAAGAAGCTGCAGGCAGCATCTTTGGAGACCTGCTTTGTTGTTGATGTTATTTTGGTCCTGAATTCCTCACCTTCCCAAATTGATGAGTGTTGCCGTGGTGCAGGAGCTGTGTCTCTGTGGGTATATATATGTAGATGATACCCCGTGTCTGCTTTAGCAAGGGGGGAAATTTGTCCCACAGTATTCACCAGCGTAGGTTTAATAAAATATGTTAGTGTAGAAAATGAGATTTTTATAATATATCATCGTAAGCAGATGGCTTTGGAATCCAAGTCTGTTGTGGTTTTTGTTGTATGTGTAAATTCACTTAGAAACTTATATTAATTGAAAGGAACGCTTTTACTGAACCAGGACTTATTGACCACTTTGCAAAAATGTGTACTCTACAAAGTTTAAATTACATAATTGTTCAAGGAGGACTAGTACCTCCTGTGGCATCTTCAGTTAAAGGAAAGAGATTGTTGCATTAATCAGGACTTCTGAGGATGCTGATAACGATAATTCTTTTCTAATGTATTGATATAACTCTCAATTGTTTCATATTAAACTGAGAAAACGGGAAGAGTTAGAAGATGGTACATGTTTTAATAGAAGCAATAATTCTACTTGAAGGGTTGTCTGGATGCTGTGCTGGGGAAATGAAACCAATAGGTCTCATTTTACTGAAGGTAGCTGTATAGGAAGAAAAGGTCATAATCCTGGGCCTAATTCAGTTACTGATTTAAAGTTGATGCTAGTATTTTTCAATTTATTTTATGAATTTAAAATGGGATTGAACATATAAATGTAATAATTACTGCAAACTGCAAAAGATTTGTTTGGACCATATTCTATAAGCTTATTAGCCTGCATTACTCAGCCCCTTCTGCTGTCCCCTGTGACGTCAGTTCACACCAGGTATAGGTCCAGCTCAATATTTCTTTCCTGCTGATGATTATTTCGAGACAATGGGCTGTTAGCTATTATGGGCTACTCAGCCATTTAACACACACAGCATTCAGACCCAGAAGTCTTGCTAAGTGAGTAGTAACAAGTAACTGCCTTTGAATTTTCATGAGCTGAGAATGGGGTCAGATTCTCATTTAGTCTGAGGCACCTTCAGATCTGTGGCATTATAAAGCAGCCTTATTGTGGATATAAAGTAACCCGTGCCTTCTGAAGAACGACACCACGTGACTCCTCATAGCTCTTTCATTTTCCATAAGCACTTTGCAGTCTGAGCCCATTTTCCTTTACATTGTTTCCTTTTGGGAAGTCTGAGTGGTGCAATCCCTAGCACAGGCCTGTGGCTGGTGGACCCCCGAACCTTGAGGAAAGTGATCCCTGCCAAAGCTCATTAGCACTGTCTGTCAGTGAGAACTGTGTCATCAGCTTGTCATTGTTCTTACAAGATCTGGACCTATTTTAGTGCTGTGCCAACTAGCGATGATGTTTAATAAATAATACATTATTGGATAAACTGCTAGTTGAGGAGATGTTTACAGCTTTTAATTAGTGTCTTCCAGTATTCTCCCCCTAATTAAAAAGGAGTCCAGAGCTTGATTACCATTTATAGAAGATAAGAATTGAAAATACTGTAAAATCCTCAAACTGTCATTATTTTCATGCAACTAAAAATCTTTCCAGCTTAGAAAATTTGAAGTCGTAGGTGTATAAAATCATCACAACCAATAACTGGAATGTTTTTGACTGACTGTAAGGTGACAGATGACAATGCCCTACTCTCTGGTTCTGAAATATTTCTCTATTCTTGTTGTTAGACCAACATGCTATATAGAACAATCTGAAAGGTGTATTAATAGGATTAATATACCTGGCATGGTGTATATACTTCCTTAAAGAAATTCTCCCTCTCCACTACTTCTGGAGTAGTTGGATGCTGTTGCATCCCTTTCTCCAGTTACAAGGCAGTGTGGTCTGATTATTTTTCACGAGAACAGAACTCAAGAACGCTTGACTTCGAATTCCTTGTCTATTCTTAGTCCATTCCGAGTCCTTGGAAAAACTCAGTTACCTTTGTTTTACTTCAGAAAAAGCAAGAATAACTAATTAGCTCAATTCACAAGGCTTTGCAAAAATTACTAGTCTTTAAAAAAATAAATTTCCTAGATAATAGAAGTACTAAATGTTCTATAGTAGCACCTGCAACAATGCTATAAGCTTGTGTAGAAAAATAAAAGTGTAATCAGAACTTGTGTTTCCTAAAAACTGAATTTTTTTTTTCTTAAAATATATATTCCTATATGTTTATTTTGGACCACTTTCTCCCCCCATGATGTTTATTCTCTATGGGCACATACATTACTCTGTGGGTGTACCACCTACTTTCACAAGGTTTCTAGAAAACTCAAGTTGAAAAAAAAAAAATAGTGCTACCACTGCCTTTTCTGTATCTCTTTCTCTGACTGAACAGAGGACTTCATTCTTCTGGAATATTAGTCTACTCAATTGCATAAGCATCAAAATGAAATGAATACTTGCAAAGGTCAAGTTACAGTATATGGCAGGAAAAACATGCCAAAAACAATTAAAATTACTAGGGCTGTATAAGAAAGTCCCACACAGCACATATTGCTCACAGGTGCTCCACGTGAAGTCCAATCCAATAAATGTCAGTCCAGTCATTTACACTAGGAGAGTGCCAGTCATGTAAAAAGAAACAGAAGAACAGATGCTTTATGAGAAACAAACCCAATACAAATAAACTCAAAACTGATTATAAAAAAATCACACTAAACAAGTATTAAAATGCATGTGAACTGCATTTGGGATTCTGTGAATGTTTTTCTATAACTGGGATTCAGTGACTGGTTTGTAAAACAAGAGGCAAATAATTTTTAGTGCTTTCAAAGTCTTTTGAAGCCTTTCCTCTGCAATTCTGTTTATGTTTTTAATTTTATTTTAATTGTTCTGGCTTTCTCTCCATGTTGTTTAAACTTTGGTTTTCAAAAGGCCAAAATGTTCACAAAAGTGTGGTGTAGTTTAAGAATTTAATCTGGGGGGGGGGGCTTTGTTTTTCTTTAAGTGCTGAGGAGTAAAGGTTTGACTTTATCATGCATTTCAAAAAGTCTACACACCCGTGACTTTTTGGGAACTAGGGCTGGCTCTAAAATCTGCTTTAAAAAGCAAGTTATGTGGGCTTAGTGTTTATTGTAAACATTTTATAGTTAAAGCTATTATCACTGACAAGAGAGAGCCAGGTTCAGCAGCTACCCACACTTTCCTTCCCTCTTGGCAAGAGTTGTCTCTGTGTGCCACAGTGAGAGCTGGAGAATCTAGCACAGGTTGAGAACTTGAGGACAAGACTGTTACATCCAACTTGAGTGGAGGAGTTTTTAACTGTTGGATAAACGTTTGTGGAATCAGATCTTTGTTTCTTTCTCTCTTTTTCTCTCTTTCTTTCTCTTTTTTTTCAATTTATGTTCTGTTTCCTATAAGCTAAAGATCTCATAAGAGGATATGGATTTTGCTCTGGTGATGTTTTCAGTAGTACGATTTAATGCAAGGCACACAGATATAAGCACTTAAATGGGCCCAGTCTGCAGTGCTCCCAGCCACTTCTGGCCTGCTGAGGTTTCTGAGAAACTAGAATCAAATGCAGCTGAGCTGAACAAATTTCTAAAGGAAAGTCAGATGTGGATTTCATTCTTTTTTTCTTCTATCCAAAATAAATGTAGACCTCAAGCTTGAAATTTTATACTCATAAAAAATAGTGCAGAACAAGCAGCAGTAAAACTCACCAGATAAATTGTCTCAACTCTGACCAGAGAGACCACCCTTTTGGAGAAAAAGCTAACTTGTGTTCCTTACTCATTTAATCCCATGATTTTCTGCTGAAAGGGTCGACAAGGGACTCATTCTCACAAGCAACTGGGCTGAAGCCACACATTCATTTCATATGTGACATGAACAGGTCTGTGATACTAACGATTTTCAGGCTTTATGAACTGGAGTTGGATCTGACCCTGTGACCCAGAGGTTAAAGGCTCCAAATTCAATTACTGAACCCCAGAAATACCAAGTCACTTTTGCTTAACCATTACACCAGCACTGATGAAAGCTGTAGTGAGCCATTGTATTCAGCCAGGTAGACCAGCAGCACGAAGACAAGTTGCTAGGATATGTCCCTTTCAGACAGCATGTTTCATTCCTACTCCTTTTCCAGACACAGTATTCATCTTTCTTCAGAAAGGAAGTTTTGAGTAGTGGAGAAGGATCCTGTGAACATAAAATCTACAGTCCCATCCTTGGCACAGTGCATATGTCAGGTATTTGAAAATACTGGGTGATTCCCAAGAGAAAGAGTGACTACTGCACATTGTTTATTCATGGCCTATCTACAACTGACATTTGATATTCAGGATTCAGGCTTAGCAGCTGGTTGATGCCACCTCTTGCCAGTCGTCTTTTTACTGGTGCTGCTGTTCTGTCACCACTGAGTGACACACATGCACACAGGAGAACAGTGGCTGACAAAATGTAACTGCACAGGGCAAGAACATGAACATCTGAGTCATCCCTGCTGCCCTTCTTCCTCATCCATGTGGCTGTTCATGTGGCTGTGTGATGGCAAAGGCTCAATTTATGGGCAAGGAAGACCTCAGTTGTAGGCAAGTTCTGTGACACTGAGCAAAGAGAGGCTTTGCTGGAAGTAGACTTTGACTCACAATTTGGGAATAGCACAGAGGGTTAAATAGGGAAAATCAGGTGAAACAAAGCACGACAGGAAAAAGTAGAAGCTGAACAACAGCAGAAGCAGTGAACCGAAAAATTACTTTGATCTGTTTGATGGAGATGTCAGAAGGAACTCGGGTTCAGCCATGTTTTGTACATAGTTAGGGCTCTTTTTGAGGATCTGCTATAGACTTGTTATGTTGTTATAATTTTTTTATTTTCTTGGAGGGAAACTAAAGTCCCATCAAATTTACTAATAAATGTTGACTGTTTTGGCTGGGAGGTAATATTGTGCAAATTCAGACTGGAGAGCCCAGGACTGGATGCAACACTCCAGATGAGGCCTCACCAGTGCCAAGCAGAGGCAAAGGATCATCTCCCTTGCCCTCCTGTCTGTGCTTTCCCAAATGCAGTCAGGACATGCTGTAACTTGCTGAGGGTTCTCTGCCCCATGGCCCAGGTCATTAATGAAGGTGTCAGACAATATTGATCTCTGGGAGTCTTGCTTCCAGCTGAACTTTCTTCAGCTGATCCACGAGCATCTGAGCCTGGTCGGTCAGTTTTCACTTGAAGTCACAGCATACTGGGATTGGAGAGGAATTGGTCAAGGGACTATTGGCTCGTGTTATCTCAGAGTTGAAGGTATTCAGAATGCAAAAGCTTTTTCTTTTTTTTTTTTTTTCAGGGAGGATCCTTTCTTTAACAAGATGACCTCCCAAGTAGACTATAAAACCAACAAATACTAAATTTCTGAGCTTCTCGGAGAAATGTCTAATAAATGTCATTCAATAGTTGTTGAGCACATTCTCTTTGCTGAGAGATACAATGTAAATATCAATAATTATAATTTTATACTGTTATAAATAATATTGTATTCATTTTTATTTTATAAAATATTTTAGTGTCTGTGCACACAAGAAAAAAATAATATGTGTTTACAATATTATTGACCATTATTCTGAATGAATTAAGATAAAGGTCTGTTCCTTTTTGGATGAAAATCCTTTGGCCAGTTCCTTATCTGAAAAAGTCTCATGAGAACTGCTACTAGTGAATATGTTGTATGAAAAGAAAGAAGGGCAAAGCAATGTTATGTAGGAAGATACACTACAAAGAGAAGAAGGGTAGATGTGATAAAAAGGCAATATTTAAAAGAACTTTTTAGGAAAGGAGGGTGATTTTTCTCCCTCTGAACAAAGGCAGAAGCAGCAAGCTCAGGAAACAAGCTCATTCACTGAATGAGCTCTGCTGCAATGGAAGTGTTTATTCCTACTGCCAGTGGACAGCCTCATTTGGCAGGTGAACACTCCCAGTGGCTAAATACTGCTGTATGTTCTCCATTCCTTCAAAACTCAGAACGACATGGACTGCAGGTAACTGGAATGTCAGATAACGTTAAAGGAACATCTTCCTAACTTACATCTTATTTATCTAAGTGCGAGGCTCAAATATTCTACTGTGTTCAGGTCTTTGGAGTTGATGCTGTTCTTCATGGGCATCACTTCACTTCATGTGCTCCATGATTGCATAGATCAAGACACAGAATCATAGAATCGTTTAGGTTGGAAAACACTTGTAAAGTCATCGAGTCCAACCGTTAACCCAGCACTGCCAACCCCCCACTAAATCATGTCCCCTGGTGCCACATCTACACATCTTTTAAATACTTCAGATTTTTGAAAGCTGATCATGGGCTCTCACAGCAGCAAAATTGCAGCAAGTGTAGACAGCACGTGTCAGAATGGAGTGCTTGCTGCGTGATAGGAAACACTGTTGTAAGCAAGTTAAATATATCTGAAATAAACTATCACGCTTTAGGAATTTCATTTTTGACTGTTTGGAGTGAATATTACACACAGAATAACCTATTTTTACTTAATGAATTGTGTTTTAAAAAATAGCACGCTGGTTTTTGAAGGGCTTTATTGTAAACAAACCAGAAAACAAAGCTTCATCTTCAATTAATTATGTTGTAGGCAAAAGTGGGACTAGATGTCCATTTGCAGAAGAGAAAGGGATAAGTTTCGTATATGGTGTCCATGTATATATTTTATACTGGGATTGATTTGAAACAAAACAATGGAAAAAAAAGAAATATATTTGTTTTAAAGAGTTAAATGAGGGTGGGGGCTAGAATGAGAGGTGAACATATCTGGTCTTGGATTCTTGTTTTGGGGGTTTAATGTCAGATACAGCCTAGAGACTCCTGGGGATTATACAAAAATTGAATTTTTGTGATGAAGGATTTTATGGCATTTCTGAAGTATGAAATGTTCTCAACCATTGCTGCAAGCTCAGGCAAGCTTAACATCAGCTCCTCAGCATGATTGGCTATTTCATTATGCAATAGAAAAGCAGTGGAATTTGCTTAAGATTTAAAAAGAAAGCTTCATATGCAAGGGGCAATTTACTAGGATTTAAATGTCTCTAAAGGAAAGATTTGATCGTGTATAGGAAAATATAGGCACATTTTCTCTATTACAATTTCTAACTCTTCACGTTATACACTGGAAATCTCAAGAGGAATATGTGCAGGATTTCATTCCAGAGAGGAGGTGTACACTGTAGGTTAGCATTTTAGGTTTTGCCCATGAGAAAGAGGGAAAAGAACAGTATTGCCTTCAGAAGGAATTGTGCTGGATTAATGACTTTAGTGTTCTTTCAAATGCTGGTGCAAATGGTGAAAATAGAAAATTATATTTATTTGTTAGATGCATTCTCTCGAAAGTGTAATATAGGAAAAAAAAACCAATACTGCCAGTGTTTGAATTTTTATCACCAAGTGCCAGCTCTTGTGCCTGTCTCCATTGCAATTTGCATGTTGTGGGGCAGTCCCAGTACCCAAGGCAAGTCAGGGGGTCACTGCTGTGCTTTGGGATAAAAGCACACTCTTGAACAATTAACAAATCCTCTTTCATGCCCAGAACTTTAAACAGGTAGCAGGCTTACACATAAATCTATCCCCCCTTTGATGTGAAATACCACCCACTGGATAGGTCAGCAATCCCAAACACATCTTGAGGGTTATGGACAAGAAAGATCGTTCTGTTTGATTAGATGCACACGGAGAAAGGGATGACCTGAGGTGGAAACTTAAATGTCTGCAGATAGGGGATCTTTCTGCAGATACTTGGTGATGCCAGATCCCTGGGTAGGGCAGGTGTCACCTGCAGGTATAGCTTTTAGAGGCATTGAATCCCTGTGAAATAAAGGTAGGGAAATTGTGAGATTAAGATGTGGAAACCAAGATTGAGATTGTCTCTTTTGTTAACATAAAAAAAATTATTTTAGGGGGGGGGAAGAGGAGAGTTTTTTGTATGAAATTGCACAGGATGATGGAAAAGGCTACATAATTAGCATAGAAGGCTCACTGAGAAATGAATCTGTACCTTTTTTTTTTTCCTTCTCCATCCTCTCCTCTTCTGTACACCTGGCTGATTAAAAAGGTTTCTTTTACTCTGTATGAACTGTGGGGTTTAAGGTTGTTAATTAAAACCAGTGTTTTGATGTTATTGCACAGGCTACTTAATCAATTAGCTGTGTTTGCAAAGCACTTTTAAGGACTAATTACGACCAAATAATAAGTGGATTTCTTTTATTAACCTTCAGAAATGGAGAATGCCAAGAGGAGAGGAGCCTTGTGTCAGGGCTCAGCAGGCAGTTTCTGATCCTCTCTTGCTCTGATTCAAGAGCACCAGCTCAGAGTCCTGACACAGCAGCAGGGTTTGTGTGAAGCAGGGCAGCTGCACACAGAGCAGCTGCTGGGCTTAGTGTTTGGAGGTGTGCTTTAATTTGTCTGTATGGACTTGGTTTGGGGAAGGTTGGATGGGGCAGCCTGTTCATATTCCTGGGACCATGTGGTTCAGGTATTTAAGGCTGTGGCTGGCAATGTGTCTGATTTGCTGCAGGATCAGCGCTGCACTAGGAGGCAGTGGAGAGAAGCTCACACATTGATAATGTTGCTCAAATGGACAAACTGGAGGATTCCTAGGAGCCAGCCAGTACACATTCCCTGCTCCTTCTACTCAACAGTGCTGTTCACCATCTGTAGTGGTGACAGACCATGGGAAGCAGATTTGAGAGGCTCCAGTTATGCTTCATTTTCCTTTCTGGGAAACAGCAATAAAGTTTCACAGTGCATTAAATGCAAAGTGATGGACATTGGAGAAGAAGGTGTTCTTTCACATACTGATATCAACCCTGCTGATGTCCAACAGGAATGATTTCTGAGCAGTCAGGCTCTTTAACCATTGAAAGAAGTGTTAGAAGCAGACATATAATAAGAGGAGTGGTGAAAATAATGGAGAAATGGCATGGCATTTTCTGGGTAAGAGAGAGAAAAAAGCCAGGAGATGTTATAGCCATGGTTGAATAATTATTTGACCTATCCATACTAAACTCATAGAGTTTCTTTCTTGAAAGGAAAGAAGTAGAAAGCTCCTAGGAATGTACATGCTGGGTGTCTTTGCAATGTAAAACATGCAACTGCAGATCATTTCAGATCTCCAAAGAGAAGGATGCTGTTATTGTCAGCAGTTTCACATTGTGGAGAGCATGTACCAAAGGAGATAGGTTCTTAAACACTTCCCTGAATAGAAATTAAGTCATTAAATTAAGGCTTAAAGATTCAATCCTGTCTTTGGTTGATGCAACAGCAAAAAGCTGAATATCTCTTATAGTCCTAAATAGTTGTGTTCTCTTCAGTGGGACTCTGAGAATTGCAGGACTGACTCCAAGCATGTTAGAGGTGCAGAATGAAGAGATTATAATTGTTGGTACCCTGTTATTCTGGTGTCATCCACAATGGCATGTAGCAAAGTGGGAGGTGTTGTTTCTTCAATATTGTTTGTGTAATTAAAAAAATATGAAATTGGGGATGATGCATTCACATTTCTGCTAAAATGTTATTTACATGCATAGATCTGTGTCTGTAGCTCAGGTTTTTAGTCCTAACGTGCAATTTTTTTTGTTTTTGTGAGAGTTAGTAGGAAGTTTAACGTGTCTTAGATGTATCTACTGTGCTTGTTAGCCTATTATCACTTTAAAGTGGTATCTTTCTAAGGCGTAAAGGAATAAAAGCATAAAAGAATATGAATAAAACCATATACCTTCTAGTAGAAGTTAAGGCCGTGTGCTTACATGTTGATACAATAAGGTTACTGAGGGACTAGTTACTAGTGCAAAAAGTTTTGCAGATAGGTAGTGGACGAGTTACTGTGAACTGTTACATCCCTTTGCACCATTCCAGCAGCACCAAAGGGCAAGTGACTTTGGAGAAACACCTGAGGTTAGAATTTGAATGCTTTTTTTTTCTTGATCCCTTAGACCTTTGAAGTCTTCAGCACAGTAAATACATACAGTTATTTCCAGATATCCAACTGGCATGCTATGGTTTTAAGCAGCAGTAATTTTGAGTAACTCTGCCCCTACTCTAACTTACCCTGTGGTCTAATTTTAGCAAATCATAATGAGATATGTAAACTGGGCAATTTACCTATGAAAAATTTTTATATATTTCAGTAATTCTACTGTTTCATGTGTGGAAGTGCTACTTAGTCCATGTCTATAACCCCCTGTTCTTCTATTCATTAACAATGGGCCTGTGGGTGTTGCCTTGTACATGAACATGAATGAACTCAATTTCTGTTAATGGATATCGTGTGTGCTAGGCAGTAACCACTTAGCAAAAATTGTTAGCTTGAAAAGTTGGTGTTTCTACCTGGATAAGCATACACCCACTACTTGTTTCATCTAATTGTCCTCTTAAAAAACTACAGACTCCCAGTTTCATGAAATCCATGCATGACAGAATTCAGCCTAAAACACCCTTTTACACACAGGTTACAAAGCCTTAGAGGAATACTCCCATTGACTACAGCACAGTGAATTGTGCTCATCTTGGATTTAAGTGCTGCTATTTATAAAAGTCTTGGCATTAGTTGCAGCCTTCCATTAAGACAGATGTAAAGCAAAATTAGATGAATGGATCAGAGAAGAGGTAAAGAGAGAGTCAGTCCCACAGACTTGTGAAAGGCTGGCTATGAGGAAAAGCACAAAAAACCCTTACACTGAAACTCAGCTGATTTGATCCCATCAATATGAACTTTGAGAGTCCATAAAAACAGGGTTGATATTTGATTTCCTTATGAATCAGTTTGCTTTGTCATGGTATCCTGCAATAGCTTTGCTGAGTGGAATTTTAAAATCCTCAGTGTCTTGGATCGGACTCACGTATTATTCAAGATTTTATACTGCCCTTGGAAAATGAGCATTTAGAACTCTCTTTTTTAATTTGGAAGGAAAATAGGGTTTATACATTATCAAGTGCTGGTCATCTTTTTTCCTCTTTTATTTTTTATCCTTATGGTGACAAAATGGTGACTTCTGACAGATATGTTCACATCAGCTTTTCTTTTCACTTTATAACTATGAAAATGGAGCCATAAAACTTAGAGTAGAAAAGGGATCTTCCCCTGAATCCTGTTGACTAGGGTTCAAATAACAAAAATGTTTCAAAGCCATGAATGCTTTTAATGAACAAAAACAAAAACAAAAAAAACCAAACAAACAAAAAAAAAAACACAAAAAAAAAACAAGTTGATTTCAACATTATGTTTGTAACAGACACCATTGTGGAACATGTCTCAACTGAGCATCATCCAATGGAAAAATATTTGTCAGGTTTTGCAACCTATTTCATGCCTTTGACCCTCCTCAGAAATGTTCTATAGTGTAAAGCAGTGTCAACTTGACTAACAATTAAATAAAGAACAGATGAGGTAAATAAATCAAATACTTTGAACACTCAGTATTGCCCCCCCTGCAGTCCATGTGGGCAGCATTCACCCTTCACCCTTTGAATTCAAATGCAATAGGAAGGAAGCCCGATGGCAAAAGCCTCATCCTGAGACCAAATGAATAAAGAGAGAATAGTTTGTAACAATTGTCTTATATCTAATCACTAGGCATTTTATTCAGGAAAGACAGGGAAAAAAAGTCCAGACACAAACAGACACATTGGAATATGATGTGGGTTTCTGAAAGACACTGAACTTAGTACTTCACTTGCATAGTACAGCAATTAAAGTTACATTTATGCTCAGAGAAAATTGTGATTCATGGTTGATGACCAGTGCTTACTATTAGACAGCACAGAATAACCAGGGCCATCTCCTAATACAAAAATCTGTAGGTAAACCCCATGCTCTTTGGCTGAAAAAAAAAGTTTGTTTTTTTATTCTAATGCAGTGCTTTTGAGGATAGTGCATAGTTGATTGTTTCTATCTGAAAACAGAAAGATATTTATTATAATTTAGAATTGCAGTTCCCTGGTTTTGGATTTCTTTTTCATGTACAAAGTAGCTTGGTAAGAAATATGAAACTTTGGATTCTGCTTTCCTTCTCATAGAAAGGCAAAGACCTACCTTGGGAAAAGATGAATTAATTGTTTACTTCATTGAACTCACTGGAAAGAATATGGTTTCTGATAAGCTTGTCTTTAGTGAAAACAGATTCTCAGTTACAATAGGTAGGAAAACTGGCACTGTCTTGTCATTTACAGCCCAGATGATTTCACTTTATCTGTTTCTTGTTTCTACTATGGTTTTATTAAAAATGTAAAGTTGCAAACTGCAGTTATTTCTGTTCCAACCTAACTAGCAGCATTAATAGCAGAGCCTCATTTACATGATCACTTGGTTACTGGCAATCTGTGCTTTGGAAAACTTGGACTCTGAACAGCACTAATTAACAGCAAAATGGAGCCGGAAATTAATTGGCATCAAACTAGGTGGAGATTAAACTGTCTTGCAGTCTAGTTCCTGACTCACAAATCTGTATGCACAGCAAATATTTCTCTTGTACCTAGATTAGAATAAGATTTCTACCTGCAGTGTGGATTTTTCCTATTTTTAATTTTTTATGAACTTTTTGCTAACTTTTTGGTATTTAGTAACCTTTAAACATTGCCATTAATATTTTATATATGTGATTAAACAGTATATTACAGTCACAACAAGAAAACTGGATGGAAACTATTTGCTCTTTTTTATTTCTTGAAGTTCTGCTGGGTGTTTATTTGGTTCCTGAATGTATGTTTGCATCACGTTCAAGGCAAAGAAAGAAGCTGGAAATACTGTGGTACTGTTTTGGGTGGAAGTCAGATCTATGAGATGGAGTTCAAACTAAAAAACTGTGAGCAATAACTGTTGATTATTTATCTAAAGGCAGTGAAGATTAATCTTTATTGTTTAGTGAGAACAACGATTTATCGTGGTAGTGGTACTACTTGGTTCAAACTATTTTCTTGAGACACTTAGGATCTTTTTTTCTCAATACTTTTGAGTTTCTCTATCTAAGTACAATTCAAAAATTAGTAAGAAATGGAACTATTGGGAAATTAGTTATAAATATGGCTAAATTAGTTATTAGTTATAAATACAGTCTAATACAATCTTGGTTTAAAATTTATATTATTTCCAGTGATTAAGCAGAATTTTAGTATTGCCTGGAGTGCTTCATTCATGGAGAATGACTGAGGAAGTAATTACAGTGAGCCACCTCTTTGACAGTGTCTGCAAATGCCAGATTGAAATTACATTTATATCCCAGAAATTTTAACCATTTTAGAAAGAAAAAAGAAAAAAAGCTATAGATTATGGGGAGAAAATACTACAAGCCAACACAGATGTTTATATAACTTTATTTATGTTGTAGGGTTTTTTTTATATAGTCATTCATGTATTAATTTACAAGAAATACCAATGTATTATCTCAATATATCAGGATATCAATATATTTCATCAGAGCCATTTGCTATAGCACAATCCTGCCTGTTGTAAGCAAGGAGCTGCTAATCTGGAGATTATTTTTAAAACTTTCCTCTTTTTTTTTAGTCCATCCCATCTTTATTAGAAAGCACACATCTCTTGAAGAGGAGTCTGCTTCTGGGCAGCAGCAGGGAGAAAGGGAATCAAGGTTATTGGAAACTAAAAGAAGCAATCCATGAAAATTCTGTAACTCTATCTTCCTCTGCTCAACTGAGCACTGTGAGGTACTCACTTTTCTTTTTTATCAGGGGCAGAGTTAGTACTGGTGCTGGCAAGACCCAACAGTAATCACCATTTATTTGAATATAGGGATTATTCAGGGTCTGAGAGCAGAGGGAAATTGGTATTGCCATGCTAGGTTGGTTTGGTGCAGACCCACTCTTGCTGAAGAAACAAATATTGCTTTATCTATTTAAACATAAGCAAGCAGTTTTGGATGTCTGTCTTGCCTTTACATCAGAAATATCCAACCTTATCCGTATGTGGGCAAAATGGATATTTAAAAAAAAGAGAAAACCTTCTGGGATGTTGAGTCATCCAGATTTGATGTGACTGATGAGATCACTCCTTCCCTCAGCACAAGAACTCTGCTCTCTTGCTGCATAAATGTTGGATGCAGCCAGGTACCGTAATGCAACAATGGGCTGTTAAATAAGGCACTCCTGGAAAGGTCATTTTTTTCCCAAATCACTGTGCTTTCACTGTGGAGAAAAATAATTATAATAAATACAGTGGCGATAAATTTGTTTTTATAACCCCTTGTCTTCAATCTAGAATAAATTAGTCATCATCATAACAGGCTACGATATTAAGATTTATGGTCTAACTTCATCCCCAGTGTTATTTCAGTGTTACACCAGCAGTGACTTTGATCTGAGTGTCTGCCCTGTGAGTTATAGAAGGTGGGGAGCCCCTCTCTCCCTTTCCATTATTGATGGCACTCTATTGCCTCCACCTAGAGAAAATCTGTCTTTTTACTGTGGCTGCTCTTATTCTTTCAGCCTTCTCTTCACTGTGCTTCTGAACTTAACCACTATGCCGTGTCATTTTGTCTTTAAGGTGAAGGCCCTGTGATAAAAAATTGATATCCCTCAGCTTTCTCTACCAGGTAGTTCAGAAGTAGAAGTTTGAGGTGCACTGCTGGACCATACATAGCTGAATTCTTCCTACCTGTCACCTGAAAGCACATCAGTAGACTCAGTCCTTCAGTGCTTGTTTGACAGAAATCTTTGTCCCCTTTTGTTGTATCAAAAATACCTTTTCACTGATTTTCAAGAGCAGAAGGCAGAAGAAAGGTGACCTCCTGCCTGAAAGCAAACTGCTTTGGACCAGTCAGGACTGCAGGTGTCTTTCTCTGTTTAGCCCTTGCTGTTACTCAGCACCTTGCACAAATCTTTCTACACACGTGCTCAGGAAAGTAGGGAGTGGTTCAGATCGTGTCATGCAAGGATCACCTGGTTTTTGATTCAAAATGAATTGTCCCTCACTGTATAATCTGCTGTTCTTAGTGGGGAAGAGGACTTTTATATTTCCACTGATTTCTTTTAAGTGCATCTGGTTAGAAAACAGTATTTCCTATGAACATTTTCAAGGACTGTTTTCTTTCTCCCTTTTTATATATTAAAAAAAATAATAGTAGTTTTTAACCATGTTTTTGTTTTTGATTTTAAATTGCAAAACTTCTTACAAAACAGAATTGTTATGAAGGTTTCCTTGTCGGCAAAGAGATTTGAATAGAAACATTCTAATACTCTGCATCTGAAGTATCTGCTTTAGCCTGAGTTGGTCTAGAGCTGAAGAGCAAAAGAGATGATAAGGCAAAATTGCATTTCTACTGTTGCTATCAATTACATAATCCTAGCTGTCAATTTTGAACAATGTAAAAGAACTTAAGGCAGTCTAACAGCTCTAAAAAAGAGAAATTTGGTAGTTAGGAATCCTGGGTGAAACTCTGCTCTGTAACAATGGTATAACCACTTTAAAGTCATTACAGTGAACTGCAGGAAAATTATTCCCTTTTAGATTTCCTAATCCTGGTATTACAGTAAATGTGGATATTACAGAACCATCTTAAATACTTCTTTTTTGCTTATATCCAGATTTTTAAAATACATCTCTCTCCTCAGCAAAGAATCAGTAGTGGTAAACACACTTTTAATAATTAATTTATGCTTACACCACATAAAAAATATTTATAGATTTAAAGGATTCTTTAACTTTGTGGACATACTAAGATAATTTATTTATTTCTTCCTTGGAAAACATAGGAAGGAGGAGCATTTTGGTTTCATAGTCTATTTAGACCATCCTTCTCTACATGCCCAAATTATCTCCAGCTGTGCATTTTGCTTAACATTTTCACTCCTTTCATAATTTTGGGGAACTTTTGCCACAGTCATTTAATATGTCAAACCAAATGTCGTGAGTGAGTTTTCTGCTTGCTACTTGGAGTGTGAGACATTCTGGCACAAGTTGCAGAAATGAACTTTAAAGTTCAGATTGTTTATTAGCTTTTTTTTTTCTTTTAAATGGAAGTGAAATAGCAAGATGTGGCTGTGAGAAAGAGACTCATTTGATCAAATTATCCTTCAACCAATGCTGGGCAAGAAGCAGACCCACAGATGAGAGTTACTGCTAATATGAATGTTAAGCCTATCACTGGAAGTGACACAGAAGAAAATCCGATGGGAAATAGACCTTAATGTACAGGACTGGAGTTAAGGTCTTTTAATTAAATTTAAAGATATTAATCCTCATGGGAAAGGATATAATTAGCTAATTTCTGACAACTATTTGACCTGCAGATGCTTGCATCAGCAGACAGAGGAGTGCATTGAGAAGAACTAGTAGATTGTAATTATGAGATTTTTGGGAACTATTAATAATTCATATGACATCTTGTTTACTAACTGCTGGGATAATAAGATAATAAACAAGTATGAGCATCTTATGTAATAATAAAAATGTGGTTTAAATTGATGGTCAGACTCTGGGGCTGGCTTGAGCAAAGCAGCTGCAAAATGTTCAGACCACTGTTACTGTCCTTATAAGTGGTATTAACTGTATTCCAAACAAGAAAGCAGCCAAATTTAGTATTACAAAGTAATGCAGTGAAGATATGTCTTCATTAATGTTAAGGAGACCCTGACTATAAGAATGTGGCCAATGCATGACTGTTTATGTCCCTTTTAACTTCAGTGAAGTTAAATCAAAAATGATTTTGACCCCTGAGCTTTGGACATTCGAATCAGTATTTGAGAACACATCTATGTTTTTTTCTGAACAAGCAAATTACTGAAGATATTATTTTTTGCCCAAATTGAGAGGTTAGTGTCAAACACACACATGGATGCAGTTAAGAGGTTGTTTTCAATTTCTGCCTGAGGGCCCAGACCAGCACGAATTATCTGTGCATGGACATAACTTCCATTTAATCTGAGCAAGAGCTGTGAAACAGGTAACTTTTCAGTTAGTTGACTCAGTCTTTATGAATTTGTACTACAGCAATTTTAGTGCCCATAAACTTAGGCTAAAGCAATAGGAAGACTAGTAGGAAGAATTAACTTAATACTATTGGCTTCTCTATGGCCAGACAGAGAACAAAACCAAACATTTATGAGTCTTTTCTGGGGGCTGAGAATTAGATATTTTGCTGGCAAAAGTGCTAAAGGTTGGAATACAAACAAGACCATAATCTAAATTTGAGAGTTACATTAGAATTGTAAAACATTAAAAATATTACCTATTTGTAATGCTGAAATGTTTTGTGAAACTTTCAAGTTAGGGGGTTTTTTTATGCCTGTCAGGTTTTGGTAAGAATATTTGCAAAAGAACAGTAAAAATTAAAGTGCACTCTAATATTCTCTATTCAGTGTTAACTTCTGAAATATTTTTCTGCATTAATTTTAACAGTTACTTTACAAAACCACTTAACAAAATCTTGGATGTCAGAAAATGATTAAATACTATTGATGTCATACCAGAGTTTCCCACAAATTGGTATTGGTTCTTGGTGTGGAACAGCCCACTTCATTCCCTTCCTGATACGGCATCCACCCACAGTGCTTTTCTTCTAAAGGGAACAAACAGCTGGAAAACACATGAATGTTATTCTGTTTAAAATTCAAGTTAAATTTAACCAGTTGCCTGTGCTCTCAGACAGCTTCAGATTGAGAAGCATAATGCTACAGTACAGAACTGATGCTGAGTTTGAGGAGAAATTTCAAAAGGGAAGAGGTGTTTATTTTTTAGTATTTGTAGTAGTTTTCTAATTTGCCCTGTAAAATAATGCCTAGCAGCTGCTGGCACAATGGTAATAAACATATATATCAAACATTGGGTTAATACACTTTAAAATGCTTTACAAATAGTAACACTCTGCTATTCAAAAAGTAGAGCCACAAAGAAGCTTAGTGTTTTAACATAGAACCCTAGAATGGTTTGTGTTGGAAGGGACCTTAAAGATAATTTAGTTCCAAGTCCCCTGCCATGAGCAGGGACACTTTCCACCAGACCAGGTGAAACCTCACCTAAAACCTCATTTCATATCTTAAATGTCACTGATCTCTTAATTGCTGTGCCCTTCTTGGCCACAACCATTTCTGGTCCAGCTGCACAATTTTGGCTTAGGCAAAATTCTGTGCTGTGTGGGATCTGCCAGCACACTCACACTGCAGCACCTGTGGCTTTGATGTGTAGGGACAAGAAAGGCTCTCCATGGAACTGTTCATCAGGACAGCAGAACTATGGGGGATGCAAGAAAAGCCAAGTGCACTGTATATTTTATACCCGAGGCTCACTCTAGAAGAGGTCTTTGTATCAGTGTCATTTTAGGGAAACGTCTCCTCTTTTTTTTCCATAGCTCATGGTGCAATGTGTGTACTAAACAGCACAGTGGACAGTTTTGGGGCAAGTGATTTTCTTCACCTCATACTCTACTTATAGGTCAGGATATTTGCCAGGGATTTGCCTTGATTTACCGAAGGCCTAAGAAAATCCAATAAATCTGAGCAATTCTTCAGTTGCCCTGGAATGGATACTACCCCTGGTGATTCCTAGAAGCCCTGTAAGTTAGGAACTGTATGTGTTAGAAGATTTGCTCAGGCCAGAAAACTTCCAAATAGCCAATGTATCTACTTGTAGTACTGGAGAATCAGAATGAAGAGAGAATACTGAGATAGAGCTAACTTCATTAACTCAGAAAAAAAAAAAAAACAAGCAAGAAACAAATTGATGCAGTATTTAAACCAGAAAATCACTATAATGACAAATGACAACCCTGTAGCCTGCAAAATCTGCTAATAAAGTGTCTGCTGTAGTTGTTATTAAAACTAAACTTATGATCTGTGATTATCTAACCGTTAAACATAAGTGGGGACTAAACTGGATACCTGTGTCAGATGATATTTCAGTGCTGTCTGGACCTAGAAAATTATTCATCAAATTTGATTTCTGATGCCCCCTTCTCTGAAGATTAGCCCCCTAAGGAGTTTACAGGCATATAGAAAGATTCCTTCCTCCCTCCCTTTGTGTCTTCTTTCTCTTCAGTAATTACACTGTAAGCTTTAAGTTTAATTTGTAGACCTTTAAAAATGGTTTATGTAGAATAGCTGTGCTGTGAGGAGGCAGAGTGCAGAGCAATTCTGCGTTGCCAGAGGAGCATCACTCCTACTTGTGTGTAATTATTCTTGTCCAGGGGAAATTTCCTGGACCTATAACAGCAGTAGTACAGGTCCCTCCATCAGTCAGGGTGTTTGAATACATGCACACTTGTGCCAGTGTTACATCAGGTAAAATAAAGTTAAGCAAAAGGCACATTTGACTGAGACAGTAGTTGGCACATGAGGCTTTCTTTTTGATTGATGTATGATACGTTTTTTGTTGTCAAGAAAATTGTTTGCACCATTTGACTAATGGGATGGCTGGTCTGTTTAGGAGAGAAAATAGACACATATGGCAATGGAAAAAAAGCTCTTATTTTTCTGGATTACTGCCCACATGCCAACAAAATGCTGCATATGTCTTCAGTTCCAACCTCAACTGGCTTCCACTGTAGCCAACAAGAATTGAAAATGGTGAAAGTGGTTATGGCAAGAACAGAGCCTCATTTACTGAGACCAGCAAGCTACATGAATACTGTGCATTTATTCCTGCTCTTAGAATGGGAAGAAGAAGTGAGATCAATATATGTTCTGTTAAATTTGTGCATGGCTCCACACCACTTGATTTCTTTTCAGAGACTACTGCCTTTTCCTCTCTTAGCAAATATCCTATTAGCCAAAAAGTCCAGAGCTGCCCCTCAGATGATGAGGCTGCAAACATAAAACCAAATCCCTCTTCCACCAATGTATGAAAAAGTGTCATATTAAGTACTAATTGCACAATGTGAAAGCACTTGCAAGTAACAGAATGGGTAGATTTTCTGCATAGCTCAGGGGTTTTCTGGTGTGCTTAATATAAGAAAACCCCTAACATTGGAGAATGGGTTTTTAAAATTCTTTTCCCCCCCTCCCCAAATCAGGCAAGAAATTCAGAAATTAGTAAATTTTGTTGCCTGCCTCAGTGGCAGTGCCAGCTCTTTGCTGCTCTCAGCCTTCTTTTAGTAGGGCGAACAAGAGACTGGAGAGGCTTCTCACCAAAATAGTTTTCTTCTGCTGTGGGCTTTTTTCTGCTGAGACCTGAGATGGGTTGACAGTGACTGGACAGCTAACCTAAGCAGCTCTGAGTGTGTAACTTGGAGGAGAAAGTATCTGCCTGCATTAAATTACACTCTCAAACCATTCAGATTTGTTCTTCAATTTCTGCATAAGAATCATCCAAATTACAGAGCAAAAGGTTTTGTGAATAATGTGCAAAGTACAACCAGCATTCCTTTAAAAAATCTAACAGTCAATAAAGTATTCATGCTCCCTGGAATGAAGTTGGGCCTCTATATATCATTGATTCTTTATTAATGATTTCATTTTAAATACTGCTATCCTGATTCACAAAGGAAGCATTTTCCATTTTCCATGTTAAATATCCACAGGGAGAATTTTCTGCTTATAGAAAAAGTAATTTCACAGATGACCACAATTGCTGAGGGCCACATTCAGAAAATGATCATCTCTTTCTCCCTTTCTCCAAAAGTTCCTGTCCTTGTTCATTAGCCATACACAGCAAGAGGTGAAGCAAGCTTTATGAAATGTTGTAATTGGGTATCTCCTGCTGATGCCACATTAATATGTCATTAGACTAATATCTTTTACTGACACACAGATATGGTTTTCAGAGCAGATCTGGAAACTTGACAGGCTGGATATTGTATTTTAAAGGAACAAAATGATTTATAAATTTTGTACTTAAGAATTTCTTAATTTGCAGGGTGCCTTAAAATCTGGCTGAGACAGACCCTACGGTGTTATCACATCACTATAGAGAGCAGGTTGCCAAAACCACATGTGGAGCTCTGGGCACAATGGTGGTAAGTGCAGCAGTCCAAGCAAAAATAGTGCAAAAATTTAATACTCCAAACCCTAGAAGTGAGTACCCCTATTCCCTGCAAGTGGGTCATCTACAAAGTGACTGCAACACACGCTGCGTGGGTATGGACATTCCTTACAGGAGGGCACACTGTCAGAGAAACTTCATTTTCTCCTTAAAGTCATCAGGCAGCAAGCACTCCTAACAAAGCCATCACCCAAAATTCAATTGCCTTGTGTTTGTCCATTTGCAGTCTTCCTACCAGTCTGATGTGAAAGTGGACCAGAGCTGTAGTATTGGAACTGTGACTGTGTTGGGTTTCTTCTAGCACAGGAATACTTGCTTCAAGACTTATATTAGTCAGAAATGGTCTCAGACCAGGCTCTTCAAGGTTTTTATGTATGTTGCTCATTTTTCACAAAAAAAAGCCTGAATGGAAAAATTGTTTAAGATAGATTTTTTCTTTTGTTGTTGGTTTTGTTTTTTTCTTTAGATGAATGGCAGATGGAGAACCTCTTTTCAAGTGCATTTGGAGCATGGACACTGTCCTGAAGAAAAGAAAGAAAACAGAGAGAAGTACAAAGAGAGCTTGAAGAGCCCTGTGCTCCCAAAGGGCTGCCTGCCCCTCCTTTTAGCAGCTTTTGAGGTGAGTTCTGTTTGAATGATTTTGGCATGTTTTTATGCTGAAGAGAAGAGCTATGTGTCGCTAAGCAACATTTAGCAGAGTGTAAGCACATGGAAGTTGCCTTTGGTACTTTACATAGCTGCGTCTCCTTTCATCCCAGATTCTGTTAGTAAGATAAAAGGTCCTTCTAGGAGTTGATACAGGATCAAGGTGTGTAGTGGGAATGGTATAGAGATCAGAAGCTGAGCTCTTTCAAAGCTAGATGGGCCATAGCGAAGACTACAAGCTAAACACAATATAAGACTCCATCACAAAACCATGTAAGTGTTCTCTCTCCTTTAAACTATAAACTGTCCTCCCTGTTGTGACTGGGGCACTGTTTAATTTCTTCAAGTGACAATGAGAATAAAAAAATCTATTTAAAGTGTTTAAGGGAGTGAATCTCACATTTCAAATAAATATGTTTTCATGAAGAGTAGACTAGGCTTGTTATGAGAAATTAATTGGGTGAACAGAAAACATATTGAAAACACAGGTACAAGCTCTGCCACTCATGAAATTTTATCCAGAGACCTGCAGCTTGAAAACATTAATATAATTTTAAATTTCTGTTCCAGATTGTCATGAAGTATAACGAGAATAGAGACTATTAGGAGAGGACTGGTGTCCAGTACAGCTGATCTCCCTACATTTTGTGCTCTAATGCAGTGCCTGTATCAGACAGGGTACCCCAAGGCTTGATGTAGTAGCCAGTCTGATTTGACATTAGAGAAATGTAAACCAGGAACAAACAAGTCCATTCTGGACAGAAGTCTTAAAAAATCCAGACCATAGAGTACCAAATTACTTTCTGAGTGTCAGGAGATGCTCTGTGAAGGCAAGATCCCAGCACTATTTGAGAGCAAGCAGAATGTCTTCATTCAGTTCTCTCACGTTCTGACATCCTTAAAGTTAAGGACCTTTTCAGACATGACACCTTTGTATTTCCTTAAACCTTTGCCTTTCTCTGGTGGCAGAAAGGTGAGAAGAGGCCCTGAGTGCTCTCAAGACAACTGTGTAGTAATAGTTTGGAGTTATTCCTGAATCTAAGTCACTAAGTCTAGCTTTAGACTTAATAGCAACACAAGGAAGCTTCTGAGAAATACTTTAGCCAGCTGTAAATCAAAGAAACCCTAATTACCCTTTGTAGTCTTAGGGAGCAGGGGAGTATAAGGATTATAGAATGGCTGCCTCCTAGTTATGACATGCTGTCCCATAGAAATCATAGTGTAAATGAACCTGAGGACCATAGCATAAGCTTTGATATGTCTTCATTCACCCTATATGAATCTAAAAAATCATGAGTGTGATTCAAATGATGAAGAGAACCAAAGCAATGAAATAACCAATGAGGGCAACTGCAACTAATAGTGCAGCAGATGTTTAACTGTTCAATATATGTGAAATACACTCAAACCTTACAAAATAGGCTTAACAAGTGTTTAAATTCAGGTAAATAATAAAACTGTGAAGACAGCATTTAGCCTTTTAAGCTTATCACTTCAGCGTGTGTTTATTGTGAAGTCTGTGTGTTAGGGCTTTTTTTTGTGACAAGGCTTGATATGAAAATCCAAGGCCCTTGAAAAGCTTTGAAAAAAATGGTTTCCAACATAACTGAAATGTAGCTGCAGATACTGTCGTTGCTTTTCCTTAGATTATAAACTCTCTGAGGCAGAGGGAGACTGTGTTGCTCTTTATAAAACACCTGCCACATATGTTATATTGTATATACTGGATACACGTATGTTGTATCCAGTTATATTCCTATGCTTTTTGGTTCTTTTAGAATAATAAATAATCTCAAACACGTAGCTCTTTAGAATTTGTCAATAGAAAAAGCAGTTAGTAAAATGTTTTCTTTTGCAATAATATGCATGATCCCTTTTCTATTTGGAGATGAGAATTTTATAGAAGTATCATTACATATTTACATGTGTGGATTTGCTTCTGTGGTCAAGATGAAAAGGCAAAAAAAAAATTTTGATTTTTCTTTCAAGCCCTTAATATGGCAGAAGATAACTATGTTCTTAAAATGCTAAAATATAATTCAAGTTGATTCCAAAAATAAAATTGGCCATTCCAGAGATACAAAGTTATGGTATGGAATGTCTTTCAGACAATTATCAAATATGTTAATTCCAGAGAGATGTTTGACCTGAATTTATATCTGTTGCCTGGATTAGGTTTCATTCATTATAAACTAGTTGAGGAACAATTAACTGATGTTGAAGGCATTCATTTCTTTCAGCTGTTTTTTAAATTTGGCTATTTTGGTCTATAGCATAATACATAAGAGGCAAACATTATTGCTTTTTAACATTTTGTGCAAATAAATTACAAAACTAATTGCTGGCTGCACTTTAATTGAGATGTCAAGTACAAACTTTTATTTTTGGAGGTTTATAAATCAGTTATACAAGCTCTCTCCAAACACAGTAAATTAATTAATTAATTAGCAGACATTGTCTTAGCTGACAAGCATGTTTGTTTGCATCTTTAATGATCTCAGGAGCCTTAATAATTTAACATTTTCTTTGTGCTTTGAGATCCTTGAAGGATAGACTTGATAAAGTGCAAAGTATTATTGATATTATCTTTAATTCATTCATTTTAACTATATGTGTCACGAGGGCTATTTCAGCCAGTTGTGTGTGCTAGATCCCATGATTAGCAAATGTCTCATGGAAATTATTAAAGATTCAGCTGAGATCTGGTGATCACTTCGAGAAGCAGAAGAGGTGGCAAGCATCCCTTTAAGGATGAACCACTGCCTCCTTGGAGGATTTAAGAATTGGAAGAAAGGATTTCAGTTATATATACCATAAACTTGAAAAGCCTGGTTAAAAACATGTTCATATAAATATATTTATCTATCCTTATAGATAGCTAGAAGACAAATATATCCATACACAGATGAAAACAACACACACACACATAAATAGGGTCCATCATTTAGTGGTCATATTGAATCATTGGATTAAACCACTTAAGAACATGCTGGTTTCATATCATAATTAAGCTGCTAAATACATCTCTTATTTACTTTTTCCTCTCCTCTGTCTCCAGCTGTTTTCCTGGACATACTGTTAGCCTTGGTCTGAGCTTGACATGATCCCTCTTGCAGCAGCGTGAGCTGGTTCGGGCTGCTGAAGGTGACAGGAAGCACTTTATTTTTGGAGAGCAAGATTCATTTTCTGCAGTTTTAGATACCTGAACCAGGCCACTGCGGGCCAGACAAGTACTAGAGCAGTCAGATGAACAGGAGAGGTGTGAAAGTAGACTAGTTTAGTTCCAATGTCATATTTTACTGTGTGTTGGGAATAGTCCCTCTATATTTGGTGGTGGGAGCCAGACCTTTCCAAAAAGTAGGGCAGTTTTAGGCTGGGTGCAAGTCCCCTTCTTTACTGACTACAGAGGAAGAATCAGGCAAAACCGCTTTTTTAACATTCAGTGCCTAAAGTTAGATCATTCTAATGTAGAATAAACAAAATTTTGCTTAAATAAAAAGTATGTATTTTCCTTGGATTTTTAGGATTTAAGTTAAAGAGAAATATGGCCATTTCTCTTGGGCTTTAAACCCAAAAATTGCATTTAAAATGTTCATCAAGTTTTCTTTGAAAGCTATTTAAACATCTGAAAAAAAAGGAAGATGTATTGTTATTTAGAGCTCCTTGGAAAAACTCCAAGCTTTAATTGCGCTTCACTTTCATTTCAGCAAGAATAAATCTGAATGAAAATGTCTCTGTCCTGTGGTGCTCTTTCATTCTCCATCTAAGTTCCTGCAAAACAGTGCACTGGTGAAGCCAAGCTCAGCCAGGCACTGTTGATTTAGACATCTCTTTTGGCTTCTGGCTGATACTCTCTTGTTTTGAGACTAAATTAAAAGCACGTTTGAAAGTAGTAATGTCAATTTTCCTAATTATCTGAGGTGTGGTGACTATAAATACCACACTACCTATTAAACAAATCTATTCAAGAAAGTTCAGTAGATGACATCCAGAAAAATTGACTTTTTACAGGGGATCCAGTGGTTTTCTCTGAGATTTTCAGGCTAGATGATGTGTGCACACTGGATGCAACATGGTGTTTCTGGGTATGTTGGACTTTGTGTACACACACAGAAAAATGACTCTGTTTCCTAAGAACTTGCTGAACATATTCTCTGGAGTGTCTCTGCATTGGCTGGTTCTCTGATACCTCAGATGCCACAACAGTCAAAGAAAAGAATGAGATGCTGTGGGTCCACAGAGTAGCTTAGGTTTATGGAACTCTCAGTTTTGCAGTTTGCTCATTACAGACTGAGAAAAAAAGTCTCTAAGATGCATTCAGACTGTCAGGTATTTCAAAGAGATATTAGTGTGTTATTGAATTCAGGAATGTCTTCTATACATCTCACAAAATTTGAGCCCAAATATATAAGAAGTGTCATTGTATATAGTTTAAACAAATATATTTTGATTTTCTTTATGCAGTTGTTTTTGTAAGATTTTTTTCCTACTTCTGCTTGCTTCAAAACTTGTAATCTCATTCTTGTTCTAGCCTTCCTGAAGCTTTATCACTGTTAAAACTTATTTATAAATGAGATACATTTGCTTAAGTTTTACATAAAAGATATTTTTTTAACCCATGTAACATCTAATGTTTTCATTACTGCAAATGAAGTAAATTCATCTTTTTGAAAAGTCTAAATGCAAGATTACAAAGCTGTAGATGACAATTCTTTTATTAGCTATCAATGCATTGTTCAGTTCATCTACATGCAGAGCTGGCAGTAGTAGTGGTATTCAAGAAGCATGTGCGTGGGCTAATTGGATTTTCCATTTTCCATTACTTCATTGTTGAATATGTGCAGGCTTAAAAGATTCAGGGTAATAAAACTAGCATAATGCTACATGTATATGATTACCTCTGTCTTGTCAATGACTTAATCCCAGAGTTAATGTCATTTATTTTTCAGATGTGAGAATGAGCCATCATCTATCAAAATATTAAACTGATTCTCATTCTGCAATATGGATTGGCAGAACTAAAGTGTCCTTAAAGATTTTTATTTTTTTTTGAGTTTGAAAATTAATGCAACAAGATCTAGTCGTGGTAGTATATGGCTTTTCTCCTGTGACATATTGTTTGAACAACAGGGTGGGTGATGGTAGCTAAAAAGGTTGTCTTTTTTTGCTAAAGCCCTTAGTAGATGAACATTAACAGTAGTTAGAACTTGGGATTCTGTTATGGGAGCACTGATTTGTCTTATTTCTCTCTCTTAATGACTACAACTTTTTAAGATGCACAGCATATGGAGAAAAAAACCACTAAAAATGAAAAAGAAAAATAGACTATGAGAATTAAGGTGGGCTGAGACATTCAGGCACTTATTTCCACTGAAATTCAGTATCTAGGGCTTGGACACCAGAATTCAGGGGGGAACCTTTGAAACTGCTTCCCTTCTTTTCAGTACTCCCCATTTTGAAGGTAGTGGAAAGTTTATTATTGGATATCAGCATAGCAAAGAATCTTATGCAGCAGTGAAAAAGGGATGGAAAAGTGTCAGTAAGGGAATAGAGACATTTAATCTGGGTAGTAATTACAATAGGGCAAAGAAGCTGGTTCTGCCTCAAGCCCCACCTAACCAAATGGAGCTGGACTCTAGGAACAGACTTGCAGTATTTTCTGCATTTTTTTGTATCTCGTCTCCCTATTTTCTTTTTCCTTTTTGAAGGGGAGCTGTTTACTAGTGGTATAATCATAGCTTTGTTTTATTGTGGTAAGGCTGTCAAGTAACGCCAGCAAGAGTCCAGAAAAACCCCCAAAAGGCCACCCAGAGCATTCGTGCAAGTAATCAACAGAGATAAATTTAGCATGAAACATTTGGCGGTGTGAGCTGCAGATTGAGAACAATGGATCTTTCCAGCTATGATAGTAGGGACTAGCTGCCCCCTATCCACTAATTATCTATGAAAATGAGGGTTGGGGGTTGCTAGCAGGATTAATTTCTTGGCAATTGCTGAAAATTATAGTGATTTGGAGAAAGTAGCAGTCAAAGAAGATGTCTGTACATGTTTATTTGCCAAAAATAGCGCAGCTAATACTATGCCATGTTTAAAAGTTTTGAGCAAAATGCGTGCTACCATTTCAGTACTGCTTGAATGCTGAACAAGCTGAACAAGCAACATGAACACTATGGCATCCTGAGGTAGTAAAAGACCTCGGGAGACACTTGAGGATGTCAAAACATGTATTGTTTTCCTCACTAATTTTGTGCACTTGTGTGTTAGACAGAGGCCATGGCATGGAGGTGATCTGTGCAGGTGTGATAGTCTTCCCGTGTTTCCTGGAGATGTGCTAGTGAGGGGAACAGAGCCAGTGGGAGGCAAACAGTAAAAATATTGCAGAGATTTGCTACCCAGGACAAGTTTTCTATGAGAGATGATAAAGGGGGCCCACATTCTGTTCTTATATGTGCTGGAAATTTTTTGAGATCATAGAAAGCATAGAAATGGTAATAAGGGTCTCACTAAGTCTAAATTTTACTCTATCAGTTTATAAACAAAAGCATAGTCATCCCATTCACTGTCTAGAAGAGGCAACTTCTCCAGAATATATCTAGCTTTACTAGTTCAGGAAAAAGGAAATATTGGAAACAGAGTGAAAATTGTTCAGGTCCTTATGGGCCTGCTTTTCTGTGGAGGCTGCAGACTGTAGGTCACTCCTACAGTTGGCAATTTCCAGGTTTTTCTCCTGGATGTGTATCCTCACATGATTAGTCTGACTGCTTTTAGGAAAGGTTTGTGCAAAGCATATTCAGTCCTTTGTTTTATGGATAGTTGTTATTACAAAATGAAATAGCCTCAATACTTAGTAAAAGTATATTTTAAAAAGCAACGAAACTTGAAAAGGACTGCAAATATTCATAGCTCCCTTAGCTATGGTCTTGAAAAAATTCAACAATATTATCTTTATACTACACTGTACATCCTTTGAGGCAGACACCTCCATCACATGCAGACCACAGTGTATTAGACAGCACACTGAATTCTGCATTAATGACTTGAAAATAGTCCTCACAACTCTTGATATTGCCTGAGCTGTGGGAACAGTTTTCTGTGAGGCTTACTGCCAAATCTTTCACTTTTGTTATTCTCGTATGAAACTGTGGCAATTTAGCACAAGCCTGTACTAAAAGCTCACATTTTATATACTCACAAAGTGCAAAAATCAATGCATGAACAGGCAGAGAAATACTAAAATGCTTGTAATCTGAAAGGGGGGCTACCTGCAATCCCATTTCATCATTCTGGCTAAGTACCCCAAAGTCAGGAAGCTTATCTGATTCATCTAGACTTCTTGGTGATGAAAATCTCACAAAAACAAAGGATTTCTGAGACTTTGTCATTTCAGTCTTCCAGAAAATACCACGAGCTCTTATGCTTCTTTCATATTGCATCCTTTGCTGTCTGCAGACAAATCGGAAAATGAGAACAGAGAATAACTCTAAAAAAAAAAAAGTAACTTTTTTTTTTTTTTTTAAATCCTTAACATTTTTGATTTGTGTCTAATGATAAAAATGAAGTAATTCTATTCCTGCTTTTGATCCCTGCTGGGAATGCATGTTCACGCTTGGTTGCTTGCTTAAGTAAGACATGAAAAGGATTCAGGATCCAAATTCCACCCAGGTGTAAATAGGTGCAATTCTACTGAGATCGAGGGAATTTTACCCCAGAGATTCTTAGAGCCTTTCACAGATGCAAATTAAGTGACCTTTCTATTTCCACTTTACAAATGTTTTGTAATGAAAACCGAATTGGTATGAAACTTCATTATTATAGCAAAGCATTTCATACTGTGAATTGTCAGAACAAATCGTCCAAATTGAGCAGCAAAAATGCCTATTCCTGAAGGCCCTTCAGCCGTGAGTTTCTTGACTGTAGGATGTTTCCTGTCTCCCAATAGGTCCTTAGCTTGTCAATACAAGCATTTTGGCATTCTGTCATTTTGCCAAGAGTCATCTTTTTTTTGCATTCAAACTTTCCATATAAACTGCAGTGTTTAATAAAAAGATTTTTCAAAAGATGTACTCCAGTGAACAAATAAATATAACAATGACCCCATTCAAAATGTACTCCACTTCCAAAGGAATTACTGGTTCTGACTGTGCTGACCATGGTGACCAGGGATATCTTTGAAACCTCTGCTATCTCACAAAACAGATCCTGGACTGCAGCAGCATAGAAAAGCATGAAAAAAGTATTGATTGGCACATGGTATGCTCCTCTCCTATCACCCACCACAAGAACAAGTCCTGGTAACTGACTTTTTGTCCTTTTTCATGAGCATCTCAGAGTATGAAGCATTTCTAAAAGTGATCCACAGTTCAAGTCAACAAATTATTAACTAGAACAGTCTCCTTAGTCTGAAACTAAGCTTTAAACAGAGAAAAAAGTTCCCAAATCGCACTTTTATAGAATTTACTGTTGTATTGACATTTATGTGTCTCCACATGCTTTTAATGGTAATAATTTAAAAATATTAACAGCTTAATGATACTAAAATGGAAGAATACCTCAGAGAACAATGCTAAAAACATTCAGTCTTGTTTCATTTTTACATTTCAAAGAAAGGTTCAAGCCAGATCCCAAAGAAAAAGCACCAGAGCACTTACGAAAAATGACTCATCACATTGTGTCCTAAAATAAAACGGTACGTGCTTAATGCCTCCCGATAGAAGAGCATCCTACAAATTTTCCAGACTGGATTTATAAACGTATCTTTAAATTAAAGAAGCACCTGGGCTTCTATTTGCCGGTCAAAACCAGGGCAGAGCTCTGTTTTCAGTTCAGCCACCTCTAATCAGTGGAAGTTTAAAGGGCTTTTGAAAGACTGAACAAAGCGTGTGTGGCTGAGACGAAACGCTTGTCAACTGCAGGGAGTAATCCAACAGTTGCCAGCCAGAGTCAATCTGTTCCTTGCATGACGGCACAGATACAGCCCCAAGCAAAGGCCATTCAATTTACTGAGAAATGTGGAGTCAGCTATGACCAGATTCAGGGAAATGTGATCCTTTGTGTTTGAGGTACCTGCTAGAAAAGAGCTTGTGCCATGGCCATATTTAATGCTCCAGATGGTACAGTTTCTCATGACCCGGTGTGCTACAAGCCCTTCACATTCATCCTGGGACATATTGCTGGGTTATACATCTCCTGCAGTAAGGTTTTTCCTCAGCCAGAAAAAGGGATTTCTAAATGGTGCTTAAACTATTAACAATAAAAAACATAGATGACTGTTTCCTACGCTTAATTACATACACATATAGTGTTACCAAGAACAGATTGCAGAGACAGAAACTCCAGTGGTCAGATTTTCCAGAGCCTGTGTTGCTGTCCAGCTTTGATTCTGTATACTTCCTGCTCAGGCACATGCATTTTGATTTACTGTAATATTTTTACCACTCTCAGTGCAGTGAATGTGAATGGCTGTTCAGTGCTTTGTTCTGTCCTTGTGGCTGATGCTGTGGTCAGACCCTGCTCTGGAGATAAAATTAAGAATTATTCTGTGGGCTTTTCTATGAATAGATCACCTGGTGAATAAAATTTCAGACCAAATGATTAAAGTTTGGCAGAGTTAAGTGGTATTTGAAAGTGGGGTGTTAAAATGTGGAACATCAGCACACAATAATAGGAGGCACTACCATTCCCACCTGTGTTAAAATTCTGCCTTTGAAACCTGTTTAAAGTGACCCATTGCAGTTTTGCCTGTTCCAGGACGGGTCAGCAGGGGTAACAGAACAATAGCAGTGTTTAAAGGTTGCAAAGAACTAATATCTAAGGATAACTCTGAATCAAACTGAAAACTCACATACACATAAAACCATCTACCAGCTAATTTCCAGAGTACCTGATGAAATAAAAGGCATGTTTTCAAATGAGTAATGGCTGGGAAAGTGGCTGTAGAACAGAAGCAGTTGTTACACCTTTAAAAAGATATAGGCAGACATATCCTTTGCTTTGAATGCTCATTTGGTGCCATCAAACACAAAGTTATCTACTGTGACTGTGGTATGATGGCGGTCTAAACATTGGCAGTAGTATGTACAGATATGTAAAATGCCAACTGTGAAGAAAAATTGCGTGTTTCATACATAGATACATAAATAAATGGGGAGATTTAGCACCTGTCTGTGCCTGTACAGACAAAGAAGTTAATCACTCCAATTCAGGGTGGCTGTAGCTTAAAAGTCAGCCTTCCAAAGTCTTGCTGTTAATGGTGCAGCTTAGTCAGAGCACTTAGTTCTCCTGGCTTTTTGTCTGTGATAATTCACCTCCAGAGCAATATTATAGATCAGTCACTCTGAATCAATAATATTTGCATGCACTTATGTGTAGTTCATGCTAAGAAGGGTAAGCCAGAGCTAATTAAGCTAAAACATCATTTGTACACTTGGCAGCTCCCTGCTAACTTTGAACAGTCCAGTCCATAAAAGCATAAGGATCAAAAGATCTAGAACTGAAATAGGGAAGACAGCTGATTCTTAAATGGAACGGCTGTAAAAGTCAAGTGCCTCATGAAAGCATATGGGTTTCTACAAAGCTAAATGACAGATCTTGCTAATACTCAAATGCAGGCAATAAATTACCCACAACCAGCTGATAGTTCTCCAGTTTCTCTAATATCTGAACACCTCCCATGTATTTAAAAGCTAAAATAATTCTTTTTCAGAACTGTAGGAAGAGCTTCATGGATACTTATTATTTGTTTGATCACAAGTGAGAGCAAAGATCAGCCTCTATGCTGATCAGGTTTTCCTAGTCTAGGAAGAGATAATTTTTCAGATCAGCTTGATTTATTTTATTTAAGATCTTCACATCAAGATATGAGATGAGATACCTACAGCAAGCTGCAGTTATATTTTGTTCCCCTTTATAAAAAGTGGCAGAATCAACAGGACATCTTGTTAATGAAGTAAAATGCATGTACCATTATATATGTCCTAGATCTGGGAGAAGGGGATGTACATCCGTTGTGCCTGCATGGTACACTTATGTGTAAAGAGCCTCTCCTTATCACTTGCAGATATTTAGAACCTATTTGTGTGTAAACTATTTAACCCTTCTGAACATTATTTAAATTTAAATCTCTGTAGAAAACTCATGGCTTTATCTCTGTATTTCAGACCTGTCTCATTCTGCTTAGAATAAATTGACCTGTCTTCCAAGCCTTGTGGTTGTCTGACCATCAGCTTGAACTGAACAGGACTAAAACAGAGCTTTTAATCTTCCTCTCCAAGCTGCCTCCTTGTCATGTCCTTCTTCAGTCACTATGGACAACATTGCAATCCCACCTGTTACTTAGGCCAGCAACCGAAGCATCATACTTGTCCTGTAATGCTTTCTGGGTCCTCACAGTCACACTGTACCGAAATTCTGTAAGGTTGGTTTGGGGTTTTTTAAATCTTAGATACAGCCTCTCTAATCCTGCCCACACAGCTGAAATGCTCATCCAGAGACCATTCATCTCCCGTCTTGATTACTGCAACATCCTTTTTACTGGCATTGCAACTGCATTTTGCTCTGTCCATATCCATCTAGAACAAGGCTATTTTTGTAGCTTGTTGCTTTAACCATACCCTTGCAGGACAAATGTAGACAGTGGAGTTTAGTTTGGGCAACACAGAATTCCCTTTTATCTTGTTTACACCAAAAAAAGGTATGCTATTTTATTTCACACTTGACTAGTGTCCTTCTCCTAAAACACCCATTCACTTCCTGTACCTCTTGCTGCCTTCTGCAGCCTGGCTTGTAGTGGTTCACCCCTTGTGCTTTTCAAATGAGCAACCAATGTGCTTTTATCTGTTCTTTTTACACACAAGCAACATGGTTAGAGGGATTTCAGAGAGCTGCCTTGTTGTTCTGCTCAAATACCTGAACTGCCATCATCTGTACAAAAATACATGTTGTTCATGTATCATGCTGCCACTGATCATACTGACAAATATTACCTCCTGAGCTTCCCCACTCTGCCTGAAAGCACCTCAGCTCTTTCCTCAAATAGACTGTGTGCTCCTTGGGGTAAGGGCTATGTTTGAGACATGATTAATGGCACAGAGCACCCACTTGTGACTACTAACTATAGCCACAAACATACAGTGGGCTTGTATATATGTTCCCATGTCGGTGTTCTGTGCCCTTCAGTAGTGTTTATAGAATAATGCTTCAGCATTGACACACATGAAAAATTGAACATTTTCAACATATGTGCTTAGGGGATTGTGCTTACAATTCATGGGTACAGTAGCCATGAATAATAAAATGTGTGTATGGACAGGTGGAGAAAATATTTAGAGGGAGAAGAAAACCTATCTCTATTAGTATGTATAATAGTTTGGTAACCACTTTATGATTTTCAGTATCAAATACAGTAGTAGCAATGATTATCAATCTTAAGAAAACATTTTTGTATTAAGGAGAGAAGAGAGACAGAAAACTCAGATCTTTTGCCAGCATTCACTACAATCTTCAACTTATCAGATCTGGGGAAAAATCCAAAATTAATACTGTCAAACTGAGCAGCAGATGTTGAAAGAGAATCAGGCACTGCAAGCAAATTGATGTGCCAATGAAAATTAGACAGGAAATTCTCACTAAATAAACCCCAACAGGTTGCAGGGTCTCAAACAAAGTTAGTTTAGACCACCTGGCAAATTCATTTTTTTTATGTAACCATATTAATAGGGTTTTTCTGTTTGGTTTTTTTCCACTTGCTATATGTGTATTTGTATAGTAAAAAGAAATCTATATGCTATCTTAAATTTCTGCAAAACACCTTTTCTCAGTTCGCTTGAGTCTCAGCCAGATTGGCTTCATCTTACTTGCAAGACTTTCTACGTTGTCTTCCAGCTTGTCAGCGCTCACTTTAATTCGGCAGCCACTGTTTGCCTTTGAATCTGGGTGCAGACAAAGAGGCTTCAGTTGATTGTTTGCAAAAATATGAAATAAATTTACATTCATCAGAGTAATAGGTTTCCATTTCCAGAGGCTACGCCAAGGAACAGCTGAATTTAGAAGCAGACTGGTTTGCAGGGTGGTTACAGCAGCATCTGTCTGTAAGTGGTTGTGCACAGCATAGGCACTCTTAGGGTATAGAGTTTGTTATCCCTAGATTGTTCAGACAAGAGCCCAAA
This sequence comes from Pipra filicauda, assembly GCF_003945595.2. Taxonomy (NCBI): domain Eukaryota; kingdom Metazoa; phylum Chordata; class Aves; order Passeriformes; family Pipridae; genus Pipra; species Pipra filicauda. Next base: position 2,360,391 of record NW_024104976.1, on the reverse strand, counting down.
TATTGGAAGGGTATCTGCAGATCTGGAGATTGTTTTGCCAGCTACAGCTGCTGGGCCTCTCATTAAAGTTGGTAAAACAGATGTGATTAGGTCAAACATTTCTGAGCCAAAAGCTTGACAAACATAATAATTTGAAAACCAAAAAAAGACTAATCTTCTGTGTCTTCTAACTCATCTCATGTTTTCTCTTAGATAGCAGCTGCTGCTGTAAGTTGCACACAGCATTATTTTTTTTGTTTCCCTGGTTTGACTCATTTCTCTTGGAAATAGATCTCTTAGCTTTTTTTTTTTGGCAGGCAGAATTCTGGCCTGACTGTGGATTTTTCTCCCACTCTCAGTCATTCACTCACTCTCTCACTCACTCACACATGCTTTCCTTCCTTTGCTTCTTTTCCAGCTTTTTAGCTGTTCCTCCCTCTGTTGTACTTGCTACAAGCATGGGGGGCTCATGCATTAGAATTAGGAGGTATCTACAGACTGACTGTGTCCTGGTATCCATGTACTGCCTCTGTTAATGCTTCAACAAACAAAGGCATGTTTTGTTTTCAGGGATGTGAAAACTAACTAATAAAAAAAATAAAATTTCACCCTATTTCCATGTATTTGTGTGTTAGAACTGTGAAAGGAAAACTGGAACTGAGGTTAACTGGAATTGTTACTGGCTTTGGACTGGAGAAATACGCTTGCTGTGTGTAATTCAAGACCTTTACCAGATGGCAACTCTTCAGCTGGTATGGATTAAGAAAGGTAAGCAGCACTGTGCACACTACTGGCAAGTTTCTGAGCTTTCCTGTTCCTGCTTAACTGATCTCTTGTTTTCTTGGGTTCTGTATGAGTACATGTTGTGGTGGTGCAGATTTTGGTATGCCTTGCCAGATATGGAGGCAGGAATCCACAGAATTGTGTTCAGTTTTCCCATGGAGGCAGGACAATGGAAGTTTTTCATTGGTGAGGCAAGAGTAGGGTCTGTGCCACTGTACCAGTAATTGCTTATCAGTGCAAGGACACAGGGAGCTTTTCCTGGATACTCTCTTAAGTCCTTTACATATGTATTGTGCCAGTAGCATCCTACTGTCCCTATTATCTGATAATTATCTGCAAGTTTCTCTTCAGTGCCAGAAATTAGTCCCCTGTAGCTTAGGTTAGTGCCATTCTCTTCTTCTCAGGTCCATCACTTCATTCCATGGAATTTAGAACAACCCTCAGACAAAACTTAACATGAAAAGAAAGTAAAAATCACTAAAGAGAAGCTAATCCCTGGGTTTAGAGTCAAAGGGCCTTGTATAGGAGTAAAGAACAAGTAAGAACCAAATCCACTGGTGTTCCAAGAAAGGTCTTGTCCCTCTGTCTGGCTCTGGCACTAGCAAAGGCAAACATGGAAGGTTTTATTAGAAAGCTGATACAGCTCAATGGGTCTCATAAAAACAAAGCAAATGAAAAAAATAGCCTAGGGATTGTATTTTAATTTTTATAAAGTGGAGTCTCATTTGAGTTCTACTAATGCTTAAATGTTGTGAAATTTTAGACTCAAATGTGAGTTTTTCATTTCAATGACCCTGGAACAGCAAGCAAAAGAGATGTATGTAAAAACAAAGAACTTTGGAACAACTGTAGGCACCCACAGAGTAACACAGACCAAAACAGGTCATTCTGCAAACTCTTTGCTAGACAATCAGACTCTGAACTTGCTGTCAGGCCTGTAGAGTGGCAAGATGAGGGGATGGTATCAATACTTTCTCTGTTCTTCATTACAGGATGTTTTCTTGAATTGATTACAACCTGGTGGAGCTACTGGGTAAGTTAATGAATTTACTGGGGTGGGGTGAACACCGGTGAGGGAACGGCACAGTTTTTATGTGTCTGATAAGTTCAGATATCAAAACAGATCTGATTTTCCCAGTCTGAGATTCAGGCCACTGACTGCAGAACAGAGCTGACTGGAAAAGCATCTATTTTGCCTCAAGTGTTGCTTTGTGTTAAGCATGCACTTAACTCTCTTCCCAAACTGGTACTTCTCAGGTTTTATTAGCACTCTTAACACCCTAAATAAGATTGGAGTAAAGAAAAGAAGCAAAATTTCTTTGACGAATATGTCAGCTAAATGTCTTTCTTTTTCCCTGAAGAAGGTTGTAATGTGGTTTTTTTTTATCCCATCTGCAGAGGAACTGAAGTGATACATGAGCACTTAGCAATAAACATTTTTAATGGAGACCCCTATCCCCAGTTTAATTTCTGCCCTCAGTCATATTACATTAATCAATACAAGTGATGTTCTCAGTGGTTTCATTGCACCCTGTGAACAGTTTTGCTGTCTGGAATTAAAGAAACGTGCCTTGAGTGTATTTTGATACTCAGATTTAATAACAGGGGATCCAGTATTGATTTTAATGGTTTGTGTATGTGTGTGCACAACTGTGTTTTCCTGTGCACCAGTTTCCCATGCACTGAATAGTCGTGCTCCAGTCCAGCTCTTCTGACTGTTATAATACTGAAAGGTTATCAGAAATGGTACAAACCATGACAATAATGACTAGAGGAAAGTGATTAACTGCCTAATATGACCTTGCTTCCCAGCAAAATATATACGAGCTCCCCATATGTTACATTCAGTGTTACTCACACACTTGAAATTTCTACCAAGCGTTCTTGGCAGTGTGAATATTCACAAACATTTTGTCTGCAACACTATCTGTCAAATGATAGTGTTACTCTTTGTTTTGATGAGTTCAGGTCTTAAATCTGGGCTTCTGAAGCCAATATTTGTAGTTACTTGCAATTCCTTTTTTGAGTAAATGGCACCTATGGGCAAACAGGGAAGTGGAATCTTAAATATGCACCTGAGACCTCCAGGCTTAGAATGGGCTTTCTGCTGGAAATATTTGCAATTATTCAAAATTGCACAGTTGAATTTGATTTTCAGTGAATTATACTATTTTACCAGTAGCCAGAAGGAGACAGATCTACTATTTAAACCCATTTCAAGCCATTTTCAGAGGGTTTACATGAGCCACTACGACTGCTGGGCAGTTCTGTCATGGAACAGCTTTCACATGGTGTCTTGCTTTCACCTATACAAAACAAAGGGCTGTGCATGGGTCCTAACTTTTAGCTGAGCTTCAACAAAACTGAAAAGTAATTTTGAAAAATTTCTAGAAGCTATTTCAGCACTGTATTTAAGTGAGTATTTTAAGACTTTTTCTCAAACCGCACTAAATGCTAACACAAGCCACAGCACAGAAATGTTTCTAAGTATGTGTACTTAGTCACTACCCGTAGTTCAGGAGAAAATATGTATCTGACATTCACAGAAAATTCAGCCTGAATATTTCACAGATTGATGAGTTGTAGTATTTAAGGAAAGGTTAGGAGTTCTTGAGTCTAGAGGAAGCCAAATTAAGAAAGAAAATTGAAGTGGCTGGTCAGCTTTAATTTTAATGGTTCATAAGTTTCCATACAATAAACACATCTCTTTTTTTTTTTCCCAAATTGAGAGCAGATTATTCCTTGGCATGTGGGATCTGAAGGTTCCCATGTGTGTTCTTAAAGTAACTTTCCATTAAACAATATACTTTTATTGGGACACTTTCATACAGTCCTACAAATTCCTGCTCACCAATACATACCAGGTCAACGCAGCCTTTGAGTGGGTCAGGAAAATATCACTGCCTTTCTTCTCCCACTACATGATGACATGAGAGCAGACAAGGAGCACTGTACTGAAACTGGTGATCTTTCATAGGAGTATGGCCTTAGACCCTCTGCTTTCTGTGTAGGTTAACAGAAACCTCTTCCTGCAGGTAACAGCCTTTTTTATGTAAGGGCATTTTTTGTTATTAGTAACAAAACCAGACATTCAAAAGCTATATCTATATAAATTACTTTGGACTGCTCCTATAAAAAGCAGTTGAATTAAAATATAGCATGAATAACTTCTTGCTTTATTATCAATACCTTATATTTATTAAACATGTTTCCAGTTACCAAACCTTCCTATGACTTTTCTCAGCCATAAGCTTTCAGCAAAAAGGACTATAGCCATAATATATGTACCTCCATCATACGGAAAAAGGATTTGTATTCAATTTAAAAACTATTTAAAAAATGATTGCACGATGAGGGTGCATAAATCGCTGGAGTTTGCAGTATCACTACACATACGCAAGATTTTTAAAGGGGCTATGTTCAATATTAATAAAATTAAAGAAAGCCTTATTAAATCACAGGATCTCTACTACTATGGAGATAAAGAGTGCTGTCTTGAGAATATTTACAGATGCATTTTTGAATATGGACTGAGAGGATGAGATTAATCCATAGACTAGTGGACAGTGGATAGTACATAGCACAGACTGACTTCCATGGAAGCAAATTTTGCCATTTTGCATGACACCCACAGAGTAAGACATATTCATCCTGGGGCCCCTGGGTAACGCTCACTTTGGTTTTGTTGCTGTTGTATTGTGGCAGCAGCAGGAGCTGTGATGCCAATTTTGCCCCCAAAAAGGCGCAGAGAACTGCTCAGAGACAAGAATTAGTCTTTAAGCAGGGAGGTATATTATTAGGCAACGTTGGAGAGCAGCCAGCTCACGCTGGACAAACTGCTCTGTCTCTCCAGTGAATTTACAGGTTTTTATACTATTTTTACAGGTGATTTCGACATTTTCACATACATATTCATATAATTGCAACATTAATTGTAATATTCATAATAGGTGGAGTCTAGGCAGAGTCGGGGGCATGGTCTTCAATTTGGGGAGAATCTAGGAGGGTCGTTCCTGTTCTTCATCCTTATCAGCCCCTGGCCCAGGCTCCATCATCTTCATGAACTTTTCAACTTTCTTGATTTTGGCAGGCTTCATGGTGAATTTTGCAAGATTCTTGGACTCAAGCCCCACTTTGCCCCCTTATCTTACTTAAGTTAGGTGTGTATGCATTTTTCCAGTGTACGGTACCTATCTCTAAGTTCTGGCAGTGCATCCTAGCTAAGTATTGGCAAGGTTCTTCGTGCTCTTGTTTATACCTATATTCTGACCTATACTTATATTCTATACCTATATTCTGATTCTACCTGCTTTCTGGGTCTTGTCTGGCTTCAGCTGCCACTTGAGAGAGTTTTGATTGTGTTTGTCCATGGTGGAGAAAACAGGGATATGAGAGGGTTGCCAGCCAGTCAGGACACAGCCAGCCTGTACCTGTGGCCCTGGGTCTGGGTATCCAAGGCACTCTGACGGCTGATCACACAGGCACAAGCAGTATTTTACTGTAAGCTGCAAAAATAAAGCAACTAAACTCTTCTCCACAACTCCTGTGAATTGCAAAATATCTAATGTGTCATTCTGGCAAGTGAATTTAGACGTGGAGAAACATCTTCCAAAAATAAAGATAATTAAGCACTAAAACTGCTTACCTGGGGATGCTGCAGGGAATGGAACAACAGAGGTTTTCAAGATCACAAATGGATGGATAAATGATTCTCAGGCATGAGAGAAGAAGGGATGATCTTTTGATTTGGCCTAGGGACAAGATTAGATCCCTCTCAGAGTCTTTTGTTGTTTCTGTTCTGTGAGTTCTGGCTCAAGACAAGCACTCAGCTTGCATTGAGACCCCATCTCCCTTTCTGCTTCTTCACTCCCAGCTCTGCTAAATCAACATCTGTCTAGTTGGACAGATGTGTATTTCTATACACAGAGAAGGGGAACAAAAGTATTTGGGCCCTCATGTTGTAAAACACATCTCAGAGAAGTTAAGAGGAGAGCAGCGTATGCAATGAGACTGATTGTCAGGAGAAAAGGCAAATTAGTGCTGCTGAGCTTGAAACTCCAGTCAGCAGAGCAGTCCCAGAGAACAGTGGCTGGTCTGCTGCCAGCAGGAAAACAGGCTCCAGTCGGGGTCACCTTTTCTCCCCAGACCCAGAGGCACATTGAAGAGGTGACCCTCTCCGGGAGCACGAGGAATCACAGAGCATCTGCTCTCCCCACGCCATCTGGGCGAGCAGCGCTCTCCGGAGCTGGAGCCGGCACATCAGCTGCTCCCGGCAGCGTCGGGCTGGGGAGGATGTCACCACAGCCCTCCTTCACCTCAACAGAGTGTCCCTGCCACCCCTCCCTCCTCTGCCTACTGTTGCAGCCAGGCTATGGGCATTGGGGCACGCAAGGCACAGTCAGAAGAGCATTTCCAATTTGAGCTGCTGCTGGGCAGCCATGAGGGAAATGATAACCCGCTCCATCCCGCTGGGTTATCCGGCGGCCCCTCTGCTCCCAGGCAGCTCCAGCTGGGCTCTGCTGGCCTTGTCAAGCAAAGCTGTCGCAGGAGGGGGTTCCAGGCCCTCAGGTGACCTTTAGTAAGAGCAGGGAAAAAAAGCTGCAAGATGACTTTTCCAGAGGTGGAATGGCCGTGCCAGGTGATACAGGCTCTGTGAGAGACTCAAACAAGCCACAGAGCATCCCTCTAAGCCCCCATGATGTGGAGTTTGGTCAGTGCCTGCCAGCTCTGGGTTTGAAGGACAGGCTTTGCCTACTGCACTGGAGGGAAAGGCACTGCCCTCAGCCACAGGAAGATCTGCTATTTTGGAAGGCACAGGTGGACTCCACCAGGATGACATGGTGACCCCCACAGTGTCAGGAACGTAGTGTCTGGTGGGGAAGAGAAGAATTAAACATGCCCTTTTGCCTGCCATAGCAGTGAGTCACAGAGAAACTCTCCCAGTGGGGTGGCTGTGCTGCAAGGGGGTCTCTCTGTGCCCCTCCAGGGCAGGCGGCCTCATCTCATGGGGACTGTGCCAGCCGTGTGTTTACCTGCAGGAATCAGCCATCTGAGGACACCTAACACAGACAAATGAGGTGCTTCAAGAATGGGAAGGAAGATTTGGACCAAGGACACATTGTTAAAGCCCAGGATTTTGGGGGGGTTCAGTGAATGAAGAACCAGCCAAACCTTCAGCAAAACAATGTTCGCCCATCCCTGCACTTCTTTGCTGCCGCTGGTATGGCAAAATACTGTGGAATAAGTTGTCCTTGCAGTCTTTCTACCCACACACTGAACATCCTCAGCATTTCACAAGCTTCAAATACCTCTAAATATTTAGGTGCTTACACAAATTTTTTGACTTCTAGAAATGAGATTCCACTATCACTGGCATTATCTACTGAAGCAGAACAGGAAAACCCAAAGTCTGCAAAGGTAAAACTCAAGTTATTAACCTACTGGTTACATTTCTCAGAATGAAGAAGAAGCCTGAATTACAATTATTTCATTTTTTTGCAGCTGTACCCTTGGCAATTGCTGACCCATCTATCCCAGTGAGGCCAGGCTGGGATCTTTCAAGATTTCATGCAAATTAAATGAATGTAACTCTCAGAGTGGTGATATTATATGGAATCTATTCTTTGTGTTACATACCTTTTAATTCTCCTAGCAAGTCCTTCTATCATTTAGCGTGAACTATTTTTCTTGCTGTAATCTGAAATGATGGCTACCTTGTACCTAATTTGTATGTGGGTTTTGTCTCCCCTTATTTCTTGATGCCAAGGAGACTAACATGTGCCATGTTTTTTAACTATTTTTTTATAAATATCTTTTTCTTTTCAATCCTACAGCATGCAATGCCTGTGACCATCATTCCTGTCCTCTAGGTTTCTTGGTAACAAAATCCAAGTGATCATTTTTCTTCATGAATAGTAAATTCACAGACAGTTGAATATTGAGGAGATCAAACTCCTACCACTTTTGGATAGAATTGAGAGAATAGTTAATGCCAGAAACTGATAAGCATAGGGAAGAGCTGAAATATTTTAAAAGAGGTATTTGGGGATTTATGGTTTGGGGTTTTGTTGAAAATTGATGCAACTCAAAGTTTAAACAAAGCCTTAAATCCCTGCAAAATATGGAATGTTTCATAGGGACCACAAACAATCCTTCCACCTACCCTCGTACCCAAAATGAGGGATCAGTTTGACTGGACACCATTTTTGGGGGGAAGGTGCCATACTTCAAACCTCACCAGAAAAGTCAGCAGTGTTTGTAGTTTCTGTTTGCCAGGTGGTGCAGCTGGGAGAGGAAGGGGGTCTGTTTGACACCTCAAAGCACAGGTCTGCCATTGTCTAAGGGCTTAATACCCAGAGACTGTTGGCCTTGTGTCACCTCTTGCACAGTAATCTCCCTCAGCCAATTTCCCTCTGCCTTTCTAGCTATCTTTGGAACCCAGCACAAGCTCTTGTTCTTTCACATGTATTACTGGTGTCACTTTAATTTTGGTCAATGTATTTATCAGTCTAACACACCTGTCTTAATGTCTGATAGGCTGTATAGGTCTATTAATACCGTGTTGCAAAATATACTGTACTTGTTGTCAGTGGGTTTGTACATTTGAAGATGTTTACTCTGGAGCAAAATCAGGATAAAATAAAACTGTTAAATGGGTTGGTGGTTTAGTCTTATTATCCAGGTATAGATCCTTAGAGGTGTAATGTGGCTGCAATTCATTAGAGCCCAGCTACACAACTATCATGCTAAAGTATATTGAAGTCAGTGGAGTGATGCTACTATGCTCTGGCAGAAGATCTGGTCTGCTTTTTGCCATCATTTGCTCTGCTGAGCTGAGTAAGTATGGCAATTTCTTGGATTGTCAGTAAGAAGGTCACTTTTACTCCTCAGTTCCTCCTCATCCACTCTAATTCAATCATTCAGTTCCAACTTTCAGACTTTTTAGATTTGACTCTGTGATTAATGAAGGGAAAAAAAAGGTCACCAGTACATGTAAAACATGTACATGTGCCCATGGAAAAACAAAGGCACTTCTATCTCTGCTGCCAGAAGCAAACAAGGAATGCTGCTGCTTTTGAGTTCCTAGTCCAGATGCCTGTGGCCCATAGTAGTCCAATAAAGAGCTGCCCTCAGATCAAGACACAGCTCGCAGAGAAGACCAAACCTCATGTCTCTACATGGAGAGCCACACTGTCTCTCCAAGTCCCCTTGTATGAGATTTAGTTGCCTAAATATAGGTTTACAGTGGTGTTTTATGACCCCTAGGTGGAGTTGCTCGGCCTCCAGCTGTCGTCCCAGAAATGTGTGGATTTCCCCTGGGTCTTGTGCCATGTCTGCTAGCTACATCCAGATGTTTTGAACACTCTAGGACATTTAAATAGCACTTGTTTGGGTTTTTTTTTTTGGTCCTTGAATATTAAGTCTTATGTTTTTGTGGGTTTGATCCAACGGCCTGTCATTTTCATAGGTGCTTACAGTGGTTTGTGCCCCTGACTTCAAAACCCATGTGCTCTGCAGCCATCCCACTGCATTTTCGCTCACTCTCTTTGCATTCTGTCCAGGGCATAGTCTGCACAGAGCTTCAGAAGGCTTGGCAATCTACCTCTGCCTAGCATAGAGGAGGAGCAGGCAGGGTTAATCCTTTTCTTCCGCTCCTTATTGAGCAATTAGGCCACTAAAAAAGATCTTGTTTACTGATACTCAAAGAGGCTGTGATTTACTGGATCTTGTAATAAATTTACATTCATCAGGAGGTAGCCAGAGGCAAGTCTGGAGTTTTAGCAGTGGCTAATTTGTCGCTTCACTCTTGGGATAGGTACAGAATTTAAAAAGTTCCCAATACTAAAGCAATTTGTTTAAATCCCTAGTCCAAAAAAATGAATGCTTGCTTTAAAAAGCTGTCTGAAAGGAAAATTCCTCACTATAGGGCCCATCCTTGATGTAATTGGAGTCATTGACAGCATGGATACAATTTACCCAGCGTGCCTCTGTGTGGGTTGTGCCTTTAAATGGGGCAGAGACAACCAGCTGTAGCTCTGGAAGGGTTGTTACAAGGCTGGTTTCAATGCTGCTGCTCCTTTTTGGTAAGACTTTTTGCCTGTTGCTGTGATTGTTCTGTGTTTAGGGCAAAGTTGACCCCTTCTCACATGATATTCTTATAAAGACTTGGCATATCAGGTAGAAACTAATGGATGAGTTATAGTCTATCTTTGTTTTTGGGTTTTTTTACAGGATATGAGTAATGATTTTTGTTGTTGTAAAGCAGTCTTCTCTATAATTATTATTTTGAGTATTCCTAACAAATGCTGGCTGTGTCTGCTGTGTTTTAATCCTGTGAACTTTCAGTAGAGAACCTCAAATTGATCTGTTGACTAGAAAGTGGATTTAGTGTCCGATTTGAAGCAGCTGCTTATTAAAGTCTGGGACAAGAACAGTAATGGCTAAAGGTTGTTATCAGTTGATTGTTACTGAGTGGTTTAAGTGAAATGAGGTTTTGGAGTATCAGTCAATTTTTCTGTGGACTGCTTTCCATGTAGCTCTTGTCACCCTTGCTGGCCTTTGCTAGTGAAGCATTCAATGTACCATAGAAAATCAACTGCCTGGGTCAGGTGTGAGGTATATTGGCAAGAGGGGGTTGCAGAGGGGAGCTGCATTATTGTTGCTTATATTTTATCTGCTGTTTCTGTGCCTGAAGTCCTTTAGTGAAAACCTCAACGTATCGCTCCCAAATTAACATAAGGTATTTACAAACCCAAGAAACTGTGCTTCCAGAGTTGTTTTAGAAGTGTTATCAATGGTGATATGTAAATAAGGAAACAACTAGAAGAACAAGAAGCCCGGCCGATTTCAGTTTAATTGAAAGTATCAGTAAAAAAAGAGGAATGAACATAGTTATTGGAAGGAAAAAGGACAAAATGGGTAAAAAAATAATGGTAGTTGTAAGCAGCCAAAACACAGGCTAAAGAAAATTGCTTTTATTTTTTTTGTCTGTTTGTTTGGCTGGGTTATTGGTTTTATAATGAATTACACAGAAATACAAGGGAGAAAACAACAGCAAAGACCTGCAGTGAAATACTGTGGAGATTTATAATGCTGTGGAAATGCACAAGTGCTCAAATACGTTGTCCCATTTTGATTGGAGGTTCATGGCTACAGCCTGGCTTATCTCCTTACATCTTGCACCAATGAATATAAGCCTGCAGAGTATAAAAATGACTGTGCATTTTGCTCAAGCACACTTGCAATCCATCTTGTGAAATAAAAAAAAAAAAATAAAAAAAACCCCTCTCAGCTATGGGAATACTCAACAGTCTCGTTAATTTTCAGAAGTCTCCAGTGGGGCATCATTTCCTTTCATCTCCTCACAAATGGCCTATGGAATCATATGCATCTTGTGCCGGTTTGGTATTGAGTGTGCTATAGTTATATATTATTTAGCATTTTGGCCAAGTTTTGGTTTCATAAACAATTCATCTTCTGCTGTGCATTTCTGTCCTTGTGATTAATGAAGGTTACTAGCCTATGATTGCAAAGTGCCCTGGGTTCTCTCTCTTACCTAATCCTTTTTAAGTGCATTTTGGTCTAATATTTTCTAGTCTTTCCTTTGAGCTAATAAGCCTTCTCACAGGTGCTGAATAATGTCTTCATGTTACATATTGCTATGCTGGTGTCCATAGGGAAGCTACAAAGCTCACTGATGCTGTCATGCCCTGTATTTATTGTCAGGAATTCTGGTAATGCAAAGTGCCTGGGGTCAAAGGGGCTACAGCTTTTAGTTTATATTTACAGACATTCTAGTAGCTTTTCTGATTTATTGACTTTTGTGATCAGTTTGACAAATGAAGACATACTGGAACCATACAAGAAATAATAATTTTTTCAGTTTCATCGTGAACCTTTGCTGGTGTTAGGCTGTTGTATATTAGTCTGTTCAGCTATTCCCCAGTTTCCACATGAGAAAATAATTAGTGTTTTAAGACTAACTTCCTTAGGGTCTTTTTTAATGGACTATGAGAAGTATATTTGCCTAACTTCCACAGCTCAGATATTTCAAAGGATTAATCAGAATAAAATAGACTATGCCTGTATAAAACAGCATCTACAGTGAGTACTTCATAACCTGTGAAGAATGGTGCTGATGTGAGGCTCTTTTCTTAAGTGCAGATGTGATTTTTAGGGCTTTTTTGGTTGTGTGTTGGTGGGGTTTTTTTGATAGAGTTCCCCACTTAACTCCATCCCAGTATGTTTGTTGCTGTGTAGGGGATTTCCATGATTGTTGTGTAGGTTTCTCCCAGAATGAAATATCAAGCTGGGGCTAAACTGTAAATACAGTGTGTAAGCCCAATTAGGATAGGGTTCAGCTCGGGCTTATTGGATAAGTGGTAGGAGAGAAACGTCCAGCTTGTGCTTCTCTGGAGTGAGGTTGTGCATCTCACTTAAAATGAATGACACTACTCTGATCTGTGCATATTGAGAAGTGGGCCTGTGCTTTAGCTTGGCAGCTTCACAGCTCTTGATGAGTTGAACTGCCTTCTCTGTGTGAATCAGCTGCAGAGAGCAGGGAGGTGTTCATCCTGATATCATTAGTCCTGGCTTTGCAGAGCACGGGGATGATGAGGAGGGATTGATTCAGTGACCATTGCATACAACGTGATGGCCATGCCAAGTGTAACACTTTGCTACTGCGTGTTTTTGTTTTGCATTCCTTGTTTTTATATCAACACAACACACACCTGCAACAGCCCACCACACTCGTGCACGCTCTGGTACATGCAGTGTGTGCTTGTTTCGTGAAGCTGTGGGGAAATGACTTAGTTGTGGTTTAAAAGTAGGTGGAAATCCATACATCCACATGCAAATCTGTTAGGAAGGTGGGAGTTGCAGCCTTTTCATTTCATAAGTAAATTCTTACTCTCTCACTTTTTTGAGCAGTTTAATAAAAAAAAAAAATCCCATTCCACTGAGTGAGATGATGTTCTGATAGCACAGTGTTCTAATGGCTGATTTCAATAATAAAGACAACAGGGGACTAAAAGGTGCAGTGAAACAAGCTGAGAAGCACATTCCTTTCCCCAGAGGGTGTACTTAGCTTTGTGCCTTTGATCACTTGAGAAGTATCATTAGAGCACAAAATGGCAGGCACTAGGGAATATTATGGCAATTATAATGTGCAAGTTTAAAAAAAAAAATCAAAAGAAGTTTGAACTTAGAACTTATTTAGGAGTTTACTCCCATGAAGGTCTGATCATAGCTGAAGGATAAGATGCTCTAACAGATAAAATAAACTCCAGCAGGTCTGTGCTTCAGATATTGACTCCCAAGTTAGCTCTGGTACAGAACAGTCTATAGAGAACAGACTGTATTTACAGGTTCAAGAAATCTAATCTGTGTACACACTTTATCATTACTTACTATTTGTACTGCAGTAACACCTGCAAGCCCTTGTTACTCAACTCGATCCCACTGTGCTAAGAACTGTAGAAACATGGAATATAAAAACCAGGCCATTGGACAAGGAACGGCCCAGAAAGCCTTTAGACAACAGGGTTGCAACATAGTTGTGGGAATTGGAAAATCAAGTAATTGTCTAATACCTTGCAAATCACTATACAAATATTGTTGTAGCTAATTATTACATGCTGTTATAGAGCAGTTTTGTGTTCTTATTTTTTAGTTGTATTGAACAGAGGAATTTAAATGACAGTGTTTATTCTAAAGGTTTTTTTGGTAGTACCTTGCCAATACAGAGCCAAACTTTGCTTTGCTGTGATCTCAAAGAAACCACCTTTTCAGACAGAGGAACTGCTGTTGGTTGGGGCAGCAGGCCAGATGAGTTACCATTTTTACACATTTGTGCTGTGTCCAAAGCTTTGGACCTAGAGCTGACAGCAAAGGCTATTTCCACTTTCTCCTTGAAACATGCCAGTTCCAGCAACCGGGGGTGTGTGTTTGTAGGTGTGAACAGGAACACGAGCTAGAGATTTTCACACAAATTTGAGCTTTAACTTCAGTTCTGAAAACATATTGTATGGTGTTAAGTAGAAAGACTATGTCACTAATAGAGCAAAATGCAAGACTTTAATGTAAGAAAGGATGACTGCAGACTCAGAGCTGCCTTGTGTTTTCTTATAAACTCTCCAGATAAACCTAGCCCAAGCCTCAAACTAATGCAGCAGTCTCACATCACCTGTGCTGTCCTTGTCTGTACTGCACAAAATCCAATAATATGCACAGCTTTTAGATATGCCTTTTACTGCCTCGGCACAAGCTGTATTGATCGTGCTCACATGCAACATCCTTAACATAAAATACAACAAAGATGAAAAGAGAGAAATAACCTAATTGTGTGCAGAGGGTGGGTGGGAGGTGTTAAAGTTCCAATTGGAGACATGTGGAACAAATCTTCTTGTAACATAGCAAAAGAAAGCATTTCAAAGAAACCATCTTATCATCATCATCAACAACCAAAACAGGCAGCCCACACAGCTTTGGCATTTCAATTTTCTGCTCATTTTCTTTTGTTCATATCAGATGTGTTGCCTATTTTCCTTAGTTCATAGATGTCTCACTGTGATAGGAGCGTGGAGAGCAGTGAGTGCAGCCCATTTTCAGAAATGGCGATTATATTGAAAAAAGAAAATGTAATAAAAATGATCCAGTTGCACCAGATTCTGCAAATTATTCCATCAAACCCTTTCTTTCTGCAGTCACTTAAACATTATGGGGTGGATGGTATATATAGCTACAAAATGCTTATCTTCTGGCTTACTTTACCTGACTAAGAAGACTTCCTGCTGGAGAAACAGTTAAGATTTCATAGGGAACAGCTGGAATGTCTTTGAATAGTGATACTCTGTTTGACAGGACTAGTTCCAGTTCTTTTTCTTGCCACTCCAAAATGGCAAATACATGCAGTTGGTTGGTATATCAGAAATGTTAAAAGAGCATGTTTTGATGAACAGATGGAAAGTAGAAAAGAGATCATTAGTTATGGAGATATCCCACACATCTCATCAGCACCTGATAAAGAAGCAGGACATTACTGTGTTATTCCAAAGCAGCTCCAGACCTCCATTGGAATAGCAAGTCACTGGATTCTCTTGGCATTGATCTGACCTTCGGTGAATGGGATATGATTTCTGTCTTTGCCTTAGGTAGTAGGAACCTACTTGTGCCTCAGCCTGGAAGTGTCTCTGATTTATTAATGTTCCCATTACCCACAGCTTTTGGATTTTTGCCTTTTACGCATGAACGGTCCGAGATCCGCAGCTTCACTTCACACTGAGCTTCTATTTTGGTGTCTAACTCACCATATGTTTCAATGGGGAATTAATTGCTTCCGTATCTTTATGGGCCTGCTACTAAATGATTTGCCAAAGAGACACTGGAAAATGTAGTGAGCTATTTCTCCAAGCTATTATCTCCTAACTGAAGGGCTGGATCACACTTCACCACTCAGTATTATAAGTCTTACTTCACTAATGTTTTTGAAAGATCTTGTAAAGCTCTTAGGAGCGGAGCTTTGTGAGTACAAAATGCTATTTTATTCATGAACTTCTAGAACCTTTTGTACTTTGAATTTGTTTTAAAAAAAAAAACCACAACGAGACAGAGACTGTAATGGAAGACAAAGCTGGACATTTGCAATCTCAGGATTTCAATGTAATTAGGGAAAGGAAAGAGATAATGCTAACACAGACTATTTCATGTGACAGAGGGTAGCGGTGAAACTGCACTGTGCAAAAATGGTAAAGAAAAGCCCTGCTGCAGTGTTGCCCCTACACAAATCCAGGTTATTTCTATCTGAAGTGTTCTCATGTTAATTCTTTTCCCCTTACCAGCTTTTTATGGCCATGAGAGCAAAGGCCAGAGCAGTCTAGTAGTTTCCCTCAATCCAGAAAACATAACCTTTGCCATTTGCACCTTCTGCATTGGAATAATTGAAAGGAAAAGGTATTGGAGTGCAGGACTGCTGTTTTTAGAGGACCAGAAGAGGGCAAAATAAAGGAGACTATGGGAAAAGCCTGCAAAACCAGAGATTATAGGAAAACAGGAACCAATAGCAAATATATCCACCTTTGGAAATTGGAGAGGACGTAATCCTAAATCTTGGAAATAATGTTTTTCATCAGCTTTTCCTACTTGTAGATAATTTGCCATAAGCTGCACTTTGAAAACAGTTTCACTCTTTCAAAAATAAACCAAACTCCAGGGTGCCTTCTGTAACACAAATGAAACTATAACAGCCCAGAGTACAGTGAGCTGATGCCCTTCATGAGCCATGACAGGCTACAAGAATAAGAATTTGTAGGAAAAAATCATAAGTGCTACTTGTGCTACCTTTGCATAAAGATATTCTTTCTTTAAAGCTAAAGGGCTACTCTTCCATGTATGGAGCCATGTGAAGCAGAGTGCTGCAGATTCTCATTTGGAGTACATCAGTACTGTCTGATTTTGTGTGGGAATGCTCATTTGCAATAACTGCAGAGAGGGACTTCCCTGTGCTGAGATGAAATTGTGGGATGAAACTCAACCCTGGAGTAATATTTTTCAACACTTTACATTTTTGAAGCCATTAAAAGAGAGTGAACAATCAGAGAGAGAAAAGTCATTTAGAAAAATAGGATTCAGGAAAGAATGTCGCCACCTCACACACAAACATTGTCTCATTGCTATCTATTGCTCTAAGGAAAACATTGACTTCAAGGTCACTCCAACACACATAATATACAGACTCCAGAATAAATGCTGGATGACAGTTTCAGGCAGATTGGAGAATATAGCCATCTGCCAATTGTGCCTTGTCCTTTCCCAAGTGTGTTGTCATTGAGAAGAGTTTAGCTTCATTTATTAAAGGCTTTGAAATAGAACACTTTGCAGTTCCCTGCCAAAGTACCAGCACCTGTCTGGAGTGAGCTTCATGTCCATACATGCCTCTTGGATTTATCTTCAGCAAAGTTGAAGTTAACGTTGTCAGCATCATCATAAAATAAAAAGTAATGACAACGCTCCTTCGTTATACGTTGTAATTTAAACTTTGGTGTCTATAACCCCCTCATCACAGAACAAAAATATGCTCCTGGTGTCATGTGTGAGTTATGGCTCCTTTGACTAATAGCTGTAATGGCAGAATGAATTTTGACTGTGAAATGAGGTGCTTGTGGTGGGAGCTCTGCCAACGTACCAAATCGAGCGGGAGGTCTGAGTGCAGTGTAAACGGGGGTTCCATATGCTCAAGAGGCTTTTGGAATCAGCCCAGCCTACATATGCTTCTGTTGGCAAGCTCTTGAATAGAAAGGAAGATATTGTCCTCACCCTACCTAACATACCTCCCACTCACTTGAAATGCTCATTTGCAAATGGAGAGCATGCAAATCTGAGAATGATAATGGCACAATCCCAGTCTTGCTACAGCTGGATAGGAGGGAAAAAAAAAAAGGTAAAAATCGTTGAGTAGATTTTAAACCAGAAGATGTATTGATGTAAAACATGGTAAAAAAAGCATCTGAGATGTTTTTCTACGCATGATCTGTGGAGTAGCAGAATAACTTTTACCATTGCATTAAAGTGCACAGGCGTCACTAACCAGTCCATAGAACTGTAGTTTGCTGGAAGATGCTCTGATGAACTGAACACTTGAAACAATAACATCCTCCCCTGCTTATCTGTGATTGCAGTGAAAAAGCTACAGTGGAAAATGGTCCAATTTAAAGTGAGAAAGAGAATAAAAAATACAGAGAAAGGATTTTAAGCATGTCACAGAGAGGAAATGGAAGAGAGAGAATCACTGGATAGAGGGATTTGCAGAGATTAGAAGCAGAGTGCTGGGTATAGGAAGAAATGATGGTGCAAGCTTATTAAGTAAACAGATTTTCTACCAGGCTTTCGTAGTTTGTCATCTATGTCATGAACCAGGTGTAACTGTTTGTCCTCCTCCCTTTTGAAATTAATTAGGTAGTTAAATAGCAAGAGTGGGGAAAGTTTTACCACATAGCCTATGCTGCAATTTCACATCCTTCAGTCTTCTGATTGTAATTGTGGGTGAATTTAAGTGAATCCCTCCATTTCTGTGAAAAGAACAGCAAAATACGTAGTTTACTAAAAAAATAGTAATAATCTGTTGTCTTAAGGACAATATTTTGAGCAAATCTTTTACTACAAAATTTGGTTAACATATGAGAGCACCTATAGAGGGCAATTCCAATCATGAAAGGACTTCAAACACTTGTTATTGCAGGTTTGGTGAAACTTGGATGTTTTATACATCTTCAAAACTTCATAATATTTATTGCATAAGTGGCAATGTAAGGCACAAAAAGATCAAGGGCAAGGTCTGTAAATCTGAGGAGTTTCTTTTAGATTTGGCTGGTGTGGTGAATAAAGTGATCCTCCAGTCACCCTGGAAACCCTTACTGATATAAATAGTTGTGCTGGAAGAGTGATTCAGAGTAATAACATTAAATGTGTATGTATGTGTTGATGCCATTGGGCCCTGTGCCAGAAGTGCTCGGGGAGGGTTGTGCATTGGGTAAAGCACCTTCAATAACACTTATATTTTCTTTTAACAACTGTAATGAAGTTACCAAAGATGCATTTATTTGAAACAACTCAAAAATAGTTGTTTAACTGGTTTCATGGAAAAAAATTGCTGTTCATTTTTTTATGAAGACTCTTTCCCCCCCCCATTTATCCCCCTTACCATAAAGCCAATAAAAGTTGGTACAATTAAAATGCCTCTGAGAAAGCAGAGAGCTACTTCTGTGAGTTTACTGCAATTAGCAGTGAATCTGGCTTTGAACAATCTCTAGTGCAATTGCTGTTGCTTTGTTTGGAATTTTTTTTCTTTTATTCTTACCTCTGTAGCATTTAGGAGTTGGAGAAATCCTGGGTTCTTGAGACTGGCCTCTTATTTATAAGTGGGAGTGTCTCTCTGTGTGTATATATGTATATATATATATATGCATATGTATGCATGCACACACAGGCATATATACATAAAGTCCTCCTACTCACCACTGCCTCTTCCCTCTTTGTACTTTGCCCTTGTTTATTCTTTTCTTCAGAAACACAAAAATGAAGCCATTTAGAGCTTCATAACTCTTCCACTCCAAAGCAGACGGCTTTGGGCTGCTGTTCCTCCTCCTACCCACTGCCTGAGACTTCCCATTCTGGGAGTGAGACGTCCAAACATATGTCACACAAAAGCAGCATAAATACCATACGCAAACAGATTCTTCTGTGTGGGTGGCAAGCACAAAACCCAGTTTCTGGCAGCAAAAAACACCACCTCAGTCCTCTGGAAAATGCTAAGGAAGAAAACTTGCACCAGGTGAGGGTAGCACCCAATAAAATGCAGCTCTTTGTCAGTTTGGCCTCCTGAGCAGGACTAAGGGATTCCTGTGGAGTTTGGGGGTTTTCAAACCTCCTGAACCGTTAGCAAATTTCACAGGGTCTGCAAAACCAGTTCAAATCCGTGCTGTATTTTTCTTCCTCTTTCCCTGAACTTATAAACCCTTGTGGTTTCCAAGGACAATTCCATGTAAAGGGAAAAAAACCCCACTAGATAATGGGAGAGGTTCATTGAATTGGGATGGAAGGGCAAACCAAAAAAAAAAAAAAGGCTGGCACAAGTTTATGGCCTATGTATACATGGGATTTATACTGACAAGCAGACTTATCCCTGCTGGCATGAATCCCAGAAACTACAGTGGCTGGCAAGTCTGCCCAGAAATGGATTGCACCAACAGTGTGAAATGCCTGTTCCCCCATCTCCTGGGGAGAGCTCAAAACATGATAACTGCTGAGTAATGGGATTTGGCTGAAGAAATTAAAAATTACGCCCTCTCAAGGGAGAGGGATGGGAGATATTTGCAGTAGCAGATTCAAGCTGTCAAATCTTTTTCTTAATTTGAAAGTTTTCTTCACTCTACCATCTTTCTACACTCTCTAAGCAATTTTCGTCCTATCTGCTCATTGCTAATCTGTTTTCACACTTTACATCTGTTTTTTTCTGTGTCTCCTCCGGGCACCCTAAGTCTCCTAACCCTGAAAACAGCCCTGCTGGGCATTAGCTTTGTAGCCTATTACATCAGCAGGTTTAAAATGGATCAATGTTGTTAGGAATGGAAAACTTTATAATGAAAAATTTCAGGGTATTTTTTTTTCTCCTTTTTTTCCATGTCCAAGTGCATCAGCTGGTTTTAGAGCTTCAAATTCCCTGTGGATTTCTCAGGGTATCATGTTAAAAACCAATCAAGCAAAAAACCACACCACTGTACTGATTGCAATGGCCACTAACTTTTTTTTCTTGTTCTCTTTTCAGTTAGATTAGGAAAAAATTCACTTTAGAAGTAAAGGCGTGAAAATCATGATTTTAGTAGTAATATTAAAGTTAGCTATAAAATTGTGCCTTCAATGAATATACTGTCAGCACTCTTACTCAAAGAGAGCATCAGGCAATGCCCTCTAGTACACAAAGTGTTAGGTTTGCTCATGTGAAATGTCTGCTTCTTGTGCTGTTTCTCTGTAACTTTGGAATTGCCAGGTGTGTGGGTTCAGTGCTTTCCTACTGCACTGCAGTTTGTCTCTCCCTTCAAGTGCATCCCTAAACTCAGCAATACCTGTGTGAAAGACCTGTTTGAAAAATCTGGGGATGATTTTTCTCAGTCTCTAATTTTGTCACCATCTTTCTGTAAAAGTTCAGTAACTCCACGTGCTCGTTATCAGAGGGTGAATTTTACAGGGCCACTGATCCTCATCTGCGTGAACTGAGGATCAAGCTGCTTAGGTGTGTAGCTATCAACTTTGAAGATTCTAGCAAAAGAGAAATTTCAATTGCGGGTTCTTGGAGCTAACATTTTTCTTTCTCCTTCCCACACTCTCATCCCACCACCACAGGTGTAACATTTCAACTATTTTTTCGTTAAATGACATGTTGTTCTTTCTTCTGTTTAGAGTGAAAAAAAATAGCATGAGGTCTCTTGTCTTTGCTGCATTTTCAGCACTCAGTGATATTTCCAAAGTTCAGCAGATAACAGGAAGGTACAATTAATTCTCCCAGAATTTGGACAGCTTGGAAATCTCTTACTGCCCTTTGTCAAGTATGGCACTGTGTGTTCTGCCTTTCCTGCTGCCTTCTCTTTCAGACCTATCACGGCTGCCTGCTCCTCTGCAACCAGGAGAAGCAACTAAGATGTTGCACAGGTGACAGTCATCTTTATTTACAAGCTTCCAAATCAGAGCACAAATAACATTTATTTCTAGGATATTAAGAAAAAATGTCTGAATTGGGGTAGAGCAAGAAGTGTAAGTCAGCCTGATCTCAAATGCATAAAGGAACCTTGCTAATCAAGGGGTGGTCCACAGTATGAAATATGTTATATGGGGGAAAAAAAAAGAAGCTATTAACACTATCTAGGCTGAGCTCCAGGTTCTGTTCCTTTCACATGGTTGATAAACACAGGCCTTTCAGCAGCATTATGAAGAATCTTAAGTTTGTGATCTAGTCCTATGTACTTGGAAAATGCTGGGGTTTTGTTTGTTCTCACCTCTCTGCTCTCCTGGTACTCTTGGAATTACCTGTTGCTAAGAGAAAATAAATTATTTATTTCTGAGCTTGGTATTTGTGAAAGGAATCTACGTGCAGGAACTGTCTGTGTAAAACACTTCTATCAGTCAGTTGAGACTATTCTTGATCTAATTTTAGGTGATAAAGGAGACCTTAAACCATGGTGAGAGATTCCTACTTCCTAGAAGCGTTCATTTTACTCACAAGCTTTTACAGTAAGGAGTGAGTAAAAAGAATTAGAGAGCTCTGGTTTTCCTCTATTATTTATACCTTGATTTTTTTTTAAATCCATATGCCATTGTAAGCTTTGATTTTTATTTTTTTCTCCAAAGTAATCTTCATCTTATATTTATTTTCACCTTTTTTCTTATTTTCTTAAATGATCTGCATCCAATAACTGCTTTAGTCACCTTCAGGTTCTTTTGCCTGAATTGAATGACTTTGGCTCTTCAAATTTCTAATTTGATTGAAAATTCAGTTTGCTTTTAAGGACCTCTGTTCGTAAAGTTCCTGTGAATTTTTAAGCAAGCAAATTTATTCAAATCAAGAAAAGAAACAAACAGTCAGTCAATTTATGTATTCCTGGCTGTATGAAGATGAATTACAACATCCACAAAACTATATTCCTCTGAAATTAGGGTAACTTCTCCAAAAGCAATGATGAGATGATAATTTTGTTGGGATTGACCTTTTCCTCTTTAGTAATGTAGTCAGGGGATATGTGGAAGAACTTAGCGTGCCAGCTCAGTGTCCCAAAGCTGCAGTTTCACTCAGAGCTGTGAAAATACCTGAGGGAAGAGCTTTCTTCTCCCATTAGATTTTCATCGTTTTCAGATGCTCTTATGCCCTTTTTGCTTCAGTTATGACTTTTAAAAATCATATTTTTCTTGATTTTGCTTTCACTAGTTCCAAAGTTGTTCCATCACAACCCTTGATGGAATGAGGTCCAAGTCAGGTTTGCTGATTGTCACGAATGAGTGATTTAGGTCACTCAAAGAATTACTGTCAAAGGCATTAGCAAAAGTGATTTTAATGGGAATTTGTAAAAGTGTGAGTCGACTAAGTTAGATGGCAAGGTTCACTCCATTATTTGATAAACTTAAAAAGTTTAGGGTTTTTTCCCTCATGGAATTTTTAGCCCTTTGTGTATCTGAAAGAAAACAAATTGTGAATCTATTCTTATTCATATAAATTGCATTTGGATCCGAGTGTGTACAATGTTTGAAAACTTCTGAAATTTAGAAACCAGTAAGTTTAGTGTATATACACTTTACACATACAAAAAAAAAGCATATTTGGTGCCTCCTCTTTCTTCCTTGAAGCCAGTGGTAGACTTACTACTATCTCGAGGAGCAGGAGCAAGAATTTAAAAGCAATAAGTTTGGGTAGTAGATTATGATGGAATATAGAACAGATGACAGGACTGACATGAATTCATTACTCAGCCTAACTTTCCAGTGAGAAAATATCTCAGAAAAGCTATTGTAATTCTGAAATAATTGGGGTTTTTATTGTTGTTTGGGGTATTTTTGTGGTTCGTCGTCGTTTTGTTATTTTGTCGGTTTTGGTTTTGTTTTGCTTTTTTTAATAACTATCCTTGTGATTAAACCTGGTCTATCAGTGCATTATTGCATCTCCTGGCACCACTGAGCAAATAGGCTGACACAGCACAGCTCCCTGCTGACCTCCCAGCAACGGCTGATTGACTTTGCAAGGATTTTTCATTTCAGAAACATTTGCAATTTCCTGAAATGACTCCAAAGAATCA
Organism: Pipra filicauda; assembly: GCF_003945595.2. Taxonomy (NCBI): domain Eukaryota; kingdom Metazoa; phylum Chordata; class Aves; order Passeriformes; family Pipridae; genus Pipra; species Pipra filicauda. Next base: position 2,337,295 of record NW_024104976.1, on the reverse strand, counting down.
CATTATTTTATTTCATATTCACATTTGCTTGCATCAGTTATTTTGGGGGTAGGTGAAAAGAGGATGAAATTGTTTTACATAAATAAGTTGGATGTATTTTATAACAAGCAATGTTCTGACCCTGGCACTGTTGTCTCTCTGCCCACGTATGTTGAAATAAAATTTCATTGTGCTAGGATATCACAGGTTTCACAGAATCCCACCCATTTTATTTGTTTTGCTATGAAGAAGTATCATTGTAACTCGCTTTATGCTTATTATTAAGAATTAGCACTCCTGAGCATCAAAAATGGTGAAGATGTGAATGTTCAGGGGATTAAACAATTGCAGGTATTACAATCAGTTGTCCACCCACAGGCTCAGCAGGTGCTGGAGCAACCAGCCAGGAAATGGAGTATTTTTAGTACTCAATCTGCAGATGCTTTAGTTGCTTATTTTCCTTAGAATCTTCAGAAAAGAAATATGGTAAAAGGACTTTCCTGAGCCCCAACCTATTGTTATCTATGAAAGACTTCAGACTTTCCCAAATCATGACTACTTTGATATGCTTTCTTCTTCTTCTTTTTCCAGGGGAGAAATTGTACAGAAAACACTTTATAATCTGCAGTGGGCTTGGGCAGAGAGGTGTCCAGTTCATGTCACAGCTGTCTCTAAGTGACAGCTTCCAGAGGGAAATCTGAAGCACATGTGAATGCATATTTGATTTTTTTTTTTTCTTTATAGGGTAAACTCTATTCTGTTTAGCTTCTGCTCTCTCTATCGGCTCTAACTATTTTTCAAGTTGTGGTGTTGTCCCATACCGTGACTGCCACCTCAAAGAATGGTCAGTTTGGTTAAGGTACATTGAAAGAAAACCCAACATCACTGTTTCAGGGGGTGTGAGTGTCAAAAAGAAGTTGGTTGCTCCTTTTAACTCAGACAGTGATCTCTGTTCCACTTTCCCTCAGTAGTGCCACAGATGTAATTCTGGAAGAATTTAATGAGCTTGCATACATCAGATGGAAAATAAAATGGAAAAGCATGATTGTGAAAGGACTTTTTTTTCTCCTCCCTAGTGACTCCAAAAATTAAGACATCCTTGGGCATATTTTTCTCTAGTTCATCACCACAGGCACTGAATCTTTTTTTTCTGGTCTGCTTATCTTTCTTTGGGTGACAAGTGACCTGTCATTTTGAAGGTACATTTTCTAACTAGATGGACTTGTCAGCAGACCAGAATTTCTTGTGTTGGAATCGGCCTTTCAACCTGAATTTCTGAGCTGAAATAATAGATATGTTGTAGTTATGAAATATGGTTGGAACTCCTCAGGTTCCAACATATGTGAGTGCTGCTAATAGTTTGGATCTAAGTGTTCCTTGTTGCAGAAATTCTGTGAGACTAAAAAGTAGGTTTCCCTCCTGTGTTTGTGGAACTCACAATTTCTTGATGCCATATCCCATATAATTCCATGTAAAGCACTTGCCATTTGCAAACCTGACAGAAAGCTGGCCCCACACAGGCATGGCAGTGAGGAGATCACAGCGTCGATGGGTTTGGCAGAGAGTGACAAAGGTCACACAGCAGACCAGAAGCAGAAACTCCCTCCCTGTTTTGCTCTAAGGATGGAATGAGAATTACTGCTTAGAGAGCAAATTAGCGAGGACTTCAACTCAAATGTGTTTGGGTGAAGAAACCTGTTTATTAGTTTAGACCCTAGCACAGTAAAGACTGGCTGTCTACTATCCTCAGACCTGGACTGTGACTCTTTATATTCCAGGCACTATGAAAACACAGGTGATAGGAGAACTTTGTCTTGCAGTATTTAAAACAAGAAAGTTATCCGTGGACATTATAACTGTTCTGTATACTATACATATTGTCAGCAGTTATATAAGGTATTTTAATATTCTAGAGTCAGGTGGAGCATAAAAAAATAGAGGCAGTTTTCATTTATTATATTAAATCTTTGTGTATTAAATTGCATTGAACAAGTGAAGAGGAATCCTCCTGCTTTTTATGACAAAGCTCACATCATATGGTGGCACAAGGATTTCAGAAGGCAGGACATGCTCAAAGTATTCCACTGGTCCCTAGCAGTCACTTTATCCAGACTGGCAATCTATTCAGAGTGCTTTAAGTGCTGCAGGTCTGTTCTTACTCTCCCTGCCCCCATGTGCCAAATTTAGGGAGGGTCTTTCCAATATGAGCAGCTAGGGGAGTAAATTCTCTGCCCAGATGGTACCCAAATCTTCCTATTTCATGGTGAGGATGCAGAAATGAGAATGAACCTCAGTCTTTCCATTTACATCCAAGCAGCATCCTCTCCCTAATATTAGCATAAGAGCTGCCTGGTTCAGAGACAGGTGATTTGATAACATGGGACTTGGCAGCAGCACCAGCAGTTCTTCACACCCTCACATCAGCTCATTAGCTGTGCTAGTAAGACATTCCTGTGCTAGTAAATTATACCCAACCTTAGGTGCCACCATAATTGCTTGCCCTGCTGGGGATGATTGTTTCTCCCTTATCAGGGGTCTCAGTGCCATTTAGGTGAGAGGGACAATGATGGCACTGTCACTGTCAGCTTTGCTCAGAGGTGCATTATGTGAGTCTCCCTTGACACACCTCACTTAAATGCTTTGCTCTTGACAGTGGTCTCAGTTCCAACTGAGCTGGCACTGCAGCTGTTCTCAGAGCTGCTATTGCACCCAGTTGGAGGGTTGTCCTTGCTCCATCCTCCCAGTACCTTAGTTTTAAAACCTGAGAGACTATTTTGCAAATGGAAACTGCTTCCTAGAGGTAGCATGGCTGTTCTTTCAGCCGCATTGCCTAAAACTTTCTGATCAATGGTTCCCTTATTTTGCTTCTGTTTTGTGGTTTTATTGATGTTACAAGAACCTAATAAAATAATAATAGATATGCAGGCCTGTGATCTGACTAGCAAAATTGTAATCTTTCATTTGTGAAGCCCTGAGAGTACTGGGTGCAGATTTTCCTGGTCAGAGCCTCACCTGTAGGTCTCTGAAAGCCAGTAGAATTATGCTGTTTTATGTCAGCTGAAGATCGATCCTTCTCTACATGAGCCCTTCTTGATACAAGAGTTCACTTTAGTTGCCTGTTCACCTTTTGGTTTCGTTTTGTTTTGTATTGTTTGGGTTTTTTTGATTTTTTTTTTTTTTAACTCATAACCTTTTTTAGAAGATGCTCAGCTCGTCCCTGTTAGGGCAAATGGAAAAAGCATCAGTAAGCACAGAAAATGATTTACACTAACAAGGGAATGCTCATGTCTTCACTCTGAACAGACATTCAGAAGAGCTTTGCTGGGTAACCTTACTGGAAAGCCAAAGTGTACGCATTACAGCGCAACTAGTCAGTGCATCCCATTTTAAGATTTTTGTTTCATAATCTTGTGTCCAAAATCAATGTTTCATAGTGCAAACAAGTATGTTGGTTTGGTTTGTGTTTTCTTATTGTTGTTTGGATGGTTGGTTTTTTTGTTTTGTTTCTTTTTTGTTTTAATGTGCTATATTGCGGTTTGGTCAAAAACAACAGAAAAAAAAACCAGAGAGCTGACTCAATTTTACTGCAATGGAGGAACTGCATAAAATGTTGAAAACTTAATGGTAATGGCAAAAGTACTGAATTAATAGCTAGAACATGAGAGCTGCCTGCCAGGATACATAGGAAATTTGGGGTCAGAGGATGAGTAAGAAGTGAGTAAGGAAGAAAAACACTGAAAAGTTAGCAGTAAAAAAGCTTTTATGGGCAGGAGTAGAAATGCAGAGTGTGTTGGAGACAGCTCGACCCTGTGTGTTCCAGCCACTCAAGTTGCAAGAGTGTAATAATTTCTGTGGTTAATTCTAAATCCATTATCAACCCTGCACACACACTCACAGTGAAGACCCAAGCAAGCAGAAGTACTGTGTCCTCTGAGCAACAGGCCAGAGCAGCTTGGCACCTTTTAAAGCTTTGGGAAGGTGTTTTGGGGTATCTTCCCGAACATGACTGGCAAAAGGACTGATGTGTATGGGAAGTAATTTTACACATGAGAATACAATTCAGAGGTTGTTCATATTTCAGAACACCTGGCCAGGATGGAGTGTGAAGAGCTGAGAAGGGTCCTGAGATGGTGGACTACTGAGAAACAAAAGCTAGAGCGTGGCCTGTCTACTTTGATAGACATGGTCTGGAGTCCCTTCAGGTTGAAACCAGGTCCCCCATATCCTGGCAAGTGCTCCAACCACAGTGCTGCTGAATGGAGAAGGAAGTCCTTCCTGGCTCCCACTCAGTTGTTTTAAACAGGCTGTTTATGTGCTGGTGTGGCCAGATGGTCTGAGGCTTAGAATGTGAATTATACACCAGTAGCTGTCCAAGGACAATATCAATTTGTGCAGACAGGGAAAGATTTTACACCAACTCCTCCCCTCAAAGCTTATTGTCTGCTGTCAGGCTGTGCTCTGCCCTGTATGTCCCTCATGTGTAAGTACCCTCTGGATTCATTGCACTGAGAGGCTACACAGGTTATCTTGCTCAGATCTTTCTGTTACACCAAGGTGTAAGCCCATAACAGTCTTAGGTGTTGCTGTAGCTGAAGCCTAACCCAGCCTTGTGATGCAGGTGTTCTTGCACTTATACAGTATCCCAGAACCACAAATAATGGTCACAGCAGGAAGGTCTGATCTGAAAGAAATAAATTGGCTAGTAATTATTTATAGAGAAAGGCCAGCTGAATATTAATTGGAATCAATGGCAATTACTGTGCTAGGAAGAAACAACTTAAGATTAAATCAGTTAAAGGTAATGCCTTGAAGGAAGGACAATGATATTTAATTTAAATTGTTTTAAAGGGTATTGCACACTCTTAAGTTGTTATTTCCATTAGGTTATTTTAAACATTTTACATTAAAAATTGAATTGAATCTTCTCCTCAAAGGCAGAGAGTAAAAGGAATACTGGCAGCTTTTTATTCCACAAGATAGGTCAGGAATTACACAAAACCCACTTTATTTTACAGTTCTTAGCAAGTGAAAAAAAATGTTTTGGGGGGATGTCTAAATGGTAAATAATGTATACGGTTTAAAGGGATATATTTTACAGTCTGACACCCTCTATTTATTTATTTTTCTTTCCTTAAATTGGAATTCCGAGAAAAAAATTTAATCAAAGACCTGTTTGGTTTTTGGCTTGTTATTTTTGGTTGTGGTTTTTTTCCCCCTCTCGTGAATGATCTCTTTAGGTGTAGCGTCTACCAAGGCCCATATAGTCCCTGTATTTGTAATTTGTTATATTTGGAGCTGGAGTTTCTAAAGTTACATATTTTGGTTGTTATTGTTTAGCTTCTAAACATAGAAACCTGAAATACTAATTACAGAAATAGCTCTCTACTTTTCTTTCCTATTTTTTTTTAAAAAAGGGGCAGTGGTAGAGGAAGCAATGTCCTAAAAGAGAACATGTCCTATAATTGATCTTGGTTATGACTAACTCCAGTCTGGTTTTCAGCATGTGGAAAAAAAAAAAAAAAAAGAGGGGATATTTTCAATATGTGTTAACTACTGCCATCCCATGGTCCCTTTGCAGAGATTTTAACAGTACTTGCATAAGCAATATACCATATTTTATATAGTATGTCTTTATCCATAATGTGATCTTTCCTGAGCTTCCTGCTTGTACAGACTGGCCTTGTGGCAAAAATTTCAAAGGAAATGTTTCCTGAATGGAATGGGGTCAACTTTGCTTAATATTTAGTGTTCTTTCTCTTTTAGTGACAAACCTCTGCCCTCATTCCATGTGGGATGAAAAAACCCTCTGTTCTCTCATACATGGTTTAGAACTTTTTGACACCCATGTGCATCCAGCTGTACTTTCTCCAGCCCTGGTGCTGAGGATGAACCCACTGTTTGGAACAATCTATAGGAGGCCCCTTAGTGTAAACTGTTATGGCTGCAGTGGCTTGACATTGTCTGCAATTCTGGTGTGGGAGGGAAAGGAGGAAATTCCCTGCAGGACTTGGTCCAGGATTTGCAGCAGTTCAACCTCTTTCATGGGTTAAGGTGAGTACAGCTGATTGGAGGGCATCACATGCTATCCAGAGCTGTGCCAGGCATGACATTCCATGGAAAAGGTTGGAAAACATTGTTCTACTGCATATCAAGTGCATCTTTATCACACTTGTTCTGTGCAGAGCATAAATCTTCAGTAAAGTAGTCAAGGCAATCATTGCACTGAAGAACTATAATTGCAAGTACCCTTTTTCTAGGGCTTTGCCTGTTCTCCAGATGATGCACATTTTGAATGTGTCAGGCCATCAGCTTAGGGGATCCCACCAGATTAAGCTGCTTCATGGCTTGAATGAAGTTTGAAGTTATTGTTTATAATTTTGCATCTGTCTTGATGTCAGTGCCACACTATAGAGGTTCAAAGTTGCCTTTGTAGTGAGTCCTGTGTTTCTGACATCTCTCTTTGCTAGCAAGGTGAGGGTAAGGAGATAAGGAATCCCTTCTCTTCCTGGCCTTCCTTAAACCCAGACAGCCTTCAGCCAAGTATCACTGAAGGCCTTGGGGAACACTGTGCACCCTTAACCAACATTGCTTTGCCTAATGCAGACAGACTCTGTTTGGGCTCTCTAATCAGCTTTGAGACACAGACTGTGCAGATGAGTACTTTGTAATTAGTTGTTTACAGCAGTGCAGCCACACTGTATTGGTTTTGGCTGCATTCAGGAAAGCAGTTTTCCTTTTTATTTGAGAAGGGGGAAAAAATACTCTTTGGCTGGTTTTTGCCTTCCTCCTTTTAGAAAAGCTTTGAAAAGATGCCACCTTTAATTTAATCTCCATACAAAGTTTCCATATAGATCTGTTAACATATGAAGCAGTTAGTTTTAAAAGTTTAAAGGCTTCTTAATTCATGAAATAGAAATGCCATGAATACAGTTGGGAAAGTGCCTCCTAATTCAGTTGTGCTTTGGGGTGAAGTCTGTATTATACCCAAATAAACAATTTAAAGAAAGACTGCAGGCTACTGCTGGAGCTCAGAGCAGATTTTGTTCTGGTGTGATCTGTAAAAACTTCACTGAGTTCTTCTGTAGTAGTAAAAAATCTGGTCTTTTTGTAACATCACGTAGTTGAAGGTTTTCCATTTCATTTAAATTAGTTTTTCAGGGATATAGGTGCCTAAACTTCATTGTTATTGCTGATTTAAGCATGGCTGAAGTGCAAGCATAGTGTGGTATGAAGTGTACGTGAAAATTGCAGTGACCTTTCTTCTAATAGGTTCAGCAAGGTGTTTATCAAACTTTCTCAGTAAACAGCAATTAGATAACAAACCATTTCACAGAATAATCTCTCATAAAACTCTTATTGCTATAAGTTTTGAAGATTTCCACACACATTTGGTACAACATTTGCAATAGATTTGAATGGGCTTTGCATTTACTGTGTATAAGAAAAGTGATGTTTAATGCCTGCACAAGCCTCCGGAGAAACATTCTCTATAGCTCTAATTCAAACTACACCAGCTGGGCAGATAAATCATGATGTAAAAATACATCATTTTTATTAGAATATTTTGTAGAAATGAACAAAACTAGGTATGCTTCCCTTCATGAATTTCCCCTAAAAATGCTGGATTTACTATAATTAATTTTGTTCTTACAGAAACCGTCATTTAGTGGTAACACTATTAAACAAGCAAAATACAAATTACAAGTGACATTTATATGATCATAATCACTCCTTTCTGGCTGCCAGGAAAATTTGTTCAGAGAGGAACCTGCATTTTTGCAGATGGCATGAAAAAAAAAAATGAATCTTGCAGAACACACCATTATTCCTGCGAGGCCGCCAGTTCGTCAGCTGAAGCAGCCAAGTCTTGATGAGCTGCAGCCGATCAGCAAATGGGAAATGAGCAGGAGTATAAATTCCCAGCAAACCGAATCATTAACATTTGCTGCCTGCATCCTGAAAACACAGTAAATCAAAAGTGTCATGATATATCAAGACAAAATATCATTACTAATTGGGATTAATTTGCTGCTGTGGGATTGCTGACCTTTGCTGAAAGAAAAAAACACCTGCTCGGTAACTCTTGTTACTTAATCTCTTTTTTCTTTTTCTTTGAGGATATGGTAAGATTTCAGGATACAGGCTCTTCTAAAAAGTACCATTCTTGTTGAATTTTTCTTTTTTGATGGACAAATATGATATTTTCATTTAAGAAATAACCTTCTTGTGGATATGAGTGTGCCAAGGGAGTATTAGATAACAAAGATGAAGTTTTGTATAACCTTAAGCAATGTTAAATTGACTTTATTTCTTTCAATTGTTGAATGGAGGAAGCTCCGCTGTCAGCTTCATTGAGCACTTGTTAGTGTTTCCCAAAATGCTCATTGATATTTTCAAAAGTTTCTGAAGTGCTCTCAGCTGAAAGTATGCTGCAGCTGCAAGCCAGTCTCCTGCCTCTCTTCTGACTGAAGCAGGAATGCTGTGGAAATTCTGGAAGGGCAGCTGGAGTCCACTTCAGTCTACAGCCAGCTGCCTCAGACAGGTCTGGGGAAATACTCACTGCTGCCAGCCTGTCCATGCCTGGTGGGGAGGCATCAGTGTAGAACAGGATCCCAAAAAGGTCAGTCCCCTTCCCCATGTTTGCTGACACACTGGTGCAAGGTATCATGATTTGGGGTTATTTTTAACTCCTTTGTACTTGTACAAGACAGAGGACATAAGAGACAAGCTGGGCCTTGAAGGGAAAAGATGAGATTAGACCAGGCTGATAGAGGTAGAAGCATATTACTGTTCTGAAAACAGATCCCATGGCTGAGGAAGGGAAGAAGTGATAATTGTGTTAGGAGGTGTTAGGCTGCCCAGTATATCCCAATTGCATAGGAGTATAGTTAGGGTCAAAAATTGACCTTCCCCTTTTGCATGCTCCATCCCAATTTATGGTAAGACACCAGGGATAGGAGAGGAAGGAAGGTGTGGGAAGAAACAGAACAGCATAGCTGAGGGTGGAGATTTCCTAACCCATCTACTACCACCACTGCATTTCAGACCCGTTTCCCTCTGGCTGTCATCTCTGTCAGCCTACTTCCAGAAGACAACTATGGGATGGCCACAGGTTCAACTATTCAGATTCCACACGTCCCACTTTCCATCCTTGTGCTCACGTATCCAGCTCCGGTGTTGTCCCTAAAAAATGTTCTTATGATGGGGTTTTGTTGAGAAAAAGAAAAGATGATTTTTTCAGTTAAACTGACAAAATCATCCTCTTCCTCTTGACATCATTAGGCATTTTGGTGCTTGTTTCGATGCTAAGTTACCAGATGCTTGAATCCTTCCCTGCTGATGAGTTGCTCCCCAGGTTTTGCTTAATATGTCCCCAAGCTCTCACCAAATTGTAGTTAAGCATCTATTTAGTCTGCCAGGTTTATGCATGTTCTTCATTAATTTCTGATGCTTGCTCCTTTGTAATGATTTCTTGACTCTCCTATACACAGTAAATCACTCTGTCTCTGTAAATACAGGACAATGTGAAGTTATTATAGAGCTTCATGACTATAATGCAAGAAGAGAATGGTACAGTTATAAGCTATTTCTCATGTGATTTAGATTTTTAATATTGTAACCTTCTTCTTTTACTGTCTCATAAACTATACTAACACAAAAGGCTTTTGCCATTTTCTTCCATTTCTTTTGGTCTGGGGTCATTACCCTGTGTTTATGTCCAAAAAAAGAGGTAATTTTTTCCTGTTTTAAGCAAACCTTCCCCCCTGGCTTTTTATTTTTCTTTATAGTGGTGGGAGAAGGTAGATTGTATGCAGAGATCGAACAAGCACACAATAAACTGATATCCCCAGGTTCTTGCATCGTTCTGAGACAATGTTACTAGAACTGTTATACTGACTATAATAATCCAAACATCCACACTAACACTAAAAAGGGAAAAGGACAATGATCTATAAATAATTAAGAGAAAAAAATCATTTGTTCTCTGTTTAAATGCCCAGAGATAAGCTCCTATTTCAGCTTGAGACATGTTACTGCCAAAATTGATAGGCCAAGGTCAGCCTGAGTTTTGCAGAGTTCTCCTTGAAATAATGTTTTCTTGTTCAGAATAAAGGACTAAGACCAGCTTTGGTGTAAAGCTGATGCCATAACCAGGGGAGCTTGTTTTAGCAAATGCCTGTGTGAGCTCTGCTGTGAATTTCTGTGGATCTGTCTTGTGTCCTCACTTAGGTAAATCCACAGTGGTGTATGCAGGAAATAAAACATGTACCAGGCTGAAGAAGAGTTCTCCCATGGCAGAAGTCAGTGGGCCACTACACATGCACTACAGTTTCTTGCAAGCCCTGTGGAAGGGGGATGTTGGCTATGACAATTTGAGGTCACTTATGGAATTGACCTCTTATTTGACTTTGCCTTCAAAGGATGCAAAAGGGTTTGGACTGATATGGGGTTTTTTTCAAGAATTCTCAAGTTGAGGAAGGCTGTACTTATGCAAGTGCTACATTCAAATGGGGGGGAAAGTTTATTAGGAAAATAAAAGTCCATATATTAAGTAGCATATCAGGAAAAAAACATTTGCAGACATTCATTGCATATTTGACCGTGGTGTGAATTATATGGGGGGTTGTTTGGATGATGTGCTGTTCAGAGAGGTTAGTGAGCTTATCAAAATAGAAGATAAATATTAATCCTGTGCTTCTATCAATGACTAAATGAAGACAAAACAAAAGAAAAATCCTCTCATTATAAAGTGCTGCATTATACTTATATGACTCATTTGTTTAATATGTGTATAGGATGGCTTCAGATGCATGATAAACTGCCAGCTTACCTATTAAGCTCAAGCTGACTTTATTAACATCATCATTAAAAGCACATATGCATTATAACATGAATTTAATAATTAAGCTGTTTTAATTAGCATATCTCAGCTTTAAGTTCCCAGTGCTTAACTTCAGATTCAGTGTAACCGTGTATCGAGAGCAGCACAATGGCTCACCCGAGATGCACAGGCAGCCTCCAGTGTGCCCTGCTGTGCTTTTGGGTTCAGATCCATGGAAATAGAAAGCTATGGATGGAAAGACTTTCTTAAGCCACCTCAATTACAGTTTAATTGAGCTGTTAGTGCTTCACTGTATGTCACACAGATTGCTACAGTCGACAGCAATGGTTGTGACTTCCAGTTCTTCCACTGAATCCCTTAAAATGTGTGTACATATCTATACATATGTATACACTCACATTATTATGATGCAGCAGGCTATTTAAAATCCTTGTCTGTCATGGACTTTCTTTTTCCTTTAACACAAGCATAGCTGTTGACAAATAATTACTTTTTCAACTGATTTCTGCCATCTCAAATAATGGCAGATAACAGTAGCTGAACTCTGCTCTGGGCTGGGGAGGCTTCTGCTATAGCAGAACCTTATCCATTTGCTCTCATTTTGCTATATTTCAACTTTCAAAAGCTTCTGCTGAAAAAGAAATCTGCCCCCTTCAGGATGGAGCCACCTGTGTGTTTAGCAGCTTGTCCTATTGCACCTAATGTGTTAAGATGACTCTTGTTGCAGAGTAGTTCTTCTTGGACCCTTTCAGACTATGTAATACCTGGACATTCTGGTCTTCAGACTCTGCATTTTGCAGCTTCTTTCCTGTTAACCTCACTGGCCTTTTGCAAATACTGTGTTATTCTCAGGCCTGTTTTTTTTTTAAGTCAGTCAGAAATTAATAAGTTATGAACGAATCATCCTTCAAGTGTTGGTTTAATGCATCTTCCTTTTTCTACCTTGAAGCAGTGCAAAGTTTTATATTTACACCATTCTTGAAAGATTTATCTCCTGAGATGAACTGTCTGGTTCATTCTTTTTCATAAATGGATCAGGATGTAATAAATCTATAAATGGATTTTTTTATAAAAACAGATCAGGAAGTACTGACCACTCATAGTGTTCCATGCAAAAAACTGGCCCGTTTTAATCAGGAAGAGCAATCACTGAGATATGTCATGTGAAAATGAAGGAGAGTCTCAGGGATGAACTCAGACTTTTAACCACCTAGGAAATATTTCTCCTTATATTGTTCATAAGTGAAAAGAAATTCTACTTTGTCATTATGACCTCTGTTATTAAGGAGAAGATCTCTTTGAAAAACGCGTGAATTCAACTGAATAAACTGAAAATTGAAAAGTAGTGATGAAAATGCAAGCATTGATAATTGCATAACTAAACCAGAAAGAAACTGTGATTTTTTCCCTTTAATCCTTTGTTGTTAATAAACTTTCATGTTTCTGCCTGGGGGTGGTGAGGCACTGGAACAGGTTGCAGAGAGAAGCTGTGGCTGTCCCATCCCTGACAGTGTTCAAGGCCAGGTTGGATGGGGCTCTGAGCAACCTGGTCTAGTGGAAGGTGTCCCTGGCCATGGCAGGGGGTTGGAACAAGATGATTTTTAAGGTTCTTTCTAACCCAACTCATTCAGCAATTCTGTAAAAAGCTTTGGTAAATAGCTTCACCCACAAAACATAAGGATTTTTAAATCATTGCTCTTTTAACAAAATGACCAGTCTAAGAAAGTACAACTGGAAATTTTTACCAGGATGACTAAATGTGGGCACTCAGTGCAGTGTGGAGGCAGCAGCCTCCTAGGAACTGAATGAATTCACAGATAGGACTCAACATGTAACTGTGAATGATTATATGGTTCTCTGAGGTAAAAATTAGCTGGTGCCATACACAGAATGCATCTTGTCTCCTAGCAGAAGGGGAAAACTGTCTTTTTTTTGACCATGACATGCTGCAGAGAGAACCATGTAAAATTTCAAGAGTTTTCCTAACTACCACAGTAAGTGCAGCACTGAGTTCCTCAGCTTGCATAAAGATGATGGAATAAATAGCTGAATACAGAGAAAGACTTCACCAATAAGTACGTTGACTGGGTAGTCAGTGTAGAATAATTTTGATTTTCTTGGAATGCTTTCTGGAAAATCTCTTTGAAAAGCCCTGCCCTCTGTTACAGGGTTGCATATGGCTCTCTTTGTAAATTGTATTCAAAGGAAGAATTCTCCTGGCAAGCGTTTTACACCTCCAGCTGTCACTACAAATACTGTGGAGTCATTCATAAAACAGTTCATGAATGAATATAGGGGGATATCTTCTGTCTTCACATTCACAGTAGATGAGCACCAGGAAATGGAAGCAGGTTCATCTACTGAAACTTCCCAAAGGTTCCCCATGGTGGCATATTCTCTCTATTGGAAAACAACCATTTGTTTCGCTTCTCTTTATTTACTAAAATTAAGTTAATGCATAGTAAATATGAAGACAAGGGCAAAATGAGTGACTAAGTCTCAGAGTTGATGGTGTTTGTAAATTAATAATTTTTAATATATTCCAATAACTTTTAAGACTCCTTCTGAATACATGATTGTCTTGTTGCACTCAAAAGCCCCTTCTGAAAAGTACTGACTGCAGATGTCTATAAACACACATACTGAGTGTTTGTCAGAGTAGTCTCCAGAGAGTTGCACTGGTAGATTGAGTTTTGCACATTCTTAGCCAAAAAAGCCATGCTCTTTTCTAACAGCATCTTCTTCATCTTCCCTCTCTCTCTATATATAAATGTGTATATACACACCCATACCCACCCCAGTAGATTTATACTTATGTTCACACATCTGTGTGTACATATAGATGTCCATATATGCACTGATCATCTATTAGTATCTAAGTCAGCTGTTATATTATTTTGTTTGCAACGGATCCTCACATTTTTAAAGGGTGCTTCATTGAACTAACGGAAACTTACACAACCCTCTGATTTCTTCCTTTGAAAATACAAAGTTGTCATTCATTTTTCAATTGCTTTAGGTCAAAGCTACAACAAAGGGAAAGGGCAGGTGTTAACAAGAGGGAATGTGCTACAGGAACAAGTAATTTTTTTTGTAGTATCTTGTCACAATGCTTTCGACAGAGCTATTGTTTCAAGCACAAAGCATTGCCAGGAAGATGCAAGAGATCTGATAATACGTTTGTGGCAGCCCTTTTGTTTCTGCAGCTGTATCCCAATTACAGCATTTAAACATTAGAGTCTGAAGTAAAAATATTCATTTTCTCTGAAGTAACAAGAGGTAATTTTTATATTGTTAGCTGCTTAAGGAGTGAGATGACTTGAAGGCAAGTTAGTAATTGCTGGCCTTTAAAGCCAACTTCTAAATTTTTGTCACTAGATTGATGTTGCAAAGATTTATACAAGTAGTAAATCAATTTTATCAAAGCATTTTATGTACGTGCAGACAGTGCTTTCCTATTCAGTGAAGCACTTATGCATGTTAAATGAAATGCATGCTGGAGTGACCATAAGTGGGTTCTTTGTTGTTTTTTAGGAAAACATGGTGGGGGAAAAATGGCGAGGAGGAACTATAAAGGGGATTTTAGCTGATGTTATCTTTTGGAATTTTCTTGGGTTTGTGTGTGTTGTGTGTGTTTATCTAGGATAACCAAGGTAGTTCCAAGTCTACAGGCAGTCAGTTTTATTAGATTAAAATCTCTGAAAAAATGAAATTATAATTCAGGTTAAACAGCAAAAGCATTTTGGGTCCACATCTTCCTGATTTTGAGTAGGAGCTGGTTGAGGGGCTGAATTACTTTGCTGATGTTTGGTCTATAACAGATTAGATTTGAAAGCCCTGGAATTTACATTCACAAATCCTGTTGAACAATGAGTTTGACAGCAAGTTTCCATTACATTTTGTGGTAACCATGTGACTAAGCTTTACACAATTTGGTGCAAGCTTATATATTTCTCAGTGCTGTTATCTGAAGACCTGACATTTCTAATTAATTGTTTGATACAATAAGGTCAGGTAATTCTGGTGTTTAGGAAATACTCTGTTTCTAAAGGGAAAAGATCAGGTATGGCATGTTGTTAATGGAACTCCAGTATCTCTAAATGCTGTGGCTTATGCTCACAAAGCCATTGCTATTTTAGGACCTGCTGCTACTTTTGCTGTGGGATTTCCATTTGCTTTTCAAGTTTCTCTGTCACACTACGTACTGTGGTGAGTCACTCCTGGCTTAGTAAAGTCAGGGCAGTTTTACCATTATTTTAACTGAATTTCATTCTCACTGGAACCACCAAAGGGTGTCTCTTTTGGTTTTACAAATGAAAACAAACCAAAAAGTAAGAAAGGAAGATTAGCTAGGCTGCTGGAGAACATGAAAATGTTCATGATAAATGTACATTTTAAAATATCTCTGCTACTGAAATATTTCATTTATGATTTGAACTTTTTACTTGTGTAATTCAATCACTGTACAATTTACTCATGATATTAATTTGCATTCATGTCTGATGCTTTGCCATTTAATTCATTGTTGTCACTGGTACCTCTAAGTAAAAATCAGGAGCTCTGAGGATGGTAAAGTTCGTTGTGCAGTAGCAGTACGTTAATATTAGCACCAAAACAGAATAGATCCTAGTATTGCAGAAGACTCTCCTCTTCAGAAAGTGCAGTGTAGTCCCATTCTTTTGTGTCTTTTTTTCTATATTGTCCTTATATCAGGTAATGAGCTCTAATTATTATGGCCTTCAAATGGAGCATAATTCCATACGCTATAGAAAATAGTAAATGACAGTATTCTCCATGTTATTCTATTACTCTCCTGGATGTGTTTGATCATTCCATCAAATATACAAGCATGCATTTTAAAGAGGGCAGGATCCATAGAATAATTGTCTGCTGTTGCCACAATATTTAATGGATTTTTGTTAAAGTTTGGCTCAGGGTAGCTACCCAGAATCAAATTAAGATGAGTATCCAAGTTTTGAAAACAAATTAACTGCCTCATCTGCTTGAGTATCTTCACAGAAGTAAAATATTTTAAGTTACTGGTACTACACAAATAACTCTTTGGAGAAGAACTTTTATGTAGGGCAAAAACAATATCAAAAATGGAGCAAATATGCCCATGCCTACCACAAGCTTCTGTTTGTGAAGAAAGCAGCTCCCAGTTCTTGCATAGTGAATGCAGGGTCCCCAGGCAAAGGGAAAGGTTATCCAGGAGGGGAGAACGAAAGAATTATCACTGATTTCCACAGAAACAAGACATAAAAGGACAAAACTTAACAAAGTTATTTCACATTTCCTAGAGTGGTGTTAATGCAGAAGAAGTCTGTTCTTTGGGCTTTAGAGCAGAGAAATCGTATATTATTGATAAAAGGGATGTAATTTTAATTTGTTGGAAGAGTTTTTTTGTGCCCTGGTGTGCTTTTCATTGAGCGTGTTAATTTTTCATTATCACTGTATATGTAGCTCTGTTGTACCAAGAGAGAGTATTTTCTACTTTGATTTCTGAGCAAATGAGAATGGAGAATGATGCTGCTAATAGTCAATGAGATGTGAAGGATCTGGGGTCCCCAAAGAAGATCTCATTAATGGTGAATCCTAAATGGATAGAAAGGTGACTTGAAGAACAACCTTCAACAGGTGACCAGTGCTGGTTGATGCTGCTGCATTGGTTGTGCTGTGGTTCCAGAAAGTCCTGTCTGAGGTGAATAAATCTCCCTCTATTCCCACAGCCCCAGCAGTGTAGGCTCTTAGATATTTATAAATGTTTTACATTTTCCTGATTAAATACTCATAATCCAGTGTCTTAAAGCAGTGTTCCTTCCTAAAACTATCATTTTAACATCTGCCTCCTCACAGGGAAGCTGATATCCTTTTGTATCCTATTTATCATATTTGTAAGGTGGTTACTTGATCTCCTCCGTTCTCTGAGATAAGGGAAGGTCAACATTTTTAAAATACTTACAATTCTGGCCATTGGTTTGACTCAAGGCATGAAAAAGTTCTGAATTCCTGGGAGTCAGACTAAAGCCTCAGAACTTTATACAAACTCACAGATGAGCTTAATATTTCAGCATACATTTGAATATGTTTTTAAGGGTTTTTTTGGAAATATATTTGGAAGATGACCATTTCCTAAAGCCTACCAAGAAATGCAGCTAATGCTAAGCCATATGCCTGTATTATGTCAACTCTGTAGAAACAATATCTGTTCGCACTTATTTTTCATCACATACTTTTTTTTTTGTTTGGTTTGGGTTTTTTGTTTGTTGTGAAAAATGTACCAAATGGGATCCAAATGGAACCCACTCTGAATAGTTATCATCAATGGCCTTGCAGTTAAACTGATAATTGCAGTGGAGAACTCTGAATGTTTTTAATGGAACTATCTTGCTGTGAATTTAAAATTTGTATTTAGCTTCTGTAATTCCCTGAGCTCAGATTTTCTAATGAACTAATACTTAATGTAAAGATAAATTCTCATCACAAAACACAGCTCATAACTGTTTAAGTTCAGTTTATGGTGTGTTGATTGGCTAAAGCTGAGTTAATTGAAAGTAATTAGAAATAGACAATTTACAAACCGTGGAAAAGAAAATCATAGTGAAAAATTAAACCTCTCTGGTACAATTCAGTGAGTCTTATGGTTGGAAAAAAGAAATTGTAATGCAAACATAAATCCTCAGCTACAATGTTTTTCCCACTCTTATTATTGGAAAAATAGGATGTAAACAGATACAGGACTTTCTACTGCCCAGCTGGTCCTATTGCCACTAAATTTCTTTCTTCCTTCCTAGACTTGTCCTAAATGGGATCCCACACTTTGTACCCAAAACTAACACTGGGAAAACACAAGTCTTTAAAAGAAAAAAAGAGTTTCTTTCGATGTGAATGCATTAATATCACCTCGGGCTCATGCATTTGTTTATTTGAGGAAAACCTTTTGAAATTGCTTGTTCAGAGTGTGTTTGGATGAGGAAAGGTGATGATGAGCATTTGTCTCACAGTGCAAATGGGCTCAGGGTTGTTCTTGGAGAGGCTTTTGTCCATTATAGGATTGGGCAATTCTGAGGGAACCGAGTGGGATGAGAGATGAGGCTTGGCACTGTTGATGTGCACGGCTTGAGAGACAGTAGGATCTGGTGGTTATGGTGCTGCACTGGAAACAGTGAATGTATGGTCTGACATGAACCCAGGATGAGAACTTTCACAGATTGCATAATTTCTCAGTCTTTCACCTTATCTTAACCTGAAAAGTTTAGATTTTAGACTCCTCATTAGTGGGATTGCCCCTGTCTGTTGCTATGATATTCAGATACCCATGACTTAGATTTGGCTGGAGTCTCTGGGGATTTTTTTGAAGTAAATAATGCTACTGAAGAAGAAGAGGACTTTTGTCATCTTCTGGCAGTTTACAAAGCTCCAGACATAGCCTAAGTGTGGTAGAAAATAAAAATAAATGTGGTATGGAGTGAGTAATCCAATGGCACAAGGGCCTATTTGGACTCCAGTACTGACAAAAGAAAACAGTTCATTAATTATATACTTACTTACTCTACAAAGTTGTTTTAAAAGAGCTTTCTATCTAGTCAGCTTTTATGTTGACCATCAAAACAACATGAATTTTGATTACATAGGACTTGCATGAAATCTCACAGGCCCTTATCTTACTACTTTCATCAAAAATCATCATAAATAAAGAGAAATTTTATTAACAGGGACCAACTACCCAGATATCTACAGCACTGCATAGTGTCATCCTTTTCCTAGAACAAGAATACCTTCCAACTTCATCTATTGGCTTTGATATCACACAGGTCCTGAAGCATTGGCTTAGTTCCATGGCTGCTCCCAGAAACATTCCTTCTTTGAAAAGAAGCAATATTATTCTACAAGAATAATATAAGAAGCTAGGAGCATCTCTAACTGCTGGCCTATCAATCTGACTTTAAATAAAACCACCTGACATTCAGAAGAGCTCCCTCAGTGGTCTCTGCATATCTGGAATTGAGAGATGCAAAGAAAACCAATGGATTTTGCAGGCTGTAAGACAGCGGGGTCTGCAGATGCATTTGTTTTAGATCAGCAGTGAGCCCAGGGACACAGATAATTGTGTAGGTGAGATCAGACCTCTAATTGTAACTGCAGAGTACTAATGGAGAACTTTGGGAAGATTTGCAACCGATCCAGAGTTCATCTGGAAGTCTTATTTATAGCTTTCAACAACTGAGAGCTCTGCATTACCCTTTCCTTTGTGAGATGTATTGCTGTGTTGCTGCCTCACTGTCTTTTCTCTGCTGTCTTCATATGCAAATGGGAACTCCCAAAAAAGAGATTTTTGAACTTTATAGACCCTAGTTGAAACTACACTATATAAATGAGTAAGTTGCATGTATAATTTTAGAATTGAATTTCTTTTCATATTTCTTCCCTCTTGCAGCAAGTGGAGGGTATGTATAGCCACTGTCAACTAGTTATTTAAAGTTCAAACACTACATTTCTAAATATTTCAGAAGCTTTATCTTATGGACTTTCTAAAAAAATTATTCTTGCAAGTAAATTGCACAGTATGAGGAAATAGTGTAATTTCTGGAGTGTACTAAGGCTTACTTTCAGAAATGCAAATAAAAATAGAGAACAGAATCTGCCTAGCTGTGCATGACCCCATTAACCTGGGAGCTATTGCTAGCAAACCAAGTGTGTCCAAGAATACCCAGCTCATTCCTAATTTAAAATCAGATGGTCATCAAAGTCTGTGAGGATATTTATTTAATTAAAAGGAAAAATAGCTGAAGGAATCTCTTATAGGTGATCATTCCATCAATATATTTACCATCTTTTTCTCTTTGTGGAATAACTTTTCTAAGTTGTTTCATCCTTGCTGGTAGAATTTAGTCTTCCATTTCATCAAAGCTAGGTTACTTTTTCATTTGCTAGTAAATATTACAGTACTTTTCTTTTTAACAAATTTTCCTTCAACAGCTAAAGTTCATGATAAATGGAGAGCTTAAACCTACTGATGTTGGTTAATGCATAGCATGGACAATCATTATATGTAGAACTGGTCAAATTTATTTTTGGGCAGAAGAAAAATTCCCTGCAAAACGAAAAATTTGCAAGTTGGGGTTTTTTGAGGGAAGGGGTATTATTAATAATAATTTTTCCTAAAAATTGAGAGTATTTCACTAAGAGTACATTTCTGTTTCCTGTCTTATTTTAGGACGCAATGTCATTGCAGTTAATCTGCACATGACACCTAAAAGCAGATATGGTTTGTGTAGCTCATTCTGGGAGCCTTGCGTTGCTGTCTAGTTTACTTCTTCCATAATCTGCCAGGGTCTGCACTTCATCTAATCCACAGCACAGCTGAGAGACAGGTCAGGATGTTGCTGAGCACTTGTTTGAGGTTTGCCATGCTGAACATCCACATAGCAAATACTCTCGAGCACACTGACCCAGTACACAAGCATGGAAGAAATGAATTGAAATAAAAAAAAAAAAAAGATCTGAGATCTGGCTCAGCTCTTTAGGCATTCTGGGGCTAAGGATTGTCTGAATCACAGCCATTACTGCAGCACAGTAGAAAATGCAATTGAACTGTAGTCTGATTTGAATGAAAACACCATACAGTTCCAACCCACACAAGAGCAATCAGCATTTTGGGTTTTTGTTAATTATTCCCCAGAACCTTCTACACCCCCTTACCTCCCCCCACAATGTAAATATTTGAGCATTCTACCCAATTCAAAAGAAAAACTGTACTAGAATATTTAAATATACCAAAATCTCATAGTTTCATCAAACTCTGTGACAAACATGTTGAAAATACATATTATTGGGAAGATGTCTGGCTACCTTTGGCATTAGTTTGCATCACTAAAACACACACATTTCAAGATAGAACCATTGTTATTATGAGGACTTTGACAATGGCTCACTTTCTCGAAAGTAAAGGCTGATGTACATTAAAGGATGGCAAGAGGCATTTTATACCATGTAGAGATTAAAAGTGTGAGTTTAAAGCATCAATCTGCAAATAAAGCCATCTAATAGCAAGTAAAATGAGAAAGGTGATAAGAGTGTCATGATTCATGGCATGAGCCAACTGCATTATGAATGATCAATGAACATTATCATCAGAACAATGTCATAGTCTTACAATTATGGTGCATCGTAAATGCAAATATAGTTGCTTTGTATGTAATGAAATACAAAAGCCACATTTAAATAATACTGTTAAGGTTGTGATCCAAACTGGCAAAACCTTGAATAGTCAGCTAAGCTGACATGATCTTGTCTTAACCTTTTCACTGCTGTCAGAGCAGAAATGAGATTGGAGAAAGTGTGTTTATGGCACATCAGGATATTCGCTGATGATATTGGAAATGCCTGTTTGTTCTCAGTAGATGGGAGGCTAAAGCAAATAGATATAATTTCTTCTCCTCTATTTTGAGGTCGTCTTATTGATTTTGCAGTTGCTCCTGTGTAGCTGAGAGAAGAGGTGAGCCAGGTTACAATACAGTTGATTATGGGGGGAGAAAAGACTTCAAGAATTACAGTGCAGTAACAGAATTAACAGTAAAAGTAATGGAATCAGACACCAAAAATCGCTGTGTATGTCAAGTGAGTTTTTGGTTAATTCTTCGTGTCAGTGCAGACATCATACTATTAGAAACAGATAAAGTGATATTTTAAGTCTAAGTCTTTCATTTACTCAAAGTGTAAATGCAGGAATATGCACACTGTAATTAAAATGTTGTACCATGTTACTTCAGTAGGGAAGCAGTAAGGCCTGCAGTTTTCATGCCACTTCTTTAAAAAGCTCTTGTATGTGTTTTTAATATTAGCTACTGTAAATAAACCACAGCTTGAAGAGGGTCCTGCAATCAAGTGTGCAGTCCAGGTGGACTCCATTCCTTTTGCTGAAGGAGCATAGAGGTGTAAGGAACACAGCACAGATGAAATCTTGGCATCAGCAAAGCTCATTTTCAGGGGTTCAGGAATTCATCTCAACAGTCTCTCCAGAATGGTACTCTCTTGTGATGGAGTCACAATGTGACTTTGCAAATGTTGATACTGTGGTTCTTAGCATTCCTCACATCCTTGTGCATTCCTCTTTCCTTGTTTACCCTGGTATTTTGATATTGGCTTAAAGCAATATTCCGTTTGAAGGTTGAAGTACATATCTTTTAGGAACTCTGGATGCTATAATGGCTTATAATGCCCTGATTTCTTGACATAGCCTGTTATTAAAAAAGGTCAGAATGCCTCAGCTGGTTGAGGACTGGCAGCTGCTATATTCATACCATTCAGCAGGGGAATAATGGTGTCATACTTTGAAACATGTATTTTGACAGATTGTCCAGAACTGTGGCATTACAAAGTTCCTATCTGCCATAAATGGCTTCAAATTCATAAATATCATAAGTTAATCTCTACTCATTGCCATGAATCTTATTAGGAATGTTGTATCAATTTACATGTAAATATTTACAGCTTATTGAAGGGCCAAAATACTAAAATTTTCAGGCATTCTCCCTAATCTTCTGCACATAGGAATCTTTAAAAATAAACCAGGTCTGTGATCACCTGATGCTGTACAAGGAGACTTCAATGTTGTTTTCCTCTGCGGACAGAAACCAGTAGAATGCAGCCTATTAGAAATATGGTTAATATAAAAAGCAGAACTGTGGTGGCTGAGCTGCCTTTCATAGCAGTATGTTAAATTGTCTAAAAGTCTCCATTAAACTCTGCTTGAAAACACTTGACCCTTTATTATTATTAAAACTCATTGGATTTTCAGCATGTCAGTGGCCAACCTGGAAAAAGCAGTTAAGTCAGAACAAGGCCTTGAATGAAGATAATGCCTCTATCTATAAAGTACAAGGAAATTAAGACTGCATATGGTAATGATGTGCTTAACCCTCTTAGTCCTACAGTTTCCCTAAGTTTATAATGCTAACATTAATAAGAGCCTTGTCATTACCAAGAATATTTTATTTCTAGGCAACTTCAGTTTAGTTTAGAATGTATTCATGAAATATTAGCAAGTTTTCATTCCTATGACTGTACTCTGTGTGATTTACACACCTCTTAATATGCAATTTCTGTTAATAACACTTCCTTGAATTTGCAAGATGTGATTCCAAGTTAGTTGTCTGTGACAGGGATCTTATAACAAATAGGAGAGATGAAAATTCCATAAATGTCTTTGCTATAAATCGCAGAAAGATGGTGGGATGAAACTGGTAGGTTTTTAAAAACCAGACATTGGTTAGGATGTTTTATGGGACAATGGCACCACTTTCTATATCAGAGTATTATAGCAGCATCAGATTCTTCTGTGATGAAACTGTTGAGAGATAGAGATAAGAGTGTCAAGGCTGGAGTTATCCGTAAAGACTTAATAACCTACAGATGATATAGTCATGGTGTCCATAAAAAGCAATTAGTGTTGATGAATGAAAAATAAAAAGTCTGAGCATACTGAATTATCAGATCTACAAGATACAATGCACAGGACTAGAAAGTTCTCCTGCATTTTTAGATTCTGCCTACTAGTCAGTTATGCTGCAATCCATATGTGGATCAAGCCCTACCATAAAACTAATGAGGTTTTGCATAGTCCTGTTATTGGAATGCTTGGCTGGAAGCATCACATCTCTGATTCTGTCTCTAATTTCCAAGTTAAATGTTTGTAAGCAATTTAAATCTACCTACTGTTCTACCAGCACCTTCCTAGTCAGATCAAACAGTTCTACTTCGTTAGCAGTATTAATTCCCAGTGTGTTTACAGAATATTATTATTTCCTTATCTTTCTAATTTGCCAGGGTTTGGCTAAGCCCATGTAGACTTATCTGAGTTGGCTCTAGAACTAGAGAAAGAATAATTCCAGGAGTGTGAAACCCTGGGTTATCACAGCTCTGCTGCTTTCAGTGCCCACATTAGCACCATGTTGTGCCATGACAGGTAACGTGTTTAACATGATGACACACCTATTCACATACAGCTTTGTAAAATTTTGTGTGATATAGATATGATTTATGTCACGTTCTTGTTATAGTGCACTTCATATGCAGGGGCGTTTCAGGCATTCGGGAACGGGCTGTTGGCCAGGAAGTTCCCGGTCAACTGTCCTGATTCTGAGTGAAGCTAAACAGTTTGTGTCACAGTGCTGGCTGGTTCTTGCAGGAACTCAGGAGGACACAGATTTTTACCCTGGCAATACACACTGAAGGACAGATGTGTAGGCAGGTTGGGACATTAGGAATAGAAGCAAAAATAGCCAAGGAAATAATGCACAAATGAGCTCAGTTTTCTTTAGGTTTTTCGAAGAGACATTTTAGAGGGCAATTGTATAAAAAAATAGTTTCACGTAAGAGGAAATGTAGCACAAAGAATGATTGTGGTAAAATTATATTCAGTTTTTCATAAGTTATATGACTAAATGAAAGCAAAAGTTCTTCATTCATACATCATATACATCATCTGCAATCATATGTGATCTCTTTCACTCCTAATTGGTAGCAGATAGATATGTGCGTGTACATATATTGGTTTTGATTACTTCTGTTGCACAGTAGCTGAACTGTAGGCCACAATCAGGCAATATCTGTTCATTCTTTTCTGTCAACACCTGTTTCTTTCTACCATCTTTTGCTTTCAAAGATGAAAACTTACATGAAAAATAGAAGTTAGGGAAGCTAGAATTCAATCAACACAGTAATTCCCAGTAGCAATAAAGCATTTTGCAATTGCTCTCTCTCTGATATATACTTCTCATTTAATAAAAATGTTTTTGCATGGAAACTTGCTTATCTTTATTAAAAGAGAGGAAAATGCAGTCTTGGTTTTCAGTGTCCCCAGAGATGAGCTCTGTGCAGCTCCCTGGACTCATAAGGAAAGACTAACGTCCCATGAAATCACAGGACTCACAAAGATGGGGTTAAGTTGTGCTATTCAAGTGTATGTTCTAAGAGCTGCACTTCTGTTATTCCTCTGAGTTTGTAGCTTGTGGCCCAAACCCCATATTTCTGTATGGTTTAGAAAAGTATCTGAAATCCATTTGGAAGAGCTGTAGGCATCTCGCTCTAACAAGTTCCTCTAGGCACTGGCAGGTCACCTACATTTTGCCCAAAATTTCGTGCCATTTTATTTGTATGATGTGGAATTGATCCTTGCTACATTTATCTGTAAAGAGTTTCTGTGATAACACTCTTTTTTTTCCTTTAACTTAAAAAAAACAACACAGAGGAAGTATGAATCAGTAGTTTTTTCTAGCAAATCCACAGCCAGTGAGGAAACACGTTGGCTGAATTTAGCATGTGCATCTTGGGAACACAGAGCAATTTGCAAAGACTAGAAATGGGCTTGTATTTAGGATGTAGCTTCTGGGGATGCATCCAAGTGCAAGCTTAGTTCAACTATTCAATATCCCTTTTCACTGCTTCAGACAGACCTGTGCATCAAGCATGGTCTGTCTGCCGCCTTCTCATCCACCCCAGAGAAACAGATATTGCTGATAGGTTTGTGGTTAGGTTTTTTTCTTGTTTTGCTCGCATATTTTATGTGTATCATGCTTTAGGGTATATCCTCATGCTTGACTATGGAAGCATCACTACAGAAAACTTTTAGATTACGTATAAACTGCAGAATTGGTCTATATAGGAAAAAAGTGTATAAAAGTGCACAAAGGCAGGTATTTGCCATTGACTTCACAAAGCTTATGTTTTTTTTTGTGGAGGTGGCTTCTTTTTTATGGGTTGGGTTTCAGGCTGGGTTTTTTTTGGCTGGATCTGAGAAGGAGTTCAGCAAGGTGAACCCAAAATGCCCTTGAAACAAAAATCCCTTTTCAATCTGTTTACCTTGAAAGAACAGCATATTGATACTTCTTCAGGAAAAGGCACATGTTTCTCCTGTCATAAGACATCTCCATTCTTTCTTGCTGCTTTTTCTACTTCATCAGAATGACTTGGCTGGAATCAAACTACGTTATCTATCTTTGGGACTGAAGAACCCCAGGCAGAAAAGTGCTTTCATTTGTTTTGGGGGGTTTTTTACATAGTTCTTGCTGCTTAAATGCTGGTTTACACCTTTCAAGAAGTGCTGGGACATTCTTATTCATCAGTTGTTCCAGAACTGGAAATTCCTTTTTCCCCAGGGCTGGAGGGAGTTTTGGTGTTCGTAGTGCTGATGTGTGGAGGTACCTGAGAGAGGTAGAAGGGCTGTTCCTCAGTGTCAGATACTAAGGAGTAAAAAATGGTTTTAACCGTTTTAAGTTCCCTGTAAGAGAAGCAGTACTGCACTTCCAGAAGACCTTGTGATTCAGATCATAAATCTGTAGTACCACTTTATAAATCATTCACAAAATATGCACTATGATTCATTCCTTTCCTTATGGAGAGTATTATGAGAATATGAAATAAATGCATTTTTAATAGGGTCTGATAGCAAGAGCATTGTCTCTTCAGGAGAGGCCAGAGTACCAGAATAAACCTCTGCTTACCCGTGTGTTAATTAAACTGGCTTATCTCCTTTGTCTCTACTTCCCTTCTGCCTGTTTGCTGATAATTGACTGCTGGGAGTAGAAAATGAAATTGGAAGCTAGTGAACGTTGTGAGGGATAGAAAAAAAATGAAGTGGGGGGAGAGAGAGAATGAGATGCCATCTTCATATATATTTGTGATTTTTTTCTTCCTTTATTTTCCTCTTTTTTGTTACTATTCTACAGTTCTATGAGACAGGTAATTCTCCTGGTGTTCTGGGTTCTGTTATAGTCAAGAATTTTCACAAAGAAGCCAGATTTTAAGTCCAGAGGTATTTAGATGACTTAAAGTAAATCTGACCTAAAAGTATTTAAAAGATGTTTATCTAACCTCAGCCTATAAATCTCTCCAGCTTTCACCTATTGCCTTCCCCTCTCTGTATTGTAAGCTACCACACAGACTTTATCTCCTGCTTCATTTGCCTTTGGGAATCAGTGTCCTAAAAGTCATAGTTTTGTGGATATTGTTGGGTCACCTATATGTAATAAATTGTACCCACAGATATTTATGCCCAAAGTTTCTCTGGTTTCAGAAATTCAGGCCCCAGAACCTGAGTGAGAGTCTAATTACCCTCTTCATGATCCTGCATTCCCTTGTGTATGTTTGTCCTTAAAACTGAGATGAGTTTCCGGTCATGAATCTACACAGTCATTCCATGACAGAGTGAGGGACTCTTCTTCCTTGGCATTGCTATACATCAGCTACAACCACTGTATCTAGACAGCCATTATTTTGTATAATAGACCTACAGTCTCTAAAGTAGTGAATTATCAAAGCCTCTGAAAAGCAGCTGATTTTGGCATGTATCTAGAAACACAGAAGTATTATCTACTGACAGTATTCTATCTATGACTTCTATCTCTTCATTATTTCAACTACTATCTGTATTACTCCATCAGATTGCTGTATGCCTGACTCAAATATCAAATGCTTTGTCATTATTTTCTTTCAAGGTATTGAACTTCCATTAAAAGAAACATTGAATATGTTATTTGTGACTTAACTTCCATCCAGCATTAAATGGCATTTTATATCCTAACACAGTCCCAAATCTGTGTATTTCGTGCCTGATCTAAAGTCTGTTCAAACCATGAAAGCCTCCATGGAATTGGGATTCACATAAGGCCTTTAATGCTGCTAAAATATACTCCCTGATTGAAGATGTCTCTGAGCACTAATTACTGAGGAGGAATTGCAGGGACTGAAGGCTGGGCAGAAACACTTGGGGTTCATTTGGAGCTACAGGAGCATTCATTACTTATTGTGGGGGAGGTCTGTACTCCCCAAGACGCAGGCAGACAGATTTCATTGTTTGATGCAGTCTTTGAAATCATGTAGCAGGTTTCTGTAAATGGATGAAGTTCTTAATTAAATGAGGAAAAGTATATTGCACTTGGGCACAGTGACTGCTGTGCTCTTTTGTGAGCTACTAAATAGGATTTGTTTTATCCTTCCCCATTTTTGATGCCGATGTATTTTGGGCATTTGCAAATAATTTTTCTTTCAGAAAAGCTGCTGAGGAGAGATTAGTGAGGGGGGTGGCTGGTGTCTGAGGGTATTTAATTGCCATGAGATCATAGGTAGGCACACAGGCCAAATGTTTCCTCAATACCATCAGCACTGAAACAGTTAACAGTGCAGAGATGGTGGAACTCAGGGTTTCAGTTAACAAACATTTTAGAAAAATAGACTATTTTCTGCTTCCCAGGGCTATCATTTCAAGCAGTGTGCAGGCTATGGAGGAGAAAGCCAAATGAGTTTACATGTATTTCATGTTTTTGAGGTTGCTCTTAGAGCTGCAGGATCTGGAATATGCCTAAAATAAATAAGCAGTTTCATAGAATGATTCTGTGGCAAGGAACGAACTTTGCCCACAAGTTCCGGTGAATAGAATGTAGCACTACAACTCTGTCAATCCCGGATTCTTTCACACTGACATTTCCATAGGCCCTGGGATTATGCCACAGTGAGTACAAAAGATGTTCCTCCATGACACCAATTTTTCTTCATGGCTGGAAGGTACTGGCTTTTATTGTCCTATACCCTGTGGCTTACAAAATAACTCAAGGGAACGGCTATATAAACATTACAATTAGAGACTGGGAATGAAGGGATAACCTTTCAACTCTCTGTGAAGGATTTACAGGGTGAGGCAACCTTTAGGAACTTAGGCTAGAAGGGAGCTTGGCTGGTCCAGTCACCTTGTGGTGTGATGAGGGCAAGTGCTGCTAGACCTTGCCTCGAGAAGGTTTTGGGAGCAAACATTCATTCCTGTCAGTGAGACAAACTGCAACACTGAATCAAGCACTGAAATAACAAAAACCTGCCTCTAGGATGCCATCTAATTGCCTCACTCCTTAGTATAAAGCCAGTGTTTTACGGAGTTATCTTGAATTTGTCTCACCAGCATTGTAGAATCTGAATCGTCTGAAGTTTTTCCTAATTCTGAATAGGTTGATTGGTTAAGGCAAAGTAAATCTAAGTAGTGTAAATGAAATAAATGAAATAAATAAATAATAATAAGTAAATTAAAAAAATGTAAGGAAAATCCATCAGATTCTCTGACTGCTACAACCATTGCCCCCTGTCTTTCTAGTACAACAGTTTCTTTACCTGACTGGAAAACCTGCCTTTGGTTTGACCCTAATGAATTCTGAAACGGGTTATAAGAAACAGGGAAAAGGCCTGTAAAACTAGTTTTACTTCCAAAATAGGTGAAGAGCTATTCATTAAACTCTGTTAGCAAACTGATGAAGCAGCTACTTTGCACAATGAGGAGCAGGAATGACTAAGTTGAGAAGACAGATGGTATAGGAGAAAACAGTTATTTTAATCATGAAGTTTATTTACGCGAAGCGCTTTAGGATGACTAGTTTTAACAAACTAAAAAATCACTAAGAAGTAGCAGTAAGTCCATTTTACAGAATTTATGTCAAGAAGGACATAAGGAATTGCTGGGCTGTTCTGTTGGCAAATAAAATCAGCTGGCAATTGAATTTAACAGGATCTGTTTTTCAGATACTTATTTAATTCCTCAAAGTTACTCCTTACTGATACATATATATGGATGTGGAGGGTTTTGTTTGGAAGTATTTTGATTGTTTGTTTTATTATAGCTGATTATTTTTTGAGAGAATATTTTTTTTTTAGGGGGCAGTTTGTTTTGGTTTTTTGTGGGGGTTTGGTTTTTTGTTTGTTTTTGTTTTGGCTTTGGTTTTTTGTTTTTGTTTAGCTAGCCATTGTTTTTTAGTTTCTAGGTTTGTTTTCTGATTTGGTTTCTTACTCTTCTCCAAAGATTTTGGAATTCCCCCCTCCTCAACATTTCATTAATGGTCTCATTTTTTAAAAAAGACATGAGGTTTTGTACATTTGTATCCCTGATTTTTCTGTATCACTGAGATGTAAAGGGAAAGAAAAGGTTTTTCCTATTTAAGCGCTTCTGTTTCACATCTTTGCATAGAAACAAAAGCAAAAATAATAAAATCAGAATAGAGGCATGTTCTACCCAGCCTACACTGATGCAATTAATAATTAAGATCAAATGGCTTGTAAAATCCCTACCAGTATGATTAAAACGCTATGAAAAGGTTGCTGTAAGAATAATTGGTTTTTGTTTAATGTAACCAAAAAACAAATCCATGGCTCAATATCTTTTGTGTTGTATGTTTTCTGTTTTTTAAAATTAATGTGACATAAGGCATTCTTTATGCTAATGTTATAGCTCCTTGGATGGGTTTAACACCATTATCTTCTTTAATGAATAATTCATTCCCTGTTGAAAACTTAACTATATCATTTTTACAGTGTGTAAATGAAACTTTGAAGTGCAATTTAACTTTAAAGAACTTCAGATTGTAGAAAAGTCTCGTAAACCACCAAAAACTGCTGTGCAAGGAATACTGTCTTGTACTGAAGTGTAAGCACGTTGTGATGAGCATGTTTGCAATTTTTAATTTTGCTGCTTGTTTTAAAAAGCCTTGGAAAGGGTTCCTGGTTGGTTTTACTTTATTGGCATTTTTATACGCTTTTAACTATGTCTTCTTTTTGAAAATAAAAATATTATCTGTAAGCACAGCAAAGTTCATCTCTTCATTTTGTTCTTAGTAATTGAGGAAGAACCTCTGTGGGAAGGTTGGAGCAATACTCTTCTTTCCCACACCAGATCCTGACTTTCTTGTTAGAAAACCTCTATCAAAGTCCTTGGTGCAAATGAGAGGGCAGACAGGTGGACTCTAGGAACTTTTCAGATTTTTTTTTTTGTGTGTGTGTGTCCAATATTCTTCCCTCCTAAGCAGGTGAGGGCTGAAGTTTCATGTGAGATTATTTAACTCTCTGTATTGATCCCTACGTGTTAACTGGAACATTAATTAGGCTCCGTGATTCCGTGACCTCCTCATCTCCAGGAAAGCTGAGCTCCGAATCTAAGAAATTTCTTTTCTCCCCTAAAAAGCAGATCCTAGTTTTTTAATTAATGTGGGTGTGGGAGAAGCAAAATGGGGCATGATATTGCTGAAGAATGATTGGGCAATTAAACACACTGGTATCATCATTGACCATGATACCATAATATCATGTTGACCCTGAAGTTCGATCATAGTACCTGATAATTGATTCCAAGTTTTATGGAGAACATTCAGTTCATAGGTCAGTCCCATACTGTCTTTTAATGTTAGAATGTGCATGTTTATGTTTGTGTGTCACACTTCCATTACAGTTTTTGTGGATTTTGTTGCATGTAAGTAACTTTATATAAATTTTAAAATTCTGGTATCTGATGAGGAGTTTTACTGGGTCACAGGGCTGGGTTTGTCTGAAGTTGTTAGATGGCTGTATATAAGGAAAACCAGTTAACCAGAATGTGTATTTATATGAATGTAACAGTGACTTGTTTCCTGATGCTCATTGAGTGTCACCTGTAGTGAGACATAATTGATTGCTGTGCTTTGATAATAATGTGACCGAATGGGGCACTGCAGGGCTGGAGAATCAGACAGAAGTCCTCCTGGGTGAGAAGGTAAATGATGTAACAGGGGACTGTTTCAAGAGAGGCATTTTCCATGCACTAATATCATGCTAAGCCATGCCTATTTTGAAAGTTTTATGAATCTCTAAATCAACTCTGGAAGCTGAGGATGCATCTTACTGTGTCAGTTGTTTTTGTTCTCAGTGGAATAGTGGCTTACGGGCACTGGGGAGCAGCATGTGCTCCTTCTTCCTAGAGGAGCACATTATCAGCTTTATTTTTATTATGTCCTTGCAGCAGATTTTCATTTTAGACATTTTAAGACTGAGAGCTGCAATATTTTATAAAACCCCACTTAGCAAATGTGTTTGTGGTTTTGTTTTGTTCCCCCCCCCCCTTCCCTTCCTTCTTCCAAGGTCTCAGAGCTTTTAAGTCAAAGGACTCTAAGGAAGGTTTATCATAAGTCAGGAAGCAAAGTGTTCAAAAACAAAACAGGTACTCTGTCTATCTATCTATTGCATTTCTTTTCCCTGTGTTATCTTTTCTGTATCTTTAACTGATGATGTCCTCAAACAGGTACATGTCCAGATTTCTATTGTTTTACTGTGTTGCACCCACTTTCCTCGGGGAGGAAGTTCCTCAGACACTTCTTGTGGCACTGTTGTTCCTGGCTAAAGATAAATCATTTGTCAGGGACATTATCCACAGAGAAGAGTTAGTCTGGGGCAGGAGGAGGTATGAATCATAGCACTTTGCATAATATGCTGTCCCTGTGAAACTATCTGGCTGTGGACAGAAAACAGTACTTCTTCAAATGAGAAATAAATCCTGTAGTATTATAGGAACCTAACAAGGACAATTCAGCAGGCTTGAGTTGGCATCTGGATTTGTGATATTTTTGTTTTGTTTCCATGAGCTATCATTACTGAAAGCTTTGCACTTGTCCATCTGCACATTGTGAAACGTGTGAGCATTTTCATTTTCCTCTCAAATCAGTCGTTTCATATAAGAAACACTTTATGTTTTTCTAACCACTTTGGATTGTACAAAACATTGAAATAATCAGTTTATCCTCCTTTTCAGTCCATGAACTCTGGTTCATGCTTCTGTCTCCTCCTTTATGTTCCTTTCTCTTTTAGTCAAATGAAATCTTCTGAAGTTGAGCACACAGAAAAATTCATTTTTACCTTGAATAACACAACCACTCATCATCATCAACTGTTACATAGGAGATTAGCTTTGCCATTAGGAGGAATAATCCCTATAATACTCCTATTCATCAGGTAACATTTAAAGAAGAAAATGTGTGCAATTTAGTCCATGGTCCTGGCAATTGTTATTAGAATGTTAATAGAACTTGAGTACACTGAGTGAAAAAATAATTAGTCCACCTTTTTTCTCTTTGACATTGTGAAGCTTAAGGTGCTCAAATGTAATATACAATCTCACTTCAATAGCTGTATTTTCCATACTATTGTTAGGCATTTGTTGGTCTCTAAGTTGTATTTGTTTCTCTTTATTCAGTGGATTTACTGATCTGTGACACATTTCACTATTCTCCTCAAATATAAGCTAACACAGTACAAATGTGTGATTATATAATTCTTTTTCTTTGGTCATTGTTTTGATACCAAAAATATGCATTCATTTGAAATTAAAGGTATCATTTGCTTTCTGCCAAAAGAACTCTGCTTTAATAAGATGGGCTATATAATCTCCTTCTGCAAACTATAGCAGAATGGTGGTATTCAGTGAGTTGAGGTAAATGCATATTGATGAAACACATGCACAGATGACAGGTTAGCGTGAGCTACAACAGCCAAACAGCAAGACTGTATATAAATTGTTCAGAACAAGATCTGGCTTGAGGCTCTGTGTAGTCTGGACAGAAATGAGATTTTTGTGTGCAGGCTGCCCATCTGTGCCTGATAACTTTTGAATTTGCTGGTCAGTTTTGACCAATGCTGAAGGAAAAATTGAAGTCTCAAAGGTCATTAAATTCTTATATAGGCCCTGAAAATCAGCAGCAAAATAGAAGAGGAACATCCAAATGGAAGTTTCCTCCAAAGACAGCTGGCAGGTCTTGGACACTGCAGGTTCTGCTGAGCAGCAGTCAGGCAGTGATAGCTGGCAACTGCACAGCCAAGACAAACCACAGAGCAAGTACTCTGCCCTTTGGCTAGGGGGGATCCTATGGAAAACAGGGGGAAACTGCAGGGAAAGAGGGATGTGAGAAGGCACGAACACATAGGGTACACATCCACAGGGAAACTGGGAATGCCATTACTGATGTTATTTGTTGTACTGTATGGTCTACACTTCAAGTATTGGCAAAAGTCTTGAACAAGCTTGAACCTGAATAACAGCAAAACTGTGGGGGTAGGGCTGTACACTGCACATGAGTGACCTGAGAGTTTCACAAGGACTTTCACCCAGGTTAAATCACCCTGGTTCCAATTAAGAATGAATTACATGTAAGAAAGAGTAGTGCAACAATAGCAATCCTTGTGGCTGAAAAGCAAGCTGGTTGAGTCAAAACTCAGCCCTGTTGATTGAGCCATAAGAGAGTTCTATATAAGATGAATTTGAGACCAATCTGAAAAACAGAGGGGAGGGATCATATAATTTTAAGAACCCAGGTAGGCAAAAATTAAGGAGACACACATTTCAGCCATTCTCCATGGAGAAGCAATCCTCATGAAGTAGGAAGGGTAGGATGGAGGAGCCATTTCTAAAATAGAAACATGGGATTTAGAGAGTAGGTTTCATATATGGTGAGCAGGAAAGAAAAAAAAAGTCAGTGTTGTGGTTTTCTTTATATTTTGGTCTCACGGCTGCTGATGGTATATTGCTGTTTGACTGAATACTTTCTAGCTGAAAAGTGATCTTTCACTGTTGATTTATAAGGAGAATTTAATTGAAAAAAGTTGGCAAGGTGACTCAGTGGATGGAGACGGATTCATCTGTTATGCTCTGATGCAAGTCCTGGCAGAACCAGTTACATTATCATTATCTTTCTGGTGTCAAACAGCCAGTTTTCAGATTTTCTGACCTTACTGATATTTTTTTTATTTGTAGAGAGTTATGTATGGCTTGTTTATTGAGTTCAACAGCAGGGAAGGCAGCAGTGATCAGTTCTGCCCTAACTGAGAATCATTGCAGTCAATGGGAATATCTGTAAGAGGTTTCTAGGGACAATCTGCCAGCCAAAAGGCAAAGGCAGAACTAAATTATCATAGAAAATTGCAGCAAACCTAATTAAGCTAGGTTTGTAGAGAGAGATATTGGTTTTAACCACATGAATATCTATTATCTGCAGTCACTAAAGATGCTTATAACACAGCCCTCTATAGCAAATCATGCAGTATCTACCCAAAATCTGTAAGGACTCTCTCTCATGTGCCTCCATATGGTATAAGGTGTTTAATATTAATCCTTAAGACAGCAAGTTTTTGTGACATTTGAAAAATGCTCACATATGCTCATGGTGAGGACCAATATGGCCACAAACGATTTGTGCAGTGTGGATGACACAGCAATCTGCTCCCTCAAACAGTGGGTTTGCAGCATAGAAAAGAAAGATCAGGGAAGTATTTCCTGAGCAAATGCAGAATGCAAAATATTGTTCCTTGAGGAACTGGTATATAACACACACTGAGAATTCCATATACCATTCATCACAGGCTCTCTCTGCTAGAAAGGGAAGACAGTAAAATCCCATTGTAATATTTTCATTGAAGTGGATGCCATAAGAGACAATGTGACCTTATGCTAATCAGAGAAGATTCTATCAGTGTTGCACAGTCTCAACCAGACTCTTCACTGAGTGAAGAATTGATTCTCTTCTTTCCCTTTTCCTTTTCCCCCTGGCTAGGATTAGTATCATTATTGATTAATGATCATTATGAAAACACTGTCCAGAGACCCCAGTGAAGATCAGAGCCCCATTGCAATGGGCTTTTCAGTCCTTAGGATTTTACAGATGGTGTAAAACTGTCCTCATTCTTATTATGAGCTGCTCTATATTCTGTTGTACACAATCATGAGTCCTTCAAAGAGTGGTTGTCAGCCATTCTTGGGGTGGTTTTCATACTATATTTATCCTGATCTAGAGAATTGCAATCCTGTAGCATCTGCCAATTGGCAGGATTCTGATGTACTGATAGTGTAATAAAGATGGGCACTTGGGAAAATCTGCTACAGCCTAAATAACACCAAAGATGAAGCTTGAAAGTAATCCTTGATTCTGTGAAATCTTAGTACCTGCTATTTATTAATTTCTCATATGCTTAGGACTTTTGGAAAGGGGGAGAGGGAAGATCTGGAAAAGACAAATCAACATCCCTCTGACTTCCTGGTCTGTTGTTTTTCACATGCATGTGTATTAATGGCTCTGAAAGCCATTGCCCAGTCTGGGAGTTATTGGAGGGTAACAGAGTCTGCTCCACTCCTGGATTTGCTATGCTGAGAGCTAGGAAGGAGGGGTACTAAAGCAAGCTAGTACTAAAGTACTAAATATGACTTTAACAGGTGTTACAAGAGGATGTCTTGGGCTTTTCACATTAAGAAGATTTTCTAGGGTGATAGTTTCCCCTTTTTTCTGTTGCACGTGAATTTTGGAGATGAGACTCTGTCAATCCCAGAGCTGTTACTCTTGGCCAATAAAAAACAAGAGAATTTCGTGGGTCAGGACTAAATGAAAATGTTTACAAAATAGTAACTAGATACAAATGTTGGAGGAGCTGAAGTTAGCTATCATGTCACACAAAGATTCTTCTGTGCCTTGTAACTATGCAAATCAGAGTTAACAAATCAGCACAGCACTGTAAAACCTTCCAGTGTCTTGAAGAGGGGCAGTCTGGGTCAAAATGCTTCTGTAATAAAATGCACACAATGTACTGACCAAACTAAATATCTATATTGTTTACCCTCTTCCACAACCATTTTTGTTTCATTGTAAGGACTGCTACCATATCTTCATTCTTTCTTGACTTCAGACATAAATTCCTATTAAAGACTCACTGAATTTTAGCAAGCATGTATTTTTGCAGTGTGGCATTAGAGTTTACAGTGCATTCTACAACATGATACAGTTCTGAAAATGTAGAGTTATTTCTTTATAAAATGAACAGTCGTATTAAAAAAATCTTAGCCCCTTAGTATAAAATCAACATATAAATGTGTGGATGTAGCTTTCTAAATACTAGTTATTGTATCTGCAGAGAAATGTATTTGTACAAGGGTAGAAGAACTAGAGGCCTTTTCATGGTCTGACTCCTAAGAAATGTATTAATATAGAATGATACTTAAAATAATTCAGCTGGAAATGACCTAGAGTGTTAATTTAGTCCAACTGCCTGACCACTTCAGGGCTGGCCCAAAGTTAAAGTGTTTTATAAAGAGCATTGTCCAAATGCTTCTTAAACACTGATGGGCTTGGGGCATGGACCACCTTTCTAGGAAGCCTGTTCCAGTGTTTGACCACCCTCTTGGTAAAGAAATGTTTCCTAATGTCCAGTCTAAACCTCCCCTAATGCAACTTTGAGCCATTCCTATGTGGCCTGTCACTGGATACCAAGGAGAAGAGCTCAGCACCTCTTTTTCCCTTTCCCCTCCTCAGGAAGCTGCAGAGAACAGTGAGGTCACCCTTCAGCTTCCTTTTCTCCAAACTTCCCAAAACAAAAGACAATACTTGCAGGGGGTTCCAGTAAAACACTGCTATATGGCAGCATATGTTTAATAAATACAATTAGTTATTTAAACATAGGAGGGGAAAAAGGACAGCTTATGAGATCCCACCGTGAGAGGCCCATCACAAGAATAACCAAAGGTCTGTTATACATGCTGCTGAGGGCAAATCTGCCCTGTAGTGCTCAAGCTGAATGACGAGATAAGGTGATTTTAGCTTCCTGAAGGATTTTATCTCAGCTGAACTCCACCATCTCTATTAGGACTTTGTCTTAGATACAAGGCCAGTATAAACACACTGTCACATTGAAGACAATAGCTGTTAAAAAGGAATCAAAGACCAACTTTTTTTTTAAAGGAATTCCAGTCATTATATCTGTATTTGCTGAGAAGGAGACTGAAACAATGCAAGCGACTTAAGAAGACACATGAAAGGTAGTAATTATAGGTCAGTTTGCTGATTACTACCAGGAAAATACATAAAGTGGATGGCAGTCATAATGTTACTGAATATTAAGGGCTTTTTTAAAGATAAGTTTTTCTACCTAAAAAAAAAAAGACCCACAGCCAACCTCTCCAACTTTAAGGCTAAAATATGTGGTTATAGAGAGAAAGTGATGACCTTTTAGAAGTATATAAAATTCCAAAGAGATTTGAGAGGATAGATGCTACAAGATGATTTGAACTTGTGTCAAACACAAGAACAAGAGGCACGAACTAAAGCCGAGAAAGGGTCAGATCCTAAAGGAATGTGAGTAGAGTGTGTCGGTGCACAGTGTAGCTATGCTGCATTAAAAATAAGGCAATCAGATGAATAGTCATTGCAAGAAAGAGGCAAATGTCTAGGGAAACAACATAATTGTGGGATGCAGCAATTAGCTCCAGACAATGCAGTGATGCTAACAGGATCTGATGGCTGCTTCTGATTTCATAATTGCCTTGCAGTTTGTATATTTAGATTAACTATATTTCTGTTAAGCAAGAACTGTTCTTGCCATATGTGCAATAGTGGGAGCAGCAATAGTCTGTGTTTGTACTGCTTAATAAAACATTAACCTTCATACACATGCTACTGTTGGGTAGAACCTATGCAGGATAAACTCTCTTTGCAGAATGTGCTCACAGTTACCACTCCTCAGATGCATTGATTCTTGCATTAGATTTCTTTATTGCAGCTTATTTAACTGCAGTTAAAAAACACTGCAAATTCTCTACCCCACCCGTGTTATGCTGAATATAGGAAAGAAAACTGGGTAACTCCCTAGGTAACTAGGGAGCTCTTTATGAACAACTCATTTCCAGTAGACTTCCAGTGACCTTAGAGTTCCTTTCACTTACAATATGATGTCTGTCTCCAGTGTCTCTCCCACTTCCTTCCTTAGCATCACAGGACACCCCAGAGCTCAACTGAACTTTGCATTGTTTGTATGAAATTATAGTTTCCTTCTCCTTGTATTCTTCTTGGGATGTGCAAGGGCAGGTTGACAGACTATTGTCCAATTGAGGGCTTTTTGGATTACTGCCTTTCTAACAAATTAAAATCAAAGTAATGATGAAGATCTTTCAAGAAACACAATAATTTCTAAAGACTGACTGTGCTAATAAAAACACCCTGCAAAACAAATTTCTTTTCAGGGCATAGACTGTCCGGTTTAATGATTAATTTGCACTAAACATCTCATTAATAGCACAGATTGTTTTGCCAATGCTTCTGAACAAATATAATTGGAAAATTTATCAAAAATTCCTTAATGTATTTAGTGCTGCAAAAGACAAAATAGAGAAATTAATAGCACTGTCTAATGAATTATTTGCGTATTATGGTGTATGGGATCAGATCTATACAGCTTGCCAGTTCCAGCAGTGGATTTTCTCCTAGCAATGTTTTACTGTAACCCACACTTCTGTGTGAAACAAGTCTTAAACTCAGTCTTAGAACTGAAAGAAGTTGGTATAACTCTCATTATAAGTACCCTGAGCCAAGGGAACTAGTTAGTGCCCAAAGCAGAGCCCTAGTCCTCTAGCAGTCTAGTTCAGGAAGCCAGCTTTGACTTAGCCAGCTGTCCAAGACATGCTTCTTTCCCTGAAGTATAAATTGAGAAGCACCATGCACACTGGGGTCACAGAACTGGGACCAGGATGTCGTTGGTGTGCTCACCTGACATCAGAAGTGCTTCTGCACCCATCCATTCAGAGAAGGATTTAAATGCTGGCACCTTTTCTTTTCTTATTTGCCATTGTTTCCAGGATGCATCTTTTTCAGAGTAGAACTGACACTCCCTATGTGAACCAGAGCAAGGAATTTAGAAAAATATGTTCTTTTTTACTTTGTAGGCTATATGTAAGCAGGTAGCAACAGATCCCAGGTGCCCACCAGAGCTGCTCTATCACTACTCCTCCTCAACTAGACCATGAAAAAAGAATTTAATTAAAGGCTTGTGGGTTAAAATAAGAAGAGGTAGAGATGCCAGCTTCTTTGGTAGATCCCTCTGTGGCTGAATGTGCCTTAATTTAATTAAATGCCATTTAAGGAAACAAGCTTTGTAGTAAGTGTCCTTTTAAGTTTTAAA
Organism: Pipra filicauda; assembly: GCF_003945595.2. Classification (NCBI taxonomy): domain Eukaryota; kingdom Metazoa; phylum Chordata; class Aves; order Passeriformes; family Pipridae; genus Pipra; species Pipra filicauda. Next base: position 2,297,709 of record NW_024104976.1, on the reverse strand, counting down.
GATTGACAACTCTAAACCTTCTGTACTATGACAAACAACAAAATAAAAGATGCAGCTTAGAAACAGAGCCATCCCTTTTAATTGTTAAAAAAAACTTATAAAAATGTTCGTAACTCCTGAGATGCTCTGATAACTAAGATGGATATTTTAATGTATGTGTTTCAAGTGCATACATTCCACACTTCAGTAACCAACATTACTTGTTGAATGCTGAAAATCCATTGTTTCGTGCCAGCCTGGAGCATCCATGCTGATTTTAACAGCAATTTAATATTACTACTTGATTTTATTTATTTATTTATTTTCCAAAACTAGAATAAAGTTTAGGTCATAACTCTTACACCCTATTTCATGCTGCTGAATAGCACACTGAAGTTTTATGTGGAAAGAGCTACTCATGTCCCCCAGTTTGTGAAACCATCTTGGAGTCTGTCTTTTCCTCTAGCTGTGCATCTTAGCCTAGGTGCAGTGTCACACTGATAAGGTTCTTCCTCTGTCAGAGTCAGCTCAGTAAAATGTGATGTAGGTACCTGTGCTCTGTGTTCAGTTAGTCACTACAAATGTGCCCCCAGAAGTTGTTTCAAATCTTGCTGCTCCTGCAAAAAAACCTATGACCTTCAGAAGTGTCTCATTTCTGTTTGCCTTGGTTTCACATCAGCAAATAGGACTAAATATCCTTCTTTGCTGGCTTTTCCGTTTCATGTGTTTTAAATTCTGTGGGATAGTGATGGTGTCTTGGTACATAATGTACAGAACTCCGCAGGCAGTGATCCAACTCAATAATATACTTAATAGAAAAAAGTAGTATTAAGACTTTTGCAGATTGTGACTTTTGGGAATTATTCTAAAAATAATGCAACAGTGACTGCACCAGTTAATCAATTTGACCTGGTATTTTACTCAGCTGAAGATACACTTCATTATGCCAGAGGACTAATATAAACAGTCTATCTGTTAGTGCAGCCAGCTGAAAGTTAACGGAGATTCCAATTCTGAAGTGACACCGGTGGGATTCAAGCACATCCAGAAGTGCAGTGTAAATAGAGGTGGATGCTTTGGGCTTACATTTTTTAACTGTGGTTATTAACTCAGAGGTAGATAATGAGTATGTGTTCATGCACCTGTCTTCTTGAGATCTTCAGGATCAGACATTAATCTTCAGATGACGTAAGTTAGTCAAAATGTTATTTTCTTCTTGTGATCAGTATTAGAAATTTAGGAGATACCTGAGCTATTAATAAATTTCTGCATCTTTAACTGGACAGAGGAATAGGATCTCAGCTGCTGTGTGAGGTTAACTACTGCAGAAAGCTTTACTAGTTCCAGTTATATTATTCCAGTATATTATTCTATACTCCCATTTGACAGCTAGTGCATCTATGCAGTTTTCATATCTTACTCTCCTTGCTGAAGAGCATTTCACGTTGTACTTTACCTGCTAACCAGAGACCATCATAGTAGTCTCTTATGTGTTCAGCACCACAGCTTATCTATAGGAAATGAAGATTCTAAATTGATAGCAATCTCTGCAGCTCCTTTAAAATCAATGGACTGTCTAAGCTGATGCACATCAGCTGAAGATCCAGCCTTGATGTGTTTTCTGACATGGTTATGACATGTTGTCATTGGAAAAAATTTCCCAGTGATTATATTTTACAGCAGTTGTGCCATAAAGGTGATGATGACATTACAAAGTGGCTTTTGAAGTTCAGGCATCATCAGACCAATACTTGAGTGACTTTGGCAAATTTATGGTGACTTAAGAATAAGCAAACCTGTGGTTTTCCTCTTCAGCTAGAGTTTATGAGACCTTATATTGTGCACTATAGAAAGACAGTTTATTGTTAAATCTGCTTCTCACAAGAGCAGATGATCCCATATTTATGGATGGGTATGTAACTAACATCCCTGTGTCAGGAGTCAGAGACCATCTTAGTGGAATGCCACAGCAGTAACACATAACTGAAGTAGAATCCTCTACACTGTATGTCGATAGTGAACTTGGAAACAGAAGTCATGTGGCTGCTTAGAGGGAGAAGAATATCTCCTGAGAACAGCCATGAATAAAACACCAATCCAGGTTGAAACATGGTATGAGGGCAGTAAGGCATCCCTTTTTCCTCAAGAAAGTCAGGAAAAAGAACAGAGAGGTCTCTATTTGCATGAACAATTCATTAAATACTGGACATCATTTAACAAAGACTTGTCCAAAAAGTCTGTTTGTCACTCAGTGCACTGAACAAATAATAGTTAATAACAATAAGCTCTTTTCCTTGCTATTTCTAAGTAGCAGTATCAGATTAAAAAACAAACCTTTGCCTCTTGAAAATCATAAATATACATAAGAAAACCATTTTTTCTAAACTGGGAAGAGATTTTTCAGCCTTATCTTTGCTGGTGTTTCTCCAAGTCCTTCAAATGATTGGCGCCTCTCTGCAAAAACAATAATCAAGAAGTTTTTGTGTAAAACCTGGAAAGACGCTTTTACTTAATTAGAAAAGAAGGAGTATTTTTTTCCCCAAAAAGGAGCATTTATCTTGTTTTTTTTTAATTTCACTGTGCCACCTTCCATGCCTTGATTCTGCTCATTATAAAGATAAGGCTGAAGGAGGGATTCAGTGCTGACACTTTGGAGTTGGACTTTGGTTCTGCCTTTGCAGTCAAGCTGTGTTTGCAAGGATGAAATTCAATTTGCCATGCATTTCCTAACACTATAGGAAAAGTAGTGTGAATTCAACATTTTTAAAAATAGAGGATATTGAACTTAATTGAAATGGAGTGCTACAGGGATTGGCTAGATTGTCCTCCAGCTTTTGGGGCAGTGATTGCAGGTTTTGCACATAGTTAAATTGTCACACATGAATTGCAAAGGTGGGTGGTGCTTCCAGGAGGAGTAGATGGTGTTGTAAACCCTATTAATACAGTGAAATACATGTTTTTTCATGTGTCTGTGTAGAACTGTGCCCTTCTTCATTATAGCAGCTGCAGTGACCCCAGTTGTGCCTGTGATTGTTTCAAGATGTTGATCTTGGAATATAGGAAATAAAACATATACTTAATGTTATACCTTTGTTTAAACATGGCAGTGCAACAGAACTGTCTTATCAATGGCTATTTCGGAGGGAAAAAATGATGTACATCATTTAGACCTGCAATTTAGGTATTACAGAGACTGGGCATAATTACTGCTTTAGTTACATTTTTCTGTTTGGAAGTGTCTTTTTCCAGTTGACTAATATGCATCTTTCATATCCATCCTGCTTCTTTTAATGAAATGCATTCATTATATCTTTACTCTAGGTGATTTTTTAAACTTATAGCATGAGGGGAAAGAGAGAATATTTCACAGTGATATTTTATTGCACTTGTTCCTTAAAATGTTCAAACCTGTTATATTGCTCAGCCCCCAGGTGTAGAACATGAACTCCTGAGGTTGAATAGAATGATTCACTTGTTTCACTATGAATTCAAAGTGGATATGAAGCATAAATCCCCTTTTTCCCTCTGTAATATAGTAGCCATGAATCACAATGTCACGCTGAGTCGATCATAATCTTAACACTTCACGCCTCAGACAACAACTTGATTTGTCAGGAGAACAGGCCTGCAAGCTGCCAATAGCATTGATTCCCATTGGAGAAGGAAGGATAATTAAGTCCTCAGTGAGCTAATTTCTTTTCTTTTATAAAAACAATGTTTACTTCTATTTTTAAGTAAACAGAAATGAAGAAATATTACATATGTATAGAATCAGTTAAGTGTTTGCTTTCCCTAAGTCACCAGTATGGGGTTTTGTTCCATTTCCATCTGATAAAAAGTTCTCAGAATCATTTTATTTCACCATACAATAACACATTATGCTACATCTCAATTAGGGGTAGTGTAGCTAAAATTAATTACATGCAATCTGCATGCTAATTGGCCTGCAACAGGATGCCACCATTGCTGGGGTACAAGTGTGAAGCTGTCTATCTCTGAGCTTGATGATGAGTGTGAATGATCCTTGTGTTTTGTTGGAATTCTAGTCCATTGCACTGAGGTAATGAACAAAACATGCTTTGAGTCCTAAATATGGCTCATGAGTCGTGAGCATGTGCAAAGGTCCCCACACATATTTCTAATATACTGTGATATGTTTCCCATATGGAGACGTGGTACATGAAGAGGTTGGTCTGTTACAAGAAAAGATTCCTGTTGTTCCTTGAGGAGGATGTCTTGATGCTTTTTTTTCACTGCTTGTGAATTTAGCCAAGAAGTGGAGGCCTCTTTTTGGTGCAGGGAAATATTGGTACAAATAAATATCATAATGGCATGCAGATATTATTTGACTGTGCTTATGAATATTTATATTAAAATTAGATTTGGTTCTAGTGTTTGTGTCCCCAAGGTGCTTGGGAATTTATGAAACACCTAATAGTTCATGCACAGCCTGGATAAACCCATTGATCAGACTGTAATAGATCCTTCAAATATATTTCCTTTTCATTGTAGAAGAGAACAGCCAGTATTCATCCATCAGGGCCAAACCACTCCATCCTTCTCACTTGCTAAGTTTCCTGTTTGGCAGCACAACAGAGAAAGAGAAGCACAGACTTCCCAGACATAAGGTTGGAATGTTCAATCTAGTCATCAAGTCTTATTTCCTATAATCATAAGTAGTATTGCAGACGATTCCTAGATTACCAGAGTCCCTGCTTGCTGTAGCCCCAAAGCAGTCCCCAGCATCGTGGAACAAACTGCTCCTGCAAAAATTGATCAGAGTAGCTGTCAAGATGGAAAACAGTCTCTGAACTTCAGCAATACAGAGCAATCTGCATCTCCTTCTTCCATGGCTCATATGTAATGTAGCTCTCTCTAGATCACTTGTATGATTTTTCAGGGGTGGGCATTTCCAAAAAGGAAAGACTGTGTCAGAGGCAAGGAAGGGTTTGTATCTTTGTCATCTCTGGGCATCATATAGTCCTAAGAGAAGAGATGCAAGGTGTTCTTTGTGTTTCTCCCAGCTCCTCTCCTAGCAGCAGAAAATACAGGCCAAGAAACCACCCTCATTTACAACAGTAGAGCAGAGCCCAACTTACTTGGTTCAGCACGGTCATTAAAAAATTCTGGTGATTTAGGACTTAATCCTTTACTTCCTACTGCACTGAAATTGGATATAAGTTACAATATCATGCAAATGAATAGGCTTTTGTCCTCCTAGTCATTTCTTGTTTCTTCCTACAACTGTATCTCTTAACAACCACTACCTGGTTTTCCTATTACACATTCTATAGTTGCTGGGATACATGCCATTCATAGGTCTCCTGAAACAAACTCGCTTTTTTTGGCATTGATCAAGCTTAATGTGGTCCAATTGTACTTGCCTTTTTTCAAGTATTTGCTTGGGTTGAATTGCTAAGATACCACATCTCTGTGCCTTCTTCTCTGCTGGAACAGAATCCAAACAGCCTCTTTGACTATGGCTGCTTTTCCACTAATATGTTATCTATATTTCTTTTTTTTTTTCTTTCTTTCTTTAAAACTAAAAATTTTCCTCAGCAGCCCAGGTGCTATTCAAATGAAGCTGTATGTGGATCATGCTTGGGCAGGGAATTTAAGTGGAAATTTGTTTTGACATCTGTTTAAATTTCCTCAGATTTTGTTTGCGGCTAAAAGTATTTTAAAAGCTGTCAAAAATAAAATCGTTGTCCTCTCCGTGTCTTATTTCTGTGGAAAAGCAACATACGTTAAAGAGGATTGATGGACTGTGACCGCCATGTGCTTGACTGCTGCTTGGAAGCTTTACAGTGTATTTGTAGATGTTTTTTACTTGTGATCAAGTTTGGATCACTTTATTCTTACATAGCAAATTGTTTCTAGCAGCGTGCCCTTATTTCTTCTACCTGTCTGTGTGATGAGTGTGCTGTTTTGGGGAGTGTACCCTCTTTAATATATCCTTATAAAGCACCTAAGACAGTTTGACACTGATTTCTGAGTTGTCCTCAAAAAATTAGTGCCTGTGTTATGTATTTTTCATCCAGCACGAGGGCTGGAAGTTTCCTACTGGAAGGGGCTGGATGATTTTATATTACTAATAAATGATAATAATATGGGATTGAAAAGCTTCTCTTAGTCATCTACATAGAATATGCAGTACCTAGATCACACATAAACATCTGGCATTTTTAGAGGTATTTATAACATTATCTACAAATGACTTACATCAGAGAATGGGAGGAGAAGGAGAGGTTAAAATCCAAATATCTTAATTATTCACAATTCTATTAAATCTCCTTGTCAAACTCATTTATCCTTGTCTTCTAATGGTCCTTGTAAGGTCTTTGCAGTTTCTTCAGCAACTACAGAAATTAACTTTATTATAACATTTGTAATTTTTCTCCAAATTGTTTGATTACTGCTATAACTGAATAAATGCTAATGTAAAAATTCAAATAATATAAAAATTACCAGATATACTGGTAACTTTTTTTAGAAATAAATTTTGTTTAGGCATAGCATGTTTCCCTCTTAAGTCTCACATGACAAATTCCAGGATAAAAGTCCTTCAGAACTGGAGAGTCTTCACTTTCCTTGTTTGTCAGGTTTGGCTCTGTTGTGTCAATAGAGACAACATTGTCTGATGTTGTTCCATGACAACAAACTCTTGCAAAAAATACTATTTCAAACCATGTAGGAGTTAACACATTCCATGCAGGCTGTGAGATTACTTATAGCACACTTTTACTTCTCTCTAGTCCTGCACATAGGGGACTTTGTGGCAGGCAGGAAAAGGGGACTTTGTGGCAGGCAGGAAAAGGGGACTTTGTGGCAGGCAGGAAAAGGGGACTTTGTGGCAGACAGCAAAAGGGGACTTTGTGGCAGACAGCAAAAGGGGATTTTGTGGCAGACAGCAAAAGGGGACTTTGCTCCTCACTTCATGGGAAGTGAGTAGCAGCTCAAGGAGAACAGGATTCCATTTGCCTCAGCGATGCCACCCTGGGTGAGCTGAGGGAAGAGTAGCCCAAAACATGTTAGAAAAATTGCTTCTGAGAACTGATTTCCATTTTGAGTCACTTTACAGAGGATGTGAACATCACGGTGGAAAATCTTAGCAACTTTTGGAAGATAATTTCAAGCAATATGTATGAAGTATTTTACACAAAAAACATCTTTTATTTATTAGTTGACAACTGCAAATGTTTTTGTTTTTCATTTAGTGTCTCTGAATTTTAACTAAGGCAGGGATCAAAACACAAGTGAGTACTCTGTAAGCTATAAAGCACTTAATAATAATCAAGTTCACATCTTGTATAAAGATATTTCGTTTCCCATAATTCATCATCTCTCGGTGGAAAATAACAGGACCTTGAAGAGAGATGTGTTTGAATTGGGACACAGGATTTTCATCTGATGTTTTGTGGCTTGACTTGTTGTTTGTGTAATATCACAGACATTTTTAGGTTTTTTCTTTTGGGAAAAAGCTATATAAGTTTGTTCAGTGCGAAAGTTCAATGAACATTATTATGCAAGAACAAATCTGAATTACATGGAAGTTACCCTTCGGTATCTTTGTGATTTTGAATTATAAAAATGCCCACATTTGCTCAAAGTATTGTTTTAGCTGAAATGATATTTATTCTACTTCTCCCCAACAAGGCAACCAGCATTTTGTCACTTAGGTGAAGGACATCACTGCATTCAGTAACACAACATAATGGTATAGTACATATCAATGATACCATATTGACTCCCTTGACATAAATTTGTAATATTATTTATATTTATTTTCACCTGGGAAAACACTTTTTAACTCACAGAAAGGATTCCCAATAGACAAAGTGACAGTAAACCTGTAAAACCTAAATATACTAGAAACCCAAGTGTGATAATGTAAATAATAAGCCAGTTTATTTGTAGCTTGCATCAGTAGTGATTTTAGTCACAATGCAAAAGGACACAGAGTACTGTGAATCACTCCAGTTCAACTATTCGTGAGTTTTCCCCTGGTCAGGCAAAAAACATACTTTAGCAAAGAGCTAAGTGGATTTTTCTGAAAGGTCTGAAAGATCATGGAAGTGCTGTACCCACACTTATCATGCTAACTTGGATAAGAGATCCTTTGGCTATGAATATCATGTCTCTGAGTGGGCTCCAGAGAGAAAAGAATAACAGGCCGGAGAAGATACATACCTGGAAAAGTGGGAAGAAGATTTAAAACTGTCCATCCATGACGTGATACACAGCTTCCAGTGTTTTCAACATTTTGATTGGGTTTGACTCTTGGTTTATGGAACTCAGGTAGACACTGGAATATCAGCTCAAAGGACTTCACAGAAGGCCTAAAATCAGAGGAAACTAAGCCTTGTTCTGCAGGAATTGATTTCCATGTGAGGCTCATTCTATGGCTTTCTAAAATCGGAGCACAGTATATACACCCAGTTAATCCTTTGCAGGTTCTTCATTGTATCTGCAGTTTTATTTACCTGGAGTAAGCTCTTTTGCCTCTTTACATGCCACTGTTCTTTCTCCAGGGAGTCAGTCTGACTTCAGAGGGGAGCTTTAGCCCAATGAAACCAGCCAATGCCATTTCTGAAATCCCTGCAGCACTTCCCGATCCTCTCATGTGGAACAAATGGAGTCACTTTGTCTAACAACCTTATGTCAATATTAATAAATATGTAGCAGAGGAGGAAAAGATGCCACAGCAAGCCACCCCTAGACATGAAAATCAGATTTCCACCTTTGAGAGCAGGAGACTGATCTTTAATGAGATGTCCTCACAGAGCTTATTCATGCCAGGATTATGGCCCTCACAGAGTGATGTATGGGCTTTCAAATTCCACCAACCATCTCCACTCCTGAGCACTGCTGAGACACTATGGAATTCAATTTCCTGGCATGTTTTCAAGACATTAATACCATGGAGTCAGTATCTCTGAAAATAAGTATTGTGGTCCTCTTTTCCCATAAAAACAGTCAAGATGATTTAAATGTATTCAAAGTTCTACTGAGGACAAGGAAGATATAAAAGCCATACATGGCCCATTTCCTAAACTTTGGAGTAGAATATAAATTCAGACAGATAAAAATGGTCCCAGTTCCTCTTTTAAATCTCAGCTTATTCTGTAGATTCTGCTAAGTGAGTTTGGATTTGCATTGGGGTAATTGAAAACAGAGTATAGAATACAAGTGAAAGGAGGCAAAAAGGGGTATGAAAGGTGATTTTTACATCTTTTAGCAGATTTCTAATGGAAGGGGCCTTGACTGAGTCTTAGAATTCTTAAAAGCACATTCTATCACAGGAGTATAGCTCTAATATGGCAAAGACTTTGATTCTGGAAGTTAAAAATCGCTTTAGTCCATCACTTTCTATTTATGTGACTAGTCTTTACTTACACAGTATGTGGAAATTTTCAACTGTTTGGATTGCTCAAACAGGGGGTGAGCAACAGTCACCTGATGTAGATTTTTACATTTCTGAGAGATTTCTTACAGACATAAGAGTCAATTGTGTTTTTTTTTCTCTGTAATGACATAGATAAGTATTGGAAATAAGCAGTTTAGTTCAGTATCAAAACATGAAGAGACTCTTCATTTTGAGCAAGGTGAATGACAGCATTAATTCAATTAAAAGAACGTTATGAGCACCTATTGACAATTTTCCCTCTATCTTCATTAAATATGCTTGAATGGTAAGCCAGATTGTGCTCTCAATCCAGATTTCTACCTGAATAACTCCACTGACATCCATGAAATTGCTCCCAATTTGAATCAGAGCCAAGAAGATCAAACGAAGATTAAAAGCTTTCTTACTAGCACTTTTATCCTGTATTTGATGAGCTTATTATTTTCTTATGTCTCTATTATAGTAAGCTCATTATCTATTTTAGTTTTAGGTTGTGCACTGCAGGGGTGGGGCTGCCCTCTGGTTCTCTCTCTCTCTCTTAGAGGAACACCACCACGTCCAGATTCACCCCTGAAAGCCAATCTGCCAGGTGAAGTATTGCCATCAGAGGTCAGAAGAGATGCTGCAGATGATATTTGGTGTATGTGGCAAGAGAGAACCTCATGGCCTGTGTTTGGACAGTACTTGGTATATAGTAGCTCTGAGTGCACAAATGGGGGTCCCAAAATTTATCATAGTCTCCATAACAATTGCTAATTGTCTAAGGGAAAAGACTTGAATGAAAAAAGTACACATTTTATAGATTGCATCAGGGCTCTTGAAATCTCCAAACATGAATTTTGAACGTGGTGAAAGGCAGGTTTCCCATGAAACTAAATTTGAAAGAAATCTTTCATGTCTATGTTATGCAAAATGTTTCTCCGCTTTTCTACAAAAATAGTTGCCAGCCTTTTTTTCCCCATCAGATATTTTTATTAAGATGTGTAGAATTCTGGAGGAGAGCAATTGTGGCAAGAGTAGGTTTACACAATAAAAACTTCCTTGGTGGTTGAAAAGCTCAGTCAGTTTGAATGATATATGAACAGAACAATCTGAAAGAGGATGTTTAAATATTCCTGTTGATGGCCAAGTGTTTGAAATGAAATAATATTTTTTATTTCATAATGAATGACTGCAAGTTTGCATAAGTTTATCTAAAAGGGCAGTTTATATTCTGATAGTTCTATCCCAAAGACTCAGGAGTGTTTGTTGGTTTTGTCAGACTATTTTCTGTTTTGATGAAATGAATGATTACTTTTTAAAGTTCATTGAGGACAATACAAGTTTTTCTTTCACAGTTCAATCTATTAGACTGTTCTCCTCAGACCAGGCACCTTCTTTAATCTCATTTTAGAGACATCTGTGTTTAAACCAGACCATCCATATTGATGTTGTGCCAACAGATATGTAAAGTAGCTCATCCAATTATCCTACTCTGCTTATCACAGTGAGGTATTACAGGCTATGTATTGTTCTTCCGTTTTTCCCGACAGCATAAAGAATGGAGCAAAAATGTCAATGAGTAAGCAGAACTCCCCAATTACAAATTTTGTTGGGGGAGAAAAAAAAAGCCAAAAAGTTTTGATTTGAAGTCTTTTGAGAACTACATGAAGTCAGGTCTGGAAACTGAGAAAGAAACAGCTTGAAGGGAAAATAAAATGCAGCCAAGCTTCTCCAGGTGAATATAGTTCTTCTGCCTGAGGAACCCAGACAGTGATAGGTGGTGGACTGAGCAAAATCTTGGACTGAATGAGACAAGGATCTGAGTTATACAAGTGAGAGGAGAAGAAGAATTAAATTGTGAAAATAACTATACTTTTTATTTTTTCTATATGACAAAAAAGAAAAGTTACTGTTTCCGTTGAAACACAGACCTCTATGTGTTGGGTATAATGTGTCAGTTTACCTGAATCTTTTAAAAATGCAGTGCAGTTTTGTTCAGCACTTGTGTAGCAGCCAGAATTATTTTTTTAATTATTTCTTTCCTGGCATGCATAACACTTCACTGAATAGAATAATCCTAAGAGCTATCACTGAAATAAATCAATTCTTTGATTTAATGCTAAAGTTCAAAATTATCTAGTTCCAGTCTCTACTTCTAGGCACCACTGCCATCCATTCAAGTGAAGCAACATGATTTAGAGATGATGCTGCCACCTTCTCAGTGCATCATCTCATTTAGAACAGGTCCTTGAGGTTACAGTGCTGTTGATGTGGCATTTTCACTGATGTCTAATCTAATAGAAAGATCCACCCTACCATGTTTGGGTTTTTTTTATTGGAGCTGCAGCTGGTGACACCCAGTGTCATAGAGACTCATGGATCTGAAAGACTACTCTAAATTAAAATTCTCTTCTACATCTCTCCAGGACCATGTGAAAAAAAAAACCAAAAATCTGTATAAAATGGAATGATGTAAAAAAAACCCCAAAATAAAAAACAAAACAAACAACAACAAAGGTGATCCCCCAGCAGCAGAAGTATATGTTGACCTTAAGTTGATGAAATGAGGCATCAATTTTACGTAGGTATAAAAGAGGTCAGAACCAGGTCCCAGTATGTAATAGGTACATAGATTCATTTATGCAAGTTAAAGTTGAGTCTCTGCCAAAATTGTCACAGGACCAAACTGAATAAGAAAGTGCCTGGGTAGGTATTTATTTGCTAGGATGTCAAAGTAAAAATTCATCACCCTTGACTCTGATACCAGAATCCGAGATGAAGAAACTCCTTTTTCTTCTCTACCACCCACCCCCAAGGCAGGAGCATTCTAGTCCATTGTCTGCAGTGAGGAGTGATCAGGCTGTGCACACAGTAACTTGATGATGTTTTGATTGTCTGAAGGAAATAGCTTGTTTTGGAAACAGCCTCCAAGAGGCTATTAGCATTTTTAATTACATAGAGTCTGTTTAATGCCACCCTATTTCCACTTCCCATTCTTCTCATCCTCTTTATTCCCTTGTGTGAAAATAGCATCTTCTTCCGCTCAGATGCCTCGTTTTGTGCATTGTTAACTCTACTACTACTGCCCAGAATTAGTCTCTGTTCTTGCTCTTTGTGCCAGATTTTGTTACACAAATACATGTCTGTGTAGTGCTTTCATCAAAACAATCTCAAAATGCAGCCATGGACATAGAGAAGCACTTATTTTCATTTTCTTCATCGTTTTCATCTGCTGTCCAACTAACTTGTTCTCTCAGAAATGAAAATAAAACTCCTGGTTCACTTGTTTTATTCTAAATGTTTGGGTGTGCAGTTTGTCATGGTTCTTCACTTTCTAGCTCTGTGTAGGCTGCCATTAATGTGCTGTCATTGTGATACCTCATTAGAATTCATTTTTTCAAGCATTGCAATGATTTTGGAAACCAGAGAACAAGGAAGAGTCATTGAGCTGATACGGTTGATAAACCTGCATTATTGGTGTCACCGACAACTTACTGAATCAATCTAAGTAAAACAGCAAAAGATTAGGGGGGAAAATGCTATGGACTTTATCTGTTCTGCTTGCTTCATGTCATTGGGTATCTCTGAGACATTTGCTGTTGTGTGGGTATGTTACAAAGAGGGATATACCAAATGCTTCTGTAACTGGTAGGGAAGGAATTACTCCAGAATGCTACAGGGCACATGTAGCATTATGGGAATGGAGCAATTCTGGGAATGGAGCAGGAAACTGTGAGGTTGTGAACATGTCACATGAGAGCAGAATTTCCCTTCTTCTCCGTTTTCTCTCCAGGCACATTCCCTTCCAACAGATGAGTGGAAGATTACTTGCAGTGCATCTGAAAGAAGCACATGCTTCCTGGATTCTGTGTAGAGTTTCATCTTCTCCATTGTTGTTATCCTTTCTCTGTTCCATTAGTCAGTTATTGGAAATCAAAAGAGTTGGCTCTTGCCCCACTGTTTAAGATGCCAGCTACTGATGAAGGACATTTTAGGGAAGGCAGATAATAAAAGAACTGAAAACAGATCAAAGTGGTTAGATATCAAGAGAAAGACAGTGCATGACTAGTGATGTTAAGACTGTGCTGGGACACAGGTTTTTAGAAGCCTCTAAGCATTTGGACTCTTTGACATCCTTGGGAATTGGTAGTCTAAACACCCAAACTCTTAATTCCACAATGAAGGAGTTCTAGGAACATTGGGGGAGGGGGTATTTTTCTCAGTATAATTTTTTTTCTTTTTGTGGGATGATCCTGTTGTCAAAGTTTTCTACAAATGTGCTTGTGCTTCTCATGCTTTCAGTTCACCAGACTGAAGCTGTGAGAGGGTAAATCAAACTGAGTAAGGAGGTAGATGTGGCTTAAACTGCCTTTCCTTGACAGCCCCGTCAGCCTTCCCTTGCCAGCCATTCCACAGAAGTGCACCCCAGTGGCACTGTGAGCTTGTGTGTTAATAATAGTCAGAGGAGAAGCCTTTGTGAGTGCCATAACTGGAAACAGATGTTAACTGCAGACAGACACCGAAGAAAATGTACAAGAAGAACTGATAATTTGAAGGCTTAGTTTGCTATAGGCAGTCATCTGTGCATCGGTGGAGATCATTGATTCCGGTCCAATGTTTTACTTGATTCCTCATAATGCAAGGAGAATACATCAGCATCTCTAAGTGCTTCCGAGCAGTCCTCCATATGTGGGAATAAATTACTATTAAAATGGCCTGGTTTGATGCTGCTCAAAGCACCTCAAGCCATCCTACGTTTCATGAAGATTTTTCATCCTGAGTTTGATAATAGCGGCAGCGAGAGTACGGAAAAGAAAGGGAGGCAATTCTGTGAAATACAGAGGATAATGGAATTAGATACCTGTAGTCACATGGAAAAGAAAACATGTAAATGAGTGCCAGCCTTCAGGAGTCTATTGTTTACAGTGTCTGCCTTATATTTAAAATGTTCATTTAGATGCAGCAATGAGCTTGTTTTTTGGGTCTGTCTCAAGATGGCAGAATAAGAGTAATTACTCACTTCAAGAAAACAAATGCTATGCAAGAAGATTTCTAGAAGAATAATAGAAACAGCAGTTTGCCAAGATAAAAACAAACTTGTTCATCTGTATCTAATAAGATTGCTTTAAAATGATACTGTTTCAAATTATAAAGAACTCAAGTGAATATGTGCATACATCTGTTTTCTTTAAGGGGAAATTTGTGATTTAAAATATTCAAAATGCATTCCAAATCTGGATCCCAGGAGTCACTGGCACAACTCACAAAGCATTAGGAAATGGGCAAAGGTTGGAAGGCTTTCAGTCTGGTTTCAGTTCAGATAAGCCTGCAAAGGTCCGGAGGCTTGCAGTTGATGCTGTTAAAAAGTTTGCATTTGGGAAAGCTCTGATTCAGAAAAACACTGTATTCAGCAAAATTTTTCAAGTTAAGCATCATTTATTTGTTTTGCTGAAAAGGAATAGGCTTAATCAGGTGTTTAGGAGTTTTTCTCCGCTGATGCCCAGGTTACTATGTAATGCAATCTTAATCTGCAATCTCAGTTTCACTCTCATCTATATCAGGAAAGAAATGTAGTTGCATAAAATACATGATTTTTTTTTTGTTTGTGGGGGAGGTTTTTTAGGGAAAAATAAATTGCATTCAGGGTTGAATTTTGAAGGCAACTTGTACAATGATGATGCTCTGTAATATTGTAAGGGACCTATCAAATACCTTTGAATTGAAGGATCTGGGTCAGTGTTTTCTTTTGGTAAGGCTCTTATTTTTATTGAAGTATTTCATCCCTCTCCTCTCAAATCTACCTTCTGCGTGATGCAGTTTTAGTGTAATGAATCAGGGTGCTATTGAGATGTGCTCTGTTCTTTGTTGTTGTTCTCAGTCTTTTTAAAGCAATCCGGTGGTAACAGTGGTTCTAATATATTTGACAAGGTGATAAAATAGTGCCCCTAGCTATCCTGTATTTCTAAACTCAGGAATAAAACTGCCAGTCACATCACTGGGATATTTGTTTTGGCTGTAACTTAGAGCTGAATTTTTCTTTCCTATCCTTTAATGCTGAGTAGCTTTATATAACCTTGGGACTTCAACTTGCTCTTTCAGATCTTGCTCTCCTTTTTTTTCCTTTCTGATTAATGTTTTCAAAACTAAGTCATGGAACATTTGTATCGTAACAATTATGTCTTCTCACTTGTCACCTCAGTATAAAAATGTTGCTGTACCTGAGTGAAATTTCTAAAGCCTTCAAAGTGACTTAGTTCATCACTTAGAGAACACAAAGTATTTCCAGCATTTGTACCAGCATAGTTTTTAAAAAACTTTATTAACAGTCAGAAGGTGTGTCTCTCGAGGTATCAGTGTCATTTTGTTGTAAAATAAATATGTATTCATCATCCCTTCTTTAATAGTAAATCTTTTAGTCAGTGTTTATTGAGTATGGTTTTCTTTCTGAGACTAAAGAATGGCTATTAGTGTAATGCATTTATTAAAATGTTTAAATATTTAAGATATACTTCATTAGCATAATAACTACCATTTTAATTCAGGTGGATCATTAGAAGAAAAATACTTCATGATACTGGAAAATGCCATACACCCACAGGAACTATGTCTGCTTAATTACTAAAGAATAAGCTCACCTGGAAGATCTGTCTTCCCAGTTCATTTTACAATAAGTCTCCAGATAATCTCTGAAACAGTCTCCTTAAACACACTAAGGTTTCTATGGTTATTAGTAGTAATTGTGTTGCACAACCAGGGGAATTTTATTTAGCATGGTGGAGGAAGCAATGTCATTATTAGTTGATTAGTGTGAACAATCTTTGACAATATGTAGTACCAGCTATGGTTTCAACCACTGACACCTCATTATTCTGATTGCAGTTTGATTTGCAATGTTAAGAGGCAACAGGAAGAAAAGCAATCATCCAAATCTACCTCCATCAGCTGAGAACAATGGAGGGAGTGTGTGTGCTTCACGGTATTCTAGAAATTTCCTTCCCACAAGAAAATAAAACCTGCTAATTGACAAATGACTGACACTGTTTACTAATTAGCAGGCATGCTGCCACGTTTCTAACACACCCTATTGTAGTGGGCTCTGCTGTGTCGGGATTTGGTAACGAGATTAGAAGTGTCTGTTATTGTATATGTTGTATTCTTCTGAAGTATACTGGATTTCAAGCAAAGGCAGCAAATCTCAAGGTGTTACAAATAATTTATTCTTTGGATTTAGCATTAAATTAAATCTAAAAATTGGGGGCCAAACTCAGCCCCCAACATGGGAGTGTGGATGGCATAACCCTGTCAGCACCAACCTTTGTCTTGTGTGCCCTGTGTCTTAGGGCACAGCAGTGGCAGCAGTGATAGGCATCTGTGGGGCACTGTGCAAATGGAAGGTGTTTGAGTTTGCTGGTATTCCTATTAGTGCATCCTCAGGAGTGAGTCACAGGTTATCATCTCTATTAGTAGGACAAGATAAAAAGGCTGCTTGTATCTCCTCTGTTGAGGGAAACTGTCTTGCAGAGAGGGAGGGCCTGGCTTTTGGTTGCTGCCAAAGGGTGAACAGCGGCTGGCACTGCTCCTGTGGGTCAGGTCACCTGCCCACACAGGTGAGGTTGTGCAAACTCATGTGTATGTGGTCTGGCTGTGGTTTCTTGGCTATCTGGGACAAGGCTTTAATCCTGTGACGTTTGTATGTTTGATTTAGTCATGCTGTGTGGCATCAACATATTTCACCATGGCATTGGAAAAAAAGTAAAACAGTTTACATTGGATGCTTATATGTGTACTTATGTGTCAACCCAGGGGCAGGAAGATCTATGTTTTTCTTGGGTCATTATAGTCAATGCTGCTTACATTAGCTTTCCCCTTAGAAATCCCCTGGGCTGTAGGGGATGTAAATTGACCTGTTTAGAGCTCCATGCTCTAAAAGCTGTTCTGAGGTTTTATTTTAACCCAGGAGGACATTTGTGCAAAATGAAAATTCTCAAAAGTCATGCTAATTTGGGGACTAATTTAGTGATTAATAAATGCCTCCGATGCTTGTCTTTCCCTCTTCAAAGAGCACTGATTTAAATGCTATTTAATACTTGTTTAATGTGTTTGCCATCATTGAAACAAGTAATTAGAGCACATGGTACAATCAGTAGCCAAGCAATAGACTGTTTATTAGTAATCTTGGGGGAAAAGGGGAATGAGGACATGGTGCTTGTATTACTGTCTGTACTAATTTGGACTTAGGAAAATTAGCATCTGTTCAACCTATATGTACTATCAGGAAATAAAACTGAGCTTGGAAAGAGAGTAGTAGCACAGCATAAGAAGAAATTCTGGGTCTTTGACTTCCTCTAAGGACAAGCAGACTGTTAAAAGACATGATGTTAAAATGACAGAGCACGCCTCTCAGCTTTGAAAGCTCTTTACTGGGGTAGATTCCCCACTCTGTTGTGTAGCAGAATTGTCAAGGTACTCCATTAAATTAAACAGACTCCCTCTGCCCTGAGCTGCCAAATAAGCCAAGAGCATCATTTGGACACATCTCTAAATGAGAGAGGCTGAAGGCCCTGTTTTCACGAGTGTCCCCTGGATTCACAGGACACCTGTAGGCTGGACCTGCACTTTCAATGCCATTAGATATCAAATGCAAATTTTCAAATGTCACTAGTTCTTGTACTGGAATTGGACTGTAAGCAGTAATAGCTACAAATAAAAGAATTTAGATAATCAGTTAGTTATTCTTTCGCTGAATTCTATTGATTAGAAGACATTGGGATAATGAAAGATATTAAAGTGTACACTGTGTGCTTCAGACAATGGTATCCTGATTCAGTGAGTTTTAGCCAACACTGCAAAATACATGCTTATTAATTTGACCATTGATAAATTAAGTTGCACAAGGAGGCATCTTTAGAATTTAAAGACAAAATGGGAAGAACTGTTTTATTTAATTTGCTTTATATGATGTAGAAGACCATCAAAGCTTTTGCAAGCAGCTGCCTGCCAACAGCCTTGAGTCGCATGCTGAGAGGCCAGGGTTCCTCTGACAGCAGCATGTACTCTGTCACCTCTGATGTCAAGCCAAACTGGATCCTGGCTGAAAACTGATGATATCTTTGCATATCTAATATTCTTATAGGACTGTGATGAGTAAAAGAGAAGGAAAGGAGCTTAAATATCTGTTCCTGGTGGTCAGTGACTTAGTCCAGAAGCATAGAAGTCTTTTCTTCCCCACCACCCCTACCATCACTCTGGACTATTTTCTCCAGCTTCAGGATGGTTAGATGATCTTTCTATCAGTGGGACACTTTGTGCCTGCTTTACTAATAGAGTGGTTTAAACTCCACTGACAAACTTTGCAAATAATCTCATATTCACTTGGACTTATTTTTATGTTGCAAGAAGTACTTAAGAGTAGCGTTTCTGACTGACAGTGACATTATACCCATATCAAGTATTCCCTTCTTCTTTTATTTATGATCTTGAATTCTGTTTTAGAAGAAGATGTCCCACTCTGTGCATTTTTCACTTCTCAGGTGGTAGAGTGCTCTGGTTTCCAGCTTCATACTGCATAACAACATCTGAAGAGCGCAGTAATCACTCACTCACCACTGCCTGGGGGAGCTCGTTGCTTAAATACAGTGTATGGAGCTGTATGGATGTATTTTAGAAGAATGTAGAAAACAAAACACAGGTGTGGCTGGGTCCAAACACATAATGCAGTTTACTGGTTGCAGTTGATTCACTCAGATGATGGCACTTGAAAGGCAGCAGAAAGAGGCTTGCATCAATCTGAAGGAAGAAAGCAGGTACATGTGGCAGTGTCTGCACTCCTGCTCTCCTGAGGTGAGCACAGACACGCAGGGAGGTCTGGGTGAGTATCCTGGGACACCCGGGGGCCCCTGGAGTGCCGTGGAGCCCGTGTCTGGGACCCCGGAGGTTAAGTGCGAGTCTTGTAACAATCCTGGTTCTTTTTATTACATTTGAAGAATGGAAGTGGAGATTTCTTTTCTTTTCTTTTTTTTTCAAATGACATGGTATCCACTTGAGGTCACGCATCCCTTTTTGAAAAATATTTTTTCTTTGTCTGTGCAGCTTTGCTAACGTTTTTAGATTTTTTTACAATACTGTGGGCTTTAGGGACTGTGGGATTTTGCCAGTGCATACTGCTAGCTGCTGCAAGACAAGAGGGTTTTTCAGAAAGGGTTTGCTTTGGCAGCTCAGGCCTGCAGAGTGACTTGAGGTGATTAAGCTCATTGCAACTGGGACTCTAACACCTGGAGTAGTACAGTGACTATATTTAAAGAGAAAAAAAACCAACAAACAACACCAGCACACCTCCCTCCCCCGCCTCCCCCCCACCCCGGAAAAAAAAAACAAACCGCTACCAAAAAACAAAGTGTTCAGTCAAATTTCAGGTGACCACGAGTTCATTTATTGGTTTGGGTTGGACCTGGAAGCTCGGCCAAGGTCTTTGGTTTGAGTTGAAACTAGGCCAAACTTAAGGTTTTACTGTGCAGTAACTCTGGAAGTCAGAAAAATTATACAGGGAGACAAACCGCCCATTGTGAGGCCACACAGACCTGTCCCTAAAATGCTGTATTTGGCTAAAGGCAAAAGCATGAATTGCCATAATTCCTCCTTTTTCCCAGCCTGTTTCTGTGGCTGTAGCATTTGGGCCTGTTGGGAGCTTTGTTTTCTGCCTCTTGGCACCGCCCCAGGCTGGCAGCCAGCCTTCCTTCTAGGAAGAGACCACGTTAGCCCTGGCCCAAGCTACAGCCACCTGTGAAGTGCTCCCAGCACTTCTGCTACTGTTGGCACCAGTGGAGAAACCGTAAGGAAATGTCACAGACCACCACCCTGTTCACCCTTAGGTAGCCCCAGTCAGGGTCCAGGGAGCACCACTGATTCACACCCCTGGGAGGCAGAGCAGTCTTCTAGATGGACACAGATTTGTGCTGACTTTGAGCACGAGTCAAATTTCATTGCCTGTGCAGTCAGTTTTTGCAGACTTGATATGATTTTTTCAGACTTTTTTATTCTGTACACATTTTATTACTACAACAGAAGTCTAGCATGTAGTTGACTATTTTGTTGGCTCTGGGCATGTGTCCCCAGAAACTTGGTAATTAAGGCAACATGGATTTTGGAATGCAGAACATCAGAACTACCAACCATGCCCTGGAACAGAGAATCACTACTGTATTGTTACATGTATTATTGTTGGTTTTGTTTTGTTTTTTTTCACAAACTACTCTTTTTGTTCAGCTATATAGTACTTAATCAAATTCAGGGCAAAAGGTGACGCATTGATCACACATTACTGATCATGTCATCTGCTGATGTTCCCTGAGAATTCAGTTCTGCATACCAATAAAGCCCACTTGCTATTAACATGCTTGAGAGAATGTGAAATAGGTTCAGCACATTCATGTTTGGAAAGAATAACAAATTGTCTTATTGTCAGGAAAACCCACAGTGTGGAGCAGGAGTCAGGGAATGCTACATTTGCTATTCTGTATGTGTAATAAGTAGCTGGTTAGGTATGTTACAACTGAAATGTGAAATGTCAGTTTTTATTAATGAAGAAGATAGTGCAGGAGCAGTGATGAAGACTGGCTGGGTGAGTGTCCCGAGCGGCTGCCGTGGGTTCTGCTTCTCAGAACAAGGGTGATCCAACTGAGGGATGTGCACTGGCTGCTGAATTTGTAATTTGGTGGGGGGATGGAAACACATATTTAAACCTTGCAATAAAGAAAGGGAAGAACATTAAAAGAGTATTTAAGTCAGGAATAAAGGATATAATTCACAGGCCGTTGAAATCAGTGGGCATTATCTCATCTCAGTGGGCACTGGATTAGGCCTCAAAAGGGTTGAAGCAACGTAGTGTTATTCAAGCAAATTTCCATTAGTAGCAGAGTATGAGAGCTGTGGTGTTCAAAATGAGAGTGTTTTAGAGTGAGCCAAAACACAACTATAGCCATGTGATCTTGGTCAGAGTCTCCTTCAGTTCATCTCAGCTTGCTCAGAGTTCAGAATAAACCATGCGAGTACTGACAGGAGCCAGCATAGCCAGAGCACAGAGGTGGTCCTACCCAGCTGTTACTTGGAAGTGAGAACGTCCAAAAGGATTCTCGGTCATTAAAAATGCAATTTATTAGAAAATCAAAGTGATATATGGCAACTCTTTAAGCAGAGAAAGCTCAGATGTGCCTGGTGAGATAGATTCAATGAAAGGCTTGCAGGCAAACTTACCCTTAGCCTGCTCTTCCCTTGCTGAGCATGAAAGAGCAAGCCCTTTCCTCCATCTTTGTTTTTTAGTGTATGAACTTCCATTTTGTTTCTAGATTGCAAAAATTCTGACATCTCTCTGGGGAGACTTTTGCAGACCTTTTGATCCCTCAGGAAGCTTTGGTCTATCAATGACTTTTCCAGGCACTTCTGGGGCTGTGTCTGGCAGTCCTGTCAGAGTTTCCTAGGAGCAGTCTAAGTATGGACTGGTATTCACAGTTTCTTGCATATTGGTCCTTTTCCTTTCATAGCCTGCCCTGTACTCCAGAAGGATCTCCAAAGACATGCATTCTTGATCTTCAGTAAGGTTTACTGCCATCCCTTCCACCAGACAGCTCCTCTTGACCCAGAGTACAACAGGGAGCAGAAAATAGTTTGGTCTTTCTCTCCCCAACCAATCTCTTTGACAGAATTTACTTAGTACAGCGACTAACTATGGCTTGGGAACAAACAGGTCATACATAAGACTCAGACTAGCCTATCCAGTAGATACAAGTGTGATGTCTACATTAGGTAACACATAATATATGTGACAGGCAGTGGAGGAGCAGAACATCGTGTTCCTGCATGCTCCTTGACATGGCATACCTTATCAGCATAAGCATGTGTGTGTAGAGCTGTTTGTCAGTAGAATCCAGTGATGTGTTTTTGCTGTATTACAAATTACCTTGGTATTATGATGGGAAGCACAAAACCATTCCCAGTGATAATTCCCCTTGATGGTTTTGTTTCTGTATTACAA
This sequence comes from Pipra filicauda, assembly GCF_003945595.2. NCBI lineage: Eukaryota > Metazoa > Chordata > Aves > Passeriformes > Pipridae > Pipra > Pipra filicauda. The sequence goes on along the minus strand of NW_024104976.1, from coordinate 2,275,315 downwards.
GTGCCAATAGATTCCACACCCAGCTGTGTCATTACTGGGGTGTGTTGCCACAGGTGATAGATACTGTTGATCCTAATGTCTTTCAAATGTTGAAGCTACAGAAATGGAATTTCTGTGAGAAATGGACTGTGGTGAAATTTCATTTGTTACAAGCCAGATTGTTTCCTTTTCTGCTCTGGAAAAGTTTATGATGGTTGCCATGTGTCTTTTATGCATACTGTGTGCACAAGCATATATCAGCATTGATGCTGACCAACAGAATACTGCTAAAAGCAATGGAAAGTTGCAATTTCTCTTAGATATCTTAAGTAGTGTCTATGCCAGATCTGCCTGCAAGAAGTTGCCTGTAGCCAAATGCCATCTCAAAGTAATGTATGCACCAGAGTGTACCATTGCCCTTGGAGTTTGCAGAGCAGTCTTACATTTGCTTCTTACTGTTCTCATTTCAAAAGTAGTATTTTTGCAGTTGGTGTGGAGATAACAAAATACAGTTGCTTGCTGCTCTCAGGACAGCATCCTTAGAACTGCTGTCTGAGGACAGATACCATCAAGGTGTTCGCTGGATCATAGACCAGGCCAGTCCATGGAGTAATATACTAATCCTAATTACAATCTGTGCCATCTTTTGTTGAGTTACAAAGTTGTCTGCTCTTGAATATGTCATCATATAGGGCATGTAGGAGGCACAGCTAAGATATTAAGCATGGTATGCACTGAAAGCTGAAGGTGCAATTTGGTTATGTGAACTTGTAGATTTTCTTCCAGATCAGATAAAAACAAATGAGCAATGACCTTTCGAGGATGTAGGGAAGGAGAAATGAGTCTCACTAGGCTGCATCACTTTCTAAGAGAAAGGAAATAATGAGCTTTAGCTGAAATAAATTATTTTTACAACTATTCAGGAGAAAAATTTCAAGAGTACAGAGGGAGTGCACAGAGTCGGAGCTGCCAGCACTGTCAGTGCTCTGACAGCTAATATGACCAAATGAGATCAGTTCCCACCCATCAGAACATCAGGAAGGGCTCAGAGATTGCTTAAGATAAAACGAGTGGCAAAGAAATCAAGAGCAGGAACTTTCTTCTTTTGAGGTATGGTAGGCACAGAAATTCCATTATTTTTCTAATAACATTTTACACACACCTCTCTGTCACCATTTTGAAACTCATTTTGAACTGCTCATACAGTTCAAAAAATGCCCTTTTTGGTTGTCTTGGGTGGGACATCCATCTGATTTACTTTGCTGGATGTAAAATAGTCAAAAGAATCAAGACAGATGGCTCCTGGTATTTTCAGCAGATATTTGATTTCTTCTCTGTACCTGCCGCCATATTTCTTTTAAAAGAGTTTAAAAAAATAAGTTTCAGGTCTAAAAGTCTGAGAAGAGAACCCACAGGTTCCACTGTCTTTAATCATTCAGTGTGGTTATAAATTTTTCACTAAAAAATAAGGAGAAATTAATATTGTTTTACATGTGGGTTGAAGCATGTGTTAAGTATTCAAGAGGTTTCAAATGGAATCTAATACATTTAAATGCAGTTTTATCAATATCTTTCTGGTCTGCGCTGTAGGGCGTATTTTGCCCTGTTCTTCCTATGGCCTTGTGGTTGAATTAGCAGCCAGAGGATAAATCCATATGAAAAGGTGAAATGATCAGATCCTATTCAAATAGCATGATTTGCATTTCAGTAAGGTTCACAGGTTGCCTCACACATACAAACTTTCAGTTGTGATTCTTCATGTATTTTTAGTCCTTGAAATCCTTTGGTTACAGCTCAGATTTCTCTTTAAGTGGCAAAATGAGTGCAGTCATTCCGGTTGCCCGTGCAGTCTCCTTTCTTGGAGGACATCCTATATATCCTTGTCCTATAACTCTTCTCTGCTTGCCAGGCCTAGACAAGGTGGCTCTGCTGAAAAGCTGTCACTACAAATTGTCATTGACTTCAGCAGAGGGATGATTTTTCCCCCTTTGTCATTTCCGTAATGGGATTACAAAGCTGTACAGAGTTGCAGTGTTCTAGGAGACTGGATAGCTGGACTAATGTCAGGGCTCTCCATGGGTATGCTGTGAGCTTTGCTTTAATAATTGTCACAGTACTTTTAATTGGGATAGAGCACCATATTCCTGTGAAACCACAGAAAACATCTTGAGGGTGTAAAGAGTTTCAGCTGATGCCTGCTGGTTATTCTTACTCAAACCCTTCCAGACTGGGAAGGAAAATTTGCAGAGGACTGAGGTATCACTAGTTTTGTATAGCTAGAACATCTCTGTGCAAGGAATTAATTATTTGTGTTAACAGGAGTTACTTAACACCATTTCTTTTAGTTTTTCATTTGGCAAAGAAAAGTGTCAGTGGTTCACAGACCGAACTGTAGGGACTGCTGTTGCTGCTGAACTATTTTGACCTGATTTAGCTGGGTGTGAGTGAGAATAGAAATGTGTGGGAACAGCACATCCAGTGTTTGGTTTGCTCTGCTGCTTCTTTTAGAGCTCTTTAACTGTTTTGCAGTGAAAAGGTCCCTTATGACAAAAAATCTTTAGTTGTCAAAAAAATTTGACATAGGAACTGATGAACTGGATGCCATACCTGCTCCCCTGAGATGGCTGGGTCCCCCAGGAACGATGGTGTAAGTCAGCCTTCTTTCCCTGGAGTCACATCAGCAGAGAACAGGACATGGCATGTGGCTTCAGTGTCCTGCATGGGGCAAGCCCTTCTCCCTTTCCTGCCACATGACAGCACAGCTCAAGGCCCATATGTCCCTGAGGAAATTGCCCTTTTATTTTCAGTAATGCTGCTTGGAAGTGTGAATCCTCTTTTCAAGACTGTCCTAAACTCTGAGTGCTTTTGTACTGCCTGGTTTGGGGACACAAGGCAGAAATCATGTGCTTTTAGTAATAACTTAGACGAGTACCATCACAGAGATGAGGGATTTGACTGACTTAGGGATGTGAGGGTGATATATTTGTTCAACTGAGCTTTTGAGGGCAAAGCAGCCAATATGGTGCATGTCTGACATACTTGGACTGCCTAGGTCTGCTCTGTACTAGAGAAGTCAGCATCAACTGTATGATAAAACAGTGTGCTTAGGACAGCAAACCTGCACCTATAGGACAGCAGTCCACCTACAGGACAGAAAAACAGGGCGCAGTGGCTGAGCTCACTACAACTACGACATGCCCCATTTCAAACCAGGGAATGAGTTATCTGAGTGAAAATGAGGTACATAAGCATTGCCAGTTCCATGCCAGCAGCCTTTCAGAAATGCCTCACTGCTACCTTTGGTCATTGCCACTTGGTTGGAATGTGGCAGAGCTGTCAAAAGCCAGTCAAATTCAGTCAAAGCTGAATTCTATCAGCATCCTACCAGTGTTGTCTCAGGATTTGAGGGTGATTGGTTTTTATTAAAGCAGAGTCTTCTGCATTTGTTTCCCTGAATGTTTTACTACCCAAAGTAATAAACATAGATAGATCTTCTGGACTCTCTTGTCAAGAACAACAACATTAAAAAAAAAAAAACCCTGTACAATAAAAGTCTACCTTTTAAATAGAGAAACTGTAAAATGGTTCTACTTCCCAAGTATCATTTAATAGTAATGAAGAGAGTGTAAGATGAGCTATATTGGAAAAGCAATAACAGCCAACTTGCTATACATGACATCTAATTCTGTATCAATTGATTTACCTGTTATTGATATACTATGGTTTTTATATACCTTGTCCCCAAAAATGAAACATTAGGTACAGCAAGCTGCTCCTCCTTGCTGAACACCAGTGTGGTTGGAGTCCATGCTCTTTTTTGATTAGCTTGCTAATAGCATAGTCTGAACCAAATTCTTTACCCTTAACCTGGGAGTACCTGTAAACAATTACTGTAGTCTGTATAGCTGGCTAAAGAGCCTGGAAGCAGATGGCAGTAGCTTTGTGGAGAAGCTGTGATAAACCTCGTATTGTGTGAGGGGACTGTTTTTCACTTTGTGGGTGCACTTCAAAAGCACTTGCTCTTGGCCTTGCCATCCCTGAGGTTGCTGGAAGTCGTTAAGTCATCACTGAAAACAACTGCAAAACATCTTTCATCCTTCCTCTGTAAATGACAGACAGGGAACTGCATGGCTGAGGGGAGTTTTGGTACTGGCTGACTGGAGAATATATGATCCAGGTCCTTTGGAACTGACACGTCACTGCTGTGCAACAGCTCTCCAGCAAGTTTTGGTCTCGTTCTGGTATCTAATGGATAAAGAAATCCTTATAAGTGCTACCAGACAGGTTCTCCTCTCAGCAGTCAGAGCAAAGAAGCAGAGGTTGAAAAAGAGTGAGCGAACATGAAGCTTAAATCTCTCTCTCTGCGCTAGGTTATCATGAAGGTGAAGCTAAGGCATATTACTAGGCAGCATGAGGGCAGCCTGGCTAACTGATGATCCTGCTTTGGAAATAAACAGTGACATCTACTTATCACACTGTCCCACTGATATCCGTCACACGTACCAGGGTCACTTGCTGTCTAAATATAAGAAATTCCGATGGTTTTATTGTTCTCTCACTTATTCCCACCTGTGTTACAAGAATACTGAAGGTTATTTGTTCTACAAGTTGAAGTTGCATGCCCACAGCAGGGGCAGATGCAGTTCTGGTTTAAATGCACAGCATGTCCTGTCAGGGGACTTTGACCATATCATATGGTAAAGAAGTACACAAAGTACTAACTGCTGTGGCAGAAGGGGTAGCTAAACCCCCTCAGACTGCCTCAGCATGTTCACCCTATTCCTAAAATCAGAATCAGGGTAATCAGGGTATAATAATGACGTTGTTCTGCTCAAAACATGCTCACAGTTACAGCAAATATAATTGGTTCTATATGGACCAAAAAGTAAGTTTTTCAAAATATCAACAATTAATTTGTCATTAATTTCAAAGTCCATGTTCCAAAAAGGTAAAAGCAGGAGGCTCATGTCTCCTGAAGTCAGGAGGCCACGGATCCAAGTTCACTTAAAAAAATTCTACCATGGCTTTCTAAATCAGCCCGTGAAGTAGCTTATTGGACACTATTACACACATCACATTCCCTTCACACGACTGTAAATGTTAGGAAACTTAATTTTTGCTAATCCAAACTTAAGGCTGCAGTAATATGGGCTTCATTACAAAAGCACAAGTAGATTTTAGCACTGCCTACACTGTTCAGCACCTGGCACTCACTGGGAAATTATAGGCTGTTGTGTTTAGGTGCGTAGATGCTGTGCAATGTTTCATAGCTTACAAAGGATTATTTTTTTTTCAGTTCGGGAGAGCAAACAGCTTACACTGGCTTGTTCTATCAAATTCAAGCTGACACAGTGACTTCATAAGGAACATCCATATTTCCAATATATTTATGACCAAATGTGTCAGCCACCACAACCAGAAAATGTAAAATAATTCACTTAAAAAACAACACAGCTGGGAGGTGTTCCAGCTCTGTGCTAGCAAAGGTTACTGGAGATTATGTATGGACATGCACAACTAGCAGTGCTGCTGTTCTAACAAAAGAATAAGAAAGGGCCTTTAAATAGCCTGCAATACTTGGATAAGCTAAAAAGTTGAAAAGAAAAACAAACAAACAAACCCAAACAAATTTTTTTTAAAGAAAAACAGTGGATTGAAAATATCAAACTGAAACAGGTCACTGGTCCTGTGCAGAAGCCAAGATTCGGTGCAAGGAACACAAAGCAGCTTTCAGGATGGCGTTCAACTTTTCTCATGCAGATTATTGTCCTTATCTGGTGTAAAAATTGCAGACCTTGTCTGTTGTCCTTGTACCTCTGTACGTCCTTCTTTTCCTTGCAAGGCACCAGGCGGATCTCACCATGCCTTTACATACACATTTCCCACTCAGTGCTGCACTGAATTTCTGCCTTTGTATCTTCATTAGGTATGCTGACAAATATCACTACTTTAAAAATATTTTTTAAAAAAGTAGGTCTTACTGAAAAATACTAAATCATTGAAATTGTATTTAATTAGGGCTGTGTTTTCTAACAGAATATCTATTTTAATATACTGCTTAGGGTAGGTTCAGTTCTATTTGCATAAGCTTAATCTTTACCCTACAAGAATAAGCAACACTTCTATATTTTTTACTTTTAAAATGTACCGATAGAGGGAGATGCATAGCTCTGACTGTACGGATGTATTGAGGCAGCCCAGGAGGGGTGTATGTGGAAGGCTGAGATCCACAAAGGCAACTAAATATTGAAGAGTTCAAAAGAACCCCCGTGTCTAAATGCTGTGGTAGCATCAAAATCATCTATAAATACTTCTGATCTCGTGCAGCACCTGAAAAGTTGTGAAAATCACCGGGAATGAAAAACAATTGGGGTTTTGATGGTTTCAGAAAATTGTTACAAAGACATTTTATGTATCCTTTTGCTATCAACAGCGCACATGCTTTGTGCTCTGCAGCATGTCATCAAATGCTTCAGTTAATTACTCACTAATTATGACACTGTTGAATGGCTACACTGTGGCAACCATATAATTATGGAGCATAAAGTACTGAGCAGTTGCAAGGCTGAGCATATTGACTGATTACAATAAATCCCCTGCTTATTGTTGATATTTTTCACCTGCTTAACAATCGTAATGTTTGCCTATCATACCCTCAAACTCAGAGCAGTATATGAAGTGTTAGTAGCAGAAGTTAATTAAAGTTAAAAGCAGGAAAGCTGTAGTGAAATGGTAGTGTATGATGACAAATGTGTGTTGAAACACAAAACCTGGAAATGGCCCCTCACAGCTGCCAGGGCACAGCATTCCTCTCACACCCATTGCATAACTCCCTCACTGAAAGAGGGAAAGGAGAAAAGAGGTCACGGATGTTTTAAAAATACAGTGTGGTGAGTCAAAGTCTCAGGGCAGCTCACAGAGATGGAGAGGGAGTTCAGCTTGTGTGTGCTTCCAGACTTCCTACATCACCAGGGGGAAAAGCCATTGAAAGAGCTGCTGGAAATGTTTGCCAGCTAATGAGCCCTGCAGGGACTCTCCTGGCACGTTGGGACTGGCTGGAACACCACGTGCCCCCGCGATACCAGCGGGCTCCCCATCTCTGGCTGGCAGGAAGCAGATGATGCACAGCTGGCTCAGGTTATACTTCCCAAAGAGTTTCTTACATCACATGAAATGTCAAATAACCATCTTAGGGCAGTTTCCTGGGCTGCCTTATTCTTTCTGGTGCAAAGTATAATTACAGATTCTCATCTACCTTTTTTATGTTTAAGGAAAGACACACACACACAAAAATCCAGCACTGGGACAAGATATTTTTCTCTTTGTGCTTTCCACAAATCATTTTTTCTGGAGCCACAAAATACAATGATATTCAGGATCTGCGAAAGTTTATAGTAAGCTGTCACTGCCATTCATATCTTACACTGTAGCCAAGAACAAGATACAAAGCTGTTCAGCAAAACGCACTAATTCATTAAAACTCAGTGAAAGCCTTGCTTGCTCATGCTGCTACAAGTAGTTCTTGCTGTGTTCTCAGAACAGAATGGCAAAGCAGGAAATGCCTGATCAAAGGGTTTTCAACTTCATGTTTAGGAAAGTAAGTCACTCAGCACTGCTGCAGTTCTTCATTCCCTCCCAACACTGCCTGCCATACACATGTGCACCCAGAGGAAGGAACAGGGATTATCATCTGCAGACTATCCATGTGTTACGTAGCCAACTTTTCACTTCCAAGGCAACAGGAAGTTCTTTCCACAAAGACAAACCTTTCTTAAAATGTGCTGCTACTTCCTTCTCTGTGAATAGTGGCTGACTCTTGGAGCAGCCTTGCCTTTTCTCTGTATTTAAGGGCTCTGAAAGTTGACAAGAAGCCTACAAGGGTCTGTGTGAGCTATTAGTGTTAAAGTATTCACAGTAAGCTTTGAAGTTTCTATCTTTATTGTTGTTGTTCATTATCAGAAAGAATAAAATGTTTTAGCAAAATGTGAAAAATTAATGCCATATTTAAGACTGCAACAATTGCTGGATCTGGATTTGGACTAAACTAGGAAGAAGATAATTGTTGGTGTAATTACACACAGCTCCAGACTGTGGTGTATCTGACCCGTGGTCATTTTTATGCCCATACTAAAATGTCAATAATATCCAGTGATAGAATGTCACACTGTTCTCCTCTCCAAATCCTCTTAGCATTGTTACAGCTGATAATGCATCTGCAGTCTGCACATTTTTCTCAGAGTGTTTGTTTTGGAAATGTTCCATTCTTCAACCATCATATAAACTTCAGCATAAGTGATAGCCTGGACCTGGAAGAGTTTCAGCACACAATGAGGGAGGGCGTTTACTGACTTCAATGCCTGCTGAGAATGATAGACTGGTAGACTCTTCTGTGGATGATATATGTAACGTGTATGGCTGTTTGCCAGTATATTCAGTATATATAAAAAAGCAAGTTACTAAAAAGGGGACTCCAGAGAGGCACCAAGGCTTTTTAGTCTTTATAGTTTTTTCTTGCCATAGTTCTGGGTCCTCCTTTATTTTATCTTTCTATTTTGCCTGAATTCAGTTAAGTTTCTTGTATTGTTGCAACTGGGCCTTATTGTCGCTAATCTGTCATGAATTCTCAGAAATATTTATGCATCTTTGAGCTTTTTTATTCATTCAAGGCAGCATTTCTTTTGAAATTTCAAAACAATTTGTCCTTAAGATAATTTTATTACATTCATTTCTTTGACATCCACAGAGCCTCACCAGGGAAGGGACTGGCTCTGTTCTGTTCAGCGTGTCTCTTAGGGAAATGTGACTCATGACTTTTAAAACTCCTTTTGCTTTGTAAAGATGTTACCTTTAGAGCATTGTCAAGATGAGCCCAGTTTATCAGCTGAGAACAAGAAAGGATGAACATGTCTCCTTTTACCATTCTTGTGCTGTCAGATTTTGAGCATTTTTGAAAGGCTAATATAAATCTTGCTTCTCCTCTTTCCAAACTCTTTTTGATTTTAGAAAGTCTTGCAAACACAAGTCTCGGACAACTTCCCTAGTTGTGGGAGCAAAGTTTTGTAGACAAAAAACATTCATGCTTTGATTTTGCAGAATGAAGGGAAGGGAAAGGTGTTTCAGGTCATGGGACACAGTGGAAACTGTGCATTGCAACCCTGCACAGACCCACGTAGGGTGCTGGAGATAGTGGCTCCAGTTAGCAAGAGGTCAAGTCACACTTGGAAAGCACCACAGATGAGTATGGGGTCAGTCCAGTTCTGCTGCTTCTGATTTTCATTCCATGGGATGTATCAGTCACTTGTGGTTCTGAGCTCTGAAAAGTTCAGTAGTTTGAGCTTTTGCTAATTGTAGAATTCAGAGAAGGAAGAAAGTTGTCAAGAAAGGAGCCGGAGATGTATGTGATGTGAATCTGCAGTTCCATTGATTTCAGCAGAACCAAACAGGCTTGTGCTACGTGAAGAAATCTGATGGGAAATGATCAACAAATGATGGGGAATTAATCGTTTTAACCTCTAAAAAGCAATATCAACATGCAGAAATCTCCGGGAAACCTATGCAAACCACAAGCACGTAGCTTTGAGTGAATGGCTGAGGGTACCTGGGAAAATTAAGGTGTTAGAAAGCTGATGGGTAGTTCTGCTGTGGGTGCTGGAAGTTCACCAGGGCCCTGCTCTTCACTCAGGTCTTTTTTGCACTGAAGGTGCAGTTCTGGGGAATAAGAGGAGCTAGACCAGAGGAATGTGGTTCTTTTCAGGACAGGAGAGAACTGATTTTCTTCGCGAAGAATTTTTCTTTTAACTCTGCCAAGGATCATTTTGCTAATTTAAAAGAACATTTCCCCCTCTGAAAGGGAACAAACAGCAGCTCTGTTTCGTCTATATCAAGAGGTGTGACAGTGTGCAAGGGTAGCCAGGTGACAAATAGGCAGCCTGTGCCTGAGCACCCCCATTGTTAAGGCGCATGCGGAGCTGAGCCCATGTCGGGAGCTGCAGAAAGCAAATGTTTGTTGCACATGCTCCGTTAGTCCCATTATCAGCTTTGTAATGAGCAAGCGAGAAGGAGCTGCTTTGTGACACAGCCACTAACAGTAACTCACAGTGTCATTCATGAGGGAAATTTAATCTTGTGCTCGCAGTGTAATTCAGAATTAACCATTAATCATTTTTTCCTCCACAGATATTGCCTCTGCCCTGACTGTGGCTGTAGGCACTGGGCTCAGCCTGGCCCACGGGCGCAGGGAGTGCTGGCAGCGGGGGATGCTGCGTGCAGGGCTCAGCGCTGCACAGAGCCAGCCAGCTTCTGCTGCTCTGGATGCGCTCATCCATCAAACGGGCTGATAGTGTTGCAGAAAAACATGGCTCTCCCGAATCTTTAGCCGTAGCTTACCAAGTGTGAATTAACCCACAGCCTTTCCCCAGCCACTGCTCCCTGGGAGGGGACGTCTGGCTCCCGACTGCTGGCACTGGACGGCATCGGGCAGGGAACAACCATGCCCAGGCAAGGGGATGGTGTTGGTGAGCCCAGAGATATGAGCAGAGGTGATTCTTTCAGGGCAGCACAGGTAAAGGTGGTAATCAAAAAAAGCAGATTTTTGATCTGTTGCAGGCAGCAACAATCCAGGTTATTTATCCCTGCCCTAACGTGCACAGCAGCACTGGCACAGTGCTGCAGGGACACACCTGCCTCCAAACGTGCAGAACCTGGCTGGGGCTACTGGGGAGCTCACCAGGGGTGAACGAGATATGGTGTGGAAATTCAGAGCCAGCTTCACTCTCTGGGAGCTGTGTGCAGCAAGACTCCAGCCTAGAGGGTTTTACCAGCTTTTGCCCAGTTGTGTCTGACTGAGTGGGTATAATGTTACAGCAGCATGGATTTTCTTTTATTTTAGCAATGAACAGAATTTCTGAGGTATAAAAATAAAACCGGGAACAAGATGAGGAATTTTTGAAAAGGTCACTTTTTTTTTCTTTTTTAAAGAACACTTTTTCAACCTTTATTTTTGATGAAGAACTTTTTATGAGAATATAAACCTCTGTTAACAAAAGAATAAGTAAACTGGCTGGGTTTACTGAAATATTTTTTTTTCTGCCTCAAACCAATTTTTTTTTTTTTTATTTACCTGGAGTTGTGTATTTTTTTTCATAGAAAAAAATGGCATAAAATGAAATCTCAAATTGTTTTGGTTAGAATGATCGCATTTTTTCAGTTTCTCCTTTCTCTTATCTTTGTTTTTTGTTCGCATGCTTTCCTCTCTAGTGACTCTTTCCTCAAAATCACTCCATGTTTGTATTAGGCTTGTGCCTGGAGTTGGCACAGAGCAAGCAGAGCTGGTTCTTTGACCTGCATAGAGACTTTTGATGCCAAGGGTATTCTTTAATGAGACTTATGTGTGCCTGGTGACCCATCTGTGCTCCGAGATGGTACAACATGGCTTTAGGGCAAGGATGAAATGGGCATAGTGTGCTAATCCACATCCTCTGCCACTTTTTACCATGTGTATGTCAGATAAAATCCAAACCCAGCTCTTTTCTATCATGAAATTCAACCAGAAGAGCTATGCTGCAATTCTATAACGCTGGTTTTGCATTTTCCTTCCTGAGAAAGCAGGAATGGGAGTCATAGTTCCCTTTAAACCTATCCACAGTTTGACACACTAAAAATACTGTTTCCTAACTTACGATGAAAGCTGTGGACTTGCTTCTGTTAAGAGGATCTAGACTACCTAATGACCAAAAGATAAACTAGAGAAATTGTTTTCCTTTTGTTGTTTAGATTTGAAAAATTATTTTTCACATTTCTACCAGTGAAAACAATATCAAACTGGTTGAGATACAACTATGTGAAGAACAGAGCATCTTACAAAAGGAAAGGGGGAAAAAACATAATAAATGACTGGACTGCCTTCTTTCATTTTTTGACCTTTAATTGAAAGATTGAAGATAAGTAGTTCCTGGGAGAAAGCAAAAGGCTGATTCACTTACCCTGTAGCTTTGAGGGAAAAAGCTTCCTGGAAGCCTTACTATATATTATGAATCATCCTCTTGTCATTCCAAGAAGTTCATAGCCAAGTAAAATGTTAGAAATGGATTGAGAGTGGAGTGATGGGCAGTAAGGCCTAAGTGAGAGGTTAAAGGTCTAGAGATAATACATTCAGGCATCCCTTGGGACATTTTTGTAAAACTGATGTTTCTGACCTCAGGAATCCTTGTCTCGATGTATTAGGATTCACTGCTCTCTTAGAATAATGTCATTTTGAAAAGTTCAGTTGTTTTATATGAAGTTTTAAAAATGAAGACTGAGTTTTCTTTCAAGGAAATCAGATGGAGTTGTCATCATTCTATGCTTATGGGACTGTAGACCATGTGGGGTTGACTAACTGTCAGTGTGTCATTTCAAATGCTGTAACATAAATGAAAGTAGATATAAAACAGATTTGATCACAGTAAGCACAAAGGAATCAATTATTAAATCCTTGAGGGTGGTACAGTGTACTGTAGGTGGAAGAGAACAAGCTTTTGTATTTCAGGAGACAGAACAGGGGTAAGAAGAGTAGCAAATCCTCTGATTGGGATGGGGATCAAGTGTTTCACAGTATGGCAAGAATTCAAGTGACCTTGAATGTACATGAGCCCCTTATTCTTTTTCAGAACCACGTCCTCTCAGGATGCTTATTAGGACACCTAATCCTCCCTGTTGACATAAGAGTTTGTTATATATTCTTTCTAAAATGTAACTGCCTCCCTTTATTCTAAGATACATTTTTAATCAAGGTAATAACTCAGTGACCATTTCTTAAGCTGACTACTGAAAAATTGTGTGCCAGGGAACCAATGTTCCTGTATTCAATTCTTTTCTGGCCTCATATGAGTGAAAATGGAGGAATGCTGCATTTTCCATAGCTGTTCACTTTTAACCAGAGATGACAGGAGATGAATACACCTTTTGCTCTGCTGTAATCTCTTGTATCATACACGTGACCAGTATGCATTGCTTCCAGATCTCCACATGGACAGTCCCACTAGCCCTAGTACTCCACAATGGGAAATGAGGAAGAACTATTATGTTACCAGTTATTCACAGGGCAAAAATACCCAGATGTTTTAATGCCTTTATGAAAGGCTTGATACTTAGGACTGGCATAATGGTACAGCTTCATTGGCATACTCCCAATTTACATGGGAGCTGAAACAGACTGTCAGGTTCCTTAGTTTGACTGAGTGTCCTGGTTTCAGGGGGGATAGAGTTCATTTTCTTAGTAGATGGTACAGTGCTGTGTTTGGGATTTAGTATGGGGATAATGTTGATAACACACTGATGCTTTGGTTGTTGCTGAGCAGTGTTTACTCCAAGTCAAGGACGTTTCAGTGTCTCATGCTCTGCCTTTGCTCTGTCTGGGAGCTGAGCAATAAACGGGGAGGGAGCACAGCTGGCACAGCTGACCTGAGCTGGCCGAGGGGATGTTCCTGCTGTACCCATCCTGCTGGGTTTATAAACCAGGAGGAGTTGGCCAGGAGCAGCTGATGGCTGCTTGGGAATGGGCTGGGCATTGGTCAGTGGGTGGTGAGCAATTGTATTGTGCATCATTTGTTTTTCTTTGGGTTTATTTCTCACTCTCTCTGTCCTGTTTATTACAGTTATTATTATTATCATTATTGCTCTAATTAGTATTATTAGGATTATTGTATTTTACTTTATTTCAATTATTAAACTGTTCTTATTTCAACCCATGTGTTCTACCTTTGTTTTTCCCCCTAAATCTCTCCCCCATCCCACTGCAGGGGAGAGCAAGTGCCCGTGTGGTACTTAGTTGCCATCTGGGGTTAAACCACAACACTGAGCAGTGGCATTTAAAGTTATTGCAGCTTAGATTTGAAATAAAGACTTCATTGGGGTGAATACGGTATTGAAGAGTGAATGCTTCTGTGCCTTTTTCTGCTGATATTGTTTAGCTGGAGACAGCTTTCTGCAAGACTGGATTACCAGGGCAAGAGTGCATTGATTTACATTCTGAAGGTTATCTTTCTAGTGGGAAAAGGCACAACAGTGTGTATGTGTTTTTCAAAAGAGTAGATTTTTGAGGAAAAATATATGCTAAAATGAAACTAGGGTTGAGGAGGAATAATATTGTGTGGATTTCTAAATAGTGAACTTTAATACTGGAGGAGCTAGGGTTTTATATTCTGGTTGAATTTCGTTTTTCTGCTTGTATGCTGGCATGCATCACAATAATGTATTTTCACCCTTGCTTTTTGCCTTAGCTGTTGACTCATTGACTTGTTTGTTGATAAAGGACAGACAGCTGAGTGAATCCCAGGAGGGAGTGACCAGATTTTTGATCACTAATGTTCAGTACGTCAAACTCCTCTCTAAGGAATGTCATTTGATTTGATTTATATAGTGAAGGGTTAATATTACATTATCTAAGGTGCTTTTTAGGATTGATTTATATACTCCTATTTTAACATTAATTGGAAAGTATCTGTTGTTATCTCTCTAAAGGTCAGCTTCTCCTCTGCTTACTCACAGGAGTAATGTAATTGATGGCAGTGCATCTGCTCATGAGAATAAGGAGATCCTATTTTGATGCCATGTGGAATGGGAGTTTCTCCTGTAAGTCTGTATGTGGATGTTGACCAATACAGCTTCAGAGAAATACACCTTATCTGTTGCATATCTTAGTGTTATTTTCTTTCTTATTCTGTTTGCCTAGAACACCAAAAAGTAAATTTGGGCCCTTTTACAAATACTTTTCAAGTTTACTTATTAGGAGATAATCCTGGACAGCCTGAAATTCTTCACCAAATGTTCTGTTCTGGTTGTCATCTGCTTAGAGGAAGGCTGGACAAATGGTTGGGGTTTTTTTCCAGCTCTGGATTCTTCCTTTACTCTGCTGGTTGTACCATCACATTCATTAACTTGGAAATGGCATTTCTACATCACTCAGCATTATTCATATTGTGTTGCTCAGTAGAGAAGGAAAATTAAATTTGAAGTTTTAAGTGTACATATATAAAGTACACAAAGAGATTGTTTATTGGAACTAGGTCTTTACCTGTATCCATGCTTTTGAAAAATCACTCCTATGATTCTGCCTCCCTATCATTCTTCTGAAGTGAGTGATGTCCATATGCTTCTTTTTGTTCAATTATTTTTGACAGTGTTTATTTCTGACACATTAACCAATTACTTGTAGTCGCAATTATCTCAAAGGACTTGGAATTAACATTTTAATAAGATATAATCTGCTTCCATTCACAACTTTTGGCTTTTAAATTATAACAGACGCAATACTTTAGTGCTGCATCATTTGAGGGATTCTACAAAATATAGAGATAATTGAAATGAGGATTTAAACTTGGATTATTGAAAGGAGGATTAAATTCAATCTATGAACAGCTTGAAATGTTTTATGTTAATACAGTCACAAAAATTCTGTCAGATTTGTAGTGTAGAGCCCACTGTTCATTTGGAAGCAAGAAATAGATAGTTTCTCCTCTAGATTTGAAATATATTTTAACTGTAAAGGGGGAAAAGGAGACTATTCACAGGTGTGGAACCATAGGAAAAATAAAGTTTAGGGGTTTAGGAAATCTTGTGCAGAATTTCTTCACTTACAGAAATATAAGGCTAAAAAGCACTCAATACATCTTCTAGTTCATCTTCTTCCTCCAAAGCAGGATGTGCAGGATACTTCTGCCAGTCCTGACAGATGTTTATTTGACTTCATGCTCCGGATTTCCAAAAGTAAAGCCTTTCCTGTCTCCCCAGACAAGCTATTTCCAAATTTTATTATCCTTCATACTAAGAAAAAAAATCTTCCTTCCTGTAATTACCCACAATTATATGCCCTGTTTATCTGGACCCAAACTGTATTTTACTCCTCCTGGCAACTGTCCTTTGTGTGCTTCTACGGTGCTACGCCTCAGACACTCATCATTTCTGTGCATGGGCTTGCCCTCCCAAACCTCCCTGTCATGGGTTACATTCCCTCTGTGAGTTTTCAGTATAATCCAGGCAGCAGTTGCTTTTTAGTTTTTAGCTGCATGATACAGTTCACTCACTCATTTTGTAATCTAGAGTTTCACTGTTTTGCTCTCCTCAGTCCTGCATTTCTACCTCTGTTTCTGCAGTATCTTTGACCTTAATTAGTTTTATCTGTTTTTTTCCCCCCACACCACTGTTTCACTTAGTCAAAGTAATTTTGATTTCTGTTGTTGTTCTCTAGCATACCTGCAGGCCTTCCCACTTTGGTGTCATCTGCAGGCTTAGAAAACCTTTCTGCTTGATAAAACCTTGAATGGAATCACACCCAGAACAGAGCTCAGCTTCTTCCCTTCTTCCTATCATTGAAGGAAATAAGTCAATTTTTGGACACAATTTGTCCTTGCAAAATCCATGTCACCTATTACCTACCTTACTGTAATCCTTCAGGTGCTTATCTTTCAGGTGCTTACAAGTAATTTTATTACTTACTTTCTCCCCCCCCCCCCATGAACTGGAGTTATCTATCTATCTATCTATCATCTATCTATCTATCTATCTATCTATCTATCTATCTGTCTATCTAATCTATCTAATAAAATTTTCTCTCCCTTTTTTTATATTAGAACTTTATTTATCATTCTAGTAAACCCTTCTCTCTTCCAAGTTCCCATAATCACGTCTGAGATTTTTTTTCGGCTTGTTCTCTACATATTTTATGACGAAAATCATCAGGTCTAGAGTGTTTGAAATCACCTTAATTTCCTAAATATTCTCTAACCTTCTTCTTCTCTGAGATCTTACCCTTCTTTTTTGGCATTTACTGCGTCAGGCTTCTACGCGTGGTTGACTCACCCTATTAGCTAAGGTGTAGCCCCCTCTGCCAGGTCCCTGAACATGATACACTTAATGCAGTTTTGCTACAACAGAATTGGGAAAGTTATAAAAATTTTGCAGCAGAAACTTTGTGAGCCCTACCACGGCTCTCCAAAGAATCTCTGGGTTGCAGAGCAGGAGGTCTCTCGCTCCAGGGTGGATCTGCCAGGCCATGGAGTGGCAGCTCAGCCCTCACGCTGGTGTCACCACGACCCAGAGACAGGACTGGTGACAAGCCTTCCCTGAAGGTCTGCTCCACTTTTACAGGCCATGCAGTCCTGGCAATTCTGTTTTCTCTGAAGGACTTCCATGCACCTCAGTATACAAGCAGAATTTTTAACTTAGTTATGTTGCATTATTGCAGTTTCCTCCTGTAACACACCTGATTAGCTTGTGATCTGTTTATTAATCATAGAATCATAGAATCATGGCCGGTGGGGATATGGGAAGGCATCCTAGACAAATCCCTGTGCAGGGACATAAAAAAAAGGAAGTATTTCTAACAAATTTTTTCCTTATCTGTTCTTAAAAGCTCTGCAAAACCCTTCTAAGTAGTTATTTCAGTGTCTAACTGTCTTAATAGCTAGGAAGGATTTGCTTGTGTGTCTAAATAATTCTTGTTGCATTATTTTCTATCCTGTCCTATCCTAGTGGAAAAGCTGAGAAGTTCATTATCTTTCTCTCTGTGGCAGTCGTGAATGTAGTGGCAGATTGCTGTCTCATGTCCAGGCAAGGTGTTCTTCAATATTTACACCACTTCCCTTGAAATGTGTTTTAAACATGTCGGGGACAGAGAATAGCTTGTTCAATTTTGGAGCTGACAGCATGTGAAATCATATATTCTGCTATTAACCTAAAATATGTTTGATCAGCTTTTCTCACTTTTCACTGCACAATCTTCCATGATGCTACATTTTATTTTTTATTAAATTTTAATATTGTCACAGTCGCAAGTTTAAACAGGCTACAACCAGAACCTATGGAAAAATCAAATATCAAAGCAAATATTTGATATTTGTATAGTTTCCAGAATGCAAAATTTATCCCTAGTGTGAGCAGACACAATTCTTTGGACTTAATGGAGATACACAGAATTATAATGAATCTGAACTGGCTTTTCACTGCAGTATTGATTCCATGCATGTGCAGCAGTCACAAATTTCCTGACAGTAATATTCAATGAAAAAATAAAACATAGGGACACATGTATGTGGTTCCATGTTAATGTTGTTAGAATAGTAAATAAACTGAGGCTGTCAGAGTAATAATCGGTATCAGACTTCTGTTTGCATAATTAATGAAACAAACATACAATCGTAAACCAATTTGTAGGACATCAGCATTGCAAGATTTTCCAGACTGTGGGTTAGATCAGCTGTTTCATGTTTAACAAGATACATATGAAAACTTCAAGCTGTGACTGCAAGACACGAGGTCAACCCCTTGTGGAACCAAAAGGAAGAAATATTAGGATAAACAGAATTACATCTCAAAATTTATAAATTGATGGAGTGACTTGGGGGAAGAAAGAGAGTACAAATCATAGCAAACAACAAAAACGTTATTGTGCAGAAACCAGGATTAACATCTTATTAAAGATCAGATATCGATCCTTCCCCTGGCAAAGGGTGAAACTTAAGCCTAGAGGGCTCAGCCAGAGGAGCTGAGGACATGCAAAGGGATTCTTGCATATGGTTTAATCATCCCACAGTTACAGAACTGAGCACTCTCAGTAGTATCAATGCCTTGCAGAAAACACTGTGCCTCTGGGAAAGAAAGAGTAGGGACAGCTAACAAAGGTGATGGTGGAATAGGCTACATCAGTATCAAATTTGCTAAGCTGTTGCATTTCACCTGGCATGAATTCAGTATTAAAGCTAAATTCACTTTGAGAGCAACTGCCTTCTCTTCCAAAAGGCAGAGTGGAGCAATATACAGCTATTATTTGTGTTTGCATAGTATCCATGAAGTCATAGTTTGTGTTGTATTTGACTTTCCATAACTGCGTGACAACCTGGGTATCCCAGTGCACTCCTGTGCAGAGCACCTTGTTAGTTCCTGCCTACACACAGCACCTGAGGTGGCTTCTAATAAAAATTCATAACTCTGCATCATGTGCTGCGTGAAATCACAGCATTCCAAGGTGTTAAGGCTTAGCAGTAACTTTGAAATTAAAAATGAAAGGTATAAGAAATGTGATTCTTGTATATAATTAAAGTGAAACTGGAAGTCATTTAAATAGTTCTGTCAAGTGTCAGCATTTGACTTTTTACAAGATATATGTCTTTATGAAGTGAATAGAATATCTGTACCTTCTTGTTCTTCTGAATTCAGAGTTTTCTAGTTTTTTCTCTGAGTAATATCAATCAGACTACATGATGTGAATTGGATGTTGCTCTTAATACACAGCATCTCAGGCAGATTCAAAAGGTGGCACAAAAGATCTTAGCAATAACTAGCACATGGGAACTCTGTGGGGCTGCATAGCAGGAGAAACTTTTAAGATCCTTTTTGTGAAACTGTACATATAAGAGCATCCCCAAAAACTTGCACATGGGAGGCGATCTTTGTGGGGAAAAGGACATAACCATTGGCATATTTGAGATAATTGAAACCAATGACCAAATACTTGTTAAAAGTTAGCTATTAATATTTATGCTGAGGTTTTCAAAGGAGCCTGGGGGAAATGTATGCTCCTGACTCATTGACATTCACCAGGAGCTGAGTTCCTAACTCCCTTAGCTCCTGTTGAAAATCCCAGCCTTAATCTCTGTGTGACAATCTGATCTTGATGTTTTACAAACCATACTACCAATAATAAGAATATGCTCAGGAAGCTGGGGAAATGCTGTGAGTGCTTATATTTAGTGCCTTTATTTTGATATAATTGTTTAAAGAGCTTTAGATGAAAATTTGTGAAGTGAAGCAATTTCCAACTGAAAGCCTCGTAGCATAGGCTTCAGCCTGTGTTAGTGGTGTAAACACATGCATTAAACTTTGTAATGGAATTTATGAAACTTAATGAGCAGATTTTTATTGTGCTATAATACTATGTTGAAGCTGTCCTTCCTTCTTTGTTTTTCTTTGCCTATAGCTACAAATAAATTTGACATGCGATACTATTACATTGTCCTAGTTCACCATAAGTTTATAACATTACCTAAAATCAGAGCCTTTATTTGCAACTGCTGGCAAAAGTGATATTTTATCATACCTTTCACTCAGAATGATATATAAAATGCGTCCAATCATTTTAAAAATAAGTTGACAGCATATTTTTTTATCATACTTATTTCTAATGTTATTGCAACTGTAAATCTCTAACTAACCAAGACAGGCCAGTCAGCTCATTTCTAACTGCAAATGTACTAAAGACTGACTGTAGCCCTGTGAACAAATACAAACAGCTGTTGATAATTTAAACTATTAAATGGCTGCTTTTGTTCAAAGACACAAAGATCTGTGTGACTATGCAAATGCACATTATACTCCTGCAGTCCTGCTGTCTTCAAACTGATTGTAGAAGTGTAACCAAAGGAAGAAGTTTTAGTTGTGCTGGTATTTCTGTGAGCCTGACTCCGTAATCCTAAACTAATTTATTTATAAGGCACCCAAAGGTAGAAATAATTTAATATTTCAATATGTGTTTCAGCTAACTGCCTTCCCAAAAACGCAGTAACCCACAAAGCCCAGTTCTTTCTACAGAACTGGAAATTTTGCCAGTCTTTTCTGTTGGAACAGGTGGAGGATTCCTAGTGGCACCAGCAATCTCCCCAACATTTAGTACTTGGCTTCTTCCACATTATTGTTCCTGTGAACTATCATCTTAAACCACAGGTCAAGTGTGCTTTTAGGCTCGTAAAAATGTACTGTAAAGAAGAAACTGATTGCTAATCAGTGAACTATTGTAGTTAAGCTACACTGTGTTATAATACTGGAATAAGATCATTTCCATCTTTCAAAGGACAGTATTTTCAGCGACATTTCTTCCAGCTGAAAGACATATTTTGAACCCCAAGAACTGTAGCAAAGCCAAGACAAAATAAGTACAATTCACATTGGCATCCTGTTAATGTTTAGAGGTGTAAATGGTGAGTGTATAGATGTAAACACTACACATGAATAACTGTATCACTTGTATGTGCTGAACAACAGGCCCCAACTCAGGCCCACTGACTCATGGGCAGTTTGGCTCCAGTGCCATGTATATGATAAATAATATTGGGAATACTCAGCAATATCACTGTCCAGCTGAAACCAGAGGATTCCTTACTTGCCTGAAGAAATATTTATTTAAATAAACCCTGA
This sequence comes from Pipra filicauda, assembly GCF_003945595.2. Lineage (NCBI taxonomy): Eukaryota > Metazoa > Chordata > Aves > Passeriformes > Pipridae > Pipra > Pipra filicauda. The sequence continues at coordinate 2,254,171 of NW_024104976.1, read as the reverse complement.
AGTTCATCTTACTGCATGATTGAAGGGCTCAATACCTCTCCCCCTGTACCCTGGGAGTACCTTCACTGAAGGAAAAGTCTTAATGGCATAGCTCAAGGTCCACTTGGCTCAGACTTTCCAGGCATCCCAACCAAGGCTTTGTTTTAATGAGTAAGAATGCTTTGTTCTGGGGTTTGGAGCTCAATTAGCTGTGGGGTTTTAATATTCTTATACCTGATTAGGAGTCCAGGTAACAAGCAGAGCTGCTTGAACTTCTTTCCATGTGAAAATATAGGGAAAAATAATTAAACTCGAGAAAGTTGTCAACTTTTTTTGTTAATGCTTCTCTCCTGCCCTCTTTGGTTAATTATGACATTCTCCTTTTCCAAATTTGAAAGTTTAGAGAAAAAAAATAAATCTACATTTTCATATTATTCCATTCTACTGAGATTTCAGTTACTCTGACCAAGGCATGAGGACATAAGATTTAATAGTGACCACAAATGATAACATTGGTTAACTTGGCTTCAGAAGCTTCTTTCAGCCTCTCCTGTTAAGAGAAAATCTCTGGCATTCAGAGATCATGCAGTGAAGTGCTAGCCCCACTGGAGAGTCCAGGAAACTCAGTTACACTTACTGACAACAGAGTTTCCCAATCTATTTTTTATGATAAAAGAGCCCCAAAGTTGTATATGTGCAGGTTTTCTTTACAAACTTTTTGCAATCTAACTATTCAACAAGCCATTCTCCAAGTTGTAAAGACCCTGGTAAGCATTGCCAATCCTGTTAACATCATTGTGACAAACACAAGTGCAGTAGGAGTCATCTGACAACAGGAAACAGGGCAAACCCTCGTCTTCCTAAGCAATTCACCAAAGTGTCATCTTTGTTTTGCAAGTGGAATGGCACCTTTGTCTGCAGAAACGTGTAAACTGTCACTGCCTGGAACATCAAGCTGAGCCTTGTTGTGCCCGTTTATATGAGACTGATTGTGTGGTACTAATCTACAGGCTTTGAAACTGCTGCACTTGCTAAATCCAGTTGAAGGCTGAAAAGTGCTTGATAAATCCTCAGAGTGCTTTAACTTTGAAGAATTCTTTTGCAACCGAGACAAACAGGATTAGTACATGTGGCCTTCCATAAGGGAGCTCTGAATCTCCCTTTTACTGATAGAGCACCCTTGCCATTTTTTCTCCATTATTGGCACCTCTTGATCAGAAAGGTAGAGATCAACGGGTTTGTAACAGCATCTTTTCAGCATGGCCATAAAAAAATATCTTTTGAACTCCGTATTACAAAACTGTGATTCAGAGCTTTCTAATTTGGCTCTAAAGCATGTTCTGGGCACACATTTTCTGATAGGAGAATGTGCTGAATTTAGTGGAATGTTTTCTAATCATTTTCAGAGGCTCTGGATCAGGTTTTATAATTTTGTCCTGGTTTGTTTTTTGGTTTTTTTTATCCTATGTTGTTGAGGTTCCAGCTCCATCACTGAATATGTTCTACTGTCAAAAAAAACCAAAAACCAATGAACCAAAGCTTACATGTTCTCTGTAATTAAGGTTTTAGAGATTCTTTGTCTCACAAGTGCTTTAAATAACTATTTTCAAAATTAAACCTTGCAATCTGCTAAAGGCTAAGCAGTCTGTGGTCCCTTGGCAGGTACTTTCACCTGTGTGCATAAGTGGCTTTTACTCTCCATTTACTGAGAGTACTGGCAACCACCTGCCCATATATTCAGAGGAGAAGCAGGCTCTACTCTGGCAGCTGGGAGGTGTAAGCAGGATGGAAAATCAAAGCCTTTTACTCACCACTTCTTCCAAACATACATGTATTGTGACCCAGTTTGTAAAAGCAATGGAGAACCACCCTGTATGCTGAACATTGTCTGCAAAGCTAGAGAGGGATTTTGCTGCCAGGGAAAATGCCTGGCAGGTTACAGTGCCTGGAAAGTTAGCTCATTCATTTTGGAAGTATTTTAAGTCCATCAAAAAGAATTCTGTACTAGGACATGGAAACACAATTGACTGAGTTGCACAAAAGCCCTGCTCAGCCTCTTCACTGCCTGGGGAGCCTTGGCCCCCTTTGAAAGGCAGTCTGCCCATTTGGGTTGAGCTGAGAGCTTGTTCCCCCTGCAGCCAGTCTGGAAAGCCAGGCAAGATGTTCTTGCACACACTGACAATATCAAATCCTGTTAGTGATCCACTGGTGTGCTCTGATGCTGGTGTGACTGCTCCCAGTCCTTGTATAAGATTTGAGGAGTTAAAAGCATTGTTCTGGAAACTGTGAGACTGTTCCCTATGCTCTTTTCAAGCTGAGAAGATCAAAGCCTCATTGTTAAAGGAAAACTACCATCATTCACGCTGCAGGCTCTGTCCAAAGTTGAGGTGCCCTTCACCCCTCGGATGAGATCTGGGCCAGTGCGTAGAAAACTTTCATAAGATTAGGGCCAGAGAAACCAGGGATAAATGAAGTGGGTATATTTGAGCAGAACAGTCACCATGCTGAGAATAGCCCAAGGACCAAAAGCAGCACAGCAATGATGCTTCTCAGCAGAGCAGTTTAATGCTGGTAGCCCCTTCTGGTACCCTGCTGTATGATGTATAGATATTCGTAGAGAAAAGCAGGACTTCAGAAACAAATCTCAATTTACCATTTCCTATCCTCCCATCAGGTGTCTTGCACCTCATTTACTCTTCTGTCTCTGGTGGATTCCCTTCCTAACCATGATTAGTGAATTCTGCTGCCAGGGTTGACTGCATTTGTGTCTGGGCCGTACTCTCCTGTGTGGTCTCTAGCACACAGTGCTTTGTGAATAACAGCAAATGCTTTGGATTGCAACATTTTTCAAATTGTGTTTAGCACAGAGGAAAAGCATCTTTGACAGCTCTGCAAACTCAATCTTGAGATACAATAGACTTTTGCATCACTATAGTTTAAAAAGTTAATAGTATACAGTTTAAAACCTTCCTACCTAGATAGTAACATGACAGATTTTAAGCAGCTTAAAGCCTCTCTAAAGTAAACAATACTAATACTAAAAAATTGTTATTTCAAGCTTTTTCTTTTTTTTTTTTTTTTCTGTGAGGGAAACCCTGCAAGGGTGGCAAATGTGTATCTTTTCCATCACTTCATAGAAAAGCAGCAAAACATACAAAAGAAAAGCCTTTCTCTCTGGCTGATTTCCCAAATGTACTTTGAGTTACCAACCACATTTGAGAGGCTGCTGGAGCTTCTTTGTACAGTGAGAAAGTGCTGAAACAGAAAAAGCATTGAGCGGAATATGCAATGACTTTGTCACAATTATGGGCATCAAACACAGGGTTTTCAGACACAATCCTTTATCCTGCAGATGTTTCAGCTCAGTGTGTTGATCAGCACATTGCCCCAGGAAATTGCCTTGCTGATCAAAAAGTGTCTGTGTGTGCTCCCCTTGCACATATGTAGCATAGTCTTTTCAGGACAACTACTAGTTTGAATGTACAGGAGTTGGCAAAATTTAGACAAGCAGTTGAAATGCTCCACTGGTACACCTTGACTCATTAGAAATGCATCCATAGTAAGCAAAAATATTCTCCATCATAAGGAAGATTTAGCACTTACAATGTGTGTAGGAACATAACCTTTGCCTCTTTGTTTAATGCTCTCCTTTGCAAAACAAATGCCTTTTGAGATATCAGGAAATGCAAGCTCAGTCATGGTAACATTTAGTTTTCCTTTCAACCTTCTGTGTATAAAATCTGCCCGTGAGTGAGAATTTTCTTGGTACTGTAGACGTGAGGTCAAATCCTTTCCTGTTATTATCACTTTCACTTAGTTGAATTCACATAAGAAATAAATTTAGTTTTAGCTCTGTATTGCCTTTTTTTGCCATAACTGTGGCCACTATATAAAGTTGACTGTTATTTGTTTCTGTGCCAGAAATAACTTTCTTTCTTCACAAAGCTGATCAGTGAATCTGTGCCTTTTCTTTGTCACACTCACCTTGTGCCATTTTACAACTGAATTTTGAAGATACCAAGGTCCAGCAGGCTCCTATGAACTTCACTGACAGCTGGAAGGACTTGACAGACAGGACCCATCTTTTGAGTGAGCACTCAAAAATGGAGTTTCTGTTATGTCCTGAGAGTGTTAAGACTCCAAACCATAGACTGCTCCCCCATCAGTCTAATGATTAGGGACTGAACATTTGGATCTGGGGCAATTTATTCAGGTCTCTTTGTGTTTACTCGAGACATCAGGTTGATTGTTCAATGCCCAGAAAGTCATGGCAGTAGGGAAGGTTAGTGGCAGACAGAATTGTCTATCAGAAGTGCCTCTCTCCCTCATTCCCTACCTTCCTTCATGTTGGCACCTCAGGCTAGGGCCTAACACTAATGAGAAGACTCTACATCCATAGTGTGTCAGGGAAAACAGATTTGTGGCAAAGAAACGCGAGGAGGTGCACAGATTAGACCAACACTTGTGGACAGGGGAACAGTGGGTCTGTACTTGCCTCTTGAGCAAAAAAGAATAAGGAAGGATTGAATCCTTCTCCCCAGTGTCCTCACCTAACATTCTTCCAACCCAGCTGAGCCAAACCAGGGGGGAAGAATTTAAGGAAGTAAAATATTTCTATGCCTTGCAAAAGGGAAGGGATGAACAAAGTGGGATTCTTCAGCCCACTGTTTCATAGAGGAGCAACATGTGGTCATAATTCAATCTAGTGCTCACTCATTAGCTCTACAAAGCGTTTGCACTTTCATTCAGAAATTGGATTTGGTAAATCTGATGTGTTCTACTGTGGACCAGAAGGGAAGTTCATTAGAGAAATTGCAAGGCTAAGTCCTTTTTACCTCAGAACAAGCTTTTGGATTTTGTTAATCAGGTACATTTTTCATTTACACTGATGATAAACATTTGACAAGTAATCAGCTCTGGGAGGAATGTGATTTACTGCTGCAATTTGGGTTTGTGCTAATAATAACAATAATAATGTTTGGCACCAGTATAGCCAGTGTAAGCAAAGGATAGAACAGATTTCCCAAGCTCTAGCTGGCTCAATGTGGTTTTCCATGTCTTGATGAGAAGGCTTTGCCAGAAATAGGCTTGTTGGGATCCAAAGGACATGGAAAAACAAGAGCAGAGTCTCTGTGTAACTTTGTCATTGCGTTTAAAAAGGAATTGTTGGGTTTGATACGATTTCTCCCATTTTATTTCTCTCAGATGAATTTAATTTAAGACTGAGCTTTTCAAAGTAGTGCTGTGAATGGATTTTATTTTTGAAGATAAATTCGGGTAGAGTTCTAAATAAGCTGTGTTGAAATTTTTTTCCTTTTTTCTTGCAGTAATTTAAGCATTTGTTGAGGTGATGGTTGTTCTGGGTTTGTGGGGTTTTTTTCCTTTCGTAGAATTTTTTCTCCTTCAAAAGTAAAGGAGATTTGTTTTTGTTAGAAGAATGAAAACCCGCAAATGTAAAACATTTGTTTTGATTGTAAAATCCCATCCCCCCCCCAGTAATAATCCAAGTTTAGTTTTTCAAACTTCAGTATTTTCAGGGAGGTGGGAGGGTAGATCCAAAAAAGGAATTTCCAGAAACATCTGGTATCTGTGCATGTTTCAGGAAAGCCTGTCTTGGATCTATATGTGTTTTCCTCTGTTGCAGACCTGTCTTTGGTTCCCATATATTCCTGTTCGCAGTGAAAATAACTCGGGTGAGGTCCATGTCTGCACTTCTGGGTAGCTGTTCACTTTTTCAGCAGTTGGGATACAAAGAATCAAGACAGTTTCCTTTCTAACTCAGTTACTCTGCGAAGAGCCCGGGCAGGATGCAGAGCTGTTTGACTGACAGCAGAGCAACTCTGCCATTAAACAAATGTGCATCATTCTGGTACATGAGCGCCCTGATCCTCCCGATGAGGAGCAGCCCTTCACTAACTTGTGCACTGGTGCAGGGTTTCTTTTTTATGGCTGGTTGCTTAAATAGTGCAGCTGAGACCTGCGTGGCCCTGCTGGTGCAACGTGATAGGTCTCAGGGGGCAGCAAAGGTTACATGCCATTTTGATGATTTTATTCACTTTGATTCCTGGCTTTTCAAAGCCGCAGACCAGCCTAGCCCTTTTCCGAAATCTTTCTGATAGCTGTGTCATCTCAAAGAACTGTCACCAACATTTTATTCATATGTTTTGCTTCTTTATTAAAGAGTTGTTTTTCTTCAAGTATATCTGTTTAGAATGAAAATACTGTTTTTGGAATTACATGAGTGTTTTTCATTTTATATGAATACAAAGTTTGGACTTTCTTTTCATCCTTTCTATTGCAACTGCTCTAATATATTTGACTGATACATTTTATTACTATAGTTACCTCAGATTTACACAGCAGATTTTATTTGTGAAAGTAGTATCATGCTCTGCCCTCATTCGGCCTACTTTGTTTATTATTGTTTATTGTAGGGGGGAGCATGTTCCACTGCTTTCCTTGAAAACAAACTTGGTACAAATAAGGAGCTTCTCATGTCTGTAAATCCACTGTGTTCTGCGCTGCTACCTTACAGAGAGAAGAATCTTCTGTACTGAAGGACAAAGACAGTTTGCTGTCCACAAGAGTTCAGAAATCAAAATCACACAGAGAGCTTCCATGTTATTACATGGTGCTTTTTTCCTTCTTTCTTTTCCCTTAATTTTTATTGAAGATTTTGCAGTGCAAGTCACAGTGATTTACTTGCATGCTGCAGGCTGATTTAGGATGCTTATTCAATCAGTCTGCTTCTAATGACACTAGAAATACCATAATGGATGGAACATTCCTGCCTGCTCTAAATTGGATTAGATGGTTTACTAATGTAATACTGGCAAGCCAAATCAGCCTGTGATGCCATGGGGATTAATCTATAGGGAATACTTGATGTCTAATGCCCATGTGCTAGTTGAAGTGCAGTCATATCTTTTGATTTAATAAACCATTTTTATATTTCCCAACAGTATATGTGTGTTTGAGCAGGATGAGCTAATTGGTAGAATTACCCTTTTTAAATGAAACTTCATAACTTGCTGCTAAATGGAAGACTACGGAGTACTTCAGTCTTAAAAGATTTAGCTGCTGTTTATGCAATTTCTTCTTGATAGCTTGAATGCTAAGGACCACACAAGGATTTGGTGTTCTTTGTTAAGAAACAAAACTAACAATGATGATATATCTTGTAAAGTATTCGTTTGTTACTGAACTGAGAAGTCACAAAATATGTCCAATATATTAGATCTGGTTTTATTCTCATCATCATGTGATTTGTTTAAAAGTTAAACTTTGATATACAGATATTCACAGATTGATGATCCAATAAATTATTATAAAATAGGTTTAGAAAGAAGGAAAAATTACTCAGTTCCTGGGTGTCACTTGCCAGTACTGTTGTGTTTGCTGAGGTGTTCACTCAGCTCTGTCTAACCTTTGGCTGGCAGATGGCTTGTGCAGGTAGCAGAGAGGCACAGGGGAAGGACTAAGAGAACTGCAGAATTACAAAGCAAAAGCTTTCTCTCTGTTTAGGTGTGTGCAACTTAGTGCCCTTGTACAAATTGATAGCTTTTACCAAAGTGAGTGTATAATATCTGCATTATGCTCAAGTAACTTTGCTGTTAAACAAGCCATCCTACACCAAAAGAAATCTACTCTAAATTTGTGATTGATTTTGAAGGCAGAGAGGAAGTCTTCTGGTTAAATTAATAACTTAATATATATATGTGTGTGTGTGTGTGTGTGTGTGTGTGTAGGTTTCCTGGCTATAATTGCCTTAATTCAAGTAGCCGTGACATAACTTACAGAGACGTGAAACCAAATCTTTCCCCTTAAGCCCTCTGACTTAGCTGCTTCCATGGCTAGTATTTCAGATTTCATACAAATGACATAATCATGGAACAGTAACTACCATAATATGAAAATGGGTAATTTCCCCCACCAAATTATGCATGTCACACATCTAAGGCAGACACATCTTTCCCCTTCCCAGAACTGTGACAGGTCCTAAATTGAATATCGTGACTAACACCTGGGTTTGACACAGTTCTATATTCCATAACACAGCTGGGATTAGGATTTCCAGTTTTACGTTTTGAAGTGTGCACCAGATAGAAGCACGTGTTTCTAACCTTGGCTGTTCACAAAGTATCAGACCATAAGATACTTACATCCTAATAAACAGGAAAAATTTTTCAGATATTTTAATTGTTTCAAAAATTTGTTATTTCTAACATCTTTTCACAGTAAATAAGTAAATCTATTTGAAAAGTGCTTTCACAAACAGCACTATAAAAGCAATAAGGTATCTACAATCTTGTCTGGAACCCTTCTTGAAGAAGCAGCATAAACAGAAATCATAAACCTATTTGCTATTCTGTATCAGATGTTTTGGACAACTTCTGCAAGCTCTGTGTAACTAGATACCAAAATATCAGTCAGTACAATCACCAGTACATCGTTCTGCATTAGAGGTTGTCTGTTCATTCACTGGTTCACTGGTAATTAGAGTGGGCTTTCAGGCATTTTGCTTCAAGTGATGATATACCAAATATATCAAAGAACATCAGACCATCTGTTTGGCTTCCCAGCTGTTTTAGGTGGCAAGAGGTGTTTGATCTTTTGACTGCTACTGAAACTTTTCCTTCCAAAGACATCTCCAAACAATTATGTATCAGCTGAAACATATCAGCCTATGTTTCCATAGGCTGGAGTTGTCTTATCCTTCTTTAGACCAGTTCAGCTGACATCTTCAAATAGAATATTTTTCACTGGTACTGAGCAATCCTGAGTTGTGTACATTATCCCTAGGTGAAAGTCTTGTCTCACTATAATGGTCTGTATCTCTCTTTCTCACTTTGTCTTGGTATGCAGGCCAGAATTTCACTCTGTGATAGTCTGTGTGTATGAGGAGACATAACATTAAGTAAACAATTGTAGAGATTATTTCCTGTGGCTCGGTTGGTCAGTCGTTTTTTTCCAGCAGGGAGCTTTCTGATAGACATGTACAGCTGGTTTTTGACTTAGGCTACTAGCTATAAAACATTGATAGCAAAGGGAAGACACTTGTGATGATAAATCAAGTTTAAGAGAGCGGGCATGCATGATTTGGTGTGTTCATGTGCTACTGACATGAAGGGACACCTTTCCAAATACCATTGCTTGAGCTGTGCACAAGTATTTCTGTGCAAAAACAGAGACTGAGTTTTGCATTTAACCAGAGCTTTGCATTTGTTTGTGCATAAACACTTGCTGACTGACTGGTCTGTCTTGAAGAGGTACCTCTGAGATGTTGCTATACTGGAAATCTGACTCTGAAGGATATTTATCTTATGTGACGTGTGAGTGTTGCTGTCATGCTATAAATTTTAGTGGAGGCAGTCAATTTAGAAGAGGAGTATAGATAGAAATAAAGCTATTAGCTAACATTTACAAAACATGCCAGATGCAATCATGGAGTAAATATGTTTGACTTAACTTTTGAATAGCCTAAGTAATAGAAGTGGAGTGATGTCACACATTGGAGAATCTGAGCGTATTTTTGCCTGTTGACATACCTCTGCATAGTGCAAATATTCCTGATATAGTGACAGAATAGAGGGCACACAACCTTTGTGTCTTAACTGTGTGGACCCCCAGGAGTCTGAATGTTTCTCAATACTTGCTGAAGAAAATTCAAAAACATATCAATACAATTATTTATCACATGTACAGTGATTACATACATTCTATGAGTGCATTTATTCAGCTTGTCATGTGGTAATTTGCAAGTAATAATGGCTTTAAATGGAACTGAAAATAACAGGGAGAAGAAGTGCTAGAGTAGTTCCAAATGCCCAACAAGGAGACCTTGTGCAGTCAATTCAATGACTGGGATACTTCAGTTTGTGTCTAATAACTCCAAAAAGCTATTATTTTGAGGGCATGTTTTACAACTTTAAATTCTAATTAGCTAGCTTATGTCAAGCTCAAAAAGAAAGATAACCATGTTTTGGACAGTGCCAGAGACCCTTTACATTTCTGATTTGAAGTAGTACTAACAGCAGTAGAAATAAAGATGTAGACATTACATGGCTCTATGCATATAGAAGATATTTACTTTGAGTTTAGCATTCATTTCCCTGTGTGCTGTCCAAGACACTCTAAACATTTTAAAGACCCTGCTGTAAATCTATCCCTGATATTTTCCACAACTGTTAAAGTCATGAGATAACAGGCTGTGAAACCTTTGCCCACCAGTGTATGCATATAAGCTGTCTGAAATCTCTTCTAACTTTTCTCACTTTTAAGCAATGTAACTGCTTCCAAAGACACCTGACTTCAATGATGAAGAGCTTTAATAATAAACTGTTGCAATAAATATTTCTATTTCTAGTGACACTCAGAGCCAGATAAAGGTGGAGTCAGTAAAGAGCAACAAACAAGCAGCACTTCACCATGACCATAACGCAGCAGGGTGAGTGCACTGCTTCTGAGAGCTTTGCTGTGTGTGTTACCCAACACACCCTGCCTTGTGCAAGAGGAGGAACACTGTAGGATGATGATGATGACTTGGAACAGCACAGGAATAATGTTCTGGTTTTGTATTCCACCACTTTGTACTCCTTGACTTTCAGAAGCGACCATTTCATAAAAGTCGTATTTGCTTTCCTTTGATTTACAATTATTGAAATTTTAATAAGGGTTGTGCAGCGACTCCAGACATCACATATTGTCAGTGAGAAATTATAACTTTATTGCAGCACACACTGACAGCCAACTCATAAAAATGAATGACATTCTATATCATAACATCTCGTAGGCTGTTCAGAATGTTAATAGCTCACTTCATCTTTCTTTAGCATAATGAGGCAGACAGTGTACCAATATTCAACGTGAAAATGAAGATTAAGAAAATTTGAATTGAAGCAAGAAAGTAGCATTTAGCAGAGGTTCAGGCAACATTCAGATAAAAAGTTTCAATTAAAGTACTCTTAGGAACCTTTTATCACTGTACCAAGGCTTTGTTACCAAAGACCAACACATACTACACAAAATATAATTTCAAAATGGCTTTTGAAATGCTGCTTCTGAAAGGACCTATAGTCTTTCTCTTATCCATAGAGTACTCTTTTTTTCTGTAGACTTCAATTGTTTTAGAATAATCTATTTTTCCATAGGAGATCAAGCTAAAAATGGAAGCAATATTTAGGAAAGGGGGTAGACATTTTTAGGACTAACTTAGATGATACTTTTCTTTATATGTTTCTACAAACAGATGAAAATATTACTAGCCAACCACAAACTATTCCCATATAAATGACTGATAACAACACGAGTGTCTCTGATAGTCATAGATCTACTTCTTCTCCAGGAGATGCAGTTATGGCAGCAATATTTGTAATGCAGAAGGACTAGTTAAAAGTAAAGAAATGTAAAACAACACATCGTGGCTGATAGTCTATCAGATTGCATCACAGATTGATCTGTACTACTTTTATTAGCAGTTCCAGACAGAGGCAAAGTTGTCCATTGACTTACCCCAATCTGGGTACCAGATTTACCCAAATCAAAAACTCTTAAGCCACTGAGAGCCCTGGTTAAAACACCTGCAGGCCCACCACAGTCAACTATGAACAGATTTCTCCATAGTATGAACCTGAATCAGCCAACTGTAACTACTTATATGAGTAAAATTATCCAGTAAAATGAGGCAGCTGAAGTTGCTGCTGCTGGCTTTAATTTTGATGATGGTCAAAGAGAAACTCTCACTTTAGCTTTTCAAGGGCTCCTTCTTAAACTCTAAATGTATCAAAATTAAAGATATATAATATTTTGGAAAAATCCTAAACCAAAATATTTACCTTTTATTTTCAAAATACATTCACTTTTGAAACAGTTTTATGAATCTGCATTATCTTAGTGCAGCACCTGAGGCAAATGTATCTCCCTCAATGTGAAAATATGTATTGTATCTCTTGAAAGGGAATTCATCCCATAATCTGGATAGAGCACAGTAGATTGACATTCCTTCATGGAAGAAGGTGGCAGATTTGGTCCTTTAAGACTCTGGAGGACATTTTCAGTGGAGTGTGAAAAATATCAGATCAGTGAAATGTTTCATCCATCTCAGAAATATTTGTGATTAACCAACTTATTTTGGGGTCCACCATCACTCTTGGTGCAGGTTGTGGGTGCTCCAGGGCACCAGTCCCAGCCAGACTTCCTGCCACAGAGAGCCCACTGCTGTTGAAAGTGGCCATGGGTCCAGGGCAAACTGTATTTTTCTCAAATCCCAATGATAAAGAGGATAACTTAATCTCCAGGATTGCTTTTACAATTATTTAAACCAAAAAGTGATTTCTTTTGAGCACTCCCATAGCGTCTGACACCTGCAATGTTGTCAACCCATGTACATGAAACAACAGTAACATCCTGGAAGCACTACTAAAGACACATCCAGTTTTCAGCCAGTTTAATTGAATTTTCTATCCTCGTTCCAAGTACAAAGAAATTAGCACTGTATGTTCCAGCTAAAAAAGACACTCCTCGTGATATATGCTCTCTGTGGAGATCTGTCTACTCAAATTTAACGGTCCTCCTCTGTTTGTCTGAACTGCTTTGGCTACTGCTTTTTTCACCCTTTTGATTTTAAACTGTTATTCCTTCAGCATGCTTTTCAACTCGTGCCATTTGGGTTTTCTGTCACAACCAACTATTCATTCTGATTTGTTACCGAATGGCCTAAGCTGACTCCTGATTTGATTCTTCACTCATTAAGACTTTTCATTATGGGTGATTTGGAAATTTATGCTGATGCTTTGAAACATCCACACTTATGAAAGTTTGATGATTTGTTGGAACTCCACAGTTTATCACATTATGTTAATTTTCCTACTTGCAAAATGGGCCATACATTAGAATTGGGTATGTTACTTAATCTTCATCACAGTAATATAGTTCTCTTTTTCTCCTTTGCTTCCTCATTGTGAAACTGAAGATTTCTCTTCCTTTCCTTGCTTGTCCTGTGGTATTTACCAGCTGCCTAGGGCTCAGAGGTGCTTTTAAATCAATGACCCTGTGTGAAAACAGGTCTCAGAGCCAGGTCCTTCTCTCTCCCCTCTGGTTGTCTCCTCTGTCTCCTCCTTCCCTCAGCAGTATGGAATTACTGCTCACCGTTCCTTTCCCTTCATTCATTTTGTTCAATATACTGTCAAGCACACAGTGGTCATGTTCATATTATTGATATTTATTGCTTTTTTTTTCGCCCCCACAAAATTAAGATTCACTTCTTTGCGTGCGGATAAAAAAGGTGAGACCACTCTCTTCTGGTGGTTTACCTTGTTTTAAGTACATTGTATCCATTCCTAAGTCTAATCAATCTTCTGCTGGATATTTCTTTTCACTCAAGGTCATCTGCTAGCTTGCTAGAATATACCTGCAATTACTTTTAGAATTAAGAAAGCTTGGCTAGTCTGACCAAACATAGTGATTCTTAATCCAATCTATACCATTCCTTTTATTTCACTGGCAGTTGAGAAGGTGGTAGTGAAATAGCTTTTGCAGTAACTTCGTATATTTGATTTTATCTCTGAGTCTTAGTTCCCACATCTGATTGCTCATTGGAAAAGCCTAGAAGTAATTCTCTGAAGCTAGTGAGTTTAATTTATCCCTGTGTCATAACTGAGTTCAGCTTGGGACTGGAGGTCTGGTGCAGATAAGTACTGCTTTAAAGGTTATCTGGCTTTCTCCAGGGTTTAGGAAGTACAGCTGCAGTGGAGAGTAACCAGAATGCAACCATTGTCTGGCAATGTCATGGGCACCAACACATTTTTTGAAGGCAGTACAGAGCCAGCCGTTTATATCAGCTGATATAAGGTAAGGATTGTCTCCCAGGCCGATGGAATCACATCTCACACCTGCAATATATGTGAACTAGTATATATGAACTATGTACTTCAGCTGATGAGAGGTAGCGACTGTCTCCTTGGTTGATGAAATTGGCTCCTGCTCTTGCAATACAAATATTGTGTTTCTGTAAAGCAGAAATTGTTTGGGCAGAACTTAAACACATGGGAAGGCCTCGTGTGCCAGGTAACCTCGTTTGAGGATGATTGCCTTGAATTCATGAGGGTTCAGTGACGTAAATCTGGTGCAACCTGAGTAAAATTATATGGATTTTCTGATTTTGCACCAAGTCATAGAGTTCAAGCTTCTCAGCTGGTAGTGTGCAGCCAAAAAAAATCGCTCTACCTGATGTCTCTGTTTTCAAATTTACCAAACTTCTTTTTTCATGATTCACCTATCTGTGGTCTTTTCCTCTTCATTTGGAGTTTGGACTGGTTTATGAAATTTTGGGTTTCTGTCTTCTGTTACTATTTAGCTAATGCCATTTTTCTGAGAAATTATTATTGCAACTGCTGAATGCCATTTGTGGTCAAAACACAAAAGTATCATTATTCATATATTTTGTTGGTGGTGTCACTGGCATGCAGGAAATACCCAGATACACTTTCCATGTTTCACAGATCTTGAAAAGTAGTTGATGTTTTGCATAATTAACAGAGAGATATTTATAGATAGGTGGCTTCATATTCTTTTAAACCCTTGAATTTGTGTAGTCTGCTCACGATCACTCTGCTTAGTGCATACTGAAGCCCTGCTTCCCAGGAAGTGGCTGGACATTGCCTGCTAATGGGAAGCAAAGAATAAATCTTATGTTTTCATTTGCTTCCACACATGACCTTTGCTTTTGTTTTATTAAACTGCCTTTATCTTGACCCACAAGGGGTTTTTTCCATATTATTTTCTCCCCCCAGTCCTGCTGAGGAGTGGAGTGATAGAGTGGCTTGGTGAGCACCTGGCATCCAGCCAAGGTCAACCCACCACACAAGGATATATTTCTAACTCCTATTTTAGACACATAGTATTGTGCTGTTATCCTCAAAAGCATTGATTAAAACTTCAGTTGTGTACCTTACCCTTGCCTTGTCTCTTTCCTCCTCTGTTCAGTGAGGTCAAAGTTTTGATGTTTCCATTAAAAAGAACATTTAAATACAGAGGAAAGAGGATCTTCCATTGATTTTTAACATACAATTTTATTTATTAAAAAAAAAAATCACAAAAACATTTGGCATGGGTATATGGTGATCAGATAGGTCTGTGCTTTAATACAACATATCCAGCAGCAAAATGTGAGGTGCAGGATTGTCACATAAAAATCAGTCCAAACTGACTGTACTGCCTGAAAGAACTTCAGGATAAATTTCCTGATTTTTAAACTGCAGTAACAGAACTGAGACCAACTCAATGAATGTCTTTGTCTGTCCATGCCTGTTTGCTCATGTGTAAACAGAACATTTTCCTCCTCGGTATGGTGTTAGAAATCTCAATTACCATGCTTTCATTGTCTCAGCAATAAAATGTTTCGTTCTGTTGGTCTAAATACAGTGTAAAAGCTGCACATGGGCAACAGCAGAATTGGACTCTATGGTATTATTAGTCTAAATAGTCATAACTTCAATCGTAGTTAATTTCAATTAGGAGGTTAAATTTACAAAATAAAAATATGAAGCCACTGTTGTCCATAAGATGAGAAGGGACAATGGGAGATTAAACACTTGCTAAATTATTATCAATTAAAAAATGCAAACCCCATCATACTGACAAAACATTAAGTAGCCTGGCACTATCAAATTATAGTCTTCAAAATGTTTGAGAGGTAGGGGGAAAAAAAAGGTTTTTCTGCGTTATTCCAAAGGAATCTTCTGCCACCCTTTTTAAGATAGACCCAGTGAGACAATATACTGATCTTAAGTCTGCAGATAGGAGTGTTGTTATAACTGTGGTGTTGTAAAATATTTGGGTTTATTTGTGACACATATTCAGTGTTTCTCCCACATAATTCTGGAGATAATTTGATTTAAAACACTACTGTCTGAATGGACAGTCCTAAGAAGCAGGACACAATGGATGTTAAATACTGACTTTTCAATTGGAAGAACATATTCATAATACAGCTGGAGTTAGCCTATCTTAAATGTTCATTAAAAAAAAACAGAATCAAAAAGGTATAGAATCCTTCTTGAAAAGTACCCACTTTTTGTGTCAATAATGATCTGACTCTGCTTTTTGTTACTTCTACTGGTGTGGGCACACTGATGTTAGATGCTCTTTTCCCATTGTGGCTTAAAT
The DNA here is from genome assembly GCF_003945595.2 of Pipra filicauda. Taxonomy (NCBI): domain Eukaryota; kingdom Metazoa; phylum Chordata; class Aves; order Passeriformes; family Pipridae; genus Pipra; species Pipra filicauda. Next base: position 2,238,028 of record NW_024104976.1, on the reverse strand, counting down.
AAGGTTATAGTCTCATTTAAAATTGCTGTGTACAATAAACTGTTATGATAACTGCTGTTACAGGTTTTCTGTAGGTGGCATCACATTTTCTAGTTTTCTGATACCAAAAAATGGCCTTGAAATATTTTTTCTGTCCCTTTATATAAAACTTTTTAGATTATATGGAACTTGCATTACTCAGTAATCCAAGTGCTAATTTCTTTTCTTTCTCCTTTTTTAAATGAAGTTTTCACATGGAACACTTTCAAACCTTGTTAGGCTAGTTATTTAGATTTATTAAAATCCACTTGGCGTAGCAGATAGAATAGCAAAGGAGAGCATAATCCAGTGTTATGACTCCTCACATCCCAAGTTGTCTGCAGACCAAAGTAGGACAGACCCTTCAGACCTAATTTATAGTAACAGAAATACCCTGTTAGGTGCTAATGGGGGCCTCTCAGGCCCTACGTCTGCTGGCCTCTGTCGTTCCCACTATATATCTAATTGCAGATGGGGAATCCAACTGTCCTGGCTTTGTCTTTAGCAGATTTTCTCTGTCTCTGTGTTGCAATACAAAGGGGACTCAACAAAGACAAATCAAACCTATGCATGTTCTAGTTTTGCTCCAGTTCTGGCTGACCTTTGACTGTGGTGATTCTGTTTAAACATCACAATTCACATTTAGTTCCGATTGGAGGAAAAAATAATGTCTAAGACCAGGTTATGTGTGGAGTTTTGTTTGATTCCCAGACTCACTTCTGCTGTAACCACCAAGCTATTGTGTCCATCCTTCTTTCTCTGAACTAATAAATATTTATAAAGTAAAAGGTTGGCAGCTGTCCCATGTGGCTGATTAGGGTACTTACCTGGAAGATTATCCCTGTTTACATAATCCAAAACAGAGGCATAGCTGGGTCTCATCTGAGTGACTCAGACTCTCAGTTATTTACTATTTAGGTCTTTCCTGCTGTTTTTTCCAGGACACACATTCCACACCTAACTTCTGAACTTGTCCTAGTGAAAATATAACCTAGCAAATATCCTTGATCAGATTTAACCTTCAGCTACAACAGCGACTGAATATTTAGAAACCCCTCTACCACAGCAATCTGCTGAGGATGGGCTGCCTTGCACGATGAGAATAATTGCTACCCTTGATAAATCCCTCCAGAAGGGCTTTCCTTACAATCATTATATCTGTCCTACCTCCAATAGGCCTGAGGCTGTGACTTGCTGTTCAGAATCTTTTCTGGAAGAAATTAAAGACTGAAAAAATCGAGGTTTGATTAAAAGATGTAGAGCTGAGTCACTTCAGCGAACTGATAACACACATGCTTAACAGTTACTTCCCTTGGCATCATATCAGCTTTAGTCAAGTTGGTGTGGGGAGAGGTGGAAGAACCCTTTGGGAGGATGAGTTTTTAGTTATGTGAACCAGCAGCTATATTTCTGATATCTTAGATATCAGTTTTCAGCTTAGTGGAGCTGAAAGTTTTTATTTTTACAGCTTTCCACTCTGCTTAGCTTCTTGCCAAGTCATAAAATCTAAGGCACTGCAATATTTAGTCTATTCATGTCCATATAGGGAGCTTATGTCTGCAATATCCAATATAAAGGTGGCTTTGCATGACTCCTATTTAAGCATCACTTGACGATCCCTGCAATAAGAGAGTATAAGAGGAATCATCCATCCTGTCAGTGCTTCAGAAGGTGAATGCATTTCTCTCCTACACCCAGGCATTTTTAAATGCTGATTATTCCTGACTGTCAGTATGGCCTGTTGTAGCCACAGGTATTGGATATTATTGAGAACATCCATCACACGGCTCTCGATTATAACACAGTACTAAACCTGATCAAAATTAAAACTGGTGAAAAAAAAAAAAAAGAAATAATGTGATGCAGCATTTTTCCACTGGAAAGGTTTACTGGATTTAAGTTTACTGAAGCATTTCAGAGAAATCTATTTGCTTTATCAATAATTGCAATGGTAATAGCAAAATTTAGCTTTAAAAACAATGTAAGCCATTTCAGTTTTAGTTTGTGTAATAGAGCATAATCAATTAAAACAATAATGGATTGAAAAGCATTATTGAGATGAACGGTTTCTACAATATTATTTGACTTATCTCTTAAAACATTCTTGTAGAATTATTTCATTCATGAGAAGATTGACATTTTTTTGCCTTTTTCAGATTCAGGAAGAAAGGAAATTTCATAATAGTGACAGATCTTTTGCAGAAATTGTACAGTTGAAATTCTATGGTGAAGAACTTAGTATATTTTGAATGACACTAAAAATTGTGGCAGAAATATCACAGAAAGAGTAAAGCTGTTCAGCACAGCTTGTGATTTGTATGAGAGGGCCTGCTTTGGGACCAGCTCACTTTCTGTAGAGATTTAGCAGCTCTAAGGATGGATATAAGGTAGGACACAGGAATCACAGGACTAAGCCAGAGGCAAAAGCAGCAACTGGGAGTCAGGGGCTGAACAGGCAGGAGGGGGAATACAAGACAGGTGCAAGAGCCAATGCACAGCTGAATTACAGCACGAGCAAAAGGCAGGAGGAGTGGGAGATTTGAACAGGTTTTCTCCCATTGCAGTGTCAAGGGGTGGACACTGTGGAAACTTCCATGGCAAGAGCCACTATTCTGGCTCCTGCAGCCACAACATCCAGGAACAGCAAGAGACAGTCTCTGGGTGAATCTGTGTGATTCACAGCCTGTCACCCCCTGCTGACTCACCCACAGCATCGTAGGGGAGTGTCCCCTTTTAGCAAATGCTTGTGCATTGAAAGCTACTGTGATATACTTGAAATAAATCAAAGGAGTTAAGATGCAGAGTTCCTAGATGGGTTACTCTTGATCTCTGAAAAGAAATGGACAATTTCCTAATCCAGTAGTAGCAGAATGCACTGGAAATAAATTTAAATAAGCAAATAGAAATTGTTAAAAAAAAAAAGAAAAAAAAAAGGGGGTCCTGTAAGGTCACCTGCACTAAAAAAAAGCACTCTCATTTTAAAAACATGTCTGTGAATAGTGAATCTGCTAAAAGTGAATCTGCTAAAAGTTTTGCTAAAAGTAACTGCATCTTTACAATTACTTGCAAAGCAGTAAAGGATAACCTCAAGACTATCCTGTTGATGTTTTTTGCCTCTTTGCTAGACTCAAGTGGTTCAAACAAGTCAGGAAAAGGCAGTCATCAATATAAACTCCTTGTTGTTTTTTTATTGTATTTCTCCCAAAGTGCTTGTGTACTATTGCTAAATAAACTGTGTTTTAAGAATGTGACTGATCTCTTTTCCACACTGGTCACAGAGCTCCAGAGAGAAGGATTAGAATACATTTTCCTTAAAATTTGATAGTACGTGTAAGTTTGTAATCTAAGTTATATCTGCATTAACTGGGATTCTATTAAACTATTTTTACTGGCTAATATAGACACTGTCAGTAACATAGCCAGGAGACCATGGGATTAACATAATTTGGAAAAAAAAAATCTGAACAGCTGGAAAGGGAAAACAGAACCCCACCCCAGAAGAGACTGGGACAAGAACTCATTCTTCAGAGACAGTGGGGAGAGGAAGAGAGTTGTGCAGTGACTGTGGCAATTCTCTCTTTTTTTTTTTTAAACATTGCTGTATTTCAGTTTCTGTAAAGCAGACGACATTTTTTTTTTCAAAGTAGTTGCTGAAACTTTAATCTTGATTTGATTGTGTCTGAGTTTCTTTTATTTGTGAATATTCCAACATCCAGCCTTTGATGTTACCTTTGAGCAGAGCCTTATCAGGTCCTGAAAATAGCTTCACAGATGAAAATTTTTTTCCATTGTATTAGCCTGGTTTGAAAAGAACCTAATTGACCTGCTGTAATAACAGGTTTGACTTTAAAGTTTGATCCCAGCTTACAAGGGTTTGCATCTCTTGGTTCTGTCTTTTGAACACTTAATCAAGAGACATTTTTCTGCTTCTTAAAGGCTTTTAGCTTGTCCACACGTATGGACAGTACCTAATGGACCCTATCCATTTATTCACTGGTCTCCACAGGAATGAAATGTGATTCTATTATGTTTTACAACTTCAAATTGTTTTCTATTTTTAGGTCAAAATGCAAAATCCATTTGTCTTATTTAACTTTTTAAGTATTTATTTTATGGTATTTTACATTCTTTGTGCTTTTGCCCTGGAGCATTTGTTCAAAACTTGCTTTAAAACATGTATGTGATTGATTTTTGAGACTGGGAACAGAAGCCAGGTTTCACTTCCTCTGTAACTGCAGAAAAGCGATGGGGTCTTATTAGAGAAGGGGACTAATGCATTTGCCTTGCAAGGAAAAAGAAAAGTTATACTGAAAAGAATTATTGTGATGGAACTTGAAAAAGAATGGTCTGGATTCTTTTTTGGTTCTGTGCTGGCTCTGCCAGGTGAGAATCTGGCCCAAGAATTTTTCTGTAGTCTGTAACTTGAGTGAGCCATGAAAAGTCAAGCCAACAATATTTTATTGTCCATAGATCTTACTGCCTCAATGGAGAAATGTGATGATTTATTACTGAGAAGCAGAAATAGATTGTGTATTTGCAATGTCTCTGCTATTTCCACTCCACAGGCCTGCATAATCGAACATGTCAGGTCAAAGGATGGAAAATTTTCTTTCCGGAGGAAGGCACTGATTGAACTGTTGCCGCCTGATTCTGCAGGCTGTGCTCAGGTGCAGTGGTTCCTGCTCACTTGCACAGACCTATTGATGGGAACTGGAGCTCTACACTTTACAGCTGCTGGGCTGGATCTGAACAACCCGACTCCGTGTTCGTGCAGTCAAAATTCTCACATCAGTTAATGGGAATTGTGTGAGAACAAGAATTTAGTAAAAAGCGAGAATGGCAGGATTTGGACCTGTACCAAAAGCTTAGGAAAAGACTGTGCTTCCTGCCCTCTCAGTTAGAAGTTGGGTGTTGTGAAACAGTCAGTAATGCCAAGGCAGTTGGCAAGTGAGCAAGACAGAAATAATAGAATTAAAGGAGAGAAGGACCTTTTGCAATTAAAATTGCATGTACTGGCATTTCTAGTATGTGGCAGAGATCCTGCACATTTTACTCCTGAGTAACAAAGAACAGAGCTGTGTATGTCACCATGGAAATGTAAATGGAGCTCCTTTGACAAACAGAGAAATGTATGCCATTCCTTTATGCTCAGATGAACTGTTAGTAGTGGGATGCAAGAGAAGAATGGGATGTCTGTTACAGAAAAGATATGAACATGCAATTTTAGTACCTTGTTCTCCATTCTGTTAGACTTTCATTAGGATCTTAAAAAATACAGGGAGAAAAGAAGAGAGGGATTTTTTTTCTAACTAATTAATTAGTATAGGATTTCTATCAGGCAGTATAAAATGATAGTGATCAAACATGTGGCAAAGAGCACAGAGGTAAAGGTATAGAATTGTACACTATGCTGCTTCTACCTGGGCTGTCTACCTGCTTATTTTTGTTTTTTAAAAAAAGGATGGATATTTATGAATGAAAGGAAATTTCAAAAGGAGTGGGAAGCTGAGTTACAATATTATGAAGTTAATTGGAGGGATTTTTTTGTTTAGTTTTTATGATCAACAGATGTTTGGTAATTTTTGTTCTAATTCTGACTGCGTCATTCTTTACTTGCTTGGGGCATGGATGTGTGTAGAGTGCAAGTTAAAAAATGAACAACAACATATATTGGGAGCTCAAGAATTCATAACTTTTCTAATATTCTGGAGATATCAGCTTAGATTTTTGCTATGTTCCATTTGGAACAGAGAGCTTGCTAAATAACATCAAATATTTTCTGAGTTTTATGTTGCTGCTTTAACATATGCTTGTGCTTAATTCCACCAAATAATTCTGAGTTCAGCTCCCAAAATGACTCTGGCTCATATGTTTGAACTAGAAATGTTTTAGGAGATAAGCAAGGGAGATGGAGATGCCAAGCCAGTTGCTCTAGAGTCAAACCTTAAAGGCAAAGAAAACAGAAAAGGATTTAAATCCAAACTCTATATTTACCTTTTTACTCCTTTTGGAGTTATGTTTTACAACTGTCATAAGATGAAATAACTTTAAACTCTTCAGAAAGCCAATAAACTTTGCAGTATCTTGTTTTCCTCTTAGGAATAAGGATGAGGTTTCAGCAACTCAGAAAGGAAATACTTTAATGGTATCTGTTGTTCCCTTAGTTTTGCTTATTTTCATTTCTTTCTAACAGTAACCATCCAGTTGCTTCTTTAACCCATATACCTGATTTAAATTAATTCATTCAGAGTAGCAATTAATTCATTCAGAGATACTCCACCCAGCTCCTGTTTTGAATATGAAATCTTAAATAGTCTCCAGAAAATTTTTCATCAAGATGTAAGGTGCTCTTTGTAAGTTATGGAAGATACTTTTGAGTAAAGCTAATTGAAAAATTAATGGAAATCATGAGCAATCTGAATATTTTCTAATAACAGAAAAGGTCAGTAAATTAGTAATTGCCTCTGAAATATAACCATAAAGATTGCCTAGTGACTAAATTGGCTTATTAAAATATGCTCAGGAGTGACCATTGCAATATTCTTTATGCATTATGAATTATCTTTTTTTTTTTTAGTATTGCGGAAATTTACATTTAGGAAAATTGGGCAAAAATGTCCATTCAAAGATAATGATAATGAGACCTTTTCTGTAGGCTTTGGAGGAAGAGAAGTAAGCAGAGGTGATGCTCTTTGTTTCTTTGGTACTAAAATGCAACTCATTTTGAAATGAAAGTGATGCCAGACAGCAACACTTCACAGTCACTTGGGACAGACAGTACCCAGCTGACAATGCAGGATCGCTTTAGGGAGGCACAATATTGTGTGGTCAGACTGCAAACAGTGCTGGGGAAAGGACCGTGGTAGATTGTGTCAGCATTTTTCACAAGGTATCTGTTTTTCCTTTAAAAGTTAGTGTTTCTTTAGAAGTCCTTTAGGATAACTTTAAGGTGGTTGTTTCCCAGGTACCTTCTGAAGGATCTAGTACTACTTCCTACTTTCTGATCACTGTGCCTCACAGCCTGGATTTTGTCTTGATTCCTGCTAAATAACAGGATTTTGATGCTTGTATCTTCCTCTAACCCCATCTATGTACTACTCCTTGCTGTTGTCCTTTGGGCCTCTTCTGATGGAGAAGTTACCTGATTTAGGTTTGTTACCTCTTCATGCAATGTTTGGCTATACAGAAAGTGCAGTCCTCCTACAGTGACTTCAGTGGCTTGCTTGCCAGTTAGTGCAAAGTTCTGCACAGAGCTCAATGTTCTGGGAAGTGTCTCATCAGACAACTTCTTCTGGTCTACTCCATATTCTGTTTGCAAGATGAGGATGCTGGAGGTGGTTACAGCAGGAGGAGGAAGAGCTAGTAAGTAAATTTGAAGAAAGACATTTGCAGGCCTTTATATGGATTGGTTATAATCAGCTGCTCTTAGAGTAAGTACACCCCAATTATACTGGCATCCCAAGGGAGCTGCTTTGCCTTGCATTGTGCATCCCAAAATAAAGCAAGCTCTTCATCTCAAGTTCTTTTTTATGACACTTATAGTTCAGCAAAAAGCACACTATAAAATTAATAGTATTCTGCAGTAATTGTTCTCAACCCAAGGGGTTCAAAAAACCCTGGGTACATATAGCACCTTAAAGTCTCCATGCTGTTTGAAATGTCTCAGTAGCCTAATTTGGGCTACTCAGTTCATAAAACCTCATCTTAACCCAAAACTGAAAGAATAAATTAAATTGATAGTTTTAACATTGCTTTTGCTGCATCTGTGGCTGCAGTAAATGTGTTTGCTTTTAAAAGGATTTGAAAATTGCAACCATCTGCCCCACCTTGTGTTGGGGTTCACAGTAGGAAAATAAAGAGAGCTGGCATGCATTTAGGAATAGGGGAACAGGCTTGGGTATCAGCTCAAGAAGAGGGATGTATGAGCAACAAGTGTGCCTCCTGCTTTTAGGATTAGTTACTGCAAGGACATAAAACTTCACAGCATTAGGTTTATGGCATTTTTATGCTGTAGCGAGTGGTTTGGGAATGAGAGGATTAAAAGACAACAGGCAGAAGGAGAGCTGCAGCTTCTAACTCTTCCCAAAATGGTAATGAAGAGCTGGATACAGAAAAATGAGATTTAAATTCCTCCTTGTGCAGTTTATGAGATAATGCCGTTCATTATGTTTAATAATAGATCTCCTTCTGTTTTATAGATTTTTATTTAGGATTTAGTAAACTATGTAAATCCTCTTTAGCTGACAATTTTTCACTGTCTACAGGCAGATGCTGCAGTCCAGGCCACAGGTACCACAGGAGCTGGCCAGGGGCTCATGGATACTGGACATTCCCTTCTTCAGGGAGGCTGCAGGAGCAGGTAGGAAACAGTCATGTATTTAGTTCATTGCTAAAAGTATGGAATAAAAGTTCATAATACCTCTTGCTGTGACCTGGTGATGAAAAGTTTTAGTGGAGTTCCTCTTGTTTTCAGCTCTTTTTTTCTGCCAAAGCTTTTGTGCCTTGGCTCACGACTGAGGTCAGATTTGGATGTCTGATTTTCATTTATTTTTACTGAATCTCATAGGTGCTTTCACTCTTTGGAAAGGACTGGTTGTGCAGTTTGCCAAAGAGATAAATTAAACCTGTGGCCTCTTGTGCACACAGAAGCACCTGGAAACCACAAGTTTTAAAGGGGATGTGACACTTGGTTAGATGAACTCAGTTCATCTGAGGTCTGAAAGGAACTTCTAGTTCTACAACAGCCTTTGAGGAGAGACAAGAAAATGGATCCATATGAGCCCAGAATTGCTGTGGGTGCTTAAATGCCCTGATTTGAGATATAATACAGCGTAATAATCCTCAAAATAGAGTAGGAATGTGTTTTCTGGTTGCCTAGATCAAAGAGATGTTAAATGGTGTTTCTCAGGTTCCAGGGGAATTACTCACATAGAAATAATATGCCAAAGATAAGGCTTAGATTGAAAGGATTTTAAGCATAACAAAGAAGAAACCATCCCCAGCTCTCTGTGAAATAAACTGGTAGTTTCAACACAGTTCCTGGGATATTGTTGTCATATCATAAAAATTAATGGAATTTATATTAGTTGCATTTCAGGGGTCAGATTCATGAGGGAAATAGTGATTCACAAGCTGCAGTAGAGCTTGGTCCAAAGTGGAGGGTGCTACTGAACCAGTGTGGGCGTCGTGCCTGGGTCACTAAGGGAAATCTCACACTACAAGCTTCCACTGCGAATTTGCTGTCTGTGTAAAGAAAAATGGAGCTTTCAAGGCTGTCAGTCAGGCACCATTCACAAGGAAAGACTTCATTTCAGAAAAGAAGAAAGGAACCTGTCCAGAAAAGGCTGGTTTGGAGAGACAAAGAGAGCAGCTTTCTCTGCTAGACAAGGATGTAATAACTGAATCAATGGCCTGGCTTTCTGTTAATTGTGAGCAAGGCGGTGTTATGACATGAGCCTTAGCAAGTTTTGTGTTGGTTCTTTTTTTAAAAATGAATCCCGATAATGACTGTGTTCAAAAGAAATAGCAAGATCATTGCCTACATTTCGAAACACCATTTTCAGCTAAAATCTCACTCTAAGGCAGAGTAAGAAAGGATACAGTGATGAAGAGGAAATTATAGTGAGGGAAGAACTCAAGCCATCTCAAAAAGTTTCTCTAATAAGAATCAAAATAAGAAAGCTGTCTGTATCACTTTTGATAACATGACTCTCATGGACATCTGAAGTCTCACAGTAGTATGGAATATATGAGGGTCCAGCACACTAATGTTCAAGAGAAAAACTGTAGAGCAGATTTCCCTAGGAAGCACTGAAGCAAAATTCTAACATAATCTTTCTAATTTTCTAAAGACAACAGTTTTTGCTATCTTGGTAAAATGGACAGCTATGCTTGCAGGAGACTTGCTGTGTGTAGAATTGTTGCTATTATTATTAATACTGGTAATAATAATAATAATATGAATAATAATAAGAAGTACCAGAAAATCAGGTAAGATCTGAATTAATAGTGCTGATGAAACTAGACAGAAAAGTTATACTATGATGAATAACCTTTTACCTGATATTTTCTAGAACATCAGAAAAATTTTGTGGATCAAATAAAGATTTTAAATTTCAAAACATCATGTTACTTCAAAAATAGAGCACAAGCAATTCTCTCTTTGATCTGTTCTCTGAGTGGGAATTCCCCACCTGTGTTGTGTGCCCATCAGCAGAAGAGAAGATGCAATATATGGCACACAGCTCATTTCCCAACTTGTTCCTACTTAGTATCAGAAACGTAATGTTGAGCACTGGGTTTGCAGATTCACATCTATTCCACGTTCAGGAAGCTGGAAAATTCTCAGTGAAGTAGACAGATAGAGAGCTTTTCACAGAAAAATTACATGGAAAGATTCCAATTTATCAAGTCTTCTTTTCCCATATGCTTGAACATCTGGAATACAGAAGAGCTTTCTATATGTACGTATGGAGCTTGACAAAATGTTGTACCGAATTCTACCTACTAGAGATTGGTATCTCATTTGTTGTATTTAAATGCCCAAGGGATACACTACAGTCAGGAGCTGACAGATACCAAGAATCTACAAAGATTTGTAGAGAAGAGCTTGAAAAACGCTTGAAAATAATGTATCCAAGAAGGAATAATAAACAATAAACCAATTCTGTTCTGATTTACATCTGTATACATCTGAGGTAATTTATGGCAATCATAGAAGAATTTAGATTTGCATTTTGAGTAAGTTTGATTAGTGCAGCAGCAAGTACTGTTCTTGCTATAAAGTTCTAAACCTTTCTTTTACAAGTTATTAAAAAAAGTTCTGTAGTGCTATTCACAAACAGATGCTAATGTTGTTACCTTTCACAGTTTTTTTAACTAATTTTCCAGTATAAAAAGCTTAGTATACTGATTCACAGATAATCACTAATAAAATAAAAAATACAGCACAGTATTTTTCTATGGTGCCAGCACTGCACAGCAAAGCTCTTCACAAGAAGGTATTCTTGTCTGATAGAAGATTCCACAACTAAATTCATTCATAAAATGAAGATTAAAAAATTTTCTTGCTTCTTTCTGGAAGGGTCATGACTGCACTAATGAAGGTTAAGTAGACTGAGGAATGATTAGTAGAATATCTGTGGGAGATCTCAGATACGTGCAGCTTGTAGAAAAAGCATTATAGCACCTACCACATCATGTGTCATATGCAGCGAGAAGTCTTTCTTCAATTCCCCAGGCATTTCAAAGATAATTAGCCTAAATACAATGGGTGAAGAATCCTATTAGTTATGATTCTAGTGTTCGAGCTCATTCTTTTCTCTCCTTCTGCTTTATAATATTTGGCTGGTTTTTCACCGTGACTTTTTAAAAGTACAACTCTGTTGAGTCCTATATTGAAATAATAATTGAAACTGAAGCCATAGGAACACGTAAGACATGCAGTGCCCCAAGTCAGTTTATGCACGAGCGGGTCAGCAGGCAAGGAGCCTCCCTCTGGTAATGCCTGATCCAGACCCAGTCTGCATCCTTTTGTGTAAAGATCAAGGCAGTGCTAGGACTCTTAGCAGACAAAGGAAAGTAAAAAGGTCTGATTTTCCCTATATCTGTTCATGGACTTGTCCAAACATGAACTGAAGAAGGACACGTTGTGTATTGTGAAAGTATTTCAACAGATATGGAGTCATCCTGTGAGAATTTGAGACTAGGCACGTTGGCCATATTTATGGACTGTGTGCAGAGTGCAATAAGCTTAGTAGTGAAATGTGTGCATCTGAAGGAAAAGAATAGCTCGTGATAGCCATCTCTTTGCAGTGAAAGGGTAATACCAAAACCGTGTATTTTGCTATTTTTGCTGTGGCTGTGAACCTACAAAACTTGCTTTGTCCTTTAATGGAAAAAGCCCATGACAGAGACTAACAAAAGACTTGACTGTGGCTGGAGGAAAGAGATTAACTTATTGCAGAAAAAAATGGCTGTCAGGGAACCAAACTAAACCGTGAGGCTTGTTCACAAAGGAGTTAGTCTTTATGTAGCCCTCAAGCTGATAAGGTGTAAGTACACTGGGCGAGCACATGGAATGCTTGCAAGTCTCAGGAACCTGGGGTTATTTCTCTCCTAATGTATATGGTGGTTTGTTGTTTAAATGGATTTTCTGACCAGTATACAAATCACCCAAATGGGAGAATGCCACAAGTGAGTACAGTGCATAGTCTTATGCAGGCTTTGACAATTTCTCATCAATTTTGGCATTTCCTCCTCAGAAGAGACAGCTGGGGATGAAGGAATCCGAAAACTCAGAAAGAAAGCATGTCCAGCTAACTGCATGTCCGTAACAGAGGTGTGTCTCTTTATGAGTTCTCCACAATCTGTGTTCACTCTGCCCTGAGTGCGTGTCTCCAAGTCCTAAATGGGGGACAGACTGATGGACTGCTAGTTCTATTACATGTGAAATTTCCATTAAATTAAAGAAGACCCTGTGTTTCTTTTGCCCAGAGCAGGAGTACTTCAACTCTAGAAATTGTAGGTACAAACTTATAAGAGACTGACTGATTACTTTTCTCTGTTGCTAGGTAAGTCATACACACTAAACCATTATCAACCATTAGTTCAATTTGTGAAGACACACAAAGCCAGTCAAAAAGGGCGGTCAAGGAGAGTAAAATCGCTGATACCAAACCAAAATCCTTCAAGCTCAGATGCCAGGAAAAATAGTCACATTGGAAGGCAACGTACCATGGCAGTCATACTAGCTAACAAAGAATTCAAGAGAAATCATGTTAAAAATAGGAAAGATGTTTGTAGCAGAAAATAGAAATGTAGCAAAATATGAAAGCAGTACAAGAGTGAAAGTTTTAAACTCCAGTTCAGTCTTGGTGCTAATGTATGGCTGGAGAGTTGGAGATACTCAAAGTGTAAAATCAGACACCCTAAAGACTAAATGTCTAGAAGAGATTCTGCTTCCGGATAAATATACTTATAACCAACATGGAGAGATGAGAAATCAAAATCACCAGCCAGCAGCTTATCTCCATCAGCATGAAGAGCACATATGGTAGATGCAGAGTGTGTACTTCAGATGCCAGGGCACAGACACTCACCCAGAGCTGCCAAATACGAACTGACCAGTGTCACAAGAGGCCATGGAAGAAAAGCCCTTGGAAGACCTACTAGCAAGCAGGATGCATTAGCAAGGCAGTCACAGCTCTGCAGGGCACTTGGAAACAGCAGCAAATTGCAGAAGTAGAGAAGACTGTTTTCTGACCCATTCACTTACACTGGCAAGGAGTTATTAAGCAAAGAATACAATCATCCTTCGGTCAAAATAGCTAATTTCTTGCTCAACTCAAGTGAGCAGATTCTTGTACTAAAACTTTGAATTCTCTGACACTTGCAGCTAATCAAAACTATCTAATAATTTCTGCACCATTTGTATAATTATTTTCTACAGAGAATAGAATTTGTCAGAAACCTCAAGATGCTTTAGTCATATATAGGAGACTAGCAGAGAAGGGCCATGGGTTCAGTGTATCCCAGTTTGCTTGCTATGTATATTTGTCCTCATGGCTTTGAGAGACCAGCCATCTATATGAAAAATACAAAATATGACCTTCCCCTTTCACTGTTTTGAAAGCTGTAAGGATAAGAGGACTGTACTTAGTTCCTTCTTGCATGTGGGGGAAAGAATGCCCATCCTGCACTTGGGAAACTCTTCTCTGGTATTCCTTCTGTGGGACGGGCTGTTGGGGAAGCTGTGGCAGGAGGGTGGTGTACAGGAAAGATTGTTGGCTTCAGGAGGATGGATGTTATATACTTGCTAACGGTTTGGACACCTGGTGTCAGGTTACAGAGAGAACACAGAGGCTCTAATCTCAAAAGAGAGCACTTTCTTTGAATTCGAGTGCGCTTCATCTCTGTCATCCAATATATTTTCAGTTTCTTCATTAGATGTTCATAAAGGTATTAGTGAAAAGCTCAGTTGCTTTTAGAAACTGCTAAGCAATTCTGCTTTGGAAGAATTTATTCTGTGAAGTAAATAAATAAATAAACCTGACAAACGTGTTTTTCCAAAACTCCACGGAACTGCACATCACCTGCTGGCACTTCTGAATTCAGTGTGCTGCATATCTAATTGTCTCTGCTCTCCTGTATTTTGCTTCCCTTTCAAAAGCCTTTTCTATTGCAATTGGTAAAACATCTCATGGGCAATTCCTCTGCTTGCAGCCTTACCTGTCACATTGCTTTTCCTTCACAAATAGTATAAGGAAATAGAGAGTGACCGTCTGGGATGATATGGGGTCTTTTGTTGCTATTACATATGGACAGACTGGTGTTGTAAACTAGTTATCCCCTGTTTACTTCTGACAATGAAAACGCAGTTTTCTTCTTTCTTATAAAATGCATGAAACGTAATTAATTTTGCTTGTATAAACTCATTTATATAACAAATCCACATAGAACCACATACTGCAATCTTAGTCAAAATTCTTAGTAATCCATTAAGACTTTGTGTGTGTTTAATAGCATTTAATGGTACTGTTTTCAAGATTTGGAAAGGGAGTATGTGTAGTGTCACATTGTGATACTAAATCCAAGAAATCCTGCAAAGCATTCACACTCAGTTTTGGAGTGACAGCTCCATTGTAGTGTACATCCTCCCAGATCAACTCTTCCAGAACATTTGCTTCTCAAATCTTACAACTTTGATGTTTGGTACCATTGAGTTGTTCCTGTTGCAGATGGGTTGGGCAGTATTGCTTCCACCCTTTATGCACATAATTCTTTCAGGGAATTTGGAGTTTGACACAGGAAGGTGTACTCAACCTCCAGCTCTGCAAAATCAGTGTGATCTGTTGTAGAAAACTGAAAGGTTATTGATTACGTTTGAAATCTGGAGTTTTCACTCTTCACTCTTTCACTTTCCATATCTCAACAGTGCACAAAACGTGACAAAAAGGTGTCTTCTTTCTGCTCCATCAAAATGTTACAAACTCTTTCTATACTGTCTCCGTAAAGTATTTTTTATATTGAGAGCTATAAGACATTTGTGCCCCATTCTGCTGCTTTCATTCTTTTATCTGGAAGGTATCAACAATTTAGTTAATAATCAGTCACAAACAAAGGAAAAAATGTGGGAGACAAGCAGCGTGGCAGTCAAGGCCAAGCACAGATAGATGGTGTTTAATCATCTGTGGAGCCTCTCTGGGGACTGTGAAAGATTTTAGAGAAGGCCAGATGTGACTTCAACAAATCAAAATTATCTGTAGCAAAATCTGATTTTTCATTGAAAATCTATTGTTTAATCTAAAGCCCTCCAATTTCAGATAAAACAAGCAGAAAAGGAACTGTCAGTTTTAGGACAGAAAGCTGATTTTTTTTTCACAGAAGGTAGCTGCCTCCTACAAATTTTTCTGAAACTGTTATTCTCCAATTAAAAAAGTGTCAGCAATGAAAGATAATCTAACAAATATGCCATATTCTCTTGTTCATTTAAATTCTGAGGTGGTGCAGTATTGTACTGATCAGGTCTGAATCTTATACCTCTTCAAAAAACTGCATTACAAAGAACACGTGAGTTTGGTTTGTGTCAAGAGACTTGTTTTCATCAGCTCTTTCTCTTTCTTGGGAATAAAAGAGCCTGTAGTTTTTAGCTTTTTTAGCTCTGGGGCTACTTCTTTGAGTTCCCCCCCCATTCTCTCTCCTTCTATGAGTTTCAACATGTCATCCTGTGTTGATGGTTGAATCCAATGATCTTAGAGGTCTTTTCTAACCTAAACAACTCTATCATTCTACCCTAAATTAATTCCAACAAGGTAACTGGTTAATTACATATTTCTAACTAAACACTTGTGCAATTTTAAAGGAGTATTTTTCCCAAGGTGGTCATAAATTGCAAAGATAGTTAGTATTAGGCAATTTACCATTTTGGAGAATAGATGTTGTCACCATTAAAAGTGAGTGCTTAGGACATATAATAGGAGTGTCACATTCATCACAGCATCTAAGAGACAGGATGCTTAAATGCAATGAGAAGGCTATTAATGCAGAAATGTTTTAAAACTGCCATCAGATCTCTTGTAGTCAGTACTGGTGCTTTACATAAAAATTGCCTGCACTGATGATAAGGTAACTTGTCTGAGCTTGAATCATTGGAGAACAATGAAATATGATAAATGATTGCCAGCTGCTGCCATTTTCAAAGTAGAGACACAAACTTGGGATAATACAGCTAAGACAATTCACAGAAACTTCAAAGGAGCCAACCTTTCAAGTATTGTGTTGTCCCTGACAGTCAGTCGGTGTAAAAGATACCTGATTTTTATAGGCAGTAACAGGTTTATTTTCATCTATCTATATTCAGTAGACACAGTATATATTGAAAAACAGCATTATATATCTAACTTATCCATAATTATTACTGAGAATAGCTACTCTCCTTATGCAGACTGTCATAAAATATTATCAGATCATCTGTACTGAGCAATTGCAGGTGTTGGTAACTGTGTTCATGGTCAAGAGTGCAGAGCACTGTTACAAAATTATGCCTGAGTCAAGTTCAAATTCAATGCATTAGCAGAGTAGACTTTTAAAGTGAAGTATAATTTTGATTTTATAATTGTTATGAATATTATATACTTTTATATTCAGGAAATTTCCATGAGCTCACTTGCAGCAGGGCAAAAATATACCTAATTTTTTTCAAGAAGAAAGGAAACACCTGTTTGGGGACCAATTATGAATTTCATAGAACTATCAGTCCTAATTACTAAATAGCTACAGGATTCTCATTTAAGCAAAATCAACCATACTTGAAAACTAAACTTAGAATGTAAATGATGCAATCATTCATAATTCATTCTGCCACAGTGCACAAAAGCAGGGCCTACAGTAAGCTGTTTTTAAATCTTTTGTGCAAGTTAATACAGCCAATACTAGATTTTTAAAAAGCTGTTAAGGAGAAATAGATCTTCTAAGGGTGCTATTTTTTATCCAGCATTTTATTACCAATCTTAAACTCGAATACATCTGCTTTAAAAGAAAGACTTAACAGAAAAGGTAAAGCACTTGGTCTTTTAGGTGAGTGATCTACATTTGCTGCTCAACAGAAATATTAGCTGCTCATTAAAGAATGTTGTATTGCCATTTGCAAGACCCGTAGTTTCTTGTAACTGTTCAGTTAAATCTTAAATCTGGCAGCAGATAATATCTACTGCCCATACATTAGTGGAATCAATGATCCAAGGTAATCCAAGGATAATTTCCCAGTCAAGCTAACTGAGGGCAAGGCCTAAAGATCTCAAATACAGCTACAGCTCTCCTGGGGACGAAGAGAAGACTCTCAATATCAATCCTTGATTTGAAGGTCTCAGCCTTTTTGCAGGGTAGAACAACCACACAAATTGGTTGTCCAAGCTCAGGTTACTGTTCCCGTTACCCTTATCAATGGAAAGTCACTATAACTGGTGAATATCAGTTCATTTTGCATGTCATTTTTATGTGAAATTACTTTCTGTGCTCAAAAAAATACCATCCCATGCATGCATAAATATTAACCACACAGAAACTTGGTTACCTAGTACAATACATTCCAAAACAATAATTTATAGTCATTTAGACAGTACTAGTAACTTACAGATTTATAGTGTTATTCACTTATCAAAGTGCAAAGTTTAGCTGGAGCTGAGAAGTTTAATGTCTGTGGTGTTTCTATGTACCAGTACTAAATACTTTGTAAGCCACTCTTAATTCTATGAGTAGATTGGAAAAGAATTTTCAGTAAAAATTGTATTTATGAAATTTAGTTCTTCTTTCTGTTTGCAAATTGTTTGAACAGATTGTGAGATCTTACTCGTTTGTGATCAATTATTCTTTATCAAATATTATGGAAAAAACTATGTCTACTCATTGATCACAAATTGTTTGCTGATGTTGTAAATATAAATATAAATATAATGCACTCCTGTACATATAACAATTCTATATTCTATCTCTGTGATCTATCACTTCAGGAAATATTATTAAATTCATAGAATCATAGAATCAACCAGATTGGAAAAGACCTCTGAGGTCATCAAGTCCAACCCTTGAATCCCCTGTGCCTTAACCTTTCCTCAACACAAAATCACTTTCCACAGACATTCCTAGCAATTAAACTGTTTTTCCTGTGGATTCTACACTATCTGACCACTTGGAGTCTGTCTGTTTATCTCTCAGTGGCAGTGTCCAACCTGGAGTCGATCTGATCCATGCTGGGCTGGCAGTCTCAGTGATCCATATGTGTATAGCACTCACAGGGATGGCTGGATACATATTATCCTGAAGACTCTCTTGTCATTAAAGGTGATTTAGGACCTTCTGTTTACTCTTGTTTACTCCTGTTTGTACGTCTTAAGTCTGGTAATATCACATGCTGCTTCCATCTTTTTATTCGCACTGGTAAATCCTATTAAATGGGGCCTCCTTGCAGATGGTCCCTGTATGAGCACAACTTTGGTTGAAGATAGATGGTAAGAAATGGAGTTTGAAACTGCAGCAAACCATGGATTCTTGTCCCTCCTGTCATATTGAATACCTATATATTCACTCAAGCTTTCACTTGAATTAAGGTTTGTGAAGAGTTGAATTCCCTAGAGGGTGTGCTGAGATTTTTAATTTAACGCTGGTTACTCCAACAAACACAATGCATTTGCATTTGCAGGGCAGGAAAAGCAATGCTTAAATGAAACTTAATCCCATATTTGGAAAATCTGCAAATGATTTTAACTCTCTTACTGGTCACTTTGGGTTTCATTAAAGAATAATGGCATGAAAAAATAGGAAGCCACAGTATTCTTTCATTATTTGAAAATATAACATTACAGATAATCAAATGTAATTGTCCAGAGATTCAAGGAAGTGTTTCCACAGGCAGTAATTTATATACCAAGAAAGAAAACCCCATTGTCCACTTAGAAGGGTTAAAGGTGAGGAAGTGGGAATATGAGCTATGCTCTGCAATCAAATTCTTGACATTAATTGCATGTCTTTGTGTGTTGTGTGCAAAAACCACATGAAAACGTGTTCTAAGAGTATTATTTACTTTAAAGAAATCTTTCTGCACGTGTATTAGGAAACATGAAAGAAACTATGTAAAAGTTTAAGCATTCGGCATGTTTAACCATTTATGAGTTGTTTATGAATATTTTATTAACTGTTGCCTAAAAGAACATCAAAAGTGCTGCTTGCCAATTCAGAGAAAGTAAGTGATCTTTAGTGTAATGATTTAACATATAAGCTTTATGAACTGTGTTTGTTGCTATGGTACACATGCATTTCTCTGACAGAATAGATGAGAAAGTAACGGAATACGTGTGGCATTCTCTTGTGTGCAGAATATCATTCCTTTTGGATCCTTTTCAGTCTGTCTGACTCTTTTCTTCTACAGACTTAGTTTCCTATCTTCACTCTTTCTTACTGAATAGTATTCTTTTCTCATGGAAAAATGCATCCAGCAACTGAATCACCCCCTTTTTGAAAGTGAACTTATGATACACTTTTTTTTAAGTGTCTGTTACATTTACAACAGTTGAACCGTGACATATTTTGAAAGATTGTGAAAAAATATTGCTATTTTTGCCAGCAGGAGGTGTTTCATGGATGCAAAAACTGTACAGAAAATAGAGCTCAAATTCATAATATATAGGGTATTTTTACCTTTTTGTATATCATACACTATACAATACCACCTCTCCCTAATTTCTTTCTTACTCTACAGGATATACACTTTCATGAACCATTCATAATGATGATAACTAAAACAAATCGTGGTTGTTATTTTGACTATGATTGTTTTAAAATGTCAGGTAAGTATAACAGATTGTGCTGTTTGTCTGTGTAGACTGATAGAAATTCTCAGTAAAGGAGGTACAACTGAAACATCAAATCATTTGTGTGACTAGAACACTGAAATCTGATTGGACTCTAAGAGATACAATGTTGCTAGAAAAAATCAGAGAGGATGAGATGTAATAGGACATTTAAATGTATAGACAACTCAGAGGAGAAGAAGGTAGGGGATATTACCGATATATTTGTTAGCTAGGAATGATAAGGAATGACATGGAATTACAGAGATTGATATTTGAGACACTGAAATGGCTAGTGCAGCTAGAAGGTTCAAGAGAATGTGTCTGTCTATTCCCTGATGCTAACAAGGAGAAATAATGAGGGAATCGATATTTAAATTACAGACCTAAGAAATCTGCTTTCCCACTTAAAAGTATGGAGAGACCAGGAGTTTCTCCTTTGAGTTTAGACTGTCTACGGGACATCTGTTTCCTGGTTAAAGCAGAGGAGGTTTTGATTGCTTTGGATTACTATAAAGGCAAATATGTAGGTTCTAAAGCAACACAAAAACAAGGTCAGCTAAATTTTGCAGGAGAAAGATCACGTCAAAAGCAACACACAGTACAAAACAGATACAGTGCCATAAAAAGAGGACTGGGACAGAGACACAAAGCCTAATCCACTGTGTCTGCAGCAGAGAGAAAGACAAGAAAAATGCTTACAGGAGATGAAGAATCATGAGGCAAAACTAAGGACTTCATATCCCACTGCAACAACTATCCAAAAAAAAAAAAAAAAAAAAAAAAAAAAAAGAGAATTCTGAAGAATAAGAGGATATCTGCCATATGACCTGAACTGCTGCACAAACTCTTGATTTAAATGCTCTGCAGGAAAAAAAAGGCTGCTATATTTGCAATTGAGTTATTAGATCACAAACCAATTCAATTTCAGCTGAATCATGGGACCAGATGCAATATGAGCCGCAGAAATATTGATAATATTACAAATATTACACTAGAGAAATGTAGCTGGGAGCTGGTGATATACAGTGTATGTGCTCTGAGTCCTGTAAGCAAAAATAAGCTGTTAATAAGAAACCTGTGAAACAAGCAACATTATCTCTTGGAGTCTGTAACAGCTGACAAGCAGAAATACCTTGCTGAGCAACAGTGTAGCATGAAAGAGCAATTTGCTCAACAAGGGCCATCAAAAGTACTCCAAACTGAAATAGGGAGGACAGCAGCATTCCAGCGCGATAGGGATCATCCTTTTCTAGCAGCCCTAGTAAAACAATTGAAGAAGGAGCAGGCATATCTCCAAAGGGTTGTTACATGTGAAAGTGGCTCAGTATGGATCTGCCTCCAAACACTGCTGACAAAGTCTTTTGGTAAACTAGACATTGGCATTGGCTCAGAAACACTTAATAGTGAAGAATAACATTTCTCACAAGCAGCCTCTGAGGGCTCTTGCCTGCTTTGCAACATTCAGGAGTGATTATTTGGTGTTAAGTTATACAGGGTCTCCTGTCACCTGATGAAGTTTTCTTCATCCTGTGGTAAGTACCTCAGAAAACAACTAACTCTGAATGCTTCCAGGAAATGTTCTAGTTTACACTGAACTTAGTATAAACTGAATGAGGTGTTAAGATCAGAACAGATAGGAGCTTTTATTTTAGGAAATGGAAAGGGCAAAGAAAAAGTTAAGCAATGCTATGATGTCAAGTTACAGTGACTGCTAAGGCTGAGTGGAGAAAAGCTAATTATAAGTTTCCCTACTTTGTACAGAGAATTTCTTTGTCCATCCAAACCTTAAGAAAGGTACTAAAAGAAATATCACCACAAGAGTTAAAAGCACCTTAACCCCCTGCACTTAGTTCCCTTTCTCATTAGTGATTTGCATCCACACCCCTATATCCAGGGCTAGTGTCTTCCACCAGGCAGCAAAGCAGAGTTCCTCCCACCTCTCTTGCTGGAGTACTGTTGAACTCCATGTAGAAATAAATGCTGTCTGAGAAGTACGAGCAGGTCTCTAGTCTCCTGGTTCTTACCTGAGAGAAGACTTTGATCTAATTCCTGCTCCAGATAATCTTATTTGTACATATTGAAATAGTATTGGCAGGAAAATAATCTTCTCTTCCCTCTTTTTACATCCCCAAATAACTTATAACTCAGTAGATGACAATGAGAATTCAAACTTACTCAGGCAGAGAACAGATCTGAATCTCCTACGTGCTTCAAAATTTACCTACTCTCTAAGAGAGTAGAAGAAAGAAGATTGATGAAAGCGACTCTGACGCATTTGTGAATCTTATCCTGGAAATACCACAAAAAAACTATTCTGCAGAGATAATCCAAATGTGTATTTGAGGGGACTAAGTGAAATTGCATCTTTATTGAATTTGGTGCATGAGAAAAAATAGTTTGCCCAGAATTTATCTACAGTTTAGTTTAAAGGGAACTAAGCATAAATTCCAAGCAATGTAATCACTGATTTCATAAGACAGACACATGCTCACAACTTGAAGCAGGTATTGTCGAGAAAAGGAAGAGAACTGGTGCACGTTCTCTTTCCCAGCAATGAATATTCAATTGAGATTATTTATGGGACAGAAAGTGAAGTGCAGTGATTGACAGTAAATAGGGATTTCTGCCCCATGTGGTCACAGTGTAATTCTGCAAGGGGGACTAGAGGATGCTAATACACAGGCTGACCTGGCTCCAGGACATTCAGACAGGAACTGTAATCAGAAAACGGAAGGTGCTGCTGTCTATCGAAATGCCCTGTTCAGACAATGTTGCACTGCAGTGAAATGGGATGATTTCTTGCCAAACAGGAATTTCAGCACAAGAAATCTTCGCTGTACCCTCAGTGCCTTCTGCAGTCAGTGGGAAAGGCAGCCAAGAGAACGGTGGTGATGGCAGCATGGACAGAAAAGGACCTCTCTGGCAGTGCTGGACAGTCACAACACACAGAAGCCTGTACTGGAACTGCTGTACTCGGAACAGGATTGTTTCCTCTCCAATGACTGTAGCCCTGTAATGGGTGACCCCATCCATCCACCAGCTGCCCATCTGGCCATTCCACCACTCCCCTCCCCAACGGGGCAGGGGAGACAATAAGGTGGAAAATCTCATGGATCGAGATAAAAACAGGAAGATCACTTACCAGTTACTGCCATGGGCAAAACTGACTTGCTTTGGGAAAAATTAATTTAATTTATTGCCAACTTAAAATATAGTTGGATAGCAAGAAGCAAAGTTAAAAATTATCCCCTGCCTCTCTGAGGGGGGCCTTCACTGCCTCACCCTGACCCTTCTACCTCCTCCTGCCTTGAGCTTCTCTGAGGGGCTCAGCCTTGCTCTGGAGTGAGGACGGTGGGGAACCAGCTGGAGTCAGTGAGTCCACTCAGAGCAGCTACTGCAGTCCCCCACACCTGGATATGAACAGCTGGAGCAGGGAAAGGCTGCACAAGGCAGCTGGGCACAGTGAGCACAGCTGGCTGCCAGGAGGAAGAGGTGCCAGGGGTGTGTGAGGGAGCCTGGCTCCATCCCACCTCAGCAGCCTGTCAGACACAGTCCTTCTGGCTAGGTCTGGTTCATGGTGACCATGACAAAGAAATCAAATGCCATTGCAAAATAGGGGCCAACAGTGAGTCCATTCCCAAAACCAAATACAGAACAGGGACCCTGAGTGCTTCAGCTCATTCGGAAAAGGACAGAGTGCCCAGACAGGGTGAGAAGGGCTGGGGGACAGGCTGTCCCTCAGGTGAGCTCCAGGCTCAGCAGAAGGGCGAGTGACAAAGGTTGTGGTGCTGGACCTGCACCTGCCACTGACGGAAAAGGAAGGAGAGAGGATTTCAGAGAACATATCAAAGTCAGCTCCCTTGCTTGTGGCTTGAAGCCAAGCTGCTGTTGCAGAATCTGAGAAACACAATTGTCACTGAGGACTTGTAGTAGAAAAAAAAATTTAGGATATAATAGCATTCTTGTCCCTGCACAAGTGTCACTTTCCTCCGTAGCAAATCTGTTCCTTATTTGTAGAGGAACCCATACCTGGAGAGGGGTGTGATGTTTTCCTTAATAGATTATGCTTGAAGATAAACTGCAAAATATTTTCTCATCTATATGCTTTAACTTCCATTAATTTACAGAGGGAATATCTGGTTTCTGAAGTAAGGTTAGAACTAACCCAATTACTTTTATTTTTCAGTGAAAATTATAGTAAAACATTCAGGTTAGACATTATGTTGCAATGCCACCAAACTGGGATTTTAATAAAATAGCAAAAAATTAAAAAAAAAAATCAACAACAACAACAAAAACACCAGAGGCTGCAAAAAATTAGTTTAATTTTATATTTGTTTCAATTCTAAAGCCAGTTCTCTCTGATGTTGGCTGAGGGAATATTCTGAAAAGTCTGTGATGCAAAATCTGCAACGACACAAACCCAAAGTGAAACAAAAGATTTCCATTTCATGCCCAAAGTCAAAAACTAGAGCTTTTGTTGGAGAACTTGGACCCCACTGGGAGTGACCCTGAGCTGTCTGCTCTAACTCGATTGCAGGTGTTAAAGAGGAGCGGAGGCACTCTCCAGACGTCAGTCCCTCGCCCGGACAGGACCTGCCGCTCCTCGGGAGGCAGGTGAGCCGCGGGAAGAAGCCCGTGCGCACACGCAACGGGGAAGAAGTTCGCCGGGATGCAAAGCAGGAAAAAGTAACGGGAGTTACTTTTCAGGGTAAAGTCTCTGCCTGACACCTTCCCCCGCAGCAAAGTCAAATGACAGTATTGATCGCTGGAGAGCATTTGCAGCGTGGCTGGGGCCGGGCTGCTGCTGGGTTCGCCGAGCCGCGGCCGCGCATCCCGGCGGGGCACCGCGTTACTGCGGGGCTGCCTCACGACCGGGGGCAGAGCGGGGGACACGCGGGGCCGAGCACGGAGGAGGCGAGAACGGGGCCGTGCGGGAGCGCGGGCAGGTGCGCGGGGCGGGCGGGCCGAGTGCGGGGGCGGTGCAGGTGCGGGGCGGGGCGGGCCGGGGGGCGAGCGCGGCCGCGCGGGGCGGGGCGGGCCCGGCTCCGGCTCCAGCTCCGGCTCCAGCTCCAGCCGCGCCGCTGATCCCGCTGCGCCGCCAGCCGCGCCCGGAGCCGCGCAGTGTCCGCCGGCTCTGCCGCACCCCGAGTAAGTCCGTCAGTCCCTCCGTGCTCCCGCCGCTGCGGCCGCGGCTCCGGCCGGCCCTGCCCGCGGGGCGGGGGTGCCGGGGATGCGGGCGCTGCGCGGGGCTGCGCCGGGCGGGTCTCGCCGCCCGCCCATTGTCTGCGGCGCCCCGAGGCTGGGGGCGAGGTAGGGCCGAGCTGGGCCGGGGGCTGAGGTGGGGCGGCTGCGAGCCCGTTCGCGGGGTTTTCCGTGGGTGGTTTTTCGTGAGCTCCGAGCCGAAGGGCTGCCGGGGGGACGTGTCTGTCCGCCCGGTACTCGGGGCGTTTTGGAGCTCGGTACTGCCGGGGCTGCTCTTCCCGTTAATTCTTCTCAGGTGTTTCTACTTTCCAGTTATTCTCCCGGCTGGAGTCTCAGCCCTTTTTGCTCGTTGACTGAGGAAGTGTTTATTTATTTTAAATGATGGTAGCCCTTCTTGGTTGTCTTAGAGCAGAAGCGGGCGTGCTGTTACAGGTCTCTCTCCGCAGCATTCATGAATCCCCTTTGCCATCATAAGACATGTGCATCTAATCAGTGAGATGTATAAGGCAAATTTATACTCTGACAGTGTCTCGCTGAACACAGGCACCTGCAAGCATCCTCCCCTCTTACAAGTCTGTGTCCTGATCACTTTGTTTGCTGCACCCACAAAGGTGTATTTCTTTAGCTATGCAAGGTAGCGATGATTTAAAATATCTCATGTAAGAAGTGGTACAACTCATGACCCTAAACTGCTTGTGTGCATCAAGTGGTGCTGAGTGTTAATCTCAGGGGACCGGACATGCGTGTCTACCTTGAATGCTTTTTGTTTGATGATCCTTGATGGACTTGCTAAGTGCATTAGTCTGTAGGCTTAGAGTTTTCTAGCCCCTGAGAGCAACACATTCTGCAAACACCTCTGTCTAACGTGGAGTTTAATTTCAAAGGGAAAACCCATGGTACGGAACTGATGTTGATATTATGGAAACTTGATTCATAATTTCCTCGAAGAAAGAAGAAATCTTGGAGTGATTTTAAAAATGGAATACAGGGGTGTTGCAGAAATAAAATGTTTGCATTGTCCATCATCAATATAGACATTTAGTCCTTCTCTACAGTAGTAGCAATTTGTTTTAATTTTCCATTTGTATTTCTTTCTGTAGTGATTTTATATTGATTGAATTCCTTTTCTTTCCTATCTCTGTGGATGCTGGTCTTTAATCCAATTCTTAACAGCATTTGCAACTACAGTTTCAGTTCATGCCCTCATCTTAAGGAAAAGAAAAACCATCTTGTAGGCAGTGCTCTTATTAATTTCACAACTTTGAATTCGTAAGATTCACGTGACATTGATCTCTTTATTGTTTTTGTTCTCTTTCAAGTTTTAATATAACTTGGCCCATTTCAGGCAGGTCTTGATTGAGAAGGTGATATAAAAATGCAATGACTGCCTTTAATGATCATTTTGACTACTCCCATTGTGTGTTCTCCAGTTACAATGTGATGTCAGTTGTGAGTCTCTATATCTCTTCTCTCCTTCCCCTTGTATATTATTCCTCTTTACCAAAATATTTAGCAGTCAGCAAGCCCATTTTTCACATAAGTTAAATTTGGTGCTAACGCACACAGAATTGATATGATTTTTTTCCTTTCCCTAAGAAAAACTAGAAAGGGGTTAAGATGTGTATAAGGAAAGGTTTAATACAGTGGAGAACCAGAGATTTCTTTCTTTTGGAAAAGAGTCTTTACCAATGTTTATTGAATTTGCTTGTCTGCATGAAGAAAAGAACTGTTGTTTTGTTATCTAGCAGCTGTAGGAAGATTGACAGCTACAAATTGCAAATCTATGAAGGATCTGTCCATGACACAATTTTTAGTTCATTTAGATCGTTATCCTACACATCTTGTCATTTGCAAAATTATATAAACAAGATCAGTAAGTTTGTGGAGAAGATGTAAATGCAGTGAATATACTGTAAAGATTTTGAAGCTCTTTGGGATAATTAGCAGAGCATGGTCTTGCCTGAAATATGACATTACTACAGTTAATTTAATTCAAGTAGGAACATACTATTGTAAACATTATACTGTACAAAAGAAATACATGTTTTGAAACATGCTAACTCTGTCAGAAAAACATTAAGTGTAATAGTCTTTTTGTTAAGATAAAGAGAACATCATTGATGTTGTGGTGTGCTTTGCATTTTTAAACAGAACCCAATGAATTACAAACATTCATTATGCTACAAGGAATTGCTGAAACTTCTCAGGACCCCAAAATAGAGAGTTATTTGTATCCTCATACTCGCATATTTTCTGATTACAGTTTCACTGTAAAACCAGAAATAAATAAAAAAAGCTATTGTTCTGAAATTAGTTCTCTCCTAGCTCCAGATCTTTTGTTGGTCTACTTCTGTCTTGTAAATTTATGTTTAAATACCTCAATGTGTTCAGGTTATGGAACTTCCTGTTGGGAAGTGTGGGAAAGCTACAGAAAGGGGTCTGGGAGCAGTCTTTGTTGGATCTTGGAAAAGTTAAGGGCATATAATCTGTGGTGGAAGGTCAGGTTTACTAAATCTCTGAGAAAGAAGGTAGCTGAAATTTTCAAAGGTCAAAAAGAGCAATGTGCTAATTTTAAAGGACATCTTGCATAAATATTTTTTCTCTTAACATGTCAAAATGTGAAAAAATAAATATTTCTCATCCTGTGTTTCTATCTTAATGCTTAACAATTCAGTATTTCTTAGACATGATATTTGTAACACAGGTACTGTTTTTCTAAGGCTGTTTCATTCTCTGTGGACTCAAGAACGAGCCAGTGGAAATGGTCTGTATTTATAGGCCCATACCAATTTACGGCTTTTGAATGCCTCAGTTCATGACTATTCTTGGCACTGTGGAGTGTCACTTTCCAAAAATGGACTTCTTTGAAACACGTGAGTCTTTGGAACCAGTGTCATTTCGCCTCCCGTTCGGTTCCACGTGTGAATGGCAGAGGTGGTCACAGCCAGAGTCTGCTGACATGGAGCTCATCACATGTCTGTGTTGAGCACTGACCCTGTGGGCTGATGTGCTTGTGGTTCAGTTGGCTTAAGTTGGTATAGACAAAACTAGGTAGTTCCTTAGGGGATGTGGATGGAGGAGGATGACATCCTCTGCTGTTCACAGAGGATAGGTACTGCAAATTTATTACTGAATTCTGCTGCTATTTACAACTGGTTTTAATTTATTTTTAAATACTGTCTCTTAAACCTTTATCTTGGGAATTAATTCCTGCCTTGGCACTGTATTTTAAAATTAACTCAAACCCTGGTGGATTCAATATGCAGGAGACTCTTTTATAAATGACAATGTTAACGACAGATGATTAAATACAGGGGCTGGAAAATACATACCAATTTGTCTGTTGTTTTTCCATGCCATGCTACAGGTACATTGATTATCCCTGGTACTCCAGGTGATTCTCTTTGAATGCATTGGGGTGGAACTGAAAATTACAGAAGTGTACATCTTCAGGAGCTCTAAGACATAAAACAAGTCCTAGGTTTGATCTGAAATAGTCAAGTATTGTTGATCCCCCAAGAAAGTGCTTAATGCTCATCTCTTTTACAGACAAGGAAACAGTCAGTTAAGTGTGTCATTTACATGGGGAGTGAATATTTAATGGAGAAAAGTCCATGTCTCAAATTATGGTGATATTGTGGATACCTTAATTGTGAACTAATGTAAATGGTGTCTTGAAAACCAGACAAATCTTCAATGTAATTATAAATCAAAATAAGGGAAAAGAGAGATGAAGTATTTTTGAAGGCTGATATTGGGCAGTGTTTCACAGCTAGAAATCAGTGTTATTCTGTGAGAAAAATAGGAAGTTCTTTTTTTTTTTTTGATGGTATAAAACACCTATTTCTTCCCTTGTAAGCTGAAGATCACTTGACTTTATCATACAATTCAGATGTTTGAGACAAGCTTTCTTTGGTGAAGAAGAGTCATTGTATTTCTCAGTATGTTCTGCTCCCATGGCAGGCCTGCGAACACAGTAAGTGCTTGTGATGCTATTAGCCAAGGGCCTGTTTCTTTAACTCAAGTAGGAAAGATCTCCACTTGGAAGAGAGAGGCTTTTGAGTCCTTTCTTCCAGAGCAGGAGGAGTTCCTATCAGTTTTGCAGTAGTATTTTTAAGCGGCTCCAATTACATATTCTTAACTTTGTTTCGCTAGTGGGAGCTCCCCTTTCAGTGTCCCTGACCTTTTTCAGTGAGGTTAGCTTCTGCTGAATCTACCCTGCCTGTTCTGTTAGGTTGTAATTCCCTTTACAAAGTCCACTTTTACCTTTATTTTGTCACTTCTGGTTTTGATCATATTCCTTCAGTTCTCAGAAATATTTTGTCTTCCTTAATCCTTATGTTTCCTACTGATATACCACTTCCACCTCTTTTAGTCTATCCAAAGAACCCAATTCCTTCAACCCTTTGGTTTGCTCGCTAGCTCTAAGATCTCTTTACACCTACAACGTTTTCTCCCACTTGAAAGCTAGTCATGACAATGTGACAGCACATATTTTCTTTGTCCAGCTGTAGCATGTATCTGTAACTATGTTTCTGAACTTAACGTTGGTGCCACTAACACTGCACACGATTCCCTGTGAGGAGAGTTCATCCTGACAAGTTGTATTACTGTGAAAAGGGCTGATACATCCATGTTCTTGAAAGCCAGCAGAGTTGATTCCTAAGGACTTCTGCGTGTGAGAGCAGAACTATTGTGCAGCATCCAAGACATATGATCCCAATTTTCTTTGTTAAAAAGTTAAGTGACAAACTGCTGGTGGGTTCTGTTTGCTCCTAAACCAAAAAGAAGCAGTCTTCTTGAGTCAACAACCTTGCTGCTTTTCCTTGCTAGTCTGCTGAGGCTCAAAATTCTGAGATATATTTCCTTCTACAGAGCTTAGTTTTGGTCTACAGAATGCATTACAAGGCTCTTTGGGAGAGCTTGAAGTGCAGAATTCTGCTTTATTGGTGCTGCTCTAGAAAGGAGTAGTCTAGCCCTGCATTTTCTTCATGACTGGTCGCTTCTTTCTAGTTCATAATGGAAAATATTACTGTAATTCCAGTACTAGTCAAATTTTTAAAATCTGCTTTAAAAATGTTTTAACCTCATTTGTCTGTTGGTGTGGGTTAAGGAAAAGAAAGAGTGAGTTCTTCACGTATAATGAACATGCACAGTTCTGAGTCAGACATAGCCAACCTGAAAATGTCAGATCATAAAGTTCAGCATCTTTGAATTGGGGTTTAGGTGAGGCAAGACCCACTTATACTTTGTCATTTTGAGTAAGTATTACTTTTTTTATTTTCCCATAATTCAAAGAACAGGTGAATGAACCTGTCTAAGGCTGTAAAATTAAAAAGAAAAATCGCCTTTGGAAGGAAGGGAAACCAACCATTTCACAGATCAAAAGATCAAGATGAGACATTTCAGCTATAAATAAGAAATTACACAAACATTATTAGCATGAGAATGTGAGTATATTGTGCAAAGTCTAATGAAGTGTGAAGTCCCTTTTTGTTTCATACAAAACATAGAAACTAAAAAATCCCAGGGTATGAACAGTAGTCATAAAGTCAAGTATCCAAATTTTTTTTCAAAACTAGAACTTCATGTTTTCTAGACAGTCTCCAGTTAGATCTCTTACTCCTTTTCTGTTCTGGTAGTGAGTCAACTCTTTTTCCCATTTGAAAACTGACAAAACCCCACTCTTTCTCCAGATTGCTTGAGGTTGTGAGGAGAGAAGCTTTAACTGCTCATTGCCTTGGTAGCTCCACCAAGTTAAAAAAACCCCCAACTAAATAAATCTGTGGAGAGTTTTACCATGTCCTTGAGCATGTAAGATAAAATGTGTTGAACACATGCTGAATTTCTAGAAAAAACAACTGTTAAACTCTAAGCCCTATGGAGAATTTGACACACTTATAAAGTAGGCAGGTTTCTCTTCTTCTACATGAAGAATTTGTCTCTGTCATTGGGACACACCAGAAATGTTTTTGCTTCAATCAAATGTCATATCTTTCCACTAATACAGGAAGGCCTTCAGATTTTCTCAGGAAAACATTGCTTGTCCGCATTTAAGCATTCCCATTTCCTCTTAGCGAGTTACATACAGCAAACTGAAGCATTTGCTTTACCACAGAGCATCAATGAAGCATTTATTTAAAAAAGACAAGAGAAAGGTGTTTCCTTTCCCTATAAAATGGCAGCATAATGGAATTTGTACAAAACTGTACCTCTTTCTGCTTACAACAGCATCCTGTAGCAGGCAATGTTGGGCAGCTTTAGGTGGGCACACAGCTCCTGTCCTATCTTGGGCACATCATGGGTAGTCTGGAATATTTTTCTTTGTGGAGATCCCTGGACCTGCTGGGATGTGTCTGCACTTAAAAGCCAGTTCAGTAAGAAAAGCAGTGTGGATTAATGCAAACAGGACACTCTACTACCAGGTCTCCTGGACATGAAGTAGTTTGATGACTCCCACAATATACTTCTGTGCTCAGTATCCCTGTGAGTGACTTTGACTTGGAGAGTGGAGCCATTACATCTGTGGGTATACAGCAAGCATGTCTACAAGTGTAGGGGTGAGAGGGAGAAAATACGTGATGGCGTCAGGAATTCCCTTGGCAGTCCAACCTAGGATGACTGCATTGCTCGCAACTGGAAGAGATATATGTGTTGATGGATGGATGCAGAGAGTGAAAGAGATTGGTACATGTGTAGGTATTTATCAATTTGAAAATAAGCTGGAGTGAAGACAAAATGCAGTTAAATCTTAAAGCACTGCAATTTGAAAGGTAGCACTGTTCTGTTACCATTCCTACTCTGTAGAAATGTTCACATGCGTGGTTCAGCTGTGAGTATGGAGTTTCTGAAGATAGCAAGTAATTGCAAAAGGGGGATTTACCTTGTTAGGCTTTCAATTGTTTAAAAAAAAAATTTACAATCTGACTTTGGATGTGATGAGAGGAAATGCATCATTTATATGGGGTTTTTTGCTTTATTTAAACTGTAAATGTAGAACTCTTCTTACTTGTGCATTGTTTCAATGTGCTGGGAGCATCTAATAGACATACACATTGAGAAATTGTTGGAAATGTTTTTACCACTTTGCTTTCTGACAGACAGTCTATAATCCAGTTTGTCAAATGAATTTTCTTGATTGCCTTGCAGCATATGCAAAGTACTTAAAAATGTTGTAATTGCCTCTGAAGAGTTGGGGCAGGGGGAGAGAACAACACAAAAGAAAACAGAAAAAAATTCAGTTTTCCATTATTATGTAAGTATAAAGAAAATGGTACTGTAAAAGGCAGCACAAAAGATATAAGAGGAATGTTATAATGAGAGCAATCAAGTCCTTCAAAATTCTGGGTAGTGGTTGATCAGGGGTTAGGGAGAACACAGATTGCTGTGTAAAACATTGAACAAGCTAAACTTAAGCTATCAAATGCACTTGCAGTCTGACTGTCACTTGAATATAAATATTTGAGTTGTGTGTTCTGCAGGACTTTTAAATGTGGTGTTCTTGCTAAAGGTGATGGGTGTCCCTCTACCTCCAAGTCTATAAAGATCAAAATCAATTTTACTTCTACTACTGTGATATTTAAGGTATTTTAGAATGCATGTCAGCAATTGTCATCTCTCTTCCTACAGAATTTACAGCTTACACTGATTTTGTTACCTACACTGAAGAAATGGAGAAAATTTTTTTCTATGTATTGTGATGTTTGGGTTATAAGTAGTCTTAAGCTATTGTTTCTTCTATGTTAACTTACTTTCTTCTTACCAAAATTATACTTACAGTATTTGTCAGGAATCTATGGAGGGCAGAGATATAAACTCTTAGCAAACAGAGAGGGCTTCACAGAGAAGTGAGAAAACACTTTGCAAGATTCATGGTATGAATTAAGCTGCTAGTTGATTAGCTTTTGCTGCAGTTTTTCCAACCACTCAAGAAAGGCCAGTGTGTGGTACAATAAATCTAGATATCTTAGAGGCTGATATTCCTGTATCTTAGCCTCTTGGTTTTTGAAATGTTAGTAGGGCTTGTAAATCAGAAGGTTCTGCTTGATATTCTGGGCAGTGTGCCTTTGAAACCAGGCTAGAGGGAGCACCATGACTGTTGCCTTTTGGCTAAAACACCCAAAAATTGGCTGGAGAAAGTACTCTATGTGGGAAAAGACCTTCCCTATCTATTGCCAGGAGGTGTCACTACAGCTCAGCAGTAACTATTTCGTTCCCTTGAGATGTGCTCTCATAGTTTCAAGGTCTGGTCTAAGTGCTGGTGTCATCAGGTGCAATAATGCACAGCCCTTTATCACATGTCTGGGGAAGGAGCACTGAAATTGTGCAGTCTATTAATTGATATATAGACAAGTAAAGAGATGATGCTAATGTGTGCTAAGTGTGCTGTTCCTCAAAAATACCCTTCCTACATGGATGCTGAAGTGTGCCTTCAGTGTGATACGTGTGCTCCTGCCTGTGGGGAATCTGGGCATATACAGGGCTGTGGGGCAGCTGTTTGTACTCTCTTGGTCCTGCTCATCCCTCAGGGTTGTAGCAGAGTCTCAGCAGTCACTGATCAAACCCAGGACACCAGAATTAGCATGGCAAGATGTCTTTTGAGTACCATGAGAGCGGAAATGTCAGTCTGAAAAAGCTGGAGCCCATGAGTAGGTTTGGGAATCATATCCTTGAATGCTGCTGATACCACTCTTTCAAAACAATTTAAATAATTTATTTTAATGCATGAGAAGCTTTTTATTCTCAATCAGTTTTGCACAGCATATTATATGTATTTTATACAGCCTACTAATGAGCTGAAGACTTGTTAATTATATGTGTGTGGAATGGCATAGCTGCTGAATTATGCACATTATTTTTCTTTTCAACGAAGCCTTCCTCTTAACTGTATCTATCCTGGTTCGAATGTACACCTCAAGTTGCTGTAATGAACTCATCTACTGTCACTTCATTATTGTCAGTCTTAGGGTTTTGGTGGTGTGAAGAGTCAGTCTGAAAGCTGGAAGAGCTAACTAGGCAACAAAAAAAAAATACTGTTTAAAAGTGGCTTCCTATGTTGCATAAAACAGTTGTCAGGAAGTTTATATCCCCTGAAATAAAAGCAAAAAGTTTAATGACGAAAGAAGTGCAAAATCTGTAATGGTTCACTTAATTATCTTTCTTTGTCTGTATGGTTTGAAATTCATTACAGTTTTCTTATTTAATATTGTCCTCTTGATGGGCAAAAACGAACAAAAAACCAGAAAACCTCAACATCAAAACCTGAAGTTATCCATGTATTTACAGCAAAATATTTTATAATAACAGCTCAGTGTTGTGAGAATTGGAATCTAAGTAGAGATAGGTACCCTTTTCCCTGAATTTATTATGCTTACAAAGAGTATAAAATGTAATGGTAAAGCTGATCAGCTGTTTCTTACCTTGGAAAATTCTAGAAAGCTACAAAAATGTGCAATGCTGGTGATATCAGTTACTTACTAAACAACACATTTTTATGTAAACTTGGCATCTAGTATAGAATTTAAATCATTATGTGGAAATAAGATTTCCAAAATCCCTGCATCTTTTACTATGAATTATTCATATTAATGAATTCTCATCTCTAGCTCAGTATATTGAATGGGCATATGTTTAATTTACATGTGTTGGAGGCCATTCTCGTAGATCTAGGGGAGATGTGGAACCTTTGCTTTTGCCAGAGCTCATATTTAAACTGGGAGGCTGCTGGTGAAGCCTGACCATGGAGTGTTTTTCAGTGTGTGTGTCTCTTTAGTGTGAGTGTGCCTTGTAAGCCTCCGCTGGTCAAAGATGTGCAAAAAAAGTGAAAACCTGTATGGAAAACTTGTGCAATTTTGTCAGCTGGATGTTAGGCATCTCTGTCACTTCTTAATCTTCTCTTGGTGTTTTCAAGTTTCATTCTGATGCTTAAAGTGGTGGTTTTGATTTAGGAACCTTAAGTGGATGGAGATCAGCTTATGTCAGCAGTTTTTTCCAGTCAGAAGTGGACTCCCCAATTTTCTGTGTTCTGTCCTCTTCCCAAGCCGTGGGCTGTGCAGGTGCTGATCAAACATTCCTGCATTTATGCAGGTGTTGTTGGGAGGCAAAGGTAGTTTGAACCAGGATTTCTATCACATTGAAAATCCTGAACTTAAACAATGTCATGATTGCAGTAGGACCTGTAGGCTGAAAGTCTAAATTGCTTTTCAGAGGCAAACATTGATTGGTTTTGTGTGTTTGTTTTTGAAAGAAACACCCAACAAACCAAACCAAACAAACCCAGAGAAACACCCCAACAAAAACCTCTCAGTTTTCAGTTTAGAAAAACGTTGGGCTGCTCTTTTTTTTTCTGCCTTTTTTTTTTTTTTTAATTGAGGATAATTGTGTTGTAAAAGCCAAAGATTTGTGCAAGTGGGTAGAGAAAAGTAATTTTGCTGAGGATTTCTGAAACTTTGTGGGGGAGGGAGAAAGGAAGAAAAGCAAAGCTTTGTATTATGCATGTAATGAAAAGAACCACAGCTTTATTTAATATGCTATACTTATGAGTTTCTCCGTTTAGATGAGGGAGTTGTATATGGCTAAAATAAGCAGAAGAAGGTCAATGGACCATCTTGATCACAGACCCAGGCTCCATGAATCAGTATTGCCTTCAACAGAGTTTTTGTAATACTGTCACTTGAAGACCTGATAAGAAGTTGTGTGTGTGTTCACACCCAGAGCAGCCTTAGTGAATTTCAGACTGAGTATCTTCTACATTTCTCTCTAGTTATGGGGAAGTTTTTGTGATTCACAAGCAACTTAAAAAAAAAAAAGGAAACAAACAAAGCAAAAAAAACTACCCCTGCATTCTTCTGCGTTCTTTCTGAGTATGTGCATTTTGGACATGTACTCATGGGGAGAACAGGTGCAAAAGAAAAAAAAAATCCTAAATTAGCCTGAAGGCTTCTTCAGTCTTTGTTATTGTTTATGCAGAGTGTTCAAGAGATTTCATTTGTTGCGCTAAAGCATCAGCTTGTTTCAAATAAGCCATGAAATGACTATTAGACAAATTATCAGCCTTAAAGGATTATATGCATCCCTCATGTTAGGTGCTGCTGCAATATAAACACAATAACAATAATCAGCTTAGTTAACTTCAAGTAGGTGGACTAAAGGGAAAAGTGCATTTTCCCTTCCATCTTCAACAGTGGAACGTGTGCTTATGTG
Source organism: Pipra filicauda (assembly GCF_003945595.2). NCBI lineage: Eukaryota > Metazoa > Chordata > Aves > Passeriformes > Pipridae > Pipra > Pipra filicauda. The sequence goes on along the minus strand of NW_024104976.1, from coordinate 2,201,756 downwards.
GAAGACTAGGGAGATTGCTTAGGGGCATTCTGAAGTCTTATGTTCTGGGTAACCAGGTTTGTTTCACTTTTCTGGGTATTCTTTTAACACGGTGATTTCATGATATGACATGGACATGAAGAACCTCAGGTTTCAATGGTAAATGTATATGCCAAGTTCTTAAAGGGATATATCAAATATTTTCATACCTAGAAATAACTGTAAAACCAGAAAAAGAAAATGGAGCTGTACAATTACATATGGGGATTCAGAGACTGAATGAGTTATTTTCAAGCATTTCATTACAGGGCTTAATTAACTACTTGCCAAACTTTGTAGTTTAATGTCAATTGTTCATAACCAATTTGGAGTACAATTTATTGTACTGTCTTGGAGAAAATTCATGTGACTAAAAAAGTGTCTAAGGTAAGCAGTTGTTTCTGTTGTGATTTAAAAATATTTTTCCTTTCTGCAGCGTTCCTTTGGGTGTTTTCTATGGCTCATATAAAGACATGATAGCTTTAATTTTGACAAAAGGCGTTGTTATTAAGAAAATTTATGGCAAAATGCTGTAATAGAGGCAAAGATGTGAAAGAGGCACAGTTTTAAGACTTGGAAAGAAAGCCATAGGAATTATGGCCATGGGAGAAATTCAGAAAGCCCTTTTTTGGTTTTGTTTGTTTTGTTGTTTTGTTGTGTTTTTTTTTAATTTTTTCTCTCTTTTGTTTTTTGGGTTTTCTTTTATATTTTATTTTTATAACGGTTGAAGCCTAACTTAGAAAATTACAGGGAAATCCCTTGACCTACAGCTCAAAAAAATTAGGATGCAGGAGGTGCTAAAGTAGTAAATAACCCACCTCATGTGGCTTTATTTGAGATGACACTTAGAAGACTATTCAAGTCTGAATATTAAACTCCCCATAAGTAAGCCCGGGAAGAAGCCCTCTCATGTACCTGAAGTCTCTAGATTTGGAAAAAATATTTACTACAATATTACAAGCGAATATTTTATATTTCACCTGGATGAGATAAAAGTGCCTTTGGGATAGCAGGTTTTCAGACTTTTTGCCATGACCTTGTTTTTGATTCTTCTTTATAGATTGTCCAGATAGAGGTGTCAACATGGTGTTATATTGCAGAAAGCCTTAATATGTAAGAAACGAGGGGGAACAAAATTGTCTTTATTTTTTCCCCGTGCTGGGCCATAAATAAATTGCAAGGGGAATGAGCAAGAAACTGATTCCACTTGAAATGTGGTTGAAGAAGGGCATTTCATCCTTCTCTCTCATGCAAATCCAGTTTGATTTTTTTTTTTTTTTTTGGAAGTGAGATGCTTTTACCCTCAAAAATCTGCACTAGCTTTACTCATTGCAATAGCTTTTGCTTATAATAATGTGTAACATACTGTATGTTGTTGTTGCCACAGATTGATCTGTGGGAACGGAGTGGAAACATACATTAGTGAGACAATGTAAAAATTTCACACTTCTGCTGCTTCTGTAGTGCTTGTGTTTGAGATAAATGACAGACCCCAGGACAGCAGTTCTCCCCCTCGTTTGCACTTTCTCCTGGCACCAAGGAAAAGATTCGGAAGCCAAACATAGACATCTAATGCCATTTTAAATGCTTTGGGTACCTGAGACATCTGTCAGGGCTAGCAGGTGTGACAGATGACTTAATGCCTTTTTTAGCAGCAGTTGAGAGCCACGGTGGGATGCCCTCAGGCATCTAAAAAAGCAGTAGATATCTATGTTTGGGTACCTGCATTGTTCCTGAATGCTCTGTTGTAAAATTAAGTAGATCCGGTAAAGATGGTTTAAACAATTGTATAGGCCTATTTGTATGTGTTTAAGAAATTACCTGGAGTAATTTGGAAGTGAAAATGATAAAAGTGAGATTTATCTTAATTTTCTTTTGTATCAGTTTAAATTGCTTTAAAAATTGCTTGTAGTACAATCTCTATGCAAATTTGCAGTTGTATGACAAGGGAGGTGGGCGCTTTGTTTTTTAAATGATCGGTTACAAAGCTCCTGATAATCCCACATATTAAGCTTGTTGTGTTTTGAACTACAGAGGTTGCTGCTTGTAAGCTAACTAGTGTCAAACTCACATCATTAGATCAGGCAGATTTCCAGCAGTTTGAACAGAAAATGACTGTTTCCATCCAGCTGGTGCCATTGTGGAGATAAGGCTGTAGTTTGTGGAGTGCAACTCTGTGATCAGGCAGAGCCTTGGGCCAGGCGTACACGTGGCAGCGAAGCTGAGCCACCAGCAGAATCCCAGAATATGCCAAGTTGGAAGGGACCCACAAGGATCATCGAGTCCAACTCCTGGCCCTGCCCAGGACCATCCCCAAGAGTCACACCGTGTGCTTGAGAGTATTGTCCAAACTCTTCTTGCGTTGTGTCACCCTTGGTGCTGTGACCACTGCCCTGGGGAGCCTGTTCAGTGCCCAGCCACCCTCTGGGTGAAGAACATTCTTCTACTATCCAACCTAAACCTCTCCCAGCACAACTTCAGGCCATTCCCTTGTCTTCTGTCACTGGTCACCACAGAGAAGAGATCAGTGGTCTTGCTTTGTGTTTGAGGTCCTTCACACACCCAGGCTGGTACCTGTACCAGCTCCTGGGATCCTTCTGCTTTTATCACAGGCAAAAATGCAGGGGTTAGGAGAACTTCAAGTTCTCTCTGCAGCAGGTGAGAAACAAGGGACCCATCTGTAACCTCACAGGCCATGTCTTGGATGTGCTGTTAGTTTAGAAGTAACTGCAGCATTTCATATTTTGAGGTGTTTAGTAGCCAGATAATGTAGATATTTAAATAAATTCAACAAAATCTAAATGACGTGTTCTGGAATTGGTAGTTACCCATTGAGCTCTGTGATCAAAAAGAAATATTGAACATTTCAGAATTATGTTATGTGTTTACATTCTCTGTAGTCGATGTATAGTTAAATAATAAGGCACAACAGGCATTAATCCCTTTTAAATATATTCCTGATGTCAGAGATATAGTGGGGAATGAGCTGAAGGGTGTGTTACTTTAACTACCTCAGTGGTACAATAATCTTTAATTCATTGCCAGGAGTGTCTCATTGCTGTTCTGAAACTGATATTTAAATAAATAAATAAAACTTTTGACAGATTTTGGCCTTGCTGGTGCTGAATTCTGAAGATGTTTGCTTTATTCATATCAAGACCAACACGGTCATAGCTACCAGAACTGTCACAGCTACAAAGTACATCCACAGCTGCAGTCAGTAGTCCAAGTAACTTTTCCAATACATGCTATCCATAATTTATTCTAAGCAGAGCCAGAAATAATTTGTGCTTTAAAAAACTGCTAGAATGGTGAAAACTGTAACGCAGTGAAGTCAATTTTTTTTTTGTTTCAGAAAGATGTGAAGCAACTAGCGTGAATGATTTTTTTTTTTTTTTGATAGCACTTGACACTTTCCAGTATGGAACATCCAGCTAAACAGTGCATTATTGCAAAGTACAGGAGGAGTACACAAAAGCAGGAGCAGACTTGTTTCTTGTTTCTTTTTTTTTTTTTTTTTGGCTAATATGCAATCACAGTTAGTACAAGATGTTTTTATTTTGAAACGTGGCAGTGTATATTTTCATAGGTTTTAACATCTGTTCATTACCAATTGTTTTCTTACCAGCTATTCTTAAGTATTTCAGAGAAAACCCAAGGGCTTATTAAAATTTTAGTAGGAAAGCGTATTTTTTTCAGGGCACACAAGATGTTACCTCTAAAGAAATATTAGTGAATTACTTTTTTCCCTTGGCTTTAATGATTTTATAATTATATTTTGTCTTAAATGAAATCTGCATAAGTTCACTGTTTTCCATCTTTACTGGATAAAAGCTAATCTTGCCCTGGAATGTGGACAGATGGGAATAACCATTGTAACCATTAGTTATGACTGTTTCTATGCACAAAATTAGTTTTGGTTTTTATCTTGATTTTATTTTGAGGAGGAAAACAAACAAATTCATACACATCCTACCATGTTTTGGTTGCTTTGTGTGTAGTGATTAACTGGAGTACAGAGTACTTTTATGGGCTGGAAGCAACTGAAAAATCGACATGGAAAAACAATGTTGTATTATGAGATTTCATAATTAAGAAGCAGGCAAGAACGTATTTACTTTGTTTTCTTATGTAATATCTTAACAGATATGGACTTGAGAAGGGCCTTTTCTGTTAGGACCACTGGGACATTTTTCTTGTCATCTTTATTGTGAGATATGATCTGTTACCTAGAGCTGTTTGGAATATTTCTTTTAATTGTTTCTTTGCACATGAATGTAAAATACAGACAAAGCCTTTGGTTTATTCTAATAGCGGTTTTCTGACGTTTGAGACTGTAGTGCTAAAAATCTCATTTTTCTCTTAGGATTGAGTTATCTGTATTTTGTGGTCAGAAAAGGAGGCTGGGGAAGGGGATCCCCTTGTGGAACTGGCTGGACAGTGTCTGTTACAAGCTGTGTGTGATCCTGTGAGATCACAGTTATTTCTCTTACTGATTTTGTGCTTTAGTGCTGCAACTTTTCATAAATGTGGTTTAAAAAAATAAACACTAAGTTGTCAGCAGTTCTGTGACTGTCATACGGGGGAAGAAGGAAAGGTACAAATTTTCACGTTAAATCTAATGGCAAACATAAGTGTCTGAAAATTTGCAATATCTTGTAGTGAGTGGCTAATCCAAAATAACTAAAACAGAACAAAATTTATTCCTTAGCCTTGCTAGCAAACAGTTGACTGAAGTTTAATGATTTATGTATCATCTGTAAATGTATGATGCTCAGCTAGACAGCCAATACTGTCTTGCTCTTTTTTTATTTAAATTTCTAATCCTCTCTGAATCCATAGCTTTAGTATATCCAGTCTTGTGTATTCATCTCCTATGGAAACTAGATATTCCTAGTCTTTAAAGCCTTCTTCCATGCCTTTGATCATTTCATTGCCCATCCCTGGACCTTCTCAATGTTTTCTAGTGTTGACTCGTGTAATTGCATTATTGTATTTTCAATGTTTATTCTATTTCTCTGTGCTAATACTTTTTCCCTGTGTGTTTGCAGTTCAGATTGAAGCTAATGTGCAAGCAGGACTATGCAGGAGATAGTTCTAGCAAATGGCACTGAACCTCCTTTAAAATGCTGTTTTAAAAAACGTCTGCAGCAAGCTCTGCTGCCTTTCAGATCTTCCTTGCTCCCTCTTCCTTCTGATTTCAGCCAGGACCCAAACCCACTTACCTCCAGTGCAGAAGGAGGGGGCTAATTATTGATTCCTGGCTCCCAGACCCTGGGGGTGTCACTGGCAAGTCCAAGTCCACGCCAGTGCAGTCTGGCAGCTCCAAGTGAACTGCTGTGCTGCCTAGGAGCTGTTGAGGAATTTTCCTGGCCTAGATTCTCTGCTTCCTCCTGCTCATAAACCCATTGTGAACTACATCAAGGACTTTAAAGTGTGGAAAACTGGCATGTGCAAAATAAATTTGGTTTTTTTTCCCCTTGTTCATATCTCTGAACTGTCTTAACTGCAGAGGTCATGCCAGGGGAGGGCTGAATAACCTTACTGATAACAGCTAGTTGTTAAAGCTGGCTTGTTTCGTCCAGCCACACTCAAGGAGCAGTCCACATTGTTCTTCTGAAGTGCCTTGCCTTGTGTTTGAGCTTATTAATTTGCCATACAAGTTTGTTTTACAATTTACCATGTCTTCTGCAGAGACAGGGCAATTCATTATGTCACTTCGCTTTCATCTCTTTTTGCCTTGGTAACCACACTCTGGGATACTTAGGAAAGGAAAGATCCAGTAGCACACTTACTGAGGGTCTGGATAGTAAACCAGAAAACTGGTTAGATCGTTAAAATCTGCATGTTTTCACTCACTGACTTCACTTTTTCCAGAACAAGAATCTAACTTCAGTTGGTCCTGCTCCTTTGGTGAAGTTTAGGTCTTTCAAATCCTCTCTGAACTGCACAAGTAGCAGAATTAATGCCTATAAAACTAAAATAGTTTGTAATTCAGGATGAGAGAAACAAGAGAAGTGGCAGAGTTTTGTTGTAGGCTCTACCTGAGACCTGATTAAAGCCTGCCAAGTCTGTGTCTGCAGAAACTCTTTGGGAGGATAAGCAGTCAAATCAGTTTTATATTAACTTTAAAACCCATATTTTGGTAAACTTAAAGTGCTTTTTGTGGCCATTGTGTGTGAAGTGAATTCAAAAAAAATAATTACCAAAAAAAAAGGCCACTGTAGCCTATATATGGACACATGTCAAATTAATCCTTTAAACTGTTTGAGGGATATTAAAATTGTTCTTCGCTTTCCAAATCAGGTATTTCTTTCAGGGAGAAAAATATCAAGGGCTGAAATTTATTGAGTGTAATTACCTGCAGCTTACAGTGCTAGCTATTTACTTTCTTCAGCAAGGTCTAATTTATTTGCCCCACATCTGGTGATACTACAGGTGCTGAAGGAACTTACGAGGAACTAACTGCTTGAGTGGTGAGAGGCTTTGAAGAATTTAAAAGTGGAAATGTAAGAGGAGACAGAAATTCCTGAGGATTTTTATACATATCTAGATACAGACTCCTACACAGTCTATCCTATAGTATTCTGACATATAACTGCAGAATGAATAACTTGGCATATTTCCCAAGAGACGTGAGAGTTTATTTGGAATAACTCCTTTTATGGCATGATGCTGCCTATACAACTTATTTTAAGATGCAAGATACTATGTTATTCCTGCTGTAAATGTAACATCATTTACTGTTGGATCTTTGTGTCTTGATGGATATACTGCTATTCAACAGTTTCATTTTCTTAAGCATGTGTGGAAGTGTATATACAACCAAGAAAAATCTGAATAATAATTGAGAATCATATTCTACATGTTTTCTTCTGAGTTTGTAATTGCAATATTTATTGAAGTAGGAGACATACAAAAGCACTTTTACCTTTTAGTATGAACCTTTGTATTGTAAGCAGGTGTGTCTGAACTGTGTTGTACATGCATGTACATATAGTACCAGTCTCATGGAGAAAAGGATTAAGGTCATATTTTAAGTATAACATAAAAAACTCTTCTACCATGTGGCAGGAATGGATATTAAGGGGAAAAGTGAGCTATATTTGAAGTAGGGGAATAAATATTCTATTCTTCTAACTTAGTGCACAGAACTGACCTTTCTCATAACTACTTGACTCACTGCAGAAATGGCTTATGTGGACCCCAGGGCCTCTGTAACCCCTACACTGCTGAGGGTGAAAATTTAGCAGTCAGTGGGTAACACCATGGCCTGGTAAGAAATGCAATAATTTTTGCATATGCAGGTGTTGGATTTTTATCAGACTTTTACAGTACTTATTGATCTGCTAAAGAATTACTAGAACTAATTTATATCCTGGACTGAAATATGGAAATTGTAGTCATATGCTTTGTATGGAATCAATAAGTGCCTTTCAACACTTCCTCTGTTGCTGAAAGCAAGTGTGCAGTGTAACAGTCCCAGTTCCTCTGCCCAGAGATTAGATTCAGTAAAAGCTGGTAAGGAGGTACGTTTGTGGAAGAAGGGAGCTGAATACAGAGAGGTTACAGGTGTATTATAAGGTCAGTGGTTATCTGTGCAGAGCACTGCAGAGCATCTAAACTATTGCCCACTTCATGTCCTCCCTTAGGAGGAAAATATACAGTAAACAGTTAGGTGGTGTGTGAAGATGGCAGATCAAAGTAGTTATTGACATCAGCAGATACAATCCCACCAACACGTCCATTGTGATCTGTAGTTCTGAGGCTTGGTATTAACTCTGAAAGGAGCTAACAAAGCCAGACGAGCAGAAAGCAGGGAGGCACATGAAATGGATTTTTGACAGGTGAAAAACTGCTCATACTGGAAGAACTCCATGTACACATCGCTTCTTTCTTTTCAGCCTCACGTACAGCAGTGCTCCACCATCAGCTTTCTTTCAGGTGATAAATCATTCTGAGGTCTCATCTACTTACTGACTTCTGGTGTATGTGGAATAAGGTAGCAGAATCTATCCCTGGTAAACCTAATTATTTCTCTGTGACTGTGAGAAATCAGCTCTTTGTCTCAGAGAAGATTGCCTGTATCTAACACGATCTTATGAAGCCACAGAAAACCTGAGGAGGGAGGAGAAGAAAGGAGCATGCCAGAAGCATAATGCTGCCATTTTAAGGCATTTGCCCATCCACTTAAGAAGAAAGGAGAGGCACTGGCAAGTCTCAGTGTTTGTGTCTCCTCCTTGTTCTCACAGTAACTTGGAGATATCCAAATATTGTCAGAAATCTATCATTAAGCATGTCCTATTCTAAGAAAATGTTCACCAAATATGAATTTCAGGAAACTTTATGTCTTCATAGAAAAAAGACTTCTCAAGCCATAAATCACTTTGATTGTATTTGCTAAATAAATGCTATGCTATAGAAATAGCATAGAATATAAAAATCAGAGTTGAGAGCTTACCTTTAAGGAGAATGACAAAACTGACTTCAATTGGGTCATTTTTCACACAGAATCTCCAGAGTGCTAGAAAGGGAGAAAAATAGTTTCTAGGGAAAAAAAGCCCCTACCCAAAGGCAGTACTGAATCCAGAGCTGACGGTGATCCAGTCTTAGTGCTTTAACAACTGCTAGAGTTCTCTGATACATTTTCTTCTGTGGTTTTAGAGGGGTTTTTTTCCCCTTTTTTATTTGCCTTTGGCTGTTTTAATGCATTGTATTGAGTGTCATCTTGTGGAACTGTGTAACTTGTACGTTGGCTTTTTAATTGAAATTAAAGTTTAGTTAAAATACAACTGCACAGATAAAAAAATAGTATGTTAAATTATTAGAATGATTTTTTTTCTTTTATCAAGAGGTAGCTTTATCTTTTGCCTGTCCCTTATCTGACAGTTGTCCATGTGCTCCCACTGCCAATCATCACACACAGGATATTTAGTCTACTATTGTGGAAGCAAATTGTTACATTCAAGAGACAAAATGAACTGGATAATATTGTCAAAACATTTGTCAGTTTTTCATATTAGGTGCAAATTAAAAGACGTATTTTACTAAGCAGAGCTACTAATAGGAGCTATATTAATAATGAAAGATAATTTAAAAGCATGACTGCACAAGCAGAACAAGCCTTTGAAAAGGTCCGAATGTACGACTGTGACTGAATAAACTCATTAATTCCTTACACATTTCCATTCTTATTCCAGGCAATCAAAATGAAAATACGCAACTCTTTAGTAGCAACCCTTTACTGCAGCAAAGGAAGATGTGCTGTATGCTTGATATCACAGTACATATGTAGTTGCCTATAAAAAGTCATGCAGAGTGTCAGCACTGTATTTTCTCATCAGAAAAAAACATGTATTCTGGGGTGGATTTTTTGCCCGTAGAACTTCTCTTACTGGTCATGTTTCAGTTGCCTCATGCTGCGTGTTTAACAAATCTGAGTAAATAATTTAAAAATTAAGAAAAACATAGCATGTTTTTAAATGTTCCGGTATAACATTGGAGGAGTCACTCAAATATATAAATATATATGTGGGAGGTGCTGCTGTGATATGTTAATTTGCAACTTTGCTTTAAAAAAAGTCTTTGTAGAGAAGTTCTGTCATTGGGCACTAGACCAGAAGGGATGGATCTTGTTTAAAAAAAAAAAAAAAAAAAGAACTGATGAATTGTTTGGGCTGGATTTGCAGTGAAAAGTAGGGTTAGATAGAGAGTCCTGTAACTGTTTCCTAATCTTTTATTGTCCATTTCTGACTTGCTTTAACTGAACCAGGGTCCTAAATGACCCTGCATAGTTGGGGTCTGTGTTGCTGTTCTCTATCCCAACTGTTCTCTCACAGTGTAATAAAGGGGAAAAGTCTTACAGGTCTTATTGCTGGTCATAAGAATTTTACAAATGAGTGGGAATTCTTCCCTTGAGCTCCCCTGCCACCCCAGTACTGAAATATTTGGTAGAATAAGTTGCCTGAAAGTTTGGTAGACGTGAATAAATTTGACATAATGGGGAAATATGGGGGCAGAAAATAAAGAACAAAAAGGATTATTTTAAGGGGAGAAATGAAGTGAGCAAAGAAGACATAAGGAAAATAATAAGAAGGTTACAATTGAAGAAGAGATGATAAGGTGATAAGGGGAGGAGATAGGCTTTTTAAAGAGATGTATGAAGAATTCTACACTAAAACCTGTAAAGTGAAGGAAGGCAAGAAAAAAGAAAAATTGAAAGAGGATGGTTATGTCAGTCTTTTAAACTAATAACTTCTCAACCTATTCCTTTTCAAAGAATTCCTTTTTAAAGTTAAGGAAATTAGAGAATGCATGGAAAAGACTTGCTGTGAAAGTGGCTGACAGCAATCAGGAAATTGAGAGTTAATGCTAACACTATCTCTGCTGGCTATTGTGCTTTGTTACTGGGGTGGCTTGCTCTTGTCCTAATCTTTAATACAAGATGTATTGTGCTTCCTGTCAGAAATAGGACACAGTACCCAAATTGGTACACCCATTACTTCCCTTATCATTCCCTGTTTAGACTTTGCTCCAGGTACTTTTAAATGAGAATTTCTGAAATCTTGAAATTCAGCTTCTAGTTATTACACATGATCCTCCAGACCTTGTGTAGGGAGTAACTCCTCCTCATTTTGTTTGCTAAACACTTCCCTGCATATATAATAGATGGCCCTGAATGAATTCATATGTGCTTTTGCCTCAGGGAGAACAGCAAGGTTAGGTAGGTGACTCTTGAGTAAGATCCTTTGTCTATTGACATTATTTTTAAACACTTCTTCCTCAGACTGTGGCAATGTGTACTAAATAAATGACAAACATCATACCTAACAAAGCACGTGCTAACCATTTCAGCTGCAGATGGTGCTTCCCAGGTAGCTGAGAGATTTGTGTGTGAATTATTTATCTGGTGAAGGGGGAGTTGATAGTGTTATCCTGTCACCAGTTTTCTCACTCAACTGGTATTCAGGCACTCAGTAATGGAGGTGGATATTATCTAACTTCTTTAAAAAAACCAAAACTAAAATCACTAAAATTCAATGTTACACTGTCTGAACCATCAAAAAATCTCCCAAGAGTAGGAGAAACCGCTGTTTTTTCAAGTGGCTGTATTGCTAGTCCTTGAGTCCTGTCACAGCACTTTGTCCTGGCAAAGCATAAGGTTAGTAATGGTAAAAGTGCTAATTTCTTGTCTGATCAAACAGATATACTGATTACTGGAATACCCAGTAAGACTCTTCCAAAGGCCAGTTTCATTGCTTACTTGCAATAAACAGCGTATAAATAGGTACATAACCACATACAGTAAACAACTTCTGTAAAAGAAGTGAAGTAGCTTGATTCTCAACAGGAAAGAGAATATTATCTGTATGCCGGATGTGGGTGTCCTTATTTTTCTATGGATGCCAAAGCACTTCATATAATTTACTCACTGCTTTTAGAGCAAAAGAGATGTTTCATATCGTAACTGTGGTGTTCTCATTCTGAAGTTGATCCATTAAACTGTGGGATAAAGCCTGGCAGGAGGGTCACTTGGAGAAAGGAAGCATGTTGACCAGTTCAGGCTTGTGCTACTGAGAGGCTCAGATATGAAGATGGAGCAGAAATTGCTTCTAAGTCCAAGAGGGTTGATTATTCCACAGACTATGCCTTTCATGTTTTATGTTTTGTGCTGTAAATATTTATGGCTCCCACGTTTTGTTTGTTGTTTCTAAACATAATGAGTTTTTGTAGCATAAGCAACGTCCCTGCTCTGCCAGCCCAAAAAGAGACAGTGAGTGCAAGGGAAGTGTCAGAAGAAACCTGGCATGGCTATGATGTGACAGTTTGTCTAATACACTGCCGTGATATTCCTGCAGAAGTTTGCTAATTAGTCATTAAACTAAAGTTACCTCTACAGTCTTGTCCAAAACGTCACACAAATAGCATTCATTCAGAACCAACAGACAAAGATGATAATTTTTTTTCAAGCTGTCTGCATAATGTTGCATTATTTTATGTGGTGCCTTTCAGTCACTGTGCATAGTATGTGGCCTTTTTAGCAACAGCATGAGCTAGATTTGAAGTAGGGAAGCAGTCCTAGGAGTTGAGTGCTAGAATGACAGACCCATGTGCAGCCAGGGTTGCTGTGTAGTTCCGTATTCCTCAAGTGCTGATATCTTTTATAGTCCTTGCTAGACTGGGTGCAAGATTTGTGTGGGGAAGTGACTGGGGCAATACTCTGGGTCAGAAGTTCTGTTTGGGTGTGCTTACATTAGAAAGAGATGGCATACCTGTCACACTGTCTTCTGCTATTCCTTAAAAAATGTTATTAATCTCTCTTATAGGGTACTGTAAACAAGTAGAGCTGAGGAGGCAGGAGGACCTGGGTACCAGCCTTGTGACCTCCCTGCAGAGGGGCTCGGGCTGTGTAGAGATTCAGCAGCAGAGGCATTGAAGGTCCTGTTTCCTGGTGTAAAGATTAGCTGTTCCCTCAGTTGAGTCTTTATAGTGCTTGCCTGGGTGGCAACATATATGGGTTGTGCATGGAATAACTCCTAGCTTCTGGGTTTTCTTGGGTTTTTTTAACAAAAACAAAACACTACCGGAAAAACCCACAACACAACCTAAACCACACATGCCATCCCCCTCAACTGTCATCAGTTTTTAATATGTCGTAATTTTTAAGTGGGGGTTCTGTACCATAAGAGCAAGCAGCTGTTGTGTATTTATCCATTTTTTGTTTTTCAAAAATGAATGTTTAAAAAGTTAAATGGTGCAGCAAAGAACCATAAACTTATTTGAGAAAGTGGAGAAAATACTTGCAGTGAAGCATTTGATAAGCCAAGACAGCACATTTTATTAAAAGTTTATTAGGAGATAACTTGATCAAGATATCTAAATGTGTTATAGGCAGGAAAACAATACACAGAAAGGGTACCTTAATTCTGTTAAAAAGGACAAAAAAAAAGGTCACATCTGAAAAAGGGCTTTCTGGTTTTGTGGGTGTTTTTTGTCTGTTTGTTTTTAAATAGTGGTCTGATTAACTATTGAAATGAGATATTGGTAGATGCAATGAATTTTTTAGGCTATGATAATGCTGATTTGGAAGATGTGCTTGAAAAAGTAATTGTAATTGAAAATACCAAAAAGATGTTATAATTGAAAAGAAAATCCTAGGCTTTGTACACTCACTACCTGAGGATCACTTTGTCATGGCCTTGTAGGTCGCAGCAGAAGAGCCATTGTGTTACTCAATATAAGGCTCAATATAGTTTAATTGGAAAGCAGATACTTAAGTTATTAGACTCGTAATTGAATTAAATGAAGGTCAGATTTAAATAGCTAGTGGTCTTTCTGACTTAAAAGTCCTCTGAGTAGCGTGACGGTAGTAACAGTACCTCTCTTAAATCAAGAAAAGTCATGGGAATGTAAAAATCCTAAAATCTAGGAAGACCTAAGTGGAATGACTGTATAAAGTAATCATTTGTCTCTTCCTCTCAGTCTTTCAGTAAGAGGAAACAGGATATTAGTGTCTAGAGTCAATCTGAGCACTTGTCAATCAATTAAAATTCACAAACTGTGTACAGACAAAAGCATTGCAACTGAGTCCATATTTACAATATGGTGATGAGGTTGGTGCAGTCAACTTTGTCAACTTGCTTGGGCAGACAGTAGCTTGGCCATTTTCTGCTCTCTTACCCTGTGCCTTGTAGCAGTGTCTCATGGTTATGACTATGTCAATACTGCCCCATTTCACCTGTTGAAATAGCTGTTAGTTGCTGATATGCTCATTGTGAATCACTGGAAATGCTTATATTTTTACCAGCCTGGGGTGTCTTTCATCCAGTGATGGTGCCCTGCTGGACAAACGCTCTCTCGCCTGCCTTTCACTTCCAGGAAAGCTTTGGTCCAGCAATTCTGCTCATAAAAGGAAAAATTTGATAGCTGAATTATTTTTATTACAAGACAGCCTCTCTGGTAAGTGTATTTCTCTAAGAAAATGGAAACTGAAATTTTATTTTCAAGCCAAGTTTGTTCTTTCATTTTTGTTTGACCTATATCCGGGTGGGATACTGGCCTGCTCATTGATTTGACCTATGGGAAAAAAACTGAGAGCAACTGTGACTGGCATTTTAAGACAAGTTGGATCCTAAAAACTGCTTTTGTGAATGACTGGCTCTTGTGCTAGGCAGGATCTTTATAGAGGTGTTGAGATCTGCTATTGTGGAAAAACTTCACCTTTAATGGGTAGTAATATATGGTAAAGTGTATTTCTCGGTACTGTGTGCGTGCTCCACGTGGTGTCTGGCAGGCAGATATTAGGCCCTGTGGGAGTTTCAGCGACATCTTCAGCAAGAGCAGGATTAGCAGGATTTGTGCATAATCATTTCACTGTTTATCAAAGGCTTGGGTGGCCGTTTGGGCACCTGACTTCAGCAACTGGTTGTGGAATGAGAAGCCTGTAATGCACTTCTGATATTTCTTTCAAAGGCAGAGTCAATTTATTGTTTAGTGACATACTATGCTCTTTACAATTACTTTTGGGTCCCAACCAAAAGCCATTAAGTATGTGGAAAAGCTCCCATTGACTTTAATTAGGGTTGGTTTAGTTGCACACCAAAGAAGATTTAATTGCTGTCTGAAGCAAGACATAAGTGACAGGTACTTTATAACAACCAGAGGTAAACAGATAATATTAGAATGATTGTATTTATATGTGAGTAGGAAGTACAATTGTCTGTGTAATTCTTTCTGGGTTTTTGCCTGTTATTTACTAATAAATAAAATAAAATTTAATTTAAACTGTTGAGTAATGAGTAATAACTACATCATGACTGTAATTTAGTATAACATGAGAGTTATATTGCCATACTACGTGATTAGTAGTACCTGGAGGTATTATTTTCTTTTGATTTTGACTGTCTTTGTATTAAATTTATACGAGGTAAAATGTGTGTAGCTCTGGATACTTCTAAAATTTTCACTACTTCCACTTTTTCACTTAATGCTTTTTTGTATTAAAAATATTAAAGAACTATACTAATTTGCAGTGAAATGGAAGAGACTGCTAAATCAGAGGACTTCTCTGAATACTCTGAGCTAAGTCTGGGCCATGCCTTTTGGATACCACATTGCCTTCCTCGATTACATTTTGTGAGGAGGAGGAGGAGACTTGTCCCATGGTATATGACAGTTGAACCGACTGGGGGGTCTTATGCATGTTAAATTCCTGTTAACGTTAATCAGAATTACATGTGCACACTCTGAAATTAATAAATTAGCTGATATTGCCTCAGATAGCTCACAGAAATGCCTCAAACTTCTGTAAACAGTACTCATTCCTCCAAAGTGTGCATTCAGATGGAATTTTGGAATTGGATGCAACCAGGAAAGGGAATCTGGATAGTGAATGCCAAGAATAGAGTAGTGTGACCGAAGCAAAAAGCAAGCAAAATTACTTTTGCTGCAGAGTTGTTATTGTTAATAAGTTCAGAGAGGGCATAAATTGACCAGAAAGAGAAATTATGTAAAATGGAAGTGCAAGCCCAAATTTTTAGATCAGTGGATGAGAAACAGTATGTGGTAGATGTTGTATTGAATTTGTATGTGACTTAGTTTAGAAAGAGTTTTTGGCTGGTAATATTGGTTAGATTTTGTCATTTAAGGTAAGGAGGACAGATTTTCCCTCTTGTTGATTAAAAGGATCTGGAGCAGGGTAGTGAATTTGTGACTCCTTGGTGCAGAGGTGACTCTGGCACAGAGGAAGAAAGAGATCTAAAGGTTGAACCATAAGGTTCTTGTGAACAACATATGGAAGAGAATTAGAGAGGCAGGGAGAGAATCAGGAGAAAGCAGGGCCAAGGGAGGGAAAGATATTGAACAGAGTATGATCAGTACTTTTAAACCAGGTCTGAGGGTGAAAGAGGAGGCTGGGATATTGACTGTCACTAAGCTTTTTGCTAGGAATTAGGTTATGCTTCCAGGAAGAGCTGTGTGCTAAAAGACAAAAGAGCAGGACAGATGTGACATGTTGGGGGAATGGCATGGGAATGGCAGTGAGATTGAGGGGGAAGAGTTACTGGAGCAAATGGGGATAAAGCATGAAGAGTGATGAAAATGTTACATCTTGTTGGTCATGAAGAGGTGGAAGGCAGCAAAGAATGACATAAGGAAAAGCAGCTTCTAGGCATATATTTGCTGAAGAAATCATCAGATATACAGGGAAAAAAAGGAGAAAATGTTACAAAAAAAGAGAAAATGGTTCAAAACAAAAAAGACAGAAATAGCATAAAGAAATCTAGGATTACAAGCATACATTTCTGCCAGGGCAGAGAATTAGAGTATTTTAGCTAGGAAGATGTCAAAGCTGAAGGGTAGAAACATTTATAGAAAAAGATGTCAAGTTGGTCAGTCCTTTCCTGCCAGGAATGCCCACAGCAACACATAATAGCAGAGAAAGCAGATGTTGTGGATGAACTGGGCCTGTAGGTTGGCAAACCAGGCATTTCTTCTGTAGGGAATGAAGAGAGAGCTGTGGTTAGGAGAACAGCCTGGAGAAAATCAGAAGTTTGCAGAAATAGACCTGAAGAAAAATAGGAAAGAGAATTTTTGGAGCAGAAGAGAAGTCAGCATTGTGCATAAGCTGGAAGTAGTTACACAGATAAGTATGAAAGGGGGGCAACTGGGAAGCATTTAGGATATTAAGAAAGTCTTGGTAATTTTGCAGAGCCTTTCCAATTTGGGGACAAGTTGCATGTTAACACACACACACCAAAAGGAATGAAATCTAAAATTGGAACTGCTTTTATGGGACCAAAAAGAAGTAGTTTTGTGTTATAGTGAAGGTATATTTATTTAGTACCTTTTGGCTATATAAAATTGCTTTTGGACTGTTTTTAGGATTCTTCATAAAACAAAGACTTATTAAATTTACTTGGCAGCTGTGGGGTAAGGTAAAAATGAAATAAACTGTGCTTGGTTGGTTTTTTTCTATTTTTTTTTCCTTTTAAACAGCCTTTGGCAGTTCTCCAGTTTTTATTTTAAGCAGATTAGACTCAAAAACAGTGATTACATTTAACATCTTTGGAAACTTTTGATCATATTTAGCTATCATGAATTGTAGTGGGAAGTGTCCTGGAGTCCAGTTTGTGACCTAATGCAATGTAGGTTTAGTGAACGAGGTCTGCTGTCTGGGTTAGCTGTGGCTGCAGTGGTAATTAAGGTCCTGAGAGGTGGCACAGTTTCTCTTTTATTGTGTGACAGGGAGAGTGTGCCATACTGAGGAGTGTTAATGAGCAGGGAACTGCCTGACTGAATTGCTGTTGTTGAGCCTTGCTAACTAAAATAACAGAAATCTAAATAATAGTTTTTTGAAATATCACTCTACGGTGACATTAAACATGAATGCTTGCATTGGCAGGTCAAAAATATTTATCTTTTAGTTTTGTTTTTTTTTTACTGTAATACCTCAGAATGTTTTTATTCACCGTCAAGGAAGTCTCACCAAATTTTACTTTTTTCTTCTTTGTGCCATTTCAAGTCATTGCAGGTTCTTTTTCTCTACTCAAAGCATTTGGCAGGATATAAACTGTGGTTTATGCACAGGGAACATGCCACTATTTTTTTTTGTTATTATTTTGCTGGGGGGAATAATTATTCTTTTCATTTGTTGCAGCAGTTCCTTAATTCTGTGGAGCTTTTGCTCTGCTCCTGAATGGGGTACAGCAGTTTGGTTAAACTTTGTCGTGCTAGTTTCTGCACCCATCTGGAGGGCAGCAGCACTCTGAAAAGTGTGCAGGCAGCCTCTTCCAGCAGGACCTACCTGAACAGTATACACATATTCCTGCTGCTGTTCCTCATTTTTCATGTCTAAAGATCATATCTTCTGTTTTCTTGTCACTTGAAGTAACTTTACTTATGAATTTGTTTGGATTATGCCATTTTCTCCTTGAGGATGTTGTCCATTTGTCCTAATGTAATACATTAGATAAAATACTGTCTGGCTGTCAATTCCAGACATTGGTATTCTAGAGTAATGGTCACATTAGTCACTCTAATATATGAAAGTACTGTACAATCACTGGAGGTGACTGAGTTCCCATGTGTGTGTATATTGGCAAGAAAATATTCTTGGATCTTAAAAAAAGCTTTACAGAATTGTGCAGATCTTGTTACCTTTGTAAAACTTACGTCTCTGTTCATTAAGATATAATGTAGTATGTGACCCATCTTAACATATCCTGCATTTTCAAAAGTAAATATTTTCCAGCTGTGAGTGAGCATCCCTCACCCTGGAAGAGATTTATCTCAGGACAAGTTCAGAACTTTGTGACTTGATTTTCTGTACACTTGGCTATTTTGTTCTAGGCACTTAAAACACAAGGGGCAAATATAAAGGTAGGTTCACTGAGCCTCTAGCTCCTGAAGGAAATAATTCTGAAGACTATCTAACTAAAACAAGAGTGGGATTTTAGAACTGAGTGAACACGTCAAACAGCATATAATTCAGGAAGGGTACCTGTGAGGAAGGAACAGATGTCATAGAAAGGAGGCAAAAAAAACCCCAAGTGCCACTGAGCAGCTGGGAGGGTGATGAAGTACTTGATTATACCAAAACATTTGAAGATAGTGCTGTAGTGTACCTTAGTACCATAATGCCTCTATATGTGTGCAGCCATCATACTAAAAATTATGTATGACCTATTAAAAGTGAGAGAGCTTATAGAATGCCCAGCAGAAATCCATCTAGAAATTCAGGCAGTGAAGAAACAATCATCTGGAAATTGCCTGATCTAAGGGAGATTAAAGAAAAATGGTTTTTTTCAGAGGAATCGGGATTTTTCTCGCTGTGTACGTCCATTATTCAGGGAAAGAGGTGAACCTTAGTTCCAATAAAGAACCATAGTCAAGAAAGCCCACACTGGGCTCTTTCTCCTCACCCATTTATCAACTGGCTGTAACCAACTGAGCAACGAGTACACAACCAACAAAAAATGTTATCAGCCTGGGACTGTAATGTTCAGAAAAACTGACACATTTATTTAAAACTGGAGAAAAGCACTGTCCTTGCAAGCGTGCCAGTCACTTCTGGCCTGTAGAGTTTTAAAGGATGAAATAAACTCATGGCCATATTGATAGTTGGCTCTCACAGTACTTTAAATGCAAAAGCCTGAAAATTGTGTTAGCTGTAACTCATGGCCATATTGATAGTTGGCTCTCACAGTACTTTAAATGCAAAAGCCTGAAAATTGTGTTAGCTGTATCAGTCAGTACAGTTATGCCAGTGTAGAGGAAAAAAGGAGGTTTTACACTGACGAAGGAATGTGTGCAAATAGCAGATTCCTGTTCAACAAGTCTCCCCTCCTACAGATGTATTTTAGACTCCTCTGCTTCAGCAAGTTGGGCAGAGGGAGACTTCTGTACATCTGCCACCATGCCAGGGAGTCCTGGGCATGTACAACAGCCCAGTGCCCATCTCAGCTGTGTCTCTGAGAGTGTTGGTAGCCACTTTGCCCTTCAGAGTTGCCTGTAAAGCCTTTTCTTCTCAGTTCATGCCTTTAATGGCACTGAAGGCAATGAGGGTTTAGTTGTGTTGTCTGGGGATGGAGCAGCAGCTCAGAGTAACTGAGGGCCCTGTGGGTCTGCAAAATCTTATACCGATGAGTCTGGAAGGAACTAAATTGACTTCCCTGGTTTAGTCTCATTTTAATATGTAGCAATTAATGGATGGGGGAAGGTGGTTGGGGAGCATTTAGGGGCAGGGAGAGGTTAGCCTTGTTAACTGGTTACATCTGAACATTTCTGATGGAGAGTACATATGGAACCACGTGTGGCTGTTCTCAAAGAAGTATGTTTCTACATAGAAACATGCTGCAGTGATATTCACCATTGAAATTACTGTCTAGATGTGTAATCCTGGATTTCTACGGGGTTTTGTACCACATTTAGAATTTGTTTTATTTTTATTATGTAAATGGTAATAAACTAAACTAGAAACAGTGGCAAAAATGGACAGTAGGGAATATGATACAGTAGCAGTACTGAAAGCTAATATTACTTCTGGTGTTTACTTTCCTGACCCTTTGATGCTCTAAATGTGCAGCTTTATCATTGCATTAACATAATTTTCTTACTTAACTCTAAAAAGAGCAGGAAAAAGTTCCCTATGCCTAATAATATAAATTGGGATAAATATTAAATGTTCCCCACTAAAAGGGTAGCTGAAGTATAGCATGTTTGACTGAACTCCAGACATACTTTTCCATGAAAACTATTAGTTTCTATTGGGCATGAGAAGTGGTGATGGCATCTGTTTAAGAAAGTGGCTCTTTTTTTTTGTGCAAAATGTGTGTAGGTAACTGAAATACAGTGAGCTTGAAAAATATGTGTAAACACATCAAACAATGTTTTATTCTTTCCCCCTCACAACACTCTGAGCAGGTCAAAATTAATCTTCCTTGTGCATCCCTAACTCCAGAGAGTGGATTTTGGATGCTTAAAATATGTAGGTTCAAATCCCCATTTCATTGTACAGCTAAATAGAAAAATATCACTTATAATATTAAGCTAAATAGAAGAATATCACTTATAATATTAACATACACTAATGGGTGCAAACCCAAAAATTTTCCTTCAGTCTTTTGAGTATATTCTAATTCTTTTAAATTCTATTACTTTGCCCGTTGCTAATATATTGAAAATTACGGTCTGTATCAGTCTTGTCTTTCTTACTGCTAATCAAGTTTGATTTATGATAGTTTACCTTATAAATTTGATATTATAAATAAAAAATTTTGTCATTTCCAAATGGGATCCTCCACTTTCTGGAAATGTTTTATGAACAGAAAATTAAATGTGCTTTGGCTTGACTACACCTTAAGACCAAGAGGGATCTCAAGAAAACTTTTTTCTTCTAATAGCACAGAAAGCTTGGTAGCTGCACAGCCACATAATATGTTATTCACTGAAAATTGAATCGGCAAATAGAAAATAATCTGAGAGAAAAAGTTTAATTAAAAACCAATTTATGTGTCCCTATATAGTTTACAGCAACATATGAAATCTGGAGCTGAATGCAATATTTTAATGAATATGTTCTTTTAGAACAGAATAATATATTGCTGTGGTACTATATTATCAAAATGCAAGATCTTTGAGAGGAAATAGTCTCTTTTGTTTAAGAGACGAATAAATAACTGCACAAACTGTCATCGGGTATAACTTGTAAACCTGCAATAGACAATTATCCTTAGAGGGTTTTTTTAGCACCTTCCTTTTTCTATTAACAAACATGAACATAGTAAATTATAAAGAGGATGAACTATGAGAAAAGGGGAGAAAGCTGAAACTACTAAATGTGTTTACTTTTTTTGCCCCCAAGTAGTAATGAGAAATCTAGTAAAGAGTAAGAAATGGGAGACACTGTAGTCATGCAGTCAAGCTGCACAAGTCATGAGCAATCATCTCAAACACTCTGATAGAAACAGTTTTCCCTGTATGAGTTCTCCATGATCTCTCAGTCTACGCAATTTGAGGAGTGATTTTTAACATGGTAGGGCACTGCTGACTGTCATACTGCACATCTCTGCACCACCAGGAGGGGATGGGGAACACTGGACCCTGTAGGTTTGTGGCAGTTACTTAATCAAAGCTACTCTCAACAGCAGGAGTGAGTGTGCAAGAGGTGAGATGTGTCCAGGGAGGAGTCCTGCACAACAGGAGCTCCCTCACGAGGTGACACAACCCTTTCAGAGCTGACTGTAATCCTCAGGGGACACTGGGTGATGTCCAATCTATCCACGTGCTCTGTGGTGGGAGTGTAGCAGATGCCCAGGCTGGGAGCTGGGAGGGGACTGTGTGTGGTGTCAGGTCCAGACTTTCCAGGCCAACTCTGTTATATGTAACCATACAAGTAAAACTTTGCTGCAGCTGGAAACTTGTACCAGTTCATGCCCTCATTTTTGTACTAAGGGAGTCACTGAGATGTATCCTACATTAAGATTTCCAGCTAAGTAATGTTGATAAATACTGTTGGAATTGGTTCAGGGGCAGAATTGGTTGAGCAGTCAACAGTGAAAGGAGAGCCTTGTGCCTTGAACCATAAGGGATAAAACTCAATCAAAGTGATCCCTCAGGTCCTCCCCAGCATGTGAACAGAATTACAGAAGTTGCAAAACAATATTTTTCTCAATGTAATTATTTTATTTACTTCCAGAGCACAGATTTCTAAGCAGAACTGAATTTAGACCGAAAAAGAAATTCTTTCTGTGGAAGCAGAGCTCTATTTTAACTTCCAAGAAAAGCAGATATATACTGGTATTGTGGAAACTTAAAGCCTATTTCTATAAAACTACCTACCACATGAGTTTGTAATCTCTCAAGGCTGCATAAAGAACAAATTGTGCACATCGAGAATTTTATTTAGTGCCGTTTTGATTGCTTTGGGTTATTTATCCTTGTCAATGAAAGTAAAGTTGATCAGCAAAGCCAAGAAACAACAGGTTTTTCAGTTTTATCAGCAGGACAGCATTGTTATGGGCAACAGATTTTAAAATTGTTCCAGGAGGTGGGTCTAATCTGGAGTAATTACACTAGTTAAACTGCAGTTTAATGAGGTTCAGGTAAATCAAAGAGGAGAAGGTATTTTTTTTTCTCTCAGATTATGCAGCAGTTGTGTACCTGTAATACAGAACTGGAAAGAAACAGGACTCCTCATCTGAATAACCATGTGTTCTCTGAAAATATCTGCTTTCTTATTGTGGTGTATTAGTTAACAAAAGCAATAATGCAAAACTAGAGTACATTAATGCTAGCCAGATAACTTCTTATTGTGTACAGCTGTACAGGAAACAAATACAAAGTTAATGTTTAAATTTATCAGATATTTTCCATTAACTCTCTATTTAACAAATTATCAGCTATTTTGTGTAATATCCAATCTCCAGAAGTCTTAATGATCATGGATGTGCACAGTAAGAGATTAGCATAAAATTAGCACTAATGCAGCTATTAAAGAATCTCGAAAGATTCTGATATCCTGGTACATAAATTGGACTGCAGAATATCTCTGAGCTTTGTCAAAACCCCCAGGCTAGCTGAGTTCAAAAATACTTCTGTTCCCCTGGGGTGTAGTCACCATGCTCCCTCCCCCTGTTTATTACTTTGTACTAATCTTCAAATTCATAGAATAATTTATAAAGCTGCAGGGGACCTGCTTCCAGCTGATGCATCTGTTAGGATCAAACCTGGGAAAGGATGCAAGTTGCAAGTGAATCCTGGGCAGGGGATACTGTGTGCTTTCATTTCCATATTTGCTTTCTCAGCATAATGCTTGGGGTGAGGGGGTGGGAGTTTGGGGGGGTGTCCTTGTTTTTTTTTGGTCTTTGGATTTGTCTGGTTTGGTTTTCTTGGGTTTGGATTTTTTTAAACTTTCTGAAGTTTGCACTGCCTGGGAAGGTATGCAGCAGTCACATTGTGTATCATGTCAGAGTATCTATATTATGGCTTGATGTTGTCTGGTACTTACAGTAAATCAATCTTTTTAATATAAAATTAAAAAATTAACTGTTTTATGATGATTCATTTCCAGTCATTTTCCTCAACCCTGCCCTTCTCAGAGGGTCACACTGAATTGCAGCTCTTTACCCTATTTCCTCGCTCTACTGAATGCTGCAATTTTTAAGATATCTGGCAGGACTCTCCGGGAGCCAAGCATATTTTTGAAAGAATCTGTTAGCCCTGTAGGGAATATTGTCACTAAAATGAAATATTTCCAACATGAAGCAAACTCTTTAAATAGTCTGAAATTAATTCTGAATCTTTCCAGCAACAGAATTTGGGATGATGTGTTTTCTTTCATATTCCTCCCCCATCTCTTCAAACTGGCTTGTTTGTCCCTACTGGATACAACTTCCTTCTACTTGCAAAGCAGTAATTATCCTAATTACGCTTCAGCATTTAAAGCCATCTTCTAGAAGATGATTTACAAGAATTACATAAGAGATCTATATACAATGACACAGTTGCTTGTTTGGCCTGAAGCATTTTATGTTTTCCACCCTAATCGGAATTCTTATGATGAATAGAGAAGTTCTAATGAGTTTCTGCATGAGTCTGTGCCTGAAGATGCTTTCAGAATTATACTTGGCTAGTTTTATTTCTCTCTGAACAGCTGGTAGCAGGTAAAGCAATCCTTTATTACTCTGACTTGCTATAAGATGTTTATTGTGACTGTTTGAGATCACAGTTGCCACCAGTGCGTGCAACAGTTTCCACTAGTTAAAAAGCTAAAAATGAGAAAGGACTGAGTGGAAGTTAAAAATAGTATCAAGAACAACAGGCAGATTGATACACTCATACCAACCAACACATAATTCTTTTTTCCAAGTGGGTAATTCAAAGAAAATGTGACCACAATATAATCTAGGAAAACACTGAAGGATTTCTACCTCTGGTTTTTGGGATCTCACAGGTGAAGCTGGGGATGTAGATTCGACCCTCTGGGTTATGGGAGGGGAAACAGCTGTGTGATTTTTTGATGAAGACACTACTAGATCATTTGGTTCTTCTTTCTATTTGTTTGTCAGATACAGTTATCAGATCATCTGAAAATGAGTAGTGGGGCAAGATATGTCAGTAATTTCATTTATGTCCATTTGGAGTTTTGTAGTCCTACCCAATATTAGTCTCAACTTTGTTCTTCATTTTTATCTTGGAAAGTTGGCCATTGACACATAGAAAACATGCATAGTAAGCTGATATTCCACGATAACATAGTAATGAGAGTCATGATTCAGTGAGCTTGAATCCATCCTGAAAAGCCCACAGGAACATGACAATATGCCTGATGATTTTAATTAGCAGCCCGTTTGAAACCACTCCAGTCATAGATAGAATGCTTTCAATGGAAAATGTTTTCTGAGTAATTTTCTAAGCTCCCAAACTATAACCCTTATAATATCTTGGAGGTGGAGTGCCTACTATGGTGTAGTAATGAAAGGATGATCTTTAAAAGCTGGTTATTCTTCTCTCTTCAGAAGCCTCATAGAAAAATTGAGAATATATCCCAATCCCATTTTGCTTACTACATCTCTATATACACTACTAAAAGTTCGAAGCATTAACATGGAGGTTTTTTAATATACATTTAAAATTGATTATAGAATCATCCAGGAGCTTTTGCCTCTGCCTCTGAAATAGTGATGGAAAAGTGGTTCAGTACAGAAAATCTGGTGGCTTCTTGGGGTAAAACTGTTATAGCAGAAGTGTTTGTAATGAAGAGGAAAGTAATTGAATCATCAACCATAACATATTCTGCTTTCAGAATGCTGAGGTTATGATGATGCAATCTCATCCTAGAAAACAGTTAAGTTTTTTCTCCATATGAAGCAGGATATGCCAAGCTGTTCTATTAAGTGAAATGCCCTCCTCAAAGGCCTTAGTATGAGTTACTGCTAACACAGGGAATGACTTACAAAAAAAAAAAAAAGGTTGGCTGATGTTTTCATAAAATATAACATCAAATATTAAACCTTTCTTACAGGGCAGATTTTTCGAACAGGGATTTTAAGTGAATTTTTAGAACTACAGAAATACTTCAGCTGCTGACCAAGCAACTGGAAACTTCACCTACATTTCAGTGTTTGTTCAGATCTTATTCTGCCTGACTATGACCTTAAGTTACTGCGTGGGGACACTTCAGAAATTTCAATGTGGTGAAGTTGTGGTATTTACTGAGTTTCTGACTGTTAGATATTCCCACACGAGGGGAGCATGATATTAGTACTTCTCTAATTATATTACTGCCTCCTAACAAAGAAAAATCTACAAAGTATTTGTGATGTAAGTGAGCATACAGATTTCATGGCTATAGATTTCATATGGACACACATCTCATGTTTTGAGAGGCAAAATGTAAAAGGAGGAATTCTGTCTACAGGGATACTTATGAACACTAAACTGTTATAGGAAAGCATTAGTCCTCTGATTTGTGTGCAAAGTTTTTCAAGTCAAATATGACCTCAGAAACATAGCAATCAAATTGTTTTCCAGTTCCTTGCTCTTTAGCTTGCTTTGATGCTCAGACATATTATTTGCCTACAGTTGGTCAAAATTTCTTGTACTGTGGGAAAAATAGGCAAAAAGTAATGAATTTTCAGATTATGCATTTATTTAGGAAAGACTGTAGAAGATGGCGTGGCTTAAAGCTTAGCTAGTGGTCAGCATAATAGAAGGTGAAATGTGATATTGAGTAATGCAAAGTATTGCACATTAAAATAATTTCAACTGCTCGTAGAGATTACAGGCATGTAATTAACTGCAATCACTCAGGAAAAAAAAAAAAGACTAGGTATCCTTGTGGAAAGGTTAACCAGATGTCCCTTTGAAGCAGAACAGGGTGGTCAGCAAAGTTCATAAAGTTGGATAAGCCTGGAGAATGGGATTTTGGAAAATAAATCTGAAAATATTGCAATTCTCTATTTGGAATCAGTTGTTTACTGCAGTTTAAGTCTTGTATTTGGTTCTGATGAGCTATTCTAAAAATGATATTGCAAAGAAGATAAGGACTGGTGGATTGGTATTCACTGCTGTAGCATATCATTGTAGCAAAAAGCTTAGCAGGATTCAAGAAAGGATTAAACATTTCCTTTAAAAATGAGAACACTCGTGTTTACCAAAAATAGGGTAAAAACATTTGCTAGAAATATCCCCTAAAGCTGAAAGACTGAGAAGTCAGCCACTGACTGGAGGTAAACAGAAAGCAATTTCTTCTACTTTCTCTGTTGTAGGTTCTCCCTCGCATTTGCTGGAATTACTCTGGGAAGTAGGAGTGTGCACACAATAATTGTGCTGTTTAGCATAGCAGAGGTGATGTGTAACTCCAGTGTGTGGAAGATACACGTGTGACAGTATTCATTGTGATGAAAAATACGTTACCTTGACTGCAGATATTACATGTTTGCATTTTAAAAACAGCCAAATTGAAGCTTGGATTCTTCATTGCAAGGGATTATCAGCACAGTCAAAGGAACTTTATGAAGGAGCTCACCCAGTGGGTTTTGAGGTCTCTTGCTGAGGGTTTCAGTATTACTAACACTATAGTTGGACATAAATTTTAGCAAAGATAATTCAACAAAAAATAGTGTCAACGTGAAATCACACAGCCTATATCCTAGTCAGATTATTTTTTAATTGCATCTTTCATTTCTGTAAAATTTTCCATAAAATCTCTCCCGTTGTTTCTACGCTTTGTCACTAATTTTATTTTTTGTAAGATTTATTTTATTTTTTTAATATATTTATAAAATATGTGGGTTTTTTTATTCTAGCAGCAAAACTCAAGAGACAAATGCTTTATTCACACTTTTTTTACTTGGACCTTTTAGAAATGTTCATGCATTAGACCATTCTTTTTGTACAAACTCTCAAGAGACAGAGTTTTAACACCTTATTGTCCTGGGTTTTTTCCCCATAACCTAACCCCTGTTTTTTTACAAAGGCAGTTAGTGAGTGCGAATGTTTTTAGTGGTGCTTGGTTTATCTGTTTGGAAATGATGTCAGGCCACAGAATATTGCCCTTCATACCCTGCATCTGTCTGTGTCACCATGTTGGAGCAGTTCAAAACCACAAGACTTGCTCGGGCTGCAAGTCCCATTGGCATAAAGAGTCCTCACCCCTTCCCCAGACATTCCAGACTTGGGGAAAGGTGGGAAAGCACAGATGGGGCTATTTCTAGGTGCTTTATGGCCCCCATAGGAACCTGATTTGTTCAGACTTCAGGGTGGAGACCCAGAGCTTCCTCACCCTTGGTTTCCACCCCAGCACACTTGGCCTCAAAGGCTGCTGCTGTAAAACAGGGTCTTGAATTCCCCTAACTAGGGCTTTCATTCCCTTTTACAAAATCTTTAGTTCCATATGGCACCTAAAGATAGGAAAAAGTAGCACCAGTGAAGAGACTATTTCTGCTTGAGACTGTGTGCACTCATTGATAACTGGGCCTCAAAGGAGAAAGTGGAGATACTTTATTTGCTTACCCTTTTCCTGTTTTCTTTCTGTGACAAACCACCTGTGTCAAAGTAGAGATTTTATCTCTTAGCATTGCATATGAAGGGAGGGTGACTGCTTAAACCATCTTTTATAGCGGTTTTTTTTATCATATTCATTCCCATTCAGTGAAAACCCATTTTTTTGCTGAATTAGCTTTCCTGGAAACAATAAGCAAACTTCCTGTCAATCAGTTGGCAGGAGGTGTTGTTTCCAAGAGTGCTGATTAAGCACCACATGAAACTAAAGCCTTAGAAAGAAAATTCAATAACAACTTTTTATGAAAATTCTTTTTGTGGGTTTGAGTTTTTAAAATGAAATCTGAGGGTAGGGCACCAAGGCTGGCAACACTTGAAAGCATAAGAGGAATAAAATAGAAATGGAGAGAGCTGATTTAATTTTTTCTTTCCAATTTATTCTTACCTTGTACAAGTCTTTTTGACAAAACTTAAGATTTCCCATTTCCTCTAGAAAGCTGTTATAGATTTTGTTGCTGCTTTTTCTATTAAAAATATTGTCATTTTTCTGGAAGTCTGTCAGCATCCTGATAACATCAGAGGTTGACACCCTACCAGAAATCAATGATGCAGAAGTTTTGTAACTTATTTTATTACGTGCAAATATATAACCTGTGGAAAAAGAGGTAGCTTCAAACACTACATAGGCACTCCTGTCTTCCCAACATCCAGTTCCCAGGAATTGCTTCTAAATATAGAGAACAATAAAGAAAATAGCTTTTCTATATATGACTAATTTTACATTAATAGTAATAATTAAAAAAAAAAAAAAAACAACAAAATAAAAAAGTCATTTGTCCTTGTAGAACCTAAAAACTCACACTGTGGAAGAACTCATAGACCTGTGTATAATTGTACGTTTTTAATCTCTTAAGACTGAAATTATGCTCAATTTGATATTAAATAAGGACAGCTGCATGGAGCCCTGCTAGCAAATTGCATCTAAATTATTCAGTACTGTAACCATGCTTATCTTCTTTCAAAGAGACAGGTAAGATCTTGATCTTACAAATTTCTTAGTGCTTCATGCTAACTACCTTTGCCTCCTTACCTTTAAAAACCCATCCACATGTTTTTGTGTTGCCCTCCAATCACACTCAGACCCACACCCACAAAAAGCATTTTATCATTCGTGTTTTGTCTCCGTGCCAGAGCTGCTCAAACAGTTTGAAGTGCTGCTCCATGATGGCACTGGTCTGTAATCAGGAAGGCAGTTGAAGGGAGCACAAACCAAGAATTCCCAGGGTGGAAGGAAGATCACGTCTGTTCCAGGAGCAGGGACAGGGCAGATTCAGGTTCGTGCTGAAAGCTCTCAGAGCAAGGCAAGAATGTAGATATCACAATTTGCAACAGGCAAAGGCCATTGAACACAGTTACTAAGAGAGAAAACCTCTTCCACCATTTCTCTGTTCTTAGCAGTTAGAGGGTTTTGATTTCATGAGCTGGGCAGCTGGAGCTGATGGGACTGAATTTCTTTTGTGTAAGTAGGCTATGAACTTGTCATAATCATAGAATGGCTTGTGTTGGAAGGGACCTTACAGATCACCTAATTCCAACCCCTTGCCACGGGCAGAGATACCTTTCACTAGACCAGGTTGCTCAAAGCCCTGTCCAACCTGGCCTTGAACACTTCCAGGGATGGGGCACCCGCAGTTCCTCTGGGCAACTTGTTCAAGTGTCTTACCTCTCTCACAGTAAAGAATTTCTTCCTAATGTCTAATCCAGACCTGCCCTCTGCCACTTTAAAGTCACTGGACCTGTTAGCCATGCTTGCTTGGATACAGCCCAGGACACAAGTGGCTTTCTGGGCTGCAAGTGCACATTGCTGGCTCATGTTGAGCTTCTCATCCTTCTATACTTCTATACTCAGTCCTTCTGCTGAGGACTACCCTCAGTCCATCTTCCCCCAGTCTGTATTTGTGCTGGGGATTGCCCCAACCCAGCTGCATATGTGATGTATTTCTTCAGCAGTTTAATGGAGAGTGATAGGACGTAAGACTTGCCAGGGTAGGAATAGAAATAAGAACTGTTTTCTCTTCAGCATCATGCTGAACTGGCATATCGTAGAAGTAAAAATGTTGAGCTCTTTGGAGCCTGTGAAATTGTATGAGCTGAGGGCTCTTTTGAAGCTGAAGAGTTTGGTGACTACCATATTTCTGAAGGTTTTATTTGGACATACAAGGCTTCTACTAAGTAGAGCCTTTGACAGCCAGGAGGTCACTTCTGTGGAACTGTGAGTTCAGCATATGTAGCTGACTGTGGAGGAGCTTGGTGCCTGCTGCGTGGAGAAGCACTGCATTTTAGAACACTGATTTGTTAAGCACAGCGTAGCAGAGCTCCAAACAATGCAAAGCCACAGGCCACAACCCCACCTGCTATTCACTCAAGGGGTAATTAATGAGAGTTTGCAAAATCAGCAGTGTATTAGGCTTCAAAATTAGGTTAATAATGGAGTATTACCTGCCTATGAAATCAGAGGAAACAAGGAGCATCTTCTGATGAATAAACATCTGAGGCTTTCATTTTATGTCCTTCTTATGAGGCTAATGCCTTTTCCAGGTTTAAATTTGCCATATCAAATAAGTTGCAATTGCCAGAAGATCAGGCTATCAAAAAGGATTTGGATTAAATCTTGTAAAATTATTAGAGTGAACAAGACTTTTTTAACACAGTTTATATGTAATGTCTACGTTGCTTACTCTTGCACGGGGAGGCTTACTTTTCCCATAGATCAATCATTTCTTTCTATTTCCTTGGAGGAGAAGAATAATGGGAGCTTTAGGTTTTTTTGTGAAAAAATCAGAACTGTTTCTCACTCCTTGGGTAAAGAAGAGCTGCTGCCAGGTTTGTGACAGATTTGGCCTTAAATGGATAAGGACCCTTGGCTTTTTATTGGGAACTGAGGGAGCCCAGAATTTGCCTCCAAACCAGGTCTTGATACTGAGTGATAGATGACTCTGTCTGAAGTGCCTACAGCTTCTCCTATCCTTTTCCTCCAGTGACAGCGAGAACATTAATTTTCTGTAAGTGTATTGCTGCAAATATGACTTTAATATAATTCTCACATGTTTGAGTAAAACCCTAATGTCTTCCAATAATTCCCTCCTATAATCCTGTGTCACTGATGACTGCAGACAGTGACAAATGCCAGATCGTTTCTGGTGGTTGTCTCCTGCCTCCAGTTACCTTACTGGTTTGGATAATGCAATATTCCTTGGTAGGCTGTTCTAAGTTCATTATCCTTCATATAACAGCAGTACAGGCTCTTGATGGATGGGTGTGTGCAAGAGCAGGTCTAGAGAGCTGCTAACTACCAGGGCAGGAGGGACACGGAGCAGGAGGCAGTGACCACTGCAGCTGAAGGTACAAATGCATCTGTGCTTGTGGCTTAGATTTTTTCCCCAAACCACTACTTTGCAGAAGCTAATTTGTTTTTTTTTTTTCACATTCCTTTCTTCTTCTTCACATACTTACTACGTAGATATCTTAGTATTGCTCTGATACTGTGACACTAAACTTCATTTCCTTTACTTCCTCTTCACATTACTGAAATCCAAGTCATAACCCATGGGGTCTTGTAGACTCTTAATGTCCCATCGTTATCCAAAGTTGCCCTTGCACTTCTTTTTTTCTTCCTGTACGTGTGTTTCAACCTGTGCTTTGTCTGCCTTTTGTTCAGTGTCTGTAGCTGGCAAAGTAAATGTAAAGAGAGGCAGAGTTTTAAAGAGGAAGTTTATCTGCTGTGATTCTTCTATTTTTTAGCATCCCTGCTGAAGAAAAATACTCAAAAGTGCCACATTTGTGGCTTTAAACAGTGTCCCAGATACTAAGAGAGCACTCACGTAGTCAGTGATTAGTCTTTACTGACATGATTGAATTTGAATTTGTAGGAAATTTTGAAGGCTTTCAGGAATTGTAGTTGGCATTAAATTACTTTGAACATTAGGGATACAAGCAAGTGCAGCTGACCATTTGCCATTATGAAAAGCTTCTATAAGCAGTATAGTATCTGAAAGGCACTACTTTTTGAAAAAAAAACATTAAGGGGAACAGATGCAATTGCTACTAATTTCTTAGCTACTGGGCAGAAAAAATAACTGGAACTAAATTTTTATACAGTCATACTTAAAATTGTAAGTCAGCAACTACTGTGAGCATAATACTTCAGAGAATTTAATAGTAAATGCTATTTTGATTTTGCCCAAAGAAAATTTATCTGAATTAATAAGGAATGCTGTGCATTTTGCTGTCTGTGAAGAGGAAAGAGACACTGTTTATCTCCTGGCTTGGGAAGATTCACTGTGTTTCTCTAATTATTGAAATAGTTTTTCTGTTGACCACTATAATTATCTAAATCTTCTGTGTGTAGACTGAGCAATCTAAACCAAATTATTGATGTTGGTTGGGGATGCTTTTTTTGGTGTTTTTTGGTTGGTTGGTTGGTTTTGGTTTTGGAGGGGGGGGGTTAAGGCTACCCACTGAGCATACAAAAGTCTATTCAACCTGGTTTTAAATGGACATTGTCAGAACACCCTTGTTCTCAGCTGCGTGGGTTTGGGTGCTGCCCCACCTTTTCATTTTGCATCCTGTCATAGATGTGTGATAGGAGAGACAGGAGGGGAAGCATATTGTCCAGTGGGCCAAAAGAGTTGTGTGGAATCTAGTAGGAAAAGTTGAGGAGCGGTGTTGCTGAACTCAGGTGTGGCTTCCCATTTGCTTTTAGTTATTGTATCAGCCTTTTCCGGTGAAACCTGTTTATTCATCTCTCTTTAGACAAGAATAGCTGTGGGACAGGGAGTTCAGACCAATATTGCCACCAAGGGCATGTCTGTGATGCAAGAAGAGAGCACAGAAGAATACATAGAGAGCCAGATGTTCTCTACAGATATTTAAAAGACTAAGAAGTTCATGATGACTTCTTGCTGTTTGGAGACATCTTTTCTGTCAATGACAATTTCTCCTCCTTCTCCCCCTCTCTCTCTCCCCCTTTCTCTCCCTTCCTCTCCCTCTCCCTCCTTCTCTCTTTCCCTCTCCCCACCCCTGGCGAGTCAAAAGGGAATATGTGAGCCCTGGCCAGCAGAAGTCAGAGCAGCTCTGAGCATTTACAGGTGTCACAGTGCTTTGCATTGAATACCTGTTCATAACTCATTATGCAGTCAAGACTGCAGTTCATTAAGAAAATGAATGATCAGAAAGAATGAAACAACTAATCAAATTTCTAGTTAGGAAGGAGTGTTTCCTTACTACAGCTAAGCACTGGCAAAAGAGGATGCTGGCATTCCTTTCAAGAATTCTTATAAATATTTCCAGTTTTATGGCTTTGCACTTTAGTGATAGGTGGGGCTCTCATCTATCTAACACTGGCTTTTTTCATTGGGAATAGTAGGATTGAAACTGGGTTTGTATTTATCTAAAAGGGCAATTTTTTTTTTTTTGTCTGGTGACGTTTATCTTGCCATTGTTTCTGTTGTACCATAGTGTCATGAGATTAAGGAAGTCCATCACCTTGCTCTTTACTGTTATCCTAACACTGCTCTTGATATCTCTGAATTCTTTATAGGCATTGTTTTGTTGGCATAGGACTGCTTCGAGAAAAATGGAATAAAATGGAACAACCATGCCATGATTGAATACAGGTTTCAATCCCTTAATTTCCATGAGCTGTCAAAGAATAGCCCTTTGCAAATTGAGATGCATAATTTAACTCAAAACATATCTTCTGTAGAATTGACACATACTGCGTTAGGTACTACAGCTGATAATCTTTCACAAGACAATTCTGGTTACTGCAGCATGTGTGTATTAATGCTGTCACTATTCTTCTACTGAATAGTGTCATTTTATGCATGTGGTCCTATTGCTTTTAATTGAATAGTTTGAGGAATGAGGGAGGGAAAGAGCTTTCTTTAGAAGGACTAAGATGGCAGCATCAAGAATGTGGATTAAGCAGTGCTGCTTCAGGGAGGAGCATTAGACCTTAATATTTGTGTTATTGCCACTGAGATAAGTATCTTAAGCTAAATTCTCAAAGGTTTGCAAAGGGTTTAACCACACATGCCATTCAAATCAAGGGGAGTCACAGAGCTAAAACCCCATGTAATGTTTTGTGAATGTATCTCCTGGGTGCTAATTTCATCATCTAAAATATATAGCATAATGGATAGTTACTGCATGAATACGAAGTTTTAAGTCCCTCTAGGGGCTCTGCTAACAGCACAAACCATGAGAGTGTATCTGAGTTGTTTATGAACAGAAGCAGAGTCCCAAGAGTGATACACAGCTATAAATTCACTGCAGTCTGTGCCTATCTATTGTTATTTGTAATAACTGAGAGAGCAGTTTTCCTCTAAAATGACTTCCTTTAAGAGCTTTAACTGAGGAGCTCTGCTTGAAAATCAGTCCTGATAGTTGAAGAGCTTTGCTGGAGAAAAGACTCCATTTTCTCTATCAGTATTTGTGTATTGTATCACACTGTCATTTTGTAGTTAACATAGTTATTTAGTCAATTCGTGTGACTGTGTCATTGCAAGTGACCTTAAGGATGCATTTTATTTAGTGGACCTGATTTGATAATAGATATTCTATTAAGCCATTAAAATGTAGTATTAACACACAAGCTATAGTGACGTGCTTGAGACCCCTTTACACAACTCAAATGTTGTGTTCTGTGGTTTTTTTGCTAAAAAAGAAAAGATGGAAAGCCTAATGAACTTTTTGGAGGCTTCAGTTCCTCCCTTTTTCTAACAACAAACCCTGTTTAGGCCCAGTCAAGGCAGTGCAGAGGAGAAATTTGATTTTTAGCATAGGAACTTTCTGACAAGTGTTTGTATGAACAGAGAGTTTTATATATGAAATAATTTCTATTAAAAGGATCAAATGTTGCTGTAGCTGTCGTTACAGTGCCTTGAGTAGTAGTGCATTATTACTTTCAGTTACATTATACTTATATATTAAAAAAAGATGTCTGTATTGAGACAGTATGCATGGGTGCTGTTTAAATTCAGAATGCTGGCTGACAGCCATACCTGTGCAGGTATGGTTTACTTTGGGGCTGTGGGCAGGGAGTGGGCAACACTAACTGGCTTGGACAATCATCAGATTGAAAAGTTAGGAAAACAAGGACTCTTAGGAGCAAAGAAAGCTTATAGTACTTGTGACAACACTGATCTCTTGAGTCCCTCAGAGAAAAAAGCGGGAAAATTTAGACGTTGCTTCTGTGCTTCGTTAGTAAAAGGCCCTGATTGTTATTCTTGTCCTGTAACTTTTGGCTACTACCTAGACGAATTTTACAGTTCTTGCATTTTACAGTATTTTGGGGAGTTATAGTCCTGGATGGTATGTTTTATTTGTTGCATATATGGCACTGCAGACACAGTCTTGTCCAGCATAATTCTTCTGATAAACCATTTGGAACACCAGTAATTGCTCTCTTGCTCATTTTGTACCTGTTTTGTTTGCTTTTGTTTTGTTGTTTGGTGTCTTTGAAAGGTTACTGAGAAGTACTTAATACACACTTTGGCTGTGTGCAGGTCTCCCCCAAGCAGTCAGAATTGGTACCTCTGAAATGGGAGGGACTGGCTCAGTGTTTCATACCTTCCAGAAGTGTGACCAGTGAAGATGCACCTGAGGTTATTGGAGTTTAAGGCTGGGTGGCCCTGTGTGACAGCCCTGCCTGCCAGAGGTCTGGCTGCACCTGCCTGCTCACTGCCCCTCCTTGCATGGGGCTGTTTTAGCTTATGAACATGCATAAGAAAGTGGGGAGAGTAAATTCCCATAGTAATCTTAGTATAATTAAAGCAAAAAACCCCAGAAAACATAAAAAA
Source organism: Pipra filicauda (assembly GCF_003945595.2). Classification (NCBI taxonomy): domain Eukaryota; kingdom Metazoa; phylum Chordata; class Aves; order Passeriformes; family Pipridae; genus Pipra; species Pipra filicauda. Next base: position 2,165,874 of record NW_024104976.1, on the reverse strand, counting down.
CCAAAACCACCAAACCTGCAGCATTTTTTGAGATTAACTGGGGTCATACTGTTGGGGTTTTTTAACAAAGAAAAACAGTCATCGAGGCCCTGTCATCAGTAGATAAAAGAGAGGAGCCTTTAAATTCATTCCAGGTCAACAGCAATAAAAAATTTGTGTGTTTTAGAAGAGATATGATTATGTTTGAACTTCAGTTTCATCAGTACCAGAGTTTTTGGTAAAATGGATTTCTGCAGTAATTCTAGAAATTCATTTAAGTTATGACTCTGTGAAGTTGTAGGCTATCAAAACAAACTTCCTGTTCATGAGAAGCAGCATAGTAGGAGGCAACTCGTAAATGCTTCTGTTAGTGTTTTCTGGCAGCTGGTTTTGAAAACAGTAGATCCCTTTCCAGTTAATCTCCCTGTTGTTTCTTAAATAAATGTTATTTCATTGACATAAGCAAGTGGCCCTAAAACATGATCTTTAAAAAGCTTATTTTGAACTGCTGTGTTTAGTTTGAGGGACAGAGACTTTCCTAAAGAGGTTTCTGTGACAGCACCAGTTGAGATGATGTAGGTAGCAGCTAAGTGGGTTACTTTACTGCACACACAGCAGTCCCTTTTTTTCCTCCTGTGAAGAACAGGGTATAAAAAAGGACATACATACACATTGTAGTCAAAAATACATGCAACAAAATTTCATATCTATAGAGATATTCAGACTGTGGAAACTCAGTACAGTGAAAAATGAGACAGGTTTTTTCCTTTAGTTTTTCAGACCAGAGTGCTCCTCTGAAAATTCAAAGTGCCCCAGCAGCCAGGACAGGAGCTATTTTTTATATCACAACTCCAACTTGCCTAAGATCTTACTTTAAAAAAAATTAATTATTCAAAAGAGACAGCTCAGACCATTCCATCACTGCAGAATCCATCAGCAAAAAAACATTTGAGTCAACTGAAGTTTTCCCATTCACCTCAGTGCTTTTTAGCTTGGGCTGCCTGCACTTGGCATCTTTCCTTTGGCAAACCACAAAGGCAAGGAATTTTCATGAACTTGTAGAAACCGCATAATCTTTAAAAGTAGTACTTCTTTTCAGCTGTGCAGTGTTTTGCATACTCGCAGTCTTAATGCTCTGCTGCTGTGTCCTTACCTGCTGGCTCTTGTAGAGGAAGCCTTCAGTGGAGGCCACCAGAGAATTCTTAAAATATTTGTGTTTCAAGAATCTCCACCAGTGAAGTCAAGCTCCCTCATTCCCATGAAACTTACTTTTAGTAATTTGGCAGGAGACGGGAAACTTATACTAGAAAACATTTGTGCATAATGATGTTTTATAGTACAAAATATAGTCAAAAAGCAGTTATCCTTTTTTTTTTCTTCAGTAACCCCATGTTTGGATGAAAGGAATTCAGGTCAGCAGTGTGATTCAGAAAGAAATAGCACTTACTCAACGTGTGCTTGAGTTGTTCAGTGTGAAATGGTGTTTAGTGGTTGTGTTCTGTTCTACATAACCACAAAAAGCAGTTTTGTGTTTCTTCTTTCAAAGAAAAAATATCTCTAGGACATGAGGGGAGAGGTGTCTGCTCAGTTCCTATGAACTTCTGCAAAGTTTGGGAACTGGGCAAAGTAAATAAATTGGGTCCTGGGGTTGGTGACTGTAAGACCTGTGAAGTCAAAGCTGTGCAATTGATGTGTGACACCAAGAGTTCATCTCTAAACCACTGCACTCAGATTTACATCTCTTAATTTAGGCCATTAGCACAATCAGAAAGGTTAAGCTGACTATTATGAATAGCACGTCTCAAGAACATGTGTTCCAAAGGCTATTTGAAAGTCTACAAAATGTGGCTTAAAGGAGCCAATTCATAAAATATTATTTGGTCTGTTTCCATGGGATTCTTGAAGTATTTCCCACTGATAACCATTCTTTGTTTACAGTTTCTAAGACAGTTTTCACTGTCTTGGAGTTCTTCCACAGTCCTCTGTGCTCCTATTTTTAAATAAGTCTTGTCCTGTCGTGTTCTCCGTGCAGTTCCCCACAGGGAAAATTTGCATCTCTCAGCCTACAGTGTCTTCTGACCTTAGGAAAAAAAAAAATCAATCATGATTACTTTTAATTATGTTTTTCTTTCAAATTTTGCTGCCTATTGCATGATAACCTTTGTTTTGCACAAACAATTTACTGTTGAGTTGGTCAGTGAAAGCTTCCAATAGTATTCAGTGCAGTGACAGCACAGTGATTGGCGTGAAGCAGGAAATGAGATTGTACAGCAGAACTGAAAAGTGGCAAAGCGTTTGCCAATATTCACTCTTTTGGTTCATCAGACTTAGAAAAAAAATATTATCTGCTCTACTGCTCATTTCTTCCACATGGCACTAAAATCTTAAAGAAGGTAAAAAGCTCTTCGTGGTTTTTGTTCTAAAACAGAGCAGTGCACATCATTAATAATGTTAAAGCTAGAACCTAGATGGATATATAAGTAAATGATGGAAAGGGGATTTTTTAAGAAGTATATCTGAGCATGAGAGCTCATTTCTGCAACAGAAACTTGTTCTGGAAGTAAATAGTCTGAGGTATTTCTGTAATTTTGTAACTGACTGAATAGGAAAGTTAAGTTTGAGATTTAGTCCCCTGGTATGTAAATAATGACTCATAGCGCTCTCTGGTCTCTGCAATGTGATTTTTTTATTTCTACTTTACAATCTTATTAATGTAAAGAACATTTCTAATATGCACATAAAATATGCAAAAAATGCACATCTAAAAATATACTTTGTAAAGATCTCCTGCTCCTTTTTTTTCTTAATTTTTATCAAAAGGAGACAGAAATTTACTCCAAATATGTTATTGATTATTAGGACGTAATGTTATTTACCCAGGAGACATCTCGTATGGTTGTCATCTAATATAAAGGCAGATAGTAGTTATAGTTAAAAATGGCTGCTTGCCATTCTGTTTAAAAGACGAACTTGTGTGATTTTTCCAAAGGGCTTAAAATCCACATTGAACAAACCTCTAAAGCTGGCAGCAACAGTACAGAAAAGAGAAACCAAGTAGGTTTATTTAACAGTTTAATCTGCCTTAAATGTGTGTGTCCGATTGTCCGGCCCCTTAGAATGAAAATGCCCAGAAAACAGGTTATGAATTCATTCTGAGTTTATCATCAAGATTCTGCACATCCTTTAAAACCTACTTAAGCTAAGAAATAGGAGGAATGAAAACAAATTTTGAACTGATTAAAGATGGTAAAGGTTTAGATTTTCCCATGAAGAGTACCAGTGGATCCTGAATTGCTAAATAGTGTTCTATATTCTCTTCTTTTATGCAGAAATGATCTCCAATATGCGTAAGATGTGATAAAGAGTAAGTCTGTGATAAGGTAGACATTTGGAGAGAACAAAATCTCAAGATTTCTAATATTAATATTAATACTGAATTAAATCTGCCTTTCTGTTTTTATCAATTTTAATATTTACTGCACTCTCTTTTCCCTTCCCTAGTTCTGTAACAAAAGGAAAATAATTTTATTTGTCATTGATCATTTTCCCACATTGAACAGTATCTCACTCTGTGAAATTGCCATATTGAAATTAGAATCTAGCCTGAAAAATATGCAGTGAGAGCAAGCCTGGAAAAATCTATTTTTATACTTATTCTAATCAGTTAAAGAAGTATGACTTAATCTGTGATCCATTGATCATAGGCAGCCCAGTCCATGAGCAACAAATTCACTGTATGATTGTGCTTACAAAATTAACCCCATTTCTGCAAGCAGGGAAACAGTGGAAATGAAAGTCAATGAAAAGTCAAAGCTTAGGCTAATCTTCAATTGGCTGTAAAGGCAGACCACTGTATGAAATGATCTAAAGGTTTTTGTTGCACAGACTAAGAAAACAGTGACTTGAAGTATGCTTGCTGTTGAAATATCTAGACATTGCAATATTATTTGAGAATGAGGAATAAAAGTCATAGTCTTAAAAAATTGCTCATTCTCACAGGGCACTATTTGACTAACTGGTGACAATTTTTCTGGTAAATCACCTTTGCCCCATAAGTCTTGGCTGTGGTGGTGTGTTGGCGTAGCAGTTTGGGGGTCTCAGGATGCCACCACGTTGGCATTCCAGCTCAGAAGCACACTTTTGAAGTGAATCTGCCAATCCTCCTGCATGTGCTTTGATGTGCTGACAGAGCAGCTGTCAAGTGGAAACTGAACATCTTTTGCATGAAACAAATCAGAGGATGCACTGCAGGAGGAGACCTTGTGCCTTCTGGGTTCTAATTGGTCTTTGGTCCATGGGACCAGGCTAGAACGACTCAACTAAAACAGCACAATATGATGTGTAGATGTTCTCACCACAAACTTCAGTGTCTACACCTTTAGTTTCCATGCTTAGACTGTACTTTCTCTGATTTCGCTTTCACGACTCCAGTTGTACTGTAGATTTGTTCTGTGGTTGTCTTCCCTCTTGGAACATGCAGACTACCAGGAAGGCCAAACTGAAAACACAACAGGCACGAATTCCCATGGCAGTGTCTGTGAACTGAATACTTAAGGTTTCTTGTTTCTCTACAGCTTAAGAAATAAAAAGGCAGAAAGAAATCTCTTATCAGAACAAATTTTGTTTGGATGAAAATTCAAGTTAATAAACAGTTTTGCTGAACCTTTTTTAGCAATCCATCCAGTTACACGTCAAGTTAAATGATACTCAGATACTGCAGTTTCATACTGATTGCACTAACAATTATAGAAAGACTGGAGCTTGTATAGAGTTTCCTTTAACTATCTGAGTCTTACTGAGAAGGCAGTGATTTGAATGAATTGTCCTGATTTAGGCAGTTTCCTGGCTTTCATATTGGGGGCATATTTGGTTGCTTGGTTACCCATTGGAGAGGACTGTATTTTAAATAATCATTGATGGAAACGTTACCCAGAAGATGAGTGAGCAGCATGATGCAGACTGTCAACAGGACACAAACATAAGAATAGATGTATGCAAGCAGAAGAGAGATTGTAATAGATATATATAATTTTCCTATTTTCTCACACTTACTGAACACATTTACACACCATTTGTATATGCCACTTTGTTATTGCTCTTGCATCCTTAAGCTAAAAGAAAGTAGAAATTACAGATCATCAGGAATGGTGATAATGGATATCCCATAGGATGCTGAGAGGAGAAGGTGCATAGAGAAATCAGACTCCTGTAGCTGATTAGAAATCCATTTATTCTGAAGTCTGCAGTGGCTCAACCAATCTTTATTTTGTAAGGAAAAGTTAATTTGTTTATAAAACATGAGAAGTGCAATCTTGAGTATGTGAAATAAGATTCATTAAAATGTTGCTTCTGATGAGAGGTGCCAGCTGCTTGACATGGGGCACCAGTTTAAGATTAAGTCTGCTTAGAAGGGAAGTCATGCTGTACAATACAGTGACATGGAGTGTTTAAATGTCTCACATCTGTTTGATTATTTTGACTATTTTAAAAAAATACAAATTTACTAAATAGAGATGCTAATTTTGCTGTTCCAGTGGAATTTTCACAGAGATGAATCAAAAGAATTGAAGAGAATGGCACAGATAGTTCGGGTGACAGTTTTAAACTGGTTCTACTTTATTAAACCTCAGAACACACCAGCATGGTCAGTGTTTATGATAGTGGGGTTTTTTTCCCTGAAGCTTGGTCTCATAGGTCTGAGTGCATATTCAGGCAGCAAAGGAAACTTCTCTTTGATGACTAAATAGAAGTGCACAAAAAGACAGAGGATGGACAATTTAAAACAAACTCAGAATAAATATGATTGTCTTAAAGGAAATATTAAGATTTTAGAGACATCTTTGGATATCAATGTTTAAACACTTTTAACCTCAGATTATTTTAATCTGAAATTTATTTATTTTAATTTTTAAGCTGAGATGCAGATATCATTGATTTTTGCCCAGAAATACTGATTGTGAAAAATTGGAGAGACAGAACAGCAATTTCCAATGCTTTCATGAGGGCTGACTGTTTACAGTCTTATGTTCTCCATACAGCTCTGAGTCTTACTGTGCTAAGCAGTGTGACATCTAGAGTAAGATACTCTTCATTTGAAAGATTTTACCATATAGTGAAGACTAAAGGCAATTTATAGGTAAAAAAAAAAAAATGTGTATAAAAGGGAGAAGAGGGTAAAAATATTTATGGTTGTCAGCATTTTTAATTTTTGGAAGGGAAAGTCACCAGAGTGTGTGGGATAACACAACCATGACTAAAGGTTAGTATTCTGCAGTATTTCCAGAAGATAAAGTCAGAAAAAGCTTTTTTTCTTACAGTTCTAAGTATTTGGACATATACATTATTCCCCAAATTATCAGAGTTTTTCTGATCTTTCCCTCAAGATATAACTTGTTTGCATTCCAGTGTTTGAGCTTTTAGGGTATGCTGTTTTCAAGCTCTTGTGTCATAACTACAAGAGCTAATAAGTCCATGCTTGTTTTTTTCTTGAGGGGTTTCAGATTTTTTTTTTTTGTTTTTAAGAAAGCAGAGGTTCTCATTTAATCACTTGCTTCCAGGACATTGTGATTTCAAGAAAGAACTAGATACTCAAACTTGTCAGTCAGAAACTACAATTTAACAACTCAAAGTCCAGTTATCCCAAAATCCATGAAACAGTATTCTGGAAGAGGATGAAGCCTGATCATTCCAGGGATGGCCTCATGTAATATCCTATTGTACTAGATAAAAACTGGATTATACATTCCTTTGAACATAACCTTCCTGAACTGCAGCTAATTCAGCTGTGTACAGTTTGATTTTGTCACCCACTGGGACAGAGCGATTCCTTGGTGGCAATGTTTGGATGGTTTATGTCTACCTTCCATGTCAGGAAGGGATGAAAACTGAAGGTGGTACTAGCTGGAGCTGAACACAGCCAGAACAGGTCATCATCTTCCAATGTGCCTGAATCTTTGTGAACTACTTCTCTTATGTTAATCTTTTTTTCTTTCTTGTTTTGAACCCTGTAATTACCTACTCTCCTTGTTGGCATGTGATACCTAGTTTTCCTTTCAGTCTGTACCGTGGTGAGAAGAGATTTCTGCTAAAAACCCATCTCTCTAGTCATTAGAAACCCTACTGCCATATAGCAGCTATTTAGTGTTTTAACTGCAGTAGTACTTCTGCCTTATGGTCTTTGTATTGATTTTCCTAGTGGGAAATTTAACCCCATCATTCAAGAGTAAATAGTGGAATTAGCTGTTTACAGAGTGAAAGAACAACTTTTTCGACGCTAGAAAGGGCAGCACACGTTGTGGCTGCCCTCCTGCTAGTTTTATTGATAGAGTTCTGGAGAGCAGTGGCTGTTCTGTGCAGACATCAGGGCTGGCAAATACGTCTTTGCAAGTGCATCCAACATGTGCTTTGCATTAGTACGTGACCTGGAGTACAGACACTGCACTGGGTGGTGCTGCCTCTGGGGCAGGTGACAGCCCTACTCTCAGGAAAGAGAGTTTGGTTATAGCTCTGTGTGTGTGTTTATGGATAAAGGCAGTATATTCATCTGTACTCTTAAAGATGCAAACTTCTGATGTGCGATTTTGAATCCATTCTTACTATCTTACTATCATTGCATAGCTAATCCAGCTCCACAAGTCAGAATATTATTTTTTTTTCCTCATGGGTTCTCCTCTGTTTCCAGTAGCAGCAGGAAAACCCTCATTGACCTCAGAGGACAAAAAAGTGAACTAACGTCAAGTGCTTGCTCTTTTCTAAATATACTGTCTTTGTGAATCAGCAGTGGCAAACTTCAGCAGTGATATAACAGTGATAACCTGTTTACCAAATGGGGACATGTAGAGTACAGCAAATCTGAAATCCATCAAAACTCTAGTCTTATGGCAAGATTCCTGATTTTGACAAGTATCTGGAATCTTCAGGAGGGTCCTGAAACTCTTAGTTCAGCAAACTCCCACTGATTATGGTAGAGCTGCACTTTGCTGGCCCTTCATAAAATTAGGTTGCTCTTGTTTTGATGCTTATCTATTGGGGATTACCTATAGGCAGGCTTCCAAGTTTTAATTATTTTGCCTTTTTGCATTGCAGCAGAATACTTCACAGATGTCATTTCTTTTCCATACTGGTGTGATAACAAACATATGCCATCATTTTTTAGTAAGGGATTATTGGTATATTTATATATGTCTGGTATTAGATGGAGTGGTTTTGTTTTAGCAAAAGCACACTTCAGTTTTGCCTTAAACTCTTATCTGATTTTAAAGCCTGAATTTACCCATCATTCAAGTCATCATGGAAGAGACTTTACCTAGGATTTGAGTCCTTTGGGCTCTATAAAAATAGGATTATAGAACATCTGGCTGCACAGTAGGAATATTTCACTCTGAAGTACAAAAATAAAACTACAAAAGATAAAGAGAAAAACATTCCTGGCAAGAAATTAACCTTTCTTTATGTTTTTTGTATCCATCAAGCACTAGCCTCTTCCAGATGGAAGGCAAGGAGACAACAGAAGAAAAATGGAGAGAATTAAAGAGCCACATCATATCATTAATACTTTGGCAGTTTTGACAGCCATGAGTAGCAGTGAAAAACACTGCAGTTTCAAAGTCTGAAATAAATAGGGAGCTTGGCAGATTCTCAAAGTAGGGCCCTCGGTTCAAATTCACAGAAAATGAGCATTCCACACTCTTACTTGATGATTATATACCTAAGAGCAGAAAATTAAAAAGATCAAATGTATTTATGAAATAATCCCCAAAGAATGTACTTTTTAAAGTCTGTGATTCTGTGAACTGAGAGGTTTTTTAAAAGAAAAATCAGTAATTTTTTTTTTTGGGGGGGGGAAAGCCTGACTTTCAGGGATAATTTGTTCACATCTTATTTAGTAATTTTTTGTGTCTCAGTTAAAAACCCAAAGGGAGCATATACTGGGGCTGAACAAATATTTTTACTTTCTTATTTACATTCTGTTACTAATCATAAAGATATCACAAAGATCTGTGGTCTGCTTTATTTTCCTTAACACCTCATCAACCCAAGAGTAACTTGTCATGACAGTTGTTGATAGAATAAAATAATAGCTATTGGTTTGGATATTACTTAAATATTAATTGTATGGCAATGGGGCAAAGTATCATGATGATCATTAAAAAAATAATTTCTTAATTCCAAAATAAAAAGCAGTAGGGAGGTGGATTAGATATACAAAAAGATATCTAGGTAATATATTTTATATTTAAAAGGTATTTTGTGCCTCAGAGTTGCACTCCCTTGTATCTGGTCGAGGAAAATGAACTTGCAAATAAAATGTAGTTGAGATAATATGGCCTAACAAAATCATATAGCAAACCCCTCTAAATATGCCATGATTTAAATAATTTATTTAATTCAGTTCAACAAAACCCACCCCAAAACAACCACAAACAAACAAACAAATCCCCCTAAACCTCAAGTACCCTTTGTGCTCATATATCTCTGAAGCTGAGCCCCACAGCCCAGGCTGAAGGCACATTGGCTTGAGACATGAGGGCAGTGCAGGGATTGGCTCCCTGGTACGTGTTTTTCTTGCCTTGTTGGGATAACACTCACCACCTTTAGCTGGCACATATATTTAACTTCACATTCTGAAGCTTCATTTGCAGCCAGGCCACTGGTTGTGCTCTTTCCCACAGTTGGTCTTCTAGCTGCTCATGCTGCTCATGTAGCAAAAAGAATGAAATGCTGTAACTCAGTCTGATAACACATGGCAGCTCTTTTTCTTGTAGAAGTCAGCATTTTCTGTGTTGAGGCATTGCAAAAGTGCAGTATTAGATGAGCATTTGCTTTGAGTTTGCTGGTACTCCAGACTACGATCAATTATTACTTCTGGTTTTAAAGCAAATTCTTCTAGAGTCAGGTCCTCTCAGCATTTGTGGCTGTACAGTGCTCATGCTTTTACTGATTATCTACTTTGAATTAAAGGAGATTAGAAGCTGTCAGCAGGTGTTTGCTTGGTGTTTTTCAGTGCCTTCATTTTTTGTAAGTGGGAAGATGAAGCTGGGGTCTATCATGTTTCCTTGTTGTTTAATGTTCCGTGGTCTTCAGGGAAGGAGGAATGCGTGTCCCAGTTTTGTGTTGACAGCACTAATATCTATTAAACATTTCAATTAAATAAGTTAAAGCAGTCCCGTGTTTCTGTCTTATGGCTGATGACAAACTTTTGGCTCATCACCACTTCCATTTAACAAAATGAGACCTACTACTGCTAGGAACAGGAATCTCCAGAAGGTTGATATCCAGCTTCCCTGCACTGGTATGTCTGCTGCCTGCCAGCAACTGCCTGGGCATAATTCAGCCTAAATGGAAGAGGGCAGAGAACTTCACCAGAACCAGTTTTCCTCTTTGCATAGTGATGCTTCAACAGTACAAAGTGAGACTTTAGCAAAATGTCTTGCTCATTTTAAGCAAGCCACCATTATTCCTAGAATAGATAGGATCTTTTAAAATTGTAAGGAGTGTTATATAATTTCTTTCAAATTGTTTGACACCTTTACAATGTATTGCCAAAGAAAGACTAAATAATTTGTAATAGATGTAATACGTTCTTAGCAAATTTCCTTGCCTTGTGTTTTAATTTTCCGTGATGGTTCACCCACACTACTTAGAGAGCAAAATCAAAGACTGCTGTTGTGATTTTAAATTCTTTTCAATTGGAGTTGAAAAGGTAGATTTTTCTTCAATACTAAAAGAGGGCAATTATCTTGAAATTAGGTTCAGGCTGAATCTTGCTAATTATTACAGAGATCAGACTGCATTTTAATGCAAGCATAAAAGTTACCATATTAGAACATTTTTTTTTACTTATGTCCTAAAACATACTAAATAAGAAAAAAAAAGTGTATTTTTTTTAAGATGGCCAGTTTTCATTTTTAAGGTTTTTCTTGTTAGAGGCAGTAGAAGTCTTAAATACTTATTGTTCACGTCGACCTGTATGTGTGTGAGATATGTCACAGCAAAAGGTTTGTCATACATCAGTACAGTGCTGAAAAAAAAAGGTGTTCTTTTCACTTATTCTCTCAGTAGTATTTATTTTCTATATTAAATATCATTATAGTCTTACTTGTTCTAACACTAAGGACTTGTCTGCCAGGGAAGGCTCGGTGGAATAGTTGAGAGCACAGGCATTTCCCAGCTGAATGCTCTTGTACCTGCTAAACTGCTGTGTGTGAGGGGTATTTACTGTGCACAGGGATTATTATGTGGGATTGTCGTGCAGGTTGGTACTTTACAGTGCATGAAAAAATTATTCATTCCAGTAGCTATTAGCTATTTAATACAGCCATGCTTTGGGTTATTTTTAACTATTTATATTACAACAGCTTACAAAAGTCTAACTGGGGTTTTTATCCAAATTACCCAGATAACTGTGTCAAATTGTAGTCAAATATGATCCGTACTCATAATCCCATGGAAGGTAAATGAGTTGTAAATGTAGACAGGACACAGGGATACCAAATGACTTGTTCCAAGGTTTACTGAAAGCATGTGAAGTGTCCAGTGACGGGATTTGGGGTTTCTGTAGTACAGTCCAGTGCTGTGGGCAGGCTGCTCTTGGATGCAGACAGTATAGCATTGGCTTGTGGTGTGTACCCACAGTTTTTTGCAACAGCTTTGTTAAAGCATCTGTCTGCATCTCTCTGTCTCCTTCTGCCCTCGTGACTTATGAACCAATGGGCCAATTGCAGGGAAAAGAAGACAAAGTAGTGGGGAGCTTCAGGATAAGTTAGTTCTCAGTTCTTCAGATGGGTAAAAGAAACACTCCGTGACACTAAACAGAAAGCTGTGGAAGGAATTCGTACTCAAAAAAGAGAGATCTCTGTTTTGTGAGATCTGCACCCTGTCTTAGGAGAGAAATCAGTCAGCAACTGCACCTTACCAGGCAGGTAAAAGTTGAAGACAAAAATCTGCAGAAAACCAGATTGCTTTAGCTGAAATGCTCAAAACTTCTCTTCATTTTTAAGTAAATTGTGCATATATATTATGGACTGTTTCAGCCAGATCCTTTTGCAGCAGCAGAAAGGAAGCCTGCGGAAAGATGTATTTCAGGTGATGCAGGTCCAACTCTCCCTTTTCCTGGGGTAGTGACCAGGGCACAAGCTGTACCATCATAATGTTGCAATATAAGTAGAAGTTTCATCCTTTGGATTTCATGACAGCTCCAAGAAGAGAAACATGTGGAAACATGTGGCATGGAACAAGGAGGAAAAGGGCACATGGGCTTGCCTTAAAAAACTACTCAAAAGCCAAGTAATCCACCCAAAATGACCAGTTCTGAAGCTCCCATTTTATAGAATATATAGCCTTCTAGAACACAGCCACTGTTTCATGTTGTTACAGAGAGGGAAGATTCCGGTGGTGAGCATATATTAAACAAGTGTTCAGTACTGTGCTAACATAGTCCCGGGACAAATTCTCACCACCATGCTGAAGCACACTGGAGATGAAGGAACATTTTCCTGGAAAGTATCTGTCACGTAATTTAGAGACCTGTAAATTGGAACTGCTTAGTAAAATAGGAGTCTCTTAATGTCCAACTTGTGTTCCTGTATTCATTTTTTCCAGTTTCTGTATTAATCTAGTTAAGTGAATATCCCAAAGAACTATTTTACTCCCTCACAGAAGTAATATTAATAGGGGAAAATGTGTGTGACTAAGCAGGTAATAAAAGCACAGACTCCAAAGAAGCTTCTTCCAGACAACCATCTAAATTATCATTAACAGCTTCACCATTTCTGTTTTAAGTATTTGTCAAGAAAGACTTTAGCATCATATAAATGTGTTCAAATTATTTATTTTTATCCTCTACTGTTATTTGCAGTTAATGTGTAAGGAGAACAGATGTTACTGTTCAAGGGCTGAGTGCTGATCTTGTATTTAAAAGGGCTTTTTGCCTTGGCAATTGAGTAAGTTCAGCCTGACATGGGATGCTGTAAAATTTCCAGAGCATCCACTCTGTGCCATGGTTTTTAAACTTAGAAATTACATGTTTTACATCAAAGAAATTGCACAGTTCAGGAGTATGCAAAATGCTGAAAAGAACTTGCTTCGAAGTTGAATACGTGTACTGATACCACAAGTTTGCTAAATGTTGTGGAAAGACCTGTTTGTATATGAAGTGGATTTCTCAGTCCCTTTCTAATGCCTTCAACAAAACTTTTAGTACTCATACCAGTGCAACATTTCCAGCCTGGCTGCAAGAACTATCACATCATGGTATACGTGTCTTCCACCAGTCATGTCAGAATCAGTTTATGAATATAGTTACTTTAGCTTTTTCTTTTGTCTTCTGTAGAGGCACTGTGCTATTTTGTCTGTGGCCATCCATAATTATGTAGGCTGCTGTTTCTAGTTTGGTTGAAGTATCATTAACAGATATTTTGGAAGTGCCTAAAAACTGGTAAATAAGATGATTTGGTCTTTCCTGCAGCCCCTTTACAGTTACAGAATCTTCATCTAACATGGACCCGACTGAAAAATTTTAAGAGGAATTACGATGCTGCTGAGAAAGAATTTTTGTGATCCCTCTGTTTCTAACCAACTTAGACCTGCTATCTTTAGAAGCATTCTGTGGTATTTGTGTCTGTCTGTTTCTTGAGGCTTTGGCTCTGCAGGGAGTTACTCAATAACAACAATTTCTGAATACTGATTGCAGTCTAAACATTTTGGTTAACTTGGGACATCTCTGAAAGAGTAGGATCAGGCTATAGGCATCATTAGGGAAGGAGACCGCCCCCCCCCCGCCTCCCCTACCTCCCCCCCCCCCCCCCCCCCCCTCGCTTCCCTCCACCATTATCCCACCCCTTCCCCCCTCCCGCCCGCCCCCCCCCCCCCCCCCCGCCCCCCCCCCTCCCCCCCCCCTTCCCCCTCCCCCCCCCGCCACCTCTTTTCCCTTGCCCCCCCCCATTGGAATGCTGTAGCTTAGAAGTAAAGACGGTAATTTGTCTTAACATCTGGACTTCAGCATCTGATTCTGTGACTGTTTAAGTGTTTGCTACAAAGACAAGTGCCTTTTAGAGAACAGCTGGAGGGAAAAAAAACTTCATTCCTCTGCATTATCCTAACATGAGGTTCCAGCTTGTTTTCAGAGCCTGTCCCAAGTCAGGAAAGAAGGGACTTTCAGATGGGCTCTCTCCATCCAGTATGATTGCCCTGAGCATTAGCCTAAAGAAAATAATGGAAGGAGCCCATCTGTACATCCAGTTGTATGAATGGCACCTAGGCTGTCACGGGAGACTGGCAAGGACGGCTTGAGAGGTCCCACTCTGCCCCATATGCAGGGCAAAGACACATTGCACTGTTCCCAGACATGTGTTTTCATTTCTCTGAACTGTTCCATACCAGAATAATCCCAGCACAACTGTGGGACATGTGAAGGCTGATGGCATGTTAACAGCTCTGAGCTTTGCAGCCCTTCTGCTGTGGTTGGTGAGCCCAGCTGGGGCAGCGCTGTGTTGAGAAGGGATGAATGAATATCTGTGTTGAAACTCAGCTGATGTCTTTTCTTGGTACAAATATTTATTGTTACTGATATTGCTAATACTTATTATGGATATTCTTGTTTAATTCATAAACATAACTGTAAGTTGTGAATGTAGAAATGTGGGCTGATAAAGCCCTCAGCTGAACATGTTTAGGTTGCAAGCAAACTTCTTCTCATTGTGAGGTCAGAGATGCAGTAATCCTGTTGTTTCAGAAAGGACGCCAGATCCCTAGATAATGTCTGCCCATGAGAAATGTGAGATGCATCTGAGCAGGATAACAACAAAGTGCAGCAGAGATAAAGAATTGACGTTGTTTGAAAGGGATATCCAGTATCATTTTCTAAAAGACTAGATAACATTAGCTTCAAGCCAAACACGAAAGATAGTGATCTTTTTTAAAGGAGGTGACCATGTGCTTAACAGCTGATCAATTTACTACAATAAAAAGAATTAGTAGGAGGCAGTTGGGAAAAGTAGGGAAGCTTTGTTGGCTAATCCTATTCTTTTTGTGTGCCCTTCTAATTCATATTTCCATTTTATATTACTCTTTATTTCCAATTTGTTGCTCTTTACTGCACTGTTACCTTTATTTCAATATCATTAATTCATTTTGATCTTGAGCACAGTTGGTTGCAAACTGCTGTCTCTCTGTTACAAATTGATTTGTCCTTTTAAAAAAAAAAGGGAGACGGACACAAATGTCAAACTTGTTTCACAGCGGAAATGTTGAACATAAGAGTTGGCTCCAATACAGTGTCCACCCAGTGGTTCTATGAATAAGTGTTTATAGATTGTACTGAGCTCTCTAGCCAACTCCTAGTGTCTCCTATAATTGCTACTTAGGAAAGAAAAATGTTTGTCTGAAAAACCAAGCTCTTCATTTAAGCTGTGTAAAGCTATTATTCTACTTTATGTGTAGTTTACTAGAGGACGATAAACTTATGTGTTTAAAGAATACAGAAATACAAGATTGACTCACCACAGGTTTCCTTACAACTCCAGTGATGGTTGACAATATTGTTCTGCTCTACTTGATGTCTTTTAGGGCCCTTTCTGTTTTTCAGTATTTTGGTGGGGGTTTGAAAAAGTGGTCCATATGCTGATCTTTGTGTTATGTGAGTCTTTCTTTGTCTTTAATTGTTGGGTTTACTCAAAAACCTTCTATCATTGTGTCTACGTGCTTTTTTTCCACTGTTTGTCCTGTTAGGTAAAAATGTAAAGAAGATTAGTTCAGAAGAAATGGGAAAAAATAATCAGAGAAAAATCCTAACTGTATTGACAAAAGTGATGATTTTCAGCAGGCAGAGTAGCCAGGAATAGCTATAAAAGGTCTGTCAAAAAGACATTAGAAGAATGTGCAGAAGTACATAGTTGTGTCTAGCATAGAGGATCATGAAAATGATGATTTTTTTTTTTAATTTTTATTTTATTAGGCAGATGCATGTGAATTTGTCCATATAACTTTAGCTGATTGATATTGGTAATTGCTCTTTGAAGATATTAATATGGGACATATGCTAAATCTATCACTAGTTTAAAGTCATAATCTCTAAGTAAAACAGTTACTGAATCGTACACTGACAAGAGTAATTAAAAACTATGAGATATATGTTGTAGAAACTGTCATTGTTTTACAGTGCCACTCTGCTGCTGCTCTTTAAATAAGATGGGTCCTATCTAAACATACAAAATGCTACACAGTAAAAAGAGGGGGAAAATAAGGAAAAATTGTATACCACCTGCTGATGTGTGAATTGGATAGCATTGCAGGAAACGACATGTGTTGAATTACTCTGATGATAGAAGGAAGAAAAGTTAGAAAGTAAATGATTTATTTCAAAACACTGAATTAGAACATAGCATGTGTTCAATCTGAAACACAAAAGCTACATTCAATATAATATTGGCCACTGACATTTAAAGTTTGAACGAATGCAATGGTTTTAAAATTTAGACTCAGAACATACTGCTATAATGTGTGCAAAGAACTAAAGATTATACTTTATTATATCAAAAGTCTGAAAGCCTTTCAGCCTTAAAGCTGATTTGTAGAGGAGTATGTGTACATGGATGAGTGTACTTGTACGTATGAAATACAATCAGATTTTTCTAAATCTCCATGGACAATGCACTTGTGGTTTTGTATGCCAAGTGTCAGATATAGATCTTTGTACTACTTATACACAGGAAGGTAAGTTTTTAACTTTCCCATTTGTATGTGCTATTCAGGGGGAAAAAAAAAAAAAAGGAAGGAGAATTCCAGAAGCTAATATGCTCATTCATGTGATGTGATTCCCTCTATTTTTTTATCCTTTAATTGAGACATATTGCTGTGTATCCAAAATGTCAAACTGCTATTTTATATTAGAAATATTAATCACAAACTTGGCAGCTTCTGATATCACGTCACTAAAGGAGGTAGCCTTGGTAATAGAAAAATCTCTTTTCAAAAGTCTGTTTGCTAAGAAATTGTTATGGTGAAATTTTAGATGGGGTGGGGATGATGGGATGACACAGGACGAAACCAGAAGTTTAAACTTGGACTTGCTTAGGAAGAATGCTTTTAGTGTCCAAAAAGCCCCAAGTGTTCTTTCAACAATGAGCAAAGATTTGGCTTAAAGGTTGCTCTGACTTGGGTCTGAACTGACGACTGGAACTGATAAGAAATTAATAACAAACCTTTTAAGAATGGAAAAAATTACAGTAATCCATATGAAGAAGCCATGAAACAGAAAGTTGAAATGGAAAAGTAGGGCTATCTGGAGAAAAGGTATAGCTGATACAGCTACAAAAATAAGTAAATTAGGAAAAGATCACATCCTTGCTGTAGTCAACAGGACTGGCAAAATCACCAACAAAGTATGAAGACTGCAATTTGCATTTACTATTTATTTTCTGTCTTGGGAAGGATGCAGGATAACACACTGATTACATGAAGAAAGTAAATTGTTTGAAGTCTCTAAGTAAGAAAATATTAACCATCATTTAGGTCTAAATACTTTATACAATGTCTGTGGATCTGCTACTTGAATACTCTAGTTCAGAGGCCCAATTTTGTAAGTGATGCTGACAAATCAAGGAAGATGCTGGAAAGAAAGATGAGGTGGTTATAGTGTTTCCACGAGAAAGACTTTATTCTCTGTAGTTTTATTCATCCAGGAGGTAAAATCATAACAAGAATCATCAGTTGGAAACTGAAACATAATAAATTCAAATGAGAAATCAAACAGAAGGTGATCAGTGGTGCTGATTAACCTTGAACAAACCTAAGGGAGTGCAGAGGTTTGCAGCTTCTCAGTAGACTTCAGTCAGGACTAGGTGCCTTTTTGGAAGGTCACACAGTATTTTGAGCAGATACTGGAGCACTAATGACCTGTGGTATACAAGTGGTCTTATAAGTGCCTCTGGCTTAAAATGTCCAAATTTATTAATCTTGGAGGTGGGAAAGATGTTGAAAATCTGCTTTGATGTCTATAAGACAGCAGGCCAAAGCCAAGAGCTCAACCATCAGGCTGAAAGCCTTGTTATCCCTGTTCTGTTGAAGGGAGGCAGGGGGTGAGGCTGGCACAGGGGATTAGGGGTGGCAGCTGAGGGGCAGTGCTGTACCAAGCTGGCACTGCAAGGACAATAAGCAACTGGCTTTTTGAGGTGCGTTCTTCAGAAGCCTCAGTGGCTGTCCCCTGGGGTTGCTCCTGCTCTCCTCTGACTGCAGCTCTCAGCATACTGAGAGCACTGCTGCTCATGCATAGTCAGTCGTGGAAAACTTCAAAACAAACATCTGCCAGCAACACATCATTTCCTGTGGTTGTCCTAACCATGAATTTTTTACATTGCTCTGCCTTCCCTCTTGCACACTGCTAATCTCTGATCATGCTGCTTCCCTCCCCTCTTATTTGCTGGAGTCCAGGTTAGCTTTAACGTAGAGACCAGCTTGCACTGCTGATCGTTGTGGGTTTTTTGGTTTTTTTGTGGGTTTTTTTTGGCTAAACTGTATGGAAAGACTGGGCCAAGTTGCTACTCCTGCACTGGCTAGCTGTGCTCAGTATGTGACATTCCTCTACAGTTGTTCTGATTATGCCACGTCCTACTTCATTCCTTAGACTTTGCAGAGCCAGATTTGCAATAGTCTCCTTTTCCTGTGCCTTGTTTTATTCAGAGAAGTAGATCTGCCCATCTTTTCAGATGGTAAGTACTGACATATCTAGAGCACTAGTAATCGGGCTTTTTACTGCTGTCAGCAGCTCGTATCATCTAACACTGTTGTACTGTGCACCCAGCAATGAGAAAATGAGGAAACCACAGAAATACAGCTGTGTTCCAAGTAACTCTTGTTTACCACTGTGTATAAACACTCCTGACTTTTCTATTTAGATATGCTGTCTCTCTCTCTTTCCAGTATTCTGGTAGTTTCTACAGCAGATCACAGGGAAGGGCTTTGAACTGTGCAAATAAAACTAATTTTTCAGTTCAAGTGCATTAAATGATCCAAAGTGATGATTATTTCTGACAAATCAATATGTATACAAATATATTTTTGCAGGGTTTTTTTTAACCCAAAATTGAATTTTTGAGGCATTTGTACAAAAATGTGTGGAGATAAAAAGCAATCTCGGACTGGATTCAAGTTCTTCTGGCAAAGTGGTAAAGAAGGTACTCTCCACCCCATTGAGCTCAGTGATTTTATGTTTAACCCACAAAACAGAAGTAAATTACAGGCAGAGAGTCTGTGCAAGTCTGGGATGGGTAACACAGGAGGGTTTTGTTTGGTTTGGGTTTTTTTCTTCTCCTTGGGAGCTTGTGTTTGGGAAGGAAAGATGGATTGACACTGAGAGAATGGCGTACTGAGGAATGCCCTCTGAAGTACTGCACTCTTAGCATGAGAAAGTCTAAAGGCTGCTTAGTAAACTTAAGAATTTGGGAAACACATCAAGAACTAAACAACTGAGAAGCAGGTGTACCAAAACAGTACCAATAACAGTGCTGACCCTGGAAGATGGAAAAGCAAGTTGCAATTTTGAGACCATCACAAAATTATTGAAATACTGGCTCCAGAAATAGCCAGTGGCTTTGTAGTTGTTTGGTGAGAGGTTTTTGGAGGTGGGAAGGAGGAGGAGATGGGGTGGTGGTACAGAAAATACTAAAAGTTTGTGAATCATTCAGAGATTAATGTGAATCCACTGGATTTACTGATGGTTTGAAAAAAGCATTACATGTGGAGGCTTTTATTGAAAAGGTGATGAAGTTGTTGCTTCCTACAAAATGTCAGTGTTTCCTTTTGTTAGTGGCAGAACACATAGGGTCCTGCATGACAATACTCAGCTCAGGAGGGGGCTTGTACATCTTAATTTTTTTTTAGTACTGTAATGATCCAATCTGAGATAGCAATTCGTGTTTAGCAATTCTGATTTAATTTACAACTCAGCTAGAATATAATTATTTTCTGATTATACTTTAGATTTTGTGATAAAAGACGGATTGGTTTTGGAGTTTGTAGGAAGAGGAAATACTCAAAACTTTTTGTAGTCAACATTTATTTCTAGAAAACTGATTTTTCTGCTAGTGCAGAGTAGGTGATTAATTTTTCTGAGTTTTATTTATCTTAATGTCAGAATTGATTCCAAGATGATGGTAGGTAAGGGTTAATTATAAATTTTAAATTGTAATGCCTGCACAACAGTTCTGTTAATTTGTACTGATGACTGAGAGATTTGCAAATTAGCCAGTAAACATTATTAGAAAAAACACAAAACTATGCATCATAAAGGTCAATGTATTCATTGCCAGAGACTGCATAGGATTTGGATATTTATTATAAAGCTAATGTATTAGCCAACATAGAAAATAAAGACTTATGAGACATCAGTTTAGCACCATGTTGCTACTTCAAGCAGTTGTTATATTCCTGTACCTCTATTAGTGCGTATGTTGTGTGGTTTTTTACCCTTGAATACTTGCCAGCAGTATCCCTGAGGGGAATCATACAGGAAATGTGGAAGACCAAGCATTGCCTCCTGTGTGTTGGCATCTCTCACCTCTCTCCTTGTCCAGGCTTTTTACTGCCCGTGTCAGGACTCCAAAATCTCTGTTGCTCTCCCACGGACCTTCTCTCTCTTAATCACCATTAATGTCGTGTAATTATTATAATCCATTTCTTTTTTCCTTTGTAAATCTCATTAGATCTGTGATAGTATTATCAAGGCCACAAGCGCTGTCCTTTCAGAACATCTGTACAAATTCAAAGCAGATGCTGTATATGTCTCTGGTTCTTGGGAGAAACATTTATTCCTGCGTAACATGTTTATGTGCTGGCAGGAGGTATCAGACAAAATACTACAACTCCCCCACTGGTTTCTCAGGAGTCAAAGGTACAAGCACAGGGTTATCATCTTATGAAAAGCCTGCATCTGCTCTGCTGTACCATGCATCAATATGGCTGAGAAATCTCCATTAGAGGAGGTAAAGAACAGATGATTTTCAAAGACAGGAACTTCTGAAGTATTCCTCTTCCAGGGCATTATTCCTTTCCTCACACTCTGATTGTACTGCCGTGTCTCCATCCCAAATCGTTCCTGGGTGCTGGTGCATGCTGTGGTGCTAGGAACTGTGCCTGTAGCTGCTGCTCCAAAAAGTGACCACTGCTGGCACGAGTTCTCGGGATAGAATGGAGCCTTACAGAGTTAATTCATCACTACAATCATAGCCTGCAGAAATGAGAAATCACAACACTGGCAGGCATGTTGCCTCCTCAAAAATCTGATTTCAGGCTTTCAAAGCTAAGCTCTTCTGCCTAAGTCTTGCCTGTGATGCCAGGGTTACAAGTCCTGAACTAGCAGATTCATATACTGACCCAGGAACTGATGGTGCTTCCACAGAATTGTACACCCTCCCTGTCTGGTGGCTGTCACGGTTGTCTTGGGGACATCCACATGCACCAGGAGCAGCAAGTTCCTTGTTGCACTTACGAGTAAACTGTTTTTGACAGCTATCACTGAGGGGGGGGGGGTGTGTGGAAATTAAGAGAGTGCTACAACGTAACTCTTCTTTTTTTTTCTTCTGTAAATGGGTGCAGTTTCTGTATTTACTGACAGAGCCCCAGTATGCAGGACAAGAGGCAGCAGTGTCGCTCACCAGAAGCTTTTCTACCTCTGCCTCAAACACAGCGAGGCTCCCTGACCTGCAAGGGCTTAGGAGATGGTGAAGCCTCTACAGTTGTTGCTGGGTTTGATGGAGAGGTGCTCCTGTCACTTTATACTGTTAAAATCAAGCTTTATACCTTTCAAATTAACAACAGTAGAATATGTGTGTGGATACCTACTCCAGACTTAGGGCACAGTTTATGTGTAATAAGTTGTAGTTTCTGCAGGAAGGATTGACTGCATGCTTGTAGCTTGAGGTCTTTGGCACATGAAATTCTGCAGCTGAAAATAAGAGTAGATTGACAGAGAAATTGGTCATGTATTTCACCTGTTGTGATCTTAGGGGGAAGAAAAGCAGCCAAGAGAAACCTTGGGGTTTGGCTGGCCAAATGTCTCCAGGTTCCAGGATAAGACTTGTGCATGTGTATGTGAATAACAGAGTGATAAGGAGCATCTTGTCACAGAAAAGCTTTTCTTCAAACAGGGAAAAGAGTGTGACTATCTGGGGTGACCTGAGGCACAAGTTTCCTATGGTTTGGGTCACTGCAGAAATTGTAGTTGTACCCCTGAATTGGGTGCAGGAGGCGAGGGGCTGGGGCTGGGGTTGCAGGGACCCCCATGATGGGAGGGTAGGGCTGGCCCAGCCAATTCCCACCATGGGACACAGTCCCTCAGAGAACCTGGTGGAGCCTCTGTGGAACATGTTTGAGAGCAGGCAGAGTCCTACAGGCTGTGGGTGTGAGGTGAAGAAGTGTGAGGAATGGCCCTGACAGCACCCAGACAGAGAAAAACAGGTGTGAGAAAGGTGTTTACTCTTTGCTTCTCACCATAAAACTCCATTCTAATTAGCAATAAATTAATTTTCTCCACAATGAGTCTGTTCTGCCTTTGATGGCAATTGGTAAGTGATCTCCTTGGCTTTATCTCATACCATGAGCTTTTCCATCCCCTTTTCCCTCCCTGCCCTGTTCAGGAGTGGAGTGAGGGAGCAACCTGTGGGCGACTGGCAGCCAGGCAGTGTCACCCACCACAGCTGTCTCGATGGAGAGTTGCCTTTCTGATGTTGCATCAAACCATGATTTCTGCTCACAAAGAGTGTTTGGGTTTTACAACTTCATTCAAAGTAACACAAGAGGAAAATGAGTGCAACTGGAAAACCTTTGTGCTGCTGAGCAGCTCTGGGGTGAGGGGCTATGTAGGGAACTGCCACTGGGCTAGAGCAGCTGTGGAGTGCACAGGGCAAGGAGTCTGTCACAGTGGTTGCAGTCCATGGAGGAATTGCTGTGTTTGGATCTCGGTCTGCTCTGTAAGAGATGGAAGCACAGAGTGTATGGGAACAGCACTGTCAGACCAGCATGAACAACAGAGCTCGCTTTTGTCTGGTGTGTGTGAAATGGAGTCCGAGACTCACAGAGATAAAAGCAAAAGCTCTTGCATCTGATGAGCCACATTTATGTGCACTATCAACATATCTCTGTGAATTGGTACTGAGGGAGGCTTGTGAGATGCACTAATGGTTTCCTCCAACCTTCTCCCCTCTTGGTCCAACTGAGTGCATTGGTCACTCTTCAGTGCAATACCCAGTTGCAGAAGCTGAGAGGTGACTTGAGTTGCAAGGATGAAATTCACCCTTGTGCAACACTCAAGTGGAATTTGAGACCTTTCTTCACAGAGCTGAACTTAACCCTGGAGGAACAACAACTTCACAGATGATGCCAAACTTCTCTGATTTTTTCAGACCACACTGTTTTTCTAGGGGAGCAACGCAGTTAGAAATGGAAGGGTGCAAACAGCAATCTATGGGCATGGCCATTACACTAAAAAGTAGTTAATAGTGTTGCTCTTTGGATGAAATACAACTTCCTGATGATTCAATAACATACTCCCATAGCTAATTAATAAATATTTTGAAGATTATTATAATGTTGTCACTTACAGGCTTCTAACAGCTCCCTAGGGGTAGGACAGCTAGTTAGATCAGCAGATCTTCCTCAATTAGGCCCCAATTTCACATCAGTATTAGAGCTTCTGTGTTGCAGATATTAAATATTAATTTTGATCCATGTAAGGGGGAAATGCCTAGTCTGCTTGTGCTTCCTGTTGATTTGCATGGAAAAATATAAAGATTAGAGAAAAAACCTGGAAACATACTTAATTTTACCATTCATGCAAGTATCTGAAATTTCTTAATTTGTTTTCTTGATAGATAAACTTGATTAAAATTTTCAGTATAGAATCATATAAAAAAGCTGATTTATTATGCCACTACATATTTTAATGAAATTAATGTCACTGGGCATAAAATATTATCACCTACATTTGAATATGTTACTCTTTTAAAATAATGTTTATTTTCAAAAAAGGGGTGGAGTAGTAAGAGACATGGTGTTAGTAGATTCTAGAAACACCTTTTATTTTGGTAATGCTAGGCTTTTCCTGTTCCCCTATTTAAAATGGTTGAATTAGATTACTATTGTCCCTCAAAGGATATTTAAACTAATCAGGAAAGAGCTTATCTACTCCCCAAAGGACCTGATAGGGTTGTCCCGTCTGCCATGTATTATTTGCAGTAGCAAAAAAAGCTTCTAGTACTACTTAACGAGAAAGGATAATGGAATCATATATATTAATGGTCAAAGCCGGAGTAAGAGCTGATGCCCCCTGAAACAAGTTCTTAATATGTCCTTTGGGAAGCATTTCCTGCACAGATGTTTTTATTAAATGTATGAGGAAAATGTACCAAGCAATACCACTTCCAGCATTAAGAGGCTCACGTGCACTTGTCATGTAGGGAAGGCCAAATCCTGAGAGCTATGGCATCCACAGCCTACAGCTTGTACCAGTTTCTTTAGAGGCAGAAGGTTTCATTCCACCCATATAACCAGATCTGAGCTCCTTGTATCTCATAAATCACGGCATTCCACTTGGTTACAGCAACATGAGCCTTAATAGGTTTCTTTAACTGAAACAAGTTGCTAAACCAAACCCAATCCAATTTGCTGGTGAATGCACCGTTCCTCCTTACAGTTTCTAATGGTTAATTTAAGAAGAAGAAGCTGTATTTGTAACTTTAATTTGCTGTGCTTCAGCTTCTAGCAACTACTTCTTATTATCTATTTCTTCCTGGTATTAAAAAAAACCTCTTTGTAACAAATATTTTCACAGTTATGGTCCCCAATCTTCTTCTGCATAAACATAACAGATACAGCTCTTGGAATTTTGGAGGCCTAAGACCTTCTCTCCAGTCCTCAAAGCATTTCTCTGGTTCTCTTTTGCAATTCTTGATGAGTCAGGGTTTATTAACAATGGACTGATTCCAAGTCTTTAAGGGAAAATAAATCTAATTCTTTAAATATATGGGGTTTTTTAGAGCAGTGCCCTCAGACTCCTACAGTACAGCCTTACCAGAACTTATTATTGTTTATGTTGCCTAAACATAAATAGTTTTCCACAGGGAACAGAGTACCTAAACCAAGAATACTTATTCTCATAGTGGATGTTTCATGATGTTTGTTCAGTTCTGTTCTTTTCAAAATATTTTTGGACAGCAAAAGAACACCAAGGTTGCAAAATTAATCACTGAAAAGGTAATAGGTGTTGAAACAAAGGTTGCCTTATCCTGCTTCTCTTCCTCTCCTTGTCTGAGAGAGACTTAAATCCTGCTGCTTCTCCTGGCACCAGCTGTCAGCACCACCATAGCTGTGGATCTGACACTCAGTTTTGCCCTGGCCCCTTACAGAGTGTGCCCAAGAAGACCTTTCAAGACATGCTCAGGGTATATGCCTTCAGATTATTTAGTTTTCAGAATCTAATTATCTCTCCAATGGTCTTATACAAATAAGATCTTTGAAAGGTTTTTCATGTAGCCCAACTTGAATTTTCTTAGGGACAACAAAAGGCGTATCCTTAAGTGCTACTTAAGTCAGATATTCCCCACACCAAAGCTCTTAATTCAATAATAGTTTGAAAATGTATTTATGTTGTGTCATATTGAAGCAAAGTATTTTCAAAAACATTCAGCTCTGAGCATTAACCCAGCAGAGACAATATCTCCTG
Source organism: Pipra filicauda (assembly GCF_003945595.2). Lineage (NCBI taxonomy): Eukaryota > Metazoa > Chordata > Aves > Passeriformes > Pipridae > Pipra > Pipra filicauda. The sequence continues at coordinate 2,140,184 of NW_024104976.1, read as the reverse complement.
CTTTCCTAAATACAAGGAGTAATGAGTCAAAGATCTGGATCACTTGGTTCTCTCAAACTAAGAAGCTACATATTTGCAGATATAGAGCCATAGGCAACAAGAGAATTTTAACACCTGTAAAGTTTAGCATTTTATGAGTGAACTGGCAAGTAAATGAGGTTTTTCAGATTTGTGTTTTGGGTGTAGCCACCAAAGTCCTGAAAAACATCTCAGAAATTCAGGTCTCAGGAATTCACAGAATCACCCATGTACTGAAAATTCTGGCTGTTACAGCATGGATGATACAAGGCCTTTTACAAACCACTTGGCTTCCCATAGCTCCTTAGTCATTCATTGTAATTTCATAGGACAGTGAAAAAATGTTCTTCAGCAGGGAAACAGTTGATGGAGTCCCAGATGAAATACATAATTAGAACACCTGTAGCATATCTAGTCTGCTGATCTTTCATGGTTTGTCTACTTCCAGATTGCAATTGATTAGTAAAGTTGTTTTCATTTTTTTAAACATTTTCTACATTGTGACAGTCACTTTGTTCTTTCCCCTCTGTTTTAGGTAAGTTTTAGTACCTTTAGCTGTCACAATAGTAGGAGTTGTCACAGAACATTTTAAGGAATTACATCAATCAATTAGTCCTGATGCCCAGACAACTAGAGCTGCAGGACAGTGACCCTGGTTTGTAAAGCAGGACCAAAAAGCATGTAAAAATACGAAGTTAGACAGTGATGTATCTTTATTAATTCTATCAGTAACTTACAAAGTAATTTCTGTTACAAATAGGATTTTTAAATCAAGAATTCCAAAATTATTGAGAAGTAATGTCTGAAAATTGATGAGTAAAATTAGGTATGTTATTAAAAGTTTCAGAACATACATTTTTCGTTTGTTTGTTTAAAACGTATAACTAAACAATTTATTTGGCCCCTTACTGAATATGACATGTGAGCATCCTCCTACGGAAGAAGTCAAGGAAGAGCAATTCTTGGCATCAGAAATCAGAAAACAATGGAACTGTGCAGAATGTTTCCATTCTACAAAGTTCCCCCTGTGTAGGTATGAGACTGCCCCTGTGCAGAAAGTCCTGGGATGACAAATAGAGGTATGCCCAAAACCATACTACTGCTCTCACTTTGGGATTTGCAGCAGCTGCCAAGATTTCCTGCTGTAGTTTTTCCTCCAGCCCTTCAATGATGAGGGCTAGGTGAAATATGGCACACCTTTTTTTTTTCCCCAAGCTTTGTTTCCCAGGCCAACATATGACACTTCATTTTCACTGCCTTGCAAATGTCACATACATCTGTTTCTTTGTGTAGCAAATCTCAAGATTTACATAAGTAAATAGCTTTCAGCATTCTTGAAGCCACAACAATGTACAAACGTGTTTGCAACGGGTGAACTAAAATTATATTTGGCTGCCTACTGTGAATAAAGATTTAGAAGACTGAAAATATTATTAATGATTTCAGTGTAACATCTTCATACTGAAATGATTAGGATGACAGGTTGACCTTGTATACTTAAGTTTTGCTCCCTTATTTTCAGTATGAGCTTCTCCTGAAGAAGTTTAAAGTAAGAAGAATAGAACAAAGCAGAGATGTAGTTTGCATACTGAATTTACCTAGCAGGTAGTTCAAAGGTTTTCAGAAGAAAACCTGAATATATATGGAGGCAATACAAGGTGAAAACTTTTGCTTAGAGCAAAACGTAAGTGTCAGTAGAGTCTTAGAAAATCTGTGTACTAGTTTCAGGGTTCTCAGTTCTGATCAGGTCCTGGAGTTTTATCCTGGTGATGGTTTATCCCTGTGATTGCCTTGTGTCACCTGCCGTAGTTGTGCTACTGCCAGGCTGGTTATGTAGCAGTCTTGGACTTGGTGTGATGAGACAGGAGATGAGTGTGCATATGCAGGTAACCTGGCTGGTGTTGCAGCCTGAGATTATCTGTGTTACCCCTCTGCTTCTCTGGTTGGGGCAGAAAGAGGACAATCAACCAGTTCCTTTTCTAGTGGTTTCTGTGTCCTTATCCAAACTGGAGTGCCTTCATCCATCTGCAGAAATGATGGAGAGCCAAGGTGTCCCATGGGGAGGAAATTGTTGTGAGATATCCCAGACTCCTCCAATGGTGTATTTTCATAAAGTGATTACTAAAGACACTTGATTCTTACTCAAAACCTGTTGTAATTTTATTTGGCAATGTATATATACCTTCATATTTGGACATGGAGAAAAAGAACCTTGAAACTATACATGTAAACATACAGTATCACTTGTGTAAAGCTTTCTTACTGAGGGAAATATCCACTGCTACCTGATCTTGGCATTTTTCATCCTGCCTTTCCAGCATCTGTCTGTTGCTTTTTTATCTGTTCCTTAGACGGTTAATTTAAGAGATGATGCCTTTAATAGTGCTCAAGAAGGCACCTGTCACATATGGGACACTGCTAGGTATAGCACATAAAGATGATAATCAGCCCCAGAACTGAACTGATGTGATAGTAAACGTGAAGCCTATAGATTCCCAGTTCCTCTAAATCCTGTCAGTTATCTTTAAGTAGAAGTGCTGAACTGTAAAAAGAGCATAAAAAGATCTTCCTGTGATAGCTGCAAAATGGAAATAAATGCCTGGCTATTAAAAAGAATAGGTGTCTAATATCCAAATTATTTCAAGGCTATGAAAAAAAAAATTGCATAAAATCTGTTTACAAGTCCACTTCAGCAAGACTCTTATTTAGACTCATGGTTCTTATCAGTGCCATATATACTTAAATACAGGCAAAGGTGACCTCTATTATGATTTTGCTGGTGATTATTTTCAGTTGCTTTTTAATTAACATAGCCCTTTACTTAAATGCTTTGTAAAAATAGAAATCTTTGAAAAAACTTGAAATATTTCAGAGGGAATAAATATATTGTTCTTCTAGTTCAGCCTGTAGCATAATGTGCAAACCATTGGATTAAAAGCAGTAGGTATCACAGGTCAACTGCACTCACTAATCACTGCCTCAGCAAAAGAGATTGACTTTGTTGCTGGCTGGCTGCAATAAGAGTAGTAAATTACTTCATAGACTTTATATTTATTCCGTTCACAGCTTGATCACTACTGTTTCACCTTTCCTCTGAAGAACAGTAATGCTCTTCGCTTTGTCCAGGAAATAGAAATTGCTCATGGAATCCCCTAACTATTTGTTTTAAGTGAATGAGCAATACAGCTTATGCCCACTGGCTCCTGAAATGAAGCACTGTCAGAATATGAATATTTATATTGAAAACTGGGGGGGGGGGGGGGGGGGGATTTTTGGTTGAGGTGGTTTTTTTTTTTGAGCCAGCTTCTGACAGATGATTGTGCTGCTTTATGCATTACAGTTTCAGTACTTTGTTATCTGTGAAGACTGCCATAACATAACTTTGCAGGTAGAACTGCAGGCAGGCATCTTGTGAAAGATGAGCCTCCTGGGATATTGATTGCATTACCATGCTAAATAAAATTGCTGTAACAAAAATGTTTACCCAAACCTCTGTAGAAAAGGGTAATGTTCATTCAAATGCATTTTCAAAGGGAATCTTCTAAAATGGACCTAAATATGTCTTTGAAGTAACTAAGTATACAGATATAAAATGAAAAATAAGTGCTTTTTGACATATTGTTTCACATTCAAGCTGTAGAGTTTTAATTTTATTAAGAATGAAAGTGATGTCTTAAATACTTATTCACACCGATATGTCTTTGTGCCAAGAGGTCAAGTCTTTATATCTAGAGTCAGGTTTGGAAAGACAGATTTGGAGGAAAAATTGGGCCTATAGCAAAGAACTACAGTGCTGAGGCTGTGGGACTGAGTTTCTGCAAAAGGTACATGGAGGTCTGGGTGTATTCTTGTTGGAGCAAATACCTTTCTCCGTTGACTTCATTGCTTTGGGCTCTCAAATGTCTTAGAAAAGAAAAAGACTGCCTCAAACATGAGCTACACACAAGCCTGCAACACCAAGTTATGTAGCTGCTGGTACATCCTTTTGTAGCAAATCACTAGATAAAAGTAAGTGTAAATACATTGCTTTGTGGTGAGTGTTTCTCCTCTAGCTCTTAACCTAATAACTTCTGAGTTATAATTTGAATTGATTATCATCATCTAGCTATGTGAGCTGACTGTCTTGTAATGAGGAAGAAATGGCTTTAGTTCAGAACTCTTCTAGCTCACAAAATGGGTTTTGAAAGGTACTGAATCCTTGCCTGAGTACAGATTTCAGATCCTGTTAACAGCAAAACATACTGCTATTAAACAATGAAATCAAAGGGGTTTGATAGTCCTTTGTAAATCACTGGCAAAAAAAAATGAAAGTACAACATACTACTGTTAATTTAAGCCAGTTTCCAAAACTATGTCACGCATGCAATAGCATTTAAATGAGTGTGTTCTAGACACACAATTAAGTTGGTTGGGGTGCAGCTAATGAAACACAAGCACTGCTTTTCACATAAATCCTCCTGAGCATTAAAACTGCTATATATTATTGTGCTTAAGGCAGGGTCTTGAAGTACAGGAGGTGGTGTTATTGTCAGTTACTCTCAAATGTAGGAAAGCATAATATTGCTATAAAATGTTAAAGCTACTTTGAATCAGATGTGATAAAAGACAAGCTTTTCAATTAGCTATTATTTTAAATGATAAATTATAGCATATCGCTCTTCCAAAATAAGCAAGTAATAGCCATTCATTAAACTGTCATGTGTCATTATGATTGGGTTTTTTGTGCTTTTTGATAAAAAGTACCTTTTCAGGAATTTTCCTTTCTAAAGAGGTTTCTCTGCCTTGATATTTTGGTGTTCTTCCAGGGTTCTGACTGATTGGCCTGTGAGTCATGTTAAATTCAGGTATTTGGTAGTGAGAAGGTCTGAAGTTTGCATCCTTTTGGAGTGGGGGTTAGGTAGAAATAACAGCTAAACAAGCAGCATTATTTTAGAAAGGGCTAATTTTTGGAGAACCGGGGACTGTTACATTGTGGAAGAGACAACTAATACTTGAATGGAAAAGAATACAGCTTAAAACAGGTTCAGGTGTACCTGGCCTGGGGTATTACCTGCTTGATGCTGACAGACAGCATAGCAGAGGACTTGGGCATTTACCACGTGCATCCATAGTACATGAACCAAAAGCTGGAATCATTTTATGTGGCAGTGAATAAACATGTATTTATTTATATATCTCTTTATAAAGATAGAGAGATAGATATGCTTGTATTTAAGTGGTTTTTAAGAATGATGTGGGACACATCATGTCACAATGAATAGTTATACTGTGATTCCTGTACTTTCTCAGGGATCATGAATAACTCCAAGCTAATAAAAGCATGCCAAAGGAGAGAGAGGTGTCCTTGGAGGACAGAGGCAGACCTGCACGTGCCTCTGCGTGGTCCTGGGTGGGCTCTCTCCTGTAGGAGTGCTGAGGCAGAGAGGAGCTGCTGTGTGGAATCCTGTACCTTACTGATGCTGTGTCTTTACAGGGGAGTCCAGATGTTCTTGCTTAAAGTCTGTCTCTGAAAGCCACCCCCTTTTCCCTAGAGTGATGATAACCATAGCCAATAAAAAACGTTGTCTAAAGGGAAATGGGGGACTTAGTACTCTCTGGGTGGGAAGAAAAAGTAATTTGCAAAATGTTTCCGTGGTAGTGGTTTTCTCTCTCTCTTCCAGACCTTCAGTATATTCCAGTTTAGTAATACTTATTATCTGCTTCTACTTCTTCATTTCTTCAACTAATGTGCATTAAAAATGTTCACTTATCCACTTTGGCTCAATGGAGCTTTATACATCACAGGTATTTCTGGTAAAGGCTGAACTTATTTTTGTATTACTTCAGGTTTTCAATTAACCTTGCTTCCACGTATTTCACAGCATTAAGAGTAGTTTAGTGTTGAACAGAACTCACATGTCCTCACGCCTCCTCTCCTTTCCTCATAAAACATTAATATACAGCTTTTGTATGCTGTATGAAACCTTATGATGTCTGAGTTACATAACCAGTTTGATATTGGATATATGTTATTTCAAGGAAATAACACCAGTGGTAGTTTTTCCAGTGTTTTACTCCACTGTTAAATGTGCAAGCAAATGTTGCTACACTGAGCTATGTTCCTTGTTAGTGAAGCATGAACATCAGTTTTTATTCCAGGTGGATAGATAGATGCAGTTTTTTGATGTACACATATACATCTAGAGAAATAAAAATTATTATTTTTATTTTGCAAAATTCTGTTAAACTCAGTGCATTTACATGGAAATAGATGAAAAATGGATTTATGAAGGAAAACAAATGTGAGAAATCTCATTCTATATTGTTATACTTGGTGCTACTGGATTTCTTCTGTTGCGTCATGAAAATACACAGACTAATCTAACAATGTGTAAATTAATGAGTATTTTATGGTAATCCATTCAGACAAGTTGACTACAATAAGATTGAAATTAAGCATTGGGTGTGTAGTGAATTTTAGGGCATTACCCATTCAACTATTACTTACTCTCTTATCTCTAAGCTTTTGGAAATGCTTGTCAATGTTTGCTTGAGATTAATGTTCCTCTTGATAAGGTCTTGTGCTTGATACCATCTGCAGCACACTACTTAGCAAGCTGGAGCCATGGGTACCATCACAGACCCTTGTGATTTGCAATATACATTTCATCTTTAGGGAATCACCTATTCTGTCCTCTCAGCTAATTGTTCTCCTCTGAATGCACATTCGGATGTCACTTGAGAATATCTTCCTTAAAGCTTTTTTCATTTCAATTTTTGATTTTTTTTTTTTTGCTCATTCTCACTCCTTTAGTCTCAACTCCTGACTTTGCCAAAACAATGTAAAATTTCATATGACTTGTTAATAAGAAAATACCTTCACTTGGAAAAAAAAAAAAAAAGAAATCCATTCTCAGTGTCTTACAATAGTTTCCTTTCTGGTCTATAATTGCCCATGTTATTCCCAAGTTCTCTTTGCTTCCCAGGACTATAAATTTGCCTTACATAAATCATAGCCTTAGCTCTCTCATCCATTGTATCAGCCATTTGTCTGACAACATTTTGAGGGGCTTGCTGCTGCCTCCTGTCAAAACTCTATGTGCTGAAAACCTTCTGCTTTACCAGAAATGTGATAGGATTGATGGTATGCATCTTTCTATCCCTAGAGTGGACTTGACCATGAAACAAATGGAAATCTGAACCCAAATTATCAAGTGGTCATGTCCTCACACTGAAATACATCCTATGAATATGAAATATTTCATATGGTTTTCTTCAAAGTACAAATCATAGTATTTTTCTGAGATAAAAAGCATAGTGGAACAAATATGCCTATATTTTTTAGCCAGTTCAGGTGTCATGTCTGAATATAAACCAGGTATTCAGAGACCTTTTATGGATTTGCAATCATTTTTGAAGTGCTGGAACTTCATGGTATATTAAATTCATCCACTTGTCAAGTTCTACTTACCTGTGACAGACATCATGAGAGCTTAAATAAAGACCCACTTATGACTTGGTCTACCAAGGGTGGAAAATGCCCAGTGACTTCTTTATTGTCTCTCCTCCCCTGGTCTCCTTGCACGAAAGCAAGTGATGTTCTTGAATTGATTGAATTCAGCATCTGCCTCCTCTCTGAATCTCTCAAAGCCATCAAGACCACTGTTCTTACAGATACTTTCTCTGCTTCTTGCTTTGTGCAACAAGGCATTTCTAGCAGAAACCCTGTGACCAAGCTGACTTCCTCCATGGCACATGCCTAGCTACTGTAATTGAAATCTTCACCCACAGACTGAATCTCCTCTTCACCACCTTTGACTCATTCCTCGAGGCCTGTTTCTTTTTCTGAGAAGGATCTTGACAATTTCTTCCCAATGAGAATTGACAAACATATGATCTTCATCTCCCTAACTGTTCCCCTCACTGATTGCTGTTTCTGAAAGTCCTCTAGCCCATCACAAGTTATAAAGTTTGCCAGCTGCTGTCCTCTGATCATCCACTTCATCCATTCCCCATCTTATCCCTTTTTTCCTCCAATCTGTCACTCATCTTTTCTTGCAAATTTTCAAGCTTGCCTTAGCCTTTCACTTATTCAAAATATCCCAGTGTTTACCCAACCTGTTCTCCTAAGAAGCTCTTCACCCTGAATGCATGGAGCACACTACAGTCATTGCCATCTAATTCCCACTCTTTGTAGTCAATGGGAACTGCTCAAATCAGTCTGTACTAACTTTCTCCATTCTAATCAGAGCTGATACTCCACCTTTGGCCATGTGAGCCGAGCTGCTGTTTTAGCTTTGATAATGATACTGCAATACTCTCCTCTTTTGGCTTCCATAGCACTGTCCTTTTCTCCGTGTTGTCTTTGGTGAATCTGCCTTCTTATGTCTCCAACTGTAGGAGATTACAGAGAAGCTAAATATCATTTTACTCAACTTAAATAGTGCTGTTAGAAAAGTTGTTTTCTTAGTTTCTTTTTTTTTTTTTGGACATATTGCCTTCTGACCATTTTTCTCAGGTGATATGTGACTCTCTCTCTTTTAGGAAGCTCATTTGTTCTTTCTGTGCTCTGTCTCACTTTCCTCCTCAGCTCTTTTTTCAAGGCAGCACTTTTGTGCTTTCTCCAGAACTCTTCAAGCACTTCTGTGAAACTGGTTCTTGAAATCTCTCCTCAAAATGTGCCTGTACCAGGTTGTCTATAAAAAATACTGCTTGTCATAATGGCTATTATAGTCTTTTTTTTGTTTTACTTCATACTGACCTATTGCCTTTCGTCCTCAGTCCACTGTACAAATTCTTAGGAGTGTTTTCCACTGTGCATTCAGCTGGAGCTAAGCCTGTGAAGTCCTGGTCCATGAGTAGAACTCAGAGGTGCTGTGCTAGAGTAAACAGCACTGAAGGGAACAGTAAAGGCCAGGAGGAGTTGAAGTCATGGCTATATCCCTGCAGAATGGACCTGGCACACTATTCTAACAGTTAATATTTTTGGCAAAAACACAGATATGGAAACTATGTCCATGTCCAGATGTGCACACAGAGAGCTGCCAAAGCAGAGTAGTATACACTAACATACACTGTTTTCCCCAATAACATACGAAGAGATGCTCATCCTTACCTTGGAAAAAGTGAAACACTGAGTAAACTCTGGGATCAGCAGCTATGGTTCTGGGGTGCTAAACCAGCTAAGTCATTCCCTCCAGCACCCTTTTGTTGTAATCTCCCTCCAAAGATATTAAAAATACAGAAACCTTGGCCAGGTTGTGGTTGATCTAATTTATATAACATTTTCTGGGTATTAAAAGCTAGGGCAATGCACTAGTAGTTTTTCAATTGTGTTAAATATACTGTAAACTCCCAGAAAGAACCTTTCATTGAAGATTATTGTATGAAGATTTGAAGATTAAAGTGTCTAGATTAAAGATTAATGTGAAGTGCACTGGGAAATTGTTTGATGTATAAGGAGCTATATAGTATATTTATCGTGCACTTTTCAAAACTGCCTGAGGGAATTAGACACCCAGTTCTCTACTTCTCTTTGAAAATCTCACTCTAAGGAATTTGTTTTTATATAGTGAAAATGGTAATATTTTCAGTGGGAGCTTGAGTAAAAGAGGAAAGGAGAGATGTGGAGACCCTCTGTATTCATCTAGGGCTTGATGTTAGCTCTTTGCACTTTTTTCTTGTTTTGAATTTGCTCTGTTATTGTACAGAGGCAGCTTGGATTTGAGTGCTATAAGATCATAAAACTGGCCTGACCCAAGAACATTTCTCCACCTGCCTATATATTTCTTGTCATCAATTCCATTTCTTTGCTTTCACTTTAAAATAGTTTTCATGTTCTTGTAAACAGAAGTAATTTGAATAATGTATAAAATAACCATGCAAACATGAATGAAACAAATGTATATATGTACATAATGGTATTTACAGTATAGTGTGCAAATTTATGCAAAAATAAGTATGTTATACGTGTATTTTGTAAAATAATCCTTTTGCTAGACTTTTTCTCAGTTGTTTTTCTGTCTGGAAATTGCAATACTTTAATGAAAGAAACGTTCCACATATGGTAGAAATTACAAGTTTGCTTGTCCCTGAAGTGCTGCAATACAAATAAGCTGTTAAATGCCAACTCTGAATGTTATTTTTCAGATGTTAAGAGAGATAATCCTGTACTAAAACTATTAGGAGGCAAATTTATTTGAACTTCAAAACCCCTTTGATCTGAAAGGAAAATGAACTGTGTATGAGCGTACACTTCGTTAATTTAGGGTTGGCCAATTGTGTGTGGTTTTGTTTGTTTGCTTTTTTCCAGGAGACGTCTTTCTATTGAAGTTTATTAAAACTTACTGCAATTTACTGTTTCTTATTTTTCTGGTAAACTCTGTTGGGCTACTTTCATAAAAGGAGAGTTTCTCTATAGAAAGTACCCTGTGGGAATTGGTATTCAGGTTCACAGTCACTTGAAAAGTCAATGTGCAGGTGTGTTGCGTCCAGATCTATTGTAGTGGTCTTATCATTAAACCTGCAGTAGGCATTTATAAAGTAAGGCTTAAATGGGTGCTGGGAAAGTGTGATTAAAAATAATCATCTGTCTGATGAATATTTTCCTCTGACTTTTGGCAGGGTAACCCATCTGAATTCGTGCCAGACTTTGCAGAAACACTGATGCCAGAAATTTAAGGATCTTCACGTTCGCTCTCGGTGGTAAGTCTAAAGATGCCATAGTAAATCACATTAGAATATTACTGTTTTCTGTTATGTTACACTGAAACTGAATCTGTGTGAAAAATGAAGTACTTTCCCTTGACCAGTACAATGGTAGCAAGATATAAGAGCATATATTGATCTGCAAGAGATTGAGCTCAGGACACAAGTTTGAGCAATTTTCGTCTGACTAAAATCAAAAGGCCTTTTTTACTGTCCTCTCTACTAATGTAACTGCTCTTGGAAGGTTTGACATTGTACATTTTGAAGAATGTAACCATTGGCCAGACTCCAAAGGGAAAGTAAAATGCGCAAAAAGGAAATTCAGTAGCTTCTTCTTGCTGAAAATTCAGCAATAAGTTGTGAAATTACAAATTATTTTCTCTTCTGATGCTTTCTTTGTTGTAACTAGTCTGGTTGCTCAAACCTTGAGTCAGATTTTCAAATGCTGCTGTGGAGAACTTGTGAAGCGATGTCATCTATGTGCATCTTGAGGCACAGAATTTCTGCTGCAGAGATAAATTCTCAGCTTTTGTAAAAGAGAAAGGGAAGAGAGATGTATTTGTACATCATCTGGAATGCACTTTCTGTGGTAGTTAGGTGGTGTGGAACAGTTCTTTAAGAGGAACTCATGTTGGTGTGTAAGTGTTCAGCTTTTTCAGGAAGAAAGACCTAACTTTTAGGTTATAATATTGTTTGTGATAATATTGTGGTCAGAATTATTCTCACTGTTATGCCATATACCTTGTTGAGTATTTTGGGACCTGGGGAAGTAGGAAGCACTGAGAGGAAACCACTGCCTGCTCTACTCCTCCACTTAGCATCGACTGATGGCCACTGACAGAGGCAGGATTTAGCCCTTTGACCTCCCCTGGCCAGTCATGCTCATGCTGCTTTTAGATCACTGTGACAGAGATGTCAAGTGCCACCACTTCCCAGTCCTGCCAGTTGCAGGCTATTGAAGGATATATCTTTTTGAATTAAATTACACCACAGAAGCTAGAACTCTTCTGACATGGAAACAAAACCTGTATTCAGAATTCCTCTAGCAATTTATTGTCGTTAACCAAGTAGTTCAGTAAAATCTCTGCTTCAGTTTAAAGATGTATTCAACAACAATGGCATTCCTATTCAGTCATGTTCTTTTCATACAAAAAATGAACATAATACTGTGTTATCATGAATCCTCAAGACAGATTACATTTCATTATTGCTGGGTGACTTTTATAATGTGGGAATGTGTTTCTAATAAAGGACAGTATCTCCCTTAGAGCATACTGTTCTAGCAATGTTCTTTATTAGAAATAAAAGAATACAGCATTCATATCATGTTACTTGATCACATAACCAGTGTGCAGAACAACAAATTATCAAGGCAGTTTGTAAGGAAATAATATGATACTAACAGCACTATTCTTAACTTTTCAAATTGTTATTTGACACTACCAAATTCTATAAGCACCATGACTTAGAGAGCTGAAAGTCAATGCTACTTTGACAGACAGAATTCATGGAAGCCAGAAGTGACTGGTACTAAACTACTAGATCTTTTTCCCATGAAAAAAAGAAGACAGCAATGATCTAGCAAAGGAAAACAAGAGAGCCTCATTTGTTGTGTCTTAACTGAGGCAAATGAAAATCCATTGTAAGTCATCTGAGGCTCAGCCCTGTGACAAAACTCCCATTCACTTCAGCAAGAACCTCTCGGATAATGGACATTTAAGCACTAAAAATATATAACTGGGTTAGATAAAGTCCTTTAGGGTCTAGGAGAAAAATTTGGCCAACCAGAAATACATACAGGGAGAGAGAAAGAGAAACTTCCATATTCGTATTATCAGTAAATACACAGCATATGCCTCTGAATGAATAATGACCTTCAGGGCATACAGATGACCAGCTCACTTGTTTAACTGTTGCAGAGTTTAAAAATAGTTCAATATTCTGTGCAATTAAGGGAAAGTGTTTATATGCACATGTGTGTTAAAATGAGGAAAAAAGACAGTGTTCCGTTTAACTGCATTTCTTTATTTGACCATCCCTTCACACTTCATTTCAGCCTTTATATGGGTTTTGTGTTCAAATTTTATTATATTTTCTTCAGGCAAGAAAGATTTTCAATGAGAAGTTGATGAATGTCCATATTAAATTGGATCCCCTTTTTTAATTAAGTTCATCTAAATTTAATTTTGCAATTTTACTTCAGTAAACTCATCTAACTCCAGATGTTGAATGCGCTTTTTCTATTCCTTCTCTCACATAATTTTACCTGTAAAAGATTTATGACTTAGAGAGGCATTTCTGAATACTTTTGAGTGTTTTCAGCACATGTTTCATGGATGGCCAGTACACATGACCAGTTAGCATCCAAAAATACTGCTCCACACCCAGGCTTTCTTTCAATAGGTTGTTACTTTTTTTATTAGCTCAAACTTTAAACAAATCATCAGTTTTTAAAAAAGCATTATCAAAGCATTTCAAATGATGAGGGGTACTGTGTTCTCTAGAGATTTTAAAGCTGAGAGAGAAGTCTTCAGAAGCTACAGGAATATGTAAGAAAAAATATAACTAAGAACAATTCACTTTGATTAAAGAAAACCCCAAACAATTTACAGGGGTTTGGACCCTTTTCTTTCATTACAACTGTGGTGGTGGATTGTTTGGAGCTGTCAGCGTGTTATTTGAACTTTGTAAATGTGAGAAACATATACTGAAGTGCTTATTGGTCTTTAAGATTTCCATATACTTTTACTAATTTCTCTAACATGAGCAATGACATTGCAGATTAACTATCCCTGCATACTTTTCATACTCTGTCATGACTTCTGGATCAGTGTGAATGGCTCTTATTTTAAGAATTACCCGGAATTAGCTCCTTAAATCTGGACATATTTAATAACTTTGTATGTGACACATATGAGGCATTGTATCATGAAGGCTCTGGTTCTCATCAAAGAAACAGACACCCCAGTTAAACTTTCCGATAATATTAAAAAGAGAATAGTCTGATTGTAAACAAAAATATGGTTATATTCTTTATTTTTTTCTTCACAATGAAATCACTTTCCTTGGGATTTTTTGCTGATGTAAGCCTTTTGATATATTAATTTGAGTTATAATAATTAATTATTTGGGATATATTAATTTGAAACATTTAATAATAAATCAAATTTTGAACATTAGTGTCAATTCAAGGCTCATAGGATGCAAAGTGCTGTGAACATGACTGGCAATCTGTTACTCAAGGTTTGTTTGGAGGTTTCTTCAGAACAAGTAGAGTTACCACTACCAAGCATCAGCAATGCTAATATGAATCAACTTCTCTATTTTCTCTTTTTATATTCCTGCAAGCCCCCATAACACAATGTGGCAGTTACTAAAGATTCTGAAGAGGTGTTGTTATTCCTGTAGTCCGTGTGTTAGGAAAGGGAAGGAATAAGTGACCCAGCTGAGAGATGTCAGTGCCAGGGCAGGCTGTAGAGCAGTGTCTACAATGACTTCCAGAGGCAGTGGAAGAAATCAGTTGGGGGGAGCATCTTCAGTCAGGGCAAGACCATAAGCCCTGGAAATTTGGCTCTTCTTCTGTGCTCAGGTCATGTCTTTCTGGTGAAAGATGACCTTCTAGGGAAAATCTCACTTCTGTGAGAGTTAGACTTGGGCATCTTTCTCATAACACATTTTATTACCTTTATATTAATTCATCTGTGTTTCCTAAAAGGACTTTTTTCCATTCATCAATAGCAGGTGTGATTTTCCCATAATTTTAATTTTCCCCAGAATTCTTAGTGATGCTGGGCTAAAGTAACTGCAATACATAATGCAAAGCAAGTATGCACCTCTCTCTTTTGTCAAAGAGACCCAAGTAGCTCATTTAATTTCTAGCAAAAGAAAGAAACTTAACAATCCTCCACTGGGTGAAATGCTTCTGAGCTTTAAAGGCTTCCTGTGGGAGTCTGCATGGCACCCAAAGAAGGAACCACTTTGAAATTACAAAATGACACATTTTATGTTATTGTTAAATTGTTGAGATTTTCTATATATTTGCTGAGATTGTAACCATACAGGGTGTTTTCAAAGACACTAACTAGAGAAGGATGTGTTAAACCTCCATGGTCTTAAGAATTCCTAATGACTGCCTGCCAATACGGCTGAATCCTGCAGAGTAATGGGGGGAATGCCTACCATGTAAATATAAAGGGGGTTATTTAGAAGACCCAGTGAGCTGTGAATTATTGCCTAGGTTGTCACCAAAAAAAAAAGGAAAATGAGTTGTGAAGAGGAAAGAACGTGTACTGAGTTCTGAATAGCTCTGTAAGACTTCCTGAGATAGATGGGGAAACTTATATACACTCTCTGCAAAAAGAGTTATCTGTTCTGTCAGATTGCAGATGCACCAGCCACCTAGACTACTGTGAAAATCCCATTAAAGAAACAAAACTGGGTTATTTTTATGCCTGACAAATGCATGGATCAGAAGAAAATAATAGTTGTTCAATAACTCAATTTAGGATCTGTATTGATCTGGTTTCTGGTGAAGTCAGTGGGAATGTTTCCACTGCATTTAATGGGACTTGGGCTGGACCCTTGGGGAGTTAAAGAGTTAAGAGCTGGATTGACAGTAGAGGTAGTAGGGGTCACCTTCCAAGCCTGTGTGTGTTGTGATCATTAGCACAAAACAACTGAAATCATAAATGTGGAAATACTTCTAAAAAATATGTCACTTTATGTGCTAAAGCTCATAATCCATATCCCAAATGGATAATCTGAAAATCTATATTGTGTACTTGTATAAGATTACATACATGCAAACTTTTTTTTAATGGGAAGAATTTCACCTAAATTGTGAAGCTCAGCTTTCTGTTCCCTTCAGGCACTTCATCACAACTGAGGCAAAAAAACCCCAGGGTAGTAAGATCTAAACAAAATGTTGTTTCTATTATATGGAATTCATACAATGTCTATTTTTTGTTCCATTATATTGTGACAGGAACTTACTTGCTCTCAGCATTGTATCTCTTTAAATGGAGCCTGTGAGTTTATAAGTATGGTGTCAGAAAGAGCACAGGAAATTAAAGAAACTTGTGACAGCTGTGTTAATTTTTTAGAGCTGGTTCATTTAAGCAGATCTAGCTGGATATCTTGGTTTTCAAAATTGAAGCTTTTTCATTTTTAAATCCTGCTTTCAGTAGAATAAATAAAATTTTATACAAGCAAAGACTAAGTAAAAGGGGAAGACTAAGACCACAGGAGTACTCAGACCATAGAAAAGCGTGTTTTTCAAGTGGTTGGTCTTCTTTTTCAATGAAAAGAAGTTTGAGCTTTTATTGCTGAAAATGAACAGCTGAAATTAACAGGAAAAGTAAATGTTTTTATATCTACATCTGAAGGAGGAGTAGAATTCTTCAGATATCTTGGTAATTGTTGTTAAGGACTTTCTCTGCTGAGCTGAGTGGTTCTAAATTAAATGATTTGTTTTTCAAATGAATAAGATTTTCTTATCAGTCAGCTTACATGTAATCAACTTAAATGCAGTTTTAGAAAGAGATGAGCCATGTCACTGTAATTCCCAGGATGAGAAATGAATACCTGATGAACTTCATTCTTCCAGGATAAAAAATAATGCATTACCTTTTTTCCTGGCAATTCTGTTAAGTAGCAGTTATGGTGTGGGTTCTGTGCAGGGCTAAGGGTTGGACTCAATGATCCTTGTGGGTCCCTTCCAACTCAGCATATTCTGTGATTATTGTTACACAGAGAATATTCTCCATACAATATATAAGCATACTTACTCTTCTTGAGCTGTAATTTCATTAGTAGTGAAATATCCCCAAATATGTTGAAGTTTTTGCCAAGAGAACTGTTTAAGAACACCAACATTTAATTAAAGATGACAAATTAGGCTAGCCAGAAGGTTTTTGAACAAAACCAGTGGTATTCAAATGTGAAGTATACACATATACTTTTTGTTAGGTTTCACCTGACAAAGGTAAATGTGAAACCAGGTAGGCTGAAAGTAAACCCAGGCCCCAGAGAGGAGGGATCTATGGTAGTAAGACAGAGTGACGTAGTACAGAGAATTTGGCATTAAGCTGAATTTAATTTCCTCCAAATAGACTGTGAGATGACAAAGTCCATGAGAGATCTTGGAAAGGTATGTAGGCAACTCTTTGGGTGCCTTCCATGCAGTGTGGGTTAGTCCTTTACTGTTAAAAGAAGAGTAAATTATGGTGTCTTGAAAAGAATATAAAAGGCAGGTCAGTAAGAAAAATCTTACATGACACTATGGTGCTTCATGGCTGTGTGTTACATGTGCAGGTAGGATCTCTTCAAAAACAATTCCCCCTTTTTATGAAGGTCTGAGCTAATGGCCCACAGGATCTCCATATTATGGAGTGATGGGATGATACTGTATTCCATAAAAATGGAATCATTCTTCATTCATGAGAATTAATAATACACAATAAACTCATTAACTAATTTCTTTTTTTCATACTAAATGTTCATAGTCAAAGTGCAAACAATAAATAGTAATTAAAAACATAAACAAAACCAAACAAAGAAACAAGGAAAAAAACACAAAAACCCTACTGGTCCTCCAATTGTATCTGTTACATGCTAGTGCAGAATTACTAATGAGAATATGTTTAGGTATAAATAAATCTTTTATCCTCATTATAACTCCACTGTGTTCGTACAGTGAAGTCATCCACACAGAGCTGATTATGGGTTGAAAGCCTCAATAGCCTCTTTTATTTATAATAAATATTGCATACTAATGTTAACAATGTCATTGTGCTATGTCTCAATAGAGGATTATGACTTCATGTAATGTTAGCTTGATGTCTCTTCTCTCCTGTAATGGAGTCAATTTTCCTTACAAAGGAGATGAGAATCACTTATTCACAAATCTTGTAACAAATATTCTATGTGCATACTATGCTAACCCAGTATTAAGGTGGCACAATGAAGCTCAAACCAGGAAACAGAGTTGAAGTTCAGTGCTTAATCTTAATTTACCTGTGTTACATGCACTCAAATGCACTTTAAAGTTAGAAATCTGTATTTCCCCCCCAATTATTTGAAATGCGAGTAACTGCATTTTCAGGTGTAATTCCACAAATAGGTACGTGGAATATTCCTAAAATGTGCATGACTATAAGTAACATAATCAAGAAAATTATTTTGTGGCACACAGCTAGTGCAAAGAAAGGATAAGATGTATTTATATTAATGAGCAAAGAGTAAAGCAATCTTCTGTCACATACCAGAGACAAACGGCACGTTGGGGAATAGGAACCCATCTCAGGCAGCACTTATGCTTAACCTCAATTATGGCATCAACGGGACCAGTACAATTTGAAACACTGTGGAGAAAAAGGAACTAATGCATTGGCATTAAGACTCCATATTTATATAATAAAGAAAAATATTAAGTAAACTATAGCACAGTCATTTGTGATACATGAATGTAGATGTCGTGTAATATTAACATAATACAGTTGGATGCTTAGCTCCTGAATGCCTTCAAAATAATTTATCTGAATGCTCGTGAGGGAAGTTCAGGCTAAGATGAAAAGCATAAATCCACCTAACAGCTAACAAATAATTCACATTAACAGAGGACATGTGCAGAATACAGGATTTTTTGATAACTAAAGAGCAAGATATTACAGTCTTGTGAAAATACCAGCTCCTATTAGTGCAAATTTGCAACTTAACATAAAAAATAAAATTGAACAGGAATTAGCCTAAAACAAAACCCAAGTAGAAACTGAACCTTTTTTAGTGGAATTGGACATCTCTGGTAGGAATCAATTTCAGAACCAATGCTATCATTCCAGGTTTTCACATCTGTATGAAAAATAGATGTCACGTTGTGTAGGCCAGTGAAGGTACTGAAAATACAGGGATACTTCTTATGGAGAAAATAATGTGTGATATTTGAGAGACTTATTTCTCACTTAAACTAAACTCATGTCTATATTTTCATTAGAATATCACTTCTAACTGCAGTGTAATCCTGCCTGATTTGTCTGAAGATCCTGCAATATTTTTATCTATGTTATAAACATGTTACTCAAGAGCTATTATTTCAATTAGTAATTTTAGGAACAGCTAGCTAGATTGTCTTTTTTCTGCCAATATAAACTTGGAGGTATTCCACTCTTGTCTGCATCATCTTCACATTTACACAATGTATATAGAGGATTAAGCATTTGCCCTCCAGTCTATGTTAAAGTTTAACTGCAAATTCATATTTTTTTAAATTTTCTTTTATTTTCATATTATTGTGTACTACCCCAGAATAATTTTAAACTACAAAATTATGTGAATTGTGTTGAAATGAGCAAAAGAGGGGATATGTACATGACACCCTCTGGCTGAAAGAGAAGATGGGCTCGATGGCCTCCTGTGTGCACAAAGGAAATTGGTTAGGAATCACCTGATATTTTTTACTGTGGTCAGTGTGGTGACAAGAGCATAGGATTGAAATGAGTGTGAAAGAAGGGGAGTAATGAACAGAAGTAGTTTCATCTTGTTGACAAGGTAGCATTTCGGGGGCAGTGTGCAATGCTTTTGGTGCTCAGGTAGAGCAGGTGTGTTTACCTGTGGAATTTGTTACCTCTGTGGTACTCGCTCAGCTAAAAAAATTTGGACTTTGTTCAATTAACTCCAAAAGGACAGGCCTCTGAGTCTGTGGAGGGCTCACTGTAGGATTCATGGAATCTTACAAATTTCTATTTTCTTTGAGTCAGTTTTGTGCCACTTTACCCTAGTGGGGACTGTTCACCTGCTTGCAATCAGGGATGTTCTAAGTGTCTGCAGGATCAGAGCATTTGATCAGAGCACTTTGGGACACTGCCCTGTGCTCAGGGCAGGCGGGGTCAGGCATAAGTGCATTGAAGTTTTTAGCATGATGTAAATAACCAAGACAAATGTAAGGCTCTGTAAACATCATCCATTTTCACAACATAAAAAATTGTAAATGGGCTTTCCTTTGAATTTTACAAGTACCTGCTGAAATCGTGTAACAGCCCAGCACAAAAGCTGCAGGTTTTGAGATTTAAAAACGCGTGAGAACGGGGATTTTTGCTGAGACCATATTTCCAGTTTATGGGCTGCATTTCTAACCGGACTTGCACCTGTTACAACAAACAAGGGCCAAAGCCTCCCCCTCAGTGAGGGTTCTGCAGGTTCTCTCTGGTCATCTTGGGGGACATGCAGGTAGGAGCCTCGATTGGAAGGCCTGGAGCTCTCTCCCAGTGCCAGAGGCCTGTTCAGGATTGTCCCTGTCCCACCCTGTGGAGCTGTGGTGTGTGCAGCAGCCTGGCAGCAGGGGCGGTGCTGGGCTCAGATCACAGCCTCCCTGCAGTCAAAGCCATGCATCAAAGGAGGCTTTGTAAACAGATAATTAACTTCATGTTTAATTATATGTCCAAAAATTGTCTGAAAATTGATGTTCCAAAAATTAAAAATGAAAAACTAATTCAAAAATTTGAGCTGCTCTGACCATACTCATTAGGAAAATCCTCCAAAAGAATTATCTCTTCAATAAATAAACCTCCACTTCTATAAATAAGGAAGGCATATTTAGATTACAGTTCAACATGGAGGAGAAATTTGGCGAATCTAATGTTTTCAAATCAATTTGGTATGTGTTAGGAGAATAATGTCAGTGGAAAGGTTGCTTTTTATTTTTTTTTCTTTAAAAATGTAAAGGAGAAGGAAGAAAGTTGCCTTTGATAAACAGAAAGGCAGTGCTATAAATAGCTGGAGCAGCGATAAGGCAAAGAGCTTCTAAATAAATGAGGTGTGAAAGTTGGTTTTTTTTTAAACTCCCAATGAAAGTTGTGTATTCATCAGAACAGCTTTAAATTCTGTGAAACAGGACAACAATATATTTTACAGTTTTGAGCAGGGAAGCAGAGAGTCTTGCCATAACAGAATATGTACTACATCCCTGCAAAGAAGACAAATGACAATATCTAAAGTGATTTCACCTTGACCAAAGGAATTCTATAAGACAGAAGCAATTTTGATTTTGCCACAGCAAAAGAACATTGGAATCTGGAGTTTGATAAAACTGTTCTGTTGGCTGGGAAGTTTGCCTTTCAACTGTGTTTGATGTGATATTTCATTCATTTTGCCAAAATATTTTATGCCAAGTATTGCTATTAAATCTTCTATATTGCAGAGATTTTTGTCAACAGGCATACAAGGATTGGGTTTTAAGTGGAGTTAATCATTGAACTCGGAGAAGAGAAACAGTGGGGGAGTTCTTCACTTGTACAAACAAACCACCATGCAAGCTTCAGCCATTTCTGTAATTATTACCCTCTTTTCAGAATAGTGTAGGTAAAATATAAAATCTGGCTCTCTCTCTGATCTCTATTCATGTTTAAGTCTTGTAGAACCTATTAGAAGAAATGGATAATTAAAACAGAAAAAGCCATGTATTTGCTGCAGCTGCTGGTGTATTGAATCTTTTGAAGTCTGCTTTAAGAAATTATATCTAAACGCTTCTTTTGGAAGCCTGTTTTTTCTGACTCTTTCAATTCTTTGTAAATACTATATATCATTATAATGAGAGATTAAATGTTAATCCATTTTGCCTTTAAAAAACAAATTTTAAAAGGAAAAAGGATCCCCACAGAATAACGTAGTGCTCTGCCTTCTTCCCTGTCCCCTCCAGTGTGTCCGAAACAGTCACTTCTTTAACTAGTATTTTTAGTTGGTGTTTGTGGTTTCATTTTGCTATTTGATTTACATTGTAAATTTGGGCATCTCTTGAATGCAAAGGTAAATATATATTGCAAAGGTGTGGTTTAGTGTTTTTGCTGCTACTGTGCACTCAGGTGTATGCAGTCACTGAGTGTAGATTAGCCCCTTAATGGGACCTGCTAATAGTTGTAGGCCTTTGGCAAGTGATTCCTTCCCATGCTGGAGAGGAGAAGTAAGGGCATACCTGTACATGGGTAATACTGAGTAATGTTTAGCAGATATTGCTGTGGTATTACTGAAACTCTAACTTATAATTCTCAAAGCAAGATCTATGCTCCATCACCAAAAGCAGTGAGGTGTGGTAGTCAATTGTGGTTGGGACGTGGGAGAGAAAATCTGTGTCACAATCCAAGATAAGAAATAGATCACAGCCTGACAACAGGGCAGCTCTTGCTACCTAATGAAGCTATAGTTCCTAATGAGCTTGTCCTCCTGAACCATTGAGAATAATGGATCTATGCAATTCTGGACTCCTTTCCCCATTTCACAGAGCCCAGGCCCAACTGGGAGGCTCTATGACATTTAAGGATGACTGCCATTTGCCATTGCTGACGCTTCAGTTAAAATGATTTGTCCTTGTGTTTCTTATTTTCCATAGTAATCACTGCCATAACTCTGTGTCCAGTGGCGTTTGACTGTGAAAGTGACACCCACACTAAGGAATATGCCTAGAAAAGGAGCAGACAACATGGAAAAGTGTTGCTAAAGTAACATCATCCTTGATGGGTTTGTAGCACTCTGTCCCAAGCAGGGATAAAAACTTGCAACGCAGACCAAAAAGTCAACATGCTCAGGGTCTGCTGCAGGCCATCCTGATCTGGATTTGGAATAAGGTGTTAGGTAGTGGTTCTGTCTTCCTTGACATCTGTCTGATCAAGAGGACCATGGAGGGCTGAAGTGCAAGGTGGAATCCCAGATATTATTTAGGAACTGGTGGCAGGTTACAGCAAAGCACGCTGATATTCATTGCCTTTCTTTGGGTATGGTAATGGTTCCTTAATAAAACTGGCTTGGCAGTGCAACACAAAAATCCCAGTATGGATGCCACAAGTATTCTTTCCAGATGATGAGAGTTTTACAGGATCTACTCTAATCTGACCTGGCAGCACCCAGAAATATTAGTTTTCCCTACTACTCATTTTGGCTGCTGCTGTTCCTGTTACCTCTGTAAACCAACGTCTAAACCAAACAGACCCTGCACCAGTAAACTCTCTGTGTGGCCACGGAGGACAGTCAGGCAAAGAATAATCCAAGTAAGATATTGTTTAAAAAATTCCTGTGCCACTTGGGCAGCTCCCTGGAGATGACAGAAGAGACTTAACAGTGACTCTTCCAAAAAAATACAATTCCGTTTCGTATTATTTTGAGGAAGGTGATGTGACTACCTTAAACTTTGGGAGTGTGTGTAAGAGTATAAATAACAGCTCTCTGAGCTGTTTTACTCCTTTTAAAAGTCGTATTAATCACAAAGATTTCTGTAAAAAAATCCTTCCAGCAGAGAAACGTCTGTTGCAAGTACTTAAAAATAGATCCCTGCACCGAAATTTTCAAATTAGAAATTTTATTTCTGGCATGCTTTTTTTCCTTCTTTTTCCTGAGGAAACTGATTAATTAGACTCTCTGCTAACCTGTTTCTGGTGTGGGGGTAGTGCATGGTGTGGAAAGGTGGTTCTTCCAATGCAGTGGATGACTCCAGGAGATGGAGCTGAAGAGCAGCAAGATAAAGACCCCAACTCGTCAGCCCACCCACAGACAGGAGCTGTGCCTTGTTCGAGCCCTGGGGCTTTAGTTTAAATTCAAAGAGTATTTCTTTTGAGGGAGCTACCCATGGACCCCTGCATCCTATCTCTTTGTTGTGCACAGAACGACTGCTTGTGTGGCCTGTGTTAGAGTAAAGCCTGTGTATTTTTAAAATAAAGGGTAAACACAGTCCGGTTTATTACTCAGTCCAACAAGCATCTGTTTTGGGGACAGTACAAGTGCAGAAATAAGGAAGAGGAGGCTGAAAATATCTGGTCATTTTATACCCAGGGACACTTTTTTTCAGGGACATGGTGGGGTCTTCACTTACTTTAGCCCAGCTTCAGAGAATACTGGGGTACAGGGACACATCACGAAGCCAAGGCTTCTTCAGCTGTCACTGCTGTGGCAAGAGACACTTGTGAGTGTAAATCCCTGGATTCAAATCTTGAGAAGCCCAAACAATCCAGGAGTGACCAGATCTTGCACCCTTGTGAGTCCCCAGAAATCAAGGCTTCAGTCTGTCACAAAGACCTGTTACTGATATTTCATTTTTGCCTGTATCATAACATTCAGATGTCCAGCAGATACAGCAGTGCCATGCTGGCATAGATAGGTAAGGAATATTTTTCTGAACAGAAGTGGAAACAGCTGCTCTGTAATGGTTCTGTGTTACCTTGAAACATGAGCAGAGAAAATGCAATGTGTCCCTTGCCTATAAAGTCCCTCTGAGGCCTTAATTTTGTGCACATCAAAAGGTTTTACTCTCCAAAATTACTCCTCAGTTAAAAAGAGAAAAGATGCCCTTTGCTACTTTTGCCTAGAGCCCGATATCTTCTGACATTCCATAGCAGCTGTGGCAATGCTCTGCTTAATGCAAAGAACATCTGGGCTGCCTGCAATTCTGGGAGAGAAGTGTCAAAAGTGTCATAGACATCCTTGAGCAAAGAAGGATCTTCACTTTTATTACACAGAAGTGTCAAAAACAGCATTATTTAACATCAGGTTGCAATTTGGTGCGCAGAATATAAGTCTGAATAGATGTGACAAAATCCCTTCTAGGAAATTGCTACTTAGTGTTATTTTTTCATAGTTTCAAATTAGCATTTAAAGGAAAAGCACAAACGGGGAGCCTGGAGGTAATCCTGACAATGAAAGATCCCAGCATTCTTTTTTTGTGCTTACTTCACAACCTCATTGCTGTCCGCTGAGTGACTGAGATTGATTAAATCATTGTCATCATCAGTGAAATGCACTGCATTGATCCAGCCTCACTCACAAAGCCAGCCTATGTGACACAGCTAATTTGACATAATTGAAAGTTCCAGCTCCAGAAGGTCACTGAGCTGGACTCAGGACACTAGTTATCATTTTGTCCTTGGAACAGGGTCAACTCTCCTGATAAAATAAGATGGCTTTTTGTCACACTATTAATTGTTTTTCCATGGTTGGTATAGGATAAACACAGGCTTTCGTATTTTGATTGAATTTTTTATGGTGGACAGAAGATAATTATCACCTCTTTATGCTAAATATTTTTTTAAAGTCTGATTAGACCAAAACATAGGATTGAGCTCTTGTTTCTTACTCAAGTACAATTCTACTAAGAAAAGCTTTAGATCAGGACAGCAAATTTCTTTCGATAAGGATGGTAGTATGATACGCATCATGAAGTATTTAATTTACAAAGGAAAATATGGCATTAGTTAAAAGTTTGTTGGAACAGTGTTGAAGGCGATGTTCCTCTCTTCTGTTACCACATCCAGCTTTCCCAACTTCCCCTCTTTTTCCATTTTCTGCTGTTCCCTTCTGGAACTTGAGTGCTGTGTTTGAGATCTTGGGCTGAGCCAAGTTTGAGACCGTGAGTTGAGTAAACTCAAAGGTCACACACAGTCACAGAACAGAGGAGTCCCAAAAAGCCATGCAGACAGGCATCAAGGCTGGGTTGGCAACTTTAAAGTACTGTCAAGTGTTTCAGCTGAAACTCCTCTGAACAGGGTCCAAATTCCTGATGAAAGGTTGTGCCTTAAGAAAAATGGCCATCAGGCCATTTCCTTCGTGCTTCAAGATGGACAACAAAATCCCACACCACTTTCAAAGATGTGTGGTTTATGTAAGCAGTGCAGTATGAATATGCTTGTGTCAAAATTCTTTTTCATAAAGGGAAGCAAACACTGAAGTGTTTGGAAAAATTGTTTCTTTATGCTGTACAGAATCAGTGGGCAAAGCTAGGAGTTTAAGTAGGTCTTACAAGCTGTGTAATTGCTTTGTTGGCCTTTTGCTCAGAGTTAAATTAGCAGCGTATCTTTTATTTCTTTCCCTGTGTTTGCTGTTAAAAAGTCAGCATATCCCAATAGCTCCCATTGCTTCCCATTCCAAATGCAGGTCAAAATGCCAGCTTTCTAATGGTGAATGTCATGTATAATTTATCATGGAAAAAAGTACTTGATAAAATCTCTGCAATAGTTTCTTCTTGCTTTGTTATTCATATAAGGGTTTTCTGTGTTTTGGGGTTTGTTGGTTCCTTGGGTTTTTGGTAGGGTTTGGGCTTTTTTTGGAAGTGTGCCTTCTATCATCTATAAAGCAAGCAAAAAAGGAAAAGCACCAAAAGGAAAAGCTAATGTAAAGGTAAATAAGGGGAAGGACAGCTGTGGCACACTTGTAGGACAGTAGCTTGACACAACCTTTTTGTAAAGGAGTAGTATTCCTTAATTTCTGAGTGACTTGTGGGGAAGGGTTTTCACAAAGCAAGCAACACAAAATTGATAGGAGCTTGGCAATACAATGTCTTGAATTACTAGGAACAAACCAGTGAGTTAAGATAGCTGGCTTATAGAAAGACATATGAAAAGCAAATAAATCTTTCTATAAAGATTTTTCAAAAAGCCTAATGTTTCAACATACTCATAGAAATAGGAGGTAGGTCTATAATACGTAACTCTCTTCAAAAATAAAGGTCTAATACAGGCCAAAGGGAAACGACAAGCCATAATGTAATTGTTCTATCTTTTGTAAGTCTTTCAAAAGTTTCATCTGAGTAGCTTTTAAAACATAACTTGCAATCGACAAATCCCACTGGGCTCCTATTTATAGTATCCTAATTTTCAAAGAAAGCAAATCAGGCAACTGTTTTTAACATGAATAATATTGCTCCCAGCACTCTGCCTCCAGCCCACACATTGTGTTTTTTGGCACGATCATGGCAATTAAAAAAAATAAACAGCTCTTTTTAATATTTTTTATACATAAGCTATTACAGTCAGCGCTGACACAGCTGGCAGAGAAACTCAGTGAAAGGTAAACATTCTGCTCAAAATGTAATCCAACATATTGTTGCGTTTAGTTGTTAAAATGTAATTTTCGTGAAAGACTATTTTAAAAGTAAGTTTAATTTTTTTATTTTTTACAGAATTTCTAGTATTTTGATATCTGATTACAAAAAAATCATAACCTTTTAAAGCAATGGCACTTGTGACACTGGATATTTCAGTCAACAACTTATTGGATTTTTAAAAATATTCTTAACAAAAATCAGGAATGAAAATTAGGGGTGTGATGCTTTATCCTTCAGCAGAATGTAATAGTCTGTGCTAGTAAAATCAATTTCTTTTAATAGAATTCTGTCAAAAGCAGGAAGTTCAGTAATAAATGTCTTCAACTGTTAAAAGGGAAGAAAACTTCCAGTAGAATTAAGATTAGTTTGTGACTTGCTTTTTGTTGCTTGACCTAATTACTACGAGCACGTATGCAGTGAGATATGGGATGATAAGTATTTCACTAGAAAAAACACATGAAGGTAAGGGACATAGGTAAATAATTATCTGTCACGCATGTCCAGAAGTTCTAAAGGTACTTTTATTTTTAAAAAACATGACTTTGTGTGGTGGCTTACGATTAAGATGCTGTACTTCCAGCATTTTACTCCCTGTTGGAGACAAATGCAGAGGCAGCCAAGCAGAGCTGGGTGCATGCAGGGTTCTGGTGCTCTTTATAAGGCTCGGGAGGTTTCTTAGCAAGAGCTGGGTGGTGCCTGTGTGCTGCAAACCCCACCTCTGCTCCAAACCGTGCCCTGGTGTTCACGGGACAGCTCAGTGGGAAGGGTGTGCAAGCAAACAAATGCAGAAAGCACCCAGTGGAACTGTTGAGGAAGCTTGTGGGCATATTATAGCTACATATGCTCCATGTTGTGTGGCAGGTCAGCAGGAATTGAGAGTCCTGGTTGACATTTGCTCACCTGATGTGTAAGAATGTGAGATGTGCTGGTTTGTGCTGCCTGGACAATGGAAGTGTCCACCATAACTTGTGTCCCTATCAGCTTGCCTTTAATTATGTTTAAAAGGAATTTCTTTAAAGATCCACCTTTTCCTTTCACTGATTACCGGTATATCCTTGGAATCAGGGTCTTCCAACTCCCAGTTGCTTCTCCTTTTCTCAGACTGAATTATAAAAATAGCAGGTATGCTGCAAAAATAGGTTTCTGCCCTTTTATAATCCAGTAAATTGCCCTCTGGCTGCAAAGTTGGAATATATGGATTTAAGTTTGTAAGAGCAACTGAACATTCATTTTCAATGTGTATAACATGAGATGAAGAGAAACATTTAAAGTTTAGAGCAACCTTCAGTAGAGAAGAAAATTATTTGGTGACTCCTATTGTTGATTTGGAATGTGTTTCAGATGTTAGGTGTGGACTTCATGTCACCCTCGGGGCAGTTAATAACAGCTAAAGGAGCATTATCTGCTGAAGTCAGTGGAGTGTGAATCCAGAGGCGTTGTTGTCTTCGTCTTGTCACAAAAGAAATTCAAAATAATTGTGCAGAAGGAGTGCAACAGAAGCATTCTGTGGTCTGGTTCTCCAGTCATTCTGATCTGTTACACCAGCAAATTTGTGGCCAGGACAATTGTGAACTAAAGTTGTGCTCTCTGACTAGGACAAGTACAATGCAAAAGATTTTAATTACATAGAAATTTCTTTGCAGTGAAGATACAATTAAAAGAAGAAGAAAACCTTTAGGCAAGTGGTAATCCTGGAATTGTTGTGTAACTAGACTTTCAACAACTGTGCTCTCTCTCTTCATGGAGATGATCATACCTGGCATTGTATCATGAAAAAAAACCCAAAAGATTAGAAGAGTGATGTATTTATTTCACATGAAGACTCAGTTGCCCTGATCTGATTCTCACCTAAGAAAAGAGGGGAACTTTTTCCAATGCAACCTAAGGTTTCAGTACAACCTAAACTGTTAGATTATGAGTATTTGGGGGCATCCCACATCAAGTTTTCTATTGATTCCTTAATCTGAATAGATATGCCCCACACAGCTGTCCCAATGGGCATGTTGGTGGATTTGGGAAGAGTCATATGCTCCTGACTGGGGCCAGGCTCTTGATGTTCTTACTGAGTTTCAGAGCAAACTCCTTCTCAAATGCAAACCCCAAACAAATGATGACTAAATGATGTGAACTATGTTGTATCAGTCTGTTGTGCTACAGCCCCTGCAGGACCTGGACAAATGAAAGTTTCACATGCCCCTATCTGCTGTTGGCAGTACATTTGGTTCAGGCTTTCAGAGCCATTGAAACATGTTTGTCTGCTCTCTGCTGGTGTTCTTAAAAGCCCACACAGGCCACAGGGAAAGGTCATCTATGGTGGGAACAGTCCTGATGGGCAGATCAGCTGTACCTCCTCCTTGATACTTCCTGCTGAGCAAGGTGGAGCTCCCTGTAGGGCTGCCCATGATGGACAGCAGGCTGTGCTTTTCAAGTCTAGCCCAAAGTCAACAGGAAAGGAAGTCCTATGCAATGAAAAAAATTAAGTCTTCTTTAATATACAGCAGTGTGATGATTTTTGTTATTATTATTATGGACTCTGAATTAGACCCGTGTGAAATGAAGTTGTAGATGTTAAATGCAAAAATATCTGAGATGACGTTACATCCATTTGATACAAAAGGGGTGGCAGGGTAACAAAAGAGAGAAAATGAAGGAGACTGATGTTTGTTTAATAGAAAAAGGCAGCATATACAGGGGAAAAATTATAATCCTAAGGTTTTTTTAAGACTATTACAAAGAATAGAGAATAAAAATAGGGAAAGCTGGAAAAAGCAATAAAGTCTATAAACATTAATTCATAACCTGTTTTTTTGAAGTATATGACATTTTTTTTTCCACAAACTCACTAATAGGGTTCTAAATATGAGTGAGAATAGCAAATTGCTTTTTCCATCTCTGGGATCTATAGTTTCACCTCTACAGTTGAATAAAAACATTAACCAAGAGGCAGATACTTATTTCTTTTGTTTATGCTCAGCCTCAGGAATTTTTCAGCTGAAATCAATAATTAAAATGTTTATTAGCCATGGTAAGTGTTATAAATGAAACTTTGTTAACCACAGATTATCTTGGATAATGGAGATATTTATGTCCAGATTTTTTAACCAAGTAACAGAATTTGAGAGGAGAGACAATGTATAACTTCATATTTACTCTGTAGATACTGTATTCACTGAGGAGATTCAAACACTTTGGTATCTTTTCATTTTCTTTACACAACAGAAAGCAGTGGTTGGTTCTTAAGAAACAGATTCACATGGGGTTTATTTCAAGTGTTAAAGAAAGCATGGAGTTTAACATAACAGTTTCTAAAAGATAACAGAATAAATGGTTTTAGAAAGTAGAACTCCTGATGCATCCAGAATACATCTCCAATTAATAAAAAACGCTTAGAATACCTACTTGAGAGGACATATGTAGTTTTATGTGTGCATATTGAGCGAGACAATTTGAGTGTATATTTGAAAAGAGAAAATGAGAGTTTGAGTACATGCTTTGAACAGAAGAGGGATCATGTGCCCGTACACAGTACTCTGCTGTAGAGGGACAGAGGTTCAATAGACCCACACTTCTGTTCCTACTCTTCCCATGGCACTCTGGGCAGGAATAGTTTGATTGATAAGGAATGAAAACATGGTTCATGATTGTTAGGCTCTTGGGATTGTAACACTGAGTACAGTGAAGTAAGCCTAGAGCTTTTGGAAGCTGGAACAGCTTTTTTTAAATATCCACAGAAATATTAGTCTGATGGGATTTTTTTTTTTCAAATTTCCCTTAAGAATTCCATGATATCAGTTATTTTCCTCTTTCTGATTTCTCTGGGTGTCTGTAGCTCTGAAGTGGAGCTGCAGATCCAGCTGGCAAGGTGCTGGCATGGGAGTGCCACTGCTCCAGAAGCTACTGCTGTCCTTTGCTTTCAGCAGCAGTTGCTTGGTGAGAGCCAGTCAAACTCTGCTGGGCTTTTCCTCCCAACCACAGAACCTAATCTGTGAAGCAAAATAGTTCAAAATGCTATGTTGCCCAGTTCCTCTTCTCCTTACACCAGTGGTACTAGCTTGAAGTACTTCGTCCTCACAGGCATCTCTATTTTTCACTCCATAGCTTTTCTAGTAAAATGCTGTAGTTTAATGAACATGTGAAGTGCTTTTCTTTTCTGAATATCTCCTTGAAGAAATGTCTGCTGTGATACCACAAGAAGTCACTTACACACAGAGGTAGCCAGGGTTCTGTGATAGCTAAAATCAAAGGTGGAGATTTTTGTTAAAACCTTTCAGATTATTTTGGAATCACTAAACTGTGAAATAGCTATTTTGTTAGCTTAGAAGTTTTTCTACATGTAACATTTATTCCTCTTCATCATTCCTTGTGTTTGCTTCTCATAGCTATTTGTTGCATCTTGCTTCAGATGAAAGTGCAGACTCTGAATAAGCCTCAAATCTTCTTGCTCACTGACCTAGCACAGTGAAGGCAATGCAACATCCACATCACTGCAAATAGTAATCAGCCCCCTCAAAGAAGGCATAGATAAGCAACACCCTTCTCAGTGTGAACAGTCACCAGGCATAGGTGTGGTTCATACTGTTGTCCAGCATATATCTTAGGAATCATATTCTGTCGACTGTACTTTTAATATGCATTTCTTAGAATAAAGCTATTATCCTGTAAACCAAATTAATGTGTCCACATTTTAAAAGGAAATTATTTATTTGGATTTAAACACTCTGTTTTGTGTTTCCAAGAGTGGAGAAAATTGAGTCTAATAGGAAACCCATTATTATGTATCTGGTGTAATAAGCACTAACAAATTTCTAAAGGCTATCCAGAAGTTGCTGCTATGTACCCTCCATTTTGTTCTCATTTATGGCACTGATAGTACAAACAAAGTCCTTACAACTCCATGAGTGGGCTTCCTCTGAGTTGTGATCAGAGCTGGCCTTTTGTTTGTATTGATACTAACCTGTCAAAGTTTCTCGCTGACAAGGGGCTCCTCCAAGTTTTGTGAAGGACTGGAGGACTGGAAGTCCACTGTACTTCTGCAGTCCAAGGCACTCTGTAGTCATGGAAGAACAAGGTTATGATTTTTGTGTGTTTGTCATTTAGTTGCCAAAACATTTATCCACAATGAAGAAAAAATATTCATACTGTATGGAGGCTATGGGATGAGTGTCATTTAAAATACTTATCCCCTCTTTTTATCTCAGCTGTAAAGAACAGAGTTAGGGTAGCAAAGGGAAGTGCAAGGCTGGTGGACTCAGCTGTATTTTCAGAATACTGGATATATTGCATGCAGCCTGGCATACAAGCAAAAACAAACAGAG
The DNA here is from genome assembly GCF_003945595.2 of Pipra filicauda. Classification (NCBI taxonomy): domain Eukaryota; kingdom Metazoa; phylum Chordata; class Aves; order Passeriformes; family Pipridae; genus Pipra; species Pipra filicauda. Next base: position 2,108,312 of record NW_024104976.1, on the reverse strand, counting down.
AAAAGCAGACACTCTAACTATAATTAATAATTCTCAGCTAAAGGAAAAAAGCATGTCTACAAGATAGGAAGGATACTGAACTCCTGCTCTGCCAGATGGGAAAAAAGATGAGTTTTGAATCTGCCATGGCTTTCCACATTTGGCTTGAAAAGTGCAAAGCTGTGTGAAGCAGCTAGTTTGCCTGTGCCTTCCCAAGCCAGTCTCTTTTGACCCTGCTCAAAAAGGAAATAATTTATTTAAATGAGAATAAGCAAATAGGACCTCAAAAATATGGTCAACCGCCCCTATATGTTAGTCTAACTATATAATAAATATCAGAGGAACTCATTAGGAAAGAAAGTTTTAAGAGGTTTTTTTTCTGCCTTGGTACAAACCCTGAGTGAGAGAAGGTTAATCCTTAACATGGATGCCTAGTCTTGAGATACTATGGTAGGAAGTAGCTCCTTCCAGCCTAATTTAATCTAGATTAGCCCACAGGGACCTCTGTGCCCACAGAGCTGAACATTTCTCATCCAGCACAACTCAGTAGAGGGGGAAGTATTCCACACAGGGCACTGGTCGGGGCTGGGACTTTTCAGTACTACAGTAATACAAATAATCCATTATATTTGGAGGCTTTGAAAGAGGAATGCTTGACTGTATGGAGCAAGTAATGGTGTTTGATGTACCTCCAAGGTGGCAGTCAGTGGGTGAGCCTTGCAAAACTCAGCTGCTTCTCTCAGCAAGTTTCCGCCTTGTAAACAGTGCCTTTGTTTTCTGTCTATGTGGGCTCTGATGCCTTAGGTTCCCTTTGATGTATGAATGAATCCGGTGCTTCACAACAAAACTCAAACTAGACCTGGAAAAGCACAGAGGGAGAGAAGAAAGAAGGGAAAGGGAAAAATAGTTTTAAATATCCACATTACTAAAGCTGGTGAAATGATGTGTGTACTGACAGGATGATTGTGTATTTGCTCTTTGTGGCCATTTGGGGCAGTTGAGGCTTGTGGATGTACTTGAGGTTGCATGAGTGGTTTTCTGTTTGCTGGCACCTATGTGTATGTAAGGAGTTCAGAGACAGAATTTGTTTACTCAAAGCATCTGTCAAATCACTTAATGCAGCAACTAATTCAGGTGAAAAGAGTAACCTGGTCTTGGACAAACTGCAAGCAGACAAATGGGCCAAAAACCAGGCTGCTGTGGCTTGTGTATGGGAGAAACAACCTGTCCTCTCTCGATGGGGCAGAAGGATGCTTCTTTCTTTGCACCTGTTCGTCCCATGGCTCTTGATCTCTAAGGATCATTTAACTGTCTGGTTATTCCATACAGAAATGGAAAAGAGGGGATTTGCCCTGTCTTGCTATTGCATGTCTGTCTGTGTGAGGGAGATGAGGCTCTTCCCCATGTTCAGAGTCTGCCACACAGGACAGCATGCAGGACAAGCTGACCTTCTCCTTTACATCTCAGAGCTATGAAACAGAGCCCAGCTACACTGGCCCTCAGTTTGTCTAATACAGTTGTGTACTATAAATGGATCAGCCAGTTGTGACTGGAACCACAATCCTCAAAAAACCTTTCGACAAATCTGGTTTGAGTTTCAAGTTGCAGTGAAATATGAGACGAGGTGGGTTTTATATGGTTTCAGGTTTTGTTGAAAACCTTTCAACTAGTCCTAGTCAGTAGCTGTTGCTTTTTCAGTTCCCTCCTTCTAACATGTCTGTGGTATTTCTAGTTGAATGTACCTCAGAATAAGCACAGTTAGGAGAAGGGGTAGAAATACAGCCCCTAAATTTGACTCAACTCAGAGGGAACTGAGAAAGAGTGAGGAGGATGCCCTTTCCTTATTAAATTCCTCTTTTGGTCTAGTGGAACTTTACCAAAACTTCATTTTTGTACGGAGATTTTTGGACTGCTTAGCTAGCTGTGATAATAGCACTATAGATCACCTCCTAACTGGCTGGGGCAAGTGGAAAAGGAGCCCTGCAGACTCTGTTTGGCAGGTGGACAGGAGACCTGGAGAAGCAGTCAGATTCCCAGCTGGCTCATGGCGCTCACAGCCGGGAAAGCAGTCTGCATGCTGCCTGCCACGGAGCTGGGAGGCGAGGAGGGGCTCGGCTTCCCAGCTGGCAAGGGGAGCACAGGCCTGGAGAAGTGGGCTGCTTTCTGTTTGGCTTCGCAGGTTGAGCGAGAGGCCAAGAAATGAGGTTCAGTTCCCATTAGCCTGTCTGGTTCTTGATTTGCTTCCTTTAGTTAAAAGAGGCAGAGAATACTGATGATGTTTTGCCAGGCACAGGATTGAAGCTGAGTGGCATGGAAGAATAGAGACTTAAATAAGCACAGCTCGCTGTCTCCACTTGCTTTTGTCAGTCCGTGTAACAACCTTGCTGCCAGCAACCTTCCTTGCAAAACAGAGGAAAAACCCGGGGTCACTGGGAGGTGATTGTGCAGTTCTACGTGTGGTACTTAAGGTTGTTTTAAATTATTACAGAACCATTTATATTGTTAACCTAAACAGTGTATTGATGGTTTAAATATTTAGGAAAAGATTAGTATTTAGTGATTCCTTCCCAGGTATATTGGAAAATATATTTAATAGTTCATCTGTTAAAAGGTTGTTTAAATACATCATGAGTATTTTACATGCAGACAATTGAAGTTTCATCTCCTCTGAAAACATATTTTTAGTATATTAGTTCTTTTTAATATACAGTACTTAGGAGAAAGACAACAATAGATCTTCTGTTGATATGTGGCTAGCACCATTGTAAAACCTGATTTTTAATTTTTTCCCCTCATTGCCTTTAGTTATTCCTTTGGAATTTGTGATCTGTTTTTTAAAAATCAGTGCTGATTTCTGTGCCAGTCTTCACTGGAGTTTGTAATAACATACTGTAATTTAGGCAGCTCTGTGAGGTCCCATGTGTAAAGTTATCTGTGTAGCGCCTGCATGATCAGAATCCAAGGCAGCCCCATTTTCACTGAGTGCAAGATATTAACATTTTAAAATTACTTCAGATCCACAATTCAGTCGAAGCCAGCAGAACCTGGACTTCAGGGCTCCCTGCACTGCAGGTAGTAGCACATCTGTTCCCTCACTTGTAACATAGTGCTAATAGCCAGGGCTCTGGCAGCACATACTTCAGCTGAGAAGCACCCAAAGCCTTTGGACGGTATGAGCAGCCTGGGCTGAAGTCTGAGCTGGTACAGCTTCCCCTCTTGGTGGACGAGTTGGACAGTGAGTATCATCCAGTGCATTCACAGGCGCAGCTTTGCATATGCACCTGGTGCAGCGTAGAGACAGCATGAGTTGCTTTGGAGTTTTTACTACAGATTTTGCTTGTAACATCCGTACCTGTACATAGCCAGTGCTCTTTTTTTATTTGAATGCCCTCTATAGTCAGCATACTTTGAAACTCGTCTCCCACTCTCCTCACATCACAGCCAAATCCAGAGCCATGAATTACCTCACAGATACAGTGACTTAGTGGGGCATTCCTAGTCTATCAGCACATCTTGAGAATTGTGTGTAACTAAGGATGTCTCCAGGGTGCAACACAGGGTTCCATGGAAGTGTGCTAGGGTACACAGATAACTTTACACATGGGACTTCGCAGTTCAGGTACTGCAAGCAGTATGACCAGCTTTCTCTGGCAGTCCCTCTGGATTCATTATTTCATGTTGTTACTAATCTGTGGGTCCTGAGTGGGCTACCAGGCCCTCATCTTGGGGGATGGATCACTGGTGAGAAGCTCTGAATCTGTTCATCAAACCCTAGTGTCTTGAAGCAGTTTATCAAGGAAAGCTGCTCAACCAGGTAGTACCTTCTGAGCTATGGAGGGGTATTGCAGAGTGCTCCAAACATAGCACTGTACTTGGCTAAGCAGAAACAACAGAAGGGTAATGTACTCATGACTAAGTTATGAGTAGAAGGCCCAGTAATGAGGGTAAGCTACACTCCAAAACAGGCACTCTCGAGCCTTCACTGACCCTCATCAGTGTGTTTTTATTGAAACACTCAACATCCATGAGGTACACAAGCAACCTGCACTTTGAAAGCACTTGAAAACCTTTTTTCAGGAAGTCAGCTCCAATGACATTAGAGGAGAGAAGAATGCATTACCCTGCGTTCACTCCACTGGGAACCAGTGTCCTTGCAACACAAACACAGAGCAAGAGATTCCAGGGGAATTTATTCACCAGGTTCACGCCTTGTACCCCAAGCTGGACTCCCCCATTCCCTTGGGGAAAATGGGTTTGTAAAGCTCAGCACATTCTCAGTGCTGAGAGAAGCTCAGCACATTCTCAGTGCACAGCTCACTCGCATAAGGAAACATGTATTTGACCTGTCTTTACTGTCACAAAATTCCACTTTTTCCATAATCACTTTTAATCATAGTACTTGTAAGTTGCTTCATTTTACTTTTTTTAATAACAGTTGATTGCCACGTTATATAGGCAATAACCTATAAACTGGAATTGCTTTGCACTCATAAAGGCTTAAAATAGCAAGTCTAATTTGTTTATTAAAAAGTGATAAAAAAAAGACAATGCCCCATGCTGAGACTTTGTAAACCACCTTTCATTCTGTAGTACATCTTTATGGCTGTGTTATAAACCCCTCGCAAATGGGTTTTGTAGTAAAAGTGCTGACACAACTTTAACTATAGAATCTTGAACAGCAGCAATGCAATAAAAGATCAAACTGTAATGCTACAGTAAAAAGAAAGAATCATGATATGCAAAAAAAAAAAGTTTGTAGGAGTAATGGAACCTGATACTAAGATACTAAATATGGACAAAAGAAATAATCTGCCAAGGTTTTAAACCAGTCCTTGGAACATTTATGATTTGAGTTTTGGGCTGTTGGTATGTATTCATTGGGTCCAGAGAACTGCTAAAGCTCAGCTCACTCTAGTGGGCTTCTGTTGCCCCATTCTGGCATGGACCGTGCATGAACAGCAGTGGGTTTGCACTGAGGAATCAGTAAACTGGTGACCTGAGAGAATTGTGCTTCTGGAAGGGGTCTTTAGTGAAACAAGTCAGGTGTAAGATGTTCCTGCAGCAACACAAGCTGGTTGCTGTCCATCCGTGTTCTCGACAGCAGCTAAACCAGCGTCCAAGTCAATAGCAGTTGTTTGTGTTATAAGAGAATCCTTCTGGGGTACCATATGCCAAACAAATTTTTACTATTGCTTCTTCTTTGTTATATTAAAGGTCTGTGAATTAGTGAGATTGATGAGGAAAATGATGAGTTTAGCCAAAGAAAGTTACATAGTAACTGTGCATTGTAATGGAAATGGCTGGGGGGCACCTTTGGAAGGGTTCTGACTATGTCAAGTCACTTTGTTGTTGTTCAGCTTGGATGTACCTGTAACATAGTTTACCTCACGCAACTGAAAATCAATTTGTTCTCTCAATTCTAAGCTACCTCTCAAATTAAGCCCTATAAAACATTTCAAATAGAACAAAGAAAGCTGGCTGATATAATATTTCATCTTCTGAAATAAGGGTTTGTCAAAGCCAGTCACATTACATGTGGCCAAGGAGAACACTACTCATTTGAAAGGCTATTGAGAATCTGAGAGCTCATAAGTTCAAGTCCATCTGCTGCAGACTTCATGCACTACTAGCTATTACAGTAGCTTGACAATAATCTCGGCATCATCTTTTATTCCAGTCACAAAGGGCTGTCAGAAACCAAATAGTAAGAATTACTATAAACAGCAATGATTCAGTCTCAATGGCAATGGCTCTCTATATCCTAGCAATGTAATCTACTGCTCTACCCTTAAATTGGATATAGCATATGAAGTCCGTCAGCCATGCAGAAAGTGAAAATGTATATTGTCAAGGCCTTTGCTGTCTGCAAAACTGCTGATGAAGAGTCACAAAAGGAGTTTTAAATGCCCTAGAAGAAATTCCAAGTAACATTAAAGTCACAAATAGCAAATTTGACAACTCCCTCTGGACTAAGAAAGTGCCTTCAAAAGTTTTATATTAGCTTCATGCATCATTGTTATAATTTATTAATGTACAGTTTTTAGTTTTTCAGACTGCATGGCTGGGGAATAGTAACTGTAACTTCTTTTTCATGATAAACAGCTGTTGAAAGATTTGCCAATATTCCCTCCTCTTATAATTCAAAAATGCATGCATTGCTTTTCATATTCCTGTTTCCCCAAAAGCATAATAAGATACTATATTTATGATTTAATCGATGAAACCTGTTCTCTGTAGATATTACTACACTGTTTAGTTTGCTAACGTGCATATTTGCACCTAATCTATTAAAAATCAAATATCATGGCTGCATTAGGGCATACACTGGGTAAAAGCCATCTTTAACACTTTGGCTCTTTCAGTATTCAGTAATTCTCTAGCAATTCCTATTCATCTTTGATTACAATCTCACAAGCTTGGGAGAAAGAAACAAAATTGATAGGCAGTAAAAATACAGAATTTTGAAAAGGTCACCTCCTAGCAGGATTAAAACTTTGAATCCACCTGCTCATTATAAGGAATGTACCAAACATGAAATGACATAACTGGAATCTGTTCTTCCAGCAGTGGTTGGTTTGTATGACTGCCAAATGCCATATACCATTCTAATGGCAGTCTGTGTGCAGAGGAATTTCTGCCCTGGCTGGGTATTGAATTTACCAACAGCTGATGCATGTGCTGTTCTAAGGAAGGACATTTTAGGTTGTCCAGCCTGTGTAGCTGCTGAAATTTGCCATGCAGGTCTGTTCCTCCCAGCTATAAGTGTCTGTCTTGATGTTGTGCATCTGAGTTTCTCCATGACACATATGGCACTATCTTCAGTGCCTGGAGGTGTATAGTGTGTGCGTGAACTTTTGTTCATCTCTGAGTAGCAAGACAACCAAAAGACCATGGTGTTTTTTCTATGAAATGTATTTTAATTATAGGATCCTTAATTTAACCATACAACAAACTCAGTTCTGGAGATATTTGCTACGTTTCTTCAAAAGGAAAGTGTTTCTCAGTTAGAGGCCTGACTGAAGTACTTTAGATGTTCATTAAATGAAATTATCTTCTTAATATTTATTATTGTCAAATTTTTCATTCGATCTTAAGCAACTCTCGGGGTAGATTCAGGCAAGGGGAAAATCTACAGTTTTCTATTAAATTCCAACCAGAGTATTGCAAAGGTGAGATAGTGCATGTGACAGACTATTCCCACTAAACTCAATGACAAATTCTTGATTTTTTTTTTCATCTTTTGTGTACCAGTTATTATGAACAATCTGGTTTTTGGTAATAGTTATTTGAAATCCTTATCTCTGTTCCTGAAATAGAGTACTGTAACTGGCAATAGTTGATCCATGGTACAGTGTGATTTAGTTACTGATACAGAAATGTAACACTTTTCTGCTTCCTTGCATCACTGCACATAACACTTTCTGCTTCCTCTTGTGCCTCCCTCAAGAATGGATTCCTGTTGTATTCTTGCAACCCTTTACTTGTGTAAGGAAATTCAGGAGACAGCCCTGAGGATTCTGCATTACAAACACTGTTGTTTGTATACAAGCTCACATTGCCTTTAAAGGTGGAGTGAGATTCAACTGTATCAGAGAAGTGCTAGAGAAGAGGGCTTCAAAAGATAATTGAAGGAGAAATCGAGTCACTGCATAAGGAAATATGTAGTGGGATTGTCTGTAAAATATGGAGAGAGTGACAGATATTTTCCATTATTTATGGTCTTGTTTTTAAATACTTTTCATTTCATGACATCATTACAAAAAATGAAAGGGTGGAACAACCTCCAGTTTTTAGGCTTTGACACTAAGTTGTTGTTCTGTAAAAGCAGTTAACTAATATTCCTATCCCCTGGCCGTTACAGCACATATCATTACACTGATACTGGAGAACAAAGATAGAATTCATTTTGGCTTCTCTTCTACCCTAAATGAAACCATTCTAAATGTTTCAAAATGTTTGCCCAGTACCTTAGATCAGCACAGTAACCACAGCTATCTTAACAACTACCCAGGGACAGATAAACTAATGACACAAGCAAATGTTTGCTGTGTAGACATTTAGGCAATGGTACAAGTAAGTTATGATAAAATAAAGTAATATTATATTTTGTTTTCATGGCACTGGCCTCAGGAATTGCTGTGTACCCTCCAACCTCTATCTGCTCACTCACCCTAGTGCATCAGGCTCTACTCATTTGGAGTATACAGTCAAGACATACTGGCATTTCTAATCAGAGTTCGTGTTCTGTTTACACGGGCCCAGTTTTGAGGTAATCCCATTGATTTCACTGGACCAACAGTGATGGAAACTGATTGAATCTCCCAGAAGTGTATCTTCAGATCAGGCCTTGGCAATGTGGTAAAAAAATCCTTTAGATCTATAGGATGTTGCATCCGTTCAGAATATCTGGGACCCAGCAAGTTTGGGATTTACTGAGAGATTAAAGTGAGTAAGTGGGAGAGGAAAGATACCACTTCAGTTTTATCATGACATCTTAGAGACTGTGTCTTGAATAGTGACTACCCAAATCTGAACATAGGATGGAGATCACAAAGGCTTTTATTTATGTCTGTAAAGCATGCTAGTCAGAAATGGGTTTCTTCTGACACTCCAGCTATGTAAGAAATCAGTGTTTTTTGTTTCCTTGAGGATATGGGTAAATCACAGAGAAGCCAGTAGAGATGCACAACTGAATTAGGACAGCTTGGCATTTTGTTTTCCACATGTCCTGTCTGTTTATTGTCTTGGACCTCATCATTTCCTTTCTTTCTAGCATATGTCACTACTTTAGAGGAGCAGGAAGCACAGTCTGCTTTGATATGAGTTCCATTCTGTCTTTATTTTAGAAATTGCTACATAACCAGTGGATACAAAAGAAATGAAGGCCATTATCTGTTCATAATTGCAAATTAGGTAAAATGACTGAAATTGTTCATATAAAAGATGGTAGCTTTGGCTCTATAATGAAGTAATACAGGAAGTGATGAGGAGATTAAGATATATAGATGGCTATCTAGAATTTTTACCTATAGGAGTCAAAAATAAAAAAATGGTGCCAAATCTATTGTAGTGAAAACAGGATGAGAATCTGAGCTCAGCTGACATGAATTCTGTGGTCTGTAAACTATTATTCCTTTACTGTTGAAGGAGCACCTGACCCTGCCTCCTTATTTCACCTCCCACCACCCTCCATCCACTTCTGAAGGCAGACAATGCTTAGCTCACACCACCACGTAATTGAAGGTACAGAATATGCCAGGAATACCCTTAGTGCATTCCTGAAATGATTTTTTAAGTAGCTGTCACTCTTTAATACATATATCCTTCTCTTATGAACATAGAACAAATAATTAACTGCACTAATTGGTATCGTGATAGTGCTTTTATTTAAGTATTTTAAAAAATAATAAATAGTGCTTTGAAGTTCTCCTTTGGTTTGTCCCATGTTCTTCTCTGCCCTCTCGTTAAAATTACTTTTGCTGCGTACTTTTAATTAATTTTCTTCTCATGTGCAGTGCTCTCTACCCTCTTACTGTTATTCTCATACTTTGGCCCGTTCCCTGGGGTGGTTGCTCTCCTCTCTAAGGTCTGCCTGTGCTGTGCCTCAGGTGGTCAGAGCTGCTGTGTTCTGGCACTGTGAGTGTGCAGGTTTGCAGTTCGCTCCTTGGGAAGGCCGGGATGAACTGTGCAACGTCACAGGCAGATCTGGCACCTTTTGATCCAAGATTAGCTGGGTGTCCAGCCTCACAGGGCATTTGAAAGCAGAGTAAAGGTTTACATAAAATGTGCAAGCACTCTCAAAATAATGATAGTTCTAGGGGAGATGAGTTTTCTAAGCGAATTCCTTTTTCCATTCAGCTTCTCAGTCCTGCCTGATTGAAGTCTAGCCACCCATATGGTATGAAGATGTCTGGCTGGGCACAGTTGCACACAGCTGGCAATTGGTTCATTTTTGCTCACCTACTTTCCAGAAGTTTCATGCTGATATTGAATAACCTGGGGAAAATCCTGGATCAGGTGAGGGCTTTGAAGGTCAGGAAACAGATGCTTGGGAAGAACCCTCATTAAATACAAACGGAGCAAAACTTTTCAATGAATTAAATTAAAAGCCCATATAAACATCAGGGACTAATTAATGGTGCAAGAAACGCAATAACTGCCTCTTTGCACGTGTGACACAGAGTACAGCCACACAGTTCCCAGCCCTAAAGCCAAGATCCTGTTCAGTGAATCCGGTGTTTGGTAAGAAACCTTAGGATAGCCCCTGCTCTTAGCTTTCCACATTAAGAATTTTATTTGTTTGGAGTTGGCAGCTGACCCTATAGGCATATTTAGGCCCTTTTTTAAGCTTTGTATCAAAACTACAGACAAGAAAGAGATTGACCATGCCACTGGGAGGAGGTTCGGAGAGTAACTCACTGTTTTATTTCTAATTTGGTAGTGTATCATTTTTCTCCCCACCTGCATTAGGGTGCCATTGCAAGCAGCTGAAGTGATTGCCTGAATAAGCAGGGTAATGTCAGATTTCTCAAGCTAATTCACTGAAATCTGCAGTACAGCCTTGATTCTGGAGCACAAATCATGCAAGAGAAAAATATGATCTCTCTCTTAACTAAATGATTTTTCTAAGAACCGAAGAGCATCACCCAGTTACCCAGCTATAGGCCTGTCTTTGGTTACATCTCATGGTCTCCCCACTGTGTGGGCAAAAAGCTGTGAGCCAGTAAGTGTTGTTTCAGAGCTGTACGATTTTAGAGTGCTTTGTTCCTTTCCTCTGGTTTCATTCTAGGTGAGTGCACATGAGCAATTACAATTCTTTCTGCAGATAATTGGCATTAATGGTATTCTTAGTTGTAATTATGAAACAGCACTTTGACTGCTCGTACAATGGCTGTGGGTACAGTAGTGTCAAGAATCCCCTAATCTGGCTGTAAAGCAGTTCTTTCAAGCTGAGCTTTCGTGATCACTGTGCCTGAACATCATTTTCCTGTCTTCTACCCTGTGAAAGAAAAGTGAAAACTATTTGTTCATCTTAAATGAATGCAGTTCTCATGTTGGTTTACAGTATACATTACTTTGACTGTAACTGCTTTACTACATTTCAAATGCCTATTTTGGTAGGTGTGAATCATAGAAAGTACTGACAACTCGTTAGAATTGGGCCTATAAACAACACTTTGGTTTTACCAGGCCTTTGGAGGAGAAGATACAAATAATACAAAGTGAAAACCCCTTATACTTCTTTCTTGTCTTACCCTGAATAATGCCCAAACTAATATCCCTTCTTATTATTTCCAGTTGTTTTACACAAAGGCTGTTATATTTAAGGCCAGAATATGTGCAGCATATGTTAAGCTATTTATAGATTTACAATTACCTCATCAGACAGAATCAGGCAGATGGTAAACATTACTACTAGGCATAAGTACATTTAGAATCAGACATTTAAATAAATTCAGATCTGTCTCAAGCTTATTTAAAGGGTTTTATCTCTTAAGCCATTTGAGGTGTCTGGTTTTGCTGAGTGTATTTGTATCACATTCAGATATCACAGTGTATGACCAACAGTCTATAGATAGCTGTAGAAATCAGATTACATTAATTCTTGTTTTTTGAACCTGACACAGGCAATTGAACTAGTAAGCCAAATTATTTGAAAATAAAGAGAATAAAACTTTTAGATTGAAAATGACAATGGCTGACTTCTTTTGTGGTGTTGAAAGAATATACACGCTTCAGGGAACATCAATTGGTCTCTCTCTAAAGCTGAAAGACGGCATATAAAGATTAAAAAACTGACAAAGATACATGCCAGAAGGCCAAATTATAATCTTTCAACTTCAAAACCCCAGGCTATGGTTGCTTTTCACATGAATCTTGCTGAACAAAAATAAGAGTTCAAACTAGATCTGAGAATTGAGTGAGCACTTTAGTTGAATGTGATTAAAGTTCCCCCAGACTGCTTAAAAACATCTTTGTGTTCTTCAAAATTGTTATTTTTTAAAATATATGTACAGTTAAATAGTGTTGACAAATAAAACCAGAAAAAGTCAGAAACGCAGACTTTGTCATTTGAATTGAGCTACCTGGGTTTGGAGGTTCTTTTTTTATCTGTCAGGACTTATTTTCTGTGTTTCTTCAAAACTCCTCATCTGATGCACCGTGATGCAAATCTGTTAACCTGCTTTTTCTTTGGATGGCAGGGAAAGAATGCAATGATCCAAATTCTACCCTTTATTACTACAGTGCTAATCCAGAGCAATGCAGTGGAAGTCAAAGCAATTCCTTCAGAACAGCTGCATTGTAGCTGAAAACAGAATTTGGCCTGAGGTCTGCTCAAGACACAGTCTGGGCCAGGGGCCCAAAAATACAAACCAGAGGAAATATGAAATTATGTATCCAGAAATCCACTCTCTTAAGATAGATAGCATCCCCTCAAATGCTGGCTGCAGGAAGGAGATGTGTGACTTCCATGTCAGTGCTTCAGTAACATCCTGGTCTGTGCAGGTGCTCATGCTGAGCAAAGTCTCGGGCCAGTGGGAACTTGCTGCTGCCCCTGGGCTCACTGTCACAGGCTGCAGGGAAGGAGCCCTTCCAGAAGGGACAAGCTCACAGCTGCTTGTCAAAGGTGGCTGTGCCAGTCCCAGCCCTGGCCAGACCCAGTGAGCTACTGACAGATACTGTCATTTTTCTAAAATATCAATTGGGTTAACCTACCAAGTGCTCTGAACCACTGCCCCAGGCACCGAGTGGCAGAGCAGTGCCATGTGAGCCAGCCCAGCCCGGAGAGCTCCTCTGTAGTGTCAGTGCTGGGAGCATGGAAAAAGATTTGTACAACCTCTGTGAAACAGTTCATGCAGTTATGTCTGCTGTGTGCTACCAGAGTCCTTTTCACCTGCCTTAGATAATATATTTCATGCTGGTAGCTGATGTGTAGAATGGATGTCCACTAGGACATATCCACAAGCTGGCAAAATCCTGGCTGGATTTTTTCAGTTCTGGACTTCACTTCTAAGTTCAGGATGCACTCCATGCTCAGCTCGAAGGGTAGTTGCTTGTACACGTCTGTCTTTTGTTCAAGTATTTTCTGGAACTTTAGTTACTTTTTGAAAAAGATCTCATTGGTATCCCAGAATTATAAGGCACAGAGTAATTTTGCACACTTAGAAAAGAAGTAACAGTGATGTACTTGCAACCATTTATAAGATGATTATGGTAATTTGCCATGCTAATTGCCACATAACTGCTAGGGTGTTCAATTTTTTTTTTCCAATTTGCCCTATAACTGTATTCCAGAACCTAAGCTTTTTCCATAAGTCTAAACCTTCAGCTTTTCCAATGGAAAAGAAAATCTTTGAAACTAAATTTATCTAAATGTGTAAGAAAATAGTGAGCACTTTTTTGATGGCACAGGGGTTGGTTTGAGAAGGGTGATGAGGAAGACAGGCATGAGTGGGGACACTTTGTGATGCAGCAGCCTCTGCTTTTCACTGTGAATAGCTGAAAGACATTGTTAACATTCATATAGAGCCATAGAACAGCCCAGCTTGGAAGGGACCTGGTCCAACCTTTTGTGGCAAAGGGAGCCTAAATAAGATTTTCTAGCACCCTGTCCAATCACATCTTGAAAACCTCCAGTGACAGGGACCCTGCCAGGCCTGGGGAGATTCCTTCCATGAATGATTGCTCTCACTGTAAAAAATTTATTTTTTATATCAATATTAAATATCTTAGTATTATATACTGATACAGACTGCACAGGACACAAGGGCTTCCTAGGCAGCCTGTGAACTTACACATTCAACACCAGACACATATTACCATCACTCTTTCTGCACATTATGAGATAAGTCACAAGATACCTTTATTTGGTCCATGAGTGTGTTAAATCCTAGACAGAATTGTCTGAATACAAATAATCTTCATACTGCAGCAAGTGATAAATATGAATTGTTTGTCCAGCACTGTCATATCTATCAAACTCTCTATTGTTAAAAATACAAAGTAGAGTTAGTGTGGAACTCACTGATGTGTTTAAATGTTATACTTGATTTCATTAAAAATACTTTCAGATCTGTCTTTGGATATATAGAGTTGTCTGGGAACTTTAGACCATTTTATTCCATATAGCATTAACATGCTAACCCTAATCTCTGCTGCCAAAGATGAAGAATGAACATTCCTTTGGAGAAACTGGCTGCTCGTGGCTTGGATGAGGTACTGTTCACTGTGTACAGAAGATGTGTAGATGTGGCACTTGGGGACCTGGTTTAGTGGTGGATTTGGCAGTGCTGAAGTTAACAGTTGGACTTTATGGTCTTGAATGTCTTTTCCAACCTAAATAATTCTATGATTCCTTAATACTCTTATAGGTGGCTCAATCCTTATTTTTTGTTGTTTGAATTTCACTCTGGTCTTGTATTGCTGTACTTTGAAACTTTCCCTTCATCTTCCATTGCCTTTTTAATAACTGAAACCATATTAGGAGGGGGAAGAAGATATTAATTAAACTTTTACAGATAAAAGTAGTAATAATAAGCTTACCTCCCAAAAGCTCCCTGATAGCACAGATAAATCATGGTGAAATAGGAAGCATACTGTTGTCTCCCTAATTATAAATGGATTCATACTGCATATGGTCAGACCCTAATATTTGGGTTTGTGATCACAGTAAAATGCAATTACTTCTACTGCAGTTTATTACTATGGAATCAATAGTATCACTGTACTAATATGCAGAAAGCATAATTTAGAGACTCATGTTTTGTCGTGGTCAATTTATTTCTGATAAGAATGCTGCTTTTTTTTTTTTTGGCTGGTAAGAAAGATCTTGCTAAATAACTAAACCATCACTTCTTTTTTCATGTAAATATAATAAGCTTTAATTTAGAAAAAGCTGGTCAGTATTATACAGTCTTGCTTTAGTAAGTTGTCAAAATAATTGCTAAATGTAAGTTAATCATTTAGGTCCTTGATGTGTTTAGCCTGCTTCTTATTAGTTGCTTTAATTTGTTTTTATGTAGTTAAGAGCAGGCTGCTTTGATCTGAGATTGCTCTATTTCATTCCGTATCTTTAACTTCTAATGAGTGTAATTTTAGTGATAAAAATGGTTCCTAGCTGAAGTGTTGTATCAAAGTCTTTATAAGGAAATAAAAGAATTCACTGTTTGTGAAGAAAGCTAATCTTAGAGGGGGTTATGAATCTGGAAGAGACAGGGTGGAAGTTACTCTAGTTATCAGTAAACCAGCAAGGGCCATTCTGTCTGAGCTCTTGAATAAGAACCCTGAAGACTGCAGAAAGGAAACTTTCTGCTTATAGATTCAGAAGTTTTCTGAGGAATGCAGAAAAACTATTCATAAAGAAATTGAAGGAAACGTTTGTATTTTATCAAGTAATTATAAATACTTAGAGTAGTGTAGTCTCTGGACTACATTCAATATAATATAATTTTGAAGTGTCCAAAACCAATAACTGTTTTCAAAGGAGTTTAGCTTATTTCTAGGTCCTTAAGAGAGTGGAAAGTTTTGAAATTTGGGCAGTGGTGTCACACTGAGAACTTCAAGTGGCTAAATGCTTTGAAAAGTCTGTCCTTAATCTTGTGCCAAAAGGGAGGTGAGCTCTTTTGATAATTTGGCCCAGGGTTTTGTAGTTAAAAGTTTAGTTGCAAGTCCATTCAGACAAGTGGCCTTTAGTGAATTCCCTAAAGTTATTTCCTAAGTTTTCTCTATTGCCAGGCACAGTGGTAGGAACAGGAAGCCTTCTCTAATGCTAAGATTCATAACTAGGGATGTTGAAAAAAGTTCTGGGTTTTTTCAGATTTTTTTACAAGATACACACTAGAAATGAACTGTTCCAGTGGGGGCAGCAGTAAGATGCTGCATTTCAAACAGTATACATTACTTTCTGAAATTCAAGGAAAACTACTTTTTGGTCTTGGGTTTGGGGTTTTTTTTTTCCACAATTATACAGGCTCCATGCAGAGCATAAAGCATAAATCAAGAGAAGAGTTTGCATATTTTGTATGTCAGCTGCAGACATGTGCAAGAACAATTTACAGAAATTCTAGGACATGAAGCCAGAAAATATACCTTTTGCCTCCAGCAAAAGTGTTTGATTCTAAATGAAAATCGGTGAGCAGAGATGAAGGAACAAAAGAGCTACAAGCAATCTCTTTGCACTGTCTGCCACAGAATCTAGGGAAAGTCCCTGGAGATGCAAAAAGATAGTGCATATCTTTGCACTGTGCACAGCCTTTTGATTGTTGCTGCTGAAATTCTTGGTGCTGTCCTTTTGCCAAAAAAGGTCTTGTGTGATAAAAGTGACTTACTGGTCCCCTGCTCACCAGAAGTAAGATTGCTTGACACTGGCAGAAAAGGCTGGTGCTGTGCCAAACAGGCACCTCACATATGAATTGTGTTGTATGTATGTGATACAATGTAGATGGCTCAACACTACCTGTGTGCTGGAAAATGTAACATGACATACACATGAAATTTTAAGCAAAAAAAGCCTGATGCTGTTTCATTTTCAGATGTAATAACTCATTGTGCTGGTGCAAACCAAGTGTTTTCAGTGATAAGCAAACCTGCCCTAGTTTTCAAGGCTGAATGGTAACTTCAAGATTAACAGCAAGGCTATCTCCTGAATATATTTCTGCTTATCAAGATATCACTGATTATAGTGGAGTCTTCAAAAAAGTGAAATATTCAGCCTGGCATAGGGAAGACTATGTGACAGGAACATATCTTGCAACAGAGAGGTTTCACAGCTGAGAAAAGTTGAGCACAGTTCCCAGAGGCACGGCTTTGCAGAGGCCTCCAGACTGCAAGACTACTGCTTCATGTCCCAGTAAGCTGCACATGCAGCAATAAATTCTGCCCTAGGAGGGGTGATCCTGTTAATTGGGATTGGCAGGCACAATGGGGCTATGATCACAGTCACATTAAAATGATGCATACTGACTGGGCTGAAAAAACACCCACATCAGGACAAGCCCCTAGTGACATTCCTCATTTTTAAGGATATCTGAGAGGACACCACTAAATGTATTCCTGTGTTTCCATCATGATTGCTAAATAAGCTAATTAGAAATATTAAATGTAGGCTATTTGATTGCTAGTGATTTAACAGCACCTGCAAATAATTGTATGGAGGCATGTGTTATCCTGCTATATATATACATTAAACAGTAACCAGAAACTTGCAAGCAATATGCAATTGCTGAATTTTAATTTGATAAGGATTAATAGCTATATTTAAAATGGTCATCTAGGAAAAGATAGTTGGTTTTGGGAGCCCAGTTTTTATGTACTTTGTTCCGTGAGGAAACCTGAAATGTCATGATGGTTGGAAGAGGTTTCCATGAGAGGTTTTCCAGTGCATTTTTTATTTAAAACTCAAACTACTGGGTGACACCACAAGCAAATGTATCTGTAGAATTCCTGAAGGGGTGGAAATTGCAACACCAAGGTCACGACTGTGTGGTGGTTCAGAGAGGGGGAGGTGGAAATCTCTGGAGCTAGCCTTGCCTGTGGAAACACTGTCACATAAGGCCCACTCTGAGACTCAAAACAAAGTACAGTTTGACATTTGAAAAATGCACATTCCACTAGACAGAAATCCAAACTCCGTACTAATGCATCTTGCTTGAAAAAATACAATTTGCTTAGACAAAAAAAAATAAAATCACAGATAATTTATTTGACATGTAGGGTAGAAAGAGCTACTTTATCATGATATTCAGATAAGTATCATCCAACTAGCTAGCTGTGGGTCTGCACAGTATAGCTGTGTTACAGGATTTCTGTGCAGGAAAAAGTGATTTTATTAATAGATCAGTGCCATTTCAGCGTTATTTCAGGGCAAGTGCAGAAATTTGCAGAGCAAGGGGTAATTTCTCGAGTGATGGGAGGTTCTGCCTCCCTGGGAATGTGCACTACAGTAGACCCTCATTGCGGGGTCACGCTGTGACTCATCTGACTGTGCAGTGCTTGTTCTTACTCCACTCTGTAAGGGAAAGGGTCAGCACCTTCTGCAACTTTCAGTTATCCATAAAATTAGTCTTGTTGACCATGGCAGCAACCAGGGCTTCTTGAAGAAGCCACCATTGCACATCTGAGTGCTCACACCACGTGATGAGTTGGCCGCAACACTCCAATGTCAACTGGTATTTGTAAGTAGCCACAGCCCTTTAGAGCCACGTCCTCTCTCATAGCCAAGATACAGACATCATTCTGGGGATAAAGATGCCCAAAGATGGGTCAGGATTACCAGGCTGGCAGCTAAGGTTACAGAGTGTACATAGTCTCAGAGGCCACCTGTCAGCAAAGCTGTGTGGGACTGGGATCCTTCAGCAGGTTCTCAGTCGAGTCACAGGACCTACAGTTCTTCCCATTCCATCATGGCCACAAGCAAGGAAAGATTTTGGCACCTGTAACACAACATGAATGTGCTAATGTTCCTGTTAGGATTGCAATTGCATCACAGAATAAATTAGACTGCATTGGAATTAATCTCATACCTAATTTCAAGCATATGAGTAATCCCAGTGAAGATTTCAGTGCTTTGCAGAACTGAGGTCTTAAAGAAGTTTGGTTTTCTGGGAAAGTTTCTGCTGTTTCATCTGTAAGGTTAGATAGATTCACTGAGGCAAGAACAATGGAGCAACTGTAACTTATTCCAAGTAAGAACAGCAGTGTATAGTGCACAATCACAGAGTGATCTTTAAACACCAGAGTGATTATGTCAGAGGCTAAAAATCAAGATGTTCTGATCTCTCCCCCCCCCAGAGAAGTTAATTCAAAAGAAGATAAATAGTTTTGCTTCTCCCTTTCTTCAGGCTATGGCCAAGCATGGAAAATTTTAGCATAGAAGGATTTTTGAAGGTGTTTTTGAATGTGTGAAGTGACAAGGTAGAATGAAAGTGTTGTCTCAGCCTTAACTCTCAAGTCTTTATTAAGTTACATCTTGAATTTCTTTTTATTTTCTGTTAACTGTAAAGTGACAACGTTGGAGTTTTAAATTATAAATAAAATGTTTGGTTTGACATATTTAATAAGATCTCATATCAACAGCCTGTCTGAATCTTTAATAGTTACCATAGCAACTTCACAATTTTTCTCTCAATCATTATATTCAGCCTTTGGTCACATAATTTTAAAAGTTTGGTTTCTGTGAGTGTGGTAGCATAGCTTAGTTGCAAATTTATTCATGCCATTCTTTTTTTTTAAAGGGCTACCCATTTTCTGCAGAAATGTCAGAGTTTCTAGCAGTTAAAAGCAAACTTGCTGTTACTTCTACAGCATTACACAGGCAGTGGCTAAAATAGTGATTTGGGACTGAGCAAGACACGAACTGAGTCCATGGTTGATAACTGGCTTGTGGTTAACTTTGATTAACTTTGAAAAAGTTCCAAGTCTGACCTGTGTGATTATCAGGTTTAAACTTTAATGTCTGTAGATTTCAATTTCAATAACTCTTTGTATGGATAACTGCTTTTTTTTTCTCTGTGCTCACTGTTTTGTATATCAAACTGGACATTTCAGAGAAAAAAAAAAAGCCTGTCTTTTGTATGTACGTAGAGCACACACTTCATGTGGTCCTCACTTCAACCTCCTGTCTGGGTCTCCCTTTGGCTTCTCCAACTATCAATCCAAGATCCAGCTACCCAAGATATGATTTTTTTTCTCTTCATCATGCATTATGCCAGTTGAGATAGTTTTTGATGCTCAGGACTAATTGTCACAGGATATCAAATGGGGGAGATTTTGCAGTAATGAAAGCTATATTTGAAGTGGTTTTGCTAAACCACTTTTCTCTGGGGGTACTTGTTTCATGCCTTCTGAGAGACTTCCAGTTAGTTAGCCTTTACGGGATGTGTCATAGTTTTCTTTTTCAGGGCCTTGGGTTTTTTTTTTTGAGGATTGGGGTGGGTTTTTGGTTCGTTTTGTTTTGAAGGAGTAGGTGAAGGTGGTGGTTCTTTTTTTTTTTTTTTTTTTTTTTGGTATATTGTTGGTAATTATGCTGCATCAATTGAATAAGGAAGGGTTTAATTATTAATCTGTGAGATTCACAAATTTTTCTTTGGAAACATGCCAACTGTGAATGGATGGCTGTAACTAAAAGTGAATATGTGAAGCAAATAAGTGGCACAGTCAGTAAGCTTTGTTTGCTATTTCACCTCAAATGATCCTTTCTTTGGCTCTGTTCCACTCCTCGGGGTGACAGCACACTCCATCCCGTTAGTCCTTATATTTTTCAAACCCCACACGCCCCCAAATGTGTTAGTACTTACATCTGAGTAAGACAGTTCTTTATACCTACTGCTTCTGGCATGTCCCACCAACTCCCTCTGTATTAATTGTGCTTTCATCTTTGATTCTGTGTCCCTGCATCTATGCCTGCCATCTTCCAATAATGACCTCAACATCCATTCACTTCTTATCTACTCCATTCACTTCTCTCCCAAATATTTTTATGCTTTTAGACAAAATTGTCACAGCATGGATTTATGGTCTTCAACTCAGCCACATGGGCAATCTTATTGTAATGATCCCAGGTTTTTTAAAGCTTTGCCCCAGCAATGCTTAACCATTTTTATAAGTCATAATGTATGGAGTCTATAAAGTTAGAAATGCATCATATTTTCTGTGTATTTTTTTCTACACATTTGTCTACACAGTGATCTCTTTTCTGTGAGTCTTGAAGTAGGTTTAAATCTTTTAATAACCAGCAAATGCTTGGCACATTGTGTCTTCTCTAAGACACAGAAATAGTAAGAAATATAAATACTTTCAAGGCACCTTCTCTGCTATGTACAACAGCAAATGTTTTCATTCTTTTTTAAATGCTCCTAGAAGCATTTGAAGGCAACTCAGATGTCAGGCATTGAATGCTGTACCTGTTAGCACATGTTGCAGTAAGCAACCAAGTAGTTTGCTTGGTTAGCTGATTTTTGTTGGCATCCCACTGACACGGGAGATAAAACGAAAAGCAGAATGAGTCCCACCTTACCCAGATTAGCAGGATTGAAAGAACATTTCAGGTACTGCTGCTTAGAAGGGTTTGGTGCTAGAGGGGAAAAACCCAGAATGACCTTGAACTGCATAGCCTGTTGCTTACTGCTTCTGTTCCTCCCCTGGCAGAAGTCCATCTCAGCATCATTGCAATCTACCAGAGGGTGCTGCTATGGACACAGGCAGAAAAGAGCCAAGTGTGAGATATAGAAAAGGCAAAGACAAAAAAAGGGAAACCCTTGACCGAAACAAAGAACAAAAATGTGATGGGTGCTATGGGTACTAATGGAACAGCTCTACAATTTCAGTTTAAGTTCTGCCACAAACACGATTTTCTACTGCTCTTCCAAAAGTGTTGGAAAAAACCCTAGTCTTTAAATAGCTGAATGTTACATCTGCAAATCATCTGTGGAAATAATCCATCTGTATTTTAAAATGGAGATGTATTACCCTCATCTGTTGCAAGAGCTCAGATTTTAAACTGTTTTACTCTGCAGCTGTATTCTCCTAGTCCTCCAAAGAACAGCCAAGAGTGAAACGAGACAATGAACTCGAGTTTGGTTTGCATGTATTCTGCGAAGTGCTGCTCTGAGGATAGACATGGAAGTGTATCTGAGTATTTCAACAGATCTGATCTTCTTCCTGAATATTTTCATTCTTACAGCTGCTTTCCCTTTAAAATCCTCACATAAGAAATACTTTCCATGTCTGTTGAAATCTGTTTCCTTCTGCACCCTAACTCACAACCCCTTTAAGGGCTTTGTTGGTTAAAAGACTATGCAGTTATTACTTTTGTTGCTACAATACTGTGATAGATGAGATTCTGTGTAGCTCCCATACAGATTCACCACAGAAAAGTACTGTTCATATTCTAGGACATTGTGAAGATTGTTTTCCAAGTGTAAAATCCCACAGAGCTCCACGTGTCAAGTCTTTAATTTTGTGTCTTAAAATAGCTTTGACCAAAAAAAAATTTGACATAGATCATCTGGCCTGCACCACACAGGAGAGGACTATGAACAGTCTACTCTCCCCTGCCCCCACATTAAAATAAAAAGACAGGGCTGGAGTAGCAAGAACAGTCTCAGCTGCAGACACAGCTACACAGAAGCTATAGAAATGGGCTGCGGAATGCCACCAGTTCCCTCTCACTGTCCCAGGCCCAGGTGAGGTGTGACAGGCAGAGCTTGGGACATGCTTGGCCTGCTGCCCTTTCCGAGAATGGCTGTGCTGCTGCCCCTGCTGTCCTGAACAGTGTCACTGGCCAGACATCATATTTGGCACATGAGCTCACCACAAAGTGCTGTGAGAACCTCATGGCAGTGGTATGGGTTTGTGGGGCTGGGCAGGAGGGATGAGGGCAGCCTGCAGGCTGTCTCCTGTTTGGATCTGCCTGCACTGCAGTCATTGCCTTGAGTGATAAAGAGAGGAAAGTTCCCAGGTTGCAATCCCAACTCATCCATGTATCCTGACTCATCTGTAATACTATCATCCCAGTGCCAGGCAGCATCCATGGCTTCCCAAAGGTGGAGCAGGCAACAGTCATTGAAACACTAACACCTTGTTAGTGTTAGAGAAGCCCAAAGGCAGCACTAACTTTTCCCCAGGGAACTAACACAGTGCACATCTAGTGCTGGATCTGAGAGCTCAGACATGGGATGAAGCAGTGTGTGCAGGCAAGCACGACCTGCCAGCAGGCTGCATGCTGTGGCACAGCATGGCACAGCACTGGGTGCCTCCTGGCTGTGCCCAGGACTGCTCTGGCATATCTCTACGGTTCCCACTGTTCTGATGGGGCTGGCAGATCCCCCTGTGCTTCAGCCTATTTTGATCTGAAATTGATTAGTGGGGTTTTTTAAAAAAAAAGTGTAGGAAATTGATTTGCAAATTAAGGTAAATCAAGATGGCTTGCTACATTATCCATCATTTTGTGAATAAAGTGGACATATATTGATTTACATTGTATTTTCGGGTAGCTCTTCACAACTCAAAACTCTGTATGTGACTGGATAGTAGGTGTCCTGTTCTTGAGGACATAAGTTCTTCTTTAATCTTTTCATATCTTGTTGTGTTGTTGATTGCCTTCTGTCATATCCCTTCACGTTCCATCAATTCCTGTGCCAGTGTGACTGAAGGTCAACAAAATAGCATTACACAGTGGTAAAAGTAGAAGGCAAATACGCCTGTCTTTGGATGAAATATTGTACCTACTATCAGCTCAGATAGTGTACAGTCAATCCCAGTTTAAGGCAGATAGTTAGGATTCTGTTATCTGCTAAAAGTGGGTAATTTTCTTTAACCTTGAACCATCCATGGGGACTGAATACCTCTTCTCTCTATCTCTAATTGGTGCACTGCAAATGTGGCCAGCAGTTTCATACATTTTTCCCCCATCAGAAAAGATAAAGGAAAAATAGTTATTGCGTAACAATAATCATTCCACCTCCCATTCTCAGCTTCCCAGGAAGGGACTGAGCACACGTGCAGTACAGCCCAGGCAGCATGAGGAAGCCTTAGTGTAAAGGAGGGGGAATCTGTCCCTTTCTGCCAGCAAAAGAACAGGAAATTGGACAAAATGGTTATCATAAATGCATGCCGACAATGGAAAACAGTTTGCAGTGATGCTTCCACCATTAGGCCTCATTCAAGAGCAATCTGTAACACAAAAGTCATTTTGGATGATTGCTTTCTTATTTTTCTGCTGTGTGTACATTAGCCAGAATTTTTAATATATTCGTGGTGGGTTCTTTGGGGTTGGATTTCTTTGTGCTTTTGCTTTGGTTTCTTTGTGGGGGGCGAGGGGGAAGATGTTTTGTTGTTTGTTTGCTGTGGCCAGGACTGTGAAACAGTGCAAACAAGTCTAATGGACTTGTTGAAAGTACATATAGGTCCCTGTAATGTAAGGTGTGTGGGCAGCCCCCAGCCCAACAACATCGGACACCACACCTTCAGGAGTCAGATTATTTTCAAACTTAGTAAAATCTAATTTCAGCCCTTTTTCCCCTCAACCAAAACAGACTTCACAGAAACCTCCCACTTCACATGCAGTCCCTCAGCCTTTGTAGGAACCACCTGACCTCTTCCCACCTGGACCTGATAATTGAAAAGAGCTGGCTGGCCCCAAGCCCTGTGGCTCTTTATGAGGCAGACCACCCCCAGTACACATGCCTTTTTCTCAGAACAACATACGTTTTTTGGAGGGGGAAGAAACTTTTAAATGAAAGATGGCAAACACTACAGAAACTACCAAGCTCCAAAACCATGTATATATTTGTAGGAGCTGTAAGCTATTAATAGATTTTTTTTGGAAAGTAGACATACGCAGCATCTGTGCATGTGTATCCATATATGTGCAGGCACAACTGCTTGATGGCACTGGTCAGGTTCCCATGAGGAGAAATGAGGTGAAAAATACAGGAATTGTATAATCCTCCTGGTATTTCAGACATACAGATGTGGACCCGCTCACCTCTTTCCATTTCATATTGCTCTAATACCACGTCATGAAAGGGTTCAGAGAGATGGAGTCCAAATGATGAAAATTTGATGACCTGTCCCACTCTGTTTCTGATTCGTCTTAGCACTGTCTTTCATGGCACCAATATGAAATGGGAATGCTGGTTTTAGGTACTAAGAGCACAATATCACTTTCCTTTTTCTAGCCTAGTGATTTTCCCATTTCAGCCTTGGTGCTCTCCTCTTTTTATGGACGTTTATACTTAAGAGGAAAAAACCCACTAAACTATTTTGCAAATTATATATAGAAATTATAGAAACATCCACAGTTAGAAAACTCTCAAAGGGGTTAAGATCCTGGTAATACCCAGGAATCCAAGAAAAGGACAGGTTTAACAAGGCCATTTGCTAAGTCTAAGAAAAAAAAGAAAAGGCAACTAAAAGAGAGCATTCAAAAGTCAGTTAAAATCACTTCCAAAGTGCAAAGAAGACAGGAGGTCAGTAGTCAACAAAATGACATTTTGGCTGTAAAGAGTTTTTATTGCACCTTGCTCATGTATCACATGAGGAATGATAAAGGCTCTTTTCAGTGGGAATGTCATCTTGGCTTCTCTCTCTCCTTTTTTCACCTTGTTTCTAGTGATTTTTCCATGGGGGGGCCTTGAGTTGTCCCTGATTACTGACGGATATAACTTTGCCTCACATAATTTCTTTTCTGGACTGTGAATCCAGAACACTCTTGAGGGTATGTGTGAAGATTAGAAGGTTCTTCCTATCCTTGCTCCCCTTTTGCATAAGGCCTTATGAATGTGTCACAGAGCAACTTCATTGGGGTGTCTCTGTAACAGTATTTGGTAAGAGCAAACTGGTAAGAGAGCAAAGGGAATATGACAGAGACCCCCAGATAACCCACAGTGGAACATCTTGGTTCTTTTTGCCAGGAAAGGCAACAATAGTCAGTTGTTCCTTTTTCTTTTTTTTCTTTTTCTTTTTTTTTCCTAGCGGAAATTAAATGTAAAAGATATGTTAGCACGGCCTTAAAGCTGAGATTTAGACATGTTTTCCAGTGTTATGATTCCCACAGCAATTGTAATTCAACTTCACTGCACATTCTACTGCAAGGCATAAAAATTAACATCACACTGTATACAGCAGAATATATTACCATAGCACTCTGTGAAATACTGTAGCAATTTGAGAACAGCATTAGGTTGTGTCTACTCCAAGCTCTTGAATGAGTGTGTAACTTTAAGCATGAATATAAAAGTTACTCAGTTTTGGCTTATGTTTACAGTCCACAGTTCCAGGTTAGCAAGATTTTGTACTTACATGTAACTTGCAGCACATGATTTTTTTATTTTTTTTGCTTCTTACGGATTACTCAAGTGCTTAAAATCACATGCCAGCTTAAATACCAACCTTCTGAGACCAGTGCCATTTCCACTCAGGGGTTATTTGATCAGCTGCTTATATCTTTTGAATCTTTCATTTTTCAAGGAAAAATTTCCCGTCCTTGGTGACTCCCTTTTTATTGCATTTAAAAATTAATTTTAATAAAGTTCAAGCAAAAATAGTTCATTGTTTTTGAGAATGAGGTGACGCATAGAGGACACTTTTCCCATTACAAAAATTGCATGAGACTGTTATTGAACAACATGAAAACCACAGCAGTTGGGGTAGAAAACTTAAATTTGGCAGGTGTTTGGGGGAAGAGGTGCCTTCAACTAACTGTTCTGGTAAAAGTTTATTTTGCTTTGCTGACTGCTTGGAAACCATTGCTCACTCACACTTGGAAATCCTTTAACAGCGGCCTTCTTTCTCTGCTGATGTTCCCAAAGCAAATGGGCTCCACAGCCAGTGAACAAGGAGTCAATTAGTGGCTTAGGGAAAATATGATAAATTTATGTACTGGAAGAACTTAGAGATGCATGTCATTGCACCCACTTTTACTACTTCTTCAGCTCTCCCACTCTTAATCTACTGTGGCATCAGACCTTATGCTAAGTATGATTTTACACTACATAACAACTCCTGGCATATTTTTCTCACTGAAGGGTATAAAATAGTGTCGAGTGAAAGTTTCTTGAGATTTGAGTCACTACTGTACTGCTCTAACAGACAGAACTTAAAAACACTGTTTCATTCTGTATCAGGAAACTGTGTGGTAACTCAGAAGCACAACTATGGTTGTAGGCAGTTTGTAGACCATTAGTGATTTTGTGCTTGGTATACAAGATATGGAAGCCCAGCTTTTTAGAGCAGAGCTTATTATTGCAATCTGTGGAGCCAGCTGGTGCTCTGCTGAGAGGACTGCTGGTTTCTGCATCTTTTATTATCATAAAATACATACTGTAGCCAGAAACACCTCTGCCTGGACTAACTTCATTTATTTTTCTGGCCTCTTCATCCTTGAAGTGTATGAATATCCTGGGGAATGTGCACACATGGCAGCAAGGACAGCTGTACGTGTGAGCAACACTTGGTTGTTAGTCGTGCTGTTTCCTTTAGTACTGGTGGTGACAGAGCCACGCAGGGCCAGCAGTCCCACTAATCCTCTAAAGGGTTTTCCTCTGCCTGCCACATGGATCAGCCTCCTGAGGCAGCACAAGGCTCAGAGCCTTGCTGGGACAGGCTCAGAGGCTCTGAGGACACGGAGAGAGCACACCCACTGGGAAACCCACTGCCAGCTGTTAGAACCTACCTCACGTGGGCCAAGCTGTGAAGGCCAAACATGAAGGAAGAAGCACAAGCATTTCTACAGAAAATCTTATTACAGTAGATTTAGGACTGTAACCCTGGAAGCACAATTGTGTGGGAATTGTTGGACCTTGGTACAAGATGACATGAACTGTTTCCCATTTGCAAAAGCGGCTTCCTCTGTAATGATCATCTGCAAACAAGTAATTCAAGTATTTCTTCATGCATTGTTTAGGAAATTAGAGCATTTAATGTTAAGATAGTGAGGTGAAAAATTAGCAGTTTTCAGTTATATTTCTCTGCAAAAATGAGGAGGAAAAGGCAAAGGATTTCAGCAGTATTTTAGTCCCCCAGTGAACCTACAGACTGCAGAGTTCATGAACAGATGAACAAATACTGCTTTTCCACAGTGGAATACAATGTTTTTTGAATTAAAATAGCATATGAATTTAATATCTCTAAGAATAAAACATTTATATTACTGGGTTGATATATAGAATCTAGATTTTTTGGAAAGGGCTGAGAACATGACATAGTATAAAAGAACAGGCTGAGAAGGTTTGTAGAGCTACAGGCAGTTTCCTCTGGAGACTCCTCAGAGCTTTCTCCTGACAATAGCAAATATGATATGATTAAATAGATGCCAGTTTGAACCCTGTTGAGGCTAATAAAGGTAAATAATTATTGTGATTTGAGTTTTTCAGTCTTATCTGCAGCAGGCAACCCCCAGCCTCATGTGCCAAACATCTGTTTCAAGAGCCAGGTGCTCCGAGACCTCCCAGTGCTCATTGCTGGGGATCAGCCGAGCACGTAAAGAAAACCTTTCCAAGGAAGCTCTTGCAATGGCACCCATATAGCAAAGACAGGAAGGTTCTGGGTTTCAGTTAGCTTTCCAGGGGACAAAATCAGAAGAGATAATTACAGTCAGGCAAACTTTTTGTGGCTCCAGATAAGAATAGTTTACATCTTTAAAGTAATTTTTTCTAACTCTTCTGCAGTCTCTTATATCTGCATTGACTGACAGAAAATTGTTCAATTGCTGCATCCCAGTTTGACTAGAAATCCAATTCTGAAGTTGTTTGAGCAAGGAGTTGCCACATAATTTAAGAAAAAAAAATTGTGACATTTATACATTTTTCATGGATTTTGTCAACGTTTCTGATGTTCAAATTGTTGTTCCCCTCTCCAAACTAGTATCAGGGAGTCACAACCAAATAACATTGTCCAAAATGTCATGTGGAGTTAAAACCGAATCTCCACAGTGCCTCAAGGAAAGGGTGAACCAGAGTCCTCTGGCCACGTGTATCAGTTCTGTTACAAGCCAGAGTACTCACAGGCATCTACTATTAATGTCTGTCTGTGGATTAGGTGTTAATCTCAACTGGTACCTTGGCATTGTGGGTTTGAGTCTTTTCCTTAGAAGCTTTTTTGACATGCCTGTATTTTGAAGGGATTCCATCTGAAAGATTTCTTCCAGCAGCATTTATACTATAAGTCAGTGTTTATTCTGTGGTGCTCTAAAATGCGTTGGTATATACAGATTTTCCAAATTTGTATTTCTTATTAGTGTTGGAAGGGAAGTAAGTGGGGCAGACTTAGAATCATTAGATTTAGGGAGTCTTCAATATTCAGACCCCTGAATAAACAATTGAATTCTTCAGCAGATTATTATAATAATAAATACAGTTTTATGGAACATCTGTGCCCAAAGGCCTCTTCAAAAGCACATTTACAATGTTAGCATATTGCAATCTCTTCTGCTTCTCATCACATTGCTTTAGCTGAATTGGGAAAGAACTCCCCACAAAGTAGTCCTGCAAAAGTGTCACAATAGTCAGAGTTTACTGGAAAAATGGTAAGGTAAGAGAATAATGGATGAAATACATATGATTACAAAGTTCTTGGTTTCCATATAAACAACACACTACCGATGTAAACCGCCCTAAAATATTGCTAATATAGGCTTAAGGTTGCACTGTAATGCTCTTGCCTTGCTGAGAGAAGGACAGCTGGCTGGAGAGCAAGTAGGACAAGGGAACTGATCTTTCCCTTCTGTTGGCATTGCTGGGCCTGTGTCTGGAATATTGCAGCTAGTTTTGGGTTGCCTGAGGACAGCAGAGAGTGCAGTGGGGAGTCACTAGTAGTCAGGGGCTGGAACATATGCCGTATGAGGGAGGGAGGTTTGTTTAACCTGGAGAAGAGAAGGCTGAGGGGGGTTATAATCAGTCTTACACTACCTAAAGAAGGAGCTACAGAAAAGATGGAACCAGATCCCTCTCAGAAGTGCACAGTGAAAAGACAAGAACCTGTAAGCACAAGTAGCAGCAAGAGAAATTTTAGTTGGACACAAGGACATAATTGTCACTGTGAGAGCAGGGAGCAGGCTGCCCAGAGAGGCTGTAGGATCTCTTGCTTGGAGTTTTTTGAGACACAGCTGGACAAATCTTTGAGAAACACGATCCAACTTCAAAGTTAGACTTGCTTTGAACAAGAGTCTGGTCTTAATGATGATCTTCAGTGGTCTCTTCTAACCTCATTTTTTCTTTTCTGTCGTTCAGTTCAGTTAAGGCACGAACTGACCCCCTTAGCTGCATACTCTCTGACATTCCCTGAAGTGTCAAGACTTCCCACAAATTGGTCAATAAATAAAGTGTCAAAAATTACAGAGAAGGAAACTGTATGAAAAACCACCATTGCATACATTGTGTTGAATGCTGGCATTGTCTCACACAGTCCAGGGATTTGTGTAGCCAGGTGGGAGTTGTGTGAGCAGAATATGAAGACTGAGGTATTCCTGTCTTGAAGGAGTCCATGGTGTCAGTAGAGGTTCACAGGATTTTTTTCACCAGGAGATTGGCAGCAGAGTAAGACCATATTGAAGAATGGTTTCCCTTGGGCTTAGCAAAGGGAAAGGTGGAAGGCAGGGTGAGATGACACAACAACTCCAGTGTGATGTGTAGCTCTCGCTACCTGCAGGCTTAATTTAGTGAAGTGATGTTAGACTTTATTCCATAGTGCTCATGTTGACTGGTAAATGTTTATTAATTCCATAGTCTTATGTTAAATGTTGTGATATGATTTAAGTAAGAGGGAACAGCGAGGAAATCTCAAGAATTCAGAATTCTAGTTCTGATATCCAAGATTTAAATTTAGAAGTGCATGATACTCTGTGAGAACCTGTGGCACACTAGTGGGTCTTAACTCTGTTGTAGTCATGATTTGGGGTGGCAAATATAAAATAAGGATGTAGGGAGGTACTTCAAACCCATCAGTCATGCCTGACTTCATTCATGGTGCTATCTCTCCTGCTGCTGTAAATGAAACTAATTATAGTTTTATCATGCTTCAGATTGCACTCGTTCGGCTTTCTTTTATGCACATAAGGATGTAAATATTTGCTTTTCTCTGAGGTTTTGCTGCTCGTAACTACCTACTACTCAATTGTTTGAATCTTGATTTCTAAAAATATTTTGTTGCAAGAATAGCTTGGTGGAATAGTGCAGCTTCAAAGTTTTGGTTCATAGCAACATTTACTGACTTTTCACTACTATTTTTGTGCCATACCTACGTTAGTAACATAATCACAGAGTGAGCTTAACATTTTATCATAAAATAAACTATGCCAACCATCATACTTGAGACTGAGAAATTCAGAAGAATGTATATAATAAAAAGTGATTTTCTAGCAGTCAGTTTTGTCTGACAGTGGGAAATATTGCCTGCTTTCAAACGTCATGTCCAGCAGTAAGCTATAACTTCCAAATACTTTGAAACCATCATCACTAAAATGAAGTTTTTCTGATCAGCAGTGAAAGGTGTGCCTGTAATTCATAATGTAAATGCCCAAAGTAGTATCAAGTTAACCAGATATGATGTAAACCCAAAAGAGGCTCCAAACTCAGACAGGAATTTGTTCCACTGCTTAATATCCCCCAAAGCTGCCACAACACTACTGTTGAAGATACCTGTACCCTAAGCAGTCTCATATATGCTTTGTTACAGTAAGACCAGTTTACTCAGTTTCTATTAGGAAAAATCAAGACAAATACACTGTAATAAAGCATCTACATTGCCAACATTTCTAGTTGAGTGGGTGGTGTTGGCTTTTAATCAAAATATGATTTGCGATGTCTTTGGGTTAAAAGAAGAGTAATTAAAGTTTGATGGGCCTTAGAGATCGACTTACAGATCCCAACCCACCCTAATGGTATACCCTATAATCAGTCCTACAGAAATAAAGATATAGGGCTCTCATTGTGATCTGGCAGTGTTTGACACTGGTCTTGCAATAGAGTAAAAGGCTGCAGTGGCAGGGGGTTATGAGTTAGACTCCCAGTATTTTCTGATGGACTGGAGTTATGTAGAGCCATTAAATCAGTTAGCTAAAGAGATTCCAATTCACTGAAACAGCCTATTTGTTAGAACATCTCTAGGTGAAACTTGTGCTTAAAATTTTTAGTGTTCACTTGTCTACTTCTTCTAGTAAATCCCTAATAAAGTAATCACAATGTGTTACGCACAAGGAGATAAAACACTGCCTTCATAAACACAGCCGAGAAAGAACCAAGGTGTCTTAAACTATTAGTCTAAAACTGTTATTCTGTGGAAGGCGAGAGAGGGGTGGGGACTTTTGGTGGTGCTTTTTTTAAACAACACAGCACATGTGGCAGCCTGGCTTTTATGAAGCAATATTTTACCTTCCATGCAGGACACAATGTTTTCAAACATTCAGATGAAAGCAAACAGGGCCTGAGGATCTGCTGTCTCACTTACAAAATCAGCTATAGACATGTAGATAAGCTCTTGCTTGAAAAGGAAGGCACGCCTGCTGCCTCATTAAGTATAGCTGGTATAAGCACTGCATTAACTGACTAATGCACAGCAGAATGCCAAATGGAGTCTAATCAGAGTGGATTCCAATTTACAGAAGAGATGAGCCAGCGACTTGAGGTTGCCCTCATCAAAGAATGCTGATATTGTCGTTAAATCTTATTTACTCATCTCTGACATTAAATCATAATCTGAACTATGTTGTTTTCTCTGTTTTTGTGAAGGAAATCAGATATGGTTTGAACTTACTTACCAGTTTTTACCATGCTCCTGGCTGAAAACTGAGCCTATGATCATAAACCAAAAAGCAGTGGCTTTGGGAATTAGAAAGGTTTCTGCTGTGACTGCACAGTTAACACACTGTGTTATAGTTAACACAAGATATGTGTATGTGTGTACACTGTGTACATACATTAAAGAGTATGAATGAAAGGGAAATGTCTATAAGAAGACTGATGGAAAGGACCAGAAATGTGACACCCATCTCAGACTTTATTTCTGTCCTGGTGTGGTATTACCAGTCACCCAAATTTGTCAGTTCATAAAAGGTCCCCGTAGGCACAGATATTGAGAGCACAGAATACCTCCTAATGGGTCGCGACAGGCTGTGAGTTTTCCTGTAGGAAAACTTGATTAATCTCTTTTTACATGGCACATTATGTTTGCATTAGCATGAGCTGTTAGGCAGGCTATGGTGTTATTGCCCTCTTGAGCTATTACTCAACGATATATTTAGTGCATCTTACATGCAAACTTTTACGACTTGAGCTTTACCTTTCTTTGAAAAGGTCATGAGTTCATTTCCCATTGAGAATGACTTTTCAACCCACTTACCTGAAATACAGTGTTGCCATTTTTAGCTGCACTGCAATGTTCATTCCACCAGAGAGAAAATCATCTTGAAAAAAGCACTTAGAAGTAAAACAAAGAGCTGACCTTACCATATTCTGCCTTGTAGGAGCTTACCTGGTATCTGTGTAAATGGTCCCTATAGCCACAGCTATTGAGAGCACAGAATACCTCCTAATGGGTCACGACAGGCTGTCAGGTTTCCAGTAGGATGCTAATTGATTGTACAGCTTTCAGACTCACAATATGTTCGTTCAAAGCCCAGCATTCTACCTTTCTGCACTGAACACTTTTCAGCCACACCGTGCTGGTTTTTATGGTTTCAGCACCAGCAAACTGGCGAAGGTGCATTTCAGGATTTTTTAAAAATATATATTATTTGAACCTAAATTGCATGTTTTTACAGTCAGCTGCTGCGAAACTGATTATAAGGAGTCTGTATGCATTCAGTTCTGCTTCTTTAAACATGCAAATAGCTCTCTTGTCATTATTATGGTTCAGTGAATAGGAACAGGGGTAAGGAGGGAGTTCAGCTATTGATTTTTGCAGGGCAGGAACTTCACTAGAGAGCTCTCACTTTTCTGACTTGGGTGGAAATTGTGTAAGACCACAACCATAATTATTCTCGTCTCTGCTATTTCAGCAACGTTTAAACCTGGGCTTCAGGTTCCCTAATTGCAAAATGGGGATGGTGATCTGTTCATTCTGCTGAGGAGGGCTTAGGAACAACGGGTGATTTTTGCATACGTGCCAGTGGTTAGTACTCGGGTGAACAAGGTGAGCGAGATACTTAATTACTTGGTGTGAAATGGCAGATTGTTGTATTCTCTGCCTCGCTATTCCTTAGTAGTGTGGTGCTAATGCTATTCCTCACCATATACAATCAAAAGATAATGAAAATTAAATAGTCATCATAGCAGCCACAATTAACTGAAATCAATTTGCACATTTCTCTGAGAATTTCTTCTGGGGATTTTTATTTTCACCCAGCTTTATCATTAATTTCACAAACCTGGCATGGACCATAGTGCATGCAGAATTATTAGTGGTCTCTAAATACTGGAGCAGGCAATGGGAACTAAAACCTGTCCCTGGCTGAGATCCCACACTATGGGTCTGCTCCCTCAGCTGACCCCTTGCATTTTTCAAGTGTTGGGTTTTCCAGTGAGTTTGTTCAAACCAGAATGGGAATTATTGACCCAGTAATACCCATTATTGGAAGTGAATTGAAAACCTTCAGTCATGCCAGAGAGAGAACTGGCACTGCAAAATGTCTTGGTTTGCCTGCCTGCAGGAAGTCTTTCATTAAAAATGCATATATTTTAAAATATGTCTTGTGAACTGTGTGTTTGTAGTGTTGACTGTCACATTTCTTGTAGTACAAAAGGATGTAGCCCTCTTGTTTTCTCCATCAGTAGGTAAAGAGCCTTCCCTGACCCTTTGTGCAGCTCAACAGCCCTCCCTGGTTCCTCAGTACCAGCACCAGCTGCTGTAGCACAGGGAAGCTGTCTGGAGTATCTGCTTGCAGGGCAAGGGCAGAGCAGGTTGTCCTAGAAATTAAGGGTTTGTAACTGGCTTCTTGGTGGCTAACTACCAAACTGCATGAGCAGAAGATAAGTTCTGATTCAGAATAGTGTAGAAATATTACAGAATTACACACCCTTAAGGATTAGATTTCCTAGTGACCATTTTTTTTTCTATGCATCAGGCTAAAGAAAAGTGGTAAATATACAATACAGAACAATAGTTAAAACTGAATAATAAGACCACATGGTCTTCCTTTGAATCCATTTTAATAAATGTTCTCAACTTAGTCTTTTGCATCTGTTTATGTCAGCTCTGAGCTATTGCCTGAAGGAAGCCTGATGTGACATGACACAGTGCAATGTTCATGTCACCTGGTAATGCACTCTGAAAGGGATCCTGATTTTTTGAATGTGGTTACACTTGGAGATTATTAATTGCAAAGCTTTGCTGTTGTATTGTTTTGCTGCTAGTCACAACTGTAACAAAAGCATCCAAGATTT
The DNA here is from genome assembly GCF_003945595.2 of Pipra filicauda. NCBI lineage: Eukaryota > Metazoa > Chordata > Aves > Passeriformes > Pipridae > Pipra > Pipra filicauda. Next base: position 2,073,459 of record NW_024104976.1, on the reverse strand, counting down.
TATGGCTAGTACAGTTCAGCTTTAAATTTATACATCCTATAAATGCCATAATATTGTTATTTTAATCTGTAAATCAGATTTGTCATGGGCTATACATTAAAAATGGCTCCTGTGTCCAATATAACTCCTAGCAGCCCCAATTTTGGTGGATAAGTGTTGATTTTAAAAAGGCTCTTATGCCCTGAGCTCATCATACTCCTGACTGCCACAGAGCAGCCATGTTATGGCAGATCAAGAGGGAAAAATATTTCCGTTAGTGAAACATTTATTCTTGGCAGGCGTTGAAACTTTGCTGGATTTTTAGTTCTTTCATTCCCCAGGACCAAGACATCAGTCTTCTTTTTTAAAGCTGGAATAAGTGGGAGTAGTGGGACCAGCCCAGGCAGTTCTGTGCTATTTCATGAAATTCCTTGAGCTCCTCCACAAGGAATTGAGAGCTTGGGGGTGTGCCACAAGCACTCCCCGTGCTGGCCAGTTGCAGCCCAGCTCCACTCTGAAGGATCGAAGCAGAACTCTAAGCCCAGAGAAATTAGCTTTATTCTAAGGCTGCCAATGGTACCTTGTGAGCATCGTGCTCACATTGGTATGAAGCCTCAAGACCAGAGCTGGCCCAAGTGCGGCCAACCTGCAGTGTGGAGAGCACTGGGCTGGACAGGGTGGAAATTTCCTATGAATGTGGGTCAGGGAAGGCTCAAAAAGGGCAGAACGGGAGCCACACGACACAGGAACCTCCTGTGGCAGAGCTCTTAGGCAGAGGGTGAAAATTTACCCTCCACTTGCAGGGAGCAAAGCCCAGTTGAGGAGATCTGGGCCCCAAAAGCAGGGAAGGAGTCAGGCAGGCAACACAGGTTAGCTCAGATTTTACAAGCTGTCTCTAAGCCTTGGCACTCCCAGTGCAGCCACAGGTGGCTGTCCGGCCACGGCAGTCGGGGGCTGAGCATGTTGGCTGTGGGGGGCAGATGGGACATTGTGACGCTGGAGACCTGTGGGAGAGGAGGCTGGCAGGAGAGACAGCAAATGGGCAGGTGCAAAGTGAGGGTGTGTGTTTGCTGCTCTGTGATTTTTCTTCCCTGTCCTTGGGGAATGTGACATCCCAGGGTTGCTAGTAATGCTTCCTCTTGGTTCCTTGTTTTGGCCCAGCGTTGTCTTGACACTGAAGTCAAGCTAAAGAGCAGTAGGTTGAGGCTTCTTGGCTGACTTAGATGTCATTATATCTAAGCAAGACAATGGAAAACATATCCCAGTGGGCGATGCCTACACTGAGCTGAGCAACAGCCAGTGTGTTTCTTTTACCATCAGATCTGGGTGAGTATGTCAACAGTTGTTGAGCTTCAGTTGCTTCCATGAGAATCTTAAGTGGGTTCAAAATTAATTTTGCACAGAAGCTGTTCAGAAGAGAAGATTACTCATGAAAACAGCCTGGTTCATGGAGAGTTGGAGTCAATCGAAAGAACTATTGTTGCTTACAAGTATGAGCTGATCATGTACTTTCAAACTTTCAGGGAGTCATGAATTTCAGAAAACTTTAATCTGTCTTCTTCTGTTATTGAGACTGCTCCTTTTCCAGTCTTGTTACTAAACAGCAATCCCATCTGGTCAGCTTTACATTCTTGGTCTTTTTTACTTTCCAGCTGATATTTTTTCAGATGAATGTTATGGAAATGGAAATGCTCTCATTCCCCCACAAAAGGGGATATTGGAGAACAAAAAGTAGTGTAACTTTCTCTTGATTTCCCAAGTTGTACATGGCCTTAGTTACTAGGGAAAAGTTGCTCTCAGTTTGATTGTTTCCTTCCCTAGAAGGACAAAGAAGGTGTTTTGCAGTTGCTGATGAATGTTGCTCTGGTCACAGCTGAATAGAGCAGGACACCATTCATTTGAGCAGCAGAGCTAATCTTGTTATTCAGGGTAAGAGCCCTTCATCACTTGGGCTCAAGGCAGATTCCCCAGACCTTGGTTCCTCTCTCACACACACTCACAAAACTGGGGTGGCAGCAGCATCAACCCTGGCATCAGACCTGAGCCAGGTGCTGCTGCCTGTGCCCATAAAGTGATTAAGTGAGAAACAGTGGGCATGAGACCACCTTCCCTTCTGCAGGTCTTATTAGTTATTTTCCATTCAGGCACTGTTTTCCCTGCTAAAGAAAAAAAATGGTATTTCTTCCAATATAATTTCATTGATTTTCCAGTTTAAATATAATTTCAGCAGCACTGAATGCAAAATAGTAGCACCTTTGGGCTAGCCTTTTGGTGGGAAGAAAATAAAACCCCCGTTCCTAAAGCAGGACAGGTTTTAGGTGTTTCAAACTAGAAAAGAACTCAAGTTACCTCTTTGTAACACATTGAAAAATAAAAATCTGTGCATTTCCGGTAGCCTGCCTTTGCAAAGGTTCTGATCATACAGTGTGGTGGTAATAAAACAGATTGTGCCCTACCTGTGCACCCAGATCTTGAATGCTTTATGATTGTTTTGCATTCTGATGCCAGCATTCCTTAACGTAGAAATTTTTCTCCTCCATCCAGATTTCAGAGCAGGATGTAAGACGTGATAGATACACTGTTAACTCCATTTCCACAGTAATTTCTCCTTGAATGTTTGAGTAAGAAACATGCAGATTTGTCGTGGGGTGGTTAGTGAAAAATTTTGAATGGGCACATGTGGTGTTTGGCCAGAGAAGAGAGTGACTATAAGTGCCAAAACCCAAATGTGTGCATGCTGGCTCTCAGTGTGAGGAAACATGTAACCTGCATTGCTCTGCTCTGTAGTCGTTATGGTCAAATCCTGCTCCCTTTGACTTAAGTATAATTAACAAGAGCAAAGTCTGGCCTCTGAACTGCAGAAACTCATGTGTGGTAGCCTTTTTAAAACCTTCTCGTATCTGTATTTGTGGATAATTTTGATATTTTAACACTGTAAATTTCTCTGCTCCATTACTGGAAGATGTGTCTGACCTTAGCCCTCTAATTGTGCAGTAATTAGCTTCTAAATACCATGCAGAACTCCCTGCAAATCAACCAATTGGAATATTAATTCTTAATCTAAATATATTCTTAAAAAAAAATTGAGAAGTGCAAATTCAGTCAGTAGGAAACTGTTTTCTCTGCATCTGGTATTTCTGTGCAGTGAGGGGGTTTGTATTTTGAGTGTATCCATAGACACAGGAAAGTGCCTCTGACACTGAGTGGATCTCATGCCTCCCCTCTAGTCTCGTGGGTTTAGGCCCAGAGACCTAAGTACTGTTATTCTGTATATAACAATTCCTAGCAAGAAAATCAAAATGTGTATCAAGTCAAATCTATAAATCCATTATTATTGGCCCCAATCATATGGCATATCACAAGTCCTTTTGGTAGTGATACATTCTGTCTAGACAGCTCTGTGCCAAGTTATAGTTACAAGTACTAATCTCCCAGGATAAATCCAAGTAATGAATAATTAAAACTAGGATCTCCTCATCTCAGATCATGGAAAGGTTGCCATGTCCTTCCCACCACCTACCCAAGAGCTAGAGGAGCTCTCACCTGGTGGGTGGCCTGGCTCTTCATGTAGTCTAGATTCAAAGAATACCACTTCTGCTGTTTTAGTACTGGAAAGGCAACATTTAATATAATAATTTTATGAGCAGAGAATTTAAATTTTGCCTTTTAGTTTTGATTTTTAAAAAGACAGGCTTTTCAACTGTTCAGACTAAAACTATAAAAGATATTGGAAAGGCATGGGCATGAGGGAAAAAAATTAACCACAAAGGTGAGTCAGTCTCAGAACAGATAGTGCCTCAGGGAATTTTCCTCACTGAATGCAAGGTTAATTCCAAAAATCTACACTTGAAAATTGAGAGAAAAACCCACCAATGCCAAACTGTAAATAGGAAAATTCTTTCCTATTTTACCCTAAATAGGAAAATGCTTTCCTATTTTGGGCTGTTTTATCAGGAGGCACTCCTAATATTCATTACTATTTACATAATACAAGCACACCCCCCCCATCAAGGCTGTGCAAATATATTGATCTGTATGTACATTATGATAATCAGCAAGGTTTGGGAACTTTGGTCACTTTAATAATGTGATTGTATTTAATATATGCAAGACTGAAAGCTTTATGTTGTCAGTAGCAAAACATGAAATACTATATGAATTAGGAAAAATCCAATAACAAACAGCAGGATGCTCCATGCATACATATCACTGTTGTGGTTATGAGCAAATACAAGACTGTACATGATTAACCACGATTTATTCTTACTATAAACTCAGCAGACAGATGCAGAAGACATACTATAATTGCATACACATTTCCTCCCAGAGCTCAAAACCAATAAAAATATGGTAATTTTGTATAACTTAAGACACATTCTTTACCTCTTTTAAATAAATAATAGGGTTTAAACATGCTTCCATTGTTTTGCTTTTGCAGTTTTTGAAATAAACTGTGTTTTGAATGCTGGTAGGTAATGAATTAGAAACAATATTGTCTACAGGGAGACTAATATTGTTGTAGAGAAAGATTTTCTGAGTTAAACTTAGCAACATATAAGGGGTTTATTATATGCAGTTCCAGCTTTTTAACACTTTCTGGCTTATCCAGTATTCAGAGTTTTGACTGAGATGGTTTTTTTACATCACATTTTGCCATCTTCGGAAAGGATATTTTCAATTGCACTGTCTCTCTGAATAAAGACAAAACAAATATCCAAGCCAAAATCAGCCTCCAAAGCTCAGAAAGTGGATACAAATTTCAACAGTAATTAAAACTACGGAAACATCAATTGTCTCAGTGTTATTTTAAACTAAACATTTCTATACAGAGTCCAGAAATATAAGACAAGTATATCTAAATATACAGTTAATTGCATCAAAATAGTGCATCCATCTGTGAGTTTTGTTCTAAGCTTGCTGAGCGAGTTGAAAATTCAAAATGTGATCTGCAAACCAAGCAAGTTACTAAGTAGCTTTGGAAAACTTATCTAAAGGAGTTGGTTTGCTGAAGTTTCCTGTTGCAGTTCTCACTGCAGTGATAATGAAGCAATTTCAGGACAGTCTCAACAAATTCAACCTCTCCAAGATAAGTTATTATTTGAACTTGACCCTCTTCCATCTTCTTTCCCCCTTCCAATTTCCTTGAAGACTTTGTCCACTTGGTAAGGTAAGCACCTCCTGAATATTCATTGCCCAGGGCCAGTGAGAAACTTTCATCAGCCATCCATGTCTTTCTGTGGTGACAAAAAGGATCTCTTCACAAGGCATTAGTTTGAGCCTTCTGGAGTCCACAGTTACTTTTTTTTGTTTGTGTTTGTGAACTGGAAATCCAAACAAATAAAATGGAATGTAGTTGCTGAATACTCAGATCTTTAGCTGGAGAAAGCCAGGTTTTGTCCTTGGTTTTCCAGTCTGATTAATCCTTTTATGAAACCGAAAGCTGCTAACCTCTGTAGCTGGATCACATGGCAGCGCTCTTTTGTCTGCCCCTCTGATGCCGCAGTGCACCTTCAGGAAAGCCAGTTCTTCAGGGAGGGTTAAAGCAGGTTGCCTCCACAGATCACTGTAATGGTATATTTTAATTATGGTTTGCCGTGCACTTCAGACACTCCAGCAGGACTGCCTAATTAACAAGGTTGTTCAGCTTTCACATAGTATCAATCAACTAGTTGCTGAAAATGTCTTGATCTCATTTTCTGAGATTAAAGTATAAACGAAGGACACTTTGCTCCATTGTTACTAAACTAAGGCACTACCATCTGGTTTGCAAATGTGATATTAAAATCTCTGGAAATATCTGAGGCCCCAACTGAACAAAGCAGCAAGCACATGCTTACCTTTGAATACGTAAGTAGAACCATTCATTTCAGCGGAATCACATGCTTAAGGTTGAATGTATGCTTAAGCATTTTCTTTCAATGAGGATTTCATAGACTCATTTTGAAATACAATACCAAACTTTTCAAAATAGACAAGTGGATTAACCCATTTTTATCATTAGGGAAATCATAGCTTAAATAAATTAAATATCCCCAACAGCTTGTATCATATAAGGTAACAGTGCCTGATGAGATAATGTAATTTTAATTCAAAAATCTTCCATAGCGTTTTGTAGTTTGAGTCAAACTGTTAAAAAAGATAATTGCAAATTATACAGAAAAATGAGTGAAAGAAAATAGTCATAATTAGAAATCATTTTTATCAGAATATATGATATCCAAACATTTTCTTCTAATATCTATTTGGAACAGTTAAATTCTGCTGAGGATTGTTACTATACTAGCAATCAAGTGATGGTTTCAGTAGCTTCAAACTAGGTTTGAGCTGAACTATAAAACTTACCTGTCCCTTTTCCCCTCTCAATTTGCTACATTTTTTTGGAAAATTCTTACTTGTGAAATAAAATATAGATTATTTCCCCAAAAATCTGGGAACAGTTTGTGCATTTGCCACTAGCCCCAAGAGGCAGCACACTGGATGCAGGGATATGTAATGATGTAAGAAATCAGTTTAGTTCTCGACACCCAGTTGCTGTAGTGGGGAGTTAATGTGCACCTGCCCTTTCCCTGGCACAGGTCTCCCTCCGCGGTGGACTTTGCTGTGCAAGTCAAAGCTCTGCCGGTGCTCCCCCAGCGCTGCCCCACGCAGGCCAGGAGAGGAGATGCAGAGGCAGCAGCAAGAGCAGCAGCCTCCTGCAAAGATCACTCTTCCTTCCCACTGTACGGCATCACATGGAAAGCACATGCAGTGGAGACAGATGGTGCTCGCTTTCCCTGCAGTGCCATCACTTGGCACTTGCAAAGGAGAATGCGATGGCTGCACGAATGTAAAACTGCGGGTTTCAATGCTAGAAACTCAAATTTACCCCTTTGCGAAGAACAGGAGCGAGACCTCTTCCCCACGAACATGCCACTTCAGATCTGTTGCGATGGCATATGTGTGAGCTTAAGTGGTGCTCAGGGACAGATTTTACTCATAAAATCATAAATGGATTTCATTAAACCTACGTGGTCTTTAATATATCAGACATAGTTGAGCCTCGGGACTCAAAAAAAAAAAAAAGGAAAGAAAATAAGAAAATGAGAGAAAAAGATATATTGGTTTATTCCCCTCACTCCCCTCTCCCCCAAACATGAATCATAGATGTTTCTGTGCACTGAAAAATAAACTAGATTAGAATAAGAGCTGCATAAAAACAAGGTGCAGTGGCCTTCCTGGGAAACAGAAGTTGTTAATACATGTGTGTAGATGTAGTTTCAAATCAGCAATAACATTTTTAAACCTAATTAAAGAAATATATTATCCTCCCTCAAGGAAAGCAAAAACAGGAGTCCATGACCAGAGAGGGCTGAGTTAGTGAGGAAGAATAGAATATTTCTTTAATAGTTTTGCTGGTCTTGAAAATAAACATTTCAGCATCCTTTTACCTTCAGACACACTTTTTTTCCTTAAGTTACATTCATGGTTTATGTCTTCAAACCTAATTCAAAGGTCAAATATATATAGTTTCCTTATTCTTAGTCCTTGTTCTTTGAACAAATTTTTACAGGCACAGCATGTGTTTTCATATTACACTGGACTTAAAAAAATTCAAAGAATTATTCCTATATTTAATGCATGGTTTTGAAAGGAGAAATTTTTTTATAAACATTGATGTTTTATTAATGTTCTGCACATGAATATTGGAGCAAGTACTGTGCTGAAGCATTGGAGCAATATTGGAGCATTTGTAATGTGCTGAATAACTAGTAACTATTTAGGTTAAAAAAAAACCCTTCTGTGTTTCCATAGTGTGGTTATCTTGAAAACCCACAGAGCGGTAAAGCTTTGTGGATTAATGCCTTTGAATCAGCAAAGCTGCTTCAGATTAACAATTCTTTCAGCTGGTGACATATTTTTTTTTTACTCTATATAATAACAAACATGATTAGCACAGAAGTACTATGCTCTCCATAACCTGTTTGTAATTGGGAGAATCTGCAGTGTGTGTCCTACAGTCCATCTCACACTGAAGATTGAAGTGTAATTACAGTGCAGGCAATCTCATCTCTAGTAATTACAGCTGTCACCATTGATCCAGTTAACCAGGATAACTAACTGCTGAGCCAGAGTTGACAAAGCTTTCTGGCTAAACCCAGACTGCTGTCTAAGGGAGGTTTTTTGCATTTTTTGAGACTTTTTGATTACCAAAACACTGGTGATTGAAAAAGTAGGTAACAAATATTGCGGGTTATGGAATAGAAAGCTGAAAACAAAATCTGATTTCCCTTCATTCTGAGGATTGAGACTTGTAGAGTCACTTTGCAAGGCTGAAAATTCAAAACAAATCCTTACATAAATGAGCTGGATGTAGAAAGGGGTGGGACTGCTGCCTGATGTAGGGATCAGGGGTGAGGTGTGCTTGGTCCCCACAGGGGTGGTGCAGTGCACAGTAAGGGGCATTGCCTGCCGGAGGTGAGGGGTGGTGCAGGAGCCCCAAGCCTGTCAGGTCACCCTTGGGTCTGTTACAGCAAAGGTCTTGCACAGTTCAGCTGCTGTGCCAGTTCCCAGTTTCTGTGGTAGCCTTGCCTTACTCTACAGCGCTGAAGTGCAGGAGTGTGCCAGCTCAGCTGAGCGGCAGAGCCGGGATCTCTGTGTCCTGCTGCAGCCCTCACAGAAGCTGTACACGCCCGTTTGATGCTACACCAACGTGGAATCCTTCCAGCCTTGCTGTGTTGTGATCGAGAGCAGTGTCAGATCCAATCCAGGGACAGACATTACCTCTCTCTTCTCTCTCTCTCTGCACACTGATTTCTCAAAGATGGGTTTAGGTACTCGTCAGAAGTACACCACGGTCTAAATTGTTTAAAGACAAACCTCAGTCTGTGAGTCAGAGTTGTAAAGCATAAGTCTTAAGCTTGGATGGAAAATAAATAAAACCCAGAAGACTTCTCAGTTCTGACCAGGAAAGGAAATCTCAGATGCCTCTTCAAAAGCAAATAAATATTTTTCAGAAGTTTAATAATAAGAGTGCAACTTCCTCCACTATACTGCAGTAGAATTGTTTCCTTTTTGGGCAATAGCTCAAAAACAGCTAAAAACTTCCCTATATGCAGGTACTACTGTAGATTCTGCTATATTACAAACTGTTGCCTTGCCACCTTCTTGGTTATTGGCACTCCAGATTTAGGACAACATTGTGAAATTTTGTGTAACTGGGTAACACTTCCTTCAGAGGGGTCCGTAGTGAGTTCACTGGGACTACTTGAGGAATAAAGTACTCTTCCATGGGTTTAGACTAGATTTTCAATAACAGAGAAGACTCACATTCTTTATGTCAGGCACTTTTCCAAACCCAGGCTGGCCTGTTACACTATGACATACCTAGGCTGCCTGACTTTTTACAAAAGTAAGTCATGAAGATGTAAGTGAGCAACAAGATTTGCTACTTGCTTCTTGCAGAAGACTCCACAGTGTAGTTAGACAGTTGCCTTAGAGAATGCCTCAGAAAATTTTTTTTGGAACACACTGCCCACAGAGAAATTCACCTTTCTATGAACAAAGATATCAATTTATTCAGTATGCTGTAAGACAGAATGAATCCACCTACCAAAATCCACAGCATCTTTCACTCTTCACTAAAGCAATATATAGGCACCTTATGTGCAGTACTTTGCTTTTACTTGTATTTATAACCCCACTGAAGAAAAAAGTCTATTGGATGTACTCACCATGGGACCATATATACTCCAGCATTTGAGCAGGATATAAAATTATCCAGCAGATGCAGTGACTGGCTGTGCCACTATGCAGTCATCTCTGTGTAATGTCAAAAAAATAAAATATAAAAAAAAAGAATTGTGAAGCCATGTCCCATCAATAATAGAAGGTATTGTAAAAGGGCTGTAAATTGAGAGGACAGCTTGTTGGTTTGGGCTTTGGTTTTGTTTTGTTTCTTCAGTGAATGTGTTTGTCCAAGAAAAACCTTGCAGTGAATCAGTGTTATACTGGTAGCTGTTTTTCAAGAAATATTTTCTAGCTTTTCTCTAAGCAGAGCAACTAGCAGCCAGGTTTACTGAAGAGGTGTTTTGACATCCATTCAAGTCTTTTTTGTTTTCTACATTTGCATATAGAAGACTTTTAATAAGAAGGACACCTTAGAGGTATGTTCACTGTAAACTGTGTAGCCTTTCCTTCCCCTTTTCGACCCTTTGTTGTACTGCTGCAGCATCACTCAGTGGGTCTTGAAGTCTTTGGGGAACACTGATTAATTTTGCCAGAGGAGAAGGATGGCAGCTGCTAAAGCATAGAAGCTAGTTCTGCTTCCATGGACATTAGTGGTAGAATTCCCATTGACTTAGGCAGAAATTGAGGCTTATGACAAAATATCCTCTTCCAACAGGAAAAAACAGATGCATGAACTTGGTCCCTTTCTCAACGATCTGTACACAGCACAGTGATAGATTGGGTCAAAAAATCACGTGCGAAGAATGTGACAACACAGAGCCAACCCTGTGGTGATGTCATACCTTAACCACCATCTCTTGGAAATCCCCAGAACAGGACAATTCCAATGGGCTTTATCTCCTCTGCTTTAGGTTCCCTTTCTTTTACATGGGCTAACCCTGTTCAGTGATACATTTTTCTCATGCTTGAGCATTTACATATGCACCTGTGTCTTAGACTTTTCCAGGTAGGTTCTCTATTCTACGTAGTGTCAGTGGAGCCCAACTAGCTCATTAAACTGGCTCTGCAATACCATGCTCCACTGTGCGTGTTTTCTGGCTGTACAGCTTAGTAGGCATGTTTTATTAATATTCAGAATTACATCTGTAAACAACCTAACAAATTCGGGGGGAGAAAATGTGATCCAATATCTCTTTGTTCAGGTTTCCATTAGAGAAAAATTCTATGACTTTCCTTTGTCCCAAAATGTAGATCCATATCCTCTGTGAAAAAATACTGTCTTTCCCTGTTCTGCACAGCTCATTAGCACTTCCCTCCATACACTTATTTCTGGTGCCATTTATTTCTTCTGATATCATATTATGCAAATGTAATACACAGCCTCGCTGTATAAATAAGAAGCCTTCCTTAGCACTTATTTCTTTTTTCAAGCTCTATAAAGTGCATTTCACAAGCACAGTTGCTCTAAAACAATTGCACGAATTGGATAACAGATTAAAAATATATGTGAGAAGAAAATCCCTAAACAGTTAATCTTAAAGGTCACAGACTAAAGTAGTTTAACTTCATAAAATGGCATCCTGAGTCCTGAAGGCTGGCCAGGAGAACCTTGGAACATCTTATGTGAGGAGAGGTGAAAATCTTTGCATGTCTAATGGCACATTTATGACCAGACAAGCTCTAAGGAAGTCTGTGGTTGTTTTTTTGTAATCCTAAACACATCTGTTTTGTTAATTGGGAAGAGCTTTTAATAAAACTGAATGGTGGGTGCTTTTCAAGTAACCCAATTCAACAACTATATCCTTGCTTGAAAGCTGAAGCAACAATTGCTGCTTTTCCCAATAGCGTACATATTTGGAAACAATTGTTCAGTTTTATACATTTACCAGGATGTGTCAAGATTAGAGCTGGATTTTTCTGCTTGTGTCTAGCCTGGAAAAAATATATTTAAATGTCAGTCTCAGCTGACACAAAACATTGTGCCTGACCTAAGACAGAGAACCTTATTTTCTAAAAGGATTATTTATGGTTTTTTTAACCCAAAACCCAAATGGGTCTGTCAGTTTCAAAATGCAATGTCATTTTGGAACAAAAAGTCAAAATATTTCACCTAGAAAATGTCAGTGAATAACATTTATACTTCTCTGATTTTACTCTTTTGACCAAGCTATTTTACAACATGATCTGACTTTCTGAATAGATTAATTCCCTCTGAGCCCGCATATCTGTAAATTTTATGTACCCTGAAAATATTTTCAACCTCCTCTAGTTAACGTGTAGGTACTGCTGAGACTTGTGTTAACTTCACTATCACTCCACAAAGTGGACTTTAGGTCATAAGGTCTGCCCCAGGCTGCCCACAGGGAGGTGACCAAGGGGAATTGTTGGAATATCTTGTCTGCTGATGGGAAAGATCAGGGCTGGGTTAGGATCTCTTGCTTTCAGGATTTCGTGCTTTCTTGCATGTGCCAACTTGCTCTGTGACTGTGATCCTGTTCTCTAGAACAGATCCTGTGTTCTCTAGACAAAGTTTAGTTTTCACTCATATCTACACATATGTAGAGCCTTATCCTGTAAATTCTTGCTCATACCAGTAAATTTCATTGCCAGGAGATTCCTTGGAAAGCAAGGCAACTGTTCCCAATATGACCAGGAGTAGGTGTGGACAGGATCAGGCCCACAATCAACATACAAACACTTGTGCAGTCAAGCACTGTATTTGTATATGTTCATCTTTTACAATGTTAAGGAAGTTGTGCTAGTAAAGCTCATTTTCCTTGAAGATTGTCAGCCTTAATAAGAACCAAGAAACTAGAACAAAGACATCATGAATTCTAATGTATTTGAACATATGGCCCTAGGACCTGTTATTACCATATCAGTCAGATAAAGGAGTGGGAGAATGGTTGCAACAGCACAGAAGGAAAAATGTTAACACAGCAAAAGGACTCTTAATTTTAAAGAAATACTCAGTCTGTGAATTTAGTTTCCAAATTTAAAAAGTCTTGTGGATAGTATAAAGATCTTGCAATTCTTGTTCAAATACTATTTTTAACATTATTGTTGAAGCATTCCTTTTCTGTTTAAAATTGAAGTTTTTCTGAAAATCTACCTTCAGAGTAAATGGGGTGTTTGAAATACCGAATTTGGGGGTTGTTCATGGTAGGCTTGGAAGGTAAGTAAAATAATCTCAAGCAAAAAGTGAATTCAGGCCAGAGTCCATTTCCAAGGCACATCTAAAAACCTAATCAGTTCATTTAGTCTCTGTCCTCCAGCTCTGAAATGGATATCAGCATCGGCAAATGTACAGCTCCCAGGTCTCCAAAGAGCAACCAGCTGATTCTGTTGCATGTATGTGTGTGTGAGGGAGAGGAAAATGCATGAAACCATCTAATTATACATATCTGGAGCAAGAACTGGACCTGGGGTTGCCAAGTAAGGTTTAATCAGGTTTAGCTGTAACTCGAAATCATCTAGAATTCCCAACCATCTTAAAACATGTACAGTGTGACTTTTTCCTGTTAATTCATTGTAGGCATTATGGTATTTACAGATTTTTTTTTTTTTGAGGGTTTCTAAAGGCATTTGATAAATTCATACAACTTGCAGTAAGCATGGATGCCTGGCAGCAGGTTAGTGAGTCAGGATGAGAGGTCTGGTTGAGCTTCATGAATGCAGATGGTGCAGAGCCAGGATGGATGGTAGTGTCTCGTGATGAAGTACCACCACCATGTTCCAAAGCATTGCACCATCTGGATTGTGATCATTTGCAAATTTCTTGGTTTACATGTCATTAAAACATTTCTACAGCTTTACTTGAGTTTTATACTAATCTCTCTGCTAACTTTACAGCTGAGCAAATACAGAAACATTTGGATAATTTCTTTTAATACTTGCATTAGCCTCCATCAGCCTTTTTTATAAAGGCTTTTTCTTTGACAATGTTCCAGTGTCCTTCTTTCCACAGATATCCACATAAATTAGTTTGCTCAAGATAGATGGAATTTGTCCTGTGTAAAGGGCCATCACAAAGCCTGTAGCATTTAAGTACTATGTTTGTCTTCAAAACAAAACCTGAAGTGACATAAATTCAGCTTAAAAGATGGACAGGCTTTGAGATGGCCTCAGTGTGGTCTTCAACATCCTCGTAGGTGGAATTGGAGGGGCAAGAACAGATCTCTTCACTCTTGTGGCTAGTGACAGGACCTGAGGGAATGGCCTGAAGCTGAGTCAGGGGAGGTTTAGGCTGGATATCAGGAAAAGTTTTTCACCCAAAGGGTGGCTGGGCAGTGGAACAGGCTTCCCAGGACAGTGGTCACAGCAGCAGGCCTGTCTGAGTTCAAGAAGCATTTGGACAATGCTCTCAGGCACATGGTGGGATTCCTGGGGTGTCCTGCGCAGGGCCAGGAGTTGGATTTGATAATCCTGACGGGTCCCTTCCAATTCAGCATATTCTATGAGTCTACACTCAGCTGTATTTTGTCAAGCTTGTTGTTTAAGTTGAATTCAGGTAGAGCAAAACAAAGAGTAGAATTACTCCCTGATTCACTGGTAAAATTGAAAAACTTGGGGTAATCATTTTGACCAATGACAGTCTCTTTACATAAAGGATACAGTGGCAAACCAGGAATATTTAAGGGCTCTGTACCTCTTTGGGAAGGATGCATTTAGGGTATTAATAAAATCTAGTGATAAGACATTTACTGCATTGTACAACCAAGAGCAGACAGCAAGCTGTATGTTTTTAGTTGTTTTTCTATTATGGCACTTTTTAAGCATTCATATCGTAGCTTCTGCTATAGAAAGAGAGGATGAGAAAGAAGCCTGGGAAGAGCTGAAGTAGTTCTTTCATTAGATTTGCTTATCCAACAGTGTCAGTGTGAATTGATGGTCGGTTCTGGTTCTGTGTTTGCCATGCTCACTGGGGACTGGTGTCTGCCATCACCCTGCTTTGTGCAGCTTGTGCAGCCACATCTGTCACTAGAGAACATAACTTTTGCACTGAAATACGCTTGCCCACTCAGTCTGAGCTATTGTGAATAGGATTTTTCAGTCTTTTGTCAATGGGATTTATGTTTATATAGTAAGGAACATGATTTTAGCTTGGAAAGGGAAAATAAGAGGGGTTTTTTTCTACTATACTCAGGGTTACACTGAACAGCTAAGCACTTCTTTCTGTTAAGATTTAGCCCAATAGGATTCACAACAGGCTGAAACCTCAGTCTAGGAAATGCCTTTAGGCTGCAAGCCTGATTTCTTGCTTCTGACTCAGTTTTGCAGTTAAATCTTAGTGCAGTGGCCATTGGTTTTGTGGGGCTTTTTTTTCCTTTGGTGTCTGCTTTTGTAATGTATGTTTGTGTCTTCATGATGTTTTAAGAAAAAATTTCTCATTACCCCACCAAAAAGGCAGGCAGAAACTTTTGTGTAATGCTGAATATGAGCAGGCTTAATACTAAGACTAATTGACACATATTCAAAAGGGATGAAAGCCTGTGCCTTCATGAAAATGTGTCAACATCTCTTGAGACTGGAATATCCCAAAGACCTACTAAAAACTCATCACCTACAAGTACAGGACTATTTGCCAAAAGATTCTGAATTATGAATGAAGCAAAACAAGCTGTAAACTATTCACCAACAGATCACAAACAGAATGAGAGGCTAAATTTGTGCACTATAAATTCACTGTAATTTGTTTACTCAGCTTCAGCCAGTTTATAGGTTATGCTGGAAATCTGCCAGGTCCTGGTACAGCTGAGGCTCAGTAATTCAAGAAGAAACCTTGTTACCACTTATGATAAGAGTTTCTCAACACTCCTCGTGATGGAAAGTCAAATGAAATGAAAGTATATCTTGATATACTCCACACTGAATTTCAATACTACTTGTGGGCAATTAGGTCAAAACATTGTCACTGGATGTGTGCCACCAATATGGTCTGTAGGCCAGGCTGGAGGGGTGGTATCCTGTGTCAAACACTGATGTCCAGGAAAGAACAATGATACCCACACAGAGGAAAGAACCCAATAGCAAGGAATGGCCTGGGATGTTCCCAAGAAGATTATGCAGGGCCACATGATTCAGGAAAACTCTGACCACAGAATGTTGGGAAATTCCTCTTTATGCCCCTGAATCATGCCCGGTTTCTGCACATGCTGGAGGACAGATTGCTGGTAATACAGTACAGGGCAGCAATGGAAAATGACCCTTTGAGATTCCATGCTCAGTGTATTTTGCAAACAATAAACAGACACAGGGTAAATAAAACATAAAAAGACCAGACCAGAACCAACCCTAAATAAATCCTCTAGGAGTAATCCTCCAAAAGCAGAACATTCAGGCAAT
Organism: Pipra filicauda; assembly: GCF_003945595.2. NCBI lineage: Eukaryota > Metazoa > Chordata > Aves > Passeriformes > Pipridae > Pipra > Pipra filicauda. The sequence continues at coordinate 2,057,469 of NW_024104976.1, read as the reverse complement.
GGTACAGCTTAGAAAATGTCAGTGTAAATATTCTTTTCTCCTTATTCTCAGCCTTAAGCAAATCTTCTGCTGAAAGAGTTGGGGGGGTTTACTACAGATGGCAGGAAAAGGGGTGCCACAAACCAAGTTGCCCCTGGGGCACTTGGAAGCCCAGAGGTTCAGTATCATGCTCTTGCAGGAAAAATACTGTATGAAAAAGACTTCATTTTCCATTGTCTAAGCAAGAGAAATGAAGAGAGCATATTCATAGCAGTGAGAAACAGAAATTCAGTATTTAACCTCCTTGCACAATAATAATTGAAAAGGTGTTAACACAGCTGACCAGCTGATGCAGCCTCTGTAGCTCTGGTGGTTTTAGTGGCCCCTTGCTGAGGAGCTATCCCAGTGCTGTTGCTGTCCCCTTAAAAATCCAGTATTTTTAATGAGACAATGTCCCTTGGTTAGTTAAAAGACATTAAGTTCATTCTATTAATCTGATATATTTTAATCTGATAAAGTTTCAAAAACATTTCATTGTCTAAAACCCGGGTTTTTAGGGTTAAACAATTTTCAGTGAGTCAGCTAAGAGTAATCTCCTGCTACAATCAGAGCTCTGGATAATGGCTATATTTCAGACATACATTATGTGCACTTTAAGCAGATAAGTGTTAGAAAACGAAGTTGAAATAGCCTTCTTGTGAACTGTGCTAATACAGAATGGGAAGGATGGTCTAACTGTGAAACTTGAACAAAGGGAGAAAAGGGATCATTGAAAAAACAATTCTGAAATGGTAAGTGTGCGTGAGGACACAGGAAGACAGAATTATTACTATGTCCGAGCACTTCATGCCCTGCAGAAGGAAAAAGGGTAATTTGGATCCATTTTCATTTACCAATCATGCCTTTTGAAGTGATGGAGTTTGGCAAGGATGTTTATGACTTGTTTAACAATTACTAAATGAGCCTTTCTGTTAAAAAATCAGGCTGACTGTGAAACCACTCACCTTTCTCTCAGATGCTACTGCTGTTTGATTGTATTAGATTGAATGATGTCTTGAGACTCACATAGCCCTCAGAGAACTGTCATTTACAGTATTTAACATTTATTCAATGAACAAAGATTATGCTGAGCTAGAAAACAGTAAGCAAAAAAAATCCTGGGTGATTATAAAGATGAGTGTACCAGTATTTGATTTGGAGAGCTCTGATCTGTCTGCTCTGACATGCAGTGGAGATTTACACTACCTTCCCAAATGTTCTTTTGGAGATATTTACTGTATCTACAGCAGGCTTTGCTGAAACTGCATTCTGAAGGATACATATAATGTGATTTGAAATCAATAAGATAATTCCAATGCTTCATTTTTAAGGTGAAACTTTATGAATTTTAAATAAATTCTAAGTAAAATGCAAATATTGCATAAATTGTTCCCAATTTTATCATGATTGAATGGCAACTTGTTAGCACCATTATTTCCCAACACATTTGTTTCATAACCATATGAATGACAGAGGCAAACTATACTTGTTAAATATATACATTGATATTTTTTACCTTCTGTTGCTACTTGGGGTAATCTTAAAATACATGCTTCACCTTCAAATGTGACAGCTGTTTCGTTTTGTTTCTTTTTGAGAGCTTCAACCCATATTAGATTAGTCAGTCTTTGGTGTTGTGCAGAAGCTGTCTGTATTCCAGGCTGCTAAAACAAAGAGTATTTTGTTTCTGGCATATTAAAGTCAGCATATTATAAAATCAAGCACAGTATCATCTTCACAATATAAAACGTGTGAATCATTTATACTTTTTTGCTGTCAAATGATGTTTGACAATCATCGTATGATAATGAAATGTATAATTAATAATAAAAATGCCAACATCTGTTAGCTTGCTATTACAGACTGATTCTAAGTGTACTACTTGGAATATGTCATCATTAACTTAATTAATATTAAAATCCTTTAAATACAATTTGTTTTCATTAGTTGTTAATTTAGGTAGGTACAAGGCATACAGAGTAGGTTCTATTTTTTCCTGTTGTCAATAACCATATTTCACAAATGCTTTTAAAACTGTTAAATTAATGTAAATGTCCTATTAGGAGATGAATCCAGTTAGATGAATATGTTGTGTTCAACTGTGACTGACTCGGCCTTTGCCTGTCTGGGGAGACCCCTTCTCTGGGGAGATGCTGGTTTGCCTGGGGTCCTGCCCACTAATCTCTTTAGTTGTTTTTTCTGCTTTTTGGCTGCCAAAGTAAAACACATTCAGGTGCTTGTGCAACTCCTGGCTGCAATATGCAGGCCCTTGAGCTAATTTTATGCAGTCATACCATGCATGTTTATAGCCCTGAGACACTCTCCTGCTCACTGAGGAGAAAAGGTTCTGAGGCCAGGCTCCCCTGGAGGCCTGATCAGCAACTGAATGAAAAAAATTTCCCCATCAATTTATACATGCATTCATATATATTTATATATATTCACTTACCTATGTATGTATATGTCTGTTTAGTACATTAACACTTGCCAAGACAAATATTGGACACTTAGAAGACTGTATGGTGAACAAAGAGAGGTGGTTGTAGAGAAGAAATTCCCACTTCTATCGTGCCATCTGCAGGGAAGGTCTTATCTATGGGGCAAACTGTGAGGGACTGCAGAAGTGCAGCCTCTAAAGCAAGCTTGCCTGTCTTTTAACATGCAAATTAAAGTCATCCTCCAGTAGTCGGAGAGCGACCTAGGGATTTGCAGAGGCCATCTGAAAGCTGCTAAGCTTCTCAGTAATGGGGGCGAAAACATCTGGCCATGGATGAAGATCTCCCAGAAACATCCCATTCTTCTGGTCACAGCTGAATTGGGAGGCATTTTGTCATTTTTGTGCTTGGAGTCTGTTGGTGATGTGTGTCCCTATAGCCTCTCTCAGAAAAGCTATTAAGGCTATTGAAAACAGCAGAACCACATAAACACACTCCATTTTGATTTATGAAACTGTTATCTAAGTATTTGTGATAATTGATAATTGTTTACAAATAAGCCCTACATTGTTGCAACAGTGGACGTTACAAATTTTCATAGGAACAATGCATGCAGCACAGACTGATCACATTGTTCTTGGCATGCACTTAAAGCTGTCCACAAAAAGTGCCTGGATCTCCATTTCCTGCCTGGGAAGGGCTTGAGCTGGAATAAGTGAGAAAGAACATTTTATTTTTTTTCCGCTTCATTAAATTCACCATCCAGCATTCTGTAGCGAATGCAACAGAAAGTAACTATTGCTGATTTTGTGGAGTTATAGTACAAAAAACTCACAAGTTGGAATTAACGGATTGTAAAATACACTAATTAGAAAAATGAAGAAAAAAGAGGAAAACCAGCATTTGTGCTGATCCCAAAGATAAGACAGCTTTCTTCAGTTCACACTGATGTTAAGGAAATTAAAATCATCCGTGAGGTTTTGTACCTAATTTAACAAGAAGAGCAATGCCATATTTCAATATGATCTGTAATATTTCAGTCTCCTATAGTATCTTGGTTTCTGTAGCATTCTGCTGTCTGCAGCAGAAAGAGGCTGATACCTTCTTAAGTGAAACTTTTCAAGCTAACCTGGCTCACTTTGATAGGAATAAATTTGGGGGTTCTCCTAAATGTAGCTGAGCAGCCTGGCCTAAGGGAGCAATTACCTCCAGGAGAGGGAAAGTAGCAACCAGTGGTATGTGCTGAGGGCATCTCATCTCTTCTACCAGAAAGACTGGGATCTGTATGTCTGTAAAATTTCTTCAACTGGATGTATCAGCCCAAATGCCTATGGCTGAAGTTAGGTGAGATGAAGTCACATCATTTGTCTTCATCACTCATGAGAAGAGTGACTAATTTCTCCTAACATCACTTGGGAACCAAGAGAAGTTAAACACCCAAATAATTTGTAACAGCTTTAGTGAACATTAAAGCAAACAAAATAACCCAACACTAAAGACAAACAATAGAAGTGGATGCAAGAAGCAAGTTGCTCCTAGGCTTTGTTTTCATGAGAACAGCTTCTCTGTTGTATGATTTGTGTGTGGCAGGAGGATGGAATAATATTTTCAGGCAGGCTGATGCTGTGTTATTAGCAGTAGGTCAGAGGTTTGGGGTTGGTTCCACTCCAGAAATTTTTAATAGTGGATTGTAATTCAGTTCTGGATATAAAGACTGCCTGAGTCAATGATTATTGAAGCTATTTACTTTAATGATATATTGAGTGGATTTTTATATGAAAATATGGAGAAGGATTTTTTTTTTTTGCATTTATTTAGGGTTTTTTCATCCTAATTTTTAAAAAGTCACAATTCTGGGCTCACATTCTCTACTGCCTCCAGCATTTCGTTCCAGCCTGCCTGTAAGAGATGCCCCAGGCTGCCAGTGCAGCTGCTGGGACAATGCCTCCCTCCTTCCTTTCAGCCAAAGCAAATCCTTGCAATGCAAAATGTGCAGAGTTGGAAGGTTAAAGGTGAGAGTTGACTGTTGAAGAAGCTTAGCTGGCTGATCAAAATAAGCCATTACCTCCAGAAACAGAAGCGGAAGTAGATCCATGTCTAAGTGAACAGACCAGAAGCATCCTGAGGATGTTCAATTCCCCCTGTGCCAAACCCTGTTAGTCCCTTTTCCCTCAGTCTCCCCCCTCCTACCACTTTATTCAAGTGGGAGCAGCTTGGTATGCAGCAGTGGATGTTGGGATTGCTGCTGTTACAGTATATGTGTGCCTTTTAAAAAAATTTTTGAGAAATTTGTAAAATCTCTAGTATTGCTAAATATACTATTGACATATTTGATATATTACCCTTTAAACAGTTTAGCCAATAGAACATGCTCATTTCAAATGGAGATGAGCACCCCTTAGCTGGCCACATGCTTTATGCAGAGGAGATCAATAGTATTTACTGAACTGCAAAAACTGGATAAATATATTCTTATGTGCTGGGACTGCACCCTGGTACTGCTGCAGTCAAAATTAAAATGCACTGATTTCAGTGGGAACGAGTTCCAACCTTTGATAAACAGAAATAGGGACAAAGCTAAATCAGTTAGGTATTCTTCAAAGAACAAGTGTTATAAAGTGTAACACTTACTGTAAAGGGAAAAAAAGGTAATAATATTCCTGCCACAACTGTTCTATAGCAAGTGTAATATATTAATGCAAATACAATATTTCCATTGGCCCATGTACCCACTTTATCTCACACATGCAAGAACTGCATATGCCTAATAATCTATGCTTTTAGTATGAGAGAAGCCGTGTATGGTCTGACTTTTTTCTTGCAGTTCATTTCACCTCTACCACTATCTTATTACTTGTCTATCTAATTCCTATTGTGAAAAATGTGAGCAAAAGGGCTTTTGATTTCTGCATTCTGTTTAAAGAACTCTGTACCCTCTACCCTTTCCCTAGTCCAGGAAGGATTATCTTAGATATTATTAATAGTATTCTTTTTAGGTAGATAGTGGTATTGTTAGTATTGATAGATATTGGTATTGATAGCATTGATGATAGAACTATTTACAGATAGTAGTATTATATATAGTAGTATTGTTTAGTCAGTGATAATGTAAACAAATCCCATTTTCCCTTTGTGCTGTTAATGGATGCAATGCAATTTTGCAGCCTGCCTGCACTTTAGAAGCCAATGAATAGTTTCTGTGTAGAAAGTGAAGTGTTGCACTTTGCAGAGGTACCATTAGCAGTCTGAGGATATTTTATAAAACATCCACGAGGTCTGAAGGAGAGAGCCCATCACGTGAGGGACTCTAACCACGCTGTCAGGTTTCATTTGTGGATGTTTTGCAAACCACCTCAAGTCTCCAGATTTCAGTGTACTTGCAGTTCCAGAGTATTTGTATTATTGTTTTATTTTTAATAATAATACAAATACTCATACTGTTCTATGATTTTATATTCTCTCTATACATTCTCATAGAACAGAAAAACTTCAGTGTTCAGATGGAATCAACCAAAAGCATGCATTTACCAAGAATTCTCCCGTTTGTTACAAGATTTGCTAAGGAGATAAACATGCAGGTGAGAAGAGTAAAGTGGACAGCCATGCCATTTAGAAATCTGCATTGCCTATTTAAACCATATTTGATCAGTGCTTGTAAAATACAAACTGTCTGTAGCTCTATAGCTCTTCCCTGATCATACAGCAACTCCCAACCAGTGCTGTAGAATAAAACACACCAATGGACTAGCAAGTAAAATTAGTAATTTTGAGAATTGCTTCACCATGCAGGTCCTTCCTGTAAGATTTTCAGATCTGTCTCCCTTGGAGGCAGGTCTGTAGCATGACTGTGGTTCTCCTGCTAAAAACTATGCAATATTAAAAAAAAGGGACCCCTAAATGACCCACTCCCACTCTTGGAATGCCCCATCGCCCTATCCCCTCCTTTCTCTCCCAAAGTAGATGTAGGTCATATATTTCTAATGCTGAACACATTCAAATTGAAGACACCAGTTTTCTAGGGCTTTTTAGGAATTGCCTCTGCTCTGAAAGGAGTCAGATGACATGCTTAAGTGGCAAAGGTTCAGCTATTTTTGAGAGATGACACCAAGTCCTACAGAGAGGTGGATGTGAATGCAATCAGGCAAAGAATAGGTGCATCAGCAAGATACACTAGTGCCAAACAAAGTTTCTGGCATCAGCAATGTGTGCTGCCCCCCAGGATCTGCACTCAGTCAATGAATCTTAATTCATCTAGTTACTGGAAGACCCCTCTGATCAAATTTTGAAAACCACAAGCCATTACAGCTGCATGGGTAGATGAGAGGTTGAATGTGCATTACAATAAGATTTCCTGAGTGTTTAGATATTTCATAACAAAAGCAGCAAGTGTAACAAACCACATCAAACCATTCAACCACTCGTGCAGTTGAACCAATTAAAAACATCAGCAAGTCATCTGTGCACTAAAGTCCATAAAGGTTAGTGAGGTGAATTATGTCCTCCCTAAGGGCCACCACGAATTAGAAGGAACTGGTCAGTCTTCACAAACAAGACACATCATAAGAATATTTTCTGTATGTCTGAGTTGGCATGGCAGCTTGGAGCTGATAGCAGAGGCAGGAATAAGGAGTAAAGAGTGTCAGTATTCATCATTGTGGATTTATTTATTGCTTTGCTAGGCCAATGCACAGCTTTCAGATGAAGGTGGTATTAACTGAAGGAAGTATTCATCATCTCCTTTGTTTGACATAAGATATGGTCTAAAAACTACTTAAAGGAAATTATTTTTCAGGATTATGTAAAAAAAAATCTTGTTTTGGTTTTCCTCAAGGCTGCAGTTGTGGCCACAAATAGTAAGCAGAATACCATTTAACTGGGCTGTAACTGCAGCACATTTTATTCCCCTTGCTCCAAAGCCATGTCTCGGGCCACTCACTTCTGATTCAATCACACAGATCTACCTTATGATGGCTTTTCAAAGATCAGATAAAGTAGTTAGCATGACTGTATTTTTTGAGTCTAAACTTCGTGATTACAGTTTTCCTGAGAGAGTAATATTTTCTGTGTAAAGTATTCTTTACAATGTATTGGAATTTAACTACAAAGATATACACCTTCATAAGTACAGGCTATTAAAACAATTTACTAGTATGTCAACAAGTACTGATATGTACATAAAACCAGAATAATTTGGTTTGTTTTAATGCACTGAGCCAATCCAGCAGTGTGCTGTCAAGTGCTATTGAGAAGCACTTTGCACTAACAGGATGACATGACTGGAATCACATTCACTGCACATCTTAGTTCTATTGAATGATCCAGAGCTGAAATGAATGACTGACACTTTGTGAATAAAAGAATAGAGCAATTGTGCCATTCACACTGCACTAAGGGTGAAATTTTGCTTTCATTATATTGGGTGTTAAGATTCACTATATTAGAGTTCATTAAAGTAGGTGGGAGAATGGGACTCAGTGAATAATTAACAATAAATCATTAATCAGGGAAATCTGCTTTTCCCTTCCTTTTGTAGAAAATCTGTAAGCAAATCACAGCTGCTTCAGAAGTGTTTCTTATTCAAACCTATTTCAAAAATAGGATATTTTTCCAATTCTTAGCAGTTTGGATTGATTGTAATTTCTCTTGCATTGATTAGCTACAGTTTGTCATATAGGTACATGATTAGCTGTCTCCCTCCCAGTTGGATATGTTTGCCTACTTCTTGAGAGCAAACATCAGTGTGTACACATGCAAATGTAAATTTTTTTCTTCACCAAAATCTCTTCAATGACACTTTGAAGGCTATTTGCCATGAATGCAGGTGCCAAAAAAAAAAATAGGTTCCTTGAATTTCTGTGAAACGGAAACAAAAAATCTGATGTACAAGTAAATCAATTTGAAATAATGACAATATTTGCAGAGCATTTTGGCAATATTTCACTTTCTTTATTAAGTTGTATCTGTGTATATTCAAATTTGATAGAAATTAGATAGACAAAGAAGATAAATAGTCAAAAATAAGTGTGACATGCAAGATAAGCAACAGATAGCAAACATCTATATTACAGTGTGCAGTGCTTTTTTACAAAAGGCATATTTTGAATACAGAGACTGTGACACTATTTTTTCCCAACACTTTTTTGTGTTTATGGCTCCACTGAAGTCATTTTGCCATTAAGTGTAGTGAGATCAGTATGTTACCCAAAACAATTGACCATTGTCCTTTCTAACAGCCCAGTGCACAGTGTTCTGCAAGCTTCCTCCTTCAAATGATAGGATCCCTCATGGCACATATTTAGCTTTCCTCTAGTAGTAAGTGCCGGTATCTGGTTGAGATCAGTGGATTAAAAGCTTTACAGGAGTGCTGAGAATTATTATTATCTTAGTTATCACTATTTTTCAGAAGTATTTCCCAGGACTGCAGAGACTTTGGGCCTCTAGATTGCAGGGTCAGACAATGCTGAGTGCCTGACACCATAATAACAGGAGAATTCATTCAAATAGAAATGGCAGTTTCCTCCTACTAGTTTTGATAGCACTCAAGTAAAGCAAAGATGTCATAGGATGCCTGTGGGAAGGGATCCATCTCTAATCAAAGGCCATCCGAAAAGTCAATCAAATTGATTTCTCGTTCATAGCTTATGGAGAAAAAGGTGCATTTGCAGTAAAATATAGATACTGAATCCGATTAGCAAAACTGCACATACCTTATACTTAAATATATATAAAGCCCTCTTTCAATGCCTTTTCAGAGCTCATGTTGCCAACAGTTATGCCTTAAGTCTTTTATGTGACAAACTTGCCTGCACACCTGGTGAGCAGCGAGCGCTGCTCTTCCACGGGGGTGGATTGGGTTACTGGGGGGGCAGTGCCAGGAAAGTCTCAGGAGGGGTGTCTGCATTATTTTTTGAGAAGAAAAGCTTCAAATGGAAAGTGTAACCCAATGCTTTCTAAATGTGGAGGCATGCTTAAAGAGCAGTGCTATTTGGTTTCTCCCTACTTGAGAGAAATTTAAATCCTCAGTAAATAAATCCTGCTCTTTAAGTACTGAACAAATGAAATCGCCCGGTAAAAATTTAGAGAAGCTCCTGCTGCACTTTCCAAAAGCAGGAGAGATGGGGAGAGAGTCAGACTTCCTAAGGGAGAGCTAAAGCTCAGCCTTTAGCACCACAGAGCTAACTTCTGTCCTTGGGTCAACTCAGTGGAGCCGGGATAGCCTGGGTGTAAGCTGAGAGCAGAGCCTCACCTTCCTGGAGGAAGATCACAGCCAAAGTGAATACACTCCTCTGGTAGAAACAGCTACTTTCAGAATAAGAGTCTTCCTCCCTTTGAAGCCTACAGGCATGACAAGCATAGGCTTAGCAAAAACAGACAAGAGGAGAAAGAAGGGAAAACAGAAGATTACAGGAATTTTTTAAAAGCACCTAATATACGTGGAAAAGTTCTTTCATGTTCTTGTGCAGTTGTGATCTCCAGGCACAGGTGTGAGCACAAACACATTCCCCCACAGTGGAGGCTGCCAGCATGGGAGAGGAACTAAAACCATTCATGCTGATGAAATGCTCTTTGAAAACACGTGGCTGGGACATGCTCTTGTAATATTTCTGCTTAAGTATGACCAGGTCTGTGGTCAGAGAAGTAGCAGGGATGTGGTAGGGCTCACTCAGAGCTGGTCAGCCCTCTTTCAACAAACAGTTTGGTATAGGGTTTCTTTTTATACCTTGAGAAGATGTCAGTCAAGCAAAAGTAATCCCCATCCAGCAATTCAGCTGTGTCTGTTTGCTCTGATGAGCCACTAGAGCAGAGGCTCAAACCTGCATCAGTGACATCAAAGGTGAATGCTCAAACTTGTTGGATTGTATAATCCATCTCTCATTAAATGTAATAACATTTAATTATTCCTACAAATTGGAACAACTCAGAAGTGACAGAAAAAATCTCCTTTCGAGTGACGGTCTCCTAGTGGTCAAAACAGATATGTGGGATGTAAAAGTTCAAGTTTTGAGTCCTTGCTTTGACCCATTCTGAGCAGTCTTCAGATTATGAGGTGGAAGATCCCAACTATGAAGTTACTGTCAGGCCTTCTCTTTACTTTTTTAGGAGACAAGACAAAAAAAAAAAAAAATAGTTTCTCCTCATATAGTAGAGGATCATTTGGAATCTCCCAAATGACTGATAGAAAATCTTTTACACTGCCCATGTTTTAGGCAGCAGCACAAGTACATAGTTATAAGAAGCACAAGGAAGTGCTTAAGGTGCAGGGTATCCTGGAAAAACACAAGGTCTCATCTTGCAAAAACCATACTTACACATCTGCAATAAACTCAGCCTTGTGTGGAAGGCTCAGAAAATCATTTCTATATTATTTGCTTCATCGTTTAAAGGGTTTAACTTTTTCACAATAAGATCTTTTCTCCCCATTCCATGCCCCATTTTACCTTCAATAGCAATTTTCTTTATTTTATCTGCTGTCACTGTTCAAGAAGAACATAGTTGGGCATTAAAACCAGGAAATATGCAGATGTACATAACAGTGCTACAAGACACATGCAAACTAAACCTATTCTATATCCTCTTATAGCCCTTAAAGACTATTGAAAGAGGGCCAAAAGAGGTCCCACAAGAGTAAGGGGCCTTTAGTGTATTCTTCATATTTTTCCCACAGATAATTTGGAAGAAATACAGTGTATTTTTGCATGCCCCTGAAGTAAAATTACAACCAGCTGATGAAACTATCTCAGCAGCAGTGAGAGTCAACTCAGAAAGGCAGGGTTTGTTGCCAAATAACACAGATTGTTTATAATGAATATAAACAATTACACTGCTGACCAGATTCCCAGTACACTTCCATCCACAGAATATACAAAATACTGCTCTGGCATTGATCTCTCAAATATTTGCTATATATTGACCACTTCCAGTGAATAAAATTCAGTGGAGATGACACAGAGGGAATTCCACATCACACTGTTCCCATTCCCCAGTGTTTTTTGTTTCCACGTGCTTAATTTTGCCTTTCCTATTATAATCCCACATAAGCAAAATGCTCCTTGATTCACCATGATCTCCCTCTAATACTTTGATCCCACACTGATTTTTCTTGTCTTCTCATGAAACAAGTTTAACATTGAGCACAGACAAGAAGACAAGAGAAGTCTTGCAGTTTTTCTTCTTACCTCTTTCTCTGTCACATCTTGGTGCAGATCTTGACAACATGACCCATCTTTCCAGAGCTGAGACCATATGTAAATTGGTGGTAGTACAGAAGAAAGACTTTCCACTGTAACATCCATCCAAGTGGACTGAGCCTGGACACTGCCAAGCATTTATCTGAAAGCAGAACCTTCCGAGGTTTCTAGTGGATTGTAAAACTGAAACCCTCCTATGGGAAAGTATTGAAGGAACAAAATTATCTACAACAAATGAGAAGAATCTTGCAAAGAAAACTCCCTTTTTATTGATAGAAATATATTACATTCAATGTTAACACAGGTAATTTGCAAAAAAGTTCCATAAATCATCATTTCAATGGGTCATGAACTTCAAACTGTGCCTTTAGCTCAGCAATTTCATTATAGCAGAGTAACCTTATTTCCATACAAAGAGTAGTCATGGTGCTAATTCTAAAGTAGCAAATTGTCCTTTTGTTTCAAAACTTATTGGTACTGTCACTGACAGGTACAGGGAAGAAAAAAAAACCAAAACAACCAAGAACAGTTGGCCTTTTCAATGTTGTCCACAGAGGGGAAGCTGAAGAATGATGAAGATGATGGCCCACTCACTGCAATTTTCTGTTGGAAAGGAATGTGTTTTGCTGGCAGAAGATAAGTTGCTTTAGTTATTACTGGAGTCAAAAGCTACCTCTATGTATACCAGTCTGGAGCACAATTTCTAGCAACTGCTTACAGATTTCAGTACTGTAGTCCCACATCCCTTCCTTTTTTTTTTCCCTCAGAAAGCTGCCTCTTGTCTCCACAATGTTTTTCTTGTAAGAAGCAAGAATTACTGTTACACATTTACATAAAAGGGAGTTTTTCTCTGTGATTTCCTCAAACCGCTCCCACCAACTTTATCATGAGTGTTAGGAAGATATCTGATGGGTGAATTGTGGATTAAAGCTGCATCTGTCTTTCTAGAAAGCTGTACCTGTGATGTTGCCACATTATCTTATTCCTACTCCTCTCCTTGCCCATTTCCAGCTGCCACCCCATTGGAGTCAAACAGTCAGCAACGGGCCTGAAGTTCTGACCCTCATCTCAGCTAAGCAGTTTTCAGTTTTACTGAGTTCAGTTGTGCACTTACCAAAGCTCGTGACATCGACTATCAAAAACAGGACTGGGCCTGTAATGCTGTGATTAAAGTTTCAAGTCCAAATACAAACTCTCTTTAAAACAATGAACTGTCATACAATATTAAGTGCCAACTGATCTGTCAAGTTATTTTCTTAGGTCCCTATAAAACTACAAGGCCTTGGGTATAGCGAATATGAAAAAACTAATGATAAAGTGTGATACATTTGAGTCTGGCCTTGAAAATGTGAAGTTACTGCAGCTGTGGGTGCCTTACACTAACTACATCCTGTTTATAAACAGCCAGCACAAAAATGTCACTTTTCTGATTTGAAGTCATTTGCTGTAGCCAAATATGCATTTCACGATAACAAAAGTGAACAGCCAGTTAGAACTGATTTCTCTCCCCTGCAAATAAACAGTAATCAGCTCGTCCATTGGTGGCAGTTGCTCAGTTTGTATGTGCAGCTCCTGCTCTGAATATGCAGATCTCTCCACTCTCATTAGCTTCTGAAGTGCCTCTGCTCACTCTGCTTGTTGTAGCTGTTTCTGAATTGTTAGGGTGACAATACCACAACTTATCACCCTCTGCTGAAGACAAAGATATCTTTAAAATGTATATAAAACAAGAAAAAACCATACCATGTCACAAATGAAATAAAGCTGACTGTTGAATTTTTTGACCTAGCAAAGGCTTTTCAACACTAAGAAAGAGTGTTAGGAAAACAGCTCTTGCAGATGAGTGGGTCTGATCTGTAGGGACTGGATCAGGCATTTTTTTTTGTCCCATGCCAGTAAGCCTGGTGGAGTACATTTGCAGGGCTGGGTCTGAGTAAGGCACGCCTCAGAAATGAAGTCTGTTCAGTGTAGATGCACATGCTCTCGCTCTCGATATAATAGTCTGCCTTCCCAGCACTGGCTGGTGCTATTTCTTCTACGTTGTTCTGGTTTATTTTTTAATAAAAGATAGATTAGCAGACTGCATTAAGTTCCAAAGCTTAAGTTCCAAAAAATATATTTTTGTTATTAAGAAAAACCTGAATCAGCAACTCCTTGTAGGCTTATGTGCAAGCTGCATGAGCAGGTTTGTGAAGGGTGTGTACATGCTGATCTTGCAGAGATTTACATCTCTGTAACCCATCTCTCTCCTCCCCGCCACAGTAGTCCCAGAGAAGTGGTTGTAAACCCACAATATTAGTTAACAAACCATTACTGTGGTTTGAGGCATCACTGCTTTACTTTTCCCAGTTACCAGTCCAGTGTCAGAAATTTCCCCACACTTATTCAGCAGAATGGTCTCCAAGACTTCTCCCTGCTTTTTTCTGTTAGGCTTTTATGGCTTTAAAACTACATTAGGTTTAAATAGTTAAAGCAGGTGGTTAAGCTGTCTGCCTGATTTTGCCCAGAGAGCAGAGGGAAGAGGCACATGATCTATTCTGCAGAGTTATGGGGCAGCAGTGGTTGGCAGAGGGGCTGTAAAAAGCAGCTGGGCCTGGAAATGAGCATCAACACGTGGGAGGAGATGTGTGTGCTCAGCCTGAGCCCCTGGTCCTGCACTGGTTCTGGCAGACTCCTGTGCCTAAGCAGAGCCCAGTGGCTGCCCAGGACAGGTTTGGAAGTCTTCTGGTGTATCTTGTCACAGGACTGGAAACTCTGGTCTCAGTCAGGAAAACTGCTCAGATCATTAATAATTCCAGTCTATATCAGTGGGCCTTAAGTGCCTGTTTGACGCTTAGACATCTGCAGATGGAAGGGAACATGTCCAGGGAATATAACTGAGCCACAGGACTTTGCACTGAAGCAGCCACCAAACACTCCATCCACTCCTTGGTGGGATACAGTGCCTGACAAGCAGGTGGTAACAAACAGCTTGAGGAAATTGCTGCATCTGCTTTGTTAAGTGAGCATGTGTCTGAGCCCTGAATCCATCTTTCAATCAAGCTTTTAATAGGAAATGTAATCCTGAAAATGGTATTTCTGAATGGGACCCAGTAAGGAATAGATGGAAACATAGGTATGGTTTAGAGTGAAATCAAAACAAAAAATCAGGCAAAGTGCTGTTGAAAAGTCCCATGGTGCTGAAAGCAATCACAGTACACTAATCAATTATGAAACTGTAAACTGAAGTTTGAAACTGGCCAGTCTCCTTATCTGGTTTCACTTGCAAGGTTGAGTCCAGCTCAAAAGAAAATCAACAGTAAACCAAAGAAAAATCATGGGGAGACATGGATCCAGTGTTTACATTGCCATCCCTTTCACGGGGCTATGACAAGAGATAGACTAGAAAAATACGAATTGTAAAATACAATCTTATCTTGCTATTCCCTTCCTAAGATTGATGAGCTATAAAAGCAATTAGCTAGAAATGTTTTTAAAACTTGTCAAATACATTATTTGACAAATATATTAATAAATCGTGTATCTAGTAACAAACTGCGTGAGCTCTGAAAACTACCTCATCATTTTAAAACAACTTGAAAATCTCATTTCATCCATTGATGAATCACCTGCCTGCATTAGCAATAAACTGGCACAAGCAAGACAGAGACATTTTTATCCTTCACATCATATGAAGTGCATTTCAGGACACTTACACTTGCTAAATTTAAGCAAAGGCAAAAAAAGGCACATGTGTGTTTGGAGATGGTGGATGCATACGCATAGGTTTGGGGCAATTCTCTGCATCTGTGCAAGCTCCCATTCTGATTTCTCTGCAAGGATTCTACGCATAGACAGTGGTAAAGGTCCACAGACACAGCTGATTCTCTCTCAAGTGATTCCCAGCTCACTTGCAGCTTCTGACCTGGGGAAAAGACCCACTTAGTCCTTTAGGCACCAAAAAAAAAGAAATTATTATAGGTCAAACTCTACATTCTTATCAGCAACTTCAATCTTAAGCAGTCGGGTAGCTTCATGCAGACAGCTCATGCAA
This sequence comes from Pipra filicauda, assembly GCF_003945595.2. Lineage (NCBI taxonomy): Eukaryota > Metazoa > Chordata > Aves > Passeriformes > Pipridae > Pipra > Pipra filicauda. The sequence continues at coordinate 2,041,795 of NW_024104976.1, read as the reverse complement.
AGGACCTGTGTCACCTCCAGTAACTCAAGTATATCTCCTTTAGGAAAGGGCCCTTCCTCTACCCACCCAAGTGGCACACACTGAGCCTGAGAAGCTCATTGCCTTCTCATTCCCCTTCCTCCATCTGTCAGCCTTATCAGCAGCTGAATTTGATAAAAGCGGGGGAAAAAATCCATATTTATTCAACTGTTTGGGTATCAAAAGTGCTTGTCCTGCATGGTTAACTGACAGTGGCCTCCAGACCTGGTGGGCACTTCATCTGGCAACTGTTTTTTGCCTTATACACTGCTCGTGACCACGCATTGTCACTTAATTAGGTTGAAATTACATAAACGGATCCAATCCAATTCTGCAAGGTTATGGATTCATATCTGTGTATTGGACTGTAGTAACTGGTTGCTTTGCTCTGCCAGGGGATGTAAATTGTGTGCTTGGTTTGGTGCCTACGCAGCATGTACTGAACTCCTGCGTGCTCCTCAGGGAGCCCCCAAGCTGTGGCCCAACCCAGCTTCACCTGGGACTTCTCCAAAAGAAAAGTTAAACTCTCAGTTCCTTGCAGGCTAAAATATAGTCATTCACAATATATTTCTCAATCGTGGTCAGTTCATGCTGCTCTATTATCCACAATCAGTGAACTAAATATACTTTTGTGCTTCCTTTTTTGCCATATACTCATTGATATTTGTAGATGAGATGGCTGGAAATATGATGTCTTGATGAGGGAGAAACAGTTCACAGGGATGCACTGGTTTTCACAAAAATTTCATCTGGAAAATATCTAGATCTAATAAAAAGGGGAAGAGAGAAGAAAAAAAGAAGTCCTTTATTCAAAATTAAATATCCAAAAGCATGGCTTTTGGTGTAGAGGTAACTGGCAACCCACTACTAAGATTCAGAAGTTTCTGCAGAACAAAAATATTGCCTGCTGGATCATTTTCTCCATTTCATGGACTGAGAATGTCAGGTCTTAGCTGAAAAAGGAACTCAAGTCCTCCCATCTTGAAGTCAAGGTACACGCCCTCTTGCTTTCTGCTGAGCATTGTTCTGGTTCATCTCTGTTAATTTACAGGAAGCCATACCATATATTAATAGACAACTTGGCCTTGGAATTTATTTTTCAGATTTTGTTATTGCCTCATAAACACAGAGAAATTGTCATCAAAATACATCACCATAAAATTACTGAATCAATAGAAAAAAAACCCTACAGCACTGCAAAACCAAATTCTACTTCAAGTACTATGCTTGAAATTCACTGTCCTTGCAGGGATCTAACAGCTTTGCCATATTCTTTCACTGATATGGGTAGCCCAAAAGAAGCAATCACACTTTCAGCAGAAGTTGATTTAATTTCTGTGGGACTGTGGGCTCCAATCTAGTAGGACCATCTTAAGTCTTCTTATATGCAGCCCACACTAACTGCTGTTCTTCCCTACTTTGCACCTTAGATAGACATTTATGGCTGAGTAAAGTGGCTGTAATTTATATCTGAGCAAAGCAGGGCTCTTGATTTGGAAGCACTTTCCATGGGTGTAAATGACAAGCCCAAGGCAGCAGCAAATCCAGCCCAGGAGATACAGTTAGTCCATTCCAGGGAGCCGGGGAAATGAGACTTTGATTATTGTGATCTGTACTGGGTGGATGTTAAAGGCTGTGTGACACTTTGCAGGAGAGGAGAATGTTGTTTTTGCTGAGCCACACACAGTGCTTTGTTTCCCACACTTGGTGTGTGACCTGCAGCACAAGCTGGGAGCCCTGCACTCAACACAGGGGGAAGAGTTTCCATGGGGCTTCCTGCACTTCACTTCATGAAGGGTTTTGGGAACCTCCCAGATGTGCAGACACAGATGATGTTATGGTGTGAGCATTGCGGTTCTCGGTAAATAAACTGTTGGGAAATGGCAGTACCCAATTAAATGGCAATAAAGATTTTGTTGTTTCAGTTTTATGCATGTTTTAAGACAAAAATCTGTGATGAACTTCATTGTGTATGCTCGCACCAAAATGAAGAGGGTAGCATGGCATATAAATAAGTTTAGCATTAGACTGGTATCTTTTTCAAATTATGACTCACTAACAGAGTTTTACAGAAATTTGATTACAATTTTACTGCATGGAGGACTCTTTTGCATCTGTTTCACAGATATCCACCTTTTAAATTTTATTTAATTTGTATTGATCTTTCCTGCACTTTCATAAGCAGGCATCACACATCTGAGCACACACAAAAATGATTACTTAAGTGATGATTTAAAAATAATGGATGTACATTAGCACATGAATGATTAATTCCTTTTTGTGAGTACAAGCATCCAGGCTATGGCTGAGTAAAATATTGATGGTACAAAGGAAATGAGCTGTTTCTTAATTTAGTTTTGTTCTGGTAATGTGTAACTAATGTTGTTCCCTTCTAGCAGTATGCATTTAGTGACCCTTTTAAATTTTAATACCTAGTGATAACTAAACTAATAGTTTCATGGGATATATAAGACAGGATTTTGAAAATATGCAGATAGAGTTTACATGCATTAATTTGAGACTTTGTAACACAATTAATAAAAATAGGTGCTACAGAAGAACCTAGATAAAGCCTCCACACACAGGCTGGCATTTCACTAGAAAGTCAACGCTTTTTTTGCACAAGACACATCAAAAGGTGGAGACTTCATTGTCACATTAGTCTCACGAGGCTGAGGCATATGAATCCCAGTTCATCAAGGCCTGATGCTCTTGTGAGCGAGTGAGAGTGTGGGGATTTGTGAGACTAGTACAAAATGAGAGCAGGACTGCTCTTACCACCTGGTACTTGGGCACATGTTCACACTAAATGTAGGGGGACCTGAGCACTGAGATTAACCCCTTACTGATCTCCTACAGCTCCAGTCAGAGATACCTACATTGCAGTTTCTCACCACTTCCACAGCTGTTGAGGTGTTTCTGGAAGTTTTTGCCATGACTACAGCACCCTGAAGTGTTTTCCCACATATTTTCTGCTAAATGCCACAGTGGGGATAAAGGCACTGAAAGACAAGCACTGCTCATGTGGTCCTGCCCACACCTTCATTGCAGACCATAGCAGGCCGGGCTCACCCATCCCAAACTTAAACCTAGTGCCTGGTCAAACAGAGCACTTTGGGCTCAAAATCAAATAGAAACGTTTTAAATACCCCATAGATGTGTCTGGGCAGCAACACATGTAAGGACACAGGTTAAGGCAGAGCACAGCTACAGGCTCTGACATTCTCAGATGGGAATACAACCTTGTTACTCAGGTTGATAAACAGACTGAATTGCTGGCACTGCCTACCCCCTGCCCATCTGCTAGAATGGCACTTTGCCCACCGGCGTGGGGACATGCCAGGTTTCATTTGAAGTAGGTGTCTTCTAACAATGGGTTTAGAAAGCAGCCTGTTGAAGACAGCAACTGACACTTCTTTCTTCAATAGGCTATTTTTGGAGTGGGAACACTTGCTCGCAGCAAGTGCAAAGGGTCTAAATCAGTTTCTGCGAGTCAGCTGCAAAAAAATCTCATTTGCTACAGTAACAGAAGGTTTGGGCTAAAAAGTAAAGCGATTGCTTCCATTTGCACTTTCTGGCCTCACATGGGTGTGTTTATTGTGGCTACTTAATCCCACTTTACCAAACTGCATGGCAATTTGCAGATGAGAAGGGAAAAGAAGGAAAAGGAACAGTGTATTGCTTTTGAGACAAGAAAGTGTACTGCTTTGTTTAATTTTAAATCATGATCCTTTGATATTTTCCACTGCTGCAATGGATATTATATGGTAATCCTGCCAGGACATTTTATATATGAGGAAGTGTTTAAGGGTTGGTTCCCCAGCATGACATTTGAAAACTACAGTTCACATTTTTTTCCTTTGACAACTGAGAGAAAAGAGGGATCTTCATGCAGTCCCAACAAAAATCAACAGGCTTTCTGTCATCAGGTCTGTTTGAAAGGGTTTTGAAGATCCTAGGGAAAACATAGACTTAGGCTCTGTCAAAAGTTCACGAAGAGGTGTAGATCAGAGAACAAGTTAACACATGCAGTTCTGTCTGGTGACGTTCTAGATACAGGACACCTGAAACGTGGGCAGGGTGTAAAACCACACGGCTTTAAGAGCAGCCCAGATGGCCAGCAACCCCGGGAACACATGCTCACGTGCTACCCTGATCCTTCTAGGAATGATTTTGAATCTAAATTGTCGGCCTGACATCAGCACCGTGACATTACTGATGGGCAGGAGCGATACGTGATCCACCTCGCAGAGACTCCCTCGCTCAGATCCCTCTTCTGACATGTCCAAAGCTCCTCTGGGCTTGAGTCCTGGCAATGGGATGTGATGGGAGTCCAAGCTTGACCATGACCCTGTTCTCAAAATCACCTGTGACCTGGCTGAGCATTGGAAACTCTGCTTTCTCCCCCCTTTGCCTTTCCTTTCTTCCCCTGACTCCGCTCCCTTCTTCACCTGGCAGTGCCAGGGCAGTGCAGGGGACTGCCCAGATGGCAGGGGCCCCAGTAAGCCTGTGCTTCATGCAGATGGGTCCCCCATCCCACACATGGAGAGTGTTTCTGTATGGTCTGGCTGCATGAGGAGGTGGAGACCTTTCCATTCCTCTCTGGTTTAATGCTGAACTCTTGGCCTAATGCACATACATGGCTAATAATGGCAGGGAAAGAAATGCCAGCTAGGCATTTTCCACCAGCATGTAAAGTACATATGCACAAAATAAACAATCATTGAGATTCTTCTGAACACAGGAAGTTATTCAGGCAGCATCTGAAGTACTCAGATAAAATACCCAAGTCTGAAAGAGCTTTTGATAAGAAAGCTGAGAATAACCTGTAGTTATCTTTGGCTACTGGACAGTAGAGACTTTATTATAAAATGATTTATTTGCTATAACACGGCTGCTAAAATCCTGGCACCTTGTCATGCAAGTAATTAAAAAAAAAAGTCAAATCTATAAAAGGAGGTGGACGACTTTGACTGGAGTCACAAATACTGTTTCTTCCATTGCTTCCCAAATAGGGAACCACTTTTCACGCCCTCCTCTTACCCACAAAGACACAGAAAAGAGGAGATCAGTAGCTAACAGTGACAGCAGCTATGACTGCATCACTCCAAGCAGCAGAGGGAACAGAGTGCCTGCAGCAGTCCCTGTGATTTGCCAAGAATGGAGATGTCATGGCTTACTCTTTTCTTTGAGCCACGTCAGATAATAGTGTTGGCATTCCTACCTGAGCCTGTTTTTCCAAGTCAAGCACCATCCAGGGTATTTAGTAATAACTTCATTATTACTGGTTGCTGCTTTCTTGTATATTTTTGCAATGTTAATTTTTTGAGTATACGATGCAAATAGGAGATTTTGTGGGCTAGAATAGGTGCCATTGCTAATTTATACTGCCTTGGATCCAAAGTGCTTTCTACACTTTTGACCCCATACACCCCCCTCTTCTAGACCAAGCCTCCTCCCTGACAGCTCCTTTGCATGACTGTTTCCTGCATGAGTTGTCACAGACAATGGTATTTCCCCAGACTCTGTGGAGCTTTGCATCACTCAAGATTAGTGGGCTGACATGCAGAGTCATACAAGCAGCTGGCACACTGTGATCAGGGAAACAATGTGGGGATGAAATGGGCCACCTATCTCATTGTCACCTACTGTCACCTCAAAGGTGAAAATATGTCATCTTTCATCCTCCAAAGAAAAACAGTAGGATGTGTCCCAGGATCAGTGGACATGGTGACATTTCAAATGTTGGTGGGGGTAAGGAGTAGCAGTAACTCCAAAGGGTCAAAAAACATGCACTTATTTTCGCCTCTTAATTTTTATAATGTGGTATATAAAGAATAATAATTGTGTGTACTCACCTTCTGTAAGTGGAAATTTTCCTTCTGCACTAACGTGCAAAGCACAGAACAGAGAAAAGCAAACCTTCCATGGGTGGTTCTGCTACAGCTACTCAATAGAAAGGATTTTGCAGCCCACAGCTAGCACACAAGGAGGAACACTGAGGTACACCAAAGATAGAAGTCATTTTTTTCAAACAAACCGTAATGTTAAATAAGGCCATAAGTGTTGAAAATATAATTAAAGGTATCCACCTATGCCTCAAGAACAAAATATCCTAGGCTAGGAAGTAGATACTGAGATGTCAAGGGGCATACACTAAACAGAAACTCAAGGTAATATGCCAAAGGCAGCAACTCCTGCCATTACTGTTTGTGTGTGGGCTACGAACTTTCTGTGTGTGTCACGGAGGTAAAAGTAAATAGTTTGATCATCTTTCTTCAAACCCAGGATGAGAGTCTACCCTCTTGCTGGACAGGAATGCCATGTGGTAAGAGGCTTTATTTCAGAATTCAAGCAGATACAAAATTACAAGCAGGTTGTTTATCTTTCTATTCTTAGTAATTACTGGTATTAACTATTTTCTAAGCACCCTCCCTACATCAGCCGCGAATAACGTCTGTCTGATCCTTTACAACTGTTTCACTGTCGCCCAAATGAGGCAGGTTTTTGGCTCCTGAGTCGGTGTTAGGCTGGACAGCTGCTCAGCTGTGACAGCCGAAGGAGCTACCTCGGGCTTGCCCGAGGGAGATTCAGACTGTACTAAGTTACATTCTTAGAGACTTATTTAAGGCCTTAATCCATGGAGTTATATTTGGTGGGACAGTGAAGGAGGAAGGTCTGTGTGTGTCTGTGGATGTGTCTGTGTGAGTCTGTACAAGCACACATTAATTGCTTGTTTTTTGTAATACTAAAAACCTCCAAGATTATAAAATGTCATCAGCTGCTACCTGTGGACTCACCTTTGTGTAGGATGTGATTGTTTGTGTATGAAGTCAAGCTGATTCACGTCGGATTTTACAGACTCTGGAATGAATAACATGATACAAATCTATAGATAAACTAATCTGCTGGTATTTATAACCAGTGAGCAATTGCCTCACCCCTTTGCAAGTTTTGAGATGTGACAGTTACAGTATAAAGGAGCTTTACTGTAGCTCTGAGCTGCTTGAGAACATGTATGATTGGTTAAATTTCTAAGAGAGCATTTGATTTACCTTAAAGAAAACATCAGTTATGTCTTTGGTCATTCTTACTGATAGGGAGTAATTTTTCTTCTTGGCCAAGACATAAAACACTTAAAATTCTGAGCCCAGTGAAATAAATAAAAAGATAAAATCATCTGTTCTCATCTTACATTATCTTGTAATTTACACATAAATAACAGTGAAATAATAGAATGTTTTCAGGCCTGTTCCTGTTCTGAAGGTCAGTGGGTCTCCACAGGACAACAGGGACTCATCACACAGAATCAATTACAGGATTAGGTAATCCGCTAAAATGGGACTGAAAAGTGATTTTGTGTAACAGAAGTTGCTATATATAATATATAAATAGATAACATTAAGTGTCTTGTCATCTGGTGATTATATGCCATGAACACAAATTTGTTACTAATACATCTTTTCATCTGTCTGTGCCTGGAAAAAGCAGCACATTCTACTACTAGTGAGGAAAAGTGGAGGTAAACACTGTGGATGGTGAATCTGAACTGAGTACAGCTGTATGACAAATGAAATTCTGGAAATTAAAATTGTAGCCTGTGAGGAAGATCACCTATTAATCTTGGAAGTGTGCCATTAAATCTAATTACAGTAGTTTGTTGATATTACCTTAGATGTTTTAAATAAATTCCCCATCAAAAGATGGGTGCTGTAATATACCTAAATGAAAAGCTAATCATTGTACAGAAAATGGAGTTTTCTGGCTTTCAATCATTCCTGTAGACATTTAAAGGGCTGAAGGGAGTTTGCAACACTTACCACTCTACACCTGGCCCCAGAAGGCACCATGACAATGCCTTAAGCTTGGTTTTTCTGTTCCCAGCTCTCTGCCCTGTACAATTGTCCCTCTCTGGGATTTTTTGTTTGTTTGTTTTTTTTACAATACTATTCTTTTGCAAGGACCAGGAAATAGTCATGTTTTTACTATTGCAATGATCTTTGCAGGAAAGTGCCATGGCAAGAACTGTTGCCCTGAAAGAGTCAGTTTTACAAAGTTAAGCCTGATGGGGAGCTCACAGGCAGGAAAGACCAGTTTTACAAGACTGTGCCCAGTTATGTTTATTGCTTGAATCCCTTTTATTAGCTTTGTCATACAGTCATCCAGATTTCACTCTTAAGCACATTTCAAGCATTAAAACACACAGGACAACACATTACAAGCATTGTGTCTCTGTCTCTCCCATCTTTGCTGACACAGGTTCTCTCTGCCAGCCCCACAGCCTCAGCAGAGGGGGAATTTCTGGTTTTCCACTGCCTCAGGTTCATCTGCACAGGATCCTGCATGATCCTCTCTGGCTGACCCATGCAGCATACTGCCAAAGCTTAGAAAAAATTATCTGTTTTACAGTTATTTTTATTCATTACTGGCACATCTCTTCTACCTCCCCAGAGGTAGTTGGAGGAATTGGAAAACCAACATATTGAATTTCAGCCAGACTTTTGCCTAAGTAAGACTTGAGAGCAGCTATTAGATTTATCACTTAAATATTCAATATAGAAATAGTGTTCTGTATGCTTCTCGAGGCAAATTGGTGTCAGATGATCGTGGGTGGTCATGAATGACACTGTGGACCCATTTCTTACACCAGCCAGAAAGATACATGACAAGAGTGAAAGCACATGCACAAGGTGATCCTATGCAGAGACGGGATAAAGTTGCCAAGTTTGGGTGCACAGCCCATCACCGTTAGCAGAAAATTATCACTACACCTTCAAGTGACAGGCATACAACCTGATTTCTACACATCCCTCTAACTGAGGAGGCAGATTAGAAGAATATAAAAAAGAGAGCATGGTGATGTTGTTAATGGTTGAACTCAATGATCTTAAAGGTCTTTTCCAACCTAAATGATTCTATGTTAATTTTTGACAGTCAGAAATGCTTTAAACACAACTCTCAACACAATACCCAAGAAGATGCTATGAGAAAGTGTTGGAACTGTTTTGTGTCCTCCTATATTTTACAAAATGGTAGTTGCCTAAAAGCACCTCCTATAATCTTCTGACAACTGACAAGGGTGAAAAGAAGGGTTTCCCATCCTTTGGAAAATATGAGAAAATTATCTTCTTTCCTGTAAGCATTATAAAGAACTACATTCATGTGATACTTGAATTGGATACTATTTACAAGGATAAATTTGCAATGTCTTTTCTTAAACTTCCCACTCTTTATACAATACTTGAGTTATAACCAATTATTTGCCTGTATCAACACAGCACAGGCTTATTACATTGGCAGTTTGCTATTTTTAGCCTATTGGTGTAAATCATGAGCAACGATGTTCTGAAATGTCTCACTTCTGACTTGTGTTGATACTGCTACAAGCTCAGGACTTGAAAAAGGAAAATGGCTTTATTGCTTTGCCAGCCAAACACTGGGATTTTCACCTATATTCCCTCAGGCAACAAGGTTTAGGGTGATTGAACAGGGACTGGGATTTAAATGCAGGCAGACTAAAGACCCATCTGGGGATCTAAACTATGGGGAGTGGAGGTGAATAAGTGGCTACAAATAGGGCAATAGCTACAGTAAGGGTTCATGGAGACTGGATGCTAAAGCCAGGAATGGTTGGCAGAGGTGGGCATTAGGAAACACCTAATTCTGCCTTGTGCGGGCTAAAGGTGGAGTACCATAATGAGCTATCAGTATATGGCTTTAACCCTGTTCTGTGATGAACTGTGAAGCATTATAGCTTCATCTTCCTATTTTCTACAGTTATGTTCTTAAAAATCCCAAGGAGAGAATTCTTCACCAATCGATAGAGATAAAAAGCCTGTTTTTCTTGGAAATTGTTCTACATTTATTCACCTATTACACATGCCTGCCCTGCCCTGTGCAATGGCTCCCCAGATATTGAGAAGACACGAAAGCACATAAAAACAGAGCTGTATAAAAATAACTTTTCTAGGTTGTTAATAGAAACTAATATTATCAGACAGACTAATGTTTACCCCTGCTATGGGAGCATTACTCATTGAATAGCACCTTAAATTGTCCAACTAATTTTATGCACTCATAATAAATAAATTCTATTCTCTTTTATTATCAAACTTAATTACAGGCAAGGTAAGTCATAACATCCGCACTTTGCAATTGAGATTTAAAGACAGTGAATATAAAAAATGCTTGTCTACTTCATCAGAAATTATGTATTGATCCATATTACATTACCAATTCCTCTATATAATGCCATGCAGTAGGCAGATGTCTGTACACACTGGCAAAATGTGGTGATTTTTGGAAGAAAAAAAAGAGAAGGGAGAGAGAAAATATTTAGCTAAAACAAAACTACTCTTAGGATATAACAGCATCACTTCTTGGCACTGCTGTGACTTGACCATCCTTCTGTAACTGACGTTTGCTGTTTTTATTGGAAATGACACAGCTTAAATGAACATGTCCTCAAAATATAAGTTTCCTTGTGTTAGCATGCTGAGTCACTGATTCAGCTCTGGCTCAGGCAGGGGGAGACCATCAATGCCATTTTCCTTGGCACTTGGTGTTTCCTAGGGATGCGCCATTTGAGCAAACTTTCCTGTGTGACCATGCTCTGAAGGTGGTTGTCTGAACTTACAAACTGCCCTGCACTGTGTGCACTTGCACTTCCTTACCAAATCACCGTGTGGCTGAAGCGGTGATTTTAATTAACACACCTGCTTGCTGAAAGCAGTTCAGCCTTGGTTATAAACCCAGTGGAGGCATTCAAGCACAAAGAAATGTCTGGTTTAAACACATATTAGTTTAGTATTATCCATATATTAATGAATCAAGAATTCAAGATGGTGTTCTAACAGATGGCGGTTCTATTATCAGTATGTAAATTTTTAATATTTTGCTTACATTTTCAAATTCATGAACAAGTGTTGCTTAAGTCTGTAAAACACTTAGAGGGTGGAAAGTCCTTTAGACTGTAGGAATAATCCATATGCTAAACCCATGAGATAGGGTGGGTAAGTGCTCTTATTACCACCTGGAGCACAGGGACAGTCTGGTCGGAGCCAAAGCTGGTCCTGGGGCATTCCTGGCTCTTGGGCTGACACTCAGCCCATTTTATTGTGCCTCTGTACTTTCAGATTCTGCTGATGTGTTTCTTTTACAAATCAATCATTCTAGGGATAATTAACATTTAAAAGCCAGGTTTCTTTTAATTCCATTAGTATATTTGTGACAAGAAATGTGTTGGCAGAATCCAAAGGTTAAGAGTTACAATGAAGAACAAGTTTTAGGATAAATGAAAGTTAAGGCCTAAAATAGCCTGACAATACCCCATTAATCTGCACACTATTGACACAATAGTGGTCTGGTGTGTCAATGAGGATTTAAGAAGCTTTGCAGCTCATGTTACTGATAGTTTATCATATCAATAGGAGCCTGCATATATTTGTGTTTAAAAACCTGTGGCTGTGTAATTCCCTGACTGCACACATATTGTAAGTGCACATACTTTAAATCCTTACATAAAGTGGTTTCTAGCCATGCAGCAAATTTTGAAACGATAATAAACTACCGTATTTAAGTGTAGACACAAGATATTAGTCTTGGCTATACCAAAATCCTCTAAAATGCTGTACTTCAAACTGGAACTCTTTGCCCTACAGGAATGTGATCCGATGCTCAACATTGTGTCACCTGCCTAATTGAAGCAGAAGGAGATTTAAACCATATTAGTCTCTCATCTTGATATATGGAAGCCTTGAGACAGCTTGTGGCTGGGAGGTATAGCAGGGAAGAAAGGTCCCTTCCCACAAGCCGCCCTTCTCAGAGCAGAGGGGAGTGTTCAGCCACAGCCCAAGCAGATGCCACAGGCTGTGCATCCAATGCCCCCCGCTGTAGGGACAACCGAGCAACATTGCAGAGTAATTTCTATGTGGCACTCACAAGGGATCTATCGAATGAAAATATGAGTGGCTCTTCTAGTACTGCCGTTTTTCTGGCTAGCACTACCATCAGGCGTTTCAAAAGCCAAGAAGCAAATCCTACATTTGTAATGCCCTGGTGGGGGTAACTTGCACCAAGGTACCCCTCTGTACCCCTGATAAATCCTCACAACAGTGGGTTTGCTCCAAGGGTTTGACTTCCAGTGCAAAGGCCACAGAGCTATTCTGTGAAACCGATCCTTCTGTTTGAAGCACTTTCAGCTTTTTTTTTTCCTCAGGTTGCAATTTGATTCCTAACCAAGCGAGTAGTCTCTATCACAGCATTTTTGTGCACTGTGCAAATTTTGATGCTTTTCAGATTAGGGCTGTTCATGAGAAAGGGGAAATAATGTCCTTACACCTTTAACCAGGCAGCAGCTCCTGGGGTGCCACATCGCCGTGCTCTGTTCCCTTCGAGGAAGCCCATAATGATCTCGCCTTTAGCCTGTCACCACTAGGAAACATCAGAGTGAGACAGCCAAGGGGCTGAGTTGCCAAAAACGTCCTATTCCCATGGCTGGGAGATTTTGTTGGCACAATCTCTAAAGAGAATTTACTATGGGCCAAATCCTGGCGCCCTTGCTTAGATGAATCAGTTCTCAAGAAGAAACGCTCCCACTGCGAGTGGTGTGTGTGCACAAAAACCTGCCAGATCAGCCCAAAATACTGCTTGGGAGTATCAAGTGTTTGTCTTCCAGAGGGGCAGGAGAGCTGTGGGGAGCAACCGGCCCAAGGATTTGCCATGGAGGCAGTGCACAGCTAAGGGGCAGAAATTTGGGAACTGCATGTGAACGAAGAAGATATTCCACAGCAAAATCTCTAAATTATTTTTACTCAGTATTTTACTTATTTCCCATAAAACAAACACAGATGATACGGCTTGGCGAGTAATCATTTATTACTCCTTGCAGGGGCATCCAAAATATTCCATGGCACTTTAAGCCTTAATTAATTTATCTTTCATGTGAAGAAGAAATGAATTAGTGACAGCTATTTCCTGGACCTCATTTCTGGGATTAAACCTTTTGTTTCTGGAATATCTGAGGGGATTTTGGACAGGCATTTAAAAAGATGTCATTTCAAGGACATCCCCCCCCCCCCAGCACCACACGCGAAGTACTCGTCTGCAAAATCATTAGCCTGCAAAATTGCATCGCTCGCAACGACTTTTTTCTTTCCACGTAGAAGCGAAAATTTGTCTTAAGAAGCGAAGGTGGCGTCGGCGATGAAGAAAACGCCTCCCCATGGCTTCGCCCCAGCTGTTTACCTCCGCGGCCGCGGGGGCGGCAGAGGGTGGGCAGGTTTGCCGAGAGGTGTTTTGGGAGGGGTAAAACTACGGGCGAAGTTTTGCCGGAGCTCGGCGCACCGGGCCGGGGCCGCTCGGTGCGGGATCGGGGCGGCGCCCGCCGCTGCCCGCGGCGGGGGAGGCGGAGGCGGAGGCGGGGGGGCCGCAGCCGGGGCGGTGCCGGGGCTGGTCCCGGTCCGCCCCCGCCCCGCCATGGCGCGACTCGCCGCCGAGCCCCGCCGGCCGCGGGCCGCGCTCCCGCTGCGGTGAGACCCAAAAGTTGTCCGCGGTGGCGGCGCGGAGGACGGGCGAGAATAAACCCCTTAGCGGGAGGTGGAGGGAGGGAAGGAGGGAAGGGGTGGGTGGGCTCTGCCGGGCGCGCCTCCCCCGCGCCGCCCCGGCTCCCAGCGCAGCGCCGGGATGGGGCGCCCGGCGGGGGCCGGCGGGCGGAGCGGAGCGGGCGGCCCCGCCGGCGGGCGGCGGCCGCGGGCAGCAGCAGGTACGGGGAGCGCTGCCGAGCGGAGCGGGAGGGAGCCGGCGCTGGCCGGGGACGGGGCGGCCGGAGCGGAGCTGTGGGGCTCGTCCCCAGCGAAGTCGCCCCGGGGCGCTTTGGGGTGAGTCGGGGCTGTGGCGCCGCGTCGGGGGCTGAGCCCGCCCGGCCGCGGGGCTCGGCGCTGCCGGCGGGGCGGGCGCCCGGCGAGGCGTGATTTACGGGCTCCCCGGCAGCAGCCGGGCGCTGGGAGGCAGAGGGAGCTGTGTTTCCAGCTCCCCATCAATTATGGATGGAAACAAATACTGGAGTCAGTTGTGAATTATCCCCGCGCCGCGGCGGGGGCAGCTCCGCGCCGCCCTCCTGCCGAAAACAATGCTCAGGTGCGGAGCGGGGAAACTTTCTTTTTTTTTTTTTTCGGGGGGGTGGAGGCGTTTCAGCGCTGCAGAAACCGATACAGCTGCTTTCAGGGAGTAATTAGGAAGGGTTTAAAGCCTTCTTTATTATTTATAAGGATGAATGGAAATGAAAGGTCGCACAAATATATCTAGGTGGCTATCCGGGTTGTGTTTTAAAGGGCTGGGGGATGGTGGTGCGGGGTTTTTTGTGATTGTCGTTGTGTTTTATCTTGTGAGTTGAAAAATGCGATTAAGTGCTTTAGGTTGATGTGTTGAAAACATTGTAGTTCCGGTGGATATCCCACTTGTTAGCATGAATATAGCTAGTCTTAAATTAGTGGTTTTCTGCCAACCTCTGAGTTGTTTCTTACTTCTGGTCAAGATTATGTCTGTATCACAGGCATTAGCCTGTGAGTAATTCGAGCAAAATTCAGCCCTTAGTGTGTAAAGTCATTTGTATTTATATGTGTGTGTGGCTTAGAATACATTTACTTTTGAGCATAGCAACAGCAATGATGGTTCATAATGCTCACATATGTGGCACTTGCTGTACAGATGGTATTGTAGCTTATCCATGTACACACACAAGCTTCACACATAATGTGCAGGAATTACAGCAAACTTCCTCCAGAATACTGTTCAGTGCTCTGTAAATGAGTGGCATTTTTTCTCCCGGTTATTTCCCTTGGAGAAAAAAACATGCATCTTTATTGGGATACCTTTGTGCTCCAAGTTTTTGGTCTTATTAATGTGTTTTAATTCCCTAAATATTATGTGAAGGAACAGCTTCCTACTGTCTTAGAGGCTTTTACTGCTGGTCTGTTGCTCTCACATACAAATACTTTCACAGAGAATTTTCTGAGGTTCTCTCCTTTTCCCAAGTCCAACAGGAAGCTCATTGTAAAGCTTTGCAATTACTTTTGTGGCAAAAGAGAATAGATGTTTTTCCTGCTTTATTCACACTATAAAATTCTATGCACCTCCAAAGTCTACTTCAGTTCCTTTCAGTAAATTAAGCTGTACGTAATCATGTTTAATGTAGTAAGTGACAGGCATATTTTGTTATGTTGGCAGATATTGTATAAACATTTACTCTGGCTTAGATAAATACAAATTGCCAGCTTAGTGCCCTGATTTCTTTTCTGTATAATCATGAACTTGAACACCTTTTGTTTAAACTAATATAAAACTCAGGCTTTCTTAAATCAGAAAGGAAAAGTTTGTAGTAAGAATTTATTAGCATTCTGAATTATGTAGCTCAGATTTGTTTCCAAAAAGACAGCCAAAAAAGTATAACCCAGAGGCTCTAAATTGGTTTATTTAACCAGCTTCTCACTTTCATCTGCACCTTTAGTTACAGTGAACATTCCTCCCCCGTATCCTGCAGTCTTTCACTACCTGTTCTCCTTTATGGTCGAGATGCAACAAAGATAACATCATTTTCTAAATGTGCTTTGTGTGATGCAGGAGTGTGTGCCAGGAATACAGTGATGGCCCTGTCAAAGCTCTACAAACCAGCTGTATGGCTGCGGGTTTTTTCCCCCAGCCTCTCGTGCCCTTTGAGCTGGACCATCTGAACGTTTCTGGGAACGGCTGAGCTGAGCTGACTATTGCAGCAGATACTATAGCCCTTAGAGCCACCATAACTTTGCTGTGTATTTATGAAGAGCACACTTTTAGATAGAATGCTTAATTGTATATGCAATCCACTCTGACTAAATTGGCCTTTGATCCGATCAGTCCTGTCATGAGAGGTGTGGGAAGGAAAACAAAAGTCCATCATAGAAGCTCACTTCAAAGTGTATATCAGGCATTTGTAGCAATGTATCTTCAGGTCTTACTACAGTTGATCACATGCAGATTTCAGCTCTGGAGTTTTAGGGGGTTTGAATTCTTTTTAAAACATTAGTGCACTTAACAGAGGATTCAGTATCCTCTGAAGTCAGGTGAAGCCCAATTGGATGGATAGAACCTGTATGGAAATGTTGAAATGCTATGGTTGTTCTTCCTTCTGAAAAAAAAAAGAAGAAAGAAATTTGAAATCTGAAGTCTAGTGGAGATCATGTGTGAATACAGTCAGTTTTCATCAAGTGTTTTACAAGTGATATGACTGAGACTGTTTCAGTTCTAGTCTTTGTAAGACAAAGAAAATAGCTATATCAACAGCTTCTGTGCCTATATAAGCTTATGTTGAGCTTACTTATGTGATCTGATATTTTTCGAGGCATAGACTATGTGTTTACTTTGCTTGCTGAACAGAGGAGATGGTGGTTGATTACATACTCATCGTTAAACATACCTCTAATTCCAGATTGATAAAATCAGATACCTTTCCACTTGATAAAGTAATAATTTGCTCCACAAGTAATTAAGAAAAAATAGAATAAGGCATCTTACTTGCATTGGGTAGTACAAGTTATTTTCAGTCTTAGCAACTCTGTATGTAATTAAAACAGTTCAAATGTCGCTTTCGTCAAAACTGCTGCTCGAACAGATGATCTCTTTTCTTACGCATCTGATAAGCTACAGCAGTTACTGCTAAAATCTGTCTAAGTCATCTTATTAAGTTGTTGCTTGTTCTGTGAATAGCTGCCAGCCTTGAGTTCAAAAGAAAGCGGGTTCTGATTTGTTCCCATGTCACATGGAAGAGGTGTGCAGTGAAAATCGTGTTACTGCCCTTTCAATGGTGTTTCCTGGAGCTCTGTGTGTTGTGTGCCATAGCCCACTTTCCCTCGTTGTGGCTTGACAGTAATTACAGTACAGCTAATATTACAGTTGATTCAGTTTATTCAGACGGGAAGACTGTTGAATTGTCCCACTTCCAAAGTCAAATGTTTGTGTTAACCACAGAGATCAAATCTGTAGTGCACACATATAACATATGAGTAGTGTTTATTTCCCTAACTTTTCTGTTCCACTCAGCTTTTGTTAACTAACCCAGATTAGCATTTTAACAACCCTGAAGTGAACTTCTGCCATTCTCCCTGCTTGGACAGTGTGTGTAGACCATCCATCATCCTGTCCTTGGCCACAACAGGCTACTGGCTCCATAACCATTTGGAGCTACACAGAAACCATCCGACTGTGAACAGCACAGCTGGCTACAGCAATTTTTTCTTCCACGCCAGTGGCAGCATTGTCTGGCTATGGTAACTAAAGTTAACATCCAGAACGTGAAGTTTCTTTCATTCTGGCACCCCTGCCCAGCCCCGCTGCGGCTCGGTGTGCACACCTGCAGGAGGAAGGGCTGCAAAATGGCTGTGAGGAGCGAGGCAACTGCTGGACTCCTTCTTTTCGAGGCTCCAGTTTGGAGACAGCAACCTGTTGTCTGGAGTGGGATTACATTAACTCTGTCCGTACTCGAGAGGGAGCTTGCTGGCTGAGTCCTGTGCGCTGTCAGTGTGCGGGTCGGGGTGTGCTTTGAGAGCCTCCAGCTAAAGAAACAGAACTTGCCGCTTTAACTTGGCCACACAAACTGCCAAGGAGCACAAAAAGAAATGGAGAATTTCGGCTGTGTATTTCACACATTCTTGTAGAAGCCTTTTTAGTTCCACAACGGAAACCATGTGATTTCGCAGGATCTGTGCCCAGACTCTAATACTTGCTACAGATGCTTTCCTTGGTTTGTTTTGCGGATCTATGAATGCAATAGGAAAGAAGTCGTTACAGGATTTGTTGTTTTAATTCTGATGTGTGCTATGAATGGCAGGTAACCAGCAGGTGAATGTACTTGTGGCTCTCTGCTAATTTTACTTGTTGAGATTTTTGCATAATTTAAATAAATTGGCCTAGTATGGCTGTCTATCATGTGTGAGCCACTGCTTTCTTGCTGGAAAAGAACTTTTGATTTCAAGAGCAAAGGAGGTCAAGAGGTATTACCAGGAAGGGAGGGGCTAGATGGGAGTGGAGGAGCAAAGAAGTGGTGGTGGAAGAGGAGGAGCAAGGAGCTCAGGCAAGCAAGTGACATTTGTTCTGTCCAAAATGGTTACAAACCTTGTAAATGAAATCAGTCCCTGGACAGCTTTGATTTATATTCTCACACAGCAGATTGGCCTTGGTCTGCCTGACCTTGGTAACATAACAGAGGTCGTATTTGCACACAGATACTCTTCTTGCAAAAAGGTTTGTTGTTGCCGTTACTTTCCTTTTTTTTTTTTTTTAACCATTCATCTAAGAGGCAAGTTGCAGCCCAGGTTTCTAATTGGATAGGTACTGGATAAACACAGACTAAAAAGGATGGATCCTGTTCTCACAGTGGATGGTTTAAGAGAAGAGATGGCAAATAGGTACAGCCAGGCAGTGGCCTGTGGAAGCTGGAGAGCCGTGTTGGACTGCATAATCAGCAGCTGTGCCAGCGCACAAGCCGCCTAAGCATAGCTGAGCTGTGTGTGTTGGGAAGAGGGGGCACACAGGATTGGAGGCATCAGAGGCAAAGGGGAGCTTTGAAGAGAGCTTGGGATGAGAATGAAAAGTTAATTGGCAGATGCATGCTGGGGGGCTCTTCAAGTGTGTGAAGGACAGCAGGGAGGCAAACACAGAGGTGCTTGTCTGGAAAGGTAACGAGTGAGCAGTGGGGACCATCATCACAGCCCGTCAGAGGTGGGAGTGAAACCTCAGAAGAGATGAGAGCTGATCAGCTGGTCACTCAGCTCAGCTACTGTAATAATAGGCTTTTCTTAATGTGAGCTACATAGTTCATCTTTCTTTTACCAAATGGTCATGGCAGCTAGGACTCTGCTTTCTCAAGCAACAGTAAAGTAGCAGTTCACACCTCTGTTGGGTTGGACCTTCCTCAGAGCTTTATTGTGGCGTGAAACAAAAGGTATTTCCCTCAAGTGCTGCTGCCTGGCTTCCCAGGCCGAGAATGGGTGCTGGTGGTGGGCAGGGACTGCAGCTCCAACAGGAGGTGTTGCTGCTATTTCTGTGTGTGTCTGTCATGACAGATGCACTTTGGGGTCAAAAGAAAACTTTCACGCTTGTATTTCAAGCCCCTGCTTATATTGTGCCTCCATTTAGGTACCCCCTTCCCATGTTGTGTGAACACCTACATGTTCTGTCGGGCTGTGTAACCATCCCAGTTTGGGAGACTACAGGGAAGAAAAATGTATATTACAAAAACCTCAGTGTACAGTTAAGGCTATAGTATTAAAATTTTAGATAGTGTTTGAATGTAGCCTAGTGTTAGGGAGCGTGACTGTACCTGATGGTGGTACAAGAAAGGGCTGTAAGCAGTCTGTGTGTTCCCTAAGCAGCACTCTGGTGTGAAATACTGGAGCACTGCCTGGCAGGTCAGGGAGGCTCAGTGCCCTGTGGAAGCAACTGGAACCAACCAAGCTGGAAGGCAGGAGAGGACCCTCTGGCTCTTCAACAGTTGTCCCAGAGCCAGCTTTGGCACCCCTGGCAAATATACCTCTTTTGTGTATTGCCACCTAGGGACGAGTGCTGAGGAGAAGGGTAACAGAGGAAAAGCAGTAGTGTGAAAGCTGTCAACACTGTGTGAACAATGTCCCCAGGTGTCTCATGAAAGGAGTAATGAGGGGGGGTGGAGGGGAAATAATCTTGAAGAGTTGAATGGTTTATTTCAATTTGCAAACTTCTCTCTGTGACAGTTTCTTTAACCCAGCACGTGTTTATCAAAGATTAACACCAAAAAGCCAGTAATTTGTTTTTGCTCAGTAAGTCATATTTTTTCTTCATAAAGTAAATGTTGTGGATATTTTTAGCATTATGTAGGTTTTTTTCCTTGATGATAACCTCAGACAAAAATAATCAAATCTCATGCTTTGGGGATTAATCTGATTTCCTGCAAGGGTACAGATAGATTTTTTTTTTTCTTGTGTACCATTGTACAGGTTTTACTGTGAGAGTGGATTATGGCTTTTCCTCCCTCTAAAGCATCAGGTTTTCATCCTCACCAAAAACGTAACAAACACTGCTTGTGGTTGTGGTCCTTGGGGGCAAACTATGCCAGCACAAACTTAAATGTATTTGGTGCAGATGTGTAAGAAAAATAGACCTGCAGATTTAAATAGTGTGGGAGTGAGTCTGTTGATATTGGGCCAATATTACTGGTGACAACACAAGGATTTAAGGAAACATTGTAATTGTTTTGGGCATCTGGGGAGGTCTGTGTGGAAGAGAGAAGGGGACAGGCTGTAATATAAGGCTTTAAAACCCTTCCCTGATTTGCTACAGATTTCGTTCTGACCTTGATTCAAGCACTTTCAGTCCATATGTTACTGATTTGAATATCTTTTTTATTTTTAATTTTAAAGTTCTGATCTGTGACTTCTCTGTGGTGTACTAGTCAAAATGCCAAAGTATTGAGATGCATATATTTCCCTGTTTTGCAGTGTGAATGTTACCATGAGGTGATGAAGCCCAAGTAAAAGAGAGAAAGAGGAGGGAGAGCTGGTGCCGAGCACAGCTGCATCCAGTTCCAAATGACTGCTGAGGGTGGGCTCTGCAGGTTGTGTTTGGTCTGTAGAAAGTGGGTGGGTTTAGGATGCAGAGTTCCCCAAACTGATGTGAAGCAGCACAGGGATGTGCCCAAGTTTGGGACCCAGAGCAGGATAGCCATGGCTGCACATTGCACCAATCCTGCCTCCGACCCCAAACTGGCAACAAATGGGTATAATTTACCTTACTGAGTTTGTATCAGTTTAGTAACTTCAGGGCAAGGAAATCAGCTGGATCAAATCCTGCACTAATACTTCTGATTTCTAAACAAATAAATTTTTGTTTAGAATAAATAAAAATAAATTTTTCACCACTACTGGTAAGCCAGGTCATCCCAGAAGACCCTCAGCACAGGCACCTCTCAAGACATGGGTCTTGTCCCTCTGACTGTCCCCAGGGTCTCACAGCATGAGCACTGATGTTCCCCCCCTCTCCCCTCTGAATATGTATATACATACATTTACAAATACACACTTGGAGACTACAAAAGCAGCAAATGTGATAATGTGATCCAACTGTTCAGTGCTAGGCTAGAAAGAAGTATTTTTCTGCCATTATGTGAAAATTTAGCGTGACTGGAACAGAGTCTGCATTTGATTAGGCAATTTAAGAAATGTAAGAGACTTCATACTGTAGGGCAGTGCTGCAAAACAATTGCTCGGAACATGTTCTAAAATTGGTTTGCCTTCACCAGATTTCCATGTGTTTCTGCACGACATCTCAAATGAAAGTATGAGCAGTCACGTGGCAAGTGACAACAGTTTGGTATTATGGTAAATAAAAACAGAAGTTTAAACAATTACTTGAAATCCCGAGTAGACTTTGAGATGAAAAAAAAAAGGCAACAAACCCAAAAACAAAAAGAAAAAAAAAAAGAAAACCTAACTAAACAAAAAAGCCAACTCTATTACTTTCCAGCCTGGGAAAGACATTTCATAACACATCCTTTCACTGGTGTGGTTAATCTTTAATGCTTAACAGGAGAATAGTAATCGTTAACTTTGAGCTCAAGCTTCCTCCAGGTTTTCATGCCTGTATTTTGTACATGTAATTGACTGTGCCCAGGAAAGTGGCGGAGCACATGCTTTGCATATCCAAATAGGTAACTGGGTGGCCAGCTACCAGATTTGTCTGTGCAGAAAAACCAAGACCAGTTAAAAACGCATCGTTCCCCACTCTCTATAGGCAGTATTCCTACAGGCAAGGCTGGCTGGCCATTCCAGCCCTGAGAATGGCATACTGATAGTACCAGCACAGTGCTTAAGATGCTCTGATGTGTTTCTTGCCAGTTGATAGTCTTCTGTCTCTCCCCTTGCATTTTCCAGGAGCCATTTACTTTCTCTCTGAAGGGGGAGCAGTGGCAGCCTTTTCCCTGGCAGTAGCAACTCAGGCCAGCAGTCCCCATGCTCCAGCAAGGCACAGTGATGCAATGCTGGAGGGATGTTTATAGCAGGGGAGAGCAGTGGGTGGAAAGAAGTGATGCTTTCTGGAGTGAGATTGACAGAAACATTGTCTGAGGCACAGCCTGTTGAACAGCAGATGTGCCCTCTCCACAGTGCAAATCCCTTTTTATTTTGCCTGTCCTGCTTGTTGGGATGTATTCTTTCCCCCAAACCTCCCTTCCATTTCAAAACATCCCGTTCACTTCATCCTGTAGGCCAACCCTGACCTCCTGGGCTCCAGCCAGGACTAAAATGGGCAGCACTTATCTCGGGGATCAGGGCTGGAGCACTGCTCAAGGTGCAGGCTGGAGAGACAGCAGGGCTCTCAGACAGCAGGCCCGAGGCGCTGCCAGCAACTCGCCCTGGCTGTGGCGTCAGCTGGACTTGTGCAAGTTGTGCCTGAGACCTTCATTATGTCCTCACCTGCGAATACTGGTTTATACCTGTCTCAGAGTTGCCTTATCAGATGATGCCTAATCATGCTGAAATGAGTGGCAGTTTTCCTATGTAAATCATGTTCTGTAGGCTTGCAGGAAGAATACTTACTTCCTTCACTTCCAGCGCTCACTCACACTTGTGGCCAACCCTCCTTGAGGGAGGAAAAGTAATACTTTGGTCTAAGTTTTTAGGCTTTTGTTTGAGGCCAAGGGGGGCAGTTTGGGTTGTTCCCAAACCTGCATCTAAGCCTGTATGTAGTACTGTAAGTAATTAGATCTTTGCCATCATGGCTTAAGAGTTCTTGCTAGTTTTCAGGATAAAAGTATTTCGGTCTGAAACACGCTAATCAAAAGCACCAGACACCTCTGACCCAGCTGGGAGCTGGAGGCACTCAGGACTTCACCCCGATGAGCCACAGCTTCTCTCCCCAGCAGGGGGGCTTTGCTTTCCTCGGTTTGGGGTCAGGGCAGGGGTAGGAACTCATGCTACCAGTGCTGCCCATGGCCAGGAATTAATGGAAGATCAGTGCCAAGAGTATAGAACAAACCTTGAACATCACTGCACTGACATTTGCTGCACCAGTCCTTGGATGCTTTCATGAATAAATTTAGTATATCCTAGGGCAGTCCCAGTTGGGCATGAGCAGTTTGAATTAATGAAATGCAGGTCTGCTGAAATGGTGAATCCAGAGCACTGCTTAAGTTAAAGTACCTTGCACTCCATCACCAATAGCTCAACCTTGGCAAAATTTCAAGGGAAGGATGTCCTACAGGAGCTTTGCAAAACAGAACAGATTTGACCATAGATGTGAGCCGAAATCAAAGGTTGGTTTCAGCTGAAGCACTTCTGTGTCACCCTGGTAAGGGAAGGTAGTTAACATTCACTCTCAAAAATTAACTTAAAATGAACATAATTGAAGCAATCACTTACAGTTTGTTGAGCATTTTATTTCCTTTCCTGCTGAAACTACCTTGTGTTCAAGTAAATTTTTGATCACAGGAGAATTTAGCCCTCAAAGTGCATCTAATCAACCACTAAACACTTGCATCATTAAAAGTCACCCTATCCATTTTGCAAGCATTCTGTCAGCTCATTCTGGAGTAAGAGGGGTATGCTTTCTGCAACGTTCAAAGCCTGCAAACAACTGAAGTGTAGCTGGCAGTACCATAAGCCAATTAAGATGAAAGCTGTGATACTCAGTGGTAGGGTTTCATCACTTTAATATTAAACTATCTTTTTTTACTTAGGCATAGATCAAGAGGTGTTAATGCAGAATCCTTAAAAGAAGTCAAGTATTATCTTAAAATAACAGACCTGTTATTTGCACTTTCATGCTCAATTAATATATCTGCTTCAAATATCCTAAATTTTTCTTCAGAGCTGCAGACTTTAAGGTTGTTATAGAAAGTCAGGAGGGCTATATACAGCAAGTTTAAATTTGAGTGTACCTTTATAAGACAGAAACAGGTTTTATTACCTATTTATTCATACAAAATCATGCTGTATGTTTCTCAAAGGGACTACAAGAATTAAGTACGTCTCTTTTATTAAAACCACAAATATTTTTCTGTGCTCTTTGATAATTACCTGAAACAATCTGTCACCAATTTCCACAACATGGATTTATCACATCATAGACAATCTCCAAGATTTGAATGTACAGTAAACCTGTGTGTCAGGCATTGGCATCAGGAACTTTATTGAAGTCAGCCTTCATTAGAAGAAACACATACTGGAATGACATTAAAAAAAATTATAAAGAAAATCACGCTTGCATTGATGCTGGCTGTTGTATCCCTGTTTAGGGAGGATTTAGTACACTATAATGTAATTGCATCATTGGAAAACCTATGTATAGCTATGACCTAAAATGGGAATCTAATCCCTTGCTTCTCGTATAATAAATACTGATACAGATTTTTAAGGCAAATGTTGTGTTCTGTGTGGAATACTTTCTGGCTTGTAAGCAAATGACTCATCATACCCATTTCACACAGTAAGAGACAGAAGAAAAAGACCGAAACCAAAAAAATAGAGGCAGGACAAAGAGTAGTTGGTTCCCTCTCTGGAGTTCAAGCCATTAGACCTTGGGCCATGCTGGTCTTACATTTTGACTCCAGTGATATAGAAAGGCTTCATTTTCATGTTTTGATTACCAAAACATTTTTTGACCTGGTTCCCCCGCTTTGTGGCTCTGCTCTAGTTATTTTATTCTAGTCACAGCAGGGATTAGGTATCTGAGTGAATATTCTCGTGTATCTGTGATTGCCAATGCATACATTTCTATGAGTGTAGGGCACTGCTGAAGACAGCCTGTACCACCTTCATATATTTTCTTCTGAATGTTTTATCTTCTGAAAAGATTGACCTGGTTGACAAACCAAAATTGAGCAACAACCTACATTTCTTTACTAGGTACAAGTGGAGCAGAGCCCCAGTGCCCTAATGGTGAGCTGTTCTCTCTGCAGCTGGCTCAAGAAGTTGAACTTCTCCCACCTGGTAGCAGTTACCATCAGCAAGTAAACTCAGATGCAGATCCTTAGCACACTAAAGGGGAGTCACTGCCAACAGGTGTTTTAACTTCATGAAGCCCAGAATCTGAACCATACCCTTTTCAGGTAGTGCTTTTTAACCTGCTGTTAGTAGACTGTAAGTGATTTGTGCATCAAAAGATGATCCCTGAGGCTGTAGTAAACAAGATTTTTAACTTTTCTAGACTTGCCCTTTGTATCCAAAAAAAGGGGAGAGGTGCTGAACAGAAGTTCCCATTCAGAGACTAATGTAGCTTTTATTTGGTTGCAGGTGAAATCTGTGACTTGCTCTAGCCTGGCCAGCACATCTTTGTTGCTCGAGTGTCTTCTGGTTAAAGAGCCCAACTGCTCAGTGCCCTGAAGCCACTGTCTAAGGGTTCCCTGTGACCCTCACTGAGGGTTGTCTCAAGGGCTGAGTGGAAGTTGCTGAGTGTTGCACAGGATCTGCTTTGCTCTGTGTCAGAAACTGAAGTCTCAACTGTAGGCCCTGAGAAACTTGTTGAGCATCTCTGAACAAACAGCAGTAAAAGATTTTTATGTTTTGTTTCGTATTAACTTTTATCTTATTATTAGAGTGGTTTCATGCTCAAGATTTCAGAAGGTGCCATCTGAGAAATGCAGTAGTTAGTGCCTTTGCACTAATTAGTGCCCTGAGGGAGCCATTTGCATGCAGGAAGGAACAGAGGACAGCAGGGATTTCCTGATCTGTCCAAGTCCAGTCACTTGGGATTGTGGCAAACCACACCAACAGAAATTGCCTAAGCTCAGCATATTCAATTCTGCCTGTCCCCCCTCTACGTTATGGTTCACTTGTACCTTCACGCACAGAGGACATCCTTGATCTCACCTAACAGCCTGAGTCTGGTGGAGAAGGAAGACAATGTAGTCATTTACTCAGCTTTTATTATTGCAACCCTCTTCTCCATTCCTTGCCAAACTCTCCACAAGTGAGCTAACTTTTAGGATATATCTTTTGTTCTGACCTGTCTTGAACTTGAGCCTGGATTTGCCACGCTGCTCTCCTGTCTGTGCTTTAGCATTTTGAGAAGCGTTTATTGCGTTAAGGAGATTTTTAAGATTTTTTTTTTTCTCAGTGAGTAGAAGATATTGCATCAGTCTGGTTTGAAGCCATTTTATATGTTGCTTCTCCCGAGCTGGCTGAATGCCCTTTCCCTTCCCCCCTTCTCTTTTACGTGGCAGTGCACAGAAAGATGATTGATGGAGTGTCACCAGCACGTTGTCAAAGGCTGGAGTAGATTAATGGGCAAGAAACACCAGCCTGTTCCCCTTCATGTGTGATTGTTTGAAGGCAGGCTCATATTTTAACAGAAATTATATCCTGCTTCTCTGGATTCCCCCAATCAGGAATTGAAGGATGGGATTTGTAGCTGAGATTGAAAGGTACCAGCCACAAAGAACCAGTTTATTACTTGGGACAACTGCCTGCCTTCCATTTGACCAACAGCATCTCCCTGAGGCCCATTTCAGGCAGGTTGCTCTCCTCTTAAACAATATGGATTTGTGCCACCAGTTAACATTTATACCTCTAGTTCTTTGTATTTGCAGCCAACAAGTAGTTATGGCACAGACCAAGCGGCCAGAAGAGCTCTGATTTGTGACTTGCTCTCCACCTTAGTGGCACTGGTCACTGTGCCTGTGCTGCAAGGAAGGACCCTATGTGACCCAGAGCAGCTCAGGACCTTTGAAAAGGCTTTTTTGGTTGTTGGCCTTGGTCACAAATTCAGCCTTGGTCTGTGCCTCAATTCCCCAGCTGCAAAACAAGGATAGCAATATGGTAATTTCCAAACACTGCACTTGCCATGGATTGTTTCCTAGCAGAAACGCTAGGAATGCAATTTATAAGAGAAATTAATCAAAGACTGGTCTGAATCCTGGCTGGGGAGAAATAATCAAACCCAGAGTATGATTGTTTTCTGCATTTTCTTGAAGGTAGACTTTGCCAGCATTTTGTAATCAGCTATTCTGGTCCAAACAGATACTTCATCATTGTTATTTGTAGTCCCCAGTAGTGGCCTCCGCTAAAAGGTTTGAATGTGGCAAGAATTACATCTTTCACACCAGCCTATCTGTGTCTACCAGAGGCATACACCTGGCTGTCATAAACCCCTGCTTCAAGGGCTAGATGGAGCCCATTTTTCTGATTATCCAGGAAACAGCTGTTCTTCCCAGTTTATTCTCTGTTCAGTCTGATCTCAAGCCTATGTCCAACCAGATAAAAGCTGCATTCAAGAGCCTCTTGAAGCAGGTGCATTTCCTTTTCACAGGTGGCTGGAAATCAGAGCTACTGTTAATGTTCTTGTAATAATTTTGCAAGCAAAATAACAAAGAAATCTGTACTTCTTGCCTGGCTGGTGAGAAGCGATTGCCTCTGGTTTGCTGATCCAGTCCAGCTCTCTGTCTGCTCTTCTCTCCTGTCATGACAAAGGTCTGTGCTTCATGTAGATATTTTCTTTGATAGAGATTTGTGACAGGTGATGTTCAGTTAGAAGAGATTGCAGAACATAACTATTCCTGCCCTGTGTGTTCTCAGAGTTCATCTCTGGAGTATACTGAGATGTTTCAGGGGGTTTGAGGAAGACAGGAACGTGAGTTTGTTTCTGCTCTGGATGCCATCTCTGGGGAGACACATCCTGTGAATTTACATTTACAAAACTTCTCATTCTTTGAGGGAGTGTGATATGCCCCCTGAAATTTGAATCAAATTGAGAGAACTGAAACTCTCCTTGTTTACGTGGCATTTCGGATGTTTCCTTATTGCTTTTGAGACGGTTTGCTGTGTGTTGGCCATGACAATCATGACCCAAAAACAAATTGCCCTTTTTTCTGTAGCCATTTCCTCGAGTCCAGAAGCCAGTATCTGCCTGTGTAAGGCAGGTTACATGGAAGTTTTGTGACTGTTGCCCCAATGAATTCTTCCCAGATGGGACATTGGAAGGAAAGTGAGGAAAAAAGGATCTCTGCCCATGCTTGGTACAGGCAGAACTTGTGCAGTTTGCAGGCTGTGTGTGATTTGCAGCTGGGCCAGGGTCTGTTTGAGTCATGGTGTGTGGGCCACGAACAGCCTCTTCTTCTATGCTAACTACAGCCTGCATGGCTGGGAGAGCTTCTTGCTCTTTGGCAATTTGTATTCATTTGTTCTCCAAGAAAACAAGGCTTCAGGGAGGACTTTCACTAAGCACCTTATGGATGTTACTGTGCACTGACTCAACGTACAGTTTTGTGCCTCCCCTTTCTCTTTCACTGGGCTAGCAGTGGATTGGATATTTGGAGCCTGCTTTTCTTTAAAAAAAGAACCAAAAAAAAAAAAGAAAGATTGTGTAACCATTAATGATTTGTTATTGTGTCTGGGAGCCACTGTGCTGCAGGACTTTGCTCTAATGGTGCTTTCACAAGAAAGAACTAATTTGACTAACTTTATTAATTCCAGTTTGTTTTAAGTTTGCTCATTAGTAATTTAACGCAAGATGCTTCAGCTGAAGAGGCCATGTCAGGACAAGGAAGAGCAGAGGGAAAGTGCCAGGAATCATTAGTGTTTATTAACCACTGCACTCATCAATCTTGACTAAGAGCACAGCCCATTCGTTCTGGACTGGTGGACTGAGATACAGAAATATCATTAACAGTGGAAAATGCTTCTTTCCAGGTCAGTCTGTAATGGGCAGGCATCCAGACAACACCCCCGCCCCCATCCCCAAAACGTTACCAGCCTCTCGGTTGCTCTGCTCACAGTCCAGCCTGAACTGACAGCTCAGCAGCCTTGTGGAAGGAGGAAGCCCTGCCCTTAGCCAGCCGTAGTATCAATTAACAAATACAGCATTTTTGTCCCCAGTAAGCGTTGCTGAAAGGTTAAGTGTTGTTATGAAGGGGTTTTTTTAATTGCCTTTCAAATTATTAAATGATTAATACTTTTGTGCTTTGCTAGATCGGGTCTGGCACCTTGTGCTGGCAACGTGTTCCTCTCACTGCAATTCTTGAAACATTAAAATGGAAAGGTTTCTTTTTTTTCTGTTTAGACAAAGCATTTAATAACTAATTTCAGCAACTGCAAGGCATTGAGCTGATGACTCAGAGCTCTGACCTGTGAATCAGGGCTGAATGAATGCCTCCAAAAGGTTGGAGGAGGGAATAATACAACATTTGCCAGGTTTCTAATGAGAAATATGACCCCTGCCCAGACCACTTGCGGTCATTAAAGATCACATTTCACTTTGAGATGTGTTTTCTTGCATCCTACCCAAATTGCAACTTGAGTAGTTACATTCTTGCTCACTAAAATATCTCTGTGGTTTAATTGGAGAAGTTATGTTTCCCTTCCCCTCTTAAAAGCTTTGTTGTATAAAGTTGTGGTGCTGTCATAATCTGTAGTGTACAGTCTATAGGGCACACACAACCCCCCCCCCAGTGAAAGGCTCTGAAGTTGCTGGCTTTCAACAGTATAAAATAGAATGAGGGGGAAAGTGGCATCTTGGGAACCCAATTCAACATTATCCCCTCATTTAAGTCTCTTGCCACCCTTGCAAAACATGTGACAGTGCTGTAAGGGCAACATTTTGCATTTACTGTGCACATGTGTAAGTCACTGCAGAAGACAAAGCATCAAGTGCCTGGTCCTTGGCATAAGGTCTTTGACAATGGGCATGTTAGACTGAGTACCGTGATGGCACAGCCTGGAAACAAGCACTAATATTAAAACACAGCATGGGTGTTTGGACAGACTGTGTGTGCCATGACGTTTTGTGGATAAGATTTAGGTATTTTATGGGAAATGGGTTTTTATTGGATGACATTCAGTGATAGAGGGGATGGAAAGAGATTGCAGTTTAATTAAAATTTTAATCCCAAGTTTGACAATTTTTCTTGCCAGGTCAGCAGCCTGCATGTTCTGATTCCTGTGAATTAAATGGGCTGACAGTTGTCAGCTTCTTTGGAAATGCCTCTAAATCCAGCTAAAAATTAGCAAACATCAATATGTTTCAGGGCAGCTTTGAGTTAGGGGTATGCCATGCAGCAGTTTTCCATCAGTGTGCCTACGGGAGCCTTTCCTAAGCTCCAGTTTAGTCCACTGCTGCCAGTGCTCAAATACAGACAAAATCTGCTGTAGGAAGTCACGTTTACTGTCCTGTGCAGCTGAAATCTCACTGTTGTCTTCCTGTTTTCCAGGTAGTTAAACAGTGTTTCCACAAAGGTAGTGCTCATCCTTCCCCAACCATGAGGCTCCCTCTGCTCTGTGCCTTCCTGACACTAATGAGCCTGTCCGGGTGCCGAGCTGTCAGCTTCCCTGAGGACGAGGACCCCATTAACGTTGTTGACTACCACTGTAAGTTAATCTGCAAGTGGTGCTAAACACCAGGGAAAAAGTTTTAATGTTGATTTTTTGGGGGTTTTTTTTCCTTGGGAGATTGAAAAAAAAAAAATCCGATTCCTTTCAAATTGAAATGTGTTTACTGGCTTTGTATCTTTAATAGAACACTTAATCATTTTCTTAAAAAAGCAATCAGAAATACAGCAATAACTTCAGGAAAAAGAACATTTGCTGACATTAGCCATCTTTTTCTCATTTATATTCAAGACATTACTCAAGGAATTTAGTTTAAACCCTTCTACACCTAGTATATACAGCTAATCAATGCCATATATTGATTCTTTAGCTCTATAATCCTGAGTGATGGTGTAGCCCATTTTTACTTGCAGATTCAAGGCAATATCCAGTATTTAGAGGACGCCCTTCAGGCAATGAATCTCAGCACAGACTGGACTTCCAACTAATGCTGAAAATTCGAGACACACTTTATATCACTGGCAGGTAATTTTCCTTCACTCAGTTCATTAGATTAAAATTCTTTTCTCTTCTGGTTTTGCATTTATGTGTAAAATTCATTTAGAAAAATGTGCAGAATATGATAAAAATTAGAATTGGGAAAGGACTTCCCAGAGAAATATACCATATCTATGGCCAGTGCATGAAAATTGGATTTGAAGGCTGCAGTTACTGTAGTTAGGCTAAAACCAATGATCAAATGCTCTTTTCCCTCTTTTATATTGCTGCCCTGCCTGATAAAAACCTCTCCTGATCGCTTTAAACTTGGACTGACACGTCAGGGATGTCAGAAGTGAGGATTACACACTTGCATATTTACAGCCTGGGTTAGTCTTTAACTGAATGGGCAGGCAGAGATGAGGAGCTGCACACTGCAGGTGCTGCTTAAGGACCACACCAATAAAAATCAAAACAACCCCATATTTCCCATGAACAACCTTCTCAGAAAATCCAAAAGCATTTCATAGGAGTTTCTGGTCTAACACAATATTCTAAAAATCAGTTTAGCTTATCAAATACAGGACCATAGAATTAATGAATTTACTGGTGTCTTTTTACTCTGCAAACAGGGACCAGGTTTACACTGTAAACTTAAATGAAGTTCCAAAATCAGAAGTTACTCCAAGCAAGGTGAGTAGATGCAGGTGCTGGAAAGGGAGAGGTGTTTTCTTTGGGTTTAATTTTTTTTAAGAATTTTCTATGGAAAGGAATTTCAATGTTCTTTTCTGGTCTTATTTAACAGAAATTAACATGGAGATCAAGGCAACAGGACAGAGAGAACTGTGCTATGAAAGGCAAACATAAAGTAAGTTTAGGGTTAATAAACATTATAGAAAAATTATGCTAGTATTTACTATATATGTGAAATCTGTGATTAATACATATTATTCTCTTTTCAGGATGAATGCCATAACTTCATTAAAGTCTTTGTTCCAAGAAATGATGAGATGGTGTTTGTCTGTGGAACAAATGCATTTAACCCTATGTGCAGATACTATCGGGTAAGAATATTGCAGACGTCACTAATCTGTTACTGATTTTGCTTGCACTGATTATGCTTTAGCAAATACATCCAGTGTGATTGGGGAGTGCTTCAAGGTGAAATAAAAACAGACAGAAGCCAAGGTACTGAATTAAGTTTTGTGGAAAGACAGTGTTGTGCTTTTGTGCCAGTGCACAAAATAGAAATGACACTATCACCCATTTATTCTTCTTCTCCAGCTGAATACCTTAGAGTATGATGGGGAGGAAATTAGTGGTTTGGCAAGATGCCCATTTGATGCCAGACAAACCAATGTCGCCCTCTTTGCTGGTAAGAACTTTTGCTTGTAATGAGTCTAAATGATTAATGACACCAAAGGAGCCAGAGAGCTTTTAAAGCAAGCACAGGAAAGCTAAAGGTGTCATGGTGCCCCTGCTCTTAAATTTTTAAAGGGCCTCCAAAGAATCAGAAGCTGACCTGCTAATAAATAGGTTACAGCAATTTGGGGAAGTGTGACAGCAAAAAAAATGGGGGAAAATACAGGCTAATCAGAATTCTCTAGATTATTAAAGGCCTCTTAATATCATGTTTTCAACTTCCGTTTTAGATGGAAAATTGTATTCGGCAACAGTAGCAGATTTCCTGGCAAGTGATGCTGTTATTTATCGCAGCATGGGGGATGGATCTGCCTTAAGAACAATAAAGTATGATTCCAAATGGATAAAAGGTAATTTGGGGAGTATTTTCCTATACACATAGCAAATGTAATTTCAGTGGCACAGGTCAGGTAATTCACAGCCAGCATGCTTTACACATATGCTACAATGTCAGCATGTATGAGGCTTTCAGTGTGGTATCATTACAATAAAAAAGCTGTTTAATGCAAAAAAAAAAAAAAAAGGAAAAATTTTTGTTAAACACTTCAGTGAATGGATTTGCAGTAACAAAATACCATAGCTGAAATAGAATTTCTTCGAGGCCTTTTTACAGTCTAGTAGCCAACACTAAAGACTTCAGGTTCACCTAAACTCCAGTTTCAAGTTTATTTAAACTCCAGTGCACCCTTATTTGGCCATCCCAAAGTATCTGGAAGACTGGAGCTCACATTGGCTGGTGTGGGCCTGGGGAGGAGCCGCCAAGTCGCACAGAACAGTCAGTGTCATATGATGACTGAGCAGCTCTTTGAAGTAACTTCTCCTTGCTCTTTCTTACAGAACCACACTTCCTCCACGCCATAGAATATGGGAACTATGTTTATTTCTTCTTCCGAGAAATCGCTGTAGAGCACAACACTTTAGGCAAGGTCGGTATCATCAGGGAGCTGTCGGGTGGGTGTGAGTCGCAGCAGAAAGAGATCATCCTAAACCAGCATCAGGAACAAGCACAGTTTACAATATGAAGTAGGGACTAATACAAAGGTTGCACAGTTTTCCCATCATTATAATTTACAGGGAGGGAAATAAAGGAGAAATAGAGCAGCGCATTCTTCAACCCAAAAGCTGTTTCTGGTCTCTAAGCCTTGCTGTTAGGTGAGCTCACTACAGGTATCTTTCAGTGTGCTGTTGCCTTAACTCTTGTGGCAAGTAATGGAAAATCTGAGGGTGTTTTCATGCTTATTAAAGAAACAAAAGAAAACAACACAAAAGAAGAGTTTCAAAGAAGTTTCTCTAATGTCCCTGGATATTGAATAATTCAGTCATGCCAGTACAGAGTATAATACTCATGCCTCACCATGGAAGGATATTCTACAATAAATTATTAAATCCTTTACACATGGTTAATTAAAGTCTTTAAATCTCAATAACAATACAATTTTGAAGGGGAAAAAGGGTGGGGACAAGCTGTGAAGATGCATTTGCTTTGTGATACATTATGATGCCTGTGCACTACGAGATGAACACCGTTTGCTTTCATCTTTTCCGTGCAGATAAATGACAGCGTCCTGTTAACAAAATTATCTTTGCTGTTTTATTAACAGCTTAGAAACAAGCACTGTTTTCTTTGCATCTCTCAAGCCTTCCTCCCTTTTCCTTTCTTTTTTTGTCCTTGACAGGCTGTGTATTCCCGTGTGGCACGCATATGCAAGAATGACATGGGGGGATCCCAAAGGGTCCTGGAGAAACATTGGACATCCTTTCTGAAAGCTCGACTCAACTGCTCAGTTCCTGGGGATTCATTCTTCTACTTTGATGTTCTGCAGTCTATCACAGACATAATAGAAATCAATGGAGTGCCCACAGTTGTTGGTGTATTCACCACACAGCTTAACAGGTGAGAGATGAGCAACTTTACATCAAAGGTACTTCTCTGGTTCTCTCTTACACTGAGATTGCTGCCATTGTAGTCTGAGTTCTTGCAACCGTTTTTCTAATTTTACAGCATCCCTGGTTCAGCAGTGTGTGCTTTCAGCATGGATGACATTGAGAAAGTCTTCAAAGGCAGATTCAAAGAACAAAAGACTCCTGACTCTGTTTGGACAGCTGTACCTGAAGACAAAGTACCAAAGCCAAGGTAAAAGGTTCTTACTTATGATGTCATAACACTGTTCTTGTAAAGAGGTACCTTAAATCAACTGCACTCTTGAGTGCCTTGTTGGGTAAAACCCAAAGCAGAACTTGACACTTCAGCCATAAGGATGCTCATTAGCTGTCTGCCTTCTCTCATTAGCCAAAATACCAAGAGGAAAACAATGCTGTTCTCATTTCAGACCTGGCTGCTGTGCAAAACATGGCCTAGCAGAGGCTTACAAAACCTCCATTGATTTCCCAGACGAAACGCTCTCCTTCATCAAATCTCATCCTTTAATGGATTCAGCTGTTCCCTCAGTCACTGAGGAGCCTTGGTTTACCAAAACACGTGTCAGGTATGACATTGTTCAAAAATAACACATGTGAAAAGGAAAACAAGAAAACTTGCTGTTAATGATATGCCTTTTGGTCTTGCTAGATACAGATTGACAGCAATAGCTGTAGATCATGCTGCTGGACCCCACCAGAACTACACAGTCATATTTGTTGGCTCCGAAGCAGGAGTAGTACTTAAAATCTTGGCAAAGACCGGGCCCTTTTCTTTGAATGACAGCGTATTACTGGAAGAGATTGAAGCATATAATCATGCAAAGTAAGTATTACCAGAACATCTAAGCTTTTCATCTAGTACTTGGTACCTAGCTAAAAAAGATTATAGTAAGAGAAAGCCAGCTCATTATCACCAACATCACCACTTGTTTGTCATTTCATCATGTTCCTCGTGCTGAATAACCTGAAAATATTTGGTCACTTGCCATTTTGCATGGGTTGAATGAACAACCTAATTCCACTCCAGTGACGTCAGTGGCACAGTCTAATTCTCCCACAAGTACTTCTGAAACGTCAGAAGTATCTGCTGATGTTAAATAATCTGAGCTTATCTTGAGGGGTTGCTCAGGAGTGACCAATAATGTATAAACTACATCTGATCATTTTAAACTTGCTTGTTGGCACTAAGAATTTGGGAATGGAAATGTTCCAGTTAGACTCTACAGGCATCCAATATAGGACTCCTCTTCTGCTCTGTCAAGATATTTAGGCTGACTGAGAGAACAAAGAAAATGGATTTGGATTTTTTTTTTAGTTCAGCAAATTTGTCACCTAGCTGTAAATAGCAACCAGAAGCTGGCATTTGATAACTCACAGATTTGTTTCCAAAATGACTCAGCAAAGACTAGTAGGTTACATTTGTATATATAAAAAGTCTCTTTTCGGTATTTACACAGACCATAAATAAAATATTTACTGCACAAGGTACTACAGTCACTAAAGCAATGACCTCCCATTATTTTTGCTGAACAGGTGTAATGGAGAGAGCGAGGAGGACAGAAGAGTCATTTCCCTTCAGCTGGACAGAGACCACCATGCTCTGTTCGTGGCCTTCTCCAGCTGCGTCATTAGAATTCCTCTGAGTCGGTGTGAGCGTCACGGGTCATGTAAAAAGTATGGTTACATTCCTGAATTCCCCCTTAAAGGAAGGGCACCAACATCTCTTGGGAAGGAAGTAAAAAATGCATGATTTTTTTGGGGTTTTTCTCTTGCAAGGGCTTGTATTGCTTCACGGGACCCGTACTGCGGCTGGTTAGACCATGAGACTTGTGGAAGAGTGACACCAGGCATGTTGTAAGTACTCCTTTTCAAATTAGCCCAGCATCTCTGTATATGCTTTACAGACCCCATGAGCTCAAATCCCGTGCCTCTTCCCTTGCACACAGTTAATAAATCTCCATTTTTTTAAACATGTTTTTTCAGTGCACTGTGCACATAAGAGAACAGAATGCTAAAGTCTGGCCTAATTCTGCAACCTTTGGGTGAAGACTTGCTTTCAGTGGGAGTTTTACATGTGCAGGAGGATGAGCAAACTTGTAGGAAGAGCAGTTGGAAGCAGGAAGGCTGCCTGCAAACCTGAGCAGCTCAGAGAGGAGAGTCCAGAGTATCCCCTCCCAGGCATGCTCCCGGCCAGGGCACAGCCAATTGCAAATATGAAAGCACAGGATTCACAGTGGGAAGAGTAAGGTTGTGCCTCTGTGCTGGAGCTGGGGTGATATATATGCATACCAAAGGCATTTTGCACAAATCAAGTCTGTAATATATGGTGCATTAGCAGCTGTATCTTAAAAAGAGGCCTTTGTAGCAGGCCAGTGCAAAGTTTAACTAGTATAATTGGACGTTGTATCTAAACCCAAGAGCATGCCCAATGGAGAAGACATGATGCAGTTGCTAAAAAAAAGGGATTTTTTTTTTTCTATTTCCTGGCATAAGCACACACAAAGAGTTTTAAAGCCTGGGCTATAGCTAACTTGTGCATTTTGTGAATTCTTTGGGCCATACACTGGCTGTTGGATATGTTTCTATTTGCTGCTTCCAGGGGAAAAAAAAAATAAAAATCTCCATTTGTATCCTTACTAATACTGTTAATTGCAGGTTCTCTTTGTTTGTTTCATACAACCACAGCACTGGAGGATACGTACAAGATGTCGAGTACGGCAACACGGCGCAGCTTGGGGACTGCCATGGTAAGGCACAGTCGATGCTGCTCCTTTGTAATGTCTCACTGTAGTCTGTGGCCACACCTCACTGTGGATGTTAAATTTCTGATGAGCTTTTCAGTAACATGATGAACACATCACCTGGTGTTACTGTGAATGTTCACAAAGCTGAGCTTTTTGATCCTGGGTGGCAGAGTTTTTGTCTTTCCTTCACCAGTTTACAACTATTTGGGGTCTACAGCAAAGTATTGAAGAATTTATTTTTTATAAGCAGTAATATTTTAGTTTTTATTTTCCATTACTCAGGTTTGAGATCTTTTGCTTTCTTTTTGTTACTTTTTACTGATTACTTGTTCCTTTAATTCTTTTAGAAATTTTGCCTACTACAGCTACACCAGATTACAAAATATTTGGCGACCCAACATCTGGTTAGTTTTTTTTAATTTTTTGAATTAATGACCTTTACTTTCCTTCAGTTCAGCATTTTCAGCCCTTTTTTCCTTCCTTTTGCACAGTTGGCAGTCCTCCATTTTTGTGCTTTTACTCATGTTCCCACTGATGGTAAAGATAGTCAGACTCTTCTCACTCAGCACTTCACCCTGTGTAGCCGCATGTTAACAGCTCATTATTTATTGAGCCATCTTTTATTAAAGAGCCTGATTAACATAGATGACATCTTCACTGCACGAAGTCCACTAAGCTTTACTCTTTATCCCCAGCCATGTGTTTGTGAATGCCCCTATTGGTCATCTCTAGTAGATGAATGGCAGAACTTCATCATCTTCCTCCTTACCTCTCCTTTTCTCTTTTCCTTCTTTCCCAGCAAGCTTTTTGCACAAATACACATTTTCTAAAATGTGTATTTCTATATTTTTGAAATGCTTTAAGTAGTTTATGCTAATGGCAAAAAATTTAACATCACAAACTGTGTAGCTGAATGAGAACTTGTGTAGACAAAAGTGGCTTATAGAAAGAACATTGTGCATTGTCAGATGGACTTTCACATCCTTTTCTCCTCCAGTGACTTTTCTAATAGTGTTTCCAGTGTCGGCCTCTGGTGTTCTGGGACACCAGAGCGCTCCTCTGTTGAACTCAAGAGCAGAACCTGTGTTGACTTCAACAGGAGCAAGACTCAGCCCTTATTTTCCAGTCTTTGGTTCTGGAACTTGGGTCTTTCCTTTCAAACCAAGGGCACATTTCTGACTGACAAATACAAAAATAATCTATTTGTACGTTAAATTTGCAAGGGTGAAACAAGAACATTATTCTGTGGTTTGGTTTCTGACATTTTCACTTCTGTAACATGACAAGAAGTTTGAGATGAATATCTTCCAGATTTATTTACTCATAATGCAA
The DNA here is from genome assembly GCF_003945595.2 of Pipra filicauda. Classification (NCBI taxonomy): domain Eukaryota; kingdom Metazoa; phylum Chordata; class Aves; order Passeriformes; family Pipridae; genus Pipra; species Pipra filicauda. The sequence goes on along the minus strand of NW_024104976.1, from coordinate 2,003,562 downwards.
GTTAGAGACTCAGGAAAGCAAAACAAAACCGTGTTACACGGAAGTGCTGCCTGGCTTCATGAGTGTTTATTGACTGAATTTTCAAAGTGATATTTTATGACACAGATACAACTGAACCTTATTTTCAAGTCCTGAATTTGTGTGCCTTTGAAGTACATTTCTCAAGTCCAATCTTGAGCCATAGACCTTCATGCCTAAACCTACTGTGACGGTGAACACAAAACACTTGAGTGTGCAAACTAGACTGTGAATTGTAAACCCAGTTTGATGTGTTTCCTGCTCCTGTCTGTTTTCACGTAGGCTGTGGTGGTTCTGTTCAGCAAACGTACTACAGAGAGCCAGAATCTATGCAACATTATTCCTTAAGAACCATTACAAAATAGAGGTTAAAAGCATTCCTTTTATCCCCACCTGCAGAAATAGCTCATTCAGCAGTTCCAGGTATACCATAATAACAATAATGGAGCTGATCTGGTTTCTCAGGCGTAACCTGTCATGAGCGTATATCTTTCCAAGTAACTTCTTTTTTTTTGAAGATGTTTAAAAGGCAGCCAACTATGTTGTCTCCAATGAAGAATACAGCAATTAAGTAGACTGAGTTGTGCTTTTCACCCCCACAGTTGCTTACTTTAACTTTTGCACTGCTTTCATGTTTGACTTCTCTGGCTTTTTGGCTAGCAGCTGTTGATGTTTAAATGTACTTTTTTCATACTTAAAGTTTTGAAGTGATTGATTTTAATCAGCCATCTGTACTTCTGCAGAGTGTAGGGGGGGTCACTTTTTGTAACTCCCGTTAAATACTGTCTCCAGTTATAGCTTAGATGTGCCATGAAACACATTAATAAAAATCTGTTTGCCACCACAGACATGAAGTTCTCCTCAGCTTCCATTACCACAATGGCAAGTATCCCAGTTATATCACCTAAAGTGATTGGTTCCTGGAAACCTAAAGTGACTGGCTCTCGGAAATTTGTAGTTCAAGATGACCCAAACACTTCTGATTATTCTGATCCATTATCAGGTGTCCCAAAGGGTAAGGCCTTACCAGGGAATACATTGCAGCTGAATGGAAACCTGATAGTCTCAGCATTGCCTAAGGCTTAAACGTAACAACCATGATTGTTGGGCTATATTTTACACCCATTTCCTGTGAATATGCAGACAGTGCAATCATGTTTTTCATATATACTTATCCTGTGGACAAAATGCTGCTTAGAGATTATAATGAGAAACACAGATAATAAGCTCAGCCTTTTATTCCTGGGATGTTTCAAAACTCCCATTGAAATCAGTGGGAGTTCTGGATGCATTAAAAAAAAATTACCTTCAAGACTTGCCTGTACCTCTGTTTGTTGTTTTCAAACCAGTCTAGTTTGGTTAAGACTATTAGTCCTCATGAATGGTTGCTTATGTTTGGGTTTTTTTCATTTGGGTTTTTTCATTTGGGTTGAAGGTGGGGGGGAAATCAGAGCTCAGTGACAGATCCGTGTGTTAAATGGGGCATATCCCAAACACTGCTTGCCTGGAGCATGTTTCCGAAGAACGTGGGTCAGAGTAAGAATGTGCTGAATTTTTATTCTCTGGATATGAGCATCAGTTTACAGATGGTCTCAGTACATACTGAGACACGCAGAGATTTTTAGCTAAACACAAAAAGAAACCTATTCTGCCTGTAGTTCATCCTTCTGTTCACTTAGCTAAGTGAACCTTTGATTAGGCTGTTATGGCAACAGAGACTTTAATTGAGTAGGACTACTGCAGTCAACCACAGAATCGAGAAGCTTCCAATCCAATAACCAAAACTTAACACAATTCTCCATCAGTGCACAGTACAGTGAGGTGACAGACATGTTTGCACAATTCTGTATTTACTGAAAAATCTCACCAGCCAAAAACCATTTGTGTTTTATTACCATTCACCAAAACATATCAGGTTTCCTATCAGCCATTATGGCAGTGCATTTGTCATTTTAATTTGTTGCAGCTATTTTCCGTTTTGCTTTAAGTTTTTATTATCATTTGCTCTTGGTTCTGAATCACATTTTGTGTCGTAGCTATTAATGAACTTTACTCATGTTTTCCTTCTTCTTCTGCACAGTGCCATTAAAACCTGTAACCCTGAACATTAACAGTGTTCAAAGGCCTTGCCTCTAACAAAAAGCGAATCTGTTCCTTCCCTCTTGCTCTTTCATTCTAACATCTCTTGGGATAGCAACAGAATTACTTTCATTAAAAACTAACATTGTCTTAGCTGCAAGATGTCTGTGGTTGCTTTAAAATATCAAAAAAAAACAAAGGGAGCTTGTTAATACACAAATAAAAAAATTAATCAAATATTCAACTTCTTAGTCTAAGCTAAAAGTTTCTAAATTTTAACATTCTCTAATGACTTACCCTGCAAGTTGGTTTTTTTTTTAATGTTATGTAAGTATTTATGTTCATTATTGGCTAAAAAAAAAAAGAAATAAAAATTAGTGCTCTAACAGAATCACATGATCCTGAACTTCAAGACTTGTACATTAATATAGTGCCAGGTGTGCACTACAGGGCCAGCAACATGGGGGTGGAGTAGTTCACAAGTTTTGCACCGTATTACAGTAGCATGGTTATAACAATGCAGTATGTACTTTGTACATTTTTACACAACATTTGCATAATCCTGTCTCTCCTTTGATACTGATTTATGAGTTGGGCAGAAAAGAGAGAGAAATCCATCCATGAGTTATTAATTGCTGTCTGGCCCAGTAGGACCTTCTAACCTCAATTTTCCAGCAGAAATCATTAATGTTAATAACATAAGGCCCCTACTTGTGAGCCTTAAAGGAAATTTGGGGACAGGCTAAACAAAACATAAGGAGAGAGAAACTTCGACAAGAATACCTTATTATCAAAGCAGACAGACAGTCTTCATTTAGACTGGTCAATGCTCACAAAGTCATTTTTATTTATAAAATTATTTGCATTCACCAGTGGTGTGAATTGCAGAATCCTACTGAGTTACACCAACACAACACCCAGAGCACTTACAAACACTGAGTAGACACTTCCCTGAGGGAGGCTGTCATCTTCTGAAATGTGTCAGTGTGAATACCTGTAGATTTATGATATCCTGCCTGTTTTTTGCAGGTGTAAGGTGGGAAGTACAATCAGGAGAGTCCAACCAAATGGTACATATGAATGTCCTAATCACTTGTGTCTTTGCCGCTTTTGTCCTGGGAGCCTTTATTGCGGGAGTGGCCGTTTACTGTTACCGGGATATATTTGTACGGAAATCCAGAAAAATACACAAAGATGCAGAATCGGCTCAGTCCTGCACGGACTCCAGTGGGAGCTTTGCCAAACTGAATGGGCTGTTTGACAGTCCCGTCAAGGAATATCAACAGAACATTGATTCACCCAAACTGTACACAAACCTGCTGACTAGCAGGAAGGAGTTGCCTCCAAACGGTGATACAAAGTCCATGATGATGGACCACAGGGGACAGCCTCCAGAATTAGCTGCACTTCCAACTCCTGAATCTACACCAGTTCTTCAACAAAAGACTCTGCAGGCTATGAAAAGCCAGTCGGACAAAGCGCATGGTAACCTCAATGCTTCACGGAAGGAAACCCCACTAAAAAGCCCTCAGTTTTTTCCTTCCAGTCCTCCACCCCACTCTCCTCTAAGTCATGGACATATTCCCAGTGCTATTGTTCTTCCCAATGCTACCCATGATTACAATACATCTTTCTCAAATTCTAATGCGCACAAGGCAGACAAAAAGATGCAACATATTGATCATCCACTTACAAAACCATCCAGCAAAAGAGACCACAGGAGATCTGTTGATTCCAGGAACACCCTGAATGATTTTCTGAAACACTTAAATGAAACTACTAATAATCCCAAAGCAATTATGGGAGATATTCAAGTGGCCCACCAGACTTTAATGCTGGATCCAATGGGCAATATGTCTGAGATCCCACCTAAGGTTCCCAACAGGGAGGCATCTTTATACTCTCCTCCATCAACTCTTCCAAGAAACAGTCCCACAAAACGAGTGGACGTTCCCACCACCCCTGCAGTACCAATGACCTCTTTGGAAAGGCAGAGAGGTTATCACAAAAATTCTTCACAGAGGCACTCGATATCTGCCCTTCCTAAAAACTTAAACTCACCAAATGGTGTGTTGTTATCCAGACAGCCAAGTATTAATCGTGGGGGGTACATGACCCCCACGGCAGGCACAAAGATGGACTACATGCAAGGGACGCCTGTCAGCGTTCACCTCCAGCCTTCCTTGTCCAGGCAAAGCAGTTACACGAGCAACGGCACCCTTCCTCGTACAGGAATAAAGAGGACACCCTCCTTAAAACCCGACGTGCCACCAAAACCCTCATTCGTTCCTCAGACAACTTCAGTCAGACCACTGAACAAATACAGTTACTAGGACATGTCTGTGCTAAAATGAGTGTGGCATTGACCTGTACAGGTTGTGAGATGATGTTGTGGTAGACACATAAGACAGAGACTTGCTTGTTATTAAGGAGAACAAAGTGGCCAAAGAAACTGTCTTTACTTCAGCAACATCTGTGTCTTGCCACGTGTAGCTGTAGCAAGACTTCGTGTACTTGCTACGAGCAAACACAAAAGAACAAAGGAAAGTGCTGGTCATTACATTTCTTTTGTTTGGAGCTAAGGAGACATGTAGCACAATGGGGTGGGGGCTACGTTACTGTTCTAAATAGCTAAAAACAGTTATTGGGAAAAAATCAGTAAGCAAATACTTGAAAAATGGGTTCCATTTTAGACTGCCATTAAGTGTGGTCATTCCCATTAAATGTGAACATTTTACTATGTATGCATTCACCTTGCCTCTTGCACAAATGTCAGAAAATGGTAATGTCTCAATGAATAGCTGGGTTAATAATCAATTTGCTGGAATTCAGTCTCTGGCCCAACTGTAGCATTACTTTTTTTTTTCTCTCCATGTGTGTGGCATTTTGTTTTTGCCACAGATAAGCTGTGCGTGTGTGTGGATGTGCGTGTGTACTGTACACACTAGGATGTACTTAGATTCCCATTGCATCTTTTATGCTATGGAATTGTTTACATTGAGCATGACTGAACAAACAGATGACTCTGCCTTCTGCAGCCCGTTGGGTTCAGTTTGGAGCCAGCTAAGGATGAACTGCGCATCTCTGACAGCCTCCTGAGTGGTAACGCCTTGATGAAACAGTCACCCGGTGAAAGAGTGCAGATATGTTTAATTCTTCATAACTCTGTTATGCTGCTATTGATTCAGAGCTGTGCATTTCAAATCTAGTGTTTTGGGCTGGAACGGGGGAGTTTTACTGTGTTTCCACAGTGCCTCCATCCAATACCTGGCCACTGTGAACTTGAGCCCCATACTTCTCATTGAGGGCAGCTACTAATCAATTCACTTGGCAAACGCCTGTGTAACTGGAGAAGGTTACATTTTTGTTGCATTTAATTATGCCCTACACGCTGATAGACTCTTGTCAGTAAAAAAGAAGAAACATTAATTGGCCTGGCAGAAGCAGTCTGTGAAAACTCAACAGTAGTGCAATCAATTTGTTTTTGTTGTGTAAAGTAAGGTTTGTTTTTTTCCAAAGTCATGCAGGTAATGACAATATTCTGTAAATATTATGTGTGAGTTTACCTGAATCTGTGCATTTTGTGCCTTATTCATGCAAATGATAAAAGTACTAAAAAAAAAAAATTAAATCTGTCAAGTGTTCTCACTATAGCACATATCTCCCGAGTGCCAGTTGTAAAACCTCTCAACAGCACCCAAAAAAAAAAAAAGGATAAAAAGCAAGAATAATTAATGGTAACTAAAGGCAGCCTACAATCCAAGAAGACAGCAGCATTAAATCACCTTACCATGATAAACATTCCACTCCAGCTCTCTGAAGGATCAAACAGTTATAATGTGAAATCAAATGAGGTTTCTAGGGTAATGGAACACCTGCTAAAGTTGTGTAAGCTATTTAGTAGGGTTTACAGTATCCACTTGCAGCTGATGTTCAACACAGATGGCTATTTTAGCTTGCAAACTACACACTACCACATTGTTTATTGAACATAACTATAGAAATAACCATGGCAGAGGAATATTCATGAATTAGTGGGACAAATAACTGCAATGGGTTTCAGAGACGGTGGAGATTTATATTATGTGTTCAAAGGGGAGAAAAGGTTAGTCACTAAAAAACTGGATCTCTGTTACAGAACAAAGAATAAAGGATAGAAGTAGTCATTTCTTCTTGTAAGGCTGTAAGGGACATTTATTTCCTGAGACCTCTGGATCCAAAAATCAATGATCTCTCTTCCTAAACACTTCTGTCTTGCAACTAAAACACTACAGATTAATAACTATTAAAATGTACTCCGTTGTCAAAAGACACAAACTGATCCGAATTCACTTTACAAATATTAATACAGACTTGTGTGACCCGAAAGATAAATGTATGTGAACCCTGATAACCTCCTGTAACATTGTGCTGCCTTGTAGATGGTAATGTGAGTTCTCTCAGTATTTATGTTGAAATTTCTAACATTCAACCTAGTCCTTATTCTGTTAATTTAATAATAAAAGATGCTTTATCCATTTGTGCAAAGGTAAACGCAGATTGTATCTTTTTTAATGGTACGGCATAAAAAAAGTAACCCTTAAATGAAGCTGCTCTATACTATAGAGTACTTTAACATGTATAGATATCTTGTAAACTTGTATTGTGGATGTGTAAATAATACGTTCTTTGGGTTTTTAACACCGCATGTAAAGTCAAAATAAAATATTCCAATGTACTGAGAGTGTAATTTCATTATTAGTGCAGCTGGTTTTAGATGTGTGGTTGGGTTTACAATGGAGGAAAAATCTCGGCTTACCTTCAGTAGTTCAGTGAGGAAGGCACGGAGCCATCCAGCCGCTCATCAGCCGCACGGGAATTGCGGAGGTGGAGGTGACACTCACCAGTCCTTCGTTTCCCTTGCAGCCACACGCTGACATGGGTGTTCTTGGGGAGCAGTGAGGGTCTGTAGGTGACTTTCAGCCTCCTGAGGTGAATACAAAACGTCCAAGTAACCAGTGTGCAGTGGCAGAACACAGGACAGAGCCAGGGCTGCCCACATGACACACCAACATGTTGCACTGAATTTGAAAATGTGCCCGTGTGCCCATATGAAGCCTTTACTGGAGCTTGATCCAGGTTTCACCTGGGCAAACCTTTCTTATTATGGTATAAAAAATACCAATTTTGTGCAAATGCAGCACAGTTTTGTAAGACAGTAGCGTATTCCTTCTAAAATATAGACTACAAAAGATAGAGCTAATTACTGGTAAAATTAATTGCAGACCCACATAGCAGGACATTCCTACATACTTATTAATGCTTAATAATTGAAATTCACATTTCCTGCAGACAGTAAAGCCCAGCAGAAAAATATATACTGTATATTTAGTATGTGCCAACATCACACTTGATCTTAAGATAATTTAGTAACAGAAAACAACTATAACGTACTCTTTTAATTAAAACTTGATTTTAGATAATGGATAAAAACTATGTTTTTATGAGATTATGCTGTCAAGGTATTAATCATTTGAAATTGCTGCCCATGTTTTAGCAGTACAATGGCACTTAGTTTTATCTTACTAAAAAAAAAAAATCTTTTAAAGTAAAAAAAGTATGGTACTTAAAAAAAAAAAAAAAAAAGCCAAAAATGCCTCCCAAACCTATAATGGTTCAATACATATTTTTCTAGTGCCAAAGAAAATTTATATTTCTTTTTATTGGTGTATTATATTTTTTCATTGGATGTCTTTATACATGAAATGAAGCATCAAAGACATACAGCTGTCATATGCTGCAAGCCTGTGCTGCTTTTCCACTTAATTTCCACTAAAATTAACAATGCCTTTGACACCAAAGTGTCAGCCAGTGTGGCTAAAGGTGGTCCTTTCATGGAGAGTCTGTAGCATTTGAAGCACACATCTACTTGAGGCATTTTTAGTCAGGCATTAAAAGTCATTAGAAAATTACAAATTTCTATTTTAGTGACATATAAATGCGCATCTGCAATGCAAATCCTGGGGTACTTTTTTTGTGTTCAGAAAACATCTGTATTTTATCTAAAATGTGCCAAGTGACCATTTTCCAGAATTACGTATTTTGATCTATATTGAACCAGCCTTCCTGTAACCAGAGGGACGCGGTGGCTGGACAGGTGTGGCCAGACCATCATCTCTCCAAACATCTGCTGAGCTCAACGATGGCTGCAAACACCACAGAAGTCTATAAAAACAAATATTTACCATTTTTTAGAAAAATAAGTACAAGAAAACCTTTCCCTTTATTAACAGAAAGGGAACATGGCAGCCAGTGGCTAAGCAGCCATACCAGCAGCTTCTAAACTGCTTTGTCTCCAAGGATGATGCCAAAGCACCCACCTACAGACGCCCCATTCTGGAAGGGAACTGCAGCAATAAGGAAAACTTGGAAAGAAAAGAAATGAACACAGGATCAGTTTTTCTCCTCCAATGCTCTCTTGGGTCAATTGGTTGGTTTTAAGCATCCTAAAGTCTCTCTTGAAGAACAATTCATGGCCACAGCTGATGAGCACGGAGAGGGTGCTTGATGCAGGTGGGCAGGATCATCCTGGCAAGGGCAGGTCCCAGGCCCAGAGCACAGAGCTGGCCTGAGCACCCAGGGCTGCTGTGGGCACGGGGCAGCAGAGAAGAGGCTGCTGCTCATCTCTGCCTTGCTTTGGTTTTGATAGAAAAAAATAATTTTGAACAGAACACAAAAGGGCTGCAGGCCCACACTAGTGAGATGATTGCAAGAAAACCAATTTGTAAAATCGTGAGTAGTTATCTCTATGACTGTGCTGCCAGCACAAACCTATGGCCTTTTAAATTGGGGTCTTAAAGTAATCAGAGTAGTTAGAAAAATCAGGATGCCTCTGTCTTAGTGCTGTCTTGCTAATGACTCACTCTGTGACCCTGGGAAGATTATGCAGGGTTTATGCAGTAAATGGCTCCTCAGAATGCAGTGTTCTTAGTGCAGTTGGTCTGTTTGTAGCATTTTCCACTTAATGTTTCCTTCTCTATCTGTGATTCTGAGAACCAGCAAGGACATCTTGCAGGTAAATAAAGGGAAGGAGAAATACCTTCCCATCTGGGAAAGGTTAGTATTTGCAGGAGTAGGGAGGAGTTGGTTGGTATTTCCCTGGGTGCCTATTAATTTCATGGCATGGAAAAATATTTTTTAAAAATTGATCACGACAAAATACCTCATAAATGGAGCATCTGGACTTCAGCTAGGATGTGCAAGCTTTTCATATAAAAAGCAGTACCAGGAGACCAACGTACCAAGACAGCATTTGTTGTTCAAATGTCATCATATCACAGTATGAAAGAGCAAGAAACCAAAGGATTTGGGAGAAAAAAAAAAAAACACATTAAATATTTAATTACACTGAGCTTTGCTCAGAGAAGTAGAGACTCTCACCTTTTTATTCAATCCTACTAAAGTTCTGCTGGTGTGAGGGCCTGACTCTGGACCAGCCATTGCTGCCTGCTTGCAAACATTTTTGTAGGCATATTGAGTTGGCCAGACACACATCTGAAATTATAATCTGTGCTGAACTCTCGACTGAGAAACTGTTGCTACTCTGCCTGAAATGAAATTTATTGGAAGCTCTGATTTTATTAGTGCGTTCTGAATTCATCTGATGGCCTGATTTATGGCCTGCTCACTTGCTTTTTTCCTACAGTCACTAATAACTTTTCTGAGCTCCGCTCGTTAAAATTGTAACTAGATCCAAGTCTGTGTCCAAGTGAAGGCTGCTGACCAGAGTGTCACAATGTTTAGGTAAGGGTTGAGAATTCCTTGGGCTGCAATGGTGACACTGCGTCCTCTGTATCAGACTGGTGCCTCTGCCCTTCATGTCAGCCAGGAAGATTGTTGCTCAAGCTCCTGTAATGCTTTAAAGGGTAGGGAAGGAGAAGAAAATCTACCACATGGACAAGCTGTCCTGACCATTTTCAGGAATGATCCCCATTTGTCAACAAAAAAGGCAGTTTATGACTGAAAAACTTGAATGGCCAAAAAAAAAAAAATCACAATCCCCAAACCGACCTGCACACACCTTGCTGTCCTTGTTTTGAGAATCAGAAGCAATTTTTCCAGGTCAGAGTCTCACTGACTTGAACAAAATTGAGCAAAGAGTAACAGTTCTCCATGAAGGCCCTTCTGCAGGATCATACCTGGCTGTAATAGCTGTCTTGTAATTTTTTCCAGTAGCTGACCTTAACCATTGGCAGAGGCAGCCCATGAGCTCACTGGTTTGCTTCTGCAGCAGCATGACAGCCTTTAACATATGTCTGTTCCTGCACAGAAATGGACGGCTGCCTAGTAAGAGAAGAAAGGTGGCAATTGGCTTTTAATTTGGGTCACTTCAAGCACAGGGTTATTTCTCAAATCTTTGATTTACAATACTGGCCTCACATGAGGAAAAAATAATCAAAAGCAGATGAATCATAAAAACAATGCACAAGCTGGCTGCACCTTCCTTTTCTGTGCAATGAATATCCATCTGATTACTCTGATTTCCTCAGGAATACATGTTGGTCAATTAACAGCCTGAGATTTTTTTTTTGTTACGGACTAATGGCAAATATTTATAATCAGGCCGTGCTGTATAACCACAAATGGCCATTAGTCACAGGTTATTGTGCCTCACCAACGATTAGGTGAGAGAAAAGCACTTCCAGTATTAATGCTGCATGTGAGAATTGATTTCTGTGAAAGCTTGTGCATGCAGCTCTGACATTCAGTCTCTGTCACCGTTAGCGCGGGTGAAATACTGACTCCATCGAAGGAGGTGGCAGAGCTGCGTGGGGCCAGGCCTTCACCCTCAATCACTCAGACGTTCCCTGAAAGCAAATGCTAAGGAGGGGTGAGCAAGGCCAAAGCAAAATGGGCAGCACATCTACAGGAAAGCATTTGCTGCAACAGGACGCAGCCCCAACATCATCTCTGGCCACATGTGTTTGGTCAAGGCTTCAGGGTAACAAAAATGCCTCTGCAGGAATGGCCTGCTATTTCTGGTGGCTGGAGAGTTTTCCAGCAGATACTGCCATGGAAGCTGAAGTGGCTTGCTTAGGCCAGCTGATGTTTTGTGTGTGAAGTCCTCTTGCCATCTCTGGACCATGGTGTGTGTGGCTGTAACTCTGCTTTTAAATTCACTAGAAAAGCTCAACTGGGACATAAGGTGCCAAACACAAAGCTCCCAGGCACGAGAGAAAAGCCTTATAAAGGTACCACAGAGCTCATTGAAACTGCTGCAGGGGGCTGCTGGTGCTAACAGAAGGAGAAGAAAGTGTTTTGTGGTGTTTGTTTCACTTCTATTGGTAGGCATATCAAGATACCAAAATGACAGAATCATTGAGGTTGGAAGGGACCTCTGAAGATCATCTGGTTTAAGACCCCTGTTCAAGCAGGGCCACCTGGACCTACTCATTTGGGAAATCACTGATCTGATCCTGGACTGAATGACAGTAAAAATGATTACTCACCCTTAAAACCCTTTCTAGGAGAACTTTCAGATTAAGCAGGTCTTCTTGCATAAAGGTGAAGTCCTCCTTCTACCCAGGCTGAGGGGAGTTTGAATATTCTATTTTTATCGCAGCACTTACTTCTCTTTGACAAGCATAGAGTGCACATCTCAAATAGTCCTTCACTGTTCAGATCCCAGAGGATATCTGCCGATCCTAATGCACAACGTACCACTCTCCATGCGAGTCTTTCATCTGAAGTGACATCATGATCAAAGGTGAGGTTATCCTGAGTGCAACACACTGTGAGAAAGTCATGTGATGTTTCAGAGCTGCTTCATTACTAGGACAGATAGCTCAGAAAGCACTTGAAAATGACATTTTACTACACATGATATGTCCCATATTACAAGCATTCCTTGCTAGTTCCTGCTGCTTCAGTTAAACTACAGTAGTTGGTAAAAGACTGGATTTGCTCTTCCACAGGAACAAAACTCCAGGTAGAATTTCTCCCCATATTCTGAGGGAGGGAATATGTCTCAAAAGCCTCTAACTACAGAAGATATTCCAGGCCAGGAGGGACAAAATATCACATAAGACACAAAGCAAGATCAGTTGCCAAAAATATACTTTTTGTCAAATTTCAGAAGAAAACCATTTAGAAACCTGTCACCTCAATTTGATGGCAGGAGGGAGGAGAAAAAGTTTGCCCTGAAACTGGCTGACAGAATGGACAGCTTTATGATGTTGGCTTCCAATAAAAATCCTGCACAAATACCACCCAGCTAATAGTGTCAGCACTTTCTATCTAAATCCAGTACTGGACTTTTTACACTCCTCCTTGTGTTCTCTGAAACATAGTTTAACTTATTCTGCACAGAACAATAACTAACTTGTCACAAAGCTGCACTTCGGTATTTTAGTACTCATTTGTTTTTTCATAGTCCTTCCAACAAAGGCTTCTCCTCTCCTGAACTGCTGCTTCATAGGATGTTCCAGCCCCACTCCCCTTTGCTTCACATACAAAGTCAAATCAGGATCAGAGGAGCCCAGCTTCAAAATGTCAGACTGCACCTTTTTTATGCCACCTCCAAGCTTGTCACACAACGAATGACAAGACAGAACCTTCTCCAGGATGGTTCTCTATTAACTTCTTCCTATCGAGAATGGGCTTCTCCATCTCATCGATGTAACTTGGGTGTTGACATATGTATCTCTGAAAATTTCCCCAAATCTCCATCAAACGCCCATAAGTAGCTTGTCCGTAACAGGGTCAAGTAGAGCAGTGGGATGACAGACCCACATCAAACCAGGAATCTGAAAGCAAGTCTGGAAAACCAACAGAAACCACCAGAAGATACATGTGTAAATACCACTCATGCCTTTGAAAATCCCCTCAGCTGTTAGGCCTATTTAATCCTCGCTCTCTGTTCAGACTAACAAAGATGCCAGCTCTGATGTGCAACATTCACTCTGTAGACACGGCGAAGAACCATGGCACCTCTGGACAGCAGACCAAATCCCCTAATACCAACTCAAAGAAGCTACAGAGACCAGTCAGCTAATGCCTCCTGATGACAAAAGGATTTCAGCTAATAACCACAGACCTACGAAGTCCCCAATACCTTATTTAAGTATTTCTGAACTATCCAAAGGTACAGAATGTGTCTCCATTTTGGGGGTTACTTTCCTTGCTGGGTTCCTTTGCTGTTATGGCTGTTGTTTTAAAATAAAGCAGTTCTGCAATACTAATAAATCTGTGTGGATTTTTTTCCCCTAAGATTATTACAAACGTTGACATTAAATGTACTAGCCTGAACTCAGTTTCTGTCTGATTTAATAAATTCATGCCAGCCAACCAGCAATTTTTTTTTTCATTAACCCTGGAGGTTAAATGGAAGTTTACTAAAATAAGAATATGTTAAATGAATAATTTCTCTTGGCTTCTTTCAGGAAGTCTCTCTCTTACCCCAATAATCAGTTCAGCTGCAAAGAGATCAATAAGGTCTTTCAATTCAATGAGTAGAAGGCATACATTAAAAAGTTGGTAACAAACCTGATAGACTGGAGAAGATATTACAGCCTATTATGGGTTTTTTTGACACTAAATCTATCTGCTAAAAATTCTCGAGGAAAGGTTACTGCCCATACACTAATATTGCCAAATGGCATAATGTGTTAGTGTTGCTTGAGAAGATTTCCTGGCATTTATCCACAAACACAAGTCTTGTCTGTTAAATACTCATTACAGGAGAAAGCAGACTTTTAATCCTGAAACAAAATAGCTTTAGAAGTCAACCATTCTTGGGCCTTCCCATAAATGGGCACACCAGGTTATCCTTCCCAAGACCACAAAATCCCAGTTGAGAATCCTCCCTTTCCCCATTAAGGAGACTCCCAACCTAATGGCTCACCAGGTACAGCGTGTGCAGTCCCAGATACACTGCACACACCTCCTTGCCACTTTTGTTAGGAACCTGTCTCTTCATAGCAACTGTGTTTTGCTCACCCCAGCAGTGGTCACTCAAGACAGCTCAGCACAGGTTCTGCTTGTGAGCAAAGATTAAATTCACAGTGATTTAGTGTCTGTCTCACTGAAGGACATGGAACAGTATAAAACCCTCCAGTTACATGTTACATTCTCTTTTTGGCTGTAATTATACTAATAGTTTCAGATCATTAAATAGAGCCATCATCACACTTCTATCAATCTCTTAAGCTAAACTTGCAGACTCAAAAGGAAAAGGAGTGAGTTTTCAAGGGAGTTGAACTGCAGTGAGAACTCAGTGACAGCGCCCACAGCAGAGCAGAGGAGCTGTGCACTCCCAGCAGAGCAGCCAGTGTGTTTACATCCAGCACAGGAGGCAGAGCTAATGTGTTAGGAGAATTTCATGCTGCAGAATCCTCTCTGTGGATTTAAGCCCTTAGAGAGACAAAAATCTTGGTTTATTCCCATGATGTTTCAGTAGAACAGAAATCATCTGGCAGATTACTTCTGATTATGTTTGGCAGGGCTCTGCCAACAGTGGTTCAGGTCTCGTCCCAGTCCTGAGTTTTCCTCAGTGGCACCATTTTGTTCTTGTTAAGTAAACAAGACTAGCACTCAAAAAAGTGCTCAAAGTAAAGCGCTTTATGTTAGGTGCCTGACTGAAATAAGCATTTCAATTAGATTCATTAAGTAAGTTATTACTTGTTAATTGAATAGCAACAGACTGCTAAGGATCACTTATTGAGGTCTAATAAGTATGTAAGAGTGAAATCTACTCTTCATGTAATTCCATCAGCAATAAACTAGTGTAATTAGCTTCTTACTAACAAACTTAAATTGTGGGGAATGTTGAGGCAGATAATTGGCACTTAGGAAGATACCTATAGTTAGTTAGTGCAGTATCAATTAACATACTTATGAAATGTCAGTTTAAACTCTGAACAGATAATTGATACCAATGGGCTTGGGTTACTTAGTTAAAATCTATTTAAGTACTTAAACTTTCATATTCGAAAAGAAATTAAAACAAGTCTTCTCATTGCTCTTTTAAAAAAATTATTATATATGCCTCATTTCCAGGTGTATAACCTATGAATTACCTGCAATAACCACAGTAAGGACTCTGGGGTGCTGGCTATGCACACTGACACTTGTGGGTGGTTCCAGGACCCGTTTGCCCAGGCTGCTGTCTGCTCAGGACCCTGCTTGCCTCTGACCCCTTACTCCCTCATAACGCCTGCAGGTTATTTAGCAACTTATTTTCACAAAATTGTGCTTTCAAAGGCATGATAGTCGTCTGGGGACCAGCTAATCCCTACTCCTTGCACTTCAGCAGATTCAACCAACCACAGGACCTCACCCCATTTCCAGTTTGATTAAATTAAGGTTCATACCTTATGACTGTGAAGTCTCATTTTATACACAGGGAATCTGATGCACCAAAGCAGTAACTTTAGTCCAAAGATGACACAGAAAGATCAGATTAGCTTTGGAATCAATACCGTCCCCAGGAGCTAGTGCATATGACACCTTTATATGCCATTTGGACCAACCAATCAACCAACCTGAGCTGATGAACAAGGGAAACATAGTAATTGTCTGGTCAGGGCAAGCAGCAACAGAACCAACCTTCATGCCTCTAGTCCTGTGATCTTATCACAGCCCATCTCTTCCTCCAAGTATTCTCCAGGTGTTCTGGAAAGTCTCTGCCTCCCTGTTAGAAATGAGAATCGCTCTGCTCTCTCTTGGACTCAGTGTGCAGTTTGGCCAAAGGAAATGAAGCATTTTGCAATGGCAGAGAGTATTTGGAGGACTTCTGTTTGTATGCAAAGCCTGAGCCTTCACACCCGATGGAGGCCTTGGGAGGAAGGTAAGAAACACTTCAGGGAGCAGAGGGGTTAGACTGGAGCTTCAGTGAAGGTGTCTGCCTGCAGGGAAGGGGGGGGCAGGGTTATGGAGGTGGGATGATGCCAGGGCAGAAGCCAGGATGGAGAACTGAAGGACAGCAGGCAAGAGTTCCCAGCTGGACACACCAGGGTGTGGGTGAAGGGAAGGGGAATACAGGGCTGGGGTCTGAGCCTGGATGAGAAGGACAGGAGGGCCAGGAAGCAGGAGGCTATTGGCAAGGGTAGTACTTGCCATTTTAAGGGTATCTGTGCAAACCAATTTTAGAAACTTCTATTTTAAACCAGGTTCACCCCTCCCCCTCCCCCCCCCGAACACACACTGATCCATCATCTATTTAAAAAAATTGTCAGCATATCCCTGTCAGCTAGGAGTATGATTTTTTTTTTCAGCTATGCTAGCAAAAGCCCTAACGTAGACACAGCTATAATATGAGCAAAAGGGGGGAAAAAGTTTCTTTTTGCCAATACAGCTTCTTTTGCTCAGGCAACTGATATGAGCTATATTTTTGCAGGTTTTTTTCCTAGTGTAAGCTTCTGCACTCTGAATGATTGCACTGTCAGTGCAGCTCTGCACTAGGTTCAAAAAAGGTGTCCAGAAGACCTTAAATTGTGTTGAGGAAAGGACAGCACCCAGCACTGTGAAATCCTGTCAGTGCCTGGAACTGGTAGTTATGGATGCAATAAAAACACAAAATAATAATTATATATAATAATTAATTCCAGCATTCCCAAGTTCCAGAGTAATGGTAGCCAAATTTTTCTCACTTCCCCAACCTTTTTAAGCAGCAGCTTCAACCCACTGCAGCATTGCAGGTAATCAATGTCTTCTCAGAGTAAAACTAAGAGCTGGCTCAGTGTCCAGAAGCTGAGAAGGACTTTTCTGTATGAATGGAACAAAACTTAAGCATCTAGGGGGAAAGGCAATCTCAAATTATAAATAATGCAGGAACTCCAACATACCTTTTAAAGCTTCAGTCCCCTTATAATTTAATGTTTGAAATGGTATGCTATTCCTTTGAAAGCCTTTTCTCTCTCCACTGCTGATGATGGTCCATCTTCCTAGACACTTGAATAATGTCTCTCTTTCCTCTTGTAACATCTTCTTTGACTACTCCTCATGCATAGTAATGCTAATAATCTTGCAGCTTTCAGTGACATTTTTCTTCCTTTAAATGAAAGCCTGGTTTTATGTAGGGCTGTTTTGCTCAGTACCTTGTCTCCTGCACGGCCCCTTCACCACACAGGGTACCTGTATACATACAAATGTCTATTTACTGCTGCCCATTATGAGCTGTTCATGTTCCATTTAGCAACATGAAGGAGAATCAGACTAATTAATTACCTATATTGTATAAATTGTAGCAAAGCAAAAATGATACAGTCCAGATTATCTTGCTATTATATTGAATATTGTAAAAATATATATGTAAGCATAATCCCTCCCAAAAGAACTTATACCATCATTAACTAGGGACCTTTTGCATGTGAAATGGACTTGATACCCAACAAATTATGCAGTGGATAATACCATGTGCAGTCATGTAGAAGGGTATATTTTATACTACCTGATCACCACAGAGTTTTACAGTTTTTTCCTCAAGAAGATGAATTCAGATTCTATCACTTCCTAAATGTAATAACATAAATATGGACAACAGATAAGTATTAAGCTCATTTGTCAAGGGAAACCAGGCAATTCACCTGAGGTCATGAAGCAAGAAAGGACAAGAAAAGCAAATAGAATCCAAAATTTAACTGTTAGTCCAGTCCTGTAACTGGTAGGGACCACATTAATGTGTTTTGTGCTTCTAAGTTATTTTTAAGCACCTTCTCAGTCATCATTAAATGTTAAAAGGATCTTGTATCTTTTGGAAAGGGTGCAGTTGAAGATCCTGGCTATTTCCAAAGCTTCCTGAAATAGAAATCCTCACGTGTAAATGGCCAGTATAGAATTTCAAATGCATTTTATATAAATAATTCTGGTAGGAAACCTGGACTAAAATCATTCTAATGACTTTGATACAAGTGCACAGTTGGTCTATGAACTTGCAGTCACTGCAAAGAGTAATCACATTAATCTGAACACTATTCCAATGGCAGCTGACAAAGAAATGAACACCAAACTAGTCAGCTATGTCCTCTCCTGCTTATTTAACCAGTGCTCCTGCTGCATTTAATATTATCACTATAAAATCCAGAGAGAGCCCTTCTCCTTAGATACGGTCTTGAAACAAGGTCCTTCGCTGTATTCTCAGAAACAGACACACACTATTAAAACATAAGAAGCAAATTATAAGCAAGAGCTTAGTATAAAGGTGAAACCTGCAGACACCTTCAGAACACTGAACATGATTACAGCAAGTGCCATCATTCGCTTTCCCTTTGAATTGATGTTAACAAGTAAAGCATTTTACTTGTCTTTGTTTACCAGGAGAACATAAATACTGCATAAACTACATCATCTTGCCAACTGAGCTTTGTCTGCAGGATGGCAGCTTGTTCTAACTATGTTTATACTTTCAAAGAGTTGAAAGCTCAGTGGTTGAGCAGGAACAATGTGGGATGCTATATACATGTGAAATGCGTTTTTCATTAAATAAGTACTTGAGAAACCCTTAAATGCCTCAGCTAGAGATTGCCCAAAGGTCTACACTGCTCAGCAGGATCTATGTCCAACAAGTATTTCGTGAAACACCTGAAGTGGGAGCCTAGATCCTAGTCAAAACAGGGGTTTCCTAAGGAATTTAGAGTCCTAGGAAGAAGATCACAAAAGCACTTAGGTCTTTCTGAGGTGCCAAAGCACTGCTAGACAATCCAGCATGCCCTGCCTAGGCCTTCTATGTGGTCTGGCTTCCCTAATTTTGTCCATAGAAGCCCCTCTTGCTCATGTGCCAAGTGGCTGCTCAGAGCTCTGCAGAATCCCTTCAAGAGCCATCTGTCCCTTACCTTGGTGCACTAACACCAAACCTCTTAGTGCTGGGGTCCTGGTGGAGCCTTCCTGTCCCAGGTTTACCACACTCCAGGAAATACAGCATTGCAGAGCAGTGCTGTGTGAATTCAAACAGCGCCTGAGAGCTTCACAGGGCCACACAGCTACTTTGGGGTAATTTCATAAACAAAAACTTCAAGCTGGCTCTGAATGCCAGCTCAGCTACAGCACCAAGTGGGCTCCTCGTGGATATTCTTGCAGAGCAAACATTGAGTGATGTCAGGGGAAGTATCTTGCAGTGCTATTTCATGGGAATAGAAAGAAGTCCTGTCCTGAGCCTCCCAGCAGGGAAGTGTAGGGACTTTGGCCAATTCAGCATGAGCTGATCTAAACTTAACTGTTTCAATCTGCCTATGATGGGCTGGTTCTGCCTCCAGAGCTGCAAGCTGGCCAGAGACCTGTTGTTAGAACCTATGGATTGAGTGGAAGGTGGAACAGTTTCCGCTGGTTTCATACAAAGTTGGAGCTGGGCTTATGAAAGAAATGACAGCATAATACCAGAATGTATCTTTCAGCCAACCCAAGGACAAAATGCTCTCGGTGCTTTTGCCTTGCTTGAATACTCCAGTTCTGATTTCCCATTTCACATGGAAGCAAAACAAAAAAAATTATATGCCTAAGCATGGCTACTCTAACACAAACTGGGCTGTGATCCATGGACTACTGAATGAAAGATTAGCATATCAAGCACCACCATGCAGCGTGTAACATCTGGAAAAAAGTTATAGAGCCATTTTCATTAATTTTTTGGAAGAGAAGAGAAAACTGTAAATGGTAGAAGGTATAAGAGGAAATTCTAACAGATTGTACATCATCGGGGATTCTATTTCCAGCTGTGGTAAACCTGATAATAAAGCACACTATCACCTCGAAGTTCAAACATCAGCAGAAACAAGGCTCCCCCATAGAGAGCTTCCATCCAAGATGGGCTTTCAAAATGGCAGCTCCCCACAGGTAAGAAGCAGTCTGGATGCTTTGGAGAAAGTCTGAAAACATTTAAAGGATCAAGGTATGGCCTTAAGTGAGATTTTTTTGTTTGTTTGTTTCTTTGAGGGAGGTTTTCTGGGTTTTCTGCATTAAATAAGAGAGTGAAGACACTTTACTTATAAGAATATCGTCGATAAGCACATATTCTTAGGAGAATAAAGTGAAGATGATTAGAAAGCAAAAACAAAGGAGGCAGGAGGGATTCTAGGGATAAAATGTTCTTGACTGGCTGTGGAGAAAAAAAAAAAGAAATCAAGAGCTGCAAAACAGCAGCCCCTGTTATTTGCAAACACGTACCAAGGAGGCTGAGAATAGATCCAATGACAGCTGCAGCCTAATTGATAGGAGACTCGCCTAACAGGTTGTCAGACTGCTGCGTGGCTTCAGTCCAGGCCACGTTGCTGGAGGCACAATGTTAGAAATACTGACAAACGTTTACTAAAAATAAATAAAAAATATTCCAGGGCAAAGGGAAATATGGCTCCAAGTGACTACTTGCAAAATTGCGTTAGATCTCTAGGAAAGAGGAAAGTAAGCAGCAAAACGTGTGAGAGTCCCCCCAGGGCCTGCAGGACAGACACAGGCAGCCTGCCAAGGCTCTCCAGGATTGTGCTGCCTGTCAGGAGCATTGGCTCTGGGTATGCTGAGAGCAGATCTCCACAGAGGCAACAAAAATAACTACCAGATCAGCAAAGAGCATGATCAAGAGGGTTGACTAGCTGCAAAACAAAATTATATTAGCTGTACAGAGATGGAGTTGTTTAATGGTAGGAAGAAACCACAGGGGCAAGTCTTAGAACTCTTTTTTTACGTACCAGGAAAAGGATATATGGCTTCCTTGGCCAGTGGGGATGGGAAGAACTGTGAGAGACTTGAATGTAGCTTTGGTACAGCCCTCAGCCCGTCCCATGCAACACACTCACAGCCAGTCACATTTGGGAGTCTTTGAATGTATTCAGCTATGTGCTAGGACAGAAAGCTTAAAAGAATCCTTGGTCTTGAGCTCCCAAGTCAGCAAGGCATCCAAGCAAGCTGCAGAGCAGACAGGTGAGCAAGGAAAAACTAAAGCAGAGGGAGGGGAAAAAAAGTGAGAAGCCATATGGATGAAAGCCTGTTAAGACTGTGAAGGCTGCTCTCTTTGAAGGAGATCCAACCTTGGTAAAGCTGAGACTCTACGTGGGAGGGAAACAATCTTCTGAAGGTAACACCTAACACACTAAGAGGCACTTAGGGCAGGATTATTACTGTGCATGTGTGCACAGAGGGACCTTGAGCCATGGGTACACAGTACTTCAGGATTTACTAGGACTATTAAACAGACAAGTAAAGTCAATGCCTGGAGAGAGCCCTTCCTCAGCAAGGGGAACAGAGCCGAAAAAGCCAGCACTGGCTGAGCAGGCTTCAGCTGCCCTCCATTTCTCCTCCTCGGTTTGAGTTAACTGCACTCGACACTTCTCCCTTAATCTCTGGTTAGTAGTGAAAATGATCAGAAATTAATACATTCAGAATTCATTCCCAAAAAATGCCTCATTAATTTCTATAGAAAGGAATCTCAGAACAAGCACTTTTTTAACTGGTCACACCTTGATATTCGTTTCTGTCCCTGAGAATTTCCAAAATGGTTCTGAAATATCTGTAAACAATATTATGCAGAACTAACCAAGTGATTTTATATCACGAATAAAATCATAAACCTCTCTGTCTTCACATGCTGCAAAATAAAAGCAAAATGCACCAAGGAATCATTTGCTGCTCTCTCCTTTACGGAAAAGTGACATTAGGCCTTTATGATCCCTGAATTAAAACTCGGAGGGCACTGAGTTTTTCCACAGCAGTATACAGAGATATAACACAGGGCCACCATGAAAATTAATGGAGCAGCCACCTGGCTAACAGCTCTCTAGGGTACGTTTCATATATGCTCTTCAGCACTTAGCAAATCCATGGGTAGCTAAGGAGAACAAGAAAATTACTCACAAGTGAGGGCAGTCTGGATGAGTGGAGTTCACCACAGCCAAGGGTGCTGCTACACGAGGGTGAGGCACAGTCAGAAATGGGTTTCAGAGGTAGATTTCTGCAGGAATCTGAAATCCCAGCCTGCTCATCACAATCTCCCCATGAAAAGCAAGTATTAGGAGACACTTCTTTAATAGGCAAGTTCCAGTATGGAAAACGGGGAATAACAAACAAGACATGCAGAGCAAGGATCATGGAAAGAAAAAGTTACAAAAAAAGGGAGCCAAAACTCTCAAGAGGCTTGTGCTGGGTGGATGCTTGTGTACATACAAATACCCAGTTTATGCAGACAGATCAGAAGACTTTCTGATAATTACAGGAGGAGGTGAGCCTATTTGCAGGCTTTACAACCAAGCACCTCTGGATTGTGCACATTCTGAGAGTATCATATTAAGAAAGTTAAATCACACAAAACTCTGCTACAAATTCACAGCCTCAGATCTGGCTTAAAATATTAGTTACCCCATCTGCTAGCTACTAACTGTAATGAAAACCCAGTCCCTCAACTATAGGGAGCGTAAAGTCCTGGGGAAGGTTAGCCTTCTGCTTCATAAGGCCCAGTGCTCAATACATTTCAAGGTGCTGTGTGGGAGAAGAGACTGTAGACAGAACCACTATTTTTGAATTGTTTATTAAATTGGCTCCCTGAAGAGTATACTTGCATGACATTACTGCAAGAGTGGAATTACAGCTTGTGCTGGAAACCAAGCATCTCAGTTTTTCATACAGAAGTTTTTTGCCCCCTGATAAAAGCCCCTGACCCAGAGTGGGTGAAATCTAGAGGCATGATCCCCTTATTGACTTTTATAGAAACAAGATTGAGCTCCATAATCAGCTTTTATTTAAGGCAGACATGTTCTTTTGTACTGTGTTTTTGTAACTTCACTAGACCTTAGAAAGCATTAACCTGTTTTAGAATTCACAACAATACTCCTTAAATAGTGGACTCTCACCCCAGAGACTAGGGACGCTGCAACACTGACCTCCTGCATCCAGTGATTTTGATCACGAGTTTTTATCCCAGAACTGCAGGTCAGGTTTAGATTTCAGCTCAGTATATGAGCACATAGTGGGAGTGAGGAGTTATTTTCTAGGGCACATGAGTCAAATGCTCCATGCTGATAGAGAAAATGGTATGGTTACTGAATGTAAAGAAGTTGCTGCTTCTTTACAGCCAGCCTACTTCAGCAGAAACCTCTGTAGGAAATAATGTGGAATCACTTTCTTACTGAGCAAACCACTGAAAGATCTTGCTTATTGACAGGGAGCAGGAGATGCAAGATAGCAGAGCATGGGAATGTGCAAATACGGTTTGGAGTTTTACAATAAAAACAACTTTCTGCTTTTAAATGGAGCAAACTGTACTTAGTCCATTTCCCCAGACAGCACAATCAGAATTTTTGAAATGCTATAAATCATTCACAAGTTGCATCTGTGTCATCCTAAGAAGCCCATCTAGCCACAATGATCAAAATTCAGAAAAGGGCTATGCATGTCAGAAGGGAATCCAAAGCCCTCCACACCAAACTGCCCCAGTGAATGTCAGCAAAGACATGCACATTTGAAGTTGCATCCCTCATTGGACCAAAAATCCTGCTCAAAGGCTGCAGATATCTTCAGCCTGAAAGGGCACAGCCTGCTTCTGTATAGTTATTGGAACTTTCAAGCACTCCTCTGGGCTCCTGCTATGCTGCAACCAACCAGCATTTGATTCACCTTTCAGATAAGGAAAAGTAGTTCCTACTCTGTTCTCAATACTATGGTTTTTAATTAATTAATAACTCAATTTCAAGTGATTTGAGTTTCAGTTACCATTAATCAAGGCTGACAGACAGCAGGCATTGGGACCACAGGTTGACCACTTGTTGACCATTCCTGATGCTCTCCAACATAGCAACAGAATTGCTCGGGAACATCCTCTTTGCAATTTGAGAACTGCAATTACCAGCCGTGTCCCTTTAGCAGGGTCACACTTTCCTTCTGCTATGAGAGTAGAATTCATCTCTGTGGGATACTATCCAGGACAAGACTGTGTGAAGAACTCCCCAGAGCCACAGTGCCTCGCAGCCCCACTGTCCATGCCAAGCATATTTCTAGCATTAAAACCAAATCCCAGCACAGATGACAAGAGCAACAAAAACCCCAACTCCCTACTATAAAAACCCCACACAGCCCTCTGTAGTCCAAGTGACTGTTGGGGGGAGGTAATACATGACACAATGAACTGTTCATGACCGGCAATGATTTCAAGCTACTACTTGGAGGTACATGGAGGAAGGGCAAAAAAATTATATGGCAAAGCACTGCTGCCATATCCTACACCATCATTAGCACAACATTCTACCTTTGTCCTTTAGCATTTTTTTAGGATCAGTTCCTCAGGTTTTAGTAAAGCAAACAGACCACAAAACCAAGCCCAAATCAAGTCCTTACTCACTATCGTAAACATTTCAAGGTGCACACACTTTCCTCCACCAAAGAGGAAGAAGCTCTGTACTAGCAAGGACACCAAGAGAAGAGCCTCCAATACAGTCCTGAGTGCCACTGACTGCTCCCCAGCTAGCAAACCACACTCTCTGTGCACCACTGCAATGGCCTCAAAGGCACTGGACAGTACTGGATCACAGCCCTTCTTGATTCTTCTACAGTCCTCTATGCAATGATTAAAAGTCGTGTATTGTCCATCAATATTTTGGCACTAACTGCAGGGCTGGAGTCAAATAGCTTTTGTTTGGCTGCTGTTCACCACTCCCCAATTAGTGGTTTTGCTAATCATGCTAATAACAGCTGCTTTGTCAAGAAATATTTTTTAATCTCTGTCAATTCAAATAGACTTTGCTAATCCTCCAAGCCATGCGGAACAGGCAGGTCACAACCATTTCAGGGGAACCTTTTATACTTAATGCTATCAGAAAGTAATGCTTTACCTGAATTGCTGGTATTGGAATTCTTACTGTTCAGAATATTCAGCTGTGGACCACCTTGCTCACAGGTTCTGCAGCATTAGAGATTACAGGTTGGTTGCAAAAGTTCAAGTGCACATAGGAAGATTAAGCATATGTGCCTATTAAGCATATGTGCTAAACATAATTTGTACAACTTTGGTCTTAGAAGACACACCTAACAGCCCATTAATGAAAGAGTTGTCACTGTTATTATTCACTGAAAGCAAACACTGTGATAGGCTACAAAGGGAGATAAGATGTACTCCTTGCCCCAGTAAATTACAAAGATTCAATCACTTGGCTTTGCTGAAGAAGAAAAAGGGCCTCATGAAAAAGTGAGTGACACTTGCTGTAGACCATGCACGGAAAAGTTCAGTGGCAAAGAGATGCCTTGGGAAGTTGTAAGGCTGTGAAAAACAGAGATGCACAGCAATTATAACCAGTTAAGACTTAACCTGATGATAAGTACAAGGCATTGACAAAACAAGAAACCTAAAACTGTAAGAAGACAGACAAGCCCTTGCCAATCTGCCTGGTCCAGCTTCCTAGCTTTTAACTCCCACCCTTGTAAGCCTTTGTGGTGGCCCAGGTTGACTGACTTTGAGAAGAGTGCTCATGACTTAGGAGACATTAGATTCCAAATGAAGCATAGTAATAACCACAATCACCTAGTTCCCAACATGATCACCAGCTATTGCTTTTGCTTGGCCCTGTTTCGACAGGATCATCATATAAATGAACAGCACAGAGGGTTAGCAAAGGAAAGACAACCAAGAAATTGAGGTCTCTTCTGCATGACCTCAGCAACGTTCTCTGCCTTGTGTGTATTTCAGTCCCTCATTGGTAAACAAGGGCCAAGCAGAAGGAGAAAGTGCTGTGTGATAGCCCAGTAAGCAAACTGTCGTTTTGAAGGTGTCCTGCAGGAGGAAGCATATTGTAATACACCCATTTTAACATACAAAGTTTAATTTTGCTTAAAATATCTATGTTTTTCCGCTGTCTAGCATAACAATATGATTATGGATCACCGCTTTACCACATGGATATATTCCATTGTTCTACACTACAGCAGTAACTTAGTGTGTGTAGTATGACCATTATGACTATGTTTCCTAGAAAGATTCCCAAAGAACAAAAACCTGTTAATTATTAAAATTATATTCTCCACCTGTGTCAGTTCACTTAATCCTACAATTCAGCAAGCTTTAATCCTTCTGCATATTTCCAATTCACCAATATCACCCTTTTAGCTACTGCGTTTGCTCTTAATAGAAATTTTCCCTTGTGGTTCATTTATATTCAAGAGATTATTCAGGTCACCCAGTGCAAATATTTTTGGATCATTGGCAATGTCATTGTCCAGAATCATATTCACTCTATTTCCTCCATTCCCAGAGTGAATTTACCAGGTATGGGATGCTGAAAAAAACCACTCCTCATTCATCTCATATTTAACTGAAGAAGCAAAACAGAAAATAAATGAAGTCTGATTTGCATGAAATCAAGCGTTCTGTATCCTAGTGTTGAATAAGAACACAGACATTCCTTGAGTTCTTTCATGTCTACTTTTTATATTTAATTCATCTCCTTGTCACCTTCTGTTGAATTAAGGGAATGATACAGTAAGCTTTCATAACTTAATATTTGCCACCTTATCTGGCTATTAACCCCACTCCAATAATACTGCCTTCCTTCTACCTGCAGATGCTGCATTTGTCTCTCAGTGTACTCACCACCCTTAACAACCAAATGCAACTTAACCTGTTGAAAAATCCACAGAAAGGGGGAAAGGAGGGAAGCACATCCTCCCTTTTGGCTTCCCAGCGGAGAGCAGCACTGCATTTATATTTTGCAGCTCCTGCTTCAAACAGAGGACATCGTGCTCCTTTGCTCTCTGGTGCACTTTGATCCCCCAGGCTAAGCAGTGCCTTCTCAGCCACTTCCAAACTCTGCAGCAGAGATAGCCCCAGACAAGCCTGTCTCCTGGAACTGCCAAGTGACAGATCAAAGCCAGAAAATTGCCCTTGTTTCCAGCGCTCCTGCAGTTAACACTTTGCACTCTCCCCGTCAGGCACCCGAGAGGCCTCTCTGGCTCCTCCAAGTAAAACCCGGAGCCTGAAGTCCTGTGGGTGGGAGAGACAGCCCCAAACAGACCCCTAAGGGTCCAACAGTCAGACGATGTGCCAAGTTACATGAAATTACCTCCCTTGTTTCTCTTAAAAGAGACAACGGAAATTAAATGCGAGCTGAAAGCAGGGCCGTGTACCCCTTATTCCTTATCCGGCCCCTTATAGACATTATTTACAGCAGCACTGGAAAGCTGGAGCCTGCCTTTAAGAGCTCACTGAAGAAGGCAGTGGGAACCTTTCCAATGACTCTGTGGCCTTGCTGAAAATTGCTGAGGTTTGGTCTGTGCTCCTTTAAGGCTGCAGTGAGAGTGTGAGTGGTGGGACACAAACTAGACTGAAACTGCTGTTAAAGGAAGGAGTAGGGGGAAGGGACATGACACCAAACTATTCTCAAAGTTGAGAAAATAATAATTTAAGAAAAAAAAAAACAAAATACCTTCCAAGAAGTTTTTTAACTTTAAAGAGCAGCTGCAGCTGGAGTGGTGCCAACTGTGCAGACTCACTCAGAAGACACAGTCTGAACATCACAATAGCTTCGGGTATTGATGGTTTTAAGACCTGAGGAGCGGGAGGATAGTCAGTGTTGCCTTTTCAGTCCCTTAACCCTCAAGATGCTGCATGGGCCAAGGAATACCTACTGCCACAAGAAGCACAGGTTTAAACACAGCACAGCCAGCTCAGCCCTTCATCTTGCACAGACAGATAACTCGAGCATCTCACAATTCATTGAGCACAGGCTGTTCAGACACAGCATTAAAAATGGAGTGGAATGGCTTTACAGCATTTTTCTAAGTGTGTCAATTTGCAATAGCAGTCCTGGGTAGACACTCCCCATCTCTCCATTCCTTTGTAACATGCTGGATGAGATGGCTGCCATTACTGTCATGTGGCAAATTTCTGTGACCTATCAGGGTGAAAACAGCTGCATAAACATAAAATGACAGATAATCACAAATGCCTGCAATCTTCAGATAAAGGCAACACACAGAATAATAGAACTTGCTTAAATTATATGATTGTGATTTAAAAATACAGCTTCTGACACTGCTATTCAGATGGGCAAACTTTATTCAAAGGCAATCTGTTTGTTGTGGGTCCATGTCTGTCCATGTTTTTATTTAAAGAATGCTTTGCTACCTTCGAGTATCCTGATTTCACATCTCCTGGACTAAAAGAGGGGATTCCTAGTACCACTGTCACCCTGGTATGAGGGAGAATCCTTTAAAATGGCCATACAGGAGGAGTAGCACTGCAAGCCTCCAACTAGCACAGCCTGTAACAGCAGAGGGACTTCAGGGGCATGTTAATTAAATCACTCCAGGCAAGGGTAGAGTGACATGATGCTGTGCTGTCACCCAAAGCCTCTTACACCCTAGGGAACCAGGTATCATTAGCACAAGTGTTGCTGGGCTGGTGTGGGCTTCAGTGAAGAGCTTGATATACGTTTTCCTACTGCAGTCAGACAAACACGAATAGCATTTCCTGTATTACTTCCTCTACTTGGAACCTGGTATGGAAACTTCATCTGCTTTTTCCTGATATGTAGGGAGGGAAACAAGGAGGTAAATATCTAGAAAACCAGCAGAACTACAGTAAGAGAAAATAAAAGAAGACTAGAGAAAAGAAAGCAAAAGCAGACTGAATAGCCCAAACTTGCACAGTGGTCAGTAAACTGAATCAGGTACTGTGAGAGTCACTAGAAAGGGGGTAGAAATGTCTTTTAAAACAGTTTTGTGTGGATAACACGTGCAATGCAAGTCCCCAAAAGAAGAGTCTTCTACAGGTGGCTTTATTTCCTTATTCCAAGGGAACCAGTAGAGCTCAGCAAGATAGGGCAGCAAGGAAGCAAAGAGATTAGTAGAGACTGAACAAAGCAAAAGGACAGGGAGTGGAAGAAAAGGAGATGGATGAGGAAGGGAATATTATTTTGTAAAGCAATACAGTACTTTTCTGGGTCACAGCCAGCCTCTGAACGCACCTTAAACTCCTATTTCCCATTCTCTCCCAGCTGGATAGATAATTGCCTGACTATAGAAATATATTAATCATTTTTATGTCTATGATCTTCAACGCCAGCACAAGGAGTGCTGTTAGACAAAGCTAGGTCTCACCATAGGCTACAAGAACAGAAGAGGATCCCCTTCCCCTTCTGTATTTGAGATCAGTCTCTGAGAAAAGCACAGGAAACATCAGGAATTCCCAAGGATCGATGGAGTAAGATATTCCTATGGTTTCAGGCATATATATTGTATTCCTTCCCCAAGCCTTTCATACACAGCCTGATTTATTAGCCTTAGTCAGCATTCTGTCTTGTAGACCTGCCAGAAAAGCACAGTGGGATGAAACATCTGGTAAATTTGCTCAGATTCTATTATGAAATATCTTCAATTCAAGTTTCAATGAAAAGTAAACAAGTCATTGTCTTTAAAAAGTTATTTGCTTTGCTGTCAGAAAACCCTGGCAATCAGCAGTAGGCATTAGTCTTCTTCTCAGGGCTGTCAAGGGAGAACAGCTCCAATTGTGAACCATTCTGGGTCAGCTAGAAGATCAGTGAAATTTGACTTGTTCGCCAGTGTCTGCTGTGTCATTGCCATGCAGTGACATTTGCTTACACTTTAAGAGCATCTGGGGGATGTATAGAGAGCGTGGGGCACAGCAGGCTCCCTCTCCCCTGCAGGGCAGGGGGCTGCAGAGACTCCCAGCTCAGTCAGCACTGAACTGACTCCAGATCTGTTTGCAGTTTGACAACGTGCAGGTTCAAACCTCCCCAGAGCCAGCTTGGGGATTTCTAACGCAGAGCAGCGTGGTGCCTTGCAGATGTTACCAAGTGAGAAATTGCAAACTGTGGTGGTAAACAGGTACAGCCTGTTGAGCTACAGACAAGAAAAGGAGGTACTTAGGAAATGCTCTGTATTCTATTTCTCCATGCTGGCTCCACATACATGCAAATCCATTGGCCCAAAACTCCCACATTATCCTTCCATGTAGGGCAGGGGCCAGAGACCATTGTTTCAGTCTCTAAATTGGAACAACACCTATAGGGAAGCTGCCCTTAGTTTCTGCAGGTGAATTCCAGCCCTCCTCAATCGCTTGGGCTGTTTGTGGAGAGAGGTGAATGTCCCCCACCAAAGGACTCTTCGGGGGTAGTTTAATTTCCACAGAAAAGCAGCTTTAATAAGTGGATGTGCTGCAGAAAAAGAATGTACTGGTGGATCAAACTATAGCACTTGACTGTATTCATCCACAGGGGTTATTTTTTAATTGGTGAGGAGCCCTTATAGAGCCATCTGACTTTCCTACGTACCTGTGGTGCCTGGTATTTTTGAGACACATTTAGCTACAAAAGGACAAATCAAAAAATGGTGAACACATTATAGGTCATTACAGAAAACAGAACTGCATTAAGAACTAGTCCATCTGTAAAGGAGCAGATACATGCATTTTTGGCAGGTTGTGCACTGAATGATGGTATAGTAGAGAATATGCTTATCTGTGCAATCCACACAACACACTGTCTGCAGTCAACACATTCCTACGTGCGCTGGCATGAGCTATTTGAAACTGATTTTCCATTTATGCCAATTCTCATGTTACACCATGCCAGGCTGCTGGAGCTTGGACACTGAATGAGGCAAATCCCTGCCACCCTCTTTGGCTCAGGGTAACTTCAGGACAACACAAAGTACTTGGAGTAAAATAAGATAAGACATAAAGTGAAAAAAACAAACCAATTAGAAGTGCCGTCAGAGATGGAATTTCTCTGGGAATGTGTGATATAACTGGAGAAGGTTTTAAAAGTGCTGCAGACAGTAATGTTGCTGCCAAAAAGAAAGCAGCTGTCAGAGCAAGGAACTTTTTCAGGTCAGGGCTAGTCATGAAGAAGATGACATTTTTTGCAGTTCTCATTTAATCTGGGCAAAGAAGGCTGAGTGGGGAGAGGTAATACAGAGACAGGAGCAGAGCTGCAACCACAAAAGATTAAAACATCTCAGAGTCGTGTTTAGAAACAGTCTGCAAAAGAGGCTTCTGGCAACAAAGAGGAACTTTGGACCAATTCAATAGCAAGGCACCAGTCTCAGTTGTAAGGGGGTACTTCTGAGAAAGCCACTCGAACCTGCCACGGGAAAGAAGTCAGTCAGTCAAGACCAGAAATGAGGGGAGAGGACAGTCCTCTTCTGTTGCAGGCAGGAGAGAGAAAGTAAACTATGAGGAAAAAAGAGACTGGAAGCGGAAAGGTGCAAGGAACGCATAGCTGGAGCTGAGTGAAAAACACTTCAAGTTACAGACAATGCCTATCATTTGAAGAAGAAGCACAAGAATGTGAAGGAGCTCATTTGAACGAGATCACAGCATGGAAATCACAGAAGTGCCAGAAATAATGACTTCAGCAATGAAAGACCCACCATAGATAAAAAGTAAATGGGTAAAAACCCCTCCCGTTTACCAAGCAGGACCCTTTGCTAATGCCCACTGTGGGAGGATGTGAATTGTATGCTTGAATAAGTAATGAACTGGGAAAGAAAGAATATGTGATAAATAGTGTCATGGAGAAAAATACACACCCCAGGGTAAAACACATGCCAAGGTCCTGGTCTCAACAGGGTGAACCAAATGTGGGTGTAGTGGGGCAGAGCAGCTGGGGATGCTGTGTGGGGCAGGCTGACTGCTGGGCTGGCAGGCACTTCCAGAGCTCTGCCGGAAACCAGAGACAAAAGCAGGGAGGAGGAGGAGGGATGAGACAGATAACAAAGCCATTGCAGACTGTCTCTATGGGGAAGAGCCAAGACTGGAGGCACACTAGTCAGCCAGTACACAAAATAGATAGAAAACTTTTACTTCTCCAGAGAAGCGTGTAATTAAAGTTGCCACAAAGATAACATAAGATGGGATTAATATATTGTCCATTTCACATTGTAGTAAATGGTGTTTTGAACAAAATTTTTTTCCCCGTCAAAAAAAAAATAAAAAAATTCATGTTTTCTATAAGAAAATAGTGTAGCAACTGCTGCATCTACCATCACACCACACTCAAATAATGTATCCTGATCATCATTTGGAGGAGGCAGACACCAGCTCCTTGCAAAAGTGTAACACAGATAGAGTGCACTTTCAAATGTTAAAATTAAACAAAGGGTTACCGCCTTGTTCAGGATAATATAATTCCCCTCTACCAAGCAGTGCTAACAGAGCAGATCATGCCTGTCACCTACTTGCCCATTCTGATATGGCA
This sequence comes from Pipra filicauda, assembly GCF_003945595.2. Lineage (NCBI taxonomy): Eukaryota > Metazoa > Chordata > Aves > Passeriformes > Pipridae > Pipra > Pipra filicauda. Next base: position 1,971,307 of record NW_024104976.1, on the reverse strand, counting down.
AGGGACAGCTGCAATCACACTGCCCCAGGCAGTCTGCAGGAGCCTCCCTCTCTCTGTACCTCTTCCTCACCTTTCTACTGTGCTAGGAAGAAAAGGCCATGAGGTAAACTATCAGTAAGTACAAGCTGTCAGAGACCTCCCTGCCATGGCTGCCAGAATTCGCCTTGATCCAATGGATCGCCAGAAATCCAACCTCTTCCAGGCTCAGAGACTCTGGGAAAGAGCAGCAGGGATAAGGATATGGCCACAGGGACAGTAGCAAATAGCTGTGAGAGGGTTGTGAACAGTGGTGTGAAACAGCTTTTTATTTCTGTGACTCCCATCAATGTGGGAGCCACCTCCTCACTCCAGTTGTCAGGCTGGGCTCTTGCAAGCACCTTCATTTGTGGTTTTCTATGGCTGCTATCTCAACAGAACATTGTTTTCATTGCTTTCCCTATAATAATTGTTTATTCTAATCAATAAAGTTAATGATGAATGATCAAGACAATACAGCAACTGAGAGGAGAAAGCAGTTTTGTGCTCTGAATAGGCTTTGTTGATCATTGGTAGACTGCTCAGGGGCCCAGCCCCAGCCATCACAAAACATCCCCTCAGCCATTCCCCTCCACCCTCTAATTTCACTTCCTCAGCTTGCAGAAGCCTCTGGAGTTGGGCTGCCACAAGTAGTGACAAGGTAAGTCGGAGGCAGGATAGAGAACAGAAGGGATGGGCAAGCTGTATTTAATCTCATTTGTTCCTTGTAAAGCTACTGTTGCCCTGCTCTTCATCATTTCTCCCCTTTCCTCTATGACTTAGAAACAGCAAAGTTTGAACAACAGGGAAAAATACTTTAAAATGCTTTAGGGATATAATCAATATAAATTAATGGAATTTTTTTGCCCCAGGGAAGCACTGACTCCACACTTCCTTCTGTCTTTTCTTGCAGTCCCAGGCCTTTTGTTCTCTGGCAAAAGCTCCCCATTGAAGTGCATGGCATTTTCTGGGCACTATATCTTCAGTATATTCTTTGCAGCAGTGTAATTTTTTTGATAGTCACTTGAATAATCAGCAGTCAGTGTTAAAATACAGCATTGTACACTGACACCCCTAACCCCCAGGAAGCAGCAAAAGATGAAGAGGGAAGCCTGCAGTTCTTACTGGCCTCATTTTCTTTCCTTGAGAACCAGCTCTTTCTTTCCTACGTACAAGTATCCCACACAGTTAAAGCCAGCCCTAGTTATCTATAGCCAGCTCTTGTTCCCATCCCTAATATCATACAACTGGAGCACAGGGGCTGTTTAGGCTAGTAAGGGAATAACGTGGGCTTCTAAAATTGTCCCAAAATGAGCTGTTTGCACAACAGCTAGAGAGGTATTCCAAACCTGAAAATCTCTTTAGATGTGGCAGTAGTTAAAAAGATCTGTAGAAATTTCTCATTTGCAGGCCTAAGTTGATTTGCCAAACATTTACCAGAAGGCCAGTAAAGAAGCTGTCTGTGTTAGGTCTTACCCTCTCAATACCAGGATGAATTTTGTAAATAATTTAACATGACAGAAGAAATTAAGGAAGGAAACACAGAGCCAAGTCTGAAGGAAGGAGAGACTGTTCTCTTATGACAGCTGAAACCATTTACATTTTTTACATGTAGTTATATTATTTTTAAGTACTCAGCTTTTTTTAATACTAATTCAAGCTTGCTGTTCCTTGCTGACAGCCAGCCATATGTGACCCCCTGTTCTTTATAAACATTACACACCATGCAAGATGATTACGTAGTTGCAGACAATGGGCTTTTTTCCTTCCTGCAAAACTAAATTCTATCAGCCTGAACCACTGGCTTGCTGCCTCCTTTCCTCTTCTGCTCTGAACTTGCAGTGTCAGAGGTTTAGATGTAAAGGATTTTTCCATGAGGAGTGTGTCTTACTGGAGGCTCCTTCTGCTTCCCTGTAATTTCAAGCTATTGTTTCATCCCGTCTTCTTCCAAGAGTACAGCTGATGCCACCAAAAGTTAAACTGAAAACCAAGAGAGGTGATAATCTCATCTGAGACCATGTAATGGCTTTCAGAGGGCTTGTGGAAGTACTATCATACTGCTTTAGTCTTCCCTACCTGGTAAGCAGGAATCTTCAAACCATGCTTAATAAGCTGCATTTTTGGGAAGTGTGCTTGTGGCCCACTGTGACAGCATTTAAGATAATATAGTCACAAAAACAAGCTGTGGTAGCATTTTTAACTCAGGAATTTCTGTTTCTGCTTTTGGGCTCTGCAAGCACATATAGAGGCCTGATCAGGAGAGACACTAAAGTGCCCAGCAACGCAGTGAAATGGGATGCTCAGAAGTCCAGGCAAGACACTGCATACCAAGCAGAAGCTGACCCAGAAATCACAGGGATGGGGCTAAGGCTGAAACAGAGGGGTGAAACGAGGCCAAATTTACTGTCTTACCACAGTAAATAGGTGCACTCTCAGACTCAAAGCAGAAAATCTCAGGAGAGAGAGGGGGAGGGGGAGAGGAAGAGAGAGCAAGAGAGGAGAAGCAGCTTTTTTTGTGAGAAAAAAAATCTACAAGCAAATTGTGGGTTTGCCATGAAGGAATCTAGGGGAATGACCCACATAATCATGGTGCTGCTATTTCACTCACAGAGCAGCCAACCTCTAGGAACAAGGGCCTTGTATCCTTAAGAGTAAAGATACACCATGTATCCTTAAGAGTAAGTGCTGTAGTTTAGCTTTAAATATAACACAGTTTCACTGAGGACAAGCACCACCAAGGGTCTACTGCTTGCTGAAACCCTGCCAATCCTTCTGAAAGTGTTCCCTTTAGATACACAATACACACCAAGCCTTCACTTTTTCCTTTCTCTTAGGTTTGTTACTTGGCCTTGGAAACACCAAACATGGACTGGAGCATTTTGTGATTCAGCAGATTTAGAAGAATAAAGGCTATCCAGGGAAGTAAAATACAGGGAGAATAGACACAAAAAGAGAAATTAATGATTGTGTAACCAAAAGGTATGAAACGGGTATTTGAGAAAAGAGGTAGATGAGGAAGTGCTAGAATAAGGCTAAAAGAAAAAAATTTGGCTAGGAAAAGCTGAAAGGAAGAGTGGTAAAATATTTTCAAGGAATAAAGACAAATAAGAATTTTTCAAGTATATAAGAAGCAAAATGTCAGCGCAGCTCTAAGAGAGTGTTGGGGTTATTTAGTAACAGATGAAAAAGATTGCAGAAAAATGAAATGAAATCTTTACCAAGTGTTCATAAGAAAGGATGTAGGACTGAAGTAGGAGAGAGAATCACTTTTTTCATGAGAGGAGAAAAATACTCAAAGAACTCCAGGTCACAAATAGAAGGAATAAATAAATTACAGCTCTGCATAGTACAGGCAGTCCCCCTGCCAATCATAGATGAGGCAGGAAGGTCCCCTAAGAGTGAATTTTAAATACATTCTGTGAGAACTAGGAACAGAAGAAAAATGAATTCCTATTATATTCACCCATTGCACTCATTGGTCCTACATGAGACAGAAATCTATACAACCTCCCAGTCTTAGGTACTGTGAGAGCAGAGATCATCCTCAAGAACCTATCCTTATGCTATTTTAGTCTCTCTGATGCTGCAAGGGTCACACAGGGAAAGACGGGGTTTGTGTGCACACAGCCGCTCACATCTGGCCTTGCTTCATACCCTGAAGCTGCTGTGGGAACAATAACCAGCTGAATCCTTTCTCAGTGTGCGTAATTCAGGAGGGGGTTTCTGGATGTTGTAAGGTAGACCAAGCTCACCTGTGAGTACAGTCAGTGGCTTGCACTGGAAGCATTCACCAGATGAATAATGAACAGAGTTAAGCCGCAGACAGAAAATCACGAGGAACAGAGTAAAAACAGAGTAGCATCTCTGAGGTAGTAAAGGCTTTAGGCAGAAATGTCTGGAACTTCCTAATCAAACTCTACCCACTGTTCTCATTCCATTAAAGAAAAAAAGATTATTTTTTTTTATAATTTAAGGACACAATATTCAGAAGGCACATAAGCACATGACAAGAAAAGGAGCTCCTCATGTGTCCTCTCTTTGAGAGGGTTACAAAGTGCTATGGCTGCTGTGCTTTGAACAAACCTCATCTGGATGCCTGTCCCAAAGGACAAACATTGTCAAATGGCTGTCAACAATGTGTTCTCTTCGAGCTGCCTAGCCCTTACCTTGTGTTCAATATCATACTTTACATTAGCCTTTGAAAACTAAATGTATAAGCATAGGGATTGGAATCAACGCATTGCAGCAGCTTGGGGAACAGTGAAGAAGTAATAAATATTGTGAGATGCTGATCCTCTCCCCTTAAAATGCTTTTGCTCGAACTTGGCTCTTCTCTCTGCCATCTCTCTATGGTTCCTGTTAGAACACAAGGTGACCCTTCCATGCTTAATTATCCAAACAAAATACACAGAACATTAATGCCAAAAATGCCCCTTATGCATTCTACTACATTTGCAGATCTTTGAAAACATCTAACCTGATCTCTTCCTTTTCAGGTTAGGGTAAATGTGGTATGAAATAACCAAAGAAAGTAAAAAAAAGAAGGGAGGATGGACAAACACATATTGACAAATACAGGCCAAGAGAAAGAGTCTGTGCATGCACAGTAAACTATTCCCCAGAAGAGTTTGACTCTGTTCTGAAACAGACCCTTGATGACAGTGCTTTGCCATTATATAGCAATGTTCATGCAAGCATCTCAAGGCATCCTTCAAACAGTCACATGCAGCACAGTAGGGCAATCAGAAACTACCAAGTATAATGATTTTACAGAAGAGTAAATTGTTTCATATGGTCTGGATGATTTGTCCTCATTCATCACAAAAATCAGTGAAGAAGCTGGGAGTACAAGATGGAAGTCATTGCTCATGAGGCTCTAATTATCATCTTTGCTCTGGGCTCTTCAGCCTTGCGGACTGACAACCCCGCATGGTGTGAATTCCCTGTGTGCACTCAGGGAGGATGTGCTCCCTTCACCAGGAGCACACATCTGCCTCAACATGCTTGGAGCACATGCTCCTTGATGCATCTTTGCTAGCAAGGACTGAAGCACCACCTACTCACCTCACTACCTGTGATTTGTGGCACATTCAGCTGACCTCTGGTACTTGAACCTCTCACCTACTGCTCATGGGATGAAGCTATTTCACATGACTGGCAGTTTAGCTGTGCTGGCACAAGGGCAAACGGGGCTCCAAATCCATTATTGCAGGAAGAAGTGAGACTGCAGGTAACCTGAAGTCCAGTCAGACCCAACCACACTGCACTGGAATAGGAGAAATAGGAGCCAGTACCATGTCCTATCCATGGACTACCTGCAGAGCTTGCCCATGACCAGGTTTCTGAGGCAGGTCTAGGGGCTCTCAGCTCGATGGAGTGTTAAGTCACAGCCCAATGTATCACGCAGACCTTCACTCAGAGGCCTTAGAAAAATCTTCAATAGGCTGGAGCTACAGTAAAGCTCAGACATACTTTGGAGGAGCTAAAGTGTGACAGAGAAAATGTTAAAACCCATTTCAATATGATGAGGCACTTAAGTAGTTCAGCCAATTAGACTGCTTGATTGGCTGACATTCCAAACACTATCATTTTGCACACAGGGTGCCTCATGCATGAATGAAGATGGTGCATTTGAAGGCTTTGCTTTTTGTCAATGCTTTTATGTTTCTTTGTGGAATAAGTTCATATTAATTTCCCTGGCATTTTGACTATAAATGCTCTGGGCATCTAATAAATTAAATTACCATTTATTTAGTTACTGTTTGGTTATTTGAGAATTTAATAACAAACACATGTAGTGACCTGAACTTGAATTACAGAATTCCTCATGTGCAGTTCAGCTATCAAGATAGAACAGCTCAGCTTCGCTTCAGTCCTCTAGCCTGGCACCCAAATGGACACAGACGCAATTGAGATCATTCAAATGGAGATACCCCCAGGGTGTTATATACATTTAGAGAGAACAACTGAGAAATAAGAGGAACATTTAACACAGGAGAAAAATGTCCCTTAGGCAAAAATTCCACTGGGTGCTAGAGACTTGTGAGATAATCCCTTTCCTGCACAAACGACACAGTTCAGTCTTCAGCTCCCTATTGTGCAAGCAGCCCTAGGAGCTTTTGTAAACCTGCCCTCTGTCCCACCTGCAAGAATTAAGATTCTGTAATTATACAAATAATTTCTCTTGTCTTTCACTAAAATTCTGCTGAGCATTTATACGACATCCTTCACTCAAGTCACTAATGACACACCTAGAGAGGTTGGCAAGCACCATCCCTCTTTCCTGGATGACAAGAGGCATGGAATGGGCAGAGTTAGATTAGGAGTTAGAGTTTTTGTGCTGAATTCTAAATAGTTAAGGTTGTTTTCTCATTTCTAACACAGAGAAGTCTGGATTTACTCAAATCTCAGCCATTTCACAGGGGAATGTAATTTGGCCAAAGTGAGATACCCAAATTTCCAGAAGAGTTCTTCTGCACACGCAGGTGTACACAGACCTCTTCTATTTCTGCTCCTCAGGGTCTGGGTAAGAGCCTGATACAATCTGGACACCAGTTCACAGCGGTTTGATCTAGTAAGTCTCACCCTACAGCAGCACTAATTCTGTGAACCTCTGAGTGTGTGACGTACCATGTACCAGCTAATGGCTTAGCACCCCACATGAACTACACCTTTGCCCTCTGATTGGAATAACAGTTGAAATAATTAATTGTTTCATAAGAACATAATCACACTCTGACATATTCACTGGAGTGACACAGGTCCTAAAGGTGATAATAGATCTCTCCCAATCAACCAATTCCAGATTATCTACAGAGCTTTAAGAATAATTAGTCTAATTTACCTTTGAGTCAGTCCATTTCTAAGTTGAAAAAAAGGCACTGTCTTCAGTGCCACTACCATCTTAGAGCTGGAACAAGGCAGAGCTCTTCTGTGGAATGAATCTGGAATAATACAGCATTTTTGGAGGACTGGTAAGGAAAAGCATTCAATCAGTGGGGCCAGGATTTAAATGGTCCTTATTTGGGCCTTGCATGAGAGGTCAGAACCTCACAGAATCAGAGGCAGACAGGACCTCCAGAAATCCCCTCCTGCCCTCCTGCATGGCGGGACGGACGCACACATGACACTCTCGACAGATGTTTGTCCAATCTGTTCAACAGTGCTCTAAGCGAGCCAAGGACTTAGTCCTTGACTTTATCTCAATCTCCAAGATAAGTGAGAAATCAGGCATGTTTTCTGTATATGTCAGAGAAATTAAAAACGCGATGGATTTTCATATCAGACTGTTCAGGACTAATTGCAACAGTGTTTTCCAGCAAACCAGTGATTGTAGGGTAATTTTCTGTTATGAAACAGAAACCAGGGTTAATGAGGCTAATTGTGTCTACCAGTGTTTCAAACAAAAAAGAAGCCAACTCAATTTTGAAGCGAGTTCTTTGTCAGGAACAAATTGAGGAAAATTGCTACAGTTGTACCACCATTTTCTAAAATTGCTTAGTACCATGCTTGGGAAACCAACACTGTAGAACACAAGCTAGTGGTACAGAAAATGATGCTTATTAGACTAACTATACTGAATATAAAATGCCTGTGTGACATACCATGGTGCTTGAGCTGTTGAAAGCAATGCAACAGAGAGTCAATAATAGAGTGAGTGACCCTCATGCCAGCTCTCCTGAGGTACTACAAATAGAAAAAATTAAAAAGTCAAAGTATGTAGCAACACCTGTCAAACAAACAAAATCTTGAAGTTCTATGTCTCATCCATGACCGATTAATTAATTACACAAGCTGGACTAGTAAAAAACGAAGGCATTATTGCAAAGCAAAATTCATAAGCAGAAGTCCATCAGAAAAAAAAAAATCAGTTTAGCCTCTCTTGTCACAAGCTGATAATTCTATTAATTCCTCAGAAGAGCTGAGCTACTTCAGTGACAGAAGACATAACCAATATATGCAGCACAGTCTAGGCAGCTGCTGTACTGCCAAATGCACCTCAGCATTAGTGCCCCTGCTATTCCCTTCCCAGTTGATTCCCCTGCCAGCCCAACCGGCAGTGCTTTGGGTTTGCGATGTAACCAACTGGAACTAAAGCGCAGCCACATTCATTTGCACTCCAGACTGATGCCCAAATCAAGCCAGTGTTTGCTAGAAAGAGTATGAAGGCTTTCAGCTACAAAACACAGAGGCACAATGTCTGCAATTTGACCTTATTGTAAAATCCAGGCTGTCTCACTCCTCTGTGTGCCCAAGACAGAAGCATCCTGGGATTTACAGGAGAGCCTTAGTCTGCTGCAGGGGAGAGTTTATGTGGGAGAGATGTAAAGAAAATCCACATCCATACATATGGTTGTGCAAAGAGGAGTTCCTTAGAAGGACAATGTCTAAGAAAAAAATTAGAGCATGCCAGACAGCAAGGACAGAACACAGGAAAACAGGCAAGTGGAAGAGCTCCTGTGGGGAAAAATGTGGAGCTAAGGAAGGAAAGGAATTAATGTGATAATACATCAACATAAGAGTGAATAAAAAACATATGGAAGAAAGGGAGAATCTAAAGATTAAGCACAAATAGGAAGACATACTACTTTAAAAAGGAAACAAAAATGAGCATAACATTAAGGTCAGTAAAGGTCATCAAATCCTTGGCCTACATTTCCTATAAGAAAATCAGTTCTGTGAGAAAGGAGGCAAGAGGAAGCAAAGGGAGTGTCAAGACAGGGGTGGAGAGCACCTCACTGAGATCTCAACTTTTATAGTGAAAAGCTCATTTGATGTCTTTCAGTTTAAAGTTACAGCCAGAGGCTGTCCAGCTCCAGTGGCTTCCTGATCTGGGGCCTTTTGCCGTCTGTAATGTGTTCACTGCAATCGAAGCTTCCCTTTAGAAAAATGATGTCTGCAGCCCTTCTGGTTTGCCAAGATATAGCCTTCACTATGTAAATCAATGCTCTGCTGTCTTGTTGAATCTGCAGCCTGAGGTATGAACAACTCCCATTCATCTTAATGGGATGTTAACCTCAAAGCCTCATTGTGACTCTCCGAATGTTAATACTGTATTAAACAAGTTGTTTAACATACAAATGCTGGGTTTAAGTCACTCGCATTTGTAAAGGAGAACTGGATTTGACTTCGATTTTGCATCTGAGGACCTACAGAAAAATAGACTGAACAAAACAAATATCTGAATTTCCAGTCACTGATCATGTCTACAAATCAGTTTAATTTTGGTTTAGAGATGCAGGGAGTAGTTTAGGCTGAATAACTTCTGGTTTTCCCTATTTATCATCTCCAGGTAGATGAGTGATTCTTCTGTTTTCTTTCAGAACTTCTATTCCCTCTCCTAAAGATGGTGTCCATACTTCTTGGGTTTACCTTTCAATTCACTTTTCTGGGCCAACATCTACCTTCTTTATTCATGTTCTTGGCTCTTAAGAAGACCTCAGTAAGGACATGGAAAGAAGAGCTCAGTGATGAAGCTCAGTGGGACCATCAGAAGGAATCACACAGCCTTTGCTCTCACGTGCAGACTGTGCTGCTGCACAGGCAGGGAGCAATCCAATGCCAATAAGGAATATGCCAGAGCAGGCAAGAGCTTCTTCTCACAGATGCACGAGGGGTGAAAACTCCAGGTTTCCAGAAGTGGCTGGCAGTTACCAATGCTGCTATTGGTCAGGTCTCAAGAGGAATCACTTGAAAGTTTGGAAATTGTCAATATACCCTGAAAAATCTTTGAAAGACTCATGATTAACTAACCAACATCTCCGGTCTCCAGGTTCCCCGTTAGCTCTAAGAAATTGTAGGTAAGAGCCTTACCCAGGAGTCGCAGTCAAGCCCCCACACTTTGGCCTTGAATAAAGACTTCAGTACTGGGCTTACTATCAGAAGTGAATGCACATCCATCAAAAAATAGATCAAAAGACAAATGAAACTGCCTGCTCAGATAAAGCCCTTTTCAAAAAGTTACAAGGGGGAGGGGAAGACCATGCGAAAGGATGTAAAGAAATGTCTGTTGAAAGATAAAATAAGCAAGATACTGTGATGAAGAAAGCGAACAATGAAACAGAACCCAGTACAGAGAGATCAAGTGAAAGAAAACCACATTACTATTTACAGTAAAGATAACTCATCTAACATGTATAATTAGAAATTCACACACAAAGATAAAAGTGACCAGTGAATACTGTTGTAATCAAAAATAATACATCATTGTATATATTTTTTTAAAAAATCTAACACTTTCCAAAAATAGGAATAATGGGTCTCATTAACAGAGTCTTCATCTGTACTAAACAAGTTCCCTTTATTCACATTGTAATTTTTCCTGGCCTGCCAAAAGAAACCCTCACGATAAATCGTCACAGTGCAGCCCCCCCTGTTCCACACATCTGTGCCTAGATGAAGTTTAGTTGCAGACAGGACAATGATACCCAAAGATATCCATTCACATTTCAAAGGCTTCCATTTTCATGTGAGCTTGTGCTGCTTGGGTTATATTTGAAAATACAGCACAGCACTTGCATTTTTCTCTTTGTGCAAAACAATGGTTCACAAAACTCCAACACTCCACTCAGTGCACACACAGATCTTTGGCTGAAACGCAAATGTTCAGTGAATATGTGGGACAACACACTACAGTGGAAAACCTTGGAGGGCAAGGAGTACTGAGAGACTGTAATAATATTTCAGGACAGTTTGGAAGGATTAAAATATCTGCTTAGGAAAATACCTTTTTTTTTCTTTAAAAAGAAAAGAAAACAAAACAAAATAAAAATTAAAACCAAACGACACCACAAACAAACAAAACCCGAAAACAAAACAAAAAATCCCCACACAAAAAGATAAAAAAAAAACCAACAGAAGAAAAACATAACAAAAAACAAGCTTTCAGCAACAAAAGCAAGTTCTTTTCTCTTGGTTTCTTGGAATTTTAACAGTAATCTGTTATTATTTGCATGCCAGTATGCCAAGCAGACACACAGTCAGAGACAGTTGCTATTTGGAACTTGTAATTGGGAAGAGAATCAAACTTCCATGCAGGTGACAAGTGAGAGGGTTTGTAACTAGACAGGGCCCCAGGAGACTCACCAAAAATTCAGCTGTGAAAGCAAGCAAATCTACAAAAGGGGACATGATCAGGTTGCAGTTTTATTATCGTAACACTAGAAAATTACAACTTAGGATGTTATTTACTATTATTTCCAAATCTGATAATATACTAACAGTGCCTTGTCCTTAACAAGATACTCCCAAGGGCATTCATGACTGCATCACTCAATCTCTACTGAGTGAAATTATTCTGGAAAGGCCATAACCTACTGAGCTGGATTGTTTCTGGCCTCCCTGGGCTGTAAGTCTATCAGAAACAGTGTGATCTGGAAACCTGTCACTGAGCAACTGCCAGCTCTTCCTGTTGTGTTACAAAGGACAATAAATATTGTTACACTGCCCTAGATTTCTCCTTATTATGTCTCTTAGGTGCTATTTTATGCCACATGGAAAAACACTCACTGAGAAAAGGAATGGAAAAAGAAGACAAGATAAAATACCGCGTCCGTGAATTTCAATTTGACTTTTATTCCCTACGCAGGGTTTGCTTTTATTTTTTTAACATAAGCAGCCAAGTGTGCTGCAGATTCATCTGTGGGGCAAAGAGAGATCTCAGTGGGCAGCACCTCTGAAAAGCTAACCTAAGAAGTTAGATCACTCCTACAGGTTTAGTGTTTTAGACTTATTAGCAAAGAAAAAGTGTCAATAAGTCTCTCCATCGTTTTCATCTTCTTCTTCTTTATCTTTTTCTTAAGTCAGTAGTACTTTTAAACTAAACTTTTTTTTCTATTCCTCCAAAGTGGTAACTAATAATTACATAATTAGTGTAAACCAGAAGCAAACATAAGACAGGAACAGAAGTCCAAAACTCTGAAAATATTATATTTAACTATTATTTATCTCATTAAATATACACTATACCCTAGGCACTCCCTCTCATTATTATTATTATTATTCACCAGCAGCCAGCCCAACAAATATTCACTGAATTCACACCTTTAAAGAAAAAAAAAGAAAAAAAAAAGAGAGAGGAGAGAGGTAGATGGAATACATCAGTAAGTCAAGAAAACAGCTAACTAATCTTGAATCAAACTTTTTTTACTGGAAACAATAAAGAAGTTCTTACTTTCCAAAACAGTTTACAGCATGCTAGCAATTATCAGAAGTGCTCCTGCATGATAAGCCTTTATAAACATTTTCTTCACCTCTGAAAGTCTGTGAGAAACCTATGGTAGAGAAATGATAAGGAAAAAGGACAATAAACAGTATATGAAGAAGGGCATGACAGTTTTGTATACTACCCCAATGAAAGCATTCTATAGAATTCAGCAGCAAACACCTGAAGTTGCATATATGCTCCAAGAAATATCACAAAATCCAGATAGCAACGTCTGAAGATAATGGGATTCATACGTTTCTTACCAAAGTCAACAATACTTTTACCACTGACATCAGCAGGAGGACTGGGGCCAGTAAATCAGCTCCTGAGAGAAGAAGTCCTAGCAACTGGCTGTAGTGGTTTGGATGAGCAGCTCTAAAAGACCTTATCCTTCCAAGTAACTTGCCCTGAAAAGTCAAATACGGTATTTCTCTGAGACAGGAAAACAAATTTTAATGCTCTAAGGCATTAAAATACCTATCTTCAAACAACAAAAATAAGTCTCCCCTTACTTTCTTCAGACTAGAAAAAAATATACATCTTAATGGAAAAATATTTAAGTCACATTTACTGGTTAAAATTTTTTGTCATCGTGCTGAAACATCTCCCAGTGTTGTTCTGAATTCACGCATAACAATATGAATTTAAATTAGCATATGATCAGTCACCAAAGATGTCAAGTGCATTATCAAGATAAGCCAAGTATGAAATACTATGGAGGAAAAAATATTTCAAAGAAGACACAAACTGACCTAGTTTTACAGCCCGTTGTTCCAAATTATCAGGATTTCACTAACGATTGCATTTGTTTCATCTTGTCAGGATGACTTGCAGCTTATGAAGTGCATTGATCTACTGGTGAGAATTAATTGTAGAACCCAGTGACTTCTGTCAAAGTAATATACTTAGTTAAAACCTTTCTGGTGCGTATCTTTGTTGGTGTCTCCAAAATTAAGATTCAAAGTTAGCAAAAGCAGAACTGCCTAGGAATCTCAAAGCATCAGCTGAACGTAACAATTCTTTCTCATTTTGTATTCCACACTAAACCCAAGGTCAGTTAACAAAATATATTCTGTGAATAAAAGCATAATTATTGGTGTAATTTGCAGTGCAAATGAAAGGAAATGATTACTGCCTAATTAACAGTACATATGTCAAGAATTCAGTAAGAAAAATACTTAGAAATAAAATAAAAATAATTTTTAATGCCAGAAGCTTTTTATCTTCTGCTGTGAGCAGAAACCACAAGCCCTGTTTGTTGCCTAATTTCTTCCATAAATCATTCCGTCCAAATTGTGGACATTTTCCATAGCAGACACTTAAATCTCAAGAAGGATTAGTGCACTGAAGAAAGGGAGCTTCATTAATCATTCTCTATTTCTTGAAGTCAATTTTTAACTATGGCTTCTTGATGAAGAAAAAATTTTTTTACTTTAAAGTTTTGTATGAGACCTTTCAATAAAAAGTCCTGTAGAATGCCTGAGACACTTTTAGAGATTTTTGTTTTTAAGAAATTAGCACTTCTTAACAGAACATTTACAAATGGAGATACTCTGTGAGTGTGGAGCTCTTGGTGAAGGTAGAACTGCACTCAGCTGTCAACAAACCACACAGTCATCAGGGGGGTCAACTTCCAAATTAAGGCAATTTCCATCACTGGCTTTTTCAAAACAACAACAGAAAACACAGCTGTAAAGTTATGACACAAAGGATTACAGGATGTGGTCCTGCAAACTCTCAGATAAAGAAATATGGTCTGTCAGTAATTTTGTAGCAAAGATAGTGTATTCAGGGTAAAACACACAAATCTTCTCAATTTACAGGACCTGTCCCAAACTTGAAAAACTTAAAAAAACCCTAAACCATAGTTTTCAGGTACAGAAAAACAGTTACACAGCTGATTTATCTGACAACTTTTGAGAAATAGTATTTTCAGAACTTGTTTTAAGTATCAAAGAAGTTGTTTATATTGTAGAGATATACAATTTTGAAATTTAAATTTCCCAGACACCCTAGCAAACATGAAGTTCTAAACTATGTTGACCTAATAAAAGCCACAACTTAGAGAAAGATATCACTGTGATTAAGTTACAACAGAATTATATCAGCAAACAGGTGTTATTGAAGATAATTTATCCCTGTCAGTGTACAAGTTAGTTAAGGCTTTCCTATCACGTCCCAGGGATTCCACTGACATTGAGCACCATGGTGACCTGGAACACTATTGCCATTCCCCCATGTAGGTAAATGTTTGGGATTTTTTTCTATTCTTAGGTTCCCCAATCAACACTATCAAAAGCTTACAGAGAGTATGAAGAAAACAGAGACAACAGAAAGCACAATAGAATGGCCTGAAGCTGAGTCAGGGGAGATTTAGGCTCAATGTCAGGAATAGGTTTTTCACCCAGAGAGATGCTGGGTACTGGAACAGGCTCCCCAGGGCAGTGGTCACAGCATCAGGCCTGTCTGAATTCAAGAAATGCTTGGACAACACTCTCAGGCACATGGTGTGATTCTTGGGGGGTCCTATGCAGGGCCAGGAGTTGGTTTCAATGATCCTGATGGGTCCCTTCCAACTGAGCATATTCTATGATTCTCTGAGTTCTGTAACAAAACAAGGCCTGTTTAAAACCACCCACCCAACTTCACCATAAGAGATGTGACACACCACAAAGCCAGGGGAGAGCACAGGCTGAGGGACAGCATGTCGGAGACAACATTCTCTGGGTGAAACCACAGGGTAGCTGTGGATCGTTAAAGCCTTGTCTAGAGATATTGAACTCTTCAGAGGACAGACACAGAATTAGGAATAATTAACTGCATTAACATTCACTACACTGCCAAGCATTGTTCATCCCCAAGTAAAATGAACTTTGGGTTTTGCCTTGATTAGCCGCCACAATCAAGGAAAACATGTCTCAAATTTGCAGACAATTTTCATGCTTGAGGAGAGAGCACTGTCTTATTCTGCAGCACAAGTGCTGTATTATCCTTCACTTCTACAGAAGAAGATGTCAGTGTGAGACACACTATATGTGACAATTTAAATGCGTGCCCTAGGGCTTAAATCAGCACAGTGCCAAAGCCTAGAGATACTCGCAATCACAGACAGGCTGACCTCAACTGCAAAACTCAGAAAATAGGCTACATTTCCCAAATTCTGAGATGGACAAGGCCTCTTTATAAAAGATCCTGGGAAGAAGCTCATTTCTTTTTTTAAATTGCGTTGTCTGTCAATAACTTCTCTAAAGCTTGAAAGTAAACAGAAAATTTTCTTGTTTAAATCCATGGGTTTTCTTTCAATAAAAAGGATGTTGTTTAATGATTTTTTAATTACTTCCTTTCAAGCAAGGTATAATATGTGATAATGCATGTGACATGCTCAGGTACCACGGAGCAGAGCAAGCACATGAAGCAAAATTACCTGCTAACCATCACTCAAACTTCTCACAGGGAGTTTGAGGAGTGGGGATAGATAGAGATGTGTGGGCAAGGCCACCTGAGCAATTCAGGGATGACCTTTACTGGCATTAATTGGAAACTCCCTGTGATTTCTGTGGAAGTTGGAGCTGCAATCACAGCATTGCAGTGGAGCTGGGCAGAGCCCCCCGAGCAGCAGCAGCCCAGCCCACCTTAGTGACTGATGCTCACCCCCACTGCAGTGCAGACCTGCTTTTCATGCTGGGTGTCTGCTTGGACTTCAGACTGCTCCTCTACCAGCATTGCTATTGCAGTTAGGTATGCAATCTGGAGCAGCAGCATGTCTCTCAACACAGAAACAGTGCTATATTGATAGAAAAAATGGCCTTAAAGCGTCATCACAGCTTATTCTCCTCACATGAGCTCCTTAAGGGTGGGATCACCACACAGACACACAGTGTTATTAAGGGGGTACAAGCCTCTTAGCACACTTACAGCTATGCAGTTACTGCAATATGCTCCAGCTATTCTTACTCAAGAACCAGGTGGTATCTTTCCAAAGCAAAGCCTTCCTAGCTCAGTCAGCCATCCATCTCACGCTCTCAGATGGCTGCAATCAAATACTGCTCATTTTGCTTTGCATTTGAATGGAGCTTGGATAAACTCTTCCCTGTGTTTTCCTCACGTTTGCACTTGCCTGGACCTCAAAGAGCAGATCCTTACCCACCCACGTTATTTCTGTCAGAAGTGTCACATCACTTCCAACGTGCCAGTGAATGTGCTGATATCTGAATCCCATGGCTATTCCCACTGTGAGCTCTGCCTTTGCTGCCATTTCACATGTATTTTGCGAGTGTTTGCTAAAGAATATGATCTGGGGCCAGCAGAAGAAAATTTCTCATTAATCTGCTATTGTCAGCTCCTCATGTATGAAATATGTACAACAGAGGGAACTACACTGGCGAAGAGATCTTCCCTTGAAAACAACAGCTCTGAATATAAAACATATAAACATGCAGAATTCTGTGCAAATGATTCTACACAGATGAAATCCATTTAGAACTATCCATCAGCAAGGTACTAGAGGGGTTTGGAGATCAGAACTCAGCAACTGGAGCCTTCTGATGGCATTCTGCTTTCACCAACCCCCAAAGCTGTTTCTCACACGTGTGCCCATCTCACCAGGCGTTGCAGGGACTGGTGTGCAATTCTGCATTCTGTAAGTTCCTCCCATACAAACTTCCACTATAGACCCTGGTTGCACAGCTATGTGAACTTTTGGGGCCTGTGTCCCACACGGTGATTCTATGAAGCCAAAGGGCTCAGCACCTTCCAGAAGAGAGGCATTACTATTCCATCGTTTCATGACGCTTTGCCGACAGACCGGGCCGCTGCCACGGGCAGGCACATCAGCTGCTCCGAGACAAACGGGCTGCCTGCACTGCATTCCTCCTGCTCTCGCCAGCCTCTGTCTATCATCTGTTTTCCATTTCAGTCCTCTACCTCCCATTCTCTTAACATATCTGTAGGGTTGAAAAGTGTCTGCTGGTTTGCTGGTCTCTGCTGCTGGAAGCAGAGTCGGTTTTGTTACTTGTTCCAGGGAGCAGGCCAGAAGCAGCCAGCCAGGGAGAGCACCAAGCCAAGAGGTGGAGTTTTAAGGGGTTCATGGGCTGTTTTTTAACTTCTTGTAATCTCTGCCTCCTTTCTTAAGATTTTCCAAGCATACCCAGAGCCACTGGGTCTGGCTGTGACATGTGCTCATGGTTAGGCCACAATGGTCACGGCCACAGGCTGCTGTGAATCACTGAGCTGGGAATGACTCCCTCCTTCCTGCATTCACTGTTGCCCTGAATTCAGTTAGAAATTTAATTGATCTTAACTAAAATATTAGTTAAGATCAAGTGCAAGCTCCTGCATGGTGCTCTCAGTTTAATCTGAGAATAGTTTATTTAGATTTATTCTACACTTGTGCCTGGCTGATTAAACCAAAATAAGCCATCTTTGTGCTAGAATCAGTGCTTAGGTTTAACTAACCCAGAGCTAGTTTGTCCTTCCAAATGTGTTCAATAACAAAGAGCATATGGAGGCATGCAGTGAGTATTAGCTTGGACTGTGAAACACATTAATCTGTCACCCCCTGACCCTGCACTGTATTGCCAATATGTCAAACACCTTCACTCTGCTTAGCCCAAGCACATTCTGTGCACTGTGCTCTTTGTCAATAACCATTCAAATACTTCTCTGCCAGTAAAAGTCACAACATTTTCCTGCCCCCTCCAGCATCAGCACAGTTTCTTAGCTCTTCATGAAAATTCAAATGAAAAATATCGACAAGTTTTCATTGTTTTTAAGTGCACACAAAAAGCAACCCCATCTGCTTTTTCCCTTCTTTGAAAGGGAATGCAATGCCTGTGGATTTGTAATTCCATCTTCATCTTCAAATTAGACTTGAAAAACTGAGAATTTGTTTTTACATAGGTTTTGAGAGAATGACTTCAGAGCTTCTCAATAACAGCTTAACTGAATTTTCACGGTCCTACACGTGAACAGTTTTGTGAAGAGTTTTGGGATCCTTCAGCAAAGGAAATGCTCTGCAAATGGACAACACACATAAACAAAAAACTGACAGAGAAGACCTCTTATCTGTAAGGCAATATCCACTTCTGAATCACAGCTTGTCACTCTACTGACTCCTACCAGAGTAAAAGGGGTAGCCTGGGCGGGAGGAGTGGGGTTAGACTTCAGCATCTTTCAGCTGGAAAATACTTCTTTTAATATTAGTGAGCATAAGAGCTACTACTGAAAGGAACTAGCATTGTTTGATACCTTTGCAGTGTGGGGGAGCATGGCAGCAATGCCTTGGTGGGATCAAGCCTGGATCCCTGCATACAAGATGCATCAGCAAGGTACAGGGTGCAGAGACATGTACCTCTGGGCAGCCAAATTGCTGCCTATGAGCATTAGAAATTTTAAAAAGCAAATAAAGGAAGGGAAGTATGAAAATATCATCAGTTATTTGGGAAGAGGGTTTTTAATGAGTCTTTTGATAGTTCGATGTTTTGGGCAAAGGAGAGGGAACATGTCTAACCCTATTTGGAAGTGCAATGAAACTCCTCATTCTCAACAGCCTCCTTCAAATGTAGTCCCATGTTATTTCTGGAACATTCTTCCAAAAATATTTGTGTTTATTCCTGTTTTAGAGTCAGTTCCGTGACAGATGTCTGCTAAGTTGTGCTGACTACAGAGAGACACGGCAAGGGTGGTGGAGACGTGTGCTATTAGACTTTGCTCTGGGGCAAAGATTCTAGTGAATTGTTTGCTCTACTGACACTACATATAGTAATTTCTAAATCGATCATGCAAGTCATTCTGTTCCACAGAGTTTACAGTTGTAAAGATGCTAATTTCCTTAGACCTTTAAAACTCCACTTGTAGAAGGAGTTTCTTGAACTCTCTCAATACTCACTGCTCTCAGTCTTACCGTACGTGGTGTTACTAACTTCAAAGAAGAGGGAGTAAAGTAATTGAGAAAAGCCACAAGTAATATTTCCCTGCTCTCTTAACTCCAACATCCCATTTCTCTCAGGAAACTTTTTGCTCTTTTTGTACCTCTTTCCACAAATAGAAAACATCTCACAGTAGCTCTAGTGTCTCTGCCTTGCATGCTGCCCTAAAGTTTCCAGCCTTGGAATAACTTCTGACTAGCCATGATTTATCTGGCTGGCCAAAGGTTACTGTACACAGAAATGCAATTTCTTCCTCACACTCGCTCTATCCTTCTTTGGCAACTGCAGGTGTCATCAACAATCTGCTGTATGCCATTTTATGGCCTTTCCTCTAGTATTTTATTCAACTGATAGCCCTTTTGCTGAGCAACACTGCCTAGAAAGGATTAGAGCCCTTTTCTCTGTATATATTTAATTAGTGTAACTGCTGATTTATGTGCTAAAGAGTTGAAAATTCATTCAGGATAGTTCTGTCCTTGCAATGCTGTCAGTGTGTTGCTTCAGCTTGACATTTGAAGAAAATGTCTTTTTATTCCTGGCTGCATTCAGGTCTCGGTTGATGCTCCTCTCTGGAAATTAGTGTTCAAAATTACCTGGCTCCTCCATATTTTCCTGATTTTAAGTTACATTAAATACCATTATGGTTTTACATTAAGCTTTCCGAGTTCTGTGTTTTGATGACCCACTTGAGCCTGGCCACTGACAATCTCAAAATCTCCTTAATTCCAGCAAAATAAATTAATTTTCCTGTGCTCCTGATACTGTCTTAAATAGAAGAGAGGAAATCTGTATGAAATGAACCTTTACTTTCTTTGCCAATCTGTGGCTATGCTGCTTCAACTCTTTCTTGTTTTCAGATCAACCCCACAATGATCTACAGCAAAACACCCAGATCAGATCGCTGAAGACATCCACTGCTTGCTAGTTAAACCTGGGGGAGAGCCTGCAACACAGCTGAATCTAGTCTGGAGTCAGAGAAAACACATGTAAGTTTCTTTTTTTTTCCACTGCTTTTCTAGAAAATTGGCTATGATCAGCACAAATTATTATCCTTTACTTCATCTTACTAGGTAATGACAGTGCTGCTCTGTTATAAACTTTTGCAAATATTTCCATATCCAGCCCATAAAGATAAACAGCAGAAGAGAAAAAATAGGAGACAAAGTATCTTTCGTTAAATAATTTTAATTACTAAAGCTGTAAGGATTTGCAGATTATAGAGAAGAAAGTTTCACCCACAAACATTGCTACTGTACTAACTATAGTCTAGACCTGTGCTCCTGGAGAGAATGGGAACTTTTAGTTATCTTCAAGGTAAGCACAATCAGGCTCAGTACAGCCAAGAATGCAGCACTGATCTATGATCAAAAGGGCAGTTCAGAGTAAGAAAAGGCACTTCCAGCAAAGGAAGAAGATATAGCCATTTTTCTCTACCAGGTGCTCCAAGGTGCTCCAAAGCCTGATTTATGGCACTCAAGATTTACAGCACTCAAAAATCACATGTACGGAGATACCTTTTTTATTTTTAAGTTCTTTTAGCCCCTATTTGAAATAAAACCGATGTTTGGTTATCATCTGCAGCAAATCTACATGCCAACATTCATCAAATTAGGCCACTAGGTACACCGTTAGCTCATTTTTAAAATGCTTCCAGCTTGGGCTGCCTAATGTTTTCACTAAAGCAGATGCACAATTACAGCTTTATAAGGCTAATTTTTAAGCACTGAGGACTGAGAATATTGGCTAACAAAAAGTCAAGAATAATAACCCCTGTCAGTTAAAGCTAGCTGATTAAGAATGAAGGTGGCACAAAGGAGTCAGGCAGCCTGTGATCACATTGAAGAACATGATCCTGTTACAGGAGCACATGACAGGAGAAACAGAAACAGGCTCTGAGCACCAGTACACCACTGAAGGAACAGGACAATTCTAGCACTGAATATTTTTTTTAAATATTTAAATTCAAGCAATTAATTTGAAGGCATGCTTTAATATGACACATAATTTGCAAAATATCTTCCAAGAAGACACACAGAATTTTCTGAGTCTCCCTAGGAAAACAACAGAGACCAACCCACATAGTGTTGGGCAGTGACTCAAGAGATTGAGGAAGAAGATAAACAAAGCAAATGTTATAAAACTGGTTAACCTCATAAGGCCAAACACTTATATTAACTGCTTTAACTAAAATAGTATCAATAAGTATATTCAGTAACTCCTTCAGCAACAGAGCTACTCTGAAATGTATATCAACAGCTTTCTATACCAAAAAACTCCTAAGAGTGTAATAATTGATAGCCAGTGCTTCCATCATATGGTTACACTTCTTCTGTGGTTATGGTGGTCTCAAGGTGGATACAATGACTTTTAGTAGGCTAGCTGCAGACCCATACTGAACTGGTTAGTATCTTCAGTACTAACTCTCCCAGAGACACTGGCCTAGCTTTTGCCCCTCTTCTCTCTGTTGGTTTTGGTCGCTAACTTGAACACAGCTCAGACTGCCTGAGGAAGAGAAGGCAGTTCCATACAACACACCATCCAAACCTTTTGCTGTGTTCACAGATAATAACTTTAGATTAACATTAAGCACATGATACATGGGCTCACATTACATTACTTCAACTGTAGCATGTCACGTTATGTCAGCCAAGGTCAGCATTCTGTGTGACATGATACGATCTAACACGGTGCCGGGTTATTGCCTCCTGTGTTAGGAATCTTGGGCTACGAAACAGAAATAGAACAAGCAGATGCACATAGCAGATCACTTCATAATACTCCTGGGAAAAAGAATCACTATTAGGTGATTGCAAATTTTGCCAGTATCCTTCTTACTGGATTCATCTGGGCCTCCAGACTACCATGACACATCTTTTTCTTTTTTCTTATTCTTTTTTTTATCTTAAAGTAAGACCCAAGGCTTGTCGAGTCAATCAAACTGATACTTGGACCTCACCACAGGAAGAATTTCAAAAAATTCAGCAGACTTTATAAGCTCTGATCACTCTACTAATACTTTCTTCTCTCCTAGACTTCAGTGACCTCTGTTTCATGAATAATGTGAGCAACAGTGATCAAAGTCCCAGAGGATTCTGATCCTACTGAGCAATGTGAGGTTTTGCCTGCAGGGTGATAAGCCACAAGAAGGAAATGTTTAGCTGCTGTACTGGGCTCAGTATGTATCCAAAAAGCGTAAAATTTAAAAAAAAAACAAAACACTAAGTCTTCTGGAGTTTTAACTTGTTTTCACAAGTAGAGCTTCCAAGTTACAAGCTCTGCTCCCTTCTCAGTTACACCCACAGAACTGCATCTGTATGTTGAAGACACAGCGATATCAAAGTTAAACTCAGCCATATGAGTCAAAGGGGCTGGTTAGATTAATGTAATTCTGCTATATGGCTATAAACTGCCTGATTTTATTCTTTGTGCCTATTATAAGCACAACCAATATGTGTAGTGTAAGGATGGTAATACTCAGCTTTACACATGCAAAAGCCATCCAGATTCCAAGAGAATAAAGACAGGAAATTCTCTCATATTAGGGTAAACCATTAGTTTTCAATTAGAAGTAATAAACTCTCATAAACTACAATAGACTTATCAATGGCCATTGAGATCATTTAATATCTGGCAAAACAAAAAAGTAGGGCTTCAAAAGCCCATCCTGTCTCTGATGTAACACAAGGACATATCAGTTTTAGAACAAAGGCTAAGCTAATCGCAGCTGACTTCACATTTCTCTAGTTTTTGTTTGCCTTTGTAAACATGAAGGTAATGTTTTTCTTTTTAGTATTCTGTGACAACAGAAAACACAAGCATTATTTTATTAACCTTTAAATGCAATTTGGTTGCTCTCTTTCCATTTCAGCTCTGGAGCTTTGATGTCTGAGTGACACTGGATATACCTTAAGGGCTCAAAAAAAAAGTTCAATAGTCTTCATAGCCTCAGCATAAAATACAGAATAAGAAGAGAAAATAAATAAATAAGTACATACACACATATTTCCCTCTTTTATGACTTTGAAAAGCTGCAGCTGTCATTTGGTTCCTTGCTCTTTCCTCAGGGTAGAGATCATCTGATGAGATAGGAATGAGCATGGTAGAGTCCTCAGACTGGATGCAGAGAAGCTGATATTTTTACCTAGTCAGCTACCATGGTAAAAAAAAATTAAAAAAAAATAGACAACTCAAAAAAATCACTTCCAAAGCCCTTAGCTATATCCTCAAATATATCCAGATAACTGCTCCCCAGACTCATCAGCATTTATCTGCACCAGTCACCTCCCATTTCTGTGTACTATCCAGAACTCAGCAAAAAAAATCTTGAACCTTGGCCTTCAAAATTTTTGAACCACGGTTCAAAAATCTTAAACCTTGAACCACTAGGGAATCTTCAACAACAACTTTCCAAATTTCAGTCAGTTTGTGTCAAAAAATTGACCCAAAATCAAAGCAAATATTAATTCAAGCCAGAAAAATCAATCCTTGGAGTAACACAAAGCACTGTTCATTATTTTGAGAAACCTTCAGCACCACAGTGCCAAACCTTAATCCTAAACCTAACCCTATAATTACATCAAAACAACCTACTAATAGAGAAAGCAGATTATTGGTTTAGAGCCCTGTTGATGGCAGCCTCTTCCAGCACTGTAAGCAATAAGCTGGGTTCTTGACCCTTTCAATATCTGAGTCTACAATAGAAATGCTAAAAAAAAAATCCCGAAATTTTCAATTGAGAAGTAGGATTGACCATATGACAAAAGTCAAGATGAGACACTGGTCTCTACTAATATCAATTTTCCTGAATTCTTTGACCTGTGCCTTGATAGATAAAATGAGCTCTGCTACCCCAACCCTAAGCCTCAGCATAGCTCCTCATATGGGTAACAGACCTATTGATTTTGCAAAAGACATAATCAGGCATACCAACACCTGCCCTTTTAATATATTCCATCCTTCTACAAGCTCTCCGTGGAGGGCTCTTTACACAATTCCCTCTTCATACAGTCCAGTAAAGATAAAAACACCTAAAGTTTTTACTCAACTAACAGATCTTATGAAAACCTGCCCAAGGTTTTGAACAAACATAACATGGCTTGTCATTGCTATGGGTTAAGGCTTGACTACTAGGACTGTGAAGATGCCTCTTGGATCTTACTGTGTCTGGGAGCTCTGCTTTGTTGTCTGTGTTTCTGATATTCAAAACAGGGCTTGTGTTTAGGACATACTATTACACCCAGCTCTGCAGAAAATAAGTAAACAAAAACCCAATCATGCCCTGACAATGGTGACTCAGTTCATTCTCACAAACAACACAGGCTCCTGAAGTGGGAATAGCAGAGCAGCTTAAGCCAGGTTGGCAGGTGTCACTGCCAAAGTGACAAATCTCCTCGAACTGATCTTTAAAACAAGGTTGCATCACTTAGTTCAAGACATGAAACTGAACTTTAGCTCAGAAATGAGCAGGTTACCTGATTGCACTGAACCTCCTTTTCTTTGTATTGTACTGAAAAAAAAATCACTCTCTTATCAAAACAAATGGAGCCAAGTTACATATTGCTTGTACTACTCTGTCATTTGTCAGTGAGCACAGGCAGAAAGCAAAGCAGCAGGGTGATGTAGTGACTATAACTAATGTTGCTAAATATCACAACAGTTTTAGCAAGTCTGGCTTCTCTCCTCAGTAAACAAGAGACAGTCACCAAGCTTGGTGACAATAAAGAGAAGTCTGCTTCTCTGTGGAGGTGGGTGTATTTCACTGCCAGAATTATGGAAGATCCAGTATCAGTGAGATATTCTGATTTAAGCCAAAGGCAATTCTGTCCTGAAAGCTGATAAATTCCCAAGTATATACCCAGGCAAAATGTAAAGGACAGTTCTATTTCTTGCAAGGGATTACAGAGAAGAAATGGACATTTACATTTCAATCCCACAATAATATTCACTGCAAGTTTTTGCCCTCTTGAAAATAAACCTGACACTTTTTCTTTCCCCAGGGCTTCTGAAACCAGACCTAAGCAGGCTGTGATTTTTAAAGAGCATACTGAACCTCTAGAATCACTTTGTAAGAACCTGGACTACAAAATACTCTTCAGGAAAACCACAGAGCTACAAGAACTCAGATTAAAGTGTAAATGGGAAAAGATCCAGTAAAGGAAAGTTGCTACTAAGAGGCAAAAGGGCCAAAAGCACTGACCATCCATCAGGGAAAAATCCCTGTGGTAATATTACCTGCACTGTTGATTAGGTAGGGCGGTGTCAGTGCAGAAACAGAAACATCACTGCTAAGTACCTGCCTAAACAATTTAACATACTTAAAATATTCAAAATCCATTTGAATTAAGAATATTTTTTAACCTACAGAAGGCTTTGAGAAGAAATGAATAATCACAGTACACTTTGCCTGCAAAATGAATTTTTTGGCTCATACACCACATACCCCAAAACTCGGTATTTTCTCATCTGTCAATCTTCATTATAAAAATTCCCATTCAAGCTGAACAGCTGTCTTCCAAGACCTCATCTGCTCATGGAATTGATTCCCCAGTTGAAGCCAGGCCTCTGCTGGAGATGTCATCTGCACACCAAGCTGCACTGTCATATGCAAGGGATTACAACTTTAGGTAGGAGACTGGAAGAAGATATAGATGCAGTTAAGGAACAGAAAATTTCTTTCCATGTAAACACCCCAGGGAAATGGACAGTAAGCATAGAGAGACACACAACATATAAGCTAGTGTACGCAGAAGGATTCCAAAATAGATTTGTTCTTTCAAAACTACCACAGAAATGAGCAATCTTTAAATAAAGTGCTTGGTATAACATACCTCACTGCTGGCAAAATTTAAATTTGGGTTTTTAGGTTACAGGGAGAGAAAATACAAGAAAAATAAGAGATCATATGTGATTCAGATGGAGCTACTCTTGATGTCAGTTTAGATGAGGTTATTGAGAAATACATAAAGATATTGTAGTCTTGGGGAACTTGA
Organism: Pipra filicauda; assembly: GCF_003945595.2. Classification (NCBI taxonomy): domain Eukaryota; kingdom Metazoa; phylum Chordata; class Aves; order Passeriformes; family Pipridae; genus Pipra; species Pipra filicauda. Next base: position 1,945,172 of record NW_024104976.1, on the reverse strand, counting down.
GGTCCTATGCTGTCTTTCCAGTCACAAATTGTGCTAAGAAATTTTTACATTGGTTTGACTGATATTTGATATAATGATGTTCAAAGCAGTAAAAAACATTCTTAACCAAGTCTGCTTAAGTCAAGGCAGCGTTGTCAGAGGATATGCTGCAAGGCAGAAACAACCTCTGGGTTATTTCACCTAATGAGGACCATCCCACAGCAGTAACGAGCCTTAGAGGGTTGCAGCATTCTGATATGTCGAGAGAAACATCTTGCTGGCCTTGAAGCAGAAAAGCAGAAGCAGTGCCATGAACAAGCCTTAGTTTGGTGAAGGGGGGAGAGATGGGGGATTCCAAGAATTGGATTAGCTTTTACTGGAATCCTTTCATATCACCAGTATAGATGTATAAGCAGAAAAACAGAAATAGGGTAAACTCTGCCAAAAAGCATCCTGCTCTAGTAGCGATCTGGATAGTAAACTTGACACTCCTGCTTCATCATATGTTTTCCAATTCCAGTACCATTAACTAGTAATTGTTCTGCTCTACTTCCTGTTTTGAAAAATGCTGCTTTTTGCTCTGCCTTTGTAACAGCCTCTTAAGTCATTTAAGTTTTAATACTCTCACAATGAATGGCTATGAGAGGGAACCTTGCTGAACTGTATACATTTATTTCAGGACTTTGAAGATGCCATTATTTCTATTAGTTCATAATTACTGTAGCAATCACTGCCTTATAATGCCCCCATGAAAAAGTGAAGTATTAAAAGGAAAATTTTCAAAAGGATTCAAAGCGTCTATTGTGGTTGCTGGATACAGAAAGTTACCACATTTAAGTGGTTAAAGAAAGAGCAGAGAGCTCTTTTAAGAGTGTGACCATGAATGTCTTGTTCTCATGGATATCTGTGCCAGAACTGAGAACAGGCCATGCAGCCACACCAGTGAAAGTACCACCTTTAAAATTCAACTTCCAACTCCTGTAAGGTAGGGAACAGCAAGTTCGCAACATCCCAGCATTTTACCTCTGCAGGATACAGGTTCCTTATCCAGGTTCAAAAATGTCAAGTGAGGGCATGCATATTCAGGTGAGGGCAACACGTTAGCTTATAAAAAACCAAAATATGTGATATATATAGAGATGGGAAAAGGAGAAATGGAAGATGGAAAGAAAATGACACAGTAAAAGTAAGACTAAGCAAGGAAGGTATAATTTGATAAGACAGGGAGGCAAGAGAAAGAGTAAGTATCCTGATGAGGAAACCTTCTTTCTCAGTCACTTTAGTATTCAAATGCTCTCTATGCCATGTGTTTTGTACATTCTGGTGCTACAAAGCAGGGTCCCTGATCTATGGTACACTTTCCTACTGAGCTCCACTGTGAACATGAGGGTGTGCACTTTGCTACACTTGACAAAACAAGGCTTTTGATAGATCCAATGCAGCAAAAAATCAAAGAATCAGGCACAGCAACAGGAGGGCAGTGGCTGCATTATGCCCTCAGTACCCCTCTGTTGCTCAGCCAGTGTTTCAGAAACACAGCCAGAGCAGAAAACAGCATACCAAAGTACTCTTCACTGCCATCACACTCAGAAAGTTTATAACCACCTTGTGGCATTCATAACTGTGCTGCTTTGTAGCTGTTTTCTCCAAGCAATATTGGGCAATGAGCACAAGTCATCATGGCTCACCTCCAGTCAGGGAGTGACCATCAGTCCACCCAGAGAAAGCTCTATGCCTACCTCACATTTCCTGCTGACCTTGCCAGCAATTTAAGCCCCCACTCACAAGTTCAAGCAAGTCAAGCTGAACTTGCTGCCAAGGGGGTTGTTTCATCCATGTCAGTGGTGACATTTGATTGCTGGACTAACCACATGCCTGCTGCTCTGCTGCTCGCTCCCACTCTCGCTGCTTCTGACTAGACATTTTGCTGCATCCCAACCTGCAAGTTTTTAATAAAAAGGCAGAAGGTTCCAAAGCCCTCTTTGGTGTGCTCCCTGCAGAGCCCCTGGCTTGTCAGTGTGTTGGGTCTGTAACACAGAGAGGTTCACAGGCTTCAGAGGAAAGTAAAAGATCTTTCACAGCTGCCCTGCACTCAGCAGTGGGGTTGAAAATTGCAAAAGAGGACCCAGGAGAAGGACCTAAGGCTGAACAGCCTGGAATAAGGTGTGGATATTTATTTGAAATAATGCATAGACCAAAGGAAAGTACCCCAGGTATTGCTTCTAATCTCAAAGAAATTAACTGCAGTGCATGTGCAGAAACTCTCTGAACATCACCAAAGAGTGTGATAAACTCCTCAGCAGCTTCCAGAACAGGGTAATTACCTCAAAATTGGGAAATCCTGTCTTCAGCATGAAGGTCACTGACATTATGCCACCTTATTTTCTGCAGAGTGTTTTTAAGAGCCTTTAGTAAGACTAAAAAGCTGGGTCATACACTCTCACATCAGCGTGTTCACACTCACCGTGACAGGAAAAACTTGCTAAAAGCCTGCACAGTGAGAACCTCTCCACCAAAAAGACATTCTCCCAGAGGCTGGGGGTCCCACACCTGAGTTCTTGCAGCTGCCCTACCACCCTTCAGTCAGTCCACCCTTCCCTGAACTCCCAGTACTGCATTCAGCTGGCTACCCGTAGGTGTGCTGGGAGGCACAGATGTGAGCAGGAGTCCCCAAACCAAACCTAGTTAATGACCCTGTACCTCTAGAGTTTGTCATTCAGCAATCTTGGACACATTTCTCCAGCATTCTCACATATTGGGTGCCCATCTCCAGATTTTGGCAGCAGGGGGCTGCAGGGACCCCCATGACGGGTGGGTGGGGCTGTCCTGGCTGGACACAGTTCCAGCCTGTTCCCACCGTGGGGTATGGCCAAGCCCCTCAGAGGAGCTGGTGTAGCCTCTGTACAACCTGTTTAAGAGCAGGCAGTGAGGAACAGCCCTGCCACCTTTGGGGCAGAGGAGGAACAGGGGAGAAGGTGCTCCAGGTACTAAAGCAGGGATTCCGCTGCACTCCTGGGGATCCCACACTGGAGCAGGTGTACCCTGAGGGACTGCAGTCCATGGGGTTAGTTTCTCATCAACCAACTCTGTTTTAATTAGCAATAGATTAAATTAATTTCCCCAAGTCAGGCGTGTTCTGCCTGTGAGGGTGATTGTAAACAATCTCCCTGGCTTTGTCTCTTACATCTTATTGAGGAGGGCAGAGAGAGAGTGGGAGTGGGTGGCTGGCAGCCAGACATGTCAGCCCACCACCCCACGTTTAGTAATTCCATGGGAAATAGTTAATATATTCCTGAGAGCAAAATGTGGAGGTGTCATTATTCCCACCCAGAAATAAAATTCATTCTGAGCAGTTACTTCTAGAAAACCCAGTTCTGTCAATGGCGCTACAGCAAATGTGACCTCCCTGCCTCTGTGTGCTTCTTGATAAAAGTAAAATATCCAGATGAAAGAAAACAGAAAGAACTCCTTAAGCAGAGAATTCAACTAAAAATGGTGAGAAGATAAAGGTGCAAGGAAATTCCCTTTCTTTGGTATTAAGGCTCCTAAAATGAGGTCAATGTTCATTTTATTCTAATTGCTAAGAGTGTGGGATTTTTTCACCAATATCTTTAGTTGTTTCAAATATAATCTCAGTCCTGGTTTAAGGACAGAATACTGCCTCAGTAAGCAGTTTTACTCTCAGAGTGACTTGTAACTGCAAATGAATGTTCATTGTCCAAGTCAAAGTTAAGTGCTAGAGACAAGCCAGCAGAAAAAACCTTCTAAAGGAATAACACAACTGTGAAAAACATATTTTTGTTCAGAGGACAGACTGTCTCCATAAGAGTTCTCACACAGGCAAGACTCCATACCTCCCCACCTTCTTTGGGTCCCTGGGGATGAGAGGAGGCAATGAGGCCCCTGACCTTACAGTGCAGAAGAAGTGGAAGAGTAAGGACCAGGGACTGCAGAACAGCCCTAAAGGGAAGCTGAGGAAGAAGGTGATGGCAAAGGCTGTAGAGAGGAGCAACTCTTGTTGCAGTAAAACTGCTCCTCACTTCACCACCCCTTCTATCCCCTCCCCACACAGGCAGGAAGGCCCACACAAGCCAAAACAGACGACCATCACCTCATCCCCAGGCAGACTTGACAGGCATCTACAGGCTGATGAGTTAGACAGTGGCCTATTCTTCCAAGGCCCAGAGCTGGCTCTGGTGCTTGCCTCTTGGAAAGCAAGTACAGACACCTGAGTATTAGCAATTAAAATGATGCAATACATGACACGTATCCGTCAGAAATAACCCAGCAATTGAGTGCTGGCACCCGTACTGCAGATAAGGCAGTGCTGATAATACTTGAACTTGTGTCTCTCACTGAGCTGTTTGCCACAATGCTTATTTTGTTCTCTGCTCTTAAATCTGTATGCTCGCTTAGTCTCACTCCCTGATTGCAGGATAAGACTCCTATTTGCCAAATCCAGAAATGATGCAGCTTGTGGTTGGAGATGCATTTTGCTGGTTATTTTTTTCATTGGTCTTGGAAGTTATGCAATAACATTAAAAACTGAGCTATCACAAGGTAGACTAGAGGAACAGAAACAGCCTGGATAATCCCCTTCATAAGTTGTTTTAACAGCTTATGTCTGGCACAAAGAATAGTCACATATTTAAACACCACTCAAGGTTCCGACAGAAGGCAAGAAGTTGAGTGGAGCTCTTGCCGTATCTGCAGTGTGAGGTGCTGATGGAGACCAGAGGTCGAGCAAGTCCAGCACCTGGCGGAACAGGAGAGCCAGGGGCTCTGCAGGCAGAGCTGTGCTGTGTGACGTGGGGTAGGCAGCTCTTCCTCGCAATACCAGGTGTGTCTGCACAGCACAAGGCGGAGCCAAGCAGAGAAACATGATTCAATCTCTGCACAACTCATTCACAGCTATCTTAGATCTTAAAACCAACAGTCATGTTAACATGGTGCTCCTGCCCGGGCATGGCTAATCTGTCTTACTGAATATTGTGCAACAGAGCTGTTCCGCTCCGTTTTGTTCCACAGAAACAAGTCATATGGACAGATCTTCTTGTTCCCTTATTATGCCTTTTCTCTTTAGGTCTGAAGTACCTTCAGAGAAGTCCACTGGACTGTTTAAGTGTGCCAGGTCCCAGCCTCAGGATAGTCAGATGAAAGAGGCTACATTGAGGATGGATCAAGTTACATGACCGAGAAATTAAAAACAAACAAAAAAAAAGGTGAAAATTATGCAATTGTAAAAAAGCATGAAAAATCTCAGATCTGCACCTGAATGGACAATTGTGCCTCAGAGAACAGGTGGCAGTAGATGTTTCTATGTGCTATATAACAAGTGCCTGATTTCTGCTAGAGTAATCCCCATAAAAATAGATAGAAGTTCCCTCAGTTCATATTTACTGGTGTTCCCACTTCAAATAAAACACCCACGCCAGGTATTTTTGGAAACAAGTTTTCTGTATGTATTTGGTGTCCTACTAGTACTCCACACTTTGAAATCTTGCCAATACCTCCCAGTCAAACACAGCTACAGGTCTTGCCCAGAAAAATTTTCCTCATGCACATAAGGGTTACTCGTGCTCAGCAGTCACGTGGATTGGAATGACATATGTATGTGAGTTAAGGTTTGCAAGAAAGGCTCTTAAATGTGGTGACAGAGCAGTCACTATTTTCATACCTAATTAAATTTATTTGGAAAGGTATGTTTATAGTTAGGATTAGACTATTAATACAACAGATTGGCAATGGAAGCATATCCTTTTATTATCAAAGAGCTTTTGGATAGGATTTAATAACTGCAGAAATTCTTTACTTTCATATATCACATGCTGTCAGGGTGGTTTTTGCTTTTTCTTTGCCTAGGTCAACCAACTACATACCATGCCTCTAGCAAGAAGTAGCCATTGAACTGATCACTCCTTAAATTCCAATTCCTAGTCACACTTAATAACTGTCTATCCCCAAATCCCTGCGAGGGACAGGAGAGTATCACAGTGATACAGAGCTCGTATCAATTTCTATGACACTGACTTGGGTACTGCTGGCATTAGAAACACTCCACTTTCAGATGGTGAGCCTACAAGCCCAGAGTACAGTTCAGGGAATTTAAGAATTATTAAGGGAAAACTAGGGAACTGGGACTCTGCTTTTTATTCAAGCAGTTGTTTGTTTGTTTGTTTGTTTGTAGTTTTTTTTTATCTGACTTCCAACACAAGTATCTGGTATTTTTAAATATGCGGATAAGAAGAAATTGAGAAAGGAGCATTATTGCTAGAGGGACTCAATACTTACGCTTCAGGTGTTTCCTCAAATTCTGCAGCATAGATTTTGATTAATCTAGTCACATGCATGCACAACTTGGGTTTGGCTCTTTTAGCTCAGAAGTAAATCTAACACTACACAGCTTGCAAGCATCTTATCAAGACAGCTTATTGGGAAAACTGAGTGATCCTTCCATAGTCCTGAACAATGGACAATACACTTTGGTCAGGAGAAAGTGGTGGCTTTGAACTGAATTTTCTCCCTACTGGTTTATAAAGAAATCGTATGTCCATTATGAAAAAATATCTATCAATCGAAGTAGAAACTCCTGAATATCTTCTTCTAACATCGTAACAGTGACTTTACTACAAAAAGGAACAGTGAGTCAAGTGTGTCCAGGGAGCACTGGACTGTCTTCAAACAAGTTTGTTGGCAGCCTAAAGGCTCCTGAACATTATGATGTTAATACAGCTGTATTAGCTCGTTCACGTTAATAAACACATGTGTGGGAAGGTTCAACTCTCTGCATGGCAAAGTAGTTCTGCCTCTTTGGTTTCCAATGGGACATTGTTTTAGCTCAGTCCTTAAAGGAGATCAAAGTTGGTGAAAGCCTCTGAGTAGGCGTTGAGTGCCTGCTGCTGGGCTGTGCTTCCAGCTGCTCTCGCAGAGAAAAGGCATCTTGCAAAGAATTGACACCGTATTTCATCGATGTCATTCATAATCCTTTTTAACAGATTAAAATTATGGGCTGTCTGGTTCTCAAACAGCATCATCCAATTTGCATGGTCCAGGTCCTCTTCTGCAATGAATGATGGGCTCAGTAAGTGATATTTACCAGTCCGTCATGCCACTGCACTGCAGCTAATACGCACTGAACCTTCAGAAAGGCGGTGTGGAATTAATTCTCTGAAGCAATCAACATTCATTTGACTCTTTTCCTGTATTTCCTCTGCATCTACAACTCCAGTGATTTCACATCAGGAGAAATAGGCAAAGCCTTGAGCACTCTCAGCAAACATCAAAACATGAACTGCTAGAAATCTATAGGGAGACTGCCAAAGGCACCAAACGCCAGCCAGGAATTTAACTTTCACTGATGATCCATGATCCAGAAGTCAATGAGTATAAGATAACTTTGCTGGCATTTTTATTTTTGAAAATATCCCTCTATAGCCCCTTACATGTGTCTACAATTTTGCATTGTAAAACCAAATGTCATTCTAAAGTATACAGCCATATAGAAGCACACATACACACAAACTCACAACACAGATCAAATGCCTGTTTTGTCTTCCAGGAGTCTAAAGGGCCTTCAACTACTGAAATTAACCTTTGTCCTTCAGTGTGCTCAAGCATCTAGTTTTACAGCATTCCACAGCATCTAAGACAACACTACTATTGAGGTTCCTTAACATATTGAGGTTTTAGAAAGACCACTTGGGAATCCGCATCACAACCATTCCTCTCGACAACACAAGTGTATCAGAAACACTTGCAATACATAACTAAGAAACTATCACAACTCCTCTATGTTGACACCTGCCTGAAGGATCTGTGGACCCTATATTGCACTGAAAGTGTTCTTTATATAGATAAATGTGTCCAAGTTCTGCTTGTTTGTACTCACACAGGTAATATATGCACTGTACTCCCACACAGAGACTTTCTTGTGAAACCAAAACATTATGAACATAACTGCCATTTCACTGTCAGTGGAGCCAGTTGCTTCCCTGGGATATGCAATATGCCAAATCTAGTCCAAGGCATTGCCTGCAGTTGCCCTGAGCACCAGGCTTGTGCCCTGAGTACCTGCAGTACAGCCCCAATGCCACCTAAGCTCTGGAGGTTACAAGGTGGTTGCCATCCTGTCCGCAGGTAATTCCCCAAGCAGGTGGAAGGGGAGACAGTCAGTGAGCTCCCCTGTGCCATACATTTCCCACAAAAGGGAACTTTTTAAGCAATCTGTTAGAAATAATCAGTGCTTCATTTACATCATTTCAGAACAGCTGAGCCTGGGAGCGCCAGCTCCCCAGCTCCAAGACTCCTGGCTCAGCAATGTCACCAAGTGCTCCTGGGCTCCCCCTGCCCCATCAGCCCAAATGAACCGACAAGGAGGAGCTCAAAGCCCTGGGAACCATAAGAGAGCAAAAAGTCACAGAACTTAGGAATCACGGCTCCTACACTTCCAGTTGTGTGGCGCGGTGCCCAGAAGCCCTCAAAGCACCCATGGTATATGCCAGATCTTCAGGGATCTCCAGGGGCATCCAGCATGTCAAAGCTATCCTAGAGCCACAGACCTCACAGCTCGCCAGGAGCCATGAAATCAGCCGTGAAGCTTGTCAGAACCCATCCTGTGTCTTTGCAGAAAGTCACTAAAAATTATGTTTTTGCAAAGTATTATGGTATCAGTGAATCTGCCTTTTCTGATGGAAAACTGTTTTGTCATGAAGTTCCCAGCTAGCTCCAGTCTGTCCCTTAGGCAGGTTAAAAATCAGTGAAGCTGCTACACTAATATCCAAAGTTCTTGTATAGAATTATTTAGAGAATTAACTTAAACTTGTGCAAAAAAAAAAAAAAAAATCAAACTTCCATTGAAACATTCAGAAGACACAACTGCCTGTAAACAAGGTGCTAGACTGGACCTGCATTTCCTTATCCATGATCACATTTGTGTTTTATCTGCAGCCCCTCTGTGCTCCAATATTTTCCTTTTCTTTGTCCCAACTACAAGCTCTCTGAGGCAGGGCCCTTTTCCTGACAAGCAGCTTATGAAATCATGTAAGCAAGAAGTTCATAACAGTAGCAACCCTGGCATTTTCTGTTTCAGAGGAACGACTTCAGCAATATGTTTCCAGAGTGACTTTGTCCTTCAGTACCACACAGTCGCAAGAGCATAATACTGCCTATAAATTTAAGAGTGTTTTGCACAGAAAAGACTCTCTTCTAAGGTTCACACAGAAAATTCTCTTATGTAAGGTTCTGGGCTCTTTTAAAGTACACTTGGAACACAGTCAAGTGTATAAAACAAATTTCACCAATAAAATATTTCTCCCTAAAATAAGGTGTTGCTTATTAAACATGAAATGGATGATTTCTTGTTCTCACCACTGTATTGTCACTGACTAGATTTTGCATCTTTTCAAAAAATGACACAGACATTGAATCAACATCAGGTAGGAAAACTCCCCCTTAAAATGTTTGAGTAGGGAAGGACATTATCCTTTTGTTCCAATGAAAATCTTATAAAAGGTCTAAGCAATATTTTCTAAGCCCTGATTTTTCCATACAAAAAACACCTAATGCATTAAGCAATATCAGAGGGCATTACTGCAAAGCTTACCTCGCAAGCCCAAGCTACATAAACTAGCTGTAAAGCTTTTTATTTGTCTAAAGAGATAATTAAGCTGGATCAAGTATACTCAGGTGTTACAACTCAAAGGAGTTGAGCAATTACACCTTTGAGAAAATAAGAGCTGCACTAATCAGTATCACTTTTGTCTCAAGTGATCCAACATGCAGTACCTACTGCAGCAATAATTAATTTGGCCCATGTTTTTAGAATGCTTAGAATTTTTAGAATGCTTTACCTAAACTGCACACAACAAATATTTGCCATGAACTCAAGTCCATGTATAGAATTACTGATCTTTTTTTTTTTTATGCAGCTTATTCATGCACATTACCTGCAATTTGACTTCTGTTTCCAACTTTCTTCTGAATTGAACTGGAATAGCACCATTTGTTATACTAAAATATTCATAGTTCAAAAAGTTAGATTAGTTAGTATTTTATAGTCTCAGTCACCTCCTTCAATTACCTCGTGGTCAGGTAGACTAAGCTAGTAAAAGCAGACAGAGTTTGAAACATACTGCAGAGTCTGAGCTAAAATCCACTGAAAAGAGTTGCAGAAAATTCAGTAGACTCTCAGAATTTCAGGTGTGGACTCAGTAAGTGACCTAGCAGAGATAGTAATCATGGCATCATAGCTTGCTGTGCTTTTTAAATTTCACATGAGCAGTTGGATAGTTTCATGAGGTTTATTTTGATAAAAATCTTTTTCAATCCATTGGGACACAAAAGAGAACAGGGAATCTAACTGGCTCTGGCAGAACAGTATCCCAACAGGTTCAGATACTCCATGGCCTGAATTTAGCTGAAGTCTCCAGCAAGACCTGAATAGCCACATTCTTGACACCATCTGACAGAAACTTCTAGCTTGGCATACACCTGCAAGTGTTGTTCCTTGTTCTGCAGTTCAGAATAGGCTCTATATTATGTACTATTAAGAACTGACAGCACACTAGCCAGATGTTCATTAAGTTGCATGCACAGTGACTTTACCACAGGCAGCAAAAGCTGGTTCAGAGTTCATCCTGAATGACTGGCAATTGGCATCTGCAGAAAGCTGCCATCTTTATATTTTTGTTTTCCAAACTGATAATGAATTTTGTTTCTACTTTATATCTCAACCCCTGATTTGAATATATTTGAAAGGAGAGGAATACCCATATATTACACACAGTGCTATTACAGTACCTATATATTTAAGAACTAACTAGTTCCTGTTCTTATGGCCTTGGTATTGAAAGTCTCATGCCTTTAACCACGGTTAAACAGCTGACAAGCTGCCATCACTGCCTATTGTACAGCCCGACATTCCCACACTTGTAGTTTGTGTCTGCCTCTTGTCACATCCTCACTTGAGCTTGTACACCACCTGACACTGGGGGCTGTAGTCAACAACAAGGGCTCTTGGATACTGCTAGACTACAAAAAAAATTAAATGTACAATATCAGGTTGATGCACAAGCTTCTTTATGCAGAAAATGATTTGTAGCTTGTTGCTAATTTAATTTTAAACTGGTTGGTAAAATTTTTGTCAAATGCAAAATCTTCTTAGTAATCAGCTCAATGAAACACTGAGTTGGTTACACATTAGAAACTTCAGAATCCTATGTGGTATGAAACAAATACTTTTATGGCTACATATAAGTGGACCCTTCAAGCTTAGCCATAATAAGAAACCTTGCCTCATTCTGAGCTACATCAAAACAATACTTGTAAAGAACATAAGAATCATAGTCATTGTGTAAGTAAACACTTCACTGCTTCAAAATCATACTTTTCAAATACTTAAACTGACCAAGTATTCCAAGGAGTAAGACAAAACATGCAGCTACAATGTTATAGGAAAAATAAATAAAATTCTAATCATTGCAGATAAAGTCAAGAAAAAATGCTGTGGTACTGCTTAGTGAAAGGAAAAGATTATACTGTGTTAGAAGAATTAGACTTCTTAATGATTCTAAAATCTATACAGCAGCATAGGTCACTCAGAGCTTTCCACTGAATTTAGTGAATGAAAAATTTGATCCTGCATTTAATTTGATTTAAAGCTCTGGAACTAAAGCATTTTTGTGCGCAACTATTTCCAACCTTTCCTTTCGATCAGTTTTCAGCACTTGTTACAACACTACCTACTTCACAATTGCAATTTAGTCACTGACTTGTAAAAAGAAGATATTTAATTAAAAATGCCAATATTAAAAGAGTACGAGAATGGTCCATTGAAAGTTAGATTATATGGGTCATTGCTGCCATTACAGACACTTTCCTGTTGTTAAACAGGTTACATGGAGCAACTTCGTGCCTATACATGAAAAACCCTAATCAGCCACTTCTACTGATCAATGAAATAGGAGCAGATGTTTTGAAAGCAGCAGAAAATACAAAGGTACACATGGAAATTAAGTTATCTTAGTCCACTGAGATGTACTTCTGCAGTGTATGGGTTTGTTTTCTGAGAATTTGACAGCTGTCGTACTGGCCAATACACATTCAGTGCTGCAGTGTCCTGGACCTGTTTTCCTGAGTGAGAATTTGACAGCTGTACAATTACTTCTAGTGCAGAACAAGAAAACACACCTATTATTGCCTTCATCTTGCTTTATGAAATTCAGTTTCAGTACAATGCAACATAGTTGCTATTCTTCCACATCAGCTGCTTTCTGGAACTGAAATTTGGCAATGAAAACACAGAAGATAGGCCTTAGGTTAGCATATACTGATAGTCATCTGAAAGACTTGTTTTTTTCCATTCAGACAGAATGAGCTCAACATGAGCTGCTTTTCTAGAAGTGAGGCTGATGTGACGACAGTCCAGTGGATTTCTCAGTGATCTTAACATTCTAATCAATTTTCTGATTCCCAGCTCTTTAGTGGTAATGACCCTTCAGAGGCTATTTGACCAAGAAATGTCTCTTTCCTATTCCTCATGAGTTGCTCTGCACCAGTTCTTGGAACAACAGTCAAAACATCAAGTATCTCTCTCAATCTCCATCTCCTTCCATCCATTCTCCTCCGTTTTCTTAATTCTCAAAAAAAAAAAAAAAAAAAAAGGAAAGAGAAGTTCTGTGTATTATTTTATTATTAGTTTTCTGTCCTCTGCAGTGACTACTCTCTCCCTCCCTGCCATGTCGTTGGAGCCTTTCTCTCATTCCAACTCAAGAGGAGCTGCATGTTGCAACTGGTGAAACTCTGGTGTGGTTAAATGCTGTGCCAAAGACTCTGGAGAGAAGAATAGATGCTGAGACTGGCAGGAAGAGGGAAGCTGGATGATGTTCAAGAAGCTGACTACCGTTTTGTTCAGAACAGAGAATAATTGATTACAGAGCTATGTGGCTTTTCCCAGGTCCAAGCTGCTCCACACACATACAAAAAAAGAATTGGATATTTGCGCAGTATTTCTAATCCACAGGTCTCAGAACGAATGCCACTGCTCCTTCACTTAGGAGAAGTCCCAGGTCACAGAAAGGTTAGATTACTTTCCCACAGAGTAAGAAAAGGGCAGAGTCCTGGCTAAAATCTTATGGTTCCCACTGTTGCAGTGGCCCCACAAGGTCCCTTCAAGTCTCCTCTGCTCATGACAGCTCAGAACAAAAATCTCTGTAACATAACCACAGTAGCACAAAGCTCCAGCACAAGCTGAGTGTCTCAGCCATCACCCTGCATCTCAGAGGGACTGGCAGCCCTTTCTGACGGGCAGCCTGTAACTAAGCCCTGAAATGCATGAGCCAGCTCAGACACCGGCAGCACCAGGCAGCAGGGAAGAAGGCAAAGCCAGCCAAGCTCCTCACAGCACGACTCGGCACCTCGGCTGGGCTGCACCTCGTTAGTCTGAAATCTCCAGGGAACACACACCTGAGCACTGCACTGCTGAGGTGACCCTGCTACCCACATGACCATCAACAAATTTCAGGCCCATCCTTGTGGACACACTGCCTTTAATATGGAAGTTTCCTACATTTCCTTCGGGAAAAGATAAGAAACTGCAACAAACAAACAGATTTCCCAAGTCACCAGGGTGACTCTTCTCTAAAGGATTATTCAGGAACTGTGACCAATTTACTGCCTGTTTCTATCTGTCTTAAATTGTGCATGATTACTTTATTCCATTTTGCTGACATTTGTGTTTTGTTTAAGGGTCTCTTTGTGCAATCTTTTGTGTCTGCTTTAAATAAACACTCTTCCTGTGCTTGTTGCAGCATGCTCGGGTTCAGCAAGATGTCTATCACTAAATAACCAAATGAAAAGTTTAATCATCCAAAAGCTAGCTTTCAACCTGCAGTTAAGAAAACAGAAAAGCTAAGGGTGTTCCATATGCATTTTTCTATTTCTTCTAGAAATTTTGCTAGTCCAAGCAAGTTTGATGTTGTGTATTTAGTCCTGTAAGTATCAGTTTAGCACATGGAAACAGACAAAATTTATTCGTACTTTGCAGTCAGAATCAGTCCAATAAAAAAAAAATTATTCATTGTAGTCCTTAAAAAAAACAGTTGTTTTTTGTTACTAGATACTGAGAATGTATGAAAAAAAAAGATACACTAATGGCTTGTTGAGCACATCGACTGCAGAAAATTGGGTAAGCATATCTGAGTAAAACAAGATGTGGAAACAACAAAAAAAATACAAGTCATGCCAAGGTGTCGTTTTTACAAAGTGACTTTTTTAGGAAAAAAAAAAAAAACAACAAAACAGAGAGACAAGTTAATGTCCCAATATGGGACAATAAAGCTATGTTAAAAACACTTGCCATTAACAGCCATCTGGTCTCTCCAATTTGGGGGTAATTTTTATGTGCAGCTGACAGCTTTGCATCATCTTTCCTCATTCATGAAGGATTGTCTCTGCCTCCAGTGTACAAAGCTTCTGAGAAGCTGGATCTGTCCATTACGTTGTGGGTCTCAATTAGCTTGTGCTTCTAATAAACACGTAGCATTCTGCATTAGATTTCCAAACAGAAATCAAACCTAAAAGTTGAAAAAAACCCACATATATGCTAATAATATTCCAGTTCTCTCTAATAACATTCTGCTTGTGTCACCATTGCTTGCAAAAATCAAGAGACAAAGTGTGCTCACTGCCCTTGACATACTGTGATGGTAAGAAAAATCAAGACTGTTTTCTCACTGTTCTCTGAGTACAAGGGTAAATCTCTGCGTAAGCCTATCTTTCTTGATCAGAATGTCTCTGGTGTCCTTCCATCTTTTCCTCCGGTTTGAACTTGTCTCTTCAGAATATTTAGTAAATACAATTCATGTTCACACCTAAAGGAAAGCTACCTTCTTTTGTTTTGTTATGTGTTAGAAGTCTTAAAATACACATGCACAACAAATGGCAGGGTCACACTTCCCTCATTTGCAATCCTTGCAAAGAACACTTATGCAAGAAAAGTACAGAGAAAACTAAAATTCTATTAACATTCAAATCATACTCTACCATTTCCATTCCTCAGATCTGATATAATTTAAATATACATTAGGAATGAGACCAGAAAAAAAGAAACTGGAGCAGCTAAAGTGCTTTGTCTGTTGCCTTGTAGTGCTTCCTTTGATACACAAGAGATGGTGGTCTGATTCTTCCACCAAACCCAAATCAACCCCATAACTGCATCCCACCGACCAAACACCCTGTAAACACTGGGCACATGTACAGAGTATCTAACCCTAGACTACACAAATCAGTCAAAACCTCTGAACAGTCACAAGTTGTTGATGGGGCACACTCATCTTAATCCTATTTCATGTTTCAAACATCCCAAAGTTAAGGGGTTTCCAGTCACTTGAACAAAAAAAAAAAAAAAAAAAAAAAAAAAAAAAAAGGAGGATAATTTTCACAGGTATCATTCAGGGTCAAGTCACAAACATCTTCAGCTGAACTGAATTTTCTTCAGATTGCAGCAACCTACAGAAGGTATCCACATTATCATGCTGGTTTTGTTTCATGCCCTCAACTTCATTACACTTGGGTCAGATCCAAACCCAGAAGTATAACAATGGAAAGACATGCAATTTTGACTTGGATTTGTTCCAGGTCAGCACCAGGATCTAGTATTTTTCTTCTGTGTCATACCTGAACCTTGGTGCAGATGACCTAAGAGGAGGTTTTGGGAGATAATTCCCCATGCAAACTGGGAGCCTGGTGTTCAACAACAGTGAAGCAGACAGAGCATTACTGCCTGTCACATCACTGAAGATATATAGCTTAACTACAGCACACACCTTGGACCTGAACCTTTCTTCAGGTTGCTTTTTGTTTCGCTGTAAAACAGCCATTCCTGTGGTACAATCCGTCACACATCTCACCTCTGAACTGCACTGCAAAAGTATTGCAAATGCTGAGTCGTGACAACACCACTCCATAAGGTCCCTTCTGTGAATATTTTACCCTCCTGCCTCTACATTCTGCTTATAAGAATCAGCCTTACCAATATTCAATCATTTCAGGTAAGCCTTTATTCCCTTACCCCTTTGCTAAGGGTTCAGCAGCAGCTGGTTTCATAGGCTGAGATTATCATCAGATAATCACATTCTGCCTCTCAGCATGACATTCTGCAGCTCCCAAGTGCTCCTAAACCACATCCATCATTTACTATCCATGCTGGATTTCCATAGCCCCTGCACTGTACATGATCACAAGATCCGCAGCCCCCCTGCAGTCGCTCTGATGTGTTTTTCTTATGTGGCTGAGTCACATGTGAATTCCAGCTAATGGGAATGAACACCATTACAGTAACTGCTCCGTGCTCTCACTGCCATTTTTTGTTTAAGAATTACAGGTGTTTCCAGCCCTGGTGCTTTTCCCCACCTGATCACCAGTATGACACTGGCCTCTGTTGGGCTGATCCCACAGTCAGTGCTCACCTCCTCACTCATGGGCTGAATGCCAGTTGTCTGCATCTCATCTCTGTAGTCTTGTGCTTGGGGTATCTGCCACAGCTCCTAAACCTGTCCTGTATTTCCTAAATGTTATAGCTCACTTCCTATAGATTTTTTTTTTCCTTTGAAGCATTTTGATCCAGAACAAAAGGAAATTTGTGCTTCGCATGTCTATAGGCACAGAATAAATAAAAATCATGCATGTGTTTCACATTATACTGCTATGAACACTTATTTAGTCATCCATTCTAGCAATCCATATACCTTACTTCCTAAGGTCTCTTATTAACTATCCACTAGCACTGAACAACTCACTACTTTTCACTGATGAAAATTATGTATTGTGTTTTAGTGTATCATTCAGTTCCTGTCTCCCACTCAAATCAGAAACATCAGAAACTATTTTTTACCAGATTTGCAGCACATGGAAAATTTCGAATGTCTTTGCAAAGCCCGAGATGAGGAGTACAGCTGGTACAGGCAAACCATTTAGAATTTGAAAAAAGCTTATCAGCTAGGCTATGATTCTGCAGACTAAAACAGATCTAAAGTCCATTGAACCCAGACAGAGTACCCTCTGCAGTTTCAGATAACGAATCCTATTTGTCCCTTTTCTAGATAAAATTATAGGTCTATGAATGGCTGAATTGGGTTAAAAAACTAACCTCAACCCACATCTTCCCCAGAATTAATCTCAGAGTTTACATGTCTATTTTTCCTGAGATTTTCTTACTGTTCTCATCAGCTTCTTCCTGTGGGGCCTGCAAACACACTCCAGGAAAGAAGCTTGCCAGGATATAAGAGAAATCTCACGAGAAATTCTGTTGTTGGTTCATTTCCAGGAAAATTCTGCAGACTCAAGACATACAAGTAAATTTCTTCAAACTGGGGAGACAATACCTGTGGTATCTCCAACAGCAACAGTGATCACTTCCTGTAAGTTGCTCTTAATAGTCTCATTTCTCAGATCCTGCTTGGACGTGAAAACATCATTTCCAGGCCAAGTAGCACAGTCATATGCAAGACTTAATCTAAAATACTGAATTTGTTTGAGTTTTACAGAGGGCTGCAGATATCTTGCTTGGAATTTAAAGAAAATTAGAGGATGAAAAGCCTTTACTCTTCCTCCTTCCCTATTTTCTTGGGCTTGACCCAGGTGTTTGTGGGTGTAACAGGAATGGGTTGTTCTGCTTGGGCCCAAGTCTGTGGTTCCATAAACATTTCTTTAGCAACACGATTAACCTAATTAGCTGCTGTGCTAGGAGTAAGGCAGATCTCCTGAGAATGTGTATGGGATAAACAAGGGTCTCAGAAGAACCACCACACTGAACAGGGAGCAATTCAGCATACTCAATGAGAAACTGCAGTACTAGCAAAGAGGAAAATGGAGAGGACAGGGGGGTACCTGAAATCCAGGAGAGATTTCCTCAGGACAGAAACCAAAGTAAGATATCTCTGTCTGATTGTGGTCCACAACTCAGAATGCTCTTGCAACACCAGAATGTCGTCTTTCATCTTGACAAGACCTACCTAAAAAGAAAAAAATACCACCAACATTGAGATGGGTCATTACAGAAAATCTCCAAGTAGTAACCACAACTCAAGTTTCCCTAATCCTAATACCAAGACACAATCTGTCCTCACATGCTCTGTTACTTTGCCTAACAAATTATACCATACACAGACACCTTTTTCTGGACTTAGCTGCCTCATGGGAGAGGTTACTGGTTGCAGCTGCAGTATCACCACCTTGGTTCAGCTTACATTGCAGGTGATAGCCAAGACCAATTAGAAAACAGTCCCACAACCAGCTCTCTTAGCTTGATCAAGAGCTCTGCTGTGTTCCCTAGCACACAGGCGGTGTGCTCAGCAGAGAGCCCAGCACTCCCACTGCACACTGTGTGTGCTACAAACATCAGCCAAAGTAGGTTCCTCAGGGAAGACAGATGGAGGAATTCCACCATCTCCTCCTGATCATGTTTGGAAAAGTCCTGGTCAATGGACTGCTCTGATTTGAAGCTTTCTAGATAGTTACAGTGCATTTCAAATACTCTTTTTTAATTATTATTATTCAAGGATTTTCATTTCTGAGACAGGTACTAATCTTTCAGAACACACTCCTTGGACACACACTCCCCCTCCCTTCAGTACAACATTAGGCAAACAAACTCAATTTTTTCTATCTATTTACCTTTTTCCTTACCTTTAGTGACTTTTACCCAGTTTCTAGCCCTAAGAGTAATCCATTTTACTTTCAGTGGTTGTAAGAAAGCATACCCATAGTAGAATTAGCTCCCAGTAAGATTAACATCTGACCTAATGCCAACTGAAGACACGAGATCCTCCTGTTTCAGTGGAGTGGGGAACCAAGCAGAGAGCAAAGCACTCTGCACCTATTTTTTGACTAAATCCTAGCAGTTTGAAATGCACATAGTTCACTTCAGAGATTAATTTTATACTGAATTATAGAAAGATAAATTGTTGACACAATCAAAGAAAGGCAACATATCCAGATCAACCAAATCACACAAAAGTTCTGATTTATGAACTATAAACTAATGTAGCCAAAGAGTTTCCTGATTAAAGAAAAAAATGCCACCCTTTTACAGTCTCTTTTAACTTCTTCAAAATGACTTTTTGTTGGTTTATAGTGAGGTAACTGTTGAGTTCATCAGGTCACAGAACCACACGAAGTTGCCGATCTAACCCTAAGTTCTGCAGCCCACAGTCACAAAGATGTCATTTCTGCAACTGAAAGCAGCTTGTGTGCAATTCCCAGGGAGGAATCCATCACAGCTTCGCAGGACCCCCGCTCTCGGGTGTCTGTTTGTAACCTGCATCTTTGCAGTGTAGCAACCACATTTCAACAATAAAACTTGTAGAGGTAATTTGATTTTAGTCTGCCAGCCAGCACTTCATTGCTAATACTTACGATGCCGTACCTATTTGTCTGAGAACATTAGCACTGAGATAATTAACTCTTCTGCTGGGTGTCTGGTTTATGCTCTTCACTGAAAACACACTGCTCCCAAAGAGACATGCCCTGCATATAAGCAAATCTAATCCCTAAATCTCTTACGTGGTCAGTAAATTAAAATCTAGGTTTGTAGCAGTTAAATGAATTCCCTTTTCCTGCTTTTTTTTCTCCCTTTTTTTGGCACTTTCTAGCAGAACAGTTCACATACAATCACTCAATGGCTGGAAAGTGGGCTTGGCAGAGGGAGCTGAGGCTCAGCATGGCTCCAGTCAAGACAAATGGCTGAATTATTGTGACGTTAGTAAACAGGTAATTAGTTTTGCATGTCATTGTTCACCACCTCAAGCTCATTACCAAAGTCTTACAACACTCTCTTTAAAAATTCAGATCTGTTTGACCTGCTACCAGCTATAGTGCATTTCAAGCACTCATGGATAAAGTGCAATCTTGTCAAACTGAAGACACCTGCTCCCAGCAGGAACACTACTTATGAACTGCCAAGTCTTTTGTTACAGTACCTTGAGAAGCAATGATCTTTCCATCTGGAATAACCAGCACCAACTTGGCTGCGACCACTCTAAAGCAATCTTTGAATATTTATTACCATGTGAAGTACATACAGCTATAAAAGCAGGATGTACACAAATACAAAAAAGGAGAAGACTACTCATGATAAATTTTGCTATTTGCCACACAAGAGTTTGAAATTCATTTTCTTTGGAAACTGGCTCCTAGTAAAAACTCTCAATTCTTTTTTCCCTACCACCACATCTGTCAGGGTGAAGCCCACCCCTGTATATATAACTTATTTCACAGCTGACACATATAATTCAACATATCTCCCCTTTCTGTCACTCTTGTGCCCAACAACTGTTGCTGATCTCAGGGTAGATAATTCATGCTATGAATTAATCAAGCTCTGTCCTTGTCTCTCCCCCGAAGCCCCCACTGCAGCCCAGGGCCATACCCAGCATGACACACGGCTCCACTCTGCCAGTGCTGTTAAAAGCTGCTCCTGCTCCCTTCCTCACAAGCTTTGCAGAGGAGTGTATACTGAACTATTTCTCTTTGCTTAGGTTTTTGTTTGATCTAATTTCTTCAGCTATTCATTCTCCTGGATAGTGGACTATGTTCTTCAGTTTACTTCTGATTTACAGCCATGTTTAATCCGTTTTGATCCAAGAAGAGCACTAGCACTGGATAATTCTTCCCTTGTCGTCTTTATTTTGTGAGGGTACCAGTGGTAATTTAAGCTAATTACATTTTAGCACTGTGGTCATTAAAACTCCAGTAAAAGCACAATATGGGACTTGGGTGAAAGTATCCCAGAATTTAGGTTTATTTCTAGCATTTTATTTGCTTCAGCGCCTTCCACAAGGGCAATGAGAAGTCTGATCGGGAGCTCAATGCTCCTCAGACTTCCAAAAGCAGTTTAATTCAACAACACATTCCTTGCTATCTTCTTGCCCTTAAGAGACCTCAATGAGCAAAGTCCATTCTGCAGCACTTAATCATATATATGCAAAAGTTGCACTTAGAATTTGGAGCCCACTGTGAGCCTATTTTTCTTGAACTGTTATTTTAAAATGCGCTTTAAATCAATTTTGCAGTAAACATGGGATATGTTTCAATAACAACCATTTTTCTCCTGATTAGTAAATTACTGTTGTTTCCAATGTTTCATTCTAACTACTACTTGCTCAGATTCACAGGAAAACAGAGCACTTAGTCAAGACAAACTTCCCTTTATTTCCATCTCAGCAGAGCAAGGTCTAGATTACTTTCGGAAAAACAGTTCTGAGCTGACAAAGTGAAAAATGTTGCATAACAGCAAACTTATAACATGGTAAGAAAGTTTTAATAGAAGGATTACCACTTGCTGTTGTAACTAGTTTAAAAGTCCTTTAAGACTCTCTGCTAAGAACAGACGATTATATTTGCAGTATTTATGTAATTTCTATTGGCTGGCTGTGTAATAATTTATGAAAGTTGTGACAGCACAGTGCTTTAATACAGATTAAACTATATTGAGAGAGGAAAATACAGCAAAATGCCAGTGTGCTGCACAGAATACCAATCCCAGGATCATCTAGAATTTTAAAACAATTCAGTTTGAAAAATACAAATTGTCTTTTCCCAACCATTGAACAATCTCTCTCAAGCACATGTTTTTCTGTGTGGGTATGCATTACACCTATCTCTTTGCATGATGTTATCTGTATGTCAGACCCCCATTGCACAGGCTTAGGAAGACATGAGCAAGTCATTCATATCATCTTTATCCAGGGACATCATATATCCTTAATGTTATATCATTGTGCATTCAGCATCAGCCATGTGTCTTAAAACTGTTATCACTGCTACTTGTACACATTTCTACTTGTAAAGCTGGGCAATCATAATGCAAGTCTTGGGGGAAGATGAAGGTTTTAACTTTCTAGTTCATGGCAGAACTGTCCAAAACAATTTCAAACAGTTCATAAAAAATGACTGTGATTGTATCAGGGGACTGCAGTGTGAAAAAAAAGTGAGGTCTGTCCTATAGGATAGGTAGAGCACATTTCTTTTCAATGACACTCCCATCTACAAGCCTGATAGATACTGGCAATAGGTTTCTCATTGAAGATTGGTATTTAAGACAGTAATTGGATAAGTTAGGTTTTACTTTGGTTTGAGGCTGGTCAAGAATTTCCGCATCCAGAAAATCAGCTAGCAGATCTAATAAGAAGTAAATCATAAATGCAACTAATGACAAAGATTTCATACCTATGTACCTGTGAATGCAAACAAAAACGCACATGCAAGCCCTAAAACCTGTAGATCTTGCAAATGCCAATTTGCAAGGTCCCTATTTCAATTAATATCAACTATAATCATATAGTAAACTAGGCATAATAACAGTAATTAAGACCTTGGCCTCTTAAAACACATCAGACACACACACAAGGGCAAAATCCAATTTGGAGAAATATATGGAGCATTCAAGGGTCGATATGGAGATTCTATCTAGGCTACCTAAATAAACAGGCAAATCAACCCTATTTAACAATGAAAGTGTTTTTCTTGAGATCTCAAGAGGATTTCCAATTATTCACAAGTGACTAACTGTGCGCTCCTTTCCCAGAATTATAAACGAGCCACCAGAAAATAGCAAGTTTGACAAAATTGTCCACCAGCCCATTAACTGTACAACTCTGCTAAATAGCCAGAGACAAGTCTAAATCTGCCAGAACCAGTGTCTCTCGGGTCTGCCAAGGGGATAGATGTTTCAGCTGCAAAATATCCATTTGCAGCTTGCCACCATCTGGACCTTGGAACCTGAGCGCTGAAGGGATGGGCACCATCCAGCTCAGGAGTGACCCTCTAGTTCTTAGAAAAATCTTTACAGTTAAGGATGACATTATTGAAAGGCGGTCAGGCTTGCTTGCTTGAGACAGCTATTTGTATTCACAAAAAGAAAAAAATATTTGACCCGTATTCCTTCAAAAGTCTATTTGTTATGTAATTCTAAAGATTAACTAAACATACCGACAGCTTTAGTTGTTTTCTGTTAAACTTTCTGAGGCCAAACAACTGTGATTTTTCACATGTGTAGGTTTACAAGTAAATTCAGCTCACCTCATCTGATTTTAAATTCATTCACCCAAATTACACAAAAGAGAGATGCAAACAGATAATCTGGAAAGAGGCCTGTGAACAGTTATATGAAATTAGACGGGGCTCATGGGGAAGACTGGAATGCAACGAACAAGGATGTGACATGTGACACAGTGGTGCAGCAAATTATTACCGCGGTTTCAAACAACCGGGCACATCAATTGATACAGTACCTCACAAACTGATCAGAGTAGGTCTAGTCTGTAACATGCTCCAGCTGGTAAACAATCTGAGCATATTTTTTAAAAAAAAATTCAAAACGGCACTGAATTTTTTCAAAAATAATCACAAATCAGTCAAGTAGTCTCTACCTCTTAAATATTTGTTTTCTACAAAGTATGGAAGGAGAAAAAAACCACCTCAGAACCTTGATTTTTTGGAAGAAAACATAATACTGCATGCTTTGAGTTAAAGCAACATATGAGATTGAAAAAAAGGGGACAAAACGAATACAGCCTGCACTAAGAAATATTACTATAAAGGAATTTTTGCCCAAAACTACACTTTTTTGGATGTTTTTAGTATTTGTTTGCACTACTGTTATGAAGACAGGATTACAAGGCCATGCTTACCTCCTTTTTTGGATTGGCTGAATACAAATTCTTTAGATCAGTGCTGCACCCTTCAAGCACAGAGTTCTGTGAAGCTTATCCTTTTTGTAATACCCCTAGAGAAAACTAACATACAGAACATTGTTTGAGGTTATGTTGCAGCACATTCTGACTTGTGAGTCTGCAAATTGGGTTTTTTTCATCTTATATAAGATGATTCATAATCAATTATGGTTCTCATATCAAAGGCTCCTCATTTCTTCAAACCATCAGATCCAGAGCCATTACCATCAGCAGCAGGCATGCTTAGAGTTCTTCTTTTTAAGTCTTATGAAATCAACCTGTCTCTACTTGTTATCCCTGAAAAAGCACCGTTCAGCCTCCTTTGAGGCTCATGCTTGACCCCGACACCAATGAAACAAGAAGAAATCCTTCCCTTAGAGCTGAAGTTTCTTCTCAAGCTATCAGACAAGTCATACACAGTCTCTCCAGAGCTGAGTACTAGCAAACAACATCACTCTTCTCTGCTCTGAAGGAGGCATACATAGACATGTGGGTCAGGCATGTAAATTCATGTTATTAGCTATAGGAATATCATCCCAAGTTTACTTCCTTAAGCACTGCAGATCTTAAGAATTGCCTTTGGAGTTCGGGGGGATGATTCTGTATTTTAATTCACTCATTTACAAACTTGGACTGCTGAGCCTTCTTTAACCACCTAAATTCATTCACCTATTCACTGATGATGCCTTTCCACTCACTGACAAAATCTTAGATTCATGAAGCTTTTAGGAACCCATTTCCAGGTAAAAGGACTTCAAACTTTCGGAAGAGGGCCATGGCCCTAAGAAGGGCTAAGCACAAAATCTTGTTCCAGAGGACAGGCACTCACACAGTGGCTGGTTTGTGTAGATTAAACCTTTTCCTGCCTTTAAGAAGCAGTTCTTTATTTATTGGCAAATGCTAAGCAGTGATTGAAAAGAACAGATACTGCCCTTTAGGGCCCTTTGGCCTTCCTCTAAAGACATATTATCAATTTCTTTAATTATCACAGTGACAGAAAAACTTGGTGAAATATTTAAAAGGCAGAGGGAAGAAAACGTGTTATGCTCTCTTAGGACCACTTGAAAACAGATTATTCTGAAGAGGGAAAGAGAATCATTGGACATTTAAATAATTAATTTTAGCAAATATATTCAATAGGAAACAATGTAACATTTTGACTGATTCAGCACAACCAGCTTTCACTGATGAGCTTCTAAACTGCTATTGCTAAATTGCCATTTGCAGGAATTTTAGCACAGCACATTGTAACTCACTGGTCAGTCATGTACCCCATGCACCAGACAGAGAACTAAGATACAAACAGCCTGCTAACAGCCTGGCTATGATAATTAGATAGAATGCAAACAAACACAGAACTTCTATCATTTCCATCTCTGCAAGCAGCTCCCCTGTTTATAAAATATTAAACCCTGGGCATTTATTTTAGATAGTTAAGATTTACAGCAAATCTTCCAACATATTGTTGAGCAGTAATAGGTTTCTGTGGCTGAAAAGCAGAAAGCATAATTCCTCAAGCTTCATTGTTTTGCTAAAAATGAGAAAATTAGAAGCAATAGTGTAGGTCAGACTGCTCTTACCAGTGTTTTTATCAGAGCAAGAAGGCAGGATGAGAAGCAGCTTTTGCTAATTCAGATGAGCCACATCTATTCTCTGCTGCAAAGAGTCAAAAACAGACACAAGGTAAAAAGTAAAAGAAGCAACTTCTAGTCAATGTCTCTCCATGCTTGATTTTTTTTTAGATGAAGTGTATTTGTAAAACATCTATTTTTGTTTCCAAAAGTGATATTAGCCATATACTGCAATCTCAGCTCACTCAAGCTGACTAAGGTTAAAAAAGGGAGCTCCTTCCAAAGACGTTCCCACTGCAAGAGCTCCACAGAGTCTGGTAAGCAGCACATTTTGTCAACTATGTATCAGTTTAAAATGCATGGGGTTTGTGATGTTATGCTGACAAACAGGCAGTTGTGATTCTTCTATATGAAACATTATTTAACCTACATCCCAGCAAATTGCCTGGAGCTGCAATTTTTCACACGAGCCATAAAGGCATTTCTGAGCCTTTGAGTTCAGACCCCAATTCTCATGGTACCTTGTGTGGGGAAAAAAAGCTGTACCTCCCAATTTCCTCCCAGGTCCCAGCTGACGATTACTTTCTCTCTGACTACTTTCCTCCCAGTATTTTGAGTTTAACATTATGTTTTTCCATTTTGATTTCTATCACATTTTGTTTTGTTACAGTGTGCTCTGCCAAACAGTGCTCTAACTTGACAGAGCGGGTGTAATCTATATATAGTTTGCATATTGATTCCTGAGTACTTCAGGATCCTTCAGGCAGAAGGTTATCACAATATAAGGTTCCTTCCTCTGTAATTTAGGGTAACTTTTAAAAAAGACAGAGCTCAGTTCAGTCCAGATGTTTATCCAAACTTTTAAATCTCTAATGTCTGGAAATGCAGAAGGAACAGGTATTTTGAGAGACTTTCAGTACCACTTAATACCAATTTAGAGAAACTACCATATCATCCTAATAGCACCTACCATTTCTGTAGGAATTTATAAAGATGAATCACTACAACATAATCCTTTGCAGTATTACCCCCATTTTATTATTGAGGAAAGAGAGTGTCTGATATCACATTATACCATTAAGTGACCTGCTCTTTCAATTTAAAAAGAATAGCAATGAAAGATGCAGAAACTATTACTGTAACTTCTCCAGCTTTTGTATGGTGAAATGCTGTTTAAATATTTAGATCCTGCAAATTCTTTTTGTTAAAAAAGCAGGCCTCTGAATAATCAAAGTGACACTGTTTTGACTCTGCTGTGACTTCATAGCAATTTTCAATTTATTGCAATCTTGATCATGGTAGAAAAGTGAGCTGAATGAAAAAATAAAGACACCTGTCACTGTTCACTATTTCCCATGCAGCCTCGAATGTGCAATCCTATCATTTAGATAAGGCATAAACTTCTTGAAATCACAACCATTCTCCATAGAAAAATAACAAGGTATTCACTATGTCTGTATCACAGACTGCAATACAGTCCATTATTTAATCGACTGAAACACTTCCTAGCTCCTGGTTTCCATGAAAGCCTTGTGGGGTTGGAAAATTTGAAAGTTTTTTTTATTTTGGTGGAGTGTTCTGGGGGGTTTTGTGTTCCTTGAAAAATCTCAGCCTTCATGACTTACACCACAGGTACTAGAGAACCACGGGGAAAGCACTGTATGAAAAAATATTTTTGTATCTCTATCTGAAATCTTCAGAACCTATGCCCAAAAGATGCTGTGTTAACTTCACTAATCACAGAAGCCAGAAAGAGCAAACAAACAAAAAAAAAAAAGGTTAAGCACCATTTTGGAGTTAATTCCAAATAAAGATGTATGTGTCATATAAAACTATCTATATACAACCTAGAAAAAAAAATCTACAGTAAAATAGGCTCTGCAGAATTAATTGAGTACCAGTTTGGCTCTGCTTCACATTCAGCAGTCATCTAAGGAGGAATTGTTGATGAAAAATCTGCCACAATTCTGCTTCCAACTCCCAAGAGTCACAACCTGGGACTTATCCCAAAACACTCTAGTATGGACGTCATGATTCCATAACTATCATTGTCAAGTTGGTATTTTCCAGTGGAAAAATTCTTCAGTCAAGACCATTTTGAGATTTTACCTTCTGGAAGAAAACAATTCACAAGGAATAGATCACAACATCCCAGTTTGGACCTCTGCACAAAACTGGAGAGGGACCAAAAGGGACTTTCATTTTATCAGTTCTGTAGCTGGACAGAAGAATTAGTGTCATGTGTTATATAACAATGTAAGTGAAAAGGAATTTTACATTCATCTGGATTTTATCAAAAAGTCTTAATTCAGAATTCCCATGACACGATCAATAACAATAACTAAATTACTGAATATTGTATCACTGTGTTAAAAAAATATTTAAATATAATTAGTAAAGAAGCAAATAATATGAAATTTTCCATGTGATGCTTCTATTTCAAATATATTCACCAATTTTGTAGTAGCAACTCTGAGACCAAAACGCAGCAAAAGCGTGGTAGCCTCAGCTTCAAAGAGTCTGGCCCATCTCACATTTCAATAGTCACAGCAAGAATAGCTCTTTTCTCCTTTCCCTTGAATTTGTGGAAGACAGGTATCATCAAAATTGGGCACTCCCACACTAAAATCTGTGGTTTGTGTATTCTCTTCGTTTGTATGTGCAGAGATGCTTCTACGCATAATTAGGAAGGAAGACTAGGTGAATTCTAGACATCGAAAGAGATGCAGAAAAGTCAAAGTTGGCAAGATGGTAAAGATAGAATTCTATAGCTTCACTGGCAGGGTTACATGATACAGTGGCATATGGCAGCAAAGGACTAGATTCCATCAAGGAGTCTGGTCTAGTTCCTACCTTACATCTTAGTGATAAAACACTGATGCTCAGTGTACAAAAAATTATGGAGGGGGATTTAAAAGAGCTAGGAGAGGGAGACTGCAGGACACTGAAGTATTATTCTCCCCAAACCTTTATTCTTTTCATCATCAAACAGTTGCATCTTCTGCTCTCCACTCAACATGTCTGATAAATAGGAGCTAGACATGAACAGTGATGTTCAAATAACCACAGCTAATTACTACTTAAATTCTTCAAGAATTAACTGCATGCCCACATACTACTGTTTCTGGAGGGTACTAGGAGCTTTTAAGAGTCAAGGTAGAGAAACTGAAGGTAAGTCTAGCAGATTTGCTAATTTTAGTAGACAAATAACAATTCTCCTGGTTGAAGATAACTTGTAATTCATCAATAGTATTGTTTGTTACTGCTTTCCAGCCTGAATCAGATCATGACAAGCTGTAGCTTAACCCTATGGAGTCCCACTACTGGACATCTTCACACAGTTACACAGTGAACAGAAGGATCATTGCACTATTACTGTAAGACCAAGGAGGAGCCCAGGCTCTGCACCTCCATTTTCCATAGGGAGTCGTTAAGGTGCCTACAGGGGTTCGCTCTCAACAACTGCATTAACATGACAGGAGAGGGTTTCACTTGTCAAGCACCTTTACACTGACCTCACCACTAAACAGGAAAATTAGTACCTTGCAGTTTGTTTTCTGTTCTAGAAGAGATATCAACAATCAGTGTACGTAGGAGAGAAAAAAATGCCTTGCAAACAGAGAGTGAAGCAAACCCTCAGAAACTGCATATGGTATCATGTTAACTTCAATGACAATTCTTTGTGGCAGGACACATCCTCGTGCGTAATGTACTTTCTAAGCACAACACAAACTGGCCAGGGGTATTATTTCGATTTCTAGAAAGGGCAGTTGATAGAGATGAGAATCAGGGCTGTTAGCAGAGGAGACAGCAGCACTGACCCACATATTTTAACAAGGACGTGTGCACACGCAGGATAATTCTGGTAATTCACATCAAAGTTACATGCACAAGAGGTGTGGAACAGGGCAGATGATGGTAATTGAACATGAAGACTACAGCAAAACATTTTCATAGTGTGTTTGAAGACATCAGAATAAGAGGCTTTAAACACAAACACGATGAGTGAACTACTATTTTAATCATCCTCCCAAGAATTCTACAGTCTGTGTTTGGAGGCAGATTTCAAATCTGTTACAGCCTAGTTTAAATTGCATTAGACAGAAGTGCCTCCTATCCACAACCAGTGTTT
This sequence comes from Pipra filicauda, assembly GCF_003945595.2. Taxonomy (NCBI): domain Eukaryota; kingdom Metazoa; phylum Chordata; class Aves; order Passeriformes; family Pipridae; genus Pipra; species Pipra filicauda. The sequence goes on along the minus strand of NW_024104976.1, from coordinate 1,915,764 downwards.
TGTTGCATACCATTCAGCTTCCTAGCAGGCATGGCACTTGAATTTTGCTGGCAGAACCTGTCATTGTCACAAATGTACTGCTACTTACTGATAGTATGAACAATGTATTTTGATCTTCCATGTTATGAAGGAACATGACATCCAGAATTGTGGCATTTCTTAGTTTCATCTAACAGAAGAAAAGCTGTTGAGTATTATGGATCCCTCACACAAGAAAAGGGTACTGTTCAGATTCCTTTTGAGGAAGGATTTAGTATGTGTGATACAATCCATGATACAGCTATAGAGAACACACATGGGCCTCATTTTCCACTGCAACGGGCAAATCTAGAGAAGCAGTCTGAAATTGCTGCTGAGATAAGCAGCAGATACTGGGCAGCAGCCAGGCAGATAAAGCTACAGCATTATCTGAAGCAATATTGCCAGTGTCATTCTGGAACAGTGACTTTACCTACCACCAGCAGAGAAACACAGTAGACTGAATACCTCTCTAGCTGCTTCGTGCAGTGCAAGACTGCTCTAATTGCATAGCTGTAAATCCTCCATGAAAAGGGAAACCCTGGGCAGAGAAAGCCAACACAAGAGACACTGGACACCTGCTTCCATCTCTGCCTTGGTTGATTTGGCTTATTGTGAATAGTCATGTGAGTATCTTTCCATCCCCTCTGTCTCTGGCCACTGCCTACTCTCGATCCTCGTGCAGACTCCAATTTAAACACCAAGCCGTGAGGTACAGCAGCAGTTGCCCTGGAAGATGATCCTTATGAGAGTGTGCCCTGATGGTATAAGTGTTATGTGTTCTCCCTCAAGACAAGCTAGAGACATGATTTCATCTTTTAGTGAAAAAGCAGCCTAATTTTAATAACAGTTAATGCAGTTAGATTAAAAAAAATCCTCAGTCCTCTCTCAGTATTTTCTAGAACTAATTCTCTTACTGTTCTGGTTTATCCCACTGTTTTGCTATTGCTCTGTTGGCTTTTTATCTTGCTAGAACAAATTTAAGACTTTTTATTTAATTGCTCTTATTAATATTCATATATTAATGGAACACATTTATTATTCAAGTTGATAACAATGTCTGTCTTCCAACAGCCTTAATTCAGAGAAGGAAGATCCCAATGAAATCAGAATGACATTGTTAAAAGGCAAAACATCACTTGTTTTGTTTCCAGCAATTTTGGACCTTTTCCGGGTCCAACAACATTACATGTATTCAAACAGCAGTAGAAATGATGAACAATACCCATTAATTGCTCCTCCTTGCCAAGTTGTCAGTACAACATTTCAGTGAGCCCTTCTCCAACTCCCTGCTTCTACCTTCAAACAGACCTTAGACTTTGGAAGTCTGACAACAGAGTGGATTAAAATACAAAGAGAAAAACTGACCCAGAACAAAAGGAAAAAGCCACGCTTAACGAGAATAGACAAAGAACAAGCCAGTCTGACAGAGATGTCAAACAAGTCCTGCCTCACATTTACATCGTAGGAAAGGAGAATGTTGACCTTAAAAAGGGGGTAGGAAGACGTTTTTAATTTTCAGTTTCCCAGTGACACTGGGAAGCCAGGCACTGGCAGCGCATCCCATAGAACAGGAAGGTGCTGCCACCTGCAGGTGTCAGTGCCAGGAGGGCCCCAAATCACAGCCCGGGGTCCCCACTACGGGTGCAAACAGCTCCCTCGCACCGCCCGGAGACCCACAGTGACGCGGTACTCGCCACAGGGACGCTTCGTCCTCTTTCTTAGCCTTAGCATCGTTATTCCTGTTGTCCAGAGAGTAATACAGGCACATAAATCAGCACCTTCTGCACGAATGAAAATAAGAGTCTTTGCTTTGTGGCCTTTAGAGCAGAAAGATCAACAGCAGGAAATACAAGACCTCTTAAAATCCTCACTGCATGACACTTCCACTCCCGTGATGCAAAGATTAAAGTAAGTCATTCTTGTAAATGAATCCTAATCTAAGACCATCATGTCAACATTCATGAGATGTCAGAATGCCTCACATTGCTGTGCTTTTAGCTTGCAAGTTATGGAAATTTGCACTTTTAGCTTTATTATGCTTATCCTTAGTCCTAAGGTAGGTTTATAAACATAGTTGTTTACAACAAGAGCTCAAGAAAGGGTAAATGGAGAAAATATTTAAGATGCATCAAACAGTACAAAAAAGCTTGGCACAACAGAGGAGGAAAGTAGTCCATTACCATGGTTCACACAGAATCAGGCGTTTGGCATATAACATCCATATTCAGGGAACACATTTGGAAGGACTCAGTTTTACAAATCTCTCAGTGAAATATGAAAAGTGTTACCTCCTAAGTCTAGAGAGTTTACAAGTTTATATTCCCATGGCCATGCAACAATAGTAGTAAATACAAAACATAACAAAACAGAAAGCTTTAGGAAAAAAACACCCCACTTCTTTTTATCAGAGCCTTTTTCTCTGAACAGTGTATTTGACTTTTTTTTTTTAATCAGAGTGTAAATATTGTATTATGTTTATTCAAGGATACTCCCATCAGCATGCCAAACAGCAACAACTTTTTGACTAGGGACACAGTAAACCTACAACGTCTGCCAAAGTTTACTCCCTTAAGGCATTAGGGAGTCTCTTGAAAGTAACTGTGCTTTGAACTTCCCTGGCTCCTGTGGGTTCTGTCTGATGAACTGATATTTTACATAACACTAGAGAGCATCACCACAGCGAGAGAAAATAAAACAAGTAATCTACAAATGCAGAGGGTACCTTCTTCCCACATTGCCTGCTGCAAAACAGCCAAATTATTCCATTCTGTGTAAATAGTGATTGAGCAAGGACAGTCACTGGAGCTTGGTCTGTTGCAACAGTCACATCTTGGGTTCCAAGTCTTCATTTTAAGAAGGAAACAAGCCCAGCCTTAGTCCTAAATTTCATGCGGGCAGAGAGATTCCTACAGTTGAATGAGACCTACCTGCAAAGGCACCCTGAACTTTGCAAGCACTCCAGAAACTAACAGCATTAAAAGCACTCCTGCAGGGAGATGGACATGTGGAACAGCTTGTTTGCCCACAAACTGAGCTGGGCAAGCAGCAGCCAAGTCTACTTCGAATCCTGCAGACACTTAGAGCATCCTTCAGGTGCATCCCCCTGGGCAGTCTGCACAACTGCTGGGACATCAGTGGTGCCCTCACTTGATGTTCACAGGTTTCAGTTCATTACTGCAAAAACTGAAGTAGCATTCAAAAAATACTTTTTTTGTACTCTGCTTATAAAAATATCCAACAGCAATAGACAACCACCACCCACAGGCAGTACACTAGGGAACTCCATAGCTAAAAGCATGTCAAGCACCAACTTGAATAAAGTACTAAGGCTTGTTTCTAGTGGCTATAATAATTCACACCTTCTGTATCAGACACAGGTTACCTAAATTACACTCATGCCAGTGGGCTACACATGCAAATTACACCTTGCTGGGCAAAGAGATTAAGCCTAGAGCAGTTGTGGGTGTTTTATACTCATACACAAGACCTTTAGCTCTCTGCATATATCAAGATTCAGACAAATGCATCAGTGCTACTAAAACACTAGAAAGGTCAATATATGCATTGCATTAGGGGAAAAACAGGCACTTTGCTGATTCTCACCAAACTAAATACTGGTGGGTGAACCCTGGACAGTTGTATTGGCATGAAGTCGAAGAAAAACCAGCCTTGGTGCAAAGAAATACAACACACTAAAATTTAGGGTAACAAATTATGCCATCAAAAACTCAGTGATAGGTTTCTTAATTTAAACTCACCTATACTATGTCAGAACAAAACAGCAGCCTGCACATTAGCAATGCTGAAAACAGCTTACAGATTTGGGTAAGAAAATTCCTACTTGGATGCCATTCTCTTCATCTTGTCCAGCTGAGCAGAGCTGGAAAGTAGCTCTGCAAATGAAATGCAAGAAAGTGAATCAATTCATCTCAGCAAATATAAAAATACAACACTATTACATTGGTCAGACTTTCCCCCATATGCAACAAACCATACATTTTATTTTCAATCTAGAGGATTTATTTCCAATTATGGAAGACAAAATGAAACAATACAGGTCCTGATATTGCTTGCAGCTCTATGCAGACAGACCACTGCATCTGCATGAGTCTCCTGCCAGAATCACAGTCAAAAAGTCTGACAAAAAAGTAAAAGCAGTTTCAAGTTATTCTCAGTCTGAGCTGGGATGCCTGGGAGAAGACCATCTCAAAAGACATCCCTGTAAATTCACTTAGGTTTTGATCTGCAGCAAAACAAAACAACCCCCACAAAACCACAGTTCCTCCCCACTCCCCCAAAGAAAGGGGTGGGGGGAGGGGGCTGAAAAGAAAGATTTTTTTTTGCTCCCATTTCTATACACTCCACATATTCAGACAGACATAGAAATTCGTCACTGGTCTAATTCATTGCTGTACATCACTGAGTGCTTTCATCCTCTATAACGAATTGGAGAAAGAAAACATCCTTGTCTGCTTCTTACAGCACCTACTGTAGCCAGAAATGAATTCCTCTTGATCCAGCAGCCAGTCAGTGTGTGATCTAAAGCTCCAAAGAGCTTCACCATTCTTGCTTTGTAAGTTCAGTGAGAGACACTAAAATATCAAAACTTCTTTACTTTGTCTATCATTCAGTAGCATTTAATAACATGGAACCATCTAAGTGCTCTTACTGTATTAAAAGATGGCATCAGCATTTTTCCATGTAGTGGTGTCCCATCACTCTAAGATTACTACTCATCCCCAACTGAGCAGCAAACTGGGTGTTTAATCATGACTGTCCAAGATTCAGTCTCTCCCTTCCAGTTTGGCACCTTCCTCAGTATGAACCTGACACTTCAAATAAAATCAGAAAACCTCCATTCATCCAAACTTTGGCAGTTAGGAAGTCTCAGCAAATAGTGAAGTTATTTTGAGATCCAAAACCCACCTGATCCTAAACTTTATGGTACTAAGAGGCCTCTTGAACTGGGAGAGATCTACATGTAGAGACAGTCCTGGACTCCACAAGCACTGCAACAGCCCACAACACACACCAACACACAGCACTAACCTCACATCTGGGGGGAGATGACCAGATGCAACACACACCAAACTGGACAGGTAGGACTCAGCTTATCTCTAAGATTATCAAGATGCATTCAGGGAGTCTGCACTCAAACAACAGCAGCTTAGAGCTACTGGTGCTTTCCTTGGACAGTTTGCACAGATGCCAATGGACCTGCTACTGCTGCTGGAGACACAGGTCTTTAGTAACTAGAAAGCACAGGAAGTGATGCTATCTTGATTTAGATTGCTTCAATATTTAATCAGTACTGATTGTCCTTGCAAGTCTCATAGATAAATTGCCAGAATCTGAAAACTTTGGATTTTAAGCTCTGGATGTAGCTTGGGGGTAGGTGAAGTATTCCTACGTTCTTTTTCTTCATACTATCAGCTGCTAAATTTGAGAATTTCTTGCCACTCCCATACAGCACATTTCTGCCTATCCCTCCCCACTGTATAACTGGATCAAAGATGACTTATCTGAATTATCCCACAATTGTAATGGAGAATCCCTCTGTTCTGTATGTGCATTTTGCAATGTGGCTCCAAGTTTTAATGCCCATTTCAGCTGAAAAATGATTGAGTGCCTAGGGGAGAAGGAGTGGCAAAGGGAGAGGGAGACTTACTGCTTTAATACTGGGATCGTGTCTTAAGGCTTGTCTGAAAGAGCTTTCATTTTGGCAATAAGAACAAAGTTAAAACCTGATTTTGCCACATTTTTCAGTGGCCAGAACTAACACAGTAGATGAAATCACAGCAATACAAAGCACCTCTGCAGTGGTAAAAGTGAAACTATCACTCACTTCATGGCTGTATCAGTAAAATGGGGTAAACCAGCTCCTAATCTGCCCCTGGGTAAAGACAGGGAAGTAATACCAAGAAGTCTCCATCTGGATCTAATTGGTCCCCAGAGAAAATCATCTGAGTCTTATCTTTAACTCAGTTGAACCATAAAATGGGATGAAAGCAGACCTGAACAGAAGACAGATTCTGTATCCAAGCTGCTTGTTATGAAATTTTATTATAAAATTTCAATGGCAATTTCTGTGTCAATATTTTATAAAATAAAAGGAGTTAGAAGAAGGTAAAAAAAAATGTAACTCAGCTGGGATCAGAGAAAAACAGCTCCTAAATAAAGATACTCTTTAATCATTCACTTCCCTAGCTCAATCTTTGCTAAAGATTTTTTAAAAGTGTAAGATTTCAAAAATCAAGTTCAGGTATATCATCTCCAGTAGCTTTATACTGGTTACAATCCTACTAATACTAGGAAAGAAAAGTAATTTTACACCACAACTTTCAGAATCTCCTTGCACAAATCTGCTCAGGGTCTCACTTACACGGGTACCCCCTCAGGTACAATGTCCTGTTGGGGATCCAGTGGCAGGTCACATGGTCTAATACTGTCCCATTTGCTCTCCCATGCAAGCTAGACTTTGAATAGTTCTTGCAGGTTAGGTTTTGGCAGGTCAGATTTTTAGATCAAGGATTTACTAGGTCTCCTTCCATGTAAAATTGGAGCTGGGTTTTTTTGATATAGCAGCTTCCCTGCCTGATGCCCTTACACCATCCACCAAATGAGCTTATTTTCAAATGTGCCCAAGTGAAGCCAACTTTGCATAAAGTGTTTAAATTAAATCAAGCTGTCTACCCCAGAACACATATATATATAGTATGACCCACATTTAGTTTTTCATTTTTTTTGTTCATACTGTTGAAAAGAAACCCTCTTCTGATGCACACAAATGAGAAGCAGAAGAATAAGCTAGTGCAAACTCTGTCAATAAATACACACTTTGAGAAATGGCTTCCTAGTTTAGAGCAGATTTATAGTTCTTATCTCAAGTTTCCAAAGTTCATCTGAATCTCCAATACAGGGAATTTCAATGTATCAGTAAATCTTCTAAGCCATGAAGAAAACTCACTCAAAGAAGCAATGTCCCTTATCAGTGGAAGAAGTGATAAATCTGAAATAATATATAATTCATGATGACACATATCAAGACATTACAGCAAACACTGACACAAGACCTATTTATGGCATTGCTTTGCTAAGCGTATTCCCTACAGAACTATCTCCTCTCTTATTCTGAACCAAACAACCACTTTGATAATGCACATCTTTTCAGAGCTGGGAAAAAAAGCAAATCTAATTCAGCAACCATTTCTCATGATAGCAAACTAGGGGCCCTCAGCCAGCAACACATAGAAGTAAATGAAAATTTAAGCGCAGATCAAAAAGAAATGTGACACAGTATGGCTACTTTAAAAAATTCATGACCTCAGACATGAAGCTATCCATTGTCTAAAACATGCTAATACAAATGTTAATCTGTCCTTGGCTGGGGAACAAAGGTTTAGTTTGGTTCCTTCACAACAGCTTCCTCAGTCTGTACAGTTCAATGCATACGTGGATTCACAAGCTCTGAAGAAACAAAGAGTCTTCTCAAATCTCTCTGATATGGCCCATTGCCACCCTGAAACTCAGAACATGAAAATACTCTGCATATTTTAACTAGAACGGGCAACACCCTTAGGAACAAGGTCACCACCAGACAATTTTGGGAAGCGCATTAAACTTAGTGGCTACAGGTGACATGACTGGCATAAAATATCACAAGTCAGTATCACAATCTTTGAATAGTAAAAATAGCTTTTGAATAGCTTGAATATCACTCAACAAAATTACCAAGGATAATGTAGAGTTTGAAAAAGAGGCATAGATATATATCTGGAAAAACAGGAGAAAACATTTCCCTGCCAAAGCCATTACTGCAGTTCACCTTCAAATGAACAATAAAGTAATAAAAAAACCCCAAAACTAAAAAACCACACACACAACAAAAGTAGCTTTGCTTGCACAAATGTCTCCCTAAGAACCCTGCAGGACAGAGACAATGCTCTCAAGACACAGAACAGGGAAGCATGTATGTCCCTAGTCATCCCCACACCATCAGGCATCAGCTGAACAACATAATTTAGCCAATTATGGTTTTTCCTCTCATCTTTTTAAGTGAGTGATACAGAATAATATAATTTCAAATGTTAATATATTTAATTTTAAGAGAGAAAATTATGCCAAACCTGGCTGTGCTGCAGTTGAATCAGCACTGTGCTCTGAACAGCAGCAGATGTGCCATCAACAAAGCCTGATCAGACCAAGCTGTGAGATACCAGGACATCAGAAGAACAGACAGGGCATTTTCAGACCGGACAAGATTACAGCTTAATGAAATGGAGTTGCAGGGCAAGAAACAAGAAAATCATGCACAGAACACCTGGTTTCAAGACTAGTGTTACCACAGAATTTTGAGGGGTTTGATCATGGGTCAGTTTACACAACACTGAGCCTGCTGGCAACAAACAGGGTCCCCCTGTCTCAAAGGGGAAAGAATCCCAGGCACCAGCACAGGCTGGGCCAACTTGCTTGGGAAGCAGCTCTGTGGAGAAGGATATGGGTGTCCTGGTGGACTACAAGCTGTCCCTGAGTGCCAAGAAGGCCAAGGGTATTCTGGGATGCATTAGGAAGAACACTGCCAGCAGGTTGAGAGAAGTGATCCTGCCCTTCTACTTAGCCCTGGTGAGGCCACATCTGGAGTGCTGTGTCCGGTTCTGTGCTCCTCAGTACTGGGGAGACGTGGAGCTCCTGGAGCAGGTCCAGTGGAGGGCTACAAAGATCATTAAGGGACTGCAGCATATTTCTTAAAAGGAAAGGCTCAGAGACTTGGGCCTGTTTAGCCTTGAGAAAAGACAGCTGAGAGGGGACCTCATCAATGTCTGTAAGTATCTGAAGGGAGGGTGGCAAGAGGATGGAGCCAGGCTCTGCTTGGTGGTGCAAGCAATAGGACAAGAGGCAATGGGCAGAAACTGATGCAAAGGAAGTTCAGCCGGAACATGAAGAGGAACCTCTTTGCTGTGCAGGTGACCGTGCACGGGAACAGGTTTCCCGGAGAGGTTGTGGAGGCTCCCTCACTAGAGATACTCAAGAACATCAGGACACAATCCTGTGCCATGTGCTCTAGGATGTCCCTGCTTGAGCAGAGAGGCTGGACCAGGTAACCCACTGCACTCCCTTCCAACCAGAATTATTCTGTGATTCTGTGATGTGTAAAACAGCTGAATTAATAAATCTGCCTTCACTGAGCATCTCTGTTGCTTGATGCCCTGAGCTGCCTTGATTGCCTTTGCAAGGCGGAAGCAAAAGCTCTGCAGCATCCACTGTAATCCAGTCCAGTTTTCCCTTAAGCTTAGTGAAAGCCTGGTCATTTCTGTCAGACTCTTGTCAAGCAACTCCTCTAACAAGCACAGGCCATATAGATTTTTTTTTCTATAATAAATTAATAAAATTGACAAATCTTTGTCATCCCAATAGATCAACCTGCAGTTGTGAGGACACCACGAGAAGAACACGGTGACACATGAGACGCATGAGGTGCACAAAGTTTCAACCACCAAGTGATTTCCTGCGTTTAAGTTCAGTATTAATTGGCATAAGTAAACTAGACACAGCTATTAGGTGGTCCAAACTCAGTCCTTAACCAGTCAAGGGATTCTATTTTCCATCTTTATGGTGGCCTCCCAGACAAATGGTAAAACCAGTCCATTAGAAAGTGTGCATCGTTTAGATTCTGTGATAACGGAGGTTGTATAATAAAGCTAAGATAAGAAGAGGCTAAGACATATTGCAGCAATGAAACTGTCTACCTTATTCACAAACAGAAAAACCTCTCAGCTAAGTATATCAGATAACTCTCACTAAAACCAACACATTTTGTGATGCAATTCTAACAGCACAGTATAGCTCATGCCCTTTGATTCCCAGGTGTTCACAGTTTTAAACTTGCACAACATGACTTGTATCAGTATAACTTACTCTACTTATGTCCATGAAGCATGAATAAAGGGGAATCTTCAACTATAAAACCAAAAATCAGGCCAGAAAAACTTGTGTAAACCAGCCCATAACCAACCTTAGAGCAGAAGAGAAGGAATCTGCCCCCATCTCCAGCTAATCTTGATGTGTCCCTGGAGAAATTCACCTTCCTCTTTTCTTTCTTAGTCAGCTGAGCAATAAAGGAAAATAAAGTGCTCCTAAATAAAATGTTTTCTGTGTTCAAGATGGTTATATCAAAGTAGGAATTTTAAATATGAAACTACGCACTGGCATATTAAAGAATAAAAGCAACCAAAAAATAAGGAAGAAATAATCATCTGGCCATCTATAGGAACGGAGGATCACGTGACAGATGGAAAGGGGAATCAACTCCAAACACTGAATAACCTTGTCTGTCACTAGCCTTGGAAGTAAAACCTGCCATAATTAGAGGATTCTGAACAGCAAAAAACCCAATGCACTAACAAATACAGTAGCAGTAAGTGCAACACAGAGAACATACAATTTTACAGATTCTCTTCCTCAGAAACTTTATTCTATTCTTTTTCTTAGAGAATAGACAGAGTGATTCTCTCTCAAAAAAACCTGAACACATAAGAACTTCAGAAAATTTGCTTAAAATGAAAGAACATCACCACTGAAATTGCTATGACAGATTTGAAATATAATGCTCTAAACCAGCTTAATTTTCAGCAAACCTTGTGCAGCTGCTACAGAGATGACACATTTCTTACACCATTGTAAAAATGATAAAAAGCCCATAATGGAGGCATTCAAAGAACAATAACAAGAGATCGCCTTCACTAAAGACTAGGAGGGACTTTTTTTTAGACAGTTATTTACATGCAAAGGAATGAACTAAGAACTAAACTAAACTAAAATAGTTATAAATACCACACTAAACAGTCCAAAGATTTCAAGCCATTTTCCTATAGCTTCCCCAGCACTAAATGCTTCTCTTCTGGACTTGCTTGTCTGTCTGATACAATAGGACTGCACTAACTCACACTAACAACTGGGAGGCCAATTGCAAATTACCAGACCTTGCAAATTAGCAAGTAAGCAAACAAAGGCTATTAAAAAGCCCAGTCAAGGGTATTACAGCACATCATTTACTTTGTTCATTTGTTTTTCCAAGGTGCAATTTAGTGTACTAACACTCCACAGCACAGCAGTGAGAACCGGCAGCCAAGAACAAAGATAAAAGCCCCCACCGTCAATGTCTGTTTAGTGGGGTTTGCAATCTTGTCCTCTTGGCCTGTTTGAAGAGCTAAGGTTGTGGTCCTGGAGACGTTCAGAAGAATAAAAACAACTGTGGCACCACTACTGAATCTGCACACATATGTGGTGCAGTTACACTGAATGTCTGCAGATGAGTAAAAGGTGCCTTCCAGCCCACAAGAAAGTATCAGGTGCCCTGTTCAACCAACAGCAATCAGTGTTTGCTACAAGCAATTAATTATTTATAAAGTAGAAGTCACCACAAAGGTTAGACTAAAATACGTCAGTATAACACATCTCTTGATTAATTCTGATGGTGACTAAGTCTATAAAAAGATCTGAAGGCCCTTTGCAGACAATCTGCAGCAGGATGAACAGGGTAGATTAACAGTATCAAGGGTTTAGCTGCACCTCTCCTGTTCTGGTAGCAGCATAAACATAATGGTCACCAGGAGAACTCTTCCCCATGCAGTTATTAAAACTGCAGAGAATTGGGACAATACCACAAGGGGCGTTGTGAGAACTACCAAGTTTGCAGTTTTGCAAGGTTGGAGACATTTTCACAGTATGCATTTTGCATCAAGGATTTAATCTGTACATTTAGGTCAGGTAGTTTTGTTCTTATATTTCCTCCCAGCTCTCTGCTGATTTTTTTGACAGTAAGAAGCTCTGACATACAGTACAATTTCTAGGTTGATGTATATGTGTCAGCAAAAGGGCTCAGCCCTGACTGCAGACATATATGACCACAGTGAGCTAAAGTTTTAGCTGCGTTAAGGCACTGCCATCCTACCTCAGATCAAACAGGAAATCTTTTGCCAGCTCTCCTGCAGATGGGATGAAGGACAAAAGAGTGAGTTCTCTCTCTCTTTTGGTAAACCTAATGGCTACTGTAAGCATCTTGCTATGATTTAACTTTTAGGGTGAAAACATTTTCTTGCTGATTTCTGTAGCTTTTATTTTGGTCACTTCAAAAAGAAAAGCCAAGGTACATCCTCTTTTCCTGCACCTCTTGTAGGACATCCAGTCACACTGCAGGGGCCCACATGGGGAGCCAGCAGGAGATCCCCAGCCCACATGACACTTCATTTTCAGCAACTCTAAGTACACGTGAAACATTTTTTTTTGGCATTTCTTGAACTTTTAAACCTGCAGGCTTCTAGGCTTCCTTATTCCTCAGAAGTCCACCATGTTTCAACATACGAACAGCGTTTTCTTCAAATGCACCCAAGGACTCTATCTGGACTTTAGTAAAGAAACAATATTGATCTAGACCTCCCACCTCCCCATAGCCCTCTGAACTACATCGTGTTTTCATGCAGCTGTAAGGGGAACTATGGTAATATAAATTAATATCACCTCTATTTACTGTTCAAAACATTTAAAAATATATAAATCCATACAGTTAAGGAAAAACCAAATAGAAATTCCACTTTATAAAGGGGAAATTAAATTATAACCAGCAGCTTATGAACTTTGTGATCAGTAGGTAATAAGGCAGAGTGTATTTCTGGAGAAAGTCTTAAAATTAGCATGGTTTGTCATTCCAATTTAATTGGGTCAGATCCTTGGCTGGCATAACCTAATACAGCTGTACTGACTTAAATTAGTCTGTGGAAATGGGCATAGCTTCAGCTATTCTAGTGCCATAAGGGGTCCATTACGTGTGGTTAAGTCAGTTCTTTTTTATGACACCCGCCTGAGGAGGACACATGTTAATTCCTTCATCAAGCCAGACGAAACATTGTTCTGATACTCTCCTAGAGTCTGACTTGCATGTAAAGGGCTACTCAAGTCCAGTAAAAGAAAAAAGACTGATGCCACCTTCCCAGTTTGTACAGTGCACTGCTCAGAGCAAGGATTCCCAGCCTAATCCTCCCTTTTCTCTCCCAATGCTCCCTGTGTTATTCACACACCTTCTGCCAGTCGGTCCTGAAGACAGGAAACAGCATTCGGCCCCAGGAGGAGTCCCGCTGGAAAGAACGCTGACAGTTTGAGCCCAGGAGCTGGCCGGCAGCAGGGGCTGCTGTGCTTGCCCACATCGCCTCTTGGGGGATGCCTGGAACAGACACTTGTTGAGCCATTTCTGCAAAGATCCCGGGCTTTTCTGCACACCTGGACTTGCTCTGAGAGCCGGCTGTTGATATCACTTGGAAGAAGCTCTGCTGCAAGGGAAATTCAGGATGTACAGCAGCTTCTAGTGCCTCAGCACTACACCAAAGGACACTGGGGTGCAGAGGGCACAATTTTGTTCAGCTCCTACAGTAAATTGAGTCGGGTTTAACGAGTGGGATGGTTATTTTTGGAGCAGATGCTGGGATGATAGTGCAAGTCCTGTCTGGATGTTAAAGCCTGACCTATGGGTCTGTCTCTGAAGCAGTATATTCATCCTACACGATAACAATAGTGAAGTCAACCAGGGAAAGTTTTTAAAATATATATTGGATTCCTGATATCCTTGAAGAAATTATTTTGACCTTATATTGCTGAAAGTTCTCCCACAGTTATACTGCCAGGCTCCTTTGTGGCATATAAGTTTATTAAAAAAAAAAACTCCTGTTGCAGATTTTCTGATCAGAACCCAGTAATGTAAGTCAGAGGTTTCTGTTCAGCTGATTCAGTGATAGCTCTCTTCAGTAGGGAGAAATTACTTTTGTGTAAGAAGCAATACCCAGCTTGTTTCAAACCTCAGCCTCTGGCAAATCTGTCATAGCAGGAGACATTCCCTGTTTCTTTGACAGATTGGCCTGCGGCTGAAAGTTAATCTAACATGTCAGAAAAAGTACACAGTAGGTAAAGAAAAAAGCCAAAGCCAACCCTCTCAGCATTTTGCATCAGGGCATGTTTGAAAGAAACACTCATCTATAGACAGCAAAAATATTGCTCTAAGTCTTCAAATTAAAGGAAAATGAAAGCATAAAAATATGCTAGCAATAAAAAAAAAAAATTAAGCTTACAGAATGAATGGAAGTAAATCTGTAACCTACACCAGAGATAAAAAAATACTACCACCAGCTGAGATCCAAGACTGCTCTTTTTTGCTGTTACAGATCAATTTACTTTCTCCTTATCACTCTGAATGCCAACTTAATAACTGGTTTCAACTATCATGATGCATAAAAGCATGAAATTTGGCTACTACAACTAAAAAAAAAAATCCCACTTGTCAATGCTCTCAATGTGTAATTTTGTTCTTGTCATTGTTTTATATATCACTGCAGTCAGCAGCCCAAGCTTGCTTCAGTTTCTTTATTCTTTCTTGCTGATAAGGTCCCTGAAGTTATAAAATATCATTCTCAGAAATGCACAAACATGTAAACACACTGAAGCTTTTGCTTTAAACTCGACCCTGGATCTTAGGCAAACTTAATAGGATTGCTGCTGGCTATCACTAATCTTAGAAAGCCAAAGTATGCCAGAACTACATTCTCTGTGGGAAATGTAGTTTTATCAAAAGTCTAAATATTTTGCAAGAATAGTTCAATGACTTAACTCCCTTGACGAGTGCTGAAGGAATAAATTTTTATGTTATTTTGTTCCAGTGATTTGATTTTCAGTTGTACCAAAACTGTTAAGATTATATTTATGATTTTGCATTAGTAAATGAAAATACTGAACATCTCGAAAATTACTTTCCATTCAATGAAAAACCTTAGAGCTGGGGGGAGAGGGCTGGAGAGAAGAAGGGTCTGATACAGAATGAAAACACATTTAGCTGTGTGAGATTTTCCCAGGGGTTTGAATTTCCAGGCAGCCACATCCAGACCATTAAAACAGGATGAAATTCTGCTGCTTATTGCTATTCTAAACATGTAAGGAAAATTTCATAAAAACCCCTCATGTTACCAACTTTCTTAGGCAAAGCAACACTCCTGGTTAAGCTGTAAAGTGTTTATATTAAGTGGCTAAAACTGTGAGAAAAAGTGTGACAATCTTTAACCTCTGTAGCAATTCTATCAGCTGAAAAGAATACAACGAATGAAGCAACTCACCAGCCAGTCTGAAAGTTGTGTTAAGACTCTGAATGCCCTTTCTGTGTCACCTGAAGCATCATTTTCCACTTTTCAGTTCTTTAACTTCCTACTGCGATACCCTGACAGTTTTTCTCCTAATCCATTAATGCCAAAATAAGGACAATTGTTAAAGCAAAGCCTGTTTTGCACCAGACGTCATTTGTCAGAGCTGGGTTATTTTCCACTTCCCTGTGCTCTGCCATGGAAGGCGCAAGGGGAGGCCAGCCCGACTCTCCAGCCCTGCTCCCTGCTGGACACTCCTGCTCTCGCACGGAGGGACACGGCACAGGTCCCGCGCCACTCATGCTCGGCACAAATCACCACGCTGAAAACGGAGCACACCCGACCTGTATCTGTAGGAGGCAGCAGAGTCAAGCCAGGAGATATAGTAGCCACAAAGGCAAACGGCAGTGGGAAGTGGAGGGAACACCGAGAGGGGAAGGCACCATCCCAAGTCCCTTCTTTTTCCACCCATGTACCTCCTGGCTTGGTGGCAACTCCGGTTCCTACCGATCTCGTGTGACGGAGTGGCTGCCTGTCCCATCACCTGTCCCTGCTCTTTAGTCGTAGGTGAAAGAAAACATGGAAAATGAAGTGAGTGGCTCAGACAAGACCCCTCAGACACAGGGAATCAGGACAAGTGTGTAATAACCTTCTGCTGCACGGCACCTTCTCTCACAGCCAGTCCTACCAACCACAGCAACCTCGGCCCCGCCACCATCTCCTAGCGGCTCTGCAACAGTGGATCAATTGGGTACCTCCCACTGTGTTTACAGGTCTCAAATAAGGAAAACAGTGGGGGCAAGGAGAAAGGAAAAACATTTTAAATGTTTTACTCTTAATGGTTTCTACAGCGACTAAAAAATCCTGAATTAAATTACTTCCAAATTCTGCTTAAGTATATCTTTTGTGTCTCCAAGGATGATTTAATGAATGGCTGAAAGAACCTTGAAAACATAAAATACTAAGCATTGTTCTTTTTATAATGTATGTTTTGAAAAATTGACCAGACTCATATTAATCTAACAAATGGCAGCTTTCCAGGCTGGTAGCTTCATAATGGGCATCTTGGCCTTTCGAGAGTCTTTCTTTTAATCCCTCCGAGAGTATAAATGTGCAATTGCATGAGAACTGTTAGCCTTGGGAAGGAGGAGGTTCCACATCATGTTTTGCTGCTGGCAAGCTGCTTCTCCTAATAAATGCACCAATCTTCTTCCTTCTCATTGTGATTTTTCAGGGGAATACTTGTGACAGCGGGCATAAAGAATCACATCTGCTTTTGTGTGTATTTTGTTCACCCGTAGTTTTGGGAGAAGCTAAAACAATGAGGAAACCCCCATGAGATTTCTTCTTCAGATAAAAGAAATACAAGTACTAACAGTTACCCACCAATGCAGTTCCCATAATAAGTCAAGAAATGAGTTCCACTTGCATACCATGTGAAACAACTTTTACAATTTAAGTCCAAGCTTCAAGAGACAAAATTTCACAGACTTTAACAGTTCAGAACGTCAACTTCAGTTCCTCTCTTAGATGAGTTCTCCTGTGGTGCACTTGTAGCACTGCTTTGACAGATGATTTGAATGAGCCTATATTGTAATGATTAGGGATTTCTCAAACTTCATTTCATATGATTGCTCAAAATAATCACTAAATAGTTCATATTCCAAGCATTACAGCTAAAAATTTTGATGGAGTCACCGGAAAGCAACAAAATAATACTGTCAGCTAATCATCATCACTGCCAGACTTCAGCATCTCACCATACAGGTGCTCATACAGAGAAGACCAGACACCTCACACTAGACTGAGGGCTTTGCTGCTCTGCATGTGTATTCCTCACTGCAATCATCTAGGTGGAAACCCCTGCAGGGACAGGCAGGAAAGGTGTGTGAAGAAGAGGTTTGGTTTCATGAAAGCTTCTGAGCTTTCAAATCTTCAGCTTTCTGCCAAATCTGAATGGAAATTTATGAAACAGCTTCCCGTAAAATTATTACAACTCAACCTAAAGGTCTGGTTTTCACTTCAGTTATATGCTGTACATGTACAAAAAGAACTTTAAAATGAAAAGCTGGTTTCAATTTAAAGAAAAAAAAAAAGAGAGAGAAAACAAAAACCGAAATAAAAAAACAAACAAAACAAAAAACAAGCAAACAAACGAAGAAAATAACTTTCTATCCCCAAAAGGTGAAATGGGAATGACATCACCAGAATTTTTTCTAACTTTTTTCAAAAACAATGTCTCTAATCAACAATCAACCTAATTTGGCAAGATATTTTGGTTCATATGAAGCACTTACCCCAGAAAAACACGTTTCTGTCAGAGTTTGGACTAGCTTTGGCAGGCCTACTGCTCCCCAGAAAAGAAGGGCTGATACACTACTCTCATGAACACTGTGGCTGTTGGTTACCAGAGAGAAGAAACCACTTGAGCTACATAAATGAGCAAATGAGCAAAATGAAATTAAAACAAGACCCTTCATCTCAAAGCTCAGTCCAGATCATTGGCTGTGCAGCCCTCCTGCTCCCCAGGGAGCTTCCAACCACTGAATCAGAGGCAAAACAAAATTGTTGGCCAGGAAATACACGGTATTCACAAGTGCTGTAACAAGAGGTGTCTCTCAAAGGAATAACTGCTGAATGCAGCCCCAAAACCCCAGTATTTTTAAACCCTAATCTTCTACTTAGGAATGATCTACAGTCTCTTGCACTTTATGAACCAGTTGTTATCATTTTACACATCAGACAGGCACAATCTAGTTACTGTGTCCCACTTCCCCATGTGAGGCAAAGTGACTAAAACAAACTTCACAAAGGTCCTTGTCCTTTCATTCAGAAATACCAGCTTTATAGAAACTGCTTCCAGTTGCAAAAGCACGTCAGATTGGCATCAACAGAAGAAAAAAATATTTTCCCTCAGGATATTGTCCCCAAACATTCCCAGCAAAAACCTTTTTCTTCTAAAGGCTTCCTTTTGGGATGAAATAAGTCCAAGGCTTTGTCCTCTGTGGGTTGGCATTTACAGCAAGAGCAGAGGAGCTCATATGAGGAGTCCTTCAATTCCAGGAGAACAGTTGTCGTGCTGTCAGCATAGCACATGTGATTTTGCATGTGTCTGAATAGGAAGGGAGCAACAAATGAGAAGAAGAGATCACTGCAATGGGGAAAGAATCCAGTTTCTAGTCTGAATGAACAGAAGGTGTCACAGTGCAGCTTGCCCTCTGCCTCAACACTTCTCAATTTTGGTTTCTAACATCACAGGCTAAATCAATTTCCCCCTTCTGGACCAGAGCTGGAAGAAAAGCTTAAGTAAAATGTCTTTGTCATAAAGGATATTACTCCCCTGCAGTGCCAGATGGGTCCACAGACATGCAATTTATCCAGTACTGGGAGGTGAATATAGAGTTAGCACAACCATTTTCTCACTACTCTCTTAAGCCTTTTTTGTTTTTGCTATCCCAGGCTAAAGTTCATGGTTTCAGGCTTTTCCCAGATTGCAAAAATTAAAATCTGAGCAAGTATACAGGACAAGAACAACACGTGCTGAAGAATATTAACCTGAATTACCTTTCAAAATCAAATCTTTAAACAGACCCCCTCTGCAAACACTCTCAATCAAAAGTAAAGTATTATCGTACTTGCAAAGGGAACTCAATCAAATTATAACCACTTTAATTCTGAATAAGTAATGAACTAGATTTGCATGAGCTGAACAGTCCATAACTAGCAGCTGACAAGCTGGTCAGGGGGCATCCAGAGGAAGTGGGAGAGATTTCTCTGCACAGGGGGAGGGAGACTTTGTTTAGGACACGGTATGGATCCACATTCAAGGGATCTGCACCATTCAGAACCTGCCCAGAGGAAACTCTCAGCTTTAGGATCACAGTCATCTGCCTCTAGAGAGAACAGAGAAGGTATTGACTGCAAACTGTCCCCTTAAGACTCTGGTAGCCAGTGGCTTGGGCTGAAAGAGGGAGTAGGCATCATTTCATCCAGGTATGGGGTGCAGGCACAGAGTGGAATCACAGGGGTTAAGCAAGCCAACATTACTGACCCAATCTTCAAGGTACAGAGCTTGTAGCCTCCACTTCAGGCCATTTAGAAAGAGAGAGGGAGTTTGCAGGACTTCATGTCAGCTGGGAACAAGTCATTTAAGACCAGATCTCTGATTAAGTGTGGCCTCTTCTTTAGCTGCACAATTCCCTCTCTATTGATACAGTAGACACAATTCCTTTGCTGGAGTTTGCTCTGTCCAACTCAAGGGTTTATTATTATTATTCTGAATTTGCAGAAGGCAGAACACCTCTGCCTGGAGGAGCACGAAGTCTCAGCTTTATCAAAGAACCTGTGCTCTCATCTGCACACAAGAAGAAACTGCAGTGAATACTCAATGATAACAAGAACTAGAGGGAAAATAGAGAAGACACTTTCCTTGGACTCCCACTACTGCAGCAGGAATACAGTCTATACTGCTCCTACCCCAGTTCACTGTTCTAGCTTCTGAGAGCTGAACAGCTTAACACCTTTCCCAAGCAGGAAGTCTTTGTTGTCTAGAGAATTAAGGGGATAGATGAAGTAAAACTGCTCTTTGAAAACTGCCACACCTAGGGAAGTACTAGCAGAGATACCGTGGGAAGACACTGCTGGGTCAGGCTTAGATTCTGCCTACACCTGGAAGGTGTTTCTGCATGTCTGAGGAGCAGATGTGCTACTGTTAGAGAAAACACACAGCCCTTGCAGGTAAATCCACTCCTCTAAATAAGTTTCTTGATCCTCATTGGCAGACAAAATATATTTACCCCAGTTATATTTTTGCTATTTTCCTGCAATTTTGGAAGAACAGTAAAGAACTGATGCACATCCTGTTTAAGCCCCGTTGCTTGCAAGTGGTCAGAACATCAGAAGTCTCCCAGCTAACCCAGTCCTGTTTTGCCCAGCCATTACATGGCACTAATGACACACAGGGTCACATGCTTCAGTCTTCCTTCCCCATCACAAACAAATATACTGCTCATACACAATAACATGATAAGTGGGAAGGACAGCAGAACTGAGATAACTAGGAGCAGACTATCTCAGCTAAAAGAACCACTCCTTTTGCCTTCAGACCACCTCCAAATTATCCCGGGAAGCTAGCCAGATTAATTACCCTGGTAGACCACACACAGCCCATGGGTAAACAGCCTTTGCCTTGAAAAACTGACTTGAATTATGAAACTCTCTCTCTTGTCAAAGGTGCCAGGCTTGAAAAATAATGCTGCACAACCTTATGTTTTCAGATGTACTAGTTTAGGATGCAGCCTATTGCACCATGTTAGCAGAGTGCTGTTGGAGGGCAACTGCAGAGGTGTAGGAGGGCAATTAAAAATCTCATCCACTCTCAGCCTCCTGGCTGGGTGACTTCCAGAATATGAAGGTTGTTTTAATCTCAGACAAATACATGCATACTTCAAATCTCTCTGCCAGGTCCACTTTTTATGAATAAGGTACTGAAACCAGCAGGAATTCTGTTCTCACAAGGTCCAGAAATGGGGGAATTCTTGTGAATCTCAAATCCTGCCAGGTAGGAGAAGCCAAGGAACCACACAATGCACAGTGGACAGGGACTGAGATTACTGTTAAATCAACATGCTTTTGTCAGTCACAC
The DNA here is from genome assembly GCF_003945595.2 of Pipra filicauda. NCBI lineage: Eukaryota > Metazoa > Chordata > Aves > Passeriformes > Pipridae > Pipra > Pipra filicauda. Next base: position 1,894,926 of record NW_024104976.1, on the reverse strand, counting down.
ACTTCAGTGTTCATTTCTGGAAGCTGGCTTTGGATATCATGCAGAAAGGACTATCATTTGACTGCAGTGCAAAGCTGTGCTTTCTTTGGGCACCCAAAGTGCTAAATGACCTTGCAATATCTGAGGCAGCATAGCTGTACTACTACCAGTGCCTCCCAAGTGACTTGCTATGATAGTGATCCTGTTTTGCTACAGCTACACAGCATATGGGCAGCATCTGATCTGGCATGGACTGGAGATGCTTTAAGGTGGACCTCGCTGTTCCAATCCTTTGTCCTCAGAACACCACATACACTCTAGTGTGAAACACATGGATGTGGATTAGTTTGATCTAAAAGTGAATTGTTCTGAGGTGCTGGATTGTGAAGTGGAGTGGTTGCATTCCCTCACACCAACCCTGCTGCAGGAAGGCAACTTCTAGCAGAGGGACAGTAACAAATCACTGCAGGACAAGGACATCTGAACTGCTGCAGCTGTTTGTCTGGGCACACAGAAGCCGTGGCACTCAGCCTTGTTTCAGCAAACAGTAAAGGGTTTGATGACTGAGCAGTGGGTGCTTCAGGTCACAGAGGAAGGCTGAGTCCAGACACTCCAGGAAAGAGAAGAATTAAACAAAATCAGGGAAATGTAGGGTTCAAGAAGCAAGCTTAGATGAGAGGAGGAGATTTACTTGGAGGCAGTACCCTGCAAGTCTGCCATTGGTAAAAGCACTTAAACATCTTCCAAAATTGCCTTCCTAGACATGGAAGAGGATTGCTGCTGGGGCCATATGGACCACTTCTCATCGTTATTTTCCACACCTTTCAGGAATGTTTTCCCTTTGTCTGTCTGAATTCATTTTCACAAAGTACTTGACAGTCTGCCATAAGCTTGATATACTTAGTTTAGTTCTTGCTAATTACATAGCACCTCAGCAATTGATTGTATACTAGCCAAATAAATCCAGAAAATAGTTCTCAGTAAGACACTGTAGCAAACAAATTAGTAAAACTTTAAAATCAATGATTATAATACTTTTCCCATTGCTAGTGAAATTGTAGGAAACTTAATTAAGACTATCTTGTTAAAGGCTAAGCAAAACTCTCTGCCAGAAAGGAGGCTTAAAGGTGGGTGGAGGAATGAACACAATATACAAGAAAGACAGTACTAGTCTTTTGGCTACCTACAATGAAGGGTAGCAGGTGGCTCAGTGGAGCAAACACAAACTTCCTAGAAAAAGGAAGTTTTACCTTCTCAAGACAAAAAATTTTCCCTTCAAGACATCCTACAAGGAAATCTTGCTTAATAAAATGGCAAATGCAGTGAAATCACCTACTGTCTTCCTAATGAGGTAATAAAAGTCTTAAGTCATCAAGGAGATTCATCAGAACAGTCATCACAGTGGCTCTCAATTGTCAAGACCTGAGTTAAAGCAGCCCCCTTCCATCTCAAAAATTGACTCAATGTTGACAAAAGCTGAGCAAAAGGTTCAACAAATACTGATCCTTTCTGGAGTAAGGGGAACAAAAGAAAGCAAACCCAGCCAAAAATCACCAAGCCAAGCCACAAGCCAATCACCACAAGAGAGGTCAAGCTAAGCAAGATGAAGCCAAACTTCAACCCAGGCAGTCAGGCATGACCACTGCCAATACTTCACACCTTCAACAGTAACTGAAGCATTTGGCATCAACCCACCCCTCAAGGAGCCCACTGATCTGGAGTGGGAGATCCAGAAATAGTGAAAAATGAGATTCCTGAAACTCTAGCCACAGACAAGATGAACAAACCCATTAAAAGCACAACTGAGTAGAACAGTTCTAAAACAGGCTAAAGGTATGGTATTACATGATTTTTGTTTTTAAAGATCCTTTTAAGATCATAATAAACATCTTATTCAGCAGTCACCATCAAATAAAAGCCACTTTCTTTAAATATGCGTGTATATATACATATACACACAGCTATATCTAGGCAAATCTTTCTTTGTTGTGGGATAATTTAGAAACAAGGAAGGTTTATGCAAGAAATTCTAATAGAAAATGCACCTTAACATGACTAAGAAATACACAATGTGCAACACACAGCTTCAGAGCTCCTCACAAAGCCTGAATGATCTCAACCACCAACTCCCCTGCATCATATTGTAGGATTAATGCTTATTTTAAAAATTTCTAAACAAAACAGCCTGTAATCTCAACCAAAACCAAAATGAAACTAAATTCCTGTTTGAATAGCACAAGTACTTTTAAGGCAGAAAAAAAGACAAGGCTTAGTTACATATCAGTACACAACAATGGTGGAATGAAGTGAAATATGAGAGACACATGAGCCATCTGAGCTGGTTTCAGAAATGGACACTGGCAAGAGAACAACTAGTTCCCTCAACTGTTTAAGCACTCATGGCTAATCTCTTGTTTCCTGTCTTCTATCTTTTCTTCCTCTCATTATCTCCAATCTGTACTTCAGAGGATGCAAATTAGTCATTTAACAGACCTCAGTGCTGTTTTCTCCATCTCACTTTAAAATAGTGGCATGTCAAGGACTTAAAAAGAAACATTGTGCAACACAAAAAGGATGTTTATGCTCTATTGCTACAAGAATTTCTGTCCAATTCAGAATTACTTTTCAAATATTAAAATATTTAATACAGCATTAGAGATTATTTGAGGAAAAGACAAATATGTTTATGAAACACTGTAGATTCAGCTAGTATTTTGAAACAAAATACAGTAAGTGCTTTTGACTAAATTACCATGTGTCTATAGGATTCAGTATGTAGAATTTCAGAGGGATGATTTAAAACATGCAGGAGAAAACAGAATAGTATTTACATTGCTAGTTACTAAGCTCAATACCAAGCATGCATGGGGCTTCCATTTAGTACAAACTCCACCACGTACAGCACAAAAGCTTTAGAGCTATTTCCCCTTGCTTGGATATGAAAGTCTCTCTGACCACACAGCAATTCAATGTTTTTCAAATTCAAGTAAGACCTTGTTACTGGCAGACTGTTTCCTAAACATCCACAACTACCACACAGGTAACTAAATTTTGGCCTTATGTCCAACATTACAAAAGAAAGAAACTTGTCCATGTGTCTACTGTAAATATCAATGCACATTCTGCAGGCAAGAGAAACCAAACAAGATAATTCTGTAATATACAACTCACCAAGGCTGAACACACTTTCAAAGCAAGATTCTGAGAATACAATGGTTTTGATAGATTTAAAGATATCGACAGCCATTCAACTGTTACAATTTGTATTACAAGAGAAAACAAATGCAAATAAAACAAATGAATCACTTACCAATACTACTGACTGCTTCTGCCTTAAAAAATGAATTACCTTTAGGATCAAGAAAAGGCATTAAGCAAGTTCTGGCACGTATCCGCTACACTGGCCAACTGGGAATTAGCAACACTTAGTCATCCACACCTAAAGGAGAATTTTTTTTTCATTTAAATGGTGAGTAAACTCCACCATTTAAACAAACTACAGTCTCATTTTAGGTAACAGTACTGCAACAGCTATTTCTGCCATGAGATTTTAATCAGTTCTTAGCCCCTTACATCTGTAAGGAATCCATAAGCTGATAGCGAGCGGTGCTTTCCTGGTCATGCAATTTACACAGCCCTGGCCCATCTAAGTCACAAATACAGACTGTACAGAGCAGAGTGCCTGTGAGAGAGAGGGAGAGAGGGAGAGAATGAATTATAAATGCATCTAATTTGGCTATAATTCAAGTTGCACATGTGGACTGAGAAGAGTCCACGGCCCAGAGTGTGTAAGCTGTCGCCAAATTGCATTTTGCTAATATTTCATATCTGTAGCCAGCAAATTAAGCCTGCCCAAGTGCCTCCTACCCAGGTAGCTGTGCTGACTGTGTTTAGCTAAACAGTCAGTTAAACAGCTACAGCTTGGTTTTGCTTAATATGGTTTCTCTTAAAATTTTGACAGTTGGCTACTCTAGCAGCTTTTAGCCAAATTATTGCAAGGTTTCAATTTTCATCTTAAACGCTGCAGAAAGGTATGTAATCATATTATGCTAATAAATAACCAGTGCTTTCAAGGTCAACGGAGGAAAAGGATCGTAAAATTGTACAAATCAAAAATATAAAGAAAAATCATAAGCAGGCACAAGTTCTAATTTATTTCGCATTGATGCTCCTCGCTGGTGGTCAAATAAACACTGTTTTGCTTTCTTTTCTGCCATTCATTTTGATATCCTGAGGTACTGTCATCAGCAGGAGGAGAACATTAGTTGTGATGGAACATTTGCTTTCTGAGAGCTCTATAATTCCCAAAATGTCCTCGTTGTATATTTGGGTACGCAATGGTAGAGATATACCTGAAGCAAACAGAAACCTCAGAAAAACATTATCTGTATTACATGCACAACCTTACTGTCTGCTCAAACAACAAGTAGTTTCCTGAGAACAAAATACTTAAGAGTACCTGGCCATGATTGTTTCTATTTCAGAGTATTATGGTAGTAAACATCTTTTACACACATAGTTAAATTGCTAGATGCACTATGACCTAGCAACTGAAGTATTTCATTACCAGAGCAGATTTTGTCCGTTCAGAACTTGATGCAAAATCAGCTGCAAATGCACAGGACTTATTGCTTTAGTTAAAGGTGGAATAACTACACATGTTGATAAGCACAGCTGCTGATTAATAATCACTCCACTTGCACCTGAGATTTGTCTGCATTTGGATATGGTTCCCAAGCATCTGGATTTCTATTGACAGCTTTGAGATTAGGAACTAAAGGTCACCACGATATGGTTTGTAAAATTTTCTCTTTCAACATTTTAATTATATAGAATATCACATTCAGTGCAGGGGGAGAAAATCAAAGTAAGGTACTCAAATGCATGAATCTAATAATCTTTTTTTATTTATCTCTACAAAAATACATATATCTATGTAGGTGTATCTATCGTCAACATTGGTATGGAACTACAGATTTCATTTTTTCCTTAAAATAATTAAATATCAATTGCACACCACATTTGTATGCACTGCAGTAGGAACATAGAATGAGGCAGCATGTGACAGCAGGAAGCTCTAGGGAGACAGGGTCACTACACTAATAAATCCACATGGACTGCAACAGATGCCATCTCCTGTCAAAGCCATTAGAAAACACTTGATCATTTGCTCGTTTTGTTTGCCATGTACAGCATAATCAAGGAAATGACTTCTCAAGTAACACTAACCTTAAGAATTTTTTATCCCTAAACAGAATATAGACACTGTCCTTGTTTTAAAGGCCATGGATATAGGAGGGAATTGGTAAACTCATCCTGACAGGCATTAGCAGAGCCAGGAATGGTGCATTTGTTTATCACTCTGCTCTCTGTGCTTCGCAGGGTCACCGTCTCCACAAAGCTGTGAAGAACCCACCTGCAGACACGTACAGACTCACACAGACATATCTGTGTAGCAGCTGTGTAACAAAACACACAAGGAAACAGTGGGGTGGGCTGCCGAAAGGCAAGGACAAAACAGATCTGCTCAGAATAAACAAGATAATACACGTGCCTGGAGCAAACACCAAGTGGCTACTACACAGCACTGCATCAGAGACACACTTCCCACCATTCATCTGCCAAGTGAAGACTGCTAATAGCACAAACCCTGGAAATCACAGTGGATGTAGAAGAGTCACAAAGAGCAGTAGGAATTATTTTTCACCCCCCTCCAAGTCATCACAAATCTTCAATACAGAAAACTTTTCCCATCTTATTAAAGTCCAACTACGCTAATAACAGTTACAGAACCATTCACCATACACTCTTGCTTTACCTGTTGTGAGTCTCTACTCCCACCCCTGGATTTTAAAGACATGCTTGGCATGACTGCTCAACCAGATCTGTCTGAAGATCTTAACAGGCTCATTCTGTGTGAGTACCAGCTGAACAGAAATTGCAGCCACAGCACTCAGCCAGGCATGTCGTGCCCATCACACTGAGAGCTTGCTGAGTTAAACCAGACAAGACTGCAATAACCTTGGGCCTTTAAGACAACAAATACTAATCACCAGCTGACACCAGCAAGTTCTGCTTTCTAGTGAAGTGTTTTCATTTTTGTATCTATGTCCCCTCAAGAATCATCACATTTTTAATTGCTTCATACACTACAATGATGGTGCCAAGGACCCTTATCTTGAACTTGTAAATCACCGGTCTTGCAATGAAATAACATCACAAGGAGATGTTGCTAACCATGGCTTAGCACTACCCACAGTACACCTGTCACACAGAAAAATCATTTCAGTTTTCATATGAGGCAAGAACAAATTTATTGGGGGGAGGGGAGAACTCTAGAACTTTATTGCTTCCATAATCATTTTCTGTTATCTGATTCTTTCCTGATCGACTGCACACAGAACTGCCTGTAAACATCAATGGGAAGTACATGACAACGACTTTGGGAGAGGAGGGAACAACCTTCACTAATCTTTCCAACAGTTTTTAGAATTACCCTTTTTTCCCTTAGTTTTTAGCAATATACTTGAACACATGTTATCTGAAAAATAGCTGTAGCCAGTATTTTGTAGTATGTATTTCCTTATAGCAAATGATACTCCTCATTTAACTAGTTTTTAGATCAACGCATATTGAGGCCAGCAAATATTACAAAGAGGGCAGATGATGTAGCCAGTGACATTGGCAGGCATTAGGGAATTGTTCAACATAAGGAATTCCCAAGTGCTCTACAATCAACAGTTTGCACTTAACCACAAACATCTGCATAAGAGATTCTCTCAACCCTGGGAGAAAACAAACAAACAAAACACAGCAAAACAAAGAACCAAACCCACAAACAACCAAAACCAAATAAATACAACCAAAACAAACAAACACCAAAAAAATCCAACTCCAAAAGATAGCATCAAAAATGTAAAAACATAGTCAGAAGTGGAAGAGGGTGGTTGGCCTGTGTTGCAGAGATGCTCAAAGTGTCAGGCACTAGCTGGTAAGGTAAAAACAAGTGCAACACACTGATTCTAACACACAGCTCACAGATGATCCACATCTGTGAGGAAGGGCATCCACATCACTGGGAAAATTATTCCCCAGTAGGTACTATTTCAGATTGATAACACAGCCAGCTATGAACCTCCCCCAGAATTAGATCTATCTTTTACTTCTCGATTCCAATACAAATAAAAATTACACTGTTTTCTATCCCTGTGACTGATGTGGGTTTCACTGGGTCCAACACTCCACATGACATGACAAAGTGGGAAATATCTTTATTGCTTTACGAACATTTTGCATAGCTGGGCTTGGCTGTTTGAGACAGATAGCTTGCTGTAGGTAAGATCAAAGAGGGGTGTAGGGGGAATCTGACAGGAAAGAAAAATGATGACCTAGATAAGGAGCATCCCCACAAACATTCAAACTACAACACAGAGACTATTAGCTGTGAAGAAACAACCTGCCTGCAGCCAGCAGTTACATGGTTGCTTTTCCAAAGCTAAAGGAAGAGATACAAAATAAATAAGTAAACAAACACAACAAAACATTTATTCCTTGAAGGAAAAGTTGAGCAGAACCAACATATTGACACTTTCAGAGCATGCAGCAGTCAGCAACCAATCCAACCGGCTAGACCTGGAGTCAGCTGGCATGTAAACACCACAAAGAAAAGTCAACAATGCAGTAAATGCAGAGAGGCCCTTCCTTTTTACTACTGGGTGAAGAAATAAATTAATGTTATAGGCTTTGCCTGGATAAGTCACTTGGCTTAGCCTACTGGTAAAAATTGCTCCAGCCACAGAGGTCAAGGCACTGAGGCAGACAAGAGAGGTAGTCTGACAAATGCAAGAGCATATTAGCACTACAGACAGAACATCAGCAGTCAGGCTTGAGACCCAGAGGCAGTCCAGCCACACAGAGCAAAGCTCAGCCACAGCCAGCCAATGTGAAATACTGTCCTTGTGCACTAAGGGCAGCCCAACCCACAGCACAGCCCATGGGCTGGTCAGGAACCAAACCAGGGTTGTGGGCACCACTTGTGTAACTCTCTCCATATGACCTATCAGAGAAACAGGGGAGCAACATGAATCTCACTTGGTACTCATTTCCAAGGAGGTGCAAGAAGCATACAGGTGTTCACTGCTCTCTTCCCTACCTGCTTGCCTTCAACAATGAAAATCACTTTATGCAATGACCACTTCATGCCTCCCTTAGCACAGAAGCAACATGATGACTTATCTGACACATTCTAGAAACCTCTAGAGTACTTCTCAATGCAGTGCAGACTGATGATACTCTGGACAGTCAAATATTTAGCCAATTTTACTCGTATTCAAGCTTGCATAATACAAATTTTATAAAATAAAGTGTTCTTTCCCTCCCCCCAAAAAATATATAAAGGTATATTGGAATGTGCTTGCTTGTCATGTACCTCCCTTACCATGCTCTTTGCTGCTGGGCTGAGGGCCAGAATAGTTCTGCTTTCCAGATTCCAATCTTGTTTTTCTCTGAATGAATATTGGAATGAATAGACTGACAGAGGACAATGCAGTGAAACCTCTTTAGGAGAAATGAAGGTCAATATGTTGCATGGCAGCAGGTTTTTCTGCTCCACCGGCAATAGTAGGAACACTGTGACATGTTCTGCACAGACAACAATTGCAGCTTCTATTCACACCCTCGCTTTTGCAAACACTGTCCTGGTAATACGATGAACAAGACATGTGGTTCCTCTCAGTGAACTGTGCTTTGAAAGTTGTCTTCCCTGAACAGCTGGAGGAATGCTGGTCTCCCAGTCCTCAGACAGGCCATAAAACATAAGACTTACTGACAGCCTGGAAAAAGCTCTGTTGCAGTACTACACAACAGAGCCAGTTTCTTACGAGCCACTGCCAGCCCCATGTTGCAGGAAGATTTTTATGCTGTCAACTTAATAATGCAATAAAAGGCAGAGGAGAGCTTTAGTTATAAGTATCAAAATATAAAATTCTACCACAGATAGTGCTGGGAAGATAAAGTCTCTTCTCACAGACTAGAAGTGACAGCTTTGCATTAGAAAGCAGCAGTAGATATTCAAAAGCTCCAGGAAAACCTGTAGTAAAGGCACCAAAAATCAAAGTGCAGCTGCTCTTTTTACTGTTTAAATCATTATATATTAGCAACAAATCTTGTTGTTGGCCAACACTCAGAAATGGCATATGGCCAATAAAAGGTTCAGTGGAGTTTTCCATCTGTCACTGGAATCAGCTATGGCTCCAGCTCATACATAGTAAGTTTAGTGTCATAATTATTTGTGTACTAGGCATCAACCACTCAGTCTAACAATCATTTGACTACACAATTTGCTAAATATACTACCCAAGCAAAACACAACATAAGCACTAAACTGGATGCATGAGATATATTTACAGTGTGCGAGGCTGGCACTAACCAGGGGTAAGCATGGAAACAGCGGCTGCTGTCCTGCCATCATAGGTTATGCAAATACAAACACGCTGTTGCATCCTCTTGGTGTGTGTTAAGGACAGTAAGGGGCACCATGCCCTTGTTAAAGTCAAGTGCCTGAAAGACAGCAAGTCAGTGAGTGGATGAGTGGAAGTGGACACCAAATATTTTTTGTACCTCTGCTTGTTCATTACAGATTCTAAGCATATGGATTTACTTTGTTGTCTTCACAGTCCTGCCAGCACAAGAAGGCTGACAGACTAAGCTTTAAACTATTTTGTTTCAGTATAGATTCAGGAAATACCTTAGTAAGAGCATTGTCTGAGGTTTTTTAAAATTCCTTCTACAGAATTTTCCATTAGTTTTTAGCAACTATGGAAACAGCAATGCTATTTTTTTTCTCCCTCCCCCCACAGCACTCTGATGCTATGAATCCTGCACCAATAGGTCTTTAGAGATGTATTTAGATCTGGATTTTCCAGACGCTGGGAGTTATATTTCAATCAGCCAAGAGTCACAGTCTGCTTGGTCCCAGATTTGGGTGAAGGCACAAGCAGATTTCTATTTTTTTTAGTTCAGCCAGAAAAAATTGTAGCACTCCTAAATGCAGAGCTTTAACAAAGAGAGGGGGGGAAAGTATTCTAAACTGTGCTGGAAGTCAAAAACAAGTACGTTTTTGTTTGTGCAAGTTTGTAACTGTACTCCTTCTCTTCCCTAAGCCTCAGTGCTCTGCATCTGCTCCAGAACAGCCAAAGTAGTTTAGAGCTACTGGATCTGACCTGTGGCTGGCTTTTAACATTCAGAACTTGGGAAGCTGACAGCATGGTAAAGAGGGATGTAGGAATTCACTAAAAGTTTTTATAATATTTAATAATCCCTTTGTGGTTTGGTCAGAGCTGGCACAACTTCACAGTGATAAGCTGATTTGCACAGAAATGGGCTCATGGCTCTGACAGATGTTAACAGTTCACAAGAACAATTTTTTGCTGCAAACAAGGTCCTATCTATAGTGCTGTTTTGCTCTGAACAGGGAGGAGAGTAAAAACAGGTTAACTTTAAAGAAACCAAAACACCTCAAATAATAACAATAACTTACATGCTCAACTCAGTTGCTGAAACATTAGTTATCTTGGTTAGCAGGGGAATCTTAGAGTACTCAAGACACTCGTGTGAGGGGCAGACACAATGGACTTAGTTCAGGGCAGCAGATGGAAAGCTGAGGACACCCTTGAGTATCCAAAGGTCAAACACCCACAATTATGGAACTGGAGTCTATAACACTTTCAAATTTCAAATTATGGAACATCGGATATCCCACTAAGCAGATTTAGTATTCAGTAATATCTCAGGGACAATTAAACTGAGCATTTTTAAAGTCTATTTAAGTTTGCATACTTTTTTTTATTGCTTCCGTAAGTATGAAAGAAATATTTAAATGAGAAAGCAGTTGAAGAAAAGGCATTTGCAAGCAGAGCTTTTAAATGCCTTAAGTCTTATATTGCCAATTGTTTGTCTTGTCTTGAAGATTAGAGATTGTGCAAGGTCTCTTACAAAGAGCATCAACTCATTACACTTGACATAACTACATCCCTCCCCCACAGAATCAAAACAAGTGTCATTAAAAAAAAAAAATCATTTTACACTAACTAGAAAATGACCAGTTCTGGTTCACAGACCAGTTCACAGGAAAACACAGGAGCCCACCTAAAGCCATTCCTTGATTCCAAGTGATTTAGCCTTGGTTTCAGCAGGCATGGACACCAGAAAAGCACAACAAGAGGCTTCCTGCAGTGTTAGCCCAGCCCAATGTCTTCAAACAGTAACAAATAAAAATGTCTTTCCAGCTGTTGGGGAAAGTGTGGAGACAGCTCACAAAGATGAAGCTATCACCACTGCTCCTCCTCAAACAAATGGGAAAATATGCAGGAGGAAAAAAACCCACAGTTCTTTTAACTACAAATTTCTCAGTGTGGCAGGTGAAATTCAGCAGCAACAGACTTGAAAAAAGGAAAATAACACCTTCACATTTATAACAACCTCTAAACCGGCTGTTCTCATTCAAATTGAGAGTGCAAAGGGTCAGGGGTGGACATAACAGGTAAGAGCCAAAGTATCTCAAAGCAGATCCACTGAATTGACCAGTTGTTATCAGTAGAACATCTATTCAATTTCTAGCTGATTCGCTTCCTTATTCCCACCATTTTTTCATCCCTGCTAGTGGCTTCCAGCCTGTTATGCTGGATCAGCTGTTCATTCAGTCAAACTCTAGCTGAGAAATCTTTGGCAATGAGCGAGAACGTCTAAATATGATTCAGGAAAAGGTAAGCCATAATTGTTTGTAAAAACTTGTTATTAGCAAACCAGTCAGTACTAAAACATCTTTCTTGGATAGCAGAAATAGGACAGCAGCTGAAGGTCTGGCTGCCATTTCCATCCCTGCTTACAAGGAGAATGGTCCATGGAAGAAGTCATATAAACTTGCATATACCATGCATATCATCTCCATGGTTGTTGATTATGTTTATCAGTGAAAAATGACCACAATGAAAGCATGTTTGTAGTGGCCAGGGAACAGATGGATAAGCTAGAAGCTTTTAAAATGGATGAGGACATACTAAATCAGAGAGTTCACAATATGCGAGAATATGAGAAACAAGTTTTAGTAACATAAGGATATAATAATGGTTCTATCCTGAGGGAAAAAGTTTCAGCTCTATCACATCAGTTCTTCTGTCAGCAGAACATGATTTTTGTGGAAGATAATGCTGTATCTATATATTCTGTGCTAGCAATTAAGACACCAATATGTTCATTTTTTTAAGGTCTGATAGAAACTTAAATGTTGCCTTAGAATATTAAAAACATTATGTTCTGGCATATACAGCAATGCCAGAATTACTATTAAATGTGTGAGGTTTTCAATATTCTCCATTTCACAGTGGAGCTTTTTTAACTTAGCATTGTGAAGGAATAATCAGGAGTAGTTCACCAGCAGTTTATGCAAGTCTGAGAGAAGCTAAGCCCTCTGACAAAACAAACTGCATTTCTGGTGATATCTCATGAGGAAGCAGTGGGGGGCTGCACCAAAGCTCTCTAAAGAGACACATTCTCAGAGATTGCAATAATTTTATCCTTCAGTTGTCTGCACTGCTCAGTTTGAGCACTAATAGTTCTGTCATCTCCTCAGCAGAAGCACAGAATTGATTTTGTTCCTTCATCCTCATGTAAAGCTTACAGCATTTCCAGAGGAAAGGCAGGCGTCTGCACACGTGTACATTTGTATATTAGTCTGGATATAAACTACATGAACTCTACCCAAAATATAAATTGGGAGAACTGATTTACCAAGAAGTTCCAGATGAATTTGCATAAACTCCAGGTTCACAGAGCTGTTTGTCTAACCATCTTTTTGGTGCGTAGCTGCCCAGTTATGTTTTATCAGAAGTTTCTTTCTTCAGTTTGTTGCCACCCACTCCCTTCATCACAGAAATCACAACAGGCTTATGCTTCACTGTCTAGCCAGGTTGCCACAAAGGCCCCTGCTCCAGCTCCTGAGATAACTGTTCACCACCCCAACCCCCCTTTCTTCTCCTCCTCCTCCTCCTTAGCGAAAGCACAGCCAAAAAGCAACCAGTCTAATGTTTTCCCTGCTGGCCTCACCCCTAAGGCTGCACAGAAGTGAAGGGAGGAAGAAAGAATTTCCAGGAGCATCTCACAACGTGCACAAAGGAACAAAGGTTTAGCATCACGGTTACTGCACCAAAAACTGAAAGTGCTTTAAAATGGCGTCGCATCTAGACTGATGCACAGGAACATAACCCAGCATACACTAGTAGTGTTTTGCAACACACTGCCTTGTAGCAATCGATTTCTGGAACAGAGGAACATCCTCAAATCAACAACATCTATTGCATTGTAAATAACATTAGTACACGCTGATGTTATCTGGCGAAACAACTTGGTAGCCTGTGAGATAGAACTGAATGTGTCCCTTTTCTAGTATGTCAATAATAATTATTTTTCTAATGCTTGTTCAGTTACAGAATACATGAAAAGGAGCAATCGCATTGAAGAAAACATGATTTGATGTTGTTTATGTAGACACTTCTGTTCTGAGAGTTTGTTTTATCTCCAGAGATATCACTGAGATTACAGAACTTGCAGGCAATAACCATAAGAACAATATTATAAGAATAATAATTTTCATTTTATTTATGTAGAATATAAATTCCTAAGTACTTGCAAATTCAAGGTCGGCTGAAAGTTGCCAGAGCAGCAAGACTGTTTCATTAGCAACACAATAAAAAACAACAGCAAAACTTTAACAAACCCATTAGACACACTGAGACTGCAGAGGCTGTGACACACAGCCTTCAACATGCACCTTGATCTCAAAAAAAAATGCTGAAAGGACGGCAGCAGCAGATAAAGCCAAGCCTCAAGACAGCCAGAGTGAGAGCCAGAGTAAAATAAAAGTCATAGCAAACACAGGCTTCAAAGAGTGGGAAAAACAAGCACATACTCCAGTGTAAGTACAAGTACAACTGTTGGCTAAAGTGTTTGTGTTCATGGTAAGAGGAAAGAAAACAAACGGAAGAAAAAGAGTCACTGAGAGACACCAAAACTCCTTGGTGCACTACACTTGCAGAAAAGACAAGCTTAGAAACTGCAGGCAAGGAACCATTTCTCTGCTCTTTGTTTCTCCTTTGTCCACAGAAACAAGACCTTGAATATTTGAGAGGGGGAGGAAAACAAAACAAAACACCAACCATAAAAACACCCCACCCAAGGTATTATGAAAGAAATATGTGACTCACTCATTGCCAGTATCTACTCTCACTTATGTTTTGTGGTGTATTTATCTGCCCCCTTGACACACAAGTGTAGAAATAGAAGTGGATGTGTATTTGGTCTGTACAAAAATTGCTGGAGAGATGGAACAGAGCAACCTCAAGTGATCATGGTGCAATACAATTATCATCTATCCTCATAAACCTTAACATTTTGCTCCATGCTTTGGCCATCCTACATGCAAACACCTGATTTAGGTGTTTGAAGCATGCTGGCTGTTTGCAGAGCATCCTTTTTAGACTACGGCAATCTTTTGTGCTTAGATGGTCTAAAGGCACTGGGTATATTGAGATACCAAACAAGAGCTATACAGAGAAGTTTTCTATAGCTTTATGACTAACTAGCAACAGCCCTACTCTCCTGGTGTATGTAAGTATTTATATATAGCAAGATTTTCTGTTGTGATCAGTCTAGATAGTTAATCACCAGCAGATATTCAGCTCCATGATACCACAAGCACTGGCATTACAATTCATTCCAATTGTCTTAATGAGGACTTCTAACCAAAGGAAAGCATTTAACGTGGATGGGCACTCAAATAAATCAGGAGAAGTTCTTAAAAATATTTAATCTGGGACATGTTTCATTTTCAGGCTGAGAGACTCTTTCAATATCCTGAACAGACGATCAAACTACCCAGTGAGCAAGATAAGACCATGAGAACTACTGTAGAGCTTCACCAAAGAGACAGCAGATGAAGTGAGAGGGGCCACCTAAAAACATACACTGTTCACAGCTTCACAGCTTAGAGTCAATAAAAACCATTCATGACATGTTCAAAGTCAGGACACAAAGGTCAATACATTTGACTCACACCAGTCTGCACTGGCTATCACATGCCATTCCTTCACAGCTCAGCAGCTTTCCAGGTCCTCACTAGGGATTTCAGTGGAGCTGTGTCTTCCAGTGATCTTCAAAGATATTCTCAGAAATGGCATTTGGCTCTAATGGAGCTAAGAGTCAGAAATCAGATCCTTCCCTTTGACATTGTTCTAAAGCCATGAATGAACCTATCACCCTTTCCTCAAGTCATGAGATTAGCTTGAAAATAATACTGTCATGTGCTTATTTGCCTCCAGCATTAGATGTTCAGGTCCTCATTTTCAAACTTTCTACAACTATCTATTTGAAAGAAAGAGAAAGCAAGCCAGGATTCTTGTGTGGCTAATGTACATCAAGCTGATGCTTTAAGAAAAACGGCAGCCATCATGAGAGTTGGCAACTCTCAAATTGCTGGTTATGAAGGAAAGAATATTAAGCAGGTATCATCAATCTATCTACATCCAGGAAGTGAGCCATGAAATGCTGACAAAGGGGAATATCTGGTCTGACAATGACGGTATATTTATCTTTTAAATTAAGAATAATGGAGTTACACTGAAGAGACTCATTTTAACTTTGCAACAGTAAAGTATCTGTCTCATCACCTTAGGGTGATATTTGAGCACCTCAGGGTAAGAGAATTTATTCTATCAGCTCTTTTAAAGACCACCATTTTACACAGATAGTTACCACAACACTCCAAAGATGCCACAGGACCTGCATGAACAGAAGAAAAAGAGTGTGGAAACTCACCTTCCGAGCAGCACCAGCACAGCCTCCTGTCACAGCGGTTGGCCAGGTACTCAGGGCCCTTTTCATCCTCAACTTCTCTTCTGCCAAACAGGGATAACACCAGACAATCACAACGGTGTTGGGGTTTGGGGTATTTTTAGAGGATGAAAATATCTTCATGCATTTTGTTTCCCAGCACATCAGGCCTTGTGACTGGGAGCATGAGTGGTGTGTATGTGCACAGACCATCACAGAAGAAGAGCACAGGGTCTGCATCCTGGGACAGGAGCCACAGCACTGAGATACAGCTGACACTGGCTGCACTCCTACCCTGCACTCCTACCAGCCCTGGGGCCAGCTGAGCACCCTCATCCAAATCCATAACAAGCTATTTTTTTTACCGACCACTACCAACAAAACCCCTAAAACCCCCAAACTCACAAACAAACAAATCCCAAAAACCAAAACCACAAGGAAAGGATGACACTGATGTGTGATTGAAACAGTGGGATGCAGCTTGAGTTATAAGGAAAATTCCAAGTGCATTTATAATTAAGGAAGCCAGAGAAACTTAGCATTCCTGCACAGGTATGATTACCTGTACCTAAGTTAGCTGCAGATTTCTTACTAGGATCTATATCACCTTTTCTTCCCCCAGAAAGACTGGAACCCAGCCCCTACAAAAATATTTTTTTTTTGTTCCTTTAAGCTAGTCATTAATTGAGCATACCATCCCAATATCTTTTCTAGGGACTGGATCCTTCCAACAAGGACTCACGCTCCCCCTAAATTCTGAAAAACTCACCTGCTTTTCTTTCTCATTACCCATGCTCTGTCTGCTGAAATTGTGAAGAAAGTAGGAAAAAAAACCTCAAGCAATGCTAAACAATTTCACTGCTTATAGAGAAACTCCATCTTGGACTTCTACAGAAGTACTAAACTCCTACCCCACTCACAAGAAAATGAATACTTGTTTTGTGGAGACACAACAGCTGATCCCAATGAACATTTTCTCTCCCACCTGCCCCCTAAATAGCACACAGCTGGGTCACACCTCTAGCCAGCCCAACCTCCTTTTGCTTTGTGGGGCAGCAAACCAACTCTCTGTCCTCAGCTAAACTGAGGAGCATTGAGATGTATTGTAGCCAGTTCACACTGGAATGTGGTCACTGGGAAAGGAGCTACAGCTGCTGTAGTTTGATGCTCCCTCATCCTTCCAGAGGGTTGTGCTAGGGCAGCCATCCCCAGAGCATCAGTGTTAGCAACCTGCCTACCAAACAGCCACCTCCTCTCTCCTTCAGATGCTCGGGAAAATTTACGTATCCATTTATTTTACTACCAGAGAGTAGAACTTTACCTTAACAGCAGCCAAAAAATGCAGCAGCATGCATTAAATCTGCACTATTAGTTGACACATCTCAGCTTCACAGAATGTTCTCTCAGACTGCAGTGGCCCAGCCCGGGCAGCCAGCAGTGCTGAGGTCAGAGCATACTCTGGCTGCCAGTGTTTTTGTGCTGGGTCAAGCACGCAGACAGGCAGCACGTGGTTCCTCATGCTGGGAGACCAAGGGCTTTTTTCCTATTTGTTGCTCTCTCCAGGGGTGTTCTTGGCAAGGAGGGTGAGAGTGCAGCACCCTCACTCACGACTTCTCAGCAAACTAAGCGGACTTCAGCCTTCAGTAAAATCAGAGCTCTGGCTTTGCTTCAGCTATGCATGGAGAGGGGGTGCCTATAGAAAGGAATTAGAGCTTGAACACACAGTAAAACCAGAGCAGAGCAAAAGCTTCAAATCCTGAAATCACATGACTGAGCTTTCCTAACCATGCAGTGAGCATGTTGCTGTACCAGAGCTTGTTCCCATCAGAACAGCAGGCTCATAAGTACTTTAAAGCTATTAAAAAAGAGTGAGCCATCAAAAAATACCTAAATTGAAATGAAGCAGCTGAAAAACTGTGCTGAATTTTTAAGAGTAAGCCAATGATAAGTTTCAAGGAAGAGAGGCAGTGGCAAGGAAGCCTCTCACCTTGATAACAAAACCCTTTCTGTTGACCTATGTAAGGAAAGAGCCACCAGTAATTTAGACAGGAAATTTTGTAGTGTTTTCTTTGGTGGAAAGTGGGATTTGGAAGAAAATCCTTAAATCTTTCAAAATCAGAATGACTTATTTTCTCCTGAAAATAAACACAGAACTCATTTCTGGAAGTTAGTTGTAACCCCTAAAAATCTTGACTATTAAAATCATTCTTGCTCTAGTAAAAAGCATTCTGGGCCACAGAGGGGTCAGAAATGGGCAACAGCAATTGCTGCAGAATTTGCTGCTCCAGAAAATTTTTCTCTGTGTTCCTATTGTAATAGTGGCTGTACAATTATGTTTCATTCAAACCAAAAGGAAAATTTGCTCTTTTTCACCTTATCTCATCTCTTGTATCCTAGAGAAGGGTTGATCACATATTAGCCAAAC
The DNA here is from genome assembly GCF_003945595.2 of Pipra filicauda. NCBI lineage: Eukaryota > Metazoa > Chordata > Aves > Passeriformes > Pipridae > Pipra > Pipra filicauda. The sequence continues at coordinate 1,876,640 of NW_024104976.1, read as the reverse complement.
ACCACAGACACAGGGAATGAGGAGAGTTTAGAGGGATTAGATGCAATGGAGCAAAACAGTATGCTCCAGTTTGCACTTCTTACTCATAAATGAGGGCATCAGCCCTGCACCTCACAAAGAATCAGAAATAAAACAGGCACCCCAAAAAGCCATTTGGCATCATAAGGTTGGAAATGTTTACACACACGTGTGTAAGTGATTCTACGGAAACACAACTCATTTCCTGAGAAACCAGTAACTGGGGAAGGGCAGGGGGGACGACTTTACAAAGCTTAAAAGACTGTATTTTACTCTTTAATCCTCAGTTATACACATGACTTCATTGTGGAAAGGTTGCCAGACAAAGGAGTTCAGTGAATTCGGTCTGAAGGGAGGGATTGTGTGTAGGTCTCCGCTCTGCTCTTGCAAACGTTCACCTAAATTGCACAGCCATCCGCCCCACCTCAGGGGCAGCCCTGTGCTCCCACAGTCCGGCACAGGGATCCTGGTAATCAATGGGAATAAGCAAAATTGTCACAGCAGAAAAAAGGTACGGAGTACCTTTGACCTCCCCAGACAGCCCACGGCACCTGGGTGTCACGGTCAGCACCTTGCACCAAGACCTCACTCGCCACGGCCAAAACCTCCGTTGTCCCCCAAACGCGATGCAGGACAGGGCGAGGGCCGGAGCGCGGCTCCCTGCGGGCCCGTCAGGTGCAGCCCAGGCTCGGGAGGCGCTGCCGCAGAGCCCCGGCCCCCTCCTGCGGCCGGCAGGGAGTGGTGGGACCCTGGGAGGGGTGGCAGGACCCCTGGGGGGGTGGTGACGGCACCCCTGAGAGAGGGGGACAAGAGACCTGACAGGGGCGCGACCCCTGCCACAGGCAGCGGGACCCTGCGAGGGACCCTGAGATGGGTGGTTGGACCTCAAAGAGGCACGGCCGCCGAGAGGGGCGGCGGGACCCTGAGATGGGTGGTGGGACCTCAAAGAGGCACGGTCGCCGAGAGGGGCGGCGGGACCCCTGGGGCGGGGGCGGGACCGTGAGGGCAGGGCGGGGGCGGGGGCCGCGGCCCCGCGTGACGCTCGCGCCCAGTGCGGCCGCGGCCGCCCGCGCTCAGAGCGGCTCGCGCGGGGCCGGGCGATGCGGGCGGGCGCGCGGCGGCGCGCGGCGCTGCTACTGCTGTGGGCGCTCGCGGCCTGGGGAGCGCGGGCACAGCGGCCCGGCGGGAGCGCGGGTACGGGGTCTGAGGGCACCGCGGGGCTCTCGGGGGGCCTGGTGACATCGCTGCCCTTCTAAAACAACGAAACCCACCCGAGCTCGAACCCGCGGAATTGAAAGGTGTCGGGATGTGTAACACTTCTGTGCTCAAATTTTCAGAAAACGGGACGCGCTGTGTCCTCTCGTCTTCATCGGAGTTTCCTGAAGGATTTTTCACGCCGCAGGAGAGGAAGGATGGAGGAATCGTTATCTACTTCATAATTATCCTGTACATGTTTTTGGCCGTGTCCATTGTGTGCGATGATTACTTCCTACCCTCCCTTGAGATCATCAGTGAATGTAAGTGACATCCTGATCTTTTCCCTGTAAAACTGAGCAGCTTGGTGCTCAGTTCTCTTTAAACATTCTCTAAAAAACATTTTCTTTTAAAAAACTTCAAAGTTTGAGTGCTCTGAAACAAAACCAAACAAGCTTCAGTCTTTGTGCAGACATATCAATACAGTATTTAATTTGATACACAGGATCAATATTAGGTTGAAAAAACCTTCTCCGATTAAACTGCACAGGTATTCATTTAGCATTTGCTTTCTTTCTGACTGGAGGAAAATCTTAACACTTCCTCAGTATTAACTAAACTGACAATGTAACTCTGGGGTGCACAGTGGCATGTCCAGGTTACTAGTAAAAGAAAAAAAAAAGGGGGGGAAGGCTGGTGTGTGGAACCAAACCAAGAAACCAAACCTCTCCCTGTATTTAGAACATAGGAATTTAGCACCTATCTAGAGTTTCTTTCTATGAAAGTAGTGGACAAGAATCAGGATGAGCTACTGTTTACATATTAAAAGTATGACGCAGGAAGCAAAGGAATACTGTGGTTACAATGGTTCTCTGACATCTAATCAACCTGTACCAATTCCCCTGGCTTAAGCAGACCACTGAATTAAAGAGATGGTCTTGGCTGGGAGTTCAGCTTTTCACTGCCAAGAATTAAAAAAATTCATTAGGGAAACTCATCCCTGAACACCAGAAAACATTCTCCAAACCAGAACACTTACAGAAAATATAAGTTTAAACACTGCTGTAGAGCTGATTTTTTTTAATTCATGATAATTAAGCATTTTCAGACTACCTCCATGGTTGGCCAAACATCCCTCTTCTTTGTGCAGAAGACTTGATCCCCAGAGTGAGTTACATTTCAGGAACAGTCAACTTACCAGGACAAAAATCTCATTTCTTTCAAGCAAGACACAGGCTTTTATACTGTCCATACGAAGTGAAAATTTGTTTTTAAGACTGCAGCACAAATTTGCATGTAACTAGTGCTTCTGGTATGTGAAGACACAGTAGTATAGATTTTCCTGGAAGACAGATAGACTTGATATGGATCATGTAACAATATCACACCAGTTCACGGAATTTCCCCACAATTATTACCCATATGAAACACAGTTGAAGCCTGCTTACAAATGCCTATTTTACAAGAGATAGGCACATGATCTCAAAATTCATTATCAGTACCTCTTTTCTGGTATTTAAACTAATTTCTGTAACAAAGTCAGAAATAAACTAGCCCAATAAATGAGGCTAGTTTTCAAGATATTATTTCATGAATCTCAAATAAATGCATTGACTGTACAAAAGTAATGAAAGTTCATTCTATTAAACTGTAGTAGCATCTAACATTATATACTAATGCAAGTAAAGGGTACAGACTACTGAAGTATCAATTTGCTCTATACCCAGGCCTTGGCCTCTCTCAGGATGTTGCTGGAGCAACCTTTATGGCTGCTGGAAGCTCTGCTCCAGAGCTTGTCACTGCTTTTCTAGGTATGTTTTGACTCCTTAGAACCTAGAATTCTTTTCCTTGTGTGTTGAACTGAAGCATACCAGAAAGTCATTTTCCTTACAGGAGCTTTTGTGACAAAGGGAGATATTGGCGTCAGCACCATCCTTGGATCAGCAATCTATAATCTTCTTGGTATTTCTGCAGCTTGTGGACTGTTTTCCACTGTGGTATGTATCAACTTTGATAGTTCTGCTCCTAAGAGCCTAATAGTTATCCTCATTTTCCAAGAAAAGCCAAGGGAGACTTACTATGACAACTGCCAAGTTTATTATTTAGTAGCAAAACCAGCATGTAATCAGTTTTAAGATAACTTGCTATGAAAGTTTTTAAAAACACTAACTTGTTAAATATCATACTTAAGTCATTCCTAAGAATCTTAAATTTTTACATAATATAGAAACAACATATTGATGCAGCATTTACAGCACTTAGTGAAAGTATTACAGAGAGGTTTAAGAAAAGTAAATGACTCTGATCTGCAGGTTTCCAGGCTATCCTGTTGGCCGCTGTTTAGAGACTGTCTGGTCTATACAATCAGTGCAGCAGCAGTCCTTGCGATGATCTCTGACAACAGAATTTACTGGTAAGAGCACAAGCTGTGTTGAATTCATGTTGACTGGAGATTAGCGAGACAGTGTTTTGAAAAACAAAAACCCCCAAACTTCAAGTAGCCTGAACTGCCGTTCACTAACAGAAATAAACATCCTGTTGGCTTTAAAAAACAGAAAGTCACAATGCTTGTAAAGATTATTACCTAAACATTCAAACTCTGCATATTTATAAAGTTTGATCTGCATAGGTTTGTCTGTACAGACTTCACAATTTCTGTCACAGCTGTTCCAGCATAGCAATTAGTGTTCATCATTTACTCCTTTTGAGCCTTTCCTTTCATAGCAGAAGTGTTCACAAAAACATCTGTCTGCCAGAAGAAGATCATGAGTTTCTGATGTTGTAACTCTTCCATCAACACCAAAACTCGTTACCTCAAAAAGACAGTCAGGTCCAGCACTAAGTCTCTTGAAGTTTCTAATTTAACCATCACATGAAGACTCAGTTTTGCAAACATCAGGAAGATGTTCAGTCAGTAAGATTCCCTGGGAAACATGCAGCTATACAATACACAAACAAGATTCTGCAGGGGAGGGGAATTAATCAAACTGCTGAAAGACAGGGGGACACTCACAAACTTCCATGACATCAGCCATACAACTGCAAATAGATGCTTTTGTGTGTTTTCCTTTTGCTACTCATGCATATTTTCTCTCTCTATTTATACCAGCCACTGGGTTCTTTTATACTACATGTTACATAAAACCTGTTTTTCATTCTAGGTATGAAAGTGCATCCTTATTATTGATATATGGGTGTTATATTCTGATACTGTGTTTTGACATTAAAATCAACCAATACCTCATGAAAAAGTTCAGTCCCTGCTGTACATGTTTTACAAAAGCTATGGAAGAGAATGCAGAGCAGCAGCCACTGGTTGGATGGAGGGAAGAGAGTGGACCTCTAATCCGTCAGCAGTCAAGGACAGACAGTGGAATTTTTCAGGATGAGCTGGACTACTCTCACCTTTCTACAAGCTTACATGGGCTTGATGAAATCTCTGGAGGTACAAGTACTATTACAGCTGTCCTAGCACTCTGCATGACTGTCTGCATCAGTTCTAATCAAGAGCAGATTCTGAGATAGTTTTAAGATTTTGTTCACAGAAGAACTCCAGCATAGTATTTAAGTAAATAATACTCTAACCTGGAATATAAAATTAAGCAAAATCAGACTGGTGGTATTTATATGAAGTTAATTGCTAGAGGAATGTAAGCATAGTTGCTCATTTTTGTCATATTAGAACTTCTAACCATCTTTGCTGTGTATATTTGAAACTTCCCAGCAACTCTGCTTGTAAAATGCACTACCACCTGACAGCCACACTGGTACTGTACTAATATATGCTATTTTCTTATGACAATGACATAAGAAAATAGCATCATATCAGAATAGCATCTTATGACAATGACATAAGAAAATAGCATCATATCAGAAGGAATAGCTGTGATGTGGCCACAGGCCATGTTTCTTCTTAGGCAAAAAAACAGTAGTTTTTTTGGTAAATGTTATGGGTAAACCTTTATAGAGAAGTTCATTTTTCATCCACCTTGGTGATGTGGTAATAAAGAACATTTTAATCATAGAGTACCAGGTTGGAAGGGGACCCCAGGGATCACCTGGTCCAACCTTTCCTGGCAAAAGCACGGTCTAGAGAATACGGCCCAGCACCTGTTCAGCTGAATCTCAGAAGTGTTTAGCACTAGGAATCCATCACTTCCTGAGGAGATCATTTTAGTAGCTGATTATTCTCATTGTGAAAAATGCTTTTCTTGTGTACAAGCAGAATCTCCCCATGAGTAACTTGATTTCAAAATTTTGTCCAGAGTGATGCAGGTACTGGGCAATACTACAGCTGGAACTTGAGGAGGTATTTTTTACCTTTTTTCAGTATTCTCACAAGTAAAGGACAGTAATATACTGTATGCTATGGATTCAAACTTAATTAATGCTACAATTTAAAATAGTTACTTTTTCTTCACCAGATCATCCAAATGTCTTCACCATGCCTGAAGCAGATATGAAGAGAATTTTGTGGGTGTTATCGCTTCCCATTATCACACTACTCTATTTGACTATACCAGATTGCAGAAGACAGTTTTGGAGGAACTGGTTCATGGTGACATTTTTAATTTCAGCAGCATGGATTTCTGCAATAACTTATGTTCTCGTATGGATGATAACAATAGCAGGTAGGTACCCAAAGTGCTCCTGCTATACAGCATCAACCAACCAAGAATCACTGAAAAAACAGTTTTCTCCCTGTGAAGTTTCCCTTTCCACAACCGTCAGTTTAGCAACTCAGACTTCACTGTAAAAAAACACAAGGAAAACCCAACAGAAACTTATGTTTGACTGCTTAGTTGGCCACCCTCTTCCATCTAATGATGGAACACTTTTGAGTTTAGCTGCTTCACACTACTTACCATCACAGGAAGGAGGATTTGTTTCTGTAGCTACAAAAACCCAGCCTATATTTAAAAAGTTTCATTAAACTGCTCACTAAGGGAAACAATTAGATACACAGCAATAAACTTGTCATGCTGAAGGCTGACAAACACAAAATCCACAATGACTGGAATTAAAGGTTAAGGTTTTTGGAAAAGATCTGTTATTTCTGCACCTGTATTTTTCATGAGTGCTATAGTAAGAGATTTGGCATTAAATTAACTGCCAAAAAACGTCCCAAATTTTTGTACTATATTATTTCAACTACAGCATCATGTGTTTATTAACCATTCTTGATGTGTGTGTGTATGTAGATCTCTTACAAATCTGCATCGTCAAAAACTGAAGCAGTGAAAGGATTGTGTTTAAGTGAGGGAAGGGGTATGAACTTGTGTGTAAAAACATTCTACTAAATGTTTTAAGGTACCTTAAGGTATTAAAGTACCTTAAGGTATTAAAGGTCTCCTCATTTCACTATTTCTCCAGTCAGCTTTAAAGAAATCAAGTTTTTAATTTTAAGAACAAGCAGAAAACAAAACTCTAAACCAGAAAGAAATTTTACAAAGCTTGCCATTTCCACCTTATAGTTCACTAATCCTACTCAAGCATTCTGCTAGCTCAGATATGAATAACTCCTTGTTCAGTGCAGAAACAGACCTACACGTTTCGTAAACCTTTGAGAAATAACTAGTAAATGGCTGGATACAACAATCACCATGTTCACCCCTTGGTCAAATAATTTTCCAGTTGTATCTAAAGAGCAAGGGTTCACTGTTCACTGTCTGGATGCTAGAAGCCTTTGAAACAGGATTCAAGTCAAAGTTATTGCTGTTCTACAAGACAAAGCATTAATTCATATGAAAGCAGGTACAGTGGAGATTCAGTAGTGTATTAGTTCACCTTCAACAGTCATCACAGGCAGTACTGGGGTCTTTGGCCCACTATTTCTAGGTAAAATATGTTCTACTTACATGTTAAAACACTAAAAGTTACACGCACATTATATTCAAGTCCAGATTCTTTCATGAAGGTTGACTCAAAGATTCTATCGTCGCATAATCAGCCTATCAGAATTGTCACAAAGGCGTCACAGCTGGGAACTAAACTTAGATGGTCAAGAACAAACCTACCTCAGTACACCTTTCTGCTGCTAGCAAAGAAAATCTGACTACTTATAGCAAGACATTGCCACTGATACACAAAATTAACTAAAGGCTAGAAAAATAATACTATTCTATCTTTATGGTCAGTTGCCAGAAAAAAACCCCACAACCCTACACATTAAATAGAAGATAAATCTATCTAATAAAAAGAAAAATTAGATTCTCCTGAGTTTATATTCTGTCTTATAACCTTCAGAGGGCTAGAAACTACTGTTGGGTACATAAGGCTGGTTCATTCATACTTCACCTTGGTTTGACCCATTATTTTCCAGCCTGGATGGTTTATAAAAGTTGATTTTGTTGGTTGCTCATCCTACAAATCTGTTAGGAGTGATGGAAGGATAAAGAGAGTACAAATTCTGCAACAGGATCATGTTAGTCCCTCTGAACCAACAGTTTCAAACATAAATTTACTGGGCTGCTCTAGACTAAGATGGTAAGTTATAAACAAGCATTGCTGACCTAGCTTAGAGCATTGCCTCTTTTTTTATTAAAATTGCTCTTATTAGAGTTGAAATACTGCAAGTAAGAATTCAGATTTCAACAATAAAAAATATTAAGATAGTTTTTAGTGAACAAAAAAGTTTAAGAAAAACTAATTACTTAATAGCTTGAACAGAGGTGTCAAACACTTCAGCATATTGACCCTTCTGAATGGTACAACTGCTAAAATGGTTTTGATGAATCCCTGTATTTTAACTGAAAAATTAATAGAGTCACAGGACATGTGGGGCTAAGAAAAATAGACAGTGGGGGAAAAATAAGCTGCCCTTTTAGTAACAGTTTAGAACTTTTCTTCATTTAAACAAGTATTTACCTAACGGAACTCACACTTCCAAAGGGTTACTTGTACTTACAAGTCATATAAAAATTCTGCATTTTGATTCTTCCAAATCTAAGCACTTTCTAATTGGAGTGAAATGGTAAACATGTAGTTGAGACAGTTTTCTCCTAATATCTTAATGACCCTCCTACCCAAGAAAATTCATGTGCTTGTAAGAGTTATTGCTTCATAAGTCTTTCGAACGCTAACGAGGAGACGCCCAAAACTGTAAGAGAGACTATATTTTCTAAAGTTGAAAGCAAAAAGAAAGAAAAAAAAAGCAGTTGTTAGATATTTAAACATCTACTTTATCTGCAAGAAAAAATTCATAACTGCTATTTTCTTGACCACTGGAGACATTCTACACAGGTCTTTGAGAAACTTAAGATGGTCATTATACCACAGTTCCTTTTTTATTTGATCGAAGAAAAAGGACAGGATGGTATTTCTTTGTTGTTCCTCTTGTTTTTAACTGCTTTGTGATTTAGTCATTTCATATGTAGTCAAGTTAGCTGACACATTCCATTTGAAATTACTGTATGATTACTAATTCTTTCTTTAGCAAACATAGTGCAAAGCACTTTCTTTGGATGAAACCTAACTAAAAACATACTTGCATTTTCCACCGTTATTTATCAACTGCAGGTGAAACACTGGGAATTCCAGAGTCAGTAATGGGTCTCACATTACTAGCAGCAGGAACAAGTGTACCAGATACAGTTGCAAGCGTGCTGGTCGCTCGAAAAGGTAAAGATTTTAGTATTCCGCCTCATGCCAATGGATGTGTTTAAGAGGTATGAAGAAAAAAAAAGAATTCTAGTCAACACTTCCAGGAATTCAAGGAGTAACTTCAAAATTTGTGCTCCAGATCCTAGAGCTTAAGTTTACTAAAAATAAATAAATAGCTTACCTGAAAAAGCTGTGGCTCAGACATTTCAAAACTTCTCAGAGTATCTCAGAGAAGTATTCTAGATTGATCTATTTGTTGTTGATCAAGTATTACAGTTTTACTGCAGAACACAACTGTAGGTCTTGGTATTTTAAACTTAACTGGACCTTAGCCTGTCTAGCTTATTTTAAGTGCAACTGTGCAGATGCTGGTGATTTAGGGAGATATTTTTATGCTTGTGGTACCCAAAACCATGTTCTGTAGAATCATGACTACAGTTCCTTCGATGCAAAATCTGAAAAGAGTGCTCTGTGAGAAACTGAGGGCTGACAGTCTGTTCCTCCAAAACAGTTTGGTAATTTCATCCAATACAATTAAGCAAACTTAATATGCCTTTCTTCTTTTACAGGAAATGGAGATATGGCTATGTCTAACATTGTAGGATCCAACGTATTTGATATGCTCTGTTTGGGAATACCCTGGTTTATAAAAACTGCCTTCATAAATACATCAGGACCCATAGAAGTGAACAGCAGTGGTCTGACATACACAGCCATTTCTCTCATCTGTTCTGTTGTTTTTATTTTTCTGGCAGTTCACCTGAATGGCTGGAAAATAGATAAAAAATTGGGAACCATTTGTCTTGTACTGTACTTAGTATTTACTGTACTAGCAATTTTATACGAACTTGGCATCATAGGAAACAATCCTACAAGGGTCTGTGGTAACTAGTTTTAATCAGTGATTATACTGATGAAAAAAATTAAAGCAGGAGGAAAAGATCAGTTTCTTCATTTAGTCAAAATAAAATAAAATAAAAAAACCAACTCCAAACTCCCACTGGGCTCTAAGTCTTATATACAGAACTAAATCATGTCATCAAAGTAATATTAAGAACAAAAACATCACAGCTTAACTGGAGCCCTTTCTTTTAGAGTCAGGAATTACAGTATGACTACAACACACATATAAAACCAAAATCCTGAAAAATAAAAAGACATCTACTTTTTACATTACAATGTCGATACACACTGGAGGGCAAAAATAAAAACCAGAAAACACTAAATAAATCCCACTATGCAGTCTTGAGATTAACAGAGAAAATGGCTTATTTTATTAAAAACAGTATAACCATTCATTTAAACTGAATGACTAGAGACACTTGGCCTAATTTTCCAAAGGCACTGAGCATCCAAACCTTCCACGGTCAACAGGGACCTGCAGGTGCTCAGTGCCTCTAAAAAAACAACAAAAATCAGGCAAATTGTCTTTAAAAACCAAACATAGTAAGATTCAGTTAACAAGTATCACAGTATATTAAACACTATACTGTTAAAGGCTGGTGGGATTTAAAAGTTCCTTTTTACATCTTTTGTAAGCATACAATGTTACTAAAAATGACTTGCTAAGATAGAGAAGCTAAACAAGACATAGGAATGTTCCTGAACACAGAGTTTTAAATTATGCATTGCGATCCAAGCGGACATCAATTTCTCTGCCACTGATTTTTATGCCGTTCATTATCCTACAGGCCTTTTCAGCAGATTCTGGTGAGTCAAATCTGACTGTTCCACAGCCCTTTGATTTTCCATTCTCCATTTTTATTTCTGCAAACATTACATGACCTGAATAAATAAGTTAAACAGCAGTTATTTCAAGTCCTCAGTGCACTAACAACTTAGAGAACTCAGAAGTGATAAAAAAACATTTCTAAGTATGATCTAGGGGAACATACGAAATTGGCACTTCCAAACTGATGGTACATTCACTCATTCAGGCAAGGGGACTTGGGACAAAACAGCACTGAAGAATCCAAATTATGATTCACTATTTCGAATCTTCACACCAGCATTAAGATGAAGTATAACTATGCCTGTATTTGACCTCAAGTTTGAAACAAAGTGCCCTGTAAGACTCAGAGAAAGGTCTGTGTTTCATTTACAGACACTGACAGAAGGGTGAGTATTGACAGGCATTAACTGAACTGCAGATTAGTCCAGTCCACTGTGTTCATCACGAAAACATATCAAGCAATAGCAACAATCAAACAGTTTTGTTAAGAAGCTGCAGAGCAAAATTAATGTCTTTAAAATGATGCAGTTACCAGGTTAGGAGTGGTGGATAAGTAACATGCACTATTCAATTCTCACCAAGTTTTCTTGAGGTTGGACACCCAACTCACAAGGCATTATTTTTATGAAGATGTCTTGATACCTCTAAGAGTGTTCAGTTCCCTGGAGCTAATGAGTTTCTGCTTATTGTGTGTTATAGCACATCACTCCTGAGCCCCAGAATGCCACTAGGAACAAAAAACTTTTCCCTAAAATATATGACTTTATTTTTAAGTATCATATAAGACTGGCCTTTCACTGAAAGAAACTGAACACGGGGAGACAGTCTTTGTATTTCCTTATGACACTGACACGAATACAATCTGTTGCTTATAATTCTTAAAAGCAACTGAACATAATTACTACATCTGTTAGCTGAAAAAGAGATGATTAAAAAACCCAAATTCTGAACAATCTGAAAGTTGCCAGGCATTTAAGACTTAAAAAAAGAAAGAACTTGTTGCACTATATCCTCCAGCTACAAAAATAACATCAACACCTTATAATTTTTCATAGTTGAACTGTGAGTTCCATTAAGATCAAATCTGCAAACAGCTGTATTACTGTCTTAGACATCAGCAGTGTTTTACATTATTTGTCTTTTCTGTCTCTCCAAAATAAAAGTCATCCTGTCATTCAGTTAAAGCTTTCTGTTCTGAAGGTGTGTTTTCAAAACACACCATGTATTTTTATACCCAAGCTTTATTTTTTGTTTACTTCTGTGAAAAGACAAACTTTTCTAAATTACATTAAAAAATTACTGAATATTTGTAGCAATCCTTTATCTTATATCAAAAGGCCCCTTATTTCTTAAGATAAAGGGGAACATTACAGCCTTCAAAGATGCTAATCAGGATCATCTATATGCCTAAAGAACCCAGTCTGCCACTTTGGCAAAATTACTATCTCTGATTTGATGCAGCACCATTTCTTGAAGTAATGCATGACCCATACAGCCATGCCTAAAAATTATTTATATAACTCAAGAAAGCTGGGTGAAGTAAGAAAGATTAAGCTCACCAAACTGTCCTTCAGAGTAAGGCAACAGTTTTGTCTTCCTGTCCTTATCTAATAAACACCACATTAAACATGAAGCTGATGGAGCTGAGCAGGGGCAAGATTCATATACATACCACACTGACTGAACTTCTCCTTTAGCTTCTGCCAGGTCAAGTCAAAAGGAAGCTAGAATGAAAACACATTATTGATAACAAAATATTACAAAGAGAAAAAGAGCATGGAATCAAATATACACACAAAATAAGCTTGTGGTTTCTACATATTCAATTGCTTACATTTCTCACAAATATCTGGTTGCCTTTAGAGCCCAATCTCTCTCTTACGCCACTTCCCATGGGGCCAGGCACAAACCCTCGATCGATATCGATGTTCCTGTCCAGGCCTCCACCCATGGCTGGTCCCATTCGATCGAATCCAGAGCTCATCCGATCCATTCCCATTCCTCCAGCCATACTGTTCATACCACCCATTCCACCACCTACACAGAGAAAGAAATGGAGGATAAAATAAAAATCTCTTTTCAGTAATAAACACAAAAGTATTTTGTATAAAAATAAAATAAAATTCTTGCATTAGGAGAAAAATAACTTTATTAGAACTGCTGTAATATAAACCATCACTTTCATACATGCACAGTGATTTATCCAGTAGCATGGCTAAGATTTTAGGACAAACCATTACAAGACACAAAGTGTCAGTTCTAAAATAAAAGACCAAACTGCATCAAGCTGTTAGTCATACCACCTAATGTAGCAAAATGTTGAACACAAGTATTCAGATTCAAAGGCTGTCCTGTTTAATTAATAAAAATGTTACACCCTGTACCAAAAAGATCAAGTAAATAACTGTGGCCATGCTAAGATACAGATAATTTGACCAAATACACTATTGTTTATTTGGCTTCCTGCATTTACATTGAGCTTTAGTTAATGCAGCAATACCCACACTTAATGACAAAATCTTCCACAGAAGGCATTGTTTTGCAGAGAACAGAAGTTACTGCCAAGCACTGTAAAGAGCATGGACTTCCCTATGATACATGCAATGAAATATATTAATATATATTATATAAAAAGAACTAAAAGCAATGGTATTCAAATATTATTTCTGGATTCATAATTAAAAATTAATGTACAGCAAAACTATCAAGATCATTCAGGAGAGACATTCTTTTTAAGCCTTATGCCTTTCAAGATTGGCACTAGCAAAATTTTAGTTTCTCATCTGTTCTAGCCTGAGGAACTCAGACATTTGCTGCAATACAATCTCAGTACTGGAGCTTTGCGCAAAGTTAAACTGAGTAATAATCTGAAATTCAAGCCTGATTTTTTATTTCAATGATGACTGATTACTGAGGTTCAGCTTCATGAACTTTACACAAATAAATGTGCCCATCTCTCTTTTTCCTGGAACACAAGTTTACTTTAATCGCCTTTCCCTCCAAACTAGAAGTTAAAACCATTTCAAAACTAAGATAAGAGAAAGACTATATTACCAAGTTTTCTTCTGAACTGTTACCTCAACAAAAGAGCTTTGAAAACTATTAGACCTGCAGTCACATGCAACAGAACTCTACTTCTTCCATAGACAGTGAGACACTACCCTACAAGGAAATCCTCTGATACAATTACATGTACACCACATCATTACATTGCCTATGCATTTATGTTCTATTGAAACAAGTTAACCTACTCATTCCAGATCTTACTGGGCCCATGCTAGGTGCTCCCATTCCTCCTGCAAAAACACCAATCATTGCACCACCTAAACAGAGAAAAATAATGAAGTGACATACACTGAAACCACCAGTTAGTGACAACAACAAAGCACACGCTGACGAAGTGCACCGATCTCAGTGTTACCTGGCACTACATATCTACAGAGCACTAACCTGTGCCTTTCATTCCTCCCTTTCTACTGTGGGATTTAAGCTACTCTGATTTCTTTCTAGCTTTTCTCCCCTCTGACAGTCTGCCAGCAGCACAAACGTGGTAAAACTAAATGAGCCATTTCCCACATTGGGAAGAACAACCTCAAAACTCAAGGCTTCATCTTATTTGAACTTCACAGTACAAAAATTCAGCAATTCTGCTCCAAATCAAACATCCTCAATTTCACTAATTGATGCCACAGCCCAATGAAAGACACCCTCCTTGGTTTCAAGGTTACTAAAGCCAAACGCCTTCACAGTATTTCTTCTTAAAATACCATTAACCTAAATATTGTACAGGAGTACAGTAGGACCTTCCCTGATTAAACACGGTCTCTATTAACTATTGTATTTGTGAGTGCTGTAATTTATTTAAGGTTAAGTTGGGAAACTCTAATCTTGATTCTCAGAACACTCTTTATATGGTAAGATTGCTGACAGGTTGCAAGATGAAGCTTGCTGGGTCTACTGAATGAAAGACTCCCCCACCAGTTTCTCACAGTGCCCATGTTCGTGCATTTCCAAACCAACGTATTAGCAGAAGACTCAGAGCCCGCTGCTTCCATGAACATTTACAGCTGGAATCACTTTGCATTTTCACTCAGGAAACACTGGATGTTTATCCAATGTTGCAAGTAGCCAGACTGAAAGTATACATTCTAAGACATTAATTCCAAGGCACTGAGCCTAGCTCAAAGGACAAGCTTGTTATGTTCTTATCACTTCCACACAATTATTTTGTGTTTAGTTTTGGGCCTGTCATGACAAGGAGTGTGCCCAAAAAAGGGCAACAAAGCTGGTCAAGGGTCTGCAGCACAAGTCTTGTGAGGGGCAGCTGAGGGAGCTGGGAGTCTTCAGCCTGGAGAAAAGGAGGCTCAGGGAAGACCTTATTGCTCTCTGTAAGGTTGCAGAGATGTGGGGTCAGTCTCTTCACCCAAGAAACAAGTAACAGAACAAGAGGAAATGGCCTCAAGTTGCACCAGGGGAGGTTTAGATTGGATATTAGGAAAAATTTCTTCACAGAAAGGTTTGTCAGTCACTGGAACAGGTGGAGGAGGGAAGGGGTGGAATCAGCATCCCTGGAGGTATTTAAAAGACATGTAGGTGTGGCATTTGGAGACTGGGTTTAGTGGTGGACTCAGCAGTGCTGGGTTAAAGGTTGGACTCGAGGACCTTAGAGGTCTGTTCCAGTCTAACAATTCTGTGATTCATCCAGGTAACAGCACAGTAACAAAGTGCAAGA
Source organism: Pipra filicauda (assembly GCF_003945595.2). Classification (NCBI taxonomy): domain Eukaryota; kingdom Metazoa; phylum Chordata; class Aves; order Passeriformes; family Pipridae; genus Pipra; species Pipra filicauda. Next base: position 1,861,362 of record NW_024104976.1, on the reverse strand, counting down.
AGGCTCTACTGTTAAGCACTTCAAGGCCTCTGAAGATAGAAGAGTAACTCCTTCGAGGGAACCCCACTGTCAGCAAGACATCATCTATAAACAAAACAAAGCTGCCTCAGAAGAGGCAAAGAAACACCATTCTGAGCTGCATGAGCTCAGAAGGCAGGAAGAAAACTGAGGGCACCTAAATTCACCATTCCTATCCAATGCTACGTGATTTGCAGTAAAAACAATGTTCCACCATGTATTTGCAAACAGGCTCTGGGGAGCCTGTTCCAGTGCCTGACCACATTCTGGGTGAAAAACTTTTCCCTAATATCCAACCTAAACCTCCCCTGACACAGCTTCAGGCTGTTCCCTCGGGTCCTGTCACTGGTCACCACAGAGAAGAGATTAGTGCCTGCACCTCCTCTTCCTCTCACGAGGAAACTACAACTGTGACAAGGTCTCCCCTCAGTCTCCTCTTCTCCAGCTGAACAGATCAAGTGATCTCAGCTGCTCCTCCACAGTTTTCCCTCCAGACCCTTCACCATCCTCAGGGCCCTCCTCTGGATGCAATTTTCCACAGAAAATTTAACAGTTACCATACCCATCCTTCCAAAAGACTCTCCAAAACCACGGTTCAATGCCATCTCACCACGACCAAATTCTCTTTCCATGTTTGCTCCCATTCCACCACGGAACATTTCTATAGAGAACAAGGCAAAAAACCAGGAATATTCTGTTATTAACATCGAAGTTTATGCTCCTACAATACTTGTTTCACAGCTGCTTGTTTAAATAGAAGTGGGTCTAATGCACAAGTCAGAGGCACCCATTAAATATTTAACTCCCTCACCAGTTACTAGGCCTCCACTCAGGCAACTGTTTCCTCTGGACTCATATATATTACCCATCCCTAAAGGAAGAGCTTTTAATAAATAAATATTAGCAAACTAGTAAGTGTACAGGAACGGTGTTCAACTACCTCCCATTCGGTTGACTCCAAATCCTCCCATATTGGGCATTCCTTCCATTCCACGAAATCCAGCAAGTCCTGTAAAATAAGGACGAGTGTTTTCTATACAGTATTAAAGAAACACTTAAAGCAAAAAACTTCACTGCACGTACCGCCTCCCATTCTACTCATTCCACCAAATCCTGGACCGTCTATTCCCATACCTTTAAACCAAAAAGACAAACAACATTTAGAAGACAGGCAAGATCCTCATGGATTTTTAAACGCTTACAGATAGTTAAAATCTCTACATCACACTATACAAGGCTTCCTTTATCAAAAGTCTGTCATTCTTCCAAACACAGAAGTGACAATTTTAAACTGTACAACTTAAAAATTAAGAATGTGGATTTACCTCCTGGACCCATGCTCCCCATTCCACCGCCCATGCTCAACTGTGTTGCACTGATGGGTTGTCCACCTGGTCCAAGTCCCATACCAATGCCACCAAGACCACCTTGAAAACAACAAAATAAGTATCATCAGAAGAGAGATTTTCTTCTGTACAATACAGAGACCACAGTAAGCAAAAGTACTATTAAACTATGCCAAAAAATGCACTAAATTGTGCCCAAACATGTATCATCACATATTAAGTGCAAGCAGTAGAAAACAGAGTGTACACTCACGAGGTAACTGTGAGCTTTTGCTGTCCGCAACACGGAAATCTTCATGAGGAACTGATTTGTCATCCTGATAAAAAAACAAGGATGTCATGCCATGATCCTTTCAATGTTTTGGCAGAGACATTATAAGGTAGCAAGAAATGTAAGCAACTCACCATTTTTACATGCATGGGTCTATCAAACAGGAATTGTCCATTGAACATGGCTGAAGAAATGCAAGTCAAGGAGTCTAACTACAGAAGGTAATTTTACTATTTAAGAATTAATGTAATAACTTATTTTATTTCTGTACTATAATTAGGACCCTTATCTTTCCTTAGCTGATCCTTAGAATGCCCATTCAGAGGCCAGCGGATGCAATACAAGCTGTTAGGTACATGGAAGTCAGTTTAACAACTGTCATACTCTTAGATATTTTAATTTAGTTCAACACCACCAGGAACTTTTAGACTTTAGCAGTAAACTTAGTCACTTTTACAAATGTAATCTGTACACTATTACACTCTACTCCCTATACACAAGCTACAAGGCAAATAAGCACCGTTTGCAAAACTATGCCATCAGAAGCCATTAAAGACTAATCCATATTTGATCAATTGTTTTCCAAACCCAAGGATACATATGGCCTGAACAGCTTCAATTGCTTGTTCAAAGGTAACTGTTCCCATCCCTCGACTCTTGCCATCTTTATCTTCTTTGATGTCGGCACGCTTCACAGTTCCAGCAATGCTGAACACCTCCTTCAGCTTCTTCCAGCCAACTTTAAAGTCAAGCTGACACACAGAAATACATTAGTGATTTCAGTGCACATCTCTGTTCTGCCATTACATTTGAAGAGATTTCCTGCATTGCTGTTAACTCTTCAGCTTCACAAAATGCTTGAGGAATGTAAATAGCCATGATTTTGTAATATACACACACTACATCAAAGTCTAAAAGCAACAATTTATTCTATGTACATGTATTTTACTATCATTAACATACTAACGTTGAGGAATGGATCCGATCTTGAGAAGAGCAGCTGTACTTCCACAAGCCCTCCTGCAGATACAGTTGTCTTTTGTGCAAGTAAAGAACTTACATTGTTATATTTATTGGAACTTCACTAAGTTAGTCTGAAGTAACTAGCAAGATAAACTGAAGTGTATATTTAATTAAAAAAAAATGCAGTTGTAAATAGCAAAAAGATGTATAAAATATTTTTTAATCAACAAATAACTATGCAATAATTATAAGTGCATACCAGCCTCAAAAGTTTAATGTATCTTTCCATGTCCAAAATATGAATATATACAACCTTTTCAGTTGAATATAGTAATTGTGAACTAATTTCCAACTTCCTCTTTATATTAAAACTGAACTACGCAGGTATAAGACGTCTTACGAAGATCAAGTATTAAAGTTATAAAATGCAGTTTTAAACTTACATTAGCAACAAAAATAGTGGACCCAAGCCTGCCTGCCTGCAAGTTACTGATAACTTCAGGAGGAATGTTTGGATTATTGAGAATAGAAGGTGGTAAATTCATTATTCCAGGTGCTGCATCAGGTCCATGTCCTCCTGGAAACTGTCCTCCCCCACGCTGTAATGCCCTACGAGCATGTTCACCTTCAGGATCCTGAAACATGGGCAAAAATAAAGCCACTTAATGACCAACAACAGGACTGGCAACAAACAAAAAGTACTGTTGAAATTCTACATAAACCCATCAAAATTATCAGCTGATATCCTTGTCCATGTCAGAGGGATCAAAGACGGAATTAGCATGGAGACCTAATTCCCTCACCTCTAGAGGTGGGTCCTTTTAGAAGAGGGTTGAGCCATATTGGCAAAGCACTTGCTGAGGAAGTGTGCACTGCCACTTCACATGCTGCACCTGCCCTATGGACAAGTAGAGAAGATTTCAAGCTAAAGGACTGTCAGTCTGGCACCTTCCTCCAGGAACTGAATTAATTTAATTAGGTGGTGGATTTGTATTATTTATTAATATCACTATTAAAGTTGTAATAGGATAAGAAGAACTGCATCAGATACTGTGATACAGTACACTACAACAGAAATGTTGGTATTATTTCACTTTCCAGGCAGCACAACTTCTCTACTTCCAGCCCCCTTGTTGCACATATGTAGTAGTCTGACAGTTAGCTCCTTCTGTGCCATATTTTGAGGCAGGTAAGCAATGTAAACATAGAATTATTTAGGCTGAAAAAGATCTGGTGACACTAAGGTAAGAATATGAAGTTAAAGCTGTTTCAAAGAAAAACAGCATTAGATTATTTTGACTTTAGGATTTTTGCCAGTTTACTTGGGATAGCTTCTGCAAGCCAACAGGCACTTCAGCCAATTAAGAAAATTTCATAAAAACTTAAACTGGAAGTTACACATCTAAGACTGTCAAAACACTGTATTGTCATCTCAGTAGCTTCAGTACCTTCACTATTTCAAATTCAAAACAGCAGCAATAACCATACCTCTTTAATATTCAGGGGTCTTCCACTAAGATCATATTTGTTCATAGTGTCTAATGCTTTCTTAACAAATTCTTCATCTTTGAATTCAACCACACTTAGAGAGAACAAAACATTTAGAGTATTAAAATAAAGTCCAAAATGCCAAAACAAATAGAATGTTTGAATATCAGTGTGTTTCTACACACTTAGAAAAAGAAACTTACCCACAACCCTACATCCATGAGATTTGTCATCATATGTAAAGAGAAAACAAGCAAACAAGAAGTCAGTCAGCACATATAACAGAGCAATGAAGATTCCAGTTAAAGATCCCAGCTCACTGTTAAATAACTATACAAGTTATTTTCAGCTTCAAAATCCATAATACGTGTTCTTTAGTGGTAGCCAATCTGAATTTCTGCTGCTTTCTCAATATACATACCTTTCAAACGCAAGAGAATACATTGTCTCTTGCTCTCTTAGAGTCAAACCAGAATTGGAAAAATGCCACACAGATCCATGTAAGGACAATTGGGGAGAGGAGGTGGGAGGGAAAGGGTGGAAAGAAAATAACCCCAAAACATAACCAAAAACCAATCAAGACACTCATCATGTCATTAAAAGCTGCCCACTGACTAAAGAATTCAAATCTACCTATATCGAGTATACCAGTACAATGAACAAGGAGTCTGCATACCTCTTCAGTATTACAGCAGAATTGAGAAATTACCTTGTAAGAAAATAACCTGATTGACTGCACCAGAATCCTTCTAATAAAGCAAAGAGTAGAGGATTGCTTTAAGTATAGCAAAGCTGACAGCATGTTTTAGTTTTAACAAGTATTAAAGAAGTAATTTACAACAATTGATACAACCTCAGCTAAGACTCAAACCTGCATTTCTCATGTTCTCACTGCAGGTTCAGAGCTGCTATTGGCCCAACTTTTGACTATTTTTAAGAAGACAGAGGAGCTTTAACAATCTTCACTCCTAGTGCCTCATTGCAGGCACTCTGCTGGCTACCAACCATCTCCATCCATTTAGTTTTAGGAAAGCAAATACATTAATCCAGTGTTTAAAGTACCAACCCTGCAGAGCTGTCAAATCAGGCACTTCACACAGTATATTCTTAGCTAACATTTTATACTCATTGGCCCCGAGAATACTACACTAACAAAATTTAAATAAAATTAGTGGTTTGTTGAACGTCCTTTATATGAAACAATTTGTACCAAAACAAAGGTGTTGGCTAAAAAGAATTAAGTAAATGCCATTTGTTAACATTTACAGAAGTACTTTGTCCTTTACAGCCAGCTAGTGTGAGTTGCATGAAAGTGTCAGACTACTTCTAATACAGAATCCTCAAGGCTACCTTAATGAAAATCAGTGTAAAAATGAAACTTACTTTCCAATAACTGGTACAGGTATTATACAAAAATAAAACTGCTGAGGAACTTTTAAACCTCTAGCAGATTGTTGCCCACGGCACTTACCCTTGATTTTCCTTCAGCATCCTTAAACAGCTCCACGTATGTAACCTCACCAACTACATAAGACATACAAAGGGAAAATACCAAGAGACAATGCATTTAAACACCAGTATCTTTCTTTACTGTGCCCCTGTGCACAAGTCTACAGAGAATCACCTATTATTCACCAACAATCAAAACCAGACCAACATACCTCCTGTCAATGGCTATGTAATTTAGCTAATTTTCAGAAATATGCAGCAGCCACATTCTCAAAAGCTAAAAACAAACAACTATATTTAACCTAATTCATACTACAGATCATATTTTGGCCAGTATGATATAGTTGGTGAACAAATTCAGATATAGAGTCCCTTAACCTAACAAATGAAACGTCAACGTTCACTGGAAAGTGTTACATTTATCATCCTACTCACAACACCTGTTTTAAGGTGACTTTCTACCTGAATATCTTCAGTCATAAGTTTGCCTTCAATAATAACCAAATTTACACATCAAATATTTCACAGCAAGCGACTCACTTTCTAAAGTAGGAAGTTTCAGTGAATAAACCAATCAAATAGTCACGTCACCTTACAACAGATAAACCAGCAGTTACAGAAGGGGTACTGGCATTTTTCACAGCCTAGAAGCCAAGTGTGCTTTGCATTACTTTTGAAGAATCAATTTTTCAAGGAAAACACAGAACTAACTTTTTACAAAATCCGTATATTACCATTATTTTACCCCAAACTTAAAACAAAATTTTGGGGGCAGTAAGATTTCTCTATCAGAACTGCAACAATAGTAACAAGCTTTTAATACAAATCTCCAGACAAACAGTCATGGCAGTAGTGACAATGCAGACAAAGTTAATGCCACAGCCAGATTCCACCAAAGAAATACAAAACAACTTTTGAAAGACATCCCTTATTATTCATGTTAACACACTTAATGTGTTGCTTAAATACAATAGCCCTCGAAGAAAAAAAGAAAAACTACAGAAACTACAACTAGACGAAACACAATCTCTTTAGGAAGTCATGAGGTCATGCATATACTCTCTACTGTCACACCAGAATGGCAGAAGGTTGTGAGCACTTCATTTACCCATCCTACCCTGCAATGCAATTGTCTCGGATGAAAGAGGGGGAAGGGAGATAGATGTACCAAGTAAAGGCCAAAACAAAAAAAGGCAAATCAAATCTGTGTGGCTCAAAGGACACATACACTGCATTTGAGTCCTATCCCTTTCTGTGTGAAGTGTATTATAAGGAATAAGTTACCTTTCTCTCTCATAAGATCTTTAATAGCTTGCCATTTCATGTCATACGGGATGTTGCTAATAAAAACTCTATTACGATTAACAGCCTTCTTGTCTCCAGAGCCTGCATTCTTCTCCTTGGAATAGGGCTGGAATCTATTCTTGTTTCCAAGAGAAGGGATTGCCTTCGCTTTTGCAACGTACTTCTCTTTCACAGGTGCTTTCCCCTCTTTTGCTGTCTCATCATTTTCCCTACATTTAGAAAAAACAAACAAAAATCCAAACAAAAACACTATTAGTCTTGTGTTGGATCATTAGACCATCATAGCTCCTATATATATAAGTGTGTATATATATGTGTGTGTGTGTATCTACCTATCTCTATATATCCATATATATCTATGTATCTGCCTATCTCCTATGCTATTGTAACTTCCAGGATGTTAAATGTTGCTTTTCAAGTTAAGAAAAATAAATTCACATTACAAGCGTAATTCCAAAATACATGGTTTTATCTAGAACAAAAAAAATAACATTACAATACCAAGTAAAGAAAGTACATCTTGCTATTTCAGTTACATTCCATTTCACAGAATCAAAGAATCTGTGAATGGTTTGGGTTGGAAGGCACCTTAAAGATCCTCTCGTTCCAACCCCCTGCCATGGGCAGGGACATCTCTCACTGCTCAGGCTGCTCAGAGCCCCATCCAACCTTGAACACTTCCAGGGATGGGGCATCCACAACCTCTCTGGATAACCTGTTCCAGCGCATCATGTCTGTCAAGATTCACAAACACAGAACTATAGACTACTACAAATACCAAAACAGAATGACTTAGTTGAAAAATCAGCTCTTAGCACCCATGCTTTGGTGCTTCCACCATCTTCACATCACATTTAGCCAAGTTACACAATATTCACCCCAAAAGTGAGAGCTGAAACGGTCTAAGTTACAAAGCAGCTCAGTATGCTTTATTCAATGTAATAATAATATATCAAAATCAACTCCAGCGGGTTGTAAATCAAATTGTATTTTATCTACCACATAAAGAATTTTTATTCACAATTTGTGCCAGATTGATTTCAGACAGAAATTAAAATTCAACTAAGAACAACAATTACTTTTTCAGTCTCACTGCTTAGCACTACTAGAATTTGAAAACTTGTTAAATGCATGGGGAATAGCTGTATTAAGACATGATATGCACCTAAGACTAATTAAGTTACCAGATATTATCCACCAGAAACAACAAAATAGACTTCTGGCCTCAGTCTTTCAAAAGTTTACCAATAGTAGCTGCTCCCCTTTTAAAATTTTTTAGTAGAAAATTTGCTGCTTCTCTTTTAAAGCAGCCCAAATCTCAAGTTCAATGAAACAATACACTTTGACCAGAACTGGATTAAATATCAGAACTCTGTGGCACTCTTGACATTGTTACTATCCCGAGCTGATTTAACCTGCTACCAGAGGCTCAAGGTGCCTGAATTGTTACTTTAAATTAGGAGAACTGCTTAAAAAGTACTTTTACACAAACATTTATTTAAAAAGCTAGCATTATGCACTTGAGTTGGAACAATTAGAAGGTGATGTCCTACAGAAATGACAGAAGTAACTGATTGTGAACCCTCCTTATATTACATCACTGCCTTTACTTTATTTCCCACATTTCAGAAGGCTTAGTTTTTATCTCATTTTGATACTTTGGAAGGTTGCTGGTAGAAAATTAGCCAAAACAAGCATTTCAGTTTTACAACCACAACATATGGTAAGATCACTGATTTTGGATTAACTGAGATGAGTATTTTCAGCTCTCTGCAAAGTTAACCAAACAATAAGTGGAAATCTTGCACTCAAAAGCACATGCAAGTAGCCAGCCTTTCATGTATTACCTACTCAAGCTTGGCCACATTCCAGGGAGGAAGAAATTCAAACACATCCATATTCCTCCCACGACTTTTTCCCCAATTCTGAAATACTCATACGATATGAACTTCACAGTCCTTGTGTTTACCAGTGGATTAAGAGAAGATTAGCAACTGGGAAATGCCTGGACACTCCTCTGGGCCAAGTATTTGTAAAATTTAAAACGTTTCAAGTCAACAACATGTTATCTGGTTCAAGCATCCTCCAGTTTCCCTCTGCATCATCCCTCCTCCAAACCATCCTGCCCCTGTGACAACATAATTCTTGTGTGGCTGGGTAATGAAGTGAAATGGAGGGAACAATGCAGGAACTGGAGAGAGCCAGAGGGAGAGGAGAGGGAAAGAGTAGAGTGTCAGGTTTTCCAGTCAGAGCAGTTCCTTCCAATCCAGTTCCATTTGCAAATGCAAAACTCCTGTCCAATGAAGCTCCTAGCAAAAATCCGAGTTCTTCCTTAAGTTTTAGGATTAGAGCAATGGATTCTCTTTAGCCCTTTAAGCTCTTTCCTGCTTAAAGGATTATGAAACAGCCCCTTGGTGCTCAGTGCAGTGCACAGGAACAGACAGGTCTCCAAACAGGGAATCCACAGGCTCTGCAAGACCTGGCTGTACAAATCAGTAGAGAGCAAAGAGGATACAAGTCTGGCATAAACTCCAAAATCTGGGAAACAAGATGACACTTCACTTAGTCTGGGGATCACAGCCAGTCTCCTGAAAATAGAGGATTAATTAAAGAAACGATTCTTCTTGCAAAACTCATCTGCCAAGATCAACACAGGCCAGTGAACAAGCTGGAGGCAGAGATCCTTTTATAGTTCTTACCCTCCTCCTTGAATATTAAAAATAATTTCAATCAAATAATACATTCAAAGTAATGTCACATTAGTCACCTACAGACCACAGAAAAGACAGCCTCAGAATCTATGACTTGACATTTTCTTGAGGGAAAAACAATAGTAATTTCTAGTCTTCACCTTTTGTATGAGCTACACATTTTATACATTTAATTAATATTTGCCTTTGTAATCACGAGCAAATTTCCAGTATTGGAAAAAAACCCTACAATTATTTCTTAAAAAAAAAAAAAAAAGGCATGTCCTCGTTGATTAGCAAGAGCAATTACACCTTTGGAAAAAAAAAAAAACTTTTGAACTTTCCATAAAGTTTTGGAAACAAAAGACAAGGTTTCCACAAACAAAACTAGCAGCCTAAAAAACAATAACCACAAGATACACCAACATGAAAGCCCTAAAAGCTGATCTTTTAAAACCAAACTTCTACTTCTCTGCTCACAGGTGTCCACAGTAAGATCAGTCGAGATAGAAATGCAAGAAGTTCACAACATGTGATTCCAAAGCACAGCTTTGTTGTGTGGAACAGTTCCCACTGCTCAGTACAATAAATTTATGGAAGTGTGCATGTTGAGACCAGGATTCCTTTCCAATTTAATGAGTGCTAATCAAACCAGGTTACTCATTTATTTTTTTAAGTAATACATTTCACCTGCCCACTGACACCTTCATCCTTCCTACATGTTTTGGGGAAGACTAGAAATGTATTTGAAAGAACAAGATTTGTATCTCTGTCACCAAGAACTCTGCATTACTTTCACACTTCAAGTTGTGATTTCTACTACATGGAATGACCGGGATTTTTCATTTGCTTGTGAGGTTTTGGAGGGAAACGAAGACATTGCTGACAGGAGGTATACAGAGAAATTAAGTCATTACTTCAACAGCAGCAACCCCAAAAGAGCAATAAAATTTATACACCTAAAAGGAGCAAAAGGGTGACAATCTTCCTGTGGAAATTCAGTTCTAATCTGTGTAGTTTGGAAGCTGAGGGCCAGACTCAGGAGGGAAAAAAGCAAAACCACAACTTTTGTTTTATAGTAATGTGAAATTTATAACTTGTAAACTAAACTAAATTTCACAGGGCGTCAAGTAAAGGCATGAAATATGCCTTTATTCCTCCAGCTTGATATTGAAGTTGGTCCCTCATGCATTTTTTAAACACAACAGTATCAGAGCTGGGCTGCTTGGAACATGTCAAAACTTAACAGACCTCAACAGCTTTGATGTACTGCAACAGTAAGTCTACTACAAATCCATTTTCCCTCCAAGGTTTGAATGAGATTAAACGAGATATGGAAATTCCAACGATCTGAGGCCAAAACCTAGTTCATGTAAAGAGTGACAACCCTCAAAGCCTAACATCAAGAGCAACCGCTCACAAAAAAATTTATTCATCGTATTGTTCTAGAGAGCTGGTAGTTCCAGCTCCCTTATACTATGTTCCTTTTAGACAAGGATCTGCATACTCCACGTATAAAAATGTTACAATTTACAAGCAAACTTCGTGCACGCATGTGTGGTTTTTGTTTCTAGAAAATAAATCACTACAGGGCTGCCTTACCACCGTCACGTAAACAAAGAGTAGTTCAAGGGCTCCACAGAACACACCGCTCCGGCCACAAGTGGAAACGTGACCGGCACCAGAAACGATGCGGACACCCCTGGAAACGGGTCCTGCAGCGCTGCCCGCCGGGGAGGCCCCACAAGGCCCAGCCCCCGCGGCCGCTGCCCGAGCGCCGCCGCCCCCCCGTGCCCGTGCCCGTGCCCAGCCCGCGGCCTCCCCGCGCTCCCCGGGCCGGGAAGGGCCCCCAGCCCCGGCGGTGCCCCAGCCCCGCGGGGGAGGAGCCCGGAGCACGGGGGGTCTGGCTGCCTCCCCCCGCCCGCGCTGCCCCCGCCGCCCGCCCGGCCGGCCCTGCCCCGTGCTGCCCTCACACACATTTTGACGCCATTAGCGCTGCCCGCGCCGCTCCCGGGCGCCGCGGCCGCCGCCGCCTCCTCATCCTGCGGCGGCTGTTGCTGCGGCTGCTGCTGCTGCGGCGGCGGCTGTTGCTGCTGCGGCTGCGGGGGCTGCTGCCCGGCCGCCTCCTCGGCCCTGCGCGGCGCGGCCGCCTCGACCCTGTCGCTCTCCGCCATCTCGTGCCGGGCCGCGGCCCCGCGACCGCCGGTTTGAAACGGGCCCCGAGCGCCTCGGCCTCGCCGCCGCCACGGCCAGTCTCGCGAGAGCGGCGCGCGCGGCCGGGGGAGGGGAGCGGCCGGGACGCGCGCGCCGAGGCTTTGCGCGTTGCCATGGAGACCCAGCCCCGGCCGCCATGGCCGCCGTGGGGCGGGCGCGTCGCGTCAGGGACCTCCGCTGAGTCACAGAATCGCAGACACAATCACTGGGGTCATCGAGTCCACACATTAACACAGCACGGCCAAGCACATCGCTAAACCATGTCCCCGAGTGCCACATCTGCACGTCTTTTAAATCCCTCCAGGGATGGTGACTCCGCCACTTCCCTGGGCAGTGTGTTCCAGTGCTTGGCAACGTTTCCATGAAGAAATTTTTCCTAATATTCAATCTAAACCCCCCCGGTGCAACTTGAGGCCATTTCCTATCATCCTACCACTTGTTTCTTGAGAAAAGAAACCAACTCTCACCTGGCTCCAACATCATTTCAGAGAGTTGTAGAGAGGGATAAGGTCCCCCGGGGCCTCCTTTTCTCCAGGCTGAAGACCCCCGTCTCCCTCAGCTGCTCCTCACAAGACTTATGCTCCAGACCCTTGACCAGCTTTGTTGCACTTTTTTGGACACACTCCAGCACCCCAATGTCTGTCTTGTCATGATGGGCCCAAAACTGAACACAGGATTCACAGTGTGGTGTCTCCAGTGGAGGGGGATGAGCCTGATATCCAGTCTAAACCTTCCCTGACTCAGCTTCAGGCCGTTCCCCTCCAAACCCTTCACCATCCTCCCTGCCCTCCTTTGGATGCTCTCTCATCACTTAATAGCTTAATGTCTTTTTCATATTATGGTGCCAAAACTGCACACAATATTCAAGGTGAGGCCATACCAGTGCAGAGCAGAGTGGGACAGTCACCTCACTCATTCAGTTTTAGTTAGAGCATTGGAAGCTTCTCGATGGCAATTTGTTCTATTCTTATAAAAAACAATTTATATATTTATATATTATATTTATATAATTATATCTATTCTATAAAAACCAATTAAATATGAATAGCTGTAATTCTACTATAAAATTTTAAAATCACATAGGTCTGGGCCACACACACAGTACTAAACATCTTGCATTCTTTAGCATTTGTCCTCTAAGACATTCATTTACTTATGAGGTAGAATCTGCAATATATTCTTCTGAAATTCCTTTGGCTTCTTCAATTCCAGTTGTCTCTTGGGGAAAACAATAGGTTTTAAGCAATATTTCTAGAAGAAGTAAAAACATTAATCATTTGGACAATGTTTAATCATTTCACTAACCTTGAGTACAAAACCATTTCCAAAGGGTATTTCCAAATAGTGTATAAACATCTATTATATAAGGAAAGCCATTCAATCCTCTGCAATGAATTTAGATCAGTGGCTTCTGGTTGCTGACCCACTGACCTGGACTAATGTGGGTTTTGGAAATAAACTCCTTATGAGCTGCTGGCACTTTCTTTTGCCTGTCCTCATGACTGTCACAGCAGGTAACATCTGAGATTTCTGAGAAAGCTCAAAGATACTAAGAAATACCTCAATAAGCTACATCCCAGATGAAGGTAGAAAGGCATGTCCAGGGGTCTGATAAGACATGTAATTCTGTTCACACATTAACCATAATTAAATAAGTATCTTGGTATTTGCGATAACAATCATCACTGAAACAGTTAATGTTTACTTGCTATTGCTGTCATTACATTTTACAGCTCTCACTACTACGGGATGAAGGGCAGTAATTCCCATGTTCAGGTTACTAAACCCTGGTACCAGACCTCTGTTCAACTGTGCTTTGTACAAAGCATCTCAAGTGTTGGAATCCTATACTCCCCAACCCAGTATTATAGCACGAAGCAGCTGACATAATTCCTATGCCAACAGGCCCATGGATGTTAGTAACAGGAAGAATTATTGAGGTTCTTATACACAGTTTGCCTACTTGTTCCAACTAACTTACTGGCTATTTCAGCTGCTACCTCCTCAAGTTTGTGTACCTTTTGGGCCAATGGGTATGCCTGAGATGGAGTTAGTTTTCCCCACGGCAGCCCATGCTGTGCTCTGTATTGGTAGCTGGAAAGGTGTAACAAATCAGTGTTTGCTGGGATACATCATGGCTATATCTCCAACATTCCCGCCTCACCAGCAGGCTGAGGGTGGGCAAGATTTTGGGAGGGGACATAGCCAGGACAGCTGACCCAAACTAACCAAAGAGATATTCCATACTGTATGACATCTGCTCAGGAAGAAAAGTCAAGAAAAAGGAGGGGGAATAGGAGCCATTCATTATGGCATTTGTCCTCTGGAGCAACTGCTGTGTGTACTGAAGCTCCGCTTCCCAGGAAGTGGCTGGACATTGCCTGCTGACAGAAAGCACAGAATAAATCTTCTGTTTTCCTTTGCTTCCACATGCAGCCTTTGCTTTATTCAATTGCCTTTATCTTGATCCATGAGTTTTTTTCCATCTTATTTTCTGTAACCCCATCCTGCTGAGGGGGAGAGTGGTAGAGCGGATTGGTGGGCACAGCCAAGGTCAACCCACCACAGCCCAGCACACCCACAGTAAACTCAGGTGTCACACAATGTGTTTTGCAATAAATATTCAGAACTGTACAATCCATACACATCCAGAGATGAAGAGGTGTTTTGTATCAGAGCTGCACTGGGGCACAGTTTAGCTTGAAGCCTGGAGGAGTGATACCAGCTTTGCCCTGTCCCCCTTGCACCCCAACTCTGATTTACAGCATCCTGTTTAGGTCAGTGGCCTGTGTTAGAATTTTTATGGGAGTCTTGCCTCTTTTTCTACAAGTCTCACACATAATCACTCCATATTTCTGTCTTCAAAGAATAATAACAAAATTGGGAGAACAATACCACAAAGAGCTGTTAGAGACCTGACAAGGGGTAAACTGGGATTAAAAAGTGGGATTTCTTTGGTCTACAAAAGTGTGTTGAAAAATGTTTAAGCTTTTTCCTAGGAAGACTTCTGAATATGAAATGATTGAAATAAAAATAAAATAAAAAAACTACTTAGCATAGTAAGTGAAAAAAAAGGAAAACCATTGTCTTTCCATGCCTGTATTTGTGCTGAGAAAGTCTCCTTTGTTACACACTACTGATCTCTCCTGGGAATATTTTAAAATTATCATTTGATATATGGGTTTTCAACATCACTTCCACCTTTATTCATGTCCTTGCAGGAGACAGACGAGGTTTCTGAGGAATGTTCCTGTTACAAGGGTATCCCTCATTTAGTACAACACTGCTACAAGTGTTCTTGGTCTGCTGTCCTAACAAATTCCTCTCATCATCCCCTCATGTAAACAGTGTCTCTCAGTTGTAGGGAGGGTGTATGGCATAATGGCTGTTTATTCTTGGCAAGCAGAGAGTTGACAGCACTGATTCACACATGGAGTTGAGGATAATGGAATATTATTAATGTTCTTGCATATATATGTAAATATAAGCAACTGTAAAGGAACTACTCTTGGAAGTCTCTTGTACAAGTAGCAGTTACAGAGCTAAAATAATTACATGTGTTCTAAGTATCACCATTCTTTTCAAAACAATAACTCCAGTCTGTTAGTAAATTCAAGTCTCAAGTCCTCAATGACAAAGAACACATTGCTTTCAACTTGCTAATGAACAAATATATATCATCCTTTTAGAAAGGACCATTTTAATTGGTCTGTGGTTTATCTCAATGTTGGTTTTAATTTTATTTCCAGTTAAGTCATGATCAAAAGCAGTTCATCAACACTTTCATCAGGTGGAACTTTTAAAACTATTCTATGTTCCTGAAAGTCAGTTTGTATGGAACTTCAGAAAATGGGACTTCTGAGCTTCATAGGTCTTAAATCCATATGACTTTTTTTTTTTGTAAATTACTGTTTTCAAGCAGACATTGTTCTCACCTATATGATGCCTGTATGGTAAATATGTCATACATAATTTTTCTTGGTTTTGTGGCTCCTAAATGTGCTTAGCATTTTCCAGACCCTATCTCCTCTCCAAGAAGCCCTGAGTACAGCTGGAGAAGGGTTGCTTTAACAACAGATTCACTTTGTGAATCATTTGACTTTTGTAGCTTATTTAAAGATTCCTTTTTGCACAGACACAAGTAGTTCCAGACCAGTCTGCATTGCCTAAGGATGCAACCACCCTACACTGCTTTATTTAGTGCTAAAAAAAAAATTAAATTAACCCTACTCTGCAACTGGCACCCTTTTTTGCATACTTACAATGCACCTGGAGTAAAACAATCTTTCCCAAATGCTCTCTTTGCAATTAAACATTATCTTCCTAGTCTGAGAAACAATGTGGGATCAGTCACAGAGGAGACCTGCTCTACTTGATCTGCAGGGGTCTAACTTCTTTGTCCCTCATGGAAGGCTTACATCCTCCTAAGTCTCATAAAAATTTTTTTGGTGTTATGCAACCCTTGCCCACAGCTTAAGAGTCTAAATCTTAATCACCTGGTTTTTACCCCTAAAAGGCTGCATAACACCAGATTTTTGGTAGCACTTTTACTGGTCCTATATTAAAACAACTCACATTACTCTCTCTTCCCTCAGACATTATTCTAGCTGCTGAAGTTACAAAAGAAAAAAACTAAGCAACCTGCTTGTGCTTTGGTCCTTCCTTCCACCCTGTCAGGCTGAGTGCCCCTTACATACCCACCAGCTCCGCTTTTCACAGCGAGGCAGTAAACACCTACCTCCTGCAGATCTAAGAAGAACCCATCCTTCCCTTTGCCCTCTCCCTAGTTGGCCAGGGGCTTGCCCCAGTCCCGGGGTGAAGAAGCTGGAGACAGACCTGGGGCCATTTGCCCTCCTCATGGCCGAACTCTCTTGTCCCACCCACACAAGGTGGCACTGTTGATTTTCACCTTTGCCCACACTAACACTGGTTGGACTTCAAAGTGGTGATTTTCAACCTTCTTCAGTTTCTGAATCCCTACACTTTTTCTGTTTGAAGAGTGGGCCTACTCAGACATTTAACATGGGGAGACTGCTTTGTAGGACTTGTTTTTCTGCCTCATTCTTGGCAGTCATCAAAGGAGTACCCTACAGACTCACAGGGCTGTAGATTCATTTATGTCTCTGGTGAAGTCAGTACCTAGTAAAAGCATGGCCTTTAGCCAAGCACAAAGAGAGATTCAGATCTTTAAATATTACAGAAAAAAACCCATGGTAGAACAAATGTTAAATACCCTGAATTAAATTACTTAAGATAATTCCCACTTGTTACTGTGATCAATACGTAAATTAATATATAATCCTCACATACTTCCGCTGTGCCCCTCTATTACTGCTTTTATATCCCCCTACTTACTATTGCTTTTTGATTATACATATTCTCAAAAACTTGCTTAAATTTGCTTAGGAGGGGAGTTTCAACTTGATCTGTTTTTTCTGTGCACTATATTACTCACTGACTCTGCCCACTTCAGCCCATTTAAAATTTCTAGCAACTGAAGGGAGAGTTTGCTTGGGAAGGAACACTCAAAGAGCTCTTTAAAGCTATATTGAAAAGCAAGTTACAGTGGAGTTAGTTATCCCTCAAAGGAGTTATATTTTCTTAACACCTACACCACTCAAGTGATCCTTAAACATCAAAAGTATCAACCGGCTAACAGCTCTAAGAGTTCCTTATTGCTTCTCCCTCATTGGCACCCATTTGCCCAACCCTAAATTAGGCCAGTTGAATTTGCAAGATCAAAGTAACAAATTACCAGATGATTATAAAATCTCTATGTCTGATCAAGGGCTCTCCTTTGAGGAAATACAACTCCCTAAACAAGGATCAAATTAACAGCAAATATGATTGAAGTCAGATGGAAGTGATAGTTATTGTTCTGGTGAATACAAAAAAGATGGAGCCTGATAAAGAAATGGAAAATTAAGAGTAGTGAACACTCCCTTTGTCTATGTACCCAGTATGGGTCACATACAATGAACAGAAAAACAGTGCTACTTTGCTGACAACTGGTAGCTAAAGAGGGAGATTCATTCCCTGGTGCTGGCTGCCAGTTTCTTTTCCAGTTTTATTTCCATGAAAAGTGGATCTCCAATACATAAAATCAAAAGAAAAGTCTTTAAAATAGAACATGAGTATCAGATTCCTAGAACTAATTACACGATTTCAGCAGCCTCTGCCATGTCATAGTACAAGAGGGGTAATTATTTCAGTGTTAAAAAAATCTCAACATTTAATCCTACAAGAATAACAAAACAAAAGGATAATATTACACCTATAAGGAGTAAGATCCCACAAGTAAACTTTTCCCAGGAAAAATGGTAGTGAAAGGCCCAGCGTCAATGCCCGAATTCCAAGAGAAGAGACAAGACACATCCGCTCAAAATTATTTGTTTCTACTGTCAGTGTTGTCCCTCATTCCCAGAGAGAGCAGACATATTCGTCCTGGCTACTCTCAAGACCTACTTCCAGTAAAGTTCTCCAAGTATAGCAATGCTCAACAATTATTGGAAAAGCCTGGATTTATGTTACTCTCCCTTAACAGTTGTGCCAGGTTGAAGGGGGTACCATGAAATTCTCAGACCTTGTGTTTGATACTCCCAAAATCCCAAACCATAGCTGTTTCCATCTAGTGAGACCTTCATGGGGCCCTCAAGTAGATCAGGGACAGGGCTAAAAAAGAAAACTAGAGCTCCTTAGGAACAGTAGAGGCTCTTTATATACATAATCTGAAAGCACATTCTTATACTATTTAAAACTATCTATTTATAAAGTCTTCATGGATCTTCAAATACGAAAGGCACTTCAAAAATTAGCTTGACTTACAATTTCAGCAATAGAGATTATTTACCACATGACGGGTGCTGCAACATTAGAAGATCAAACTAATAACCATTAGCAAGTACATAGTTACCCATCAGTTTAACCATTAGTTCTACTAGCAGAAGAAATCTGTATTTTGACTCTATCCAATGCTTAGAAGTCCACTGCTGATACGACAGAGGAATCAGGCAGTAAAATGGCAGGCAAAGCAAACCCCTTTTTTCCCAGATTGTATCAGGAAGAAGGTTTAACCTATCCTAGAGTTATTGCATGTAGTGAGAAACATGAGGAGTTTTAAAATTATTTTCTGCACAACAATTCTGCTAGCAGGTCTGCAGTAGTCTCAAAAGTCTCATGATGTATATCAGAGTGATACAGTCCTGTTCCACTGACCGACGTGCATCCCTGCAGGATGGTGTACAAAAATGGAATCACTATCCTTTAAAACAGATTTGCCATTTATTAATGCAATAAATACAGATCCAGCTTTGGGAAAATGAATCTTCTTTCCTAATCCACCTTAAACACCTTCTGTTGTGGCAAATGGAAGCCTCTCTAATAGACAACCACCATCAATTAAACGCAGCTAATGAAAGGATATAAAGCGAGGCTTAAGCTTTAATCGTTATTACTATTGGAGCTATTGGGAGGACCCGAGTCCACCCTGCGGGCGCAGCCCTAAGAGGCTTTCAGGTCCCCACGCCCCGCTCAGATCAGTGTGTCAGCCTCTGCCCGCAGTTCCAGGGCAGCAGAGCGGCCCCGCCGCACCCAGCGCGGCTCCACAGGTCCCGCTCCGCGCCGGCGGCGGGGCTGCGCTGCTCGCCCGGTACCGGCGCTCCCGGCCCGGGAGGTACCGCAGCCCGGTCCCCATCGCTGCGGGGACACTCAGTCCCGGCCTGGGCGGCGGGAGCGGAGCGGAGCGGAGGAGGGAGCGCTGCTCCCGCCCGCTCCGCAGCGGCCCCGGCCCGGCCCTTACCGATGCACCGCACGTAGGGTTTTGCAGGAAGTTTCCACGCTCCTCGGTCTAAGCCGTGCAAAGGGGGGCCGGAGAGGAGCGCGGCTGAATTGCGATGGAAGGGGGCGGGCGGGGAGGTGGAGGAGGAGGCGGTAGCAGCAGCAGCCGTGTTTAATTTTTTAATTAGGGCACTTTGAGCATCCCTCGGCGGGGTCGCATCGCCGGGCGGCGAGGGGAGCAAGGGCGAGCTGCCCCCCCCGCCGCCCGGGACTACCCCGTGCCCGGAGCCGTCGGGACTCCGACCTGGGCTTTCGACAGCCGGCGAGGCGGCCCCGGAGCCGCGGGAGCTCCGCGCTTCGCCACCATGGGCAGCGCGGGCCCGGAGGACACGGGTGGGTACCGCGGCGGGGCCGGCGGGCGGGCGGCGGGCTCTGACCTTGCGGCGCCGCCCGGCCCGGCCCGCACGGCCCAGCGGGGCGGGGGGGACCGAGGGACCCGGGGCGGCGGGGGGAGCAGGGGCAGAGCCTAAATCTGCCCTCCCGGGATAGCGGGGCCGGGAAAGCGAAGGCTGTGCGCGCAATCCTACAGCAACAATTGCTTTGCAGGTGCTCGGTCTCTCGCAGCGTCCGTCCCCAGGGAAGCAGGCAACACTTTTCCAAGTTAAGGATGATGCTAATGAGCGTTTTATTTTCCTGCATCACTGTATTATCGAAATCTAGACTACATACATGAATTCACAGCACAAGAGCTCCTGTCCAATGGAGACTCCAGGCTGATGTATTTGCTAAGGATAAAATCTCATTTCTGCAATTCATTGCTTGTTGGAAGGATGGAGGTGTCACTGCCCGGCTGCTGCTTCTTTGCAGGGGAATGCTGTTTAAGTGGAAAAGTGTTGCTTGCACCCAGTTACCATGCTGCAAAAACACTGCCTGCTTGTGTGGGGCTTTGCTCTCCTTGCAGAACAGTGAGCCATGCCTTCATTTGCTGGGCATCCATGCCCTGGCCTTCCTACCTTCACTTCCCTATATGTTTTCTTAGAACCCTGAAGAGACAGTCTTCTCCTCTGCAATTTAGAGAATACAGGCATGCAGTGTGCACATGAGCATGACAGGTTGGCTGTGTGGTCACAGCACGGCTTTTGCAGCATTTCTGGCCATGTGTTATTAACTCAGGTAGCTCAGGCCCGTTGGAGAATTCCATATTCATTCAAATTTCCATTTCATTAGGACTTCTCCATTCCTATCACCTCCTGTGCCCATTTTTTCTGATAGCATTTCTGGAATACAGTTTAGTTTCCCTAAAGAGATAGTTAAGTGCAAATGAGGTGCTTCCAAAACTTTAAATGTCCCTAACCACACCACCACGTTTTCAAGTTAGGTTTGTTCTTACTCAAACACAAGCTTGGGACTGAAGCTATTAGAAGTACTTTGAGAATGACCACATCCATGAAACAGCAGCTGGGCTGCAGACATCCAAGAGGTGAACAGATGGCCACTGATTTGGTCCATTTTGTTGCACACTACCGTTTATGAAGTGGGTTTTCAGGCAACTGAGGTTTAATCATGCCAAGAGGATGAATGCTCCCAGCTTGAGACCATGTAAAGATACTCCTTTCCAGTACCAAACCATAAGAAAACAAATCCTATAAGGGGTTCTGTGAGAGAAGGACTGAAATCCAAAATACAAGGAAGATTATTCTGGCTACTTTCTTAATCTTCTCAGATTCTCTGTAAACATACGAGTAAAGGCTAGGTCTGAAAAAAGTGGCACCCTGTCACCGCAAACCACCAAAGAACTGGAGCTGGGGTCTTCAATCAACACCAGACATTGGCAGAGTTGGGCTGGTGATGCTCCTAGGATAAGAATTTCAACATCTTTCTTCCAGCTGCCTCACAATACTTAGCACCCATGGTGTTCCCCTTCACCATCCCCCCACAGGTGCAGCCAGCACCCCCAGCTTATACCTCTCTTCTTCTTGGTTAAGTGGTCTATATGCTAAGCTGTTTTCTTCATTCCTATTTTCTTTAGGACTCTTATGGTTCATTCTGACCTCAGATGGGCTTCCAATGGCCTTTTATTTCTCAGCAGGATGTTAAGGAGCCTTTTTTTTGCCAGTGTTTTCATACAGGCAACTCCAAGGAGTAGAGTCTTCACCTGTGAAAAAAAAAGTCGAGCTCAGTCTGGGGCCAGCCCCCACAAAATGGCTCTGCAGATTCTAACTGATACAATGCCTGTCCCCATCACGCTTTTGTAGAGGCTATCTTTGAAGATTTTTGGATCCAGGCCATGTTAGTTAGCATTCAGTCTTCTGACTCAGGACTTGACACATACTCTGCAGCAAATGACAGGGTATCTGACTGACTGGGAGAGGACATCAAACCTGTGTGCAGCACTACAATGTGGAAACAATAAAACAGGCACGCAAGGTCAGACGTGCTGCCACAGTTTTGGGGATACATAATTAGAGCAAAATTTCCTGTGAACATGGAGGCTTCAATTACAATTTCTGAAATTCAGGACAAGGAAGAGAAGAACACAAAGCTGCACATTAGAGTTTCCCAGAACCAATCCCCCCCCCCACCCCCAGCAAAATGCATGGTGTTTTCTCAGGCAGCTGTTTCAGCCAAACTTTTGTTGGATAAGACTAAGATATATTTTTTCATGTTTCAGCATCAGTCCAGCTTTGCACAGAGATCTGTTGCATAGTGTCTCCTGACAAGCACATAATGTACAAACAAATCCCATTCATTCCAGTGTGTAACCTGCAAAATTAGTAAGACTGGAAGTCATATTCTTGGAAAATGACTCTCTATGGTGAAGAAATGTCATGTCAAACACAAACATGTTTGTCTGGACTCAGCTCAGATGCAGGGTTCTCCACAGCCAGCCTATCGCTAAGATTTTTCTCTATGTCTTTCAAGGTAGCAACTGGGGGGTTTGGGTCTGGCTTTTCCAGGTAGTGGCTAGGTATCATTTTCCAGTATAAGCCTTAAATTTAATTTTTATAACCCAGTGTCCTATGATTTCTGGAAAGTAATTTTTTTCCTTGATTGGCTCTTGTTCAAATCAACTGATTTGTGACATAAATTTGTGATATTGAACTTTCTGTGATTTTTTTTCCCTGCAGAAGGTCAAACTTAATAGAAAAATTGGAAGTATGCCCAATGAAAATCCATATAGCAGGTGGGCTTTACCTATGATAGATTTTCAGAAAATAAATATTGCTTGTTGTTGACATTATTTCTAATTCCAATAGGCTATATCTGGATCTTTTCTCCATCTTAACAGGAATTAAAACATTGTGACCCAAAGAGCAGAATATAATTCAAAACAAGGAAGGATCTCATACACAGCTCTATAGATTAAACAGAACACTGGTTGTTATGCTCTGGCACACATGTAAAGACAGTAATAGGAAAACATATTATTTAACATCTACTACATTGAGGTTTATTGCAAAAAGAAAAAGACTTGTGTCTTGCCCTTCTAACCTTTGTTTTAAAATTTTTATTCTTTATAGGATAATTAGTCAAAACCCCCACAAATTCTGAAGTGAGAAAGGAGACACCAAAGAAGATAAAAGTTCTGTCCATTTCTGTCTGCTCAGGAATGCCAAATCTTATTTTTGCTTTTTTTTATTGTAGGGTATGGCTACTTTTAGCCATGACTGCAGTACACAGCTACCAGAGCTCCCTTTAACCTGGCTTAGCAGTGCAGGTACCTGAAGCAGTGTAGCCATGGCAGCACAGAGCTCTGAGTGGCCTAATTACTCTGCCAGGAAATAAATGGATACTGGTAATTCCCTGGGGAAAAAGATGGTTGAACCGTTAACAAAAAGTTTTTCCCTGAGGCATGTTCGTTAAATAGGTGTTAGCAAGAGGCAGGAAACCTCAAGCTCTAACCTCAGAAAAAGTGCCTTTGTCCTTTGGTGCTTTTGATGTCCCAGTCCTTCCAAACCTCCTGCTGTCTACAGGTACAAAAGAAAGATGTGATTCTAATATCTGATGGAAAACCTAAGATAAAGCAAAACGATCCCCACCCCCAATTAAAATCTATACATAAGAGCTCCTTAAACAGGCAAAAATAAAAGGTTTCACCTGCCTGGAAACAAGCAGAGCTCTCCTGGTGGCAGTGGCAGGGTGGAGTTGCCTGAGCCTCCTGCCCTCCATAGGACACACATCAGGGTCAGCCCCCTGAGCAACATCAGGAGGGATTTCGGACCTGCTGTTTCCTATGCCTGTAAAAATGGCAGGATATGTATGTATTTAAGGCAAAGACCAAGAAGAAGAAAAAAATGGGAGCAAGATTTAGGGGAAGGGAATTTAATTCTGTTATCTATTCTCCCACCAATCTTTCCTCATACCCAAGAGCAGACACGTATAGAGAAAGGTGAAGGGGTAATTTTATCAATATGCTCACTTTCTTACAAGCTCAAATACACAGCATTTTTTTTCTGAAACTGGGGACCAAGACTTCACTAAAATTGCACACACAGTGGTTTATTTTACAAGTTGGATCTATTTATTTAGACTCGTGATCTAAATCAGATGGCAAAATCCATATTATTTGGCTGAAATTGCCTTTGAGGTCAATGCAAGTTTAACTAGTTTAAGGATAGAGATTTAAAGCCATTTCAGAAAACATACCTGGCTTCTCCAGGTGGAGACCTCGGTGAGTACTGCCAAATCAGAATCTGTAGACTTGTGCCCAGCCTGACAAAATACTATTTGCAACAGCCATGTGCTGAAATTCCTGTTTTGAGGAGACAGAAAGCCAGAAAATTGTGAGTTTGCTGTCTCATAACAGAGGCCAGTAAGTGGATGGTGTGTAGAGGCTAAAAGTTGCATTTTTTTCATATTAATTTAAATGTGAAAAAACAACAGGACACTGCTAAAATCCGAGCTGGTTTTCACTTCCAAATGTTCATATACTCAGCTTAGATACATGCATTCCATTTAGACCTAACCACACTGATTGGACTTTTCTATGCAGGCAAAGAAGCAATAGAGGTGAAAACCCCACAGAGTCACCAGGATGTGATGCCCAATGATGAGCAGTAATTACTGCAGCAACACTTCAGCCAGCATGAGTGTCAACGAAATGTCTGCCTTCCCTCTGACTCTAGAGCAAAAAACTGGCTTTGCCTTTGTGGGGATTTTGTGTGTTTTCTTGGGACTTCTAATTATCCGATGCTTCAAAATCTTGCTAGACCCCTACAGTAGTATGCCTTCTTCCACATGGGAAGATGAAGTTGAGGGGTTGGATAAAGGAACATTTGAATATGCTCTTGCATGAAAACTCACAGAATATCCTGCCTTAAATTTGATGTTGATTTCGTTTTGGAAACCAACTGTTGTTACATTTGTTATACATCCCCGCATTTTGGAGATATGTTGGTGGCATCCATTTTGTTAAATAAATATTTGTTGCAAACTCAAAAGGCGCTTCACGTTGCTTTTACTTGCCAAACAGTGGAATGGTAGGTAAGAAATGGTTAACAGAAAACAAATACTACAATAATTCAACAGAAAGTGATGATGGCCAATATTTTAAGAGTCAGATGATATCTGCTTCTTCAGAGAAGGATCTCATTTCTACTGTGTCTCATGATACACTGGAGAAGAAGATGAATAACACAAAAGACAGGCTCACGAATGGTGCGTGTTTAAATGGTAACACCCTCCTCTCCTCATCTGACACAATTTTCTGAAACTCGTAGTCTGTGCTTGTACACTGAGAATACAAAAGTGGAGGACAACAAATGTTGAGGAGGTGCCTGCAAGAGGTGTGTGTCTGTGTTGCTGAGGTGAGAGGAGCAAGGGCTAGTCCACATACTACCAATATTAAGAAACTAATGGGAAAGCTAAAGATCACATCCGTTGCTAACTCATCTCTCACCTTCCAAGAAGAGCAGGTGCTCTACTACTGACTGGTTATGAGGAAAGTACATTGCTTCTCTGTGAAAACTTGATGTGGTCCTTTGCAAACACTGTGTAACTCACATGAGTATTTTTTTGATAGATCTCCCAATCTACAGCAACAGAAACTGAAGCAGAATTAGTGGAAGGGAAACAAACATCATTAAGGAAGTTTTTGATACTACAAACATTCAGCCATACAAAATATATTACCTGCTCAGAACTCCAAATCAACATCACCACAGTCCCAGTCCCCCAGCATCTCCTACATTGTTAAAAATTTTAAGTGGAAGAGAAAAATAGAATGTTAAATAACCAATCTAACTCTAGCTGAATTGGTCAATTGCCAGTTTTTTACTACTTGGTTACAAATGTCGATTCAGTTTAAACTGGAACTTAAACTGTCTGGTTAACAGCTCCCAGCAATAATTACACCAGCTTGGCAAGGCCAAAGCAGAGACAATCATGCTGCTTACCCATTTGTACCTAGTCCCCAAGAGGGACAAGGGTCCAGAGCTGACTGCAGAGCTCTGTACTCTCCAGCCCCTCTCCACAGCTGGTTCTGCTGCTCCTGCAACTTTGTACAGTGTTCTGGATCTTTGTACAGATCTGGACTGTCACTGAAGAATTGGTCATGGGAGAGCCTATCAAAGCAGAAGTGAAACAGTGAAAGCAGAGACTCAAATCTGGATATTCAAGGTCACCCTCATATACACAGCTGTTTAGCAAGTGTGACAATACTTGACAGAAATTCAATTCAGTTTTTAAGAAGGCTGGCATTAGAATTTTAGGCACTGTCACTTTTGCTAAACAGCTCTGTTTGCAACGAGGAGCTAAGACAAGGAGATCAGTTACAGCAGCTGTTTTCTTTTTTCATGTATTCTGAAAAAATACATGTTATTTCTTTTGCCCTATATACTAGGCAGAGGCAGAGAGTGGAACAGCAGACCTCAAGCGCCATTTGGAACATGAAATACTTGATTGTACGGGGAAGGACATGAATCTCCTGTCTGAAGAATATAACAGAGGAAAAGCCAACATCAATCTACACCGGTCCAGTTGAATTATAAAACATAAACAGTTTTGTGAATATATATGTACTGCTTCAGATTGTACATAAGAAAAAATGTCAGACCTTCAGAGATTCAGTATATTGCATTTATCCTAGTTAATTTAACCATAAAATCCAAGGTAGATATCAGTACAATGATTCATGTGATCTGTTATTGCTGGATAGGATCATCCACTGCAGAGACCTGACACTGCCATTCTTTTTATGTACATCTAATCAGCACAGCTGAGCTCTGTGCTGTCAGGTTAGAGTGCTGAAGGTACTTAAGTTATCTGGGTTAAATATAGCTCAGTTAGCTTTAAACTACACAACAAACACAGCAAACGTACCCAAAGGACCCCAATATTGTCTTATGACTTTTGTTCTTGACCCAATCTATTGCTGGAAGCAATTATCAAGTTCCCTTATGATTACAAAGCTTCATCATTTCCTGCCTGCCCTTCTCTGCATCCCAAATAGACAAGGAAGTCAGCCTTCCTGGAAAGAATACAGAGAACATAATTTTTCAAAGGTTTTCCTTAAATATACAGAATAAAACTTAAAAAGAGGTCAGAAGTAAATGGTTCAAAACTGCATGTGGGACAAGGGACCCCCCAATGACTTAACTGAATGTCTTCTGCATAAAATGCACCAAGCAGATCCTGTCCTGAACTCATTATCTACATGACTATATATGCAGAACTGAAAAACAGAGAGAACATGATCTGTGCATAGAATCTGGCATAGCTGGGAGGGAAATGGAGATAACAAAAGTATTTTCAGGCCCCCTTAGAAATTTTGCAATGCCATAAAGTCAGTAATTGTAATGGATAGGTACATTTGCTGGTTAATATGTAACAAGCTAGAATGTCTCTCTAAATCACCATCTAGAAATGTTTTGAAAGAGAGGGATTGGATGGTCTATTCAGTGTATTAAGCAGGAGAAAAATCTGGCCAATAAGGCAGAGTCTGTAATGCCTCAAAGAGAGGGATAGACTATATGCATGAATAAAAGAGGCAGATTGTCCTTCCCTAAAAACACAGGATTGAATGGTAAGTTAAATTACCCTAATAAGGTAAACTTGATTATTTATGCGTAATGCTAGAATGCTAAACACAAAATTATTGACAAATAACAGTTGAGAGACCTCTGGAAATACATTGTGAAAACCAAAGTATTATTTTCAAGAACAGCAGAAAGGTAAGAGACTTTACTTTTCCTAGCAAAACAGTAATATTATGGAAATAAGACAGTGAAACGACAGAATCATTTTACTTGGTAGCACAAGTCATCAAAGCAAATTGTCATCAAAGAATTGGGATTTCATTCAGTCAAGGAGATGAAAACAAACGTAGTTTCACTGACCTTAATGACAGAAGATTTGGTTTTGCTCCTTCGTGCCTGCAGATGAAACACTTCCTTGCAACTTTAAAAGGCTGAAGGAAGCAGAATACTATCTACGATCAGAAATGTGTAATAATAATAACACTATTGATAATCCAGAGACAGCAGAAGTAAAAAAAACTAAATAAATGTAACATTGCTGTGAGGCTTACAAAACATTAGGCAGGAAAACCAACATAAATATGAGGGGGTTAAAAAGTGGTATCATAGCAGAGAGGTGACAGCAGAATATTATCTATAGCTTATGGAAGAAGTGAGAAAATACGCTTTAGGTGTATCTCATACTGAAGATGGAGGACTTTTTATTATCAGCTCTTCAAATTATAATTTTGATATGTGATTTTAGAGAAAATTTACATTGCTGTGCTATAAATATTGATGGCAGTATTTACCTTTCTGTGCCAAGGGGCCAAATGCATCTCACAAAATCATTGAGAAATTTAAATTGAAAAAAATCTCAGGAGGTCATCTAGTCCAACCTCTTGTGAAAGCATGAAACTTAAAAAAAAAATGCCTGTAATGGGCTTATTTACCCAGATTTTCAGTTCATATATTGCTTTAAAAGATATATTTTGTTTCTAAAACTTTCTGCTTTTACAATCACTTGCAGAGTTTCCATGTCTAAGCAATGCTCTGGTTTAGTCCCTTTGAACAGGCCCGGACTCCTGCTGAATTATACAGGTCTCTACAACCACACTTTCTAATCTCCTTAGAAATATGTTTCAAGACTTACGGATTGCCATCATTTCAGTAGCTCATTTAAGGGCCATCTGGGCCATACTGTAAATTGCTGAAAAGGTACTTAACCCACTAAAGGCCTTAAACATACATACCCCTTCTTCTCTTGCTGTTTTTGTTTGCTCACTGGTTTTCTTTGATGAGGGTCTGTGTGGGGAAGTGGAGGTGGGAAGGAGATTATACAGCTATATGTCCACTTTTCTGTGGGCTGCGACTCCAAGGGAGCCAGAACAAGATAGAGGAACGGGACAACAGGAATCTCATGACATTCAACAAGGGCAAATGGAAATCCTGTACTTCAGACAGATTTAATGACTGCACCGTGCAGGGAGCAACTCTCCTGGAAGGGACCTGCTGAGCAGCAGGTTACAGAGCAGGCAGTCCCCTGCTTTCCACGTTTTAAATGCATGGTCATGTTCCAATTGCATGATCCATGTACATGGATGCTCACTGTGTCACCCTGCTCCTTTCTGGGTTTCCATAAAACAGATTGAAACTAGAGGAGTTTTTGGCCCATTTAGTGCACAGGCCTGTACCAAACTACTGCTGGTTTGGTTAAGGGGTCAAGTGTGTCAGTCACTGATGGAAACAGCTCCACAAACTCAGTCTTTGACTCAACTATTTTTTTAGTCAGCAAGTCATAGGATGACAGTCTTATGGATACTTGGTGAGGCCAGGGAGAGCTTACGGTGGAAAATGTATCTAACCATGCAAAATAACAGAAATGTTTTATTTATATCTTTTATAGCAGAAAAACAGCAGACAACATTAGGAAGCCTGCTTAGACATTCAAGAGAAAATTCTCAGAACTTCATTACTCAAGGAGTAAAGATTTCATATGAAACAGCAGTAAACCCTTTGCTGTAGCTGCTACTAACTGGCTGCAGCCACAGAAGAGTAAAGGGCTCAGTGACCTGAGTCTGCAGCATCCCTGAAGATGTCCATGAACAATGCACCAAATGTATTCTCGGATCCAAATGCAAATCGGTTTCAAGTTAACATAATTAATGAAGGCCATGACGACAACGAAACAGCCCAAGAGGATGTGGGCTCTGACCCACCACATTATGAAGAAACATCTTTTACTGATGAAACACAGAACAGACTGAGAATCAGTTACAGACCAGGAAAAAGAGAATTATATGACAATTTCCTTCAAAATGCAGAGAAAACAGAAGCTAGTTTACATCCCTATGATACTCACACTAAAATGTATTATCTACAAACTTTTGGCCATAACACAATGGACCCAGTTCCCAAAATTGATTATTATAGAAACACTGGCAGCGTCAGTGGGAATAAGCTCAACAGACCAAGCTTATTAGAAATTCATGAACAACTGGCAAAGGTAAGTGAAAAGGAAAGATACAATTTTTCTCTATTCTATTTCCAGACTGTTAATTCTGCTTATTAATATGAGAAAGTCCTTAGATTCATGGACCTTGCCCAAGAGAAAAAGTACAAGTAATTACCATATTTCCTCTGGTAGCTGCAGTCTGCTTGCTGCTCTGTATCCTGATCAAAGCAAAGATTTTTATTAAAAGGTGGTCATAAGCTACTTGATTAACAGAAAAACATTGCTTAATCTTGTCTAAAGTATGGATCTACTTAATCTCTTCTGTTCCATGTAAGAGTTAGGATGGCAGATGATAAATGTCAATTCATAATTTAACCAGGCTACACAATTCACACTTATTCTAAACTTGAATTTAACATCAATGCATAACTAATTTTGACAGATTCCTCCGCTGTACTCATTAACAAATATAAGTGTTATAAAAAAGATTATGTGCAACAAATGCAATCTCAATCAGAAATCCAAAGCACTCCCTGTTTATTGCTGTAACAAACCATTCAAACTGCAAAAAAGAATCCAGAACAAGGGTGTTGAGGCTGAGAGTGTTTGCTCAGAAGAGGGATAGCAGACAAGAGTTTTCAGGTGCTGATTCAGTGAATGAATTTAGGCCTTCACACTCATTATTCCAATGAATTTGGAACGAATCTGAAGAGCTTCTTGAATGACTACATAGAAAGCATTTATGGAGGAATGATTTGGCTAAATTCCTCCTAATCTGTCAATGGAAGAGCTGTTTAGACTTTGCTCATGTAATAGATGGGGCTATATCCATGTAAAATACACTTACAGAGAGAACTATAAAACAGAATACAACTGTCTAAACTGCCTTTGAATGATTTTGTAGAGCTGTTTCTCCTCTCTCCTTCAGAGAGACCTATTTTTGGTGGACCCACTGTAGGCATTTACTATTGATACATATGTATTTTGCGGGGAAAAAAACCCTTCCCCTTAGCAGACTCTTCCTGTTTGCTCCACTTTTTCCACATATACACCACAGTAAGTGAATAATGAAATACCAAAACATGCCCTTTATCATGATAATCCTCACTTTTGTCACCCCCCATGGCTACTTGCAGAAGAATATACATTTGTCAGGTCTGATCCTCTGGGGTTTGCACATTGAAAACTTCCACTGGAAAGAATTTGAGAAGTTGGTAATATTAAGTCTCAAATACCAGATTTTCACTAATTTCTGTGTTAGTGTCTCAGATAGGTGAATTTTGCTGTCTAGTCACCTATCTAGATATTTTAATGGTTGATTACCCTACGTGGAAAAAAACCAAATAGCATGGAAAGCTGTAATAAGAACTTCTGTGGCAAGAACAAATAGATTAAGCACTTTGAAACAGTTAAACTACTAAAAGACCTACTACAAAACAGTGGAATAACACGTTACTCTACTGACTTCATAAGCCATATCTTCCCCCTTAAGCCACAATACCAAGTTCTCTGTAAAAAGCAGAGACACAGGATACAGCTACTTTCAGAATCAAAAACCTTTTTTGAGGTTCTTAATTGTGCACTTATCAGGGCAGGGCTGGAGAGAGATCATTGCTATAGTCAAGCTGAGACTAAAAGTGCCAATATGCAGCAAAAATCCCCATTCTTTTTTCTGTGTTGGCCAATTGTGAAATGAGAAATTTTGAGAGAAAACAAGCTCTCATCCCCATTCCACTCAGTTTTACATACTTCTGAGGTCTGAATAATTTGGACAAGCATCTGATTTTTGGATGCTGGTGCAGATCTTGTTCAGACTTCCACTCTCTGCAGATTCACCTGTCCTAAGGAGGGTAATATAAAATAATGAAATCAAGAAAAAAAATAGCCATTAGCAAATTAGGACCCAATTCTTTAGGATCTTATTAGGGCAGCTTCCTAGCCTTGGCCTAACTTACCTAAATTAAGGTCTCCACAGACGTGTGTAAAATGGCTTACATGGAAAGGAGAAGCATTTCCAAAGACGAATGCAAAGTGGATATAAAAGGGAAAAAAATATGAATTTGGTATCTGTATTCGTTTCCAGATGTACAAACTGCTGCTCAAGAGACTAAACACATTCTGTGCCCAGAAGAAAACTTCCTCTTATAGAAATAATTTACTTCAGTAGTGGCCAGAGGGGAGTAAAATAGTGTCTTAGCTTTGAACATAATACTGAATGATAAGGTACTGAACATAAGCATATTAAGGAATTTTCAGTTTTGATCATAAACAGAAAATTCCATGTTTTTTACTGCTGCATCTCTCACAGGTTTGTATATTTTAAAAAAAATGAGATAACTTTGTTTAGGTTTTTTTAAGGCTTGCACTTAGAGAAGGTTAAAAAGAAGGCAGATGATATCACAAAATAAAATGAAGGGAGAATTGCTTCACAGGTTGGGACTGTTAAGGAAGAGAAAAGAGCATCATCTAGCTTGGCCATTTCCATACTTTTTCCAGTATTCAGCTTACAGAAGGATAATCTTATGCCTTTCAAAACAGGAAGGTGAATGTCAGAGGTAATGGGATTTTTGTTACACTGGCAACCTGCTGTGCCCTTATGTGAGTTGTGGCCCTGGTGTGGGAGCCACTGACCACAGCCCTGGAACAAACGAGGCACCATTAGCAGGGCTGGAGTCTGTGCCTGGCTGTCCTGGGTCTCCCTTGGTGACCTTGGGCAAATCACTTCGGTCTGCAGAGCTTATTCTGAAGAATAAACAAACACAAGGTCACTAAATAGCAGATTAGCAGGGAAGGGAATTAGGATGGTATGAAAAGGAGAATACATATCCTATCAGGAGGATAAAATATGTATGAGCAGCTGGACAGGGGCCCTGCCTGCAGCCCCTGCCTGCAGCAGGAGCTCTGGCCACCAGCAAGGAGGGGATGAAATGCCCCATTGAGCAGGTACAAGGGTTACACAATAGCCCGGGGTGCAGTTCTGAAGAGGATGCTCTATTTTACTTTAACACTAAAATCTGGGCTTACCACACTACACCCCAAGGCAATCCCACCCCCTTCACCCCCAGTTTGAAACTCAGATTGTTGAAGACAACTATACTGTCACAAGCCCATTGCCAGATTCTGATAAGAAGTGGCATATGTTTGACTTCAGATTGCTAAACATCACATAACTATTCCCATTGTGCTTTGATGTTGGGCTTCACATCAGAAGATAAATATTAATATTTAATACTTTTTTTAATATGCAATTTTTCAAATGTCAGAATGTAAGGCAGGCTGAAAGGAACTTCAAATATCTAGTTTCCACACTGCTGGAGTCAAATGTGTGTCATCTTTTAGCAAGACATGTCAGGTTTTTGCACATATTAAGCCACAAATCGCCAATTAAATCTCTGAAAAATAGTCTAAGTGCTACTTCACAGCTGATGGCTGCTGATAATTACTTGGGCTTAATATTTACCCTACATAAGAAATAATCTAACCTTTCTTCCTCTTGGCTATTCTCCACACTTGTTACGGAGACTTGATGAGCTCATCATCTTTAGCCCCAGGAGAGATGAAGACTAAACCATTCTGAAACAAGAAAGGAAAATGTTTGGGTTAGTTCTTTTTTTTTTTTTTTTAAGCAGTTAACTTTTTATTTTAGTAGCTTTTCAAAATGTTCTGTCACTTTTATTCCACATCCTTAATGCATGAGTAGCACAGGTACAGCTGCTTGGTAAATAACCAATCATTCACTAAAGCACACCAATTTAAAATGCATTTATGGAAGGTTTCAGGCCATAATTTATGATAATGGCATAGAGAGCACAAATTAATTCAAAGTACAGAGGAAACAACTTGTTTCAAGTACAAAGACCAAACCCTTTTAATTTTTTTGTCTTTGAAATTCTAACCACTGTAGCAAAAACCCCTCATATTATTCTGCTGATCTTCCTTAACTCACTTTAATCATTTACCATATTTTGAGCAAACATAGCCATTATTATTTCAGGGTAAGAATTGTCAAAAATATCTAAGTAACTCAGGAGCTCAAAGTCACAGGCTTTCAACAGATCTTGTGTTCCCATTTCACTTAGGGCCAACAGGGCTGTAGGCACCAAGTTTAGTCCATGTCGAAATGTATTATCCAGTCACTTATTTCTCATTTGTGAGCACAGTCCTGGATTTACTGTGTCAAAGGCATTCTACAGCCTTGCATCATCGTGACTAGAGCCCCCATCCATGAGGGGCAGGTCCAGATATTAGTGTAAAAGGCATATTCAGTTGGCCTTTATGTCTGTTTTGGGTATATGTGTTGGGTATTTTTAAGTTCACAGACAAAATACAGAAACAGCCTTAAAGTCAATCAAGATGAAAAATCTCATATGTTTCACAGAATTACAGATGTTTTTCCTCCTTGACCTGCTTGGTTAATCTGGAAATATCTTCATTAACCTCCAAGCCTTAAAAGCACCTTGATTCTTCTCCAGAAGTGCTACCCACTCCTGACTCTGCCAGACTATGGCAAGGGGCTTGGTCCTTCCTGAAGGCCTTTGCAGAGGACCCAGAAAATATCTGGCAATAGCTAACCTAATGCCAGCTGCTCCCAGAACCAGTGAGAGCTCTGAATAAGATAAAAAAAGAAATTAAAAGCAGCAATGACAAAGAGCATAAACCTCAGCACCATGACTAATTCCTATTCAAGCCACAAGAAACATATCATGGTGCTAAATTGCCTCAAAGATTCTGGGGCAGAAGAGCTGAAGAGATAAGATACAGATTTATATTTGTAACCTAATATGAACAATCTAAAATTCTGCACTATTATTCTGGTTACACCACAAATACAGCAATTCCTAATCCTATCTACTATGGTTACACCAGAGGTGGCTAAAACACAGAAAGGATTATTCATTTACTACATTTCACTGGCATTTCTCTAACTGTTTTCAGGAATATGTTACCCATCTGCTGCTGCAGTTATGTTTGCACTTTATCCAACAGAAAACACTGGAGTTCATCACATAACTTCACCATGCAGCACTCAGCTCAGTCTCTTTTCACTATTGAGCAATTATCCCTCCTTCTACACTTGGAGTTATTCATAAATTGTTGCAAGAGCATGCAGAGGCCAACCAGGAGCCTCTCACTATCTTAGATGCTCTACTTACATATCAACACAATATGTATGTGGAATAGTTCACAATAAAAACACTTAAGTACAGATAATAATGTATTTACTCTGCTTAAGCGGTTCTTTCATCTTTTCTCCCTGTTAGCAAGCCTACCTGCTGATGCCTGGTGTAAGCAGAATATTGCTCTCTACTCCAGAGGCAGTAAAACTCGATCTTCTTTGGAATTCCTTTCTCCTGTGTCTCTCTTATGCAGCCAGGTGTCCTCTGCTTTGCACAAAACCGTGTTTGTTTTCTGTGTGATTCTCCAGAACATTGCTGTGAGCACTGGCTCAGTGGAGAGAATGGCTAATGGAGAGAGCACGGCTGGAGAGGAGACAGCAGCCAGCAAGGAAGAGGAAAACAAAGCAGGATTTGTCAAGTTCGGATGGGTGAAGGGTGTGCTGGTGAGAAACTTACCTGCACTTCTAAACAAAAAAATTAAAAGCAAATAAAATCAGTTCTGTTACACTAAGGTCTTCTAAGAATTAAGAGTGGGAGATGGACTTCAGGGATGTTTGGGGTGTTTTTTAAAAGCCTGAAATGTACTCTGTCATGCTGCTGGTTGTTAGCACTACTTTCAACATTGCACTAATGCGGTATTTTTTCTTCAAAACCTAGGTAAGATGCATGCTTAATATCTGGGGTGTGATGCTCTTTATTCGACTTTCCTGGATTGTAGGTCAAGCAGGAATTGGTATGTATCTTATTTAATATCATTTTCAACAGTGAAGGGATAAAGAGGATAAACTATACATGATCATGATTAATATATAATCTGAGATGTGCATTTGCATGTTGAACTAAATAACGTTTTCAAATGCTTGCCAAGGTAAAAGACATTAATCCTCCAAACTATTGGAATTTTCCAGACTCACAGCCAAATTACTGCTTAGAGGCACAGATCTGTTAACTATGCATATGATCATCACATTTGAATATTTCTAAGCTTTAGTGAAATTTGTATTTAGATCCTGTAACAGATGTAAACTTTATGACTCGGGCCAATTTCTAATATGTGAGTACAGAGTTAACCTTTAAGAGTTCACACTTTGCTTATCTGTGAAACCCAAACCTTGTCATCTACATATTAAAAACAACACTTCTTCACACTTCTCTGCAAGGATGAAAACAGAACTGGAAGGAGGTCTCATCTCATCAGGATTTTGTTATTTTTAACTGCAGAACAGTACTAGATACTAGTGTACTATGAAAGACTAAGTTTAAAAAACTCTGCTGTAGCTTTCATATAAATTAACTAAGTACACTTCACTATGTGCTGTATCTTTGCTTCTTCATTGTGTAATTTAATTAATCCAAATTCCAAATGCCAGTCCCTGGGGGACTGGGCCCCGAGGCCTCCATCCAGTCTGTTGCTGAGTGTTCAATGAAACCAGCGAGAGAGGAAAGTGCTCACAACGCTGCAAGAATCTCCAGCACTACAAGAGCAGCTCAATGAGGTGCAATTTCTGTGTGGTACAACTGCCTTTTTAGAGCTGCTGCTCTGGGGAAGCAGAGAAACGTGACCTGCGATGGCACTGTCACTCTGTGATCCATGATCCTGCAATCTGGAGTGTTGGGGCCCTAATCTTTGACTGGCACCCAGATGTTGCAAAAAAATGCAATCCAAAGGCATGATGGCAAGTATTCCAGTTTGGATGCTCACAGAATGGAAACATTAAATAAATTAAGGAGCGTTGACTCTGCTGGGCTTGGATAAAACTCAGTGCTCAAAATCAGATGGTGTAACTGTCATTCACTTCCTTGTTAATGGAAGTGAAATGAAACATTGAATCGAAACATCTCCAAAATTTTGCATGGTTGAAGTCTCATTTCCAATAAAATACAGTAACTTCATAGAAGTTTCACTTGAGCAAGTCTGAGCTTTTAAACAAAGAATAACAAAGGAAACGCTTATTAAGTAAAAAATCCAGCCACAAACTTACAGAAACATAAATAGAAACAAGAAACCCAACAATAAAAGATCCAGAACTAAGCAGGAGAACTTTAGTACTTCTGCAGTGCTCCATGCGTGGCTCCAGCACTGTGCCTGACAAAAGGGTGCTTGCTGATTTTATGATGCATACCAAATGAGCACGTACAGCCCAGGGCACTCATAACTATATGCCTTGCCATGAAATTTCTGCATCTTAATATTGCCAAGACTTTGCTCTGGGGTTTCATGCAAAATTAGTTTTTAAGGGCAGTTTAGTAACTTATTGAGATCATCAAGAAGTATTACTTTGTTTTGAGGTGTGAGAATAGCCATGGGCAAGAGTAATTCATTTTGGAACAACTTACTTAGGAGCCATATGCCTGCTTTTCAATCTAAACTTTAATCAGATTTTTAACATTAATTTGCACCAACATCAGTTACAACCTTTCTGCTTTCACTTTTAATTTTAGCATTTTAACTCATTGATAAGCAGACTCTCTTTCCTTAGAGTTTATTGCTCTGCTGTTGCTTTTTAAAGTTGCATGTGTTACGCAAGGAGGTTAGTTTTACTTCTGAAAATGAGACGTCAAATTCCATATGAATAATTTCTCATTGCATTTTCTGAATGTCTTATTAGCAATGAGCTTTAAGTCCCTAGCCAAGCTGCTTAAGGAGAACAGTGATGGAAGCTCATCATCACCAAGGCTCAGGGATTTCACTGGGTACTGCTACTAACATGGAAATTAAATGAGTCAGTTAAACCACCATCTGGGCACCATTTATATCCCCATCATTAGAGGGCCAAAGAGAGCAAACCCAATTATTTCCATATCCTGATAGGCTGTCTTGGGCAAAAGCTCTTACAGGGGGAAAAAAATACCATTCAACAAAGATCTGTGTTTATCATCAGCTGGGAAAAAAGGGACAGTATGGTCCTGACAAGATTCCAGGTCCAAAACTAGTCTAGTATTTTCACCTAACATCTGAGGACTACATGTACCTGGAATGGTTAGCCAAAGGAAGGGAAAAACACCAAGTTTATGTTACCTGAAAATCTGGCCCTGATTACAATTATGTTATATGACAATGTTTTCGTTAAGTCACTGCTATTTATGCACTTTTATTCTTAAATCTTACAATATTTTTTAAAAATTAACATTGAAGTCTTTCTATGAAGATGTTACTATCAAGTTAACTATAGATTACTATAGTAACAACTACAGATGTTACTATCAAGTTAACAACTCTATATATCTATCATATACATGTTAATGACATGAATTGTGAAATGCAATAAAACATCCTTGAAAAATACTCCTTAGGATGCACATGCACTTACCAAATAATTTTAAAACTACTTTAAGAATAATATGTCTCAATTATTCAACTTAAGAGTTAACAGCTGATTAAAAATCATGTTCAGCCACTTCTCAGACACAAAATTTGCATGGTTTAACCTTCTGTGTAATGGTAGCTGACCAAAAGGAATGACCGTTTGGATTTCTTTTTATACAGACCTGCATACAAAAAGCTGCATGACTAGTTAGAGTTCAGAAATCAATAGGATAAACATAATTTATTAGAGGCTCAAATCACTTTGAATATCCTACACCACATTATATATCATTTCTGTCTTGCCCATGACATCTTTCTGTCTTAAAGGACTGTGATAACATGGCTATAATTTAAGCAGCAAAGAACGTTCACTCAGGGACTGGGTGGTTATAACCATCCAGTATGAACTGAAGTCAGGAATCTGATCTGGAAGCCAGAAGGTAGAAATAAACCAGATGAATCAATCAGTTTGTAGTACTTCTCACTCAGTGATAGTTGTCAGATCCAAGTTTCAATCTGGATGAGCCCTGGTCAATAAATATTGCTACAGGCAATGAATGTTCTCCAGTTCCACACTGAACACCTGTGTACCTCACAGACACAAGGCAGCTAGTGCATAAGCCTTAGCAAGCTCAGATAAAACTAAAAACTGATTGTTAACAGAAACCTGACCATATAACCAAAGACTGGAAGCGTTCTCAGATTTCAGAGCATAACTTAAACTAAAACCCAGTTCACCTGTAACTAATCACCTTTCACTCATCTTCAGATGTTTGATTATTTCTGTTCAATTACTCAAGTTTGTGATATCAGCTAAAAAAAAAAGAATATTCTAAGTTCTCTAAGATTACAGGTCACCCATTAAAGTAAATGGCATCTAAAAAGCAGTATTTCCATTTTCAAATGTTTGTCCTGTGTTAGACTAAAACTACTTTTTGCAGGGAAAGAGGGAGATGAGGACATCACTCAGGTTTTGTCTCTCTGCCTGACTGACTCTTTGTCCTGGTGCACTATGAATCTTCCTCTGACTCACTATTTAATTATCTGATGAAAGACAGCAGTATTCTTACAAGAGCTCTGGTTAATGTGTCAATCTCCTCACTTAAACAGCCAGGATGCCTGTTAAAGGTAGATATAAGTTTCCATGTCAAGGGACACTTGTGTGTTCATTTCCTCCAGCCTTTGAAAATCATGAGAATTTCTGGCTAGAGTACTCCTATCACAAAGAATCACTGCTTGAAGACTGATGGGAATAATTTACTACCATGTCATGGCCTCCGTGAAAATGTTCTGCAAGCTGCAAATGGTCAACAAACCATCTTTTCAGTTTATTGCTCTGATTCTGGCCTGAAAATTCAATTTAAAGAGAGAATGATTTGTAGGAAACATGGAACATGAGTAAAATATTTTATCTTCTTATTACTGACAGGTCTTGGAGTAATCATAATTCTCCTCGCCACGATGGTAACCTCAATTACTGGGTTGTCAACTTCTGCAATAGCAACTAATGGGTTTGTCCGTGGAGGTAAAAATCTTAGGGTTACTAATGCTTTCAAGCCCAAAAAGGTATTTATGTATTATTTCTGTGTGAGACAAACCAGAGGGACGATAAACCAAGTGGTACATCTAAAGGAACTGGAAGGTAACAATTCTAGCCACCTCTCATCACAATTTAAGGCATGTTTGGGTAGTCACTTTTAATAAACCACAGATTTCAGTTCAGTCTGAGAAGTACATTTCAGGTGTTCCTGCCTGCTGGGAGCGAGGGATGGCTGCTGGCTTTCCATGGCTGCTCTTACCTTTCAGCTGGTCTTTCCTATTCAGAGCATTCCAGGTTGGACATCCTTCAACAAACTGAGCATGGAGACACCTCTTCCTCTCATTTTAAATACTGATGCACATCAGTGGATGCCTTCAGTTTAATGCCTTCTTTATAACACTTCTTACATTTCAGCCACTCCTTGGAAGACGAGTAAATGATTTTGCTGTAAAAGTGCATGTCAGGTATTTTATGAAACAAATTTCTAGTGCATTTCAGAGCCTTTAAGTTCTATCTGGCCTGGTCTAACCTCTCTGGAAAATGGCAAGTTCTTACTACGTCATTTAAGCACAACAGGTACTGGAATATACTTGAATATACTTTCTTTTTCGGATCTTTCAGGTCTTGGAATCATAGTTATTGTTCTGAGTGTAGTAGTAACAACATTAACAGGTATCTCCATGTCTGCCATTTGCACTAATGGAGTAGTAAGAGGAGGTAAGTGATTATGATCTCATGAAAAATACAAAAATCTGCAGATTTTACTTAGAGAAATAAATGGAATTGAGATAACTGTGTTATAAGCAAAGAAATAATAAGCAAATATATTTGGAGTGATTTCTTTCAGTGCATCAACAGCAAATTAAAATGTATATGAACTTAATGCAAAAAAGATTAAAGATTTACTGCAGGAGCTTAAACAATGTACCACAGAATATGATCCTTCATGCTAACACTGGGACAGATCCATGTAAGTTAGAACCTATCTGGAAGTGAGGTTCTCTCTCCTTTGTGTTATTATATCATGTATCATGAAAAATTATAACAAGGTCCAGTTTTGCATGTTAATGTGCACTAAAAGATTTCTGCAATAGAAAGGCATACTGAGAAGTCTGAGGGCAGAACCACTACAAAGCACATTGCTTTTCTGTAAGTGCCCTCTATCAACATAGGGCAAGGTTCAGTTATATTTGTGAGGCTGAAAGCACAGATTTCTGCAGTAATTGTTCTGTGGGGAAAAAACAGCAAAAACTGAGCATTTAGCTGTGCCAAAATAACAATCATTTCTGTCTGCAGGTGGAGCATACTATCTTATCTCAAGGAGTCTGGGCCCAGAGTTTGGTGGATCTATAGGACTTATCTTTGCCTTTGCCAATGCAGTGGCAGTTGCCATGTATGTAGTTGGATTTGCCGAAACAGTTGTGGAACTTCTTAAGGTAAATGTAGATGTAGATGTTTCAGGTATATGATTAAGTCAGTTTAGTTTTTTGTGTTTTGTGTGGCTTTTTTTCTTTTTTTAGGGGGTGGTGTTTGTTTTACATAATATATTTGTTTAAGTGGTGATACTTTTTAGCTAAGGCTTGAGGGACATTTTTAGCAGGGAAGAAGCTGGTGTGTCTAAACATGCCACAGAACACTTCTCCATTATTTCTACCTTATGAATATATTTCATACATTTCTTGACAAGAATCTCAAAATCAGAAGAGGAACAGACATCTAATTAGACAGCCAAATAACCCCAACTGCAGAAGGCCAGCTGGAACATGAAATACAAACACTTGGTCTCATAAATCTCTGCAACTTTGACAGCTCACTGCTCTCTACTTCACCTTGTTACTTGATCCCACCAGTTGGGCAGAGAAACACCGGTACTATTAACATTTCTCACTGCTTTCAGGAGAGTGATACTCTGATAGTAGATGAGTCCAATGACATCAGAATCATAGGCACCATAACTGTTGTCTGTCTTCTCGGCATCACCGCTGCTGGCATGGAATGGGAAGCAAAGGTAAACCTTTAAAAGAACATTAAAGCAAGTGGTATTTTAGCCTACTGTACAGAATTTGTGTGTGAGGAATGCTACACAACAGGTAGAATTTTCAGAGGCACCCAGTTTCAGTTTACGCTTAATCTTTCTAAAAGCAAGAGCAGTTTAATCATTACATTCAATGAAAGCACAATTACTCCACACTCTTCCTTGAACATACATTTAAAAGCAAAGAGGAAGTTTGTGTTCTGCAGACAGCTTGGTTATATTGATTTTTACAATTCATGGCTTCATTTAGAGCCTTGGCTAAGTGCCCCTTTTGCCCTTATTTTTGATGCAGTTTGACACAATAAACAGTAGTAAAATATTGTTTTATCACTGTACTCTTTCAAGCCCTGCTCAGCAGAAGATCTCTATTTGCTACCCATTCCTTAATCTCTAATGATTTCTGCTATTCCTTCACCTGTAAAAAAAGGTCAGAATGCAAATTCAAATGGAAATACTTTAGAGGGTGTAATATAGCTGTTGAAATCAGGACCAGAAAACAGATTCAACAGCATCCTTATTTTTACATTCTGCTGTGATGGAGACTAGAACTACTTGAAAAAGAGATCAGAAAACAATTTGATATTACAACCCTTGAAGTCACAACTCACTGCAACTAAACAAATTTTATAACAATATAAAAATGTCTTATACTTGATATTAATGCTTTACTGTTCCATTTGCCTTTCCTTGTATAAAGAAACTAACATAAAATTAAATTATAACTACATATTTCATTACTCCCTTAGTAAAAAGTATCTGCTGTTGTCACTAGCTGATTCAGCTATCTTGATTCCTGGTAGTTTGGAAAACTACAGAAATTAATAACCTGTCATAGGGAACACATACAGATAACTTACTATATAGCCATCTCCACAGCAACACAAATTAAAACTAACAGGAAAATCTTTTTGCTTCTGTTAATAGGCTCAAGTTATTCTTCTAATTGTTCTCCTTGTTGCCATTGCAAACTTCTTTATCGGGACAGTCATTCCTACCAACACCGAAAAGAAGGCAAGAGGCTTTTTTAATTACCAAGGTAAGCAACCTTGCTATCATAAAATTATGATTTGCATTCTTTTGGCTTAGCAGTAAGTTAAGGATTCCACTGAAAAAGGTCACAAGATCAGAATCTTCTGCCCAAGTTTAAGTGAGCTTGCAAACAAAGGGAATTTATTTCATCTTTAATTCTGAGTCTGTCTCTCTGCTGCTGAAGTTGACAGCACAGTGAGCTGCAGCTTGAGTCATTTATACATCAGTAGAGCACAGACAAACTTTAACACAGACCTAAGTGCAAGTACTGCAGTGACACTTCTGTCACTTCCATATGGCTCTGTAGCTCTGAGATGCAGACAACCACATCCTACTGGGGACCAGACTGAGGAAATCAAATTCACTTTGCTTATGATATGAGACACATTCAAATCCAGTCTTCCAGATGTGAAAGACTGGCTTATTCTCCTCATTCATTAAGTAACTTTGGAATCAAATCTTGGTGGTATATTTCATTTTCACCTGTATTTGCAGCATCAATATTTGCAGAAAACTTTGGACCAGATTTC
The DNA here is from genome assembly GCF_003945595.2 of Pipra filicauda. Lineage (NCBI taxonomy): Eukaryota > Metazoa > Chordata > Aves > Passeriformes > Pipridae > Pipra > Pipra filicauda. Next base: position 1,817,874 of record NW_024104976.1, on the reverse strand, counting down.
AGAAGTGGAGAAGGATTTTTTTCGGTGTTTGCCATTTTTTTCCCAGCTGCCACTGGCATTCTTGCAGGAGCCAATATCTCAGGAGATCTGAAAGTACGTATTTCATTAACTTCATAATACTATCTGTAGGCTGAGAAAAAGAACAAGAAAACAAATCATGAATCAACTCTGTGTTCAGTTTTAAACCATGTCTTATTTTGGGAAGCAAAACTCTCACTTTTAAGTACCTGATTTATTAATTGAAAACATCAGTTCACATCTTCTCTCATAAGCATTGTGGCTATTTACAGAAATTACCGCAGTTAGATTTGGGTTATTGTATCATTTAAAAGCATGTTTCAATAACCTGTAATAATATATCATTAATGGTCCATTAGCAGCACATGACATAAGAGAAATTATATGTGTATCTCTTAAAGCTTGTATTTTGTAAACATCAATCCAAACATCACCCCAAAAACCATACCTGTAAAGCTCAAGTTTGTACTCACAGGAACTGGCAGAGACCACCTTTTGTATTCAGGGTCATAGCAAGGGCAGAGCAAACAGGGCATTTAAGGAAAGCAAGTATGTCCCAGTCCCATGTCACTACTGCTGCTCAAAGGAAAAGCTGCAAGCTTGCAGCTGTGACAAAAGAAAGGAGTCTGAAGAGAAAGGGGAAGGAGGTCCAAGGGCGACCAACTGTCTTGCTGTGGCCATTCTGTCTGTTCCCCACTCTCCTCTTGCTGTTTAGCAGTTGTAGGGGATGATATTTCCAGCATCTAAAATTACAGGTAAACTAGAGACAGGAATTTAGTTTCGAGTGCCCTCTAGTTTCCATCACAAAAACATCCAACCCCCCTCCAAATTAAAAAGAAAAATAAAAAAAAGTCACCAACAAGATGTCACTCACAGCTTGATAACCCCAGTATGTCAAACTAAGTTCTTTGGCCTTCTCATATAAATCCATTGCCTTGGATACCCTAAGGATTCATCCAAAGGTCTGTTATATCTGTATTGGCATAAGAGTCACACGTTAACCACATCCTACCACACTTGACAGCCAGTTCTCTTCCTCACACTGAGCTGATGTCTCATCTCCTTTGTTTTCAAAGGACTGCTTTTCAAGCCAAGCACAGAGAGAACTACATTGAAACTGAGCCACTGATAGTGTCAGTGAGATTCTAGTTTTAATTTAAAAACCAAAAATCATTGTACTTCTGCCCAGTGAGACTGAATCAGCCTCACACAATCTCCATCCTCTTAACAAACAAAAATAATTCTTTTGCCATATATGGTGCTCTCTCTACATGGCAGCTCCCAAAGCAGCAGCACTTCTTTCATAAGCTGTTTGAAAGAATCTGAGCAGACAGAGTTCTCCCGTTGGATCTCTGCAGTTGTTTCAGTCTGACAATAAGTGGATTTCTATAAGCAAGTCCTCCAGACTGCAGATCCCCACTGAGCATGTTTAGATGCATTAGACAGGTCTAATTAAATTAACCAGCCTCTCCAGAAACCTAAAAGACAAGCTAAGGAGTGTTTAAAAAGTGTAATATTGACCAACGAAACTTTCTTTGGAATTTGTTGCAAACACCTTCATACATGCTCCTGCAGCCACTACATACTCAAGTTGTGTCTTAGTCCAAAGCCTACTTCCAAAAACAAATAGTCTTCCTGATGACTTCAGTAGGGTTTGGAGCAGCCCCTAAAGTGCTAACATCATAGTAAATATGTGTTTGATTTTTGACAGAATTTAAAAGCTGTAAAGCTGTAAGAAGACTTAACCCTAAGATTTAAGGTTACAGAGTTTAAGATAACCACATTAGACTCTAGATGACCTGAAACATGCACACCAGAACTGCATAATGTTGCCAAGGTCTGAAAGCAAAGGGTGTTAAATGCAGATCAAGTGACTTCAAAACTATTTTTCAGCTCGATAAATCTTTACGTCATTTAAAAATTATATTAATTATTAACACAGTTAAGCCATTCATCCATGTTTCACATTGTTTTTAACCATGCAATGACCATAGTTATAAAAAGTCTGTGACTTAAAATGCATTCAACTAATTTTTGATTTAAAAAACCTTACTAAACCAACTTAAGAAGACAATTAATAAAAAATGCTTCCTAGCATAAACAAACACACCCTAAATTGTAAGGTTATCTAGCATTAAAAACCCCTTAAAAATGTATAATGCAGATCTTTGGACTCAGAGTTGCATGATCAAATTGTTGTGAGCTAGTCTGTAAGCATCACAACCCAGCCTTAGTAAATTATCTAAATTAAATGTCAAAACAGTGAAAGAAAGTAGCTGTTGTGAAGACCCAACTAACAATTACTAGTTGCTAATCACAGAAGTCCTGTATTCTGTACAGGGTCACTGCATCCATCTCACCAATTAACCAAAAATGGTCCCATCTTGTCATCCACAGGAGTTTGATGGTTGGTTCAGTAATTATTTAGCGATTACATCATCAAACATTAAAATAAAGCCAATGGCAATGTAAAGAGAGTTTGGAGCTCTCAGAAGTGCAGAGATCAGGACCCTCCTGCTGCAATAAATGTGACCTCTGCTCCTGTACAATATCCTTCACTGTGTCCAGGACAGGAGCACTGCACCACAGGACCACTTCACACTGTCTGCGTGCTGGGACCTGAAGTGTTGGTGTAGGTCAAGGGATAAAAATCTGCCCTCTAAGGGTATCTTCACACCACAGCGTGGCAGGACTCCCAGCAGGCAAATGCAATCAGACTGCAGCACACACAGTCACAGTGCTTTTCGTGTCCCTGCTTTGTTTTAAGGATCCCCAAAGTGCGATACCCCAAGGAACAATGCTGGCCATCCTGATCACCACCATTGCTTACATTGCCGTGGCCATTTGTGCGGGTGAGTACAGAACCTCTGCTTCAGGTCTTCATTTGTACAGTTCAGTTTGGAAGCTTGGTATGCAAATGAATGATTAACCTCACTGCTTTTTAATCCTGTGAATTTATTATGTAGAGAGACAGTAGTTTTGATTTTACTGTATGTAAAAACAGTGAGGGGGAAAAAAAGCAGCAATCAGCAGAAATGAAAGTGTCTTTTTGGTAGCTGGACCTTCATATAACTTGTATGGTTACTTTTGCTGACAAAGACCACTAGCATATAGCATCCATGAGCATAGTAAAGATGAAAGGAACCTCTGATCAATCTGCTGATCTTTTGTTCCTTGTTCACACTGAAATTTCATATGGCTTCTGCTTTCTCTCACTAGTCTTACTGAGCACTCATGAGAATCACAGAAACAGGGTAACACATTTTGTATGTCATATGTCAAAGACACAAATCAGTTCCTGTCTTATAGAAGATACACAACTCCATGCTCTGCAGTATTGGAATGTGAGGTGACAACAAAGTGGACACAAATAAAAAGGAGAGCTGTACTGAAGCCATGAACTGTGTTGGAGGATTATGCAGTTAAATCCTCATTATAAGCAGACAATAAATCTCTGGTCAAGAAAAATATTTTTCTTTATGTATTTAATAGTACTGTAAGAAAGAGGGTTGTAAATGACACCCCTTCTTATGAGCAAATACCTCAATCCTGCATGAAAGCCCTGCAGAGTACTTCCTTTTCTGGGAGATGACTCTCAAGTCTTCTTGACTTTTGTTGTTCTTGTACTTTATGCAAAAGGCAGAATGCTTGACTCAAGCCTCAGCTCAGGTCACTGCATTATTTGGATCTAAATTTCCCCTGCAATTTAAGTTGAAGTAGTCATTCTTCACTTTCTATTATAAATTTCCTTTCTGTTATAAGTCATTGTTGTTTGTTTGAGAACATTGCACAAGCAATAGCTGTATTTCAAATTCAGAGCTGCGTATTTTTCAGGGCACTATTTCCTTTTTTTTTTTTCTGTTTGCATATTGGTTTCCTAAATAGACAATGGTTATTTTGGGACTCTCAATGTTTTTGACATATTTGAAGTTACCATAAAAACTTACATTTTGGCCACTAAGGATGTTGAGATCAGCACTCCAAGTTGCCTCCACGTGTTTTTTCTCGTTTCTGGTGGCAAGCAAATAAAGACAACATGAATATCAATAAACATAAAAAGAATATAGGCAATTTCTCCTGTTTTTCATCATATTGGTATCAGTAGGGCTATGACAATTTGAATAGCTGAGGATCTGGGTCTCTAAAGCAATTGCGTGTCCTTGTTAAACAGAAAAATGTGTATCCCTAGACCCAAGACCCTCACTGACCTGTTTCCTTTGAATACTGGCACTTGTAAAAGTAGTGACAAGAGGACAATATATTTTCTGAGTTAGTTAATTTATTGTTGATTTCTGTCTTGCCTAATCTCAGAAATATGCTAATCCTCACTAGTCAACTGGCTGATTATTCTAAAAGTAACAGAAGGAAATATTTGCCTACAGACACCATGATAACCTAAGTCATAGAACAGGGTAGTAATCTCTGCCCAACACAAAACGTTGCTCTTGGGATGAGTCAAAGGTAGCAGTTGGACAAAATGTGTGCAGATTAAGAGTCAAATGGCAAGAACATTCTTCCAATGTCACAAGGAATGAAAATAATAATATATGATTGTTTCCACAGCCTCCTGTGTTGTACGAGATGCTACTGGGAACATCAATGATACAATTGTACCTGGAATGAGCTGCAATGGATCATCTGCCTGTGGCCTAGGCTATGATTTTTCCAGATGTGCAAGTCAGCCATGTGATTACGGGCTGATGAATAATTTTCAGGTTCTAATGACATAATATGTATAATCATAAGCAATACACGAATACATAAGTACAAACATTCAAACCCGTTATTTACAGACAACTAACTGCAACAGGACAACCACTTTTATCTAAAAAAGGAAGGAATTATAGGAATAATGAAAGGCAAAAATCACCTGCATTCCATAATATCTTCATACTGCCCATCACTAGCCTTCCTAGCACTCTGGTAAAGTCTTTATCTCCTCTTTCAACAAGTACCATGCAGCAGTATATGCTGTAACATCTTCAAACTGAAAGCTTAAACTTAACAGAGACTTCAGGAAATGTTAGATGAGCAACTCACCTCACTGCTCTTGACACCTGGATGTGATTTTACCTCAGGGGTGCTGTGGTCACTGTTAAAGGTTTGTGTCGTGGTACAAAAAACAGAGTTCTGACTTCTTTAAAAAAAGTATCCAAAAATAGTCGAGTGAAAAATCAAGTGAGAAGTAATGGGGTCTTTCTCCTAGGCCAGAGAGAGACTGTCTGCCATTTTTATTCTTCAAAATAAAGCATAGGCAAAGCATCAAAGTAAAGCAGTTCTGCAGCCTGACAAGCACGGCTCCCAGATCTCTGTTCAGCCCCTGTCCTTCATGGCCCGCAAGAGGAACTCACCACCCACCTGCACTTGCTTTTCAACTAGTCATTTGTAGCTTTTAAACTCACTTGCTTTTTTCCCAGCTGGCTCTGCTAAATGACAGGGCTGGGTAACCACCTTAAAAGGGATATGCTGTCCCTTTCACAGACTACTTTCCTTTCCTTTCTTGATCATTTACCATCCTCACTCCCACCCCAGTTCAGCTGCCCAGACCTGGGGCACCCCTTTACATCAGTGACCTCCCTACAGCCATAAACGGAGTTGCACTTGTTGCATTTACCTTTGCCAGACTAAAGTCAGGAAACAATATATCTTCATCTGACAAATCTTCAGGATTAACTGGTTTCTTTCCTGGAGTCTTCCCACACACCAAAAAGCATCTGACAGCCACAGCCATCTATCTTTTAGTTTCCTTGTCTGGTGCTTCTCAACATCCCTTTTGCTTCAGTGGTCACAGAGGCCAGTCCAGCCCCCCAGGAGGGCTCAGGGAGGCCTAACAGGAACCAACATTGCTGTTTGCAGCACTGTGGTTATGCCAACACAACCAGGCACTTTCTCTCTTTTTTAGCCATATTAAATAATCAAGGAAACCCCAAACCAAATCAAACGCCTCCAACCACGTTTCATACTTTGGTGCTTTTTCCTGCCATTTTCCTGCCATTTCCATTTTCCTCTCTTGCTACGAGCTGGCTATTTACTTGTCAAATAGAGGCTGTTACTTGTAGCAATCAGTTAGCAAAGGCAGTGAGAAAATCTCAGAGAGTACTCATCTGCCCCGGCAGACAGCTGCATACTTGAACAAAAATTTGGCCATGCCCCCATTGCTTTTTATTAAAAGAGAAATAATAGTATTTCCTTACTTCACAGTTGTTTTGTAGCAGATTGAATTTAGAACCATGAAAAGCAGAGACACATAGAAAACAAGAGTACTGTCAACAAAATCTGCATCTAAATGTAAGCCTGACTATTCTTTTTACCTTTTTTTTTTCATAAAGGTGATGACTGACTCTTCTTTTTACCTTCTTTTCTTCATAAAGGTGATGAGCATGGTGTCTGGCTTTGGTCCTCTCATCACAGCTGGCATCTTTTCAGCTACTCTGTCATCAGCTCTAGCATCTCTTGTCAGCGCACCCAAAGTCTTCCAGGTAAAATTAAACTATCCATTTCCTTATACTCAGTTTTACTTCAAAGACACAAAATTTAGTTGAAGTCTTCGTGCCAAATGTAATATATATTTAAACAACACTGACACCTGTGGGAGGAAAAGGCAGGGAAAACAGTATGTACAATGTTTTTCAACGGAAATAGGCAGATTTCATCCTCATACAAGGGCAACAATATTCCTTTGGTCAGAGCTCAGCTTTGTTGCAGGAGTGGGGATACACACGTGTCTGTTATAAATAGCTTGAAGGCTACAATAAGCTTTAACTATAAATATTTTGTGCAAAGCACCTGCCCAGCTTTCCAGAAGTTGTCTGGGCAGCAGCAATGTGGAAAGAGTGGGAGCAGAGGGCATGGGACAGAGATAACCTGTACAAATTACACCAAGCCACTGACTTGGACTTCAATTTCCCCCAGTTTAGATTCCATTTAACTATTTAATTAATCTTTTCTTTTAAAGCACTGAATAAGCATTAAATGCCTGTATTTCTGTTTCCCACCATATAATAACGTAGTAGCACATTGTCTTATCACCTTATTTAAATGTTCACGTGCCATGGCATTGATGTATTTGAAGTACTAAGATATATCTAACTTGTTTAGCAAATGCCCAGCAAGCTGCCACTCACAGTGACTTCTGATGCAAGAAAGCACTGCTTAACAGAATTCCATTCTGATTTCTTACCAGGCTCTTTGCAAGGACAATGTCTACAAAGGGCTCGAGTTCTTTGCCAAAGGATATGGAAAAAACAATGAGCCCATCAGGGGATATGTTCTCACTTTCGTGATCGCTATGGCATTCATTTTGATTGGTTTGTATAAAGTAACACAACTGCTATAATACCATGTTCTGAAATTATACAAACTGATATCTTGATACAATTATTAGCTATGGTTAGAAAAATTTCCAGTCAGGTAAGCTCTGACATAAACTCAAGCACACTCAAAGTCCTGGTAGTAGTTCCATTATTCTTAAACCCAACAGGGATTCTTGTGACATCTCAACACCACCACAGCCTCATTTTCAAAGATACATTTTCAATTCCTGTTCACTCTGCTGGCAGTGTTTAGAGCTATATCAAATAAGGCAAAGTCCCAAGCTTTGAAAATGGTTTTTCAGTTTATATTGCACATAGCTCTGAGGTAGTCCTGAGACAATCAGGAAGCCTACTCTGCCCAAACCTTCCCAACAGTCAGGTCCAAAGTAAATCAGTTTGCCAGCACTTGTGGTAGAAAATCCCACCTACCATATTTAGGGGTGTGAGAATCTTTAAATCAGTTTTTCCAAGATTAGAAATTCAAACTGTCTGACACTAAGTAAATAGGATGTCTAGTAGAGATAATTCAGATTTCCATTTAAAAAGCAAAACAATAAGCTTTAACTATAAATATCTTGTGCAAAGCATCTGTCCTTTCAATTATGTATTTAAAATTCTTAACTTTACACCAGATCTACATTGTTAAGAGCCTGTAGAATCACAGTATCAAATATAACCTTGCACAGCACATAATGTTATTAAAATCAGCATTAGCAGACATAATTCATATGAATGTACGTATATCAAAGTGGCCTTCAATTAGTAAGACAGTAAAATACCCAAGCTCTCCCTGGATGACAAATTCAGAAAATGTTCAGATTTAATGCATCATTAGGAAAAAGCCAGCCAACAATCTAGGAACCTGGTGCCTATGTCTGACTTGTGTCTATGTCTTGCAGCTGAACTGAATACCATTGCTCCCATCATTTCCAATTTCTTCCTGGCTTCCTACGCCCTGATTAATTTCTCCTGCTTTCACGCCTCATACGCAAAATCTCCAGGTGAGTCTGCATCCACCAGTGATTTAAATGTGGGCTTTCTGACCTCTGCAAGTTTTTTACTGTATGTCAGAGGAAATTGCAGCACATGTAAAATACCTAGGCTATGTGATCTGATGTTTTACTGCTCTTATTGAATATGAAGACATTTTATTTATCTCCAAAAGATAAAAATAATGGCTCTAGTCCTTACAATCTCTACAGTTGTACAGGATGAAAAATACTTCAGGGGATCCCACTGGAGCAAAAAAAGCTCCTCCTAAGAGTGTTTTCCCCTCACTATCACAAAACATGGGTGGATAAAAGCCTATGCCAACTCTAGCCACATAAAGCAAGGTATAGTGGGGAGTAATCATGTCCTTCTCCTCCAAATCTACAGTGAAGTGTATGGGGAGGTTCATACGAACAGTAATTGCAGTAGAAGTGATCCTGCCTGGAGAGGAACATGTAGAGCAAGAGCAGGTCCCCCAGACAGCACCAGCACATCTCTGCAGTACCTGGAAGCAGAACTGTAAGGTGAAATGCAATGAGATCCTGTTCAGGGGTAACTTGAGATCCTCTCTCTATATTTGTGCAGCAAAGGAACATAGTGGCTTTCAGGCTTACACATTGCCACAGCAGAGTGATTCTCACATCTTCATGAATGAAGGGGTGACACCTTCAGGACTAAAGCCAATCAGCTGAGCAACTCTGGGTTTGGCACATAGGAAAGACAATTTCCTGATGCTGTGAATTAATTATTCAACTCAAGGAGCGAGGAATACATTTTTGATTTCCAGTGTGAAGAAACTGCAATAGCAACACAAATGTCTACATCAGCTTCCTTCCTATAGAGCTGCATAGTGCCATTTGTTCAGAGGGCAGAAAAGATGAGCACTTCTGCTAATTACCTGCACAGCTGAACAAATGCAGATATGCTCCACATGGCCTTGGAGCTGAGTAACAATTACCTCTATAGACTTCATCTGCCTGCATCTGACTCTACCACTACTTAACATTTCAGACAGAACTGCAGCCATTTTTCTTTTCTCATTTCCTCCAGTTAATTTCTGCCAATTCACAGTGATAGATTATAATAATTGCAAGGCTGCAGGACAGCAAATTTCTTCACAGCAGGTCCTTCCCATTCCCTCATTACAAAGATGATCCAAGACAGGATCTTGTGTCTTCTGTGTTTTTTCCCTCTCCAAAGACTGTGCTCCGTAGAACACCTGGCAGAGACCTGCAAACCATGGAGGCTTACTGCTTGCCTCATCATTTAATTGGTAGCAGGGGATGGATTCAGTGCTGCAGCTGAAGAGCAGCAGGAATAATATCTTTTTAAAGTCAATTGCAAATGGTTTTATTTTTCTGCAGTGAGGTCAGGAGATTTCCAATTTCAGACAGGTGCACTTACAGTATTGGGATAAACTCTCCTCTCAGCAAGTGTTCAGCTACCAATAATAAGTTCTGTGTATATGCATCAAAAGGACAGTCACCAATTACCTGGAGTTACAGGAAAATCTGTTTCTGATGTTCTGAAATGTTCTGAACCAGTAAACTTTAATTTGTGAAAAATACCTATAAACAGAATAGCTACTCAAAGCCACGCTGAGCAAAGCAGTAGGAAATAGCAGAAGGCTTGTAAGACCCTATATTCTGTGCATGTTGAAACCTACAGCAGCCAACACTTAAAAGTATCTGTTGATGCAATGCCTGAGAATTTGCACATATCACTCCCACCCCTTCTGACGGAGCCTGAAACAAACTGCACGTGGGTTTGTATACACAAAAAACATGAATCACCATTTCATCCATATATTTTATGCTCTTCCAATTTTCTCAATTGTCTTTAAACAGGTTGGAGACCTGCATTCAGGTATTATAACATGTGGGTGTCACTTTTTGGAGCCCTGCTATGCTGTGGTGTGATGTTTGTCATCAACTGGTGGGCAGCTCTCATCACTTATGCCATTGAGCTCTTTTTATATATTTATGTAACATATAAGAAGCCAGGTAAGGCCAAATCCTGCTATTATTCTGTGTATATGTTATACAGCCAGACTTGATTTTAAAGGAATTCATTCTGCTTACAGAATTAGCAATTACTTTTTCTCTGATATCTTTATTTAGAGGCAAGCCTGAAGCATCCCATTAAATTCCACTTTATATAATATAGATTAAGTTGATAATCTGGTGAATGTTTGCCTATTTAACAAGTACTTCAAGTATGGTTCAGGGCTTTCTGTAAACATTCCAGCAGACTGGTTTATTCCCATCACATCTTTATGACATTTAGGCTTTTACTTGAGTATCACTCATAATTTTTTTTCCACCCACACACAAAACCTTACCTGAATTTTGCAGTGCTGCCAGCTCACTCATCCGGGGTCATCATTCAAAATTTAAACCTGCTGCCCATTATACAACAGCAAAAATGTAATCTGAATTACTCCTGAACTGATCATCCTCCAGCACCTCCTTACAATCCCTCCATAAATCAAAAGAAGATGGGCACACTTTACTGCTGGAAAAAAACTGCTTAGTAGCTCAGCAAATCACAGGAGGTGTCGTCAGAAATCTGTGTGCTAATACAGCCCCAGTATCAGACAAGACAGTCTGGTTATTCATATCCAGGACAAAACTAACCCAGGTCCAGATTTCAGTGCTAACCATCTGAATTACTTCTGCAGTATAAAAAAAATAACAGAAATAAAAGGGACAAGTTTCCCAGGAGAAGATGTGCCTTCACTGCAGCCAGCTGGGGACAGAAACACCTGGTCTGAGACTTATTCTTTTCTGTGTATTGCTGCACTGTTGTGTGTCCTCCCTGTCTGGGTTTTCATACCCATTGGGATGGCCTGTGGTTCTTTCCTGTAAATATATCAGGTGTAGGAGAACACACCTGTCACAAGGCACTTGTCAAAAACATTTACTCGCATGGGGGTTTTTTGCATCACACAAGCAAAACCTATTATTGAGAAGCACAAAGAACAATAGGTCTGTATCTATGAAGTATGAGAGAATATATCCTGCTTTTTTCACAGAGTACCTGATTGCTGACTTTTGCAACAGAATGTAGGGAAAAGCCCATGGTTTAATACGCATTATTTATCTCTATTATATGCAGAAGTAAACTGGGGCTCCTCTACACAGGCTCTTTACTTTGTTAATGCCTTAGACAGTGCTCTGGCATTAACTACAGTGGAAGACCATGTGAAAAACTTCAGGTAAGATTTTCAGTGAACAGTAGAATGGCTTATCCTGGACATGTACATCAGCCAAACATATACAACCTCTTTTCTTCCTAACAGACCTCAGTGCATAACACTAACAGGAGCTCCTATGATCAGACCTGCTCTGCTGGACATCACACACACCTTCACCAAGAACAACGGGCTGTGTATCTGCTGTGAAGTGTTCACGGTAAGGTCAGCTCAGACAGATCTGGAAACTCAGCCCCAGTGGGTGCTGCAGGTCTCCATTACACATTCCACTCTCACTCAGCACACAATGTTCCTGTTGGTGCTGGTCTGTGTCTGTGCAGACCATGACAGAGACTCGCACTGAGAAGGAATTTTGTCATAATTCTTGACATGAAAGCCATCAGCTGATACGGAGCCTGCTGGTAAATGCCTCATTGAGATGCATTTCAGAGTTCATAGCAGATGGACCAAAAAATGGTTTGAAAAAAATAGAATATTACAAGGAAAAATTTTAGGCTTAGAAGACAGAAAAACCCCAAATCACACAACACATAAAATTTGAAGGATTATTGTGCAAAAGTCAAATTACCCAGGCTCCATTTTCGGCTTTGTCACTGATTTGCAGAGTTAGGGTTTGGCAAGTAATTCAGCTCCCTTTGCAGTGGTTCCTCCAAAACTGTTAGAGTGCTAATTCTGAGGATAAACATGCTCTTCTGAGACCTAAAGAGAGGAGAAAAGTAAATGTCTAGTTATAAATACACAGCAAATGATGTATCTTGGAAGATGAAGATCTAGCCTCTCATTAGGACAGAATAAAAATAGATAGGTTTGTAATGTACAGAGAAAACGTATTTTAAATATTACAATGACCTTTTAATTTTGAAAACAAAAAAAACCCCAGCTCATGGCACCAAATGGGGATGCAGAATCTTGATAACAGTGTCATTTCAGGAAAGAGAATGTATTCCTCTACAAGAGTGTAGGAATAATTCATTTGATGCTGCCACATTGCAGAAACGGAGTACAGAAGATCCATATGTGATTCTTCTCAAATCAAATGAATCCATAAAGAGTGACTGGTCCCAGTTCTTCCCTACTATAATTATTGTTAGCTTTCCCATCACATGCAGTAAGTGTAGAATCAATCCCAACAAGATCCTGAAACTATGCAGCTTCCTAAAGCTGTCTCAGCAATGTTCCTGAATTATTAGACATGTTTCTCTATATCAGTACTTTCTAAGGAGAACTGAGATTTCATTCCTGTCCATACAAAAAAACCCTAAGTCTACTGTATTAGTGTAAGCATTGTAATTGTTTTGACGGGAGGAGGTTTAAATTATTTCTTCGGAAACTTAAGTGAAATTTAATTTGCTTGGTAATAAAAATGTGACAAAATGAACCCTTCTGATTTGCAAAACTGTGGTAAAAAATGGATGATAAAATTCCTAGGAACCACATTGAAGAGCAGCCTACAATATATCATAAAATACAGCAAGACTATTCAGCCATAAATATAACACGCAGCATATTTTACCTCAAAAGCTGACATGCTGTTAGCTATGCATGAAGTTTTGAGAAACCATGCCAGAGAGAGCATCTTCCACTCCTTTTTTCCAAAAAGCAGCAAGAAACTTTCCAGGAACATAGTGACAGATAGTTCAGACATAGGCAAAATAAATACGGCAACTGAATATAAAGACAATTTAAAGTTTACTTGTGTCTGAGGTTGTGGCTGCATGTTGGCTTGAACAGTCTGAGTTTCTAGTAAAAAGGGCTATCCTGCTTTTACTCCCTGCCTTCACATACAATATTTTTGCAAGTCTTCAGTCTGCAAATTCACTGGGCTCCTTGTACAATTGTACAAACATTACCACTGGTACAGAGGAGGAGCAGGGGAGGACACACACAGGCTGTCCCCTGATAGAAGGGTGGGACTGGACCCCTGGCCAGCAGAAACATTGTGCAAGCCAGCTGCAAAACCACCTTCAGGTTCTCTCCTTAAAGAGATAGGGAAGAAGGGTAAAACTTGTTTTTCTCCCCCCTTACCCACAAGAAAACTTAAATCTTATTGTTCAAGTTATTATTCCCATCTCTTCAAGCAGCCAAGATCAAATTCTCCTTAAGTTATATCCATGTCTTGTGATTCTAATATGCACATGGATTTTTGTCCCATTAAATTACCAGATGACCAGTGAAACAAACTGGTGTCAAAGGCATTTGCATCTTTAATTGTATTGCACAACTCTTTTCTCTTACTGTTAGTAGATAGGAGCTTAAAAAAGTATATTTAGATCTGCTGAGACTCTTTTACGTAGTCAAGTCAGGGAGGGACTTTATTCACTCTGAGATGCTTTATCATACCTTAGATTTTTTTTAAGATGTTACAATCCATAGTAGTTCTTCTTTCTGTCAGAATCACTATATTTAAGTAGCATTAACAGCCTCAGCCTCTCAAACAGAATGTGAATTATGTTAGCAGCACACTTCTTTTCAAAGGGCTGAATCTCTGTGGACCCTTTTTGGAAATGTATTTTTCTGGCTCTCCCGTTTGCTCACAGGTAACTGCTTCAAAATCACTGTGTGATGTACAACACAAAACTTTAATAATATTTTATTGTATCATGCAGGGCCCACGCAAGCTGTGTGTTAAGGAGATGAACAGTGGCATGGAAAAAAAGCAGGCCTGGCTCACAAAGAACAAAAGAAAAGCCTTTTATGCAGCAGTGGCAGCTGACAGCTTCAGAGATGGAGTCAAAAGTCTTCTTCAAGTAAGCTTTTTGTTTACAAAACACACAGAAGAGTGTTACATCAAAGCATCCCTTTATGTGAAGCATTACTGTTTACTTGTTAAGAAGCCCTGTGTATGTATGGATGGATAATGTTATAGACAGAAGGGGCATTCTGGGGGCAGAATGCAGAAGGGGCATAATATAAATGTATATTATATTACAGATTATTTCATAAAGATCTCGTTCTGGGCTATGGCATTATGAGACAAGGCAGACTGATTCTCTCCTAAATGAACAAGACACTTATGAAAAAAGAGAGGCATCTGCAGGGCAACATATGACTGTCTTTGCAGCTGACACTTGATACACTTCAAATCAATTCTATTGTTTGGTATTATGCAGCATATTAAATATATGAGAATGTTTCTGCATTAAATGAAAACTGAAAATGTGTAATATACATTTTCTGCAAACAGCAAGAAGGCCATTTAAATAAAAGTGCAATATTTTTCTATTACTCTAAGAATACAGCAGATCATTTCCAACAGTCCATTTAAAATGGCTTTAATGAAGGCACAGAGACACTGTTTCCATATTTCCCATCTCCCCCCCTTCATATATATGAATATTTAAACATACAGGTACTGAGGCAAAATGTAGAGAAAATTCACATCTTTTGCACAAAATACACTGCTGAAAAGACATCAGTGCAAACTGAGACAGTAGGGAACCAACTAAAATACTCTGGGTAACAGTCACCCACTGGCAGCCTACCAGGGCTCTTTGTACACTTGCTGAATGGACAGTACAATTGAGCAAGATGAAATGCTATTAATAAAGGTCCCTTTGTTCTATCAAAGCCTCACAAAGACACTTCATCTTGGGTTTATACACTGTCTCAGTAGGAGATCCCTCTGATGTTTTTGAGAACTGTTACAGTCGGATGATCTCTTCCTTTCCATTACTACTATTGCCAAAGTCAACTACTGGACCACAAATAATTGCCTTCCAACAAACAGAAGGAAAACCATATCATCACTATTGTAACCTAAAGTCATGTGCAACGATTATTGATTTCAATGTAAACAGTGCAAACCCACCAAGATTCCAACAGTTTTTACCTCTTTTCTGCTTGCTAGTAGTAAAACTGGGCAAGTGTAACAACTTGATAAGCTGGTATTTTTTGTGTCTCCTCCTGAAGGTTCCCAATACACTGAGTGTTTAGATTTCTACAAAAATTGAGTCAGCTGAATCTAGATCTCACTACTCCTACTTGTCCAGGTTTTAGCATCCAGAACCAGTTCTGGAGGCAATTTAATATCTTGACAAACCATTTCTTCTTCCTGTTTATAAACTATAATTTAACAGTAAATAGTAATGCTTCACATAAAAGGATACTTTGACTTATCTATAAAGCATGCTCACCTGATTTTGGATAATCTTTTGAAAAGAATACAGTAAATGGAACAGCGACAGTTTCCAAATTCAAGGAAAAAAAATATTCTTAGGAGGCTACGCCTTCTCTGTGTCTCTGAGGTGTTTTAAGAGACTTCAGACTCAGTTCATCTATGGAGTATTCCAAAGCTGATAAAAGCTTTATGCTATAATGTTAGAACGAGCATACAAACAGTTCTGAACTCTCTCTTGATTCCAAGTTATTGAACCATTTTAATGAGAGCATGTCAGAAGAAATGCAAATGAATGCTAATTTAGCAAAACTACATTTATGTCGTCTAAAATCATTTACAGTTGGAATGATTTAAAACTAATCTTTCTGATTTCTGCTTGGCTATGAGCATGAAGGGCATTTATGAAATGCAATCTAGTTGTAAGTGTCTCCAGAACATTACTTCAGTTATCTTTTGCCATTACTTTTCATTTACAGTTAAAAGCATGTGTGTGTGTGTACCTTTCTAAGCAGTGTTTTAATATTGTTAGGCCTCGGGCTTGGGTAGAATGAAACCAAATACCTTGGTGATTGGATTTAAGAAGGACTGGAGAAGTGCACCTGCCACACAAATTGAAAACTATGTGGGCATTATACAGTAAGTCAGCTCAGCACCTCCCTTTTCACTCCTCTTAGACTGGATTAACATAGCATTTCCATACAGAATTTGATGTGTAGAAACAATGTAAGTACCTACAAATCTAGGCTCACACATCCTACCTCTGTAACAGAAGTTACTGCCCATTATAAAAGGCTCCTTGGCTTCCCACACCCAGTAGGATCTGCCTGTCAAACATCTGCACTGTTGGAGCTGATGTGGCTTGACAGCACTAAAGGAGCTGCTCTGCCTTCAGCAGGGCTTTTGCAGAGCTGTATTTTCCCATTTTTAGTGGGCAGGAGCTCAGAGAAAAACAACCATCACGTACGTACTTAGGGAATAAGAGAACATCATGGAATTCTTCTTTTAAGCCTAGGAGACAGAGGAAGAGCCTTGCTTCAAATCTCATGTGTGCCTAAGGCTCAGCAGCTCTGTGGGTTGGGATTTCACTGGGAAACAGTCATTTAGAAACAGGCTTCTCATAGATTTCTGCTCAAAACTCACCATAAGCGAGTTACAGAGCAACAAACCCCACCTCAGCTCTGTTATTTCCTCAGAGAAGGGAGAAAAAAATTACCCAATTGCAACCTGGTTCCTAAAAAAGTGTTGTCTGAAAGATCCATTCCAGGAATAGCCTATCTGTTCCCATTTCCACTCATACACTTCTTTTAAATAAGGGAAGAAAATTTATAGTACTTAGCTTAATCTTGGGCGATTCCTTCTGCAATTTTACCTAGCCTGTCCTCCCTGTGAACAGTAACACTTCCTCTGATCTTCTCAAAGTAGCTTTCCTCACTGACGTGCATGACGCAAAAAGCATATTTATTCTTCTTTTTCTTTCTTTCCAGTGATGCCTTTGATTTTGAGCTTGGGGTGATTATTGTCAGAATTAGCCAAGGATTTGATATCTCTCAGGTCCTTCAGGTTCAAGGTAAGACTCCACAGCTGAATATCTGTGCTGGTTACATGCACAGCACAAGAAGTACCCTTAAGAGTCACCACCTGCTTTCTAGGATAGTTCCTACACTCATGACTTCTACAGTTCCTCCTTGCTTCTGCAATTTAAATCCTGCCCAAAATTCTTGCTGATCATTGGCAGTGACAGAAGGAGTTCAAGCCTAACACATTAAGGGGCTCTGCACTCCAGAGAACTCAACTCCCAAAGCAGTTCCAGCACAGGCACAGACTAAAGCAGTAAAAAAATCATGCTGTGCCACAGCAACCTGTCACTCTGCTGCACATTCCCCTCCTGGTCTGACACATCTTCCTCCTTCTGCTTACCTGAGATCTCTGGGACTGGCAGGAATCAGGAAGCTGCACTTTTGGTACCACCTCTGCAGAACTCTGGGGCCCAGAAAGTTCCCACTCATGCAAAAATTTGGAACCCACAGGAAACATCAATTCTTCTTCACCTTTTTGTTCATTCTTCCTTAGGTTAGCAGTGCATATCTCAGGGGAAATGGAAAACCATAGCATAACCTCACGTTGAGTCCTGTGTGCAGTTTTGGGCACCCCAATACAGAAAAAGACATTAAGCTATTCGAAAGCATCCAAAGGAGGGCCGCAAGGATGGTGAAGGGTCTGGAGGGGAAGCTTTATGAGGAGTGGCTGGGGTCATTTAGTTCATTCAGCCTGGAGAAGAGACCTCATTGTGGTCTTCAACATCCTTATGAGGGGAGAATTGGAGGGGCAGACACTGATGTCTTCTCTCTCGTGACCAATGATAGGACCCAAGGGAACAGCCTGAAGCTGAGTTGGGGAAAGTTTAGGCTGGATATCAGGAACAGGTTTTTCATCCAGAGGGTGGCTGGGCACTGGAACAGGCTTCCCAGGGAAGTGGTCCCAGCACTAAGCTTGTCTGAGTTCAAGAAGTGTTTGGACAACATTCTCAGGTACATGCTGTGATCCTTAGGGTGTCCTGCACAGGGCCAGGAGTTTGACTCAATGATCCTCATGTGTCCCTTCCAACTCAGCATATTCTATGATTCTATGAACGACTGGGGAATCCATGCCATCTGGCTGGAAAAGGTAGAGGGACACAGAGCAAGCAGACAGCTGCACCTAAACGAAGGGCTTCCAAAAGCCACATACACAATGGCAGCCTTCGTTTTGCTTTTTCCCCCCTTTAGCACACAGAGGTCTTATTTGTTCCTCAGGTATTCTGGGGAAGGGAACAGCTCCACATAAAATAAAATTCTCTCAAGGTGTTCAGTACGATGATTTCCCCCCCATCTCGTCAGCCTACCCACTCGCTCAGACAGAGCCGGGCTAACCCCGGCCGTCCCTCCCGGCCCCGGCCCCGGCAGACACGGCTCTCTGCTGCCGCCCGCCGCCAGCGCCGCGCACCGCCCCGGCTGATTACAGCCCAAATTAACACCCCAGCAGAGCGGGCAGTCCACAGTGAGGTAACGCTCAAAAGCAAATCACCTCCCCGAATTAAAAGGCGCCAGAGACTCCTTTCAAAAGCAAGGTGGATGAGCGCTCGCTCAGCAGACTGGCAGCTCGATGTGCACGGAGAGCCACGGGGACTTTGGGAAAAATTTGGAAAAAATTCTAAACTAATCGAGATTTCTTCGCCCCCTCATGACACCTGAGAGAGATCTGCCTGTCTCTTTGCTTGATGCAAGTCAGAAACTGAGTGCTCAAAACGTACAGTCATTGGAACACCTGTGAAAATACAGCAAATACCAGCTCTGCGTTCTTACAAAGGAACAAATGTTCTTCAAGGGGTCAGACACAAGGAGTCAGGAATTAATTAGGATTGGGGCGGGGAGAAAAACCCTCAAATATCAAGAAATGTTTTGAAGTAGATACAAAGTCTCTGCAGTGGAAAACAAAGATCATTGTATTCTATTATACTTTATACAGCATTCTGTTCAATGGAGAAACTGAAATTTTAGTTTTGAGTCACCATTAAGTTTGTGACTATCACCGTGTCTGACAATCAGAAGCATATGGCTGTCATGGACTATAAAGTAAAAGAAAGGATATTCTTTCTGCTGGCAACTCAGAGTGTCAGCAGAGTTAATAATGTCCACCTAGTGAGAGTTTATTTTTTTAACACAATTCTTAAATTAACTTTACAGGAACTTTACTTAAGTGAACATTTAGTTCATCTATTACTCAAATAGAAGTTTTCCTTAAGAAAAAAGTTTTCTGCAGGCAAATGCCTGAACCACATTAATTAGTGCCTCATCATACTATATTCCACAATAACATGTGGTACCTTTTTCTCAGCATAAAGCTAATACTGGCAAGATGAAATTGTTCTTTTATATTACTAAATTTACTGGATTGGTTAGCTAAATCTTACATCTTTACAGCAAATGCTTAAAAATTAAAAATATTTCAGCATAGAAACTGATGGCATATTCAGGATCCTTAAATATTTCTGAGAATCTTGAAGTCCAAACCATGTGACTTGTTCATAGAAAAGGGACCCACAGGCTCGAACTCAATATCTGTTCTTTCTCATTATAGGAAAACAGCTTTTCTAGTGTGTTTTCAAATTCTTGGCTAAAGAAAACAACCAAATATCCACTAACGTAACTCAATATCTCATGTAACTATAAAATGTCATAATACTGAATTTGATCTGGAAGAGAAAACCTAACAGCAGCTGAGTAGCACTGTAACACACCCCACTGCTGTAGCCACAGGCACCCTAAGTTAGGGCTTCCACAGGTGAATTCAGCTTCCTCCTCCCTATTAGTTTGCAAAAAAGAAGCATTTTAGCTTTTCCTCCCAGCAGCTTTACATTGTCTACAAAGTACCATAAGAGCAATTACATCAGAACCATTAGTTCAATAAGCGATTTAATTTAAAAAAGAAAGTGATGTGTTACCAGTTCCCTTACCTTTTCCAATATACAGAGGAATTAGAGAAGCTGGAGCAGGAGAGACTGGCACTGGAAGCCACCATTAAAGAAAATGATTTTGAAGAAGGAAAAAGGGGCATCTGTGGATTCTTCAAAAAAGCCAGCACACTCAATATCTCAAAACATGAAACAAAAAAGGGTAAGTTCCAAAATGACAGCTCCTTCCTGACCCTTCAATACACCCTGCTTTCACCAATATACAAACTGGACTTTACTCCAAGCCAAAAGCTCCTGAGCCACACAGAAGCCCCTGGAAAAGGACCTCCCCTGTACAAACATGGTGGCTACAACCCTGTAATGCAGCACAGAGTGACATCCTCTGCCTGTAGGATACACTACCTCGTAAAACACAACCAATTTCCTCCCCTCATTTGCTAGATAAACTTCTCAGCTCAGCTAATGTTCAATTCTATTTGTCAAAAATAGAATATGGTTGGTTGACGAATACAGAACAAGTTGGTTTGGGGATTTTTTGGTTGTTTGGTTTTTTTTTTAATAGGCTGTTTTCAGTTTTTAAATAGAGGCCTTTCTTCCTCCTCTTTAAAGAAAATAGGAACATATTCCCAATATTCAGGGAACAAGCAATCTTACTTTACTTAACACACACACACAAACTTGGTACAGAGCTGAAAAACAGGTAAAAACAGCACAACTGCTCTATATTCTAAGCATAATTTCATAAAAATGCACAAGTGAAGGTGTTAAAAGTACTGGAAGTACATACACAGCATGCTGTCAAATAACTAATTAACACATAACTTAAATGTGTAGGTGATGAAATCAAAATTACATTTCAGATATAGTAAAATGATACAGAAATACAGCCAGAATTTAAGGTCTCATTTCACAACTGCTAGGCTGTAATGGTAATGACCCACCTGAAGCCATGCTTGTACACAGACATGTATTTTCAGAATTTTCACCTGCAGAGACTATTACATCTGGCTGTGCATGCAACTCCCACAGGTATCAGGAAGATCTACAGACTGAAAACATAAAATGTCATTATTCGTTAGTTGGCAGACTTCAGTTCATTTTGCAGGCTTCAGTAAAATATATTTTTATGACAATTCCAACAAGAGTGTGCACCTCTGTTTCAACTACCCTTTTTGATTTAGTTGAGAAAGGCATAAAGGAAATACATATTGCACACTCTGGCTCTCTATATGAGATAGATTATGATAATAAATATCCCTGCCTCTCTCTTTTGCTTTTATATTCATAGTCCCCGGAGTTGTTGCATCTTCCAGCAGAAACGCTAGAACTGCTTTAGAACTATCCTGTGCACACTCCAGAAATACAAGAAAACCAAACAAAGCATTTTCAGAACCTAGCAGATCAGAGTAAAACCTCTGAAGAAGCCTGTCTGCTCCATTTAAAATACTGCTCTGACACCATCTCTTTGAAATCATTGAAAGAGGAGCAGTAATAAAGTCACAGGCTTCAAAAGATGGAATGAGAGAAGACATTGTTAGTGCATAATCAAAACTATAACTTTTGAAGCCAACCAAGCAAACAGAAAGGACCAGAATGTATTTTCAATTAACAAGGACCATCCCAGCCCAGGGAAGCAGCCATATAGGTTTGTGTTTCCTGCCTTCCAGCCTCAGCTTCACCTGTGCTCCCGCTGCACCCTCGTTTCGTCCACCATCGCTGTGCCTTCCAGGGAGCTCTGTGTTTTACAAGACAGCTGAGATTGTAAATCAGGCAAAATAACACATTTACTTCTAAAGTCTATCAGATATTTCCCACTCGCTTTTTAAAGCCCCAGAGAATTTTACATTATGTAAAAAGAGACAGAGAACAAATAATCAGATAACCCTTTTCAAGATGCTATAATCTAGTGACAATATATCCCACAAGCTTCGGTTTCTGTGAGTATTGGCACATTAAAACTCCATAGCATCCACTCTGTAATTTTTTTTCAGATTTAAAGTATAGAAATTATGTCAGAAACAGTTCATTTTCTTGAAGCTTTCTCTCCGTTTGGCTCCCTAAAGCTACTCGTGTCCTCGCTTGTCAGACATCCTTTCACATTTTTTTCCTTTCTCACTGCAGAGAGCACCATTAACACCATGCAGTCAATGCATGTGGGTGAATTCAATCAGAAGCTGCTAGAAGCCAGCACTCAATTTAAAAAGAAGCAAGGAAAAGGTACAATTGACATTTGGTGGCTGTTCGATGATGGAGGTAAGGAATTTGAGTAAGAACCACAGGGAGAGAGATTTCTGTGTTACCAAATATAAAAACAGGCTTGGGAATTCACATGAAACTGTTTTCTTTTAAGATCACATATTCAATTTTATGTCTGGATTAAATGTTTTAAAATTAACTTACATCCAGTGCTGCTGAAGTGAAGGATGGAATTTTTACCACACAATGCACTAATCTGATCTTCCTGTAATTTTGTATGTTCTTCCAGGTCTAACAATCCTAATTCCTTACATTCTAACTATCAGGAAGAAGTGGAAAAATTGTAAATTAAGGATCTTCACTGGAGGAAAAGTCAACAGGATTGAAGAAGAAAAACTAGTGTAAATATAATTTTATTTATCTCACTGTTCAGTGTTTGAATGATGCTGAATATAATGCATACACAGCAGGAAGCTGGGAATTTTCCAGCACAACTGGTTTGTTGTACTGTGGGCAGCAGGAAAAAAAAAAAAGATGTACTTGACAGAAAGGTGTTGAGCTTATGGCATAGCCCTCAAGGCTCTGCAAATGGTCATTACCAAAGGAAACTCACATCCAGCACTTTTTCCCATTAATAGCTCATATTCCCTTCCCTAAGAAGAACAGTCTGCACTTCGTAACGAGAATATAATTACTTTTATGGGATTTACATGAGAGTGTCCAGTTAACAGCAAGTGAAATTGCACATGAAACTCTCATATGCAATACCATAGATAGATAGCTCACATAAATGTGATTAACTGTGGCAAAAAGTAAAGAAGTTAAAGAGCCAGTTAATCAACTTTAAGACCAAGTTGATTTTACTCAGCTTTTTAAAACAAGTCTAGATTTCATAATCATCATTTGCCTTCAAGCAAATGAAAGGTACTAATATTAACTTATTTTTACCATCACTGTATACAGCACCTTTCCTTCCAAAGCACTTTACACACTAGAGGCACAACTATTTCACCACTGGTGGAAGCAGCTCAATTTGGGATGAAAATCAGCAACTGCTTAACAAAGAGCAGTTAAAAACAACATCAGTCAAGTTCAGTTTCAGCCAATTCAGAAGTTAAATTTAGCTGGACTTTTACTAGCATGTAATTCCCCAAATATTAAAACCTCTCCACAGAAGTTGAGACTTTTCTCTTTTTCCTGTTCAAAACAAGGATTGCCCCAAGGGACGTCAAGATTTATAGAAGCAGTATGTTCTTCCTATATATATAAAAAAACAATGAGTAAACTCTCAGGTCATAAACAAATATGTACTTCTACCATGGTTTGCTCCTAGGAACTCTCTGACCTTTTCAAATTCCAAAGCTTACGTACCAAAAAAAAAAAAAAAAAAAAAAAAAAAAAAAAAGGGGAAGGAGGTGTGGGGAAGAACCACAAGATCCCAACTGTGCTTCAAACAAAGGCAAAACTGACCTAAGCAAACCTCTGTAACCTCAGCACAAACACACACAAAGCTATAAACTATTCCTTCTGCCAACCAAGGCTCAAAAGTAAAGTGTTTTCTTTTATGAAAATGTGCAAAACCAACATGTGAGTAGATCACTATAAATTCCTAAATGAAAAAGACTCTTTAAGTATTGTACACTAACTTTCTGGACCAGATTTTCACCAACACATACACTACCAGTGTTGTACACATTCCATGCATAGAATTCTGATAATAACAGAATAACAGAAGCCTTCTGTAAGAATCGGAGGATTCTGCCCTACTGCATTTTGAATAATTTTCCTTTATAACTCAAGCCTTAGGATATACTTAAAGTACCATTTTTTTCCCAAAATGTAAACACCCTGCCCTCTGTCTGCTATTAATTTCCAGTTTTTGTGATTTTCATCGATCATCAGTTAAATGAATTATACTACAGCAATCACATTAATCCAGTTCTGTAATTGCAAATTGAAACACTAAAAGCATTTAAAGTAATTTGTCATATAGTTAAAGATAAGATATCAAATGCAGTTGTCTAACTCATTTATGAGTGTTCTTTGATACAAGGCACTCAGAAGCACAGTGATAAAACATTTCTCTTTTGTTTTCAGGATGGCTTCACTCCTAAGCAAATTCAGAATAAAATTTGCTGATATTAATATCATTTGTGATATCAATATAAAGCCCAACAAAGAGAGGTAAGAAACATTAACAAAATCCATTATTTAGCACTCAGCCTTTATCTGGAGCTTGTTTTTTTTATGTTGAGCATTAAAAACAAAAAACCAAAACACACCACAGAGAACAACACTGTCACTTTATCACAATAATTTTCTAAGTACCAAGAGCAGGAAAAAGAAAAGAACCTTTTAACAATCACAATTCAAAGAGTCAAAACCATAGGCAGCCTTTTTCTTTATGTTGTAATTATAAGAATTTTAATAAAGACTAATTAGACAGCATACTTATGAGCCACTAAATTTAACAGGCATTTTATGATGGCTTTTCATATCTATTTAGCTTGCAATAGACTTCAGTCATAGTTCTGTAAACTTACCATCTATGTCAACTCAACCTTCTGGGTTTTATAATGAATTCATAACATTTTTCTGGCCAAACATACGCATATTTCCTCTTTCCCATGATGACAACATTATAATACTCCCCTATCACTCAAATATAATGAAGGTTCAATTTTTTTTAAAATTAACTTATCTTAGGTAAAGGTTAGGAAGTTGGTAAAACAGTGCTCAAGGAGCTCCACCTCCAACTGTGTCAGCTAAAAAAAAATAATCTTAAAGTCCTTTCTTTCTAAAACATATTTCCATAAAAATCATCTATGTAGACATCTGCTAATGTAGACAAAAGTCTACAGCAGGTTGCTCATGAAATAAATGAATCCTAAACTCAATTCACAGTATTGCTCTTGGTCTTAAAGATCCACTGAAAATGTGCTCACCTTGCTATGCTCTCTTCCATCCCCTCCCTTACTCCACCCAAAGCCCTTCCTCTGAATTCAAGTGCAATCCCAGGTTAGTTTCTCAGTCCTTCTGTGTCCTGTTTTTACACAAACACATAACTTTGCAAAAACAATATTAGATTCACCAGTGTTTCTATGGTTCGTTGGAGATTTTTACTTAAGAAACGAAACTAAAGATTATGAAGATTTTATTACTAGATACCTAAAGTCACCTTTTATTGCCCTCTTGATCTCTGAAGTAATATTTTTTAATTATATAAAGAACTGTGCAGAATACTTCTTTTTTTCCTCCAATACAAAGCAGTGATTTTACATAAGTAAAAGCTAGCAAAGGGAATTCATATCTGGCATTAACATAAAACACACACACACACACACGTGCTGCATCAGCAGTATCTCAACAGAACAAGTGAATATTGTGCCAGACACTTGCTAGACCACCGTATCTCTCTTCCAGCTGGCATCCCACTTATTTCATTAATAATAAGAGGATTATCACTATTTTAAATACTGAAACACTAAATGCTGCATGTCACAGTCTTTAACCCACCTCATGACTTCCTGGCCATAAAGTCCAGCCTGTGCCCAGTCTCCTATTTCACTTCCTAGTGAGGTCTGTCAGCACAAAGTGCTCAGAGAAAGACACACTGACACAAGAGAAACTCCCTCAGGTCTCTGTGGGATTATAAAAAACTTTCAACAATGCAGCAAGCAAGGAAGTTTCTCCAGATGATGACAGTCAAAAGCTTAAAAAAAAAAAATGAAATTCACAGAGAAAGTCTGTGGAGAAGTGGGGAAGTTGGGAAATGAACACAAATCTGAGCCCCCATATAGCAAAAAACCTACAGCATTTCTTTCAGCCCCTCGCCATAGGAAATTTATATCACCTGTTTATCCATTTCATTAAAATGCTCAGTAAAACTGCATCAGTCAAGTGATTGGTCTTGCTAGAGCTAAAACAGTAATAAAACCTTATATTTATTATGAGAACCCATATTCATTGTTAATATTACTAACTAATAGTAATTAGTAACCAGTTTGGAGTTATTGTAGAAGTAATTTTTGTTAGAACCAGGAAAATGCCAAAAATTCTCTGCCAAATGCAGTGTTTAATTATCCTCAAATAACCTTTTAATTATCCTCAAATAACCCAAACATACTGAAGTGGCACAGATATAACTTGGGGCACAATGTAACAAACAATAGTTAAAGATTTTGCAAGTTTTTCAGCTGCAATTATTATCAGCAAGGCCTGTCGTACACAGTGACTGTGAAATAAGTTAGTGAGTTCATACCCTGCAGCAAGGCCTCCTTTGTAATTCCTGTTTCAGCTGGAAATTCTTTGAAGAGATGATTGAACCATATCGTCTCCATGAAAGCTGCAAAGATATAACAACTGCTGAGAAATTAAAGCGAGAGACTCCATGGAAAATTACAGATGCAGAGCTGGAAGCATTCAAGGAGAAGGTAAAGCCTTGCCTACCTTTTTACATATGTACCTTTTCTTACACTCCAGATGTTTGAAGCGATTAGTAAGAAAATGTGAAATACCAGATATGGAATGAGAAACATGACATGTACAAACCTGTATTTGATATTTACAAATTGGATTTATATTGTAAACACTGCAGAGGTGTGTTATGATTGCATTATTCAGCACTCTAAGACCTTGGCAGGTTTACACAGTATTTTCCAGGCTGATGAGAAGCTCTGCCCACATCAGAGCCAGCCAGATGAAAACCCACTGTGAACAAGAAGCCACATAGTGCTGCACTGAGCCTGAGCTAATCGGATCTGCTGAGAGCTTTATTAAATGGCTCCACTGTTTTAGAGCTTGAACCTCTTAAAGACTGCAGTTCCAAAACATTCACCACTTTGGGAAATGCAGGACTGAATCCAGACACCACAACTAACTCTAGAAATTTCTCCAAAGGCAAGATTTAACATGGATTCTTTCCTCGATGGCAGCATGCAGACTAAACCTGTCTACAGCACAGGAGCTCTCCTGCAGTTCGCAGGCACTTAAGGCTGATGTTGGCTGATCCACTGCGTAAATTAGAGTCCAGGCTGCACTTTAATTTACTGGAAAATACCTTTTTAGCAAGGGACTGCCAGGCTTCATCAGGCCAGTACCAAAAGGACACTGCAAACTCTTTCACTCTTAAGGGTGTAACTCACAGAGAATTAATCTAGCAATTGTATTTATGGTTCCTATTGGATTAACCTGAGTGCACTGAGAGTTCAGTTATCTCCACTTTATGACACTAGTAACTTCCTCAGCAGAGCAAGGATTGTGACTCTGAGCTCAGAGCTGCTAGAAGTCACAGCCTGACATACTAACATAATCAGAAATCAATGGTGATTTAAGATAACACACTACACTACCAACTGCAGCAGCTGGGAAGCAGCCTGGCTGCTCACTGTTACCCTTTTCGTGGAGCTGATAACCAGCATAACGTTATGGGAGTCAGCTGTGGGCAGAAAACCTTAGAATTACTCTCAGCTTCAACCATCAAAAATTGAGAGTCAGAGCCCTTAAAACATCTCAGTATAAAAGACAATGGGAATATAATCACAAATATTCTGCACACTTGTGTGCACAACCAGGATACAAGAGAAAGAAAATACATGATTAAGCTTGGTCACTAACTAAAGAACCAGAAAAATACCCCCTTGGTTGAAAAGTCAGCAACATAAAATGCCAAGTTGCTCTATAAAACAAGAACAGCAACAAAAATTTTAGCTTACACACCTGAAAAGACCTGCCCCTTATCTTTAAAAGTAAGGCAGTTCTGGAAATTTCACAGAGGACATTAGAACACATTTAAAATTCAATAGAGAAAAACCTGGCAGCACAGATAAAGGGTGATATTATAGGATGACTCTCATGAGATAACAGCTGGCTAAATTATGAGGATTCTTAGCTATATAACATGTAAAAGAACAGTAAAAATTTCTGTAGAGGAAGAAATGTTAAGGTGTGAACAGAAAAAAATCCAGCTTTTTACTTTCTCCAGGGAAAGAGAAAATAATTTACAAGACCAGTTAAGACACATCTATCTTACACAAACCTGCCCTGGTCTCTTGTTCCCTATGACTCGTGTTAAGTTATAAAAACTTTGAGGGCCTGAGCCTGGCCTGATAAAGGCTCAATATCAAAGTAACAATCATTTACACACTGTGTCAGTACAAAAATAACCCCTATCCCCAGGAAACCTTACACAAGGGTGAACAACTCTGGCCTCAACATAACTACACTAATCAAGAAGCATGGCTTGGCCTCATGTTTTGCCATCTCCCTGAGTCTGGACCACAGAGCATACCACAGGTCCAATACTGCCAAAGCAACAGCAGAAAATCTTCCTGCAAGGGCCAGTGTAGAAGTCCACGAGGCACCAGAACTGAGGATCACTGACTTCACTGATCTTTTTCTTCTCCCCTGTTTCAATCAGAGTTACCGCCAGGTCCGTCTGAATGAACTCTTACAAGAGCATTCCAGAGCAGCCAACATCATTGTCCTGTGAGTGCCAAGATTTTGGTTCTAACTTTGAGAATAGTGTGTAAAGGGATTCTGGACTGGAGCAACAGAAACCCTTGAGTTATTTCATTGAGCACAAAACCAATTTTCAAGTACCTTCTGAAGGACTTGCATCTGGACTGATAATTCTCTGGGACTACACTGAATATGAATCTTTCCTGGTCGCTTAAAAGAAATCCCTACTCATGAAAAACCTGTCAAAAATTTAATCTTCACATCCAATCTGCATGTTGAGTGTTACATCTGCTTGCTTGCCTGCAGAAAATACACATTTTTCCTTTCTTTTCTCCCAACTATTACAAACTCAAAGTTAGAAAAAGGATTCTTTTGGTTTGCATGTAAAAAATAGGGTTGTTAGCCAAGATCTACTTGAAACTTGAGTTAGGATGATGCAATTATATAAAGGAAAAGAGGCCACCAATAAAATTACCAAAAAAGCAAGCCATTTCCAGAATGAATTTTTAGTTAGAGCCACATTTTTTATAAATTAGCTTGCATCTGTGATGTGCAGATAAACCTCTTCAGCTCTATTAATTTAGTCTCCAAAAAGAGGGTGATCACGTTACCATAAACTGACCCACACTTTAAAATGCCCATCTCACAGTAATTACAGATCAGAAAATAGGCTGATGGACTGCAAAACTGTTCATGCACTGTATTTATCCTTTAAAAAAAAAGGATATCATGTGTAGGCTTTACGACACTGAAAATATTCTTTACCAGTTTAAGGTTACAATCACAAACAGTTCGTGTCCAGTACAACCAGGTGAGCAAGAGTTTGCAAATTAAGGCCTGATGGTAGTTTTGTGCTTGATGATATTAAAACAATCATGTGGTCTTATTATATCAGAGTTGTAAATGAACAGTTAAGTTTTCTACTTAATATTGAGTGAGAAGCATTTTACCTGAGCTACCCCTGCCTTCATAATGATAACTTTATTTTTCCCTCTGCCTAAACAGGAGCCTCCCTGTGGCAAGAAAAGGAGCAGTGTCTGATTACCTGTATTTGGCTTGGCTAGAAATTCTCTCCAAGAACCTTCCTCCAGTCCTAATGGTCAGAGGCAACCACAAAAATGTACTGACTTTCTATTCTTAGGAAAACGTCAGAGCCTAGAATATGCCTTGCTTGATTTCAACATCCACATTTCTAACGGCAGGGATGCATTAAAGACACATTTACCTAATACAAATCTAAAAGGTAAATAATTGACAGAAAATTTTTCAAAAATCCAAAGCAACACAGCAAAGAATTAGACAAAAAATGTAAATGGTCCCTGCTGGTTTTACACTCCAGTACAGGCAAAAGAAGGAAAGTCTACCTATATATTATATGAGTTGGCAAATATTTGAATACACAAAGAAGAAATTCCTCTGATTTTATAGTGTTGAAAATTATTTGATATTAATCCTAGAAAGCCAAAATTAACTTCTACAATACAAAATGCATTAAATCTATAAATAAATACTTCTTTTGAATTGCACTATCATAGTTGCTAATAGGCACAAAATAGGATTAAAATGAAATGCACCAACTTGTGAGAGAGAATAAAACCTGTGTGGCATCCATCAGGGCAAAGCCATAAACTAACAGAATGCAAGGAGAATACTTGCAATGCTGTTTGATTGTAATATTGCCAAATTAAGACCTATTTCTACAGCAGATGCTTTTACTTAAATTTTTCTGCTAATTTATATTAACTGTAACACTTCTAATTAACTGACAAACAAAAACCTCACCTTTATAAAAATATGGACTCTACATGACAAGACTTGATATTGAATTTTCAGGCTCTGACATGGAATACAATTTATGATTGCAATAATCAAATGTGGTAGGTAAATTTCACA
The DNA here is from genome assembly GCF_003945595.2 of Pipra filicauda. Classification (NCBI taxonomy): domain Eukaryota; kingdom Metazoa; phylum Chordata; class Aves; order Passeriformes; family Pipridae; genus Pipra; species Pipra filicauda. The sequence continues at coordinate 1,787,224 of NW_024104976.1, read as the reverse complement.
AAGAAATTAGTAAAATCATAAATATTCTAACAATATTTGCTAGGAAAGTTAGGGTTAATACAATCTGACATCATACTTTGGGATAACATGTACAGTGATTTATGTGATTAGAAAATAACAAAAACCCATTAACTGAGTTGAATGCCTTATTTTTTGATTTATATAAAAGATTTATCTTATTTTTGACTTTCTAAATAATATTCATTATACACTAACTTAAAATAAAGGAAATCCATTAAGTTGTGTAATTTTTCTATTTTCTATTCTGCAACATTATGGTACTTTATAATTTCAGCTGCCAAGAAAAGCAGATTCTCTTTTTAATGGGGAAACCTATATTCTCTATGTAAGCATTATTTAAATTAAAGACCACCAAGGAACATGGTTAATTTATTTTCTGTAGTTCTGCAAATCCTTGACAGAGATTAACTGACATCTAAACCTCATGAAAGCCAGAGAACCCTGAATTTCACTAAATGTATATTTTAAAGCAGCCTCAGCTTCCATCTTGCTTGAATTATTAGAATTTAACTTGGGGGAAGATCTAGCACTGCATCTCCAAAAATGACAAATATTTGATATTCATATTTTTCTGAGTTCAACAGCAGCAATTCAGCAGAACATGGTAATGTAGCCCAGTAATCCATGCTTTATTTTCTCCATCTATTAAAGGCAGGATATGAAATACTGATATTTTCTCATAATGTTCTTCCTTCGCTCCTTCTTACACATTTACAACCAAGTTGAAGGATCATTTTGCAGTTTAAGTGCATTACACAGATATATGAGTTTCCTCCAAACACCAGACTTCCTGCACAGCTCTGAGCAAACCAAAGCTCTCATTCTGCACCTGCAAAAAAGGAGATTATTCTCATCCCTCACAGTGACGTTGGCAGTGATACTGCAGCTTCTTACATGCTCTCAGGTCCTTCCAGCTTTGTAGAACTGCAATGGCCACCATCCTTTTCATCTCACTTCAGACACCACACAGGTGTAATCTGCATGTGGCACCCAGGCAATGCAAAGAAAAGAACTTTTAGGGAGGCTCCACTTAGGCCTTTTGTGTGTTTCTTACCACGGTCCATTAAAGGACCTGGAGGAATTATACACCTCTATTAAGCCATTTAATTATGTACATGAGAGGGGATTGTTTCCTAAGTATTCCCAAGTACTGTCATTCTCAATCTACAGGGAACATTGACCTAAACTGTTTTGGGGGACCTAAGCAGATCCAAAAAGAGAATGAGCACAAAATAAACCAGCAATGGCACTTTCAATACTATTCATACTTTTCTCTCACAAACACAGTGATGTGGGGATTGCAACAATAAACCCCAAGAGGTACTTTTCTAAGTGAACAGTCATCAAAAACTAAGTACTAACATAAACATTCCTCTAAAATTCCTTGCTTGAACTACAGTGATTAATTACAAGATGTATCCACACAACAGTGTTATGGGATTTATAATGAGTAGCACAAACTGTGAATGCAACAGTTCTTAACTACCTGAAAGTATTATTTCCACAAATTCACAAGTAATTTAAACACAGCAGCATTTCTTATTCCTCACTATAATTCCTGAAGTGTGTGCATGACCAATTTGGAGAGCACGCTAATTATGGACTATCTTAAATTGCAACTTTGATTGCAAAATTTTGTTAGTCCACCTACCTCATTTCTCACTCTGTAAGCAACACTTCTATATAAATTACGCATAAAACAAGTGCTGAATTTTAATCATCATGTTAGTAACTAAATTCTAATTACACATTTGACATCTCTAGAAAACATACAGCTCTAATACTGTCTAGTACATTTTGAGCTTATATCACACTACTAGCTCTGTAGGTTTATATAATTTAGGGTTGATTTGATCAGCCACAACAAAAGCAAGCATAGATAAGGTGACCAGGGACATTAAAGTGTGAAAATACTGTTGCTATGAAGCAAGAACAAAGAATATTTTTAATTTTCTTCAAAAGTCCAGGCATCCTGCACAGTTAAGGGCCTGTTAAAGTGATCCACTATTGTCTCTCTCATCAGTGAATCTTACCTTTCCCTCCTAATGTCAGTGGAGCTCTGACAGGTATCACAGAAGGCATTTCATCACAGTTCAGAGACTATGCTTTCCTTATATCTTTTTACAACCACTGGTAAACTGTTCAGCTTGATCACATAACCCCTAGAGCATAGTCCAGATTATGCTGTCCAGAATATCATTCTTCCAATGTGCCTTTCACTAGATTTTTCAGTCCCCAACAGAGATTACTTTTGTGGGGGTGTTTATTTAATTTTAAATCAGCTACTCAACAGTGCAAGCAGAAAAGTTTTCTAACCAAAAAGGCACTCCACTGTGAAGATAAACTGCAGCTATGCAAGTCACACTGCAAAGAACATGCTGCTATCACACTTCACACACAAAGGAGTTCCCACTTAATCATCATAATCACAAGGTACAAAGCTCCAGCCACATGCACAGTAATTTTCACCAGCCTTAAACCTCTGCAATTTTCATTACATCTTTGAAGAGTCCTATCAAAAGCCTTCCTGGATAGACAAAATATAACAGGCTGCCCTTAATTCTCAGAAAACCTGGACATTCATCATCTTTTCCCTCTTCTTCTATGATTCCATGTGGTATTTCAAGATCCTCACGGCAAAAGCAGTTTCAGCAACTGATGAGCAGTTTACAAGCAGGAGATATGGCAACAGGTAACAAGAACTAGCACTGAAGTTGTAGACGAGGGCAAACAGCTGCAGAGTTTTAGCTGTAACTGACTGATTTAACTCCCCTCACCTGTTTGTCACCTCCCCTCAGGTAGAGGTCCCTGACTTATCAGCAAAGCTGGGAGAACAGAATTTGAGTGACCCTCAGCCTTTTCCGCTTGAAGTTCAGGGGTCTCCCTCAGGCTTCTGCTTCTGGTTGTTTGGCTGCCACTGGACTACAATGAAGTGAGTGTGGATCACTCCACACTCTTGCTACCTCTTGCTCTCACTCCCTTGCTACCTCTTTGCAACTTCTGGCAGAAGGTCAGTGAACCCTTGAAGTGCTGCAGCTCTTTGCTAAATGAGTTATAGATGAGGAAGTCAAGGTTTTGTCACAGTGTGCCTCAGCAGACATCAGGCCACCGTTTTAGACACGTGTTGATGCTGGTGCCTGGCTGACCCAGCCCCCTGGCAGCTGTGTGACCCACCATGACTGTGTGGCCAGTGCTGCTGAGGGAACATCTCACACCAGCCTTGACTCTGCAAAGCAAAATGGAAACAACAGATACAGGGAGCTGTAGTTCACATTCTCCACAAATAACAAGAGCAACAGCCCACAGTCATGCCGCTGCTGGAATTTCATCAGAGGAAATTCAGTTTCAAACAAAATAAAACGCCAAGGTTGTCTGGAATGCAGTAAAAAGCAATGGCAAAATTCCACAGCCCCCACACTGTACAGCAAAACACACAATCAAAAATAGAGCTTCATTGTAAACACTCATCATAACAGCCTTTAAAATTACAGACCTTAATCACTGTGAGAGAGACAGCTGTTCTAAGTGAGAGTGGGCTGGGAAACACCTCACTTAAAGCAATAGTTTTCTCCTAATAAAAATACTCATTTTAACACCAAAACTTCATCGGAGAGAATTTTTTTTATTAGCTCCGAAAGAAGCTCTGTGTTTCTTTCTGTGGACAACAAAGCAGCCTCCACTCCTGCTCTCAATCGAGATAAAAAGGTAAATAATTCCAGTTTATTTCAGCTTTATCTTCCAAAGTCAGGAAGAAATGCCCAACGCAGAGCAGGACTAATCAGCAACCAAGAATGCACGAAGGTTGGCCAACTGACTATCTACAGAGCAAGCAACACGCTCCCAGGACCAAGGCAAACTTGCCCAGACTCCAAGCATTGTTTTTTTGTTGTTTTTTTTTTTTCTTGTAAAGACGTGGGGCAAAAAAGTGTCACTCAGTCGAGACCTTTCTCCTTAATAATATTTTTGGATGAGTCCTCCTATCTATTATTCATGGACTTCCAGGCTACCTTAAGCACAGTTTAGAACCCAGTCTGCCTCATCAAGCCTGGCCATTCATAAAATTTTTCTACACTATAATGCAGGATGTGGTTGTAACTTCTATAAAGTTCTGCTTACATTAAAAAAAAATTCATGATTAGATATTCACTTGATACAATTCAATTCTTATAAACTTCAATTTGCGGATGGCTTACATCAGAAGCCATATTTTAAGTAGTGTTTTCACACAGATCTGTGATACATATGCATTCTCATTCAAACACCTCATATTATTTAGACTGAAAATACTGAACAGAAATAAACGGAAGCACAAACTGGGACATGGTTCAAAATATTTTTTTGTAACTGAACTGCATAGCAAAGGTTTCACTGCCATCTGGCTGCACTTAAAAAATGTAACATAGCAAGGAGACAATCACATACACTTAGATCTCAATTTTTTTTAAAAAAACCCGCAAATAAAAGTTGACAAAATTTAGACCAGCAAAGAGAACTCCAACACTCTGCAGCTATTTTGCAGAGAGACAAATACCTCCACCACACTTGTCAGGGACAGCTGAAACTATGAATCCAGTGGATAAGAGTCTTAGCCCACAGCACACAGAGCTATGGGGGAATTTAGGGAATTCCCTACTCCTATATAATATATATATATATCCTACAGATATAGATATAAACGTAGGAAAAATAGAAGGGTAAAGTACAACATAGATGGGATAGCAAAAGAGGGCAGTGAGTAGGAAAATCAAAGACCGTGAAATCACGAGTCTTCTGCAACGACAAAAGAACAAGAACAAGAATAGAAAAGGACGGGCCGAGCATTGATAGGTTTTCCTATCTACAACACCGACAAGGGTTCTTTCCCTTTCATAAGGTAAACGCTTCTCTCGTGGCCTGACCATTCCTGAAGGAGGAGCCTCCTTCTCCCTCTATCCTGTGCAACCTGCTCTAAGTGACTCTGCTTTAAGAGTAGGATTAGACTGGATGATCTCGAGATGCCCCTTCCAGGCCCGACCGCCCCGTGGCCCAGGCGCTGTGTCCCCGCCGCGGGGTTGGGTACCGGGAGCGGCCCCGCCGCCCCTCCGAGGGCGCAGCCCGGCCCGGCCCCGCCCGCCCGTGCAGCCGCAATCGCGTCCCCCGGCAACGCCGCGCGCGCCGCGGGGTCCGCCCGCCCGCCCCGCGGCACCGCCAGCGCCGCGCCCGCCCAGCGCCGCGGGCCGGGCCGCCGCCAGAGGGGCTGCGCTGGCAGGTACAGCCCGGCCGAGGGGAGAACGGGGCGCCGCTGCCTCCGCCCGCGCCCCACGCGGGGTGCGGACCGCGGCGGACAGCGCCGGGCGGGCGGGCGGCGCTCCACACACGGCGGCGGCGCGATGCTGTGCCGGCACCTTCGGCTGCTCCTGCAGCCCCGCGGGCACTGTAAGGGGGGCGGGGGGGAGCACACGCTGCCCGACCCTGGCGGGGATTGCGGGGAGCACACGCTGCACAGCCCACGGCCCTGGGGAGGCGGGGGGGAGCGCACCCTGCCCCGCTGAGCGCCCGCCGCGGCCCGGGCTGACAGACGAGCCCGCCTGGCGCGCGGGAGGGACCCTCCGCGCGAGCGCGGGGCGCGTGGCAGGACCTGGACGAGACCATTATCACAGGGAGGGGGTGGGGTGTGGCGGAGGTGCGCCGCGCACAGAAAAGCTACGGACGGGCCGGTTTTCCCCCTGTCCCCGCCCGCAGTGGGCCGTGCCGCGTTTTGGCGGGCTCTGTCAGTCCCCTCACGGCGTCTCCCCGTCCCCCAGCCATGCCCGCCTCCGAGGCCGTGCCGCAGCCGTCCCCCAGCAAGAGGCAGAAGGGCTCGGGTCCCGGCGAGCACAGCACACGGCTCCGCTTCACCAAGCTGTCCGAGAACGCCTTCGCCCCCTCCAGGGGCTCCGCGCGGGCTGCGGGCTACGATCTGTACAGGTGAGGGTGAGGGGGCCGCACCCGGGGGTGGCGATGCCGCCCCACTCGGCGAGCCCTGGGCGCGGGGCTCCGGCGGCTGAGGGGCTGTCGTGACCGCTTGCTGAGGGGGTCTCGCGGGCCCTGCGGGAGAGGAGGTCAGAGGTCAGAGCTGCCCTGGTAGTTATCTCCCTTGCTCCTCCATCCTTGGCCCTTCATCCCCAGGTATCTGTGGTCCAGCCGTGCTGCATCACTGATTTCATTAGAGGGCGATGCAGTCGTTGGCCAAAAGCCAGGCCTGACACATCATCCAGAATTGCTGTTGGTGCCAGCATTGGTCGGGTGCCTCACTAGTGAAACAAAAAGAAGTGGTAGTGCACGTGGGCCCTCCTTGCCAGCGCTTGTGCTTTTCTGCTTTCCTCTTGGCTGCTGGGTGCGGCAGAGGAAGTTGTGGCAGTTTGATAATGATCTTAGCTGGAAACCCACGTGGGTTAATGTACAGACTTAGGTTTGGGTGAATTTATAACCATTGTTCAAAGGTTTTCGCTATGTTCAGGAATAGTTGCAGCTTGTGGTTGTTTACACAGTGCTTCTGGGATCCAGTACAGTCACTAGTTACATCTGAACTTCACTGTGTCCTCTTCTACCTTTTTTACTATTACTTAAAATAATCAGCCTATGTTTTTTTTCCTTCACCTCTCTGACTTCCTTCCTGAAGATTTGCCTCAGCGCCCTTTTTCTTTGTATTCCTTTTGTCCTACCGTGGTGCACTGTAGACCTGGAAAAAGTCTTGTTTTTTAAAAAAACCTTTCAGTGCTTCCAGTGTTTAAAAATCAGTTCCTTGTCAAGGTCAAGATATAACAAGTGTTGTCACCACTGCCTTTCATTAAGCCTCCAGTTGGGTATTATCAGCAAGTTCTTAAAATGTCTGTAGTTCCAAGGAGAATCTTGTGACTCGTTAACTGTCAGTTTGCTCAGGAACATTGTTGCCTAAAATTTAACTTAATAAATAATTAATTTTAATTACAGTTAGTTCATCTGCAGTAGAAGGCTTAATCAGAGAGTGTGTTATCCCTTAAGTTTGCTTTTGCACAAAAAAATGCACAACCATGTTCACCCAATGGTTACTTTAAAGTTAAACTTGTACTTTCTGTCTGTCTTACCAGTTAAAAAACATTTTAAATTGTCAGTTGTAAGACTGTGCTGTTCAAATGACACTTCCGACATCTTAAACTAGCACTATCAAAATCAGAACATCTTGTATCTTAGGATCTGCATTAGATTTTGCAAATCTGTAAATATTTTTCTGTAAGTTCCATTTTATAAATTCCCAACCAGAATAATTCTGGTAATTTTTTACCTTAAGTTACAGAGAAGAAAATTTAAAATATATTCTCTATAAAACTAGTGTTTCTTTCTTTTCTGTAGTGCCTATGACTGTGTGATACCACCCATGGAAAAGGCAGTAGTGAAAACAGACATTCAAATAGCACTTCCTTCTGGGTGCTATGGCCGAGTAGGTAAGTAAAGAAGCTATAAAAAGGCTGCAGAGTCATTCTAGAACAGGTTTGACACCATCATCAGCTTTCAGAATTAGTCTACACAAAAAAGATGCCACGTGGCTGTGTGATTTATTAAGCCTTGTAGCAGACATTTCTTGTCAAATACATTTGAAGTTTGGTGTCAAGTGACAAAAAGATGATTAGCAAAAATGGTCATAATCTACATACAACTTCAGAGGCTCTGCAATAGCTCATTCTTTCTTTGTGGTTTCAGAATTTGAATTTGAATTAAACAAAGACCAATACGTAATGAACATACAACAAATACATCCCAGGATGTTTAAAAACTAACCCCAAAGTAAGAATACTAGTGAAGTAGAATTTGACTACTTTTTGTGACAGAATACTTGGGAGAACTTTACGAGATATTCTGTTTATTTTGTGCATTCTTTTTATGAATTATCTATGAATTCATAAAGTAAAAAAGCAATAGCCACTCCAGTGGAAGAGCATGATCAGTTTGCCATGTCCTTTTATTTAAAAGGAATATATGTGTGCATTTCTCTTATCCCAAAGAAAATTTTGAAGAGTGTCATCAAAGTAGTCTAAGGGAAGTAAAACCCCAAACCCCTGCACATAATTTATCTGTTTAAAATACTGCTTAGTAAATTGCTTGCCAAATATTGTTTTCCATCAAACTTAAATGGATTGGCCTCATTGTCTTTTGAGATTATGCCAAACCAGTGGTAGTCACCAAAAATAAACCAAGATTGGACAGTCTTTGTCTGTTCCTGTTGCCTTCCTTGGAGAAACCTACTCTGCAATTGTTGGTCTAAACAAAGATATGCTTTATCACTTAAAAACTGCAATTTTATTGTAGCCAGTAGCAGCTTTTATTTTGTTTAATATATATATATATATAAACTAACAATAATTCCTGTAAAATCATGTTTGTTTTAGACTGTGGAAGCAGTTCTTGTTGCCACAACTATGCAAACAGACTATATAACCTATAAATATTGTCTTTTAAAAGAAATAAATTATTACACTTACAAAAAAATTCTTCCTTTCTAGCACCACGTTCTGGTTTAGCTGCAAAGCACTTCATAGATGTTGGTGGTAAGACTTTTGTTATTTTTATTAAGACTTTGTAAATACGGATCACAGAAGTTCCTTAATTTCCCATTGTACTGTGTGTAAATAAATAGTGGGTAGTCTGGCAAAAGGAGATGACTGGGTAACACCTCAGAGAGCCAGTGCATCATAATTATTTTTAAACCTGCTGAATTATAAAGTTATTACTGATTTTTTAAAACAGTAACCGTATCATGCTTTTGTAGGCAGTGCCTGCTATGGAAGTTATTTTTTGCTTTAAGGTGTTAAAGATGACTTTTTATATTCTGCTTTCTCCATTTTGACTGAACATCTCTGTGTGATTCTTTTCAGTCTAGTGTAAGATCTGACTGAATTAAATAAGTAACATACAAATAGTCTTTTACACAGAGAATGTAGGGCAATGATATTGGAAAGGGATGATAGAAAGCACTGGAATAATGTTTTTGCTTCTGGAAAACGTGCATGCACAGCACCCCCTATGTTTTGTTCACTGTTACTTTTGACAGTGTTCTGCAATTGGGATCCCTTTAAACAATTGTGTATCAGTTAAATACCAGCAAGTTAACTTGGGAACTAGTGCAGAGACTGTACAGCAACTATGGATCATATGTACTTCAGTTTTTTCACACAGCTGAAGAAACTAATTAAAAAACCAGTTTGCTATTCTTAGGTGTGCATCTTGTGGTTCAACATTAAAGCTTCAAGGTATAATACAATTCCCTCTGGTGTTTATAATCTCTAAGGGTTGCACTTTCTATAAATCTGGAATTGTCTTGGAATGGCATGTGATTTAATATTTGAATTTTTTATATAAGTAGACTTCAAAATACATACTCAGGTCCACAGGGAGGCCCAAACTCCAGATTTTCTACTGGAAATGTTGTATCAGAGATAAAACCTCCAAAGAAGCAGAATATAATTATATTAATGTGCATTGGTAGATAATCTTCTGAACTATGTAGTTAATACAGTTATACAAAATATAAGAGCAAGCCAGTTTTCAGTCTTGATACTTAAATATAGCAGAATGACAATCAGTTTCTTAAAGCTCCAGTTCTGTTAAGCTGCCAGAGGTACAAGATTTGGATCTGTGCAAATCCATAGCTCTCAGAGGAAATGTTAAAGTTAACAACAGATTTTTGCTTGACACTCAAAGAGCTGAAGTTAGCAGAACAAATGGAGCCTGAAGTTGGTCCAGCTGTCTTGATTTCAGATGGGGTATTACAACTAAAAGTAGTAGTACAGTGGTAAAACACTTCCTGACGTGTGATGGTGGTTTTCAGTTCTTTTTGCAAGACTGATTAGCATTTTTAGAGTTTCGGTATTTGCATATATATTGTTTGATTGTGCATGAGTAGTATAAAGGATGTCAGTATGAGATGCTGTGGTGATTTATAAATCTAAACATTATCTAATCTAGCGATCTAATATACTGACATTTATTAACTGGAATATCCCTCTAAATTCTTTCTCCTGACAGCTGGGGTTATTGATGAGGATTACAGGGGAAATGTTGGTGTAGTACTCTTCAACTTTGGCAAGGAGACTTTTGAAGGTAATTGCTGAGCTTGGCAGAGCCTGTTTTCAGCCATCTGACTGGGAATGAGAAACTAACTTTTTCTTTAAAAGTTTATGCAGAGTCAGAATGAGCTAAGAACATTTTTCTTCTTTCAGTTAACAAAAACATGGATACTTAATAATGTCATGTCAAGGGAATACAAAAAGATTCCACTCATAGCAAATTGAGCAGCATGCAAAAAAACCTACCCCCAAAAACACCCCACCACCACAAAACCAAACCAATAAACCCCTACTTAGCTAAGCTTTAGAGTCACAATCTGTACTGAAGTGCAGATTGTATTAAGCTTCATCAGTTTTAAGCCTCAGTGCCCAGTTAAAATATTGCCAGTGCAGCCTCTTCTGCATCTTCACAGCACAGGCTTCTTAGGGAAGTTCAGTGAACCAGCTTGGGTACTAGTGAGAAATCCTGTTTTCCTTTTATCAGTTCAGTTTTTCCCCCCCAGATTCCTGGGCCTAGTTCACAAAAGGAACCACATTATACATACAGCTGTCTCTCCATCTCTGCACTGCTTATGCTTAAATGACACTTAAGATGCCAGAGGATGGCAGCAGGAATGAATGGAAGTGCCTTGAGCTGATCCAGCTGCTGATACTTCACCTTAAAAGGGCTAAGCACAAGTTTATCTTTACCTGTATTTTTCTGGGGCTGTCAACATCTGCTTAACTAAGTTTCAAATAAGTGCTTTCACTTTTATTACATTCTGATACTCTTTGAAAGGAGATTATCTAAACTCTGTATTGATTATTCACTGTTTTTGAAGGAACTAATAATATTTTAACTTCATTGCAGTTAAAAAAGGGGATAGAATTGCCCAGCTCATCTGTGAACGCATTTATTATCCTGAGCTAGAAGAAGTTGAAGTAAGTTGCCAAAAGAAAATATTTCTTGTATTTTCCATGATTAATAGTTTAAGGTATTTGTATATAAGATGAAATTTATGATGTAGATAAATACTTTGCTAAAATTACTTTCAGTGTTAAAACTGCATAGCAGCAGTGCTACCTAAATGAAAGTCTTGGTTCTTTGCTCACCTCCAGGTGGATTTTTTTTTGGTGTGTAGTTTTCAGAGTTAACAGGTACTTGAGAAATACTTCAGTCTGTACTAGAAATGGTCGTCTCACAATGTGGCATTTGTTTAAACTTGTGCAAAAAGTATTCCAAAGTGTCTCATAAAAAGTTTTTTGTTTCTCAGTTATAGCTCTTGTTAAATGTAAATGTACCTTTCTCCATGGTAGAGAATATCTATTGTATAGAAACAAAAAGCAGGTAAAGGCACTAAACCAGCTTATCCTAATTGATGTCTTTCAGGCTCTGGATGATACAGAACGTGGTGAAGGTGGCTTTGGTTCTACTGGGAAGAACTGAAAATTACTTGAATATGTTTTATATATTTTTTTTGTTACACTGTTTCTAAATTTTCATTTGAATTAGAAGTGGGATTTTAGGACTGCATAAGAACATTTCCAGTTTTATTCCAGCTTCTCTGTATCCTCCTGTCTATTTTTACAGGCAGTGAATTTGCATAATGGGGAAATGTGCACGACTGTCTTGGCTGATCAGTTGATGTTTGGTCCTCAACAATAAGAATGTGTTGTTTATGTGTTGATTATGCTCTAATAAATTAAAAAATAACTTTGACTTGGCAGTGCTGAAACAGTAAGTACATCCATCTTTGTCTGGGGTAAAGTCTTTCCCTCCCATGTGCATGATAAGCTTATTGGTTTTGTTGTTGTTGTTCCCTACCCCTCATCACAACACTGTGCTTGCATTTGTATACCCAGACCTTCCTGAGCAGGCTCACCAGGCCAAAGCAAGGAGCACATCACACCAGTGCACCTTCAAATGAATTGGAAAAGCTGAGCTTGACACTAAGTTTCTTGCATTCTGTAACCTGCCAAAAAGGAACTTTAATTACCAAAGGCTATTTGTAGGTCTTAGAATAACTATGATTCCTTTATGTAAAGCTGTTTCCTCCTGTAAGTCAAAGAGCAAGTTTTGCTGCTCTTTTTTATTCCCACCTCCCAAAGCAAAAACCCAGTGGGGGATACACTGAGGCAAGTCCTTTTTAGAAGATCCTCCAAGATGATCTTGCTTGGAACAGCAACCTATGAGGAAGAAGTTGAAGTTCTGTTGATACTCATTATTTGTTGTGTCGGAAACCGATCCAGTTTCCATTTTTGAAAATAATACTAATACTGCAGAATCTGAGATAAGAAGGAATACTCATTGCTAGAAAAAGCAGCTCTTGAGATAGTAGCTCAGAAACATGACAAAGAAATATACCCATGCCTGCTGTAAGTTGTCAACATAAAAACCAATATCTGTGGTATAGTGGAGTTCCTTTCCACTGTTTCTCAATACTTATCTAGAGAAGCATATAATGAGTTTTAGATTCCTAGAGGGCCCCCAGTAGGACCTTGGAAAGTGTCTCTCAAATAAGAAATGGTTTCAAGCTCACCTCTATACTGACTCCTCCCTGTGCACCAAACCATTGCATCAGGGTAACAAATCTGATAATTCCTGTTTGAGTGTTGGGGGTTTTGTGTTCTATAGAACACAAATCTCACCAGGCAACAGGAGTTACCAATGCAGTAAAAGTTCTTAAGTTGCTACTGCTACTGCAGACCAAGGCCTTCACTGACACCTGTAGAAACTGTCCTGGTAGTGAGGAGAGAATTCTTACAACAGCATTTGCTACGTTCTGGTTCAAACCAAGCTCTACATCTCTTCACCCTTTTTTTATTTAATGTCCCACAATTTCATTAGTACGAAAAGCAATATCCTCCAAATTATTTATTTTAATGTTCCCTTTTTCCTGTATTATCTTGGTATCTGGCAAACATACACAGGAGGCACAGAACAGTACCTGTCACAGAAGGTAGTTTTAAGCTTACCCTTGCTCTTGCTTATAAAACTCACCCTCTCACGTGAGCAAGGGGAAGAAGGTAGACTCACTCCTCAGCAAGGTTTACACATCCCTCTTTATAATGGTAATTTTTAGCACATTTGTTCCTCTTTTAAACAAAAATCAGAATGTTTAAAAATTTTTATATTAGCAAAAGAGAGGGAGGACTGGGAAACACAATCTTGTTCATTACTTTATCTGAGACCTATCCTACCTACATTACCTAGTTGTAAATTACTTTTGTAATTCAGTGAAAAAATGCCTTAGTGCATCATTGAGTGAACATGCTTCAGCCTTAGCAAGGAACCTCAGGAGAAACTGGACACTGGAATGCACAGGGCTTACTTCTGTGTACACAGATTCATGTCTCCAAAACCTGCCACTGAGGTGTCATCCCCAGGGCTCACTGTAGGTAAGAAACAGAAGAGATGTAAAGCTATTAAAGCTATTTGCAAAAAAAACCCTAAATGAAAATTACATTAAATAAAAGTTATGTTGGGATGTTCTCCATTATCACTGAACAGAGTCAGACAAAGCTATTTAAGTTTAGACTGTCAACTATTCTTGCCTCCAAGAGGAATTTCTTAAAGCTTGGGGAATGATCTTGTGGGACATCTGCTGTGTAAATGAAACATAGAGATTTTGTAAATGAAAAGTAATTTGTAGGGAATTCTTGTGTGCAGCAGAAAATGGCATTCTCCTGCAGGGAAAGGAAAAGGACATTACTAACTAACAGTCTGCTTCCTTTCTTTTAGAAATGTAACAATGACTTGTTGCACAGGTAGAGAAAAATCTGGCCTCCCACCCAGGTGCATTTGGAGGAAAGTTCTGATGCTTGGCCCCAGATTCACTCCATGGTTTGGGTTCTATTTTGGGATCTGAAAGGGGTTTATTTTTTGATTTGGACTGAGATACTTATGGTAATCTCTATGTCCTTAGAAAGGCAGAAGCTCATAAGCTGATGAGAGTTTTGAAGGAACATGTGATCCCTATACAATTCCTACTGCTTGAACTCTCCACTTGTGGACAACAATCTTAAAAGAAAAATTATGGCAATGATACTGCTGATCTTTAGTCCCTTTCTTTCCCCCAGAGTATTAACCTGGTCTTTAGTGGCATTTAAGCACTGCTTCTTCAGTTCAGCAACAGTTGTATTACTCTGTGGCATGTTAGGAATTTTTTTTTATCTATTTCGTGTTTTTTAGATCAGCCACTAGATGGCACTTAAAGTTTGCTTTCTTTTCCACTTTTTTTCCAGAGGTATTTTTCAAAGATCTGTTCATCTATAATTAAGAGTTGATGACTCCCATTGGGACTGTGTTGGTGGAAAGCAAGATGCAGCAATATTTGAGTGAAAGCAGGCAAAAGTATAACCATTAAAGCGGGAACAATGACTATAATTTAAATAAGATTTGGGTGGTTGCAGTGTTTGCATAATCCCTCCTGGCATGCAAGAGCAGTAGAGAAGCCTGTGGCTTTGCTCTCCTGCTGCGTTTCAACAAAAATGGAAAATTGTAATGAACAGCAACATTTTTCCTATCTTTCATACTCTCTTCTCACTCTTTCTTCCTCCATTCCTTTAAGTGGATTGCAGTCTACTTAAGGATTGCATTGTAATGAAATTAATGTATAGCTTGGTAAACTCTGCACTGGATTTTCCAAATCAGATGCCTCTGGCTGCAAGTTCAGGATATAAATTCAAACTTAGTATGTGTTAACCCAGTAAGGGCAGGTGACACATAGTATCCTGAATTATGTAAATTTTTACTAAGGTTACCTAGTTCTGTATTGGTTGCTACTCCTGTAATAACATAGTCTGGAGCTCTTGTATTTGTCTTCCCCCTCTTCTAATTTTTTTTTTTTAATAACTAACATTGTATTTTGGCTTAAAGATGGTTAAATAAGTTTTGGTAAGTAAACTTCTATGACCCTGCCTATTTCCTGTCCTGTCAAACCTTTCCTTGTAAGAATAACAGTGTCCTTTTATTTGGTGGAGTGTAGCATGATGTTTTTGGCAGGCCCAACATTTTTGACTTGCATAAATTTGTGACCTCAAGTGCAAGAAAAGTGAATGCTTGCTTCAATGCCTCATGGTTTCTGCCTAAAAAGAAAAGTGTCCACATCGCTAACCATTACAATTTCTGAAGGAAAATTATCAGCACACTTATTCCACCTGATTGCACATGACTGCACTTCCAAAGAAAAGAACCAGAAATAAAAATAAGTATTTTGCACCTAGTTATGTAAGGTACCAAAAAGCCTGAAAATATAGGGCAGAGTGTACTGCCTTCCTGGTTTCTAGAATTGGCACACGTGGCGCTTCCCTCATAACAGCTATTTGGCAATCTCTGCCTCAGTAAGGATGTGATTCTGAAAAGTGTAAATTTGGGGCTGCTGCTGGGCAGAGAATGTCACTGCATGGTTAAAGGTTGCAGGATCAGGTCTGAAGTGAATTTACGTAATTATTTTCCTACACTTTCCCTCCATTAACTGTGGTTATTTAGCTCTTTACCACTGAAGTGATGCTTTTCCCCTACTCAGAACACAGCAAGAAAGCCTTTTACCTTGCCAAGTCTGAAAAACTGACAGATTAATTTTATATTGAGAGCCGTCATCCAGAAAGTAACTACTGTATTTGAATATGTAAAGTATGTTTAAGCAAACATATGTGAGCTGTATATGCCTACTTACTTGTTTCCCCTTAGATTTGGATGGGTTTTTTCATTATGTCACAAAAATTTTATATTAATATTTGGCTTTGTAGAGAACATTTGTTTGGTAAATTTTGGAACAAATACGAGGTTTGTATCAATTAATATTTCTTGTAGTCTTGAGCTGAAAAAAGTTATCTTTTATCTACTATTGTTTATAGCAAAGGAATTAGTTTGCTTTCGTTTTGTAGGAGGAAAAAGAAAAAACAAACGGTCATGAATGTAGCATCTTTGGCCAGATTCTTTTAACATGAGTCTTTTGTGGTTTATGGATTCCTAGTCTGAAAGGTTGTCTCCAAGTGTCCAAGACAAAATAACTGTGTGTCCTAGTTGGAAGGAAATGTCTTTCCTTTGCAGCTAAACTAACTGTGCCATGTCTAGGAAGCATGGCAGAGTATAGTATCCAATGCTGCCTTGCTAACACACCTCAGTCCTGACTACAACCTCCCTGCCTGCCCAGCTTACACTCTGGTCACTGCCAGATTACAGGGACCCTTCCGTAGGGTGCAGGACAGATCAAGGAATCCCCACTTGTCAGGTTTTCACAGCAGCAAACACAAAACACCAGTCTTGCCTTCCTACGCTTCCATGTCACAGCTATTGCTGGCAGGGAGCCAAGCTGTCAGCATTACAGGTAATTCAGGCCATTCAAATTCTGCAGGAATTTATTGTTCATCCTATCTATGGCTGTATCTTAGCAACATAGGCAGGCTGGAGCAGTCAAAGAGAAGGAGGTGATGTTTTGTTAGGGGATAAAGCAGGATATTTCAATCCTGTTCTTACCTTTCTTCTCAACTTGCCTTAAGGCCTCAGTAATGTGAGAAAATTGAAAAAGGAGCTGTAACAATGACAGGAAATCATGCATCCAGCAACATTGCCCTTCCCAGATGTGAAGAGGAGGTGGCTGAATAAGAACAGACTCAGCACTCCCACTTCATTATTTTGGTGAGGGTTTTTTTGATTGGTTGGTTGAGTTTTAATATTAATCATATCAATTAAGCTACTAAAAGTTTTCCAGGAAAAACTGGATAAACCTCACTGCCTGGAAGACTGCTACCAAATGAAAAGCCAAACTGCTGCTCCGGGGAGGCAGCACAGTACTGGTATTTTTGTCAGAAAATCATTCCTCACTGTACATCTTGTTATCAGTTTCTAGCCAAAAAAGGCTTTAAGAGTGGCTTTAAAGAGGGCCTCATATTTCTGGAAGCATGACAGATGTTGTGTCCCACCCCAGGTCACCTGCAAAGAGCCTCCAGACTGCTGTTCATAGCTTTCCCAAATGCCAGTTAAGTCTAATAGTCAAAACAGGCAAGCTTTCACCATTGTATCTGGAGCAGGCTGGAGATCTGCTGTGTGGGAGAAAGTAGCCTCTGTTTGCATTTACTTTTTATTTAGATGACCTTTGAGATGCTTAGCATTTATGGGACAGCCTGGACTGAGCAGAAAAGCATAGCTCAGGCACTTCCAGGTAGTTTGGTTCCTACAACAGGATTTTTGATTTTTCAGTTTTCAGTTCTGTCTACTGGCCACCTACTTGCCAACAGAACCCGCCTATTTATTTTTACATCATTTTCTGCTAACAAAGTTGATTTTAAAACCATGAGAACTACATTAGTAACAATAACAACAAATTGGACTCCACCTCTGTCCCCCTACTCCTGAAGTGTGTTATTCAGATGTACATAACATATGTCCAAGGCATGGCTATGTGTATATTACAGCATGCAAATGATCACTGATGCCAGGGCTGCATACAAGCTAAATGAAAAATTATTACTCATTTGCAATTATTCCAAGACATTTTGAGTAGCTGCCAAAATAACAGAACAGCTGGATGAGGAGAGGGATAGGATCTGTTTAAGCTGGCACTCAGGCTACAGAAACTCATGCAAAGTCACAGCCATGGTTGTCTGGAAGACTTAACTTTATCCCACCGTTGAGCTGGTGCACAACAACACGTGTTGTTGCGTGCTAACCCCATCTGCCCAGAAAATGGGTCACTCTTCCAGTCTCCAGTATATTTGAGCTGCTGGAGAACACTGAGTGCCTCTAGAGCCACAGATCAACAAAAACAATGTCACATCAAAATCAGGACTGTCTGCCTGTGGCAGGTTTGTTCATCATGATACTACATTGTGGATACCAACCCACGTTAGAAATTATATGGGAGTTTATTACAAATACTGTGACTGTGTGAATAGAGTAGATGTGGAGAAAACTAAGGCTTACCTTGTGTCTTTATCCCCTTAGGATCTCCCTGGATAGAACCTTTCCTCCTTGTGCCTTTGCTCATTGATCTCTACCTTCTGGATCGCCAAACTTTCATCTCCAGGTGTGCCATCAGCTAGCAGGAAATGGGTAGGGTGATTAAATAGGAGCTTGAGAAATTCATGTGAAATTTGCTCACTTCTAGTGAACAGTAGAGAAATAATTTAAGCTATATTTAACTGGTGCAAAAGAAAAGTGCTTACAAGTTAGGCATTAGAATCAAAATAACATTAACAGCAAAACTCCTGGCTTAGCATTATAAAGCATATGCCAATAGTCCAGGGAAAACCTTTTTGGTGCAACTCCATCACAGGTCTATTAAGTTGCCTCTTCTACTGATAAAAGTATTTTACATGGTCTCACTGGTCTGTGCATGTTCCCAAAGTCTGGTGGTGTTGCTGGCAAAGCTTTATCATATTCCTGCATTACATAGGGAACTGTGCAAGTGCTAAACAAAAGAGAATGACATCCAACTGCTAACAAAGACATGTTGGGTATTCAGATTTCCCCCCTCCTCCCATAGCCAAAGTGGCAGTCAGACAAAGGCTTCTTCTGAATCCTTGCTCATTGTGTGAAGCACAACTCAAACAATCACCAAATGGTATTAATCATGGCCTTCCATAGCTCTATAACTAATATTTTTAAAGTTATCCTGCATGCTAAATATAATTTTCAGCATCTGAAAACTGTGAAACTGATACAGCCCTCATCAGAATACTGAGGGTACTGGCATTGCTTTAAAACCATCTCCATACTCAACTTGAACAGTTCCTATGCACATAGATCTTCAAGAAAAGTCAGAGGACTGCATATTTTAATAGCTATGGAAGTATTTCATTGGATTCACGTTTGTTAATGCCCAATACTCAAGGTCAAAAATAACATTTATATATTGGGCTAGAAGCATTGCCTTGCAAGAGATCAAGATGCCAGAAAGTTATGCTTGATCAACAGTAGATGCCCAAGGGATTTGAATGAAAACATATGGAAGAATTAAACCAAGGGCTGTCAAGAGTCCTCTATCTATAAATGCAGTTGTTTTTAGTAAACATCTGTTGAGTGTTTTTAATTCACCTAAGGAAAATATGTTGGAATTATGGTTTTTTTATGTGTTTCTGGGATACGAGATCACAAATTGCCAAAGAACTTTGGCACAATTAAAAGGAGGGAGAGTCAGACAGAACACTTCAAACACTAGTCAGGGCAAATTCTGACTGTTTGCCAAGTGAAATGCAATTGATCAGGGTTTGTTCACTGCTTACTACTGAGAGATGACAAAATCTGAATAAGGAGTAATTACTGGAAGAGACAGCTGTGGGGTGGGGCACAACATTGGCCTCATATGATCTGTATACAAGAAGTCATTAATATAGAATTACATCTGAGATACAGTATAGCCATAAGACTGAGGGACCTTCTCGCAGAGTCCCTTTTGTCCATCAAAATGAAACATAGAATGCTTCTGATATTTCACAGGCTCAAAGTTATTCCTAAGGGCAAGAACTAGTCAGCTATGTCATAGTCTCCCCAGGGAAGCTGTAGAAACCCTTCTGGCTTGATGCAGACAAAGAAAGGAAAAAGCACCCCACAGAGAACAGCCCTGCATTGGCTGGTGGGTTGAGTAGATGACCTGATGGGTCTTTTCCATCTATAATTTTATTCTGCGGCTTTGATACTGAAGCCCTGTGGACATCCACAGTGCTCTTGCTTTCCTGGAAGCTTTAATAAAGATCTGGTTTGGAACTCAGAATAACTAATACCACTGAGCAAATGACTCCAGTATGGGGTGAGAGGAAACAAGAATGCCAGTGGGAACATGCCCTGTCACGCTAGTTAGGTTTATTCTGGCCATGAACACCAGGATTCCCTGCAACACTTGCATCAATATACAGTAACTGCAATGGATGTCAGCATGCTGCTTACTTCGGTGCAGAAAAAAACCAGTGCATAACCACTAATTGAACTGTTTGCCCAAGATATTGTTTGGATTTATAAACTCCCATGTCTGGCCTGGTCCAAAGTTCATTAGGAGATGCAGAAATCAATCTAGAAATCCTCACTCAGCAACAAACATGTCAGTATTTCTCTACTCTTTACCAAGTGTGTGGCTACCACAAGCCTACTTCCTCTTCACTGTAGCACATCCTCTTGTTAAAGTTGGTACGAGATCACAAAAGCCACTTTGTCACATTTATTTGTCAGTCCAAAGACTACTTTCTACTTCACTCTGTTGCCACTGGAGTTACTTCAGGGGCAAACACAATTCCAGTTCTACCTCAGAGAACAGCAGGAAGATTCACAATCTCTCTTGTCACCCAACACTTGGTTCTCTGTGTGAGATACACCAGAAGCCCCTAGGACAGAACCAGTTTTGAGCAGCTTCTGTTGGTCCATAGAGCAGAGCTCCTCAGCTAACAGTCAGGTTTCCAACAGTTTGCAAAATCTAAAGATATTTTGCCAATACATTAACTAAATGAAATATGGTAGAATGTAGCCTACAGCAACACAGATCTGAATCTAGAAATCTAATCTGTGGAGGAATAGTGGTACCAGAGGAATATTCTGACTCAGCTGGAGCAACTTCTCAGATCTGAAGGAAACTTTGCCCACTGGGAACTCACAGCAGGTCACAGCCCTGTTTCTCATGAGATTGGCCACATCTGTTCCCTTTTATGCAAGAGAAACACTTCATTAGGGCCCTATGTAATCTTCTGTTGGGCAATACTGGGCACTCCTGGTTTCATGAAATGGTGAATCAGTGGGTTCCATTATTGCTTCATACCTCATACAGTAAAGTTTTGAGTGGGTTCTTGGACAAGAATCCTGGCTCTGAAAGGCGTGTTTGATATGGTAGCCTTGGACACAGCCATATAATAATTCAAGCACTTCTTATGAAGTGCATGTGTTTACTTACATCAATAAGCATAAAATGAAAGCCATCACTTTTGCTATTGTGTAAAATAAAAACACGTCAACACTATTATATCTCCTGGAATTCAGAGGGACCTACACAGACAAAGGACTCTGCTATGTGGCTTAGGAAAGTATCTTAAATTCCAGACCTCTCCATCTGCTGCACAATGGCCCTGTGGAAAAACCTCCTCCAGAATTGAAAGCTGTCTGTAAAGGTCCTCACAGGCTGGTATCCCTGAAATTCAGTGAATCAAACTGCACAGATATGCAAGGCAGAACAGAATCTGGCACTTAGTAACATATAAGTTGCTCTTTCGAAAATTTTTGAATGTTTCTTATGACTTTAGCAGTTTATTACTTGGCTCTATCACAATCCAGTTTACTCTCTAATTTCCAGAGTAAATTTGAAGTCTGAACGCATTAGAAAGCTTGAAGAAGCACTAGGCTGTTACATAAGTACTGAAGGTAGCTGCAATTTTAAAAAAATACAGTAGGAGTCTGACTGCTGAAATCAGTGGCATTCATACTGGGCTTTAACAAAAGACTACTTTTACAGTGAATGAGTAGAGAGGTCTTGGGCCCTCAGATGTCATGTCTTTCCTTCCTTCAGTCTGGACTGATATGGGGATGGTGGGTGAAGACTGTGGTAGTTACCCTTAGTCCAGCAGTAGACTAAATCCAGCACAAGTTAAGTGGACACCAGGACTGACTTGCCTCTGCCACAGGTCAGGATTTAGTTTCTTTCGGTCATTATCCCATAAGAATGCAATAATCTTTTTCAGTGACCTATACCTCTTCCTGTAAAACCCTTAAGTAT
Source organism: Pipra filicauda (assembly GCF_003945595.2). Lineage (NCBI taxonomy): Eukaryota > Metazoa > Chordata > Aves > Passeriformes > Pipridae > Pipra > Pipra filicauda. The sequence continues at coordinate 1,765,467 of NW_024104976.1, read as the reverse complement.
GGGGTTGAAGGTACAGACATGACATTTGGTCAGCACAAATCCACTCTCAGATTTACCATGTCTAAACCTAAAATAGTCGTTAGTATAACAGGTAATTGAACATAGTGTCACTTGAAAGCCTGGTTAACTAATCAGTCCCTCACTACAGAGAAAAATTCTTGGTGGGGAAGTAGTTCTGTTTGTTCCCATTCTTACCTTAATGTAATATTGCTGCTATATTTTGTCCTCCAGAAAGCACTAGGGACTGTGGCTTTGCAGCTCCCTCTTTCCACTAAATGCCTCACACAGATGACACACCCTTAGCAGTGCTGGGCCTGAGCTTGGGAACATCAGTGTGTTCCAAAAACCAGAGTTCCCACATTGCTCCATAATTCGCTGCTATCGGGTTACTGGGCCAGCCACAAATTGACTAATGTAATAGTCATCAAGGATCAGGAGGTTTTAGGGCGAGTGCTTAATTTACAGGGGAGGATGATTTGTCCTTTAGGTTCACAAACACTTTATCAACACACAAACAAGCAAGAAATCCCTGTCTGCCAGCTGTGCACAATACAAAACTAAAAGGGAATCTACAACCTTAACATGCAGTGATAGATCTTAGACAGGGCCCTCTGAATTCTGTCAGTGCTGTTTGTACTGCGGGTGCTTCCCCAGCTGCAGGAGAACAGGCCAAGGACATGAGAGCCACTGGGACTCAGCACTGCAGAGCATTGCTTGCCTTACTGTGACTGAGGAATATCATTCTTAATTGGATATCATTCCCTCTCCCTTGCTGTTTTCAGCCCACAAACCAAACAGCAACAGCAATCAAGAGCAATTCCTTTCCCCCCATCTGCTTCACTGATGAAATGAAGCTTTTCCTACAAAATCATTTCAGTCTTAGAAAATCAGATTAGGCTTTTCCTAAACTAGAAGGGTCTTTTGAGGTGCTCTTTGAACTTCAGCTTTGCATGACTCATTGCTTACTTCTCATAGTCTTTTAGCAACCAAACTGGTTCATAACCTGCAAAGAGGGACTTTGCTCCAGCTATAACAACAGGTTAGATTAGAAGAAAACAGGACTTACATCTTCAGTAGCTCAAAATCCTGAACACACTGATGTTTTCTTCACTGGACCAGCTCAGCAATGCTGCAAACACTCAGAAAGTGGTGAAATGAGCACAGGCTGTAATTATTGGCTGCAGCTGTTTACACCAGCCAGTCTCCTGCTAATTACCTTTAATTGCCAGTGTCATAGAATCAGAGAATGGTTTGGATTAGAAAGAACCTTAAAGATTATCAAGTTCAAACCCCCTGCCATAGGCAAGGACAACTTCCATTAGACCAGGTTGCTCAGGGCTCCATCCACAGCTCCTCTGGGCAATGGTGTGTTCACCAGGATGAATATCTGGTGGTGACCTGCAAATGATCGTCAAATAAAAGTCAGTCTGAATTCACTGATTGGAAACTAGCAGGGAGAGTTCATTGAAAATCTGCCTACATTCTCCCAGAGCTGCCCATCCTCTCTGTAGTAATCTGCTGTCTGAAAGAATCTTCTAAATGTTAAACTGCAAGATCTAAGCTAGACAGTTATTTTATGGTAGGTCATCCTTCTCTGGATATTGCAACGCCAGCAATCTTTCTTAGTATTTCATTTGCTTAGTAATCAGTGAAGAATGTAGTCCTAGCAGTGTTTTTTCTCTAGCTGTTGTATTCACTACATTATTTTATCATATGAAAACCCGTATATTTCCACCTAGAATGACTTTATTCAGTCTGCAACTGAAACTCATCTTAGTGGCATCTGTAAAAAATATAAATTAATTTTGGAAGAGGTAATTGCTTAACACTACTGGACTGCCACTCTCTGGGACAGAGCGATTTTTGTTGCTTGAGGTGAGCAAATAAACATATTAAGCTTCCCAAATCAGGCAGACAATAGGACCATGAGGGTTGCATGGACTTACTATAGACCTCATAGAATATGTTTCTTTTTATTTAACCCTTCACTGTCTCATACTTTGCAAGTATCTCTAGACTTCTGAGCTACTATCAAAATATATTTCATACAGTTGCTCAAAATAAACCACTTCATTATTTGAGCTCCTCAAGCTCTCAGTGCCATAAGCACGGCTCACCTTTTCTCACCCATGTGTATCCTTGGATACGTGTTCTGTGTCTTAATACCTTGAAGATTAGGTGAGACTAAAAAGTTAAATCAGGTCCCAGTGCAGACTGTAGACTCAGGGTATCTTCCTGCCAGCTCTGTAAAAGAGAAAAAGCAAATGCTGTTTGTTTGGTGCTTATACTAGAACATGCAGTACAGAAAGCTGATAGATCAGTTTATGTTTCCATCCTTCCTGAAAAGAAACTTGGCTTTATGCCATCTGCTTCTTCTGACCTGAAGGGACCTGGTGCTGTGGAAAGTGTGGAGTTCACCTGCTAGGCTATGTGGCATACTTTTGGGCCCCATTTCATTCCCCAGAGCAACTATTCTGATGCCTGTAGCATCAGCAATCTCTGAAATAACTGTAAAAACCAGAAAGAAAGTCTGTTCATTCCAAGGAGCAAAACGGGAAATAAAAGTAATGGATTGATTTTCAGAGTCTGACCTGATATGTATTTGGCTCTAAGTAAAAACCTCTGGGTATCACATCACCAGGTGGTTGAAAGACTCTTTTTTTTCTTTTTCAAGAAGCATTTACAGCACTTCAGGAAAAAAAGAAAGTAAGAAACAATTTCTTAATTAGCTTCTATCAGGAAAGGGAGGAGTGGACAGGAGCCCCTCATACAGCATTGACTGAAATTGTGTCATGTGCTGTTCAGTGGAACTTTGTTCCCCAGTGACTGTAAGCCATGAGCTAACTTTAATACTCACTGTTGCTTTCTCTGTGTATGTACTTAAATGTCTTCTAGTAAAAGCGCAAAGCCCAAAGCCACTGGTCAGCATCAGCCAAACTAAAGCACGAGCTAAATGTCTAACAGCTGCTGAGCTCATATGTGCCTTTCAGGAGAGGCTGGATTAGCTGCCACCCAAATAAAAGCAAGCAGTGTGAGCTTCACCTGTATTGGTCTGCAGCAAAGGGGTGGGAGCTGCTACCAATGGTCTGTCCTTCTGGGGACTAGACCTGACTGACCCTTGGCTCTGCCTAGACATACAAGCCTTGCCTTTAGGGTGCCAGACTGCTCTTATTTCAGATTTGAACTCCCACCCCAGTATCAGTGTTGAAAGAGCTCTATATATCAGAAATCCCACAGCACAGTTTAGAGATGGGCTCACCTGTGATCAGTGGGAGGGCAACTCTAAAGTAGCTGTTAAAGAAAAAAATGTTGCTTGAATCCAAAAATGGAGAAAACCTTTCAGTCAGCTTAATGAATGGTAAGGTATAGGAGAGTTTGCAAAATAAGAAGAAACCAGTGAAATAGCTGTTATGTAACGGCAATTAACTTCCTTAGCTCATCTTACTTCTTAATTTACTCAGGTAGGTGGCAAAATATTGCCACTAGAAGTCATATATCCTGGGGTGATGGGAAAACATATGAGCAGGAGGCAATTAAATGGTTGTAAAAGGGTTGGACAGAATATGACACGGTGCCAGCTTCACCTAATGAACCTGCCCAAATTTATAGCTGGATAAAACATGTTTATTTATGAGTCATTTGAGTTCTCAAGTGACAGGTCAGATCTGTGGAGTGGCAAGCATAGCATCATTATTGAAATAATCATTGGCAAGCATTGTGAGATGCCCTTATGTTAATAACATTTAATTTTATAAGCAGTTCTGGATGATAACAAGTGACTGTTCAGTCAATTGAATGAACACAGAGAAGTGACTGGAGGCTGGGTTACTGGCACAGGGTCAAGGCACTCCTGGGCGGGTGGGACATCTCTCCATCCATAAAAATTTTTGTTTGTTACTTATGCTCTGGCCCTCTGAGAGCTCAGAGCAAAACTCCACTGACCGATGAAGTTCCGCTTCTGCGCCAAAGTATCTCCATCAGCCATTTCAGCTGCACAGCACCTATCCCACACCCAGGCCTGTCCGTATTGCCAAAGTCATCTTCACAGCACATCTGTCTGAGCAGGACACAGGCTCAGCTGAGGGAGCACCAGGGCCCTTCTCTGCTCTTTGTTTTCCTTTCCTGTGCTGGAGCTGTGGATGGCTGTGCTGAGCACGGGAGAGATCCCAGGGGCACTTTAAGGATTCAGGGTAAAATCTTGTTCCAGTGAAATCAATGGAGTTCTGCCATTGACTTTGGTGGGGCCAGACTTCATTCATAAAGTGTTGACTGTTATAATAGATTTACCAGCCCTGCAGGCAGCCCATGCAGCAGTGTAATAGATCTGGCACTCTTGCTTCTAGAAATGAATCCCCTGGCTCAGGCCAAGGTCTGCAGAGAGCAACTTCCCTGCGCCAAGCCCTTCATCTGGGAAACCTCCCACCTGATACTCCACTGTGAGCCTGGGTGCGAGTGGGGCTGACCTGTGCCTCCACCACAGAAGGATAACCATTCATGCCACCCAGCTCTGGAAAAAGCCAGAAGTCCCGTGCAGGTGCAGCCCAGGTGGTTCTGCATTGCAGTGGGCTGGTCCCTCGAGCAATAGCAGCAAGGGTGGACTTTTCTGGCTTGAGCCATGGCCAAGTTGCCCCTCAGCAGCCTCAGCACAAAGATGGCTCAAGCCATCATCTGAGCCAGCATCTGCACAGGCAAAGGGCAGAAGTCTGCCTTGTTACAGGGCCAGGACACTGCTGTAGCAGCCAGCACTGAACCTGTGCTACAGCTGCAGAGAGAGCTGTGGTCTCAGTGCTGCCTGCCATGTGTACTGCCCCGGCAGGACGGTCACTTTATTTAAAAAGAAAAAAGAGGAGAGAGGGAATCCTGCTCCATTGTACTGCTGCAAGTGGAAAAGGGCTGAACTAATTCAAACCAAACTCAGAACAGAAACTCCTCCCAGGCGGAGGCATTTTTCTGTCAAGTTTCAGCCCTGGGAGAATTTTTACAGCTGAGCAATAAACTCTAGAAACAGAGGTTAAGGGCCTCACCAGCTCCAGGCTCCTAATACAGGGAGCAGCACAGAGCAATGGGCACTCTTTAATCTGTAGGAATGTGTCAGGCTGATGGGAAGCTGGATTTACCAGGGAAAGAAGGGGGTTAATTACCATAATTGCCCAACAAACATTTCCTAATATTGTCACTTTTTACCCACAAGTTACAATTTCTGTTACTATAGAGGCAAGATGTTGATACTGGATTCATTTTCTGGGTTTTATTCCTTTTTGTCATTTTTCCCATGAACTAATAAGCCACAGTGGATTTGAAAGTATGAGCAAATGTGAACACTATACAAAGCACTTTTATGTTCTATTGACATTTTCTTCCCACCCTAATAATTTAGAGCTGTTAACATAAAAAAAAAATAAGATGATCATACTTCCCATCACTTTCATTTCCCAAGTTTATGAAGGAAGAATTGTGAGTAATTTCCCATAGTTATTGTTTGCAGCACAACACATGGTCTCAATTACTGGGATAAGAAACATAGAGAGAATATTGGTGAGGATAAATGATTTATCTGTGCATTTCATTCAAAATTCATTTTCCATGCCATAGTTTATATTACTCTGATCAACCATCATCTTTTTTATTTGACTTTATAAACATAATCCAACTATTCTGAGCAGGACCCTGGGTCACAAGAGATCAGTTTGCTGATATATTTTTAGAGCAGTGAAACATCTGCAGAGTGACTCTCCACCCGATAAACCTACCTTCTGCTAAAGGTATCTGTCCAGCAAGAGCAGATCTGGACAAATCTAGACTACTAGGACACAAAATAACTCTTGGATTTGACTTTTGTTCTCATTTTCAAGAAAAGGAAAAGGTACAACAGCTAGTATCAGGATCCATTCTCACACAGGACATAATTCCATGCATTTTCTTTCTGGCACTTGGAGGTACTTCACTTGCCTTTGCTCCACTGCTGCCTTGAAGATGCCGTTTCTGCATTAAGGACCTGCCTGGCTGCAGGCCCGTGGCTGATCCCTCTGCACGGGAGCTGTCTCTGGAGCAGCTGTACAACAACCTCCTGGTGCTTTGCTCCCGCTGCTCAAGTAGCAGACAGGTACCATGGACATGTGACTGTGCTGAACCAGCATGTGCTGTAAAGAGGCAACCCCAGCACAGGTCACAGCAGCTCAGATGTGGCACAGGAACCAGATTTATTGCTTCAGGACTTGATTGTTGTGGTAGATTTGAAGAGTGTGCTACTGCCCGGCTGGGACAAGCTGGTGGCACTGCTGAGACTGGCAGCAAATGAAGTTTGGTTACTTGCAGGTTTTGCAGGGATAGGGGTTCAGCTGACAACAAAAACAGCATTTCTTTCACTTTTTTTGCTGGTGCTCAAAGACAAAGCTGCTTCTCTTGAACGATTGCTCCTGGTTAGAGATCATGCAGGACATGAGATATTTAATGCTTAGGGGGTTGGTGGGAAGGTCCCCCTGCATAAATCCTTTACCAATACTCTGTTTTTTAAATAAATTCCAGGCTGGGCTGTGGGGAACCCAAGACTTTGCTATTTGTTAGCACAAATGAGCCCAACACAAATAGTTGGTCTTTTTCACCAGAGGGTTGTGCAACTCCTGCCAGACTTGGCCTTCAACCTGGGCCTGGTGGTCATGTTGGGACCCACAATTTCCTCCCATGATTTTTTTCTGTGCTGCAGAAAACACTTTTGTTCCCAGCATATTTTGGGATATAGGAGTGCATAGCCTGTGTATGGGCAACAACATGATCTTTAATAAACTCTGTCTCCTAAATGACATAATCATATTACAGGGCAAGTACATAATGGGCAGATTCACACAGAGATGGCTTCGTTGAAGAGTGAACTTTTGAAAGAGTTCTGCTTCCTGGTTCCTTAGCTTTGCTCTGAACACATGTGTAGTGGATTTTTTCAGCCTTTTTTTTTCTTCCTTTCATTGCTGGGTGCTGCTTTTGGTCTTAATCCATGAAACACAGACATGATACATGATTTAAAAATAAAGACCAGGTCTCCTCAGGACCTCGCCCCATCCCTCACCAAAATGATTCCACACCACACAGCAGCTCTCATGGCCCGAGATTCACCTTAGGATTCTTCAGATCTGGCCTCGTGCTGTATCACACCACAGTTGTACTCACCAAACTGATGCTGGTCTAACCTAACACAGCATCTCACCTCTGTGGTGCTGTGAAGTAAGAGCTCTACTAACAGACGAGGGATCTCTGAACTTTACATTCTTTTTTGTGGCTTCTCCCCTGTCCTGTGAGGACCCTGAGATCTTGAAAAAGTACTGGGACAGAGCAGATTTGAAAATTGGAGGCAAAAAAATGATAGCAAAAAGCTTTTAGTGAAGGGGATTTATGCCTTTGGCAAGTACAATTTAAACATGTGGAACAGGAAATCTGTTGAATTCTGTCTTGATCACTTACCTTTTTTTTTTTTAATTCAGTAAATGAGGAATTGTCTTTAAGGCCTTATTAATCTACCTGCAATACCTGCTGAAGTCTTATAATGATCTGGACCTAATGGGCCTTGGATTTTTTTCTCTGTGGTTCATTTGGTAACCTCTTACCACCCAAAGCCCTGTGTACTGCTTTACAGTCCTTCCCGAAGTGCTGGTTGGCTCAGGAGTGTCAGCCCAGGGGGCAGGCTGTGCATTAGAGCTGGTAGCCTTGTGCAGTGGCTAACACAAAGGCACATGGCTGTTGCTTCACACCAAAAATCTCCTCTCTTCCAGTTCCCTGTTGTTTCGGCTTTGCAGTGATGTGGATACAGACTGACAGTGCAGTTCCCTTCATATTCCTTGTCTGCTCTGCGCTGGCACTTTCCTCCTCCTTCCTGCCCATCCCTCCTATCACATGTTCCTTCAAAGCAACAGCAAGTTGTGCTATCACCTTCTTCTCTGGACCCAGCACTTACATTCCCAGCTCAGCTGTTCATATTTTTCCTGTTACTTGAATCCAGCTCCTGCTCAAGCATATTCCATCTACAGTTTATGTTTGATGCAAAAAGAATCAGGTGATAAAGGGTTCTAATGACGATATATATTTTTTTATTTAAAAAGACAACTTTATATCTGGAGATCTCTTTAAAGTGCCTAAATGAATCTAAAGAAATCTGCATGAGAAGTGTTTTCAGCTCTTTTCCATCCTTAAGGTATCTGTGCTATGGCAGAGCTGGCAGCACTGAAAACTGAGACCTGTAATCCTCTTGGGCACCTCTAGACTGGGAGAACTGGCACCACATCGCTCTGAATCTCAGCAATTCAGGTAGGAAGTCCATTTCTCTACTGTGTGCTTGGATGTGAGCCATTTTTAAATGCAATGTGGGCATGAGGACCATTAGTCCTGTTCCCTGAATTTACTCATTAATTCCCTTGTTAGCTGAATTTACTCCTCAAACCGCAAACACACAGTATGGGCTGGACCTTTGTTGCATAAGCCAAACCTAAAGTCAGTGCACTCCAGGCATGGAAATTGCACATGCAACTTCAAATGAAGAGTCTGGGGAAGGTTTAATTAATTGGAGGATTTAGTGGAGCAGCACAAACCATGTCAGATGCTGGCTGGCCATGCATGGCGTCAACTGCAGTGGGAGGAACAGACCTCAGTGCTGATGCAGCAAAACAGGCATGTGCTCAGTGTGGTGCAGGGCTTTGAACTCCCACACTGGGAACCAGTTTCTGCACAGTTTATCTTGGGACTCACCTCTTTGTTCTGATTGTTTTAGTTTTATGGTCAAAATGCAAAATCAAAATGAAACTCAGCCAAAGTGCCAAGATTTCCTGGTTACAGGTTAAAATGAAGCAGAGAGTCCATGGTTTGTATGGTTTCAACCTAAAATCATAAATCATCTGTTATTCACCTAAAATTTGTTCCAAATTTACTCAAAAGTTGGCCTCAATTTGCCTGAAACTTGGCCCTCGATTGCTTGAAACTGAGCCCAGCTTCAGAGAGAGGTTCATGAACCTCCACAAACCTGGCCTGAATCTTGAGTTTGTAATGAAACCCAAAACCAGGGGAGTTTCACCTGGTTTGGTTTTGGTTATAGACATTTCTCACGGCTCTAGTATTTATTATGATTACAATAACAACACATTTATACAGAGCTGCAAGCACACACACAACTCTGCAAAGTGAAAAAGTCCAGACAGTTTTCCTACCTGTCTGAGCTCACGGGCTCCATCATGTACTACACTGCAGCTACAGTCACACACAGGCCCAGATGGGCTGCTCCTAGGTTGTCACAGACCAAAAAAAAACAAGAATCACTCTGAAGCACCTCACACAGGAATGACAGGGATAAAGAATCAACCTCCAAAGAAAACTAAGTGGTAGCCCTGTTTTCTGGGCAGGTTCATCCAGCAGTCTGAAACATGAGCCAGGCAAGCTGGCAGAGCCCAGGTCCTGCTCACCAGCAGTATCACTTTTGATTATCTCCATGCAGCCTGCTGACCTGGATACTTACCCAAAATCTTTCTTTTCTAGTACAAAACTATCAGGCACCGACACTCTATTTTATTTTTTTTTAAACTGGTGCTGCTGCATCTGCAGTGGCAGCGTCCTGGGTGGGGGTACCTGTGGGGAGAGCCACTCCAGGGGCTGTGTGCTGGGGCACAGGGACATGCTCCTGACTTTCTGAGGAGCGTGGGGAGCTGCCAGGGCTCCAACAGGCTCCATCTGGGACACATTTTGGTGCACAGAGGCTGTTCCCATGGCTTTTTGCCTGCTGAGGCTGTCATGGCTGATGAGCCCCTGTGGCTCCTTGTCCTCCTCTCCAGGGACACCTCAGTACTTTAGGATTGCTCCTGGCAGAACGGCCATTGCCTGTGGGCTCTCCCAACCCAAAACATCTGGTTCTCAGTTTCTGTCCTGTAAAACAAGGATGACAAACTCATCCCGACCTCACAAGGGTGTAGTGAAGCACTCACATCCTGCAGCCCTGGGAGTCATAGAGAAGCTCATAAACAAACAAACCTGCAGATGTGAGAGCCAAGCCAGGGAAAGGGCTGGGCCTGCACTGCCACCACGTGCAAGGGAAGGGCCCAGCCCAAGAGAGGGGAAAAAGCCCTTCCTGGGTACTTAAAGGTTTATCACAGTGTGAGTTTAGCCTGGAAGTACTGAGATACAGTTATTTGTCTAGACTCTTCAGAAAGAACACATACATTTCTCTGGGTGTGTGTCTAAGCAGGTTGAGGACTCAGTGCACACTCACGAGCAGCAATAACACGTTGGACTGGCCGGCTGTGCCCACACGTTCCCGCTGGTCCTGCAGCCCAGGCCTCCATGGCTGCTTCCTGCCATTGCTGTGCTTCACAGTTAGAAACAGAAAGGAGAGCCTGAAATACAAAAACAAACACTTTGGTGACCTCTTGGCCTCAAGGTTCCTCTCCTGAACTCAATGGGAAGCTCATAACCGAGAAGTTGGCTTGGGTGTGATGTTCCTCAAAAGCATTTGTTATGAGGGTGTGAAATATTTGGCAAGTTTTAAGGACAGCAGAAGCAGATTGTTGGAATTTGTCAGAGCTGAAGTCATCAACATCTTCAAAGCTTTTGCTGCACCGAAAGAGGGTCTCATCTTCAGGCAAACCAAAGTGCACAGCCCACTCCAGAGGGAGCGGGCGTGGCTCTCAGAGTCTCTCCAGGAGCACCAGTGGCCTTGGTGAAGCACAACACTGAGTGGGGCCACACCACAGAACCCTATTGCCGACCACCTGCACTTGCCTGGCACCAGCAGCACCTCTGCCTGCTCCTGTCCCTCTGCAGGGATGGCTGCTGGGCACTGCAGTACCCGTGTGGAGATCTGTAAATGACAACTCAGGAGAAGCACAAGGCACCAGGGCTGGTGCAGGACCAGTGCATGTGACCGAAGCAGAAGCCACATGCATTGGGGTGTTTTGGGCCATTGAATGACTGCAGCATTCTGCCTCCTCCCCATTTCTTTCCCTCTTGCTACTACTGCAACCTCTGCAGTGATTTAGGTTTTCATTAGTGTAAATGATGGTGCATTTTGCCCCAAATTACAGCTTTCTTCCTGCCCTAAGTTTCCACAGCATCCAGAACCAGCATGATCCTGCAGGTTAATGTGACACCCTGGGCCTGTGGCACCCATGCACAGTTTGCACACAGAGCCCCTCCACGCAGCTGTGTAACCGCAGGAGCTCGCACAGGGGCTGCACGGGTCTCTGCAGGCATCCAACACTCAGGCCACAGGCAACAACTAGGAGTCTGGGATTTTCTGAACACAAGAGTTTTAGCCAAGTGTTATTCTGCCAAGATTGTGATAACATGAGGGCTTACTCTGGGCAAATACTCTGGTAGGACATTGCCAACCCAGATTTACTGGATTAATCAGGTGTACATCACATCTTGGCCTTAGCTTCTGGCTGCTCCTGCACACAGAAAAGCTAAAAGACTTGCTCTGGGGAGAGGGTGAAGTAGACAGGATCCTGGGTCCAGACAACCCAGCTTTTGAAGCTGGTGTTTCCTGTTAGCTCCTGTCCTACCTGGCAGCACAGGGCAGCTGGGAGGCCCTGAGGGGTGTACACAGCTCCTGCAGCTCTGGTCTCATCCACTGCTGAACTCTGGCTTCCCTTCTAGAACCGAAAAGACAAGATTTTCTCATCACAGCAGTGAAGTAAGAGAAGCTGCCTCCTCCCTGACTGGTGCCTACTCAGAAAGTAGCAGCACAACATAAGCTGTTAACCTTGCTAATTTTGGCAGAAACCATCGGACCCACAAGAGTACTCTGAGGCTTTAATGGTTCAAGTACAGCATCAGTTTAAAGGGAGAATCCTAAAAATTCCTTCACAGCCAATGTCAATTTTTAAAAGCAGTGAGAAGGCTTTTGCAGTGCCAGTACTACCACCTCCACCTCGGTCTAGAGCAGTGGGTTTAGTGCCTGGTGATGCACTTACCTGTTGTGGTGCTGCTGGCAGAGACTGGCAGTGCCCAAAACTGGGCCCAGGAAGGTGTAGGCAGCAACTGCTGGACAAGAGCCAGGGCATCTTGCTCTCCAAACAGCTCAGGCCTGTCTGTGCTAAGAAGTCTTGACCTGATTAGCTCTTCCAAAGCACAAAGCTGAACTTGAATCACAGCGTAAAATATTTATCTTAGAGAAAACCTGAGTATGACCCTTCAGGACCTGCCATAAGAAAGCAAACACTTGGGGTCCTTTGAAAGTCAGCTTAAAAGGGAGACTGTGGAAACAGTCCTGTTCTGCCAAAATACACCTCGGCTGTCAAGTTTACAAGATACTGTTACAACACACAACAAGAGAATGACTGGGTTTGTACAGTAACAAGCCATCTCTGTTAACCAAAAATTGCATTTATTATCCATGCATGCACCTATGCAGAGTCACATGAACAACTGCAGTGGAGCGAAGCCAGTTATTTCAAATAATTAAACATTTTGCTATTTCCTTGAATTTGAAACATATCCTATAATTGCAAAAGGATGCATATTCACAAACACCTCTACTTCTGTCTGTCTAGTGCTTAGTCATTCTGGTATCCCACTATCAAATGAAATACAGAAGATTATTTCGAAATCACACTGTAAGTTACAAACCACTTTTTAATTGCAGGTCTCACGCAATGTTAGGCAACCTTTGTGCTTCACTGAGCCTCTAAGGAAGCTGCAGAAATTCAAACTAATGCAAATAATCATATACATACAGCAACTAAACTGATAGGCAAAACCAACATACCAGTTAAATGGCACTGCTGCAAAGAGACAGGTGAATAATTGCACAAGAAAATGGATTTTTACATGCTGATTGGTACAGCAAGACTGGGTTTTCCATTTTCACACCACTAAAAGAGCTGCTGTCAAGATTTCTTGTTTCTACAATGTAACAAAGGCAATTTGCAGAACTGTGCAGGCAATGCTGGGGCTGCTGTAACACAATCAAAGAACCTTTGGCATCATACAGTGTTATACAGAGCTTAAAAGTAAACCAACTCTACTGGACAGAGTCCTGACAGGTGTTTCTGAAATCATTCTTCACAGTTCCTCTCAGTGTTTAAGGGCTGAGAGAAAATACTTAAATTGTACACTTAAATATAAACCACACCATCGTGCACACTGGCACTGAAAATCACTCCCAACCTGCTGAAATAAGAGTGCCATTTACAACTGTAAAGTTCTGATTATATGTCTCCATAGTTACGGAACATGTGGAAAAAATACACTGTCCAACATTTTGGCACACTAATAAATAAAATCCAGACACGGTCTATTAGAAGTATCAAAGTAACCCTGTGCACAAGCTCCTTTTTTATATAGTTATATTTGTTATGCAGAAGAAATCACAGAGAACTGAAATCTAATTACAGAAAATAATACAATTTGTGGTGAATTATTACAATACATTTCCCTTCCAAAGCTATTATAGCTCAATATATGTTCCCTCTATCAAATACAGTGCTGTCCCATCAGCAGTTTCAGTGACATGGCTTGCTGCATTTTTTCTTCCAGATTTTATAGCATCAAAACTCAGCACAATGTTCTGCTGCTGCTAAAAGATATGCCATAGCATTTGCAGACACAAGAACACCCACATCATCAAATAATTAATTTGATATTAAAATCCAGCTACAACTTGTAATGGCTCTTGGTATTGGATTATCCCTTTGTTATCAGTCCCAGTTATTTCACAGTAGCTGTTGAAATGGGGATAAAAGAAATTAATATCTTAAGGCAATTTTAGCAAACAAGATTTTACACACTTTACTGTGTTTTCTGTATAATGATTTAACATCCACTTCTCCATATTTTGGCTATCGAAGTTACTTATTGACAGGATTATTCAGGTCACATCATTGGAAATGTTCTAACTTGCTTTTTGGAGCCACACAGTAACTTGACAGAGGTTCACTGCTGTTTAGATTTGTGAAGGTTTCTGTATTTCTTCTGTTCTTCATTTGCATGAAGAATGAACAGCAGCAGCACCTTCAAGGAGAAATCACCTGGACACATGGACAGATACACAGCCAACCCTACCAGCAACACTGGAAGCATAAGAATGCAGTTTATCACACTTTTAGCAAGAACACAAGGCCACAGAATAAACTAAAAAAAAAAACTGTTTTATTGTGACATTTATGACATTGAACCCTTGTTGATATGAATGACTATGGGTACTCTTGACACATTACAATATGTCATGGTGTAGGATGGCACTGATTGTCATCTGACTTTTGAGAATGTTTAATGGTCCCTACTGACCTCAGTGCATTTTGGCAAGTCACAGAAACTTTATCATCAGGTTTGTGTATACAGTTAACAAGTAGTTGGTCTTATAAGCACCATTACAAACCCTCACATTAAGGGTATTATTATTCTAGTTTACAAATGCTTCATTGATAAAAATAGCATGATTACAGTATACACACACTTAATTTACATGTAATGTATTATAGGCATAACTGAGATAAACTACTGAGCTAACTTTGGTTGATTGAAGTATTTAGACTGAATAATGGCAATTTTGGCTTCTAAGTTGTGTAAATATTACAGTGCATTTATAAATCTAGGTTGAAAATTTACTAGCACCAAATGGATATCATAAATGGCTGACCTAGTAAGTTGTAGTTGGAGAAGCGAAGTTTAAGAATTACAAAAATAGAGCTGTCCATCAGTTGAAAGCACATTCTTGTACCTCTGCTGAAATGATGACGTGTCTTCAGCATCAGTGGCCAACTTCCAATGATAAAAGTCCCAGTTTTCAAGATTCAACATATCAAGGTAGCTCAGCTACACGTAAAAGCCTGAGAAAGTGGTAGTGTTGAGCTAGGGTATTCATCCTGTACCTTGTTTATGTAAAAATATAATAGTGCTCCTTCATACAAATGTACTCATGTAAGATTGTACCTATGATATGGAGAATCTGATTGGGAGGAATATTCAGTCCTACCTATCTATCTTTGGTTTAATTATTTGGTCTTTGGTGGATGAATTAATGAAGCAATATCTGAATTTTCATTTTCAGGTTATCTCCCAGCTCACCACTGAGGTAGTCTTTGTCATGTTTCGCTTCAAGCTGGTTAAGTTCCTTCTTTTTATAGAGTGGAATACTACTGATTTGTAATGAATAGTTTCCAGGCACTGGCTTCTTCTTTGTGAAATGAAGGTAACTTATCCCGTCCTTCTTATTGATTCTAAAGAAACCATCTTCATTTCCGGAGTCAATTAAATATCGGTTATGGTTTGTCAGTGTTGTGAGGGCAGGAAGCAGTTCCAGGATGCGATCTTTGTTACTGAGATCCGAGATGTTGATGGAGAAGACTGCTGCTTTTTCAATATCCCAGCTGGCGAGACTGATTGGCGGCTGCAGCTCCTGCTGATCCTGCACAAGAACAAAGGATGTTAGTTGGCTTTGTCAGAGAGCGTTTCACATGTGCCTGTGTGTGTGTATTTCTTGCCCAGCTCTTTCACTATTAATTAAATGATCTTAAAAGAGAGGTTCTGTTACATCATCTGTCAAATGCACTGTTGTGGGCTCAGGACTCCTCAGGATGGAGTGTTTGCACCCTGTGTGGGTAATGGGAGCCTGAGACATGCCCTGGAAGTTTCTGCGCGTGGGTCCTGCTGCCTGACAAACAAAGCCTGTCTGTGCTTGGAGCCCGTGACCGACCTCCTACAAAGAGAGCAGCCAAGGCACACTCCTCCCCTCTGCCAGGGCAGCCACAGGCTGACCAGAACAACAACGTGTAAAGGACAGCAGGATCTGTGAGGGAGGCATGGCATTTAGGAGAGGGTTTTATGCTTTGCAAGATTCTCTTGGTTTAGGTGTGGAGCCAGGGCAGCCTGCAGGTGCACCAGAGTACTGGAAAAGCAGCCTCACCCTTCACCTCCGACTGGGTGGTAACATTTCAGACAGCACATCAGCTGTAATGTTTTCATTTGGAAAGCAAGGGAAGCTCTACATCACCCTTGAGACAAATCCAGCACTAATCACAGAGAGTAGTAAAACACACTGAAGAAATACAGTTTATGATCCCACTCTGCCCAAAATCTAACGTTCACACTTTTTAGGCAAAACCAGTCTCCTGCCTTCCTGCGTTAGCAGAGCACCACGCACTGAGCATGGAATGGAAACAGCGAACAGGCTCCCGAATTCCCTGCATTTGTACATGGAAAAGCAAGTTCTTTGGCACCTACACATGAGCAGAGAGTCCAGGTGGTACTTACCTCAGAGTAGTGATAGTGTGACAACATTTTACCAGAGCGTTCAGCGTCTCTTGGTTATATTTTAGGCTGGTAGTCTTGGCCCTGGGATGGCCACCTGGGTGACTGAGAGCAAGGGTCTGGGCAAGACCCAGGAAGGGCTGCAGCCCCAGACACACAAGACAGCACTGCTTGGCAAGGTCCACATCCACCCTGACCAGCATGTCCTGCCTTTCTGGCCACAAGGTCACACAATGGTTTTACACACCCGCTGCCCCTGACCCCAGAGCCTGCCCTTGTTGCTGAGTGGACTTCTCTCTACACAGCTGGGTGGGCACCTATTCCAGTCTGTGATGTGACATAGATGTTGGGTACAGGGCCTTGCCTAACGACAGTGAAAAGCTCCAGAAAGCCCACACACAGACTACCTGACATGCCAAACCAGCTTTGGTCTGTTTTCTTTGGGGTGTAGATTTTTCCTGAGGTATTGTCTCTTGGCACACCTCCTTCTGAGTCCAGTCTTCACAAGACAACCACAAACCCTTTCCCCCCTCCAAAAAAGGGCCAGTTACCTCTGCTTCACTTGCAGTTTCATTAGTGCTTCTGCGCTTCCTTCCTCTCTTGGGATAGCCGTTGATTTTACATTCATAACAAGCTTCTGGAGAGAGGGAGTTGTCGTCTACTTCTCCACTGAGTGAAAGTTCTTGTCCTTGACCTCTGCCTAGCCCCACTCCGGAAACACAGTGTCTGAGGACGGAAGAAATTCAAAATTAATTCCAGCAAGACATAGATCTTATCAAAAGCTGAATTTGGGGGACTGTGAGTACAAATAATAAAGCAATTATGTTGCATTTATTTCCTAGGAAAAACTTCTGCTGAAATCAACAGACAAAATTGTCACTGAAACACAACACAGCCACCTCTGATTTCAAGAATCTGGCTCCACGAGGCTTTGCCCAAGAGAGACCTGCCAATATTTAACGGTTTTAAAAACACAGGCTTAAGCTCTGAGTTGTTATTAGTAATTTCTGTTATCCAGCCTGGAACACATTTAAAGAGACCAATTTTCAGAAACTTCTTTAAAATCGGAAAAGTGAGGTCTTTCATAATGCATCCCAAAGGTTTTAGTCTCTTCTAAAATTTAAGCCACGATCTTTCTGCTTTCCATTTGGGTTTCTTGCTCCTATAGGTTGCACTACCCTAGCACTCCCACTGGGGCAAGTGAAAATTGGTTTTCTCAATAAAGCAGACATTTATTAAAAAAATATTCATCTGAAACACAGAAGAATATGAAACATACAAGAACATAAGAGCATACCGAATTGTTATTCCAACCAGCGGGTGAAACCACTTGTATAATATTTCTCTTTGCAGTTGGCAGGGGGTGTTATTATTAATGTTTGTTTTGTTGAGGTTTTTTTAAGGAGACAAGTGATACACCACAAATCACAGCGAGGGGTGTGAGCTCCCAAGTGGCAAGCTCAGAGGACTTGGCAGGCTGCTGGGGTGTGCAGGAGAGGTGAAAGCAGTAGCTTAAAATATATGATTGAACCTGGTAGCCCTGACCAAATTTCAATAAGCATTAAAACCCTCCCTTCCCACCCTCCTCCTCATCTCCAAAATCAGCAGGTGCCTCCAGCTCTTGAGCACCTCCCCAGTCCTATCCCTCTTTAATTGCTGACAATTCCCCTGGTTCTGCTGCTCCACACTACAAAGAAAGGAGTGAACTACGTCCCCTTGGTATCTGTTAGTTTAAAATGAGAATCCCTTACCCTTGTCCTATTCTGAAGTAACCAGGTGGACATCCACAGACATAGCCACCTTCAGTGTTTGAACACCCATAACTGCATGGGGCTTGTGCAGAACCGCATTCATTGATATCTTGGCAACCTCCACTAAACTGCTCATACTGAAATCCGGTAGGGCACATACATTTATAGCTTCCCAAAGTATTGTGGCAAGATGCTCCTCCACAAATGTGTGCACTGAGACACTCGTTTTCATCTGGAAAAGAAGCAGAATATACCACATTAACTTTCACTCTCAGGTGTGGCCCAGCCTACCCCTTCTGCCAGGTCGTGCTTGGCTGCTGCTAAAGGTGCTGCCACATGGGATGGACAGAAACAGAGCAGGGCTTGGCCTCACCCTCGGCTGGGGCAGCGGTCGCTAGGAGATGACTACAACCATACAACACAGCAACATTTGGGCTACTCTACAGAAGATGTTTTGTGCCACGTCAGCTCATGCTCTGGAGAGCAGAGAAACAGAGGAGGTAGCTTTTTTTTTGTTCCAGAAACAACTGAAAAGAATAAAACTTTGTACAGCCAACAATCTGGTCCAGTAATCTCCTGTTCAAAATGCTATTCGACATTAAAGGAGAAAGAGTAAGGAATCAAGCTCTGACACCTTTTCCAGGCATTGAAAATTCCTTCCTACACACTCACATTTAAATATTAGGTACAGGTAAGGTACAGGAGCAAGTAGGAAAGTAAAAATAAACACAGCTGTAGGTACAACAGATTGCCACATTCTGAGCCAGCCCTTTTCCAAACTTCCCAAATGTGGCACTGTAGGAGTTCAAGGTCAGTTCAGGCTTATTTACTGTAAATGGTTGCTTTTTGAAATGTAGCTGGTCTGATTTTTTTTTTTTGTCTGATGTGGCAAATTGCTTAAAAAAGTTCTGACTGCTGTTGCTCCCCGTGTTCTGTGATTAATGCATATGTCCATTGCATGTGTGTGCACACAAGAAATGCCATCTGGAAAGTACAGAGCAGCATCTCTGACCTCAGCATCCAGGTTACAGGAGAATAACTACTAAGTCAGAGCATTATTGTTTTTTTCCAAACAATGTGCCTGTTTGTTCTCTGTTTAAAAGCAGTGACTTTGCTTCTTGCAGCCTGATTTACAGCATGGTGCACTATGGAATTGCCTGGGCAGGGAATGCAGTCACAGACAACACAAGACATGGGAGGAACCAAAGCATTCTTCAGTGATTATCTAAATGTGTTGCAGCAACATCAAAAGTCCCTGAACACTTCATTAAATAAGCTAAAAAAGACAGAAACTGTTTGCAGAGTTGGGATTGCCAAGGAATATGAAGGAATTGTCACGGAAAAACCTATTACATGGAGATTCTTCCCCTGTGGTACACCCAGGAGATCTAGATAAGCATCTTAAGCATATACAGATACAAACATTACAATGTGAACATGTGGAGAACACAAGGTATAAAACCTGAGGCTGAATTCTGTGTTCCCGAAGCCTGTAGGGGTTTACCATTACCTCACAGTGATGTTTCAGTATTTGTCACACCTAAAAGCAATTATGTCATAAATGCAAGTTTGGGCCACAGAAAGTTACTGTACCAAGAGCAGATACATTCACTTCACAGCAAGAGTGTGAACACTAGTGAGATTAGTTCCTGCATTTTGGGTGATTGGTGGAAGAAAAAATATGAAGAAAAGTGAAAAACACCAGTTCTGGGACCCTCAGGCTCTGTGCAAGCTGTGCTGTCAGGTAGCAGCCTTGCTCTCCTGTGCTCTGAGAGATGCCATGAGGACAGAGGAAACCAAGCCTCCTTCCCTGCAGCTTTGGGTTTCTGCCTGGATTGCCCCATCCATGTCCAAGAAGGTGGAAGTACTGGCTTAGTCTTGTCCCGCTTGTGGCTCTCAGAGTCATTTTCCCTGGTGAAGTTTCTGGTGACCAGTATTTTCGGTGCCAAGGCTGAAGCCTTTCTTTCAGTGGGGGAAATACCAGCGCTTGTGCATTTTGAAACTGGTATTCCCTGTATAAATCTAAACAGTAGTCAATGAGCTCAAAAGCTGGAATAACAGTGTACACCTGGTTTGGCAATACATTTAGTTAAATGATTTCACCCAGGAAGACTTGGAAACAGCCAAGATGTTTCGCAAAACTCAGTGCTGCACTTTTTCAGATTCCACAGTGTCCTCAGCAGCCAGACGTGACAGTGCTGGTTGGGTGTTGGGTTTTTTTTATCCTCCTGCAGATTAAACTCTGATTTAACCCCAAACTCTGCTAATTTAATTAACATTCAAAACGCCCATATGTTTGTGCTCTCTCCTTGTTCTCTGTATGTTACAGGCACGGAGCGCTGGAGCACAAGCAAGCAAACGTCAGAGCAAGGACCGCAAAAACTGTCAGGAGGTTTGGTAAGAATAATCAACAGCAGAGACCTCCTTGGAGCACCACAGTGATAACAAGCAAAGGCATTTCTATGTTTCTGAGAGCAAAGAAAACCAGAGTTATAAAGCCCTTTGTTCTCAAAGAGGTCATCAAGCACATCTCTGGGTATTCACAAAAGACCAGCTCACATTAAGTGTGATGAAAACTGCACGCAGCTGTCACTAGAGGAAAAATCACTCCTGTTTCTCTTGTTTGAATATGCTACACACTACACTGCTGACATAGGGGCTCTTCCCATGGCTGCTGCACAGGACCCAGTTCTGACTGCTCAAGTGAAAACCAGCATCAAGGCTCTGCACATGCAGCCCCACCTAGGAGGGCTCAGAGACTTGGGATAGAAACAAAGTTTAGATAGGGAAGAATAGTTTAGAAAGGCATTTTAATGCACCAGTGCATTTAGTAATTAACATAACTAAAGAGCACTAACATTTGTTCATTTTAAACAGAATTGTCTTGTAAGCACTCGTAAATTGTATCACAAAGCTGCAAGGAAGCATCTTTAGACAGACAGCAGCAGCTTTGCTCAAATATGACAAATTGTTAATTCTGTACAAAGGGCTTAAACACAGCAGCCTTCCTGTAGGTGTTGTAAGAATGGCAGAAGCACAGATCAAGCGCGATTTTAATAAAATTTTAAATGGTTTGGGCCAGAAGTTGAATTTTACAATTTAACAATCCAAACTTGTAGTTCTGAGTCTGCTGGGTTCAATCCACCAGGACCTGTGTCTAAGCAGAGACTGTTGCATGGCTGAGTAAGAATTCCTTTGTTTAGACCACAAAATATTCGGGTAACACAAGTTCCCCCAAAGCCAATACAATTTCTAGCACCCTCAAGGAGAATTTGTGCTTAAATACTTGTCAAACCAGGGCAGAGGTTACTGGGTGCTTCACATCTACTTTGCCTTTCATAGGAGGGCACGCTTGGAATGAAACTGCTGAACTTAGCAAACTGTGATCAGGAAAAAAAAAAGGCAAACTGCACCACTGCCCTTCACTTCTTGCTGCTAACACAGGTAACATGCATTTTAATGTATGACTTTACAAAAGTGACTTGCCAACACATTGGTTCCACTGGTAATGCTGGAGATATCCTTGTGGGCAGCTACACCTGTATCCTCCAATTATATTCTGGCAGCCATGCTGACACCGGTGGTTTCCATCACATTCATCAACATCTGAAAGAGTGAGATACACTCTGAGTTTTGGGAGAGAAGCTCAAATTATGCTGTATTTGAAAACTATGTTACAAATAATCATATATATTCATATATATTCATATATCATATATATGGGTATATTTTGGTTTGGATTTGTGGCTCCACAGCAAGAAACATAGGGCTGAAAACCACAGAAAGCTCACATTCACCCACAGTTTTCAGAGTTTTTGCATTCTGCTATGGAGCAGACAGCAGGAAGACATTTGTATATGGTTACCCCCCCAGTGCTTTCCTAAGGGTCCCAGCTCCTCAGCAGACAGACCCTTGCTTTTACCCAGGCATCCAACCCAGGAATCCCAGGATATCTCTTTTCAAAACAAACCAAACTCTATCCCAGGAGAAGGCTCTAGGGACCCAGAGGAATAAGCCTACAGCCCTTGAACTCTCTCTTTAGCAGGTTGCCTTGGAGATGCAAGACTTCCTGTCCTTGGCGAGTCCCTCAGAAATCCATGAAGGATTCAACAAAAGTTCACTGAACTTACAACACTTAAACTGAAACATTCCAGGCTAAATTGACATCTCCTCAGAAAATATCTGTCCAGCTCTTTAGCATCCTGCAATATATCCATCTACCCTGGCCCATGGAGAGAAATACTGTCTTGTTGCTAAATTTCCATACACGCCCCCCCTTCAATCTACACATGCTTCCTCCACAGGTCCTTCCTGGGATGACAGTATGGCTGAGAGAGGAAGGAAGCAAGAGAAGGCCTGTGTTGTACCCACCTTCACAGCTCTGCCCAGTTTGATCGAGTGAGAAGCCACGTTGACACTCACAAACAAAACTTCCTGGTGTGTTCTGGCAAATGCCCTTCGGCCCACAAAGATTGATTTCAGTGGCACATTCATTGTTATCTGGAGGAAACCAAAGCCTCAGTGTTAGTTTGTAGTTGTTGCTGTGAAGGTGATCATTCAGCCCTGCTAAGGATGAACGGGTGGTGGCAGGAGAGTATGTTTCACAGGAAGCAGTTGAGTTTAACATTTCCACAGCCCCAGTGGATATGTGTTTAAAAGACAACTGCAGAAATGTGTATTTCACGGTTATTGTTTCCAGAAGCCTTGACATGATCTCAACAAGCTACAAGAACAGAAATAGAACTATTTTTTGGCTCAATGGATAAGAAAGGGTAAGGCAAGAATTACAAATTGGTGTTTATACTGTCTGGTTCTTGCAAGGGCAAAATCTCAAAGACATAAATTACGAAAGCAAGGAAAGGTAGGAAGGAGGGCCTCTTTGCATCTTCTGCTCGGGGGGGACTGGGATCAGAAGCTGGCCTATTTTTCCATTTGGTTTCTCAGGAAGGTGATTTTACCTCCTTGCTAGTTTGCTTCTGGAATAAGGGTCAGTAATAAATCCCAAATCTGTCTACCTTCCCCCATCACCTACCAATGCAGGCTGTATGGTGCTGAGTGAATCCAGGAGGACATTTGCAAGTGAACCCCCCAATGGTGTTGACACAAAGGAACTGGCAGTTGTGCTGCTTTGTTGCACATTCATCAAGATCTGAAAAAAAAACAAGAGAACATCTTTCACTTACATTCCCTGGACTCAGAAAGAAGTGATTACAAATAAATGACATAGCAAATAAAGCCTTTGGAATCTACATTTCACTTTCCGTGCTGGCTTCTAGTTCTTCTCTCATGAAGCCTCACATGTAATGGATGGGACTTTGGAGCTACACCAGTGTCCATGCCAATGCTGATTTAGACACCACTCTCATCTGTCTGAAAGTTCTTGTTACCATTTATTGACTGAGCAGACATTTATTATGTAAGTCACCACCTTCATGAGAAGATCTGGCAGACTGGAAAGTGGCCTTGCACTGAAGCACACTATTACTCCAAAAGAAATATGGAAACACTAACAACAAATTTCACTGTTGGTCTCCATGCCAAGTTAAGAATTGCTGCTCTAACTTGTGTGGATTCAGTCAGATCTTTGTTACCAAGATACATAAATATATGGAGTTCTAATAAACATTTCAAAATCTCTCCTGCACTGCTGTGCCTTATCCAGCACACTGCAGAAGCAGTAGGTAAAAATTCTGTTGATGGTGAGCACAATGCACTGCAAGCCAAACTCATCTTTGCACCATTATGATTCATTTATCACTGAATAATATGGCTTAAACCAACATGCTTACCAAAATAAGAACAATCATATGTATACACTATTGGCTACAAAATCTTTTAAGATAGCTGCCATCATCCTGCAGAAATACCTGTGGATCTACTGTTCATCCAGATTACCAAAGAGCTAACTGAAACACCAGCTCTATCCTATGCAGACCACTTACACTGTTTTCAGTAGAAATATTCACATGAATCAAGGAGACAGATTTGCATCATTTAAATGTCCTTGCATTCATTTTTGCCTGTGAAACACAGTTTCTGCAGTTAATTCTGTTCTTGATTTTTACCTTTGCAGCTTCTCCCATCTTCTTGCAGAATGTATCCTTTAGGACAGGAACACTGGTAGCTCCCCTCTGTGTTTTTGCAGATGAAATTGCAAGGTTTTGGAGACTCATTACATTCATTCAGATCTAGGAGAAGCAAAACCAGATACCTCAGTGCTGGTAACCAAGATCTGTGATGATGTTTTTCAAAACATTCAGAAGAGATCAGAAGGAAACAAAAATCCCCAAAGCACTTCAACAAATGACATTTTATTTTCTCATTTTTCAAAATCTTTCTAGTTCCCTCTTCCAGTCACCTCTTGGAAATAAACTTCATATACAAACACCATGATGAAAAACCTACCTATGCAGAGAGTGCCAGTTATATCTGTAGTATAGCCAAGGTTGCAGTGACATCGGTAAGATCCCCTCTCATTGATGCATTCCCCGTTGCGGCAAACATCGTGAATGACCTTGCACTCATCAATATCTGCAATTAAAGGAGGGTTAGTTCTCAGTGGAACAACAACTGATTTTATACAGCTCCAACAGATTCTTGTGACCTGACATAAAGAAACCCACACTGTACATAAAATAATAAAATACTGCACAGATTATAGAGAAATATTAAGTGGAAAAACATGGAATCTAGCTTCCAAATGCAATGAACAAGCTGTAACTGGAAGCAAACAACTGGAATTCATAATTTATTAGCCTCCACAAATCAAACATCACTTTGCTTTCATGAACACAAATAGCTCTTAAGGTGTACCTGCAACACACCCAAATGTGAGAGTGCAAATTCCCATTTGAGTGCCTGTCAATCAACCAGCATGCAAAGTAAGTCTCTGCCAAGATGGGATGGATGCCTCATCATCCAGGGACTTTGGCCATGCACTCTCCTCCCAAAGGACTGGAGTTTCTCAACACAAAAACTCTCAGAAAATTTCAGCTGATATCCAAAACATTTAGGACCTCTCATTGTTCACATACTTTATAATTTATCACTTAATTTGGCATTGTCTAAGAGAGCATTTAATAGAAAAGTCAGTACCTGCTCCGTTAGACGTGTATCCTCGGCCATGAGGGCAAAGCTTCTTAAAGGCCACGGTGCCTGGGAAGGGACAGACCTCACAGTTTTGCCCCCAGCCTCGGCCTCCATCACAGCAGCATTCAGACTTGGTGACAGAGTTCCTGTTGCTTGATCCGATTTGACACATACTTTGTAAGACTTCAATGAAGCAGTAGCCTTCCCTGTTGTCTGGAAGACAAATGGTGCATCACAGAGAATCCTAACGGTGACAGCCTCCAGAGGGTCACGAGATACTGGGAATTTAGTCAGAAATATAACAGAAAGGGCATACTTCACCCTGAGACTGTGGAACTGAGAGTGAAAGACTATCAGCAGTGAGAAAGAGAGCGTGACATCTAAGGGAAACAAAGACAGGAAATTTAGCAAAAGTTGGAAGAGAAGAAATTACAATATGCTTATAAAAATGTATGTTTCTGTTTGAACCCAGAGAAAAAGGACTGGCTGAAAATCAGGACCTGAGAAATGTCAGAGCTGGCTGGCTGACTGAAACCACGGAACAGTCAGTTTTCATAGCAAGTCACCCCAACGGTACTGACTGAAGCAGGGATATGGTGAGGATGGGAAGGAAGAACTTGCAAGAGGACCCCTACATACAAAGGCCCCTTCCCAAAGGCATGTAAATTCAACAGTTTGTTTTCTCATTGTACGTTTCTAAGTTTAATTTCAACCCCAGTTGCTGCTATCCAAGTGACAGTTCATTGGGGTGTTAATGTGGGACTTACCAAGGCACTCGTCCTGGGCATCGCTGACGGTGAATCCCTCGTTGCACTCACACCTGTAACTGCCCACTGTGTTCACACAACGGCCGTTCTCACAGAGCCCAGGTTTGGTCTGACATTCATTCTCATCTATTTTTTGAAATTACATGACAAAAATCAAGTCCATTTCTGGAATAATGCAGGTTAGAGAGGTTTTATAGAATTCTTGAGCTGTGCATTCTGCCTGGTTAAACCTCCATTTTTTCTCTTTTTCTTTTATTTCAAAAGTCTCTTTTATTCAATTTTCAGAGGAAAGATGACCATCTAGCTCACAATACTATATATGTTGTTACTACATTTTCTCTGCAATATATTCCTCACTGGTTTTCACAATTTTTCATAGTTACAGCGGCACTTCTGAATGCCATCCATGGTTTAAAAACAATTCAGATCTACTCTCATTCATGCTAACAGAGCTAAACAAGCCTACAGCAATGGATCCAAATCTCTGCTTTCTTCCCTCAGAGCTATGCAGCAGCAGCAGTATAAATTGATGGTAAAGACACCCACATCCAGATTTTCTACCTTCTGCCCACACATGTGCACTCCTGAACAGCAAAGCGAAATGTGTACAGCACCAGTAGATCCATTACACAGGTAGCTGTGAAATCCTTCCCCTGAGTTCCTTAACACTTTGTTAAATCCAAAATTTTTAGCTTTGCTGAGGAATTGCGTGTTTCAGGAGTTTCAACACTTCAGTGTCACTTACCTATACAGCCTTCCCCATCTGGTCTGCGCTGATAACCAGGTCCACAGATACACATATAGGTACCAATTAGGTTTTTGCACTCCATCTGTTTTGAGTCACAGTCATGAATTCCTTCTTCACACTCATTCTGATCTAAAACACAAGGTTTAGACTTCATTATACAGAGGGATGATCTTGGAAATTCACAATAGTAAATTCTGACTTTGGAATCTCAATTGTAATCAAACCCTATACATACATTTATTGTTCTAAACTAACCATAAAATACACGAGCCTTGAGCAAATTGATTTCTCCCAAATGCCCATTTTTAGTGCAAGACAAAACCACATCATCTGATATGACCTCACTTAGGCAGATGTGTAAGTTTACTGGCAGGACAGGACTAATACAATCAAGTGCATAATGCAAACCATAGAATTTCATCCCAAATTCTTTCTGACTCAGTTACTTCCTGGGATTAAAACCCTGGCCCAATAGTGCAGTGAGTCAGAGCCCCGCCCCTGCAGGAACTTGAAATCATTCTCTCATAACTGTGAGAGTCTGGTAGGAGCTTTACCTCTGCACATTCTCCGGTCCTCTCGCAGAACGTACCCCCCGGGGCACTTGCATTCGTAGGATCCAAAAGTGTTCACGCAGCGGAAGGCGCAGAGCAGAGGGTTCTGGATGCACTCGTTGACGTCTGGATTTGGAGCGACAAAGACCATGGGGAAAGTGAAACACTTGTGTAAAACTCAGCAGACTTGAGTGCACAGGTTTTAAGTACAGGCAATACCACAGATCCCAGTTTATTGAGAGCTAAATTTTAATAGCTGAGGATCCACGGTTCTACTCATGGATTTCTGTAGAAGCAGGCACCAGACACACCAGGATGTTTGCACAGCTACCTGAAGTTTCAATATGTTCAACAGCAAGCAGCCAATGGAAATAATTTCCAGATCCATGTTGCCAAAATACTGGCTCATTTAAAACTGTATCTTTTCCACATCTAGGTTCAGCTTTTATGATTGGTTATTTTTTAAATTCTACGTTCACTAATTCGGCTTCTTCATAAACTAAATTCCATAAAACAGTATCCTTACTAGAAACATTATTTTGAAGTGCATTTACATATGGTCTGGACTACTTGAGTAAGTACTGCTATATAGTGATGTTTATGCACTCTGCTAACTCCTCCTCTGCAATTTGAGCTTTCACCCAACATTCCACAGGGAAATGAATGAAGCTCTAACTGTATATAAAACTAATGCAATTTGATGCAAAAATAGAAGCATTCTTTTGTATGGGCTCGCAAAGAAATAGATTGTGGCAGATAATTTAAGAACAGCTGTGTCAAGTCAGAAGAGAGTGTCAGAATGTCCTAGGACATTCTCCTCTCTCTGGTTTTAACAGGAGGGGATGAATATTAAAAAACCTCATACCATGTACACAGAGATCTTTCCCCTGATACAGCCTCTCAGTTTGAGGACTTCCACAGCCAAATGCCACAACCAAACTATCAAGCTTAATTTCCACTGATGGATTCCCACACAAATTTGTATAATTTCTTTCTAGGTCAATTTATACTTGTGGCCTCACTAATATTCTGCAGCAAAGAGTTCCACAGCTTAAGTACGTACCATGCATATAAAAATGTTTGCTTTGGTTTGTCTAACATGTTCCCTCTATTTTTGGTACCTTTACCACTTGTGGCTTCATAAATTTAAATCATATATCTCTTCAACCACATTTTCCACACTGAAAAATTTTAACTTATTTTCTGACTGTCCCTTCTATAACTCTGATCTTCCTTACTTCTCTTTTCTTTGTACATTTAAAAATTTTAATTTTTGAAATGAGACACCAAAGCACTATGGAAAATATTCAGCCTAGGGGTACCATGGTCATTGTCTGGTACTGTATTTGTGTTTTCTGTTTTGTTCCCCGTTTCTTCCCTAACAAACTCAGGCAGCCCATTTCCTATTTTCATCACCCATAGGGAGTCTCTCCACTCAAGGAGGAAGGCAAAACCCACACACACAGTACACAGCCCTTCCAGGAACTGTTCTGGAGGGACTGCACCCCAACATGCTCCTCTGTGGGCAGCCCCTGAGCAGACACCACACAAAAGCCTGTTCACCCAACCTCCAGTTAGAAGAACATACTCCAGTTCACAGCGGACAGAGGAAGGAGGAGCCCATTTTTCTGGTTCAGATAAAGATGCATTGTTCCCAGTGTCCATATTTTAGTTTTAAAGCTGCTTTACTCTCCTCAATTGTTTTCAAAATTAGGGACCTGTTTCAGCACACAACAACAGCCCTTAACAGACAGGAGTCTCACCTTCACAGGTCATCATCGGCCCAGGCTCAAAGCCCTCAACACAGGTGCATTCAAAACCTCCCACCACATTCCTGCAGGTTCCATTTCCACATGGGTTTCCAACAGCACATTCATCAGTATCTGCAAGCAGTTAGATCAAGACAAGAATAAGTGGTTTTACTCAACCAAAAAGGTATAAAATCTATGTTGTTGATGTACAAGCAGAAAAATAAAAAATCCAAGAATTCACTTAAGTTACTGAATTAGAATCATGGACTCCCAGCATAATTTGGGATTGCTAGTGGTTATCTGGGCCAAACACTCAGCCAGAGCAGGACCAACCGGGAGCAGATTGCTCAGGGCCTGCCCTGGCAGGTTTTAAGCACCAGCAGGGACGGAGACTCCACAACATTAGAGTAAAACAACCTCACTGCTCCTTAATGCCATACTTAGCAATTCAGGAAAACCTTTAAAATGGAAGATGAAACAGCTCTACTTACCCACACATTCTGCTCCCTGTAGGATGTAACCATACGGACACTCACAGCGGAAAGACCCATCTGTGTTGATACACTGCCCAAATTTACAGTTATCTGGATCAAGGCACTCATCCACATCTTAACCAGAAATATAAACAACACAGTAAGTGCAACTGACTTCATGTGCTTTTAAACTTCTCTCAAAGAACAAGTGTTGTTCTGGCAAGAAATATTCCTGAGATCACAAAAAATACTAATATTTGAATTCTGATATCTTAGGATGAAGGCACAGAATTTGTTTTGCAGGCCAGCTTTCACAACACAGAAAAGAAACTGATCCTAAATGTCAGATATAAACCTCTCTGACTGGGGCTATAGGGAGAGCAGCAGATATGAAAAGCAGTAGTCATCCAGCACTCCTTAAATGCAAACTTTTGCCAGTAAGGCTGAAGTGCTGTTTGTCTTGGGAGAGAACAGAATGTACTGAAGGGATCTGGGAAACTGTGGTTTGCACTTCTGGAGGATTAAAACCATTTACTGTAAACAGGCTACATATATTGTACAAGAAAAGACAAGTGGGCTACATGATCCATCCTCTAGATCCTACATAGGTTTCCTAGCTCTAAAAGAAGTTTGATTTCTGAGACATGAGATATTCAAGCTTGAATTTGAAATTGGTAGGAAAAATTGAGAAAAAAAAAAAGTAGTACAGAAGTTTCCACAATTCATGGCTTTTGGAAACTGTTGCAAAGGTGTTATTCTCAGTTGAAAGGGAGGATGACTTATGGGTAGAAAATGGCACACTGATGGAACTACAGCATTGCGCGGTTCAGGTACTTACCCAGTCTTGCATCCCCAGGTCCAACAAGGATGCCAATTCCAAATGGACAAATCTGTCTGAATGCCTCTGTAAAAAAACCCATAAAAATCAGACCATATGTTAAATTCTATCTTGGCAATCAGCATCACTTATGAGCTGCACATGTAACCACTGCTACCAGTTCATCCTCCTCACGCTCAGGTCCAGAAATAAAGTGTGTAAATATATAAACTTCTAATTTTATATTCATCCAAAAACTATATGGTCATTTTACATTTCATCTGATCTCCTGTGTGCATATGTGCAAAATTCTGTGAATAATTAGCATTATCTTACTTCATTAAGGAGCAAAGTAATGCAGTATTTCTATTTTAGAAGTATCAACAGTACTGACTGCATTCTTTTCCGTTGTGAATGAAAGATTTCCTACATTTTCTGAAGACACAATTTAATCCAGACTCAGCTATCTTAAAGCTGTGTCTTTTTGAAAAGGGCCTTGATCCTTTGAGAAGAGTTTGGACTGTGCAAAATATATTGAAAAATGTATGTGCTGATGCTTCAAGAAAATGCTGTGACATATATTGTGCTTTTCCAACCGGCTTCAGTTCATATGATCCATGTCAGCAGAATGAAACATGCACAGGCAACAGGCCTAGGAATATTGCAACTGGCACATCTAATTCTCTTTTCTATCCTTGGCTTCTGTGAGGATTGTCTGCAAAACATCTCCATGACTTATTAATGAAATGAACTGCCATCATGTATTGCTGAAACCAGTAGTGCTGTTAAACCGCATTTGTCAGCAGGAATTAAAGTCCATTCAGCAAATTGCACCAGGATGGTACAGAGGCCTGTTGACTTGCTTGATGCCGACTTACTCAGTCTTATAAAGGATACTAACAAAGTAAACTGTTTCTTTAGCAACAGTCCAGGGAGGCTTTCCTTCCTCAAGGCCTGCGTTTTGTCATTCTCTGCTATTTTTGCAATCATTGCAATTCATTTGCAATCATTGCAAATCATTTGCAATCATTCACATTGATAAGTTTGCACATTTACATTTTTTAATAACAAAATTCAGACATGGATCTAATTTAACCGTTTGCATTGATTTTTTTTTTAATTAGATTTCATGTTTGTAGAACCTCTTTCTGTACCTATTTACAATTAGATGAATTCCATTTGTGTCTTGCAGGTATTGCCACTCACAGCCTACCAAGGGCCTACTCACTGCTTTCAGCTTTCCACATGTGACACCTCCCCAGCAAAACAGTCAGCACCCCAACACAGTAACAAATCTACAAGCAAACAAGGAACATACTCGAGAACTGACTATCCAAGGAACATGTTTTTGAGACTGCAATGGCATCTACTTTACAGAGAGCAAGAATAATTGTTAAGGTTAAACACCTCTGGGGAATTATTTTTCAAAAGTCCTTCTTATAAGAATCCCAATCTCTTTTCAGTTCTGAGAGCTTTTATGACAGTATGGTCAATAACTCACCATCTGCTTCCTCTGGGCAGAGCTCGCAGGGATCTCCCCATCCCTGCCCCTTTAAGGCACAGCAACACTCTTGTTTGGAGTGGTTTCGGGACTTCGGCACAGAACATTTTCCATCTTCAAACTTGGTAAAGCAGTAACTTACTCTCAGATCTGCACAGAGAAAAAAACTTGTTATGAGCAGTTAGGGTGACTTGGCACAATTTTCACTTAGAGGTGTTAATTGCAAAATTAGCTGAAAAACCCCCACCAAAACACCCAACTTCCATCTATGTCTATAAATAGGGATCATTATTGTCTGACTGTGGAAGACCTGAAGAAGGAGGGAAGCTTCCTACCTCAGTAAAGGAAAGCTATGGGGTAGAGTGTCCTGAAAGAGGGCAGAGAGTCATGGAAAAGGAAGGGTTTTTCTCTTTTGTCCAGCAGAAATGGAAGAGTTGTACTCTCCTCTTATCCTCATTCCTCTTTGTAAAAACTGAATATTGCCTCAATTTATTTATATTCTATTATTAGTAAGAATCACTTGAATCAAGACATTTTAATTAACTTGCAATGACAATATTGTGTAGTGTTAAAACGAGAGGCAATTTGCAATGGTGCTTTCCTTCCTCATTCCTCCTGGAGGTACAAACAAAGCAAACTGTCTCAGTAGCACTGTATTGTGTGCCCTGAAGCTGGGTAACCAGGATCCT
This sequence comes from Pipra filicauda, assembly GCF_003945595.2. Taxonomy (NCBI): domain Eukaryota; kingdom Metazoa; phylum Chordata; class Aves; order Passeriformes; family Pipridae; genus Pipra; species Pipra filicauda. Next base: position 1,733,115 of record NW_024104976.1, on the reverse strand, counting down.
GGAGCTGAGCTGAGATCACAGACCACAAGCATTCAGCAGGCAGAGAGCTGGCAGCTGCCTGCACTGGCAGGGGGACAGCAACAGGGCAGTTATGGAAGCAGCTGCTCATCCAGTTTTCCAGTGCAGCATCAGTGGTGGGCAATGTCCAGGTTTTACTAAAGTCCGAGGTAATGGGAAGTTTGAAACAAAACTTTGTTTGGCCTGAGATACCTGAAAAGAACCAGTCTGCTTCAGGGGATGGAGAGAAGCCCACCTGAAGTTCACACACAAGTGTGCATTTTCCTCTGACATTATATGTGAAACAGTGGTCTGTGTTAGACTAGGTTACATTCTTTTTTATGATTTTGGAGTTTTTGTGATTTTTTTCTCCTTACCTGAAGAAAATGACACCCTCACACTGAAGAAACTTCATTTATGCAAGCTACATAAGCACAGCTAAAACATCCATGCTGCTTTCTTGAAGTTGAGTGAAGTAACTGTGCCAAACTGCATGGTGGTTTGGAGACTTGGATGAATGTTTACTGCAGGTTGGTTTCATTTTTACCAAAACCACAATTTCATTTAGCCCACTGTGAAGTGAAGAACTCGCTATGGTGTCAACAAGCATCACTGTTCTGTGCCAAGCAAAACTACAGAGGTCCTTATAAAGGTCTTACTCATCAGTGGTTCCCACTGTGCACACTGTGTATAGGACATTTAATGCTGTATTTATTTAATAATTTTCAAGGCCTTTAAAGTAACTCACTCCCTAATCTGTTGTGCTTGTTCTTTATACACAAAATAAACTAACCTGTGGCTTTTCTTTACTACATGCTCAGCTTTTAGCATCTGGTCTGTCTTAGTGCCCATGTTTAGGCTCTGAACAGTGTGTGCACTAATCTGGAAGCCAAAAGACACTTCAGACTTTTCTAAGCAGATGGGTGCTTATTGTCCTCACAACATTGTTTCCAAATTTTTTCCACCCACACATTTGTGGAGAGGAATAGCACATAACAAGTGCTATGGTGAATACGGTAAGTGCTAAGGACAGCCCAGTAACCAGAAATTCTGCCCTTAGGCTCCTGCCTGTGTTCATGCTCTATTTCTGTGTCATGTTACTGTCTATACAGAGGCCAAGTATCCTCAACGTTTCTTCCAGGGGTGCAAGAAAGGACTGCAGGGCAACATAATTTCCTCACTTAACCTGGTGCATTGAACATTATCTTCGCCCCTTTTTATTGCAATGTTCTGTTTAATGACAAACAGATGTTAGGGCAAGACAGAACCTGGCCCCAGCTACAGAATTATCATGTTTTCCCTATGAAAAACACTGTTCGAGTCCAGAGTCTCCTTGCTATATTAGAAACAGCCCACTAATAAGGCTTTTCTGAAGCAGCACACAAATTTTGAAATGCCAGAAAATAGGAATGAACCTACCTTGGCATCGCCTTCCTGTGGAAGACAATACAAAGCCTTCCGGACACAGACATTTGAAACTGCCTGGAGTGTTGCTGCATGTGCCCAGGGCACAAATTTCTGGCTGTTCCACACACTCATCAATGTCTGGAAGAAAAGTAATTAAAGAGATGAGAAATAAAAATATTTACACTGGCAGCTGTACCACATGAAATGCAACCTTACATCATCACTGACATCTATCAGACTTGACAAACAAAAAGGCCAAACAAAAAGAGACAGAAAGAGGAATTAGAAATCCAGGTGTAAAATCTTCATACAGTGGGCAAACTTTAGCAATGTACCATCAGGCAAATAGCCTGGAATTACATTTTTCTTGGGTTCAGATCAGGTAATTCTGGTTCAAACAAATGTTGGTGATACTTCTTATGGGAAGTGAGGGACTTAGTAGTGGCTACAGTTTAGAACTGTACACTGCCACAAAAGACTAAACATTGCTCATGTTTAGATGCAGAGGAAATTGGTAACAACTGTGAGCAGCTAGGAAAGGGACAGAAGAGGGATTGTTCTGTACACACCTTCACATTTGTCATTCTGCAGGATATATCCAGGAGGACAGATACATCTGAAAGAGCCATCCAAGTTCTGACATGTGCCTGGTGCACATTTTCCAGGATCCAGTGCACACTCATTGACATCTGAAAGAAAAGAAAGATAATTTATTTAAGATAATTGCTGTTATCTCAAATCTCTGGCTGAGGCTGCTTTAACTTTGATTCCATCAAACTGAAAGTGGAACTTCCCAGGAGCAGGAGAGAAGTCCTCTTCTCATCCTCCTGTCATTCTTTTCCTCTGCTCCATACAATGATGACAGTGTGACAGTTCTCTCTGACCTACTGTTTTACTAAGCATATCTCCTCAAGCTTTGCTGCACGTTTTTTTACCCTAAAAGAAAGCACTCACCAATGCAAGTCCTTCCATCCAGAGCCACCTCATAGCCATCATTGCAGAGACACTGGAAGGACCCAATGGTGTTCACACACTGACCATTCCTGCAGAGCATTCCATTTCCACTTGCACACTCGTCCACATCTAAAAAAATAACATTGAAAGATATGTAAGAAACACCAGTAACAAGTGATAGGTGATATTTCAGTTTTCACTATATTGACAGAGGAACTGATAACACAGAGAATCCCCTGTGTCAAAGGCAAGTGAGGGGAAAATACCACTACTAGTCTGTGTCACGAAATTGTCAAAGCAGGAGTAGAAAACCAAATGGCCCAATATCACACACCAACATTTGAGTGGCTCTAGAAAAGTGAGGAGAGCATAACCAAAGAGGTCTTCTGAGACCGAAGAAATTGGGTTTTGTCTTTAATCATGCAGATCATGCAAGACAGAAGATGGTACTTATGGTACTTCTATTAGGAGCAGAAAGTCTTAGGAACATGTGCCTGGTCTCAGCACTCCTCACCTATGCAGTCATTGTTGTGGGAGAGGATGAACCCCAAATTGCAGCGGCAGTTGAAGGAGCCAATGGTGTTTCTGCAGGTCCCGTTGCCACAGGCATCTCTCTCACACTCATTAATATCTACAAAAGAGGAAAACAAGCAGCAAGAATTTTAATCACTGATGGGGAAAGTCTGTAGCTATTGGGCAGGAAAGAGAAATAATCCACTGTCAACAGGGTGAATAGAAGGGAAAAGATTGTTGTACCTCCCAAAAGGAAGATTTTTACATGGGTTTACACACTTGACATAAACATCTACAAAAATAATCAAGGGTGAACAATCATTTACCTTAATGTGGTTCCTATATCACCCTTCCCAAATGAAGTCTAAGCTAACTTTAATCATAAGCATTTTGAAATCTCAGCTTTCTCAGAACAGATGACTAACAGCTGTGATGGGGTTAACCACAAAATTTCCTTCTTTACGAAGATGACTCTTTCTAAGAAGGGCATTTTTCTGGCAAGAAATTTACCCTTTATCTACTCTATGAACAAGTAGTCTGTACAACATTACAATATTAATCTATTAAATTCCTTGCCTAAAGCAATAAATGAGACAAGATGCTCTAGAAAATTCTAAGAATGAAATATTTTCCTCAAAAATGAAACCATTAGCAGTTCACTGACAGGATATGCAATTTCAAAGGTTAATTCTACTTTAATGAGATATTTTTCATTCATTATCAGCTTCTTAACACCTCCAGTGGCCAGTTAGGGTGGTTTTGCACCTTTGCCTGGCAGTAAATGGCTCACAATCTCAGTTATTGTAGTGTAACTCCTTATTACAGGCTTAGTAATTATCTTAACAGAAACCTAAGTACAGCTTAATTTGATATACTTGCCTATACACATTGTTCTGTCATCATTGGTCTTGAATCCATTGTGACAAATGCAGTAGAAACTTCCAACAGTGTCAATACACTGCCCGTGGCTGCAGATATTGGGAATTTCTTGGCATTCATTCCGATCTGAAAACAAAGAGATGCACTGAAAGTTAAAGCCCCTAAACTGCAAGGCTGGTAAGATACATTAGCAGCAACCAAGAGAGTATCCAGAGCACAGTCCAATTTAAAACAGTATTTTTAGTTTATTAATGAGAAAACCATTACTAAGTAAATCTCAGAAAAGGGGTTACTTGCATGTAAATTATCTTTTCCAATATTTGTGGAGTTGAAAATTATAAAAATTACATTTACCAAACACAAATCCTTGCTGGAGGGAAAGCATATTGCCATGGTTCTGAAAAGTAAAATTAATGACACAAAATTGTAAAGGGTCTGAGTCTGAGGACTATACATTGGCTGCAGCAAAAATGAAAGATGCACATGAACCACAGTGTGTAGTCTTCTCATGAATGCAGCTACTTGCTTTTAGCTACATTTGATTGTAGCACAGATTGCTTCATTAACTAAAGGAAATCATACAGAACAGAAAGGGAGATGAATCCCCCACTTTTCCCATTAAGCTTACAGAGAGATAAAAGGCTCTGTAAATTTACCTACTCATCATGCAGAGATAAACCATGTACACCATGTACACATATACATGTGTGTTAAAGCATTCATGCAATGTGATGATCCTGTGAACTGGACAGAGCTCAAACAGCAAGAAGAGTTACAGCTATATGGAGTCAGAAACTGTTTTGTATAATTCTGCAGAGAGGGGAAAGCTCTCCTGACAGCCTGTGATTGCTGCCTTGCAATAGCAGGGCACCCGTTATATTTGTTCAACAGCTGACTGCTTCCTGCTACTCTACTTACAAATGCTTTCAGGCAGAATCCAGTAAATGAAACAAAATGTTAACAAACAAAATGTTTGCTCTCCAGCACAGATTCTCCTTGACAAATCAGAAGCATGAATCCAATGAGGTGTTTCTGCAGACCTCAAGACCAACAAGAGCTGGTTTGATTCAATTCCTTGTGTTTCGTCTGCTGCAGCTCCAAACTATGAGAACTGAGGTGCTGCCATAAGCCTGTATTACAATTGATTAGACTCTAGTGTTCAGTAATTTTCTTTTATATGCAATCTAAGCCAAGCAGATGCAGTTTCTTACCAAACCATCCCCAGGTGGTTGCAAAAGTAAGAGTCAAGTTGTTCCTAATTGCAAAGAACTTCATGTACTAAATCTTGTTTTCCTGCCTCTACTGCCTCTTCTCTGCTCTCTACTTGGCACAGGACAATCCTGATAGCTCCCATCCCCAGGATTTCTGTACAGCACATGGGGCCATGAGTAACTCTGGATGGGTGTTCATTGATGACCAAGCTCTCCCAACGTTGTTAATGATACCACTGCTAATTAGAGTCTAAAACAGGTACTCGGGGACCCAACGCTGGATAACATCTTAGGAACTCCTAATCTTCACAGGTCAGGGGAGCAAAGAGAAAAGAAAAACTGTGACTGGTGCTCTGTGGGCAAATGAATCATTAGTTAAAGTCCAAGGGAAAAGTCACTTCTTTTGGATTTAACAGAGAACATTGTACATTCTTAAAAAATTGGAAGGCAGAAATGTCCTAAGTGACAAAAATTAATTTATATGAGAAATTATTTATTTTACCACAATAGATAGCATGAGAAGAATGCTATTTGGAAGGTAAGATAAATGCACTCATAGTACTAGTGGCTGTGATACATCAGGTCTGACTCAATAGCACATAAACATTTTCCATCCAGTAGCAGAACTGATCCAGTATTGCAAGGTGCTTAGCACTCTCTGCTCCCAGCAGAGTGGTTGGGAATTTCCTTCCTTTGCTGGATCACATACATTATCAGCCACTTCTATTTCAACTCTAATTGTGTAACTTTATTTTGATCAAATATAAAATAAGAGCAAAATACAGGGAAGTATTACTGTTTGTGCCAATTCATCTTTAGCATTGTAACCCATATCAGAACCTCCCCTGGCTCTTCCTGTACTGCTGTAACGAACCCATAACAACAACAATTGCATTAGGAACATATTGAATATTTACATGTGCCACTGCATAGCTTAACAAAGCAAAGCTTTAGTTCTCATAGTAGAGTTCTGATTTCCCCTACACCCTTTTCCCTCAAGAGTCACATGAAACAATGAAAAACTGCACTGCAGGGAAAAGTGCACTTCCTAAAACGCAAGTACTCAGAAGCAAAAACTGAAGGAAAAGGTTACCAGTTTTTGTTGTAATTCTTATTTTGTTCAGAAATGTATATAGCATATAATATTTACAGCAGCTTGGCTCACAGCAGTGTTTAAAATCTTCAGGTAAGCAAGATAACATGAATGCCTCACTGGACTATGATATTATAAGAAAAAGCAAATAGATTAGAAAACTGCAGTCCCATTCAGTGAGTAAAAATAATGTGTGACCTGTTTAAATCCATATCAAAGTTGGGGAGTTTAACAATAAGCTGTTTAAGTTATTGCATTCAGGCCAGCAGATAAGTCTACCTTATCAGTAGAGACCCCAGCAAGCAGTGAGTTATTTGTAAAAATACAAGTGGAAAATAAATTGCTAAAACACATATAGCAAATTATAATGAAAATCAGAAAATAGCCAAAAGATAGTGCATCAATTGGTCTTCCCTCCCTAAACATAACATGGGCTAAAGAAAAATGCTTGCGGTTGGTGGGATAAAGTGAAAGACAAACATCTACTTAGGTTTTTAACTCCCATTTATGCATCTGGGGGATGTGCCCAGAATTACCAGAATGGTTACAGGATGCCCCAAAAGGCTTTAAGAGAAGGGTTCTTGGAGCTCTAATCACCTCCTGGTATAGCATCTTTCTGAGAAGGGGATACGCTTTTTTTAGACTTTTCAAACCTACTCATTTTGCAGACCCTCACCCGACCGAGCCAGTGGAACTCACCAGTGCAGCGACCCGTTGAGGTGAACCTGTAGCCAGGTTTGCAGTCACAGCGGTAGCTGCCAGCTGTGTTGACACACTCTGCATTTTGCTGACAAACTGGTCCATTCTGGCATTCATCAATATCTGTCAGTGCAAAAACGGAATTTCATATTTACGGTAGCTGGCGCTAGAAAGACGCCAAAACCTCTATTTTCTTAGTGTAAAGAATATTACTGTACCCAAATACAGGAATTCCTTTCTAATTCTGAAAAAAATAAATATATAGATGAAAGTTGATATTTATGGCACATTTAGGTATCTCCCTGAAATTATCCCAAATTATCATTTGTAAAAATTCATTCCTATTTTGAGAATTTATGTAATAGCTTTCTGTGGTGTTGGAGGGCCCATGAAAGGCTTGTTGCAACACGTCACATGGGTGAATTTCAGTCTTAAGACTGAGATCAGAATAAGTAAGCTGCTGTGTATGCACAGTCTCCACTGGAGACTGTGGGGATCTCCCTTGAGCATAACAGAGCATCAAGATCCCTGCTGGATATTAGAAGCTTTCAACATAAACAGCAGCACAAAATTTTAGGCAAAAACATTTTGATGGATTTTCCTTACTTAAGGTGCTGCAAAAAGAGAAGTTTATCTCCCCAGAAGTGTATCTGGATTTTAATTAGAAGCAGCACACAGAAGATGCTTTCACTCAAAGCTATCGATGCCTTGCTTGCAGCACTTGTGTTGCCAGGAGTCACAACCCACACCAGAGAATGACAGCAATTCCTGCTGCTATTTTCAGTTTCTCCACCAAACTGACTAATACAATGTTAGGAAATGTTTAAACTGGAAAAAAATTATCATGTGTTTATATTTTTTAAAAAAAATCTTTGTTGCACTAGAAAAAAATATTTTGGAATTAAAAAAATTATGCTCATGATCTGACTCAAGACTACTATTTTTTTCTTGGCTTTACTGTCAAACGTGAAAAACAATGTTTCTTCCCATGACTGCTGACTCATGTGCCTTCAAGGCCTTAGATGTCTGATGGAAAATCTGGTATTTTCTATGCAATAGAATTCAAAATGCCTGAATTAACACAAACTTATTACACTGATAATGGTATTTTCCCCTCATTATGGATGACTTGCAAGTGTCTCAGATGTGGGGGTGTGTGAATTGCCAGCTGGTGAAACACCATTTCTCTGCAGGAGAACAGCACTTTACCTTCGCAGACCAGCAGCTTGTCATTGTAGAAGAATCCCACGGGACACTCGCACCGGAAACTGCCAACCATGTTTATGCAGATCCCATTTTCACACACTCCAGGAATCTCTCTGCATTCATCAATATCTGCAAGAATAATTGGTTTTAAATACTTGTAAAGAGCACTTCATGGAATCTTCTGCTACAGAATATGTCCTTAGGCATTTATCCTTAAGATAATTATTAAATGTATGATAAGAGCATCAGAATTTTCCCAATTGCAAGACAGTGAGTCATTCCAAACTGTGGAAATGTAGGTATTTTCTGCTTCTTCAGGTTCTGACTCTTCACTATACTAAAGGTATATCCTGCCACATAGGAATGCAGAGGGTATCATATGTCCTTCCTCATGTCTCCCACCCACAGTCCTGATGAACCTCCTCATCTTCCCGAGTGTTGCAGTGGAGTTATTGGGAAGAGCCAAACAGGGAGAATGTAACTGTCTTTGGTTTAATACAGGAGAGCAAGACTGAATGCAAACACTTGTCAGAACTAGTTTTGCACTGTTTTACCCTTGTTAATCTGAAAAGACTTCCATGGGTTTATGTAACAATTTGAAAGTGCCAATGCCAGGTAACATCTGAAGTGCTGCCAACACGTTATTAATTAGATTGATTAACCCAGGCAGCTGGGGCTTGCCAATGCTCTGTATACACCCAGGTTAAGTAACTGATTTTGGCAGAAAAAAAACCCAGCTGCTATTGCAATTATATGTCTTGCCTATTGAGCCCTTACACATCTTAATATTCTGACAAGATGACAGAGTTCAGAGACTCCTCCAAAGCCTCTGTCTTTAGTAAACATTGCCACATGCACTGAGCTACACAGACACAGAATACGGGGGGAAATTACCAGCTAACAGGAGTTTCCAACAGATAATGTTGTTGTGTTTTGGTTTGTTTTTTTTTTTAATGTTGCTGCTGGATCCAACCCCTCATTTCCTACATTAGATCCTGTAATTCTGAGCCCTCTGATATAATGGATGAGTACAAATAGAACTACTTCTGTCTCTGAAACAACCACCTGGAGCAACTATCTAGAACTTTAACCCAAAGAGAAGAGCAACATCATGTAAGGATTGTAAGCAAATATTACAGGGTACACAGAGCACTGTGGCACAGTTGTGGCAGGGCAGACAGAGCAGACTGCAAACCTCCTGCACACATGGCAGCACTGCAGATGCAGCTTTTACCTGTGAATGTCAGCACCATCCAAGGGCTCCCTGCTGATGCTGATGAATGGCCTAATTAGCTTGAGCAGACTCAGCAAAAAATTGGGATAATGTTAATACCTAGGAGTGGATATTTTGCTTCCAAGAAATGACCTCGTAAATAATAAATACTGTACATTTTAGAAACTTCTTTAAAAATTACATTCCCCATTTTACCAGAAATATTTCCATCTAACTAGCTGAACCCTGCATTGCAGCAACAGCTTAATGCTAAAAGCATCTGATTACTGCCTATATGCTGCCTCTGTTTGTTACAGGGCGCATTATCTGCTTCTTATTTGCATTTTAGTGTGAATAAAAACAAAAGGGAGTCCCATTAGGGATTTACTCAATTCCTTGTCTTAGAATTCCTCATTCTCTCCCTCTTTTTGTTTTGCAATTTGTTACTTGCGATTCAAATGTAACACACAATAACATATGTGAGAAATATTCCAGCCGAGCAGAAAAAAGGATTTTTGTGTCAAACCAATACACAGGGGGACTGGTGTGAAATGTCAGATTAAATCTTGCTTTAGTTTGAAGGAAAGACTCCCAATTCCTCTCAGACCAAATGCTGGTTGGCCTTACTCCCAGACCTCTTATTCTCGGTATCTGTGCCCTGCTCAGGCCTGGTTACGGTTTCTTTGGAGCTGTCTGTTGCCTTGATTAGAAACAGCAACTATCCCTGCTGCCAGCGAGGAGTAGCCAGGCAGAAAGTTTGCAGGCTCGGACTTAACAGAGGCTTGAACTCCATTACACTGTTTAGTTGTCATTCCTCCCTTGAAAAAAATAACTGGGAAAACAAACCTCCCCTCTTTCCTGGGCAGAGGTAGCATGGAATTTCGTTCAAAACATAAGTTACAACTCACCAACTGGTAATCCTGTATAAATATCAATGAAGAAGCCAGGCCTTTGACTTCCACAGAGTGTGGAGAATTCATCTGCAACAGGAACACAAAGCAGTGATTAAAGCATTTGGAATTAATCAACAGTCAAAAATTCATTATATTCTTTGCCCAAGAAAATTCTACTCTTTCAGCACCTGCAGGGCACAAAGAGGTAGGTAGCCCCTTTCCCAAACTCACCATGTTAGGTGCTTAGTTTGCATTTGGGTTCTCATTCAAAGGCCATTGAAATTAGCAAATAAAAAATGTAGAGGGATTCGGATCAAATGCTGGGTTTTCATTGTGTATTCCTATCTCTGTGCCTTACAGTGTTTGCACACAAGTCCAGATCTGACTTTTAAAAACCTGAACTATAAGTTGGAAGTTAATCAAACAAGTGTCTAGGAAGTTGCTCTTGAAGCAAACCACCTCAAACCACAGTCAACTCTGCAGCCTTATCCAGTGTGGAGGAGTCCTGAATGCCCTTACAGTTAGCACAGAAACTCCCACATCTTACACTTAGCTGCTTAATACAGATCATTCTCAGAGGAGACCAAGCTATCTCTGTAAACTCATGGCTACCACAAAGGCCCCTTGTGGCAATCAGCAGTCGAGGCACAGTACAGCATTTGCTGGAGCAATACCAATAAAATCTTGTTCAGTGGCTCAACACTGGATCATCAATTGCAGAGACAGATTAACCAATACAGAGCATGAACTCTCCAATACAGTGAAACTGGCACAAAGGTGGCACAGCCCAGCAGCACAAACACAAACCACTCCACATTGTGACTAGGGCTGATCACCCCCAGGCAAAAAATTAACTAATCCCTTCACTTTAGACACACAAGAGCAGAAAAAGACATAGCATCGCTAACAACATCACACTCACTAATTGTAACTATGATGTTACCAAGGCTTTCAAATAGCTCTGCAATACAAAAATGTACCTGTGCTCGGGATAGGACACTGTTCACAAGGCTTATTCCATGCACGTCCAATGTTGTAGGAACAGCAGCACATTTTCTTGGTCATATTGAAGAGCAGCTCACCATCACAGGTTTGATTGTCAGGATAGTAATTTCTGTAACACAGACTTCTTCTCATATCTGTGAAAATGAAGAAGACCCCAGGCAAATGAAGTAGGCAGCTCTTAGGAAGATGATCTACCTGGCCCAAAGCAGTAAGATAAAGCTTTAAAGAACCCCCAACACATACCCATACAGTTGTTTCCTCCATTGACTTGCATGTAATCAGGAGGACAGATGCAGGTGTAATTCCCAACAGTATTGTAACATGTTCCAGGTCCACAAATGCCAGGTGTATCACACTCATTCACATCTAGGAGAGAACACAAAGGTAGTGAGTGAGTGGCCACAGAAGCTTTGTTGTTGTGCTTCTGAGAATGAAAATGTGTCAGTAATACTTGGTCAAGATGGAATTTTCACTCTCTCAGTGCAAGACTTGAACTTTTTCCAGTTTTCCCACCCTTAAGCTTTACACTGCTTAGTCTGGTTATGCTCCTTTTCAAGGACAGATTAATTCTCTGCACATTGATCTGTCATCATTTTCAAAGAATAAAACAGAAGACTAGTTAAGTGAAGGCTACATACCATCACACACTCGAGTCTCTTCATTCAAATAGTACCCTGATGGACACTGACACTGGAAGCTACCAAATGTATTAATACATTTTCCTCCTTGGCAAAGTCCAGGCAGCTCTTGACATTCATCAATATCTGTCCAAACAAATCCATAAACATTTCATTAATGCTTTTCCATGAAAAACAACCCTCACTAAAGAGTTTCATAATTTTAGACATGTAAATATAGGAAAATGTAAACATTACCTTCTAATATAACTGTAATAGGGTTTGGTCGGAATCCTTCCCCTCCAGGGCAAAGAACCTTATATTCAGCTGAAACCAAAATAGACTTATGAGCATACAATGGCAGAAACATTTTCAGCACAACTATTTTTGAAAATGGATCCTATTATTACAGATTGTTTAAATGTAAAGTTACAAAGTAATCAGACATAGACATTATTAGGTTTTACTCTGTAACATCAACTGCTATTCTATTTCATAATGTAGGTTTTTGTGTAACACTAAACTTGCTCAGAAGTGATAATAATATTCTGACTAAGTAATCTTTTTGAAAGACTAGTAAAGTTTTTGGTTAACTCCTGTCCCCTGCATGTACACAATAAATGATTACACCAGTATTTGGGTTACCTGGCTAAATTAGAAAAAAATCCAGCTAAGACACTGCTGTGTTCAACCCAGGAAATGCAGACTTACTTGTGTTCACAGCTGGGCAATGCTCACAGGGAACTCCCCAAGCCTTGCCCAGGGAGCAGCAACAGGAGGCCTTGGAAACACCCACTCCAATCTCGTTGCTGCAGAAGGTGCCACCGTTATCTCCACGAGTTTTAATGTCCAGGTAACAGTTGCCAGATCGGGTATCTATTCACAATGTGCATAATGACAAACACATTTCATGAGAGCAAAACACAACACATCATCTTAGGATGAGGGGTACCTACAGATGGCTCTCAGTTCTTGCAGGACAGCCAAAGCAAGTAAGTTGTGTTGCCCAGGGAGGCCCAGCATTTCCCACTTACATAGGTTCATGGTGCCCCATTCCTTGGCTTTGTTGGACTTCTCACAAAGTAGGGAATTTACTTATCATGACTAAGGGTAATTCTGCCAGGTCTTTTCTCATTTTCATTCACATTTTACCCCACATTTGTACATCCTTCCCGTTCCAGAAACTCATTGCTTTCTCCTCTCCTTGAGGTTAACAAGCATGAAAGCATCTACTAAGTGTCAGGAATTTCAAATACATTTGAATTTGAGAAGCATCCCTACACTCTCTTAAACAAACAAAACCAAAAAAATATGAGAGCATTACTAAGCAGTTGGAGCCTAATACAAGAGTATTTCCGTTGGTCATGAAGCTGCGCCCAGCCAAGCTGCACTCAATGCTCCAAGAGCATGGGTGGCTTTATGCCACAACTTCATTTGCCTGCCATCTTGGGGCCAGCTGGATGAGGGCTTAAGTTTGTTGAAATTTAAAATTGTCTACGCCTGTTGTAAATTGTGGACAGCTCTAACAGGCCCCAAAGGGTTGGTTCTGGCAGCTGGGCACTGCTGGCATTGCTGCATCAACTCTGGACATGCTCCTGCTGCCCTACTACAGCTTCCAAGCCAGGGGCAGTGGGATGGGAATTGAGGCCCTTTTCCATGACCTGGGATTATTCTTATGCAGCTGGGCTTGCAGTCCCTCTGTGGAACTTCCCCTGTAAATAACATAACAAGTGGTCCCTTACCAACACATCCAACTCGGGTGGGATTCAGCTCAAAATCAGGAGGGCACTCACAGGTGTAGCTACCAGCAGTATTGATACATGTGCCACTAATGCAGGTCGTAGGATCTGCACATTCATTAACATCTGCAAGAAAATACAGCATGTGGTAAGCAAATATTCAAGAACAGTGCAAGTCATGGATATATCAGGTACCATATGCTGACCATCACAATCCATTAGTTATGAGATACTGATCTCCAGAAAGCTCTAAAAAATAAAGGCACCTTTTAGAAGAACAGTAGTCTGAGATGCATCCATCATTTTATAGGGGGGGGGGGGAAAGTATTTTTCCTGAAAAATCAATCTATGAACTTACGTTTTCACATTTGCTTCATGAATTCACATAAAGTACTAAAAAAATACTTAACAGAAAAATACAAGACAAGGTCAGAGCTGACCACTCAGTACTGTGAAGTGCTGTACAAGGCACAACACATCTCTGCCAGAGGGGTTCTCTCTGATCTGTTTTCCCTTTCTTAGGGGGATATCAGAGGTTGACAAAGATCAGGAAAGAGAAGCGTGTTATACAGTAGGCAACTCCGTACTTTCCTATATCCAGTTTGATCTGTATAGCTTTCTAAAAGAACTTCCTAAGGAGCTGACCGTGACACTAACAGAAAATTAAAAAGCACGTTGTTCCAAACTTTTACCTGTGCAGTTTCCACCACTTCTGTCCAACTCATAGCCCACTTCACACTCGCAGCGGAAAAGTCCCGGAAGGTTATGACAAGTACCGTAGACACAGATGTTAGGAAGTGAGCACTCATCAATATCTGATAAAGGAACAGGAGGGGAAAAATATGAGGTTTCCTTATCTTCTTAAGACATAGACAGAGAACTGTAAAAAGGTTCAGCAACATGGATCTGGAAGCCAACAGCTTCTGCACACAGTATAAGACAAGAAAAAGTAACATGCTGGAGACTAAGGAACCTACTCCATAACCTTTTCTGGGGGAAAAAGGTTCCTTCCAGTATCTCTGGAAGCCATGCCAGAAACAATCCTAGCTTATTAGTGGGCTAATCTGAAAAGTAGCAATATTAAACATAGAAGAAGATATGCTCTAAAAAAATGAAGTTTATTCTAAGTCAGCAATCATCTGCAGAAAGCTGGACACCAGCAAGGGAAAAGCTTGTGTCCAAAGGTGAATTTCATGTTCATCCTCAGGTTTCTATATTTGACAGATCTGAAGTTTGGCAAGCAGAGCTCACTTTTGTGCTTTTTGTCCAAATCATATGAGTCTGATTCAGTATTTACTGAATGCCACATGCACTGCACAAAGAATGACCAATTTGATACAACAAAAAAGTGTGTATTTACAAAGGACCTTAAAATACTGCATTTAGCATACACATCTGAAACATCAAGGCAAGTCTGTTTTAGCAACAGGAGCTGGGCTCTACGTAAGCTATTTAAACTTAGCTAAAAGGTCTGAAAGTAAATTGTTTCATGAAACGTTATGAAACCTAATATTGGTTTAGTTTAAAGAAAAATTCACTGTCGTAAATTATTTCACTTGGTCGATTGCTAAAAAAATACACAGAACACTTTTCAAGGGGGGAAAATTCTATTTATAGTGATGTACTTATGAACTCCAAATACCAGTTACTAAGAGTTATTACTATATCAGATGATATGGCTGAGTTTTCTTGACTGACTTAACTGATTAGTGCTATATCAAATGAGGATTTCAAAAGCTGAAATCAAATATATGACCTTAATCATGTTGGCAACATGTTTATTATTTGATTGTTTTGAATCTTCATATATGCAAAGCTCTTATGAATGAGTTGTAAACAGTTAACTGACAGCTCACCCTCAAAACTGAACAGTCATGGGAATTTATTTTTTTGTTGTGGTCATATAAACTTTTTGCAAGGCTTCACACTCTGATTTTGCGCCTCACAGAAGCCCTCAAAGCATGTTCACTGTATTGGCTACCAAATCACTGTTTTTCAGTTTCATACATACCAATGCAAAGTGACAACTTTTTCTGTTAAATTGTTATGAATAAGATGAGGAACTGGACATAAATGGTCAATGAAAAGGCAGGTACAACAGGTAGATGACCACTTAGAGATCCATAATAAATGTATAAACTGCAAAAAAGCAACTACTACTGACAATTTTGATGCCGTTCTCACCTCAATCACAATTGCGACCAATTATAAAATTTTTGAAACATAAAATACTATTAAGGCAGAATTTGTTGAGCATTGTTTAAAGCTTACAGAGAATTACCTTCACATGCTTTCCCATCTACACTTGGCAAAAATCCCATATCACATTCACAGCGATACCCTCCAGGGGCATTGAGGCACTGCCCATTTTCACAGAGATTCAAGTTTTCTGAGCATTCATCAAGGTCTGTAAAAGGAAGAGAAATAGCAAGTTTACAGTAATATGGTTTTCTCACCAACATATGTGAGCTGAAGCTGCAGTGTTCCAAACATTTCAACTATTCTATTACCTCTGAACACTTGCAGAGGAAACTGCAATCTAGTTATGAGCAGAGGTTACTACATGTAACAGCTCAGTGTATTTCCAACATGCTGAAAATACATCTTCTAATCAAAAGGAAAATCAGAGAGAGGCACAGACTCCTTAAGTAGCTACAGTTAATAACAATTGGAGGCAGTACACAGGGTCAAATTTAGACTCAGAATGAGCACGTGAAATTTATTATAGTTATTGTTTCTATTACAGTAGAGCCTAGAGGCAGTAATTGAAAAAAAAAAAAGAGGTTTACTGTGCAATGAGCAAACATATGGTAATAGGCAGTTCTCCATGTCAAACATACAAAACACTGACAGAAAGTGGCATGAAAGGAACTTGATCAAAATTAAACTGCAGGTTAACAGCTGATGAGAAAAACAGCCTTGATATTGGACCACACTCCCCTTCAGACAGCTCGTGGCCCTTACTCTTTAGCTGAAATGTTACACATCACAAAAACACCTGCTTATTGCAGCAGAGCCTGGCTGGCACTGTGAGCTTTGGAAAGTCCATGGCTGGCAAATCAAAAGTAGTACCTACAGGGTGAATGCTGCACCCTCTGGCAGAGGGCCTACAGAACACTTGCGTGCTGTAGTTGGAGTCCCAGCCACCTTTTGAATCCAGGAACAATAAAGAACCCAAATTTTAAAAAAAAATTCAAGTTCTACTGAAGGCAGAAACTCGGTAAGCACTCAGCTGAAGGATGTAGTTTATGGACTCCTGGAAATCATCACGCGGGAAATGAACAAAGAGCACCGGGTTAGGAAGGCCACTGAGGAAGCTGAGTCAGATTCAACATTAAATTATATGGAGAGAACTAAACAGAATCCCAGGGTTCACTTATAATTTGGACTGATCTAATTCAGCCTTAAACCTGATGAACCAGATTCTCAGGTGCCATAAAAACCTGCTGTAGTTGATAGAGTGCTGCTGATTTGCACCAGCTGAAAACCTGGCCCAGCAGCTGCCCGCTGCATGGCTCTGCTCCAAACAGCGTCACCCTGCACAGAGCAACACTGACAGCCCGAGTGCAATAGCTCCTCATGACTAAGCATACATGAGCTAATCTGCTCTTCAAAGCAGAAGACTGAAGTGTGGGTGGGAAACATCTCTCTAGCAAAGACTAATAATTACATTTACAGTTTATAAAATGAGGTTTCTGAAGCAGCTACTTTGCTCATTCTACATGCCAGCACTGCATCCTTGACACCATCTCTCAGGATGATGCAGTAAAGAAGACAGACAGCACACACTCACTTCTGGAAAGAACAGATATTTTTAGGCAATTTTATGAAGCAATTTTAATGCATGTGCCCTATTATTGAAGTATTAAGGTGAGGGGCCAATGGACTGGTTTACTAACTAGCCAAATTATATGATCAAGCATTGTTTTAATAATTTTGCCACTCACGCCAACTAACAAGGAAAGCTCAATGAAAAATTGCATTTTATCAAGTGAAAAAAAGTGATTGATTTAGACTAGGTTTACTATACAGTATTGCTTTCAAGTTATGGCAACCTAGGTGAAGGAGAAGACAGTGGACGATGACATATTAGCGCATAATTCCAAATGTTTAAAAGCTATTTTTGTGTATTGGATCACAGACTAACTTAGGCTGCAAGGGACCACTGGAGGTCATCTGATGCTTTCCTAGGAAAGCTCACCTGTACAAGTGAAGCCATCCCCAGTATAACCTTCTTTACAGAGGCAGCGGTAAGAGCCCATTGTATTCTTGCAGTCAGCATGTGGGCTGCACATGTGGGTTCCATTGGAGCACTCATCCAGATCTTTAAAATAATAAAAAAAAGGAAAAAAAAGAAAAGAAAAAAACAACATTAGTTAAAAAAACATACCATGAATAGAAATTTTAAATAGCGTATGGCACACAGAAGCTCTACTTTAAATCATCTTCCATAATAAAACCCATAAATATGTGAGGTCATCTGACTGAAGAAGAGGGGAACAGTTTATTTGTAGCACGTCAAAAAGTCTGACAAGGTAACTGTGAATGAGGAAGCTGCAGGGCACTCAATACTAAGACCTGTACCTTGTTTTTACAGGGAGCACCAGGAGACTTCTCACTGCCTGCCATCAGTTGCCCTCAAGCACACAGTGTCTCTCTCCATGGTCACAGAATCACAGAATTTGCTGTGTTCTCACCATTTCACAAGCCAAATATGAGATAATGCTGATTTCACAGTTACCATGGCAGAGAATTTGTCTTCTAATAGATCATGTCAGATCGACCTAACAAGTTTGATAATCACTTTTCTTCACAATTTATAGATGTGGTATGGGTTTTTTTCAGAATTGCTAGAACCCCACTGTGGCCCAGCCTTATAAATAAATACAAATGCATATGACCCTCACCTGTGCACTTGATACCATTTCCAATCCAGCCAGGGCTGCAGCTACATTTGAAACTTCCTGCTGTGTTTGTACATATGGCGTGTCTGTCACAGTTATGGGCTCCAATTTCACACTCATTGATATCTGGAAAAACACAGAGATGTTTGAGAGGCTCATGGATCACACTTTCTCATATCCAGATAACTGACACTGGAATTTCTCAAGAAAGTCAAAGTGAACATGAAAGCAAGCCTGTATTTCATTACAACATGACTTTTAGAAATGAAGCAGAAGAGAAATAAAATCACAAGAAAGAAAAGTAAAGAAGCATGTGGCATATTTCAGACATGCTGCCCCACTACCTATTCTTCTCATAGGCATGTAAAGCAGTACTTCTGCAATTCACTTCAAAGCCTGGTAACTGCTACACTCGAGGAGGAAAACAGTAACTCAGAAGACAGTTTTTTCAATCTGTCCATCCTGAAGCCTGCAGAGAGGGACTACATTGGTGGCTCTACATTGCATGGTTTGCTAAAAAGTCTCAGAGGCAACTCTAATGCCCAGTGTCTCCTGGAATGCAGCACTCCCAGAAGTACCCATTGTATCTGCATGGATGCTGATGAACACCAGCTAGGCACCACTCACAAACTCCTCCTAGGATAAGCCCAGGAACCTCATGAAGCTTTGCCAGACTCTGTGTGGAAGGTGGAGGATGGGCTGTGTTTACTAGGAACTCAGGAAACCTCAGAAAACAGTGGAAAAAAGTCAGCATCCTTGAAGACACCAAGTCATCCAGTCTTCAACACACACGTTCATGCCAGCACGTTCTATTTCAGTACTTGCTATTTTCACCTTATTTTCATTCTTGGTCATTCTCTGGCAATATCACGATGTATAGACTGCAAAACCCAAACTGAACTCCATTCTTCCTTCTCACAAAACATTATTAATGTCCCACGTAGGTACTTGGAGAATGTATAAACTCAAAGGCAAAGTTTTCAGAAATTATTACTGGTAACTACAACAAAACTGGCAGGAATTTTCTTCCACATGTGAACTATGGATTTTATGGTGTTTTCTGTAACTGAGCTCTCTCTAATTGTGCTTTACTTCCACGCAGGATGTAAATTATCTAGAGTTCATATTAAACCACTTAAAATTTATATCAATATTTTAGCCCTCCCAGGTGCCTTTGATGTTGCAGTAAGCCAAATCATCTCATTCTGTACGATGAGCTCATGGAAAGGGAAAACAAGCTCACAAACACTGCATGATTCCACAGACAAACCCCCAGCTCTGACTCCTCTTAAGAAGATGATTAAGAAAGGCATCAGCCATCAAACATGTAACAACCTTTGGGGTTCTCAGCCCCAAAATCCGAGATTTTAGTCTCCCTATCATCTTGCCTAATAAAAATTAGCTCTTTAAAGAGGGCATGATTGTGGAACTATTGGAAAAACTGTCCAGGTATGATTTTAATCATTTCCTTTGTAACTCTTTCTTAGGTTTTTCTGCCCACACTTGTCTAGACAAAAGGCTGTGTCCTTTCTCTATGCTCTGTACACATATTTTGCCTTTTCACAAAGGCAACACATGACTTCGAGAAGCAGACAATATCCGTCCATCATCCTAAAATTAAATACCCAGAAGGCCAGATAATACCCAAACCCACTGTTGGTTTGGAGTTTTTTTTGTTTGGTGGGTTTTGGGTTTGCTTGGGGTTTTTTGTTGTTGGGATTCTGGGCCTTTTTTTAGTGGTTGGTTTATTTGTTTGTTTTTTGCTATTGGTTGGTTAGCTTTTGTTTTTTTGGAGTTTGTTTAAAGTCTGCATAAGTGGAATTTCATCTAATCTTACTTTTCTGAGTCTCTTTCTAAGTGAGGCATTGCTTTGAACCAAAACTCCAGACATGAACGTTCCCATAATCTGAATGCTGATGTCTAGATAGAGATCTAAATGTGGCAGCTGGAATCTACCATTAATGAATGTTGACTGCACCAACAAGCCTGAAAACATGCAAATGGATACTTACTTTCTTAAACCTTAAAAAAAGGGTCAGAGCAGATTTGCCTTTCATATGTAACCTCAAAAAAAGGGTCAGAGTAGATTTGCCTTTAGCATGTGCAGAAACTCATATGAAGATAACATCACACTAAACAGGAAACTAGTGTCTGTCAAAAATCTTAAGGGTGGTCAGAAAAAAACCCAACCCATATTGGCTTGGTCTGAAGGGAAAGAGGAGAAGGAATTTAGAGAGGTCAGCTACAGTATACACTGACACAAGAAAGCTGAGGCAAACACTCTATAGTTTAACCTTTACATGATTTTAAACCCCAAACTGTTAAACCACTGCTAACATTAAGCCTGCACTGCATTTGATTATTTGATGCTTTGAAACATACAATCACAAGTTTCCTTATACCCTGCAGAGCACAACAAAACACCACAAAAAATTATCATCAGTAGAGAGGTTTCTGCCAAGAATTTTTTTAAACCACCAGCAAACACAAACAGAAACTTGCATGCAACAGCTACACCGCAATGAAGTCATGCTCAGACTCAAATTTAAGACAAACTAAGCCAAGTTTTCCACTCTCTGTAAAGTGACTGTGAACTTCATCCCACCCTGCACTGACCAGCTGACACTTTGCACCAGAGAGCCCCCATTAACTCCTCCCAGTGGGACAGCAGCACCATGACACTGGTGCCCTCACAGTGGACACTCGTTCCCCCATCAGCTGTTTGACACACACTAAAAAGCTTGGAATCTTTTGTGGGATGAAAGTTGCAAGTACATATCTATATCCAAGTATTTATAATGGGATCAACTTTCTCAGAGATCAGCCACTGAAATGCCATTCCACTTGCTTTGAATAAAATCCTGAAATCCTTCTCAGCTTTTTTCCAGGAAAAGTTTTCAATAGATTTCAATGTGTTTTGTCTGGGTAAAGATCAAATGTGGAATGCAAAATGTATTTTCTAATACGATCTACCTTTATTGGGACATTGTAGGGCTTATTTCCATGATGCATGGAAAGGTTTTCAGATACTTAAATGAAAGCTGATTGAGGCATATAAAATACCATCACTGGCTTCATCCCAGATTTTACTTCTTTTCAAAGCTACCTGCATTTAACTCAGATGTTGTTTTGCTATAATCCCTATTCTCTCCTTTCATTGCACAGCTGAGTTGTAAGCCTACATTTATTGCATTGCAATTATTTCCAAGGCAAAAGAGATCTCAGACCAAACACAGTACTGTGTAAACAGGGCAGTGAAATCAATGGAATTTATGCCTGGTTATAGTGGAGCTTAATATGGATTTATGCTGCCATAAGTACTGAATTATGGCTTCATAGAATGAAACAGAAAGGAGAACTTGAGCTCTACTGGGGAAAAATTAACTCAATATAAATATCTTTAATAAGAGCATGAGTCCAGCCTGTTCTGTCTGCATGGCAGCACAAACAGTACTACACTCTTCAAATACTCCAACTATTTTCATTTGATTGTTTGAAGACAAAGGCGTTACTCGGTCTGAGTAAAGGTATCATGACCCAAAGAGCACCCAGGAGGACACTACTCAAGTCAGGGTTTCACACAATGATGGCCTATTCCCACTGACTTCATGGGGATTTTCACTGAAGAGTAAAGGATTTAGTCACTGATTTATATCAACCTTCTCCTTCTGCCTCCAGTATGAGTCCGTGACAAGCCAAGGAAAATAAAGACATTCCAATCCAAGACTGACGCTGCATCCTCAGCCAGTCCCACTGTGCCCCAGTCCTGCTGCACACATGTTCTCAGCTTTGCAATTGCACAACTCCCATTAATACTAAGGGAGTTGTCTGCCTACAACAGATGAGAATACGCATGATAAATAATATGCAGGTCTGACATCATAACAATCCCAAGCACTCTGGGGAAAAAAACCTGTCAGTCACCCTACTCTGTTGGCTCCTTCAGTTCTCTTCTTTGGACAAATATTTTTTTCTCTCAAGTCTTTGGCAATTAATGAAGCACCTCTCCCATCAACCACGGTGGCACAAATTTTCAGGGCTGTTGATATGCAGCAAAAATACACGTCAAATATACCTGCCATGTTGGCACTACGCTTGCAAATGTGGCAAGCAAAGTTAAAAGAAATCAACAGCCAGTATCTGCACAGCACATCCCTTCACAGTCTGAAGTGGATCATTAAAGTTAGCCAGACAGAAGTACGAGGATAAGTCACTGCATTCTCACCTACATCCTAGAAACATCCAAGTAATTTCTTTGCATTTGAACAGAGGAGAGTGAACATCAACTAAAGAAAATGTTCATAGCTGGGTGGTTCATAGCTAGGTACTCTGTGTACCATTTTCTGTTAGGTTTCATGGGGCTTCAAGGGTCTATAAGGATCCTTAGCAAAATGTGAATTTAATTCAGACTCCGCCTATAAATCAGTACTGTTTGTCAGGAATTATGCAAATCCCTTAAGTAGTTTCTGACTTTTACATTTTTTGGCAGTCTCTGCATATCTGTGCATTTTATCACCCTGACGTTTCACTGGTATTTCGAGCCTGGCTCCAATTCCCAAAGGGCCAGTCGTCTGGTGGAAGTCACAAGGCATTTCCTCCTCCTGGGTTCCTGCCCATGTAATCAGGTAGGAAAAGGGAAGGTTTTTCAGAGGGAAAAGACTGTGAATTTCAACTTGGTGCTCATACAAGTACAAAAATATATGGAAAAATTCCCCTATTCTGATCTTTCTACACGTAAAATTGTTTTCTCTTTTGGAACCACTCTTGGATTTTATTCAGCATACTGTACAATAAGCACCTCTTGGAGTTTCACATGGGGAGGTTCAGCCCTTGCCTGCTGTCCATCCTTACATCATCAGCATGCTGGGGTGCAGCGTGTTGTTGCTGGACAGACGCCTACTCCCAATGTGCTCCTTCTGTAATACCCCCCCTTGGCGGGCAGATCTCAGCATTGTTATCTTCTGGTATTTGGCCTGACACAGCCAGCTCCCAGATTCATAAGGGCAGATGTGTGCTTCATTGAGACCAGAGCTCTTTTGTGCCATCAAGACTGAAACACAACATATTACTAATGGCCAGAAGCCACTAATAATGGAGAGGAGAGCACACGGAGTCACAAAATACTATGGATCTATTTCTGAGGGCCAAGGACAGGCTCACCTTTTCCTTTCACTGAATCAGATGTCTGACCTCCTTAGAATCAAGTTATTGCCAGTCACACAAGTATGCAGTGTGCACTCACTGCTCCTGTATCCACTAATGTCATCATTACTGGATGACAGAAGGTCATGTTCAAGACCAAACTCTTCAAGCTCACACCCCACACCAAGTTGAACACTTTCCACCAGTCTTTCTCCAAAGGGCACCAGCATGGCCCTTGCAGAGTCAGAGCCTAATCTCAGCCTTCCAACTCCCTGAGCCTGTTGTGGAGAAATCCAGCTGACTGGTAAAGCACATTTATTTTTGATCTGATGACCATGTTGGGCAACTTCTGCCTCCAAGTTCACATCCTTCAGCTTGGCTCTGTAAAGAGACAAACTGTGCCCTAAGTTTGTGCCAGCCCCACTCCGCCAGGGGCAAACAGGGGGGCTGTACACACAGCCATAACTGCAAGGATGGATGGGAGAGAGTCAGAGAAGGATTTGTTTCCCTGTGAAAATATCAGAGCAACTAAATCTAAGGCTCTACATCAACAGCGAAATATTGCAAATTTACAGGCAGCACTCCAGAGTGGTGATGAATCACAAAATACAAACTCAAGTGCCAAACCAGGATTTAATTTCTGCACAAATACACATAAACATTATTGACAGAAAAAGTGCAGACAAGATATTTGTCATAAAGCTGGGCGATCTGGAACCAGGAGAGGAGAAAGCACAGCAATCTTCTCTCTAGTGGCTGTGCTCTATTGCTTGCCTAGAAAACTGTAAAATGAACTGCTCTGAGTCAGTATTATCACAGTCTGCCCTGTGAATGGAAATTAAACCATTCGTAGCACTTGATCTTGGAAACCTGCATCTACAATGTATAATTTTGCATAATAGTTTAAAAACTGTATTTTTGTTACTATGTTCTGTCCACATTCTTATTGAGAACCATGGAGAGGGGAGAACTAACATCTGTGTGGGATGGGAATGTAAGTCAGTGGGTGGATTCTGAATACTGTTAAATGATTGGGGGGAAAAAAAACAAGTTTACTTGTTAAAATGGAAACAGTCAGTAATGACAAGAGAGCTGAAATATTTAGACAAAACTGTAATGGAACCCAAAGGACGTTATTTAGTTGTTCTCATGAAACAGAGAATCTCCCATTCAAATTGCTGTACACGTTTTTGTAATTTTTTTTTCCATGGGAATTCCTAAAGAAGTGGGAATGTTTTTGATCTGTCTAAGACAAGAACTGAATCCTGGGGTCAAGGTGCTGTTGGCAAGGTCCCTGCAGAAGAAGTATTGAAGGACACTCCCATGGTCTGCAGTACCTGAGCCTGGGAACTTCAATTCTGCTCGAATACTGTGCAAACATGAAGTGGGGAATTCAATGTTCTCCAGCAGCAGATCAGACATTTTAAAAAACAGAATATGAGAACCTGCATGCTGTAGTTGCAATGGGACCAGTTTCTTCATTATGAAACCAAACTAGAAACTTCCCACTCTGCTTCCTGTTTTCTTATTTAAATACAAAAGATTTTGGTGATTTGAGCATGGTCCCACCTCAGTTGTATCAGCATAACTGATACTTCAACTTCCTATCTTAGAACACTGGGCTCTTTCAAGTTACTGAGCCCCTCTATAGTATCTCTATGTTGTAATTAAAGTGTTCTACTGTTTTTCCTAGTCAGTGACATCCTCTCTGAAACATCAGCATGTAGACAAAAGCAGCATGGAAAGATAATGATATGCAAAGAGGTGGGAAGAGCCCACATGACAGACAGTGTCCATCCAGAGGTCTGGGATTGGCTGGGACCAGGAGGGAAGGATTTCCTGACCTCTCTGTTAACAAAAAAAACCACTGCTTGGGACATTTGCCACTACCTTGCATCACATCATGCCAAAATGGTGGCTGTTTCCAGGCACTTCCCCAGAAGCCATACCTCAGATTCCTCCCCTGCCTCCATGACCTTTCTCTGTCTTTTGCCTACTACTGGTTGCTCATTCCTCCCTGAGAGCTCCTTGCTGGGAGCGGTATCTGCGCCATGTGCAACAGATCAGCGCGAGGGCTTTCAGGTCTAGAGTCCTGAAGATCTTCATATAATTTAGCACAGAAACAAAGAACATTGAAATGTTGGTCTACAGGGTACAATTAGGGATTTCTTGGATTTAGGTCAGTTCATATGTAAGTCAAAGGCAGCTGTTACGAATGCACAACTATTTGTCCACGGTCCAATATGCAAAGTACAACTCCAGCTCTCAGATTTTTCTATGAGAGCTGTAAAAAAACAGCTTCATGTATTTGGGGCACTTAAAGAAGCATATTATTAACTCTGTACAATAAGGGCAGACTAAGAATAAAAGTGTGTCTCAAAGACACTGCCAGAAATATGTTTACCCTAAGTTTACATTAAA
The DNA here is from genome assembly GCF_003945595.2 of Pipra filicauda. Taxonomy (NCBI): domain Eukaryota; kingdom Metazoa; phylum Chordata; class Aves; order Passeriformes; family Pipridae; genus Pipra; species Pipra filicauda. Next base: position 1,707,222 of record NW_024104976.1, on the reverse strand, counting down.
AATTATATTAAACATATGTTTGCATTCATATTTGGGCAGAGTCTGAGACTCTCAACACCTTGGCTTGAGACACCAGCATTATTAGTATCATGCCCTTAGAGCCTGTATATTTGAATCTCATTTCTGTTTGCTGGCAATACACAGAATAAAGCAGATTCTGATTTTGCTGATAGAATGTAGCTCTGTAACTGTATCATCACCACTTTGCAAAAACCGAAAATATATTTTAGCATTTATTTCAAGGCATCTGTGTTTGCCAAATAACACTTCGGACACATACCTGTTATTTACTTGCATAATGTACAACTAACTAATCCAAACACACTGAGGTCCTCGGGAGTTTGTCAAGGTACAGGTAATGGCATTTGCTGTTCTCTTAGATGAACAACAACACAGTGATACGCCCAATTACGTTCCCAATGGACATTCTGGCACTCATTTCAGCAGAAGCAGCATCAGGCTCTACCACTGAAGATTAGCAGAACACAAGCTCAGCAAATTTGGATGAGAGGTACAAAAAGAACACAAGTAAGTGAAAAGAAGCGCAGTGAGAGAAGGTTCCAAACACCAGAAAAGCAGATTCACAAGTCTAAATAAAAATTAAAAATTAAACTTTAAAACATACCTGTGCAGCCAGTTGTGCCTTTCTTGCCTGAATATCCCATATCACAATGACAGATAAATGAGCCTTTTGTATTCTCACAAGTTCCACTCAGACAGATGTTTGGATGCAGATCACACTCATTAACATCTAAAAAAACCCGTGAATTAAGATTTATTAATAAAATTCTTATAAAGTATTTGGCAGAATCTCTTGAGTTATGAGTTTTGATACAAAAAGTGGGTCTATACATGCAAAGAAAAAACTGCCCAGGTTAGTTATTCCTTACCTAGTGTACCTTTTGAGATCTGGGGTAACAATGCTAAATTACCATATCTGTATTAACATACCTTTAATTCCAACTTTTCTTAAAAATAGACACTAAGATTCAGTACATTATTCAAAGAATGGCTATGACTATTGATAATTTCTAGGTACGTGTGTGTGTGTATATACATTTATACATGCACACATACATTGTCTAGTTTTGTCAGACGTTTCTCCCCAAATACGCTCGAGATTTTTAATTCAAATGTGTGTGGTTTCGGAGACATACTGTTTCATGACTTTTTTCTTCCAAGGTACAAGACTTGCACACAGTTTTGTCTTAGAGACAAGTTCAAAACAGCACTGGTGGTTTTCTTGCTAGAAATTTTCCTCGGCATCATTCACCAGCGCTTCCTTTCTGCAAGCACTTTTTTATCTGAGCTGCATAAAAACCTCACAGAACATCATCTCTGCATCCCAATCTGCAGAGATTACATCTGCACTTGTGCAAGAGCCAGGTGCTCAGGTCCAAAGGTCAGGTGGTCAAAATTAGGAGATAAGAGCAATACTCTTTAATTATCTTTGTCTATTTAGATGATGATTTAGAAAGAGTGCCTTAATAAATACGTTTTCCACATTTGATGCAAATTGGAACGTATTTACTTTCACTTACCTATGCAAGTCTTCATGTCTTCAGATGCCATGAACCCATCATAGCAAAGACACCTGTACTCTCCTGGGATGTTTGTACACTGGCCTCCATCACAGATGTTAGGATTGTCTTCACACTCATCAATATCTACATGGGAAAATCAGATTAAAATATGTTACCTTTACAGAAAGCAATTAACCATCATCATGGCAAAGTAAGCATTTTAACACTCTGCTGCATATGAAGATGGAATCCTCGCAATAACTGAGTGGTACGTTGCAAAATTGTCCCCGTGAGTAAGCTCTTCATCTTCAGCTAAAGTCAGTGGCAAAACATTCCTCTCTGGCTCCAGTGGCAACAGGAATCAACTTTTCTTTCAGAGAAAAGAACCCCAACAGAACCTTTGTCACACCACATTGGCTACATATAACTGGGGATTCTTGGGTATAATCCATCATTGAAGTCAATGGAAGCTCTGAAGTCAAATTCAGTGACAAAAAATATCAAACTTTACAGAGCTTTAAAAAGCTATCATACATGCAAAATATCCCTACAGGTCTCAAGAGTGGTGACAAACTGGAAACACAGAGTTGAACTCAAGATGGGAATAATTACAGTACATACATTAGTACAATGAGATTTTTATGGTCTTTTTTAGCATCTCATCTGACTGGTCAGGCCTCTAGGATGTAAGCTGTTTTCTCAGTTCATGAAATTGGCCATCATTGCTTGGGGCCAAGCGGCAGAAGCAGATACTTTATTATATTAATGCAGCCATGCTAAGTTCTGGAATCTTTCAGAGCCCCTGGGGTTATGTTAGTGCTCCTTGTAAAAATCTCTAGAATCTCCCTGTGTCAGCACCAACATAGACTAGAAAGAGCAAAAATCAGAAACTCTGCCTAGTGATACCATGGGAAAAAAATCAGCACAAAAAGGACAAGATTCAGGAATCCTCTCCAAGAGAAAGGGTGTAACTCATTATCAGAGCAGTCTATTGTGGATTGCAGTAATTATGCAGCTGCAGAAAATGAACTCACTTTAATTTAAAATATTATGTTCATTATTCTGCTGTATTTCTAGCAGTCAGTGCTTGTGTGGACACACTACTTCTGCAAGGAAGGAGGTTGACCAGTCCCTGTTTATCTTAACAAGCGAATAATACTGGCATGGACATTAGCCTGAAAATGTTAATTTGGAATGGAATTTGAATTAACATGCAAAATTAAGCTCTAGAAATGGGCATAATGATGACAGAAATAAAGAACTTTATTTACTAACCTGTCACTGTACTGATTTCACAGTTGGGGGAAAATCAGCTGACAAAGAACCTGTTGTTTCTCCTAATTGAGCTGATTATTTATGCATAACCTCACCAATTCAAACCTGACCTACTACTGAACTGCATAGCATTCTTACCAGCTCAATTATCAAGAAACATATTCTGTGATGGCTTCCAGCTTCGTGTGATGTTAAAGATAAAAGACATGTTCACACAGAGAGAAAACTGAAAATGTAAAATAGGTGTTTCACATACGCAGGTCACAGTTCTGCTATATCTTGCACCAAGCACAAACATCTAACATAGTACAACCAGAGGAGAAGAAAATGTCACAAATATTTTTATTCTTATTTTTCACTCAGTGGGGTGCCTTTGGGCAGAGGCAAAATTTCAGCATGCAGATTTTGAATATTCACCAGATGTTTACATATATAAAAAACATCTTTTCAAGAGAAGGCAGCAGCATTTTAGATACTAAAAGGGAAGTGAAGACGATCCCTCACATCACTGGATGTTTTCTTACATTTGTCTTGACATTCAAAGGTGTCTGGTATTTCTGCTATTCAAACTTTTTTATGTGTGGCTATTGCACTCAAGTCTTTATTAGAGGAGACTATGAAAATTAATAGCTAATAGTTATTACTGGCTGGCCACTGAATGAAATTCTATTTTTCAGAGTCAAGGCTGGATATGTAAAAACTCACAGCTAAGATAAGATCTTACCACAAACTTCTATGGCCATGTTTATGGTCAAGTTACTGTGTGGACAAAACCATAGAGAATCCATCCCCTCCCCACTGCTTCATTTTGTTTTAACTTTGAGAAGGGAAAGATAGTAGTTTTCTATTACAGTTTTTAGTTCAATATGAAGGAAGGTGCTCTAAATTATCTGCTCTGATTTTGAATTCAGAGATGTGTTAAAGCACAGAACTGCTTCTAGTCAGCAGACTTGAGACCCCTAAGACTGTCCAAGTGTATACTTGGGTCATTTAGTCCCCAGTCAAGCCAAGAAGATGAAAAGAGAAAAGTGGTTCAGAGACCTCAACTCCCCCTTCCTCCCTTCTGTCTCATGTCACTCTAATCCTGTCACTTGGGTTCAGATTTTGGCTGAGGCACAATTTTGATCAACTAGTTATATTTTTCCATTGAAAAAGTGCCCCATACACCAAAGCTTGCCTTTTCTAGAAACTTGAGCTAAAGCAAACTATTTCTAATCTAAATATTTTAAGTTTTGAAATAATTAATTTCAGGCTCAATCAAATCTTCCCTTTTCCTAGTTGAATTCTGATGCTTGCTGAAGGTTGGCTACTTGACATCTTTCTGACAGTGCAAGCTACAATGTGTGGGGAAACTACATTTTACTCTGCTTAAAGGCTCTTTTATCTTCTGGAATGGTAGTGAGTGACCTCAGGGTAATTGAGACCCTGGTGCGAGGCCTATAAATATTTACAAATTCTAAATGTGAGCTCTCTCTATTAATTCAGTATAGAAAACTCTCTATTTGTTCAACTATAAAGGCAATTCTATTCCAAGGGATTAACCCTGTTATAATTCTCATGCTCTTCAGGAACTCTTGGATGGAATTGGCAAACAGCTGGCAAATATTCCCATGCCTCAGCAGGCCAGTGCTGTGAAGCAAGAAATAAAAGAAAAGTAGGGTAGATTCATCTTTCCAGTAACCTATGTGGAAATCACCAAGTACAATTCACTTCCAGGGATTATGACTCCCAGGCTCCCAAAGGAGAAAGCCGGGCCACAAGAGAGCTCTGAAAATTTTCTCACCAGCCCTGTTAAGAGTGTAAAAGAGCTGTTCCCTAAAAAAGATTCATACTATTCACATTTCAGTTTCTCTGAAAGTCAGTCAGTTCTGAAGTAATGCAGGATACTTGCATTTGACTAAACAAAGAATTAAAAATAGGAATTTTCTTGCTTGCTTAAGAGCATATACCACACAACCACAGAACAGGGCAATCAGCTTCTTTTCTAGCTTTTCTGTCTTTTCTCTTTCCAGTGTAACCATACAATACACATACACAGCATTTCAGCTTCTATTCATGATAATTTTTTTCATGGTCTTCGACTATTTTGGATTTCGATCTAAAATAATACCTTAAGGGAGAAAATTTATCTCCTACTGAAAAAAATTACAGCTTTTTGTTATGAAATTCAAAATCAACTTTCTGAAGTGATAAAGAATTAATTCCCTTCAAAGCAATTCAGTCTGCAGTTGTCCAACTCTGATACTTTCGAGATGTTTACTTTAGAAAAAGAACTTCACTTTCCATGTATTTTCTTTTTTTAATAATGTATTTGTTACAATGCCTTTAATCTTAAAAAGAAGGTCCATTTTCAAACTATTGAAATAAACCCTCCCAGCAGAAAAGTTCCCAAAATCTCCCTTACCAGTGCATGTCCTGTGGTCTGGCATGAGGGCAAAGCCTTGTTTACAGCTACATTCATAGCTGCCCTCCGAGTTAGTACAGAAGTTCTCACAGCCACCATTCATTATACTGCACTCATCGATATCTGAAAAGGAGAAAACTACAGTTAAAACCCACAATATCTTTTCCTTTAAGAACATACTTTGAGTCAGCTTTCCAGAACAGCATCAGACCAGAATCTACACTTGGCATTTGCACACTACTTGAACATTCAAGTGTTTGCAAATATAGGCACTGGGATGGATGTGATGCAAACTAGGGATGGTATCTGACTGCACATACAAATCATTCTCTTTCTACATATAGAAATACCACTGCTGGGTTACCATAGTATCATTAGAGCAATAAAGTTTTTGTAAGGATCAAGGTAAAAAATTACTAGGCAGAATTAAAGCCAATGAATTTTTCACGTATTTCCATGGCACGGAGGAGTGTATGTATGTAACTGAACCACGTGATTCTACTTCGTGGTCTGTCAGGAATGATGATATTTAATTTTTAATAAAGTATAGAACTAATCTAACAAGTTATTCCCTCTTAATGATCAAAGTCTGAAATCTGAGGCCATTAAAAATAGTATGCAATTTTATGCATCGTGATTGATTTACTGGAGAAAATCATCTCCTACACAGCAAACTGTAGCACTGCCACAACAACGGATGTGGACGTTTTGGGGGTTTTGCATACTATTCTGACAGATTGTAATAGAAGTTTTGAATAACAGTTCTAAAGGTCTTTATGTAACTACTAAAGTGGAACAATTCTGAGTGTTTTATCTTCCCATGTAGATTTTGTCCTTACCAATACAGTATAACTTGTCAGGTGTAGACTGATACCCAGGGTTGCAAGCACACTGGTACTTCCCAATCAGGTTGACACAACGGCCATTTCGACACAGGTTGGTGCTCAGGTCACACTCATTAATGTCTGTTGCAAAAGAAAAAGGGGAACACCTTTCAGGGCTGAAGGAAAATGGGACTAAAGCAAACACTGTAAATGCACAGCACAAGAGTGGTATAAAATGCTGCACACAATATCAATTTTGCCTGCACATCTCACCTACACATGCAGAGATATTTGGTGATATCTGATGGCCTGGAGGACAATCGCACCGAAAACTTCCCTCTGTGTTGATGCAGGTGCCGCCTCGGCAGAGAAGGGGGTTGCGCTGGCACTCGTCGATGTCTGTGGGGAGAAGGAGAGGTGCATCACTGCAGGGCCAGCACTGCCACAGCATCAGCCCATCCCTCACCACAGCTTGGGACCCATCACAGCATCATCTGCCTTGATCGACTCGGAAGCCTTTCCTATAGTCAGTCACCCCTTACCCCACAGTGCAGTTGAAAAAAATAAAATAAAATGAATTCAAAAAGGATTCTTCTAAATTTTAATCTACTCTAACTGCAAAGATCAGGGTGGTGTCCCACTTAGCAAAATGGACTATAGGAATAAATTAAGCATCCTAAAATCCTGTCCCTTGCTTACATATGCTTTGGCAACTTGCCAAAGTAGCAAATTCACATTTAAAGTTAGCTTTAATAAGACTCACAAAATAAGAGAAACTTAAATCCAGGCATAATCAAACCTTAAAAAAAACCCCCAAAATAAACCATGCATAGATACCAGTACATAGCATACTATTGCACATCTAAGGTCTATAAGAAACATACCCATGCAGTTTTTCATCATCATAAATCCACTTTCATAGCCTTCAAAACATTCACACTCAAAGTCTCCAGGAGTATTGACGCAGATGCCTTGGCCACAAAGATCAGGAGAGATGCGGCACTCATCGATATCTGCAACACAAAACACATTCACAGGATTTTCAAAGGAGTTCAGTTTTTCCTTCTCAATTCAAAGTTATGAGAGAGGTACCCATGCAGTTTACCTGTGCAGTTCCTCTCTTCAGAATCCAGGGCAAATCCACTGTCACATCTACACTTAAAACTGCCAATGGTATTTCTGCATTTTCCATGGGTACAAAGGCTGGGGAACATTTTACATTCATTGATGTCTGAAAATGAAATAGTATGGACGTATGATGTTATCACTTCATACAAAAACAGTGCACAAAAGAGCAATGCTGCCATCAGAGCTCATCCTTTCTCATGACAGTGACCCCTCCTTTTGGGAAAATTAGACCACACTACATAAACTGATACCAACTTCACCCCAGCCAACAGTGTAGACACTCCACACTGGAATTGCCAAGAACACTTGCTGCCATAAAATGGTATTAGTCTCCTCTTTGTCTGCAGGATCTGATCTGCAGTTAAGTGAGATTTCAGTGGACAGAGGATTAAGGTAAAGGAAGTTTCCAAAGAACTACTCTGTCTTGTGATTTCTGAGAAAAAAAATGTGACTTCCATGAGTCACGGAAAACATAATGAGCCTAAATAAAAGCACATGTCACTTTTCTTTATGGATAATTAATGGCTCAGTAACTGTTTATAAAACCAAGGCTGAAACTAACAACAGCAATTGTCATTGATATATATTTTTCCCTCTTTTCAGACTTCATAATGTTTAGTTTTTGGGTAACTGGCTTTCTTTATAAACATGTTCACATCCGTTTGTGGTTCTGACATTGTCCAGCTTAACCCCTGTGGTAACCCTGGAAAGACACTTTCAGCACAGGATACAAGGGTGTCACTATGTGATTCCCATGTAATGCTGGAAGTTTACCAACAAGAGTCATAACTTGTTGTCATGACTTGGTTTACAGTAAATCAAGTTCTCCTGATTTGAGCTGGAATTCTCAAATAGCTGGTAACTATTTCCTCCACTTCTCCAAGTAGTTTCATAAGAAATTCCCCAAATTATTCACCATTCCTTGCTTGCTTCACAGTAGAATGAAAGTTATTGCACCCTTCATAGGTAAGGATTGCTCTTTCAATACATCCAAAGCTGACTGCTCAGTTTGTTCCAGTTCTTGTACTACAAGGTGCCAGGAGGCAAAATCAGGCACAATTTAACCTCTCTAGTAGAGACACAAATTCTGTGTTTTGAGGTTGCAGTATTATATTCTGCATTAAATTACTGGTATTAAATAGTATTAAATTCTCTTGCGGTTTATTCTGGCCTTAATTTCCATGAAATCTAACTGCATTTTCAAATGTGCCTTAAGGTGAATGAAGTACCTGACTACCACTGAAATTTTCAAACCCAGAGCAGTTGTCTGAGGGAACAGTAAAAGGGAAAGCCAGCAGGGTTTGCTGGCAATTAACTGCAAACAGAACACGTACCTTTGGAGAAAGGTTTCCCACTTATCTCTATCTTCGTGGAGAACCCAGGGCCCCTTGGACAAAGAGCTTCAAACTCAGGAGATCCCTTCAGAGGACACTCCTCACACTCGTAGCCCCAGGCTGCCCCCACGGAGCAGCAGCAGGCATCCATCCGGTGCCGGCCTGGGATCTGGGCACTGCACTGCTCGTCCTCGTGCTGCAGGTAGCAGCTCTCCAAGCGAATGTCTGTTGGGCAATTGAACAACATGTTGAGAAAGAAAGAGAAAATTTAGTTCACTGCAGAGGAATATTTTTCCAGAATCTCTTCACAGGACAGTTTGCTCCATGTTTTTGTGGATGCAGAGGAGTGTACCAAGCTCACTGCAGAATTCCTGGTAGCAAAATATTAATGCTAAATTCAGAAATTAAGAGTTGAAGTATGTTTAAAGCACCAATCTGAAAGATGGTGCTCAATACTTGAAGTAAACTAGAAAAGGATTTTAAACATTCCAGCTTACCATACTTATATAAGGCCTTCTAATTACTACAAGCTATGCCTTGTTCAGAGAGAAATCTTGGGCATTTACTGTCATAAATGGATAAGTGTGCTTTGGGTGGACAGCACACAAAACTTGGATATTCTGGTGCATCCTCCATTAAGGTGTACAGTGTGGTGAGGAACATCACATTCCTCCTCACACACCCAAGTCCCAGCCCACAGTGGTGTGTCCCTCACTCTTCCAGCCTTGGTTTCAGTGGAGCTGCAGATGAAGAGTGCTAAGAGCACAGATAATCTGTAGGGATTTGTCAGATGAACAATCTGGAACTAAATCAATGCTGTTCACCAGCTAGCAGATGGTGATGGGCTTTAGCTATTACCCTTGGTATCTGTTCCTATCCCAGTTGAACTAAGTTCATGTCCCTGACTAATTCCATTTGAAAAATGGGGAAAGATAATTTTCTTTACTTGTAAGAAAACACGCAGTGCAATCATCACTCACCACACAGATTTGCTCTTCCCTAGCAGACCTGTACATGGAATTAATACCTACCAAGACAAGTCCGCCCAGAAGCATCTAAAGTCATTCCATTGGGGCACTGGCAAACAAACGATCCCAAGGTATTGACACACTGCCCATTTGTACAAACTCCAGGAAACACCTCGCATTCATTTACATCTATTTCCAAAAAGAAAAAGTAAGTGTAATCACTAGCATGCTAAACATGAACAGATTAGAAAAAAATATTGACATTCTAATGGTTTTTAGGATAAAATACAAAACCAAAGTAGCTTATATGGTCTGACAAAATTCAAAAATTTACGATTTCCTACGTAAGTCAGCCAGAACCAATTAATTACAGAAAACTGCTGACAATCAGAAATAATGCATGTTGCTATTTGCCATTTCTACACATACTGAAATCAAATTCAAAAGTAACAGAAAAGGGAGGGGGGTTTAAAAATTATATCCATTTTCATACTCACTGTGGGCCAGATTTTTGAAGCAAATGGGCAAAGAAAGACAAAGGTAAGTGCATAATACATTATGTATTATTTCAATTAGATTAAATTATGCTGTATTTTTAAAGATTTTTAAAAGTTTTCTGTATTTTTATTTATTTTTCATTTTTTTGTCTTATCAGGTGCACCTCTGCATGTCTGGAAACTACAGTACCATTTGAAATCTGGCCCTATGACCTTGTCAGCAATTGGCAACTTTATATATTAAAATAACCTCCTTATGACTGCACAGAGAGTTTAACTTCATTAAGACTGTATTTCTATATTTAAGAGGCAAATTTAGCACTTTTGGGTAAGGATAATTTGATTAAATGTGTTAGCTTGGCCTGAGCATAAATAAATGTTTACTAATCTAAGTGTGGGGTCATCCCATCTATGTCCCTTGTGAAAAGCATAGGCTTCACAACTGCCTTTAGGAAAGAGCCTCCAACATTAAAAATGGCCCAAGACAAAGCATGACAATTTTTTAGACAGAAGAGGACAAGACCAAGAAATGAGAAAAGAATGACTGACAATCTGTACATGAACACTGATGTACAGAGTCATCAAGAAGTGGGTAGGTTGGGCTGGCCAGGCCCCCAGACAAAACTCCTGGTGCAAACAGCTTCTGCAGCTCTCAAATCACATGGAGCAGGACGGAGGATAAATATGGACAGGGGGAAATCAGTGCCTTTTGCCCTTGGATAGATATTATAAATTGACTGGAAGGTACAAAGCCAGTGGATTACTAGAAACCACTGCAACACTGTTCAGGGCCTGTGAGCAATATTGCAGCTGACAACTCCAGGGCTCACCCGTAAACGAGAGGAACGCTGCCAATTTAGTTTGCTTATTTCCTTGCACAAGGTCTATTACTCATTTTACACAGGCTGTATATGGGAGAACTGAGTATCACCTTTTGGGAACTAAACTTACTCCCTTGTCCTGCCTCTCACTTGCCAGTAAATTTCCTAGAGACCTTTCCCTGTCTTGAAAAACGCTTACATTGGTTGAAAACCAAATAAGGCTTCAGTAATGTTACAAGCAAGGGAAACTACTCTGAAAAACCTGGGGCTATCCAGGTCCCACTGAAATCAGAAAGACTAAAGCATGTAATAGATGTAATCCAAAGTGCTGGTAAAGGAAATGCTGAAAACAGTTATGTCTACATCTTGAAAACTTTCCATCCCAGCAGTGTTGAAAATGTTCTAAGACTTTCCTTGTGAAGAGAGATAGGTGGGGCCACTTTTTTTTTCTTTTCTTTCACTTACACACTCCAGAAAGTGTTGCTGAGGTCAGATAAGTTATGTACAGTGGGTCTGCAGCACAGACGTGCCAAGATATTCAGTCATCATTTGGAAAGCAAAGAGTATGTGTGAGGGTGTTCCTCTGCTTTTTTATTTTTTTGTTAAGGAAAAAAACAATGTTTCTTTATGGAAGCTACATATGGGAGTAATTTTTAAAAAATATTTTAACTGCAGTGTCATGTCAGATGTTGTCAGTCAGGATGACCCACAGCAGTTTGAGACTCTCTGTGCTTCTGCATATTATGTAAATATGCAGTACTTTTCCAGGGGTTCAAATCAATTCAAAAGAAAATGAAATAGGGTGGGACCTTCAATTCTCACAGAACAGTATAGAGTCATCTCACACCAAGCAAAGAGCTGCACATATAAAAAATCTTTAACTTTTTCTTTAACCAAAAAAACGTCAATGTGAAATACAGCCTTTAAACATTCTTTTTCTAAAGCATAATTACGGCTTCTCACGTCACCGTATTATTAATGCCATGTTTTATAGTATATATAAGATGCATACTTTGCCCAAACAGGTTACTCAGTTAGCAGGATTTGAAGAGAGAGAACTATTTCCTTATACTGGTAGACATTATATTTGCAAGTGTGTACTTTGAGATAAACTGTGAGTACGTAGGAATGTTAAACAAACTGAAACCAAATTCATCCCTGACATAACTCTAATGAAGTCAATTGAACCACACGAGGTAAGAATTTGGCATAGTGTTCCTCTATGCTAAATTAACCACTTAAATCAAAACACTGGCATTTTTTCATTCAAGCTCTGATTTATGTTAGGGCAACAATAAATACCTTCACACAATGTTCCTCTTATTCTCGAATATCCCTTTTGACATATTGGGTCTGTAAAACAAACAAGAGAACTTTCAGAACATTACAGTCCAAAACTGGCCATTAACTTATTGTGCAAAACTGACCATGTGAAACATTATCTAGTTTATTGCTATGAGAAGTCTGAGTGCTTAGACAGTATCCCAGTATTTTCTGAAATAATAAAGAGATAAGATGGGGCAACTACATAAACTATACAGAGTGTCAGCCATTATCATCTTTTGCTTCCCATGTGTCTCAGCTGACTAACCCAAAAGTGGTTATGATTACTGCTTCATTCAAACCAATTAATTCATTTCACTCGATCACAGCACATTACAGCCTTATTTACCATGGATGAATGAGGATGAATTCTGTTAAGATACACAGAATGAATTTAACCAAAGTTTTGAGCAAACTAGCAGCTTTCAGGATACAGAAATAACAACCCACACACATTTCTGCATTCATCAGCTCATCCCTGGGTTCCCAGCCCATCCCACTGTTCAGTCAAATTATCAAATGAATATGAAGCTACCTCAACCCATTTCTTGATCAGCTGTACGATTCTGTAGGTCATCAGTTAATCTACAGAGTATAACAAGGGCTACTCCCTCTCCTCCCTCCCTTACCACACCAAAGATCCATTTGTTGTGAACATTTTCTTGGGAACTCTGGGGAAAATGCATCTATTGCTACATCATTAGGAATTCTAGATCACTAATTATGACAAACCATGCTAAAGTAATGCTGCAAGTTACAGACTGTAGGTGTGGTCCCTTCCCTTCAGTGTTTAAACTTGTAAAATATTTACTGTAAAATGCAGAGTTAGAACCTCCTATAGCTACACACTACCTCTCAAATATTAAAACTTCTCTTTTTCAGACTGAATAAGGTGCTTGATAACAGAACAAGTAAAGTTATTTGTCTAGGCTGTGCCCAACTTCTATGATAATAACCTGGACCAGCCTCAGAAGAAGAAAAGCCCTAAGTTCCTGAGGAAAATGAAGAGCGTTACCTCGTTCACATGGTGTACATGGGCTTCCCCAGGCAGCACCCAGTGAGGAACAGCACTGGGACTTCAGAGTTGCTCCATTGATATTTATTTCACACCTTCCATTCACTATGTTCTGCCAACAGGTACCCTTAACAGTTTCTGTTAGGAAAAAAACAATGTATTGTCACGCAGACTCTTTAGCATTATCCATTACTATATTTACAAACACATGTGAATTTAACCATGAAAAAGAATCATCCTTTCATTATAATTTACCACATCAGATCTAAATATATTTTAAAATCACTTAATTTATCCTTCTCTGTGCTGGACTATAGCCTGGAATCATCCCAGCATAGAGCTCTTGCAAATCCTAGTTTATGCTTTTTGTCCTTAACAGGGAATATGTCAATACCATTCAAGATTTGAGTCATTGTATTTATTATGACTCAGATTAGAGGCACATGCAGAAGAACAGGGTAGATATGAAACCTTGGTAGATCTTCCATTAATCTATTAGATCCCCCACTCTGGATATCTGATCTTCCCATACAGGGAGTGCCAGGAGATAGCTAAGGATCCTAGCTAAGCTGTAGTTCCACAGTTTTCCTCACTGACTAGACAAGAGCTATAAATTACTGTCCCCTCCAGAACAGGCAAGGGAAGAAATTACGAGTCCATCAAGTATCTGAGTCACAGCATTGTCTGTGGATGCTCTTGAATTGGTCTGGACTGCGGATAACTTGTTATGCTCCATCTCAAATAGAAAATTGGTCTTTCCAGAGAGCAGACCCTAATGAGAACATGTTCACACCTCTTACAGAAGAAATCAAGTAGGTGAGCATAGACCTGAAGAAGCAGTCTTAGCATTTCTGTGTTAGTTACAAAAAATGTTCACCTCTTTCAAATTTGACAAGGAAGCACACCACACTCCCAAGTGCACTCTAGGTACCCATAGTAATGGTGAAAACAAACCCTTTCTTAACATTGTCTCTGTAGTGTTTTCCACTAAATTTATCTGAACTTTATTTTAAAGTATATTCTAACTTGGTGTACTATGGTCACGTGTCACTGGACATTTTTAACCAGCAAACATAAAATTTTCAGAAGAATAAATACCTATGCAGATGGTTCTGGTTGGATCCAAAGTACTTTCAGGAGAACATTCACAAGCAAAAGAGCCTGGTGTGTTTTTGCACACTCCATTAACACAGGGGTTGGATTCACACTCATCAATATCTAAAAGAGAAATAAACTGCCATTAGTGCCAGAAATATTTAACAAAAAATACATAAGGCTCTTTGCAGTTTAGGGAAAAAGGGAAGAAGCTTTCCTCATAACCAGTCTTCCTGATACTCCACTTTTCTATTATGGAACTCTTCACAATAGACTAACGATGCATGTGTCCTAAAGACACACTAACACGTTAGAACATTAAAACATTGAACTTGGAAGAAGCATCTAATTTTTTAGTGATATCCAGCTTTGTGGTGATGGACTGTGCTGTTACAATGATCTGATACACGTCCTGTCTGTGAGTTCAAATGAGGAGCTGTTTGGTTTTCTTCTTCACACAACAGATTTGTAAAGCTTGATTCTTCTCAAATTTTTCTCACCCTTGGCACAGCGTGGGCTCACGGGTAGTAGCAAATAAGGAGTAAATTAGCACAGACATAGTACAGGCAATTCCATGAAGTTATCTAATGGTTTCATTTTGGCATTGTCGCGCCTCATTCTCCTACTTCCCCACAGAATTTATTTATAGTGGGGTTTTTCAGTTTTACACATTATATCCTCATCAAGGTTCAAAGTGTTTCTGGCACAAGCTGAGAACAATCCAAATGAATAAAACCAGGATGAAATGGAGTGTTACCAATTACCTTCACATGTCTTTAGATCAGGAGTGTACACAAATCCTTTTGGACAGGTGCAGGTGAAACTTCCTGGGGTGTTTCTGCATTGCCCATTGTCACAAAGCAGCATGTTCAGTGCACATTCATCAATGTCTACAATGAAAACAAAGAACTTTTTAAGAAATTCCTAAAACAGAAGTCAGGACAGAATTTCCCTCCCGACAGCCACATTTCAGAGGAGACAAACAAGGCAGGGGGGTGTGGTGTGTGTGGAATATGAATACTAAATGATTCTTTTAGTAGACAACAGGTTTGGACAAGAGCCTGTACTTTCTTTCCTCACATATTCATAATATGTGACAGTCACACCACAGTTCAAAATAAAGCTGGGATTCACACTTTCTTCCTATATTGTGGACTAACATTGGGAGTCCCTGAGTCCCTGCACAGCAGCCCCCACAGTCATGAAAGAAATAAGGAGAGGACTGGTTTGGAAAAGTTTGCTGATCATACTGGTCTTTAAAACACCATTTTTTCCAAACTGGCTTTGAACTGTCTTAGATGTTATGGTTAAAAAGGTTAATGTAAGTATACACTTGCTTCAGAGGTGAAAAATTTAAATAGAAATGCTAGTGCTACATTTCAAGTACCCTTAGGAAATCTTTGGAAGAACTGTGGTCATCAGAGAGAAGTTGCAAGAAGGTGGCAATGAGCCATGAATGGCAGGTGAAAACCAAGAGAGACCCCAAGAGCAGACAGGAACAATTGGCTAAGTCAGAGAGGCCTCAGAAAGTGTTGAGAGAAGTTGGGAAGCCTCAGAGGGTCAGCGCAGCAGCTGGGAACAGCAAAAGTGCTAGGAAAAGAAGGGAGACTTGCAGAGTAAAACAGACCATGTGGGAAGCTTCACAGGAGTTCAGAAAAATTGAGAGAGGGCCAGGTGGAACATTATGGAAGAATGGGAAACAGCTGTGATAGAGCATGGATGTAGGCTACAACAGGGTGGGCTGGGGAGCATCTGGAAAACTCACAGATGGATGGGGAAAAGAGAAGGGATGCCATCAGCTACAGGCAGACACTGAAATGGGACATGGATAATTAAAGCCAAAGAAGCAAATAGGAAAATGGGACGAATTACGGTGTGATTTTTATCTAAGATAGATCAACCCTTTTTTTTTTTTTTTTGCAAAGATAGTGGATAGTTTAGACTGGATAACACAGATGACTTAAGCTATTTAGGTTCAAGTAGAGAATACAGAACCCAAATAAAATTATTATGTCAGCTGGAGATAACAGGAAGGAATTTAAGAATTTTAAGGTGGTTCCAGAGCTGGAAAGGAGAGATTACAGTAGGATATATTAAAAAAAGAGAGTAATCACGATGAAGAGAGGATGTTAGAAATGCCTTTCAGGGATCAGTCTTGGGACTGGTCCTATAAAATACTGATTGTAATGCAGAAATAAAAAATGAATGGAATCAGAAACTGTGGACAACACTAAGCTGGAAGTTATTACCAATACAGAGAATCAGGCGATGCTAAATTAATCCTGACAACATGAATGAGAAAAATAAGATAAAATATAATCACCAACGTTCAAAACTTTGCAATTAGGGACCAGTAACAATAACATGCTAGAAACCAGAACTCATCAGTTGAAGGCTACTGAGAAAACTCTGGATGTAACTCCCAATTAGAGGTTGACTTTGATCCCAGAGTATAACATGTATTTGAGAGAAGACTAATGCACTGTAGCATCAGTTTAGGCAGGATATTCCTAGGGGTAATGGAGAATTTCTGGCACAACTATACAAGCGACTGGTCAGACTTCATCAGAACACTGTACACTGGTCAGATCAGTTGTGTTCAAGAGAAGACTGCAGCCTTCGCTTTTATGAAAAGACTGGAAGTGTGGATTTGGATAGCTTAGCCAACAGAGTTTGAGAAAAGGATACAGTGATTTTTTATAAATACTTTAGGGAGAAGTGCTGACATGGTGCTAAGTCAAAGAATAATATTAGTACAACATCAGCTGGTAATAAAATGGTCACAAATAAATTCTAACAGGAAATCATAAAAAATTTCTAATCAGTCATGCAAAGGAGGTCTGGAACAATGCAGGACTGGGAGAAAGGAATATAAAGGATTGTAAGTTATGGGCTTTTGATGGGATCATGTAATGGAACAAGAGAATTGCCAGAATTTAAATTTCTAATTGGAGTCTGCAGGCATCTGATGGTGTTTTTTTACATCCCAAATAGTGTGAGAAGAGACTGAATTCTTTTTATCCCATGCCACAGTGCTTCCACTGGTCACTTCTAAGGAGTGCAAAAAACTTATTTCAACTTTTCTGATAAAAAAATTTGGCTTTAGATATTTTTCACTTGTACAACATAGGAAACCAGCCCTAGCCAGAGACACCACACCATCAGATTCTGCTGGTGCTTCCAATGACAATAAGCTTTCCTGTGTCTGGCCAGTACACTTAACACAGTTAAACCAATAGCCCTGTCTGAAAGTTGAAAGGAATTTTCCCCAAAGTCAGAGTTAGGATAAGCCATGTAAGCCTTCTGTGGCATATTGGATGCTTATCTTCCTATGATCAGTAGGAGTTTTACTTAAATCTCCTGCCCTTGGAGGCAACCTAACACACTGGGGATCCTAGATCTTCCCTATGGTGCACTACAATTGCAGGATCTGGCTTCTTTTGATTTTGAGAAACATTGGCACAACATGAGTGCATGTCCAGTGGACTTAACTGAACAGGGTATTTATTGCCTGGTTGCCAGTGATTTGAGTCAATGACAGCAACAGTCCCTTACAGCCCTACAGTGGAGGATTTTTATGAGCATTGCAAAGCACTGAAATTAGAACAGGATTTCAGCAGAAATATCCAGAAATATCAGAAGAGCAGTAAGTGGATCTGCTGAAACACTGGGGGAAAAAAAGTGAAAGAGGATAAAAACAAGCATCAAACTTCAAAGTGAAAAATGGGATATTTCATACCGATGCAGTTTTTCCCAGTTGAATCTACTTCATATCCAGGGTCACAAAAACATTTGTACGTTCCATGCAGATTCTCACACCTTCCATTTGGACAGAGATCAGGATCCAATAAGCACTCATTAATATCTAAATAAAGGGAAAAAATAATGAACATCTGAGCCAGTTGTTGAGGGGTTGTGGGGGTTAATTCTCCAAACTAGAAAAAGACATTTTCAATATCACTAACATTGGCTGCTCCATATTTTATGATCGTGTAGTTCTGAATAGGAAATTCCACTTAAATGTTCACACTCAAGAGAAAGAAGCATCTCTTTCCCTCTGATTTAAGACCATTTCTAGCCCACAGTCATTTAAGAGACTTCCAACTGTAGATAAGAACTGGGATATTAAACTGGGGATCAGAGATTAGATTTAGAGAGGCCCATGTACTAGTACCCCCCCATTTCTTGATTGATAGCATTTCCGGATGGCATCACTTCCCAAAGCACTAATATCCCTCTTTTCTGAGTGCTTTTCCCTGTCTACTGCCGGCAAATCTACAACCGACATTGGCTGACTTAAGACTTTGCAGTTTCACAATTCTATGACTACAAAACTTTTATTGTAATCACTTCCTCTTTCTCTGTATTTAGCCAAATTCTATGAGTCTGGCCTATTTTGAAAGACAAAAAATAAGGAAGCTCAATGTTCAGCATAGCTTTGTTCTTCAGGATGATTTCACTTGAAATATGCAAATATTATTTACATACTTGATTTCAAAGTCATGTAGGTAATAACATTTCTCACAAATTTGTCATTTGAGCACTCACATACATTCCCTGATGTAAACTAGAGAAGACACACTGGTGAAATGGCATGCTCCATTCATTTCACCCTAAATCATTCTAATGTCTTCTAAACAGCTATCTGACTAAGCCTTTCTCCCATTCTCTCCTGTCATCACCCCCACCAGCAGGGCTAACAAATTACGGATATCAAAGTAACTCTTTTAGATAGAACTGCTATAGTTTGAATTACATTAGGTGATCTTACCATTTCCTCCTGCAGTCATGCCAGTTCCACTGCTGCACAGAGCCTGATATTCAGCTGGAAAAAATATTAAAATGCTTACTGGAATATTCTTTCTTAGCTCATTGCTTTTAACATCCCCATTTACAATATGACAATTAATTATTCGAATGAAATAACACGCTTTTCAACTCTTTGGAAAACATGAACAACCTCACAGTGTTCTAAACCTGTGAAACATTTTAGCAGATTCAGGGTCTGCATCTGCTTACGAAGATGGATGAGTAAAAACTTCACATGACGAACCGTGGCATTTAGGAATAGACATAAACTTCATGCTGGCCCTCCCACACAAATGAACCATAACATATTCACAGCAAGATTCTCCAGAACTCATATGTCCAAGTCCTTACTCAAGGTGCATACTCAAAGTGACCAGGAAACAAATTTTTTTCCTATAAATCTAGACCATATTTAACTCCATTTAGCAGGAGTCTCTTCAGGAATTCATAACAGATCAACTAACTCCTATCTGTTATCCTTAAAAGAAAGTAATATGTATCAAAGCACCTCAAATGTCTCAACTACTGCTGGGCTCAAGTTCTTCTTTTGAGTTCAGAACAATTAACATACTGAACTGACAGCCAGCTCAGCATTAATTGTTGCCATATAGGTCAACATCTTCCAATATATTTTCACTTTCATAACAGTCCAAATACCTACACTGCTAAAATTAATAAATATTAGAAATATTTATGGAATTAGCTGTCTTCTCTTTGAGGGAAATCACATGCAACACATCTCCCAATATTAACATAACCAGCAGATTAATGTGTACCCTTGCCTAAATCAATAATCACTGTCACTGTATGGGAAAGCAGACCTGCTCTGAACATGCATCAGCAAAACTTTCAGTCTAAAATGGCAGAAACTTTTGCAAAGAGCTTCTGAGGAGCACAGAGGGCAAAATGTCTTCCCTTCAGGAATTTTTTTCAGTCTCTCTGATAAAATGGTCCTCTCTAAGAAAGATCCTCTCCTTCCCTCCCCCACTTAAAGCCCAGAGAAATGCTACACTGCATCCTACATGAGATGGCATTTTTTTAATAATTGAAGAGGTGAGGGAAAAAAACACAGGAAAAATGGCTTCCACTTCTGTAAATGTTCTGCAAATGTAAATAAAATACAAAACAGAAGTCAATGATAGACAGTCCAACATTTGTAAAAGATTTCAACTCTACTGTACAATAGGGCCCACTGACATCATCAGAGGCTGTTGGAAAGGGTCCTTCCTATTTTTCTAACATTTCCTTGGTGTTTTGCTATTCTAAACAACACATCAAGTTATAAAATGGTCATCAGCAAGTTCCTGCTGAGGAGCTCACATCAGCTCAACCAGCCTAATTTGTTCCAACTGGTTATGTCTCCCTAATGCTTTCCATACAGCTATCAGTTAAAAAAAAAAAAAAGATTTAAAAGATAAAGCTAAAATTATTTTTGCCTACAAAGCAGATACCTTGTTAGTATGACACGCTTTTGAACTACATATCAAATGGCTTATTTTGTTTATATGCAGCAACAAATTTGCTGAGTGAAAAGAAACACTTAACAAATTTGGGCTTTCAAACTAGCTCCCTGCAGTCAGTCACCTCCACGAAACCAAGGTCACTGTTTACTGGCTTCATGGCAAGGACTGTGTCAGCAGAGTCTTATTGGAAGAAGTGCTTTCCTAAGAGCAGATCCCGCCCATCAGAATGATTAGGATTGCTTCCTTGCCAGAGGGAAGTTATGTTCCAGCCAACTTCACTTGGTGAGGATTTCAGTGACAGACTCAAGTATTCACAACCAACTTAACTGGACATTTCTTTGCGAGTCAACTGTCCACAGACTGGTTACTGAATAAATGATTTCAGATCTCTTGAAGGATATAGAATTCAGGCAGTAAACATCTCACTGGCAGGTGTACACGAAGATCTGAATCACGATTTTTCCATTAATAACTCCAGTTCAAAATTATATTTTTCGTTATCTACACCTACCAAAACAGAGTTCGCTTTTTGAAAATGTACTGTTTATTTTAACGTGTGTAACAACTCTGGAACCAGATATCATACTTTACTATTGCTTTAAAAAATCAGCTCCTATACTCTTACAACACGCAAAACAGAAGATGGCTCAAAATGCGTAACATTATACAACAATGTAACTCTCCTGATTTATTACTATAAAACTGCATTTTACCTTTCTAAAAACAGTTTATTGACTGAAATCTTAAATTATAAAATTACCAGTAAATATGCCATACCTGAATTTTGTGCTGGGCAGGGCTGGCAAGGCTCTCCAAAGGCATAGTCAGTGCTGGCACAGCAGCACTCTGACTTTGTAACTGCTCCCGTTAATGGTCTCACACATTGTCCTCTCTTGTAGCCACCGTAGCATGTGCTTCGCATATGTGTGTCTGAGGAAAGAAATCTCTCTTAATCCTGCCATAGCCAACTGCAGTCATAAATTATAACAAGTATTAACTGTAGCTCGGGTGTCATAAACACTGTAAAAGAGCTGTCAAAACAAAATATCTTTCACTGTTTCCCTATGCTTTTCACCCACCTATCCCCTTCCTCGACTCAGCACAGGAAATTCTTCTTCCTCATGCCCCCAGGAATTCAGACATACAAACTAGTTACTGCATTTAATGACTACACGTGCACTAGTGAATTACTAAGTGAATAATCACTTCTTAACCATGAACTAGAGAGAGGCCATGGGGAAAATGGACAAGTCTCTGCTCTTTCTTTGCTTTAAAAAAAAGAAAAACAAGGAAAAAAAACCAAGGAAAAGTAGCTTTGTCCCAGTACATATGATTTCAAATGTTTATGTCTTCAGGTCCATGGGTGACTTTTCTCACTTTTTAAAAACTGGTCCATAAATGGCTCTCAAGCACATTAGTATTTTAAAATCAAACACTGAGCTTGTACAGAAACAGACAGAAAATTAGGTACCTCCCACGTTAAAAAGAGGTGAAAGAGTAACTACATCTTTAAGCTTAGTGACAAATGAAAAATTTTACATTGACAGAAACAGGGCAAATTTTCACCTATTCAAAACTGTTACAGCACTAGTCACCCCTATGCTGTACAGTCTACCTGACCTTGTGATTGGAACCACGCATTTTTTTCACTTTAAATGCAAAGGAAATGAAAACAAGAGCAAAACAGGCTATTACAGTAAATACTTCAGAGCTATTAGTATCCACTGTAACTACTACCCACCAATCCATAAAAATATGGTCCATTCTACATTCAAACTTGATGTGTCCATCAGTCTGGCATTAATGTCTTAACATTGGTTAACTGTGACTCCCCACACATTAAGCTTGTCTTACCAACACAGACACGTCCGTCCAGTCCCACTGCAAGGCCAGGGAAACATTCACATCTGAAAGAGCCATCAGTGTTCACACAGCGCCCGTTCATGCATATTCCATCTGTCTCACACTCATTGATGTCTGTTGGAGAACAGAATGAGCTTTATTAGAAATTAAATTACATAGTTAACCAGTGCCAGTGTCAGTGCCTGGCTGAAACTCGCATTTGTGCAGCTTATTTTCAATGTATCCTAAAAAAATATCGAGTGTAAATGGAAACTAGTTCAAGTAAAGGTTTTGTTAGGAATAATAATTACTTCATTCCATGAAAGAGAATAAGAAAATGCAAAATTCAGGGGAAATAAACAGCACAAAACAATTTTGCTTCCCTTGGAAAGTGAAAAGGGGTTACATTTTCCTAAGTTGTTCCCAAGAGGTACATGTTCCGATTCAAGGATCATTCAGGCAAAATCATAATTGGAGGAAGGAGGAAAGTGTGACTGCTAACACAAAGGACTTATGTAGTATACAACAGGACATTCCCTTTCCATATTAACAGTTCATGCTGTAAGAAATCAGTCAAAATAGCAAATTGAACCTTTCATTCCCCACAAGGAGCCTTCACAGGGCCACCAAAGAATTTCCCTTCCTCCTGCTGCGAGTTCAGTTTTTGGAAGCACATCTGAATCTCCACAGTCAGACCCTGCCCTCAGTAGTGTCCCTCTGATGATCTGCATGACAATTGGGTTTTCCTATCAGATGCTCATTACAGCCCATTTTATAAACTCTCCATGAACAGACTGCACTCCAGCCTTGAAAGGAATTTGTTAATGATTTGAGCCCTGAGCAATTGCCCAGCACAAGCTGCCATCTTTGCCCAACAATGGTACATTGAACAAAAAGGCCCAGAGCAAGGAAATACAAGAATGAAGCCTTATAATATTAAACCATTACAAAGAGATGTTAAATTAGTAAAAAAATTATATAGGTTGTGTATCCTGTTAATAGTAAGATCATTCTCTAGGTGCAGAGAGCAAGTCATCATTTTAGAAGTGATTAAGAAAAGGAGTGTTTAAAATATTGTTTGGAAGTATGTATAACCTTCATAAAATAATCACTTCATAACAACTCTCCTTAATATATACAAGAGACAGTGTGTGTGACAATTTCCTTTTTTCTGACCTTAAAAGGGCAAATTGAGAATGAAACACCTCTGTGTTTTACTTAGTTTGTGTTGTTTGGCATAAAACGTGGCTTGTATGATCCAAGATTCCTTTTTCGAACTGCATTTTAAAATAAAAGCTATATTTAAGTACATGGGCTCAATGCATTTCTACTTCATCTTGCAATCTTTTGTTCTGTTTCAGACAAATCTTAATTGCTTTTCCCACTTTAAATTTAGCCCCTACTCAGTTTAGGTAAAAACAAAGTTAGGATTCAAAATGTGCCCATACTATTTAACAGTGTAGACAGTTATTTTGTTAGACAACACAGAACTCCTGAGATAGATAGATAGAGATTCCCCTAAAAGTGGGAAAAAAAATTAACTTTCCTTTTTTAAGGTTATTTATAGAAACAGAAAGGCAAAACTAATTTTCTTCTGTTTCCTGTAGTACATTTTTAAAAAAGACTTTGTAAGCTAGTGAAGGGTGAGATGTGCAATCCTTTGTCTTTTGCACTGATTTATAGATGTGTTGGAAATACTATTGTAGATTTTTTTAGAAAGATAAAGTGGGTCACTTAGGATGGTGCAGATCAGCTGAAAACCTGGTTTCAGTGAAGATGGGGTGAAAAGCCTCTGCTTTTACCAGGGCTGAGATTCCACACAGTAAATCAACTTCATACATAGGCATAAAGTCTAAATTTCTAACCTGGAGAAGGCTCTGCTGTCTTTTGTGGTAAAAGTCACTATTTGGACAATTTAAAATATACTCAACTTGGTTCTGGAAAACCAACTAATGGATTCATCCTCCATGTTCAATGAGTTTTTGCATTTTCTGCTTAGCTTGGTTAGTAGTGCTAGCGGGGTACAATAAGTCCTCTAATTTTAACCAGGAAAAATTTACTCAGACTACTAAACTACCATTTTCAGTTGCTTTGCAGAAGCTTTCAGTTTGAGGAATTTTTAATCTCAAGATGAAACAATAAAAGGAATAATGCTTCAAACCTCTGCCTGCTCCATTTAAGTGATTCTGAAATATCACCAGCAAATCACCACCGAAAAAAGCTAATGGTGAATAAGTTTAGCATGTTTTGTATTTCAGGGAATACACAAGACTATGGTGTAACATTCTTTTTTGGCATGTTATTTCAGAAAGTCTAAGTGGAATTTTTTTACCAGACAGCCAAGCATTTGCCCTGTACTTATACTTAAATTCCAATTTTGTGGAACTGCCAATTACATTACCCCCATCTTTGGGTTAGAAGCCCTTCTTAACAGTTGAAAATTTAGCCTACAGTGCATCAAATGAGATGGTTGCAGAAGCAACGAGCTGCACTCATATTCCTCTGTTGATCCCCTAAAGAGTTTGGCAAAAACACATGTTCAACTCCCTATCAGAATTGCTCAGGCAGGAAACCAATTTGCTGCAGAACTGTCAGTTTGTGCGCACACACATTCCCAACGTGCACAAGCACTCACTGCATGTGCAAGCATGAGCTTAGAGTTTAAACTTGTGTAAAATTTAATGCATGTACTTCATAAACAAACTGGGCTAAGGCAGTGTGAATAATGAGTGTTTCAGAGATTACCAGTTCTGTGGGACACAAGGTATTTACTCCGTACATTTGGCATGTACGGAAAGGACTTAATAAGGACAAACATCCAAATATACAGGAAAAGACACTATTAAGGATCAAACTTTTAAACTTTTAGTAACATGACTGGAGAGAGTTGTGCTCCTCTAGCCACTGAAGATCTGGGAATTGTTACATGATACTTTGGGCAAGTAGAAGAAAGGAGACAAATACGAAGTGGGTAAAAAGTGTAATTTGTGTGTTCAGGTCTCAAAATCTGGTTTGATTTTGACCCAATAGCAATTTTAACACATAATGAACGTTTGCATGCTCATTCATAAAGAACAAGGCTTACAGTAGGTGTTGAAAGGCAGTAGGAGAAATCCTTCATTTTACTATAAGGTCTGTTCCAAGTTTCAGTAGGAATCAGTTGAGTTCCCTGCAATTTTGGATACTTTTCAAATATTCCTCCTTTGATGCACAGAAGTAACATTTCTCTAGGGTCAGAAACCCCTTTTTGACTGTATCCATATTCCTGTTTAGCCAGGAGGCACATAAGAGAGGCTGTAAAGTTGAGTATCATCATGTTTTAAGCAGTCTGGTAGAGATACCATCTTCTTGGGTGGCATTTCAGTGCACAGACGGATGTAACAAAAAAAAAACAACCAACAAACAAAGAAACAAAAAAACAACAACAACAACAAAAAACCAACCAACCAAACAAACAAAAAACCAAAACAAAACAGAACAAAAAAAACAAACAAACAAACAAAAAAACACAAAACAAAAAACCAGGACCAATCAACCAAAACCCACAAAGAAATAATACAAAAAATACCAAAAGATACTCAAGGCAAAAATCAAGACAAGCATTTGGGCTGGGCTGAGTTTGCATCCATGAGTCACATCCCTGCTAACAACACAGAGCAGCCTGTACCAGGTCTGGTACAGTGTTTAATAAGCAAAAGGATCAAATTAATTCACCTTTCATGTCACAAACTCTCAAAACTGAATTACTTATTCAAACATTTACTTTTGTTATTGGTCCACAACAAGATGCTGCAATGTGGCATTTTTAAAAATTTGCTGAAGTGTAATCAAGCACTTTTTCTGCCTTGATTCCAAGAGTTAAAAGATTTTTAATTTTTCAAAAGAAAAACTGTAAATAACTTGGCCCACCACTTGTTTATTCCTTATTTTGACTTCTGCTTTGTGCCTGTAAATTTACTGAAGCATGAAGACTTACACACACAAAACGTGCAGTTTCTGATGGGACTGAACGGAAACTCCAGTGACATAACCAGTAACCAGGACGCTGCAGTGTCTCCCACAGGGGGGATTGCTGAGCTACTGCAGCAAATGGCAAAGACAATTTTGCTGTGGTGCTCATTCTGCACCTTGGTCACACAGAGTGCTGGCCACTCCTTGGAATATTGACTAGGAGGCAATGAGCCAGGATGCTTGGGTGGCCAAAGGCAGAAAACTTTAAAAGGCCAAACACAAAGTATGAGATATACTGGAACCAAACTGCAGGAGACTTCATAGGCTAAAAAAATGGAGTTTAACTAGGTCAGATCACACAGTCCTTGATTGAAGGATATTTCCCACTGGCTGGTTTGGGTGGTTGCTCAACACTGTGGAGAAGACTGAGTACTGTCTGCACAATGACAAATCATTCTAGCTGACTAAAAAAGCACATCTGATGAGAACTCTGCCCAGTACCTCTTGTTCCCAAAGATCACTGTAAGGAAATAACGTGATTCTTGAAGCTATCCAGAGAGATATGACTCACAAGCTTTGGGAGCCCATAATTTATTGTGCTCACCTGTGCAATAGCGTCCATCAGATGCCAACTGGAACCCTGGTTTACAAATGCATTTAAAACTGCCATCTTCATTGATGCACATCCCATTGAGGCAAATGTTCCTTATGCTGCATTCATCCATATCTGAAAATGTACATGATAGACATAACACTCACAATGTTGAAGCAAAAGAACTCTTAGTAGTTATATCCAAAAGATAAACCTTAACTTCTTTCTTAGTTGTCAGAGGTACATGATAATGAGAAACATATGATGGGACATACTGCACTGTCCTAGAGGATGTGTCAAAGCAGTGACTCCATTTTTCATAATGAATCATTAACATCCAAAAAGAGCAAAGAGAATGAAAAACAGATGAGAAACTGGACAGTTTAACTGCCAGTTGGTAAAAGCCATCAAAAAGTGAGAAAGGATGTAATTGAAGAGGGTTTGCAATGTTAACCTAAATAGAAGCTATGTTAGAAGCAGCCTCCTGTTTGAAATGGTAAACACAATTTTATGTTACTAAGAAGACCTGGAAGGGGAGGAGTGAACATTTGGGTTTGGAGTGAAAACTTTTGTAACCTCCATTGGATGAGTCTAAGATTTATGATGTGGGAGAATTCCCAGCACTGTACTTGAGCATGCATTCTGTGGGCACTGTCATCCTCAACTTCCATTTAAAATAAAACCTGCCCCTTCCCCAGATTTAGCATGACAGGCCACACAGGAGGATACTTACTAATTATAGCTTCATAATAGCATTATATTACCCCTCTGACCTAATGAGGTAGCATGAAGGATTCAAATAGGAAAAGGTGGAGGTCTCACATACTGCTATTCTGAACCCTGCACAGTTACTCACACAATGGGAAAGAAAAAAAATAGGCAAGTACACAGAATTCTGTGCTTGATTTGAGTAAGCTTTTATATCCTCTTAGTCTTTACTTTGTCCTGGCACAAATGAAATCAGTTTTGGATGCTACATCCCCAAAAAAATCAGCACTATTCACCAGTTTCATCTGAAGGAATACACGCAGTTACATTAAGGTATGGCACAATGCCATGGTCTTTTCTGATTAGTGTGTGTGTACATGTATTCCTAAGAACAAAACTCGATGCATTACAATGCCAGAGATGAAACTGTTTCATAAGTGGATGCAACAGACATTCTGGCAGCACATGCAATGGAATTAAAAATGTTTTACCAGACTGCCGATGTCCTGGTTCTTATTACTATTAGCACATGGTATTTGGTGGGAAAGGAAGAAATCAGCATAAGGGGTTTTTTTTCCCAAATAGACTCATTTCCAAATATATTTAGTCAATGTACTTTCATTATAACATATTTAAAAAGCAGCTTATAGTGCTAAACTGTATCTAAAAAAGAGTCAGGAAAAACAGAGTCTTAAAATGTCTGTCTCTACCAAGGATTAACAGAATCACTACTAGCACATAAAATCACTGGATCATAATGACATTACAATATATTCAGAATCGTGCTATTTTCCTTAATATTGCAGCTGTCTTGGACAGAAATTACACTTCTAGACATGGTGTGTTTTCTTTTTACTTACAGGCTAAGTCAGACAAAAATAATTTATGATTTAAAAAAAAATCGTGTATCTATCCCAACCAAGAATTTTGGCATTAAGTCTTTGAGCTGAATCACTGAGATAATATTCTGCCAAAAATGTTTCTAAGAACAGTGCTTGAAATTCTTTTAACGTATGAATAGATCATTGGGAACCCTCCCAAGGACCTTGGGAAGCATGATAAAGAACATTCTTCTTTTTTCCCCCTTTACTAAAGGTCTGGGAGGTAGGAACACATCAATTATGTTTACAAATTTTTCTTAAAACAGTTTTTATAGGTCAGACCAGACTGCATCTACATAAAACACATTGCTAGTCACCCAGTAAGATCCCATAAAGCATGCTGTAAAACACACAGTAAAATCAGGCAGCATGTGACTCGTGCTGTGTTTTAAAATGTACCACTCCCATCAAAGAAACTGCATTTTGTGATAGTGGTATGTGCTATTTCTCCTGCTGGACAGACATCCCGCTGAGGATTGCCAAGCCAAGGCTCCAGAACTGGCTGCAAAAGACATTTCACTTGCCCTCCCAGATACAGCAAAAGGTATTTAGAAATCTGATTCCTTGTTCCTTCCCTTCCCCCACCAGAGGTCCTTTTCTTTTTCATTGACATGAATAACCTCTTGCAACTGTAATTACTGATATGGAATAACTTCAGAAAAGTCTTACCTTCACAGTTTTTCCCATCAACTGCCACTTGGAAGCCAGCATTGCACACACAGTGAAAACTGCCATCTGTATTTATGCATCGTCCATTATTACAGATACGACCATTCTGTAAACATTCATCAATGTCTGAAAGCCAACCGAAAAGAAAAATAACATTTGGGGGGGGGTTTCATTTTTATACTCAAGAGGAATTTTTCCTATTTCCCCTTCTCTTAGGTTTTTAAACCTACATGGAAACTATATTCACCTGAAAAAAGATTTATTTTGATTTCCATAACTCAATGTTATGGGGGTGGAAAATGTTCATCAGCTTGAAATTTCAAGTTGCTGTGAAAGAATTTCAGTGAACAGTACCCTGCAGCTTTCTCAAACAAGAATCACAATTGTTCGGGGTTTTTTTGTTTTTGCTCATCATTAAAATATTTTTGCTGAACTTTAACTTAACAGTATCTAACTACTTAAGAAAAGATGGGGGAAAGCTTGTCTTTTGCTGCTGCTTTGTAAGATAACAGGAAAGTTCAAGACTTTCCCACCTCAGAAGATATTTCTCCTGCTTATTTTATATTCGAAACATCAGATCCTCATTTCCCTCTCTCTGCAGGAGGTGCTTGGCAAGTGCTTTGGAGGACCTGAATAGTGATATCACACGAGGCTGGCAGCTCTCCCTCTCCTCCAAAGGAGGGGAGAGGAGATGCTGAGACAGACTGTCTAGACATTTTTCAGATTGCTCAGTATTCTCCATCAAGGCCTGGACCATCTCCCAGAGATTCCTGCACACAGGGGACTCTGCTCACAGAGATCACAACCAGCCCATGTAGATCAATCTATCATGCAACCACGCTGTCTTCCCAAACATCCTGGGGGTGCCCCTCCCCAAACCCTCTCCACAGAAACTGCTGTGCTGCAGGAAGAAGCAGAGCACAGGGCATCCTCCTCAATGTCCCTGCTCTCTGAGCACCTAAGGAGAGGGAACTGATGCCCCTCGAAATTGTGAACTTATATTTGCCTTCTTAGCAGGGTGGTAGTTCTGGGAAGCTGCTAAGAAACCCCTGAAAATAACTGTTTTGCAAGCAAGCAACCAAGCCAGCAGGGGCAAGAGCTGCTTGATGAGAGCTCGGGGCACTGGCAGCTTCTAGCAAAAGTGTACAGACCCGATAAACATCCCCTCGTTGGATAAACAAGCGTCATCAACCAGCAATGCATAAAAGTGAGCTTCCTCTCTGCTCAGTCCCCTTTCCCCCCCACTTTTCTGGCACCTGGTTGTACCTGAGCCTGGCTTCAGCTACCCTACCAGCTTTCTTCCTTAGGACAGTTAACATGCCACAAGATTTTTTCTGGCCCTTTAATTTTTAGAGTTGGTTAGGTTTCGTATTTTCATTCATCTGATGCCATCTAAATTATGGTGCAGAAAATTAACACTGAATCTCATTGCTCTTTATATACACACAAGCTGATCAGAGTCCCACTACTAGTCTGACACATTTCTAATTTTCAAAATATGAAATAACATCATGATCTTTTTTTCCCTCAGAGAAATTTGCAAAAAATCAAAGCCCTTCTTTCACTGAGATATCCATAACTTCTGTCATCTCCATGTAAGACCTGAGCTCCTCTTCTCAGAAATGTTGAGCAGATTACAGTAAGCAATTAGCTATTAAAGCTTTGACTCCCACACATTCATAGCTAATGGATCTTTTTTGGAGGTCCATTTTATATCCCCTCTTCTGCAATTGAGAAGCATTTTTTTGTTTAGATTACTAATCACAATGTGACAACTTTATTCACCTGTGTCTCAAGATATTCATTCAGCCAAACTCCTATTAGAATTATAAGGGATCCTAGTAACAGTTGAGTCAGTAGCTTGTGATACAGACTGCAATGTTTAATCATTAATCAGAGTCATCATGCAGAAAAAAACCTGCCCTGGAAGCTTGGAGCAAGGAATAGATAAACATCTGGTCATTATGGAGACTTTGTTTTTCAAGATCAGACGTAAGGAATACATTTGCAAAAGCGTATCAGCACAGACATATTTGTGCATGCAAAAAAATAAAATCTCAGCATCCAAAGTAGTCATGCAAAGTAATTTTACAGCAAATGCTGATTTTGGCAGGCATCAGTGCTATATCCACATTTTGCCAAATGCACCCCACTAGCCTTTTTCTTTTCCTTACACTGGTCCTAAAAATTCCTTCAGAAAACAAAGATTCTGCACATCGCAGCATTTTCTGCACTGCCTGTCAAGCAAGCACAGTTCCCATAGACTGCAAAGGAACTGCTAAGTGACCACACTTAAATGCCATTAAGCTACTGGGCTTCTGACAACCATGTGTTTGTGTAATGAATCAGTCAAATTAAAAGCCTGTGACAAAAATGACTCATGAGTAAATTCATCACGGCTGAGACTCCACTTCAGCACTCCCTCACCACTAGTCAGCTGAACTATGAAGATGCTTCCGCAGCATGGCTGTTTGGCAGCAATTAGGTCAAACCCTCCCAGCAACATGCAGCAGTAGTGCTGGCTCTGCATGTCCTCCTGGGCTGCAGTAAGCTTCTGTACCACAAATACCTTTCTGATTCACAAAAGGAAGAAAAAAACGCACACTAATACAGATAACTTTCTTCTGGCTTTTCAGAAACTCTCTACTCCAGAATGAGTGCATGCTCTGTGCCCTGCACCCAGCCCAGAAAGCAAAATACGAAGACAAGCTGTGACTCTGAGCATTCAAACATCCTGTTTCATTTAGACGCTTCATTTCTTAAGAACTATCAAAGTAATCCTTCATTCCCCCACCAGAAGTCTCTCATTATGACTTAACTATAAAGGACTGCATCACTTTTGCAGCTGAATTCCCATCCCAGGACAGTTGGGAGCAACAGGCCCCTGACAGAGGGTTGACTACTGAGGAGCTATGTGCTCCCCACTCCCATAGGAAGACAGGATGAAACCCATCATGACTATTGTTGAGCCTGATCTTCAAAATAACACTAATGAGGATTCTACAGCTTCTCTATCTAGACTTTCCCCAGTGTTTCACTACTTTTCCATATCTTATTTAAGTTTTCATTGACATAATTTATGTGTAGTTTATTCTCTGACAGTGAGCAGGGACAACACTGCAGGGGCACTGAAAGACTTATCTTTCCCCCTCCAACCCTTTTAGTCTTCTAACAGTCTTTTATAGATAAAAGGTTTCTTCAAAGAAGGGATGTTTAATTGTCCTTGAGATCCTCTAGTAGCAAAAGAAAAAATTTCTCAGTATTTAAAAAAAAGAAAGTATGTCTTTTCCACTTCAAAGCCACAAATGGTGCCAAGATACTTTTAGCACAAGACAAAACCCGTCTGTGAACAGCAGCTCCAGCAGGTTAATAATTTTTACTGCCATATCTGATCTTCTTTTTAAAAAAACCCTCATATTTAACACATCTGTTAAGAACTATTTTCCCTCCTAGTATGTATACAATAGTACAGACCAGGCTATAAGGCCATGATTTACCTCTGCACTCTGTTCTTGTGGCTGTGCTCTGGTATCCGACACGACACTGGCAGATGTAGGATCCCGGGGTGTTCACACAGTCTCCACCAATGCACGGACTCCTCTCACATTCATCAATATCTGCAGAACAGAGACAATATATTTTTATTACAACACTGCTTGAAAGTTATTCGTGCCTGTAGGGGTATTTTATCATTTTGTAGTTGGACAAACAGTGTCCTTCACTCCGAAAGAAAAGCGGACACCACAGAATTCCTAGGAAAACGATCCCACATTCTAAGCTAAGAAGGAGCTGGGAAAAAGAAATATTCAAAAAGACAAGATATTGCATGTGTGAGAGGTAAAGGCTTCAATCCTACATCTCCACATTCCCAGCCACACTGAAGACACAGATTTTGATAGAACCAAAATCTTGCCTGTAAGAGACAGCTAATACTTGCTTCCATCATCAAGCTCTTGCTAAGTTCCAAAATTAAGGGTCTCAAGAGCCCAACAAGATACTCCTCAGGAGCTGAAAGAGGACTTGTAAATCTTACTGAGCCCCATTTTATGATTTCTTTTTAACAATAGGTCATTACATACTCAAAGAGCTACTAGCATTTTAAAAAGATTGTTTTCAATCATTAATAAACACGTTATAGTTGTAGGCTAGTAAAATAAGAAATCCTTGCTTCTGTACAATTTTGTAACAAGTTACAAGACTTGCTAAATACTGTCTTAAAGGCAAAACTGTTGTAAAAGTAAGTTTGCCATTGAAATCAATTAGTCCTTGGAAATCTATTTACTGGAGAGTTTTTGGAAGGGGGACTGTTTTATTTATAGACCCTAAGTTGTTACACTGTGTGGAGAACAGGGTTTTTTTCCTTTAAAATATATTCCTCTCTGTGATTTACAGCAGAAAACCACATACCAATGCATTCCCCTCTACCATCCAGTTGGAATCCTTTGTTGCACTCGCAGCGGTAGCTCCCAGGAGTGGGAATACAACGCCCATTAAGGCAGAGATGTCGGTATGTTTGGCACAAGTCAGTTAAGTTCACCGGCAAGATCACTGAAATAACAAGAGTAGAAAAAACATTTTAATGTTCATCTTAATAATTTCTGGTAGCCTGCAACTTGTGCAGCATTTTCCATTAAAAGTCAACATTTGCCTTCCATTGTAATGTGAATTACCTAGCAAAATGGCAGAGAGAAGATGACACTTTGACTCCTAGAGATTTGTCTGAAAACAGCTAACCATTGCTGATCTTTTCATTGCAGCAAGTCTGAGTCTCTTCTCCTGCCAAAGAGGACCAAGTCTGCTCACAGCCAGAGATAAAGTGGGTATGTGGCACTGCAGGGACTCTACTAAAAGCCTAGAGTAGCAAAGAGCAGGCAGACTGGTTATTTTCATTTTCCCAGATAGCAGAGTGAGGAGGGCAGGGATAGCCCTGGGAGATATCCCTATACTGTCTTTGGCAGGCAGGCGTGAGCTGGCTCTGTCCCTGCTCCCAGCTGACCAGAAGCTGTGCAGCTACGTCAGTGCCGTGTCAGGCCTGAGCTAACATACTTTGCCTCTCAGGCTTATTAGCTCAGCTTGGTGCTGAACCAAGACTAAATAGTTTCAGCTGGTGCCAGTGCAAGCAGAGATTGCTTGCATCTGCACAGAGCACAGGCAAAATCAGCTTCTGTTCACTCGGAAAAGAGTGTGGCTATGCCAAACGATTTCAGGTGGCACATGCCTACTGCAGACTATATGGGCATGAAGTAAATTCCCTGAGCAAAGGACAGACCAAGGAATATATTGGTAGTCTGCTCTGGCTTCCTCCTTGCTGTCAAGAAAACTAACACACTCACGTGTATCACTAAAGTTCTTTCTGCACATTGGGTCAGTCTCACTGTCCAGCAGAATAGTATTTTTATCAGTACACTTCCTCCCTGGCCAAGTGAGGGTGAGAAAAACAACCTGAAAGAAGCTGCTTTCTCCCAGACAAGCTCTTTAATGTAAATAACTTTCACAACCTAGTCAAAGAGCTATTCACATCCCTCAATGCTGACAAGCAGCAAAACTTATAATAGCCTCAGAACAACAATAACGTAACTACTACAATATGTGAGCTGCAGTAAAGACAGTGAGAATGTAATTTTTGAATTCTATCTCAACAGGGAAAACACAAGGTACACTTAGCATAAGATACATGGTAACAGGCTCTGATTAAAAGGATATCCAGAGACTACACATCCACGTGAAGTAAGCAAAAGATACCAACAGCCGAAGGGAGCATGCTGCTACTGAGAAAAGCATGTTTTTAAAGAAGTTAAATGCACACAGTGCAAGGAAAGGTTTTCTTTCTTTCTTACCATGAGGTGGTGGAGCCCGAGATGGATAGACAATTTCTGGCTGTGGAGGAGGGAAAACACCAGGAATGAGTGGTGGAGGGATGACGTCAGGACGGGCCGGAGGAAGGTCAGGTCTTGCTGGCAGCAGAGCAGCTACTGTGCACAACTTGCGATACTCATCTGAAACATGAAAAAAGAAGTCCTGCTTTAGACTCTTGCAGCCTTTCCATTTAATCCAACTCTCCCCCTTTTTGTGGTGCTTCAGATTAGCAATAACAAATCTTAAATAATTTGGAAAATGTGAGTCTGTATGTTTTCTTCATAGTAATGAGCTTTGTTCTGTGAACTGAGTCATTAATGCACAGATTCTCAACACTAGGTGTCCAAAGACTGCTGGTAAAAAGGTAACATAACTGACATCCCGGATAGGAAATGGAACAGTGAGGTGGGGACCTGATCTTAACCTACTTAGTCTTCTTTCAAGCAAAGTCTTTAGTGAACTCAGTGTGAAGTTTACCTAAAGAAGGACTTTTGGATTTGATCCCAAGTTAATTTAATAGAAAGCTTGTCACAGAGTTAGAAAAATACTTAACAGGGAAAAAAGCCCAGTTTCAACTGGATTTCTTAAAAGTTAACCTCCTAAAACAAAAAAATATAAATATAAGCAATGAGGCAAAACCAATTAGAGAATGAATACACTAACACTATTTCCCTGTGAAAATTAAGTTTGCCAACAAAAGCAGAAACCAAACGAGGTGCAGTCTAAGGAGTGTAGCCAAGGAGAAACCAAGTCAGATCCACATGATATTAATTCTTTTCCACATGATGGGAAAACTATCTATTTTGCTGTAAGCACAGTCAATTCTGAGTGTGATGCATTCTCCTATTGTTTATCTCTATTAGTGGCATCTGCCCTACTGCCCCACTTTTCCTCCTGCCCCCGACTCTTTTGTTTTTGGTAAGTGTGGTTTTGGAACTTGTGATCCAAAAAATGCACACAGAGTATCACAATTAAAGACCACATTTCCAGCTGACCTAATTCATGTTCACAATTCATGTGTACACAAATAACTATTTGTGAAGCCAATACCTTTGAACTTCAAAATTTAAAGTTTGTGGCACAACGGGGGAGAGGAATTACATAATAAAAAAAAATTAATGAATTCCTGAAACAATATAAAAAATGAGAACTGAAAAATAAGGTAAATGTTAGGACAACTAAGCTGGATATTTCAGCCTTCAACACTTTCATCTCACTTCTGCTTCCACCTGTAATACACATTAGAAGCTTTTCCTGAATGACAGAGGATTTGTTAAATAAACATTGTAGCCTTCCTTAAGTTATGCTTTTCCTGATTATGAAATCTGCATTTATTTAATGCTCTTAGATGATCAGTTTGTTTCATGTGTCACTGCATTTCCCTCTATTGTTCCTTAATTTTAGTCTTTAAATAGTGTCAGTGGTAAGCCCTATTATTCCACATAAACAATTCTTGTTATGTTATACAAATAAATACAGTGCAAGCCTTTTTTATTGCAACTTTACTCTCCATGCATAATTTCCAGCAATAAACAGTCTATTTTATAGTAGCAAGTGGATCTGCTGCCCACATCGAAAATGCAACTGCCCAGTTACATTATGCAGTTAGTGCTCCCCTTTATATTGCAGTAAATTTCCATTTCAGAGTTAGAGAGACTTTGGGCCACTGACAGCTCTAAATTCCTCGTCTTGCTTTCTCAGGATACGCTAAGGAAGGAATAACTGAACTTGATTAAATAATGACAGCAATACCTTAAATACATGTAAAGCCTTACAAAGAATTTCAAAGCACTTTTGAAAAGAGTAATTTACAGTGTCAGTTTATATCCCAAGTCAGAAATAAAACCAAAAAAAAAGTGGCATGTAACCCTGATCTGGAAGACCTTGCATGGATTTATGAGTCAGGAAGTCCTGGGTTGTAGCTCCTTCTCCATGACGTCTCAGTCTGCAGCTTTGGCCAAGTTACTTTACTTTTCCACCCAGTTTATTCACCAGTTAGATACGAATAATTAGAAAGTATGTAAAGAAAACAAGGAACTGTGTTAAGACTAAAAGCTTTCTCCTTGTCTTCCTATTTCACATGATTATCAATAGATTACACTATTTTTTCAGCATTATTCTAGCCAGTTTTGAAATTTCAACATGTTTAAATATTATTAATAAGGCAGTGACAGAAACAGAAAGGCTTCCAAGAATTCTGACTGTAGATTTCTGCTCTAGTACTATGCAGTTGCACTCAAAAGATTAAAAACAAGAATAATAAAGACTCCCATATATGAGCTCTGACAATGTCTGAGTTACACTGCTATAGTGTTACAATCCCTATTCCTCCCTAAACTCGGCACCTCTCTTGACCTCCCTCCCATCCTGAAATTTCTTGTATTTTCCTTTTCTAAAGCATTTCATTAGGTCTCCAGTCCTAAACAGTGTCAAAAACATCTTCCCTCCACTCCCTCACACTGAGTTTCACAATCTGCTCATCATCTTCCCTCAGTTCAAGTCGCACGTTATCTGGGGATCTCAACACACAGGGAGGCAACAAAGTAAAGCACATTTTGGTAGCAGACAGAAGCAACGTTCTCTGTCAAATTTCAGGAAATATATGGCATCTCAGAAAGCTTGTCATAAGGAAGGAAAAAACAGTTTCCCAAGGAGAATGAAACCGTAGAGGGAATAGGGACCTATTAGAAGGCTCTAGAGCAAGTAACTTGATCATGAAGAGGATGTTGAAAACAAAATCTGAACTAGGTAAGGTCAGAATAAATACGAATTAGCAACAAGTAATTGTTTCTGTCTGCTTGGTGTAGCCTCCTGGGGGTCCTGAGTAACCTGCCATAGGAGGCTTTGCTTGAGCAGGGTGGGTTGGACTGAACAACCTGCCAAGGTGCCCCTCAGCCTCAACCATTCTGTGCACTCTTTAATGAAAACATTACTGCTAAAAGACAGTCAGCATTCAGCAACACTGCCAGGAACTCAGGTGGATTCTTACCGGTGGATCTGATGGGGCACATTTCGGGAGCGCTGGCTGGACTGGAGGACCAGCACCGGCCGCTGTCGCAGCAACACTGCATCTTGGACATGGGCTGGGGGAGCTGATTCCCACAGCGCCCGTTGCTCAGGGTGGAGAAGCAAAATCCAGGACGCACGTCTGCCGAGAGAAAGGAACGGATATATGTAATCATCCAGTGAGGAATGGGACTTTCACTAAAGGGAAATGTCCCATTTTTCTTGACAGATTTACATTATCAATGACACAGCCCTTACAAGGTTACAACCACCAGAAAACAAAAGGCAGAAAAACAGAAAAACCTAGATAATATTTGGGCTGCTTTGGATTCAGGTGTAACACCTCCTGTGAGAAAGCTGCAGTGAAATTAGGAACAGGAATGAATTAAGGGAGGCAAAAATACAATGGAAGCATATATTCAGTACATAATAAGACTGTGTCCCTAAAGAAAAATTGCAGTGTCATGTCTTTTAAAGATAGTACCAGATCAGTTCAGTCTAAGCCTTGATTTGAAAGCCACTGAAGTACAGCAATAAATTCACAGCATCACAGCTCTCAAAGCATTACTTCATTTTTCATTAGTCATGGTTTCCCCAGCTGAAGTATGTAGTGATTTGACAAGATATAGGCTTGCAGGCAGGAAAGAGCAATACAGCTTTAACTGGTGCCATCACACTGTTTATGGAGATGTGCTGGCTTCCTGTCTGAAAAGGATAAGCACGTGCTGTGCAAAGAACATCCTGTACTCAGATTTTATATACTCAGCTCTAACAACACTGCACAGAGATCCCCCAGCTTAGCAAAGGAAGAGAAAATGCGGATGGAAGAAAAAAAATCATAAAAAATAATCTTGTGATACCATCTCAAGCTTTGAGGAATTGTTTCACAATATGTCACATCATGTCAAACTCAGTATAAGCTGTGATGTGATTTGATGCTGCATGATAAACCAGACCAAGTTTGTTTCTAACATATACAAATATTTGCTGTCAAAATGTAGTGGAAAAAGTTGCACACATAATCTTACAACAGTAGACATCATTTCCAAAAGAAACAGTACCTCAATTATCCAGAGTATGGTGGATTCATCTGTCTATTACCAGTGCTTTCCAGAATTTACTAGCTATTCACGAGGTTATAAAAGAAAGCATGGAAGTTTCTTACTATTTTTGAGGCAATTGACATATAGTGATATGTTGGGAGAGTCTGTGATGATTCTGCTTTTTGTTAACTGGAACCCTGAACATGGATATTACTGACAGTATAGCTAAAAGAGTCAGATGGCCTTTGTTTCCAAACTTTAGTTAGGTCACTCGTATTATCTTATGATGATAATAGATAGATAACAGAGGGAAAAAAAAAATCTACTCTGTTCTACTACTGGTCCTCCATTTTCTCCTGGTACCCAGCAAAACTGCCACAAACATTTACTCCTTCATCCACCCTTTTAAAAATCAAATAAAGCTCTGATGCAAATTGTTGGTGAAAAGGAAACTGTCCTCCAGTATACCTGGAGAGAGATTCAGATGCTTGGTGTGATGATGGAGTGGATGGCAAGGAAGGAAGTAATCTAACAGACCCCATCATCATCCTCTGTAATTCATCTCTCTCAGTTTTGGTCAGCACCGAGTTTTGTAACATTTAAAAGCAGCAATGGGAAAAAGTGGAAAAAGAATCTACATGGGATCTGTGCAAGCACACAATGTACCAGGAAGAGGGAAGCACACAGCAAACATCTTTGTCTACTTACAGGTGTAAGAGTGTGCCCAAAAGCCACATCATTTTCAGAAAAAGACAGTAAGGTCGTAAGAAAAATATAAAATCTTTCCTTATGCATAATGTGGTTATTTTTACTTCCTTTTTTCCCCTTTCATTTTCATTTTCTGTTCCAAATGGTAAAACATACAAATATGGGCAAGAACAGCAGGAAACAACATTTTCACTGTTTCATTTTTAATATTTTATTATTTTTACTAAAAACATAGTCTTTTGAAAAGGCAAAAAATCAGTGTGAGAATAACTTTCAAGAAAAAATTGTCTCTTAAAAAAAATATTTAAAAAGGCCATCAAAAAGTAACACAGACCAAACAAATTTATGCCAGCTGGAAGTATGGGCAGCTTTCTTCACAGCATTCTTTGTGTACTCGGGTTGAGATGCCCCACTCTTGTTTCTGCTCTTCAGCTCTAGGAGATATTATCTTTGCTTTGTCTATTCTAATTTCTAAGGTTTGTAATAATGGAACTCCCAGTTCTCCCTTTGGACGTTTGGCCCCAGTGCTGCTCAGTTTGAGTCCCAGAAGGGATACATTTCTCAGAAGCACTTCCTCCTCTCAAACAGAACAGACACGTTCAGCTAACACTTTTCACTTAAGACAGGCATTTTGTAATTAAAACAAGATTACATGCTTTGCCCAACACTACTGAAGATTTGGGCTCTGTTCTCATGAATATGACAAGTATGCAGTCTGCATATTAGACACGAATCCAAAATATCTGCAGATAATTAATAGTGCTTCCCATTTAGCACGTTTTGCCTTAGACACAAAGCCAAAATGTTAATGATGGCTCATAGTTTGGCATATTATTTATCACATCTTGTCATCATTTAAGTCCCCAATTCTTTAGCTGAACTACTTCAGCCTACAAATACAGGGGGTAAAAAATGCTGGAAAAATGCAGGAATATGGGTGTGAATGCTGGGTAGTTCTGACTGAGTGGTGACTATAAAAAGCAAAAAGCAAATGCAAGTTGTGCATCTCTAGAAATTTTTTGTTACAGAAAGGCGAGTCTCCTTTATAAATATTAAGTGCAGGGATCAATCAATGATTTAATGATCCATAGTCATTTAGTAGTTATTAATCTGAAGCAATAAAAGCAAATCCCACTGACATTTTAAGTGCAGAGTATGGATCAAATCTAGAAAAATGCTGTTCTTGATGATGGAAGAAATGCTGTTCATTACTTACAACCTGTAGAAATTGAATGGCACCATTCAAAATGAATCATAACCCAAACTGTTTCCAGATCTCTCGGGCAGGTTAATATAATTTGGTACTGAACTCTGCACAGTTCGGGATTTTTTTTCAATTTTTTTCCAAAATTATTTTCTACCAAAGGTACTAAACACAGGATGCTTTCTTGAACCCCAGTGCTGGCACTGCCTCTGAGCCTTTAAGGTAAGCAAGCTAAAACTGAGGAAATAAACCTTTAATTTGATTTTTGCCCAAAATTCAGAACTGGCATTGAAAAAAGAAATTCCTGCACGAAAATGAGAAATAAATAAATTAACTGAATACTAGACCTGCCTCAGAGCAGGCTGCTTGCTTCCCAGAAGGAATAACTGCTAACACTGTTCTTTCATGGCTGTAGCATTGCGTTAATTCCCATAGTTTATTGGTGCCTGGTCTCACCAGTGTTGGAAGACAGGTTCAGCTCTGCCACAGTGAAAACCTGAGAGAACAGCCCTGCCAAGTCATCAGCATCATGAAACCACATACAAATGTCCCATACCCAGTTTATCACACTACTTCCTTTAATGAAAAATACCTGTATTAGGATCGTAACTGCTGGAATGCAAATTTGCTTTTCTAAGTGATTGCTGAATATAACACGGACTACATCAAAGACAAACAGGAGAGCAGTAACATCAAGGGGATGGGTTAAACAAGTTCTAAGGCAATAAATATGGCATAACAGAAAAAATGCAGTAAGAAAAATGAAAGGGAAGGTCACAACGAACAGGGAAAGAAGAAACATTCTGCAAATGGAAAACTCACTTCAGAATATATATACAGGCACATGATGTATTTCTGTGTAGAAGGATTTCAAGATTGCAAGCTGAAATACATTTCTGGTACACTGTTAGCCATTTTAGATATTCAGGAATGTTTGTAACACCTATTGCTTAAAGGATTGTACTCACCTATGCATTTTAAGCCATCAGGAGCTGTATAAAACCCTGGAGGACACTTGCAGAAGTAACTGCTTACTGTGTTTGAACATTCTCCTCCATCACAGATTCCAGGAATGGTGCTGCATTCATCAATATCTTCAAGGCAAAAAAAGATGCAGGGGAAAGTTAGCTAAATTAGTTCTGGCACAAGAATAGCTATTTTGTAATTAGTGTTAATGATCAAATTCAGTGTGGTCTGAGACCCCTCTTAACTTACACACTAAGGGCATAATCAGCAGTTTTGAATCAGCATCTTCTGTTAGGCATCTTATAAACAGAAATGAAACAGAACCAAAGAAAATATTGTATCTGTAAATTGCTAAAAGCCAAAGACTTAGTTTTACTGTTGAATAATGACGGATGAAAATCTTAAACTGCAGAGGAGATTTACTAACTGTAAGTAAAGTGTAACCCCTTCAGTTTGAATTCTACATACTAGAATTAAGAAAAGTCTGTTGGGACCATAGAATAAACTGTGCAATGACTACAGTGATCAGGATCTTAAGTTATCTCCAGCAGCACAACAGTCTCCTGGTAACATACTGAGGCACCAGTTCAGTACAGACTCAAAGGGAAGTGCAGCACTTACTGAATGGCCCTTCCTTCTCACTGCACTTGGTTTTTGTCTTGGAAATCCCTCATATAAAAGCATTGAGCAGCTAGGTATTGTTTAACTAATCTGACAGGATTATAGCTCAGAGCAGGATGACTGCAGGCAACAAAAATCACCTTTCCTAGCTTTCTTCATTAAGTCAAATTACACTCACAAGTTCTGAAGTTTCAAGAGGTTTCTAGACAGTACTGAAATATCTACTGCAGAAGTCAGGCAATGTCCACAATTCCCCTTATATTTTGTCAGTGATTTTAAAATAAAATTTCCATATCATGATTGTCTTCACTAACAAATCTCAATCCATATACTAAATCATCATCACAGCTACAATGCAGAAAAAATTTCAAAGTGTGCAGGGAAAAAACCTAACAAATACCTTCCTACACCTCATCATAGCTGCACACAGGAACAGAGGGAACTTGAAGGGTTTCTTCCACAGCTAGTTTATATTATCTACAGCTATGTGAACAACAACCTATGTCAGCCCCAATTGCTCCTTAATTACCACCAGTAGCTCGCCTGTGATGTGTAGTTACTTTCCCTTTGGTTTCTAGTCTTAAAAATGCAGCTGTATCTAATTAGCACTGCTCTCATCTTGTAGGGACCTGGAGTTCTGCTGAGGTTAAAAAACAGCTTGCTCTATTCCACAGTACCTACAAGAAGGGTCAGCTAAGCAGGGCAGAAAGGGAGGTTATTCTCTGGAGTGATCCATGAAAACTGCCTGTCACAGCCATTAAAATCACCCAGTTGCTCTCCTGACAGAGAGCATCCAGCTAGAAATAATGGCATCACAGGACTCTACCCAACCTCTCTCCAGAGATCCAAGAACAGATAGACACATGGCTGTAATAATGATTTCACCAACCACAAAAATTTCTGAGATGAAATACTGCAACACCACCCAGCACACCAAGGCAAGGAGTGAATAACACCATAGTCATCAAAAACGATTGAAGGAATTTAATGTAACGCCTAAATTGGAATT
Organism: Pipra filicauda; assembly: GCF_003945595.2. NCBI lineage: Eukaryota > Metazoa > Chordata > Aves > Passeriformes > Pipridae > Pipra > Pipra filicauda. The sequence continues at coordinate 1,663,687 of NW_024104976.1, read as the reverse complement.
TGGCCCCAACAGATGGAGGAACACCCAAAGTCCCACAGGACCATTAACGAGTGTTTGAGCAAGTAGACAGGATTTCTGCTCTACTTCTCCTGTGAAGACAGTAATACAAAAACTCAGTGATACAAAAACTAACATTTTCTTTCTCCTGGGTAAGGCACAGGATGCTCTAATACCTTTGTGGCTCCTTGCCTTTGCAGGAAAGTAGTAGAAGGCTGGGATGGCACACAGGTAACCAAACTTTGCAGACTGACCCATCCTAAGTGTGCAAGGCTTTGGGCCCCCTCTGCACACATTCTTGTCCAGCATTTTGCCAGCTGTCCTGATGTGGGTCACATTCCTCACTTGGGTGTGTGAGAGGGGTGTGACTTTTTGTTCAGTGCTACTTCCAGGGTGTTGCCAAAGCCTCAAGTCCGAGTGCCCTGGGAGCACTGCTAAGAGACTTCTGGCTTCTGCTCCACGATTATACTCCACAGGAGTCCCAAAAGTCTCAGTGACAAAAAATGTGGAAATTGAATTTTGGTCTGAATAAAGCCCTTAATTAACAGAGAAAAATGCAGTCGTTAATGGATCAGATTCAAGCATTTTCTGACTCAAATTCACCAATGTTTATCTTAAAGTCAGTGTTGCCACTGTTTATATAGCGTCCGACCTTTTTAAAAGCAAAATCATCACTCTTTATTTTAGGGTTGAGCCTAACCCAAACAGTATTTCACTATTTATACCAGTGTTGACATTCCTATAAGCAACATTGCTGTTGTTAAGCATGCAAGTTTTATAAAGGTAAGTTGATGTACTCGCAGACTTAAATGTCACTCCAGGAAAAATTACTCCCCCCCAGTCACCACAGAAAAAGCATTTACCTCAGAATTAATGCAAATGGAAGAGGAATACTTATATGAAGCAATGAAATAAGGTTTCCAGCAGCTATGCTAATAAAGAGAACCTCAGCCAACACACCCCATTTCCCATCTTGTTCATCATCTCTCTGTACCTGACGATTGCTATCATGATCCCACTTTAACGGGGACCCCCTGAAAAAACAGTACTGGTAATTCAGCAGGTAGCTCCCAGTTGTACTAGATCAGTGACCAAGGACATGTTATAGCTGCCAGAAGTAATTCTTGCTGGATAGGAAGTTAAACCAAGCACACAATCAGATGTTATTTATTAAGTATAAGAATTAATTATAGTTAATTACTAGGAAACAAACACCTTGTCTTATATTGCCGTATAAAACTCAAAAGATAATTTAAAATACTGGAATGGATATTCTGCTGTTTCATGATCACACTCTTAATGTTGAATCTCTATCATATTTCATGACACTGGTATAAAGGTGCTACTTTTAATTCTTTGAATTGTATTAATACCCACACAGCTTTAACTAAAATTGTTTGGTACCTACAATATGAAGATGCAGTGAAAGTAACTCTGTCTGTTGAGGTTCAAAAATCTACACGTATGACATTAAAGAAGGAAAAACTCATCCAATCTTTGCAGCCAGGCAATCACTCCAAAGGGATTTCACAAATGGGGTGGGAAATTTGCGGCAGCATTTGGGAGCAAAGCAAGCCACACCAGGTTCTTGGGTCCAGTCCCTTAACTGTTACCAAGTACAAGCTCTGAAGTTGGTGGCTGTTTGGGGTTTTTTGTTCTTTTGTTGTTGGTTGGTTTTTTTCATGATTCAGCAATTGAAAAATACCACCAAAATGTTTATGTGATGCAGCCTGTGCACACTTACAGCTCTCAGCTTTTCATGAACTAATACTTAACAAGGTACACGTTCATTCTTTCCTATTCACCACAGTCTTGGTACTTCATCCACAGAAGGAAACACTTGCCATGTTGTTCTACCCTAAATGTAGGTTACATTCTGCCAAAACCATTGGCAGACGATACATAAACCATGCCGTGTACAAACTCTTCTGAAATTGCTCTCCTTAACATGCAAATAAATTATGAAGTTTTGCCTGAAATAGGGATTTTTCTTTTGAAAGAATGTCATAATTCTTCTGAAATCACTAAAAAATTTCGAGTGCTTCTTAAAAGGCACCTGATGCAAGAAAGGGTGGTGAATCCACACCTTACTCTTACAGTCAAAATCCTTTATGATAACCAAAGTTAGCATTCCAAAATCACTAACCACTTATGAAACTTGTCTGCTCAAATTAATTTAATTTTTGTCTAATGACTGAAAGTAGAATCAGTTGCAAGAGTTTAAACAATATATGGACTTCACTGTAAATATGAATCAATAATGTGCAACCGACACATTCTAGTGCTATGTTCCATAGGTATTCAAAATTCTCTTAAAGCAAGGGAGACATCTATGCTTGATTATTATATTAGAAGGAAAAAAACACTATCAAATCACAGTCAAAAATTAGCAAGATTCCATAATCACACACTGTAAATTTCCACACTATTATCTAGCACCTGCTGTACTGTCAAATTAGGATGACCAGTAAATAAAGATAAAATGTTTGTCCTTCTGTGACATCTGCAGCTGTAAGGGTGAGTTTAGAGCACAGTCCTGCAGTCTTCACTCATCAGTGTCAAACTCCCACTTATATTAAATAAGTAAGATTAAATTAGCTGAGCAGGTAGGAATGTGTTGAACCTTCCAGTAATATACACTCTTTGGTCAAAAGATCCACAAAGAAACAGGTGCCTCAAGTATTTCTAAAGCAATATATCAGTTGGAAAGTATTTTTAGTTTTAATGTTTAATGTTAAGATGTACCTTTAAGTCTGTGAAATGTTACATTACAAAAAGGCTGTAAAAAGCTGCAGGGCCAATATTTAAGCTTAGGAGAAAGCATCACTATTTTTATTTTCAGTGAATAATGCTGTTTGCATACTCATGGCAAAAGAGACTGAAAAGTTTGTTACAAACTGTTAAACAAAATCAGTCCCCAAAAGAAGACTCTCCCCTTTTACTTTCAGAAGAAAGTTCTAGAAGTTCTTACCGTCACATTTTTGTGTCACTTCATTAAACTTGTGTCCAGCTGGGCATTTGCACTCAAAAGATCCAACAGTATTAATGCAATTTCCCCCTTGACAGATCCCAGGGATGGCTTGGCATTCATCCACATCTATCATATAAAAAAGGAAAAAACATCCACTTTCATTTCTCAAGAACAGCCATAATAATTTGTCTACACAGAAATTAAAGTAAATATGCCTAAATCCATTCTTCACCCATCATAATATTATGATACTTGCTTGTGAAGACAGACACTAATTTTGTAGTTACTCTACGCGAAGTATGATTAAGTACAGTACTCTAAATATTTTCTGCAAGAAATCACATGGTTATTATTGTTACAGACATTAAATATCTAACTGCTATTGCTTTGTTTTTCTAAAACATCTGGGGAATGGTGTGCAGAGAACACAGCCAGCCAGAACTCAAGTTTCTTTGAAGTGTCTGAAGCTGGGCACCCAAAATCACTTGCCCCTTCCGAAATCTTGGCACCTCCATCCAGTGCTTAGGCCACCAGTGCAGAGGAGTAGGGTGTGCATGGAAGGGGCCTCACGGAGAGCACGAAGAACTGCAGAGTCATTATTGATGGAAATTAATAACTCATCACTCCAGGAAGATCAGCACCAATGACCTTAGACTGCGGTTAGGATTTGACTCAAGAAGTTTCATAGTCATAATTAATGTCTCAAGAGGAATTATTAAGGACCTGCTCAGACATACATCAGTTTGGAGGGGTTTTTTCCCCTTTATTTTTCTCTCTTTGCTTTTGATTTTTTCACTGAAGAAAATGAAACAACAAAGATGGTATCACGGGCTACGTAGTAGGCTCACAACAAATATTTTCAAGAGGTCCCAGTTTCTGGCCTCATAGTTATTTTAGCACAACAACATGTGTGCCGTCACTTAGCTGCAGAAGTGTTGTCACAGCTTAATAACAGCTACAGAGAAGAGGCTAAAGGAGGAGGAGGAGTGGATTGCAATAGGAGACTCAGGAAGTCTGGCTCACAGTCCCCAGGGGCTGCCCTGTCTCTGCTGCTCAGGAGCTCCCTCAGGAGCACCAAGCACTCCACTCTCTGATCCAAATTCCTGTGCTTCCCCCAGCTCCCCAGGAGAACCAGCTGCTGCTGACAAAACCTGGTTGCTTGAGTTCTTGGGCTTCACACTGGGCTGGAGATGATGCCTTCAAATCTCCTTTTATAAATCCCAGAGAGCCAGCTGTAATGTGCCTTGCAGTCTGAAAAGCGAAGTATTACATCTGTACAAAAGGCCAAGAGGCAATTTTCCTGGGAGTAGGAAGTTTCAGGAATGCCAAGGGGCATATCTGTACCACATGGTAAACTGTTATGTAAAGATCCCTGGGTAGACTGAGGCAGGTCAGGGGGTGCAGCAGCAGAGGCAGAGAAGAGCTGTGCCCGAGGGAAGAGCTGTGCCCGAGGGAAGAGCTGTGCTGTGAGGCCACAGAACCAGCACAGCCTCAGCACCACGACAGCCACATTGCTGCTGGGACTCAAGCTACAGCAATGTGCTCTGCTTTAATAACAGCAATCAGTCAGACTTCATGGCACTGTACTGACTTAAAAAAAAACTCAAAAATTAAAAAAAAAAAGAAGTTGTACTTCTGAGTCACAATGTCTGTTTCAAAATCCCACCTTTTGGCTTTCATTTTTCTCCTTTGTATCTTTAAAAATCTCAGCTGTGATATTAATTTAACTTTCGGTCAAAGTCAGACTTTGAGCAGTGATATTCTATTTACTTTTGAAAATAAACGTGCCCTCCCTTTTGTTTTATTTTTTCTGACTTCTCCACACAATAATAAGGATTTCTTTTTCTCTTCAGAGAACCTGGATTTTGTTTATTTCCTTTATTTAGATTGAATATGGATGTGAAATCCCTGAAATGTCTCCAGTCTAAATGGAAGTTATCTGATTTCAAAAGGATTTGATTTAGTACAATTGCATGAAAAATAAAGCTAATATATGATCCCATAACAGATCTGTTGAAATTATGAACACAATACTTGAGAAGAAAAAACTGGAAAATACAAGTCAAACATTCAGGGCCAAAACTGTGTTGGCACCACATGCAGATTAGCATCAATGTAGCTGCTTGCTAAGAAATGTGCAGTAAGCAGAAGTATCCTTATTCCAAACTGCACAAAACCCATTGGAGAGGTCACTACAGCTTTCCCATGACACAAACAATTGGGATATAACTAGGTGTGGCATAAATTCAGGGGTGTGGGCCACATATTTATGTACATAAGTTTTCAAAAGTGTCCAGAACCTCGGTCCACAGATTTCTGCACAATTTAGTCCTGACCTTTACAGGGAGAGGGGGAACAGAATCACTGAGGTCAAAATATGGGCAGATCATGCAGCACACACAACCATGTCCATCTCGAAGTTCACAATGTCTGTCTGCAGGCACCAACCAGGACTTGGCTTGTGACAGAAAGTATCTACATTTTTAATGCAACGGAATGCCTTGAAGTCCTTCATAGGAATTTAATGGTTATACAAAATAACTCATAGATTTATAATCTTTATCTCCCCTATTTTCAAAAATATTGTAACTTATTAGAAAATGTTAGACAGATTGAAATAAACTGGCTCCAAAGATATGGTCCTGGGAATGTATAATCCACATAGTTGCCCCTGTTAACTTTCTCCTGTTTCCTGCCAGACATCCAGACAATAAAGGAATTTATACAGCTGGAAGTATTAGAATAAAAGCCAAAAGCAGTGTAAGGACTTTCTATGGTAAGGCATGCTCTGAAAGAAGTAAGCAACATCTGGGTGGATTTTACAATTTGAAACAAATGCAAATGCATTTCCAAAATTGTATAAAATGTATAATAGGGCATTTCAAATGGCACGACAGGCACTTTTCTCTAGGTCAAAGCAGTGTAGCTCTAGAGATAAGACACCTAAGATGAATTCAAAATCAACATCTCTTAGCTAAAAAATCCCACACCGGATAAATGGAGCAGCATTGTCACAGATTGATTTTTGCATGTTTTGAGTGCTTTCTGCAACAGAACAAATTCCTCCACAGAGTGATGGAGTGGTACACTCAGAAAAACACGATTACAGAACCAAGGGAAAGGGCTGCTGGCAGTGAGAAATTCATTAAGATGCTGGCTGCTCTCACATGACCCAAGTTACTAATGTACTCAGTTGAACAGCAGACACTCACTGAATCATGAAGTAATGCATCTGACAGTGTTTTTCCATTCTTCACACATATAGCTGAGAATGGCTTAGGACAGGTTATTCACAGCAGTGTAACTCAATTAAGATTAATCCAGTAACAATTTCAGCAGCTTTGGGGGAGGCTTTGCTGGTAACTTACCTTGACAGGCCCCCGTTCGGATGTTTGGAATGAAGCCCCGGCGGCAGGGATGGGGCTGGGCAGGACACATTTCGCAGGGGTGGCCCCACGCCCTCCCGACGGTGGCACAGCAGAGGGTTTTTGTGCAGACTATTCCACTGAGCTGCCCCTGGCACATCTGGTTGGTCACCAAAGTGAAGCAAGGGCCGGTCCTGTAATCTGAGCCAAACACAGGAAACCGAATCAGCATCACAATAAAAATACACAACAAAACTCATAATAAAGCAAAACAACAGCACGTCTAGGCAAGTCTTTTTCACACAAATTGCCCACCGACCCAACAATTTTACTTAGCAGTGTTCTGCAGAGGATTTTTTGTTTCTTTCATTCAAATCCACTGATAATATAAATTGTGACTATTTTACCAGGACTATTATAAAATTAAGATCCTGGAGGTCCCCTTTGCTGCTTGGTTTAATCACTCATAATACTCTTTCAGGGGTCTTTTCATCAGTTGCTTTAAATATTCAGTGCATTAATTAAAAGAATACTGATAAAAGAGTTAGGATATGTTTATTTTCACAAGTGTTGTTCTCAAATGAGGCTCAAGGGAAGAGAACAGACTGCAGGAAGTTTTTTGAGGACAATTTGCACTGTTACTCAGGCATACGCTGCACCAGACACATGGGTAAGCTTTGCCTACAGCTGAACGGAGGGCATGTGGAACACATCTGCTTGGATTTGTTTATGGTAGGACAGGTCACTTAGCCAACAGACAGAATTAAACTAAGATATTAATGAAATACTAGTAGGTTTTATTTTGTTCCATCCTCCGAGGGCAAAAAACAAACAGTGGTATTGCCAACTCCTGCTGTCTCCTGAACATCCAGGGTGCACACTCCAGTCAATTTTTCACAAGCAACCCTAAAATGCTTTTTTTGTCATGGTGCACCAAGACAGAGTCCAGCATCCTGTAAGCATAGCCAGCAAATTATGAACCTGATGTTTGTTTGTACTGAAGTAGTTACCAGGTGCCTCAGCCAAAGTCACTAAGTAATCCACACTGCCTTAGACTCATAACATTATAAATTCCTCCAATTTTCATGCCACTTTCAAACTTTTTTAAAAAATAATATATTTTCAGTAAGCCATTGTTAGAAAGTGTGAAATAAGGCAGACGTGAGAATGGATGCCTTTCCCATCTGCTCCACCTTCATGCCAATCTAGGGATGCTGTGTCCACATCCTATAATTCTGATAATTAATCAAGTCATTCTGATCTAACTAATAAAATAGCTTATAGAAGTCCTGTAAGCCACACAATAGTGCTGTATTGCTACTGTTGTCTTCATCAATTAAACATGATGACCTCAGAAAGGATATCAAGTTACTTTGAAGGACCTACCTCCAAAAAACTTATACTAAATGACAATAAATATAATTTCTTCTTCATTAATTATGTATTACTTCCTATAACTGCCATTCTATATTTTGTCTGTTTAACACTTCTATAATCATTCAGATCATCTCTTTTCCTTTTAAAATACTAGAACAACAACAATCTTCTTTAAGCCTCTATATTTCCAGATTTATGGAGAATTAACCTGCATGATATGAGAACCAATTAGCTAGCTATTTTCAGGCTTCCTGGTTAGTTGGACTAGCTGTATAAAAATATGTAAATGCAAATCCTGCTAATTACTTTCATCCCTAAAGGCTCTCAGATTACAAATATAAAATTCCTTTCCTATCCCCTCCAACCAGTACAGCTACATTTACTGTACAGTTCTCCCTTCCCTTCTCTAGCAATTCCATCAGCCTCATCATGAAATGGGTCAGAATGTCTGATAACATCTCCCTTGCCTTTGATTATTTAATTCCTTGTCATCATCATAACTTTCTTTGGCCTGGTATTTCTTAGTGGGTCCCTTCATTTCCTATATTAATTTTCTACACTACAACTTCTATCAAGTTTTTCCCTATTTTAAAGCATTTTTGTAACTGCTTTATTTTCCCAGTTTGACAGGCTTGTTTTGCTTTTGTCAAAACTGCCATTGCCTTCTTTCTCATTTCTCATTCTAGACATGCAGCTTTCGACCATGTAGTACAAAACCAAGTATTACCAGCTTAATCTTATTCCTTCAACACACAAATGAATACAAATAGGTCATGATCAATTATACCTATCAATTAAAAAAATTAATTTCCCAGATCGATTCTTCATCCTTGACCAACATGAGAATTCATATTTTACTCTGTGCAAAACTCCTCAGAGTGTAACTTCTAATATTAAAGCAACAGATGACAACTTCTTTAGAAACACCATAGTTTTGTGGTGGCGACAGGAAATCTTCAGTGCACCTCCTCAGAATGAAATCCCTCATTGTGGATTGTCCCTCTGCCGTTTATATATAGACAGTTTGAAAAGGAGTCATTTTGTTCTCTGTGGCAGCATCGTACAGCACTGAATAACCCATCTTGAACTTTATGGTAGGATATGAATGGATCAGCATTTACAATTGTCTGCTTTCAAGCTATAAATGACTTAGCAGCGGCTAATATGTCTTAGAAATATGGTGAACCCCATGAAGTTAACTTCATAATCACGCAAATCTTGAAGTAGGTCAAATATGCACTCAAAGTGCATGAAGTAAGTCAAATATGCACTCAAAACCAAGCAAGTCCAGCTCCTATTTGTTACTATTCAAGTTCATAACACTTTAGAATAGAGAATTACAGACTACTTTCACCTAATCTTTTGCCTTGATAAATTTTATTCTTAATACTCAGTTTTCTGCTGAGTACAGTTTTCCTTCTGTTTTCTCAAACTGTCACTTTTTCACAAGGAAGATTTTCTTTTTGTTCTTACCAGAAAATTCTAAATGTCAGAAAATGCATAAGAAAAAGATCGTTTGGATGTACACATCAACCTAAGGCCACAGAGAAATCCACATGTCAAGTCCATTTTTTTTTATACAGAATAAATAGGCTGAGTAAATAGAGCTTTAAAATCAAAGCATTCTTAATAGTGAGTTTAGGCTTTTTTGACAAGATAAAGGTCTACAAGAAGGAAATGGGATTCTACTAACACATCAATTGAAAGAGACTTGGGATATGAGCTGAAAACCGCAATCTTTATTTTGCAGCAACAAAGTTTCCTTAAACATTCATGTGATATGTGATTATTCAAACTACTTCAATAAGTAAAGCTGAAACACAAGGTAGCCGTGATCAGTCAGGAGTTGAAAAGATAGAAAAAGGGAAAATATAGCCAGGAAAGCTATTACACAATTTGTTTGGGTTTTTTTTCCCAGAGGTAATTTCGTTTTAACTGAAGAATGTTAAGACTTGAAATTACTTTAGTAAAACGATTTTTTAAAGATGGGCAACTGGTAATTCAAATCTAATGCAAATTTCAGCACATGCAAGCAGCCTTCAGTAAGGCATTAGTCATAATGTTATACTCATAAGTTATCTAACAACTTTATCTGCTTCTTCACATACTTCTTAGCTATTTGGATAAGGAATAATTCCACAGGGAGCCTCAGACAACTGAAAAGACAGTAGAAACTGTAAAACTACATTAAGATATTAAGTTATAATATTGTCAAAAAGAGGGAATAGAATGACACTGGTTTACAGCATGCAACAATTTAGCTTATTAATTCCACAGGAAAGAATCAAGTTACATTTTGATCTAGAACTTGTTCCTGTTTCAGTCACAACCATCAAATAATTTTAGTTATCTTCTCAAAAGATCCTTTATGTTCCTAAAAGCACCAGACAGGCTGCTGAAATATGTAGTCCTGGCAGGCTTTGATCAAAACCAAGCACAGCAATAAATAACGATAATTGTTCCAAGTAATTCTGGACAGCACTGAAGAGACTCCGAGCACCAGGATAATGCAAGACTTCTGACACCAGATACACATCTCAAGCCAACCTCTGCTTGGCTTCAAGCACAATATAGTTTTTAACGTAAAAATAAAGGTTAAAAACATTGTGAACTAATGGAACCTGAATGAAACAATTATGCTACTGCAAGGATGCTGGAGGAAATTCTGGTCCCTCTTTCCTCCAAGATGCACTATAAATCTCCAATAAAGAGTTCTTGATGTTTCAAAGTAATGGCCTGATTTTGCAAACTGATAACCACCTGCTGGGAAGGCTGACAGACCTCTCTTAAAATAAATGGAAATTGAATGGGTGCAAAGGTGGAAGGATGAGACTGTAGCAAGCCAGCATGATCAGGATCAAGATCTCACTGCTGAAAACAGGAAAATGCCCTCTCTTGCCATGAAGGAAAAATGGATTACAATAAAATGAGTGCTGTTTTTCCAGTTCTCCTCACATAGCATGCACAGCTCCCACGAGACCTGGGGCTGCACATCCAGACCATTGCCTGGAGGGAGGAATCATTCCTCCAAGCTCTTAGCACCTCACGTGGGGAAAATCGGCATGAACCCCTAAATCCAGCCAAGACTGCTGTGCAACTGAAACCATCCTCAGCAACACAAACTGGCAACTTCCCCTCTCTTTAGTACAGCAGGAAAGGGAAAGAAAGGAATATTCCATTATCACAGAAATTATGAAAGAAAGGTCAGAAAGGGCTCTAAGGCAAGTGAAGTATCTTAAAGCTGATCTTTATTACAACTTCCTTTCCTGCTGGGCAGTATTTTTCTTTCTGTTGTTTGAAGGGTTGGTTGTGGGGTTTTTACCAGCCAGGGATAAAAGCGGGACATTGGAAGTGAAACACAGTTTTATCTCTGCAAAGCCCTCAGTGCTGCCCAGGTGGGACCTGTGGCACTTGGTGGCCTGTGCCACTGCTCAGCCAGCCATCAAAAGAGAATCCCAGTCAGAATCCCAGTCAGTTGTACCCAGAACACTCTTTTCAAAACTGATCTCACACAGCCAAAGAATAATGCAAGCTGAAAGGTTGGCAGTCTAAGTTTCAAACTGAAGAATCCTTTTAACACAGCACATGACTTCAGGCACATTTCAACTACTTTCCTCAAATATCCCAAATGTGTATTTCTAATGGGGAAATAAAAAAGAATTTGATAGCAATTCTGTTCTTCAATGGCATTCTTAAAGTGCAACCCAGGATTTTAAATGGTGAGAGAACTAGTAACTAAGCAGTTACAAGCAGAAAAAAAATACTGGATAAATAAATTGCAGCACTCTGCAGTTGGGTGCAGGAACAGTATGAGAAACAGAGCTTCCATTTTTCCCTTGCCTGAATGGCAGGTGCTGAGAATGCTACATATAAGAAAAGATATCACACCTCTGTTATGGGGGGGAGGGGCCTTCTGTTAAATACAGCTTTTAAGTAAAGTACAATTAGGTTTAGAAAAACAGATTATGGGATTTCCAAAGGAGTTTCCAAAAAAGTCCAGTGACCGGATGCTTGCATATGGAGAAAATTAATGGAAGGAGAAGGGAATTCTGAACGTGTCAAGTCAAATGTCACCAATAAAATTATATGAGGATGACATGAAGAAAATTATGTGTTTGGAACAGGGATACAAAGTATTAAAAAATCATTTTCACTGAGCCATGAATGAAGAACATTAAATGAATTCTAAAAACATGCACATATAATCCTATCTACCTAAGCCAATTCAGGTGTGCTTGTACAGAAAAAAAATCTGTTTTCCTGAGTTTAAAAACTGGGAATGGAAGAAATATAGATCAGATGTTCTGATCTAACATCTGAAATAAGTGGTGACACAATTGTAGCATTGATACGACAAGAAACACCAATCCTTAAAACTTCAGTTCTTTGAGAACTGTTTTTTGAGAGGACTGGAAACCATACCATACTCCTCACTATAGAAACAACTCTACTGCCAATGGAAAAACACAGTGTCCATCACTATGTTTCACAGTACTTCAATCATTCACTCTCTTCAGAGAAGGCAGCCATACATTTGAAGACGATGGTGAAAAACACAATGCTTCTCATTTCAGGAGGCAGGATGTGCTGTGCCTGAAACGCGAATTCTTGCACTAAAATTCCAAGAATTGCAGAGAGTCTCAGAACTGACACAAGAGAACAGCATGACCAAGCTGACTGGAGCAGTAAGCATCACCATAGGACCGAGAGTTACAGAACACAAGGGTTTGTAACTTCAGGCTCAATTTCAAAATCCAAGTGATTCTAGGCCTTTTTAGACATACTAAAATCTCCTGATAAGGACAGAGAGAACAAACAGAAGGCTTTACAGACATATTCCTCATAAAAGATTAATGCAAACCTGTGTGTGTCACAGTACAAGAGAAAAAGGGAAGGGCAGTGAGCTTGTAAATCCATCTTCACTTGCAAAATGTCCCTTTCAGTTGCTGGTAGGCTATAATCAAAGGATATCTTGCACATGAGATTTTATGGATTTTAACTGCTGGTCATAAAGTGAATGACCATGCTCAGAAACCCATGGGATAACTATTATTTGCCTCCATCTTCCCTAATGTAGAGTATGCTGCACATCTCGATTCGTGGACTGAGTCAAGACCAGACACATGACACATTCCCACATTAGCTCCATGCACTGACTTCCAGCTATTAAAAAACTCAGACACAATAATGCTCTGTCCACAGGTGACACTGAAAGGCCAGCTGATAAATGCATCCAATCACAACACACTTTTTTTTTGTTCCACACAGGCCATTTCCTTAAATAATTACTCACTGTTAAGCACTCCCTGTCCTCTCCTCCCCCCAGCCAGACACCATTACTCACCCCAGTCAGATCCCAATGTGTCATCATTGGAAAGTACATGGCAAAGATATCAGAGGGTGTTCAGAAGGAAAGAAAACAAAACTTCGTAAATATTTTAAAACTTATTTCCTATGATGTCTGACACTTCTCACCAATGAGGTTTGGTAGGTTGAGATGTGGTATGTGAAGAAATTATCACCATGCCACTTCTGTCTGCTCCCTTCCAGTGCCAGAGATAGCTTCACATATTAGCAAGACCATTTCCCAGCTGCTTCAGAGCAGCACTGAGCTACAAATTGCTGAGATTTAACACTGGCTAGTGCTAAGATGTCACTGGAAATAGGGACTCAGAGTGCAACCACTCAGGCACTGTTTCTGGCCAGGATATAAATCTGGCAGCAGAAATGTCTCAAAATACTACAGCTGTGCTGTGCACAGATCACAGCTCCAAGTTGCCTCTCGTTATTTTAACAAGAGTAAAAAACATCCATGGAAGCATATCTAACACTGGTACCATAATTCTATATTCTGTATTAGTCTGATACAAAAGTTAGTTACCGCCTCATATAATCCAGCCCCGGGAATATTATCCTCTAATTCATGAATCTGATGACCCCATTTCTGCATGTCTTCCTCACCTTTGCTTGTTGCAAATTATTCTCATATATTGACTTGCTGGCACACTTCAGTCTAAATTTATTTTCCATTCCATAAGCTGCTTCACAAATCCATTTCTGCACAGATGATCTGTTTAACATGTCTATCTAGCAAATATTATCTAGTCTTCCTAGAATACTTGTTAAAGAACAGGACTTTTAAATAATAGTTTACTAATAAGAGACTAATGAGACTAATGTTATCAGTTGCATTTGATGTATAGAACAATTCAGGCTATTTTCTACAGTATGTTGGCAATCCATTTTCCAGAACAAATACACAACTATTTTCATGCCAATTTTGTTCTTGCAACTGACCCAGTTCTCGGAGTCCGTAACTGAAAAGTAATAACATTACAGTAATAAAATAAAAAAATAGTGTTCAAAAATTATTATTACAGAATTGGAGTGATTTGTTGCACACACTTTAATCCAACACACAGACTAAGCATTTCACCAAAATCAAAGCTTCAGCTCTCTTGTTCCCAATTATGTGCGGCAGCAGTCCAAACACAGAAAATTGTTACCACATTTTATTCTTTTCCATGATGAAGAAAACAGTAAGCAATGCAGCTAAATGTAGAATAACTTCTCATTTCTGAATAGTCAGTTACCTGACAAACTCTAGCCCATCCTACTTTGCTGTATAACCTACAAAGGAACATGTCTTTGCAGATTTTAATTTTTCCAATTTCTTTCACAGGCTAACAGCAATTAAATAAAATTGTGACTTGATTTTCACCCTTTTGCTAAAGAGTAACTAACTTTGGTGACATATTTGTTGTTAAGACCAGACAATTATCAAGGAGAATGGATTCAACTAAAGAACTCTGCAAGTTTCACTTAAAAATAACAAGTTGGCTGAAGTTTATTACTACTTTTTAAAAAGTGTTCTTAAGAGTGCCACGTTATAGAAACTCTCTTAACATACCACAAAGTATTAACTATTAACTAGTAAGGTGAAGACAAAACTAATTGACGAGTTCTGTGCATTTTTTTTCTCTTTGGCTCCAGAACACATTGACTAAAGTAACTAAGACTATCCAAAAGTAGTGTAAACTGTGTAAGAAAAATAGATTCTATTGACTTACAGAATATTAAATAGAGCAACATCCAAAGAGAGGGAAAATGCTTTCAGACAATGCAATGCATATGACTTAAAGAGATACTGCTCCATTTACAAAGCAGAGGGAGTGGTACAATACATTAGAAATAACATGGGGTTTTTTTCTAAAATATAAATGTTCCTCTGCAGTGCCATGAAACACAATACAATTGCAGAGCACTGGAATGAAACTCAGTCCAGGACTCAAAACGGGTTATAAATAAGAAGGGGAGGTGAGAGGGAGAAAGGAGCCAATTCTCAGTGAAATACAAAGAGTAAACATACAACAGGAATGGAGAGAAGTCCACTCGCTTTCAGTGTGGGAAGGCAGGAAATGTAATAATGATGGTTTGGGTGTTGGTAATTATATGTTAATTTAATGACACATACACAAATAACTTTTGTGGTCACAACAGAACTCAGAACTTCTAAAGTCCTGGCAGCTCTTTAACAAGGTAATTAGAACAATCAACAACTTACCCCTTTATAACAGGAACCACGAAGCTTGTCTGAAGCAAGCTCCCCCTTTGCCATAACTCAAAAAGACCAGCACTCCTGAGAAATTATAACAATGGAAAACTTCCACCAAATGAAAGGAAGGGGCACACAGATTGTATCCCTGTGAAAACTCTTCTCCACATGGCTCCACATTCCTTCAGCCAGGCACTTACCCAGGTTTTCTTATTCTCATATGCATGCATTTTCTGTGATATGATTTTGGTGACGACAGATTTGATATTATGTAAATAATGAATTTTTTTTACTAGCTAAAGACTTTAGAGTTGGACTAGATGATCCTTGTGGGTCTCTTCCAACTCAAAATATTCTGTGACTTTGGAATAACTAATACTGTTCTTTTTGAGTAAGGCTGTAACACAGAGTTTTATGCTGTATACAGCCAGCTAAAAAGACATCAAAAAAATCTGAAAAACAGTGACAACATAGAGTATTTTGATTTTCACAGAAATATTTTAACAATTATTTCATTTCATGATTGCACAATAACCCACAAAAAAATCTCGGAAAGCATTACAAATTTAAGTCAATAATGTACAAAAATTGCTTCAGACACTAATATCTCACCTCTAACTCTGTGGTGAAAAACATCAACTACTTAATTGAAATACCATGCAACCCTCTGTGTTACAGGATCAGATTCCTTCCTCTATGAAACTGTGGCATCACTCTGTGTGTACACCAGCATAATCATGACCAGAGTCTGGCTCATTTTGCATAACCACATATATGGGATTTGCATTAAGACTGTGGTCCAAAAATAAACATGGTAATAACATGTACTATTTAACTCTAAGTCCGATGGTATCTCTGTTGAAATGTCACAGATTACATGCCATAATTCTAGAATTATCTCATGTATTCAATTCCTATTGCTAGAAGTAGAAAACATCTCCTTACGAGAAGGCAAATGATCTAATCTTTACTTGCATGTCTTCAACTAAGCAAGCACGATTTTATTAAATATATAATATATCCACCAACATGAAGCACATGAGATGCTAATACATGTGCTTCATTACTCATATTATTTCTTTAAGGCTTGCTGTCATTCCTGTCTTCACTGACCACTTGGTTGAAGGAGTCAGCACTAACAGGTGGATGTCCCTCAGCATCCACGAATGACAGGCCTCAAGTAAGTGAGGACCCTCACATCTTTCTTCTAAGGGTTATAGGAACTATTTATGACAATTGGCAATTAAACCCTTTGTAAAACCATATCAAAAGTCTGATTTTCCCAAGCAGGGAGAGTGTGAAGACTAATAAGTATTTTAAAACAAGGAGGTGGGAAAAACAAAGAGATGTGAATCCACAGACAATTCTCAAACTTAGGGTCAAGCTCCCTTTTTACTTGCATGCAGCAGGCAAGAAGAGCAAAAGGTCTTTACTGACTCCTGGCAGTGAAGTAATGAAGAGCACTTTTTGGTTCTTTAACTTAAGGTATCAGTTGAGAAATGCAAGACTTTCTAAAAGACTTTGAATTACCATGAATATTCTAGGTAAATATGGGAAACTTTCTGTGCATTTACTGAAAATGTAGACAACTCCACATTCTTAACATCTCCACATTGGTTAACATTTCTTAACTTTTTAACAGCATCTGTGCTGATGCCTTTGGCCTTTCCTTACTCATCACACTTGCTCCATTATTTCAGTCTAACGGGTATTGCAGATCTGTTTTACCTCAGCACTGGAAACTGGTATAGAACAGGTTGGTATTGTAGGTGCTCAGATACAACACCCAGAACGAAGCCCAGCTCCCAGTTACAAGTGAAGGGTCAGACTCACTGACTTTGATGAGAGAATGACAATTCAGTGGGGGAATCCTCACACAAAAAACAACCAGTGTGGGGCGGTAAAGGGAGGAGAGACATCCAACCAGGTTCAGGGGCCTCTTTCCAAAAGCTGGGCCATACTGGCTCAACCAAAAGCGACACACTCCAATTGTATTTTACTAATTATGTGCTTTGAGGAATAGCTTCAGAATCCTGGAAACTGTAGTGTGTACTGAATGGTCTATTACACTGATCACTGTACAGTTTTGCATGATTTCTCATTACTTATTTTAGAAATTCTGAGTTGAAAAATAAGGTTTTCTCACCTTCATGCTGCATAAATCCCAGTGGTCCCTCAAAGCTGATCTTTGTATTTTTTTTTTCCTTGATAATCACAGACATTTATCTGTATAAATGCACAGAACAACTGGAATTGATGGTTTCAAAAATGGAGTTCAGGAAGTGGTGCTCCAAAACACACGTGAAAGCCAGTGAGAATCAGATAAGTAATTTTTATTTGAGGGATGTGGGAGAAAGGAATCAGGGGTTCAGCAAATAAACCAGGTGTCTGTGAACAGATAACTAGCATACTGAGGGGAACAAAGAGCTCTGGTCTGTTCTTTGTATAATAATAACACAGTAATGCTGATTTCATACAAAAATGGGAGATGCCCACTGAAGAAGGCTGCTGGTTATACATGTACATATATCTGCACATACTTGCACTTTTTTTTCCTCTTCCATTTGCAGTACAACAGACTCAAGCTGAAGTTTTGTTACACCCTGGCTATACAGAGATGCTCTGAAAGATAAGCAAATACTCAACATAATAGGAATCACTCAGATTTAGGTCAGCAAACTACAAGCCTCACTAACTCCCAACACAGGAGTACTTAACCTTTGCATAACACGGGTACCTTAGCCTGTCATGCGACCCAAGCCTCCCTTTCTCTGTTTCCCCTGTGTGGTGTAACACCCTGCATAGCCTGGCCTAGCTACACATCACTGCTAATGCATCATGATGTGCGAGGAGCACCAGAATCTAAAACACATGAAAATTAGAGAGCCACAGACAACAGAAGTCCTTTAAACACATTTTCCATTCTTAAAAAAAATCATTAAAATGCCATGAAATTAAGTACAGTCTTTACAAATTTAACCACGTTATTTATAGATAAAATAATAATTTATGTTAAATTTACGAAGCCCTAACAGGCTTTGCTTCTGTTTACAGATAAAAGTATCCGCAGAAACTGCCGTTGATCCAGATGCCTGTCTAATACATAATACTTCACAGCCTTACAAAATGCTGCGTATAAAAGGGTGGAAAATGCTTTTTGGCCTACTTTCTACACTGACATACTGAAAAGGAGGGAGAGTCTTGTGGTTGAGACACTTGGCTGGGACTGAGATGACCTGGGTTCAGTTTCAGACTCTGCTACAGACTCCCTGTACGTCCTCACACAAGTGACTTAATCTCCCTGTATATTAGCTCCCCACATGGAACGTGGGGCTGCCAATATTTCTGGATGATGTTGGGGTTTTTTCCTCTTCAGACTACACAGCCTTTGGGACACAGACTTGTATGTTTTCTGAATGATAAAGGGAGCCTCAAGCTGAGTTCAGGCCTCTTGGCATCACCCTAATAAAATGAGAAAAGATCTTTCATGTAAAGTTTTTGTGTTAAGATCCTTCAAGGATCTTTTTGTTGGGTTGATTTGGGGTTGCATTTTTGGGGGGGGATGGGAGACTGTTGTGGTGGAGTTTTCTGGGGGATTTTTTGGCTTTTTAATGTTCAATTAATTGTTAGTTTCTAGTAAAAGACAAGAGGAATTCACTCCTGGGATTTTCTGTGCTGGGCGAGTGCAACAGCAGCAGAACACATTCCACAGAGGAACTCATGCACAATCAATTAGGTCGTCTAATTAATTTTCCAACTCAATAGATGCTATGAACTATTTTTTTTTCAGAAATATATCTATACTGGATACACATGTGTAAAAGCAATCCAAAAACTTCTAAAATCTTAAAGGAGAGGGACAGATAATATTCACTTGAAGGGAATGGGCTGCTACATGGGAACGATGCCCTCTCACGTGGGATTCATATTTCTGTCATGAAGGGAGAAAACACATACCGGGGGATAAGAGTATTTTCCAGTTGACAAGGTTATGTAGTTACCATTAGGGACTGACTTGTTAATCAGTATTTATAGTGATTTATGATAATAGGGTACCCTGTAATTAGGGAGAATGAAAACATTGACCATGTGGAGAGAAAGAGCAAAAGACCCATTTAAAAATAGGCTTGAACCAAACAGGGACAAAAAATGTAAATATTTACAGGGGTTTTAATCACAGATTACATAAGGTGCTACAGCATCTAACAACAGATATCTGTTTCTCTAGTTGTAATTCAAACAAAATCTCAATGTGTCTGAATAAGGACTCTGGAATGAAGATTGAAACATGCAGGAGAAGAATGGCTAGAGAATTTTCTGCCTTCTCTCCCAGGGACTTCAGCAGCAAATTTTCAACTGACATGAATTTTCTCTGTACTTCCTTTCCCATCATTGTGATCACCCAAAAGTCCTTATTCCACACCAATATGATGAAGTGTTTGTGAGATTATAATTATAATTGTGATGTCTGGATTAAAACAGTGAGCTGTGACATTTCTAAGGGTCCTAAGGGAGATGACAGTGAGTTATAGAGAATACACAGATATTTGATAATCCACAATTATGGGAAAGCAGATAGAAGCACAACAAAGCACTTCAGTGGGGATTTTATTACAGGCATTTCTATGGAAGCACAGACTAGATTTATAGAGAACTTATAAAAATGCCCACAGTAAATATAAGGTGATAAATGTAACAGTTTCTCCAACCTGTAACACTAATCAGTATTCTGTTAGTTACTGTTTCAAGCAATGTGGCTGCTGGATCAGATGAAGGGATGAGAGAGAGAGCAAGCTCTGGAAACGATACATACTGCTTGTAGGTAGGGGAAAACCAGAGCAGAGAGCCTTCAGGGAACAAGTGTGAAGGAAACAAGGATACAAAGAAGCAAAACAGCAAAAGAGCAGAGGGAAGAAAAACAGGAAGGCAGCAAAGACGGGATGGATCAAAGCAAATCTCAGAAATGAGTGGGAGGCACAGAGACACGGAGAGATAATCAGTGGGAGCCAGCAGACACCATGTGTGAGAAGGGGAGAAAAGGAAGGGGAAGGGAAGGAAAAGGCTGGCCAGCCCGAGAGCTCTGCCAGCCGACCAGGAGAGGGAAGTTTGCCAGGGCAGGCCGGCCAACTAACTAGGTAAAAATGAGGGACAGAGCCAACTAGTAGAGAGCAGCCAGGCAGCCAAAGCCATCCAGGAGAGGAATGAGTGCACGGAGCAGGCTGGGAGCAGTTCCAGCTCCACCCAGGAACCAGGTGACCTGCGGGAAACACCCCCCTTTGCAGGAGGTGAATTGGGCATTAGCAGCACCGCCCCCTGTGCTCCAAGAATGGCACTGAGCAAGAAGCAAAAAGGTGCCTGAGAATGTCCCAGCAATGGGATGAGAATCTCACTGACACATCTGGCTATGCACTCTGAAATACTATCCACTAGTATCACTGGGTGGCCAAATGTGAATAAACAACGATTACACAAATGGCAGATATTAACGACCCATTTTTCTAAAAGGCATTTTCCTCGCAATTGTAGAGTTGATTTCCATATTCTTTTTCTACTTTGATATTTTCAAGTTGATAAGGTACAAATTATGTACCCCCATATCTTTAGATTTAAACTTTATACTTAATTAAAAAAAGGCAGTAAAATATATATATTTAAATTATTTTTGAGAAGAACAAGCTTCATTTCACAGTCATCAGACTGTTAAGCACATTCTGTTCATTTTTTTCTCCCTGTTAGTTTTGTTCTCCCCAACAAGTTTTCCTGCTTTAACTCAGCATCATATGAAGCAGGTACTTAGTTTGACAGGCGGTCCTATCAAGGAATCAGGGCTCACAGAATGAACAGGAATCAGGACTCACAGAAGAGAGGCAATCCAGATATAGGCAGTGTCTCAATGCTTATCTTACCCTTCTAGAAATAGGGTCTGATCCCCAGAGTAAGTTACTAATCCAATTCAACTCCCTAAACTCCTCAAGCCAAAAGGAGATTCCCAGCTGAGACAGAGGATACTTTACATATTAAAAGACAAATTCTGCTTGGGACCAAGTGCAAGAGAATGGTACGTGAAGGCAGCACCTTGGGTTTCCCACAACTGGTCAGAGGAGAGAGAGGAAGGGAAGCAGGAAGGAGTGCCCATCTACTGCTGGGGAGCAGTGAAGAGTTAAGAGGGGTAAGCATACAGAGTACAGCACAGTGCAGTTTAAAGTTCCTCTGTGGGAGCTCTGGCATCTGCCTAAGCTGCAAGGTTTAGCAATTACAGTGCCAATTTAAACTTGTACCTAAAAATATAGGAAATGTTTTCATTTTTAGTAGAATGGGTACATTTAACAATCTAGGTGGTCACCAATACACATGTGCATCAGTCCCATCAACGTTAGTGGAATAACAGACTGTTCTGAGTGGTGTCTAAAGTTTCAGCTATTTGTAAACCAGCACTGTGGGAAAACTTTTAGGCAGCTTTAAAAAAATTCTCATTAAACAGCAGACAGCTCATAATTTAAGACACTTCAGTGGAAGAAAAAACTTCCTCCTCACTATCAGAAGTATTTTGCACTATATCCAAAAGGTAAGTAGGATTTCCTGAAGAAATAATGCCTTTTATCCACATTCCTTGTCAGGAAAGTGTCTCAATATCTGTTTTAATAATTAAGTTTCAGGTTTCAACTACACTAGTGATAAATAACATTCGCATTAGAAAAATGTTTTTAGAGTATCAAATAGTTTAGTCTTATAAAATAAAATAAGCTTGTGGTGGTTAAACTACCCTTACATAAGAACATTTTATTAGTGTGTGAATATACTATAAGCTTAAGTTATAAAGATAATTTAGCCCACACGTCTGAAATGAGATAACCACTGGATTGGAACTCTTGCTTGGCAGGATGCTCATCTCTTTCTTTCCCCCATTTCATTTAATTAGGAACTTGAAATTGGATCAGCAACTTTTAAACAGCTGATTAAAAGGCCTGTTCACAAAAGTGATCTTGGTTATTTTTCCTGTGAGCATCAGGCTGCCCCTCTGCAGGGCAGCAAGCCCTCCTGACACACTGTGATCTCATTCCGCTTCGGAAGAGGTGTGGGAGAATCACTGCCATCCTGGGTACTGCACCTGCACCTCTGCAGCAATATCCCACCACTGCAAACCACACACAGGGCTGACTACTTAAACAAGAACCAACCAACCAAATAAACCCAAAACAACAACAAATAATAATAAAAAAAGACACAAAGACATAATCTCATGGAAAAAGGAAGGGACAAAACTCTTCCACATCCGCTCCAATTTGAGCATAACCTAAAACCAACTAAAATGCAAAGATCTGCTTACACTTCACCAGAGGCCATTGGAGGACACATATACAAACTTGTCTATGTGTTAACCAATGTACATTAACACACCTGCATTCTAAAACCACTTTGGAAATGAGAATATCATATGAAAGACTGTGTATGCAGCATGCAAACCCAAAAGGAAAAGAACAGGAAAAGAACATTATATTATAAAACTGAAAGAGGTTGTATTTTCTTTGCTATTTACTCTACTAGAATATTTCTTATTCAGCATCTTGAAATCCCTAATTGCAGTTAAAAATAAAATACCATTCCCTATAATGGCATTTTCTATACCCTACAGCCATAGATAAGAGTCTTCTTTGCTAAAACACATTCATATATGTGGCTTACACCTTTAAGCACTTCTAACTTTTATCCAATATTGCTGATTGGAAGTATTGTGTGGTAGCACAGCACAGATCCAATTGCTTTCTCAATAATCTTATTGAAATCTGGCTGACAAGATCTGATCAGGTCAACCCTGACTCCTGACTGAAAGCCCACCTAGGTCTTTGGATGTCCCTTTCATGTGAGTGTGTGTGTGAAACGAATGTACAATCTACCCTGTGAACTCAGCCAAACAAAAGGCTGTAGAATAAACATAAGCCATTCCCTGCAGGGTTGGGCAACAGTTTACACTACGTGGCAAATCATTACTGCTTTCGATGTTCATTGAAATGCCAGTCATCTCGAACTCTCGGTATTTCCTTGGATGCAATGGGCACTTGCCTAGAAATATCATTTGTGGTATTTCATGCAGGGTCACTGCATAACAGTTTCTAAGATTACCCAAATATTTATGAACAAGGAATAGAAGTTATATGTCCATATGCACAAACCCCACCTAATTAGTTTAAATTATTTCAGACAGTAAAAAACTCAATTCTCATATCACGAATTCCTTCAGCAGACAAACACAAAGCAGTCTCTCTGTAGGGGGAGATGTCAAAAGGAACTCCTGTAAGCTGCACTCCAGACAACTACAACTGAAGTGTCAAAACTACCTTAATTCTTCTCAGTAAGTCTCTCCTCCATTATACAGAATTCAAGGATGTGTTACCATTTTTTTCAAAGAGGACCAGGATACCACTCCTAACATGTTCTGGGTATGGTCAAATCATTGATGCAAAATCTTGCTGCTGTTGCAGAGTAACAAAGAGAAATTCCTCCCAGCTTGAGACTGAACGGGACATCAACAACGTAGGCTGAAGGAAGTTGTTATTTCTATTCAAAATTCTAAACAGCTGTTTTCAAGGCAGATTAAAAGATTTTTCAATGTTTGGATTCAACTCAAGAGCTTTATCTAACGCATACTTTGTATTTGAGTATTTGTTGAATTAGAAATTTAATAGAGCAGCTGAGTATTTTAAAATCTTTTGGAAGATGTGAAAAAGGGATGTGAACTCTAGCACACCCTGTAAAACATAAATTTCTTACCAAAAGAATATGTTATTCATGTGCTCTGTACATTAGGTCAATTATTACTCACTTTCTTTGGAGAACAACCAAGTGCCTCCACCCTTTATAACAGAGCACTGTAATCAACTGTAGCAAGAATAGCAGAATTATTCTAATACACATCAGTGGCTCAGGCCTGAGCTTAAAAAGGCTTGAACAGTAAGAGACTAAGATGGATTTGCCATCATATTTCCTTTTTTTTTTTCAAGAGGGAGAGAAATTAATGTTTCTTTGTACACCTTTGTAAATAATTTCAATTTCACATAAATAGGGGAAAAATTATAAAAAGGAATGCTTTAAATTTGCCCTCCAATTTAAACACTTCTACTATTTAATGACAAATTCCATAAACATTCTGATAGCAATACTTCTTCCATTGCACGTCTTTCATTTCTGCTAACCCAATTTAACCTCTCATCTTCCTTGCAGTCAGCAGCTGTACAAAGCATTTATTTTTTTTTTGTACTGACATCAGCAAGTGACTGAAGTGCTAGTGCTAGATTTAAAATGCCTTCTGAAACCATGAGTTTTTGTATTGAATTTGGAACAGAGTTTGATACAACTTGTACTGTTAGTTTAATATAGTATCACCTTTCACGGAGCCATATCTTGTTGGGTTCCTGCTGGGACCTGAGAGCTGAAATAGCACAGGGTTTAATGCATGGCACTTCATTTTGCCCAGCCTGGCTCAGGCCAAGAGAAGCATTTCAAATTATTTAGATAACCACACAGATTAAATACCCAGCAAGATAGCCTGCTAAGTCATTCATCATTTGCCATTCCTGGCCTGTGCTTGTGTCTAGCAATGTTTTTACTAGAAGAGCCATTCAGATGAATGGAATGCACATCTCCGCTGGGTCTCCCCTGCCCAAGCAGCAGTCTAAACTTCTCAACCTGTCTTCAATTCTCTTTTCCCAAGACTGTGAAAACTATTTGGCTACATCCCTTCTGACATCCTCTTCTTACCTATCTTCTCTCCTCACCTGTTTCTCTTGCTTTTTCTTTATGAGCCCAGATTTCCTCTCCTTACTTCAATGCCTCAAAACGGTCACAAATCATCCTCTTATTACTCCTCTATTCTTCAACTCAAGAATCAAGCAATTGGAATTAGTTCACACCGTGTGGTGCAATTCAATTCCAGACACAGCATCTACATCATTAAATTATGTCTTATCTTAAAGATTACTGGAGCCCAAGTAACCCAACATCAACTCTCCTTTCACTTACCTCATCTTTCACTGTCCATTTCAATAGCAGATCTTTTTGCCTTCCTGTCCTGTGGCCTGGAAGTAATTTTTGACCCTGTGGTTCCTTCTGAAGCCTGTATTAATCCCATTGTAAAGCTGTCATACTTCCATTTTACAAATCTCTCCAAGTTACCACTCATACTGTCCCTCCAGGACATAGAGATTCTCATAAAGGCTTTCATCATATCCCAGCAGGACAATTATAGTTCATTGCTCTCTGGTTTTACTATTACCTCTTATAAACATTTCAAGTTCAAGCAGTATCCTGTCACTGTACTGCTCAACTGAACTAAGATGTCTGGCCATATTATTCCAGCCCAAAGACAAATCCAACACCCCTTGAAGAAGCAGTTCAAGGTGCCTCACTTTAAGATCCATCTTAATTGCACTTTGAAGAAAGTGCACAACGTGCTCTTTCCACTTTACGTTCACTGCTTTGCTTCTTGCTGCCGTTCTCAGGAACGTAAGGAGACACAGGAGCTTTTGAGGTCCTGAAACCTCCTGTCACTGAGGGACCCAGCTGCCTCTTAAATCAGGTGAAATATCACTCAAGTACCTATTAGGTCTCCCCATTTTTTGTCTTAAGTGACAAGCAGGTAAGTACAATCAGTGTCCAGTGCAAACAGGAAAACTCCCCTTACAGTGTCTGTAGTTACTAGCAGTTAAAACCATTCCCTATTCCACACCCCATGAATCACTGTAATTTTGACAGCTTATTTTTTTTAAGATGTTCCATTTTTAGACTTCTATTAGGTAAGTACATTAGAAATTATCAGCATAACTTGTGCTTTCATTTCACAGCACTCAATCAGTTGTTGCCACAGGATAAATACTCCCTGTATTCTGGGTAGCAGAACACACAAATAAAATAAAAAAAACACAGAAAATCCAGAATTATGAACACTTTGACAATGACACTGGATCCTCATTAAATGGTTAGTAGGTCTGAATGATACAGCTGGAGGTTTTACAAATCACAGACTAACATATATTTTAACACACCCTCTGGTGTGACTGGCCACAGTCCTGGGTAACCTGCTCAAGCTGATCCAGTTTGAGCAGGGGAGATGGACTAGATGATCTCAAGAGGTCTCTTCCACCTAAGCAATTCTATAAGCTGAAATACAGTTAGAAATTATCCTCTCTCCCTGTAATTCTTACAGGTCTATTTTTTAAAAAATGTAAATGCATTGTTTGATAGGTGGGAGTTATTCCACTAAACAGCAGATGTGCACTTTAGTGTCTGTTTTTGCTGGAGATGAACTGATTTCCAAGTCTTGCTGAAAACTCATCTATTAGCAGATTCAGTGGAACCATTGTAAGCAGTAGGACCTACGTGGAAGGACTTAGGGCAAAAACTGGTGGCTTAACCTTGAGACCAAAGAGCACTATGAGATTCCTGTGTATAGAGAAACAAGAAAGAAAATGGTAAATCTAATAAAATACCACTGAACTTATGACCACTGCTGCAATGCCAGCAAGAACCCTTCTCCTGCTTCAGCTCAGGGGAGCAGGGGCTTTGTCCCATGCTGTGTGCAGTGGTGCAGGATGAAAGGATCAGCCACCACTTCCCCAAGGAGGCAAGAACTGTGAGCATACAGGTTTCTGCTGAGCTCTGCTTCCCTATGACTGTCAGCACCTCTGTGTTGGAAGAAAAAGCATTAGAGGGTCACAGAAGACCATTTGTTCCAAGGAGTAAGGAGCAAACGGGGACAGCACTAAATAAATGCCTGGCAGTCATTGGGTAAACTTCACAGAAAACATAAATGTTGGGGGCAGGACCATTACAAAACATGATCAAGACCATTTGGTAAGCCAGGCCTACTGGAGTTAAATGCTTTTTACAAACAGTGTCACACTCTAAGTTAAACATTCAGGGACAAGTAAAACTTGTAAAAAATTAAAAAGAGGCCACTCCTTCAGTATGGGACTTGTAATCTGAATTACATCACCAGGAAACGAAATTAAGGCTACGGCACAGCAGTCACACTAAGCTACCTGAGCTAGGTTAGCCTGGGTAATGCCTGCAACAGATACAAAACAAATGCATAAGGTCACATGCAAAAAACAGGTGCTTAAAAGGTTTCATATTTCTTTTCTGAAAATATAAAACCCTATGTGTATATATGAGTGTAAACACACATGCACTTTTAATAACTTTCATGCTTTTTTAAAATTACTTTTCCCTAGCCTTTGCACACCTTCCCACAAAAAGAAATACTGAATCTTGGTTTCTTTACATAACAAAATTCCACCTTTTTCCAAAAGGAATTTCTTCTGGATAAGGAGTGCAAAGCCAGACTCTATTTTACAGCACAGAAGAATGTGGAGAGTGATATTTCTCTCAGGGCTCCTTTCTTTTCAGACCTTATTTAGGCCTCTTTTCTTTTCCTACAGCATTTCTCTAAAGTGCCAAATGTACAAGTTGTCACCAAAAAAAAAAAAAATACAAAAACTACTCCGGCAATATTCATGAACTTCTCAAGGGCAACTGGAAGTGAGAATGTGCCTGTCCTTACAGCTGCCCTTTGGTAGTTGTTTCCCACAATTTTTTGCAGCATTTATGCTGCAAAAGATAGGAGATATCTTTCTAAATGCAACAGTTTAGTCCAGAAAAGTTTTAATTTTTACAGAGATTTCATCAGCTCTGTTACCAATATATTGCAAAAAAACTTATATGTGTCAAAATAGTCCCACTGACCACTTTGAGCACCTCTGCTTAAGATGCATTTTCATTAGCATTTTGCAGCTGACCTATATAAAAGAATTGTTTTACTTGGACATGCCCTCGTCAGTTTATCCTTGCATTAGGTATGATCTGTGATGTTTTAAAAGAGGTTTCTTTTTTTTGTTAGAGCTGACCATCATGAAAGTTTTAGATCACTTTAAAAAACAAAGAAAGAAAAAAAATCAAGTCCATAACCTAAACTTGACTGAGGCACCATACACACTGATATTTGTTTGTGTTGCAACTGAAACAAAAATTTTCAGTTTACCAGCCCAACAAGAAAAAAAAAAGCTATGAATGGGCGATTCACAAGGAAAACATTTGTTTTCATTGTAACAAATCAAAGGATTTCAGGTAGCTGTGCTTTCTTATACCAAAATATATTGCAGACCAGAGAAAAAGGAACGCTTTTCTCCAGGAATAGCTAAGCAAGCATTGTTAGACAAGTTCTCAGCTGCATTTACTCATTCCCTGTATTATGTACAACTCCAGGAGTCACCATTTTGAAAGCACTTTTTCTCTGGAAAGTTCCACAAGAAATTAGTTTTACCCACGTAGTGACCCAGAAATCGGGAGATGGTTGAAATCAGAAAAATTGGCCTGGTACAATGGCACTAAGAGAGGAAGAATGGCTTGAAGACACTCATTCTGAAGGCCTCAAATGCACAACTGTGCTGCAATGATAACCAACATCAGTAAAA
The DNA here is from genome assembly GCF_003945595.2 of Pipra filicauda. Lineage (NCBI taxonomy): Eukaryota > Metazoa > Chordata > Aves > Passeriformes > Pipridae > Pipra > Pipra filicauda. Next base: position 1,634,956 of record NW_024104976.1, on the reverse strand, counting down.
GCTGATTCAATCTTTCAGCACACACAAAAAAGTTGACTCTCGTGATACAACACATCAGATGGATTCTTTCCAATTCTCCCTGGAACGCCACAGAGCACAGATCTGGCACTGCAGGCCATTCAGGGAAGACATGTCTCTCAACTGCCTGCACTGTGTATATAAAAGTTATATCTGTATTAATGTAACATCCCATAACCAAATACACAAAGACATCTCTCTGTCTTACAACTTCTACAAAACCTCTTGATGAAAGCACAGGCTCTGTTCTTCCTTTCCTAAGACACTACAATTCCAACTGCAAGTACCATGTGCAAGCAGAGCCAGCACAAGGTTCAGCCTATCTGCAGTGAGAGCAGAACCAAATTTGTTGCACAGCAAACACGTGCCACAGGCTGCCAGCACACTTGGAGGTAGGAGTCAGGTTCAACAACAAAGCTGTCTGCAGTTCCAGAAGGATGATAGTGATTCTCACATGAGTCCCTTCAATATCCTACATGCAAGAAACAAATCTTACAGATTAGAACAATGCAGCTATTTCATTCAAATGTTTTTATCCTCACTTATACCAAAAATATGGACTTCCCAATTCGTGATTACATTTGTATGCATCTCCACTGCTACAATGAAAATCAAACCAAACCAAAGTCCAAACAATACCTTATTGCACATCTAAAGGTCAGTGCCCTTAGCAGCCAATCAAGAAGGCATGGAAGTATAGAAAGGTCTGCCAAACAGTTGAATGAAAACTTTAGATTTGGATTTGTTTGACTGAAACCAAAACTCAATTTGGAACAAAATGTAAATGTTCAGCTTCATGTACAAAAGTTGGAGCCCTCACATCTCACATGAGACCTTAGCCATATGTACTTAATCATTTATGGATCTTGATTAAACTTTTAAGCACATATCCAAAGAAACATTTTAAAACTCACTATGTGATATTTTAGGATACACAAAGCATAGAGCAAGCAACACAGGACAGGTTATGGGGTGTGTTTGCAAGGAGCAAAACAATGGATAAAAGCCTTCACATACACACAAGATCCCTAAAAATGCTTTTTGGCATCAAATAACAGACTGAGCTGAGTCCTGAGTCCTGATCCAGAAAGCTATTGATTATACTGTTAAGTATGATGAAGAATTTTAAATCACACACAATTGTTCTGCAGAGACTAACTTCTCCACCAAAAAGCTGCAGCTTCAATTTTAAAAATTTAAAAACTCATCCACTTAATCTCAACCTATTTTACAGAAAAGATAATCCAAGACACCGATATTGAATTTTTGTTTTAAAACAAAAAGGTGACAACATGTATTAAAATTACTTTAAACTCAGTAAAACCTCACTCTGTGACTGAATGTATTGATATTCAGCCTGAAGCCATTTTTCATAACTTTTCAGGGTGAAAAATGTGTGCAAGAATCCTTATTCCAGGTCTTCAAGTTTAGCCATCCTTTAGCTTGCTGCTATAACACTGTACATGCATTCATGTTACAGGGCTGCAGAAACTACATGTCTATGTCAACAGATGTGTTTCTTGGAAGAAAGCTACAGAAATCAAGTTTATTCAAATGTTTGCCAGCTACCATATGCTGCAATACTACTTTAAATGCAACATACGGCTTTGGGAACATACTTTTACTGCTATCTACACTTTGTTATTTACTTTCCATTTAGACTAAATACCAGAGACGGGGCACACTAAGGGGTGTAGTGTCCTCTTTGTGAAAACGTTCTACCCGTTGTAGTATTTAGAAAGAAAAAAATATACAGAGCCCTACACCACTCTTGACCACTTTCAGCGGCTGCACTTTCATAAAGAGGCTCTGGGAAAGATATTTTTACATATGGCATTAATTCTGGGAACTTTTAATAATGGCCAAATATAATTAAAAATTATGCAAAAATTCCTGCCATGAAGAGAGCAGTACAGAAACGACTCTGTTTGAAGAAAAAGCAATCATTTGCTCATATTCTGAGTCCAGAAAAAAACAAAACACACGTGGTACGTTTTTGATATTTGAACTACATCAGGCCCAATTCTGCTCCTACGCAAAGCGAGTGGCAAAACTCCAGAATGCAGCAGGATTGAGCCCCTGATGTTGTCACAAGCATTCAAATAAACAAACAGGGCTCTAACACATTCTGAGCTTCCACTGTGTTCCTCTAAATGAATCCAGACAGAAAAAGAAAAGCATATTTCACTGCATTTCTGCAAGACAAGGATAACAACAATGTACAATTTTATATTTTATAGAATTCGCCGTCTCAAAGTATAATTACCCAAATGTCCAAAGAGAAAGAGTTACAAACAGTCAAGAAAGCCTTTATGCACAAGTTTGGAGGCACAGTTCTACCAAATCTGATAGGGAAATCTGATCTCTCTGAGCTCCTAACATCAATTTTTCCTATGGACTTTCATAAAGTCCATGATATAGGGATGTTTTCACATGACCCAAACATGGGCATCTCCTGTAGCCAGCTAAATCCCCCAGGCTCTTTCACAGATAATAAAAAGAGCTGTCGATGTTCTGAATCATCCTTAGGGGAACATAAGCTAAGTCTCTGCTCTCAAACTCTTCAGCAGCTTTAAAAGGAACTGCAGAATCTGTAATTCACTTGTTATTCAGCACTAGCAGACAAATGGCATAAAGATGGCATCTGGTTTTTAACCAGTGGGAGAAACTTTGCGTTGCCTGCATCTTCATTTTCTGTTACCTGTGATTTCTTTTCATTAACAACATGACTACTGATAAGCCAAAAGCTGAGTGCACCTCTTGGATCTTAACTAACTGTCAAAGCTTGGGCCAAAATCAAGTAAGGCCATTAAGCACTTGCATAATTTTAGGCATAATGGCATCTCAGGTTTGAGTTTAAAGGCACGTCAAAGCCCATCACTGGACCGCAGCCAGGGAACTCAGCACCTTCCAAAAGAAATCCCTGAAGTCCAAATTTTAACTGAGACAATATCCATGAAATATTTTCCTTCTTGGACTATGTATTTTAAGTGTGTCTTAAATGGCTGTAGGAGGCATCTTCAACTCCACTACACTTTTACTGTTGAGCTTATGGCAAGTCCACCTTTTTTGAACGCTATCCCACAGAAAAGCCAGGTCTGTTGTATTTATGATACACCTGCATGCACTTGACAATACACCCAGGTGGCTTCTCCTGCTTTGGAAAGGTGCCAAACACCACACCCAGCAGCTCACGAGTTAACCATATATGTGTACTGCTTAGAGTTACCCATCCAGCCCTGGTGAAGCCAATCTCACCAGTGACATGGCACACACTCCCAGAACGTGAAGAGGAACCCCACTGATAAAAAAGAATCTCAAAATTCCTTGTGCTCCTGTTTATAGTGTTTATAATGTTACACTAACATTAACACTTCTAAGACACACAAAAAGCAACTCGTGTGCCAAAGCTGTCCAAGGCCAGCTGCTACCCTCTCAAAGAATGACTGAATAAATACATAAAAATACTCATGCCACAAATTGGATGGAGTTTGCTGCACTGTGAAAGCAGCAGGTCTTTCACCAGATAAAGCCCTTTCATTATGCATGTATTTGATGCTATTGACCTACACAGAAGTCTTTTAGATCTTCATTAACAACCACATTAAGTCAGCATTTCCTGAGATAATGCCAACCAGGGTGATTTGTATTATAAATATGACCAAATGTATGGAAAAACTACTTAAAACAGAACTACATGACTTTGTATCTAAGAAACTTGCTCTAACTTTGTTCTAACCACCTGCAACATTTTAACTGTTTTCCCTATCAGACTACCAGAAAAACCTCATTATTTGGTCGCCTCAAATTGTTTTATTCCAGTCAGTTCTAAGCTACAACACATGCAGCAAAGGCTGGAATTTTCTTTGGTCTGTGACGTATGTGCCACAAGCACTGTGTGATTGTTACTGTTAGCTGATGCTTGTAGAGAAAAGCAGGGGGTGATTTGCAGCAGTAAATGACTTCCATAACTGTGAGCCTGTGGCATGGCATAACAACGACATCAAATCACAGCCAAACAGATGGAGACTGCACATGCCACAGAACTATAGCACTTCACATTACCTTTCTATTCAGCAATGGTGTTTTCAAAACAATCATCCTCTCCTGCTTCCCCCAGAAATGGGATAGTTTAAGAGACTGTTTCTCTTCAAGAATTTCCTTTTTTTTCCCCTTCTCCATGCACAGAGATGCTTTGGTTTTGTTGTTTTGTTTCCTCCCCCTTTTTCTTTCTAATAAACACACGGTTTTACTCTACAAGGCATGAATCTTGTCAATTTACTGGCTAACATCCATTCACATCAGAAGCCCACCAGGGAGTGTCACAAATCCACATAACTTTCCAAAGCTAGATTCAAAATATGGACCTCTTACTTAGCTGACAGCTGTGTAAAATCATATGCAGCCAGACAACTCCCCAGTGACCACACAGGTGCATGTGCGGAACAAGGCAAGTTATTCTGACTAAGACCAACATTAGTTTATACTTGAAAAGCTATCTTCAGAAAAAGTTTTTCTGATGGCATAATGTGATTCTGAGACAAAAACCACCACACCCTTTTTAGAGGAGGGGAACATATTAGCTCAGCTAGGTAGAGAAGCTGCAGGAAATCTGTGTGAAAGGAGTCAAATTTCAGAGGTTTTCTAGGAAGATATGACTATCATTTGGCCTCAACACACCAAGTGAGCATTAGCCAGAATTCTACAGCTCATTAACAGCTATTTTCTCTTTCATTGATAACTACAGAATCAAACAGATGTTCTAAGTAAAAAAGTGCCTATGGACAAGGTATGTAAGTCACAGATTTCCACCTCAGTTGTGCTCAGTAACATGCATGGGATTTCAGGACAGCTTGGTTTGGCTCAAATGGCTCTGTGTCTCCACCCACCAGAAGGCAGGAGCCCTGAGGGGCAGGACCAAGGCTGTCAGTAGGATTCAGCCTAGAAACTCGCCCAAATGCCAGAGAGTCAAACTGGACTCAGATCAGCCAACACAAAAGTAGCACTGAAGTCTTCTTAAGGCTCAAAATTTCACCCATGAAGAACAAGCAGAAGTTCTTTGAAATTCCAAGTCTTTACAGTACTGTTCAGTGTATTCTTACCTATAAGCCTTTTTTCTGTTCAAACTTGGGATTTTTAACCTAATTTTATATTTCTCTAACTCCTCTCCAGCAGTAAGATCCCAAGATTCAGAACAGAGCTACTTTTAATCTTTGGAAAAAATTCACCATTGGTTTGAACTACTCTTATAACATCTGAGTGGACTACTGAAAAGACTTCACACGGTGCCAACAGCAATTTTATCTGCTGTAGGGAGTGCAGGAAATGCCTGCTTCATCCTGCCATCTGTTGTAGCACAGAACAAAGGGCTTTGGTCCCCCAAGAGTTGTTGTTCTGCATCACCCACCTGTGCTGCCCACATAGAAAAGCCAACCTCCTCCAGGTGCAGCACTGACAGTGGAGATCATCTGACACAGCCACTGAAGAAATTTCATGTGCTCAGCACATCCTCCACATGCAAGTCCAAAATCAGATTATTAATGTCTATTCTATCATAGATATGTAACACAACCTATTCTATGAGTAGTATGTATTGATTTTCAACTATCATAACCAATTGATCTAACAAATGAAAATGTTTTATTTTTATTTTTACAAAACTCAACAGGGCTATTCCTAAACATTGTTCACTATATTGCTCGCAAATGAACCACTAAATTGGTTTAATAACCTCCAAAAAATCCACACACTAGATAAGACAGTTGGTATAGCTGTTTTCACTTGAAAATTGATGAGAATAAATCTGTACAAAATGGAAAGAAAAATTGAATAAACTCTGCCAAAACAAAACATACCAAAGACAGAGGCAAGATGCTGCTTATCACTGGTGTGCAAATGTATCAGATACAAAGAGCTTTTCTGATGACTTAGAAGCTGAAGTTTGAGTAAAAGCACTTATCGATAACTTTCATTTGCCACCACTTCCATTGGAGTATTTTCATTGCAAAAAAGTAAACAATTGCATCTGTGTTTCATCCTGGCCTCTATCCTTATGAAGTTCATGCTACTTAAAATTTACTTTCAGTCTTCAGTCTAACAAAACCAAACACAACCAATTCAACTATAGAACACAGCAGGTAATGGCCCAACTGTTGGAGCAGGGGGTTTGCCCCAGAAAATGAAAACAACGTTTGGTAAACCTCCCATGAATTGAAGAACTAATTACTAAAATTACACTAATCAGCACTTGTGAGATATAAAAGTAACAAAAGAAGGTAAGATTGAATGTTAGGTTTTAAATCAAACCTAAAGCTTGCTTTCTTACCGAAAATGCCATTTAAGAAATTTCCTATTTTGCGTTTTTCCATGGCCAATATCTCCACAATGTTCTTCAACTGAAGTTTTCCTTTCAGTAAAACATCCTTATGCTGCATTCTACAAGAACACTAATGCTGTTTTACTTTATTCATAGACAGCAATATTACCATTTTATTTTGTATTACCATTTAAGTATTTTTAAGTTACTCTTAAGCAAGTTGTAACACAATTTTTTCCCCACTGATTTCGGGCACATACCTCTTTCACACTGGGGTCCAGTAAAGCCATACGTGCAGGCACATCGGTTTGGAGCCACACATCTCCCGCCATTTAGACATCCATTTTCACAGACAGCTGGATCAGAGGGAAGGCAAAAGTAATCTTTATTGAGCTACTGCCACAAAGACATGAAGGTATGTACTTGACCAGCTTCACTAAAGTGGTAAAAACGGTAAACATAACAGGATAGGAAACCTTTTTCCTAGAATCTACTTACAGTCTTTTCTTATTTCCTGGCCTCACTGATATCATGAACTCATCTTTTCAAGGGAGCAAAACATAAACACAGTAACAACCACAGCTCTTCTGACCTCTCAGAGCCTTTCTCTTAGGGATGGCTAGACAATCCCATAACCTCAAACTAACATCTCTTTCAACAAATAAACACTGACAGAGACTGCAGATAGAAGATGCAGAAAAAAAATCTTATCTCTAAATCCTCAAATGTATTTGTTCCTCTAACATAATAATCCAGTATTAAAAGGCTGTTTGCTGATGTTAAATAATTCATACTATTAACCAGGATAGCAAAATGTAATCAATATCTATTCTGACTATATTAAACCAAGATATTCTTCCCCTGTACAATGCTGTCACTAGATTCAGGACCCAATTTTCTTCAGAATAAACTCCAAAAGCAGTTGCTCTCAAAAATAATCAGAAAATATAACATGCACATGAAAAAGGAGATCTTTAAATACAACTTGATGGTCATTGAGTAATGTTATTCTTTGTTCCCTTTCACATTCACTTCAGTAGAAAGAAGATTTCCATTTATCCTCTTTTATCCACTTGATATTTCACAGAGAAGGCAGAAATACAATTCTTAATCCTTTCACCATGTGATCCTCCTCCAGATTATTATGGTAAATTCCTGGTCCCAATGAAGTTCATGTAAAGTGTGCCATTGATCTTGACAGAGCACAAAAGGTTTTCATTAAATGAGCTAAACACATTTTCTCTGTCAGACCAATAGTTCACTAGATAGCAATGTGACGACCTTGGTTAAAAGCAGTGTCTACATCCTTATTTGAGCTACTTCACAGCATTCCAGCCAAGAAGAGCGAGAGACTACTAGAGTCAGCTTGGGAGAAATTTTAAGCAGCAGATCCAGGAACACTTTTGGCTAAGGATTGATTGAGGAAATAACAAAAAAAATCTGTCTGTCACCTCTAATAAGACATCACCAAAATGAGAATATATCTCAGGCATACTAGCTAAGTCTGATGCAAATGCTGAAATGAAAACAACGCTTTGTATTAAAAATCTTAATTTTGTCTATAAAATGAAAACTGAATCCCATGTACACTCTGGATGTATGGCCTACTGCTCTAGTGAGTTAAAAGTCCTGGAGGTCAATGGCAATAATGGTAGTGTGAGAACTACAGGATCAGGTTATATCCAATTATTACGAATTCATATGATGTTTATTTTAACAGTCCTGATCAGAAAGAATTCGCTCGGCATTCATTACAAAGTAATGTGTTTTTCTGTAAAACTCCACTACACCTGATAAAAAACAAGGTCAACAGCAGTTGAAATTTAGTGCTAAAGGGTGTCCAATCCACACATCACAGGATTACTTAACTGTGCACAGTTTGTACATTCACAGAAGGGCACTTACGCTGTCCACAGTGTGTTCCTGTGTATCCCTTCTGACAGAGGCAATGGTCATCACTGCAGCTCCCTCCATTCATGCACCGGATGTTACAGTGTTGTACTTGAAAAGGAAAAAGATTTTCCTCAGTTAAATCAAACCAGTCAGAAATACTTAACTGTCTGCTAAAGGACTTAACTTTTTTTTTAGGGATTTATTCTGTGAACAAGAAAGTATTAGAAGTCAAGGATGCACATTTTAGGACAGATACTACACTGGCACTACAGAACACAATAGATTTATAGTACCTAAGGAATATAGGACATGGTGCAAGAATTTGATGCCCCCCTCATTCACTGAAGTCAAAGGCATTTTATATGAGTATAAATCCACAGAGCTTTTTTCATAGTTTGCAATGATGAGAACAAGCCATTAGTGAGGGAACAGTACTAAACTTCTGGCAGATACCATCAAAAGGAAAGGGCATCTTATCATCTGGGAAACTGGGGAGGGAAGTATTAAAGGGAAGCATATAAGGAAGCTCCTGAAAGACAGCCTTCTTTTGCCAACACATACAATACCAGAAGCTGATCTGGCCAGGTAGGACTTGCTGCATAAAAAGAAAAAATAAAAGAGCGATTTCTTTCTTTATGTCATCTATGGGCTCACCCCAGCAGTAGAGCTGCTGCCAGCTGCTGTACTTGGGATCTGCAGAGCTCACAGACAGCATTTCCCCAGAGCCAACAACCTTCCCCTGCAAGGGGCAGAGGCAGGGGAGCAGCAAACTCTCCTCAGCTGCAGCCCCACCATTTATAATAGTTAACAAGCAGCTTAAACCCCATGCCAGCAAAGCATGTCTGTGCTGCATTTCTCCAGTAATAAGGAAAAATATATTTTTTAACTAGATGTTAGGAGCAACTAAAAGTATGTCAGGCTCTTCATCAGGCACAGAGAAGTGGGCAGGCCTCCCAACAAAGTGAAGTCCTTACAGGTCCTGCTGTCCAACACAGCTGTGAACTGGGGCCCGCACTCCAGTAAGCAGCTGGGAAATGGTTTTCCTCTTAACAGGAACCACATGAAAGGCTCCTCCCCAGATAGGATTACGGTCTGATCAGCATTTCAGTAGACTGTGATGCAGCACTGGATACCTACAACATGCTGTTTGAAATGCTCAGGATTGAAAAATAGAAGTTGCATCCCCATCAGAGCCTGTTGCTAACAGGTGTTATGCCAACCACAGAATTTTTCCTCTTGCACAAAACCCTTAAGCATCATTTGGCTTTTTACAGTTCAGAAGTATGTGAATGGAATTTTATTTTTAAGTAGAAATAATAATTTTAGCTGTATTTCCTTCCATAGCAATATGAATCCATAGAACAGAAGTTAAACATGAAACTAGAGAAAGGATTTAAAACAACCTAGCATTTAAAGCACTCCCTTCTTAATTCTTCAATTATAAAAGTAAAAACTGTGTATTACATTTCTTATGTGTTTAATAGTTACAACACATCTTTGTTCTACTTTGGATGTACTTCAGTACTTCAGGCAACAAAAATGTACTAACATTCCTCAACAAAAAGTAAAATTGTCTGCAAACACAGAGTGAATATCTGGTGAAGATTTTTGGACTATGTCCTAAGTAGGTCAGAAAAAGGTGTATAGTTACTTTAAAATGTGTAGTTCAACTTAGCTTTATACAATCTTAGAAAAACAGAGGGGATTACAAAAAGCATAGGAAATGATATCATCTGTCAAGCAGGGAAGGAACTTAAAAACCACAAACTGATTTCAATTAGAGCAAGTTATGCCAAGAGCTAATTTCCATTCCCACATGAAGACCAAAGCCATTTAAATAGTTTGAGCTACATTCGAGATAAAAAGGTTAACAGTAGCTTATAGGATGATTTTCATATTATTTGTTCAAGTAAAGTAAAGTATATTTCCCCATTTTGGGATAAGGAGTGGTTTTACACATAACACACACACACACACAAAGTTTCCATAATTTGTCCTACTGCTTCTTAAAAGAACTTTTCCAAGGTAAAATATTACTTCCTCCTTTTCAAACTAAAATCATTATGGGAGATTGCTGGGACACCAATCATCTTTATTAAAATGAGCCATCTAAATCAGTGAGCTTTCTCCCTTATTACCAGGCAAGAAAATCAGTGGCATACACTTGGTAAACTAATTACTTATTTTCTGCCCTCTTTTGAGGGAATGTTGAAAAGAGTATTTCCAAAATCATACCGACTATTCTGAAACATTACCCTTCCAAAAGTTTATAGAAACACATTCAAAGGCTGTCTGGAGCTCAGATGATGATGTTAAGAATGCATTTTTGAAAACTAGCATATTAATGCTGGTCCAGGTTCTCTTTTCTCAGCTATATCAACAATTCCGCTAATGTCCGTGGAGATATTCCGGTAAATGAAACAACCTGTTCCAAGATATCACATTGACAGAGACGCAGGGAAAAAGCACAGGAATTACTATAAGGCTGGTAAATCAATGCATATACCTTTGCCTTAGCATGCACAGGAAATGTTAACATTCATAAATTATTGCTTTTAATCAATTATTGTTCTTTTTCACATCCAATTTGTAAACAGTCTGCACTGGAAATGTCTGAAGTCAAAACAGGAATAACTTTAGGAACACAGCTTTGTAACCCTGCAAAAGAGCCAGAGAGACCAAACATATCAACACAGGCTTTGTGTGTGGGCAATAGTTGTGCTTTTTATCAAAGTGAAACAACAAGCTCTCCACTTAAGCACAACAGTTCCTGACTTCTAAAATAAATACTGGGCAAAAGTGAGTAAAGCCTTCATCACACCCGGAGCGCTACCACAACCACAGACGCTCACAAAACGTGCAGGAGCTCACCAGGCAGACGAAAGGTAACACACGTGCCGTCTACTCTGCGATCCCAACCTAAGGAACACGAGGTGCGAGGGTCTGTATTCCTGAGGTGGGAGAAGCGCTGGAGCCGCTGGCCCAGCACCCCGGGCCGAGGGCGCGGCAGGGCAGCCAGCGGGCACCGCAGGAGAGGCGGCCTCTCGCCTCCGTGCCACTGCCGAGGAAACGCTCCCAGCCCCGGCCGTGCATGACGCAGGGCTTTCCCTGCCAGGAGCTGTAAACAAGGAATGACGGCCTCATCGCATCCCAGATGCTCAGCGTGCTTTCTCTGTCGAGTGACTGACTCAGGAGAGAGATGGCAGCCAGCGCCAGGACGGGACGCGGGCCTGAAGCCCTGCACGGGGTACAGAGAAAACCCGCAGCAGCCTCAAAAACTCTGGAAACATTCAAAATTCAAGACCTTACACCACCTCTGACAGCAGCAGAATATAAGGGAAGGGGCTGAGCTCTAGGTTTTACTGCCATTGAGTGCACACCTCCCATAGCACCCGAGGAGTGGGGTCCCGGGGTGCAGAGCCAAGGCCCAGGCTCAGCCCCCACTGCGGGCAGTCTCTGAGGAAGACTCTGAGTGGGAAGTCTCTGAGGAAGAGTTCAGTCCTCAGCTGTGCCTCTGATGCTGTGGCAGGGGAGCGGAGCAGGCCCTGCTGTGCAGTCAGGCAGCGTAAGGAGCTTGCTGGAGCACACACTTGTCTCCACAAGCTGCCACTTGCAGCACCCACCACAGCTCCTGCTGCCTCTGTCACAGCTCCCTTCCTTCAGAGACAGCCCCATCAGCAAACACCTCCTCTCTTTCAGCCAGCCTAAACCATTCTGACCACACTTGCTGGAAGCAAAACCAGCGGCTGAGCTCAGAGACACACCTGACCCATAACCCTGGGGGCAGCAAAGGGTGTCTGATGCCAAAAGAGACACCATCCTCCTGGTTCCCCCCCTGCTCCCACTGGGCAGAGCAGCAGCTCCAAACGTGGCAGGATCATAGAGCACGAATGCAGCACAAACAGGGGCCCAGCTGCAGCCCCAACACACAGCAGCCATGGCCCGGGCAGCTTGGGGGGCAGCAGAAAAGCCACCACCACGGAGCTGGCATAGCACGGAGTGTGGGACCTGTCCTGCAGCATGGAGTGTGGGACACCTCCGCTGGATGTCTCCCACAGCAAAGAGTGTGGGACATCTCTCACAGCTGCACCTGTGCAGCATCAGAGCGCCCACAGAGCCGGGGAGGGGGGCCCTCCACACTTGGCAATCTTATCTCCAAGAATGCTGTAAGCTTACCCAAAAATTCACTACTTACACAGAAATAACCACTACTCAGCCAGCAAGTTTACTGATGTCACTAAAATCCCTGCTGAGAAAACCACCAGCTGATCTTTTCAACCACAAATCAGATTCCTAAAGCTGACTCGTAACCAGAAAAGTCCCAACAACTGACCTGTGTGAGAATCAAACTTGGAGGCTTTGTTTTGCTCTCCAATCCACATGCTTCCCAATCTGCATTAAATATTCGATATCAACAGATAACCAGTCTATAAGAGTCACTGTTAATTTACTGTCAATGGGTGTACCTGCTATAAAACCTCTGCCAAGTACTGATTCTTTAAATACTAAAGACACACGTAGCTTAAAATATCCAAAGGATGCCTCAGATGCATCTCATAGATCAGAAGCTATACATTTAATTCTGAGAAATCATGGCATTTTGATTCATACTTATGCTTTTTATTTTAAATGTGAAAAATTTGTATCATTTACATTTTATTTTTTCATTATTTTAATCAGTTTTCTTCTCATTTGTTAAAATACATAATTAATATAAGCTTTCATGAATGCATATTCTGAAAAAAAATTAACTGTTACCAAAGGCAGTTGACAGTAACCATTTGATGTCAAACAGTATATTTTGGTTTTATGTTTACTTTGTTTCCTAATAGCAGATCTAAGTCATTGTGGTCTATTGTGTAAATATGTATTCATGGATTTTGTCTACAGTGCCAACAAAGCAAATGACTTACATAAAGTATGCTCTGTAAGTATTAATGATGTGCTGGATCATAAAAAATATTACACAAGAGTGCACAGAAGCAGTGGAGTCTTTTCTCTCTATTGCTTAAGGACATTTTTGCTTTTAGAATTGGTATGTTTTAATAAACAAAAGAGATGTAACCACATACATAAAATGTATCTTAATTTATTGCAGAAATTGAACAAGATATAAACCGTACCTATTATAAGCCAACTGCTAAGTCTATTTGTAAAGTGTTAAGCAACACTTAAAAGGGGGAAAACGAGTGTAGCAATGTAAGGAAAATAATGTCAGCACTGAATAAGATTTATGATTAGTAGAATATTCATACCTAGAAGTAATTGTCAACAACCAAATTAGCTATGTCACACAGGCTTAAGAAGCTGCTTGATTATAAACTGTAGTTAAGTCCTGCACCCATTTATCTGTGCTCCTCCAATGAAGGTTTAAACTATGGAGATCAATTGTAGAATATTTCAGAGAAGGAACCACAAGAAGAACTGTGACTTTACTCATACTTTATTTTTCTTTTAAGTCTCTTGACTCATAAAATACTTCAGTGTGGCCAAATTAAAAAGTTAGGTAATACTAAGGCCCACTCATTCCTGCTTTTTACAAAGGTACCAAAACATGTAGCAGATGTAGGGATACATCTCTCCTTGTGTACCCAAAGGGTACTTGGGAGAAGGTCATACTTTCCTTTACTGGCTTACAAAACTAAGGCATATGCACCCAGTAAAGCAGTAGCTGCAAACCCAGGCACGAACACACCACCACACATGTTTCTGCAGCATTTTGCACCCATTCCTCCTTCCAGTACTCTTTGAGAACTCCATAGCTCCATACCCTCCTCATGCTGGCCTCTCCCTAACAGACATCACAGGAGCCTGAGAAAGGGATTGAACTACAAAGTACAATATTTACCATTTTAGTACATGCCATTCCATTACATTCCACAGTTGTTTTTGTTTTTCCACTGGTATTGCATAAAAAGGATGCTAAAACCACAAGCTGAAATGGTCAGTTATGTGGTAAAACTCTTATCAACCAGGAAAGCAAAAAAAAAGGGCAAGGTAAAAAATACAGATGCAAAGCAGACCACACACTGAGTCCCATAAGATATTCAGAACTAAAAGGATTACCATTTAGCATAATATTACAGACCTCAGCTGAGTGCATCCCCCACTGACTTCAGTTAATATGTTGTTCAGATAATTAAAGGGTATTTGTGGGAACCAGTTTCCCCCAAAATTCTTCCCAGAAACTTCACATTTCATATAAAAATCAAAATCTTCTACATTCTAAGAGACAAGCACCACACTCTAATGAGAATACAGAATAAGTACTTTACAGGTGGCATCTCAGATATGAACAGATATTATCCCAAGCAAAATCCTACTTTATATCAAATACTTAACTCATGTTAAGCCATTGAGTTCTCTGGTTCACTGAATGAATTTAATTTTACTTATTTTTCCCTGGATCTGGGGAACCTTCCTTGAAAATCTGAAATCCAAACATTTCTGGGAAAAGTCATCTCTCTGAAAAGCTTCATTTTCAGAGCATCTTTTTTTTTCTGATGAAAAGTGTTCCACTTAAAAGCCTTGACCAGCTCTGTACCTCTAGTACCTACAGAAGTAAGACGAGATTCAAAAGGTGTGAACTGAGCCTGGCAAGGAAATGTAAGGCCTATGTAAGTAAGACAGAGCACAGCGTCTGCCTTATAACCCTCGAAATCAGAGGAGAATTACAAAGCATGTCCAGTTCAGCCAGTTGTCAAGAGTCATCCCGCATTACAACTTTTGTGCTGTATACAAGAGCAAGTCTACTGTTGAATAGAGGTAAGGCATTTTGCAGAAAGCAAGGAAGACTGGAATTAGTGTTACAAAGTGCCAAATGAAAATAGCTTCCAATAAGACTAATTTGGTTTTGATTTGGCAAAGAAAGTGTCTCCAATAGCTGGTCTGTGAGTCACTCTTCAGTTTCATCATAGGAGACTACACTTTCCTTCCTGTGGTAAAAGTATGTCTGGTGACTCAGAGGTTATTTGTCTTAAATATTGACCACTGAACTATTTTACATACCTTAGTAGCTTCACAGACTCAAAAGAGCAATATCAAAGACACAGAAGAAATACTTACTTGATTTTGAACCACAGGAGGGGGCTATCTGACCATTTGGGCATGTGCACATGTTTGGTCTAGAGCAAAATCCATCCCCACAGGAATGTCTGCAGATTGCTATAAAGAAAACATAAATGCCTTTAAAATATGTTTCAAAAACCCCAAACACATAAAAAAACACCTGATAGAAAATTCAGTACCATAACAGAAATACAAACAAACTCATTAAATCGCATACAACAGATCCCAAAACAGTTCCTCCTGTTCGTCTGCATCTTTATAGGGGACAGCTAAAACCTAGACCTTCACTATCTGCTATGAAAAGGTCTGGGAACATGCCACAGGCCACAGTAGATATAGGGAGATTTCCTTGGAAAACTGAAACTGTTGTCCATTTTACCAGACTAATCTTGGAGGAAGGATGGCACTGAAGCAGCATTACAATGCTTCCTTTATTTCTGCACCAGACACACAATAATTCCCAGCTGACAGCACGTTGCCTCAGTATCTCTGGAGAGTCTTATCAGCCGTAGGCAAAGTGCCTTTAGGAGTTATTTCTGGTATGCTGTTCTGTTACACACGAGTATGGACACAGCACCATGATGCATGTATATTTATATCCCTACATATATATTTCAGGGATATGGTCCAAACAAGCAGAGAAAATGTACTTGTTGGCCCAACGCTGTTGCCTCCTTCCCTTTACTTAAATAGATTAACATATTCCACAGCTACTCACTCCCGAGAGTTCACACACCCCTTGGAACCCTTTACCACAGACTTAAACAGAACATGTGGATAAGATTAATCCTTTGTTAAATACTGGTATCACATCACTGTGTTGTAGCCCACAGACCTTTGTAAATTGGCTTAATATATTTAAAATGGTAAAGAAATGTACAGCTGCTATTGAAAACATACAGCAACACATTTCAGTTCTGGTATACAATTAAAAATACCCTGACACAGAGGGACAAAGATAAACCTCAGTCATAACACATAACTAGATTAACTTACGGACTATGCATTGGTTTCCACCAGGTAAAGTTTTCCATCCAGGGCAACAGTAGGCATTGTAACGTGATCCACATACATTTGGCCTGGGAAAAAAAAGGATGAAGTCTTATTTTTACCCAGCAATATGTTGGAAAAGTAGAGGCATAAAATCAGAAAAAGTAAATCACTGCAATATACATTTCAATAATTACATTTAGAATGTTGTACGTTTTTAGCAGAACTGTATGCCTGTGGCTGATGTTTTTAGGTAACATACACTTTTACAAATTGAAGATTACATTACAAACACAAAGTCAGATCAGTAACATCTGAACAACAGCAACAGAATGGGCAAACCTTGTCTCATATCACCCCATATCTGAAGAATTAACCATACAGGTTTTTGAGCAAAACTAACATTTAAATATAAAATAAGGAATCATATCCATCATCATTAATGAGCACAGAGGAAATCTAGTGCTCTTTGAGTGGTAATTTTTAATTTTGCTTTCTCTTCTTTTCTCTAAAGCACTATTACTGCTCTCTGTTTTGTCCATGAGCAAAACTACGTATGTATGATTGAAACATGCCAACCAGAACATTAGCCAAAAAAAAAGAGTCAAAATGTGTAAATTACTAACTACCAAAAAAATCAAGGATGTGGGTATATGTAGAGCAACAGGATCCTGTGAAGTGAGTATGAAAGGTCTACTGCCCTCCTTAAATGATGGATCCACAGGACTTTTTCTTTCCAACCCTTTCCTCTCATACACATTTACCCCATCAAATAACTTTATCACGAGAGTTTACAATGAAAGCTGACAGGACATGACACTATTCCTATCATGACTTTATTGGTAAAAATTGATAAGTTGAAATTATTCTATGCCCCTCACAGATAATAGATATTTTAAATCTATCTTGTCTTATTTATTTAATGCATCTATCCATGCAAATAAAGCCGGTAAGAATAGCTTCAAAAATGGCAACGTGTGCCTTCTTTTGTTTTAGGTCTAATAATCTTACCGGAGGAAAATTTTACAACCTCTATTAATATTGTGAGCAATTACCAATAGATTAATGCAGCTAGAGCTAGCTATAAACTTCCTAGAAACTGCTTTATTAAAATATTGTATACAGATTAGAGACAGATTTAAGTGTTTGCTGGTTTAGGAAGGGTTTTCTATTATTATTTTGTCTTTAGTCTTTCAGAAAGTTCTTCATTCCCAGAAATGCAATGTCAAAGTAAACAATCATTACTTCATATGGTGAGGCAACTTAAGACAAACAATCTCAATACATACAAACATTTCTCTATGCACATTTTCTAATTAACAAATTTTTTATACTCTATTTATTTAGGGATATGCATTGCTAATGCAGTTTCAGGTATTCTGATTACACCAATTGCTGTGACACTTACTCTTTCGAATTACATGTTTGGCCAGAAACCACTTAAGTCAAAGCAAACACTGCCATTACCTTCCTCTGGTTCTGCATAATTACAAAGTGGTAACTGAGGTGAATGTGAGCAACACAATTGGACTTGTTACAGGGCCCTTTTTTCTTCCTGCAACCAGTGTTAGAGACTCAAAGTCTTATTCATTTAATTCCAATGTATTCAGTTTTAGTAATGTCAGCTACTTCCCTGCAGGGCTATAACCATGTAACTTTCCTAGAGTTCCCTGTTCGTCAATGCCAAATGTTGCTCCATGGTCATCTGCCAAGTAAGACTGGCAAGCAGACAAGTGAGATTGCTTTTCACCTTCTCCAGTCAGAAGAAATAATAGAACTCATTAAGACAGACAGAGTGGGTTTGTTGCTACCTGTTACAACCTACGGGCATAAACCACTCATTTCCCATTCCGGTTGGGGAGAATCTATAAAGGGCTGACCATAAAGTGATGTTTACATACTCTGTCAAATTTCAGTCTCAGCAAGTACATGGCTTTGGGGACCATCTGGTCCATGTTAAGAGCCAGGAGCAGATTTCTGTGTCACAGAGAAACCCGGTTTTAGAAATCCGTTTCCAAAATGGGACTCCGGAAAACCTAGATGTGCCAGCAACCATGAAGTCAGAGACCCTGAGAGCCTTGAAGCTGTCCACAGGGTAAGCTAAGCCATACACCCAAGAGGCTCCAACTCGGATGCAGCGGGCTTAGCTTTGAAAAAAAAAAAAAAATTTAAAAAGTCATCAAACTGCACTTCCATGGAACAATTTGAGCCCGACAAGTGCATTTTCCAGTGGAACACTTTTTTGTCAGAAAGTTGCTGTTTAGCTTATAAAAGAAACCTATATTAAAGTCTGAATGCCACTCTTTTGAGATGGAGGGAGTGTTCTGAATTTGTGCACATTTGTAAAATGTCTTTGAAAATAATTAATTTTGAAGGTTAAATTCATTGATATTTATGAGGTGATCAGACACTACAGCAATAAATCCCCATAAATAAATAAAGTATTCAAGGTAATAACAATTTACCTCATGTAAAGTCATGGAAACCATCAATCAAATTGTCAAGGCTCTATCGTGGTACTTACTTTAAACAGTTACCCACTGTTGTGTTAAATAGAGCATATTTTCCTGCTGATACTATAAGCTATAAATACTAAAGAAGTATTTTATATTCTTATAAAACCATTTTTCTGAACAGCACTACAAACTGAGTTCTGTTATAAAACCTGATTTGGAATGGCAAAATAAGCAAAAATGCACCTATTCACCCTCAAACCACCTATAGCACCTTCCTTTCACTCCAAAGCCCAGAGGAGGGAGAGAACATCTCAGAACAAAGCTGTTCCCTCTGCAATTTAAAAAAAGATAAGTCTTTCACTTCATTTTAGAGTCGCTTAATTAACTTGTAAAGTATAAAAGGAGAGACAGGATGGTGCTGAGACAGGATGGTTGATGCCCAGAGTTTCATCAAAGATGTCCAAAGTAAACAAGAAACTATGTCTTTGATTAATGATACACAAGTACAAATTCAGTAGCAAAGTGAGTTGAGCAATTATCAAAAGACATTAGTCATCAACTAGAAAAATCTTAGAACAGCAGAGAGAAAAAAGTTCATCTGGAAATTGTGATAACTAACACTTGAGAGTGATAGGTTTGCATAGATATTGGCGGCATGTGTGTGCACCAAATTAGAAGATATTCTTCTTCAGAAACAACCACAGGGACCCTACACCCCCATTACAAAGTAAAGCCTTGTCTGTCCTATCCCCACTTGTGGGGATGGAGCCTGGGCAGAACTGCACCATCAGCGACTTCAGAGGGACACCCGTGGTCCTGCCCCAGGTCAGCACTGTGGGGCAGCACAGCTGCCTGTCACACCTTCTCAAATAAAGGGTCTCTTTTCTCCATAGGGCAACACGGACATCATCTCACAGAAAGGACCAACCGGGTCTGTCCCTCCCTTGCTACTCCTGCTTCCAATGCCCTGTCTCAGCAAGGATGCCTGGCTGCCCGGCTCTCCCAAACTGCACACCATTACCCAGACACTGGGGGTGGATTTGTGGAGCAGGCACACAAACATAAAATGATGGGAAGCAAATCATGCTAAGTTTGGCAGAGC
Source organism: Pipra filicauda (assembly GCF_003945595.2). Lineage (NCBI taxonomy): Eukaryota > Metazoa > Chordata > Aves > Passeriformes > Pipridae > Pipra > Pipra filicauda. The sequence continues at coordinate 1,615,113 of NW_024104976.1, read as the reverse complement.
CTTCTTATCAGATGTAATGAGGCAGCGAGGGTACGTGACAGCCAGAGAAGGGAGGGAGGTGTTCAAAAGCCATGTATGAAGCTGGCAGCAGAGAACACCCCCCAGCCCAGGAATGGTGGGGGCATCTCTGGCATTGTGACTGTCCCCTCCAGGGTCCCGGCAGAGACACAGTCAGGGCCCCGTGCTGCAGCCTGCCAGGGGGGCCTGCTAATTCTGCACATCCCCACTCTGCCCTGCCTGTGACCCCTCAAGGAAATTACAGCCCTCTCCCGAAGAAAGCATTGCCCATCTGCAGCTCCCATGGGAGGAAGAGTTTCTGGCACTGCTGTGAGCGAAGCTTCAGGCTGAAATTTTGTCAGTAGCACTGCCATGCACCGGCCAATGCTGGCGTAATCCGGGCTGAATCAAACCCAAAGCACAGGTCTCAAATAAATTAGACAGAGACCAGACAGAGTGGGCAGAGAGCAGCTGAGTGAGTAAGAGAGACAGCTGATCACCAGCTAGAGCTGAGCTGAGATGCAGGCATAGTGGGAATGGTTTCTAATCATTCCCTCAATGTACTTTTCCTCTCCCTAGAAAAACACACAACTATTCTTTCTTGCAAGAAAACGTTTCATGAACAACACCTATTAATTATTTTGCTGCAGTGGTTACCATATGTTTAACATAATGTAGGGACCCAGTCTTCTGGCAGAAGAGATGTAATTTAAAACAACATCATCAGCCAACGATTATTTTTAGAGAAGCCTTTGCCTATTTTTCTTCTTACATGGGTGACTCTGGTACCTGCTAAAACGGTACACAGAACTATTTGCTGATCATTTCCACATAAAATAGGAGTGATGCTTCCATGTCTGCACTGGGAGTTAAAAAGAATGACAAACTGCACCAGAAAAAATCGGGGGCTTGTCTTAGAAATGTGGTTGTCTAAGTCTGAGGATAACCAAAGTATTAAGAAATAGTAGCAAGGCTCCAGAATGTGAAGTGGAATCCTTTATTAGTAGCTTTCAAGAGACACAAAATCAGATCTAAATACCTTTTGTTGTAAAACAGCTTAGGTACCTACCTGAACTTCTCAGTGTTTCAGGGTAAATACTAAATACACGGAGTGACTGAGCTCTGCTGACTCCACTGGAGCTTTAATCAGCTTTCCCACATAACCAAGAACTTCCATCATCAGAGACACTCCAAACTTTAGTGGACACAGCCACGAGCAACCTGATTTAAGTTCACCCTGCTCTAAGCGAGGGTTGGACCACATGGCCTTCCAAGATCCCTCCTCACCTAAATGACAGAAGTCAGGTACTTCATGCACAAATTAGAGGTCAATATCTAAAGCATCTCCTTCAGCTGCGCTGGCGCCTACCCCGTCCTCCGAGGAGCAGCAGAGCTGCAAGCAAAGCAGAAGCAGGAAGGGAAGATCTGGTTCCTAATGGGATGCAGCAGCCAACAGCTACAGCACGTGATGGGCAGCTGTCCCAAGCCACCTGCAGCCCTGACACACATCACTCTGCACCAAGAGCCCAGGGAAGAAGCCTGGTTGTGCTTTGAACTCACTGCTTTCAGTGAGTACATCCAAACTGAGAAACTTAACTGTGGATGGGATAGAACTAAAACTACAGACACACATCTGCATTTAACATGCATAGGCCCCATTTCCAGGCACCCCAAATAATTTAAACAGGGATTGCTTTTCTGTTGTTTAGCTAAATATTATAAAAATTGGATGTTTTTTATCACTATGCCCTTTATCTTCATGCAGTGAAGATTACTAAGAGAACTCTTGAAGCCATCTATTTCAATCACATAAAAGGAAAATCTAGGAAACAATGCTAGATTCTGGAACAAACACAAAATTTAGCTTCTGTTATCCTTTCAAGAATAAGCACGCTTTTTTAAGCAAAATATATTTTTTACATACAAAGGATTGCATCTGACGTACTCATTTTTGCACTGCAATAAGCGAGCCTGTGCCATGCAGAGAGCCTAATATGATAACTATTTCTCACTCTGACAGTAAGGATACCGCTGTCCCAGAATCCTGGCTCAGTCCAACTGAAAAAATAACATGCTAAGCAGCTCTACGGGTATCTTTGGCTCCAGCCTATGTGCAAGTCAAGAGTTCAAAATGACATGCAAGTTTCCTGCAGCAACACTGAACACTTTTCTAACCCCAACCTCCATCACACACTGTGACAGCTAAATACAGCAATCCAACAACAGCATTTGACATTAAGTGAATTCTTCCGCACTTGCTCTGGAAATCTGACCATGTCTTTTGCAGGGACACGCTCATCTAACCTGACAGCCAGGCATTGTTCTCATTCATAGCCAGGGACAGACGCGTTTCTGGCATGTATTCCTTCATTGTTCCACTTGAGAATGTCAGCGGGTCCAGTTCAAAACCCAGTCTACATGGCTGGGTAAGACACATAAAGTACAAGTATGCCACCACAAGAAACTATCTGCTGGGCCAGACAAGTACAGAGGGAAAGCAGGAGAGATCTGTCAGGTACTTTCTTAACACAAACAAATAAACATACGCACACACAAAAAAAGAAAGTATTTTCAGAGGACAAGAAATCATAGCCTTTTCTACCCTGGTAGCACTAAACAGCATCCCATAGAAATGGATGTAACTGTGGGCAAGGACAATGCTTAGCTCCTTAGCTCTCCAGATGTCACTTCCAACAGGGTAACAGGGAAAGACCACTTCCCATCTCCAGCTCTACTTCCCACACTCACCACGTAGATGCTAATGGCTATCAATAGAGGCAAACCTCTAACAATTTCCCAAGGGAAAACACAGAGGAGAGCTCAGGATTTCTGCCAGTCTGCACTGTGCACCAAGATGAGCAGCAGCACAACTGGCAGCCAAAGCCAGGGCTAACCAGCCCCTTGTTGAGGATTTCCTGGAGGCTGTGGGATGTGCTGGTGCCACCCACCATTCCCACCATGAAGGAAACACAATCCTTTAGGGAGCCTCATAAACCTGACCCTTCCATCAGTACTTGTCAGTGAACACCCTGAGGTGCTAAGCAATGCTATTAACTTGTGTGTTAAGTGCTCTCCCTTAGGCTACTGGAAGATTTATTTTAGGTAATATATCAGTGTTTCTCCTCCTCCCTTGACTACACACTGTAACCTACCCTCTGCCTTTCTCCTTGCTGGGACAGTGATTCCACGTTTTCAAAAGGTCCATTACCTGCATCTCTGCCATAAGGAAACAGGAAAACCCTCTTGATACCGACCCCTCTCTTTTAGTTCACCTTTGTCCCTAGCAGACACTGGTAATTTACTCTGTATACAAGGAAGAGAAAAAGATGGAAAATTAGTGGGAAAAACAAATAAGGAGAAAAGAGACAGGAAATAATGTTCCTGAAAGGAAACAAATTTTAGTTTGAAACCTCAGCTGAACATCACTGGATATTCTGATGTCCTCCAGCAAAACATGAGAGAGAGGGAAGCTTGAAAAAGAGGATGAAAATGATTAAAACTGTAGACAAAAGAACTGTGGCTTTCATTTGGTATTTCTGAGGCTTTAATGGTCATGAATCATTTCATAAAATGAGAAGTAGAAAGGAAAACAACAGATTCTCCAGCAAGTCAACATTAAAAATATTCTTCTAGATAAAAGCTAGAACTCCTTCATACTTCAGTGAAGATCTATAAGCAAAACCAGAAGGCAGAGGTTTTAATTTGACAGGCTACATTTTACATCCCAGTGTACCTTCCAAAGAAGAGCCCAACTTTACTGAACTGTCACAAAAAAGCAAATTATTCTCCTCATGCCTCTATCTGCACACCAATCTTAGCATGAATGAGGCTGTTCAGTAGGTCTGAAATTCTAAAATAAGTAAACAAAACTAAGTGGGAAAGTCAGAGTGGATGAGAAAACAACCAAAGGAGACATTCACAATACAAGATCAAAAAGCTACAAATATCTTTTCCAGCACAGTGCAATGGTTAATCAGAAACACTCTAGGCCACAATTGTTCCATTCTACAAAAATATTTACTGAGTCTGAGGAGTAAGACCAAAGTGACAGACATGCATCTCTATCCTCTTCATCCGTAGGGTTCAGCAGGCAGATGAAGAAAAGCAATGAGATGGAAGACAATCTTATTGCTAATGATTCATTTCTTGCTATTTCTATATTCACATTCAAAGATCTCAAGCTCCTAAAGTCTTGTTTAAGTAGAGATGGCCTCCTATGATCCCATATCTACTATATTTCTACCAAGAAGAAGTTTTCCTGGTGATCCACATAGCTAAATATTTGGGATCTTTCATTTTGGGTAGCACTATTCCAATAATCACAGTTGTTTGAGTCCACGAACATATTTAAAGTGAACCTTGTCAAAACTTGTACTGAAGTTCACATACTAAACATTCAAGTTTGTAGGATGGAAGATGAATGACAAAGACTGTCCTAAGTGAGCAGCACTGCTGAGAAACACATCACAGGAAAGGAAAACAAGCTTACAGGAAAACAGAAGCTGCAATTTTATCCGATAAGGATGACTGTAAATGAAGTTGACAGATGGACTGTCCCTGCCAAACCGTAACCCAGTGATCCTCCCTTTGCTCCCAAATACACTGAGAGCAGCCCTGTGCTTACTCCAAGTCTGCATCCTGAAGCCCAGCATAGGTTCCGACACCACTGTGTGAAGCTGCACATAGAGCTCTCCCAGTTAACATGGCAAACAGATCCAGATGCGACTGGATCTGGTCAACAACTTATGGAACCACCACTAAACAAAAAAATGTATCTTGTGCTTGCTGACAACAAGGGAGAAGTCTACTTTTATAACTCTTCAGGAGGCTCTTGATTGAGGAAAGTGCAGCTGAGTTTAGCCAGAGGTTTCTTATGTCCACTCCAAACAATTCTCTCAGGAAACCTGCACTGCAAACTGCAAAATACTGCATCCCACTCCAACCAGACACACTCTCTGCAGGTGCTGTTCTACTTTTCACCCCAACCCTTTATGCCTCCAGTTTCTAAAGACAGTACACCACCTGTCCTCATCAATGTTCAACTAAACACCAACAAACTGAGATCAGAAAGTCTCCAGAAAGACACCACCACACATAAGATTATAAAATTGCATAACAAATCCACAAAAGAAAATTATTACCTGGAGCACGAACACAAAAAGTACAATCCATGACATCTCTTGTTTTCTGAGTACAAGCTGTAGGATAATCTGTTTCTAACCTGCCAAGCAATTAAGTCATAGCCACGATCAGCCTTACACAGGACCCCTCAGGTGATAGACAGCACTGCACCTTCCTGTGCTGGGACACAAAGTAACAAAACTGATGTGAAATTCTCCACTCGCTCTGTACATGGAGTACAAACCCATCACAGCTGTGACCGGTCCAGCAGCATCTGGGGCAGTGTATCAGGCCAGCCTGATACAGCCAAGAGCTGTGCAGACAAAAATAGATAAATAAATAAATAAGAAAGAAAGGAAGAAAGGAAAAGAATTATATCCCATCTTGCCCTCCTGATCTTCAACATTGGCAAAGTGGTGCATGGTCACAGCAAACCTGCTTCTTCTCAGACTCCCAGGCCAATTTTACAATATTTCCAACACACTCACGTTGCATACAGTGCATCATGAATGCTGCTACACTGTTTATGGTAGCCTTTTTCCTCCGTTTGCTCTATTTGTGACCTACTATCATCAAATGGCAATAAAGTATTTCTTTAATGTATTTTAGGAGAGACACATGGCACTTCAAAACCATTTGTGTCCAGTTACAATACAAAATGAGAAAAGATGACATTGGGGAAGACTGGCTAAGCTGTTGGTAACAATCACATGTGCCTCAGAGGCTCACCAGTGAAAGAGAGACTACAACAGTACTCATCAAGAGTTTTAACCATTGGATGGGTTTTTCCCTGTCATGTCCCAAATCAATTCAGTCCTAATTCTGCACTACAAATTACACAGGCCCAGAAGTCTATCCCCATAAATGATAAACCAGAATTGGGATTAAGACTGTGCCTTTTAAAGAGATGGTGTCCAAATGACAGGATTTAAAAATCTAAATGGAGAGTACAAGGACCACGAAGCCCTGAAGATTATTTACCTTCACAGTTTTTCTTCAGGCTAAAGAACAACATGGAACTAGAACAAGAATGACAGTATGTATGTATCAGTATGTAATCCAAACCTATTGTGGCAGCCAGGGGAAGACATCTATGGGATCAGAACTGAAAATAATGTGTTACTCCCTCTTTAAATATTAGCCCTTCATCAAGCATTAATGACAACTTTTGCCAGCCACAGAATACCTTCTGTGCTGGCTTCTTGCTTGGTTCTGTTTGTTTTCCCTACTCCTCATCCATTCCTCCTACTCCCCAGAGAAAGTTACACCTGTATCAAATCATACCATAGTGAAAGAAAGGAAACATGTACATGAGACACAGTGCCAAGATCTATGAACTCATTTCACTCTAGAACTAGAATTCCAAGGATCATACAATAACAAAAAAACAGCACCACAAGCATTGGCAGAGGTGCAGAGAGGTGCAGAATTGTAACACTACATGTAACTGCCAAGGACTTCAGGTTTTATGCTGGGATGTGCTGGCGCAGAAGTTTTTCACCCTCCACATAAGCTTTACCCTGTGAAGCACAGAGGACTGGAGGGAGGCCAGCTGTGCCACCTGGGAGCCAAGGGAGTGCTCCAGCACATCAGGTATTACAGCAACCCCCATCTCTTTTTAATTAAGTTTTATATTTCCAAGTATTCAGGCTGCCTCCTGCTTGCAGAGTGCCACGGACAAGGTGTGGCACCAGCAGCTGCCCAGAGGTGTGCGGGCCACAAGTGGCAAGGAAAATATTTGAGGTTTTTTCTGTATAAACAAATATTTACCAGTACAGAAAGTCTGCTTTCCTTCAGTAGGCTTTTAGTGGTAATTATTGGTTTAAAACAAAAACCAGAAGCCTTAATTATATAGCTGAACACTAGAATTATGTTATAGATTTGTAAGATTTATTCTATTTCAAGGAGCACCAATGCATAAAAAGGGTCAAATCCGACCAGCTTTACTCAAGTAAGCATATCAGTAAACCTGTGGTCTTCACTTGAGATAACCAAAAAGAAATTGGTCCAAAAAACTCAATCCCCTGTGGAATAGCTTTAATCCAAGACTCATATGAATCACTGTGGAGCCAACTATTCTGTTCTGCAATATTCACTATCATTTCAACTTACTAAAAACAAAGAAATTAAATCATTCTTGCACGAATACGTTTAATTAGTCTCTTAATTAGAAACATGTCACGATTGAGCTATCTTGAAGAAATTTTAGTTCTTTCAAAACTTCCGCTATTTGTTAGACAAATCATTGCTTTCTTTGGACATTATACTGAGAAGAGACTGATAAACATGACAAACATTGCTTAAAATATTAAGAACTGACTGATACTCATTAGTGTTTGAAGTCATTGTCTGGCATCATCAGAAAATGGGAAATCCTAATTAATTCTAAGATCTTTAAGCACATACTTCTTGAACTGAGACAACTACCAATTAAACCACCAGTACATTATTTTTTACTTTATATTCAAATGATTGAAACACATAGAAATAGTTGTCTTCAAGTATACACTGTTTAGAAAGAACTTCCCATTGGTGGTCAGTTTTGTAGGGTTTATTTCTTACAGAAGTTTGACACCACATTCTTAGGTGTTTAAGGGGTAGCATGTGTTTAATGGCTTGATGCCTTATAATTCAGTACAGTAACATCTGTGATAAAGTTCTGGAGATCCAGAGGATAAGTGTCTCAGTAGCAGCTTATTATTTTAACTTGCTGAATCACAACGGATTCCAGCAACATTTCCATGAATGGAGAATCTAGTTATATTTTTTCATAATTACTGCTTTTATTCTGATTGCTTTCTAATCACTTAGAGGCATCAGGCACCAGCACATAAATATACATTGCCTTAGGCCAGACACAGATGGCATTACAGGATTTCACCTCTAATGCCTTCATAGCTGGATCAATTTAAACTGCATGAACAGCAAGCTTAAAATCTTAAAATGAGCACGTAAGAGGTATTTCTAAATAATTTACAATAATTAAAATTAAAGTATACTTCTAGAATCACGTTATACATTCAGACAGCTCACTGGCATAAACAATGAGGCAAAGGTCACACGGAGGAAAGCAAACATCTCCTGCAATCAACAGCTTGCAGTAAAAAATGTTAAGTTGGAAAAGTCACAAGAATTGAAACAGATCTTTGGCTTCTTCATTTTAACGTACAAGACCAGTATTTACACACAGACTAACCTCAATACTTTCAAATGCTAAAAGATTTCCAACAGTCATTATAATCAAACACACAAAAAGCCTAAATGTAAAGGATTTTCTCTAAAAATGTATCCCCGTGCTCCTTACAATCAGAGCAAGAGTTTATTGCAAGAGGAAAAAAGTCTTAGTCAACTACAATAACAAGAAAATAAAGTTTCCCAGCATCTGTTATGACTTGTATTACAACTATCAGATTCCCAAATGTATTTGTGATGATGAACAAGTTAAAAAAATAGTATGTCTTCTTGCAAAATCATATTTTTAGTGTTTTAGTCCTCCAATTACAATGAATAATGTATATACAGTTCCTGTACATTCAAAATATGTTTTCCATCTGTCCTTCCAAAGAATTCATTCCAACCTTGTCTGTTAAAATGACAATTCTTTTTATTCACATTGTACAGTACAGTACCACACCTAAGAAAGTGCTCACAACTTCTAAACTGGAAATATCAAGCAGGATTCACCCAACAGTGATCAAAATGACTGTCCTCCAAACAATCTGGGAACTCTACACTCAGCCTCAAGTTGGGGTTACATAAAAGGTCTAAAAAGAAATCAAACTAATAATTTGTTTTGTCTCTACTGTATCTCAGATCATCTGGTAAATTATTACATCCTTGTTAAGAATCTGCTTCCAAGGGGCACTCCAGGTTTGTAATATTCCAAATATTTGACCAAGATACAGAATACCTAATATTGATGTGGCCATTATCTCCAGATTTGCAGATACCTAAGTAGATATATAACTCATAGATAATACACAACAAAAGGAAGAATTATTGCAAAGTAATATGGACACAAAATATGGAAGGCTTCTATTAAACGCAAGAATCAACTCATAAGATTACTTACCCTAATCCATTTTAAATTCCAAAAATAATTAACACTTGAAATATCATCCCTTGATGCACTATTACTACTGTCTAAATGGCATAGTTTAGAGTAACAGTTACATACACCAAAGAAATCTTATCCTCAGCTAACGTGCCTCTGACTTCCACCAAGTCAGCACGGTGTGCTAGCTGGCACACTCTGTGCCACTGGGTGGAAAATGGTGTTTATTAGTTTGATATTAACTCAAAGTTCTATAACAAGAAAGTTTATTAAAACATCCTAAAGAATAAAGGTGCTTTCTGATAAATCTTTTTCCTTATCATCTTTTATTGCTTAAAATGAGTCCCTCAAACTTTACTATACACCCTTCTCACGTCCTAGTTTTTGTCACATCTACTTTGGATCTCCTTTGTCCAACTATTTCTTCTGTGACAAGGTATAAGGAAATGAGAGATTCTGATCCTACAAAATCAGATCCATGAAATACAGTGCTGACAGCTTGCATCCATTTTTGCAGCACATGGACCTACAAATGTAAACCTTTTCCAATCAGGCAAACATAAAAAAGCCAAGATTGTAAATCCAAATATAGGTAAAAAGTACTATAGAAGTATGAGGAAGTTAAAGCATATTCATCAAGGCCTCTAACAATAAAGTTGTAACAGCTCCTTTTTGAGGAAATGATGAAAGGAAAGAAAATAGCTTGCATCCCTTACAGAAGCATAACTATTTTAATACAATTTTTGCTATATTTGTCCTCTGCCTGACAACCAAAAAATCTGGCTATGGGCTGAAAAGGCACATTGGAACACCTGAAAAAGAAAACCTCTCTTTTATTCCTATAGTACAAGCTTTTCACCTTTACAGTGAACTAGATTTTCAACTGCAAGTGCACACAGTGCCTTTCAGCTGACTTCAAAACTATTTTTGCATTGGAAAGGTGTTCCATCAGAATTGGGAAAAGTTTGCCTGACACAGATGTATCCTTTAGAAAAACCGCTCTGCTAAGCATGTACCACAATGTTTCATAAGAAATCAAACTCCTGTATGTTTGGGCTCATTCATATGAGTACTAGAGAGCTGGACAGTCCAGCTGAGAGCAAGAGAAGATGCCCATCACCAAAGGTTCAAGGTGGAGATGAGAGAGGACAGCTAATGGAAAGGGCATGCTGTGGGCTCCGGGCCTCATTGCTATGCTGCTTTATGTGAAGCAGGAGTACGGGATGCAGAAGGAATGCAAAAGCCCGCAGTGTGCCTTTATCCAAGGCCTTCCTAGAAGATAAATCAGGAACCTCCGCGCTGCTGCGGCTTAACCTCACGGAGCATCGCCCACCCAGAAGTGAAGCAAGGCTGCAGCACGCAGGGGATACAGTACCCTGCCCCCAGGGGGGGCCGGGAGGGTGGCGGGGCTCCGTGCCCTGGCACTACCCTGCGATGCTGCAGGCGGTGTCCGGCGCCCCCCAGCCCAAAGTGCTCCTCGGCATGGGCAGCCCCAAGGGGTGTCGGGGAGTTCTGCCACCCCCGCCAGCTCCCACCGCGAAGGGGTACTGGATACGGACACACATACACACACACGCAGGCAGATGTGCCCGGCCCAAGGAGGGGCCGGCTCGGCCCCGCACCTACCCTTTGAGCGCGTCGTGCCCGCCGCCGTGCCCTCGCCTCTTGGCCCGGCTGGACCGGCTCTCCTTGGCGCTCACCCCCTCGCCGTGCCCGGCGGCGGCGGCGCCCGCCTGGGACGCCCAGAGCACGGCAACTCCCAGGGCGATCCCCAGCAGCCGCCCCCGCCACATCGCGTCCCCCGAGCCCCCGGGCTGCGAGCGGCCGCCGCCTCCTCTGCGCCGCCGAAGTCCGCCGGTCCCCGTCGCCCTGCCTCCGACCAGCCTCTCCAAGGCGAGCTGTGAGGGGAGGAATGAGAAGGAGGGAGTTAGGCACCGAGGAAAAGGAGCCGCGGCCGCCCCGCGCCCCCCGCCGCCTGCCCCCGAGCGGTCCCGGCGCTATCCCGCCCGCGGGAGGCGGCGGCCGCGGGGGATGGCGAGGGGCTGCCCGGGGCCGCGCGGGCTCTGCTGCCCCTCCAGCAGCATCCGCGGGGGCTCCCGCACCGCCCGCCGCTGCCGCCGCCGCTCCCGATCGCTCCGGGGCTGGAAGTGCGCCCCGGGCATGAACCCTCCCGAGGTCCCCGTGCCGGGCAGCGCTGGAGCCGCAGCGGCCGCGGTGCCGCGGGCAGGACCCGCGCCCAGCCCGCCCGCCCCGGGAGAAGCCGCTGCGAGGGGCGCGCACCCGCTGGAGCCGCCGCCGCCGGCTGCCGTTCCCGCTGCTGTTCCAGCTGCGGCCGCTGCACCCACCGCTACTCCAGCTGCGGCTCCAGCTGCCCCCTCCCTCCTCCTCCTCCTTTTTCCCCTCCTCTCTCCCCCCCTCTCCTCTTCAAGTATCGCCCGCCCAACACTTTCTCGCGAGAGAGAGGGGAATAAAAATGTCCCCCCACCCCCGAGCCGCCACCCCGGGGGCTCCCGGCGGTGCCGGGGCAGTCCCCGGCTCGCCCCGCGGCGGGTCACCTGCGGCCGGCGGGATGCTCGGCCTCGGGAGGCGCCCCGGGAGCCGCGGGGAGAGCGCGGTCCTGCCCGGGAGGACGGGGCGCTGCCGCCTCCCTCCCTTCCCTCCGCTGCGGAGGCAGCGCTGCCAGCTCGGGTTACCCCGCGGGTCCCCGGCTCACTCGGCGGCAGAAGCATCAGAGCCTGGGGGAGCCGGAATGCTGAGCCGCCAAGCGTGTAAGGCAGCACCGGGGGGGACTGAAGGAAGTGGACGCCTATGCCTCCGTCTAAAGGCATATATATATACATATACGCGCTTATATTTCTCTATACCTATCTGCTAGAGGTGCAGCATTTTACATCTATGGCTTGTGAAAAAAACCATATAAGTATCTGTTTCCCTTATAAGGAAAAACAGCAAGGACGTTCCTTTACCTTAAAGGCTGCTGCAAAGTGAATAATGCACTTTCTAGTAACGGGCATGGCACAGACACCGAGGCACCGAGCTCTTCTGCACATACTCCTAAATCTCTACAGCCACCTCCAGAACAAATGCCTGCCTCATCCTTGTCGAGGAAAGGAAAAGAAGCCCTGCAGGTTTTATTTATGCTTCAGGGTTGATTTAGAAATCCTGAAGAGGAAACCACTATCACCCCCTGAAAGGCAGAAAGTTTTAATACCAAAATAATTGGGGGGGGGGGGGGGGCGGAGGGAGACACACACAGTACAACACATTAATAGTCAGAGTTCAAGCCCAGATTCTATATGCTCCTGTCAAGTAGCTCTGTACCAGGATTATTCCATTTCAACATGCACAGAAAATACAAAACAAACAAAAAAAGCAAACTGATTAGACTGAAAGTAAATGATACTTATGCATTGTGCTGCTCCTCACATAGAAATATTTTGGCAGAAATGTTGGATTTCCCAGTTTGCAAGTGTTTTCATTTTTTGTTAGTTTCAGGCAGGTACTGATAGTGAGTGGTTCTGTATTATTGAACTGATGTTGCAAAAGCTCAGCTGCACAATTTTATAAGCAAGCATCTGACCACCCACCTACAGCAGCTGCCAAACCGCCCTGCCCAAAGATAAATGCATGGTGTATTCTGCCACTAATACAGTATCAGGAAGAAAGGAAGTACTATGTAAGATATCCTAGTACCAATCTCTGTTTACAGCTGAAATGTAATGGTGACATAAGATATGACAGATGCTATTTAAAATATATTGTTTGAATCAGTTAGCAGTTTATATATTACGTTTAAATATGCATTATCCTTCTAAGCATACATAGAAGTATTTGAACTATGTACTCACCACAATAACAGCTTTCTAGTCCTTTTGGCTGATTGTCATCATCAAGAGAAGTGGTAGGTTCTGCAAATTACAAAACAGTCATTTGATTTTGACTATTTCATTGCCACTGTTGAACGGTTTAACTTACAGATGGACACTCAGTATACAGGTAAAATGTAGATGTGCAATGAAATACTATGAGATATTGGCACGAGAAGGAAGTGACAGGATACAGAATATGCCTCTTCAGTGTCTCTGAACAAGGCTCAAGACAGTAGCAACCCACACCTTATACCATTTTCCTGTAACTTGTACAAAATAAACCAAGGGACTGAACTTCAATTCTGCAAGGAGAGCATTACTGATTTGCAGTTTGCACCACGGAAATAAAAATTAGGGGTTCTGATAAATGCAAAATGTTGATTTTTCTCCTACAATCCAGCTGGATAAATAGGAATTGGATTTTTCAAAGTTTTTCTTGTTTGTCTGACAAATAGGCAGACAAAGATAAGAATTTTTTTTATGTTTATTTTTATGTTTATGTTTATTTATATTTATGTTTATTTTATTATGTTTGTTGAAGAGACAATACAGCATTGTTTAAAGGCTTTTGGGAGGGTTTTTTGCAGTGTCAAATTAAAACTTGCTCAGAAACCGAGAGACCAGGATAAAGGTGGTAGTAATTGTCCCTTCTATTAAGAAATTCAGGACATGCAGTACCTTGATATACAATTCTCTTCCTTCACTCTCATCTGTGGGTATGCCAAAATCTAAACATTTATTTAGAGAATATAAAAGGTAAATATGTTTAAACCAAACCACTGCAAAAAATATTTATTAATTACGTTTATAATGTGAAGATAGAATTTACCAGTAAACAAAAGTGAGTTATGAAAGGAATTCTTGGTTACTATTTATTCAAACATTCTTTAGGCTTCAACATTATCTGTTTCAATCACTTTAATTTTCTGGATGAGCTACCAGAAAAATATCTAGTCTGTCACAGGCTAATGGGGTGACTTTCTCATATCTTCTAGGACATTTTATGATTTATTTTTTGGTATCTTGCATGGTTGCAGAAATGTGGATTACACTATATGAAGTAATGTTACATGATATGTGGGCTGTCTGTTCATTAATCTAGTGAAATATGTAGCACATCATCAACTTCTGGTGTGTCATTTTAAAGAATATGCTTATATATTACAACTACTTATATTGTTGACAACTTTAAAATAGTGCCCACCTGGGTTTTCAAACCGCCAGAAAAATACACTGTCACAAGCAAAAGCCTTAAAACAACTTCTGCTCTCTGCTGCTGAACAAAGCAGCTAATAAGTGGCTTTCCCACAGCCACTTGAGTCTTTGCAAACATTTGGTCTCTGAAGAACATCTAGACAAACAGATTTCTATATGGCCTCCAAAACACTTGTCATCCACTCAAAGTTTCACTCAAGGGGAAAGAAAAAAGCAACAAAGAAGCAATTCTGATGATCCAGTTGATCATCATCTCCCGTGACAAACAGAAAGATAAACTCTTAGACTAACCAAGATTCAGAAGCTCAGTGATATTTGAGTTCCTTGATCAAACCATGGAATCAAACCCAGAAATAAAAGACACCAAAAACAAGGCATATGACAGCATTGCTACATACACAGGGGAATTTTCCATAACAATTAAGCAACTATTTTTTCTCAATGATAATTCTTCCAGGTGATTTTGAGGATCCTATAGCTGTATTTTGGACGATGTAAATGGCATGCATTGTGGTAGCAGGGCCCAAAATCCAGGGATGATAATTACAGGTAGATTGATTATAAGAGGGAATGATAGAAAAGACATAGACTAGCCTTTGCAATTAGGTATCAGCTGAGAAACAATGATCCTAAATATTTACATAACTACACAAACACACTTTAAATCAAATCCAGTACATTCCTCTAGGAAAAGACATGCTACTAGCTAACCATGCCTTAGTGCATCTCCCTGTGCTTATCAACATCATGTACATAAATCATTTTATACTATGCCTAAATTATGAAAATTTAACTGATTCTCAGAGATATACCTATTTGTTCTGTTATTTGGTTTCCCTAAAAATACTGAACTGAAATTTTCAGTGCTGGTGACCTTTGTGCTCAGCAGCAGTGATGCAAAGGACTGGTCTCCCTCCTTCCTGGCCTTTAGTTGGCCAGTCCTCTTCATCTCACACATCTCCTTCCTCTCCTCTTGAAGGATGCTTAGCAGAATTGTCATATTTTAGGCAAATTTCTCTGAACTGTTGCAAACAAAAAGAATCTTATCACTGGATACTGAGATAGAGTTGGGAGTTCATTTCATGAAGTGGTTTTTTTTTATTATTTCAATTTATATGAATTTTTGCAATAATTTCATTTTTTTAATCTGTAAATTTACTCTAACCAAAGTGAGCAAAAATAAGTACGTCCATCTTACATATTTCTTTATTAAGAGAGCCTTGATTGTGCCAATGAAAACAAATAGTGTGGGAAAGTTTTGGTGTGTGTATTTTTTTAAGTATGTTACAAGCACAAACAGTAATTACATCCAGACAACCAATTAGCTGGTTTAACTCTAAAAAAAAAAAAAGTAAAAAAAAATTAGGAACTCAAAATAAAACAGTCACCCATTTTTCTTAATGCTGTTAGGTCAGACAAGCTGTGATAAGTAGCTATGGAATCTGTTAATGATAACTTTTAGGGGACATGTTTCACTCAAGACTTTTACTTCATTTTTACAAATGGTTTTATTTTAAGTTTTCATCTGTCACCTGAATTTATAGTGATGGAGGAGAAAATCCAACCTACATTAACATATAATTCCATAATTTGTGATACTGTGCAAAGTGTTGGGCTAATGTTTCTGTAATATAAGAAATAAAAGGTCTTTCTTGGCTCAGACATTATGGGCCCAGTGCTTCTGGGGCAATTACAGTATTTTATCTCAGTTGTATCCCAGATGAGCATAAACCTATTACATTTTCTTACATTCAGAACATATCTCTCCTACTTATACCTCTATGGTATAGTTTTAGCACAGAGCTTATGTCGTTCTAAACAAAATAATACCTTTAATTTATAAGAATAAGGCAAATTTTTATATTACCCCATGAAAAATTGTAGATTTGTCCTTACTAAGATCTGAATGAAACAGATGTTCTTACTCCTTTAACACACTTGGATTCTTCAGTATCAGTGACAAAGAAAGTACAAGGAAACTCAAGAGAGCCTTAATTCAGACACTCCCTTCTCAGTACTATTTTTTAACAAAATTCTGTACCCCATTCATAGTTGTTTTTTTTTCTAAAACTAGATCTCATTTTAAATCAATCCTTACCTTGTAAGAGCAAAACTTATCATACATCTCCATTTCCTAAAGGAATATGAGATTATATTATCAGAGTTATTCATGGAGGTCCTACAGAAAAGATAACTAAACCAGAAGAAATCCTATGACTTCCATTCTTTCTTTCAGGAAGGGGAACCACAATTTTATTTTTATAAGACTAGTGCTGAATAGAACTACAACTAAAACACAGTAGAATAATTTTTTTAATCCCTGTCTAATACAATGCATATGGTGATATATTTAGTTCTATGTGTACTGCTAGAAAACCTAGTTTAACAATAGCAATTGCTTTTGATTTCAAAATAAATATTTTAATCCAGCCTTAGTGCAAGAAAAGGAAATACATATTCTAATACTTTCTGTCAGCTATAACCCTTTCAAATTTAATGGGAACTTTGCCAGAGTAACAGTTGCAAGCTGAGTTTCCTCAATCTTACATTTGTCCCAAGTGACCTCTTAAATCCCACCTGTAAACTCAGAAGTGAAACAACTTTCATGGATTAGCATAAAATGCCAACTGCTGGGTGAATTTTGAGCCTAAAAAATTGAGCAAATTGATACGGCTTTTTATTTCAATTAATACATTCCAAGTGGGTGGAAATCAGTAACCAAGAGCCTCTTCTTGTAATTCTCACTTATGCAGAATTCCCTACTGACTCCAACAAAGACAGCTGAATCAGGCCCTACATTCCTTCAAACACTGTCAGCAAGGGATTGGGTGTCTCTGCCTCTGTTTTCTATCCTAGTATTCCTCTGGCTATGTGATGTCTTGGTTGATAGGGAGTTGCCCCATGATGCAGTCAAAATAATAAAATAGGTAATAAGAGACCAGGGATTAGACTCTGAACCCGCCACATTCCATTTGCAAGGCACTTCCTTTGAGAAATAACACTATGAGACACTGTATACAACTCTCAGAGAATCAATGATGAATTTAAGTTGGAAGGGACTCGTGGAGGTCATTCGGTCCAGTTCCCTGCTCTGAGCTGGACCAACTTAAGAGTAGGCTGCTCAGGCTCTATCCAGATGAGTTCAGAATATCTCCAAGGATGGACACTCCACTTTCCTGGAGTAACCTATGCCATTGTTTTACAAACCTCACTGTGATAAACTTAATTCTTAGTAGGAATTTCCATTCCTAGAATTTGTGCCTGAGCCTCATCCTACCACTGCTCACCACCCACAAGAGGCTGTATCTCCTCTATACCCTGAAGACAGCAGTCAGATCCTCCTTAGCCTTTGTTTCTTAAGTTTGAATGACCCCTCTGCTCAGAGAGCACTGCTTCAGCCCCTAGCCATGGTGGTGGCCCTCTGCCAGGCTTGCTGCAGGTCTCAGTAGTTTTTGGGTTTAGGATTGGGTGGGGTTTTTTTCGGTTTTGGGTTTTTTTTGTGCCAGTGTGGCCAGAGCTAGATACACGACCGCAGATGCAGTTTCTAAAGTACCAAAGGAGGGGAAGAATCACTTCCCTGCACTGACTGGTTGCACTCCCACTAACACAGCTCCTCTGCTGCAGAAACGCACCGGTGACTCACGTAGGACAGGGATGAGTCTCTGCCCAGCAAAGAATTCAGTACAGCTCTGATCTGCACTTTCCTTTATTCAGTAACTTTCCAAAGGCTGACTTCATTTCCTCAGGTTTTCTAGATACCAGTAAACTAAGTGAGGCAACCTCATCTGGAGCCTGTGATTTCTTACTGGTATAAAATCATTTGGGGATTTCCCTCCCACTTCATCTGTTGAAAGTATTAAAATTTACTTACTGAGAATCACTGGGGCGTTGTTTTATCAGGTTCAGAAGTTTCAGCAGCCAGTCTTCATTGCCTCAAAATGTCCATCAGATTCAAGGTTCTTTATGCACCACACTGGAGAGAACATGATCCATTTATTAATGCATACATCTTCAATATATGGCACTTCCAGTACTGTTACTTGAGTATATTCAGCCCACAGACATCAATAGGAAACTTCCTGTTAATTTATAGATTATTCTTTCATATTTAGCCCCTTCTCATTTATGTATTGACTCAACTCACAGCAAACTGACTGTGTCCTTAAACAAACAGCTATAAAGAATCTATATAATCCAAATCAGTCAAGTTGCCTTTCTTTATAAAGAAACAGGAAATAATAATTGCAGTTAATTAAAAAATACATTCATTTCACAAGTGACCAAATGAAGTAAAAGAAGCTATTTGAGTAGGAAGTTGCAACAGATTCCACAAACTGTGGCTCAAAGTGGGAATGAGAAGGGACAGGAAGAAAGTTCTCTATGTTTTTGGGGGGTTTAAAACTCTTTTTTTCTCTCCTACAAAGAAAATTAAGATACTGGGACACATTAAAATTTATTAATTGAAACACTTGAAATCCAGTAACTTTTACCAGTTTTTAGTACAAATTAGTAAGATTACATTTAAATGGAGAAAGTAATTCCAACATTTAAAAAAAATCTTTAAAGCTTTTTTAAAAAATGGAATTACTGCCTCTAAAATGTCCCTAATGGTTTACAAATTATCAACACCAGGTCCACCCAAAATTGCTATTACTGTGATGAATGGGGTGGAGTTCAGAAGAGATTGGTCTGCTACATTTCTTTGTTAAAGTGACAGGTTTTGACACTTTACAAATTTTAAATAAAGATGTTGAACAAACTGTTTCTAGCTTTGTGAACTCCTTTCAGTACCAAAAAAAATACCACATAACCTCAGATGAATAAGAACGGAGGTCGAACAGGCACAGAGTCAGCAAAGGAAATGTCATCTGACACCCATGAGGGAGAGCCAAGGAAAAATACTCATGGGCAGGAGATGCTTGGGAAAAAGGACATCTATATCTATCTATCTATAGATACATAGATATATAGTAAGGCTGACTTTTCCCAGTCCTGTTCATCAGTAAAAGGAAGGAAATGTAATTTTATGGATGAAAAGTGGATGATGTAAATAAGGAGAGTCATGCTGCCTTTTCAAGATAAGGAAATCTTTCAGAGGCTCCAGTCTGGACACACTTTATGATAAACAGAGTTTCCCTGCACTGCAATGATCTGGAGAAACTTCCTTTGGCACTACAAGCCTAGTCCAAGCCTGAGATAAATTTTTCTCTCCACTTATTTCAGTGGACTTCAGAAGGTGTCCTGACTTCGGTGTGGTGAATGCTATTCCATCAGTTAAGCTAAGCCAGAGCTGTGAAGTTTCTGAAAACAGCCTATTACATGGATTTAAAAGCATTATGGAGAACTGGAAACAATTCCTTCCATACAATTGGCTCCAAAGCCTTTCCTCCTTTTCAAAATACGAGTCCTCTGCACTCATTGGTCCATACATGAGGCTCTTTACTTACCTGGGGTTTTGTCACAAACTGAAACAACCACAAGCCTCTGCAGTCTTGCTGACTAAATATTCAGAGCTCTGCACAGTGAAAATACAAAGAGAAATCCTGGAAGTGTTCTCTAAACCAAGAAATTACTGCTTTTTGAATTTACTCCAACTTTTAAAAAGTAAGCCATCAGAATTCACATATGTATCATGCTCTAATACACATGTTCAACAGGGACAAATTCAGAGTTAAATGTGTTATAAAAACAACTGTACAATTGTGTCAGTTCAGTAGATCACTGATGTGCATGTGCCAACAATGGTCATTCCCCATGGAATCCTGAAAAAAGTTGCTTCTTTTAGCACTTGAAATCTTATTAGCCTTTTCTGTGTTATTTTATTCTGTTTGGTTTCCACCCTTTCCTTTCATTTTAAGGGTGGTTGTCTTAGGCAGCCCTGGTAACTACTTACCCTGCTTTGACAGGTTTGTTTCACAAGCTGTCCTTCCTCTTCCTGTGGTCAAAAACTGTATAGTACCATTTGCAAGAAAAAATAAAATTTAAATATTTTAAAGAGAATATTATCAATTCTGCCACTGGCTACACCCATAATATGGGAAATGTTAATCCTGTGCTTAATCAAAACCCATGCTGGAAAAGAGAGTTCTTCTAACACATTTGGAATTAAACTCTGTCTTAACTGTGATTGAAGGACTAGAGTAGAAAGAAAGTATGAGAAATTTCTTCCATTTGTGCAGAATGCAGGTGGGATTTAGCCCAGGAAGATTCTGAGAAGTACAACAGTGTGTTAATCTGCAAATCCCACCTATAAACCAATATGAGTCTGCACTGTTCAACCCTTCTCCTGAGCTATCAGCAGACAGCCATGCTTCAAGAAAACTGCTGTCTGACAGCTGCCAGGTGTGCAAGTTGCTGTTCCTCAGATGATCAGCAAAATATGTTCCACAGTTGCCAGCACTTCTGCGAGAAAGCATTCAGCAGACAGTGTGGTGATTTAATTTATAAGGTTGTTCATGTTCCAGAAGCTCTCAGAAACCCCAAGTGAGACTGGCCTATTGCAACATAAGAACAGCACAGAGAGCAAGCACCAGACAATTCACCATTGCCATTCAATACCAGGTCTAGGCAAATGCAACAGGGGTGTAAAGACACTCTGACAGAAAGGCAGAAACATGTGCAGCAAGTGGTCCATTTCTTGGATGACTCCAGAACTTCATTTACCCTAGTTGGATCATACAGTTTTTGGATATGGCCCCTTGCTTAATCCATTTTTAAGACCTGTTTTCCTTGTCAACAGTCTCATTCATCTGAAGCCACAAAAAGGGAAAAGAATAATTATAAGGGTGGGGGAATGTGTCCCATTATTAGGGATTTTAGTAAATATTTCTTATCACTCATATCACTGCTTCTGACAGTAACAACAGTGAACTTCCCAGTAGAAATGCAGAGCTGACTTGTAGTAGCAATATTTTGAAGTACTGTGTCACATAGGACAATCCACAGTAACAGCATGATCATAGAGTTCTTCCACCTCTTTTACTGTTCTTGCTATTGCATGCTGAAGTAATGGCAGCAGATTTTTCCCTACAACTGTTTCCTCCCCATCCTACCTGCTCTACCCATCTAGATTTAATAACATCTTAACACATATTTCAAGGGTAGGAAGCATGCTAACCTAAAAGGCAGAAGCTGTAGGAAAGATACATAAACTGCTGGGGACTTGACAACAGCTTATGGTGCAACCAGCCTCAGCCATCCTGTGATTCTGTGAATCTCATAGGAACTTATTCACTAAACCTAAGTGGGCCCAACAAAGTGAAAGGGACCTGCCTTACCTCAACCACACCTAACAGGGGTGTTCTGTTACACAGGTTTGTGAAGGTGGCTGAGCACTGGAACATATTGTGCCATAGAGGCTGTAGAGTCTCCACCTGTGGAGATATTCAAAACCCTGGGCAACTAGCTCTAGGTGGCCCTGCTTATGCAGTGGGGGTGGGACTAGATGGCCTCCAGAGCTCTCTGCCCCCCTCAAACACTCCAATACTCTGTGCTCTGACAAGTAGGCGTACTGGGATAACAAGCTTCATATTGGAATCTATTCAATCACTTTCTCTCTAATACTTCCACTGGGGCACAGTGTTTCAGTAGATTTTCTCTGTTTTGGAGACCTACAATCATTAAGTCTGAATTCATACTGGCCAATTTCCCTTTCCTCCTAAGCACAAGAACCCAGAAGTCCTACTTTAACTCACGTGTTAAGCTGTGTTAAGCTCTTAAATAACCACATCTGCTCCTTGGAGGAAGGTATTGGAGCACATGCATGCCTGGAATTGCAAGGTTATGAGACTCCTATACAGAGTCGATGCAGAGAGCTAACAAATAGAACCCACAAACAAGAATAATAGCAATGCCACCAAAGGAGGCAGGGAAACTTGTCCCATCTATCAAGCCCCAGTGCCTGCATTGCAGTGCTGGACTAGCAGACCTGGGTTGGGGCCACCTGCAGAATTGCCAGGGGTCAGACAAGATGCCCAAGCAGCAGTGGATCCTGCCCTACTCAGGCCCATGCACTCCCAAAGGCAGGGCCTGCCAGCTCATTTGAGTAAAGAAACTTCTGCATCAGCTGCCTGCTTGTGTGCTTTTTACAGCCCTACTGATAATTTTACTTCAACATTACATATCTTACCTGCTTCCTACATGTGTACATGGGAAGGATTTTGATTTAGTTTGACTGTTGACATTGCTGTTCAAGAGAAGAGTTTAAGAACAAGTTAAACTCCCTGGCTGATGAATTGGTCACAGCTTCCCACAGGGACTGCTCAGACATCCACAGTGATAAATAGAGTCAAAGCCTCTACTGGCTCAGCTCATGTTTATTAGAACTATCTGCTAATGACCTAAAGGGAACAATCTTGAGAAGCGTAGGAAATAGTTTCCCCAGCTATTGGTCATTATAACATGCATTGCTGACACAGGCAAATAATCTCTTGTAAGAGCACTGCAGGAAGACAGGAGTTACGTTTTATGAAGGATTTTACTTTTCACATTTGGTTTCCTTCCAGTTTGGAAGGAAACTGAGATACTTAAGTTTTCCACAAAAGAAAAATCATGTGGAAAAAAGGCCGGGTTTGGATCTCCCAAACTGTTTCGTTTCAATTTTGACTTTTTAGAGCTGCAAAACTTTACAAACCAAGACTCATTTCAAAAACAAAAGGTTCCGCTCAAAGAGTGTTAAAATGTTTTGATTCTTGGAATGTTTCCATTTTTCTTCCATAACTAAATATGAAGAAAAACACAATTTTGTGAAGTATTTTAGGAGAACTGTATTTTTTCAAATGGAAAATTGTCAACATTTTCTTTATTGACTCTGTACTCCTTTTATTCCCCTTTCTTTTCTTCGAAACATTAGTCCAAACCATTCTAGAAGAAAATGGAAAAGTTACTAGTGGGTAGTTTGAAAAAAGCAACTAGCTTCTGAAAAGTGAATTCTCCATCTTAATACACTCTGTCTGAGCAGAAAACATCCTATGGGTTACCCTGTCTTCTCCAAGACATGGTATTAGCAAGTAATTTCAAAACCTTTAAAATACAGACTCCAGGAAGCAAAGAAAAATTTAGCCAAGAACTTACCCATTAACTATTGCTAAATGAAGCCTGTGCCGCACACCTGGATAGTGCTGATTACAACATCAGTAACTTGAGCAAAGAACCAGGGAAATACTGGAAAAATAGAAGTTTCCATTCCAATCCTGAAAGGGTCTTGCCTGTTTTCCACCTATGAAAGCTGCAGAGTACACAAAATGGCCAACTGGCAAGTCATTTGACAGACTCCATATGTCCCACAACTTCCACAGGCTCAAACAGAGTTAGACACTCACCAAAACTGGCACGTGCCAGAGAACAAACATACAGCAACACTGCAGATGTGACTGGGCTCTGCTGGTGTTTCTACAGCCTTGGCTGCAGTCTAGGTCACTATGACATTCACACCAACACCACTTGTGAACACCTTTGAGGGCACAGAAAATAAACGTTTGGTACATAGCTTTGAGATTTTTCTGCACGTACTGATTTTAAAGCTGTGGGTGAAGTTTGGCCTTTAAAGTCGATATATAAAGAACAAGTTCACTTAGAGAGTTATACTGGCGAGAATCCCAGTCACTGAATTGGTTTCTCCATAGAAAGAGAAGATGAGCAGAAGGAAGGAGAAGTTACCAGTAGACTTTTAGTTTTTACAGAATACTGTCTTTAAATGTACGGTGATGGAAGTGTTACATAAATGTACGTGTGGTATAAGACCACTAGAGGGGAGTAAAGTAACTTAAAAGTGAATGTTTCCTCTACTTGGTTTTGCTGTACAAATTGCATTTGCACATGGTAATTAACAGCTATAGTAAAGCCAGAGTATTAAAGAATTGCATTTGCTTACCATTCTAAGCAAAGTTGATTAGATAATTACAGTATTTCTGTACCATTGTCCCCTCTCACTAGGCTGCAGGCTGACAGGGAACATTCGTCATCTGGATGAAGCCAGAACACCAGGGATGGCATTCAGCCAGAACATTTGGCAATAGACATGAATTTCTTTACTTGTATTCAGATTTATAAAGAAGCAATGCTACATGATGGAAACAGACTCATTTTATCAAGTGTGAAAAAGGCATCGGGCTTAAAAGCTTGCTTGGTAGGTAAGCCTGTTCAAGAAGGAAATTAAGAACATTGGTTCTCACATAGATCACTGCCCAAGTCTACACAACAGTGAAATATTTACCCAAGCAACAAGAACAGAGAGAAACATGATTAATTTGGAAGTGTGAAGTACTCTGCATCAGAATGCTGGGTGAAATCTCACTACAGCTGCAAGCAATGTGCTCCTGTATCACTGCCAGGTTACCACCGCCTCCATTGTAAGCCATCCACACTGTGGGAGACAGGACTGAATCTGCACAAAAGAGCAAAATAAATTTCAATGGGAAATCTTAGCAACTCCCACAGAACAAAGGGAAACATGAGAACAGAGTTCCAACAGCAGAAGAATGGCTTTGACAGCAAGTTTTAAGGATGAATGACTGAAATATATATATGTGGCTGTGTATCTTTATACTTCTGTGAAGTATACCCAACTTGAGGTTTTATGGGAAAAGGGACACTATACAGTAGTAGGTAGACCTCCAAACCTCAGGGGAAAGTACCAACTACAAAGTAAAAGAAGTGGTAAGGTGGTAAGAAGGTATGAAATTCCAAAGGTATTAAGGAAAGCCTGGGAATGCAAGCAAGCCAGAGCTCTTCCTAGTTGCATATCCACAGGGATATTTGAATTAAATGACAGCAGTCTTGAAAGGCTTTCACAAGGTGATAGGGTATTTTGCAAAGATGGTAGTAATCCTGCAGAACAGACAACCTGCTGAACCAGACTGAAAACTATCAGGCATGGTAGGATCAAGATTGTTGGATCTAACCTTTTTTCCTGTTTATCATTTGCTGTCCTATACTATACTTGCAAGATAAAATCAGCTAAAGAAAATATAAGAAACAAAAATACAGCTAGAAAGAGGACCACTGCATTCTGCTACTTTGGGGGTGTCATTAAACAAAGTTTAAGCTAAATAGTGCTGAACTGTAACATTACTACAGTAAAATTTGATCTGGCTCCTACTGCATAAACACAGTATTCAAAAAGGAATCATTTGAACCAAAAAGACGTAACAGTAGGTAATTAGTTCTTGAATAAAGCAGCTAAGTTCTTTCAGCCATATAACCTACTGGGTGAAAATACATGGTAGACTTGAGATTCATTTAGTGACTCTCTTACAATCTTGGCTCAACTATACAAGTCCAACCACACGTATTGCAACATTCCATCCCCCTTTCTGACTAGTGTCAGCTGTCCAATTTCAGGAGCTGCCACCCCCTATCCTAGTGTGTTACTGCTCCATTCCTTCCTACTGATGTTGGAAGAAGGAGGGCTGAGGAACACTTTTGACTAAGAGGTGTTGATTCTTGGGTTAGGTATCATCTTGTACCTTCAGCTTTACTCACCAGGGAATGATTGCTGGCGTTTTGGGTATGGATCTTCCCTCCAGGCCTCTGCAGTTGATTTTCATTAAGGAAAACTTAAAATCCTCTTGGCAGCTCTGGAGCTCTCTGGAGTTGCCAGTGCAACAAGACACACAGTAAACATTAGGTAAGCAAGGATTTAACTGAATCTTTACCTACAGCCACATTCTCACATACATTGCAATTTTGGTCAACAAAGTTGCCTGGTACTGTGGTGTGATATGATACAACTGAGACAGCAACCAAATTTACCTGGGCACCCCATGTCCACATTTAAATATCCTCCCTTTTAAAAGCCACTTTTGGAAAGATTCCACCCACCCACCCCATTTTTGCTGCACCTGCATAACATCTCCCTGCTCCAAAAAAAAAAAGAGAACCTTTTCTCACATCAGGCTGCAGAGCCTGCTGAAAAAAATTCCCCTGGTTTCCTCCCTGGAGCTGGGATCTGCTGCACCCTCAGCTTTCTGCAGAGTGGTCAGTAATGTGGAAGATCTCTCCTCATCAGTGTGGCCCCAGCCTCTAAATTAAATATGTAAAAATCATCAGCTGTTCAAAGTTTTAGCAAGACTAGGATCATTAAGCACTTCATTCTGCACTGAAATCATTGAGCTTTTTTTAACACAGGGAATTTGTTAAAAGCTGTAGAAATGGACAGTAAGTTATGCACATGAACAACACTGAACAATACGACAAAATGTGCTGTGAAAAGTTACATTTTCGAATTTTTAAAAGCAGTTTGCACATTGTCATTAAGTGTGGCGTTTTGGGAAGCAACTACGGAGAAGCTCTTGAACCTGCCTCAGATGAAGGATCATTTGTAAAAGTTGCATTTGGTCCACAGCAATGAGATGACGGGCCCTCAGCTGCTGTCTGGAAGGTCAGGGATGTCGTCCTACAGGACAGAAGGATGTTTAGCTTTACAGATCCAGTCTTCATCTGGGAAGGTTTCTGAACTAGCCAAAGGAGCGAATTAATCTGATCTATTGGCTTAAACACTTGTACAGGTACCTCTCACACAGGAATAAATGTGCCTCTTTTTACCTTGTGGAATTTGGGAAAATGTTTAAGCTAAACAGAAAAAGCCACTCATCACTGGAAAGGAAAAAAAAAAAAAAACCTCCACACAGGGCTTAGAGGACAACTAGTAAAAACTTTCCCTTGCAGACAAGGCCACAGCTATTTCCTCAGCTAAGAGCTCGGAATTTGGCCCTTGAACTTAACCACTGCCCATGTTTGTTTAGGCACAAGCGGTCTCTCATGGCCTCAGTTTGCTCCCACTGATGATGACAAACCCCACCTCACCAAAGAGGAAGTGGGGTTGGATTTATGGGCAACATTAAAGGCCACCAAGAAATTCAGAAGTCTCTCATTAGATCGCCTGAGAGTCTCAAGTCACAAGCCAGCCCTGCGTACCAAGAGCTGCAATGCCTTCTGCCTTGCCAGTTGGCCTGAAATACAAACAAGCCTTTTTGTAAGAGAAGTTAAACACATTTTTCTTCAGATTCTGTACTATTTGCCTCTTAAAACTGAAAAGACTCTCAGACTAAACTGTGATGTTCAACTCCAAAAGACCAAATAAGCAACCTTACAGCAGTTAAATGTTACATATGAAAGGCACATATATAATCTTTGAGACAATATTCAGTATTTTTTCTTCTTCTGATATCACAGGATATCAAGCAAAACCTTTTTGCTTACATTTGTCATATTACTGTTGATTTGAATTGCTAGCTCATAACCATACTATTAATTGCAACAAGATTTAATCACCTACTGTGTAAGCCAGCAGCAAAACACCTCTGCTCCTCACAGGATCACTAGAAATGAAATGTCATTCCAAGGAAAGCAAA
The DNA here is from genome assembly GCF_003945595.2 of Pipra filicauda. Taxonomy (NCBI): domain Eukaryota; kingdom Metazoa; phylum Chordata; class Aves; order Passeriformes; family Pipridae; genus Pipra; species Pipra filicauda. Next base: position 1,587,505 of record NW_024104976.1, on the reverse strand, counting down.
AAGTCCAGGAAAAAGGATACATTTTTCAATTCTCTTTCAAATGTGAGCAGGCCTTTAAAATAGGAGCTTTCTAAGCCTCAGGAGGAACATGATGATATCTTTAGCTTACCCTGATAAACTTTGCTGTTGAAGAAACACCTGCAAAATGTGGTCATTCTAACTGGTACTTTTCTTCTGCCCAATTTAAGCTATTTTTTGCTTCCAAAGGGAAGAATACTTGAAATGTGGTTTGTTATAATAATTTAATGAAAAAATGCAAGTATTTTTGCTTTCATTGTGGGAACACAAACAAAGGTTTATAGGGGGTCCTTCAGAATGGAAAAGTCAATTAAAATACTGACTTCAAACAAATCCCAAAACATCTCTTTATGCTCTGAAGGAATTTTGATAACCATTAATAAAATTACCACAAGTTACAGTAGCTTTGTTTTAGATAAACACTGCACTGCAAGCTAAATTGAATATAAAAATAGATTCTGTTTAATAAATTTGTGTATAATACACTATAAACAACTATGAAAGTGTTATTACAAAGGTAAACAAAAGTCTGTATTAATATTTCAAGTAACTTGATAAAATTTGTTCACGTAACATTCAAGATCATGAAATGGACACAGTAGAACAGATTTTCCTCAATCCTCATACTTTTATTTAAACATCAAGTTAATCTTCTTTTCCTTCAAACAAGGAATTTCTGGTATCAGTTCAAGTTAGAAAGTGGACTATTAAAAATCATTATCTTGCTGATGAGACTTGGGATCCCACACCATTTTTCTCCAAGCATTTGTTGCAGCATTTTCCTCCATCTGAATCTGATGATGCTTTGGGTTGTGGGACAGCAGAATTTGATTTGCCAGAGTCGAGGATTGAAGCATGCTCTGTGTTTGTTATCTGCTGGTCTCTACTGTAAACTTTTGTGCTGCTTTATGTGCTGAGAAACTTGCCATTGCCACTAGAAATGTCTCTCCAAGAAGTAACATTTTCATCTGCAGGGGAAGATGACCTGATGTGAGGAAACTCTTCACAATATACAGTCTGTGCTTGAACATTACTACTGGCTTTTTGTTGAGGATACAAGAGAGGCAAATCACCACAATCCAGATACAGGCTTCCATTCCCAGAACTCCATTCACTGCTGCTTCCTTCATCTCTTCCTGGAGTGTCTTTAAAATTAAATTCCTGAGTTCTCTTAGACTTAGTTTTCCATTTTCTACATGATTGGATATATTTATCCTCTTTTGAGACTGTTCTTCCATTCTTGCCCTTAAGCATGTGATGAGCTGGCCCAGAGCTGGTGTGGCCATTTGTAACTCTGGGTTCCTGCATATGTTCTAATGTTCCCTGACAAGCAGATGGAGGAGCATTCTGATGTGCTGTATTACTCGCAGCATGCAAAGGTCCTTTGTCTACATTTACAATAGGGCCATATTTTTCTCTTCTTCCATCTTCATTTGGATAAAACTCTGGTAGAGCACCTCTAGAAGCACCATCCAGACTTTTAGAATTATTCTGAACACCCGCAGTCACTGTTTCATGAAGCATATGTTGAGTTACGGTCTGTGTTGCATCAAACTGCTGTCTCAAGTCACGCGGCACACACTTCTGGACAACTTTATCACTGGCTGTCTCAGTACTGCTTTCACCACATGATTTGCTTTCCATATGGTTTGACCTGGTCCGAAGCACACGATCTCTTTTGGAGCACTCAGCTCCAGGCTCAGAAACTAAATGCAGAGCTAGAAGAGGAAGGAAGGAAGTAGATTAATTGAAGGTAACGTTTTTGTTTGTTTTTAATAGAGAATCATAAGCATTGTCAAAATAAGCAGCTTATATTTACAACATTAGCTAGCTTATAAATAAATTGTACTTCACTTTCCATCTGCATCTCACTTTCATTACTATGTGTGTGAAATCAATATCAAGAAGAGAACAACTGTAGAATACCTGAGCGGGTAGATTTGCCCTGGGGAATGTGTCGAAGAGGTGTTTCAAGTCCCTTAGCCATTGCAGCCAGTTTGCTGGCAGCATTTATTATTTTCTTTTCAGCTCTGTCAAGAATTGCAGAACACAGGGAAAAAAAAAAAAGACCAAGTTTTAGGGTAATTCCTTTTCAACTCTGCATTTTACTTCAAGGTAATGTTACTGAGAATCAGCAAATTCTGAAGAGACAGTGTGCCAGACAGCTCAGCAGTGACCCCATGCCAGTGTGCACAGACTGGCAAGACTTCGGGTTGGGCACTGTTTGCTCCCAGGTGGACAAACACCAGACTAACATCTACACATCTCTTGCAAAGCCAACAGTAACTTCCAAATGTATTTGAACTCACCCTTCATGTTTCCCATTGTCAGTCAGGAGCTGTTGAAGACATGTCAAATAGTATTTGCGCATTTTCCGTGCCGTCTCTTGGCGCTCTCTCAGAACTTCCACTTTAATCATCTCGGCAGCTCGTTCCTTGCTTTCACGGATGTAACAAAGCATATCGCCTACGAACACACTTCATGAGTACCAGTTTTCCCCCAGAGTGGGGAAAAAGGCCAACACCACAAACTGGGATTGTCTAGCAGATCTGGAACAAGTCAGCAAGGGCATGGATTTACCTGCCAACATTCCACCCAAATCCTTGCTGCCTACTGGATAAACACCAGTGCAGATCACAGCAGGTTAATATGATGCATCAGAAAGGAATTCAGTTGTCTGGTCTGATTCTGCATCTTAAGAAAGAATAGAAAACACTAGGCTAGGGATTTGGGAGGAATGTTGGCTGGTAAAATATTGGTCTAGAAATTCTTCAGAGGCAGTGCAGCTGGAATTTGGGGACCTGCTGTACTCAAGTAAGAGCTGGTGCTACATTTAATCCTCTCTCCTCAGCTAGAAGGTTTCTGATTAAGCCAGAAGGCAGGATACAGCAAGAGAGAAAAGCAGATTCTCTCTCAGGACAAACTGCAGGTCAGGTAGATTTTTTTATCTGGAGAAACAAGATCAGTTTCAAAATACACTTTAAAAGCCATAATTCAGTGCAACAAAGCAAGGATGGCATAACAAGGCTTCACTCATTGCAATGATATGTCAAATATTATGGCAACAATTCCATGTCAAATATTATGACAACGATTCCACTTCTCCCATTCAGTCTAGTAAGAAGGAAAAATTTACTTCTCATGTGATTTGGCTGTCAGATTCTTGTCCAAGCTGGCTGAAGGAGGAAGCAACAAGGTAAATTATATTCCTCCACTAACTTTTTAGCTAAGACTTCAGTACTTACACTTAATCTTGCTCACAGCTTTGATGTAGTGAGCACGCATTTCTTCCAGACCTTTCACAGAGTCAGAGGATGCACAGCGTTTTGAGACGCCTCCCTTTGACAGTGTCCTGAAATGCATATAAGTCACACTGCACAAAAAAAGCAACTCACATCTTACAAAACAAAAATCATCTTGTTTAGCTTTTTTAAAATACCTTGGTGGTGACCCCTGGTCATTCAGTTTAGTCTTCATCTCAGAGTCTTCTGTAATTGGAGTCTTCTCATTTTCTATTAGAAAAAAAAAAGGAGGTGAACCATAATTCACTGCACTTCTCTAAACTGGAGTTCAACAGAAGTTATTACATAAACTGCTCTCTCTGGTATAAGAGCTCAGTGTCACAGAGCATCGTCAGCACGTACAGCTGTCGCAGTAACAAGCAGATAGGAATCCATCCCAATGCACTTCAATGAAGTCTGAATACAAAAGGCATCTCATATGGTAATTAAATAAACTTAAAGTCTTCATATGCCATTACTAACACTATGCTGGAGGCAAAACTCCTGAGATACCAAGTGTATGTGAAGAGAATGGACGGGATAAAAAAAATAACAAGGTTTGTCTTGATAAACATTGGAAAAGAGTATTAATTTGTAGGTTAGCAATTGTGCCTTCTTTGAGGTGGAGAGATAGAAGATAAAGCTTGTTTGGTTTTGTTGGTTTGATGCAGTGTTTTTTTGGTTTAAGGCTAATAATCAAAAAGTATTCACTCAAAACTGTACAATGCAACAGACAAGAGAATCAAGGCTGTCTTTAGGTGACTAACCATCCTAACCTTGGATATGTTCTGACTTAGCCTCATGTTGCTTCACAGCAAGCTGAAGATGTTTGTGGGCCATCTCCAGCTCTCTTTTCAAGTCCTGGCACATGGTCTCCCTTTTTTCAAGCTCCTGGCAGCAGTGTTCACAGCAAAAATCTTCCTGAGACCCAAGACTCCTTTTTGTACATTTCTCACTTGCAACAGTAACTGCTAAAAATTATACACCAACAGGGGACCAAAAAGAAAAGAATCAAGCCCAACATCTTTCCAGTGCTCTACTTAGTCCTCCTCTTGCTGGACAACTTAACACTTTAGTCCAATTAAACAAATGACAAGAGGCTGGAACCCTGTTACAGAAGGTGCAGCAGCATCTATCTGCTCATAAAGCCCTCACAGCCTCAAAGCACTCCCATCAGTTTGAGTTCTTCAGTCAGCAATGAGACTTGTAGGTTGAATGTTTTTGAATTTTTTACTTATTTTTTTTTAACCAACAGCCAAGCAGGGTCTTTTGAAGTCAGCTGAAGGAAACTGTCCCAGCTGGAAAGCCTCATACGCATCTGAGTCTAGTTAAGGAATACACAAAGACTGGGCTCCTTCCAGGAGAGCGACGGCTGCTCTCCACAGCCAGGACAGGGCGCTCTAGAGACAGGAGCACTGCAGTGCTTGTATTGTTCTGTGTTAATAGATGGTTTGTTATTTTGGTGTTAAAGGAATCCAAGCCACACTACAGGCATAAAGCCAAAGACTCTCTTGGGTTTTCTTGCTTTATGTTTTTCAGTTGTGTAAGAACTCGAACTAAACAGAAAGCCCCAAGGAGATTTCTGTCCCTCCCATGAAGCTTTTCCCATCTACACTGTCTCCAGCTTTGCCAGAGTACATGTGCCAGCTTTAGGAAGAGCTACAATACTAAAGTATATACTGGGGAGGACAGTAAGAGAAGAAGGAAGGGGGGAAAGAGAGAAATATCACCTGAGGATTCGCATTTTTTCAACTACATTCTTGATCAAAAGAACCAGAAAAGACTACAGACTACCATGCCAGGTGAAATATAATTCTTGACACAATAATACCTTTCACATGAATGCAGAATTCCTTGTCTTGGCTAATGTCAAGAGCAAGTAATATAATTCAATCTTTGAAGCTCTGATTTTGCATTACCCATTTATGAGACAGTTTAGACCATACCCTGCTCACCATGATCAACACTGGCTTGTATATGAGCTAATAATAATATTCACTAATTAACTAACTTTGCATTGGGGTCATCAATAGGCCATTGACTATTAAAGACTGCTATTAATAAGCTTAATTTGATAATACACAATTTGCCAGATTAAGATCAAAGCAAATACCTTTGTCTGTTCCAGTTTCCTGCAAGGGTGTCCGTCTTCTTAATCTCCTTTGTGCTTCTGCTCGGTGTCCAACACTGCACAAAGGAGTTCTGGCCATGTCCCCAGTGTCTCCTGCACCGTGTTGCAGGTAAGGGTATGATTCTTTATTTGCATTACTCACTAACTCTTCATACTTCTGCAATTGAAAAACACTTTCTGAAAACCCAACACATAGTAAAAACTGTTCCACTCCATCTTAAAGTAGGTAAGCAGTATGTTATGCTTAAAAACAACCAATCCTGGCCACCAAGTGGCTTTACTCATTTTAAAACAGGTACTTTAAACCTGCAATAGAACTGCAGGTTGCAGTTCAAGTTGTGAGGAAAATAACTATTCTATGATATAGAAGTTTACTTAGTGTACATCACTGCAACAGCAGTACATGAATATCTTGAGTATTAATCTGGAAATGTGAGTAGCTCTTAACATTGAAGAATTATACTGTGCCTTTGAGTAATTGAAGTTAACCTGCTTTTTAAAAAGAGAGAAGACATTACTAAGAAATTGCAGAGACTTCACTAGATAAGGTGGTTCAAGCCAGTCAAGGTTTTGAGGTCCAAAGGCATATTAAACAGTTTACCAGGACACATTCATATCCATTACAGAAGATACATCAGACTTAAGAAAAAAGCTTCCTATTCTCTTTACCATTGTGAATATGACTTGTGACAAGAAAACATTAAAGGCCCACTTTCTGAACAGAAATACACTGTCACTAAAAAAATGGTGTAATTGCCATGAGAAATCACTACATAGCCATTTTCCCTCATCCCACCTTGTCTTGAGAAACAAGACATTTTCTCTGTCCTATTCTTGGATAATTTCCCAGCTCTTCAATGCTGGGAAGCAACGGCATTTCCGGTAGGATGCTCCCCATAAAAAAAAAAACTTACTACGAGCATAAGTATTGCAAGAAGAGTAATCTGCTAAAACAACAGAAACAAATGCTTTTGGACAGAATCTGACTTAGCCCCAAACTCCTCTAGAAGAGGGTGGGACATCTTTCCTCATTTGGGCAGGCACGCTGAAATGGATTTCCTAGAGCCACAATAAAATTAAGCAAGACTATAATTCCCAAGACAGAACTGAATAACTGACAAACTGACCAACTACAAAAAAAGGATTTACTGTTTCCATCCTTATTTGCATAAGAAGAAGGGGAAAAAAGGCATAAAACATGATCTATCCAATCACTATCCAATCACTACTAAAAACTGGATTTTGCAGCTATGCAAAAATCCGAGGAGAGTTCTGTCATTACAGCCCATCTAAGAGGTCACAAGGAGCCTTCAACAGGCTCCCAAACTTAAGAGGGTGGATTCAGCTCCTTAACTTATGAGTCTCTGCATAAATGACACTCCTAACCTGTCCTTCTCTTCTTGAAAGATTAAAGACATCAAAGCTACACTTATCCTTTCCCTTTTCACTTGCTAATGGTAGATTTAGCCTTCTTTGACTTCTAAAGGACTCCTGTTTATCAGTGAACACAAATGTTGAATTTCTTTTTGTCAGGATTACATGGATATTCCACGTCAGGAGAAAACAGGCCCAAGTGACTTGTCAAATCCCTTCTCTGATTGGCAGTTACAGTTTACAGAAATATTACCTCTTTCCATTCTCGCTCTTTCTTTTCCAGAATTGTGCAAACTGTGGTCCTATAGGCCTTCTGTAAGCAGGCCTTCAGTTTGTCTTTGCACTGACTGTTTAATTGAACATGAGAGTCAAAACACTTGTCCTTCAAAGAATGCTGACTATGTGTGCACTTGACTAGTTCTTCATGAAGTTCACTCAACAGATACTCAAGCTCAACCAGAGTCTTCTCCTCATAGCGATTAACTTCATCCTGCAGTCTCTTGGCTTCCTGAGCCTCCCATTCTTGCTGCTTTTGGTCTAGTAACATCTTTATTTCTGCTTCTTTCTGAATGGAGAGATCATTCTTCTGCTTTGCAAGATCCTCCCTTGCTGTTGCAAGTACCTCTTTAATCCTGTTTCTGTGATCATCCAAGAATGATCTGTAGTCTCTCTCATTTTGCTCTTGTATCTGCAGGATTTCCTCTTGCTTTTCTTTGTTCCACTGTGCACGGGCCTTTGCTAGTTCTGCTTTGATGGCTGCAGGGATTTCTTCTTTCTTTAGCTCCAATTCCTTCCTGAGAGAAATTATCTTTTCTTCAAGTTCTTTCACTCTTGGTCCAGATCTCTCTGTACTCTCATGTTCCTTCTTCCATTTCTCCTCAGCAGCTGAGAGAACTAGGGCTAACTGGCAAATACATAACAGTCATTGTAAATATATACACACATTTACAGATACACAAAATATAACTCTGAGTCATTATCAATCTATTGGAGATATTTTCAAGTTATTTAATAAAAATTAAACCTTTATAGGCAAAAAAATGGATATGGACCAGAGTGCACAAGAAACATCTTTCCTTAATGATTTCCTGCCTGTGTCTACATTCATTCCTCAGTAACATATGGGATTTGGAAGACTGAACTGTTTATCAGTACACAAATATTTTGGGCTACCTGCTTTGCTGTGGTCTCTTGGTGTTCTTTTTCCCATTTTTCTTTTTCTATCTTTAGATTTAGTTTGTACTCTTTGAGGCCTGTTAATTCTTGCAGCCACTTGGCATGAGCTTGGGTTAAAGCTGCATCTACCTTTAAACAGACAAAAAACCTACTTTAGTCACCACCACTGAACACATTTTTATTATTAGTTTCATGTAACAGTGCAAGAAGAGATTTCAGTTTGAATTGCCTGTGTTTACATAAATTAATTGGACCAGCAGCATCTGATGCGTTTCTTGATGTAAGAATTATGAATATAAAATTTATTTTTAACAAAATTATCTAAAATCTAAGTCAGTGTTGCTCAGTTCTGCTCAAAATTCCTGTAAAACTTGTTCAACAGTACGAAAAACAAGCAACATGCTACAGTTTGTTCAGAACTTTTTTAAAACTGTATTTCTAATATAGCAAATATCAACTACTGAGCTTAAGAGGAAGTTAGTGGAAGAGACCACTTTATGTTTTTCAAGTGACTCAGTTGCACACAGCAGTTTCACAGGCTCCAGGCAGACAGAACAATTATTTGTTACCTGGCTGGCAAGATTTTTACGGTATTTATTTTCCAGTTCTAATTCAAATTCTTTTAAGGCCTCTTCAGAGGCCATATTTTCTCTCTGAGCCTTCTGGATCTGCAGCCTCTGGTCTTCGACAGTCCCTTCTAACTCTTTAGTTGGAACATCATCCACAGCTGTTACTTGGTCAGTTTGGCAGCTGCAGTCATTACATTCAACTACAGTTCTTCTCATTTCTTCCAGCCTACTTTGCCATTCTCTTTCTATTTTTGCAAAGACTTGTTCTTTATTCTAAGGAAAAAAACATTTTTTAAGAAAATCTCCCCCACCATGTCCAAATAAATAGAATTTCATTGGTGTTTAACAAACAAAACTCTGTTTACACCAATAATCTTTCCTAACAGGAGAAGAACAAAACAATGCACAGAGAAAAGAGAGTTTGGTGACTCATCACAGCTTTCTTCTATGGGATAGGAGACACAAAGGACTTCTGATAATTGAATTAAACAATAGAATGTGTAACCACTCTCCAAGGATCAGAGTGGAAAACTCCAACATATTACCAGCTGTGACATTCAGGATATTCTGCTTGTTAGTTTACAAGATCTAGGGTTTTTTTAATCAAAATCTTAAATGTATAGTACTTAATGACTTCTTCCGAGGCTCTTAAAATGACAGATCCTAAATAGCCACTTCAAATGGCAGAATAACAGCACATAAATCTACATACAAGTTCTGTTTCTGAACATAAACAACAACAAAAAAATTGAAATTCCCTGATCTGAGTTCCATACCTCTTTTTCTTCCTTCTCCCAGTGAACTTTAGCTAATGCAACTTTCTCTTCAACCTGCTGTTCTTGTTCTTCCAGCCACTTCCTCTTTGCTGCTATCACTGACCTGCTGTGTTTCTCTTCAAGCTCACTCCTCAGAAGTTTAAGAGAGACTTCTTTTTCTTCTACTAGCTGTTTCTTGAGCTAGACCAAAAATAAAAAAATACATGAAGCATTCTCCAAGGCATAGCAACTGCTCTGGTACAAATTGATGAGAATGAATGAAACATGTAACTCTCTAGAGCCTGTGCCCTGATCTTACTGATGATACCTAAACAAGAGATTCGCCTGTCAAAAGGAGATGTTTTAAGATGTTATATCAGAGGTTGGTTAGATTACATGTTTATAAGTGTTTCCATTTGTACCTTTTCTTCCTTCAACTGCTGCTCTTGTTCAAACTTCTTCCTTAAAGTAGCTTCCAAGGTGTCCTTCTCCCCACAGACTCCAATGTAACATTCCTTCACTGCAGTCATCTCTTTGTTCAGCTCCTCTATATTAGCCCTTCACAGGACAGATTATTTATTATCAATTGGACTTTACATTGACAGGACAGCAAGCCAATTTTAAAATAAGTGTCACTATCACTGAAGGCCAGACAGGAAACGTGCAAGTTTCAGTAAAAGTGGAAAAAATGGTAAGCCTTACTTTAACTGCGAGATTGTCTCTTCATAGATCTGAATAAGCTGCTGCTTCTCCACAGCAAACCTCTCCATCAGGTCTTTCTCAAAATGTGCCTTTGTATCTTCATGATGTTGCTGGTAAGTTCTTTCACATCTACAATTTCAAGAAAGGAAAATAACTATCTAGTTTTCTTCCCCCATTTTAAAATGGATTTCAACTTCTCCTTAAGAAAATACCTTTCCAACATAAATCTCCTCCTGTACCTGAGAGCTGGAACAAGATTATACATGCGGGCTAAAAATCCACTAATTAAACTAAACGAAGTTAACAGACTTACCTGTCAATGGCTTCTTGTTTATCATGATCAAAATCTTGAACCATCTTTCTCATCTGACAACAGAGATCTTGATTTAAGCTTTTCAGTTTTTCCTCATTTTCCTTCAGTTCTTCAATAGTCAAAGCATGGGCCTGGACAAAAAAGGGTTATAAGAACCTTTTCTAATCAGAGCTCTTAGCACAGGGCAGGGTTTTTTTGTGTTGTGGTTTTGTGAGTTTTTTTTCTGCAGAGATAAGCAGCATCTCTGTCTTACCTCAACTTCCTGTAGCAAAGCTTCATTAGCCTTTTTGAGTCTCAGAACTTCTTCCTTTAGATTATCAGAAACCAAAGGACTAGCCACTGAAGTATCAGTTAGATTTGTGACAGGCTAAAGATAAATAAAATAAGGATATATTTCAAGATATAAATTATTTAGAAGCTAATGCTTAAAAAAGTTAGAGTGGTTAAATAAAAATTGTACTTAAAAAAATAAAAAACACACCGAAAGAAATTATTGCAGTGCAAGATATAACAGTATCACTGTTACTCTGGATGAATCCTTGAAACTCAGTATCATGAAGGTTTAGAGATGTTGTGTTTGCAAGATGAATGACTACTATCATCCCACAGAGAACACAGCTCTCAAGTACATTGTAATTCTATCCCACATCCGTTGCACAATGTATAGATTACAAAAGCAGATATTACAGGTCTGATCAACTTATAGAGGGAGGTAATGGAGTGAAGAGAGATGCAATATCAAGGAGATTCCCTGCTGATCAAATTACACAGTGAAGGCCCTCTGAAGGCAATCAGTGAAATGTTCCACTGGTATAAACTAATTGTACTATCAGCTTTCTCTGAGAAATTACAAGTCCTTTTGGCTGAAGAAAACCTACTTTCTCCAATGAAATGTACTTCTGAAAAAAGCAGAGTGGCCATTAAATGCTATCAAGCAAGACAGTCATGATATCAGAACTCCCCTAATAATGAATATGCTGCCCAAGTTCTGCTATTCAGCCTTTTTCCTCTTAACCAATACAAAACAAGGTATCATCCAAATGGCAATACTTTCCTTAAGAGCCTTTATGGATACTCAGCTATGGGTAAATTTTTGATCCATTCTCACAAGAAACTTAAATGCTGGTTTTGTTCACCAAAAACCACTGATAACTTTTAAAGAAGTGTAAAAGAACAAACCTCTGACTCTTTTGATGCTTTTTCTGCTTTCAATTTGTATTCCTCTAGTGTCTTCTGGCAATCTTTAAGATCATTTTGTAACTGAGTAACCTGGTTTCTCTTCATTTTATTACTGTTTAATAAACGTTCCAGCTCAGCTTTTAATTCTACAATAATTTCATCTTTGGAGAGTTCTTTATCCATGTCTCTGTTCTGTATTGCACTATCAGGGAAGACATAACCAGTTCAGTATTTAAAAGACAAAGCACATTTATCTGAAAGGTAGTTGTAGCAAAGACAAGAGCAACTAATGCTACCAGAAATACAAATCTCTAAGACACAATAGCAAAAAGAATAAGAACATGGGTACAAAAGCTTTTTATCAAGTTGCAATCAATTTACAGAGAATTTGTTAATTCAGCTGTTTCCCCAAAAGATTCATTCTCACATCATGTGAGGTATTTTGAGACAACTCAACTGGTTGAAGGTAAAAGACAACTTTAGCTTTAAGTAACTATGTGGAGTCTGAGCAAAAAAGGTGTCCATGAATACAATACATACAATTCAAGGAATAGTAACATGGTCCCTATAAAATCTAAGGATTTATTAATTCTTAATTAGGCAACCAATTTATGGCATTAGTTCAGTTTTCTGTTTCCCACATTACCTGGCAATACAAGCAGTATTTCAAGTATCTACCAAAAACCTGTAGTTGATCCAGTAAGACCATCTTTTACACATCAATTGTATAATTTCTTGAGGATTTTAGATTTTCTTTCTACAAGAATCACTCAATACCTGCAGAACTTTGGTTTCTTCCCAGTGGTTTTTTTAATTCCCAAATCTACATAGGATTCACCCAGGTTCATATGCTGCTCTCCACTTGCATCATTCAAAAATACTCCAAGCTTGGCAGCAGATTCATACAAAGCTATTTCTTCCTTCAGTTCCATTAATTCTTCCTGAAAGAAAGAGTCAGAAAAAAAATTATGCTGAGCTAAGACTCCAAGAAAACATATCAGGCCCATGATAATTCTTCCAAAGAAAACAAATACTTGGAGCTATTATTTCTAAATATAGCTGTATGTAGTTGAATCACCTAGCATTAATTTATTTATAGTATCATTTTTGATACCTCTAGCAAAGCACATGTTAAAACTACAAATTAGAATATACTGAGCAACAGAAAATATTCCCTGTTGTTCTTACCACAGTTCATATTTCTTTTGCTCTTTTGCTCTTACTTCTGCTTTCCTGCTGCCCTTGTATAGTAAAATGGATGACAACAGAAAAGTAGATAGCTGGCAAAACAGCCTATTGCTCCACGACTTAGTAGGATTCATAGCTTACCAAATGGCACATTTAAATCCAATATATGAATTGAATTGGGAACACAGACTTCCACTCATATTTTACAGAAGACTCTCTGGCATTCCCTTTTGCTGACAAAAGGTAAATTTCAGAATACACTATCTCCAAATTCCTAGCACACTGAATTTACATTCTTTTTTTTTCCCCTAAAAGCAGGTTAGACCAATGTAGGGGATCAGATGTGTGCCCATACAGATGCCTTGCTGTGTTTTAACTTGGGGCGCCAGGGATGAAGTCCAACATGCAACACTGGAAAACGGAAGCAGTCAAAGGAGATGTGCTTGTTTCCCCAACAAATTAAAAGTATTTCAAGCACCAACTCCTTATCTACAATGCCCATCCCCATCAAATTAAAGCAGTAAAATATTTAATGAAATTAATTAACCTGCAAAGCCTTGTTCATGTCATTGCTCATCATGTGTGCAGACTGAGCTTGTTGCAACTGAAACCGTAACTGATTTGTCTCCTGCATTGAGCCTGTTGCAGGAAAGAGAAAGGAGAGAAAGACCAAGTCATAAACATGCAAGAAAGACTAAGCAATCTGCAAAAAGATCTCTGTTAAAAATAGCAGTGTTGATTCTGGCAATAGGGAGTACTCTGTTTCTATTTCCTTGAGCTCACTAACAGCTACTAGAGACATTACTATAGAAAGACTTTCATGAGTAAAGGTAGGCAAAAGTCAAACACACAAATGGCAAAATATTTCACAATCTAGTCCAATGATACAGGTTTCCCAGAATCAGCCTCCAGCTCCCAAAACAATTCTTTTCTCATTAAGATTTAGAATGGCAATTCAAGTCAAACACCTTAACACAAAACTAAGCAGCTTGTTCCCAAAGGCTGTTGTTTGTACAAAACAAAGTTTACACATATGCAGCACAAAATATATAGGAAAAGAGTTTAATCTTGTTGCTCAGGGGTTGGAGGTGGTGTTTGCTTTTATTTTGATTGGTTTTTTACATTTCAGTCTAGACTTAACTAAACTTTATTTAAATCTGACTAAGGTACTAAAGAGGAAATGGTCTAGAGCACATTTATTTCAATGTTGATTTCACTTCAATAGGAACATTGATATGCAATTTCATACTTAGAAAAACTGAAGACATTTCTGCAAGGATAGATAAGCTATGAGTGAAAGGCTGACCTGTTTGCAGTAAATTTGCACATTGCTTTTGGCTTTCTTCTAGGCTTCTCGTCAGTCGATTTATTATTTCTGTTTTTTCACATTTGGTTTCTTCCAGCCTTTTTTCAAGTTGCTTAACATGGTCTCCTAGGTTTTTGCAAAGCTCTTTCTAGGAAGAGAGATCATTTTTACTCACATTACAAACATCTAGAACAGGAGACAAATAATCAATCTGATACCTAAATGGGTAGAGAACAGCTAAATCAATCATAGATCAAATGCTATCCTTGGCTGACAAGTCACTTCTTGCAGTATCAAAGTTCAGCTTTCACTAGGAGACAGTAAGTGTACTCATATATAAACATACATGGATGTGAACCATTTCATATTTTCTAGAGCACTTGGTTTTCAGCACATCAGATTATCTCCTGTAATTATTCACATATAGTCAGTCTACTGCAGAAAAATCAAACCTTCACGTTATTTATATTAAGCCTGAGCTTAACTCAGTTTATTTTAACTGAGCTTAAGCCAAGCTAGCAAGGGCCAGCACTCTTTAAAAGAGGAACTGTAGTTTTTTCACATGATATACAAAGTAGACTTTCATATGGCATTACTTAGTTACCCACACAGCCCTGGGAGGCACAGTACCTCGTCTTTATACTTGTTAACTCTCCTCTCAAAAAAACAGGAAAACGCTCTCCTTAAATAACCCAAACATGCTACCATATATTTTGCAGCAGAGACAAAGTTGTGCAAGCTTTGTTGTGGTACTAATAGACAAAAATTTAGCAATGCATTTTGTTCAGAAGCAAGTGCTAGTTACATTTTCAAACGTAAATCCCATTTATTTTTATGTATATTTATGTTGAGACAAGAATCACAGAAATTCAATTTTGTTTCCTTTATTTGAAATAAGAAGACAATTAAGGCCTGATTAGACTACATTGCTTGAATATGTCTAATAGTGTAATGGATTCTTACGACATGCTCTACAACCATGTGACACAATCCATATCAAAGTCCATCTCAAAGACAGCCTTTTCCCCCCTCTCTCCTTTTAAATCCTTACTTCTAAAATAAAGTGACTGTTCAGTGGTTAGTTATCCTTGATCACTTTGAGACCAAATCTTGGCAAAAGACTGTTTAATAAACAGTTTTTCTTGTTTTTTTCTTACAAGAATATCACATTATTTTTAATTAGTTCTTTTCTTTCCCAGAGTTACTTGCAGTACTCTTCCAAAAAGAGACTGTGCACAGAACAAAAGCTCAGGAGAGCAACTAAGACAATGAATTCTTGCCTCCTCTGCATCTGCTATGTACAAAATGAAATCTGAACTCACAACTGCCTTGAGATGTTTATAAAGACATATCTCATAGGCTTCCTAATATTGAGACTTTCCATTTTCTTAGCAGCTTCCAGAAGGAGTTATTAGAATTATAGGTCAAGAAGTGCAGTTTAGGAAACATGGGGATTTCTACAGCCTCTCCAGTACCATACTCAGCATCCTAAAATAATTTCTTACCTGCTCTCTGAGTGCAGATTTTGTAGTATCAAGTTTCTGCTCTAATGATAGTACTTGCTTTTCATACTTCTGCTTTAGTGCTGAAACAATAGTCTCATGTTGTTCTCTGGCTCGCTGAAGGGCATCTGATCGCTGAAGTTCTAACAGCTGCTTTTGCAAGCTCTCCATGGCCACCTCTGCCACCTTGGATTGCTTCAGCATCTGTAGGAACAGTATTAGAGTAGCTCCCAGTTACATATGTTTTACTTTTGCTCCAATACTCTGTATGTCAGTTCAGGTTTTCTCGTGCAAGAGTTGCTAAAAGTCCTCAGATAATGTATGGGGTTTAATACAAGCTACTTTCAACAGTGGATCCTATTAATTCATTATATATTCAGTTTCTGAAATGATCATGAGCAGCATTCCAAAAAACGAGCACTAATGTTTAATGCAAATGCATCACACATATAACTGTAAAGGTCTTCCACAATAAACAGTCTGAAAATATTTATAGTACCTGCTCTTCATTGGCAGTAAGAGTCTGGATTTGAGTTTCAAGGGCCTTGATTTGACCTTCAAGATGCATTTCCCGTTCTTTTCCATTCTGATAGAGTTTCTGAGACTCATGAAGACTAAGAGCCAAACCATCCTTTTCATCTAAATAAAGAGACATAACAACTGTGTGAGAAATATGGCCAGCCACCCACGGAACCACTGCATGGAACACAACAGCTCAGTATCTGCTCTACAGAGCCATTCACTCTGTCTCATACTGTGGGCAACAACAGAAGACAGAACAAAACCAGTTAGTTTCCATCCAGCAACCCCTGTCTCCTGGTAGCAGGAAGCACTCCAAGGTACTGTTTCCACAAGGGTTCTGAAGGTACAAGCCCCATCCTGTCAGCAGTAGGACCTGGCATCTGCCATCATTTAAAAGAAGAAACAAAACAAGTCCTCTGGAGAAACAGCCAAAACACAGTAAAATAGTTGACAGTTGAAGTTTTCCCTCTCCTTTGCTCCTTCTGCATTCTAAAAACTATATTCTTAAGTTCATGACTAGTTTTGTCAGTTCCTATAAGAAATGGGAGACTAAGAAACCACCAATGTCCACTACACAGAGCTTCTCTCTACGTACAGTCTGTGAAATGGCTTGTTAAACAAGACACCACAAACGAATCTATTTTTTCATGTAGGTACACTTCTCCTATTGGAGTTTGGGTGTTCTGGTGTTGGTTTGAGGGATTTTTTTTGAATTTTCTGTAGTTTTAACAGACTACTTCAGCAAACTTCTCTTTTCTGTACGTTTGTGATGCCTGACACACGGGGACTCTGGAAAACAACAGTGGTTCTGAAAATGCAGTAAAAGTTAAAACAGTTATGCTGTCAGGCACCAATCCAGAGAATTTTCTTTAGAACAATGTTTGGGGGAAGAGAGTTAGGTGCTATAATCCCAAATCAAGTTTATAAATATGATAACTACCTAGAGACACTTTCTAAACCAAAGTTTCAGAATTATAAAGTTGCTAGATATGAATAAAATATAAGAATTAGCACAAAACATTTTACCTTTGACCATCGAAAGCTGATGATTTAAATACCTAATCTGCTGTGCACTCTTCTCTAGCTTTTCATTAAGTTCTTCCAGTTGTCTTTCTCTCGCTTTATTTAGAACTTGAAGTTGAAGAATCTGCATATTTTCTGAAGAATCTGCCAAATTTCAAATAGCATGCAAACAGCTCAGCACAGAGACCAAGAAAGTCGTCATCATCATCATCATCATCCCTGCTCCAAGATACTTTTCTTATAGTGCTAAATTCATTGCTGGGCCACAAAGTTGCATCATTTTTTTTTAACCCACATTTGATTCACATCACCCAAATTGCTCTGGCAGCAATGGCTGAAGAACAGTAGGAAATACCAACACAATTCAAACCCGACAGCAAGCCCAGATAAAGGTTTATGTGCTGTGAATTGTCTTGTGGCCACTACAAATTTTCAATATGTTTAACAAATGTTCTGCTATTTGAAGTGTACCTGACAGAAAAGCTCAATGTGGCATCACGGAAAATATGCTTCCTAAGGTATAGTAAGTCACTATTTTCCAATATTATGAAAAGAGACAAAGTGCCAGCAAGACTTGACATCAAGCCATCAGAAATAAATTCTTTCAGTCTCACCAGTCAAAAACACATTTTTAACAGCCTGAAACGCAAATACCCTGAAAATCAAAAACCCTGATCAAAAACACCCAATTCCTAAATATAAAAGATCATATACATCAACATACTTTTAGTTGTCTTCTTACTAGAAAAACTGCTGAAATCAATGTGTTTTCTATTGCTGATTTCCAGTGGACTTTTCACACAAGTTTATTTCAAGTCTAAGTAACAAACACTTACTGTCATCATTGGCCAAGAATTCACGTTGCAAATCTTCAAACACTTCATTTCTTCTGTTTCCTTCTTGGACTACTGGAACATTTTGATGAATGCCATTTTGGTATGGTTTGTAAGTCACTTTGTAAGATTCTGGTGATTGGCCATTGACAACATCGGATGCAACAAATTGCTGTTGTGACAATATAGAGATAAGAGGAAATAAATTAAAACCACACCTGTAGTGTTGCTCAAGAAAAATATTTTTCATTTCACAGGTTGACATCAAGAGTTCTAGGAGCTCTTCATTTTCAGGCTCCAATCCAGCACACCATTTAAACTTGACAGAATCTTTCGTGAAAGCTTACACTAAAGTGGTAAAGTGTTAACTTCAATGTAAGAACTTCAGTGAATCACATTCATTCTACCTCATGGAATTCTAACAGGCAATGGAGACAACATATGAAACATATGAAAATACAATTATTTAATGTTTCATTGTTTTAAATAGGCTACAAAAGCTTCCCATCACTGCTTAAATTGATAGTAAGAGACTGAAAGCATCTAGAAATATTAATACCAAAAAAGATCTGTGAAAACTTTACAAGAGATAGAAAAACATGTCAGCTTCTGACATACCTTAAGATGTTCCTTTGGTGCATCTGGAAAATTTATTATTTTATTTTGCTGATTGTTAAACTCTGGTTTATGACCACTTGTATATGGCCTGAAGTTTTCAGGAAGATGATACACATTGTTCTGTTGGTAGCAACTTGGAGAGTTAAACCCATCTCTACCAAGATACACATCATCAGGATCCTCTTGACCGTTCTGGCCACGGTAATCTTCTTTAACATCATATAAAAGTTTCTTCTCGTCATCATTTTGCTGTTCACACAAGAATTGTTCAGGGTACATATTTTGTCCTTGTTCATAGCCCTATAAATGGATAAGAGGTTTAAAATTGCTCTCTCAAAACTCAGATTTCTCCCCACCCTCCTTTTTCTGAGGTTACCAGCCCTCAAGTTAGAAACACTTCAAATGAACAGCAGAACATGAAAAGTATTTCTCTAATGAATTCAAACAATAGTTAGCACGTTATTATGAACAAGCAGTTCATACTAATTACATCACTGCTCCTGCAAGCTTACATTTTGAGGATCACTTATCAATGGATGATCGTTCCACCTCCCATCGTGCTTCCCAGGCTCATGTGATCTACAGAAACACAAGCAAATTACTTACAACTTAGGAAAAAACAAAGCAAACCACCTCTTCTTAAAGTAAGTGGCATCTAGTTTACTGCAAACTGCACTACAGCTTCCCTTTTACTTGGCTTGCTTTTACACACCTCATCAACTGAGATTTTGCTCTGTTCTCAAAACCACAACATAAATAATTAAAACATGGTGCCAAATGCCTTACTGCTGCTCAGTCTCCTGAATGCTGCAGTCTGAATAGCTGGAGAGCTGGTCTCCACTGTCCTCCAGCATATCATGGGGAAGGTCTGTCAACAGTTGTTGCAACTGAAACAGAACAAACAACATTCATTATATGCTTTTCAGAAGAATGCATACAAGTTCAGTCCAAAGAGAGAGGCCAAACAGCCACTTGCACAAAATCCTGGTGTTCTTCTCCAAGGAAGAGTCTGTCCCGTGACAGACTACCTGTGAAGAATGGTCTGAAAAAAAATCATGCCAAGTATTCTCCTCTCCAAATCCCAGGCAAGAGAGGTACTGGACACTCAAAACATGCTTTTTCTGAGGAATCTGGATGGAAATCCAGATAAGAAATTGCCAGTCAGTGTTACTAGGTGCAAGAAGTCATCACTGCAACAATTAGTGGTCTGCTCACGTGTTCAGTGAAGTCACCAAGAAACTGGACACAAACAAAGAAAAATACCACCAATTCTAATTCAGAAAATACAGTTGTGCCACAAAAAAAAAAAAGAAAAAAAAAGAAAAAAGAAAAAAACCACAACCAAAACACACCTGAACTTATTTGTTGTAAGGATTCCCACATAGAATGTACCTCTAACCAGTTTTCAGAGAGGCTTTGATATGGGGCCACACACTGGGTTTCTTGTAGATCTGAGCTATGCACTCTCTTTTTCTTATTAGGTACCTTGAGAGCTACACAAGATATTCAGAACTTTACATGCAATTTCTGACCCCTAACCCTGTTTTTCTCTGAACTCACAAAGCATGTATTCATATGAGCAGCAACATTAGCTGCCCCATGATACATGCCTTGTTGGGTTTTCTTTGTTGAAACAAACAAGAATCCAGAAAACAAAAACTACCATCTACAAAAAGTTTATCTTTAAGAGACCATGTTTTCTCAGACGCTATTTTAGATGCTCTCTGAGACCAAAGGATAGGCCAGAAGGATAATTTTTTAAAATGTTTACAGGACAAAGTATCACCAAAAGTTTTTTCCTAGAAATTCACTAGTGGCATGAAGGAGTTTTCCTGTCATGAGGGTATTCTCTAGATTTACTGTATCTCAGCTCCAGGAAGCAGGAAAGTGAATATCATTCACTGAAGATCCTCTTTCCGTTGCCCCACTTGGAATCAAGCACATCCTTGAGAACCAGAGGTTTTGCTGGTCTTGCACTGCTTTAGAAACTTGAAAGTCAAGAGAAAGCAGTGCACACATAGTTCACAACCTCATCAGGAGAGTTAACACTTAAACCGAGCTCAGTCTACCAGGTGAGCTAGCACAGAACTCCAGATGTGGGTAAGTTCCTAAGTTAGTGCCAAAGTATTCTCCCATCATGAAGATCTCTCCGATTTTCAAGAACCACCTGATTTGTGGTGGCAGAGAACTTAAACTATTGCAAAGTCTCTGATTACTCTTCACCAAGGAACATGGCAGAGCCTGTATTTCAGCCTCCTTTTACCAGGCTAAAAGTCACACCCCACTGAAATATTCACATGTAGCTTTGTGAGCCCCACCCTGCCCCAATTCAAACGTGCATGACCAACAAGGATCATCACTGACTTGTTCCAAAGAGGCTGCTTTGTGCCCCTTGCCTCTTGTCCTGTCACTGGGCACCACTAAAAAGAGCCTGGCTCCTTTGTCTCCCTTCAGGTGTTGATACACATTGATGAGACTGTCCCTGAATCTTCTCTTCTCCAGGCTGAACAGTCCCAGGTCTCCCAGCCTCTCCGTATAGCAAAGATGTTCCTCTCAACACTCTGAACTTATAACCTTATTTATCCACTGTCTCACTGACCCACTGTCATAACCCTACAGTTATTTCACTATTCATTCTCCTGCACAAGCACAACATTCCTTATCCGGGTAGAAAGCTCTGGAACAGGCATCAGATTCCCTATGGTGCTCTCAAGAGCATCTCTCCAACACATTTTCGTGAGCACTCCCCTGGAGTGTACTGGGGACATGATTGTGATTTACCATCCTCTAAAAACCACTATGCACATTCATGTTAAACACATGTTTTGCCAACTAGCTTTATGAAACAAAAAAGAACAGAAACATGTTTCAACTCCAAAGAAATCTCAAAATTCTGAATATATTTTTCCAGACACTTATGTGATTTATAATCAGAATTTGAGAAATAGCTCCTCATTCTTTTCTAAGCAAATCAAATTTTCAAGTGAAAGAATTGTTGCTTTCTAAGTATTTGTAATAAGTGAAAAAGCTATCAAGAAATAAAAACGTAGGTGACACCAGCCTTTTACATTTGATCTACTGCATAGGCAAGGAGTAAAGTCTTCCAGCCACTACATACGATCTTAAGATGCAGCATCTCATTTTCTTTACTTTTTATGCTTTATAAGAGTGGCACAGTCTGCCCTCTCTTTACTCTTACCAAAGACAACACAAAACATTTTTCTTTTTCTTTCTTTTTAAACACTTAAAAACAAGAAACAGGAAGAAGCTAAATACACAAGCCCTCAGATTTAATTATTTATTCTTTTTCACCTCTTGTTCTCTTGCATAATCTTCTTGGTCATAGTCTTCATCTTCATGTTGTGTTTGTAGAGCTCCACTATCAAAGTCAAGGGACATTGTTTTCCAGCAACGTGTCTGTGTATCCAGCAAAACCTATCACAGGACAGGCAAACAACACGTGAGTGAAATAGGATAGGAACCAAAAAGCATCACCCTCACTTCCTTAATTATGTAGCCAAACACGCACAAAAACATCCTTTTTGAAACACACATTGCACATTATCAGTATCATTCACTTTAACGTTTGTTTCTCAGTATACCCAAGCCTACTAAATTTCTAAGAATTTAGCATTTAAAACAATTATTTGGGCTTTTCATATTAAACTAATGAAGTTCTCTTACAACCAGACACTATTTTCTTCAAACACAATATATATATAGTGTGATACATGTTGATAGTTGTGTCCCCTGGTACATCTTGCTTCATCTTCTTCTAGAGAACAACTATATTTCCAGATTTCACTCCTTAATGAAGAGACTCCCGAGGGCTCCTCTACGCCGAGCAGGGAGTTCACACTCAGCTGCAGCGTATCAGTGCTGGCCCACATTGGGTTGCAGGGTGACTTACTTCCTGATGAAGATCCTCCTTTGGGCACACAGGTGTAGCACCTGCTGAAATCTCCACTTGGTATAAAGTGAGCTTTACTGGAGCATAATTTGCGAGTTAAACGCCGGTACCTGTCTGTGCACCCCCGTAACACCCAGGACCCCTCAAAGGGGGCTCTGAGGCACCACGGCCCCGCACAAGCCGCACAAGACCACCCGCCCTCTCCCCTTTCTTTGGAGCCCTTCCCAGCCCCGGAGCGGAGGCAGCCGCACGAGAGAGCCGCGATCAGCCCCGGAGAGCCGGGCCGGGCCGGGGCAGCCCTGGAGGCGCGAGGCGAGCTCAGCCGCCGCCACCTCAACCCCCTCAGGGCGGCGGCGCGGGGCCATCGCTGCCGTTACTCGCTGCACCTCCGGCGGGGTCCCTGGGGCCGACGGAGCGCGGCCCAATCCCCAGACCCACCTTCACCGCCGGGGCCGCCACAGCCACGGCCACGCTTCCGCATCACACCCGGCCCGCGCCCGACGCGATGATTGACAGCCGCGGGCGCCAACCGGCGACCAGAACCGCGCCCGGCCGTGCTGACTGACAGCCTCGAGGGCCAACCGTGCGGGAGGGCGGGAGGGTGGGAGGCGGAGCGCGCCACGGGCCCGCCCCTGCCGATTGTTTGAAAGCAGGCGCGCATGGCCGCGGGAAAGCGTCCGGCGAGCTCATTGGCCGAGCAGGCAGCCAATGGCAGTGGCTGTTTCATGGAGGGGCGGGGTCTCTCTGAGGCGCCATCTTGCGGCGGGACAGGGCGGTTGCCTGGCAACGCCCGGCCACGGAGTGACGTCATGCGCCCGCGAGCTCGCCGTCACGACAGTGTCACGATAGCGCTGAGGGATCGCAGGCACCTCCCCTGGCCCGGCACCTTCCCCTGGCAGCCTTCTTAGGGTGCCCGGGGAACCCGCTCAGCCTCGAGAGCTCAATCTCCCTAAAAAATTAAAAGCTTCTCTCTCAGAACGGATTTCTTCTACAGAATTGCCTGTAGGAAGCATTACAAAAAAAGAAGAAGAAAAAAATAAAGAATAAACCCCAAATCCGAAAGGTTTTTTGGACAAAGGATGTTCGTTGCAGTTTGTAACAGCCCCATGTGAGGACTCGCCCCCAGCCCTGACAGGGAAGGGGAACGGTGGGAGCGGAGGCTCTCGGGTCGCTTGTCACAATTTTACTGATGGAAGCGAGCACCTAATGCCTTTCAGTGAAATTTATAGGAGCTTTGAAAAAAATGGACACACTATGCCTTGTAAATGTGACATTATAGGCGAAATTATCTGGTTTTTCCAGGGGTATTCTAGTAGCCATCAGAACAGATTAACCAATTCTCAACATTGTGACAGGCATTAAATGACTCAGAAACCAATAACAAAAAAGAGTCTAAATGTGTCTGACAATTCATATTCAATTTCTCAAGAACAGTATTTTGGAAAACTTTCAGGCAACTTTTTTTTCTTTTTAGCATAATTACTTGTAAGAGCTCCACACGGGATCTGCCAGTGTACTTTACATGAGATGGCTGCTCCACAGAGCAGCATGAATTAAAAAAAACAGCATTAATAACTCAAGGCATATAAATGTTAAAAACAAAAAACTGATAATGAATATAGTTTATTCCAGGAAACAATTTTCTATAATGCATGGATGTGTTGTGTTTGATTTGTATCTGTAATTAGTTGGATTCTTTGCTTTCTGTCACATCAAGACATTTTGAGATACTTGTTTATCGCAGTGGCACCCAATTACCTACCTTTCCTTTCTTTTCCTTCAAAGTTCTGCTTCAGACACTTAAAAAAGATTCAGGAGCATAAAAACAGAGATTTGGGTCTTTTTAACTTTTTAAGCTAGTGATATTCAAAGAGGGAGACACAGACTGCACCATCCTGTGATCCAAACATCACACACTGGCTGTGGATGTTCTAGTGCATTGGTAAAGTGAAAACTGATGAAGTGAAAAAAGTCCCTGAGTCAGCATCTTGACTGGCAAAGTCAAACAACTTTGATCTCATAGTATCATAACTCCAAATGCTCTTATTCTGGTCATGAGTAACTTGGATTTGTACTAAAAATAGAGACGGAGTTCAGCACATCTTCCTTCTATGACCTGTCACAAACCTCAGCTTTGATGCAAATATCAAACCGGCCCTATGCAGGTCTTTCTCTCCCCTTGACAGGCCAGAGAAGTAGCTGGTTTTGCTTCACTGTTTGATCAATAAAGTCATGTCAAGCACATTATGAAGTCTGGTAAGACGTGAGAACAGAAAGGCTGTTACTCAGGGGTTTAATATTCCAGTCCCAGTTTCTTCCCAGCCATCCTTGCCAGGGCACAAAGCTCCAGCATGAGCTCCTGCTGGAGGCCTTCACCTGGGAACACCTTGCATAGGATAGAACAGGCATAAGCTTGGGCTTCCTGTCTGAAGGCATCAAACATTCCAGATTATTAGCAGGGAATTGAACTGCTGTTTTAAAACCTCTCATTTCTTCAGAATATGTAATAGAGTATTCTAATCATGTTATTATCAAGGAATGAAATGCATTGTATGGCTATTGGCTGAGGATAAGAATAAAGATCTTTCCTAGTCAGCTCTAAGTGTGGCTCTTTACATTATATTTTCCCCTTCAAGGAAGCTTGTTTTCAATAATTTTATCTGTATATGACCTCTCCTCCTGTTTTCCAGAGGAAAGAGCTCATACTACAGTGTCCCACTTAACATGAGCACAGGCAAAAGAACAGAATGTATTTTTTCTAGTCAAATCTTCCAGCAATTGCTGAACTCCACAACAATTGTCTGCCTTAGGAACCTGAGCTGGTGGGCTGGGAGACAGAGAGAATTATCTCTGCTCATGCCAGAGGACATTGTTCATCTTAAAGGCACAACTTTCTCAGGCCGTCACCTGGGCTACCAGTTCATTCCCCAAATGTCCCCTGCCTTTCTTCAGTTACTTATTAAATCACTGTTTCTTCAACAGGAAGCAAAATAAATCACTGTTCACTCTGAACGTAGGATTGTTCATATTTAGAGTATTTATTGTGGCAAAACAATTAATAGATTTCCTTTAAAAGACCTTTTTCCATGTTTAGGAACAAATGGACTCTACGTGAAGAGAGGGGAAAACTGTATCTTGTTTTGGAAAGAACACTGAATAAGGACACATGCAAAGTTCAAACATCTTTCAAATACATTTTGAGTTTTCCCTCAAAATGTATCATTAGTTTTGTTCAGCTTTTCTAGTTTGTAAACAACTATGTAATCAATGAAAATATATTTAGTCTACCTTTTAAAAAGATGTCTCCAGTATTAATTGATAATAATAGTAAAATCATATGCAAGACAAAAATATTAGGATCTAGCATGCTTGTCCTTTAACAAGTTCTATTCCAAAATTATGTTACATATATTAATTTCAACTTTGTAAGTGTTCATAATCTCAAATCTTTGAGTAGTCAGTGACAAAAAATGATTAAGAAACTGGACAATCTTTCTGTATTGTGAACACTATTCATTTCAAACATTACTTGCTAGTAAAGTGCTGTTACAAGCAAAATGAAATTGTTAGTGTCTATTGAAAGAAGATGACATTTTAGTAATATTCCAATTGTACTTGTTTTTGGCAAATAGTTAAAAGCTTAGACATGTTGTTTAACCACCCAAAACTAATTCATTATAAATAACATTGGTTTCCAATAATTCTATGCTAAAAGGCACATACTAATGTTCCAGCAGTTCATTCAAGTGAGCTTTTGTATGTAGAGTTTTAATTGTGCTTTTAAATAGTTACTGATTCAGTATGACCTTGAAAGTGACATTTGTGCATGTCTAAAATACCTTCTCACAAATCAATCTCGCACTCGGAAGGTGTAATTTCGTTAAGATTAAGATTATATGTATCTATATAACTATGCTTGTTGATCTCTATAGATCTACATAGATATACACATATACATATATTCATACATACACACACAAAAGGGTTTCTTCTGGAACAGCAGCAGAAAGTGCAGTCTATATTTTTTTGAATTGTGTTCATAATAGAAAGTTCTCGGTACAGTTTTCAGATATGAATTGTTTTGGGATTTGTGAGATCCAAGGGATTATTTGTGATATTGCATGTGTCCCATATTACTTTCTTTCCTTACAGGCTGCTTCAAGCTCACTTCACTTCCAGAGGAGATGATTGGCAAATTATTTTCCATGTGATACTGAATAAGATGACCCACACTATCAAATATATGGTCTTTGGTTCTCACCTAACGAAAAAAGCAAAAAAATAAATTTATGGTTAGATTGTGCTTAGAACTAGTTGGACATGATCCTAGCACATTAAAGTCAAAAGGCATTTAAGCCACTGAACTCACTGGAGCAGGACCATTGGCTGCAGACAGCAATTCAGATCTGTCCTTTGACCCGCCATTAGGTGACATGAAAAGCAGAGGGCTGAGCTAAAGAGACTGTATGTAGAACTGGGCTGATGCTGCAAAGGGGAATTAAATAACTTTTTCTTTTTTCTCCACAGAAGAGATATTTTTTTTCCTAAATCCCACTGAGGATTACTTTTCTGATTTACTCCCTCCTCAGAGATGTCACTCAAGAGTGACATCCTCCAGCCCTGAGCAGAAACAAGTAGAACTGAAGTGACAACAAACCAGCTCTACCTTTTTTGTATCCAGAAATTCATTATTTAAGGTTAGGGTTATTTTTCTAGCAATATAATATCAACTCAAAATTTGTGTTAAGGGTATATACTAATTATCATCATCTGGACTAACAACACTATTTAAGTACCTCACTTCTATTTCCATGGTACTTCAGCGCTTATAAGTTCTTGAATTGAACTCTCAAACCTCCTGAAGCCACTGGCTACATTTAAATTAACCTGGATGGAATCAAATCAGTTCCACTTCCTGGAATGCATCCGTGCATTTTGATTGAAATACCTTAGCAGCATTGAAATTTCAGTGTATGAAATATTCATACCTTGCCTTCAGGATCCACCAAGAGCAGATGCTTTGCTTGCCCTCCCTGAAGTCCACTGAGGACAAACTGCCCAGGTGACGTTGTGCTCTCTCGCACCAGAAAATCCCCGTCATTGACTAAGAGGCTCTCTGCTGCTTTCCTGTTTAATTTGCCATGGTAACAATCTTCATTCTTTAGCTGTTGCTTTATTTGTGGCAGAACACAGAGACCAGCTGTGTTGCTCGTGGCACTCTGCTGAATAGCTTCGGGTAACTCTGAAATGAATTGAAGGGAAATGTATTGGAGACCTCACCTAGAACTTCATCCTAAAAGGATGCAAGACAGTATTTTTATAGCTTTTTAAAAATTCAAACGATTCAGTCTTGAAGCTGTGGTCAAACCAACCTTACAGACTGTAAGAATACGCACACATGAATGCTCAAAGCCCTGCAGTGCATTAGGTAGAATTATCACACCATCTCCTCCCCTACCTTAGATGGCAAAACCTTGGGTCGCTAGGCAACAGGGAATAAAACCAGGAATTTTTCTGATGCTGTACTGTTTTGGGCTTATATTTCTTTGAGCATATTAAAAAGTCAAATCTTCTCTGTAAAAACAAGATTTTTGTTGGCTTTTTAGCTTTTTTCTTAAGATCTTGTTTTTCTTTCTTCCTTAATGAGCTCTGAAGAGATTGTCACAGATCATTGGGAGAGT
Organism: Pipra filicauda; assembly: GCF_003945595.2. Classification (NCBI taxonomy): domain Eukaryota; kingdom Metazoa; phylum Chordata; class Aves; order Passeriformes; family Pipridae; genus Pipra; species Pipra filicauda. The sequence goes on along the minus strand of NW_024104976.1, from coordinate 1,559,424 downwards.
CATGTTGAGTGGCTCCAGCTCTGTGCAGGAATGTAAGAGAACATAGCCAACACAGCCAGAAGGGAAGGATTACAGCATGATGCATTTGCTGTGAAAAAACAAACAATTTCTGAATGTACTAAAAAAACTGGGTGGTTTGGGATATAGCCAGTCAGACTGCAAATGATTCACAGGCAGGGTTCTTCTAAGGAAAATAAGAGGATACCACTTCTTCAATGGAATTGTGCAACCTAAGGCTCCTCAGGATATAGGCAGTTCCTTTTAGAGCATGATACAGCCCCAGGTTGGAAATGTCTCAATGGTCACAGATTTCGTTTATTGTAGTTCTGCCCAGTCCTTTGTCCACTTTCTCATGTGGAGCCAACTCTGACAGAGAAAACACTCAGTGGGAAACCATAAAAGGCAAAGCTAATAAAGTCTTTTCAATAATGAGGACAATCAGTAGCAACCATATAGTTATTTAATGGATATCCACCACTTTGAGTCCATAAATCAAGTTTTAATTTGACGCACATTTAATAGATACTACTGATCAAACAGTTTGATTTAGACATTATTGGATGGAATTCAATGGTCACTTATGGAAGAACTGAGAAAAGACAGTCACAATGATCCCACTTTGACCTTGCCTTGCATGCTACTGCCTGTGAAGCAAAGCCATCTGAGGTCACTTCCACCTTCAAGTGGTTAAGACCTTGAGCATACAGGAGAACCCTCCTCCTTGAGGCATGCCGCTGTCCCAAGGTTTTGTTTCATCTTAAAGATTTGCTTATCATTACTTGTGGAACTCTGTATATTGTCATCAATTGACTACAGAAGATGAAAGGTTACTCTGCTTGTTTACTGTCGATATTTTTACTCTTTAATCCCCTTTCTCTTGAATTTAACAAGCAAAACCAACAAACAAGCAGGATAGATTTCTTCCCCCCGCCTTTTCCGTATCTCTTATGGGAAAACCCAGCCTTTCTCCCTGCACACAGATGACAAGGCCCCTTATTTTCAGGGCTTAGACAGACATGGTATTGCAGTGGGACCTACTGGGCTGGCGCAGAGGGCTCCCCTGGCTCTGTGCTGCTGCTGTACCACGGGCTGTGCAGGCTGCAGGCTGCAGGGACTGTGTGTTGATGTAACAAGGGTCGTCAAAGAGATCTGTTTTGTAGGCAGGTTTCAATACTGTTGCCTCTTTTTTTGTCTTCTGTGATCTTTCATCACAATTACCTGCAATTGGTATAAAGTATGCACAGATTTCCTTGGGTTTTCTTTTTTTTTAATCTCAAGTTTAAGTAACTGTAAAAGCTGAAATAGGAATGATATATTTCTTTATATCCCACTAAAGTAATTCAGAAGGAAAAGAAACATGGGCAGATGAACTTGTTTTTCCTTATGGCTAGAAGGCACAAGGTACACTATCCAGAATTAATTAGAATGAAGTTTTCTGCACTGATTCAGTTCTGCTTCAATCGATGTCAGCAGTGAACTCCACACTGATTGGAAAGAAATTAATATATATGACTCTACAGAGACACAAACCATATACGTTGTTTGTTGCAAAACCCTTTCCTTCCCCTCTGCACCACAAAAAGAGCTTGTGGGAAGCTGAACAATTCTCTCTCTTGCTATTCTGGTGGACCAGGAAAGATGGAGGGGTCTGGCACTTTGTGGCTCTGGAGAGCCAAAGCCACATCTGTCAGGTCAGGATTCAAGCCTAGGAACAGAATATCCCCTGCAGGGTATGAAAATAATAGCACTGCAGCTTGCCAAATAGCAGGCATATTTTTGCTCTTCAGCAAACGTTTTATTCATAGATCTATTCATTCATTCTTTTATTTGTTCACCCTCTCTTTGTAGAAACCATTTGATTCTCCCTCCCTTGAATCGGAAATAACACAAGAAAGTGAAGTATCCCCTGCAGACAGAGTAATGGATCACTTCAGAGCAGTGCAGGTGGGAATTCAAAAAGGACCTCATTGTGCAGGGAAAGAGATAAGCTGAGGAAATGTGCTCAGGGCGTCAGCTGTGCCCAGGGAAGACCAGAAAGAGATGGAGGCTGATGATCTCCTGGGGTCCCTGAGAGCAGGTTTTGCTAAAGGCAAATTGATCCTGGGCACAAAGCTGCCTAAGGCAGGGGAAGGGCACAGTCACACTGAGAAGTCAGTGATGCTGAAGCCAAGGGACCAGGCTCTGTTGGAACAACAATCTGATACTAATAATTTGGGTTTCACTGAGCATTTGTAGGGGGAAGGGGTATATTCAAAGACTGAAATGTAATGAAGTATCTTCCTTTTTCAAAGGGTATGAAAAAAGGGAATAAAACAACAAAGAGTATGAAAGAGAATTAAAAAAACAAAGAGCTACTGTACAGTATCATGAGAAGTAAAATAAGACTGCCAGCAGACATGAAGATAGATTAGTGGCCTTTAGAAAAGCTGTAAGGCTTTTTTGTCTGCCCTTCATCTACGGAACTAAAAATGACCCACTAAATAGAACACTTTTCACCATTGTATTGAAAGCCAAGGGACAGCTCTTTCAGGCAGCCTGCCTTGGTTAATTCTGCTTATACATGAGAAGGAAAAGAGAGTACATACCCACAGCTTTGTTTTCTTCTGGACAATTTTCATATATATTGATGAATGTTGGGCTGCCTGTCTGTAGAAAAATTGTAAAAACAGTCACATAAAGCAGTCCCTTAGAAAACTCAGGCAACTTTAAAACATTCAAGCACTAGTTAGTTAACATACTGGTAACTAAACATATCTTCTTCACCAAAAAATTCCCATCTCCTCAAATAATATTTCATGCTGATACTTTTCTTCCTGCAGGGTGTCATGTCTGGACTCCAACCTCACAGAGACCATTAACTGCCCAGTTATGTATCCAAGGTTTAGTATACACAGTATAACTCCTAGGTAAGAAAGTTCAGATTTCCTTATAAATGTCCCTTGTGATAAAAACAAGGAGAAATAACTACAGGTATCACAGTTTGAAAGTGAAATGGTCACCAAGTTGTCTTGGAATGGGAACTGAAGGGAAAAACACAAGGTAATGCTGCATGGTAAACAGGCATTTGCATTTACATGCCACAGGGTAACTCCTTGGAACAACTGGCAAGCTTCAGGTGCAAACTCAGAATACAGTAAAACACTTTTAGAATTAGAGAACTGGGGAGGTGGAGACCACCAGGCCCACAGCCGAGATGTAGAGTATGGTTGGTGTTCAAGCAAAAAATGGAGGGAGCAGTAGCACAGCAACACAGAGCAGCCTGGGAGCAGTGGCCACCAAATACAAGTAACACTTGGGAGCAGCAAATTTTTAGACAGAACCAACTGGATTCCAGCAGGCACATGAGTGTGCTCCCTCTGAACAAAGCAGTGGTGCCTGTTTTCCTGAATGGGGAAAGGATGGTGTTCCCAGGGATTCGCTCAGCAGGCTGTAAAGTCTGTGCAGCCAGTCTGAACTTGGCTCTTTTTTACTCCCTGATTGGTTTTTATTCCCCACTATCCCAGACAAGAGCCACAGATATCTGCATCTTTTGTGGCTGATTTAGCAGAGCCTCTTGAAACACTCCAAGAGTAATGAATGTTGTGTATGTATTGCAATCAGTTGATGTCATATGTATAAGTTGTAGAGCATAATGGAAAGGATGAAATATTTATCAGATCACAGAATCAGGAGCCAGGAGGTCCAAGATTTTGCAGATGTTCTCTCAGACAAGCTATTTAAATCGGTATCTATTTTCTTCTTACAGCTAACAAGTGAACAAGGGAATATTACTTGGTCTCCTAAAAGTACTCTAAGGACAAACCAGTTAATATTCAGAAAGTGCTTTGGGATTCAATTATGTACTAAGCATCATTAAATCTAGCCTAAAAAACCTTTTCCCAGGATAATCAGGACCTGGTTCTGATGTTAATGCCATGCTTTAACACCACAGTAATGAATAATAATTTTATTATTCATTCCCATAATAGGCAACGAATATTTATCCCAGAAGATGATGTACTTACTGAGCAATACTGCTTTTTGTACTGGATAGGACACTTAGCCCTTTGGTCTGTTTGCACTTTCATTCTCATGTCTAACACTCCACCGGTGGGAGGCTCCTTCCCTGGAATTTCGTTGTAATATTCATGATCCTGCCTCTCCTGTGAATTCCCAGCTGATCCATTAGTATTTGCTGCCTCACTGAAAAAAAAAAAAGGGGGGGGGGAAAACTACTGATGTAATCAATTGCTTTCTAGTGTAGGCAAATGTCCCCAGTGTCTGCACATTGCACAATACACAGATCAGCCATATGGAGGCTGTAAAGGGCTTTGGGCCTGAACTTTCAGAGCTGTTTATTTTTCCAGTTACTTCTTCCTGAATTGAAAATTGAGTCATCTCAGTTTGGGGTAAAGGGAGGTACCATTATTTCCTTAGCACTGGGAAGCCCAGATACCTTTTTGACTTGAAAATGTAAGAGGTACCTACTGAAGCTTTTAGAGAAGAGTGTCAATATATTGTTCATTAAGGTATTCAAAATTCTGTCCATTAAACTAATTCCTCTGGCTTATAGGCTGAACTGTATAAATCTAAGAGATTGCTGGGGGGCAGACAGACTTACAAGAGGAAATTAAAACCTCATGGCATTTAGTCAGACAAGCCTATCAAATACTGCTACCAAAAAAAAAAAAAGTTGTTTTCCTGAGTGGAATGTACTCTGAATTTAACAACCATAATCAATATAAGTGTTCTGTCTCAGCTTGAAGAAAACACTGAGTGACATGAAGGAGAGTGCCCAATGTTTTTCTTGAGCTAAACCAGAACGATGACAGTTTAAATGCACAGCTGATACACTGCAAAGCAACTAGGTGCTTCCTGTACTGTCTCCGGTCCCAAAATAAAAAAACTCATCTCAAATCTTACTTTTCTGATTAACAAGAGTATAATTGGATAAAAGGCCTCGAGCAGGAAAGAGAGAAAGTTCAAGTAGTTGATTATGTGATATGTAGTGCAAGTATTTGATTATGTGATTCATAGTAGTTTGGAAGGGAGTGACTCATTCACACAGCAATATCCGACTTCTCTGCCCGAGGGCTGGCTGCAGGTTATGCTCCAGGAGGAAATCTAATTAGCCTCTGCCATTTCTCCTTGCTCCTATGATACTTGTGGCATAACCTAGCAGAGTTTCCTAGGAAAGGCTTTTCTGCTGGTTGCTGGCCCCAGGGAAAACAGACCAGTATTAGCAGTGGAATGGCAAGAACCACTATATACAGTGAAATAAATATAAGCTGGAGTTGCTCTTATGTAATAAAACCAGCTCTGCTGTGTTGCATGAGGCACTGTACCAGGGACACTGCCTGCACAGGGCTCCAGTGCTCAGGATGCAGTTAAATGGTGCTACAGCTTTGCCTGCTCACAGGAGGTAGCAGACAATCAAATTTGGTGTTACAGTAAAAGGCGCCTGAGAAAAATAGGCATGGCTAACCTGTGAGGAGAGCCATAAATTAGAGCAAGAATTGTGTCCCCAGTGCAATGGAAAAAGGGTAATTGAAATGGTGAATTGTGGTCCAGAAATTAATCTAGGCCCTGTATTTTGGGCAATGTGCAGAGGACAGGGCTCCACACTTCCAAATGCCAACTGCTGGCTGTGTTTATTTCAGTACATGAGGCTGATGTAAGTCATGCCAGGTGAAACCTGAGGCTGCTGCCAGGACATAAGCAGAATAGCAGAAAGGTGAATTAAAATGGCTTTTTTCCCCACCCCATACTTTCTACAGCTGCAGGAGACTTAAACTTGGCACAGGTCTGGACTGAGCTCAGCCTGTGTGTGTGTGTGTGCGCGCTATTTATAGAGCTGAACTTACTTGGGCAGAGTAATTTGAACATTTGTTCAACTTGCATGACTTAAGACAAGGCTGTTTTATCTAAGGAACAGTACAGCTACATTCTGTGTTTTGCACCTATACAGATGTCACAGAAACCAATGGATTTAATGGAATAAGCTAATTTTAATCTATTATACTCTGCACATACAGACATATATTACAATTAGCATATGTCCAGAAAGCATATCCAAAGCATCTTACTTATGAACCACTCTGTGTAATGTATTATTTTCCTGAAAAGTACTAAAGAGAAGGAAAACACCAGTTAAGTGACTGAGAATGTGCTGACCTTTCATTAGGTGTAACCAGGCTGGATGGGTTCTTCAGGTACTGTCTGAAGCGGAGCCCAAAAGCCTGCCCTATGGTGTTTATCACCTCCTGTGCCATCCCATTGGGACATTCCAGAATGTGGCATGCTGCAAAGAGACACCTTACTTTAATTACTTTAATTACTTTAAATGCAATTTATAACAGAAAATTCTTAAGCTATATTGCTTATCGCAATAAGAATGGGCATGAAAATATGCACGTATATAGCTTTAGGACATTATACAGACTGAGACTGTTCACATGCTAAGGAAATTGCTCTAGATACATTAATCATAGTATCATCTTTTTTTTTTTTATACCTCAATAAAAGAAACTCTCCATTTATGCTTCCTGCATCTTCTTTTCTCCCTGTGCCTTGCAGTAAGGAGCAGCAGGGGAGAGAACCAGCCCTACCAATGTGCAGTTTTCATGTGAAACACCATGAAAGCACAAGTATGGGCAGCTCTGGCAGCCTGGGGCTGAGGGCTGGCAGACCAGACTGTAAGGCTCCAGCCCAACCTCTCCAGAAAACATCCTGATCTTATGAGCCACCCACAGCACCTTTCTGTGAGTCGCCACTACCAGCTTCAGAGCCATCAGACAGAGAACTGTCTGGCATGAAAGAAGCAGCCAAATTCCAGTCTTTCTTGTACTGCCCACAAACAATAAGTGATGGAAAGGGATTTTATCCCCTGGGTTGGCCTCCAGAGGGCAGAAGGTCTCGTACACCTGAGTATATATATAAATATACACCCCTCTGCCTTCTAGCAACATAGCCAGAAGTCTGGGTTAGATGAGGAGGCTCATTCACTACCCTTCCCTCACCTGGAAGTTGTCTCAGAGCAGGGAAAACTCCTACCCCTGCATGGAGCCAGCAGCTGGTACAGCTTTAGCCTGACCTGTAGATTCTCACTTTGTTGCACAAAGAACATGACATTTAAAGCTACAGCCTACATACCATTAGCCCTGTCCATACAGACAGAAATTGTACAGAATATTGAGCTGTTCAGTAGCTTTCTTGTTTTAACAGTCAAACAATTTCTTGTTACATACAAATAAAGCAATTGTATAAACACATATAACAATTTGATAATTGTTTCAATACCTCTCTGATTAACAGGATCTTTTGCTACATATGCAACATAGTCTGTTGTATCCTATAGGAAAAAAGACAACAAATGCATTGAAAATTATCATGATGAACCACTCTACCACCATAGCAAAGCAATTGAGTATAGACAGACATATTTTTAGCTTTAAAATGTGTGCTTCCTTCAGGGAAAAACCGCCAGAGGTGCTGGCAGAGTGAGCTAAGGCAAACATCAGTGACACTCTAGTGGCTGTGGACACAACAATTGTCCCATGATCTTTTCCTTCTAAAAAACACACCAGACCATTTGGCATTCTTTGGGTCTTCAATAAACTGTGTATTCAATTCCAGCTCTGCAAGCAGAGTAGAAACACAACTGGTGCCTCATCAGCAGGCAGTGCTGCTCTCTCCCACTGCTCCCTCAGAGTAACTCATCAGCTTTTGGCTGGGACAGTCCTTATCAATATCACTGGAAGGTATAAAGCAGTGCTAATATACTGTAAATGACAGTGCTAATATACTGTAATGTTTCCAATTTGTAGCATGAAGGTTGAGTTTTGAAGGAGTCTTAGAGAAAAGTTAAACTTTAAAATGCTGCAGAATAAAATAGGTATCTGATCTCAATTGCTGCTGCCCGAATTTAATCTGGCTACAATCAGGTTAAATTACTCTGGATCTCAAAGCTGCTGCTGAAATCAGACAACCACAGTATAATCAGTTGTCTGTTTCTGATTCTCCTTCCAGCCAGCACTGAAATAATCCTCTTTTTCTAAGCAAACTGAAAAGGGAACTGGAATAGAAAAATCAACATTTCTAGTCATACCACAAAAGCAAAGAGTGGCCTGATAATTCAGTGTTATAGTAAAATTGGTGAGGTAATGAATAACATTCTTTTAATTATTAAACATGCATTTTGTTATTTTGGATCTTTAAGGCGGGATGGGGAAAATGCAATTCACAGCTTAAAGGCATAGCTCTCTTGAGGGAAGATGCAATCAGCTGGCAGGAAACAAGGCCCCATTTGCAATATGCACAAGAACAATCATTTAATAATTCACAATGAATGACACAAGAGGCAGGTCTTGGGGCCAGCAGAACTTGTCCTAGATTATTCTTTTTAAATCTCCAAAGTTAATGTCATTAAAACAAAGCAAGCTAAATATTTCTTATGCATCTAGTGAACTCAATTTCCTTCCTTTTCCTCTCAAGTTTTTTCTTAAAGATCATAAATATTTTAAAATAAATTAGATCTAGAGAGCAACTAGAAACTAACATAACTGGAGCAGTACCTGCTATTTATATGTCTTTGTAGTGTTTATGCACATGGCTGGATGACTTTGCTTTAAAATAAAGCCAGAATAGGCTTAATTTTCAGGCAGAATAGTGTTACTCCCTAACTGCACAGAGCAACACTGAACTGTGCTTGGACCCTGAGTGCAGGGGCAGGTGGATAGACATGTCCTGGGAAAACTGTCTCCCATTTTAAATGTAAAGGGAATTTTGAAAAAATTACCTGAACAAGACACCAAAATTTCCCATTATGTGAAGGGCCACTAGATTTATAGTTACCACTGCTGAGCAAGACCTCTATTTTATATATCCTTCCATTAAGAAGTGTCACCAGCTGCACCACCAAGCCCATTTCCTGCAGCACATCTGTGTGCAAGCACATCTCTTGGTGGCCCTGCCATTAAGTACTTACCAAACCCAGCCCTGTGTAGCCTGTGGCATCTGATGGGATCACTGTACAAGCCCAATGCAGGATCATAATATAAAAAAGACTAAAAAAGGGAAAAAAGCCCTGGAGAATTACTCATCCAACCTGCTTAGCTGAGGTCTGAAAACACATACCTGAATTTTTCAAACTGGAAATGTTACATAAAGACAAACCAGACAACCAGCATATGGGACATGGTAAAAACTTCAAAAGTAAGTCACCTTAAGGACATATTTAAATTGCTTAACTATTTGGACATTAATATGGTGATGCTCAGTACAACAGCATGCCAGCACTTGGAGCTACTTGGAACTCCATATCAGGAAGGGTCTGCAAAGTCCAAGGACTCTATAGTGCAGCGTGGTGTATTAGGATAGCACAGGCATCTCAAGGTGAAATTTGAACTTCTTAGACTCTCAAAATGCCTTAAGCTTTAAATGGGATCTTTAAGGATGTAGTACTTTGGCACCAGGCCAGTGCTGCATCTCCCTTCTGGGTGCAGGACTGACAGCACAGAGACTGCAGACATTCTTCCTCCACACTTTCCAAAGAAGGGCTGTCAGCCACACAGCACCAGTTCCCAGCTCTTTTCTCCTGACTGCTCCTAAATCCAAAGAGGCAGATCTGTCATTTTCCAGTCAAAGTTGGATCTGGCTTCCATCACAATGTTATCAAGAGCAAGACCCAAAGAGCCTTCACTTTTCCCTGTTTCATAACACAAGAACAGGGAGACATTTAACAAAATTGAAGGGCAGAAAATTCAAAACTGATTTAAAAAGTACTGGTTTCATGCCACATGGAGGGTAAAATTTGGAACACTGGCAGGGCTGGATTTGTTTACAGATGACATTTCCTGCCTACAATCATTGCAGTAAAGAGTTTGGAAGAGGATGGAAAACCTCTTGCCTGAAAACATTAATGACTACATAACTATGATGCCAGGAGGAACAGCCCTATCTGAAGGAAGAAGGTGGTTATGCCACATCTGTCTCATAGGAGTTGTTTGACTCAAAATTCATCTGGAAGTATAGAGGTGCCAGTGCTGACCACTTTTGTGACAGGTATTGGATTACAGGGACCACAGTACTGATCAATTCCTAGGTTAATGTTCTTATTTTTAGATCACCAAGTCAGAGCTCTTTTTCAGTCCCAGTTCCTCAGTTTTCTTGTATTGCTGGTCACGATCCAGAAGTGTGGTGTACTCTGTTAGTGTTTGTGGTAGGAAGGGATGAAGCAAATTATTTGCAGTTACTTTTATTCTCATAATAATTTCATTATACCTGCAGAAGTGTATCCTATGAATCAATACTTACTGGGTCACCTCCAGAAGCAAATGAGATGGACTGCATATGATGGTTGGCAATAATCTGAAAAGCATAACAAACTAGTTAAACATGATCACAGGCCACACCTTAGGAAACAGCAGAGCATATATCTTCCTAGAGCAAGCAATTAAGTTCATGACAACTCAGTCCATTAATACATGAAGAGAAGGAAGGAGATAAAAATAGGAATAATTTTGAGACTACTCATTCATGTTTAGTAATGTCTAGCTCCCTGAGTAATCTTCCTTAAAGAGTTTTCAGAATTAATTCAATCACCAACTTCTAACCTAGTCAGGATGAAGCTGAATGAAACTTTGAAGGGGGAGTAACTGCAGACACTTGCAAAGCCTTGGGATATTAATTAATTTTAAAATTACCAATAATTTTATTTAAATGTTTGATGTATATAATGGTGGTGTTTTTACAAAGAAGCCCATTAATAGTCTGATCATATTCTCTCTCACCATTAGCACCAAACTGTTACCTGGCAGAAATTTCACAAGCTAGATCAAGCATCAATTCTTCTTGGTTTCAAACACTACCTCATCTCTGGAGACAAACTGTTTTTTAATATAAAATCAAGTGCAATAAATTATTCAGGTGTGAACACAATGAAATATGCTAGGTAGCAGCAAAAGATTAGAATAAGAATAAACAGGATTTTCCATTTGAAAAGGTCTAGTAACTATTTCAAGACAGTGCCCTGCATGTCTGTGTGTGCAATGACCAGCACATCAGTGTATTTGGAAAGAGATCTGTCCACCTGGCTTTTAGTCCTGGTACAAACAGGAACAGGTTAAAAGGGCCACGTTTTAGCTGCCAAACCCCAAAGCTTCACCTGCTGTAGGGAAGCTCTTTCCTGCTGTACCCAAAAGGAAACCTTGTGCCATGAACCCTAATCCCTCCGAGCACGGATGTCCAATGGACAGGAGACCTCTGTGGTACAGACAAACCCCCAAGAGCTGCCTGATGCTCACTGTGGCATCAGCTCAGTGCAGGGCAGAGCCAATGAGCCAAAACTACCTCTCTGATGTTCCCCTGCTCCAGCTTGGAGCAAAAGCTGCTGCTGGCCCAAGGCGAGATCATTCTGGGAGCTGAAGCCAACAGGAATTAGGTGGGCAGGACAAAGTTCCTCATCACATTTGCCAAGAAGGAAGTGAGCACACCCCAGTTCCAGGCTCTTAGGAACACACCTCGATGAAGCCTAGAGACTTTACATAGTGTAATTGATTGTACATATATATTACCCAGCTGTAAAATAGCTTTGAATGACACCAAAGCCAAGCTCTCACTTAATATTTATATCCTTTTTTTTTTCCCCTTAAGACTAGTCAGAAAGTCCAGTCAGAACTAGTGCCTTATTTGTCAGGCACTGAGGCACTGTGCAGGCAGACACACACACACAAACAGTTTGCCAAGTGCTTAAGGATCCCCCCATGGAACAGACCACCATAAACAAAAAGGGCATGTGCTGCATGTCCAATTCCCCTAAAGTGCTTTCATTTTTAAATTCAGAGGCATCATGTAATTCAGCTTCACTAGGCGTGCACAAGTCTGCTAAAGGGTGCTGCTTTCCCTTTGAAGGGCCCAGCCTTTCCTTCAGAAGCCACTGAGGAGGAGAAAACAGTAGCATGGATAAAAGGACACTGATTACATGTATCCTACCTGCTGAGTGTCAACATTAATCAAAGTGAGGCTGCTTGTTGAAATGGTCAGCTTTATATTCACACCAGAAAACTGAAGGTTACTTTTGCCAAGTACAGAAGACAGAAACTTCACTGGAGGCTGTGAACAAAGAAACAAAAGAAAGAAGCTCTCAGGCGAGTCTGTCAGGGGCAGAAACATATCGAAGTCAAGCAGCTTTTACAGTATCTTATTGAGATTTTCAATGGAGCAGGGATAATGGCTTGATCAAATGCAAATGGATCTTCTAACAAACATCAGCTCTGAATACAGTACTGGTAGGCATGGTTTTTATGTCAATAATGGGAGAAAAAGTTTTAAAGTAAAATCCCAGTGAGCTAAATGTTATAGCTGGCTCAGTAATTCAGAATGTGTAATTTTCTTTCGGAACTCTTTGTTTCCTGAGAATGAAGTGCTTCTGTGTAAAAGAAGAAATTCTCCCCTGTATTCATTTTTCAGGAGTAAGTTCATTCCTCCCAAGCTCCACAGTTACAGAAGGAAATCAATAAGTTCCTCTGGACAAGACCCAACAGTAACCACTGAAGTTGCCCCTCATTGAATCCCAGTTACTTAATAAAACCCATTAAACACTGCCATTTTAGTTGTGTTTAATTTTTTATATATATAAATAAGAAGCAGGTGATCCTCCAGTGAATCAGCTCCCTTTTGCAATCCAAAAAACCACCCAGTTCCAGTAATTTGCCAGCCAAAACCTAAAACCTGTAAAGCACCAAGCACTGCAAGGGCTGGTAGAAGCAGGAACTCTGGCAAAGCATTAATCCTGAAGAAAATAAAGTAGGGCATGGCCTAAGCCCCAAACCAAGCAGGCTAAACACCCTGCTACCAGCACTTTCATGTTATATATAGTGAGTTCAGAGGGATGAATATGTGCTGAATCCAGTGTGGACTGAAGCCTGTTTGGGAATCATGTATCCAGCTTACCAAAAACAGATATAGAAAATTAATTGTTCAGCTAAAATTGTATTTACCTTCCGCTTTTTTATAGCTCCATTTGTACCTGATACCGCTTCACACAGTCGGCTTATTGCTTCCCTGCAAATAAAAAAACACAGCACAAGCTGTTGGATCATTTCACATTCAGCATCTGAAACAGAGCCAGCAACGCTGCAATTAATTGTTATCAGCCACTTCTAAATGCTTAAATCTTCTGGAAGGTCTTTCACAGTTGTTTTTCTTTTTTCTTTCCTCCCACTGTTAAAAAAACCCCACAACTATTTAACAAAATACAATGATTCAACAGCCTGGCTTAGGCTGATTCTTTTTCTTCAACAAACACATCAGATTCACCTAAGGAAAGTTTGTTTAAAAAACCCCCAAACATAATTAACCACAAGATGCTCAAACATCCTCATGCCTTCAAATCCTCTTTCTCAGTATGGTGGATAGGTCACTTGCTTGGCAGGAGGGGCTCCTCCCTGCTTAATCCTTTCTCTTTAGTGCAGCAGGTGCATGCTGAGGGAGCCCAGCTGGAGGCCCTGATTGCCTTTCTGGGACTTGGGGTTTCTTGCAAAAAAACAAACAAACAAACAAACAAAACACCAGGAAAAAAGTGTGGAGGCGTGAGTGGGGAGGTGTAATCAACTCCTCCAGTTCTTTTTCGGAGCTGAGGTCTCAGTTCATGTATTTCCATCTGTGTCAGGAGTTTCCCAAAGTAGACATTCTTTCTAGCCACCCATTATCCTCTACAGGTGCCTCTCAGTTAGGGCAGCAGAAAGGTAAGGCATAAAACACTTGCAGTGTTCACTGGTCTATATTTAAGGCAGCTAAATCACACACAGTATAGCAGAGTGGCATGCTGTGCCTATTTTCCACACTTGAACAAAGCAAATTCTGGTCTATGCTCAGGCAGGTGACTGGTTTGGACATGCAGTAGAGCACTGACTGCCCTGACTGAGGTCAGCACAGCAGCTGGAAAAAATGTTTTGCTGGCAGTGACAGGCTTTTCCTGACTGATACTTATTGCTCTGGAGTCAACAGAAAAATGGTGCCCCCTTCCTGGGCTGGAATGTGCTTGGCAAGTTTTCTTAACTTTGCCTGAACATCCTGGTCTGAGCCACAGCCCCTGACCTCTCCAGCTGTCCTGAGCCACAGGGCCTGTCACCCTCTTGGGCTTCGGGTCCCACATCAGGCAATTCCATTTTGAGGCTGTAGCCTCAGCCTTCCTCTCTTGGCTGAATTCAGAGCTGGGCTTCCAAGGGTTGGGATTTGGTTTTGTTCTTAAGAGGAAGGGAATCAGTTTGTTTAATTATTTGTTTATGTTACTGGATTATTATCCAAAGAGCTTCTTAGGAAACGAGCTAGTCAGGAAAGTTTGTGTTTTCAGATCCTGGCGCGCGTGTGGGAGGAAAATGCCACTGGGCTTCATTTCCTGAGAAAGTTTTGGTTCAGAAGGGCTAAAAAATATCAGGAGACCACACAATGGCAAGAGGCTCCAGCCATCCCACGAAGCAGAGGTGCCCCAGTGAGGAGTGTGGTCCCCCCAGGACCCTGCTTTGTGCCCGGGGAGCAGATCAGAGAGGAAGCAAAGCCAGCACAGCGCTGGTGAAGCCCAGCATTGCTGCTGCTCCTGCTCATCACCCCCGAGCTGCTACATCAGTGGCCTATGTGGTTAAAGCCCTGAGGATCAGTGGTGTACCTTGAGTCTTCTTGTCAGAGAACATCCTGGGAAATCCAACCTGGAGACTGTCAAATGAATGGAAACCTCACCCATGGCAAAATTATAAGAATATGATTAATATGTTTTGAGCGAAAACAGCAGGGAAGAAGAGGGGCCTCATTGAGGGCTACACAAGATGGGTCAGAAACCCAGCCTTTTAAACATTGCCTATTTTTAGCATTTTAAAGCAAATACTTCCCCCTACACAGTTGAAAATATGTTTTTGAAGTCAATTCCTGGTATCCTTCTTGTTTAACTCCTGTTTTATATAGCTGTTACCAGTAGAAAGGCCAAAAATAAAAAAAGATTAAAAAATAAAAGGCAAAGGCATCGTGCAGGATGATCTTGCAGATTCCAATAATCAGCTTGGAAAATGAGAACTCATCTTCTCATTCAATATTAAAGGAAATTAAAATCAGAGCCAAGACATTAAGGCTACTTGGAGTCTTCAAGTCTAGCCCTACCTAGAAAGAAAACCAGATACAAAACAAATTGGAAAAACAGGGAAGTCATCTCTTTTGGTGACAAATGAGTTCTCACATATGCAAGGCAGCCCATGTGGATTAAGGAGTTGTAGGCAAAGTTGCCAGCCATGGAGCCCCTTCTTGTACAAGCCAGTGTGGTGGCTGCCCAATTAACCACTCTCTGAAGCACCTGTCCAGCTAAAAGGAACTAAAAAATAGGCAAACCATTTCTACTTAATAGTTGCTATTACAACCCTTGGGTAGGAGAAGTTATCTTCTCACAGACGTTTCTTGCTGCATACCTCTGGGTGGTTTTCCAAGTGATCTAACAAAATTTTACATTACTTTAAAGGTGTGAAATGCGGCAGCTTGGTAACACCTGCTGCTGTGACTGAACACTTCCTACCTGCAGTCATTTCCATGAACTAGAAACTGCACCGCACATTAGGAAGAAAAGAAACTCTGGATAAATCCATAATAAATTGAAATGGGATTTACTGTATCTGTGCTTTCTTCCGGGAAATCTGCTATTAATTCATTCTTACAGCCATTTATTTTCAAATAGTTGCTTGGGCAAGTCTCTGCTTTTAATCTGCTGGATGGTACACTCGTGCACAGCTCACATAGCTGATCTTCCTGGGTGGATGTGCAACTTATGGATACTGGCATTTGCTTGCCCGTTCGATATCTCCCAAATCTGTGGCAGTACCAGAAAATGTGGCCTTGTTATTGCAGTCATATTGCTACTGTTTCTTTTGTTCCTTCTTGTCATTCATCCCAACACAAAACACTTTGGGTTGTTTTTTTTGTTTTTCTTTTAAATCACCCTGAATGAGGTAACTCCAATTCTGTACTCTGCAGCAGCTCTTCTCCACCCTGGGAGCAACAGAATGGAATCGGGAGAGCTGTGAGGATTTTAAATTGTTCTTGCAGTTTAAGGCAAAGAAAATCTCGCCCTTCAACTCTTCAGGCATCTTCTGCCATTTGAAGTAGATTCACTGTCTGCCAGTCCTGCAGTGCCCATACAATTACATAAACTGGTCGTTGTTTCATTGACACAGTTTTCCCCTTTCCATAGTGAGTGGAAGAGATCTGAGTCAGATCTTTTCACCATCTTGAAAAATATTACTCTGAAGTACTTTGGTCCCCTGGGCTGTCACCACCAGCAACCCTACCACAGAGGCAGTGCTCCTGCTCCTGGCCCCAGCACGTGCTCCACTATCACAGGGGGAATTTCTGCTGGGCACCAGTTCACTGAGGATCAAGGCTGGCACAGGTCTCTGGGGGCAGGGATCCAGGAGGTGGGGTGGGGAAGCACGATCAATCCTCTTCAACTGGGACACTGAGACTCCTGAGCAGGCAGCTGCAGGTAGCTCCCCACCCTCTGGGCTGAGATGTGCTGAACCGGGGCAGTGCCGCAGTCCCACGCCATTGAATGCTGCAGGAGCCGCTGGCACAGGGAATTTTTGCTTTCTCCAAAAAAAAATCTGGTGCAGCCTCCCACCCCTCAGGGCACTGCTCCCTCTGCCCACTGAGTTAGCAGCAGCCAACCCCCAGGGCTGGAGCCACTCGACAAGGGCTCAGCAAGCACTGGGGCAGGAGGGTGTGATAGGGTGGCCTCATTTTTGGCATCCATAAGCCTTTAGACCAGTTCAGCAGTACAGTCTATGGGTTTTCTCTGGGTCTGCAGACCTGGAGTGAAACCTGTGGCAGATGCACCTCTGCTCCTCCCAGAACGTGCCCGTGCAGTAGAGGCCTGTGGGCAGTAACACTGAGGCACTTTGTTTATTGTTTCCCCAAAATGAGAGTAAAAGATGAGAGATGGGCTGATGTAAGCAAGCAAGCATGCTGTTGAGGATTTGCTTTTAAGCAGCTAGGGCTCTGCCTACACTATGTAACAGAAAGGGATTGTGTGGCTCAACAAAGTTGAAATTAATCCTCCAAACAAAGTCAGCCTTCTTCCAACAGCCCTCCCCAGAAGCACGTTTCTGAGGCCCTTCACCCCTCGCTGCCTAACCATTTTCAAGTTTGCAAGTTAATGCCCTGATCCAAGATACAGAATCCCTTTTCCCATAAATGCCCAAATACAATGACTAATAATCAGTTTGATTTAACAGAAGTGGGCAATGTGTAAAAAGCTGAAGGGGTGGACAAGGGAAGCACATGTCAGGATCCAGCAAAGGCAGGATCTGCCACAGCACAAGGGTGACAACTCAAACAATCTGGGATCCAGAACAGCAAACACAGCGCATTTATGTGTAACCATTCAAAAAAAAAATACAAATCCCCTTAAGCAGAAGAATCTGTAACACTTATTTCTTGGTGTTACTTCTGTCATCTATATGGAGTTTGGGATCAAAAATTTCCACAAAACGGGAGGGATGTCCTAAGAGCATGTAAGTCTGGTCACAGGCAGGCAACAGCAGAGCTGGAAAACTGCTGCAGTGAAATCTGCTCTGCCAACCTCCTCACCACACGGCCACCGAGGGCAAAAAGCACCTCAGTGCCTGGCCCCGCCCTTGCTATCCTGTGGTCATTTGGCCCCTCAGCACTGCATCCCATGGTCATTCATAGCTGGAGAGGCCACTTTCTGCCTTCCCTAACCACGTGCCTGGTAAGTGACTGAAAACGCAAGTCCAGCAAGAAACTAGAAAATAAATCCTTCCTGCTCATCTCTTTGAACTCCTCACAGCACTTTGGCAAACATGAATTTGTTGATCTTTCCAACATTCACATGAGGGAGGTAAATAACAACTTCAGTTTTAGAAACCATGAGGCTAACTAAGCATGCACACACACATAAAGCAAGGCAGGGCACAGACATAATTAAAGACCCTTTCTGACAGAAGAAGCCACTTTACTTAGTGAAATGTCATCAAAGTAAAAATATTTTTTAGCCCAGTACAAATAACAGAGATGATTAAAATGGGATCATTTCCAACAGCTCCTTGGTTGGTGCGTTGTGCATGTGTCTATGAACTTACTCCCCTGGGAGAACAATAGGGGAATAATCAATGTTATCTTTGCTCCAGTCAGCTTGTAATCGATCGAACTTTAAAGTTTGCATGCATGAGCTCAGCACTTCAGCATCTGGTTTGCAAACAGTTTAAGTTTTGAATTTCTCATGCACAAAAGAGCCCGTTAAGGTCAGCAGTGGCATTTTTTTTAGGTGATGGAAATATTTCCATTGTTAAGTTTTGACATAGTTCTGCTTAACAAAACCTTACTATCCAGCCCAAATTTAAGTTGCCAAGCTCTTGTCACGCAGTAATTCATATCCATTATTTTCCAGTCAAACCATCCAAAGCTCTGTTCTGTCAATGTAGCAGACACTGTGTCTTACAAATGGGAGATAACCTCGCTCTTTGGCTGAGCTGTGAAGAACACAGTGGCCCGGGCTGATTGCTTTGGGTTCAGTGCATTACATGGCTCCTTTTGATCAGTAAATGACAGGGCTGAGGGAAGTGTATTTGTATCTCAGGCAGTTCTTCATACACACATGCAGGAACTGGGTGAGTGCGTGCTTATACTGATTGTAAATGTCAACAACTGCTGATTCTGCATATCAAACAAATGGGGCAGCTTTCAAGTGTGGTATATAGGCACTGAAGGACTCAAGTTCTTCAGTTGATAAGTCTAGGAGCCAACAGGTAGAAATAGAACAATTATCTCTTAATGTTCCTTTCCTTTCTCCATTACTTCTTTGATACAAACACTTGAGGAAGCAAAAGAGCATCTGAAAATCATCCGCCAGCAGGAAGGGAGAGTTGGGCAGGTGCAGGAAACCTCAGCCACACTCCTGGCATCCTCAGCATGAACCATGTCAGAAAAGTAGCTTAGTGGATGAAGGAACATATCTAAGGCCGGGCCAAAATGCCCTGCACGCACCCACCTCCCCAGAAAGCCTTTGGAGGTGCTGAGCTGCTGGGGCTGCATGGGAGAGCACTAGTCCTGACTGCTGGACCGTGAGTTCGTCCCGGCATCACGAAGCACTCAGAGCTGGAAAGGGGGTGATTGTTTGGAAAACTCAAACACTCCCGCACTGCCAGACTTACAAGTATAAATGTAAAAATAAAACTGGGCTTTTCTGTTCCTGGCAGGACATTTCAGCTACCCCACAGGTGCATATATTAATAATCTACACCCAGCAAATAGCAGCAATCTGCAAGAGAGGTTGCAAACTTTCTGAAAGACCACAAAATATTTAATGTTTAAACCACATTCAGTTGTATCTGAGAGTGAATCTTTTTCTGATTTGCAGCCTGGAAACTTAGGCTTGCAGTACAGATGGAAACAGCTGTATTTCAACATGTTTTCCTGGTGAGTCCACTTCCAGCTGAGCCTGGTCTTGGTGCAGATGAGGTCAAGCAATGTCATACGTCTGACAAAAATTCATCAGATGACCTTGCTGGATTGAGGGAGTGATGACACTTTGTGTCAGGTGTGAAGCAGCGTGGAAGGGAGACCTGTGACCGTCCTGGTTACCACCTTGGCTATGGCACCCACAGCCATGGGAGCACCAGGGGATTTCCCCTGTGCCCCAGGACGGCCTGCAGGCAGCGCTGATCCCGCATGCACAGTCCGGCTGCTGCCGGTACCCGACTAGCTAGGGATGTCTGCACTGAGCTGTAACTGCAGGGGGAGGCTCTCTGAACAAGAACTGGGAGAGAAATGAGCTCTGTGCCTGAAACAATTCATTTTCCAATGCAAACAGCCTATTGTAATGATCAAATAATTAAAATCATCACTCAGGAAAAAAAAACAAAACAAAACACGCAAACTCCTATTCAAAATTGTCTCAGAGCTTGGCAAGCACCCTCAGCTTTATACAGAAATTAGCACTTGGGCTTTTCATTCTCGGTCTGAATCTCAGTTTTATACCACCTACCTGGTGACTTGTGTCCGTGTGCCAAAGTCCAGGGATCTCATTGACTGCAGCACTTCAATACAGCCCATGTACTATGGAAAACAGAGAGACAGAGAAAAGAGAGGACTATGTTAACATCTGCTACACAAGTAAGAGGAGGATCACAGGAGGAAGTAAATGTGGCTACCATCCACTAAGTCTATGCAGAACTACAGTCTAAATGGAAAATCAAATCAGCCATCCTAAAGCTGCTTCCTAAATAGATCTTGTTTTACTAAAAAATGTAGAGAAGAGCAATAAAGATACCAATGGCTTCAACACCATAGCACCAAAAAAAAGAGTAAAACACTCTGGGGAAACAAAATACAATTATTCCTTTTTTCCAATTCTGCCTACTCTCAGTTATTGGCCTGTGACACTGAGCTAGCTGGGAGGAATACATGAGGAAACACTGGAGACAACAGAGCCTCCAGGAGCAGACAGGCTCTGAAAGGCCCACGAGACCAATGTACTCAGAGCCCCCATGCAGAAGAGCTGAGTGTCCCTTCAGAGCAGTAGGAGGCATTACAGGGCACGAGGAAAAACACTGGCTCCATGCTGCTGCACATCTGATGACAAATAACCTCTGCAGAAGATGAAGGAGATAAAGTTGCAATTTTCCAGCTCATGGCAACAGCTCTTAAGAGCCTGGACTGTAAAGTGACCGGCTTTAAATGAGGGGTGACTACCACACTTCTGTTGTACAGGACAGAGCTGGAGGCATTTTCTGTACTCATTTTGGATTTGCATAAGACTAATTTTCAGAAATATCAAGAATGTGCATGTCAGCCCACAGACTCCTTTGACCTATGGGCACATTTTCATCTCACTGAAGTGTGCTAAGCTAAGCCTATCCACTGAATTTACCCCTCCCCAAACATATCTTACTAATTCTGTCAGCATTTCTATTGATCTCCACCTCTGTGCTGTTGAAGCACTCTGATCTCTTCATTTCATGAAGCTGGCGTAGGTCTGGGTCTCTCAGTTTGCCTTTTGGGACCATCCTGCAGTGCTCACACAGTGCCCAAGAGCTGCAGCAACAGCCTGCCTGTGCAGACCTCTCCTGCAGAAAGCCAAACCTTCTGGGATACAGAGGCAACCTGGAAATCCCAGGCAGGGACATGCATGCTCTGTCCCCTCTGAATAGATAGAAAAAGCATTGTCTGTCAAAGAAAGGTACTGCATTTACTTCCTCTGCCTCACTTTGCCTGTGAATCGATTTTTCTGCTGGACCATTCAGAGGGGGGTGGATTTAGGTATCTGTTTCAGCTTTGGAGACTTTCAGAAATGAAAGTGTGTGTGAAAAAGAGAACGTTATGTGTGCAGTCAAGCAGGGATTCCACAACAATTGTATTATCCCTATTTTGGTTTCTTTCCAGATAGCAATGTAACCCTTGGGAGAACTCCAGAATTAGGTCAGGGACCTGGAAGGACATCAATAAGAATCTGAAGGGTTAGCAGAACTGCTTCCCTAATGAACATTTAATGACTTTGAGAGCTATCTGCCTTGTTAAAGATATTCCTGCTTAACGGAACAAAGCAAATGTGGAAAATATGTCTAAGCCTCAGCCTGTAGCACAGCGACAACCTCTGATCCCACAGCATAAGGTCAAGCATCCTATGAGCTGGTTGGCTGCTCCTCTACCCTTGAAAAAAGAGAAATTTAGAGGAGTAGGTGAGTCATACGCTGATAAGTGAGTCCCCATTGCATCCTGTACAGATGCGTGGGAAGCTACTCTAAGCAAAGATGAAAAATCAATATTAGGTTTTTGCATAAGTGACCCTGAGTGAAGCTGAACTTATCAATGATTCACAAAAGACCTTTTTTTTTTTTTCTCTTTAAAAGCCTGAGTAGGGAAGTGCATTAACATGGCACCTCACTGCATCTCTCATTTATTTTAGCTGTTGTTGGTTATCTAAACTGGCAGAGTTAGTAATGGCTGAACCTTCACATTGCAGTAGGAACGGACAGAAAACCAGCAGAGCCCTGGGCAGGGGGACAATGTGGGACTGGGGCAGAGGAAGTCAGGGTCACAGAGCCTGGGAGAAGCCTGTGGAGCACATAAAAGGGCAATGGGATGCCAGAAACCTATTCAAAAAAACAAAAGACATTCTCCAAGGAAGAAAAAAATAACTAACAATTAAACAAGGAAAATATTAAGCCCTCCATAGCAAAGTCTGACAAGCAGCACAACCAATGCACGGGAGAAAGAGGAAGGAAGGCAGGAGAGAAGGACAATGTTTGCCTCAGAGACTTCAGTGCACAGACCTCAGTTTAGGTGGTGCCCATGGTGTGCACCTCAAACAGCAGCTCCCACAAAAAGTGGGCTCATCTGGCAATGCAGGATCAAGGCAACTCCAGCTTTCCTGCTGCAGGGAAGGTTGAACTAAAACATGGGGAAGGCAGCAGCCACAGGTGCCCAGGAGAGGAAGCCACAGCAGTGCATAGCTCTTGCCCCAGCCCAAGCTATTCACCAGGTACTTTTGGGATAACCAGGGTAATAAGATAATGTCCAAGGAGGCTTCCTCTTCTGAAGCCCCACAACTAGAGGCATGGCACACCTCCACTGAGCTGCAAGAAGCTGGGGGAAGCTGGACACAGGCACAAGGGTGCAGTAAACAGCCTGCAGCAACAAGCACAGATACAACTGCAGAATTCAGCTACCTATGGAAAAAAAAAACACCAACACTGAAACAAGCCAAGTGCTAAAAACTTGACCTCATTAATGAGAGCGGATGCTGAACCCTCTGTTCTGTCAGGAGTAGGATGGAGAGCTCCTGCCAGGACAAGCAGCAGCTCTTGGAAGAGAAAGGAAAGACTCACTGGCCCCTGCTGGAAAGGGAACCTCTCCTTCAATGGCAACACATGCAAAGCTGTCCCCTCTCTCCCTGCAAAGAGAGACATTGGCACTGGGGGCTGCTTTGTCCCCTGGTGTTTGAATCTGGAGGGTGATGTGGGGCTGGCTGATGTTTCCCCACGGCACCAGGATGGCAGGGAGGTGGCAGGAGAGAACAGTGGTTATTGAAGACACACACATCCTTTCACATCTATTTACAAGAGATGACAGAAAGTGACTGCAAACAGGATGAGGGACTGTGTGGGAGGAGATGTGAAGGCACTAGGCAGGGCCCATGTGAATAAGCTTTTCAGGCACTTTCTAATCCAGACCCACGTCTCACTTCATTCCCTGCCATAACGCAGTCAGTGACTCCAGCTCCAGCTTGAATGACAGACAGTGATTCACACACAGGAAACACAGAATCATAGAATCATTTGGTTTGGAAAAGACCTCTAAGATCATCGAGTCCAACCATTAACCCAGCACTGTCAGTCCACCACTAAACCAGATCTCCAAGTACTCCATCTACACGTCTTTTAAATACCTCCAGGGATGGCGACTCAACCACTTCCCTGGGCAGCCTGTTCCAATGCTTGACAAACATTTCCACAAAGAAATTTTTCCTAATATCCAACCTAAATCCCCATCCCCACCACCCTGGCAAAAATTGAGGCCATTTCCCCTTGTCCAGTTGCTTGTTAGTTGGGAGAAGAGGCTGACCATCACCTGACTACAACCATCTTTCAGGGAGCTGTAGAGAGTGATGAGGTCCCCCCTGAGCCTACTTTTCTCTAGGATGAACACCCCCAGCTCCCTCAACTGCTCCTCACAAGACCTGTGCTCCAGACCCTTCCCCAGCTCCATTGCCCTTCTCTGGATTCACTCCAGCATCTCGATGTCTTTCTTGTTGTAAGGGGCCCAAAACCTGACCCCAGTACTGAGTCCTGGGGAACACTGCTGGTGACCAGATGCCAGCTGGATGAAGCCTCAGTCACCACCACTGCCTGGGCTTGGCTGTTCAGCCAGGTTTTTACCCAGCAAACTGTGCACCCACCCAAGCCATGAGCAGCCAGTTTCACTAGGAGAATGCTGTTGGAGACAGGATCAAAGGCTTTACTAAAGTCCAGGTAGACAAATCCACAGCCTTTTGCTGTGATCCACTAAGTGCATCGTAGAAGGAGATCAGGTTAGTCAAGCAGGACCTGCCTTTCCTAAACCTGTGCTGGCTGGGTCTGATCTCCTGGTTGTCCTGCACGTGCCAGGTGATGGCACTCAAGGTGAATCTTCCCTGGCACTGAAGTCAGACTGACAGGCTTGTAGTTCCCCACATCCTCCTTCTGGCCCTTTTTGTAGATGCCTGTGACATTTGCTAACTTTCTAGTCAATTTGGACCTTCCCAGTGAACCAAGACTGCTGATAAATGATGGAAAGTGGCTCAGTGAGCACTTCCACCATCTTCCTCAGTCCCCTTGAATGGATCCACCCAGCCCCACAGACTTGTGTGCAACTAAGTGGTGTAGCAGGTCACTGTTCATTTCCCCTTGGCACTGCTTTAACAAGGTGCTTTTGAAGAGAGGGAAAAAACATTTCTAAGCTTACCCTCACTCTCCTTGCAGGCAAGGGCTGCCTGGGGTGGGTGCTGCCCCACGGAGGGACCATTGATTTCTGCCATGCAGGGCAGGAAGCTGCAGAGCAGTGGGAGACTTTTGCTTTGATTTGCCTGAGTAACCCAACTCTAGATTGCAATGGAGCCATCTGGAAAGGAGGCCAGACAGAAGCAAGCAGCAGCCACCAGCACATGGTAGGACAATGGCATTGGAGTTATAAGGAGACAGGCCTCTGCATAAAAGGCAAAACGAGTTTGCCAGTTACAGCCATGGTGCTGCCCCCCCTGTAGCTGGCTGGCAGGCTCAGGAACCTGATTGGAGATTTCCCTGCTTTCACCCTGGCAGGAAGGTGAAGTGCTGTCTTCCCTCTATGGACAACACTGGGAGCAGAGATGTGGGGAAGGAGCAATGCACAGACCACTGTAGCTTTGATGGGGAAGTTTTCTAACTTAAGCATCCTTAGATGCTGCCTGTGGTGGCTTTGGGGTTGGAAAGCCACTGTGTCCATTGTAAAGCAGAGACCACCACAGCTACCCCGGCAGTGGCACTGTGCTCCTGCCAGAGCACAAGCTGCACCACGCCAGTCAGCTTGGCTGCTCATCCCTCCTCACACAGCAGGATTCACTGGGCTGGGGTCAGCACTGTGCAACACCATTAGCAGCCACCAGTCAGGCAACAAATGAAGAGATTTGGCCCGGGTTTGCACCCTGCAGGACATTCAACTGGTTTGTTCCTCAGCTTGAACCCCACTGGCTTCCTCCAGCAAACACCAACCCCATCCAGATCCAAAAGCAAAGCCCATAGAGCCTCTTCCATCCCCACCAAGGGGAACAGAGAGGCCGAGGCAGCCCACAGCACTCAGCACTGCAGGCGGCGGTGGGACCCCCGGGGCACCGGCGAGACAGCACAAAACCGGGGCAGAACAGGCTGGAAAACAGACCAGACACCTTCAAGGAAGAAAACAGCCCATTAAAGACCATTAAACACACAAAAAAAATCCCACTAGTGGTTTTGTCAGTGCTAGCCTAATTCTCCTTATGTGCTTACTCTGCTCTCATCTTCTTCCCTGCAGCAGCAGTGCAGACAGACTGACAGACAGGCCCTTGGTCTGTCCTACTCCTTGTGCCCACACAGCACAGCCCCTTCCCTAAAGACAGTGAGCCGGGGCTTTTTGTGATGAAGAACAGCTTTTGATAAATGGAAATTTTCCTGGGAAAGTCTGACCCTTTCATTCACAGGTTTTCAATTTTAAATACATTTTGGAAAAAAAAAAAAAAAAAAAAAAAAAAAAAAAAAAAAAAAAAAAAAAAAAAAAAAAAAAAAAAAAAAAAAAAAAAAAAAAACAGGGAAAATTCATAAAAACAGACACATACACATATTTTCCTTTGCCTTTTTAGTTTTGTGCCAAAAAAACACTTCTTGCAGTGGGCCAGGGCTCAAAAAGAATTGGTTCCAAACCACCCTGTCCCCACTCTCCGGCTGTGACAAAGCAAGTGGCCTGAAAACCCGCAGGTTTCTGTTGGAAGCAGCTCCCCAGAGAGGCTCTGGGCCTCGGGGGCGATGCCGGGCTGCAGAGGCGCAGCCCCTGGGCCGAGGTTTGCGCCGGTGGGCGCTGCAGGGCTGCCCACACTCCATCCATCCCTGAGCCGGCACAGCCAGCACCGCCCCAGCACCCGCCGGGCCCGAGCCCCCGGCTCATGATTCACAGCTGCGGCTCTGAAGCCATGAATCACCGGAGCCCATCTCCTTCCTGCCAGAGCCCGGCTGTGCATACGCGTGTAGTTAGTTATTTACGACGGGCGATGCAGGGCAGCTCTCCGGGTGCAGTGTCAGGGTACCGCACGCCAGGGAAGTGCCTGCAGATGAAATACCACAGTATTTTCCTGCCCTGAGCATGGCAAAGGCGCTGGTGGCTTCTGGGGACCAGGAAAGCGCTGCCCCGAACCCCGCTCCCCACACAGAGACAGGGAACAGCTGCTCCAGGCTGTCCTGTCACATCCTCTGTGGACAAGAGCAGGACTCTGCAGGGGACACGTGCCCACGTGCACTCTCTCAGGGCACACTTCATGTCATTCTGAACTCCTGTGTCAGAAATAGTCAGGCTCCTTTTACTCTAGAGACACGCAACTGATTACAGACAGGTATGATAGCATGTATCTATATGCATATGCCATCAAACCACTAGCAGAGGATCAACCTGCACATTCATAAAACTCCTTTGAGACAAAGGATGCTGCAAGCAGCCTTTCCCATATTATTTTAAAGTATAATGGTATTGTAATTAAATATCTGGCAGTAGCATTTCCTTTCCATATTTTAGTTAAATAGCACATTTTTAAAACCAAGCTGGGCTGCTCAGAAGCAGCCACCTCCCTGACACTCCCCAACAGGCAAGAGCCAGGATGGCCAAGTGCCTCTTGGAATATTCCTCAGGCTCATCACAGCCATAACAAACACCAGCAGGAGACACAAGTGCCATGGCCTCCATGGGCACTGTTTAGAGAGAACCTCAGCCCCAGATGGGCAGCACTGTGGGAAAGGGGCATAATGGGTAGAATGTGAACATGGGCAGGGTAAATACCCATCTTGTAAAGCCTGCAGCAATCTGCATACAAAGTATGTTTTGAAAGATAACAGTGTGAGAATCAGAGCTGTCCAGGCTCCTATTAAAATATTAATATTTAGGCTCTTTGTTATTTGCACAAACACCCTGGGGGAACACGTGCTGTTATGGGTCTCAGGGTCCTCCCCTGGAGCCCCGGTGACACAAGGCACTGACACAGGTGCCCTGTCACCACCAGTCACAGAGAGCCACAGCCACCTCCCAAGGACATAGTGAGCCCAACATTGCCTTTTCTTAGAACAACCCCAGAAAGGCAATTTGTGCCTCACTCCAGTCTGCAGGGGACAGACTCTGCCCTAGAGCATTTCTTTAATTCACCACATTATTGCCCTTCTAAAGTAACTGTGGATCCTTGTAATTGCCAAATCCTCTTCAGATTCTAAGTAAGCTGTTAAGGCCAAGGCCTTTGGTAACAGCAGTAATATAGACCTGACCTTCCCCCTAAAGGGGGCTCTGCGGAGATCCCAACAGTCCCATAGCCCAACAGGGCACAAGAAGCTGCATGGGGATAGTGGGTGTCTCCAAACACCACAGGAGAGAGGGCAAGGGCCAGGGCAAGAGGGTAAGGACTGGGAGCAGCTCCAACTGCCCAGCCCTTGGCCTCTCAGCCCTGCTTTGCCTCCAGGTGAGACCACCCCTCTGCACCACACCCCTGCCATGCTGCAGCACTGTGCCCCCAGACACTTCTCAGCCCATCTGAGGCTTCATCACCAGCTCCCAAAGAAGCCTTGTGGTCCCTGAGGAAAGGATCACCTTGCCCACCTCTCTAATGATGATGCCCAACCCCTCAGGCTGCTTATTTACCGACCTGCTTGTTATTATTAAAGGGGCTGGTTGAAAAAAACGCCAAGAGTTTGGCCAGGACACATCAGCCATGCTCTTGCAGCTCTCCTTGGACAGGGTCCTGCAGACCCACAGCCATGGGAGCATTAGGAGCAGGAAGATGGAGGGAAAGAACTGTTGTGTTGTGAGGCTCCCACCAGTGACCCCACCCCTTCAGACATATTCCTCATGAAATGAGGTGATTTCCAGAAAGACCAGAAGAAAACCATACTGGAAATACAACCTGGGCAGCACCTGCCCCACACCCTCCCTGATAAATATGTCAGCAGCGTGGGCCAGCATGTACCTAGTGCCTGCAGTTGCTCTGTGAGGGATGGGCCCCCTTTTGCCTTCAACATGCATTTCAGGCCAGAGTAACCCCTGTTTTAATTGCAGCTCAGCAGCACTCCTCAGGGAGTCTAAAGATAGTCCTTTGGAAATGAAGGTTGTGTTACCTCTGGGAGCAGCTGGGGCACTTTTAGCTCCTTCAGTTTGACATCCCAGCCCTACCTACATCAGGAGACAGGAAACATACAGGAGAATTCAGTGGTTTGGGGCACTGACTCCAGGAGAGGGAAAATGGAGATGGCCCAGCAGCCCCCTGAGCAGTTTGCTTTGTCAGAGAATGGAGACTCTGTGAGAAGTACTCACCCTGACGCTGTAGGTCGTTCCTGGCTCCTGGGTGTACGTGCTCTCATCGCTCTGTGTGAGGCTCCTGTCCTGCCTGCCCACAGGAGCAGCCTCCTCAGCCCCTCGCACAGCGCAGTCACCTGCTGGCTTTGGGGTTAGGACCAGCTTATCCAGGTCAGGCTGTGGATAAGAGGCCGACAGGCAGCTGATCTCGGGCGAGGTTGGGCTGCTCGGGATGGTAACGCACTCCGTGAGTTTAATTCGTGGCACCTCTTTCGTTCCCAGGCAGAAATTTTTCAGCCCCGGCAGATTTGATGGGTTGGCAAGTTTAATGTTCGCCATCCGGGGGATCAGCGTGCACAGGGTGGTGCAGGTGTCCTGTGGCCCCAAGGAGACATCTTCTGTCAGTAAATTAGGTGTTGAAGAATGGGAAGAGGAGGAAGAACCTTTGATATTTAAAGACGTATTTTGTGTACCTTCGTCTAGGGATGTTATGGAATCATTCCTGAATCGGCTGTACTTAGCCCTGTGCAGCATTCCTGGATGTCTGAATAACCCTACATACAGGACGTGTCCACCGAGGCTCTGCTGGCTGCGTTCTCTCATAGCCTTGGCAGGTCTGTAATTGGATATTCTTGCATAAATTGCCTCTTGTAGATAATTTATATGGAAATCAAGCAAGTCAAATAATTTTCGAAACAGAAACCTATCGGATATTTTTGCTGACTCCCTCTTGAGTGGTTTATTTTCCTCAATGGACAAGGCTTAAAACTGCATGGACATCTGGCATTTTGTAAGCAGTAATAAAAGCAGCATACGGGAAAGCACATCAGTGGTACAGCAGCTTAAGCTGACGAGCCGCTATCCAAACCTGCCTTCATTCCTGCCTCAAGCCAGGCACTAAATCCCACCTAGCTCTGAAGACTTACAGCTGTAGCATCATTAATTACCGAGTCCTGGCTGCAGCGAAAGCTCAAGCATATTCCACACAAAGCACAGCGAGAGAGCTACAAGCTCAAACGTATTTTCAGACCGGCATGAACCCCGAAAGGTGCCCAGCTCTCTGCACTTCCACCGCCGCTGCCCCAGAGGCGAAGAGCATCCCTGCGCTGCAGCTCCTGCCCCGCCGTCAGGCACAAACCCACGAAAAACACTGAGCAGCGTCGGTCTCGCTAATTCCTGCTGGAAAAGTCCTTCAGCACCGTAATAATCCAGGAACAGCCGGGTATTGCCGCGCCCCCGGGGCCGTTCCCCGCAGCGCCCGGGCCGGCCCCGCCGCAGCCGCCGCAGCCGCCGCCGCCGGTTTTATGAATGAAGTTTTTTGTGAATGGGCTGGGCGCGTGCGGGCGGGCACCGCCGTGAATGGCGCTCGGCGCGCGGCCGCGGCCCGGCGGCCCCCGGGGGGCGCCTCGCAGCCAATCAGCGCCCGCCGCCGGCTCACGCGCCCTCGGCGCGCGGGGAGGGGGGGAGAGGGGGCGCGAGGGACCCTCCGGTGGCGCCCAAAATCCCCCAAAAATCCGCTTTCTGCGGCCGGTCCTCCTCCGCCGGCGGCACTGGCGGGGCCAAGAGCTGCGGCTCAGCCCGAGCCGGGGCTGCGGCGTCCCCCGCGCTGCCCACTCGGCCCCAAGGAAAGGGCAGGCTCGTCCCAGCGCTCCCTGCTCGGCAGCTCAGCTCCTGCCCCGGGGGGAAGCCCCTCTCAGGCACCGCTTGTAGCTCCGGCGAGCGGGGTTTATTTTACGCCCTGGAAATGTCAGGGCCCTCAGCACGTTACCTCGGCTCCGTGTAGGACTTCCACACCTGGGGCAGCGCGGTGGGAAGAGAAATGCAGCACCATGGGGGTCGGGCCCGGAGGGGAAAACCGGCACGAGGGCCTCGCTTCCCACATAAGCTGAGGCCTTTTCTCTCGCTAGATTTTCAGTGGTGATTTTCACGCTCACAGTGGTACCGGCCTCATTCTCTCCCGGCGTTCAGAGCTGTGAATCAGCTGCTGGTGCATGAGGAGAGGCTGTGCTGCCCAGTGCCCTGCCTGTGACAGAAGGAGAAAATCACAGCCAGAGCGCTGGAGAGATAGAGCACAACATTGCCATGCCATTTTTTTTCTCTGATATAAAAGGTGGCATTAATCCTAAAGATGCAATAGTTGCTGCAATAAAGTAGGGGAAAAAATCTGGTCCAGACTGTTAGTGAAACGTGGCTCAAAGAGGAAGTAGCTGCTTTTGAATCATCCCTTTTGGGGGGATGTTCACAAAATCAAACCCAAAGGCAAAACCTGGACCAGCCACAAGTTACAAAGAGTGACTAATTTCTCATGGAGCTTTAATCATAGCTTTGAGCACAAAAGGATAGAAAATGTTCAGAAATGATTAGCAGCACTATTGATTGTACATAAAGCACAGAAACTCTCTTAGCATGAATATTCTTCTTTCTTAACTTTCATTTCTACACCACACTGGAACATGACATCAACATGGCTGGAAAAAATCCCTGGGATGGAGAGGCCATGGAGCCCACAGTGGTGAGGAGGAAGGCCTGGAGGGAAGTGCCAGCTGTGCTTCCCATGAAGGGACAACAAGGACCAGTGTAGAGGGAGATGCTGATGCCCCATTCTTGGGGGACCTTCCAGATTTCTCTTTTCACTGCCATGAAAAACATGCAAACAGACAAACCAAATCTCCTCTTCCTGCAAGATCAGCCTTGCCATCCTTCCTACCTTTTCTCTGAGCACACAACAAGGGTCTTCCTGCCTTACAGCAGTCTCTTGGCATAAATGAGGGCACCAGGAAAGGGTGACTTGGTGACCAGGACACTCCCCTATGCCTTAGCTCGGGTCAGACTAGTTCATAGCCATGGGCTGTCTCTGGCTCATGATGGTCCTCATGTCCTTCACCAGCTGCTTCTTCCTCAGGAGGCAATTTGAGCCTTCCTAACCTGTGTGAGTGAGAAAATAGACTGGCCCTACAGGAGATGCAGCCCCTCTGTGTCCTACTGCAGCTAACAGAGCTGGCAGGTGAAAAGGGTTCATGGGACAGGCTTCAAACCTGTGTGGGGAAAGGGGACATTCTCAAGAAAAAGAAATAATAATGCAGCAGCCTGTCCTTCACTAATCATCCACCAGCTGTGTCTCAAGCTCTGCATGGCACCAGCACCTGCTGCCCTGTGGTCAAAGTGTTGTTGTCCCCCTGGGTGCTCAGGGGGGCTTCGCCACAGAGGCGAGGGAGGCCGGTGCTTCAGTCTCCACATCTCTGCTCACAGGCACCAGCAAGTGTGATTGCAGTGTGGGAGGTGAGGAATAGCTGGTGTTTCACTGCAAGTTCCAGAGAAAAATGCAATTGTGACAAGCTCTGTTTTCAGCAGCGATCAAGAAATACAAGCTCGAGAGCAGAACCCTCTTGGACAATGATGCAAAGAGGGGCATTGTCCAAGGAATAGTAGCTATTGTGGGGACGGAGAGGAGGGAAAAGAAAAATACCATGCCTTTGTGAATTAAAAAGCTTTTTTCTCAAGGCTAAAAACAAGATTTCTGTTTAAGATACTGGGAAATCAGCCCTCTAACCAGCACGGAGAACAAAGCTCCTTTAAGCACTGGTGAAACTGAGCCCACAGCCTTGTATGCTGCCTAAAAGGAGCCTGTGTTTCTTGCTCACAGCTCAAGTTCCTGGTTGCCCACAGTACTCAGGGCCCAGGGAGCTGCCCCAGCTCCACCCACCCACCTGCTGCTGCCCCAGCAAGACACAGGGAAAAGTCACTTTGCCCCTACCATGCCTGTTGACATGTGATGGTGTATGCTTTCTCAGGTACATGGGAATGCCCTTCTGGTGCACGGTTATGAGCTGAAACCTCCCTCAATCGCAGTTACTGGCCCCATCACACCCAAACCTTCCATCACACCCTGTTTACAGCCCCAAACAGCCTTTCAGCCTCAAATATGCTGTATAAAAAGCTGATAGGAGCAGCCCCCAATCACTTATGGTCACAGGGGACAGCAGTTTTGGCAGGTGCAACCACATTGATGGGGCAGTACCATTCCACAGGAGCGGGAGCAGTTAACCAGCTACAGCCACTTCCAACACCCCTCTAAAAGAGCTGCAGAGAAGGAGGAGAGATGGCAGCAGCCACACCTCCAGCATCACCACTGGCAGCCTTGGTGGCAGGAAGCAGCAGTGCCAGGCACCCTTGGGAGCAACACCATTTCAGATCTGGGGCTGTGGGATCACAGCTCCAGCAGGCAATTAATGCCACCACCCCACCCTCTGTGTGCAGCACCGGGGCCAGGGAAGGGCAGGGGCCAGGACAGGTGCACATGCCTGGTGACAGGAGAGCTCAAGGCGAATTGGGGACCAATTTAATGGAGAGCAGCAGCTCGGCAGCCTCACACCGGGAGCGTGGGGGCAGCACGGGGAGAGGAGCTGCCGCCCCCGTGCAGAGCACACCTGAAAAGTAGGTGCAGGCTCACAGCAACCCAGAGGAAGCTGTTTTGTGCTGCTTGCAACTTAGCCTTTCTGTTAGAACACAGAATGAACAGGGGATTTTTTTCCCCTGTATAAATAGCAACAGCAGAGTTAACTCACGCTGAGGTGCACAGAGCTGGTCCGCCTTCCTTCCTCATTGACATGCCTGGCTGACACTGGTAGAAATCAGCAAAGTGTTGCAGAACAGCAGGAAAATCCAG
Organism: Pipra filicauda; assembly: GCF_003945595.2. NCBI lineage: Eukaryota > Metazoa > Chordata > Aves > Passeriformes > Pipridae > Pipra > Pipra filicauda. The sequence continues at coordinate 1,526,198 of NW_024104976.1, read as the reverse complement.
AAACCAGCAACGTGCTGGCAGGTACCTCTGGGAAGCCCTGGAGCAGCTTATTTTAACTAGTGAAAGTCATGCACAGAAACTGTATTATTTCAATTGAAAGTTATTTTCCCACTTGCATCAGTCTCACTGTTTTATCTCCTAGCCCTTGTTCTGAAGGAGGTAAAACCAGATGTATTTGATAACTGCAGCCCCTCCTACTTTTCAGGAGAGTTAGGGTTTGCTTGGGCTGAAAACAGAGATCAAAGGCAATGGGTTTGAGGCGAACAAAGGCTGGATACAAAAGCAGAGTCAGAGATTAGACTATCACTGCTTTTCTCCTGCTCTAGCTCTGAAGTGCTAATCCCAGAAAACATGTCCTAGGGTGATTGAAAGTCGAGTTGCAATTTTCCTTCTTGGGTACCGTGCTGTGTTTAGCTCAGCCCAGTTTAACCACTTACAGCAACATTGCTCTGTCCAAAACCGCAGCTCCGTGACCGCAGCACTGCACCGGGACAAGGCAGCAGGAGACAGGGCTTTTCCACCTGAGCAAAGAGCACATCCTTGTGGCTGAGCAGGAGCGGGAGGAACCAGCCTGGTGTGCGAGAGGGCTTAGCTGGTTGTGCTCCATGACCTCCCTTTTCAGCTCCTCTTTGCCTGGCAAGACCACCACACCCTCCTTCAAGCACTGCTGGGCTTTGCCTTTTCCACCAGGACAGTCCCGTAGCACAGGGGAAAAGAAACAAGCTGGAGAGTCCTTTACAAGAGCCCAAAATTCAGAGCCTGAAGGTTGCCCAAGAACCAGCCCAGAGCCAGTCCTTGCACCTCTGAGGGAAAGCAGCTATCAAAGACAAAGCAGCGAAAGCTGAACACTGAAACACAGCACAGTGTGGGGCTCCCGTGCCACAGCTGTCCCACCTGTGAGGGGGATGGTGCCAACCTCTGCAGGTTCAACAAGGACATACTGAAAACACTGGAGCTGCAAGCCATCAGAAAACAGCATGCTGCCCTAACCACTGCTTTCTGAAAGGAGATCTGCATCCTAAGAGCCCAAAGATGGATTCAGCAGCATTGCTGGCCTGGCTCAGCACTGCCTGCAAGGAGGCCAAGAGCCCATGAGCAAAACACAGCATCACTCACTGTCTCTTGTTCCACAAAGTGTTGAAAGCCACAGCAGATTAAGTGTCTATTGCCTGGCTCCAGCTTTAAGCACAGCCCCATATCAGGAGACAAAGACAAATTTCAGCCTAAAGCTTCATCCCTGCAGAATTAGCCACTACATGAGACAAGTTTCAGCAACAGCACCACTAAACTACTGTCACCTCCAAAGGAAGGTGGAAGCAGTCATGTTTTAGTGGCATCATGAGGCTTGGTATGCATGTGGTAACAGGCAGGGAACATCCTTCCTTCAATTCAGCTTAAAGTTGTATTTTTGTAGGGCATTCCACTAGCACATATTTGAAAACAATAAATCCCACAAACAGGGTTGAACTTCTCCCAGTGTCTCCTTAGGTGTGCATCTCCCGCTTCCGTCCTTGGTTGCCTTTAACTTGGAAAAAAATCAGAAAGGAAACTTTGATATAGGGGCATTTCCAATTACTTTTATTTGTTAATTTGTTCTCTTCCTGTACAGTCAGCATTCCTCCACAAGGAAGGCTTTACAAGAGCTTCTTCCAGTTCTTGCTACTCACAGCTTTTCTTGCCAAACATCCTCACCTCTCCAGTGCTTACCTATACCTTGAGACTATTGCTGGCAGAAGGGGCACTTACCATCTCAGCTGCAGCTAACAAAATCCCAGGAGCTTGAAATAGTACCCCCAGGGGCAGAATCCACCTGAAAAATGCAGCCTTCCCTTGCAGGAAAGGCATTATAAGGAGTTTAATGCTCTAAATAATGTATGGTTAGTGTGGTTTTTTCATCCCCTCAAGAAAAAAAAAAAGTCTCCCTTCCAAGAGATGCCACCCAACAGGAGGACTTTCATTACAATTTCTTTGGAAACTATATAAACCCCCACAACTTTTGAGCAACAACATTTATTGTTGTTCTATAACTCTGCAAGAAATGAGCTACCTGCTATAGAGGCAGAAGGAGCACAAGGTTGTTTTAAATTTGGTGTGGACACATTAACTTTCCCTCCAAACACAGACTGAACTTCTGGAGGGGTCGGTGCTGCCGCAGCCTCCAGGGGGGCCCAAGCACAAACAGCTCCGCCCGGGTCACTGTGGGACACGCGGTTCACTCCGTGCCTCCTCCCCCATTTCCCTGCAGTAAGAACAAGTCTGTTATCGGCGTTACACGATTATCAAATTCCTCTTTGCTCATTAAAGCCCTATCCCTGGAAAACAACACAGGCGATAGCTGGACGTTCTCAGCAGTGCCCAGACAGACATGCACCCAGCCACACACCCCCTCCTGCAGGAGCTCACCAGGTGCCAGGGAATTCAACGGCTCCAGAATTAAACTGGAATTTACAGCTCTAAGTACACTGGAGCTGCTGCCAAGAAGTACCTTCCTACCTTAGGTCTCCCTGTACCTGCTAACTCAGAAAAGACCCCAAAAGCTGAACAGTCTTCAGCTGCATCATCTCCTTAGGGGGTTGTTGTTTCTGTCCAATAGTGCTTTAAAGAAACCCACAATAACAAACAACAACCACCACCACCTATTTTTTTAAAAAAAAAGCCCTAGCTTTTACACACAGTGATCCTAAAAATCCAAAAAGTAACTGTTGTTGCAGAATGCAGTTTGACTGACTGTGGTCTTTCTGCACACTACAGACACACATTGATAAGCTTCCAGCCGTATCCCTATAATCCCATAGTGGGAGAGCCCAGGCTGCTCTCAGAGCACAGGCAGTGGTTGTGCTTCCTGGAGGAACTTCAGTTTTTTCTTCTGCCACTTCTTCTGTGTGTGCAGGAGCACAAAACATTTAAAACCTTCTCAATAGAGGCAAAGAACTTTGCTCAAGGTTAATGTTTTTTAAATAGTGAAGAAATGAAGAGGGAGAAAGAAAATTCAGTTTGTAAGGCTTTGGGGTAACTAATTTCGTCATTTCCATAGCACAAGTCACACTGTGCCACTCACTTTTTTGTGCTTTCCAAAAATTGTATCAGGTTGAGAAGGCAGATGCAGGACCCAGATGTGAGGAGTAATTCTCAGAGTAAGTCACAGCACCTAAAAAGCGAGGTTAATAACAGCAGCACTTTCACCAGGAGACAACTGCAATAACAGAACTGAAACATGAAGTTAAGGCACATAAATAGAAAATTCAGAATTACAGGATGAAGCTGTATCCCTTCTGAGTTGCTACAAATACCTTCACACGTGGGAGTTGCAAAACCATTTAATGACACTGTTACCAGAGCCACAGAAATGTGAGCAGTTACTAGAGAATAGGGGACAACATGCTGAGAACTTGGTGTTATTTTCCAGGGGTGACTTCATGCATCACTCCATCAATAAGGGCAGGTCACCAGAAATTCTCATCCAGTAGCAGCATGTGAGAAACCCCAGCTCTTGGAGGTACCTGTGCTTATTCTTGCTCATTTCCTCTTAAGTAAAATGTTATTTCCAAGTCAATATTCTGGACCTGGTTCACTCCCATGGTCTCTGAAGAAGGGCAGGTTTTTCTATATATTTTTCTGGTCATCACTGAGATAGTGTGTGACAACAGGGACACGGGATTCCTGTGAAAAATCCTCTGCTAATCCTGCTTTTTGCTTCAGCCCCTCTTCCAGTGCCCATTCCCTGCCGGTGACCGGAGGTGCCACAGCCAGAGGTGGAGCCACCACACGGCTCCTCCACCCTGTGGCCACAGACAGAGTGACACGGACCCTTCCCAGCACCTGCAGTGCCAGGGCAGTGCTTCCAAACAAACACGACAGCAAATAAAGCCATAAATTTCTACAATCATTTTTATTAGTTATGGAAGGATCCCCCACTAGTATTTACATAGTGCAAAAAAGCTGTTATTACTCCAAAAAGTATGGTAGACAGAACAGTTATCCTTCATACAGCAAAAGAGAAATGGAACAAAACCCTTCATATTGTATTTCATAATGATTTTTCTACTGCTTTAACCTAAATATTACTATAAATTTTAAGACATTAAGATTAAACAGCTTTTCTTATTACAATCTATTTAAAAAGTAAATTATATGAACTATTATGAACATTTAGAAGGTGGGCTGTGCCAACCAGGTTTCTACTTTCAGCATTACCATTCATTGGCGAGGAAGTTTTGGGTCAGACATTCTGTGTGTGGCAGGGGGAGTAGAAACCCCCCAGTCCTGGTTTCTATGGCTTGCTTTTGTTCTGTTAAATTGCCATGTCTAATTTTTAAATGGCTGACATTGAAATCAACTCAATAGATGGTTTTATTAGTTGGCACAACTTCACAGGAAATACTTAATGACAGTTTCAGCAAACAGCAGCTTTTCAAACAATAATACTCTTTTTACATACATATTTAAAGTAACATTATTAAAATTTAACTTTGTGTTAAAGAACTCGACAGAACCACATTGTGTAAGCTCCCACCCACCCAAATGAGCATAAAGACACCTCCTATCTTTACCAGAAGAACACTAACAAGTGCATTACTGAACATTTTCTATAATGAGTTTTTAAAACACAGGTCAATACCCTCTGTCACTGTTTAGTTCCAATCCTACAACAACCTGCACACAACTTAAGCAGATCAACAGGCCACAGTTCAAGCCAGTGGCACTAACACTCTGAAGCATGTGTTAGAAGGATCAAGGCCTTAACCTTACTAAGACGCTGCTACTTGGTCCAACTAAGGACAGAAGTTCTTCAGAATTTTTCCCTTTTACATATTTGAAATCCATGTTTTATTATTGACAGAGATACTTAAGAATATTTATATAAATAGGTTGTATACATAGCCACCTCTATCAGTTTTAAAGATTTCTACCCCTACCACAGATACATTTTTTTTATTTTACCAGATAAAGTGGTGAAAACTATAAACAATGCCTTAAGAAAATTAGATTTGTTTCCCGAATAATCATTTTCACAACAAAAATATCTATACACCTATAACTACAGAAACATCTTTTCATGGGGACAGTAACAACCTGTATAAACTGCACACTTTTATACTGAAATAGAAGTTCAGCTACTTTTTAAAAAAAATCTTGGTATTGTAAAACATTTGTATGCTTTCTTTTTAAATTCTGTTGATAATAGAATCAAAATTACCACAGTGAGATACTCTCCTCAAGTGCTTCAAGTAGCAAGGAACTTCCCTAATTTCAGATGCAAATGGATCACTCCCAAAGGAATTGCAATTTCATTCTCACAGTTATTGCTCATTCCCAGCTTATCAAAAAGGAAGCACTAAACCCAGTTTCCTTTACTTAGTTTCAGTTTGCTCCCCTCAGGGTCATCTGCCACATTTTAAAAAGAGACTAGTTCCTTATTTGCTGGCAAATTGAGAGATATTATAAGTGCTGTATCACCTTCAAGAACTCTATTAAACCTGTAGCAAAATTGCAGTTAAATAGCGGGCTCAATATTACAAGACTTCTTTGATATAAATGTCAGAAAACTTTAAAATGACAGTCCAAGTTCAGAAAAGACATATAAAAAGATGCGCCTTTGATGTTAATACTTCAAGATCAAAAGTTATTTGAATCACTGGCACTGAAAAAGCAAAAGGAGAAACTACAAACACCTTTGTTTTTTGATGTTGTGGCAAAGTTTTGCCCTCAGTGTATGCACTGATCTCACCTGTGCCGAGCTGTGCCTACACATCCAAGGGCGAGTTTTGCTTGTCAGCAGTTCAAACACCTGTCATGTCCTAAAGCAAAAACTCTCAAAACTTACAGACAGTAGAAGTCTGTTATACAGACAAGTAAAAGGTTTAACATTCAAGAGGCATCATTCCTTAGTCTTTGTTTTCCTATGAAACACCTGTTTAACATCTAGGAAGATTACATTTAGGAACTAAGAACGTTGACAGAACAGCCAGTTGTCCTAGCAGCTCTACACTGCTTATCTACATAGCATTTGCTATGCCTATAGCTATCAAAGCATTATTTACATAATACACAGTTTCTATTATTCTCATCCAAAAATCCAGGGCTGGATGACTTCTAAACCTGGAGTCTTATTTTCCCAGTGCAACTTAAAACGCCAGCATAACTAGTGCTATGAACGTTGGTCCCATGTTCCTAAGTGAGGCCTAAACACCTAACTCAGACATCCATTTCCTGTGGTTTTCAGCCTACCCAGAGGCCTTTCACGCATTTTGATACAAGTGACAAAGAAAAATGAAGTGGAATTAAAAGAAACATATGTTTGCTAAGACAGTGTTGTTCGTGTGAGTAACTCTCTGGCTGCTCTTGCAGTGAAGCTCCTGCTGCTGGCAGTTTCAGTACATCCCTTGCCAATACCAGACAAAGATGGAAAACAGACTCCTGATATGCAAGGTTTAGACACACTCCATCCTCAATCTGAAATGAATTCATCAGTTAATGCATTTCCCTTCAGTATTAGGAACAAAACAGAACAATTCTCTAGCAACAGGTATGTTTCAAAGAGGGCATATTTTTGTCTCTTACCTCTAAACCGCTGAAATACCTCCCCATACTACAGGGCACTTCCTCCTTTCCTAGAATAACTACTTCCTTTTCTACTCCAGAAGTCAACTCCTAAAGCTGCTACAACAGCAAGAACAGACGAAGAGGCCACACTTTCAGCAAGAATTGTTGAGATACATCCTGGCCAGGGTCACGGCATGCAGGGGAATGCATAGATACCCCGAGCCACCACATCATTCACACTTGCAGTTAAAAGGATTATTCTTGCTTTTTGCAATGTTATGCAGAATACAATATGCAAAACAGCATTCCTGAGGTAAGTGACAGGAGAGAGAAAGGAAGTCATCAGTTTACTAAAAGCCCTGGATAGGGATTATGGTTAGTGAGTCACTTCGTGTGGTTTGGCAGACAGCAACTGCTGAGAGAATGGGGAATTGTTGTTTTCTTTCCTGTTTTTTTTAATGCAGTATTTCCACCTTGTAAAAAAAACTGCATAACATTAATTATATCCCTCTGGTTTAAAGTTTTTTCTGGAATCAAAGTTGTTATAGCCTATTGTAGCCATCTCAGCCATCAGCATCTTTTTAACGATGCATTCACCAAGATCAACTGAAAAGCTGCATCTATCTTAGCAGAAGAATCACACACAATTTCTCTACTATTTAATTCTCATTAGGACTGCAAATGGCTTTTTTTAGCTTTTCTTGAAAGAGAAGCTGAATTTTATTTCTAGATAGGACCAGAAACTCATAGCCAAATACACTGACAGGCCTGGCATTAACACCACACCACCAATGTGACTCGTTGGTAATTTGTCAGTGTTAATGTACCTTATCTGTTTGAAAACAAGCTAAATAAAGAATTTTGCTTAAAGCTGGTTAGTTACAAGATTTTTTCTTTTAAAAAAGATCAAATGAATACTTACAAATTTTCCACACAGCTTCTAATCTGGGAAATCGATACTGATTAAGAGCTAAGCTAGTTTTTAAATCAAACAAGTAACAGACAGCTACAAAAATATTGTTGTGAATTAAATACACATATTAAATGTTTTAACAGTGCAAAATGTTGAGATGAAGCATATGAAATAATGGCTGCAACCTTTACAACGGTTAGTTTTAATGTAACTTCTAAAAAGTTCCTGAGTTCCTGCTTATTTTTACGGCATGTAGATGGAATCTGTGTGTTCTTTGTTCAAAGAACTGCAGATGGTGGGTTTATGTTGAGTGTTACTTGCGTGCTTCTCATTTGTCCATTCCTCCCCATCAGTGCCAGGATCAGCCTGCTCAGAAGTCTCTATTTCTTCCTCTTCACTTTGTTCTCCATTGTCTTCTTCAGCACCACTCAGGGTCTTCCCGAGCTGAAGCGTCTCCATAGTTCTCTGGGTCTCTGAAACCCAAGATTCAATTCTGCTGTTGAGCTGAACCTCTACAGAAATTGGTTCGTGGGCATAATCCTCATCATCCTCATCTTCTTCCTCCTCCTCCTCTTCCAGCATTCCTGGTACAAGAGTACTGGTGGTACTAGTCATGGAGGAATTCAAGAGATCCCGGCAGCTGCCATCCAGTGATCCTGTTTCTGTGCTCTGCTGTGAGGCCCATTCCAGATTGTCATCTGGTTTCACCTCATCTTTGTCACCTGGTGTGGATTTTCCATGATTTGTTGCTGAGGTAGTGCCAGTTGTAGCCAGAGGTGGCTGTTTATTAAGAGTGGCTTTTTCCACTGGACCATTACCAGCTTTTTCCGGTGCTGCAGTCTTGCACGAGGATTCTCTCTCATTTTCAGAGGTCTCTAACCCATCAGATGTTTCCACCATATTTCTCCAGTTTGTTTCTAAAAGTTTCAAAAGAAGTTTAAGTATGAAACATTAACTCCTTGTATATAAAAGTATTTCTCCTGAGCATTCCATTGTTTAAATAGCAATGGGAGCTAATAATTTTAATATTATTCTACGCTTGCTAGAAAAATTTCTATCAGAAAAAAGAGAAAGGAGGTAAGAGAAGAGACTGCAGAAAGAGTGGTGAATAACTTTGGATTTTTACAGTACCCTAGACCAAACATTACAAAGTTGAAAATTTGTGCCACTCAGTTTCCTGGGTAAACTGTGGCAACTCCAAATGTAACAGTGAGTGTAGTCAGAGGTTACTCTCAAGTACAAATTAAAAGCAGAAAATTGCCACCATATTAAGTCATCCATTTAAGGATTACTTAAAAATGTTCAACACCTGAAATGAATTTAAGATACCATAAAAAAAATTCACTAAGAAGATAGTAGTCTCTTTAATTTACTCTCAGACTAAAAAAAGAGTAGTCTTTTGACTTCAAACAAGTATTCTTCCTTTTATTTTCCCTGTCACCTGGGCTTAAGCAACCAATTAATGAACATGCCTTTTGCTCACACTAGAAACATTCACCACCATCTCAAGTTTAAAAATTTAAGCTACATGTCCTGTCTTCAGAGACCTCAGAAATTTAGTTCCTACTCTGTCCTTAGTTCTTCCTCAATCATATAATCAATTCTGTGTTTGGTACCAGTTTTATAACTGTTCAGTAAAACTGGAGAAGCTACCTCCACTGATGTGAGTTAGATGGCTACAACACTTCTGAGGATTAGAAATTAAAATTATTTTCTGTATAGTTCAGAGAAAAAAAATTACTTATGAAGCTAACTGAAGACTAATCAATTTTCTCTCATCCCTGAAAATTGTATAATACTGTAAATTAGTAGGAAATATTGCATTTTTAGCTACATTTCACAATAAACAGCATTTGGAAAACTCCACCTTCTTATTACAAAAGTAAGTTTTAACATACTTACCATATTCTTTCTCATTCACCTCAGATATGGGTTCAGAAATAACACTGCAGAATGAGATAGCACTTGCTGCAGAGGGGTTACGAGAATGACCCATGTGATGTGGTGCCTTCTTAACATTCTTCAGGGCTTCTTCTGCCTGTTCCTGTTCCATTGCAGCCACCATGTCTCTGTAGGCTTTCCTGGCCTCTTCAGTCAGGGATACCAGCTTATTAAACAGGTCCTAAGAACAAAGGGCAGTTCACTTTAAATTACTCCTTTTAGTCAAAGGTATACCGGATAGTGAGCCTCAAGACTATTAACACCAAATACCTGAACTTCAACTAAAAGTTAGTTTTCCTCTGTATTAAATAATAAAACCACCACTCCATGTTCACTCAACTTTGAGGAGATGGACATACTTTAAGATGACAAAAAACCCAGTATCTTATGCCTTCCAGAGAACTTCAGACAACATTTAAGTCTATTTGAAAGCTACAGAGATGTTGTGACCAAAAGTACAGTCTTTCAGTACTATAAAAACTGAATTTCAAAGAAAAACACACTAACGAGGTCAGGGCTATTATCAATATTTTATTTTATTTAGGTGTGCTCTAATTCTTTACTACAAGGAACATAATTATTTACTCCAGACATTTATGTGATTGGACTTACTCACCTCAGCACCTGAGTAGTTGAAGATGCCCACAACACTGACAGGGACCAGCTTGTTCACACAACGGCCGAGGGCTTTGCGGCCGAGAGCAAAGACAAACGGAATCTCTTGTTCCCGGGCCATGGCTATTACATTATACAAAGCCTCATCCAGTCCACCTTGAGGAAACCAATTTTAAACAGATACCTAGTCAGTTAAAGTCATCCTATGGTGTGACAACTCTCTAACCCACTTTAACTGTAATTAGTCAGTAAAACTTCAACGCACACACCAGCAGCTCCTGTGCCCCAGAGGATAACACACGGTACCTTTCCAGTACAGTGAGTACAGACAAGGTGATATTCTGTGTTCTCTACTAGTCTTGCACAGAAATTAAACCAGAATTTCACTGGTCTTTTCTTGAGCAGAGCATTGCTATTCTCCAATCTCAGGAAGCCTCTGTTCACATTTCTGGTTGTGGCAAGATGTGTTGGTTGGCTCACTAACCAATTCACATTCCTCTTCAGCATCCAGAGCTCGGCACTCTAGGTGTGTCCAAGACTGAATGAAGTGACACACACAATTCTATAGCATCTATTTTTCTTAAAGCTTTTCACCCCTCATGAATGAGTTTTTTCCAGAATAGAGTAGAAAGGAATGAATGTGGAATGGCAACTACACAATTGGAGTCTGGAAGTGTTACATCACACATAGTAACAAATGTGTCTAACCTTGCTAATTAACACTCCTAATCAGCACAAGCCAACTGCAAACAGCTGAAGTGCACCACTTGTTTATCATTTATACCTTTTGACTGAATTTTTTCACAGTTGGGAGATATGATGACACACTTGATCTTGTTTAGTTTCATGTGCTTAGTAACCTCACGCAACCCCATAACAAGTCTCCTCCGTGCTTTAGCTCTCATGGGATCCTTCTGGTAAATCCGTTCCTGGAAGCTGACAAGCTCTTGCAGTAAGAGAGTCACACACTCATCTATTTCTTTACTTAAAACTTGGTTACAGTATCTGTCAATGCCAAAAACATTCACAAATGTCAGCACAGCTAATTCACAAATATTAGCACGACACATAACCAACACTGCTTCAAACCTTTTTTCAAATAAAATAATTTTACTTCCTCAGAACAGTTATTAAAATTTTCTTAAAGTCATTAAAAGGATTTAGAAATCAAGCTGCAAACTGTAAGTTAAAAATACATCCTGAAAACATTTGTATTTCTAGTAACACCCCTTACCTCAAGAAGCCAATCTAAAATAATATAAAAAATACAAACATGTACTCCAGTAAGTGCCACAAGCCACTATTCTTTTCTTTAATTTGGTACTTTATAAGGATATTAAAAATAAAGCTGTAATATATTGAGTGACTATTACAGTATTTTCAGCATTCCTAAGTATTCCCTCCTTTCCCATCCAAAGCATACAGTCTTCCTTTGAAAAAATATTTTTTAGTGAATACTCTCACCTTGCTTATTTGCTGTGGCAACCAAAGGAGGTCTAAAGTGAGTGTGTGTACATATATATACACATTTGTATAAAAACATACACAAGCAATCTATTTAGAGGAAAAAAAAATGCTTGCAGAACCTTCTATTTCTAAAAGGGAAGCTTATGTTCATTAAGCTCTTAAGTCTACTAAGTCTATCCACACTTAAACAAGGGTGACTCAAGTGCAAGCCCTGAATTTATATTAATAATGCAAAACTCTTACTCTCTGAATCTCTTGCTGTGAATCTTGGTTATTGCAGAGGATGCCATTGGACTGCCTATTCCAGAACTAGCAGGTGACCCCTGGGACACTGGGGTCATGCAGTAAGGAGAATTCTGACTTGCTGGAGACAGGGAAGTATCACTGGGCATACTCAGTCCAGTTTCTGAAAGGCAATTTTGAAACATTATAAAGTACAAATGCATTTTTTTATGTAAAAGGAACAGAATCACACTTCTTGTGTATCACTTTTACTTTATCCAAACTACATTTTGAAAACTCAACCTTCTTCCCCAGAGGAGTAGCTGAGAGGGGGGAAAATAAGCACACACCCACCACTCAGTATGGATTGGGTAAATAAGCAATATTTGAATATTCATTAAAAAAACCCTCAAGCTTAGTTTGAGAAATTAATAAAGCAGGAGGAAAAACCTGTCTAAATGCTACAAAACTCCTTCCAGTAATTCTTTACTAATATTCAACTAACTTTTCCTATAATATTTAGAATATTCCCAATTCAGTCAGGTGAAGTCAGGCAGGTCACTCAGAAGAAAAGTTATAAAGCAGTACATCTGGAATCCTGACAGTCACCTCCTTCCCCTACCCCTAACTGCCCCAAATGTGTTTAAAAGACATGGGAAATTCTTTGGAGTTTCTCAGTTGCTCAGAGCTGCTGCTGCAAATTGACAGTCCAGACATCACAGCTGACTGACAACCTGTTCAACAAACTGGAAAACCTTATTTACAGTTTGCAACTTTTAGATCTGGAAGACTTTCAGTATGCTCATCACTAAAAAGCATTGTGGTAACATGGTATGGCTGACAACAGGTCACATTTTGCTCACTTATCAAAAATGCTATAAACTGACATGTGTTTGGAACACCCACTTGGGAAGTTAATTAAAAGGCTGTATGCAGATTATGTACTGAGAACTCACATTGTACTAAGCCTTCCACAACTGAGAGGCAGACAAGGCCGTTTAGAAGGCTGTTAGTATTTCATAAAGTTAAAAAAAGTTATAAAAGATAACGTCAATAAATTGTGTGCCATAAAAGGAGAAAGATAAAATATGAAAATAAGCAGATTAGTACAACTTGGGGGGAACAATGGGAGTCTAGAGATATAAAGAGACCAACCTTCTTGAGAGGCCAGCTCCTGGGACTGATCAGCAGTCAGGTTTATATGAGCCTCTTTCTGTTCATCAGAACCCAAAAGGCTGTGGTCAGCTGATAAACGGCCCTTCTTCTCTTCCCTCTCTTTCAAAATAATCTAGGAACAAAACCAACAGCCATCAGCATCTGAAAATTATAGAGATACCTGTAAAGAAAAATGTCCATTTGACTGAACATGACACCAACTTAAGTGAGTTGTTTTGAACCTTCTTAGTCATGCCAGGACAGAAACCCCTGAAATCATTTCAGTTTCATCTTGGATTACAAAGAGTATTTCATTCCAGCATTTTACAGATGGTACAGTTAATACTCACACACTTCTACATAAATAATACTTGAGCTGTTGAAAGTACTGTCACAGCTGCTTTCTGATACATAATACTCACTTATTAACAATTCCTCGTCCCCATGCCTATGAAAAAAAGATATCCTATGCAACCATACTATAGTCATCTTTGTGAAGATTCTCTCAAGGAGAATCCTTTCTACAAAAGAAAGTGCAGTGCAAAGGTAAGTAGTCATGGATATACTGGTATTACTACGATGTTTAATAGCAACAAAGGCATTGAGCACAAAGAGTTTAGAAAACTTTTCTGAACAGGGAGGTGTGAATTCCTCTAACTCAGATCATGGGCAAGTCAGAAAAAGGCTTTCACACTTGCATTTTTAGGACTCCCTTTTTTGTATTTTACCTTCTGATTTCCATACATACTCTATTCCTTTTGTATATATCTACTTTATAAGTGCATGTATCTAGATATACGCAAGCGGTTATTTCTAAATTTACTCAAATTAAAAATTGTGGGTTTACTTCAAGTTCTATAGTCACCTCTATAAAAAGGAGTAGGAAAAATTAGGGTTAACATACTACATTGCACTACAGACTAGGCATCAGCAACATGAAAAAAACAACGTTTTCCCATGTTAACTAATGCTTATAGTTAAAAAAAAAAACCAAAACCCTTGCAATCTGTATTGAGATGGATTTGTATCACCTTCAACTAATTATGGGGGTATAAAAGTTAGGTTACATGCCTAGATCCAAAGGACAGGACATCAGTTTATCAGGAACTAGAGGCAGAAGCTCACAACTCCCTTGCCCTACATTCATGGGAACCAAGCCTCAGTTAAGAAAATATCAGTTTTTATTTTTAAGGCATGAGTGTGGGTCAAAACACTCCAAGGCTGACACATTTACCTTTTTAAGTGCTGTAGGGCGTTTCAGTTTTGCAATCTCTCTCTCTTTTCCTCTTTTCACTTTTGGGGCAGTCGAATCCAAAGGATTAAGGCAACCCATAGATGGCTGTCCCTTTGTTAAGGACTTTCTGTTGGCAGATTCTTTGGTATGAAAGGGAGCAGCACTGCCAACTAAATACAAGATAGATATTAGTTTCACCAAAAGACATGTCAGCTTTATTTCAACACAGCTTTCAGAATTTCCACTGATGAATTCTCTAAGTACATTTTCCTTCCTTGGAAAAAAAGCAGTTCATAATGACAGGAAAATTACATCATCAGATATTGTTGCCTCCAGATGGTTTTAAGATTTCTTCAACTTAGCCTCGTGTTTTAGGAAGCTATGGATTCCAGGAATTATTTTCATAAATGGTAAGGGATCTCTCTCAAGTGACTACGTGTAGCTTTATTAGTTAGATGATTATGATAAGATAAATTGCAAATATTTATCCAAACATTGATTTTTAGTTGTTGAAGACTTGAATAGTTGACAGGACAAAACAGATGAAGGAGTGCACCATGTAGTTAAGTGTATCTTCTGCCAGAAAGAATAAAACAAATGCTGTCTCCAATGGAAATGGCAACAGTTCTTTGCTGAGCTTTGTTTGATATAACCTTGCCAACTTGAATGAATGTTTGAACACTGCTGAAACTCAAGCAGGTAAATGAAGCAACACACCAGAAGGAAAATGGTAACTATGTGCATAACGATGGACTCCAGGCTACATACAAGTGCTCAGGAATGAGACTGGTGGGTTATAACAGATAACTACAAAAATGTCAATTCTGTATTTGTCAGCAAGCATTAAAAAAGCTGATTTAATGTTTTATTGATGAAAAAATAGCAAAAAACCCCCATGATTAAGCCATCGCATATACTCATGATGGAACTGTAATTTAATTGTGCATGTCTGATCTTCCTTATTTTTAAAAGGATAAAGTAGAACTACACAAAAGCACAGAGAAAGCAATATGAGTTCTCAGAAAAGATGCTTCCACAAATTAAATAGAGCAGGACTCTTCAGACTAGAACAGAGATGACAAACATCTAAGAATCACAGAGGAGGAAAACAGGGAGTAACTGCTCAGTCTTTGTAATACAAAGGCTAGAAAAGCTAACAAAATTATGGGTTGGGGTACTAAAAACACCAACACCGACCCCCACACACAAAAAAAAAAAAAAACAGAGCAGAAAGAAGAGTTTCTCCACACAGGATGTAGTAAGGTTAGAATGGGCTGCCATTGGATATTATGGATGGTAGAAGCATGTGATAGAAACTATGGACAGTTTCAGAAAGAAACTTGGTTTGAGAAAGCCTTGGGTCAGGAAGCCCAGAACTACAATCAGCAGAGATGGGAAGAATATCCTAGAGAGATATCCCTATGTATCCTAGTCACAGGTATCCTCTCTAAGTTGCTTTCAAAGAGTACTTTAATATCTTATCTTTAGTAGACATTTAGTTTGACCTAAACCAGTTCTTTTCATATATTTATTTCAGCACTGAATTACTCTCAAGGCATGAATCCTGAGTTTTGAAGAGCAGGTCTTTTAAAAGACATTTGCCCTATGTTCTATGTGGCCTTTCACCATTGCATACTGCAGCTCAGAGGCAGATAGCACAGGTGAATTTATTGAGAAGTGTAAACCTCCCCACACTTTCCAGGTTTTTATCACGCTTGTATTCAAAAACTAAAACTTGACAGAAAAAAACCCCAGCATTTAAGATGCCCAGATCAATCACGTTTATATTGACAAAAAACCATGTAGCAACTGTCAAGCAGATCAGAGAGACCTGTGTATGAGAGGGGCCTGGTGTTGGTGATCTGACGAGCTTTCATTGCTTGCTGCTGCTTTTCAAGAGCTGCCAACATGTCACCCAAATCCAACTGGACAGGGGTCTTACTCTTCTTTCCAGCTGCTTTTGATAAAGCCTCCTATAACAGGAACATTATATGCCAATAAATACAAAGAAATAGTGCCTGCAACATTCTTTACAAAGGATCATTGCTATTGGGGAAGACAAGGAGCAACAGGTGACTGATACTCCTCTTTCCCAGCTACAGGGGGCTCAGGGTCCTACACACCTGAAGTTTTTTCTGTTCCATGCTTATCTCTGAATACTCTTGAGCTGTTGCAAGTGCTGCTGCCAAGGCCTTCTTCTTCTGGCTTTTTGCACGCTTTGGTACAGAGGTTGTAATGGGAATTGGAGTTTGGACTATATTGATTGGAGAATTCTCTGGTAAGTCATCCAACTAGAATTTTAAACACAATGCAAACAAACCACAGTTAAAGGCCTTTCTCTCAAGACCATAAGATATGTGGCACTCCAGAAAACAAATCATCCAATGCTTTCATTACCAGTATGACATCCTAGATGACACAGCAAGTTAATGAAATAGAAATAAGTTTCTAGTTTTATTTTTGTATTGGAAAACTATTATACTTAGCTCCAATTATGGCTTCAGAAGGTTTTCCACTCTGATTGCTAAATCAAGAATTCCTCCTCCCCTCCCCAAGCTTTCACATAGGACTTGACTTTCCTGGAAAGCAGCCAAATAGATGAAGCAGTCTATATGCACACTTCTGTAACCAAATATTTAGGTAGATCACATACTAAAAAAGTATCTTCCCAACAACTGCTTCCCCAGCCTTAAAGCAGATGTAGTTTATTTTGAAATAGAAATAAACTACACAATCTGTAGTTATTTTGAAAAATTGACACCAAATTACTACATATTTACAGATTTGAAATTTTAAGACAAGTCTACATCAAAGCATCAGGATGTAGCAGTCCCTTCCAACTTGGGATAGGTATGATCTAAGTCTGTGATCTCAGACAAAAATCCAGTAGTTCTTTTTTTAAGACATTTTCCCTGCACCACTTATTTTAACTGGTATATCTTTAGCATTCAAGGCTGGTAATGCAAATACCCCAAAATCATCACAATTACTGCATTCTAAGTGTTGTAGCAGATTTATAAAAAAAAAAAAAAATACACAAATTACATAGTCTCAAAACAAAATGCTTTGCAAAACAAAATAATTGCTTACTACTTTGGGTGAAATCTTTTGCTGGATGGTACTACTTTTGCTGCTGCCATTGTCACTATTTAGCTCTGGAAATTCATCTTCATCCTAAACAATACAGAAATTAAGAATAAAAAAAATGGAACCAAAAGTCACCTCAGAAGCGTCAACTGAAATTGTTTAAGGTAGAAAAACTGAATCCCAAAGTCCCACATAAGCTAGAAGGGCTTATAAGTGACACAAGTAGAAAATGATGAAACATTAAAAAAGTATTTCTGTATCCAAATAACATTTTTCAAAGAAAGAACAATTAGTAAGTTTTTAACATGAAAAAAATCCAATTACAGTTAGGGGGGATAAACCGGAGAACACTAATTTTTATTCACAAGTGAACAGAAAAAGTTACTTGAAAGTCACTTATCTAATTTGTCCATCAGAGATACTTCTAAATTCTTACACTTCCCACAACACCCGAACACAAGTCTGTCTGTACATGATGAAAGGATCATCTAAAATTAGTGCTCCATGCTGTGGACCTCCTGGAGCCAGATGTTTTGCAGCTTCGCCTTGAAAATATCATTTATTCTGCACACAACTGGCACCACTACAACACAGAAACAGCTCTCCTACAACAGTACCTCAAAGTACAGAGGCTCAGGACTCTGCTCTGCTCTGCCTGACTGGCTTGTAGTGAGAGGTTTTTCGTGTCGTTTCTGCAAACTCTGCCTCCTTTCTGAAGATGTGCTGTGGTCTCTGCATCTGAATCCAGACTGAAAGTAACAAACATGAGCAGCATTTTGCAATTTCCATTTTTCAAGATGCGTGTGCACACACAAAAAGCTCTCATGAAAGAGCTTTCTCATGTCTGTCAGTCACCAACTAGGTACAGTTTTTAAGGAATTGTATTTGCTAGGCTGTGCTTTGGTGTTTTGAATTTTTTTTGCGGAGGTTTTCTGGTGGTTTGCTTTTTTTTTTGCAAACCTGCACAAACATTCTACAGATAGTATCAGGTTATTCCTCCCCCTCAAGCCAAAACCAGTATCTCCATTTTCATCTCTAAATTTTTAACTTAAAAAAAAAAAAAGGTTCCTTTTGGCTCAACATGAAGAAACCCCTGAATTGCTGGTGACTGTTTAACAGAAATGAATCCTGAGGAACTGTCTGTAACCACGATCACTCAGAAGATCTTTCTCCCAACTACATAATTATTCTGCACACAGTTATTGCCTTTTCAACACGTTTTCTATGACAATGCACATGCACACAGTTCTCCAAGGACCAGACACATCAGTATAGTGGTATAAACATTCTTCTGTTCATTATGTGACAGGTTGGTGGAAACCCAAGTGCAAGACTGGTTGGCTGAAACCAATGCGTGACTTGAATTTCACATTTAAACTTATGTATTTTGCAAGAAAATTTCCCACAGACCTGGTAACAATTTAGTTTCAAAGGAAAATATTTTCTAGGACAATTCTGCCTTGAGGTACAGTGAATTTGGCTGGGGTAGCCTCATTAAAAACTCATTTAAAACAAAGCTTAAATGCCAGCTTTGTTTTTAAGTACCTAAAATAACTGCCAGATTTAGCATCTAAACTGTGACTGGATAAAAGCAAGTCTGGTTCTTCCTACTCTCCCAATGCCACAAACTAACCATAGTGGCTTCTAAAGCCTCTGATTTGACTATAGGTTATAAAAAGATTGAGAACTGCTACACTGTCAGGTAAGAGCATCCACAGGCTTCTTGGTATAATAAACCTGTAGACACAAAATGGGAAGACTCAAGAAAATTTAACAGTTTCCTCTAAAAACCTAAACAGGGCAAGCTATGTCTGCACGTACAGGCACATCTGTGATGAAGCTCCCACTTCAAGCTTGGCAGTTCTTGTCTGCAATACCTGAATTCCAGCAGAAACTATGTTCAAACAAAGGCAGATGTTTCAGCCTTCTCTGTCCCCCTCTGGACCAACTGCCCCAATAAAATCTATCAAAATTAGGAAGGCCATCTTCTCCTTACATACTGATTACAGAAATCCTGTCCCACTTGAAGGAAGTTTCACAGAATAAAATAATTTTAAATCATTAAGAAATAATAAAAATGCAAAAAATATGGTATGCTAATGTAAATATAAACAAAAGTTTCAAAGACAACAGGAGTGAGAACACAGGATTCTAATTCACTGTCACATCAGAATCTTTCCTTAGAAAGTTTGAGAATTTTTTTTTCTTCTGAGGTATGAATGGGTCAAAAACTGAACTAGCTTTTCTACACTCACACTGTCTTAATTTCACAAGTTAGTTTATATATGCAATGTTTTTCATTCACTCTTTTTATTTTATATTATTTGTATGTAAATTTTATAATTCCTTTCAAATTCTGTATTTTCATGTCTCAAAAAACGCCCCAAAAGACTTGAGTTCAGAACCATAGACAACATACCTGCGGATTACTTCTTTGCTCAGCTTGTCTTCCACCTCTGGAAAAGGTCTGAGTTTTTTCAATCCAAGGTTTTTTTTGAGTTGCCTGGGAATTTACATTAGTCCAACTTACACCAGCTGAAAGAGAAGTGCCATCTATGAAAAACTGGACTAGTACAACAGAATGTATCATAATGATACACAGGCCACCAGAGCCAGAACACAATTCTGATACAGAATTCTCTGAGAAAGTCTAATTCTCCTGTGACAACACTCACTTCTGTAGCTATTTTCAGACATGGGCAGAACTGCCTCCATGGAGCACTGAAACTGCCAACTACTGATCATCAGGAAGCGTCAGACAAAGGAAATCTCAGGTTCACATCCATACCAACCTCAGTTCAGTCACAAATAGCAGCTACTAGCATTACCTACTACTACCAGACTGATCAAAACACTTGCTCATGGTACAGTACCTCTGTAAAGCTCCTAAAAATTGTCAGTACTTCTCAAATAGGGAATGAGAACTCCTTGGCTCTATTACTACCCAGGTATGAACTGCAGCCCAACAGGGTAAGGAAGCTTGAGGATAAACTACAACAGAAGCACAGCTTTTTCTGAATGCTTCCAGTGGAATCTCAAGCTTTAATCTGTTAAAGCAGGCAGCTATTGATAGACCATTAGTGACAGCTGTATCACCATCAGTGATAGCTACACACTTGTTCATTGAACCAGGTGTCTTGTGGTTGGAAATCACAGTAAAAAGACATCTTCAGAAGTATCTGAGCAGTTAGAGCAGCAAGTTGAAGTAGATCAAGAGGTGGTTCCCAGCAAAATGTAAAGCCAAAATACAACTATGACCCAGTCAAATTTTAAACAGCTCACCAGTTAAAACAATGCTTACTTGCATTTATTGATGGTTCTACAACCTGAAAAAGAAAAAAATTATTTTAGTAACTTTTATTAGTCTGTCAGATACAAATATAGTGAAGTTGCTCAGTTATGTTTACATACATTCATCGCACAAGAATCTGTGTTTCTTGAAGCCATGGCTGCAGCCTGGTTATTGCCATGCTTAGGACTACAATAGCCACTGTCACTGTCAATGTCTGCTTCACTTGCTCCCTGTTCACTGGAGGACTCTGCAGCAGGGTGAGAAGTTCTTCTGCGCCTGCCTTTTGATTTCCAAAGCATTGTCGAGGCGCTCTCAGAAAGTGATTTATTAGCTATATCTGAAGGAAAGTCTTCAAGAAACAATAAAAATAAAATTACTTGTGCAGGAGTTGTTAAAAGACACGACAAACCTATACATCATAAAAACAAATTGAAAAGGCCAAAGTCTTTTAATAAAATTAAACCAGCATTGAATTTAAATCATGTCTAGGTCCAACTGATAATAATAACCAACTCCTTCAAGAAGAGTGATTCTGACCGTGGCAAAGTCTCTGCAGGAGTACCATATTATTACAACATTATAAGGTGACATATTGAGTAGGTATCTGCAACCATCAGCATCTTGTCTTCATTATCCTTTTGATCTGCAAAGACTTCTCTTAAAAGCCACGTTTAAACCAGGTCCACCCTCTTTTAGAAAAGATGGCAACTGACAAGTAGTTCTACTTATTTTGTACACCCAGAACTTAAGAAACAAATTACCTGTTTGCTGTGATGCATCAACCAACAAAACAATCTTTGATCTGTTCTCAGGACCTGATGAACTTGTCTCCTTCTGAGTGGCAACATTTTTCACTGGAGGACGTTTATTTTTTATGTGCATCTGTAACTGCTGTTGCTGTTTTAAAATATTAGCCACACAAAACAAAGTCATATGATTTGACTTCATAGTTGTAATCAAACAAAGCAATTAGAAGTTCTAGTGCCCTCTACAGAAGCCATATGTTTGAAGACAAGAGATTAAGGGAAATATTCATAAAAGTATTTAATTTATTAACCTCTTTGCATTATTTACTAGATGAACTGTTCATTATGATGTGAAAGTACCAAAAAAGGATAAAGAAAGAATGGGTATACATTCTCTGTTCTCTAATGAAGTAATTCTAAGCTCAGATTGCACTAGCAGAGAGGCAATGGGAGTCTCCCATGTCATACTTACACACTTCATAAACTCACAAAGTATTTTACCACAAAATAGCTCTGTAGACAGTTTTTCTGCTCTCTGAATAACACCTTTTCTGCCTACCTTTCCCTCTATTTTTCTTCCACTACTGACATACCTGCTCTGGCTCAAATGAGATACATATTTCCTGTGCAAAGACACTTTCTTTATACAGTTCTACTTATCCTATTAAAAGCAGACTTACTTTTTGTACGGCTGGTCCCCTGTTACTGCTCCTGCTCCGCTGACTGGACAATGGGAAGACCTGGCCCGAGGGGCTGGGACGCTCAGTGCATTCTGTAGTAACTGTACTGACAGCACTTGCTGTTTGAAAGGGTGTGGGATAGGGGGCAGGGAAGGGATGGTAGAAACCCATGACCTGAGCACATGGTGCTGGCATCAGCTGATAATAAGTATATTCTGTAGAAACAGGTGGCTGTGCAGATATTATAGGATAAGCAAGGTATGGTCCTGCAGGATTTGGGCTGGGTTGCTGCCATCTGATGTCACTGTTATACAGTGGAAACTGCCTGTAAAAAAACAAAAGGAAAGACAACTGCTCAGTAAGTTTTTCCCTCTCTGAAAGAAAACTCAGACCTTTACCACTTCTTTAAAAAATAAGTTCCTAAACTCAGCATATTTTAGTTACATGAAGAAAACTGGATACAGCTACACTCAGTACTGAGTCAGCTGCAGACTGTTTTGCCATGGCAGGACCCAAGTTGGACACCCAAAGCCTTGCTTCATTCAGCATCAGATGCGGGTGTGGACCTCCTGACTGCCCTGCAAGATGCAAAAGCACAGCATGTGACTTTGGGAGGGATTTGCATGAGACCTCTGTAGCCAGGAAAAAAGGGCAGCAAAGAATATAAATAGAGAAAAAAAAAAGCAGAGGGAAGAAAATAAGTAAAAGACTGGAGACAGGAATTTCATCCTCACCCATGAAGGGTCAGAAAATGAAATACTGTAAACCAAAAAAAGCTAATATACAGTCCACACTCACTGACTCCTCTCAAGCCTACCAAAAGTTTAAACTCACTTAAAAATAGATCAAGTTCCATGAAGACCAAAACCACTATTACCTGTTGGATTGATTTTCCTGTACAAATGGATAGCAAGTGATCAGGTAGCTGGGGATTGGAGTTGGTTCCATGCCATTAATTCCTCCACTGTCGTTAGGAAGCGCCATCGGGATCATTAGTGTTTCTGGACCCTTCTTCTGAGGAATAAATGGTTCTACTTCAGCTGACAGCTTGACATTCTTAAGAGAATAGAAACAATGCCTTCATTAAATACAGTCATAAATTGCTTGTGAAAATTTAGATTCATGACATTGTACACTCAGTACCACAACCAGCAGGCAAAGGGATGACAAGGCTACAGGAGGTGGAAAACAGTTGGCAAGTGCTTCTTGCATGCTCCCAATCAATGCAGGGTGTAATACAGATCACCAACATTTAGCATTTGTGTTAACCTTTACAAGTGCAATACAAACACTAATTAATTTAAAAGGGACTGAAGTTCAGATCTTGCAGAGGATATACCAGTCTGAGCACAGAAAGAAATCAAATTAGCGCTGTATGTGGAGCACAGTTGTGTAGGCTTTCAGAAGTGAAACCAACATATGGAAGATGTAGTAATGCCTGGCCTGCTCTACAAAGTTGACCGTGTTCTGAGGCAATTATAAAAAAAACTTTTCAGCACTAAACCATAGGTTTACTGCTAAATTAGATGGTGTATCACAGAAGAAACCCCCTACATTCCATCTGCATAATTTTAACACACTTTGAAGTTTTAAGATCATGATTAAAGTTTGCCACAAAGAAGGCTTTAAAGACTGCTTAGAAATAAGTTTTAAAAACTATGCTTTCAAAGAAGAGTTTCTCCCCCAATCCTGAAGGTATCCTCAGTTTAAGGTGGCTTTGCCCACGCTTTTGGTTTTGTGTAGCTGCATCTTATACCTAAACAACAAAAACTACTCCATCCAATAAGACAACTGCAGATCCAAAGCACCCTTAAATTCTATATTCCACTATAAAAGTTACATTCAGGTGAAAATAATTTTTTTTTAAACAAAGATTTCAGCTTAATTCTATTTGTCTGACTTTACTACCTCATGGACTACCAAATCCAAAGAAGATTTTCTAAAGCAGATAAGGACTCCAGACAATTTTCCTTCTATCTAACTAAGGAAGAATTCCAAAAGTAACATGTAACCTGAATGAGTACGTGCTCTTATTTTACAAAAAGGAGAGCCTGAAGGTTCAATGTGATGAGAACATTCTTGCTACTACCCGAGAACATCCACATGAGCAGAAACAGTTAAATGGGAGCTCTGAAAATATCATGGCAAGTATTCCCACACCTACCACATACTTCTCAGTCCATATCCTTGTTCAGTGTCACATCCACAATCCAGAGACAGCCCTACATCCAATATCAGAATCTCTAAGTCCCCAAAACTCATTCTTCTGAAATAAGATCCCATATGGGTGGAATAGGTGGGAGGGGCAAGTCCAAAAAGGTTTTGAAAACACAGTTGTCCCAGTGAGTAAGAAAAGCTACTTTTACTTGATGAGTAAGTACTTTAATGGATCAGACTGAACTAGAAAAAGTGAGGTCAAGACCCGCTCATGCAAAGTACTGGATTTTTGTTTAGTTAGTCTGACACACTTACATACAAGAAATTTAATTACTGAGCAAGAGGTAGAATCATCATCAAGTAAATTACCAAACCCATGAGTTACACTGTAATTCAACAAATGAGTTGAAAATCAGCTGGTATTTAAGTACTTTGCTGTCATCTCCTACAAAGGGGAGAGGAAAAAACATTGTTGAGACAGTAAAAGCTCCCTAATTTTCATATAAGTATTATATGTACTATTAAATCATCATAACCACCAGTGACTGATGCATTCTATTTTTATATTAGGAAATAATTTTCAAGACATATTACTTATGATAGTAATATTAGAATTCCCTGATAATTTCAAATGCTAATTCAAAAATTTTGCTCAATTCATTCTTTTTAACTCCAAATATGACGTTCAAACTAAGTAATTATGACACAGTCATTCTATAACAGCTTTTTAGATGACCTGTACAAGTGAAATCAAACTTTTCCTGCAAAAGGTGCTATTACAGACATTGTCTGCCTCTTATTATCTTTACCCTTCCATCACCAAATTTGCTAATTCATACTTCTTTCTTGAGATTTTATGCAGTCTTAGCTCAATTTTCACCATTAGCCATTTCCTGTAAACAGCAGTTCACCAAATAATTTCTATTTAAACATCACTCACTCCTTCCAAATACTGTGCACCTCACTAAGATGAGCTTCATAAACACAGGAGAAAACTTTCTAAATGAAATATTGTTTAGGATAGGAGACCACTGTCTGCAGGATGTCCTCAAGTATTGAGATCAAAGTCACATCCTTAACAACTTGGATGGCAGGACATTTGCAAGCCACAGTGACCAAGACCAAAGCTTGTTTATAACCTGAACTGAGAATTGAAAAAAAATTCCACAAAATGGGGGGAAACCCACAACACTTATCAAGTGTAGAGTCCATGACTACTTTTAACCATTTCTTGAGAAGGTTACGTGTCTTTGGACTTTCTGAAGTGTGCTGGGAAAGCAGAAACATCCCTTCCAACAAAATGAGTCTTTACTTTGATAAGCTTATTTAGTAACAACAGTCATCTAAAGATAAAATTGTAGTTAACAGATGTGAAGTTCCAGCAGCAATCAAGAGAAAACCAAACATCTAAAATAAATAAATAAATAAATAAATAAATAAATAAATAAATAAATAAAAAATAAAAAATAAATAAATAAATAAATAAATAAATAAATAAATAAAATAAAAGTGGAATTAAGAGTGCCAGGAGAAAACAATGTCTTTGAAAGTGACGAGAAATACGGTTCTTGTCAGAAAGGTATTTATTAATGACTGTTCTGAAAGTGCTTATGGCTATAAAATGGAGATACATATGGAAAATAATGCATGGAAGGATGCCCCATCCCTGGAAGTGTTCAAGACCAGGCTGGATAAGGCTTTGAGCAACCTGGTGTAGTGGAAGGTGTCCCTGCCCATGGCAGGGGTTTGGAACTAGATGATCTTTAAGGTCCCTCCCAGCCCAAACCATTCTAGGATTCTATAAGCACAAATACAGAAGCATCACTACCTGCTGCACAACAAGGTCTGCATTAGAGAAGAAAAAAATCACCTTAATACATTTCTTTATCATTAGGTAGTAGGCAAACATTCCTTTCTTCTACAGTAACTCTTTTCCAACTCCTGGAGTTCCACTGAGAGGAAAAGCTGTGGGGGCAGCTGCAGCAGCAGCACCGAATTTGTGCACCACGAACCAAACCGCGGCTCCATCCAGAGCTTCCTCCCTGGCCTCGGGCACATCCCGCAGCTGCCGCGTGACCCGCCCACCCCTCCGCAAACCTCCCCGGCACCCTCCTCAACACAGCACGAGGGGAAAGGCTTTCTATTAAAACAAACAAACAAAAAAAAAGGGCTTATCTACAGTGATCGCAGAATAAGTAGCAGAAATATCAGTGCTGAAACCCCTCCCCGAAATCGAAGATCTTTTTTCCGTGCTATTTCAGGCAAAAATATTTGCTTGAGAACAGACTCAGTTCTGGGCTGGCCTACAAAACGAGATGGCATAAACATCAAAGGAACACACCAAGGCCATCTCGTCCACAGAATATTCAAGAGCAGAACTAGGATGAGTGCTTTATAAACACTGAAAACTTCCCAACTATTCCTAATCTGCTGGTCACTATCTGCCTGCAACATGTCAAGTGAATTGTAGCCAAGATACTAAAAATAAACTCTAGTACTGGCTCAGAAAATAGTTTCAACATTCTATTTGTAATTCAGGTTGGGACAAAACTCCCTGTTTTAAAGATCCTTCCTGTCTGGTTGTCTGCTCTTTCCCTATATTATTTTGGGAGATTGATATGGAAATGCTAAAATCGTTCTTTATTGACAGGTCTCTTGCAAAATGGTCTCATGACTGATTTTTGTGATATTGCACTCCATCATCACTCATTATTAGAATTGAGAGAACTGTCTTTCACATCAAGTATTAAAAAAAACAAGGTATAACTGATCAAAGCAGGAGCTTTGAGCAGGAGATGAATCCCATCTGCAAGGCCGCCAAGAATTTCTTGACAATTTCTGAGGATAATCCCTACCTTACTTTTACATCCAAGGTGGACTGGATAAAATTTGATTTATTTAAATCTTTCCAGTGAAAACAGTGATTGTCAGGGGTTTTTTTATTTGTTTTCCAAATTTATTACAAAACCCCACAACACAAAACACTCTTATCATGTAATTTGACAAGTTTAGGAAAATAATTTAAATTATTCTGCTTGATTTTGTTAGGTTCAAACAACTCATGCCCAAACTAGAAAGACAACTTTAATGCTTCCTTTCCTCTTGCCCAGTCTTTCATAGAGGCAATGATTACTACTGCTATGACAGAGCAATTGGGTGATGTATTTAATTACCCTTTTCTATACACAGCTCATAACAAGTTTAGCTTACCAATAATGATAAAGATACAGCATATCCTGTAATCATAAACGCATATGGGGTGCATTTGAAAGTTAATTTCTTTTTTCACTTACAGAACTTGGAGAGTGTCTGTTATTTAAAGGAATGAAAACTGCATTTCACAATGTTTTATGTGCATCATACCTTAGACACCGGTTTTTCGTGCAATTTAGTCTGCACCTACAGGTTTGCTTGGCTCATGGAGGTTGGTTTTTTCTAATCCTTTCAAGAAACTTGTTTCAGCAAAGAAAAGAATTTAGGGTAAACCTCTGTTTTAGATTTTGCATTTTCTTCTGTAGCAACTGAAACAGCAACAAGTGTATTACCAACTAAACCAATTAACTTCACCGTATTACTTCCTTTTAATATTCTACCAGTCTTTCAAAAATACTCCAACAGTAATGTTTTACATAGGATGTGTCTTCAGAGGAGAGTAGTAAACTTAATGAAACTTAAAGCAAAAAGGGGAAACAAATGTACTAAGTCAGCTCAGCCTGCTAACCAACCCAAAACAAACAGAATTAACTCTGCAGGGTGATTGTCCAGACATTTCAGCACATTTCACAGATGGCCAGTGGTTTCAGTGGAAAAGTGAGGGAAACAAAAGAGCAACGCTAAGTAATTTGCCCAAAGTTATCTAAGCAGATTTTTTTAGGACTATGGATTTCTCAGTTGGGAGGAAGGGTTGGTAAAGACAGACAGCAAAGTAACTCCTCTATTTGATAAGATGCATTTTAGCCCTCCTGGCACCCACTGAGTTGTGAGAACAACAGAAATAACATTCCCTTCACAGTGCAAGAAGAAAAAGTGAAAAAACAAACAAACAAAGAAACAAACAAACAAAAATCAAAGAAATCCATTTAGTAGTAAGTAAAAGTGCTGCTAATTTGTCATTTCACTGGACAAGCAAGAGATATCTCCTACTGAAACTTCCTATGTCTTTTAATAGGTTGTCTCTGTGCTCCTTTGGGGAGATACAGAAACAATAATGCCAAATACACAGCGTGTTGGTGGTGGCTTTGACTTTTAAATACCACGCTGACAGGCCTAAGACTGCAACCAGTGACAAATGACGCAAACTCCAGAATAAGAGACGAGATGCTTTTTTGTTTCAGAAGGAAACAAAGTGCATATAAATATATATGAACACAACTCCTCAAAGATTTCACCCACACAGGACAAATGGAGTGACAAGTGACACAAACAGCACCAGTTGGACTGACTGATCAGGCCACTGATTTGTAACCACACAGACAAGAAAGATTTGTCACACACTAAAGGATTTGGGGGAAGGCTCCTCACTTTCCCTAATCCTTACAATAGAGCACCTGTGATACAAGATAAACTGTAATTGCTCCCACAGTACTGAGATTTATTTCAGCCTGTACCCTCTAAAAAAATTAGCACTTTGCCACTGGCATCAGTAAATGCAAGGTCAGACCTTAATATAAAGTAACATGCAATTTTGATCAGGCACTCTAAAAGCAAACACTGAAAATACCGCAAGACCAAACTTGATTTTATTTTGGAGTGCAACTTTTTCATGTTTATTCAACCTTTCATATCACAAAGCTAAACAAAACCTTATTGAAATTGACCTTTGATAAGCAACCCAATTCTAAATACAAATTTAAGTCATGCTGAAACATCAGATTTTCAATCAGCTGCCTATTAATGGAAACACACCCCTTCAAAAGAAACCAAGATTTAGACAGAAGTCTCTTTTGTAGATATCCCTAGTTTCAATTTACAAAACGTTTTGCAGTAGCTCATTACATATTTCAGTCCAACAATTACAAGTCTTTCAAGACAGCATATATACTGAAGAGCTCCTTTGTTTCCTATATAAAAGCTACTGTAGTCCTCAACAGCTGCAAAGACAGAGGATGACACAAGCAGGAACAGACTGGTAAACTTTGTCCTGTAGTTATAGCACTGTACGTTTAATCTTAGAAAAGTTGTTGTTCATTGTAGCTTAATGACATTCAGCATTTTCCATTAAATAGAATCTCTGTCATCTTGCTGTCTTGGAGAACACTTAGATATCAATCTTACCATTTACAGGGTGAGAAAAGAGACACAGATGCCACATCTCAGAGGGCTATAATAAAATCAGCTGGTTCACTGTCTCAAAGTCTGGAAACAAGAAGTCTCATCACAAACATAAAATAAAAACACGCTCAACCTTTTTTTTTCTCCAGGAAAACAATCCTGCTTTCGAATTTTGGATTTCATAATTTAAAAGCCATGTTAGTAGTAAGGCAAGTCACAGTTCATCTATTTTAAGATAAACTTTACAAATATGGAAGTCATTGTTTCTATAATTAGTTGCTTCTAAGTGGCAGATACTCTGGGAATGGTAAATATGCAGTTGGACTGGAACCGCCAGCAGCAGGCCATTTAACAAAGCACAAAATTTCATCCTCCCTATTTACATTTAACATAGTCATTTCAACACACCACTTAAAGTAAATACACTATGAAGTGAGTCTTTCCCTTTTCCCTCAGCTCATAATAAGGGAATCATGCATGATTCCCTTCCCTTTTACAGAAAAAGTACCATGATCAGAACATAACAAAGTTAAATATTTAACTGTTTTATCTATATATAGAAAACAAACAAGTGGTACAACACGACAAGTTGGCATGTTTAAACTCAAAACCAGAATATTCTAGGAAAAAAAAGGGAGAAAAATAAAACTTAGTATTTACAGTTACAAAAGCTTGTCCAAAGATAAAAAAAAAAAGCTACCAACACGATCTTCTTCTCTTACTTTACAGCATTGAACAGTACAACCTTCTAAACCTATTCACGTGAAATGGTAATATTTGAATGCTTTGTAGACAATGTTCTACAAGGATTAATCCAAACTATTTATGTAAATCAGTTTTCTGATCTCCACGAACTAGTCAATGACAAATACATTTGTGACCAAAAAGAAGATTTTCATGGAATCATATCAATAACATTTAAATTCACCAGAGAACACTCTAAAATAAGACCATACAAAACTCCCACAAAACCCAAACTTTCAAAGTTCAAGAGAAAGCAGCAGGCAAAATGTACAGAACAGGAAAACTGACGTTTTCCAGCTTGCCTCAGCTGAAAACTCTGCCATGGGTAAGAAACACAAAAGGAAAGTGGACAGGATAAAGAGCACAAAACATTGATCCAGATCTACTTCTATGGCAACCATATTATCAAGCCACCTGTTGAACAGTCAGGAATAGCAGGGACAAGCAGAACAGGCTGTCTGTCTTTAAGCAATACTAAAACAAAAACACAGGTCACGGATTTCTCAACTTCACCTGATTTCTCAACTGTACTAAAGGAACCAAACGTCTTAATCACAGGGCAAGACAAAAGTGTAACACTGAGAAAAATCAAAGCACAGCAGTACCTTTGAGAGAAGTTGTTTCTCTTTAGTTTTCTACCATATTCTGCTTAAGCAGAAAGAGGCTTGTAGGTCATATGCCAAATTTTTTCTCTAGTAGGAAAATAACCTCCACTTAACTGCTGAAACCCATATGCTTTTTAATGGGAACAGTTTCATTCTGGTGTAGACAGAAGTAAACTTCCACACCCACTACAAAAATCACAACAATTCCTATCATAAAACAAATAGTTTTTAAACAGCTTTCTTCTGTTTTCGTCTATGTCAGCTGCCAAAATATCACTGAGCATATTATAACAAATGAAGTCATACCAGAATTTAGGCAACGGAAATCTGAAGGGCACTCAACAAGTGATTTTTTTTTTTGTCATTTAGGTGTCCAAATAATCTTGTTACGTGAAATTTCATACTGATTTACTAAGCCAACACCACAAAACTGTTTCCCCATCAAAATACCATTGAAATCCCACGCTACCACACTACATCAGTCCTAGCAGCTTATACTCTGATTCCACAGGAGTTATTCCTATCAGCATGAACAGTTACCACACTGTGCCTGAGAGAGCATTCTGAGGGAAAGGGGAGGAGAGAATAACTCCTGCTAACACACATCTGCATGCTTTAATATTCATTTATCAGATCTCATGCAATACAGGTGGAGAAAGAAGCCCAAATAAAGGAAAAAATGAAACAGCTCCCAAAACTGATGCAACCTTACCAAACACTTACACTGGTAAAGGAGATTACATTCAATTCTTACAGCACAAAGGGTTCAAACCCAAAGCATTTATGGATCTCCTAATCAAGATGGTGCTGTATAATGAGAAGACAAAAGCAACAAGATAGTTGAATCATATTAGAAACTCATTAGGTATTAATTATTTGTCTGCCTAGAAGCCTTACTCGTGGCTAAGGAACCAACAGGACCAGATATGCTGCAAACAGAGTAAACAAGAAGATGGTTCCTGCTTCAAAGAACTTCACTGCACCTCCAACTCAAAAACCTGCACTTAGTTAAGACAGTCACAGTCAACACTCTACACTGTAAATAACACAACTCTCAGTTTTCATAAACTATTTTGAACAAATTCAAAGAGAATGGTTTGATAAAGGCACGTGTGTGAACCTCCAGTAGTGAAGAGCTCAAGCAACAAAGAATAAATATTTCACAAGTGTACTACAGCAGTAATTCCAGATGAAACAAAGGGGTAAAAAAAAATACAAACCACACCAAAATACAACACTTTAAAGCAGAAAATACTACAGATTGGACTAATGTAAATGTCACAGAATAAGATCAGTTTTTCTATATGAAGGCAAATAAAAAGCATAAAAAAATTGAATTTAAAATCATTACAACACCAGAAAGCCCAGTAAGAAAGCCACAGTGGGAGCCATCCTGTTATAAGACCTACTGCTCACTAACTTCCTTAGACATATGTACAAAATGAACAGCAGTGTATCTTTACAGAGTACATTATTGGTTATTATCTACTTTGCTACAGGAGCCTGTGTTATTTTATTCCTTAACCCTACTATTAGAACCCCTGGAGATGCCAAAGCTGAAAACTAGGAAACAAAGAGCTGTAATTCATGAATTTTCAACACATTCTGCAGAAACAGAAGCTTAAAAAAAACATCAGGCTGTTAGGGATGACATCATTCATTTCAGATACATCTTTCAGAACTACCTCCTGACCATGAACTGTGTTATTGCACATATGTAACAAGCCATACAAACTCTTAAGGCCCAGCTTAGATTTCTTCATACTCCATATGGTCTTAAGAATAATTCAAACTGATTACCTCGGCAAAGCCAAGTTTAATACTTAAGAAAAAAAAAATAGGGACCTGTAGAATTAGTGAGCTACACCCACCTCTCTCCCACTCAGCTCCCAGACCATCAGCTGTGCCCTAGCACTGAAAACTTCAGCCCGAACCTGACATTTACAGCATTTCAGCAAGAGTGACACCTCACTTGCGTTGCAAAGTTCCCAAGAAACCTGTTTCTTCCTCAAGAAACCAAGTCTCTCCTAATGACCAGGCAGGTTTAGACTAAACGCCGCTAACTGCAGTTTGCTTGAAACAAAGCCCGAAAGGCCAGGAGGGAGAAGATCAAAACGGAGCTCTGAATTCCCTTCGCATTCCCAGGGGAGCAGCTCCCGGTTTCGCAGGTCCCCGGGACAACCGGGCCGGGCGCGGCCTGAGCCTCCCGCCCGGGCAGGGGTCGGACACACGCCGGGCTCCCTCTCCCAGCCGGGGGAACGCGCTGCCCGCCCCTCCGGAGGGCCGCTCCCGGGCGGGGCGGGTCCCGGGGCCCCTCACGGCCGCTCCCGGGGCCCCCGCCCCGCAGGCCGCGCCCCGCCCTGCCGTCCCTGCCCGCCGCTCGGCCCCCGCCGCCGGCCCGGCCGGGGCTGACACGGCCCGACACAGCCCGGGCCCGCTCCGCTCGCCGCCCTCCCCGCCGCCCCTCCCGCGGCAGCGGCTCGCGGTGCCCTCGCACCTTGTCCGCTTTGTCCATGGCTCCCACGGCGCCGAGCGGCGGCTCTACTGCGGGCAGCGGAGGGCCCGGGCCGCCTCCCCCATGGCGCTGCAGCCCCGCCGCGTCCGCACACGCCCGGAGCGGCGCCGGCCCCGTTCGCGGTTATCACGGGAACCGGGACCGGCTACGCCACGGCCGGGGCGGGGCGGGCGGCGGGGAGGGCCCAGCTGGGACGGAAGCCGGGCGGGCCCAGTCTGGGAACGCCCTCGCTGCCCCCCGGGGCGGGCGCTCCCCGCCCGCGTTCGGACCGCACGAAAACAAGCGAGGCCGTGTCTCGAACGCGGCGGAAACCCGCGGGAAGGAGCGGGGGGAGCGCCTTGTGCCCCCGCCCGGGGCCGCCCCCCCCGCGGAGCGTGAGGGCGGCAGGTGCGCGGCGGGCCCGGCTGCTCGGGGGCGGCGCCGGGGGAGTCTCGGGCGGCGGTGTCCTTGAAATTAACTGGAACATCGAAGGAAAAAAAAAAAATCAGAGATTTATTTAGAGGCAGGAATCTAAAAATGTCGCAGCGGCGTCTGGAGCCGGGCTGTGAAGGGACCGTGTGTGCGGGACCGGGGCGCTGCCGGCGAAAGAGGGGCATTGTAAGACGTGGGGTTTGGCACAGCTTGTGTGACGTCCCTTTATTTTGCTGCCCTGGTTTTAGTGTGGTTAATTATGAGTAACACCAGTGAAATCCATCAGACCCATGTTCACCTAGAGACACTGGAGAACAGGAAGCCGGTGCTGCGCAACAGCACATGATCCCGTACGTGCGATCTGCATGGGATGGTCCTGCATTTCATTAAGCGTTAATATGTCTGCTGCCTTGGGTTTAATGGAAAAGGAGCATGATTTATTTACAACTTGGTTGATTCATGGCAAGGGAAAAAAAAAAGAACTAGACTAAGTATCTCTGTGAAAGACATACACAAAGGATATCCTAGAGCAGACTCTTGAGCACTTCCAGGTGAAATACATTATAAATGTATTATGTATTAATACAAGAATAAGGTTTCTGCTTCGTGAAGGTTCTTGTGAGGAATAAATGGCTTGCCTTTTAAAGAAAAAAGCAAGCAAGCCTGGATCTGATTTTGACAGAGCTAAGAACTACCAAAAATGTCGCTACGGAGCTATCTTGCTAGAGCTTCCTAGATTGAACCTTTATAATTATTTAACCTTTCCAGATTTATGTTCATTACACTATGTAACAATTTGTTCTACTTTATAAAAAATTTATTTCTTGGGTAAATCCACATAATGCCTTTGTGTTTTCTTAAGAGTTGCTCTTCACCATTAAAACCTCGCCTGTAACATGGGATTATGAAGATGGCTGTTGCATTGCAGAGCAAGATCTCATCTTGCAAACAGATGACACGAACAGAGAACTTGCACAGACCATGCCTGCCTTCTGTGCTACTCCATCCACATCAGCAGGATCCCTATGTAGGTGTAACTTTTGCTTACATGTCTGCAATATTACTTACATTCAGTGACATGTTTTCATGAGGTTGTAGTACACAGAATCATAGGATTATATGGGAAAGGGAGTGGGGTGAAATTGTAATCCCAATGAAATTTAACTACAGGGTTTCTATTAACTTCAGTGAGGACAGTTTTACTACAAATGAAGAGAACAGGAGGGCTGCTGCAGCACCCTAATTGATACAGAAACCTCAGTTTAACTGAGAAGCTGCAGCAGTTTACACTTTATATGCACTTCTGTATCCCAGCACTTTCCTTGATGAGATTGTATGGTCAGCAGAACTCCCACAAGTGTTCATGACTCTAAGAAGCCATTTCAAGGTGGTAACAAAGATTAATTTGAGGTTATGTTCCCAGGGGCTTTTACACAATGAGATTTATTTCAACACAAGAAGTCACGAAAGTAAAACTGTGGATTAGGCTGGTTGTACAAAGAGCTTTCAGCTGATGCAATGGAACAGCATTTCATCAGTCATTGATGAACTTAAATATGAGATGGAAATCTACAGATAATAATTATGAAACATATGCCACCTAAACTTAATCTCACTTAAACAACAAATCTCTACTGAGCAAAATATATTTTATTCCCAGTTGTTAAATGTGTTTCACTTATTTGTGCAAAATTAGGTTGATTTATTTCAAACCTAGTCACTTTTCATCTCCCAAGTAATGTGGGAGAACTTGCCTGACTGGACAGAAAACAGTGAAAAAAATCCCACTGAAACAAGTAGAACAATCATTTTCTTGTATTAGCACACCAGTGTTTTAGTGTGGAATGCAGCTTAATTTGTTCAAATTGGTGCTGACCACAGAATATACATTATGACATTTGCTTAAGATAGTAGCTGTGTTTTTAAGAAATAATGGCTCATTATGGCAAGGCTGTCCATTATGAAATTCTTCTTTTGTTCCCAACGTACATACCAACAGAAAGGTCACACTTGAAAGGGCTGTTATGCACAAACAACAAGGATGTCTAAGATCTAAATTGGGCAGTGATTAAAAAGATATCAGAGCTACATAAATATGTGCAATATAAATACTACAGAAAGTCATGTTGGGTCACCCGAGTGGCCATTTGGGTGAAAAAAAATCTCAAGTCTCCCGTAAAATTTAACTGTGTTATCACCAAAAAGAAAAACATACCAAAGCCCTCAGAACCAGTTATGTGAGATCCTCTATCCACAGCTATCACAAATATGCCAGGGTATCTGGTTACATCATCACCATCTTGATCGAGTGTTGTGTAAGAGAACCCAACCGTGTTACAGTCCTTAAGGAAGATATAAAAATTCTAAAAACCCTGCTGAATTTAAACATGCTGGTAACTGCAGTAGCTGATTTTGAATACTCAAGCCTAAGGGTCCAGTTCTCAAATCTGGCAGTTTGTAAACAATCATTGCTACTTTTTTATTGCAACATGGAGTAAGTAAGTAAAGAGTTTGTAAGCAAAAATGATGGTCAAACCTAGCAAGTGCTGATTGCTTACAGAAAAAATTTGTAAATTTTTGGGGGTTTATTGCTGCATCTGCTGGGTAGTGGAAATACCCTTCCCGAACACAATGGAGGACACAGGTCAAAGGAAGAAGAAAATGTAGGTCGACACAAAAATAAAAAATGGAGTCTAAACCAAAATACCTCAGCAACATGGAAAGGCACTTGGTAGTGACTGTATTCAGAATTCAAATCACAGGATAACAAGCAAATTTAACAGCACATGTGCAGCCACTCACGCTCTCTACTTCCATAGGGTCTATTTACATTCAGTGGGTATAAAGTCCCACAAAACACGTAAGGATGTGATTATGCACATCCCACTGAAATCGAGGCAGCTCCTTACATTGGAAGCTGAACATATGTACAGCCTTAACTGCACTGGCATGGAAACATGAAATAAGGGTTGCTCAGTAACACCCCCCTCCACCCCCTAGGTCTGAGCAGGCCGAGACTGAGCTCCAAGGCAGCAGCACCACCTGACCATGGACTGCAGCGGGTTTGGAGGCTGCCATGGTGAGCAAGGGGAAGAGGCAGCAGGAATAAAGCAAACTCCAAAATGACAGTTTTACTGGCCTGGGACTAAAATCTTCAGCATAATTAGAGAAAAGACAAGTACAGAAAGCAAAGTATATCTTGGCAAATAAACACTTGTATCTGCTGGTACAACATGTGGTGTTCTGCACAGGCAGCTGGGGACAGACAACAGGGAACATCACTGGAACCAAAGTGGGAAGGTGAGCCGGGAACTAGTGCATGAATCTGAGAATCACGATTCTGATGGCAACGTGCAATTACTACCTGGCAGCAGCCAGAGTGAGCCCAGCTCTCCCACCGAGAGCAGAGAGGCAGCAGAGCCAACTGAGACAGATCCCACCACGCAGCTCTCTGTACCACAGCCAGGAAGGGATTAGCCTTTACTCTTGCTGTAATGCCTCCAGTTATTACAGCTACGATTTGGTACTACATATGCAATTATTATAACACAGATACACTTTGCAATCTACCTTCCCACAGATTTAGAGGCTTTTAAGACAGTGATAATCCTTTCTGTCAATACCTTAATTAACACTTCACTAGTTGATTAGCTTGTAATGTATTTTACCTAGTTCTCTAACCTAGTTCTAAAATATATTTTTAGCACTTTCAAAATAATAAAGTAACAGCTAAACTTTCAAAGTCAATATTAACATCTCTATATGGAAATTTAGTTCAAGTAATTGCTGTATTTTTGAGAAAGCAAGGGGTACTGTCCAGAGTGATGTCATTTTACTCTTACTCCATAAATACACAGTTCCTGCTCAAGTAAATTAATTTACTACCTCTCAAAAAAAATACAATCTTCAAATACAGACATAATGTTTTACAGCTGACAACTTCTGAGTAATTACAAAAATCAGTGTTTATTTACAGACTACAATTCAAATACCTTCATTATATTATTCTACCAGGTGCATTTCAGCTGCCTTGCCATTTTTCCATTTTTTTGTTTAGCTGGGTTTTTCTTTTTGTTCTTATTGTTCAATACATTTTTAGTCCTATTTAAAAGCAAAATGAAATCCTCACTACATCAAGGTTTCAGATCCAATCCATTAGAGTAGGACTTTGAGATGCAAAAAGAATACATTCCTCCCAAGTATGCTTGATAAATAAAATAAAAAAAATAAATCTGAAATGCAGACATAGCACCCACATCCTCCCAGATTTCATTTTCACGTTGTTCAGTTTTAATGCATAAGCTGCCAGCAACTCAGAAGAAGGGTTTATATATACACAGTTTAATCACTGTTGTAATCTCAGAAAAGATTACAACAGCCGTTAAAATGTTCCTCTGCAAACAGTGGTACTGGTACTAAGATGCCAGTTTGTCTTGTACCAACAGCAACAAAAAGTATATAAAAAGACCCCAGAAGCTGTGAAAAGAGTGGCTCTGACAATCAATGGCAACTGCAGAAATTTAATGATTGGAACTCAGACTGGAGAACACAGTGTGGCTGCTTTACCACGTCTGGAACAACCTGCAGTGCAAGAGTGTTTCCTGAAAAAAATTTCATTCACCCTCTTCCTTCAACTGCTTGTTCACCTTTCCTGAGGAGGCAGAAATGACACCAGAGCCAGATCTACCAGGGACCAGGTGGGCTACAGCAACTACTGGCGATTTCCGCTGCCGTCGTATGACAACAGAGCTCCTCTGTATTTCCCCACAGAAAATTCTCATCTTCCAGGTTAAGAATTATGAGAACTCAGAAAAGGAGTAGAATCCCTTAGGGATTATATAAATCTTCATTACGTGCCTAGAGCACAGCTGCTAAGGCACTGTACACATGAGTAAGAACTAAAACATGCCAAAACACGCAACAATTTATCAGAGGTAGACTGACGCTTTTTCGGTCTAAAAAACATCGCTAGCCCTCACCGCTCAAACTGAGGGTCCTTCACAAGTTGGACAATTAGAGCTTCAGAACAAAAAGATAAAACAAGGGAACTAGATGGAAGGACAAGATTTACTGCAGTATTCCCGTTTCCTTCTTGATAAAAATCCAAACATGCCTCCCTAACAGACATGGCTGGGATGGGGAAGGTTACAGCAGGTACAAGAGACAAAGTCAAGAAGACTTTTTTATTTTCAGTGATTGTAAGTTTATACACAGTTCTCCTTTTTCCTCTCCTTTAGAACAGAGTTGTTCCTTCCCACAGCAAGGGTGGTGGGAAATGGCAGGGAAAGGAAACATATTCAAATAGCTGTCACTGTCCCTGTCTCCATGGGAAGGAGAACCTTGAAAGAGCTGAGACAGTCCCTTATCCCCCAGAGAGGAAGAACCTTGCAACATTCCCTATCCAAATTAAAGTCTCTGGATCTGTAGCTAAGGGTCCCAATTACTGTGCAGTATTGTTAAGTTCAACTTCGCATCACCAGGTATTATTGGAATGTTCAAAGTAAAAACTATATTACACATCACAGCATTGTAAGGAAACAACACACAATGTGCTTTTTAGTCAATGTTATCTACAGATTTTACAAAGGAAAAAAAAAACTTTGCTTAAAAACTAAGTTCAATTTATATTCTTATTTTACCACTGTTTTAAGTGAGTGGATAAATTAAAAATACCTATGGGTAAAAAAAAAAAGCATCAGTGAAGAAATGCTCACCCAAGATTCAGCATCATGCTACTCATGGTACACATTAAGCTTTATTGTGTAAACTCCAGGAAAAAAAATTCACTTGCTTTGACAACTGCAGAGCAAAATAATTTTCTAAGGGCCATAACTATTCTTCAGATAAAAATAAATTTTATCCTATTTAGTTACACCCTGTTACCAATTTAAATCCTGCTCAAGAACATTGAGTGTACCACGGTGCCTTGCATGTATGTGATGGACATGTGTAATTTATTAGGCTTTTTCACTATTTTTGGGGTGGTGTTAATTGCTCTATGCACTTATTTTTCCTTCTACTATTACAATGTCTGTGTGTGGCACTGCTTTGTGTACCATCACACGCTGCTCTCAGTTACAGAAGTGACCCTTTAAAATTCCTTCTACGTTTGAGACCTGCAGGAGAATTTTTCTGTCAGCTCCAGACAATCTGCTACAGGAATAAAAGGTGCTGTGATCACCACTGCAGCTATATTTTAAATGGATCTGATGATCCCAAAATCTTAGGACACAAAAGGCATGTGCCTACCATGTGGCAGGAGTTCAGGACTTGAATAGCAGCTCTGAAGGGACTACGACACATTCAAACATTTGAGAAGAGATTCCATTATGACCAATGTCATGGTACTTGGGCCCCACTCCAAACCCACAGTGTCATTTTATATACACTGAATCCAGGCAAAAAGACCACAGATCAGGCCAAAGAGGGTCTGCACTTCTATTCCCAGGGTATTGCTTGGCAAACTTGCATTCTTAAAATAGCAAAATAAAACCCGAGCATATCCCTGAGAGATGCCAAATACCCACCAACATAACCAGACAGGGCTGATAAAGGTTTGGCATCTTGCAAGCTGAAAGTCAGTTAGCAAGACTGCTAAATGTCAGCTCTTTAGTATTTATGTTTCACTGTTTCAAGGGGGGAAAAAAAGAAAAATCAACAGCACATTTATCAGGGCATTCAGACTTAAAATCTCCATACTGTCCTTCACAAATGAGGTGAGGATCAAGTAATACCTATTTTTGAAGTAGTATCTATTTTCTTTTAAAAATAACACAAGAAAAATTCAAGTATAATGAAAGCACATCAAGAAACAACTGTACAATTTCTGAACTGCACTGTTTATTTTGCTGCTTGAAACCTAAGTGACAGTATGCCACTATAATTATGGGGTTTCTTCTAAACCTTTACTACACTGCAGGTACAGAAATATACGGACACATTTTTGGAGAATTGACATTTTGCAAAATGCAGCAAACATTTCAATTTATACATGAGAAAAGGAAGTGTTCAAAAGGGTATGCATTTCAAGTTATTGCAGGTTATTTCTGTGAGAGAATTTCTGCAGGTAAAACATGTTTAAATTTAACCAACAGTAATGTGTCAGTGTATTTAAAATCATGACAAAAATCTTCTCTCTGGTCATCAATTGCCCCTTGACAAATTACTAGGATGTTGTATGTTTAGGGCAAGATGTCAATACAGCATAAATCCCGTGGCATTTTGGTTTTCTTCTGGAGATTAAAGCTGTTTTTTTCTTGGGATAAATGCAGCAGCAAAACACAAACCAGCTGATCAAAAAAGCACTTCTGCCATAACTCCAATAATTTCAGGGCACACCAACCGACAGTAGTTTTGCCATTCCCAGTTCTTTTAAGGTTTACATCACTGCACTGTTGCCTTAAGTAGTTTGTAGAAGCTTGTTTTCTGTTAGGCCAGCTTGCTGACTACAGCCTGGTTGAGAGAATTTAGTTGGTTGGTCCATTTATCTAACGCAGTATACCGGGCACCGCCTCTCTTCTGGTGATCCAGTTCGAGGAGCTGGTTGACTTGATCAATTCGGCCATGGATAGTGCTGGAAGCAAAGAAATAAAAACTGTCAATTGCTAACAGAGGTGGAAATAGCAACTAACAATAAATCAAAGGTAAAATAAGAGGTCTGATACAAGAGAGACAGAAAGTCCATTTCAGAATTCGGCGCCTTTATAATTCTTGTCCTGGATAGTCCTGCCTATTTAGCTGTAACCATGATTGGAAATCAAATGGACTTATTCATTGGGCAATGCACATTTTATCTGCTTAACTATGACCCACACAAAGTCTAAAGCAGTATGAGGTAAACAATTCTTGAAAGTCAAGGAATCATAAAAAATGGAGATTTATGTCAAAAGAAATTAAAAATATATAAACTCATGTATGGATTTTATTTTTGCAGGAGATATAACAAGTTACCCTCCAGAAAAATAGGTTTTAGAAATCGTAGTCAAGTTTTTCCAGTTAAGGAGAGCAGACTACTAATTTTTCAACTTGAAAATGTACTCAAAAATATACATGGGTATAAGCAGCAATTACTTAGAATAGTAACTTTCATAATTTCATAATAATTCAAGACACTTTATTATGTAATTAAAAATTAAAATAAAAACATGCCACTCAATCTCTCTGTGTCATTTTCTTGGCTCCCATCTTTCCAACATACTCTACTGCTCATAAGCAAATCCAAAATCAGCATCATTACCTTTCACTTCTAGAATCAACTAGTATTGTCACAATGCACCAAAACAATGTTTTGTTGCTTCTTGTATAGTTTATTTTAAAGTAATCAAAGATCAATAATCAAGAATAAAGTACATACTTATCCAATATGCACTGCACAAGCAAGCTTTCCACATCAGCTACATCTATGTTTAACTCCTAAAAGAAAAAGAAAACTCATTATGTTGCCATCATGTTTTGCAACATTAAAACCCTCCAATCTTTATTTTCATATACAGAATTGGGTTTCATTTCTGTTTCTTACTGTTCAAAAGTATCAATTCAATAATGATCTATCAAGAAAAAGACCTCCACCAAAGTACATGTGGCCAAGAATCAACAGATCAGTAACTTCTCAGAAAAGGCTGAAGCAAAATTTTGGAAGCTCCAGAAATTAGTTCCTTTACTGACTTACTGAAAAAACAAACAGATAAAAAATATCCCAAACAACAACAAAATAAACCACAACCACAAAACCCCAGGAAATAAAATAAGACAGTAATTATCAGGAAAGAATGGATCTACACTCAAAACCATTTAGAGACATAATTGCATCTTCTGGCTCAAGCAAGTTCTACACACACTAAGTCTAATTTAAAAAAAAAGGCACACAGAGTTCTAAATAGAATTTAAGGATAAAAAATAGGCACCTCTAATATTTCATGACACATTCTGTAATGCTGTGAATTTTTGCAAGCAAAATCACAGACCCACACGAGATGGAAATAGTCATCTCTTATCGCTGGGGTTTGATTTTGTTCTTTCCAGATTAGGCAATGCTTTCAGTGATTCTATGAGAATGGCTGGTTTGTTCTACTACCACAGTTCTGTAACTCATACAACACGGACATTTTAAGATACCTTCTGAACAAAAGGAATTCAAATTTTAGTTTTTTATGTTCATAAAATTTACATTCATAATCACATTTTTAATTATACGAATTCCACTTTTTATACTTCTCTTCAGAAATGCGATTTTCCACACCAAGTAGAATATGGTAATTGAGTATTTTAGAAGTATATCATAGTACATATTATAAAAAGCACTCAGATGACACTTGAAATTTACTTTCTTTTCACTGCAAAGCTGCCAGCAGTGCATCAGTGCTACTTTATGGTGTAGATTGTATTTCAGATGATCTATTTCTGGAAGCGCTGTATTTATTTAAAAGCTTTTATTCACTATTAATCATTTATTGAAGCAAATGCAAGGCTCCACTGACACATACCTTAGAAATAAAAGGAATATGTATTCTTGTGTAAGGCTTAATTAATTTTATAAGCACTTGTGTTCTGATGTTTCGCAAAAGCTCTGTAGAGAAGAAAAAATAAACACTGTAAAAACAACAGTACTGAAATAAAGATGCAACACCACTCCATACAGAAAGATATCCTAAATACCAGCATATTTAAGGTAGTAATTCAGTGGGT
Source organism: Pipra filicauda (assembly GCF_003945595.2). Lineage (NCBI taxonomy): Eukaryota > Metazoa > Chordata > Aves > Passeriformes > Pipridae > Pipra > Pipra filicauda. The sequence continues at coordinate 1,482,916 of NW_024104976.1, read as the reverse complement.
GGGGAAGCACAGCAGAATCCAAGGGATCCAAACAACCTGCAACCCTGAAGGTGGACACACAGAGTCAAAAACTGTTTAAACATGGAGCAACATATTCTCTGGTAAAAATTTAACTTATTCAAACTACCTGCATAAGTCCTAGAGATTACTGCATGGTACGTCTGTCCCTCTAATTTATGTGTTGTACAAAAGTGAAAAGTGGTATTTTTAAGGATATGCAACTTAAAAAGTCTGTGTGCATTTAACTTCATGGGGAATATTCACATTTAAAGTGAAAAGATCAGGGCCTAGTGGTATAATTATGATGAGGAACTGAAACAGTATAAAACAATCTGCATGAAGTGTCTGATTTTGCTTCAGTAAAGTAATGCAGTAACTGTTTTAGAATTTTTTTACGTTATTAAAGAAAGCTGGGATAAAATGAAAGCATAAATTACAATTATAAATTAATAGGAAAAAAAATCTAGATCCATTTTTACCTAACTAGTTACACAAGGACTGTTTATATAATAAAAAAACCACTGAAGACCAGATGATGTGTCTCAATAAAACCGAGGAGATTAAAACAATGAGGCAAGGTATGTAAACATTACAGCCACGACCATGTCGTATCACTACCGAGTGAAAAAGATGAGACATCACTAGCACATAATCCTCTTCAATTCTTTGATTCAACTGTCCTTCTTCTCTTGCTTTTCAGTTCTGTCACATCTTCTTCCTCAGGCATCCATCTCTCTAATCTTACAGTCTCCCTACAAGACTTTGAAGCTCACCAGTAGTCAACATGTAGCAGCAGTAGCAGGGTTATATTTAGTTTCCCCTGCTGTTTGCCATGTTCTCTTTTACAAACAAGAAGTATAGGAAAAGCAGGTCTCTGGATTTAACTCTTTTTTTCATATAACTGTCCAGCTAAATGATCTTGCAATGCCACAGTAACACCTACTCTTGGAATTATTAGTCACCTGAAGAACTGGGCACTACATTCAAGTGAAGAGACTTCTCAGTTCTCCAATACATGAAAAAATGCAGGAGGAACTTTATTTTATCATGTTATTGGAACAGAAAGGCATGTGTTGATGTGTTCTCCTGGTTTATTAAGTATAGGTAGTGTAAGTCCCAAAATTTTTTACAAGCCACCTTTACAGGTAAGGGCTGCTCTCATTTCACCCTTACAATGGGAAAAAAAAACCCAAACCAAACCACTCAAAATACTCAGTGTCTTAACACCACCACAGATATTATCTTAGAACATCCCCTCTTGCTAGAACTTTCTCCACCATTCCTGCAATTCTTCACAGACATGCCACATGCCTGGATGCATGCTGGCCTTGACCAACTCCTAAGGAACTTGTAAACAGTGAAGGAATTGTCAACAAGTAATTACAAAGAACTCTCAGTCTGCCAAGAAGAAAAGTAAACCACGGGGAAGAAAAAAAATAGAAAAAAGCCAGCAGCTTACCAAGTAGTGAAAACAAAAAGGATTAAAATAGCCTTCAAAAATACCTTCAATGTGCTCCCTTATGAAGGGATCGTCCATGATGTTGCTGTGATTTGTTTTCAGAATCTTCTCAAATTCAGTGATGTCATTATTCTGATAGGCACTTCAGAAAAAACAAGAGACTGAATTATTATTCTACAAGTTACAGACTTATATAAGAGTATGTTCTACATCTTCTATACAAACATGTATTAAGCGTTGGTGGCAAATAATTACATTCCGAACCTTTATAATCAAAAAACTGTCTCAAGATGAAATGCAACAGAAATGACCTTTCTCCTATTTCAATTTTAAGAGCATCTACTAAAGTTTAGTATGAACATTTAGTCATTCCACAAGTGCACTCTAGTTTCAAAACTTTTGTACTTTCTGTACTTACTTCTTTAAAAAAGCCTAGACCCTAAAAATAGCCAGTTTTGAAAAGTACCATTACATGAATTTTGGCTTCAATAACTCATAATTCATGGCAGAAATAAGAGCTAAAAAGAGCGTAGAAGGCAGTTGCTGTCTCTACAATGTCCATCTTAAGCTGAATTCTAAAAATACTGGAAGGTGGAAGAAATCCTGACTTCCAGGATTAACCATCAGTAATTCTTGCATAAAATTATGTTTTAGATTTTTATTTATACCTTATTTGTGTATATATCCTTTAACTAGTCAGTCAATCTTGTTATCTGAGAAAGGGTTTTAAACAGGTGGGTTCAGTAGTGGCACCACAGCATCATTTAAAGATCAAGAGCTGTAACCACTGAAACAAGACCTTTTTCTTTAAATACATGCTTTCGACTTCTTTTTAATACTGACATCAAACATTTTAAAAACAACGTTTATTTTTCCTTCCTGGTTTGTACATTTTAAAATTGTTTTGAAACTGGTCAAAAAGATTCATCCTTTATTAAAATGGGCAAGAAAAAGACCTCTTACATTTAAGGTAGAACTTGAGTAGTTTATAAATGGAGTTATGTGAATGGCATGGACTGTATCACATGAAACGAGTAAATTTTACTTAACAGTTAAAAGGAATTTCAGTTCAGTATATTTTATTGTTTATTTCAGAAGTCTCTTTTTATCATATGTAAAACATATAAGTTCCCACTGTATAGAAAGGATTAAAAACATAATTGTAATCTTTGAAATTAATTTTATCTTCTGCATATTTCTTATCTACACTGCTTTAATTGCATTATTAATTTTATAGAAGCAGTTATACTCAAATGTCAAGATAAAAGATATAAATTAGAAATATGAATAAAATCAGATTGGGTAAGGCCATCTGGAGTTCCTTCTGCCTCAAATTTACAAGGAACTATGACAGTGAAGTAGAAAAAACACATCTAAAGTGGAATGAATTACTGGGAATAGTCTCTTAATGAACTGCCAAATAATTTATTCAACCACTGTGTCAAAAATGGATGAACATCCTCACTTCCAGAAACAATTTGTATGCATACAATGGCACAGCACCACAGCGGTACCAGAGCAGGGTTTGTTCCATTTCAGAACGTGAGCAGACACTACTTCTTACCTAATGAAAAGGTGGGAAAGCTTTTCCTATGTATTGTTTATTTTTTTTAACTTGATAAAGCAAAGGCAGGATAGAATGGATGGAATAGGGCAGCTTCAAAGCACAGTACACAAAACCTGCCTCAGTTCACATTATTTTACTTATGATCTTAATACACTGAAAGTCCTCATATCACAGCTGCCTGTAAGAGGTAATTTGGCCTTCTGTTGATTTCATGTGTTTTTGAAGGATAGGGGAGATCACCTGAGAGTTCAGTTTTTTTATTGCTAAATTATGAAGCTCCTTTAGTAATCATGATATATCCATGCATCAAATGATTCTATTGGCTTTGGTATGACATGTCAGTCAACTTAGTCAGCCATAAAGACCAGCTGTAGTACAAGGTGGGACAGTTTTTATTTAAGGATAGAAATTAGGTTTTTGCCACTGCACAAAAAATTCAGGATAGTAGAAGAAACAGCATGTCTCTTGTATTCCTACCTGGTATAATATAGATACTTTGGTATCTCATACTAAGTAAGTTTCTTAAGAAAAACAGTACAAATATTTGCTCAATATTGATGAAATAACTGTCTTAGCTGTATAGAGAAAAGCCATCTCTAAAAATATTTCATTTTGGTTTGGACTCTATATCTTTTTATTTTTTTGGTTCTCTCCTCCAGAAAAATTAAAATCTTACCTTACTAAATTCGTCATTGCTAGAATCTCTGGATCATTTTTGTATGGTTTAGCCTACACAGAACAGAAAGCACAATATGCAAGCTTAGATTTTAAATATTTTTTTTTCCATTTTCATCTTTTGAGTAATTTCTCTATAAACTCAGAAAGGGGGAGGGGGAATGTGAAGGAAAAAGAAAAAAATACCTCCTGAGAGTCAAATGGATTTATTCCAGACTTCATGAGCATGTTCGCTAAGACCAAGTATTTTAAGCAAGTGGTTCTTCTGGGGCTCCCTGATTCATCATAGTTCTTGAATGCTTCAAAAAAATCAGTATGTGCCTTTTCAAACTCTCCTTCTCTTAAGTGCATTTTGCCTCCACATTCTGAAAAGAAAACACAGATGAAAAGGAACACTGTGTGCTTGTTGCTGACTACAGTAATTGTACCCAAGTTCCACGCTATTTCTAAATAGATTACTGAAATATTTTCAGAAGTCATTTCATTCTCTGAAATCACCAGGAAAAAAAAAGCATTAGGGCCTTCACATACAGCGCTGTCATTTGGATAAACTCATTCCAAAGAAGAACAAACAAAACCCAACCCACATCGTAAAACTGAAAGAACACTAATCCTCAGAGCCAATAATTAGTTCACCCTTATGTTAAAATACTCTAAAAACTGAAATGGAATTTATCTCCATTTCAATGCAACAGACTTCCTATATTTATGGAATTTTCCCTATCTGCTGAGCAAAACTACACAGAAAAACTGAGAAATACTCTCTGTCTCCTGAAGTACCCACTACTGCCTGATTGTCTGTGCAAGTGCCTACAGCAGTGGAAGGAGGAAGGCACAACAGTATTCTGGAGAAGGGTTTTTTTTTCAAGACACACAGCGTGTTTCCACTACAATTCATCACTGCAGATAATAAATAATATTTTCAAGTACATCTTAAAGCCCTTCAGTTCCTGCTGAATTTCAGTGAGGTGAGACATCGAGCACAAATTTACCAAAGGGGATTACAGAAACAGCAGTCCCTTCTGCCAGTAGCCCTTCCTGTCCAGCCTTTGTTTTTATCCCCTGAAAATGCCTTTGCATTTATCTTTTGTTGCTTGCCATGGTGCCAAACAGCTCAAGTCTTCCTTTTTTCTTTCTACTGCTTCTTTCCTAACATTTACGTGGCCAACTGTCCTGCCCTTCTGACCAGTGCATCTGGTACTCGGGCACCAGAACAGCAGAGCTATGTCCTACATGATGAGACAGCAGCCTCTGAATCTACAGGATCCTCTGTCTTTACAGCTGGAACTGAAAAAAAACCATTAGTTCTCAGATTTTCATAAAACTAATCCATGCAACAGAAGTTAAATGAAAAATTCAAGATGAACTTGCCTCTGATAACTCCCATGATCAGCGGATGAGGAATGGCTGACTTGATGTGCAATGACTGTTCATATAGTGCTTTAAGTTTTTTGTTATTTTTCTGTGCTGTATACATTTGAATTTCCAAAGCATAGATTTCCAATAGTTGAGTACCTTTTTTTAGATCATCTTCCCCATCATCAGTCTAGGACAGATTAAGTAATAAATACTGTGAAATTTTAAGAGAACAGCAATTTCAGTTTTATACTAGTAAAAAACTGATTACCAAATACTCTCAGTAATTTCCTGTCAGAAATAGGAATATTCCTAAAAACTCTGCAATTTTGATACAACTCTTAACAGAAAACATAATACTCGATGCACTTATCACAGGCCAAGTTTTGAAGCCCTTTATTTAAAACGTCAGTATTTCTGTGTAATTAAATGTTTTCCTCAAAACTTTACCCATTATTCTTTCCCACTTTGCTTAAATCACACTCTCAGTACATAAATGCAATGACTGACACAAATGCATATATATCAGATAACACATACAATCTTCTGCTGCCTGTAAGAGAACCATTTCCCAGACATTTGTAACCTATTTTCCATACTGAAAGAAGAAAACTGTCACAAACACACACAGCAGGCTGCACGGCTAATTTATTTTTTCTCCTTCCAGATGGGAAAGTAACAACTGTACTTTCAGTTTTGAATAAAGCTCACGTGGAATCTTTGCTATATTTTAAAATTAATGTCTATGCATTATAGATAATTGATATGTGCTTCTCATCCTTGCACCTGACTGAAGAGCAACCTAATCAGCAGCTGTGAATAATTTTTTTAAAAAATCATCTTTAAGTAAGGAATAAAACACTTATCTTTTTTTTTTTCATGTTATCAAACAGATAACAAATTAAATCAGGCACAGAATTTCTTCCCTCTGTACTAAAGCTCAGCAACATGCCCCAAAGGCCAACAACAGATGTAAAAAAAAAAAAACCAAACCCCCCAAATCAATGTTGTTTACTAAGGCACAGTGATTAAAAATATAAAGGTACCTGGCACGACTGATGCAGTTGACGCAAAATCTTTTGTAACTTTCCATATTCTTCTCTTTCTAAATATAATTTGCCAAGCTGTAATGAAAAAAGAATTGAAGTACTGAGGTCTATTAAGATTTCACAAGCATAAGAGTTAGCTGAAGGTATCAAACAAAAGCAAAAAACAGTAAGTTATATATTTTACCTTTGTGTTTGTCTTAAACCACAATCTATCATTCTTAGCATCTTTCAGAGCTTCAAGTGTTGTTTCATAGAATTCCTGAAGCAAATCCATCTGGCATAAAAAATCAGAATTCTATAATTGTAAACAGCAAATTTGTACCTGTTAATAAAGTCAATCTGAACAAACTAAAAGTGCATGCTTGAACTTCAAAATAAGAAAGGTATTTGTATCTTACTGAATGTCTGCATTTAAACTGTAAAGAGCTTCTAAAGTAACAAAACTAACTACACTTGTTTTTCTTATATGAAACATACAATTAAAAAGCATTCACATTCCAAGATTTCCACCCATCTGTGAAAAATGAAAGGCATCTTATAAGAGCCCATCTTATATAACCAAGGAATAGAATTCTGATGTTGTGTAACAAACACAGGTAACATTGCTCCTACTTAAAAAGAAGAAAAACAAAAATGATTTACATATCAAAAAGAAAATATACTTTACAAAGAGAGGAAAACGGTCAAAGGAAAAGATCCCTTCTCCTTTCTGTACTACCAATGCTGAGTGAAAGAAACCTCTTGAGTATTTCAAACCTTTTCTCTGCACAAAACCCAAAAATACAACATCTAAAATGGAAATCATAGTGCTGAGTGTTACCTTTTACAAGGTAAAACAGAGAATGCATTAGTATTGTTTATAGCCATAGTTCTTTTGGGGATAGCAGATCTGTGACTATACATAAAATTAAGATTTCCAGATTGTCCCTCCAAGTCTGGCTCAATTGCATTTAGACCAGAGACTAATCTTTGCCAAGAAAGGAATAGTCTAAGACAATCCTTTAGACCTTAAGGGTAACCCACCACTCAGCTATTAAACCTTCACTTCCCAGGAGTAGCAGGACAGGAAAGATTGTGATAATGACTGAAGAGTCATCACCAAAGACCAGTGATCCTCCCAGGTAGTCAGTTAGGGGAGCTTCCTACTCTCTGTAAAGCTTCTACACCAACACAAAAGGAGCTGGGCTGTGACCATGTACCTCACTGGCACAGGTCACTCAGACAGGCAGCATTTCACACCAACACTTCACTACAAAGGTTCCCCTCTCCTCCCCAAAAGTAAAAAAAAAAGTATTGTTTAATTAAAAATTACTTTGAGAGGACACTGGACACTGTGCAGCTAACATGCTAATTAAAAAAAAGTATTTATTTATGAGCATAGAAAACCCAGGTAAGTATTGCCAAAAAAGGACAAATCTATGAAAAGTTATCTGTTTTAACAGAATCCACAAAATGTGGGAAATATATTCTATCTAAGATCAAAAAAGCTCAAACCAAACACAAAAGTCCATAGTTAACATGCAAAACAGAAAACTATGAAGATGAAAGAAGTGATGATCCAACCTGCTTGGAAGTAGAGATATAATCAAGAATAGAATTGATGGATTTTTCAGAGTAATTCCTTGTAACTGCACTCCGTATGTAGGTCAGTAGCTGTTTATACCTATTCATCATTTCAGGGAAGTTAGTCTAAAAGAAAAACAAAATTACATTATAATTTTTGTTTTAATGATTAAAAACTGAGTTGTATCTTGCAAGTGCATACAGGAAAGAAAGCATAACAGAAGGACTGTGCAGTAGTGAGTGGTTGCTATTTGAACTTTTACATCACCACGTTATTCATAAGCAGCAGAATCAGAAATAACTTCATCAGCACTGCATGGAATAGACATTTAAAATATTTATCTCAATGAAGAAAACACAGTTGGCCATACAACTGTTTGGAACAGCTGCACATGCAGCATATAAATGTTTCACTGCTCTGTCTTGGTGCAGGGCACACACACACAAGAACATGAACATTTTCACTGGTGTGATACCTCAGGACAGCAAGGACTGAGCCTCAGACTTTCAGAGAGTATCAGCTGACTACAGCAGCTATTTTGCATCCACTTTGCCTTTGACTTGCAACCACCCCATCATTTTCCTGCCAGGTCTGTAGTAGCCACTAAAGGCTGCAAAAGACAAGTTCTGGCAGATTTAGTTGTCATGGGGGTAAATCAGAATAATAACTTAAGGTCTCTGGATCAAATACGTATTTATGCCATTTACTCCCAAGTGATAGTTGGAATTCCTACCAATTTAAAGTTTATTTTAATCATCTGCTTCAGAGCTTTGAATCCCCATTCTCCTTTTTCACCTTCGAGCTCCAATACCTGAAATAGAAGAATTTTTTGCACAATATTTATAAAAGCTTTATTCAAACTTAAATCCATTTTATATCTTGTTTAAAATGTACATATCCCATACATGCCTTTCCTCCCCCACTTTGTTCCTTACCAAGTAATGTTTAACTCTGCCCTGTTCTTCGATTTTACTCTTTCCTGGTATTATTGAAAAGATTGGTGAGAGGTTTGTATCTTACAAGTTTTCACAACTTAGCTGCTGTAGGGAGGGTGAATGTGATTGCTGTTGTTGTTAGCAGCAAACGCTGAACTTTAGTGCCAAACACTAAACTTTACTGCTGCTCCATAAATACATATGCACAAAAAAGCTTTAACACCCCCTGCAAAACTGACTCAACTCAATTTTGACTAAATTAGTTAAAGAAGTACAGTTCTGAATTACACATGGCAGAAAAGCTTCTAGGTTTTAATGTAACATAGTTAAGGGAATGTTTCGTAGGTAAAAATTTTGGAAAGTTTTTTTGAAGTCATGTATATAATTCTGTTATACACTATAAATAAGCCAAGAGATGCAAATACCTACTTTTCCTTTAAAAAATTACATCTAACATACTGCTTTCTGGTAGCAGCGTGCAAACAAAAAATTTAAAACTGAGATGAAGAAAAGAAACTCTGTGTCACTTAGTATTTATACATTTAATGTTTTGGAATCAGATAGCAAACCAAATATAATATGTTACATAAACCACTTGGGAAAACACTTTTGTTAAAAAAAAACCAAACGGATCTGGCTTCTATTGTTGACATGTGAAAACACATTTAGAACTGTTCAATTAACTCAGTAAATCCTGAAGATGAAAAACTCAGATCTGTGATAAAATAAGACTATTTCATGTCCTATTTATGATCCCTAAGAATGATCCTGAAAGGCAGTCAGCCAGGGGTTTTAAGTTGTCCAGTGATAAACTTAGCACAGTAGTAAACCTAAAAATTATTCTTAAAATTCCAGAAAATAACTCAAATGGTAAGCAAGTATTTTAAAATGTGAATTAATATAAAAAGAGGAGATAGAACATAAAGATGGAAAACCTTCTGAAAACTGCTTAATGCTGCTTTGGGATCATCTTCCTTCAAAGCTTTGGAATTGTAGTATTGATTTTCCAGATCCACATTTGGTTCAGAATTGCTGTCCTCAGAATATTCCTACATTTTAAAGGGAAAAAGAGAAAAAAAGAAAGGTTCAGAACATCGAATAATCTGCTGAAAATGGATAAAATATAGTAAGACATTGCTCCAACTGATACGGAACGCTTGGGAACTAACAGGGAATGTTCAGTTCTAGAGCATGTGACAGGTACGGACCCTTACGGTGATTTAATCTCTCCCATTACCAGACCAGACTCACCAACCACCAACATCTGCCTGCCAGCAGATTTCTTTCTGCATTAATGAACTCACAGCTCTACCAGCTTCACCTTTATGACAAGTACAGACTGTATTGTTGGAATTCTGCCAATGCCTGTGTTTAAGGACGGATGCCCACTGGTTCTCCAACAGGCACCCTGTTCTACCACCTCTGCCATCCCCAGAACAGACTGGGGCTGAGCTGCTGCACAAGGAATGATTCAGCTATGGAGGATATCAAATGCTTCCATGAATCTCACTCCAATCTGCCTTTTTATGCCATAACGATTCATACTTGTGTAAGGAAATTAAAAAAAAAAAGAATAATGAGAACACCAGCTGCTTCTGTGCTGAGAAGCAGGAGATGATTGAGAAAATGCTAAGGATGCTGCCAAAGACAGTGGGGTGGGGCACAGGCACAATAATTTAATCAAATAATTACCCATCATGTACACTGGTGCCAAACAAATTGAAGTATTTACTTCTACCAATTATTACTTTATTTTTAAAAAAAGTACTCCGAGACTTTTTCTGATGAAAATTCCTCAACACATTTTATCTTCTGTTGCTGAAGGACAACGTTGTGTGTCTAAATTACAAAACACTAACAAAGCTAAAATAAGAATTTCATGTGAGGTGTACACGATTCAAAACCACTTCACACCTCTGAATTTTCAAGCCAACTCCTCTGAATAGGGTCCTTGGCTATTAGGAGATAAACTGTTTAACAGAATCTGTTTAAATCTGAAAGTTACTGTTGTCACAGTAACTTGCCATTGTAACAACATAAACAATGCATAGTAAGGTGCTCTTTTTTAGGTTGGATTTTATTCTTTTATTGTACTTCATCAGGCACATTTACTCTTTTGTTCATTCATATTCCTACTATTAATGGACTCCTTCAAAACCATAAGAAGGAATGAAAAAAGATGAGATAAAAGAGAAGTTTTAAAATAGCTCTCTCCTCCCTGCACTGAAAGCAAATCTTTCAAAGTTTCAGTTTTCTAAAGTTCTAATGGAAAAATTAATCATGGGAGCTCACAGTTGACTCAGAATTTATTAAACATGGTACTTGAGACATTTGTCCTTCTACCTGTTAATGTTTCTATTTGTAACATGTAGGCAAGTTGCCCATGTATGTATTTATTTTCACTCCACAAAGTATTAGCATTAGTGAGAATGAATGGTCTCAATTCCACAAACCTGTTTTCTGAATTCCCACAGAGCTATAAAAACTTAATACTGAAAACAGCAAAGAAAACAGGAAGTGTCTCATTTCATTGGGCAGGCTTTCATTTTGGTCAGCTTGTTTTTGTGAAGTCTTTATTGATCCAGCTCTGGTGGAGCAGCAGCTACCAGTGCGTGAACATGATGTCAACAGCTGTATCAGGCACCTTATGGAAATACAGGCTGCCAAAAATTAAACAACATAACATTTAAGATGTGTGTAATCAGCTGAAGTCTTGTTTATGCTTAACTTGAACAATGGGGAATATTTCTGGCAGAAGTGTCTATTTGTAAAGATAAAAGGAAAGCAAACTAAATTAATTCCTTTTAGGAGGCAATATGCTTTTTTAGCCTAAAGCCAGGAACATCTGAATTTTCTTCTTAGCTCTGGCAGGGATTCTGGATGTGGATTCATGCAAGAAACCTTTTTTCAGATAATTTTTCTCAATGATACTTCAATATCCCATAAAGCTATTTTCATAATATTAATACATAATAAAGAAGAAGTGTTAAGTCTAGAGATAATTTTTTTCCCCACTGGAAATGCTTTGAAATGCATCAAAGTCTCACAGCTGTATTTTTTCTTCACTTGATGCCTATTTGCCTCACATCAGATTCAGGCTGTTGATAAGGACTCAAAGTTTTAAGGGAGAAAATGTAAGGTGGTTACTTTAAAAGACATATTTAGACTTAATAGCTGTGAAGAAAACTTTCAAACCTTGAACTAAGTATGAGATGATGCCATTAATCTGTACATGATATTAATAAAAAAATCAGCCATGTAGACACTGTATCTTAATTCAAGCACTGATGCTTATTATATCAGTGGTGATAAATTCAGAAGGACCAGCACTCTGCCTTCTTTTGAGGCAGAGATGGCTTAGTGCAGTAGGATACGAATGTAAAAACATTCAGCTTCTGCCAAAAGCAAAAGGAAAGAAGGAGGGAAGCATGAAGCTGTATCCTCAAAGGTGAAACTAAGAAAAAGATGCATTTCCTTCTCAGTTCTGGAAACAGAAGAGTTCTTTTAACAATAAATTCAGATAGCAAAAGCCTAACCTTTCCTCACCCTCATTTTTAATGCCCCTGCTTCCTGCTTGAACAACTTTCCCAGCGCAACCCTCTCAGTTTAGAAGTTTGTTGCAAATTAAGTAGAAACATACGCTTTACAAAAAGGATTTGTAAATAACTCTTAAGAATTTCTACTATAGGATCTAGACCTAACAAGCTGCATAGTGAGCAACACTCTTAATTAGAACTTCAAGATCAAGTATCACCTGTGTGATACTTTATCTCCAGCTGATGTAAAAAAAGTCACAGGCCTAAGAATTTTTAAAATTAAGATCCTGGTGATATTTTTCAAAGGGACATCAACATTATAAGTTCAAATGAAAAAAAAATAGCCTGAGTATGCAGAACTGATCTTTGAAAACCCCTGGGTTCTTCCCTGCTCAGAGATCAAACCAAGCAAGTGGGTTTTTTTAATTAGTACTCGAAAAATTAGAAAGCCCTGATAGAGTCTGGAAAAAATGGAGTTAAAGAGCTTAAGACATTATTTAAGCATTGTTCCATGTTCTAAATGCATTCAGTTATAAACAACAGAATCCCATCCCATCACTTCTTGGGGGAAGAGAAATTACCACACTAGCTCAACTGTAATGGAGATAAAACCCCTGACATAGCTTACTCTGCCTGGAACATAGTTCTTTCAGATAGTTTTATTAAAAGTTAAATTAGTACCAAGGAACCAATTTGATTAACAAGTCTTTATTACATTACGTATTTTCATAAAATTCATTTTATCCAGTAAACAGCTATAAAACATTAAGCCTCAGATTCTAAAATGAGCACACACAGAAGTCAGTTCACCCCAGTCAGCTTTAATCATCCTTTTTAGTGCATGGATCCATTTGCAGTTTCTCCAGCAGCAAAGGCAGGTTAAGAGCACCCAGTGCTCCCAGATCCTCCCTGTCCATTTGCAGTCCCAGCATCCCTTTGCCCTTCCCTGCAGCAATTCAGGGTTTTATGCTGTAGAGTCCTTGCTGATGGCTGATCCTGCTGGGCTGAGAGAGCAGCCCCCCAGTGCTCATTGTTTGTCATTCACCAGCTCTACAGGAACTAAACTTTGCAAGCCTTTCTCAAAAAAAAAAGGTGGAAAGTAGCTATACAAAGATAACTTTCCAGAAGAAAGACACAATATAAAGAGATCTATTTCTGTAAAAATGAATCCTTCAAGGACATTGTTGAAAATACTTATTACTGTCAATTTTCAATTGCTGGTAATTTTACCAAATTTCAACCATTTGGCTGACTCAAACATTTTTTTTTTTTTTTTTTAATGAAGTACAATTGTTTCTGAGAATAAGTCGGGTACAAATTTAGTTTTACTTCAGCTAACTTTGTTTCCTAACCATGGCATTCAGGAAGTCTGCTAAGCACAACTTTCTTTGCATTTGCTCTTCCTGGACCACTGGCCTGCAGGCATCAGGACAAAAAGCAAGTACCAGTTTCTATGAGCATTTGCTGCTGGTATCCAGGCACATGAATATAAAGAAAGCAGTAAGACTGGAATGCAAAAGAGCAAGGAGGAAAAGAACAGAGGCAAACGCTGGGAGCAAAAACAACAGTGTGATCTGTGTGAGAAGTCTGCAAGCACTCAGCCAGGCATTGGGAGGCCTGGTTTCTTTTCCACATTCCAGGTCTCTGCTCTTCTGCTCCTACTCACTAACTGTGCAAGTCATCCCGTGCCTGCTGGCTCACACCAGGGCTGACACCAGGAATAGAAGGCTGTGAAACCAGCGATTTGCAGTGGCGTCAGAGGAGTCCCATGAAAGACTCTGCTCTGCCTTTGTTTTAATTTTTTTTCCAGTTGGAAGATGCACAGAAATGAGACAGGAGACTGCAGAAGGAGAAACCTGGTATTATGACATGTAAAGAGTACAGTAAAAAGGTGCCTTTACTTTCCACCTCTGTCACACAGCTCTCCTACAGTCACCTGCAATCCTTTTCAGAAAGTCCAGTTTTGAGCATAACTTAGATCTAATTTGCTTCTGTTAAGCACCCAACTGCATATCAGATCCTGGAGAGCTCTGTTCTGAACACAGTGCTGAATAACTGTCAAAAAAAGCCAACAAACCCCAGAACTTACTGACACTTGTCACTGGTCAGACAGAAAGAATTTACTGACTAATTATTTTCAGGCTTTTTACCTCAATACTTCCTTCTGAGACATTTCAATGAGCAAAACAAGCCCCACATATATCAATTCTGTGTTTAAAGATAAGTCTGAAGAGAATGCATAAAATAAAATCTCAGGACATATGCTGAAACTCTATAAAATATGAAACAGTAATTAATTCAGAGAACAGTACATCCTATGTCCTCTGTGAAGCTCACTTTTATTTTTTTAAATCACATACTAATGTAATTAAACATAACAAGGAAACAGAAGAGGGTAAACTGGATCTGCTTGATTTGGTATTTCTTTAGTTGTAAAAGCCTGTTTGTGCAGAATTATCACTTTCTCGTCTGCAACATATCTATGTATTTATTAAAATAATGGCAATAGTGAAACATGAACAGTTGGGAAGAGGTGACAATATCTGCATAAAATTTCAATGCATCAATATAAGATAGGATAATGTCTCTACCTACTGACAAGATTGGTTATCAAGTTTGGTAACATAAAAAAATTCCTTTTGAAATGGAGTATATTTCTCTCTGTTGGAAATAAAGAATGAACCAATTCATGTAGCTTGAAATAAATAATAAGAGTACCTATTTCCCAATATCATCACAGTCTGAAACAGGAAATCCTCAGTAATCTAAGGGGATGCTCCCCATACTTGAGCCACACCAATCCTCATGAACCTGCAGCCCTCTCAGCAGGGTGCAAACTGATGGCTGTTCCTCAGAATTTTATCCAGTTTTTCCACTCAAGTCGCTGAAGTCATACAACTCCATAACATAAAAAAGACCAGTTGCTCAGAAAACAGATTTGTCCAACCTTCCTTTAATTTCAGAACACAATACTTAAGAACACCACAGACAAATGCCTTGTTTATTTAAAACAAAACAATCCAGTAGACGTACTACAACAACTGTCAATGTGTTTGTCATTGTGCCTGGAAGAATCAATTTCTGGATGAAGGCTGAGTTTAGCCTCAAAGTCAATTCTAAACATAGTCTTTTGTCCCAGACTGAAAACAAAAATGGAATTTACAATGGTCCTTCCCTCCCTGTCCTTCTCCACCCTCAGGCTGGATCTAGTAAAAAGAACTTGGACTGAAGTCATGTAAGGCACCTAAAAGCTAGAAATTCGAATGTAGAAATTAAACCAGAAATGAAAATTGAGTGGTTTCCTAATGACCAGTAAACATTATTCTGTTCATTGAAGCATGAAGTGGAATAATCCATGTTATAATCAAGGCTGTCACTGCACATTAGCAGCAAACTGTGAATCTAGGTCCATCCACACAAACATAAATGGAATTTCTTCCTGATATCAAGACTCCCAGTAAACAAAGTTAACTTCTCTAGGAGTGGCTGAGGTCATTTACATACAAAACCTTGACTTTTTACCCAATGAAAAACTAAATCGAAACAGTCAAGTACAACCTGTAAAGTCTTCAATTGTTTAACAGTGTAGTAATTACTCTAATTATACAAAATTCCACGATGAAGTTGGGAAAGAGCTAGGCCTTCAGAATATCTGTTCACATTTCAATTCAAGTGTGAAACATTTGCATACTTAAGGAAATTTGACTGACTGGTTCTCCATAATCAGCAGGTCAAGTGCACATTTAAAGAGCCATAATCACTTCTAATAAAAGCTGACAAAATGAATTTCTGGGGGAGTCTTCAGTACGACCGTTATGCTAGTAGCTACCCTGGGAAACCTGAACCTAGTTTCACCATACTGTATTTTGACAAAATTGCTATTTCTTCTTTCCTTAACTGTTTCTCTAATTACTGCCTCTCCTCCTATTCCTCAAAAAAAGTATTCACCTGCACTCACACGTGCTCCTTTATTTTCAGCTCTGCACTGGTCTGAGTATTTTGTCTTGTACTCATTTTTTTTGTTGCAAAGCCTTCTGCAGCAGCCTTTTCGCTGAACTTGAGACTCATGCATCCCCTTATAGAGTCTTCTCTTAATATAACTAGATTTATATCAACATGAAAAGATGAAACCAGGCCCTATCTTCAGGGGCCTTAACTTTTTTTCTGAAACAATTCTGTGGAACACTACAATTACAGTCTCAAGCACATTTGAAAACAACAGCCAATCACAGTCTGTTAGTCCTGGAATGCTGAAACCAGTCTAGCTGGAATATTTTGATTATTCAATTCTGGGGGCTTTTTCCCCCCCCATCAGTTATGAACTGAAATTAAATTTTAAAATCTGTAGCTTTAGTTAATGCTTTACATGGAGTTACATACTGAAAGGAAAAAACTAACACGCTCCTAATTATTACAAGCAGTATTTTTAAATTTTGGAAAGGTCTGGGCTAGGAGTAATTAATGATGATGAAAATATTCCAGTGAAAGTAACTACAGTCAGAGGCTGAAACCTGCCACAAGCAAGACGTTTCAGGAAGGTTTTTCCAATGAGAAAGTACATACTTCAGAAGAAAGAAACACAGGAAAAAGCATTAAACCATTCTTGGTGAAAACTGCCAAAATGCAGCAGGAGTTTGAGCTGCAGTCTTACTCAAATTTGTACCTTTAAAGACTGAAAAATGCAATTCCAATGGTTTCTCGACATGTTCAGTTCTCATGTTATGGATGGATATTCAACATGAATTCTCCTCTGATTGTATCACGTGGAAAAAACCCATAGTATTTTAAATCAGGACACCAATTTCAGTGTTAATGAAAATGAATGAAAATTCGGTTTTAAACAGTCTCTGTATTTTCTTCAGTAACCTTGTTTTTGAAAGTCTGTGAATTCATTCATAGACTTAAGGGGAACACTAACAGTCCTTGGAACACAAGCAGCTCATAGGGTTATGATAACAACGCTGGTCATAAGCACTCCTACATGAACGAAAAAAATCCCTCAAAACCAAACCCAGGTGCTTTTATTCTGTATCTAATGTCATCCAGCCATTCTGAGCGGCTCATAATAAACACTGCCCAGAAACTATTTCAAATAAAATCAGGTAAGTATTTTAAGTGAATTCATAAGGTGCAAGGATTACCAAATAGTTGTTAGAAAGCAAATCTTCCAGAAACAAGTGTCCGGAGTTTGCAGCACTGAAGCCTCAACCATACACAGGGTGTTTTTTAAATGTCTCTAGTTTAAAAACCCATGGAAAGTTCGTAAAAGCAGAAAAAAACAACAAGCGAGGGCAATATAAATAAAACCAATGAGAAAAGCAGCAATTTTTTTAACTGTAAAAGCTTAGGACAAAACCTGATGTCAACATTTAGTAAAATGTTAACAGGAAAACCCCCCAAACCTTGCAATTAAAAGCAAAACGGGGGTGGCAAAACGCTCGCTAAGGCTATAAAAACAAAAAGTTAAAAACAAGCGCATCCTTCAGCGTTTTGCGTCAGAAACCGGCCGTGCGGCCCCTTCTCCTCACCCCCTTTTCTCTTCCCCCCACTTTTCCCTCAGTTTGTCGCCCGCACAAGCACATGAACCGCATCCACCCCCAAGGGCCTCTCGGAGCCGCGGGCGGGGAGGAGGCCGGGCAACTTTATCACTTTACTTCGTGCCCGACACTCGGGCCGGGGGCAGGAGGAGGGAGGGAGAGAGGGGGGCAGCGCATCGGAGCCTGCCCTCACCCCGAGCCCTGCGGGGACACGGGGCCAGCCCGCGGGCCAGCCCGGGCCTATCCACCTGCCCGGCCCGGAGCCTGCTCCTCCAGGGAGAGGCGGCCGGGGGCTGCTCCCACGGCAGCACCCGCCCCTCGCACCCACCGCCCGCTGCCCGCGCCCTCCTCCCCGGCAGGGAAACTCCTCCTGCCTGTCCGCGCTCCCTGCCGGGGCAGCCCCGGCGGGGCGGCAGCTGCGGCGGGCGCGCCGCACCAGCCCCGGCCCGGAGCGGCTCCGCGCCGGCCGCGCCCCCGGCCCCACCGCCGAGCCCCCGCGCCGCCCCGCGCCCTTACCAGGTCGTAGTCCTCCTCATCATCGCACATGAAATCATCCTCCATGTCAGACATCTTGGCCGGAGGACGGGCGGGGGGGCGGTGGCGGGGACGGCCCCTTCTCCCAGAAGCCCGCGCGGCGCTGCCCAATGTGGCTCCGCTCCGCCCGGAACGCGGTGCCGCCCGCGCCTCTCCCGCCCCCGGCCCGGGCCGCTCCGAGCCCAATCCGCGCCGCCCCGCCGCCGGCCGCCCTGCCCCTGGTAGCGACCGGGCCGTGGCAACGCGGCCGGGCGGGGCCTGGGCTCTGCACGCCGGAGCTCCCCGGGTAGCTCTGCCGCTCCTGCCGCCGGGAGCGAGCCGTGCTGGCGCCAGGGCCGCCCGCCGGGTGTCCGCCTCCCGCGGGGGCTGTGGGTCCCTGGAAGGGTCGAGGGAGGTGATTCTGCCCCTCTGCTCAGCCCTGATGAGGCCACATTTGCAGTGCTGTGTGCAGCTGTGGGCTCCTCGGTATAAGAGAGACATGGAGCTCCTGGAGCGGGTCCAGCGGAGAGCTACTGAGCTGGTCAAGGGTTTGGAGAATCTCTTAGGAGGAAAGGCTAAGGGAGCTAGGCCTGTTCAGCTTCAAGAAGAGGCGACTAAGAGGGGTCCTCATTAATGTGTATAATTATCTAAAGGGAGGGTGTCAAGAGGATGGAGCCAGGCTCTGGTCCATGGTGACAAGCAATAGGACAAGAGACAATGGGCAGAAAGCGGTGCATGGGAAGTTTCACCTGAACACGAGGAAGAACTTCTTTACTCTGCAGGTGACCATGCACTGGAACAGGTTGCCTAGAGAAGTTGTGGAGTCTCCTTCACTGGAGATATTCAGGAACTGTCTGGATGCAATCCTGTGTAATGTGGTTTAGGATGACCCGGCTTGAACAGGGACGTTGGACCAGATGACCCACTGTGGTCCCTTCCAACCTGACCCATCTTGTGATTCGGTCCAGACACTGGGACTGGCAGTGCTGCTCAGCCCTCAGTGCAGCCCATTTGCCTCACTTGGTGCTGCTGAACAGTTTACATGGGCTGTGTTTGCCATAAGCAAGTCCCGGAGCAGCAGTTTTAAAGGCCTGAACTGTTAAAATGCACGGGCCTTGCAAAGCAATGGTTTATAAAGATTTTTACACCTTAATTTCTGCTTCTGCCTTCAACTGAGCGATGCAAAACCCCCAACAGACCAGCTCTGCCTCCCCATCTCCACCAGGCCTGGGGTTCTCACGGGCTCCTAGATGCATCTGCCGTATTTACTGGGTCTCCAGATTTTCCTGTTGTTGGTCATTTGACATTGTTATGGTTTCTGACAGAATTTTTTTTTTCCCTAAAGGTTGCGTTAAGTCTTCTAAAAACTCTGTTTGTATTCTGCCACCATACTAACAGGGAGAAAAAAGCTTCACCTCAGAAAACCCACAATGAAATTTCACTGTTACTGTGCTTCCTTCACTCCTGAAAAGCTCCACGAGTGGGATATGAAGCGCCAGAAGATACAGACCAAAACAGACAAAGATATAAGCCAAAATGGACAAAGACATACACCAAAATGGGCAGTAACACTGAGCAAGTGAACCTGCAAACACTTTTGGAACTCTCAGTTCCTCTGCGTATCTGCAGCCACTAATCCGAGGGGTATCGGGAGCCCCGAGGTGGCTTGTTGGGAGGGGAGCTGGCAGAACCGCACACCAGAAAAAACAAAGGGAAGGAACGACGCCGGAGGGGACGGCACTGCCAATTTATTGTTTTCATTGCAAGTGCGTTTTGCCGGAGAACCGGCAGGAATGCAGGGGGAAAAAAAAAACCTAAACGCTTCCTTGGCACGTGGCAGCAGCTTTCCTGTCCCGCCTGGGCTGCGGCGGGCGAGGGGTCGCGGGCGGGCCGGGCCGGGGCTGGGCCGCCGGCGCTGCCGCCCGGAAGGACGCGGCGTGTGCGGGCCCCGTGACCGCCGGAGCCGCCATGGCGGGGGACGGCCCCGCCGCCCTCCCGGTGCAGCTGGTGGAGCAGCCCAGGTGGGTGGGTCGCTCCCCGGCCCCGCCGCCGCTTATCCCGGGGCGGGTGGGCGGTCGCGGGAGGTGGGAGGGCAGGTGGGCCGGCCCCTCGTCGTGCCCCCGGGTGAGCTGCCAGGGGGTTTTGGCTGGTGGTGATTGGGTTCCTCCCTGCACGACCAGCGTGGCAGTGGCACGCCGCGTGGCCCTGGGGTGCTGCTGGGGCAGCAGGGGGAATCATTCATTCATTCATTCATTCATTCAGCTTTCCTCCTACCTTTTTTCCCCCAGAATTTTGGCGTTACTGATTATCTTCTCTTTCTTTTTGCTATAAAATCCCTGGCACAGGGCAGGCCCGGCCCCACGGTGGCTTTGCCGTGGCAGGTGCCAGCACACGCTCCTTCCCCACGGAGCCGCGCTCTGTGTGTGGAGGTAGAACACACACAAACCAACCTTTTCAACTGCGTTAGCATCACAGAAGAGTCACCTTTTAAAACTTCATTTACTTGCATTGTAAGTCACATGGAAAGGACAAGTCCAGCACTTCCAGACTTGGATGTGTGAAGCTGTGAGGGATGCCTTTGCTTAACGCTTCTGACAATCTTCTTTTTGATGTAGGTGCTTAAAATGCAGTGTGTGTGTTGCAACATCAAGGCCAGAGCCTGTAAATAGCCTTTCATCAGGCCTGCTTGTAAAACCCACATTAAAAAAAGAGATCAATCAACACTTAGATAAACATGCCCCCATGACTGCTTTGTTTGTTGTTAGTCTCTTAGTACCAACACTATAAAAATATCTGTGCAACAAGGCAGCATTCTAAACACTGACACAAAAAGGAATAAAGTTAACACCTAGAATTCTGCCAACAGATTCCCCCATGGACTATAATATTTATTAATGTGATCTAGAGAAGAGATTGTACAGTGAAATGGCAAAAATTGCTTCTGCTAATTGGAAGAGCGATATACCAGTCAATACTAGGGGAGATTATAAGAAGGAGAAATTATAGAGGGACCTGATACAGCGTTGTTACTGGGTACCAAGATGGAAAAGTAATAAACAATCTGTTAAAGAAAATCGTAACAAATGATATTTTGTAGCTTTCCATTTAAGGAAATCTTACAAAACATTTGAATATATGTAATTGGACAGTAACACAGCCTTTACGAAGAAATACAAACTAAATAATTGTGAAATTTTTAACATCTGTTTCTCATTGCTGTTTTCTTCCACTTTGTATTAACTAGGCTTCCAGTTCTAGTTTTAGACTAAATGTGGATACCTTATCAGGGTTGCTGTTACTGGATTTTTGTTAGGACACCAAAATTTTGCTTTAAGGTAGTTTTGAAGTGAGTTACTCTCAAATTTCCTATGCTACACTAAGATAATGGCTTCATCTGTTCTCAGCCTTTGTTTACCCACCACGTTCTGCATGACACACTAAAGTATCCCAACTTTGCAAACACGTCTTTACAGTCTAAGGCAATAAAGCAGTATGCCAGAGTTTCTTTGCATTGAACTTTCAGTAGCACATCTAGGACCTCCAAACAGAAAGCTTAAAGAATTTCCTGGGAACTGTTCCTGTAATCTTGTGGATGAAATACTATCTAAATTGAAGGAACAAGCTGAGGTTTGGAATTTTAGTTGTCTGTATATGCATTTGTACAGAGATGGGGGAGTGGCTAATGTGGAAACTGATAAAAATCAAAACTCAGAAGAAAATTAATTTGCTCAGACCTGGGGTGGCCAGATTTGACTTTAAAGGGAGTGTCTCTGGGTGTGTGACAAATCCCAGTGCCACAAATGAGCTGTTGGTCCACACTGCCAGATTCCTCCTCAATGGCAAACAGTTTTACAGAGCTGTGGCATAGAAGAGGTGGGTGGAGACCGTGGTATTTTGTTATCCCAGGCAGCTGCCTTCCCTGCTTCTGTCTAGACCCAACCTAGACAAAGAATTTAAATAAAATAAGGCCTCTGCTAATCCTTATCAAGTGACTATATACATTTCTTATTAATTAGAATATTCTAAATAGTTGTCTTTGTCACAATGTTATGTGAAGAGCAGAAATAAGCAGTTTAATGTCTCTCCTGATGCATCAGAGAAAACTCCACATACTTCAGAAAATTCAACTGAATTTACTTCAAGAAACATTGAACATTCCTGCCTTTTATGCAAATATAGTCTTTCTAACCTTCCTAACTATAATATTTCTAACCTGCCTTTCAGATTGCAGAAGCTGAAGGAAATGTTTATATCAAAATATGGATCAGCTCCCAAGTTTTATGCTCGTGCACCAGGACGAGTGAACTTAATAGGTAAAGGAGAAAATTAGTCTTCTGTTATTTTGCTTTATCTGCCATCATGGAAGTCTAATAGTTTAAAACACAGAATGGAAATAATTTAATTTTTTTCTCAGAGAAGTTTCTTGTGATAAATGGGAAATCATATATACTTTAGTAGCTTTTACTATAGCTTGTTATAAACAACTGTACCTCCATGTTAGTTTTGGAAAAAACATTTATAGACAGCAGTGATGGTTTTGAAAATTGGAGTAACTTTCCAGCTTATGGGTGAATACCATTTTTTGGAAAGGCTTTGGAAATCTGAAGTAGTTCATGGATAGTGCATCCACAAATTAAATTAGTGTATATTTTCTCTTCTGTTATAATTTAAGTTACTAAATATAACCAGCCACACAGCAATGCATATGATAAAGCATGAAATGATTCTACATCATCTCCTCTTCTGTTCTCTTCCATAGAGGTGTGTCCACACAACTTAGAATAGTTGATGTGATTCACTGGCAGACTGGAGAGACACAATTATTTCGTATGTAGGACTTACTTGCATTTCTGTGGCAGTGTTATTTTTGAGATTTCTTTATCCATGTTAGGATTTTGCTCTCCCTGGAGCTCAGTTTCCTGTATATGAAGTATCCCTATGCATTTGAAGACATTGTAAGTAGAAAGATCCTGCAAAACAGAGCTTTAAAATTAGTTAGTCTGTTGTGCAATTAATTAATTTTTATGTCGGTGTTGTGAGAACATATGACATAGATTAAACAGACAGCATATGGTAACTGTGAATTATTCCCAAGAGAGAGGACATTTACACCTTATGTGTTGTATGCAACTGTATTAATGATTATTTAAACATAATTATTATATTCCTGGAAAAATGTCCAGAAATTGTATGCACATGACAGTGTACAAATAATGTGGCTGTTCTCATTGCTGGACAATAATCTACATGGTGGTTTTTTCTAATTTTTGTAAGCCAGTGTAAAAAATGAATATTTATAAATGGGTGCAATAGATAAAATCACTAAAGAAGAAATTTTGTGTGAAGTAATATGAAATGGAGGAAATGCACCCCAAACATCAAATAATAAGAGTTGAAACTACACTAAGAAACTGTCCAATACAGTAAACAGCACCGAACTCCTGTAAAAGCTCTGTTATGGCTATTCCAGACTATTCCAAAATATTTTCCTTGTCTGTTTCGTTGATAGGAGAACACATAGACTACTGTGGTTATGCTGTGCTCCCAATGGCTATAGAACAAGATATCCTGATTGCAGCAGAACCTGTACAGACTCAAGTTGTGCAACTGGCAAATACCAATTCTTCATACTTGTAAGTAATTATGTTGTTTATTCACTAATTTTTGTGAACCTCTTCATGCAATTGCAATACAAGTCACCTTTCCAGAGAGCTGACAAACTTCTATTGCCATACAGAGTGCAACTGTGTAAAACAAATCCTATCAGCAGATGGAATTCCACTGACTCCGTGCTGTGTATTAGTTTAGAGCAATAGATTTGCAGCTGCTGTCTCCTACCTGTTTGTTCATCTCTCTCTTGTAAGGCCTCTGATTTTTCAATCCTTCTGAAGGTGCAATTCTGTCTTCCCTTCTTTTAGCTCATCTGTCTTGATATAATCCCCATAACTGGCAGCAGTTCAGTTTCTCCTGGAGAAGGGAGTGAAATGTTTTGTAATCGATTACTGCATAGGTAAGCTAACACTCCCCTGCTCTGGAGAACCTGGGGCTGTGTTTTCACAACACAACAGTCCGACTGTAGCAACAGTCCTGGCTCAAAAAATCTGTATTCTTTCTCTTCTACTTCCTCCACAGCTGCTTGTTCACAGAATTATAGACCAGTTCAGGTTGGAAGGGACCTTCGGAGATCCTTGTAAACATCCCGATGGCCTTGTGCTGGACTCCCTGCAGTTCACCACTGTCTTTCGTGTATTGGGAAACCCCAAAACTGGATGCAGTATTCCAGCTATGGTCTCACAAGTGCTGAACATAGGGAAATAATCCTGCCATTCTTTTCAACTTCAGCCACGTTGTTCTGCCTCCTTGTAATAAACTGATATTTGTGTAGTTGCATGGCAGTTCAAATCAGGTCACTCACCCACATGAGCTTTTGTGGACATTTTGCAAAAGCCAGAATCAGCATAAGCTTAGTTTAAGCCATTTTTATTATTTAAACCAATGGTAAATTACTCCCTGAAAGCACAGTGTGTGGCAACACGGGGTCAGGAACACACTGCCAAAAGTGAGAACTATTTGAGCACATATTCCTGCTTAAAGCTCAGTTTGTTACAAAAACATGTTCTGAGCTGCTGCCTGTGACTAAAACCGTTGAAAAGAATTTGTGCTTGCATGGTAAGTATAAATACTCACAGACTTTTCACTCACTCTGGAGTATGTTTTCACATTATAGCTGGGCTGAATTAAGAATTTGCCACTGCCAGAAGGCAATGGTGCTTCTTTTACCCCAAGTCTCCCTGTCCCTGCTTCTAACATCGATCCATCCTCTGCCTTTTAGCAGGTGTGGTATCTGTTTGATCTTAAGGTAAAGTGCACTATTTCCCCCTTTTTGCTTGCTTAATTTTCTGTCATTTTAGTGAACTGCCATGCACTCAGCACTAAAGCTGACATGGGGTAAACAGTGGGAACAAGCAGTGCTGAGCAGGGGCAGAAGGAATGAAAGATGTGCATGGAACCTTTCCCTTTCTTCAGTAGCAACCTCCAAACAGGGCTGAAGCTGTATTGCAAAACCATTCTGCAAGAGGCAATAGTTTCAGATTTAGAGAAGCTTTGATTAGGAGTAGTTGTTATAATGGACAATAAATAAAGCAGTAATTACAAGGTAAACATTTTTACTTGGTCTTCAAGCTTTGCCATATTATATCACGGTTGAAATGGCCTTCTCCTAAGGTGTATAGAGTTCCTATCAAATCTAGAATTACAGCCTTTGAATTCAGACTGCACACACCATCACTATATTTTTACATCTGCCCTGGTTTCAGTTTGAGATCATATGCTGTAAACCATAAACCAAGAAGAGGTCTCAGAATTCAGCATTAACATCTTGGTTTTGTTGAGGCACTGTTGCTTAAAAACAAAGCTGAAACATGCCCATAATTTCATAACAAAGAAATATTTTTCAACACTTTGAATGTTACACCACAAACAAAACTGATGACAGTATGTCTTTCTTTCCCAGCCTGTTACACTGGTAGATTTATGCCTGTGGTGAATGCACATATATAGGCCTTGGTGAACAAGGACAAATCATAAACCTCCATAGAATCACTATTTCCTGTTTAATTCTAGTTTTGTGAACTGGTAAAATGTGTAACAGTTCTGTGGCTTCCACCCTGATAGTTCATGTTAGCTTTTAGGAAAAATAGGACAGAGAACAGGTTGCTAGAAAAACCACCTATTTGTTTTTCATCATAAACCGTCTCAACTGATCTGACACCTTTTATGTTATTAGGGCTAAAATGGTATTCAGTACTTACAGTCTTTTGAAGTTCCTGATACCTCCCCTTCACATAACGTCTTTGTAATTGAGAAGTATGTGCACAGAGAATATCTGGCATTATACTTCTCAAAATGCCTTCAGAAGTACCAGAGGATGGTAATTACCAATCAGTTTCCATCCCATGGCCTGAAAGCTTTGTTGTTTGTTGGGTTTCTTTTAAATCCGGGTATTTGTACAGAGGACTCAAACACATAAACTAACAGACTGACAAGACAATGAAGTTCTGTGAGAAAGAGCCAAATTGGTCTCCAAACATAAGGATTATTTACTATTTGAGCAGTAAAAAATGCCTCAGCCACTCTACTCAAAAATCTCATCTCTTGTCATTATACAGAAGAAATGCAATGCTTATATCTAGTCATGGAGAAGTGGCATTCTTTCCCAAGCATTCTCTAAAAAAGAAAGGCTAGAACAGACAATATCAGAATACTTTTATTTCATGGGTATGTTTTCCCCAATTTTTTATTTTATTTTATTATAAAGTTCTCATATTGATCTGCCTGCTTTCCAGTAGTATAATTTTTTGAAAGTGGTTTTATTCCCATTAAACCTAAATATTTCTGTGACATTCAGCTGCCTCTGTTCATGTTGTTTGGCAGACCTTGCTTTAAAAAGCACAGCTTAGCCTGCAACTTTGGAATATACTTTGTTAGATTTCTTGACCTTCTTGGTGCCTTTCCTGTTTCAGTGTTGGGCACCTGCTGTAACGGCATCAGGTAGATACAGCTATTGGGTGTTCAGAGTAAAGACTTCTGAACAACTTGCACCTCTTGGGGACTGATGCCCACTCCTCTGAGGCTCTGTGAGTCATTCCATACCCATTTTGACAGCACCTATCTAGCATTAGTTTCTTTAAGAACATTCAAGCTTACTCTTTTTATTATTTTGCAAGGAGGATGGAGTAGGAATTATCCCGGAGGAAACAGAGAAATTATTTAAACTAAATAATTTTAATTACATCTTGTAACGTCCGTAATAGAACTCTGCAGCATTAGACCTGTTTTAGTGAAGTGCTGTTCAGAGCAAAGGTGATAAAGATGAATTTCTGAGCAGGAATTACCAGAGAGCCTGAAATTTATCTCTCTCTATTCAAGGTTTGACAGACATGATTATTTAGATTTTTACTTCTCTAAGATATCAGGATTGCATACACATCCATGATGGAGGGCATTCTGCCTTAATTAAGGATGTCAAAGGCAGCCTAAATTCTGGATTTATCTAGTAAATTCTGTATACTTCAGCAAGAATTCTTATGCTTTCATCTAAAATAATCTTATAGAATTGATTAATAAAGAATATCTGTTAAAAACCACAAAACAAACCAAAACACATTGCATTGAAAAACATTGACCTGTTTTTGTCCATCAGCAGGTGGCAGTAACAACATGTTTTTTCAAACTAAATTCAATACAAATTTAAGCCTCAAGGTTTTTCTGTTTTTGCAGGGATTTCAGTACTAGTGTTAATAACATTCAGATTAACAAAACCAAACCTCAATGGCATAACTACTTCCTGTGTGGACTGAAGGGCATCCAGGTAAGCTAAATCCACTTAACTTATGAAATTATCATTGAAGTAAAATACAACAAGCATAGCTGTTCATCTCAGAATACTTCCCTGCATTCTATAGCTTTTCTTGATATACAGTTAAGTATTTTTATGTTAAAATTTAAAGAGGAGATATGAGTGGGTTTGCTTTAAAATAGTTGCAGAGCACTATTTTTGTTTTTATTTTAAAAAATTACGATAGCAAATAATTATTTAGTAACGTCATGATCAAACTCATCATCATGATGACATTTCTGTATTTTGAAGTAAAAAAGAATGCTTTCCGATGGAATAATCTAATTAAAATTTGCTTTAAAAAAGGTTTGGAGGCTTGTCTGTCAGGACACAAAGATCATATTTTCGTCCTTTTCTTCCCTTCAAAACATTTCTAAAAACCATGAACTTCTATTAATGTTGGAAACCTATAATTTGTGCACAGCAACTGAGTGAAGCCGAGTCATGCAGGAGGCAGAAGAAAATGTAAAAGCTAAGCAAACAGCATACAGAAGAAATAATCCATTAAGAACCATTACTTATCCTGGTTTTCAGGGTTTGAATGGGAGTTTAAAAATTTCCTGAGTTAAAAGTGCAGCTCTGCAGGAAACGGCAACTTACGGGAACGGCGGGAACACTGAACAGACATTTTCCCGTCTGCCCATCTGAGCTTTATCTCCTCCGCTGGGAGCTCGCCTGTCTCCAGACTGACTTGAAGACCAAACTGCTTGTGAAGCCAAGTGCTGGTTGTCAGTGCTGTCCTGGGAGGCAGCCTGAACTCACCAGAGGGGCTCCTATAAATCTCACCTGCTGTTTGCAGGTGATTCGTGGCTCTTAGAGTTTAAAAAAAAAAAAAAAAAAGGTGCCTTCTCTGTTTGATGTCAATCCCGTGATCCTTCTGGAAGGGCAGATGGGATAAACAGTGATGGTCAGGTCAGGAACAGGTTGCCACAGCCATCCCAAATTATGGGCATATGTGCTTTCTAAAGCACATGAAGTTTGCCTCAGGATAGGCCATCTAGATCACCTCATGGGATGGTCCAATAGATAAGAACTGCAGAGAGCCAACAAAGCCTACCTCAAACCTGCTACTGGAGGCTTCAAAGTACAGTTTTTGGAACAATCAGTGCCACAAATCACTTTATTACAATCCACAGTTCCTAAACAGACCCCTGTCTCTATGTACAGACCCCAATAAATTACTTATGTGTGCAGTAACATGAGTATTTTCAATTTGGTATTGCTCAGTACCACAAGCGTTTAAATTGCATTGACTGGAGAGATATAGATTAGGTTTCTTTACAATATGTCCTTTCTTATATTAAGGCTAGCATGACCAATTGACTTTATTTATTTTGCAGTCTGCTACTGAGATTTGTTTCCTAAGGACAAGCTTTCATACTTGAAGGTTAATTTGCAAAGCAGGTTTGCAGACTCTAGTACTGGCAGAAAATAAGCATAAATGTTACAGGCTTAAGAAACACTGAAATACAAGTACTCAGAGGGTCCAGCAGGATAATCTGTTTATATTGAGTTGAACATGCTATCCTTTTGGGACAGAACTGTTGCAGAACTTGGCAAAGTCCATTTTCATTTTTGAAACTGAAGTACGTTTTCTATTTAAACATCGCGTGATAAGTCTGCAAGCCTGATTCATATTCAAGACAATCCAGAAACTGGGGATCAGTTTCTGGTTACTCAAGCATTTTCTGTTTTTGAACAAGCCTGCCTAGTGTTCTTCATGAAGGGGCATGGGCAGCAATAGTATTTTAGGTATGAATTTCCTATATTTGTAGAAGGGGAAATTCAAAATAATTTGAACTGATAGTAGAAGACTTTAAAGGAGGTTCTTTGTGTTTGCTGATCTCTACCATTGGTACTTATGGCTGAAGTTGTTTCAGGAAAAGCAGTAGAAATTTTTTGAAGGTGGGTATTTCTTTATGAAAACACTGCTATTTTTTCTGATTATTGACACTGTAACATATAGTCTATTGACATATAAATTGCATCAGAATGCAGCTATTCATATACCTCCCATATACATTCAATGATTTTTTAATAAGTACTGCATGTTTGTTTCAAACTGACAGCAGAGAGAAACTTATATTAAAGCAATTATAAATAAAAAGACAAAGCGACTAAAGAATAATTAAAAGAGTATGTACATGAGGATTTATGACTTCTGGATTAAATGTATTATTTGTAATACCTATCATGCACGTAAAAGTATTTTAAACCTTATTCTAAAAGTAGCATGACAGAGACCATTCCTGCTGGTAGATG
Source organism: Pipra filicauda (assembly GCF_003945595.2). NCBI lineage: Eukaryota > Metazoa > Chordata > Aves > Passeriformes > Pipridae > Pipra > Pipra filicauda. The sequence continues at coordinate 1,453,066 of NW_024104976.1, read as the reverse complement.
TGTCTTTGTGCCTCCAAAAGCACAGAGTCCCTCAAGTACCATTTGGTTTTCCCAGGGTCAGTCCTGTGGGTGCTTCAGGAGATGAGCATCTGCCTTTGAATACAGCTGCATGGCTACCAGTTCCCCATCAGTGTCACGTGGCTCCCTAACACCACATGCCACTGTTAGATGTGAAGCTCCTCAGGATGCCTTAAAATGAAGAGCTGTCAAGAAAAGGACAAAAGTAGGGTATGAAATGATTGGTAACTGTCACCACGGCAGCTCAGAGTGGAGGCAGTTGCTGCAAAACCCACCCACGAAGCTTGGTAAATTCTTGGGCATTCAGCCCATACTGAGTTCTGCTTGGGGTACAGTTATATGTTTGTGTACAGCAATTGTAGACATACCTTTGGCTGGAGCCCTACCATTGGCTTTGTTCTTAAGGAATAGAAGGAAAACTTTGCTTTTGGTTTATTTTGGAGATACCAGAAGCAGGTCCTTGGTTTAAGCAACTCAGTAGAAGGATTCTCTTTCTAAGTATCAGATAATTGCAAGCCTGAGCCTGTCTGTACTTGAAACTGAGATTGTTTATTTTTCATTGTTAGGAACATTTTGGTCTTAATAACCCAACTGGAATGAATTGTCTGCTAGATGGAACCATCCCTCCAAGTTCTGGTCTCTCTAGCTCCAGTGCTTTGGTGTGCTGTGCAGGACTCGTGACACTCAGAGCTAATGGAAAAACCCTCTCTAAGGTAATTTACTGTAAAACAAGAGAATGTCAGCACTAAAATTCTACTTAAAATTAAATATTGTTAATGCCTGTAAACATTAAAAACACGATACAATTGTTTTTGCAAAGAGTTGTTGGATATAAACTTAAGATATTGCACAATTGAGCAAACATCTTTGGCCAAATTTTGGCAGCATTTGAATTTGGCAAGAACACAGGCTTACATTAAAGCTGAAAAAAGGAGCATTATTGTAAGCCTGTATTTTGGCCAACCATCAGGTCCATGCCTGAACCAGATGTGCTATCTGCAGGCCAGGACTGAGGATATATGTGCTGAAACATGTGGACCACACCCCCGAGGCCTTTACCCTCTCCCTGAATGACTTTTCATGGCTTTAACAGCAGAGCATCTGTTGGAGGCCTGTGGAACAATTTCTTGATAAATTATATAATCAGTACAAACGAGAGGTAAAATTCTTCCATCTGACTCTCCTTATTCTCTTCATAGTTTTTTCAGAATGAACATATTTACAATCCAAAATGTATTCCTCACTTTTAAACAAACATTAGTCTAAAAACAAACCCCAAGTATGTGACCTGTTAGCAGTACAACTGTTAGTAGAATTTGGCTCATGTAATACAAATTTCTGGAGGAGTCATGGTCCTTGAAGGTGCCATATGGGAATGAACTTCTCTCCAGTAAAAACGTCTGGTTAAGTGAAACTAGGATCTTAAATTAGAACATTGTCAGGAAGAGAAAAGAACAGATCTAAATGTGACTGTTATGCATATTTGTGCCTATTGTCTAAGGCAGACATTCCCAAATTGTGGTACAAAGCCAACTGAAAGTGGTACATGATGATGGCAGCTGTTAACTCTGCTTGTAACAAGCACTTCTCTGAGCCATGAGGTAAACAGATTCACACAGAAAGTTTTTGCTGATCTGTTGTGATTTACTTCTCTGTGTAGCTGTAGTTGCAGCAATTGCTCAGCAGTGACTTCACCGTCCCACAGTGCACACCTCAAAGGGCTTCAGGAGAGGGTCAAGGCAGAAGGAAACAGGTTGGTGAGGCAGGGCAGCTTTTTTATGTAGGAGGATATGGCTACAGTCACTGTCACCCTGATTTGTGTCAGTGCAAGGTGTGGTCAAAAGGTAGGTGAGGGATTGGACACCTTGACAGAGGCTCTGCTTTGTGAGGTCAGACATGTAGAGGAGTGGGAGATGAAAGTGTGGAGTCAAGAATTCCACTTGGATGAATGAGACTTTGCAGTTAAAGGGTTGGAGGTGACATGACATGTACCTGTCCTGGCAACAAGCTTCTGGTTTTGCACAGATGGTCTCACCACAGCTCAGCCCCATCTCCGATGGTGGTCACCAAATGAGCTCAGCTTGGGAACTGCTGATCAAAATCACTGGAGTGCATGTGTTCAAATAGGCTATCTTCAAAATCTGTAAAACTGGCAGAGGTCAGGAAGCCCAAATTTTACTAGGTAGTAGAAATCTGTATCTGCAAAACCAGAAGCCAGGTTTTCATTATTCCAAGAAATACTGCACAGCCTTCTTCAGGGAATAAATGATACAGTGTGTATCTTGAGCTCAATTTACACATGGCTTGGGAGTACTGGCCAGCATTATGCCAGACTTGTTGTAAAGAAAGGTGCAAAACTTCTGGCATTTTCACATAAAATTATGGAGGAAGAGAAAGAAGACAGAGACACCACTGAATGGCTTTCCTTCTCCTCATGTGTCCTGTTCAGTCAACCCAAAGTCTCTTCTTGCTGTCTGAAAAATGTGCTGAAAGTTAAACTTGTGTCTGAAATACAGTTGGACAAACACAAGAGACACAATTGCACATTTTTGTCAGGAAATCCCGCTGTCTGCAGCCAGATACTTTGCACTTGTGATGAAAAATCACCAATTAATGTACAGATGAGAATTCTCAATAGCCAACATAGGCACAATTAGGAACATCTCCCAGGTTTTGTGTGCTTGCATAGACCAAGACACTTGGTTGTGGTGGTTAAAGGAGAGGATGACAGCTCTGAAGACTGATTACTTCTGTCCAGGCTTTAAGTTTCCCCAAATCTTACAGGACAGTAAAAACAAGTTCAGTGTTCTTGGCTAATTTATGATTTAGCATTAGAGACCTCTTGTATCTGGCTAAATCCAGATTCTCTGTTGCACTGGATTTATGCTTAGCCTCCCAGAACTGCCTTGTATAAGGCAGAGCTGAGTATAAATTAGAGCAATCTAGGCATGTGAGCCCTCAGAAGTATAAAACGTGCTCTGGCCACTTCTTGCCAGCTCCTAATGCATCCTGTGCTGGTGTCAAATGATATCTGTGCAGGATCCAGCAATGCTGGCTGTGCATCAGCCGGGAGCTCCCCCATGGCAGGGAAATTCTTAGCTGAGCAGAACTAGGGGCTTTCCAGAGCCTTTCTACTAGAAAGCAAACCAGGACCTTGCATTTTTAAGGCTCTGGATATTAATGTGTTTGTTTATTTTAAAGAAGAAATATCATTGTACCCTTCCCCTCCACCCTTTTTTTTTTCAGATGCTTTACAGTTGCGAAAGTTGTAAATTGTGGCATTTATAAGTAACAATATTTGGTCATGGCGGTAATTTTATGAGAAAAGATTGACTTTTTGCCCCTCATTAGTCTGATGGACTTTGCAAAATCTTAGTACGATGGTTTGTAGCAGCAGTACAGGAAACTTTTGGCTTTGGAATCAAATTTGGCTGAATTGTAGGGCTTCTGTAGCCAAAGTTATGAAAAATTGACCTTTTACTGAATGGAACATTTATCTGTTTTGCTTCTGTGAAACTATTTTTATGAGAATATTTTAGTTATACGCTCTTTTTCCTGACAAATGCAAGTTTAAAATAGTAGCTGTAGAGTAAAAGTCCTTGAAATTTAGAGCTTTTACGAGATAACACTTCCAGTGTGAAGTTTGGGCCTATGAGATTAAGAGCCAAAAAACCCCAGAATTAAAAAACATTGTAAAAGCATGGCTAGAATTTCATGGTGGCTTACTTTAAAAATAGCACTTTTTTGACATTGAAAACAAAATCAGAAAAAAATATGCTCTCCCTAATTGTGTGTAGCAGTCTGCAATAGGGCATTGTTTCAGTGTGCATACAAATTTTTTTTTAAAAAACCCATCACACACATACACAATAGTTTAGGGAAAATACCAGTTCAAGACAATTCAGCCAGATGTGCAGTGCTAACCAGTTGCAGCAGTGCAATAGCATTCAAATAACAAGATGGAAAATGTAGAATGTGATCCTTAAAAAGAATCCATTTTTCTTCTCCAGACAGGATACCAGTCTAAGGCTGTGTTGGCATCACTCAAGCAGCAGCAATGCTCACTATTACTAGTTTTTGATTTTAGAGTGATTTTTATTTCACTGTTACAAAATCAATCTTTTGTATAACTTTTCATCAGGAGAAGATACTTTTTGTAAAGGAAATATAATAATGCTCTAAATTGTCCCAGCATTGTGTTACGTGGTAGGAATTAATGAGTACAGAAAATGACTTAGTGTTTTGAGTAATTAGATTTACTTGAAAGATGTGATGATAGTGTTGCTGTCCAGATGTTAAATCTTGTGAAACTAAGGTCTGTTCAGCCACCTTAACATCTTCTCTGTTACCCAAGGCTGGGCAGCTGTGCACATACTTACTGGGAAGAATAGATCAGAAATGAATAGGGTTTATTTAATTTAACATGAAATGTTGGATATAGGAAGGTAAGTTATATTTAACTTTATCTAGACTGAGAAAAATCTAAGTCAGACAAAATGATAAATAAAGGACCTAAACCTAATCTGTAATGGCACAGTGTCTATTGGCTCCAATTCTCCCAAGCTATGGCTCAGATGAATTTGAGTGTGGGTTTAAAACATTTTTAAATGGTATTTCAACAGTTACTGTACCTGCTAATGTCACTGATTTCAGGGGAGAATAGATATCTCTGGAATCCTTTCTTCTTTGTTTCTGAAGCCTCTATATAATAAGGAAAGGGCTTAAGTTGAACCCTTTACCACTTCCTAATAATGTTTCTGCAGTAGGGCTTTAACACCTCCATATACCTACCTTTGCCTATCTGGCAGGAAAACCTGTGAGTATACATATTGATAGCGGGACTTTGAAATTAATAACTAGTGCTGATAATACTGCCTAGGATTGTTTTATAATTTATTCTATTTTTTTAAAAAATATTTTATTTTTATAATTTATTATACTGATGCATCAAAAATGTTTGATAGATGCATGCTAGGTTATTTATATAAGAAACACAAATTATTTACACAAAAAATGGCACATAGATATTGTGTTATAAAGTACTGTTAATACTTGTGGTGGGTTGACCTTGGCTGGACACCAGGTGCCCACCCAGCCGCTCTATCACTCCCCTCCCCAGAGGGGCAGGGGAGAGAGTGAGGTGGGAAAAAAGAAAACAAAATCCCAGAGATTTATTCCATCCCTCGCCTCTGTGAATCATATATTTAATAATTTTAAATTCCACATTCATCACATAACCTTCCCTTATGTAAACAAAAATAACAACCTACCAAAACAGAATATAACAAAAATTCCCCCCACCAAAAATCAAAATAACATCACCATAACACCAAATTCAAATGGACAATTTACACAAAATCCACCCCTTGTACCTTTACCACAATTACAGCCAAAATTCTCCCCAGTCATTTCATTCTCTAACATTGTTCAGTACTTGTTTTGCCCGTTACCTCTCCCAATTACTATCCTTATCTCAAAATCCTCATGACTTCCCCGTACAGGCCACCAAAAAGACTGTAGTGGGTTGACCCTGGCCAGATACCAGCTAAGAATTCATGAGTAGAGATAAGAGCTGGGAGAGGTCAGTGACTGATCACCTTCACGGGCAAAACAAGACTCAAAGTGGGGACAATACTTATATTTATTACTAACAGGATAAGAGCCAAAGAGTGAGAAATAAAACAGTCTTAAAAACACCTTCCCCCCAGCCCTCCTTCCTTTCATGTTCTCCCTCCTCCCCCCCAGCGGTGCAGGGGGACAGGGAATGGGGGTTATGGTCAGTTGTTGTTTCTGCCACTGCTCAGGGAGAGAAGTCCTTCCCCTGCTCCCGTGGGGTCCCTCCCACGGGAGACAGTCCTTGATGGACCTCTCCAGCATGAGTCCATCCCTTGGGCAGCAGCTCTTCTCAGACTGCTGTCCTGTGGGTCACTCCTCCATGGGGTCAGTCTTTCAGGAATGAGCTGTACCAACGTGGGTCCCCCACAGGGGGGCCACAAGCCCTACCTGGGAAAAACCTGCTCCAGCGGGGGCTTCCCTCTCCACGGGCTCCATCCTGGGCCTCCCACGGGGTCACAGCCTCCTTCATGCATCCACCTGCTCCAGCATGGGCTCCTCCATGGGCTGCAGGTGGGTCTCTGCACCCCGATGCTCCTCCATGGGCTGCAGGGGCACAGCTGCCCCACCATGGGCTGCACCACGGGCTGCAGGGCCTCAGCTCTGGTGCCTGGAGCACCTCCTGCTCCTTCTGCACTGGCCTTGGTGTCTCATGTTCTCAGTCGCTCTTCCCTGGCTGGAATTTCTTCTGCACAACAATCTTCTTTTCTAACCATGTTATCACAGAGGGGTTACTATTACTCCTAATTGGCTCGGCCTTGGCCAGGGGCAGGAAATCTGTCCTGGAGCCGGCTGGCATCAGCTCCACAGAACAGGGGAAGCTTCCAGCAGCTTCTAACACAAGCCACCCCTGTAGCCCCCCTCCGCTACCAAAACCCAGCCACAGAAACCCACGACATTACTGAGAAGTACTGAAGTCCCTTTCTCCCTGTGGAATTGAAAAAACAGGGCTCTTTAACTTGTTACGTTTGACTATGTATGTTTGTAATCAAGAGGAAACAGAGTACTTTGGAGCAGTGGTAATCAAAGGCCATAATCTCTCATCAACCAAATTGATAACCTTCTATTTGAGCATGTTAGAGGGCAGACAAAGTCAAGCTAAGATTGCTGTGCTTATGAAGACATCCAGATACTATCTGACAAATATTTCCCCATTTTGGAAAAAAGTGTAATTACCTTGCAAAACAGATATGAAGTTTAGCTAATTGGGATTTTATGTGCAAACTGGAAGCAGATGGTAACTTTCAGCAATCTATTCCTAGTCAAGACCAGATATTAAAAATAAAGACATTCCTGGTGATAAAAATAACCTCAAAATTTGGCCATCATTTTATACCTTAATAAATGAAACACAGTGTCTTATATTTCAGAAGTTATTTTTGTACCTATATACATGTATATAAAATGTGCCCAGCTTGGAAAAAAAATACCACCATGTAACTAGAGTTTAAATTTGCCTTAAGTGATGGAGAATGTTTTCTTCTTCCTGTAAAATACTTGTCTTTATGTATAAATGTTTCTCATTCGTTTTCAGTTTTGTGTATTGTGAACAAAACTGTGTAGAATTTCACAGAAAATCAACACTACATTTGCCATTAAATTACCAACATTATTTGTTGTAAAGGAAAGCATCAGACTGAGTCTGACTTTGTAGATTAAACTGACCAAAATGTTCATTGGGGAACCATTACTGTATTTATATAGGGACAGTAAGTGTATGCACAGGACTTTTAACTGAATAGATATTTAAATACTCCAGTTACTTAAATGTGCATGCTGGAGAGACTTTTAGAACACTGGAAATGACAATGCTAAAAAAATTTATATTCACAAATTTATTTTCTTCATGGAGCTTCCCTTCATGAATAATAAAGTTTAAAACAGGAAGAAATTTTTTATTATTCTAAAGATTAGTTATCATTACTATTGCATTGTGATATGTAGAAAATGTAGCACACTGAACTTTGGCCAAAATGAACTTCCATTAAACCACTGAGGCAGATGTAATTTAATACTATCATTCTATGGAGAAGATTGCTTTATTTTGGCTGCTGTCATTCTGGATTTGTATATATCAAGTTTCTGTGTAATGTAGGGTGAGCTGTTCCAAAAAAATACTAAGCAACACTAATTCTGTTTTACTAACAAATATTTGCCTGTCTCCTACTCACTAATTGTCTTACTCTTTTAAGGGGTTTAATCTTACACAAGTTTGCTTCTTTAAAGGGCTATGTGAGATTGAAGGGGATTTATCCCTGGTTTGGAACATATTGACAGTGACAGTTATATAGGGACAAATTCTGTCACAGTTTACACACTGTCCAGACCCATTATTGCATGAGTGAAAATCTGAGCAGTTGGCCCTTGGCCTCTTTATGAGCAAGGGGACTATTAAAGGTGAAACTTCCTTAGCTGTTCTCATTCAGATAATTCTTTAGGTTTCTATTTTTAGGACTTTTTTTATAAGTAAGTGATCATCTGTTCACTTTCCTTATTCCTCAGATTCCTAAATACCTTTGTACATTAAGGCCCTCATGTTCATTATCAATAATATACAACTGAGAGAAAGTAAAATAAATGATGAGGCAAGAGAGATTCAAATGAGCTACATTGGTGGTTCATAATTTATCAGTTCTTCAACTTGAAAGACCAAAAATACTCAGTTGTAAATCGAAACCTGAATTTGAGGTGTTTCATATTGAAACATAAACAAGCAGAGAAAAATACATTCTAATGAAAAGTATCATTTTACTGAAAACCCGCTTTTTCCATTAAAAATCCCAAACAAGGTAACATGATGCAGAGCTACTGATGAGTTCTTATTACAAGAAATCTCTCCATCTAGAGTAACTACACATAAGGCAACTAATAATAAAAAATCACAACCCTTCTTTGTCAGACTAAATTATATCTCCACTAATATGATTTCCCAGATTAGACTTTCTGCATGCTGGATAGGAAATCTTGTGGCTCAAAGATAAAGCAGATTTAAGTGGTAGTAATTTCTTTCTTTGTAACCCAAGATTGACTTGCTCCTTATCAGGGAGAACCTTAAATTGTTTCAAACAAAAAGCAGAGGTAGTTAGTAGAGCTCTTAGATCAAAAGCTAGCCTAGGTCTGCACGTGGGGGTCAGTTGCCTGCTAGATGAACTGGTAAGTACTGCCTTCTGCAATAGGATACATTCTGAACAGACTTTAGAATTAAGCTACTGAAAAAGAACAGCCTAAAAAATTACATTGTGAACATTGTTAGTTTCAGATTTTTCCAAGTCCTCCAACTAAAGTTGTCTAAAACCTCAGAGCAGCTTCCTTAAGTAATTAATTCACATAAATTTCTTAATGCTTAATTGCTTGCTAGTCAGTTGTATGCACTGATATTCTACTCCTTGAAATGTGGCTTTGTAGTGTTTTAATTATGGATATTCTCATTTAATAATGTTGTATCATTTTTTGCTGGATAAACAACAAAAAAACCCCGTTAATATATCATGAAACTCATTGATACTAAACATCTCCCATGGAAGCTCAGCCAACCTGGCATGTGGACTTGCCAACAGCTATAAAAGTGCTGTTTGCGTGGATGATACTGGGTCTGGCATTCAAGAGCTGCAATATTTAGTGTTTCTTGACAGATCACCAGGGAGACTCCAAGGTTTAACTCACCTACCAGCTACTCCTACTGTCACGTTACGCTCATCCCTCTGCTGTGCTCCGAGGCTGAACAGGCCGCGTGTACAAACCAGCTCAGGGCACTGCTGAACTAACTGCAGATCTTTGCAGTCTCCACGCCAGCTCCCTGCTTACTGGTGCTCATTTTCACAGCCCTCCCTACAGTCAGCACAAGGGAACAGTTTGCTTCAACCATGCACTGCCTAAGCAGGTTTAAACAAAGGGACTTTGCACAGGAGGGTCAGACGTGGTCACATAATCTCTCCTGTCACCTCAGTGACAGTGGTGGAATAGTAGTGCTGAACGGGATGAGGTTGCATTACGATATGTTTATGCCAACAGTAATTAACACATTTTATGTGGCTCATTTGTCACATTAAAGCAGCAAATAATACAGTGACATTTTCTCTAAGGTAGACTAAGAAAAGCTGTAAGTTTGCCTTTCTCTTTCTTACCAACCAAGGTAGTTAAACTGACAAAGATTTAGGAAGAAGCCACATGGATGATTAAAGGTACAGAACGACCCCCATAAAAGTATATTAGGACTCTTTGGAAGAAGTCACTTAAAGGAGAAGTGATAGAGATCCATAAAATAAAGACTGTAATTGATGGAGTGGATAGGAATCAATTGTTCATTGCCCCTCAAATGGTAAGAGCCAGAAGGTATGGAATGAAGCCAGTCAGTGGCATGTTAATAATCAACAAAAGGAGACAGTTCTTCACCTGACAAGTTGTAGAAGTCCTTGTTACTGGATGATCTACATGTTAAAATTGTCAATGAGTGAAAAGGGAGCCTGGACAAATTCATGTATAAGAAATCCACTGTTGGTAACTAAGGGTGCAGAATTCATATTCAGCCTAGAAATAAAAAATAAAGTCCTGGAGAAATACCAGCTGTTCATACTATGAGCCTGCTTTCAGGTACAAGATACAAGACTAGATGTGGCATTGGTTTGACCTACAAAGGCTGCTTTTATCTTAATATACTTTATATATTTATTCTGACTCAAGTCTTTTAATGAATTTTTTATGCTGACAATCCCTTACTCATGGGCACGCTCTCAGGCACATGGTGGGATTCTGGGGATTGTCCTGTGCAGGGCCAGGAGCAGGACTTGATGATCCTTGGGGGTCCCTTCCAACTCAGGAAGGGATTATATGCACTGTGATTATGTGCACTGGTTTGTTGGGCTGTTTTTTTCACAGGGGGTGAGATCAAAGGAAACATCTCCTGATGTTTGAGGTTTTTGAAATACTATTTTAAATGTATCATTTTGCTTGTTTAATAGTGTAGATGACAGCTTAGGACTTACTGTCTGCGTGATAGTTACTGTACACATGACCTGGTCTAGTTAGTCCTGTTGGAACAACGTCCTAGAACAATAATACAGAAATTCAGAGGGCAGTAGCATATGTGGATCTCAAAATAGTTGAGGTAAGGAAATTTTTAATTCGTCTGATTAAATAATTCTTTTTCTAGAATCATAATGCTACTATTCAAACCCATTTTAACTTGGATTTTAGTATCTTTTTGTTCCACTTTTCATTACCATCATATAATTAATAGGATTTTAAATCCACCCTGCAATAAGCCACAATACTGGAAATAGGGAGGTTTCTGAATTCTCTTTTCAGCTTTGTGACATATTCACATGACTTTGAACAAACCATATAAATATCTGTGCTGTCTCTAAATTGAAGATAACAGCAGCCTTATAGGAATGTTTTTAAAGTAAACTATGTGAAAACTCTATGAAGACCTAAATTATGATTTACTAGTGTTTTTGAAATACTGCTTTAGGGATGGAAAAGCATGCTAATGAGCCTTGGGTGAGTAGAACTAGTTATGTTTTGTGGTTGGCTCAAAGTGATCTGTCATATGAATCAGAATACATGGGATGCAAGAGGAGTCTACGTGCAGATGGGTTTATTCTGTGTATTTCTCGTGGTTCTTCACGAGGAGCAAATACCTGCTTTCACCTTGTTCAGTGAGAAAGCCTGTCCTAGGACTCCTGCACAACTTCACAGGGACAACATTGTTTATTTTATCTGCATAACAGTTGCACTCTTAAGCCCCCAAGGAGCATCTGGCCCCCTCTGACCTACCTACCTGCCAGGTGATGCTGTGGTGTAGTCTGGGGTACAATCCCCCTAAATGTGGCCGTGAGAATGCTCTGAGTTACTTCTCTGCAAGAACTGCAGTGCATCCAGAAGGAAGGTGTTGCATGCCTAGGTGTTGCTCAGACATACATCTGAGATGTTGCCAAATTGTGCAGTGAGATCTGGGATCTGAGAAGCTCTGTGTTTTAACAGGTCAGGCGTACACTGCAGAGATATAAATAACATTTATACAGATGATTCAAACAGTCCTTGCCCTAAAGAGCTTCTGAGTGTCTAAAGTTGAATGGAAACAAGGCATTGCTCTGAGATAGGCAAAAGTTATTTCCTTTTATTACATAGTTCTCACAGATTTTTTTCCTTAGAGGTATTTTCTTAGAGAAGCCTAAACTCTAAGAACTTGGGTAGTAAAATGTGGTTTTTTTCAGTTTCTAGTAATGAAGTCACACATATTTACAGCATTATCATCTAAGAATCCCAAGTAGCAATTACTAATTACGAAGAGGGGAAGATACTCCTCATTGTACTGAGGAAATGAAACCATGATGAATTAAAGAGACTTTCTCTGAATCAGGAGAAACTAATGTGGAGCTAGAAATTGAGCCCAGACCTCCTGACATTCGGTTCACTGTTTCAGTCGTATGACCATCCTTTTCCAAGTATCAAATATGTACACAAGGCTCTTCAGTTTAGTCTTCATATTAGCTTCCAATGAAACTTTGCCCTTTCACTCATTTTAGCAAAAAGTCAAACATTTGCCCATTTGTCTCAATAGTAAGTAGAAACTGCTCTCTATACAGACGATTTCCTCTCCATTCACATGCTTCTCATCCCCGTATTAGAAGGCCAGCCTGTGTCAGCAAGGGCCTGTTTAAATTAGAAACCAAATAATATTTCAGGGATGCCTTGGGCTGTCTTGTGGAGAGGGTTCTTCGCAACCCTTGCCAGTTACTACTTGGTGGTCCTGCCAATCCTCGCTCAGTTTCAAAACAGAAGTTGCTCAAGCTGGAGCAGCGCTGCGAGCCGGGCGTACGCAGCTGGACAGCTGGTGAGCCAGGACGGAGCGAGGCCCGGCTGAACCAGGCACAATTCACCAGTGCAGGGACAGGGGAGTGGCACTGTCCTAATTGTTAACATTCCTCCTCTGCAAGACTTCTGATATTTATTTAATAAGCCCAGGCTCATAAAGTCTAAACAATTTAAGCAATCAAGTGGTAGCTGATGCGTATGTGGAGATAGAGATGCAGCCAGACTAAGTGAAGGGTGAAATGCTTGATTTCTGACTTTGCAAAGCTTTATCTGGCAGTTGCAGATGAAGTAATACCTCAGGCAGCTGTGCCTACGAGTGGAGTATATATTGTGAGTAACCCAGGAGCTGTACTTCAGGCCAGGTTTGCACAGCCACAGCTCCTGTTTAAGTGTCCATGACCTGTCAGCTGGCATGGTCTTCTCGGCCAGTGAGAAATACTGAACTCCTGATATCCTGATATCTCTTGCCAGTGGCAACAAAAATTAGGGATGTGGTATTGCTGTGTTCTCAGAGGGAGGAACGGCAGGTTCAGCAGAACTGGCTGAAACATGCAGCCATTCCCACAGCCCAGCAACATGTTTGTAAATAGGCATGCCTTCACATGTATAGAGTGAGCACCTAGAGACTGCTGTGTGTGGAGACTTGGTCTTTTCTGTGGAGCTGTAGTTGAGTATTTTAGCATTAAATGGGAAAAAAGCATCATTACATTCATTAGCATTTCACTCAGAATCATTTCAAACTTAGAGTGGAGCAGAGACATGGTGATTGGATGTTACACTTTCATCCATGGGATAAAGAGGTCTGAGGTTCAAATTGGAAATGAGACTTCTTGGAGTGGATGTGGGACAAGGGAGGAAAACTGAATTTTGATGAACCTGGGAGATGGCTTTTTTTAAAAAAAAAGCGCATCAAAATGCATGATGTTTCTATACTTTCTCAAGAAAAATTTTATCTCCAGAAAGGAAAACATTATCTCTACTTCAGCTCATCTTTAAAATACACAAAGGAAAGGCGGCACAGAAAAGGAGAGTAATTTTAGTGATTGCACTTTCAATGTTCCCTCATTAATGGTCTTTTTCTAGTAAGAAGTCATTTACCATGTTGGATTCAAAGAGATCCACTTTGCATGGTTTTAGAGCAACTTTGTTAATGTTCTTTTGATACTTTCTGCTTATCAGCCCAAGGCTTATTGGCCATTGTGAGCTGAATAAATTGGTTGTTATTGCACTTGCAAACAGTTCAGGCTGATTACATTCATCTAAGCACCAATTTTACAGCTTTGTCTGTGGTGCCATTACAGACCTTGAGCGAGCGAACAGGCAGGCACCCTGCACATACCTCTCTCTCAGCATGGTGATTTACTGCCTCTGTCTGCTGCCTTTTACAGCTGTGTGCTGGCTAATGTCCCTGTCTTGCTGCTTAGCTTGATTCAGTCCTGTAATGCTACATCCTTAGTGTGGAATCTGAATCTGACTTTGCCAACAGGCTGGAAAACCGCTTTTCTAAAGTTCTTTTCCCATCTTCCCTGTGGTCACCTTGTGCTTAGAAAAACAAACAGGTCAGGTTCATAATGGGTGGACAGGGATACTTGCCTTTTGACCCACTTCTTTTTGACTAGTCTGTGTTCTTTGACCATTCTCCAAGGGTTCTCTTGTGTTTTGTTTTGACTTGGCCTGATAGCTGAAAGCTTTACTGTAAATTATTATTTTTGACAGTTATGACAATGATATTCCACTCTCCCATAGTATCCTCTGACCTGCAAGTATCAGAATGCACAAAGATATGCCCAAAATGTCACAAAAGAATGCACATCACATATAGCTCTGAGTTAGTTCAGATAAACAATGTAAGCAGAGTACAGTATCTCAAGGAGAAATGACAAGCACCACTGATTAGAATATTTACAGGGAGAAAAGGTTTCTGAGTATTTCTGATTGTGGAGTCAGTGCATTAAAATAGTATAGAGTAACAACTTGGCATTTTTCTGTAAGCTACTGAGTTGCATATGTAGGTGGATTAAACTAAATAACAAAATACTGGCTATTGAGATGGAAGGGTTTGAAGTAAACAAAGAAGGTGGGAGGAAGACAGCTACAAGAGTTAAGTATCTAAAGAAGGATACTCTTAAAAGCATCTGGCTATGGTGGGTCTTGTGGAGACTGAATAGTTGATTCTCTTTTGCTACAGAATAAAAGGGAAAAGGGGCCATGTGGCATCCTGGTTGATACCAGCTTATACCACTTGATGTGTGAGAGACAGTGGTTTCAGAATTCTGTCCTTCTTTCCTTTGTTTTCTCACTAGTTCATATGATGTAAATAGAATAAAAGTACCATCCTTAACCCTGGCTGATATAATATTTTTATATAAATATAAATAAAATATTTGTTAATATTTTTTCAGGTGGAACTTGCAGAAATTTGCACAAAGAGCGAACGTTACATTGGCACAGAAGGTGGAGGGATGGACCAGTCAATCTCTTTTCTGGCAGAAGAAGGAACTGTATGTGGATATTTGTAATCTAAACTAACATTGTAATAGTGGTTTATGGAAACAAAAAATACCTTCACAGGTGTCTAGCAGAAAGATAAGACGAGAAACTGGCATACCTCAGTAAGCAGTATAAGCACCACTGGTGTCCAAATGAAATGGGAATTAAATGTATAAACTTGTGTACAATTGAGTATGACAAGTTTGAATAAGATGGGGAAAATGAGAAATGGCAAGGAGGAAGGAAAAGATGTAGGAAAAGATGTACTCTAGAAGAGCACCAGGTTCCACATTATTTGGCTAATTCATCACTGAACTCAGAATGTTTCCCATATAATGAAGTCTGAATGGTCGGCATGCCTTGTATTCAGTGAAAATGGGATAATTATTACAAAAATGCTTTCTTGAAAATTCTCATAACCAAACAGTTCTAGGATGTTTTGCCAGGTTCAGTTGCAAAGACAATGGAGACTTTTTTTCACTAGTTTTGCTAATTCCAGACAATTCTGTGGCTGGATTCTGAGGTAGAAGGCATTTAGCTGTTTTAAACGTGGTGACAGAAGGTGGACTAGCTATGATAAACAGGACCTGCCAAGTTATGCCTGAGTGCTTGCAGTGGAATCTGCAGTGGAGTTCATCCCTGTCCCAGAAAATGCACAGGACTGTGACTGTTTCAACCTCAAACCTGTCAAAGCACTTTTATTGAAATTGATGGAGCCTTTCACAAAAACTTTTACTTTCCTTATGATTGTGGTATTATTTCTCTACAGCTTTTGTTCCTTAGTGCCATATCTTGGATGAGCTTACACAGAACAAAACTAATTCCTAGAATTACACCAAACATTTAATGCCATCATGAGACACATGTATTTTCAGTGTCACATCACCTGCACTTGCTCTGTACCTTCCCTACATTTTTATACTGTTTGCAGTAAAAACACAGCTACATGAATGATGATATATTGTTGGCATGCACACAGATGATCATGTAAGTGGAAGCTTTTCTAATATACAGAAGTGGTGATCAAAAAGACAAAGAAAATGTTAGAAAAGATTAGAAAAGAAATTGTGAACAAACCAGAAAATATCCTTGTTTCAGTTTACTTGCAGCTGAATGCAGTTCTGGCCTCCCATCTTAAAAAAATATACTAGAATGAGAAAAGTACAGGAAAGGACACTGAGGTTGATCAAAGCTATTATTTTATATGAGCACTGACTGAATAATTTAAAGCTTTTCAGCTTGGAAAACAAGAAGCTTAGAGGGGTGATACTTTGAAGCTTTGTAAAACTCCTAAATGAGTAAAGAGAAGGTAAATGGAGAATTCAATGCAATGCTTTTCATAACTGAAGAACTAATAGAAACACAATGACATTAGCAAGCAGCTTGTTAAAAACAAACAAGGAAGTTTGGGGTTTTTTTTCCAAAACATTCATTGTTAAATTGAGAAATACCGTACATTGTGGAAGGCAGAAGTTTTAAAAGGGTTCAAAAAAGACCTTCTTGGATACACTATTAGAGTATTAGCCTATTTGTAGCTATTAAACATAATAGTTGGATGTTTCTTCCAGTGTAAGAATAACCACTGTAATCTTTGCTTATGGGAAGCTAGAAAAATATACCCCCAAAAAAGATTGTTTTGTGTATATCCTATTTTTAATTCCCCCTAAATAGCCATTTATGGCTACTGTTGGAATCAGGACACTAGACCAGCTTAGGGGTACATTCTGATCTAATGCAGCAGTTCTTAAAGGGTATATTTAAATGTAAGCAAGTCTGTCTGTCTTGATAGTGACTCTGTGGTGTGGTCCAAAATCTCAATGGCAGGGAGTAACACACATGCTGTACATAATGTACAAGCAGATTTGTCGTTGTTTATTTAGCACTCGAGCTGCTCAAGGAACTCTCTGGGGGTGAACAATGCCAAAGCCAGTAAGACGTCCCTGCTTGCAGAGTTACAGTCTATTCTAAGAAGCCAAAGCAGGGCACATGATTTACAACTTATCCCAATGAAAAACCAGATGTGAATTTAATCTCTTGATTACATTACATCCTGAATTATTTAATTAATGGATGCCTAGCTTGTTCCATGAAAAGGTCACAAATGTTGGGAACATCTGACGCAGCCTATGTAAGCATCTGTGAGGCAAGGCAGTCTCTTATGTCAGAAAGGAGACAGTAACTACATTTTTATACGTAGTTTTAACTTCTCTGATTGTCCATATGTGCCATGATCAGTGTCTCCAGTGAGTCCTAAAATGTTGGTACTATCCTGTACCTCAGTGAACTAATCTTGATGTAGTGGAAAATCAGAAGACTGAGGGGGAGATGGACATTGATGAAGGGGCAGGGAATGCAAAGCCCCTTGTTTTAGTAGCAGGCACATTAGCTTCAGCCAGGCCTGCTACTTTTCTGTAGATCAAAGAAAAACTGTTGTCTTAAACAGGCAAGAAAAATAGGTTGGGTGGGGTTCTGTGAAATGCTGAAAAAACCCAAAGACTTAATGGAAACATTTTAAAATCCAGCTACAGGGAAAGGTTTGAAATGTATGTGTAACTTGACCAATGAGGTTAAACCTCTTTTCTCACTGTTTCATGTCAGCTTTCTTTCCTTAACTGTCTCTGGATTTTCAAGAGAAAAAACATGCAAATTTGCATTTGATTTATAGAACTAAGTGCTCTGTTAGCTAGTAGTAAATTAAAACTAACCATTCATTTTTCTTTCAATAGGCCAAGTTGATAGAGTTCAATCCACTGAGGGCAACTGATGTTAGACTTCCAAGTGGAGCAGCGTTTGTTATTGCAAACAGTTGTGTTGAAATGAATAAAGCAGCAACTTCTCATTACAATATTAGGGTAATGGAGTGTCGGCTGGCTACAAAGGTAAGGCATGGCTTATGTCAAACTCTAATGAAACCTTCATCTAAATATGTGCTTTTTTCCACTGCTGACCAGTTGTGTCTTTAACACCTGGTTAGGTGCTACTTTAAGTATAATTTTTCTTTCCAGAACCAGACACCTCCATCTGCAGGAGCAGAACTCCTGCTGAGCTTAATGGAAGTCCAAGGATTGTGTCCTTATATAGAAGATTATGTGATTTAGTTCTATTAAATTTATTTTGTATTATATTTCAGTGGAGGAAATAAGTCTATTTTTCAGAAAAAAATATTCTCACTTAATAAGATAGACTGTTTCTAATTAAAGTTGCATAATGACAAATAATGGAAAGCAATCAGTATGGTCACATGTTTATATGTATATATGGCAACAACAGTGTATTTTCTAGGATTTAGAGAACATCAAAGCTACTAGTTGGAGGCCTGGAAGTAATATTGGAAATGCTGAATAGCAGCATGTATGTCAGTGTAAAGTTAAAAAAGAGGCTTGAATCAAACCCCAACATTTACATTGTACTGCCAGTTTACAGCTTGACATTATCTCTAAAATGTATGGAAATTGTATAGAAAAAATCTAAATTCTGCTTCAATTCTGGATTTTGTACGTTCAGGAGTATGTAGATGTAGGGCATAATTTGAGTTTTTTATGGGAAGACTGCATTTTTCTTTGATTAGAGTAAATGAGGAGTAAGCATAAAGATTCACTGGAGTTATACCCAGCATAGAGTGCTGTGTGAAAGAACAGAATTTGGGTGACAAACTCTAGAAGAAAGTTTTGAAAACCAGCATGGAATTCCTTGCCACAAAACATTTGGCCAATATCTGATGAATATTCAGAAGTACTTTGAACATCTGTTGGCATCATGATTCTATAAAACAGTAATTTCTTTTATGTTTTAGTTAGTGCTAAAAAAACAGTAGAAGACATGATCAAATACTGACAAAATGTATTATAAAATAATGTGTTGAGATATTTTTCGAGGAGGGAAGCTAAACCTCAGATGACTTTTTCAATGGGCTATAAACTCAAGTATAAAAAAAATAGCTGCATTTCAGTTGTATATAAGATGAGGTAAAACTAATAGCACCAATGACCATAGTTAAAGCTGTTGTCACTGAAGCTAATAAAAAGATTCTTATGCCACTGAGAAAACAAATATAAGGACCTGCCTATATGATAATTCTGGTATAACTGATAGACTTCTAATTTAGGATAGCTACTTCACTAAATATGTGTTTTTTAGGAAGAGCTTCTTTTGGAAATTTGGTTTTTTGCATAAGAATAGAGAGCCTTCACAGATGATCTATTCTAAAAGGCAAAGTGCAACAATGAGTGCATTAAGCTGTAAGAGCTTTTGAAGTATTGTTCCATATACCAGATTTTGTGACCTGAATCACAGCTTTCTAAAGTGCTTTAAATTATTAGTCCTGTGCAGTAAACTAAAAAGGTAGTAAGGAAAGATCTTTTTTTTTAACATTCCTGTCAGCTATGATGCAATCTCTAAAAAGGTACTTTTAGCAGATGCTTGATTGTAAGGAGACTAACAACATACACCTGTCTGTTTTTAAACATATGCTACCCAGATGGAAAGTTGAACACACTATAAAAACACGTTGAGCCAGGAAAAGAGTGTCTTTAGGAAGAGGTCACAGTGGGGTGAAGGAGGGCAGGTATGTAAGTGGAAACAGGGAAGTCTTTTAAGCACCATTAAGCTAATGGAACTATGAAATAACATGCTGGGCCTTAGAATAATGCTTTAAAAGAAATTCTCATTGTAAGTGCCTTAGGATAGGCTTTTTCCCCCCCTTTCTGCTTTAGGTAATTCTAGAATTTCATACTGCTTGCAGAAAGCTCTATGTAAGTAAAGATGCCAACACAATATATTCCTTTTGGCAGTAATGTAAAACATTTTGATATCAGTCTGTCCTACACCAAGTGAACTCTTGATCATCCTCCCAAAATTATCTTTCTTAGATTCTGTTCCTTTTCCTTCCCTTCTGGAGAGTCATTCTTGTTCTCAGTTCTTTTTTCATCCCTTTCTCTATTCTTGTAGCAGCCTCTTGAGTGCTTTCTTGCACTCGGTGTGTTTAAAGACACTTACATTCTGCAGAGCACTCACAATTCCAAAGAAAATTACCTTGTACCTCATCCTTGCGAAGCCTCACCCGGTGGGTGCTGCAGGAGCGCTGGGGAGCTCTGCCCCGCTCGCTGTGTGTGGTTCCCTCCGCTGTCAGCTGGAGCCTGTGCCAAGAATGTCTGCAACTGGAATGCCATAGAGTTCACCAACTAGTGTTTGTTAAATGTGGAAAGATGCTCAGATGGCATTGTAGAAATGTAATGTGTAAGAAAGTGATGTGGCTACAGAAGTATTTCTGGACTTATTCCTAGTCAGACTTTCTTTTATTTATATTTGTCCCATCGTTTACCAAGTATGTTTTCCTCTCAGTTACTTACAGTGCTCCAGTGTGCCTGTTGAACAATAAAGGACAATAAAGCCCACAGATGCTATATCCTGGCAGTTAAGAGCCAGCTGCATGATGTCCACATATTTAATCCATCTAGTCAGAGATCATGAAGAAAATATCCAACTGTGGAAGCAGTATTGGGATTACTTTTGTACATTAAAGAGATGGGATTCTTTTTCCCCTTTTCTGTTCTGTGTCCATTACAATGTGAGCTGCTGCAGCTAGACTGTTTTCAAAAACCATTTCTGTTTGCCCATAACATTTTTCCCAGTGCTGTTAGAATAGAAGCTTTGCTGGAATCAGGACAGACCTTTGCAGCAAAGCTGTGCCCAATGGCCCAACAAGGTCGGTTTCCATTTGGAACATTTGACCTGTAAAACCCCAGCCTAGTTGGCTCACCTGAAATACAGCATCTCCCTTGAAGTACAGAAATGGGAACAGATGTGACAATGCATGTGGTATATTTCTGCAGGGGATTATTTATTCAAAAAGGAAGTAGGAGAATTTTCGTTGCCATATAGAACATTATTGTTTATAAATTCCTAGTTCTGTTTAATTTCTGGTAGTAAAGTCTAGGGGATGCTGACTATTAGGATTAAAGCACAAGGAAAAACATTTCCATTCATTTAGCACCTTGAAGCAGATCTAAAAACATGACACAAAGGTGCACCACCATACAAAATATTTAAGTATTTAAGTAAAATGAAGCAATAATTGTTATTCTAACTTACCAGTAAGTAAGCTAAAATAGAGTTACATAAAGGCTGTGGAGTTCTAGGTACTCAAGGCCTTTGAAAAGGAGACCAGAAGTGACTTAATCACTCTTTTACAAGAAAATTTCTCTCCCTGATTTCTGCATTAGCCACTAAACAGTACTGCTTCTTTCCCTACCATTGAACAGAGAAAATTATGTTTAAATGGCGACAGAGTTATATGATTAGGATTTTGATTGGATTTTGTTTGTTCTGCTCTGCTGAGCCTCATATAAATCTCAGCAAGTCACTAGATGGCACCAAAAGTAGTTAATTTTTAGATACTGTAATAAAGCAAAACTGGAGGAGCCTCTGCAAAGGCACTGTTGGAGAAGAGCGATAATCTACGCCAGATAGTTGGGCAGTGGATCTTCTGCCTAAATTTCATGCTGTAACTTTGCACAGAACAAAGCAAATACATTTCAGACATGTATGTAAATCCCATGACTTTTTTAACCAGGAAGTTAAGTGGCTTTGCTGAATCGAGACACAAATGATTTCAAACAAATCTCGCTCAAAACCAGCGCTTACTGAAAAGAGTAACAAAACACACTGGGTGAAATCTTGGCCCCGTTGATGAGAGGTTTGAACCTTGAAAAAGGATTTCACTCTCTGATCTTGCTGCACTGGTTTAAAGTCTTTGCAAACATACAGCCTGATCTGGCATACTTGGAAATTTTAATCTCAATTTAAATGGTGCAGAACTGGAGATGAGCCATGTGCTTATGAACACAGTAAAACGACAGTGGTGTATCCCTGCTAATCTGTGTCTCGCTTTGCAGCAGTCTGTTGAAATTAAAGCTGATATGTCAGTAGGATCCCAGAGCGACCACTTAATATTCTTCCATAATTCATAACATCAAAAATATTTCCCCTTGTGAGGAAAGCTGCTTTGCTCAACCATTTTCATTAGGCACGTGAGAGCATCAACACATACAACAGCTTTCCAGGGAAAAGCCTGTTTGGCATATTGCCTTTCAGGATTCTGGTGTTGAAGTAACTACTGTCAATTGCCAAAACATCACAAAGATCCACAGAGCACGATATCATTGCCAGCAATGAGGAAAGCAGATGCATCTATAACTAATTAACCTCACAGCAACCATGTAGGAATGGAACAGATTCTGACCGACACATCGTAATGTTCCTGTAAAGGCTCAAAAGTCCCTTTAAATTGGATATTAAAAGAAGGTACTTAAAATGTACCTTAAACTCTAGAGATTGAGAAAGGTTACAGTTATTCTCCAAACAAATCTTATGATCACTTTCATATTTTTAAGGCTATTATGAGCAAGGGTTTTAATGACAACCTCAGTGTTCATCAGAAAATTCCAGGAGCATATTGGAAAGGTCAAACTGAGATTTAAACATTAGAGCGAATGCTAATGGTACAGAAATAGACTTTTTAAGGACTGTTAGTGTTACAATATCACAGCATTTTTACAAGCAGTTGTCCAGATGGGATTGTAAAAGGTAAGTAAGTGCTTGAAGTAACAAAGTTCATGGAAAAGGATAAATCATTTATTTGATTCCACACAAATAATGCCAGTAGGATTTTTACAGACAGTATCTGATTTGAGGGAAGAATAGCTGTCATTCACAGACCTTTTATAAATAAATATGATTGCCTGCTGCATACTGATAGAAAGTTTCTGATGGTTCCCAATTAAGAAGTGAGAAGAGAAAATGGGCCCTAAAGGTATTTACAGATAATTAATTGTTCGAAACAGGAAAGTACAATATTTTCTGTTTGTTTGTTTGTTTGTTTAATTTCAGCTTCTCTCAAAGTCAAAAGGCTTGGATTGGAAAAAAATGTTGAGGCTCCATGATGTGCAAACCAAGCTAGGAGTTAGCCTAGAGGAAATGCTGACCATTGTCGAGGAGGTATTACATCCTGAGCCTTACAGCACAGAGGAAATTTGTAAATGCCTGGGAATTAGCCTGGAGGAGCTCCACTCTCAGATCCTTAGTCAAAACATTCAAGATGGTAAGCATATATGAAATGGTGGGCTTTACTGTACAATGTTTGTATTATATAAAAAGGTTATGCATTAATAAGTAGTGCAGGTGGAAGTCTTGCCAGAATACTCACCCAGAATCTTGGTTAGCAACTGAAAGAATTGATATCATCATCAACTGATATTTTCATTCTAATTTGTGACTGAAAAAATAGAGCAAAAATTTGATTTTGATTGAACTGTTTCTAAAATTATGGAAATAGCAGATCCCTTAGTATTTTAGATTAGCCTGTGCTGTTTGAGTCATTTCTAAATAACCCAGATTGTTTTCAAGGGAAAAGTCTAAACTAGGCTTCCTTTTTAGGCAGTAAGTACAACAAAACTGAACATTTTGGATGATTGCAGAGTCATTAAAATGAAGCCTGTTTGCTCTCATTTAACTGGTGTTAAAGACCAGCATAGATGGGCTTGTGCTTCTGTTTTTGGACTGATAAATTCCTAAAAATGCACTGGGCAGCAAATCATCTGGGTCTCTCCTGAGAAAGAAGTTTCTGTCACTATCAATATTTCTTTTTCTTTTAGGAAAATGTTGGTGGAGGTGAACAATTTACTCTTTAAAGTATTTCCCTTGTATTATTGTTTATGATTATACCATACAGTCATGAGCATTGTCACACATGGAATGGATCCTGGAAAGGTCACTAATAATAATGACTAATAAAGAATTTATTAAATAATTCATTTGCATTCATAACAGGTTTCCAATTGAGATCAGAATCTTTCTTTAAGAACTACACAAAATCCTTCTTCCTTTTTTCCATTCTGTAGCCTTAATAGCTCTATTTTTTTGTAGCTGACTTATATCCTTGCCAGTCCTTGCCAAGACTGCTTTCAGGAATGTATACATTTGATGTATATAAATCCATAATACAGCTATCTATACTGACACATATTTAAATAATCCATCTATCTAGACTGACTGTAAGTTTTATATGTTGACCAAGGACCAGGTCCTGAATCTATAACCTGTTTTGCACCCCAGTGGTATCAGGCAGTATGAAACTTTTACTGCCAGAGGGTACCAGGATGGACTAGGATATCTTAATCTAGCTCTTTATCTCCATAGAAAGAGTTTTGATAACTCTGTGCTGTCTGTACACGAGGAATATACTGAACCAGGTACCTGCACTCTGCAACATTGTCATGGGAAACTCCAAGGTTGTAAATCTCTTACGCTGTCCCCGTACTCTCCCCTTCACGAAGCAATACAAGACTATTAACTTACAGCTGTTTATACTCCTTATACCTGCTTTGTAAAACAAAATTCTACAGTTCCGTAGAATCGAGTTGTTTATACAGGTTATCTTGATTTTTTTCAAAAAACAAAGTCTGGATAAAAAATTGAGACATAAAAGCTATAGAAGAAACTCAAAGGAAATTTTATACTGTAGCTCTGAATACCATTTGCAGATGTTTGCTGAACAGAATCTCTTAAACTTGCATGACCACGATTTCATTTGATAAGACCAATTAAAAAGGGTTATGCTGAAAGCGTCTTTGCATGTACAATATAAAATTAAATAACAGATTTCTGTAAAACATATGCAAAGAAGAAACAAGACAGACACAGAAAGAAAGAATCTAAATCCAGAGTTTGTTTTTTTTACACAGTACATGGATTACGTGTTACACTGGCTTTGGAAAAGCGCAGGCTGTTTGATTAAAATACTTTTCTTATTTCCCCTCTGCTTTCCCACTCTTATTTTAATGACAATGCCTGGCTTCTTCATGTGAGAGAAAACATACCATCCAATCAGTAACCTCTGCAGAGAATTTCAGCGTTGTTGAACTTCTTTGTTCAACGTGAAGAACAAACCATAACATTTAGGATATCTTTCTTTCTTTGTATACATTCTATCAACTTTTTTGATAAAATATTATAATGTTAAGGGTAAATTATTTACATGCAAATTTCCATTTATATAATTTATTGCATTCTGAGTTTTTTCTGTGGCTGAATAGATATTGTCAGTAGTTTTAATTTTTTCTATTATTCAAAGCCCAGTTACATTATCTGGGCTTTGAATAATATCTAGTTATCATTACAAATACTGTTTTTTACTGGCATTGTACCTCATGTTTAAGTATTATTTTAGCCTTAAGTCCAGCTTTCCCTCCGCTACTTCTTCAGTGACAGCAACAAAGTTTTATCAGGATATAATGATGACCAGAGAAAAACTCTGTATCTCAAAGGAAAATGGTATGGACAGGCTTTGGGCAAGTCCCAGGCCAGGTCTGGAAGCACACAGCAACTTTGCATCCCTTTTATAGGCAAGTACTCTAAGATTTCTGCAGTTCCCCACTGTACAGCCCACTTGTTCCCCACGTTTGGAGAAGCACAGAGGGTTTATAAAGCCTCTCTAAACTTCTTACAGTTGTTCCTTGGCCAACTCAAAATCCCGAGTTTAAAGCTCCCTTGCAAATGTTTACACATGGATTGCACTTGTGGCTTCTGAACATCTCTAGAAAAATAATATTTATTACTTTTTAAGGTGCACTGTGCCATAACTTTGGCTTGGACTTGAGTGCTTCACAGAACTTGTAGTGTGTGGTGATTGTGGGACATTAAGTATTTATAAGCTTCACCACAAAAGGATATTTTCCTGTAAAACAGTGTATTCCTTTAACCATGAAATGTTTTTTTTCTTCTTAAATGAGGTATTTTCAAACTCATTTTTCCTTTTTATGTATAAAATTGCAGTCTAATTTTGACATTTAAACCCGGGAATGAAATCGCCATTGGAGGAGCAGGCATCCATTTGCTATGCGGATTTGGCTGTTTAACTCCAGTTTGTCCCCTGGAAAGAGAATTCTAAGTCTGTGCTGCAGCTCAATGAGTGGTGCTTGAATAGCCTTTCATGGGTATTGATGGTGATCTCAGTGCAGAACAGTTTCCACGTTCCCTGCACAGACAGGTGTAGGTGAAGGGGGTCCCGGGTGCTCTGTGAGGCAGCTCTGTCTGTGCACCAGGAGATGTCCTACATGAACAGAAGTTACCTCCAAACTGGCAGACCTAAGAGCACTTCCCAGCTTAAGGGTCCAGGTGCCTACTTCAGCCTTGGCCTGATCCATATCATGGAAAGATTTGGGAACATACCATTCCCTTCCACAAAAACAGAGAGGTGGCTGCTCCAGGCCAATCCCATACCCGGAGGATTCAGGTCTTTGGGGTGTGCCACAGGTGAGGTACAGGCACTGAATAGTCAACAAGGTTAGTTGCAAAAGCCTTGTTAAAGCTTTTCATCCAGCTCTGGATGAAAAATCACTTCAAACCAGTGATTATCATAATCTTGAAACAGGTGTCTGCTAAATGGGTCACTGAATCCAGTGCTGACTCGTCCCCTGGTTTATTTTCAGAAAACCAGATTGCAAACAGTTACTTGAGCAGTCCCAGCAGAGTCCCCCCACTTCAAGTAGGGGGTTCACAATCTGGCTCAAATTAAATCCATCTGGCAGCATTTTCTTATATACATTCTGAGCCAGAAACCTTCACCCTCATCATGTTCAATCAGCAGGATGTCTAACAGAGAAGGGTCCTATTCCATGGGAGGAGTGGTGGGAGAAACTGTCCCCTACATGATTTTGCATCGGTGGGTTTTTCCGGTTGTAAATCTCTAACAGTCCCATCAGCCATGTGCAGCTCATTAATCTACAGTGAAACGTATCTTAGGAAGCTGCCAAAGCAACTAGAAAAAAAATATATAGCCTGAAGAGGTTGGTCTTTAGCTAAAGGTCAGACAGAATTGTACAGGAAGCCTCTAAAGAAAGGAATCTGCTGAAGTTGAAGTTGTAACAAATAATATGAATTGCTGAGAAGCCACAAGGTTTACTTATAAAGAAAAAAAAAAATCCCTGTAGATGGAGTGGACAGGTTTGCACAGTTTTTGTAAAGCTAAAATTAAAAATATGACCATACAGTTGAAAATCCACAGTAAACATTTCTGTTATATTTAGTTAACCCACAATTATTTGGGACAAATAGCCCAGATTTTTGTTTATTTAGATATTTTATAGGGATTTTGGATAAACTTTCATTAATGTTATTCTGCTGGGTCTTAGGAACTTGGAAGGTTCTTGCTGCAGTGTGAGCTATTGGTGCCCTGAAAAATGGCACTTTTCTTTTAAGGGCATTTGGTGGTTTGTAAGGAAGTTGAATCTATTTGGGTGACATGACAGAAATCCCCTGCAAAGGAGCAAACCTGAGGTTCAGAGAACTTGTAAATAAGTTGAAATGGGAGAAACCAGGCCTTTTATTATAGTTTGCTGGATTAGGAAAGTATATTTACATTTTCAGTTTTATTACATAATTTCCAGACATTGTAATTGATTTAAGAATCCACATGCTTTTAAGAATTTGCTCTTTTGCTCTCCTTTGAGCACCACAGAGGGTGAGACCATATAACCCAGTCCTGTGCAACACTGCAGGGGTTTCTTTGAGGGCTTCAGCTTTTCCTCTTTCAGAGCACTCCAGCCCTAGCTCAGATATAAACTAAGCAGGAGTGGGCCCTCTGGTTTTGTTTCTTTTAACAGTGGCAGAGTATGACTTAAGAAATCAGTCCTTTGTAATTGTCAAAAAATGTGACCCCGTGAAGCACACAGATTCTGATGAGTTTCTTCTAAAATCACAGCCTCCATAGTTCTCTGACATGTCCTATTAATTCAGACTTTATGAGGAGCTAATACACTGGCTGCAATATGGCAAGGAGATTCCAATATAGATGCAATTTTTGGAAACACCGTGTGTGCTCTGCTATCTTCCATTAGATAGAGATGGCTGGGTGGACTACCCATCCAAACAGAAGAGACAGAAGAGAATTTCTGTATTGTCAGAGGCATTTGGTGTTGAAAGCTCAAAATACACGAATCATTTCATTACTTTAGAATAAGATTTAAAGAGTACAGAGGTGTTTGCTGCCCTGAAGATAATTTTGTCTGAAAAGTACACTGTCAGAGAGGAAAAGCAAGCTATAAAAATTTTTTTTAAACACAAACATGATTATTTTGAAATAAAATGCTGCCTATAACTGACCAACAGGCAACGTAAGGATCCCAGCCTTTAACCACTACTAACTGGGTAAATGTCCACAAAGGAGTCTGCGAAGAACAGCCAGCCACTCTTTCTCAGCCTGGAGCTGTCTGGAAGGGCAGTGTTCCCATGGAGAGGGAGCAGTGTCAAGGTAGCACATTCCCCCCTGCCCTGGGAGGCTCTCCTGGGAGCCGGCGCTGTCGAGGACACGGCTCAGGCCTGGCCGGCCGCCAGGAGCCCAAGCGCCCATCCCGGTTGCCAATTCCTAACGTGATGAGCACAACACAACCCCAGAGATTTTGAAGGTAATCTGGCCAGTAGAGCATTGCTCTACCAAAGGGTGGTCTCCGAATCAATCACAGCCTTTGGCAAGTCTGTTGCCTGACAATTGAAACCAGACATGTTTTCAGTTCATTCTTTGGGTTACTACTGTTCAATGGTGATTTACAAGAGAGTGTGAGCTATGGCAATCTCTCACGCAACTTTAGATATTCCCTAAACGAATGCACATTTAGAAAGCTCCTTGCTCTAAAACAATGGCTTATAAGAAAAGAATATTTAAAGAGAAACCATCCTTAAAAATAGGCCAAGCTGCCTTTCTTCAACATTCAAAAATACCAAGGCACCACTCTGCAAAACACAGTGCAACTAACTCCAGCAGCAATAAAATCGGAAACCAAAATATGCTCTTCCTGTGTGATACTCTCAAGTCCATGTTTCTGGGGGGCACTAAATTTTCTCATTTCTGTCCTAGTTTGAAATGCATTCAGAAGTCTTGTTCAAAACACAAGCAGCACAGGGTTTCTCAGTAGCAGACTGTATTGAATTACAAAATAAATAGGAGCAGAAGCAATATCAGCAGTAGCAGGAGACTGCTATGTTCAGTGTTTCTCTCTCATTTTAGACTACTTGTGTCTTTCTCAGCACTGTATTTTTAGCATTTATAGTTGTGAAATCCTCTGGAGAAATAAAAAAGGGATTATAGAGGTGCTGATGAAGTTTTAGTCTGTAAGGGTTGCAGCCTGGAGTGTACATATGAGAAACTTCATACTGGACATAATTTTATTTCCAGTCTTTTAAAGAAGATTTCTACACATACTTGCAAACGTAGATTGCTGAAAGTGTCAGAAGTGGTTCCAGAAGTTTGCCGTCTCCACAGAACAGCCAAGTAGGAACTCCATGTGTCTGGGTTAGACAGCAAGTTCTATTTTAAATACAGGGCTTGTCTCTCTTCTCCTTTTACCTCTATTTGAGTGTTTCATCAGCCATTTTTGAAAGTAAGAGAGACCAGGAGCTGAAATGAGGAGAGAAACCTCGCTCTAAAGGAGAATTTACATGTAGAAAGAAAACGAGGGATGTTCTGAGGTGCTCTAAGAAAGGTGTGCTATGATGAAACAGTAGGTGCTCCACACAGAGGTTAAAGTCCACTTATTTAATATTTACCACCCAAACAGCTCAAGCAAACCAATTTAATCATAAATTAAATTATGTCATGCATGCTTTTGGTGAACAATACTTCCTTAATAGTAGCCATGGTATTAAAGCAAACAGAACTATATTGGGAGAGGAAAACAATGAACTACAGCATGAGCTTGGGAAAGGCAGATCAATTCTCAGATATTAGCTGCAAACCAAACCCTCCTGTAAATATGAGTGGCTTGCAGAGCCTTTAGCCAAAGCCATCTCCTTCCTTTTTATGCCCCATTATTCAGGCTTGATGAAGGTCTCTACCCTGATGGCCGCACAGGTTTGGGCACCCCCCAGCCCTTCCCAGAGGAATGGCTTTTTCATGGCCCAACAGAAAAATTTTAGCCAAAATCCTTGCACTAGTCTTTGATCTTAGTAGGTCAGTACCAAGCAGTACCTGTCTGGGCTTGACATCTCATCCACACAGGCAACACTAACACTCTGGCAAGTAACATACACCAAAAATAAACCCTGAAAACCAAAGTGAAAGCATCTGTGCTCTTCGCTGTACCTTTAATCCAGTATTATTTACAGTCAGGGTAAGCCTGTATCATTGGGAAAATATTTGAAAGGGCTCTGTTACCTGTGCATCACAAAATAGGGAAAGAGCATTTGTGTTACTGTTTAAAAAAAAAAAAGTGTGTTGTGGTTTTTGTGGTGTTTTTCTCTCAAGCAAAGGTCTGTCCACACAGTTCCATAATGCTGCAGATTTGGCCTGGAGCAGCCACACACCAGGCCCTGGGCCAGCAGGTGCTGGCTGACAGCTGCCTGCAGGGCACAGGGGACCCTCCAGGTGTTCTCCTGCCTCCTTTCTGCTGGGATTTGAAAACCTGAAAGCTGTAGATTAATGCCCTAAGGCTGTCGCTGCCAACCCTCGAACTTGTGCCTTGCTTCTGCGAACACTGTTTTTATTAGGGCTTTTAAAGAAGATGTGAGCTTTTGAAGAAGACTTTTAGCCTAGAAAGTTCTAACACAAAATACGAATTACTAAAAAACACAATTCTATGTTTTTGCATGTTCCTTTTGTAGTGGATAGTAACACAGTTTTCCTTTTGTTTAGTCTCCACCTTTAAGTTATACCAGCGTGCAAAGCACGTGTACAGTGAAGCTGCCAGAGTGCTGGAATTTCAGAAGATATGCAGCAAAGCACCTGCCAATGCACTCCAGCTGCTGGGAGAATTAATGAACCAGAGCCATATCAGCTGCAGGGAGATGTACGAGTGCAGCTGTCCCGAACTGGATCGGCTGGTCGACATCTGCCTGTAAGTTCTGACCACAAGGAAGAGGAATCGTCTGTTGAGAATACTGTTTGAATTGATGAGAAAATATGACATGGTTGGCTATTGCAATCTTAAAATGAAAGTATTCTTGTCTCTTATTACAAAATTAATCTCCTGCAGGGACATTACATGGTCAATTGTTTCCCTGCTGACATCTGGGTAATAGTTTCAGATGAAAGCTTCAGTTTATGGCTTTATTACAGATTTTGCTTTTGGACTGACTCATCGTCACAAGTGTTACGTTAGACTCTTAGCTATTCCTTTTTAAGTTGTAGAAGAAGTCATAACTCATTTTCTTAAAACATTATTTTACTTGTTCTATTTGAACTCTTTTACTTCTTCTGTATTTCTTAGAGTTACAGCATCATAGAATGGTTTGGGTTGGAAGGGATCTTAAAGATTATCTAGTTCCAACCCCCTGCCACAGGCAGGGACACCTTTCATTAGACCCATTGAACACTTCCAGGGATGGGACATCCACAACTTCTCTGGGCAACCTGTGCCAGTGTCTCACCACTCTCACAGAAAAGAATTTCTTTCCAATATCTAATCTAAATCTGCCCTCTTTTTGTTTCTTAACTATTTCAGTACTGCCACCAAGGGAGTGGCAGGGCATAAGCAAGCTGTTCTACAATCTTAGGTTGCCTTGAAATCATAATGAAATGTAGTGAAATGCTATTTGCATTTTTTTTAATTAAAAATATATTGTCTAGCGTATCAGATAGGTTGGACAGCATTTCACTATTCAAAAGATGTGTGTTAACTGTTACAAGAGCTGACACTCTGCTTCTCTCTGCACTGCGTCTGAGCTTTCCACATATTATTTACTCTCCATCTTTGCTCTAACATCATTCTTTTAGGTTGGATCCCTTCCTCAGTTTGGCCATGATGAAACAAGCCCTCTCAACTCCAAAGCACGTTCCCTGAGTGTCATTTTGTCCCTTCTCTTCTCCCCCACACAGGTTGCTGTGGCAGCAGGCTGTTGTTTTCATGACTCTGCTGCAGGGGAGGATCAGATGTGGTACAACCATGTATCAATACAGAAAGTAAAAACAAGTACTTAAGTACTCACATTCTACACAGTATTTCATCCCTACCACAAGGTCAGCATGAAACAATGTACACATTTCAGTCCCTCCTAATTTTCATTTTTCTGGTACATTTATAATCATGAGACAGACATCTTATGCTGACTTTGATCTAAATTCAGTGCCTAGAGAAGGAATTCAGTGGTTGGTGATCATTCTAACAGTGACTTGAGGGAATAGACAGTTGCCCACCTGAGTGATCCCACCACTACTCCATTCCTGCCTCTGCCCCAGCCACCCTGTCCCTGCTGCTTCCTGCATTCCCATCATATCTCCTGGTGATGTCACCTTCATATTCTGCTCCTCTGTTATTGTTCCTACTTCTCCTTGGAGAAGGATCTGCTTAGTTTGGGAAACTCTACCCTAAGCCAGAGCATTACTGCCTTCCCAGAAGGGAAATGCAGGGTGACATAAGTGTTTGCAGGCCTCATGTCAAGAAATGTTGTTTCACTGTCTTTTAGAGGCAAATATCCCATCCTTTCTCTACATCTTCCAGTTCTGAGGAAAATAAACCGTTTCAATTTGAAGCTAGAACCCCCTCCCCCCAAAAATTAATACCACCTATAAATGAAGATTACAGAAATGTGTCTTTACCAGCAACTGGCTTTTTCTTTTATTAACTAAGTAATTCATCTAGCTTAGAATGAAAATATGAATTTTAAAACTATGCAATTTACCATATGCTTTTTTACTTCTATACTCATATGGATTTTTTAAGTTGCAATACTCATTTTCCAGGTTTATAAATCAATAGAGTACAATACAGATGATTATTTAGGTTAGTTTGATTTCCTTTGCAGACGTGATGGAATGGCCTCTGAGGCAGAAAGCTACGAACTTAAAAATTGAACAGAAGGCTTCTGGACATTGAGAGATTACTTTGTATATGGGCTACACATGCTGTTTTGTGATAAAACACAGAGAAGCCTGATAGCCATTGGACAGACTGATAGTAATTGAGCAGAACAATTCTTGGTCCTTCTCGTGGGCTGTGTTCAGTTTATTGTGTCACACGGTGATCACATAACACAATAAGCTGTGACAGTCACTCAGCGGGGCAATTCCACCAGGGTTATCCCAGCTGCTCAAAGGGAACTGCTGATCCATGTGTGAGAAGGGACAACTATCTCCAGAATCAGCTGAAGACAGAAACTGTGCTCAAAAATCTTGGGTAACAAAGTCTTGATCCCATGCAAGGCGTCGGCACTGCCTGTTCTGAGACATCTCTGACAGGGGAAGAGCCTTCAAACTTAACATCTGCATTGTTTTTAGGTACAGTAACTACCCAGTGCTGAGAACTCATCAGTAGCACCCAGTGACTGCTGAGCCATTTTAAGTGTCCTCACTTGGATGCCCACCTTGGATCCTTCTGAACGGGCCTGTTCTCAGAAATGCTGGGAGAAGACTGTCCTGTCCCACGCAGGGGAAAACAGGCCAGGCATAAACTGGCAAGGTGTGCCCTGCACAGGGTTACCTGAGCTACACTGCAGTGACCCAGCAGGGCTGGCAGGGACAGCCTGGGTCAGTGCAAAGCTCAGCATGGGCATGGAAACTGTTTCCCATTTCTGCTGAGCTCTGTGCTTTCATGGCGAGACAGCTGCTGCTCCAGCCAGCCTGGGCATGGAGGTAGCACACACACAGCCACAGAACCCAAAGGAAAGGAGCAGTTATGATTTTTCTAAATTAAATTAAACTTCCAATTCCAGGGAGCAAAATATAAATAGTAAAGGAAAAAAGTGATGTGTGTGCCCTCATTACATCAGATTTCTAATTTACCAGCAGAAGAGCCCACAGCAGTATGATGGGCAGAGCTAAGCAGCACAGTGGAGTGTCATTTATGTGAAATGTTGTCTGATTGGTATATTAAAATTATTTAATCTGGGTTTTTTTATTATAGTCTTTGAACAGAAACAAGGAAATTGTTTGTTCGTTATTCTTTACAGTTTTGTCCCATCAAGAGTATTTCCTAAAAACTGTATCTTTCTTCTCTAGAAGTTTAATATTAAATCTTTTTCTGATTCAGTAATTAGATTTTTAAAAGTGTATAGCTATTCCAGATGAATGCAGCTTAAGCCAGCACTCAATTTTTTGGAAAAAAGTCTTAACTTTTCTCAAGTTGTACATTAAAGAAGCTAAGGGACATAAAATCACTAGTCACTCTAGGAAAACTTGGCTGTTGTGATTACAGAAATGGCCAGGAACTACATAAATTACATTCTTTACTTACGATGATATACAGCTGCCCTGTAGCTTTAAAAAGCTTTTCCAAAAATACATTCCACAGAATTGCCTGAGTCTACTGCTGCTCTCTCCTTACAAGGTTTAAACTGTGAAGAATAATCTGCATATCCAGATGTTTTCTGTTTTGCCTAGATCTTTATGTTTTACTGCACAACCTCTGCCAAGAAAGAAAGGGATCCATACTTGCTGTGGTTTGTAGTGCTGAAAACTGTAACCACTAGTTGGTCAGGTTTTTCTTTTCGTTTTGCAAAGACAGAAGACTTGTACTTTTCTCTAACCTACCTCATGCTCTTAATAGCTGTTTTACCTGTTAGCCTTTTAAAGTAGGTAACACAGCAGATTTACCAAACAATTAAGGGACAAAAAATTGGATGTGAGCTCATGAATATGTTAGGTCCTCTTGGAAATCTCTCTGAGTCCTTAGTGTTGCCCATAACTTTCTTTCGTTCTCTTATTCTCCATCTTCTGTTGCTAAAAATCCTGATAATTCTTGTGTTCCCAGCCATGCCCACTGCCTGACAGACAGCTGAATCCTCTCGGATCACTTTTAAAGGATACAGTTTGTACATTACACCCAAGTGCATTATGGTGGCCAAGACAATTCTGTGTTTTATCAAGACTCTTACCATCACCAAAGATGATTTCTTAAACCTGCAAAGCCTGCAGTCATGGCACAACTTGAAAATTCAACAAAAAGTTGTAGCCCTTTCACAAGGCCAGAAAGGCTTAAAGATGGTATTCAAATGCAAACTAAGCTACAAAGCAAAATAAGTATAATCCTCTCCATTTATATATTTAAATCTCATCATCTCATCTATGCTTTCTGAAAAACTAGTTCATAATTTTGAGTATTTCAAATTTTCACTTCTTAACAGCACAATTATTTTTAAAATTAACTACTGCAATGTCTTTCCTATCATTTCCATATACCAAACTATGGGACTTCCACTTTTCTTCTTCTTCTTTTATTCTTCTCTCCTTTGCTGCAGTACTCATGTTTTTACTCTCACTCACACCCTCTTTTTATCCAGTGAAAACTGGAAAAAGATATATAAACTCTTGAGGAAGCAAAGGCCAGAACGTGGGACTGGGAGCTGAGTGCCCCCAGCACGGGGCTCCAGATACTCCATTACCTCTCCCAGTATTCCTTGTCCTGGCGCTGCAGCACAGCCCAGGCAGTGCACAGGGTACTTCCCACACATGAAGTCCCAGGGCCCAGTGCCTGGGAGAGCTCCCCATCCACAGAATCGTCTGCTCAGACTCCTCTTCCAAAACCCGTGATTTGGATGCCAGTGCACCAGAAGAGAGTGTCTGGCCAGAAATGCCACTGTACCAGAGGGGCCTGGCTCGGCACTGAACTGATTAGGACTCGAACAAGATGGTTTCAGACCTGTCCCAAAGACACCTTTCTCGTGTTGGATCTAAATACCCACCAGACACCACATCTCTTGCAGAGCAGAATTAGGTGCTCACTTCTGAATTCCTGTAATATAAGGTACCCAGGTTTCAGATGTTACAGCACTGCCCATCAAGTTCCTCAGCAGAAAACCCCAAGTGTCTGATCATATCACCACATTTGGCACTTAAGCCGCAGTATTTTGAAACACAGTGACTTCAGCTCTGCAACAGGCATATTTTCTGTCTACATTATGCTTTATTTCAACTAAGTATTTTAAAATGACTCAGTAAAAATGAGGCATGAGCATGACCACAGAGAATTACGAAATCAATAAAAGGTTCAGAACAATTCTGAAGGGATTTCAGTTGCCTACCAAAATAAAAGCCAGACACCATCAGAAATGCAAAGTTCTGACTGAGGTAACAGACCAAATGAGTACAGACAGTTGATTTAGCAGACTCTGAAAAGTGGATTGGGCCTTATGAAGTTGATGGGAATTACCTTATTGATTGCAACTGAGACTGGATTGGATCCTGCTCGTTTTAGGAGGTTGCTCCATGGACTAAAAACTACTAAATTGCATCAGAGAATGAGTGGCTTACAGGAATAACAATAAGTAAAATAGAACACCAACAGGAAATGCAGAATGAACATAAAATCGAGTCAATATGAAGGGTGGCACCACACAGACACACTGAAGAAAGTGTTTCTGTTCAAGAGTTGTGTGTTTAGAATCAAACACATATGTAAGTACTTGCTTGAAATATGACCTAAACCTCTACTAACCCAGCACTACACCAGATTCATTTAACATAAAATACACACATGAAAAATTACAACAGCTCCGAATGAGCTGTCCTTTTCCAACACTGCTCACATGACGCTGCCTCTCCCTCTGACACACTCTGGGGCTGATAAATCTCTCCATGCCTGGCTCTTGGAAACACATCAAAAGTATTTGTTTGCAAATCAGATTAGATCTCCCACGAGAATGAGATTTCAGATGAGTTTTCTAAATCTGCCTGGTTCTGTTCTGACTAGGTTAGAAAAGCCCCAAAGACATTTATTACATGGTATTTTCCTACTTTTTCTGAATCTAAGTAAAGATCAGGACCACAGGTAAGCAAACTAATGAAAATAATTCTACTAAATTCTAATGGGATGGCATCTGAATCTTGCAGTGTAATGGCATGGGATTTGCTGTAGGACATTTCTAGCAGGCCAGTATCTTGAGGCTGGGAATGGTTTATATTTTGGATGTCATTATTTGTCATTGTTCTTTCTATTCACCCTCCTCATTAAGAGCATTTTTTTCTTTTGGGACGAAGTTCTTACTTTACCTCTACTGCTGGCAGTCTCTTAAGTTCATGAGGTTTCCCTAAAGAGAGATTCCTGACTCTGTCCATTCAGCAGAAACAGATGTTTAGGTGAGTTTATTTACACAGAGTGCAGTGACTCTGTATGGCTTTTTGAGTGTTTCTGAATTCTCCTTTTCTTGACTGCCATGCTCAGCAGTCCTGCAGAAGCCTGTGAATCTTCAGCATGTTTTAGATCTGTCCTGGAAGAATAGAGCTATTTGTCTTTGCCACATTAGAAAATGGCTTGCATGCCTACATCCTGTGCAATTAGTTTATGAACCCTCTTTTGTTATTTTTGTCATGTATTCCTGTTTTCACTTCTGATGTCTTATGAATGTTGCTAACACAATTCCTTTCTTCTCCTGCTTTCTTCATCTCAGCTGCGCTGTGATCCTTAAAACAGCTGATGCTGGAGCATTACAAAACAGGGGGACTTTTGGAACTGACAGAAATTACTATTTTGCAGTTTAAGGCGTCAGCACTTTTTTTTTTTGGACCACAATGGTAACTGCAAATTGCTGTAGTGTTGCATACAACCAAGTGAACCTCAGAAAAATCAGATGACATGAATGCTCAAAACACATCTTAGTTTTCTATATGCACTTTATATATGACAAAGCACCCCTTTTTGGTTTATTTTACATGATTTTTCTTGGTTTTTTTTTTTTTTAGGCAATTCGGGGCCATCGGGTCACGTCTGACTGGAGCTGGATGGGGTGGCTGCACTGTGTCAATGGTGCCTACTGACAAGCTGAGCATGTTCCTAAAAAATGTAAAAAAATCTTATTACCAAACGGATGGCCAAAGGTTAGCAGGGGAGAATAACAGTCTGTTTGCTACCAAACCTGGAAGAGGAGCTTTGGTTTTTGTTGAGGCCTAAAGAACGTAAAAATTTTAAAGAAACTATGTGGAGCATTTGGAACTGGCAGTACTTCCCATGCCACAGTAAATGAATGCCTTTTCTGGTTTGTATTGTAATGAGCAGTTGCTATTATCAAAATGTATTTCTGAAGAACTAATTAAAAGAAAACTCTTTGATTATAAAAGTCTTATTTTCTTCCATACTAAATATATATTTCAGTATAAACGTTGATTTACTAAAATGTATTGACAGAGAAAACTGAAATTGAAATAAAGATGATACTGTGTTACAGTGGCTCTCTCTTCCCTGTACTCCATTAAACAGAGGCTGTGGAGCAATGAGCTGTCTCAGTACTGGGAGGGACCTTGCAGGGTTAGCAGGGCTGTTCAGTGCTTTTCCTCTCAAGTGCTGGACATTGTTTTGTTTAGAGTGTTTTGTAAAAAAGGAAGATTAAACTGAAGCATTCAAAAAATTGGAAGGACCTTGCTAAGCATTAGAAGTTTTATAGTCTCCACAAATAAGATAATCACTGTTGTCATTAATGCTAATATTGGAGGAGCACCTGCAGGCCAAATCAAACATTAGGAATACATTATGTTAAGCAGGAAAACTTCTTCTAGTGATAGAATGTATATTTGTGCAAGATGACTTGGTATGAAAGTTTCAACAACAATGTATATTATCTGTGAGTTGTACAATATGACAACCTGTTCCCCCTATGAGAATGAACAAATAATGAAGCAATGTTGGATTTTGAAGTATCCAAATAACATACTCTAGTGGCTGAATCCCAGCTCTGCTTCTAATATGGTAGAACATTTGCATTTTATGCAAAACTGTTAAAAAGGACTAAATATAATCCATTGACCATGTAAACAAGCAATTAAAATTTATAAGGAACAATTAATGAGATAATTCACTTAGCTGTACTAAGGGAATCGGTAGGAGCAAGAGAAAATGTCGCTGACATTACTGATAAATTCCGACCTCACTTACACCCCTCACCATCCCCAGGCTGTGACTGCTCTGACAGGACAGGCCACAGTAACTTGCTTCCTCAGGAGGAGAAATTACTGTGATTGCAGAAAGGTCCTGTACATCAGGAGTCCCCAGAGATATTCTAACCCTGCTTCCAAGGGGAAACTTAGGTTCCTGTGCCCTCTCTCTTGCATAAACTTCCACTTCTCTGCTCTCTACAAAGAAAACCAAAGGCAAGGTTTGCTCATGTCACAGCCCTTGCAGCCATAAAAGACACAGCAAGAGCTGGCCCTGTGCACATTTTTGTGATGCTAAGCACAAGTTGATGTCCAGAAGTCTGCATCAAATTAGAGATCTCTCAGAAAAGATTTTCTGTACATTACCCTTGCTAATTCAGGCCAAACCCAAATTCTCAGAGGCTCCTGATTCTGTGAGAGGACTCTGCCAAATCTGAACACAGCAGATGAACAACAGCCAGTGCAAACCACCAGATCTTTTCAGGAACCTCAGAGGGGACACGTCTTGGTAATACCATCACTAGAGAAGATTTCTGGTTTCTGACAATCAGGAGAAGTGGAACAGAGTGCTTAGGTCAAGTAAATCAAGCCCTCTAAGAGAGGAGAAGGAGAGGAGAGGAGAGGAGAGGAGAAGGGTCTGGGCACAATGGGGAGAGATGAAAAGACTGCCTTTGGAGGGAGGACAGTTAAAAGGATGCATTTGAGAAGGGCAAAGCAAGGGATAATGGAGACAGTTCTGAACAACAGGCAGAATCAGAGAATGGGTTAATCTTAAAACATCTGCTATTACCATCTATGAAAACTGAATAACTTGTAACCCATTTGTAATGTACAGCAGATACACTGTATATTGAAATAAACCTATAAACATAGGACTCAAAAAACTAAACAAGTAAGTATCTTCAAGAATATCTAAGATAACCATAGGGATTTAAAAAAAAATAATGTCTTTGCTTTGTTACCAACTGCCTTATGAAATATAATCCTCAGCTTAATCCAGTGATTCCCATTTATTATCCTGTCATAAAAATGGAGTAGAACACAGTATATACTAGTCCTTTCATTAAGATATTTGCATTGAACTTCAGTTCAGCTGGATTTATGGAAGCACTAATCAGTGTATGAGCAGAATAAGAATATTTTTTTTCTTCCTGAGTTGAGCATGACACACAAAGTCATGGAATTTTCCCAAAAACACACAGGATGCAGTACATTTCAAAATTTTTCTGTCAATGAATCTGATAAATTATATTCTCATAAACAAAGAAAAGGGAAACAGAAAACTGGCACAGTATAAAAGAATAAAACCAAATGTTCTAAACTTCTGATAAATTTCTTTCTTTTTTTTATTGCTCCAATGTCTTTCCCAATAAAGTTTGGACATAACTTTCATTGAAAGACCTACAGTATTCAAACTATACACATAAGAAGGGCACTCAAATGTTTGTATTTACTGACTATATATAGGAAGTAAATGTTTCTCTTTAAACAAACAAAAATAATGATCTCTGGTTTGGGTGGGTTTTGTTGGCTTTTTAAACCTTTGAAGACATGTTTCTACATAATGGTAAAACCAATGGTGAGAGCACGAGAATGGTAAGCAGCAAAGATATTAGTAGAATCTCTAAAAATAAAGAAGATTTTGATGAAAATTTCTGAGCATAAAGCAGCAGCTCATAAGCATATTTCTTAAGCAAGTCTTGCCAGATCTACATTTTTAGTAGTTTTTTCTGACTTCCTTTCAAAAATCTCTTCTATAGCTAAAATAACACTAATTGGGATATCAAATCATGGACTCGTTCAGGTTAGAAAAGGCCTTTAAGATCACTGAGTCCGAGCGTTAACCCAGCACTGCCAAGTCCACCTGAAACCACGTTCCCAGGTGCCACATCTGCACATCTTTTAAATCCCTCCAGAGATGGTAACTCCACTACTTCCCTGGGCAGCCTGTTCCAGTGCTTGGCAAGCCCTTTCATGAAGGAATTTTTCCTAATATCCAATCAACCTTCCCTCCTTCAGCCGCTGATAAGTGATGGGAAGTGGCTCCGTGAGCACTCCCAGCTCCCCCAGTCCCCTTGGGTGGATCCATCCAGACCCAGAGACTTTGAGTGTGTTTAAGTTACGTAGCAGGTCACTGACAGCCTTCCCTTGGATTCTGGGGGCTTCTTTCTGCTCCCTGTCCCTATTCTCCAGCTCAGGGGGCTGAGTACCCACAGAACAGCTGGTCTTGCTATTAATGCCTTCTTTGCCTCAGTCTTTAAGTACCTCAGCCGTTTCCTCAGCCTTTGTCACTATGTTTCCCCCTGCATCCAGTAAAGGTTAGCACGAGCCCTGGTTATCCATGGAGTGTAACTTTATCTTATTTAAATGCCTGACTGTAATTCATTCAATCATGAGTTTAATCTTAGTGTGCAGTAAATGGGTTCTAAACCTTTCCAAAAAGGATCTGGAATGGAGACACTGTTAGACATCTGAGTGCAGCATCATTGCCTGGTGCCATATTAATGCTCTGTATTATCCTAATCCCATTGACATGTATGTCTTCATCACTGTATTTGCTGACTGTGTGTCTTGTACACAGGAACATGCTCATCCTCTAAAACAGAATGAAAGCAATTTTACCATTCACTCGACAGGAGGGGGTCATGGCAGCATATTTGACGTTTGCTGCCTTGGACACAGCACACACACACACATATGGCAACCTAATATATAATAATTACTTACATAACATTTTCGGGAATATTGGTTTCTAGTTAATATGATCTGAATGCCAACTCTTATTTTAGTAACTGCAGTGTACTTAGTCAGTATAATCCTTTTGAAATTCCTCTCCATGTGTCTCTTTAATAACATCTTGATATGTTGGAGCAACTGCTGTGCTACAGTTTCAGTTGAGTGAAAGATTTGTGTTTTCAGCTCACTACGAAGTTTATTTGTGTGCTAAATCCCAATCAGATCTGGTTAAAGATACACCCACAACAATATTCACAAGAACTGTCCTGTTCTAAAAAAGATACCCTGCAAATCATAGCTGTTACGGGCAGGACCGAAGTAGTGTTCCCTGATTCTCGTCATTGTACCCTTGATCAAGACAAAATGAACTCCATAGAAGAACTTGCACTACAAAGGAATAGTAGCATGAAAACCAGACTCTGGTAAGGCTTAGTATCATGACACCCATGAATCATACAGCATATTAAATTATAGTTTAAATGCTAATTTTGAGATGGAAGGCTAGGTATTGATAAGAGAGAGTAGTTCACAATGCAGAAAGGACTAAAATGAGGAACTAAATAATACTAACTGATAATTAATACTGATAATATTAACTGATAATTAACTAATAAAACCAACTCATAATTGCTCCCTGTGATCCAGCCTTGTTTGACAGATTTTCCCAGCTCACAGAGGATTGGCAGAGAAAGCACTGCCAAGCAATATCACCGACACATCTGTCCTCCCTCAGCTCTGCAGTTCAGCAGCTCTTTCATCTAATGCTCTTCTAAGATTCAATATGTCATAAAACAGAGACAAAAGATTAATTCTGTTATTGATCTTATCTCTTCTACTCTGCCCTCTGCTTTAGGACTTGTGTCACAAGTAGTTGAGATTCTGCAGGACACCACAGAGCACAATGTTT
Source organism: Pipra filicauda (assembly GCF_003945595.2). Taxonomy (NCBI): domain Eukaryota; kingdom Metazoa; phylum Chordata; class Aves; order Passeriformes; family Pipridae; genus Pipra; species Pipra filicauda. Next base: position 1,410,641 of record NW_024104976.1, on the reverse strand, counting down.
TTGCAGGAGACAGGTGACACCGTGCTGGGGTGGATGGTGCCCAACAAGCACCTCTGCAGTCTCTGAGGGCAGAGACTTGCACCACCTGAGGACAAAGCTGTAGCTGTTACACTGAGAACTGCTGCTTCTTGAGCAGACTTCTTCCCCTCAGCTACAATTGTTCACCAGTAAAACCTGGAGATGAACATCTTCTGGAGCCCCTGAAGGCTGCAGATTTGGTCACTGATCTCAGCATAAGGTAGATTTACCCAGCCCACACTGCCAAGCAAACATTTCAATCCGTACAATAACAAAGAGGGAGAGTTTGCACATAAAACTGATGTGCCCAAAATCTCACATATAATTTAAGGCACTCGTACCTTATTCATCATAAGTGTGAGATTCAGTAATGGAAAAAGTGCAGAGGAGTAAAAATTGTTTAAGTGAATCAGATGGGAAGACACTAAAGAGCTTTCAGAATTAATTGATCGATAATGTGTTTGAGAGTGATTTCCAATAGCAGTGCTTCCTGCAGAAACAACAAACTGGATGAGGATTTATACAAAAGCATTTGGTATATTTATTTGGATTTTAAGTCTAATGCATTTTGAGAATTGCTATTGTCTCCTAAGCCTTATTTTGTTGGCCAAAATTACACATTAGTATTAAAAGGAAAAAAAATCCTCTCCCCACAAAAGCACGTCTTTCTGCACTTGGCACATGAGGCTCAAATAACTCAATAAAGATTAGATGTACTTCAAACTGAAACACACTAGTGCCCAAGCAGCTGTCCTCCTTCCAGCCAAGCTGTGTGTGATTTGGGGTGGGAATAAAAATATGTTCTATCAGCCAGTGATCAAGCCAGATGTGTGGGGTTCTTTTTTAAAATCCACATTAATTTTTCAAGGGACACTGAAGCAGGTTTGTATGAAACTTACAGCAGTTCCTAAGGAATATTTTTAAAGGCCTTATTTTTTGCCAAATTTCATATAATGGAAGGTTTTATTCGTGTTGTTCGACATTTCCTGATTTCTTATCTGTCTCTCATGTGACAAATACATATATTTATTTTTGTTGGCTAAGCTGTCCTGACTCAAAGTGGGAGTTTTTAGTTGTGTTACTATTGATCAATTATCAACAGAATTAAATCATTCTGATTAAATACTGAAGTGTTTTCTACTGACTTTTTCCCAAGGAACATCCTTTCTTGATTCTGTCTCCTTCCTTTCCAGGCTTCTATCTAGAAAAGAATTCAGACAAGAACCTCTACTTGAGGAAAAAAATCAGTGAGCCACTTTTATGCAGCAATAGCAGCTGCACAAATAATAAGTTTTTTATGAAGGTCTGAACCTAATTTTATGTTAGGAACATAAAGCTCTAACTTTCATAGCTGAATTAGAAAGTCTAACAGAAAACAGGAGCTAAAATCAGAACCAAAAGCATCTAGCAAGGATTTACAGAACTTCTGTCAGATTAAGTTAAAGCTCCACAGTTGAATCATAAATTTAATCAGAGACAAATACTAACTATGAATGGAAAGATTTGGGGACAAAGGATTAAAGGTCAAGGAAAAAATACCTATTGGGCTTTTTTTCAAGTTAGTTATGGGCAGGCCCTTGGCCCTACAAATATATCCAGTTAAATTCCTGTGCAATCTTTCAACAGCCAATCCAACTACATCAGCAGCAGAACAGATGATGAGCTTTCAATAGCCTTGATTTTTTTAATTATTTTTTTTTTAATTTCTTTTCAGAAGACCATTTTAGAGAGTGAGTGGAAGCTGGGCAGCCTTTGTTTCTGAAGATCTATAACCTGATGATGGCCAACAGGGAGAGAGGGGTCACTGCTTGCAAATGATTTTCAATACTTCCTCTAGAGGGAATAGGGTGGTTACTGTGAGCTGCTTCAGGAGATGGACCTACAGGCCTCTCACTATTGTTACTGAAAAACTTCAAGATTTATTGTCCTGCCTAAAATTCATAAAATATTAAACTTTCTTCATTATAACACTGCAGTGCTTTGCCCTCATAAAGTTGATTTTTCATAAAACAAATTCAATGGTTAAATTAATTTATTTTTTTTTGACAGAAATAAAAAAAAGGTGTGATTTGTGGGATTTCTCGGTGCCATCCTAACCTATGTGGCTCTTGCACAGAGCTGCTTTTGGTGACCTCCTTTCTCCCTGCCTTGGCTGGAGAGAAGCAAGAACGATCTGGTTGGATCCTCTGAAAGCTCTGACAGGAAACGCACGTCAGCTCTTACCGATTGCTCGAGTGAGGGCACGGAGGTGGCTTTTTACACTCCTGTCCCATCCCAAAGAAAACGGCAGCGACTTTGGGAGCTCTCTGAGGGAAGCCTAAGGGGCTGAGTTAGCAGAGCCTGAATCTCAACTATCTGCTTTAGCTCCAGTAATGAGATTTATTTTATTTCTATGTAGGTGGTCTTTTATTTCTTAAATGCAATTAGCATACAGTTGTTGCCTGATGGTTTTATTTATTTTTGAAAGTGCCGACTACTGGCCTTGCTTTCATAGTTCTCACATTTCCAGAATTGACTTTTGTGCTCCACAAGCCTATTTTCAGGAAATATTTTGTAAGAGGGGTGATATTTTGAACTCTACTTTTAAGGCTACAAAGGCTTCTGCTTTTTTCATTCCTTTGTCTGTTCATTAGGGGCCATCTTTAATTCCTAGATGTGTTTTTTGGAGACAAGTTCCTTTCCTTTGAAACATACCATGAAAACAAAGAACTAAAAACACTTTCGATCTTTAAGCAAAGTTATGTGTTTAATTTATGAGATTCTATGCTATAGAATGTTCTGAGTGGTGCACCAAAATTTACATATTTGCCCCTTTTTAGGTTTTCTCTGGATATTTCCTGGCATGTTCATTAACTGCCTTTTGCTCATTACATAAACACATGAAAAACTATCCGACTTGCTCGGTTTTAGTTGTACAATGAATAGAAGGTTTCAGGCTCTTAATCAAACTATGAAAAATTTCAACATCCCAGTTTTTTGAGGATGACATAGATGAGTGCTATGTGGTGTTTCCAACTTCTAAGTTGTATTACAGCCTTGATTTCTGTGATTCATGAATTTATAATTCATACTCTCAAAAAAGAAAATGGAACATTTTTGAAAATCAACATCATGCATATTGCAAACTACAATAAACATGTCAGCAAAAGTGAATATACTAACAGTTTATGGTGGCCAATTTGCTACTTTATTCTTTTTATATAAATGCACAAATTACGACTGCCCATTGTGGTCACATTAAAGGGAGAATGGTGTGGAAATTTCTGTTCTCAATAAACCCATAAAGAAGTGGACATGACTTATTTTTAGACAGAATTGTGCTCATAATGTGAATAGTCACCTAAAATCTGCTGAGAAAAACATAATCAGTTTCACAAGAAGTCTAAAATTTTCTTTTTATCCCATTAGTCAGCCTAATAACAAGTTTTACAATTTGTCCTTGTAAAGTTCATAAAAACAATGACAAATATAAAAATGCCACACTGAAAGTTGAAAAAAAAAGTTTTCCACTCTTCTATATGATGTTGCGAAACTTGTTGAAGTCAGTGAAGTTAAACTACCATAACACATAATCTGACCCCTAAATTCACTGAATAAGGGACAGCCCTGTTGGAACAAAAGCTGCTGAGATTTGACAGAATGCTTTACAAGCTGTGGTGCCCCTGTGCTGAATATGCTGAAAAACAGTGGCAAAGTAATTTTCCTTTAATGTGCTGTGTGCAAACTCTTCCATATACAGAAGACTAAGGATCCCATGAGAAAAGGTTTTAGGGGAACTCAAGTAAGTCTTCATTAAATCCTTCAAAAGCATTCTAGTTAAAGAAGTTGTATATTATGTCAGGAAAAGCACAGAATTAATTAGCAAGTCTTTGCTTCTGAAACCTGTTTGTTTAAGACATAAACAACAAAGGGCTCTGAATATCTGTACTACACAACAGATAAGTCCTTTCTACGTTCAGAAGGATAGATGCCAGATAGAAACATGTCCAAATTCAGAAAATACTCTAAACTTCCTCAAGATTTATAGATGTTGGGATCCAGAAAGTGTAGTTCAGGGCCATAACAGAACCAAGTCAATATATAAAGCTAGAACTCAGATATGAGAGGACTTTCATTATGTTTTGTGCGGTTTGATTTATATTTCTCATTCAGCCTTCTTCCCCCAAAATCTAACAGAAATAAAGTAACCAAGCTGAAGTGCAGTCTTAATTCAGACATTCTAAATCATAGGTTAGAGGATAACAAGATGAAGAACCAATCAAACCTTTTTTCTGTATTTTTAAGTTGCTGTCTTTTAGGCAAACCACTTGCTGAGATTGTCTGCATTACTGTGGTCTGTCTCGGTCTAGAAAAGAGAAAACTGTCCCAGCTATTGTGGATCATAGCAGAAAAAGGAAACAAAATAAATGGGTGAGACTTGAGTAATGCATTCTTCTCTTCCCTGCCCCAGCTGGTTTAAACCATCTTGGCAAAAACTTCTGAGGAAAGGTTTTTAAACACAGTGCAGGTTGGTCAGGGAGTCCAAGAGGATATCGTTGTTTGTAAACTTCAACCCAATTACTGCTCAAGTGAAGGAATATGACACAGCATTATCAGTACTGTGTGTCTTAAGAAAGTAGGAGATCAACGGACTTTGGCTCCCAAAGTCTGAGGAGCAAACACTTCTATTCTGGAGCTGAACTAATACAGAAAGACAGTAAAAACCAGAGAAACATCAATAAAGGATATTATCAAACTAACTCTCTGCAAATATTAACAGAAGAGACTAAGAACTTCTACACACATACTACAACATTTTTATGTTGAATTTTTTTTTTAGCTATGATTTTTTTTCACCAAAACTAAGTACTGTACTACATAATGATGATACCAGGATAAGAAGGGATCAGAATTTCTGACAAAGATTGATGGCAATGATCTAATGCTCTGGGAGACCATTCTCCATTTCGAGCAGGAAAACTGCAGACTATGATAGTCATAAGACCAAGTCCTTGGCATGGAACATAAACACCTGCAAGTAAGCTTGAGTTATTTTTAAAATCAATGATGTATTTTATAAACAGTAATTGTGAAAGAATCAAGGTGTGTGAAAAATTAAAGTTTTATCAAGAATTAACCTGGCCTATCACGTTTTAAACTGTAGTTAACTACAATCATGCTCTTACCTTTATCTGACTAATTGATTCTTTTCTAGTCCAAAAAAATTTTCCTTTTGTGAGCATTGAAAGCATTAAAATATGGTAGAAAGGAGAACTGAAAAAAATCATGTGAAACCAACCCAGCACAAATACAAGTTATAAAAGAAAAAGTCCAACATAAATGCAGCACTATTCAAACCACTGATGGTATAACCATCAGTTATTAAAGAAAGATTACATTTACCTCTGAATTTTCTGTCTATTTTTTTTAAACAGATCCCACGTAATATTATTGAAATTGTAGATCAGTAAAGAAAAAAACAAACACCTTTTTTTTTTCAGGTTTTCTCCTGTTACATGTATTGTTGTTTTCTCTCCATAATCCTCTGTATTCTGTCAAGCATTTTAGTAGCATAGTTTAAAAATATTGACAGAAGCATGGCTTTTGTTAGTGAGTTACCCATGGTATGATCCTTTTAATATCAGAAGTATGTAAAGCAATCATCTGTTATGGTTTTGGATTCCTTTGGCACATCACTTATATGTTCATAATCTTCTCTTTTCTTTCATCTGCCTATTTCCTATCTTCAGGTACATTTTTGCAAATTGCATCCTCTGTTAACAAAGATATAAAAATCATACACCTTCTCTTACTAGCAATACAGAAATATTGCTGTCTTCCTATTTTTCTGATATCCCTTTTCATCACAGAGCATTTTCTTGGTACTTTAGGATACACTTCACACTTCCAGCGAGATGTTAATAAACCAAATCTCCCCTTGGTATATTTTCATGGTTTTTTTCCAGACAAAATGCTATACAAGGAGATTTCTCTACAGATAATGAATCAGTTAATGAAAAATGGTGCTAAGAAGGTTATTTAATCCACTTTCTGTATCTCAAAAGATTGGAAACTAGACAAAATACTACTAACACTAGCAATAAAAGACAGATCCTTAGCTCGGTCTCTGATGTTTTTAGAAAACTGATATTAATAATACTAGATATCCATGGTGGTAGAAAGTAGTAATTATCCAGTTTCACAAGATGATGTCTTTCTGCCTGTCCCCACCCACCTGCCAATGAAGAGAAAAATAATCTGGAAAGCACAGGTGTGTGTAAAGCCTTCTAGTACCTAAAGGGGCTCCAAGAGAGCTGGAGAGGGACCTTTTTACAAGGGCTTGTAGTGATGGGACAAGTAATGGCTTTAAACTGAAAGAGAGCAGGTAATAGGAAGAAATCCTTTCCTGTGAGGGTGGTGAGGCCCTGGCACAGCCTGCCCAGAGGGGTTGTGGGTGTGTTCAAGGCCAGGCTGGATGGGGCTTTGAGCAACCTGGTCCAGTGGAAGATGTCCCTGCCTGTGGTAGAGGTTGGAACTGGATCATCTTTAAGGTCCTTTCCAACCCAAACCATTCCGTCCGTGATCCTGACTTTGCCTGTGCACCATTTGGAACATTTCACTTCCTGCAGTGCACACATGTGCACTCATGTTGTCCAACTACAAGTTTCATGCTCTACAAAGCTGCCCCTGTGAGTTTTTGTTACAGTAACAAATGAGTAAAATGATTACTGGACAAATGGAATACATGAGCACGACACGCTGATATTTTTAGATAGATCTTCAGAACCCTCATGTCCATTCAGAAAAGAGGAATAAAAGTTGTTCCCTTCTTGAAGGTCTTGAAACAAACAGGCAGCAGTTCTAACTTGCAGTTTTACAGTAAGTTGTCAGGCATCCATGAAGACAAAGCCAGATCTTGATTGGGCAAGTACATCTTAGCCACAGGTCATAAAGCAGACACAGATGTACAAAACTATCAAGACAGGAAAACAAAAGTTTGGAAGAACAGTGAGAAAAGCTTTACATTTTTGCATAACAGGAAATCCACTGAACAAAAAAGAATTACAAATAACCACTAACATGTCTCACTTGCCTTAAAGAAATACAAAAGCTCCTAAAATGAGAAATAACATCATTGAATAAGAACCACAAATTGAAGAATTTTATTTCAAAAAATGTCTTTGAACACAGAAGCTCAGTGCACAGAGAAGATGATGGAGTTGAAGACAAAGAACTGCTAAAATAGAACTGAAATGAAAGCCAAGATGAAATAACCTCTTCAAGTTCTGATGCTGGCAGACAAACACCATTCAATAGAAGTTTTCCAGCAATGACAATTATCCCATAGGGCTTCAAAACAATTTATATATTCACAAGAAGAATACGTGTGAGAACAATGTTCCACATTGCTGAAAACTACCAAGAGGGGGAAGGAGGTACCAACCACTTCCAAATCAGTTAATTTGAATTCTTAGAAAGATCTTAGAATACAAATGGGAACAAAGGTTACTTTATACTGAGATATGCTGGTTCATGGGCAAACATTCCCTCCATAGACATGTGTGTAGTTGCAAGTCTCAGCCCTAAAACCAAATGAAGACACCATAGGAAAAAGCTTGGGTATTCAGATATAGCCCAGGACTTTCTGAAACCAATAACCAGAGAAATGCTCTAGTCCCAAGATGTGAATTTAGGAAAGAAAATGGATGAAGTAATGTCCTGATTCAAACAGAATTATAATCTAACCTTGTCCACAACATGGTGTTCAGAGACATGCTGCTCTCAGGGAATAACATCCGTGTGCTGCATGAAAATCTCCCACTGCAGGCAGAAGTGACATGCACACAGGAGAGTAATTCCCTATAAAGGTGCAGCAGCAGGCAAGCAGACAAGGACCTGAAAGGCTGATCAATAGGAGTAACAAATTTAAATGTCATAGGTGCAGGGTTCTGCTGAAGAGGAAACACCCTCAACACCAGAAACAGAGAAGACAGAGAGCCCCTCTGAGGGGGTACTGAGGGCAGAAGCTTTATTGCCTGTTAAAATCAGGAGTGATCTCAAATCCTTGCAGTGCTCTCCTGCTGTAGAGCAGTGCTCTTCCTGGAAAGAAGAAAGTGGGCAGAGTGGAACAGGATCCTTAACCAACAAGATGAGGCTAAAGAAAAGCTACTGTCTTCCAGGACACTGCCAGATGATCTGAGAAGAAAAAAAAAATGACAAAAGCATAACAAAGATGAACACTTTCTCCTCCTCCCTTGATCCCCAAAGAATCCCAGTGTTCCAGGCTGACACAGACAGGGAGAGGCAGTTTCCAGTCTCCAGCCCAGTTTGCCAGTCCAGTGAGAAGAGCAATAGAAAAGTCATGTCTCAGAACATGCCTGAACCCTGCAGCCTGACAAGGCAGTAACAAGGTCCTTGTTGAAAAGATTTGAGGCCACACTTCAATGCACCCCAACATTTCCTCAACTGTTGGCTGTCTCTGATAACGTTTTGATTCCAATTGGATCTAAAGAAGGACCTGCATGTCTGAAAGCTGACGTTTTTCAGATTACATCATTTGGTTTAATTAAAATACTGCTTCTTCCCACAAACTTTTCTCATTTGTGTTACACATGAACGCTGGATACTCAAATCCTTGAGAAATTTAAACTTAACAAGATGGTCAGTATGTCAGTGGGACTTCTTTTATAACTCCTGTGACCTCACCCAACAATCCTTATGCACAATGCAAAAATAATAGCTTTGAGTTTTATTCCTCTTCCTTTTACAGTCCTCCACAGTAGGTTAAGTCCAGAAACCATTTCAACAGACATAAGTGTTTAAAAGGGTTAATAAGACTTAAGGAATATTTAATCAAGACTATACAGGACTAGACAAATCCTGATTTTGATAAGCTTTTCATTTACAGTCCAGTGATGGACAGTTTGACTAAAGGTACAATATACCCTAAAGAACCTTTTTATTGCTGACAGTAATACTTGGATTAAAATTAGCACAGCATGATTTTTAAATCCCAAATTGAGTCTGCAGAAAAGGCAGTTAAAAAAGGGTGGGTTTATTTTTTTTCTACTCACAAACTGAGCAAACTTGATCTGGAAGTCATTAACAGATAATAAACATAACCTTCCCCCCCTCACTCCCAAGATGCCATCTCTACAGTCACTTTTCAGCATACAGTCATATTTTTACAACTTGTCATCCTACAGAGAAAAGCCTCATAGGCTTTCATTTTATCCGATTTCTCCCTCACTGCTAAGGAATTACTGCCTTCAACAGAATTCACTTCCTAACAAGGAGAAAGAAGTGGAATGAAAGAAGAAAAATTTTGGTTTGAAGAAAAGGTTACAAAATTCTCTTTAGGATGACAAAAGCCATTGTGAAAAGCAAGTAAAAACATTACAGCAGGTCAGCCTTAGACTGTGTTGCACAACCTGCCTCACACAGACCCCTCATGGAATTCGCCGTTATAGAACAGACCCAACAAGAAGCAAAGGCACCAGACACAACTTCTCACAAGACCATTTCTTTAAAAAAAAATCACAGTCTGTAGAAGTAGCTTTGAAGAGCTTTATCCTCACTGTGTAAGGGTAACTTATCTTTCCTCACTGCGTCAGGGACACAAAATTGGACATGGTGCAAACATGTCACCTGCTTCTCCTATTTGAAATTATTTACATCATGGGTCCTATGAATCTTGGAGAAAAACTGATTTGTTAAGAGAAGAAAGAGTTAGGGAAATATGTTCAGCACTGAAAGGACTAAGCACAGGATAAGTAAACCCCAAAACATCAGACAGAGGCTGGACATTCAAAATCCTGTGTTCAAGAAGAGACCAATGAGACAAGGATATTTCAAAATGTAACCAACACATCATTCTAACACCAATGCAAAAGAACAACTCGGCCAGTCATCAGATACCACTTAGTTCCTTGGAATCTTCTTAAAATGTTGGGGAGAAGAACCAAAAAAAAACCCAACAAAAACCTACCAACAACAAACCCCCCCCACCCCCACCCCCAAACAAACAAACAAACCAACCAAACAAAAACCACAAACCCCAAACCCAAACCAACCAAAAAAAAAAACCACCAGCAAAATGACCACACACACATATCAACAAAAACACAACAACCCCCCCCCCCAAAAAAAAAAATAACCCAGAGAGAAAGATGGCTTTCTAAACAAGCTTGTAGAGGCTCTGAGTAAGCGTGGAACTAGATAATTTAAAATTCAAGAAAATATGCTATCAGTTCCTTCTTATTTAAATATAGAATCTATAGATAAGTAAGTCTGCTCATCAGTGGATAAGAAAATGTTAAAAATTAAAATTAACAAATTGAGAGTTTGTATGACTGTCACCAGACAGCTTAATGCTGCATCTGCTCTGCTATACTTGAAAATCTGACTTCTCTCAGTAGAAAAAAATAAGACATATGTGGATGGTTTCCTGTTCTAAGAGAAGAACACAAGAATAGCTGTGCTCGGTCAAACCAAAGGTACACAGAGCGCGATGTCCAATTTCCAGCTCTGACCAACATCAGATGCCTCAGCAAGGCTAAGAACATGGCAAGCACATAGTGATACTTCCACAGAAATCTCTCTTGGCCACAAGCATTTTGTGGCTCAGAAACCAGAGGTAGTGACTCTACTTAACAGTTCTGCATGTTTCTCCAAACTTCTTCGGTAATCTTTGAAATTTTTTAAAATTTAGTACCTACAGTGTCCTTTTGTGCTTAATAATATTGCATGAATAGCCATTTTTATTTTTAGTTTAGTCTAATCTGATGTTCTGCTAGTCTTGCTTGCTTGAAAATTAGGGAATAGCCAGAGAACTTCTTGTAAGATATATATTCTTGCTATAGACAGCTGAAAAGTTTTGTATATTAAGACATCTTGTGAACAGACAGCTCTTCTCTCAATACAGGTTTCTTTTCCCGATTCTGCTCATTTGATATTTCCAAGCTAATGGAGAAGAATTTCCATTTTCTGGATTCAATATTTGCAAGTTCTCATACTATAACCAAAACTTTTAATAGCACTTTTATCACATATTTTGATGTTAGACTATAGTTTTCTGAGAGATGATTTAACAATACCATTTAGCCAAACAAAAATCCCCTGTCCTACCTTTTTATATATCACCATAATAAAGAGCTTTTCCTGCAGACCAAGATAGAGAGATGCACATTTTAAGTGCATCTCACTTATCTCAGTCCTTCAACAAAGCAATCACACCTCACTTAAACTCAGTCCTTAAGCAAAACAAACAGCTCAGAGGTTAAAGCAAATAGCTTTTCTCAGTAGCTGTTCACTCTGAGGCACTGTCAGAATACAGCAATTTAAATTCAGCTCTTCACAGTAGCCCTAGTGGGAGGAACACAGGCAGAAAGGTCAAATAAACCCGTCAGAGGAGCAGAGCAGCTCTGATCCACAGCCATTTTTCAGGATTCACCCAGGCCTCTTCCTAGCAGAACCATTCCTTTTCTCATTGGGATGGACTGTTAGATTTACACACACGTTCTCTCAAAAAAACTTGGACATTCACAATTCTGTCTAGAAAAACTAGAGAATAAATTGTATAGAAATGAATCATCCTGAAAACAAAGGTCATTTAATGGAGTGACAAAGTGTTCTGCTGCCCGAGGTGCACAGACATGGTCAGTGTGTTACCTGCCATGCAGGGAGGTTCAATCAACTAGTAATCAAATACCATTAGAATGTTCTGGTGCAAGTCAACTACCACAATATAATATCTTCCTGCTGCTACCACTGCTGCCCAGACTTCTCCTCTACAGAACCAATACTGGTGCTATCAGCAGAAGGATTTATTCCCTACTTGATTACTTAGTTTCTTAGAATCCATATTTTACTGTACAACACATAATAGAAAAACCACTTGGAGTTAGATGGTCACCTTGATCCTTGAAAAATAATTCTGCCTCCCAGCAAGCGTGGGAAATCTTTCACACCAGGTTACTTTAGATATGTCACTTCTCAGTGGCACAGTTACTGCACTGCTCCCAAACACCAGAGTGGATTCAGGAACAGGGCTCTTTAAGTCTGAAGTATTCAGAGCCCACCACAAATTATATGCTGCATATGAGCAAAAGGTATCACCTGAGCAATATATACACCTTGCCTCATGAACCAATGTCTAAGTAACCACGTATTAGTGGCTGTTGGTATTTTCATCACATCTGAAATATCAACAATAACTAGAAGTGCATATAAAGTTTGTAGCTGGCATCCAGTACTTTGAATCGGCTGCTTCCAGTGAACAAGCGACTGGGACTTCATGTGCTTTCAACATTGTTACTTTTCTATCACCCTTGGTGTTATCTCCCACACACAACTAGGAAGTAGTACAGAAACTTGACAAACAGCTATATTATAAACTAACAAAATATGGCAGTAAGAGTAAAAGCTTAAAACTAATCTGATTGTATTAACTGAGAGAGTGTCTCGATATCTTACCCATATCTTGTCTCACCAATATCTTAATGTGTGGTGGGAAGGAATGAAATGGGTTGCCAGCTGAATGACCTGAAAGTGTTGTGAGCAATATTTGGACTAGATCAGTCAAACAGAAGACATGCAGCCCACCCAGAAAGACCAAATATCAAGACTGGCCTCCAGAATATTCTTCCTCTTTTGTGGTGCAAGGTAATAATTGGATCAGAGTTTGACTTTAACATCTGCTGCTGGTTGAGATCTCTGACTGGCCTTTCCAGCTTCAATCTGAGATACATTTTGAACATTATTAATTCCCATGACCTAGTGTCAAAGTCTGATAGAGAAAGTGATCTGGTTGTGTTATCTTCCAGTATTTAATATTGGTTCTGGATAGAAACAGCTGGAAACAATATCACTTTTGCTACAATAAATTTTCAGAGGAATTTGTTGAAAATATCTCATATCTATAAAGAGCTGGTTTCGAAAATAGACTTATAAATCGAAGGTGTGTAGAGGAAAAGCCACATGAGCAAACTGCTTGAGATGAGTATCTGACCACATTATACAGGACACACTCAGAAGTAAATTCTCAGCTTAAAAACTCACGTGGAAGTCTGAGTACAATTTCATCCCAAACTCTGAACCCACGTTTTCTAATTAAAATGAAGTAGAGTCAGATTATCTCATACTTACTATTTATTACTCATTAATCTGTGGATGGGTTCTGCAATATCTCTTCATGTGCAGCTGTCATTGATTTCAGTAGATGCTTAGTATGCAGAAACTTAGAATGAACTCTGAGTCTGCTCTAGTATTATGCACAAATTGTACTATATAAGCTTTTACTCTGCTGGGATTTTTCCAACTTAAGTGAAAGCATTTAACTCTTAAAACTGTTTTTGATTTAGAACCCAGAGTACCTAGGCTGTCATTAGTTATTGCAGCATGCCATGAAATAACCGCAAATGAAAGTAAGAAATGAAGAATTGCTAACAACTGAAAGTGAGGCTTTATTTATAATTACCTAGTCAAAAAAGTATGACACGGTTTTGATGGGTCAAGTCCCCCCTGCTCCTTTGATGAGCTGAGGCAAAGGACTGTTGCCCGCAGCTCTGGGAAATGCCCCCGCAGTGTGTGCACTGTCAGAGATTACACGGGGCGTGAACGCTTCCAGAACCTCCCCGAGCAGCACTTGCATGCTGGAGAAAAAAGTCTCTCTTTATTTTCAGCTAGGGAGGTACTAACAAAATATTTCAACAATCTAAAGCAGTAGATTTTAGGGTATAGAAATGGACAAAGTCCAAACAAATAAATTTGGAAAATAAATTTGCTCTTTTTTTTTTTTTTTATTATTGGCCGTGAAATAACCTATATAAAGCGCTTTGCATAGTTTTGCATGATAGAAGAATAAAAGCAGTGAAGATATGTGTATTCTTTCTTTCTGATTAAACACTGCATGTAACCCTGTGACTAACAGCAGGAACGGTACTGGCAAAAAGCTGATGCATTTTTGACACGGTGGCAAACTTTTTTATATGGGAGACTTGGAAAAAGGTGAGTGATATCTTGGTCATTCAAATTTGTGCATTTATGCAAAAAACCCACACCTCTAAATACAGGTACAGAAATTCTGTTCCCCATTACTGCCGCTCGTATCTCAAGAGACTTTTGAGTGACAGTGCAACTTCCAAGAGGCTTCAGGAATTCAGCTTGCTTCCATTTTTTCAATAAATGATGAAACACTCCAAGGCCTTTCTATTCTCTGAGGCTATTTGAGGCTTAGAAAGAGGAAGGAGCTAAGATTCTGGTTCTAATTATTACAGTAATTTTGAATGAACAACTATCAGGTGATGAGGACCCGGTAGCACTTCAATACATTCCCTGATTTTTGAAGATGGAAGCAGAAGAGAACTGGTGCTGTAGCTGGAAGTCAAATCTTTCTAAGGTATATTTTTCTTAGTCAGTGTAAATACCTAAAACTACTTAAAACTGTTTCTTTCCAGAAAGTGTTGATATATAAGATCAGTTTTTCCAGACTTTATAGAATTTCCTCTTTCACAGTAGTGGAAAGTCTGTTTTTCTTTTTTTTCTCCCCATCTGCTTGAATGCCAGAAGATAGTTTATCATTCCTAATCCTTAATTAATTAATTATTGCTCTAATACAGCAGTCCGAGTGCTTTTAGAAGATCACCATCAGAGGAAGAGTTTGTTAAAAATATGCACTCTTGGGATGCATCCAAGTTGAACACAAACCCAGTCATAGTATTTTGAGGGTCTGACACTTTGGTTCATAAGCAATTACTTTCTGAATACAGAGTCAGCATCTGAGCAAAGACAACGTGTACTTCTGTATGTCAGTTACTGGTTCTTATGCTTGAATCTAGGACTAGGTGTCAAAATATGGATTGTACTTGTCTTCAGAGTGAAGGAAAAACATTTATAATAAAGTTAATGAGCAAAGATTTACATTCCTGCACATGACAGTATCTCTGGCAGCAGCTTTGTCAGTGCAGTCCTACAGTTATTGCTGCTTCTAAGTGGAGTGGAAAGTTAGAACTGCAATACTGCCAAAGACAGACAAAAAACCACCTATCCCCTCTTCTAAATGTAAAGCTGCATCTTGCTTTTGATCACTTGAAATACAGAAACCTGGTTTTGCTTAATAGAAATTACTGTTGTCAATGAGGGTTATGAATGGAATATCAGTCGAGTTTTACTCCTTATCTCTAGTGCTGCTCCCCAAACTGTACCATCAATTGATGGATTAGAACACCCAAATTCCCAAAACCTTTTAGTCCAAAATTGCAGTAACAGCAGAGAAGGAAAGAATGATTGAGTTTTTTTTTTTCTTTAATGAATGGTGGTTGGGAAAGCACCACGCAATCCCAGTCGCTCAGTACACTGGTTCCTGTTGCCCCGAGGCACTGGAAATCCATCTCCATTTGAAAAGCAGCCTCGTTGCCACACACACAAATGTATTCTCAGAATAGCAGAAAGCTGGAACAGGTGCAGTCAGACAGGGAGCTGCATGTGAACACAGGCATGTGGCAGAGGATCCAGCAAGAGTCCAGCTCTGTGGCATCAGGACTCCCCTACAGTTGGAAACTTGATCTCCAAATATTTAATTTACACATTCATCTGTTTGCAATTAAAAATAATAATTAAAAAAAAAGAGATTAAGTCAAACTCCTAAACTGATTCATCTCTTCAAGAAGATGCCAGAAAAATTTAATCTGTCGAGGAATACAACTGACTGAAGTCATACCAGCCCTAATTCCTTTGTCACTCTTGTGAATAGATTAAAACAACCAGAAAAAAATTAAATAGAAAAGCTGCATTACAGAGTCTTTAAACTGTGAGCAAAGAAAAAAGTAACATTTTAACTTAGATTTCCCTTGTTAGAAAATATGGTCTAAATATACAATGAATTCTGAATTAACTTGAATTTCCTTGGATTGAGTAAGAAAACAATGCACTGATTTTAGAAGGTCATTCTGTGATAGTGTTTAATTTTAAAGCAAATCTGGACTACTCCAAGAGTAGTTAATCTAAAGGGATTGATTTCTGACAGCTGTTATTGTTTGAAAAGTTAATATTGAGGAATTTTGTATTGGTTTGAAAAGGCATCTGTTTCTAGAACGTGTAAAGCTTTGATAAATCAGAGATAATGTATCTGCTTTCACTTTGTACAATAAAGCTGCTTTTAATATTCTTATCTTATAATATTAGATGTTAAATAGAGTGACTTTATCATGCCATCAGTTTTTAAGCAAAATCATTCAAGTCAGGTGGGTTTTCTGTTCCAGAATAGAGGAATTATGTGACCCACTATCATCTTACTTGTAGTGAGAAAGAAACCCAACGAAACAGAAAAGGCTGCATTGTGCCACCAATTTATTAACAGTTTGCCCACTGAGAAAATGAGAAATTTTACTTTATAAACTATACCTAAATTTGTATTTCATTGTATCTAACTACTTGGAGAAAGTGAGTTCACACCAAATATTTCTTTCAGCTTCTCTCCTACCCACCATGCAACTCCTCTACTCGTTTATTCAGCAAAATTCCAAATTGGCATTATGCACACAGAAAGAACACTTTTAGGAAACCAGACATTTCTTAAGCCAAAGGAAAAATTGAACTGGCTTCTATAAACAAGACAGTAGCATCTTCCAAAATAGAAGGTGGAGCTAATGATTTTTATTGCGGAGAAAGGGAGGGGAAGTATTCTTATAATATTTGGTAAAAAAAAAAAATCTGCTCTAGTATTGAAGTCAAGGACAGAGTTGTGAAAAAATACATGCTTGAGCTGCAAGTAACTGGGCGATATGTTGGGGGCGAGGAGGGACATAAAAGTAGTTCCTAAAAGTCACAGAAATTCCATGACTTCATCATTCACTAAGCCTTTATCCCATTCTAGGAATGTGTTTTATTTAACAACATATACACTGTTCCTAAGTACATATACACAGCAAACTGAACAGGTATGTTCTTCTGGAAATAGTACCCAAAAAAAAGGAAAAGTATACTGACAAGAGGGGAAGACTAGAAAGTGAAATGCACACTCCAGGACACAGCCTCAGCAGTCGCTCTCATTCTGAAAGTTCCCACAGTGAGGCCACCTGCACTCAGCTCCAACATCTATGGCTGCATCGTTTCACAGCCATGGAAAATGTGCATCTCTGCTTTGTACCTCACTTTCCCCAGCTCTGATAGTGATATTTCCATTTATCTACCCCTGAAATGAGTCCATATCTACCAGGAATGCAGCATCAGTACAAACAAGAGCAAGGAATAGCACTTGACAATGTTATGGAGAGTCTCTCTTGTAAATAGGTAGCTGAAAATATAACATTTCACCAGTCTAACTAACCCCATGTTTCAAGATGCTGGAATAAAATTATTCAAAACATCCCATCTGCCAGCACAAGGCATATTAATATATATATATATATACATACATATATATGTATATATACACACACATTATATATACACCCTGCACTTGTTCCTGGTTTATTTAAAAATGCAAACCAAAAACTTTGTGATGAGAGATATTGTAGCTCCCCTGCTTTAAAGCACAGTCATTGGATATCCCTGACCTGATATTCTGACCTTGAGCACAGATTATTTACAGAAGTTCAGACACAGCATTTTAAAAGCTGAGCTCCTCTGAAATTTGCATTGCTTTGCTCTGATGTTTTATATAATCTGCTCTTTTAGAACTGTGAGAAAAATAGCTTATTTTATTCCAAAGGATGAAATCATGGAAGTGTTAAGATATTAATCTATTCATCAGTTGTCTTCAGATAGGAAAGTGAGCTGATGAAACAAATTAAGCACAGAGCTTCTTAGAGAACTAGAGAAACCTACTGCTGAGGTTAATTTGTACACCTCCTCCCCACTCTCCTACCAAGAACACAGACCTTCAGGAGAATTTCACTAACAGTGACTGCAGTTACCACGCTCTAGAGCATAACCATTCCTACTTGAAAATTGAATTTGCAAAATTTTAATCATCCTGCCAAGAATGCCAGTCCTAATTTGACCGTATCAATGTTAAATTTGACCATACCAATATTAAATTTAAAATATGCTACAACCTACTTCTGTGAGAAACTTTGCTGAACCAGAGTCAAGGGAGAAGCAGGTATATATTAAAGAGACTGTCCCAAGAAATATTTTGAAGGCCTAATCTGGAGATGGCATTACAATGATGTACTTTAAGTGGCAATGCACATATGAATGTGACTGAGTTTCACTTTTACAGTGTGTTAGTTAAACAATAGCAACCTCTCCTCTTTGTTGCTGGCTCAGACCAAGGAAAGAAATATAGAAAACAAGTCCTACCACTTGAAGGCTATTTGGCAACCCATCTCAGTTCAGCTGCTAGCACACAGCTCTGTAATAAAACAACCACTGTTGCTTTCTGGCGCTCTCACCGTACAGGCCAAGTCCTGAATCAACCAACAAAGGACAGAAAAACAAGGGAAAGACCTCCAGCCCTGTCACCTCCAGATGCAGAACTGCATCAAATAAAAGGCAGAACAAGTTTACATGTGAACTAGCACCGGGGTTGTTTTACCAAGTCTCTGTCTGCTGATTGCTTCAGTTTGCACAACTGTCAGTTTTGCACTTTCCACAAGTACTGAAATGCTCAGACACTTCAGAAAACACAGGAATTCCTGACAGTTCCAAGGGTTCGCCTACGTGGATGTCAGAGATTTCTGTTATGAGGACCCAGGGTGAGTTTAATCTACAAAGAGATCAGTTGGCCGACATCATTAACACACTTCTACAAACAGTGGATAAAACAGTTTTAAATTACCAGAAGTTGCATCATTATGGATTATTATTTTAGCATTGTTAGCCTTCTATAATATGATGTTGCTCCCACTGGAATACTGATTAAAATAGGAACCAGATGTGCTTTTCATGACCAGACTGAAAAAGATAAACAACCAGAAAATCAATTCAAATAAAAAGGATGCCCTGGGGGTGTTTCTCGAAACTGAAGAAGGAGAGTATATGTATCTTTTAGAAGGGTGGAGTAAAAACTGAAAAACATTCAAAACCAGAAATCTCCTTTTTCACAAAAAAAATCCCTAAGAAACATGAAACAATCTAATTCTTCAGACACCTATTTTGATTATATTCCAATGCATCACTATATTAAAATTGAGTGTACCAGCCAACATTAAAACAAAGAAAAATCAGTATTTTTAGTTTTGCTCATAAATCCGTAAGAAATAAAGCTCATAGGAAAAAGAGTAATTTACATTTAGACCTCAGTGTTTTATGGGAATATCACTTTGGTTTATTGGCCTGTAAGTATGATATGAAAGTTCCAAAAAAATTATCTATCTTCTACTCCAGAGATCCACTAAACGGAAGTGTTATCTTTGTGCCAATCCTGATGGGAGCTGGTTTTGTGCTAAATGCAGAGCAGTGTCTGCAATCTTGAAGATCCAGTATGACTGAATGTTCTGCAGCACAGACCATCTGTTTCATTACATGGAATAGAAAAGAGCAAAATTTCTAGTCACAGAGGAACAGAGATCACAAACCACAAAGGAAATTACAGGACCAGTCCTTAACACCACAGCTTCTACTGCAGATATCAGGGTGGACCTACTGAAGCCAGATTTTTTTTCCTTGCTTCTGTACATCTAGGCCAGGAACAAGACCACTGAAGAGGGTGGCAGTCTCCTTTGGCAGGCATGGAGAAGAGTGGATTTCTTCATTAGGTAGATCAAATAATAATGTAAAAAATAGGAAAAAAAAAAAGTCTCACATATCTACCTTAATTTTAGAAGAACTAGAAGAGAGACTAGGTTAGCCCTGCTCAGCACCAACTCTAATGACTACTGACCCAGTTGCATCAGGTCATTTTGCTGCAGTTGAGTGTCACTTACAATGGGAAAAGCATAAGCCACACAATCAGGCTGCAAAATCTGAAATAGCACACCATATAAAGGCAGAAGAGATAACTTACTTCCAGTTTTCACAAACTAACACTTTTAGATATCAGCATCTGATTTTTTGGGTGAACAAAGCTTTGTCACCATGTGGTACAGCAACCACTCCATCTCTAGAAGTCCTTCATTGCAGACTACCAAAGCCAAAACACAAACTTAGAAATTTAAGATTACATGCAGTACAGCCTAATACACATTTGATTTGCCAAATGATGTTATTTTTCTTAGATATATTTTGAAAAAGCATTAGACAGAAGAAGAGGGGATTAATATGAGAAACTCCTCTATCTCTTCCTTCTTAAAACGACTTCCAGGGGTCCCCTATTTTCTAGCTCCTATTTCTTCTGACATACTGCTTACATTAGGAACCTCATTACTTTCCTCTGTTCTGTCTCATATCCCTCTCCCTCTGTCTGGGAGTTTGCCAATTTTTTTCCATTATTTCTTGTCTCCCACAGTTTATAATGCTCCTAATTTTCCTCTTCCCATAGCTGGTTCTCCTTTCTCTTCCACATGCCAGCACCTGCTTGTACATTTACAGGCCTCTTGGGATACTTCAGGAAACATATCACTACCTTCATGCAAAAGTTTACTGAGCTTGGACACTCAGACAATGACCTGCCTGAGAAGCAGCATTTGTGGATGTTGAGAGGCTGGTATTGGATCAAAGTTCCATTCTTTGAGACATCCTCTGCTGCATTTGAGATACTGGTGCCAGCTGCGTAAATCAACAATTACAACTATAAATTACTCCAATATCAGAAGAAAATTAAGATCATGAAGCCAAATGCTCTGTATTTTGGAAACACCAGAATGAATGCTGTTCATGAAACATTACTTCAACTTGTGTGTGTACATAGGTGATCTTTCTTTGCATTATCACTTTTTTATCCACAGCTGTACAACTTGAGACTGCTATAAGAGATATTTTCTTACTGTTGTTGAAGTAATGGCTATCAAAATCACACTGGTATTGGGAGTTAACTGATAAAACCTCACAAAAGAGTCTCAGAATTGTAACAAACCCCCAGATTTCAGGATACTTTAGGAGAGCCATCTTTTCTTCCATAGGGAACTCAATCAAGAAAAGATACAAAAAGTTTTAGTCACCATCAGGAACAATCAGGAAGGGCACAGCAGATTTACTCAAGAAAAAAAATCTAATTTGTAATTTAAGATTATAGAATACATGTTCAATTTGATAAACTATTCACCAGAGACCTTTTAGTGACCAAGAATTCATAGCAGGCACTGCCAACACATTGTTCCTGTCTAACAACGCTACGAAACAAACAAACAAACAATGGCATGATCTTCAGAGAGGAATTTTATTGAAATGTGGTTAACTAGCAAAAAACTGCCTGTCAAAATTCTTTAAAAAATAGCTTTTCAGTAACTTCCCCTAAATATTTATATCTTCTTTTTCTGGGGCTTTCAGTCAACTGGATTGAAAACACCCTCAGAAAGTTGTTCAGTTGAGTGCCGTGTCAAGGGGCTGCCCCATTCTGTACCTCAGCACGATGCAGTTTAGCACAGTAACTTCAGCACTGGAGCCAATACACAGACTCAGTGTGAAAAAAGTTTTCACAAAGTCACATCAAGAAAAGTTTTCTACAACAGAAAAGGATTCTCTTGCAGTAACACACTGTCAAGCACGGCAGAGATGCAAGAGGTACACAAACTAGACAGATGCTACAGATGCACTCAACCCAATATCATAAAAGGCTGATAAGGAGAATTTACCACTACATTAGGCAAATTCCTATCAGGGAATCAAATTTTTCCTCCTCTTTTATGGGGAGAAAGGGATACACAGATCTTTAGTCCCAGCTTTTCCCTCCCTCTTTCTTTCTACCACCTCCCAAATGTTCTGCATTCCAGTTTCACCGAACAGTAATATTTAGGTTTGTGTGAAGAATACTTTAGTTGCAATGGACAGTCTTTGTCAAAGGTGTGAAAAACTAGCAACTGGAACTGCTGTTAAAAGGGTAGTAATGTGATAGTTATGATAAGCAAAGTAATGCAGGAGTAAGGAGGCAGATCAGAACAACATCAAGTTTGATAACAATCTGTTCCAATGCTTGACCCTCATCAGTCGCTGACAAAATTCAATCCTTGCTGATGCCACAAGCCAGGCAAATAACCATCCAACAAAGCAACAGCTGCAGAGACATTTAGACTCTTGGAAGCACAGCTGTTCACAGAGAGAAGGGATCACTCCTTCAATCTGCAGAACTATACATATAGAGCAGCAGGAGAGTTTATATTGCAAATAAATAGCACAGTCTGGTAATTCTCAGTCTAGGCATCTTTAAATCACAGCCAGTTTGAAATCAATAGTATCCCATCTTGCTTAACTTTTACAGGAGCTCTGAAAGAAACTGGAGTTTTCACATAGTCTCAATTTGCCCTGCTGCTTTGAATGCAAAGGTATTTTGACACTTTCTTTCCTTTTTATAATTAGAAAAACTGGCTCAGCAGTCCATGCCCACATCAGATGCCTCAGGAATGATGTTGACATGCTAATTCTAACCCTGCACTTGATATGGTGAACTGCACTCCAATCCTTAGCACTTTACATCCTTCTTTCACACCCTCCCCAGATTATCAAATGACTACTCTGGCCTGAATTTACATAGGATTTAGTAGGATATCATGGACTTCATTATCAGTAAGTGAGGGAATGGAAAAAGTGAGGAAATGTAGTGGAGCTCGCTCTGAAAGCCAATTACTAACACAGATTCTCTGCTAACAACACCCTTTTATTAGATTTCCTCAGTTCAGCCAATGCTTACCTACCATTCAAATGGTCAACAGCTGGAAAACCTTACATTTTTGTGACTAAGTGGTGTCCCTGTTTCTGACAGATGGGTAATAAATAATGCAATCATTACAGGGAATTGCTCTTACTCTGAATCTACTGGTGAGTTCTGAACTCTACAAGGAGCACGGCTTTACAGGGGAATAGGGCAATTTTCCCCTACATTATTTTGCTTTTAAAACACATGTAACAATAGCCCATATAACTAGATGGAGGTTAGGAAAGGTCTTACTCCAGCTGTTTCCCAAAATCAAATATTAAATACGCAGTAGTAACCCAGTAGCATTTCTGCCATACACGGTCCCACATTTTGTTATTTTGCATTTGTTTGCACTGATTATACCAACCTGCTTTATTGCCTGCTTTGTACAGAAAAGAAAAGCCACTGAAAAAATGTCTAGTTAAATCTCAGGACTTAAGATGCTTGCAAATAACACAGAACCAGGAATTAAACCTTAAACATTAAACCCTGGGTGAAATCCTGGACTTGCTAAATTTATATAGAGATGCCAAGAGCTTTGTTTGATAAACATTGGTTTGGGTGACTCTGTGACTATGTACTGTGATAAAGACCTTAAGTTTTATCATCACTGTGTTCTTCACAATTTCCCTCCCTGACTGAATGCATGAGATAGATAACTAGAATTTGTGCCTTTTGCATATTTTACCTTACATCATTAATAATGTTTCAATGTATAGTGTGTATATATGTGAGCCTGGGTTTTTAGAATCAATCACAGGAGCATTTTGACATCTACGGTATGCTAGAAGGGCAGTAAATATTGGATGTATCCCACCTATTTAATTGGATAAGCTCACAGGTGTAGAAGGTGGATCTAAGCAAACACATTCTGCAAATCCAGGTCTTAAAGTTGATTCTTATTCTGTGTATATAAAAAGATGCTACACATTTTTTATTTTGTAAGAAGAATATATTTAAAATCAGGCAGAAGAAATGACTGCATGGTGAATATTTTGGTAAAATAAAATTTTGACTACAAACAGGTGGATCACTTCAGAAAGAGAGACCTCTGAATGTCATACCTGGTAATAAATGAGATAAATCAAATGGCTCTCCCCAGTATTTTCTCATATCAGCTCTCTATTTTTCATATCTCCAGCAAAAATATACTGTTACAATTCTGCAACATCTTATGATAAACACAGCCTGAGTGTCCTGATGTCGTCACAAGTAGGATCCCCTAAACCTGAGGGTTATCAAGCTATATATTAATTATAACAAGGAAATCTATCATAACCATGTACAGTGCAAGCTCCATTTAGAAAAGAAGGGTTCATCTGATGACCATTGCATTCTTTTCTGTCTCCTTTCAAAGTCAGTATCATGATACTCCACTGTCCTAGTGAATAAAGCCTGGATGAGTTTATCTCTGAAGTTTACTGCTGATTGAACTAAGGCACTCCCAGTCTTTGTTTTCCCTAAAATAAGCTAAATAAAACACATTTTCTGTAGTTAATTAGCAACAAATGAAGTAGTTATGCAGTTGTCAACTATTTGATAGTTTTAGGGGGTGTTTTTCAGTATCTACTGCATCCCATTCAAATTTTCCTGTAGAATTAAATCAGCTCAGTATGATCCTGATGAATAGGAGGAAACAAAGAAATTAATGATGTTGAAGAGATCTGTTTTGAAAATTGCTAGGAAAAAATTATTGTTGTCTTTTCAATATGATTTTAATAACCCACACCAGTTACCAAAATAACATTCTTATAGTCAAGGAGACAAAAGATCCATAATTATGGTTTCTAATCTTAGGTTTACAACCTGAAAAGATAAATCCAAACTGAGGTGCAATATTCCTCATCTCTCTTGTTTTCTGCCTTGCTATACATTTATTTTCCATGCATTTTGCAGCGTTTTTCAGATACTGCAATGTTGCCCAAAGATTTGCACAAACTGTAGCACCTTTCTCGTATCTTTTTCATGTAGCAAAAGTCAACCTTGAACTAATCCTGATTTCCAAGATCTGGAAACTACGGACAAGGATTTAACCACGGCAAGATTTAGCACCTTCACATCTACAGCACTTTTTCCATAGTCCCTTCAAATCCCATTTTAGCTCTTGCTGCAGGGCATTAAAGCCCAACAACTCGAGTTTAGGGTCTGATACAGAGATTATTATCTTCCTACTGTCTTAAACTCTAGAAGCTCTGGAAGATGTTCTAAAGCAAATTCAAAATGGATCAGGGAACAAGGAGAAACACAGTGATAGTTTCTTAGCAGGTCTGTGTTGCCCTAAGGGTAAACTGGACAAAAAGGAGGGTTTTTTAAGTCACACTCATGACCCAGTGCCAAACCTGGGCAGTAGATATTACAGCAGGCCAGCCTGGAGATGAGGAAAGCACGGATCCTTAGTCATGTTTTCGTCTGAAAGGACAGAAAGTAATTTCCTATGTAAGGAAAAAGGGAATAAACTTTATTAAACTGTTTCTATTTGAGTTGGAGGCCTATGTACAGTCTTCATAATCACAAGCAAAGTGCTCACAATTTATTTCCACTTTTCAGCACTTTGTGCACTGCAGCAATGCTATGGAAAACTCCTCCAGGAAGCAGGAACCAAAGCATAGGTTAACAGAAAGGGGGCAGGGTTAAGCACTGAAGGATGGCTTACAGCATATGTGGTTTGCACATTTTCGTATTTCCTGTGTTCCTGATACCTGAACACATTCATTCAAATACAATATTGCCAAAGAAACAGGAAATCACAGGCATTTTAGGTGGACAATTTCTATCTATCATTCAGGATTTTCTTGGGACTGTATTTGCGTAGCCCTGGTCGTGCACGTAAGCAGATAGAGGACGAAGCGCCAGTCAAGCTAAATCTTCTCTAAACCTAAACCAGTTCAATTTGAGAGAGATATTAGTTATGCTTGGTTTAAACAGGTGCACGTTGGATCATTCCAAGGATCAGAGATATGTGCAGAGAAGCCTGATGTGCACATGCAGACCAAGCTGGCATCCTCCCACTACAAAATATCCAGTTGTACTTGTTGTACAGCAAGACATAAAACCGTGTGATTAAGGAAAACTGCAGTTAAACCATGGTGGAAAGACATTATTCTATAATTATAAAATACGAGGATATTAAAGTAACCGACAATAATAAAAGAATAACTGCATTGTTCACCAACTAAACTTAGAGTTCATGCCTTATTTAAGCTACTTTGCATTTATTCTTAAATACAAAACTTCATAGAAATCTGAACTGAGGCACCACTTAAAAAACACACTTACAGCAAGTGATTTATTTTTTCAGAGCCAAGAGAAATACATGCCTATATCTGGACCATGAATAGCTCCAGCTTTCTGTAACTGAAACCTCAGGTATGTATTTTTTCTCCTGTTACTAACTGTCAGAAACAATAAGTTAGCAAGGAAAACAAAAAATTAAAACCAGTATGGATCTGAAAGTGCAAGTTGTTATTGCACATAAAAGATAAAGACCCAGAATATTTACAAAAACATTTCTACTTGCATCCTATTTTGCTGCGTAAAGCACAGATTACCTTTTATCCTTGATTGCTTTCTCTATAATACACAACAGATAAGCCTTTTGAATACCACACATTTTTTTCATTGCTATCATTCTGAATTGAGACTGTGGAATGGGCCAAAGAACTGATACAAATCCAGCCAATGTACTGGCAAAAACCGCAGCGGGGATAAATCACTTCAGTCCCCACTTCTTGTCAGAACGGTGGTCACGGGTTGGCAAGATACAAGTCAAACTGGAAATAGCCATAATCACAGTTTACAAGAGTTAACCTAATGAAAACCACTTCTTGGTGTATCAACTGCAGGCATCCAGCCTTTGAAAGCCCTAAGCACCATACCTTTCATATCAGAAAGGTGCATATATTGAGTCTTTTGCTGAAACAGAAAATTGGGCTGAGCTCCAGAATATGGGAAACAGCTCAATTGTGCTGAAAGAGCAATAATTGCAAGAAAAATTGATCAACTTTGGACTTTGAGTGAAAACAGTTAAAAAAAGAATGCAAAGCAAGTGACAAATGGGATCAATCCACGGGAGCACTGAGGAGGAAGCCGACAATGTCAAGGAAGGAAATTGCTCATTCTCTTTGTCTGTGCATAGGAAGGGCTGAGCACTACAAGCTCGCCTGGTGCCACACACCTTTTTGCTCTTTTGGATCACTGCAGGGAAACACCCTGATTTAGTTCTGTCCCCCCTCACCACAAGGTGGCACATATGTACTCCCTGGGATTTTTAACTGCCCCTACAGTTTGTTTTAAAGAAAAAACTGTTATCCAATTGTAGAGCGAGGAAAGGAGTGCAAGTGGGATAAAAGCAGGGAATGATAATCCGTGTTATATTATCAAGAATAAACAAGTAAATGTAAGTAAACTATTCTTAATAAGTGGATTAATTCCAAATTCTCCTTGTTAGCATTATTTACTAAAGGGACTGAGGTGTACTCACATCAACAGTCTGGCATTTAAACAGGATGAGGAGCTATTGAAAAGTTTTACAAATGTTTTACAAAGACATTCACCAGAAGCTAGGTAGAATTTACAGATGAAATGCAACATGGACAGACTGGTGCCAGAGGTGGAAATAGGCACAGAAAACCAGGTGTATGTGCCCATGATTTTGATTTTTCAGACTTTAAGCCTGCTGTTCACCATTGGCTGTTATACCGTATGAGGGGTGTTCTTACATTGCTGCCACTTTTCATTCTCGCTCTGTGAGTTTCAAGAACCAAGCACACGTGCTAAGGAAGGCTGTTCCCTACTAGCAATTTTTCCTTCCTGCTGATAAAGGCTGTGTTTGAATGTCAGACTTTGAAACATCCAAATATACATTCTCATTTTCACCTAGCGGCCGATGAAATAAAAATCAGCGCAGTACTCCCTCTTTTCAAATTCATGATATGAAAATGTACTGTGTGATCTACAAGGGCCACAGCACACCCTTCTCCACAGCACATAACAGACCCACGTCTCATGTATCCTTTAGAAAGGCACTAAGCAGACTGTGAATACACCAAACTGCAGAAGAGATCTGAAAGCAAACTGAGATAAGCATGTGAGTACGAAAGAGAGGAGGAGGAATGTTTTAAGGACAGTAAAATACTAACCTAAACCAAAGCACAGAAACACTGGCTGGCACACGAAGCAATTCTATCCACGCACCACGAAATATATGTTTTTAGAAAGTAGATTCTTGGAGATTTAAAGCATAAACTATGTACATAGCTCCCTCTGATGACCACTGGACACGATACAATGCAAGTCTCCTTTTACTTTTGTTCGTGCACTCAACTGACAGCTGACTGGTTAAATTCTAATTGCTTCCAAGTGAGGTCAGCAAAGGTATTTATCGAAAAGGACTGAACAACAGGCTCAACACACACATGCACGCGCACGCACAAGCACATACACACCATCGCTCCAGCCTGTTGATTTATGGAAACAATTACAACTCTGGTGGAGCCTTTCTGAGCTGAGAAAGTTTGTAGCTACAGTAGAGTGTCTCATGTTGCAAAAAGCAGACAACAGAAATGGAGTACTTGGGCATCCAGCTCTTATCAACAGGAACAAGTAAGTTATCTGTCCTTTACAAGAACAGTTTCTAACAGCTGATAGCTTTTATCTTCATTTGTATACGCTCGATGCTAAAAAAAGAATTAAGAAAACGATTTCTACTAATAATCTGAAAAGGGTAGGAATGAAAATACAGGGCTAAAGCTATGAGGTCTGTTTTGGAATCTCAACTAGCGAAAAGTTAAATGATAGATTGTGCTAATAGTAACTATATAGATATGAAGTAACAAGGAGAATTTTATCATGCATGAGAAAGTAGTTGAAGTGAATCAATAGGAGATTTTTGGAAGGACTTAAAACTGAAGACAGAACTCTATTTACAACCAGGGGAAATGTCTGTTTGTGTAAAAAGTTGTATGAGAGATATCTGTTGTAGATACATTTGCATATTGTTAAAAATCAGCTCAGATGTCAGACGTTTGTGTGCAGTACTTTTCATTAGCATAACGTAACCTTGCGTGTTTGTAACAATTGAGCATAAAGACTTACACATGCACCTTTTCTCACAGATCTTTTATTTTCAGTGCAAGCAGCAAATTCAAGTAGTAAAGAAGGTCACGACAACAGAGGTTTTTATAACTTGTGTCTTTAAAGGATATTCTGACTGAAGAGATATTTAAGAAGCTCTTCTATTTCGCCATTAACTATTAAGGAATAACGATCAGAATTCTAGAAGAGGGAGCAATCTCATTTAAATGAATCTGTAACTCATAAAGACAGAAGGCAGGTCGGTGACCTAAGAGCAACAGTCTACTTGAGATTTAATTTTCATTATGTTGTTCATGAACACCCAGAACACTGCACTATAATGCACAAATGGATACTGACATGGATCCTGCCAATTTTGCTCTACAGATCATACTTTTACATTATCTTTCTAATGGGCACTATATCTTTAGCTTGCAATGACATGACTCCAGAGCAAATGGCTACAAATGTGAACTGTTCCAGCCCTGAGCGACACACCAGAAGCTATGATTATATGGAAGGGGGGGATGTAAGAGTGAGAAGACTTTTCTGTCGAACTCAGTGGTATATGAGGATTGATAAGCGAGGCAAAGTAAAAGGGACAAGAGAAGCAAACAACAACTACAGTAAGTAATACTTTTGCATTTCCTATTTCTAAGGTTTTAGAAATCTACACATCATTGTTTCCCATTCCTTGATTTATCGTCATTTCAGAGGAATTTTGTATAGTGAACTGACCATTGTGTAGAACAAGTTTGCCAATTAATCGTACAGCAGGACATTTGTTATTGATTTTGAAATGCGTCATTTTAAATACTACATTGTAGATCTGCTAATGTATTAGTTACAGCTGGAAACTATTAGCAAACAGAGAGCCTATTTTAACAAGTGAACTAAGGTTGTAAGTATGAAAATGTATAACCACCAACTTTGCTCATAAAATACCTCTGAAACATTAAACCACGTTTATATAGTCCACAAACTACCTAAAGGTTTGGTTTGTTTGAGTTAACAATTAAAACATATGCAATACTAGAAAGTTCAATGGAAAGAATTATGTAAACTCTCTTGCAAAATCTTTTAGATAGTTTGCCAAGCCAGGAACAAAATCTATTATAGTTTCTGCAGTTCATTATTACAATGATCATGATGCTGAAAAAATATTCTCTCCCCTTTCTTCCAAAACCATGACTCATCTAGAGAGAATGGACATATAATATTTTACAAAGCTCTACCCAATACAATTTCTGGACTGGAAAAATAATTGTTGCACTAATCTGTGTTTTTCACACAAATACCCATATATGTTTGATTTGCACTTGAAGGCATCAATTTTTGCAGCCACTATTTTGCCACGTTTTCTTTCATGTTGTTGCAAATATACTGTTTATTTAGAGAAACATGGCATCTACTTGAAAGGACATTACTTTATTAAGATACAACAGGAAAATACATAGGATTATATTGCATATTTCAAAATAAAATCATAAGCAAAAGGGGCCAGGGACAAATAAAAGGACAAACATATTTCCAAGGATGCTGTTAAATACAGTTTTAATGTAGGTTGTATGTAGTATTGTGCTTTTTATAACAGCAGCAGCAGCAAAAGAAACCAATAAATCAACCTTCAAGAGCCGTTGGTGTGATTCAGTTTTTAGCTAAAGCTGCCTGCTTGTTTTCTATAAGAACAGCACTTTCCATGCTATAAGTGCCTGCCTAGTGGGCTGCATCATTTATTTCTTTACTTCAGGACTACATTAAGTGCTTGGCAACTTGTGTGGCTAAAACTGCATTGACTAATGTGACTGTTTCTTTTAAAATTTGTTTCCATATGTCTCCTTTCTTCCTACACTATTACACAGTGAATAACCATATTCCTCTGAAAGACAACACATGGCCAGCAGCCAACTAAGTTATTTGGTCCATATTCAAGAAGACTCCCTTTGAGTTTCAGGACATTGCTACAATACAGATCCATAGGGCTAGTTTTGAAGTGAAATGTTGTTCCCACAAAAATCACTGAAAAAAAACGTTACTGAGCATTGAAACAGATTCTTCTAAATTAATGTAGGTCAGTGAATATCCACAGTACCCAATTTTTTCTTTTGTTATTTACAAACACCTTAAAGAAATTATGACAGCATATGAGCTGAATAATTATATACATTTGTGCTTTTTTTTAGTTGAATGATGCTCAAGTAAAAACTGTGTGAGCAATGTAGCATTATTTCAAATTCAAGTAAAGGTTCTCAGTTCTCTGCAGGATTTCATGCTGCTGAAGCACATTAATGACACCTTGAAACATTCTGTAGTGAGACCACTAGAGAATAATAGATCATCTTGTGCTAATGATGTTCAGAAAACTACAAGAGACTACATTTTATGATTATTTAGTGATGGTAAATAACTATTACAGATTCCAGAAAGGCAAACTTGAGTCACTAAACCCTTACATTTGTACTGCAGCGAAAAGAAATTGAATCCTTTTTCTGGTAAATTAAACGAGTATCAGGCGAAAAACTAATCAAAAACTGAATGGTTATTTGGTGACTGATGTGTGTTTTGATGAACTGGCTCCACTAAATTTGACTGAAGTATGTAAGAAGTCTCCCACCATCTTAAGTTTAGGTCTCTTACTGTAATTTATCTATTGTATCCCAGGGAATAACATCCAAATGCTTTTGTTGGACAAGTAGAATAGGCAAAAATAGACAAAGACGACTGGAAAAATGTGAACACTTATAACTTGGATTGTCTGAGAAACTAAAAAAATTAGTGTTGTAGTATTATTATAGAAACACTTCTTTTGTCATATCCTCTGCTCAACAAAAGATGCAAGCAGCCTTTTTGAAGATGTGCTTATGGTTCTCTACTAAAACACCTATAAAGAAAATAATATTTTATAAGGGGGGAAACAAACAAACAAAACAAAACAAAAGCAAAACCAACCAACCAAAATAATACAGGAATAAAAATCCCAACCTGGACTAACACCCTTTCCCTTTTTAACATTAGGAGACTTAAAAGGCTACTTTTATCCAGGGTCTCTGAAAAACATGATTTTAAAATCATACCCATGACAAAGATGTATTAATGTATGGGTGTTCAAATATTCTTGTTCCATGATTTCCAGTTCTGAAAGTTAGTAAAAGGTAGATCAGACCTGTTTCTTAGGGTGCAATCCCAGAACAGCTGCAGTCAAACTAATCAATGGATATGAAAAGTGTTGCTCCAAGACATTTCTTCTTCTTTTGTCCTAATTTTCCACTCACATAAAAGGAATTCTTTTCCCTTTTGAATTCACTAATATGTGCTACTAAAATAAAAATAAGAAAAAAATCATATTTTTACCTATCATAACTTAGCATCATAAAGGAAGCTGCCCTGACAGTTTCATAGACAGAATCAACTATTTGCTTTCAGCCCGTGAATAGGGAAGCATGAAAATTGTGAAAAGCAAACTTCACTGAGAAATGTCTGTAGAATGATAACTTCATCACCACTTTGGCAAGTGCCAAAATTCACAGAGGTTCTCTCATCAGTTGGAACTATGAATGTCAGAATGCCAGGATGGTGAGGAATTAGGGTCTTTGCATTTCAAACTTCTCTAATTACAGAGTAAAAATATATAATAACATACTATGAAAGCAACAGCAAAAATAATGAAAGTGTTAAAATTTCCTAAGGTTTTAACTTAACAGCCACTGTATTAAATGTATGTGGATCCAAATTTCATGAATGCTGAACCAAATCCTCATTCGCCAACTGCAATTAACCTGTATTTATCATTCACTTGCTTCAAGACACATCAGAAGTTAACTGCTTAGTTCAAGAAATCTGTGTGTGCTGCCCCAGTGAAAGGGAACTGTTGAATCCTGTTTACAACAGTGATGACCTTGTTAGGTACCCAAAGAACATGGTTCTGTGCACATTTCAGAAAGCAGCAGAGCCTTCTGGTGGACATAAAGGTGATAACTCAAGAGTGAACTAATCAAATCAGAGGACAGTGATCTCCACTAAGCACAGGAAATCACTTTGCACCTGACAGCTTTGCTTTCAATCTGAAAGCTAAAAGGCAGAGTGAGAACTGAGTCACACACTGAAAAACTAAAGCAAGAATTAGGAAGCAGCCAAGAGATTAGGTCACCCAGAAAAATCTGTCATTATTCATAGAAAAATTTCTCTTTGACAAAAACTTTGTCCAAGCCTAAACCAGATGGTTTATATTGAAAAATAATTTTTTATCTTGCTCATGGAAAAGAATCTAATTGGGCACACAGAACAGACTCTTTGAATTCTTGATTATAAAATATGAGATTGACTGAACAAGTCTTGGAGATAACATGGCAATTTGTTAACTCAATCTCTGATAGAAAAATAAGCCTCTCATTATCACTGTTTACTCTTTCCTTCATTTCAGTTTGTGTTTATTAATTTTGCCATATTTTACTTGATTTTGTTCAGAAAAAAATGCGGCAAAAAAAATCAGAGTTTATTTTGACTCTATCCAAGAGGATTTATAACTACGACTGGATGATGCTTTAGGACTTTCCACGCTCTGTTGCCTTTGGAATCTCATTTTAAAGACTTCAAAGGGTCTCTTAGTTACTAGAAAAGCCTTCCCGGAACCCGAATCCTAAGATGTCTGATCCTATCATATTCCATGTGTGCTCTAAACCCAGAAAGTGCCAATTTCCTCTTCTTTTCAGTGGGTAAAACCAATAACAACAACCAAAAAAAAGCAGAAAAAGTAATCTAGTGAGATCTTGACACAAAATGGCTGAAATCTAGATTAAAACTTTTATCTTAGAAAACTACTTCTATTTTGACCAAAATCTAAGTCATAGTTTTCAGCAATATTAAATGAACTCTAACTCAGTTTTGTTCAAACCTAAACCCTAACTGATGGCAAAATACACTTTAAATGCATCTTAGTGGTTAAATACTCAAACTTGATTAGAAACCAGAATTATTTCCAATAGCGTTTTATATATGCTTCTTAGTATAAAACAAATGCTGGACTATGTATGCTGTGCCACCATATAAATTTTATTTCTGTTGATTAAATACATGTTACATAGAGAACCAAGAAGATTCAGTTCCTGAAAATCAGATGTTTCAAGGCAGGTATTTATGTATCAGATTCAGTTAAGGGTTATGTGTGTTTCAAACAAACAGAAAGTCTGTTTTTGCAACTGCAGTCTTGATTTTTCAAGAGGTTGTTTGTTCAACCAAGATTTTGGTGTCAGGAGAAGACAAACCTTTCCTAACCTGAAAGTGCTCTTGTTTCACATTAGTACTCTGCTACACTTTTTAATTATAACAGAAGGAGATTTAATTCAAATGGAAATATATATGTATCCCCTCAAAACCTAGCCTACAGTGCCAAGGACGACTTTCTCTCCTACAGCAATTAATCAGACCTAAATAACAGATTTCCCTTCTCCCTCTCCAGTTCTTTGTCTAGCACTGGTTGTACAAACCACCCCCCAGGTTTCAACTAGCAAAAAGTCTCCTTGGCTATACCTCAGCCTATACTTTACCACAAATCCCAGGTTTTCACTCTCAGCTGTGGATGAAGATGGGTTTTAGCAAAGATTCAGATATCAGAAGCAGCTGAGTTATACTTGTCTCACAGATTCTAATGACTTTTTCAGTAAGTGTACCCTTTGTGGAAGTGAGAAGAAAGCGGGGAATAAAGCCCTGAACCACTGCAGCGAGATTCTTCAGATCTCATGTCCAGATCAGTGCTCAACTGACACAGGATGACAGGGGTGCCACAAAGCACAATTAAAACTGTTTATTACTTCTGAATATACCTCCTGACTCTTCATCACCTTGTCTATTCTGAGGCATTTACCAGCTGAAAAGTATGTGGAAAGCCAGACAGTAGCAGTTTATACTCACTTTCTTCTCCCTCTCAACAAAAATGATTGCATAAGCTCTGTGAGGAGAGAATCAAACCTCTGGGCTCAGGCCCAGGCAGCAGCTTCACAAGCTAATATACACCAACAGGGCTCTGTCTGCCAGGGTGAGCTTCAAAACTGAGCTAAAATCAGTATGAGCAGTGAAAAACACCTAAGCTGAGTCTAAACACGTTGTCCTTAAACTGAGTCATTTGACCTTGATACACCCTCGTAATTCAGCTGTGGCTTCAAGTTTTTCTGAATCTCTCAATACTGAGATTTATCAGAAATGAGAAACAGTGCATTTTTATGGAACCATCACTCAAATTTAGCAGCCAACTGTGGAAGTAGTTACAGGACACATTTCAAAGATAAATTGCAGCCCCTTCTCCCCCACAGCTTATCCCCCCTCAATTGTTTACAATTTCTGAATGTTCAAAAAATTCAGTGTTGTATCATTAAGCATGTTATTGCTCCATCCCAAAGAAAATGTGCTGAAGTGGCCCTGACCTGAGACTCAAGAGACTTGAGGCTAATCCAAACTTTTAAGAAATTTGCTTACAGACTTTGGGAAAATTCTTCAGACTCCCTGTGTCTCTATGAAAAGAATTATTCACCTCTCTGTAAAGAGCTTTAAAAGTATTAGTGGAAAAAAACTTCCAAATCTCAAAAGAATTGTGTGTTACTGCTACAAATATTAAATAATTTTATTATAGAATATTGACTAATAGAAAATGAACTAAAATAACTGAAGTCAGTAGCTAGACAGAAAAACACTGAGTTCAGATGAATCTTAAAGAAGCAATTTCCATATAGGCAAAGAGAATTTGGTAGAAAATTTAATGCCTTATACAGTGAGTCTTGCAAAACAAAACCTAAATCCAGATATCCCCCTTCATAGCTTCCAGCTTTCTGTATTGTTTGAGTATCTCAAAGAGATTGGTTTAGATTTCTAGGATCCTGGAGTACAGAGCAAAGCTGGTTTTCTCCTCCATCTTCCTTAAAGCTCAGGAAGACCAAGGCATCCCAGAGCATACAATTATACTGTTCCACACTACAAGATCTATCAACTAGTAGTATATTTTGGAATGCTTTTCTCATCAAAACAGAAGAAGTTTAGGCAAATGAAGGCTGTTACTCTTCGTGGGTGGCACACTGCTTTCATTGCATAATTGACTGTCTATGACTATATTTGGCAACTGCATTTCAATTGTCTTGTTTGACCTTTGACTTTATTTTTAATTTTTAATTCTGGATATGAGCTGACAGAAAGGTCAAGTTAGCTTTCTGGTGTATGTAATTTAGAAACGTGACTATTAAAAAGTTAATAGTGAAAATTCTTATGGTAGAAGCATAATAGAGGTTAACAATCCTAGCATTGAATTGTCACACTCCAAAACTTTCATAACACATGACATCATTTATACAAATGGAAAAAGTTCTTTGTTACAACTGGTGTTGAAAAGTTAGAAGTGGATAATCACAGATGTGGCCCACAACTTCATGAAAACACACCAAAAAAAGCAATAAAAATACCGATGCAATCAATATGCTCTCTTGACTGTTATTTAGCTTTTAAAACAAAGAACGAAACCAGGATGAAGTTATTAAAAGGTCTTTTTCTATTAAAAGGACAGATATTCTGTTAAAAACAGAATCCTTCAGCATCCAGACTTTCAAAACTATGCCCGGTCAGAACATGGATAGATCAACTCAAAACTATAAATGGCAACAGCAAAAATGACCATTTCGTGGCATTGTTAACCACAATAACTTCAAAAGGGATCAACAAACACCACTCATCTCCATCACTCCAATAATAACACTTTCTGAATACCCCCATTACCAGTGGGATTTTCCTGAAGGATTTTCCTAGCATTAATACTTCCATCTTTGGTAAACCCACTTGCTTCCTTTTAAATGGGTCAACAGACACTGGGAGGTGCTATAGACTATAAAAAGAAGGTGATCAGACTTGTTCTTGGCAATTTTGATACCTTGGAATTTTGATATTTGTCTTACTAGCAGGTAATGTGTTTCAAAACAGAAAAAATATCACCACCTGTTAACAAGAAGCTTTTTTTCATTAATAACCTGTGCTAACTTAATACATTTTATTATAACCTTTAAATGTCATGTGGGATTTGATATTTCAATCAAAAATGAATGTTTACAGTAAAAAGTACACAGAGAAGTTCATGATTGTTAAACAGAGAAATTATTATAGATGAACATACATATTATCTAGAGCTGAAAAACATTGAGGGGGGGAATAATTACAATCAACATCCCATTTGGAGAAGGTTGTATGTGAAACTGTGCTGCAGTCCCAGAGCTGCTCAGGTGAACTGGTGGAATCCTTCTGAGGGTGATTTTGTGCACAGCTGTGAACAGTGTAGTGGCAAACGGGGAGTTTTACATGCCAGGTGTGTGGGAAGGCTCACAAGAGCTGTCTGGTTTCTTACCTAACATGTGCCCAGCACTGCATGGTGACCAGAGATTTGCCCTTGGAGTGCTCTGTATGAACTCTGAGGAGGGCAATGTTCAGCCTCTCTAGCTGACCATCAAGCAGACGGATTTGGGAGAAAATGCAGATCTAGTCCAGGGAAGAAGGCAGTGGAGAACAGACTGATTCCATCCAGTGCTTGTGTAGCTTCTTGTGAAAACAAGAATTGTTCTCCCTGACAGAAATTCTGAAGCAAACTAGAAAGGATAACTGAATCCTGAGAGTGCAGCCAGTACTGACACAACTGGAAAGTGCAACTTTCACCAGTTTTCAAAACCAACTTTAACTTCTCCATGCTAATTTATTTCCTTAGGAGAAGCCTGGGCAGCCTGGGGACTGCACATAATGTGTAAGATGATATGTAGAAATCCAAGCAGTCCTTGAGTGCTTATTGGTGAAATTTTACAAGGATTTAGGGAATCAGCTATGTAAATCCAGCACATAACGATTCAAATAATGAGACTTGCTTGTTAGTGCTGCCTTGCAACAAGAGACAGACTTACACTGTGGGAAAGGCCAGCACAAGATCTTCCTCAGCAGCACTCCTTTATGTTTGCTTGTGTGAGGAAACTGCACCTGAGAAGCCTTGAAGTCATCATAGTTATGTCACTTTGCAATGCTACCACAAAACACTGGAGTGTTACCTTTACAAAAGGCCAGGGACAAATACCTGTCCCCAAAGTGAGATTCATCCCAACTGAATTCCCCACCCAGCACTATTGCCTGCATTAGTTTAGCACCATCTTACCCATGCAGTGCAATAACACAGCACACAAAGAAACCTCTGCCGTGTACTAAGCCCATCTCTGACCACGCATGAACCGCAAGCGTGACAAAACTCAGTGCTCTGCCTACAAATATTGCTACTAATCAAAACCTGAATTGTATACAAATACAAGTACTTTCAAACTAACTGGTGACAAAAAGCTATTCTTTCAACAAAGACTGAGAATCAAAACCAAATAACAAGGTATATAATTTCCAGGGCAAGCAATTTCCTTCGAGCACTCTAAAATACTGCATACAAGTCAGAAAAAAAGAAACCTTCTCATGTCCAAATTATGATTCCAGAAAGACCATTCAGGAAAGAAATACTACCACCTACCTCATGAGGGACATCATAAGAACTGTGGAGAAAACCACAATGGGAAACACATGGAAAGCCTCTTCCCTGCAAGGAATCCTCCTTTCACACTACTGACCAGCTACAAAGGCCTGGCTATGCCCTCCTTCCTTTCACTTAACAAGGGAAGCAGGTACACAGGTGCTTTGAGTCTCTTGCTCTGCTGGGCATCCTGCCTCCCCTGCAGCACTGGCACTGGGTTTCCAAGTGCTGAGCATTCTGTCTGAGCATCTGTTTCAGCAGCCAAGAAGGAAGTTTTCTTATGAGGGTGTAAAAGACAAACAGTCTGGCATGTTTTCCTACCTTACTAGCAGTGTAACAGCCATATATTTGGGTGAATTGGTATTGGACTTCATAGCAAATATTTATTAGTTCAAAGGAAATCAAATGTTACATCAATTTTGAGAGTAGCCTTAGGAGAGTCTGCTCAAATTATAAAGTAAATGGCAAGAGTCCTAAGCCACTTATACTTGTCCCTTTAAATGCCTTTTAAGTTGAGCAATGAAAATAATACAGCTATTAATAAAGCCAAGCTTTGAGATTATTATAAACCAATTTCAATCAGAATGTTCATATTAGCAAACTGGTGCCCAGGCTACTCGATTATAAATAGCAAACTAAAATTATTTAATATGCCTTCATTTCTGACTGGATCCTTATGGGACTTGGAAAATTCAGTCTATATTACTGAAGATTAATGTCATGCAACTAAATTAAAGCAAAAAAAAATTACCACATCTTTCTAGGAAACTATTACCACATATTTCACGGAAATCATGCTCTGTTAATTTTTAGCTAAGTAATCCAGTGGCTTGAATTTGAATTACTCTATTTTAATAATATTCTTCAAGGACACACTCAGATGAGAACTTATGAAAGGGCACTTTCATCCAGAAGGAACACTGGAAGCAAAACTGTCTATATCAAAGTCAGTGAGCTATCATTAGACCAAATCAGACCAAAAGCAGGATTTTTCAGATAATTCATAACATATAAAGCAGACCTCCTAATTTAGTACAGAGATTAACTGCCTAGCTCTGATCCAAGCAGATTATTTAAGAGAATGTGATGAGTTCTAATGGCTATATCATTTAAGCAGAAAATGATCAAGTGATAGAAGGTGTATTTATCATAATTACAGTGAGAAATTATTGGAGAAATTATTCAGAACTGTTTAACATCAGAAATGTAATAAATACCTATCTTTGCCAAAATAAGACTTTTTCCTTCCTATATAACAAAATATTTCATTAACACAAGTAGGTATCTGTAGACTGTCCTGTTCAGATAGGATCTGCAGACAACCCAGAGACAATTTTCTAAAAGTGCTGACAAGTACTCAAGGGACATTTCAGTTACCTTCAAAAAGGGCAATACTTAAGCCTAAGCCCCATAGCATATGTATGGTACTTCCATTTCTACATAACTTCAGGTGATGCAAAAATGTGCAAGTAGCCACTGTTAGGCAACTGTGTGAGACAAAACCAAGAGAACTCATGTTTCCTGACTTTGTCCTAATCATTGTAACCGATAATCTTGCATGCACAAAACATAGACATTTTTCTCCTGCTAGGGCTCAATTAAAATGTATGACTGCCACTATAAAAATACTTTTTCCCTTTCTTCCTCTTCACATCAGTTGTTCACCTTTTGGTGCCCGTGATACAATTTTCTTTGGGGCATCCTTATCCATATATGACAAAATTTAACAAACATTAGTTTTGTACAAATTATTTCCCCGATAAACTACCTGGGTTCCAAAATGAGAATGCAGGTGCTCACCCCTTTTTAGGTGATGCAGGAAAACACAGAATATTTCGGTCTGTATACAGCACTGTAAATATGGAAGATTTTGGATCACAATCTCTTATATTGTCTTCTTGTCCAAACTTCAACTATGCATTTATGGATGTTTTCAGCTGAACTGAGCTGAGCAAGCAGAATTGCCAGTTATAGCACACGCTTCCATGAGTTTACTCTTTTCCAACACCAGACCTGTCACAGTTGGATGGTTTCTTTCTTTGTTTTCCCCTTAAGAGCTGTCTGGCAGCTGCACCCCAAACCAGCCTCTGTCAGTGGATTCCTAAAGAATTATACATACACCATCTAATGGAATCACATGTGCTGCAATCTACAGGTGGCATTGTACAAAAGAGTCTGATCTGATCCCTGTCAGACTGTGCCATATTTGTTTCATTAACACAGATTTCTACATGAAAAAAAAATAATTCCTACTCTCTGTGCATGGTATTTGACTGAAACACACTCTCAACAACACAGAGATGTAATCACCATGAGAAAGTAATGGTTGAGAAGTATAGCATTGGCTCTTTTCAACATACAGTCAAAATATGGCTTTTCTATTCCTATTGACTTAGGGATCAACTGTGGCAAACTATCATTAATAGTCTAAGTAGTTGCTGTTGAAAGCAAAAATACTGCACAGCTGTGGAGGAGTTAAGTTACTGACTAGTGGAAAAGCTATCTAACCCTGTGATTCATTAGGAAAAGTTTGCTCAAGAGTTGAAAGACCCATATTAGGAAAGAAACAAATACATGCCATTTGTAGAAGTCTGGCTCTACTGCAATCAGTAAAAGTTTTGTTATGATGCCTATCCATGGCTTGAGTTTACTTAAAAAAATGCCAGATAATAACTACTGCTTCTGCAAATCCATGTGCTTCTACTTTAAGATACAGTTTCATAACATTGGTAATAAATACTGGACGTAAAGAAAAATGAAATTCCTGTTCCACCATTAATCTCTTCCTGACTTTCAAGTCAGAATGACTTATCTATCATAACAATATCAATGTAGGAGTAATGTTTCTATCTCTGTTCTACTCAATACATGGGCTTAAGAGTCCAATACAGCAGAATATACCCAATTCAGGATACTCAACTTGAAAAATAGTTAGCTATTACTTTTGAAATATATGCGCAAATTTGTATTTCCATATGAAAGATATAAATGGAGGTTTATTCTAAGTTTTTCTGACCTATATTAAAACCACAGAGCCAGATTTCTATACTAAAAACTGATAGCATTATTTATAGTGAATATATATTTAATAGTAAAAGTGTAATCTCATTTTGTAATTTTTTTTTTGACATTTGCATTTACATATGGATCAAGAATACCTTGATAGTCATGGGAGAATTAAGGTGGCACAAAAAGATCTCATTAACAACAGCAGAATTACTTTTCTCATTTTGTGTGGTAAAAAACAATTACTATCTCAGTCAACTTTGGTACTGTTTCTCCAGCTCCTTGCTGCAACACAGCTGAAGTCACAGATATTCCATGCAAAGAAAGAAAAGGTTTCTTTACCACTTTAAATACTTGGAATAGCCATAATTGTTTCAGTCAGAGCAAAAAGCATAGCAAATCCTTTACCAGGAACAGGTTTTCCATATACATTTTAGAACACACCCCTATGGGTACAGCCAAGCCCTGTGCTGGTTTAACTACACGGTTTTCAAGGCAGTTTAAAAATTTCCTGCTAAGTTCAATGCTACACAGTCACTTTTATGTTACAAACACTAGGAGAGAACAGTACCATACAGAGCAGAAATGATCATAAATACAATGCAGAATCAAAAAAGGCTGTCAAACTGAGTCTGCCAATCACAAAATTACACAAACTTAATGCAAATCCTCCACAAAAAAAAAAAAAAAAAAAAAAAAAAAAAAAGAATGGAAGAGCTGCAACCCCTTTACTTGCACATGCAGCTTCTGCTACCCAGTCCAGAGTCTAATCTTAAAAGCCCACTAACCTTTTCCCGAGCCCTCTAGCTCTATAAACCTACGGAAGAAATCTCTTCCGTGCTACTCTGCTTCCTTAAAGTGAACATTTTACTCTCCCCTGCTTGAACAAGGTCCTTGTTTAAGCCCATTAGCTGAAATGCATGTTTTCAAACATCAGCAATTCATAGACCAGCTGTTTTCCAGATTTTAAGGGGGTCCATACTTTCTGCTACAGATTGCTTATGCATTCTGTGGAGCTCATCAAAATTTCATGACGATACATATAAAAGCAAACTGCAGCAGAAAAATTGAAAAGTGGAACATTACCAAAGGCTAAAAGACTGAAGCTGTTATCAAATGATTGAGTGGAATGAAATCTTCCATTTGTTTCAAGATCAAGAGAAAAGTATGTCTTTAGGCTTATGCCAATGCACTGCACTGTCATCTATCAAACAGGTTGTTTGATTATTGTCAGAGATGGAAATCTGGAATACTACCAATAATATGGCTGCTGGGATGGATCTGAATGTAAGGTATCAGATCCTTTAACAGGCTGGTCACAGATATCTTTATTACAAACAGTCCCTGTACAGTGGGACAGCAGTACCTGTGTGCTGGGAGAGCCAAGCAAACGAAGCACTGCAGTTTGCAGGCCCAGGAGAGCTCCCAGCCCTCCTGAGGCAGCTCAGGGCCACGGGAAACTTCTCTTAGTTGGTAAAGAAAGTGAAGTGATTTCTATCACATTTTATGTATTTTCCTCTGGTTAATTGAGAGAATACTATAGGTGGGGTTCTTGGTGATAATGCAAAGTGAATAACAACACAGCTTTAACTTCATAGTTGCCCTTTTATATGTCCCCTTTAGGTATCTTTAGCTGACATAAGCTAGTAATTTTAATATATTGAAAGATTTATTTTAATATAAACTGAAATAAATACAACTGCACCAATTCACATATGGGAATATAAAAATTAGAACAAGAGCAATGGGAAACTAGGTTGTGTACAACCAAAACCATATTAAAAATGCATTAAAGTTAACAAAAAATTTAAAGAAATATAATATAATTTGGCTAATCCAATGCTCTATTAACTGTTTAGTACTGATTAGTCATTTCATGACTTTTTACATTTTAGCTATGATTGATAACTTCTTTTTATAAGATAACATCACACTCTTCCAGCACAACACACTGGAATGTGCAGCCCTTAGTTCTAGAGCCCTGATTTCTACTTTTAGGGTACAAGCAACTTTCACCAAAAAACTGGGCACTATTTCTACGTAATACTTGCAAAAAGCAAAGCACAGAAAGGCTGTAGACTCTAGAAAATATTTACATTATTCCAGTTGCAATAGTTTTCTCACTGACTTCCCGATATTATGCACACAGACAAAACTACAAGTGTGCACGGATACTTTTACCACCATGGTTAACACCTGATTTCCTCTACATCCTGCATTTCCTCTACATCCTGGCATTTGCAGTCAAAACTGAAAAAAACCCCAGATCTTCCAACGGGTCAATTCAGCTGAATTTAAAAAGGCAGATTAAAAATCACACAAACAAATACAGACTAGGCTGCAGCTCCCATAGTACATTTGCTCTGGTAATGGCAATTGGTCCTGTAGCCAGGAACAATTTT
The DNA here is from genome assembly GCF_003945595.2 of Pipra filicauda. Taxonomy (NCBI): domain Eukaryota; kingdom Metazoa; phylum Chordata; class Aves; order Passeriformes; family Pipridae; genus Pipra; species Pipra filicauda. Next base: position 1,366,915 of record NW_024104976.1, on the reverse strand, counting down.
CTCCACTGGTGCTGATGCTTCTGTTTTTCTCAGTTTTGATATGGGCTTGTAAATCTAGATAATGACTAAAGATAACAACTGGGTGACAGTAACACATTTATAAATATCTGATCATGTAAAAAAAGAGGGAGGTTTCAAAGTGCTGCCTGTGTGTAATGGCAAATATTCGATTGATTTCCCTAAAGTCAGGCTTCCAGTCAGGCTTAAAATTTTAGTCAGGTAAACCCAGTGTGTTATTAAAAGGAAATTAATTACATTAGGCAAAATTAAGACAAGGAATTCTTAAGCTATTTGAAAAAAAAATTTGTTGGATATTTGACACACATTTTGATCCATATACTGAGCAATACAGGAGAAACATCTGGTATGAAAATCCTAATTTGTTTATCAGGATTGGATCAAATTTTTAGATTGCTTTTGACTTGGAGAGGTTTTTAATTTCTGCCTTTTATTAGTTTATATTTTAGTCTTTGGAGTTCTACAGATTTTGAAAGTTCAACTAAATCTAAATTATTTGTCAGCAGCAAACTAGAACAATTTGAGAGACCATATCATATAAATATATGTCCAGTGGGGTTTTGAAGGCAGGAGGAGTGAGCCAGATGGTTTCTATCAATCCCCACTCTGCGATGCAGTGAGGGGTTAGTGAGATTTTCCCAGCAGCTTCTTGCATTTTGTACCTTGACAGGAATTACGTGGTGCCTGCTTGTGTTCCTCTAGACACCGTAATTGGTATATTTACATGTCCAGCTTCAGCTGATCCTGCACCAAACAGCAGATCCGACCTGGAAATGGAACTAAAATGTATTCAGTTGGGCTGTGCTTGCCCTGCATTTTACAGAACTACTCCAAGTGGGAAAAGATGTCTATCTCTTGCAATAGGATGGCAGTGTTTACGACTGAAAAGAGCTCTTAACTACGTGAAACAAAATTTTACTGTCTAAAGCTTCAGACCATTTAAAAGTATTTACTTGTATGCCATAGGCCCCTGTGTATACATTCAAGCTCTGGAATCCTGCAGCCACCTTCTTTCTTAGGCATCCACTTTCTGAATTTTACGTACTTGAAATAATTTCGGTTATTAGCCACATCTGGGAGCATTTTCACTAATAAAAATGCGTTGTACTATATATTTAAACTGATAACACATTGCAGAATGTCATGGTCATTCTACAAGCATTTAATAATAGCTTTTAGTAATTTTTCTCAGCAATGTATAATATGAAATTTTCCTGAAAGAACACAGGAGGGCAGTTCTTAGGTCATCTTTGTGACAGCCTGCAGCCAGTTTACCCAGGTGATAAGCCATAACAACACAGGAAACGCACATGGAATTAAAGTTCCTCAGAACACAATTCAGATAATGCATAATTTGTTTTCTTACATACAGAAAAGGTGTGTGAATATGCACTCCTGGTTTTTTTTGAAAAACAGAAAAGGTCTTCATGGGAATGACATGACTAATTTAATGTTAACTGTGATCACCAATTCTACCCAGGAACGGGGCAAGGAGAACACCAGCTCTTTACTAGATGAAAACACAAAACAGCAGAGTAACAAAACTAAACACAAATGAATCTGTTTTAAAACTTTTGCATTATGGAAGAATTTGAAGAGACAGAAGTCTGGGGGATTTTCCAGATTCAGATAATCAAAGTAGCTGTAGGCATTGAAACTGAATTTGGGAAGTCTTGCACCTCTAGATGGTTTATCATATTTTGCTGTGAAAAGGTTAATAAGCAACATTTTACGTTTACTTTTGCTGTTTTGAAGCTGTATTCTGAAAGTCTCCAAAGCTTGAAAAGATCATGTAATCCAGTGAAATTGGCAGAAAAGATTTAAATACTAGAAATATCCTTTGAGCTGTAGGGAAAGTATTTTTTGAACAAGTTCAGCTCTGAACTATTAAATCATTAATTTTCTTAAGTGCTTGGAAACAATTACATTTTGTAAACAGTCATTCAACTATTTTTTTTCCATTTTTCATATCAGTAAATTATTAATGCTGTAATAAGAGAGCACTTTTTCAGACTGAGGATTAAGACTTGGATTTTCCATGACAGTATTAACTCTAAAAAATAATATTATTCTTCATTATAACCAAATGTTTAGCTTCAAGGCAATTTTTATTGAAGGGAAATGTAGTTTCCTGCAAAAATGAGAAATGACTACATGCTGTATAAGAGGCTGATCAAGAAAATATTTATATAAAGCACAGAGGAGATCAGCAAAGTGAAGGGGTCTAATAAGTTTAAGGAGACATTCACAAGAGAATGACTGCCTGGGGCAGCATGTTGTTCACTTGTTACTGTGTACTGCTATTCACAAGTCACACCTCTAAATTGAAAAGTTCCACAGTTTTATGATCTACTTCAGTGAAAAATGCCACAGCCTTTGGTCTTGACGACCAAGTCAAGAGAAATATTGGAAAGACAGTGGCTTGAACTGCTAATGTTTGACAGAGACCTACTCAGGAGAAGGCAATTTAGAGTCAGAATGTCCTAGACCAATTCTTACTATACTACCATTTTCAATGAAGAATGAAGCATTTGATTTATAAACCCATCTAACCCAAAAACATTAGCAGAGAGTTAATACAAAACTGAGGCCAAAGAGGCTGGACAATAAAGAAAAATACTTGGAAATTCTAAGCTATTTCTCTTCAGCAATTATTAACTCCCATATGGTTGCTGAAATCCCCACTCCAGTGATTAGGGGAGGGAATCTTTACTGCGTGTTGCAACCTGAGAAGCACAGTTTTACATCTATTCACTTTGAAAAATAACTAAAAAACAAAGGTATTATGGCTCTTAATATTTCCCGCTGCAGATCAAATTAAATTTGTAAGTGAAAATGAAGGTGTATTTCCAAACATCAGCCTGGAAGTTCAAACCAGACTCTGCACCTCTCACTGTGGTACCAGCAATGCATAGTTGGAAGGGCAGATCATACATCTGATGATGCACAGGAGACTGTGTAAACACCTTGACCAATGCAGACTTGACAGTGGCACTTGGCTTACCCTTCCCTTTCTGTCATGAAGGTAAACACCCACAAGTCCAAGTACACATGCAAAGAAAAGATCTAGTTAGTAAAATAACAGCATTTCTAAACAGTCATTTTAGTCCCTGTTGTACCTTCCCTCCTATATTTGGTTCCTGTCTTGCATTTTTTATGCTACCTTCACAGAGACATCAAGTCAGCAGTGTCTTTCAGAAACCTTGACATGGCTCAGCTTCCTTAACTAACTTATCTGTCAACTGTAGCGTATCACCAGGACAATGGTTTATCAAAAAGTTGTTCTATCTAGCAATGCATGTATTAATCAGTTTGTAGGACTGAAAATTAGTGAAGAAATTTATGGAAAATGTAATGTCAAATAAGGAATACTTAAAATGATCAATAAATGAGAACCCAACAGAGTACAAAAAATTCTTTGATGGATTTCTGTTTAGCCATTAGTTGATTTTCTTTTTAATTCTATATGCCCACTGTTTTTATGTCCAGTGAATTGCAAAAAGGCAATTAAACATCAGCTATTTGTGCTTAATCAAATATTTTCTGCACATGGACTAAATCTTAGAAGCAAATTCTGCTACTTGAGGATGTTTAACAAAATGCTGCACTGAGTCCTCAAGGAATATCTCCCTACCTTTAATCATGTTTCCTCAGACAACTATAATTCCTGCTTGGAAATTATACACAGGACAAACACAGGAGTTTTGAGTGCTTTGAATATTTATCCATGATATCCAGATGTCTGGCACCTTGCTGAAGCAGTAGCTTCAACTGTTCTCCTGAAAATCCTTGACAGATCCATTGTTTATGTGCAGATCATTTTTACAGCCATATTCATATCTACAGTGCCTCAGATATTCTACACATGCACAGCAAATGCACACATGGATACAGCACAAAGCCCCTAAATAAAAGCTTTTTTTAGCCTTCCATATTGGTCCATGCTGTAAACAACAACATAGATGTGGTTAAGCCATTAATCAAAACTCTGAGTATCACAAGGAGAAGCTAAAAGAACAAAGTGATAGTGAATGTATGTACCAACTTGTTTTCTGTTACCATAATTAATTGTTCATTAAAATCATATCCATAGATAAAAAATTCCTGGGGAGGAGCAAATTTCATCTCTGCTTTGAAAACCATTAAAACATCCACTTGTATATCCCTTTCTGCTTATAAAGCTTATAAACATAAGTTCTCTGAGGTACCGTCCAGGAAACTCTTTCACCCTCTTGCTAAGGAAAGTACACAACACAAATGCAAATTCTACTTTCTATCAATTTTAATTTAACAATAGGAAGGGTAAAAATTAAGTCATATTACAAAATATCTTAAATTAATATTTTAATTCACAGTAACTTCTTTACCATTAGATTTTATATTTGAGAGAGAATGAGCATGCAAATTGTTGCACTGACATTTAAAAATATTAAGAATCAAAATAACTTAAACACATACAAATACTTCACAATATAGCCACTATTTTTAAAAAAGTGATAGAAAGAGGTAATGTTTCCTGAAACCAATGACTTTACAAAACTGTCCAATGAAACCATTCCTTTTACTGATAGACTTTTCCAGAAAAACTAATAAGCCAGCTAATGAAGGTATTTACAGTGCTGGCTCACCAAATGCACACACACACTAAGACTGTGAAAGTTTTCCAAGACACTGTATGATTGACCATTGAGATTTGCATTTTCTTGCTTTAAGAGGCACAGACATTAACTTATTAAATCCCAGAGCAAAAGAACAAATTACATTAAATACCATTCAATGGTGTAAGCAACAATGAGATCATTTTTCTTGGCCTTGAACCATCTGCAAAGGTCACTTGAATTCATAAATATGTGCTCTAAATTCAATTAATTAAAAACACAAGTTAGTGAAATTTAGAGGTTTCATTTTGTTTTGACTTATTCTCCATCCAAGTCTTTTCTGCCTCCTCCTTCCCTATTTGAGATTCCACATACTTTATCTTAAGACAATTCTGCCTAGGAAAGGGTGTTGCACAAACACATTCCTCACAAAGTGCTGGACTGTCAGTGCCCTAAAACTACTGTCAACCTCCTTACCCCTAAAAATCAGCAACAGACTGTTTTTTATTACTTCAGTGCATAAAGAAGCCACAAGAAATAAAGTGCTGTACATATCACACAAAATTTGGCATTGTAAAGAATTTAGATTATATTAAAAATCAGTATTAAATATATTATCTGTTACTTATTTTTTAAAAAGAAAATAATAACAACTAGCTTCTATACTAGCTTTTGCTTTCCTGTCCTTAAAAAACATACTTTTCCTTTCCTTCTTTCCAGCATTTAGAAGACTACCAAAGTCTTCTTAGTGGTTTCCACCTTACCTTTAAACATTTTCTTGTAACAAATGCACCTGACAGAATAGAAAAGCACTGGGATGAAACTCCTGTCGGCCTTGCTGAAAAATGTAATGGATGTCCAAATTTCTCTTTAAATTAGTATCTACAGAAACTCTAACAAATCGAGGAGCAGTGACCAGGAATGACAGACATTGAGGGGATACCTGCAACATGGGACATGTCTGCAGAAAGAGCTGATGAGGGACTGAACACAATGTGTACTTCAAAATTCTGCCAGAATCTTCCCGAACGATCTTACCTGGCCTAGTGGGGCAGCTCCCTGACATGTGAAAAGATCCCTAGCTCAGTGGGTTTGCTCCCTCTTTTCTTCCCAAACCCCTCTGGACAGGTTAGAGCTGCCTGCTAGATCTTCAGCCACGAGCAGCACTCACTGGTTTCCTTACAGCTCTCAGGAGCAAGAATTTCAATTGCTCTTTCAGCCCCGTGGCTGCAAAATGATTAAAGACAAAATGCCCCAGTTTTGCTAAATCACAAGGCTCTCACTACTTTGTGATAGATAAGATATTGTTATTTGAGGATATTATGGGTAAACACAAAGAGACTGTCTATTCAGCTCTAGCTGCATACTGATAGAAATTACTCTGATATCATCTATAAATGGATTGTGTAGCAATAAAAGCAAAGATTCGTTAAAACAAATAAAATGTCACAGTGTGTTGTAAAAGCAAAAAAAAAATTAGCAAATAAAAGGAAGATGAAAATGTTAATGTGAACACGTTACTCAAATAAAAAATTATTAATATGTGATTAATAGGTGATTAAAAACAAACAAAATTATCAAATACTGCTTATCAGAAAAGAATTATCTCCCATGAGAATGCTCAAATCTGTATCAGTGATACAGCTAAACGCCCATTTTTTTCCATAAATATCCAGCCTGAGGTGCTATGGAATAAGTCCAAACATAAAAATGTCTGCTTGTAAAGTACTGAGCAACTGTCATTCCAGACCACAATACCAGGAAACTCACCTCATTTGTGATGTAAATTTTCTCCAAAACCCAATATATTTTTCACCCACTAAAACTGTTGTGTCAGCCTAAAGGGTTGTTTTGCGTCTTTTTTTTGTCCTTTTTTTTTTCCTCCCTACTGGATATCAATTGTCTGTTATTTAATTTGCACCAAGTGGTTAAAAAGAATGCTGCCATCATCCACAGTCATCTTTTCTAAAGACAAACTGTAGCCCATCTCAGCTCAGTGTCTTTTACGCACACCAGACAGAATTCCAGCTCCGCAGGAAAGTTCACTCACTACAGGAATTTTAAGCTACATTTGATACACTGACCGTGCAACCATATAAAATTGTTTGGAATTTCATGCTGATTTTATAGAAATTACAGTTGTTTTCAATTTTGTATGCCCATCTCTAGGTTGTTGTTTTTTTCTTTCTGGCTTTAATCTGATTTCTTTCCCAGTTACTTTGTGGTATATTCAAGTCTACTCTTAAACTTCTTCAGAACTTCTATGGGGATGCTTTAGATAAAGTTACTGAAAAACACAGTTTACATTTTAATTTTTAAATCAGGGGTATTTAAGACCTTGTTGAAGTTTGGCCTTCTGAATTTCTCATCAACTTCTTATCAATTTAAGCACGCCTCTAAAGCAATTTTGGTTATTAGAGCATGAAAAGAGTATTTCAATGAAACAATCTACATATAACAATTTTCTATTTCCCATTCTAGCTTGATGACTTTTTTCTTTTCATGAATAGAGACTGAAAGGATTAAAACTCTTTACTTCAAAAGGAAGCACCTAAGAATGGAATCGCTAATGTAAGACAAGGAATGGTGCAGTATTAGACTGAGGAGAAGAGGCTTTCCTTAGTAGAACTTCTGACTGTAGATTTTAGTTCTTTATCATTTTTCTGAAGCATCTGGTGCTACATAAAACAACACTTAGAAATGGGCACAGACAAATCTCACATGTGTGCCTGGTCATTTTTTTCTATTTCTGTGCGGAGTTTTTTTCTGAAAAGATTTTAACTTACTGTAGCTCTCCTGCTGCTCTGAGGAAACCACCTTAGGGATAAAATCCTGCCTCCACTGAGTTAGCTGAAATCTTATAATTCTCTTGTATAAATTTTTGTCTTTATGTATAAAATGGCCTATAAACATAGCACAGCATAGAGAGTTTACTTCTATTACCATTTTTCTACTAATAAAGAGATTTACCTCCTTCCAATGAATCCCCTGAAAAGAATCAGCATGAACACTGAAGGTCAGCTACACAGTAGAGGAGCAATGAAACAAAGACATTTTAATTCAGTTCATGTCTTAAAGGCAGTGAAAAATGGAATACCAGAACAATCTTTAGCTTTGGTGAGTTTTGCTGAACTCATGTTCCCATCCTTACAAAGCTAATCTTTAGACTATGTTACAGTGATGTTGAATTTAATTACCTTCAATTACTCAGGAGCAAAGCTCTTTCCAGCAAGAAAAATGAGATTATTGGGTTAGTTTCCAGCACACAAATGATGTTCCTGCCTAGTCTCAAAGACATTGCAGTGATAGAGAACTTCAAAACGAAGGAGAAGAGCAGAAAGAAGAGGGTTTTTTTTTTTTTAAAAAAAGCTACCTAAAGAGATCACATTCACAGACTTGGCTGGATCTAACAGTCCTGACCGTGTAACAGAGCATGGACACACGGAGCATAAGGATAACCATATCTGCTCCAAATTTAATTTAGCCCAACATCCTGTTGGCAAGAACCTCCAGTAGCAGATGATTACAGACAGTATAGAAGAAACAGGAAATATCTGCAGTTGGCCAAAATTCTGGTTGAACAGTTTTATTCCCTTGACACCTACTGATGGATTAGGTTCCTACCTGCAAGGACATATCCCAGTGTCTATTTACCATCCTGTAACTTCTCTTACAGGGATTGAGAACATACAAAATAAACAAAGACCAATATGACTACACTGTCATATAGTGAATACAATGTGAAACCTTGACTTAATAGCAATACTGAAAGGAAATGAAACAAAGAGGGAAAAATACAACTTACATTCTCTATTTTATGCATTTGTTCTTTGGTATATTCTTCAGTAATTTCCTGCTTTGGTAATATAATTATGATATAATATAAAAGATAATTTTATTAAATAAATATAATTTATAAAATTATAATTGGAAGAGACAGTGATTGCCATTATCCACGTCTCTTTAACTTCAAAGTTTGTGTTAAGTATTTATATATCAAGCTGAGAATTAAAAAAATAGAAAAGTAGTTTAGATGTTTTCATAGAGAGATTATGTTGTTCATAAGTGTTAAATAGTCCATTAACTAGTTCATCAAAGAACTTGTGCTTTGAGAATTATGCTGAGCATAACAGGTGTGCAGGGAAAAGGTGGACATCTTAGAAATTTGTATATTCAGAAACACCTTGTAAAACTGTTAAAAGTACTGACATTTCTGTCTATATTATATTGAATATTACTCAAAATCATTCTTCCTGGTCTGTGAGAGACCTCTGATATTTAGTGTGGATACTAAATTTAAGCACGTGATACAACTGCAATGATGACATTGATAAACTAATAAACTTTCAATGTATGATTTCTCAACCTTAATAGCCTCTTTCCATAGTTTATGTACATAAAGGAAGAAACGTGACTAAAGTAGAAAAACAAGTACCCCAAACCAAAATAAAATAACTCCAACAAGTCAGTATGAATGTCACCATCTACTTCAGAAAAAAGAAATCTAAAAAAATGTAAAAATTGTAACAATAATAATATTGCCTTGGACAAAACTTTTTGGCATTTCCTTTTTAAAAGTAGAAGGATTTCTTACTACTGTAACTTCAGCCAACATCAGCTTACTCAAAGAAATCTCCATTCCTATTAGCATGACTTGTTTTAAAAAGTCATTCTGGATCTTTCATTTTTTTTAAATTCTGTATAAATAGAAAACTCTAACAAAGATTTTTTTTTGAATAAACCTCTCCTTAAGTTAACAGCCAGCACAGGCAAAAGAGCAAATGGCTATAAGCTGTCACTGAAAAAATGTGGATTGCAAATTACTAGGAAGTCTGCAGCCATTAAAATAAATCAAACTCTGGAACAGCCCTCGGCAGAAACACTGGGGGCAAAGAAATAACAATTCCAATTTAGTATTGGCAAAGTTTATGAAAAGAGAATTATCTGATGCAATTCCCAGGCTAGCAGAACACTGGACTTGATGACCCAGAGATCCCTTCCACTGTTATGTTCTTTGTTTGGCTAAATGCAGATGTTCATCTGTTTTTCAGCCTCACTGTGGTTTTTCTAAAGTGAAATTTAAATGAAAGTTAACATAATTTTTGTTAGTTTCAGTTACAAATTGCCCTTTGTAAGAATTGTTCCTAGGCCTGCAGCAGGGTGGAACTTGTCAAAGAAGTCTAAAAGCTTTACTTAAAGCTGGCTTAGCATTATGGAGCAGTACAGAAGTGTAAGTGCTCCAAGACGAATGCCCAGCACTGCACACACCATGAGAAGAGGTAACTGAGCTGGTAAGGAAAATAGGAAATAAAAATCAACAATACAGACTAGGACTGATACACAAGTAATATCAAGGAGGAAAGCAAAGCAGAACAGGGAAGAAAGTAAAGGACATCATGATATAAAAAGTATGGGAGAGGAAAAATATCATATATATTTAATGTCTTCCAAAAAAACCCCCCTAATTATTGAAAAATTATTAGTATGTGTGATGGCTGTGAAAAGTCAATGCAAGCTTGGAAGGGAAAAAATGAAATGTTTTTTTAAAGAGGAAAGTCATCGTTCAGGTGACAATCTAACACGTGCCTGTCTCCCTCTCGCTCACTTGTCTCCTCCACACCGTTGGAATTTGCCTGGAGTCGCTGCCTTTGAAAGACCCCATTTTGGAGAACAAGTCACAGGACAGTTGCTGTGGCAGAGTTCTGTCAGCGACTCAGAGTGGAAGGAAACGGCTCAAACTCAGATGTATAACTCTAAACTATTGCTTAAGACAACATTAATAATATTTAATCTTGAAAACAACCTGGTGTTCCTTAATAACTTGCACCATCCTCTCGCCTTTGCTAATTTTTTTCTTTTTTACTAACATGAGAATATTTTTTATGTTGCAGGTAACTTAAATGTATCAGTGACCACAGAGATATATACCAGGGAGATGAAAATAAGTTTATAGAAAACAACACTAAATGTTTCCTGGGTTTGAATAACTAAGTTCTCAGAGCAGCCTTTAATGATTTTCAAATACACGTATCTTTACAGCTCCAATCAGTCATAAAAGCACACAAAGGTCAGGCAAATACTTTATCTTATTTAAGACACTGTGTGGTCTGTTTTCTATCACTCACAAGTTCTAAGGTTTAAACTCTTCCAAGGAGATGATACTGCTACACAAGACTTCAAAATAAAGGCTTTACACAAATTCTGTGAACCTTGACGGCTGAGTATATATTCCAAATGAAACCACGAGCCTGATACATTCTAAGATACACTGATTCTTTGAAAATAGAAAAATTTTATACTGACATCACAACTTCAGAATGCACTCAAAAATTATCACTATTCGGTTTTTTAAGCAGTTTTACGCAGACACGATCACATACAGGGATTTTTGAAAGTCTAGCCCTTTTTTCACATGAATACACGTAATTTTTCCATTTTTCAAGAACAATTGCTTCAGATTCTCAATAAACACGGAAATATTACTGAATATGAGTTCAGCTAAACCTTCTGAGTTGACTGGAGACCAACCAACCATTTTACAGCCCTTGCCATGTGCCTTTGCAGGTATTCTAGAAATCCGAACGGTGGCAGTTGGAATAGTGGCAATCAAAGGAGTGGAAAGTGAATACTTTCTGGCAATGAACAAGTCAGGAAGACTCTATGGAAAGGTATGGATGCAAACTTCTCTTATGTGTACAGTCACCCTGCAAAATCTTAAAAGATACACATTTTCAGATGTAGCATCTGCATGGTTTTTTATAAAACAGATTCCTAACAAAGTAAAAGGTATCCTGTACTTATCTCATACATCCCATACTAGACTTTTACGCCATTTAATAAATTCAATTATTAGAGCTTATATACTCCTTCAAAATATTCAGCATTCAGATTTCAGAAGCCAAATTTATTTATTAAAATATTAATAATACACAGGGTTTATAATGTATCTCCCATTTTCCCTAAATATTTAAGAACACTTGCACTTATCTTACTCTATTTTATTATTTACTCTCAACAGAAAGTCTGCAACGAGGACTGCAACTTCATAGAACTGATTGAAGAAAACCACTATAACACATATGCTTCTGCAAAATGGACACACAAAGGAAAGGAGATGTTTGTTACACTAAACCACAAAGGGGTTCCAATGAAAGGTAAAAAAACAAAGAAAGAACACAGAGCATCCCACTTTCTTCCTCTGGCAATATCCTAATCACAAATGATCTATAAAGAACTAGTTCCAGCAGGAAGATTAATTTTAAGAAGACTATTTGACAAGATATCAAGAGAGGCTGGAATACTACTGAGAAACTGAACAAGCTGGACTTGCGCATTTATGTTTATTTTTAAGAGACTACATGAAAAGATTTGAAAATATACACAAAACCAGATTTAGTAACTAAAAGTTGTAAAAAATTCTAAAGAGTTGTACAATCATTATCTTAGTCATTGTAACTGGGTAGTTTCTTAAATTAATTTACCCTGAAGAATAAGTCATTACTTGATTATCTGATAATATTTTATTTAAAAAACCTATCTGCTTCTTAAATATGGCTGCTATAATAATAATAAGCAGATGATAATGTTGTGTAAAATATGTCAGACTTTAAGGCTGCTGGAATGAGTTGTCAGATTATCAAGTCAATAGAAAATGTGGAGGCTGAGCAGTATTTTAAATACTTCCCCCAAGAAACTGATATCCTATACATAAACTATATGATCAGAAAAAAAATATAATCTTGTAAATGTTTATTGTTGTATTCAGATAAAAGAGTTAGTTTGGAAAAATTAAGTTTACTCTAACACAAAATGTTCCTATCTATTAATGAAACAAATACCTAATGCTGCTCTAAAAGATGTTTCAAATAGTGTATGTAAAATAAAAATAGGAATAAATAACGTACTTCATCTCACTTTTCACAAATTAACATTTTATATAACGATGAAGCAAAAATTCAGACATATTAAGGTTTTTTATGTAACATATCCTATCTTTTGTATAATTCCTGTTAGGGCATACAGCTTTCAATATTATTTTTCCATCCTTATACATGCTTTTTCTGTTGTTACAGCATTAAACTTTATTTTAAGTTGTATTTGAACTTTATTGTTTTAAGTTATTTAAATGTTATTTATAAAAAAAGATACTTATTAAGCTGCATCTGTTTCATATGCTTTTAATTCTAAAGGAATAACAAAATGGTCTGGCTGAGATGCATGAATTTTTTTCTGTGACCAGACACAAAGACTAGTACACAACCCTCCTGCCAACATACATTGGATGGCAGACAAAAATGACAGCCTGCAGCAAACCACACAATAGACATCTCAAAAGAAACAATGCAAAAATCTTAAAAATCTTTGCCACATACTCTTGCTGATTAAAGGCTCAGAGTTATGCCAGGTAAAGGAAGGTTACAGTTCCAGCAGGTAATGGAAATAACTCTCAGATGGTGGAACCAAAACTCACAGATACAGAAATATGCACGAGCCTGTAGGACTAGTTTGAAACTGCAGCTAAAATCAGTGTGACCTGCTGAAGAAAAGACATCTTAGTTTTCGGGCTATTAAAGTGTTCAACTAAGCCCTACATGACTAATGCATTATATCATTTCATTCTGCTCAGTTTTCCCCACATGTTTTCTTGGTAGTGTGATAACTGCACTTAGATAAAGATCACCAAAAAATGAGCTGAAGCAGCTGCCAGATGACTGGGATACAGTCAAGTTAATTAATAATGCTCTTAAATGCCCTATGCTGCATTACAAGTGTTTAGAGTCTACCACTTTTTCCTACAGGAAAAACTTTCTTTTTAAGAGTACTCACAGAAAACAGCAAAAATTCTCTTTAACAAATATTTCTTTTTCCAAAGAAATACTTGTCTAACAAATAGTGTCATTTGAAAATTGATTATGTTATTAGCAAGTCAAAAATCAAAGAAGATATAAAGAGATCCTTGCAGGAAAATGTGTCACTACAGCTGTATCAGTAAACCTTCCCTGTGCTCTTGCTGGTTTATCTATCACATGTTCCATGAGTACAGCAGACTGTACTATGAAAAGCTTTTTTGCTGATAATTGTCTGCACTCCTTTCTGTGAATATATAAACATGAAACCAAGTTCACACTCATGATCAACATTAACACACCAGCAGAAGTTTCTATACCTAAACTAGGTTAGTTGAAACTTTGAAATAAAAATGAAAATAACATCTCATTAAGATTGTGCTTAAAAGCTCTACTGAAGTTTGAATGAAAATGTAAGTACATGTTAATATATGAATATATCTGTAAAAAACCCTTAAAATTAAAAGCAGATGTAGACAAGCTCTTTTAAAAGATCTTCTGATTATGTAATTGAAGGATATAGAAACACAGTTATACAATTCCTGAGCCCCTGCTGTAATTAGCCTTTACTGCTGACTGCTTTCTCTAATGAATCCCTAAGTTACCATCATTACCAGGTAAGCCAAGGCTGCTTTATGTTTTACAGCTGTCATAACTGAAATGTGTCCTGTGAGGGAACTGTTCACAGAAAGACACCTGACTGCAAATGATGCAATTCTTCAGTACCACAGTCATATGGCCTTAAAACTCAACAATTTTCAACGTAGCTCTATCTCAGAAAATCTCTTCTGAAATACTTATTTTTAACTCAGGAAAAAAATCAGTTTAGTGCTAAAACTAGAAAATAATAATCAGAAAATGTAAAGTGATGATCCACAGCAGCGAACCATTAAAAGACAAGGATAATAAAAAGAAGCTATTAGGATTTAACAGATATATGTCAGAAATCCTCACAAAAGCCTATTACATCAATTACATCACAATTTAATGTTAAGATCAACATATAATACACCATGTGGGAGGAAAACACATTCGTATGAAAAGAAACAGATATTCCTTTCTAGATATGGCCCATTAGTAACCTTTATAATACTAAAGGTTCAAGCAAACCCAAACAAAATGGTTATAAAAGCCAACCACAGTTGTAATTTCTTTGCTTTTCCTTCAGAGGCATTGGCTTTCATGCAGCTTTTTATTTTGTTTACCACCAACACTACACAGTGTGCACAGACTGGGGTTTAGGAGTGAAACACAAGCTCTGAGGGTTAAGTAGCACCTCCGACAGCCACTCACGTTTCGTGGGAACTGCTCCACTACACAGGCTCTTTAAATTTAATTAGCAAGGTTCTACTTAATTACTTATCTTTTGCATTAGTGCTGATAAACGCTCTGGGACACAGCAATGGGCAAATCTCATCTGAGGAATCTCACAGAAGGCTGCAGGATATCCATCCTTGGAGGTTTTCCAGGTCTGACTGGACAAAGCCCTACACAATCAGTGGGGGCTCTACTTTGAGCAGGAGATTGGACAAGAGACCTGCAGCACTCTGCCAACCTAAATGAGTCTAGATTCCATAGGAAAGTTATTTGTCTTGAAACAATGACACAAAACACACCTTCCACATTAGGGGGATAATTACACATTTGTCTCATCACTTGTGTGTCATTAAATGTATGCAAAATGGTGTAAATACGCAATAAAAAATGACAATTGGACAATTTCCATGACTTTTTAAAACACCTGATATGGTACAACATGGCCTCACTTTTAGTTCTGTTGCAAGTACTTTAAAACACTGCTCTGCACAGCATCTGTAATAATCAGATTACTACACGATCCATTAATTATTAAAATACACTTGTCTGTGTTTTAAATTACTTTTTGAAGAAAACATGTATATTCTCTTTGAATAAGTTGAAGCAAAATGTAAGTTAATATTAAATCAATAAAGTAATGAGAACCACAGTATTTCATTGCACTCAACGACCAGTATCTGAGTAGTCTAAATATTTCTAAGTCTAAATAAATAAGCCTAGGATATCTATCTCCTCACTACCAACTTTTCAAAAACCATAGTAATTCCATAACATATAACATGTAGAAAATAAAAATCCAGTTTAGACGATTTTCCTCAAATTAGGAAAACAGGTATCCTCAGAGTTGAGATCCATACTTAGAAATAATAATGTACTTTTTTTAAACTAAGCAAAAAAAAATGACATTTATATTAACTTTAATAATACCCCACAACAAAATTACTTAAAAAGTTTTTTAACACCATACATTGAAATCCATAATCTTACATAAAATAAAACTTCAGAATTTAATTATAAATATTTGGGAGGTGAGGGGGGGTTAACATAGTATTAAAGCTACCAAGTGTTAAGTCTTGAGCTCTGTAAATAACTTCACAATAAATACCTGGCTGAGGAAAGCTGGCTTGTAAATCTCAAGCATTCCAGACACTGAAATTCCATAACTGCTTACATTCCAGACCTAAAATGGGAGAGTTCCTTCAATTCTGTTTGGAAGGCAGAGCCTAGCTTACCAAGATTCGTTGTTTCATTAAGGAAACACTTTTATTTAGAGGCCTGGCACTTCAAAAGGATGTCTCTTGACACAGAGGGAAAAAAAATACTCACTTCAGATGAAATGACTTCCTCATGAGAATAACTATTTACCTCCAGTGCTAGGCAGAAAAGCAGAGGAGTTAGAATGAAGATGCATAAACTCGTCACATAAAGGTTACAGTGTATTCAAGCTGAAGTCCAATATCAAATAACAATCCTCACTTCTACAATCATTTCTCAAACAGTGTTTTAATGAAGATGGGGAAAGACCTGAACACTGAGCTTTATTCAGTGTAATCCAGATCTTGGGGGACACCAGGTACCCAGGGGCTGGCTGTTGGCACCTAGTGACAACTTGAAGGGTCAGGTTAAGTAGGCTGCTGAAATTCAATGTATTTCAATAGAAAGTACATACCTACTGTACTCAGCTCCAGGAGGAGAGTAGGGATCTGTGTTACCCAGATAGCTTTGTGAAACTCATTACAAGTTCACTTTACATAGAGCAACAGCTTCCTCATCTTTGAGGAGTTAGGCTGGTCAGTTTTAAGGGCTCAGTCCTCTGCAGACTAAGCTTTCTGGAGCTAACAAAGTGTGCAAAATTAGAAAATATTTGTGTTACTTGGGTGTTCAGAATAGTGTAAGACTAAAACACAAAAACATCTTTTTCGACCTTTGCAAAGTAAACACTGAAAACAGCTCATTCCACAGACCAGCCTTCAGTGGTTTGCATCTCAGTTTTGTGACCATGTGCCATCACTGCACTGACACAGGCATGGTGTGATGTTCACTGAGCAACTCCTGCAAGTCCTTATGGAATGTCTTATTTCCATATTGTTGTTTTTATACAGGAGCAAAGGCATTACTTCCAGCCTATATCCCAAACCACAGTACTTTCATTCTCCTACCTTAATTTGAAAGAATTTGTCTCACTTTATCCACAGAATCACAGACTGGTTGAGGTTGGAAGGGACCTTTGGAGGTCACCTGGTTCAACCCCTCTGCTCAAGCAGAGCCATCTGGAGCCAAGACCACATCCAGACATTTTTTTGAATATCTCCAAAGAGAGAGACCCTACAACCTCTTTGCACAACCTGTGCCAGTGCTCAGTCACCCTCACAAGAAAAAGATGTTCTTTTAGCTGGTGCCCATTGTCTCTTGACCTATCACCAGGAAACACTGGAAAGAGCCTGGCTCAGTTCTCTTTTGAACCTTCCTTTCAGGTATTTATTACATTGATAAGTTTTCCCCTGAGCCTTCTCTTCTCCAGGCTAAACAGTCCCAGTACTCCCAGACTTTACTCATGGGGGAGATGCATCAGTCCCTTAATCACCCTTGTGACCCTTCATTGGACTCTCTCCAGTATGTCCACGTCTCTCCAGTAACTAAGGAGCCCAAAACTGAACACTCCAGGTGTGGTGTCACCAGTCCTGAGTAGAGCAGAAGAATGACTTCCCTATTCTTCCAACTAATCCAGTAATATCTTTAGTACCACTAGAAATGGTTTTTATAATGTTACATTGTATACTTTCAATTAGAATTCAGGACCAAGTCTCTTTACAATTAAAACTGGCTGTCTAAGCATAAACACAACTCACTATTACCTTGGACAGCACCAGTTTGGATGGTCAAGAATGTAGTCATCAGCTACTCACTGCTGAGTTTTCAGGGCTCATCTACCGGCCTTTGAAACCTGGCTCTGCTACAGATTTCTCATATAACTTTAAGCAAGCCATTTTCAATGTCCTATTTGATAAGTAAGAAAAACAAGTTTGAGCCTGGTACACGCTACTAAAATATCAAACACACACCCACAGTGGCTTTAAATTACCTGACTAATCACACCAGGGCAGCAGAGGAGCTGGAGCTGTTTCTACCCACACTCACAGTGACTTCTGTTGCTACAAAGAACACCACTCAAAGGGAACTCTCCTCTTTGCTTAGAAAGCCCCACACAGTTCTTTTACCTCCATTTTAGAAGAGAAAGCTTTATGGGACTCATGGCACATGACAGAACACTTCCCTTCCTCTGACATGTCTGCAGTACTTAGTGCATTCAGGGTTTCCTGAGCACAGCATGTTCCAAAACTTCTCTCCTTAGCATTAACAGGCACAAGAGACAACCTTCCATCTTTCCCTAAGCACTGAACATAACTATAGAGAAAATCAGAGTGATACCGTTGAAAATGGCAGGGGCTGGGCAGTGGGAATGCACATTTATGAGCCTTCACTCAGATGTTTTCCTCTCAATTGTTTTGCAACAAAAATAAGGTTTTCCTACCTTGACAACTGGGGAATGATCTAAAACCAGAAAAGCATATGAGCACATGAAAAAAAAAAATGGGGGGGGAAGGCAAGGATGAGAAAAATTATGGTTATGGTTGGTGAAGGAGGACAAAAAGGAGTAAGAGAAGACTGGTAGCATAAAATTATGGCTGTAGATGATTGAAGGAAAACAGTAATTTCAGGGAGGGGGAAAAGAGAAGAAAATGGGTCCCCTGAAGAAACAAAATGCTGGGTAACATTCAGAAAGGGAGCAAGTTAGAAGCAACACGAGCACAAGAAGCTTGAAAAAAGAAGTTAAAATAGTGGCCATGAGGAAGTACAGTAGGTTAGTATAAAACAATAAAAGGTAAGGTCTGATCCATTAGGACAGTGAAGACAGAGGAGTAAATGTTAGAGGCTGGAATGCAAGACACACTGAAAACGGGAGCCAGATACCAGAGAAAGGAGTAGAAAAAAGATTAGTTATCATTAGTATTAGAAAACTGATAAATCAAACCAATCAGATTTTACTAGATGGAACATCAGCAGATCCTTTAAATACTTTGTAATATTGTTTACAGCTTAATCAAATAGAAGTATCAGTATATTGGCAGGATATATGTTTAGAGTTGACCAAAATTCACAAATCATTTTTAATTGCTTTAAAATTCACTAAATCATTTTTGCAGTGTACTCTAAGTCCTATTCCAAAATGTACAGTCACGTGCATTATGTGTTTAAAAATATTTACAAGACTTTTGTGCAAAACAAACTGAAAATATTACTAATCATTTCTGTTGACAATTAAGATTTTGCAGTGTACTCTAAGTCCTATTCCAAAATGTACAGTCACGTGCATTATGTGTTTAAAAATATTTACAAGACTTACTGGCTGCTGCAGAACTGGCAGATGCAGCAGCTTGTGTGTTAGCAGTAGCATCTTTACTGTATGATTTACTGTGACAGCCTTAAAGCTTTTGAGATTCCATTTCTTCCACACCCATTTCCTTGGTTTTAGATCTGAAAAGAAAAAACTTAATTTAGAAAAAGGTTTATGTTAATTTTGAAAATCACCCTATGAAATATTCCCAAATGAAATTAAAATTGCTTTATTTCCTGCCTAAAATGGGCAAATTTTTATGCCCACGGTCAACTTTCAGGCATGGGTTCCAAGCCTGTTAACTGAAATAATTATATTCATATAGTTAAAGTTAACCAGAACAGTTTTTGCTATCTCCCTTCTGCTTCTGCTTGGTTTTGCACATGGCTGAGTATCCTTACTTTGTGGTTGTTCCAATTCTGGTAATTCAATACATTTGCATATGTTTTGTTGAGGTTGTGAATTATTCTCACAGCAATACTTAATTGACTTTATTCCTTGGTTTTCAGTATTCATTCCACTAGAATTTTACACAGCTCCCACACCATAAGTCTCATGCAGATACAGAATTTCTGCCATAGCAGTGATCTCCCAGAGTCGTGGGATTTTTTCTGGTCTGACTAAATTTCAGTTAAATCTGTCCATTATCTATTTATAGTGGTTACACATTACAGAGAATACTGTGGGCTTACCCAGCTCTTCCAAGTTAAAGACCCATTAGGACTTTGGAGCATATGTAACTTTGATGTGTGTAAACCTTCTCTAAATTAAATTTTCAGGGTGATCTTTTTCTACATACAATTTTCTGTCTGTAACTAAAAAGAAAATTCTGCCCAACAAACAGTGACTGACAGAGAGAAAGGTTTCGAGAAAAATATTTCTGTATTTTATGTCTACTTCAAAAACATATTTCTATTGCATTTGTCAATCAGCTTCAACATACAAGATAATGAAATCCACATTGTCATGAAATCTAAATAAATGAGCAGTAAAGATAGAAATCTGCTCTAAATCTAAGTTTTGGAATGGATATCAAATGACATATGCAATCTAAAAATCATAAACTTTTACTGTCAAAACATGCAGATATTTAATGGTAATATAATACTACTTCCAGTAGAAATTTCTAGGACAGGTACAGTCTGAATCCTGTAAGGATATTTATAAAAAGTGGTCATTTTTTATAGAGAGACACCTTCAGGGCAACCTACAAATAGCTGTTTTTGCCAAAAACATTTTGAGATGTTTGATCCAGTTTTATTTTTCTTAAAGAGAAATAAAGCCATGGATAGTCAGCTCAGATTCCCTTCCAGGTTATGGTTTAAACTATTTATCCATATTTATATACCAACAACTAGTATTAAGAAATCATAATCATCATTATTACTGAGCTGAGAAAGCCAGTTTTGACAATAGTACTGCTAGTTCTGAATTTTCTCTGTGTGTACATATGTACACAATTACCAGGGGAAAAAGCAATAGATTCTCATTGAAATGCAGACCTGGTAGAAGGAAAAAAAAACTACTAATACCTGATAGCCACTGAAAAACTAAGTCTGCCAATGCTTCCTTAAAATCATCATCAAAACATTTAATAGATTCAGGAAATACTTCACAGAAAGCAACATAAATGACTTGCAACGAGCAATCAGGATATACCTGACAAAATAACTGCATCCAAAAAGTCTACAAAAGAGATTTTGATATTACAATTTTTTTACTTAATGTAAAAATGTTCAAGTGAACTGTAGCAGTTGCAAAGACCTTCTGCCAAAGAAAAAAAAAGTATAACCTTTTGTTATTTGTGTGAGACATTAGGTAACTTTACAAACAAGAGGGGAATTCACTTCTCAAAAACTTACTTTATCAATGTAAAAGTCAAAGTTCCCAGTTATGCCTGAATTGGAGGATGCTGATTTCAACAAATTACATAGTTTCAACAAGTCCTTAGGGTTAAAATTAGGATGCAGAATAAGTAATATTTGTTAATATTTAACTAATTATTATATTTAATGAAAATCAAGTAATTCTTAAAAGAACCTAATTTAATATTATAATTTAATTTTATTATTCACACATTATATGAGCCCCAAAAAGATCCCTTTACTGACTGCTCATGATAATTTCTAGCTTTTCCTCACCAGTTCTGGTTGCTCTCTCTGGTTCCTAAATGCATGTGCTTCCAGCTCTCTTCTGCAGCCAAAAGCTGCCAGTCTGGAGGCATGTAAATTGGCTCAAGTGTCATGTTAATACTTTTGTGAGCTGAAATGCAGCATCTACCCATATACCACTGAAAATGCTACTTGTACTCTTACCTGAGAAAAAGCATCTTTAGCATCCCCAGGAACAAGTAGAAAATATGCCACAAAATATTGCAATTCTGTCAAACAAGGGGTCCTGGTCAGGCTTCAAAGGGGGGAAAATCAGGACAAAGGTCTCAGCCCAAATTCAGCTGTAGCTGTGTGCTGAGTGCTGCACAGCATTACTAAAGCTCATGCTTATGTACCCTGTGAGGAGAGGCTTTGACAACACAAAGGAATAGCACTGACACACATATTTGTGTTCCATCTCTTACTTCAATATGTTGTTCCTCTAAATGTTTAATTTTTTTGAGTATATTGCAGTAGTTCCTGATTCAGAATAGCACTTAAAAACACTCATTATTTGAAGCATATGTTAAGTTTATCAGCCAACAATTAAGACAGAATCTAAGTGATGTGCTGAATCAAAGCCAGTGGACATCACCACAGTGTCCTGCCACAGCAATATTTTCCTTCTCTTCTTAATAAAGAACATAGGGATCACCTGAGGTAACAGAACCCATACACTTTTCATTTATTCTCTTAACCTAAATATTCCAAACTCATACCTTTTATAAATTTTAGCACCACTACACAAAGTAAGCAAAGTAAAACAGACAGACAGTTTCATCTAAAAGTTTGTTTTAAGCTTCATGATAAAAAGCTGCTAACTAAACTAGTTCTTCATATGTTCCACTACAGCTCTTTAAAGTTACATGAAAAGTTAATCTTGGGTCTCCAGCTGATGCAGTTGGGCTTCATTAGTAAAACACCTGCAGTTTTGTACTTGGGGAATATGCAGCTTATTTGATAATAACAGATCTAAGAATACTTGAATTTAATTTATATATTAAACTTTGGCAGAAACCACGATCAAGAAGAACCCTGAAACACTGCAATAGATTATTTTGAGAGAGAGAAACGTCTCCAAACTTTGAGAACAATTTTCTGTCAAAACAACAAAAGAATATTTGAGATGCTGAATGAAGGGATTTAAAAAATCCTAAACCCATAAAGCAAATCAAAACTAGACGGAGGTAAAAGGTATAAGGATTTTAATTTGAAACACAATCCACAAGCACAGAGGAACTTCTTTCAGTTTGTAAAAATACTGATGGGAAAAAACCTGCAGGGGAAATGCTTGGCTTTTACTGAGAAGAGCAAAAGAGCTTCTTTGGGTATTTCAACATTAGGTTGTCAAAATACAGGGACTGATGTGAATATGCCAGGTACCTGCAAAGCTCTCAGTCTTTTACTGGTTTTTGTTTTGGTTTGTTTTTAATTTTCCATAAACAAAGAAAAGTCGACAAAGAAAGTCGAAACATCTAAAGTTTAAAACACAGAAAGGAAGGTACAGAAAATTAGTGAGGCATCAAGTCACACCTGCGACATTAAATTTACTACGTAATAAAAAATACGTAAGAAAATGTTGTAAATAACAACAATGACAAAGAAGAGGAAGACACTGGACTAGCATTTCCTTCTACTTTAGGAGGCAAGAACTGAGTCTAAGCTGTCCCAGAACTGTGCCAAGAAGTGCCAATAGGATGTTAATATTTCTTGCATCTTGCTTTTCTGGGTATATTTGCACCTATTTAAGCACAAATAAACAAAAATTTTTAATCAGTCCTCCAAAGGTGTGTGGCATTTCAGAAAGCAGCATCAGCTTCTGGCAGTGTATTATAAATATCTCTAACAGGAAGAGCTGTAGATTATAAACTCATATAAAATTTTTATCCAGTGCAAGTAATAAGATCTCCAGCCATTCTTTGGATGTCAAGGCATTAGGCTTTGCTTAAAAAAAAAAAAAAGACATTTTATATTTTGTAGGACTAGTGATTACTTTTGTACATTGTCAACTTCAACTAACATGCTTCCCTGTGTGTGTTTTTAACACTTTTTCTCAAAAATCTTGCATTGTGCACATGTTTTGTGGCAAGTGCTATCAACAGGTCACTCTTTAGACACAGAGTTTATCAAGGCTGCTCAAGAATCTGAATTTTAAATCTCTCCTTCACTCTGCACAACTTGTTTTTATCAGCTTGACAGTATTTGGACTTGGATAAATGACAGGAATTAGGTTTCCTTCATTTATAAATGTGAAGCAGTCAAAATTCACTCAGAATATTTACAATATTCTTCAGTCTGATCAGGTAGTAACTATCTTAAAATAGATTGTGACATTCAGCCAGTGCAATACTAATTAATGACAGGTTAATGTGCAAAAAATTATTTTTATTAATAATAACAACTTAATACGCAAAATGGGTCAAAAGTCAGGATTGCAGACTATGACTTCTTACTTGCCTGCAAGGGAAGTAACTAAAGTATTTAAAGCCATACCTACCTAATTCCCACCAAAGTGAGTAAAAGATAAAACCAGAGAGGTCAGGGTTGCAATAACACTCTAAACTGCTGTTTACAATTTTTGTGGCTGAGTCAGTCATCATATTTACACAGTGTTTAGAATTTCCATTACCCAATATATCTGAATTCATGTAGCCTTAGAAAAATTGACTGATTCAGTTTGGTGTCGGAGATATTTCTTCAACTTCCAAGTCAAACCATAGTCATTAGACAGAATCCTGTGTACCTTTTTACATGTAAGGCAAAAAAAAATCACCTATATATTCCTAACTAATACTCAGTTCATAATTAATGTTATTTCACACAATGATATAAACAATATTTTCAGGTAATTCATACTATGAACTGTGAAGGTACTTCAGATAAGGAGCACTGGTCTAAAACTGATACTTCAGGTGACTACAGATACCTTTGGAGATATAAAGAAATAAAAAGGACTTTTTCAAGTCCTTTTTTTTTCCTCCTCCAACAAACATACAGAGAGAGGTGTAATCCCATTTCTGGATCCAATAAAAAAAAAAGTGAAAATTTAATCTTTCTTGTTTTATCCATAAAAAGAATTAAAAATATGTAACACTCCTGTGCTTTCCCCATCTCACTCATCTGAGTCAGAATTTCCTCTGCAGCAATTTGCTCTGTAACGTCTTAAAAAAATTAGCAAGGTTTAGGTAGAAATAGAGGCTGGATTGATAATTTTATTGATTAAAAGTTCTAATCAGGCAAAGACTTTACACATATCTGGATCTACATCTAAATGTGTCTGCACACAAAACTTATCACACTGTACAGTGCTGCTGCATCACTGGAATGATTGGAAGGCTTAAAAATCACCATTTTGATCTTTCTATATGACTCATCTTTCCTTCATAACGCCAAGAGCTGTGGAGAACAACGTTTGCACGGACTTTTGCCTGCACTTTATTTAGGCCTGAAGAAAAATGCTCCTAAAACCCAGGCAGAACTGGGACTTTGGCTTATTAGACTTTTTTAAATTATAAACTTGACTCTTACAACCTGAGGGAAAGCTGTAAACACTTATCTGGGCCAATGTCTTTCGGGTACTCTTTTCAAGGATGTTCCTCTAGATGAGCTGGGCCACTGTAATGAAAATACTTTTTCAGCATAATTCTCTAGTTCAGTGACATGGGTCAAATCTGAGAGTGGACTGATGTTCAGTGGAACACGTTCATACACACATTTACATATGACACTGAAGGAATAATCTTTTTGTAGCTTACCCACCAAAGAGAAAGGTTCATCGAGAGAGAGACAACTCAGCCAATCCTTCTGCAGTCAGTCCATTGGAAAAACAGTTATTTCTGAAAATTACACAAATGCAAAGATTAAGTAATCTGTGAACTCTATTTTGCATAAAGAATTGTAATAGGAGTGTAAATGCATATAACATCTAAGAATCTCTAATTTTGGCACCACTGTAAGGAGACTGTGATTTCCTCCTGTCCCACGTACTGCGTTCAGAGGTGATTACATCATCTCCAGGAGACAGAACAACTGAAATAGGCCAGGGAGGCCCATTAGAGCAGACACAGAGTAATTAAAAAGACTATAACGTTTTAGTTAGACAAGGAGATAACTCAAGAAAAAAGGGTCATTATGTTTCTAAAGAGACAAATAAAATCATGTGCAATTTAAGTTCTCAGAAAGGCCAGTAATGCCTTCCATCTGTTGAGCACAGCTTTGGAAGCACAGGAGGAAAGTCTGTTCCTTGATCTAGCACAGAATTCAAACAAGCAGCCCAAACATTTGAGCAAATTGTGGAAACCAAAGGTAGTTGTTTGAAGTTAACCATCAAATTGATCACTTTCCTGAAATAACTTAGTAAGTGTTAATACAGAGTAATTCATGTGTTTTTAAGCCCTCTGGTAGAGCTGAAAGACATCAACATGTTCTATCTTAATAGCAGGGCAGCAAGACAAATTATTTCTTTAAAAAAAAAATCAGTGAAATGCTATTCAATGTAAGGAAGCTATTGATACATACATGTTCATTCTGTGATTCTGTGACTTCAGGGTAAAAAGGAAAAAGGCAATAATAGCAATTAGAAATTTAAAAAAATTAATATTTTGTTCTTACATTATCCCTAATTAAATATTTCCATTTTTATGGAAATATTTTTTTATGTCAAGTTGCTCTTTATACTGGAATGTTCCACCCACCAAAATATTTTCACACATTTTTTGTTTCTTTGTTCCAGTGAGAGAAGTAGTTCTGGGTCAAAGCAAAATGCGAAAAATATGTAAGGGCACTTAAATCAGAAAGGTAGAACCTCCATTTCCTTTGCAGTACCTCCATAACATTTATACTCTTATTATTTATGCACTTCTAAAATACACACTGAAGAAAAAGCAACAAATCTGGCACTGTTCTTACAGATTTAGTTTTTAGTTTAGAAGTGGGAAGCAACAGGAGAGTTTCAGATTAGCCAAAGTGTTCACTGAAATCAATCAACTGGTATCTTCTGAGTTCAGTATAATTAAAAAATCAAACTTTAGAGTTGCAACTGAGTAGAAATCAAGCGTGAGGAATTCTGGTTTGGAAAAGATAATATTTTTTAGTATATTCTGAAATTAAGAGCCCCAAACAAAAGTGATACAGCATCCATTCCTAAAATATTATTTCAGTATTGCAGTTTTTGGGTAAATAACTGTATAGAATAAAAGTATACAAAGGAGTAAGTCAGCTTTCAGAGCCTGATTTTAAATTATGAGGAAGCTCAGTTTATTCCCAAACAAGTTCTGCACTAAGCACCCAAAGAAATAATTCAAAGAGATGGTAAACTTAGCAAAACCTACTAAAATTAAGTTTCTCAAGAAAGAGTTTTAGAAACCATTATAAAAGTCTTTTTTTGTCTAATAAACATTTTTATTTTGACATCATTAACTACTGAACATCACAAGGTATTGTCACAGCATAAGGTAGTAAAAAATATGGATGGAGAAATGTAGCTCTTTTTCCCTACTACTGCAATGTGTGACATGCTGCAAGCATGAAGAACTGATCAAGTCAAAACAAAACAAGTAATAACAGAATGCTGGTAGGCATTCTCTGCCACTGGATGTAATACCACTGAAGTCAGTGAGGTTTTTGGGGTGTAACTGAGATCAAAGTTTGGCATAAAATCTGCCTATAATGTCAACTTTTCCCCCTAAAGTTACTGCAACTAATACATCACAGACTTCATTTCACTGAGAGAAATATTCTCTATACCAAAATTACTGTTTTAGTTTAGTCACTTCAACCTAAAAATGCAGTTACTAAAGACTGAATATTGGGTAAATGCTACTGTGGGGCAGCATCCTCAACCGGGCCAAGGAATTTCACAGAGCAGATCCCATGTCCTCTTTGGAGAGAGAGATGCAGAACCAGCACCAGGCACTCGGTATGCTGTAAGTATACTACTAGGTGGAGGAAAAATACAGGTAAAGAAAAATCCAACTGATCCAGCTTTCCAGGAGTTGCCAAGGCAGTGACACAAAGCCGCAGCCTCCCGCCCCAGCGGTTTCCAGGCGGTCCCAGGCGGTGCCGCCTCACGGCGGGGGCAGCGCTGGGCACATGTTACAGGGCGGGAAACACTTGGCACGGACCCCGCTGGGAAGGGCGGGTTTGCCCCCGCTCCCCGCGAACTGTGTGTGTGGTTTCTGGTCAGGTTTTTGCGACACAACACGTCGAAAAAAATCCCATTCCGGGCGGGAGGCTCCGAACAAACACAAACCCCCGGACAGAGACGGCAGCCGCTCTCAGCCCCGGGCTGCTTCCGCTCCCCGCCTCCCGCCGAGGCAGAGCTCGGCACTTTCGTTCCGGGGCCTGCGAGGGCCGCGGCGGAGCAAAGCCGGGAGGCGGGTGAGGAAGGGCTGCAGCCGGGCAGAGGATGAGGAGAGGAGCGGGGCGGAGGGCAGGACGGAGGAGGCAGCGCTGAGGGGCCGCGCTGTGCGCGGGCGGGCTCGGGCGGCCCGCGGGGGGAAGCGGCTCTGCGGCCGCGGGGCCTGCGGGGCAGGGGCCGCTCGGACGTGCCCGACCGGCGGGAGCGCTTTGTTATTCCCGTGGGAGATCCCCGCCCCGAGGTCTGTGCCCTCCGCTGCCCTCAGCCCGCGGTGCTGTGGCCGCTGCGCTCACCTCAGGGAGCAGCAGCAGCAGGGCACGGCGCTGGGGAGCTCATGGCACCCCACACACCCCCAGAGCTTCACACAACCCCCGAGGTGTCCGGACCGGGGTCCGGAGTTGCCCGGGAGTTGCAGTTGGAATGTGGAGAGAACCCTCCAGCAGCAGCGATTTATCCGGGGTTTGGAGATCAGGTGTAGATGGAGTTATTTACAGCCTTAAAAGTATGTCTGAAGTGAGATTTGGGTCTTACAAGTTGCATGAACTCTGTTGCTGTCGTTTTCTGCAAAGAATACCGTATGAACACAGCTGAACGTGGGCACAGCTCTTACTGTGAGGCCGCAGCAGATCCCCTGTCAGTATCGGTAACAAAAGTGCTTCGAGGTGTCACCGTTGAGCACCACAGAGCGTAAGACATTATGCACTGAAAAGAATCGGTTTGCAGGCTGGGAATGCATGTCCAATTCCAGGGCCTCTCGCCCTCTCTGCTGCTTGAGGAAACTTGATAATAGTGTGGCTTGGTCTGAGATGTAATGTATATTTGCTTTATCTCAGAGATCATTGAAAGCAAATTGCAGTATAAATTTTGTGTGCATGTTAGATTTCGTGTTTATTTGAATGGACGTCCCTGACCTTTCAGAAGTTAGACTTTGTCAGAAGGAGAGGGGACGGTATCAGAGCATACATGAGTATCTAATTTTACCAGACAATAACAATTTTTTCTGGCATTAATTTTAATTTTTTATTGGAAAGCTAGCTGAGTTTTTTTGTTTTATTATTTTTCAATTAAATTACACTTGATTTTATTTAAACACTTAATTTTGGATCACATCTCAGGAATTATTGTTTGTTTGTTTTTGTTAAACATGACTGGTTTGTGACATCATTTCGTAAGTGTGATCCCTGACATGAAAAAGTAAACCTAAATTAGCTGAAAGTAAATACTGAGAATTACTTTTTTTCATTTCCAGTGATGCAGCACAAAGTGCTAAAGGCAGTTTGTAACTACTGCAGGCTGTGCAGGCTGCTGACTGGGGGCTGCTTTGAAGATCAGAGAGGACCCTGAGTGATCTGTCAGAAGGGCTTTACTAAAGCCTGGAGTGACTCTGAGCCTGAGCTCACAGAGCACTAATTCTGTCTGCACTGGCTGTGGGCACATGGTCCTGGTTCTGATGCACCGCTCAGAGTACACGGGGAAACTTCTGCACCAGCTGCAGAGGGTGAGACAACACCTGTGTGGAAGAAAGCCTGGAAAAAACCCACCAATGGTACTAAATAAATACAAACTTGCAGAACAAATCTAGGCTGGGTCAGCACTTCCTATCTGGTACATGGAGCACCAAAGCCCTGTTCTGGCTCTTCTAATTTTTCAGCCTCAAGCTTTGCTCTTGGAAAATTTCTTCTATCTCACAAAGTTCTGCCCAGGAGGGATTTCATTCAGGGTGTTTGGTTGGCCCACACAATAAGTTTCAGGATAGAGATCTAAATTTGTACAATTAACTTTTCTCTTATGGATTTCTATCCCCTAGGCATGTATTTCATTGTTGGTAGTCATACTGAAGACTAATGGGATTGCTCATCCAGGTAAA
Source organism: Pipra filicauda (assembly GCF_003945595.2). Lineage (NCBI taxonomy): Eukaryota > Metazoa > Chordata > Aves > Passeriformes > Pipridae > Pipra > Pipra filicauda. The sequence goes on along the minus strand of NW_024104976.1, from coordinate 1,337,365 downwards.
CACTGTTTAGCAGTGTTTTCATAAACTTTTAGTCTCTGATCCTAACAACAGAAAAAAATATATTTCTGCAGGAATTGAGTGGGATAACTTAGTAAAGTTATGAACGTGCCTATATGTGCATTAAAGAGGCAAATCTCAGATTCTTTCCAGCTGTTTGTCTCATGCCCTCCTGAAATCTCTTTGGAGTTCTTGGTGCTATAATAACTGAATCAGATGATTTTATTACTCCTTCTGCTGTAGGAAATACCTTCTCTGATGAGTATTTTTTTGTTAAATAGGATAATACAGAATAATTTTCAATAAATTAATTCATAGTAACTGGATTTTTATTTAACATCATATTGTGTGTTTCAGCTAACCATGTCTTTGGGTTCATCTACACAAGGACCAAAAAGAAGTACTGAGTGTTTGGAAAGCCAAGAACTGCAGACTCCATCATCATTTCAAGATAACCCTCTTCAGCAATTACAGTTAGCATCCCAGGAAGTGCTGGAAAAGGCAAAAAAGAGTGGCAGATCAAAATGCCCCCGATGCAGTAGTTCAAGGATGTTTTATTGTTATACATGCTTTGTTCCTGTTGAAACTGTCCCTACCAAAGAAATTCCAACTGTGAAGGTTAATATATCTAATGGATTTTTTATAATATTCTTGTGTCTTTTAGTTACTGTGGACAGAGAATAATCTGTCTGCAACCATTTCTTTTCTGACTTACTCTTTATGGACGTTCATCTTTAACCCAGCTTAAGTATGAATAAACTACAGTTAGATAAAATTATTGTTCTTATTTGAGGAATTGCATGTAGAAATACTGAAAATGGTCCAGCCCTCACATAAACACTCATGTATCTACTAGATGAGAATACAAGCTGAAGTCACTCAGCTTCTCATTCAGCCAGGTAGTTCTTGGAAGTTTCTTTACAGTGCTCTTCCTCATTCTTCAGTTTCTCATAACTCTGACCAGAACAGATTGTATTGTGAACAAAAAATATGATTTGTCCATAACCAAGAGTGAATTTTACATAAAATGTGAGCTAAAAGGCATTCCTAAATGTCATAGTTATACAATTCAGATAACCACTCTCAAAGTATAAATAAATAGGGTAGTGCCCTTCAGCTAAAATACTTGCAAGAACCACAAAGAGGACTGAGACGTTTTGCAAAATCAGCTGGGAACTAAGATGCATTTTGAAGGTACAAGATTGAAAGCACTGTGAAAATACTTTAGAAGTACTTTGGAAATTTGACCTATTAGATTTAGGTGTATTTTCATTGAAATGGCCATTTTTGCAATTGGATGAATACCTAATAGAGATAAGTATTCATATTTAGAATCATTACATTGCTCAAATTAAGACCCCATCTGACTTACCTTATTGATTCTGTTTCTAGAGATTGTGCCATGCTTCTTCTCAAGTATTTCCAAAAACTGAATGTAAAAGATGCCTCTTGTCACTTGTCTCTTCTTTAGTTCCAAGCCTGTTAAAACAAAAATATTATCCAAAATTGTCAGATATGTTTTAATTACACACCCATAGGGATTTCTCCTGAATTTTGCATAAGATTTGTACAAATGTTTATACCTCTATATATGATCATAAATATTTTCCTTTTTTATTTTTTTAACTCCAGTTACCTTTGAAGATTGACATTATCAAGCACCCAAATGAAACAGATGGCAAGAGCACTGCTGTGCATGCAAAGCTCCTGGCACCTGATGATGTTACAATTTATAAATACCCTTGCATTCCAGAATATGAAGAAAAGAGACATGAAGTAAGAAAACTGTAGCACTATCTAATCACCTTGAATTTCCTTTGTTCACCACCTTACATAAGTGGATTCATTGTGTACCATAAGAAATATTTTGCCCACGTATGAACGTGCAGTAAGTTAAACAGCAGTTTGTTAAAGAGCACAACAGTGTTGTGCTCATCATATTCAGCAGCTGCAGTACTTAAACTTTGAATTAACATGTTTTTAACATAAATTTAACATTGCATTAGAAAATAGAATATTATTTACGAGATACTTTTGAATTTTGTCCTGACTTAAATGTTTTATAAAATTTATAAAATTTCTGTTCTTTAATGGAAGAATTCTTTTTTAGATTCTTTTTATTATTCTAATTCTTTTTATTAGATTTTGTTGACATTCAGATCTCTCTCTTCTTTTCATTCAGATAGCACTTATATTTCCTGGCCCCAATTCGGTTTCAGTAAAAGATATTGCTTTCCATCTCCAAAAGTACACTAAAAAAGGCGTCTGTAATAGTGATGATGACTGTTCCAAAGAACCAGTTCTTAAGCAAGCAAAAATAGAACCTGAAGAAGAGAAAAGTCCAAACGAATGCATCCCAAGCAGCAGGAATGAAGGCACTGGACTGAAGAAAATAATATTTATTGACAGTACCTGGAACCAAACCAACAAGATAATAACTGATGAACGACTTCAAGGTAAAAAATACAAGTTGATATTGAGATGTTATTGCTGCAGAAATGTTTAAGGGACATATATCTATAACAGACCTGAGCATGGTATAAGTGTATATCTACCCCTATAGGTACATGAAAGACTTGACAGCCTGTTTCAGGGCTGTAAATACTTCCTGAGCCAAAGACTCCATTACTTTCCATGTCATATCATTTGTTTTGCAAAATGATAATACTGAAGAAAGCATTTACATTTATTTCTCTCACTTCTCTATTGGAACAAATCTTCTCTCACAGAATGGAAGCTCTCGTGTTAAGACAGTAGAACAGTAGTTTGAGTTATCTCTGAAGAAAGTCAAAAAGGATTCCTTTGCAGGTGGTTCTCTGCTTTTTCAGGAGACCCAGGGGAGCGTTTTTGTACACAGTGGTGGCAGACAGGCCACTGAAAGGTGAATGAGGGATTTAGGAGACACAGCACAGGCATGTCATGGCTTGGGTTCTCTTTCTAGTGAAGTTGTTCCATTTTGATGATCTCACTACTTTCCAGACTAAAAGGGAATTCCTGCTGGCCCTTTGTACCCTCGCAACTCTGAAAGCAGAAACTGGTAACTCTGCAGAAGTTTTTTGTCTTAGGTTCATTACAAGAAGTTTACATTTAAGAATTCTAATTAAATCCACAAAAGGCAAAACAATTTAGCAATAGCATTCCATTTCCTTGGAGATGAATAGGAGTTTGAAAACACTTTCATTAGTGGAAAAGGTGCACTTAGCTGGGAGGCAGCCTGTCAAGTTTATATGCAATATATATAACTACTGGTGCCTGCTTTACACTGGATCCTACAAGGAATTTCACAGACTGTCTTCCATGGAAGATGAATGTTGTCTTGCTGTCTAGTCAGTTTATTAAAGAATCCCACATGTTAGTATAATGTATTGGCTAATTAAAATCCCGTTACAATTATTTAGTTTAACACAAAACATGCTCTATCAACTACATTGAAGTATTACTGTAACAATTAGAGTAATTGCATGTTGCAAGTTTCTGTAAAGCATTTGGAACTTATTTTGAGAGGATGAATTCAAGAAAAGTAACAGGCAGCCAGGGGAACTGAAGATTTCCATGGAAGCTTATGCAGTGTTTCAGTAAAAAAGTCATAATTGGTGTTCCTTTGGAGCTCTCAAAGGATGGTTTCCAGTTCCCCAATGACAGTGCTGATCTGGTGGACTCTTCCCACCTTTTTAGAACATCATCTTGGATCCAGCTGTTTTCCAGTCCTCTGTTTCCCTGAGCACCTTTCAGGATTGCTGTAAGGTTTGATAGTGTCATGGAAGTCAGTTTTTTTCTTATAGGGAGAATTTTACCCCTCCTGCATCAGGTGTAAGAGTTGCACACGTTGCTTTCCTTAGTGCCCCTCATACAGAACATAAATTGCATTATCACTTCTTTTAGAGATTACAGGTCTGACTTCCAAGATGAACAAGGCAGTTTTCTGAGGCATAAACTGATGACATTTTTATGCTGTACACACATGGAAAATAGAGAACTGTTGTCATTTTTCAGTTCAATTGCAAATGAAGTCATCATCCAACAAAATATTCCTGGTATATTAAAGTTCAAAAAGAAGTGATCGTAATTCCAAATAAGTAATTGCCGTACTTATTCAGAAAGATTAAGTTACAAGAAATACTGGATGGAAACATTAATGAAGCCAAGAAAATTTAAAGAAAAAACTTGTGTTTTGTAACCTTGTATTTATATAGAGAGTAAATCTAGCAAATTGTACTGCAAGAGAAAGCAAGTGAGTACATCAATCTTTTAAAAAAAGAGCCTTGAGAACTTGGACAAAAAAAGTACTTCTATATCTTCTTGTAAAAGTGGTGTAATATATCTTTAGAAAGCAAAACTAAATCAGTTGTGTTAAAGACAGGAAATATTTGAAAGTTGGTAATGTCTAGGATTGATTACTTCATTAAAGTGGTCTCTAGATCAGAAAGTAAACAGTTCAATCTAATGTTAATAATTACTTTCTCACATGAGTGATGGAGCTTATTGGCAACATCAACATGGTTGTTAAAGAAACAAATTACTTTGATATTTTTTCCTGTAAATTTGATCCACTTTGTATTAGCCAAATATTTTATTAGCTTATACATTAGTATTGTAAGCTTTCATATTTGTAATAAAACATTGCCTTTGGCTCAGTAAACTCTAACCCTTAACTCCCTCTGTTTTTATTTTTATAAAAAACTACTAAAATTTTTTGTTTGAAATGAGCTGATCCTGCAGTTGTGGTAAGCTCAGTAGTGTCCATGGTCTTGCCTTCAATGAACTTTTGGTTGTATTCAAACCACACCTATGTGAGAGTTTATTTTGGAGGAATCTTCCCCTGGATTTACTTCACTGCTGTTCAGGTGGAAGTGTCTCTGAATTTGATGGAACTTTTCACTTTGGTTATGGCTGAGAATTCAGGTGTTGAAAACTTGTGAGGGAAACAAGCTCAGTGCAGTTTCCTACTGCTGTTTTAACTTTCACATGTATAGAATTATTAGAGGTAATAATTAGCCTGTTGTTTTGAGTTTTTGTTTCCAAAATGCCAACAATAACATTTAAATTGAAGGACAGAATCTTCTGGTGTTCAGGTTTTTTTAAAACACTGTAGTAGAGACTTGTTTTACTATGCAGGGTATCATACATTGCTAACTGCAAAGCAAACAGCTAAATGCAGCTTGTAGTTACACTGGAAAGAATTAACCATAGTTGGAAGGTAAAAAGTATAGGATTACAAGTGCTGGGCTATAGCCCAGTTTGTGCTCCTGAATTTGGACCCTACTGAAGCTTCTCTGTCCATCACTTCCAAGCAATTCTTAGACCATATTGTTATTTGTACTATTACTTGTGCTAAACCATCTCATGTGAACAATATCAGATTTTGACATTTAGAAAAAGGTAACTTTACAACCTGCTCCTGATATTATTGACAGGTGTATACACTGTTCTTTATAATCCAACTGTCCATCCTGTTTACAAAGCTATTACACATTAAGGAGGCTTTAGTTTTGAATAGTTTGTGCATCTTAAGGAACATAACAACCAAGATACACACTTAAAATTCATCTGTATAATAGAACAGTTACAGAGACTGTGGTAGATAAAAGATTTTCATGTGCCATACAGACACCAAGTTCCTTCTTTCATCTCAAGTGGGAATGCTTTTAGTTTCTAATAAAGTTAATTACCAGATTCTGTCATACTTACTCCTGAGTAATCTCAGTGAGATTTCAGTTACTTAACAAGCATAAATGAAAAGTTTCTGGCTTTTGCAAATAGTCCTCAGTCAGGAACACTAACAGTCTGAAGGATTCTGTTTTACACTTGAAAGTGATTAACTTTGCAAAAGATGAAGTAATAATTTTAAGAACCTTGATGAGTCTTGGTAGGTGTGGGTTTCACTCTTGCCATCTGAAGAGACCCTGCAGTTTACTGAGGGTTGTGAGGCTGTTGAAATGAAAGGATAACCTGTAATTAATTGTAAATATGAGGATTGTATCCTTGTACTTACAGCATTTTTTCATCAAATTTCATAGTGGGCCACAAAGAAGGATAAAATTATTGCCTCAGGTTTACAGATGAAAAATGGAGGTACAGGAAGAGAAATGATTTGCATGCAGGCAGCCAGCAGGGCAGCAGCACAGCTAGAAAACAAAACTAAAGTCTTGTTTGGCATCCTGGCCACCAGTCCTCATTGTCTAATCTGTGTCATCTTTTTGTCACGACAGGGTTGCTACAAATTGAGTTGAAGACAAGGAAAACTTGTTTTTGGCGTCATCAGAAGGGAAAGCCAGACACATACCTCTCCACAATAGAAGCCATTTATTATTTCCTTGTGGACTATCATCAGGAAGTTTTGAAAGAGAACTACAAAGGACAATACGATAACCTGCTTTTTTTCTTTTCATTTATGTACACATTGATTAAAAATGCCAAGTGTTGTGCAGGAAAAGAATAAGATGTCTGTCTATAGGTGCATGACACAACTTTTTTTTGTAGTGATAAACTGCACAGACATAACTAGTTTTGTCTGACTGAAATCTGGAAATAGATTGTACAATGGCTACAGTGTTTGTCCAGAAGTAACCTGCAGACCTCACCCTTCACACCTGAGGTTGTAGAACTACTCAGAGGAGCACTCTAGTCAGAGTTACTTTTTTTGAAAACCGTTACACTTTGCTAAATCTTGCTGGATTTCATCCCACAGGTGTGATGTGCTCACTGTGATGAGCACCGTTCCTGAGGTGGGGATAGCAGGACTCGCCATAAGGAGTGATCCCTCCAGCTGTAAAAATGAATTAACTTGCTAGCTTTTTATCATTACTAATAGTTCATGTCAGGTGTTTTCTTTTTGTTTTACACAGTAATAAGGATTTCACTCTCATGACATCAAAAGCTTACAGAAATTAATAGGGTGGTATTTAATTGAGGAGAGTTGCACCAATACAAAATGAAAGAGCACATTAATTGAATACAAATTCTGTACTTTCAAAATTAAGTCTGGAAAATTATTCTAGTAATAAAAAAGTGATCTCTTTAAATACACAGTGTATGATTTCTGTAGTACCATTCACATACTGTTGTATTAAGGTTATTCTCAACTTCTTGGACAATTTTAGATTTCTTCAAACAAATTTATTTAAGTGTTTATTACTATTACATAATATTATTCTGGGGAACACTAACTTAATGAATGTCACTATGGCATATTGTAAACAGTAACATTTTGTAGGTGCTACATGCTTATATTTGAAGCAGCAGAATGGGCTCATTGCACTGCAGGAGCTGTCTGAAAATGTAGATCTTTTTGGAGGACTCCAAGTAATTTGCAGTGACGAGAAACAGAGAAGATGGTGATTCTGACCACAACATTTCTGACAAGGCTTCCTTAAATTAGACAGACTGTGAATCTGCTGTTTTTTCTTTTGCAGTAATTGTGTAAATGTGAACAGCACAAGTGAGAATTTCTCTGTGCTGATGAAAGTTTGCTGGTAGGTGTGGCACTGCTGTCACAGTGGGAATGTGATATTTTATCATGTTTTACTGTACAGCCCATGCTGGCAGAGGCAACAGACCTGAGCAAGTACCTTACCAGCAGAGTTACATGAATATATTTTTATCATACTATGATAAAAAAATCATGTTGAAAAAAGTTATATTTTATTGTAGAAAAAAAATGTTTCATTAGAGGTACAAGATAAGATGGATAAATATTTCTGAATATTCTCAGAAGTTAAGAAAAAAAATAAATCTTGTCAAATGACAGACTGAAAAATTATAATAGATTATTTCTTAAACAAAAAAAAATAAAGATTTTGTTATCACCTGTAGCATACTCTCTAGGGCACTCTCATGTCCTGGTGAACATAGAAATAGAGTCTTGAAAAATACTTCAAGAAAATCTGTTTATGCTTACACAGCAATCTATACAGGTCCAAAAACTGATTTGTGCTGTGTTTTAATACTTCAGCATATTGAAATCACTTAATATTGCTTGAAACAATGCTTAATAATGCTTAAACCAAGAAACAAATACACTTTCCCATGTCATACATCAGATTTGTGTGCTTATCTGCACGAGTGAGTGCACAGAGAAATGCATTTCTGTGGATGATGGGAACAAACCTCCTCCATTTGCAAACAGAAATGCTGATTATGTTACAGGAGTGCACATGAGATGGGCATGAACTATAACAGCACCAGGGAAACACAGGCCTGAAGTCAGAATGAGAAAGATCATTTTTGTATCTACCTTTATATTGAGTTCATGTGCCAGGCAATGAGAAAAATCAGTCTCAGTGCTATTGAAACAACATCACTTATTCATTTGGTTCTTATTGCTATTGAGAGGTTATTTTGGCTTTTTAAAATGATTAATGCTATTTCCTTTGGTATGAATTTTGATAGTCTTTTGACATTTCCATCTGTTCTTATGTTTCTTAAACTAAGATTGTTATAATATTTTTTTTTAAATCACACAAGTATAATAACTTGAGAAGGAAACTTTCACCCACTTTAAACAAACAAAAATAAAATGAACCCACTGACCTAATGTTTTACAAGAACCAGAGAGAAAAATCTGGGGGGAGACGGGGACTTACTTCCAAGACACATTTCCCTGAAAACATGTTTTTTATTTAAGAAGCAGAGGTCAGATAAAAGCTTGTATAAGCGCTGTTCTTTGTTACTTTTGGAAAATAGTTTTATAAGGTTAAAAATTGTTTCCAAATTTAAGTTTTGTGTACCTCACTTCATTTGAACAATGGGAATTAAGAAACTATTCCAAAAGAAAATTAATTTTTAATTCTCAGGTGAAATTAATGTACAGAAAATATTTTAAATCTGGAACACTGTGTCCAGGGATTGGGTTCAGATTCTTTTTCTCCCAGTGCGACCTCAATGTAACGCAAAAGTCATTTGTTACATCAAGGGACAGATGCACACCTAATATCTGTAATTTGTTAAGGTCTGTTGGTATTCCTCTGATAACCTTTTATGGGGGCAGGAAGGAGGTTATTGTCACTTCTGCTGCAAATCTATCCTGTCTGAGCAGCAGATATAGTTCCTCCTTCTCTCCCATATATATATATAAAAATATTTAAATGCTCTATTTAATTCCAACATCGGTATAAGAAGCCAAACCAAGTCATCCATCTCACACTGAAAGCACCTCAATGCCAGTGGTACATTTTTCCAGCTTTGAGACTAAAGAAAAATTTTGTTCTGCTAAATGAAAGCGATCAAGTGGTTAATCCTTTCAAGTGCAATTAGCAGCACTGACCTCCCCGTTCTTTAAAATGAGGGTCATGGGGAGGTAAAGGCCAGTTCTGGGCCTTTTCTTTCATATCAGAATACCCCTTCACTAACTATCTCTTCTGTTTCCAAAAACATCAGAGACCAAGAGGGAAAAACAGGCTTCTGCTTCCATTAGCAGTAACTTAAACAGCCATAAGTTAAAGGGGGAGGAAAAGGAAGAGCATCTCTATCTCCTTTCACAACAGAAGACATCTGGCCTCCTGCGGGGAGGCCCCAGATAACAAAGAACCTGTCATTGCAACCCCGCCCGATGTGTTCAGAGAACCATTTTACCTGCAGTCTGGCTCATTCATTTCCTGCCACTGGAGCCATCTGCTTTTGCTTATTGTGGGTATTTTTGTTCTTTCTTTGGCCATGAGTACGAAGTGGCTTCACTTTAGCATGCCTGCATGCTTGGTCAGAGGGAGTATTTAATCCTTCTCTCAAAATGAATAAGAGAGGGAGCTGCAAAAAACAATTCCTTTCCTGGAAGGTAGCACAAATGTCATCCAAGCTGAGGTTGAATAAAGGGTCATGTCAGTGCATGGGGTAAAGATACATTGAGACTGAAAAGAGATGCCAACTTGGAATCTACAGGAGAACCTTCCAAAGCACTTGTAATCTTACCTTATTTAAATCCTTTGCTGCTGCTTCTTGCAATTATTTTTCAGTTGGAGTCCATCTGGTTTTTCACAGTGCTCTTCAGGCCCAGTTGCAGAGTAATACAGTGATCTGTTCTTACTTTTCTTTTGCACTGAGCTTCAGTATTTTGCTTGACTGCTTTAAAAATCAGCCTACATAAACTATGGTTATAGCTCACTTGTATAAAATGTAGTGTGATAGGAAAATCCATTCTAAGTATTCCTACCTTTGAAAGGGCCAAAAGAAGGATGGGGGTAGATTTCCACTAGTTTCCCATCATTTACTATAATTAATACGCTCCCAGGTACCATTAACTTGTGTCTCAGAGTATTCTGGGACACAAAAGTTAACAGTGATTGCAGCACAGTTAAAACAGGAAAGCTTTTCCACTAAGATTAAAATATCATGTGGCAGTTAAACCCCTGATCTACTGATACCAGAATATGAGGTATTAAGGTACTGAAGAACTCAGCATAATTCCTGAACTGTTACCTCTTGTCTTCAGAGACACCATTTTAGTAAAATTCCAATGCTGTCATTAATAAGAATGTGAATTGTGATAGGTGACACTTAGTAATACTGACATTCAAAGGAAGTGTTTATATGAAAAATGTACCACATTCTTCCTGTTCACTTGTTGGAAAAGATAACACATTGCTGCCATTTTATGGATCCCAAAGAGAAATGAGATGTTGCAGAATTTTGAAAGTAGGGTATCACATTAAACTAAAAACACTCATAGTGGTGTGATTTCTTTACCACTATCTGCCAGAAATAAATTCACATAGTTCTTGAGTTCCACAGCAAGAGGTGGGAACTACTTCTCTAATGCAAAGCAGACAGCAGACTTAGTATTTTAACCTCATGGAAAGTGGAAATTTTTGTCTAACTTTAGCAATACTGGTGCGGTTACCACATGATTTTACTGTTGACTTTTCAGACCACTGGTGTTGCAATAGGATGTTTAGAAACATCCCACAGGAGAGAATGCTGCACACCAACCCACCCCAGCCTGAGTCCTGCTGCACCCACCATCCTGGGCACTGGGCTTCCCTGACCTAGGAAGTTCATTTCTGCCTCTGAATAACAAATCTCTCCCTATGAAGCTTGGCCCGTCAGCCAGTTGAACTGAGCACAAAACCTAAAGGCTGAGAATTATTACTTCAAAGGTTCTGATGGTAAAATTTTTCAACAACAAGGACAAGATGTACACATATAGCACTAAGTACATATGTGTACACGTATAGAAGTAGGTGTACATGTGTTAGTGTCAATAAACATATATCTCTCCCCCAGCAATAAATGCATTAGGACACAAGCCAGATATTTTCTCTGTTGCTGTTTCTGTCTTAGAAAACATAAAGAAAATCAGTGTGGTATCAGAGTTTACAGTATTAAAGATTAAACTGCTACATGCATAGAGCAAATGTATACTTTAATTAGAGAGACATATAGCTGAGCCTGCTAATTTACATAGATGAGTAGTTTGACTAGGAATTCATATAAGTGTGGATGTACTCTCCAGCACAAGTGCTGTATTATCCCTCCAAACAATACACTGGGAAAAACAAATAATGTTTTATATTTTATTACCATTTTGAATATTGCTGCTGCTGAGTCTAGTGAAGCTCCCTACACTTCTCTTGTAACCATCACATTTTCTTTGCAGCTCCAAGCAGTGCTGAAATATTAGATTTATAAAAAAAAAAAAAAAAAATTAAGAACACCCAACGAGGCTGAACAGGATACACCAAAGTACTTAAAAGTGTAAAACTAAAATTTAGAGACTGCTGAACTACACCTGTACAGGGGAAATGCCATGGATCCTGCTCCACCATTTCTTTAGGACAGAAGGAGAAAGGAGCAAGAGGACATCTACCATGTAAGGTACTAAGGAAAAAGGGTTACCTCAGGTGATAGTGGGCATAAGCACCTATGTACATCCGCTTACATGATCCTTGATGGAAAATTGGTATTATACATAATGCAATGTGATGTTTTCTTTGCTGGCATTTGATTACTGACAAGTAGTTTATAAATTGCTTAGTTTATGCTAGTATTTACTCTATTTCAAAGTAATTTTATTAGAAACAACAGCATGTAAATCTATTAATTTAACTGTAAATTTCATAATATATCTTCTCTCCTTCCAAAATGGCCTTTACTCTGGAGAATGTGTTTGTACATATGATCTGGTATAACCCATAACCTCAATAAAACAAGTTCTCTGTGAGGTAATAGCATGGACTCTTCATTTTTTTTGCAAAATGACATGTCTCAGTATGATCTTCAACAGACATGATATCAACAAGGATTGAATATAATCTCTAGTTAATGTCTGTATCTGTTAATGTCCACGAGTCCTGGGTTTAAGCATACTTGAGGACCCTTCAGGCTTTCCTCCTAATGAGTTTCCATATGAAAAACCTTTCTTCTACTCAATTAAAAATTGAATTTAAAAAAGCATTCCTAGGAAGCACTCAGTTGTGAAGTGTTTCATATAATCAGTGAGGTGGGTTTTTTTAACGGTGCTTGAATGCCACCCTCACAGCCTGAAGGTCTGCTTTAGCACAATTTCTGAAGTTATTTGCTTTGGAGATGGATGCTAGTGAATTGAAGAGAATCAAACTCTTTATAGGTCTAAAAAAGGTATCCTTAGTATCTTTTCTACAGAAGAACAATAATTTGGGTTCCAGTAAAAGAAGCTTGCTCAAGCTGAAACTCAGCCTCCACTTCAAATGTTGCTCCTAATGCCAAATACTAAAAAAAAAATTGTTTCAAGAACATAATAACATTTTATTTCTTTCAAAAACTGTTTGAGGTTTCAGTTTTATGACTAAATTTTTTGCCAAATGCAGCGTGAATTCCAACTGATCTAAACCTACATTTTCTAGCGATTAGTCTGTGCAGCTGAAACATTCTATACAGCTTTCTCTGTTCACAGGCTTCCTTTGGGCCTGATCAATGCTACAGTCTCTTTTTTTTTTTTTCATATTTACAGCAGACAAGGAAGCAACTTGATACAGCTTCAGTTATCAGAAACATCATGTAAAGCACCTCAGTCTACCTGAAGCAATTGGATCACATTACTTCCTCTTTTAACCTCACACATGTCTAAGTGTGTTTAGAATATTGGCTTTGATCTGCATACCTACATTGGCTAAGAGCACATAAATGCTTGTATTCTATTCTATTGTGACTGTTTGGCAAAAAAATACAACATAGAAACCTTCACATTGCCAAAAGCTTCCTCTTTTCCTTGAATATTGCTTACTGTATGTGGGGAGCTGGTTTAAAATCAATGCCTGAAGCAGCCAGGGAATTTGCCAACAAAGCCATATTGCCCAACTTTTGAATGCAGAAGGCTCTCTAAGGTAGGCATAGCCTACCTGATTTTGCTCATTTTAAAAGGAGAATTCGTTGAAAAAATAATGGAGTAACAAACAAAAAAATCTTTAATTTTTTGAAGCCCATGAAAACTGACGCAGTAGATTCAAGCAGCCAATGCTTTAGCTGTTCCAACATATGGATGGCTGAATGGAAATGGCCAGGATTTGTTTTTCAAGGCCTCTGAAAAGTTCTGCCTTCTCTGTGTAGGCAGTGGTCATTTTCAATTAAACATGTGCCTATGTATATTCATCTTGTGGTGCATCAATTTAGAAAAGACATTTCTTGTTTATATCTCTGTATATTGGCACTCTTCTTGTGAGAAATTAATATATCATACCTAGCACTGTACTAAACTCTGTCACTGGTTTTTAGTACCTTATTTTGCTTTCCAGAGTTCCAGTATTGGCATGCAAGTGATAAGAGAATTGGGATCTTCCTGTGCTGCTGAGTTTACTGTGTCATTTGCACCACTGACCAGAGCCAAGTCTGTATCTGAGACAAAAAGGAAATATATTACAAAATGCGTTATTATGAAAGGAAAAGCCACTGCTTTGAGTTATCAAGACAACACCAAAGCACATTAATCAAGCACACAATAAATGATGACAGTTTGTTGTTTCATCTGAATGAAAAAATTAAGTCCATCTGTTGGTGTTCAAACCTAGAATCCAATCTTGGCAGTTCTAACTGCTAATGAAAACTATTAAAAAAATTTCGTGCATTCTCTATGCAAGATATCATAAAAATAAATACGGCTCAGATTTAAGAGGCAGCCCTTACACAAGGCCGTGGTGAGGTTGCTAAATAGAGCACATATGTGGGATCTGAGGATGACGTCCATCATGTTATACCACATGGGGTGTCTCAACACTGCTCACTGACAGGCCAGATCTACAACCTCTGCTCTGTTGGGCTCCTCAGTTCCACGGCTCTGCGTGCAGGAAGCGCTCCATTGACACGCAATCCATGGTAGGTCCAGGAATTGACATTTTAGTAGCTCAAGAGATTCCACAGCTTTGGTTAAGACGGTAGAACACAGCTCTAAAAATTAGTAAAAATTCCTAAAACTTCTAGCCACAGTGGTCATGAGTGTTATATTTCTAGAGTAACTCTACTGATAACAATATAGTGTTCAATTTAGAGCTTTGGCACCAGCAGTATCAAGTCGATCTCCCTTATCCTCATGCTCATTCAATCCTTCAAGGAACTCTTACTGGGTTTGTCAAGTGTGACATCTGCACAAGCAGCAGTAATTCTCTGCCAAGCATTCTTACCCACATGCCTACCAATTTATTTTTTGTTGTTTTTCAGTTGTTCACAGTTTGCCCAGTAAAGTCAAGCTTATTAATCTGTGTATCTGTTCAGTCTCCTGGAGTCCATATTAAAATCAGCACCACATTACAGCTTCCATTTCTCCTAACCTTTCTAACCACAGGGCTGGCTGTGCCTGGCAATGAGAGGAGGATGTTCTGGCTGTACCATTTTATTACCTTCTGCAAGAGCCCTCCAAGTGACTGAGGTGCATGAGCCAAAGGAATTTAGTGTCCTGTTACATGGAGAACAGCCTCCAGGTCTAAGAGGTCTACTAGGTCTACTTCGAGCATAGAAGGGAATAAAAGCAATGTAACACAGAAATGTCTGATTTCCCTGCTGCCTCTAAGTTCCTAAAATGCACACAAATGTAATGTCAACAAACTTACATCACATACATCAATGCAAGCAGAGTATCCTCACTGACAACAATGAAGCTACATCTACTTCAGATGTTTATGAAACATAACTACATAATCTTGTCCTTCTAATCTGTGTTTATAGGATGAACAGTGAATCAGAAACATTTTAAGATTGTCAGCTGAAAACATTTGATATTGAGTCTTCTAGAGGCAGTAAATTCAAGATCCCATGGTACTAAACTTTGCTTGTAAACCTTCCTTTATGAGCTGTCACCTGCATAGTTGCTTGGAACAAAATCATCTTGCTTTACTCCCACCCATTAAAGCTGGGCCCAGTGATGCAAAGCAGCTCTAAACCAGATAAAGCAGTGAAGAATTCTTGTGTGAAGGAAATATGGTCAGTGCAAGGTGATATAAAGATCTGAAAAGGTGCTGTTGAAATTACCAGTTCCCCATCTGTCAGTGACCTTCATAGTCTCTAGTTTAATAGTTGGCAGCTTCAGAAGGAATGAAAGGCCTAGAGGCAGTAGAGAGCCATCTTGACCTTTCTTCCTGATGCTACAGCTCATGTGCACCTCCAGAGAAATTACCACAGCTCTTATAGCCTTCCTTACTTGTGCAGTCTGAAATATATTAGGAAAGGTTTGCCATCTTCCCAAATTTAGGAATTATACAGAAAAAAAGAAATCAAAAGAGACAATTAAGTCAGTGAAAATTAAAACCACAAATCATTAACACCCTAAACATTGATTTTTGTGTGTTTGTATTTCCAACAATGCAGCATTCTGCTTGGAATTCCCTATTTATTACGAATAAAGCCTCTGACCCTTTTAAAGATAATTTCTTTAATCTTCAGGGGAAGAGTACATCAACACATTGACTAATAACAAATTTCTAGGACTTTGAGGGTTTTCTGTTGGATTTTTTTAATGTGACTGTACAAAATGAACTGCACTTAACGTTACTCTCTACAGCAGCCTGCTTTGCTGGGGGAGGCACTTTGGCCGTTCTCTTCCTGTTTTTCCATATCCCTCTCCTTTCAGAGGCCCCTCATCATGATGACCCATCCATTTGGCTGAGGGCTGCACGCAGCTGCCTCTGAAAGAAGCCAACTGTATTCTTGGGTCAGCTGGAGGAGTCAGCTTGATTACAACTGTAGGGATATCCAGCACTTCTAATGCCCATAACGGAGGGGAGAGAAGACCAAGGCCTCGCCTCAGGTTTCAGCAGAGGTGCAAAACATATCAGCTGGCACATAGCAAGCACTCAATAGCTTCAGGCCATCCAGTGCATAAAGACTATTTTATTTAAGGATTTTCTGCTACATATTTGGAACCACAGTCTTTTGTTCACATGCTTTCATAGGCATTTGCAAGTTCTTACAAAGAAAGAGGAATGATTATCTGGCACATTTCAACTCACTGGCTCTGCTGTCCTGTAGTTGGGATGTGTGAAAACTGAATGTTTCCCGATTTCCATTAATATTTTCCATGTATCCTACAGAAATTAAACTGTCCTGAAATATCATGACACAAACATTTTTGTTATTGCTGCAAATTGAAAATGAATGTTGGTCAAGGCTTGCCATTCTTAGAGAAATCTCAGACTGAATAACTGATTACCCTGCACAAATCTTGGCAGTGCTGGGTCACCCATTTTTAGGAAAAGATTTTTCTATTTTTGATGAGAATTAACATGATGAGGGGGGTTCAATGAAGTAAATTCAGTGACTTCATCTCATATTTCTTTGCTATAAACCAGTACTATTCAAAGGGTAAAAAACCAAAAACTTCTAAGGTCTGTGCCCAATTCTTTGCATTGCCTTTATCCTCAGCTCCACACTAGAGACCTTCACTATTTTTTAAGATGAGGAAAAATTCTCAGCAGAGTTCACAGAGATCAAGTGAGTCATTGCTCATTAAGGTCTAATCATAAAGAACAGGTCTGACGTACACTGGAGGTGGAATATACACCAATTCTAAAACCTCAGAATTCCAGGATATGACAAATGGTGTAAACCTGATGAAATTAGGATTATTGCAGTTTTAGGGCCTTGTTGAACCCTTTTGCCCTATGCTGTATCATTGCAAAAGAATGAACACTATAGTACTGCCAAGACATATGCTGTGATACTTCTACTTAATCAACATTTTTCATTGAACCATCGCATTATTTATGGTTGTAATTCACTACATCAGGAGGTGTTCAGCCTTCAACAATATCACATATATCTAGGACATGCTGTTAAATGGGTTTACTGGTGACAAGTGGGCACCAAGTCCCAAAAACATTGTGCTTTTTTTAATACATCTGAACAACAGGTTTCACTGCAAACATAGAAAAGAAGTACAGCCTTGTATTTTGTTCACCAAACAATATTATAACCCCCTTCTTAGCTTATGGTGTAGCGTTGTCTATAATGCAAATTTTCAAGCCTCTTGCATATTTGCACATCACTAAAATAACAGTTAATACTTAGTACAAGTCTGCAACAGACAAAAAAAGCAAAATTTGTTCCCCAAAACACTTATAATCAGGGACAAAAGCATCAAAGACAATGCTCTAGTAGTGTGCACTCAGGTAGCCTACAAGTAAATGACCCAGCAGGTTTAGGCTTTCAGAACAGGTTTCAAGGTAAAGAAAAATGGTACCCTCTTGGAAAGCTCAAGACACTCCAGCTTCCAAGGAAGCAGGGATATACAGAGGAACAGACAGGCATGAAGTTGGCTAACGATTGTAGAGGTCTGTACCCTAATTATGGGCAATACATAGGAATGACTGCTAAAATCACATGAGGTACAGGTGGCATATAAGGAGAGAAGAGATATTGAGCAGTTTTAGTATTCAGATTATAAGTGTGAATTGGACACTCAAAGGAAGTGGAAACAAGATTTTGACATGACTAAAGTGATAGTGAACAGTGGAATATGCACAGTGTTACACAAGACCTAAGGTATCTTGGAAAGTCTACTGTTGAGTAATTTGAACAGCAAATACCTGAACTCTCACCCAGGGTAATGATGGAATTAGATTCCTTTATCATTTCAACAGCTTGGTCTAATCCAGCTTCAGTGCAAGTTCCAACAATTTCCATAGTTTTCCTTTCTGCTGTAGATGCTGTGCCATATCCACCCAAAAGTGACATTTGGCAAAGATCTGATTGTGGCCTAAATGTGAATGTATTAAATGAGCATATTGGTCAAAACACCAGTTCCAAGTCCAGTAAAAGAATCCCAAAATAAATAGTTCATTTGCTGTAAGTTCCCATGTAGTTTGTTTGGGAAGTCAGACTGCGTTATTCTTCAGTCCATTAAAGTTTACTTTAACAAGCTGTGAAGCCAATACAAAAATGGTTCAACAGTTCAGTATTGCATTGCCTTTTTTTTATGAAAGCTTCAGGATCCCACTTGGCATAAAAATCACATTTCAAACAGATTTTCAGATACGCTTTGGAGAAAACCTTTTTTTCAGCCATTTTTAAACAATTTCTCTTCTTTTCCCTAAACTACCTTAACATTTTCCTTAGTGAAACAAAGATATTCTTTGTTTAAATAACGTCTCCCATCCTGCATGTTATGAAACAGCACATTTCTCATTTCCTCAGAGCCAGTTGCTGGGTGAGATCTTTCAGTGAAGGCCATTCAGTGTTTTATGAAATATTAACTTACATGGTTGGTTTCACGAGTAAATCACATTGCTGTTGTTGCTTTTTCTAGTTGTTTTTTAAGTTCAATTGCCAGATTTAGTGTACTAGGAGCTGTTTACATGCAGAAGAGCTAGAACTCAGGCCAAACTAAGCAGGTTCTCTTGTGGTAAAAGATCACCAGTGATGGGAAGGAGTCAACCGTCCCAAGGACAGGAGTTTGTTCTCCAGGCCAGCTTTAAGTGCCAGCCCACAGGCAGACTGTGACCAGCCAGAGCTGAACTGGTAGCACATTCACACTGTTCAGTGAAGTGCTTGAGCTACAGGCAACGAAGCTACTAAAAAACAGGGGGAAAGTGAGGAAAGGCTCTCCTAGCACACATGTATTGCTTGCAATCCTTGAGTTGGCTGGGTATCTCTGCAGTGTTACACATCATGCAACCCAGACATATTTTGATTTCTTTACTCTCCTTGGCATTTTAGAAGTTTGTTTGCCAAATTCTAATCTAGAAAAGCCACCAGACATCTATCCAGTTGTCATAACTTTTCATATTTACTACCATTATGAGCGAAATTCTGTCAGGGAGCCAGTCCAGTCATCCAATATTCTGTAACATCTTATTTGTAAAAGTTTCCGAAGTAGACGCCATAGTCTTTTTTTTCCCATAGAAAAGGGAAAAACTAGTGGCATTTCCTTACCACACACACGATGCCTGACAGGACAGCTCCATCCAGAGGAACCAGTCAAGACACCCACAATTGTCAAGACTGTTGGCAAGAAGAAAACCTTCTGCACACAAGGCTAGAGCAACTGTCTGGCATTTGAGTAACAGGCACATCTGCTCCACCTACAGTTGGCAGTCCCTGCAATTTAGTATGCGCCACATAAGGGAAGGAAAAATTAAATTTGTATTTCAAGAAATGATACAATTCCCAAAATATTTACTAAGTGAAACAAATGCAAATGAAAGTTATTCAATCACTCGGTTAGCAGAAGATTGTTACCTATGATCATTATTGGTTTGGTTGTGTAAGCAAATATGCCTTTAGAATTTTTGCTGAAAGATTATACAGGCATAGTAAGAGCTGAAATCATTTGTTATTTTGCAGGACAAAAACCTTACTCTCTTATTTCTTTCCAACACTAGTCCACAGTTATGGCAATGGCTAGGATTACATATACATCTGACTAGGTAAACATCCACAGCTTATTTTACAGCACTGCTGCTGGCTAAAAAGTTTTGGATCTCTGCAGTGTGGTTTGTGGGATGCTACAGGGTCTTGCAGACTTCTTAAGGAGTTTTCTATAGGGCTAGATAAACATTCTGCAGAGTACTTTGTTGATTCTTCATCATTTATGCCAATTTTTTCAGTTAACATGCAAGGCTGCACTGTGGCTGCCATTCAGTGAGCACTGGATGTGCGTGCAAAAAACTTACATTTATTTGCAATGAAACAGCTCAAGAATTACTGTCTTGAGAGTATTACCATAATTGAGGAGTGCATACTAATCCAGTGGTGTAGCTTGGATCCAATGCAAAATTTTATCAGACTAGCCATGGATGCTGTCAGCAAGCCAAAGAAGCCAACCAGTGGTGCCCAAGGAAGAAATGGTGCTGAGTTCAGCAAACCTGGGAGCCAGAATGGCTGCTCCGGTGCTGTAGTGACTGTAGCACTAAAAATATTTTTAATGCTATAGCACTAGAAATTAAGACAGGATACAGATACAGAATAACATTATTAGAGATGCTAGCCTTCTTAGTTTAGCTGAAAGAAAGATCCACCCATTTCAGATACAAGAAAAAAACCTTAAGAACTTTTTTTGGAAGGAATTCTCAGAAATGGAAGTGCTCCAGCTCCTGTCATACTCCATGACTCCTTCTATTTCACCCTTGTTAATTGTGAGAAAACAAAAGCAATTTGATATGATTGCTTTCTAATAGCAAATAGGACAGTAATTATTCAAAACACAAAGCTTCAATAGCTGTATAACTTCACAGCAGGAAATAATTGCTACTTAGGGATCTAAAAGATCTCTTCCTCTAGCCAACAGTTGTTCACATGAGTCTCTTAGGAGTAAAGTTCTATGGAATCTAAGTCAGACTGTCAGTTAACCACTCTTCAGTAAATCCAGAAAACAAATAAATAAATCCTGGAGATCAACATCAGCATCTCTCCTAATCAAGACAAAAGCCAAAGTCAGTAACCTCCTTCTCCTTGTGTTCCAGTCCTACCAAATTTGTTAAGCTAAGTTGTACAAGACTACTTCCTTCCCTTTGTAAAGGACCTAGGATTCAACAAGATTTTGAGGAAAACAGAAAAGGGCCTTTGAAGTGAACTACATCCTAAATTTCATGACAGACTACAGTAAAGAGTACCCAGCAATTTTTCATAAGTCACTAAAGCAGCACTGAAAGCTACACCCCAAAAGAGTGCCCAGATGTGCCAGCACTTTGAGAACCTCGGCAGGAGGGTGAACATCCAGGTGTGGGTATTCCATCGCGCACTCGGCAATTCCTGGAAGAGCTGCTGCCGCCAAACCAACTGGACTGTGAAACGCAGCTACAAGCTGAGGAAGGTCAGAGATTTCAATTCATTTTGCAATACTAAGACCTGCAAAATTAAATTATTTAAATCCAAAATAAAATATTACATTGTGTTTCATACTCATAGCATAAACAGACCATTGAGCAAGAAAGAACTGTTTACTTCTGTTGTTTTCCTTTTATACAATGAATTAGAAATATAATAGTTATTGGAATTTTAACCTAATTTAAGTCTTTTCCAAAAATACATTGCTAGAACATTTTGGGATGACAATTTGTAAGAAACAGAGCCAGAACAGCTCCTTTGAAGCCACTGTTTCTCATGTATGGGAGAGAATTGTGCGGATGTAGTTGCCAGAGTTTCTGAACACATTTTGCCTACAGAGAATCAAGGCAGGCAAAACAGCTCTGGATGCATTAGAAACTGCCACAATTTAAGTGACAAACTGGCAAAGAGGTAGTGCCTTCCCCTCTTCTCTCTTACCAAGTTTCAGCCTCAACCTTTAAGAATTTCTATAGGCCTCCATAATATTGGATACAAAATCCTTCTTAACGAATCAGCCTTAAAAACTAAATCAAAATTTTCAAACGTTTCTTTTCCCACAAATTTATTGTAATTCAGATCAACTGAGGCAGTTGGTGGATTCATAACAAGAACATTCTTTCTGTTGAGAAAACAATTGGGAGGTCCCAAAAACATGGAACTAGTTCAGTGCTTTTTGAAATACCGATTTTTCATTTCAGAACATTTGATTTCAGCAAAACTTGAGCTTTTTATCAGCATTTAAGATTTTTCACCCTCACTTATATCCCCCCCTTAGTTAAGAGTGCCACCTTTAGGAATTCATTATTTCATAATATGCTTTCCTATCCTCTGAAAGAATAGGAAATTAATCAATAACCAGGATGCTGAGGATTGAGCACATACACTGTGTAAGAAGTGCACATGCCCATTGTGCCACCCAGAGCACTTCTAGAGAGGATTTCTCTGCTCCTACACCTCTGGCACCCCAATCATACCAAAGCCATCCCCAAATCCACAAGTGTTCTCAGCCAGCACAAAAAAGAGCTGAAACACATTAGTGGAAAACCCAGAAAACTCCAAAAAGTAAAGAAAAAAAATCAAACATAGTGTTGCTGTACTTCAAACTACTTTAAAATATCCAGGAGGACTGAGAATAAATAGTTTATCTGTGAAGATGAGATAGATTTCTCCTTTGTTTATTAATGCAAGTGAATATCCGTTTCTGATTATAAGACTTCTGCACATTCCTCTCTTCACATTTTCTGGTTTCTGCATTTCTTTAAACACCAATCCACTGAGCAACTATGAAACTAATTAGCATCCCAGCCACTCAGTTCCAGGATCCACTGACATATATTTGAGGACATGTTTTTAATTATCATCAACACTGATGTATTGTTTTCTAATATTAGTCTACAATGCCTCAATTACTGCCTCAGTCTTTATTGTTTTCAGGCTTATTTCTTAATACTCTATCCCAATAGAAAAATACTTAGCACATTATTTTAAGCTGAAAGACAAAAGAATCTACCTTTGGTAGATTTGCCCTGCACTGTGCACATTTAAAAATGTTTTGGTCATTATATAATAGTTTTACCCATAAAGAATATTTTATCAAGGTAAATATGAAGTTCTGATTCTCTCCAATTTTGATTTTAGATATTTCTGAAGTTCCTACATGACCTCACTTAGTAAACATGCAGTCATCCTTCTGGAACTTAAAGAGCACACATGGTGACTTAATTTTAAATAATAAATCATCTTTTAACCTACATGACTGAATGGATTGAAAGTGTGATCCAAAACCATATAGTCAGAAAAATCAGTGATGCTCAAATCATAACAGACAGATATTGCTGTTCAACAACATTCTTGGAACACTTGGAAAGGCCAAAGACCATCTGTCAGCTGGTAGCTGCAAGAAATATTTATGGGCTTTTGGGGAGTCTAAGTCCAAAGACTTCAGTCTGACGGAAGGGAAACTGTCACATAAGGATATTAATAATGCTGAGATGGAGTGAGTTTATGGATATTGTATCCTGAGGAGGTCTGGGGTTAAACAGAAGAGCTGTATGACTGTATTGATGGGGCCTTTGCCATGGCCTGTGGAAAAGATGCAACATAACAAAAAGAAACATAGACTTCCCAGAACACCTCTTGAGTATACATTTGTAAGACAACTGAAAAAAATTAGCCTCAATGATTTTACACCTTATCCTTAAGAAGTAACAGTGCAGCATGTTTTGATCCAGTGTTTATCTAATTATTAACCTGACCTTCAATGAATGAGGTCAAAATATAAGTGTAAGAATTAGTCTCCTTTATTTGCAGGCAGAATATAAGCTGAAAATATCTGCTACGGTTTCCAGTTCAGTCTGAGCTCTCTCAGCCTTTGAAACATTTATTAAAGATTTTTTTTGATCCATTCCTTTCACATATTATAGCGCAGATGGAAATTTTTTCCTTTATTCTTTTAATGCACAAGCTACTCTATTATTATGGTAATACAATATAATTTCAAAGAATGGATTTCCATTTGCAAAACTAACTGTGAAACAACAAAAAATAAAGTTTTGTTACTATGTATTTTGACTGCCAGGTATCCTTCTGACAAGTTCCAGGATATCAATCACATTTCTCCCCAGTGCTGG
Source organism: Pipra filicauda (assembly GCF_003945595.2). Lineage (NCBI taxonomy): Eukaryota > Metazoa > Chordata > Aves > Passeriformes > Pipridae > Pipra > Pipra filicauda. The sequence goes on along the minus strand of NW_024104976.1, from coordinate 1,313,522 downwards.
TACCATTTGAAAAACTTTAAAGAATTAATGAAATCCAACACCTCATTTCTTCCAGGGTAAGTACTGAACAATTTTCTAGGATGCTGGAAGCTTTAAGGGTGAGTAAGAGCCAGTTCAGGTCTGATTACTATCAGATTGTTTTCTTCCCAAAATACCTCCTTTCTCTGCCTATAGGAAAGATGAATGCCAGTTAGGTTCTACCTCTAATAAGATAGATCTCAGTTTTAATAAGTTTTGACCAACACATGCATCTGGATGTGGATTAAAAATTAGCAAATAAGTGCATTTAAAGGTGGATTAAAAAGATAGCAAATAAAAATAAATTATGTTCTGTGTCCTGATGTACTTAAACTCTAAACTAGCTACAGATTGGTACCTCTGCAAATGAATTCAGTTCTCTGATGAATGGATTTCTGCTTTTGTAACTGACTGAACGTTGTGGAGCAGGAAATTCAGAGCTGTTTTCTCTTGAATGAAACACAGCACAGTCAAAGGAACATGCTCAAATAAGGACAGTAGAAAACAAAAAGGCTGTAAAATAGTTTCCCGGGCCCTAGGGATAACAGATTCCATGATATAATGAAGAGGAATGACAAATAGTTGCCCATATAAGTGAATGGCTTTCCTAGAGGACCGTTTTCCAGGAGGGCCTGATTCTGCACAAATCCCTTGTTCCTCGCTGCTTGTAGCATTAATACTCCAGGGAGGATGAGGCCCTTTGCTAGCCTGGCTGGCCCTCATGTGCCTGGCTTTGCTAGCCAAGGCCACCCTTTGAGTTTTGGGTTACTTGGCTACTAAACAAATTTTACCTTTGTTTTTCTGTGAGAGTTACAGAATTTCATTCTACATTAGGTGGAAATCTAATCTATCTGCGTTTCTGTCTTGTGTTTTGAAATTTAGATTATAATCTTTTAAATAAGTGCCAAAGCTTTTAGTCTTCCATTAAATAGAATCCATCCTTCTCCTGTAAACTCTACCTGTTCCACAGGTTTCCCAGTTCCTAAAAAAAAAAAAAAAAAATTAGAAATCTTTCTTTTCTGTTGATGTAGACTTTTTCTCTACATGTGTTTTTGAGGAGTGTTTTAGAGGAATGCTAGCATGAAGGTTTTTATCTTTACTCACTGAAAAAATTAAATCATGATTCAGGGTCTCTTTTCCACCTTTATCACATCACTAGGTGACCACAAATTGTGATTCAGAAGCCAGCTACATCATTTATAAGATCTGCTACATCCACTCAAATAACAGACGAATAACTGTGGAATCCTGATCAGCATGACAAACCCACACCCAAATGTACCATTTAACCTATAGTTTCATCAACTAAAGAAACATTCTCCTTTTTTTGAGATATCTTCCCTTTTGGGCTGATCATGCAAAAAGAAGCTGGTCCTGTGCAGGGGAAAAAGCAAAGGATATAGACACACATACCTGTGCTGGACTCAATTTCTCATCTCTTCTTCTCACTATTCCCATTAATTCTGTCAAACATTTTCTTCTTTGGTCCTCTTACCACTCACAAAAACATGTACATTTACTGTAGAGACAGTGGGTATAAATATGAAGTTGATGCTTCTGTTGGCATTCCTGTGTGATCATTATACAATCCTTTGGTTGCCAGTAAAATTTCTGTGCATGAATATGTATCATGAATTTGAAGTAAATATGAGACCAGCATTTAGTGCCTGGAGGAAAAGTTTTAAGGCAGGAACTCTTAAATTCTAATCTCATTTGTAATTCAATTTGGCTAAGTCATTAATGTTGTTTTGATTTCCTGTAGGTCCCTCCTAATAAAATTGAACTGAAATCTGTCATAAAGAAGCCTAAGAGAGAAGAAAGCAGCAGACAGAACACTTGGCAATAATAAATCCAGTTTCTGATATGAGAGGCAAATGGAGGCCAGGTGTGACTCCCTGGGTACTGTGATAACCACTATTCCAAGCAAGAACAAATATGGTCACTATTTGACTGAAAAAAGGAGCAGGAGAAACAAGCATCAGTCCTAAAATACTTGCCAAACCTATAAAGAAAAAACTTTTTTACTCAGAAGAGTAAAAAAGCACTTTTCTTTATTAGTCATAAAATAAAAACAGGCGTAGAACCCAAACCCTACTTGCACTGAAGTTGTGTCACTGACACCCATGGCAGCAGAAGGCATTTCCTGCACATGCTTTTGCATTCAGAACTTGTATACATTGTTTTTGCCAGAAAACTAATTTGACAATAATAGACTCTTGGTCAACCTGAGAATGAAGTGGGTACCCCAGGATCTGGCAGATGCACACAGGACTGCCAAACTAAATTTCTGAAATAAAAAATACTCCACTTGGGCAAATATGGAGAAATGGTTCATCAAAAAAAGCCAAAATTAAATCTGTCATAAATTCCCCAGTGACTTCTCACAACCTTTACTGCATTAGTAGAAATACAGACCACAGTGTAGCATCTGAACATTGTTACAAGATGCAGACCACACAAAGAGTTCAACAATACTTCCTTGGGAGAAAATATTATTGCTTCCAGTACTAGTCTCTTTGACCATATGTGTTAGTGGTTTAAAAAAATTTTTTTCCCTCTTTAGGAAAAGACTCGATCATGTCATTAATCCAAGATAATACAATATTCTACTGGGAGACATGCTTTGTCATCACTTGTACAACATTTTGTTAAATATACCCAAGCAAGCTCTGAGCAAATCGATGTACAGAATTAATTTCTCTGATCAAGACAAAGCCCAAAATAGCAATATATTGCAACCTCACTCTTAGAAGGCACAGGAGTTTAACTTTCACTGGTACTGTCATTTTAGGAAGTCTTTAACAAAAACTTTAAAACTTGTATGTAAATTGCCCACTGTTAATCAAGGACAATAGATCTTTAAACAAGGTTGATACTTTGGACAAAACACTGTAAATCCATGAGCCTGGGAGGAGACAGTAAGGGAGATCTTTCAGATGCTGTACAAAGTTTGGTTAAAGAATGAGTGAAACAGATTTTCTTCTCTGCTTTCTTCCTTTAAAATCAACTTTCCCTACTGCCAAAATCTGCTTTCCTTGAACTAATAGATATTTCTTGTGCTACTCATTCACCTTGAACTGGAGCCTTGAAGGCAGTAAACCCTTGAAAACTGTGCTATACATATCATTTTCTGTTGTCATTCGCGTTATTCTTCTGTCATTCTATCATTATTTTTGATGCAAGAGCATAACAATCTTGTTTATGAGAAAAAATTATTCAATATAATCAAAAACTTGCTATATGATTCATTTTTCCATTTCATACATTTATTTCAACACAGATAATGACATCTGGAGTTATGCAGTATCCACAGGCCCTGATCCAAAAGCTTTTAAGACCAGCCTATGTTAATTTGAATTGGCCCTGGATTGGGTCCCTAACCTATACTATATTGGCTCTTTATTTCACACATAATTAACATCAAAAGAAATTTCTTGGTAACAAAAGGCATACAATGATTCACCAAGGATCCTGAAAAGTTCCATTTTTAGCCTTTCATTTAACTGAAAAGCAACATGATGCGTTAGAAACCCTGACTTACCACCGTCTGCTGCTTCTCAGTGTTAATCCCCACCAGTTTTCAGGAACTCACTTTACTTTTACATAATTACTCCCAGTATGGCTTATCATTTAAATACCCAACTGGCAATGAGATATATGGATAAATTAATTATCTTGTACCTTTTATATAAATTCCAGTTATGGCATAATTTTCTTAGATTATAAGGATATGATTCTTCCTGTTCTTGTGTTTTGTTTTTTTAATAGAAAAGGTGCTGTTTCTGGAAAAGGTTATTGAAATAATACTTTGCACCTTCCTGTTGCATAACAAAACAATCATTATGAAGGATCCCTGTTGTATTTTACCTTTCTTTATATTATGGGCTGACTGTTTCAGCAAAATTCTGTCATGGTCACTCATTTCTACTTCTGAAATTAGTAGGACAATTCACATGAGTAGATAGAATGGGATTTGGCCTTTATCTTGTACTGATTACAGTAAAATACTTGATCTGTAATAATACTTGATCTGTAAAATACCACCAACCACTGTTAGTTGCAAGAAACATCTGTGTTCTAGCTAAACCAAATTTAGCCTCATATATTTTAGTTGTAATACACTGAATACTGAAGGGGGACAACAAGCAAACAAAATTTAAGAAAAACCCAAAACAAACATCAAAAAAAAGCACAATAAATTAACATTAAACAAGAACCTATCTACATCCTAGACTACCCTCCTTAAAAGTTGAACACAAATATGCTTCTCTTTACAAACACTTCCTTAGCCAAAAAGTAATTCCAGTCTGCCAATATTTAAAGTTTAGCATGACTGTACTTTGGTTTAATGCTACCTGCAGGCAAATATGGATTCCTGTCAATCTTCAATTCACCACGACTATAGAAATTAATTTTTCTTCTTAACTACATCCAAAATAAACTTGACTGAAAAAGAATCAGTCTATCTCAAGAAACATCTTGCATACAGAAAATTGCAGCCAGCACACAAGTAATATCAGTTTTCACAGATCTTAAGGCTGCCTCCTGATTTAACTGTATATCTAGTTCCTTTTCTCCTCCCAAATAAGGGGCCAAAGGATGTAGGAAGACATGAGGGCTACTGCTATTAGAACAGACTACGCAGGACAGAGCCTAAGGATGTCATATCAGGGCTGAAATACATTTGATATTCTGAGTCTGAGCCCCTGTTTGTCTCAACAGAAAGCCACCATGTTTATAAGCAGCAATGCTCCACTTCTCCTGACCTGCACAGTGATGGAGTCAGTGTCATCAGGTCACTTGGCCTCTGACGTCCTTGTGCCACTGAAGTCCTCTTGAGTGTCACACAGAGCCCACCTATCCCTACTTGTCAAGCACCTCTGTTCAATATATTTGAGTCCATAAACTATCTAGCACTTGAAATCCTGTTGTTTAAGGCACAGCGCAGTAGGTCAGGAGATGGGCTGATCCTCAAAACACATTCTTCAAAAACATGAGCTTAAAGTACGGCAGTAATTTTACAGTATTGAAATTTTTATAATGTTTTTTGCCTCATATTTTACTGCTTGTAACAAGCAAGAAATTCCCTTCCCCACATTATCACATCGACATTGAATGATAGCATTTCCTCAGAATGACTAAACTCGCTAAGAAAGTCACAGCTTTCTCAACACATTTTACATGTTTTTATCAAAAATGTTTAAGTAGTGTTGAAACTCACCTTTATTACCAAAATTCCTCTACTGACATGATCAATAGTCCCATAATCTAAATCATCTCTTTGTTCAAAGTGAAAATATTCTTTCTCAGGAGAAACAGCTTTAATAATTTCAAGATGTTGTTGGAAAAAAGGCTACTGGCTTGAGTAGCCATTCAACTTGGCAAGTCCTTGTAACCAGTGTTCACCACACCCTGATGAGAAAGCAAAATAAATAGTTGTCAAAGCTTTTATGTGTTGGAAACTTTTCACATGTTCTCCACAGATCTGATGCCTGCTTTACACATGCTAGTAAATCAAATTTGCATATTACTACAGACATGAGTTACTAGAGCTTTCTTTTACAAGTTAAGGATTCTGTGTAAAACTAATAGCTTACTCTGATGCATGACCAAAGAAAGTCAGCAATTTTGTCAGGAAGCCAGAGATTAAATGAGCTGGGAGGCCGGTCAGGGAACTGGTTACAAAACCATATGGTGCTTATTTTTGAGAATAAGAAATCAAGTACTTTTTCAAATTCGAAAACACCTCACGATTGTCTGATAAGAATCATATTGCACAATGTGTTTCACAGATTAATCGCACTCCAGTCAATCCCAAGGAAGAAGATGGAGATACCTTCGAAACTTGAATTCTTTGCAAGTACATCTGGATTAATATTATGTTTCTAATGTCCCTTCGTATTATTATGAAAGCAGAACATCAAAAAAAACCCAAAAGAATTCTAATGCCATGCTCTGAACACAACTTACAGTGAATTCTGATCTTGAACACCGTACCCTATATTGTTGTTCCTCTCTTTCATTGCCCCATTCCAGAACAGCCATCTGGACATTACACTTGCCAGTTCATCCCCTGTTGGCTTCCATCCACTGCACGGGGTCAGTCACTGCAGAACAGGCAGGTACAGCAGCCCCAGAGGAGTCAATTCAAGGTAAAATTGAAATACTTGTGGCTGGACTGCTCTTTTCCCCGGGCTTTCCAGAACAGGCCATTGCATCTATTTACTGCCTAGAGGACATGGAAGGTTGCATGTGTTCTGCTTCATAGCCCACTTCCCAAGCTGGTTTCCTGATTTATCTTTCTTGGGTAAATTCCCAAATACTCAAATGATAGCATTTTTAATTGCTTTAACTAATGGGTCTTTACAAACGAAAACAAATGACACAGTACTAGAAAGAAGGGAAAAATTAGTTTTAACCACTAGAATGAGATCATTATGTAATTATAACTTTCTATTCAAAAAGTAAAATATACTCAGAACTAAAGAAATGAGTTGAAAATATGACCCCTGAAGAGATAATGAAAGAAAAGAAGTTAAGGTTGATTACATCTTCATGCATTTTGGAAATGGTCTCATCCTCTTAGGTATATCACCACTTAGGACAGCACTGTTCTGGAAAAAAAAAAAAAGAAAAAAAAAAGAAAAAGAGCTCAGAAAACAAAACCGAAAAGTAACTGGTAAAATTTAAAATGTTTAGACAATACTCTTAACACATGCTCTGGTGACAGAATATAATTGCACCTTTATATCATCTTATCATAATACACTGCATGAATTTTCTATGTCACACTGGAACTTAGTCTTCATCTAAAAATCATAATAATTTTAATGGTAATCCATTGAGATCCACCATTCATATTACAAAGTGTTCTTTGCAATTGGTTTAAAATAGTGAAACTAAGCACATCTCTGAATTTTCTTTTCCTATATTTGGAATTAGACACTCAAAATTCTTGTTAATAAAGCTCTAGGGATTAATTTAAAAGCATTGATGGATGTAATTGTTAGAAATTATGTTACCATGCTTATGAAAGTCACAAAGCATGAAACATTCAAAGATGGAATGGTGTCTGAATAATATCCAATTTGTGGTTTTATTACTTCGCTTTCTTATCCCACAACACTTTGGTAAGAATTCCATGACAGACTTGAAGTGGCTTCAAGGAAAGGCAGCCTTTATTACTATAACACTGGTTACTTTTTCATTTGTTAGAGAGTTACTTGCGTTTTCCCTGTACATGAGTTTTTTCTAAATGCTGTTGTATAATGTCCAATTCTGCAGGATGAGGTATTTCTACTTGACCCCCAGCCTCAGCTCCATATAATTACTCATCATTCTTTCATCGATTCCATCCCGCTCCCAGTGATTAGAATTGAAGCTTTCTTCCCCACTTTCATGTTTAAGAAAGCAAACCAAACAAGTTTAATGACTCTTACTAGAAGCAAAGATGGTAAATGTGGAGATATGTAATACACAGGGGTGTTTTCAGAAGTACAACACATTAATTACTATGAGTCTGAATTCAAGATTACTAGGAAATCATTAGCAAAGGGAAGCAAATGCTCTAAATTGCTGAATAAAAAACAAATAAAACCTAATCATAAAGCCTTAATTCATTAACAGTTTTTAGTAATGTGTGTTTTCATAACCATTTTATGCTAATAGAGACATATATTTGTACTTTTCAGTAGTTAAGTAGAATCTTCCCTGGAATAAGACCTGTACAAATAACAATACCACTTTGTCACACTGTTTGACAAATAATACCAGGTACAAGAATGCTTAATCAGCTCATATGTGAGCATGCATACAACCCACACTCCAAGGAACTGGGATGGACTGGGTGCAACATGCAGGGAACAAAAGGAAAGTTGAAACTAGAAAGGAAGGAGGAAGATGATGTTTCACTTAAATTGGGCCTGGGAAGTAAAGAGGCAGCATATTTAAGTGCTTCTTTAAAGTTATGCTCTTTTTTCCTGAATACTCAATAATTTGAAGTTTGTGTTAATTAGCAATGAATTGAGTAAAAATTCTGCTAGTCCCATGACAGAGAAACCTGGCAGATTGTTTTTGAATGACAGATTGGTTTGCTTCAGTGCGAAGCAAAGCAGAACTTTAACCAAAATATTTTCTAAAGCATTAAGCAGTAGATTCTAAGTAGATTCTAAGCCAATTTTCTTTCTCTACCTGGTGTCAAATCCCTTGACAGTAACTGCCATTGCTTTGGCAGCTATTGCTGCAGTCAGCCCAGCAACGCCAGCACCAATTATCAGCATCTAGAGAGATCAAACAGATAGTAAAGTACATTCTATGTTCACTTATTCCATCACATGCTGTGTCTGCAATATGCCTTATCTTCAAAAGCACTTGAACTTTAAAGAGCATCAGAGGCTAAAAATTGTAAATACTTCAGAGAAGTAAAAAAAATAAAATCTTATCTCAACAATACAACATAGTTAAACAGCTGGTTTGGACTATAAGAACAGGTGGTCATTTGCACAAAAGGTGCCAGATGTAGGAAATAAGACAGAAAAAAGTTTGAAAAAAATAAGTTAAACAGCACATGACTAGAGGACAGGTATTCTATTCCACAGGAGATAGACCTTAACTCAGACTCTGACAGCAAAGGATGCTGACATTATTTGCCCACTTATGCAAATGTTTTCCTTTACTACAGTTCCTCTCAGGTGTGAATTCTGACAGACGTGCTGAAATGGGGATCAGAAGGCAGGGGTCAGTCTCAGAATAGAGAAATAGACTTTCAAGGTCCTTTAAAAAACAGGGAGTGTCCTTCTGAGCTGAGCTGTGATTTAATGCATTTTTTACACTTCAAGTAATTGATCAAGCACCTGCCAAAAATAAATGAAACATCCAAGGTTAAACTCAGATGTACATAATACACTCAGCTACAAACTTCAGTCACCTTTGGCTGCACTGTCTTAGGGCAGAGGAGAACAGAGAGAAGTCCTTGATGCTGAGGTCCTGCCAAGCAGAAGCCGATCTAGTACGAAATATTTTTTGGGACCATTCTGGGAAGAGACTAATCCTAATCCCTTGGGGAAGTCTGAAAAGGTTTTGATCAAGTAAATTCTGTATTCAGAAACGCTCAAATGCAGTTAAATCAAATTCCATAGGATGGCTCAAACATCTAAAGACAGTGCAAGCCAGCAAACCCAAATAAAATCACAAGGAATCAAATGCTATTAGTTGTCTCTTAGGTCACATAGAAGAGCTGAACTGCCTTGTTACACTAGTAGTCCATCTTTCCAGCACAAAATTTTACTCTTTAGATGCAACTGTACTCTCACAGGGACACTTGTCCTGCTGCTGCTATCTGACCAGTAAAATCCCTGCCAAATTGATTAGGTGCCAGCACTACTGATTTGTACCTATAACAATTGAACAAATAACATTGTACATAGGTAGTTACACCCTCAGATGAATTAACATTCATGGATGCCACTCCCTAGGGTTCAGGTGTGAGGACACAACTTCCAGAAGCTGAGCCAAATCCTCCTGAGGCAAATACATAAACCAAATCTATTAGATAATTAACAGAAGCTTCATAACAATAGCAAAATGGACATCTTAAAGTAATAGTTTTTGAAACAATACATTCAAAAGTCATTCCAATTTATACCAGTGGCTTGAGAATTAAATGTTTAATGGAGTAGAAATGCTGGGAAAAGAATGCATACCAAGTAGGGTGACTCATAGCATAAGGTGCTTCTTGCAACTGCAATATTTGAATTATTTATTTTTAATTCTGTGGTCAGCTAACATGCCTACACTTGACTGTCAGCCCACTTGCACAGAACATGGACGGTGCAGAGAGCTGCTCATAACTATTCCAGGAATTTACAGCACAGATCCCCCTGGTAAATCAATGAGTTGATGAGCATATACACTTTACATGAACTGGAAAATAGGGCCAACCTTTCAGCTCCCTTGAAAAGGGGATATGTTTGAAATATAGAGGCTGCCTTCATAGTTACATGCTACTTAAGCATTCCTGTACAATTTATCTCTCCTAATAAGCTACTGCTCAAAAATCTTTTCAATTTATCGTTCTTCATTCAAAGAACTGGAGGTAGCCCCAAAAATATTCACTAAAATGCTGTTTTGTGTGAACATTATGTAGCTATGTGGACCCCACTAGAATATAGGTTTTTTACAGGTTAACATCTAATACTTGTGGCATGTTTTGTTTGTGGTTTTTGTCATTTTTTTTTCTCATTGGGGAACTAAGAAAAGAAGTACTGATTTCTTCAAAAGAGTTATGTAGGTATGTAGTAGTTTGAACAAGAGCTGCAGTTGTTTTGTGCTTGTTCTGCTAAAGAAAGATTTTTCAGGCCAGTTATCTATGGGTTTCTCAGTCCTTTCATAGTATTTGTCTTGAAGGTCACACAACTTCAAGATTTTGCTTAGCAAAATGGAAAAATTTGAAAATTCAGTTTCTGTCTTTATACTATTCTTACTTTAAACCTTTTTCTCCTTCTGTCAAAGCTTAAAAATCAAACTCGTAAGAGAGTAACAGATACAAACCCAATTTAATATCAGTGATCTAAATGCTGAAGCAAGGTACATCCAGTACAACTCTCCTGATTGATTAGATACAGATAGGGAAGTTAGTCCACTGTCAGTATTGCAGGATAAGACAGGCAGACATTTCAAGAATTCCTATACAACTCTAGAACACTAATATTTTGTAGGCAATGGTAATAATTTTTCCTTACTGAAGGAACATTCCTACTGGCTTCACTGAAATGAAATTTCACGCAGTGGAAGGGAATGAAAGACTGGCAAAAACAAGAGATGCTAATACCCAAGTTGAGCCAGGACAAGACAGCCATTGTATACACATACTTTCTGTATTAGACAAAAAATTGTTTTTCTTCTGTGGGTACCATCTGATTCAGTGTCATAGCTATATAACTGAGGTAATAATTTATTTTGGTAAACAGGCAAATAAAAGGATAAATTCTAAAAACAAATATTTTAAGAGAAGTTGATATTAAAAAAAAAAAAAATCAACATTGTTTAGGGCCCTGTGTTAGAACATTGGAGGGAAATCAGAGGGTTTGACACTAGGTTAATTAGATTTAAATAGTTTCAGAGAAAGAGAGAGAATGTGCAACAGGAAAATACCATTCATCTTTGTAGCAGATTGCTTAAATTTACCAGACCTGTCATCGAGACCTTTTAGAGACTAGTTGCATGATTTTGTTTATGGTTCTGTAAAGACAAACAATATTGACTGCTGACATTATCATGGCTTGTAATTTTTCCTTCTTTAACTTCACTGTGGCTGACTACATGAAAAGTGATTTGTTTTGTTTCATCTTCTGGAACAAAAAAGGATACTCCTTTTAATAAGATAAGAAGATGCAACTGCAGGGCCCAGTTTAGGTCATGAGGCTCCTTCAATTGCAAACCCTACACAATCTCATTCCAAAAGGGAAAAAATAATGATTGATGGGTGGTAGATGGTTTCCTATGATTTACTGAAAGTGTGGAGGGCCAAAACAGGGAGAACACATCATAAAGAGATCCCCTTCCCATCCACCTGCAAGCAGACAGGGGTCACAGAAAACTACTTTGCACCATTGTACTGAGCTTGCCAGAGTGAGAGCTGGCACTTGCACAAAGGTGTCACTGCCACCATTTGCCCAGAGCTGGTTCCACCTGAACCTGAGTGAGGTTTCTCATTGGGATAACGTGAGAAATCCTGACACCAGAAAACCTAAAACATCAGGCCAGCTGTACCTTATTCTTAAAATTCATCAAGATTTAAAGGAAGTTTTGCATAAAAATATAGATGTTGTACATTTTAGCACTAAAAGTTAAGTTTATTGTTTACTGATTCTCAAGATGTTTAAGATATCCAAGTCCTGGACAGGTTCGCAGAAATAAAAATCCCAGGAAAAAGTTGTTGTTCTTTTCCATATAGGAAAAGAACTTTACTGCTAAGCAGGAGTGGCCCAGGGATGGGCCCAAACATCCTCCGTGCTATGAAAGGGCACTTACGTTTTTTGGTTATTCAGAGAGCAGAAGAGAAATGCATAAAATTACTTTGCTACAGCCTGTTATGCATAATGTGGAACACAGAGGACTATGTTCACTGGTACCATCAGTGGAATGCTGTATCATAAGCAGTGATATGCAAAACTCTTTTCAGAGGATTTATGAATAAAACAGTGGCAAGGCAGCAAGTGGCAGGGAGAATGCCTTGTTCAATGAAGCACTTATGTGTTTGATACCTTTATCAAATTGATTCTGCTTGAGATGAACTGGTTCAAATTTAAAACCATTTCAATATGCAGTCTATGTACATAAATAATTGGTTCAGCATTTAAACTAGTTGTTTGTGTTCGGCAGTTTTTTTAATGAATTCCTTATAGAAATCTAAATCGCTTTGAAATCAGTTCCAAATCTGAATTGTTTCAAAATGTGTCTTATACTGAACAACAACTGGTCTTGACTGTTGTTTGGCCCCTAATGTGATGTGATAACTACATGGGGAGCCAGAGTTCAGAACTAGCAGAGAGAATTTTGCACCTTAAGTTGTCAGAAGCTGCAGTTTTGTGAGGGGTAACAGATTCTTTAACCCAGTTCATACTGTCCCCAGGGCCAGGCCTCAAAATAAACACAGCAACTTCAAAGACAGTATTACAGGTTACACTCCAGGCCACAGACAATCCTGTTTGCATGTTGTGATCAGTTCACACTTTGCATTGCAAACCATCTTATAGTCCTACTTATGTGTGAGATTGTTATGGAAAAATAATAAAAAGTGGTATGTTAAAGCTATGCCAAATATAAGACACATTTATCATGCTGTCAATGGAATTTTTAACCATATGTCTCAATGGATTTCCTAAAATTAGTTTTGTTTTATACCTATAATTGCTATAGTTCTTAGGCCACATTTACTGTATTACATAAAAAGAAAGAGTGATGCTTAAGCTACAGAAAAAAAACCAAACATGATACATGAGCCTAAAACAAAAAAAAAAGCTCAACTTGTTGGTAAAGTAGTAAAAACTTTTTCTGTGGGACTGCTCGTGTAAAGGTGAAGGCAGAAAACGGGGGAGTATCCCTAATGCTCAGATTGCTCTAGTTTCTAAACTGATGATCACATTTAGTTGACATAAATTAGTCTTCAGAATAAATATGGTTACATCATCCAAAAATTACAAACTTACCTTTAAAACAACATTTGAATTACATACAGTTTTCAGACATTAACTACTACCTGGCTTGTCTGTATTGCTCAGCAGAGAACTCTGCTTCTTGTTCCACTTTTAGTCAATGTTTTACCAAGGACTGGACACCAGAAGGACATGTAACCCACCTCTCACCTTGATTTTTCTTTGATAAATCCCACACCAGAGGTGTTCGCTATAAGGTCCTTATAGTGAACACTCCTAAACTAGAAGATACAACTAAGTACAAAGACTTTTTTCCCCTACTGATCACATCAAGTTAGTTTTTATTTCGTTCCAAAGGCACAGATTTCAACATCCAATGGATGCCAGCAGACAGAGTTTCTCTGAAGTCTGAAAATTCCATCCCTATATCAAAACCAGTAAAGTTTTATGCACAGAAATCATCCTTAAAGAGGTATAATCACTGGTTGACCTTGGCGGGACGGTTTGCGTGAGAGAAGGTGGCAGGATTGGGCCCCAAGTTTTCATAAATAACACAGAACATCTCCAGATGAACATTCCACTGTTAGTTTTTATAGTGCCTTCCACAGCCAGCCCACATGGTCTCACACACATTCATAGATGCCAGAACAATAACAAATTAAAGTTTGGTTTATAAAAGGGCCTTGGCTCAGATGCTGCTTATACAAGTTTGCATGCTGTTTACCCTGAAAAAGGTGTGGAACCGACCACAATGAGGTGACAACCTCAATTCCACTCACACATGAGGTGAGAAAACCAATAACAAAACTGCAGGATTAGGAAAGGACACTTTGTTTCTCCTGGCTTATGAATAAACTGTGTTTTGTTAATAAAGAAATTAAGTAATTTTGTGAGACTAAGGAACATCTCTCTTGGCCCTTAGCATATACGCAGTTAAACATTTTACATATATTTATATAAGGAACATATAGAAATATATATGTCTGACTACCCACAGACCCACACTAAACATGCTGATCCACAGAAGGATGTAGTCCTAGATTATTATTGTCCTATCTCCCTATCCATTACGGGCAATGGAAGATTCTCCTTGACTTCGGGGAAACTGGATTTCCAAGCATTACACTCCCCCTGTGCTGAGTACAGGTTCAAGGACAACACTATTATACCAAAACATTGCCTGTGCTTTCAAAACAGGGTTTAAGTGATTGAAGGGCTACCTACTGCTAAACTTGAACTGTTTAGATTTACCTTCATGGCTTGATCCTCCAGAATACTCTCAAAATCCAATGCTGTCTGTTAAAGTAGTACACACAGAGAACCAGGGAAATGCCTTAGAAGATGAATCAGCTTCAGCCAAGTGCTATTCCTGCCCAGTTCAACAGGAATGTTCTCACAGACATCAAGTGGACCTGACATTTAGCCCCAAAATAGAACAATTAAGAAAGGAAAACAAATGTTTCACCATACCCACATAATTTCACAGAAGTTTTTTCGGCAAATTTTTGTTAAATATTATACACAGCCAAATGCCTGATTGCAGACATCTCATTAAAATTTGGTTGTCCCCATAATTAACTGAGGATACCCCAAGCTACGTGTTAATTACTAGCAGAGATGCAAAAACTAAAGTGTGTTTGCTTAAACATACACTGTCAGTTCAATGCCAGAAAACATTCTACAAGAGATTACACAGACCAAGCAGATACATGTGGCAGGGACATTTCTATTAGAAACACTCTAAACAAAGCCATTTAGTACAGAGCACATTTTGCTTAAAAGATATACACATGGCATTAGAGCAAAGCTGGGAACAACTGTAAGAACTTTAATTGACACTAAAGAAATAACTGCCAGTATTTATAATTCTGCAAAGAAAAGTGTCATAATGAGTTCACTGGAAAAAATCTGTTCTATCCTGCACATGTGCACATGATATTTTCAGGCCATTAAGAAGACCTTTTTTTTTTAACTAAAAATGAAGACCTTTATTTGTGAAGTGCTACAGAAAACAGAAGCTTTTTGTTACAATCCTAAGATACACAACTCTGCTCAAGAAAGAAAAAATGCTTTAGATACACTCCCCAAATTAATTGCTTTGCCCTGTCCTTCAGGACAAAGACAGTAAATCACTATCAGCAATTACTATACACAATGTCCTTGCAGTATCTCAGCTGCTTGGTTAATGTGTAACAGGTAAAGTAAAGCAAAATCTCCCTCTAATCCCTGCCCATTTACTCTAGGAAGGAAAGAAATAAGCACAGAATATCTCTGATGCAAGATCTAAGTAACTCAAAGGCAAAGCAAAAATAGGTCCTGGAAATGCTTCGTCTATATCCTGTTCTACCCCTTATGGCTAAATGGAATTATACGAGTGCATGGAGCAAAAGATTTCACCCACAGTTATTTTTGTATTCGAGTTTTTTTTCTAAGGTTAAACAGAAAAACACTGTTCTCATTTTATTTATTAATCCATAAGAACATTCTAATACTTATATAGGAGCAATTGGTTTTCAGCACTAGCCTTCAATCTGTAGTTAATTCTATAATTCATCTACATCAACTTCTATTCTTTGATGTTATGACAGCACTACAGACCACCATCTGGTCTTTGAGATTTAGATTCAAGATTCGTATTGGAAATGGTATTTTCTTTTACATACCAAATTTGGAAAGGTTGAATTCTTGGATCTCTTCTGTAACCTATCCCTGCTTCAAGTATCATGCAAGCAACAATAAAAAAAGTTGAAGTATTATTCTATGAGTTTGTGCAGAATAGGCCACACTGTTAAAAAGTATTCTAAACCTACTATTTCTGTAAATATAATTCTTCCCATAACCACTTTTGGAGGAAATAAAAGGTCATTTTTTTATTATCACTATATATGCAAAAGCAGTAAAAGCTCTGGCAGGCCTAGAACCAACAGGATCCAAATCTCCATAAGACTTTTGTGAAAATTGGCAGAGTTCAGCTTGAGAGTGAGCCCATGAAGCAGAAATGTTCAGACTCAGACTTCTCCCCTCTAGTAAACTGGTCACTGGAACAACTTTATCCTCAGCCCAAACCTGTACATATTTCAAAGCTCACTACTGTAACTGTCCCCAAAAAGCTGGAATCAAGCTGGAATGGGATCTGAAGCTGAGCGTTACTGCTTTCTCTTATACACCTCTTCATCTCATTGGCCAAGCTGGTGAGTAGCTTCAAATTTGTGCTAATGAAATACAGCACTGTCAAATCTGGAGCTGCATAAGCTCCCACGAATGTCTTCACTTGCAAACTCTGCCCATTTCAGGCCTGACCCATCCTTTGAGCACATTTTACCAAATGGTCCAAGGTACAGGTTCTATTAGGTACAATACAATAGACTACAGACAGTACATCAAATGAGCTGATGGAAAATGCAAACTCTGAATTATCTTGCCCTAGATAATTAACATTAGCATAGAGTAAATTTAAGTCCTCCATTTGTACAATAGAAGGAATAACTACAAGAAATTTTACTACTGCATTTGAAGAATTCCAGTATCTTCCTTCATTTTTCAACCAGGATTTGTGTGAAATAAGTTAATTAATTATATTTTTGGGTGCCATAAACAAAACCACAGTAATACTTCTGAATGTTATGTTCCTAGTACCTTCTAGTAATGTAAATAGTTTTGAATTATCAAGCTTCACGTCCTAAAGCAAATTTACAGCCTCATTAAGAATATGAGCCAGTTACGTGTGCAAGGTTAGTTACAATAGTGCTCCTTTCTCCAAATTCATTAGTTACATATATTTTCTGAACACACAAATATTATGTCCTTCCATTAGGAAAGAAAAGACAGATAACTGTAAATTACTGAAAATCATTTGTACCATTCTTTTGTTTCAAAGTCCTCTTTAGTTGTCTTGTGTGTAGTAACCTCCCATACAATTGAACATCCTGCTGAACTTCAACAATTGCATTTAGTAGATGTTGCTTCCTATACCTACATTCTTTCTCCTAGTAATAACATCACTAGTTTTATTGTTTCATTCCACACAGATCATGGATCATGCATTCATTCTAATTATTTATAGATCTTTCTTTCTAATATAATGTGTCTGTCAGATACTTAAACATTTAAAATCCCTTTGCAACATGTATTTTCCACAGCTCTTCTCAGTCTCGATATAGTTGGAAGCACATTAAACCACATCCTTATGTCTTTTTATATTCTAAAGGAACTCCAACAGCTTAGTTTAACACAAAAAACTTTATAAAATATACACAAACCCCACTTCAGGCCCAAGTTCAGTGGTTTTGCAATGAACATACATTTTGCAATCTTTTGAACAGTAGTGGCTACTCAGTGCTAGCCACTTACTGTGTTATTTTCCATAGCTGCTCACAGAACATACTAACAGTTTGCCAGGAATTCAGGAAAAGATATTAACTTCATTGAGAAGTTACTATCAAAAAAATCAAAAATATTTGTCAAGTAGGGGAGAAAAAGGGCATTTTTAAGGGATATTTTCATTCCAGCTGAAGAGTAACATCCAACAATTTACCAGGGCCGTCTTCAGGGTTTCACCATCGCTCTCAGGGGAAAGGCAAATATATCTGAGGTATGTAGTGAGGCACAGAACACTTACAACTGTTTTACATACAGGTAGAGTACAGAGCAAGAGAAAGCACCAACTTTTCAATCACAACTTAATCTATGAAGTCTATTCTAAACATAGAAGCTTTAATAGTATGAAATGCTTCTGCATTCTGCTTTAGAGAAGGGTTAGCTGTTTTGGGTTGCATTTTAATTTGGTTGCAGGTGTGTCACTATTTGCTTACTGAAGGATTTAAAGGCCTCACTTAGGAACAGAAATTAATGTGATAAACATTATGAAAAATGTTTAGACTTAAACTACTTCCACAATTAGCTTTCAGTGGATTACTTCAGAATCAGCCAGTAGAGTGTATCTGTCCGGGGCAGTGAGCCCTGCTGTGGGCCTAATGTTTGTATATTTAGTCTGCCTTTCAGAAGTCCACCATGGGTTACACTGCTTGCAGTACATTTGCCAGGCTAATCTGGTTTAATTATGTCTATAGTGGACTGAATAAGGCAAGTGGCACTCACATGTGTACACAAAAGCAAACACGTTTAATACCACAGTTTTGTAGGGGTCCAGCTCATTCAATTCTAAGGACAGGAACTGCACTTGAGCAATATTCCTCACATGATTCATTACACTTTTGCCTTAAAGGCTTCCTGCCATAGGAAATACTTCAGTTTTTACAATTTGTTTATTTCTTTAACATTCTCTAAGCATTTTGAATGAAGTAAAGCATTCAAATACTCTTATATGGCAACACTACTCCTATATTCTATTTATTTCTCTTTATGTTTTCTCTTTTTTTTCCCATCGAAATGTTCAAAGAACGTCCCTAAGGAAGCAATAGCATAATAATTATTGTTTGGTTTATTCTTACAAGAACAGTAATTTAGATTATTTTATTACGTTCCAGACAATGATTGCCTAACCAGATAATGTAAGCAAAGTAAAGTAAACCGGCAACTGAGTTTAATTACAAAAATCATTGCTTGGAACTTTGTAGCAACGCATTTGTGGTTGAGAAATACCAATTAATTCAGTTCACAGTGCAGGGATGATTATTGCCATATCACAGTGATAAACAAGTGATGCAGAAAAAACCTTTCACCAAGAAGTAAATAATGTAATTGAAAAAAAATGTAAATGGGTGCTGTAATGTCACTGTAGAGGACTACTAATGTTGGTCTTATTAGCCACAAGATTGTGTCCCAGATAAAACTATTACAGTGGCCAAATGTGTGTTTTAACTTACACTAGATACACTCCTTCCTGAGGAATAACGTAACACTTGGCAAAGACAGACATACATACTCTTATCCTCTTCTTAATGTCATGAGTGATAAAACTGAATCATTATTTCAGCCCAACACACCTCAAGATGATCCTCTGGAACCACAGGCAAAAGCCTTAAAGGCAGCCTCCATCACTCTTAGGAGGCACTTTAGAACTCAGACCCCTGCGTTCATAGAATTAGACACAGATAAAGCAGCTTCATACCATTGAGAAAAATGCATTCCAGTAGCTATAAAGTGTTCAGCATCATGAAGTAACTTTGGCAGACTACAGGTAGATTTAGAAAGAGGTTGTGGGGGAGTTGTTTACTTGAAAATTTCCATTACACTTATTAGCATTCCTGAAATATACTGAAAGACCCAATATGAAACCAAGAGGAAGGCAGGAAGATGGGACTGATAAAGACAGGCTGAGAAGAAATAACCTCTAAAATTTTTGTTCTATATACAACTGCATGGATGGCCATGCATCTCAATTCATTTCACTGACAGTTCAATTACACAAACAAGTCTATTGGGCCTGAGAAGATGCATCCCAGGGTCCTGAAAGAATTGGCTGGTGTAGCTGTGAAGAATTTCTCCATCATATTTGAAAAGTCACAGCAGTCAGGCAAAGTTCCCAGTAACTGGAAAAGTGGGAATATCTTACCCATTTTTAAAGAGGATAATAAGGAGGACCATGGGAGCTACCAGCCAGTCAGCCTCATCTCAGTGTCCAGTAACATCATGGAACAATCCTCCTGCAAGCTGAGTCGATGCTCATGTCAGAGTCTGCAGGGACAGGAAAAAGGGCAACAGTTTGAAAGCAAATGGGGGCAGATTTAGACTGGCTCTAAGGAAGAAATTCTTTACTGTGAGGCACCAGAACAGATTGCCCAGGGAAGCTGTGGATGCCCCATCCCTGGAAGTGTTCAAAGTCAGGCTGAGCAACCTAATCTAGCAAAAGAGGTCCCCGCCCATGGCAGGTAGTTGGGCTACATGAGCTTTGAAGACTAATTCCAATTCAAAGCGTTCATGATTCATGAACCCATTTTGTCCTTGTTAGGAGTTCAAATACATTAAGCATCCAATCCAACTGGGCTTTGTGCACAAACAATTCCTTATAAATACATACAAATAGCACACTTAGTGTTTTCATCTTACATTTGTCACAAAAAAGTGACTCTACAGTGACACCAAGTTCCTACAACTCTGCCTGCTGTCTACATTACCCTGGAGTTTAGCAGGATTTATTTACTCTGAAATTTCATCTTTCTGTTCCCTCAGGTAGTTTCCTTAACCACCACCAGTATATTAACTGATAGTGGAAAAAATTGAGCACAGATTTCTTACACCCTTTATAATTTTTCCTTTCATGTCAGTTTTGTAATTTATTTCATGTGTTCCATTGCACACCATGCCATCTGAATGAGCTTCAGGGCTGACAGCCCACAGGAGTCATAAGAGTAGTCTCTGTCAAAAATACAGCTAGTAGTTTTCCTTTTCTTTGGATTGAGCTCCCTAATTCTAAAAGCCTTGGACTCATTCTCTGAATGCGCAGTTCTGTTGTATTTTTAAATAAGCTTACATAACCCCTTTTTTCTCTGAAAAAATGATGTGTTATCAGCCAAGTTCTCTTCTAACTGGTCTAGTGAATCAAGCAGCAGCTTTCATCTAAACCCTACCCACATTTTTCTTCTGAAGACATGCACAAATAGCCTGAGTTCTTTCAGTACACTTGTACACAGCCAAACACTACCACACTGTTCTATAGGCAGCATCCTTCAATTAAAGTTCAAATGCAAATGCCTTTGCAGGCTGATTAGAAGACCTGTAAGACTGATTTCTTCCTTCAGTATAAAGCATTCAAATTTTAGACAACAGATAAGATAATCTAGGCAAAAAGCTTCAGCCAGTATGATAAACAATTTACCCCAAAACTTGATTGGGTCCTTATCCTGGAAGATGCATTTGTACACTATTAAGTTACATGAATGTTATAGACCAGCAAAGAAAATCAACTTTTCTGCATTGCTAGTACTATTTGTTGATAACATCAGTGCTATCCTTGCCCTTTCCCACACAACTCCAAGTGTCCTGTTGCTGGGTAGGAGTATCCTGTCAAATTGTCTTGGTTCTACTGCTGAGGTTCTTGGACCTGTTTGTACGTCTGCATAAGGAGTAAGGAGGCAAATAATCTCCACATTTTGTTAATATGAAATCATTTACTTCCATTAAAGGTTGAAAATAATTACCTTCTCATTTTCTCATTTTCTAGGTGCCTAGTTTGAATCCCCCATGGGTGGGATTCATTTTAACTAATTCTTGACATTGTTTAGATGCAGATCTTGAACTATTTTCAACAACTTCCTTCAGAATCAGAAAGAAAGAAACATTTTCACAAGGTGTTTCAGTTGCCCCATCTCAGGCTTTTTTTAGGAGGAGATAAATTATCTTCTGGAGGGACACAGTCAGGGACACTTTTCTGCAAAAAAAATCAACTGCACAGTGAACAATTCTGGGATAAAAACAAGTATTCTATGAGCATTGTTCATTTGAAAGAAAAAACAATATGCAAATACAAGACTGTTACAATAAAAATGTTCTGACACGAAATATGTCATATAGCTTTTTGAAATGTTAACAATTGCTTCCCCTACCCCCGCAAAAAAGAAGATATAATCTCTGAGCACATCAACAGTATTGTGCAAGCAACTTCTTTAGAGAATAATCTCTTCATAAGGACTATCCAGAACACAGGAACAGGGTGATTCTGAGGGGAAATTCTTAAGCATTCACTTCTACAGAAGATTACTCAGCCACTTCAAAATGACGTCTACCGAAATCATTGTGTTACACAGCAAAAATGGGAACTCTTGGCCTATGAAGTAAATGTCAGAGATATGGTTGGGGTTGGGGTTCTGGGGGGTTTTGAAAAATAATTCTTACATTGGGCAAGACTTATTCCCAGATTTTCCCAAGACAAATGAATAATACCTTCTTACAACATCACCACATCCTGTATATTATTGTAAAATCTAACTTCTGAGTTGTCATTGATTTATTTAATGAAATAAGTATAGAAAGTTAATTTTTTGTTTATTCCACAAATAATTTAGCCTTTTGAAATAGTCTAAATCTAGAGATTATGTGTACAAAGACTACAGATTTCATAGTAAATGGTAAAGTTACTGACACCTTTCCAGTATTGGAATGAAACTATGCTAAACCAAAATATATTAAATTGCTTTCTTCCTTTTCATTACAAATTCAATGGAAAACTTTAATACAAATCAAAATTACAAAATAATGCATGGGATTAATTATCTTCCAATACATGATTTTATTCAGTGTGCAAACGACAGAGATTACATAGGTATTTTTAAAGTAATTTACCCTGTTGTAAAAATCTTTTGGCTAAAGGAGTTATTTTGACACCCAGAAGCAGATTGAGGTATAGGAAGATTACAGGATTATGAACAACAAAACATCAAGAAGCTCTACTTCCTCTCCACATTGCTGTAAGTAACAATGTTTTTTCTTAATTTTCAATTTATTTGCACTACTTCCATCTTTTAATGTAAATATTTTACTTTCTGGAAGTAGTGATCAACATGACAGTTCATCTTTATTTTATGTTAGCAGGGACCTCAGATCTTATCCAGGTGCACAACAATACATCATACAGCTATATATGTACACCACTCCAATTTAAATGTACTTTTACTGACCCGCTGAGCTAAGTTGCTTGTAAATCATCATTACTACAGGTGTTTCTTGCCCCAAGACATGTAAGAATCAAACATTTCATATGAAACAGCTTTTCTGACAAAAATCACATTCAAGATTGAAACCAAATGTTAACTAATAAAATCAGTAAGTAAATAAAACTGTTTTCATGAAATCTTAGGACTTGAAAGTCAAGACTTCATCTAGACCACTTTCTGCTCCAAGACAGTATCAAGTCTATATAAGAAATTGCTGGAAATGTCAAGAATTATGGATATTCCAACACCTTAGGAAACTTATTATTCCATTTCCCTTTATCTTAATTTAACAAGTATCAAGTTTAATTTAGTTGCATTTATACATCTTATTCACAAGAGACAAAAATGTATTTTGGTTTTGCAACAGCCTTTTATATATCAAAGGACTGATATAAAGGTTTCAGTGAAGAAAGCCCAATTCCACTTGTCTTTCTTTTTAAGTTATGTTCCCTAAACAGTTCATAATTCTGATTCTTCACTTTGGTGAATAATTCTCTTCAGCTGGTCCACATCTTCCCTTAAACGTGACAACCAAGCCTGATCATCCCAAGGCCTGTGACTGACTTCCCAAGTCACACAGGCCATCACCCTCATTCCACAGCCTGTAAGGTCGCCCCCTTTCCTGTAACTTTGCAGCACTGTCAGCTCACATTGAATCTCAGTGTAACACCAAGATCTTTTTCTACAGAGCTGTTACTTACCCAGTTGTTGCCATCATGGGATTTAGGCAGCAGATCTCTCCTCAATTCTATTTGTGGGATCTTGCTGTCATCCCTGTTACTTGTATTCTACTCCCCCCCCCCCACCGTCTCAGAGCACCTCCCAACTCGCAAAGATAATTTTCAATTTAAATCTTGTCCTAAAATAAAACCTCTGTGCCCTCCAGCTTCATCCCAAATGCAAATTCAATGACTAAGTTTTTATTCCATCATCCAGATCGTTAATGAAAATATTAAGTAGCACCTGACCCAGGACTGATTCCTGCCAATCTCTACTCAATACTGAACTTCCCATTTTGAGAGAAAAGCAGTGATACCTCACTCCAAATACTTCTACAACACAGACTAGCACCCACCTTACAGCAGATGCATAAAGACTAAGTTTTACCAGCCTGCTTACAGGAGCCTCAAAGATGAGATACGTGCCAAACTCCTCTCCTCTAATCACAGGGCCTGTAATGCCCTGGCAGACTGTTAATCATCGTGATTTTCAGGTTTTTTTTACAAATACTTTTGTCATTTGTGGTAACATTTCTTTTTATGGGAGCTGAACCTAAGTTGACTTATCTAAATATTGTACCTTTCTCTCCCTTCTCAAAGACAGGCACTGATTTTTCCTTCTTCCATTCTTTCACATCTGAACTAGCCTTCAAATAAAAGTTCCAATAGATACTGTGGAAGTCCTGAATACTTCATTAACAGGCAGTAATATCAAATATCAATATAGATACATTAGGTGTGTTATTTTGCTATCAAATGAACTGCTTACATGTCTCTTGCATATGGCAACCTAGAGTAAGAAAACTGAGTCTCAATGAGACAGATTAAGTGTCAGAAAAGGGTGTTCAGAATGTAATACAGGTAATGACCAATCCTTGCTATTGCAGTCAACTGCAAGTATTTCTTAATCAGTTAATGTGTCATTATTTTTTTAAAAAAGAAGCCACTGGCAAAGTTTTCAAGTCATTGGTTTTCTTCTTCACCTGATCTGACAGAGCTGTTTTGATCACTTGCAAAAGTTTTCTGTTGTAAAAATAAAGAGCTCACTGACATTTGAGGTTTAGCTTTACTCATCCATCCTCTTCCTGCAGCCCGAGACGTTGACGTGACATTAATCCTGACCAGCTGCTTTATACAACAAAAGGAATTTGTTATGGAAAGCTATTTGAAAAGTGCAAGTAGCCAATTAATAACCAAATGTATAATTTGAGAAAAACTTTACCAAACGCTTGAATTCTTTCCTTATACAGTCACATTAATTTGTATGAAAATATAATATTCAGAAAGGGCCAAATTATTTAACTGACTTTATTTCTCAAATGTGAAAATACAGGAATAACTTCAGAAAATAAATAGTTGAAACTTCCTGTCAGATTCAACATTTCAGAACAACTGACTGGCCCTGTCGTCCCCTTAAGTAAATTATCAATCCACTGTTGGTGTTATGCATGGTCCTCCATAACCCTGAGGACAAATGTGAGTTACTGATGTACATATTCCTTCCAGATGTTGTGTTTCCCATAGCACTCCTGATAAGAAAAAGCATAAGCAGATCTTATTGAGTTTGATATTATCAGTGTAGGTCTTTAGATAGGAGCAAAGAGAAAGAGTCCTTAACTCTCCTTTGTGGCTGATTGTGTTTAACACAAGCAGATGAGATGGTTTTCACCCTCTATATCTCATACATATTATCCTGCCAAAAATTTCTCTGGTAATATCTGTACTTGTCTACTCATCACATCCTCAAATAGGATAGATAAGGGCAATAAAGTTATATTTTCATCAAAAAATATTGAGAAAAATTGGCCACAACTGAATTAAGTGTCAAAGCAAGAAGATCCTACACAAGCAGCAGTTTCCTCTCTTGCCCAGACCTTCAGAGCTGTGTGAAGCTACAATCACCTCCTACAAATACAGCTTACAAAATGCTCAGTGCATTCACTGACCCCATTTAACTGCTCATTCATGGGGGTCTCTCTCTAGTCCATGGGATATTGAGGAGTCGTGTCCACAACAATTATCTAAAAGTCTCCAAAATGAGCCCTAGCCCAGGCTATCCGTGTAAATGTGAAACAGTCTGAATCAAAGACTCATTGATAAGAATATGAACAATGAATAAGGCAGGTAGGTAGTCAAAACAAGCCTGAACCAATACCACACTCAAATGTTGTATCTAAGAGGGAAAACTAAAAGCCCCAAACAGGAAAAATTTCTTTTTTGTACTACATTTGTACTACATTTCCTATGGTGAGTTAAAGTAGAAAAAAAAAAAGTGAAGCACATTGGTTGTTCCTGTGCTCACTAAAAGCTTTCCAATACATTGTAATTCTAGAAATTGTAATTGAATGTTTAATTGCTGCAGTCGTTGGAAAAAACCCTCTACAGACACAGAAAGGCTACATCCCAAGGTTCAGAACACTAACATATTTTCACAGTTATTCATGCTTACACACAATCAGTGATTCTCTCTTTTCTGGAACCATGCCAGTAGCATTAGGAGTGGTTACCTCTTCTCAATTTACCTCTGTACAACTTTTGGAACGTGCATTCTGACTGCAGTTCAGAATTGTTCCCCAGTTCGTCTCTCTGGTTTCAGGAGTTACACATGGACAGAAAAAACCCCCACAAACTATGCTTCAAGGGATTCAATGAAGACTTACTTCTTTTTTTATTCTCTCACCCTGCTAGATCAACCCACCTTAACAGCTAAAGTTACCTAAGTCATATCCTAATTGGTTTTGGTGTCTCACAAGAGGATGTTCCAATCACCATTTGATTAATCAGACACTGAATACACAGATTTTTCAGCAGAAAAAGAGGTGAGCAATGATGAATTCAGTGGCAAGGACTAAGGGGCATTAAATGAAAGTAGTAGACAGCAGGTACAACAGAGAAATTAATCTTAAATTGTGGAACTTCCTGTTTGGAGACAAAACCTTTGACACTTACTAAACAAAGCATTGCTTGTGGTTCAGAGAGTCCTTCAGATGCAGACTGCTGGAAGAAGAAAAGTAACATGAGGAAGTATCGTTACACATTTGCCCCAGCTTTCTACTCTTTAGTCCTTTGCTTTTAGAGAGTTGAAAGGAGGCTTCTGACAATATGAGAAGTCATTGGACTGACTAGTATAAGATCTACTGAAAAGGTCTACTGAAAGCTTCTAAAGATGTGAAAGCTTTTGAACAGCAAAGTATTTATGAGGGACAGATAATAACCCACTTACTTAGAGTCTAGGGAATCTTGTGTACAAATTTAAAAACTAGGTTTTTTCTTAATATTTATTTAAAACATTTTTTTTCCTTTGGATGGATATCATCACAAAGGGAAGAAACTTAAAAATGGGGAGGTTAGGTTTTCATTCTCATAAGACACATTTTAAATGTTCAGGAGAGAAAGTTTAGGACTCCCATTAAACATCTCCAAATATAGTCTCCCATAAAACTCTCCCAGTCCAACAGACTGATAATTTTTAAAACATGATGTTTAGTTTGCAAAGACTCCACTCTTGGGTTCTTTCAACATTCCTTAAATCACCAGGTTAACATTTCCTGAAGAAAAGTACTCACAGAGCAAGCATTAGAAAAAAAAAAAAGAACATAAGAAATCTAGATTGCATCTAAAAAAGACTGAGATTTCAAGACGGTTCTTTACCTTAATATAATTACTTAGTGGATGTCTTTTGTAGATGTAGTTTAGTTAGAGACAGTCATTTCGTCATGGCTTATCTACACACTCCTTACAACCACACAGACAATCCCTGGGATTTACCAGTAAAGCACAACATATGGTTCTCTTTTCCTTCTAAGTATAAGGCAGAATTGTATAACATATGAAAACAGTATGTCTTAACAAACTGGGAAAATGAAGGGGATCATTAAGTGTAGTAACTGCAGTCAGATACATTTATGTTTTCAAAACAGAAAAAGAAAGTTATTTTCTTTAAGTTCCAAAACAATTGTACGCAAATATTTAGATTACCTCAGTCTTCTGACTTCCAGTACTTGTAGGTATCTAAAGAGTACAAGCCACTGTTTTGTTAATTTATAAACTTGAAAAATCACAAACAAAAGTGAGTAGAGAAGTCACAGATGACAAAGCAGAAGTGCAGCAGTGTGAAAGCAAAATTTTTGTAGAAGAAAACATAAGGACTCGCACATTGTCAAACAGGAATGTCTGCCAGGAACCTGCAAGAGCCTCTGAAGGTGTCAGAACTGGGCTGTCAGTCCTGGCCAAGGCTGCTCCCATTCCTTCCTGGCCACTGATGCCAACTCCTATTGTGCACCTGCAAGCCAAGAGAGAGGGAACTCACTTCTACTGAACAGCTGAAAACCAGATGTCAGCATATTAAGCTACCACATAGACAGTGTCAGACAACAGCTATAATTACTGTCAATGGAAAACATTATCCTTAGATTACAGGACATTTGAAAAAAGTGCCGGAAGTGTTCAAAGGAGGAATGGTCTCACATCAGCACTTGCTTTCGTGACTCAGCTTATACAGTCCCTCTCATCCCAGGGGGGATGCTTAAGAAGCAACCTGTGCAAAATAATCTTATTGATAGGTTACTTTTTATTTAAACCAGTTCCTCTTCTTTTTCCTTGCACATCCTGTTTAAATCCCCTTTTCATTGTTTTTTCTGGAAGACCCTTTCCCAGTTCTTCCCACCAAAATAGATTAAAAAAAAATGCAACCCAACTTTATACTAATTATAACCCTTTCCAGATCTAGATGGCCACAGCAAAATTTAAAATAAAACTGTTACAGAGAAATCCATTTCTTGAACATTTTCTAGAGGCTTATTTCGCTATTTCTCTCACTTCAAGAATATGCCCCTGGAATTTGAGGTTCCGACAAGTTTATAGGCAAGGTTACCAGGAGCAAGATGAAACAATGTAAGCAAACAACTTCAGCCATTATTCATCATGAAGTCATCTTATATAATTTTAAGAATGCCCATCAATTAATTAGAAAGTTACATTTTACTCTATAGCCTCATATGGATGTTGTTCTACAAAAAGGAATCTTGCAGGTATCTGAGAGTAAAATAAAACAGAGCACTTACAAATATAACCTTAAGTGTAAAGCATTTGTATGCTTAACAGTGTCTGATATTCTGATCCCACCACACTGTGTTCTTAATAGGAACATCAGTCAGCTGGGATAGTTTACAGGCTATCAAAACATAATGACTAATACAATAGTTCTCTGCTTTCTTGAAGCATTAATTTGAGGTGTTTGCATGCAATTAAATGAGCCCCAGTACACATATCCTGTGCTGCATTCTGAGGCTCATGTTGCATCTAGGAGGTCCAGGATTTGATAGTTCAGCTCACAGTGGGTAAAATAACGATATTTTTTTTTTTTGCAACAGGCTTGGATTATTTTGTATTTCAAAGACCTGACCATGAGCAAAATAAAGCCATGAAAGAAATTTCAGTCAACAGCAAGAGATGCACAATTTGTTATCCAAAAAAACCTCCTTAAAGAAAGAGAAAGGGTAAGTTTTTCAGATGGCAGTTGAGAGGATTCAATGCAGTATTTAGTAAATGTCCTGAATGAAAAGGATGTCCAAGATAGCAGGCAAAGAATAAGAACTTTGCTCATACTCTCCATTGCTCCATGGGCTGTATCCTACACTTAAACATTGGGTCATGAAAAAAATGGACAAAGGTAACAGCTGTCACCTCCCCATGTGAGACATACAGCCAACTTGGTCAAGTCCTTCAGTCAGAGTCCATTATTTATGTTTAATGTAGACTTTAGTAACCAACAATAACCATGCATTTTAGAAAAATAACCACCATTTGGAGGGTACTGTGGAAGTTATAATTTACCATATATTTTAAATTAACCAAAGTTACAGGACAAAAAAGAAATCTAGAGCTAATAAACACAAAGAAAACACACATTTTCCTGAGACATGGAGGATGGAAGAAGATTCACAAGGGACTTTGAATGGTTGTCTTGTTCCTTTGTTCTTTCCTAAGCATCTGCTCTTGGTCACTGCTAAAGATAGGACCACGGATGAGACCCTGGCTTGACTCAGTTTAAGTTCAAAGTTTATTTCTTTATCACAGATCCTTTCAAATATCACATATAAAGGCCGATCTGAGTTGGGTTTATTTTTTCCATAACAAGAAAAGTAATTCTTCAAATGAAAAAGGTTTATGTAATGGGTCTGCTATAAATACAAATTCATTAATAAACCATAATTTGTATTGATATTTTAAATTTTAAATTCGTCCTTACTTTTGATCGTATTGATGTCATTAGCTCTATCCCTACTGCCAGTGTAACGGCCTTCCTGTTTCCTCATCAGCTGGGAGATTCAGGCATTTTTTAAAGGAGTGACTCAACAGCCAGTCACAGTTTTACATACACACTCAAGTTCCAAGCATTTTCTCCAAATCAGCCTCAATAGCAAGAGCCTTAAAACTTCTGGTAAGTCAGTTGGTTTCATAACTATTATAAAACAACGTGATGTTGGTCATTCCTTGAATTTAATGCATAAGGTATCTTCTTCTATAAGAAAGTCAAAGAAATTTCAAGCACCTGAATCATTTAGCAGAATATATCATTCCTATTCAGCATCATAAATCATCCTCTTGTGTGTATATAGACATACAGAGCACATATAATCTCAACACACACAAAAGATTACAAAACACATCTTATTGCAAAACTGACTTCACTTTACCTACTAATTACTAAAAAGAAACCAACTCCCTAAACTTGGCTACTTGAGAAAAACATTCAGTTTTCCAGCTGACACTATGAGGATTAAAGAGTAAACAAAGACTGACTAAATTGAACTATCAACTCAATAGGCATTTAGTGAAGAAATGCGTGTTTCTCTGATTCAGTTCTTGGAAGAACATCCCATTGTTAACTTCTGCAGTTATCATTACATAACCTTCAGCAATTCTCTTCAGGATTTATATCCAATACCAAGGCTATTCACAGAGGGAATGTGGCTACACACCTTCTGTAGCACCTGCATGTGTATGTATACATATATGTATATATACATATATATATATAAAATAGGATTTAATTTATTGTAAAAATTATTACATAAAATATAAAGAGCAAATTTTTCTGATAGTCCTATTTTTTCCTTCCAGAAGTTTTGGAATGCTGTAAATCACAGGCTATGGCAGTGAAACATGAAGAAAAATGCACAGATAAGAGGAAAGCACTGCAGAGTCAAAAAGAGTCAGAACAGGTGGAGACTAGAACTGCTAACTTGTATCTTTTAATGCAGTTACATTCTCATGAATGAAGTCTGAAGATCCATTAAATGAGTAAAAAAAAAAAAATCCCTTGAATTTTCCTTCAAGAGTTGAAACCCCAAGTACACAAAAAGAACACAACTTTGTTCTTATGACAGGGACCTGGTTCTCTAATCAAATTGCTTTGGCACTCGCATAAAATGCTGATATCTAGAAAATCCACAATGACATTAATTTGACACAAAATCTGTCCTTGAGCAAAATGAGGAAAAATAGTTGCACTGCATCTGCCTACTTCAGTTGCAGTTCATTGGCACTGGTCCTGTGTGGCTACTCCCACACAAGCCCTTAATAGCAGCCATGGCATATTTTAATTAGGAATGGATCAGATTGTGTGAAACATTTTTGACTACAAGACTCTCTCCAGTAATTTTTTTTTTTAAAAAAGCTGTACAGAATACTATTTTTGTTTCTTTTTCAAAATCATCTAAAAATCATATTTTTTTTTTCTAAATTAAAGCAGTTCTGGGGAAAAAAAACCCCAAACCACAAAACCCCGTCTTTCCTGGAACAGAACACATACAATTGCAGTGGGAATGAAAGTTCAAGATGTGATAAACCCACTTATGAGGCCATAACCGTTAACTGCTAAGGGGTTAATTAACTACCAATGACAGACCCGCCACAAAATGAGTCCTGGTTTGACTTTTGCCTTTTTTCCACAGAGGGGATGAGATCAAAGCTTTTAATTTTGTCCAAATAGATATTTTTTCTTTCTTGAAAGGAAGCAAAATTTTTAAGTATCTTATTCTTAAGAACATTTTGGCATAACACATTAGCTGACCTACTCTAAAGGCGATTAGCTGGTAGATCACAGTAGTAGGGCACATGTGAGTTGCTCATATCTCATCAAAGGAGATTAAATTAAACTGATATATTTTCCCCCATTTTTGCATTTTAGCAACTCTAGTAGTGGAATAATTATGTTATTACTGGTATATTATTTAATTTTAGTTATTTTTATTTTAGAAATTACTGAGCTTACTTTCTTAAAATATAGACACAAAGGACTAGCCTCCACATATCCAGCTTCTAAAATGGCCACGACACAAGGCAGACTCTACCTTCATAGATGGAGTCTTGATGCTGTGTTGCAAAAATTTATACGTTTCAAAAGGCTGTTTAGTTATCAATTCTAAGAATAAGCTTGTACAAAGGCGGGCAGTTCTGGCAAAAAGTAACAGCAGTAATGGCGGTGGCAACAATGGTCAAGAAACCCCAAAATGAACAGTGGTGAGTAGGTGTTTTCCCGCTGTATCCACGTTTTCGCAGTTAAGCTGTTCCTTGGGCAGCGGTGGTCGTGGTGTTTGCGGGGATGGCACACGCGGGTTTTGGCAGCCCCGGTTGCGGTGTTTGCGGTGTTTCCACACGCGGGTTTCGGCAGCCCCGGTTGCGGTGTTTGCGGTGTTTCCACACGCGGGTTTTGGCAGCCCCGGTTGCGGTGTTTGCGCGGTGTTGCCACATGCGGGTTTCGGCAGCCCCGGTTGCGGTGTTTGCGGGTTTCGGCAGCCCCGGGCCGATGGAGGGGCCGGGACCACTGCTCTCGCGCTCCCCCCGCTGGCCCAGGCGGGCACTGCAGAGCGCGGCTCTGCCCCACCGCGCTGCGGGCGGACACGCGAATACCGAGCTTGGACGGGCCTGCCGGTGTGTAAAACCACCTTCATTGCAACTCGAACAGCGGGAATCACTACGGCATTCATGGCCAGGTTTCGCGAACGAAGATTTGGGAAGAGCTCTACCCACGTTTGTTACAAGCACGCTGGTGGCTAAAAAGGCCAGTACGAGATAGACAAGTCCGGTTGCAGAAGGACTCCTTTGGTGGTATATTCTGCAAGATTCTTTCTATGTTGTCTTTTCTCCTCTGGAGTGATCCTGCGTGCTTTCTCAGAAGCAGTAGCAGTGTTATAGATGGTGTGTCTCCAGATCTCGCGACTGGAGGCCAGAGTAGACCAGTTATGGTGATCAATATGGCCAAGGCTGAGATGTTGTTTCAGGGAGTCCTTGTATCTCCTCTTCGGGGCTCCTCTCTTCCAGCAGCCGGTGGCAAGTTCACCATAAAGCAAGATCTCAGGGAGGCGGTGGTTCTTCATCCTGGAGACATGCCCTGCCCATCACAGCTGTGTTCTCAGCATCATGGCCTCAATACTTGTCACTGCTGCTGTTCTAGAACAGATGTGTTGGTCACATAATCTGACCAGTGGATGTTTAGGATTGTGCGGAGACAGCGTTGATGGAAGCACTCTAAGAGTCGCAGGTGGTGGCGGGTGATGACCCATGATTCAGATCCATACAAAAGAGGAGCCAGCACAATGGCACCACGGCGTTACAGAGACACTGTTTAAAGCTTCACAATGAATGAGGTGGGGAAGGGAACTGGTAAGACCAAAGTATGAATTGCTTTGCCCGCCCATTCACCAGAAAGTCTCTCAGTGATTCTAAGCATTCTCCATCATCCCCAGTGATTATAAACACTTATTTTTGTTTTGGTAATAAAAAAATTTTCCTATATTATTCCTCAGAAATAACTAGAACAAATTCTGTGTTTCTTTGATGTGCAGTAAATTTAAGAGCTAAATTATCTTTTACTTATTCCTTTTATTTTTTTGATTTGAAAGCTGTTCATGCCAAAGAGGAGTGAAATGCAAGTCGGGCTCATCTGTATATTTACAAATTACTTCAGAGAAATAGTGGAATTCATATGGATTAAAAGACCTGATGGCAGCGTTAACCACTAATAATTTTAATTTTTCATCTGTTAAACTGCACCATGTTACTTGGTAAAATAATATTCATCACTAGCATTCAGTCTCTATTTTTCTATAAAAACCCTGCAATATCACATATCCTGCCCCCGTGAATTTATCTTACACTAATACGTTTTCAAAAGTAAAAGAATAATTTCATATTTTTCTTACCTAATTCTGACAATATGTTCTCTCAAGTCCTAATCCTCCATGATTAGTACTCATGCAGGATTTTCCTCCTGTCTTCTGCATCTGCTTGTACAACGATTTCAAATAAGTTATGAAACAATAAAATGGATTTAGCAAAACCAATTTTCAGTTTAAACTATGCAGTGATATAAAACAATGTCAATACCACGTTTATTATAACCAGAAATGAAAAAGTAACTCTTGCAAGTGCACATTTTCCATTTTTAGATTTATACTGTGTTAACTACAAAATTAGGAGTGAAATGCATATAATCCTTAGCTCAGTTCAGAACCTTCGAAAGTTGTGGGCTGATAAGGGATTAGCTCTACTCAGAGGGTTACAAGCTCTGGAGAGTCTGCTGAGTGTACCCGAGCCTTGGCCAAGTCAGTTATGTTTGTACCAGAGCGTACCTGAGCCTTCCATCAGAGGACAGGCCATTCAGAGGCACTCAAGTACTTGTCAGGAACAAGTATAACACCTTCAGAAATACAAAGGTTCCCCTGCATGTATGGCTGGGCTGTTGCAAGGCTGCTGGACTGTCAGGCATGGCAAAGCTGAATATTAAGGTGTCTGTCACTTTTCAGACGTCATCTGCAGCAACAGGATGACGTCTCACACACCATCTCCAAAGCAAAAATGAGCATGCTTTCATTTTAAAATGCTTTAAAATAGCTGAAAATTCCCTCAGCCGTCAACTGCGAGTGCTCACTATGCTTGACATTCAGACAGGATCTCCTGTACCTGCTGCCTGACCAGGCTGTACAATAAGTCTGCCCTTCTGCATATACAGTGGGACTGGCTGGGTCCACAACATGGTGAGACAGCAGCTGCAGGAACCACCAGGGTGACTCTGTCACTGATCACTACAGCATCTCAGCACCATTTATATTAAGAAAGTTATAGTTCACTAACACCCAAAATAAGGTGTCATTGCCCCTTACATTTCTACCTCATTTTGCAATAAGCACTGTGCATTCCTGCAGATCCAAGCTTATAAAAAAAAGGCACAATTCACTTGTGAAAATGTCCTATCCTGCAAAATTAATCCTATAACATATTACAAACAAAACTTGTAGACAAGTAGTTAAGTACCGGATTCAGAAAGAGGTAGAACTTAAGCTTAGATTAAGCAATGACAATTCTTAAAGTAATCTTTGCATTATTTGGAAGAGGCAGAATAATCTGAAATTAAAACATTTCCACACTGCTGTTTCATGGCCAAGTCACTTTTTTTTTGCTTGCCAAAAGCTCCAAGATCATTTTGAGTTTTAGTTAACACTTAAAAAAATAAGGATATAATTGGCCAGTACACATAGATAAAGATACTTGACTGACAAATTGCAAGACTTCCAAGCACAGTAGGAAACAGATGGTATTACGATTTTCACCTTTTGTGTTGATATTCTGAAGAATTACAACTGCACTGAGGCAAGTCCTCAAAACTTCAGATAACTTATTTCTTGAATATCAGCATTACTATATCTGGGATTCATACTTTCACTGTACTCAGACATTTTTATTAACCAACTATACTGCATTATTTAGCACTTGAAATTTAAGAGAGTAAATGTCTTTGAAGTACAACGATTCTGAGCAGTTTCATTGTTAAATGGCAGGACTATGTCCAGAAATGCTTTTCATCTTAAACGCATATCAACAAAACAGGTTGTTGAATGCTTTACCAGCAGCAACAGTGTATCTTGATTATTCCTTACATTCTGGTGTAAGTAAGATGCTACAATGGAAAGAGAAAGATTAAACATCAAAAATTGATGGACTACAAAGAAAGCTTTTTAACTGTATAAGTGAAGTATTAAGGAAAACTGTACTTCTTCAGGAAAAAGATTTGCAGGAGTGTGGGGGAGAGAGAGAAGCAGAAAATGGAGAGGGGAAAGAGAGAAACAGGAAAGGAGGGAGACTATGAAGACACAGGTACAATCTGACAAAAGAGGTTAGAGGAAGAAGTTTTGCCACCCATTATCATCTCACTCAGCGTGTGCAGGCTGCACAATGCACTGTGCTTTCAGCCACACCATGGGCTTGTGCCCTTACCCAGGTGGCAGCTGTACCCTGGCCACACACACAACCTTACAGAGTAAGTATGAACAGTCAAGGTTTTAGCGTCTAAGGAAATGTTAAAAGAAAGAATCAGATGCTTACGATTCCAGCTTTGCTCTCATATGAAACATGTTGGACTTCTGGAAAAGATTAAAAGAAAGCCAAGAAAGCTCTATTACAGAGAGGAAAACAATAGTTATGTTTGTAACCCATATTAAGTATATGTTATGATGGTTTTGTTATGTCAGACATTTTAAAAATCATGGAATGGTTTGTATTAGGCATGAACACTTACAGAGAACATGAATTCTGAAAGAAAGAAAGGAAAACCGGATAAAATTCTCATTTAAGTTCACATTAGGAGAGACCCTTGAAAACAAGCAGAGAGCATACTTTATTTAAAAAACATGAAACTAGATTATTTGTATTCATATTCATAGACTTGAACCAATTTCTAGCTAGGAATTATAAGATATGGATTACTTGCACAATATGAATATTCTAAGTGTTTTAAATTTCAGCATAAAACCTCAGAACCCATAGTATTTAAGTAGATTTGTCTCTCTAATCAGCACTTAGATTTGGCTAACTTCACAGCAAAACATTCTAGCCCTGATTCAGGAAGTCCTCCTGCATTTGTGTATATCTTTACATTAAGAAGAATATTCAAACCATGTGATTTCTAAGTCTCTATTTTAAGTTGAATATGTTGACTGGTTAAGGGAACTTCTGAATTATTATGTCAAGTAGAAGCTCTTCCACCAAGCCAGTTGGATGCCAGAGACATCAGTACTCCATTGCTTGGGTGAAGCTGTTCAAATACACTCGTATCTGTCCCTTTGCAATAAAGCTTTATGTGATCAGCAGGATTTCTAACTGAAAAAGACAACAATTTAAAACAATATGGATTCATTATTTAGTCTGTTTAATTGATATCATCTATGTGTACCAAACTTATCACAGTCAGTTCTGAGTACAAAGCACAAGATTCAGGGTTTTAGTTTTAGGCTCTGTGCCACACCATTCAAATTTACACATCTGCACTGGCTGGCTCAATCAGCCTTTAACTTCCCTATCTTTAAAATCTCTCTCTTCACAACCAAATTCCACTGGAAAACTACATTCAGAGATGGTGTTGAATCTGTGTGCACCGAACAGCTTTTTGGAAGAGTCTTTTGATTTTTTTTAACCCAAAAAATAACCTGTGGAGACAAAGTGAGGTTGGAATAACATGTACATACTGCTTTGATCTACTTGCTCTGACTATCATTGTCCTATTTGCCCTGATAGTAAATCTCTTAACATACCGTTATTCCTCTCAGACAATTAAATTTACTCTGCTTAATTACAGTAAAAAGAAAGCCCAAAGTCTTTAAAGATTTGGCTGAGCTGCTGTTGGATAAGACTGAGCAGCTGACTCCTCAGCAACACTAATTTTAGTAGTCACTAAAAAAAAAAAACAAAACAAAATGCTATTTGGTATGGAGAAATAAGTCTCAGCTATTCAGTGGTTCTTTTTACACCAGCATTATGTGAAAACAATTTAAGATCTCAACTTCAGAAGATTCTATAGTACAGTAGAATAAATGTAATGGGGTCTGTTCACAGCTACCTCAGGCTGACTTGCAAGCAGAATTCCTGGATTTCATCCCTGTTCCTCTGAAGTGTTATACACTAATTTACCTTACCTTTTTTCACTCTATATTATTCGCTTATGAAATGGTTTTACTGATTTATAGCCCAAAAGACATTGCACATAAGCTGAGTCTTGTACCATAGGAAAGCAAAGAATTAACTATGAACTCTTGCAGGTTTGGGAACACAACAGTAATGCAAAGTATAACTTATCCAGTCTCACCCATGTCACTTAAAAGAGCACAAACCACCACAGTGACTGCTGATAGTAGGCAGGGATGAGGAGAGGGTCATGGCATTTACAACTAAGACCTAGTTCAATCCACACTTGAGTTTGTCTCCCCTATGGTTTTATTTTTAAAAATAAGAATTTGAGTCTGAAGCCTTTTATTTCAGGTCTTCATTTTGTGAACTGTTTTAAATTAAGAAAAACAAATACACTTCCAGTCATGTATGTTATCAGGAGAATTAAGTACTAAATCATGAATATTTCGTTAAACAGATATTTTAGTTTTTCCTTTTCCATTTCATAAGTTGTCAAAATGACCACATAGTATATGATGGTTCCTTGTAAAGGACTCCTAAACCTTTTGCTAGTATAGAATTTAGTATTAACAGTCAGGAAAATATGTAAACTTGCCATAAGTTACATAAAACAGATCACAACAACAGTCAAAAATCAGACTCTAGGCAGGACTGTATTAAATGCAAAATGGCATATACTGTACTTTCATCCAGAAAAAAGACCCAAGTATGTGCAGATTCTGATGTTTTTAGATTACCCTTACTTGGTAAATTGTAATGCCTACAAAATTCTAATAAGAGACTACAGGAATGAACCACAGTTCAGTATAAATATTTATTCCAGTGCTAAAGTATTTGCACAAGTTTAACAATTGTATAAATTATTTCAGCAAAACTACCCTTTTTTTTGTTTGTTTTCTAGATCAACAAATGAAATTTGAGATACCAATCTCATACTTTTGTTGTTATTAAAAGTTTGTAAATATACCATTACAAGAGCCTTTGTGCTGGTCAGCACAGCCTTTGTGATTAGTAAGTCCTGAAAAAAAAGCTTAAAATTTTGGGGACTAATAATTTAATATTCTTCCCACAAAACTTATTTGTGAAGTCACCCATGAGTTTACAAATACATGGTATGTAACATATAAACCTTAAGACACTCTTTTCTTTATTCTATATTCCAAGAAAGGACACAATATTCCCTGAAATTCATTCCAGTGCTTCATTCAAGCTACAGATATTCCCAACACAATGAAACAAATGCAATTGGAAAATCCATATTTGCTACCTTGTATTCATAATGATGGAAAAACTTTTTTAACTCATTCAGGTGAATCAAATTAAGCCCTTATATATATAATAAACATATAATGAAGTACCATAATTCTTCAAATGAAATTTATAACTCTCTTATGCCACATTGTTCTCCCACTACACCCTCCTTGACTGCCTTATTAAGAGGTTGTAGCATCTCCCTGTTTATCAAAACACACAAGTGAACTGAAATAAACACAGATTAAACAGCATGCCACCATTTTATTACATTTACATGTAACTGGCTTCTCAAACATACACCATAACTCCAAATAGACTGTTTTAAGCCTAAACAGATTCCCTTCATTCATTTGAATGGACTTGATAGAAATCCTCCTTCTGTCCTAAAGGAGGAAGGGTACCAAACATTTCTGACTTACAAATCTTCTCCCATTGGTACAACTTCTGTTAGAGAAAGAACTAACTCAGTTTCTGTTCCAGGAAGGTCATACACCTTTTTTACACCTGCATCAGGCAGCAAGTTCTTATACTGACAGCACAACTCTTCAACGAAACAAGGGGGGAGAAAACCCCCCCAGAAATGCAAGTCCCAGTTTAGTCTGTGGAGGAAGATCTCCTGACTCTCCCTTCCACAGCAGGTGGTTGCTGAATGTTTTGAACGAAGAAAATCTCTACTCTACAAGCAGCAGGGAGGAGGGAGAGTCTGATTAAAATGAGTAAGACTTCTAAGGAGAGCCAGGCAGAACTTTACAATACATAAATACAAGGTGTCAATAAGTTCCTATTTCCAAGCTCTGGAAAAATCTCCTGCAGGAAAATCAACTCTTCATCATATTCCCTAATGGGTACCTTGACTTCCCCCACTCCTTCAGAGTGGTTTTCTAGCCAGGACCTCCCATCAGGAAGTGAGATTCTGGTACTTTCTGACCCCTACACACCAACCACCTTAATCAGTCCATCCACATTCACAGTGACCTTTCTACCACAGATGGGACCAACTGAGAGTCGATCCAAAAGTCAAGCACTTATTCCACTGGCATCCATATCTACCCAGCCAAAAAAACACACTTGTCACTTCCTGCCCCTTTCCTTAGGAACTTGCAGGATAACTTTTTACTTGCCAGCAACAAATGAGAAGCAGTAAGAGGGTATCATACCTTCAAAAAGTGAGGCTTCTTAGAGAATTCTACAAAAAACTGTTGTACTATGATCCCAATCTTTGTCTGTTTAAAAAGTATTCCATAAGATAAGGAATTTTCAGTGTAGCCAAAGTGTAACAGAAATATTAGAAAGGGACTCAAAGGAAAGTACCAGCCAATAAAAACTATCACTCCAGTCTACCTTTTGCATCCACAGTTAAAAGCAGAAATGTTCTTGAGAATGACTGCAGGAATAGCAAATCATTTCCATGGTCAGAGTAGTGGTACAAAAGCTATAAGTAGAACTAGGAACATATTAAAATTAAAATTGAATAATAGGAGTCACATCATGCCCTTTCCTGGTCTCAGAGAATAACATTTCAAACTATTAAAATTTAGAAGGCATTGATATCCCACAGAGCAATGCATTGTAGAACTTTGTAAGTCAGTCTGGATATTAAACCAGCCATGCTCTATTCAAGTGTTACAACCCTGCTTTTTATTACAACTGAACACAGGAGGTAAAATGCTGTACCAGCACAGCTGGATGGGTTTTAATATGTCACAGGTTAACTGAGGTGTATGTTCATGGCATATTTATATGTATAATATAGAAATTCATGGCAGCATGAGTTTATGTGACAAACCAGGAGCAGAACCCAGTGACTCTTTGAATCAAAATATAATATCCTATGACCAAGAACTTTGGCCCTACAGGTAAGATATATCGAATATTTATTGTGGAAGACAAGTGATATAATTTGGCATTCACACTATGGAGGGGTGAGGTATAACTGTACTCCATTATAACATATACAAACCTAGTGATCATTCAAAATTAGACTGTATTGTCTGGAAAATACTATGTCACTTCCATGGAAAAAAATGACAGTGTAATTTGGCTCAGTCATAGAACTGGTGGCTACCACTCAGATCTAAACAACTGGTTCCCTTTAGAATTAAAAACATTCCAAATCTGAGCAATTGTATTAAATATTGTTATAATGAAAGGTCACCAAGCATTCCAGAAGGCAGTTTCAAGAAGACATATAACAAATACAACACCACAGCCTAAACTTTTGAGACATTCCAAAAGTTTTAACTCTACTACATATTAAGTATTTCTTGGTTGTACACTTTCTCTACTAAATATCAGGAGATAATATGAGTGAGAGAAGATAAGTGAGAGTGGAACCCAAAGGATTAACAAAAATATTGTTTTAATGTTTGAAATTATGATAAATTCTATGTTTTGACAGAGCACATATTTCAAAGTGCTCTTGTACTGCATTTTGGGGGCTCTTCAGAACAGTGAAAGCTGAGCAGTTTGTTTCCCTTTTTTTGTCAGAGCCAGACAGTTAAAGCTCAAGATAGTTTTGAGTCAGGGAAAGGTTGCTTCAGATAATTAATGGAAAGCAAATGGGGGGATTGAGGCTGAAGACAATAGGAAGGAATAAAAAGTGTGAAAAATCCTCATTTTTATTACCTTCCAGTGTTCATGTTAAAAAAAAAAAAATCCCTTAATTGGGTCAAGCTAGTTGATGACATTGTCTTTTCTGAAAACTTACTGCATTTTAAAAATATTTTGTAATATTTCACATTAACCTGTCGATTACAGCATCCCAGAACATAAGTTCTTTAGAATTATTGCTTGCAAAGACTGGTTAAGCTTCACAATAAGAGAAAATAAAGGGGGTTTTTAATACTACAAATCTTCTATCCCTTCACTCCGAGTTACAAAATGAAAACAAAGCAGAAGGAAAACCAAAAGGAAAGAAAAATAAGATGAAAATTCTGACAGTAAACAAACACTTGCCTAAAGATGCGACCAAAAAATGGCACCAGTGATACCAATTTACTAAGACCCCCCAGTTTTGTGACAAATGTGACGGGTGTGTTTGTGAGCAGACCTGCAGTCTTTCCAACCTGTTTAAGGTAGATCTGCACAGAATAGCAAGTTTTCCATACATGCATGGAACACTTAAACTCCAAGACCTTAAATGTGATCCAGATCATACTGGTGTTTGATCAATCTTATTTTGTCACAAGCACTGCAATATGTATTTTTTGATGTTTAATGATGTCACTAACTCTTACTGTGGTCTATTTTTCATTCTGTAATTCATGTTATAGAAAACATTCTCAATTACTAATGTTTTAAGTTACAGTTAATTATTTAAACTTACAGTGATATGAAAAAATGGCACTGAAGTACAAAAAGGGTGCTTAAGATCATCTACTGACACTGACAGTGTGCTCATTTATTAACAAGCCTTCTTTAAAAGAAGGTATGAGATTTCATGTGTTCTTTTATCAGTGACACAAGTGTTTAACTTCTTCCACAAGATTCCTCAGTGATTCATAGAGACTAAAACAGGCTTTGACAAACCACTGCATGCATGAGTACAGAGCAAAAATAGTGGTTGACAGAGAAAGGAAATGAAAACAAGCAAAGCAATGTGAAAGATGTAGATAAATGAAATGAAAGCAGAAATGAGACAACAGGCTCTTTTTCACTTCCTTGAAAAATATTTCCTGTTGCCAGCATTTGCAATCATCTTTTTATTGGCATTCGTTATAATGGAGGAAAGACCTCTTTGCCAAATATTACTTTAACTTTAGGAACTGAAATGAAGCAGAAGCCTATTGACATTTCTACCTAAAGGCACAGTGAATGTAACAATGCAGCTTTGAGGGCTCTTTAACATCAAATAGATGAGCATGTCACCTCTCTTGTTTCCTGAAATCATTCCGAGTTAGTAGCCTGCTTCTAACAGTAATAGAACAGCACTGAGCTACTGGAGGCAATTCCAGAACAAGAATACTTCAGGCAGACAGGCTTCCTTTACTTTTAGCCTAAATTCTAATTTATTTGGTTTATAGACTGAAAAAAGAAGTTTAGGTATTTGTATAACTGTGAAATATGCCCTGTGCTATCAATGCACTGGGTCACTTGGCTCAGACATGCACAACACTTCCCTTTAATACTGATCCAAGTACATGTTGTTCTGGAAAGAGTTCAATAGCAGCATTTTCATCTAGAGCCAGAATGCACTAGTTTTCCATTTCTATTGTCTCCTGCACTTTATCTTAAGTGGGGAAATGTATATTAGTGCAGCACATTTAACTTAATTTTATTTAGTTTTACAGGTGCACTAATGCATTTGGATAATCTTTAAAGAAAACAGCTGTAGGAAATGTAATTATCTTCAGTATTATTTCTCCAGATAATTTGTAGAACAAAGCTTAGGTCAAGATAGAAGTTGATCAAGATTGAAGTTTTAATCTTTACTAGCAATCTTAATGGGATCTCAGATCCACAGTCTTTGGTTTTATATCCCAAACAAATGCTGTATATCATAGCTCACTCATACCTAAATGACACTCCTAGAAAACCTACTGTTCATCTACTAAGTATGAAAACAACAATTAATGAGCACCAATCCCAGCAATGTTTGGCTACCAAGTTGTGCTCAACACAAAAGTGAAGCACAATCCTGTTGCAGTCAGAGACACACTGACCTGGGGATTGCCCTCCTTGGAAGAAATGAGTCACCATAGAACCTGACAGGGAGCATTCAATAAGAACCAATATAAGCACAATTCAAATCCCAGCTACTTGCTAACACCAGGTATCTGTGAGAACCTGTGACAGAGAACTCCAGGTCGTGGGGCCACATTTGCTACTGAAATTATTTTCTTGCAGATGGAAAAGGAGTGACAGCTCTTCAGCAGAGAAACAGTGTCTGGCTTCAACAAGAATATGTTTTGCAAACAGTAACATCCTTGTGATTTACAAAGCCTTGCATTTAGCTTCTAAATAAGATTTTTTTAAAAAATTAAGGTACTAGCAGACCAGTCTGACTCTTCTGCAAATAAACACAATGTTAAACTTTTACTGTGACTGTCTATCTACAAAAGATCTTTCTCCTTCAAGGCCTTTTAAACTAACAACAGTGGAAGGAATCAACATAAAACCTTTACGTGCATAAGTTCAGTGTAACAACTGTAAGAGGCAAATGTTCATGCTCATGCAAAAAGCAAATAAACTCCTCTCATGGTTTGGAAAATATGCCCTTTGAATCCCCAAGTTCCAAAATGTAAAACTCACTTCCATAAAACAAACACATCTTTATACAAGCAACTATTTTTTGTGGCTTCAACATAAAAAAGTCCAAGTCAGAAGTTTACTATGAAAACCATTTCATAACATCTTATTTACCCTTTTTAACATAAAATTCCACAGAAAAGTCTGCCTGGAAAGCAGAGCATCACTACGGCATCCACACTGACCAAGATCAGAGTTACACACAGCAGCTTAAGCAAGCAGAAAATCAGTATCCCTGCATGTGAAATACCAAATATTTTAAGTTTTTCCACGGAGGAAATTAATAGGCTCCTGAATAAGACATTTACAGCTCAACACAAGCCATCCACTCCTT
This sequence comes from Pipra filicauda, assembly GCF_003945595.2. Taxonomy (NCBI): domain Eukaryota; kingdom Metazoa; phylum Chordata; class Aves; order Passeriformes; family Pipridae; genus Pipra; species Pipra filicauda. The sequence continues at coordinate 1,269,220 of NW_024104976.1, read as the reverse complement.
TTTGTGAGGGACTGAACAACACATGGTCAAGCAGAGATATCTTAATTAACTACTAATGTACTGATCCATATTTAGAAGCAGTGAAGTTAAGGGCTGTTAAGCCCATCCTCAGTGCTGTGCACAGATACCCCTCATCACAGCATCTGAAGCTGCAATTTCCCTCATCTGGTATGATTTTTAAAGCTTCAAAGCTTCTTTATACCTCCCATCCCTGACAAGTCTTTCTAAGCAATTTGGTTTTCAGTAAGCATTGTTTTAGACCATGTCCCTTTAAATTATTAAGAAGAATTTTATATACGCTGAATATCCACAGACAGAGGAATTCTTAACAAACCTTTAGAAGTCTACCTAAACACTGGAACCTCTGATTATTAAAACCTTTTATTCATAGTAGAACTACTAGTTTTTCCATGGTTAGTTTGGCAAACCTAATGATAACACCATTGGTGTGATTGGCACCACATAATACTCTGGCTGCTTTGTATTTATGATCCTGGGGCACTAACTAGGTCTAACAGACTTTTTGTCATTGTGCTCCATTCCTCATTGGAATGGACTTAACTGACTAAAAGCACTTCCCCACCCACAGGGTTTACAGCATATGTTTAAACAAAGTTAAGTTCTATAACACCTGATGCATTCCAATAGTTTTGCAGCTTTTAACTAACTGTATGCAGTTAACTCTATGCAGCAGACCAGTCCTTTCATCTGCTTATAGCAAATAACACTATTATCTATTCCAGCCAAAATTCTATTAAAAAGTAGCAATAAGAAAAATACAGCTTCATGAATGCTTGTAAAATTACAGTGTTCCAGCATGTAAAAGAAAATTAAAAATACGTAGAAACATCTTTCCTTCCTTTTCTGGTAAAAAGTATTAAAAGGCTATAAAAAGGCTTCATGCACTTTAAATCAGTCTATTTTAATTTATATTATAAACACAAGTTCTTCCTATTGCTCTGAACAAGCCTACTTTAATACAGCAAGAGAGCAGGGCTCTAATTTACAAGAGAAGGCATCACTTTCATACAGCAAAACAGCTTTCTCCTAAGTTTCCAAGACAGGCTGTATTTTCTGTGTTTTATTATTAATTCCCCAAAGATATCTGGGGCCCATCAACCTCTTACAAACCATTGAAATAGGTCCTCCATTCCAAAAGAAACAGGAAAAGCAGTAGGAGACAGTACTAGTGATATTCTGCCCATGATAAAGCTGTTATTTTCATTCCTCCTATAGCATAACCAGACAGTCTAAAGCTGTCAGGGAGTTGGAGTGAAAACATAACAGTTGATGTGAAAATGAAAAATAAGTGTTGATGTCTCATGAGCTAAGAATTTGGATCAAAGAGAACCCAAAAGTATCAGCAAAGCTGTCTGTATATCATCAAGATTCCTATGAGCAAATCCCCAGCTGGAGATCTGCCCCCTACACTTCATCCTGTGTACCAAGTGGATTTGGACAATGATTCTGTCTCTCCCAAAACCACTGTCTTCGCTACAGTCAGAGAGGGGGAAAAAGGCAATAAAGTAACCTACGCAAAACCAACCAAACTTTTGTCAAATTAATGCCTTTCTATAGGAGTGCCAGACAAAACAGGACTGGTGCTATCAGGCATCCCAGTCCTACTCATACAAGAGCACAGAATTTAATAGTTTTTGCAGAATGGGAATACTTAAAGGCAGCTGAACAACTGGGACCTTTTAGTATGAAATAGGACAAGTCAAAAAAGTATCTTGGCATCTGGTATTACTACAAGAGAACCTATTCTGGGCACACTAAGTCCCAAAGAGTCCAGCACTCAGGAGGTCTGCAAACAGTCACTTTTGAGACACAAAAAAATCTAGAGGAATTACAAAATAGCAGTGGAATAAAATACTTCAGTTTTAAATGCAATTTAAAGTTTTTCCAATTCAGTAACCAACTCCAGACTGAATCCTCTCACCTTTCCTCATTTCTCTTTGATGTCAGATGCCCTTTAACAGGCATTGTACAACATTTCTGGCTTCAAGGCATATCAACACAACAGTACTTCAGCTTTCCTTTTTCAAGCATACTTTTATAGTCAGAAAAGTGAGATACATATTTTGAATATTTGTGTTTTAAGAAAAAATAACTCTAAAATTTACAGAGTATCAGAAGAGCTGTGCAAATTGAACTATTTCTGTGATCAGTTAGCTTCTTGGCCTGACATAAAGTGTCTGTTGAGAGACTAGAGAACCAGCACTGTAAAATATCAGCAGTTCTTTTCTGGTTCTACCTTCCTGAATTGCAGAGACACCTTCACCAGGAAGGCACTAAAACATATTGCCACATACTGGTTCAAATCCTGTGAAAGTATAACAGAGGGCCAGGACAACAGAGAAAGAGCTCCTGTAAGAATCTCTGCCCATTTTAACAGCATCAGTTCAGCTTTCAAACAGATAGATGTGGTATCCTAGCCCGGCTCATTCCTCACTGGAGGAGAAAGACTGACCACAAAGGGAGCCACAGCCTCAGATTATCACACATCTGCCATAATCTTGAGATACCAAACTGATGAGAAGTGTTAAAATTAACGAGAGTACCATTATCTTTGTGCACTGAAAGAGAAGAGAGTTAATAAGGAAAAATTCTGTCTTGACCAGGCAGATGCACTTACACCATAAATGCATGTGGACACATGTTCAAAATATTCACAACAGAACTGCTTTTGAAGCTTGAGAACTACACACATCACTTACTATAAAAGGACAGTGGATCTAAGATCTGTATTATTCAATTTTCAAACTAATAAGAGAATCTGTTGCTAATGACAAAGTGAATGTGTTGCCATTTCCGTCAAATCTGTTAGAAGAGATGTTTGAAGAACACTCAAAAAGAAAAGTACAGGAATAGAAACTGTCTATAATATTCTTCCCAGTAAGGATCCTATTTATTCCAATTTCACTTGTATGATACAAAGAATATAATTGTAATTATGACAGCATACAAAATTCAAAAGTCATTTGACTGCTTTTCATTACTGCTCTGTGTGTGACTTGCGTGTGTCAATAATAGCAGCAGCATGATTTTAATATGGTGTGCTAGGCAAAGGCATTTTAAGAAAAGATTTGAAAAAGAACTGCCAGCATCTGTTTATAAGCACAAATTTTGCAAATAAAGTAGAGTTGAAGTCAGGAATTTTCATCTCACTTATCTGGTTATGACTAACCGCATTGATGGATGCTTAGTCTACTGCATGTGGTGCACAAGTGGTGAAAGATTAAGGGCAAGACATCAGAGAAGACAGGGAAAAGAGTGCTGAGCATCAAGCAGTCCATCTGCCTTGGCCATACAACAGTTACTATCAAGTGACTAAGAGGCCAAATTTTAGTGTGCTTCAGAAACTGGGCCATCTTAAAAGCAGTTTCAAATTCTACTCACTAGGACGCCTTTCAGGCTTCTATGACTTCTCTGTGGATCCACTGCCTCACGTAAATCACAGCCAGACAAAAGCAGGAATTTTGGTTTATGTTTAAACTCAGGCTTCTTAAAAATCACTTAGGATGGGGTGTGTTGTTTTATTTTTAGATCTGACCTAAGGAATAAAAATAAATACTTCAACGACTATGAATTTAATACTGCATAATTAGGACTGTGAGTTTTAATCTCCTCTATTTGAAAATGTATACATATAACACACAAATATGATTCCATATTATACATGTAAGCCAGTAAAAATCAAGGACTGGTGATATGACCTCTTTCAAGAGGTTTGTTGTGCGGCTTTTACAAGTTCCCCCCCCTTAAAGCACACCGAAATACCCAAGTTCAGCTAAAAATAAATTTCCCAGAAACACATATAAAATGTTAGATGAGGACCATCACATAAGCAGGAAGATAAGAATTTACATCTTCCAAAACACCATTTCCTTTTTACCACTACATTACACTTGCTAAGGTGGGCATTGTATCCCAAGTGTGACACACATCTGTGTTTGTGACTCATTTATGTAGGAATTCATTAACTGTCTTATAAATTTATATTAAAGGAGCATTACACTTGGAAAGCCAAGCACTAAGAGCTACACTGTTGTATATACTGAACAATATCTGAATGGTTTTATCTTTTAGAAGAGAATAAAGTAGGGTAATATATAGAGCACAGCAAAATTCAGTGGCTCCACAGGACCAAATCAGCACACAACAACTTTGAGAAATGCCTTAACCACTCTCTTCAAGAGCAGAACTTTCATACAGAAACAACTGACTAAAAGATCTCAGATTTTAATTACATCGGTTAAGCACAATCGGTTTTTAAAGTCATTCAAAATTAAAACAGAGAAAACAACGCTTGACATTTTAAATGTCAAATAAAATTCATAAAGTTCAAATAAACTGTTATTGGACTGTGGAAAAATAAACTCATAGTTAAAAATCAGGTAATTAACTATAGTATTGTCACCAACAACCACTTCAGATTGTCAGCTGTTCCCTTGCTTATCAATTTATGGCAAAACTGCAACACTGAACAAGAAGTGACCACCAGCATCAGAAAAAAGTTTAAGGAATATATAGCACTTTCACTAAAGAAACTATCTTTCCACAAAAGCCCATCCTTTGAGATGAAAAGAGTTCATTCTGAATGTAAACCTAATGACATTAAATATTCTATAAAATCACTTAACATTTTCCAGATCATCAAAAAAGCCTCTCATTTGCAATGGTCAAAGTATGTAAGTCTGCCACTGGTCTCAGAAATGCTGCTGGAGCTTCTACCAAGTCAGTGTACACCCAATCAGGGTTCAGAAATTGCTTCCAGTCCTTCACCTAGTTTCCAACTAAGAAATGTTAGTTACATGTATAAGTCAATTGTCTGTATTTTCTTCAGTGTTTATAATATTTTGAATCATTACCCCAATTTATAAAGTGTTTGGAACACAACTTAAGCTTGCTAAGAAAAGCATACCAAATATCACATATTTTCCAAACTAGTTTACCACTATTACTTAAAAAACCACTGACATTTCTCAGAAGCAGTTTTCCGCTCATCATTCAGCCCAGTTCCAGGATAAAGGGCTAAATCCTGTCATTATTCAGGATATAAGCCTATTTTCTGAATAAATATACTGTTCCATCTAAGTGTAAAAAACTTTATCCATCATTCTTGAATTTGAACTCCTTGGCTACAATAAGCTTTTTCCATTTTTAATATACGTATTGTCAATACTTGTTTTATTTTTAAAATAATAACTTTCAACCCAACATCCAATAACCATTGCATTTTTATTACTTTCTTTGAACCATGTACACATAAAGGCACTTATTTTTGAGAAACCATTTGTTAAAGCAAGTTTTTGCCTCCAAATCTCTCTACATTATTGTTGTACATCAGCAAAATACAAAGAAACCCAGCTTTTCAAACCAGTTGTCTTGCTTTAAATAAATCATACAAAGAAAATGGCTTCCTCTCATTTATTGGGGTTTTTTTCCAATTAAATGTCTCCCTTCAAAAATCAATGGCTCGAATTCCCCACAAACACAAACACGATGCATCAGAAAACTTGGTTTTGACATGAATCTTAAAACAGTGTTTGTTTACAGTTCCCAGAACGATAACACTTCACTAGTGACTGGAAACTTGACAGCAGCAGTGAGGAGATCAGCAATACTGCTGCAGGATTTCTTTCAGAGCCCAGCCTTGTGTCTGTCAGCTCACAAGAATCGCTTCCTGCGATGTGATGTTTGTCATTTGCAGTTGCTTTTCAGCACTTACAGGGCATCTCCACAGATACTGGAGACATCACCAACCCCAGTACGTCAACGTGTACATTTTTCCTGACTCCTGCATGAGAAGATGCTGCTACTTCAGCCTACCCATGGACCTCACCACAAACATTGAAACATCCTAAGGGAAGCCTGTATTGTAAATTTAATTCAATATATAAGTTTTCCACTGAAATAATCGTGCTATCATTAAGCTCTATGATGGTGAGCTACATAATGAGATAAACACACTAACAGCTCTGCAGCGCTGATATCACAGCTGCAAGGGGAGCTTATCTGAGTTTCCTGTCAAGTAAGTTGCATTAGCACATTCTAAGCCAATATAATCCTATTTAGTAAGCACTGTTAGCATAGAGCTCTGTTTATGTAGCTATGGGAGCTGAATTTCTATAATGAACAATAAGCTTTTTAAAAGATGGTGTGGTTTGGAGACTAGATGGTTTCTCATGCAATTCATGTGCATCTCCACTGCCTGCATGGAGGAACACAGAGAACTGTTTGAGCTTCATTTCATGCACTCTACTGGGCTCTCTCCTGCCACAGCAAACCTGCTACTTTGACATATTTTGTCTAAGATTATAATTAATTTGAGTTCAATCACACCACACCTTTGAGACCCCAACTCCCAACTACTTGCATTGCTGCCAAGAGCAATTACTTTCTCTCACAATAGATTTGCCCACTCAGAAGAGAAAGCACAAATTCTCTATAAACAGGGAAGAACAAAGAGAAGATTTTTTCTTCCCCCTGATATCTTAAGTGTTTGATTTTTTCTTACCTCTTGCTGGTTTTTGTTATGTATTTTATTGGTTTTCAGAGGCATTCAAGGGAAAACATGGGGGAAAAAAAAAAAATCAATCTCAGTTGTTACAAATATCTCAAGCATTTTTAAAAATTGGAGTGAGTTTGAGTTATCTGTTTATATAAAATCCAGAAAACTCCACTATGATCATGTCATGCAGATACAGCCAATTTGTGGTTCTTGAGCCACATGCAACCTTCAAGCAGTTCAAGTGAAGCTCTAATAGGGCCAAATCACATGGCAAACACAAGGCTGCCCTGAACTGCTGAACAATCTAAACCTACAGTCCTGAATATACTGCTCATCTCTCTCATCAGATAGAAAAATACCTGCAAAGCTCCAATATTCTCAGATAAAAGTATGCACATTCAAAGTATTTGCATAATGTTACCTCATAACATTCATAACTTGATCATCTTCTGCAGTATTCTCCCCTTCAAGGTATTCTTTTTCAGTATTATTAATACCATTTTCATTTCATTGGGTTACTTGAGGACAGAGACCACTCTTAAATGCTTGTCCTGCCTCCATCTCAACCCGCTACCTGACTACCAAACATGGCATTTTTCACCCCTGAAGTTCTCCTAAGAAAAAATGCAGTTCCTCCTCTACATCACTTGTATTTTCCCCTACTTCTCAGATCTTCTTTTTATTAACTTGGCACAAGTACCACCACATACCAGAAAGACTCACTGTATATTCAGTTATCTATGAACTACCTTTGAATGCCTGCATATCCCTGAACACAGAAAATTTCTCTTTGTTTAAAGCTACTGTGTTAACATACAGAGATAAGAAACACCATTAAAAATTCGTTCATAAAAAATTATCCAAATATGTTTTAGAAAAAAAAATTTAGTTATATCACCTATAAAATTTGGAAAAAATAAATAAGCATTTCTTTGCAGTGTACATCAGTATGGTAGCTAAAATATTTTAAGTCACACGATTAGCATTATGGGTATTTTATAATTATTCCTTAATATGCCAACAATATATATGGCTGTAGCAAAGAAACAAACAACTGCCATTGTAACCAGTTTGAGTTTTATTTAAAACAGTAGTATTGGAATGCTCCATATTATCTACATCTTGTCATCACGTGAGGTTTTGGCACAGGGAAAAACACACACACCTCGGAGAACAGTACTTACATTCTGTATTTCTGACGAACTCTTTCTTTCCAAACAGTTGTAATTACAAGAAAGGTTTCCTGCTTTTCCCAGCAGATGTCACTGCAAGGCAGGTGCAGAGAAGGCACAGCTGTTGAAAGAATTGCAAAGTGCAGCACAAGTACAGGTTCCCTTGCCCAGACAAAAAGGCACTTTGTGGATCATTTAAACTCGGTATAATTTTATATATGATAACTTCAGTTTAACTGCTACAACAGCTATAAATTCTAATTTTAAAGAAGGATGAGATAGCTGAAAATAAAACTTCTATTACCTTTTACAATGTACATTTGATTTATCTTACAATTCTACTATGCATTATCCTCACTATTGTAATTTTATTGTATTTTTTAAAGCGTTCTTTCAGGTCTTCAAGGGGAATCTGAAGTTGGGAAACTATGTATCCACTCACTTCATCAAACCTGGGGTATAGTGAAAACTTAGGCATGTGCTCAAGGTAGGCAGTCTTGCAAGAGTTTTGTACCAACTACCTATTTAACCCTCCCTTTCTTATATTCAGTGTCATTCTAATAGGTGGGTATCACACGATTAATTGATCAGGTCCTCAGCTCGTCTTTGAAAACAAGTATATGAAAATATTCTAATCACTTCAATCCCCCTATTCTCACTTTTTTCAAGATTATTTTTGCTTTTGTAGATGTAAAGGCAATATTTTATATAAAAATTAAACCAAAGGAGGACAACACATTTATAGAAATTGGAAAGTAAAATTGTGATTACTAGTGACCTCAAAGCACTCTAGCTTTCAAATCTCAGACTAGAACAGAGCCTTTAGCAAGAGAAATTAAAAATGCATTATAAGGAAAAAACAATTTGATTAGCAGTCATTAATTTAATAAATAAATGCGTATAGTAATTTTTACACAGGTTCTTCCACAGTAGGACTCCACAAGCTTCACATAAATATGCTTTGAACAGTTACATTCTGGTTTATGCAAGTACACATTTTTCCTAAATTGGCTGCCAGGGCTCCATCTAAATCCCACAGAAGTTAGTGGGGTTTTTCAGATTAATTCTCTGGGAGATAACTGATCCCCTACTGAGCTGCTGCTTCTACTGAAAGAAAAAAGTTGTCTATAGGCAATGGAGCAAACAGAATTCTATGCATTTGGACTTCAACTGTCAGCTTCTTGCTGGCAGTGGTAAAGGTATTATAGCTGATGGTTCAGATGTACAAGCTGTTACTCAGCCTCTTATTTGCATTAAACTTGCAGGAAATAACTGTGGCTTATGCAGCTTTGGAGTTCAGTGAAGTGAATTTAGAACTTTGAAGGGCTATAGCCTGATCCTAAGAACAGCACGACCTCTAACAGCTTTGAGAAAGGCAAAAAAAACCCCCAAAAACTAAGAACCAAAGCATTGTGGGCAAAACACACTGCATGACTTAAAAGTGTTTCTACTGAGATATTTAATTTCATAATGGATTGGAAAAACAAAAATAAAATCTTTAGTTTTATGAAAGCATTTGTTCAAGAACCAGATCTACTTAGATCACTCAGAATCTTTAGATATATTTAACCCAGTAGTCACTTTGAGTCTGGTAGATCTGTGGGAGAGAACCATCACATATGTCTCATGAGTAATTCCCTAGTCGTGATTCCAGTGAGTTAACATGCCTTAAGGATTCTTTTTGGACACTTTCACTAAAAAGTACTAACAGTGTACTCAGCCATATGTGATTATACCAGCTTGCTCCATCAGATTACTACTCTGGACTCTAAACTGTGGTTCATGTGAAAGCTAAATTTAATTTCTAAGTTACTTATCTCAGAAAATCTGACTTTGTAGAATTCCTAAAGGGGAGAAAAGTTTAAATATCCTTGGAGAATAATTTAGATGGTGTATAGTCTCTTTCATCAAAAGGCAGAGACCATCAAAAGTTTTCTAACTGAAGAGTCTGTCTTACTGAAGAGATCACAGATAGATAGGAAAGACGTTTTTACTCATGCACTGGCAATTTCAACAGTACTGCTTTTCATGCTACACCTTTATGAAATAGAGAACTAAGTTTTAACCAATTGCATTTTAGAAAGAAAGATATTCATACTCTGCTAACCATCAAATACAACAAGGACGTTTGAAGCCATAATTTAATCTGCTGTGACTGGATGCAGCTCCACCAGCCACAACAGGTTAATTATTTCACTGATACGGCTTCAGAGACCACAATAACAAACAGCTGTTTACCATTAGCAAGATTCAATTTGACAAGTGGCTTTATTACTTTTTAATTATTCACTTTAATCTTTCACAAATTTTAACCATCATTCTCAATTACAATGAAATTACACTTGACAAGAACCTCCTTTGGGAAAGATTCTGGAAAAACAACATTTCCTTCAGGCTACTGATGTTGATGCTTTTCAAGTTGCCACATCGGTTGGGGTGATATAATAAAGTCTGCCTAAGGTCCTGTTGTTGGCTTGATAGATTGATTTTTGTGTTTCAGCCTTTCTCTGCTATTTCTCTTCTCCTGAGCAGTGCATCTTTTCACTAAAAATGTCTGCTATAGTGTGGCTCCATGTCACATGAATTCAGAAGAGCATTCTTAAGCTTCTGACCTTCTACTTCAATGAGACTATTCATTGCACAAGTCAGAGCAGCCTAAACCTTTGAAGAAAAGGGTATTTCTATTGCAAATACTTGTAGCCTCTCCCTTTTTCAGTTCTATGAAGCCTATTTCTACCTCAATATATGGTCAGGTTGAAAATCTAAAACAACAATGCAGGTATCTGAATCAAACTACCTTCTGCACAGGTTTAGTCAGCCAACTCCCTAAAGCACAAGGCAGGATCCCAAAACAGACACTATCAGTAGAATGTTGCTTAGTTCCTTGAATGAAAAAAGCTACTTAAGATCAAAGTCTAATTATGAGATCTGCATCATAGCACTAAGTTGATCTCAGTATAAACAGGATGAATTTGTAATTCTTTTACCAGGAAAAGTTAAAGAACACTCCCTCATTAGGAAAAAGAGATCCTGGCAGCAATTTTTCAAAGTACACCACTACAGTTCTTACAAAAGAACAGGGGTGGCCTTGGTAACACCTGAAAACTGATGTAAATTCAAGGTGTGTGCATAGTTCATCTCTTATTGTTCTCAGTACCTCTAAATTACTCATGCAGGCAGCAGCTCTTTTATTCTTGAAAACAAAAATTCTTGCCATAGTTTTCTTCTATTTTGTTCATTACAGCATTTGGGTGATATCCCTTAACAAGCAGCATTTGAAAGTCAGTCTGTGTCAAAAAGGATTTCATTCTCTGAAATATTTTTCATTGTAATGTTTTTGGAGGTATGGAACTCTCCTGACAATGTACCTACTCCCTCTGTAAGTCCTAACAGTCTCACATCAGCAAAATCAGAAATCAAAGGCTGAACTAGGAAGGGTGACTCATTCCAGGAGCATTAAACATTTTAAAACCACAACAGAGAAGATAAAGCAGCTTGAAAATATGAAGGCAAAAACACAAAGTGAGAATTCATACAAGTCTAGAATTATTAATCTAATTAAGGGGGAAAGTGTCAATGTTTGGGCATGACTGTGTTCCAAGACCTTTGTTTTAGGAAAGAGAAATGCTGAAGGCAGAGGATCCCCACCAAAGGCAGAGGCTAAAACTAATACAGTCCTCAAAGACAATTGTTCCTACCAATAATTGGATTAACTGACTCTTCAGAGTCTCAAAAATAACTCTTCAACTAAAGCATAAGATATGTGCATAAACATGGATAAAACATACACAGTTATTGTGATATATAACAGCCCAATAATATCTGTAGAATCACGCACATTTCCATAAGTGATGCATTTCCATGCATCACTGTAAGGACAGGAAAACTTCAGGTTTTCATTCCAAGAACCCCTGCTTTTCCCTTCATACTGTCTTTCCTACTTTATACTACCCTCATAGAGCCCATTGCAAGATTCCTGACCTTTTTTTGCTTAGTCCCTTTCTACTTTATTTGTTGACTGTCATTTGTTCCTCTCAAAGAACACAGGTGACTTCTATTAATACTATAGTGTATTTGATGCCTGAAAAACAATTGGTATAGCAGAAAAAACAAATACATTGTACTCAGTTCAGAGCATAATAGTTTAACAAAGAGAATTAACATTTACCACTACATGGGGTGTATCTGTATCAAATTACAGGTACTAGGCTAAAGATTTTGCTAATTTAATCAGCATTTCTCAGGTGATGCCAAGACCTCAGATGTCTCAGAAAGTTGAAGGTGCTCATATACCTCATCACAAAGAGAGAATTGGCTCATTTGCAAAGCATAGTTCCATCCAGGGTTCAATCAATCTATGACCTGGATGCAACTGCTGACCATGCCCCTTATATAATACTCCCCTCCAAGTGAAGAATTATTATATTAACACTTTGTTTCTTGTAGCTTTCCTCACCATTTGCATAAATGCATAAATGAAAGTGTAAAGAACTTCTACAACAATAATAACATGCTTTGTAAGGGCTCTACAGTAGAGAATAACACAAGTTTCAGTGTACCTCCAAAAATTCTAATAATAACCTTTAATAACATGTACTTTTTAGAATGCATTTGTTTCCTTATTTTTAAAATGGAATAAAATACTCTACCTTCCAGTAGATAATTAAACTACAAATAAAGGTTACAAACAGGACGCCACAAAAGTAAGTTACAAGAGATGATAGTATGTGGTATCTACTCAAAAACTCTAATATAGTTTCAGACACCTATAACAACTGACAGCAGTTTCCTGACAACTTGAATAACAAGCAAGTAAAATATAAAACCTTACAAGTAACTGAAACAGTTCCCAAAGAAGAAAGTCCATATTTGTAAAGAAAAGTACAAATTGCTACATACTATTAACATGTGAGCAGTGCTACACAGCAGACCCTGAGAACAGCAAGGAGCAGCTCTAGAAGGGATAGGAAATCAGTAACCAAATTTGAAAACAAGGCCTGCAAGACACAGCCTAAGAAGCTGTATTGCTAAACCCAAGCAATACAAGTCTAGGAAAAATATCCAAGAGTCCAGGTCATGAGACAAACCTGTACCAACAAGACCAGGTCCACATGCAAACCAAGAATTCAGTCCCAGCAAGACCCAAAACAATATCACAACCAGCTCTGAAACCACACTCCTGCAGCTCAGACCATCCAGACCCAAGAGCCCCAGCCTGGGCTTAAATAGAGCTTGGGACTCATGGGCAGAGGTGTGGGTGGAACTCAGGTGAGTCCCTCAGGGTAATCAAGGCCTGTCAGTGCCCTCCGAGCCCTGAGAGGGCTTAGAACAAAAACAGGGGAAAATCATTCTGATCATTCCTGCTGCCCTCTCTGAACATTCCCCAGTTCCATTACATATTTTTGAGGAGAGATTAGAAGCACACACAATATCTAAAGTACAGGGGTACCACAAACTTACACAATGGGACTGAGATAGTTTTTGTTCTGCTCTGTTTCTTTAATTAATGCTAACATTTGATCTGCTTTTTGCACATCAAGCACTGAGCTGACATTTTCATGAAATCATCTGTCCTGATGCTATAAAAGTGACCCTTCCCTTTGGTCACTACTCTCTTTGTGCAGCACTTCTCATTTATACTGAATTTCATCTGCCATTTTACTGCTAAGACCCTCCAGTTTGAATGGTCCTTCTATAATACTCATCATCTCATTCCTACATTGAACACCACACAAGGATCTCACTATTCCACATCCAAAATAAGATTTAGTGAACCACTGGATTATCTGTTATGCTGAAACAGATAACCCAGCATCCCTAAGCAATAGTCAAAAGGTACTGAAGACAAACATTGACAAATGGGAAAATGTGTCTTTATTAACTATCTGTCCCCTCTATTTTCCCCTTCTGGAAAGGCTTCCACCCCAAAGTGTCAAGAGAATGGAATGAGCAGTTGGGACTCCAGTCACTCCCCCCAAAAAATGTGGTGTGTTAACATAAAATCCTTTCCTTGGCAACTTAAGGTAAGACAAGTGAGTTTCCACTGGAAGACTTCAGGGGCAGGCACACGTTCCTTCTGATGCCTGTGCTGGGATGGCAGTGATTTCCAGCAGAGATGCAGCAGTGGTATCTATCTAAGGTGCAGTAACTTCACCACAGCCTGGTGTCACACTCTTAGGGGGTGGACCCAACCTCATGTGCCTTCCCATCCAAAATTCCTACTAACTGCAATGGGAACATTTTCCCTGTAAAGATACAAGACGGGATGCTCACTAGAAAATTAAGTAAACACAGTGAGGGTGGCCCTCCCATAAAGACATGCAGACATGCAAAAGCTCTTTCCACTCCTTTTCTGAGCACATCTTTACAATTTCCTCATGAAGTTTTGTTGTAACAAAGCCTGGTGTTTGAAATGTGCATAACTATAATACAACATTTATACTTAGTCAAAGAACCTCCCCAAATACTAAAATCCTGCCCTAAAGTATCTACATGCCATCTACTCACTTTGAACTATCTTTGTTTGATTAATAGACAATTATACCACATTTTCAAATCCACCTACCATGAAAAAAACTGTGTTAAAGACACTCTTAATTAGACCATTTAAATAAAATTTTCAGTTCTGATACTAGATATAGTCAAACTTACCAAAATTATAATCAGCTTAATACCTTCTTTACTTTGTATGCAGGGAATTATTGTAACAAGACATAATTATTTTTATTTTGTGAGTTATAATAACTGGGAATTTTGAACATTATTCTATGACAACCCAATAGACATATAAAAAAGAAAATCAGAAATATTAATCTTTATTTTTAGAATATTATCAGAGTATTGTACATTCTGCTTGAAGAGAAGATAATCTGGCTCACTAAATATGAAAGCAAAAAATGGAACAATCTTCCCCAGAAATAAACTGCAACAAGCCCGACAAGAAAAAGCTCGAACAGTAATGAAGCTGAAAATAATCTGAACACTCACTGTTCTGCTTTTTCAGTTTCATATTAGAAATGGAGTGAAGACAATGCCGGACAATATTTTCTCCAAGAACTGATGACTACTCCCTCCACATTATCAGATCTGAAAGGAGAAAAGAAAGCCATTCTTGAAGATCAGCTGCCATCTAGTGAATGGTGAGAGAACTGTTTAAAACATTACTTTCATTTTTTTGTCAATTTAAACCAGATTCCTGGTGGAATACCTTTTTGCCACTTTGTCATTGTAAATTCTGGGGTCTGTTAATTATTCAGGAGAATGGCTATTAAAAGGTGTGCATTCCAAAGCAGAGCAAACTCAGCAAAGTTTTCTATTAAATTATAAATAAATAAGGTATTGATCCCACAGTTTGCTCAAAAAAAGCCAATCCTGTGCACTTTCAATAGAACATATTAGTGTTTTGGGGGTTTCACATGATTATACTAAGAGGAACCAAACTAACAGTGTCTTAAAGTAACATAATCAGTATTACAACAACAGACTACAGTAAAAAAATCGAAGAAGTTTAAGTTAAAAATCACTGAAATGTGCTCATCCAGCAACAATATCATACTTTTTATGCTGGACACCAAGCATGTTATTTTTATGTGTATGTTTTACTAATTTATAGATAACTAGAATAAACCCAAAAATTTTAGTAGTGTACATTTACACTGTCAAATTTCCTATGTAAGATAAGACCGCTGGGCTTCATGAATTAGTACTGCATTCCAGCTTAACATTTTCATGAAACAGGAAGTATTCCCTTGATACTTCAGGCAATATATATCTTTGCTATACTGATGCTTTTCTTATTAAAAGGAAGTAGAGGAGTTGTATAAATAAGTTGATAAAGGGTGGAACTCCCTCTTTTACTGTCTAAATTGATCCAAGAAGACCTAAAGTCCTCCTCACTAAAGCCAACAGATGCCCAAATCAATAATTCTAACAACTATTATTTGGAATTCTTTGTTACTCAAGACTAGATTTGCAGGTTTTTTCCTTCTCATAAGAAATCAGATTTTCCAGATGTTACAATAAGTCTGTTACAAAGAACAATCATAGATGAATATAGACCACTGACCTCATTGCAAATATGCACTTTTCCATATTTTTCTTGCCTAAACACAACTTCTTAAAACCAAGCAGAGAGTCTACACTTACAGTTTGAAACTCTGAAACACAAATCTGCCATTTTAAACAGAGTATGTTTTTTGTTTAATCGAGTACGTACTTGAGGGCACTCGTGTTTACGAGAACCTTTGAGGAAAGAAATAAAACAAGAGAATGTGTTTATAAGACATTGGCTTGAAAATACATTTGCCTTCTTGGAATGAAAGCTCCTTATAATCTTTTGTCTGTTCATTCTCTGGACAAACATTAGTATGTCCCACACTAAGTACCTAATAAGTCTACATATTCCATATAGGCATATTCCACATAAACATTTGCATATGTGTGCACTGTAAAACCATGCTATGAAAACAAATATTAAGTTGATATCCAGGAGTAAAGGAATAGAAAATAAACACTGCAAGGAGAAAAGTTGGTCATGAGCTGAAAGGAAATATCTCATAGGCCCTTTTGCACATAATTGGGTTTAAAGAGAAGGCTTGCTGGTTTTTGCACTGCTCGGCCCTAGGTCGTTCTGAGTTCTATTCAGCATTTTGAATTATCTGAACTGGCTCTGTTAACACTGCCTGCTTTTATTTATGGGTTACTTAAATATTTTGTGTACAGCCCTTGGTTCAGTAAGGAATGTGATTAGTCAGGCCACCATCATAAAGGTTTTCTTATGCTTCGCCCGCTGAGGCCTTCAGAATACATGCAGGAAATATGGTAGTTGTGCTGTAAACCACCTTCTCTGGTTTTCTGTGAATATAATTGTGTCTGACTGGCCTCTTGCATTTGAGATCCCAATTCTTGTATGTATGTGGTCTCAAATAAAGTCTGTATGTATTTGGTACTTGTGTGACTTTGCTTAAAATGAAGCTACTTGCAAAATAAAATTATGCACATACTAAATTTTATAGATCACAATTTTATCTTGTATCCCACAATGCTGACAGACCTCCTGGAAGGTTTTTATAAAAGTACTGCACAATTCACAGCACAATTTAGGAAGGTGGTGATGGACCAAAACTTTATACAATTATTTTTCTTAAATGCTGATTAAGTATTTGTCAGAGCAACATACTACAACAGTTCTACCAATTGTTAAATAAATATCTGTGTTTTAATTACTTGTATCAGCAGCTTCTCGAGTCAGTTGTGTGGCTTCACCCATATTTCTTTAACCAGCACCCACAGTTGACTCAACCCTGACCACTGGTGACAAAGATGCTGCCCTGAGCCAAGGGAAGCACTTGGCAGGGTCATGGGAAAGTGGAAGTCCAACTTTTGGGAACATGTTTAAGAAGTACCAAACTGACAAGCAGGAGGTGCTGAGGAGACAAAATGAGGGTGACGAAATGAGGGCAGTGAGTGATCCCTGCCATGACCAGCTCCGTGGAGAACAAGCCAAGTGGCAGTGGGAAAAGGGGGGCAGTGCATTCCTTCTGTGGAATAAAGGTATAAGAAATCTCTAGGACACATTCACCTCACAGGCAGTGCTTTGACAGCCCTTCAAAAGGGAAGGCCCAGGGAGGCAGCTGAGGCAGGATGTGAGGGAGGTGGTGGACATGGAGAACTGTGTCCAGTTCTGAGCCCCTCATCTCAGGAAGGGCAATGAAGATGGTGAGGGGTCTTGCACGCAAATCCAGTGAGTAGCAGCTGAGGGAGCTGGGGATGTTTATCCTGGAGAAAAGGAGGCTCAGCTGGGACCTTATCCCTCTCTACAGTTCCCTGAAAGGAGGTTGTAGCCAGGTGGGGGTCGAGCTGTTCTCCCAGGCAATAAGTGACAGGATAAGAGGACAAGCTGCGTTAGGGGAGGTTTAGGTTGGACATTTGGAAGAATTTCTCCACAGGACGGGTGGTCAAACACTGGAATGGGCTGCCCATGGAGGTGGGGGAGTGACGTCCCCGCAGGTGTTTAGGGAAGGACTGGACGGGGCACAGTGAGCTCCTTTCCTAACACAGTCACTTCGATTCTGCGTTGGCTGAGGCGGGGCCTCGCCCGCCTGCTCCGCTGTGGCGCATGCGCGGGGCCGCCTGTCAGCGCGGGAGTGGGTCCGCTCCATCCCGGGCGGGACGTTCTCCGCTGCCGGCTGTCCCATCCCGGCCGGGACATTCCCGGCTGTCCCATCCCGGGGCGGGAATGTCGGGGGGCCGCGGTGTCCCTGGCGGTGGCGGCGGAGCAGGAGCCCCGCGGGAGAGCGAGGCGCGGTGAGTAAGCAGCCGGCCGGGCCCGCGCGGAGCAGGGCGGTCGCTGCCCTCGCCCGCGGAGGGAGCGATGGAGCCGACGGCCTTGAAGCTGCTTCCACCGGACCCGGGAGATGAGGGCACGCAGCGCTGCCGGCTGGGACCTGCCGCGCTGTCCTTGCTGGGGGCCCGGCTCGGCGCCCCGCTGAGGATCTCGCTGCCCGGCGGGTGCTGCGTGTGCACGGCGTGGCCCCGGCACGACCTGGCCGACGGGTTCCTGCAGGCCGACCTGACCTGCAGCACCGCGGGCCTGGCCCCGCCGGCCCTGCGCGGGCTCTCGCTGGATGTGCGGCAGCTGGAGCCGCTGCCCCACCGGCGGCTGGGGAAGGCGGCGGTCAGGGTGGTCCTCAGGAGCGCCGCGCTGAAAAAGTCGACTCCCAGAGCGGTGTTGCAGGAGACGGTCAGAGAACTGTTGAGAAATGTTTATGTTTTGCCTCGTTACGTTGTAACTGTTGCCCCAAGTCCCGAAAATCCCGTGGTGTATATTGAAATACTGTCTGCAGACTCTTTGGTGGAGGAAGCTGGATTGATAACCCCCCAAACAAGCATAAAAATTAAGGAGGTGATCACTTTAGAATGGTACAGACATTTGTCAGAAGGCATTGCAAAAACTTCAGTTGCAGGACTAGATGATGTGGGAAAGTCTTTGAAAGAAATGATCGATCTGCCTTTGCGCTTTCCAAAAACTTTTAAGAACCTGGGGCTTTCTGTCCCTAATGGAGTGCTGTTAATTGGGCCCCCAGGTGTAGGGAAAACTCTTATGGTAAAGGCAGTAGCAGAAGAGGTGGGTGCATTTCTGTTTGGCGTCAGTGGCCCAGCCCTCCATGGCTCAAGGCCAGGAGAAGGTGAAGAGAATTTGAGGAGAGTCTTTGAAAAAGGCAGAGAGATGTCACAGGAAGGCCCAACCATTCTCTTCTTTGATGAAATTGATTCTTTGTGCCCGAAGCGAGGAAGTTCAAGCAATGCTCCTGAAGATCGGATCGTTGCTCAGCTGCTCACGCTCCTGGATGGTGTAAGGAGCGAGGGTAAGATGGTCATTGTGGCAGCAACAAACAGGCCAGATGCCTTAGACCCTGCACTCAGAAGACCTGGCAGATTTGACAGAGAGGTAAATAAACCCTCTTATTCATACACACTTTTGTCTTTCCTTATTGATGTGGAAGTGGGCTGTTGATAAAGTTTAATGTCTACTGGTCGTGTTTCATAGTGGGATTCTGCAGCCTTGAGCCAGGTATCCCATTGCTTTGCTTTGCTTCAGCTTGGGTAAGGTGGGATTTTTTTTTACCCGGGACACTGAGAACTCGGTATACTTCAAAATAGACAAGGGGATTCTTTATGCTTCTTTATCTTTACCTGTCCTTGAGGGGTTTGTTTGCTTACAGATGCTTAGCCTTACAGGCTTAAATTTTTTCATTTAAATTCTAGATTGAAGATTGATGCATCTCTCCTTAAAGGTTTATTGTGACAGAGAACTAGTAACCTCTTGTGTCAAAAATTCTATTCAGATTTCAGTAACAGGTTGAGTCTGTTCTGGAAAACTTCTGTTAGCCTAGTAGCCAAGAGAAGAAAAACACAGTTGTGCAACTTACAGTTCTTTTGCTTGTGTTGTTTATTTTTCTAGCTAAACCCACTTTTGGATCATCCAGTTTAGTCAAGATCTTTAATGCTTTCATAATTGTAATCTTCATTATTTTCCAGGATTTATAGATGGTTGAGATATATTTTTATGAAGGTGTTTCACCAGGGTTTTAATAATGTATGAGTGTTTACCTCATTGATTTATTTTTCCCTGTCATATGAATCTAATTTAGTCCTTGTGATGCAAGGAAATTATTATTTCAATGTTGAAATTACCTGAAAATGGGACTTGGTAGACACTAGCTGACAGTGTCTTATGAACAACTGTTTGTACAAACACTGTTCACTTGGAAATTAAGTGGTATTTTAAATATTTGTCATTTGTATAGTGCTGCTAATAGGTTTTTTGTAACAATATTTAGTTCAATTATAAGTATATAGAAATCTTTAGTAACCAATATAAAACAGAGATGAAAGCTCTATAAAATAAGTATAGCACAATATTTACTTAAATTTTTTGTTTATTATATTTGGTTTAGGTTATTATTGGGACCCCAACAGTCACACAAAGAAGATCCATCCTGCAGTTGCTTACGTCTGATATGCCCATTTGTGCAGACGTTGATTTGGCTCAGCTGGCAGAGCTGACCCCTGGGTATGTGGGAGCTGACCTCACAGCACTCTGCAGGGAAGCTGTTATGCAGGCTGTGTCCCACAGCTCCTTGGTATGGCTGCACATCACTCAAGGACAATGTCATTAATGTATTTACCACCTCTTCCTCATTAATGCTCAGCTTTACTCGAAAAGCTCAAGAAGTTGAAGACTCAGAAATTAAAATACTAAAACCACCAAATATGTTACAAATGTATATATGCCATTTTTTCTAGTCCTTTCAGTTCTCACCTGAAAGGACTGTTTTCTACTTTCTGAGTGAAAAGTTTTGCTGAAAGTTTTTATCCTCTTCCTCTTTAGAATTGTGCAAAGCAGACATTTTTGTCTTTTTCAGCAAAGTAAACTGTGTCCACCAACACTCTCTTTTGAAGCTACTTAATTTCGTTTATTATTTAATTTAATTTAGAATTCTGCTTTCTAATAACTGCAAATTAAAGTTAGGTTGATACACAAGTGTATAACAGCTAGTGAAAATAACTACTATCATCTGGGTTGTATGGCTGGATATAAAATTCTTGTAGACACAAGGTATATAACTGCCCAGTGTGCAGAAATTTAACCTCTTAGCAATTCTCTAATGCTATTTCTATAATGCCTATTTCTTAATACTCCTGTCTCTATTCTGGCTTTTACAAAAATTGTGAGATACATGTTTGATGTAGTTTTTCATCTGCAATGGCTGAGCAGAAATTTAAAGCCATATTTGTAAAATTTCCAAAGTCAAAAGCATCTGCAGAGAATGGTAGAGCCCTCTGTCTTCACTTGGGTAGAAAAAAAGAGAGCATAGCACTGAAAATAATAAAATTATTTGGGCCTGGTATCTCAGAAAAGAATAGATGGACAAATGAAAGTAATGAATAAGTAGATGGCCCCTTTGCAAGTGCCTTTGTAAAATACATCTTAGTTCTGTTACTGTATCTGTAGTTTAATAATGTTATTGTATAGCATGTTTGAGATAAAATGTGTTGCTTTCTTCAGTGTGGTGAAAATGGATGTTGCAGCCTTTTTATTTCTATTCAGAAGATTGTATGATTTATTGTGTGGTAACCCTCAAATTAGCAACCATTTGATTTAGCACATCACTGTCTACTGGAGCTATAATTTAGGGAATAGTAGT
Source organism: Pipra filicauda (assembly GCF_003945595.2). NCBI lineage: Eukaryota > Metazoa > Chordata > Aves > Passeriformes > Pipridae > Pipra > Pipra filicauda. Next base: position 1,247,822 of record NW_024104976.1, on the reverse strand, counting down.
TTTCTCTAAAACATTAATTTCTGTTAAAATAGATTTTTCTTGTGTAAAATCATGCCATTAAGGAGAATGTATTTTACTTTGTGTTGCATTTTTGCATCTGCAGTTCTCTAGGCTCATTAGGGCAGGAATTGGCTTCTTTATTAGTTTCATTTGGCCTTCTGTGAAGTGTTTCCACATATAATGCAGCATTTAAGTATTACCTAAAAATATTGTTAATATGCTTTATCTGTTTGGGGTTTTTTTCAGGAGTCAACTGAAACTGAAACCATGATTAACATGGGAGATTTCCAAGAAGCTTTTAAAAAAATTCAACCATCCTCTTTTCGAAGTGCAGTTGGACTAACAGAGTGTAAACCTGTGACTTGGGAGCAAATTGGTGGTCTTGAAGATGTAAAATTAAAGTTAAAACAGGTAACATGTAGAACAAATTTAGATGAACAGCTGATTTCTAATAAGCATATGCTCCAAGTTTTTCTGTATGCTAATTATGAAAATTAATTCTCTTGCTAATTACCTGATTATAAACTGTATTTTAAACATTTTTATACTACATTAAGTTATTACAATGTTTGAGCTAGAGGCCTTCCAGTTACAAGATAATAATATCTTGTAACACCAAGCATAATACTATCATGGGAAAATATGCGTGTTTTTTAGTAGCTGAAAAATACTTAACTTGTAGCCAGATAATTTGTGAATATTCCTGAATATTTAGCCAGAGGTGGCTCTTGTGTATCATCTCTCCATGACTGCCTTTAGTCTGCTTCCATCTGCTTCAGATGGAAACTTTAAGAAGGGGGAATTATATGAAGAAAGACTAAATCAGTATTCCCTGATTTCAAATTAATGTTTGTATCAAGGAGAAGAAGCGATGTGCTTGGCAGTTTTTATTGATTGCCTATGAACTGTAGTCTTGTTACTAAGAATTTCATCCCTTTTTTCTGTGTTGGCAGAGTATTGAGTGGCCTATGAAGTTTCCTCAGGCATTTGCTAGGATGGGCCTGTCCCATCCCAAGGGTCTCCTCCTCTATGGGCCTTCTGGCTGTGCCAAAACCACGCTGGTGAGGGCTGTGGCCACCAGTTGTCACTGTTCCTTTCTCTCTGTAAGTGGTGCTGATTTGTTCTCACCTTATGTTGGAGACTCGGAGAAGATTTTGTCTCAGGTACGGTTTTTAATTTGTGTAAGGCCTATGGTTTATTTTTGCTTGACTTTTGTAAAGTATTAGTTAGACCTAAATTTTGTTATTGAAAAGATCATGGAGGTCTCATCTGATTGTTAAATAGAAATGGCTTAGAGATTCACATTTATATAAAAGTGAGAATCTATCCCTAAAATTATAAAGTTTTAAACTTTATAAGTATTTCTAGTCTTTTGTTTTCAGTTCATTTAAGCATATAAATAAGAAGCAGAATTTGCCTATAGTAAATGTAAGCCAGAACAGCTCTTGTGAGTCGTTATAAATGTACCTTTAAACTTAAGTAAAATACAGAGTATATGCAACTGAACTTTTTTCACCTTACCTGGTAGACTGCATGCATCAATGTTTGACTTTATTAACATTTTTTAAAAAGGTTTTCCGGCAAGCAAGAGCAAACCCTCCAGCAATAATATTCCTGGATGAGATTGACACTCTCCTGGGGTCTCGGTCACACGGCAGAACTGGCCCTGGGGTCTCACAGCGGGTTCTGTCTGTTCTCCTCAACGAGTTGGATGGTGTTGGGCTCAAAGTTACAGAAAGAAGAGGAGGCAAATTACAGCTTGAGGGGCAGTGCCAAGAACAAAGTGATGATGAGGAAAGAAAGGTATTTATGCTCCCTTTTCTGTAGAAGAATGATAAATGCTGTCCACTTGTTCCAAAAATTTTACTTGTTGGCATTCACACTTCTTAAACTTAAAATCCTCAAGCTTAAAAACGTGCAAGATGCTCTTTTACTCTGCCATAATATCTAATTTTTAGAAAATACTGTATATAGGCTGCAGACTGTTTTTATGTACACTGTTCCTCGAGGAGACTGTTTGAACAAAATACCCACACAGGCTAATGAGCATTACTAATTGGTGTTCATCTTCTGTCACAAAAATCCTTTCCTTGACACTACAGTAATTTTTTAGACTGACTGTGCTATTTTTACTCTTATTCAAGTTCCTCCCTGAACTTACTTTTTATAAGCATTTCCCCTACTTCATTTGTAGTTCTTTCTCATACATACTGCATACAAAAGCAGCACAGTTATGATCAGTTATTTACTTAAACAAAAAGTTGTACCTTCGCTTTTCACTGAATGGTTCCCAATATTTAATATTTAGCTTTTTTGTATTTAAATTTCTTCTTCTTATGATACTCTTTGGGGGAATATTAAAGTTCAGTTAGTACAGTTTCAGAATTGCAGCATACTGAATTTTTGCATATAAAAGATTTTTTGTTGCAATCTGGCCAGAGAAAAGCCTCTGTTTACTGTCAAGGCAGATACTAACCATATTTCCTCTTTTTAATCTGATCTGCACCAGGGCATTTTTTTACTTCAAGAAAAATTAAATATTAATATTGAAAGGAAAATAGCTACATGTAAAGGTACATCGTCTTTTTGCCCTTCCCTTCTTCTCATTAGTTTTTAACGAATCTTTAATTATTATCTCTCTTTACCATGTTGCACTGATATGTTTGTATGATCTCTTACTCAGCTAGAGTTTCAGGAAACTTTGAACAAAGATTTCATGGTAGTTGCTGCAACAAATAGACCAGATATGTTGGATGATGCCTTATTGCGTCCTGGAAGGTTGGACAAGATGATCTATATTCCACCTCCAGATCTGAAGGTGATGTATTTATTACACATCCTTACGTGGCTTTAAAGGTAGAGATATTAATTGCCAGTAGACTTGACTTTAAGAGCAAAGGGGGCATATTCTTGTAATATATTTAACGATGGATGATTCACTGAAGATCAGTCACCAAACTCAAGGTATAATGAAGAAATCTAAAAAGGAATAAAGACACTTGTATTTTAAGTACCTGTAACATTTTAATTGGTGCATGTATTTATAGTATTGCATAGAGAAATAAGGGAAAATTTGTGTTTACAAAATCAAGCTACAGTTTAGGAAATACCCATAACAAGTTGTCTGGCCTGTTCCCAAGGGTAGTGTAGCTACTTGTCCTGAGCTTCACAGTAGCTACTTGGCCTGACCCAAAACAGGCCAAATATGGACTCATCAGTCTAAAGTACTGTGTTTTCATGAAGTAATGAGTAACTGTGAATAACAGACTTTAAAATATGAGATAACTGTAAGAGTAGGTAATATCTCCATTAATAGCATTTTATTCTTCCACTGAAACCAGGTAATTTTGGTATTCTTCTGGATTTTCCTTTGTTCTAATTTCAAATTTGTAACTGCTTTGGAGAAGGATTAATTTTTGGTGTGTTTGGTTTTGTTTTCTTCTACAATATACACCAATTTACAGGGAAGACTTTCCATTTTGAAAATCTGCACTGAAAAAATTCCATTGGATACTGATGTGTCACTACAAGATGTGGCGGCCCTAACAGACCTCTTCTCTGGAGCTGATATTGAAAATCTGTGCAAGGAGGTAAGAAATATTCCTGGCTCATCTGTGAAATAAACTGTAAATGAAAACTTTCAATGAAAAAGGAGAGCTAACTCATAGATGTTACCAAGCCATCAGTAGTACAGATTCTTTCACAGTTTGTATTGAAAATATAAAGAGTAAAACGGGAGAACTGAACAAGGGTTAATTCTTTACATAAAAAAGCCAAATAAGAATGAAATCTTTCTGTGATAATTTAATAGAAGTTAAGGAACTGTACTACCCTTTATTTTGTGTGGCTCTCTCTAATCCATGCTCACATCTGGGTGAATTGTACTCTGTGTACTGCAGGCAACTGCAGCATTTTTAGCTGAAATTAGCATGCAATGTCAAGACCAGAGAGAAGAAAACTAAGAGAAATCTAGAATTTGAGAAGAGTTGTATAAAAGAGAGAAGACTAGGAAGAAAATCCAAATATATAAGTGATCAAGGATATATTGTCTAATCCAGACAGAAAAAGTGAATGAAGTTATAGTAACCTTATTTGATGTTTATCTGTTGTTAAATAACCATAAATTATACATTGCTGGTTTTAGATGCTATAGCTAAGACTTTGTTCCTTGTAAGATATTTTAGAACACTTGCAATAAATTCATTGCAATTTAAAACATAATAAGCACTTCAAATTGTTATTTTTTTTTCTTTTAAAGGCTGCTTTGTTGGCTTTGCAAGAGAATGGACTTGAAGCAACTGCTGTAAAACATGAGCATTTTGTGAAATCATTGAAGACTGTAAAACCATCCTTAAATAGAAAAGACTTGGAATTTTATGAAAAATTTTATAATCAAGAATTAACCTCTTGAATCAAAAAGGAGTGGCATAGGTATTTTTAAATATATTGCAAAGATTTTGAAAAGGCTTACATCTTTCCTGCTTTTTAATACTGTACTTACTGGAGGTTTCAGGGTGTATGAAATACAGTAAAGTTTCACTTGTCAAAGGTCTGTAATTTCGATAATGAATAATAAATTAAAGTCTTGTTTGCTTTGGATAGGTTTACATCTGATGAAACAAGTAATTGAGATACTTAGATAAAGCACTGTGGAACAGCTTAGTGTTACTGTAGATTTCCCAGTTTTCAGTATAAACACTGGCATCACGAGAGTATTTAATTTATAATGTGTTGAGAAGTCTTCATAGGACAGTGAATATTTAAAAAGTAGAAAAGCTTTCACATGTTCAATAGGAGGAAGTAAGTCCCATTCTGTATAAAATGTGAAGTGTTTTATATGTGCCTATTCACAGGCTTACTTTCTTACAAGCAGATTCCAAAATATAGTGGCAGTGAAAAAGTTGTCAGTGCTTAATACCTTGTTGTAGGTTTGGAAGTCTGGAGTTTTAGGAGTAATTTTAGGTCAGTTACTGCTTACTGTACAAACATTTGGATTGAGTAAGCAGGTAAGAAGTATGCAATCAGCTCAAACTGTAATAATTTCTTTAGAGAAGGTAGTTTGCTTTATAACAATTTGTGCAAAATTCTTTTCCTTACCTAACCATTCTTTGTCAGTATATTTTTGTAAGTCACCTTCTAAAATACAGTTATATCCAAGGAAATTGGTACTACGTGTAAGTGTGCATTTTAACTTTCTAGAGTAGGAAGGGGTTTATTATTTTTTATTATATTTTCCTTTTCCCAATGAAAATATTTGTGAACTAAATACACCACTCTCAAAGATAGTTCCTTATTTCAGCTGAGGTTTGTGAGCTATAAACCCATTAACAAATATTTCTTTCTTATAACAGGGACAGTAGGGACTGCACTGAGTGTGGTTTATAGTGAGATGGATCACAAAAGGCAGTTCCAAGGCAGTTGGTGATTGTGGAGGGCCAAAGGCCGTAGTAGAAGCCATTGTAACCTAGGAAAGGGTTTAGCTGGGTGGCTTTGATCACCATTTTATGGAAAGGACTATCCTTATTGCTTTATTGCTGGCAACAACCTAGCAATGCTTGTGAACTTCCCAAACACCCAAAGGTTTCTCAGCAGCAGTGCTGAGAAAAAGTGTTAAACCCTTCTAGGTAATTGTTTTGCTTCCCAGTGTTTGAGGGTTTGTATTAGAATTGCCAGACCTGACAGTTGTTGTGACAGCAGAATGCTGCCAGTCCTTTGCCTCAAAGACCCTGCTGCTTAACTTCCATACTTGCTCCCTAGAGGGACCAACAGAACTACTTGTGCCCTGTCGTGTCTGTTCCTTGCTGCAGGGAGCCAGCAGAGCGTTGCAGTAACAGCAGCCTTTTCTTCCTCTCACTGCTTTCCAGTGGGCAAGAGAGAAGGGGAGAAATATGCAGGAATCATCTGCTGGCAGCACTGACCTCCAGCCTGTCCCTGGTAGGAGTTTTTCCCAGACAGGGATATTGGGAAGAGATGAGAGCTGTGTAACACAGCAGAGTGATGGGAACATGGGGCTGGGTTAAGCTTTTGCTGCAGCAAAGGTGACACGGTGACATTGGGGTCCTCTTTGGGTCGCTATAGGCGCCTCTCTGAGCTCTGGAAGAGACAGACCCTGGCCTCACCTGGGCGTTTGCCTGGGTGTGCTGTTCTTTGGGCAGCTGCCTGGAGGCGGGGACAGACAAGAAGACAAAGGAGAAATGGAGAAGAAAGGTTTGAGTGCTGCAGTAACGGAGAGAGAAGGAGTTGCGAGAGGAAGGCGGGAAGAGCACTCGCAGCATCCCGGTCTCCCGGCAGCTCCCTTTGGGGCCGGGAACTCCTTAGGGCGCTCCCCTGCGCCTACCGCCGCGGGCCAGGGGGTGGCACTGCTGGCCCGGCCCGGCCCGTCCCGTCCCGTCCCGCCTCCGCGCCCCGGGGCGCGGTGCGGTGCGTATATAACGCGGTGCGTGTGCAGCGCGGGGAGCGCCCGTCCCCGCAGCCCGGTACTGTCCTGCCCCTCTCCCCCGGGGTGCGGTAACACGAACCGCTTGTCCCAGGTCCGCAGCCGCCGCCACGATGAACAGGAGCATCTTCCAGATACTTAAAACAAAAAGAGAAGTAAGTTTTCCCAGAAGCCGGGGCCGTGGTGCCCGCCCCTGGGGAGGGATGCGGCTGGCGCGGGCAGGTGCGCCGGGGCTGCCGCTGGATAGAGAGCACCTTCCCGGGGAAGTGGAGAGAGCGAGGGCCCCGTGTTAGAAGAGGTGGTGTGAAGAGTAATACAGAGGTGTAATATGCGCTAACAGCTAATGCCACCTGAGTGCTGTATAACCCCTGCTCCCCCAGCTCTCAGCCGGGACACCAGTTCAGCTCTTTCTCCGTTTTGTCTTTCAGCTCGTTCCCCTGGCTGGAATACTGTCCGTGGCAGCAATTGGGGCGTTCTCTTTTAGCATGTATTCCCTATTCGGCAAATCTGATGTGATGTAAGCAAAATACTTCTTGTTTGGTGCTCACCCTAACCTTTCTGTATTCGGCAGAAGTATTTGACCATCATGTTTTACATCCAAAAAAAAAAAAAATCCATGTTCATGTTCCAGACTACTGGTAACACCTGAAATATCTGCAGATAGTAAATAGCAAAGAAATTAATTCGTTTGGACAGTAGTCCAAATTATTTCCTAATTTTTGATTTAATATTTTTCTTTGCTTTAGGTGTAACAGGTTTTAAATGCTCCTATCAAGAATTTCAAATAATCAGATAGGTAGATGAGATGCAGATATGTTGCAACCAGACTATTAACTTGTATATGAAGAGCAGCATTGATAATATTAACTTAAGAGAGTATTCTAGTGGCTTGGCTAATAATTGGAATTAAGTCCTATACTCTTCAAGCATTGGGAAGTTTATTTATTTACTTTAAAGTGATCGGAATAGGCATTTTAGCTGCCAGAGTCCCCTTACTTTGTGTCCTTACTCAGTTCTGATTTTTCAGCTTGCTTCCCTTACCATGACACATGATACATGAGTGTTGGCTTGGTTGGTCCTTTGGAAGATGCACATAAAGCAAGCCATTGTTGATTCTACCCAGAACACCCAAACCTGTAAACTTGTGTTTTGGGGAACTCCTTATTTAAGTAAATAGCTCTGCTGATGATAGGCTGCTCATATAAGAAAAACGTACGGAAGAACACACCTTAAAACATAGTACCTGTCTTGTTTTATCTTCTTTTAAAGGATTAACAGGAGTGGCAATCCAGAACCCTGGGAAAATATTGATCCTACCAAGCCTCAGAAGGTAATTTTTACATGCAATATGGTCAGTATAAATAGCATATATTTCCAACACAGTGAGTAACTTGTTTTAATGTGTAAGAACTAGCAAAATATTCATGAGGAAACACAAGTAAAGCTGATGTATATCTAATTAATAGTAGAAACAAAATTTTAGTTCATTACTTTATATCTTCCCTGTGTTACCTAATGATAGGGAATCAGCTATTACATTCTAGGTCTGATCTTGAACTTATGGTGCTCTTCTAGTTGCTGTGCTGTGTCTGTTCCCACTGCCAACATCCATTTACTCAAATCCATTGATAACACTGGAAATTTGGAGTACAGAGGAAGGCTGTTTCCCCTTGTTCCTGAGTTACAAAATTGACTAAGAATATTTAGGTACTGCAGCCTGAAGGAAAAATATCTTTATTTAGTAGAGCATCTACTATAAGGAAAAATAAAATTCTTTGGCATTATTATCTATGTAATATCCAAACTATTTTGTTCAACAAATTATTATATATGTCATCAGTTGCTATTCTTGCATACCTCTGAAAGAAAAATGTAAAGCTACTAGAAATTCTTCACCAATAGGTTGATGTATGACTTGGGGGGTGTGGGAGTGGAGTAAATGCCCACTGGGATTTTGCTAACTTTCATATTTTCCATTTCTTCCAGCTATTAACAATCCAGCAGAAATGGCAGCCTATAGAAGAGCTGGAAAATGTCAAAAAGCTTATGAAGTGAGAAGTTTCTGTTGCCTCAAAAAGGTGCCCTATGAATCTAGTGGAATCACTTCTGCACAAACTTGACTACTGAAATCAGTGTGCGGAAATGCTTCTGCTACATTTTTAGGGTCTTCCTCCATTTTTTTGGACTCTGAATGAGGAGTTTCGTGTTGCTTTAGAAGTTGACATACAGCATCCACATAGTCCAAAAAAACTGACTCAAATATTCATTTTCAGTAGGCATTTCATGCCAAATGTTGAATATTCAGATGGTAATTATAGATGGAAAAAGCCTTCACAGTTTTTGTAGAATTTTGAGATTTTTTTCAAAATACATTAGTTTTGTTATTTTATAAATTTTTAATGAAATAAATTCTAAATTTTTACAACATTTTATGTAAATTCCGTAAATGGAGGTTACCCAAAAGCCCTTCTAAACTGGAATTCCTGGTCTGCTTCCTCTCTATGCTGTATTTCAATGCAGTATATAGACCAAAGTCATATCCAGAGGATGTCTTTGTATGGCAACATATGTGGTCATAAAGTACACTTGCATTTCTTGTCTACATTAGATGTGATGACAGTTTAAGTCAAGACTAATGTTCTGCTGCAAATACTCAAACTTATATATGTGCTCACCTTAACCCACTGAGGAGTCCAGTAGGTTATTTAAGGGTGTGTTTGAGACTGCAGGATTAGAACTGAATAATTGAGCATGGCTAATACAGAAATGAAAATGAGATCATTTCTGTTGTGTTTAAATATTGTTCATGTTTAAATTTAGAAAAAGTTACTAGAATTAGGAAACTTGCATTATCCCAAACAATGTTAATTTCTTCTTTTTGTGCAAGGTTGTTCAAATGCAAGCTCAAATGTACTGCACAGTTAACAATATTTTTAAACATTTCTACGTGCTGTTAGGAACATCTACTTTATCAAATAGAAACTAACATATTAAAATTAGAAATGATTCTATGAAGAGACACTTCCTTTCTAAGCATCTGTGTGTTTTCTTATGGGTTGGCCAGGGAAAGAATGTAATGGGCAGACCCCCAGTAAATTAATGAGACAAGAAATGCATCCAATGATAGAACAGTCCTTTTGTAGATATCTTCTGTATTTTTGTAGATATTTTCTATCTTCTAAGCAGTTTCACAGTCTGTTACTCAGTTTCTTTTACAATGGACGTTCAGAAGGGAGATCAGTTTCTGTCAGGAAGAAAGCAAAAGTGAAACAACTGCTAACTGGAAAAAGTCCCCCTGAGTGAGTAATAGTCAAGTGCTTTAGGTTGCTCTGCTGCAGCAAAGACAAACTTCAGCTAGAAAAGCCGCTTCCCAAATTTCAAGGTGGCTTGGTTTCAGAAGCTTTATGTTTTCTTCAGCTGAGGAAAAAAAAGTTAAAATGTTACTTTATCAGATTCAGCGTAAATATTTATCAAGTAATGATGACTCAGCAGCTTTTATGTTTTAGAACGAGAGGAACTACTAGTTTTCAGAATACCTTCTTAGCTTTCATTTTAAGGAATGGCATTACAAGGTTGGATAGCATAGAACCACAAAGATACAGTGCTCTGAGGAGTACAAGTTTAAAGTATTTTAATACAGAAAATATTTCAAAATATTTCTCTACTTTATTCTATATTTCCATATTTTTACTGGACTGTGCCAAACAAAACAAAGTGCTGTGCTCTGAGTTGATGCATGAATTAAATGAGTGTGTTCTTCAGTACACCAGTTGTATGGTCTGTAAATACTATGAAATAAATGTAAGTAATTTTGATGTCATTTTTGTATTTAACTACTTTTCAGTAATGATTCCAGTAACATATTAAGCAGTATGACTGCTATCAGTCATGGGTTGTTGCTTCTCTCATCCTGTCCTGAAGCATAACAGCTTTGGTAATAAACTGTTTTGCCTTGTTAGCTGCTCTGTTTTTTGTTTTTTGATATAGATTTGTTGGGAGGGTTGTCACATAATGTGAGAAATCAAAATATTTTTCTGCACTTCAAAAAGATTGTGAGTGTTATGAAAGTTCTTGGGATTTTGTGTCTTCTCTGACTGTCCCTAAAAGTCCGTCTCTTGCATAGGTGAGGACTTTTGGAGAGCACACCAAGAAAAATTACTGTACCTCCCCAGCTCAACTACTATGTGTATAGACATAAATCTATACACACAATATACAAATTATTTCCTTGTTCTACAACCAGTAAAGATTCAATTGGCTGAATTCTATGAGCTGATGTTTATCAGAAGAGTAAGACTTCCCTGTCCTGTGTTAAGCAAATCCATGACTTCTTATTCCATGGACAGTTTAGAGGTTATTGAAGTAATTTACAACTTTTTTCCTTCTCTCCATTTTGTCTCCTACTCCATTCTGTTCTTTGGGTTGGGTTGGGTTTTTTGGTTGTTTTTTTTAAACAATGGCTATCTTTGCTCACCAATTCTAGTACTTTTTCAAAGAACTGTATCACCTCCAACTTTCATATTAATTACAAAGTTTAATTAAAATGCTCACTGGCTTGTTAGAGTTTCAAATATAGATTAGAAACCATTAGAAATGTTTTTTATAGTTCTAATCACCATTAGAAATGCATCATTAGAATCTATGGTCACATTTTTCTAATTTTTTCTAAGTAGTCTATTGGTAAATACCTCTCTGGAAGAGAAGAAGAATAGGAGCTTGCTTTCTGCAGTGTACGTGCAATCAGTTACTAATTTTTGTTATTACAGTCGTACTTGAAGGACTTAAAACTGCAGATCTCGTGCTGTTGTGGTTACCAGAGTGCTGTATGGAGTTTTCAGTTTGAGGGTTTTTTGCCTATGACAGCCCTGGTGTCAGCATTTCTCCTTCTGATGTCCCGTAGCCCCTGTATTTCTCTGCCACAAGGTGCAGTTAGTATAGTACTGCACTGTCTGGTTACTTCATCGCCATTCTGCAGAAAATAGTAACTTACAGAGGGGGCTGATGCAACTGTTAAAGGAAATGCTTCATCCTGCAGTTGTCGCCTGTCTCAGTGCAGAGGGGGCTGTCCCCAGGACTAGCTGTGAAAAGCAAACAAGAGAAATGGGAATGATTCACTGGATCTGGCCAATATTTGGTGTGGGACACCTCCCAGAAAAGCTTTCAGATTAAACAAACAAGGCCGCACTACTCAGCACAGCTTTAGTTTGCTGTGTGAAGTCTTTGCTCTACAGCACATCGCTGCTGTACGGGAGCACATGAGATTGCCTGAAAGTGTCACTGAAATGGAAATAAAAGCGTTAGCAACGACCTGGCCTCGGGCACTGCTGTGGGACAAGGTGAGTGTTGACCTTCAGGTTCTGCTGTGAACAGGCAGCTTGTTTGCCAAAAGCTCTCTCCGTCCTAAAACAGCCATCACACTCCTGGCACCCTGCAGAGCCCTCAGCCGGGTGTGACACCCCGTCTGCAGCGCCTTCTCCTGCGCGCCTCACCCTGACCAAAGATCACCCAGGCCGTGTGATCACCGAGGCTGCACCAACCCTGTTTATGCTGTACCTTGACCTGATGAATAAGGGGTTTTGGTTTAATTAGCTTTTACCTTTAGATAATCTTGTTGTGTGTGTTTTGGCCAGCGCTGCTACTGGGAAGGTGCTGCCCTTCCTCAGGGCTTACCCAGGGCGTGCGAGGGCCCCTCACACAGCACAGGGAGCCCAGGCCTACAACAAATTTCACCCTTCTGAGTGAAAAGCTGCCCCCCAGTGTTACCCACTGCGCCTGTGGGGGGATGAGGGCGGTGTGAGAGAGCTGTAATGGGGGGTGGCAGAGCCCTCGTTAGGAGATGCATTAGCAAGTGAGAGCCCAAGAGATAGTCTGGCTTCAGGATATAGGCCATGTACTAGCCAACAAGGTTAGGAAATTAATTTAAATATACCCTCATCTATTAGCAGTGAGATCCCAACAAGGGGTTTGGTTTGTGTTTCGTTTTCATTTTAAGACATCCAAGGTTTAGCCCCAGTGCATCAGGGGCCTGGCTGGGCCTCCCCCACAGCACTGCCTTGGTGCTGGGCCTGGCTCTTGGCCTGGATTTGACCATATATAACATTCCCTAAAAGGTGTTCTGTATAAATAACTTGGGCTTCATGATGCAACATTTTTAAGGTGTAAAGCAAGTCACTTTTGTGACCTTGTTTCCATAAGGTTTACAAATGTGAATGTCTGTGAAAATTCAGATAAATGTGCTTCCAGTTTTACCAGCTGTCAAGCAGTAGAAAAATCACTCTCTTCAACTTGAAACATTTGATCTAGAATATTATTAGACTCTGGTATTACTTGCTTGCTGTCTCTCACACCCTCCTCCTATTTTCTACTGACACTCCTTTCTTCTTTCACTTACTGGCACATATTTTATTCTTGCCAAATCTTTTTCTGTCTCACCCATAAAAACAAACATATCAGAAAAATTTAACATTTTTCTTGGCCTAATTTATTTCTACTACTTCTACAATTTGATGGTGCACTTGCATTGTGTTCCTGAAAGGTACACATGTCAAATGAGTAGATTAGAATATAGTTAGTCTGGTGGTTTGAATTCAGAAATTAAGCAGAAAAGGCCCTACTTGTAATGCTTGTCTTCCTTCTCCCTCCCCCTCTTCTATTTTGCTTTATTTATGCTGGTGGGATTGTAATAAATGCACCATTGGAGGTAAAAAAAGAGGATCCTTACTAGTAACAGTAAGGATGCATAGATTGTAAACTTTTCAAGAAGTCTATATTTTCAGTATGTGCATAAATAACAGAAATACTTAAAAACTGCCTTTCCATTTTTTAAAAAATGAAGCAGAAATTTGGGTCATAGACGTAAACATGCCTAAAGACTCACGTAAAAACATTTGCAGTTTTTCTTTTGATTTTTTAACATATTAACATTATATTAGGTAGGGAGGGTCCATTCCACTGAAAGCTCTGTCTTAATTATGCTGCTGCAGAAAAAATAAAGACCATATCTGCTAATAATATTATAGGAGACACTTCCTTACCCACTTCTATCAAAATATCTCTTGTTTTGAGTAAAGGTTGTTCTGTTAGTGAAATTCAATTCACCTGGTTGCTTCCTAGCAAGGAAATGCCAAAAGAACTTGTTCATGTTCTGTAACTCCAAAATTGAAGTGGTCAGGCAGGTCTTAACCCTAAGCACTATAAATCATTGTGATTCCTGTAGCATTGCAGACTGTGATAGTGCCAGTCCAGGCAATAGCTGTGAAACACTTTTTTCCATTCATGTATTTTTTGAGTAATTAGAAAACATTTCTTTTAAGTTCAAACTCCCTTCACCCTCACTCAGCCAGACTTGCTGACTTCCCTGACCCCAAGTGTTGCTGAAGCAGGAGCAGGAGCTGATAGGTCTTGAACTTGGGACTTTTATCACAGCAATTGATTTTTAAAGCAGAATTCCCCGCTGCTGTGAGTGGGAATGCTGCACAGACATTGCTGTTACCAGATCATGGTGAACTGAGGAGCTACAGACTCTGGAGGACAAGTCATTAGGATACAGCACCAAAAATAGACGGTGGGGACCAGAGCTCTGTAGCAAACTTGTCAGCATTGCCTGAGGGAACACACACTGAATCATGCAGTCACGAGGCAGAGCTGCCTGCATCCCACTTCATGGTTACAGCTGTTCTCTAGAACTCTTTGGTTTTCAAGCCACTTTCTATCATTTTACTCATCTGTATGGTATTTGGCATGACACCAATCTGTTCTGCTACACGAGAGGTGGACTGGTAGGGACTGTGGGCTTGAGGGCCTCGTGCAGGGAACTGTGTTTCATCTCCAGAAAGTACTGCTTTGGTGAAAGTACTGCTTGTCTCCCAGCTAGATTGTTAGACAGGTTGTTAACAGCACAATGTTTGTGTAAAGCTCTTTCTCTTCCTATTTCAGTATTGTACAATATGTGAATTTTTAATTGCAAAGTGCTGTATTAGCTGAGTTAATCAGAAAGCCACACAAGTTTGAAAAACTTCTTACATGAAAATAAATGTGTTTAAGCTTTCAACCTTAGCAAAACTTTCACATTCTTGATTTCCTCTTATGTGTCACTTCTTTAATTGAATTAAATATATTTCCAGTAGGCAGGTAACTAATAAACACCATTCTTTACTTGATGCTGCTGCTGCTGCACAAATAAGGAAGTACATGCAGAAAATCCCGATTAATTGTAATCCCTGGTAGTAACAGAAGTGTCTTATCAGTTTGACAAAGAAAAGCAAAGTCATCTACTGGTAATAAATCATTGATCACTACAATAAAACAAAGGGAAAGGTGTTTTCCTATTAAAGCTGTTAAGAACATTTGATTTAATGATGCAGCTCTCCTTTCTGCTGCAATTTCCTTTATAATTCAGTGAAGCCTGAATATCTTTTTTAATGACTGTTAGCATTATTAAATAAGATGTTTACATTGTGCTGCCATTACTGTGTTTATTTGTCCTCTTGTGAAAGGCTTTGAATGAAACACGCGACAGTCAGAAAAATGAATTTGCTTCAGAAGTGCAGCATCCACCTTGCTCCCAAAAACAGAAATCCACAGCACAATCCTAGTCACAATGACTTGCACTTCTGGTCTTTGCCTCATTGCCAAACTCTTAGCCATAATTTCAGCATTACAATAGCATGCTGTACAAAGTAAATTTAGAAAAACATTATTTTGAAGTTATGAGAATGTTTTTATACTGATTTCAGGGAGGCATGGAGTTAATACGGTAAAAGTTGTAGTGGTTGTGTATCTGTACACAAGTATGTGTTTTTTGAAAATTCTCTTCTTAAGAAAAATAAAAGCATTTAAGAATTGGGCATGTCTCTGCTCAAGCTCCTTTATGTGTGCTACCTCAAAGAAGAAGGCTTTTGCACAATGCTAAGCAGGGTGTTACATGTAAGTTTGTGTTTGAGGACACACTGTCAAGTGTATCACTTCTTGATAGGTGTCAAGGGAAGAGGTGTAAACCCTCAGTGGTAAAAAAAAGTCACCACCGAAGTCATAGATGGATCCACTCAATAAAGAGCTGAAGTGTTTGACCTTCCTATCTGTCTTTAGGAATCCTCACAGTTGTCTGGTTGGCAGTGCCACAGGTGTGATGTGCATTCCTCAATAAGAAACAC
Source organism: Pipra filicauda (assembly GCF_003945595.2). Taxonomy (NCBI): domain Eukaryota; kingdom Metazoa; phylum Chordata; class Aves; order Passeriformes; family Pipridae; genus Pipra; species Pipra filicauda. Next base: position 1,232,234 of record NW_024104976.1, on the reverse strand, counting down.
TACAGCACAGAGGTGTTATTGTAGCTACAGATGAGCATTTGTTGAAGCAATGTGTAATCAGTTTTGAGAAGCAAAAGCTAAGAGAGCTTCTTTACCTATTGGACTTTTTTCTTCTTCACTAAACAAATAAAAGGAAGTATGGCCACCCAGCAAAGAAGGGGAGATGGGGGCAATGCTCCAATCTCTTTTTTTTTTTTTGTCCTTAGCACAAGGACATGATCAGCACATTAGCATGGTGTAGGCTAGACTGGTAAAACATACCTTATTTAAGAGAAAATTCTAGTTGAGCCGCACAACAGATCAGTTAATGCTACAGCCTATAAAGGAAATTGGTATTGGCTTCATTTCTGACCCCCACAATTTGGTGCAGAAATAGTAGTGTGCTCCATAGTTGGTTGCATGGTAACATAATGGAGTCCAATGTTTTCCAGTTGCTATCTGCAGTACCCACATGATCTGGCTTTATCTGTTTTCTTCCCTCCTTCCTCTTTTGTACGCAAACACATCTTGTACCATCAACAGAGCATGAACTCCTAAAAAAAAAAAAACCATTCTGTCCGTTTCCCCCTTATCTTTCCCCTATCCCAATTCCCAGACCAAGGAGTCGCCCCTATGCCAGTTTCCGGCTCGGTTTTCTTCATATTCCCATCTCACTCAACACACAGGGCTTGCGTACCCTCTAGTTTCTCCCTTTTTGCTTCCCAGAAATCAATTCCTCTTTTGTAAGTCGCAACACATCGAGATTTGTACGCAAACACATCTTGTACCATCAACAGAGCATGAACTCCTAAAAAAAAAAAAAAAGAAAAAAATCCAAGCAAACAACCCTGCAAACAACCCTGCAATATGAATACCCTACTTTGCCATAGCACATGCTGGGCCTATTAGCAGGATTTAATTCTGTTGTTACTCCTACTCTGTGAGCTACTTCTTTCTAGCTCTGACAGCTACAATTAGGGACAACCTCTTCCCTTGATCCTCCCTCCAGAGCAGCCTCAAATGTAGTAAGTCTGAGTGTGGAAGAAGATCATTCTGAATGTGGAAGGACATTACTGCTTTACAAAGGCAGTTAATGGACCTAATGTAATGCATAGATATCCACGAGTGAGTGTATCTAAAACATATCCTCATTTACAGCTTACTGCCCTTGGACCTTTAGCTTTTGATAAGCAGAGAGTCACTTTCCTTTGAATTTTCTATTATATGACTTGAACTTCGCTCTGTTGCAGGTCGAGGCAGCCAGGCTACCTGAGAACCCTCTTCATTTGTTCCACCTAGGTTCCATTTAAAGCAAGTATCTAAGTAGAAAGAAACCAGTGTGTAACTGGTTGGGCAATTTCTATTTCCAGTTTAAGGTGTGTGTCTTCTGCAAAAGCTTAGAAAACACAGAATTGCTTAATAGCTTGAAGAAATGAAAGAAGACTTTACTGGAAGGAAGTTGTGGTTCTGAGTTCATCAGCCTCTGTCATTTCTATTTTCTCTCTCTGAAACTTGTTCAACTAGATCAAAAGACAACATTGTATTAGCAGTTGCAGCATGTAAACACAACAATATTCCATATTTACAGTTGTACCTGCCTATTTTAAATTTTTTTCCCTCAGTGTATATTTTTGATGGAAAATGTCATCCAATTCTTTAAAAAAAAGCACAGTCAAGGATGTTTCAGATGGAAGTATGTGTTTTCCTGGAAATATGAATTCAGCACCCCAAAGAAGCAATGCTTACTTTCATAGAAGCAAAGGGCTTGCATGATAACTTATGTTGTTTACATTAATTAATATAATTTGTTCTACTTGCACTTCAGATACCTGTCACCACAACTAATTTCCCCTCATACAATGTTTTTATTACATATTTGGAAATAGAAGGAAGCATTTGAGCGTGTATTCCTTGATGTTTACCTGTATATACCTTCAAGAAGTATCTAAACTCCCTCCCAATAACCGATTAGACGATCTAGGTTTGTGCTTTTCCTTATTGCATCCATGATAAAGTTAAATCCTCTCTGTTATCCTTAGGAAAAAGGAAAAAAAATACGGCTTTTTTTTTTTTTTTACTTACTAATAAGACATTTCTAAAATATGTGACAAAATACATTCCCTTCCCATAAAAAGTTCTCCCCAGTACACACCTCTATTTACCAACGTTGGGACCAGTGCGCCATCGTCTGGTAAATTCGGGAACGGCCTGGAAGTTGCCAGGTGAGGGGAGAGTCCTTGTCCGTTCAGGTATGTCAGACTTGTTCTCGCTGTGGGCTTGCAAAAAGGAACACGTGAAATCCGTAAAGAATCAACGATAATTGTGTGCTGGGTTCAAATATGGAGCACCATCCTACCTACGAAACTGTTTGTTAACAGCGTTTTTCTCAAAAACTCTCTTTGAATCTAAAAGGCCTTTTAGACTTAAGTAAGTGGTTTTATAAGTTAAACATTTATTTAGGGAATTATTAGATAATTTCTTTGTGCGGGAAAAAGAAATAGGAAGATTGCAGGGACTTGAGTGCTCTTAATGCACCTGTGACAAAGGCTAATTTTTTGTCTGCTTGCCATCTGGATGCTTTTATTTATTCATCAGCTGAACTAGAGATCCCTGGATGTATCTGTACTTAGTTTACTGCAAAATATACTCATTAACTAGTATCATGTACCCTCATATGGGCTAGTCACAGTCCTGGAAAAACAACTTTTCACTGTGTATAATATAAGGAAATCACAAAGCAGTCATCTCAAGGATAAAATTATGCTTTTTCTTATGAAGTGGCTTTTTTCCTACATAAATTGGTGCCATTCACAGCTGTAATAAAAGCAGTTATTTTGTCCTGTGTGTTTAGCACTGGTTGCTTTCAAACCGTGATACTGAGAGATAAAAAAAAGCAGAACACAATGGAGAAAAGGAAAATAGAGATGAAAAAGTACTGGTTTGAACATCACCATTTTACAGCTGTACACACAGAAGGCAGGTACGTGTGTGTTGTAAGAGCAGATTGCTGTAGCAGCTGGAGAGCAGCAAATGGGAAAGATCCATATTTATTCCAGTCGCTTCCAAAGTTGTGTCAGGTATTTCACAGAACAAAAGAGCATGATTGGTCCTTCCTAGGGCATTCAGCTGTGGAAAATGGTATGAGGAGAGTTGGAACAGAAAGGGATTTGCCAGCTCCAGAGCACAGAGACTCTCAGTTAGTGCCAAGCACGATTTGTTATGGAGGGGAGGAAGAGGTGAAGGTAGAAAGGGGATTAAGGGTGGGGAACATGGAGGACTTCTTTTTTATTTTTTTTTCTGTGCAAACCCCTGGAACAAGGCAATGTGCTTGGAGCAACCAGCAAGGAAAAAGACCTTGATAATGCTATTTTGGGTGGATAGAGGGAAATGAGCTGGGTATTTACAGTAGATTGTCCCCTTCCTTTGAGATCCCAAGGGAACTTCTCTGGCAATGGACTAGTTTATTGGAGTCTAGGAAGCTGCTGCAGTATGTATCACGTCTAATTACCCAACAACCTCTCTTCATTTGTTATATTCTTGTAGTATCTGTAGAGAGAAATAACACTTAATAGCCCTGCTCTGTGCAACATCAGCACAGTGTCCTCATGAGATTCTGCCAAAATACCTGAACAAAAGACTTGCCATTCATCAGTTGATGGGTGTCTTTTGGGTTTTTTGGTTTTATGTCGGAAAATCACTTTTAAATGCCAGCCTACTGCTTTTCTTAGTCATTCTCCCAGTTGGGAGTGATTCTGCAAGAAATAGCAGATATGTACAGTAGTAAAATAATTGAAGACCAGATTGAGGTATGACATTTTAAATGGTAATTCTGCTGGTGTAGAAAGAAATGCTGCTGTATTGAAAAGACTAAATGTCAACACAATTAAAAAAAAAAAAAAAACAAACAAAAAAACCCAACAACAACAAAAAAAAACCAAACCAGCACTAAGCAAGGAAAACATTCAGAAACAAAATAGGTTTCTGTTAATTTTCTTCTTAGGATAAGGACACTTCAGAATAGAAGAGTGGGATGTGAGGGTTTGCAGTCTACTCCATATGAAAATGCTGTATTGACTCATGTGAGTAGGTTGTCATCAAAACTATGTGTGCTTCAAAAAAGGATGGGTGACAATCACAGATTTAGGAAGGAAAAACCTTCTCCCAGTATAGACTTTCAGAGGTGGCAGAATTTTCACTGGATTTCATCTGTTCAGTCAGCAAGAGCATTGCAGCACAGCTGTGGAAAGCAGGGATACTAGTTGTGGAAAGTCTATCTTCCAAGTCTTTTGGTTAGAGAGAAGTCCTGCCAAGTATACGCCTTTTCATTTCAAGCAGAGGATTTGGTAGAAAGAAAACAGCATAGCAGTGTAAATTATCTTAGCCATGTGAAATAATCTAGATGTGCTGGACATCTCCTTGGAAAGACTAAGCTGATACTTAGAATGATCTTGCAGTATCTATAAAAAGTTACTGCTTTAACAAGATTTAAACTGTCCTGATAAAGAGAGAGACATAATTAATTCCATATACAGCATCTCCACACTGAGTTGAGTGTTCAGACATTTCAAAAAACAGCTCCTATAAGAATCAAAGATTGCTGCAAGAATTCAAAGATGACAAGAGAGAGAAATACAAATAAATATTTTATAAGACAATGCGAAGTTTAATAATTGATTTCATAAAACCCACAACAAAGCAACACACTTCTGCTTTTTTCTTCAATTAAACAAATGTGTAGTAAATTATTAAAAAACTGCAAATACAATACACGTCTACTGTACTTCGACACCTAATTACATCAACTGTAAACCCCAATTTAATTAAAACCCATTTGAGTATTAGTATGTGCAAAATACCTGTTGTTTGTGGTTTGGTTTTTTTTTCCCAGTAAGTTTGTAAGGATGGGATGCACATTTTTCATGAACTGTGATATGGCTTAATTAATGACAGTGTTTGTATTGCAGCATTACCTTCCTGAGCACAGGGCTGCTCTGCCTCTGAGCTGCCTGAGCTCCCATGCTGGACTCAAGTATTCCCATTTCTTGCCAGAACAGATACAAACACAATCCAGTGTCACGTGCACTTTGTCCAAATTCACAATGTGCTGCCACTTTTAACCAATAAAAATTCAGCATGTGACCCCTACCTCCAAAAAGGGAAGAAAAGAAGCCAAGATTGTTACCACCAATTGCAGGTACAAATCAGCCTGATGAATATGTGAAACTCTAGAAACAGAAAACAGCTTAAGTATTCACAGCTGAGTATCACAATATCCATAACTGGGCGGAAATTTTCCTTTCTGATCCACAACAGAGAACTACTTTCGATGTCAGTGGAAGTTCTGCATAAAGGTCAAAGTCCAGAATAAACAAAAAAAATATTTGAAGCCAAGTTCTTTCCATCTTCTAAACTTTGCAGGTCGTGTTCTTGCCACCCTTAACTTCTTCAATGCCAAGGACTTCACAAGCAGGCATAAATCTGAGCTTGCAGGTGTAGGATAGCTTAGTGTCAAGATTTATATCTTGTGTACATTCAAAGTACAGGGGTTCCACAATGAGGCCAAACAATTCAGCTTTGGGGACTCTGAGGTGTCCAGATGAATGAACAGTCCTTTCAGCTGCCTCATCTCTATAAATACAAAAAGGCCTTTCTGCCCCTGTAGGTTGTTATGACATTGTTGTCCAACACCATCAGGTTACTGAGCTTGCTTGGATTTTGCTTTATTCATGAGCTTAGTAGTGGGAACTGCTATTGCAGTGGCATTCCTGTCAGGATACTGCCATGCTGTGCTCAAAGCAAAGGTGGAAAGGTCAGAGACCCGTGACTGATGGAATAGTGCATCTCTGAAACTCCTGCTCCCCACTCTCCTGTTGGATGCACATCTCTGGCATGTCTGCAGATTGCACTGGAGAGCATCTGCACATCAAGCATCATTTCTAACATTTGACTTTTCTTTTAAAACAGAACAATCATGGAAAAATGATCAATTACAGGACATTTATTAATTACAATTAGAGTGCATGCTAAGCAACTGGCCTTTTAATGTGAATCAAATGATGGGTTTAGACATTCAAGACTATTTATAAGAAAGTCATCTTACAAGTCAAAACTTTGTAAAATAAATAACCTGTTTCTAATGTATAAACCCTATTCTAAAACACATTAAGATAACTGATCACTTAAAACACTTTGGGTCCAGTGTTGGGTCTCTAGTTAAATACCACAAGTCTGGGCAAAGATCTTCCTGTCTGGATCTCTGAATGCCCAGATTAAAGCTAACTTTCTGGTGTGGATACAGTAAATTCTGTATTTTGCAGTGTCTCCAAAGGGACAGTTTCCACAAGAATTCAACTAGCACTGTATGCATTCCAGTTTAAGATACTGTATGAAAATTACTATTGCAAAAATACTGAATAATGAATTTGGGGATCATGACATATTGTGCAACCCTGGCAGGGTCAGCATTAAGAGACTTTTGATTGAAATACTGAATATTTGATGCTCCATTTGGAGTGCAGGTACTTTGTGGTACGTAATGATTAAAGGACAATATTGGACTGTAATTTGTGAGGTATCTGCAGAGCCACGTTGCAGTTTGTAAACAATAATCTGAAAACAGCTTTGTCTCAAAATCATAATAAATTGAATAAATCAGTACAAGGGAGAGAGTAAAACACACGTTCTGTAGGGCAACCACTGCACTTTCTGCAGCACCAGTTCTCCCTGCTGCATGTCCCATGGTACAAAGCCACATATTCATGGTCACTATTTGAGAATTTTCATTTTGCATTTATTGCTCTCAGTCTTTGACTACAAGGTAAAGAATAAGGCAGCAGTTCCCAAAACATATGAAATTAGGCACTGGAACTCTGACAACTTGCGCAGGTTTTGCTGATTTCCTGTTTGTAACTCTGGAGCTGGACAGAGCACTTGTACATTCCAAAGGTGTTCAGCAGCAGGTGTCGGGCCTTGGACTGAACGTCCTCCCATTTAGATGAACTACCAGGAACTGGAAAATTAAGAAAATTATAACAAATTCACTATCTAAGAAATTCAGACAATCCATCTGTTCTCAAATGTATCACAGTGTTACCAACTACAATAATCTTTGTTCATGCTCATTTATTAGTTTAATGTTGTTCTGTGGTCACTATGTACTCTCTCTCTATTATTTTACACTTTTAGGTCTATATTCTCCAACTAGATTCAACTCTTCATAAAACCATATGTGTTAGACACCATCCCCCCAAAACCTGAGCTTTCTCACTAAGAATTAATATTCATGGTATAGTTAGATGTGTAAATCAGCATATGTTTTGGTAAAACATTTGTTTTTCACATGTCAGATTGTTCCACGTTAGAACTTCCCCTTTTCTTTCCCTAGGCAAGTGAGAGAACTTCTGAGGAAAAATTGTGTGTTGCTTTTTTACCCCTTCCCAGAGAATCTGTACTGGATGTTTTGGTATGAATGTATTTTATTTGCACAATTTTCATTTACACCATGTGTTTCTGGGCAAAGAGGTTTTATTCCTCACTGTACAAAACCCCAGAATAATATTTCTTGGTTCAACTTAGATAACAATATGAAGAGGAAGTGGTGGGGGTTTTCCTACACTTACATTTAATTTAGAATTATGCTATACAGCAGCTTACCCAGTTGCAAGTGGACTATGGCAGTTGTTTTTCCTGCAGTGAGAGACCAAACATTTAAATCTTCTATAGAATAAACATCTTCAATTTTCATCAAGTCTTCCTTGATGCGGTCCACGTTTAAATGCCTCGGAACTCCTGTGATTCCAAACAAGAGATAAAATTAATTCTGTCTTCTGGAAACTCTCAGTGGCCTTTCATGACAGTACTCAATGCCAAAAAAAAATAGAATTTATGCTGTTGGAAGTGATAAGTAACTTCCATGTTATTAGCAGAAAATAATATGGAAATTGGCCTGTATGGACACAGAAGTTGAACAGGAATTGCAGTGTTGCCTCAAATGTAATTTGTCCTGCCCAGAATCTGCTCTCTGGCAACAGCCAGCATTAGATCCCTTGGAATGATGTACTTTTGTAGACAACTTTACTGCAGCTTCTAACCCCCAGTAACTGCTTCAACCAGACTCTAGGGTCAGAATACAGGAAAAAACCACCAGGGCCTGTCTCCTGAAACTTCTCTTCAAGTAACTGGTATGATGTTCACATGCTCACAGTAATCCATCTGCAGCATTAACTCACAGGACTTCATCTTACAGGGTGTCACCTCTGCAAATCACTGACTGCTCTGATCAAGTCCTTTTGGTATTTTCAGTAGTTGCAGCACCTCTATAGCTTCCCACCACCACCCTTGACCTGTACAAAGGGCAAAATCAAAATTCTAGATGATCAACACGGGTCAAAAACTAATACAAACAGACTGAATAAACTCTGAATAGTTTTATTTCTATAAAAGCTTTTTACTGTTTATCTTCCAGTTTTATGGAGTTTCTTTACATATACTTGCTTCTCAAATTTCTTCATTTTTTGCATGATTTCTCTGAACCTGATGCCTTACTTTCTTTTAAATTATGTTAGTTCCAGTACCATCTCTTTTGAAAGTTCTGTGCCTCTCATGGAGACCATCAAAAGTTATTTAGCTGATAAATAACTGCCTGGTATTATTTGTACAGCTTCCTTTTTCCCAGGAAACACGGACTTAAATCCTCATATCTACATCACACTCTTGACAAACTTCCATTCTGCTTTATAAATCTTAATGAAAAGCTAGAATGTCATTGCTTGAGTTAGAAAGCTATTTAATGTTTTAATTTAGCACTCCTGGTCTAATGATGAAACTTAAGTTGAAATTAATACCAAAAGGACCAATTTCAAGGATCTTGAAGTAGTTTCCAATATAAATGCAAGTCCATTCTCTGGAGATCCTGAATTTGAGTTGGAAAAATTCCCTGCCATGCATAAAACCCATGTATCATCACTTTTAATAACATCATTAATAGGGGATTTTTATGACAGCTGGGATACCTATGCAAACAGCAACAACTCACAACATCTGGAATCTGATACATCATTAGTCTTATCTGTTTTCTGCAGCCAAATCTGAGCTATTGCCTTGGAGCTAATTAAGGATTGTTGAGCAAATTTCATTGGTTTTGCCTTCTCAGTGAACTTCCATTTTGTTGCCTTTTTTTTTTTTAATCCTAAGTGACAGCAAATGCACTTGAATGAAGATTCTGAGTTTTCTGATTTAACCTCGTAACATAATAAAAGTAAAGTCAGTAATAATTCACTTGAGACAGCTAGGAAGGTGCAGCTAAAACCTAGCATTTTTCTCCCAGCCCTAACATCTTCACTTTCATAAAGTAAGAGCACTAGATCAAGCAGTAAGAGTTGGCAGGTAAGCTACAATAAAGCAAAGAATGTTGCTGGCATCTTTCCCTCTACATGAGATAAGATTCTTTAGCCTATGTTCAGGCTTTTCTTCCCTATTTTATTTCTTCTTTTACACCACTCTTGACTTGTAGCTTCCCCTATGGTAACAGCAGAAGCACACAAGTAACACAAAGGCACTTGTGGAAAAGGGGAAGACAGGACAGAGGTGAACCACCTGTCCAGCCATTTGGTCTAAGCTTGCTTCCTCCTTTTACACTCATCCACATCCACTTCAACTTCACAAGTAACTGAAGTGAAAGTGTAGAACTGAATCTGAGCAAAGGTTCACTTGGTTCAGCTGAGAGCCACTGCAGACACACAAGAAAGTTGTATGTGTTTCACTTCCCCACCTCCTGGTGGCAAAGTGGGAGCACAGGTAGGACCTGTGTCATTCTGGCAGAGGACAAACACACCCGAACACTGCAGCAATTCAGATGAGCCGTAAAGAACCAACAGACTAAGCAGCAGCAAGACAAACAGATCTCCAGGCACAATCCACTTAGAAATGGTGATTGTGATGTCAAAAAAGTGCCAGTGCTCTCTGGTATTTGGCATGTAAAGTACTGCAGACTGTGCACAGATCTTACCTTCCAGAATAATAACTCCCGTGTCACAGAGAATTCGAACTGTTGTGAAAACCACCAGTATGGAAAATACATATGTACATATAGGATCAGCAATCTTGTATTCTGGCTGCAAGGGAAACTCCACAGTGTTAAAGGATGTATGAAAATAAGCTCACTTACAAAAATGTGACTCAGAAAATGCAGTTAGTTCTAGTTTCAATTTCTATGAATTTTTTTTGTTCGAATAGTTATAAAATATATAGTAGAGATAGTTTTGCTTATTTTGCATGAATGTATGAAGCTTATAATAAAATATCACAGCTATTTTTCATACTTATAACAACAGGCCCCTTTTTAATTTAATCACTGGAGTTTAAGTTAAAAGAATTCCACGCTGCCTCAAAGAGCAGCCATTCCTTACCTTAAAGCGTATGATGTAGGCAGCCACGAGCACTCCAATACTTTGTACCAGGTCCCCCAGGGCGTGTACAAATGCTGCTCTCACGGCAAGGCTGCTGTGTCCATGGCCACTGCCATGTCCATGGCCACTGCCGTGGGCCGTGCTCGGAGAGCTCGACTGAGGTACATGAGAGTGAGGGTGGGAGTGCGAGTGAGAGTGAAGGTGGCCAGACTGATTCAGCAAAAAACCCATTCTGAAAGGGAAAGAAGAAAAGCACTCCAAGAAACAGGCTTTTAGAGTTGGGTGTGTGGGTAGGTTTTCACAGAATCACAGAATATGCCCAGTTGGAAGGGACCCACAAGGATTGTCAAGTCCAACTCTGAGCCCTGCACAGGACCATCCCCAAGAATCACACCCTGTGCCTGAGAGCATTGAACAAACACATCTTGAGCTCTGGCAGCCTTGGTGCTGTGACCATTGTCCTGGGGAGCCTGTTCCAACCACCCTCTGGTTGAAGAACCTTTTTTCTAATGTCCAACCTAAACCTCCCCTGACACAACTTCAGGCCATTCCCTCGGGTCCTGTCTCTGGTCCCCACAGAGCAGAGATCAGTGCCTGCTCCTGCTCTTCCTCTCACAAGGAAGTTGTAACTGCAATGAGGTCTCCCCTCGGTCTCCTCTTCTCCAGGCTGAACAGACCAAGTGCCCTCAGCTGCCCCTCACTCAGCTTCCCCTCAAAGCCCTTCACCATCTTGATTGTCCTCTTTTGGATGCTCTCTAATAGCTTAATATTTTGTTGCTTTTTTCTCTTTCAGTTTAAATGAAATAATTGAAAAAGTAATACTCAGCATAATTTCTCGTCTTATTTATGAAATTTAAGAGGTCCAGCAAAATTATATCCCATGGAAAAGTTACATGGGAAAAGTTACAGGCCATGACTGAATTAGCAGCTTATTCAGAAATACATTTATGAGTGTTAATGGAGAGAAGGGGAGATCTTACATTAAGTTAACTGCAACACCGACGGCCGCTGTGATCAGCATGATATCACCATTTATTTCATAGTCCATATGGATAGTTCTTTGAACAGCCTCATACAAGAGGAATGCCATAAGGATATAGACCAGCAATACACTAATGATGGCTGACAGTACTTCTGCAAAAAGAAAGGAAACAACATTATAAAAATGTGTCTCAGATCTATTTCCAAATTAGAACATGGACAGAGCCTTAATCGTTTTAACAATTTTATGAGTATTATAAAACCGACTATAAACTAATATGTTTAGCGGTAAATAACACTTGTAAAGTAGGATTAACAAATGGAGTTTGTTCTCATCAACTCCTTCATGCTTCCCTACCACCAGTATATCCCTCAAATTATGTCTTCTCTGAAAAGTTCTGCAGAGGTGATGACCCTGACTTCCTCAGACAAGCCAGAACATTTGCCTGAAAAGCTGCAGGCAAAGGCCGTGCCCAGGGGAGAGGAGGACGGGTGATCTCAAACATCACCAACACACCTACAAATAAGAGAAGGCCTGATTTCAAGTGTCCACAGTATTAAGCTGGATTTAGAAATGACTTTTATATATCCTTTTGTATTTAGGATGGAGAAGAAATTATAAAAAGATAAAGAAACTGAACAGTACAAACTTGTCAGACATGACAGTCCTAAGCTTCTACACATACACATTACCTATTGCAGATTTCAGCTACAAAGGATTGCTGAATGTTAGTATCTCTATTGGTGTGATATGCTGTTTTAACAGTATCTAATATTTACCAAATGTTCATATTTCACAAAAGTAAGAGCATTATGACCAATATTTTGGTGTAGGAATTTTATCTGATCAGCAGGGACTTTCAAAAGGAAATATATAAAGATAAAATTAGAAAGTTAATAAAAACTCCTAATTATTTGACTGCACTGCACCTTCCACTGCCATTGACATCTGTGAAAAGTGGTGAGAGCTCTCTACAAGGTTCCTCCTGTTCAGATGTGAGGTAAACAAGTCTGAATATTCTACAGGACCTTTTGTGCTGTTTGCCTCAGTCATGAAATTGGGCTGGTAACAGCATACATAAACCTGAGGAGGATGAGTCTACACTACAGTTTTAAGGTCTTACTACAAAGAATACAGGTATTCCTAAATGGGTCACTAGATTCATTTTATCATAAACATACTTTTACCCTCTAGCTTAAAATTATTACCCTGCTGCAACTGAAGTTTAAAAAAGCAAAAAAAAAAAAAAAGGCAAGATAGCTGAGAGAGAAAACACCAGCCCAGTTAACAACTGTCTCAGTTATAAGCAAGTTAATATAGGGCTTTGCAAAAAGCACTGGGAAGACCTTAATGCTCACTCCATTGTACTGCATGCAAATCTGCAGCCATGCCTGAGTAATCTGTAATCATTATGTGTAGTGCTCATTACTGTCACTTGCCAGATGGATCACTGGGACCTCAGCCTTCCTGTGTGAACTCAAAGATCAGAGTTAGAATTAATTTACTTGAAATTTTAATGGTTGTTCTTCCCCTTAGGTCCACACATGTTGCCCTGATTTATTCCCCAGTAAGGGCAAAATTCTGCTCTTGGCTGTAGCACAGCTCTGAGAATACTCATCTGAGAATTGCCTCACTTCTCCCTCCACTTTGAATCTGTCAGCATGTAGATTTTGTAACCAACTTTGGTTACTACAGAAAATGTCACTTCTAACACAGAAGTGTTTTAATTTTATTTATTGAATATGACATAAAAAGACCCATGCAGCTATATCAGCATTTTAATATCACCAAAATCACTTGATCCATACACTGAATTATGGGAGGAGAAACTCACCCCAATGCATTCAGCTGCTGGGTGGTGTGTCAGTGCCTGGACAAGTACCAGCATTACCAGGCAGTAACAAGGCTCTGAAAGGCAACTGTCTCAGATGATTTCAGAGCAACCTGAAAATCCTGGAAATATCTGTGTAAGTGGCAGCCTTCTTTACAAAGTCGGCAGATTACTCAGGGCAACAGCCTTAAAAACACACAATACATTGCTTAGAAGGTTTTCCAGAATGCTTTTTAAAAAACTTTTGAAGCCATGGCACATTACCATTTACGAGAGAAATAACATATAGTGCTTCTACAATCTAAACCCATGTTTTCTGTAATGGAAGTCAGTGTTTTCCTTGCAGGGTCTTCCACAGTCACTGTCGTGTCAGCACTGTACATTTGTGCTGAGATCTTTCGCTTCTTGTGAAATGAACTGTGCACTGGCTCAGTGGACTGGCTGATTCTGTCATTACTAACATTGTCTCTGCAGCAATGGAAAAGTGCCAGGTTCCGTATCTATGCTTAAATCTGCTCGGTGTCTTGCTGAAAAGGAGGTATCTGCACTTGGTGGTGAAACAGAACTTACTTTTGCCTTCAAGAATACAATCCTTTTTAGACGTGACTGCAATTTCCATTACTTTGTCTTCACTTTTCTAACCCATTCCTGAATCTGTCAGCCTCATTTTCACCAGGGAGGATGGAATAAAACTGAAGACAGAGCATACATAATGTGCATCCAGAGAGAATTCAAATAAATGAAAACTTGTACTAACTTCCCTCTGGAATTTGACTAGACAAGTAATAGGTCTGTTGTCTTTACCAAGCAATGTTTATGGGAACAAGTTTGAAAATTCATCATTTTACAAGCAAAAATGATAATGAATACCAGAAACATTGTTCATTAGAATGTTCTCATGCCTACTGTACGTATGGATTATCTTAAACTTAATGTAAAGCAGGTCAGTGATGAGACAGTTCTTGCATATATTCCCAGCTTTAAACAAACGCTCCACATCTTTTTCTGTGACAGATGCCCAATCTGTACCCTATTTTTAACATTCTGTCATGTTTTAACATCTCTCACATGGAATTTAAGCTATTGTTGAAATGATGTTATTTGCTGACAAGCTTCTTACATATAGGTTATTTGGGAAAATGTGTTACAGCAAGGATATACCCTAGAAACTGCTTTGTTCCATTGCCAGCATTCACTGATGTGTGAAACTGGGCCCTCAGGCCATGGCATTCAGACTGGGTGCCTAAACCAGGCATATAAATTTCACAAATGGGATTTTTAAAAAAACTCTGTGTAGCAATTTTGAACCATCCCATCTTCTGTACTTTGGAGGTCCCTGGTAGAGCTTTCACCTGCTTCCTCTTCCTTACTACAGCCACAGAAACTCTCCCCCCCCAGCCCCAGGCCCTAGTCCTCCTCCTCCAGACAGAGCGGCACTGCTGCAGTGCAGCACAATGGCTGAGGTAGGAAGGGACCCCTGGAAACTGTGCAGTCCTGCTTAGAGGAGGGAAACTCCAGCAGGTTGCTCAGGGCTCCTTCCAGTAGGGTTTTGTGTTTTTCCAGCTGTGGACACTCCACAACCTGTTCTAGTCTTTGACCACCTACTGGCACTGGGCAGCAGAAAAGGAGTAATTGTTGCAGAACTGAGAGGCTGCTCCCTGTAGCTTCTCCCAGGGACAAGATGGTAGGCAATACAAACTAATTTTATTGGCTAGATCGAGCCCATGGACTGGATCAGTCTGGTCAGTACTTTTCCTGGCAGTAAAATGACAAGAAAAAGAGATATAGAAAATGAGATGGCAGGAATCCTCAGGGATTTGTGCTTGCAAATTAATTGAAAAGTCAGTGAAAATTTACAGAACTGAAAAAGATTTTAATGGTTAAGTAAGTTTCTTTTATTTTTCCCAAGATAAACTGTTTTAAGCTAGGCCATGGCATTTTTAATTTATGTGCTATTTGGTTTTAGAAAAGTTACAAAGACATATAAACTACTCAAATGATTTTGAAATAGGGTTAAAGTATGTATAAATGCTAGCAAACATCCTTCTGGAGAGTATGAGCAAATGCCAGGGGCCTACCTGCAAGGTCAGGTTTCAGTATTAGGGGAGCTCCTATGGCAAAATTAAAACTTCATGAAAGAAAAGTTTGTAATGGGAAATGCTGGCATTGCTAATGCTTTCTTGCTAAAGCCCCAGAGAGCTTTGCTAGTGTACAGAGTTATGCATTCATGCATTAGTGACTAACTGATGACAAATGACGAGGAGTGATGGAGTTGTTGAATTCTGCTGCTGTTCTAGCAGCCAAAATAAGAATTGCAAATAATAACTACATAAGACTGAAATTCCTTGAAAAATGTATTCTATAGAATGTATAGGGCATAGGTAGAAAATACGACACTAGAAATTATCTATTTCATGAAAAATAAAGCTTTGAAGATTTTGATAAGATGTCTACAAGACCTGCAGCTGTATATTGTGAATTATTATATCCAATTCACAACCACATGAAAACACCCTGTATCATCATTACATTTCCAAACATGAAGTAATGAATCCTGAAAATACCCTTCCAAGGTTTAGTTCATAATTCTGTTTATATTTCTTTTTACAGACACGTAAACCAGGCAGAGGTTAAATAACTTGCTGTATTGCAAACCACGGGACATTTTGACCTCAGCTTTGTGTGGTTTGGGGAATGCAAGAGGAATGATGTACGCGACTTCGGGCAGGGCACAGCTCTCTAATAATATGTTCTACGTAACTTTTTAGTTCTGGATTAAAATGTCATTTTTCACATTGAATAAGACCTTTTTCCAGTGTCGCAATTCTGCTGAAGTCAACGAGACTTCATAAATCCTGGGCACTGGCAATAATCTGTTGTGAACAACAACAGACTGATGTGCACAGCTCCTGCACCAACAAGCTCCTCAGTGTGTCACAGGAGCAGTGACAGTGGTACAGCAGTGAGTATAAAGAATGTATCCCTCTTCTGCTCAGCAGCCTCAGTTCCAAAGCACAAAGGTGCACAGGGGCCTGAGCTGATGCAACAGCCCATTAACTATGGACGGGCTGTGAAACACAGCTCTGCAGCCACCCTTGTTCTCACTCAGAACAGTTTCCCTCCTCTGAACCCTTTTTAAACATTTTAGGCCATGGTTAATTTGCAGGAAGTCACAATGTGATCATGTATCCAATTCCCCAACCTTCCTCTTTAAGATAAAGATGAATCAAGCATTCAGAATTTAACTCTGATTCTGCCAAGTCCTAGTTCCACAGAGATGAACAGACTCATCCTGCTCCCAGTGAATGAAACTCTGCCGTCAAACTTTGAGCCACGGGGTTTTTTTTATCTATTCCCTTGTGGCAATACTGCCTATGTAGTATATCCACAAAGGCCAGTGAAAGGGCATTAAGAGTCAGGGTGTTAAAGCAACTCTTAGGTTTGCTGCTACTTTCTTTCTAGTTACTTATTCTTCTAGAATTTGCTGATCTTTACAGTTGTTGCTTAAAATACTCTTTAATAGCAAAATCTGATATCTACATACCTAAGCGATGAAATCCAAAAGTGAACCTCTTTGTTGGAGATTTTGCAGACAGCCAGAGAGCAAGCAGGGTCAAAATAATACCACTAAGGTCAGTTAACATGTGCAGTGCATCTGTCATAATTGCTAGACTGTTAGCAACATAGCCACCTGAAAACAAAATTGGAAAAGTCAGGACACACGACATTTTTAATTATTCTAGATAATATCCTCTTGGCACAGCTGACAGTTATTTATTTTCAGAACAGTGCATTAAGTGCAGGAGAGCCCGTCTTATAATCACTAAATGGGGGGGGGGTTGCTATTACAAGCAAAATGCCATGCTGTAATTTAAAGCTACCATAGTTAAAAGTGCAGTCAAGTGTGCTTTCTATTAAGAGTAACATAAAAAGGATTCACTCCTGTTATTCTCACACAGACTACTTGCATAATAACCTGTGCAAGATGAGGCCCAAAACAGTTTTGTATCTTTCCTCTATATATTACTGCACATGTGTTTAATCAACTGAGCCTTTTATTAAACTACCTCTGTTGAACATTGTGATATTTCAGAACAGGGACAGAAGTCCAAAGACTCAATAAAAAGGAAATTTACCCTGCCCCCTTTCTATTTTTGTTAAAATACCTTTTAACCTTCATTATTCCCTGTCCTGGCAGGATTGTGTGAGTTCTGCCAATATCTATTGCAAGCAATGACTTTCAATTGCACAGCATTCTTCTCTGTTATTTATTACCATAATTTTTTTCTCGTAATTATGAGCTGCATTGAGACAAATAACCCGAGATCAAAGGCTAATATCTTTGTTCCAATTCAATTGCTAATGCCACTATTGGATGGTGAGAGATTTGAACAATGCACCTCTCTCTTAAGTATCCCTTATCCAAAGGGGAATCAAGGACGGACTGTGTTGTCTTCCATATGCTTGAAGGTAAGCCCATTTTCTCAGAAAAGATCACATCTTCAGTGTCAGCTCAGCTATGATTTGGTTTCTCTTTTTACCTTGAGATTGTCATTCAGCCTGTAAATTTGTACCAAGTGAAGCATGCAGCTGGTGTGCCATTTGTGTGCCATTTGGCAGGCTTGAAGCTCCAACTAACATTTCAAATAAAGCAATTTTACATACAATTAAAATTGTCTTAGTGAAGAGGCTGACCACAAGGAAATGGCAAAGAGGAATTCACAACTTTGTTTTTAAGATCAGTCATAAAACCTGTGTGTGTGTGGCTGTGGGTGTTTGTATGTGCACACCTGCAGACAGAGCTACTCTCTCCTCCCCAGCCAAACACGCACAGCGTGGCTGCTGCTGTAGTGTTGCTGTACTGTGGGTAACTACAAATACACTACATTTCAACCAGTTCCCATCCTAAGTCAAATTCTTCTTCTGAATTTCTCCAAAAGGCCATCACAGCTCAAAAACAATGAGTTTTTAAGATTTAGCAATTCAGCGGCTTTTTGAGTAAAATGAGTTACGGCTTTCCTCTCTGAATTAGTTTGTGTTCTCACATAATGTAAAAAAAATACTTAGAAAAGTGCAACTCAGCCTCTTTTATAGTCAACAGATAAGAAAAAACAATTTATTTCTGAAGACATTCAGTTCAGCAGTTTACACGTATCATTATTTACAGTATGTATGTTAATTCTTAAGTATTAATTTTGAGAATCACTTCAGTCCAAGGTGAGTCGATTCTATTTCAGCCAGCCTCTCACCTTTAAAGCTTTTCAAAATAAAATGGTAAAGAAGGAATTCAGGTACTGAAGCTGACCGTAATGCAGTGTGTGGATTAAGAAAACATTATTGACATTTATTGAATTCTGAAATCAAAGGTTCTCTGTTCCCAAAAGTTCATTGCTTGGTTAAAGGTACTGCCTAGGGGCTATTTAAACACAATTGGCAACTTAGAAAAAAAGACATGTATAACCTTTACAAATAGACAGCTTGATGGTTCACCACTGTTTTCAGTGACCTGTGAAGGACAGCAGTTCTTCTCATGGACAATCAATTAGAAATCCTCAAACCTGGCTGAAAACATCAAAACCCTGTCAGAAAAGCTAACTAGGTTTTGTGGTATGATTTTCTTTTCTTGATGCAAAATGGTTTCCACAAAGCATAAGTTTTTACCTGACTGTTCATCAAATTAAACAACAAACACTGAGATAGGCTGGAGTAATGAGCTTGGCTACCCTTTGAAAAAAATATGTCAATCAAGATTTCACAAAAAAAGCTGCTGAAATAAGATTTCCTTCATCTTGACATTAGTAACAGACAGCAGAAAGATTTTTACTGAACGAATTAATTGTCTGAGAGGGTCTTCTGTCTTTTTCTCAGAAACTCAAATCTGTCAAAGGTCATAGAAAGAAGTCAGTTAAAACATCCTATATGATCAAACAGAGTTTCCCAAATACCAGAGCTTTAGATCAATTCATAAAGTTCCAAAATTTGAAACCAACCAGACAGAACACATCACAGGGCTGGAGTGAAAGAAATTAAACAAGTAGGGCACTGACCCAGGACTCGAGGGCTCTTTCTTTAGTTACTCTTCTACTGCTGATTACTTGCCCTATTGACAAGTCATTCAGGTCGGGATCCACGAAAGTACAGAGATACCCAAGCCCTCTATTTATTCTCTGTGGAAGATGGATGCCTGAATATTTTATGGGTCTGGCCTCAGTGCTCTCTGATTCTGTGCCCAAAGAACGAAACAGGGGTGGCAAAAGCACCTGAGGAGGACAAGCCTTCACTACAGCACTAATGCTTTGTACAGACAAATCCACCACCCTGACTGTATGGGAGATGTGACAGTGATGAGAGAGTATTATTACTCTTAATATCTATTTTTTTCAGAGCTCTCCCTGCACTAGCTATGGAGAGGTCTACAAGTGTGAATTAGATCCAAAGCCCAAACACACACTCAGTGAGTTCAGCATCAACATGCCAACAGCACAGACATATTATTCAGCAATAGGCCCTTCAGAGGAACTAAGTTCAGTGTACATCAAAACTCTGGTATTGGTATAAATAAAACCAAATAACATCATTCTCAGGTTAAAGGGTGTCTACATCTAAGATACAACACTGTTACTTATCAAATTAACCTGAGTTCATGCTGAACCAAAACCTCAGCCAGAGAAAAACC
The DNA here is from genome assembly GCF_003945595.2 of Pipra filicauda. NCBI lineage: Eukaryota > Metazoa > Chordata > Aves > Passeriformes > Pipridae > Pipra > Pipra filicauda. Next base: position 1,212,360 of record NW_024104976.1, on the reverse strand, counting down.
ATGGAGCCAGGGGGCAAGTGCAGGCATTCGGCCAAATCCCCACAACAGGGTTGGCACGAAGCGCCTTATCCATGATAAGCTGATGTATTGTGGCAGTGTTATTAATGACTAACCACACACTGAGATATGCTGAAGGACAAAACCACTTTTTTTCCATTAACCCACATTCCTGAAATAAGGCCCCAAATAAAACTGGAGCAGACACAGTATTCTGGTCTCTCTCTGAAAAACAGAACATTTCTCCTAAGGATTTTTTTCCTACATCTGTAGGAAAAATGGCATTATTTATCCCCTATTTTGCTTCCCAGCCATCTCATACAGGTTTGTCTTAAAAACATAATTCAGAGCTGTCCTAGGACAAGCATCCAAGAGCATGAGTTCACTTCACATGAGCAAACAACTGACCAAAACTGCACAGCTGTGGAGGAGGAGGGTGTAGGTCCCATATTACTACACCTGAGGCATCTCTGTTCTTCACTTTCAGAAAGTTTTTATGATTACATTTCTTTTTTTTTTCTTTTTGTGAATTATGGCAAATAATTCATCTGATTAGCTCTGATTTAGACTTGAATGTTGAAATTAAAGCAATTTAAAAGCAATTAATTGCTACAGAGAGACCTGGCTCAACGTACATATCAATGTACTGGCACTGCATAATGGTCCCCATGACTCCAAACCAGGGGACAGTGCATGGGAACATTTAAGCATTCTTCAGGAGGCTGTCCCACCGAGCAGACACTTGCACTGAATGGCATGGATGTACCCAAAAGACAGATAGTAACAAGACATGCGTACTGGTAAATGAACAGAGATTAAAAGATAAATATTAAACTTTGTAAAAATTATTAGAAAATGGCAAAGGGATAACATTTAACAGCTAATCTATGCACCCCAGGGGCTTTCACATTTAATTTTATTCCAAGCCCATGCTGCAAGCCTGCAACAAGCCTGCTGGATAAAGCAGTTGTTGGGTACAGACTGCTGTGTAATTCACAGGTTTTCCTCCACCTGCACAGCACCTGGTTGTGAGCCCTTAGGAGGGAACAATAAAAGCTGAGCTTGAGCACAAGATTCATTCTTCTGACCAACGACAATCAGGTACTTATACAGGAACTCATTTTCAGGTAAAAACCCACCATACTTCTGCAAGTACTAACAAAAAAACCCCACAAATAATTTAATCCAGCTACTTGGTACCTCTTATATTTTGCAACGGGAAGTATTAAAATATCTATTACTTTAATTGACTGTGTATGATTTATGTCTGGATGGAGCACATGCTAGTCCAGAGCACAGGAGGACATCAAGAGGTTGTCCAGAGAGTGGCTTCTTCACTGGATTGCTATTGATAGCTCAGGACATGTCTTTTCAGTTCTAAGTAACTGTGTATTGCTGAATATGGTGTATTTCCCTCTTCTCATATTGCAAACACAGCGAGATTTTATGGAAGTAACTGAACAATACTGAGAATGAAATTGTTCATTCTGCTTCTCCTTTGCTACAAACACCTTACAAACTTATAGGGGAAACTTACAAGGAGAAATAAAAAGCCATTAAACGTACAAAAGAATACATATTTTATGCATATTTGACATATCTGATGACAGATTCGGGCAAGGGAAGTTGCAAATTTTTTCATTGAAAATACACGTTGGACTTCATTCTCTCTCACTACTCTGAACGTGCTGCTAATGTCTCTGATTTCTCTAAAGGACTGATGGTTTCTCTCAGTAAATACTTCAAGCCAAGGCCGGAGCAGCGTTAACAGGCTGGGAGGCACCGCGCCCAAGGGATGGCACAAAGGGCCCCCGACTCACCTATGAGCTCCCCGGTCATGAAGAGGAGGTAGAGGATGGCAGCGAGCGCCAGCCGCTTCTTCACCTTCCTCTGCTTGGAGCGCTCCCGCCGGCTGCTGCAGCCGCTGCAGGGGTCCGGCCGGCCGGCCCGGGCGCTGCGCAGGGCGATGTCCCGCTCCAGCAGGGACTCGTCGTCGGACGGCAGCCCCGGCGGTGCCCCGTTCACCGGCGTCTCCGGGGCCGCCTCCGAGCCGTCGTCCGCCACCACCACGCGCAGCTTGTTAAACCTGGGGAAGTCCTCATCCCCCACCTCGTCCGAGAAGTCAAAGGCACTGGAGTCGTTCAGGAACAGCGGGTCCTCGCCCCTCCGCAGCAGGGACTTGATGCTCGCCCAGAGCCCGGCCCCGGCCATCGCGGCGGTGCCCGGGGGGGCCCTCGCCGTGCGCGGCCGACCCGCCGCGGGCGGCTCCGCTGGCGCAGCTGTGCCCTGGCAGGCGGCGCCCGACCGCTCCTCGTCCCGTCAGGGCATGTCCCCTACATCGCCCCGCGGGGCCCTGCGCAGGCCGCCCGGAACGCGGCGCGGGGCTCCGGCACGCCCGGCGCACTCCGGCACCCCCGGTCCGCACCGCCGCCCCCGCGCCGGGCACGGCGGGCGCTGTCACCGCCGGGCCGCGCAGCGCCCAGCCCCGGTCACGGCGCGGCCGGGCAGGCGGCGCCGGGCGCAGGGCCGCCTCCTCCCTGCCGGCGCAGGGGGAGCGCCGCCGCCGCCGCCATGCGCGTCACATCCCCCCGCGGGCGGGCACCGCGATCCCGCACCGCGATCCCGGGGCCGCCCCGCGGGACCCGCGTCCCCTGCGCGCCCGCGGACCCCGCCGGCACCGCGCCTGCGCCGCCAGCAGCGGGGGGGCCGCGGGTTCGAGTCCCGCGGAGCGCGGGGGCCGCACGGCGGGGATCGGGGCGCGGCGGGGATCGGGGCACGGCGGGGATCGGGGCACGGCGGGGATCGGGGCACGGCGGGGCCCGCCCGTCCCTCGCGGTACCTGGCGGGCTGTTCCCGTCCCTGCCCGCGTTTGTGCTCAGTGGGTAAATGCCGTGCGAGGTACAGACTGACAACTCCCAAAGCCCTACAATCCAGGTGTGATCTGTGATAGACGAGAGGCTCTTTTCAATTACACTGGAAGCCCCGACTGCATGGCCGTGCTCTGGCTTGAGATTTTAAAAGGCAGAAGTTTGCATTTTGTCGCTTTTTCTTTCTCTCCCTGTCAAAGGCGCTGCTCTTCACACCGTTTCAGTAGCTCCATTTAGTAACATGCACCTTTCTGGACATTCCTTAAATGTATCCCTTAAAATATGACATTAAGGATGTAGGGAGAAACAAGCATCAGAGACCCTGCTGTTCTGTAATTCCTTTCATTACTGTGTTCTAACTTAAGAGTAATTAGATTTTTGCCTTTATTAATTTTTCTGGTTATTTAGGGTTATTCCCCCTCCTCACTGGTCTGAGTACTAGAATTTTCTTCTAATTTCCAGCCTCCACATATTCAGCACCAGTTTGTACACATGGCCGAATTTTGTTACTGCATTCAGTCAGTTCCTTAAGTCATAAACATTTCTGCAAAAACACTCCTGTCTCAGGGAAAGTACATATCCTGGGTTTTTACTTGGTTGAAGGAGGTTACTAAGTGAAGACTGGAGAGCTGTAGAGAAGTGTAAGATTTTGGAGAAAGGCACTCCCTTTCTGGTCAAGGGCTGATAGCAGCTTCTGGCGGGTGTTGGGGTACTGCCACAGGATGTGGAGCGGAACGTGTTCCCTTCCTGGAACAGGCCCTGCAGGAGGGGAGTCCTGTGTGGTAAACTGGCCTTGGGCGGAGGTTGCTTGTTGTTGTTCTTGTTGTTCTCCGTAAGGATGTCCACAAATAAACAGTATGATGATTTGTCCGAGCTCCCTTGCCGCTTTACAATGCGGCTATTTTCCTTCGCATGTAACCTCAAGTTATTCTTTCCCAGGTGGCTAAAGAGGTGCCATCCCTGGCCTTTTCACCCACCTCATAATTCCCCCAGTAGAGCTACCAGCACAATTTTTGTGGGCCAGGCAATGAATTGGGTCCCTGAGATCTAGGAGAATTAAAAAATACATATTGAAAGGGTTTCAGACGTATTCGTATGTGTAACTGAGACTGCTTCCATGACCACAACTTGCATAGACATCCATGTGACAACTGAGGGGGCAGCCAACAGTGTGGGAAGCAGCATGAGCAGCCAAGGCTGGGAACCTGTTAAGCCAGCCTAGGAAAGTGCTCCCAGCTGTGTTCCACTTCCTGCATTTTTAACGTTTCTGTTCTCTCTGTGTGATTTAACTCACTCTGTGTTTCAACAGTTTCACCACTTGTACCAGCACAAGTGAGCGAGGACACGCAGGCATGAACAGCCAGGTTCCAGGAGCCACCAAAACAACTGCTCTTAAGACTCCTAAATTGTTGGGCTTTGCGCTGGGGCTTTGCCACTTCTACAGGAACAGAAACTTCCAGCACTGAGTAAGGGTATTAATCTGAGGGGACTTAACACTTTAACACCCTAAACCAGTACCCCAAGGTTTGCCAGCTCGCCTTTTACTGAATAACTACATTTTTTTCTTTGCCAAGTCAATAACCGTGTCATACATTGGTGAGATGAACCTCTGTGGAACAGAACCTTTTGTAACAGCCAGCTACACTCCATTTCTTGATTGTGACAGCCAAGGCTGTACTTTTTCAGTAGTCTCGTTTACTTAATAAGGACTGAGAGTCTTTAAAAGGTTACCTATTTAATATTTCCTTTTCATGCTGCCATCCCTGAAGTCATGCAGCACTTCCAAAGCTGATGGTTTAAAACATCCTATTTGCTATACAATTCAAGCTAACTTAACTCCATTTTCACTCAGATTTCTAGGGTGGGACAGTGTTACATACCTGCTTAAATCAGTTACAATAAAATCCAAAATGTGTACGTGACAGTGTTGCATTAAAGGATTCTGAACACAGTTGCTACAAGATGAATGAAAAGGAAACACAATTATTTGGTGTTACAGTGGTATATACATGGCACTTGGATAATAGTTACTGTGAAAGAGAGAACATTTTGCAGAGGAAAAGAATCGGGAAGGGCTTTCTGTCAGTCTCTTTTTTGGAGCATTTGGGTTGATAAATAGTTAAATTTTAATTTATCTAGAAAACCAGATACCAGTTTTCTATTCCAATCCTTAGTCTATTTCTGCAAGACGTGGGAAGGCCTGGAACAGGCAAAGCAGGAGCACAAATCTGAAACTCCCACATCTCAAGTGAGACTATTTCAGAATCATTATCTCACTTGCTCTTACTAAAAATTCCATCTGGAAGCTTAGAAGTCTTTCCCAGTGAAACTTTCAATAAAAGTTTTTTTTTCCCCCCCACCAAAAGAAACCTGAAGTTGCTAACCAGTTGTAATTCAGAATTTAAGTTAACAGGTTCCTGTTGTTGCTTCTTTTTTAGAGTAAAAGCAGAAAAAGGAAGAAAAATGTGTAACGTTTTTAATCTGATGACAGAATACCGACATAATTGTGATCAACAGTTGATTAGAATATACATATGAAGAAAATTACAAATTAATTTGCAACAATCTCACTGTTAAAAATGTCAGTTTTAAGGCTGACAGATCACCTCAAAAGTCCGTTTTTTGCCCTGGTCTGTTTCTGCCTTAATTTAATTTAATCTTGAAGGTTTGGGGGTTTATGGAAATACTGCATTCCAAAAACACTCTGAGTGGTTCCTTCATCAGTTTCTTTCTATAGTTGCACCTGCATTTCCTGGAAAGATCTTTACAGGTAAAAGAGGGGGGAAAAATATAAATCCTACCATACCTTTTAAAGTGGTTTTTTTCATTAAATATATATATCCATATCCATATATATATATATATATATGCAAGTTATTATTGCTCTTACGACTGTTGAGGGAGATGCAGAGACAGATATATACACAAAAGGCGGTTATGTATTTCCTAAGAAACAAAAGCTACAAGGAGTGCATAGTCCGCATGGTTTCTGGAGAATAACATACAGATTTATCAAATACAGGAGGACGAAGAAAGGCCACCCTGCAGTGATTTCAGCTGTTTTCCCCGCGGCAGCAGAGCTGGCTAAGCTGAGCCGCGGTGCTCCCGCGGGGCCGCCGCTCTGCCCCGGGCGGGTCAGGCACCGCCCCACCGCGGCTCCCGGAGTCAGCCCCGTCACTGTCACCCCTCACGTCATCATCATCACTGCCCGTCATCCTCGTCACCCACACGTCATCGCCGCACTCTCACATCACTTCCGCGCCCGGCGCGGTCCCGTCCCCGGGGCACGGCGGCTCCTCTCTATGGTGCGGCGGGGCGCGGGGCGGGGGTCGCCGGTCCGCCCCGCTCGGTGAGGGCACCGGACCCGCCTCCCTCCGCCGCGGGCTCGGCCCTTGCCCTGCCGTGCCCGAGGGGCGGCCGGAGCGGCGGCGATGAGCGGCGCGGAGCGGCCGGAGGAGGCGGCCGCGGGCGGCCCCGGGCGCTCGCTGGGTACGCGAGGGGCGGCCGGGCCGGGCCGGGCGGGTGCGGGGGCCGAGGAGGGACTGGGGCCGCCCTCGGTCCTGCGGCCGCGCTCCCTCGGGGCGAAGGGGGCACTGCTGCCGTCGTTCTCCCCCAGGCGATGGGGCCTGCGGGTTGAAGGGTTTTATCTTCCAAGAGCTCTGCACGCGATAAATAATAACAGCGCGCTAATACGGAGCTTACAGTAGATCTTAACCAGCTCCTGCAAAGTCCTGGAGTTCAGCACGTGGTGTTTCAAGGAAGTCTTCTTGTGTTTTGAGTGACTGGCGAAGACCTTCCAAAGGCCTTGTTTGTTCTCTGACTTTAAAAGCAAAGGGGGGGGTGTTAATGTTTAGATCTTGATGCATAGCCAGGACAACTGATGTTGCCCCTTTTCTTCCTCAGTAGCCTGGAGCATTTGGGGTTTTTTTTTTGTAAGATGTCTGTGGAATATTCTTATTTCTCCTCTTTCTATTCAGCTGGTTTTCAGACAAAAGGGTTCACCAGGAAGCTCGTGATATAGGACTGGGAATTAGGAAGGGATAAAGAGGGGGAGGAAAAAGGAAGCACAATTTAGTTGATAAAGTGCAGAGAATTGTAACTTTAGTGTTGAAATACTTTAAATTTAAACAAGAAAATGTAGCTGCTGTAAGTGACAGCTGACCTGTCGCATTCAACCTTGCTATTCTTTGCTTTAGGCCCTAGTGTTGCATCTCCAGATGAAGGAGTAGTAGAAGATCTGCCTTTAATAGATGAGAAAGCTGTGGAGCAGCTGACTGAAGGATTGATTTCCCATTATCTGCCTGATCTTCAGCGATCAAAATCAGCACTGCAGGAACTTACGTAAGCAGATTTTTAAAACCGACTTCATAGACATGCACACTTTGTTTGCCACTTTTTTCAGTTTAATGTCCCAGCTCCCCTTAACTGCAATAGAGTTTATCACAGCATTTCTGTGCCCTGAGTGGAGCAGCATGAACAGTTAAGTGCTCTGCAGGAGTACTGGTGGTGTATAAGCTGCCATGTAGCCTGTCGGAACTTTGACTGAAGAATGTGTAACATTAGAACACTGAAATCCCCTGAGCTGGTATAGCAGAAGACATGGAGATTTCTTAAACACTTGTTCACATCTGTAGTGGAAAGTCTGCTGAAAGCTGGATTTATGTCACTTGCAGAGATGCAGTTTGTATTCAGAGCAGCTTGTGCAGTGAATTTTTTGTTGTCTAGTCTCTAATCTCCATTGCTAAAGCTACACTTGAAAAATATAAGTAAGAAGCTAAATAGATGAGAATTCTTTGTACATTGATATCTCAGTGATAACTGAGAGTAGCTGATTTCAAATGCAGACTGGGTCTGCCATGGGTACAGAGATACTGCAAAGGACTTTACACAGATCCATCTCAGGTTCTACAGGGTACATTGGTTTGGGTTCCACTACACATGATGTGATTATGCTGCTGCCAAGGACAGCCTGTGTCTGGAGAGACTTGAGCTGATCTGTGTGGGATGGAGGATCCTTAATAAGCACCAAGGATCCACACAGGTTCTATACAGAAATAACTTGGTCCTGCAGTGTAATGCAGAGGCACCCAAGTGGAAAGGCGAGAGCTAATTGTTTTTCCTTTCATTCAACCACTGCAGCCTGGAGAGTGCCTCTTCAGGGGTTTTTGGGTATTCATCCATGCTGTATGATGCCAGATGAATTCATGTACTCAGCTGGGATTTTTCTAAAACCATTTACTCATGTCTTTATTGAAATGACCTAGCAATGCATAAGAAGAATCTGATATTGAGAAGTGTGTATTCATATTGTTATAATCAAAAGTCCTATATATTTAAAGAGCTGGTTGAAAAGCATATGTGCTGCTTTACTTTGGGTTTATGCATCTTTTTTTTGTTTTAGACAGAACCAGGTGGTATTACTAGAAACATTAGAACAAGAAATTTCTAAATTCAAAGAGTGTAACTCCATTCTTGAAATCAATGCTTTGGTAAGTACCAACAAATGCCTTTTTAAATCCCTATTAGTGTAGGTTTTTCTTGCTGAAACATTAGTAGCAACTTGTGTATATTCCTTGTTCTTAGTGGCCTACAGGAAGAAAACCAACCAGTTCAGATATTTGGGACAAATTGTTGCTGGAGGGGGTGGGAACCAGCATATTTCTCTTAAATCGAAGGGCACTGGGAAGAGAGGGCAGGCTCAGTCAGCCAGTGGTGGTAAGACTAGTCATTCAAAGCCAGCAGCCAAAGCAAATGTATACCTTTTTCTGGCAGGACTAAGCTCTGTGCGCCTCCCAAAACTAGCAGGAGGGGTGCATGAAAACTCATATATGGTGCATGGAGTAGTAATATTTTTATTCTATATGATGAATTTTAATTTGGTAGATTACTGGGTATCCCTGTTGAGATATGGTATATATTGATACAGGTAATATATAAATTTATATATTCGATGCATTAGCAAACTGTTCTGGTAATCACTATGCTTTTGATTGCCATTTGGCTGTGTAGCTTTATAAAACAACCGTTCCAACTTGACAGTCACTGCTTTAACAGTTGTGTTTTTTAAGTTTTCAGAAGCTAAACACTATCACAACAAGTTAGTGAATATTAGAAATGAAATGATGATGATCCATGAGAAGACGTCAAAGTTAAAAGTGAGTGAAATAAATATTTTTACTTTCCAGTATAGATAATTTCTTTTCTATTATTGACTTCTAGCTTTTCTTTTGGATGCATGCTGAAAGTTCTGATTAAAATAGAATTGTATTTGAAAGGATGTTTCCAGTAGCACCAAGCCATGTGTGTTTTTAAACTTTCACTTACTCCTAAAGCTGCTTAAGCAACTTTTACCTCTGAACTACTAGTAAATCTCAGTGTTTTCATCATGTTTAGTTGGTATAAGAATCACGCTTTGTTCTGTCACTTAAACCACTCCATTCCAACCAGTTCTCTTTGTTGTTTCAGTTTCTTTCTAATGAAAACTAGATTGTCATAAATGTAAGAATTGCTCTTTCTATTTAATGTACCAGTAACAGTAGTGTAAGTTCACTGACTTTGTGCTGTATAGTCAGGTTACATTCTGGCAAGTCCTTCAGTATGTTGGAGGAGGAGGATTTTCCTCCAAGAGGATTTTCTCTTGGAGGCAATAAATTGCATAGTAATCGCTTTGTCTGGTATACTCAAAGGGTGACTTTTAGTGAGATTGAAGGGAATCCAGTCTGCATTTTCCCAGTGCAGATCAGACTTGCCATTTCTGAACAGTAGGCTGCAAGTGGGAGGAATGAAGCAAAAATGAACAGTTCCTGCAACATTCGGTCGTAAAGGGGGTGGATTGGAGAAGGGAAGGGATTTTGTTGGTAGCTCCAACTTAAATATATCTATAAAACTTACAATTATTTTCTTGTCCTTTCTGTTTAGAAAAGAGCACTTAAGCTGCAACAAAAGAGGCAGAAGGAAGAACTAGAACGAGAGCAGCAACGTGAGAAGGAACTTGAAAGAGAGAAACAGTTAACGGCAAAACCTGCAAAGAGGACATGAAAGCAGAGCATGCAACAACTTGTCTGAATTAATGATTTCTGCATTCTCTGGAATTAAGGCAGACTTTGCTTAAACTGGGCTAGCTGTTACTGGCAACCTATGGTAATACCCTATGGTATTATAAATTCCAGAATGGTAATAATAGTGTTGGTAACATTCACATTTTTTCATTTCAGCCATTCAAGTTGCCTTCTTTTGTAATGCTATGCAGTTTGATATTATTATAACGTAAGTTAATCTTTTATGTATATGTATATTGGAGAACTTAGGCATCATAATTTTAAATATCAATTTTTTTTCATTTGTCCTTCTGGTGTTTGGAATTCTGAGAGATATTTGATGACTGGTACGCATGTTTTTCAGACAAAATACAGAATACCAGTTAAAGTTCCCTTCTCATCACTGATCTTCAGTGGCTGCCTGTTTCACTGAAACTGCCTTGTTTCAGGCAGTTGGGATCTGCCTTTGATCACAAATACTGACTTTTTGTGCAGCCTTAGTTTGGTCCATCTCTAACGATCTGAAGAAACTTCCAGTGTATTTGCCTAAAAACTCACTTTATTGCTGCAATCTTATTTTTTTGGCATCAAGTAGCTTAAAAACAGTTTTAAAGTAACTTCTGAATAAGTTCCCAGCTGAATTGATTGACGGGGGGGGAAGCAGAACACGAAAGATTGTCAAAATTGATGTGTGCACGATGCAGAGATTGATGAATTTGTGCTTCCACAAACATTTGAGTCAAACCAGGGAACTGTTGCTTCTGTAATGTCATCTAAGCATATTTTTTGTGGGATTAGAAGTTACAGTTTCTTCATCCTGTGTGACAAAATAAAACATAACCAAAACTAAACAATTTCCACTTCAGTTTCCTGTAGGAAAACTATTGCATTTAATGTTTTTTCCTTAACAAATGAATCATTTGCACTTTGGGGCAATGTAAGAGAATTTTTGTTATGCTGTCCTTACCCAAATTGATGATTATTACTGTGTACTGATGATAAATTTGAATGGAGGTTGATATCCATTTCTCTGAATGTAATTCTTGTCTTGCAGCACTTGGTGTGAACTCCCATTCCAATGAATGTACATGTTGTCTAGACTGGTAAAAGAGCTTTAAACTATTTGTTCCTACAGTCTAACAAACTAGCTATTTTATATCTGTGTTATTTTTTAAGTGGTAATGTAAGTGGTGTGTTTTGAAGTAAGATAAAGGATAAGCTATGTAAAGTTTTCCATAAAATATGTATGGGAAGGTATCAGAGAGGCACAGGCAATTTTATTTTTTCTTCTGTTTTAGATTACTTTTACACACTGTACACCTGCCTGGATTCTTCTGTATTGTGATTTTCTCCTAATTTCCTGTTCTTAATATTTGTCATCTTTTTCTAACAAGTACCCATCCAACATGCAAGGTAAACTGGGGTGAAATTTAGGGGCAAGGAGAACAAACTACTTAAAGCCTACTTAAAGTCTGAAGAGACACTGAAATGCTGTTACTGAAGCAGTAATAGATTAAAACTTTCCACAGGTATTTTTCCCTTAAGTTGACTTGTGTCTTTTACTTGCCAGTGGATTGTTGACCTGTGCTGTGGTTTGTATGTATTTCTAAGAGAAATGTAAAGAATTTCCACAGTCCATTTTTTGGAGCAGAATGTACATAAGTAAATGTTGTTTAAATATTTTATTTTGTAATGTAATTTGAAAATCAGATTCTGGGAATTTAAACAGTTCTCATTAAAGTATAACATAAAACTAAATACCTCAGTATCCAAATCAGGATTGAACTCCTTTGGTGTTTCTTGATTTGTGTTCCCTCATCTAGAATCCAGTTTACTGTGTCGAGTTGTAATCTCTCTCTGTGAAGAACTGTGGGTGGTTTTTTTGTTTTGTTTTAAAACTCATGGCTACTTTTACTGAAACTAGAGAATTCTAAGGATAGAAATTGATGCCTTTGCAAGTGCACACTTCAGCATTTCTTTGGAATAATTTGTGATCAGAGGAAGAAAAGCTGACAGTGCTTGCCTGAGGAATCACATACATATACAGAAAAATGTAATTGATTAACTTTTTCTATAAAAGTATAGTAAAATCTGTTTTTTCTATGAATAAGGAACTTTCTGTAATAAAGGGGAAGGCATGAATAAAAATATATAGGGGGAAGTTTGTTCGGTTTATGTAACTTTAATTACTGAGCTTTTAAATTACTTCAGTCAAAACTACAATTCATTATCTCTGTAGAATGTTGTTCTCCCAAATACTCTTATGTCTTAATGCATAAAAGTAAACACTGCACTGGATGAGTTTAACAATACTGGCATCTAAACTTGTGTTCTTGCAGTAACGTGCACAGCTACACCGAGTAATTCTATTGCTGTATACATTTAGTCTGGCTTGATTTTATAAAAAATCACTTGTCAAGTAGATAAATCCAGTAGTATTAGACATTACTTACTGAATTGTTGTCCTATCCACGTGAGAAGGTGTAGTTAGCTGCATTTTTTTAGAAACAGATAAAATGACAGCATTAAAACAAGTTTGGGGTTTTTTTGTGCTATTTCATACTCAGTGTACTCACTTGTTTTTAAACAATCAAGTCATAGCAGCAGAAGTAAGAACTTAACTGGGCAGTAACTATTTGAATTTTTATTTTGTGAGGTTCTACAAGTTTAGGAGTTACCATGGCTCACTGGGGAATCTTGGTTTCCCATGCTTTTATCTTTGCTGTTGTTAACCCGGATGCTTCATTTGGGTTTCCCTACCTATAACTGAACAGCTTTGCATGAGACAATTTTTAATCTAGTGAAATCTGGCTTTGTCACTACTAGGGATATTCATAAGATGAATACTTGTTTCCTTTTGGAAAATGGCTACAGAATATTTTAGCTGGTTTTCCTCTGTGTGCTGTGACCTAAATGATAATAGCGTAAATAATAATATAAAGGCTGTTTCTGTAGCTGTTCTGTTGGAATTCCAGCAGCTGAGAGAGTTCTCTGGCTGATTTATTCTGAATTATGCTTCAGTAGACACTTTCTGCCACAATTGCTTGCTTTGCAACACTGCTGGCTGTTCTTTATTTTAATTCTGAGCTTGGTGCTTTAATGTCTCACCTTGCAGGGGTCAGGTTTTTTTAAACCTCATTAAATCTGATTGCTTGTTTGATCTTTGTTGGATTCATTATGTGAATATAACTAAATTCCTGCTAAAAACTGTGCAGGACTTGCAGTTAGTGATGTAAATCTGTAAGAATACAAATCGTAGCAGAGTAAATATTAATATGGCTATTCATGCTAGGCAGAACAGTACACACTAAGTTTCTCAGTGAGGCAGTATGTGAAGGTAGCAAAGATGGTTTAATTAATTAATTTATTTATTTATTTATTTTCAAATCAAAGCTTAAGGTGAAGGAAAGAGTTGGGTTTGGCCCAAATATCACTGCTTTCCAGTAATTTGAAGTATATTTATACTTACTTTAATCTTCTCAGTCAATTAGTAGAAAAACAGGTACCAAAACTGGACAGTGACATCCCCACCACCACCACTGTTGTGTCTTCAACCCATCCTTTGTGATACCAGCACAGCCAAGAACTCTTATGATGTGACAAATTCAGTTTTCTCAGATCTTCTCTACATAGGTGATCGAACTAAAACTGATGGGAAGAACAACTCTATTAGAGTCACAGCAGTGCTGGTGTGGAAAATTGGAGAATTTTAACTGTTTTCCCTCAGGCAGTAACTTGACAACAACATAGCTGGGAGGTTGGGACTAACTGGGGTTCACAGTCCAAGTTGTTCATGAAGTGCTGTGTGGCTTCAAAGCACCGATGTTGGCCATACCTGATATATCAGTATTTCCTTCTTGATTTTGCTCCTGTCTATCAGTTTATCTCCATGATGTCAAGTCATGGGGTTTATGAAAGGAAATAGAACATGGGGCATTCCAGGAAAGCCTGGTTGCCTGGAGAACAGGGAATGTTATCCACTGCTCCCACAGCCACCCTGGGGTGCCAGTGGCCCGGGCAGTGTGTGCCCAGCCCTTGCACAGCAGCTCCCACCCTCTCATCCTGCCTGGACTTTGCTGTTTTGGGAAGGTTTAGGCAGCACTCCCTGCAGCTGCAGGAGGGCTCTGTGCTACAGGTGAGTACTCTCTTCGTGTTTGGTTTGTGAGTTCTGTTTCTAAGTTATGGTATTCATTTAAGTAATTTTTTTTTAATTAAAATTACAGACCATCTGTGTAAGAAGTCAGTGGGGAAATATGCATGGGAGCATAAAGAAAATATTTTAATATTTAAGGACAATCCTAAAAATACATGTTTTAAAAAAAACCAATATGACCATTTTCTTCTCTCATGGACTGAGATGAAGATTGACCTCTTAGAACAAAAAGAATGGGAAAAAGGCTGTACTCTGGCTATACCAAGGCAGCTGGGAAGTCGAGAAACTCTTAAAAATTATAAAAGTGGGCAGTCTGGGTATTTTAAAAGATGTGACTATAAACCATGGTTTGTTTTTTTTTTCTCTTTAGAGAAGTCACTTGTATTAACAAAGAAGCCTAATCTCCATGTAATATTTTTTAAGGTACTGATTGTGTCTTCTTTCAATACATTTTCTGTCCAGTAAACCCCATGAAATGTGGGTGTTCAGCAGCGCTTTGAAAAGTGAGCCTTTGCCTCTCACTGGGAATGCACGGTCACCAGAGCTCGTTTATTATTAATTCTTGATCTAGTATGTGTTTTGGTGCTATTTTATTAAAGTTTAATTATTTGATTAAGGTTCGGGGTTGCTGCTCATAGGTAACCTGATGAAGTTCAGATATGGAAGTATCGGTGCTCACTTCGTCACACCTATTGTAGTGGTTGTGATTTTGGTTTAGCTTAGCCTGACGTGAGCGACCTCTGCCATGTGGGTCTAGGTGGGACTTCTAGGCTGGTGCCAGCAGCTGGGTTTAGACCAGGAATTGGCAAAAGTCCGGGTTTAGGACTGGAGTTTCAAAACTTAAAGAGAAGCGCGGTGTTTGGAGCTGTAGGTGCGGTCGGTACCTGACCCGGCTCAGCAGCTCGGGGGCTCCTTGGGGCTGCGAACACACGGGCAGGACGGGACGGGACGGGACGGGACAGCCCAGCACGGTCCGGTCCGGCCCTGCACGGCTGTCCCGGCCGGAGCGCGGCCTTTGCCCGCGGCCGGGCAGCGCCGCTGCCCCGAGCTCCGCCCCGCCGCTGCTGCCGCCGGGCCCCGCCGCTCATCGGGTCCTGCCCCGCCTCTGCCCGGCGCGGCCAGCAGGTGAGTGCGGGGCCGGGAGCGGGGCCGAGGGGTCGGTCCCGCCGGGAGGGAGCGGAGGGGCCCGGGCAGAGGGGCTCGGTTCGCCCCGGGCAGAGGGGCCCGGCCGCGGCGTGAGGGGGCGGAGGTGGCGGGGTCGCCCCGGCGGGAGGGCCGGGGAGGGAGCGGCGGGAGGGCCGTGGGGGGAACGGCTCTGCCCCGGGGTTGTCCCCGAGCTCCGGGGTTGTGCCCCAGCCCCGAGGCTGTGCCCCTGCTCGGGGCAGCCTTGCAGGACCGGGTGCCTCTGATCTCGGGAGGGCGAGGGGCAGCGGGTGCCGTGAGCCTGGTCTGTGGGGCTCGTAGGCTCCGCAGCGGGGTGAGGGATTGCATTCTGTGCTCGCACAAGTGCATGGGTGGAATGTTTGAACTGCTAATCTGGGGCCGACTGTTTAAAGAATGGTTGCAATGATCTTGTTAGTGAGACTTTTCTAACTTCGTTTGTTCCAACTCCCTGCAAGAGATTGTTCATGAACTGGCTCGATGAAATGGTCAGGCTTGGGAGCTGAGCATATGGGAGGTACTCCAGAGAGGAAGAAAGTGTAGTTGTCCTGAGTGTCTCTGCATGAACTGCCATGCTGCAGTTAAGTGTTTGTTCTGGGCACTAGTCGAGATAGTGCCAGTGCTGTAACAAACCACAGTGTCCTGAAAGCATTTGTAGAACAGATTTACCTCTCCTGGTGACAGAACGAGTTTTAAACAGCAGAACTGTCCCAGGCTAAGTAGAGCCCTCGATAAGGTGAAATGTACTGCAGGCTTTGCCTTTCTAGGCTGTACTCTGAGACTTGTTTATGGATCTTCGTTAGGAGTGTGATTTCGTGCTATATAAGGCCAATATCAACTGTCATGTTTTGTTGTGCACAGTTTAAAGGATGATGGATAAGTGTGTTATCTGTTAAAGCAGTCTTCTAAAAGCATAACATTTCAGCTCAGTTCAGTAGGTTAGCTGTGAATTTTCTCCTTTACCTAATTTTAGTTCTGTAATTCCCCTGTTCCTCTGTCTCCTGAGTCCAAAGGAGAGAGCTGATGTTGTTGTTCACTGAATCAACTGTCCAGCTGCTGCCTGACTTGGGAGTTTAATAGGAAGGGGTTTGCTGCTCTTTTTAAAACAGCTGTCTACAAATGATTGTTTCTATATACTCTGAAACCACTGAGAAGCAACATAATGCAGCATTTGCATCAATTACACTGCTGTTAGTTAAGGAACATCTTGTGTGTGCTTAGAAGCATACTTACATAAAAATCTATGTGGTCAGAGAGGATGATTATTCCTTAGTTACCATTACAAAAATGGAGTCTTGTTCTCTTGGTCCAGAGTGTGTTGTCAACCAGCAGGCCACTGGACATGTTCTGTGTGTGTAATAAACCCGAGCAAAATTCTGTGTTCATGAGCTTCCGCAAACAGGATGTCGCTCTTAAAACTGTCTCTCAAACCAAAGTCTCAAAACCTTCTCTTCACAGTTCGTCTCTCTGATTTGGAAGGAACAGGACACATCCTCATCAGATAACTTTTATATCTAGGCCGAGAACAACAACTTCTTCCTCTTGCATGTGCAGTCTGTCCACATTTTTAAACAGCTGCCTGCACTGACAGATGACAAACAGCCTCCTAAAGTGAAACCAACTTATCCTGGAGTTGGGTGTTTTGTTCTGAATGGGGAGGGGATGGGAAGAAAATGTCTACATCTTGGAAACCTTCTGTAAAAGAAAATGATTAATTTTTTTTTTTTTTTTACAGTGGACACCTCTGAGATTTTCCCCTCTCAGTCCCAAATTAGTTGTAACTCTGAGGATTAATAATGGAGCATTATGAAGAATTCAGGGTACACAGAGATGAGGAATGTTAAGATAGCACATGAAAATGCAGAATGAGATGCTCAACTACATCTAGTGTAGTGGAGAATTTTTGAAGTTGATCTTGGAAGATTTTCCTGAAAATACTTGAGGTTTCTGGTCTAGTTTTCAAACTCTGGTCTGTAGGTACCATAAATGAGTTCTGCTCTTTTTAGGTGAAAAAGCCTGATGACTCAATGAGTTAAGCAAAGGGGAGCAAGTACAGAACACAGGAAAGTCTTGTCATAAGTTGCTTTTCATGATATAATGCTTACTCATTCTTTACTGGCAATGTGGCAATAAGGAACTAAATTAAAATGAGTTTATACCTGTTATATCACTGAAAAGCTAAAATCTGATATTCAGTGCAAACATGTGCAAACAATGGATTTAGAACATGAAAAGCTCTTGTTCCCTCTAGCAGCGGGAGGGAGACTTATGAGTTAATCTTGACTGTCTTCCAGGTAATGCAGTTGCATATCCAGTGCTACAATTGCCAGGATATCACACTTTAGGGTCCTGGCTCTCACTTGCCAGGTGACAGCTTTAGCAAGACAAGTATGGGTTTCTGACCTTTGTTTCCAGCTACTTTGCTGATACAAAAGCAAAGAGGTGACCATGGATAGAGAACCAAGTATTTTTAACTTACTCAAAGATCTCAGATTTAGGAAGATGTAAACTCTTGTTTCATTGTAACTTTGTTTTCCTATCAAGCTTAGGGCTCACTATGCCTTTGCTCAAAGCACCTCAGGACCTGGCATGCTCACCCTGAGGGCTTGCACCCGAGAGGCAGTGAGGAGGGGCAAGTGCTGGTACATCCTAACTTTAAAATACAAATGTAAAGATGTGTTTGGCTGACACATTACAGTTAGTGGGATGGCACACAGTATGTTCACACAACTTCAGTATTTCAGGGATCTATACCACCTTGCAATTCTTGTTTGTTTTTGCAGCCCTTATCTTTTCAGGATTGTAATATTGCATCTGGGGTTACAGCATATGCACTGCCTGTGCTATAGGATCAGATGGACTTGCTTGCTACAATAACCAGAAACTGTTCCTTTGCTTGTATGAAATTTCAGTTTCATGGCAGAGGCCATGATGGACCTTTTTTTTTTTCTTTCCCGAATTGATTACAGTCCATTTTCAAATTAGTGGTTTAACTGCAACAAAAGGTTTGGTATTATAATTATTGCCCTGAAGACTCATCCAAGCATATAAATAAATTCTACCTTCTGTAATTGTTACTGATGCCTTTCCTTATCTTGTAGCTTCCCACCTAGTGAAAGATGTCAGCAATAGGAGTAGTGTCTTCCTGTTCCTGTTTCCATCCTGGTGTATGGCTGCTGAAATCAGGGATGCAGAAGATGAGCTCCTTTGGCTTACATACAGCAGCCAGGTGTGCTGCCAAGGATTACTATGAAGTACTGGTGTTGGGTGGAGGTGCTGGTGGAATTGCCATGAGTGCTCGGATGAAGAGGAAAGTGGGAGCAGGAAATGTGGCTGTTGTTGAGCCAAGTAAGGTGAGTCTCCATCAGCTGTAAAGCATTGTAAAGAATAAGCTTTTTTTTTACATATGTGACCAGATTGGTCTGATTCTCATCCCCCTCCAGTCCCACGTCTCTGAATGTGGAGAGGAAGCCAACTAACCATCTTTTAAAAGGCTTTGCATGAAATTTGTTACTCCGTGAGATGTCTGCATCCCTCCAGCTTTGTCATGCAAAACTCTCAGTTATTTATACAGCTTCTTTTGTTGAGAATAATACAACATTAAGGGCACATTGCTTCCCATGTGGAGTGATGTGCCTTCATCTTGAAGCCTTTTTAAACAGTTCCTAAATGTCCATTTGGACTTTTATTTCAGACTCATTACTATCAGCCGCTGTGGACGCTGGTTGGTGGCGGCGCAAAGCAGCTGGCGGCTTCTGCACGTCCAACGGGAAGTGTAATGCCCAAAGGTGTGGAGTGGATCAAATCTCGAGTTACAGCATTGGATCCAGATAAGAACTGTGTCTGGCTGGAGAATGATATCAAGGTAGAAACATAAAGAAAAAAAAAAAAAAAAAAGGAAGTTTTTTCCATCCCCTTGGAACTGCCTATTGAGACCTCTGTCATCGAGGAGGCCGGGAAATTCCACTTAGTCTTATGAGAAGTGTTTGATCCTAAAATCTTTTTCTGATAAAAATTTTGGTAGGTAACTAGGTTAGAATAGAATCAGCTTAAAATATTATCATAAGTCTTTGCCCTGTTTATGGTGAAAAGGATGTTCAGATGTTTTGCTCCAGATATTTGTGTATAGCAAAGGCTGTGTGTAATGCAGTTTGCATTTTAACTAGAATGCTTAGAGCTTAACGTATATTACTAATACTCTCTAGATTTCCTTCTGTTATGACTCTATTGCTGTCAGATAATGCTTTGGTTTCTTTGTCTAAATACTTCTTTTTTTTTCCCTTACACAACAGGTATCTTACAAGTATCTGATAATTGCCCTTGGAATTAGTCTGCATTATGAAAAGGTATTTGTTTTACAGTAATCATATTTTTACTAGCTTTAAGAGCATCACATACATTCATTAAGGCTTTTCAGTACTTTTTTTACTGCAAGATATTGAACATTATCTGAATGAATGAACCAGAAGACTGATTTTACCACTTCCACAGATCTCTGTAATAACCCAAATTACCCATGGGAAGGTATTTTAAGACAACTTTGTTGCATCTCTATGGCAATATCAGCAGATGGGGCAGCAAGTTAAATCTAGAACTTAAAGGCAGCCTGTAATAATGAGATAATAAGGCATGTTGACTCTAGTCCAAAGCATCTCTAATGTAACAGAATGAGGAACACACAGCAGCCAGTAAAATCTGTCCTGCAGAATTAATTTGTCCTACCCTCGCCTTTCTTAAAGGATGCACTTCAAAAGGAACCAGCTGAGTTACCACACCTGTGTTCAAACTTCCTTTTTTGCTAGAAACTTCTTATATAGCTCTTTCTCAGTCTATATTTAATACTTGTCAATTGTGACAAAATTTTTGCCACCTGTACTTTAAACCTTCATTTCTTTTTCCTAGATCAAAGGCTTGCCTGAGGGTTTTGATCACCCTAAAATAGGTTCCAATTATTCAATTCACACAGTAGAGAAAACATGGAAAGCTATACAAGACTTTAAGGAAGGAAATGCAATCTTCACTTTCCCAAATACTCCAGTGAAGTGTGCAGGGGCTCCTCAGAAGATCATGTATTTATCGGATGCATACTGGAGGAAAGTAAGTATTTTACCCTCTCTGCCAGTGCTTGTTCCTACAGTTGGAAGGAAGGATTTTCTAAGGGTTTCATATTATCTTTAAAACAAATATAAACCACATGAGATGACTGTGACTCAGGATTCTTAAAGTGAGTGAGTTTCTTTTTCTATTATTAATGTATAATGAAGATAGGTAAATGGATCGTACATAAATATTTAGCTCACGTTTAATACCAGAGAGCCTTGTAGAATTCAGAATCCATAAGGAAAGAACTGCTTACCCAGCTTCTGGTGAGCTGCAGATAGAACTGTTCTCAGCCTGATTTATAACTTCAGGTCCTGCACTAATGTAATACTGGTTGGAATTAACTAATTCTTGTTACTTTAAGTACTTGATACCTGTTGCCATTTGTCTTTCAACTAGTCTGAGAAGTGGCTATGCTTGCTCCTTGGAGCACACAATCAGGAGGAGTCTTAGCCAGGCTGTTAAACAAGCTTGGTGAAAGCAAAAGACAACTTCAGGTGGAAGTTTCAGGCTTCATATGCATATAAGTGTCATGAGTTGTCTAATGGGTGAGTACCTGAATAAGGCATAGAAGTGAAGGTTTCAGAAAGCTATATAATGCTAAGCTGCTACAAATGCTTAACCTGCACACAGCAGTTCCTCAGTGCACTGCAGCCACCTCTTCTCACAAGCAGTTTGAGGGTCTGCCTTTTAACATTGCGTGAAATAGCTGTGTCTGAGACTTCTAATGTTAATACTTCATTAATAATTGAACTGCATGAATAGTTCTCTCAGCTCTTTACTAGTGCAGCATAGTTCTTTTGTCTCTGCTAGCCTGTCACAGCTCCTTAATAGAAAAGGCTAATTTGATCTCTTTCTGCAGACAGGAAAACGTTCCAAAGCAAATATCATGTTCAACACTTCACTTGGTGCAATTTTTGCTGTTAAGAAGTATGCTGATGCATTGCTTGAAGTAATAAAGGAGAGGAATATTGCTGTGAACTACAAGCGTAACCTTGTGGAAGTTCGAGCAGACAGGCAAGAGGCCGTGTTTGAAAACTTGGATAAACCTGGAGAGATTGAAGTTCATCAGGTCAGGAGCTTTCAGACCTGTAGTTTGGTTCTATTTCTTTTCCTTGTGTACTGTAACATAACTTCCACACTGTAATAACATGTCTGCTTTTTTGTGTACTGCTGTTCCTTCCTGAGAGTACCACCTCTAATTTTAGCAGAATATTTAAAAGTTTGAAACTAAGGTGGAGAGAAGAAAAAAATATTTCATAAACTATGCCTGGAGTCCTGCATGCCATGGGAATGTTTCAGGGGTGCATGGAGGAAGGCAAATTGTTGTTATGCCAGTCCAGATGGAGTTCCTTGATAAGGTTCATGTTCATTAACTGATGTGCTTGAAATCTGAGAACAAATTTTCATTCTATACACTTGTGTTTAAAAAACCAAACCAAACCCAAACCCAAGAAACTCTCTCCACACTGTGCTTATTGTCTTACATCGACACAGAGTTTGCTCTGATGAACTAAGCACTGAGCCCCTTTTCTTTCTGTTTAGTATGGAATGCTTCATGTCACACCCCCCATGGGGCCACCTCCTGTACTCATCAACAGTCCTGTCTCAGATGCAACTGGCTGGGTGGATGTAGATAAGGAAACTCTACAACATAAAAAGTATCCTAATGTCTTTGGCATTGGAGACTGCACCAACCTTCCAACATCAAAAACTGCTGCAGCTGTAGGTAAAGTTGCATATCTGTGTTTGTGGGTGTAATGACAAGTGTGGAGTCACAGTAAGCCTTTTGTTTAGTTTGCTACTCCCAAGGTCTTGACTTCAATTTTGAGCTTTTAAAAATACCAAAGTTAACTACAAATCATGCTAATGCCACTAACCCACACAGTTCTCTTGTTACAGATACCTCACAGATGAACTAATTCTATTTTCTGTGTTCACAGAATGACATGACTATTATTCTTGTATTCCATCATCATTCAGTAACAAAACTTTCATGCATATGTGTCAGCCAATTGATAAGTCACTATCAAAAAATCACATGTTCTGTCCCTGTAGCCACCAATTCCACTATAAAAACACTTTGGGTATATGGTCTCACAACCAAAAAAAGGCAAATAAAAGGGTGGAAAAAAAGAAAAGGTATACACTATGTTATTGGTGTAATTTAAGAAAGGGGAAGTCAACTATTTCAGCAAAAGGGTCTACAATACTTCCCTCACAGCACTCAAAATGAAATTCAGTGTGCCAGAATCTCAGTGCTTGTGAAGACTGAGCAAGTATAATCTCTCATGGGAGAATGGGCATAGGCTAAGAATATCAGCTCAAGTTTCATTAAGCTTAAGCATGTTCCAAGCAGCGAGGCCAAAGCATTAGTCCATTTTTCTTTTAATCTGGGACTGTAAACTTACATGTAAGTTCAATTGCAGCTGAATTGTCCAACAAAATGCCTGGCTGCTAGTGTTTGCTTTAGTAATGACAATTGCTACCTGAAACAAAGCCTTAGTACTTTTTTTTTTTTCTCTCTTATGCAGCTGCCCAGTCTGGAGTCCTTGATAAAACTATTTCTCTGGTAATGAAGAATCAGTTGCCAGCTAAAAAGGTACTCACAGCTCCTGGATTTTTTACAGCTCTTGTCTTACAGATAAATTATCTTGAATGTTTTCCCCCTTCTCATGCAGGAAGTCTTGCAAGCAGCTGAACCATGTGAACAGGAAGGGAGGAAGGGTTTTGCAGCAGCAGTTGGGTGCTAAATGGCTCCACACTGCACGTCAGAGTAGTGACTTAATTGCACAATTCATGCTCTTGATACTGCCACTAAAAACATTATCTATTTGATTCCCTGACTTCTGAGTTGAAAGAAGCTTAAAGGCTGCTTAGTCTGGGTTCTCCACCAATGCAGGTGATTTATTTAAACTGTTGACTAACAATCCCTACTCTAGGAACTCTTGCTAACTTGTTTCCCCTGTAGAAGCATGATCTTTTAAGGAGTTAAACTGAAAGTTTTGTACTACAGCTGATAAGCATGTAACTATGTCCAAATTTCTGAGGCTTTACTTTCATTCTACATATGGCTTCTGAATTAATATTCGTTGGGGCACAGACCTGAATGTCCTGCGATCTTCTGGAAATTCTTGCAATTAGATTCAAGATCCTGTTTGTGCCTGTTGAAGCAAACACCAGTTCTCGTCCTGATCTACTGGTCACCTGCTCTGCTGGTTACAGTAACCAACAATTAGTGACATAAAGCCCTATTGTTCTAGGTTAGTTCTAATTTAAGCAGTGTTGTCAAGCAAATCTACATTTGAAATAGAGGGGCTTAATATTATGCTTATTAAACCATAATCAGCTTAGCAGCCTTCCAACTTCACTGGTATTAAACCTGTAAATGCAGAAAGCTCATAGTAACTTAATTTTGAAATGTGAATGTTAACCATATGGCTTGTAATACCTCAGCATTTAGGCTTCGTTCAGCTGAATGAGAAGTGGGTATTTTTCCTTGCAGTATGATGGATATACTTCCTGCCCGCTTGTAACAGGCTACAACAAGGTGATTCTAGCAGAGTTTGACTACAATGCTCAGCCTCTGGAGACCTTTCCCATTGACCAGAGTAAGGAGAGAGTAACCATGTACCATATGAAAGCTGATATGATGCCTTTGCTCTACTGGAATGCACTTCTTAAGTAAGTATTTCACTTCTGTGATCAGTCAGAAAAAAACCCAACTCTTCTAGTTTAGTTCCTTCCTGGAATAGAAGCAAACCAAGTACATCCTTAGTCATAACTAGGACCTGGACCTTCTGAGGATTATGGGCACTTTGATAGTAACAGGGGTTTGTTCAAGAACAGAGCTGAATTGCAGAGAAGGGGAGCCATTGCCAAACTGAAAACTTCACTGAAACAAACCTCCAAAACAATCCCTTGTCACTCATCTTTTAGCAGTATATTTCTTACAGAAATAAAGAAAAACTGTCCCCAAATCCTACTTCAATAGTAGATATACAAAACAACTTTCTCTGTTTCTAGGGGATACTGGGGAGGACCAGCTCCCTTCAGGAAGTTGATGCATCTGGGCTTGAAGTAACTGCTCATTCTCGGTGTCGGTCAAACCCTTTTGAAGAAAATGGACTGGTCTCACACTGATCAGTATCTTCCCTCTTGGAATACCTAATAGACATTTTGTTCTTTTTTTTTTTTTTTAAATTTGTCCTAAATTTACTTTTCCCCCTATTAGGGATTGACCCTTCATATGCTCTTCCATGTAAGCCAAAGCCTTAAACTACTTCTGTATTTACAGAGGAGCCTTAAACCTACAAAACACTATGGAAATTTCTAGCACAATCAATACTTTTAAAGCTGTTGTGTATGTAAAATTTTCTTCCTTACTCTCAACTGAATTGTCTGCATCCAAGATCAACAAGTACACTGGGTTTAAGAGTGATTCAATGCTAGTAAAATGGCCTGAAAGTCTCCCACTGTTCTCTCATTTTTTAAGAACAAAATCAACCCTAATTTCTAACCATACCTGCTGCCTAATTATATGGATTATAGAAATTCATGCAAGACACTGAAATGAAAGTAAAAGCAGTGTATGTGTATATGGATACATACACACGCTCTCCCAGGACAGTTGTGCCCCTTCACATCAGTTCCACTATAATGTTTTAACATATGGCAGTAAGAACATCATGAAAAGAATTCCCAGGAGACTTGGGAAAGACTGAGATCATCTGAGACGACATAATAAACTGAAACACAATTTAGGATCACAGACAAGGGGGGAGTGCTTTTTAATTATGGCCATGTAGAACTCCAGTTTTCAAGGGAAGGTTGAACAAAGTTGAACTTAAGAGCTGAGTCTTCACAGAAGCTGGAACTTTAGTGGCAGTCAGGTAGACAGCATGGAGCAAACAGGAATCATCTTCAAACAAGAATCAGCAGCAGCAGCTTATTTCTAAACAGAAAGACAGAAGTGAACATATTTCAAGTTACAGCTTCATGCATTTTCAACACAGGTTTTGAAAGAGTTGCCTTTGAATTGCAGTTATAAGCATGCACACCTACCTGGGTGTTAAGTAATTCTTCAATCTTATTCTGGATCTGCCCATACACATCATTAAACAGCTCCTCCTTTGATTTTGTTCCATCCAAGTGCACTGAAAGTAAAGTAACAGAGCTATAACTGAATGTTTCTAAGCTTACCAGATCCTAATTTAAAAAGCATGCACCTGACTGGTATGAGAGAAATACACTCCCTCACCTGCTTCATTCACCTCTTCTCATGCATCTAACCAGTATGTATAGAGCAGGTCTGAAAAGCAATCTCATGAAGTCCTTTTGTCATTAAAGACTTACCCACATCAACTCCAAGTTCTTCCATTATCTTCCTGTGCTTTACATACATAGGCCAAACGTGGCCATCAAACAGTCCAGGTGGATCTGGTACAGTGTAATTCCTTGAACTGTAAATTAAGGCATTGTTACTCAAAAGTAGTGTAATTACAGTTCAAAGAAAAGACATTTTACTCAGCTTCTCTACACACTAGCCTGAGCCTGTTGTCTCCAATGTAGTTTCTGAGCTTATGGAAAGTCAGTATTTAGCAAGAGCTGCAAGCACAAAAATACCCAAGTAAGTCGGAATTTGATGGGCAGGTCCAAAGAGCTCAAGATGCAAAGAGTTCCCAAGACAGACTGATCTAAATATTGATGAGTAAACTCTGAAAGCTACAGCAGAACTTCGGGTAAAACAGCCGTTTGCTTATTTGTCTTGAAATGGAACTTCAAGTTTAACACCTTCCATTTGCATTAAGAACACTGTATATGCACAACAGTACAGCCAAGTGTAAACCCCCACATAGTTCAAGATCTGGGAACCCTATCATTGGAAAACCAGCAAGGGAAAAGACTAGTGAAAGGTCTGTGCAGAACCTGAGCATTACATACACAAACACAATGGCTTGGTAGGAAGCTTTGGGTTGGTTTACTGAAGGAAGCTTCAGTCTTCTAATAAAACAGCTACATTAGCATTTATGCCTTCTTATCTAAAAGCTTCAGAGAAACAAAATCTTGAACAGAGTAAGATGTTACTGGGCTAACAAGGAAACTAGAAAGACAAATTTACCTTCTTCTCCTTTTGCACTCTTCGTATGGAATGGAAAGAAAGTACCGATGGTGGAATACGTCAATCAGTGGCCTGAAAGAGACGTGGTTGGTTACAGTAGCAAAAAATGGAGAGGTAAAACTACATCCATTTACTGTACCTAGAGCAACCTTCAGACTTGTGACATCTAAACTCAGCAGTAGCACATAATGTAAAAGTCAAAACATATGGATGCATATTTGATTACCTGTAGGTGTAAAGCAGGAAGCCTTCAACGATAAGAATGTGAATTGTTTCATCTCCTCCCTCCTTATCTGGCAAGATCTGGGCATCCAGTGTGTTGTTGATCCCATGAGAACGTTCAAACTTGACTGGGTTTTTTATCCAAGCATTTATGGTGCTCATCATGGCTTCCATGTCTAATGCACTAATCACTAAGACAAAACAGACAACTATCATTAAGCAGTAATTAAATATTATCTAGTAATACAGTCAGTACAAAACAGTGCACATAAAGAATCAAAAGACTCCAAGTTTTTGAGTTATGCTTTGAAATACGGTAAGAAAGGCTTACCATCATACTGTTTAAACCCATCTTCAACTTCTATTTCATCTTGGGGCTGAAACAGTAATAAGAAAAAAAAAAACACAAACCTACTTGGTCAGGAAAACTACCGAGAAGCTCAATACCCATTTCAAAGCAAAATTCAAGACTCAAACCCTGAAGCCACCAAAAAGAGGCTCTTCACCCTCCACCAGGTTCCTCTGCATGCAGATAAAAACCAACAGTACGAGGCTCAGATAAAGCCGCTCGCTTCTCTATCTTCCCAGCGACACGAGCACACCGTGCAGCCCTCCACGGGGACGGAAAATCACCCGGACACGCTGGAGCGCTTATCCGCCGGGCACACGGGCCCAGCCAGGCTCTGCAGAGGCGGCGCAGGGCGGGCACCGCGCCAGCAGCGCGGGCGGAAGCCCGCGGGGGTCACCCCGCGCCCTCCCGCGGCCGGCAGGGCCCGCTCACCTTGAAGAAGTCGTCCTGGTGCACCACGCTGCAGTTGGGCAGGGCCCGCATCAGCCGCCGCGTCAGGGTGGTCTTGCCGCCGTTCGTGACCCTGCGGCGAGAGCGCGGCCGTCGGGGAGCGCCACGTGGGGACCGGGTAACCCGCACACCCCCCGGCACTGCGGCACCGAGAGGGCCGGCGGAAGGGACCCGCGCCCGCACCGCACCCCGAGCCGCCCCCCGGCCCGGCCCCGGCTCTCACCCGCCGATGCCGATGATGATGTTCATGGCGTGTCCCGCGGCCGCCCGGCCCGACTCCTACCGCCTGTCCTGAGGGGCTGGGAAGGGGGGGGGACCCGGTGTCTCCGGTACCGGCCGCCTACGTGCCTGAGCCGGGACCCGGGCAGGGGGAGGAAGGGGCCGGAGAAGAGGAGAAGGTGGAGAGGGGAGAGGCCAAACGTCAACTGCGGGTCCGCGCCATGGTGGCTCTG
Source organism: Pipra filicauda (assembly GCF_003945595.2). Classification (NCBI taxonomy): domain Eukaryota; kingdom Metazoa; phylum Chordata; class Aves; order Passeriformes; family Pipridae; genus Pipra; species Pipra filicauda. Next base: position 1,184,451 of record NW_024104976.1, on the reverse strand, counting down.
AGCAGCAGCAGGGCCGGTCCGCGCCGCGCCGCGCGCTCCGCAAAGGGGGGTGGCTCCGCCGCGCGCGCGCCTTCCCCTCGCGCCCCGCCGCGCCCATTGGGCGGCCACCGCCTCCCCCCGGCCAATGCGGAGCGGCGCGGCGCGGGCGCCTCGCGGTGATTGGCTGCGGCGCTCTCAGTCAGGCCGGGCGGTGTTACAGCGCGGCCGCTGGGGGGCGCTCGTTGGGCGCCGCACCGGGCACGGACGGGCGCGCCGATGGCGGGGGCGTGGCGCCCCCACGCGGCTCCGGCGGCGCAGCGCGGGAGAGGAGCTGCAGCAGTGCCGGGCGCTCGGCCGGGCTCCTCCGCCGTGGTGCTGCCGGTGGCCCGCTCCGGACACCGGCCCGGCTCTCGGCACTGAGGAGCTGCGCTGGGGCCGGGCGGCGGCTGGGCCGGGGCCGAGGCCCGGGCCGGCCGTAACTCTCCGTGAGGGCGCGGCGGGGCGGGGAGGCCGCGCGCGCGGTGCGCAGGGCGCCCCCTGGCGGAGCGCGCGGCCCAGCGTGTGTGAAGGTCACGGCGTGTCCTCGCGCCGGGCCGTGAGGGGGCTGCGGGAGCCCGGGGAGGACTGACCGGGAACGGCCCCGAGCAGCCCCTGCTTCCCCTGCTGCCCTCACACCCTGTTCCTTGGCGGCTGTGTGAGGCCCTCGGCAGCGGCTGCCGGGGCTCGGACTCCTCCAAACGGCTGTGCCTGAGGGACTTCACCTTTTCTTTCTTTTATCCTTTTATAAAGAAGGGAAACTTATCGTCACAGCTTTCTTTTTCTTTTTTTTTCATTTTTTTTTCTGGTAATTTAATCTGAATTTATTTTTAGTAACAATTAATTCCCTAAGTTACAAACCAGTAACTCTGTTCACCATGTTTACAATGCCAGTGGTTGGTGTGCTGCCAACCATTTTCTTGTTTCTCATCCTTTTGTGATTTTTGCTAATTTTCTTCTGGTAAGACCACAGGCAAATCTCAGTTGATTTCTTTCGCAGTTATTTTTAACTTCCAAAGGGAACACATAATTTGGCCTCTTGACTTTTCTTCTTTTTTGAGGAGGAATAGACATTTAGTTGAAAATATATTTTTTTCATTTTGTGATTACGGTTATTTAGCTCATTTTCACTGTGAAATAGAAGAACTGCCTTTATGGTTTGGGGTATTTTTTGTGACGGTTTTTTCGGAATCTGTACATACTCTGGTAAAATCAGGATGTTACTTGCAAGCAGTTAAACTCACTCTACTTCAGGATTTTAGCTGTTTGGCTCCAAAGTTCTTCCAAAGAAGAACTTGGTCATTTATTGTCTTGTACTCCTCACCTTTCACCAAGCAAGATGCACTCTTCAAGTTTCATGCTCAAAACCAGTATTTGAAATACAAATGCTGATTTTTTGCCACACCTTGCCATTCAAATATATAAACATACAATTGTTGGAGGATTTTAAAAGATATCAAATGAGCAAAGGATAATGAACAAATTAGAAGCACAGAGGCAATTAGGATGAAATATGCTTCTCACATCAACTCAGTACTGATAGAGCTGGCATGAAAATGGCAACTGGACTCAGTTAATCACAGTTTAACAATGAATTGGGGCAGGGTGATGGCAGCCTGTGCCTGATGTGTGATAATATACATGAACTGTACCCTCATTGTCCTTCACTAACAGCTCCAGCCAAGAATTTTACATTAGCAGACTTTGAGTCTAAAGTTGGGAAGAATAAACACGTTTAGTGTTGTTAATTATCAGGATCACTGTGCACCTCTCATGTCTGTGCAAAGAGGATTCTTTTGTTTTGGTTTGGGCAAATATTTTCCACTGATACTTTGTAAGTAAAACAGAAGAGTATTTTGAATACTTTTTAATACACAGCAATGGTACAACAAATTGAGTGTTATGCTCAGGAAAGTAAATCTGAGCCTTCGTAAAGCTCTTGGGCACTTTAAGGCTCCGGGCTCCAGAAGGGCAGTGCATCCTGCCATGGGATCCAGCATCCGTGTCTGCGCGTGCTAGCCATTTCCCAGGCCCTTTGTCCCCTCTGCTCGATGATACTGCTGCCATGGTGAAAAACAGAGGGAAAGAACAACAGGATATTGTCCCATTCTACTCTGCGTGCCAACTGTGACAAAATGTTGTTTTCTCCTCGATTTGGGGATCCTTGTTGGGGATTCTTGTTGGCTTTTACTGGTCCTGAGTGAGCCTGGAGACACTGAGGTGTTTTTAAAAATCTCCCAGTTAGTGTGGAGACCTTGAGTCTCCGGGAGCAAGGTGGTGTCCCATGCACTGGCGCGAACGCTGCCGTCCTGGGGGATGATTCTCTGACTCATGTAGCGGAAAAGAAGCGTCGTGGTGTAAAACACAACAGGAAGACGCTGAGCACGCCGTGTGCCAGGGGACACCTGCAGAGCTGCCGCAGGGGTGGAAGTGAGCCACGGGCTGCAGGGGGAGTGCTGAGAAAACTGCACGGCTGCACAAATCTGACGCCAAACCAGGGCGCTATTTTTGGTCTCCGCTCTGCTGTTCTGACACCTGTGGGCTCGCGTGAAGCGCGCAGCTCACTTGGGCAGCACCTCCTCCCGGAGCCCAGGAACCGCCGCAGGGCACGGGATCGCAGCGCAGCGCTCCTGCTTGGCCAACGGGACTAATTATAGCCCAGGAATATGAACTGTGAACGTGCTGGAGCTGCCGAGACGGGAGCTGGCTGTGTGCCAGCGCTCGAATGAGGACACTCCATCCCGGCAGGACTGCCTGGGAGCTGCAGGAAACCCCGAGGTATGCGCGAGCCCCACGGAGGGAGGTGGACACATGGGGGGTAGGGCGGGAGGATGAGGCGTTCAGCCCTTACTGTGGGATGGGGATGCTGTCATCTCAGTCAGTCTGCTCTCGAAATAGGTTATCACTGCAGAGGGACACACTTTGTGATTTTTAAGAAAATCTGCATGTGAAGTGATAGCAAAAGCTTCGGCTTCTGCATGTTCTTACGGTAGTGTGGGCCACTGTCCCTTCTAGTGATGATAAAGACCATTGTGAGAAGATGAGGAGAGGTTAAAAATTTATCTACCCAGGATAAAATTAAATAATATATGACATGTTCTGCAATAATGTATCATATGGACTACCTAAGGCAAAGGGACAGACATAACAAATGTTTTGAAAGATAAATGGCAGAAATTTAAGAAATCTCCTTGAAGTGTGAGAAGTGAGGAAGTGTAAGAAAACCACAAAGGTGAAAGAAATAGATGTGCTAATTACATAATTGTGGGACTACATAAGAAATGCCTGTGAAGGGGGAAGCTTATGCTGTTTGGTTGTGAGAGCTTTAGTGGGCGTCCAGAAAGATTGAATTGCTGAAGCTGTAACTTCTGTTAAACTGTAAGCTTGAACAAATAACAAAATCTTCTTTATAAATGAACAGGTTGTAACATTGTTTTAATGAACAAGTTGATATGAAAGGCTACTCCGTAGCCCTAGGTTTGATTCGAAGGAAGATATGTTAAAAAAAAAAAAAAAAAGGTCAGTGACTACTAAAAGTTGGGCTGTGTCCTGGCTGCAGGGCACTTAGAGTCAGTGAGTCTCCTGGTTGCGTCTCCAGTTCAGGAGTGCCATGCTAATAGTTTTGTGTATTCTGGGAAGCTCCAGGCTCTGATGAATGATTTCTCTTGCTGGTATACAAGGCTCTTCTTTTCTCTTTTAAGGGCTATTTGGAGTTATCCAAGGTTCTTCGCTTTAAGCTTTTCTGTGTCTAAGAAGAGTAACCATATCAGATGTAAAGCCCAAACTTTCTTTTGCACCAGTTTGTAAATGTTAAGTGGCCAATCTGTTGTGGTTCAAAGTTAGTTTCTTTCGAAATAGTAAATAATTCATAAGTATTGGCTAGCTCTGCTTACAGACAGATTATAGACTGTTAAACAAGGCCTCACTTAATTCTAGCATTGTTTTTATTATATTTCTGTAAAGAACTTATGTTACTGTCTGTGATTAAATACACAGAGTTCTTACCCCTGATTTCTGACATGGACATACTGATTTTAAATTGATGCTACTCTCTTTTCCTGGTGTGTTTAAGAATGTAACAGTCTTGCTTTAGTCTTATGAGTTGCCTGTTTCTCAATAACTCTTACAAAACTTTGATATATTCAATGTAAACTTAAATAATAATCTCTTTACAGGTATACTGATCAGATGCATTCTGTGATCTTTACCAGTGAACCTGCACAAGCAATTCCTTTCTAAGCTCACTCAAGGAACTGCATCTTGGTCCTTGTACTCCTCAAACTCCCAGAGAAATAATTTCACTTAACAAGACCTTGTTACCTACTGAGAAATATAATGACTGAATTCCTGGTTTGTTTTAACTGGTGCAATGGTGAACAGCCCCAGCCGGTAGGTAGATGCACAACTGCCACCTTTGTCATATTTGAAATTTCTTCTTTCAGTTACAGAGAAAACACTTTCATTGTCCTGTTGTTTTGATTAATTTGGGCAAAGTGGTGCAAAAGCCAAAACCAGTCCATTTGAATTATGTGTGCTTTGCCAGAAACTTGGACCGTATGACTGTTTGCAGTTCTCAGACCCTGACTTTCCAACATTAAATGAAGTTTTTGCTAAAATGTAATTAGCAGCAATAAAAGTGACTGTGATCTTGTCTTATTGCAAACAGTCTGAAACTTCAGCCTGGTTGCTGTGAGATTTAATTAGGGGTCAGTGCTGGCTATCTATTTTTATCTCAGCTGCTTGTTTCTATCTGAAAGCTGCTCATGTTTTCTGAACAGAGACCTAAGATATCTTCTTTTTTGTAGAAGAGGCGTCGGAGACTGGACCGGAATATGATCGGAGAGCCAATGAATTTTGTACACACCGCACATGTTGGGGCAGGAGAGATGAGCAGTGACTACACATCAGTAAGTGTGCACCTCTTGGGTAAGCAGACACCTCCACTCCGTAACCTGTAGAGCAGGCAGCTAATAAAATATTAGATAATTGTAAGACAGAGAAAAACCTGACTTTTTTTTTAACCAATAGAAGAGCATCAGAACAGAACTGTCTTTTGGTTTGTAAACACGAGATACTGTGGGAGATACACTCAGGAAGTGCCCATTTCCTCAGTGTCTTTACATATGATGAGAACCTTTTGGATATGGATTCTGTGGATGCACTTGATACTGGGAGCAGATAACACATCACCTTGAAGTCAAAGCTGTGCCAGGGTGAGGGATGTAAGAATAAGTGGATTTTGGATAGCAAAACACATCTCATACACTGACTTGAAAGAGTATTTAATAATCCTGGGTTTAGTTGTTATTTTTCCCTACTACAGTTGGAACGTAGCACTGTAAACACATGACCCACCTGTCTTTTCAATTTGATGCTTTTAATAATTGCTCTGGCAACCAGAATTTATAAGATGCATGTTCTAATAAACTTTTTTTCCAGGCTGTATCAATTCAGGACCACATGAAGTCTAAAGGTGGCTACACAAATGGCACTTCTGCAACTGTTGAGATGTAGGAAACTGAGAGAAGGCTGAAATCTGCTCTATGAGGACCCCCTGGACTGTGCTTTCATATTCTCTAAAACCTCTTTATTATGGAGTAGGGAGAGTACTTGAATTATAAATAGGTCAGTACAAGCTTTGGTGTTCTTTGCACAATACCTTCTGAAGGGGGGTTATTGTAAATGATCCTTAAAATGGTCTTTTGTGGTAGTGTTTGTAGTGGCAACTGTAATTTGTCACTGTGGATGAATTCCTAGCTCTGTCCCAAAAACCTCACAAAGTTGTCTTGTAGGATGGAATTTGAAGTCAGTATGAATTGTTTGGGATTTTGGTCTCTGTATTTTTCTCCCCTCATGAAATGCAGATTGATTTAATTGGAAGGTATTGCATGTTTTCACTTCTAACACAGGCTAAATTGAGAGCCAAGTATGGTCTTGTAATTTTCATAAAACTTTGGACCTGTTTTTTAGATGTTTTACAACCTAAGGCATAACTCTTTGGTATTTTTAATGTCTTTTGATGGTGAACAAACTAATGTAATATAGTTAGCTGAGTCTGCAAAACACAGTGAAACTTCTGCCTTGCTATGATAACACTTTTGTAACTAAAAATGGAGGTTTTGCAAACAGAAGGACTCTCAAATGAGACTTAGAACAACAGATGTGTCTCAGTGACTGGGCTGCCTCCATCCACACACACTCTGGTGTGACTGGCAGGTATTACTGCAACACAGCTGATGGCACCTGCCAGTTAACTTCAAGTGGTGCTGAAATATGCTCATAACTGTGTGTTAATTTTGCATGATTACCATTGAATCTTAAACTAAACTTATATAAGATCACTCTCTTTGTTACCCATCTCTAACAGTAACCATACAGGACTTCAAGGGATATCTTGCTGATGTTTCTGGCTCTTTAATTGAATGACTTTGTTTCAGAATTTTTTCTTGCATGTGGTTTAAGTGATACAACCATGTGAAGTACACACTCTCAAAGAATACTGTGAATAGTTGCAGGGGAATAGTAAATGGAAACAGTGTCTTGCAGAGTTCCAGCAATTCCTAAATATTTAAAGAAATAGCCATAAATATTTAGACATACTGAAATTACAGTTTATTACTGAGCTCCTATTGATCTTTCTATTAAATGATAGGACAAAACTCTTGAAGTCAAGCAAGGTTTTCCTTTTACCCAATCACTGACAACTGTTCCCCAGCTCAAAATTTTTATGACTACCAGTGTAGAAACTCAGGACATCCTCTTGCTAGCAGGGGATTAACTAAACACAAGTATTTTAATTGCTGCCATATCAGCACCAGGTATGCTGGAAGTCAGTGAAGTTCTTTCCTTGCACTAGGCAGAACACCAGTTATGAACTTCTTTCCATTTAAAAAAAAATCTAGCTGGCAAATCTTTTAACTTCTTCGATTCTGTTTGTAGTTGGTGATACTTCTTAAATCTAGATTGCAGGCTTTGCTGAATTGTTAGGCTGCCTTTCTGAGTACAGTAGGGAACTTAAAACATGAAAGGTAGCTCTGTGTTCCTGTACGTGTTCAAAAAATAACTTCCCCTCCCCCATTTCATCTTTAAGGGCCAAAGAGGAAGGGGGAGTATCACTTTCTATAACAGTCAACAGCTGATCATAACATTCTGTAATCATATGACAGAAATCTAATATCTGTGTCTTGCTAGGTCTTTACTCTTGAATCAAAATGCACGTCAGATTTTAATATATTTTAAAATTAGCATAGTTAGCTGCACATTTAGCTTTTGAAAGTCTTTCATATTACTGTCTTCTAACTTCAGGTATATTCCAACCACCTAGTTAGGACAAAGTTTAAAGAAGATAAATCCTGCATACTGTTGAGGAAGCATAAAGTGTCCAAGCTGTTACAAAAAATAGATTCCAATTCACCTGCTATTATACTGAGTTCATGCATTGAATTATTCAATCACCTGCCCAGAAAAATGGGTGGTAGGGCAGATGTCATAAAGAAAATGGGTTGTAAGAAAACAAATTGAGCAGGAGTTACAGTTTACCAAAGACCCATTTGGTAGGTCTAAGATTAGTGGTGTAACTAGAAATAAAGGAGTTGGTCATCGTGTCAGTTCTTGTCTCTAAAAGTAAACCAACTGAGAATTTATTATTAAACTCTTATTTGGAGAAAAATCCTAATTTTCATCATGCAAACCAAGTAGCACTATGTAAAACTAACCTATTTTCCTCAGAGTATAGAGTATTATATAGGTCCATAATAAAGTATCACATAATTAAAATGAAATTATTTGTTATTGCATTAAGAGTACCGTTATTTTTAAAAATCTAAACAAACATAAACACATGTCTTGGGATTTAGGTATTTTCTTGCTCTATATTTAGAAACCTTACGTAGCTGTAATCTGTCGTGTAACTCAGTATAAGTCTATCTCAGTTGTAACAAATATTTTGAATTGGGCACTTGAACTCTTTTCATACTGTGGAAAATCTTGATATTTTCTCTGCACTGAAAACCTGTTGGTTAAGTGGAGGGATCAGCGTGGCTTGAACTTTCACTGCACAAAATCAAATTTCTCCACTAGAGAGCACAGTTTTACATCAAGTCTTCTCTGCTCTATGCAAGCTTTCATTCCATCGTGGTGTTTGGTGGCTTGTTTGGTGGTTTTTGAACTTGACTGGAATAAAATACAGAAATAATACCAATTGATCATATTTTTTACTACATTGTAGGCTGTGAAGACCTTTTGCCAAGACAATCAAGTACCATTACTACTCTAACTTGGTGGCATTTTATGGTTTCTTTTTGTAGTCAGAAGTAAAATAACTTGCAAGCAGAGCAGGATCAGGTGTTTTATATGTAATCTGTCAGAGCCTCACCACTGTTTGCTTCTTTAAAAAACTAAAGTCATGGGAGGGGGAGTTACTTCCAATACTACCTGTCTTATCCCTTGATGTCCCTGCTAGGCTTTACTGACTGTCCCATAATGCTGCATAAACCTGTGGTCAGTATGTAGAAAAGGTATTTGGCTTTTTCACAACCTGATGTGTCTAATGTTTCCTGTAGAGCAGCTTTATATATATATATATATATATATATATATTATGTGGTGTCATGCTATGTTCAAGTTAGCCTGTGATATAACTTGTAACCCAGGCATGCAGTGCTATTCCTTTGTATGCTCTTGCCATATTGGACCATCAGGTGCTTCTGTAGCTTCCACTCTGTACTGACAAAAAGCGTTAAGAGATGAATAAATACCCTTAACCTTACTATGCCAGCAAGAATAAGCACAATTCAACAGTGTTAATTTTCGCGTTCATGAAATTCACTATATATTACTAAATGCAGTAACACTGAAAAAAATAATCAGATCTGTCAATGAAGGCTGCTCCTGACTATGGTCAGATTTACTTTGCTATCAGCAATGTGACACTGCCATAAAAACCCAACAGCTGAAGATAAGAATGATCTTGTCTGCCTTTCATAATTACTGTGGAACTACAGGAAGACAACAGTGCTGTTTTATAGCTGTTTTAACCCCACTGCAGATATCCTGTGGTGAGTCTGTTCCTGTAAGGCTTCCAGATACTTTGTGGTTCTGCAAACTTGTACAGTCAAGAATCTCAGGCAGTTTTTTCACTGTGTTAGGAAATCACTGAGATGAAGTTAGGCTGTTGGGGAATATGAGGGAGAAGCCAGATCCTCCTTCCTAGTGATTCTGTCTTCTGTTCTCAGGAGAACAAACTCTTCAGTGGGACAGATTATTGAGACTGCTTCCCAACTCTGGTTTAGTAGATTATGCTTCTAGTTTATGGCTCCTGGAGGTAGACTTTGAATTCTAAAATCTGTAAGGCAGGTGAATCATGCACTAAGGGCTAATGTCAAAGATGTGAAGTTCTGAAATAAAAATCTGGTTCATTAGATTGCAGATTGGTTTTAGGGCAGAAAATGCAGACAAGCCATAAATAGAAAGTTCTTCTAAAACCAAGGCTACTTGGAATAAAACTTTCTCATTTATTTATTTTTAAAGAGCTGAGACTTGCATTTTTAGCTCCTTGCTATTGTAGTACCACTCTTACTATGTACCTTTCTGTTTTAATACAGGGACTGAATTGACAGAGTTTAGCCCCAAGTAGCAGTTAATGCTTGAAATTCAAAATTTTAGCTGCATACCTCTACAGCTGAAGTCCTGTGTGCCTAAGGATGCTGTGCGTGGTTGGTGCTTGGACTTCTGCAGATAAACTGTCCTTTCTTCGTTCACGGTAATTTGTCTGGCACACAAGGTCCAAGGTACTTACATGACTAGTTTTCCTGATGATATTTATGTGATTACAGTGTATATGTAAAAGGTTTCTAGTCCTGTACAGAATAGGTCCTTCCTAGGAACTGGCCTGTTGGACAGCTTCTCCCTCAACAGAGCCTTAAGCTGTGGAGTTACTTCACCTTGTCACACACAGAGCTCTGAGCTCTGCTTTGCTGTGTGAAAGCATAAAGTCCCCTTGTTATGGCTTAATTCTTTGCACTCCAGGGAAGGTGTTGGAGAGGCCAACAGGTACATCAGGAACTGTAGAAGCAATGAGGTATAGAAGTGAGGGAGGCTTATCCCTGGAGAGGCACTGTGGTACACAGTGATGAGGAAGGGGCAGGGAGCAGAACATGTGCATGTTGACATTTGTTATCTGCAATGCACAAGACAGCTTTGTCGATATCAATTGGAAAATACCTGTAATATGTGCATAATTGGTATATGGAGGAAACTGGGCACTTAATGCATGACTAAGCTGGGACTTTGAGACACAGATTGCCAATACCACTTTAATGAATGATAGTATCCTCTTCCTGCAGTGACTTACAAAGCTGTTTACAGAAAGTATGGAGTCACCCAGAAAAGTAGCTCTGGTTTCAGCTGTTACACACTGATGTCACATATATGTTTGGGAGACAAGATGGCCTTTTCTTTTCTTTTTTTTTTTTCTTTTTCTTTCTGCTGTGTGTGAGGTTGCAGATATTCTAAATGCTGAGGTCTGCTGCACCCAACAGAAAACAAGCCAAATAAATTTAGTGAATGCAAAATAGCAGTAGTAAAAGGGTATTTGCCTTTGGTCCACTGTGCTGCCAAAGCTTCAGGGAAACTAGCTAGATCCATCTGATATTCAGATTCCAGGTCTTGGGAGGATAGGGACAAATTGGAGTGAAAGGTCATGAAGACTTCCTTGTGCCTGAGGAAGTTTGGGTAATAGTCTCCTGGACCCTCTGCAGGCTGAGATGTCAAGAGGCCACCACAGCTACACCAGATTTCCATTAATGCCTTTTCTCCTGAAGCTGTGTAGAGAATGGAAAGACAAACACAGGGAAAGCACTTTGAGGAGGCAGGGATGTTACTAGTATGTGTTTTCCTGTGCCAAAAAAGCTCCCAACTTGATGTACTTGATGCTGAGGCTGCTGACTTTACCTGGGAACTTAGAGATGTGCAAGCATTGTAACACAATCCTGTGCCCTTTCAGGGAGAGTGGGGTGTACAGGGAACCATGGCATGGTCTGCTTTGGCCTCTGCACTGCCTAAACCCAGCTTATCAAGGTTTGCAGTAAGGCTACTGAACACCTTGTGGTTGTCACTTGTTCCATACATCCTGTTTCTGTGCATCCCATTAGCATGATCAAAATCCTAAAATGATACCCAAAACCTTAGTTTGAAGAGAAGTTCTCTTCTCTTAATCTAGTTTTAATCTCATTTAGAAGACAGTAGTAACAGCTGGACAAGAACAACAACTTTGAGGTGTCTGTTGAAACCTCTACAATAAATTAGTCATGAAATCAAGGCCACTTGAAACTACTTTACCTTTTAAATTTTGTGTTGTTATTAAAACAATGTAAAAGGGAAGAATATTCTAAACAAATTTTAAGTTTCCTCTGATATTTGCATATGAATCCAAACTGAACAAAAACAAGGTTATTATTACTAAGGGCCCACCCTAATTCAGGGGTGAAAAAAAAAGAGTGAATTATGTCTTTTAGTGCTTTAATATACGTTTTAATATATATGTATATATTTAGACCTTCATCTTAAGTAATGTGTAAGGAAATAAGCCATTCTTTTAAACTGAAATTAGTATGATTGCTCTGGCTTACTGGAAGTTAAAAAAAAAGGACTTAAAATCTACATGTAAACTACTGAGAGAGAATCTGATGTGCTTTTAAAGCTGACATTGGCCTGTACAAGTGGATGACTAATTAATTTCATATTTCTTCATCAAAGAGTTAGAAAAAGTGCTTGGTTACAGGATTTTTATTTTATATATAGTAGTGTATTTACATGCATCTGATCTTGCTGGTGCTTAAGAAATACATGTACATTTTACATAACTTACCTGAGCTGAGTCTAAAGGTGAATGAAGACTATCCTGATAACCAGTAATTAGTGAGCTCTCTGAAATTAAGGATTCGTAGATCTGACAAAACAATGGCACTTATTCTAGACATAAATCTATTTTTTAAAAATTGATCTAATATATGTAATTTGAAAGTCCAGACTCAACATGGGCTGGGGCTGCATATTAATGGTGAAAGAAATATGCTTTTAAATGCAGTTACCCACATTTACCCTTGCAGTCTCTACCACGGGGAATATTAAAACTTGACTCAATACCTTTGAGGGTGTGATACAAACTCGAAAATATAATTCAAAAATAAGGTTTGCAGCCCTTCATTAATGCATGCTAATGTGTCCTTGCTGCATAATGGTGTATGAGTAAGGCTTTCACTAGTTTCTTTCAACTACTTTAAACATCACCTTGAAAATGCATTAAATTAGTTGTTCTCTCTGCTGCATAATACTCAGTGAACTAGGGTATGTCTTGCTTGCATAGATTAATACTTACTGGTGTTCAGATAAGGCTGTTAGTCCATGGGGAAAAGTTGCTACATGTGCTTGTATTAATAAATAGTTCTTAAACACTGTCTGTGTTCTGGATCATTCTCTTGCCAGGAGATACAGGTCCCATCAGGCTGCTGCACATGTCCCTGTGCTTGCCATGTGTGCCTGTCTCACAGAGACAGCAGGTTCCAGCAACAATGTTTCCTGTGCCCTTTTAATCAAGAGGTTTCACAGTGTTGTTTTGCTGTTTCCAGGCTCCAGCCAAAAAGCTGTGAAAGTATGAAGCACTGAAAAGAGTTTGTAGGATGGAGTAAAATATTCTTTGGTTAAGCCACTTCCTTTTCCTCGTCACCTGTTTTATTCTGTCCTATTTCTCTAGTGCCTACTAATTTTCTTAAAAATATACTCAGTATTTGGGACAATGTTCTCTTTTAGTTCTTAGAAGTTAATACAACATGTTACAAATTCCTTCATCCCTTTGAAGCTTGTTGATTAATGCACCCAAAATCCCTTCTGTCTGATTTTTGTATGACATAACTGTTTGGTGAGCAGAGTTTAGTCACTTTTGCAGTTCTAGTCCTGCAAAAATGATGCAATGTTTTCTCTTAAATACCTAATGCTGATAGCCACTCTCCCAAATGTGCCTACCTGAGAAGGCAACTATCTTCTGTTTATGGCATTTTATGCAAAATTAACAGAATTAGACAGTAATTCAAAGTTAAGCTATTGGAAGAGCTAATTTCATTGCATAGGGAGATATATAGGGAAGGAACAGGAAAAGGCAGATTGGTTGGGATAAGTTTACTCAAAAGCCAAAAGGCTGATAAATATGAAAAACACTAAAGTAGCACTTAATGCAATATGGGAGTTAGGAGAACAGCCCTGGATAGAACAGAAGAAATAGAAGATATCTTGGATTTCTTTCCTTGTGAGTGAAATCATTAGTGTTTAGAAGTGTAAGTGCTGGAAAACAGCAGAGGGAAGGAAAGGATAATTTCATTATGTCTGTGAAAAGGATTTCAACATATGTGTATTATTCAAGCAGTTTACTTTCTGTGCTAATTGTTATTTAGATTCAGTTTCCACTTTCTAACTAATGTGCTCAAAGCTTACATTAAACATTTCCATTCCTTAACACTTTAGGAATGCCTGAGTTGAGTTACGGATTTTATTCCAAGTTGATATTTTGGTTGGGAAAGGGATTTTTCTGAAAGTGTTGTTGCTCTTCTCTCTGATGGGAAGAATTATGGTGGTATAGGAGGATAGAATTCTTTTTAGTATCTTACACTGATCATGGGTAGAGGCTGTATTGTTCATTCCAAGTAAGAAACTTCAGCTTTAAAACTGGAGGGGGGAAAAAAAAAAGAGGATCCTTTAGGCTTTGAAGCCATTCTTCAAGGTCTGAGTCTTTAGAGCCTGGGTTTCTTCTGCCTGGCATTGGAAATAACACATATGAACAAAATCTAGTTTTTCTCATAGTGTTGAAATTTGAGACTACATCATGTTTTTAGTTGTGGTTACACACTAAAGCTAATGGTAAAAATTAGAGACTACTAAAGTTGCCAATAAAGATAACTTAAGAAGTTTTCCCTGATACCCTAAATGTGGGCTCTTCAGTGGAGGTATTTCTAATCCACACAGTCCCACTGGACTGCAGGATGTGTGTTTAGTGTAAGAGATGTTTTCACAATACCTTTAAATATGCATCAAGGCAGAGGACATCAAACCAAACATACACTTTTTGAGAGGGAAATTCTCTTTTATTTAGAGGAAATTGTATTCCTATTTCTCCTTGGCCCATTTTTTTTTCCCAGCTGCAGACAGAATAAAAGTTGCTGTGCTTTCCTGGGAAACACAGGGAGAGGGATTAGGATGTGGTAGGACAGGACATGCCACCATGGAATGTGCTCCTGTGAGCAGCTACGCACTCGCAATTCAAATTAAACACTTCTTCCATGCCTGAAATACACTGTCATGTATATACCCTTAGCTCATTTCAGATCACAGAATTGGCAGATTTATTGAAGTAATCAGTATTCATCTGTCTTCCAGATCTTGTTAGACTCAGAAGAGACAGTAGTCAGGATAAAGTGTCATGGTTACTCTGACAACAGCACTAAAATAGAAACACACAGATGGACAATGTGCTAGCCTGTTTGGTTTTTTTTTTAAATACCAATTCTGCATAGAATATGAATTATTAGCTGTGTCACAGTGTTCCATTATCTTTCACTGTTTACGCACAATAAACTGTTAGCCACACTTTTGCAGCCCAGCAATTCTATAAGATGCATAAGCTTGTTCTGTTGCTGATCTAATGATGAATTGCAGATTGTCACTGAGGGAAAAACAAAAGCTTGTCTGTTACCATAAAAATATCAGTATTGATCAAAACACTCCTTATGTACAGGTATGTAAAAGTTACTCAGATTTTTACAGCAACAAAGGAGCTTCCTGAAAAGTTGCCATAATGCAGTGGATAATGTTCTCTGTAGCTGTTTTACGTGGCTTTGTCCTTATATTCACGCATAGGGAAAACCACGCGTGAAGGAATCTCCTTCCTCAGTAGTAATAACTAATAACCACTTAGTTTGTGAGCAGCTCAAAGCAAGCTGGCTACCCACTCAAGGCTCTGATTGACTGATGCTGGACTGCAGCTCCACTCTCATCCTCTTGCCTCTCCCTTTCCCTCACTCCTCCCCCGTCTGGCTCATGGCCACATCCCCTTCTATCTACAACAATCCTTCTTATCTTCAGCCCTTCCCTTTCCCTGTGCACGCTGGCCCTGAGGCAGACCCGGCCCTTTGGGAAGGGGCAGGAGGGGACCGCGAACCAGCTCTGGAAAACCTCCAGTGAAATAAAAAAATGTTGCACAACTTCCTTTGCCGGTAAATCACGGAGCTGTTTCACCCCCTCTCCTTCCCGCAAGTCGTTGCTGGCTCTTACATGTGAGGCATCACAGCCCTTTTAATGCTCTCGAAACCTGGAAGACATCTCTGAACCCTCGGCCTTTCGTCAGAGGTCACACTTCGTTGTTCCTTGTACTCGTTTCTCTCACACAGGACATCCCGCTCTCCTCCCCACGCCTCTCTCCCACGGCTTTGTGTGTGCGCTGGACGGGGGCGAAACACCCGGAGCGCTTTGTCTGGGGAGACGTGAGGCCAACCAGGCCGTTCCCTCTCACTCGTAACGGCCCTGACGGGCCCCAGGGCCCCTGTCAGTGCCCAAACCCCGCTCACCTGCAGCTGCAGGGCGGGACCCGGACTCGCCGAGAGCCGCAGGAAAAGGAGGCGGCACAGGCGGGGCGGGGACGCGCAGCCCCAGCGCCGCCCCAGCGCCGCCCCCGCCCCGCCGGACCCGCCGCGTCCCGGGCCCGGGCCGGGGCCGCCGCACGGAACAGGAAGTGTCGCCGGGAGCCGGGAAAGGCTCGGCGGGGCCGAGCGGAGCCCGAGCCCAGCGAGGCCCCTCCCCGAGCGGCCGGCAGAGGACGATGGGGGCGGCCGGGCTGCTGTGGGCCCTGCTGGGGGCCCTGCTGCTCCCTCCGGTAAGGACGGCGCTGCCTGCGCTGGCGGATGGGGCCGCCTGGCGCTGCCGGCCGAGGGGCTCCCTGTGCCCGCCCGATGCCCGTTCCCGGGAGCTCCCGTCTCCCGGGCTGGGCTGGGCTGGGCTCCCCCCGGCCCAGGGGCGGTTTCGCTCCGCAGAGCGGCCCGTGGGGTTTGGGCCTCGGGAGAGGCCCCGCGGTTCCCCCAGGCCAGGCCGGCTCCGGTCACGCGTTGGGAGTCGGGATAATAAATCTCCCGGGTGCCTGCGTGGGTAAACCTGTTGTTACTAGGGGCTTTTAAATTACGGTGCAGGAAAGGGGGGAAGCTCGTGGTGTGTGTACGTGTCCTGTCTTTTGTCCTGTCCAGTGCCGTTTCGGTTTCGGTGTGGGACATACTCGGAGCTTCTCCCTTTCCACAGGTGGACATTGAAATCTGGCAGGCTGCTTTCTGCCAAATGGGGTAGTGAAAGGGGGAAGCCAGAAACCTCTGTAATCTGCTGAGGCAGTATGAAGGGCATATCTGCATTAAATTGTGCTCCACTAAATTGTTTGGTTGTTGTTTGCTTTTTTTGGACATAGTTTTTATCTTGTTTTGGTAAGATAGGATGCAGCGTACTTCGTGTGTAGGAAGTCACCATTGGATATGTGACAGGTGCACAGCACTGTCTGTTAATGCCTTGAGAATGCTTGTGAATGAAGTAACTCGTGTCTTCTCTCTGTGAGTCCCACATATTTGTCACTAGTTACGTTGGGGTTTTCTGAAGAGTGTATTCTGTATGGTGGGGTTACTGGTACGCTCCAAAGCTCAGCAGTCAGCTCAAGCTTATATCCCTGCAGTGACAGGACATGTTAGGAAAATTAGAGAGCAAGAGACAGAGTGATACTTCTTCTCTATCAAAGATAAGGAATTATAAAAAGAGTGTTTAAAGGTGCTAAGGGAGGGAAATACAATGAGAGAACTACCTTTCAAAAATAGGAAGGAGTTCGTTTGGAGGTGAGGGGCCATTGGGAACTGTCTGAACCTGAAGTGAGAGGAGATGGTAATGCCCCTTTAGGTAAGGACAGCTGTCACGCCTCTACACCATGTGGGAACATTTTTATGCTAGAGCAAGTCAGCCTATGGAAGCAGGTTAATCTTTTTCAGGACCTGTTTTTGTGGACACACTCCTAGTCTTTCTCTTAAGTAACAAGATTGAAAATGTGCTCGGTAAGAAATTTTTACTTTGCATGTATACTGAGAGTAGGATTTGTTCAGTGATGCAGCTGACTGCAAGGCCAGGTGCCCAAACCAGTAGCCCTTGTCTGTTGTGAAAGAAGGACACTGAAGCAATTAGAAAATGAGAGAACTTCAGCTGGATGCAACAGGATTTCAGTAGGGATGTTCCAAATGTGGTCCATCAATAGTGTTTCTTTTAATTTTTTGACTTCTAAATGCTGTCTTCAGAGCTCAGCAATGAATACGTGTGGGTACATGTCACGCTCTGGTCCTGCCTCCCTCCGCCTCATGAGGATGAATTGTGTTCCCTGATTCATCCCCAGGGAGGGAAAGCTTGCCAAACAAAACAAGCATATCAAATAGGCAAGTAATCACTCCTTCTAGGTAGATTTACGCTTGTGTAGCATTAACAGTTGATTTCCTGGGACCCAGAAGACACTTATTATTCTACTTTGTGAAGCAGAAAGAGCTTTTAATAGATAGAAACATCTGGGGTTTGCACCTGTTGGAAGTCTTTACTGCTTTTAATTTGCCGTTAGTTTGTACTTTTAGGTGAGTGCACTTAAGAGGGAAGCTTGATAATTTTTGTGCTGATCATAAATCATGGAACAATTTATTTTAGCTGACAGCTGAAGAACTGTTCTATGTTAAACAGTTAATGTGCTCAGGCCCTTTGACACAGTTCTCCCAGCAGATGTTCATGCGCTGTAGCCAATATAATGGATTCCTCCGAAGAAGGCTTTTTGCTATTCAAACCAGGCAGACATAAACCTCTGAAACAATATCGTCACATGCTTTTCTTTTCTCTCCAGTTCACACTTGCTGAAGAATACAGATCTGTGAGCTAGAGGAGAAATGCCTCTGTAGCACTGTTAATGGTTAGCATTGTATATCACAAGTATTTGGGCTTTCCCCCCATACCCACTTCTAGCTTAATGTCTCAGTGTTCTTTTATACAAATCTGGAATTTACAACAGGATTTAAGTTTATTTGTTTTTAATCTAATGACACTTCTTGCTATGGAGGTCAGTTTCTGTCTCAAGGCAGACAGATGAAATGAATTCATCTCCCAGTTTTCCTAAGGTGACACTTCTTTGAGATACAAATTATGTTTGTTTTCAGTACTATGCAGCTGTAGCTGCATTTAGTCTTTAGTCTGTTCATTTATCCACTGAAGTACCTGACCTTTATTAATGCTTAAGGAGAGGCATATATCATAAAATTATCAGAAGTTTTAAAATTCAGATGTACTAGTAAATAACAGAAATCATGTTACGTGAGGGAGTCTAATCCTAAGAAACACCAGTATTTCCTTAACTGCACAAATTCTTTTTAAAGTACACTAGTTGGTCTCCGTGTTTACAGTTATTTGAGAAAAAATATTTCAGGAATTGTCATATCATACCTTTATTAGTAGGGGAAATTCTTTCATCTTTCAAGGAGGGAAAGACTTTCATCTTTTTTCCATGTGCTGTTCTAATTGCTTTCCATGTAAAGTTTTACACTTTTTGGAAGGCATGGGATACAGAATCTGAAATCATTTGCCTGGGTTTCTTGCTGGTATTCTATACTTGGTGACATGAGCTGTGCATATCATGAACACATTGTGTTTGCAAAGAGGAGAAGCAGCATTACAGTAACTAGGTTCTTGTTTTCTGGCCTGCTCTCAAGCTGCCCATCTCTCATGGAATTAGTCATTATGTAAAATAATTAAGTGAATAAATTCTTTTTCTCCTAACAGCTCTTTCTCTTCCTAACAGCTTTTTAGAGGGATGTCTGTGTAAGTGGTATTCTGAGCTTTGTTTAATTCAGAACACCCTGGTTTCTCGCAGGTGGCCGCGGATGAGGGGATCCTGCACGCCTCTGGGAGCGGGCTACCCCCAGTGACAAAGGATTACTGCATCATTTACAATTCTAAGTGGACATCTCTTCCAAAAAGCCTGGACAATGCTGTAAGTAGCTTGTAGTCACAGTCTCTGAGAACTAGAATGCAGTATGAGTTTGGGTCAGCTATAGCTGGTGTTCAAAATGTTGAGTTAAGTAGGTGCTACACTGAATATTTACCATTTTGGGTCATGCTGTCCCCTCCCTGTCACCCCTCAAAAAAAAATTAGAGTGAGCTTTTCTATGCTTTAAAAAGATGGCTTCTAAAGCTTACAAAGGGGTTCTCTCTCTGTGCTTAGAACTGGTTTTAAATGTGTTTATGTATTCATTTGATACCGTTAATTTCTTTTCTTCAGGTGTTATCATTATGTCTATGTTTTATATTTGGGAGTTAAAGTTCTGTTTATTTGTTTACAAAATTGATAAACTTTTGAAACAGATTGTTTTTATATTGGTTCAGCAGCTTGATGTACTGTTTACTTGTCTTCAAAACATGTGTAATAGATTATCTGGAATGCATCATCATGCCTTATTTTCTTAGTGTGTTGGTGTGAGGCAGAAATTAATGTTCTTTAGGCACTCTTCATATAAATAGGAAACACTTTGTGTTTGGGAGTGGTCAAGGCACTCTGCCTTCCCTTCTGTCATTCATTCACAGAGTAACTCAATGTAAAAAAGAGTAAAAATCATTTGTCTGCCTCAGACATCTTTGCTGGGCTACTTTAGTTAGTCAAGACATCCAAGTGGCTAAAGAAAATTGACAACAATTTAAAGATAATTGTCAATATGAAATTAAACTTTGAAATAAGGATATAATTTTTTTACTACTATTTTGTAGTAAGTAATACATTATCAGACTCAACAGCAGGTTTTGAACAAGCATTATACTTTGGAACTCTGATTGTGTTGTATCCATCAGTGCCCTTTTGGCTTGTGAAGCCTGGAAATATCACAGAGTGTCCATTGGATTCCCCAGAACTGCAAGCAGGGGTTTTCCTACGTAACCAGTTTCTTATGTTTAATTTACAGGAACAACTGCTGTGAAATTGCACTTAGAAACAGCCTGATTACTTCAGTTATATGCTGCTCTAAATGTCCCTCAGTATTGCAGGCTGCAGAAACTGCTGCTGTGATTTTATATTCCTGAATTAATGATTGTTTTCTGCTACACTTCTTTCTGGCAAACCTCAAGTTAAGGACCATAGTAATGTACTCGTCTAGGTTAGTTTGTAATATCAAATTTCCTAGCTTTGTCATGTTTCTTTTCTCTGCAGACTTTCAGGACTCTGGAAAACCTGACTTCCACAGTCCTCTGCAGTTCATCTGAAGTTCCTTCTGGCATAATGAAGGACAAAGCAGTTGTAGTGATGAGAGGAAACTGCACCTTTTTGGAGAAAGCAAGAATTGCACAAAGTTTGGGTGCTAAGATGCTGTTGATTGCCAGTAAATCCGGGCTGGTAAGTTATAACACAGTTTTCTTGTGTGGTGAAATAGTGTCTTATCTGTTTGATCCAGTGAGGTGTTGTACAGGGTTAGCTGAGAGAAGCCCAAAAGCAGAGGACCCTGGCTATGGGTGGGATTCCAGCAGGACTCATTAACCCTCCCACAGAGTGCTGTGCTGGTGGGACTGGTGTTCTGAGACTGAGTTACCTCTGTGCAATGCTGGGTTATATCAGCTGCAAGTATCTACAACCACATTGTATTGTTATTCTCTTCCTTATAACTTCAGTCATGTTTCTGAATGCAAATACTTATCATTCCCTAATTTTAGTGCATTCTGAACTCCATGTAATCTTAGGTGATACTGTTTTAGACAGGTATGATAAAAATAAGCTACAAAAATTTAATCCAAATTTGAAGATAAAAGGGTATTTTGAGATATTTTCACAGATACTTCTATTGCTTTTTTGTTCTCTATCACAGCTGCAACATTTTTGTACCAGTATGTGCAATTTATGAATTTGTGTGATTATCATGAAAAATCAATCTTGTTTAAGAGGTGTAGAGAATAAAAACAGTTTTGATTATCCCTTGTAATACTATACAAGCACAAGAGCTGTATGAATCCAGATGTGTCGTTAGTATCACCTGTTTTAAGTACGTCTGTCTTCATTAACCTTTTGCACAGGGTGATGAATGAGCTTTTTGTTTTTTACCTTCCTGGAAATACACTGAAATTTAAAGGACAATCTGCTTTTAGGGATCTAACCTGCTTTGCAAATAGGCTCAACCTACTTATCACTTATACTTTGCCTTTTAGTCTGCTATTTCAGACAACAAGACTGATTTTGAAGATGTGACTCTTCCAGTTGCTCTTATAAGATACAGTGACATAGTAGATATGCAGCTGGTAAGTAAGAGAACTTCAGCATGTTATGGTTTGTATAAACTTAGGTATTTGAACAAATAAATAAAATAGTTTCAGGTTAGATACAGATGTCTGCCTGTTTTGAATGTGCATAGATACTGCTTTCAGTTTCTCAGAAGAGGATGGACATTAAATCATGGAAGTGCTGGTCTTCCTAACTCAGGTGAATGAGAGAGAATGATTGATTAGAACACTAAGAATGGGAAACACAATACTTAACTGGAGGTAAGGAAATCTTAGAGGTCTTCCTGCTAAACAAGATAAGCTGTCTTCCAGTGGGCTTGTGTACAGTTACAGATCCTGAGAGACGTGAAGAGCTACAGCCTGAGAGGGCTGTTCCTTTGGAAGCTACAACAGTTGAGCTTGTAGCTATGGCACAATAGCTTTCAGGCAAGCAGCACCTTATCAAGTTGGATATTGAGGAGGGTGAAAGGGTTTTTTATCTTTGCCAGATGAGGAGCTTTCTCTTTATATGGCGTGACAGCATCTGTTACAGTGTTAGGCAGTATAGTTTGAGTTTCTGCTCATGAGTTTATGGTGAGATGCCAAATGCTTGTCATTAAAATGAGGCACTTGTGGTATCTGCTACGCTTTATAAGCAGGGAAGTTTGTTTTGGGAAGTATATAGAATATTGCAGAGAGTTTTAAGGAAAATAGTATATTTTCTTCAGTGTGGCTTTTTCTGTTGTTATTGTTGTTTTAGGTTTTTTATTTAGTGTTAAATAGTTTTGCTAAGCAGGAGTTGCATTGCACATGTTTTTCTGTAGGGAGCAGAGGCTAGCTCTAACCTCTGTAGTCTTAGCTTCTTCGGATGAATTTGCAAGCTCACTTCACCATTTCTGCTCTTAATCTTCAGAGCTGCCATGGGAGATTGTCTTAGGTAAGTATGCAAACTGAAACTGCCTAGATTTATAGGACTTTTTGGTTGTTTACTGTCTGTTCTCATTGAAGATTGCTACTTGCTGAGCACTGACACGACTGAAGGTTTGTGGTGACTGTTCTCAGTCTGCCATAGCTTTGATAAATAATGTGGATTGGTTCAGGTTGTCCTCTGTCTTCAGATTTGTTCCTTCAAGTCAGACAAGTGTCATTGGCTTAGTTGAGTGATTTTAAAATGCCCTAGTAACATGAAAGGGAAGTGGGGCAAGGTTGGGTCCCTAATTGGCTCTCTGAGTCTTCTCTGCACCACTTTATTGCCCTGTTTTGCTCAGGGTGGTGTCATGTAGAATCACTTCTGTATAGCCATAGTAATTCCCCAAAGCAGCTTTGCTGGTAGATTGGTATGCCACATGATGTCTCATACTGCTGTTGAATCAGAGAGTTCCTATTTGTCTTACAATGAGATAAAAGTAGTGAGGAACACAGCCCAGACTACAAGTGATCCTTTCCTAGTTCTGATCCAGTTTTTTGCCAAAGCCTTCTGTCATGTCACTGGCAGCTGTTGTTTTGAATGGTATGTCCTGCTTAGACTCTGACAGCCATTGTACTCTTCCCACTACAGTTGTTTTTCTGGTCTAACTCTTTTTAAGGCTTCCAGCTTTCTCCTTTTATTTAGAAGAGACAGACAGCACCAGTCTGAGGGTAACTGGTTTGTATAAGCATTCTTTTTACTTTTTCTTACAAGACTTCATCTCTGTGAGCCTTCACCATTTGAGGCAGGTCTGTCATGTGTCTTGATAGCAATAGCACAGTGTCACAGATCTAGTCAGTGGACAGCTGACAGCTCTCTTGCAGTTGTTATCTGATGCAATCTGTTTGATTGTAGTGCTCCCTGTGGAGGAAGCTGAGACTTTGCAAGTTTTTAGGGAAGAGAAGAACAATATAGGAACAAAAGGAAACAGTTACTTTAGATTCTAATGCAAACTATACTTTGTAAGATCTATGAAACTTAAAGGAAGAACTGGATTAAGATATGTTGGAATTTAATACTAAAAATGTATGAGCCTTTAGGTTTCTTGGGGGGTTTGGCACTTTTTTGAATCTGGTTTGGTTTTTTTTAATTTTTTTACATAGAGGATACTGTAATTTGGATAGGGTTTTTTTCTCTTTAATGTTATGTTCCACTTCATACAACCTTAGTGTTTCACTAGAATTTAATTTTATTCCTTGTTTTCTGAACTTCCATAACTGCAGGCAAAAGAGTGATTCTGACTTTTTTTTAGCCTGCAGAAAGGTTATTATCTGTAATTAGGTAACTCAGATGCTGAAATGAATCAGCTTTCTTCCCATGTGGCCACTGTATTCCACTGCACTACTGGGCTTCCCATTCAGTCTCTCTACTTCCAGTTTGATCTTCCTGTAGCCAAACCTGCCTGGCATGTTCTTCTGCTCTCCTGCTTTTATCTCGCACGCAGACTGTAAACAAATCTGGGTTTTTTGCAGCATCTCTGAAGTCTGTTCTCACTGCACGGTAACTTTAGATGTCTTGACTTCCTTTGACTGCAACAGCAAGCCTGTCTCCCCTTCCACCTTCCATTTCCTGTCAAATTATCATCCATTCTATGCTTCTTAAATCTCACCTTTCAGTCAAATGGAAGCATCTTGGTTTTGCTTTCAAGATTTTTTGTAGGATTCACTGAGTTACATCTCAGTGTTCTCTTCCATTTTCTTCAGCGTCCTTCAATTGATTGTTTTATTTACTTAGGTCTCAAATTTTATAAGTAATGTGAAATTGCTTTCTTCTCTTTTGAATCCATCTCAAATCATATTTGTGTAAAGCTAGGAAATAACTTTCTGCCACTTTGATTTTTCACTGTGTTCTATCTGAAGCATCGTGTCTGTATCTGAACGGTGAGATTTGTGGTTTCAAGAGCTAGATCTCTGCTGGTATCTTAGTGGACCTGTGAGTCTGTATTTCAAGTGGATTACCTTAGATATGCTTTCCTGCAAAGAAGACATCTTTGGTAGTACTTGATATATTTGGGCTAGAGGCACAACTTCTGGGAAGTGTGGAAAGAATGCAAAGAAGTACCATTTTGTCTTGTGGTATCCCTGTGTTTCCACACTGGTAATAGGATCGTTTGCAAACCTGACCATCCTGAAAGATAACGTGGAAAGCATTGCTTCTTGGCAAATATATGGGATCTTTTGTGCACAAAGTTGAAAACTTCCTCTCAGCATTGTATAGATCAAGAGCAGGAAACCAGGATGTACATCTTGTTGGAAAATAAGCCCTATAATTTCTTTGTTCTCCTTATGAACCAACTTGTGTGTTATTTTTCAGACACTTGGAAATGAAGTTAATGTGACTCTGTATTCACCACCTTTGCCAGAGTTTGATTACAGCATGGTTGTCATCTTCCTAATTGCTGTGTCTACAGTGGCACTGGGAGGCTACTGGAGCGGAGTAGCAGAACTGTAAGTTTGTGAAATGGAGCTGCTTAAATTACATGGACTGCAAAGTGTGTGAAAACTGCCACTATCATCACTGAGAAATTATTTTGCTTTATGTTGGTAGTTATAAAATTAGAAGATCCAAGTGCAATTAGCTGCTTTGCCATGAAATTTTTGAGCACTGCAACCTCTGAAAAATCACCTCAGATCTTTGAGGAGCCTTGAGTAAAAGTCCCTGAGGGATAATGCAGCTCTTAGGAGAAGGAATGAGTTAACATTTTGATGAATTACCAAGCAGTCTGTAACTGGCATCATAGGTCTCCAATATCCACAACAGAAATTAGGTATTTTCATTACACCTTTCAAGTCCAGTGATTCAAGAGGTATTTCTGTAGTCGTATGTAGTGTCTACATTGGCAGGGGTCTGTACAGCTGCTCCATTCCAGCTGGCAGTGCAGCACTGCTGTCCCTAGGAACACTGGGAAATGCAGTTTGGTTGAGTCTGGCTGGCTCCAGATAAAGTCCAGCCTGGCTTATCTGCTTCAGCTTTGTGTGTTATCTGGTGGAGCAGCAGAGCTGGGGCAGCAGCAGGTCCAGGACTAGGAAAGGGCAAGGAGGCAGCAGCAGTCCTTGTGCAGGGAAGAGGAGGGAGTGGAAGTGTAGAATGTGGCAAAGACAGAGAAACAAGGTAGTAGGGGTTTGTGCCCTGTGCTGGGTGTGCAGTTTTAACAGATGCACAGAGCTGGTTTTAGAGTGGGGTTAGCTGGCTACAGCTGGCCTTTGAGAGCATGGCATTATGCTGCAGTATTCTTGGGTGCCTGTGTATGCTGAATAGGCCAGTGTGTGTTGCTACCTTCCATGTCTCAGTGGTATTCTGGTGCTTTGGTCCCCAGAACAACAGGGAGAGGATTGTATGTGATAACAACAGCTTCCTCTTTCCCACTAGTTACGCAAATCTAGTGATTTTAAACAGATTAAAGAAGTAGAACGAGGGGAGGTGTGTATGTTTCTTTTTTTAAAGGTTGGATCTGATTATGCTTCTTTTTCACCCTGCAGTGCTACAGGGTGTGGCTGCTCTGACTGCTAAAATAACAAAATGTGATGCTGTCTGCCATATTGAAAAATACCGAGGTGTAATTTATTAAACTTGTGAAAGTGCTCTTTCATAAATCTAGGGTGAGCTTTTTTTTTTAAAGCTGCTTATTCAAAGCATGTCTTCTGAGAAGGTGATTCATCTAACAAAGTGCCTTGCTCCTGTGGGTTTTTCTCTTTTGAAGGTGGCTGTTTGTGCTGAATTCAGCGTTTTGTAGTAGGTCCTGGGATTCATCAGGAACATGTTATCTGATGGGCAAGTTGCACTGGTGTCTGTACTAAAGAGTAGAAGGGCTATCTGCTCAAAGAACAAACACAGCAATTTAAGTCTCCTTATTTTGCATGGTGAGGTATAAATATGGAGTATATATGTACAGAAATTTTACTCCTAGTGAAAGTCCCCAATTACACCCCCTCTCTTTCACTTACCCTTACACCTTATAATTACAGAGTCAAAGAACTAGTACATAGCCAGCTTTATTCTGCTAACATGAGTGGGTTTTACAGACACTTAATGTCTAATTGAGGTGTTAAAACAGTGTGCAATACTCATGATTTTGATTTATTGTAGACATATTTATCAAATTGTCTACATTTAGCCCAAGAAATTTTGTAGGCAGAGGTCATGCCCTAACAGAGCTGAGTGTGTGCATCCTGGAAAGGAGTTTAAGAGTATTGGACTACTTTTCTTCATACAGATCAGGGTTTTGACTGGGGGATGCTCCTTAAAGTTGGCAATCACCACACAATTGGAGAGGAGTGCAGTTAAGAATCTTTTCCTTGTGATCTATGCTGGGCTGGAAGTGCATATCTTCATTAAAAATGGAGAGAAACTCAAACAGCAAGCATACCATTTTTTCTGTGGTTTTAAGTCTAATAATAGTTTGAAGGATTAAACTGGAACGCTGTCAGTCTAAATGCTCTACAGCCAACAATTATGATCATAGTAAAAGATTTTCATAATCTACCATTTGAGGTAAATGTGTTTGTCATTTTCTTAAAACAGGGAGAATCTGAAAGCAATAGCAAGTCCAGGGGAGAGAGAAACCAGACGGAAGAAGGAGGAAAATGTTACCTTCACCCCTGTAACAGTTATCTTGTTTGTTGCCATCTGTTGTGTCATGCTGGTCTTACTTTATTTCTTCTACAAGTGGTTAGGTAAGAAACAATGAATAATCTCATTTGACTTATTTTTTTTGTGTGGTCTTATTAGGTGTCTAATTCTGAAAGTAGATTTCTAAACTGGAATGAGTGTAATTTTTTTAATTGTTCTCTCCATGTGTGAGTTGAAGGTTAAAAAGATGCAATTGCTACTTAAAGGAGAGAAGCTTTCTTCAACTGTCTTGCAAAGACTGTCTTAACAATGCTTATTCTGAATGAAGTGATGGGGAGAAGAAGTGACTAGCAATGAGTAAAAAAAACTATGTGATTTATGTCAACATTCTTGGGAGGATGGCAATGACAACCTGTTAGTGTTTAGAGTTTGCTTGATGAGAATGTTTTTTAGTACCTGGGATTTGGTGTTTGGTTTTAGTTTTTTGTAGTGAAGATCTGGGTAGAAAGCAATTTTGATACCTCTAAGTCAAGTTTTTGTTTGATGAGAACTTTGTCATGGCAGAGACACTCACAATTGAGCACTTTCTGTCATCAGCTGACTATAGTCTCCAGTGACTGTATCAAGCACTGCTATAGCTGTTAACAGTTTATATCATGAAATCCTAGAATCCTCAAGGTTGGAAGAGACGTTCAAATGATCCAGTCCAATGATCCACCCAGCACTACCACCATAACCCCTAAACCATATCACCCAGCACTAGATCCAGACACCTCTTGAACGCAAAATATCAAATGTATGTTGTTGTGTTTGATTCCTGTTTGTTATTTTTTGTCACTGATTCCCATCTTCATTCTTTTTATTTAGTGTATGTTATAATATCAGTCTTCTGCTTGGCCTCTGCGATGAGTCTGTACAACTGTCTGGCAGCATTAGTAGGAGAAATCCCATTTGGGCAGTGCAGGTATTGTTCACCTTCAGTTATTATGAGTGTGAGGTTTCCTTTGCATATCTTCTGGTTGCTACTCAATGTGGTGTGAAAATATGAGTTTGACAAAGTATTTCCTGTATGGTTTAGCGCGTGGGATAGTTACAAAAGAAAATTACAAGCTTCTTTAATAGATATTAAAGGTATCTGTTGCATAATCAACAGTTAAAATAGTTGTGGGAGATTTTCTGCATTACCTTCATTGGAAAGCATTGCTGTAGTCAAGTTTGAAAGGCTCTGCTTGGCTGTCTGAGCTTGGTTTTACCAAATTCTGATTGCCTGTCGTGTGCTCACTTTGTTCATCAAGGAACTTTGTAAGGGGGGGATCCTGCACATTTGATCCTGTTTTGAACAAGTACTACCTTGTAGGCAACAGAGGGTTTTTTCCCTCATATTACTCTATACTGTACCTGTGAAATGCCAAGTATTAACTTTATTGCAAAGGCAACACATTGCTCATGTCATCCATGTTGGAAGGCAGCAGTTACAGTCCTGACTTGGGTGGTGTGTTGTCAGTGTACAGACAGCCTCTTTTTACTACTCTGGGTTAAATATCCTGCAGTTATTAGTGAGTATGGGAGTGCCCCTGTTTTCCTCTCTTGTATTTTCACTTCAAAAATCCTGAATGTTTAATGCAACAAATGATTCTTTTCCCCCAAAAGAATGATGCTTATGAACTTGCAATCATGGAATTCTGTTTACATGTTCCTTAGTGCAGGATATTTGTACCAGGTGATCCAGTAGCCCATCAAAAGTAGAGATCAGGTAGAAAAGACAGCAGGTTTTGTGTAAGCTGTAGGACAAGCATTACTTCTGTCAGTTAATATCAGTTCAAGAACTGTCCCAGACAACTGGAAACAGATATTGGCTCACAATTTTGCAATACATAGTTACCTCATTTTAAATCTTCTATTATGTGTCCTAAAACTGATTTTCCTCACCACCACCCTTTTGTGCAATCATGACATGGCTGTCCCTCACTGACAGTTCAGTTAACTGACGGAAATGGATTTAACAAACTCAACCTGCTTGCTGCCTTCTCTGGATGTGTTTGCTAAAATGAGGACAGACCATCAAAGCCCCACTTGGCTGGTTTTTAGTGTAGTCCAGAAAAGGACTGGTGCTGCAGTTGCAAGAATAATGTCACTTTAGTCTGGACAGAACAGCTGGGCAAAGGAGAAGCTTTTGGGATGAGAACAGCTGGTCAGCTTCAGGAAATGTGATAGAACAGGCATATGTCTTGGCTGTTGCAGGCTTTCTCTTTTAATTTAATTATTTTCTTTTAGGATTACATGTTGTAACAAAACCATTGAAGTGAGGCTTATTTTTCTTGCTGTGTTCTGCACAGCAGCAGCTGTTGTCTGGGCAGTGTTTCGAAATGAAGACAGGTAAGTGGTGCATTCTAACTTCAGAGTAATATGAATAATTGGCATTAATGAACTTCCCATCCTACCACTAATCCTGGAGTGTAGCATCCTTCTAAACTCCAGTGCCAATTTCAAAAAAGTCATGAAAGTATTTATGAAGCTTAACAAGCCTGGGAGTAATAGAGAACAAAGCTATGCAAATGAACTGTGTGGTAATTTGAAGTTACAAAAAAACCTGTGAAGATGAGGAAGAACTAGCTTGATTGCTAAGGATTGCCCCAGAAGGAAAAGGTGCAGAAGAGCATGGGGACCTGAGGTCCTGTGCTTCCTCTGGGCCTGTAGAAGCACAGGACCACAAGTACACAAGTATTGCAGTACATCCCAAGTGGCATCTTAAGCCAGATGCTCAGGAGGGCTCCCAATCAAGCGAGCAATCACACAAGTGGACACCAAGGCCCTCTTCTAGCCCATGTTCAACTCATTTTCTCTTTAGAACATTGATGAAGAAAACTGTTAGGGTATAATCCCAGCTGAAAACCAAGCCCCCCACAGCTGTTGGCTTAGTCCACCCCCAAGTGGGATGGGGGAGAGAATCAGAAGGGTAAAAGTGAGAAATCTCATGGGTTGAGAAAAAGACAGTTTAATAGGCAATAGTTAAATCAGAAGCTGCACATGCAAGCAGAGCGAAACAAGGAATTCATTCACCACTTCCCATGGGCAGACAGCTGTCTGCCATCCCCAGGAAAGCAGGGCTCCATCGTGCATTACAGTGACATGGGAAGGCAACCACCATCACTCTGAACATCACCCCCTTCCTCCTTCTTCCCCCAGCTTTGTATGCTGGGCATGGCACACATGGTCTGGGATATGTGTGCTGGCTGTGTCCTGTCCCAGCTCCTTGTGCACCCCCAGCCTCCTCACTGGTGGGGTGGGGTGAGAAGCAGAAAAGGCCTTGGCTCTGTGTAAGCACTGCTTGACTACCTACAGCATCCCTGTGTTATCAACACTGTTTCCAGCACAAATCCAAAACATAACCCATACCAGCTAGTGTAACAACCTGTAAAAGTGTATTTTTATTTTTAGGTGGGCTTGGATTTTGCAAGATATTTTGGGAGTTGCCTTCTGCCTAAACTTCATTAAAACACTGAAAATGCCCAACTTTAAGGTACTGTAAGTTGCTTACCTTAACATAGTATTCTACTGCTGTGAATCTGGAAGTTTATTGTCAGGAAATAGATTTTCAACACTCAAGAAATCTATATTAAAAAATGTAATCTTTACAATTTTTAATAATTATTAAAAGACACTAACCCTATTCTAAGTGTTATGCCAGATTAAAAAGCATGGCATGGGGTGGGGTGGGGTTGGGTTGGTTTTTACATGGTGGCACAGTAATGGTACCAGAATCCAGCTATGTAATCCTTGAAAAACCACAGTAATATTTTCTTCTCTTTTTTTTTTACCAGTCCTGTGTAATACTTCTAGGCCTTCTGCTTCTATATGATGTGTTTTTTGTCTTCATAACACCATTTATCACGAAGGTATGTCTGTGAATTTATCTTAACAAAAATGTCTGGTTACTGGGGCAGTGCTTTTGTCCAACAGGTCAGTGTTTTCAGAATTCTCAAGAAGGAAAAGCTGACTTTCTTTTCTTTTTTACCCATTTAAAACAACAGTGGCCTAAATTTTTATGGCAATCACATGACCAAAAGTAAACTGTCCCCAGTTGAGGGACAGTGTGATGATGAGAAATTACTGCCCTCCAGTTTTTTTCCTTCTTTTGCTTTAAACACCTGTATATTGGAACATGCTCTAGTATTTTCTGTCATGCTCACTTGCAGTGTAGTATGAATTCTGTGCAAGCATCACCTGCTCTTGTTTTGAAGCAGAAAAGCTCATGGCAGAAAAAGCTGACATGTTTTTATCTAAACTTCCAGCTACATCTAGTGGACTTGTAGTTTGGGGCTTTTTTTAACAGTGGTTTTAGGCTGGAGTACATGATTTTTATTGTATAATACTGTACAATACTCGTGCATTTGCTTTGATGTTCAGGATTTTTCCAATCCTGAATTGTAGGTGGAGGTACAAGCAGTTTTTGTAAATGTAGTATGAAAATTCTGATGCATTAAACCACTAACTTTTGGAAAAATAACTGTAATTTCAGAATGGGGCAAGTATAATGGTTGAAGTTGCAGCTGGTCCCTTTGGAAACAGTGAAAAGGTATGAAAAGTCATTTTAACACGTGCAGCATAAAAATACTGACTCTGCGTAGCTAATTCATAGTGCGCTTTTTGGCATAACTTTCTCACAAAATACAGCAGCTTCTGCTATTTTCTTATAAGTATTAAATTCCTGTTGACTTGGGTTTGATCCTAGAGTGATGGAAACTTGGTGGAAGTCCCTACTGAACGCTCAGCTCCCCATGAGAAAGTAAGGATTGTATTTCAGATACTGGATTTTTAAATTATTCCCTCTGAAAAGACTATTCTTTTGGGGAAAACCTGACTGTCCAAATTTCTCTTCAGGGCCTGGATATCATTGATCAGTATTCTATAGTTAGGTTAATAATCCAGATTTGTTACTCCGATTACATGGTTAAATATTGTTTTAACTTTTTTTTTGGTGTGTATATTATTTGTAAATCTGAAATTCCAGCTTACCTGTTGCCTTAAGCTTTATCTATTTTCTGTGTTGGTTTCTGGTTTTTACTTTAGGTTCGACCTATTTTAAAGTTCTGCATTAACAATAAATTAATTATATTTAAACTGTTTATTAAATTAAGCAACCAAAAATCCAAAACACCAGGATGCTTTAGATGAGATTTATATGGCTTCTGAAATAATGTTTTCCAGTTACCTGTGGTTATTAGAGTACCTAGACTTGAACACTCTGCATCGACACTGTGTGACTTGCCATTTTCATTGCTGGGTTTTGGAGACATTATTGTCCCAGGTGAGCAAAGGTTTTGGTAATTGTAACTTAAGGTTAAATATTTTGGGTTTGATTCTCAACTGACTTACAGTAGAGCTTATTCACAGAGTAATTACTAAATCAAATGCTGCAGTTTGCCTTGATCTGTCAGTGCAGAATACAACAAAAGCCACAAGAGAAGAAAGCTTGGTGTGTTGCAGAACACTTCAGTTGTGACAGGTTTTTTCTATTGCGCTGGATTATGCAAATACAAGTCACGTGGATAAATCCAGTTGTCAGTATTAACTAAATTTCATCCAAATCTCACAGAAAGTAGGTATTCTGTGACTTCATGGGATTTTTGTATCCAAGACTACATAATTAGAGGTGAAATAACAGAAAATGTATTGCCCAATTTTTCCATCTTTGTCAGAAGAGCTGAATTTTGCCATAGTTGGAGTGTTGAGCAAACTACTTAAGCACGTGTAGGCAAAATTGCTGAATGTTAAGTGTGAGCATTAGAATCCTGTTGAAGAAAAGTATTAAAAATAGGTTGTTACTCTTCTGTGTTAGAAAACTGAAAACAGCCTAAAATAACATAATTACTGAAAATGTAATTAGCTTGCTTAAAAAACAAACCCTTTTAATATCGAGCTCGCTTGGCTCATATTTCCAGTATGGTTTTGAATTCCTGGGCTTACTGTAGGATTTCTTAAATTGGTTCTTGGCTTTCCAGAAATAAATGGGAAGAAGATAACATACAGTAGTGGGAAGTCTTACTATAAATTTTTTATGCTGCTTTCGTTTGGAGATTGGGGAGAAGAAAATTCCTGGCCAGACATTTCATTAATCCTTTTCCTTTTTAAATTTTTTTTTCCTTCAAGGGCTTCTGGTTGCCTATTGTCGAAGATTTGATGTTCAAACAAGTTCGTCTTCTGTATACTACATTTCCTGCACAATAGGTAAATCATGATATTTCAGTATTGTTGGTCTTCATAATAGCTTTGTTTAAATGTCAGAACTAGGTAGTTTTCTTCAGGTAAAAGTTCAATGTTGTCAAGAATCTCTTTATAAACTCTTTTTAGTGTGCCTGCTAATATTTAAAGTGACTATTCTTAAAGGTAGTCAGTTGCTTTGAGAAATCTTGCAAATGCAGAGCAACCAGTTGTCTGTCTTCAGTTATATTAACAAGGAAGATACTACTTTAAAAAAAAAAATTCTGGCTTATCTGACTTAATCTAAAAATTCTCCTGTTCTTGATTGTGTCTGTATAAATATCTTTTCATAGCTTATGCTGTTGGTATGGTGCTGACTTTTGTTGTTCTGGCACTAATGAAGATGGGACAGCCTGCCCTTCTCTATCTTGTACCATGTACACTCATCACCAGCTCACTTGTTGCCTGGAGGCGCAAAGAGATGAAGAAGTTTTGGAAAGGAAGCAGTTACCAGGTAGGCTGGATGCCTTGGGTTAATTCCTTTGAGTATATGCTTCTTTGAGTACTTGGTAATAAATCACCTGCAGTCCCATTTTTGCTGGTCTTCCTGTGATCTTTTGGAACTAATAAGGAAAAGCAGTTTTTACTCTTAGAAAATCTTAGTCTAGGAGTTGACATGGAGAACAGAGCTTAAGGGAGATGAAATAGCTGGTTCAGTACTTAGGGAGGAAAAGTAGTTTGTTCTATTTTCATAAATCTGTTCTCATAATTTGACATTCCTCATTGATCATCTTGATGTAGTATGATATGAGTCACTGAACTAAGCATGCAGACTCCAATCTGCACTAGTCCTGTATCAGAGACAATTCCAAAAAGGTTGGTGATCAACTAGAATTTTAGAAACTTTCCATGCATCACTGATATCCTGCACTGTCAGGATTGTACCGAGCACTCAGCAACAAAATAGCTGGGTGGTTACATAAGTGTTTCCTGTCATAGCACACACTGTGGGCACACTGCCTTGGGCATTCTGCATTTCCCCCTTGGTTACGTCTGACACTACCCAGGAATTGCACTCCTTAAAATCCCACCTGCTGTCTGTGGCCACGTGCACATTTCCCTGCTGGAACTCTCTGTAGTAGCTGAGTGTGCCAGTAGCCCTTGTGAGCTGGCACTGATCATAAGGCAGACCAATCTCAGATTACGTTTTGCTTGAGACCTAAAGTCCAATATGGTGTGAGTTCAGACACTCACCTGTGTCTAGGCCGTGTTGAACTCTGAGATTGGGTAGTTTCTTGTGGGGGAAGGTGGGTGTCAGGTTGATGGAAAGGAGCAGCTCCTGCTTTTTCAACTTCTGGATTGCAAGGTTTAAGTGGGTTAGTGGAAATCAAGGGTAATTCTTGTAAATGTAAAACTACAGGCAGGCAGCTCCTATAGTATTACAGCTAAACACTGCAGCTGAACCTTTTGTTCATCTAACTAATATTGTACACCTGCTTCAGCTGGAGGTTGGCTAGGTGTGAAATTACTCCAGAGATTTTCAGCTTTAACTAAATACCCTGTCTTTTTGTCTACAAAAGCACCTTTTCTCCTTTCTGAGGTCCAGTGAATAGAAATGTTCCTCTGTAGGTCTGAATGAATTTGGCTTACTGTGCATTTATATATAAACTGGTGACTGTTTGCTATCCTAAAATGAACAGCATCACATATATGAAGCCCAGTAGCTCTGGGTTTGTTGGGGGCAAAATGCTTTGCAATTTATTTTCCTCACTTGAGTTCTGAGTAAGACTGGCCTAAGTAAATTTGGCAGCTCTCCTTAGCGACAAAAATTTCTTGTACTTCTTGTAGCAAAACTCATACTTGAAAGAATTATGTTGCCATAGTAGTTATTTCGTGTCCTTTCAACTAGTTTCTTGAAGGATTAAAACTACTCTGAACTTCAGCTTGTTTTGAGGTCAGATGACTTCCATTTCTAGCATGATTTAAAATGTTGATTTCAACCCCCACTCCACCACCCCAAGTAGACTCGTCTGTGATTGAGCACCTCTGGGTGACTTTGCTAAATCCTATTTTTCTATAACTGTCTGAAGAATATTTTTATATTAATTTTTCTTCCCAGAGGGTGTTATTCAAGTTGCACTCTGGAAATGCTGCAGTGTTGATCTTTTCATTTGATGTTCTCCTCACCTAAAGCTGTATTTTGAACTGTCTTTACTGCACTTGCAAACAAACATGCCAAAACTCCAAACAAACAAACAAAACCCCAAACCACCCCAACCCACACAGGCCTGGGGTTGAAATGTCCAGTTTTCAGTGCTCAGTCTAAGGAGGAAGATAGAGAAAGGTGTCAGAAGACTTTTTTGGCTACAGCTGTGGTGATTTTGACTTGGGGAGAGGTGCCCCATTGATAAGTGTAGTCAGACTTGTGTAGAGGTTTGCTTTGTCCTCATGGGAGCAGAGAAACCTTGCACAGTTGTTAGAGCAAAGTGTCCTAAGAATAGGGGTAGAAGAGCATGTGCAGTGCATCAGGTGACTAAACTTCATGATAGTTCATTAGTTAGCTTTTTTGAGTTTTGGGTTTTTCTGATTTTTGTTGGTTTTGTTGCATATGGTTTTAATAATTGAATGAATTTTATTTAGGTATCGGACTCGTCCAGGACGCCTTTGCTACAAGGTGTGATTATGGTCTTCTTTTAATGCAACTTTCTTAATCATCTTGTGGTTTCTTTTTTTCCTTTTTTTTTCCCCTCCGCTTCCTCTTTTCAGTCTTTTTTGCATCTACTTTTTAATTTCTCTGAATAGCTCAATATAAGGGGATAGAACTGAAGACAAAATATAAATCTGTCATCGCACTGGAGTGTTTTGGGTTTTTTATTTTTTTAAAGGAATACAGGAAAATGTAATTAAGTAGCAACAGAGCTATGATTCCTAAGCCTGAAGGCAGGCTTCCTATGCTTCTCTGCTTTCTAACTTCCCAAATCCTTAGGAGTGTCTTAAAATATTTACAACTGATGTTATTTTCTCTTCCGTTACCTATATTGAAGTCCTTCACCTGATTTTTCTGTGTCAGTGCATTGACATGAAAACCTGCTTAGTGCTAAACAAAAATTGTCATATTCTGTTATAACGCTGAGCATGATAAATTTGCCTTTAGTAATTGCACCTACTGTCCCTCTGTCACCTGACTGCTGCACAGTGTCCTTTACCCCGTCCTGCCTGCACTGCTTGCAGTGGGAGCTGGGATTCAGACCAGCTTTTGTGCTCTTGCCGCTGTGCAGCGTCTGGACTGCAGCGAGGTTTGACCTTTCTTGGCTGTAGCTCATGACTGCTAACACTGATGGTATTTATTTTTACTGTCCACATAGCTTGGAGAGAGCAGTGCAAGCTTTCAAATTTCAGCTTCGTGTGGGATTTAAATATAATCTTGAATTATAGTTGCTGGTCTGGAGTTCTACATCTATTTATAAAGCGTAGGGTGTCTGCTCTGTACACTGAAGACGATTTGAGATGCTGAACTCTCCCTGACTGTGTCTGAAATT
Organism: Pipra filicauda; assembly: GCF_003945595.2. Classification (NCBI taxonomy): domain Eukaryota; kingdom Metazoa; phylum Chordata; class Aves; order Passeriformes; family Pipridae; genus Pipra; species Pipra filicauda. Next base: position 1,147,836 of record NW_024104976.1, on the reverse strand, counting down.
CTGAATTAAAAAGTACTTCTCGTTAGCTTCTTTCTTCTAATAAAGAGAACTTTAACAATTTAAGTCTCATTAAAAAGCCTTAATAATAAAGAAATTAGATATAAACTGAAGATGATATTAGAAAGTGGGAGGGGTTGAGTGCAAATTACAAGCAGATGGCGAGACTGTATTTTTATAGCTTAAAACTATTCTGTCCTGCTCTGTGCACTCAAGTTCTTGGATAGGTTTGTTAAAGCAGAAACTGAAAAACTGGTTTTATACATATGACAAATACTTGACTCCTCAAGATAGCTCTGAGGTCCCATAATTCATAGCTGAGATCATTTGTTTCTGTGTAATGATGCAGTCTGAAATTCTAGTTATGCTCCGTGTGGCTTTTTTATGGAGTAGTCTTGAGCTGTAATGAGTTGCTGCACAGGAAAACATTTTAACTATTCTGAAGCACAGGCACAGGCATTTCTTGGGAGAGTAATGTACCGACTTTCCTGCCACCTAAATAGGCAGTATTGCTGCTGTGGAGTGTATAATAAAGGTTTTTCTGTGTTTTCTGGATTGCTTATACTCTTCATGCATGCCTGCATGATAAACTAATTTCATACTTATTTTCCAGTTATTAATTTTAAAATACTAGTTTTTTTGCATCAGTACAAGCTATGAAATACTTTTAGTAGTAACATGAAAAATCTAGTAGAGTAATGCAACTTTGAAATTTTCTACATAGGACAGTTGCAACTTCTAAGAGTTTGTCAGTTTTAAGTGCTCGGCACTTCTTATCTCTGTTTGAAGTAATAAATCAACAGATTTGGCATTGGCACATTACACAGCATGCACCTGCAGTTTAGTACCATCATTTTTATAATCACATTTTTAGAAACTCACAGATTCATCATACCTGTGAGTTGTTAAGAATTCTGTGAATGCAACATCATCCAAGTGAATCTTGCAGACAAGTGTGTCTTAGGTACTGTGTAGTCTTACAGGGAGGAGTTGGTATTGCCATTTCTAGTTTGGCTCTGTGGGAGTGCTTTTTTGGGGTGAGTTTGCTGGGTTTAGTTTTTAATTGTTCACCATGTTAGGAGATAGGTTAAACATAAATAGGTTAAACATATTTCAGTTACAAAGCTGTCTTAACACCTCCCCCTTAAAAGCTGTCAGGAATTCAGATGTGGGAGCAGAGCTTCTAAATCTCTTCCACTTTTAAACATGTTCATCAGCTCTCCACAATGTCAGATTGCTTTGACTCTTTTGAGGGTTAAAACAGCAACTTTGTCCAGGATTGTATCGAGGTGCCTTCATTTTGCTGCTGATTGTCATAAAGATTCCTGCAACTTCTGCTGAGTCTTTGAGGATGGAGTTGTCCTGAGAGAATCTACAATGGAGATACATGTGTGGGAAAAGCTGCTTAATGCGATGTCAGACTTTTAGAGAGGCACCTGTTGTCCCCAGCTTCAAGTTATGGGCTCTCCTTCAGTGTGGAAGAGAGATTAGAAATGGGGCGGTGTGGCTTTTTTTAACTTTGTAACATTTATATAAAAAGAAAACAAAAAAAAAAATCAAAACATCCTTGATGCTTTACTGGGCCTTTTAAAGTTTTTTTCGGGTTTTTAAAAGTTAACTTAAAAATCTGATTATTAAGCTGAGAATTTAAAATTTAAATACAGGTGCTGTCTCCAGCATTTGTACAAAAAAGTACATTTTTTGCTACTTCCAGTGTTGTAGGATTAAGAAAAGAACCTTTGACTATGGAATACACCGAATTGTTGCGAATAGCAGTGACTCTTAACTCTAGAAGCATCTTGTCTCTGCTGACCAAAATTACCTTCTCTCTGCCAGCTGTTAGATGATCTTCCCTGAGATGAAGGAGGATATATGGCACGACTTGATGTAATATGGTACTGTGGGGGGAGGTTGTTCTTGTTTTATCCTGGAAACAAATACTTCAGTCTTCATTCAAAGGGATGGTTTGAGTTCTGTAATTGTAGGGAGTGTTTTGCTTTGGGTGACTTTTGATGTGGGTTTTTGGTTACAGTGCAGGGGGGAAAGTCTGAATATACTGAAATGAATGCAAAATTGTCATTGTCACAGGAGCTGGATGTTCACTGCTGGACTGAGTGTGTGCTGTTGCTGTAACTCAGTTCTTAGGTCTGTTGGCAAGACTGGTGCCTGCTTTTATTCTTATTGTCTTAATTCTGACACATCAAGAAAGAGTTGTGAAAGACCTTTTCTGGTCTGAGTCAAATTGATATTGTGGCCACTAGGCTCTCCTGAGCATTACCCAAATCCCACTGACTTGTTTTTTGGAACTGCCAGCTTGCTGTACAGCATGTTGGTGTGGCTGGACTGTGAAACAGCTTGTTTAAGCAAACCTGCTTTTGATAAGGTGTATTTGTGTGCCTTTCAATGAAACAATTCTGTTGGCATAAAAGAAGGAATGGCACAGAGATGGGTCACAGCTGGAGAAGAAGAGAGAAGTTAATGGAACTTGTCTCTTTGCCCTGTACATAGAATTATATCACACTAAAATGTGTACAGCACAACAGTGTCAGAGCCTGTTGCCAAGGATTCTCCAGTGGGTGCTAGTAAACAAGGAACCTATTGTGTGGAAATCTGCCCAGCTTAGATCAGAACCCACACAGTGAGCAGCTGTTTTACAGAAAGACAGGGACAATTCTCACTCCTGGGCTGGTTATGCCACTAAGGAAGAACGTCCGTGTGGTTTTCTACCTTTTGATGCTGAACGCATTATCCCTTGTCCTAATAATCCTGCCGTGCTGGGCACATGAGCTCCTTGACACTTTGTTTTTCAGCACTGGTTGTGCTACTTGTGTATCTTCTATCTATGGTTGTCAGCTACCAAAACTGTCCAGTTCTTGGCCTCTTGTTAATTATGTTTAATTCTGAAGCCCTCGAACTGATGGTCTTGGTTTGTCTCACTAACAAATGTGTACTTTACCTGTGTAATACATTCAATGACTTTTCCAAGGGGAAAACCAGAGCCTTCATTGCAGTACAGCAGTGGATAGGGAAATGGGGCTTTTTAGTTGGGACAAGTACAAATTTGTCTTGTGTTATTCAAGTGATCTAATCAGTTACATTAATTGGAAAGTATAATCAGTCTACATAATAATCTGGTTTAGATTCTCATCTGTTGCAGGACTTTACAGTTCCATTTCCCTTATCCTCTTTAAAATAGAAGGAAAATTTACAAAGAGATGTTACCAATAGTTAGTTTTTACTACTAATAATAGCCTTTATAGCCGTGAAAAGAGAAAGCCACTCTTTTCTGTTCAAGCTGTTGCTTGCTACCTGTAAATGTCAGGTTAGATCCTAGAGTCTATTTCCAGTTCTGAAAACTGTGTCTTTGAAAAATTTGCTTAAACCCAATTGTTTTTTTTGTTCTTTGTATTTAATAATCAAGACACTTCTGACTCATAAGTTTAATTTCTTGTAGAGGACTTGAATCCTTGGTTGGAGAATGCTTTTGTAGTGGAAAGCATTAGCTAATGGAGCTTTGATTATTTAGCTTGAATACTTCTTTGATCTATAGAGGACTTCCTATCTGTATGCTGCTAAAATGTACTCTAACAAATGTTTAATTATATCTCTCTTAGCTAACAAATACTTTGGATCAATGGGGGAAAGCAATATTTCTTTATAAAGAGCCATCTCTTTTCCTTTCTTTTTTCTTTTTACATTTAGATGATGGAACACCTGGATTACACAGGAAATGAAGAAAGCACAGCATCAGCCCCTGAACAGCCTGGAGGACAATAACATATGGGATCCCGATTCAAAATGGCATTTGAATTTTCAACAACTGAATTACACTAAATTTGGTGAAATTTTACAATAGAGTGTTTCCCACTCTGTGTAAAAGGGTTTTTTATTCCTGCACCTATATTTTTATGGAAAATATTGTTAACGACATAAAAGTAATCAAAATAGACTTGCATTTTTACAGCCAAACCATAGCTAGTAAAACTGTGCCTTATTTCAATTTAAATAAAAGGATATTTTCTATGCAATTTTCCAACTGTGTTTCTATACAGTATATTTTTGTACAAGTTGCTTGCCCATATTGGTTTGATGCCTGAACTGGTTTTTTAAAACTTTGATTGACTAGTCGAGTTTCTTTAAAAGAAAACACAGTACCTTTCCTAGGATTTCCTTCCAGATTTTGAATGCAACGTTGGATTGTAATGCAGCTATAGCAACTGAGGAATGAAAGTATAGTTCCATTACTACAAGTAATTCAGTAAACAGTGTGTGTGTGTCTATGTACGTTGTAAGCCATAAAATCAATAACAGGGCAAATTTAATGTGGGGTTGTGAGCTCTTCCTCCCTCCCCCCCCATTGTATCACTGGCTTATGCCTTAACTGTGAAAATTGCTAAGCTTGGGTGCAAGTCTTTGGATTGTATACATCACCAAACATTTAAAAAAAAAAAAGGGGGGGGGAAAAGGTACTTACACAATGATCCTGAAAACTTCTGTGCAGCTGCAGTAGTTGACAAACAAGATGGTGCAAAAGGCAAGAGGTTTTTTGCTCAATAAATGCTGTTTTGGGGTGTGGTGTGAAGTGTTAACTCTGGCCTGGTTCTTCTACTGGTTAAGAGTAGGTCTGTAGTAGGTCTCTATTCGTGGTCTTCATTTGGCCGTGAATCAATTCAAAGGGATGGGGGAAAACAGGACAGAATTTTTTTTTTTTTTACCTTTTGCATCTGCACCATACTTTTTTAACTGTTTTTGAAAATTCTTTGCAATTGATAGACAAACCAGGTTTGAATAGTGCTAGTAGTGCCTGTGTTAGTTAAAGCCAATGCATGTGTTTAACTTGTTTAATGTTAATTTGTTTTAGCTCTTAAAGACTTGGAAAAGGATAAATAGTTTAAATCATTATTTGCATTTAGAAGAGTTTGAGTTTGTTTGACACTTGTTCTTTTTTCAGGAAACTGCAAATTGAGGGGGATTAGGCATAAAAAAATTGTATAGCTGTAATGCTAACACCTCACACCAAAGAAAACTGGAGAAGGCAACAACAGGAGACCATTGAGTTCACTTAGTGCTCATGTCAGGTAGCTGTTAAAGCATTTTTCCTATTCTTTGAATGAATGTCATTCCTATAGCCAGCACAAGTTCAAGAACCCTGGGAAAACAACACCGAGTAAGCACATGCTGGGCAGGGGCAGTGAAGACTTTTCCTGCAGTGCCTCATGCGAGTGCCTCCCTGTTTGTCTGAAGGTCACCTCTGGACATAAGATATTAGGAAGAAATTCTTTACAGAGAGGGTAATCGGACATTGGACTGGGCTGCCCAGGGAGGTGGTGGATTCTCTGTTCCTGGAGGTTTTTAAGACAGGACTGGATGTGGCACTTAGTGCCATGGTCTAGTAACCACGGCGGTGGTGGATCAAGGGTTGGACTTGATCTCAGAGGTCCCTTCCAACCCGGCTGATTCTATGATTCTATGATTTACAGTTAGTTTGGGGCGTGTCGGCTCAGGAAAACTTACCCAGATTAAATCTGGCTTAGCTAGATTTACTGTGACAGTATGCTAATTAAGGCAATTGTAAATCTATATCGGCAGTTAACAAAGGCTTACTGCAAATTCATTCGCAGCTTTATGTGATTTATATCAAGTTTAAACTTTGGTTTGCAAGAGGGAGGAGCAGCCAGACTGACAGTCTGGATGTCAGTTGTTGCCATTCACAGGGATTGACCACCGTGGTGCCAGTTGATACGGGTAAGATAAACCCCTTGTTTGCAACTTCCCTAAGGAAACAGGATTTACAAGCAGGTTTTGTATGTTAGCAGTTCCCCTCCTTGACTTGAGCTTGAACTGACAGCCTCAGAATGCAATGGTCATCTTCAGTTTTTATTTGACTGGCATTTCATAAATTACAGCATACCTCAGTGTTCCAATAGCAGACTGAAAATGTGTCTTCTGGTGTGTTGTCGTGCTCTTTGACAGGCCCAGTATCTGCCAAAGTTCAGTGATTTTGAAGAAGTTTCTGAAAATTTCTGAAGCAGATAAAGAAGTCATAACTCATTCAAAGTCATGCAGCCTTCAGAAGCTTCACAAACCTATGTTACATGACTTCTTTGTCTCTTTTGAAATCTTCTGCATGGAGGATTTACTGAATTTTCAACTATAAATGATAATGGAATTAGTATAAAAAAAGACCTTTGGCAATGTAAGTGTATTCAGCAGCTGGCTGTGGAACCTGTGTCTTGTTCTGTGCCTAATAATGCTCCATGCCTGATCATGCCTGAGGTTTCACACACGTGCTGCAGTTTAATGGGGTGTAAACTAACTTTTTCCTTTCAAATGCTTAGGTGCTTTGTTTACAAAAATTAAGAATGGAGTTTAAAGTTTTATATAAATAGTAGGTTAGTATTGACTACTGAAATGAGGTTTTATAAGTTCAACAGAACTGATTGCAACACTTCTAGCAATTTTGAATGTTTTTAATATTAAATTTGGTTGAGCTAAACACTGTTAAAAGCCTTGTTAGTCATACTTTAGTAGAAAAATCTTACTACCTTTTCATTGTATGTTTACTGACAACAGCCCCCTTCCTTATGACTCTTAAGTTATCACCTTAAGAATGTTATTAATAAATGTTACTTGGAGAAAAGATAGTTGAGTAATTGCTTTGTTCTAACTCATTTTTTTCTTACTGTGAATGTTCATGGCAAAACAGTTACCACTTCATAATACCAAGTAAATTAAAAATCCGTGATGTAGCCCCATAAATGTGTAGTTGCGGTTTTTATCTGTATATCCAAGTTATGAATCTGTAGGTATCTGTGTGATAGGTTTGGTGGATTCCTTTTCTCTATATTTTTAATTTTCTGCTGGGGTGAAGAGCAGGGAACTGAAGTCTATGAACTAACCTACATCTGTTGGCCTGGTCTGATCAGGGAGTGCTCGTTGCACAGCTGTTAGTCATGAGCTCTGGGAAAGCACACCTGACAAAAGTGAGCAAGAAATTTATTTAACACGTGCAAACTTCTTGATGGTAACAAGCTGCTTGCACTCAGCCCAGGAAATAGTGCTGCAGAAGTATTTTCAGCTGAAGGTGCTCAGCCTTTGACATGAGGGCAAGAAACAGCCACACCTCGGACATGAAACCCAGGCTGGGTTGGAAATGTTGACAGGGAAAAAGAAAAAAAGTCACTGAACCTGAATAGACTTGGTATGTGATCCTTGAGACATCCCTACAGCCCTGTGATAGTGTGTTTGTATGCAACATGTTTTTAAATATTTTGAGCCTCTTCTGCTCATACATGGGAGGTTCCAGTAGCATTGAGTCTCAGTGAGTACTTAAATTCTTATTTTCTTTTTGGTTTAAGTTTTGAAGGAAACTCTCTAAAATGTTCTTCGAATTTACTTATTTTAAAAAATAAAGAAGTTAAGAAGAACAGACTCAGCTGCAATCAGCAAACTTGTTTTTCACTGTCTGTTCCCCTTGCATTCCATTGTTAAGGCTGCTCCATTTGACACACGGGCGAAACTGTAAATCTCAAAATTGCAAGAAGAGAGGTAGTTTCTTCTGAGGAAGAGGATGCTTGCCTGTTTAGATCAGTCCAGTCTTTACGATACAGTTCCATTTAGACACAAGAGCAAGCTTTCCCATGTGAGTGTGGTCAAACACTGGTGTAAATTGCACAGAGAGAGGGTGGAGTTGGAGTTTCCACCCTTGGAGATACTCAATATACAAGTGGACACAGGCCTGGCAGCCTGCTCTGAGCAGAGGGATTGGAGTAGGCTGTTAGACTTAAGCACATTTAAAAGTTGTCTTTGGATTTGCAATGCTTTCAAAAGCTGAAGTACTGTTTTATTTTCAAGTAGCCTATACAGCACATTTTCTGAGTGAATGGTTTATCTTTAGGATTTTTAAGGAAAGAAGGAGAAGGGCAACTCAGACTGTTATCCCTTTTGTCAGAAGTGAGTGATCAAAGTTCAAGGCTTTGTGTGCTTGAGAGAGGTTGATGGTGGAGGCTCAGGTATCTCTGGAATTCCTGTTATTGATAAAGAATGTGCAAGATCCTGTTTCCCTGAATATAGAGGGCATCAAATAGCTGAGAATAGCTTCTTTGCTTGCAGCTCAAAGACCTTTTAACCAAGAAAGTGTTTAGATCAAAGAGCTTTTAGCTTTTTGTCAGGAGTGTGCTCACAGGTATTCTGCTGTCTGGTTTCAGTGACAGTCATGTAAAACAAGCTGATCTTCTCCTTGTCTGTGTTACGGCCCCACCGACTTTCTGGGGTTGCATTGTTGGTGTAACAGCCAGATTAACAGTGTAACAAAACCAAGTAAGGAAAGTTTTTGCAGTTTCATCAAGGGTTGAAATGTGCTGGTGCTGGTTCTCCCAATGTTTTGCAGAACTGCTACCACAATGTATCAACTTGTGCGTTGTACACGCTTGGGAATACGAGGAAATTTGACAGGTTAATTGCTGAATTAAAAGTTCAGCAATGACTCAGTTAATTTAATTTCCACCTTTGTTGTGATGTGTCCCTGTCAAAGCTACAAGAAAAGTGGGCTTCTTTTAATTAAATATTTCTTTCAAAATGTAATGGAAACTTACGCTGGGAAATTGATCCATCCTTGTGGATTTAAGGCAACTCCAGAAAATTAGCAAACAGGTAAGTGAGTATTTCTGTGGTAGCTGATTTCAAAAATAAATTTTATAAGTAAATTTACATTACAGTAACAATGGAACCAAGACCAAATGCATGCCCACTGCTACCTTTTCTCCAAGAAATAGAACAGCAAGCCTCCACAGGACAAAGTGATACTTTTGTCATGGTCACTGTCAAATAAGAGTTTAAAGCTGGACAATTAAGACTAGTCCCATATAAATTAAATTTAAAATTTTACATTTTGATTAAGAGTTACCTATCCCTAAATTAAAAAAACAAACAAACAAACAAAACTGTAAAGAAGCAGAGCTCTGTGAACTTGTCCCCATTTTCTAAAATTCAGGCACCTCTACCTCTTGCTGCTTTGCTTGCTGGTTCAGGCAGTGCAGTCCTGGAAGGAGATGCTGCACCTCTGCTTCTTGCACATGGAACTTCTCTGTGCAAAGGCCTCCTCACTGTCTGACCACCGTGTACCTGCTCAGCTGCTAACAAGTGAAAACACAAGAATTTGTGAGCCAAAAAGTTGCAGCAGGAACAATTTTCACAGGGAAGCTTGAGAAATTCTAAAAAAAAATTATGGGGGGAGAAAGTTCAGAAGGAACAAAACTGAGATAAAGTTGTTTTAGTTGCATTTTTAAAGGCAGGCACTGATAAAATCTTGCAAAGGGCCATTATTATGTTGTAAATGTACCCACACAGTTCCTGGCAGCTGCTGGTTTTACACATCTAAATAGAGATGAATGTGGCACACCCTTGGCAGTTTTGTGCAAGACTTCAGCCTTTGTGGGTTAAGCTCTCAAATGCAGTTTTCTGAGCAGGAAGTAATGTGTCATATTCCCAAATACAGGATACACTTACATTTTACTTTAGATGATGGGTTGGGTAATGTATCTCTTTTTGTATACTCATGGAGCATCTGAAAGGACAAATCCCACATTCAGAACTGCATGTGCTCAGTTAGCTCATTACTTTGATGTCCCTTTCTATTAATAGGGAGTATCTTTAATGCAGATTTTAAAAATGGAAAACCCACCCCTCAGTTGCCTAATTGGGATGTGACAAGCCATGTTGCAAAGCTGAACTTGAGTTACTGGTTTTGCACTCTGAGCTTGTTGTGTTTGGTCATCGAGTCCTTTGTGCTGCCATCAGAAAACCACCCTACAGCCCTTTGCTATTGTTAGTGGTGATTTGCCACTCCCAGCAAAGCACTGAAGCACTGAGAAGCCTCACATACCATTCCCTGCATCTGTGTTGCAAAGTAAATGGCTGACTTTGCCCTTAGCTAACACCTAAATGCAGTGTTGTTAGAGAGGAACTGAACTGCACTGGTGGCCTTCAGGTGATACCAGATCAGTTCTTTTATTTCCAAAAGCACCTCCATCTTCTCTTTTTATGGTTTTGGTGGCACAGTAAACCATCAATGTTATTTTGTCAATTTTAATACATGAGCAGTTTTGTTACTTTAGTTTAAATACATGCATTGCTTGTGAGATTGGAGTCTAAAACAGCTACAGGGAATAATTTGTTTTATGACTGTTAAATACGCAAAATTATTTTTTGTACATTTTTCTCCTGCTATATCTCGAATTTACCCTGGATTTCATGATCTCTTTCTTAAATGTACAGCTAAGACACTTGTTTCTTTTGAGGGAACATGTCTTCTTAGCTGTTAAAGCTAACACATTGCTCAGACTAACTACTTTTTGACTTCAAAACCTTGGTATAACGCAAAAAGATTACTAAACCTTCGGGAGCTCTTCAGAAGATATGTGACTCTGGAGTGTACCACATGCCAACAAAGTAATTACTAAATAGTTGAAAAACTGTGATGTTACACACTTTTAAAGTTTTGTTTTCCCCAGCATCAATGGCAAGAAGCCTCCTCCTTTGAGGTTATATTTCCTAAGTGGTGTGATGAAGAGCAATAGGCTGTTTCTACTTAATCCCATATTGAAACAGTGTATTTTGAATTGCTACAAAGTTTCATGTTTGTAACGTTATTTGGTACTGGACGAACTGTTTTCACAAAAAGTCAGCAACACCAGCACTAGAAAAACCTTTCACGAATAATGGAGGAGGCTTAGAGTTCCCATTAACCTGTGTCATAGTATGGTTTTTTCCCTACTTGACAAATTTTGAACTTTCATGTGGAAAAAATTAAGGTTTCTTCAGTTTTCAGGAGTAGCAGTCACAATGTAAACTGCTGAGTTTCCACTATAGCTGAACAGCTGATTTACCTGGATAAATCAGAAGTGGATAAACCTGTGTCCAAAGGGAAAAAGAAAAAAAAGGCATGTGGGATAATTCACCTCTGTTTGAGAAATATGAAAAATGAACCAATTATAACTCTTTTCCACCACAGATTACTGTAGTAAGGGATAAAAAAGGTTTTCTAAACAGAATCTGTTTGACCTTAAGTTGGATAGTAACTAGATCTCCTTATCAGTTGGCATTTGTGACTGATTTAACTCCTTGAATTTCAGCACTTATTTTGAATAACTGCGGAATAGCAGCACATATCTGATAAAACTTTTTATAGAATCAAACAAAGTTAAAACCAAGGTTACTTTCATTTAATAGTAACCCATTTAATTTATCATCAAGAGGAATGCTGTATTTTTTTTCAGTGCATGAGTCAGTAGTTCATCTATGTGAGGGTGAGTGAGTAATGAAACAGCAGCATCCTGGCTATTGGATATTGCAATATTGAGATAAGGGCTTCCTTAGATAGATTTCTTATACTTTAGCACTTACAGTGTGATCGAGTTATAGCTGGTTTAATATCATGCAGAACCTATTAAGGTTAACATCACAAATTTTATTAGTGCTGGTTATGATTATATAACAAACTCAACATGTCAAGGACAGACTGGTAGCTTAATTTGAGATACAAAAAAGAGATACAGGAACCACGTAACAAAAGGAGTTTAAACCGGTTATATTCAATTTGAGATAGCAGAAGCTTGCTTCAGGTTAAAGGTCCTTAAATGCAGTGAGGTATAAAATAATGCTTCATTATTTCCTTGTCATTCACAGCTGACAGCTGTTGATTTGAAAGGAGATATCAGAGGAATTTTGAGTTGAGTATTGGTGTGATTGAAAGGTAACAGTGTGACAAGTAGCAAATATTTCTCCCATTGCTCATCCCTCTAAGGCTGAGGTAGAGTGATTCACAAGATTTAACATCTGAAAGTAAAAGAATTCACCTTTGGGTGACTAACTCTGCTAGCTTAGGGTCAAATCATGCCTTGTTCTATATGGTTGATCCAAGTAATAAAAGGATATAAGGTGACTTCCCTAGGCCCCGTGCCATCACTGCCAGGTCACAGGGATGTATCTCACTGGGGCACTGTGTCCTGCCCCCCTTCCCAGCACTCTGAGAGCTGATGCTCCCCCAGACAGCATGAGGGAGAGAGGATGTTGATGACTCATTTTCCTTTCATTTTCATCACAAGCTGTTCCAGTGAAACAAATATGCTCTCTCTCCATCCAACCTTAATCACAGTCGAACTCTCCAACAATTTAATGTCAATCTCTCTACAGTTTTGCAGGATCAACAGGAAAAAAACCCATGGAAATTCTTCACCTCAAGCATGGGACTTGATGATCTCAGAGGTCTTTTCCAAACTAGTTGACTCTGTAATTCTATGTTCTCCTAAAACTACAGCTTGTACCAGAGAAGATTCATGTTCAGGCTGGCCTCCAGCTACTTTTTCCTAATTTCTTTGTTCCTTCTAGCTCTTGGGTTCACAAATATGAAATTTAGAGGCCAACATAACAAACAGTATAGCCCAAATATTGCTGTTAGACTGTGAGATGAGATAAAGGATCCTAGTTATAGAAGAATTTGCTCATTAACTTAATGTGGAATGTGAGCTTTAGATAATTAATGAATTAGAAAGGGAAGAAGAGGAAGAGAAGTAGGAATGGGGTAATTTCTCAGAAATGCTTTATGGTGTTAACTGAGGAATTCAGAAATCCCCCACTTTCTCTGCTTTCCTTTGGAAAGTTCTTGAATCATCTCCAAAAAAATTTTACTGGGCTTCCACTGCTCCTGTTCCTGCTCCCTAAGCCAAGAACTAGCACATGGGAATTCAGGCAGGAACAAGTAGCTGCAGATCAGAAGGCTTGGGACTTCTGCAGTAAGAGAGTAAATGTAGCCTGTTCGTTGTGTGATCTTTTACTCAGAACTAATTTAACTTTTTCCTGGAAAAGCCAAATTTTCCTATTCTATTAAAATTGGGAGTCCTAGGAACCTAATTTTCATATGTATGTAAAATAGCACGAATTTTTCAGAAGTTAAAACAAGCATTAGGAGCTCCCCTGCAGCTGAGGAACTCCCCCACAGCAACACCCTAATGTGAGCTGGATGCTGCAGGTGCTGGGTCTTCTCAAATTTGCACCTATTGTTTGCAGCAAAGGGGTCCTAGTACCAGAATTTAGAATTGGATCTTTTGTTTCTTGTTATCCACAGTTCTGTTTAAACTTTCAGCTGCCACTTCTGCTGCCATTTTTTTTTAAGCTTGGTTTGATTTTTGATCATCTCTGTCTAATAACTGGAGTGTGTCTAGTGAATTTGGTAGTATACCAACCCTCAGACTCTTAAGAAACTGTTTCTGTCATGCTGTGGCTCATCAGTTTTTGGCTGCATGAGCAGAACCCTGTTACCCTGTGATGCACAAGCCCATGGTTCAGGTGTGAGCACACACTGTCAGCTCAGCCCAACACTGTGGCAGTTAACGCTGGCATTTTGCAGCAAGGGGAGACAGATGATAATTGGTTCAACAACTCACAACAGCTGACAAATGATCAGGCCTGACAATGAAAAATCAAAGGTTTTAAATTAATTTGAATGTTTGGATGGAGTTTTTACATAATTACTGCTCTTGTATGGCTATGGCATTTTAAAAATGGTACCAGGACCTTTGAGCCAGATTTAACTCACTTTTCATTGAGGGAAACACTGAACTATTGAACTGCATATGTCTTAAATAAAAGTTAATGACAACATAATATTAGATACATATTTTAGATGCAAGATTTTTCTAGGACATCCTTAATTTTTTACATATAGGGAACACAAATAATTAGAGCCACAATTAATCTCTCTTCCCTTACAAATGCTGTTTACTGTAGCATAAAGTTTGTTTCAAAAGATATATAATGACACATGTAGTAGAAATTATTGTATGAGCTTTTTCGTTTGGAGATTGCATACTGGGACAAAAGAAGACAAGTTTCCTGCCCTGGGCAGTTCCTAATCTAAACTGGGAAGTGAGTTGATTGCAGTGGAAGGAATGCATCCACCTTTTTCCCTCCCAAACGAACTTTCCCTCAGTTTCGCACAGCGCGGTTACGGAGTTCGGGTACTGCCATGTGTAAGCGGGGCTGGTGAACGAATCTGAACTAATGCTGTTCCCTGCTCTGTAGCTCAAATTAGGAAAAACGCGGGTCATTTTCCGAAGGCAGCAGCCGGCGGGAACGTGCCCGGGCTGAGGTGACACCTCGATATCGGTAAGCGGAGTCCCGGTACCTGCCCTCGGGGCAGCCGCGCAGCCCGATGCGAGGCCCGTGTCTTTGCGGAGGTTGTGGGGTGTGGAGCCTCCACCTCTGACCCGCGCGTTCCCAGCCCGGAGGGTTCCTGTCCCGGGAAGGTCCGTTTTTAACATCTCCGCCGTTACCTCACCAGCACGGCCGCTGCCCACCGGCAGCCACTGCCACCTTTCCGAGGCACCTCGGGGCTCCCCTGCCGTGCGGAGGGGCCGAGACACCCGCGCCCCTCCCGCCCGGGCAGCACCGCCCCGGCCGCCCCCTCCTCCCCCGGGGGCGGTGCGCGCTGACGCGGCAGCGCCGCGGCTCCTCCACCGGCCGAGTCGCACAATTATGAGAAAGAGGCGCCGGGCCGAGACCGCCGCCAGCCCTGGGTCCCGGTGTGGAGCCGAACCAGCGCCGTCCTCCGCACCCCACGCCTCCCTTCGCCCCCCGTGCGCCGTCCTCGCCCGGCCGCTCCCCACCCAGCGCTCCGCTGCCGCCGAGCCCAGCCCCGATAGATGGAGACAGGCCCCGCCACCGCCGACGCCGAACCACGAGCAGGAGCTGCCCGGCGAGAGGAGAACCAGAGTCGGCGCCGAGACCCAGCCCGGCCCTGAGGAGAATGGTGAGGGTGTTCGGGTGCCGCGGCGGCGGGGCCGGAGCGCCCGGCGGGGCGGGGGAAGGGACGGGGCGACCGGCTCAGACCTGTCCCAGCCGGCTGCCGCGGGTCCCGGCCGCCCCGAGCCGCCTCCCCGCCCGGGGAGGAGGGAGCGGGGACACCCCCCGGGCCGTGCCCCCAGCCCGCGGGGGAGGCTCGGGCGCCGGGCGAGGCTCCCGCCGCCGCCCTCCCCGCCTCTGCCCCGGGGCAGCCGCGGGGCCGCGGCCGCTTCCCCGGGCACCCTCCGCGCCCCGGGCAGCGCCGGGTCCCGCGGCCGAGGGACCGCAGTGCCGGGGAACGGCAGCGCCCGGTTGGTGCTCCGGCCGAGCGCTGCCCTGCCCGGCATGACGGTTTGGTGTAACACCGGGGGTCACACGGTGCGCGGTGTGTTCTCCGGGCTGCAGCAGTTCTCCCCTTCTCATCTTTCCACCTAGTGAATGTTGTTTTTTTGTTTATGCGTGTTGTCATGTACGAGGGAGCATATAAACAGTTAGAAAGCGATGCATGAGCGTCTGTAAAGAAACACAGTTTTAATTCCAGCTCTTTCTTCTGGCTGCTGCTCAGTTCTTTATCCTTATAAGTTTATTCCTTAGTTGATATTTATAGAATCTAGAGTGATTCATCACATCGAGTGCTTTCAAATAATTTTGAAAATCTAAGTGTGGATTTCTACGGTCTGTTTGAACACCCGGTTAAGTGCTTTGTTTCATTTTAAATAAAGGTGTTTTATTTCACGGTATTTTGTTCTAGCCCACAAGGATTCAATGCCCGTCGGTTCTTCCATTTCTGAGTATGTCTGTGAACTGTGTGGAAATGTGGGTTGTCTTTTTCTAGAATCTGCAAATCCAGCACTCCCCTAGGAAGAAGCTGAAAATGCAGCCCTCTGTTCTGACTTGAAAGAGTGCTTGGCATCTCCCACTTGTGTGGTACTTGCTCTTCTCAACTGAAGTGATTTCGTGTTCGTTTTTTTTCTGTTTGTTTGTTTTTAGTTTTGGAGAGTGGAGTTTTTTGTTTGGTTTCATTTTTTAGTTTAGCTCTGGAGGGTTTTTTGGTGCTGACATAGCTTGGAAATGTACAAGTTGGTTTTAGCCATCATAGATTTGTAAACTCTAGGCTCAGCAGTTTTTCTGTCATTGTAACATTTTTGCAATGTTTTATATTTGCTGTGTATTTACTAAATATTTTGAAACCACTGTTTAACAGGTGTTTTGCCTGAGTTGAATATAGGACATTTTATGCAAGTTCATTTTGTTAAAAACTTCCCTACTACTCCATGACTATTTAGTAGCTTTGAATAATTTCTGGACAGTGTCCAACATTAAATCAGGAATTATTCTAAGGAGTGAAGTTGTTCCGTGTAGCAATTCCGGCTGTTCAGTCTTTTTTTTTAAATGTGTCTGTGTGGGTGAGATAAGTGTCTGCTAGATCATCCTTCATGCCTTCTGGTATGAGGCCATTCCTGACTTTGCTGTTTCAAGTGTGTGGGGGGAACCTTTCTGCATGTGGAGCTGTTTAGGCTGGATTTGGACTGTTTGTACCTTAGTTTCCTGATGTTGTACTTTGATTTTTTTTTTTATTTGCTTGCCATACAAAGGCACCTTGAAACATCACCTTGCATTTGACAGTCATCTCACGTTTAAGGATACTGTATCAGATCATCTACTGCCCCACATGGGTTATCTTGGAAAGAGTTACTCCATTGTGTTTTAAACGTTCCTTTCTTTTCTTATCCCTTGAGGCTCTGCCTAACTAGTCCTGCTGCATTACCATTTTGTCTTACCACATCAGTGCTGCTTTCTCTGCTCTGCTGGTGACAGACTACAGCATCCAAAGTCCTCTCTTTTCTCATAGTTGTCTTTGCCACATGCTGTGCTTCCTTTTCCTGGAAACTTTGGACCAACACCCTAACTTTTCATGCTTCTCCTTCATGTCACTTCATAAGGTGCATTTCTATTAACCATTCAGTCCTTGTGGATGGTCATGACAGATGAATATTTTCTAAACAAAACAATATTGTTTTGAACTTAAATAATAATACTGACGCACTAGAGTTTGGCCATATTGGTTTGCAATTTGGTGTCAGTAAGGTTGCAAATAAATCTTTAAGAGGACTTGTCAGAAACTGTGTGAAGGGAGATGCTTTTAAAGTCTAAATCAGTGTTCTTGATAGAATTTTGCATAGTAAGTTTATTTTCTTTTCCAGAAAACCCTGATTAGCCTAATTAGGAGTTTAATACATAACTATACTAGCAGTGACACCTCTACTAAACCTCTGGTGCTGCCAACATATTGTCTGAAATAAACCCAAATTTGAAGTTTCAGTCTTTAAAGACTCGAGAATGGATTTTTAAATGGTAGCTCATGCTTTGAAATACCAATTCAATTACGAAATCGTACTTCTCATGCCAATATACTTAGCCTGAAACATATATATTTGTCTTTTTTTAATTGATATTTATTTTTATTGGAATTCTCAATTTTCGTTCAGCAGTGTCTACTTTGGCTGCAATATTTGTGTGCCACGTTACTTTGCTGAAACAAGTAACATTAGCTCTGTTTCTTTGTCCCTCTTTTTTAAAGGCAAAAAGAGAATCAAAGTTTTGTTTTTAAGATGATGTTTCTTGTTTCTGTGAATAATTCCATCTTAGTGCATTTTAGCTTCAGTGGCTGAAATTTCGACAGTTGACTTTTCATCTGATAAACTATTGAATAATCTCACTCTCAGAGTATATTTAGATAAGATAGTTATAAGATTATTCAGGAAATGTCACTTTTTACCTCTGATACTGACAACTAGTTGTGGCCTCTGACAAATGAGTCTATGTGCTTCATTGGTTCTACAAAAAATTGTCCACTTGACCTGTGGTAAAACTTGAACATTTGTTGCACACTTTCTTTGTGTTCCCTGGCCTGAAACCTTTTTCCTTTGTTGTAGTCTCTGCAGACTTGTCATAATCCTTTATTTGACTTAATCCCATCACTTTTGCTCACATAATGAGAATGTAGAGGTGACGGTGTCATATTAATATATCATGATACAACCTGTACTGAAAATGATCTGCCTAATCCTTGGTTTCTGTTATTTTTATTATGGCAAGCTTGGCTTTTCCTTTGCTTAAGTTGTAGATGTTTTTGTATTTCAAGTAATAGAAAGCTCATCTAACAAAAGGAACAGAAAAAGTAAACCCCCAAAACCTTTGTATTGGCAAGCTTCACTCCCTGGCCTGGCTCAGCACGGGGTTAGCTTGGAACCCCTGCTGCTGTGCAGGAGGGGAGCTGGGATGTGCAGGAGGGGAGCTGGGATGTGCAGGAGGGGAGCTGGGATGTGCAGGAGGGGAGCTGGGATGTGCAGGAGGGGAGCTGGGATGTGCAGGAGGTGACTTGTCTGTTTGGCAGCAGCCCATCATTAAACAGTGTGGTTGAGCACACTGGACCTGCTGCTTCTGCCTGGGTGTCCCCACAGACCCGAGCAGGGCAGTGGTGTCTCCATCCCAGCTGCTCCACTGATGGAAGGAATGCTGTTTTCCCTTGAGGAGTGGTGAGTTCTTTTCAGCCTTTACACCTATATTTTGCTTAGCATGTAAAGTAGGTGTGAGCCATTTAAAAGCAGGGACATGAGCCACTTTCTTTTGCTACCAGGTTTGCTGGACCTACACTACAGCTGGAGTTTGTTTTCCCTCTCAGCTGCTCTAATTCTTGCAGGGAAGAAAGGACAATGCAGATTCTCTAATTGCTGTTAGGTGAGCAGAGATTTCTTACTCCCCTGTTCTTTCCCAGAAGGAAAGGCCAGTGAACTACTGATGGTATGATGAAACAGAAAAAACAAGAGAAACTGGGATAAATAACATTGTTATCCTTAACTGTATAGGATTTTTTTTTCCTTCCCAAAATTTGGGCAAAAAGTGTTCTGAACCTATTGAAAATAGGGGGAGAAAAATGACTGTATTGCTGATTGTGGTGTTGATAGTTCTGAAAAACTACCTTATGAAAGGACTAGAATATTGAACTATGGCAAATGGTTTGACAGCATGTGGTATAAGGATGTTATGGGATTAGTCTGTAAGATAAATGTAGTGGTTTATTGCCAAGGAGAATTTAAAGTATGGTACCAAACTTTATTGTACTGACAGTGCATTGAAACCTGGTTTGTAAGTTATGCATTTTTCTCCCCTTAACTAAAGATGAGGTGATGTTACTGAAGTGGTAGGCTTGAATTAAACCTTACTTATGGGAATTTCTGTGTGTGTTTGTTTTTTTGTTTGTTTGGTTGGTTTTTTTTTTTTAAATCCTGAAAGTTGCATCACAGTTATGAATTGTTCAATACTTATGTTATTAAGAGCAATATGTTTTTTCCTGAAGCCTCTTACTCACTCTAACTTGAACTGTTTCATACATTTTATGTTGTCACATTCTCTGAAATGTTTGCACGCTCTGTGTATATGGCAAACATGCAGTTGCTGAGTTAATATCCCAACCCATCTTTATTTAATTTGATTTCAGCTGAAGGAGGATGCCATATGATTTGTGAGCTGGCATATCTGTTGATTCTTCTACAGCTGCAAAATCAGAATTTTAGAGGGTGATTCAGTAGTTGAGTTGGTGCTCTGTTGTGTGTAGTTGGACAACCGATGTTTTCAGAAGATCCTCCAACTTCAGGAACATCTACTGTAGACCCTCTGTGAAGCTTTATTGGTACTTCATCTTCAACCTGTCTGTGGAGATCAGTGGTTTATATTCATATACAGTCCAACATGAAGTGCTTATTGTGTTCAAATGTGCATCATGTGTTCTGCAAAGAGCCAATACACGGTTTCAAAGAGTGTAGATGTGTGCTTATAGTTTGTCTGCATCTGAAAATTGTGCACATGTGAATCTTACCAATGTCTAAACTTCCTGCTAGTGCTTGTACCAGCAAGAATTTGGTGAGGCTTGTTTCTGAATTGCAGAGCACTGGAACTCTTTTAAGGTCTGTGGCAGACTGGTCAAGCTTTTTGCTTCCTAGTCATGGATCCCAGAGCCTGGTCCGGATGACTCCTGGTGCTGTTGGATTCTGTATTTAATTGTTTACTGCTAATCAAAGCAGACTTAAAAAAAAAAAAAGAGAGAGAAGCTGCAGATTCTGAGAATTGGCATATTTCTCTTAAGTTCTGATTTGCTGATTTTTATCTTTTCTTTTTATTCTTTGCTGGCAACTTTTTGGATGATTACTGCAGTATATTTCTGCTGTGTTACACTAAAGCATTCTTGCTTAAGAATACTTTCTCAGTTACAGCTCTGAATTAGTTTAATCTAGGTGTTCAGTCTTTTACCGTAAATCTGTAATCCTCAAAGCCTGGGAAAGTGTCTGTTACAGCTCAGTCAGTCTTAGCACAATGGTTTTTGTAACTGAATACCAGATTCTGTTCCATGCTTTGTTCCCACTTACCTCTGCCCAAAGCAGTACTTATTTTCTTTATCTTATCTACTTGATTCTTGTCACCTCTGCTAAGAGTTTTTGCTTTGTAGTCCCCTGACTTGTGCTGGGTGGAATTTGGCAAGGTGTCCCTGGCTGATGGTTTTTACCCAAATGTCTGCTAATTTTTTTTCTAACGCCGCAAAGTTTTTGTGAAATGTGGACTTAAAAAACTTGGCTCTTAAAATTTAATTTTAATAAATAAATGTACATTTTTGCCTTCTGCAAATTAATTTCTAGGCGCTTTGTTAGCAAAACTGTGTTTCACAAGCATTTACTGCTTAAAAATTTCTAGACTTTGGGCACTCTTAGAGCTAGTATAATTTAGCAGCACAGTTCTTCCCATTGTTACTCTATTGACAATATATTTCCTGGCTGACCTGGAGTGCTTGAGATGTGGCTGTGTGTATTGCAGGGTAATAATCTCAGATTATGGGTTGTTGTTCAAGCCCTTTGCTACTTGTTCCCACATCTGCCAAAACCCTTCTTAAAGGTGTAATCCAGTCTAAACTCATCTAAACTCTGGCTGTCACCCTTTCACTTGTCCCTTTATGCTTCTTCCTGTGCTCAGCCACTATTTTGGGGATCTGAACTGAATGAACTTCTGATCACCTTCTTTTTTTTCCTGGATTATTCTGTCAGTCGTTCCCCTGAATCGGCTTTCTGTGTGACTGCATAAATGCCAGTGCTGGTATGAGTTAGGTTGGGATCATGTGCAGAGGCTTAGGAAAATGGGATTGTGGCACCCCAAACTTGCCACAAGCTGTGAAGCTGGATTGGAAGCTTGCTCTGCAGTGCCTGAGAGTTGATTTGTGCCATTGTATTAGTGTTTGGTTACTCTGTGAGTAAGTGTTGTGTTTGGTGTACATGAATGTTTTCTGTGTTGTGCACAGGCATGGATGGAGCTGTGCCATCACGAGTCAGGTTCTGTAGCCTCTTTGAAGTATAAACCAAATGGCATTGTAGGCCTTGCCTAATTGTACTGCAGGCACGTAGGAGCTATTCTTGAGTACTCTTGTACCTAAATTCTTGTTTACAGAGGATGTTTTTCTGACTTGCTTCTCTGAATGTATGCTAACAGATGCAAGATCACTTCCTTTTACCAGATGTGCTGTGCTCCAGTCTGTCTTTGTGAAGCTGGTCTTGTGAGCTGCATCAAGATGAGTTTGACCCCTTCCATCAAGTTTTTTTTGTTAGCAAATGATTCACTGCTGGTAACTTGTCTTGCATAACAAAATCTTGCTCAGTTTTTTTTCTCTGTGTTCTTAACTTGCTGCTTATTTGCTTTTTAGTGGTATTCCCATTCCTGTTTAACTTTCTCAGGAAGCTGAACCTGTTTCTTTGGGGTAGGAGAGACCAAAGCTGCATTCTGCTAATGAGCCTGCCAGAGCTCAGCACAGCAGCCGTGTGGACAAGGTTCAAAGGCGGTCATGCTGATGTGCAACGTCGTTAAAATTGCACGTAGATTGGCTTTGTGTAGGGAGCTTAATGCAGCATTCTAGTTTGTGGCTAGAGCCAGCCTGAAAAAGCTGTTTGCTTTCCAAGCCTGTCTCTGTGGCTGCTGCGGTCACACAAGTCTTTAGTCAGGCATAACTTCAGTCACCTGGATAGGTTAAATTATGCATGTGCTTAAGTGACACATGATTGGAGCCTAAAAATACCAGTTGTGTAATTACAGAACTGTTAATCAACTTTCTCTTCAATTATAAAAATCAGTTAATCTACAAGAGTAGGTGCAGTTAATGATGTTTTAAATGTCAGTCTTACCAGTTTCTCGTGCGTTCCCAGGCTGCAGTGTTTTCTGTAGTTTGCAGAATTCTGTTAAACAGCAAATTTAATAAAACTTCAGCTGAAGAGTACATGACTGGGTGGTCTTCTGGCCACAAAGTTTGAGAGAGGTTGATCTTGAAGGAATTCCTGCTCATAGTAGTAATCTTGCACTGGGGAAAGAGTGATGAATCACTGATCCCATAGCTGACATCCTACACAACCTTCTAGGAGCTTAACATCATCTGGTGTGGCAATGCCTCTGGATGCAGAACTAGTTGGAAGAGCCTCTCTCCTCCTCATTTCACAAACTCTAGTTTACTGACTCTGTAACTGCTGCTGAAGATGTTCATGGGGTTATGCTGCAGGCTGGCCCATGTGGAGTTTGGGATGGACATACGCCTCTTAAACTGGCATCAAACTGGCTTTGCAGCCAGAGGCATTGAAAAGCAGAAATATCTCCTTAACTAACCTTTGTCCTTTTAATTTGTGCCAGCTTCAGAAATACTCTTGATGAGGATTTATGCCTTTGCCTCATTAAGCAATTGGTCTGTCTTAGTCTTGGTTTCTTTTATAAAAATCTTATGCAGAAAAATCCCTTTTTAATTTTCAGCTGTAGAAAACCCGTGGTTTCTATGCAGGCAGTTTTTCTCCATAAATCTTACAGCTTTATGTGCAACTCGGGGACTCTTCACTGTTAAGTTCTCTGTAACTGTTTCGGATGCATTAGTGAAACAATGTGGCCTTTTTATGTTACTTATATAGGGAAAGAGGGCGGAAAACACTCATCATCCTTGTCCTGGTTTGGGCTGCCGGTTCGTGTTACAGGTGAAGATTCTGTGGTGATGAAGGCTGCTAACAAACAGGTCATTCACTGTGTGAATGGGTCATCTGGTTGTGCTTGGTGTTTTGTAGCCCACAAGAGAAATATTTGGTACCTGTATAATCATAGGACTTTTCTGGACAATATGATGCAATAAGCTTTGGGCTGTGCTTTCTTCCTGGTGTAGAAAATCTACCATCAGAAAAATCTCATCTTCAGGTTGTAGAAAAATGTTTTCTGGTCACACATATGTAGGCAATCTGCAGAATACAGGTGGGCTTCACAGAGAGGGGGAGGATTATTCACAAAAGCTAATTAGGCAGCAAGTCCCCAGGCTTGCTCAGAGGAGGTGGAGGGGGATTCAGAGCAGCTCTTTTCTCTTCTCTCTGCAAAGAGGATGTAGAAAAATTAGCACTGCTGAGATAAGGTTAGTCTTTTTGACTATCCTCTTGGGTGTCATTACTGAATTTTTCAGGTCTTTTCCAACAAATGTAAAGATCTTGCATGTAGGACAAGAAAAATCCTTTGTAATTAATGTATTAGGACTTGGATTTTAATTATACCGTGAATTAGAAAAAGTCTTCAATGCCAGATGAGAATGGATGTTACTCTCAAATACAGGGTATCTGCTCACCTAAAATGTGACCTTAGGCAACACGTTCCTGCTTCACTGGCAGCTCTCTGAGGAATAAAGAAATACAGTCTTAGCTTCCTTTCCTTCCTGAACATCAGGATACATGTGCTTAAAAAAAAAATCTCTTGTTGTGACAGATCTGTAGTCCTTTCCTGGATGCCTGTAGTCGGTGTGCTTTTGGGGATTATTTTGATGTACCTTGACAGTATGCTTGGATCAGCTCAGCTGTTTTGCCAACCCACTGTATTTCTGCTACCAAAGGGGATGTCCTACTTCCCTTGTTCCCACTCTGATCATGGCCACGTGATCCTTTCTTGTGCCTTGGTTTTCTGCCCAGTTTGCATCTGAATGTGTTTGTTCTAACATCGAATCTACCTGTGTTTTTAGGGATCCCAATCAACCCCAAAGGGCGAGTGCACAACTGCTGGTGGGAGGGAAGTAGCAGGAGAATGAGTGGGAGGGCAGAGTAGCTCAGGAGGGCACTTGATCTGCTTTTCTTCTCTGACTGCACCCTCACTTTATAATTTGAAGAATTGCATCTGTTAAAGCAAATATTTCCCCTGTGTTCCTTGGCTTTGCCAGGATCTCCACCTCCTTTACTGGTGTCTTTTGTTTCTCTAGAGTGATTGTCTTCACTCCTTTCCCAGTAGGCCAGGGAGGAGTCCATCCCAGGTATAAGTCCAGCGCAGCTTAGAGAGGCCTTTGTGCCACGTACTGGCCTTTGTGCCACGTACCACTCAGCAGGGGTGAGTTTTACTGGAATTGAGTATGCTGGAAGAAATTATCATAAATAGAAAACATTTTCCAAGTGCAAGTTGTGCTGTGGTCTCTCAGTATCATTTAATTAGTTGTTTCCCTCAACCTGCAAAAAAGCCCAAACAACCCAAAAAAACAAAAAAAGGTTAGTTTATTTCTAAAAATAGTATATTTAGTTTCTGAGTAATTATTTAAATATGTAGTATTTAATGTAGGTGTGCCTCTAAAAGCATCAATAGCTCAAATAACTGTTTGTTCCCCTCAAAAAACGAGAGTGGAAATTCTTAAAAGTGCCTAAATAAACATTATATATTATTTGAGACAGTAATTAGCTGCTTTCACCTTTACCTTAATAAAGACCCAGTTAAGTTTCTTCTTTGCATTTTTCTAGAGTAAACAGAAACTACTTGAATAGTTTTAGTGGGGAACTTTATCTTCTGATAAGAGTGTAGGTACATGGATGTCTCTAGAATGCTGTCAGGCTACTTATGCCCTGAGATGAGGGCTGTAGTCTGTGCAGTCCTGAGCAGCTGAGGGCCTTGCTGTGACAGGAGAGCTGGTTCTTTGTCTTGACAAGCAGTGCAAGTGTAACTGAATCCAGTAGCTCTTTGTTAGTGAGCTGGATTTAAAAATGCTTGAGTCTATGTAATTCTACAGCAGGTGAGCTATAGCAAATTCTTGTTTTGGCTTGCTTTTATCTCAGCTCATCCTACTTTCTCCATCGCATTCTAATCTCCCAAGAACTCTGACTAAAATGTTTGCTTCCCCTACTGTAGCTGGCAACTACTGACACACTGGTGTGCACAGGCAGGGACAACATAGAGAAGAGGAGTTAATGTGATGTACCCCATCACACCTTCACAGTCCTGCCCATGGGTGGTGCCCATATTTCCCTTAGCAAGGATGTGAAGGCAGTCAGGGCTTGTATAACTGACGTCGGTCTCCTTCAGACATCAGCTCTGTTCCTGATAGTTTAATACTAGCCTGAAACCAGTCTAAGACTTATTTTCTTCTGAGTTGAATTGCATAACTTCTACAAAATTATTTTCTTAATAATACTCACTGCTAAAGTGAACAAAATTCCAGATCTGTTTCGTATGGGTCTTTGGCTGTGTGTTTACTGACAGACCTCTTTCCTAGTGTCGGTGGTTTTGATTATAACAATGAATTTGTTTTTCCTGATGCTGTGTCTAAAGATAAGTTATGTAAAATGTCCTCATCCTTAACAGTGGTCTGGTGCTGTCACCTATTTCATGTGCCCACTAGTATCTTCTCTTGCTCTTCCTATTCAGAGAAATATTACTGATCTATGATAATTAACGTGGGCATAAGGCTTACAGGTTTATAATTTTTTGGGGGTTTTGTTTTAAATATATATATTCAGAGGGTTGTTTGAGGCCAGCTATGTCAAAAATTCCTTAGTGATAACAAGTTTCCATTGCTCTAGTGAGTTAATAATAGCCTACTTAAGTCAGCAGGCACCGAAATCTTTTCTGTGATGATAGAGAAGTGTATTTCTTTGTACGACATGAAAAATAAGTCAGATCTGTAAACTGAACAGACTAAGAAAGTGGTAGAGCAAGATAAACAGCATCCACCCTTTCAGTTCATTTCTATAGTTGTAATGTGCTTCAGCACCTAGTGCATTAATCAGATATTCATGCACTTCATGAACCAGAAAGGGAGGACCTTCCTTAAATCTGCAGTTCAAATACTGCTGAAATGCATCCTTTGCATCAGGGGAAGGAGTGTGCAGCCTGTTTGCTGCCTATGAATAGTGGCTGCCAGAGCTGGGCTTTCTTCATCTGTGAACAAATCAGAAGCAGATCAAGAGCAGGATTAATTATTTGACTGGTCCATGAGCCTTTTCCTGCTACTGTATTTCTGGAGGTGGCCACCACTAATTTCTGTCTTGCATCTAAGACTTCTGTTCCCTGTGTGATGGGGAAGGAACTGGAGGTTGCTTGAGGAGGACAGCCACGAGATTCAGGCTGTGTGAGTTGTTTTACCTCCAAAAGCTTGCCCCAAGCCTCATTTCCAAAAATAACCCCAGAGTTTATAGTATTGTCTGTTTGTACAGCCTCTCTGGCACGTGCAAGGTAAGCCCTGCACTTGCCAGAAATGTGAGGTATGAACCAAACTAATACTTTCATGTGGAGTAAATCTGATGAGCCAGGAAGTGCAGAGGCTTCAGCAGCCAGCACAGTGTGTCCCCTGGGTCCCTGTGGAAAGGACCAGGGAGAGTGGCCATCCTTCATACCCACAGAAATGCTCTGACCAACTTAAAAAGGCTTGGCATCGTTCTGTGCATGCTGGTGAGTAGGAATGCTGACTGTACCTTCCTGCTGGGCTTATTTAGGAGTGTGTGTAGGCTTGCAATCTGCATCAATGGAACATCAGAACGATTGCAGGCTGCAGCTAAATCGTTGGTGCTGAGAGAGGTGAGGAGGATGCAGACTATACAATTGTATCACTGTAGATAAGGAAAAGTAGGCTGTGTGTTTAAAAATGTGAGAGATTTGGGGTTGGTTTATATGGGTCATGAAACATAACTAAAAATGGATTTTAAATGAGGAAACCTATCAGAAAGAAGAGGGCACTGTATGACAGGCTTGACAACATTCCTATGTACTTTTGCCATGTTTTGTTTTTTTTTCCCAGTTTTTTAATATCATTTGAACAAAGTGGATATTAACAGGTAAAGCAGAGGTAACAAAAAAACTAAATCTGTATTTTCCTTGCTCTTACTACCACATGCTCCCTTTCTGTTCTTTTCTTTCATCCATTGTTGTAAATTTTAGGAAGTAATGAATTATTTTCATCTCCTTTGAAAGCTCAGTGGTTTATTGCTTCTAGGTCATAACTTTGGTATATGTTTTGAAATACTTTTTGGTCTGTGAGCTCACAGGAAGTAATTTATAGAGTCTTTAGCAGGGCTAAAATTTTTTAGCTTGGTATTTCATTAATTGGGAGGATTGCAAACATAAACTCTTTTAAAATTAATTTACTTACTCCAATGTACAGCAATGAAACTGGTTTACCGTCTGCTGTGTTTTCCTTTTCCTGCCAAAATTCCAAATTCTGTCCATGAAAGTTGTTGGGAAATAAAAATCAAATACATTTCTCTCTCTGCTGCCCCTCGGCTTCTCTGAAGGCGTATTCAGGAGCAGCAGTGCCATCTGCTCTGCTGACAGTCTCAGGGAGTCTCTGATTTTGGCAAGTTTAATTACCGTATCTGTTATAATTGGACATTTAACTCTGAAGGTGTTTATTGTTATATCAGCTGAGAAAAAGCGAGTTCAAAATTCCACCAGTGTGTGCGTGTCTTCTGAAATCAGCTGATGGTTTATTCTCTTGTAACCTGAACTATCTCTTACTTTACAATCAGCTATGAAATATTTTCAAGGTAAATTTGAATATTTCTGTTATGCCCTGTGTGGATGGTGTATTTTTCTCATTTTAAGATTCAATAGTTTCTAAAGAAGAGGAGCAATTTTATGGCTGGTCTAACTGTGGAACAGCATGTACCTTCACCTGTTAAATGAATGTATTTAAAAATGTGCTGCATTTACTCTGAATTTCTCACTGAAAGACCTGTATTGCAGTTAGAAGATAACTTTCCCAATAATATGGGTAAAGTGAATTGAGATTGAATGTAATAAAAATATTCCACAAATATTAGGTCTGTGGGTTTTTTCTAGTGTGTCAGAGTTAAAAGTAATGATTTCATAATGCCAAATTCTGTACATCAATTTAGGGTATTCTGAATTAAATGGATCTGCAAAAAGAATCCTAAACTACTGAATTATATGCTTTGTAATTATACGGTGAAATAATTCTCGCAGAATCAGCCTGTTCTTCAAATAGCAGGTTGGAATAATTTTCATGAAGTTTAAGAGAACTGTAAAAATCCCTTTTGACAAATCCCGGTTACTCTTTGCATCCAGAACTGCACGAGGGTTCGGCGAGTTCTGTGGTGGCTTTTTTACGTCAGAGAAGAACTTGATGAAACAATAGCTACTCTGTTAGAGACCTGGATTGCTGTGAAATCTGTTCAGAGCAAATCTCCTGAACTGTTTAATAAAGAATAGGATTGTTGAAGGTTTGTTTTTGGCACCAGGGGAGCCATTGAGAGGAAGATTCCTATCATTGCTTGCCGCTCATTTGAGGTTTGCTTCCCGTGAGCAGGAGAATTGACAGAAGGCTTTCTCTGACTGCCCTTTTTCCTTCCCTGCTTCAACAGTTTTTTATTTAAATAAAACTAGGACTTTTTTTGCTGTCAAGCAGTGTATTTTCAGGGCTGTGGCAATATTTTCACTAGAGAAGTCTTTCAATCCAGAAAATTGGAGCTGTTTGGTTTCTTATGGGTCAAGTGAAGCTGAGTGAGCTGCTCTGCTCAGAACAGGATCTTCAACATAGCAGAGACACCTTTTCATGCATGATGGGTCTGTCTGAGTTGGTGACATTCTGTGACAAGAGATGCCCCAATGCATTTGGGAAAAAGAGATAAATGAACCAATTTTTTCTTGTAGATGAGGCAAGTAGTTGTTTCAGAATAATAATGAAGTAGTCCTGATGGAGGCAACAGGTAAAATATCCTTGCACAAATATTTTCATTTGTGCTGGATTAAACAACAATTAAGATTAAAGCACAGTCCTTCTCATTTAGACTGACATTCTTCACAGGGATACATTAAAGCACTGTATAAATATCTTTTGGCATTGTGGCAATATTTGAACCTATTTGTCTTTCTAGTACTGCACGTATCCATACTTTTTGTAGAAGTTAGTACAAAAAATTGATGAGATTGACTTGTAATGTACTTACTGATTGAGGAATGAATTCTGTAGGTGTTTTGTGCATTCTGTGGACATACAACACTGTTGTTCTTCGTCAGAGAGTCTTTTAAATATAGTTCGTAATACTAGCTGGCTAAATGCCTTGTTTCCCCCCCCCCCTTTTAAAAAACAAAAGAAAACAAAAAAACCCAAACAGAAATTATAGAAATATGTAATTCTAAATTGAAGGGAAAGCAAGTAAATTAAACGCCTGGGGTTTGCTGGAACCAAGAGTTTAAAACAAACATTAGCAAATACATGGCATCAAACTACCTAACTTTTTCTTTTTTCTTCCCATCTGCTTATTTACTTAAAGCTAGCTGAAGTTTTGAAGACTTTACTCAAATGATAAATGTTTCCTTGAGGAACTAAGTTTTGTGCTCTGCTAGTTTCTTAATACAAAATTGGAAGAATTTTCTTTGATAGAGAGAATAACTGTCTTTTAGATAACTCTCCAGCCCATACACAATGGCTTAGTTACTCAGCTCATCCTGTGATGCACATTTTCAGTATCATTCAGTTAATTTGTGCTAAGAACAAGTCCAGGTGCTTTGCCTGGAGTGTGGTGCTCAGTGCCTTAAAGGTTTGAAGTGCCTGCTGGAAATCTTTGCAGTGAGAAGTAGCATGCATTTTATTTATGGCGCCTCTTCCCACAGGAAGCTTTATGAATTCTAAACTCCTTAATATGTGTTAACTTAACTGGATGTTGTATTTATCATGGTTGCTTGGCTTTATTTGGTTTTATTCAATGTATCGAGCATGAAAGTGTGAGGCTTTATGAGGTTTGTCTGGAATTTCTGCCTTTCAGCTATAGCTGCAGGAGCCCAGTGCTTGGCCAGGGGTTAGTTGTCTGGGCAGGGATCACAGGTCAGTCCCATGGTGTAGCACGTGTTTGGCTGATGGAGGGAGTTTCTCAGATAAGAGATCCTCTGGTAAATCACGAAAAGAGTGTGTGCAGCATGTATAGTTATATAAGAAGCAGTAACTTCGAGTTGGAACACTGTCAGTGGACATTTCCTTGACTAGACAAGCTAAAGGACACTCTTAGTACAGAATGTCTCTTAGAAATGTTTTGAAATTCATCTTGTTGGCTGTGACCTAGACAGATAGGACTCCTCTGCAGCCATGCTAGCACAGCTATTCCTGCTGCAGAGTTTTCACTGTGTCTTCTTGTCTTCAGGCTTGCTGAAACCTTCCATGTATTTTCTTTTGTTCAGATGGAAAATAAACTTTTTGGAAAATTCGAGGCTATGGGGAAAGAATATAGAGTCTGTATTGATTTTTACGTAAAGGACAAATAAAATTGGAAGATCTATTCCTTTAAAAACTATTGCGTGTATCAAACTGCTGTATGGTGTAAGCAAAGATTTGAAAGAGGAAATATGAGATGGTGTAGAAAAGTGATATGACTTCTAAATTTGAAACTCAGGTCTGTGCAGTCAGTAACTGAAATCTCCACTGTCAGCCTTCCACAGAAGTCACAGTTTGGAAAATTATTTTTTAATCCAGGTTGGTTTCCTGGTTCGGCAGGTCAGGATTGTTGATAAACTGTCAACAGACCTGTGGGTTGGGGTGCACTGTCGCAGGCTGCAGAGTGATATATTTGGGATAAGTTAGGTTTTAGTTTTGTAACAAATATTGTTACAATATTGTAACTTACTGTAAATATTGGAACTAATGAGCTACCAACAGTATACAGCATCACAAAAAATAGAAAGAATAAACTGGGATCCCTTTGTACCTGAAAAAGTTCAGGATGGTCAGCTACACAATATATTTATAGCTGCCATATTTTTGTTAATTGAAAACCATGCGAGTCATTTGAGATCTTGCTGAGCAGGCAGGCTTACTTTCTGTAGAGAAAACAGTTCAGACCAAGTTTGTTAGGTAAACTTGGCAAATTTCACAATAGTTTGATAAGGTTTTGCCATACTATTGTGCACCCATTGCTGCCCTGCTAAACTTAGTTGTCTTCTTATTTTTAGTGTGTTGAATGAGAGGCTCTTACAAACACTTAAGTGAGCTGAAGGGGGGAGCGGTTGTTTGGTTTTCTTCCTGAGACCTGATCTCATACTGTACTTCGATTGTTTCCTTTTTTTTTTTTTTTTTTTTTTTTTTTTTGTGAAACCTGCTATATGCAAAACCTTAAATTATAATTTGTGGTGAAAGTTTCATTCTACGAAGAGCCTTGCTAAAGTTATCCATTATGAATTTCAGCAAAGGTAACATCTGCATCTGGAGCAGGTACACTTAGGTAATTTCTGTTATTGGAGAGCTAAAGCTATTGCTGAATCAAAACCAGCTAATACTAAAATGACTATGGTCAAACTTCCAGCTGTTGTAAAAGGCCGTGGGATTATCTTGACATTTATACACTTCCAGAACTCGGAAGTAGTTGGGCACGTTCTCTCGAGCTTATAGTTCAGCAAATGTTTGTGTAAGTTGTGTTTCAAATGGCAATTAAAATTATTTCAGCATTTGTGAAACTTTAAGAAAGGACTTATTTATTTGAAACAGTGTAAAGTATTTCCTTTAATCATGATCCCAGGGTGACCATATCTCTTCTAGATTATTGAATCAAATCTATGTGCTTTTTGCTTCTTGAAGTTCTTTCAGAAGTACTGAAAGACACAGTGTCTGCTCAGAAGTCAGTACAACCAGAATGAGATCTCTTGCATAACCAGCTACAGCTTAAAGTCTGAGCCACTTGGGGATGAGGAGTTAGAAGGAACTGTAGCAAACCTTCCAAAAAGTAAAAGTTAAGGATTATTTTGTGTGTAGATGAGGTCCTGCCAACACTGATTGTTAAGAAGTCTTAATGTGGTGAAATTTCTGTAGGTAGCTCACCTGTAGGAAGAAGTGAAGGTAGTTCTGGATAATATTAATTGTATTAAAATTTTTCTTGTACGTCTTAACTTTTATTTAGCTCAAGAGATTGAAAATGCACAGGAGAGAATTTGGAAAGCTAAGGTTTTTTCTACAAGTGCAATTTTGAAAGAAAAGAAAGTAAACAGTTGTAAAATAGCTCACTATATGCTGATATTACTTGTGCTTTTTGCTAGAAGGCCAATGACCTATGTTGCCCATAACTATGGTGTAAAGTACACCTTCTAAAAATACACTGGGAAAACACAGCACTCATCAGGGGTCACCCATTACTGGAAGCAGAGTTTGAGAGGTGCAGTTCTGTGTCCTGTACAGATGATGAAAAGCTTTAATAAGAGTAGGCAATTTTTCTGAAACAGTCTGATAACTCCTATTGATTTTGGACTTCTGCCTTGATCTCCTATTTTAACTTAATCTTTTGCTGATAAGGAAGTATTTCTTTGAGGTAATTGCTGCAACTGATTTATCCTTAACAGTGTCCTCATGTCATCTTCCTGTTTCTGATCTTCACAGGAACGTTATGTAATAGTAGTTCTTATTTACATGGAGGGCAATACAGCCCCTATTTTTAATGTGATTTTTACCTGTTTATGAGAAGTGTCTCTTACTTACTCTCTTCTTTTCTTGGTTTGTATTTTCTTTTTTTCTTTTTTCCTCTCAACAGAAAAGACCCTGTAATTAGCAAATCCTGTATAAAATCTCCTGCAATAAAGATTAATTAGCATACAGGCATGCTTCTGCAGAGAGTTTAATTTTACCAAATGACAAGTTCCCAAGTATGTTTTAATAACATTTTAGAGCCTCCTCTACATAAATAGCACAGTGCTGTACTGAAAATATATTCACTGCTGAAGATTAGAGAGAAATCCTTGACAAGTGGTTAAAACTACATGCTTTAAGAGGAAAATTAACGAATCGTTGGTTGTTTTGTGGGTTTTTAATTTTTTTTTATTTTCAGAACTGTTTATTATGAAAAGTGGTGTTGCACATTGTGAGCCAGAGTTCCTTGTCCCCAGCTTTGATCATCACTTAATAATAAAACAATATTGTGTGGAGCAATTGACGCAATTGCTTGTGGTTTATATTCTTTGGATTTTAACATCTGGCATGTTATGCTGTGATAGCTTGCTTGAAGGTATAGTTTTAGCCAGCTGGCTAAAACATCTAAGTGTTAAATTACTCTTCTTTATCTTTTTATATTCTGGAGGATCTGCAGAGTTCATATATGAGCTTAAACTACTGCAGCTTTAAAGCAAAGCTTGGTTTTAAGAAATGAAGTACAAAACCACCCGTTTAAACCGTGGGGACTCAGCAGAAAGCAGCTTCCAGAACTGGGATTCCCATCACAAGGGCTAAGGCTTAATAGTGTTAGAAAAATTATGAGAGGAGGAAGCTAAAAATTTGGACCTGTGAATAGTATCTGTCAGGTTTTTTCCCCCCTTGTTGTAAAATAAAACAGGTATGAAATTTATCAAATTTTTCTAAAAGTAAAATGTAAATGTAGAACGTTGCTGTTAGCAATGAAGTAATTTTAATGTATTCTTAATAAGGATTTAAAGCAATATTGCATAACATGCAAATTAGCATTCCAAGATTTTTCATGTTTTTAATTACTAAAAATCACGTCTGAGTTCCTTTCCCAATGTATTGCTGAAACTTGACGTAGATGTTGTACATTATGATATTGTTTAGCATGTAATCCTAAGATTATCATGTAAGATAATGTTAATGTGGTTGTTTAAAGCAACTGAAATGAAATTCATGTCCAGTTATTTGGATAGGGAAGCATTTGAAATAGTGAACATCCTTGATTTCATGTTTCAGAGCATGTTTCAAGTCTAAGCTTAAAATGCAGTTCAGAGATGCCAATTAATTTTGTTTACTGAAATGAAAAGTATTTTGATGAAGAAAGAAGTTTATGACTTATTTATTGCTACTAGAAAAGATTGCCAGTGTTGTTAGAAAGCTTCCTCACCCACAATTTCAAGATTAAAATTCTACTTTATTAAAGAGGGAAAAAGATCAAATTACTGTTATCTCAGTGTAGTGCAATTAATTTTAAAAAATTAACTGATTATTTTTCTTAGCAAGATAGGTCACCAGTGTATGTTATTTTTTTGTGCATCTTTATTTGCATATTAAAAGTTTTTGCTATTTGAATGTTAGCATTGAAAAATATTGCTTTGGATTTTAAGAGACTTGTGTATAAGTTACATAATGATTCTGGTTGTCTCAACTTCTGGAGAGATATGTGGGATGTTCTTATAGGGTCATATGTGGTTTAAAGGTTTTTGAGGCAGCAAACCCCTCATTCTAACTCTTGTTACCTTAAGAAGCATTTTTCATTGCAAAGGCTTATGATTTGTATTTTGTAACGCTGTTATGCTTTTCTTTTTCAGTCCCAGAAATCCTGGATAGAAAATACTTTCACGAAGAGGGAGTGTGTGTACATTATACCAAGTTCAAAAGACCCCCACAGGTAAAAGTGAAATGATGCAAGAACCCATTGCTGCTCTTTAAAATTAAAAAAGTCAATATTGTAAAGAGTGTTGGACTAACTGCTTTGTCTGTAAGAAATATTGTCATGAATCCTCATGCTTTTGTGACCAGGATTTTTAAGCTTCATATATTTGAGAGCAGCTTAGAAACCTTTTCTTCTGAGGTTGGGAGAACTTCTATTTCAGTCTTTTCCATAAAAAAAAACCTTATGAATCTCTTTTGTTCTGTTGGAACAGAGTATTATTTTTCATTTAAGAACTTTGTTTTTAAACAGAAAAAGAACTAAGGAAATGCTGTAGAAATTTTAAGTTTTTGTAAATAATTCACCTCGTTCCTTGAAACCATGTGACATGAGAAGCTTTTAGAATTTATAGCCATGATTGTAGAACATGGAAAATTTGCAAATGCAAACCAAGTAATTAATAAGCTGTTAAAATTTCCAGAGCGTTTAACAAGGAACAAAATGGTCTTCAACACTTGCCCTTTTACTTTAACCTGTTTGTAGCTTACAAGGGACTTTAAAACTTTCCCACCAGGTTCTGCCCTTCAGCTTCTAAAAATCGCCTCCTGTTGCTGGTGAATTGCTCACTGTTGTTTCTGAGTTATGCATAAATTAATCAAATGTAGGCAGGATTATTTGGTATGTGTTGATGATATTTAGCTTTTAGTATAGACAGTTATAATTTAGTAATTTTTAGAGAAGACCTAAAGCTACAGGTCAATGTTAAAAGCATAAATGATTAATAGCAGTGTAACTTTGACAGCGGACAGAATTTAAAAATCGTTTATGCACAACGTCTGAGTAAAACTGAAGACTTCTGTCTGACATCTCTGTTTGTACACTTTTGCATGCTGGCTCTTAACCATAATTGGTTAACAGCTGCTTATGAAAGCAGTGATACAAATTTATCTGCTGTGCTAATTTTAGATGTTAAGAAAGCTGTTAGCAGGAAAACATGGAAAACGTTTAATATGGAAGATGAGAGAAATTACATAATGAACTGTATGGAAAGACACTACTGTATAAAATACAGACAAGTTACCATGTTGAAAATGGACAAATTTAGGCATCATGTTTTCCATTTATTGGAGTTCTCTTTTGTTCAGCAATCTTTCTGTAAGCACACAGTGGTCTGAGTGGTCGTGTGTCCCGTCCCATCCGTGTCCCTCCTTCCCCTGCCCTTGAAATTGAAGCTGAACTTAACTCACATCTTTCAATATTTCTTACAGATGCCTTCCAGGATGTCAGATTTGTCAGCAACTTGTCAGGTAAGAGTTCTTTGTAATTAAAATATTTATGAATATCTTTCCATTAAATAAGTGCTTTCATAATAGGGTTTTTAGAAGTTTTGATCAATATTATGAATGACAAGTTGGTGAAAGGTTAGATATGAAATAAATTTAACTAATGTTTAAAGAACTATCAATATGTAGATCACAAATTTGTGAATATTATATAAATTATTTGACTTCAAAGAATCAGTTTTTTCTGGCCTCCAGCTTGCTATCTCAGTGAGGTTCAATAATTTGCATAATAATATGTATTGTAATTACCTATTGCCATAAATATTTATGGCAACAAGGCTTGCTCTGGAAAAGAGGTTTTTCTAATATTTAGAATCTTTGCTTTCTAAATCTAATCTATTTCTGTTATAGACAAAAGAAGTTCCTTTCTTTTATTTTCTAATAATAGGATTTACTAAAGTGTTGTACATGGTGTGGTTGGGTGCAGGTGCTGCTGTGGCCGCTTGGTCAGACAACATGCTTGTTTTACTGCGAGTCTGGCTATGAAATACTCGGATGTGAAGCTGGGTGAAAACAGTAACCAGGAAATAGAGGAGTGGTCAGTGGAAAAACATACGGAACAAACCCCCACTGATGCTTACGGTGTCATCAACTTTCAAGGGGGATCTCATTCTTACAGGGCTAAGGCACGTATGACATTCTGTTTGTATTTTTTGTTGTTACTCTAACTATGTTGATATTCTGGATGCTTCACTTCTGAAATTGTAGGCTGAAGTGTTATCACCCATTTTGTGACAAGCCAGTTCCTTCTTCTGTGCTAGTATTTTTTGTTGTGATCTGAATTCTTTCTGATTTTCATTTGTTAAAATTAGTTTTTCATGACTAAAGTTGCTCAGATCTATCAGAATTAGTTGTATTCAAGTACAGCCTTACCTTCAAATTGCCAATGGTAATAAGAATTCATAAACACTTCAGCAAAACATTGCATTAAGAACTAAGTGTTACCATTTCAGACTTCATGAAAATACAGCATAACAACACTCTTACATTTTTATAGGACCTGTTAAGTAATATCTGCTATCTTAACCCTCTAGTCATAATTTTCAAAATCTGAAAAAAATTTATTTAAAATTAAGGACAGATGTAGAATATGCTTCTTTATGAGATTTTTGACAGTCATTAAAGCATAGCTGTACTGAACAGAATAACTAAGTTTTTATGGAGAGGAGGTTAGTTAAAAGCAAGGATACCAATAAATCAAAATTTTGGAAACCAGTTCTTAATTCCCAAGTGCACATGTACTGAAGAGGCTAAAAAAGTGGAAATTCTGACAGATTCTTCACAGCCATTTTGTGAAGGATTTTTAGTTGTGGTAGAAGTTATTTAATGCTTATGCAATTATAGGCTACGAGGGGTTCTTGTAGGCTCCTGTGGCAAAACTGAAGTGCTTTTGAGGGAGCTGTGTTGTTTATGCAGAACCCCCAAGGACAGTCCAGTGCTTTAAGTCAGATCATCTCTGAAATGGGAAGGGCCCTTAGCAGAGTTCTTTCATGTTGGTAATAGCAGTGTATGGGTTCCTCTGTACTCTTAGTATAGCTTAAAATTGCTGTGAACCCTTTTCTAGGTGCACAGAAATAGCAGCTGCCCACACTCCTTCTGCAGAGTGCAAGTGGGGTTGCTCAAACCAGTTAAATGGAGTAGTGGTGGTTTTTTATTTAGAACTTGATTCAGGAAGGGTTTAATTTCTGCACACTATCCCCTCCTGTATTGAATAGCTTGTATTGAAGATGTGGCAGTATTTTAGCTAATCAACTAATCTACTTAATCTTATGCTGTTAAAGATGGCAAGTTAAAAAGCTGCCAGTTTTGAAGTTTTCTATTAAAAAATGTAGGTTTTCTTCCCACCAGAAACAGGGGAGGAAAACCAAGCAACTGTCTGAAAAAGTCTTTGCAGGGGACATGAAAGCCTCTCCCCAGTAGAACTTTTATAAATGCTTCTGAATTTCGTCTAATTTAGAGATCATCCAGTGCTCTCATAAAGACTCTTTTTTCCAAGTCCCTGTGCCAGTAGGATGGAACACCAGGATCTTTTTGTAGTCGTGCCTTGTCCAAAACTTGCTTTCCAAACTGTTAACTGTCTTGTCCTTGACTGTAGAGGACTTGAAGGAAGCTTGTTCATTTATTGCATCTGCTGCGTTTTGAGAAAGTGAATTACATTTTCCATAGCCAGGAGTAGGATAATATATCCTGAAATATGCCCTGGTTCTTCTTTTCACATGTTGGAACCTTTTAACTCTCTTCTTGTGCCTGCAGTATGTGCGACTGTCATATGACACCAAACCTGAAGCTATTCTGCAACTTATGCTTAAAGAATGGCAGATGGAGTTGCCAAAGCTTGTTATATCTGTACATGGGGGCATGCAGAAATTCGAACTTCACCCACGCATCAAACAGTTGCTTGGCAAAGGTCTTATCAAAGCTGCAGTGACAACAGGAGCCTGGATTATAACTGGAGGAGTGAACACAGGTAAAGAACTCCTAAAGAATGTGCACAGTTAACTGGATTATGGCTTATAAGAGCCAAAAGATTTAATGGATGCATAGCTTCCCCTTAAAGGAAAGTAAATTTGAGTGAGTTTGGTCAGGTGAAATTAAAATAAATTTTGAGCGTGTGTAGTTGGAAGTGGGCTGCTGTTTTGTTTTGCAAAGAGAAATAAAATATTGGGGAGGTGTTGGTTTTTGGGCTTTGTTTTTGTTTTTGGTGGGTTTTTTTGTTTTGGTTGTTTGTTTTCTAGGTTTTGGTTTTGAAACCACAAGAGGAAAAACTTAATGTGATTAAAAACAAGTACAATAATGTACTGTAACTCTCTATTTCTTACTAGGCTAATCTTTATTTTGTTGAATTATTTTGTTTCCTTCTAGTAGATGTTGTATGGTGCTTTTTCTTTGGTGGTGTGTCAAATAAGTGCCCGAATCCTTAAAGGCCCAGTTACCAAAATAAAACAGTTGAAGGTCCAGTTACCTAAATAAAACAGTTGTATTTTTTAGTAAGGTGCAGCATTCAATACATATGATCTTTTTATGCACAAACAGGTGTTGCAAAACATGTTGGGGATGCTCTAAGAGAACATGCTTCCAGATCATCTCGAAAGATTTGCACTATTGGGATTGCTCCGTGGGGAGTGATTGAAAACAGAAATGACCTTGTTGGAAGAGATGTAAGGATGAATTACCTAACTGAAATAACGATTTACCCCATGTATTTTTTGACAAATCTGCTCAAGCATGTTTTTTTCCCTGCTTTGCATCATTGGAATACTTGCTTTACTGTGAAGATACACTGACATCTGTGACTTATGCAAGATCATTATGTATAAACAAGTTGCAAAAGGCAAATGTGCTACAGGAGGAGCTTGGTTCTTAAGTATTTAATCCTTTTTTTTTCTCCCCTACTGATACTGACTCAAATTACAAAAATGTTAAAGTATTACAGATAATTCACATTTAGAGAGGATGTTAAGTTGAAAAATTTTGATGTGGAGTCTTCAGTGCTACTGTTTGCCAGAGCAAACAGGTTTTCCCCAAAGACATCTTTTTAATGGATCTTTTCTCTGTTATCCCTCAGAACAGCTTCCTTTAGTGAAATAATTATCTGCTTCCCTGCACAAAGTTCAGAGCTACAGCTGTTGGTGTATCCTGACCCAAGACAGGCTTTTATGTGTCAGTGCTTCTCATTGAGCCACCAGTCCTTGTGTCTAGACAAAAAGTTAAGTTTCACAGAAACAAGTAGGAATCTTCACAAGTAAAAGACATTGTTGTGTGCTTATACTTAGGTGGTTGCTCCGTATCAAACCTTGTTAAATCCATTAAGTAAACTAAACGTCCTAAATAACCTCCATTCCCATTTCATTCTGGTGGATGATGGAACAGTTGGAAAGTATGGAGCAGAAGTTAAATTGCGAAGAGAACTGGAAAAAACCATTAATTTGCAACGGATCCATGCAAGTAAGTAATTCTGCTGCCTGAGGGTTGAGTGTTACTGTGCTTTAATGGAAAAGGTACTTGGCACCAAACATCTGAATGACAAAGTAGAAAAATTAAGTCTTTTGTTTGTTTCAAGTCTGAATTTACAAATTTCAGCAGCAGCTTTAGACCCTGGAGATCGCTGGTAGATTTATGGTTTCTCTGGGACCAGTTGAGGAGAGTCTTTTGAATAAGGTTGTCTATTTACTTTGATAAAGCAAGTGTAAGTCAGTTCAGGTCTTGGTATGTTGTCAGACCTTCCTGGTCTGATTGATTAATGGTTTTGATACCATTCAATTGCAGTTGCACAATGGGGCAATTGAGTTTGTAAAACGTCATCTGTTTGTGCAAAGAAGCTATGACTTATTTTTGGGTGTTTTCCCAATTATGGAGCAACACGTTTGACTCTTCTAGGAATGCTTGCTTTCGCAATGTTTCCCATCAGTAGAGGGTTTCTGTGTACCCATATTCAAATGATATATGTATTGTCATATGTATAGTATGTCATTGTCAAACTATTTGAGGGAAGTTAGAGGAGCAGTTCCAAAAGAAAAATTTTTCAATTTTCTGCCTTAGTTCGTGAATATTTCTGTGAAGAATCTCCTCTGTTCTGTAGACTGTATTCCATTGTATTTACCAGCTTTCCAGTGCTTTCCTCCCAGCCCAAAGTATAAACAGCGCTTGAAACCATGTATTAACAACAGTTCACGTGTCTGGCAGGCAGCACTTTAATTTTTATTCAATGAAAGGGGCAAACTTGATTTATTAAATGTGTAAAATTGATCTTAGCATTCCCTATACACCTACAACATTGTCTGATTTCCATTACTTATTTGCAACTTTCCAGGAATTGGTCAAGGTGTGCCTGTGGTGGCACTTGTGTTCGAAGGGGGCCCCAATGTCATCCTCACAGTTTTAGACTTCCTTCAGGAAAGTCCCCCGGTGCCGGTGGTGGTGTGTGAAGGAACTGGTAGAGCTGCAGACATACTGGCCTATGTTCACAAGCAAACAGAGGAGGGAGGGTAAGTCTCAGCACTGCCAGCCAAACTATCTGTCGTACATAGGTGGGTTTTGAGATCATTTCCTAATGAATTTGTGCAAGAGCCTTTTCTGTTTAGTGCAGAAAACACTTGGCTATTTCAACTGTCATTTCAAATAATAAGAGGGATGTGGTCAGGCTCCACAATACTTAGTGACTTCTAGTTAGTTGTCAGCCTTGCATAAATCCTTAAACATACTGGGTCCTTGTTGCAGGGGCTGCCTCAGACAGGAGGCAGGGGTCTGATGTAGCTGTAAACCAAACAGCTTTGCCCATGATCACAAGCAGATTATTCAGCAAAGTAAGTGTCAAAATCTTTTCGTTGATGGTATCTCAGAATTCAATAAGGGAAGGAAAGGGAGAGAGAGCTGAGTTACTCTTATGAGGCAGTAGCAGAAAATCGTAGATTAAGCAACCTATACTTTCTAAAGGTTACCCAAGGTTTTGCCACAGAAACAGTGATAATCTTATAGATAGTAGGACTCTGAATAGGCATGTTGAAACTAATTAAATGAGTTGTTGTTCTTTCTGTTCACGTATAAAACAATTGCTTTCCTGTTTGTTTGTTTCAATCTCAGGAATGTTCCTGAGGGTGCTGAGCCTGAAATCATTTCAACCATCAAAAAGACATTTAACTTTGGTCAAAGTGAAGCAGTTCATTTGTTTCAGACACTGATGGAATGCATGAAAAAAAAAGAACTTGTAAGTAGACCTTGCCATAAAATTTTCTATGCAAGGTGCATGCATTTATGGATATATGATATGATTTTTTGTTTCCTTTTTTTTGTACTTTTAGTTATGACTACTAACAAAATTGTACTATCTCTGCATGTTTTAAACAAAATCACCTCATAGAGTTTTGTATGTAGTTCAGGGACTGATGTCTCATTTGGACATCATATTATGTTGGTTTAAAATTACCATATTCAGCTAAATATGTTTGCTGGCAGGTTAATCTCGACCTAGAATGAACTGGAGAGGTAAACAGGGTCCTGTGTTATAGACAAGAGAGTATTGTAATCACAGTAGGAAGAGATGTTCAAATTGATTGAAGAGTGTGAAGGATTTGTGCTCTGCCTTTACCTGTAATGGATTGTCTAGTGTGACACCCAGTTAGGAAAACAAAACAAAAGAGTGCATGCTAAATGCTTAAATCAAGCGTAGCAGGCTTAAATTGCATCAAAGACAAGGTGTCTTTTATGTCAGGAATTGAAATAGATTAAAAAAGACTGGAGCTAATCACCTTTGCCCGAAAATAACTTCAAAATATGTTTTCCTCATTTTTCCCTTTTGGACAGATTACAGTTTTTCATATTGGGTCAGATGAACACCAGGACATTGATGTTGCAATACTTACAGCTTTGTTAAAAGGTGAGACTTAATTTTAAGAGCATTTGGAACCTCCAGCTATTATTGTTTAGTCTGTATATGATGGATTATTTATACAATACTATAGCCAGTAGGAATCTTTAGTTTTTAAACAATAAAAGTATTTATTGTGTTTTCTCATTGCGTAATAGCATAATGTGACATAAATGATAAAATATGGTGTACAACTTCGTAGTGGATTGCTTGATTTGGTCTTTTTAGGAAGCAAGAATGTTTATTAGCTTGTATTTTAATTAATTTTATATTTTCTTCAATGTGTTTGCTTCTAAAGGCACGAATGCATCTGCATTTGACCAACTTGTTCTTACACTTGCGTGGGACAGAGTTGACATAGCCAAAAATCACGTTTTTGTTTATGGGCAACAATGGCTGGTATGTAATGGTCTGGATTAAGCAAAATTATAATTATGATGATTTCTAAAAGAGAAGCACAATTTACTGTAAAGAATGAATCTTTTGACTTTTGTAGAGAGACTGTAGAATACTGACACACTTATTTGTGCACACTGCATAGTCTTACAGCTGTTTTGCTGT
Organism: Pipra filicauda; assembly: GCF_003945595.2. NCBI lineage: Eukaryota > Metazoa > Chordata > Aves > Passeriformes > Pipridae > Pipra > Pipra filicauda. The sequence goes on along the minus strand of NW_024104976.1, from coordinate 1,105,114 downwards.
TATGTATTTGAAAATGGTTCAATAATTTTAGAAATGTGCTAAGTCTCCTGAATAACTAGCAGAGCAAAGACATTACAGAAGGTGGAAGCTGAATTCATGTTAGTCAGATGCTCTTTATTCCTTGCAGCTGCATGATCATGGAAAGTTATTAAGCAGCATCTACTAAAATGCACTGTTGGGACACTGGGAGTGGCTTTTGAGGCAGGGACAAAATGTCTGTTTCTTGCAGTTTGAAAATTAGTTTAAAAACTGCATGGTGGCTCTTGCCTTTTCCCCTTTTTACTGTAAAAATAAAACACAAACTTATTGAGTGTGCAGTCAGAAGTATGTACTGTAAGGCTTATTGACTGAAATGGTGGTTCCAACCATTTGTCTTCAAAGCAAATTGTGCTTTAAGTGTGTTATATCTCTGTGTTTTATCCAATATCAATCTGTGAGAACAGCTTAATCATGTTAAACCAAATGTCTACTTAGTCCCATGTACTGTATCACTGGGAGATACCTCTGAAACAGTTAAAGTCTTCAGAATATTCTCTCATCTTGCAATTGTGTGAAATTCAGGGGATATTCTGAACCAAAGGTGACACCTTTATAGACATGTAAGGTTTCTACAGCCCTGTAAATGAATGAGGTTGACACATTATCTAAGTGCACTTTTGTGATGCCCTGTTTTACTGGCTCTCTCAGGCTCTACCTTGTTACTTATTTGTTGTAGGTTGGCTCCCTGGAACAGGCTATGTTGGATGCTCTTGTGATGGATAGAGTTGCATTTGTGAAACTTCTGATTGAAAATGGAGTAAGCATGCACAAATTTCTTACAATTCCCAGGCTGGAAGAACTTTATAACACAGTAAGTAAATGATTGCTTTTTAAGCTACTTTTAGAACAGTTTTTTAGTTGCTCAGCATGTTGGATACTGGGTTGTGTGCACCAGTCTAAAGGTGTGTTACAGCCCTGTTGTGGAACTCATGAAATGTGTAAACCCTCCTCACAGCAGAGAAGAGAACAAGAGAAAGGCAGATGGGTGAAACTTGTGCACAAAATATGGGATCTGTAGGGCTTCATAGGATGAATTCTGTCTATAGCAGTTAACATTATCACAATAGTTGTAAAAATAGTTTAATTTGTGAACCTGCATAATTGTAAATATTACTTAGAAAAATTTTGTTGCTCTAGGTGTTGATTTAAGAATTTCAGGGTAGTTTTGCATAACACTTAAATGTTCCACCAAAAATTAGCTAATATAGTAGTACACATGTACTAATGAGTGGTACAGAAATATGGCTTAGGCTTGCATTGACCATCCTGTTATCTGCTTTGGACAAAGAAAAAAAAAAAGAAAAAAAGAATTAATTCTTTAGCCAGTAGAGCTCTGTAAAGGAGCCCATGTGATAATGTTTTTTTTTATTAACTGTATTTTTAATTATTTTTAAATAACTAATTAAATAATTAAATTCAATTATTTAATTAAATAAATTAAGTAATTAATTTTAAGAATAAATAATACGATGTTGCTTTTACACGATTGATGTGCTGTTGATAGAGTCTGTGTGGGAGATGGGGCTAACCATATGTCTGTAAGTGTAACAGTTCATACACTTACAGGAAATCAGAGAAGGTATTAAAATCCACTTTAGTGAAAAGGGGGATCGTTCAGACTAAAGTTTAAAATGTAAGGGAGCTTTTACTATAAATCCTGCAATTCTGTAAACATGAATATCAGTCTGTGTTCCTGAAAATTCATTCTGCTTTTTGTATTCTGGTTTTGTTGGGATTTTATTTTTTGTTTGGTTTTTCCTTTTTTGGACAAACTGTGGGTGTAATATTATGCCTCAAACTGAAACGGAAGTAAAATGCAGCAAAAAAGGAAATAGTCTGTAGCTACTGCAATACTGTGATGTATTTGCATCTGTTGCATTTCTGTTTGTTTAAAAGCTAGGGATTTTTTTTATTTGAGCCAACATGCAAAAGTATTTGGCTTGTACTATAATTTTCTCGTGTTGCCGCTGCACGTGAATTTCTCATTCCAAACTTTTTTCTTCTCTTTTTTATGCAGAAACAAGGCCCAACTAACCCAACACTCTTTCATCTTGTTCGGGACGTCAAACAGGTATGCTGTAAATGTACAAATTTGTCAAAACAGCAATGATAGTTTTATGGAAATTTCTTGTATTTGACTGTCCATTTGATCTGTTGCTTATTAATTATGTTTTATTGCAAGTAATAAGTTACATCTTCAGACATTTTGTTGTTTACAATACTTGCCCAATACTTGTACAATACAGTACAATACTTGTACAATACTTGTACAATACAGTACGCTTGGTGCCCTGCTGCCTGAAAGATGTTAAACCTGAAGAATGTTGTCTTCTTCATCTTCCTTTTGAAAATTTTCCTTCTTGGGGGGATGGAAAGCTGATACTCTCAGCTAGGAGTACTTCTGTTAAAACAAAAGACAAAAAACCAGTGCGTCCCTCCTGCCCCCAAGGAAATAAACATCTATCCTGCTAAAGGAGATTGTATAGAACAGAAGCTATAACCTGGTCTTTCTTTGAAAATAATAACTATTGAGCCATGTCGATGTTTCTTCGTTGTTGTCTTGATGTGGTTTTTTTTTTTAATAATGAAATTTTGTTTGTTTTTGTTATTTAGAACTGTGATAGAGCATGTAGAAACACTCTAAGCAAGCTTAAGATTATAATTTGAAAAACTAAAAAATACCTTTTGTATTCCTAGGGAAATCTTCCTCCAGGATATAAAATCAACCTGATTGATGTGGGACTGGTTATTGAATATCTGATGGGAGGAACCTATAGATGCACCTACACAAGGAAACGCTTCAGAGCGATATACAACAGTCTCAGCGGGAACAATCGGGTATGTAGCAGTGGGGGAACGGGACCTATGTTCTCAATTAAAATGTGTTTTGGAGAAAAATTGGATCCATGTTGTTTTGTTCCTCTTGTTAATGGACTGCTTTTCAAGGCAGTGGTAAGGCCTATGAGGGCAGCTGAGATCTGGTTTCGGATTGAGGGCAAACAAAAGGTTTTATTCTCTTGCTCCTTATTCTAGCACATCCTTATTTCTTCTTTGTGATTCCCTCTTTTCCCACTCATAGGGGAAGAATGGGCACTAAACATGCAGATTATGTAGGGCTTGGGATTCAGACATCTTAGCTCCTTGTGTAAGCTACACTAAACAGCAAGTGTAACTGCCTATTTGGTGACTTCTTAAAAATAATGAAAACAAACAAGAAACCATGTTAAATATCCAGTGAAAATTCTGGTTGTGCTGTCATGTAAGTTCATCAATGTTTCAGTAACCAGACACTTCTCCTTATCCCTGTTACAGAGATCTAGTCGAAATCCTTCAAGTGCTACTCCTCAGATGTGTAAAAGCCACGAGTCTTTTGGTAACAGGGCAGACAAGAAGGAAAAAATGCGCCATAATCATTTCATCAAGACAGCGCAGCCATACAAACCAAAGGTATGCATGGCGAGGGGAGCACGGTGGGGGCTTGTTTCAAGCAGCTAAGACTGGAAAGCCTGGTTGAAATCCAAGTGCTCACTGAAATGTGAGTACTCAGTTGCACTGAGTTTGGTAAAGCTGGAATTTCAACCTTGCTTTTGTACTTGTTTCTAAATGGTAGCTGTTTTACTAGATTCTGTAAAGAGTGTTTCTCTTTCAGTATAGTTCTGGGTGAGCTTTGATATGCTGGGGACCAAAAAGCTTGTCTTTAACACTAGCAATGGGGGAGGGGGGAGGAACTCAGTAAATTCAGAGCAAGATTTGACCATGTATTACTACTATAAGCAGTTTCCATGAGTTTCCTTATCTGTATGTAGGTATATTAGCTACTGCTTTTCTTTTCATCTATAATTCAAAGTAACTCAGTCTCACAGTTATTAAAATGATTTGGACTCAGCTGAAGTTTTCGAACAAAAGTTCCAGCTGCTTTTCAAGTCTTCAGAAATTCTTTTTTTCTTTTTTATAATAATATATTATTTGGTGTTGGATCACTCAGCATTTTATTTCAGGTTTATGCAACGACCGAGTATAGAGACTTAAAAATGTAACTTCCTGCTTTTATTTTAAAGATTGACACTGGTGCAGAAGAGGGAAAAAAGAAAAGAACCAAAGATGAAATAGTAGACATAGATGACCCTGAAACGAGACGTTTTGCTTATCCTCTCAACGAGCTGCTGTTGTGGGCGGTGTTAATGAAGAGGCAGAAAATGGCCCTTTTCTTCTGGCAGCACGGCGAGGAGTCCATGGCAAAAGCTTTGGTTGCTTGCAAAGTGTATCGTTCAATGGCATATGAAGCAAAACAAAGTGACCTTGTTGATGATACTTCAGAAGAACTGAAACAGTATTCCAAGTAAATTACGTTTATATTGTTCAAAATATTTTCTTGGCATTTGCAATAAAGTATATATGAACTATATATGAACAAAACAAACTGTTCTGTTAGCACACTTGAAGACAATTCCTTTTTGCAAAAAAAGGATTGAGTGGCACTCTAGTAGAAGTTTCATATTAGATATTGCTCCCTCTCGAGAGCTGTTACAAGTCTTTATTTATAGTTGAATTAAAAGAACAATGAATGTGCCATATACTTCTGTGTAATTTCTGAGCGTGTTTTAATAGCTGTTTGTAGCATGCATATGTTTTTAATAGAAACCACAGATTGATGTGTTATAGTTACAAATTACCATGTATCTGCACAGAAGGGTCAAATAATAGTCCCTTCAAGTTGTGCTATTGGGAATTTGTACAGGAAAATTCATGCTAAACTGAAGGTCATTTTCTATAGATACTATATTTTGTTTTGTTGTTTTTTCTTCATTCTAGTGAGTTTGGCCAACTGGCAGTTGAGCTGTTAGAACAGTCCTTTCGACAAGATGAGACTATGGCCATGAAATTATTAACCTATGAGCTTAAAAACTGGAGCAACTCCACTTGTCTGAAGTTGGCAGTGTCGTCCAGGCTCCGTCCCTTTGTAGCACACACTTGTACCCAGATGTTGTTATCGGATATGTGGATGGGAAGGCTGAACATGAGGAAGAATTCATGGTACAAAGTAAGTGTTGTTGCAGTTTTTTGGTAAAAAAAAGGGCCAATGGAGTTTTATGTTTAAAGGGAAGGAAAGTGTGTGTTTAAATGCTATTAGTATAAAGCTTCCACAACTATAGCTTACATTAATAAATCCTGTAAACCAGTCTCCTATAACATAAGCAAAACTGGAAGTATTTGTTGTAAACTCTTCTTTTGACACTCTATTATCTTTTCAAATAAGGTACAGAAATATAGAAGGCAGAAACCAGGCAAGTAGCCTTTAATCAGAGGCTTAAAGAGATCATGTGAATACTAATCCACTACTAAAAACAAAGTAGTAACAAACCTTAACAGATGGAAAACCCGCTGTAAGACTGTAGTTTTGTGCATTTTGGCTTTTTACAGGGAGCACATAATTCCTATTTTGGAGGAACTGAGCAAAAGCAGGGCACAGAACAAAACAAGGGTAGGCAAATCGGGGACAGGTGTTCCAGTGGTGGCCTTTGTGATATGGATCAACTGAACCAAAATGGGAGTTGCATATTTCTTTGAGATGGTGTGCCAAAACCTGACTGTTGCTAGAAATATAATGAAATAAAACTTTCCTACAAAATATCTACAAGCATCATTTAACTTGTGACCTACTAAAATCTTGTTTGATAACTGATTAACCATTTTCTTGCTTGCTTTGTAACATGCTAATGACAGTAAATAGCTTTCACTTACTCTCTTCGTCTATACCTTAGCCCATTTTTCTGCCATAAATTGAAAAAACAACCCAAAACCAAACAAACACCACTCCTCTCTCCCCCTGCAAACCACAACCTTGTATATGCATTTAAAATACACCTTAACTGTACACAGCTCTAGAGTTTCTGGGAGTGGATTAAATAACAGAGTGTGAACAGGACATCTCTATCTTCAGTCTTGAAGTAGATTCTTTCTAGTAGCTTTTAGTTTTGGAATTTGTTGGTTTTTTCCCATTTCCTTTATCTTCAAATCAAGAAACACTCTGAATATGTGATCTTAGGCTCTTAAGTGTATGTACAAGTAGTAACAACTAATTATTTTTTACATTTTTCCCCCTCAGTAACAAGCAAGTGAAATTTAAATTATATATTTTCAGAGGATATTCTGTGTGTTGGTGTATTCTGATACTTTAATGTAGCTGTGAACTATTTGCACTTAGTCATCATCTTTTCCAGGTGATACTGAGTATTTTACTCCCTCCTGCTATACTGCTGCTGGAATATAAGACCAAGGCTGAAATGTCACACATTCCTCAGTCTCAAGACGCACATCAAATGGCAATGGATGACAGTGAAATCAACTTCCAGACTGTAGCAGATGAAATACCTATGGTAACGTGGGGCAGGGGGAGGTATTAAAGCAATATTCCTAACAAATAGTTACATTTTTAAGTCAAGAGTTGAGATGAATGTCAAAAGGCGTATGTTTCTCTGTGTGAGAAGTTAACAGTCCTTTCATTTTAGGAGGTTTTTAAAGAAGTAAAGATCTTGGACAGTTCTTTGGAAAAGCATGATATGGAGACTCCAGCAAAACCTAAAAGACTCCCAATTACGCAGAAGTTTTATGCATTTTATCACGCTCCAATTGTGAAGTTTTGGTTTAATACGGTGAGTTTTTTTCTGTGTGGTGTGTATTTCATTTGAAAATGAAGGTTACATTTTGGTTCTTTTCCCAGCATGTAGCTCTGACTGAATCAAAGGTTAAGCACTATCCAAAAAAACCCTTACCTTGCTAAGTTGGAAATGAGAAGTACTTGATTTTGAAAAACTGCATATGCACATGCCGTGCCCTGTGGTTTGGGTTGTTTTGAAGTTCATGATGTTGGCTTTAGAAATACCTTTTTTTTAATTTTTATTTTTTTTTAAGCTAAGAGAGTAATTAGCATGAACGTTTTTATTCTGGGCTGAGTAATTAGTTTCATCAGTTGCTAGCAGGAGTTCTATAACCATCTGTTAGGCTGAAGTGTTCATGCACTGCTCTGTTTCAATTACTGTAATAGAAATGCTAGAATTTATACTAAAGGAAAATAGCTGTAATAAGAGTAAAGCTTTGCTAACAATAAATAGCTTGTTACAGCTATTTTTCCTCTTCTAAGATGAAAATGTTTCTATCCCCTTATAAATAGAAACTTGTCTGCTTAAATGGGTAAATACAGTCCTGTAATCCTATTTGAAGTTTTTATTGTGTACCACATCAGAAGATTCCATGCACATCTAAAAAGAACCCTTCAGTAATTATATGTATAATATTTATTTGTGTTTTTTAGTTGGCATATTTAGGATTCCTCATGCTCTACACATTTGTGGTTCTTGTAAAGATGGAAGAATTACCATCCGTTCAGGAGTGGATTGTTATTGCTTACATTTTCACATCAGCAATTGAGAAAATCCGTGAGGTATGCCTCTAACAGTCTGGGATTTTAGTTTCTTTGTCAGTTAAAACAATATGCTTGAAACTATGATTCAGTAAGCAAAAGAACCCAAGAACTTCAAGCATCAGAGCGTGTGATGGGATACCTTTATCTTAAACTTTGGTATAGGCTGGGGATGGAGGACTATAAAACAAGGTGGATTTTTCTTTCTAAATATTAAGGAACTGGCAATAACATGCTGGTCAGATTTCTTTGGTTAAAACACATCACTTCCTGCCCTCCCCAGTTGATTGCTACTTTTTTTGATTCTGTAACTCCCTGCCAACAAGTTGCAATGCAATAAACAACCTTACTTTTCTGGCTGGTGAAGCGTGTATTTATTTATTAGTGTCAGTCAGACTCTACCACTGTGCCATGACCAAGATATCAAAACAAAAATAAAAAGGTTTACTGAGACAGGATAGCTATCATAACTACAACATTCCTGGTCAGCAAGAGACTTTTGAGGATTTTTAAAAGCATTTTTAAATGGGATTTTAAATGGGATTTTAAAAGCATTTTTAAAAGTTAGTTCTTTAATCTGGTACCTCAGGCCCAACTGAAGGGGCAGATAATGGGGCTCGTTTTGCAACAGTAACCTCCTCAAAAGAAATAAAAACACCACCAAACCCCACCAAACTCCAAATTCCTTCATAAATTGTTTAGACAGAACGAAACATGCATCCTCCTCTCCTTGTTGTGAAGCTGACACAGTTAAACACTGGCTTTGATTTCTCAGTGAATAAGAATTATCCATTTGAATAGATATTTTATTTTTGCAAGTATAAAAATATTAGTGATTCATGTTTCACTGTTGGTCTCTGTGCAATAAATATGAGCAGTCCTGACCTTTATTTTTATTTTTTTACAGATTTTTATGTCAGAGGCTGGGAAGATTAATCAGAAGATCAAAGTGTGGTTCAGTGATTACTTCAATATCAGTGACACAGTTGCCATTGTCACTTTCTTCATTGGGTTTGCATTAAGATTTGGAGCAAAGGGGAATTTTGGAGAAAACACTTACAGAGAAAATTATGTCTTTGTTGCTGGAAGAATAACATACTGTCTCAATATAATTTTTTGGTATGTGCGATTACTGGATTTTCTAGCTGTAAATCAACAGGCTGGACCTTATGTTATGATGATTGGGAAAATGGTAAGTACTACTTTTGTTACTGATATTTTTTTAACCAACTGAAATTTGTTTTCCTTGCTGCATCCATTTACAATTTCCCTCATAGTTTTATTTAGCAAAAGGTTGCTTATCCTGATGTAATTTGTTAACAACTCTGTGTGCAGAATTAGCTTGCTGGAATATCACTTTAAGTGTTTCAAAGTGAGCACTGATTAGAAGGCTTCCTTTATTATGGAGCTTTCTGTGTCACATAATTGTAATTAACTGGCAAATCTTTCTCCTCTGTTGTGTTTTGTTCTTAGCTGTCAGAGACTTAAATGAATATGATGAAGCCTTTTTCTTGACTGAGCTGGGATCGCTTCCCATTTGGGCCTGAGATTTATTTATACCTTTTGTGCTCCTTAGGGCAGGACTTTGACTTGTTTTGTGTCCTAAAGCACCTAATGTTTTTGTGCTGTGGAAAATTGGGAATAGATTGTGGCCCTGTTCTTGTCTAATCACGTAAAAAATATTCAAATTGTTTGAAATTAAATAACCTAGCTCTACTGTCAGTAGCCCTTGTAAATGTTAAAAAATATGTTGAGTCTTGAGTGCTGTATATATGAAGGTGGAAAGGGTTTTTATGTTTCTTATTTCTATAAAACGGTTCCTAAAAAGTTGAACCTGTCATTCCTTGAAAACGAGGGCATCAAGTCGCACATGTCTCACTTTGATTTCTTGCAAGAGGCATAGGTTCTGTGTTCCAGCCTTTGGAAAACTACCTCTGGGTTTTGTGCAGCTTTTCAGTACATTTAGGAAGGAATGTTTCTTTCTATCAGCTGCTACTCATGCACGTATTAAGTATTAGAGTTATGAAGGAAATACTTTCAGTTGCCTTTGGCCAGGGATACTAAGTAAGCTCTAAGAAAGGACACGGAAAAAAACCCCAACATTTGTGTGGGTTTTTTAACACGATTCGTTATTTAACAAAAATTTCTGACTGAAATATAAGTGTCCTGGACTTTTTTCCATATATAATTCTTAGAATTCATCAAGTGTACACTGTCACTGTAAAAGTGTTTCAAGTTGTGAAATCGTAGTTATGATCTCATGGATTAACTGACTTTTTTTTTGTGTTAATAGGTGGCCAACATGTTTTACATTGTGGTGATTATGGCCCTTGTACTACTTAGTTTCGGTGTTCCCAGGAAGGCAATATTGTATCCTGATGAGGCACCCTCTTGGACTCTTGCTAGAGATATTGTGTTCCATCCATACTGGATGATTTTTGGTGAAGTGTATGCCTATGAAATTGATGGTAAGACACCGCAATTTTGAAACAAATAAAGAGAAAACTTACTCTGATTAAATCTTCTCGAGATCTTACAAAATTCCAATTTTATGAAGTGAAATGCCTGCTATTGTTGACATTGGTTCCATTCATTGGATTATCTCCTCTTTGTGGGCTGCAGCTGTGTAACTTCTTGACCTGACTTTTTCATTATCCTTTCTAAAGCTTGAATGGCTTAGAATGAAAACTTCTTTGTAATCACAGTTTCTCACAAGGCTGTTCATAGCAAGATACTGGAATCCTTCCCCACAACTGTTATGCCCTTTTGGCTGTGGTGATGTACTCTGCTTTTTAAAAAAATATGATAATGTGATTATGCCATAGTATTAACCAGATACTTTGGTATTTTTCTACCATGTCCTAAATGCATAGAGACATTTGGAATTGCAGAACCAGTGCATGATGGTTGTTACAAACTTTGTGTCCTTTTTTTTTCTGTATCTCTACCTGCTGGGAGTTCTAAAAAATGTACATATCTTCTCTGTATCCTTTTGTTCCCAACACAGTATGTGCAAATGATTCTGATGAAAAAGTTGCTCATCTCTGTGGCCCAGGAACATGGTTGACCCCATTTCTTCAAGCTGTCTACCTCTTTGTACAGTACATAATCATGGTTAATCTCCTCATTGCATTTTTCAAGTAAGTATATGGATAATTGTTAATTTTTGCTAATAATTTGATAAGTTTATATTTCATTGCAATAAGATGACAAGAAAAGAAGTGATCCCAGTTCAAAGCAGTCTCAGTTTTTTCAGGTTCTAAGTGTGGTCTTTATCTCCTTCTCATTGCAAGCCCATGGCTGAGTTAGGGAACTGTGTGATCTATGACACCAGAGGAATCAGAAGTTTAAGAAAAATTGAAAGCATTTTGTAACTTCTCTTTGTTAGAAAACAAACAACATTGTTTCTTTGTCTTTATATTGACTGTTGTTCCTAAATTCATTTAATGTTCTCTAGTTGGTTGAGTTCAATTGTATTAAATTGCCTTTTATAGTTCTCCGCAAGTGTTTGATTTATGGGCATAAGCAGCTCACGAACACTGGAGAATGGCAGACTGCAGGATTAATGTGGTCTGATAGAAAAATCTGGGTTTAATTAGAAATAATTTTTTTTTTGTTTGGGAAACCTGAAATTTGATCTCAGTGTGATTTATTTCTGAATAAAGGTACTGAGATGTTACCAGAAGGGAAATTTTTTTTAACCCTCTCCTTGCATTAAATCATGGTGTTTTCTTGAATGTGTTTCCAGCATCCACCAAAATAATTTTGAAGCAAAAAACAAGTTCATGCTTTTGTCTCTTACTTAAATGACGTCAGAATTCAAGGTTGTTATGGAAGAGTTACAAAACCCCCCAACAACTACCGAACACACACCAACACCTTTCCCCCACCCCCCAAAAAACCACCTTGATGTGTTAATACTGTTCTGTTCCCTTTCAGCAACGTGTATTTACAAGTCAAGGCGATTTCAAACATTGTGTGGAAGTATCAGCGCTATCATTTCATTATGGCCTACCATGAAAAACCTGTTCTGCCTCCGCCGCTGATTATTCTCAGCCACATGGCTTCCCTCTTCTGTTGTATTTGTAAAAGAAGACAGACAGACAAGGCTTCAGATGGGCCAAGTATGAATAGTTATTATCCAAAAAATTGCAGTACCTTTTTTGATATGGTTAAAGCAAACTGTCAGAAAAGTGCTGTGTTCTTGGTTATAATGTACATTTTGGAGAAAGTCAAAGCGGATCTTAATTTTCCATGTTTCTAATATTGGTTAAGAATCTAATTCTGTTCAGTCATAATGCTTTTATGAAGGGTATAATGCAGTCCCTAAAAATCTCCAGTTAAACTAACTTATGACAAAACCAAAAAATCAGAGAGATTTGATTTCCTGTTCTGTTAATGGAGAAGTTTTTTAGTTTTCTTTCTGTAAAACTTCTTTGAAACTTAAAAATAAATTAATGAGGAGTTCCACAGAGAATAAAATCCAGCTAAGGAATCCAGCTTGTGCCTCAGAGAAAAAGAAATTGAAGGGTATGAGTGTAAGGAATGATAATATTGTGCACAGATCCTCTCAGAATTACTATTTTGATTTGATTTTATTGGAAATCTTTGATGTTGAACTTGTTTCTGTCAGTGAGAGACCAAGGGTCTTAGATGGCACTCTGGTAGGGTCTTTTTGTTTGTTTTTGGTTTTATTTTGGCTTTTTATTTTTAACACCCTTGGTAAAGTTCTGGCTATTAGTTTTCAGCACCTGTACAGCTTCACTGCATATGTATCATAACTGTTTAATCTCCTTTAGAACTCTTCCTGACAGAAGAAGATCAGAAGAAACTTCATGATTTTGAAGAGCTGTGTGTTGAGATGTATTTCAATGAAAAGGATGATAAATTTCATTCTGGAAGTGAGGAGAGGATTCGAGTCACATTCGAACGGTAGAATATTTGCAAATAAAATTTCTGAATAGAGAATTAGAACTTTTGCAGGTTTTTTAAAATGTACTTTAAGGGGAGGAATGCAGCTCAAGAACATAAGTGTTAACACAAACTTTAGATGGTATCTTTCCATTGCTATACAGAAACTAACAATGTAATTGATGCTTCTTGATCTGCAGCAGCACCCTCAAAGCTGAGGCAATTGTATTATTTAGTTTCCCAGGAAGTTTTAACAAACTGATAGATTTGAAAAAGTGTTTGGGCACTCTATTGATGTGTATTTTAATTCTAAGAGTCAGAAGTATGTACAAATGTAGTATTGCCAAACAATCCAGTAGTATTGTGTATACCATCTTATAATTTCAGAGGTTTCTTTCCTCTGATTAAGTGGGCAGAAAGTGTTTCTTTTGCATATTAAGAAAAATACTTTTCATAGCTACTTCATAATTTGATTTTTCTTAGGGTGGAGCAAATGTGCATTCAGATAAAGGAAGTTGGTGATCGTGTCAACTACATAAAACGGTCATTACAGTCTTTAGATTCACAGATTGGCCACCTCCAAGATCTGTCTGCTCTGACTGTGGATACCCTGAAAACACTGACTGCGCAGAAAGCCTCAGAAGCGAGCAAGGTTCATAATGAAATCACACGGGAACTGAGCATTTCAAAACATTTGGCACAAAACCTCATTGAGGACGGCTCTCTAAGATCATCTGTGTGGAAAAAGCACAGCATTGGAAATGTCTTTGGTTCTTTCCCACAAGGAGGCCTTGAAAGTAACAATGCTTTACTCTGTAACATTTCCATCCGTGATGAAAAAGAAGCCCAACATAAGACAATTGGTCAGGAGTTGGCTCCAGTTCCCCGAAGAGAAGAAAAAAACTTCCAAGAGGCAGGTTCCTCAGGCAGTGCCTTATTTTCAAATACTGTTTCCCCTCCAGAACTTCGCCAACGAATACAGGCTGCAGAGATCTCAAAGTCCACTAGTAAAAGTAAAAAATTAGGCAACTCATCCAACAGCATGCCACACGTAACATCCCCAACAGCAAAGTTCTTTGTTAGCACTCCATCTCGACCCAGTTGCAAAAGTCAGCTGGATTCTTCAGCAAAGCGTGAAGAGACTGTGTTCTCTAAGGCTACAGAAGGAGATAATAATGTAGAATTTGGTGCATTTGTGGGTAAGTATAACAAAGTAGATTCTGAGTGTCCTGAAGTCATTATTAGCTGCTCTTATCCTTTTGCTTCTGGCTCTGCTTGCCTTGCTTTCACCCAACCTTGTGTTGAAAATGGAGGATACGTTAATTGTGGTTTTATTCATGATGAGAGTGACACTAATGATAACTACAGCTGCAGAGTTGACAAATGTGATCACCAGTCCTCTGTCAAGTTATTGAAGAACAAGCCCCAAACGAAGTTCTCTTTGTCAACTGGCGACTTGATGTCAACAGTCAACTGTGGCGGCTCACATGGAAAATTGAATATTAAAGATGAACTTTCCAAAAGTCAGCATGTCCCTGCAATGGAACTACAAACCCGAGATTTATGTTCTAACATCCTTATGGGACTACTTCATAAACTGTGGACCAAATCTAAGCCACAAGGTTTGACTTATCAAGAATTGTATAGTATTTGGGTGTATTCCGGTTGCAGGTGACTTCATTCTACCATTTTGCTCTGCTTTTTTTTTGCTTTAACATCTCTAATTTCCCTATGTTGCTTGAATGTTGTTTTTAACCTACACTATAATTTCTCCATAATTCTGTCACATAGACAATATTTTTCTGCAAAACATTACCCAGTTGTTGACTTGAGCAGTTTTGTGCAATTAGCAGCTATATGACTTGGTATGGGCATTGTAGGCAAATATTTGTGACTCATTCTAAGGCTCATACCTTCTCATTGCATAAACCAAAAATATTGTCTATTTCTTGACGTAATTACAGAACACTTTTTAGGCTGATGGAGTCCTGGACAAATATCTCTGTGGTATCTGTGTCAAGCTGAGGGTTCCTCCTGTACTGTATTTCTAAACACTGTTATAACTGGGATCTTCCACTGTTGCCTAGGATAACATATGTTTGGGTACTCATTTTGGAAGCTTCCAAAATTCTTTAATTCAATACAACATTTTACCTCCCCTCAAGTTTTGCTTAACAGTAAAAAGGTGGATGTTTTTGATTAGTTACCTACATACTTGAATGGTAAAACAGTGGCAGATTCGTTGCAAAACACAGGTGTGGGTTTACTAACTGATTCCTGTAAAGTAGATAATACTTTAAGTACGCTTAGTGTATGGCAGAAGATGGTAATCTGGAATTGTCAGGTTGCCTGCAGAGGTATTATCTTGCCCTAATTGTTTAGGGATGTCTCAGTGTTTTCCAAAGGTCTGCTGAGGATGTAGAAATTTAAATCTCTAGACAAGGGTTTATTCTACTGCTGTGAAACTTGGATTTCTAAGAAGTTCCCTACACGCACTAGTGTTTTTAGATTGGCATATGCATAGGAAGAGTATCTCCAATTTGCACACTCATTAGCTATTTCTTTACAAGTGCCTCAGGTTGAAAAAAAATGTGTGTTCTTTTTTTAAATTCAGAAAGTAAGACTAAACAGAAATAACGGACACTGATTGTATAACTCTTATCTAATCTTTAAATGTACTTCACCACTAATAACTTTGAATACTAACTGTACTTATTTACTGGAGCCAGATTTTTTGTGTATGGTCCTCTGACATCTCTAGCATTTACAACATACTCTTCATTCCTCCTGCCCAGGATTTGTAAAACTTGTGGTACCGTGCAGGTTTCAGTTGTGAAGCCAAGTAGATTTCAAGTTATTATAAAACCACGTGCTTGGGAAAATTCTGAAAAGTATTTCTTGCAGCTGTGAGGATGAAGAGTGTACTGTAAAAGCTACCTCCAGAAAACTCTCTACTTTTCCTTCATTTGTTGTACGTACATAAAAGTGTTGTAATTCAGACCTTGTTCCTTCCCTGTGAGGAGAACATGTTGGAGTAAAATTTTGAAATATTAGCTTTACCTTTTGAATTGTGGTAATCCACACCTCGGTGTGGGAAAAGCAATAGTTTCATATCAACGCATCGTCACACTGAATTTTTACTTTAGTGTGTTTGTAATGTCTTTTCTAGTGCAAACAGGCACAGAGACCTTAGGTGGTTTGTAACCCTTTGCTGTGTTGATGCAAACTATTGGCATGGTCAGAACATTGGAGGTTGCTTTGATTTTGAATACTCTTTTTGAATTCACTGTGTCAAAGGTCACAGAGACAGCATGGACTTGCAGCGCTTTAAAGAGGCAGCAAGCAAAATTAAAGACAGAAGTGCCAACATCGAGGTAAGCGTGAAAGACTTTGCCAAACATGTTAAAGGGGATTGTTTTCTTTTAAACTGTAATCTTTTGAAAAAGTCTTAAGAGCAAATATAATCAAAGAACTTACATGTTCCTTGCAGACTGCGCTCTGCATCTGGTTATGATTGAAAAAAAAGAAATCTAGTGAAAGCTCATGCAACTTTAACTGCCATCAGATACTGTTGCTTCATAATAGGATACTAATGAAATAATAAACAAGATCTGAGGTTATGAAAGCTGAGATGAGTACAACTGTGAATTAAGATCAAATTAAGTATCCCATAATTAGTGTTTCATGAAATGTTTGACACCCATAAATTTCAAGATCAGCCTTCAGGAAGGCTAAAGTGACTTACATTATAATTTATGGAGCAAGATGACAGTGTATATGATTTTAAAAAGGGACCAAAATTGTTCGTTATACTTCCAAGAAGAAAAGGCTTTTCTAATAAATTTGTCATAAACTAAAATGAATAATTTCCATTTTCTTAAAGAGTAATAAAAATAGCTAATTAGAAAGTGATTAATCATAATAAACCTGTCCTTCAAGTGTCGTAGTGTATATATATATGTAGAAAAGCTAGTTTTCTCCATGTGACTGTTAAGTTAGTAAATACAAGTTATCATTTGCAGTTACCCCACCCCAAGGGGAGAATATGCCTTGAGAATTGCATTATGACCATTTGCAATGTTTCTGTTCTGCTGAGTTGCTTCTTCTGAACCTTCTGATAAGTATAATATGTGACCAAAATGCTTTTTATGTGTATTTTTGGCATGGGTTTTTTGGTGGTAACCTTTGTGATTTGCTTTGGTTTTTTGATAGGAGCAACAGGAGGACTTCAAAAAAGCTATATTGGAGGGCATAGAGACAACCAGACTTCAAGTAAGTAAAGTTTTCATTTATTAGGGACATTATTTTGAACAGATACTGAATCATTCTTTACAGTAAAGACACGCAGCTCTGTTTTATTATCCTGTTCTTTGTAAGCTGGATGTCCCCTTTATGTAGGTCTAAATAGTTTTGGTGTTTGGTACTATTGGGATACAAAGTCCAGTAGCATTTTCAAACAATACTGCTGTTCTTAGATGCTTAGTGATAGAGCTGTCCCATCTTGACTTGGGACTGGTTTGATTCTTACTTTTCATGTAGGCACTGCAGTCATTGATTGTAAGATGCTGAAGATGTGCCGAACACTGAAACACGTATAGACCTAAAAACGGGTCTTCAGGAGACACTTACAGCAGGTGCATTCTCTGTGTTGCCTTCCAGTGAAGTGTTTGTTTAGGGATGTAAAGAAATAGTCTTTACACAAACACACACGTGTGTATAGATACACACATACATACACAGAGGCCTGTATGTATGTGGTTAGGTGTGTGGGGTGTATTCCTTAAGAGGGAAGGGTCAAAAAGGGGTGGTAACAATTTCCTGACTGTTATAGATCTTGAAATCAAAATAGGGCATAGTGAATTCTTGCATTTTATTCAGGTAACCGTTGGAATTAATACACTGGTCCAGCCCTACACCACTCTACATATAGTCCAAGTTTGTGATGAAACTGCCTTTCTCCTTTTTTGCAAAAGAAAGATTTTGTTGTCAAAAGTCCACCACCTCAGTATATATTCCAAGAATATGTAATTACTATTAAGGAATATGTCCATGAGGAAATTCCATTCATAACCTATAGGTTTTTATGTGGCAAGAGTTTTCTACATTTTGTTCCTATTTTAAGTGGGTGCAAACTGAACTTTATTTTCTTCCAGAGCCACGTTCTTGATAACCAACAAAGACATGTGCTGAAATAGCTGAATTTTGTGCTTGTAGAGATCCAGTGTAAAGTGCATTTCTGTAGTTGTATCCTATTGTAATGTTCCCTTGTAAAGAACCCCTTTGGTGTGGGTCAGGAGTCTTAATGTGTGCCTGAAAATGTTCGAGCTGATGGTTATGGTGAGGAGCATTTTAACTGAATTATGTGCTCAGCTTGTACATTTTGTCCAGCAAGGTATTTGAGGTACATCCAGAATTTTTTTTGAAAAAAGAAAGAATCCTAGATAGTCCTAAAAAAGAAAACTGGGCAGATTGTCTGCCAAGAGTGGTAGTTGAAAGCAGTAATGGTAATGATGACTAATGGCAAATGTCATCTTATTTTCTTTCTTTTTTTTTTTTTTTTTGGTAGGGTCTTCAAACTGACTCTGGTCTAAGACAATCCAGTTCCTGTGGTGGGTTCACTGACCCTCTGGCAGTCCATTCAGAGCAACGTAAGTTTGTTGTCTCTTCAGGTTGATCTAATTCTGTCCCTAAATTGCGTTGCTAATGGATATTCTAAGAAGGTACAAAGGAAACACAATAAGTTAAAGCATCTTTAAATATTTTCGTAGTCGCTGCTACTTGAATCTGCTCCTCCAGCTTCTTATGGTTCTTCAGGTCATGCCAGCTCAGTTCTGTTACCTTGTATTTGCCACAGACAGCAAGAGTCATAAAAAGCTAAGTGATCCAGTTAGGACTGTGCTGGAAACCTTTTTTTAAAGATCAGATAGCTGTGGATCAGGCTCTTGTTATGAGAGCCATGTTAAGCTGTGTAGTTGCTCACTCTGTTAGGAAATAGTTAACAATGACATGTGCGGTTCTTTGTCCAGTTACAAATCTCTTTCCTTTGTAGTTTACAGCAACAGCAGAAGAGCATCGAGTGAAGACACTCAGCAAGTGGACTCTAAGGCAGCCTTACTGCCGGTTTGTATCAAGCTTTGATGACATTGTTGAGCAGAACTACAAACTGAACAAATAAAGGAGAACAAACAGTGTAAAGAATAATTCTAATTTGTGGACTCAGTTGTTCTAGGAGGCAACAGGAGACCTGTTTTGACTAAAGGAAGAAGTTGTGTATGTTCTCACTATGAAAATCTATGCTGTTTCCTGTTAATAGAAAACCCCACAACTTTTAAAGAAAAGAATTATTTATGTAATCCATGAAACAGTAATGAATATATAGCCTTATCCATTTTAATTGTAGTTACCATTTCTCTGTTGTATTTGAGTCTTTCCAGTCAACTGAAGTTCAGTACAACCTGGTGAAGTATTTCTGATAAACAGGCTGTTCTGCAAAATCTTCAAACACATTACCACCCCACCTCCAATTAAATATACTATGTTTTCCTTACAAAACTGAAGCCCTCTTTGTTTTTCTTCTCCTTTGTTTTAAAGGATTGGCTACAAGGTAGACCTTCAAATAGCAGTCAAATGTAAGTAAGCTTTCTACTAATAGAGCAATTTTTTAGTCACTCTCTATTTTTATTTTTCTTATTGATTGTCTTTTGATTATAGTGGTATTTTAATTGAATTTAATGAAAAAAAAAAAAGAAACAACTCAAGGTTTAAATTCTTTTTCTAACAAATAACCAAATTTCAGTGTTCACTGAAATCATAGGATCAAAAAAAGGATGGTTTGGTTTGGAAGGGACCTTAAAGATCATCTAGTTCCAACCTCTCTGCTGTGAGCAGGGACACCTTTCACTAGACTGGGTTCATCAAAGGCCTGTCCAACCTGATCTTGAACACTCCAGGGATGGGGCACCCACAACTTCTCAGGGCAACCTGTGCCAGTGTCTCACCGTGCTCATAGTGAAGAATTTCTTCCTAATGTGATCTAAGTCTGCCTTCTTTCAATTTAAATTCATTACCCATTGTTCTGTCACTACATGCCATTGTAGAATGTCCCTCTCCAGCTCTCTCGTAGCCCCTTTAAGCTGCTGTAAGGTCTCTGTGGAGAGCTGCCTCTTCTCCAGGCTGAAAACCCCATCTCTCCTAGCCTGTTTCTGTAGCAGAAATGCTCCAGCCCTCAGAGCATCTTTGTGGCCTCCACTGGAGTGGCTCCAACAAATCCATGCCCTTCTTATGTTGGAGACCCCAGATCTGGACACAGTCCTTCATCTGGAGTCTCATGAGAGAAGAGCAGAGGGGCAGAGTCACGTCCCTCAACCGGCTGGTCACACTTCTCGGGGTGCAGGCCAGGATTTGGTTGGTTTCCTGGGCTGCAGGCGCACATGGACGGGTCATGTTGGGCTTCTCACCATGCTTTGACAAGTTCCATTTAGATTAATGGCATCACATGTCAGAGGGCAAAACATGTCCCTAAATGAAAATGACTTTGTTGACACTTAGTGAGGAGCTCACTTCTTTACTCAACCTTTGAAACTGTAACCACCTCTGAAATTGTGCAGTCATTGCTCTTGTTAACAATTATCCCCTGAGTTAACTGTTAAAGCCATTACCTTATTTATCTGATAACAGAAGGGTAAGCTGTTGTGAACAAGTTTTAATTAAAGCACCTCTGTGGGAACGAGCTCTTGTGATGCAAACTTTACATAATGTTGTACGTGACTTGGTGGTATTTAAAGTGTAGCTCTAAAAACATGAGATTACTTAACAGCTTTCCATTACTGTTTTGTAATTAAGAAAACTTGTACTGCCCTTGAAAAATAGGATAAAAGCAGTACTGTGGGGTTAATAAGGTGACCTAGGATAATGTGTCAAAATCAGGGAATACAAAGTAAGTTTTGAAGAAGCAATGACTGTTGGTTTTGTGGCATTTCACAGGCCATCAGAAGAAGATGCATTGAATGGTAAGTTTTCTTTCTCTTGTAAACATGGTGAGATCTTTTCATATAAGCAACTGTTTGGGTCTTGTATAAGAATATATTTAATTACTGGTAATTTAGAATTTAATGGACACACAATACTGTGATTTTTATTTTTTTAACAAACAGCCTATCATTAAGCACTACAATTTTTATTTTTTTCCCCTAAAGTACTGAAGAGCTAAGTGCAATACTTAATTTTCTGCACAGCAGATCTTTTTCAAACTCTGGTTACTTGGCGAGTGTTCTTTGCATGTGATATTTTAGTACATAATACAGGTAGCAAGCAGTATCTTTTTTCCCCCCTTAATCTCTTTTCAGGTATTGCTTCTCCTTTCAAGCCTATCATGGATATCAATTACTATTACTCAGGTCAGTCATTCTTATGAACTAATGTTTGTATTTTTACTGATGCTTATTAGATCCCTAAACTTCAACAAATGCTGTATTTTTCCTCCAGCTGTAGAAAGAAATAACTTGATGAGATTATCACAGAGCATTCCATTCACTCCTGTGCCTCCAAGAGGTAAGAATTTTATTTCCTGTTGCTGGTTCACTGTGGAAGAAAATAAAAGCAAACCTTATATAGACTCTAATTTGGCTTGATCTTTCTAATATAGAATTATCAAGGCAAAGTTCACACTTGCTCACAGCAAGTGTGAAAGTCATAATAAACTAAAAGAAATCCAGTCTCTGTGTTAGAACACTCCAAAATACTTATGACACCTTTTCTAGGGCAACTCACTTGATTATGAAATGTAGATTTAATTATAGTTATCCTCAGAAATGGTGATACAGTGATGGTAGTATTGTGCTAACAGTTTTATTACAAACAAATTTTGGAAGGATTCCTTTAAGTTGTCTTGACTCGTATAAAATATAAACAAACATTTATTCAGTGTTTGAACAGTGTCATAAATAGTTCTAATTAGGAGGACAAAGCTGCTGTACTGTTCTGCAGCTGTGTGAAAAAAGTTGGAGAGGGGTCTTCCTACTGGCTAGTTAAAATTTTTTGTTAATTCAGGATGATAGTAATGACTTAATATTGCAGCATGTTGTAATCTAAAGGACAGTAGGTTTTCAGTGCTTTTAAATTTAAACTTGGAAAATTCAATGCAGTAATTTCTGTCCGTGTTGTAACGCAGGTGAACCAGTCACTGTGTATCGCCTTGAAGAAAGTTCTCCCAGCATCTTGAACAACAGCATGTCCTCCTGGTCACAACTAGGACTCTGTGCTAAAATTGAATTTTTAAGTAAGGAGGAGATGGGAGGAGGTTTACGTCGAGCTCTTAAAGTAGTGTGCACGTGGTCAGAATATGATATCCTGAAGTCAGGGCATCTTTATATCATCAAGTCTTTTCTTCCTGAAGTTGTGAATACTTGGTCAAGCATTTACAAGGAGGACACTGTGCTACACTTGTGCTTGAGAGTAAGTTTTATCTTTGTCAATTATTATACATAGACACGCATTATATGTTAAACAAATAATTTTCCCACTCAAGAACTAGTATATACTTACTACACAAAGGAAAAAATGGTTAGTCTGGGGTTCTGTGTGAATCTAAAGGGTTAAAAACTCCGCTCCAGGCTTATTTAATCAAAGAGCTCAAACTCTTAAAACATAGACATAATTTAAAAAGCAAGTAATCTGTTATGCTGTCTTGGGGGACTGGACACTGTTCCCAGTGCCTGCCTGGCTCTTCACTGTTCCCTGCTCTGCAATGCAGCTAATGAAGGGTTTGATTTGTAGGAAATTCAGCAGCAGAGAGCGGCACAGAAGCTCACCTTTGCATTCAATCAAATGAAGCCCAAATCCATCCCATACTCTCCAAGGTGAGTATTTGAACTGCCATTATGGTGCATGCTTTTGACACAGGAGGTTGCCTACAGGGTTGTTAACAGATGCATCAACTATATTAAGGTACTGATATGTGGATGTATGTCTTGGAATATTACTGTGAATATGTCAAGCAGAATTATCCTTGGCAGTATTTTCCATTGACACTTATTGCACTGATTCTAACCTAGTGTGATAACCTAAATGGCTTTGTATAATAGTTTATAATTATTTAAATTAATAATAAATCAAATAAAAATCTAATAGTAATGATGTATTTGTCACTTATCTTGTAAATATATTCATTAAATATGTTTTTTACTAGGTTCTTGGAAGTTTTCCTGTTATATTGCCACTCTGCTGGCCAGTGGTTTGCAGTTGAGGAGTGCATGACCGGAGAGTTTAGAAAATATAACAACAATAACGGTGATGAAATAATCCCAACTAACATGCTGGAGGAGGTTATGCTGGCTTTCAGCCACTGGACATATGAATATACAAGAGGAGAATTGTTGGTGCTAGATCTGCAAGGTAATGTCCTTATTTTGAAATTGGGATTGGGGCCAAGATAGATGTATGTGAGTTTTTTTCTTGATAGCATTTTGTTAAGAATTCGTATGCCTGTAATAAATAACAAGCATTATTTAGTTCTTCTTGGCCTAATTAGTTTGAATCTATGGTTTTCTTATTTAATCACAGAATCATTTAGATTGGAAAGGACCTCTAAGATCACTGAGTCCAACTGTTAAGCCAGCACTGCCAAGTCCACCACTAACCCATGTCTCCAAGTGCCACACCTACACATCTTTTAAATCCCTCCAGGGACAGTAACTCCACCACTTCCTGGGCAGCCTGTTCCAGTGCTTGGCAACCTTTTTAGGGAAGAAATTTTACCTCATGTCCAATCTAAACCTCCCACTGGTGCAACCTGAGGCCATTTTCTCTTGTCCTATCGCTTGAGAGCAACCCCCATCTGGCTACACCCTCCTTTCAGGGAGTTATAGAGAGTGATAAGGTGCCCCTGAGCCTCCTCCAGGCTAAACAGCCCCAGCTCCCTCAGCTGCTCCTCACAGGACTTGTGCTCCAGACCTTTCACCAGCTTTGTTGCTCTTAATATAGCATTAAATCGTACAACAACACAGAGAATAGAAATATATACATATTTTCCTAATGAAATGTGCTATAAAAATTCTATTTTTTTGGTGCATTTGTGCAGTGCCAATATGATAAGCTGTATTTATTCTGAACTATGTGCCAGATATTCTGGCTGTGGGAGCTATATAGGGAAATTTTCTTACAGGTAAAAACTCAGGTTAGGAATTGCAGGCAGATGTAAAAATAAGTGAAAGAAATCTGAGAAGTACAAAGTGCTCACTGAGGAGCAATTTTGTAAGGATAGAGAATCATATAGTTTGGGTTGCATTTCTTGGGGATTTTTTTCTGCTTTTATTCTTGGGGAAGCTGAGAAGTCATAGCTAAGGATTCCAATGCTTTTCAATATTAATGCATTTATGTAATCAGAAATGTGTCAGATTTAACTTTTTCTTCATGTTCTCTCTGAAGGTGTTGGTGAAAATTTGACAGATCCCTCTGTGATAAAAGCTGGAGAAAAAAGGTAAGGTTAAAGAAAGACTTAAAGTATTATAAAATTTTCACTAGACAGAGAATACATGCAACTAATGTTTATGATCACTTTATTTCTAAGGTCTCATGATATGGTGTTTGGTCCGGCCAATTTGGGAGAGGATGCAATAAAAAACTTCAGAGCAAAGCACCACTGCAATTCCTGCTGCAGGAAACTCAAACTTCCTGGTAAGAGCTGCTGTATTTCTTCTTCTGAGACACTTATGTAATGAGATGTTGTATGGTACATAATGAAATAGTTAAGTCATGCTGTGGAGGTGGAATAAGTAATAAACAGTGGTTTTGTAATTTGACTTTGGGTTTCTGATTACATGTATGATAAAAGGATCCCTTTTTTGACACTACATATCTAGGAATTCTTCTTTACGTTTGCATACCCAATTCTTTGCTACACTTTTATGCCCCACTGATTCTACTAGCTCAAGAAATAGTAATCATTATGACTTCATTCTGTTTGTACAGATCTGAAGAGGAACGATTACACACCTGACAAGATGATATTTCCTCAGGATGATTCCCCTGAATTGACAATTCAGCCTGGAAGCTGCACCAAAGAATCCGATTCAGCTGGTTCTATTCGTCTGATGCTCTAAAGATGTGACCAAATCCATGGCTCCACTCAAACTTCATGGAACATCACAAAGTTGTCACTTACCTGTCCTTCACTATAATTAAAAGAAAAACATGTCAAAAGAAGGATTACTGTCTCATAAGTGGGATTTTGGCTGGTCCATAATCTAAGGACCTTACAACTTGTGATAACCATCTACAGAGCAGCATGGCAGCTGATCATTCTAAAGGTGGAATAATGAGAAGTATTTAAGATGTGTTTTTAAAGGGGCTTTTTAAACAGAAAGTTTTATTTTTTATTTTATTTTGGTTTAGTGGAGGATTTTCCTTCTGTAGTCCTCTGGTGGGAAATATGGCTTCCACCAAAAGGATTTTAGTAGTTGATGTTTTAAGGTAAAGCATTTGTCTTTTTGGCATTTGTCTTACTGTCAATGAGCAAAACCAGGAGAAAGCACCTACCTCTGTAATGCCAGAGTATTCTTAGAGTGTTTTCAGAAGTGTTCCACTAATGTTTCCTCACCAGGTGTCTTTTAATCTGGCCTTTTGAAGAGGACAGAACCAAATGAGGTGTATATAGGATGCCAACAGAATGAAGTTGAAGGTAGGAACTTGATCTGTTCCAAAAGAGAGAGAGAGTCTCCTGAATCAGGATTCATGCAGCTTCGTGACTGTAAAGCTGGGCTTGGTTGTTTTGTGGAATAGAGCCCTAATTGTGCATAATAAAAATTTCTTGTTTTTACACATTTCAATTTTATCAAGTCACTGTCAAATAGTAACAAAGCCATGATAGACTGGTATAATCATATTTAATAGAAGAATTAGTATGTGCTGGTCCAAATAAGTTGCCTTGTAAGAACACAAGTTGGAAGTGCTTTTCCTCGTCCGTACGTAGTGACTGCTTCAGAAGCTCTGCCTTCCAAAGATCTCGTAAAACCAGTATATCGAAACCGAATGTACACATAACTTGTAAATGTATTTAAAATTGTGTAGAAAACATCCTTAATGTTACGTTATTTGTGGTACTTAAGAGAGACTAGGGTTGGATTAGCGTTGTGTAAAGTACGGGAGATTGCAATGCACCTTCATGCCAATAAAATGTAATTTAACTGTCCCAAATATTGTTGAGCATTCAGCAAGAAAAAACTGTTGTCCAACTGAAGTTTCATGCTGCGATTTTATTTTTTTTTTTTGTTACATAGGTACTAATTTGTAATTTTTAATTAAAAGGGCAGTATATAGCTCTATAAATTTTTTATTGAGTAGTGTATCTTATAGATACAGACCTAAGGCACGAACACAATAGCTGTTTAAATGGTGTTTTATGTTTGATGGGGAAAGGTAAAATGTTATAAGGATATAATACTGTATACATTTTGTATATCATTAAATCTTTAAAGAATCTAAAATAAATTTATTCTTGTTTACAGACTTCTGCTGTCCATCTCAGTCTGAAAGGTTATTTTGGTGAATTTAAGTAACTCTTTATGTGGAAAAGTAGACTTTGCCATGCTGGATCAAAGCAGTTGTTCGCCTTTGAGGTACCGCAACTTTGGCCAACTCCAGAAACTAGGGAGGTAAAAGAGTGAAAGCTGTCACAGACGAACACATGTGAGGGGATTAATAAGCAAATGAGACAAAAATAACTCTACAATGTTTAGGAGCTGCTTCTTAGATGTCTGACTGTATCTCCTCCTGTTACTGGGAGAGAATGGGCAGATATTGAAGGTGTATTTACACCTTTTTAATGCCAGATAACAGCAACAGTTAGTCTGGATGTGTGACTGACTCTGCAAATTGAGAAGGATTCCTAGAGGAGCCTCTGTAACTTTGAAAATGCAACCAAATTCATTGTATGAAATAGGAAAAACATTTTGAGAAAATCGCAAGTAAAAGTTGGGAAAGCTTTTGTTTCCTGACAAACACAGTTTTTACAGCCATGTCACTGGTCTTCAGGAGTTTTGCATGTGACTAATTTCTTAGCAAAATAAACAGATGTGACTGTGTGATGGGTGTGAGTGACCGTGGGGAGTGTTCCATCTGCTCAGTGTTGCAGTGACTCAGACCTGAAGCTTTTTCAAAAGGAAAAAACATGGTTGGGAAATTCCTGTAAGCCTTGGAGTAGTTAACACTGTTCATATTTCTGTCCATCTCGCTGGCACGAGCACTGGCTTAACTCTGTTTGACTTACAGCTGGAATTACAATGAGAAGCGTTTGTCTAAATTGAGGGGGGAGAAATGTATAACTTTCAGAAGTGACCTGCTCCACACTAGCAGAAAAAATAAGAAATGTCAGGTGTCCTTCAGGGAAGGCATTGGAAAAGTGTGGTGGCAAAGAAAAAAACAAGTTGGTCTGAAGAAGTAGCCTGACACTGTTTGGATAGTGCCACATCCTGCTGGTGTTGGGCAGTAGGAGCACGAAATTTAGTTTGTTTGAGAACATCAAGTGTCACTTCTCTGTTGAAACCTTTAGCATTTTAATTTTCTTCAGATTACCAGAGAGAAGGAAAGTAGAAGCAGCACTGGAACTTCTGATAATATCCAAGAACAAAGTGTTAGCATATCTTCTTAGAACCTGGTTTTTTAAATACAGGAATATAATTCACACCTTCTCTATTTTTTAATGAAAATCTGAAATGCTTCAGTGACATTCCTATTACAAGGGTATTGAAAGAGTATTTCTCACACAGGGAAGTAAGTAAGCTACATAATTTAATTATTTAATCCACCCAGTTCAGCATTGTTGACTGCTTTCTTGCATTATTTAGATGCTGAAACATTTCAGAGAAAACCAATCCCAAATCTGTTGTGACAAAATACACAGCTCCTGAGGGAGCTGGTTTTCCAGCTGCTGCTCAGCAGCTGTGTGATTTGGAAAAGGAGAGGTTTGTTCTTTAAGCCTGTGACAGTGGTTTCCTACACTTTAATTCTTTGTGTTTGCATCTCACTTAATGCCATAACACTTAACACTGCAGGACTTTGGAGAGGGGAAAAGACTAGACTACAACTGAAAAACTGGTAGTAACAGTTCATATGGAATGTTCCTAAAAGATCAGTTGAAAAAAAATAGCATTTTTTTACATGTAACAATGCTTCTTAAAAAAAATCTGATAATTTAATATTTCTTTTTACAATTAACACTTTACCTTGCAAGTAATGCATTTTGTGGTGAAAGTAATGTAAGTTAATTCTCAGCCCCAGAACTTGCAGTAGGTAGCACCTATGTGAATTTGTGTATCGTGTTACATTAAAATAGTGAAAGTCTTGATTCAGATTCCACAAAAAGTAGGAATAAGCATATCCAGTTCCATTTACAAAAATGTAGACCAGATTTTCAGTAGTTTGTGTGGGGGTGTTGCTTTTGTATCTCAGTTTGCAGGTAACCAGTTTGGGGGATTAACAGCAGTGACAGCTGTCCCAAGAGTGCTGGGAGACATCCTTTGCTTGAAGTTTAACAAGTAAAATAATTAGGAATTTTTAAAAATGGTTTCCTGGGCCTCTTCTGAGAATACTTGTTACTTCCCTAATTGTATGTTAAATAGGGAAAACCTGCTGCTCTTCTGTGTATGGCATTCAGACATTAACTACACTGTCTTATTAGCTAAATAAAAGCCACTTCTCTGCCACTACCCTTTTTTTACTTTTCCCCAGGAAAATCTTCATAACACAAATAGACTAATTAAGTGTGATGTTTTGAGGTAGTTGAATGTTTTTATGGTCAACACTATCATCACTGCCCTTCCACCAGAGCATATGAGCAGACATGGATAAACGTGGGTCAGGCTGAAGCTCCCTGCTCAGTGCAAGGGGTGGGTGCCCCTCTCTTCCCAAGGTTTTCTGTTCTGGGTGGCACATAGGGAGGAGATAGAGGCAGGTTGGGCCAGGCACATTCCCCTGCCTGAGGACCAACGTAACCAAGTGACATCACAAAGGGAATGGGGCAGGAATAGCTCGGGTGACAGGATGGAACACAGGACACAACACCCGAGGCATTGCTTGGCTTGTTCTACAGAGATTGCTGTGGTTTCTAAGTTCCCTGCCTCAAAATAGAGTATCAGCCTCTAAAAATTCAATAACAGCAACATTGGTGAGCACCTCTGGGTGGTGTAGTGTTTGTGTTCAGCTTCTCTATTGCCTGACTGGGGATGGGGGACAGTTTCATCCAGGACAGACTCGTGCAGCAAGAAAAAAACCTACTAGAATTTTCTTAACATAAGTAACATAGCAAAAATCTAAAGAACAACCTGTTATTAGTAGCATCTGGACTGCAACCTATGGTTTTAGAAAATATATTAAGTACCACACCTCAGAAGAAATGAAATATAATATGCATTCTTTAGGGTGAAATGCTTAAGGTAGCTATTTTGAGTAATTGGATATGAAGTCAAAGACTGAATGGAATTTTAGGAATAGCTCTAAAACCTCAGGCATTTAAATAATACCTCTTAATGATGTATCTCACCATCTTGGGAAGAGCCTAGTGTGGCAGATGGAGAGTCTTCACCACTGTATTAGCCCAATGAAAGTAAATGTGTATGTAATTTATAAAGATCCTGAAACAGCAGGAAATGCCTCCTGAAGAGGCATTTTAAAGAGCATAACACAAAAAACACTGTAGCATTTCAGATTTCCACTGCTGTGGGTTTTTTTTTTCCTAGTAGGTGGAAGGATGGCTTGGAAATGGAAGTATTCCCACAAGGAAGAGATGGAGGACACGAGCAGCCATCGCCCAGGGCTCACTGGCCTGCAGAACCTGGAGAACACGTGCTACATGAACGCGGTTTTGCAGTGCCTGTGCAGCCTGCCCCAGCTGGTGGAGTATTTCCTCTCGGGGAGGTGGAACACAGCCCTGCGCACGTGAGTTGGTTTGTTTCTTGCCTTGGCACTGCTGTTTTCCTCCCAAAGGATCCATGTTGCCATGAGAATGTGTGAGGCTCCAGCTACCAGCAGTTATAGTCAAATACCACAAGCTGGTTTCCTTGTCCTTTGAGACCCTGGGTTGTTTCCTTGCTGGGTACCTTCAGCATTACACTTCTTTTGTCATTTTGATGGTAATACCTGTTACAGTCACTGCTGCCTTGACCATGATCCCTACTACTTCCTGGGATCCGCAGAGTCCCTCAAACCCGATGACAGGCTGTCAGAGCTGTGCTGTACCTGCACGTTTTCTAAGTTTCTATAGTGTGCTCCTGTTTGAAGGCAGAGACACTGTTTTTTCATACTCTACCTGAAACTTATGTGTATTTTTTCCAAGGGAGATTGGAGAGTCTGCAACTGCCTTTGGCTGTTTGATATCCGATATGTGGCTTGGAGAGTTTGACTATGTTTCCCCTGAGGCTTTTCATTCAGTCTTTGGGAAGCAATACCCAACATTTAGCAGGAGGACTCAGCACGATGCGCAGGAGTTTCTGATCTGTGTGCTGGATGACCTCCACGAGGCTTTCAAGGAGGTGAGTCCAGCTGTGGTGTTTTGGAGACTGTAGCAATTCCCTCTGCATGTCATCATTTAATAATTGTCTGTCCTCCCTTCTGAACTCCATGATGGGGCCACTAATAATTGCTCTTTTCTACCTTTGTTTCAGACCCATTTACACACAATTATTAATTTGCTTCTCATCTAATGCTGCATCAAATTGCATCCCCAATTTAAATGACAATGCTGTCTGTAGCTTCATTGTCCTAACCTCTCTCTCTCCTTGCTCCTTCCACGCTCAATGTTCTACTTTCTCATCTGCCTGAGATCTTCACATATGCATGCCCTCACGTCTTTCTCCTCTTCAGATCCACTGATAAAGAGCTTTTTAAGCAGTTAAATCCTGTCAAATGTCCAGATTATTATATTTTTGTTAAATTTCTCTGTGAAGAAAGGAATTAAGCTTACTCTGCTTGTATGAAACATCAAGAAGATTTTAGAGCCAAGTTCTATGACAAGACTAACAACTGACCTACCCAGGCAGTGGCAGCAACCATTAAAACCCAGTGAAGGCACTTAAACAGTTGCTTATCTGCATTTTAATTTTTTTTCTTCTGTATAGTCAAGCCGACACAGAGCTGGTGCAGAAGCAAGAGGGAGTGGCAGTGGCACATCCATTATAACACAGTTATTTGAGGGACAGCTCAGTTATGGTATCACATGTCTGAAATGCAACACCATCACTAACAGACCTGAGAGCTTCACTGTCCTTTCCCTGCCCATCCCTTCTAGGAGAGTGTGCTCTCTGCAGGTACAACTGCCAATGCATTCCTGCTGGGTTCTGCTTCGTATGGGAAGAGGTGGCTTAGACTAGTGAATGTTATTGAAAAGATGCAGGGTTTTAGTTACTTTGGGTTTCCTGGGAGCTAATGGATAGTCTTGGATCTGGTCCTTAGAGAAGTGCTGTTTCTTCACTGGTCTCAGGACTACAGAGGCTGGTAGGGTTACAAGAGCAATGCTTGTGAGTTGCAGGGGATGAGGGACATCGGGATTGTTAAATAGCAACCATGAGGGTTTCTTTCACTCAAGTATTTCCTCACTTGGGGAAGAAAGGAAGCCAATGTTGGCTGCTTCATCTTTTAAGTGTATTTGTAATGACAGCCTTGCTGCATCACACCTCCAATTAAGAAGAGAGCTCTGAAGTATGGCAAATTCATCTCTTTGCTTAGGATCTTCAGGGGTGGAGGGAGATCAGTTTGATCAAGTGATTTTGATTTTATTTTTTTCCTTTGACAGGAGTGTCTTGACTGCTTCTTTCAGCCAGACACACTGACTCGG
This sequence comes from Pipra filicauda, assembly GCF_003945595.2. Lineage (NCBI taxonomy): Eukaryota > Metazoa > Chordata > Aves > Passeriformes > Pipridae > Pipra > Pipra filicauda. Next base: position 1,073,921 of record NW_024104976.1, on the reverse strand, counting down.
AATAACCAAATCCACTGCTACTGGTGTGGAACAAACCAAGATGCCACAGTAAAGGCCACCATAACCAGGGCACCGCAGATCATTATTTTTCACCTAAAGAGGTACAGTCTAAAATGGGGTAGGACATGGCCAGTTCCTGCGATTTGTGAGATGTGAAGGACAGTCACTTGCATTTGCACAGAAGGAAAAAAATCACTGCACACCAGTGTTTTTAGTACTTTTGATACCTGAAAGCTAAATGGGCAGTAACAGAAATAGAATTAGTGCAGCAGCTCATAGTCAGACATCCCTGGGAATCAGAGTTCCTGTGGTCAGTGGGAGAGCTTGTAATTTGGGTTCTAAGTGCAGGACTGACACAAAGTGTTTTTCTTGTCATTACTGCAGCTGAGACACTATGCTTTGGTTTTATCCCTTAACTAAATCAGACCTAAACACCTGAGGATACTAAACAGAGAGATGCATCAGTGTAAGAGCTCCTGATTAGCAGACCTCACTAGCTACATGTGGCCAGATGCTGAATTTACTCTTAAGGATTTTTTTCTAAACAACTTTCCACCTATAGAGAAAACTACTTGGGATGATTTGGCTTCCCAGAACTATGTTATCTGAAGTCATGATTTTATTTTCCATTCAACATCTGCTTTTTTTAATGTGCTCAAAGAACTTGTGGTCCCCAGCTGCAGCCCTTGGCCACATTTGTAAATGTTTAAAAGTGCAGTTTGTACTGAAAGTTACAGAGGGAAGAGGGATGGAGCCTGGCATGAGAGAAGAACTGACAACGGCAGTGCAGTCCAGTCCAAAATGTTTAGGACACAGTGAGAACAATGCTGGACATCTCTTGTGGGTTTAGTGCACTTTCTGTCAGTATACTGTAAAACACAAGTTTAATAGAGATCTTTCTCTTTCAAACGCTGTGTTGTCAGTTGTTGGTTTTCCCTTCCCCTAGGAAAGTCAGTTAAGCAACCACTACAATGCAAAAGTAAGTCGAGGGTTATTTAAAATCATTCAAAATTTCATCTCAGGTTTGCCTGGCAGGACAAGCACAGAAGGAAACTCTCAACCACTGTCGACTATCCATTACAGAATCTAGATCTCTCTCCCTACAGCTCCACGTTTTCCTACAATGAAGTGTACAGCTTATGTGCTGTAGTGGTAAGCTTTGCCTTTCCTGCTTTTAGTTGGAATGCTCTCTCTCATGGAACAGATGATGCATGTGTTAGTTTGGACTTTATGTATACTGATTTATATTTTAATGTATGGCTTTTTGTATACTTTTTTTTTACCTGCCATGGACATAATCCAACAACAGTATGTAAACCAAGATGAGAGAAGTTGTCATTTGTCCTTCTTCCCCAACATCCCCAGTTTAAAAGCATGCACTCCTGACACATAATGCCTGGTTGGAGCCTCCTCAGAATAAACTCACAGGCTGATCCTGCATGAATCCTGTTTATAAATAAGGACTAGATGGTCTCTTTTTTTTCCATTGCTCACAGCAAGTGGGCCCCTTTTATAGTGACCAAAATCAGGGCTAATAGTTGGGTTGCAAATGTAAAATTGCAAAATAGAGAAGCATAATGATAATCCATTTGCTCTGTTTTAAAGCATTTACTTGAATTAACATTCCTTGCTGTAGGCCAGTGGGGGCTATAACCCTCTCTCCCAACTTTTCCAAGTGCAAACAAAAAAAAATGATGGGCAATTCCTCGGTTTGCCTGTGAGGAGACAGAGCGAGGCTCTGGTTTTAACAGACTGTGTTGTTTGTTACAGAACCATGCTGGTGATATAGATTATGGCCACTACACAGCATTCTGCAAGCACTCAAGCACCAACCACTGGTACAGCTTTGATGATGTCCAGGTCACCAAGATCTCAGATTCTGCAGTGCAGACTGACACTGCTTACCTCCTCTTCTACACCTGTCAAGGCTATTGAGAATCTGCTGGCCCTTGAAGACCAACAGTGAGTAGGGCAGCAACTAGAATTCATCAGCAGCATTAGCCAACTCCTACTTCATCAATAAACTAGAGCATTTGCATTACTGATTATCTGTTGTGGTCTTTCAAGAAGTAATTCCTAGAGAGAACAGTTACAGCCCCTGAGCCTGCACAGGAATGTGAGTTCTGCTCCATTTGCACAAGGTCTGATGGTTGTTTTCCATGACAACCCTCTTGCATCCCTCAAAAGAACACAAATGTTGAGCATACAGATGGACTTACCTGAAATTTCCTGGTTTTCTGCTGGTTAAGAATATTATGTTGTTTTAGGCTGCCTTTCAGAAACAGTAGGATGCCGAGGCGAAAGCACAGAACCAGAGCATGGAGGGTGTGTGTTTCAGAAGAGAGCAGAGGATGAAGTGACCAGTAATATATGAGAAAGAAAAAGACATTATTCTAGTAATGTCATTTTTGTTCCTCTAGCACTGCAAACTTTTTTGCAGCTTGTAGGCTTCTGGAAAACAATCAATTCTGGTCTTAATTCCATCAGCAGGACACACACAAACAGGTAAAAGCTCAAAATGCATGATGCCAGGTTTCTGAATGCCAACCTAATCAGCAAGGGGAAATTAACCCAAATCCACAGCAGAGAAACACATAAAATACAACTCAAGTAAGTTTCTAAACTAATCAGTTCTATGCAAAATAGTATTTTTTTTCACCTGGAGAACCTTTAAACTGTGTGACTATGACTCAGACTGTCATTACATAGAATCCTGACTATTACACTACAAGCTGGGAATGAAAACACCAAACTCAAACATACATTTAACAGGATATATTTTTAAATCATTTCTTCATTAAGGTTTTTAATGCATGTGTACATGAAAATTTATATTAAAAAATTAAAAAGGAAAATCTTGTTTGTTTAGAATAACTCTGAAGTGCACAGATATTGACAAAAGCTAACAGAAAAAAAATAATACAGCTCTGCTTTTTTATTAAGTAGTGTTGCAATTACTTAGAGCTGGCAAATAAACGCAATCCTCTGAGTTTTAGAGATTCTCACAAAAAGGACAACATTTTATTATATACATAGTTCTGATGTGCAAGTATGCAATCAATATGTACACTTACATTCCTAACTGTTTACATCGTTCTAGAGTATTCACAGTAGAATCAAGCTTAAGGTTAGAAATGTGAAAAGGCCATTAACAGTGAAAGAAAAAAAATAAACCAAGATATGCCTTGGGATTTTAAGACATTTTAAACTACTTGTTAATAGATTTCAGATGACTAAGCTAGAATTTAATTTTGGAGCAGACTAAAAATATAGTTGTTTTTTAAATAAACAGTAATGCGAGTATGCCTGTAAATGGTTCCACAGATGGCAGTATTACCACAAGCGTTACTCATCAGTCTTCTGATTGTTAAGCACTACTACGGACCAGAGCGAGCCTGCTTGCAGAGACACTACTGCAGCCATCCCCACACCTGGGAGTGACTATGTCTGTCAGAGTTTTGCATATTTATATGCATTCCCATGCCTACTTTGCTCCTATAGAAAGAAAACCAGTTTCCTTAACCCGCAACTACTTTACGTGGCCATATCCACTGCTCGCTGTTCATAGGAAGTATAAAAGAGAATATAAGCAGCTGAGGACTTCACCGACGACGCTGAGATCTCAGAGACTTCATGGTCATCAAACTTAAACCAGCGCTGTTTTGAAGCATTTTTGCAGTAGGCTGTGTAGTGCCCCCCATCCAGCCCACCATAATGATTCTGTGAAGGTAAGAAAAGAATTAGTGGCCTCAAAAGCTGCCATTTCTTCCCTGGTAAGGGAAATAATCTAGAACATGAGATTTTTTACTAACTACCAATCGGTCTTTTTAGAGCACAGCTTAATCTGCAACTGGATAGGCAGCCTGGAAACCCGGATGAATCACACAGGCTGTGTGACCCTGAGTCACTGCATAAAATCCAGCTCAATTTCGAAATGTGCCACGGTTACTTACCGACACTGAGAACAGATTGTATCTCTTCAAGGTATTCTTTGGACCAATAACATACTGTGAAAGGTCAAGTGTTTCCAGTGGAAAATCTACAGAAGTTTGAAGCTTTTGTTTCCATCTTCCATCGTAGGAAAATCTAGAGAATTAAAAAGCGTCATTAAAAGCTACAAGTTATTCACAAGGTACTTAAGAATATTAAGCATGTTTGTTTTCCCTTATTTAACCAGGATGTGATCTCAATTAAAGCCCCCAGTTTTGTTAATGTGTTAACAAACACGTTAATAGGTGTTTCTTAGCAAAAAATGAAAAGAGGTCACTTGTAAAAGTGCTTTGTGAACTACAGCTTTATAAAACAAGCATCAGATGAAAATAAAATTCTTACAACATTACAACTGGAAATACATCCATAATTTTCTGTAATTAAAAGTGGTCAGCTACTGTCCTAGAACAATCGCTCTCCATCAAAGCCTGATCACTTCACCCTAATTTTCATCCATCACCATTTCCTTACCGTTTCAAGTGCACAAGGAGAACAGGTGGTAATTTCCAAATTTCTATTTTTTTCAAAGAATCCCTTCGAGTTTTGCAATGGCTACAGTAAAACCTATTATTATCAGTAAGCTTTTCCTCTTTGGAGAACAATCTAAGGCATTCCTAAAACAAAACACAAACACAGATTGTGAATGGCAGGTGCTTATGAAAGTGTAGCAAAAATGTTTGTTTCCTATTTGGTTGTTAACCTGCATCAATTATCTGCATCCTAAATTTCATAAGAATGAGGAAAAGTGAGTTAAATTTCAGTGTAGAAGTAAATGTTACTATATTAATTAGTATATTTTAATTTATATAGATATTTAATTTATATATAAAATTTATATATATATATTTAATTTTAATATATTAATTAGCTGCAAGTCCTTCAAAATATATTGACAGTGTTTTGTTTAAAACCACGAAATACTTATACTATGACCTACAAAAGCAAATCCTCTACGTCTTCTCTGCTACTACAGCTTCAATATTTCTATCCTGCTTGTATTTTAAAACTTCTAATGGATGACCTATTTTTTTAAACTTAAAAGGAATTAAAAATTGTGAAGATTCAGATCTGTTCATGTTTTACATTAGTGTAAATTAGACGGGAATTTTGACCAACCCCTTCAACAAGAGGATAAGCAGAAGCAACATCATAATGAAGTCCCAGAGAAGTGTTTCTGCCTCGGGAGCTGTTCCTCTCTGGTTGCACCGTACCTGCAGAGTGCATTTACTGGAGGACGCGAGCGGTAACGACAAATACATGAAAGCCTCAAAGGTTCGGGACTTCTTGTGACACGTGAGACACTGCACGGTGGACTTGAACTGGCCTTGGAAGAGTGCCACAATAATGGATTCATTGAGCTGTTTGTGCTTGTGCCACGCTAGTTCTGCTGCTCTGAAGTCATCAAGGTGATCATTGTTTTCTTCCTTGTATCTTTTCCTGTTGTCAGCCTGGATAACAGAAGTTTAAATACCACATAAATCAGAAGTCTCATCTATAGGCAAGCATACTATTAAATATTTTCAAGTATATTTAAACATGTCAGTGTAGCCATCCAGTTCTTATCTAGTTAGGTTTCTTCCATGGCTCCCTTCAGTACATTACACTGTTTCATACTAAATTCCTAATTAAATTCTGAATACTTGCATTTCTTTCTATTCAAAGTTGCAGTAACATAACCTTCTTATAAAATAAGAAGGTGTTTTTAAAATTTATTTCTCCTGATCATCTGACAGATGTATAATTTGTTACAAGTGTATTGCTTACTTTATTTAGGTCTTCATGCAAGCCATCCATTAGAAAGAGAAGCAATTCTTGGGAGTCCTGTTGGCTATATCCTGCAAATTGGTCATTAATCTTTCCAATTGTAATTTTGAAGTCTTTTGGACTGATATATTTATACTGTCCTGTCCATAAAGCTTTCATTATTACACCAAACTCTTCTGCCACTTCACCTTTATGCCCCAGGAAATTTGACCTATAAAATAGACAAAAAAAAAATTGTGAGCCCTTCCAATAACTGTTTTTTAGTATTACTGTTTTTAATTCAAGACATTATCCCAATTTCAAAATAATTTATTTAGACCAAGAAAAACTGTCTGTTAGATTGAGCTAAAATTTTTGTCTACATTAGCATTGTAATTTGATTCCATATTCAAGATAGAAGGTACAGCTGTTTTCAGCTTGTTTTGTAAACTGCTATTTAAATACAGAGACTGGTTTTAGGAGGCACTAGTACGCTTGTATTTATGAATGTGATGACCACAGTTTAATTACAACTGTCCAGTAAAACCTATTTAGTGACACGTATGAATTTTGAAAACGTTGAGGCTCCTAAAAGGTACCATTTCTCTTCTACTTAAAAAAAAAACAACCCCACTAAGTGATCTTTTTGAATTGGCAAATATAAAGGCAGATAAGAGATTGTTACCTGTTAATATCATCCTGATACAAGTTTCTGTTAAAATAGTCAGCCAGGTGAGGTGCATTGCACAGACACTGTAATATGGAATTCATATAGCAAGTGTTCCCAAGGTTACGGAGTCCTGTGAGAGCTGGTCCCGATCCCCCAAACACAGGATTAAGATTCCGAATCTGTGATGCAGAGAGTCTTGAAATTTCTGCTTTAGTGTAACAGATGGGTCTGTAAGGAAGAAATTGTTTTTTAGGAGTCTCAGACTTGACAAGGCTGTACACATAAACCAAGACACCCCCTCTCCTCACCCCCCACCCCCAGGGACTGAACTATCCTTGCACAAGATGTCACCAAATGCAATCATTTAAGGTATTCAAAACCAATCAATGCAAGTGAGATATCCATATTCACTGGCCTATAATGAGGCTGAGTTTTAGGCTTCATCAGTTGTGGAATTTATGGGGGTTCTTTTGCTTTATTTATTTAATTCAGAGATGAAAAGTTAGCTGTTGATTTAATCTAGTTTAAAGTCTCAATACTTTGCATTTCACAGGCTGTGAGAAGACAAGCATTTAGCATGTTAACACAAATACCACAACTTAAAAAGCAACTGTTGTCCAATTACATGGACTGTGACCTCTGAAATTCCTTTTAATACATAACAATTACATTGATTCTCCAAAGATAACTGCCATAATGAAATATTTAGCAATGAAATTTCAGTCTATCCCTCTGGCATCCTTTCAAACCTAACTAGAAAATATTAATGAATTTTGGTTGGTTAAACAGAAAGAAGTCCTATGTGCCATCATATTGCATGAGTTGTGATATAAATTATAGAACATACTTATTGTCACGATTGACTGCAGGAGTTACAGGAATTCTTTTCTTCTCTTCCTCCTGAATGGCTTGGGTTATATCTGGGGAAGAGTAGGAGCGCTTCAGTTTGGAGTGTTCTCTCTCTCGTTCAACAGTCACCTGTGGCTTGGGTTTATGAGTTGGAGGGGTTGATGGAGGAGTAGATGAAGGAGCCATTTCTGGTGGATACATATGAACAGTATTTGTTGGCGAGTGATAGTAACGAAAGGTTCCAGTGATTGGATCCAGAAACTTGGGGAAAAAAAACAAATAGTTTCAAAATCAAGTAAAAATCCTTCATTAACTTACTTACCTACTTATAAATTACTGTAAGAACAGTGCATGAGTTTTTCAGACATTGAGATGTTAACAGTCATGACTGGCCTCAACATTTAATAGATTAGATTTACTCGAAGGGAGCACTTTCACCAAAATGTCTATTAAACAGCAACGGCTTCATACCAGGAACAGCAGATGAATTCTCCTAGTTTCATTACAAATAATAATAAAATTCAGAAAGTAACCATGTGGAAGTTGAAGAGGAGTGAAAAATAAACAAGTTCTAACTTAGAAATAAGACACAACTGAAATGCAGGACAAAACTGTACAAGGCAACTTGATTTTAGTATCAGAAGAGGAGTTACCTTTGCCCAACCTGCAGGCAGCCCTGGGATTATCCTTCCCATTTCTTCACTTCGTGCTCTCATTAATGGCTCCCGCTGAGACTAATAAACAAAGAGAAGTGTAAGGCACATACAGTTACCTAAACAGAGCAACAGGCTGCCTGTGACTTCCCTATGGGGTTACATGATTCAATGCAAACCAGTACTATAAGAAATTCCTTGATTATAGCTGGAAATACAGTTTATTACAACAGTAATTTAGTACTACTCTTTTCTATCACTCAATCTAAACAAAACCCATTTGTTGACAGTCAGTATTACAAAGGTCTCACAATTCAATTTCTTCCCTAAAGAATTAGGAAATATTAGGGATATGTGCCTCTGTTAAACACACAAGGATGAGCTTTCCTGCCTCTCAAAGCAGCGTGCGAGGGAACGTGCGTGAGATGATGAACGCGCGTAAAATGCTTGTTAATGCCATCAGAAACAGTTCAAGACTTCTAATGAAAGCTTCAAATATTTTTTCAGATGAATATGACAAATGAAAAAAGCAAACAAACAGCTGTAAACATGGCACAGTCTTAAGATGATGACTTTAAAAATTGAAATGAGGTGGAATTTAACATAATCATGAAGCATCTGCGCTTGATTATTTTGGCTACATACAATACATTTGTATTTACTTTAAGTTTTTCAGTATCTTGTTCAGAATCCTCTCTAAGGGGTCCTGGCTTTTGAGCTCCACTGTCTGGTTGTCCTTTAACCCCAGTTTGCTGAAAAAGATTTTGAGAGAAGGCTTCAATTTTCATCTAGCATGCCAGTAAAGAATGCTGATAAAGCAGAGTTATACTTTCTTTTTTGGCTGTTAAATGCATGTGTCACAAAGAAGTGGTTAAAATAGGTCTTTTTTATTCTTCCTACTCTATATTATAAGCAATTGACTGGAATAGTTTTTGTAGCTGAATGTTGTATTACAGTTTCAAGAGCTCACAAATAAAACACAGAAGTTCCACCTACACTACTTTCCCCCTGAAAGTTGTTTATATATTTCAGACTTTTTTCCCTTCGACTCCTCACTGTGGCAAAATCTCTCCATGAAAAAAAAGGCAAACTGTGAAGTCAACCTGAATTTATCATAGGCAGTCATTTTGGGATTATGTGAAGTTGCTCTGTCAGTCAAAAGCTCATGAATGACTGTGCTAGTGTTGCCCACAGGAAGATTTATTTTGGCTTCCTTGTCCATTTGGATTAAACAAGCATGAGAGTTTGATCAAATAACAACTGCAATTGCAAAAGAAGAGAAAAATATCCTAATGCATGTTCTTGAGAAATGGTTGTAAAGACGTGTTCCATTGTTAACTCAGCTTCACAAATGGCTCTTGTTTCATGATCAGATGACTTCTACACTCTGAGAAATTTTGCAATTTTTTTCAAGAATGGGGAAAGAAGAAACTGTGACACAATCCCCCAGAGATTTGTAAGTGGACTGTTCTCAGCAAAAATACTAGATTAGGGTGTTCCTTTGCTTCCTGTGCCAGGAAACAAAATCCTGTTCTGTCAGCATTTATACAGCTGGGGGCACTAAAGTTTTTGTTATGACAGCACCATTCTGTCTCTAACAGTGTAATATACAGTACTGGTTGCCCACCTACCAGCAACAAATAAGGCTGTCTTGGGGAAAAAAAACCCCAAAATCTATTTGTGCCTTGGTTTTAACTCTCTCCTCTACTTTTATGTAAAAATGGTCTAAATAAACTTCAAATTATGTATTTCGAATTTCTAGATTGATACTAAACTATTCAGGATGATTTGAGTGCATAACTACTCCACATTTGATGATGATTTTCTTTTTCACTAACCTTGCCTGAAACAAAGGTCTGAGAGGCATCACCCAGTGCCCGTCTCGGTGTTTCTGGTGTTCGAGTTTCTTTTTCTCTTTCTTCCATGGATGTTTTGTCCATCTCAATCCTTTTTGCACCAATGTTTTCTGGTTCATTTTTATTTTGCTTTTTTGCTTCAATTGCTTCTCTGCGTGCTCTTTCTTGTTCCTTCTCCTCCTGTTCTCTTTTTATTTGTTCATCCCTCTCCTTCTGTTCTCTTTCCTCTTTGGATTGCTGTAGCTTTTCTTTGTGTTCCTTTTCTTTCTGTTCTTCTTTTGCTTTCTGCTCCTGATGTTCTTTCTCTTTTTGTTCTTGTTCTTCTTTTTCTCTCTTGAGCCTCTCTTTCTGTTCTTCTTGCTGCCTCTCCCGGAGTTCTTTTTCCCGCCTGTTTTTCTCCAACAAAGCAGCAGTTTCTGCGTGTACCTGACTTTTTTCTTCTTCTGTCAGAACACTCTTCACATCCCATACCGGCTTTGTGGAGCGGTCTGGAACCACTCGTCCATTCTCAACAGGCTGGATGTCACTGACTGTACCTGGAGCTTTTGGTCTGGTATCATCAGAGATTTTTAGTGAAGGCTTTTTAGTACGATCCACCTGTAACACAGGTGCAGAACACAAAGTGTAGAACAACAATTTACTACAGCTACTGCCACTCTGTTTGCTAAGGTTTTCCTAAGTGAGATTTTTAAGAGAATAAACATAACAAGTTGACTTCTGCCAAAGAGAGTGATCTTTCAATTTCATTAAATCTGATGTTGTTAGCAGAATTAGCAATTCACTTATCTTCCAGATGGGAGATAATCAATGAGATCATCACAAGCCCTACAGAACCACAAGGACAGCATTAAGCACTGATTACCACAACTCTTTATTTTCAAGCTTTCAAAGGTGAACATTCTAGGGCAATCAGGCAGCCTAATTTGGGCTTGGCTCTCTCAATCATGTGACAGAGCATGTGCTTAAGGCAGATCTGCTTGATGGGAAGGGATATTTAAGAATGGCTTAGAACTAGGATAGCAAGTTGGTTTTGATGCTGAAGTGAATGTTCTGATGGACTATAAACTCATCTGGTTCAGGTAAGAACAGAAATAATGTCTTTAAATTTTAAAGTTTAGTGTCTCTTGGCTGAAATCTGTACTTAAGCCTGTATGCAGAATGGTGAAAGTGAACAGCTTTTAGCCTTCTCTCCTAAGGAACGCTATTTTAGTATAAGAACTCTACAAAAGTGTCTTTAGAAAGTTTTATTCATGTCAAAGGAAGAAACAAATCTCTGTACTTTCACTACTGGGCCAAGGGTGACGAACCACCTAAATATTTTGTTATTTGAAGGAAGATACATTTGCTAGAAAGCAGATCTTTAGAATAGCCAAGGTAAACCACGGCCTAACTGCACTCCCTGTATTTCATCCCATGTGTTTTGAGTATAAAAGTTTGCTTATAGACTTTCTGAATTAATGATCAACTGGTGACCTTTGATTTCTCAGGTGCTCACATAAAAATATTCATGAAAAGTTCTGCAATTCTGTTAAGTATATTTAGTTCATAGAGTTCTGGAGATCAGTTCCCATGGCTTCACAGACCACCAATAGTCTCTGTATCAGTACACTTGTGTACAAGGCTTGAACAAATGTATTGAGTATGTTTGCTTGTGGATTTAGAGTTCTGCGTGTGGCAGGTGTCTAACAGATTTACTATATATTAACTCTGAAAAAAAAGGAACACAACTTACCTCAGGGATACTTCTTGTAATTGATACTGGATTAACTACCAATGAACTGTCAGATTTTGGAACAGCAGCATCTTGTATGTTTGATCTGTTAAGTGATTTTAGTCTCTCTTCCAAATTATCTCCTGTTTCTTCATTTTCAATTGCTTCTGTTGGGGATGGCTTTACAGCAGCAACAGGGGGAACAGAAGTTGGCTCTTCCAGAGATGGATATGTAAAATCCACTGCAGGAGAGGAGAGAGGAGGGAAGCTTAAAAGAGCTCTTAAAGCAAAAACACAAAAGTAAAATAAACGCCCAAGTTACAACCCAAAATTTAGTTTTTAGCCAGAACAAGGCTCTCCCAAAAGCATCTGAATGAATTAAAGATATATCCAGTGATTACAAAAGCTTGGTGGGGTGTCATCCTTTTTACTTACAAGAAACAGTCACTGCTTCACTCCTGCCATGCTGGGGTGGAGTTACTCTAGCATTTGTTGTATATTGGGGAAAACAAAGGAGCCAATTTTCATAACCTCCTTCTAGAATTAAAGGTTCATTCTGCAGTATGGTTTTGCTTTCCCACTGTATGGAAAAAAAGTTTGAAATTAATTGATTTAAAAATAGAAAGGAAACTTTTAGAGCTTGATAGCGTGGTTGAAATTTCTGTGTCTAGTCATTAAATTGCAAGGTTATTTTTGAGATTTTTAAGTAAGAATTAAAGAGGCTGCAAAAACAGGGATCCTCTCTGTGTTTGGAGAATGTTCAACAGAGGTTCCTGGCTCTATTTACAAGAGGGTGTGAACATTTTCAGTACAGAAAGATCCACTTATTGCTACTTCACATAACAATCCATGCAGAAAAATATTTTTATTATAATATTTGCTTCAGTTTCTTATCTGGTTAAGTTTGCTGAGTGATTAGTGCTTTAGAAAGCACAACATTAACTTTCTGAAAACCTCTTGAGAGTCCAGGCTCCAGACTGCCCTCCTCCTGAGGGCCTCCCCAGTATTAGAACATGAACAAGGCACAGAGGGCTCAGAGAATATTCTGTAAAGCAATAAACAGGGAGAACTCCCTGAACTATCTCTGAACTCCAGTCTTGAAGGTTTAGATAACAGAAAGATGTGTGATCTTTCACAAGAGCCACCTCCATAGAGAAGAGGGACAACACAGCCAAAGCTAGAGTTTGACTTGAAAGTGTTGGGCATTTGCTTACTGTAGAGACTATAAACTCCCTGCACTGAAGAAGCTCAAATTTAAATTCATACTTATCTAAAAGTTATATTCAATAATGCAGAAAAGTTAACCATGCTCAAAATATTTCTGGAGCCTCCCTCACTCTGCAGTTAACCTATTTAATAAAAGATGCTGTCCTCTACTAGAGCACAAGCATGGGAATGGGAAACTTCAGACTACACTTCTGCAATTAAAATAAGCAGGCTTTGAAAACTGAACCAAGATGCTTGCCTGAAGTGTCATTAAGGTTTCCACATAGTTTGTAAACACAGGTGCTTTAAGACCTTCTGATTTATTGAGATGATTAGTGTAAACCATGAAACTTGCCAACCTTAAACAGCGCATCTTTCAGGCTCTGAAGAGTTGTTCCTAACTTTAAGTCTTCAGCAGAACTAAACCAGTCCAGCAGTATAACATAATGAAACTGTCCTCTCCTCTTCCATGGATCTCTAGAGTCCTCTGGGAGTCTAGCTTCAATCCAATTAGCAGTAACTCTGAAATGTATTAACATGCATTTAAAAACAAATGTACAAGTAACGTTTTATCCAACAACATATGATCCATATATGTTTATGTGCCTGGACAAAATAAATATGCTTTATGTTGAAGTCAGTATGTGCAAGAACAGAGCTGTCCAGATATATCTTACCCACTGGTATACAGCAGGGACTCTGAAACTAAGTGTACAAGCTCTAAAAGCATATAATTTTTTATAAAATTAAATATTTCATTATCATTTAACATTATGTCATACCCAGGACTGATAGCTTCTTCTGGGACACTGATAGATCTTGGAATACAGGATTCCTGATAATCCTTCAATCTTCGAGCATCCATTATAAGCAATTCAATATTTTTGTCCGACATCATTGCAAACAGTTTCTCAGGTGTGACTGCTCCTTGAAATAGAGAAGCAAATAGATATAAGAAGCTACATTATAAATGGAGATAGCTATGATATCTGACTGGTGCAGTCAAGACTGCAAATAGATGAAATAGAATTAAAAGTCCCACAAAGTCACAGAGGTGAGACATTATAAACAGATTGGACCTTTTGCTCCTACTGCTGTAGTGATTAGCACCTGATCTGCTAAATTAGACCATACTGAATATTTCAGTGATAAACCAATTTAAATTTTTGTGGTCTCACTTAAATCCAGCTATACAGGCAAGCATTTGTAAAATATATACTGCTAATGCTCCTTCTCAGTTAAGAACTCTAGAGAACATTTTCACATATTTATTGCAAGAACAAGAAACAGAAGGTTGCGAAGGGAAAGGAAAAATTTCTTATTTAGCAGAGAAATATTTCAGCCTTGCCTAGATTTTTCTTATAAGTTGAGGAGATGTTTTTCTTTCTAACTTGAACACTTCAGAACTAGTTCAACTTTAGTTATTAAACAGTTGAAAAACTAACTACAGCTTTTTAAGTTATAAGTGATTATAGCTGCAATACAGAGCCTAATTAATTTATAATTTGCTATAACTGAAATACGGGATACTAGAATTCCATCAAATTCTGTGAAATAACTTCTTAAAAGAATTGCAACTGCTTGGGTGATTGGTACACAGTCATATGGAGACCTTTTTCACACCTGTGGCAGCACTGCATTTCTTACCACTCAGACTGTCAGACTGATCCTTTCTTTCCAGCGAATGCTTCCTCTCACCATTAATCTGTGTTATAAGGGGGAAAAAAAAGTTTAATATATAATACTCAGAACCAAGGTGGCCAACAGACACTGACTCTCACAGACCTTGAAGGAAACTTGTGGCTGTTAAGACACAAGAAGGAACCTAGCACAAGTAAGCTGCTTCTGAAGATGTGCTGACAAATGTACTAAAAAGATACCAAGGCTGCTGCTCTGCCTAGACAGAAGAGAGTTAAGAAGGCAATACAATCTAGGACAGCATCATCTACTAGATGAAATTCATGCAGTATTTGTGGAGAAGTAAGTTTGTTTCCACACTTCCTGCAAAGTCAACCATCTCCTAAAAAGCTTATTTAACATCAGTTTATTACCATTACCTTGGGTTTCTTGCACTAGGTAATTCTAGTATAAAATAGACTGAGCTTTCTTGTACAGTCAAATTCTATCTTATGCAAGACTTGGAGGTTGTGGACTCAACATATTCCAAAAAAATGTCAAAGAAGGATTACAGGGAGTGTAAACTAATTACTAAAATCCCCCACCATGATTCTGAACTGGACATAGTTACTAGCAGAGACCAAATGCTAGATTGAAACTATATATTCAGACTGAATTAAAAAGTTTGTAAACATCTTCAGTTACTCTTTGGCTTTTTCCTTTGGAATCCACAGCACTTTCTGAGGAGTTTTTGGCTGAACTCTTTCCATCATCCTTTGGTTCTTGCTTTTTCTGCAGCTCTTGTCTGTCCCTCTCTTCAAGTTTTTTCCGAACTTCAGCTTCCTCATATCTATCGAAAAAAAGAAAAAAGTCTTTTTTTCAATATTGTGCTATTGACTAACCTTGGATTATTAACATCAGAATCATTAAGTCCTCAGGAAGAAATTTAAAAAAAAGCATTCAAAGTTTTAAGAAAGTTAAAGTATTGTCAGTTTTTGTATTCCAACAAGTCCCATTTTCCTGCATGACTGTGTGATCTTATTTTTCCCACTTTTTGAGCTGGTTTTCCTATTCTGAAATCCTGTTTTGAGTCCTATTTCATAGCCACTGCTTGTAAAGCTATTTTTTTCTCCAAATCTGAGGTCATTCTTAGCTTTGGTATCACTAAATGTTTTTCATTTCCCACTGGAAAGGATAAGTACTGGTGATTTACAGGGAAACTTCAATATATAACAACAGTCATCCCAGGTATTTTATTTTAGTTTGCATTGGAGCCAGTTAGGAGTAAGTTAGCTCAGTTATCTAAATGTCCTTCTCCTGAGAAGTCAGATCAGAACTTATTATGTGCCTGGTGCTTGTTTGAAACACCGGACCTGGAGATTTTTAAACGCAGATTGGACGTGGCACTGAGTGCCATGATCTAGTAAATGGACTGGATTTGGACCAAGGGTTGGACTTGATGATCTCGGAGGTCTTTTCCAACCCAATCGATTCTATGATTCTATGACCTACAGGGAAGCCAATGCAAGAACTGCGTACACTCGTGAGTTTTGATGGACCTGGGTCTTGCTGTCCTTCTCATAAAGCCTCAGACTTGACAATTAACCTCCCAGCCTTTTGCTGTTGGAAGGACAATCATGGTATTCTAAGTCAGTGACCTCCAAACTGCAGTTTTTAGATCACCCACTGGAGGTTTGCACAGTCACGTCACTGTTAAGTAGCATTTGCTTATATTTAATACAACTGAGAAGTTTAAGGGTTACTAGGGTTCCATAGAACAAAGAAGAATGTTTTGAACTAATGATTTTGATTACTCAACCAAGCAGTGAAACATGAACACTGAACTGTGTTGACAATTGCTTGTTTGAATCAGATGTTGCCTCATCAGAGTTAAAGTAACAATGACAATATAACTGTATTTCATATCAAAAAGTACTGTGTTAATAAACTAGATCATTAAATCAAATCCTGCCTCCAAGTCTACTTCACTAACTGGCCACTAACAGGAAGGAAGCAGCAAGTCTGTAATTTTATCTTTTAAACAGGCTTCTTAATTTGGCACAGGCATCGTAAGCTAGAATAAAGCATTTTGTTCCCACGTGGAGTTAATGACACTAAAGCATATTTCATATTTTAGTTTAATTTGGTCAGTATGGAATATTTGCCCATCAATTTCCCCTTTTATACCTCTGAAGCACATAGTAGGTCATTCATGTAGGTATTCCTGCTCCTATACAAGTGGTGTTTCAGCAGCTCCACTTTTAGTTAACAATTAACATTGAAACTATTTGCTGGCCTAGTGCCTGGGGAAGAAATTATACAAATAACTTCCCTGAAACCACTTCTGTAGTTACGTAGGAGTCATGTTTCATTTCTATTCCCTTTAAATATTTATACATTTTACCCAGAGCAGTTGAAAGTTATTGTGTCAACTTCAAAACTCTTTTCCTTTCATAAAAAGCCGAAAGTCACAAGTCTCTAAATTTTGGGTTTCTATAAGTCTATCAGTGTTTACTCTTACAGTGAAATCATAGCTCTGTTGAATTGTAAGACTCAACTAAAAACAAAGAAAATCTAAAGATTGTTTCATATACAGTATCATGAGACATCTTTGCAAAGTCCCTCTTCATATAGGTGTAACTACAGTCTTATTGTTCACTGAAACTAACTTTATAGATTAAGCACTTGGAAGGGCATAAAATGCTTTCACAAGAATATTTGGGAAGGGCAGGGTGGGACATGAGACACAGGAAGGGAGACGTGTCCAGCTGCAGAGAGAAAGTTAAAAGGGCAAGAAAGAGTTGCTAAGCATGCAAGAAGCAGACAAGGCTGGAAGCAACACACACTGCACTAAATATCATCTAAAGACAGACTCTATCTTATGACTTCTTACCAACACCACTTTGTGGCTTATGGCACAAAGATGTAACTTGACAGCTGTTAATCAGGTACCCACAAGTCCATTAGCATCAATTCAGTTACATACTGGCAAAACCATGTCTTGCATATACTGGCTGCATATAGCAGAGAAAAGGTAAACTATAACCACACTAGGAGGACTTTTTAACATATCTGATTATTAGGAACATTTACTAATAGATTTGGTTTCAGATGACCTTATGATTAAGGAGAAAATCGCTCTTGATCATCTCTAGTGTATGTATCATTTAGATCATATGGTTTCTTTTTATTAGTCAATAAACAAAATTAGAAGACCATGTCAACAAATCATAACTGCCAGGAATCAGGAGATAATGTATAACGTGACAAATTATTGGAGTGTGTGACAGTGAAAATTATTTCTAGTAACAGACTTCTGGGGATAAACAGTTTTAAGGTCTCGAGTTTCAGCTATCTATGGTCTACTCAAGTGCAATTGCTTATTACTAAATAGCATGAAAAACTGAAATTGCACATGTATGGGCTTCAGGTGTAATGAATAAAATCTTATCTATCAACTGTATTCACGTACCTGAGTTTAAGGCTGTCTGACAGTCTTTCAGCTTCTTCAATAGCTTTTCTTAAATTTGTAGGTCCCAGAATTGAATGAAAATAATCCTAAAATTACAAGCATCACATTGCATATTAATAGTACAGCTTAAGAATGCCTACTTCTGTGCATATTAGGAGTCATCAATATACAGAGAATTGGTATTATAATGATATTAATACCAACAAAAGGAACTGGTTTGAATCAAAATATTTTCCTCTCAAACATGAGTTTGTAAGTAAAATTGTTTGAATGGGAAAGATGACAAGAACACCTCTCCACAAAAAAATATTCCCAGATTTGACAATTTATACACTTTATGTATTAAAAGCAAACTGTAAAAAAAAAATTAACAACAGACTTGTCAAAAACAGGAAGGAAGGAATAGTGTCATAAGTGAGGCAGTTACTTAATACCAGTGTGATCCTTTGAATGTGCATTAGTGTAACTCTCTGTACTTCTCATACTTTTACCAATGCAGAGGAGGTCAGTCAGAAAGCTTTTATACCTGTTGCTGCTTAAAATCAGGTCTTTTTTTAATAAAGTTATAAACAGTCACATATTTCATATATAGGATGTAAGCTTTTTCTTCATCTCGGTCCAATCTGCTTTCTTCCGCTGCCTTGAAAATCTTAAGGGCACTCTGCACATAACTGAAACCAAAGAAGAGGATAAAGCACATGATTGTTGACTTGTCTCCAAACACCTGTGCATTACAACATGCCATATTAAGTGTTTACGGCCTCTGCTCATATATTAAGCATTTGATTTTACCATCTTAATATAAGGTTTTCATTAAACATGAATTACAATCATGTTCCTCCAAATAAAGTTCATTTTTGCTAGCTTGTTTACTAGCCTTATTTAAAGACTTTCATAATTAAACAGCATACTGAGATAAGGAAAAAAGTACTGTTCCCTTCTAAGAATAACTTTTTTTTTATAGGGGAAACTAATTCATAGTAAGACAAAATGAAATCGCTGCTTATCTAAAAATGCTAGAGGCAAAGCATTTTCTATTCACATATTTGCTGAAGTTTTTATAATTTTTAAGAATTTGCATTTATGTAGCTTTTCCTCCAAGTATGCAAATCTTCATGGGCATCATGCTCTGTCCAAGCTATGTTTTGGCAGTATGTCAAGTGACCTCCTGAAAGCAGTAAGCACTCCAATGCAACAGCTGAGATCCATACATAAGACTATCAAAGGTTTTAAAGCTAACAGAAATACTTGAGGAAACTTAGATCCACAACAAATTTGTTCCGAAACCACTAATACTTTTAATATCAGTTCAAAATCAAATATAACATATCTACCTCTTTGTACTTGTCTTTTCAGGTTTTATTTCTGTCTTCTTGTTGAGATCTTTCAATGAAGTACAGAGATACAGCTCCTTAGGTACAGATGCCACAGCAGGCATGTTGTTACTTATGTCCCTCCTAGGATGGTACCGCTTCTTAGAAGTCTCTATCAATATTTTTCTGGAGGGGGGAAAGAGGTAGGAAGAGCCTAATTATATTCCAGTGACTTTTAATACACTTATAGAGTTACCTGTGTGGGTTTATTACCTTACCTATCTTACTTTATGTGAGCTAGCACTAGATGCCAACAGAGTGGCTGAAAACAGTATAAACTGTTAATCCTCCCAAAGTGACAGAATTGTTTGAAACCACTCTAGGTAATTTATCAAGGATGTCCAGCAAGATGCTGCTAACTAAAGAATAAAAAATAGTAAGTAAAGAAATGCTGACTTAAGAATGTTGAAAAATCATTGTATCCAGCAAATTTATTCTACTGAAATGCCAGTAAGTATACTATAAAAAATTAGCTGACTTCTCTGTACTCTGCAAATACACATCAGCCCCTTGGAAAAGTGACTTCTAATGTCTTGGTAAGAGTAAGCTGAGAAAAGCAAGATTGCTATGGGTAAAGTCAACTTGAAACTTCTTGGTCTTCAACTCCTTGGTGCTGTTGTCTTTGTGCTTTCATTTGAAAGTGCTCTCCAGGTAGCCCTGAAACAGTTAAGCAGAGCTTGGCTAGAAGGGACTATTACATCATCCCATCTGACACAGAGAAGTCCATTAAGTCTCCTGCAGATAGTCTATCTAAAACTCTTTTCATCTAATACACAGGAAGCTATTTTAGCCCTTGGAGGTGGTGGGGGAGGAACTGAGCTCCCTCACATGTAAGTGGTGAGACGTTAAGATGTGAGCAACACTGAAGAAACTATGGGGAATTCCTTAGAAGAAAGGTGCTCAAATGATCTCAACAAATCAATTACTTCCTAGCAGAGAAAAAACACATGGATTTTGACAAGATGAAGGTAGAGCATTTCCCTTTCACCCTCAAGGTGATGATCAGCATGACAAGTGTGACTAAAGCCACCATCAGCCAGTGACTTCAGAGTGAAGTTTCACCCCACTGAATCGATCTGTAGCTGACTGCCACCAAATTAGGTGATCCCGATTTCCCTCCCTCTTTCTCATGCTGGTCTGGTGCTTCTCCAACCTCTTATTGAGCCAATTCAGCTTGCTGAAGAGGCAGAAAGGCTACACAGCTTGTGCAAGGACAGCAGTTGGCACGTGCAGTCAAGAAGGAGAAGCCAAGCTGGCAATGCGATCCCTTCCCATGGCACAGAGCTGTTGTATACCTTGAAGCATCAGTGCACACAGTTTTACTGGGTTAACTGTTGTTGCTCTAGGAACTGGTTATCAAATAACAATACTAAGTTAACCCAAACCTTTGGTAAGTTCATGTTGGAAATAAATGCAAAAATAAGATAAAGATAAATGGCTAATGATGGTTCTTTGGTTTAAGATCTGGTATGCCAAGGTCAGACTAAAGAACATCAAGCAAGACAACGTACTGCTTGAACATAGATGCTGTACTTGCTAATTTCCAATTATGTAGCAACTTTTTAAAACTGAAAAACTTGTCAAAAATCCTCCCTAGGAGACTGATTTCCACTTAATTCTATAAAGTAAATAACAAATCCTCAAATACTACCTTTAATACATAAAGTGAAAAATATATGCCATACCTACTTATCTTAAAACATTGTCTTTCCTATATAAGGTGTCTTATGTCCACCTTTAACTTTCAGGGTTTTCAACACTTAGGTGCTGAAAACAAGGCGGATGATTCATTAGAAGAACTGTATTCAGCAGAAACAAAATAGACACTCTGCCCCAAAGAAGAGGACCTTTCCAGTGTAAAAGCCTCTTAGCCTAAAACAACGTTTTACATCCTCATAGCTTATAAAGAAAGCCTTCACTCTTACTAAGATTTTAGCATTGCTTGTCTAATCGTCCTGTCAGAGCATGTCTTTACCTGGCTTTTTTTTTTCTCCTTAGAACTGTAAATAGACTTTTCCTTTGAAGCTTTAAGTCCCTTCCAAATATATCTTCAATGTTTGCTCTGTTACGTAACCAGTATTTTCTTAATCTTAAGTGGCAGCATTTGGTTGTGTTCTGACAGAATATTGTAACTAAATATGTAGTCCAAAAAGATCTGAATATAACACTAGTGTGATGTGTGCATATGAGTAAAAAAAGCCCCAAGGCTATGTGGAAGATGAACCATTTAATGATCTCAGTAAATTCTCAAGTGTTGCTGACACACTTTGAAAAGGGCAGCTCTTCTGGAGCCTCATCTATACAAGTGTAGAACTAATGAATAAAAGCCAACTCTGAGCTTTGGCCTGAAACAAAAAGGGCTTTTCCATTTTTTTCCTATGGTTACAAAGTTATTACTGCAGGTCTTTAAGTTGCCAGGCAAGTTCAATGCTGAACTTTTATTTCCTGATTTAAAGAAATTTCTATACCTTTTTTCAAAACATGAGCTTCTAACCACGGTATCTGATGAATGAGGTATTACTCTTTGAACTCCCACAGCACCATAATTCACACAATATGCTGCAGTGAAATGAGTAAGAACGGATAAAGAATAACATTTTCTAAATTTTTTTGAAAATCAAATTCTCAACAGCCTACTTAATGGAATTACATACAACGTATGTCGCAAATTGATAGATTTCACCTGCAGTTTCTAATTCATTCTTCTATACAGAATCTTAACTTTGGAACTGTAACTAAAATTTTCAGTTTTATGCATCAAAAATCCCCTAACTTGATTTTGAATACTACAGACTGACAACTAGTTGCCAGTTGACTGCTCAGTCTTAGCTCATAAGGACCCTTAAAACTTCTTAAGCTTCTATGAAATTTCAAGATGTGCTTTACCTTAATTTTTCCTTATACTCAAATGAACAAGTTTTTTTCCCCTTCATCTTTGAGCAGGCTTTGGGGAAGACTACGATTTCAGAATCCAAATCACCTCCTTCATAGATAAATATTACCATCTGATTTTGAACACAAGTTTTGCAGATATTCAATTCCTAACCAGCCTAGTCTCAATGGGGGAATCTGGCAAAAGAAGTGGCACAAATAAAACAGTCTGGGAGTAGTCAGTGTCCATCAGGGAAATGCACTGAGACAGGCCAGTTACTGCAGGTTATGGACAAGGCCTGTAGTTGTTTCCTCTAGGGGAGCTGCAATAAATTGCAGTCTAACCAGAATCCCATCCACTTTATCAGGATAAAACCCACTGCTCCAGCCTGTACTGACTAGGTTATGCTCACTTTTGTGGAGCATTCCATTTCCCTCCACACTAAGAATCACTATATGAATACAATGGCAACACTGAGGCATGAATGAACCCTTCCAATTACATCTGTGGTCTTTCATACATCCCTAAAGAAGAGAGAGATCTTCTTTCTCAGCATGAAAACTGGATCACAAAACCATGAAAACAACAGATTGAATAAGCCGTAATAGCTAAACCTATGATTAGTCAACCTGTGACGAAGAAGAAACAACCTATTTCAGGCTTGTCAACTCTTTTCTTAAAAATTAAGGTCAAATTCAAGACTTGGGATCTTTTCCACCCCCAGCTGAAGTATTATCTCAGGCTCCTTTTTTGTACTTAGGAGTGCTGAAAACAAGGCTAATATCCCAAAAATATGAGGGAAGTCACGCTTGAATGATTACGGGCATTTGACATACTTGGAATGGATAGTTTTACCCTGACAGGGAAACATACCTGTTGGTAACAGGTTTGTCAACATCTAATTATCATGCCAGTTTTACTAAGGATATGAGTAAGCTTTAAGTGGAATGACACTGTAGCAGTTACGTTGCAAGCAGCACACACTAACGCACTCTGAAATACATTGACATGGTAAGTACTGTGCATCACCAATTCAGGTATGTAATAAAGTATTATTCACTTATTTTTGTCTCTGACAAATGAGCAAAATGAGTAAATGAGAAATGGGTTTCTCATGAGAATTAAGTTCCTCAATTCTCTTGGAATTACATTTTACTATCTGCATTTGGTACACAAGAGTTGGCTTTGTTAAGATTATCAGTGTTAGTCAGATAGAGAATTTTAAGATGATTGACCTACAAAACCCACCAGCATATTTAGCTCTGGGAGGCCTCTAGCTCTCTTCCAGGCTCTGGTACTGTTAATACTACAGGCCCTGGTTCTGTAACCTAATGTGCATAGGCTGATTATAACCATTGGGGCTTCTTATAGCAAGCCCATTATGTTCACGCAGGGTAGCCAAACTTTCACCATTGTGCTGGTCACCACCAGGCACAGGGCAGCAACACAGCACGGGTCTGCCTCTGCCCATGGAGGTGCTCAAACCTGCCCTGCCAGGCCTGGGAACGACTCTCTCCGCAGTGAGAAAACCCTTTGACAGCTCCTTCATCCAATAATTTACCTGACACCGAGGTGGGGGGGAAGATATTATAAAGTTTCTTTTAAAAAAATATGCTGAGTTTTCTGCAGGAAGTTTAAAAGTTACTCAATCTATGCAAGAACACAAATAGTTCCACTTCTTATTTAGATAAACGAACATCTGCAAGGAGTACGCAAACAGCAGAGGTGATAAGAAGCCGGGGAGGTCGCAGAGAGGCAGAGAACTCCCCCAAGTTTATAACCGGGCGGTCAATACCGCTGCGGCGGCCCGGGGCCGTGGCAGTCTCCATGACACCGCAGGAGTGCAGCACTCTGGGAAGCGCCGCTTCCCTGCCATCTTCCTCCGGCCGCTCCCGGGCTCCGCGGCGGCTCCCCGGCCCCACTCACTCGCCAACCCGGCCGGGCTCAGGCCGAGGTACTGCGGACCGCCCAAGGTCACACTGCCGGCCCCGGGCCGGGCCAGGCCCGATCCCCCCGCGCGGCCCGAAGCGGGTCCCCGCCCGCCGCAGCCCCTCGAGGGCCGCCCCCCCGGCACGGGGGGCTGGGCCCGGGGCTCCCCCCGAGGGCGCCCGCCCCTCCCGCCGCTGCCCCGCAGGCCCCCGCCTGCCCGGCCGCGCACTCACCGCCGCGGGGACTCGCTGCCTCCGCCCGCCGGCCCGGGGCAGGCCCATGTCCGAGCGCGGCTGCCGGGGAGACGCTACGCGGCCATGGCTGCTGGGGCGGAACTCGGCGGCGACCGTCCCTCCCTCCTTCCCTGCCTGCCTCCGTCCCTCCCTGCCGGGCCCCCGCTCCCCGCGGGGGCGGGACTCTCACGGCCCTATCCGTGCCACGGGGCTGGGCTCGGGCCGCGGCGGGGGCCTGGCTGCTGTCCTGAGGGAGCTGCGGGGCGCGGCCGCGCTGGGTCGGGCGGGGACACGGACCCACAGCCGCCGTGGAGCTGCGGGGGTGGCGGTGGAGCGAGGAGGGGAGGGACAGGCGGGTCACCTCGGCCCGACGCCTGCCCCGGAGAGCGCGGGGCTCCCTGCCGTGCCCCGCCTGGCCTCGGGAGATTCGTTACCGAGGCCAAGCCACTACGAGGGGCCTCTGGGTCTGTCACATTCTGTGAGGCGTCCAGTCTTTGTATGGGCTGTTAAACTGGCCCACTGCTGCACTTTGCGATCAGGTGTGGGAAGGCAAGTCACCTCTCCTTATAAAAATATCCTGTTTTTTGTCTAGAGAAAACTGGATTGACAGGGGACATCGTGAGTTTAGATCTCGGTTTTTGCTGTGACTGTTTTCTGTGCAGCTTGTGATGTTATTACAAGCGTCATACCTCAGGGATGGCAGGTACGTGCTGACACACTGGTATAGCCATGCTGGGAGAAAGGAGGTGAGAGGCAGGTCGTGCCATCGAGATCTTACACAAACAGAAAGATGCTCTGTACTGCCTCAGTCCTGGCCTGCCCCCAAACTGTGTCGGCGGGAGGGGAGGGGTTCAGTTACTCCAACCTACTGCTCCATTTTGCCAGTGGAAATGTCTTGTGAACTGAAGCAGTCTCCTTCAGCCACTTTACAAAACAGGGAGGTCATGAAGCCAAATGAGAAAGCTACCTGTCTCCATGTAGCCTTCCAAAATACTACCAATTAATTGCCCAGAAGGCTGAATTGTATTACAGCACTTAGTGGTACAGTAACCTTGGTTGGTATGGAGCACAGGAAAGGCTCAAGCATGTCCTAGTTAGAACAGCTGGGACCAGTTCATCACTGGATGGGTGTAACCCAAAACTGTGTATTCTATAGCCTTCCATGCCATTTCCCAGAAACTGTTGTCAGTAGACTATTTACACCCTCTGCCCAGAGCAGCCTGACTCCTTAGGCTATAAACTAGGTGTTAAGAGGCCTTTGAGATAGGAGGGTGCTTCTGTCCTCATACCCTTTGTGGAACTCCTCACCATGAGGGAAGTACTGAGCATTCCTGCCTGAACTGGAGAATATATAATCTTGGAGTCTTGGAACTTTTTTAACCACTCGTGGGATCCAGAGGAAGACTGCAGATCACCGCTCTCAACCAGACTGCAGACCACCGCTCTCAACCGGACTGCAACCACCACTCTCAACGAGACTGCAGACCACCACTTTCAGCTGGACTGCAACCACCACTTTTCAACCAGACTGCAACCATCACTCTCGACCGGACTGCAATTACCATTCTTGACCAGACTGCAACAGCACTTTCACCAACAGGTTTTTCCCTTCTCCCTTTACTTTGGGCTCAGGGGGCCCAACAAACACCACTCTGTTCATGCCCCAGGGTGCTGGGTTATACATTTGGGTTTTGTGGGTTAAAACCAATTGTTTGTCTGTATAATCGTACTTATTGTATTATTTTATTAAATTGTTATTCTGATTTATAATCTCTCTTTTGAGTTGAGTTCATTTCCCCTGCTGATTTATCTTTAAACCAGCACACCTGTAAAAAAAATAGACATTATTATTATAATATTATTATATCATAATAATGAAAATTGATATACAGTGCTAATGGACTAACTGCAGGCTGCATTCTTCACCTCTATGAAAGACGGTCATTAATATGAAAAGTTTGACTTTCCCATAGCACTGCAGCCAACACCACCAAGTGTTCCTGTTTGTTGGCACACGCCTGTGAGCACATTGTAACATTTTCTGTATCTGCTGCTGCTGTGTAAATGAAAAGCCGTAACAGGACAAGCTAAATGTTGAAAGACGCAGACACTTGCCAACAAGGAAAAAGAGATGTGCTGGAGGCTAGATTCAAGGTTTCTATGCCCTGGTGACAAGCAGCAGCCCAGAGGTGTTTGGATTTGTTCTCTGTTGCCGCCTTCTGGCTGAGCAGGCCCAGAAAAACCAGCCGACAAAAATTCCTGCCTGTAGCCCAACTCAAATCACAGGTATTGCAGCACCGGAGCGGGCCCTGTCAGCTGGGGGGGGTGTGAGCCTCACATTGTGCTCAGCCTGGAGGGCTGCTCTGCCATGGGAATTCCATGGGAAATGCAGCCTGCTCTCTTGAACTCAACGGGGCTATTCCAGCAGTGACTCCTGGAGTCAGTTCTGGGATATTTGTGAGGCGATTGTTGCTCCTTGGAATATGGTTATTTGCATCTTGTCCAAAGCTGAGTTAGGTAGGTCAAAAGCAGAAAATAATGGCTCAGTGCACAATGTTGCTGTAAGTATTCTTCTGATTATCTAGAAGGTATTATGATCTCCAAACCAAGAGTGGAATTTTGTCATTGGTATATTTTCCTGAAAGATGTAGATTATGAGATTCACACTTCACAGGGGTAGCAGATTTACGACTCGGAATAGTTTTGGGGACAATGTGAGCATGACCATTTAGCATTGTTGAAACAAAACTGGGAGAAACCTTTCAGGGGCTGGGCTGTCAGGTCCAGTGCCAGCCTGGGACTGAAGGCCAGAGACCTCTGACAGAGCAACAAGGTCTTAGAATCATTTTGGAGCTGTCATTCTATCAAATCCTATCTCTATGATCCCAAAGTGTAGCTTCCCCTGTACTCGGCCACACCTTGAGTGCTGTGTTCAGTTCTGGGCTCCTTAAGAAAGACATTAAGGTATTGGAATGAGTTCAAAGGGCAACAGAGCTGGTGAAGGATCTGGAGCACAAGTCCCACAAGTGGCTGAGGGAGCTGGGGTGTTTATCCCGGAGAAAAGGAGACTCAGGGGAGACCTCATCACTCTCTACAACTCCCTGACAGGAGGGTGTAGCCAGGTGAGGGTCGGGCTCCTCTCTAAGGCGACAATGATAGGACTAGAGGATAATCTTAAGCTGCACCACGGGAGGTTTAGGTTGGACATTAGGAAAAATTTCTTCACAGAAAGGGTGACTAAACATTGGAATGGGCTGTCCAGGGAGGTGGTGGAGTCACCATCGCTGGAGGTGTTTAAGACTGGACGTGACAGTGCCATGGTCTGGTTGACAAGGTGGTGTTCAGTCATAGGTTGGACTCAATGACCTCAGAGGTCTTTTCCAACCGAGTTGATTCTGTGATTCTATGTAAAGCCCTGCCCAGGGCAGGCAAGGCAGCGAAGCTGGCTCTCAGACAGGACACCCTCGCCTGAGATTAGATTTAAGAGCCCTAGCAGCCGTGAGGCGGGAAGCGCAACCCTCGCCGCCTCCGTAGCACAGGGGAGCCCAGGATGGCTACCCCTGTCCTCATTCCTCGAGCTGCCTCTCGGGAGGCCGCCCCCGTCCCGCCGCCCGCTCGGGGCCGGCCCTGCCCCCGCCGGGCGGGCGGCGGGACGGAACATGGCGGGGCCCCTCCAGCCCGCGCTTCCCCGCCTTTCCCCGCGGCGGCGCGCATGCGCGGTGCGCGACGGCGAGGCCGTATCCCTCCGCGCGCCCCTTCTCCCTCGATGTGTGTGTTAATAAGGTAATTCCCGCGCCCATGGTAAGTGCCCGGAGCCCCTCCGGGCCGGCCCGGGCCGCCCCGCGCCGCCTCGCGCCCGCCCGCGCGCCCGCGGCCGCCCAGCGCCGCGCGGGACCGCGCCACTCCCCTCCGCCCGCCGTGTCCCTCCGCCGGGCGCGGCGCGGACTCTCGTGTGGGGCTCTCGGCCTGCGGAGCCCCGACTCGGTGCGGCGGCGGCGGTGGCGGCCGGGTCGGCAGCACGGTAAGGGCCCGTCCCCGCGCCCCGTCTCTCCCTCACCCCCCCCGGGCCGGCCAAGCCTTTCCAGGTCAGTCTGCGCCTTTGTATAGGGCCCTGTTACCGGATGTGGAAGTTGATCTCTTCGCTGGTAAAAAATAATTCCACTTCCCCCGGAACCCGGCGCCGCGGCTCCCTCCGCAGCGCCCAGCCCAGCCAGGATTTCCTGTCGGGGAGAGCGGGCGGCCGGCCGGCCTTCCGGGGACCCCGCCGCGCGGGGGGCGCGGGCGGCGGGCAGGGCCGCGGCGGCGGCCTGGTCGGCCCGCGGGGCCGCGGCGAGCGCGGCGAGGGGCCCGGGGGCCGAGGGGCAGAGCGGGGCCCGGCTCGTCCCGCGGCTCTGCCCGCCGGGCAGCGCAGTGAGGGCCGCTTGGGGATGGCCCCGGGCCCCGCGGGGGGCGGGTGGTCGGTCCGTGCCCCGGCCCGGCGCCCCCGGGGCGGCGGAGCTGCGAGCCCAGGCTTGGCGCCAAAGGTGCTCTGGGGAGAGGCGGCTCGGGCGGGACGGCAGCGCTTCCCCGCCGCAGTGCCCCTCGCCCGGAGTCTGTAACTCGTGCTTTGGGCTCTTAATAAAGCGTATGGTGGGAGTATAAACGTGGGATGAGGTGTTATAGTGTGGACTCTTTTTTTCCTATTCTCCCCTGGTAGTCAAAGTAGTTTCCGTTGGTGGGGCACTGGTGAAGTCCCCTATAGGAAGTCGTCTGCGCTTACAGTTCTTGAAGCATTTGTATGTTTTCCTGTAACCTGCTTACTAAGATAGCTTATGTTTAGTGGGAAATGCTGCATAGTAGAGTTAAATATGCTTAAAGTTGTGAATGCTTGCCCTGTAGTTCTTTAGCCTATTTGCTTTTAAGTTATTCATTACTTCTGAAGTATTACTGAGACTAAGCAGTTTGGTTGAGCTGTGTACGCCCACAAAAGTACTTGTAAGGGAACCTCAGTCTGCTGCGTGAGTGAGGTTAAGAGTGTACATGGCAGATCAGCGCACACTACAGAGATGCTTGTTCGTGACCCACTTTCTTTGCTGAAATCACTTTGTTTTCTAGTTGGGTTTTTTTTAGGCCCATGTGCTAGACAGAAACTGTCGAGGAAGAGTCCTGATACAATGGATGCTGTAGTTGGAAGGTGGATGACTTTTATTTAACGGTATTTCAAGTTTCAATTAATCTGAGACATCCTCTTAAGGTTGTAGTACAATTCAAAGGTTACATCACAAGCACTTAGATCCTTCGTGTTGATTGTAGCTGCTGTAAAGTAACCTTTTGGTATCTAGTGCCAAACTTATTTGTGAAAGCTTTGTAGCTTGTTGGCAGTGCCAATGCAAATCTTGGTGCCAGTGATTCGCCCTTGTTGCATAATAACACTCTTTAGGTGTTGCAGATAATGACCAAATCTGTGCTCTCCTTTGTAAGAAGACGACTTTCCTACCATCTGTATTATTTAAGGGACTTGCAGTGTTGATGAAAGCTTATTTAAATCAATGTATGAACCTAATTGGAGGACAGACCTGCATTAGTATGGGCTTGAATGTCTTCTCCACTAAGCTATTCAACAATGTTTGCCTTTCTCAGATCAGTTATTTTTCATCTGGTGCATGTCTGACATGAGGTCATGTTGCTGTTGGAACAAACTAGAGAGAAGTTAATTAAAAAGCCATAGGGGAGAGCTGAAAGCACTGGCATTAAAGCTGACTGCAATTGGCATATTAGTGTAATTTTCACTGTCATGATAGAAATGTGGATAGTCTAAGCCTATGATATTTATATTAAAATTTGAAGTGTCACATGTGAAATCATTGTCAAAGTACATTTGATTCCCTTAGGAAACAATACATGAACTTTTTGAGCTTATCCCATTCAAGTTGCTGTAATCGCTGCTAATTGATATGTCCAGTAAAATCATGCCAGAGTGTTTAAGTGATGCTAACTAGTATATGCTGTGCTTCAAAATATTGTTGACCCTGGTATGGACAGGCACATAAAATTAGCTAGAAATGGCAATTCTGAGTTTCTACTGTTAATGCGTGATGTTGGAATTAGTACGATGATGGCATTTCTGAAGGTCAGGTCTGGGGAAGCAGGTTAATTTTTGCAATAGGGGAAAGAAAGACATTCTGAAGGGGCATTCTTTTTCCAGATGTAATGGATGTGAGAGATGATGAGTCTCCAGCAATTTTCCAAGTACAGTTCTTTCACGTATCACTTCAGTAGGGAAACCTCTTTAATTAGCCTTTAATGGAACTTTGTCCTGGAGTTTTTAGGAATGATTGCAAATCCTTATTAGGTAGGTAGGTGGGTTGCATGGAGCAGTCCATGCTCCTCTAGTGGAAGGATGTCTCTTCCAGGAGTGTACCTTAGTACAAAGACTGGCAGCTGCAGGATCTCTGGGTTGGCAGATGTTTTGCAGCAGCTGTTTTGTGCCTGTTGATTTTGACCAGCTGATGCTCAGCACTCAGTGGTAGAAGAGGAACAAGGCTGGGTCCAGGATCCTTGTGGCAGGACACCAGTCTGAAAGATGCTGCAACATTTTAAGCCAAACTTAATTTTTCTTTGGACTGCAGACTTTACTGCTCCATTGTCTGTAGGCTGTGGTGTGGTAGCCCAGGTGTCCCAAGCTGCATGTTTTTCAGCTCCACTTGCTCCCCGTGGAGCCCATTTCACACACAGTTCCACCAAAACTCCTGCTGAGTGCTATTATATAGCCCTCTGATACCTCATCTTCACAGTTTTATAGAATGTATAAAAACTTAGATCTAAGATGGATGCAAAAAAGTAGTATGATTTTCTATTGTACTGAAGTAAAATAGCAATAATACTTTGATATAAGTATTAATTACCAGTTACTTGTGGCATCTGGCTAATGATACTGTACAGAATGCATTGCAGTAGTGAAATGGGGAAGTTCAGGAGGTCCAAAGAAGTCCAAAGCCAGCAGAAGCTCTCCCCGATTTAGTCGGTTGTAGACAAAACCCTCTGTTCACACAGTTGTGTAGGAGCTGTTAGAAGTCTGAAAACACAATCAGATTGCCATAAAAATAACTATAACAGTCTCAAAACTATTTCAGAGCCAGTGATGTTTTTATTCTCTGAAAGAGTCCTCATGTAAAGTGTTACACAGGTGTCGTGCTGGCCAAGCTGGATGGAAACAATACCGGAAAGAGAACCCTCTAAGACAGTTCAGTAGAGTTGATTGTAACACACTGTGGAGTAGCAGCAGAGTCCTGCTTTGAAATGGTAATCTCATTTCAATTTTAAATATCTAATTGTATTACATATATAAAACTTTGCTTGTGATAGTGTCACTGCACTATTGTAGTGTTACTAAATGATCTCAGTACAGCAGCTGAAAAATTTTTCTGGAAAGAGAAATTCTCACACTGCAGACCCTTCTTGGTATGTTCCAGTCACAGCAGCTGGAGGAGTGGGGGGCATGTTACAGAGGGGTCTCTTGACCTCACAGTACTGGTCCTTGGAACAGTCTGCCAAATAGAAATGAGCTTTGGGCTGACTACTCCTGAGAAATTTTTTGAAAGCATTGGTTAAAAGTGACTGAATGTGCATGAGTTTTGTTGGAAAGGCCTCTTCGTTTGCTGTTGTTAGTGCATTAGTGACATAATGGGATTTTTATTATTTTAGTTGAACAGTGTAATTTATCTTTCTTCCACTAGATGGCCCAAGCACGCTTCCAAATACCCCATGAGAACTGCAACTTAATTAATTTTTAAAATAAATTCGTGTGATTTTAACTGAAGTTAAAATTCTGCATCATGAAGCATATACAGACTTTGGTGATGCTTTGTGCTTGTTTAAAATACAAGCACTGTATATCAATGGAGAGAGCGTTGGTTAACGTAAGTAATACGTGGTAATGAAGGTTTATGTTTTTCCTTGATTAGAACGTTTCTTACTGAGTGTAGTACAAGGCTGTTTATTTTTGCATTGAGATGAGAACTGGTGTACTGACACTGACAGTGTGTTCAATGGTAATTGTTCAGAGAGGCTCTGAAACGGTGTTGATCTCGGGCTGCAGTTTGTCCCTGACATCTCCTGGGAGTGAGTTGCTGTATTTTGCAGACCACCATAATTGATTTTGGTTTTTTGGTGACTTGATTTTTGCTACATAGGGTTTTTGTAACAACTTTGCAGGTTGTTTCACTGGTGTACAGGTGTGGTCAGTGGGTTCTGAATAGGTGTGTTGTTAAATGTATGGACTGGAATTTAATGAATCTGTTTTTGTTGTCTAATAGACATCAAGTATAAGCTTGTTATCATGACCGTCTTTTTGGTTAGTGGAGAAAGAAAGGTGTACACTGAAGGCAGCTCTTGCTGTGAGTGTGGTTGGACACTGGAATGAGGCTAAAGAAGTGGTGGGATGTTCATCCATAGAGAGACATTCAAAACCCAACAAAGCCGAGCCTTGAGCCAGCTCAGGGTCCCCTCCGGCCTCAATTATTCTGCAATTCCAAAAGGAGATTTTATTAGTTGCTTTGCTTTACTGCTGTTTAAAACAAAAATAAATAAGTGGAAAAGGGATAGTTGCCTTTCTGAACTAGTTCATAACTTCAGTATTTTGCATTCAGTTCCAGCTTTCCTTTTGCTTCTGAGGACCTTGATGTGGTGGTATTAGACCAACAGAAAAAGTATGTGTGTCTGCATGTGCTCTTTTCCTTCTTAAATTGCAATCCTCAATGGGGGGGGGGGAAAGAAGCCATATAAAGAGAGTGCTATATTCCTTCATTTCACTGCTGCACTTGCCAAATACCATCTCTGTCCTCTTATTAGTTTATATCGTTATTCCCAGTGTCTCTCTGTAACAGGGATGATAGATTTCCTCTTTTTCTTTTCCTCAGGATCTTTCCTAGATTTTCTCTTCTGCTCTTCAAACAGCAGTTGTCCCTTCTTCTGCATCTGACTGTGATCCTGTTTTTCATTCCTTTTCCCATTGTCAGTATTTGTCCTGTCCTGCAACCTTCCTATTTCTCTTCCCTTTTCTGGCTGGAGACAAATCAACATGTCCATGGGTACTAAAAGGATGGACATAAATGGAGTATTTTGGTGAAAGGGATGGTGCTGCTTGCAGTCAGTTCTATAGACAAGGAGGTATAATCTGCTCTGATTCATGGCCCTACTGATATATGTTGAAGTTCTCCATTTGCAGTATTTTGGTCTTCCTTTCTAATTTTTTCCCAAGTCCATAGCTTTCAGTTTATTGAGCAATGGACCACACAGAGTTTGCCAGTTGAGCCAGAGACAGAGAAGTTTTTAAATACATTGTTTTTGTGATAGATGTGTATGTTTAAGAGGATTTCTTTCCAGAAGTGATATATTCTACCTTTGTGTAGGAAATTGGCTGCGTGGCCTTGCAACTGCTGTTATGAGTAAAACAGACTTTACTTTGCATGTGACTGGAAACTAAACTGATGAAAGCAATTCCCTTCTTAGCAACCTGGTAGTGGAAAACATAGCTATAGGACTAAAAAGTAATGATATATCTTGGTTAGCAGCATGTGTTAAGGTTTAGTTCAGATTTTTTTTTACTGAACAAATTTAATAGCGAGTATGAAATAGAGTGGGTTTAAAAATGTGTATTTCTAGGAAATCTTTGATGTAACAGAAACAGATAGGTGTCATTTGTCTACCTGTATTTTGGCATGCTCTGTATTATATGGAACTTGGCTGTAAGAGGATGTTACCTAATCACGATGGGAGGGTTTTTCAGCTGGTATCTGAGTCATGTCTCAAAACTTTGCTTGGTAACTATAGACAGTTGAAGCAGGTAGTAGTATTTGTTTTCAGTCAAACACTTCATACATCTGGTGTATGTATGTAGGTATGTAGTACAATAATATGTTTGTTGTGTTGTTTTGCAACCGGGAATACAGAAATTATACTTTAGGGTGAACAAAAATAGTGATGGACAAGATGTCAGGAAGGTGTTGTGTTTCATATCTATCTCAATGTGTTTACATAGCTGCTGTCTCCTTTGAGAACACACGCAGGATCACTCTCGAGGAGAAAAGGCAACGCAGAAAGAACCGTGTTTTGCAGAATACACCATCTAAGGAGTCTTTCTGCTGTGCCTTTTGCAATCGGATATGTCTGTCTCGTATTGGCCTCATAAGCCACCAGCGTGCCTGTAACAAATGTGGATAGAGCCTTCCCAAATCTTCGTTCGCAAAGCCCAGCCATGACTGACATAGTGGTACCTCTTAAATGCATGTGGGCATTTTGGGTGAGTGGATGCAGTGCCTTTGGGTGTGTGACATGGCAGCCACGATGTTGTAGTACCCTTTGAAAGCTGGACAAAGCTGCAGAAGGTTGCAGAATCAGGTGAGAGCTTCTAAACCACCTTCTGCTATAAGAAATGTGCGTCCAGTTCAGTTTAAAATTTAACTTCACAGCTGCTGTGGTTACAGCATTGTAAGACTGAAATCTCCACCCCAGTATCAGTTCTGTTTGGCTGGCAAAAGTAATTCTAAAATCAAGCTGCTTACTGTGATCAACAAAGCTCGTTCCCATGGCTAGAATGCCGGCTCCAATTTTTGAACTTTTCAGAGTAGTTCAGAAATAATAATTGAAAAAAAGAGCAGCATATATGCACTTAAAATAGTATTAATGTTTCTGTTTTTCCTTTATATTCCTGTATGTCCCTCACTAGATGTCACTAGTAGATTTGGGAAAGAAACTTTTAGAAGCTGCACGAGCAGGTCAAGATGACGAAGTTCGCATTTTGATGGCAAATGGAGCACCTTTTACCACAGACTGGGTAATGAAAACTTTTGCAGTGTTTGGTAGATCATCTTACTTTTCTCACGTGAAGAAGAAAATAGTATTGTTACAATTATGCATTTATATTGCAATTCTTCTTGGAATTCTGCAGTCACATCATCTAATGTCTAATTTGAAATTAAAATTGCCTGTTTCTTCATATAACCTCCTACTGATTTTAGTAACAGGCTGTGAATGAGCTCATTCTGGTGACTTTTAAGATGAACTTTGGAGTTGTTAATGGGAGAAAGCAATAATCATCCTCCTAGTTATTGTGGTTTATGCATTTAGTATAGTAAGAGGTCTGAATTATGAAAGCAGTCCCAACTGCCTAATGTGTGCAGCTGAGAGTTCCCTGATACAGGGGTTCTGAGTTGTCTTTCAGAGGTGCATATTTCTGAATAGGTTGTACAGAGAGGTCAGGTACCTAAAATTCCCAGGGTATTTATAAGCTCTTAAGAGCATTAATCTGCTTAGTGACCTAACTTTCAAATTAACTCTGTTTTGAGGAGGAGATTGGACTTAAGTGACTTCCAAAGGTCCCTTCCAATGTTGGTATGGTGTGACCAACCTTAAAAATGGGGTTAGGCCCCTTGAAATGTTACACTTCATAAAGACAGAAAAATCACAGAAAAAAGGAAACAACAACAAACTTTCCCTACTCCTCTTCATATTCTGTAAAAGCCCCAACAGCTGCTTTCCTTGAGACTGCAAGGGAGAATGATTTTTAAGTGCTGGCTTGACACCTGGGTTTGATAGCTCCAGAATAAGAAGAAGTACTTCATACTGGCATCTGTTAAAACTCCACATTTTCTGTTACATTCCAGCTGGGAACATCTCCACTTCATCTAGCGGCACAGTATGGACACTACTCAACCACGGAGGTGTTGCTGCGAGCAGGTGTAAGTCGGGATGCCAGAACCAAAGTGGACAGAACTCCATTACATATGGCAGCATCAGAAGGCCATGCCAGCATAGTGGAAGTCTTACTTAAGGTGAGCACTGCTGAAACAAGTCTGAGATGGGAATATTGCAATGGTTTACAATCAGATATTTGCAATTTTCTTTTAGTCATGAAACTAAGATTGAAATTACATCGACAGTTGTACTGTGTGCATTGGGAGCTTTGTTTTCCTGTTAAGCTGTAATTTATTTTAGCATTAAAGTCATCAGGATTTCAGGTGAATTATTCACTGCTATTTCAAAATAAGTCTACTCCCTAATTTGTCATTGTGTTTAGTAAGAGATTTTAGAACTGAGATATGTTTTAGGGACTCTTTAATCCTTTGAAGTAAATACTTCATTTGGTAGTTAGATTGAAGTACTTTTAATGAACTTGTAAATGTAAGATATCAAGGCGTTCCTGGTGGAGAAAGACAATTTTGGGCTTCATTCTGGTCAGATACTTCTAATGACGTAGTTTATGCAATGATCTTGTTTGTAGCATGGTGCTGATGTCAATGCCAAGGACATGCTCAAAATGACTGCACTTCACTGGGCTGCTGAACATCACCACCAAGAAGTTGTAGAACTCTTGATAAAGTATGGAGCAGATGTTCATGCTCAGAGTAAATTTTGCAAAACAGCATTAGATATTGCAGTAGACAACGGGAACGAAGACATTGCAGAAATATTACAGGTAACTTTTGATTCCTGTACTTGATTACACATGTCATAAACTAAGCTTTTAATATAGCAGTTGTGACACTATATAATGACTGATAATGCCAAACTCCAGTCTAGTTCACTACATGGAGATGAGATTAATGTTAGTAAACATTACTTGGCTGAAGAACATTTTCATTACCTACAAAATCAAGGATATGTATCCTTTATTTTCTTAAATTTCAGTGTTGTAATACACAGAACAAGGTGGACTCTTCACAACTGAGGTGTAAAAAATTAACTCCCTACTCTGACAGTATGTTTTGACTATACCCTGGTGTTCAGTTAGCTTCCTATATGGATATTAATCTTCTAACAATTGGAGATCAAGACAGGAGAGATGACAATTTTTCCAGAAGCAGAAAAGCTAGGATTGAATTGTTGGAGAAGTGATTGTGATCAGGATTATAATAGATACTTCCACGGAAATCTGTGCTCACTGTTCAATACTACTGTTAAAGGCAAAATAAGTGATAAGCATTATTGAGAAAATAATAGAAAGCAGATGAAAAATACCATTATGCCACTGTATAAATCTGTTGCTTCCCTACATCTTGAATTGTCTGAACTTCTGATCTGTCCCTTTAGCCTGCTCTTCATTGCAGAAAGGGTAAAGAGAAGTTAATAATAATTCAAAGAAAGACAAAAAGGACGCTGCCATGTACATTCCATAGCAATTGCTGAGCTGTCAGAGCAGATTTTCATGGCCTGTGTCTGCCCCAGCAGTCTTGGTTCTTCAGGCTTCTGTTTTAGATACGTGAGCTTGTGTATCTGCAAAAGGGCCTTGTCTTTATTTAGAGTAAATGGTAGGGAGAAGTAGTGGTGTGTTGTTACACTTTTTGTCTTTAGTTTTCTACCAAAAAAAACCCATTTATGTACTTGGAGACGTGACATGATGTGTGTGTATTGCATGAGTATAATGAGAGAGATCCTCCTTGTTTGTGTGGAATGGCAGTAACTGTAGCTCTTACACAAGGTAAATGACTGCTTTATACCTGCAGTTGGAATGATGTGATTGCCTTTGTGTCCTAGATTGCAATGCAGAACCAAATCAACACAAACCCAGAGAGTCCAGACACTGTGACGATACACGCGGCAACACCACAGTTCATCATTGGACCTGGAGGGGTGGTGAACCTAACAGGTCTGGTATCTTCTGCAAATACATCCAATGGAACAGGTATTCAGATGCCTCTAGGATAGCCACTAGGATTTTATGCTTTGATTTTCACACTTAGTGAAAAGCTTTGAGGAAAAACAGTGGTAAGAATAGTTACCATGTTCCTCTTCAGTGTTTTTTATGTGTTGTAAATACATATGTGCCTAAAACAGCAATCTTCACAGAGCTAAATTATCAGAAGTTGTACTTGCCTAACAAACAGCTTCAGAATAGCACCTAGGTTCAGCAGAGTGCTGCTGAAAATTGAGTGTGTGTTAGAGGCTTCAGTGCAATAATAATAGAAAAAGGGACTTTAGTGGTTTTAAATTTATCAGCTAACTTTTTTTCATTCTACTAGATGAAACAGGAGTGTCTGCTGTACAGTTTGGAAATTCATCAACGTCAGTATTAGCTACGTTGGCAGCTTTAGCAGAAGCATCAGCTCCACTGTCTAATTCTTCGGAAACACCAGGTTAGAAAGCATTTAACCTAATTTAATAATTAAAAGTACATAAAATTCAACTTTCCTGTGGCACACAAAGTGGTGTCGTAAATAGTGCTTATATGGACATAGGTACAAAAGGAGAGCAAGGAATGAATAATGACCACATTTATGGGGCTGTTTTTCTTTTATATAGAGTAGCTTCTCTTTAGACAAAATCTCCACTTTTCTTTCAAGGTTTGAAGAAGTCCTTGCAATGTTTCCTTCCAGAACTAAAACCCCAATATTGAATTTGAAACAGAAAAAGATCAGAGCTGTTTGCCACAGCACCTAGTATTGGCACTTGCAACTGGGACTTTTCTGTGACAGTGGTCTTTCTTACTGCTGAGCCTGTGCTTGGAAGCCAAATCAAGTTCAGTACACCACCACTTATTCATGTGGGACTTGCTGTTTTGGTTTACTGAATAAACACTCTGTGAATGTTTAAGCAGTGCTATAGGACAGTGATCTCTGAACATAAAGATCTTCAGAAGACAATGACTGCAGTCATTATTTAAACTACAGAGTGATTTTTCTGTGCATGTTATATTGTAATTAATTTAAAAGATGAAAGCTTCAGGGTTTTATCTGCCTTCTCTCATCTTGAACCTCACAACACAGGTCTATAGGGTTTTAATTTCATCTTGGTAGATAGAAAGCACTCTGTTGTCTGTTATTTTAATCAAAGGCTTTGCTTTTACCCTGACAAATTGAAAATAAAATACAGAGTTAGTGTGCTTGAATTTCTTTGATTGTGTTACTAGTGATCTTGCTCTTTGTCTCAGTATCTTGTTGTTTTAAAAAATAAGGGTGGTAGCACAAGACCTGAGTTGCAGCATATAGTGCAAGCTGTGGCATATGAAGTTATATACATAAAATGTTTGCTTTACTTTTTAAGCTTTATCTTTCTTCTTCAAATATGTAAAAATGTCAGCTTTACTCTTGTTTCATACTTTATATAATAAAGTTGTGGGTGTGTTTGAAGTACTGATGTAGTACAGACAAAGCTCTGAGATTCTGTAGAGGTCTTTCAGTTTTTTACCATCTTAAAAACCATTGTGTTAAGCAGAGAAATCTGGGCTGGGTCCTGATGTATGGGTGGCAAGGCATTGGTTGAGAAGTAGTTTCAAGGTAGTATTTCAAATTTAAATTTTTTTTATAATTCCACTATTAGTGTAACTTAGTCCAGCTTATTTATTTATAAGTAAAAGTTATTTGTGTTCTTAAAAGTAGCTCTTCTTGCTGCCATGTTAATACGGAACCCAAAGCATCAATTTTGAGTGGGGTATACCTATTAGCAAAATGCAAAAAAAAATTATTATATTGAGCAAGGTAGAGTAGGACAGTGTTGCATGTATTATTCAAAATGTGAGTGCTTTATGTTGGTCTGGTGAAAGATTTCTATTAAAATTTAATACACAGTAATGTATTAATTGAGGGAGGGTCAAATTTAAAAAGTTCTGGGAGAAATTTTTTCTCAGTTGTACCAAAATGCATTTGAAATTACAAAGTTTAATTTATAAACTGACTTAATTTCTTCACTAATCTGTTGATAGTTGTGGCCACAGAAGAAGTTGTGACTGCAGAATCTGTGGATGGGGCCATTCAGCAAGTTGTCAGTTCTGGAGGTCAGCAGGTTATTACTATAGTTACAGATGGCATTCAGCTGGGTAACCTGCATTCCATTCCAACCAGTGGAATAGGGCAACCCATCATTGTGACCATGCCAGATGGACAGCAAGGTGAGTTCAGACTTGTATGATTCCAGATTGAGGAACTGTTTTAGTTACAGTAATAATAATGACTTGTTAGGTGCAAATAGCTTGGACAATTTTGTGTACATCGAAGAATTCTTATACTACAGAAGACTCGAACGTGAGCTACTGCAGTTAACACGTCAGCTGAGTCTCTGCATTAGGAGAGAGAATGGAAGAATTACTAAACTGTATGGAGGAGAAATGGGACATTTAAGGAAAAAGTGATAACTCCTTGCTTTGCCTTCAATAAGTTTGATTCTCGCAAACTTGTTACGAAAACTAGAAGGTGGAGTAAAATGAAGCCTTCTTCCGGTACTCATGCTGTTGCCTTGCCGGAAATACAGTGGGGAGGTGAGGCTTGCATTTAGAAATCTGATGCATGAAGCAAGCTGTGCAAGTCCCATGGAGTGTGTTCTTAACAGGACAAATGTCAAGTTTTAGAGCAGCAGTGACAGAACCAGTGAAGCCAGGGTGACACAAATGTTCCTGTTGGGCCATATGTACTTTGTAGAAGCTGTTAGTGTGATAAGTGCTATTTTGAATGTGTATGTTTTGGGTGATTTCTTTTAAGGATGCTCTGTCACCACTACTTAGATAAAAATGACTCCTGGTTTCTTCATAAGAACTGGCAGTGTGAAGCTTGGAGAGTTGTACACTGGAGACTGTAGATCTCAGTAACAAGGAATTTTAAAATTCTTTGGTAGTGTACAAGCAGCTAAAATTTTAGTAAATTTTCACCATACTGACTTTATAATGCACTTTATTATATAGCTGTGTTTTCAGAAGGAAATGTCTCTGCATTTTATTGCTATTAATAAAATTACTTAAGTAATATGAGTTTTATATAGTGCAAATATTGTTTGAAATAAATATGTTTACATGTACAAATATGTCTTCAGTATTAACAGTCCCAGCAACAGACATTGCTGAAGAAACTGTGATAAGTGAAGAACCGCCAGTGAAGAGACAGTGCATTGAGATTGTTGAAAATCGTGTGGAGTCTGCAGAAATAGAAGTAAGGAGTATATTACATGATCTGTGTTAAACAGTGTTCAGCACTGAGTATCTGGTTGTGGTTCAGGTTAATTTCTGTGTTACCACAGAACGAAGTGTGTGAAACAATAACTTGTTCAGTCTCTCCTGTTACTGAAAGTTGTCTTTTTCAAAGTTGTAAAAAGAAAACAGGAGGGCTGTTTGCTTCATCCTGTGGTCATGCATGTGGAAGTGACACTTGTTTAAGTATGTGATAATGTAATTTTTTTTGTTTTTACTCTAAGGTCACTGACTAGTTTTTAAATTTGGGCACCGATATATTATCAAGTGACTTGACTCTTTCCGCTGGGGATGAATGAGAGAACTGTATCCTCATCTTTCTGTTACAGCCACATGCTTGTCCTGATTGTGAGATCATATTTTTAGCAATGTTTCCTTTCCATTCATGATATCTAGATAACTGTTGATGGAAGTGTGAAACAGTAAGATTCTGTGTTTGTCTATTTTTATCTGTATGTCATCCCCTGCCTTTTTTTTTTAATTCCAAAGCAATTTACTGTTACACAACTTTGCACTGTCCATTTTTTTTTTTAAACTATAGTGCAAAAGACCTACAACTGTGGAGAGTGCTTTTCTTTTTATATGACAAATAGCTGTAGCCGTTCAGTTTAAAAATGTAGCTTTTTTTATATTAGCCACAGTAGGTCAACCATCTCATTCCTTCTCCTGTTACTTCTAAGTGTGCTGACCAGTTTTGGTCAAAACGTTATGAAAATTACTGTCTGCTTTGACTAGACTGTAAGTTCTCATTTTGTCAGCTCCATGATATTTCGTTTATCTAACATTGTAGTCTCCAACTTCTGTTCATATTATCAAATTGTGCCTAATTGAATACTTTTTGTTGTACAGTGTGTACTATATGTTATCCATATCTAATAACAATAATTACCATCTCTCATCTCTTGCTTTCCCTGTCCCTAAGTTGTCACATCAAATACTTTTGGCCTCTGCAGCTTTGTGGTCATTACAGATTATCCTGACAGTTGAAATTTTCTTGCTGCATTTTTTAAAGTGTATGACTGTTACAATAAAAGCATTTTTTTGTTCACACTTTTAAAAATCTGCCTGAATTATTCGTAAAGGAAATTATGTTTCCTTAAGTATTTTAATAATTCTGTTAGGCGAATTTAAAAAAATACAGATTAGTTAAGGAATAAATTGATCTGTTCCTGATTAGAGATAGTTGGTATAACACTACCAATAATTCTTTTAAGGGGATTACCAGTTGCAATTTTATATGTTGAACACATTTCTCAAATATAAAAAGAAGTTGCTTTAAATGAGTTATTTTGCCTGTTACTTTTAAGTGCAAGTTTTGATGACTGATCTTTCCCTACCTGTACAACTGGAATTGCAGATCTCTGCCTCTGTGTGGAGGACAGTTAACTTTAGGGACCTTATCGTGGTTCACAGGGGTATGGTGCTACCTTGCTTTGGTAGCAGCAACATTAAAGAAGTGCACGTGAAGTCACTTCACTTCAAATTTCTTTGTCACAGGCAGTGGTAGATACTTGAATTTGGAGAGAGTGGGCCCCCTCTCCTCATTAAATTATTTTTAAAATATTTTAAAATATAGAAATAAAGAAAACCTTAATTATTTGGTTTCTTTGCCTCACACAGATTCATTCCTTTATTTCATTATAAAGAGTTAATTCAAGGCTGAATCCTTTCTTCAGCTGTTTTAAATTCATAGTGTGTGAACAGTTAACTGTAGTTTCAAAGTTTCTGTACGTTGAAAATCCTCCCATTCATGTGAAGTAACAAATTTTCCTGTGAAAGTATTGTGAAATGACTAAAGCGGTAGTGGTGTTTTTAAATTCTCTTTTCTGGCTCTGTTAAGTTCAAACATTTTGGCTCATTTTGAAGAGTGATAGTTTTCCTGAGCAGTTGGATATTTTAAACATGAGATGGCAGCAAAAAAACCCTGTCACACAGATACTCTGTTTTTCATTTCATGCATAATTCATTAATGTACAGTGATTTTTATTTTCATTCTTTAATTTGACTGTTTTTCACATGATGTATGTTTGAAAGGTGACACACGCATTAGAACCAGGACAATAATTTCATTAGACTAAAAAATAATCATAAACTAATTCTCTTAGTGAATTCATATCCCTGTTTTTTTTCTGTTGTTTAAAAGAGTGGTTTGGTTATTTTAGTTACGGGCTTTCCTGTTGTCAATATTTAGACTGTTAAGAAAAGTTACATGTAATGAAGGAAATTCCCAGATAAAATGGAAGATTGCTTAAGGGCACTGAGGATCCTCTAATTTGATTTTTACCTGGGTAGGTGTTTATATGATACAAAAGGACTTCAGATCTTTAGAAAGCTTTCAGTTGTGTTCTAAAGAATGTCCCAAGAACACTGTCTGGGTTTGATTAAACTAACATCAGATACAGTCCTCCCTATTCTAGATGTCAAAGTTAAGGAACCACTTTTCACTGAGTTCACTGTAGATAATTGCTCCTCTGCAAGCGTTGGGTTCTTTCCACTGCCATCACACAATATACTTGGCCTCAGTTCCTTAACTCATTCTGTTTGTGTTGGGACAGTCTAAAAGGTACTCCTGTTAGCTGCTGGACTAATCTACGTGCTTTGAATTGCTAGTCTGCCTAGTAGATACTGGTTTTATCTTGGCCTTGCCCTTTGAGACTGGGGTTTTTCCTTTTTTTCTTATCCCATCCTTAATATGCTATACTACTTGTGGGTACACAGCTCTAGTTCTCTCTTCTGTGGGAAATACTCTTAAGATGTGGTCTGAGAACCTCTCCACCCCCAAATGTTTGCAGGGTGCACACACTCCATAGCAGTGATGGCCTCTTGCTGTTTATAATGCACCACAGAACTACTGGCTGCTGAGCTACCAATGGTTCTTATTCTACTGCAGCCCAGTAGATAGAGCAGCTTTGCTTCGTGGCAGTAATAGGTTTCTGATGGTTTTTATGAGACAAATTCATGGAATAGATAATGCCCAGCTCAGTATATCCCAGCCCTCCAAAGGCTGCTTTCCACATGTAGCAGGATCAGCTGTTTTGACTGCTTCTTTGACAATTGTCTTGTAGCTTTTTGCACCAACACTGTTCCATGTGGCTGTTTTATGTAAGCTGTTGGCTCCCCTCATACCACAGAGATAACTTACGGTAGTAGAAGTGCATTTTGCTTGGACTGGTGCTGGAACATCGTTGGTGTGTTTCAGATCCTCTGAGGTGTAGGCTCTCCTGTTCATGTGGCATCTGTCAGTCTAGTTGCTACATGGATTGACTGCTCATAGAGTTGCTTAAAAAGCAAAATGCAAATTTTCAGAGGTGGAAGCTGAACTTCCTTTTCAACTAAAGTAAGCAGATGAGCTCTCATTTGATTAGCGTATGCTTCAAACGAAGCAAACCCCAGCTTGCTGCCTTCAGCTCTTAAAGCCCTATGGAAAAAGAAGTTGCACTTACTGTTCTGTATTCTAGCCAGCCTTTATAACCTATTAATAACATCTCTCCTTCACCTGTTGTTTTTGCTGTACAGGTGCTGCTGTTAGGAATGATCTGATCACCTGTGTCATTGTATTTCAGCACATTCAGCACAGCATGTGACTGCTAAATGTGACTGTGACAAGTACTGAGAACAGTAGTGAGTTGAAGGGAGGCAGAGTATTTTGTATTTTTCTGACCATGAAAATATGTGAGTGCATCAGAGATGAAGAATAGGGAT
This sequence comes from Pipra filicauda, assembly GCF_003945595.2. Taxonomy (NCBI): domain Eukaryota; kingdom Metazoa; phylum Chordata; class Aves; order Passeriformes; family Pipridae; genus Pipra; species Pipra filicauda. The sequence goes on along the minus strand of NW_024104976.1, from coordinate 1,029,115 downwards.
GCTGTTAGGGGAGTGGGGGGGGCAAAACTTCTAACAACTGTTTGAGGTATTAAATGGGAATGTGGTACTGAACTGCTGGGATGGGAATAAGCTGAAAAGGCAACTTATTTTCACTGGGCCTCAGTTTTTTGATAAGCTTTGTTTTTCTGGGAGATGGCTTGCTTTTCTGACAGCCTTCCTTCCTGCTCCTGTTTAACAACTACAGTGGAAAGAATGATTTTAAATCTAATACCGCCTTACTCATAAAGTATGATGCACTTTAATGAAATTGTATTTGGTTGAAGATCAAAACAAAACTATTTCCCAAGCAAATTGCTTTTTCAATTGGGCTCAGTGCAGCATCAGACAAAATGACAGTACCTACATCACTGGAGATGGAAATGCATTCTCCTTAGTTCCTAAGGCAGCTTCAGAGGAAGTGGCATTTCCCATATGATTTTGCTTGGAAACCATTTTATACCCATTCCCAACAAACTTGTATACAGAACTTCTGCAATTACTTCAGTAAGGATTTTTTCAGTTGCTGCTTTTGAATTGAAAAACCTTATCTGGCTAAATGCCTGTTAATTCATAAAGATGTGATATCCTTGGGGATGTAATTATAACTCTGGATTGCATTGAATCAATCACTGTTTATAGAGACCAGTGAGATGTGTATTTTGGTCAGTGGGCAGCTGACACTCTCCAGCACAAAGAGCTGTTAGGTAGAGGTTTTTCATTATATTATCTGATTAGAAATAAAACAGCAAGGGACAATCCTGTTAGATTGGATTCCAATTTTAAAAAGTAACAAAGGGAATTGAATCAGTGGAGAAATATTAATATATTATGTGAATATTTAATCACCATGCTTCCACTTTTTTTATTTAGCTCTTTTTTGATGAAGACTTGAGTGGGACCTTTGCAGCTCAATAGACTCAGGTTTACTGTATCCACAGCTGAAGCCTGGTTGTGGGGAGTTGTCTGGTGTTATAATTCATGTCTGATTTGCACAGCAGCATTCATACAGGTCTGCCTGAGTAAGAACTGAACAGTTCCTACATGATACCCTAACACTTGAGCTGCATGTAAAGGAAAAGTATTTGCCTTTTTAACTTGTATGTGATACTTATTTGACAAAGTATTGCTGGTTCTGTTTCTAATAGGAAAGAGAAACTCTTCAGAAACAGCTGGATGAGGCAAACAGAGAAGCACAAAAATACCGTCAGCAGCTTCTAAAGAAGGAACAAGAAGCAGAGGCCTATCGGCAGAAGTTAGAGGCAATGAACCGCCTCCAGACTAATAAAGAAGCTGTTTAATAAAAAATGAACACACTGCAAAGCCTGTTACTTTCAAAAACCTGCAGTACAATCTTGAACTGTACACTATATAGGTACAGACATGGGATTTCATGATAGAGAAGATGCTACAAGTTGATAACTGGACTTAAGCCGTGAGCTCTGATTAATTTCTTGTAACATAAAAACTCTGAATTTAGAAATTGTGAAAAGTATTTAAAATTAAATACTGTAAATAGTTGGTTTTTTTACAGTTTCAAAATAAGTTGATAAATCTTTTTGAAGGGATCCAGAAACATGAAAAGCCAATGTTTTTGTGAAATTTTTGATTTTAGTATGAATCTACTTCTGAAAAACAGAACAGTTTTAAGGGTGATGTTGATTTAAGCTTGAAAATTGATTATGTGACAAAATTAATTAACAGTTATTTCTACATGATAACAACTCAAACAACTTCTCTGAATAAGACATTTCCAGGTGGAAATCTTTGTACAGCTTTAAGTAGTTGTCTCAGATTCTCTGAAAACCATTTTTGGGTTTTTTTTATTTTAGGTGGTGAAATTTTTATATTTAATTTCAGATATATCCAAGTAGATTTACATGTATATGAAGCTAATATTTTTTAAACTTTTCAGTTTGTACATATGCTGCATGTTTTTATAATTTCTACACATACATCTTGCATAGGTATTTTTCAGCAAAGATGAGAAAAATTATGAGAAAAATGTTTAGCCTATAGGTCATTTGAAGTAAGCTAGCAGCCAGTTTTATCGTGGATGGTATATTTCTTGGAAGAATGTAATTTGTAATTAAGAAGAACAAAAAAGAATCTTAATTTACATATTAAGAGGCAAAATTTGGTAGTGGAGGCATTGAAACTTCACTTTGTGTGTCTTACAGTTTTCCTGTACAAACATTTTAAAGTTCAGTAATGAATAGAAAAGAATGTCTCCACTGGAACACAAATAGTAGTTATTTTAGAATATTCCTATTGATCTCTCTTCCCCGATAGCCTTGAAATTACTTCAGTGATACATTTTTTTCTGAACAGACTTTTGCATTTTAATTATGCAATTGGACAAGTAATTTTTTTATGTTGTAGTGATGCTCTTCCTACCCAGCATCATTGTTCCTCACTGTGATACTGTGTTTGTGTGTGTCTGTGCAGTGATCTATTATGCTTAAAATTTATATGGCACGTTACATCTTCAGCGCATTGTAAAATCTTTTAAAGAACCCTTTCCTATACTACTTGAGGCAGGTAAGTGTTATTGTCTCAATTTTATAACTGGTATAAATGCAACACAAGGGAGTGGTAAATGACTGGCTTAACACCACATGAACCTGTGGTCACCTGGGAATGGATCTCAGGAGTTCCTGGCTTCTAGTCTTGTGCTTAGACTGAGCTGCCTTAAGACTGTTCAGTGCTGTGTTACATTAAATTTTGAACTACTGTGCAGGTTCGTTTTTTGTAAGATAAAATTCTTTGTGCTTTGCTTTGTTGTTCCATGTTCACTGCTTTTATGGAATTGTTTATATAAACTTAAGCAAAAAGTCTGGTTTATCTATACTGTACACGGAAGAATTACCCTTAAAACTGTACTCTGGCCTACTTTTTCTATTTTACAATTAAATATCTTTTCCACATATATATAGTGTAGAATCAATTCCATTTCAGTTGTTTTGTGTATGCATTAGAAGGTCAAAACCTCTGTGTTGGGCACTTGGAAAAACATGAAGAAACAGTTTTAGGCTTAGAATGGCCTTAAGTGTTGGGAGGGAGGAGTGGGCAGAGAATTGCATTGTACTGTACAAAACTTTGTCAAACAGGTCAAAATTTGACTTGAGTATATAGAATTGGCAGTAGGAAAAAATGCTAAATATCCTAGTATCATTACATAGTTGGTAAATTTGATCCTGATTGGCAGATTTGACCTAAAAATAATCAAAAGATAATAAAAATGAAAAACCTGGTGGTGAGTTTTAGAAGAACTATTTTCAAGGATATAATTATGGTGGTACGAGGACTTGAAGAAAGCCTTGTGCAGTGATTACCTGGAAATTGCTGTGTTTTAGGGGTGTTTTCCAGAACTGTCCATAACGTCACTAGCAAATGCAGAAACCAGGTAGTCAAGATAAATGTGCTGCTTAGGCATTGTTCCAATCGAATTATTCCGTGATCAAAGTAATGTTTGTGTCCTCACATCCCACAAAATCGATGACAGTGTAATCTCTGTGAGTTCTTAATAATGATAAGAGTCTCAGTCTGAGTGGTGAGTGTGGTGACGTTCACATCCAAATGGAGAGTTTCCCACGGTTGGGACAGCACAGACCTTTGTAGCGATAATGAAATGAACCTTTTCTAATCATTCTGTTTCCTGTGAGCAAATATTCTATTCCTCATTGTCCATAATGAAATCCTAGTAAGTGCAGGGTAGCTATAACAAAACCTTATTTATCACCAGCAATATTTACCCTACCTGTAATTCATTATCACCTATTTTCTAGTTCTGAACAGGACCTGCTGTTCGTTCTCTTCTGCACAGAACAAGAGACCAAGCTGATGAAACTCACCTTTGAGCAAGGTGTAGGGTATATGTCACATGAAATATTTATTGTATAATTCAGGTCTGAAAACATTGTTAAAAATATTGTTCCTTATTTGCTGTTCCAAAGTAAAACCAAAATGTAGTTAGCTACCATCTGTTTCTTTGAACATATGTCCCTATATATTAAGTATTAGTTACTTGTAATGAGCTAGAATCACAGTTCTGGGGAACTTTGGGCTCTTCTTGAGTTGATCCTGTGCTTGATGCACCTTCTCACCTTCCTTGTTCCCCTTTATGAGATCATTTACAGTAAAGCCAAGAGAAGTTAGTAAATTGATATGAAGTGTGTGGGCAGCTTGTTACTTATCTCCTGATGTTTCCAGAGAAATGTGAGAAAACAGATTAATATGCATATAGTATTTTTTTCACTTATTTAATGCCTTTTTATCAATTTGGATTTTTTTATTTCAGTACATTAATCTGATGTGTGTGTATCAGAGCATCTTTGTCATATCTAGAAAACAGTTCCTTCTCAAATATCTAATTGCAACAGGAACTAGGAAGGGTTTCACACTGTTCTGTAGACATTTTGCTGTGAGAACAATGTAACAGCTTTCTAGAACTATGAAAGTGTTTGGGCTGTGTTTGGGTACACGAGGCAGAGAATTCAAGCTGCTCTGGCAGCCAGTTCTCTTCTGTGTGACGAGAACAGAAAAACTGCTGTCGTGTATCAGATGAAGGCTCTGCCTGATCTGGTGTCCTGTCTCCAGCAGGGTCTGCCCTAAGCAGGAGCCTGAGGTATAGCAAAAATAGGGCAAGAATATATTGTACTGGTAGTAGTTTCTCTTCCTGGTGCTTAGTCCACAAATCCTACCTCTCTCTTTGCCCAGGGCTGCTTGGTACAGTGTAGAGCAAGTGAAGATGGTAAGTGCTCAACAGTGAGTACAGTGTCAAAGGTTGTGCTGGCAGAGATAGGTCAGGATGTGTTTTCAGGCCCTAAAACTGGAACAAGGGGGAATCTACATAGCTGTCCTTTCAAACAGAACAATCCAGGTGGAGGACTTGGAGGAATTCTGGAGAGACAAGACCAAATCCCAGTTCTTATGTGTATCATATGTGAGGAAAGCAAGCATAATGAGGGGAAAAATATGCATTTTCCCAGCTCAGCAATCTAGGGTGATATCCATGGAGGAACATCACCCTGGTTTGTGTAACCTGCTCTGATCTGGAAAGGCAGGAAATCCACTGAGAAGATCATTGCTGCTTTGTATTGCAGTTCTGGAATGACAATAACTGTAAAGCCTTTCCTTTTAGCAGCGTGGGACTGACAGCATAAAGACTGAAGATTTGTGGGGATGTACGTATATTCTTATTGCTTTGGGAATTCTCAAAACAATTCTTAAAAAAACCTCCTTCCCTGTCTGCAGTGTCAAATTTGTTCTGTGCTGGTGCCTTTTAATGACTAGCACAGTAGTTGGGTGTGCTGGTGTAACATCTGCTGGCTTTTATTTGGTTTTGGAAGTTCTTGAGCTTTTTCTCTCCCACAAGTCTCCTTATAATATGCCTTATATTCATCATGTGGATTACTCTGAGACTTCTGAAAGATTGACTGAAAGTGGGAAAGGGTTAGTGCAGAGGCAGCTCCTCTTAGCGATACACTATCTTACACATCAAAAGGGCACAGATGAGAACATGAGAGATTGTAAAAGCCCTCACTTGGGAGGAGTTAGATAAACACTCACCAATAACCTGCCTACGTTAAACCTTTTCCAGAATGCGTGAGTCTGAGAGATAAAGGGAGCTATAAAGGGGGAAGCAGCCAGGAGGGCACCAGAGGGAACTGCCCACAGCTCCCGAGGGGTCGTGGCCCAGGTTTGGAGGTGCTTCTGTAAGGAATCAGTATGGAGCCAGAGGAGTACAGACAGAGAGGTGAGTGTGCTCTTGCAAATAGGTATCACTTGCTCATGGAGATCAACTATGGTAGGGCTGGGAGTGGTCCCCAAAATTAGGATGGGCTATATACTCTTTATTTGCACACATGTCCTTGAGACTTGGATCTGCTGAGGCTGAGACAAAAATGTGTCCCAGGACTGAGTGTAAATTAATGGATTTAGAGTCCATGGGTAACTTAGCCTTTTTGGTCTTACTTTTAAGATAGTGTGGGAAAGCTGCAAAACTGTAATTCTGAATAAACTTGTGGTAAGGGTTTATGCACGGTGGCTTTTCCCCAGCTGACACTGCGATACTTGTACAGTTCTGGAGATGGGGAACAAACTTTAGTTCCAGGGGTAGAGGAGATTGCCTTAAAAAGTGGAGAAGAGGTGTGGAGCTATGCAGCTGTTTTCAGAGGATGCAAAAGGGGGTATGTTATAGTGACAAGGAAGTGTAGAGTATTATAAAAATTTAATTCCTGTGAAATGCAGTTTCAGTTAATTTTTAGGCAAGAAAGTCTAACCTCTCAGTAATCAAACAAACTGTACTTGTACCCTTACTGTGTTTTAAAGGTACATTTGAACTATTGAAATAACCCTGTGAGTCTGTTCTGTCCCCATGAAGCCTGTTCTGGAAGCTGTGTCCCTATGTTATTAGATGGGACCAGTAGGGTGTAGGAGGGAGGTCAGTTCCACTGGCTGTGCTGGGAGCAGTATTCCAATGCTAATGACAGATTGTGTGCAGTGCTGGTACTGCTAGGTAGTTTTCACATAATTGAAACTCAAAACACTGGTTTGCCTCTTCCAGGGAAAGAGATGGTGGATTACATTTGCCAGTACCTGAGCAATGTGAGAGAGAGACGGGTGACTCCTGATGTGCAGCCAGGTTACATGAGAGCCCAGTTGCCGGATTCTGCCCCAATGGATCCTGACAGCTGGGACAACATCTTTGGAGATATAGAGAAGATTATTATGCCAGGGGTAAGCAATAAAGTTTAATCATGACAGGAAAAAGCCCTTATTGTCTGGGGTGAACACCAAATCCTGGGAATGCACAGGTTCTGCAGAACATTTATTTAAATGAGTAAAGTACCCAAAAACGTAGAATAAGTCTTGTAGACATGTCCACAGAAGGATGCCAGGGATTACTGTTGTGTTTCTACCTATAGTTTTAGGGGCTAGACTGAATGTATTTTTGACATGTGTTATACATTAAGTCATATTTGCTTATAGGGAAACAAATTCACCAGTGTAAGAAAATCATTAGCTTCACAATGTCTCTACCTGCTGACCTGTATAATATCTATTTCAGAGATGTGGAAACTTGGGCACAGCAGTTGTGTACATGTAAGACCTGTCTCCTGTTCTTTGAATGTAAAGGTCTTGTTTCTCTTATACATAAGTACTGCAGATTCTGCTAAGGGAGTTCATATTATCGAATTACATGTTTTATGTAAGAAGTCCTTTCAGAGTCTATTCTCAAATTTTTTTATAGATGTTTGCAGAAACTTGATCTGATGTAGGAGAGGTATTCACATTACACATGCTTATGCTGATGTCCCACATAGAAACTCCTTCAGGTGTATAGAGGGGTTTATATAGTTGTAGATTGCTATGTGTAGCTACTTATTTTGTTTGACAAAATGAGCAAGAGCAACTTTGTTGCATGAATTCCCTTTATAAAGATAAACATTTTGATAAATCTTTCTGACTCTGGTCTTTTGAACATGGCACAACATTCTTTCCTGTTCAGAATCTTCGTCTGCCTGTTTAATTCAGATAAATGCTTTTGCTGTTGTTTGGAATTTATCTAACAATGACAGAGTGTTAGTGCTGCACTCCTATTGATACTATCTCTGCAGCTTTCTGCTAGCAGATGTACAGTTGCACATATTATGTTACTGTGATCCTTTTCCATCACTTTAAAGATCTAATGATAATTGTTACATCTCATGCAGAATTTTGTCACATTTCCAGATTTAAGTTCTATATAATTCTGTTCTAGGTAGTCCATTGGCAAAGTCCTCACATGCATGCCTACTTTCCAGCTCTTACTTCCTGGCCTTCACTCCTTGGAGATATGTTGGCTGATGCAATTAACTGCTTGGGATTCACATGGGTAATTTTTTTTTTTGGCTATTTTAGATATTCATTTCCTGTGCGTAATATGCAAGAGCAGGTCATAGTCATTCTTTCTTGTTCTCTGAGTCAGTCTAATTATTTGCTTTAACCAACTGTATGTTGTTTGCATAAGTGAAAAATTCACTTAAAAAAAAAAACTCAAAAGGTTACTTATTAGTAAGAGGTGAATGAAGAAAATATACCACTAGAAATGTCTGTTTTCTAATTTTTTGCATATCCCACTGTGAGCATTGTTCCCTATCATCCAATCTCAGTGCCAAGATTGTTACACAAGCACTGCAGGCAATAAAGCAACCACCATCCATTACTACAGGCTAGATTGGGCTCCAGTCCAGTTCTCCTGCTCCTTTGAGAGAACACATTTCCTATTTTTCCTCTTCTGAAAATAATTGTTTGGTGGCCTGGCCCAAAATACTTGAGTATTTTGTGTCCTCCTGCAGCAGCTACACAGCGCTACTTTGTTATAACTCTGCTTACCTCAGTAGCCTTCTGAAGCCAATGTTCTCCCCAGTGGTGAAGTTGCCGAGATTTTTAGGTGTGTGTCTCTGTGTAAGAAAGCAGTAGAAGCTCATAAACCTATAAGAAACTGATGGGTATTGTCTCCATGTAGTTGTATCAGATCAGCTCATTGCCTCCCTTAGCCCTCAGCTGGCAGAGGGATCAGTGCCCAGGGTGAATTACAGTCTGATTCTCTTTTTTTAAATATTTTTCTAGGCCTCCAGCCCAGCCTGTACAGAACTGGAAATGAATGTGATGGATTGGTTGGCCAAAATGCTGGGACTTCCAGAGAAATTCCTGCACTACCATCCTGACAGTGTGGGTGGAGGAGTATTACAGGTAGGGGACATTAGAGGTCTCATCGTTTTGTTTTCACTCAGGTGAATTTTCCCTCTGGGTGATAGTTTTCCTAGAGGCAAAACCAACAAGATTCTCTGTATGGGTCTAAATAGAGACAAATCCCAATTTGGCATTATTTTCCCAAATTTTAGTATAACATAGAAGATTACAGAATAAGAATTGCTATTGCTTTTAGTGCTAACTGTGTTAGGGACGAGCAGCAGCTACTCTTGTGGCCTTTCTAAGGATAAATGAGAGTCAAATTTCATTTCTTCAGTCTGTTTCACATCACCAAATTATATACTAAAGTGATTCTTACATAATTAGAGAAGGAATCCTTATCACTGTCCTTCTGCCACAGTCCTTAGCCACACAAAAAAATATTTTTCCTTTTTGTCATATCTACTTTGTGTCTCTGAGGGGTGCAAGATCAAGGCCTGAACCTTGCCTCCTTTTGGAAGGCTTAAGCAAGTATCCCATGGAATCAGTGTTGAAGTTCTGTGTTGTTATAGGGGGTTTTACTTACATTTGTAATTTTATGGGAAATAGTACATTTTATCTGTAGAACAAAAGGAAAATATGATTTATTTACTCCCCCCAACTCAGTCCTGCACATAAAAAATATACAGCAGTTAAAAGGCTTCGTTTTGTGTTGCTGGCCCAGAGAGCTGCTCATCAGCTAATGACTTTCCACTGCATCACAGAAAAGGGGTAGTAGGAATAAAAGAGGGGGTGGGCAGCTGAGTACTGACTTCAGTGAATCCCTGGCAGGATAGCAACGAAGTAGCAGTTGCAGTAAATGAGCAATGTCTTTGCAGAGCACTGTGAGTGAATCCACCTTGGTTGCACTGCTAGCAGCAAGGAAGAACAAAATTCTGGAGATGAAGGTTTCCGAGCCAAACGCCGATGAGTCCTCGCTCAATTCTCGCCTCATCGCTTATGCATCTGATCAAGTAGGTTCTTATGATTACAAAGAAAACAAATGTGCTCCTGCTGTCTCACTCAGACTATGCAATGTGAACTCTCATTTCTCTACCAAAAGGCAAACACAGGAATGCCTCACAAGCATGAACCGGTTCCTCTAATAGCGCTTTCTGCAGATGAGGAAACGAAATCAGTGTTAGGCGAGGTTTTGTGGGGTCCTGGCAGTCCTCAGGAGGCTGTTCCACATGACTCATTTCTAAAACTTCCTTCCTGTTTTTCACAAAGCCTTACCCCAGTAACTAGGTGCTGATCTCATGCTGCTCCAGCTCTTGTTTGTTCACAGCCTCCTTCCACTCAGAACAGGCACGGTCAAGGTGCTGTTACCTCAGTGCTGCTCCTGGCTGTGGGCTCCACTCTGGGCCTCTGCCTGCAAACCTGTTCTGTCCCTGGGCTCCTGAACTAAACAATTGTATTTGCATGTGAAAACTGCAACAGGAGAGACTAAAAGGACTTTTTCTTATGAGGTGTTTTGGTCTACCCAGAAGTAAGCACACTTTGGGGGATTTATCTTCTTATGGCAGGGAGGAGGGAATAAACTGGGGAGGATCTATTTCTAGAGGCTCCTTTAGGCACTGAGTTTTGATAAATGGCCCTTCAAACACAAGATGAGGATGCCTATCACTATATTTGTTTTAGAGACAAGTACCCAAATAAATTAAGCATTCCTTGGAATTACAGTGTACTATTTCTGATAGATACTTAGAAAGAAGTCACTTTCAGACTTGTATAATATGGATTACAATAAGGACATTACCTCTGCATTTCTTGCCACCACTGTCTTTTCATAAGGCCATAACTTACCACAGCTGTTCAGCCTCAGAGCTTGAGTTCTTACTGTTTTTCTTATTTTAAAGGCACATTCTTCTGTAGAAAAGGCTGGCTTAATTTCCCTTGTGAAGATAAAATTTCTGCCTGTGGATGAGAACTTTTCCCTCAGAGGTGAAACTTTGAAGAAAGCCATTGCAGAAGACAGAAAGAAAGGCCTCGTGCCAGTCTTTGTATGTTCAACTTTCTGGCTGAGGGTATTGGCATAGTGTTGTATTCTTAATGTCAAGATAAAATTACATCTGAAACATTTCTTATTGTGTTAAAATACATCTACTGAATGTTAAAATGTATAGAAGAGTGTCTGTTTTACTGAATGTAAATTTTGAATGTTTTGACTGTCTACCTAACCTGCCCACTTTTAAAGTGCTGCATCCATTTATTAGAAAACCCCAATCCATCTTAACAGATTTCGTTTCTTCTAGGTTTGTGCAACATTGGGTACAACTGGTGTCTGTGCTTTTGACAGTCTCTCAGAACTGGGTCCAATTTGTAAGTGTCTTTTTTTTTCCTGATTTTAAACTATGAAAGCATATAAAAGTAGGGAGACTTTTGCATGCCAAAAACAAGGAGAGTAGAAACACTGATCAGCTGAGTTTTTCAGACATATCTTAGGGATCGCTGAAGTCAGTACAGGACTTTGCAGTGATTTCTGTGAGTTTTAGATTAGGATGCTAAAATACATTCTATTCAAGATGGATGAAATTTGCCAACTGATAAATCTTTAATGTGGTTATTCAGGAAATACAGACTGTGCAATACTGTTATGGGATGGATACATAAACATTTAAGCTAACAAAGGAGTTTTGAAAGTAGATTCTAGTAGGACATCCTTTGGATCCACCAGTTTCGTAGGTGAATTTGTCATGATTGCAGATTCTATTCCAGCATCAATTCTGCCCAAAGCTTTGGAAGACCTGAGGTGCTTTCTCATATGGGTCAGATTGTGGCTTCTGTTTCTGGGTCCTTTTTGCTTGCCCCGCTGTCTTTGTTCTGGCTTTGTGCAACTGAGTGGTACTGGGGAATTTCATGTAGTAAAAGGGCAGGGGAGAGAAGTCAATCATTAAGAAGTCCCACTCACATCAAATGTGAAATAGTGAATTTTGTTGTAGTGTCCACCCGATTTCAGCATTATCCTGTATTTTGGGGTTATGGATCCACAGCTTTAGAATAAAACTAGATTGTCAATTGTTTGTCTGCCTCCTCCAAAAAAATGCACCTGTTTTTTTCAGAGAGGAGAGATTAAGCATGCACTTTGATTCCTTATGTCCCTTACATAACAACAATCTCAATTCCATCAGGTGATGCTGAGGGACTCTGGCTTCATATTGATGCTGCATATGCAGGAACAGCATTTGTATGTCCTGAATTTAGGCTGTTCTTGGATGGAATTGAATATGCAGATTCCTTTACTTTTAACCCTTCTAAATGGATGATGGTTCATTTTGACTGCACTGGATTTTGGTGAGTAAAGGCAAAATGCAAACAACACCACAAGAATAACATGCAAATTGCAAAGTATTTCTCTGCACTTATTTTGCTAAACCCAGTTCCTTCTACAATTGATAGGGTTAAGGATAAATACAAATTACATCAAACCTTCAGTGTTAACCCTGTCTACCTCAGACATGCCAACTCAGGAGCTGCAATTGACTTCATGGTAAGTTATTATTTAAGTTGATATTTTATATTGCATATAAAATGTTCAAACAGACTGTGAAATTCCTCACACTCTGGAGCATGCTTATCTTACAGATGATCTGATTACATAAATCCAATTATACTTAGATCCTAATACAAAGTAAATAATAAAACTTTGCAGCGATCTGTGGTTATGAAGATTGATTATAAAATTGCTTTCAGATTGAAGTACTTAAGATTTTTACACAGATAGAGATCCAGCCTTGCCTTTTTAATGAGAAGGGTCATTTCTGTGCATTGTGTTGCTGAAGTAATTCCTACTGATGCCATTTTGGCTGAATTTCTTGTATCTCTGACATGTAATAAAAGAGAGAAAGGAGTAAGCAATGGAAACACGATGCTCTGAAACAGCAGGAGACTGAATTACATTTTGCTTCAGATTAAGGTATTCATAGGAGAGCCAAGAGGCATTTCACTTTAGATACCTCTTACAGCAGATTTCAGTACAGTAATACAAAGGAATATTCACTGCCAATTATTTCTGCTATGATCTCACCCTAGTCCTGAAAAGATAATTGTTTTCTTGAAATCAATAGTGCTTTTCACTAGAGTGCAAGTGGAGGGGAGGGATGGAAAAAAAAAGATATTGAGTCCCTCTTGTGGTTAAATCGGATCCTGCATGTGATTGTGTAGCTCCCTAGAAATACTCCTTTATATGTTTTCTCACTCTTTCGCTTGCAGTAGGTGCTACTTTGTCTGGAACTGCCTACCCCTGTATCAACTCTTGTTCAGGATGGCACTTAAATATGCAAATTACAGGAACTGAAGTGAGCACTCAGTGCTGAAGTGTAAATGGCCACATCTTAAATTGATCATGCTCTTAAAATGCAAAAAGTTGTTGTTATTGACTGATAATTAACTTAAAATTCTAATCATGTCTAGGCCATAGATTAAGGGGAATAGCCAAAATCTTATTTTTGCAAATAATTGAAAAATATGGAGACACAGTGTTTCTTTGATGGCTGTTTCCTAGGCTTAGCAGATATTCAGTAATATGACACTATTTGTCTCAAAAGAGATTTCTGGCCTGAGCCTGAAGCAATAGGTGTAGCAGTGTAAGGGGAACCCTCCTTTCTGTTGTTTCTGCACTCATCGAGGCACTGTTGTGTTTTCACAGCACTGGCAGATTCCACTGAGTCGCCGATTCCGGTCTTTGAAGCTGTGGTTTGTGCTTCGCTCGTTTGGGGTGAAAAAGCTTCAAGCTCACGTCCGACATGTATGTGAATTAACAGAGCAACCATACATGTGTTATGTTCATTTCTTGGTAGCTGAGATTAATAAGTTCAAAGGTTCAAAGATGAGTAACAGAAATCCTCTGACATGCAAAGCTTGCATGTGAACACTAAACGTGTGCTCTTAAGTAATCTGTAAAGATTAACTGCGTAGACAAAACGTTTCCTGTCCCCTTCTTGGAAGCAATAGGCAATAGCAGGCGAGTTGGTAAGTCACAGCCTTCTGCCTGTTGCTGAGTACTGATCTGTAGGAGCTTTCTTTGAGGCAGCTGTTTGAGAGGCAGGCTGCGATGAAAGGCTGAACCCACCACTGTGAAAATGTACAGGCTTAAGTCTCTGATGGAGAGTAAGTACAAGGATCGTATTGTGGATCAATGGTTGCCGCAAAAGGACTCCAATCTGAGAAGGCGCATTGTTTTCAAATGTTCTTCTGGAAAATCCCTATGTATAGTCCAATTACTCATGTTCATTGTCAAGTGTTTGGGCAAATAGACAGACTTTAAAATTCTTAACTTTGTTGTCATTCTTCTGTTTTCTGCTATCCATGCATTGAAATGATGTGTTTTAGTAAGGAAAGAAAGTCTTTTTAACTATCTAATATAGTGGTTTACAGTGGGTTTGTGACAAACCAATATATAACTAGGGTTATAGGTTAATTAAGTTTTTCTTAATTATAGGGTACTGAAACAGCCAAATTCTTTGAGTCCTTGGTTAAAAGTGATCCGCTTTTTGAAATTCCTGCAAAGAGGCATCTTGGACTGGTTGTATTTCGGCTAAAGGTAATGATTAGATCTTTTGTATGTCTCTTTGGAATGAATTGACCACAGCTGATCTCTCCCCAGATGTTAAGAACTGTGAATAAACTTTCATGTAAGAATTTGTGATCGCAATTCTTAGAGATGTTTGGATGTCATTGGAAATTCTAACTGTAGTATTTCTTTTTCTTATTCACATTTAAAACAGGGTCCCAACTGGCTGACAGAAAAACTCCTGAAAGAACTAAGCAGTTCTGGCAGGCTCTTCCTCATTCCAGCAACCATTCATGACAAGTTCATCATTCGCTTTACTGTAACGTCTCAGTTCACAACCAGGGAAGACATTCTGCGAGACTGGAACATCATCCAACACACTGCAGCCCAAATTGTTAGCCAGAATTATGGGCTGCACTGCATCAGTTCTGATGATGGGGCAAGAATCCCTGCTATGGCAGTAGAGCCCAGTTCTGATGCCATTAGTAATGCTTCCCAGCTTTATCTAGATGGAGGGAAATCTAAACCACCTTCCAGAAAAACAGTAGTTCAGCCTAAGAAGTTATCGGTGAGTCCCAGTACACGTGTGATTAGTCAACAAGTGAAAGGTCAAGGGGATCCTCTAGATGACTGTTTTCCAGAAGATGTCCAAGATGTTACCAGACATAAGTTAACCTCTTTTTTATTCAGTTATTTATCTGTTCAAGGCAAGAAAAAGACAGCACGTTCCCTTAGCTGCACCAGTGTGCCAGTGACTGGTAGTCTTGAGCAGTGTAACCCCAAAGCTGCAGCCACTGACAAGGAGGAGTCTCGTGCAAATGCCAGGGTTCTTTCTAGCCTGCCTGAAGACATGATGATGTTCAAAAAAAGTGCCTTCAAAAAACTAATTAAGTTCTACAGTGTCCCAAGCTTTCCAGAGTGTAGCATTCAGTGTGGCCTTCAGCTGCCTTGTTGTCCTCTGCAAGCCATTGTTTAACAAGTAAGAGAGCTTAGTCCTTAGAAAGAGAACCAAAGTTTGCTTAATCATATGCAATACCACATGTTCTTTTGTTCAATATGTAAGCAGTGGCAATGACCACTGAGAAAATTACTGTGCTTTTACTGGTGAAAACCTCATGTATTTATAGATTAAAATGTCAAATAAATCTTGTAGGCATATAACATGAAACCCTGTGTTTTGTAGACTGTGGTAAAGAAAATGCCAATTTCTGCCTTATCCCTCCCGGTAATGGGCAGTTTCCAGCTGGTAGGTGAACAATTTTGACAAAGTATACTGGCCTCAGTAGAGGGTAAACAATGTAGGTCTCTATTTGCACCATTGATTTTGGGGGTTTTTTTTTGATACCTTGACTTGAACTCTTTAGACTGCTGTGAATTTAACTTATATAACAAACACCTCAGTATTTTGAAACAGAAGCTCCAAAATTAACCATCCAAAATAAATAAATAATTACATAAAAATGTAATATTTTTAGCAAAGTATTACTAACATTTGTTACTGTCACAGCTTGAATCTGAGCTCCAGCCCCAGTGAATGACGCACAGGCACACTGGGAGGGTTAGTTCCTTCATATTTGTAGGGTGCAAGGAACTATGACTATGTGGTACTGATTATTTGCCTGTTTCTGCCACTGTGTCAAGCAGTGCATAGGTTCCCTTGACTTCAACTACCAAGTCCTAATTGGTCAGCACTTGCTTATACTCAGCTTTAGACAATAGAAATCTGTTTCATTAACAGGAAATACAGTTAATGAAATTTATTCACTACTCTTTTCTCAGTTTCTGTGCTCTGTTCTCTCATTTACCTTTTTTCCTGCCTACTTCTATTTTCAGTTCTTTGTAAGGGGCTTGTTGCTACAGTGCTCATTTGCTCTATTCATAGAGCAGGAAAGGAAGTTAAAAATAAAGAAAAGCTAAACCTTGTCAGATCCTATAGAGCTCCTTAGACCTGGGAAAGAGACTTCCACTCTGCAGGTGCCAATATCCAAGACTTTGCGGGGTTTGCCAACAGGCAAGGATATCTTGCTTTGATCCACGAGATGTCACCAGCGGGCAACAAGTAACTGGAAATTTGCATTAAATTGGGATTCAGGCTCACCGTGCAAGACAGGGAGCATGGGAAAGCCCAACACTCCTCATGCTGCTAACCACAGGGTGCTCCAGGCTGCAGCATTTTCTGTGCAGACAGTCTCCTCTCTTTTCTCTTCAGTTTTCTATTTTATTATGATTTGATAGGAGATTACACTGTAATGGTACAAGACAGCATGCAGCATTCTAGCTAGCTGTGTGACAGCAATCATACCACGAAGCAACTCTTACTTAATTACTGGTGAATGGCAGAGAGCTGGGATTCAGAATGGATGACTTGTGGCTTCAGAGAACCGGTGTAACAGGCCAGCTGTGTTTGTTCTTTCCTTACCTGTGTCACCTGACACTCCCACTGAAATTCACAGCTGGGTGTTTTTCAGGATTGCTAAACTGAAGCCTTCAAGGGTAATTTTTCAGTTTCAAATGTCTTTCTGTCACATTTCAAATTCACAGCTACTACAGTTTCTATTAAATGCTTATTTGCAGTTTTACCACAGTTTTTCTGGAAGGTTTCAATCAGATGTGACAGGTTGACCTGATCTAATTCATTGGTGCAGCCAAAAGGGGTGATTCTGTTTCCCTGTCCTCCTTATGTGACCTCCTAACTCCACTGCCTCCCTTGCTCCAGCTCTGGTGCTCTTCTGACAGTTCAGTGATGAATTCAGCTCACTAAGCTAGCAGAAAACTGTGTTTTGCTGGGTGAGTTCTCTGTTGACTCACTGAGTAGAACTGGCTTTTTAAGGAATCATATTAGTACCAATAGTAGGACTAATACATAGGAAGGAATGAGGAAGTAATAAGCACCAGCTTGATCTCCCTCCCCTACATGCTACATCCCAAATTCTCCCTCTGTTCCCTCCCACCTTAGGAAGGAATGCAAGGTGTCTACTAACCAGGCAAAATAATTTTTGTAAATGTAAGAACCAAGTTCTTAGTCTATGGAGAGATAAATCACTGAACCTACTCACGGTGGAGTTCAAAGCCATTCCATTTTCACCCTCCCTGCCTGGCAGAGGTTCAGGAGATGAAGGTCAGTGAAATACATGCTCTGGCACTACTTAAACTGTGCTAGCATCAGCAGTTTATTGGTATTTTTCCATATCTTTCCCAACTTCTGAGGGATGATGCTTACAAGTCTGTAATGCATCAGGATGTCTAGTAGGTCAGCTAGGTGAGCTGAATTGACATCTTTGTTCACTGAAATAATTTGCAATCACCAACTTTGAAAAAAGTCTCCTTCAAAAGGAGTGAGCCACTCCTGTGACTAGAATTTCCAAGCAAGTTTTGTCTAATGAATTACCCAGGTCCCTCCTAAAATCAAGAAATCTTGATGTTATAGGGTGCCTTTACTTTGCTGCAGCTCTTTTATGTTCCTTTATGTTAATTACATTGCTTTTGAAAGATAAAATGGTGCAACCTGGCTGGAACTAAACATGCCATGACTTGTTAGACAAAGCCATATAGACAGTCCAGATTTGTGTGCTATACGCTTCTGTTCTTCCTAAATTTATCGGATCTGAAACCTCCTTCCTTTTAGAGAAATTGGAATTTTGCAGCTAAGAATTTGTTTTGCTAGAAAATTGCATACTGAATCTCCTTGCAATACCGTGTATTGAAGCTAAAAATCTTAAACTGTTTTGGATTGAGTGGTGAGCTTGGATTTAGCTCTCTGCTCATTTATGACTGGCTAAAGAAATTCTAGGTGAAGCTGTCTGAGTCACAGTGAGACTCATCTTTCTGCGCAGAGGTGTTAGGAGCAACTGCTATGAAATTCTAGGAACAAAATTGTAATAGTCTACAGTGACACGTGAGAGATTCCTAGTGTTGGATGGTAACTAGATTCTTGGCATTCTTGTCTTCCTTGGATGGACATGGTTGGGATTTGCCAGAACAGATGTGCTTTCCAGGATCAGTGAAGGGAGCTGTCAAAGCTCAGGAATTAGCTCCTCTTCTAATACAGAAACTCCAAAGGGAGCCTTGCTCAATTCTCTTTCATGAAGTTGAGAAAATGTTTCCATCCCATAAATAGATTTTGAAGTCTGTAGGCTCATTACAGATACACAGCCAAACTGCTTCCAGAGCTATGCCAGCAGAAGTCAGTTGAAAGTTCAGTTTAGTTGTGTTAATTCAGGTATCCTGGTCATTGCAAGCAAGCTACTTGTGCTCTCCTCTGCTGAGGACTTGTTATCTGTCGATAATTGGAGTGGCCAAGGGGAGATGAAAGGGTAAGGATTAGGAAGAAAGCTTGGCTGAGAATTTAAAATTACTCCTTTCCACCAAAGTCTGACTTCACTTTTTTTCACTTGTGATGGAAGAGTAAATGACGTCCATGTGTCCAAATCCAATGTTGTTTTTTTAACCACAACTTTAAGCTTGAATCAGATTCAGCATAAAACTCACTATGAATTTATTAAATCCTCTGAATGAGACACTCAAATCAAACCCTACTTGTATAACCTTTTACTGTCCTACCATCAAGGCAAGATTATACTCAGCAAACTTTTCAAAGGCAGTAGAGTGTAAGCAACATTCACAGGTGCTGCCAACAACAGAATCAAGTGGTGGAATGTGCTTATCAAAGAACTGTGTTTTCTTAGAAAAACGGGAGGGGGGAGAATATGCTTTGCTCTCACAACCTTATTTACTGAGCAGCAGCAAACTAAACAGACAAGTTCTGCCCTCTAGTTCAATCTAAGGGTACTTCAGCCCCTTTCACACGAATAAACTGCATGCATATGCTAGAAAACAGTAGCTTGAGTAATTCCTCAAGAAACTGCATAGAGTGACTGAGGTTCTGTGGCTTATTCCTCTTTTCAAGGAATCTCTTCAAGGCATTCTATGGTTCAGTGTAGAAAGGAGAAGCAGAGGAAAGCTGCTTTTTGTACTCCCTAAAGTAAATAGAAGTCTAATAACTTTGGTGCCTTGGGCTGTCCTCTCTTGAAACTTGGTATGGATAAGAGGTTATTGAAGAACCAAAGCTTCCTCTCTCTTCCAAGAAAGAAAGTGGAACAAATGCTAAGTATTTCAACAAAAATCATGGAACCCCCCTTCAAATTAGGAGATTAGTAGTTTACTTGCAGTTGCTTCTCACATAATGGTTAAAGGAGTCATAATTTGTGAAACAGTTGTTCAGACGTATAATGTGATATGGCTGCAATTTTAACTGCAGTGAAAAGAAAACTGGATGCAGTTGTTATTTCAGGGGCACAGCAGTTATATTGATAATTTCAATAAATATTGTTCTAGAAAGATGTGAAGCAGTTTCCCAATTTTAAATGCTTATGTACAGCAGGCTATGTTGCAAAACCATATATTTGAGATGCAAGAGATTTCAAATGTACTAGAGCCATGAAGTTCACTTGGCAGACCTGAGAGAAAATATCGTCACAGAACTGACCCTAGAAAATGTTGGTAGATCATGTTACTGTACACATGGAAATGCTGGTCTGAATGAAATCTATCCCACCAAGTGAAGTGCCTCTTGCTGCATGAACCTCCAGCATTTTTCAGTAGTTAGCACTGCACTGCCTCTGGAAATGACACAGTGTAAAATGTCATGGATTATGGCCACCGAATCCTTTGCCTTCACAGAACTTTCATCAGCTCTGTCACCTTTCTATAATAGAAACGTGACATCTAAAATTAAAACAGGTATTTATATGTGTGCTGGTACTCATTTATATGCACATACAGTGTAGTTAATCACACTGTGGATTTCTGCAAGCTCTGTTAGGAAAAGAATTTCATTATCAAATCAGTCATTTCTATGATGTAACATGGTTTGTGAGTAGCCAGAAGGACAGTGGAAGTCTTACCTTCCTGAAACCAGCTGGATATTTTTATTTGAGCAAATTTTATTTGCTCAAAGTTCCAAAGATTTGGTTTTTTACTACTTTTAAGCCAAAAGTTTTGTCTAACAATTATCTCACTAGATCCCTGTCATTGTGTTTTCTGTTTCAATTGCAGCTTGTATCTCCTCCCTGGCCAGTGTCCTGCCCTTCACATATGTGCACCTCTACTACCTGTACCGTTTCCTTTGCTCAGTTACTGAGTCTTGTTTTGAGTAGGGATATATAACTGTTTCCCTTCATCCTTTTAGAATTTTGGCTACTTGGTTCCCAAAAAAGGAGTTACATTATTTCATAAATTATCAGACATGCTTGAAATTTAGTGCAATACACTAATTTGTGAATTATAAAGTGAACTATAGACTTTGAAATGAATTTTGATTGTATGTGATTTGATTGCATTTTGCAACAAAATTTTAAAGACATTTTAACAGAAAGATATGAAGAGCAATATTTGCATAAATAAAATAATACACTAGGAATTGACTTGTACCAATGGACTAACAACCTTAGAAAATTGCGATCTATTGCTACCTAAGTTTCAAATAGAAAACATCTACATAAGTCATCTGCTTTCATGTTTTGATTTCTGAAAGACAAGGAAGGTTTTAGCCTTGCTTCCAGGAACAGAAGGTTACACGACTTTGGGTTGTCTATGTGCATATATATGTCTGTATCTGCTCCCTCCTTCCCCTCCCTGTAACTTGAACCTGTTGGCTGCTTTCAGACAAATTTGAGAAAGGGTCATAGGTCTCAATGGTATTAAGTTCCTACAAGTTCTGTGATAATAGCTGAGTAGGGATAAAGAGACCCCTGAAATGCCCCAGCTAACAAAAAGGAGGCAGAGCTGTCAGATACCAGTGTGTCCACATAATGGAGACTCCTTACAAATTCTGCTCTGTGATTATATTAAATGCCATCCAGTTTATGATTATGATTTATATGAATTGCACAAAAAGATAGGAAATCGCTTCCACTTAGTTCTTGTAGTCACAGGAGTGTTTCATTCTGTGGTCAAAGCTCCATTGTAGCAAACTGTGTTCGGTCTGATGGAGAATTTGGCATTCAGTGTGTCACACAGTGAAGATGTCCTGACAAGAAAGAACACAAAATCTTCCAAGAATTACACAGAATTGACTTGTGGGGAAAACTACAGGATGTGTCCTTCCATAAAAGACAAAATAGGCAGAACCCATGTAAAGTTTGTCAGGAAATTTAAATTGGGCTCAGTGAAGCTGGGATTGGGGAGAAAGGATTCCTGCTATTTTATGTATGTAGCTTGTTTGATTGGATAAATATAATTATGTATTTTGAGTGTGAAGAATGACAAAGCAAGATTTATATTATTTAATTAAAATTGAAATATCTTTCAAAGTACTTTGAAAAGAGTACATTGTTTTTAGCTCTTTTTATAGATCACAAGTAAAAGTAAAATATTTTAAATTAGAAGAATTGTTTCAGTTATGTGTGGAAAAATATTTTTACTGTTTTTGGAGTTCAGAGTTGACTACAAAATTATGACCTTAAATGAGGAAAAAAACCACCCTCATTTTAATACTTTGAGGTGCATTTATTCTTTTCAATTGGAACAGTCCAGACTTCTGAACTTCAGGAAGTTTGAAACTTGCTTTCTAAGAAGCATACTGAATTCTTCTGTCTTGCTCCTGATAGCTAACAGATAAGATTTGCTGTGCCAAATTCTCTTCCTGTGGGTGCAGTCTGTTGGAATTTAGCAAGCAGTATCCTTTTCAAGGCACTAGAAGGAAGGCACTGAGGTCTCTCATGTTTGTATTTCTGAGCAGATTAAGTTTCTGTAAGTAAGGTAAAAACTGTTGAGTATATGTAAATATTAAGACCAGCTCACATTAGATATCTTATACCAAATTGGTTTAATAGGTAATATAACAGAAATACTGGTAAGAAAGGGTAAGCTGTTCCTTAACCTTAAATATCATGTTCCCCAAGTGCTTCAGGCATGTTGCTGTACCACATTACAAATCTAAACAACAGCAATTAAGGACCTCAATTCCTGGGCAGATGGAAATTCATATTTAAGCACCAGTATAATCCCTTGAGACTTCTGTTTCTCCAGTAGAGATGTGTTAGAGATAAGATAGGTAAAACTAAGACCAGACACTGTCCTAAAACATAGATGAGTTTATACTTCAATCTTCAGTAACACCGGTCTTGTTGCCAAGGATAACTTCTCTCTGCTATGTCTCCTGTTGCTTTTTCTAGTTCTATAGTTTTAAATTAGAATTTTACTACTTAATATCTTAGTAATATCTTATTCTCTCATGCTGCTGGTCCAGAATGTTGCTCTTCATTAACTGGAACCACGTTGCTTTAAATGGATTACCTCATTATCAAAATGAGATAAGCCTGCAAGGCACCTTATGTCATTCAAAAATGATGGATAGAATATTATAAAACATGCATTGAGCCCCATTAAAAAAACCAAATCACCACTTGCTAGTTAATATTTATAGGCCAGATCTCAGCAATAGCAATGTGAAGCTCCTTTTTCTGTTTCAAGTTAAAATTCCATACTGAGGTGAAGTCTGGAGGAGAAGAAAATATATTTACTTGATCAGCACATAATTTTAAAATAATTGGCAAGCTTTTGGTTAATGAGCTGAGCTTTCAAGGTATTCCAATAATTCTAGCAATTTGTGTAATAACATTAATGATGTGATCTTTCTAATAAGATTTTTGATCCAAAAAGCTCAGTGCCTGCTAAGTCAACCACATGTTTAAGTAAATTTCTTGTATTTGAATGAATGAACTTGGCTCGCTATAAATTTGAATAACCATCACTGGTGGTGTGTTCCATGATTTATGTCTCTGTTAAAATGTACACGACTAGATCAAGTCCTTCTTGTAGAAGAGAAAGAAGATAAAAAGAGCTGCCTAATGCATGAAAAGCAAGAGGACTCTCATTTTGATGCCAAAGAAGGGACTGTAAGGAATGACACTTCCATACACCACAGGTGCAAACTGTATGAGGTCTGTATTGGACATGAAGGAACAAAAAATGTAAGCAAAGAAATACAAATAAGTAACTGTTTTGGAGACAAACAAGGTTTTTTTCAAGTGATCCTGAAGATGGTCAGGCGAGGACAGAAGTGCAGTGATACCACTAGAGTGCATTGTAGATGGTTAGTGCATGGACAGCATTGCAGGTATCAAGGCCCATGTGAAGGCAGTCTGGGGGTCAAATGACTCGTATAAAGGCTGGGAGGAAAATGCTATTTACCATGAGTGAAGGTCTCTAGGTCAGACCATAAATGTGCCAGTTAGGAAAAGGAAAGTATTTCTGCTTTGATTGTACTTAGATGAAGATTGGTTTGTGTCCAGGAGGAGCTACCACTAAAAACGAAAGAAACAGACCTGTGAGATATGGGAAAGAATGCTTTCAATAAAAAAAATTGTGAGCAGAAATGATTCAGTTCAGAAGAAAAATAAAAAAAATGGTATAGCATTCAGCAAAAGCTTTTTGCAATTATGGCAAGGACAATTTTAGGGACCCTGTAAAGCATCAAACACATGTAGTAAGTAGGGAAAGAAGTAGTGTGCAGAGTCAGAAAAACTATGTAAACTGAGTTGATAAAGAATGATCCAAAGGTCCAAAACTAGCTGATAAATTGAAAAGGACAGAAAAGGAAGCAGGACCTTTGGATTTAGCCACAAGCCAATCATTAATTTTTTTAGAAGGTCAATGCAAGTAAAGTGACCTTAGCAAAATCAACTGAATCTTATAACAAGTATTTGAGCAGAACTAGCATAAACTTAGGGCTTGAGGTATTTAAAAAAAGATGACTGGTAGCTAGGAATTAGACAGCATCAAGAAAATTCCTTTTGAAATTTAAAAAGAATAATCCTTTCATACTTTTTGGTACAAGAACAGTGTTTGATGTAATTATGTTACAAGTGACTCCTAAAAAACTGAGTGAGTTACAAGAAAGTTCTGCAGTCATATGAAACTGGGTAACATGTTCTTGGTATCATGCTAACTAAAATAATTAACTTTTCTCCAAGAACTATGTAAATTCACGGAAAACTTGTACTGTGCTATTTGTCCTGGGAAGGTGTAGTGTTTACCCGTGTCAGAAAGGCAAACTGCTGAATGAATAATTACTTAGTAGAATAAGACTTGCTTACTCGTATTATCTAAGGCATGTAAAAGCTGTGGCTGATTTGCTGTATTCTAAACTTTCTATTATGTTTTAATATATGTTACTACTAGTGATGTTTATCTTTATCTGCTGTAGGTATGTCTGCTGAGTTCACTAGCACTGCCTGTGATCTTGCATATACAAGTACTGTTAAATATTGTGTCTGTTCACAGCCGTGCCCCACTGTACCAGCTCTGGAGAGCTGGAGGAGTACTGAACAGGGCACTGCTTGGGTGATAAAGGCAGAAGCAAAAATCATGTTCAAAGAAAGATGCAGATTTTTTACAACTTTAAACGGAATAACTCGGATAAAAGTAATTTTTGCTGTGTCTGTTTTTCACTTTTGTAAGGCAAAACCAGATGATTTAAAAGTGAACTTACGTGCAAAGTTAAGAAAGTGCAGAATAGCACAGTCAGGCTAAGAGGAACACACTAAATATGAGTAGAGCTGGTAGCAAACATATTTCTCCTTGTAGACAGTTTCTGTTGAGTAGAAGTACTTTTGAAGATATGTCTGTTGATTTTATCAGATTTTTGCAGGGAAACATAAGTATAGGTCTATGAGGAGCTAACTGGTTTAGGTTTTAAGTTGATTTTTCGTTGTATCACGATAAAGATTTTGAGAAGCTGGAATTTGAAATTTTTTTAGGATATTCTTGAAACAGCCACTCAGTAATTAGAGTTAAAATATTTATAGGTGAATCACAAACTCTTTAGGTTGTGTAGTCTAAAAATCTGAATTCTCAACACATGAAATCTTGGAATTTTTGGTAAAATTGAACCTGTTTACTACATGTTTAATGAAGAACACGCATATTTGATGACTAAAAATGACTGAATTACGCACTTCGGTACGCTTTTTAGAGCAGCATTTTAAACGTGACTGGAAATCTCCAGAGGCAGATTGCTGCTGAAGAGCCCTTCGTGGAAATGAAATCCCTGACGGCAGCTGCGGGCGGGCGGTGCCCCCCCGACAGGCTCCGCTCCCCGCGGCCCCCGGGCGGGGCGGGACGGGCCCCATAAAGGCGGCGGGGCGGGCGCGGGGCGCAGTCCCGAGGGTGGGCGCTGAGCTGAGCCGAGCCAAGCTAAACTAAGCTAAGAGCTGAGCTGTCCTGTCCTGTCCTGCGCTGTCCTGCCAGCAGAGATGCTGCGAGTGCGGTGCTTGCGCGGGGGAAGCCGCGGAGCCGAAGCGGCGCATTACATCGGCTCACGGGTTGGTGCCGCCGCGCTGGGGGCTGGTGGGGTTGAGGATGCCCCAGGGGGACGGGGTCCTGTGTGGCCACTTAGTCGGGGCGCTCCGAGTGGTGGCGAGAGGGTGCGGGACGGCTGCGGGCTCCTCTGACTGAGGCTCGCCCAGCATCCACCCGGCTCAGCAGCGCAGAGTTCAGTGACTCCAGTCGCCACTGTCAGAGCTGTGCTTCTAGGTCATTACCCTTCTAAACTGAGTGCGTTTTAAAAACCAAAATGTCCTTTAAGCGTCTAGTAGGCTGTGAATAAGTTAGAACGGCTGTAACAAGCTGTGCTTCTGTTAATGCTCCAAATAGGGTATGTTCCTTTGGGACTATAGTGTTAAGGCACTTGTGGGCTGAACCATCACTTTTTGCCTTTTGTAAGGGAAGTATAATTTTTATTCTTGTTTTTATTTTAAGCTACAAAGAGTCTTTACAGGATGGGTGCAGCGAACTTTCCAGAGCACCCAGGCAGCCACGGCCTCCCAGAACACCTGTGCTGCTGATGACAAGGCTACCAGCCCTGTGCCTAAAGACTGTCTTGTTTGCTCATACAATGAATGGGACCCACTGGAAGAGGTCATTGTGGGAAGAGCTGAAAATGCTTGTGTCCCACCTTTTTCTGTGGAAGTTAAGGTAAGCATTAAAAAAAAATACACTTAAATAGAAAATGATGTGGGTTTTATACATACAATTTGCTTAAGTGTACAAGGTATGACGTTCACTCTTGAGGATTCTTCTTTCAAAGTAGTTGTTTATATCTGTGAAACTTTACAGTATAGCCATGTTGGTGAGGGATGTGCATTTTCTTTTCACTTTTAACTGAATGAGCTGTTTTAACAGAAGTCACTAATAGAGAGAATCTCTAATATGTGCAATTTGCTCTAGTTATATAGATCCGATGCTATCAAAGTATACACACTAGCTTTTGAGGTAGTAAAACTTTAATTTGGCTTGAAGCTAAGTAGGGTTACCACTTTAAAAAAAAAAGTGTAATTTTCTACTTAATAGTCTGAGAAAAATCAAATTCTATAGCTGTGGACTAGTGGGACTACTGTATTAAATAGCTCTGAAGTAGCTCACTGCAACTCCTGTGTGCTACAGCCAGTATTGTGTGGAAATACATACTCTTCTGTTTTTCAAGATTTTTTCTGTGCCTAAAACTGAAACAGCAACCTAAATAAATCTGTGTTTCTGTGTTCTCTGAAATCATGTATTTTAAACAGTAACACTCAAACAATGGGCTTGCTTCAGATTTTTGAATACTTTACCTGGACTTCAAAGTTGCTGTATATGTGTGTTACCTGCATTTGTGGGATGCTCTTGAATAATTCTCTTTCATTGTTACAGTACAGCACTCTCTCCAGGGAAGCATGTAATCCATGGCTATCACAGCAAAATGAGCTGGGATAATATTTCTGCCAATGGCAAACAAAGATACCGAAAATATATTTAAAGTGCTGGAAATGGTCATCTCAGAGAAGTTTGAGATGTACTAGTGGAGAGGAGTTCTCTTAGCTCTTTTTATGTTTCTATTTCTTTTTTTTTTTTTAAGAATCTGGGCTATGATTCTGGGCAGAACTGGTTGAAGGAGTGTGAATGAATTTCTTCAGCTTGTTAGTTCTAATGCCCAGACAGCAGAGTAATCATTTCACTTACACTGGGACATTTGAGATGACATCTTGTGCCAGTGAGCACAATGAAAGCTTCACTACTGACTTCATTATGACTTTTATTTACTCCTTGAAAGCTGCAGCTCAGTTACCAATCTCTGGAATCCTCTTTCAGACACTCCAAAGACATTCTATCAGCTTCAGAGAAAGAAGTGAACAAGTGTTAGCATTTCTAATATACGAGCATATGTATATGCATCTATATAAGACTGACATAATGAATGCACAGGAGGAGTAAGGAAAAAAATGTCTTACTTTTTTACATTGTGACATTCAGTGAAGCAAAATTCTGTTCTTGAGTAGGGGCCAAGGGCTTGCTTTAGTGCCAGAAAAAATAGTTCAAGTGTCTAACTTGCTGAAGTGTGACATGCTATACAGGTTTTACTGCCTATTAAGTCATAACTACTCACATGAGATCAGAACTTCACTTTCTCATATGTGTGATATCAAAAGCTCAATGAGGAATGTCAAAGGACAGGATTACCTCTGCAATTCCAATACCTTAACCTTAGGGTTAAAGCATGCTTTAGCTTTGCTTCATGTCAACTGCCAAGCCCACAGCAGGTACTGGGAACAGACCATGCCAGCTGAGATGTGGTTTCCTCTAATTTTTTCTGCTTTTGTCATAAATTTTGCTGTAGAAACTGCAACAGTGACTTTACCTGGGGGATGTTGCTGAGAAATTCAAACAGTAGTTTGGTCCTTCCTTGACTATTACTATTAATTAACAGATGAATTATTGTTCAAATCTCCATGTGGCTGAAAGATAAGGTGTGTATGTGTGTTGCTCCAGTGTAATACCATAGCCAGAAATCCCTGTTCCTGCCCCTGTGAGTAGCAATAGTAGGGTTCATGTGTTTCACATGCCATCTGCCAAGTATGCATGAGGGTCACTGGTTATAAAAACTGCAGTTTGAAACTAATGAATTTGATTCTTATAAGGAAAATTTGAAGCTTTGGACCTGAGACACCTTAAAGAATATATCTCAAATCATAAGAGTTTGGTGAATGCTTGTGTTGAGGTTCAGTTTTAAGATTGTATGCAGGTTTATTTACCAAATATTTAAATGCAGGAAGTTATGTCTGCATTCAGCATTCTTGTACTTTGAGACATGGTTTTGGTATACACAAATCCTTTTGCTGTGATGTGAGACTGCTGTGCTTGGCATAAGAAGGAGGAAGGAAGGAATTGAATAGAGAGCCCTGCATATCTGATGAATATTAATGAGCTGACACTATTGCATATCCTTTTCAGGGTTTGAAATGGTCTATGTAGGTTATGTAGAGGTAAATACACTATTTGGAAACATAGGGAATCTTAACAAGGAGGTGAACAACTGCATTAATTAGGAAGATGTCCTTTTTTGAAATAGCACTTTAGTGAAAAATCTCACAATTGAGACCTCTGAAGTTTTCTGAAGCAGTTAACACTTAGTGAAGCAGTTGAACTTTATAGCTTCGTACTCAATGCTTTTCAGTATATTTTGTGAATAATGATGCATTTTTGGTGAAGAGGTATTATTAATACAGGTCACTATATCTTGAGTGAGAATATGGGAGTGTGTTTACTACTGAATTAGACAAAAAGACTTCTGATTTGAATTTCTGTTTCAATGCCCTTAATTTAATAACTGTCATTACTAATTTTAAGGTACATCTTGATAATGTTAATTATTTTCGACAAAAAAATGTTTAAAATATATAGCAACTCTTGGGAGCAATTCTGTTTCTTATAGACAATCTTTCCTTACAGCATCGCTTAAATTGCTCTCTAAAAAGAGTGAGTTTGTTTCAAATGTTGCTGCAGTGTCTCAGGTACTCTCAGACAGTAGGTTATAAGGGGTATTGAGGAGATCATTTAAGTTCTTTTCTATGTCCTGGCCATGGTACCTTTTGAAGAGTCTGAACTGACTTGTATGTATATAATCAAAAGGGCCTGAAATCTCAACCCTGATTTGGCATGGAATACCTGTCCCAGCCATACACCCTTTTCCCAGATATTCAGAATGTAGGGAATATGAGTGGTGTTACTCTGTTGTAATTTCAAGATTATGCCATTGTATGGTTTCTCAGGTTTGAAAAAAACCAGTACTAGAAGACACACATAAAGAGAGGAGCTGCACCTCTCGGGGATGATGATATTCACATACATCATGGCTGGCTCTGAAAATAGCTTGCTTCACTTCATAGGACGAATTTATCTCATTAGCAGAACATGTTTCCATAGGAATGCTAAGCACTTCATGTGATCTCCATGTGACTTCTGACCAGCTGGCAAGTTTGAGGTGATCAATTTACCCAAGACCTCACTTATAGAAAAAGAATAAATTCCTTCAGGAGGGATGGGAAGAAGCTTCAGTATTGGAGGAGCAGGATGCCCATTCTGGGGCTCTCTGTGTAAATGTTAAGGTTGAATCTTCTTTCTTCTCTCTCACTTGTGTAACATGAGGGCAAATATCCAGAAATAGTAGAGAATAGAGCGGATAGCCTCGATTGTTAAAGGGGAACAGGCATACCTTCAGATGAATGGCCCTGCCTGCTCAGGCAGGTTAGCACTGACACTGCTAACACAAAAGGAACTTTACTGCATGGTTTTTGTTGAGAACATCACTCTCTGGGAGGTATCAGGACTGCAGTGTCAGGAGAGAACCTCATGTTTGGAGGAGCAGGTTCTTCTGCACCCCGTTGTTGTCCTTCATGCTGCTTGGATGGGATGGACTCTGGTAAAAAGAAGGCCCACCACTTGCTTACCTGTTCCTGACTCCTGCTGTCATTCCAGAAGGGCTCCTTGCACTTGCATCTCTGCTAACACTGACGTGATAGAGGAACATTGGATACATTGAACTGAAGCAGCATCATTTGTTTTGATTGTATGTCTGGATTTTCTTACCCATGAGAACTAGGACATTATTTTGAATTTGGTTTTAATTTAAGAAGACTATCACAGGATTTCAGCAGAGGATTTAGGCCTGTAAATGTTGTATTTGCTTTAATCCAACCCTGACAGGTGAATTTAGTATCTTTGGCATCTTCTAGACTGCTGCTGTACCTGAAGTATGGCCCCTTCTAGCCAACAAGGCATGTTACCTGTCCTTGGGATGGCTTTAGAATTCCTGATGTCACCATTGTGACAGTACTGAAGGGAGGTTTTAACAAGGCAACTACAGATATTTGCATTTTGGAGATGAACTCAAGGTTGGTTTAATATAAAAACATATCTGTAAGGCCTTATTTAATAGCAGAGTCTATAGTGTTTGCCATGCTTGGTGTGTTTGTACAGGTGTGCTGTGATAAGGACCAAATCTTTCATGGCCACTTGGCAATACTAGTCACTAAATACTAACTGAAGTGTAACGTAGTCTCTTGGTTTTCATCTGTGGTTTAATAATAAGGCTTTCTGTAGG
This sequence comes from Pipra filicauda, assembly GCF_003945595.2. Taxonomy (NCBI): domain Eukaryota; kingdom Metazoa; phylum Chordata; class Aves; order Passeriformes; family Pipridae; genus Pipra; species Pipra filicauda. The sequence continues at coordinate 998,471 of NW_024104976.1, read as the reverse complement.
GATATGGCTAAAGAGAGGAAGAAATATTTATTACACTGTTTAGAATAGTTTTCCTTTCAATAGAAACAAGTAGCTTAACTTACTGATCCATCTATATCCAAAACTAGAGGAAATGGACGAGGAAATGAAATGTCCTGAAAATCCTGTCTAAAAGTCAGACTAAACTTGCAGGTGGAAATCAAATGTGTACTCACTTCTTCATATTCCAGAATGGGTTTCCCTTTTTTCCTGCTGTTCCTCAGAGGACTTTTTTTCTTGGGCATCATGCTGCATGTGCAGTCCATTAGCAGCATTGAAGCAATCTGCTGGTTCAATGAGCCTGCTCAGCACACACAGCTCATACTTTGTCACTGTATATAAGTATTTGTGAACACATCAGCCCCTCACAACTAGTCTGACACCTGCACTTACATAAGTTTAGTGACTGGACACAACTACACAGTGAAACTTTGCTGATGGTGTGTATAAGTAGAAAAATAGAAGTTGCAAAGATAAAAAATAAAGATGGCAGAGGGCTAGGATAAGGATTCTCAACCAGGCAATAATTGAGAATTTATGAAATACTGACACTTCTCCCTTCCTTTTTTTTTTTTTTTTCCCTGCCCCCTCCTCTCCTTTTATTTTAAAAGAATCAATAGGACATGAACAATTCTTAGGAACTCATCAAAATATTGCAAGAATCAGATGTAAGGCACACTCCAACATGTTAGGGTCAAGAGCAAGAAAATTTGAACAGTAAGAATTGTGTCTTGGGCATCTATTTCACTCCAAAATAACTGATGCTTATTCTTTGTCACTTACATGTCCTTTTGTTTTAGGCCAACACGTATGAGAAGTATTGGGGATTTTATCAGAAATTTGGAGGCCAGAGTTTCCCCAAAGACCATTTAAAAAAAGCTATTGCTGAAATTGAAGAGATGTGCAATATTTTGAAAGGAGAAGGTGTTATTGTCAAGAGGCCTGATCCAATTGACTGGTCTGTGAAGTACAAAACACCTGATTTTGAGTCTACAGGTAAATATTCTTCCATTGTTGAAGGTCTTATCTGTTTAGCCCTTGCCTGAGACATTTTGGTTGTCATCTAGTCTGCCTTCTTGCTAGGAACAGGATTGTTGCCAGCATTAAGTGAGGTCAGCGATGGCTTTGTGTAGCTATGACTTGAAAGATCTGCAGGGATGGAGATTCTGCCTCCTGGTTTGCTGACCTGCTTCAGTGCTGCACGGATTTCCAGATGACAGAAGTTTGCCTGATAACTAACCTGAACTCCCCCAGCAGCATCTGTTGCCAGATTCCCTTTCTATGTTGTCACTGCCACTGCCAAGAAGTGTTCATCTGTCATGTTTAATGGCCCTCAAAGTAGCTGGAAACTGTTACTGCTTTGTCCCCTACTTGCCACATGACAGGTCAAATGCTGTAAGGCCTCCTGCTGTCATGACAGCTCTTCATTGGATCCTAGGGTTGGATCCATCTTAAACTATAGAGGCCAAAATAGTTGGAGGCAACAGTTTTTTTTCAGGGACATCCTTGCTAGTATCAAGGAAATCTGAATGTCTCTACCTACTGTCCACATTCCTCCATGTGTAGCACCATATGGCTTTTATTGTCTGCAGTGAGAGCACACTGGCTCATACTCAGCTTTCCAAGTGTAGTCCTCAGGCTCCTTTTACGTCAAATGTGTTGTTAAGTTGTTCTAGGGGAATTAAAATTAATTAGGGAACAGATAATGTTAATGAAAAGTGTAATGGGAGTACTTCCTGCACAGCTTCTGTGTTCCATCAAATTCCTCTTCAGTACTACTACTTTTTAAAACGATTGTATATAAAGAAATGATGTTCACTTGGAAAATTTGCTACCCATCATCACCTTTTAAAGTCATCTGGGTAAATCATAAGCATTTGTCTAGTTAATTTTCATTAACCAAATTACACAGTGGAAGCTTGATGGTGGATGGCTTTCTTCTGGCTGTGAATTTGTTGTGAATGAGGCTTTGTGGCAAAAGTTGCATGTATTTTGAACAAAAAAATGTCACTTTGAAAAATTACTGAAGAATGTAAGCACCAAATATTATGTGCTGGTTTCCTGACTTTGCTAATGATTTTTGCCATAGAAGTAGAAGTGATGGTAAAAAATGAATAAGCTGAAAGAACTGAGAAAAGCATAATTTTCTCATAAGTTAATGGCCATTTCCCTTTCAGGTATGTATGCTGCCATGCCAAGAGACATCCTGTTAGTGGTGGGAAATGAAATTATTGAAGCACCAATGGCTTGGCGTGCTCGGTTCTTTGAGTACAGGGCATATAGACGACTAATCAAAGATTATTTCAACAGTGGTGCTAAGTGGACAACTGCCCCTAAACCCACAATGGCAGATGAACTCTATGATCAGGTACTGCTCTAATTTTCCTTTAGAACTTCAGTTCTCATTACACAGAATTTTGTTGATAATTTCAACCTGAGGTTTCACAATACTGGAGGAGGGGAATGGTACAACTCTGGAGATTTGTGGTTTTTTCTAGTGTTTGCAAACATGCTGTAGCCTTTCCAGCTGAAACTAAGTGTGTGCAGTTAGGGAATAAGGAACAGGAAGTTGTGTCTATTGAATTCTTCTGCTTTGAATTGTTTTGGTTACGGGCTGTAACTGAGCATTACTAAGGAGGAAGGAATGCTAAAAACACATCACAGAGACTACTTGAAAGAATTAAGATTCCCTGAGAATGTCCATATATCCTGAGTGCAGAAAAGTGGTAAAGAATACATATTTTGTCACAGAAAAAATCCAACTCATAATACTTGTTTTGCATGAAGATGAGTATTTTGAAAGTTACATAAAAGAAATAGTGGAGGATCAAAACCGTGAGTATTTACCGTCAAAATTTTTAAGTGAATAGTATCTTAATCTTTCTAATAATTTTTACTTGGACAATTGTGGTAGTTTCCTATAGGTCCCCAAATGCATTGGGACCTTGGTAATAGCATTTACAATAAATGCAGTAAACTAGTTGTGGAATGATTATGACTTTTTCTGGGAACAGTGACATCAATGATACAGAGAAGACTTTGTTAAAAAAAAAATTACCTTAGAGTAATCTGTCAGAAAACTTCCAGAGCCTGTTCTAAAGCACAGAAACCACTTAGTTGGGATTTTATTATTTGTGCTGGGTTTTACACCCCACTTGTTCTTAATTGCCCTGTTTCATTTTAAAATTATTTGAAATAATGAAGATCTACCTTCTAGTTTGAAGTACTGTTCCATTTTAAAAATGTGGGAAAGCAGGGAGCCCACTTTTGTTAGGAATAGGAATAGCAATATCAGTATTGCTGTCCCTGTGCAGTGATATGTTGGACTGATAGTTAAACTCCACTGGTAATGGAGTTCAGATCCAGAAGCCAGAATATTATCAAGACAGAGGTTCTCAAGAGCAATTAATTTCTTGGTATAACTATTGTCTCTTATCAGCTGGTCTTGAATGTGCTTAAAACCTTTCCCTTACACATCCACATTTAGGTTTTCTTTTTTATTCTATAACAAGTAAATAAAAACACCTCCAAGGAACATACTAGCTATCAATATTAACATATTTTCTTAGTTTCAAAATACTCTTCAGTAGCAAATAATTTAAAAACTTTCCCTTAACCTCTCCAACCTAAAGTTGTTATTACTTTTTCTACAACTAGAATTATCCAATCCACTCTGTTGAAGACAGGCATAAACTGGCTGCTCAGGGAAAATTTGTAACTACTGAATTTGAGCCATGCTTTGATGCCGCTGACTTCATTAGAGCTGGAAGAGATATCTTTGTACAAAGGAGCCAGGTAAACAAAGCTTTCTTTCAATGGTTTTGCTGTCTATCTTAATGATTGATACTTTGTATCTCTTTAAATTCCTGAGCAGCATTAAAATAAGAGTGCTGACAGAAGAAATTCCTATTCATAGAATGTTTGATATATGGGGTAAGACTGTCTTCCAGCTAAGGGGTTAGCTAAAGGCACAAACTTCTCTATTATTTTGGCTTTGAATATTTGATGAAGTAAAACCTTAGACAAACTAAACTTGGATGCAGCTTACAGTCTAGCCCAGTGAAACTTCCTTTGTCCTGTTTTCAGGTTACAAACTATATGGGTATTGAATGGATGAGGCGACACCTTGCACCAGACTACAGAGTGCATATAATATCCTTTAAGGATCCTAACCCTATGCACATTGATGCCACTTTTAACATCATTGGACCTGGTCTTGTGCTCTCTAACCCAGACCGTCCCTGCCACCAGGTAAGACTATAGAAGAGGAGAAAATGTTTAAAAAGGACTCAGCTGGATTAGTTCCCTCCTGGGTAATTACTCTTCCACACGTTTATTTTATATACACTTGAATAATATTAAATTAGTGAATTTAAATAGAACCCAGGCAGTTGTTCAGGAACTTATAGATGTATTTGGATCTTGACTCCAGAACTTTCTCAGCAGTGCAATGACCATTGTTCTTCCTCAGTTTTCTGCTGCAGCTCTTTGTACTTTCTTAGTGTGAATGTAAGTGGATGTGCTGTGTGTTTCTTTCTCTGTCCACGGTTAAATATGATGGCAGTAATCCAGTTTGTAATAACGTATCAAAACAAGTCCCTAGGATATACTACTACTTCTCCAAACACTTTCATTACTTAAATACTTTAATTGAATCTAAGGAGAAAATGAGGGTTTCTGCTACTCAGAGTGATCTCCCTTCTCATTCCTATTTTGGAAGCCTCCCCTTTAGTGTTGTTTGAACCAATGGCAGAAAGCTGGTAGTGGCTCAGGCATTCAGCTTTGAATAACTGAGCAAGGAATACATCCTGCAGAGTAGGAAAAAGGAGAGACATGTAAAACCTGCTACTACACTTTGAGAAAAAGCTACTATTGCTGAAGAGCACAATCAGAAGAGAAAGCCTTCCAGAGAGTAAGAGCTCGTCTCTGGTACAGTCATGTTACCTGTACTGCAGTGCTGGAGGATTTTTGTGAGGATCCCCATGACTTCAGGAGCTGTACAACCACATGGGAATAGCTGAGCTGATCCTGAGTCGGTGGGACAGAGCTGTGTGCCACAGAGATTATGGAGCCATGTGCATAGCTCTTGGAAGCAGTGTTAGTCTCTTCTCAGCAAGTGGTTTCAATGCAAATGGTCTAATTGAATTACTGCCTCTTTTAATATCCATTCTGAGAATATAATTTTTAAAACAATCATAGTTTTTTTCCCTCCCCTTTTCTTTTCCATTGCTTTTTTTTTTGTAATCTTACTTGCAAGAGGAGGTTCTTGGCCTTCCTGTGTTAAACCCACGTGCTGGGACTTTTTTCACAGAAAATGGCTGTCTGTGCAGATAGAAAAGATAGATGCAGCTTGCTTTCATAAAAACTGACTTGGCAGTTCTGGGTGACCAGGAAGCGGTGGGGGGGTGTGTGAATGGTGTGGATGAAAGGGAGCTTTTCTTGAATGGTGCGGATGAAAGGGAGCTTTTCTTTAAAATCCTTGCGGGCCAGGCTGGTTATTGAGTGTTTGGGATCAGAGCTCCGCCTCGTGGTAACACTTGAATTAAGAGCTCTTCCAAGTACTCAGACAGCGAAGTTGAAAAGTCAATTCTCCTTAGCCAAATTATCCTCCTCTTATTTTTAACTTAATTGTGTAGTTCTTAGAGACACGAATCATTACTTAGGATGCCTTTACGTTGTTCCCTTTGTTAAATAAACTGCATATTAAGTTTCTTATGAAGCATGATGGAAAGGTATTTTCATGTGTGATTTCTGATGGGCTTTATAAATGCCAGTGTGATTCATATCAATGGATTTTACAATCATATGGGAAGAAATTATACTGAAGATAAAGATTTTAATATGTTTGTGCTGTTACTGATATATTTACTTAACAGGCTCCAAACTGCATGTGCTACTTTTTGTCTTTAACATATGTTAGTATACCTAGCATATATAAACCCAGTAGAAATAAATGCTATTGGTATGCAAAGTTTAAAAAGGCTTTAAAAAGGTGCTTGTATGAAAATCGGGTTTGTAGATGAAACTTGAATGAGGGCAAGAATAGTGAACTGAGGGAAGGGGATGTCATGCATACTGAAATAGCCTGAGAAAATGACATAAGTTGGAGGACATAATACTCTAAATAACTCTTGAGAATGTAATTAAATTGCTCTTTCAGATTGAGCTCTTCAAGAAAGCTGGCTGGACTGTGATCCAACCTCCAGTGCCACTCATCCCAGATGGTATATTCACTTTTCTATGGATTCCAAGAGTGTTCTGAAAAGTATTAATATGGGGCAACATTGGTACATACAAAGTTGATTCTCATGTGTTTAGATCACCCACTGTGGATGTCTTCTAAATGGCTCTCCATGAATGTCCTGATGCTGGATGAGAAACGTGTGATGGTGGATGCCAATGAGACATCGACTCAGAAGATGTTTGAAAAGCTAGGTATGTCCTAACGTACTTGTACATATACCTAAAATAAAATGATCGTGATACCAGCTATGCACATCAGGGTAAATGGAGGTTTCACTTAAAATAGTCAAAGCAGCCAGCACTGGAAAAGGTATTCAAACTTTTGGGTTAGTAAGTAAGAATCATTCAGTGATTTTTCTCCTGAATACTTCAGTCATATGAATATGGGCTGCTTTTGCTCCCTGTCACTTCCAGCAAATCAAGGTATGAGTAGCAACTGAAGTTATTGCTAGCAAGCTTTTGAATGAGCTTTTTTAATGTAAACTGTCTGCTCAGTTTAGGGTCAAAATCTGTCTTGGAGAGGTTGGGTGCACATATTACTCAGTGATGTTGAGTTTACTATCCCTCATTGCCAAAATGCTTTCAGATTTTTCTAGTTTCAAACTTGTTGTACTTTAAACTGTCAACACCACTTAACCCAGGTATTTCTGCTCATTTATGGAGAATCTCAGTCCTGTGAGATGTAACCTCATGATAGCATGGAATTCCTTTAGATATGCAGTGACAGGAGAAATGTTATTGGACATAAAATCTCTAAGTCCTATTATGCACAGCTCACTGCAAGGACAAATAATATGGACTTAAAAGTCTGTGCTCATGCAGTTAATTTGACTGCTTCCATGGTGCTGGGAGCAAAGATGTAGGTAGTTCTACTTGTGGCTCATAGTTGGTTAGTAAGAGAGTAGCCAGATTGCTTGATGCTACAGCTGACTATTGCTGAAGGATGAGTATGTGGTGATGCAAAAGTTGATGGGGTAGAATGAAGACTTGTGGGTAGATGAGAAGTCGGGGGAAGTAAGAGATCATTGTAGAGTAAAAGATAATACTTCCCAGTAGCAGAAGACTCTTTAAAAGGGAGAAAATTTATGGGAAGGAGAAAATGATCCAAAGGTGGAAGATAGCAACTGTGAACCTAGAAGAAGGTTTGATGCCATGGGTGTGAGTGCCCTTATTGAAGCTTCCCTTAAATCTGAGATGATTGCAGGTGAGAACCATGCTATTCAATGCTTTAAGGTGCTTTTAAAGACTGACTATACACCCTTTAGTGAATCACTTAACTTCTCAGTCTTAGATGGCTTTAATTTGCTACATGACCAAGGAGTTGAGGATTTATAAATGCTTGAAAGTACTTTAAAAATGAGGCAACTAATGCTAATCATGGCTTATCTTTTGCACTTGAACTTCACAGTCTGTGTAAGTTCTAAATAAACTCCAGCAGTCAGTAAGTTCCTAGGACTGAGATGGGTCTACTGAGAAAAAACTATTGCTGGTCTGGGTGATAGATTCTACTGAGCTGATCCTGAAAGTACCAAGAAGCAAAAAGGCAAACTTGGCAACAGAGAAGTCTTCTGATCCTAGTCTAGCTGTCAGGGCTTTGTGTAAGCTGAGCCACAGCTGAAACATCAGAACTGAAAAGAAGTGGGAGGAAGCTTAACCTAGGTACTAACTGTAAGAGTCTCTTTTTGCTTTCAGAGAAAGAGGGACTCAGAACTATCTACTTTGAATACATCTGTTCTTGAAAGGCACTTGAAAGAGCACATTCAGTGTCTGAGCCATAAATACTCACATAGATTTATGCAAATGTGCCCTGATCATATATTGTAGCAGAATTTCAGCTAATTCTTCACACACTGCACAAACTGAATTTATCTTTATATTACTGGCACATCATAACACATCAAACACTGGCTGTGCTCCAGGCACTGTATGCACCTAAGGGTATTGCTGGAACAAACAAGCCAGCTATGTTCCTAGTTTGTTCTCTGCCTAGAATTTGGGAAAATAAATTCTTAACAAACAAGTAGGAAATACCTTCCCTACTTACATCTAGCCATATGATCTGATAAACTATTATTTACTGTTCCAATCAGAGCTCGCCACATGAATTTGAGGTTTTAATTTTCAAGTATGCACTGTGTGTTTCTTTCAGGCATTTCCACGATTAAAGTGAATATTCGCCACGCCAATTCACTGGGAGGTGGTTTCCACTGCTGGACATGTGACATCCGCCGCCGTGGGACCCTGCAGTCTTATTTTGACTAGTTAGGAACCAAATAGGTAGCAATGGTTCAGCTTCTAAAATAGGCATAGGAAATGAACAAATCAATGTCACTTTTGCTAAAATGACTGCATGAGCTCTAGTGCTTGATCAGTGGTGTCCTCACAGTGGTCTGGTAAATGTTTCATTCTTAAATACCCTTCACTTTCAGCAGGATAATTGAAACTACTTCCATCAGCAATACAGGTTTTCTGGCTGCCTTTTTGAAAGACATCCTTCATCTGTGAAGCCTTTTCACGTTGGCTTTGAATGTAAAAGCTTGACAAAACAGCTAAAAGGCCTTGTTAGAATAGCTTGGCCACTAATATTGGATATCTACCTCTATCTAGTTACTCTATCAAATAGGCAGCTTGAAATGTGAAACTTGAGTAAACTTTCCTTATTCATTTTAATCACTTTTTTTCCTAATATATTCATGTCTCATGAAGTTAAAACAGATGCAACTGTATGGATCTCTTATGGAACCAAGTAATTTTATAATGTTTTTCACGTTGAGCCATACAGATATTTACAGAGAGTTTCCAGTATGATCTAACTTCTAAGACATGTTCACTTGCCATGTACTTCTGTATTTTCTTCTGATGCATGTCATGCACCTGAATACTTTTTTATATTGCTTTTTGTATTGCTGAATTTGGGTTTTATTTAACTTTTATTCTGCTTGTACAGGTTTCACGCTGAGTTGTTTACATAACTTAAAAAAAGGCACAAAACAAAACCCCAAGGACTAGCCCTCCTAACCTTAAACTTCTGACACTTTACAACCCTGTCTTCCTTCAGCTGTACCAGATACAGAAAGATGTATCAAAACATGCCAGATGCCATGAAGGAATTTGAGTACTGATTACTGACTATGTACTTTTTATGCTAATAAAGTTTTTTGCATTCTCAATTTGTTTTTCTGAAAATGACTAAGTATGAAATGTCTGGATGGAGACAAAATACACATGTAACAGACACTTGTACAATGCAGAAAACCTTTGTAGTGTGTTGTTCATATGGTATGTTTCTACTTCTGTTTTTCACATAAGTATGACCGGTGGGGGAAAGTAACACTAATAGATGTTTCTTAAGAGAATGTGGAGGAAACTACTTTTACAACGCAGTGCACCTTGACAGAAAAGGTGTCAGATATGACATGCTCACGTATAAGCTGTATGTCCATATTTTAGAGTTGGGTAGGGCTAAACTGGTCGAATATCAACAATCTAGAATGCTTTGAGACATGCCAAATTGGAAGATCTAATTAGGCAGCTGCCAGCACTTGACCAGGATAGAGATGGTCCCTCTTTTCTCTCTCAAATCAAGGCTCTTTGGACAATGGGAATTCATCTGAGTCTTCCTGTAACCAGGCTGTGTTTTCCAATATTGGCACTGGAGCTGGACAGCTGCATTAGAGGAGCACACACAGCAGGTCCTCTTTCCCATTGTTCTGCAAGCTGAAGTGCCCAAATCATGTCTGTGTCTCTGTGCTTGGCATAAGATATCACCAGGTATGACTAAAACCATTAGAAACTGGCCAAGTGTGGATTAGTAACCAGACACATGTACCCTGGATGCCTCCAGAACTAAGGAGACTATATTTGCATACAATGTTATAGATGAAACTCTGACTTTATAAACATTTCAGCCTTTCCCCAGCTGTTTTGTTTATCCCTTATCAAATGCTCTTTTATTAAAATCTGAAACTACACACACAGTAGCAAGACTTTCTGCTTTGATACCACCACTGCTTCTGAAGATGTTTGGTTTTTTTTTGCTGTCAGTAATACAAGTTCTTTTACCTAATCCATGAATGCTTTGACTGATTTGGGAATAGACTTGTCTTTTAAGTCATCTTTCCTTCAACAAGAAATTCCAGGGAGTTGTTCCATATGAGCTTTCTGTCCAGCAGTAGTGCCAGAATACAGATTGTAGAGACACACTACCAGGAATGCACTGACAGGAGGAGGCATTACTACCATTGTTTTGGGACAGAGGACGATCTGGTGACATGAATATTTTTGAGACTTTTTCAGACCTGACTTCTTCACTGACCATAAATCAGTAAGTCAGTCAGTCCATTTCCATGTTAAGTTGCAAGAGAACTATGCTTGGGTACTCCATAAGGTACAGCAATGGTTAAACAGTAAGTGCCTGGGAACTGTTCCAGCCTACAGAAGCAAGGGTTATTTGGGAACCCTGTGGGATTCTGTCTAAGCCTCCTGCAGCACAAGTCCAGGGAGGACAAAGTTTGTATCTCTGCTGGAACAGCAATATTTTCCCACTAGTACAGGGACCATAAGACTCTATTCACAGGTATGTTTACAAATGTCCCTGGGGTGGATATGCATGTCTGTATTGCCAAATGTAAAATTGCCCTGTCTCACATTTTCTTCTGTCCTATCAGTGTTATTTGGAGATTGTGCAGCTATAGGAGAGAATTTATGAAGTGGAATGCAATGATAAAAAAAGTTCAAAGGTAGATTTTAAAGCTCTACTGGGCTTTCTCTATGTATTGAAAAACACTGTTAAGAAGTACCATTTTCCCCAGTAGCCCACTCAGAGGGAGTGATACAGAAACAGCACAACCTTCAGAGGAATGATGGAGGGAATGTGATACGTAATAGTGTTATGGTGGGTGCTGCCACATAACCCTTATACATATAATCTTCCAAGTTATTTTTATTCTTACAGAGAGGGAGGTCAGCCTGTGTCATAGTTGGCTTTGGTTAGACAAGAACCTGGAAATAGGAATCTACAGTGAGAAACAGAAGGGCTTGGTTTCTGCTCCAATATTGAATTACAAGCAATTTCATGAAGCCAAATTACATGTGGGCAGCAGGATACTATTGGCCAGAGGAAGCAGGCATGATGGTGCTTGACCACCTCTGTTTCAGGCTGCAGTTTATGTGTAAATAAAGCAAACTGAATGTGGGCTGGACTTGAATTCTCCATAATTCGTTTTTCACTGACTGTGAAGGCCTTAAATACTTGCTATTACTTCAGATAAAATCAGCTTCAGCTTCCATAATAGATGGTACCTCAAAAGAAGCAGCAGAAAGACAGACCTGACTGGGAGGCCCAAAACACTGCATCAGTTACAGCTGTAAGGAAAGATGATAAATCAGTTGCCTAATGCACAGAGAGGTTTTCAGGGTGGGCTCAGCTCAGCTGCAGGGAATTAGCCAACCTCTCCCTGGGCGGGGGCCCTGGGGAACTAGGATTTTCCTTCCATTTTGCTGCTGAAACCCGGCTCTAGTAAGCTCCCTGGTCATGAGAAGGCATGTGTACTTGCATAGATGCCTGTAATAAGGATTCTTCATGTCTGTTTTTTTAGAGAAGATACAATTCCTAAAGTACCAGCGCCAATCCAGAGAGGATGTGGAAAGAAGGTAAGGTCTCTGAGGCAAAGTCTCCTGCTGTGTATCTGTTGTTTGTGGTTGGCAATGCTACAGACTGGGGGAATGAGGGGGCGTTTGCCCTACTCAGTGAGCAAGAGGGGAAGAATGGTTTTCTGCAATCAGTTGCTTTGAGCTGTGTCTTTCCAAGCAGAAAATGGTTGTTTCTTGTTTCAGTACCTCCTGAATATTTCTGCTCTCTAGCTTAAAACACTCTCTTTTGGCTCCATTTCTTGGCATCTATATGAGTAATAACCCAAACTGGAAAGCCTGGTGGACAGTTCCAGAACTGTGATGTTAATGCTTAAGAAGGGAAGGCTGATGTCTACTTGCCTCTGTGTAAAATTAGTCTTGGTTTTTAGATCAAAAATTAGGGCCACTGCAGGAAATATTTTTTTCTCTGGTGTTATGCAGTGCTGGTGGAAATCTGAATGTTGGATCCACATATATTTCTGCTAGTTAAAGATGTTGCTAGAGTTGAATTCCCTGTTCCACTCTCCCATACTATTGGAGGCTCTTTATTCTTGCTAGGGAGAAACCCAGTGTGTTTAGCTGTGCTGAAAATGTCAGGATACCCCTGTCTCTGGTGTTTATCACTTCCCAAGAGGGTCTGCTTTTTCTTTCCTTCTGCTAGAGCATTCTCTGAGCTTAATTAAGCAGGCAGGAAATAGCTTCATGATAATGAATGATGTCCCAAGTTAGTGGTTCATTCATTAGTTTATAGCAAATTATCACAATTCATGACTTAATGAAGTCAAATATATGAATGAGAAACAGAACCTTCCAAACTGTTTTTTACTGCTATGTTATTTTCATAAGCTTGGGAGTGTGATTAATTGGGCAGCCTCACAAAAAATAAGCTAGCAAAATCCAAGGCATGCTCTGTAACAGTTTACACGCTCTCCCTGCTCCCTCTGTGTCTCAAAGGACAAGAAAGAGGGGGAAACTATTTATCTGAGACCCAGACAGGATAACACGAAGGTGATTGTAGCTGGCAGAGACTAAGGTATTCCCTCAGGTACATTGATCTATCTGTTATCTACATGGATGATACTTTAGGGACCTGATACGCTTAAGTGTGTTTCTGCAGGTTCCCATGTAGAAAAAAGTGTAGAAATTCTGGTTTGTGTTTCTGTGTTGGCATCTTATTGGTGTTGTTTCCTGATGCATAATACACCTGTCCTACTGTGTCAGAGCAGAGCTACAGTGATGTGAGATTTTTTTCTTTGTTTTAACCAGTCCAGTACTTACCTTAGGGAGTTTTGGATCTTCATCTGTTTCGGGTGTCAGATGCTGCAGTGCCATATACTTGGAGAAAAGCATATTCTGAAAATTGCATGTGATGGGATGAAGGCTGAGTTGTTAATGGATTTGGATGGGTTTCTCTGTTTACAGCATTTAAGACAATGTAATTCTTTCTGGGCTTTCCCTCCAGCTATAGGGAATGAGGTAGAGAAAGAGTAGTCATTGTGCTTGGTTGCCCTTCCGCTGCTCCATGACTTTAGGAGAGCATTAACTGTTTTTTTATAGTCATACTTAACTTTCTTCTTCTAAAGTATGGTATCTCACCCACCCAGGTTCTACATACTCAGTCTTGCCTCCATCTTTTTATTTTATGTTTGCCACTGTGGCAGAAAAATGTTTGGCTCATTTATGGACCTAGACTTATGTACCTATTTTGTTGTGACTGTGTGCTGGTTTTGGCTGGGACATAGTTAATTCCTTCACAGTACCTGGTATGGGGCTTTGTTTTGGGTTTGTTTTGGGAAGCAGAGCTGATAACACAGGGATGTTGTAGTTACTGCTGAGCAGAGCTTACACAGAGCCAAGGCCTTTCCTGCTCCTCAACCACCAGTGAGGAGGCTGGGGGTGCACAAGAAGCTGGGAGGGAATACAGCTGGGACAGTGACCCCCAACTGAGCCAAGGAATATCCCAGCCCATGTGGCACCGTGGTCAACCATAAAAGCTGATGAAAGATGTGGGAGATGTTTGTCAGCTTGCACAGAGTAGCGAGGACTGATCCCACTCGTCAGTCCTTGGTGGTTTCCACCCACACCAGGGCCTGGCCCCCTTTGGCCCGTGGCATGTGATGAGCACAGGGCTCTCAGTAGTCAGGACCCCATATACCAGGTTTTGGCCAGCAGGGAGACCTCGGGGACCATCCACTCAAGGACAAGCGAAGTTGCATCCTCACACCAGATGCCAGATTTTATCTAGGAAGTGCTGTCAAAGCCCAGCCACAGCAGCACTAGAGGGTGCTGCTGAGACGCCAGTAGCTTTCTTCCAGTCTGTCCTAAGGAATGTTTTAGAACGATTTCTATTTATTAATTTTGTTCCTGATGATGTTTCGATCAAAGTCAGTGAAAACACCTCAAATTTTTTCTCAGGGGTAGGTATCATTTGTTTGATAATACATAAAGTACTATTTCTCAACATCAAAAAGTACATATCTATACATGTGAAAACAAGTGCTCTGAGTGCAGGGACACAGTCAGACATTTCCTCAAGGGCTGGCTGTATTGTTTAGGCTTGCATAGATTGTAAGAAATTAAATTAGGGCCAAAAGAGAATTGATCTCTGCCTTTTTAGACCTCCCTCACGTGGACTAAGAACCACAAAAAAAAGTTTTGACACAGTCATTAATTTTAAGACTATGGCTCAAAAGCCATAGATTTATAGGGTAATTCCCCATTCTTTTAGATACCTTCTTGGGGCTCAGTTATGCCTCCTTCTTTACAGGAAATTAAGAGCAAATGTTGATATTTTATTGAACTCCAATACAGGTGAGATTTCTGTGGATGATGTGGTCTATCCTGGCAGTTCCTGTTCCCTCAGAGTACTGCTAGAGTATTTCCTTCTGTTAGTGAAAATATACTGCTTGCTCTTAGAAATACAAAATGTGTTTGGAAGAACTAGAATTTAAGATGAACTGGAATCTATTCACGTTACCCTTGAGAAATTCCAAGTCACTAGGATGAAATAGAATTTAAGTTTTTACAGAAGCAGCAATTGCTTGCAAATTGCACATTATTACTTTTGCAAATTGAAATATCATCTTGGTGGTACATCAGTGCTGCACTTTTCCACAGCAAATTTAAATTCAAACAAAATCTCTCTTGTTTACTCTTTTGTCTGTATTACTTCTGAGTCAGCAAGGCATTGAAATAACTATTAGGTGACTTGATGTTTATGGGGCTGTTGGGTAGAGTTTGGCCCTAGCCAGCTGGAATACTGAACTGTGTTCAAGGGAGCTACAGTTCAGTGACCCCAGGCTCTGTTACACAGCTCACATAAAACTTATACCAGAACTGTCAGGTTTTGTTCTGCAGTTGACCAGTGAGCAATATGATGCCACTGGGTGTGTGACATCCGTGTAGAATAGGAAGCAATAATACCCTTGGTTTTTTTAAATATCATTGACAATACCATTACTTAACACTTCATCAGTATTTATCTAGTGCTTAATACATACAAGTATTTGGTTTACCACAGGCTTTCCTCTCATGGGAAAAAATAGTCATTGCATCCTTCGGTATGGCAGTGGCAACAGTGGGTGTGGGCTTGCTGTTCCCAAGAGTCATGAATGTTGAAAACTGAGAAATTTCACACATCCCCCTTCATTTCAGGGTGAGAAAGTCTGAACTAAATTTCTTTGGTCTGCTGCTGTGCTGGACTTTTCTTGGGATTGCTGGCATCAGGAACTGGCATCTAATGCTGCAAGGTGTTATGGTGCCACAGTGAGTTCCTGTAAAAAAGGGTGAAATGGGGATGGCTGTCTTGATTCGAAACATGGCAAGAAGAAACCTCATTCTTCTGCAAAGCAAAGGCCTGCTAAAAGAGTCTCCTGCAGCCTCTTGTTCAATGTACTGGCTTTGTTTTGAAGGGATGGGTCTCTCCCCCAACCCTGTTTAGAAAGCCCCATTCCTTGAGAGAACTCAAGGGCTGTCAGAAGGATGGTACATATAGTTATGAAAGGAGAAAAAAAGGAATTGCCAAGACTGAGTGACTTGGCCAAGGTGAAAGAGGAAACCAAACAAGATGAGATAAATACTCTGTCTTCTATGTGTGTGGCTTGTACTTTAACTACACTGCCATTCTTTTTTCTATATATTCAGTAATGTGTGGTAATTGGGATGCTGGCCAAGAAGAGGCAGGGAAGAGGATTGCAGTGGTTGTCCTTATCAATTGTTGGGCAATGATTTCACAATTGTAGCTCATTTTCTTCATTGTGAACCTAAGAGACAGGCTGTACTGCACCACTGCTGTCTGCAAACACCAGCATATTTAGATCCTGCCCCTGTTTCTGCTAAAAGATAAGCACAATATCATGCAAAATGAGATTTCTTTCTTGAACAAGAAGAGATTTATAATGGTCAAACACTCAAGGTATGCCTAGCAAATACCAAAACCTAAATCCTTTGCAATGGTCTTCAAGATGCTGTCATTTCCCAAATAACTTGGGTCTCTGAGTTCAGCTCACAAATCTTTTCTAACTGGAACAAACAAGTTTATTTCACTATACCAAGAGTCCATGTTTACTCACAGCAGCTCTGATCCCTGTCTTGCAGCTTATCTTGGGAAAGAAAAAAAATTAAAGCTTTGTTTATTGTTGGCTAATGGCATTAAAGTTACAGCCTGATGTCTATTACCCTGCTTTGACACGTCTGCTCGAGGCAGCAGCGTGGAAGTGACAGGCCAGGGCAACCTGCATAACGGGCAGCCTTATCGGGGCTTGGGTCAAAGGTCTGTCAGATCTGAGGTCTGAGTTTTATACTTGCATCTACCGTGTGTTCAGCTGAACATCCAGCTTCGTGAGGTTTGAATACTGTTGGGGTGTCACTAATGGCTCAGCATTGCCAGGTGTGGGGCAGCTCGGAATAAACCTGCTCCCAGCCTGATGTCAAATGAACCACGTCTGTGGCACTGGCACCTTCCCTCTGGTGTGACTTCTCACATGGGTGTTCTTGTTGGTGTGAACTCAGCTGGGAGCCTTTTACTCTGTGATATTTGCACGACCTCTTCTGTCTGCTGGACCACCTATTTTTGTGAACCTGATGAATCCTCTTATTGAGTTTACTTGAATCTGGCCATATTTCAAGGAACTGGGACAGAGCCTGCAAGTAATACAAAGCAACTTCCGTAGGAAATAAAATGAGAAATAGTTTTTAGCTTTCCCTGCTGGTCCAGAAGAAATAATAGTCATTTCAGACACGTTCACAGTGCTTTCTGCTTGCCTCGGCATTAGAAATGCAAAGAGTTGTTTTGTCTCAATGGCCCCTTCCATTTAACTGCTCCTGTTCTCCTGCAGAGGTGAGTGTTGTTCCTGCCTGCTTTCTGAGGGAGAAACTGCACCATGCTGTGGGCGATCCTGAAATAAAAAAAGGAAACTGATACCCGGCTGCAATTACAGCTCTCACTTCCTGGTCTCCGCTCCTGGGCTGTACTTCAAAGCCATCTTTAGACCCATCTGCACTTTCCCTTTTCTTTTTCATCCTTTCCTTTCCTGGTGGACTTTGACATCAGGACTGCAGATGTACAAATGGGCTAAAAAGTTTAGTATGGCTTGGTATCGGGGCTACATCCTCCAGCCACAAGTCACCTCCCAATGCAGGAAAGAGCCGCCATCCTTGTTTTACAAGGGAAAACCACCGAGCTGCAGAGACAAATGTGTCTGGCCTGTCATTGCCCAAGAAGCTAGTGACTCATCCATCGGGAGAGTCCTGATTTCCTAAATTAGTTTGGAGTAAACCAAGCTGTGGGCTATCCTTCCTGTGATCTGACACAACTCAAAACAGATGTCTGGTTTACACTAAAGGTTGAAGCTGAAAACCTTGTGAGTTTGCTTCTCCACAGCAACTATAGGAAAGTTTATCTTATGTTATGCTGTGTATGTGGAAAGCGTTTCCTTTGAATGCTCTGTTTTAAATTAGGAAATGGCCAATTCAAAGCCAAAAAAACCTGTGAAAATTACTGCCACAGAATGCCATCAAAGCAGAAGACATAACACGGACACCTATGTGGATAATGAGATAGAGCACTTTTGCTTGGTATTTAATGCAAGCAAACTTCTGAAGGCTGCATTTGCCTACTCTGGAACATAGCTAGTATGTCACTAAATATGTGACCTGTAAAGAGAAACCAGAGAAAAAACAAAATGCAAAGCAATTTGATGTTTCAGGAAGGCCCTCGCCTGCCCTACTAAAATTCAAACGGCAATTAATGATCAGAGATTTTTGCCCAAGAGAGTAAAAGGAAAGCTGGAAAAAAGAGTCCTTGAAGCTGCTGTAATAAACAGCCCTTGTGAATAACTGGGGCAATGATTGGTGAAGTCCCCCCCCAGCCCATTTCTGCCTTGCACCCTGCCTGGGCTCGAGATGACCCCAGCTGGGCAGGGAGGGCTGGCCAGAGGTGTCTCAGAAATCAGGGTCAGCTCTGGAGAGACTGTTGGGTTCCGTGCTGTGAAAGCTCTTTGGCTCTCAGAAAATTACCTGGGCATGTGGAATCACAAAAAGTGATGTTTATAAACTTGGAGAACATTTGTAGCAGGATCTTCCAGCTGGGAAAGGAGTACCTGATCTGCTTATCTGCTGGTTTGGATTGTGAGTTCATATGAACAATTTCAAAACAGAAAACTTGCTCAGCTGTGCTGCTGCAGTGAAATGAGCATGTTCCCAGGATCTCGAGGACTGTAGGCTTGTGCTGGGCACTGGGAGAAGTCTGGGATGGTGTCACACTTGTGCATGTGGGGATAAGTCAGCTTTGGTTTTCCTTGGGTTTTTGTGGGCAAATGATAGGAGGAGCCTACCTGTCAGTAGACAGAGGTGCAAGTTTGATGAAGACATTGAATATCTCCAGTGCACAGTTTACTGTTCTTGTGAGATAGTAGCACTGAGTACTGTCTGTTGTACTAGTCTTACATCACAGGAGGGGAACTGAGGCACAGGGCTTTAGATTTACATCTCAAAATCACAGAATCAGTGGCAAAGACAAACCAAATTGCTGGTTTCCAAATCTCCACTCATTGTTTGCCGTGCTCTCTCTATAAAGATAGATCTACACCCTCATACTTCTTGCCTGTTTTGTCACATTTGCCTGGCTCAGTCAGACATACCCTACTCAGTGTTTGAGGACCTTTGTAACTATTATGTCATAACCTAGATAGACTATTCTAGTTACTGACAGTTTTGTAAAATGTAATCTCAAACTCCTTAAAGACCAATTTTAATTAAAGTGCTGAGAAATATATCACAAAATCCCACGTGATTAATGATGAGTATATAATTGAGCAAGTAATCTCAACCAAATCACTTATGCACTTTGTGCTTCAGTGGCAGAAAGAGGTCCAAAAATCAGACTTCTGTACTGCTGATTTTTAATGATGCTGCCATTATGAATATTGCATTCAAATATTTAATGTTTGGACAGAATTAACTTTAATCTTTCTGCAGTGTTGCGTTTTCCCCCCCCAAAAAAAAGTTGTCTCCTACCACATAGATATTTATGAAGAGTTGTTCAGCAAGGAGGGTTGCATATCAGAGAGAGGAAAAAGTGGCCGTACTTTCTCAGAGTAGCCAGTGCCCCTGGACTGCTCTGCTTTGGGGATTCTTAAAGGGAGACCTTTCCTGAGCAGGCCAAGTAGCTGCACTGAAAATGAAGCCATGTTTGTCTTTAAATAGATGCCAGAGATCACAGTTGGTTTCGAAATTTTAGGGCGCCAGTTATCTGCAATGGCACTGCCTGATACGCAGTGTAAACAGAACAAAGAGGATCGATCTTTTGTTACCTGCTTTTATTTATGTTTATTGAAGCCCCTCTCTATAACATATACCATGTGTTTGGAGGGAAATGTCACTTCCTAAACTGAGTGTGCTCCTTTAGGTATGTGGTTACTCTTGAGAAAAATAATCCATTTGCTTGAGCAAGCCTTATGATATAGCATGATTTTTACTGACTCTGGAAGGGAAGGGAGGCTATTTTGTAAATTCATCCTTATTTTATGTAGACTTCTGAGAGTGAGTGGAAATTTTTTAAGCTGAGCATGTGGCAGATGGAAGTCTTGTGGGCACCTGGATGGGAACTTTTGATCTCTGCTGCAAGGTACCCTGTGGGTGTTACCCACCCAGCCTGCTGGGGCACACGGATCTGCACATCCTTAGGGAGAAATACTGAAAGGTTTTACCCCAATGGTGTTCACAGATAGAGCTTTGTGGGCTTGTATGTGGCCCATGCATGTCTGCTGAGAGCTTTGCATCCATCAAAATTAATTTATCTCAGAACATTCAGCCCCCTGCCATCTTCTTTGGTCTTCTGTCTCTAATAAAAATATTTATCTACCCAAGCAATAGGTTGAATGTAAGTTGGCTTTATTACTGTAGTGACGTTGAATGCTTGGTTGCTGGGTAACCTTGCTTCTGATTTTATGGTCTAGGCCAGCTCTGGCAGCAGAGAGGTGTGGCCATGTATTGCACTCTGTTGTCAGGCTTCTCCTGAGATGATCAGAGGTTCAGTGTCAGTTCTCCTATAGCACCTGGGAAGCTGTAGACATTTGCCATTTATTATGTGAAAACCTGGATCCACAAGGAAGGTCTGAGAGAGATACATGCCTGACAAGAGGAACAATCAAGGTTTAAAAGAAAGGCCAAGCTCTGTGAAATCCAGCACGGAATCAGGATCTGCAACCTTGAATTAGACAAGTGACCATAAAACTGATGTCTGACTTACTGCAGGGCTTTCGCAAACTGGGATACTAGAGCCTCATGGTTTGGTTTGCTTTTTCTTGGAGGGTGATTTAATGTTTTTCATTGGAAAATAAGGTTTTGCAACTAATCAGACATGGAAGAAAATGAAGGAGCAGATATTTTGGAAACCAGCTCTGTCTCTAACGGTCCTTGGTGCAAGGTGAGAACTTTTTCCCTCCCTCCCCACAATTACAGAAATTATTATCTCTTTCTGCTGTTTACAAATTACTTCAGTAAACCATTGCCTTTGGACCAGACTGAATACAACCTCTGCATCAGCTTTGTAAACAACTTCAGAAATTCCTTAGAGCAAGGTTGTGCTAAACATCAGGCATAGAAATAAAATGGTAATGTGTGTGGTTAAGCGACTGTCATCCGCCTCGCTGGAAGTTTCAAATATCTGAGTAACTACAGGTTTCTGTGCCGTGGAAACTACCAAAATAGTTTTCTTAGGTGTTTGGAAAATCCAGAAACTTCTTGTAATTTTAGCAAAGCCACTGCTTTAAGATTTGCAGGTCAAATGTGTTTAGTAAAACCATAGCAAGCATAGGGTAAGATAAGCATTAACCTGGGCAAACAAATTGACAATTTAACTGCATGGAACTCAGTGTCCAGCAAACTCCTCATATTCTCCCAGAGCTCATTGGAGAGCATTTAACCTTTCGAATGGGTCAGCTGTGCTTTTTGTCAAACACCGAACAGTGACGTTCAGAGATTGTTTTCTGTTTGCTTGTGTTTGTAATTTGATCTCATGTAACAACATTGTCCTCGGCTCACATATAACCACGGGGGTAACTCTGACATCCTGGCTGAAAAAAAAACTTGTTGTTTCCTGTGCTTGAAATTTGAAAGATTTCCAATTTGGACAGGTTTGCATGTTTATAGTAATCTCATCCTGTTACTTGAAATTAAACGATTATGATTTGGGGAGCTGGGTATTCTACCTCCATTTTGGTTTGCCCAAAAATACTGGGGTTCGTTTTCTTCACAAATTTTGGAGAGGACTGGTAGAAGTTTTGCTGTTGCCTGTGCTGAGGCCAAGATTTCAGTCCAGACATTCATGCTTTGGAGAAGGAGTCTCTGGGAGATGACATCAGAAATGTGCCAGTTTACATTCTGGCTCAGAATTGCCTTTTCTTCATAGGAATTACTGGAAATTAAGACAGAGAACTTAGGAAACTGGCAATCTGAAAATATCTGAGTGCTTGCTACTTCTTAAAAAATATTCTTAGTGAATACAGACATGTGTGTATCTAATGAAAATATGTTTGGTTTCAAGAGCTGGTCAAGTGAAAGGAACTCAATCACCTTGTCCTATTGGAACATCTGCTGAGCTTGGTGCACCTCAGGGCACTGCTCAGACAGTTGTTCTCATTAGTGCTTAGGGTCTTTCACTTGAGTATATCTAACAAAAACATGCATTGCTGTTGCATTTGCTGCTTTTACTTTCTTGTTTACTAAGTTGGATATCCAGTTGAAAGGCAGAAGCAACACACCAAAAAAAAAAAAGGAAGGAAAAAAAGGGACAAAACAATGAGAGCAGTTTGTAAACACCAAGGCTGAAAATTATTCACCCCAAATATTTGGCAAATGGGCAACAGTAGCAGAATATGTTCACAGAACTCTGGACCAGTGTGCAATCAAAATGTCTGTATTTTCACAGCATACTGTTAATCTTGGATCCTCCTTTCTGTGGAGGTAGAGAATTAGTAACTGATTTCTGGAAGTACTTGCTCAGTCAATTTTTACTACATCTGCAAGTGTGCCTTGTTTCAAGAATATTGTCTCTTTTTTAGACTGGGATTTTAATTCTTGGGAGCCTGGGCAGGATGCATGGCTGTGGCAGGAGAGAATATATTGAATAATAGCATGCACTCTCTCATGGCCTGTAAGTTCACAGATTAGGTGAAGTTTTACATATTACTGTTTCACAGCTCATGGAATATGATTTTCCTTCTGTGAAACTGATATTTTCTAGTTTTTCCTCTAAAAAATGCAAAAAACTCCACCCCACTCCAGAAAAAAACACCATATTTTAGTTATATTGGTTGCAGTCTTAACCATTTTACTTCAATGTGATAGCACATTTTTTCTCAATAAATATTGAGAAATAATATTGAGAATAGCTCATTAATCAGCCACTCAGCAACTATCTTTGCATCTTTCAAGTGCAAATTTGTGTTTGCAAATAACTTTGCATCTTATTGTTGGTACAAATGTTACTCATTAGAGCCTCTTTGTCGCCTTCCCAAAATGAGGCAATTGAAGATCCAGCTACAAATATTTGTGTTTGTGTTTCCTATCTTAGTGTTTAGTTTAAGAGGGTTCAGTCTTATCTTAGTGTTTAGTTTAAGAGGGTTCAGTCTTAAGCAAAATGTGTTGATGTTCTTTTATTTATGTTTATCATAAAATGCTGTCATTTTCTGTAGTTAGGCTGGGAAACACTTGTGCTGTGGCTCAGCACAGGGACTTGCATAAGGGCTGGCTCACACCAGCAAGGCCTTGCTTTCATAGAATTTTAAATGCACTTGTAGGTTTTTAAATAAAAAAAGAAGCTGGTTAGTTATTAACTTGCAGAAATATCTGATTTTAGAGAACAGAAGATTACAAAACAAACTGGATTTTCACCAGCTCCTGAAGGGCAAACAGAACACTGCATCTGGGGGGAGGGGGTGAGGAAGAAATTTGCTCCTTGCATTTCCCTGCAATGTGTTTTTATGTTGAAGCTTTTTCACTCTAATAGTACTTCATGTAAATGTTAATTAGCACTCCAGGGGAAATGTGTTAACAAATGCACCTTTGACACAGGTCCACAGCTACGCTTTGCTCTGTAGCTGCAGGCTGGAAAGATTAGCTGGCAAAATAGCTTGTGCTGCTTTTGAGGAAACTCTTCAAACAGGAGTTCAGTGGAGTTTGCTGAATGCTTTGACTTTGCTGCTCCGCTGCAGCTCAGACTGTGCTTGCTGCTCTACAGAAGAGGTGCTGGGTAAAATGTGAGCACTTGTAAGAAAGAAGATCAAACTCCTAGAAAAGGGATACTTCTAGCCATTAACAGGCTTCAAATAAGTCTGCTTGGGCTATGGCTTTCATGTGATGAATAAAAAAAATCTTGACTTAGCACAAACTTTGTGGCAGAAATGATTCCTCCTCCTGCAGTGCTGATCTTGATTAGCAATAAATACAGTGGTAAAGTAATTCCTGTAAGTTGTTAGAGTAGAAAGGTAACAGTGACACATAAACACATTTACCTCATCACTGCACTTCTTCACCTTTCCATAAACAGCACGTCAGAGGTTCAGAAATGGAAATTATTTGTAGGGTGGGATTTTCCAGCAGTATTCAAACCTGCCTCAGTTTAGGTTAACATGTAGATATTGTGGTGGTTTCTGACCAGATTAATTCCCTAACCTGCCATGACTTCTGTGAAAATATATGCAGGGCCTTTTCTCAAGATTTGGTTTGTTCAGCTGTTTATTTCTGTGCAGTATCAAACCCTGATTTCTCCCTGATGAGAAATAGCTCATATTTAAGACACTTACAGTGAGAAGAGTCCAAGGTTACTAACAGCTCTCTGGAAATGAAGTTGGTAACTTCAGCCCAGCCCTCATGAGACTGGTCCGGGGTTTGCAAGAGCGAGGAAAGCCCTGCTGCAGGAGCATGCCTGTGTCTTCAGGAGTGAAGGGCAGCACTGTTAAAGGGAGTCCTCCCCTTCCCCAGAGCAGGATGTTGCACGAAGGATGCTGGTGTTACCATGTGGCTCTTAATTGGGTGGTCTGACTGTGGCATCCTTCTTGTGTTGCCCTCAGTGGGTACTTGAAAAAAGTGTGTCTTATACTTTTTTCCTTCCTGTAAAATTATTTCTTTCTGGCTATTCTGGCCCTGTGGGGAGTTTCAAGCCTGTGAGCTGTTGCTGGTGAGGGTCATCAGCCTCTCTTTTGGAGCTGACTCAGGTTTTCAGAGACTTCAGCAAGAAGTAGGAGGGTGGGCAGAATGTGACCTAGGGCATATCTGAGTGGTGAATTGCCCCAGGAAGCCTGACCTCTAACTATGTTGGCCATGGAGAGGCACTGCTGCTTTCTGCTCACTGCATCTCCAGGTTACAGGTGTGAACCAGGCTGTGCAGAGTGTTCTCGGGCTGCTTGTCCCAGCTGTGCCTTTAGCTTGGCTTTGCCTGTGGACCGTGATCTGGGACAGCCCTGAGATGGTTTCCCGGCAGAGGGAGTTCGTGTGAGCACTTTTATTTTGAAGTGCAGGTGAAAGAAACACCAATCTTCTCCGCAGTGGGAGATCTCTTCACTTTGAATTGCTGCTAGATAAATGTGGCCTTGACTCAGTGAAATATGTCCAAAACTACTGGATGGAAGCCCTCTGGCACAGTACTGCAGGAGGATGCTGCTGCTCAGGAGGAGAGTTTTATTGTGTTTCATTCTGCTCCCTCCTTGCCCCTGCAGGGAGCCCCATCTGAGAAAACAGCCCCCCAGTTGTGGTCAGAGCTGCCCAAACCTCCTGTGTGGTGAGGCACCGAGCAGGGATGGGGAACCTGTGAAGGCACCCCCTGCCCCACAGCACACAGGCATCCAAGCCTGCCCTGGAGTGTGCTGCTGCTGCTGCTTGGTGGACTCCATCAGCCCCTCTGTGCATGGCTGGATTTTGGCCTCAATCTACCTGCCTAAGAAGTGGTGATAGAGGTCAGACCTGAGCTATGCTGGTTGGTGCTGTGGATGTGTTAAATGGCTTTATTAAGAGTGATGGGCTTGGTTAGCGTCTGGCCCTGCTTCTGCTGAAAAATTCAATGTGGGAGGTGCTGCGCCCTGGATCTGGCTACCAGTAAGCTCTGGTAGGCAACCATCCTGGCTTTGACACCAGGTTTTCCTAGGGCACCAGGACCTGAAATCCCTGCTCAGACCTAATTCTGCCTAAAACCAAGTGTTTTCACCCAGGGAAGGTGTGAGACAAGGCTGTGTGAGGGAGCAGCAAAGCCTCACAGAGACACCTCCTTCTCCTCCTTCTCCTTCTCCTCCTTCAGGCTGTGGCACAAGGGGCACAGCCTGAGGAGGAGACAGCACGTGGCACCTCCAATGTCAGCTGGTAGTAGGTTATAATCAAGCAGACTGCCTGCTTCTGTGTCCTGTGGTGGTGACAAAAGATAGAAGTAATTTTTATTAAATTCTGGTTTCAATAGCTCCCCTTCCCACCTGATTGTAATTAGTCTTCTCAGCTGTGTTACTTTCGCCATTTGTTTCTATATTCATAAATCATGTCTTCCAAATTTTAGCAAAAATAGATATACCAGTCATCAGTTGTCTGAGATCATGTAAAAATTGAAACTTAAGGACAGCAGTTCCATCCACAGAGTTGCTGTCTATCTGTCTGGCTTTGGTTTTGGCTCCTGCTGTAAGTAATCTGACTCCTCACCCTGCCAGGTGTTAAAATTCAGCTCAAGACAAGTGCAAAACTCTCTCAAGTTTTGATAACTTGTTTGCTAACTCAGCAATAATCTGGTTCTCACATTCGAGTAAAATGATCACCCAGCAGGAACTGGACCTCTGTCTTGTTGAGCAACGAATGTTGCTTTAGTTGCTCAAAAGGAAAACATACAAGAAGTGCAGAATTCTTGTTGACCCAACAACTCGAAGAAACATCACAACATTTCCTAAGTCAACACATGGCAATTTTCAAAACAAAATCTAAACAGCAACCAGAAGCTTTTAAGACAGGATATGATACTATGACCAAACCAAGACATTGAATCTTTCCTGCCTAAACCGTGGGGAGGAGCTGGTAGCTCTCTTTGATGACGTTAGATCATGTCTCAGAAGAGCTGCTTGTGCATGAACATACCTGCTTTGCAGTCAGGAAATTTAATTATTGCTTTCACAGTAACCCTCACAGAGTACCCTCTGCATGAAATATGCATTCATATGTGATGTGTCCCATAATTTTTTCTGTTTCCGCATATGGGGTTAAGGTTAATGTTCCATACACTGTGGACAAATACTAGTTGCTATGGGTACCATAGCCTTGGATTTCCTGTCTCCTGAGTGATTAAATTCCCCACCTTAATTTTACTTTATTGGTTTGTTTCTGTAACTCCTTATTTCCTTGGTTTGCTCTCCTTGAGTGAGCAAATCAGGACATTTCACAGGCTACTGGGATCTACTCAGGCTTCTGTATTTTGTGCACCAGTATCAGGAAAAATTGAGTGTTTTTCACAAGGTGTATGAAGCAGCAGGTAATAGAGCAGAGTGACACCCAGCACCCCAGGGGCTGTGTGAGCTCTGGCTCTGCAGTGGATACCCCAAATTCTTAAAGCCTCTGTTGCTGGAGACCACCCAGCCTCTCTGGACTCCAACACTTGTGTAGCTTTACCGTTGGAGTGTTCCTTCCTGCTGTGCTGTCTCTGTGCTGTGTGAGCCCATCTCCTCATGTCCTGCCTGAGGGAGATGTGGAGAACAACTTTATCTGTTCTCCTCCTCAGGAGCCTAATGCTGGTAACAGCCAGATTGAGCAGTCTGCCTGCCTGCTGGGATTCATATGGAGAGTATCAGGAGGAATCTGGTGGAGTTTGTGGGTTTCTGTCTCAGGGCCTACAATAACAAAAGGGCTGCATTTGGCTGATGGGATTTGGAGGCCTTTGTAACACTGCCAGCTGCTCTCCCAGTGCTTTACAAACTGTCCAGATGTTTAGGTGTATTCCATAATCCTAGCCCTCCAGAAAATGGCATCAAATAATATTGAAATGGGAATTACAAGCTATAAAAACATAGCCCTAGTTGGTAAGTAAAATGAATAAGTAGCTATTA
The DNA here is from genome assembly GCF_003945595.2 of Pipra filicauda. Taxonomy (NCBI): domain Eukaryota; kingdom Metazoa; phylum Chordata; class Aves; order Passeriformes; family Pipridae; genus Pipra; species Pipra filicauda. The sequence continues at coordinate 971,010 of NW_024104976.1, read as the reverse complement.
AATGCAAAATGAAAAGGCATAAAGAAACAGTGGGGAGCTTTTGCTGTTTAATCTGAAGTGTTCTATAAATAAAGCCAGATTGCTACATATTGACAAATTTGGTCACCCCTAATTTAAGGCATGTCATAGGCAGTGGAAAAAGTGTCCAACCGACCTGACTAATGTGGATAGAAATAGAGAGCAATTTTGAAAACTAACGCTAGAATGCCAGCTTTGTAGCTGCAGACCCTGCAGGCGGGATTTTGGTGCCATCAGCTGAACAGCACTTTCCTTCGACAGCCTTCGTGGTATTGAGGTTGATTAACTGGCACTGTTTACTTTGAAGTCATGATAATTAAAGCTGGAGTGTCATCTTGCATTGTAATTAATATGCTCCTCTGCACCTAATTCATTCTGACAGTATAGATTAATGATGGTAAATGACCAACAAGGATTTATCGTGAGATGATTCTGTGTTCTACAGGCTGCCTCAGACAATTACAGGAAGTGATTGTTAAGTTTAGGCTATTGTCCTGGTGTAATCGTGCATGTGCATTCTCAGCTTTGTTTTGCAGTAAAACCCATCCAAGGTCTTCATAAAGACTCAGTTATGGTCCCTAAGAGGCTGAGCCACGCTCGTAAATGGGGGAGAGGGAAGTACAGGCTGGTGATACCACTCTGAGTTTTCAGTGTCCCCATGTGTGTAGCCGATATCAGTAGGAGCTGAGACTGAGCACTATTTCTGCAAATTAGATGCTTTTGCAAATGTAATTGTGTGGGGAGGTCAGGCAATGGGGTCAACTGTGCAGTGAGGTGCCTCTCTGAGGCTGGGCAGCTTTGTTTGTTATCCGTGCTCTTCCTCTGTGGCAGAGCTGGTGTCTCCTCCTTCAGTGCCATGGGGAGGAAGGGATCTTCTTCTCTGAGCATGGGCCACAGTAACTCAGCAGTCCTGTCTGCCAAGAACTGCTGTGTGTCTAAGCAGTAGCCTCAAGAGTGGTCATTATTCTGAATGACCAATGCACACCATATAAAAGAAATGTCCCCTCAAAATGAAGGTACTGAGTTCTCTGCGAGCTCAGAGCCTCAGGAGGTTTCACTAGTCAGGCTTGCAAAATCTTGACTTTCAAGCCAAACCAGTCACAGCTGGGGGACAACACCACATCATGGTAAGCAAAGGTCACTAAAAATGATATAAACGAAGTAAAATTTTCCAAAGCACATAAGGTGCACAATCTCTGCTTACTCCTTGCAAAAAGTCATTTCACCACTGCATTTTACTTATGATACCTTCCTTGTGTACACAAGGACTTAACCTAGCTTATTTAAACTGCCTCATGCATTGCTGCAAGAACACCTGATTAACAAGATGATCGATGTGTGCTGTTCCACTTGTCAGTCAATAGGAATTAATATGCAGGAGACTAGTCCAAAAATGAGAGATTATAATAGAGATTTCCTTTTCTTTGTTTCATGCAATGTTGCTGTGTGAGCAAACAGGTGCTAATAGGATGAGCAAAGCTCCACTGCCTCCCCTCCCTAAGGCTGGCGTTTTCCTCACGCCTCATTTGTACCAATCCCGACCTTCCCCCTAGGAGTGCTTCTTCTGCTGCAGGATGTTCCGGGGGTGCCCCTCCAACCTCCTGTCAGTCCCACCAGCCTCTGCAGCACCTTTTTCAGTGCTGGCCATGAGCACGGGATTGGCTGAAGCTGTCATTGACCCCAAATGGACTCGAGTCAGTCTCTGGTGTGGTTGATCTACCAGTGTCTATCATGCCAGACCAAGCACAAGGCTTAACTGCAAGTGGTTTTAGTGTTTATCGGAAAATATTGCTCTGTTTTGCCCGTGCAGCCCTGGGGACAGGAGCATGATCCTGGTAACTGCTGGTTGTGCAAGGGTGCTCTCTGTGCTACTTTCTGACGACACAGTTTCTCTTCCACCAGTAACCACACGGGATGAGTAAATAGACCTGAGGGAACAAGAAAGGTGGGGAAAGAATGAAAAAGCAGAAACTTTTTTTTCTCCCTCCTTCTTCTTCCCCCTAGTAACGAAATCTATTGGAAAGTGGGTGTAGCTGAACTGGCCCTCCTTCCCCAGCCTCAGAGATGGTGATGAGGTGGCTTTGGAGGGGAGGAGCATGTGGATGAAAGAGGAGGTCTCTGGGGCACCATGGCCATGGAAACATGCAAAGTTGGTGTTACTGTTTGTTATTGTTGGCTGCAGACGCCTGCTCTGCACCTTCAGCCCTGAAGAAACTGGGGTACATCTGAAAGGGTTTATCTGTGAATAAGAAAATAGGGGTTGGGAGCAGAGCTGGATGAATGGTGAGTTTTTTTGTTTGCTCTCTGACCCCTCCCCCTCAGCTATGAAATATAAACATAGGTCTAATGAAACTAAAAGCAGAGGTTCCTTTGGAGAAAATTGAGGTGGCTTAGGAGGAAGATTCTTAAATTTTGCAAAATGTTCTTATTCAGTCCCAAACAGAATGCCTGCTGTTGCTTTGTAAGCTGTTTATGTTTGTCCCCTTTCATTTTGGAAAAGAAAAAATCAAACCCAAACCATTTCATTTAGAAAATACCAAAGCAAAACATTTCACAGAATCATAGAATAGTTGAGGTTGGAAGGGACTTCTGGAGATCATCTAGTTCAACCCCTCTGCTCAAAGCTTATTTGAATATGCTATATATTTCTGTTTTGAATTTTTGTCTGTGTTCACAGTTATTTCCCAAATTTATCTTGAATTTCCAAAGTTACCCTTCCTCCCCCCTTGTATTTTGGGGTCAACTTATTACTTACTGATTTTTTTATTTCTTAGGCTTCTATATGGGAAATCTGTGTCCTTTTTGCCAGGCTGACAATGTACACTGTCTTTAGACTTCATATAGAAAGTGTTTTCCAGATGTCATGGATTTCACATAGTTTCTCTTTTCCTCTGCCATATAGCTTTATATAACCACAAGTGTTCGACTTTATATTTGCTCATTGCAGCACACTTGTGACTTAAAAAGATGTGGACACTCATGAAAGCAAAACATCAGTACTTGTTATAAAGTAGTACTATACTGTCTGGTTGGCTTCCTACCTGTGTCCATACGTAGAATCGTAGAATCACTGAGGCTGGAAAAGACCTTTAAGGTCATCAAGTCCAACCGTAAACCCAACAAAGCCAAGTCCAACACTAAACCATGTCCCTGACATCTCAAAATGCTGATCCATATCTGCTAATGATTTACTAAAGGGACAAAGTAGTGTCTGTCATTTATCCACTAGCTTCTTTTGCCAAGTAAAAAAAAAAAGCAACTGAGGACCCAGAAACATGAATGACTAGGATGCCTCAGACTTGGATGTGCCCAAAAGCTTACACAAAGCCTAAAAAAAGGCTGCATTGTGAAAGTAATTTGTTGGTACCCATGACAGTGTCATCTTTGTGCCCTGTGGGGTTTGACACCTGAATTCCTACTAGTTGGGGGTGAGTGAAACTGTCTTTTGCCTCTATGTGAAGTGCACTAATGGGAAGCTCATGTAAAGGAAACTCCTCACTTGATTTCAGTACTGCTTGAAACTTGTCCACTCTCTGAAATGGAGAAACAGTAATGGCTCTCTCAGAAAGTGCAACTCAGCCCTTCTACAATTTTTTTTCTTTTATTAAGGATTTTAATTTCCTTTCCTGCCTTTTCTTATTGCAAATAATAATTTAAAAAAACCTGCTAAAATTCAGGGGTTCCTTAGCAAAACTATTCCCTCATGCTTTCAGCTGGAGCAGTTTTCCAATACTGACATGAGCTCACAAAATGTTAGTCTGACTCTAAATAAAATTTTCCAGAGTTGGCCGAAGGTTTTGGCTTAGTTCTAGAATAAACTGTTTCGGAAATCTTTCTGGAGCGGATTCTGGATAACCTGGCACCATCTAAAGGATTAAAAAGTCATGCATAATTTGCCCTTTCAAAATACTCACGGCTTTTAAATTTCTCACCCCAGAAAATATCTTTCTTTTCATCAAACATCAGCTGTTTCCAATTGCTTCATTCTATTTTGGTCACTTATTCTCTCTTTTCCTTCCCATGCATGACTAAATATCTCCTTTAAATCAACTTGAGGCAATTCGTTTTTCCATTCATCCATTCGGTTGTGCTGGTTTCTTTCACTGTTGGAATGCAACATGAATGTCATACATTGAAGGAGCAATATCATCCGTGCAGTCCTGAGTGAGGGAGTGCTTGGCGCCAGTTCTGCAGCTTAATATGAGAAAAACACGACAGCTGCTGGTTTCTGCATGTTTTAACTGGTTCATTTTCTGCAGCTCTAAGCAGAAATGCTGAGATCATGGCAGCCCCACACAGCAGTGTGATGGCCAGATCTGTGGTCCCACGGTGAGCATGCCAGCTCCTGGGTCAGTGGGATTCATTCTGTCTCAGCTCAGCACTAAGCTCAAGCAAACTGAGTTTTTTTTGAGGGTCGGGCAGGTTGAGCCTATGAGCCAGGCCATGCTGCTCCAGCCATGCTCCTTGTGAGTGATTCCAGGTGCCGGCCCTGATAAGATGGTCCATGAAAGTCATGCATCAAGCTTCAGTGACCAAGCTCTTCAGTAACCTTGTTTTGTTGCCCTCAAGTTAGAATGAAATTTCTCCAATCTTTGATCTCTTGTATAATGTACAAACACCCACCAGATTTCTGACCCTTGAGTATGCGACACATGCGTTTTCCTTTCAGTTGACAAACACAGAACCTGAAATTATCCAGGAAAAAAAAAATACCAAGGCCAAGTGTAGGAAAGGGTTTGTTTTGGTTTGGATTTTTTTCTTTTGGTGAAGTAAAGAATATGCTGGAGACAGATTTGACAAAATGAATGATCCAGATTTTCGTGGCAGTTGCATCCCAGCTCTAGCTGTCATAGCCACAGCTGATCTAAGCTGTGCTGTGCACTGCAAGGGAAGGAATCGGGTTCAGGCCTGCCAGAAGGCCCTGAGCACTAAACCTTTCTGTCCAGAGTGGGATATGTAAAGCTACATTTCCCCAGGATTGCTGCCAAATGACTAATCTTGGACACTTTCAGGCATTCCAGCATGTCTGGTTAGTGGTTACTCTAGCCATCCTATCGTGTTTTTGGGAACCAAATGTCTTGCATGCTAAAGCAAGGTGCATATTGTACATGGGGTGCCCATAATGGATGTAGGCAGAGTTAGCGGCCAGCACACAGTGACTTTATATCAAAGATAACCTTGTGAAGAGGGATCACTGTGTATGTACTCAAAGTCAGAGATGCAGGGGAATCAGACCCCTTTCTTTAAAGTTTACTTAGGAGTCATTGGCAGAGAGGGATTTTTAAACACAGAGTGAATGAATTAGTTCATTAACTTCTGTTTTCATTTCTATGCAACCTGTTATGGCAAGAGGTGAGCTAATGAAACCGTGCACTGCAATCAGCCCTTGCTCAGACAAGCATTACACTATTTACAGTAAGAGAGCTCATGCTTTCTGCAAAGAGACCCCAAGCTCTGTTATATAACCTTGCTTGTTCCAATGTACTAATGGAATCCCTAAAACTGGACTGTGGTGATTCTTTCATTGCATGGTTCACAGAGTTGTCTCAGGGCATACTCCAATGGGTATTCAAGCTTCATCTCATAGGATTTTCCTTTTTGTTTAAGGTGCAAAATATGTTTCTAGAACCAATATGTCCAGACACTGACCATCTGTATGTCTTTGAATGCTTTCCTGTAGGCAGTACCTCTGCCAGAGGCTGCTTCTGGTTCATGTGAATGCTGTTTGGAGTTTCACTGTACTTTTTACTTCAATGATAAATTATTGTGGTTTCCAAAGGTTAATCATTAGTGCTCTGCAGAAGAGATGTCCTGTCCAGATAGTGTGGTTTCCTTTTAATTGTCTTTTTGGGTCTTGCTTTGTTCTTATCCTGTGGGATAATGTGCCAAAGATGGCACCGTGCAGGCTGTGTTGACAAGAGTTGAACTGCACTACAAAATTTTCCTTTTGATCCTGCTTTTTCTTCTGAACTCCCCCAACTCCTTTTTCCCCCTTATATGGAAGTCCTTTGCGCTGTATCTCTTGTTTGGATCAGTGCTTGATGGGTTGGATCAGGTCACAGTACTTTCTTGTCTGAGGCAGCATGGATATCCAAGAGGATGAGCTGACCTCCACAGCAGCTGGTTATGTGAGGAGGGAGCCATGTGCTGGTGAAATCGGCTTCCCAGCCCCAGCTAACACACTATGTTGTCTTGTCTTTATAAGTAACACTGAATCTTCTTATAAATGTATTAAATTTTGTGGTTACGTGAATCTATTGTCTTTGTTGAGAATTACAGTCAGTAACCAGTTGTACCAGTGCAAGGAGCTATTGTCATGTCCTAACCTGTTCCCTAAAATACCAGGTATCTTCATAGAGGAGGCTTAAAAGCCCTTTGTCAGGGTCCATTCACCCTGGCTAGCTAAGCCCAATTTTAAACTCACAGAACTCAATACTCATGAAACACACTTCAGAAGAGGACTAAGTAGCTGCTTTAAGTGGGAAGAACTAGGGGCTACAGATGCCACCCACCAGTTTCCTGACTGGCTGGTCGGGATGTGTAAGGGCTGGGGGATTGTGCCCCTGAACACTGTCTCCAGGGCAGTGCTGTGAGCCATCCCAGGTCGCTGGGCAGCCGTGCTCGGCCTTCCCGGCTCCGCTCTGCACCAGGAAAGGGAGGGAGTGCTCCAGCTGCATCCGGCCCGTCCGTCTGGCCACAGGAGGCCCTTGAAGTACAGAACAAAATAAATTCCTTCAACCCTAGCAATTTTCTCCAAAGCAGATCAGCAGGCGGCAGGCCTGTGTTGTGTGGCTTGCAGCGGGCATTCGTGAGTGTCCCGAGATGCCTGCGTTTTGATGACTATATCCCAAAGACATGCCTCTGGTGTTTTTCTGTGCCCACAAACAACATTTGAAAAGACATCACATAGAGGACCAAAATCATCTCAAATGGCTTCAGTGGACTTGCTTCTGATCCAAGAGCTCCTTGCCTGGGTACCAGCACTCAGGCACTCCGGGTGATTTGGCCACAGAGAGCCATCAGCAGGCTGGGAGAGAGCACATCAGCACACCTCTGTGTCTGCTGTCCATCCTGCCAGAACTGCTGCTCTCAAAGTCCCTCTTGAAAAGGAATTGAACTGTTATGCAGAAAATGCCAACAGTTCCATGCTCAGACAAGAATTAGTAAGTCTTTTAAACCAGGAGAGTTGAAAAAATAGGTCGAGATGAGAACTGTTTCCTTGTAAATGGTGGGAAGGTTGTCTGTGGGTTTCTGAGCTTCTTCAAAAGTGTCAGGTTATTCCCCACATACAAGTCAGAAACTGAATAACCCCACTGCACGTCTCCCCATACATTAGCTCCTTTTTCTGCTGTAGTTCCCATTCCTTACAAAGCTGGAAGATATTCCTTTCTAGGGGCAAACCTACTACCCTAAATGCTACATCACTTGACTATTACTAGCATTTTCCTGGTAAATGGACTTTCAGAGAAACGCACTCTTCAGTAAGTATCAGAAAGTTATTGTGATTAAAGCCTTTTAGATGATCATTAGACAGTTCAAGCCTGTGGCTGACCCCAAGAAGTTTCCCACTGATGCAGACCAAGATGTGCTAACTCTTGGAGTTTGCACATCTTTGCCTCTTAGGAGAGGCAAAGCATTACTGCAGAACACAGGTTATGAGACACTTGAAAAATATGGAATTGTACTTGGCTGTATTAACTGTCTTAAATATATGATTTCCCAGAAACCACTGAAGCTTTAAAAGGTGGAGACTGATGAAGGGAATCAGCTTACAGCCTTACTTCTGGGCAGTGACAAATACTTCCTAGGTGATGTGGAGCAAGTCACTCAATATTTTCCCATCTATAGGAATTAGAATCATAAATCAACTAGTATTTATGATGTGTTCCAGTATGTCTGTGATAGGACCATATAACTTTAGATAAAAGAAAGTTTACTTTTATTCGTTGTTCAAGAGATAAAAGGAAGCAGCACAGCGTCTGTTCTAGAAGAAATCCATGGTTTCTATAATCTCTTCTGAAGTTCTTCTCCCGCTGAAGTGTTTAACAAAGCTTGGATGTAATGAATTCTAATCGAACATGCCTAATTTAGCTGAACACTTTAAATTCTTTCAGTTATATGGCTCCGGTCTGTCTGTTTTTGTTTTACCTTTTTTTCCATTGCTGAGCTCCATAATTGTTCCTTTTAGCCACAGTCACCTAAGGTCAGGCTGTACCTTGCTAAGGAGCCGAACCGCAAACAAGGCTGCCTAAATCACGTGTCTCCAGCCCATTCCTGTTATTAATCCTCCCCAGTTCTGGGCCTAGCACTTGGCAGAGCAACAAAAGTAAACTTTTTATCAGAAGTTCGCATTTTCTTCAAGTGGAGGATAAGCTGGATAATTCCTGCCTTTATTTTTTGAAGAATATTGTAGTGTGGAAGCTACCTCAGATTTATTTCAATAATGCAGGGGGTACAAATATATTGAAAGACCAGTGTTTGTGCAATGTGGGTTTAGTCTGATAAAATTCTGTTTCTCTTCCCAAAATGTCTTTTAGAGTGCTTTCATCAGTAAATATTCTGTCATTGTAACAAATATGATGCAAGGCTTTAAACTGATGAGAAAATGGCCAGAGTATGTGCAGTTTATACTCTGACAGGAAGCTACTCTGGGTATTTAGGTTTTGTCTGATATCTACAGCACTACAAAGAATTTTCATTCCTTCTTCAGTCTAGACAGGTCCCTTTACTTTCTCTTACTCCTATAATATTCACCGTCTTCATCTCTGCTTCCATTCTTTGTCTGTTAACTTCATTGCATGGGAGCAACCACAGCAGGTTCAGAAAATCCAATTGGAAAGGAGAGCAAGGTTGATATACTTTGTCCCCTGGGCCTCTGAGGAGCCAGTGCTACCAGTGCCTTGTGAATATAAGGATGTAACACAAAATGCTATACTGGGATAAAGGTGGGATCAATGTGCCCTAACTAGGGTAGGTCAAATTGAAGCATCAGATAAATGCCTCATTTGGGAAAGTACAACTGTAATTTTTAGTGTGTTGATATTAACAATATGTCACTATATTAAGATAATAAAAATGCTGTCATGTGGCAAAATGGTGAAAAAAGTTTTGTAAAAAAAGTTAGAAGTAGAAATGATGAGGGCTGCCAGGAGAAAACATTGAGTGTTTTTATATTCCCCATATAGGCCAATATTTAGGAACATGTGAGAAAGTGCTTATGAATAAAAAAGCAAATATGATTTAAAATTATCTGTTTACCTACATGCCATGTTGTGAACATGAAGGAGAACCTCTAAGAGGAATTCTGGATACCAACCTCACTGCATCAGAGATCCAGAATCAGCAGGTATGAAAAAGTCTGGGTTTCCTTGGAAAACAATTTTGTGGAGAAGAAATGTCTCCTTCCATTTGACCAGCACTAAAAGCCTGTGACAGGCTTGAATCAACAAGCTCTTAGGGACTGAGGTGATGCCATGGTGCCATTATGAGGACAAGCTTTGAGCTGCTCCTGGTGTGGCTCCCACCTGCCCGGGATGCTCTGACAGCACTGGCCCTTCCACAGGATCCTTTGTATCCTGGAGTCACCTTTTGGGGATAAGTTAATTTCTTTCTTCCACACATTAAGAAACAGCCAACCCAGCTAGCCAGCAAAGGAATAAGCAGCAATGTGTTTTACAAAGCACTTGCAATCAAAGGATCTGCTCCCTCTTACCTAAACCTGTGTCAGTGATTTCTGTCTGAGTGTCTAATGTTGCAGGTAATTCACACAGTGATGCAAATCTCCTAACTGTCACTATAGGTTAGCGCCTTTTTTTACATTCTTAAATGTTCAACAGCTTGAGCTGCCAGTCAGGAAAGTTTGCATTTCTCTGGTTTGTTTTGTAAAAACAGTATCTGCATGAAAGAAGTCAAAGTATCATACGTAACATGTACACCTACAGTCTCTCTCCAAGCACAGCACTTCCAAACAGCCCTTGTATACTAACTTTTTTCTGTTATTTAGCTTACAATATTAATAAAAACTTGAACGGAAATGCTGTGAGGGATGGAATTGCTATATTGCTACTTTCTTATTTAATTTGTTTTTCTTTTGATCATCTGTTACATAATCAGTGAAATACCTTGCAGCTGGACACAGAGTTTCTGCTGTGAGATGAATTTAGACTGTTCTCTCTTGTAGTATTTTTCTTGAATACCTGTACTTCTCCCCAGAGAAAAATTGATTTTGCTGGGATTTGCTGTTCCTCCTGAAAAAAAGCATAACCGTGTGTGGAAAAAGCTTTTGTAGTGAGGTTCTTTTAAGTGTTTAGATTTGGGGGTCTGAAGAGATGTCATGTGCATGGTATGATCCTGACCTTCTCAAACAACTCTGACACTTGCCTAATCAACTTCCAAGAGTGCAAGGAGATGAACAAATCCCCAGTTGCTTTGTCCAGATTGGTATACTTGTTGTGCTAGTGAATTTAAGAGCAATTGTTCTGACTTGGTTATCTTAATTCACTGTGAGTGAAACTCCCTGAAAGCAGCAGTGTAAACCTGATTAGGTTTGTAGGGAAAGGTGCATTTGGCACTTGGAGCATGTGAGAGATAAGGGAAGGAGCAACATTGCTCCTGGGTACCTGCAGCCACCAGAGAGGCCTTTATGTGAAGGCATAGGAAGTAGGGAACTGTGCCCTGGAGGTGTATCAGGGAGACAGAGAGATGGCATCACAGCTTATTTCAAGTGAGAGGGACTAAAAAGCTTCTTGATGGAGCATTAGGAACCCACTCCCTTGGGCACAGTAAGTGCAGACACAGAAGGTCTTGCCAAGGTAGATATAAACCATGATCAGGCCCTTCAGTTCATCAGATCATCCCCTGCCCCATCTGTTTGGAAGTCTCTCATGAATTTAAAGCACATATTTTAAAACTATTTTTCAGCTCTGTTCCCAAACCATTTTGGAGGGTTTTTTTGGGTTTTTTTTAGTGCTTGCTATTGTGCCTATGTTACAGAGCCTGTCAACCCCTGCAGCACCCAGCTGTGCTGGCTGTAACCATAATTCACACAAACTGCCAAGTGCTGTTCTGCTTAATATGACAGATCCTTCCGTGATAGCTGTGCTACAGCCAGCCTTGGTGAGCACGTTGGGAAGGACAGTGCCCATGTGAGCAAGATTTATGTTTGTTAGGGCTGTGGTGAGTGAGCCTGCAAGCACTGCCTTCCCCTTTTCAAAAACTCAGAAGATTTATCTCCCCAACACATCCTGAGTCTGTCTCTCTCTTTTTTAAATAGCTACCCCCAGAAAACTTACATGCTTTGGTTTCTCCACCTGTCCTCAGCGGAGCTTCTCCTTATCTCTTCCGCAGGGTGTCATGTCCTCTTGCAACCCTTGTGGTGGTGTTCTTCCTGCTGCTCAGCTGGATCTGCAGACAGCTGTAAAATGGAGTTTACAAGAGTCATGATCTGTGAGTGCTGTGCCATGGCACCGCAGAGGTCAGATTCTTGTACATTCCTCCTTACAACTGTCTGCACGCAGAGCTGCAAGCAGGCAAGGGACAAGAAGCCCAACTTTTCTGAGGGGAGCTTACAGAAATAAGAATACAGTTGGGAAAATAGTGTGAATTGTGAATGAACCATTCCTCACAGAGCCTGATTGCAATGCAAGAACTGGATGTGAAACATTCCTGGGAAAGGGGTATATTTGGAGAGAGTAATCAATTGCACAAGCATCTCTGGGTTACCTGTTGGTGGTGAGGTATGGTCCTCTTGGTGAATTAAGGGTTCAGCTTCTTATATATGTAAGGATACTGCCTCACTCCACAGAAAGACTTAACATCAGGGAAGGACTGTAGGTAGTCAGAAATGGCTGAGTGCATTTAAAGGTATTGCTTAGTCCAAAGAAAGGAAATCTACTTGAGAATACAGCTAACAGTTTTTAAGAATTCGGATGAGGTCCAGTTCCCTGTCTTATATTCAGATATGTTTGTAGGATAAATTCTTCAGACGTTTGAATGATCTAGGAACATAAATCTCACAGCCAGTACATGGGATTTTTTGCTATTGTGAATAAGTAATAAATCACTGCTCAGTATGACCACAGATGATGGATCTCTTCCTTAAATAATAAATTCAGCAACCATGAAAGCCGTCTGTTTTGCAGGTGTACAGCCTGTCTTAAAAAGTAATTTTGGAGAGTTTTTCAACTTCTGCTGCTGCCATACAGCAGGGATGAGTTTTTAGCTCTGCATTTTGTTGTTCTCTTTGCCACTCTTACTCCTTTGGCCTTTGGTTAAGGATGCTGGTCCAGGAAGGCAGGCTGCTGGCCATTAGCACTGCTGGTTAACCAGGAGCAAGTAAGAAAGTGGCAGTGGGGTTCTGGGAGAGAGGAAATGGGGAGAGAGTCAGGGCAAAGAGTCTGTGGCTTTGAAAGCCTGCCTTGAGTGAGTCTTCCCTCATTAACCTGAACGGATCTTTTAGCTACTGGGGTAGACTACAAAGACTAAGAGCTTGCTCTTCTAGCTTTGATGACCAAAGAAAACTGACCTACTGATGGAGGAGACAAGTTGCTTTTTTCTTTGACTGATTTTCTTTTGTTTTCTTTTACTGGATCTCAGCAGGCCACAATAAGGGGTTATGGCATCGGGAAACAATTTAGGAGTCTGAAGGGTCCTGAGGCCGGGTTGCCCTTGGGCTGGGCCAGAGGCTGGCTGGCTGGCTAGGAGTGGGTATCCAACACACTTGGGAAGCAGAGGGACAACAGGCAGCAAGGCCTGTAAGGTGTAAAAATTGGGTATACCACTCCACTGAAAAGGACCAGTTGTCATCCTTGGTTTAGGGTGAAAACAAACTGAAAAGGTTGCATACTAAATAAATCTAAGTTAGCTTAAAAATACTTAGTAAGAGAGAAGGGAAAATTCTCCAACAGAGGAACAGCTAATTCTCTATGGTCACAGCTGGCTGCATGGCGCTGTGTATCCAGACAGATAATACTGCTTGTGAAGCACAGGATAATTATAGGGGAGTGGGTGGGGACAACAGTGCTTTGTTCCTCCCTTCCCCACAAATTTTTGGGCAATTTGGGGAGAGCCTACAAAAAGCAAAAAAGAGAAAGTATAAAGCTGAAGGATACTTGAGAAGCATTGGACAGATGGACAGTTGTGAAACCAGAAAAAATGGGGGGGGGCTTTTGTGGGAGTTTTAAGGGCTTTGACTGAGCTTTTGGGAGATCATAGAGATGAGAATTACTTTGGGGTTGGGCAAAGGATTTTGATCTTACGGGGTGGAAATGGCAAAAGAAAGCAGATGACAAAAGGGGTACTTAGAGGAGGAAACAGAAGGATCTGAGGGGAAAGTAGAAAGAAGAAGGAGAGACTAAGAAATACCAGAAAGGGAAACAAATCTTTAGCATAGGATGGGGCTAGGAAAACTACTGCCACAATGTGGGACAGCAAAGAAGGTAATCAAAGTGGAGAGAAGGCAGAGCGGAGAAGGGGGGTACATTTTTGTCCTAGAAAAAGTGCCTGTCCTGCTGACCACTGAGCAGCAGTGACTGTGATGGGTAAACTACAGCTGCAAAAGCTGTTCTGACACCAGTTACAGTGATGACGCTTGTATGTACATGAAGTATCTGAGCTTTAGACTTGGACATCTTTGGTGCTAGAGTTGAAAAAGTTGCTGACTTAGACTGCCTTGAAGGCTCTGATTTCCAAGTGGTACAGACAACTGTCTGTGTTCTGCAATTGCAATTACACAACAACAGCAAACTCGACAGCCTGCCAGGCCATCAGAGCAGCCCTTCCGTCAGCTGCTTTGAGGTTTTTCAGGACATCAGGGGAGTGGTGTAGAAAACAAACCCATTGTACTTTTGTACATTCCAGGAGTTGGGGATGAGCTCTCTCAGGACAAATTTTACACTTGTCTCACGTCACCTGAAAATGACTGTTCCAGGATACTGATGCTTATACACAAACAAGCAGAAGTACCCTGGCCTGCTTGTGGGGTGTAATGCTGATACTCACTTGTGGCTGAGGCAGCATATGGTCCTTGTTTTGTCTTCTGGAATATCTTGGGCTGGAGAGACGTACTCTGTCACAGCTTGCACGTGTCAGTAGTTAGCAGTGTAGAGTCCATTCAGCTGTTTGTGTGCTGGCACATTTTCCACAGTTCCTCCTTCTCCTCCTCCCCACTGCCTCCTTCACTGGCCTAGAGACCAGCAGGATTGCTTAACTTTTCATAAGGCCAAAAGACACAATTGGAACATGTAGCTGACTTGGGGGAAGAAGCAATTAAAACAACATAGAGTAATCTCACATCAAGATTGCTGCCTGTGCTCACAGGACTGCAGTCATGCTTGCTCTGCCACTGCTGGACAAACATTTTTTAAAGCGCACTGATATTTGTTGTTCGTGTAGATGTTAGTCCATCATTTCTTCTGCATAATTCTGCCTGTCATTGTCTTGGGTACTGAAATATTATCAGAACTGGATTTTGGCAACTAACTTTTGCTCTAGACCTTCATATGCATTTTTGTGTAGCTTGACAGGAGTGAACTGTCCCAGTGCTCATGCACAAACTTCTATAATGTGCAATGGGAATTGGTCAAGGTCTGTGGGAAATGGATGGATACTGCTGATACATCAAGGGAAGTGCTTTTGCTTATGGAAGTTTGCGGGGGGATAGCAGACATGGGGAGTAGTGGTGAAGATCTGGGGTACAGTGCGTTGTTCAGTCTTTTGTCAAAAAATTCAGGATCCAATGTAATTTCTTTGTGAGATGGATGGGGATGTGGCTGAATAGTGTAATTTTTGATCCTTTTAAATTTTGAAGCTCATGTATTTCTTCTCTAAATACTTTGATCTTCCCCAGCACCCATTTGTCTGCAGATCAAGCTGATAGGAATCATTCCAAGCTCTTTCCTAGCATTATTTCTTATTCTGCAATCCTGAATGAAATTCAACCTTATTCTCCATAAATGAACTTTCTCATTCCCCAGCTGTCTCCTAGAACTAGTTCTCTTCTGACCTCTCCCTCATTGACTCTGTGCTGACATTACACTTCCCCCACAGCCCTAATCTGCCAGTGTCTACACTCCTATTCTTCCTCTGCTCTTTTGCATGATTTAATTTTTTTTGAATAATAGTGCCCACCATTTCCTGAGCTGCTCTTCAGCAATAAGCTTGAGCAAGGCCTTTTATCCACAGAGTTCATACAGTATAGTGACAAATCACTACCATTGGCAACAATTTCAATGTTTTCACCCCTTCTTTCTGATTCTAGTCTTTGGGTAAATCTATACTTTCAACTGTATTTTTCTATTGGCAATAAAAATAGCACCAGTGTTTTCAAAGTGTAGAGAAGCAAGACAATGCCTGTGCCAGCATCTTGTTCAAATAGCAATTTCTGTCTTTATTGAATTTTTTTCAGTGTAACAACAACTCCAGTGATTTCTCAATGGCTTTTATTAAACTACTAAGGGATTATTCAGGCTCATCTCATTCTCCCATTCAAGGCAGTGTGAGTTCTCATACGAAAATCTTGCAAATGGGGACTTTTTTTTTCTCTTGAAATTAGGCTGTAGAAATAATCAGTAATAATCTGCCAAGGGATACTTGTGGAAAAACTTCTGAAAAAGGAGCAAAGGGGTCATGCACATGATGTTTGCATATACACTTTCTTGTTTTATCATGCTGATATTAAACAAAGCATGCCCTGTGCCCCCTCCCTCCCTTCCCCACCCCCCAGTATTTGCCTATCATTTGCATAAATGGAGGTATTAGTTGAGTGGGAATTTGTTTGCCTTCAAAGTGGAAAGCAGGGATGTTCCCGATACTGGTATTTTTTGAAATGACACCATGAATTGTACATTTCGTCTTTGTGTACCTGCAAACCAAACCCATTTATTTTACAGAGTAGAAAGCTTAACTCTAGGTGTCAGCACTGCAAACTGAATGTGGAGCTCTGAAAATGAAGTTTTGCTGTCTCTTAACTCCTCCAGTGCCACCAGAAATAAAGCGCAATAGCAGTTTCGCTGACAGATCCATTAAGGCTGAAGAAGAGAGCCCACACTTGTGGTTAATGGCACAAGTAGGAATTGCAGCATTCTGTTCTTACGCAGCCTTTTTCTAGCTGCACTTAAGTGTGTTCTTATTAATGGGATCTAGTAAATAATGTTTAACATAAAGGAAAGAATGAGGACAAGATGTCGCTCCAAACAGTGCCCACTGTTTCAAATGGATATGTTAAGCCTTTCCCTTCATTTATTGTTAAGTGCTTATATTAAGTGGGTGTCCAAAGTGATGAGAGAGCACAGGAAGCCAATGTCTTTTTCTGGTTCTAACAGGCTGTATAGATCAGCTAAATTAATGGGGTGGATGAAGTTTATGTGACTATTGCTTATACTTGAAACTGCACAGTAGCAGAAACATCGGGAAAGGAAAGACTCGATTTTCCAGCCTTTAATGCTGGCAATTATGAGAAGTAAATAAAAGCACTTTGACAGTGCAAGTACTGTGGTTATCCTGAAAAACCACATTTCTCAAAAGCACCGACTTCTGGCTTTGCATCTCTCAGCCTTATAAGGTGCTCTAATCTGCATCAAGTGATGTTGTTACATACATGAATGAAGAGCTTCTTGCCATTCTTGCTGTCAATAGTCATTATTTATCTGCATGTTTTGCTTTTAATTATGACCTGATGGCACTTGTCATGTAGTTGAGGTACTGTTCAAAGTCTGGCTGTTCGGAATGCACAGAAGTACTCATGCTGAATCGGCTTCTGAAACACACTGATTCTGACAGGGGAGTACAGAGGTGATCATGGCACAAAACTGGAGTAATTTAGTTTCCTCCTGTGATACATCATTTTCCCCTCCTGAGATGCTGGAGCTTATTGACAAAAGTCATGTCTTTGATATTTGGGTTTAACCATGTTCCTAAATCTAAAGTTTGGTTGGGCCTTCCCTAAACTCCTGTTGTCCCTGAGCTGTTCCTGAGCTAGTGAAAACAGGCAGGACCTTGGAGAAGCACCTCTGTGAGTCATTGAGAATAAAGGTAGCAGAAGCTACAGATGACATAGTGAAGAAAGTGAAAGGCACATGTGGAACACAGGGCTCTTAGGAGCTCATCAGGTTGTGTGTGGTCTGTGGTAGAGTACGGTGTCATATGTCTGTCGTGGAACCTGGGCTGCACTTGAGCTGGTACTTCTGGAACACGTATTGTCTGTAGTAGTAACTCGCCTTGCCCTGGGCATTTAAAGGGCTTTAAATACTGCGTTTTCTCTCTTAAAGTACGTACAGACATATAGTCTCCCAGCACATCTATATGATAAGGAAATATAGCTGCTTCGAAACGATATAGAAACAGAAAAGGTTTATTTCACATACATATTCCAGGAAAAAGTCTGCCTGCAGTTAATTTCCCAAGCCCCAGGGCCTGGCTCCACCCATAGCACCATCTTCCCTTTTCACAAGGCTTTGCTTTCAAAAAAACATTCTCAAAGAAATTGGCACGGGCAGATTCGGAAAGGAAAACGATGGGAAGCAACAACAGACTCGGCGCTCCGTCCGGCTGTCCTGCTCCCGAAGGAGGGAGCCCGGTGTCTCACGGGGCAGCGCGCCGGGGTCACCGCGCGCCCTGAGCGCTGCGGGCCGGTGCGGTCGCACGCGGTGTGCGGGGCCGGCGCGGGCGGGGCGCGGGCGGTCCCGCATTGGCCGCGGCCGCCGCTCTCACTGACGCCAGCGCGGGCCGGAGGTCAGCGCGCCGGGCGCTGCGCCGGCTCCGCCGCGGCCGAGCTGCCGGGGCAGCGCGGGGGGAGCCGCGGGGCGGGGCGGGGAGGGCGGGGCGGCGGAGGGGCCGCGGCCGCCGCCGCCGCGGCCGCCGAGGAACATCAATAATAACAAGGTGAGCGCGGAGCGAGGGACGGCGGCTGCGGGGAGCCAGGCATTTCCCTGCTGAGGGATGCAGACACCACGGCCCCGGGAACCAGAGCTCTCGCCGCTGCAGCCCTTGCCGCCGGGATGGGACGCTAGGATCGTTTTCCTTCACTTCTCGCTCTTTTTAATTTTTCCTTCTCCTTTTTTTTTTTAATTTTTGATTTTTCACCCCCTCGCCGTTTCGCATCACTTCTCTGCCCAAAAAACCGACCGCATCATGGAGGCCCTTTGATGCCTCCGCCCGCCGCGCCGGCTGCCCCCGCGGCTCAGGGAAGCCCTCCGGGCCGTGCCCCGCTTTCCCGAGGGGGCTCCCCGCGGCCCGGCCCGCCCCTGCCCCGCGGCACTGAGCCGGGATGCCGCTGCGGCGGCCGGAGAGCCCCGCTGCCGCCTGACGGGGGGCTCTTCCTTCCTTCCGACGACGGGATCCTGAATGTCACCCCCGCGGCGGCCGCCCGCCCGCCCGCGACCGAGGCGGCGCGGGACGTGCCCAGCGCGGCGTGAGGAGCGCAGCCGGCTCCCCGGGGCGGCCGGGCGGCTTTCGGTCCGTGTTGTTGTTGTTATTTTTTAATAAACCGTTGATTTTGGCCCCCAAAGCACACCCCAAAGCACGCCCCCGGCACAGCGCAGCGCCGGGCTGGACCGCGAGGAGTGAGCGCTGCTCGGCGGGAGCGCGGACGCGGAGGTGGGGAGCGGCCCCCGGCCCGGTCCCGGGTTAATCGGTAACGCGGAGCAAGCCCGGGTGGAAAATGCGCCGTGCTCCGGGCTCGGGGGAGGAGATGGTGCTGTGCCCCCGGCCCTTCTGAGCGCCGAGCCGACGCCGGGGTGTGTGCGGTTTGGGGCTTGGGATTTTTTTTTTTTTTATTTATTTTTGATTTTGCTTCCCCCCCTCTTTTTTTTTTTTTTTCTTTTCCCAGAAGGAAAGAAAATCTTACCAAGATTCTCAGATGGCTTAGACAAATTAATAATAATCTGTGAAAATACGAAGTCGACCGGTTCTTGATTTCCCCCCTTCCCTCCCCTCCAGCTCCCCAGCCCACTGCTGAGATTGAGATAAAAGGACCTGTTTCCTGGAGGACGAGGAGAACAGACACGTTTCTGGTGGTATAGAAGGGACCGATGGCAATGCTTCAGAGTGTATTTGAGACGCAGGAAAGAGATTCAACCTGTTAACAAAAAAATTAAGCAGGGGGAAAATATCAACGGGAAGGAAAGAAATATATATATATATATATATACACGTATATATATACAATTTAGAAGTATTCCCCAGGTGGCCACAAAGCATGGGCTGTGTTCCAAGCACCAACCTCTCTGACAGCAGAGTGATCTGTCACAGTAGCAATGAGTCTGAGGAGTGCAATTTCCCTCACCAGACCAACACAACCATGTCTCAACAGCAGCAAGGCAACCCCGTCCCAGGATTATTCATTAAATGCTACAACACATCCACTTATGAGGCGAGGACTAATTCCTCTAAGAAAGACAAGAGGGAGAACAGCCAGAGCATGGAGGCAGAGGCCCAGACCGGCAGATCCAGTGTTAAGGTAAAAAGGGTGCTAAACATGAGCACTGTTTCTCTCAGAACCGGAGTTGGCTGTAGCGGTTTAACCCAAGGAGTCTCCCTGCCTTTGTGGGGGAGCTTTTCCTGGCTTGAGCTGTTACTTTCGTTTATAAACTAATCAGTGTCTTGAAGACTTTATAGAGGTACCCAAGTCTCTTTCTTCGTTCCGCAAAATGTGTTTTCCTAATTCCGGAACGGAGAGCGGTGTAATTGACCTCGTCGGTCGTTGGAGCCGGGGCACGGGTCTTGCTTCTGAACCTGGAGGGGCCCGTCCGTCCTGGTGGGACTCCGCCGTGCAGGGGAGCTGCCCTAACTCATGTGTGTGTGCTGGGTCGTCCCTCGGTCCTGTTTGTGCTTGTCTTGTTTGGAAGCATGGGCAGATCGCAGACTGAAGCGATCTGCTTGCTGGGCTGATCAGTTTGCGTACCTCTTCCATTCAGAAAGTTGAAGGGAGAGCGGCAGCGTGTTTTGCTCTGGGTACTGATTTACATTAACAACTTGTTGACCTTGTCTGTAGCTGCAAATAGGGTATTTTTGTAGGGTTTTTTACGTGTGTTAGGGCCCATACTTTTGAGTAGAGATACACCACAAGACTGTATGAAGTCGAGAGACACATACTGAAAAAAAATTGTAATTTGTGATTATTTTCTTTAAAGTGAGACAGTTTGTGGTGCGGTCGCTTGTTTACTTTCTATGGATGGGCTGTTTGTTTGTGGGTTGTACTTTGGTTCCTAATGCTATAGGTTTGGATTATGCCTTTGCTTTTCTTGGGGAAACTATTTTTATTTTGCAAAAATAAGTAATTGCAAGTGTAAGAAAAATCAAATTGTAGCAGCCCAGGGGGTATTGTATAACATGGCTGATCTGTTCTTGTTCTGTGATAAGAACTGAGATACACATGCTGTAAATATAAGATACATGCTTGAGATGCAGGCAAGATCTAGCTGAATATCAAGCGTCTTGCAGATTAGCAGAAACTCGAATGATTAGTAGTTTTCTTAGGATTTTTACTTGCATGGCTTCTAGAGTATTGACCTGGAATAATTAACTTCAGTTATGTGAGTGATTTTCCTCAGTTGTTTTCCTTCAGATTTAGTAACCTCTGTTCATAAGAGTTTTAAAAAAGTCTAGAAAATTACCAGACACTTTGTAAGTAGCGAGTTGGAGGAGGAATTAACAATTAACTAACAGAATGTGAAGCTGAATGGTGTTGTATTAAACTAAATTTTTTGTGTACAGGAAATGAACTTTACGGCCTTATTCACACGCGATAGACATGCTTACGTCTTATTTAACACAGTAACCACACTAAGGAAGCTTAAGTTTTCATCACAATCCAGACAATTGTCTTGTTACCTGAATTTTTAATAGTGATTATAATTGTATGTTAGCAAAATCTAAACCAAAAATAGTCTTAAAATTTGTATTCTGTGAATGTCTCCTGTGTGCTTGCTTACAGGGAAAACCCCCTCCTAAAATCCTGTCTCCAGAAGCACGTGTGGGAAGCAGTCTTAATTTTGTTGAATTTTGTTGTTCAGTTTCAAGAACTTTGTGCAAATTCTTGTTATTAGGTTTGGATAATTCAGCCAGACGCTATAGGGTTGCTGTTGGTTCATATGCATGCTGTCATCTCATTGGCAGTCACTCAGGTTTTTATCGCTCGATCCCATTTTCTGCCCTTGTCATCACTCTAAGCACAGTGCTGTGAAAGATGGGTTTTGAGGAATGAGAGCGGAGTTCTGTTTGCAATCAGCTGAATGCAAAATCTGTTGGACACGTCACATCTGCATTATTTTCATGTGCAAAATCCTGTAATACTCTCTAGAGCTGTAAAGCATCGTGGTATTTCATTCTCTGCTTTTATCGTTAGTGTGTACAGTGCGATCAGATTTGCAGTTCTTAGTGTGCCAGATAACCGTTATCTCGGAGATTGTGCTGGAGTGAGGGATCGCTGGAGAGCAGTTTTCACAGTACGGTGAAGTTGTTTACAAAGAAATAGTGTGAGAACGTTGAAAATAATGGACAGGAGTCTGAAATTCCTGAAGCCAAAAGGAGCATTGGGCAGGATGTTTTGTCTGTTTTGTAACTGAAAGGATTTTTGATTTGAGAAAGAACTGTAAGAATTGGGGTGTTACTAAGAACCACTGCTATTCTTCAGAGTGTGCACTACACCCTTTATGGCCCCAGGGATCCCTTCAAACAAACACAGCACGCTACAAACGTTTTGTGCTTTGGGCAGTGGTGGTGTCACCCAGAATTTGTGTGAATAGTCCTGAATGACATTTTCACTTGGTTTCAGGTACTTTAAATTAAATTGTTACATATGTACAGGTTAAAGCCAAGAGAATGCTGTGTTAGAGCTAAGAACAAAACTTGGCCTATGCGTAAATCTCATATTTTCACTTTGGCTGGCATTAGTGTTAAGTTTATTAAAACATGTATAATAGTGCAATAATTTTTATTGAATCAGTTTGTTAGCTATAGTGCACATTTTTCAAGTCAGAAAGTGTAAGAAAAAGAAAAAACCCCATGCTAATTGTAAAATGGCTTTATATATATTACTAATTAACCCCCCAACTTATTCTGGTTTTATGTTTATGTCTTACTGTATCTTTCTTCTGGTAAAATAGCAGAGGAACATTTTGTGGATGTGCAGTGTGAGCATACTGTATTTTGCGATTTGCATCAATTTATAAACTGTAGCTAAGAAAGTTTCCTGTTCTTTCCTAATATGGAAAACCCTAAGTTTATCCATCCAGATTTGCAGAACAATCCCGAAAATATGTGTGTATGCAGAGATAAATGCCATAATACCTATTTCTGGTGTATGTGAGTATGGTGATAGTACATGAGAAACGGAGCAGCCCTTTTAAGTCATGGCACCTGTATCTCCCTCCTTAATTAGTATTTTCGTATGTGGCTTTTATTTTGAAAATTTATGAGCATCTTGGAATAAGTGCCATATCTAAACAATGAACCAGCCATGAAAACTCTTCCCTTAGTTTTTGATGTATTGACTCTGCAGATTAAACCCTGTACTAGTGAAAGATGAGCAGAACCTAGATGAAGGGACTTAATCTAGGTTTGATTATCCAGCGCTACATAAAGAATATCAAATTACGCTTACCCAGTACTGTTGCAAAGGAGAGTTTCTCTGATTTTTATTTTAACTTTAAAAATCTCAAGAAAGCAGGCTCAAAATTGTAATATTAGGGTTTTTTTTTGTATATATTAATGATGATTTTCAGACATTTGCATAGTTGAATTTGTGGTAAAGGTTGCTGGCTTTACAGAAACCTGCTTAAACACCTTTAGAATAATCATTGTTTAATCTATAGCATAAGTGGAGTAAATGCTGAATGGCATAAGTACTTCATGGGCATTTATTTAAAATTGTCTTGGGTATTCATCATCATCTGCTATCCCAACATCGTGTGCGTGTGTCACTCTTCTACAGTGCATTAATATACACTGTAGTACATAGATTGCACCTTGATTTTGCTCTGTCATTCTTTTCCGTACGTAAGATTTCCTTCCTTTTTTTTTTGTGTAACTCTCCCTGTCGTGTACATTTAATACAGAAATATTTGTGTTTGGGTGCAAGGGGATCAGAGAGTAAATCCAGACTTCCTTTATTTTAAATTAAAAGCCAGAAGGACTAAATGTGAAAGTCTTCTGATTTATCAGCTGATGTGGGACAGACAGTTTGAATCCCTGCCCCTACAGCCAGTAAGTTTTCTGCATTCAAACCTTGTGAAATTGCCTGTGAATTTTGCAGTCACTGCAAACCAGTGGTTGCATAATTCTGCATATAAGAGGCTGTGTGCTATATGGTACCTGCAGTGCTGAAGTGGATCTCATTTCAGCAGTTAACAGCATGTTGTTTAGTCCATTAAACTGTCTGCTCTTTTCCTCCCTGTCTGGTAATTCCTTTCCCTTGGAACACATGAGCGCTCCCTCCCTTAGATACTCCCACACTTTCTGTCCATGCTTCCACTGAGGCCATCCACCCTCTCTTGAATCCTCCCTGTTCCCACTGAAACTGTCCTCAATCATTTCCCTGACAAACCTCCCATCACCATTTCCCTCCCACTTCCACTGACGTCAGCTCTCCTGTACAGAGATCCTTGCTTCCACTGAGAGGATCCTTCCCACGCTGAGATACATGAACTTTTCTCAGTCTTTACGGCTCCAGACTTTCAGTCTGGTACTTTTTATGCTGTTGTTGCAAGGCTTGAACCCTTTCTTCAGGGGATGGGAGTGTGATTTTTCTACCATACGAAGTGGTGCAGTAACATGTGTACTGGGTTCATTTTTAAGTCTAATTTTTATCTTTTTTAAATTTCTTGTTGTTTGTTATGTAAATTGGAAAAAAAACCCCTCTAAATCACTCACAGTGTATGGATGGCTACAATACTGAGACAGCATAAGCTGTGTTTTCAATTTTTAAATCATTATTACTGGTACCTCTCTTGATCATGCAAACCAACTCGTGCAAAATATGTCACTGCATCTGAGGGCAATTCCTTGGGTGACTGAGATAAGGACGGTTAGAACCTGAATTTTTTGAGTACTTACTGTTGGTAAAAACTTCACCAAAACTTCTTTCAGCTGTAAATTCATCTGCCAGGCATGAAGGACTGACTTCTTTCTACCCTTTTCATTGTTCTTCACTGCTGCTGGTCTGAGCTTGCTTTGTGTCTCTTCTTAACTACTTTTAGGTAGTTAAATTTCAAGCTTTTCCTTTTCTGCCCCCTGAATGGGTCAATAGAGGAAGTATTAAAACCAAGCCTTTATTTCTGCAGTTCTAGGTGTTTCTTTTACTGTGTTGTACCCTTTGTATTCTTAATTGTATGGCTCAGATTGAAATGTAAGTACATCCAGAGTGAAAAATTTTCTAGTTGTAGAATGTACTTATAAGCCAGGCAGAATAACGGGAGGTGATATACTAATTAGTTCTGTCTCCATTTGTACCATTCCCAATATTACATGTGGTGTGAAATTCTAATGCAAGTTATCAGCTTTGCCTTGCTGTTTAAGGTGCTAGCAATTCAGATTTTACATCCAAAATGTTAAGTTTAAATATAAATTAAAGGTGTGAAATGGTTATACCAGCTTGCAAATGCTTCTTGTTCAATGAATTGTAGATTAGAAGATGCTTATAATCTATGTGAGTATGAAGAATGTCTCATTAAGAAGAGTTCATAGTTCATTTGAAATTTATAAAAAATACTGTTTGGAAACTGTTTTGCTTCCCATTTTGCATGCTTTAGTATTTGTTCCTCATGTTCAAAGAAATGTCCGTGTCAAGAAAGGGAGAGGTATTTGAATGAGAATTATTTTTAACAACCATTGAAATTGTTATATCCAGCAGTCGCCACTACCAGCAGTGATAAATTGCTGTTTTGTTTTAGTTATTATACGAACGTTTGTTCACCTCTCTTGGCTGTCGCATTGAGAAAGGACTCCAGAATTGGGTTACTTGAGCAATACTAACAATACACTGAAAATATTCCACTTTTTGAGCAGTTGGAATGTCAACTGACTTTCAAATGAGTCCTCAAAGAGGAAATGAATATTTCAAGATACGGACAGCTAAAGCTTTTATTAGCTCTCAGGAAAAAGGGAAAGAAACTTAAAGCAAATACGATAATGAGCAGACTGGCCCCAAGGTGAAATAGTTTCAATACAAGCTTTACGTAAGGTGTCATTTTATCAGGGGGCCACAGAAGCACCTGCACACATAGGAGAACAGTTTAGCATTGTGTTCTGTTTTGGTGGTGTGTATGGATGTAATATGCCCACACTGTAAACTGCTTTACCAGCCGTGGATGGAATTAAAACATTGTTAGCAATGTTTCCAAGATGGCACACAGGGTGTTATTTCATGTCCAAAGCTCAGTTTTCCATGTGAATTGCAGTGTTTTATGTGTCAGACCCATTCATCCAGTGGAGCTTCACTAGGAATTTGCTTGGCCCTGTGACATTGTACACATTGCTATCTGTTCTTTGAGTGAAATAATTAGGTATCCTCATTTAACCATAATTTAAATTGGCACAGGATGGCAAATGGAATAGCTTTAATGTATGTGACATACTAAATAGTTTTATTTGTAGGATTTCAAAGGCATCAAGGAAGTGATGTTAAAGCCCTCTGCTTTGCAAAAACATCATAGATTCACAGAATATGTTGAGTTGGAAGATTTCAGCATCAAGCCCCTTTTAGGTTCTTTCTTGATATCCATGTTAAAGCCAAAATGTAATAAATGATGTTGTTACACATGCTGTGAAATTAAATAGCGGAGTCTCTAATTCATGCATTCTTCCAGACCGTCCTCTTTTACTATGGCTTGTACTCCTGGCCTCAGATCAAACTTCCAGGCCCTTTTCTCTTCTTCCTTGTAAAATCTGTAACTCTGTTGCTCTGCACAAAGTAAAAAGCTTAGCATTCTGTAAGCCAGCTCCCACGTGTATGGCTTTGTTCCAGGAGAAAGGAAGAGGGCTAGAACCTACTTTTTGACGTGAAAATGTGTTGACAAAAATTTTGCTGTATCTATTTTGAATGTAGTTGACATGGTAATTTGAGAT
Source organism: Pipra filicauda (assembly GCF_003945595.2). NCBI lineage: Eukaryota > Metazoa > Chordata > Aves > Passeriformes > Pipridae > Pipra > Pipra filicauda. Next base: position 944,934 of record NW_024104976.1, on the reverse strand, counting down.
GGGTTTTGATAGTGTTTTAAATGTTCAAAGCTAGTCTGCATAGTAGAGAGTTAATGTCCTTGCACAGCAAAACAACTCGGAATAAAAAAGGAATATTCAAGATATAAAAACAGTTTGTGGAATAAAATGCTAATGAAAAAGACTCTGATTCCAGTATCAGGGGGACTCAAATTAGGATTCTCGTCTTTGCTTGAAGTAGGAGGAAATGGGGCTTTTGGTTCTGCCACTCTATTACATGATAGACAATTTTTGAGCACAAGATCCCTAGAAATTAGGATAAAATGTTTTTGTTGGTGTAAAGAAAAATGTATTTTTCACCAGATAAATCTTTAATTTCTGAGTGAACTAAATTGATACTATTTCAGGGATTTTTTTTAAAAAATCAGGATGTATATTAATGTTTGCTAAATAATATTTTTAACAGATTTAAGATGTGTCTGTTTCTTTACTGGAAATGAGAATTATTTTTTTTTGCAAAAGAAGAATTAATTTGCACATTAATTTGAAAGATGCATAGGAAACTTCAAATATTTTATATGCCTTTTTCAAGTTAAGAGGTATTTTCCTTTATAAATCAAACACTTTACATTGTGACATGAATGGATTTCTGATCTTGTTAAGGGGAAAATGTTAACTTTGAAATCTTTTCGTTGTTTTTTAGATTTCCCAGTTTCCTAAGTAAATCCATACAAAGAAAACACAGAATCACTGGGCAAATGTGAAAGAATGACATCCTCTACTTCCCATTGTTTTTCATTTTGAGTTTCAGTGACCTTTAGCTCCCTGCTGGGATGCGGTGGAAACTTTATGAGGCCCCATCTTGCCACTAAAAGACGATGTATTTTTAAAGTTACACATTTACTATCGTGTTCTGTCTTTGAGTTTGAGGTTGTGTTATCTCTAATAAAATTTAATCAGACAAACAACCTCAGTAAGTGATCAGCAGGGTAAACCTTTTTTAATAAGAATCTTGTTTGAAAAAACTATGCTAATGCATAATTACATTGATCCACATTGAATACAATTTTTTCTGTACTTAGGAGTATCTATCCTTTTGCATCATCAGGTAGATGTTCCTCATTCACACTGAGTTGTCAGAGTTGTGTCTCTTCTGAACTGAAGTGCAGAACTCTATTTTACCAGAGTGGTTTTAATTCCAAGTTTGAATATACAAAAGTATCTGTGTGATAGGTAGGTAGGTCAAGATCAATGTTGAGCTGCGATGACTGGTTTGCAGATCTGAATTCTTTTTGGAATACTGTCTACCATTCCTTTTAATTTTTAAGTGTTTTTTTTTCTTTTTTTCTTCATAACTTTTTATAAGTTTGGTGAGAAATTCCACAAATGGTTGAGGACAACTACACCTATTACTTCAGTTACTTGAAGCAGAAGTGATGTGCCTTAAACACAGTTTAACTGCCTGGTAAAAATTGCACTTTTCCATGAGCGGTAACTCAGACATAAATATTTTGGCACAGGATGAGTATCAGAATGTAAGTGTACAAGTACTGGAATCCAGAGCTTTGCCACACTCTAAAGTGTGGATGGCATGGGATGTGGATGGCAAGATATCTGCATTTTATTTTTCAAGCCAAAGCAAAGTATTATTTTCAAATACTGAAGGGATTTTTTGGCGGGCCAAATTCTTACCAAAATGACAGTCTTTCAACCCCATTAAGATCTGTGGGCTCAAGGGTTGCTGCTGTGCTTCAGGTAGAATAACTTTGAATTTCTAAGCATTCAAAAGGAATTTTTTTCCCTACTTACTTGTACCTTTGTAGTTCTTGACTTGCATCTTAGGATTCTTCTGTAAGCAGTGATGCAACAGTGTAGCCAAGGCCAGAGATAGTGAACTGAAAGCAGAAGATCCAAACTTCCCCTGGTTAGCGTGTGGCTCCTTGGCCAACTTACTATTTCCACTTGAATGCTTGATCTTAATTATGTGTCATGAGGGATCAGGGCCATCGTGTACCCAGGAACATAAGAGCTGCACTCAGATCAAACCGTGTCCATGTATGCAGTGCTCTGTCTCTGACAGCCGTCAGCAGAGTGTGCTTTGGACTAAGATGCAAGGCATCTATTTAAAGGTACAAAAATGAGAAGAGTTCTTCATGTTCCTCTTCTGGCTTCAGTCTGAACATACTGATTTACTTCTCATTTTTCACCATTCTGGCACGTAATCTGATACCAATATTTTAGTTTTATGTCCTTAAAACTTAGTTGCTAAGTTGTCAAATGCAGTAAAAAAATTGTACTCTTGAGTGGAATTCATGAATGGAGAATTAATTTCCAAATCAGTGTTAGCACATACTTATTGCTGAAACACCACCAGTGTGAATGGCTGATGTATTTGTTTCTGCAGATACTGTTGCAGGGACCAAGAACAACCTATGAAAGTTTTTAAAAGAAAGCAGGAGACATGAATTGTAACTAAATATGGGTTTGCATTTTGAAGAGGACTTCATGACCAGAGAAACTAGTTTCTTTCATACATAAAGCAGATGAAAAACAGCTGAGGGTAAAACTGATATTTTAGGGGAATGAAATGCTTCATAGCCAGGCAAAAGGGGTTTTGCAAACCCAAACAAATTTTGTTTTGTTAACAAAAGGAAGAGTAAGTCCTGTGAACTCAGGCACTGCAGCATGCTTCCATTGATTCTGCTGGAACTTTTAATTTACTTAGTATTTGGGGTTGTTTGTTTGTTTGTTTGTTTGTGTTTTTTTGTCTTTGGCTGGAAGGGATCAGCTTTTTGCAGAATTTCAGATGAAACAGCTGTTCTGCTTACACTGTCAATTAGTTATGTTATCATATGTCCTCAGTTCTGGAAATGGTGGTCTTGTTCCTTGCTGTGTAATGCCATGGAGCCAAGATCTGTCATGAGAGAGTGAGGTTGAATTCTGTGGTAGTGCTGTCAGTCACAGCCCTAAGCCTACCAATGACACTTTTTCCTTCAGTGAATAATCTCATATTTTACCTTTTCCAAAGTATGGAATATTTTACTTTGGGGCAGCTGCCTACTTTTTAGGAGGGATTTGTGTTTTCTGAAATATTATTGCATGTTACAGTTCGTTAAAATGAATGCATTAGAGCAGTAGCTGTTGGGAACCAAGTTTTCTCCAAAAGCATCTGCCTCTGGCAGTGGTACCTAGTAACAAGAACCAACTTCTTGGAGATAAGACAGATTTAGCTTTTATGATCCTTGTTCATAATAATGAAAACTCATTGAACTAATGAAGCTGCTCAGTGAGGAAGCTGAGCTATTCCTCTCCCCCCTGGCTTTGGTGAGAAGGGCAGAGATAGTGTTTGTCCCCGAAGGACAGGCAGTAGTGTCAACCTGCTGGTTTGGTAGCAAATAATAAAAAAAGAGAAATTCTGTTGGGCACTGTATACTGTTGATTCCTAGAGCTAAATATTGATGTATCAGCTTACGATATTTTACTGAAAAACATAACTGTTGTCACTGTTTGTATGTTATAACAGCTGGAAGGTGTTTTTTTCTTTTTTTTTTTCTTTTTTTTTTGTATCACTGCAAAGCCTCAGAGTGGGAGTGGGGCAGAGGGAGTTGGTGAGGCAGAGGTTGGCGGGAGATATGGGAATTCTAGTGGCCTGTCAGATCCTCAGACTTAGCCCCCAGTCAAAGTGTGACTGACCACAGGAAAATTGCCAAGCACCAAATTTTCAGAGAAGTGTGACTGAAGTTCGCATTTTCTAAAAATCTGAGCTCTCTCATGAATTACTTACAGTGAGATTCATAGCTCGACTGTCAAAAAAAAGTGAGCTGAAATTACCATCTCTTATTTTGCCAATTAAACTAAAAAGGACTTCTTTTTGGAGGTTACATAGCTCTGGAGTTTTCTCCTAACTTTATCTTGGCTGTTCTGGTTGCTGAGAGCTCTTACAAGGCTCTCTTGTGCTCTTTGGGCGATATAAACTCTCTTCTGCTGTGCTCTGTTAAGGCTGTGGGACACTGATAATGGGGCATTTTTTGCTTTGTGGGGTAACCTTGCTTTGTTGTTATACAGAGTATAAGCAAAGCAGAGAATTTTAAGGATTGTGGAGGTGAAATAGACCTGGTGCAGATTCAGAGAATGACAATCTTTGCCTACATTTTTTCTGTGAGCTTTGGAGCTGTTCTAGGAAGCACAGGCTGTGAATCTAAGAGGTAGCTGTGATTTGCAACCCTTTATTCTTTGTACAGGAGTTAGGCTGGTGAAGAGGTGCCTCCCTGATATGTTGCATTGCACTGTCATTGCCTCCTAAATTAAATCAAGACCAGAGGCCAGTGTAGAGTTTCAAGTGGTGGGTCCAGCACTTGACTCAGAGGCCACTGTGAGGTATAGTTTAGTTGTGGAAGTCTCAGTTGTCTACAGGGATCTTTACCTAGTTATGGAAGAGTGATTTGTCCCAAAAAGTTGAGAAACCTCATAAATTCTTCCAGCAGTTGGAACAAGGACATTATCTCCCTCAGCCAGTTGTTTTCTAAAGTGTGTTTAGCAATGAGGCCGTGTGGTCTCTTGCCCTTTCTCCACGGATGACCTGCAAAGAAGAACTACCATCCCCCATCAGGAAACCTGATCCTTTTGGTCAATGGTCCCTTACATTTTTTCCCCAGCTGACTGGCATTCCAGCTGACTGATCAGAGAAGTACCCAGTTGCATCCACTTGTTAGGATTTGCTGTGCCAGGGCTATTCCATTTCAGGACAAAGGTACCAAGGAAGTGTGTTGTGTTGAGCAAACCTGAAAGCAGAGCAGCACTTCCCTGGCTGCAGCCAATCACTTTGACTACTTTGGGATCTAGTTTCCTCTTACACCTGTAACAATACACTCAGTAAATACTCATGTGAAATATTACCTGGGAGTCTTTAAATGCTTGACTACTATTAGCTTCCTGCCACTTTGTAAGAGGTACAAGGACCTGTAGAGTGCCTCATTGTTTTTTTTTTTTCTCTTTTTTTTCCTCTCCATTTTGCAGAGAGATGGGTGTGGGTGAAAGGCTTGGCATTTCTTTCATCATCTTTCCCAACATCAGGAGGTTCCAAGCCAGCAGGTAGAATTTCTAGGAGCTTCTTCTAAAGGATGGCCCTTTAGCCCTTCCTAATGTAATTTAATGCTTTTTAATGTAAACTAGTGAAACAATTCATGTAGAGAAAAAAGCATGACAGAGGATTGCCAGGGTAAGGTGACTGTCACTAACAGCACTGCCTCTCTGCTTTTGCTGGGTGTTGCAAGAGGTCTTCATACCCTTAAGAATCTGAGTTAGGTTTGGGAAACCTTGACCTCTGTATTGAGGAATGATCTGAGGCCAGTGGTAATGATTTGTTTAAACACAAGTTCTTAAATGCAGATTAATTGATCACTCTAACTTGGTTACTACAGATACTTTTGTCCTAGAACAGAAATAAGCAGACTGTCCAGAGGCTATATATGTATGTACAGGATGTTTACCAATTAGCTTGTGGTTAATTTAAATAGAATACAACCCCCTGACTTAGTAAACCCTCAACTGTGGCAGCTCAGCCACAGCCACTTGTCCTCACCCCAATACCCAATATCATCCTGGCAGGCCATGTAAGACAGCGTTGACTTTGCAGAGTTGTATCTGCAGCGCTGTGTACCTCTGTACTACAAATCTAAGTATTTTCAGTATCTGTTAAAGGAGGCTTGAACTGGTTTTAGAAGAAGCAGGACTGCAGTAATAAATCTGATCTCTTGAAACATGAGTTGGAAGTTGTACCCTCCTGTCAGCAGGTTCACTGTATGATGTATTGTGGAGCTTTGGCTGCAAAGAAGCTGTAGCCTGCAGTTAATGAGCTGTTCAAAGTAGCTGTGAAATTGTCAACTTAATTAAGCCAAGTTTAGTTAACAGACATCTTTCAAAGATTTTGTGTGAAGAAGCAGGCTCTGGAAATACCCAGCTATGCACTGTAGGAAAGTGCTGTGTGCTTTTCTGAACCAAGAAATTAAGAGCTCATGTGGTAAGAGAGAGTGCTATTTAACAGAGTGTTTAAAGAAAGCCCCTGGCTGTCCCAGCATGTTGAGGAGCTTCATAGATTTTTCTATTTTTAGAGTTAAGAAGCATAAGCACTTAAAAACAGTCACTGGATTGCAGCTCCTGTGTGATGCTGATTGAAGATCTACTGTATTTTTTCACAGTTTTTTTTTTTAAATCATCATACATATGCAATTCTTGTCATTGATGTCTGTTTCTTTATAAAATAACTGATCTAGTTTATTCTTGTGCTTTATCCTTCCTCCCTTTCTCTCCTGATAGTATAGAAAATTTAGTCTGAGCGCTACTAAAACACCTGCCGAAGGCAGTGGAGGCTGCAGTTCAGCTAGCTGGGTTTCTTCAGCTTGTCCTTGGAGAAAGAGTGAATAGTGTTGCAAGGACATTTGCAAACCTCTGCTGCTCTTGACCCTGAAAGGACCCATCATATGTTACAGAAACAAGTGTGTAGGGTCTTAGGTGATGAGGCATCTCATGTCACCTCGAATGTCAGTATTGCAGTGGTCTGTTCTTCATGTTGGTGATTTCTTACTGACGTAACCAGGGTAAAACCTTGCTTTAATTGCAGCAGTACTGATACAGCTGTGCTTGTGGCAGTGTAGTTTATGCCATTTGAGAGTACAAATACAATGGTATGGCTTTTTCCACAAGAGAAAGCTTTCCTGTATTTCTTGACTTGTTGAACTGTACTTAGGACACATTTCTGATTTAGGCAAAAAAAAAATACTGTCAAGGCCAGGACTGTATGAGGGATGTTACCTAGCCTAGAAGTATCAGTGAGGAATTAGGATTTTTAATAATGTTTTATACTGGAAAAATCTCTGTTATGGATATAGTGATAGTGGATAAGGGGAAACATGCTTTTGTTAGAATAGCTTGTTTCATTTGAGGAACTGGTATAAAGTGCACCAGCAAAACCAGTTTTGCTGATGTTAGCTCCATTTGCAAAAAGAAAGTTTCCCAGGAAACTTGTATTATACGTGTGCTGGGACTTCAGGATTCTGCAAGTGAAATGGAAGCAAAGCAAGAGCCTGGTACATTCAGCACATGGAGCCCCCTTCCTCCTTGTGGAGCCTTTGGACTGTGATAATTTCTGGCAGTAGATGTCTATGAGCCACTTGCCTGCTTTTACGATGCCTTTGCAGCAAGAATTGGTAGTAGCGAGAGCTCCTCACTACTAGGAACCATGCTAGCACTCTGAATGCTGCCACCACACTGGTGATTTTTTGGAATTTTTCCTCTTTGGACAGATGGATTTAACAGGAAATAGTTTGGTCGAGGTATGAAATCATAATGTGGGTATTTGCAAACCTTTGGGAAGAAATGCATTTTTTGCCAGCAGGACTTTGTAGGCTAGACCAGGCAGTAGAACAAGCAGAGGGGAACAGTCCTTGAATTAGGATAAATAAATGATTGTTAATGGCCTTTGTCCTCTATTGCTGTTTGTGTGCCTTTTGCTGTAGTACACTGCTCTTCAGAACAGGCTCTAAGTATGTGGCTCTGCATTCTGCAGCTTCAGGTTATTAAGGAAAAGTTGAAGTTTCAGTTAATTGCCTTGTTTAGAACTGATTTAATGTTAAGAATTACCCCATGAAACTATTCCAGATTTATGTTTGAATATGAGACAAATACATATAATGATACATACAATGCATGCAGTAAGTATGGCAGATACTGAATTGCCAGGTGTGATTTGGTGACAATTTGATTGTAATGCCAAATTGTGGCAATTTGTGATAGAAATGTTGTCCCAGCACAGCTGCTTCTGCAGCAGAACCCTGATTTTACTGCCTATTTCTGCTTAACCTTCTTACTTTGTCATCCCTGGTGGTCTGTAGTTTTTCTTTAACTTGTTTTCAGTCACACATTGCAGACGTTTCTTCCTGCAGCCCCTTTTCTTCCTTTTGCCACTGTGATCTACTTTTGACTGCCATTTTCATGTTTCTAATGCTCATAAATGCATGCATCTATAATTTTTTGGTGTCATGTCCTCTCACTGATAAAACTCCTAGCAAGTCCTCTCTGTGCTTTTTTTAATGTGGTACTTTTGTTGGGTGAAGGTCTTTTGAGGAAGGTTTAGCTTCTTCCCACCCACTGGCATATGACACTATCCTAGAAATTATAGAACCTTGCTTCCAAAGAGGCATAGCTAGTAAACAGATGTCTCCCTGAAAATCTTTATTTAGTACACACAGTGTACTCTTAATCATTTGCACCAAGGTCAATAGCCCTTAAAAGGCCATTTTTATAAATCAATCTGATATTAGAGAAGTATTTTCATAGATGTGTACACAAACACAAATAAACAAACCAATATTTTTTCTCTTAATTTCAACTAAAATGCAGTAAACTTCTTTCTAATCTGCTGTGCTCAAAAAATGATTTTTCATCAACTTTCAAAACTGCAATGCTGTTCTTTGCTTAAAATGTTTTCCATACTGACATTTTAAATGCTAGGTTGGTTTTTGTGTTGCTTAACAGAAAGAAGTAACATTGTAGGGAAAAATAGTTTTGCTTTTCATAGCACAAAACATAAATAATCAGTTGATTGCTTGATTGTAGTTTGTGGATATGAATTTTAGTTATTTAACTATGAATAGAGACTGTCAAAAATGACATTAAGCGTGGACTCCTAGTCTTTTATGATTCAGCTGGTGCTGACAAAATTTCATGATAAAAATTAGACATTTTTCATCTATTTTTGTAATCATTTCTGTTCAGATACTTGCTCTGTAAAGGGAATATCTCCATGAGTAGTTGTGATTAAACTGAAGTTTGATCTGAAATGGAAATGGATTTTTCTCCTTAATAGGATTTTAAAATGGCTTTCTGAAGTATTGAAGCTCAAGCTAGTTTTGTGACAGCTTTCTCTTTGACAAGGACCGAGTGGAAGAAATTGTTGCTTTTCCTTCAGATGTGCTTTCAACAACTGCCATCATTCCCATTTTTTTCATAGGATCATGTTCGTTGTTTCTCTAACATAATTAACTGTTCTACGTGTTTCAGTATCCTTCAGGGCTGCCCATTCTTTCTTGGACTTGCAGAGTTGGTGGCCATCACAGATATGACTGAAAAGTGGTGCAGGAGTGCTCTGCCCTGCTAATGGAGCTGCTTCCAGGAGCTCCCTACTCTGCAGCCTGGTTTTGGGCCACAGACTGTTCCTCTTTGGTTTCTTGATAGTGTGAATAGACTGAGACTTGACATTCACCTTAATTGCATTGAAGTTGGGGCAATACTTTGTTTAAGTGGTATTATGCAAGTAAACCAGAGCAATGTGCTGGACTCTGAGTTGAAGCTTCTTGCTCCTGTCTCTGGACCCATGTCCTGGAGCCAGGCTGATGCATGAAGCCCATAGTGTTAATGGAAAGGCTGGTTTTCTCAGAGCTGTTAATGTTTTTAGCTGCTTTTGGCTGCTCTTTACCTGTCTGATATATCATGATCAAAAGCCAGAGGGTAATCCATGCTGGCTTTAGTCCACTGAGGTCTCTTGGGGCGACAAGCAGCCTGCGTGCATGGTAGAGCACAGTGGAGTGAGCCCTGCGTGTTGTGGGGAAGCTCTCTTGAACCTCAGCAGTCATTTCTTTTACACTTTGTCATTTTCCAGTTCAGTCCATGGAAAATAAACCTAAAATCTAGTTAATGTGTATGTTTTATTTTCTGTTCTTTAAATTTTCTTTGCCTTTTTTCAATAGCATCCTTCTAAAATGTCTTCCCCCTTAGAAACATTAGGCTATGACATTTTTGAAGCTCATGACAGTGTTGGTCCATAGATTGTGCATTTGCTGGCATTTGCAGGGTAGACACCCTTCAACCAGAAACTAAGCAAGCTCAGTGTCTGTGGTACACACCATCCTCATATGCCCTGGGATCAGAAGTCCCCAGCCTGTTTTCACATCACTGATGTGATGTTGATTCACACTTAGGAGTGCATCTTTGGGTTTGCACTTCCTCACTTTTTGAAAATACTTCTCTTTTTAGAGAAAGCAATTGCTTTATTCTAATTGCTCTTAGTAAAAAAAGCAGCTTTCTAGGGCTAATAAGTGGGTATTTCTAAACTTTATAACTCCTTTCCAAGTAAAGGCATCATAGAATTAGAAATTACCCAAAAGAAACTTAGACAGCAACAGCAAATCTAACACAGATAAACAGAGTTGTCTGGGAAAGGCCTTCAGTGTTTCAGCCATCGTTTTAAAACCACCAGATTCCCCTTTTAAAAATCCTTGAGACGGATCACGTTGTGCCTTGGCAAAGGCTTTTGGGATCTATAATGGTATTTTACTTAATGACTTGTGGGTCTCCTTGCTCAGGCAGGAAGATAAAGGGAGATAAGATGGTCAAATAGAAAAATGTTAACTTTAAATGATGTATAATGGTCAGTCAAGGCCGTTGTGTTGCTTGTCTGCTTTATGACAGATAAAGAACTGTGGGGCAAGGACTACACATGGGTTTTATGTTAAAAATTCTCGTTTAGCTTTGTCTAAATTATAGGAGCTTTTTTTTTCTTTGACTGGAGCTGTGGTTAGTTACTTTTCTGTGTTTTGGGTTTTTTTCCCCTGGATGCAAATTATGCCCAATTTTGCTGAAGCAATGAGTTTCTCAAAGGCTTAATCAATGTTATATTTGAAAAAAACAAAAGGGAAATATATAAAAATATTTGAAAACTATTTCTTATTCCAATAGCTTGATGATTTCAGATGTCTGTGCTAATGTCCAGGAATGACTGACTGTGCTTGTGAGTTCAGGGTGTTCAGCTCAGTTGGTTAACTTGTGTTCCAAGGGTATTGCTGAGGAGGGCAGAGAAGAGAGGGTCATGCTGCGTTGTGGAACAGGGATTTAGGAAGAAAAACAAGTAATGATACATCTTATTTGTGTTAGCAGGCGACAGCACACATAATTTGTACAGGTCTTTGTGATTGTTTTTGGTAATCAGTCCGAGAAAGTGGAAAGAATTAGCGCTAACAAGAAATCCCATCTTGGAATGTAAACTCGCTGGGATAGTGACATATTTTCTTGTCTGTTTATAAGGCTATTGTACACTTTAGTGCTTACACAGTACAAATGTAAAAATAAAATAAAAATAGTGATGATGTCAGGAAATGAACTCTCTGTCAATCCACTCTCTGTAATGACATGCGCTTTTTAAGAAGACATAAACTCCTTTATTCTTAAGTAGAGTGAAAGAGTTGCATGTGCAATTAGAAGTAATTTAGTTCAGAAATAGATTACTTGTTTGTCTGCTGGCATATTTAATGATAGCACTGGTATCCAGCGTCCCAGATATTTACAGTAAAAAAAGAAAACACTAAAGCTATCAAACAAGTTATAAACTTCAGGAAAAAATCAGTCTTATTATATCAAAAGAGTGTATTGCACATATCTATATATTTGCATGGAATATTCAGAAACAAAACCAGGGGACCAGTTAACCACAGCATTCCCAGTGCTCTCGTTTGATGTTGGCTGGAACAGCCTACTGTGCTTCCTTCCTCCCTGCCTCTGCCCTTCCCTTTGGGGGCTCTGCTGGCCGGTGAATGTGGGTTGGGGAACCTGGTACAGCTGAATCCCAGGGTAGCCTCAATACCTGAGATGGTAGGTCTAGCAGTCAGGAAAAAATAATAGTTAAAAATTTAAAAACTAAGGGCTTCTTTGATAAAATCTTGGGTCCTAAGTGAGGTGCTGGAGTCACCTGAAATAGGTCTTGATATTAAGATACCCAAAAACATGGTCTCAAGCAAGTGGAGACTTCAGCTTCTCATAACCATTTTTTCTTTCCTGCCTGAATGGGCAATGTCAACATTTGTTCTGAAAAAGGAGTCCCCAAAGGATGGGTAAGGGGACTGGCAGCTCCTTCTGTAGCAGAATACTGACCTTAGAATGGCCCAATGCCTGAGGAAAAATGTTATTTATTTAGGTTTTAAATTACTAAATTGGGATTAAATCAGATATGTAAAAGATTGTAGTGTAACTCATGTTCTTGGCTCAGTCTGATACTGCACAGAGATTAAATAACTGTTTCCTGGGATGCAGAAGGAAGTTTTAATATGGGCCAAGTGGCAGTGTTTTTTTTGTTTTAAGGGAGGGAGGAGAGACTCTCGTCTTACATCCAGGTGAAGAGGATGGTGTTCATGGGATTCACTTTTGTCAATTTGATTCTTCCTCATCTGAACGAGTAAAGCAATCTCCTGGTGTATCTAAAGGGCAGAGGTAGAGTAATAATACCCTGAAGAACATGAATTGTTTTTGAATGACCAGACCAACCAGGGCAACAGCGGGAGGAGCTGTGTAAGCATCAGGACTGGTGTGCAGAGTAGTGTGGTGATACAGTGATAGTGCTTCCAGTCCTTGAGCAAACCAAGTCAGAGCTGGCTTTGGCACTCCCCACCCTGCATCCTGCTGTGCAGATCCCCTCACAAAAAGCTGAGGAGATCAAGCCTTTAATAAGATGAGGAAGAAGCCCAGAGCTGCCCTTTTTGTTCAGTGTAGCCTGAGCGAGAACTCAGTGGCTGTGACAGAGGATGGAACTGCAGACAAAGTGGGATAGCGGGTCCCCAGCAGTGCAATAAGGATTCCAGTTCCTGCCAGGAGCAGACTAAATCCTGAGGGTTGGGGAGTTCAGCGTGCAGGAATCTTACAGGAGGTCAGCAAGTCCATAAGGGGGTTTTCTAGGCTTTTACTTTTTGGTGTTGTGAAGATGGGAAAATTTGTCAGTGGGGCAGTGGCAGAGCCCAGAGTGTAGTAGGGCAGAGCTCCAACCACCCAGGAGCTGCATACCTTTTCTTCTGTCTCTTATCTCTTTGAGTGTTCCTGCACGATTTGGACATACCTCAGGGATACTTGGAGCTCTGTAGCACTCTCTAGCTTGCTCCTCCAGCTGCACGTGTGAGTGGCATATGCAGGCTGGCAGAAAGGGAAGAGGGCAGAGGTTGTTATCCTACGGTAGAATTGTTTCCAGAAGTAACTGTAAAAACGACAGCAGGAGGTTCTGCACTTGTTCTTTCTCAATCTCTTTCTGATAAAAGTTTGCTTAGTTTACAAGTCAAAAGGTGATTTTTCTGGCAGCCAATATTTCTAACTTGCACATTTGGGTTTGACAATCAAGCTGTTTTCTGACTGAATCTTACTTCATTGCCAGTAATAAAAATTCCAGCTTGCTCAGCCATGGTTATATTGGTTTTGCAGAGCTAACAGTAGTAAAAGCTTGTTTTTGTCCACAAAGTTAGCAGATTAGGTCTCAGAGAAACATCACCTAGACAACGGATGTATAGAAAAGTGCTTTTTTTAAATTGGTGACTGAGCTTGAACCAAACTAAAAAACTGAAACAACTAAGTGCTTCTTCTACAATGTTCTCTTCCCCAGGTAAGGAAGAGACCTTAGGAAGTTTTGATGAGGCTTATGCAACTTGCTATGTATTACTGACTATTCCAAGAAAAATATTGCATGTTATATGACATACTTCCTCTGCTTTCTTGCTTTTAATACCAATATTTGAATCTCTGAAGTGAAACCATATATTATCAACCAGTACTTATTTCTCATAGAATTTTTAAAGCTCTCTTAAAATGCTTATGAGCTCCATTCCTCTTGTACGTCCTCTCACTGTTATTATTTCCTTACTTCAATAACTGCATACAATTTCTGTTATGATTAATCCTTCATAGAGGTGAAAACAAGAAAAGATGAATCTCTGGTTTAAAGAAACATGAAAGATATATCTGCTTAATTTTTATTTGTTTACTGTGCAGTCTGTCACCGGAATTATCTGTCTTCCCAGCCTCCTGTTGTTTGTAGTTTTCTTGCTGTTACAGAAGTTGTTATCAACATATAAATGCTCTTTTGAAGTAGGAATGTAATTCCAAATCTTTGGTGCATCAGTCTATTTCCTTTCACTCCTACCTTCTAGGAATAAACAAGGCAAGTAGTTTGTAGTACAGTAAAATTCATTATTTGAGAGTGTCTTTTGAAGGTATGGTTGAAACATTAGTCATGAAAAAGTTTGTCACTGCAATAAAGTGACAGCTACCCTGATCTTTTATTGGAGAGCAGTTGTGTGTGGTAGGTTTTTCCATCTGCTGACAGAGATGTCTCCTGGCTGTTTAACCATGGCACTCCTTCCTGGTGGTGCTGAAAGGATGGGAATTGCTCATGCCAACCAATGCACTGTGCACGCTATCCTACATTACCACAACAAAAATTGCTGTTAGCATTGAGAAAAAAACTTTAATGGAACAAAAACAAATAGGAAAGATTATAGTACTATAAATCAGTGCCTCTGCATCCTGAATGTACAGCTTGGAACTAGGGGAGGAGATTTTCTTTCAGAAGCTCTGTGTACAGCTCAGGCTAGTGCTGAGCCTGGACCCAGAGCAGGGCTGCAGCATAGTGTGTCCATTACAGGTCATGCTGTCTTTCAGCTGCTTTCATGGATCTTGGACATCCACAGGCAGCAAGCCATGGACTAGTTAAATTGTTCAAGTATTTCATTGCTCTCTTTTCTGGAGGGGCTAAAGTCCATTCATTATTCCATTTTGGGAAGTATCCTGGTTCACGTGCAAATACTGGGCATTCATCCGGTAAATGATGGTCATACCTTGCTGCATAGGTACATGCTGGCCCTGCTTGCACTGTGTTTTTTGGTGGACATGCTGCCTGGTCACTTGGGGTAGTCCCACAAGTATCTTGTGGAAAATCGACAAGCAGTATCTTTTGGTTTGCCTTTCTTAATTGATTTGTGTCCCTTTTAAGCGAATGCAAAGGGGCTTTTCTAACAGCAGTATGTGCTGTGCCTTCTGTATTGGAATTTATGGAGAGCCATTAAGGGTCTAAGATGCATAGAAAAAATGAAATTATGTTAATTTGTGGTGAGAGAGGACTGTGTATTGCTATGCAGATGCTGTGTACTTTGTAGTTTCCTGAGAAGCTTGTGAAGGCTTCTCTAGTGGGGCACGTTTCAGTGGCTGTCAAGTATTTTTAATGTGGCATGTCCAAGCTATTCAGTCTCTGTCCTTGTTAGAGGACAGACACCCATGTCTTGTTTTGGAGTTAGTGTATCTGTTAATTAGAGATTCTGGTAATAGTCACTTAAGGGTTAAACTGTTCCCAAAGGATTATTTTCACAGTTGTTTTTCTTCTGCTCTTTCTCCTCCTCGTTACATCTGTTTTACTGAGAACCTGTTTCACCTCGTTATGAGGTTTATGTCCTACCTCCATGCACGCTGCCTGTTCCCTTTATTCCAGAGACTGAAAGACCCTCTGCTGTGTCTGACAGAAAGCCCAGCCTGCAGCACCAGGCTAAACTGAAACACGCCCCAGTCTCTGTGCAGAGCCTTGTACCAACTGGACTTTGGGGCCACGTCCCAACTGCCAGGTGCTGGATCTGGTTGTCTCTTCTGGTTTGGTGCAGGAAGCATTACTCTGGGGTTATTTTGCCTCTGCAGTTTGTACACGGGAGGTTGCTGGTTTTTGCTGTTGATTCTAAGCCCTATGCAGATCAATAGGGAACATAGGAACATAAACAAAACCAAATTAGACGCTGCCAGTTTGAGGTTTCCCCCTTTGCAGGGCCCTTGTGGTTCCTGGGCTCAAGCTGTGAAAGGAGGCGACTGTGCTGCCACAGTGATCTCTTATCCCACGGCGAAGGTTGGGCTCCTGAGGCGCAGCATGGCCATTGCTGAGAGTCTGGCAGGGAAACGGTGTTTGCTCTGATCTTTCTAGCATTGTTCACTTTTCCTGCGAAGTTAGCAACTCAAAAGGCCCCAGTTTCCAAGCTCTAGCAGAGGTTTACGGGTTTTCTCTCTTTCTCTTCTTTGGACCAAACCTGTTCAAGGGCCAGGTGTAAAGTTTTTGGATGGCTAGTGTGTTTTTTGTTTTGTTTTTTTTTTCTTCAGAAGGCTACACAAAATAGATTTAGTACCAAACAGTCTTCCTTTTATAGTCTCTGTTACACACGGAGCCCCTTTCAGTTTACATTTGCCCCATTCCTCACAGTGAATATTATGTTAATGACGCCTATTACTTTCTTCTGCCTTATTTTCCTAATCTGTTTGTTTATTCCCATTTATTTCTGGCATAGTTTAACTAAAGCTGAGAGTTCAGTCAAACTTTTTGCCTCAGACTGCTTCATTGCTTCTGTGCAAGCCATCCCTTCATGACACTCAGTTTACTGATACCCTTCCTTGGGAAAATGAACACCGTTTGAAAGATTTTTTGGTAGCTGTAAGGGTGGATACCTCTTACCCACATCCTCAATCATTATAAAATACTGGAGAAGCTCTGCAGACTCCCTTAACTTATTGTACTGAAAAAAATCTCTACCTTTTTAATGTGCATGGTGATATGTGTCTCCTCTTTCTATTCAAGATCACCTAATTTTTTTTTTCCACTTTCTGAACTAAAACATGAGTACACAATCTTGATTTAGGAGATAACATTTTCTAGATAAAACAGTAGCAAAGAGCTGCTTTTGCTGATCCCTCTCAGAGTAACAAATGCTCTTCCTTTTGAAGCAGCATTAACCTTTCAGCTGACACATTGATGCTTTCACTATTATTTAAATACAGAGAAGTTTAGGAAATGAACAACAGGTAATTTGCTGTACAGTTTTAGGTAACTTTGGGCATATATGTGTTCCTAATGAGATGCCACAGACCTTCTGCTCTTCTGGCAGAATTAGGGTCATCTGCTTCAGAGTGGACAAAGGTTGCTGGTGTCTTACCTGCTCTGGAGAGCAAATGGTGCTAGAGTCTAGGTATTAAAAGAAGATGGGTTTAAATGAAAGCTTCCTTGGTGTTTCATGGCAGGGACACAAATATGGCTCTTGAACCACCGGAGAAGTAAAAAAAAAGAGAGAAGAAATGGTAGTCCTAAAAATCAACATTCTGGGTATGAAAAGCTATTTTCTGGGCCATGCAAATTGGATAAACTTGTGTGGGTTGAGTGCTCTTGTTTGTGTATGTGGCTGATTAGCATGAGCCCTCTACCCAAGATTGTTGGTCTGTGTCAATCACATGTGGCTCTAACAAAAAATGGCATTCTGCAGCCAAGTCCAGTTTCTGATGACTCAGCGGGTTGGGTGTACAGCCAAGCTATGTGCCCTTCAGTGACATGGAAACCACAGCCGTTTGTGGAAAATAGGGCTCTTTTCCTTTCCCTGAAGCAAGTGGAGCAAAAGAGTTTGCAAATATGGCATATTTTCTAGATTATATGATTGCTTTTTAAGAGCATGCCATGAAAAAATATCACTTTAAAGAAATGTCACTAAGGAAAGGCGGCATTTTGTAAGTGTACCCAGTTCCGTCAAGTTCTTACGTACACAAAGAAGAGACGCAAAATGTCGGTGTCTTGTTTAGTAAGAAACCAGCTTAAGAAGAAAGTTAACTCATAGGAAAAAAAATTGCATGAAGCTGTGAAATGTGTCCTTTTTCTTGTTTTTTTAAAGTAATTTGAGACTCGTTCTTAGTGTAAACCTAATTTTGTCTTGAAATTATTGTACCCAGAAGAAGAAATGGTAAGTGGATACCTTTTGTAACCGAGCAGAATAGAAGTTTATTCTATGCCAGGCTTGAGATTTAAAGCAAAATAGTTTTATAAGGATGTAAATCTCTTATGCTAAAAAAGAGATATTTTTTCCCAATCATTCAGCATTAGTAAGGTTTAAATGAAACTATATTTGATAAAATACTGTTTATGTCTAAAATAAGAATGATCATAATTTTCTCGTATGAGTATACATTTGTTTACTAATGCATCTTATTGAAAAAGGGATTTTAAACAACAGCAGTCTCCCTGCATATAAGCTGCACTGCAGATAATCTGCAGCTTAAAAATACTGATTATTTGGGAAAAAAGTCTCTAGATGATGATCCGCCTGTTCAGATAACCTTCAGAAAGCCAAGAGCAGGAGCGGGTCAGGGAGGAGGAGGAAGGGAAGGGGCGGTGGGTTGAGGGGGTGGCCAGGGCAGTGCCCAGGGAGCTGGAGCTGGATGTGAGCTTCTCTGTGTCACCCCCCCTGCCCCTGTCCTTGGCTGTCAGAGGTGACCCCGAGTACCTGTGGGGTGATGCTGGGGCCTTTCTCCCGGGAGCACACTCTGCAGATACCTGGCGCGGGTTTCGGGAGCTGTTGGAGTGCACAGGCCGAGTGGAAGTGCTCTGGGACACAAAGGAGGTGGTGGGCACTGGGTAGTGTCAGGCTGGAATTGTAACAATTACACGTTTAAGTACAAGGGCAGCTACTCCTGGGAAGCAGTAACTGCCTCCAGCTGAGCAGGAGAAGCTGACAGGTAATTGTACTCTGTGCAGCAACGTGTACAGTTAAAGATAAAAAGAGGTGAAGTCCTTGGGAGAGTACAAATTATTGAACTTTTTGCAATTTAGTGGAACCCTGGGCAAGTAATTTTTTTCATTTTTCAGTGTTGGCAGTATATCCCTAAACCCAGTGTTGTTTTTTCTTTGGAAAAATAAATGGTTCTCTAGGGAGTGTGAAATCAGAAACAGAAACTTATGCTACCTGGCTGAGAAGACCGTTTCTGAATTAATTTTCTGGCTCTTTCTGTAATCATCCCCACCTTTTGTTGCATGTTTTCTGTTGGTAATCGTAAATATTTGTAAACAAACTCAGGCAGTGGTTTAGCAAAAATTGAATGTCTTGCTTTCTTAAAACAGCAAATTCTGGCAAAAGCCTATTTCTCCTTGTCTTCTGAACTGTCAGCAACAAAGACTTAAGAATTTTCCGTGGAGGTTTAAATGACTGGCTTTCTATAAACATTGCAGCTATCCAGTTGTGTATATAATGTAAGACTTGCTGGTACTTTGTAACAAAATCCCCGACTATTTATTCCCCTCTTTTTAACACAAGATTTTTGAGAATTGCAATATAACATCTTAATATACAAAACTCTGAGATTTATAGTAGTTTGTGATATTCTTTAACTACCTTAGAAGTCTTGTATAGACAGATGAACTATAATTTTTTTAATAGAAGTGCTATTTACAGCATCTATTTTTAAATTAATAAATTTTTCCTTCTAATGTTTTGAACCATTGTGTTCACTGTAGGGACCTTAGAGCTATTCAGTAATACACCATTAAGGTTCAGATATCTGAATGGGTTTTCAAACTTAAAAAAAAAAAATCCAGATTTTAAAAATAAGGGATATTGCATAATCATTCCCACATGAATACTGTGAAAAAGAATTTGTAAAATTTTAATTCTTCAAATACAGACAATAACAAAGCAGTGAATTTGGAAATTGGATGAAATGCAATTACAATTCTTGGAACAGTTTGCCATTAAACTAGCTAATGGTGACTGCATTGCTGTCCAGAGCTTTGCTTTCTAAGTCTTAAATAAAACCAGTAATAATGTTGTTATATAATGTTATGTTGGGAAAAAGGGAGATATGCAGAAAATACTGCCCTTAGGAAATGAGTTAATGAGTGAGCTTTATTTCTTAAACTATAATTTCTGAGATATTTTTGCAGTGCCAGAAGCTTCCGCTCCGTTAGAGAACTATGGTGTGGGTAATGATTTTTGTCCTTTTTTGTTCCTTTATTCCTTTTATTCTTTTAAAATTAAAACAATAGAAGGGTGAAATCCTTGCTTTTCTTCATACAGTTTTTCTCTACAGTACATACTGCTTGTCTGAGGGTTTTCTCTGAACCAGGAGAGTTTTGCTCATGCAATATGCATGTGGGAAGCACAGTGAGACAATGGAAGTGATGATGGGTCGGCAGCCAGTGTTTTCCCTGTATTGCTCCTGTGCAGCTCATCCAAGTTAACCTAGTTTCCGGCCCTGTGTGTGAAAGCCCTGATAGAGCTGACAAAGCTGAAACCAGCAAGGTTCGACTCAAATGGCATTAAATTAACAGAGGCCAAAGCAAACGTAATTTGGTAGGAATTTATTTTGTGGTGAGGTTTGTAGAGTCACTTGCTGGAAATGTTTCCTGACACAGTACACTAGTAAGCTCTGGGGTTTTTTTTTTTTGTTTTATTGTTATTTCATCAGACTTTAAGCACTGACTTTTAATTTGTCTGGGGTCTGCCTCGGGGGTAATGTGTGTTTGTCTTTGGTTGTGTGCAAAATCGTCAGCCAAAATTGTGCCATTGTTTCTAAGAGTGGTATAATAAAAAATACGTATTTGGGGCATGCAAAACTCCTGGAAATGTTCTCTGTTAAAATTTGTAATAGCTTGGGACCAGGAACTTGATAATTATCTGGAGTTTGGTGGATCTGTGCTGTCCTTAAGAATGCAATCTGATTTGAGGCTTTGTGGGAGAAGAAATGAATACTTTCAGGAGGAGTGACTTCTTGATGGATAGCTCTCTTTATTAATTTTGGGGTTTTGTTTGAATGATCTGACTAAATATTTTTCTGTTATATAAATGATGTTTTTGTTATATGGGAACAAGCAGTGTTTATAATGGGAGGATAAAATTAAAATCAGATTATTTAATCAAGCAGAAATTACTGCATATTGTACATTTTGGGAAATAAGAAACTGTTGAAGGAAAAAGGAGAAAATGCAAAAGAATTGGAAGAAATCACATTTGTGTCAAGTTCCACTAATGCTTGAGAATGGCATACACAGTATAATTATAAAAATGTGATGTTAATAGGAAACACAAGACTTCAACTTTATTATTTTTATGACAGTTAGGAAACAAGTGGCGACTACATACATAGTGATTCTATGTCTGCAAGAAGCATATATTTAAAGTAAACTGAAATGTTGGTAGACAGAAAGTTATTTTTAAACTTCAGTAAGTTCTGTTTTTCCATTGTTTAGAAATACCCAAAGGAAATGTCTGTATATAATGGATTAATAGTTTATACATTTTCCTGTCCACAGCTGAAAAAAAAATTAATAAGGTATTGGAGTGCAGAGTCTTGATTACTCTGTGTAAAGTTAAACATTTCACAGGCTTTCATTTGTAGTGATGGTCAGAAGTTTCCCAAGTATTTCTAACCTCTCTAACATGTTTTTCCTTTATGTAATTGTGGATGCTTTTAACCCAAACATGTTGCTTACTGATATAAATTGAGACTGGACTTATTAAACTGATGATTTATTAAGAAAAGTCATTAAAGTATGACAGTCAGATGCCAGATGTAAAACAGTTAAAATTTTCTTAATATGTTCGTTGAAGCTGTGGGCTATTCTTCAACCTGATAACTATAATTTTTATACATTGACTACTTTGAAAACCTTCTGCCTTTCAGCCTTACTTATTTTTATTCCATCCCTTTCCTCCAACCCGGAATCTCACTGACCAAAAAACCCCAAAAGAGAGCCTATGCTTTGGCTGGATTGCTCTTTGTCAAGAACGCAGGGAATTAGAATCCTATTCAGTTCTTTAAACAAATTCAGAAGTTTTTCCAAGATCAAGCTCAGAGAGAGAAGAGCTTTAATAATGCTATTGGACTTCATTTGGCTTAAACAATTTGTGCCTGTTCCCGCTGACCTCATTAGAAGCTGCCCTGGGCTGTGGGTGTGAAGGGGCTGATCTCACCTCTCTTCTAGCCCACATTTTGCTTTGCTTTTCACTTGGGTGCTGCAGTTCTGTCCGCAGGCACCCGGGTGGGAGCTGGTGCCGAGTCACAGAGGGAAATCCCAGCTCACCCTGACAGAGTGAACCCAGGAGTTTGTGGGAATGGATAGTGCTGCAGGGTTGAGGCCATGTTAAAATTTTATAATGCAATAATTGTGGAGCAAATACGATTCGTTCCCTTTTCGTTCCTTGTTTTGAATGCCTCTCTTCAGAGTATTTAAGCATTTTATAGAAGACCTTTTGGCTGGCTGGAAAAGGCAGGACAACATCTCCTTCTATAAATGGAATAATAATTGCACTATGCGCTGGCCAGCAGAGACCAACATCTGGATCTTGGTTATTGGTTATCTTTTAATCATGAATATGTAAAATGTCTTTCTTCTCAGCTGCTCTTTGCCAGAGCCCAAGGCATAGTCAGGAGAATAGGGTTATTGGCCGTGTAGTCCTTGCCTGGAAAGTCTGGAGAGATCCAGTGGAACAAAGAGTGATAGCAGATTAGGATGGCATTTTAACTGTGCAAATATGCTCTTAAGAAACTAAAAGTTCACCTCTTGCCTAATGGTAGCATTTTTATCCTTTGAGATTTTGGAGTAAGTAGAGAATAAGAAATCTGTGAGCATATTTTGCATGCTAAGAAGAAACACACTTTGTGTTAGTAAAAGGGGCAGCATGGATGGTGAAAGTAAGCCAGATCCTCTTCTTGGGTACAAAGTGGGGAACATCCATCCATCAAGGTTTAGGATGGCTTTGCCTCTACCCTGTGCTGTCTCTGCTGAGATGAAAAAGGGACTTTTGTGTCTCATTAAAAGGGATTATGACTGTGTATTGGAAAGGTGAAGAGTCGGCTGGAGTGCAACAGATTCTTTGTATTGATTTGAGCAGAAAATGAATCTTTGCCTAAAGAGTAAGAGGAATAAAAGTGGTAGATCTGTAACCCAGCCCTGAGGCACAGAGGATTTGAAGCCTTGTAAAAATCAGTCTCTAATTAGTATAAGAATTTTGGTTGGAATATGATCTGAATGCATACCCATGTTGGAATTTGCAGTTCTGTATTTTGGGGCTTCCTTTTTCAGTAGCAGAGGTTTTCTTTTACCCTCTGTGTATCGATGTAACTGAATAGTTCTTAAGCCATTGTCAATAACATACCAGCTCTTTAAAGAATATGTTGATTTAGTGCAACCTAATTTAATGGAAAAGGATGGGATGTTTTCAACAGAGTTTAGTTGCTAGCACTTAAAAAATAGTTTTAAAGGCCTGTCTTTTAAAATGTGACCTTTACCTTCCTAATCTTAAGGGAGAAAGAGGTTGGAAAAGCAGAGCTGACTTCTGCAGCTATGATAAACAGAGATTTATCAAGTGTAGTCTGCCTACATGCTGGGTTGTGGAAGTCCATGGCATCACATTTCTGGTGAATAGAGCCCTTAGTTAGAGCTGTATCCCACAGAAAATATTTGAGGTTTTTCAGTCTGTGCAACCCTACAAGACGCAGATTGCAGCTTTGCAGGAGGCTTACCAGTGCAAAGGAAACTGGCCTGCTGTGGAAATGGGAAACCAATTCAAGCATTGTCAGCTCACGTCTGGAGTGATACATTCAAGCTTGGCCAGCAGGTCAGTCACTAAAACATGTCATCTCTTTCCTTCGGAAGAAGTTCGGATCTCCCAGGGCTCCTGTGCCAGGCTGACCAGGTAAAGTTGACAATGTGGGCAGGGACAGTGAAGAAAGAACTCTGTGGTTATGAAAAGAAAAGAAACCCAAATAGGCAGAGTATTCTGAAGGCTGAGAAGGAATCTGTGGGAAAGGAAAATGAAAACTGGAAAGTGAGACTGGAGAAAGTGAAGACCAGAACAGTGGATAGAGAGGAGGGAGAAAACGGGAATGTACTGAATGTGCAGTGCACCCTCCCTGAGAAATAACAAACCATGGATTTGGAAGTTGCTGAAAGAAAAAAAATCTGAACATTTCTGTCTCAGCTGTGGTTGAGAGGGGACCTCAATCGCTGTCTCCTTTGAATACTGCAGAGCACACACACTTTTTCTGAACATTTGCAATGGGTAGCCTTTTTTTCTTCTTTATGGACTGGCAGCTGTGGAGATTCATTCCAAAACAGATCAAAACTTTAGGAAATGCAGCTACTTTTTTATTTTTTTTTTGGTTGTAAATCTGCTTGCGTGGAAAACCAGTAGAATAAACTCTTCAGCGTAGAGATAAAAAGGGTTCTGTTGTTGAGGGATGAAAACAATTTTTTCAAGCTGAAGTTATGAGTTATCTGGTGAGAAAAGTATTTTCAAAAAAGTTCAGATAAATATATTTATTAGTGCGCAGGTCTAACAAGTGCGTGGATTGAAGTGTATTTAGTGCACTCACGAGTCTGTTACTAGAAATGCAGTAGCATTGCAAAAATGTGGTCACTGAATGATTTAGTGTGAACAGAGCCTTAAGAAGAATTATAGCCATCTGATGTATCATTAAGAATGTCACCAAGAATTAGAGGGCCTGAGTAATGCCTACGGTCTCCTGCTGATTGCTACTAATTTATCTGCATTTCAAAAAAGAGAACAGCCCAAGGACAGACAGAGAACAGGATTTTGCAAGGACTAGTCCAAGAAGTGCTTTTTGAGGTGGTACCTATGTGCTTACAGGTATAAATACATTTGTGTTTATGGGTAACTTGGCAAGGCTTTAATTTTCTCTTTTCCCAAATTGCAATCCAGAAGTCCCTTATTTTAGTTGTTACATTTGGTTTTTATATTTAGTCGTTACACTGTTTGAGATAAAAGGTGAGTTTATGGTCAAGGAAGATTATACAGCAGCATCTCTGGCTGAGTGATTTTACTAGCTAACCATCGGATTGTGAGCTCCTCAGGCTAAAGACTCTTGCTTATGTGTTTGTACAGCATCATGTAGCAGAATGAGCTCTGGCATATGATTGCAGTCCTGGGGCTCTATAGCAGTACAAGTAATGAATAGTAGTACGGAAGCAGTAGTTGTATTGGTGGCTGCCCCAAGAGATCTTAAGTCCTTTTATATGGACGTATATTCTGGAATTTCTTTGGCATCAGCCTGGAAACAAAATACTCCTGTTTGCCTGAAGGAGTTGTTTCAGGTTCCTTACAGCACACAAGGCTGAGATCCTCCTGAGGCTACACACAAGTGAGTGTTTCTAAGACGTGGCTTTGGAAGGTAACAATGCTGCCATTACCTCTAAACTGATCAGAAATCCGAGTTAGATTTTTAAATCAGTGCAAAATGTTTTCTGTACCTTATTGTGTTTGCTTTTTATTTTTCTCTGAGACCTTTGGGATTGTCTGCTGTCACAGATGGAGTGAAGCACTTCACTCACAAGAGAGGAGCAACAATATCTTCTATTGATTTAATGAGTCAGTGAAGTTCAATGGTAAATATGACAGTGGTTTAACAACATTTGATGGCAAGGTTCACTTGATTGTTTACTGCATAGAGAGCAGAATAAATCAGATGTGTCAGGGAGACCCTCTCATGGAGTCATGAGATTCAGAGAGAATCCCCTTGGTTTCTTAATTCCTCCTATGCAGAGGAGTACCAAGTGTGGTTGGATCCAGCCGTGGGCTCAGACTTGGTCAACAGTTTATGTCTCAAGGATTATATGTGCACAACCCATCTAAGATATAATCTTAGTGAAGCTTAGTAAGCTGTTAGTCACTTACAGGGGATCTGCTGCAGCAAGGAATCTCTCAGCCTCGAGGGGTAACCTTGAGAGAGGTCCCTCCTCAAGGGGACAGCCTGGCGTGCAGCTGCCACTGTGCAGGAGAGCCCGACGGGCCCGGGCTGGCCACTATTTATTGAGTGAGATGATTGACTTGTAGTCATATTTACGTACTAGCAGGACATCTGGGTTGCTTCTCCAGACAGCCTATGGCTACCGAGGTGCTTTCCATCTCCCGAAGGTCCAACTGAACTGGATGCAGCCGTCAGGACCCCCTCTGATGGTTATTGCCTGAGTGGGGATCAGTGGGGAGCACACTGCCACACCTACTACATGTTATTACTTTTAACTTTATGCAATGGTAAAAATACATGCTAAAATAAGCCCCAAAGCTATTTGCCTTTGCATTTTAGTATAAGACTTTATTCCGTTCAACCTTTAACAAAATTGGGAAAGATAATACAACAGGTAGGAGTTTGAAACCCAGTTTCTACTGATTAAGACACAACCACATGGCAGAGCCTGCAGGTCAAGTTATATCTTATTTAATGCAAATCTCTCTGACTGCTGCTTTCCCAGTTTTTCTATCACATGCCATTAAACAAATGGAAGGAGATTTAGGAGCTAAAAGTTAATGCAAGTGTGAGAAGCTACTGAAATTGTCTTGGCCTATATGGGAATGGCCGTACCATGCCACACCTGCAGGCCACTGCATCCATCTTCCCATGGCCTGGTCGTTTGTGGGCAGAGGAAGGGAGAGGAACTGCTCTATGGGCTGGTGCAGGCAAATTACTCCTTCCCTTAGTGCCAGGCTGGTGTTGATGGTGCTGCTGGTAAAAGAAATATTGAAAACAAATACCAGCAAAAAATTATGTTTGACACATTCTTGTTTACGTAATGAGATTTGTGCATTTAGTCATCTTTTTTTGTTCTTTCCCTTTTTATCTATGGTGGTACCTTCAGTTAGACCATGGTTTCTTTCTATGCATCTTTTTTGGTTTTGTTCTTGTCACTGTGAAAGTAAAAACTACAGTATGCAGAACTTGTTGTTTATTTGGTTGGTTGGTTGGTTTTTTTTAGCCGGGCACAACTGCAGGGGCTCATTGGTCTAAATTTCTAGGATTGCCAATTGATTTAAAAAAAATATCTGTTTGCTATAATTATTATACTCTAGTCCCCTGAAACTGTGGTAGTTTTTTTACTGAGAAACCTCTTATTTTTGTTGGCAATTTTATCACCTTTTAGCAGTTTGCTCACTATATAGAATTTTTAGACATAACTGTTCTTTTAGGCAAGCTATGTACTTGTATGCATATAGTTTATTTATTAGTTATTTTTGCACCCTTTCTAACACATCACTTGTTGGGTATATTGCCCTTTCCTAAGGAGAAAAAGGAAGTCAAGATACATTTTCTTCCCAGCACTTGTGACAGTGAACAAAAAAGAGCTTCTCAGGAGCAACCCAGGTCTGCAGTGGCTGCTCATGTGGCACAGAGAGCCTCCAGTTTCCTTCTCCAGCTCTGTGTCTAAGGGAGTCTTGTTTGCTTTTCTACCTGTACACTCATTTTGTCTTTGAAAGCTCCTTTAGCAGTTCCCTCTTAAATATTACTTGTTCCACAGCCCATTCAGATGAATGAGCCCATTCAATCAGCAGAGGAAGAACATTGCTAAGTATTGTTCCAGAGGAAATGAGGCTGGGGGTGACTCTTGGAGCTCTGTGTGTGTTTTTGCCACAGAAACTATATACAAAAGTTAGGTGAGATTATTTTTCTTGAAAAGCAAAATCTAGTCCCACCATTTCCAAAATGGGATGCCTTGATAAGATATAAGCAAAATAATCCCTCAGCAATATGAGAAGGGCTATCAGTGGGCTTTAAAGACATATTTTTTTTCATTAGCCACTAGTTTTATTTTAGTATTTGGAAAAAGGACAGCTGGATTGTGGTCTGAAAATTAAAACAGATTGAGAAATCAAAACAATAAAGACAGGTGCTAGGGCTTTTGCTTTGATAATTTGTGGAATTAGGTATTGTTGAAGCATGACAGAAGATACTACCTGGGAGCAGGCACTGGTACAGAAAGCCTTGGGCTAACACTTTGCTGTACTAGAAGAATCCCAAAACTTTCTCCTTGGTGGAGGAGCCTCTGCCCTGAGGCAATGCCCAGCTCTTTGCAGGGGTGACTCTGCCTGTGTGGCGAGGAGCTGTCACAGTTTAGTGGTGCTCTGGTCTTTTGATGGGAATCTTTGGGTCTGATTTCTAAGCGCCTCTTTAGGGTGACAGAAGCAAAGCATTTGCTCCACATACTTAGTGAGCCTTGTACCAGTATAGAGTTCAAGAGGCATTCACAAGACAGAAGAATTTATATATGGTGACTTCATTTGTTCTGGGTGTTTGTGAAAGAATCCTAAGGTCAAATCTATTTTGAGTTTGAGAAATCTCTTCTTGTCAAGTGCCTTATTCTGCACATGGCTGGTGTTTTGTGGTGGGTGCTGTGAAACTGCACCTCCAGCTGCTCTCAAAGAGGTGCCCAGCATCCTGTTGCAGTAGCTTGCTTTCCTCATTCCTTCCACAGATGGTAAGTTTTGTTTGTTTTTGTCCTGTTTGTTGTACTGTCCTTCCAAACAGTGGCACCATGACATCTATGTTGATCAAAGCTAAAGAGAAGTGGCACTTCCTGGGTTTTGCTTTTCCCTTTCTTCTGCACTTCTTCCCCCCCCTCTTCTGTTTTGGGTGAGCAGTAAAAACACGAAGGTGTTGTCCAGCATTTGAATATTTTCAGCTGCTGGGAAGGGGCAAACAACACAGAAATATCCACTTCTGTGTCTCAGCAGAGGAAGGCAGGATGCTCTACAGAGCTGGGGTTCACTCTTTTTATTATTCAGGTCTAAATTACAATTTCAGTGCTGTTCCAAACATTTCCCCTACTCTGGGATTAAAAAAGCTCTAGAGTGCAGGTGGGGGAAGAACAAAAAAATTGAAAATGTGTGTTAAGAGGGATGATCCCCTCTTAGCTGCTTGGTGAGCTTTTGTCTTTTGAATGGCAAGGTGTAAAGGCAGGGGTGAGCTTTTGTCATTCTGTGAGGCTGCCAGTCATTTTTGTCATTTGCTTTTTAAAACCATTCTGGTGTTTACTGAAGGGCAAAACTTGGAAGAAATGTGCTTTGAACATGGGTATTGATCTAAAATATTAATGAGTGGGGTTTTTTTAATAAAAATAAAAGTTTGAGTGCAAGACTTCACATTTCAGCTGCAGGTCACATGTTTATGTGTGCACTGTGAGAGGGTTTGAGATGGTGGTCGGAGCTATACTTTTGGTTTAAGTCAGTAAGTGTTCCCAGGGCTTTTGTCTCTGTGCATAATAGATGCCCTGCTTGTCAAAGATGTACATACTGTGTGCTGAGTCAGAGCCATACAAAGTAAAATGTTTGATTTGGAGCCTGTAAGAAAACAAAGAGCCAATAAAAATATATTATAATGTCTTTTATCCTCCCCTTTAACAAGAGGCCACCCAACCTCAGGGGTACACTATTATTAAGTTTTCACTAGCATGATATAATAGTAAATTAAGGCTCACTGGTGTGCTGAGGCCACTTCAGCAGCTCTTACCATCATCCTAAATGTGAGCAAATTGCAGTTGGTTGGGTGCTTCCTCCCTTAGCTGAATCTGAATTGCAGAGAATTTTCTAGAAACAGGCCCCAAATGGTGGCACAGGGATTCCAGTTAAAGGAATAACTTTCTCCTCTTAATTCTGTCTCTGCACTGACCAAGGAAGGGTGTTAAACATCTTCTCCATGATTTTATGCCAACCAGGAAGAATTTCACTTTTGCTGGCTTGAAGTACTGGATATGTTTTTGTGCTTTGAAAACCTGAAAGCTTTGATATGGTGCATGCTATGAACTGATGCCAAGCTGTGACTAAACAATCTCATTAAAAACGCAAGGTAACTGAAGCAAATATTTCCTTTGAAGAGACAGTATCTGTTAAGTACTCATTTCCTCTTTTAAGTCTGACATTAAAGGGGCAAAGACAGGTGGGCTAATAAGAACAAGATAAAGCTTGTTGTGTTAGTTTACCAGCTAATTTGGCAAAAAAAAGCAGAGTCTTGTTTCATGCAGTTTTAAGAGCTTGTATCAGTTGCATTTGTTGTATGAGGGATCAACTGTCTAAATATCTAGTGTAATTGTGAAATGCTTTTGTATGCACTTGTAACTAGATATATTTGCATATTTTCCTCAAGATGTAATATGACTAAGATAAAATCTCACCTACATAGTACCCATAATCTCTGATGCTAATTCTGAGCCTCTAAATAAGCTTCTTTAACCACAGCAAACCCAAACCCAATGCAGTAATGTTTGTTGTTGCAGTGCTAGAACTGCACTGGAACCCAGTCAGTGATGACCCAATGTTCAGCTCTTCCACAGGCTGCACCAGCTGAGATCCAAACCACCCAGCTTACATGAGTCTGCCGTGCCTTTCCAAAACAATTAAGTCACGCATTTTCTTAAAACCAGTGTACAGAATAAAGTAATCTTCCTTAGCGTGACTTTCTGGTTTGTACCCTGTTTGGTAGATGGCCCCAAGAGCAGGGTGTTCTTTGAATACAGAAATACAACAGCCTGTATTCTCAGGTGTCTTTGCCTGTTTTCTGTAAGGATCTAGACTCGTGGTTCCTGCTGCCAGCCATCTCCCAGGCAAGTGGGCAGGAGGTGCCTTTTCTGCAGGGCGATGCATGTCTCGACCCCGACATTCCAGAGCAATGCAATAGCTCTAGGACACCAGTACAGCTGATGTTTTATGGCAAAGTGAGCAAAATCATTTGCCATCCTGGCGCAGAATGTGGTTGGCATGACCACATTTAGTGATTAACTGTAATCCTATCACTCATTGTTTTATAATTTCTCTCTGAAATCTTTTTGAGACAGAAAGCAAGGATTTTGTTTGCTTTCTTAACCGAGGTATTGAACACAACCATGTAGAAATCGGGAAAACAAACTCTTATAGCACAACTATTGTGGATATGTCTTACGTATCAGAGAGGCTCAGGGCCATTTTGCCCACAGATGTTACAAGAAAATAATTGCAGTAAGTGGTAAAAATGTATACATTAGTGTAAAGGCTAAAGCCTAGACCTGGAGGAATTCTCATTAGTTTTAGCAGGCACTGGATAAGGCCCTAAGAAAACACATAAGACACTTTACAGAAGGGACTAAAATATGCTTAAGTTTTTTGGCACACTGTTTGCCCTCCAACCTCTACCATTTCCCTTTCCATCCCCTACAAATGTAGAGATACTCTGATTCCAAAATATGAACGTGTGCTGTGAGTGTCTGTACCCCAGACTAAGCAGCCCATACTAGATACTGGGTGGGTTAGTCCTGTTGACACAAAGCATTTTGCATCACTTTATAAAACACTATTGCTCTAGAAACTTCATCAACTGAACATAAAGATTTCTTGCTACTTTGGGGGGACTTTTCAGCACCCAATTGTGAGTCATAGCATTAAAGTCTGGCAGGAAAGAACATCTTGTAAATTGTTTCAGAATTGTCTTTCACCTCCTATTCTAATGGGCTCCCAAGCTTTTCTCTGGGTCAAGATGCATTCAACTTTAGGAGATGGGAACATGTGGGATTACAAGACATCCGTGACTTTTTCCATGAGAAAATAATAATAATAAACTTTCAGTAATTTAAGGATAAGTTCAAGCTTCCCTCTGGAGACTTGTGCATGCATTTGCAAATGAGATGGTTCTGATGTCTGCTAAGAAAAAAAAAAATATCTCACAACAGGAAAGAATTTGTTTGGGAGAATCTCTTCTCCACAGCTGAGACTTTTAATCACTGTCTGCACTAGAGAAGGTTTATGGAGTGTTCCCAGCCTTGCAAACACCCTCTCTTCTCCCCACAGTTCAGCAGTGAGGGAGCACTGAGGGGCACACATTTCGTGTGGCCCCTTCACACACCAGGCTGGAAGGGGCTGGTTCTGTCCCCATTGAAGCCTAATGGGAGCTTTGCCATTTTCTTCACTAAGGTCAAGCTTCCTTGTAAAGCAGTGGAGAGGAAACATCAGGACTGTAAAGCCACGTACTAGATCTCATGCCTTTTAATGGCAAGGGCTGTATTAGTGCCTCCCAGGGTGAACAGAAGAAAGAGCTTTGTGAGGTGCAAAAGTAACCTGCACTATCTTTTTGGCAGCTACTTCATGTGAGAAGGTTGTTTAGATATCTACTAAGGTGATGACTGTATCCTTCTAGCAGCACCTTTTTTAAAAAAACATTCCTGGACTATAAAATGTTTTAAGCTCTACTCCCTCCCCCCCTTATTTTCTTCCAACTTCCTGGGCTGCACTGGTCCAGCTCCTGCCTCCTGCCTCTGCTTCCTTGCAATGACAAGTCTGTTCTGTCTCTCACCCTCCCATGCACCTGCATCCTTAGCTCTGGGCAGGTGTTTCTCCTGATGCAAAGAGTCTTTCCAGGGAGCAGTGGGACCACGGTAAAGATGATTTGGGCAGCCTGCACAGGTGCCCACCAAACACTGATAGCACAAAGCCCTCTGCACACTCAGCCCGGAGAAGCAGAGGGAGAGAGACTTCTTGTTCACCAGCTGAGAGGCCAGCACTGCATCTCGTTACCACTTGTGTCTCAGGATTGTGTTAGCTGAGAACCCAGAAGAAGATAGCCTGGATCTGAGAGAGACAGAAATCTTCAATTTGTGCAAAAGGTGAGAGCGCTTCCCAGGAAAGCTCTGCCCTGTCCCTGGTGCACAGACAAGGGAGTATTGAAGGCCCTGACATTATCTGCTCTCTTTTTTTCCCATTACTTTCTGAATGTTCTTTCTGGGCATAAGTGGCCCTTTAATAGAATTGTTTTTTCCTGTATCTCATCACAAGTCCTGCACATTTATCCTCGTGTTTGGAAAAAATTCTAAATATTCACATACGCTTCAGAATAATTTATTTTCTTTTGTAGCTTAATAAAATCTTGGGTTTCATTCCATCTAGTTATCTTCAGGGATTTACGAAAGGCCAGTGGGGCTGAAACGCAGGACTGAACTGAGACAAAGGAAAACAAACAACCATATGAATACCTAGAATTTGCTCAGAATGCAGTGATGCAGCTCCAGTGCTGCTGTTTTAAAGAAGATGGTAAATTATTAATACTTCCAGGAGGAAATAAATACAGTAGTGTTTCTGCAATGTTTGGCTTGCTCTAAAATGTAATGTATTTATGCAGGCTTTTGCCTAGTCCTGTTGAGCCATAGTCATTGTACCAGATCTGTGCTCCTGAGTTACACGTGTGCCCTCCGGAATGCACCAGCACACTGACACGCGGGTTGGCAATTTCCTTGTTTTGCTGGAATGTCACTGGTGTTGGAGACTGCTGTTGCATGAAAAAAAATTCTGTAGTTAGTTGTCCTTCCTTGCCAGTGAAGATCTGTATCTCATACAGCACAGTCTCCTACCTGGTGAAGATTGAAAGCCTGAAAGGAGGTTGTAGCCAGGTGGGCGTCGGTCTCTTCTCCCAGGCAACCAGCAGTAGGACAAGATGGCATGGTCTTAAACTGTGACTGGGGAGGCTTAGGTTGAATATTAGGAAAATATTTTTTACAGAGAGAGTAATCAGACATTGCAATGGGCTGCCCAGGGAGGTGGTGGATTCGCCGTCCCTGGAGGTTTTTAAGGTGAGACTGGATGTGGCACTTAGTGCCATGGTCTAGTAACCATGGCAGTGTTGGATCAAGGCTTGGACTTGATGATCTTGGAGGTCTTTTCCAACCCGATTGATTCTATGATTCTGTGATTCTATGATTTGCAACAAAAGAAATGCATTTGCTCCCGTCCCAGCCTGGACAAAGCCAAGTGTGGCTGGAGTGTGTGGTCTGTGGCACTGGGGCCTCAAAAGCCTCTGATTTCACACTGGCTGTGACAGGCTTTGGACTGGTAGAAAAGCTTTCCCTTTTCTTTGAGACCATCAGCTTCTCTTCATGTGGAGCACAGATGTTTGGTGTAGTGAAAAAATGATGCACAAGTAAGAATTTCTTAAAAGTTATTGTCATGCAACAATATTTTGGCTCCCATATCTCATGCCAAAAAAGAGCCTAAAACTTTGGGTTGATTTTCAACATTTACAGGAATAACAGGTGTTTAAAAATATTCTACAAAGGTGTCTTTCTGTGTCAATAATCCAATAGAATTTACAGTCTCATAGAAGTATGATGGCAGTGATGATGTCAGACTGCCACTGTTTTCTTTTTTGTTTTTTTTCAAATGCATGATGGTTGTGTCTTTACCACAACTTCTGGACTTCCTTTGAAAGAGAATTTGCAGAATAAGGCAGGAAAAGGGAATTTGCTATTCTGCTGTTTCTGGCCTGAGTGAATGATGATGGAATGAAAATCGACAAATTTAAATTCCTTAACATTCCTAAAGAATCAGATACATTTGCTAAGCAATAGAAGTGAATTGAAAAGCAGTATAATACAAGGGGAGATACTGGGCCTTTTAAAATTTTAAAGACTCTCCTGTCTCATTAAAAAATGAGACACCATGACTAGAAATTCTTTAATATTCCATTTGCAGGTATTTCAGTATAGTTTTACACTGGAAACTTTGTTACTGAATGAGTTATTTTGCTAAATGCAAACAAACACTAGTAAGAGGTTGTGTGTTACACAGTGTTTGCTACTAATGTAATTCCATACCATCCGGTGCAAGCTGCCTGAGCCCAGAGGGGTGCATTTGTGTACACCCCCACTTCCTTTGTGCTACAGGAGATTTTCCACTCTGTTAGCCCATGGAGTAATTTCAGCTACTTGGGACAAAAGTATTTTCTTTAAAATATTCTTTAGATTAGGATGATCAAATCCAAGTTTATTTAGTTTTAGAACTTATCAATCACCTTTTTAGTAAACAAGAGTGATACTGTGTTCTTCAAACTGGAGACTAGCCCAGATTTCTATTAAAGCAGACAAAATCAGAACACATAGAGTAAAAGTATTGGAGTAGTTATGTTTTGCATTTTAAAACAGTCTTTTCTGAGACATTTACTATAAACATGGCAAACAAGATGTATTTACTTTAAAGGTCCTTCCATTGTGTTTATCAAATAGCTGTTGCAGTATTTACAATGCTGTATTGAGTTAGAAAAAATCTGAAGCTGTTTTGTGTATTTTCCCTCAAGGTTAAAGGTTTGAATCATGGGATAATGTGTGATATCTCTAGGGCTTCTTGAAACAGTTCAAGAACATGCACAAAGGGCTGTGGTTTGTGCTATATTTGCACAGAATTTAACATCATGTTCCTTTGGCTTAAGAGCAAAGATGAAGATACCAGGAAAATATTCTTTCTTTTAACACCACAGTATACATTTTCACAAAAACCCCTGTAACTGTTTTGTAAGGTGCAAAAGGTAGTCACACACTATTTTTCTCTGTTGTGATTTTTATTTTAAAACTACCCTATCAACTCAGGAGGAGGAGTAAAAAGAAATGCACTTCAAAGAACGAACATTCCCATTTCCAGTTGGAATTTACTTTTTAAATAAGTTATTTATGGTTTGTTTGTGCTATGGCAAGTTACAATATTTAAACTAAAAATTTCTCTCACATTAAAAAAGTAATTGTCAAACAAATATTTTGGTCAT
The DNA here is from genome assembly GCF_003945595.2 of Pipra filicauda. Lineage (NCBI taxonomy): Eukaryota > Metazoa > Chordata > Aves > Passeriformes > Pipridae > Pipra > Pipra filicauda. Next base: position 910,050 of record NW_024104976.1, on the reverse strand, counting down.
TCAGAAGCAAAGCTGTGGCAGTTTAAAACCCTTGGTATGTATTTGTAAAATATATTTGTCTTGCTTTTTTAGCTGAGCTGTCCCAAGAAATGCTAGTGAGCTCTCGGGTGAGAGTTGTATTCTCTCTGATTAATGATGATTTCTTGATAGCTGCTGGGCAGAGGTTATACAAGCCAGCTGGTATTTCCATTAAGAAGCAAGTTAAACTCGTGCTCTGTAGTTTTACAGCAGCGTTTGACTGTCTGCAGAAAGCTGGCTGCGACTGCAGAGTGACCGTGATTTACACTGCGACTGCAGCTGCTTCCAGTCGTTACAGGTCAGACAGGACACGGCACACTGGCGTGTTTCTGCTCATCGCTTTTATGGGCAGCTGCAAGCCTTCACAAAATAACAAAGTTAGATTTGTGACAAAAGACCTTCCCTCGAGTTCTAGGGCTCTGTAATTAGCTGAGGGAACTCATCACTGTTCTTGTGTCTCCTAATACTTTCCTCTGTTTATTCTTACTTTAACATTTGCTGTCAATATTAATGCGTTTATTATTTTGTAACTTAATGCTTTCTTTTGGAGTTATAGTCTCCAAATGTTTTCTGTATGTATAAATGTGCCAGTCCTAGAGCTCTTGAGTATTCCTGTATCCAGATACCTCCTGGTTTTTAACATATATCTCCTCTGCACCACCCACGGAGCTATTGCTCAGGCGTGCAGGGAATAAACAATTCCACTGGGGTCACACAAAACCCCTGTGGTAGACCAAGAACTTGAACCGTGACTTCCTCAGCTACCTATCCACTCTTTTTCTTACTTTTTTATGCTCACTTTTCTTACTTCGAAAATCAAACGTGCTCCACTTCATGCTTGCTTAGTTGTTGTCGTGGGCTGTGTGTTACACACAGATATGAGGGGCTGTTCTGGACCTTTGTGTGTCTGTGGGACACATTTGTATGGCAGTAAAGCAGTTTGGAAGCTGAAGGTGCAGCATGGCCAGGACAGTCTGGTGCTGCCCAGGGCCCAGGCTGCCCTTTGCTACATCTGGTGCCTGTGATGTTAGGGGGTGCCCATGTTACAGTCTGTTTGGAGATGGGGTGTGTTTCAGCACGGGTGACTAATTGCGTCTATATTTGCTGTCATTCTGAAGTTGGTCAAGAAGCCAGGGGCTTACAGTCTGTTGAGTGGGCAGTGGAGGGGTGGAGGTTCCTCTTTCATTTTTCAGCACTCGGCCTCTGGACATGTGTAAGGCTGTTTGCATCTATTCTCTCCTGTGCAGAAACAGCATGGTATTTTTTGACTAGAAAGAAAGGCAGATTTGGACATCTCTGTTCCTAACGTGTACAATTAAATATCTATTTATCTTTCACTTGAGTAAAATGCAAAGTGCTGATTTTGATCATTGTTGTCTGTTTAGAAAGTTATCTGGGAATGTATTTTCAAACTCTTTATTGTGTGTGTGTGACACCTTGGTACTACTTACTGATTCTACACTTTGTAGCCTCACTCAAATGCTGCCTGAGTTGCTTTTTGGATGTAATCAAAGAATTTATGAAAGCTTAATATTGCTGCAGTCTCTCTATGTGAATGATTGCATGGAACCAATTATGATTCATTATTCTAGAGGGGTGTTTGAAGATGTCACATTACATCCTATTTGTGTGTTGCAGCTCATTCTTCAGACAGCTGTGACATACTACCTTCCACATTGTACATTGCTGTGCATCATCCTTGTTGATTCTGTTTGGCAGGGAGTTGTTCATATGGTTTTAGGCTCAGCTTTGATTGTTTTCCTGTTTGACCTGTCTATTCAGCAGTTTATGTTAGTTTTAAAAGGGGCAACTGTGCCATGGGTGTTTTGCCCAAATCAGCACTTCCTCTGGAATGAAATAAAGCACAAAGAAAAGGCCATATACACCTTTGAAAGCAAATGCTTGGTGAACTGTCATCATTCCATGGACAGTGCTAGAACAAGTGCAGATTTAGACCAGCTGAAACTGTCCCTAGTGAAGCGCAGAGCTTGCCTTTTATTAACTTCTGCAGCTTCAGTTTTCATCTGTGCCTTCAGAAATAAGGAAGACTTGCAAGGAAAATCATAGTCTGATTAGTGAAGAAAGACAATAGAGTGAGCTTCCAGAATAGGTGTCATTCTTTGTGACAGTGATGAGTCTTGCTCAGGCCATTTTCTGTTGTTTTGGCCTTCTGTGGTCACTGTATAAAAAGGAGCATCAAATTGGTTAACACTTGCCAAATGAAAAAAATACGTTAGTGTTAGAAATTGAAAATAAGGAACTATTTTACACTAAAGCTATTAAAGTATATTCTTTCTTTTCCCAGTAATGTGGTCAGCTTTCATGGGTGGCAACACTAATTTTTTCAGGAAGTGGAGCTGTCTTGTGTGTTCATCTAGAACTGTGCCATTTCCACCTGAGCAAAAAACCACAAGCACAGTCATGCTGACTAATAAATATAATAAATATATGAGATGTGCATTTGTGATTTGCTTACAGTTAAATAAAATCTTCCACACATATAATTTCTTCCTGTAACTCTGTAACTGCATTAATGATTGCCTTTACAGAGTAGCTTCTGCTTTAATTTTGAGCCACTTCTGCGTGTAAAACTTGAACTCAATTCATGTAACTTCAAGAAACTCGTTCAGCATTGTGGTTATTTGTTCCAACCTTTTCTTTCCTGTGAAGAAATGCTGAAATTATGCTCAGGAAGGAAACAGCAGGATGGGATTCTTGGGTTGAAGAGGTTAGAAGTTAATGTAGGGAGAGGCAAAATCAAGCCGTGAAGAAATACTTTAGCGGACAATCTGAGTATTGGTGGTTAATAAGTAAAGAGCAAGAAGCAAGAAAAGAGGTCTTGCATAAACTGGCTGAAGAGAAGCAAGAAGCTGCTCTGGATGTGAAAGAAAGGTAGAAAGCTGAGAAAATAGTAGAGACAATGGTACGGGAGGAGCTGGAGAGGAGCAAAAATGTGTGTGACAAACATGTTCAGTACTGACAGTACTGTAAGTGAGGAAGAGGCTTTTTTAGTTTGCAGTAGTAACAGGAAACCACTGGAGAAATTCAGAGGAGATTTTAGCTGCTCACTTTAGGGCGGAGTGAAGAGAAGTTTAGAGGTAGGGAAGCTGGACAAAGAAAAGCTGGAACAGTCAAGATGGTGAAACAGTAACCAAAGAGTTTTAGCAGAAAGGAAAGAGCAGAGCTGGGAGCTACTGGAGAGGAGGAAGAGAGGACATATGTAGGGACTGAATTTATTGTCCAGTTTTGCCAGTTGTTTGTAAAACTGACATGGTAAAAAACTGTAAGTTTTGCTTTTAGCTTCAAGGCAAACTGTTTTTAAGCGTGGCCCTCCTGCCTTAAATAGTCAAAACAAGTTTTCTGTGCTTTAAGTAACACTGCTATTTTCAGATGAAATCCAACAAATGTTCAGAAAGTAGAATAATACAGGTACTGAAGGAGAATGGTCTCTATTGTTTGCCTCTTTATGGTATGGATTTTATAGGTCAGAAGTACGTGGCATGTACAGTACTAGACTGAGATGCACATGGTCAACCTAGAAACTTGGCATGTTGTCAATTGTTTCAGTAAAACAAAGTACAAAAACCAACTCATGTTTCTTATCCTATTGCCCAGAGGAGCTGGGACATTTCCTGAAGGTGAAACACTTGAGCTTGGAGGGAGGAAAGAGTGCAAACTGCAAGAGTGAATGTCACAAGCTGGAAGCAATAGAGCGTATTAGGGGGGGAAAAAGTGCGTGTTGCAATAACAGCCAATTGCAGCTCCTCAGAAAATGCTTACACAGATGACTTTAGAATGGAGGTAGGATGGGGAGATGTCATGGTTCAAATGATGATACATTCGCCAGGTATTCCCAGAAAAAGGAGAGGGAGCTATTTGGAAAAAATACATCAGATAAATATATTTTGAAAGATATCTTGAGTTCAGTAACCTTACATGGCCCAAACAAACAGTTTCTTCTGAATTCTGCATTGCTGAGAAAGACAGTTTCCTTGGAGTCCATGAGAAGGCAGTGTCAACAAGACCAACTGCAACATTTCCATGGTTGGCTGCAAAGGCACAACTTCCCAAGGTTATTTTTGGGAACCCAGCATATTCCATCATGTGACATGCTCTTCTGAAGCCCTGAGCATCTCAGAGCCCTCACTGGCTTCAGTTGCTTAAACAGCAGCTATGAAGCACAAAGAGCATCCAAATCTTTAAAGTACAATAAACAGGGGAAATGTTTGACCTGTGTTTTTTTCCTCCAACTATGAGACCATTTCCCAGAACTCGAGAGAGTATTTTTACTTAAGGCAAACTTATTGCTTTTCATCCTGACACTGCTTTTTGGACTATGACTGGGTGTAATGTAGTATAGAAGAGGAAAAAAAGATTTTTTTTTCTTTTTAGTTTATGCCTCCATTTTATTTCTGTACATATTTCTGCAAGCTCATTTCCCCCCCTTATTATTGTTGTTCCTCTGGTAGAAAGTTACATGAGAATCCAAAGCTTTTGGGAATGTGCATAGATAAAGTAGAGTAATATCTAAATTTGTAATTTTGATATTTAGACATAATGCTTAAACCCAGAGGTCTCTGTCTCCATCTGTTGGAATGAGAAGGGCATAGCCCCAATGGCTTGCTTGGACTCATCACATGGAAATTGTAATTTTATTTTACTGTGTCTTCTTCCACTGTTTTCAGTTTAACCAACATTAGCAACAACAGTGACTTGATATTCTGCTTTCCCATGGAGGCAGAAAGTTTGACTTCACTGGAAAATAACAATTATTGCAAGACCTCTTAAGGTGCTCAGACATAGATTCTGCTTCCTTAAAGACAGGCTAAAGTACTTAGAAATACTTGGGATATAAATTACTTAGGATCAGATCCAAATCCCATCAAAATCAGGGTGATCACTGTCTGACCTCAGTAAGAAACAGACCTGGGCCTTAGAAATAGGAGAGGTTTCTATCCTACTTTACCCAAACTACATTCCTGCTTTACCCAAACTGAGCTTGAGTGTAGAGGGGTGTGCAGCCTCCCCAGGAGCTCTCTTCAGAAGCTGATTGTTCAGAAGTTTCCTCCTCAGAGATGTTTCCCTCCCAGACCCTAGAGCTCATTCACTGGAGAGTTCTCAACCTCCGTCTGTCCTGGTGCGTGAGGAACCATGGACACCACGGGAGTTAGCAGGAATTGGGCAACTCTGTGATTTGGACAACATGTGTTTATAAACGTTAAAAGAATATTTTGTCATATTTTTGTGCTCCTAGTGACAAAGGGAGAATACTCTCTCTAAATGTTGGGACAGGTTCTTTTCTTGGAGTGGGACTGATACAGTTACACCCACGTGAAAGGTCAAGAAAGTGAGACAAGCTCGTTGAGTTTTCAGATATGCTTCTATCACACCACAGTATTCAAAATGGTCCAGTGATAAAAAGGATTTTAGTAAATGCTTGAAAGCAAACCTTGGAACTGCATGGTCTTTAAGGTCCCTTCCAACCCAAACCATTCTCTGATTATTCTTTGAGGGATTAAAGGACAGGTTTTGACAGGTTCCCGAATGCATGTGAGCACCAACTAGGATTTTCAGCAATACTCATTTTATGCAGGAACAGTTCTCTTGGATCCTTTAGAAATTATGAGTTGCCTTTCTGTCATTTTGTGCTTAAATACCTATAAAGATTGTCACCGAAAAATTCAGCCTTGTAAGGATTTAATTAGGAAGCTACCTTGATATCAACTGTGTTGGTCATCTAAGATCCAGGAATTTCAGTTTAGTAGGCTAAACCCACTTTCTTCTTCTTTTGTTATCTTTTACTCAGTGTTTTTCTCTTCTGTAGGGAACTTCCTGCTCTGTGGCAACAGATGTGCTGTGGCTCTAGGCTGGTCAGGTGGCCATTCTCAAAGCTTAAGGAGTGAGGAGTAGTGCTCTGATGGTGCCCAGTACCTTATCTTGGACTGGTTAACTGGTGGGGAAGAGTCTGTCCTTTGAAATGGTAAAAGTTTTCAGTACTGTCTTGAACAGTTATACAGCACTTTCCATTTCTTAGTTGTATGATATGGTAAGTACCTCACCCTATCTCAGCCTTAGTTCATCCTGCAGAATTGACCTGGGGACTGATTTATTTAGGCTTTTAATGAATTTAAGAGTACATTTGACTTTGGAAAGGACAGTGGTCCCTTTGATGAGTATTTGAAAGTTCCTGGTTTAATAGGGTTTTAATGTAGTGCTTATTAGGTTAATTAACCCACTCAGTGCATACAAGCTCATGTCACTTCTAAGGGAGGCTTTATTTCTGTTAGCAAATGCTTTAAGGCTTAAGACTTTCAATCAGGTTTTTCAAGAATAGCACACGTAATTTAAATACATTGTTTTCAAATAAAATCATCAATAAAAGCTTCAGTAAAACCATTCCATCATTATCTGACACACTGAACAGTCAGTTGCAAGGTTGCCAAAAGAAGGTCTGAGATGGCAGGTTTCAACAGATGACACTTTTTCATGCACTGCAGGCAGCTGGACTAGTTGACACTGCCCCAGCTCTTCCTCAGAGGAGAGAATATTTTTTCTGGGCTGAGTCTGTGCTTGGTGGTATTTTTATTCCTCATATAGATTTCAAAACAAAACAAAGCAGTTGTTGCTTAGCTACCCCTCTGGAGTGATGGTCTCACCATTTTGCAACTCTCTAATCTCAATGTTGCATTTTTTGCTTGTTAGAATCTATTTTTGCTGGCTGGTGTTTCACACAGACACTTCTGGAACTTTTTCATCTGCCGGAGTGGGATGGCTGCGTACAGCTGGCTGGGGGGTCTGGGAAAGGCCCCACACCAAAAACCCTACAGCAGCGCAAAAACGAGTTTGTTGTAGATTCAGGGATACTGACTAATGAAATCTCCCACTTAGGGTGAAAGGGTCTTTATTTCTTTGCCATTACCACATGGCTCTGTGTTAAGAATAGGTTCATTTTGGATGAGGATAAATGCCAGAAAGCAAAATATCTGACTCCCATCTTCTTCAAGACTTTCTGACTGAGAAGCTGTAAATTGGCATTTTGGAGTCATGATACTCATTACTGCAGAGCACAGCAGAATGGAGTTAGCTCAACTGTTTATGCAGTCAGAAATGAATCTGAAAAAAATCTCTAAGTTATTTCTCTTGAAGGAGTCAATGCATGCCTAATGCCCACAGCTGTACCTTTACCCTTTTTATGCAGCACTGGGGTATAAGGGAAGTAAAGAGGTTTGCTTAATGAAGAGTATCATTGCAAACAAAAATGTAGTTAAAGGCTGCAGATCCTGTTTGCACCAAAATGAGGAAAATATTTGGCCAAGCAGTGTTAAGATTTTGGTTACTCTGACCTGGAGGAAGAGTTCTCCAAGGGCTCCTGCAAGCAGAATCAGTCTGAGACTACGTGTGTGCTTTGGCCACCGAGCTGTATCTCTTTGCCTTCTGCTCTCTTCCCTCCATGGTATCCCAAGAGCAGTCAGCCATACTTGCAGAACTATCCTGGTTTTAAATACAGCCCATTTCCCCTGCTAGGTATAGCCAACAGATCTTGGCACATTTCTGTCAACTCTGACAATGCTTAATTTACAGCCTTTAGCCACAATGCCACTTTCTGGCATTGTTAGAGAAATCAGAGTCTGTTCCCATAAAGCTTGTTACTTGACAGCATTTATGTTGCATGACTAATATGGCAATGGCAGCAATTTGCAATTAACTGTGTGTCTCTCCTTGCCTCTCTGCCACGTGCCCCAGAGCGTACGTGTCTGCCTAAGCCTGACCTGCTTCCCTTTACAATTTTATTTCTCTGTAATGTGTTATTTGAGCTCAAAGAGGGAAATGTGTGACTTGGATAACTAGGAAGTTGAATGAAAGCTGCAGACTTTAGACCATCAGTTTAGATCTGGATCTGCTCTAGGTTGGAAATGTGTGCGAGTACCCTGCTCCCTGCCAGTGTAGGGAAGTTATCTGTCCCGTGGCTGCAGGGCTTCCTCAGCAGCACCCAGAGCAGTGTGACGTTATTAGAACCTGTTTGAAGCCCGTGTAATAATCTATATTTAATTGGGTTCATTCCCTTTGACTCTGCTCTCACACATCAGAAAAGGCCTGGTGAGGCAAGATGATCTGGTAACTCTTTCTGGGAAAAGGGATAGTGGAGTGGGTTCAGGAACAAGGGACCCCACGCCATGCTGGAGGGAGAGGGATGGAGGTGAGTGAGTTGGTGCCTCCAATTCCTGCCTACCCCTTGCAGGAGAAGCACCAAGTTGTCTCCCTTCCCCCAGCTACGGCCAAGGGTTTCAGTGAATCAAAGCTATAGAGTTGAGTCAGAGCCAAGGAAAGGCTCTGGCTCAAATCCACCAGCTAAAAATGAGCAAAGCTTTTGAGCCTGACTGGAATCTCTCAAAAACAAACAAACAAACAAAAATCCGTCCCCAAATCCTTGTCGTCTTTTTTACTTGTTTTTAGTAAAATAGTTCATTGCATTTTCATCTGTTTTCGAGATTTTTCTCTTCTTTTTCCCCTTCCTGATTGTATAAATGTATCCCTGTATACATGTATATTTTAGATTTTTTCAGCCAGTTGTGGAAAGTGTTCCTTTTTGTGGTGTTTTCATTGAGACAATCAGGGGCAAAGTTCTTGTGGCAGTGCCAGGTCTAATACCACAGGAAGAGCTGTGTCCGCTGGAAACACCACAGAGAGTACAGAACCCACAGTATTTTCTAAAAACAAAAACGGTTTTGAAAGCAAGTCAAATACTGCAAAGTCAGCTCAGATTATTATTTTGTCTCAGATTGTTTATTTGGCTTTGTTTTTGTTTTTTAAAGGGGTGCTGGGGAACATGGTTTATGTTAAATCTGATTTTGCCGGTGTCCTTCCAGTTATAAGTGCTGCTGTAAAGTAATGGAAATGCCATGATTGCATCATTTATAGTTGTTTAGAGATACACAGTTCAGTTAACAACCAGGGAGCTGCTCTACCTTGGGGTTTTGTTGACACTGTGTCTTTTTGTTTTTGCAGTCCTTATACTCTGGCAGCATTCAGAAATACAGCTATGGCCCTGATTTTTACAGACTTGTATCTCCAAATGAGTCCTACCAAGATGCAGTGTGCAACTTGTGCATGAGTTCTCACATGAGCAAGGGTCCCAATCTGTAAAAAAACACATAATGAGTAAATAGCATTATGGGGAGGGAGGTGAGTAGTAAATCTCTGATGTTAAAATGAAAGCAGTTCTACCCAGTCATTGGCATAGAATGGGAATGCTTTTAATTCTCCTCTTCCACTTTGACAAGTAGCTTGGGGGACACTAATTTGATCTTTTTATTAATCCAGGCTATTCAAGACCAAAAGCAAACTATTGAATGAACTATTTCTTCATAGAAGTCTAAATCACAAGAAGAGATTTTAAAAATAAAGAATCTGAGACAGGCAGGGAATCAAGTGTTGAATGCCGAGGTTTGGAAATACATCCTTATGTTTATGGAGCAGCTTTCTTCTGCAGGAAGAACAGCCAACTCAATGTATTAATAAGCAAACGATTTCACAGTGACAGTGAGTTAATAGTGGTTGTTGTGCAGAGGATAACAGATGGCCCCTGGAGTGAGTGTACTCCCGGGTCTCGGCTGACGCTGGAAGCCGTAGGAGTACTGCTCCAGTGGGTTGTGAATGGTGCAAAGCCAGGAGTCTGCATCTTCTCTTGGGACAATTCTTGTTATTGCAGTACGAGCCCTGTGACTGGAGCTTCAACTCTAGCTTAGGGAGGTAACTGCAGCTACTTAGTCTTAGATGTCAATTTAAAAGTTTCTGCTGCTTTCACCAGTGCTACATTTTACTGTTGCATAATTATTTTGCATGTTATCTTTTTTGGTTTTACCTGTGCTTTAGGTTTTGTTGTGCGCAGGAACAGGCTATTGGAGCTGCTCTGCACGCTAAGAAGCCTCCACTTGTAGCACGGACCAATTTCTTTTTTAAGGTCTAATACTGAGTTTTAAGGATATGTTGCCCTCCTTGATTAAAAAATGAAAAAGGACAGTTTTACACAGTTTATTGTACACCACTTCAAAGACATTGTCTGCCCGAGGGAGAACTTGGTAACCTCGTGAAAAAAGCCACAGTAACTGTGTAAACACCATGGAAGTCAGAAGGCTCAGAGGGAAATCTGAGAGTGGAGCTCCTTGACTGAGATGTTTGTGCAGAGATATAATCCTTTTCCTCTTTGTCTTTAATGTGTCAGCATGATTCAGTCAGGAATTCACAGTGGCTCCAGTGGTTCTCTGGAGCTTTTGATGGATCTCTAACTCTCCCGGGGAATTATCCCATGTGAATGTGAAGTCACATCTGCTCAATGGGGCAGTGTCCTCTTGTGGGAACCGAAACTGAAATCACACAGATTTCTGAGGGCTCTTGCCATGATTCTGGCTGTTCCTGGTGTCTGAGGTGTCTGAGGTCCATCCTCTCTCCTGATCTTCAGCTCAACCATGCTGTTATGTGAAGGGCATCTGCAGCACAGCGGGACAGGGCTGCTCTTATCAACCATATCTGCCACTTTTATGCTTGTTTGGCCTTGAGGGAAGGGTCTGTCTTCAGTATTGTGTTAAAATCCTCTTTAGCTGCCATGTATTTTCTTGATCCTTTTTTTCCTATAATCACTGATTAGTAAGATGTGTGTTTACATGCAGATTCTTCCTTTCTAATTAGCTTATTCCTAATGCCCCGTAGATTCACTGCCATAAACCAGTTTTATGTGCCCTCACACTCCTCATGTGCCTCCTCTGTCCAGGCGACACAGCTCCATCAGCTCCAGACAAAAGCACCCAGACAATTCTGTTTCTAAAAATGCCCTTATTACTGGTTTAAAGTTGACACATGTCAGCAATAAGCAAAGCCCTCATCTTTTCCCAGCCTGCAGTAAATGTGACACTCCTCATTCAAGCCAACTCAGTCCACCCCTCTGGGAGTCTGGGAAAACAGGCCTTGCAGGGAGCCCCCAAGGTCAGCAAAACAGGCGCTGTCAGACAAATTAAATATCAGAGCAGAAGTTTGCCGAATCTCTATGGTTTAACAACAAATCATATATAGTAGTCAGCAGGAATCTGAATATGTGGTGTAAATGAGACATTCTGTGTGCAGTTATCTTCAGGTCCCTTAGCTATTTAGGTTTTTATTGCTTTATAGAATTTTTAAAATAAATCCACACAAATGAGGCAAAGGTACTAAATCAAAATTAAACCAGCACACAGCCATGTACAGGAGTCACAGACAGCACACAGAACCCCAGCAGGCCAGCTCTCATCTTAGTCTGCATGTTGTTTATATGCTACATGCCATTTTCTGCCAAAGTAAAGATTCCTATCATCCTGGTGGCTTTCTTTGATGTCCAGTGGGGCATGTGCCTTGTACACATGGAGGAAACTGAAAAATTCTGTGTTCTACCATATCCAAGGGTCACGTTTCCCAGAGAGAGACTTCAAAATTTTTCAGGATTTTAATGTTGTCTGAGAATAAGAAAAAATTAGTTTTCCATAGAAGAAATCTTGGTCTTGATAATGAGTCACAACTCGTTATTAAGGTGTTTGGAGTATTCAAGGAAGATTTCAATTTTGAGCTCAAAGAGGGCACAAATATGGTGGTCTTTTATAGGTTAAAGGAATCACAGTCCATTGCTGTACTGACGTAGAGACTAAGTTTTACACTGATCTGTGCATGCAACTAAACCAGCACAGGGGCTGCTGCCAAAGATGGAGGTTTATGTGCTGTCAGGGACAGGGATTAGGATCTGCAGGGCAGCTGCACTGCAGGGGGTGACAGGTCTCAGCGCCAACCACAGGTCAGGAAGGGGGAGCAGGCTCCACTGAAAAAGGAGGAAAATCCCAACTTGATCTACTTGTGGTAGATCCTCCTGCCTGGGCTCTGCCCAGAGTAACAAAAAATCCCCAGGAAGGAAAGGGATTTGACCAAGGGTGATCCCTGGCTGTAGTGATGGAGCTGAGAAGCAAAGGCATTCAAAATGTTACAGTAGTGAAATGCAACAGATTTATGGGAGAGCAGCTGCTTCCCTGCTGCACTGCTGGCTGCACTGCCTGGTGGGGACTTGGGTGGCACAGGCTATGGGTGGGCTGTAGGACAGGCTTGGAGCTCTCTGCCACTGACTGCTGAGGCCATTACTGGCTGGCTGGGACCTCCATCCATCTCTGGTTAATGGAAACGAGGATGAATGCATGTTTGAGAAAGGGAGTAAATAAATAGCACTGAATGAGGGAGATAAGACAGTGAGAGTGAAGGAAAAAAAATAAAAGAGTAAAACCACTGAGATGTGAGGCAGTGAAGATAGAAAAAGCAGGCAGTGAGGAAAAGGAGAAACAAAAATAGGGCAAACAGTGAGCAGGAGTGCTTGCTTCCTCCATTGCCCTGACCTTGCTGACCCAGCTCTCCTGAAGCATCTCCTCATCACCTCCCCATGAACTGTCCTACCCCAGGGCACAGTGCCCAGCTGTTCCCTGTTCTACAGCAGAGCCGAACTCTCACCTACCTAGTGGAGGGCAAGGTCTGTGGGAGCAGGGAAAAGAGCCCTCCAGGTCTGTCTGCCCCTGCCTGCATTCTGAAAGGACTGATCCTTCACAGCATCGATGCCTCTGTTTCATTCTCTTGGGTCTCTCTAGGAAGACAAAAAGTCATCTCCTTCAAGGAGATGGTTTGTGTCTTTGTTGTTTCCCAGTGTGATTAATTCAAGCTGAGTTGAAAAAGTACAGGCAGACCATGGGGAAAGGAGACATCCATGCTGGCAGATGCACTGTTTCTGTTTCTCACTGAGGCAGGGACACATGCCCAGGATGGCACATCAGTTCTGGCCCTGGCTGCAGTAAGGCTGGACAAAGTGTGAGTGGGTTCAGTGGTGTTTCTCAGTACGGTAAATATGGTTCGCAGCACTGAAGGATTTTGCAAGTCGTTCCAAGGTCCATGGATGTTTGAGCTCCTGACTTGCCTTGAAGTAGTGTCAGACTCCTCCTGTTGTTCCCCCGGCCTGGCAGCGTGGACTTTGCTTTGGTTATGACTGGGTTAGAAAGGAACTGGTCCAAAACTCCCCCACTGCCCCTGGCCATTTGTGATCCATTACTTATTGCTTTCCTGTTCTTGGCAGACCTCACTAGGCTATGGATCTCAGAGCTGGGCCCTGTGTCTTATGACTGTCTCCTTCCTGTCCCGCTTGTCTCCTTTTTTTTCCTGAAAATTTATGGCCATATGCACTGGGATAACTGCAGCTGCTGGTGGGAAAGGTGTACGTTGCTGTGTGCATGCACCAAGTGCTGTGTGCCAATTAAACATATCAATGTGTTAGGAAAAAATGTCTTTCAAATTAAAATTCAGTAGCAAATTCCCCCTTACTTCCTACTCATTAAAAATAATCTAACAATCAGTTACAAGCTTTGCCAAACAATAACATAAGAATCTTGTAAAACCCCATCATGGTGTTCAAGCAATACTTTGCCAGAGATTATTAATTAGATGTGTGTTCGTGGCCAAAAAAGAAGAGTTGTGACCCCTCTGAAGCTTTCCTTGCACCCTATAGAGTGTGGTTTGTTCTGTATGCTGCAAGAGAAGGAATTTTAATGTTCTTCTCTAAATTAGTTTCCAGCCTTTAACTGGAAAACCTGTTTTATCTCCTGAAGGGATGTGCCATTTGATGTTTAAGGCTGGAAAGAGTCTCTAGTGAAATAGGACAGGAGAGACTGAGGCAAACCAGGCAGACTGATTTTCAGGGAAGTCACTAGACAGCAGCACTACCTATACCTGTGCCGGAAAACCGCTTTGCTTTTGTGCCAGATGGGAAGTTGTGACCCGGTTACAGGAGTAGGCAATAATTTTTCAGAGAACAACAAAAAGAATGACTAACCAGGAAATGCTGAGGTGGATTAAAGAGCTAAGGGAAGGAGTTCCCATCTGTGTAGTAGGAGCCTGAGTAGGCCTGTCACTGGGACTCCCATCTGTCCAGAAGAAGGTGGGAAAGAAGGTGCTGAGGTTCCAGTGGAGTGGGGTCCAGTGCTGCTGAACTGTGGGGCTGAGTGGCCCACAGAGGCACTATGGCAGGTGACAAATGCCCTGTGGAGATGGGTGCTGCTGCTGGACCTCCCAGAGGCTTCAGTCTTGAACTACATGCAGCCAGAAAATGAAGATGAGGAACAGAAAGGCTCTTCTCTTAACTGGCTGTGGTCTAAGTGATGCAAATACCATGGGGCATTTTAATCTTGACTGACAAGTGAAAAAGAATTTTTCTACTGCTTAGTAGTACTGACATCTTTGTTCCATAGTAAAATAAGACGTAGGTAGTTTTGTGCTATGAGCAAATATAAGCCTTTGATCTAGTAACACTGTTTGATAAGATAATATCAATGCATTTACAAAAAAGGAATAGCATCGGTGAGTATTCTTGCCAAATAGTCTGATCTACTTTAAGGTCCAGATACTGAACCATCTAGGAAAAAATCCAACAGGAACCTAAAAGTGAACAGAGAAATTTTTTAACTACATGTTTTAAAGACCTTAAACATCCACATCCCTGACTGGACTTTTACGGAGGAAAAGTTGCAGATGTTTTCACACCAGGAGTCCTTGAAAGTCCGTTTCTTTCCTGCTTCACTGCCAAAACCCAGCCCCACTTCTCCTTCAAAAGCTGATAAAATTGCAAATGCCTGAAATGGGAAGGAGAGTGGCAATACCTCACATAGCTGATGTGTTCACAGTGGGGCACTCTAACAAGGAGGTAACAAGCAGATTACTATATACAATCTCAATTGAAAGTAAATTACTACAATTTTCAAAACTAAGTGCTGATGGAAGAGCTTCTAAACCTGCAGTTAGGCAGTTTGAATGAAATGTTAAGAGGGAGTAAGAAAAGACTTTCATGTGGCATTAACTCCAGGGTGCGTGAGGGCTTAAAGATTAATGATTAATTTTTTTTAACCAAGAAATACTTTTAAGTTTTTATATTTTTTGCTGTCTGTGAAATCTTTTGTTAAGATAAATTTCATCTGTAGATATTGCAGTGTTAAGGAGAGTTAGCTGAGTTGAGCAGATGTAAAGCAAGGCAGCCTCCCCTGTGTAAAGGGAACTCAAGGTCTCAGAATTTTGCTTGGCTTTGCCAGAGCAGATCTAACAGACTCACTGTGTGTGTAGTGCCATGTGAGGAGCAGCAAAATTGAGAATCACACTACCTGGCCAGACAAGAAAATAAACAGTGAATTTGCTGCCCTTTTGAATATCAGCTGTAGGAGTGTCACCTGAGGTTCTCAAAATGGGAAGCACATGGAACTGGAGGTCATTTCATTTCTGATGTTCTGTCTTAATGCTTGACTCAGTCCCCTTCCCCCTTTGGCACATTTGGGAATTCCATATGAAACAGGAACGAGTAGATTGCTTACAGCATGCTATAAATGTACTTCTTGAATGGAGTTCAGCTTTTCTTACACTCTGTGTCTCTGGCACCACTTTCCCTCCCAACTGGCTGAAAAACCTAATTTCTTCACTTTTTCTTCAAAATTTAAGTGACTCTCTTGTAGTTTCGAGGGTTAACTAACAGTTGAGGTAATGACAATAATGAAGGATTTTAGCTTGGGCCAGAGGGCTACACAAGCCTGTGTTGTATGGTGCACTGACAAACACCTGGCTGTGCAGGCTGCCCTTTCCTCTCCTCTGGGATGAGTTTGTGTGCTGCTGAGCAATTGCTTTTCTTCAAAACCCTAAATTCATTTGCTGACTAGTGAGATAACTTTTCAGTCAGGGCATGGTTGTAATTATGTTTAATGTATTAAAGGCAAAAAGAGCCAAAGTCAGTAAGTTTTATGACCTGTTTAATGACAACCATAAAACCAGAAGATTCGATTCCCCAATCACTTTTGCATTTTTGTGCTCTGGAGTTGGGGATGAAAGATTTAAAAGTTGAATTTCAAATGTAACACATTTGGGGTTTTGGTATTGTGACTTACTCTGTTTTTGCATGATGTATTTTCTTGGACTTAAAATCTTTTTTCATATTATATTCACTGTTTCACTGGCTACTATAGAAATGGATTAAGAACAAAACAAGCATATAGGCAGAAGGGCTTTGAACAAGGGGTTTGTTCTTTTCTGTGTTCTGTGTTCTAGGGACACTTACTGTAGTAGGAGGGATGACCTGGGTCATCAAGGTCAGTCCTCTGCTATTATGGGCAGCCACAGCATTAAATGTCTTTCATAAATGCATCCTGTACTGTCTCAAAGCAGATTTCTTTTCAGCCTTTCCCTGTTTCTGTTAGAAGATTGTTCCAGATTCTTCCTCTTCTGAGGGTTTCTAATCCTTATTTCAAGCCTAAACTTACCTATGGTGAGCTGATACCTACTTGGGCTTATTTGCTGTTCTGAAGAGGTTGCCAGTGTTGCTGACAGAAGCAGCCATGCTTCTATGGGACACACACCCAGTTAACTATGGCTGTGTGTCCAGTCTGTGGAAAGCGCTGCCTTCCCCCGTGGCAGTGCTGGTTCCTTGTGTTACGTCCATCTGTCCCTGTTTGCTCTGTGTCATGTCCTTGATCTGTAAGATGTTGCCCATTGTTGTGTTTTATTGATCCAGCAAAACAGCATCCCAGGGCTGTTGGATATACTGGAGATAAAAATAAACATAAATAGTGGAGCTGATGGGATGGCAAAGCTGAAAAGGCACTTGAGGCTCTCCTCTTGCAGTAACAGTGGTAAAGGTTGTTATAAAGAGTAAATCCAGTGAAGTGGACCAGCAAGGAAGACCATGTGGGATATAACAGGGCATTTCAAATGGCACAAAACACCTGTGTTTAGGTTAATACATCTGTGAATCTTAAAAGTTCTCTTTCTGGGCATCTTTGTTGGTGCATCAGCATTGTGATATACTTAAAGCACGAAGACTAACAGTAAATCTATTTTCAGAATCGTAGTAAAGGAAAAACCAGAGAGCGGGTTAAAAACTAAAACAAACTGAACAAAACTTGCCTGGATGTCCTTTATGCAACAGTTCCTCTCCAGTCTCTCCTTTAAAGTGTTTTGCAGATCACCATTAATAGATTTTTTTTCTGAGTGTGTGTTGTTTATTGTGAGGTTTCAATTGTGCAAATCTTCAATCTCACGCATTGACGCTGTTCATATAAAAAAAGGACACCGGTATAGGGAATAATTGAGGGCTGTGTCTCATAGACTGCAGAGTCATTTGGCTAGAGGCCCAATTTCTATTTTTTTGCATGTAATATCAACACTTAATATATTACAACAATGATGAATAATCATGACCATCTCATTCAAGTCTTCCTCCTTGTATTGCATTCCCTATTAGATTTTATACTAGCTAGTTTTCTTTAGACACTATGTGTGCCAGTTACTAGCGTGTGAGTGATAAAGAATTGTCCAGTATCAGTCTTGCAGGTGTGTCCCTCACCTTCTCCCCTTAGTATGAAGTATGAACCATTGTTTAATTGAACAGCTTTCAGGTCTGCAGACTCCATTGATTTATTTCATGCAAGCCCTTTGTAGCTGTCTGTGTTGTTACTATGGCAATAGGAAAACATAAACGGTATAAATGAGTAATGGCGATAAGGAGTTAGCTGGCAACAGAGATGATACATTTTGACCCTCTGTGAGATTTCTTTGTTGTCTGAGGACAAACAACAAAAGAACAGGATACATTTCATCTGTCACAGGGACAGTATCCAGGTGGAGAATATGCTGAATTGGGAAGCGGTGCGTTAACTTCAGGGCAGACTTAGAACTCTGGTACCTGTGGCAAAGCCCTGAGGCCCAGAAAGATGCCCAGAAATGTTGCAATGAAGACCCAGAATTTGTTGCTATTGTTCTGTCCTGGAATGTGAGCTGTTCTGGCTGTTGTGGGTGAGTAGAATGCACCTTACTCAAAGGAGAGAAGCAGCAATATGTTTTATTAAGGTGAAACAATAATTTGAAAGAGTTCAATAAATTTGATGGCATTTAATAAAATTTAACAGGGGCTTGCTATGGTTCAATAAGTTTGCTGGCAAGGTTCACCTTATTAATTACTGTGTGGAAAAAACATACAAAGGAAAATTGGGTTACAATCCAGTTAGTATTATTCACACGGAGACCACAGACCTTCCTGTTGAGTCATGAAGCTCAGAGTGGACCCCCTTGCTTTCTAAGATCCTTATCAATCCTAGGTGCAGCTAGGGCCAATCTTAGTCTCAGACTTGGACAATGGTTTAAGTCTAATGAAATTATCTCTATGAAGTTTATAATAATTAGTATTGAGTAGCTATGTGCATTAGTAGTGTTTCATTAGTATTAATTCAGCATGCTACCTGTCTCTTACCAAGGATCTGTTGTGAGTAAGAGATCTCTTTGCCTTGGGCAGAGAAGTCTCTCTTAGTCTCAGATCAGGAATCTCAAACCTGGAGTCGTGTCCCTGCTCAAGAGGAGAGTCACTGGCATGCAGTTCTGCTGCATCTCAGGGAGAGCTCAGATTGGGCTCATCCTGATGGTAATATTTATAGAGTGGAGTGGTTGGCTGTTAAGTGGTGTAGACAAGATACATGTCTTTGTTTTAGCTCTGGTATCTTGCTCTGTACTTTGGTTATCTTGCATTTTTGGGCTTTGAGACCAACTTGCAAAATACATTTCTGAGGCACCTTCATTCCCTTGTGTGTGAGCAAGGATTTCCAGCTCACAGGCTCATACAGGGCAAGAGGCCTGATGCTCCTTAGTCAGCATGAACCAAAGTACAACCTGCAGTCAAGTGTGTCTTGCACTTGCCCACAACTCTCTTTCCGTAGGAATGAACTGCCATCTGTAAAATGTTGCTTGGACTTAACTCCTCCCAGTTCCACCTCCTGAGAGATGCCAGTTCTCAAAAGCTCCTCCCTACTTTCTCTCCTCTGAGCCACTTTGTGACTCCCGGCAGGAAGGGCAGTGTCATCACTGGATCCATTGCCATCAGATGGATGTTTGCATGTGACCAGGGCCCCTCAGATCTCATGCATCCCCAGGGACCCCGCTGAGCAAGGGCCTTTGAAACATGGGTTTTGCCATAGGTTTGCACAGTCCTAACCCAATGAACTACAGCCTGCTGGTCTGGGGGCACTCCAGAAAAACTAATTGCTAAGTCATGCGTAGAGTTTATAAGGAAAAAATCACAGTTCACTCACACAAGTACTGGAATTTATGTTCAAAGCACAGGCCCTTGCTGGTGTGAACCTGTGCAGCTCTCGAGTCTGCTGCAGTGACAGATGATGATGCTTTCCTGAAGATCCATCCCTCTAACAGGTTAACTTAAAATTCTCTTGATTTTAATAAGATGTGTTTGTGTGGTGGACATGGGGGGCATTGTTTTTCAGATTCCATGTAAGTCAGTGCCTGTGCTCTCTCTAGGCATTTCCTGTAAACTGAGATTCAGGTGGTTGGGATTGTCAGATGCACTTTCTGTGTCCAGCTGCTTATCTGTGTGTGCCTCCATCCCTCTGCAATCCCTCCCATAAGTTCTGCTCAAACTATTTTGCAGTATTGCTCAGAAGTTGTAGCTTATACAGCTAACCATAACAGTGTTTAAAACCTTTCTTTGTGGCTTTTTAAAATAGTTTTTAAATGCTTTGACTTAAAGAAAAATAAGCCCTTTATTTCTGTAGACTAACCAGCCTTCAAATCTGAGGAGGGAATAATAAATTTTTTTATTTCCATGGAGAATAGGGCAAGAAATATTATATTCAGCCTCAATTATAGAGAATTCTGAAGTCTGATAAGTTGGAAAAGCCTCCAAGCAGAGAGGACAGTGAAGCAATTCATGAGATTGCTGAGAGTCATGGAGCTTCAGTTTGGGAAAATGTGTGTTAAGGGTGATGTAGCAACATTAATCCTGACTGGGATAGACGATGATCTAGATAACCTCTGTAGATGCCTTTTAGCTCTGTGACTTGATGTTCTGCCCTGTGCAAGTATAAGCTTTTTTGTAGTGTAAATTATTGACTGACTTCTTTGCCCTGTGCAGGATGATCTCTCATCTCTGGCTACATTTTGTTCTGGCTTACCTGTTTCTGTGTTTGCTGTTATGCTGCTCTACCAGGGCACACAGTGGAACCATCTTTTCCCATCTTTGGTTTTTATTTGTGATACATCATAGCCCAGGTTATTTATGTCTGTCCGGGACTATTACACACGTGATAACCCTAATGTTGGTTTTTCTATTGCATGTCTCCTTTGAAAAGTGGCAGTTCTGTATTTGGAAATTGGGTGCTGGAGACAGCTGCCTGAATACTGGTCAAGGGTCTGACTTTAGGCACAAGACTTAATCAGGCTGATCTTGCCCTTTCATCCTGTTTTGCTCTGCACTTAATGCCTTTCTTGCTCAGATCAAAGTCCTGCAGCAGTTGTAACCCATTTCTGCTGCACTAATGCAGTACTGCCACCTCCAGGGGATTAAAAATTACTATTCCAGACAAAAAAAAAGAAAGCTTGAGAATTTTTTTGTTTGTTTTTTAATGTCATGGCACATTTTGATTTTTTCTGCTGATATTCCAGTGTTTGAACATTCAGGATTCAAGCTTTCTTCTGCAACTGCAAGATGCAGAATCAACCTTTTTTGCTAGGAAAAGCCATGATCTCATGCAGTCATGTGATCCCAGGAACTGGAACCCAATGAGATTCTCAACCTGGTAACATTGATACTTAAAAGTGAAGAAAAACCCCAACATTCTGGGGAGTACATAAAACCAAAGTACTGTGACAAAGAAAATTCTATCCAAAATTATTTGATTTAGAGACCTTGTCAAAGAAGCATTTGGATCTCTCCCAGAACAGTATGCTCTGAATTACTTAAAACAATGAATTCCAGTACATAAAAGAGCAGAGTTCCTATGTCACAGACCTATATTCACCCTGAAGAAAAAAAATGAAAAGAACGTATTTGTGAGATATCACTGCTTCTGTGATATTTGGAGAAGTCACTGCTATTTTTAACTAGACCATACTCCTAGTTTTAATTCATCAGCCCATCTTGAAGGCTTACAGCTACTGTGTTTTGAGGCCATTTCTTGAGAGCTAATTATGTGGCTTTTAATGTCTCTTCATTCCAATATGCCCTAGACCTTGTCTCCTTAAATTTACAATTTTTTTATGCAGTGTTTGATACAGTTTTTAAATTTTCCACGTAGAAACAATTGCTTTTTACTAGAAAGTGATTTGTATTGTTTTAAGGAGAAAAATGCTTCGTTCAAAATTACGTATGGTGACATGATGGGCTTTTATAAATCAAAGATGTTAAAGAATGTCTTAGTTCTCTTTTTTAAACATTATTTTTCACGTGCACTAATTTCCCATAGTGTGTGGGTATCCTACTGTAGCTCAAGGGGCAGATCCCAAATTCCACTCCACTGCCAGCAGCTCTGCTCTGTTCTGAGGTACCCACTTCTGTGAGCTCTTCTGTCTCCTAAGATCCTGCATTTGCCCATGAATTACAGAGGTGACAAGAATTTCCAGCTTTTTAGTGCTGCCATCTTAGCTGTGTGATTAAGACATCATAGAGGTTCATTATCCTCTTTTGCCCCCATTTATGTACAGAGAGCTGAACTTCTTAACACCAGGAGACAGCCACAGTCCCACCAAGCAGAGCACTCACAGTAAAAACGATATTCCAGCTTTTTTACCTTCGAAGGTACCAGTGTCCTTAAAAACATATTTTTTTTTTTCTGCACCTGCATGTTTTCTTTTTTTCTGCTCTCAGGCTGGGTAGGTGAGTGGGGATCCTTGAGGTGTTTGTGCAGCTAGGAACTGACTGCTGAAAATGTCACCAGGACACTGCTTGTGCTGTGTTCAGGGAAAGAGAAGTTGCTGTTGAAAGTAGTTTTAGAACAAGAATTGTCTTATCAAGGGTTGCATCAGAAATGTCCTGAACCCGTAAATCAAATCTTCATGATTTTTTGTGTGATCCTTTGGCTATATCAGCATGCTTATTCTGTTTATGGCCCTTTTTTACATATGAAGGAAGCTTAGGTTCACTGTTAATTCGTAATTTTCCTTTTTAAGTTCAATACTTGCATTTTTCTTGCAGCCTGGAGTCTTTTTTGCCTGAGTAGACAGGTTTCTTTATCCCCACCTTTAAATGACATAACGTCATCTCCTTGCAAGTCATTCAGTGTGTTCATGTAGACAGAAACATAGATTTTTTTTGTTCAAACTCTTCTGCCATGGTGAAGAATTTTTAAGTATACATTCCTAGTGTATGATCTCTTTGACTGTATGGTGATTATTAATATTACAGAAGCAGCTAAGAGGAAATTACATCAGTAGATAAGATGAACTGTGCAATAGCAGAAGCTTTATTCACACTGAATACACTATTCATTTGCACAGAAAGATCATTTCTCAATTCAAAGAGGGATATTCTAATTTAAGGTCTAACTTCAGCCATATGTCAAAATCTCTACAGAAACAAAGCTTACCACTGTGCAGTGATCTTGTAAGAAACACATTCCCCTTTGTGGATGGGCACATGGTAGGTGCATCAGACCCTTGGAGCTCTCGTTTTTCCTGACATATTTCTTTCTATATCAGAACATATTTGAGTTTAGTCCATTTGCTAATTTAAAGTAAAGTGACCTGAAATAGGTGTAATATAGAGGAAATAGAAAAGTTAGTTGTCTTCAGGTTAACTCCCCCCTAAACCTAGGCTGGGTTTTTATTACTCATTTAATCTTATTAGAGGGTGCTTTTCCATTACACTGAAGAAGTAAAATTTCAAAATACTCTTCTATGAAACAAAACCATATATGGAAATTCAATTGAACATGGGTGATAATGACAGATATCTCAGGCATAGAAAGTTAAAAGGAGTTCTCTGCTCAGATGCACAGGAAAAAGCAGGAAACAGTGGCTTGGCTCTTCCAATCAATCTTAGCAGAATGTCATTGCAGAGATAACTGGAAAACGTTCTGTATTTTGTGCAATACCTGCTGGTCTGGGGCCTCAGACCATTGAAAGGGGGGAGGGAAATCCTGTAGAAATTACTGTGCTTTTTGCCAGACCCTATCAAGAAGAGATAGTAACCCCCATCCGCAGATTGCTCAGCACAGCCACCCACCCTTCCTATGCTGTCCTCACTTCTGTGCTTGCACACAATAGGATTCCGTGGTTTCATTTATATTTAAAACCACAGGCTGTCTGCCTTTGGTGACCATGTTCACCTCTATTACTGTAAATCAGAACTTAACAATGGAAGGCCCTAAATAAGTGTGCAGTGGGGATGACAGGCTTTTATAGTCATGTATCTCCACTTGGGTCGTGTCACACCGCCGTCATCACTGTTCCTGCAGGTCAGAGCAAGGTCTTTTTCCTGGCCATGTATTAACCATACGCCTTAGTGGAATGAAACACTGGAAAGGGAGTTGTAGCAAAATAATGCTTTCATCCTGAAGCCATGTGCAGAAAACCTGTCTTCTGACACGACTGACTTCCTGGCATTGTTGGTACACCCAGGTGAATATCTGATGTTTTTTATCTTAATTCTCTGATAAACACTTTGGAGTTCCTCCAGATTGATTTGCTTATTCTTGGAAGTTTTTGCTAGTGATGCATATACTTTTAATTTTACCATGTAAGCAAAGGTAGAAGAGGATCGAGAATGATTAGCTTGAGAGGGTAGTTTGTTTTCTAAGCCCTTAATTCTTATATTCAAACCAAGGAGCCAGGGAAGAAAGACAGAACTGGTGCAAACTCACAATCTGCTGAAGTGACAAATTAATTGAAACCAGGAAGATTCTGATGTAGGTAGAGTGAGGAATGAGGAGTGGATTTGTTTTGTTTGTAGGCCTGCTGGTTTTTATTGGCATTTGTTGCTCTTTGGGTGTGTGTTTTTATTTATTTATTTTTGCCTAGCCATTTGTCAGCCTGCAGCTACTTGCCAGTATTTAGGAAGAACAGTCTGCTCAAATCACTGGTTATATTGCAGATAGATTTGGCCCAGTATGTTTGCCTTGTCATATGACTGCAGTGTTGACATGGTTATTGGTGTGTCTTCCTCCCCAGAATTACATAATACATTTTTTGTGTCCAAGGAGAGGAGAATTTGGCAAGGAGTCCAAGAAGCATCTGCCTCTTTCCTGTTGTTCTCTCTCTCTCTCTCTCTGTTACTGAGAGTAGGGCAGTCTCATGCACAACTCTAAATTTAGCTGCTAATTTTCATCTTAGGAGTGTGTTCTGCTTATATTTTGGCTAGGAGGGATACCTGGGTGAGATGAGAGTCCTGGGTTTGTACCTACTGAATTGCACCCCCCTGGGGAATATCCTCCTGTATTTTTTGTAAGGTCCCCAGATTCTCCCAGATCATAAAGCCCCAGCAAGGTCCTGGTCTGACTAATTTGTCAACAGTTGAAAAACTAACTTGTTTAGAATAGGACTTAATTCTCTACAGCCCTTTGAAAGGGATAGTGCAAAAGGCACTATAAAGGACTTGAAAAATTGTATGCCATGATGGTCTCTTTACATGTAGATGAGTAGGGAAAAGAGTTTTTCCAGGGAATACCAATTTTTCTTGATACAGTTGATTGGAATGCAGTAATGAAGCTCCATATTTTTTGTCACTGGTCAAATATTACTTCTTGCAGTTGAAAGACTTTTGAACTGGACAGAAATGGGTAGAATGGCATTCTGTTGGAGCAAAAATATCTTCCCTTACATTTCGTTTCTGCCTGATATAACCCGGATTTGAGTCCTTGTATGCCTAGCTGAGAGGTTAATTTTTTTGCATCATATTTGACATTTGCCCATAGCTGGAAAGTATGAGAGCAGATTCCACAAAGCAAACACTGAAATCCAAAAAGGAGATGTCATACCTATTGTATGGTTCCACCAGCAAAGTGCTGAGCTTCCTTCATATCAAAGTATTTAAACAAGAATATTATAGGTATATATACATTATATATATGTGTAAGACTGATGGTAGTATAATCAGAGTGAAGTGGCACCTGTTTTACTGATATTGCCTTTCATACATTCACTGAAGTTTATCCTTTCTACTTAAATCAATTTTTGTGTGAGGTAATAATGAGAACATTTACAAAATATGTAGCATATCAACAATATAAATTCTCAAAAAACTATGTTTTCAGGATCACAAAGGTAAAGACTTGGAGTCAGATGTTAAACAAAATTGGTGTAGTTCTTAGATTTCTGGGGAGCAGCTCCAATTTGCATCAGCCAAAGATTTCTCCCTATTTCATTGAAACAGTAATTTTCATGCAAAACACACCAGACATCACAGGATTCCAGTAGTTCCGGCCCATTTGTCTGCTGCTGCTAGGAAGTTGTTTACTCTTTTGTATCACTCTCTGCTGACGTCTGCTCACTGAACAATGTCATCAAATTTCCTGTTTTTTGGCTTGTGGAGAAGTAGCTCCCCCACCTTATGTTAAATCTTTGCTGTGTGGAGATCCGTGGAGCCGGATGCACCCAGCAGGCAGGATGTGAGGTTAAATGCAGCATAGCTAAATAAATAAAGTAGGTGTTCAGTTGTGAACTAGAGCTGCCTACTTGCCAGGGGGGATAAAGCTGACAGTTCAAACATTGAGCAATGATAAAATATTTGTTTCAGGTTGTGGGGTTTTTTTTAAACGGCTTTTGGATTTTTTTTCCATGAGTGTGTTCTCTTGCAGAATTATGTTAGTAGCTTCCCGAAGCAGCCTGAAATAGTTTATAGTGTGGTGCTGTGTGATGTATGTGTGAGAACACCTCTGTCCAGGTGTTGCACAACACTCTGCAAGCTGTTGACTGTGCAGCTGCTGGTGCTGTAATTCTGTGGGCAGAGGAACTGTCAGCCATGTGTTCATCAATAGCCCCTCTGCGAGCTGGCGCAGCAGTCTGGTGCTGAGGTCAGAGGTACTGACACTCTGCCAGGGGACTGATCCCCTTACATTTTTGGTTTGCTTGTTTTCTGGCCAGTGCCACAGGATTACTAACTTCCACTTGGACAAGAAGCAGTGATGAGCAGAGCAGACCTTAGTTCAACAGTTCTTCCAGACAAAGCTCAGGGCAGCTTTCGTTGATAATAACCATATCGTCGTATTAGCCTCCTGCCATCCATAGCAAGAGGGAGGAACCTATTGGAAAAAACCCATCCAAGCTTTGTAAAAATAGGGCACACTCTGTGTCTTGTGGTTCCTGAGTTTTGTGCTTCCCTTTCTTCTATAGGTCTGTCATGCTCCAAATGGTTCCCCCAAGCTTAGTGTTACACTGTCTCCAAAAACCATTTTTCCTTTCTCCAAGGAACCTGTATATTTGAGCATTTGATCACTTCATGAAAGCAGTTCTTGTGAGGAATCTCCAAGGTCCTTTATTCAAAAACCAAAACACCAAACACCACAAAAAAGAAAAAACCTCACAACTTGGAGCATTTGGAGTTGCCCTGCAGAGCACTGAAAAAGTCCAGCAGCATCTGATGACAGAACTACATGGTGTGCTGGAGTGGAAAATAGGAACCATCCCACCATTGCAGAGGTTGAATTTGTCTTTATTTTTTCAAAGGTTTTTATTAAAGTACAGCCAGAACATTTTGTCTAGTGCCTTTCTCTGTTAAATTCAGTTTTGTTGCACTATCTCAGTGATGCTTTCAGTAACTGGAAATAGTCTGTGCGAAGTACTGAGTGTGGAGCATGTGGGCTGTCACCTCATTGAAATGCTGAGTTCTTGTCATCTTTTCTGACATCTTCATGCTTGGATCTCTGCAGAAACAAAAATACTATTTCCGTCAGAATATCTTCCATTATGATCAGAAAGGAATATAGTCGGTTCTCTCGCAATACAGAGTTCCTGTTCTTGCAGCATCCTGCATGCATCCCTAATGGGGGCCATAGTCAGGATAAAAAAATGAACTGGATGCAGTACCCAGCCATGGGGTACCTGTGTGGGAATCTGCTTTACATCTCCAGGTCTTTGGTTGCATTTCGGATGGGTTTGTCTCAATAAAATCATACCAATCCCTAAACATGAACATTTTCCAAGACAGGCTGCCAAGCTGGGTAAGGTGTGGTCAACTTGCACTTCAGTCAATTAAACCCTTGCAGTGAAAACCTTGCACTCTGCACAAGTGAAAATAAAAAGTTGATCCCTGGTGTAGACCTGCCCATAGCACAGGACCCACATCAGTCACCTTCCGATTTGGAACAAGCACTGTCTGTGCTGAGGGAGGCTCAGGAAAGAAGCAGGAAAGGAGACTGCTGCAGACAATGAGTTCAGTGCCTAGGCAAAGGTAACACTTCATCCAAACAATTGGCAGGGGCTTCTATCTCTTTGTTTCTTCCCTGCCCTTTTTCCTCTCCGTGCATTCCCTGTTCCCTCCTCTACATATTTTCTGAAGTTCATCCTGTATCTTTGTGCCTTCCCATCAGATAACAGTGGTGGTGTTAGATTCTTTTGACCTCTTCCCCCCCCATTACTATTCTGTTCACAGAACTGTCCTCTTAAATTTCTCCTGTGCTCTTTTCCATTCCCCTTCAAAGCTTCTGCTGAAGTTTGAACCACTAACGGTGTTACAGCCAACAAAAATAACCCTCAAGGTTACATTTCCTCCATGGCAAGGCTGGATTAAACTCTGTAAGGCTGGATAGACATCTGCATCGTCAGGGAGAGGGCAGCAAGGGAGCAGCTCTGCCACCCAACCTGCTCTGCAGAGCTCTGCACATGTGCACTGACGGCTCCCCAGGAGCCCTAACACAGTGTATTCCTTATCCTCCAGTGGAAGAGGAGAGCTCAATAAATTGTGTCTCCAGGGCATCTTAGTACCAACCTCCTTTCTGGGGCCCTTGACAGGGGCTGAGCCAAAGGGCTCAAAATCTGAGCCGTCTGCCTCCTGCTCCTGGTTAAATTTATTCATAACTTGCCCTGATGGAGATTTATAAATACAGGTGTAAGCTAAAACTCCTGAAAAGATGTCATTCATTTTATTTCTGACAAATAAATTCCAGATGTTTGCCTCTGACTCCTGGAGTGCTGATATGATCGGCTTGAGGCTCCAGTTGTTCAGTCTTGTGTTAGATGACAGAACAGAGAGGGAAATGAATGCTTACCATTGCCAGTGGCTCACAGTCAAAGGGACATAAGTTTTTCCAACCAGATGAAAAACTGAGAGAGTTCCAGATGAGATTGTGAGAGTTGTATTGAGAAAACAACTGGCAGGCACTGCGGTGATGGAGCAGTAATAACTATATTTAAAAGAAAATAAAAATAATCTTGTATGACAGGAATACTGCAAATAATGGAACATTTCAGGAAGAAAACATGCTATCATGTATTGCAAAAAACAGGTCTATACTTATCAGAAGGTGTTTCTTGCTGCAGACTCTGTGAAAAGCTTCTTATGTGGGAAACATTGATTTGCACAGTGCTGCTTGCAAAGGCTCTAACTAAATTCTCAAAGTGAAACTTGGGGGAAGAAGTGTTTTTTCTTGACTGGCAGAGCCAACAGATTGTCTAGAAAAAATAGCAAGGCAGTCCAGTGGTAGTCCTGGTAATTCTATATGCCCTATATGCCCTGCAGAATAAAAAAAAAATAGAATAGGCTAAAGAAACAGAGGGGAATTGCAAAGCAAAATCATCAGTTGAGCTATTAAGTTGTCATAAACACTGTGAAGTTCTGTCTTGAAACTTGGTCTGAAGTAGAAATGTAATATGTGCAGTGTGAGTTGTGACACCCATAGTTTCATGTTTACAGTATCAGCAAAATATTTTTCCCAACATGAGCACATTTCTCTTGTAAAAAATTCAAATCAGTCTTAAATGTTGTAAGTGGTATTAGTTTATGGTACCAACAAACCATGCTTTACTTCCTTCCCAAAGAGTACATGGGTAGCAATGGCAGGGTTGTGTTATTTAAGAATAAAGAAGGGGCATGAGGCTGGAATACCACTCACACTTGGTTGGCAATGTCTTTGTGTGATATGTCTGACGGAGGAACTCCCTGGTGATCAGTTACTGAGCATTCAGGGCCAGCTGCTCAGAGAGGGAAGGACACAGAGCGTCATGGTGGACCTTAGTTTGTACAAGTGTCCTCTTTAGCTTTAATTGCCCATGGAACTCGGAAGAGGAGGTGTGCAAGGACACAGAATCCGTGCAGCAAACGCGCTAGATCTCTTCCACTAGCAGGAAATAGTCAGTTGTGTCACAAAACCACTGCAAATCTTGCTTGCTTCATCTGGAAAGTATTTCTGGGTACAACCTCATACTGTGGCCTGCAAATTTTGTTACTCTGTTTTGTGGGGAACATACTGTGAGTAATTTATGTCTAGTGCAGTAGTGGTTTGATGCCACCTCTAATGTGTTCCTGCTGTTTCACATAAGGGGTTTTTTTGTTGGAATATATTTGAATGTTCTTAGCAAAATTAGATTACAGAATATAACTGGATTAAATTATGCATCTTGTAGTGTATTCTGAAGTCATCCAGAGTATGACATATTGGTTCAAATTAAGCAGTGAAGAAAACAATTAGAACTTTGGTGTTCCATGGTAGGTGCTTAGACTGTACATGTTAGTGGCTCATAGAGTTAGTCAAAATATGTTCCTGCCGCAACCTAGGACTTAAATTATAAAGTTCAACATTGAGCAGTAAAGCATTTGTTTTGTCTTTGGAGGATAAGGACAAAAGAGATGCAGAAAAATCTGCTAACCGCACAAATATGAATGTGGTAAGAACATTTGTCCTGGCTTAAACAAACGTGCAAACACATAAAGCAAGTCAAATGAAACTTCCCGTGATTGGAAAAAGTTCCCCTAATTAAGGACACTGTTCTCTCTTGCATCTATAGTAAGTAATTACAGCCTTATGTTCAAAGTTCATAGAGGAAGAAAAAGAAATCAGGTGATCTGTCTGAGGAATAAACTTTTCAAGAGTCTGATCTACATAATTTTTCATTGAGTTTATAGGTTTACTTTTATTTTTTAATTCTCAAAGTAAGCTATAGTTTTACTGTAGCTTTCTTTGAACTGTTAATAACATGAGTCTGATTTTTCCTTTCTGTCACTTATATCAGACATTAGATTTTATACTAAAAAACTATCCATGATATCTAGTTTATTTGTGTCGTGTGTGTTGTATTTACTGCTTCACACAGCCTATCTCTCCCATTAAACAGGTTTATGGAGAAATGGAGTGTAATTTTTACACAAAGCAGTAGTTTTGTTTTATTCTAGTCCTACAAATTTCCATCTAGGTTTTGGTTTTGTGTCCTAGAAGTCTGGCTGAGCTCAGAGTCAGGCCATGAAACTACACTAAATTGGATATTTCATTAATAGAAATTCTCTGTTTGCTTTGGATGTTCTTCTAGTATTTCATTGCTTGGGGGGAAAAGGCAAAAGAAAATAAATGAGTACAGTTGGTTTTTTTACTCGGCTTTGCTAGAGATACAGAGGAGTTTCTCTTTTGCATATTGCAGGCAGGTCTGTGGAGCTCTGAGTCTCCACAGTTTGGTTGTGCAGATACAGCGTCCATCCTCCCCAAGGGAGGACACTGAGGCTTGCAAATTAACATTTCCTGCTAAAATTTCTGGTAAAAGCTCCCTGCCAGAGCTATCAGCAGTCTGGATCACTGTCTGGGAAGAAACACTTGGTGCAGGGGAGGAAGAAGGAAATGGTGACTGTGAACTTATTAATGGTGTCGCCAGACAGGACTTTAATGTCTATTTTCTCTTGTTTGTTCTTTGGCATAAAGCTTCTGCGCTTGCAGCAGAAGGCCCAGGCCCACTGCATCCTTTCTTAGAAAAACCAGCAGAGTGAGAAACATATTTTGGATAGTTGCAAAACAGATTAAATGAGCTTCCACCTTGTTAGATAACAGACCTTGTATCTTGAGGGAGATTGATTTTGGATAGATGCCAGTTTTCCTTGCAGCTAATCATGGGCATTTTTAGCATAGATTGACACTGTTTCATTATATAATGACTAGGTGGAGCTTCTTTCTTTCCTATTGCTCCTTCTAGTTCATCACTGTTATCCATGTGGAATGAGGATGTCGCTGCCTGACAGAATGGTGCTACTTGAGCTCTGTGTCATGTGACAGAATAGCCACCTGTGCACAGCTCCGGCACTGATTCCTGTTGTTAAACAATCGTGCCACTCACAGCTGCAATGCGTCTTTTTAGATGAGCCAGATAGATTTAGGTGTCAATAAAATTGTGCAGAAAGTGGTAGGTACCTGGTGATCCTAATATTCGAGAAGTTGTTTTGCTGTGCTAGTGTCGGCTCTGCTCACATTTTGCAGTCCTTGCTGGGAGAAGCAGAGAACCTGCTCATCTCAAAAGTCATACACAGTGCTGGTGTTCAGACAGCCCTATGGAAGGGCCCACCCAAGGGTCTGAGGACTTGGAGCCTGAGGAGTCTGATCAAGCTTCTGACAAAAAATTTTCTGACATCTTGCCCACATTAAAGGGAAGACAAGCACCATTTTAAAATATGTGTTCAGATGACACATGAAAAGTCCACATCTGCTCAAGTAAATGCACATTTTAACCACTGCTGGCTGAGTGCTCAGAAGTATTCATGGTTTTATACAGCACTTAACCATCTATGCAGTTTGCAGGTGAATGCACATGTTCACATTATAGATTTATTCAGTGGTTTTGCATCTTCTCTTCTAACCCCCCCTGCATGTTACAGATCTTTCTTCAAATTTTGTAACTGCAGCAAGACTCTGTGACAGTTTCACTGACGTCATATAACTTGTGAAAGTATCTGATGGGAGTATCTCCAGTTGATGTCTCTCTTTCCTGGAAATCTCAAGGTTGAATAACTTATATAAGGCTATTCAACATCTATAGATCATTATCTGCATAATTATGGCCCTTGTACTTTATTTGAGAAATGCAAACATGGTACCTGGAGAGAGTATATTTGGACAGTATCGATGTCAATGAACTTCACTGAGGGCAGGATTTCATCTCAAGTGGATACCTGATACGCAGCTGAATTTGTTTCCCAGTTAAGGACTACAGTATCAGAGTGCTTTGTGGGCTTCCTTGATTTGATGATGGGTTGTTTACGAAAGAGCTGCCTTGTTGGGAGACTGCTCTGCTGAGACCTCGGTTGCCACAGCTTTAGTCCTGTGAAACTTTACTAGGAGATGGTAACATATTGGTTGCTTGTGCATTTCTAGGGAGAAAATTGTGCTCTGTAATAATTCATTTTATACCAACAGTGTCTTCTTTGGCATATCCAGTAGTTCTTTTGTAAAGGAAATGCTTCTCCATAGACAGAATGTGCAGATGTTGCTTTGTATCGAAGATAATGGTATAATTACACAGTTTTATTTTCATTTAAATTAAATAAATGGAGTGTGCCTACCACAAATCTAGATAGAGTGAAATTCTGTTAACAAGAGAACTAGAATGAAAAATTGCTTTGCTGTATCAAGTTCTACTTAATTGCAGTTCTGATTATAATGAAAATCCCACTTAATTAAAGACATGAAGAGTTTAGGGGTATTGGCATTACTGTAAAAAGGTTCTATTCTACTCAAGGAAAAAAAGAGAGAACCCATCTACCAAGTGTGTAATATTTAACGAGCCCTGTGGGCTGGCAGAAGCACTGAGTGTTACTGAACCAGAGTCAAGCAGAAAACCAGTGTCACGTTTCAAACTACCCTGTAGGTCCTCAGAAATGAAGAGGCATCTATATTAGAAGAAGCCAATCACTCATCCCTTCAGCCAGTGGAGTTCTTAGTGGTCAAAAAAAAAAGGGATCCCCAGGACTCTTTAGTCTATTTGCTTGTTTTCCTCCTTATCATAAACTCTGTTGGATTGGCTGTTGCTGAGATCAAGGAAAATTAATGCTAAACCTTACACTGAAAAAAGGATGTACTACTGTGAATTTCCTCATTTTTTTAAAAAAGGTGCCTTGAATATGCCTGCAGTCTCAGGTCTTCATGTGTTGGAGACAAAGTTCTCAATTTA
Source organism: Pipra filicauda (assembly GCF_003945595.2). Classification (NCBI taxonomy): domain Eukaryota; kingdom Metazoa; phylum Chordata; class Aves; order Passeriformes; family Pipridae; genus Pipra; species Pipra filicauda. The sequence continues at coordinate 877,101 of NW_024104976.1, read as the reverse complement.
GAAAAGGTTCGTCTGCCAAGAACTTCTCTTTTGGTTTTCTCAAATATCAGCAGACAGTTACACTCAGCCTGAGAAACATGTATTCAACAGAAAAAAATACTGATATGTTTATTATCAGTATGGAACATTTCTCCTTCACTGTACTGGCTGCCGTCCCACTGACTTCACATTTATTCTACCTGCAAAATTACATCTGAGGCAGCACCTTTGCTGTCGTTCAGAGCAGCTCCCAGGCAGGGCACTGGATGGAGCACAAGTGAGTTCGTGCATCTGTGAGGTGGGCAGAGCACACCTTTTGGACCACAGCAGGTTCACAGAGACCTCAGTAATCTGTGTGAGGGTGTGGTGTGTGGCAAATGGCTGGGAGAATGGGGAAGAAGGAGGAGAAGGAGGCACCTCCATACTGTCACCATCCAGTCTTGGAGAACTAAACAACCAGGATGCCAATTTATGCAGAGGCTGGAGATTCGTAAGATAAAGCAGCAATCACAGGAGCTCCTGTGCAGTTCTCAGCAGGTCAGGAGGGGTGATCTCAGCTTGCTGCCTGCCCAGCTGTGGTCTGACAGCAGTTTGCTGCAGGCCCTTTGACATTGCTTGGGAAATGTCTCCCGTTATGATAATGGATGGCAGCAGGTAGAAAAAATTACTATGGTCACTAAAGCCTGAACTGTGTCTATGCAAACAATAGGTTATTAATGACAATAGAAAAAGCAAGTTTATTCCTTTACAAATGGAGATTTAGAACAAAATAGAGATCTTCTAGGAAGTCTATCAGATTCACTGACTGGTTTATGCTATTTTTGGGCTGTACTCTCTTGCTTTGCTTGTTCTGTTTGTGACGATTGCAGTGTTGATAGATCCAAGCCATGAAAAGTTTGTCTGACATAAAGAAAGTAATTGAAAAACTTCCCGATAGACTGGAACTTCCTTTTAGTCAGCTGAGTCTATTCAAATCCAGATGGTTCAGAGAAAACTGTCGCTGAAATTCATATGCATAAGGAAAAAACCAAAACCTGATAATGATAGAGTTCTGTTGTATTCAGATGCATCTGTAATAATCTCTAAAATAAAACTAGCAAGTGGTATCCACCAGAAAGAAGAGAACTAGCTGATAGATATGAAACAGATTAGCACTTACTACTACACTCCAGGATCTTGCAGAATCACAAGAGAGCAAGCAGTTTTAATAATATTAAACAATAGAACTACTGTGCCATATATAAGTCTCCCAGAGTGCCATGCAGCTCAACTGTTAAAATGCAGGCAGGAAGAATTTCCCTCAAGGCCAGAAGAATGTAGTATTTGTACTAAAGCATCTGCTCAAGTTGGGGGGATGGAAAGTCAGCCACAGCCTGCCTGCAAAATTAATACACCTGAGGTGGCAGCAGGCGAGTGAGAAGTTCCTTTTCCATTAGACAAAGATGTTGGTAAAGGCAAAGGCTGTATTTATTTGTTTGGAGTTATGCAAACCCCAACATATTTAATGCTCTGATTTTAAATGCATCTTGGCTGATGACTTGCAAGACTTAAAGACCAATTTCTTCTCTGACTTGGCTAGCCTTGGTATCTGGGTAAAAGTTATTTCTGCCAGCAGATGAGAGAGGACAGCACACTGAAACTTTTATATCAGTGCTGGCATATGAGGAGTGAGTTGGTCCCCAGAGCCAGTGGAGTAACCAGACTTGTGTCAGCTGGGGGGAAAAGCGGAAAGGAAGTAGGTCTCAGCCTTCTGGGAATTGCTAGGCACATTGTTTTTATGTGGCTGCCATTAAAGGATTTTGTGAGGTAGAATGTGGCTGGTCCTGATTGCCAAGGGGGAAGCAGAGCAGTTTCAGATTTGTTGGAGTAGTACAAGGGAAGAGCTGCTTAAACTCAGAGTGGTAATATCCACACAGATGTGCTGTTCAGCTGCCCATGAGGTACCATGGTATGCAGAGGCAATCGCAGCCCTTATTTGCACGTAACCCCAAAATACCGAGGATGCCTCACTTCGGGGGACATTTGCTCTGAAGTGCAGGGTGTTCCATCTGACCCTTGAATTAGGTGCTAGTGCCTTAAAGATGAACTCTTTTTTTATCTGAAACAATTCAGTTTCTGCATGTTGCACATTCTATTCCTGTTTGAACAGCTGAAAATGTTCATACTACTTTTTTTTTTGTGTTGATAAAGACATCCATCGCTGCAATCTATGTATAGAAAACCATTATTATAGGGTTTAAAAAATTCTTCTAAAGTACAAGCCAGATCATTTAAGCCACTGTTTTTCTCTTAGTGCAGGATATAACTACAGATGCTTCACAGCATGCCCTCACCACACAGAAATATTTGACTATAGTGAGCAGCCCAGGGATTCCACATGGGGAGACCTCTCAGCCTCCAAAGTTCTGTGAATATTTGGCCTGAATGGAGAAGTTCTTGCAAAAACTTTCAGTCAGAAAGTGAGGACCTTAATGAAGACCCCAGTGAACCATCTCAAATCTTAAGATTGTGAAGACTTAGGGCATTTTAAATTCTGTGCTAGCTGGTCATAATAACATTTGGCAAAATGATGACCATGAGGCACAGATCAGTATTAAGGTTATTCACATTTCCAGGGTTGTTGTGGAGTGTATAATTCACATTTTTTCTCCTCTAAACAGAGGAATAGATGAAATTTCAAGTGCTATGTACTTGTGCATAACAGGTCTAAAAGGGATCTCTGAATTAGGAAGATGCTGCAGGAAATATAACCTGCTGGATTTGAATGGCTTTTGATATGAGGACTGTTTTCCATTCAACTTTGTTCTCATTGGACAGAAAAAGTCAGTGTGGATTAACAAGTAAATGGCTTTCTTTTTCTGACTTGTGTGTGATACATTCTGTCCCTTTTGGGGGTGTGGTTCACTGAGAGTGAGGACTCTTGTGGAAGTACACTGAGATTTGGAGAGTTGCTTTGCTGGAGTTGTGTCTGCTTACCTTAGAAACCTACAATAATGCTGTGGTTACCAAGATGTGATATAACTTGTGTTTGAATTATCAGCAACATCATTTTGAATTTCAGAAATAAGTGAGGGTTTTCCAGGTACCACCCATTATCCAGTGGTCCCTATATTACCGGTGCCTGGTGTGCTGGGACTGTCTTTCTCCCGCAGTGCCTCAGTTCCTCTGAATTTAAAAATGGAACCAGCAACCATTTCCTCCCTTTTCAAGTTTGCAGATCTGTGTAATAGTTCCATAGGCATGCTAAGAGATAATGACATTTATTTTATCACTTCAGTACCCTATCAGGAGCTAGGAAAGTCTCCCAAATTATCAGCATGTTCTGTGTAAAAGTTCTGACCTTTACTAGTGGCAGGGACTGCTGACTGGAGTTTTTCTACTGTCATTGTACAGTGTGACCACAGTGGGACACTCGTCTGGGCCAGAGGCCACCGAGGCCTTACCGCACTGCAGATAATAATACAAGTCACTTTGGGCCAACATCGTTAATTATTTCCAACGGAACAGAATGATTTACTTTTGCATGCGCCACGCTTGCAGCTTGATAACCAAAGTTTCCTGTAAAGAATAAGGGGAGAATTTATAAACTGTACAAAGCAGTTCTTGGTTGTGTCTAAAGTGTGTGAAAAGGCAGCGAGTGCAATTTCCCAACAGCGTTGCTGCAGTTCTGTTCTAACTTGGCTTCACTTACTGCAGTGCAATGGCACTGAGGAAATGCAATGGGGAACCGGGCCCAGAATACAAACAAACAAACAAACAAACATATATAATAGCGGTTGGCATGTGTGGTAAGCCGAACATGTAGCCAAAAATCAGCAGGGTCCTCCCCGTGCCCGGGAGAGTCCTGATGGAGCTGGGTTAGCCCTGGTGTTCCGCCCTCTGTGCTGCCACTCCAGTGAAGCAGTCCCTGTCCCACCAGGCTCTAGATCTCTGTAGATCTCCTTGGTGGCTTCCTCAGGACCTGGATTAACACAAAACTTGCCTCAAGGTTGAGCAGTGGAAGTGGGGCTGGATTTTGGGACTGGTAGAGGTGTTGTCAGGACATCGGCAATAGGAGAGTGGGTTGTGTGGCTGAAGGGCTGGCAGCCTGGTTGGTGTGAGAGCTCTGATGACTCGTTACACTCGATAAAACTTCTTTTCTCACAAAAACTTCAAGGTGTCCAAGTTGTGTGTTGTTAATGATGTGAATCAGAGGCCAGAGTTTTGCTCTCATTTATGTAAAACTGGTTCACAGCAGGTACTAAAACTTAAGAGACAGATTAAAAAAACAGAGGGTATGTTACCCCATCACTTACTGTCTGCTGTATCGTTATATGGCAGCACTGTAAGTAATTCTTCCAGGAATCAATCTGAAAGAGAAAATAGATAAAGGGAAAATGATACCAGAATAAAACCTCAGGTGTTCTGTATCTTGTAATATAGATCTAAATCTGTATTGTTTTGTTGAGAGCAATGCATCAGTGGGAACCTGATTTAGACTAATCTAAATGCTAGATTTTATCAAAGCACTGAGTCAAAATGCTACATTACGTGAATTCAGAGTCTGTGACATTTGTCTACACCTTTTATGAAACAGGAATAGAAAAAAATATCAAGGGCTGGAATTAACAGGTTTCATCTAGGTTGAGGTTTTGGTAAATTTTAATTGCTTTTCCGAACTCATGTCTTTATATTGTGGCAAAGAATAAACTGACTCCATACAGCATACGGTCTTTGACAGCCAGGCTTACCTTTGTCCTTGAATCTGTTGAGCAAAGGCAGAAACCTTGGACTCTTTATTCTCTCTTATTCTTTATTCAAATTGTTGTGGCCTCCAAAGAACAAAAGAAGGAGCTGCATAGAGCCAGACTCCCAGTTTGTTTACACCGAAGTAAATCCAGGATGTGTTCTTTGTATTTGGTGGAATTACTCTGAATTTCACTGTTGCTAACCAGGTCAGAATTCAATCTGTCAACTGTATAACTCATTTTATGTTCTAAACAGTTGTGCCCGTTTGGAAGATCTGCTCAGACAGCATTTTATGTTACTTGTACCAAAGCTGAGTTTGTAACAGCAGAGTGCTAGCAAAGTTTGCAAGGAAGGCATGAACAGTGATGTTCAGTGTCTCACAGAAAGTACATGGAATATAGGCAGCTAACTCTTAAATGTTTACTTAGATTGATTTCCTTAGAGGAAAAAAAATAGGTAAATGACCATAGATTGGATTAGTATTCATATATTTCAGAAAGTGATAAAGATTACTATAAGCAAATTAAAATGTGAATTGTGAAAACCTGATCCTGAATATGAAGACTTTAATTGCCCAGAAATGAGAGCCACACCAAGTCACAAAGCCCTTCTCTGTTGAGACAGAGCACCGCCCTGATATGACCTGAGTGGACAAGATCCTGGACCTTGTCATACCAGTTTATAGGGAGTGGGTTATTTCCCAGTTTTCAGCATCCAGAAAGATTTGGCTAAGGTTTCCAAGAAAGTGTATTATCATGCAAAATTCAAATTTCTTCAGGCAATAGAACCTGAATCAATTAAAGTTTAAGGTATGGTATAAATCTATGAGTTAATTTGGGCTTTCATTTTCTGGGGTGATAAATCTGTGCTTAAAATGGCAAGTTAAGAGAAAGCATACTTTTTCCTTTGTAAAACGAATCTCTGTTTTTCTTAGAATTATCAGTATTCAGTTTATGCTGACAGTTCTGTGGCTCCCAGCATATCTTATTCATGTCAAATCTTATTGATGAGTCAACTCATGCAGATCTGTATCACATACCTAGTATATGTAGAAAATTTAAGTATGTATTTTACAATTAGATAAGAATTTTTGGTGATGCCTTAAAATATTGATCTGTAAAATGATGAATTTTGTGAACTGTAGTCCAGTAAGACCAGCAATGAAGTCAATATGTCTAATCACTGTAGTTATCTGTACCATATATTATAGTGAGGTTGAAGTCTTCATTTGAAGAGGCAGTTACTTAGTGTTACCCTGCTGACAGAAATTCTCTGCTGAGAGCTGAATGCTCATATTAACCCCACAGCAGCAGTTTCCATCTGCAATCCATTCAGCAAAAGTTTATGTCACCTCTTTGTTCAAGTCAGTTGCAGGAGAAATAAGCTGTTCATTTCCACCTGCAAGTGCTGACCTGGGAAAGGTGAGAAGAGCAGCAGGAGCAGAAGTGCTCCCAGCTGCCCTTTAGGGAGGGATACCAGCAGGAGGCCAGGGCCGTGCACGGTGTTCCACGCCCAGAGGAAGAGTCACTCCCGTCATCTGTGCAGCGCCATCTGTGGCAGAAGGGAAGTGATGGAACAGTTGTGGATTTCAGACAATATTCCTCAGGATGCCAGGCAGCTCCCTGCCAGCCCTTCTCCTGAGCGGGTGATGCTGCAGCAGAGGGTTACCCTGGGCTGTGCGTGCTTTAAAACATCCCACAAAAAGAAGTGTCTTAAGAAGCTCTGCCTCCAGATGGAATGTGTTTGCCCCTCCATAGCAGGAGTATTGCATGGAAGTTAATAGCCAGAGGATTTTTTGGGGGCTGACTCTGCCCAAAATTTTAGGAGGTTTGCTCTCCTCTCCAGTTGGTCATGGTAAGAGACATTTTGGAGAAAACCAAGATATGAGACCTCTAGCAAATAGAAGACCTGTGGGCTGCTTTGATGTGTCCCACATGCCAGACAAGCAGTTTATCACCGCAGGGAGCATGTGAATCAAGCTGTCTTTATATCCACCCTTTATTTCTTTCTGCATTTATTCATTGAGCAAATTCATTTAAAGTTTTTCTAGCTGTAGGAAGAATAAAAAACCCCATTCCTGTAGACTCTGTTCTGGTAAAATACGAAGAATGACTCATAGCAAGAAGTACTTTACCAGGTTATATCAGGTCAACATTGAGTTTGTTGTACTTTAATCAGATAAGTCACAGTTGTTTGGGTCTGTGTTTTTAAAGCTTATTTCACTTGTTTTTATTTACCAAACATTCACTTTTCTCAGGACATTGGAAACATGAACTATTTCTATTAACAATTTCAATGTTTGCAACTTGGCTGCTACAACACAGATAATTTCTGGGGAGTCTTGAGCTGCTCTCAGCAGTCAGTAGATGACCTCCCCACTGACAGCTGTCAATCACATGTGCCATTGCCTTGGGGTGGATCTTACTTTGTGCCGGGGCCAGGACTCATTCCATAGGACAGAAACTACGGTGTTCAAACCAGACAGGCAAATTTGAGGGAAAATAAGTGCTACCAGCAGTAGTTCAGCGGGTCAGAGTATGTAAAAGGGCTGCAATTGCTGTGTGTAAGCATTTGAAGTAGCCACAGTCACATATGCTGTACACTTAGGTTTGCGTCAGCAGCTCTTTGGCAACAGACCCAGCCCTATCACAGTCAATTCCAGGAATCTATAACTAGTTCTACCTCTGTCTTCTCATACCCTTTCTTACCAATCTGTGCCTGCCTAGAAGGCTGTCACATGTGTAAGTCGTGTCTGCCAATGTGGAAATGTACTCAGGCTTTTGTTTTTCAACTAGGAAAGAAATTTCAAGGAAGAAATAGAAAAAGGTGTGAGTGAATAAAGATGTTTTTGTGCAGTTACTATATATGTGAGCTTTGGCTGGTTTGGTTTTGTTATAAGCTTGCAGCATTAGAGGTATTTTTGAAGCTCATGTAGTTCACCAATAGTTGAGAGTTTCTGCTAATCCTTGCTGAAGCCTTGATTTTTGACACAATACTTAATCACCATGTTACTTCTCAGTGCTACCAGCAGCACACAAAAAGTTGAAATGATTAATCAAATTATTTGAACAGATTTCAACAGGATTAAGAATTAACTGGAGTTCACCAGAATTTTCCAGCTGATATGCAGAAGGGGTTTTTCTTTTACTCAGGACAGCAAGTTAATGTGTAACAAGACAATTTATCTCATTTGGGCAGTTCTTTTGATTTAAGCTTAAATGGTGTATAGACAGGTACTTTCAGTGCTGCAATAGCCACAGATTTCTGGCAGAAAAGTGGTTTTCAGCCTCAGTCCTTTAAATACTTTGATGACTATTCATTCACAAACTTTTTAAAAGAAGCGTCTGAGAAACAGTAACTGACAATACTGGCTTTATCTCATCTGTTAAAATTCCCCTTGGACTGGGACTGATAGTCCAAGTGTACACTAGCCTGGTAGATGGGGGTTTGCATCCCCTCAGATGCCAGTGAAGTTCATCTCAGGCCCATCATTCAGTGACACTGGAAACACTTGCTGTTTTATGCTGGCAGTTGGAGTGTACAAAAAAATGTGTCAGGATTTGATTTGAAGTACGGTTATGGACAGAGAAGTGACTGTAAAAAGGCATGTCTTACATGTTCTCCCTCCATGTCCTTCAGGCATCTCTGCTGATTTACTGATTCAGACGAGTAGTTACTACTGTCAGTGCTATAAAACCAATAACCCTGGTGGAAAGAGATGGATTCCCTCCTGCTGTGTGCATTATCAGCAAAAGTATTTGCTGTTTTCTAGTGTGGATTTAGAGTAATTGGATGATGGGCCACAAGGGAGAATAAAGCAGCTTGAGTTTTCCAACTGAAGAGAGATTTTTAGTCTCAAAATTAGAAAAAAGATTGGAGAGTATTTAAACTAACCCGATCTGACCAGAATGACTGAGTAAATCTGAAACCCCTCCATGTCATTTTAACATCAGCTCTTAAAGGCCCTCTTAAACAAGACAGACAAACACTGGTTCCTGGCTTTTTTTTGCAGGCACTAGGTTGCCATTTTTCCTTGACTCATGTTTCTTGCTTATTTAATGTTGCAGTGATGACTTCCAAGTTGATAAATAAGTAAAATCACACATGAGAAACTCTGAGGGCTGAGCAATGGAGCAGTAAGGTCATAGAAAGAATGGAGGGTGCAATTCTAAAAGGTTTTTCTGTGGGATGTGCTGATGATTGTTTAAAATTACTTAATGGAAAAATTCCAGGCTGTAAAGCAATAAATCTGATCTTCAAGTGTGGTTTTAATATTGAAAAAGAACAATGTAAAAATGCCACCTTTGTGCTCAACAGCTCTTTTCTTTGCACATTTGAATCCAGAGATGTCTTCCGTTTACTGCATTGCCAAAAATTGTTTTCTTCTGCTTTCTTTGTCCAGTTACTTTTGAAGAGTTTATGTGACTCCAAGGACCATTGATTGGTCTCTGTTTCCTATTTTGAATTGGGAACATTGCTGTTCCTGCTTTTTAGTTTTCATTTCTGGGACAAGAGGTGAAAAATATTTAAGCACGTTGAAAGTGCTGATAGTTGCCTTGTGGGAATTCCCAAAGAACCAACCCCTGTGTAATCCTATTACAGTCTCCCTCTGTATTTATGTGTTTAACTACTTTAGAAAGTCTATCCTATACCACTTGAAGAGTCATTCAAGCTTGAATTAATGATTAATGATATAAAAGAGAAGCAACTGTGATAAACAGCACTTCTTGTCATTGCCCTCCTTTCCATGAAGGGACACGTGAGGGGAAAGAGCCCAGCTCAGTTCATGCTAAACTCTTTGCCTGTGTTACTTGATCAGAACCTAATGTGAGAATCACTGACATGTAGAAAGCATGACATATGACAGTGTTTTTGCAGGGTTTTTCAAAGCAAAGCTGCATTGCTTTGTCAAGTACAAATATCTGAGTTCTGGAACCATCTCTGGAGGCACTGGGTGGGAAGGAGAAAATGTAGAAAAATGCTGTTGGAGAAATGAAATTACTGTGTTTTTTTAGCACCCTTGGGCACCTGTTCCATGTGAAATTCTAAGGGCGGAATTACGTATTTTTGCCTTTCTCCTGGAGATTTAATGCTTTTTTGGACTTTAAAAGATGGAATTTTTAAACATTTCCATGTTTTGCAGAACAGTTGGACTGATACAGAGGATACAGAAAAATAACAATGTCTATCAGACTTTCGTGACTAATCCATTACTTTATGTTTAAAATAACAATAATTAAGAAAATAATTAAGCACTAACTTGTTGATTTCTGTTAATACAACTTAACATATAAATTTACAAAACCAGAGTAAGACTCTCATGAAGAAGCAGCATCATTATGGTATCAATATATCCCTGAGACAGTAGTAGATAAGAAATGTCTTCTCTAACAGAGATAATTTTTCTTTCTTCTTAAGTGTAATGCATTAATAAGATCCCTTCTTATTTCTTTTAGGCACCAGTAACAGATGTGCAGTTTGGCCCTATGAGACTTCATCAAGATCAACTTCAGGTAACACAGCAGTTCAAATTGAAGTCTTGATTTCTAAAACATCGCAGATGTTAGCTTAAAATTTATGACTGGAATTTTTCAGGGTACAGAGATCTTCACAGAGCATTTTTATCAAGTGATAATGTGCACATAACAGATTTTTATCTTGACATTCTATGTGATATCCTAAAAACCCTGCCTGTTTTCTCCAACCATCAGTCAGCTCATAAAAATAGAGCTATATATTCTTTGCTATCAGTTATCTTGTAATCAATTTAGTGAGTGCCTCATTTTGTATTTTACTGGTAGTCAATTCTTAATCAAAATCTCATCAAACTGATACTAAGCCTGTCAACTATTTTAATATATAAATAAAAAATAAGATAGATAAATAAAATAAATATAGTAAAAATAGAAAATGATTCAAATCAATTATAAAATAAAAATAGCCTGTCGCAATCGGCCAATAAATACCACTTAAATTTAATCAGTAAACCCACCTCCATCTAAAACACTCCCTTCAACTTCTCCCCCCCATCTATCACTCAAATCCTCCCCCTACTCTACTCCCCCGACTCACCACCACCCTATTGCTAGCCTCAGCAACCAACTTGCCCCATTATTCCCGCCGCTCTCATGACTTGTTTTTTTGCTGTTCATTGCTGACTGGCATTAATTAATCCTCCTTTGTCTCTTTATTAATAAAGGTCTTATGTCAGTTGTCCCCTTATTTGTCTGGGGTGGGTATGAGGTTTGCAGATACATGACTCCTTTGGACTTCCTTTGAAAATTCTCCCATATGCCCAAAGGCATACTGAACCGTTAATCATCCAAGATATTCCTCAGTCAGTAATTAGAAAACTCCTCAGTGAATGCCATCTGAACCTAATAATGTAAAAATGTCTTCGAGAATTGCAGTTCAACATCTTCCTGAGCTATTTTCAAAACAGACAGTAATGTTATTCAACATCAGATTTTAGAACATCCTCATCCAGCTGTTCCCCCAGTGTAAATAAGAAACATTTCTTGAATATTTCTGCCTCCTGTATTGTTATTAATGCTTTTATCACTTTTGCCCAGTCATAGGCCACTCTGAAGTGCTGCTGGTTTATCCTGGTAATATAGCTGGCAGGTGTGAGGAAAGGAGAAGTTGAGCAACATCTCATTTGTGCCAGAGTCAATCATACTGCTCAGATCTGCTGACTTTTTGTGCTATTGCTGAAAACCTTTCTTCCCCTCTTAAGGAGTGTTGTAAATTAACTTCACTAAATATAGCAAACAGTTTTGCAGGTTGCTATAAAAGGAACCTGAACTCAGCGAGTACAAAGTCCTTTAGTCTTACAAAAATATGCAGTACATGGAAATGTTAAGATTTACTGGTAGACACTTCACCAACCTGGTCCAAAGTATAACTAGCACTGGAGTTCCTAAAATCATCCGGAAGATAAACAGCAGTAGGATATGGTGTGAGTTACGTGTGCTCCGTATTATTGTCTGACTGAAGCATATATTTAAGTGTGGCTTGATTAAGTTACTTAAAGATTGGTGTCTTGGGACAATAGACCAAATTGGTTTATTTGTCCGTCTTTCCTGAAAGGCTGCATGTACTGAGTGATCCCCCAAAACAACACACCACAGATCTTTAGTCTGCCATGCTGTATTCTTTTAGGCAAAAGAAGTTTTTGTCTGCAAAACATTATCCTGATGCAAAGCACAATCGTATCAGTAAGAGTCCTCCTTAGCAGACTTTATCTTCTCTACTGTTTTAAATCCTAGAATTTGGAATACATTTCTAAAGAATTGGGCTTTATCATACTTTTAGTATATAGGTATTGTATTGATTTTAAAAAGGCTCGGAGAGATTAGCTATTGGCAATTACACAGCAAGTTAGGACAGAACAAATACTGGCTCACAGAACTGACTTCAGTTCTGGATTTCAACTATGGTAATCTCCTTCTGTGATATAAATCCCATGGCAAGCTTTGTGTAGAAGTCACACAGGGACATACTCCATATATAGAGGTACTACTTATGATTTCAGTCTGGCTTGAGTTCATTTAGACCAGCCTGTCTGTAATTTCCAGAAACCCCACAGAGTGGGCAGCATCCAGTACTTTGGGGAACTAGGATGAGATAAAAAGGAAAGCACATTTTTCATCGTGCTATGGACGCACCACTGAGTACTGATTCACACAAGATGAAACATGGCCTTTTTTTCCCTTTTCTAGAATATGATCCAAGAAAAATAAACCCCAAGAAAATGGTTGCGTGTGAGACAGTTTCGGTGAAGTTGACTTGCTGTTAGTTCATGTACACTGTCTGAAACGCAGGCACCCAGTCTCTGCTGGCTGCCTAAGCTCTCTTTGTAGATAATGACAAGAGAAACACTTTCCAAACTTGTTCTCCCCGTGTGGATGTACATGGTTCTGGCAAACTGTTTTATCCACTTGAAACACCTCTGTATACAGACAATTATAAAAAAGCAGTGCTCTGTAGAAAGCAATTCTGTTAAAAACCAATTAAGGATTAAGCCTTGGAAGTGGCTTTAAAAAACATGTTAAGAATAGGCAAAAGTTACAGACTCTGTATACTGCATATGTAAGATTTGTTTGTAATTCTTTAATGCAGGTACTTTTAGTGTTTGCTGAGGAAGACGACCAGAGTAATGGGTTCCGTTGGGCATGTGAGAAAGCTGGATTTCGATGTAACATTGCCAGGACACCTCAGTCTGCACTAGAAAGCTTTCTAGATAAACACCATGACATTATCATTATTGACCATAGGCATTCCAGATACTTTGATGCAGAAGCATTATGCAGGTAAGCACCATTTCAGTGCAATTAATGCTTAGCAATATAGTTAACACATCATCAAAGTTTTTTTGCTTTTATATGACCTTTTTATAAACTATTGATCATTGATATACTTTTCTGGACAGGTGTGCACTGACAGCATCAAATAGTATTACCTCAGTGCTTTACATCTGATAGCAGCAGCATTTTTGGTTGTGTGCTCGGGTGTCTGAAGCTCGATCTGGCTTGGAGCCACAGCATACAAATTTTCTGGCCATAGTGAACTGTTGGGTTTTTTGTTTGTTTTTCTTCTGTTAGTTTTTTTTTATTCCCAAATCCCTGGTTCCTTGTTTGCACACTAAATCAACTGCAAAGATAGCATATATCACCAAGCAATTCAATTAATACATTCACTTCATGAATGTTCTGATTTTTTTGCAATGTTACTTGCTGTTGAGCAACCCCAGATGCAAACAGGCAACGTTTGGTGCGTGTGTTTCCATACCTACAACATTTGAAAATATGTTATGAAGAGCAAAGTTGCAATCTGATTCCAAAAATACTTTTAGAAACTGCTGTGAAGTATGAAAAAAGGAGAAAAAGATTTGCCTTTCTGAGTCTCTCCACAGAGACTTGACAGGCAGTGGTGCCTTGCTTCAGTGAGTTCTTTCCAGTGAAATACCCCTTGGGAATGTGTCTAGACTGAATAACAGGCTGTGGGGTGGGGGTGGCAGGGTCAGGGTATGTACCCTGGGTGAGTGTGGTGGGGCCAGGGCACTGGGACAAAGGCTCTTCTTGCTAAACTGAAGGAACTAGATAAGATCTTTGTCAGGCAAACTCTAGGTATCAGCACTGTTCCTCTTCTCCCATGTTTACCATTCTGTCCCAGAATAAAGGAAAATGCACCTGAAATGAGTGAGGCCAAGTCCTTCAAACAAGTCCATTATAAGCCATTTCAGAGTGGAGAATTTTTGCTGTTCCCCCACTGATAACATTTGAGTTTTAGAATAATCTTATGTTCATGGAGTCTCAGATATGGCTGAATTTATTCTCCTTTCTTAGTAGCAGGCTCGGGATTTGATTTTTGTTTTGTTGTTAAATGAGTTAAAAGAGACATTTTAAGAAAAGTACTGTGTGAATAGTCTGTAAAGTCATGACTTCTGAAATGTGAACTTAAAAAAATTTAAATTATTTGCTTTTTATTTAAAGGTCTATCAGAACAACGAAAGCCTCAGAAAATACAGTCATTATTTGTGTAGTACAAAGGTAAATACTCATATCTTTACTTTCAAGTGTGATCAAAAGTGTAAATCTTATCATTTTAAAAGTAAATACTACATTAAAACTTGAATGAGAACTTCTTACTGGGCTAGTAATAACTATATGCCACATAAAGTTTTCACCATCCTCGACCACAGGATTAAGGCAGGATTTTTTTTTTCACTTCTGCTTTCACTAAGGAGGTCTCACTTTGTGTTTTGATTTTGGGCTTTTTTCCACTCTCCTGATCATTGCAAGCTTTCAGAGTATGCTTCAAACAACTTCTGCAGCATCCTGTGCAGAATGTCTCACAGATCTGTATTTTGAACCTTTCTTGGTCTGCCTTTTAATATGATTAATCTCAGCACAAACAGGAGACCTTCTAAGTTGTGAAAAAAGATACAGAACAATTTGATCAGTACAATTTGATCAGTACAAAGTATCATCTGACCACAGAAGTTCTAAAAGCAAGACAAACTATATTATGACATCTCAGTAAAGCACTACATATGCTTTTTCCATCCGCCTCCTCTGAAAACATTACTTATATATCATAAAATAATGTAAAAAAATCAATATATTTAGTCTGAAATGAAATAACTGGAAGACAATTTCCTCAAAGTACGATTTTGGGAATAGCCATTTCTCAGAAAACATAAATTCTGAAAACTAATTATGAGGTGTTGAAATTCCCCATTAAAAATATACCCCCATCTCTAGCAAACAAAAGACCATAACTAAACATTTCAAGACCCGAAACTTCAAGTGTAAATAAAAACTTTAATCTGCTCATTTACAGAAACTTAATATAGTTGCCTTTCTTCCAGATTCCAGCCATGCATTCACATACATTGAGTGTCTTTTAACAGTTAATACAGCCAAGTTTTTCCAAATTATTTAGGTAGTTCATTTAGGAATATGTCCTCCCAAAGTGACCCACTGGAAGGCACTGGGTAGGCAACACTAGCAAATCTGTCCTCATTCGGGCATCTTGAGTTGCCCATCTAGGATTTGGTACACTCAGACAGGGAATTTCTTAAAACTTTGGCTGTATTGACTTTCAAGTGCATCTCTGACTAAGGACAGCATAAACAATAAAGAATCCAGTACCAAAAAAAATAGGAATAGTCCAACAACCTAGGTCATTAATTGTTTTCCTTGAAGCACAAGGTTTTTTGTGGTGTAAGCAGCACCTTACGTGCATAAAGGAAAATAACATTTTGACTTCTCCATGCCAAAGATGAAAGGTTATTAAAAACCACAAAAAATATATTTTATTCCTAGATCCTGTAAAGATCTAGCAGTATGTGTGACATCTGGGATACAAGTATGTCAATGGATTGTGAAATTTGGCCTCAGTTGATTACAAAAATAATCTCTGACTTTATTATTCTTTTTTCAAAGGCATACTGACCGTGAGGAGTCATCAATATTGCCCCTGATCTCTGCTGGCTTCACAAGGGTATGTATGTTGCAATATTGTACTGGGTTGCTCTGATATTTCAAAATTTTCATGCAAGAAACTATCCAGAAGTTTGGCTCAGTCCTTTTTTGTGTCAGTGATCCAACCTGTAGATCCTGTTCGTGCTGCTCATTCCTGTAGGTCCCAGTTCTGACCACTGTACACCAGTAGGATTAGAATAATGCTGAGTAGGTGGCCATTCTCAGGAACGTCAGAAGTGGTGCTGAGACTTTTTACTGCTTTATGCCTTTATTTCAGATGAAATATATGATGCTCTGCTTGAAAAGTTGACATGGATAAAATTGACTGGTGACTGTGGCAGAGAGCAGCTTGCAATGAACAGCACAATGTGCTGTGGGAAATCTCTTCTATCAAATGCCAATTCACATCTGTAAACAGGCTTCAGACACTGTCAAATGCTATTATCTATTGTTTGGAGGCACTTGAAAAGTATTGCATTGAATCTGTTCCTTGGCAACTATTCCAACTAAGCTAAAAAGATACTTATTAGTGCATCAGTTAAGTGGATTCCTTATTGCATTCAGCTGACAAAGGAACAAAAATGGGCCTGATTTACAGTGTGATTCAGAATATTTGGTTCCATGATCACCAGATTTTTTGCTGTCCCATCACATTCCATTTGCACCCCTCTGCTTATTTCTAGTAAGGTCCCAGTCCAGGAAATGCTAGAGCCTGAAGATAATGGTATTTAAATGAAAAGAGTCATTCCAGGGGGCACATAAGTAATTTAACACGGGTTATGAATTATTTATGGATCAGAGCCTTGGAGATGGGGCTAATGGCAAAGCACAGAAAATTTTGTTTAGCACCTTAATGTGGTGGCTTACCTTTGATAATCAATCCTCCCTGCAAACTATCCACTTCTGTGCTGGTTTAGCATGAACAAAGATTTAACATTTCAGGCTCATACCTGGTAAATATGAGAAGTGTTAAAATAACGTGAAAGATACTGAGGTCGTTGCTATACAAGCCCCAAAATCCATAATTGTATCCAATGGTAGGTGTGTTTGACTGGAAATTTTGCTTTCTTCTATGTAGAAAATTTGGAGTATTAGCAATTAGAAACTCAAAATAATCTCAGATTTCGATGCCTTGAGAGACAACAATTTTTTCACTTTATTTTAAATAAGTAGCATGAGAGCTAAAAGTAGATTTTTAAAAAATACATTGATCCTCCTAACAAACACAGAGAATAAACAGATTGGTTGAACCTCATTACCATGAGGATCAGTCACCTTTTCAAAATGCAGTAACCTAAAAAGTTTTACTATTCCCAAAAAATAGTTTTCTCGGGTTGCTTGTGTCACAGCATGTTCATTTTTGGCCTGTCTACTCCTTTTTTTGGTTCTTTATCAAGGAAAGAAAACAGAGCTTCATACCCTTGAATTCGGAAATGTGTATTAATTAAATATTTCTAACCTTTTATTTGCAGAGATATATAGAAAATTCTAGTAGAATGGCCTGTTACAATGAGTTGATTCAGCTGGAATTTGGACAGGTACAGGCACAGTTCAAACTAAGGTAATTTTACCAAAAACGTTATCAACAAAAAAATTTCAATTCAGCCACATCTTAATAGAGTATTTATTTTATGTGTGATAGTTAATTATAGAATGGCAGTTAGCTAAGAAAAAACATTAATTGTTGAAGTACAATGTTATCCAGTATGGAGTGGTAATACTTTATTGTCATATATGAGAAGACTTAAGAGGATAAAATTTTATGAGATGCTTTGTGGTTTTTTGTTTGTTTCCAGGGCGTGTAATTCATTATTTACAGCATTAGAGAAAAGTCAAGAAGCCATTGAGATCACAAGTGAAGACCATGTAATACAGGTTTGTTCCAGTTATAAAAATACAGAAAATTGCTCTGTATTTTATTTCATCCATGATTACACTTACTCTTTCTTATGGCACAAGAATCTAATCTAACTTAATGGTTCTAAAAGATTGAAGTGAGTTTAGCTGTAGAGTAGAATTTTCTCCATTTAAAGTATCTTGCATAAATCCAGTCAATTTTAAGGGTGATTGTTTCTGAATGAATAAGGATTTACTCTCTTGTTTTTATTTTTTGATTGATTCTTTTGTATCAAGAATGAATGCAGCCACTGGCTTGTAAGCATTCTTTTCCAAAAATATTGTATGTTAATTTGATACTGTTGAAATTCTAATGGATATTCTATTTAAATAATTGTACACTTTTTTTTCCCTAAAATCTGATACTGTTTGATGTCTCAGAATTCTTGGGCCAACTGTTTTTGAATGTAATCCTCTCTTAGAAATGTCTTTAAAATAGGGAAAAGAAATTGTGCTTAGGTTTGCAGTTCTGAAAACCATCATCTTTATAAAGGAGTTAGTTCCATCCCCAGCTATGAAGCAGTGAAGAGTGATTTTATTATCAGCAAAGAGCTTGAGTCTAAGCCTCTGGGAATTATAACATGCATATAAATTGTACCTTCTTGACCCAAATCTTGACACTGGCAATTTCAATTCAGGATGTACCTTCTTCATCCCTTTTAAAAAAATAACAGAACACATCCTGAAGTTGTTTTAAATATGTTTTTTTCAGACCCAATTTTGTCCCTCTGCTGACAGTCCCAGAGTATGAGAGAACCGACATGTGCAGGAGTCCTGGAGCTCCAGCGGGCAGGGCTTTCGCACATGGAGGGGAACCTTTTGGAAGGAACCTTTAGGGGGGAACCTTTAGAAGCAGAGGGCATTTCTCTCATAGTAAAACACTGTAAGTTGTGAGACATTCAGATGCTGTTTTGACAGGAGCTGTGCCTGTAACTCAGCAAGAGAGAGGGTCACAAAGGTGTGGGCTGTTGGTAACAATCTTCGGTTTTATTGGGCAAGGGCCACAAAACTGCAATGAAATGCAACGTTCACTCCAGAGAGAAAGTGCTTTATTAAATTCCACTTCTTCCAGTTTGCTTGGTTGGACCTGCCAGGACAGGGAAATAGTGATGGTTGGCCCTTACATAGAATAAGACAATGAATTTGCTAATAGATAAGGTTAATATTCCTATGGTATCCCACTGTCAAATCTGTGATTTTTAGGAACACAGAGGTAGGTTTGAGGTTTATATGTTTGAGAACTGACAGAACCTATTTTTCAGGAATTTATGCTGTCTTTCTAAACTCTGTTAATGTGTAATACTCAGCTGTTTCTTCCCTCTCTTTGCTCACAGGCACACACTCCACAGAACTATTCTGGCACGGACATTCCTGTTTTGCTTCACAAATAAAAAAATGTGGGCATCTCTCTCAGGAGTAGTACATGCTGACATTTATTTCAAGCTGGGAAAGACATCCCATGGTTTAGCAAACAGAAAAGAGGGATTTTGTTGTGCTTTAAGTATACTGTTCAATGGGTATTTGTTTGTTTTTGTTTCACAGTACGTCAATCCTGCTTTTGAAACAATGATGGGCTATCAAATAGGTGAACTAATACAAAAGGAATTAACAGAAGTGCCTATAAATGAAAAAAAAGCTGATTTCCTAGATACTATTAATTCCTGCATAAAGATAGGAAAGGTGAGTAATGGCATTGTATCACTTATTGTTTGCTACCTGTAAGAGTTGTTGCAGTCCAGAGATGACACGTTGTGACTTGCAGCTTCACAGAAAAGTAGCATTTGCAACTTTCTCACTCAAAACAAGAACAGGAAGTAAAAAATGGGAGTTTTTTTAAGGGCTTCTTTCTCTTTTCTTGCTTGGAAGAGGTACTTGTTTTATGAAAATAAGTGACTTGCCGAGTTTCTTTACAATTTATGCTGTTTGTAGCAAACAAGAGAAATGAGATGGATGCACATGTTATCCAGTGCTATGTAAATGAGAAAAGTACCATGTTGAACTATGACATGTGGAAGCAAGTTCAGAACGTAAAAATATCAGAGACATTTGCAATATCACTTGAGAGTGATAGGTGTCAGCTGCCAGCTAATGATATGGGAGATGTCTAATGGATTTCCATTAGAAATGTTCATTGCACTAAGATTGTCAAGGTCTGGCTTTAAGGGAGATCTTTACAAAGGGATGTTACTGTTTGCCTGGTACTCCATGATGTTCCTTTGGGAGTGTTGTGGATGTATGTGAGGATCTGTTTAGGAGCTCCCATCTGCATTTCTACAATGAGATGTAAATGCTTCTGATGCCATTGAACATGTCACAGTACCACATAGGAAGAAGATCATGGAGATTACAGAAATAGATTTGGGAATTGGTGTGTTGGGTGGTGTGTCATGGCCCACGGTCAGACCTGAGTCAGGACAGCCGGTTGGGTCGTACCGACTGTCCTGGGGGAAGCAGCACATTACTGGCACAGAGCAAGGAGATGCTGAAGTGAATCATGGCACTCTGTGCATCTACACAGGGTTGCAAGGTTGTGGTGAGTCATACTCTGTAAATCAGGGTGCTGACACAAGCACTGATCAACAAAAGCTGTGCTCTGGCTGGGGGCAGATCCCGTGTGCCTTTCAATGAGAATGTATCGCTCATTTCTACATGTATTGGCTGTTAAAAGAGATCCCAGTGACAGACAATAGCTTGGATTATGGTGCTTCACATCTCTCTTGCCTGACCAAAATTATCTCAAAGTAAATGAGTGTAATATGAAACCGATGTTAGAAGAGAGTATTTATTAAGTTATAATTCAAATATATTGGATGTGTCAGGTTTTAAATCCACAATGTCAATTCTCAAGATATGAAGTGAGAAATTTTTTAATATTTTAGTGGGCTGATAGAAATGTCATTTATAACAGAAATATGTTTTACTCTATGAATGATGGAAATCTAACCCTAATCCATCTCTTTCCTTGCTCTTATTTTACTCCTGACTGTACGACTTCAGTGGTGAGGGCTAATGGAATACTACCTATCTGTCTATCTGGAACAGTTTAAGCTGTTTCAGGTGGATATATTCTGTTTACAGATATTTTGTGTTTCCCTTTGGAACACTTCATAGTATGTAATCTGTGTAACCTTACATTTATATATTAATATAAAAATGAATTACAAATAAAATTATTACAGGAAGTAGTTGCAAGTCAAGGTTAACTGTGAGGAATAACCTTTGAAATATTTGAATTTTTTAAATCATTTGTGTCAAGATGTTACGGAGGTGCCTAACTTATCTGGATCATTCTGATGTGGTCTGTGCATTGCTTTCAGTCTTGTGATTTCTTTATGTCCTAAATTTAGAAGACTATCTTCCCACTACAGTAGGCCCTATATTGGCTACTGTAGGTTACAGCATATCAAAAAAGCCAACTGTCCACTACTGTGATATTCTCCTGTCAACAGGTTTGGCTTTTCTGTTTTGAACAAACATGGTAATATAATAATAAAAATAATAGAAAGCAAGGTTTTTTTCTGGTCCTTAGAAAAATGTGAACTGCATAAAATCTACCTCTCATCTTTAAATGGAATTTAGGAAGATGGACTCTTGCAGCATTTCCCCTCTTTTGCTGACAAACATAATGCTGTGGGCAAGTTTAGTATATCCAAAGTTCATAGGCATTATACTCAACAATTGCTAATTGCATGGTACGTAGGGATTCTTGGGTCAGGATGTTGTTTGTCTTAGCAAAAACAATATCTCTGGAAGTTCATTTTTTGTTACTACAGCTGGCTGTAATTTGCAAGAAGTCAATGTTATTGAAAGACATGTTCAGCCATCCATACTTGAGGAGTTTAAAAAAACTTCGTTCTTCTGTTTCATGATTCAAATTGCATCCATTAAGATGAAATGTGCAATTCTGACTAGAATTCTTGCTACCTCTGATCTCTGCAGTTTGACACAAAGCTCTTTATCTTAGTTTTGCTTTTTTTTGAAGTGAGATGTGTAGCTATTGATAAAGCAGACAAGACATGCAATTCCTCTGACTCCTTGGGAGCTGTTTGCAAGATATCAGTCTTTACAGAGTGGGTGGGAGAGCAATCACAGTCTGTGATAAAGGTCTATGGCAATTGCTTCCTAACTCAGCCTTACTTTCTTACAGATTGTTTTCATGACACCTTGAGTTTATTTTGGTTTGCTCTGTTTTCTAAAAGCAGTTTGCTGAACTTTGCTGTCTTGTGCAAGAAGCCCCAGTCTAAAAGGAAGGCTGAAAATTGGGGGATTCCTTACTGTGCATGTATGAGTGCTCAGTGGACAGATGCATGCCTTGGACTTCTTAATGGAGTTTGAAACATCAGCACTGACCACTCTGTAAAGGGTGAAACTGTGTGTTTTTTTACTGTGAATGATTTGTACTCTGTGTTTGATCCCAGCACACCATGCCATAGAGCAGGGACTGATCACAGGGCGTGTGTGGCTCTAATGCAGACAGAACGATGAGCTTGACTGACAGCATGTCTTAGGAAGCAGCTCTTCTCTGTTGGATTGCTGACAGAGACTCTGGGAAGAGCATATGGTGTTCTTAAAATACATTTAAGTAACATCCCTGGGAGAACTTTACCTACCAGCAGGAGTTTGGCTTGGACCTGCTATTTCTCAAAATTGTGCTGACCTTTTCCCTCACACATTTCCTGCCACAGTTTCACAGGTTTTAGAAATTCACAAGTTGAAAAAATCGATCTGTTGACTAGGAAGAACACATTAGTGAATAACCTGTCTTGAGAAGGATGCACTTTCAATGAGGGAATTATCCAATCTGTACGTTATGACTTCATCCCTTTATGTACATCCTGGGTTTATTGCCTGGGTTAGAGATCAATTACTCATCTCTACCTCATCCTGGTTGTCAGGAGACTATCGATATAAATATTTTAATTATGAGAACATTGAATTTTGTGATGCTTACTTTATCTTCATTTGTATTCCTCAAGCAGCTCACAGGAGAAGATATAACACTCGCTTCACAGTTTGTTATACACAGTTCTTTTCTCTGACAGATCCTCAGAAAAGCCTTTCATATTTTTTTCTGTTCAGCCCGTTACCATGCATTTCTCTGTGGGCTAGAGTCTGTTTGCTGGCTCCATCAACATAAATACAAAACTCTTCTCTCCGTACCTGTGCTCTGGCCTACCTGACTGTGAAATCAGCCTCACTTGACTATGTCAGTCTCACATAAATAAATATGTATCATCTGCCTCATGAAGGTATTTTCACATATGTTTGTAAGATCTGATCTGCAGTCTCTTGAACTCAACTGAAATACGGCAATTGCACCAGCAATTGCAATGAGCAGTTTGTATCAAGTGAATGTGCAATATGAAATAAATTATTTATTAATCTCTTGGTATTTATTAGATGCCCAGCTCAAAATACACACCTATTTAAAAAGGCCACCAATAGCTGTTCTAGGGATGGAAATGTGTAGACAATCCTAAAACCAGACTGCTTTTAAAGGGAGGCAGAATCCAGGAGCTATTTAACTAGGCTCTCTTCTGCTTTAAAAAAAAAAAAAAAAAAAAAAAAAAAGGAAAAATTTCTGGCACTTTTTGATAGTAAACTGACAGTATGGAAAGTAAATGTAGTAGGATATCAAAGTACTTTTATTCACAGATATATTTAATGCGTAATCAGTGATAGGACTTCCCAACTCTGCAGGAGAGACGGTGCAGTTCAGAAGAGAAGGTGATCAGGTCGGTGTAGCATTTTTGCACTGACCTTCCTGTCCTGGAACAAGTCAACAGAGTCAGAGAGAAAGTCGGGCAGGTCAGTGTAGCAGTCCCAGCCATGTGGTGTGTGGTCCTGGGCAGGGCAGGGTGGTGCCCCACACAGTTAGAGCCTGATGGCACTCCCGGAACCTCGGGGGAACTCCTGCTCCAGGCAGAGACTGGTCTGAGCTCTTGCTCTGTGCCAGATCTCCCCCCAGTGACCCACAACACCACTGAGGTAGGATGTTGAAGAGAATATATGGTCAATTCCCACAGCATCTGAGGTCCAGTTGTTGCCATCAGGGCACTCACAGGCTGCCTCTCTGGAAGTTCTCTATGCATTGGCAGCAGCACAGTGACCTACAGGTTTGTTCCAGGGGAGAAATTTGAGGGTAACCAGTCCTGCCTGGTTTTGTATAGTAAGACAGCTTTCAATGAAAGAAGGCATGAACCTACAGCTTCTATTCCTGTTTTATCTGATCTTCCTTCTACTTGAATTATTTTTTCAGGAATGGCAAGGAATGTACTATGCAAAAAAGAAAAACGGAGATAGCATACAACAAAATGTGAAGATACTACCTGTCATCGGACAGGGAGGGTAAGTATGAAAGCTAAACAATGATTTATGTCTCAAGGCTCAGTTTAGAGTTCAGTTGTTTTCTGCAGACATTAGATTATCTTGTTACTGAGTATAATGGAAGCTTATGCAAGGAAGGGAGCCTCAGACCTCTGTTTTTAATTCCTTGGGGCAAAATCAGCTTTACATGCTGTGTGCAGGGAAAGTGAAATTCTCCTACTTCTCCCCCAAAAGGAGCCAAAGATCCAGGTGTGCTCACTTGTGACCCTGACTCTTCTAATACTCCCTGAAGTTCAGGTGCACTCTCTGGTCTCTCTATGCTTTGTGGTGGGACCATCAGGTCCAACTGTGCACCTGTACCATGTCCCTCCATGCTCACCTACTCATGGCTGTTGCCAGGTGTCTTTATGTGATAAGGTCACTGTGTGCTTTGGTTATGGGCAAAATTCAAGCATGTCTTGATTTTTATGCAACTTCCACTTGGTCCCCAAATCGAGCCTTTGGAGCACACAAGTAGATGTTAGTTACTGGTATGATGAGTCCTTTCAGGGAAAGAAGGTGGATCAGATTGCATGCAGTAGTAGGTTCAAATCCCTTTAAGGCTTAATCAAGAGCATAGCACGTCATCTCAGACTCGGCTGAGACAATTGTTTGTTAAAATTGTATCTTCGAGAAGGAAAGGCCAAATGCAGCTTTTTCAAGCAGTAACATCCTTAAGGAAAAAAAAAGTTTTTGATGTTTTGGGTTGATTTAATCCCTGGAAGTAATTCATGTTCTTTAGTCTCCATCAATAGAGTGAAAACGTATTTTCAGTTTAAGATGTCAAACTTTTAAGACATGTATGTATTACATACATTGCTACTTACGGAACAACCTAAGCCCATTTGAAGCTGACTTAGGAAGTTTTTTGCTAATCAGGGGTTTAGTTTTCAGTTTGATTGCTCTGTCCCTAAGTCCTATAGAAGATTTTGAGTTTTGGACAGCACTGTTGCATTTTTCGCATTTATATCATACATGAAACATCCTACAGTAGCCCAGAAGAAGCTAGGAGAGTGGGGGGAGAGCAGAGAGAAAGAGGAGGAGACAGACTTTGCAAAAGATGCTTCTATTTTCCCCATGACATGCAGAACTGTGGGGTTTTCCTCTTCCAAGTTGAGCCTTCCTGGCAGAACAGGATTTGTGCTAAAATAATCTGTTGCTCTTACCTACTTTGAGTATCAGCACTGAATTAGAGCTGAGGTTTGGATGGGAATTAACACACTGTTTTTTGCCTACAGAAAGATTAGACACTATGTGTCAATTAGTAGACTGTGCAATGACAACAATAAGGTAAGTGAAAATAGTGTATGCTTGCTTTAGTTTGAGCCCTATATATTATAAAATACTGGCAAAGTTCTGACTAACTGGATTTCTCATACTGAATTGTAGGTGGAGAAGACATGTGAATGTATTCAGGCTGAATCTCAGACAGGTATGACACATCTCTTTCATCCTAATAAGTGGAGAACATATCTGAGGAAAGAATTAAGGCCATTGTTAGTAATTTGACTGAAAACACAGTTGCACAGAACAGTACAATTTACCTACTGATAAGTTGGGAATTCAGCTCAAAAGGCAGGAAAATAAATACAAGCCCTCTCTACCTGCCTCATTTGTTTTAGAAGTGACATAAATCAACCCCCCTTTGAAAACACAGTAATGGGGCCCCAAGCTGGTATTGCTGGATTCAGCGTCACATTTCAGTTGTAGGTGGTGGATCCGTGTGACAGAACTAGAAATAAGGAGGATGCCCTGTAGTCACATTGCTGTGGCTGGTCTGTAGTGGCATGTGTGTCTGCATTGCTTTCAGCTGTACTGGGGGAAGTTTGCATGTGGGTAGAAATGAGGATGACCAACACTATTATTCACCCTCATCCCACATATCAACACTTCAGTTATGACATCCTCGGTATCCATGCTGTAGGTACTTGTTAACTATAGCCTTGCTAGGACAGTTTCTGTCTGTCAGGGTCTGTAAGGGACCTGGGATACACTGCCTACTTTGGTAGTGTGTACTCTGCTTGGGCCAAGTAGTTCTTGATGGCAGTGGTCCCTTGAGTGAACTCAGGTGTGCTGCACAAGTTGTATTCACAACTACAATTGTGTCACTGTGGCAAGAGAGGCACTTTTTCCTCCACACTGTTAGTTTCTTTCTGCACAAACACTGAGGCATGTTCTGCCAGTGAGCATGACTGGGTTCATGGTGGTGTCACTGGGCGAGTTTAAAAGGGAGCTTTCATTGGCTCCCACGTGCTGAAGTGTTGTGGTGAATGTCACTCAGCTGCTGTCAGGCTTTTTCTGAGCTTCAATTCCTTTGACATACATCTTAGGCACAGCTTCATGTCATTGTATGATATTTTCTTCACAGATACTCAGACTTGCAGACACAAAGACATGAGGAAAGGATCCCTAGATGTCAGATCCACCACATCACGAGGGAGTGATGGTATGTTAAACAAGTCATTGTATTGGGTCTGGCTGAGTTGGAGTTGCCACACAAAACCAATACACAAATTGTTATATTTCTTACCTCTTCTCTTGATAAAGGTGTGAAGATATTTTTTTATCGATTTGGTTTTCTTTCACTCTGTTGTATTTTGCTCTGTTAGATCACCACAAACTTTATAGATGAGTCATATTCAAAACTGCTGCTGGTACTTACGTGATTTTGTTAAAGCATGCATCATCACAGTCTAGGCAGCATACACGAGTGAAGTATGGAAGTAGGTCTGTGGCAGTGAGAATACAATCCTGCTCCAGTATAGCAAAAATAGTATTGATTTTTCTTCTTACAGACTGCTCAGCAAACAGTTACAGAGATGTGTCTGCATTTTATAGGTAGCACAACATCCAGAAAAATCTTATCTTGACTTTTTCTCTACAGAAATAAATTTGCTAAACGATATAAAACATTTGTTTTTAAATTTCCAATGAATAATAGGTCAGGACCTCTGCTGTTTTCATTTGGCATAGCTACCCACTTCAGAGGAGCTTCACTGATTTACCTCAGCTTGGAAGCTGACTCATTATGACTTGTCATGTTGCATCAGGCAGCAAGAGTAGATACATTGCCTAATAACCTAAATGCAATGGTTACCTACCTTTGATTGCCAGTTTATACACACACATCTATATAGTCTTTTAACTGAGTTTTAATTGAATACTTTAATTAGTTAAAACAAAAAAACAAAGCCATGATTTTCCAGACTATTACAGCTCCCTATCTCTAATCAGGGACATCAGTGGTTCAGCCAGCATCCCTTTGCACTTGTGTGTCCCCAGCATCACAAGCATGTGTATGTATTCTGCAATAGATTGCCTCTGAAAGGCACAGCAGGGTAAGCAGTTCAGAAAATGAATCAAGATTTCTTGGCTGAATCCTCCTGTCATGCCTTGTCGCTGGAATTTGGATACAGATTCTGTTTTGTTTTGTGCACAGGCAGCTCACAAAGGCGTCGCTCGTCCATGGCCAGGGTACATTCCATGACTATCGAAGCCCCCATCACCAAGGTAATGTGCTCTGGCTCTGGCTGTGGGCAGTTGTGCTGCACTGCAGCACTGGGGCACGAGGCTCCAGGGCAGCATCAAGGCTGAGGAGCAAGGCAGCACTGGTCTCTGGGGCAACTTCTTCCCCTGTTCCACCTGCCTGCTGGTGTAGCTCCAGAAAGCCAGATACTCTGAACAATGATCTCCCAAGTCTGCTTAGTAGAGTGGCATCCATGTGGTCAGCCATCACATGACCCTTTTTAAGAACTTTTGCCTGTGTTCCTCCTCCTTACTTGGTGCATTGTAAACTGCCTTCCGAAACCACTCTAGGATTTGTTAAAAATCAGCTCTTTAATAAATTGAGAGAGGCAAATGGGAGAAAGTTATATTAAATCCATTCAGAGACATTTTGAGACCGTGGCTTGGAGGGGAAAGTCATTAGTAAGTTTGCTGTCTTTAAGGCCATGGTCTTGTTCCCAGAATCTGTAGCAAGCATTAGTGTTTCTGTAACATTCCTTTCATTTGGATTCTCCCTTTAATGTGGATTAAAGTTTTGGATCTTGTTTATTTGCTGAATTTTCTATAGTAGTTGATGAGTATCTCTATTCTTTCTTAAATCACTTCTAAGTTCACAATATGTCTAATGCTACATTAGGTAATAAACATCATCAATGCTGCACAAGAAAGCAGTCCCATGCCAGTTGCAGAAGCTTTAGACCGGGCTTTGGAGATTTTAAGAACCACTGAATTGTACTCTCCGCAACTGGGGACAAAAGATGAGGATCCACATACAAGTGACCTTGTTGGAGGGTTAATGACAGTAAGTACATACTACCACAAACAGCTGTTGATTAATGTTCTGCTGCCTGACTTGCCCAGTTACTTGATCTTTATCATCTGACACGTGCTCTGCCTCTACAATGCCAAATTTACAGAAAAAACTGCACACCTCTTTTTGTGGATTTTCCCCCCCTACTTGAATAATGCAGCTCTTAGAATAGGGAGAAAATTGACCAGCCCCTTTGAAACATTAGTTTTGCTACAAATGAAAAGTAAAAACAATTCTTTTTTTCAATGGGATTCATTTAAGAGAGGTAGAGATGGGAGAGAAAGAAATAAAGATAGCCAGACACTTGTATTTATTAATGAGGATTAGAATGACATGGTTTTGGGGTGCCTTTCAGTCAACAGAAAAAATGTGTTTTCAAAGGAATGCAAAATATGTATTTTTCTTGCTTTTTCCTCGATTATATTTGTACCTCTAGTGTGTACCCAAAGTTGAACAAAGGGCACATAGTGAAGCAAGAACTGAACCCAAACCTTCAAAGCCTGGAGTCTGACCCTCCTGATGGTAACGAGATGAGTTTAGATGAATGTTACCTGTGCCTTAAGGATATTTGTTCCCACTAGTCTGTAGATCACATATAAAAGGCTACATTGGGAAAAAAATTTACAGTGTGTTAGATGTAAAAAGGTTCACAAGATATGAGCTTTTCAGAGATGTCTTGGGCTATTATAATTTCATATTGTAACTATCTCAACACCTTTGCAGTATCCAGCAGAATCTTCAAAGAGTTTATATGTATTTTTGCCTTTCAAAATACCATGGTAAATATCTAATCAGGAGAAACATATGGGAGACTTCAAGAATTCCAGGAGAAGACCTGAATGGTTCATATAGGGTTGAATTTACTGAATAGACAAAATATATTGTTACCTTAACTATAAAAATATAGGAAGGATATTGATACATATAACCATTAGTCTCAAAGTGAATCTTTTCTCCTGCTGAATACACATAGTCCATAAGCTCAACTGTTTTCTCCTTTTTGGTGATTGCTGATTCTTACATACATTTGTATTCTGACTGTATTCAGTCCATGAACATGTAGGTAACAATACTGCAAAATACAAAACCATTACTAAAAATAAAACAGAGGCTATTTTATGGGGCAATAGGAAAGCTGATAAATCTATTTCAGAGCACGAGGCATATGACATAGCGTGAGTTTGAAAATTATCTGGGAGAATAATTTCTTCATCAAAGGGTCTGTTGAAAACAGAATCACATTATTCCATTTCATGTTCAGAAGTTATGTCTGAGAAGGGGAACAAGTAATATGCTATTGGATTTGAACTCTCAGGCAGGAAGGGCATTTGAAGTTCAAAGATGGATTTGCCAGATATAATTACACCTGCTATTTCAACTCTTAAAAAACTAATCTTTGATTCAAATGAGAGGCAGCAGCTGGTGTCTTAAATATTTGTGCCATAGCAGTGCTATTGAAGAGTCAGTGAGCCACTGTAGTTCTCCCTTTCCTTTTAAATCACAAAACTCCCTACTCAGATACAAGTGTGAAAGTAAAAATGTGATATAAAAATTTTTTTAGGTGCAGATATTGCATGTTCAGTTATAGCATCCACGTGTACTTCTGCTATACTTTGTGTGCGTAACGTTTTTAGTAAGGTGCATTGAGAAATATTTGTTTGAAGCACTGTTTTTTTTACATCATGGGCTAAACATTAACGTGCAGTAACTAACAGCTGTAACCTCAAAAGAACAAGCAGGATTTGGGCCACGGTATTTAGAATTATAAGCTGAAAAGTAAATACTAAATATATAACTCTGTTAGTTTTAATCCGTCATCTCAGTTTGCACATCTAGGCGTCATGCCAGAGTTAAGCCTAGGAGGCACTGAACTGAAGAATAAACAAACGTACATTCTGCTGTGATAGAAAGGAAGCCTCAGAGAAATTTGTTGCTCTGCAATTCCAGCAACAAATCATGAGATTCTTATGCTGCTGAGGTGACCTGATCTGCCAGTGCCAGGGGAGGAGAGCAGAAGCACCTCTCTATCCACTCCCTCCCACCACCCACCTTTGCTTGTTGATGGGGAGTATGTGGCCATACAGTGCCTTGTTTGTGGCACACATCCACAAGTGGTGTGCCTGTTGTCCAGACAAAGACAGATGTGAGACTGTAATTCCACACCTCCATCTGCACCTGAGAAATGCGAGTTTTTACCTATCTATGTTCTTAGTGTGTCCCATCCATATCCTGCAGTTTCTCCTCTGTTATGAACTATAAGTAAAACAAGGCAAATCCTAACAGTACACACAAATAAGGGAGAGGCAGCTCTGATGACTATTACAGGTTGCAGTCAGGCTTGTCTGAAGTTGTGCTACTATTTGGTGTCATCATCTTCTAGACCTTTTGTGCCATAACCTGCATTTAACTCTCAACTTTTATTTAACAGGATGGTTTGCGAAGATTATCAGGGAACGAATACATATTGTCAGCAAAACGTAAGTTTTAATTTGGTGGTTACTGAGATACTAAAATGTTCAGAAACTTAAGAAATGGGAGAAATGTGATCAGATGGGGTTTTATATTAGCATCATTTGGGTTGGGTTTATTTTTATTTATAAGTGTTTTTCTGCAGCATTACTGAGCTTCATAAAAATGAGAGTTGCCAGGTGTTACTACAGAAAAGAAAACATGTACATTCAGTAGAAGTGTATCTCACTATTAAATATAGTATTTAATATACTATTAATAAATATATTAATACAGTAATAAATGTATTCCTCAACAGAAATTCATCAGGTCACTGGCAGTTTGAGCTCTCCAATCTCCCTCAATGACATACCCCCACGGATAACACAGGCAATGGAAAATGAAGAACAGTGGGATTTCGATATCTTTGAACTTGAGGCTGCCACCCATAAAAGGTCAGTAAACGCAAAAGCTCATACATTGAAGTTGCTGAAAAGTGACTTAAATGTCATCCTGTAACGGACTGCTTAATTTCTCTACCTGTGCTTTTAAAATTGAATAATTTTTATTTTCAAAGTCAGATGTTTCAAACTTTCCCATTGGCATTTCTAGTTGAGTATGAACATTAAATGTCTTCTGTTTCATCATACACTATTTCCTGCAAATTCCTAGTGGATATAAGTGAAGATTATGTATCTTTGACATGGTATAATGACAAAACAACATCATTTTTAAAGCCTTCCTTTTCTCAGTAATAGAAAAGTTCTACAAATCAAATTGTTTTCTTTTGGGGATTCAAATTCTTATTATGGCCAACTACACACAGAGTCAACATGCTGGTCTTAATTTGATTAGTTGATACAGATCAGGTTTTATTTTCTTTCCATATAATTGGGTAGGTTTTATTCCTGAACAGTTCCAATACAGCTTTTCAACAGAATTCCCATTGCCTTTCCCTGGGATTAGAGGAAGGTCTTTATTCTAAAATCTTGGCAGGCTACATTTTATTTATAAGATTAACTGAAGAATATGTACTGATAAAAAGTAGGGCATACCATCATAGAAGTTTTTAAAAGCAAATCAGCAATTTTGATAGATTGTACTTTGTTAGTAGTAAGGGCTCCCACTAAGAGTAAATTGATCTATTTAAATCCTTGTTTTTATTTTCTGATGCTTAATCAAAAGTTCCCCTTTTGGGTCTAATTTCATGTATCATGCTTTGTCTTAGTTTAAAGCTTCTATTTGGAGAGACTAATTTGGAGGCTGGATCCTGCAATGAATTGACTATCTTAAACCCTTGCAAAATTCCAAATCTGTAAGAGCTTTGAAAGGTACTCAAACCAAACTCTAAGAAAGATATGAGGCATTTAGTTAACATACATGCACTTCATTTCAAAAAGCTGCAAAAAAATCCAGGGTTTTATTCTTCTTTAAAGTGATTTTATTGCGAGTGAAGAAATTTACATCCAGTTGCTTTAGGTTTTTTTTCTTTGCTGCATTTTCATGTCTAATGCAGTCCTATAGATACAGTAATTAAAAAGAAAAATGTAAAGATATAGTCAGTCTGTGTGATTTACAACATTTAATGCATGCATTGCAGTAACTTAATTAATTATCCCAGCCAACATGCATGAGATCACCAGATAGGCTTCTCTCTTCTTGCTGATTTGGAGAGACCACAGAGGGGCAAAGGTGGTACTTCGTTGCCTGTTCTCTTATTAAAGGTATCATAATGATTGCTTTCTCCTGTGTTTAAATAAAGGCAGCTCATTTATTAAGAGAATTAAAATGATCTTATATGACTCACAAGTATGAATATGTTATTAG
This sequence comes from Pipra filicauda, assembly GCF_003945595.2. NCBI lineage: Eukaryota > Metazoa > Chordata > Aves > Passeriformes > Pipridae > Pipra > Pipra filicauda. The sequence continues at coordinate 844,554 of NW_024104976.1, read as the reverse complement.
TACTGTCTTAAGTCCAAGCAGACATCTGGTAGTAAAGCCAAGATAATTAATTAAATAGAAGCTTTAGTGCATTACAGCTCCCTGACACAGAAACCTGGAAGCACCTTTTTCTGACAATGGGAGGGATTAAGGGGGATTTAACTTTAGTATATTACAATTGTAGTATATGACACAGTGTTGTTGAGTGTTTTCGCCAAAAGATGCACATCTAGCTCTAAATGACCTCAGCACCTTGAAATGACCTCACCTCACCCGTCAGTTGCAGTTAAAAATGAAGTGCTTGATGCATGTGGACTCAAGCAGCATCCGCTATTGCATGTGATCAGCAAGGGATGGAATCCTGCCAAGGGTGGGTGTAAAAGGAGTGCAGCAGATCTGCAGTGCAGAAAACATAGTGATTGCAGCATTCTGTAGTATAGATATACTTAATCTAATTGTAAACAGATTAGCTTAGGAATCTGTGGCAGCAGCAAGATTATCTCCCTTCTTGTGCACAGTTTAGTACTTGCTAATTTATCTCATTCTGACTGCAGTCTACATTTATTTACCCAACATAGACTTCCCAAGCCCCAAAACACTGCTACGTGCAGTACAGCAGCAATATAGAGCATTTTTAATATCCCTGGGAGGAATTGGCCTGGTTCTGAGACTGTGCATGTGATAGGTAGGCAGAACACTTCTACAGGTCTGGACTGTAATTCAGTAATGAGTCCTTATACCTCATTTAATATGTCATTGTTTAAAAATGCTGTATGTATTCATACTATTAATGTGATATAATATTCTTTCAGCTGCATTTATTTTAAAACTTTCTGTTTATTTTTCTCCAGGCCTTTGGTTTATCTGGGTCTCAAAATATTTGCTCGCTTTGGAATCTGTGAATTCCTAAACTGTTCAGAATCCACTCTGAGGTCATGGTTACAAGTTATTGAGGCTAACTACCATTCCTCCAACTCCTACCATAATTCTACTCATTCAGCAGATGTACTACATGCTACTGCTTACTTCTTGTCTAAAGAAAGAGTAAAGGTGAGTCCACATTTGTAAGAAACAGTGTAGGTGGGAAATACAGATGCAATCAAAGGAAGATCTCTCAAAAACAGATTCCAAATGTCTTTCTGGTGCCAACCAGTGTGGTAACTCTGAAGTCAAAGAACTGGTCTGCTTTACATGAGTTCTAGGATTTCTCTTACAGTATATGTGGAAAGATGGATACTAATATTACAGGAATTGAACAATTCTTGATGGGAGAATACGAAAATCTCCTTTTGAAGTAAAACTTCTTCATCTACTTAAGCTTCCTCAGATAGGTGAGCTAATGACAGTTATTTTTGTGACAGTACATGCCAAATACAGATTTAATGTAATAAACCACCATCTCTTATGCCTTGTGATAGTCACTTTGCAGGTGACTCCCAGGACAATATAGGCCATGAAGTTGGCTGTATCACCCACTGGACAAGATGCCCTGAGGGTTATAGAGACTGCATTGGAGGATACTATTGAAAAAGATTACTTGTCAAAGTTCCTTGTACCATAACATCCACTGGGGTATTAGAGCTACTGACAACCAGAATAAATCAGAGCAACCTTTGCTCTCACATGCCCAGACTGGAGAAGGGGAGATAAAGCAGCGCTTGCATGTGTGTACGTATTTCTGAGGTGCATTTCTGGGTAGCAATTCCTACCCTGAATTGGCCTGCCTGAGGATAGCGCTACTGGTGGGCACCTGGCTGAGAAATTTGTGACTGTAAACAAGCTTCTGACAGCTCATTAAACTGTAGTAAGTCCCTTAACCTGGAGCTGCAGCTCATTAGTGTGCTCTCCAGCGGCCGACTTACAAATACCATATGCCAAATGGGAATAGAATGTCACTGGATTTTTTCAGCCCCTGATTTGCCAGAGGTTTAGCTGGTCTTCCCAGGAATATCTATGAAAAACAGATAAATCTGGATTCATTTCAATGCCACAGAAGCATGACTGCCTCCTCTTTTTTCAGAATGTTATTTCCATTCCTCTGTAGGCTTAGGAAGAGAAAAAAAATGTTGCATCAGAAGAAGGAGCAGAATCAAAGTTCAAAATTCTCTCTTTATCTTTTCAAAGTTACAGCCCAGCAGCTTTTGTGTTGTCCAGAGTTCAACTTAACTTAAACACAGAAGGCCTGATTCTGCCACTCAAATTCTCACTGAGAATATTTTTTTTTCTGTAATTTGAACTCAGGTCAACTTGCCTGGGAAAATTTTCAGGCTCCCAAATTGAAGCCATATTCTCAGAATCATTTCCAGTTCTGTGCCATGGGAGTTAAAATGACAAAATTAGAATTCTTGACCTGATGTTGGTCATAAAAGTGCTGCAAATCCCGGTGAAGTTTGTTATGTGAGCCTCAGGAAATGAGCATCAGGTAGACTGCTCTGGTCCTACAAGTCAGGTATTCCCAAGCTTCTGGCCATTTTCCATCTGTACAGATCTGTCTCAGCCAGACTGAGCACTGGTCAGCATGTCCCTCTGAGGAGAGCCTGTTCTAAAAATCTCTTCTAATTTTATACCACAAAAACAGAATCCCGTGAACAGCAGTTGAAAGAAAAAAAGAAGAAGCTAACACACAGCAGATAGTATTTCAGACAATGCTAACTATGAACTACAGCAGAAATAAGTTTTGCCTTTTCTTGTTCTCCACAAGACTCTCTTGGCAGACCTCAGTAATATCCTAGCTCCCTCAAAGTCAAGCCATTGCATTAATTTCAGGAGGTGTAACATAGGGCAGCCTGTCTTTTCACCTACCAAGTGTAACTATTCTGAATGGTATTGTCAAAGCCAGCAGGGAATTTGGACCTTAAATTCAAGCTAATTGGGATGGAAATTTTCTGCCCTGCTCCCAGATTCAATGGGGGATATTTCTGCTCTTGTGTCTCTTTCATTTTATTAAAATTTTTAACATAATTGTTTGATATCTGTGGTCCTTCACAAAAAGCCAGCATAAACACAACAGAATAAAGGCCAGTGTCCAAATGTATACAGCATATTTCTGAGATGCTTAGGGGTTTTTCTCCTTTTTGATATTAATACAGTATTAAAACTTCAATATAAAACCTTAAAAGTCAAATGGGTTTGTATTTTCATGAAATAGCTTAGATAAAATTAAACATAAAGCAATGACCATTGCAAGTAGACATAAAGCATGGAGTGCAGCACACTAACAGAATCAGAATCTTGTTACAGAAAGTATAAAACAGTGTATTGTATAATTTGTCCATGGATGTAAAACAGCAGGTATTCTTCACGGAATATGCATTAGCTGTAACCCCAGGACACTGTTATTATAAAACTGGATATATGGATAACATTCTTTTCAAATTGTAAACCTAGCCAGCACATAACTGGAGTGTGATTAGGACACATTAAATTGCCAGAGGAAATTAAGAGGTCTGGTGGTAATAGAATAATTTTTAGCAGTATCGTTCTTTTTTTCAAGCCAAATAGCCTAACTCCAAGTGAAGGTGGTTTCAGTGTTGTTAGAAAACACAAACTAATTTATTACTTTACATTTGTTTAATTTGATGTGCTGTGACAAAGGTGTGGTTAAGGCAAAATTTAAGAGGCACGAAACGGCCAAAAAAGTCATACAGTGTTCAGTGAAGCTTATAATGAATTTTCCATTGCTCTGTGTAGAACATCTGACCCTTACTGATCTCCAGAGTTTTGGCTCTTATTCCTCAGGAACTTGGCTTAATCATATGGACAGAATAGGGTTTCTAATGAGTCTGCCAGGAAAACTAAGCATCCTTCTATTTTCAGCAAACTTTGGATCCAATTGATGAGGTTGCCGCACTCATTGCTGCCACAGTCCATGATGTGGATCACCCAGGAAGAACAAACTCTTTCCTGTGCAATGCTGGCAGCGAGCTCGCGATTCTCTACAATGACACGGCGGTGCTGGAGAGCCACCACGCTGCCCTGGCTTTCCAGCTCACCACCCGGGATGGCAAATGCAATATATTTAAAAACATGGAGAGGTGAGCTTAAAACCCAGGGTCCTTGTCTGCCCACTAACGTCTCTCACTTACTTCTGTGTAACATAAGGCAAACAAGCATCCTTTGCTTCTAGAAGAGTAGAGTTCTTCTGCCTGTTCTGCACAGACTTAGGAGTAGTCCCGTGGTGTCAGTTCCTCCTGTTGATAAAAAGGCAGACCCTATCTAAGGAACTTATTGTAAATCTTAATGTGGGCAAGTCTAGAAGAATTATTTTGTAGCATTGAATGTAGAGAACAAATTATGGCTGAGTAGGTAGATATTTGCTGGATAGAACAAGGAAAGAAAGAGCTGTGGAGCATCAGTAAAAAATTAAATGCCTTGTTGCAATGGCAAGGATAGTGAAGGACATGATGTTCTTCTTCCAGCCCCAGAAAGGCATTTAGGACAAGGAGGTGACCATTGCCTTGGTCCTCTCAAGATACAGCAGAAAAGTATTGCTGAAAACTTGACTGGAGCATGAGCCACTGCTGAGTGGCCTTGGGAACATGCTGGTGTGGCATGTCCTGGCAGCCCTTCTGACCTGATGGTGCTACTGCTTCTGCCCAGCTCTGGTACTGTAGAGATGCAGTCATGCCTTGAGTACATATGTCTCTACACAACAAAAGTTACTCTGTCTAGCATACATGCAGCTGCCCAAGCCTTTATTACTGTTCTTTCTTCCCCCAGCACCTCCCTCCAATGGAAATGGTCTGTAGCATTTTTGTTAGACTTGTTTTAGCAACCAGCCCTTTGTGAACCAGCCAGCATTCTTAATTGTTTCCTTCTTTAAACAGGAATGAGTATCGAACTCTTCGCCAGGTTATTATTGACATGGTCTTAGCAACAGAAATGACAAAGCACTTTGAGCATGTCAACAAGTTTGTCAACAGCATTAATAAACCCTTGGCAGCGCTAGAAGAAAATGGGGTAAGCTACACTGCAAGTCCTCCTTAAAATGACTAGGCAGGGACTGGGAACCCTTGGCATTAGGAAATCCCCACATGGTATAATGGGAAGGTTCATCAGAAACGTGGAGAAAGAGAGACTAGTAATTTATCTTTCACCTCTGGGTTTGAATGCCCTTCTGCTTAACTTGGTTGTCACCCATTTTGAGGGTGAATGGGACTCACTTGGATCCTATAACGTCTCAGTGCTGTGATGTCATACTTGGAACCAGAACCTTGGGCTCTATGTTTTCATGTTAAAAATGCCATTTTGATTAACCCAGTCACTCCCATGGAGCGGCAAGACTTGGCATTGTTGCAAAGGAGCCAAGGTTTGCTTCAAAACAGAGGCTAAATTACTCCCTACTCCCAAGGGGACATGCTGGGGGTGCAGCACAGGGGCAGGTATATGGGCTGCCATATGGTGCATTCTCTGGGAGTAAGGGTCCTCAGCCTTCAGCGCTGCCTGGCAGCATTCATAGGTTTTCTGTCTGCTTTCTTTTTTAATCTTTAAAATAGATGATGGTGACATTATGTATCATATAGACATAATCAATAGCCATCTGGAACCCTATGGACACAACAAAATTGCCTGTTGAGAACTTATTCTGAAAAACTGCACCAGTTTCAATAACAGCTTCAACCAACGGTTTTGTTGCCAGTAAGAGCAGTGTATAATTTTGCTGGAATGTTTTTCTGCAAAGAGAAGATTTTCAGAAATGGTTATAATAAAGTTTGTGTCAGTGGCAATGTCCTGTAGGAGCTGTCATGGTTTTCTGTGTTTTCTTACCATGCTTTTTAGAAAGCTACATTTATGACTGTTGTATGTAATGGGAAAGGGCAGTCTTTTTATTATCTGAGAGTGGGAGAGGAATAGATCTTGTTCCTCCACTTATCAGAAGCAGACTGGAGCTTAATTGGAGAATTGTACCTTTGTCTACAGGAGTATATGCTAGAATTTACTTTGTTCTTGGCACCCAGCAATGCTAATGGGAACTCTGTGAAGCCAAAGTCCCAGTAGGATACTGGTTTTACTGACTAAACTGGGAGAAAGGATGTTAAGTTCTCAGCTGGACAGGTCCTCTGGGTGAGTGTAGCAGCATTCAGCACAGGAGGAGAGCAAGGGAGCTGCTGCTCCTGGGTGTAGTGCACCACTCTGCTGACCCCGTGGAGTCTGTAACTCTCTAGGGCTCCTGGTCCTGCTGAAGGGCTCTGTGCTGGCCTGGCTTGGTGTGCAGAGCCCCTCCTCCCAGCCCCAAGGATTGGGATGCAGCCGTTGTTTGAGCAGCAGAATCCATAGCATCCATCCAGCTGAACTCCTCTCTTGCCTTCAGCAGCTGTTGCTGCTGAAGAACAGGGCTTGGACCTGTACAATCAGAGAGTAAAAACAAATACAGCAACACAAAGAAATGAAACAAAAGTTTAATTCTGCCCTTAAACCTCAGGGACTGCAGAGAAATAATCTGTCCCACAGGGCATTTGTGATTCACAGCAATTTGTGCCCAAGGGCGGGAAGAAAGACAAAGGTTATATAATTTCTATTGAAAAAAGTTTCCCTTCTTTTGATTGGGAGTTTCTCATTTCAGCAGGTTCCTATTAAAAGGCCTGTAATGTGTGAGTGGTTAAAGCGAATCACTTACTGTTCTGAGCAGAACAACACTGTCAGACCCTTGTTCAAGTGTGTTGTCTCTCTGGTTGCAGCAGCAGCGTGTGTTTTCTGGCCTGGTTTCCAGTCATGGTGGTGACTCAGGGTAGTGTTTGCAGCTGAGCTGCCAAATGCATGTTCCAAATGGGACAGTTCCACTTATTTTTTTTTATTTATTATTTTTATCCATATTGTTCAAAGAGCCATGCTGAGAAGCTGCTGTGTTTGTTTCCTTTCTTCTTTTGTTCATAAACTGTAAAAAAAATCCTTTCCAGCTCCAGCATCCTTTATCCTCCCATTTCCCTTCATGATGTCACCTAAGCCTATGACAGGAAGCCAACATCTGACATGCAGAGACACCTCTGCACTCTGAGCAGGATGCTGGGACTAAGCAGAGATAGCATATTTTATTCCCAAGACATCTGCATTGAGCAAGTAGAACTGTGCCTTTGGTTGGAACAGATCACAGAAGTGAAAATCCCTTTTTGATTTCTATTGGTTTACCTACTAGGGTATTCTCTGCTGTGCTTAACTGAATGGTCTCTAATATTTCCATACTTAATTTCCATGCTTGTGTTTCTGGAACTTCATCTCTTTATTTTGGCTTTGGCTTATGTAATTTTGCCATGCATTTGGAAATGTATGCACCTCACTTTGCTTCCTCTGTTTTCCCTTCTACATACCTAAAAATGAGGGAAAAGAATTGGTTTGGGAATCTCATTTTGCTGAGAACTGTGGAGCTGGTGTTTCTGAGCCAGTATACTACCTAATAATATTTTTTTTATTACTGTCAGTTTCTTCCTTTAGGAAGAACTTTCTTCCCCACAAGAATTTTCTTCTGAAAAATGTCATGGTTATTCTGACCTAATGAAAGGTCAGAATGTTTCTGCTGCTTTTTCTCTCCCTCTTCATACAAAATACTGCAGGAATGGGTGGCACATTATTATTATCATCATTATTGTTAGTTACTTCTTCTCTGCTCTGACTATAGAGCAAGACCTTGCTAGGTGCCAGAGAAGTCTTGTATATTCCTAGCTTCAAAGAGTTTCTATTCTGAGTAGACAGTGTTGGAAATTTCTGTACCTACCCATCCCTAAAGAGTCCAACAACAATGTTGTACTTATAGGTAATTTTTAAAGATATATTAACCCTGGGTCTCTGTCCTTTGGAAACTTGCTTCATCAGAGCTCCACAGAAAATAGCTTCTAATCTGGATCATCACAGACTTTACTCATATTAGCTGTGTATTGGCTCCAAATATAGAGTACCATTGACGTGCTCCTGGCTGTAGCCTGGGAACCAAATATAAACTGTGTGTGGGTTGAAAACTTTGCTGGAGCTGCAGAGGAAAGACGAGGCTGTTCGGAAGCATGTTTCTGATATATTGCTTTAATACTGATAGATTCTCAGAAACCAAAAATTCCCAGTCAAACCAGAGGCTGATGGGCTAATGGGGATCCAGTGGAAGGGAGTAAGGAGCATGCCTGGGAGGCAGTGTGGGATCTGACTCTCTGAATAGTAGGAGTGCTGTCAGAATGATTGATACCCATCCTGATGAGGTTTGTGTGCTGAGGATGACTGTGCATCTTGGGTCAGTCCTTTTTTTTAAACTATTTCACTCCTAATGTGCAAATCCATTAATCCCTGGATTTCAGCAGAGAGTTACATTTTTCTGCCTACACGGTGCTCCATGACTATGTGTGTAGTGATGAATGGATCCTCTCCAGACTTTTAAGGCGGCAGATAAGGCATAGAGGGATTAGGTGACTTGCCCAAAGATGCCCAAGAGATCTGTCACAAAGACAGTGACTGAATCCAGAAACTGGAGTTCACTGCTAGCTCAGAGCTGTGGCTAACTTTCATAATCCCCTATAAATTCAGTTGGACATAAAATATGGTAGCCAGTAGCAGGACTGATCTCCCTGTACGATCTGCTGAAAGCATTCACAAGGCACAAAAGCTTTTGAGTTAGTGCATGGAGACTTTGCTAATGGATTGTTTTTAATTCTTAAATGTTACAGAATAATGGTGATGGAGAGTCAATCAAAACTGTTCTCAGGTCTCCTGAAAACCGTATCCTTATCAAACGCATGTTGATAAAGTGTGCTGACATTTCCAATCCATGCAGACCCATAGAACAGTGTATAGAGTGGGCTGGACGCATCTCTGAGGAGTACTTTGCACAGGTAAGGCATCTAAAATGGGCTGCTGAAATTCCACATGAGCATCCTCTTAAAAGGATGCATATACTGCCAGTGTCACAGAGTATCTAAGGGTGCATATGGAACATGAAAAATAACAACCTTTTTATTTTAAATGATGGGATATTACTCATGCTAGATGCCTGCAGACAGATGAAAGCTGACAACTTCTACAGTGCAGTTTCTGAAAATTTAAGCTTTCAAATTGTTCAGTTTGGAGCTGGGCTTTTCGAGTCTTGCCTGCAAATACATTTCCATCACGAGGCAGAGCAAGGATGCCTTCTGTGTACCTATATGCTGGCTTTGCCTCAGGAATAGGATCATCAGGTTCTAGTGTTAGGATGGCAACAGCACTCACTCCAAGAAATACTGTAGGACAGTAGCACACTGTACCAAAGAAAGGTTTTAGGAAGGTGGGGAAAAGGAGAGGGCAGAGTCACTATTACAGATGACAGACCAAATGCTGGAATTGGGGCTTGGTACACAAGTGCAGGGAAAGGGGATAAAAAAGGTGTTTTGCCACCTATGAGTTGTACAGATTGTCACTTTCGTCAGAGATTGAAAATGGTTAAGCACCTCTTAGCTCTGCAACAGTCATAACCTGGTAATGTGTGAAGTTACGTGGGGTCAGCTTGTGTGCAGATGTAGAAGGTAAATGTATCTCTTTGTGGGAAACACTGGAAGGCTATTTGTCTGCTGTTTTGCCAAAACCTGAACGAATAGGTGTGTAAGATTAAATTGCTGCTGCTTCAGATTTATTCAGGTTCCTCCTTTTATTTAGCAGACACATGCTCTAGTCAGTGCCAAACAATCTGCTGCTAAAAGAAGCCCATTAATAGAATGTGTCTTAGATGAATAATCACTGGAGGTTTTTTTGCAGACTGATGAAGAAAGGAGGCAAGGTTTACCTGTTGTGATGCCAGTTTTTGACAGAAATACTTGCAGCATCCCCAAATCCCAATTATCATTCATTGATTACTTCATTATTGATATGTTTGATGCCTGGGATGGTAAGCAAAATTCTGCTGTTTCCTGATGATAACTATTTTGTGAACATTTGAAACTGCTGTGATAGATAAATAAATTTGCTTTTTTATGGCTCCTAAAGAAAGGGAGAGAAAAGGGAAGATTTCTGCAGTTCAAGTAAGATTAATAACTTCATTATAGCTTAGAAATATTTGATACGGCTACAAGTCATTCTCATGGCTTCTCTTTAATATACTAGATTCAGGCAATGTTTAACTTTTTAAACTTGCTTCTCTGTAAATGGAAAATAGAACACATTCTCTTTGATAGCACTTTGGGCACAGTCATTTTGTCCATGTTAATATTGGTTATTCTTCAAGACAAATTTCTACAGTCTGGAAACTGCTTGAGGGAGCAGCTGTTTCCTTCCAAGTGCTGCCCCCGTGGTAAAAGTGGTCGGAAATGTGACTCTCCTGAATGCCAGATCATGACATGTGACTGAGATTTGATGGAGCAGAATAATTACAAGCATAATTAGCTATGCCCCTCCTGGAAAACTGTGTCCCTTTGCTGGGACTTGCAATACCAGTATTAAGTAGACTTACAGAACGATTCTCAGTGGCCCAAGTGTTACTTGAGTGATGAGAGCTATACAGCCAAAACCATTTCAAGTATCAGTGTGACAGATTTAAACTTTTCTACTTAACACAGTTGCCCAGACATTTCAAGTGATACTGAAGCAGACAGAATCTGTGACTGTTTCAGTTCTGCAGACTAAATACTCTCTGCCCTTTCTTCCCTAGCATTTGCAGACCTGCCAAATCTGATGGAGCATCTGAATAATAACATTAAATACTGGAAAGGATTAGACGGAAGGAATCTGCGCGTCCTTCGACCACCACCAGAATAGCAGTTGGAGCATGGTGTGTAATTTACTAACCAAATGCATATTTATTCAAGCTCACTTTTATTATGTGAATTCAGATTTTTTTTGGTCTCTTCAGTATTACAGTAAGGCTAGCCCATGCACTTGGGGAACTTTCAAACTCAAGAGAACACAAGGTCAGCAGTTGACTTCCACGAACTCCCATGTGTGGACTCCGATGAAATAAGCCCACCAAGTGGAATTACACTGGATTGCTGCAGTACTTGTACTGAAGAGGGTTTATTAGTGAACATACTTTTGCGATATCTTCATACCAGCGTGTGAAGCTGGAAGACCTTGAAGAATCCTCACAGAAAGGACATTCACTAGAAGATTATCTATTAATAGAGACTCACAGCTTTTATGAGAAAGCTACATGCTTTTTATAAGCACTTAAGACAGTTACGTAGAACAATCAAACACTTAAAATGCAACTGTCTATGAAAGAATTTTTGATCTATGAAAATAGATGTACTGTATTTTTTCACATCACAGAAGGTGCAATCATTCACTTCTGAGCACTACTGAAAGTGAGTTCTCCTTAAGAAATTTAGTAGCAAATGTAAAAAATAACACAAGAATTTTTGAGGTTGATCGTTAGCATCTATGATTAAAATGTTATGTTTTATTTATTTTGTTAGATGTTCAATATTTTCTATGAATTTATAAATACTTAAAAGCCAAAGCCAACTTTAGATGCATTATAAATTTACATGATTCATACTCATTAATATACATTTAATTGATGTACAGACCTTTTATTTTCATAATGCAAATACAAAATACTATACAATGATACATTTTTATTGCACTGTAAGGATAGATGTGTATGTTTAAATATTGTCTGATTTATGTTAATTAAAATAAGTTTTATTGAAAAGGTCTCACTTGAGAATAGTAGAATAAACATGAACTGTATACTGTCTGAGCACCAGAACTGCAGTAGTTCTCCCACAAACCAGTGACGACCACCTGATCTTCTCTTGGCTACAAAAATAATATTATGTTGGAACTCTTTGTTTTCTCCCATGAAATTTTACGACTGAATTCCCTGTTAAAGTCTGCCTTATTTTATAAAGTATTTCTAGAAAGCATTCCACAGCATATATGAAGAGGTGATACTAAGCATCTAATGAATTTCAACATTTTATAGCCTATGTATTTTCCTTTGCCATGAAAGAAAAAGAACATGAAACCACCAACAAAAATCTTTAACTCAAGAAGTTTGTAAAGGCTGTGTACCTTCACAATTTGAATGAAACCTTCATAGCAACTACCAGAAAATAATAAAATGTATATTTTAAGAAGTGTCAAGTCCTACCCATTTCATTTGAAATGTATATTTACTTTGTAGTTTGCAGAATAACAAACAGGTGAAATTCTTTTAAAAATAACTAAGATACTTGTTGTCTGGGGAAGGGAAGAGTTGAGGGAGTTGGACTGGCATAAGGGTGATGAAAGGTGGTTTATGGCTGGCAAGCCCCTGTGTTTGTGGCCTGCCCTTGGCAAGCCAATCAAACCCTCGTGTGCCCTTGGACCAGTCTCTTCACAGCTACAAGCAGTGTCACACTGCGTTCCACTGAAGAAAGGAACTCCAGAGGCACTGAAAGAATTGCTGACTGTTGACACTGCAGAGGCAATCGACTTTAGAGACATTTCGAACCATTCCTGAAGAAGCACAAGCAGGGGAGAGGTGGATGATGGAGCAGTCCAGGGACTGCAGCAGTAGAGCCTTAAAGCAGGTAAGTAAGGAAGAGGTGACCTCTCCAGGTGTTACCAGCTTCTCTGTTTCTCCTTCCTTTCAAGCCAGTGAGGCTGATGGGCCACCACCATTTGTTCATGTTAGTGTCAAGCCTTTCTGCCAGTGCTGCCCTTACCCTGCTTATGCGCTCTCCCTTCCTATACAGAATTCATATTTTCCTGGCAATACGACATTGTGTTTCCTTATACATGCACCTATTGTAATCAGCTTGAATTTGCTACCTGGTATTAATCTCTTCTGTTCCTTGCAGGCTCCTGTGCCTAGTTCAAGGAAAAGCTCCACCATCTCTGTTAGAGGGAAACTGCATCACACCATCTCCTCCACTTGTCTGCTGCAATGAGGATGGGAGAGGAAGGGTAACAGCATGTGGGCCCAGAGACTGCAGATAAAAATCATAAAATCATAGAATCATTTAGGCTGGAAAAGACCTGTAAGATTATAGAGTCCAGCCATTAATCCTGACTCCTGACCACTTCCCTGGGCAGCCTCTTTCAATGTTTGACAAACCTTTCCATGAAGAAACTTTTCCTAATATCCAATCTAAACTTCCCCTGGTGCAACTTGAGCCCATTTCCTCTTATCCTATCACTTGTTTTTTGGGAGAAGAGACCAATCTCTGTATGGCTACAATGTCCTTTCAGGGAGTTGTAGAGAGCAATAAGGTCTCCCCTGAGCCTCACCAGTGCCGAGTACAGGGGGATGATCACTGCCCTGGTCCTGCTGGCCACACTATTCCTGAAACAGGCCAGGATGTCATTGGCCTTCTTGGCCACCTGGGCACATGCTGGCTCATGTTCAGCCACTGTCAACCAGCACCCCCAGGTCCTTTTCCACCAGGCCACTTTCCAGCCACTCTTCCCCCAGCCTGGAGCGCTGCAGGGGGTTGTTGTGACCCAAATGCAGGAACCACCCGGCACTTTGCCTTGTTAAATCTTATACTACTGGCCTTGCCCCATCAATCCAGCCTGCCCAGATCCCTCTGCAGAGCCTTTCTACCCTCCAGCAGATTGACACTCCCACCCAACTTAGTGTCATCTGTGAACTGACTGAGGACACACTCGTTCCTCTTGTCTGGATCATCAATAAAGATATTAAACAGAATTGGCCAGAAAAAAATATTTCTTCATAAGCATAGTTAATATCTGAGTTATATTAATGAATGGTAAAAGCAGTTAATTTAATCTGCTATAAAAAGGCCTGATGGATCATCATTGAAAAGATATGATTAATTCCCTGAAACTCACACTGCATCTTTATTGCTATTACTTGGAGTGTAGAGCTGTGCTAATCAACCTTCTGTATCAGCCAGATTTATGTCCATATTGGTGTACAATAATTTCACTTAACATAAAACACTGATTTGCAGGCATTGACTGCAGCTCTGTTCATTCTTCTGTCCATCTAAATTTGCCAAGGAGAGATTATAATTAAAGTCTGGCACCACAATGCCTGATCCTCACCTAAGATCTCTTCCCACTGAGCTTCTCTCTACAAGCTACACCTCTGAAGCCTTCTGTGCAGTGTGAGGATATGTCCACTCTGTGGGGGTGACTCCAGGCCTTGCTGTGGAGCACTAATAGCTCTAACGTGATATTTATCACTCCAGTACTCAGATGTCTCTGTATGCCACTGCAAATTCTTCAGCCATTCCAGATCCCCTTCCTTTATCCTCCAAGATTACATAGCAACATCACATGCCTTGTGCTCTGAACCCTTTCCAGTTTAGTATCTCTTCTCATGCTTTTTGAACTGTCACTCAGTGATGGAGCGTTGCTGGAGAAAACCATGGGTTTACTGATGGTCCTTCACCATGGAAGGTGAACTGAGTGTGATTGAAACTGTTCCCAATTTCAGTCAGGCTGGCAGTCTTATGCACTTTCCATTTGTTCCTGTTTTAAGGCTAATGCAAGAGTAAATTCCCATGTAGACATGATGGAGAGGTTCTTTATGCATCTTCGGGGTTTTAATCTTAAAGCTTTTTGTTTTAAAACTGAATAAGGTTCAGCAATTCAGCATTAAATGACCCATTTGGAATGACTGGTTCTATTTTCCATGCTGCATGCTAAAATTTTCTATCAAGTAATACTGCTGCTAAACCTGGGTATCACTGTAATTGCTTCCAGGTGGGCATGAACTATTATGGTCTGCTAACAAAAATGTTGGCTTCTCAGCAAATTGCCCTAGACTAATATCTTGTTCCCTTGTAAAAAATTCTGAGTAATAATTGCTTATTCTGACAAAAGGAGAAACCAGACAGGTGGTGTGCACAGCTCCCTTGTCGCAGGTCTGGAGATGGCTTTCATATTGCAATATTCCCAATGGCTATATATAAATTAAAAATCACTTGAAATGGAATTAATGCCTTTTTGTTGTTGTTGCAGTGCTTTTCGCAGTGAGTGTCTCTGCTTGTCTCAGCAGAGACATCATTGCTAAGACACTTAGGAAAATGTGTCTTGAACGTGAAAAAATTGAAGCAACGGCAAAGCCATTCCTACATAAAAGAGAAGAAAGGATAATAGCTTTCTAATAATCCCTTACAGGATGCTCAGAAACAGCACAGGGAGACTGTAGTCAGTTGTGCCTTTCTGTGAGGCCAGAAGGGTTTGAGTCATGACTCTGTGAGTGCTTTGAAATGAAGTCTCAGAGCTATTCACAAGCTTCAAAACAAATAATCTCTCTGCTGGTGTGTGACATCATGCCTCCAAGGTACAGTGGTCCCAGGGGTGCTCGTTAAATGATAGCAGGATGGAGTGCATTTCATTCTGACGTGATGTTTGGATGCAGAAAATGAGCTTTTAAATTGCTGCCCTGTCCCTGTACTGCTTGTTCAGAACAAAGGGGACATCCAGGTGCTTCGGTGATTTTTTGTTGTGCTGGAGCTATGGCTCTGTGGGCAAAGGACTTCTGTGGTTTAACTCCACCAAATGCTTTCTCTCTGTGCCTGCTCTGAATGTTACTAGGCAAAAGTGTCTCATGTTTTCCTTTTTCCCCCTTCTTTAACATCTTTAAGAATCTCCTCCCACGCTTCCCACTCAAACCTCAGTGGACTCAGCTTTTCAAGCCCTACAAAGCCAAGCACTAGTATTCTCTTTAACAAGGAAGGCCAGAGGGCCCAGAATCACTAAGAAAAATGGCTTTGAGGCTTCTAAACACCTCTGAAGTCCTGGACCTTCAAGCCCTGCCTGTGGTTTAACAGTAAGTGTTAGGCCAGGAAACAATCTTCTGGTCTTCTGATGTTCCACTTTTTCCCTTCTCAGCCAGCTTCTATATTGGTTCTGTTCCCATTTGCTAGGAGTCTTTCCCTTAACTTCCGCTGGCTGAACATCTCCCTCAAACACACAGCCATAACACTGGAACTAAACTCTGCCTTTCAAACTGACTCTTGCTGCTTACAGCAACTGTTACCACAAGAAAATATATTTTTTTCTGATTCAAGTTAAAGTGAGCCTGGAAAAATACCCTATAATGGCTGAAAGCCTTAGACTGGTATCCACAAGCAGAAGGAGAATACATAGTTAGCTGAAACAGCTTGTGAGCACTGCATTGTTACTGGGGCAGTGGGGATATGTGTGCAAGGTCTTTTGTGCTGTACTCCCACATACAAAGTGAAGTTCAGGAGTGTTTGCAGGCACCTCTGCCTTTGAGACTATGTTAGAAAACACAAGCAGCTGTGGACACGTTGAAATTTGAATCTTTCTTTTCTCGGTTTGCTTGCTCCCCCCCTCGAGTGGCAATAGTCATTGCTAGAGCTAAAACTGATCTTAGTTCAGCCCATGGTAATTAACAGAAGTTACTTCATCCTTTTATCACATGTCTCTCTTGAGGTAGTGAAGTAGCACACCAATGCACACAATTTTAGAGAGGAAGTGGGAAAGGTGATTGCCTGGCTTTGAAATGAAAGAATAAATTTAGCCAGTGTGTAATTATTCAAGTGAGAAGTTGCTCCTGTCTATATTTAATATTCCAAAGTGGTATTTGATGTAAATCCTTCCATAGAGTTCATTACATTAGCTCTTAGCTTAACCTGAGCATGCTGAGTGCCAAGTTGAGCATGCAGCATGTTTTATAACCAAGAATGATGTCATCCTGGTGATATTGTAGGTCCCCAGTTCCTGGGAAGGAGGTATGGCTCTGTCTTCAGCCTAAAGATGAAATGGAATATGTTTAATGAGATTCCCTTGATATTTGCAGTGTGAAATGTGTGAGGAATATTGCTTTGCGCCTCCAGCAAGAACTGTCCCTTTTTACCTAAAAAAAAATATGTTACTTTGTTTGTAATATTTTTCTTTACAGAAAATGAAATTATTCCTTTACAGATCCCCGAAGAGCTTTACAAGCAGCTCCACAGAGCCCTTTATAGGTGGGTGAAAGAAGCCGCAGGGAAGCAAAGTAGCTTGTTGGCGTCCACCCCATGGCAAACCCTGGCGTAGTCCTGGGGGCTGCCAGCCTGCCGCAGAGGGCTCTGGGTGGAAGCATCTGACTGTCAGAAAGTGGGAAGAGAAATGGAGAAAACAGGTGCTTTCATAAGGGTTTATCACTGCTGTTTTTCTGTCCCTACTGTGTCCTGACCCGGGTGGGACTCGCGGTAGTGCCGGATGCCATCAGCGAGTGTCCCTTCGCCTGTCCCCTGGTGGGTGGTGCCGGCTCTTTCAGACACTGCTTACGGTAAGTATGACGGAGTGCAGCGATACAGCGTGAATGGGAGCGCTAAGGAACAGGCAAGATGCCCAACCATCCCACTGAGACTGGGCTGGGAAAGGCAAGCACAACATCAGACATGGCTTTTGAGGATAATGAGGGAGAAAGACTTCAATTGCATGAATAGACAGTTTTCAGGACATGGTGAGAGCAGAGTGAAATGCTCCTCGTCTTACAACCTAGCCCTAAAAGCGATCAGCATCTCCCAGCCCCTGAAAAGCTGTGTTGGCAGACTCAGTGCCAATGTACTGTTCCTGTTATGATAGATCTCTTACAAGCCAAGGTCAGAAAACAGAAAGTTTTAGCTGCTCTATCATGCCAGGAACAAAAAAAAAAAAAAAAAAAAAAAAAAAAAAAAAAAAAAAAAAAAAAAAAGCCTTGTTTTAAAATAAGCTGTTTTAAATAAACAAGTGTTCTTTGAACCACAGCAGAGTACATACCTAACAATATTTGTTAAATAAATATCAGTGACATGTTTAAGTCTGGCTCAGTATGTATTAGCAAAGTGGTATTTGTGTTGCTTTTGTTGTAACAAGAGTCAGTAGTGTTTCTAGAAGGTGGTCTGAAAAAAGAGGGTTTGGAGGGTTTTTTCCCTCCCCTCTGCCCGCCAGTAGCCCCACCTTGGGACTTACAAGTAGAAGTCCTTCCCAATGCATTGATTTTGGTGAACTTATACTTACTTCTTAGTTCTGTTCATAATCTGCCTCTTGGGTGCTACTTTTTTATTTTTTACCCATGGATCCACCTCTTAGATTTTTGCTT
Organism: Pipra filicauda; assembly: GCF_003945595.2. Lineage (NCBI taxonomy): Eukaryota > Metazoa > Chordata > Aves > Passeriformes > Pipridae > Pipra > Pipra filicauda. The sequence goes on along the minus strand of NW_024104976.1, from coordinate 826,640 downwards.
TCTGAAGGAAGTCTGTCCTAAGAGTGGTTGCAAATACATGGTCACATTGTTATAGTCTGTACATGAAACACCACGGTATTTTTATTTTTGTCTGTCTGTTCTTTGAACTTTTGATTTATTTAACTTTTTTAAAAGCCAGATATTAGCTCTTGGGTTAGTGCGCGGACAGAGGAACTCAAAACAAGAGAACAGGTTGTAACAATGAATTTGAAATTCTCCACCAGAAACAAAGGTTTCTTTTATTGCCTCATAGGCTGTGAGGACAGTCGAACTCCTTAAGTGTCCTTTCCTGTATGTCAATACGAGTCATCTCTTTGGGCATGCTCAGAAATTTTAGGCTTAATAAATCATCACTGTAGACTACGTGCTTCCATGTATGAGAAGCAATTTGTGAGTTTTTCTCCCTGCCTTTGTGGGGTGTTGGAGAGGAGGAAAGGTCACGCTCTGTGGGACCTGAGGGAGATAAACACAGTTCATAGATCAGGCTTGAGCTTCTCTGAAGTCAGGCCAGTGAAGTCCTGGTGAGGCTCTGCAGGCAAAAATGACAGCTAGGCTTTTGTCTGTATGCCATGGCGTCACAGGTCGATATTATGACTTTTTCTTCTTGTCAGAGTAATCAAAGCCCCCTACCTCCCCTTCCCAAATTGCCTCCAGTTAATAACAGCACACACAGTAGTTAGCCCAGGTTTGAAAGATGCTTTGAAGAGATACTGCTCTTTGATAAGCCATTGCAAGGGCAGGAGGCAAAGTGTTTACTTTGCTTTGAAGAGGAGTCTGATGAACAATTTGCTTTTCTTTTGCTGAGGCCAAGCAGAGCTTTGTTACCTCCGGAATATGGACACTGGAGAGATGGTTTACAGCTATTGCTCTTTATCTCTGGCTACTTCTTTGCCTTTTGCAAGAATAAAAAGTTATGGAAGTAGCCCAGCAGCCTCCAATGGCTGCCTCTGCACTGAGCCTTAGCAACCATCCCCTCCCCAGCTTTCCCTCCCATGGCTGTTTTTCCTGCCATCAGCTGTCCTGGTAGGCCCTGAGGAATTAGGAGTGCAGTGAAACCCAGGAGTGTAGCTGGCCCAGAGGAGAGAGTGAGCTGCAGGTTCATGACCAGCTGAGTACTCCTCAGCATGCACTGCGACTGAAAGGGCTGAACAGGCACATATGGCTTTGGGCTGGGCTGGCTGTTCATGGGCCAACCTGTAAGACACGGAGCGATTTATCTGAGGATGCTGAGGCTCTCCCAAAGCCCAGACCTATGTTAAAAGCACCAGGTGCTATCCTGAAAGCAGGAAAAGCCACACCAAAGGAGGGAAAGCAAGCAGGGCTGCTAGTGACTCTTGCTACAAGAAAGCTTTGCGGACTCAGGCGAGCCGAGTCTATTCAATGTTTATTTCATCAAGCATTTTATTATGCAGACCATGAAATATATCTGACTGACTGCACAGGCAAAGTAACAATTTACTCCAGCAGCCCGGCTGCAGCTTTCAGGTGAGCACAGGAGCACAGGGCAGGAGGTTCTGGCGTGACTCCAGGCATCACCTGACAATGCATTTTGCAACACCGTAGATGGAACATAAGGAATTTTGGTTAGATATTGAGAGAAAACTTGAATGTATCCAACTGACTGCAAAATACCTCCAAAGAGAGGTATTTTGGCCCAGCCCAGCCTGGATGGAAGGTGCCCACACAGGTGGGTTTGGGAGCTGTGGAACACTTATCCCAGCAATGAGAAACCTCAGGAGCTTTGTCCTGCCCCTAGCCCTGCTGATGGAGACCCAGCAGCTGCCGAGGGCTGGTGCTTCCTCAGCCATGCCAGGGCTGTGCCCGAAGTAGGGCCCAGGGGGAAGGAAACCGCTTGCCCATCAGCAGGGCTTCAACCTGCAGGATCGAGAACATGTTATGGGAAGGAATGGAGAGGTTCAATCTCGGCAGGTGCTGTGCAGGATGGTGGCATTTGGGACAGGGCTGGCTGGAAGCAACAAGTGAGTTGCTCCTCCTCATCGCCGGAGGAGCCGCTCCACGGTGCAGCCGAGGAGCAGGTAGGGCCCAGGTGGGCGCCGAGCGTGGTGGGCTCGGCTCGGCCAGTCAGTTCTCGCCGGGCCAGGAGGCAGCAGGGCCGGCACAGAGCTCCCAACCCGGGTAAAACGCGAGGACTCCCGGCGCAGCCCGACAGAAGGATGAAAAGCAGCGCCCACCCGGTGTCAGAGCGCGATTGTCCCAGCGGGGCCAGCGCCGGCCCCACCCGCGGCCCGAGCCCCCGCCCCGCCGGCGGGGCGGGAGAGGCGCGGGGCGGCCCCAGCGCGGAAATGGCGGCGGCGCGAGGTGAGGCGGCGGGAGCTCCTGGCGGGGAGGGGAATCCGGCCCTGCTCCGGCGCAGCGGCTCCTCTGCCTGCCCGCGGCGGGTTCGGGTGCTCGAGGGTGGCCGGCGGAGCTCGGGTACGGCCTCCTGCCCGCGCTCGCTCGCAGGGCACGGAAAGGCCCCGCGGCGCAGGGAGCGCGGGCCGCACGGGGGAGCGGGGGCCCCGTCTCCGTGCAGCCCGAGCGGGTCCCTCTGCGGTGGCGCCGCCGAGGCCCGGCCTGCCCGCTCTCGGCCTCCTGCCCGCGGCTGTCCCCGTAACCCGTGTGTCCCTTCACAGGACCGGCCGCCTTGATGTGCATCCCGCGTGGAAGCCCCCGCCGGGCCGGGGCCGGTGAAGGGCCGCCCCCGCCCGCGGCGCTGTGCCCGGGACGCAGGTAAGCGCTGCCCGCCCGCCTGCCCGCACGTGGCCAGGGCAGTAGCTGGGGCAGCGTGGGCCATCCTGCCCCTGGTTTTGGTTTTGTGATGTAGACCGAGACCCTGCTTTTGGCTGCCTCTGCCTTTCTGGGGCTGTTTAAGCCGCAAGTTTCCCTCTGCAGAAACCCACTTTTATTCAGAGCCAGCTGTGGGATGCGCACCCTTTTGGCAGAGCGTGCAGCCCCTTGCAGCCATTTTACGTGCAGTTCGGGTCTCAATATTGTTTGTATCAGAGCAAGTAAAGCTTAAAAGTAAGCTGGCCTGGACAGCTGAGTCCCAGTGGCAACTGAGCACAGCAGCATAAACTCAATGAAGAGAAAATTCAACAAAAAGGCAGCATTGTGTGTTGGGCTGGCCCAGGACTGTGCAGTGGAGTCCAGGTGCTGAGCTGAACAGGAAGCAGGGCCTCCCCTTGGCATGGTCCCTGGCAGATTTGCTGTGCACTGCTAGTGAGTAATGTCAGTTCCTGTCGGGAAACAGAGGTGGGCAGTTAAAAAGATTCAGCAGAGTTTGAGGACAGGAACAGGGAATTGCCCTCCTAGCTGAATGGTTAGGCTCTGCAGTCTCCTTTAGGAGGGTGCAGTCAACTCCTGAGACTTTCCCAGAGTTTTTTATGGGGATTCATCTGGAGGACTAAGAAAGTGGAGCCAGTGGCATTATATTGACTCCACTGATACTATCCTCCTAAATTAAATGGTGGAAGAACAAGGCCTGCCTGTGAGATAAAGTCAGGGCCTACTTCATCTACCTACAAAGTTTTAATAGCAGTGAGAGGGATCAAGTTAAAAGTCACGTGTTTCTGTAGAAAATGGTGGGGGTCTTTGGTTTGAATCAAACACACTAAACCATGTTTCAGGACTTTTGTGTTTTCTCTTGTATTTTTGCTTTTGAAGTTGTCTCGTGTGTTTTTCTCATAGGCCCATGGGTCCCTTTGTTCCCGGCTCCAGCACTGGGTGAGGAGGGACACTGGATGTGCCTAAGGATTATAGTAACCAGTTTGAAAACTGTCTTCAGCCTTAGATGGTTGGTGTAAACTCCGAGACCTGGTGCAGCCTTGTGAAAGGGCTTCATGTGATGCCCTCCAGTGGCAACAACATGTACAGGTACTTGAAATCACAGAGAATAGAAGGGAATTGGAAAAAGTGGTTCTTTTGGCCCACTCTGAAGGGGTTTGGGCAGCCCTGGCAAAGTCCCCAGTTAGCTGCTGGGTGAGGCATGGTTGGGGGTATTCTGGCCTTTAGCAGTCTCTGCTGTTTCAAGCTCTGCAGGGATGCATGGATCACTTCTGCACATCAGGGCAGCCTGTGGGGTTCAGCTGGCCAATACCAGAGCTTTAGGCATGAGCTCATGTCCTTCTTAGAGGATGAATTCTGCTCTCTGCCAGTAAATGCACATAGTTACAAGGACGAGGAAGAAAAATATTACAAAAATAACCACAAAAAATGCATCTTGCAGCACGTAACGTCAGAGACAAGGGCAACTGATTTTTAACTGACTGTTGCCCTTCTGTATGATCTAGTTCAGCCAGAGTTCTGTAGACAGGCCAGAGATAACTGATTTTGCCTCATCTGAGATACCTTTCAATGTGGAGAAATAGTTCTCGGATTGACAGCTCAACACAGCTCTCCCAAGTTGAGTGATATAGCCAGGATTCCAGACACACTTGGTGTTAGCCTGCTCCAAGGCACCATGCTGGACCTGTTAATGCCCTTTGGCTTCAGTAGGAAACTCGCCTTTCACTGTAAAATACAGCTTCCAGTTCTGTGCAGGGTTTGGCCCTCACTCACAGGCTTAGAGATGTCCTGCTCTTCTGATGGGCTTACACAGAGAGATGAGGTTGATGTGAATTTCCAACTGGGCTGTTGTGCTGGTCTGATCAACTGTAGTGGAAGTGGTGGTCTCTCTATAAAGGATTTATATAGAGGTTGTTCACAGCAAGAGCTGGTTTGAAAAAATTCAAGTTGTCCAAGTTTCCTTTGCTGCATAAATATCCAAGGAAGGAGAAGCTTTTATTAAACAGAAACATGCAAATTCATTTCCCTTACTTGTTCTTTTTTCAGATAGTTCTGTTGCTGCCTTAGCTGTCCTGTACCATGCCTGGTAGTGACCACTGGAGTCATTCTGCTGAGCAGGCTAGTCAGCCGTCAGGCCTGCGTTCTCCAACATCATCGAGCTGGGAACACAATAGAACTGTTTGGTACTTGTAGAGTCCCACTGCAAGGGTGTCCTTGCACAGTCCTGCCAGAGGGTTGGGAAATCCTGGGAATTCCCAGTTCATTTCACCAGTTGAAAAGTATGTTTGATTGGGTTTTAGGTGAAAGACTAATCCTGGTGCCAGGATACAGCTATGGTTTAAACACTTGAGGTGAAAGCTGGTTGTGGGGAGCAGAATGGTGGGTTCACTGGCAGCCTTTGTGTCTTAAAGGCTTTATTGGGAGGTTTAAACATCCTCACACCTCTACTCGGATAGCTGCGTTTTACACTCTTTCAGGTATCTACTTGAAAAGAAGAGTGGGGCTCTCAATTTCTGGCAGGTACAGGTAAAACATGTTCCAGTGGGTGGAATCAAGGTGTACATTTTTAAGCAAAGAATAGTGCTTTCTCTCCACTTCATTCCCCAGCACAGGAGCTGCTTTCTCTGGTATAGCTGTGCCAGGATCACCGGGGTGCATGGCCACCTCCTGCCCTCTGCACTGGCAGTGGTTGCTGGCTGAGTTACCTGTTTCTGGTGAACACAAGTTCCTTTGCTCACTACCAGACATAGCAACTGAAAGTCTCTGGCCTGCTTAGAGGGGGTCTCACAGGGTGACCCAAACAACCCTTTCTGCCCTGGAAATGGCTGAATTCTGGGTAGGCTAAGAAATGAGACTGAACTTGCATAGCTCAGTGTTGCTAAACCCATCTTTTGAGGCTTGCAAAATAAATAGAAATCCAAGAGCAGATGGTCCTAATCACTGCTGTAGTGAGGTATTCTAGTCCTGGTTTTATGGTTTCTGAAGGCCTGAAGCTATCTGGGAAAGAACAGACAAGCTTTTGATACACAGTTCTATGTCAAATCTCTTAGTTTTGCCAGCAGCATTTATTTGTAGAGACCCTGTATATTGAAGAGGCCCCTGCCTGTTCCTGGCTATCCCCTAGAATGGAAACTTGAATCAGTGAATTTTGTAATGAACATGCAATAAATCTGTGGAAAAGCTTCTCTGTTAATGACTCTTGATTGAGCTCAGGTAGTTTTGAGATACACAGATGAGGCTGTTTAGAGCTGTCTTGATCATCTGGTGTCTGGAAATGAAGCCTAAACAAGGACATCTCAACTGAGTGCTGGGCCAGAGTCCTTCCAGCCCCATGGGTACCCAAAGCTTCAAGGGCACAGCACTGGGGTGAGAATTCTTCAGTGCTCGGGGGGGAACAGATCTGTGAGGGTGGAGGGAGGTTACACCCAAGTGGAGATGAGCATAGCTAAAAAGAAACAGCTAAAAATGATGCTTTTGGTTTCTCTTTAAGGGTAGTGGAGCACTGCAAAAAGCCTGCCTGTTTTTTTGTTTTTTCCCTGGATGAGTGAATGAGAAACATGGGCATTCTGTAAAAGTGTCTTATATTTGAGACTGTAGTGCATGCTTGGGTATTTCAGAAAACCTCACTGGGTATGTAGGCGCTAACAGTTCACACACAGGGGAGGCGTATTTGATTATCTCGTGTCACAGACTTCATGTAGCAACAAGAAAACTTGATTGTGAGATCAGCTTCATGGTTGGAGTGTTTTCAGCTCTAGCAGCTGTACACTATTCATGCCTTTTGCTATTTTTGTTTTTCTTTGAATGTTTGGCTCTTCAGCAGCCTCAGGAGTAGAATTAATGATTGCTCTGGAACTGGGAAGTTCCCTGGGCATCAGATGGGTATTGGGGTCACCTAAGTGATCACCCAAATGATCCAGCTGCCACTGCTGCATGATGACAGTGTCACCTCTGAGAAGGACGGTATCTATTTCTAAGTGGAGAATTCTGAGATGCTGATGGATCTTGTGACCATAGTGGCTTTCTGCTAAGATCCTTCCTAAGAGGATGTAACTCATAAGGGCTCAGGCCTGGCAGTTGATCTGGGTCAGGGTGCTTTGCTCTTCTTGGGAAACAGCTGGTTTACAGGGAGTGTGATGGAGCAGTTGATGCTGAAAGAGGGCAGATGTAGGTGTGGTAGTGGCAGAACACAGGTTATAGGAGGGCAGTCCATGGAGGTGTTGTAATTCCAGTACGTATCCGTAAGATACCAGGTGTTTCCAAAGCAAAGCAGGGGTGGACATAATGCTGGAAGCGTGAGTTGAATGTGTAAAGGTGCTGGGCAATATCTGCATTGAAAAATGACAGTCTGCAGTTCTCGTAGTCCAGCAGGATGCCAATCCTTGTAGGAGGAATAGTAATTCTGATGTCTGGTGTCATCCCGCTGTGCAGGAACTCGTACTTGTGCCTGTAGGCAAGAAACACAAAAGACCTGAGGGCACCCTGGCTGCTCTCAAAGGGAAGCACACAGATGTGTTCCAGGATATACTTCCCAATTCACAGTCCTGTCCCTCCTGCACACCCAGTCCCATCCACGCTGCTGAGCAGTGGCTGTGTTTGCCAAGGGGAGGTGTCCCTGTGCTTCCACACAGCTGTATCCCACAGCTCTTGCACCTGCCTGTCTAAGCTTGTTTCAGATCCCAGTCTGGCTGTGAATGGGCAAGGTCAGGGCACAAGATGGAACTTTCTGGGCTTTTTCCATGCCTCAGAGGACAGCATGGGTGTCCTATAAATCAAAGGGTGCACTCTTGCCCCTAGGTTTAGCTTGAATTTGTCCCTTTCTCCATGAAGGAGCTGTGCTCTTTTAGGCCAGTTGGGTTTGCCCCAGAAAGACCATTGATTGTCATCTCCTAAGACTTGCCCCTGGGAAGCTGTGGGCCCTGCCATGGAGGGGGTGGTGAGGTGACTCAATCTTGTCCTTCCAGGCACTTCCATGCTGCCCACTTGCTCCCTAAGGGCCTGTGGTGGTGAGCCCTCTTTCCTGCCAGTATTACAGAACTACTCACACCCACCTCCACAGCAGCAGCAAGGGACTGTAGTCCCTGGGGCAGAGGCTGCCTGATGCACAGCATGGTCAAGCATCCTCCAGGCTGTTGGACATCGTTTGTCAAACCCCACTCTCTAAATTATGTTTTTGGCTGCTTTTTCCTACAGGACCTCTCTGCTCAGCCTGTGTTCATGGGGAAATTTCAGTCTTTATGTTCATTTACTACAGAGTGATTGTGATTCCTGTGCTGTGGATTATTGGAGGCCAGGAAGGTGCTCTGCACATAAACAGTTTTGTCATGAGGGTAGCCCTCCCCATGTAGTCACTAAGTGATGCTGAGGTCCCCTAACAGTTACTGAAACAGCTAGTTTAACTCAAACAGTTACTCAAACTCTCTAGTGTGGCATGCTGCAAACAAAAAGATGTATGAGACGTGCCTTTCTGAGCAGAAATGAGATTTATGCAGCTGAATGAGTTATCTGGCATTTTCTAAGGGCCACCTCATTCACTACCCACCTCTTCCACCCACATTGCTCAAAGCTGAGACAATTTCCCTGCAGAAGTGGGTACAAGCTGAGCAATGGCCCAGCTTCCTTTTCTCTCTGGCGTCCGTGCTTATTGCTCCAGAAGAATGACAACAAACCTCAAGTACCTCTTTGCTCAAAGTAGCAAGGAAATCCAATTAGCCTGCCTGCAGTGTATCATTAGCTGTGGTGGGTTTGGCATTCCTCATTAGAAGCAGCATTTCCTGCTGTGTGGAAGGCAGATGCTGGCACTGCTGAGGACTGGCTGTGCAGCTGCTGCCCTGCTGGGCAGCCCAGAGCAGCGGGTGCTGGGGAGGAGTGAGGGCTCCAGCCAACTGAGTGCATCTAAAACCTCCCTGTACCGGCAGGCAGAGGACAGGCAGATTTGGGCCCTTGCTATTCCATCCTTGCCATTTACTGAGTGCAGGGTGCTGTCCCATCTCCCTATTCAGGGGGACCCAGCAGCACCCTGGCACCTCTGGCTGGCTGAGCTCTGAGCCATCCAGGCAATGCTCAGGCATGCCTGCGGATGGGACTGTTTTCTTGCTCCTGGATGCTTCACAGGGTGCCCAGATCACTCATGAGAGTCAAAGGCAATGATGCTAATGTAATAGTGTCCAGCAGTGCAACTGAGGCATGAGGGGAGCTGGCATTTCTGCAGACAGGTATGACCTACTTCCATAGATAGAACAGAGATCAAAACCAGTTGGGTACAAACTGGGTTTAGCCAGATACACAGTTTCTGGGTAACTTGGATTACCTCTGTCTTCCCACTGGGGTTTTGGTAGCCTTTACAGCTAAATTCTGTAACTCCAATTTTATTCAGATTTGTCCCTGAGACTGCCTGTTTCAATGTGAGAATGTCATTAAGCAGGAGGATTTGCTTAAACGTTCCAGAATCCTTCCAAGACCAGTTCACAGTGCCACTGATCGAATGTCAGAGGCCCCTCGTTAAGTGTTTGGTCTGGGCTGATATGAAATCTCTCCTACTCTGCCTGCAGATGTACATGTGGGAGGTGTTCCTGTAGGAGACCTGCAGCCTCCACAGCCTTACCTTGATGGTGTGATGATATGCCTCATGCACCAGGATGAGTTGTTTGCCCCCAGGTGACCATGTCTTGGAGTGTTCTCAAAAGCCACGCCAGTTCTGTACTCTGTATCTTCCTCAACTTCCACCTCCCAGTAATGCTTTCCTGGAAATGGGATCAGACTGCCCAGGATTGCAATACACCTGTGGGAGACAGACAGGAATATGTGCTTTGGCAGGGCCTCTCTAGTGCTCTTTATAATGTTTAGGTATGTTTAGGTATGTATATACCTGGACATTACAGATCAATAAATGAGAGCCACTTTTGCTGTCTCCTTGGCAGTGCAGTGTGGATTTTTGACTACAGCAAATTCCCCATGCTGAGGAACTGACAAACAACCTGCAGGTTTCTTTGTGGCACTTGTTTTTACCTGTGGGTAGCTTTGTAAAAATGAGTGCCCTGGGCACTTTCAGAATAGCATCCTGTAATGACTGGGTCTTCTAGGAAAGCTATTACTTGCTAGAAAAGAGAGTGTTATGGTGAACCCCAGTATAGCAGGGGAAAAAGTCTAGTAACATTGCGTTTCCATGGAGGAACTAAGTTGTGGACTTCTGTTATCCTGTGTCTGCAGATGCCTGTCCTAGTTATGTGCTGTTTCTGTGGTTTTGACTGGTAGCATGCATTTTGGCAAGCTTAGTCTCTCACTTCAGTGGCAAAGGGCCTAATTCTTTTTTGAAAGTAAAATCTGTCAGTCCAAATAGTATCAGTTATGTCTTTCAGCAAGAGTTAAGTTTTCAGATCCCTCTCCTTTCCTTAGCATTTTTTTGGGGGCACTTAAAAAATTTAGCTCAATGTGCCAAACATGTAAGCAGGTTTGTATGTAATTGTGGCTATTGCATCTGTAATCCTCTTTAAGAATTTGCATTAGCTTCCAAGTGGTGCTTAAGTTCCAAAGAGCAGCTAGAGAGAGAGATTTCAGCTCAAAAAATTAATAAGAGCTGCTGAAAGCCCCATTTGACATTTCCTGGCATCTGTTAAAAAACCCAAACTGAAGTGCTTCAGTATACCTTGTAAAGCTGTTATCATAGACGGGCAGATCACACTCTGGGTTTTCCAGTTCATCGCATGAAATTGTAAATCCGTCATCTAGGATTGCCAGTAAAGGATGGGCTGTGTCCTCATTAAGGTAGAAGCAGGTGCCTGCAAGAGAAAATGCCTAAGGATAACTCCAGAAACTTCTTATAGCATCAGGATTTACAGCAAGGGTGTGGTGAAATGTTTTTTTGGATCCCCAAAAAGATTTACCAGTGCTCTGGGAGGAATCTGTGGCTGACACTGAGAGGACAAGATTGTCTATTTGAAATTTTTCTAATAATTGGTGTTTTACATCTTAACAATGTTTAGTTTCAGCCTTATGAAAAGCAGGGGGCTTAACCTGGTTTTGAACCCTACCAGGGCTCAAAGCAGCAGGCATTGCACAGGAAGTGGCTATTCAAAGATGCGATGGACTGTCTGGTTTCAAGTAATTTTCCTCAGAGCTGAAGTGATCTGGTTTTAATCATTGAAAGGAGAAAGGGGGCTTAAAGGCCTCTCCATGGCTTCACTCTTCCACATAAATGCAGGGCAAAGTTTGAAGATAAGGGATCCCTTGTCAGATCAGCCCTCAGAGAGGTAAGTCCAGCCCAGGGTAAAAGTGCCTCTGCCTTTCCTCCTGCGGGGACTTCCCAAAGCTGGCCTGACACTGCGCTTGGATGAGCAGCCACGTCACAGCTGCTGTTTGTGGTGGGTGCTTGTGTATCCACCCCAGAAAGGACCAAAGGTCATTCACAGTGTTGGAGGAGGGTTCTTGCAGTTGACAGATCAATTTGCATCAGCTGTTTGCATAATGTAGACTCAGAGAAGATAAATCTCCCCATGCTAATCCCAAATGAAATCATTATAATCAAACTGCAAGTTACTTCAATGCAAATACAATACAAACAATGGCAGGGCAATTACAGGCATGTGCTGCTGAAAACAAACACATGCTGCGCAAACAGAATGGGCAATTTCAAATATTGAGTTTGATTTAAGCATTTGGAATGCACACAAATGATGGTAACATAATGACAGTCTTCCTCTCTAGGGATTTGAGGATGAGGATTTCTTTTCTGTGGTGTCACTGATGTGTAGCAGACAGGGGTTTTAGTGAAACGTAACCTTTCAGTTAATGGCTGTGTGGTCAGCTTGCTGAATAAATGCAATTTGCAAATCTCTCACAGAAGGTAAGAGCAAGGTGCAAATACATCTGAGTGATGTGGGAGGTTTGAGACAAACTAGTGAAGTTGCAGTGTCATTTCAGCATTGATGAAGGTGAAAACAGGTGTGTGCCTCTAAGTCATCAAAATGAGCTTTAATTAGATGTTTGGAAGGGGAAAGGGCTTCCAACTTCCCTTTGGGGCAGGTTAATCCTTGCGCAGTGTGGCACTGGGAGCAGCTGTTAATGCTGTGTCAGTTGCCAAAAGCAAAGCTTCCAGCTGAAAGCTGGACTGCCTTTTTCCTGATAAATAAAAAGAACCACCCCTTGGAGCTTCCCCAGCCAAGCTGGAGATGTTCTAATGAATACAGAGGAAGATTTTGCATACCCAAATGACTCTGGAAAGTGCTGTCTCAGCCATACTTTCCAACAGTAGCATCATTACAAGGAAATCTCTGAAGTAAAGTAAAATCACACTACAACTTTCCTCATTGGTGTCAGTACTTGGCAAGCTGGCAATATCTGGGGGCGTTGGATTGATACTGTCTTTTAAAATGCTTAGAAATTAGTAACTTTCAAGTATCAAATGTACTGGACAGAAATATTTTTTAAATTACAGAGCTAAAGCAATGCACTTACTGTTACAAAAAGTTGTGTTTTTTATTCCTCAAAGGTTACCAGGTGTGTCTAATTAGATGTAAGAGATTAAAACCTGATCCAGAGGCTATTGAAACCAGCAGGAATCTTTCTGTTGAGATAATAGATGCAACAATAAGCTGCTGGAGTTGTTCTGAGCTGTACAGTACCTGTGGTGTGTATCAGGACAGGTTCACTTCTTTCACTGGAGCCACCTAGGTTTTGGGCTCTAACACAGACGTGATACCTTTGTGTTGGTTGGAGGTGAATTAGGACTTCACAGTTAGGAATCCCAACAATAGATCTACAGAAAATAAATCCATGGAAAATTATAGGGTAGAAAACAAAGGTAGGCCTTTGAGATTATTTTTCTGAACAACAAAGAAGAAATTATATGATCAGGTTCTTTTGTAACCCATTCAACACTCTACCTTGTACAGTAACAGGGCCAAGAGACCTGCAAGTCTGTGACAGGTGCAGGTGGTTCTGCTCTATACCCATACCAATGCTCATTCCCATATAGTAATTTTTTATTAACATTTATACAATTAATTTTACTAAGAGGAATGTTTATACAGGTAAATTCACAAAAGGGTCACGGGACTCAAAAAACCAGTAACTCACTCAGTAATAGTATCATCGTTTTGTTCATCTGCCAGCTTGTACAATTCAACCGTGTAGGAATCGACAGGGTTAATGTCTCCAGATTCCCAGCACACCAGTGCTGCATTTTCACAGCTTCGGATCTTTTTGCTCTTTATGATAGGTGGTGAAGGAGCTAAAAGGTAGGCAAAAGAACAATTCTAAGTTGTTGGCTTGAAGATGTTTGCAACAAACATGCTTTGAAGACATAAAAAAATAGAACAAAGTTGTTTACTAATACTATATAGTTAAAGAAACCTGCTTCCCAATGGACAACAAACAGCAGGCAGGGCAATTAACAATAGCATTTAAATACTTAATTTGGACTATAAATGTCCCAAGAGAATTACACAGAGTAGTAGCATAGAGAATAATTACACAACAGTTTTCTTTCTATCATTAGTTTTATCTTTGTCATAAGGACGCATCTCTTCTCTGCTCTAAGATGTCAAACACATCTGGAACTAGTACTTGAAGGTCTTACTCGGGCTTGCTCGATCTGATGTCAGGATTTCACACAATGTGTTTGACTGAACTGCTGTTACAAAGGACAGCATAGTATGGGAATCCACAAAATAGCTATAGGCCAATAAAAGGAGAGCTGACATCCACCTGACAGAACTGGGAGACTTGAGCCTTATTGGCAGGTGGCCTACATCCTTGCATTTAAAGAAATTATTTTGTCTTTCTGATTCTCTTTCTTCAACTCTAAAGCAGGGACAACTGGCCTGATAGGCTGTCCAAGTAAGAGCAGGGAATTCCCATGCAATCAGTAGGCTTACATCAGAAGAAACAAAGTGCCCAAAAAGCATTACTGGCATAAAATTCAGAGATGACTGTGAATTTCACTAGGAAGGTCCCATAGTCGTATGAATAAAATATTTTTACCTGTCACATAAACTGCTCTTTCACTTGGTGGACTGATACCAGAGGCATTTAAAGCACTGACCCAAAATTCATACTGTGTATTCGGCAACAGATTAGTAATGGTGCAGTATGTTTCTTTGACTTTTAGGGTATGCTCTGAAACGAAAACAACAAAGCATTTACAGTGCTTTTTTACACAGTTACCCACTCTTCCCCAAAGCTGCCTCAAATAGTGGACTTGAGGCATGTTGTTTTGTGTGCTGAGTTCAAGAGAGCTCCTTGTGTTCCATACCCTTTGATTAGCTGTCAGGCAGTTTCAGCATGCCTTCCTCTAAAGAGGCATAAATCAGATAACACATCAGCTTCTGAAGAAGCTACATCACTCAGAACCCAAAATCCAGAAAGAAAGATCACCCACCTATCACTTTTTTTTTTTCCAAAAAGACCCTGCATGTTCCTACTGCAGGGATATTGCTCAGCTCATCCTAGTGGAGGGACAAGAGCTGAAGCTATTTTACTACCCATTTCTCATTCTTCATCTTAGAAAATTTGCATAGTTTATGCTTTTCTTTCTGAACTAGCCAGCTTCCACCTCTACTGGCTTCCACTTTTGCAGGTTCTGCAAGAATCTTATTAGCAAAAGCAGCTTTGTCACAAGAGTGGGACATTTTAGGATGGTTCTGTGGTTCTTTTTTGTGCATGTGCATCATAGGGAGTTACAGCCTATTATTAGCACTGAGATAAACTGTAAAATCACTAAGGGGATTTCAGTGGGTGTGCCGATAATATGATGATTTGGTCTCTAAAAATACTGTGCTTTGCACTGGATGCAGCACATGTGTGCTTAATTCAGTGCCCACCCTCCAGGAAAGGAAATGCTACTGCTGAGACCCGACTCCATCCATTGTCCCCTTCCCATTCCTGCTATCCCTGCTGCTGCCCTCTCCTGTCTTTGCTCCTGTGATGGGTCCTGCTGCAGCCAGCAGCATGGCAGACCTGGCAGGGGAAGAGGGACAAAGCCAGAAGGAAATGTGATGGCAGATATGACAGTTTTGGTGACAAAGAGAGGGCACAGAAAGTGCACTGGTTGCCACATTAAGTCCAGAAGTACTTTGGAACCAGCTGGTTTTGCCCCCTTGGGTCCAGGCCTCCTTACCTGCCTGCTCATCACTGTGCCTCTCGTTGCTCACTGGTTTATAGCACAGTTGATATCCCTCCACAGTGTCATCTGAGAAGAGGCCCCAGCAAACTCTCAGTGAGGTGCCAGTTGCTGCATTTGGAGCCTGGGGATTGATCACAGGGGCACAAGGAGCTGCAGTGGGGAAAACAGGTCAGTTTTTGAATGTATAAGCCTGGTATATTGTCCTTCTCCTCTCACAAAGGTGTTTGCACAAAGCCTTGGCACTGAATGGGGTCATATTCCTCCCACACGGAGAAAAGTCAGGAGCTGATTCCGTAAACAGTTACAGATAATAATCAGGTTACTGGTGTGTGAGAACTAGTCTTGCTCCAAATTAAAATGAAAACAACAAAATAAATAAGCCTCAGCCTACCCCTTCTCTGTAAACTCGACCTCCCCTGCTCTGGGGGCTGGGATTCACCAGTGAGCAACATCTGCCAAGCCTGCACTGCTGCGACCCCCCGGGGGCTTGGAGCCTCTGGAGGGGATGGGGGAAGAGCTGTACAACAGGGGGTCAGCAGCACAAGCAAACAAATGCTGTTTTACTTTAAAGAAAACACAGTATTTGTGCATAAAAACTGCTCTTTCTGACCATTTGTGATGCCCCAGAAAAGATTTTAATTTTTTTTTTCAGTTATTAGAACTTAAATTAAAACTGTGTTTTATTCTGTTTCCTGTTAATAGGAAAAAAATTTGCTGAATAGCAGAGGAACAAGGCACTGAAATCTGGTTATCAAGAGAAGCTGTGCAGGTTATTTAAAGCAGTCTGGTGTTCCTCTCTTTCTTTCAAGCAACTACAAGGTAAGACACATTATCACCAACTAAGCATGCCTGACCCCTCAATAGAAGGGGGTAATCTTTGTCAGTCTTCTAGGAAATCATCCAGCAAAAGCAGGGAAGGCCAAACTTAGCAGTTCTGGTAATTTTATACTGAAAACAAATGAAAAATTTAATATCCAAAAATATCTGCCACTGTCTCTGTAAATAGATGCAAACAAAAAACAACCCTAGAATGAAAACTAGGGAGAAGGTAATCCTGCATTTGCTGTTCTCCTTTAAAAGAAGTAATAGATTTCTGTTTAATACATATCCTTAATTAAATGTAAATAGGTCTGAAATAATGATCAGATAGGAAGAGTACCTGGAATAGCATTAATGGAATTCATGAGTTGTTCAACTTCAGAGAAATCTATGACCCGCTCTTCAAAGTCTGGCAGTGTTGAAAGCTCTAAATTCACTTCTTGCTTTAAGAATTCTTCCAGCCTGTAGTTGCAGGGAAAAAAAATATATTTCTAATTGGAAGTACCATAGTGTTGGAGATACCTATTTATAAGAGAAAAAGAACAGCACACTGCAAATTAACATGTATTTCATTAAAATTTTGTTTTCATAGTTGTACAAGGCTCAGGCCCCCATGCCTGTTGCTTGGAGATATGTTGGATCAGTGCTCCAAGATGCCAAAGAGAGCTGGATGCTGATGGGACTGAGGGACCTCCTTTGTGTGCCCCATCATGAGTGAGCTGGCTGCTGCATACTGCACTCCCACTGAGCAGGGGAGTGAGATTTCCCCAACCTCTCTGTGCAAGGTAATCTATTAGCTCCATAATTTTCATTATTTTGAATTTACAACACCTACTAATTCAGGACCTTGTGGCTCTAGGTGTCGTGAATTTGAAAAAAAAGGGTATCTTTTCTCTGTGTTTTCATTAACAATTATAGTCAATTAAAAGAGGTGGGTTTTTTGCAATTGGTTTAGTGTGCCTTAAGACTTCTTCCAACTGCTCCAAAATCTTTCAGTATTTGTTTTGAGTTCCCACAGCTCGACTTTCTACCCTGCTATATTGATGCATAAATAAGCCTGTTACTAATCTATTTAGGGAGCTCAGTTTTAGTCCCATTTGTATCCAGAGCATTTCTTTCGAGATCTTTAGCAATCCTGTTTCTCAGTCAGTGAAATTAGTTCCTTAGTTCCTTATGACTAAGATGAAAACAGTGATTTAACAGAGGCTCTAACTCTCCTTTTGGGTTTCCTGAAATTGGATATGAACTAGTTTTGACTGTTATACTTCTTAGAGCAGTATAAAGTTTAAAACAGTTTAAAACAGAAATACTAAATATTTCAATAGCTCTAGTGGCCTAGACAACATTTGTGTGCCTGAACAAAGTCCAGAACATGCAGGTATCTCCAATAACCAGTCCATTTAACAGGAAAAAAGGTGACACAAAATCCCAGACTGTGATACTACCTGTCAACCATGGTTACTGCTGCCTGTAGAAAAAGAGAGAGAGAGAGTGTTAAAGATGGAAAAGTCCAGAGTCAGACTACATCATGCTGTTGACCTGTCTTACATAAATTGCCCCAAATGCAGCCTTTGGAGTGACATGATTGGCTGCCACCCAGATCTGAGAACAAAGTCATGTCTAACTGTCCATTCAAAGGGACAGATCTTGGCTCAATTTACAGTAGAATAAAGTGCAATATCAGGCAGTGACCTCCCAGTTAGACACTAAGCTGATTCCTTCCTAAGTTGTCTGAAGTGCCAACAGATTCTTCACAAACAAAACTCAAAAACAGCTGGGGAAAAGAACTGAGTGAAATGATCTGCACCAGAGGGAATATGAGCAGTGCATGTAGCTGGAAGACAGATGTACAGTCCCTGGAGAAACCTAAGCAGCTGAGAGCTCGTGACCAACAGGTATTCCCTTCTTGGTGAATAATGGTTCTTAGGGGTGATGTAAAACTGTTTACAAGCTAAGGAGAAAATAAGGTTATTCCAGAGATTCAAAGGAATGGGAAAAGTCAGCTCATGCAAAGAACTCAGCAAGTTGAAGTGCCATAGCAAACTGATACACTGGAGCAGACTGGAGGTGTTTAGGAGATTGGTTTGTTGTCCAGTTCATAAGTTACTGTGGCTGTGCTACAGAAATGCACCCATCCACCTGAGTCACAAGACAGCTCAGGTTAGAGCAATCACTCATCAGCAGTGAAAATTCTCTTTTTTTCCCCAATTATTTTTCTACCTGCCAAAGCAAAATAACTTCTTGACACCATCTCAAGAGAGGGATGCATCCATCGCTTTGCAGGAGCTCCTGATGTATTTAGTTTGGAGCCTCCTGTTCAGCTGAACTTTCCAAAAAAATGAGGAAGAAAAAGAAACATTCTCCAAAGTGATTGCATCAGCCTGCCTGCTCTGAGCCCAGAATAGAGCAAGAGAGCTGAGCCTGCAAGAGGCAATGAACACTAAGTGCTTCCAGAGTTTCCTGAGATAAGCATTCTAGGGAGATGTCTTCCCTCTGAACCCCAGTGTGACTCACAAATCAATGAGCATCCAAATTACAAACTTCTGCTTCTGCATTTTGCCCCACTTGTGTTGCCCTACTAAGTTGATGCCACCATGGCAAGAACCTGGAGCACTGACAGCAGCATGGACTGAGCACCCCAAATGCTCTCCAGAATAAAGCCGCTTGGAACTTCCTGGCTGGGGACTACTTGCAAGCAGCAAAAAGCACTTAGAAGGGGCCTTAACAGTTAAAGCTCTTTACCTTCATAAATTCAGCTTTGTCATTTTCCAGGAAAAGTTCATGGGTTTTGTCTGTCAGTTCCTTGCAGGTGTCGAGAAGTTTCCCAGAACTGACCAGCTGCTCATATAGAGCTTCCAGCTTCTGCCTCTTCTCTTCCCCCAGTGCTTCCAGCTGTTCTTCGTACTTTTGAGCAAGCACTTGTACTGCGTCGTTGTAATGCACCTCAAAGTTCTGCTCCTGCCTCCCAAAATTTTCCTGCAAGGCATTTGGGGGTTTGTATCTTGGCATCAAGCCTGATCCATAGGTCATCCAGAGAAAACTCCAAGTCTGCTTAAAATTCTCCTTACCAGGGAGGCAACGTCACGATTTAATTCACAAAGCCAGGACACAGTGCCAGTACACAGAAGATGGAATTTGACTAATTTGCATTTTAGAGGAATGTGTTCTGATCATTCACTCCACTGAGGTACAAAAGAATGTTGGATTTTGTTCCAGACATAAGAGCAACAGAGTTATAAAAAAAAGTAAGATGCAAGGCAACCTAAGCCCGGGGAGCACAACTAGGTTATATCCTAGCCGTAATCTCACAAGCGTTTCCACCAACAAGCACATCCTTCCATGAGAGAAACCATGGCAACCCAGTGGGATCCATGGATTTGTGCTGGGGGAGCTGAGCAGCTAATGCTGATATCCTCGCTTGCTGCTGGAGAAAGCATTAGGAAGGAAGATTTAAGGAGCAGGCAAGGCTTTATTGCCAGCAGCCACCCACTGCTTGGGCACCAATGTCCTCCTGTGCCACATGGAGCAGAGAAAAGACCATAGGTGCCTTGAGTCATTGCTTCAGTTTGACTTGCTGCCAGCTGACCCCCTTCCCCTGGGGCCAAGCTGACAGCAGCCGAGCAGGAGCACAACCCTTGAAGTCATCAGCTTGATGCAGCTGGTCCAGGGGTTTGCCTGTGTCTGACACTTCTGTGAATGAAACCGAGGGAACACAAGGGGTGCAGTCAGGATGGACTAGCTAGATCACAGGTCTTTGGCCATTTAAAACTAAGATAACCTGAGAGGGGAGAGGGGGCACTTCATTTCTGAATGCAAATTTCTATGCAAATGCTAAATATGGTTTTATTAGTCCACATAAAGAATTCATTAGGATTAGTTTTTCTGAGTACTTCAATCTAGGCAAATCCCGAGGTAACTCTGTGCTCTGTTACTATAATTACTCACTTCACCAACAGCTGAACACTATGAGTGTCAATATGACTGTCAAAATTGTTTAACACCAGTACCATAAAGTTAGCCCAAGAAAAAATGCCTTACCTCTACAGTGAGGAAGATCTCCTCCAAATGGCTGGCAACATTTTCCATCTGAGCAATCTGTTCTTCTAACTTGCACATGTTTTTATGAATCTCTTCCTACAAAACACCCAGTGTGATTCTTATTATGTCTGAACAGTGGTTTAGAGGCACCCCCGTACACCTGTATTACTCTCACCTTTTCACTTTCCAAGGCATTGGGCAGTTGAGTCACCTCATGATCCTTGTGTTCACCAAATAGTTTGTCAAAAGCTCGGATTGGTATCTTGCAGGTAGAACAAAAAACATTGGCCACTTCCTCCTCTTCCTCCTCCTCCTGCTCCTCACTGACAGCCTGACTATTCCACTCATCTGACATGCCGCCACTGCTAGGCCCCTCTCTGGACCATATGTTGCTCTCAACCTCATCATCTGCTCTGGTTTTGCTCTGATCTTCGTCTTGAGAAGCCTCGCCAGGAAGTCCTTGTTGCTTTGTGCTTTGACTTTGATCTTTCACTGAAGTGCTGCTTTTTGATGCGTTATATGTGGAGCCTTGTGATCCTGCTTTTTTTGTGCGAGCAGGTGGCCATCTGCTCTCCATCTCCACACGTCCTCCAAGAAGCTCAAGCTCTTTTTCTTTATCCTCATCAAGTCCATACATCTTAGCCAGCTCTGCAACCTCCTTTTCCATGTCGTAGCCAATTTCTTGTGAGCACTGAACTTTTTCACTACTCAATACAGATTCTCTTCTTGTATCCCCCAGAGATCTGTCTTCTCGACCAGACAGCTCTTCAGGAAAGATATCAAACCTCTCCTTTGATCCATAAAGATCCATGTGATAAAATATCAAACCTTCAGACTCAGTCTCACTAGACTCTGGGACTGGTGGGGAAGCTGAATGGCCACGTGACTGGCTACTAGTTTCATACTCTCTTGTGCTGCCAGATCTGGATGACATTGGTATCCTCAGCAAGGCTTTTGAGATGTCGAGTCTCAATCTTGTAAAAGATAAGAAAGATCTTTAGCTACATACTTAGATATAAAGCATGAGTTTTTCTTGCTTAAAAATATGTAGATGGAATAGATTTGGCTGAGGACTGCCCAGGTCCTGGAGGTAGGCATAGGAAAGACCACAGCCAGTGGTCTTCACTTCCTGAGTGAAGCTTCTGAGGGGAAGCCATGGGAGGCTTATTTTTTTCTCACCTCTGTGCAAAGCACAGCAAAGAGCTGTCTCTGGTGTGCATCCTGTTTTCTGAGTGGCTCATCTGTTACCCTCATGCCTGATTTCCAAACTATGGACTAGCCCTGTCCCGAGCTCAACACTACAGCTGTGCTTCAGGCACAGTTAGTGCTGTTCTGTGCAATTGGAAATGGCCTGGTTTGAAGTCTGCTCACCCTTCAGCTGCTGTCAAGAGTGTTTTCTGAACTGTCAGTCAGGCATAATGTAGAACGTCCTCTCTTGTGACCAGTGATGCCACATAACACACTAGAAAATGCCTTGAAAAATCCTGTTCTGGATTTTTCAAGTTACTATTCTTAATACTGAAACTTGAGTCCAGGTCTTGGGTCCTTTCTTTAAAATACTGCAGGGAAAACATAGTGCCTTCTGGGGGTGTTCACAGTTCTCAGGTGCTGTGAAAAAGATATATTTTAACATAAAAGAAGCTTGGAAAAAATATCAATGATGGTCTCCATTATAAAGCACACAATAACTAGGGAGGAAGGCAGGTCATTGACCTGTGAGCTGAGAAGTGTCTGCTCTGACACGGACCTTGCACATTTTGTCCATTCTGTGCAATGAGGGGTGTGTGAAAAGAGCACGTGGAGGTGACATGCAAAGCTGTATGATAAAGCATATCCCAGATGCACGTGGGACAACATTAAAGGTGCAAAGGCAATTTTAATGCTGACTCTCCAAGCCCACTCTTTCCAACCAGCCTGTATTAACAACAGCAATGAAATAATGCCAGTATAGAGTCAGCTCTGTCAGAGCTGAAACCTTCCCACAGCTTTCCACTGCTCACCAGCATGAATGAAATCATGGCTACAAAACTACTCAGATCAGTTTTATCAGCAGCTTACTACCACAAGCAGAAGAGTTCATGGAAAGATTTCAGCTGAATATTAATGAACCTGTAGTTACATCTAGTCCTAGATAAGTGAAGCATATGAAAGCTTTAAAATCACTTTTTTGCTGAAAAATAAAAGTCAAAAGATCAGTCAGACACCAGTGTCATCAGCTTTTGGATAAGCTTTCACACAAGTTTGCTTTCAAACTACTTTTTATGGTCTTTGTAGTTTTGAGTAGTTGCTATTACCTCAAATTTATTTCATCAGTATTTTACTGAGGATTACTTAGCTAACAAAGTCAACACAGTCAGAAACTTTTTATCAACACTTTTTATCATTACTAGAAAACAACTTCTTGAACTAGTGAAAAATACTGAGAAACTTTGCACTCTCTGTTTTTATATTCCTGACTCAGTCCAGCCTTACGGATGTGTAAGAAAACCCACATAGAAGTTCACTGTTTATATTCTGGCACTGCAGACAAAGTGTGGATTCTACAGCTATAGCAATATCCTACTACAGACAAAAACACAGAAGTTAGGCAGAAATACCATTTATGCTAAAGGCAATAAAATAAATCATGCAAATTCTAACATGTTAAACAGAGAAAAGGTCTTGACACATACCAGAAAATGTTGTCTGGCTCCCGCAAAGGCTTTTCCCACCATAATTATAACAGTAAGACTTGCTTTAGAAGCTACTACTAATTAGAAAAGTGAATTAACATGTATTTTTCCTACCAAAATAAAACAAAATAAATTAAAATGAGCATAATTAAGTTTGTCTGGAACCCTGCTGCCTAAATAAGATTTTCAGATGATTGCTCAGTGTTTGCTCAGTTTACAGGCACAGATACAATTACACGAAGCATGTTTAAGTCCGTGACCGTCAATTATCGTAAATATATAACAAAGAATGTTACTACCTAAAAACTTGCCTTCTATCTTAAGACGTCATAAATTCTTCTGATAGCTCAGATGGCATCAAAGTTCACTTCTATTTCCCCTAGTAAAAATTAATTCACACGAAAGCAATTCCTCGCCACTTTCCTATGACTGCAGTTGGAAGATGCATTGCAGTAACCCTAGCCTGCCTCTTTGCTCCGATAGGGACATGCCAGCAATGAGCAATGGCACAAATATAGATGTGCCCCGGCTGTCCTTCAGCAGTGTGCTACTTGAGTGTCACCAGGATGAATGTCATACACCAAGAAAAGGCTCTGAAGGTTGATTCCTGGATCTGAAGTACTTAGAATGGTTATAGAGAGCCCTCACTAAAGCCAGAGCACCCTCTCACTTTCGGAGGTGGTATTAATAAACCCTGCAGAGTGCAGTCATTGCCTCTGGGTGTGATTTCCAAGGCTGGGCTGTTAGGCAGACTATCATGTATGGGATACACAGAACCTGCATCCAGCACAAACTAACTCACGTGGCTGGACACATGCTTACAGCATTGCTGCACAACTACATGGAAGTGTCTGTTCTGTTCTCTGCAAACACTTACTGGCAAAGTCCTCTCTATTAAGTTAGCAGAAGCTTTACTATGGGATTGAGTTGGAATCATGATCATATATTAGAAAGAAATATTGAAATTCAGAATTTAGGAAAAAAATAGAAATCATACTGTTGCATATGCTTGTTATACATACACATACATCCCCACCCTATGTGTATGCCAGACCTCTGGAAAGCTAATTATAGTGAAGAAAGTGGTCAGTGGGTTTTCACAGGAACATATCCCTCCAGTCTACACTGATTAGAGGTCCATACGATAAAAACCAGGCTGTGTATTAGCACTGATTATTGATTGCTGTAGCACTTGAGCTTTGTGTGTCTGCTCAAACCCACACAGTCTGTTGCTTGTGAACATGCTACCAAGCCAGCCTTGCTGGCAGGAGGCTTTTAAGCGCATTTGAGAACATTGCATTATATGTGTCTTGGGCTCAGGAGACAGCACAAGGGGAAACAATCTTGTCACAGCTCTCCTTTTTCCTCCTTTTCCAATTAAACTTGGTGTCATTTTCTCACATTCCTAGCAGTGCCATTGTTTGCTGTTTGATAAGGAATCACAAGTTAATTGCCCATGTAGACACGATCTCATTACCACTAACAGCACCTTCATCATCTGTAAGATCAGAGCAGAGATGTTTTCACATAAATGATGCAGCCTCTGCTGAAATGTTAACATTTATGCTGTCTGACATCTTATTAATTTTTCAAATTAGAACTTATTTTTTCTTTGTATTACACTACACTATCTTGCAGGCTTTAATTTATTGAAAAATTAGCAGTGTCAGCTTCGCTGCCAAAGACTGGAACATAACATTCTGTGCGCCATGAATTGCATGCAGCCTTGCACACAGGGCCTGAATAAGGGAGAGGCAACATATAAACACTGCTCTCCTCAGCGGCCCCTGAGTCGGTGTTTGGGTGGTATTTATACAAAGTGTGGCAACCTCAGGGCTGAGTTGAAATGGGCACAGGGCATTGTGAGGAAGGAGTGTGGCATTTCACCTGCCTTCAGACACGACAAGGACTCATGTTTCTCAGTGACTACAGGAATCCTGGGTGGGAGGAGAACCACCTGCAGCCGGGGCTCTCCCTCAGGCAGCGGCACAAACCCGAGGATGCTGCTCCTTCCCAAAAGACTGTGTGTCCCCTGCTTCCTGCCTGCTGCTCCTCGCAGAAGTAGCTGCTTATTTCACAAAAATTTTCCCTTTCAGTACTTGAAGGGAGAACTTACAGGAACGATAGGGCAAGACTATTTACAAGACCCTGTAGTGACAGGACAAGAATCACAGAATCAATCAGGTTGGAAAAGACCTCTGAGTTCATTGAGTCCAACCTATGACCTAGCAACACCTTGTTAACTAGACCATGGCACCAAGTGCCACATCCAGTCTCTTAAATACCTCCAGGGATGGTGACTCTTCCACCTCCCTGGGCAGCCCATTCCAATGTCCAATTACTCTCTCTAAAGAAATTCTTCCTAATGTCTAACCTAAACCTCCCCTGGCACAGCTTAAGAGTGTGCCCTCTTGTCCTAACAGAATCGCAGAAGACAAGGGGGAATGGCTTCAAATTGAGAGTAGGCTTAGATCAGATACTAGGAAGAGATTCTTTACTGAGGGTGAAGGTTGTGAGGTGCTGGCACAGGTTGCCCAGTGAAGTATTGAATGCCCCACCCCTGGAGGTGGTCAGGTTGGATGGGGCTCCGAGCGACCGCATCTAGCTGAAGGTTGCCCACGGCATGGGGGTTGGAAGGAGGCGATCTTCAAGCTCCCGTTCCAACGCAAACCATTCCACGATTCTACAAAGAACGACCTGTCCCAGAGCCGCCCCTCCCGCTCCTTTTCCTGTCTATTTTCCACTCTCGCTGTGGAGGCCGCCCCGGCCCCGCCCCTCAGGCGTCACGGCCCCGCCCCCTGCCCCGCCCGCCAATGGGCGCGCGAGCCGCCGCTGACGCGACGCGCGGCCCCGCCCCGCCCGCGGCCGGTTTCTGTTTCGCTCCGGGCCCGCCCGGGCGCTGTCGCCGCTGTCGCGATGGAGCCGCAGCCTGACAGCCTCGACGGGTGGGTGGCCGTGCGCGACACCGCCTTCGCCGAGCCCCAGCCGCCGCCGCGCCTCCGCTTCCTCGTGGGCTGGAACGGCGCGGAGGGCGCGTTCGCCGTGACCTGCCACGGCCGGGCGGAGGCGGCGGCGCAGGCCCCGCAGAGCTGGGCCGGGCTGTTCTCGGCGCCGGCCCTGCGCGGCGTCCACCGGCAGCTGTCGGCCCTGTGCCCGCGCCTCGAGCCCGCCTTCCCCGCGCTGCCCTCCGCGCTGCCCGGCGCGGCCGCGGGCGGGCTCTGGGCCGTGCTGTTCCCCGGCGGCGCCGCGCCGGGCGAGGCCGAGCTGCAGGAGCTGTGCCGGGCGCTGGAGCTGTACCTGGGCTGGGCCCTGGAGCTCTGCGGCGGCCGCGTGGTGCTGGACGCGCTGTTCGCCGCCGACCGCCGCTGCGACGATGAGTACTTCGAGAGCCTCCAGGAGCTGCGCGGGAGGGCTCTGCGCGGTCACCTGGCCCGGGCCAAGGAGGCCCTGCGGCGGGTACGGGCCCCGGGGCCGGGCGGGGCGGAGGGACCGGGGCTCGGGACTGTCCCCCAGAGGTGCGGGATGAGGGTGCTGCCGGGCCCCCCCTGGGCTCCCTACAGGTCCCCACGCTGTAGGCGCACGTTTGCTGTTTGGTGCTGCAGCTCACCCTCGCTCGCCTGGGAGGTGCACGGTGAGCGTGGCAGCCGCTGCTGCGGCAACTTCAGTCGCTCGGGGCAAACTCTTTTGCAAGGGTCCTGTGAGCAAGGGCGACCGAGCCGCTGATGCCGTCTTGCTCGTAGTGTTGTCCAATGTCCAGATTTGGCTTACACAACACTTTTTTTATTTGCCTGGGAGCCACCAAGTCAACTTTCTCAAGTACTAAGTGTCGTCAGCCTTGTAAGTGCAGCTTTATTAAGTGGGGAATAAGTCGGCTCCAGGTGGGCAGTCAATATAAGAACACTGGGGCGTTTGCTTAAGCTGTAAGCACTCCTACGAAAACACATTGCTAAAAGCATCCAGCAGTGTTGTGCAATGTATGGAAGAGTAACCGAAGAGGAGAGTACAATCATGTGCTAATTTTCTAAGTCAGGTTTATTTATTAAAACCAAACTTTGCCCTAGTTCTATGCCAAATAAGTGTATTGTAGTCAGAAAAATTGCGTTATTTTTTTAAAAGTGTCAAATTCTGCCCTAATGATTGATGAAATAATGATGATGTTAGCCCTTTCTTCATTTAGTACCTTAAGTTTCTTCTTGTTATAGATGTATTCCTGGATTTTTTCCCCCCTTGTTGTAAGCAGGAATTCAAAGGATGGTGTCTGGTAACACAGTTGCAGAATGTTAAAACAAGAGTTACAGATAAGTTCAAGCTCACCAGTGTGTTGCTGCTACAGTTTCCTTGTAGTACCTGTTTCCAGTCTGTTTTCTGGCAAAGTAAGCTGAAAGGTATTTTACGAAAGTGATCATGCTTTGGAGGAAAGTTAAGACAATTGACTTTAGCCTTCTGTTTCCTATTACAGTGTTTAACAGCTGTAACAACATTCCTGTTTCAGAAAGACACTGTTTTTAAAAAGACATCTTTAGTTTACATGAACGTGTACTGTGTTGTATACAAAAGTCAGTGTCTGACTATAACAGTTCACAGCCCAGCTACACACACATTCCAGCCACCACACTCTTTTGCAAGCAGCACAAACATGTGCAGCTGTGTAGCAGTTTGTGGCTTGAGGGTCAAGTACAACTTGGTGCCAGTTATTTTACTATTTCCAGCTACATTTTAGATGTGGCTAAAGATGCTGTAGTGTTGTATTTGCAGGCCTACCAGGGACATAAGTTCATTATACTTCATTCTAGACCAAGTTATGCAAGATTCAAGAAATAGCCACTAACCCAGCCTTAGGTACCAGAGTATCCTTCTCCCCTCTTTGTATCCATGTCCTTCTCAAATACTTCATCCTTTGGGCCTGGAAATTAATTTTAGAGAATATAAAAGATACTGGTACAGGATGGAGGAGAGTAGTGTGGTGTAAATACTTCTTGTATTGTGTGTTCAAGGAAAAAAACCACAAGAACATTACTGTTGCAACCAAAGAAGTCAGTTGGGCTGATGGTGAACTGGAATTCTATGAAAAGAGTATGAGACTGTGTAAAAGCAGGGATTTTACCTTAAAACAGGCCAAATGATAGATATACTATACCACCCCTTCAAAAGAAAAACAAAGAACACCCAAACAAAAAAAGCCAAAACCCTTGTAAATGAATAATTGTCTCATGAGTTGACTTTAAAATGTCATTAACACGTCCATTGTACTCACTCTAAACATTCTCCAGGAGCAGTGTGACCCTCACTACTTGCTTTTAGTATGGGAACCAGAAAGTTAACTGTTAAGTTTGTGTTTGGCCTTAGTAGTGGGGCAAAAGCAGACTGTGGAATTGCTGCAGGTGGGCCTTTGAACTGTGTCTGAGCTACCACAAGCTCCTGGGGAGCCCTAAGGGGCTGCTTAACATCTGGGATTATCAGTAATACTGCAGTTCAGATCCTCCTGTTCCCCTGTCTTGCCTGTGCCAGGCCTGCAGGCAGGATGGGTGGGAAATGCCCTTGAGCTGACTTCCACAGACTTGCCCTGAGGAAATGCATGGGAATTCTGCTCCTGCTGTCTTAACCCAGACTCAGCTGGCAAGAGCAAAGGTGATGGTTTAGTTTCAGTGGTTTTCAGTTGCAACACAATCAAGCTTAGTTTTTTAATGCTTTTCCTCATTGTTGTAGCACACCCCTCCCTCCCATCCCCTTCCCTCTTCCTGGAGCTGCAGAGCACACACTGTCCTTCCAGGAAGGTCTGTGTTTCTCAGTGGTACTTCACTGTGTTCTCTCAGCCAGCACACTCTATCCTGGCATGTGGAGCATGCCATAGTCTCTGCCAGCTGCTGTCAAAGAAAAAATCTTTGAAGCTTTGATTGGTGCCAATAAACAAATGCAATTAAAGGGAAATCCCCAACTCTGTATTTTGTCATAGAAGCAAGTAAAGACTTTAAATAGGGTCTAGTGTATTAGGAAGGCAGCAGTTCCATGAAAGAATTATGAATTACAAAATGTAATATCATTAGAACTGAAGTTAGAATAAACTATTATAAGTTGTACAGCAGTTAAAGGAATTTAACTGCAGGGTTATCTGGTGTAGAAATATATTTTTGAATTCTTATTTTTAAATGTCAATATGATTTTTCTGTGCCTGAGGTCAGAAATTCTGGATCCAGAAATTCATTAGCAGGCATTTAGTAATTGTGGAAGCAATGCAAGAGCTAGTTTAAGAATGTCTTGCTTGTCCTCGCAGTACACTAACTTCCCAAGATTCCCAGTTATGTTTATAAAAAGCAGCAACAAAGTCATCTGCACACAGTTATTAGAATTTCTGTGGTGCAAGCCCTAGGCATGATGTTCCTTGCAGTCTCCTAATGCAATATGCAACAATTAGTGCCTTTAACAGGGTGGTGCCAAAGATATTTTCAGCTGGGGTGGCCACAGAATGCCTGGCATACACCTCCTATACAGTGGGAAGTCTTGGCTGTGGAACTACAGGTCGTTCCCCCAGTAGCCCCTCAGCATCCAGCACACGCGAATGCAAAGCAGCTGTGTCTGATTTACCTTTCATCCCACTAGGTTCTGCAGCAGCATAAAAGTGCTGACACAATGGTGGCTTTGATGAAGGTTTATGAAAAAGAAGATGAAGCTTATCAGGATTTGGTCACCATGGCAACACAATTCTACCAGTATTTACTGCAGCCCTTCAGAGATATGCGAGAGCTGGCGACACTGTACAAACTGGAAATCCTGGTAAGTCTGCCTTTACAGAGTGAAAGGCCAACCTGTATAGGAGGGCACCAACTGCTCTTGGAGCAGTTTAAACTCACATCACGTAACATTCCTTACTTTGGTCTGTACCTACTTTTTTTTGCCCCTGCCAAGCCCTCAGACATGACTGAGAAATTCAGAGTTAGGGCTGAGCCGCTCTCAGAGGATTTCTGAGTCCCTGGTAGTGGCTTGACTAAAACTGCAGCTGTCTTCCCACCAGTGTCCCAGTTAAAAGGAAAATATTCCCAAGCTCCACCTTCCTGGGATTTGCTCTCTGGGAGGCTGAATTTACAGAGATCTAAGTAGCCTTTGTTGTGCCACCTTCAGTGGGATTAGTTTATGACTGTGATAATGTCCTCCCTCAACAATGCTGATGCACCTGGTTAATTCAGTTGTGCTGGTAGACCAGAAGACAGAGGAGACCTTCCCACTCAAAAAAGTTTTCTATTGCTGCTACAGCCTGCTACAAGTACAGATTAAGAACATGTCAGTTGTCAGTGCATTCATTTAGTTTTATGTGCATCTTAAACTGGAAACACATTCTGAAAGTTATGATGCCCCTGGAAATGGCAGCCATTTACTGTTTGATTTTTCCTTAAATAGTGTGTTAAAATTAAAATGAGCTGTTGATGTTCTCAAAAAGAGCAGAACAGTTTTAAGTTTAGACTAAGGTGCTTGGATACTGAAGGTCTAAATCTGTAACAGTGAACTATCCAGTGTCCTGTTCTGAAAATTAAAGTGAAAATTGGAACAAATGAAACAAAATTTGTTCTGTATTAAAAAAACCTCTAAGGGATATTTAGACTCATTTGAAACATAGTTGTTTTAAAAAAGTATTTGAATACTAGTCTTCTACCTGTGTACACTTTGTGGACTTGAAAATACTCTCCTATGTTTCTTTTCTGTATCCCTGTTCCTGTGTGAAAGAACTGCCAAACTGGAGAACCTGACAGTGCAATGTGCTGTCAACACGTGGGGAAAAATAGAAGGGAACATTGCACATAGAAGAGTGGGTTTGAGTTACTTTTAGTAACAACTAAAAACACTCACGGTGGATGTGATTTTTAAGATGACAGTTTAAAAAATATTTTAAGAAATAAATGTGGGGTGATGATTGGGAAACAAAGGTTATGAGTTAGACTAGAGAATGAGAAACAAGGCAATACATAGGCATGGACAGTGATTCACACTGTGACAGGTGAGGGGAAGCTTATGTTTCCCACCATGCTCTGCCTTGCTTGAAACGTCCCCAAGTATATTACTGTGCAGCTGCACCTCTGTGGAAACCAGGCGGTAACCGGGAATTTTGTGCCCTTGCAGAAGTCTTTGCAGTATGATAAGTTGGGGCCTAGAAGAGTGGCAGCTTTGCAGAAAGATGCTGAAGAATGGACTAAGCGAGCTGAGAGTGCTGTGTGCTCCATTCAGGATATCACTGTGAACTACTTCAAAGAAACTGTAAAGGCTCTGGCAGGTAATCAAAATGATTTACACAAAAGGTTGTGTAAATACTCGACTTAGGGGACTGAGAACCTGAGGCTAGGATGAGTGTCCAGCTTAAGAAAGAAGCCTTTTATTCACTTAAGATTTATATCTTTCAGCTAATTTGGGTTACAACTTGCATTTGTCTTGCACATAAATATTATCAAAGCATGAGACCCATGGCTGCAAAGCTCTGCACAAAACCCGTGGAAGTTTTAACACTTAATATGCAAGCCTCAAGGATTTCAGCATGTGAGCTGAGTAGGTTTCCGTGCAACTGTTAAGGCATGTTTCCCGTGGTACAACGAAGTATTTTACTTACATATATAAGATCACAAATTCAGCCTTTTAATCCTGTAATTTCTAAAGAAGCTTCCAAAATTGTTTAATTGGATCAGCATTTTTAGTACTGCAGAAACGCACAAGGGCTATTAGTACACTGCATTTCTCATGTCTTACTGCAATGTTTTAATCCACAGCAATGCACAAACAGATGGAACAAGATGAGGAAAGATTTGGCAAAACCGCCTGGGCATCAGCTTTGCCACGACTAGAAAACCTGAAATGTATGTTAGCAAAAGAAACCCTTCAGCATCTGAGGGCAAGAGAGTTGTGCCTGAAACAGAAGAGAACTGGCATTCAGAAACTCGTAAGACCTTGCAAAGCCTCCTTTTCTGTCACTGTTTTGTGAAGGGCTCATCAAAACCTACCAAAGTGGTCATGGGAGTAGACTTTCGAAGTCTTTGTCTATGAAACAGTTTTGGTTTTCAGCATGGTTTTAAGTTGTGGAAAAACACATGTCTTCAGGGTCTTTTCAATTGCTCCTGCATTTTTGGGGACACTTAGCAAAGTTTAAGGTACATACTTTTACAGTTCAAATGTCATGTTAGCATTTGTGATATTAACCTTTGAAATTGTTAGTTTTAGGGAGATAAACCCAGATATTATTTTCAGAGGACACTGAAAAATGAAAATATTTAATATTAGTCTTCTGATCTTCTTGATTTGCCCTCTAACTGCCTCTAGGAGTACCTGATATTTATTTTCCAAGAGTAGTGTACTGCACCATATGTAATTGTTTTCAGGAGTAGTATCATTTGTGTGGTTTATAATGAAGTCTTTCCTGGTAGACTGGAGATAAACTTACACTTTAGGTTAATAAGGCTCTCTGCTGCTCTGAGTTTCTGCTCCAAGCCATTTCTAATGCTCTGTTGTTTCCACACCAAAGCATCTAAGCAGCTGCCGGTTAGGCCAGGCTCTTTACAGGTACTTGTGCATCCAGGCATGTTTCATGTGTGCATATTTTGTTCTTTTATTTTTTGTTTGGGGCTATACAGATGGAGAGTCTTGGTGAACAAGAAGAGAACTTAAGTGTAGTGGAGGAGCTGGAAATACAGTATTATGAAACGCAGCTGGAGTTATATAATGTACAGCTTGAAGTATTGAAACATGAAGAGATGCTGCTTATTGTACAGTTGGACACTATAAAGAGGCAGATAAAAGGTGAGAATAAACAATTATTTAAGCACATATTCAGAACACAGGAGCGATATAGCCTGCTCTGTTTTCACTTTTAAAGAAAGGATATCACTGCTTGGGTCTCAATAGTAGAAAGCATCTTTGGAAAACATTCATGGCACCATGGCACCATCTGATATTTTGTCCTCTAACTAATTAGACACTAATTTGATGGCACAAGTTTAAAAAAACACCACAGTGCTTGCTTATCTTGCCAGCAGCTGTGATATGTGCATGCACTGGTTTAGCATGTGGAATAACTTATATTGACAGTGCTTAACTGCTCTCACAGTTACAAGATCTATGCATAGAAACTGGATATCGTGAACCTGCTGAAATAGGTCCTGTAATTCATCATAATCTAGTCTAATATAACGTGTACAAGTTACAAAATACATCCTATAATGACAAAAAGAGGTGATTTGGCTAGAATGGTACCTGAATGCTGCTATATTCCAGTTTAAGTGTCTCATCGTGACATATTTATGAGCAAATTAGGCACCAGTCTTCTTGTTCTTTGAGCTTATGAATTCTGTTACCATGTGCACTGTGAAGTAAACATTGCTGCTGCTTATTGCATAATTAAAATGTGGTAAATAGTAAAATAAGACACCCGGTGTTGATCAGAACAGTCCTTGGTTTTCCAGGAAAACTCCATTTGGTGAAGGTAGGAGTTAAAACACAGAGAGACATTTGAAAGAGGAAGCTAAATAACAAATGCTAACAGCATAAACTTGATCCTGCAAAGCACCCCTGTGAGTAACATGACATGTTTGCATAAGACTGTGAAGGACTAAGCTCGGCTCTGGAGCATTACACTTCCTCATAACTAACTCACTGCCTTCAGTGGCTTTTGAAATGTCATTAGCTCTTTAAATGTTTAAATAACTGTGGCAATTTTTGGTTTTTTAAAAAATGCCAAATGCCTTTTTAGAGAAACAGGATGAAGTTGTTTACTATGATACATGTGAAAATCCTGAGGAGCTCAAGGTCATTGAACAGACAATGGGACAACATTACGCTAACTTGTCAGAAATGACGATGCTGAGGCAGAAGACTAAGCAGTTGGAGACAAAGCGTGGGACTGTCTGTGCGAGGAGAGCCTACCTCAGGAACAAAAAAGTAAATGCAGTCCTGGAGATGTGCATTTTCTTTAGCTGATATCTTGACTCACGAGGGATGGACAGGAAGCAATTAGGGAAGCTTTGGGTGGAACATACAGGATGATTCAAACTCAGTGCCAAGGTCCACAAACAGAGAGAGGGGCAATGTGATTCTAAGCCAGCTTTATACTCCGCGGTGTGGTGCAAGTGCATGTGGCTTAGAACACAAACTTACCTGGGAGACCCAGGTGTTCCCCCATCAGCTAAGCCTTACCAGAGCCCTGTTGAGGCCAGCTGGAGCTTTGCCTTAGCAACCTTTTCAAAATATCTGCAGTACAGGAGGAAGCCTGGCCTTCCATGAAGGAAGCTGCAGTGGTTGAACAGCCCACACGCTGATACTTTTACCTCTGGACAGAGGGAAGGGGAAAACTTAACTGCTGCAATTCTCTCTCCAGCCTCTCAGTTCTGTGCAAAGGGCAGTTTTTCTTTTGTTTCCTATCCAGAGCAGAACTAGGAAGACACAAATTGACTCTCATGAACCTTCCCAGTAGGCTGAGCTTGCCTTACACCTGCAGTCCTGCTGGAGCAGAGAGCAGAAATTAGGTCCCAGTCTGTATGACCTTTTACCCGTCACTAGCCTGGACAAAATGGGAATGACATTGGAAATGTTTTGTTAGCCATCATTGTCTCTTGCTTGCAACTGCTTCCTTGGCAAACACTTCTTTTGCTTCTGTTTTCATTTCCTTAATTGCTGTCTATGGGTTATGTAACACTAAAGCCAAATGCCAGATGATTTGCAAATGCTTGTCCAGCCGTGTGGATAATCCCCCTCTGTACAGAGACAAATAGCGACTCCCAGAGAAAATATTGAAGCCTGCAGCTTTTCTGTGGCACTTCTTACTAACAGAAAGTACCCCTGCTAGGCATTCATTGTGCTTTCCCATACCTTTGTTTCCCTGGCATTTTTACTTGGGACCTATGGCAAATAAGAAACAGGGGGAAAGAAGCCTTGTATTTTTGTAATGCCCTGCTAGCTTCCTTCTTGCCTTCTTCCTCATGTCTTTGCATTCCTTCTCTCCAGCTGGTACTTGGGTGACATTTCTTCAGAGCTTCTTTCTTCTTTTTTTTTTTTTTTTTTTTCCATTTCTTCTATTATTTTTTTAGCAAAAGTATAAGACAGAGTGGTCAATTCAGGTCTGGGTATATTTTCTCTGCAGCATGAATAAAAATATGACTGCTTAGGAAAACAAAAGGTCCCGCTGGCTTTAGCCATGAAGGACTCCCACAGACTTCACCATCAGGGTCTCACATCTGACACTAGTTGAGCTTAGCCATCTTTCTTGGCACTGCTAAATAGCAACCATGGTTGCTATTTAGTGGCCTGTGCACAGGAGTTAATGGCACAGATGGTACACAGTGAATGTGAACTGACTGAGAGTTGCCTGAATTTTGTTCTTCTCCCAGGATCAGTGTGAAGCAAGCCACCGGCAGAGACTGCAACAGGCAGAAGAGAGCAAAAAACGCTTCCAGCAGCATCACAGCATACAGATAGTGAGTACTGAATTGCAGCCTTGAAGAATCTCCCAGCTGCTTGTTTTCACAGAGTAAGGCTCACTTACTTGTGTTTTAATGCAGAAGAGAGACAAGCAAAAAGAGGAGGAGAAAAAGAAAAAGGCTTGGATAAGCCAGGAACGTCAGAAAACACTGGAGAGGCTGAAAGCATTCAGGGAGGCAAGTACTGTGAACTCCAGTAGTCCTAAATGATGTGAAAACACAACGTCAGAAAGTAGTCATAGCTCACGTGTGAGCACAGTCCAAATCAGAGACAATGTTTTGGATAGCCTAAAATAGGTTTATGTGTTATGAGTCAAGAGGATTAAATCCACTAAGAATATAATTTCCAGGTGTGGAACCTGTTGCAAAGAATACAGGTGAGAAAATGACTTTGAAAGAAATACTTTGATATTCATTTAAATTTATTCAAGGTTGAATTTTCTGCTTGAATGGGTGAGTGGGACAGGTCTGTACTCTCTGACTTTTTACCTCTTTGGGATTGATGTTTTGGCCAGTCCAATGGACATATGACCTCCTGCCTTCTGATTTGTTTTTCAGAAGTGTCCAGCTCATGTTGTTCTGAAAACATCTCGTCCCCAGCCTCTCAGTCCCAAGTTGCCACGAAACATCACCCAGCAGGCTGTAGTCCTGTCCCCTCCACCTTCATCCCCAGCAGTACTGTCCCCTGCACCCTCACCACGAGCAAGGGCAGCTCCAGAGCAGCCACAGAGCATACTGCTGATTGAAGCCAAAGAATCAAAAGCTTTGTGTCAGAACACCCCAGCAGATATCCCTGTCCAGATTTTTGTTAGTGATGGTGACACAGAGCTTACTGGTGGTGACACAGAGCAACAAAAGCACAGCAAGGAACTGTTGGTCTCTCCATCCTCACCACCACCACCTCCTCCTCCACCCCCTCCTCCCTTGCCCCCTCCTCTCTTGCCCCCTCCTCCCCCACCTCCCCCCTTACCTCTCCAGTTAAAGACATCACCAGCAACAGAGGATACACCACTTCCCCTCAGCTCCAATAGCCCCTCAGAAAGCCCTGCACTGCACAAACAGGATGACTCACCCAGGACGTCTATAAATAATTGCATAGGTAAGTGGACTCACACTGGCTGGTGCTTTTTTCACTTCCTATATTTTTGTGTTCCCCCTCCCTCTGGTTCTGGACAGGAATAGTGTGTAGTTTTGATCGAGAGAATGAGGCTCTTGGAAAGCTTGGTCTAAAAAACCACATACAATAACACTGACCATAATTCAGGATGTTAAATGAGTAACAATGATTTCACTTCATGATGCTTGGACTTGGAGTGTGTGGCTTGGCGTGTTTTGTGAAGTGCTGTCAAAGGGGACAGGTCAATCTTTTAGCACAGTTGAACTTGAATCTCTGCATATTTATTAAGTATGGCCTTAGAAATTAATTTAAACCATGCTTAATCACAGCACTAATAGTTCTGTAGAGATCTTAATTCAGGACCTGCATTTCTCATGAGACTGAACATTCCACAGCTGCAATTGGTAGGAAGGTGTCAGAAGAAATTCCAAGGAAAGGAGGTTTATTCTTTTTGTTTGGTGAGAAGCAACTTTTATTGCTGGGTTTGTTCTTGCCACAATTTTGGAACTTTGACTGAATGCGGTATTTTGATTGAGGATTAATCACCTGTCCAGTGTGAAGACCACTGGGTAAATTTGTAGTTGTATTAAGGCTGCAATTTAGTGTTTCTGATTTATGTACTACAGATCTAGCAGTTGGGCTGCTTGCATTTCTAAGGTGTGCACAGCCGTGTCCACTTACAATTTGCTTGGTTTCTAAATAAAGGTTTCGTAAAAGAATTCGCGTAGGATTCAACCAGGATTTGAAAGGCAGGTGAATAGTTTTGGCATACATTCCTAGGGGAGAAATTCTGCTCTGTTACACCTTTGCTTTGTTAGCAAGATCATGCAGGTGTAATTGAAGGCTGAACTCGGCAATTGAAACAGTAGTTTGAATGAGAATAGAGCTCAGCAGCCTCCCAAGGCTGCACCGGTTACATCCTGCTAACAGGCTTATTTTTATCTCTAAAGCGAGCGGATATTTTGACTGTGTCAGGGAGATTGATCTAAGTTGGAAGGCAGCAATTTTTTCTGTCGTTTTTCACAGTGGAGCTTATGCTAGAATGAAGAATGTGTTTAAACGTGGTACATTCCTTTCCCTTTCAGACTCTTCACAATACATCTAAGCAACCTTTGTATTCTCTCAGTTAAGAGGCAAACCACAGGCAGAAATACCAAGGAAAGTTCAGCATTTTCAGTTCTTCCAAGCTGTGGGGACGTACAAGCAGCTGATGGGCTGATACGCAGTCGAGTTCCCATGACAAACTACTGTGCATCCAGTGCAGACTTCGGTCTGGGATGTCCGTGGGATAACTCTACCACGGATACTCTTAAGAAGCTTTAATTAGCAGCAGGAGTTGTACACCAGAGTAGTCTGATTGTTGTTGGAACAGCCTTGCTGCCATTCACAACCTAACATTGATGTATTTTCATTATTTTTGAATAAGAAAAATTATTTTTTGTTTAATGGAGAGATCTAATTGGTTGTTTACACCAGTTTCTTGAAGAAAACCATCATGTTAATAGCTGTAATAGTAATTGCTAAATTAGTGCCACAGGAACTTCCTGAAACAGCTTCGTAAACATGTTTGGTTTTGTTATGGACTACTCGTGTCTTTGTATGTGAAGAGCCAGGAGAGGCTTTTTTTATGATTTATTAGCATGACTAGTATTTTACCAGGCAACCCATTTCATTAATAGACTTAAGGCTTTCTTACTTGTAGGCTTTGTAAGAGGACCTGGTGGATCTTTGCTTGATCCTTTTCAGTCTCTGAAGGTACCACAGGATTTAGCAAAATGTTGCATTTCAAGTGCTTGATGTTAATCACATAACCCTGTGTGCACTGCGCATGGCAAAAATACTTCTGGCTGTGAGGCACAGATGGTCTGGACCTATTGCTGTAGGAGTCAACTGCTGTCCAGGGACACGGCCTCCCTGTCTGACAGTCTGCAGCAAGCAGCAAAGAATCCAACAGAAGGAGTAAAACACAAATTAGTGTGTATCAGGAGGACTAGTGGAAGCTCTCTCAGTATGGTGCCCTTCATGGTCTGAAGTTCAGAAACATACACCTGAGATTTAAATCATGTTGTAAAATGGGAATTGTTTTTTAAGTCTGTACAGAAAAGACCTGCCTGTGTAGGGCCTGAGCTGGCTCCCACTGATTTCAATGGTGCACTTTCAAGCCCTTCTACTCAAATCCTTTTATTTTTCTCTTGGCTGAGCAAAAATGCAATTGATGGTCTCAGCAGGCTTCTGAGCAAGCTAGGAGGGATGGAAGATTGTTTATAACGGAAGAATGCAGGAGATTTTTTGGTTCAGTGAAATTTTTTTGAAAGCCCATAAAGTTGTAATGAAAAAGAGCATCATCCTTTGTGTATAATATCTTCCTTAGAGGACCACTTTGTAAAGTGTTGAAGAAGTGTTGGATTCTCAATTCAAGATATAAAAGCTTCACTGCTTTTCAAAAGCAGTTCCAGAACCTGCTGTTGCAGAAACTTGAAAGAGTCTGTTCTGGAAGAGACCATTCTTTTTCCTGTCTTTAGTACAGATTAAAGGGAGAGCCCTGAGCACTTGGGTAGGGCTTTATACCACTAAGTGTGGTTGTCTTGTTCTTTCTTCTGGTAACAATAGATTCATCTGTTGCAGGTTCCATGGATGAAGTTTTGGCTTCTCTAAAACGCAGTGAAGTTCATCTTCGCAAAGTGGAACAGCCAAACCCCTATGCTTCTGTGAAAGACAACATCCTCTCTGCCATAAGGCAAGGAGTTAAACTAAGGAAAGTGAATCGAGATACTGAAAAAGATGTCAGTAAAGGATCCCCTAATGACCTAGAGAGAAGCATTAAAGCAGCCATGCAGAGAATTAAGAAAGTGTCTGCTGATTCTGAAGAAGAGGAGGACAACGATCGGAATAATGGAGAATGGGACAGCTAACCAGTTCAGCATAACAGACTTACTGACTGGAACTGTCTGCCTAATTTTGCACGTTGTGGAAGACTGTCCCTTTCAAAATGAAAGAAGTGTGATTGTGTGTGTGTGTGATAGTCCAAAATGTCTTGTAAAGTAAAATAATCCTGTTGATTTTCTATATAGGAGCTACAAATTCTTATTTTTGCATAAGAAATCATACTCCAAATTATGCTTGCATTAATAGGTATTTTTGGCTCAACCATGTCATGCTTTCACCACATCTGAAGACAGTTAAAATGCTGGATTGAAACATACACTCTTTAGATCATTACTACATAGTAGGTAATGCTATCACAACAAAGTTTAAGGAGTGAAAAAATAACTGAAAATCTTTTTTGTCAGATAAAAGTAGAACCAAATCTGTGGTGACAGAGGCAGACCAGAAAACTTAGCATAATCTGGAATCTTTCACTCCTACCTCCATTGTCCAGAAAATTCTTTAACATTTTGCTTTTCTAGTGCTGCTCACTCTCAAATAACTACATGGATGCTCCATTTATCATTATGTTAGAAAGTGTGCACTTATGAATGCGCTTGATAATGCTGATTGGGAAAATTAGTATCATGCTTGAAATAAGCACTACTGCAGTAATAACTGAAGAGTTTACTTTTTAGGAAAAGATTATAAGTATAGAGAACTTTTAGATGCTAAATGTTTTTCATACTTCTACATTTACAATGAAAGAAAGAGCCAAAATATTGTAGATAGTATTTTCCAGGATCTAGTCCTATAATGCAGAGCTGCATTTTCCTGCTGAGAACATCAATACATGTTTATAGCTACTCTCATGAATTTAAATTACCTGATGGCCTTATAAATGGCAGGTATTTGTGTTGTGCCTGGAAGCTGACTACTTAAAAATTCAGCTACATTCAATGTAGAGACTGTTGCTATTTTGGGTAGATAGTGACAAAAATGATTCAAGGGTTTTTTTGAAGTTTATACTGACCCTTAATAAAAATGTATCTTGACAGAGGAAGTGGATTCAATGTGCTGTCATTTTAGGATACCGCTATGAAGTAACCGTTACTAATATCATGGTACTCTAGTTTTTGATAGCAACTGCACTCTCACTAATGTTATATGTAAATCCTCTTATTTTCTCAAATATTTATGAATTGTAATTTGGTAACACAATTGCAAATACAGTGCTTTAATTTCCCTGTTTAATACAGAGCAGCAGATCTGTTTAATCAGCGCAGGAAAGACGTATGCAACAGTTTTCAAGAAGCAGCAGCTGGGGGTTCGTTTTTTGCCATTTAAGCACCTACTGCTGCTTGGATGTCAGAAAAAAACCAAACTTTTTTTTGTCCACTGCAATCAAACCAAACAAAGACAAGAGCAGCAGCAGCAGCACAGATCAGTTCTTACTCATCTTTTCTGAGTGATGTCTGCAGAGGGGAGCTGGGCACAATGGGCAGTGCCCCCACACCTGCTCTCTCTGAGCCAGGATGGGCACGGGGGAGCAGGGGAGAATTTACTGCACATTCAGACTTCAGCACCCCAAATGCTGAGCACTTCACATAGACTGGAACTGAAGACAAAATCTGGTCCTTCGAGAGCAGAAATCTCTTCCCCAAGGATACCCTGGGCAGAAGGGGTCTTGGCCAGTGGGAGGGCAGAGGGGGCTGGTGCTGGGGCTGAGAGCTGCCCTCTCCCAGGCCATGCCCTTCAGCAATGCAGTTATTTAAAGCTGAGAAAAGGGCGCAGAGGCTCGGCTGCCTTCCTGTGGCTGGTACCTCCTGCCAAATGGCAGCACAGAGCCCTTTAGTGGTTTAATTCTATTGTTGAATTCTTAACTACAGTGCTAGGACATTAAATGCTGCAGTTTAAAGTACGCAGAGAATGAGTTGCAATTTCTCCAAGAAATCTTACAGCTTTGGGGGGTTTAACAGCAGCAATTTTAATCATGAGAGGCCATCTGAAGATCAGTGTCACTGGACAGTGATTTCCCCTGCTTAGGGGTTTCTTTTGTAACTGAAGCTCAGCTGGGGCTGATCTCAGGTGTTCAACAGATCTCTCTACCTCCCAGGCTGAAAAATACCCTTGAAAAACCACTCAGAAACCACTGAACCCACCTGTTTTCTGAAGCCCACTTAATTTGCTAGACAGGCAACAAGCCTGCTCTGGAAAATGTGCTACTGCAATTTTCTGGTTGGTGTGGAAAATTGCACCTCTATCAAGTGTCCTCACCACCTGGTTCACCAGCAAAATTTAATGGGTGTTACTCAGCAGAGTAGCTACTGGAGCACCAACACTCCTGGACATCAGAAGCATGACCAGGGTAAACACCAGGAGCACTGGCATTAGCCTAAAGAGGAGAAGGAGAGAGAGCAGTTTTCAAATACATAAGAGGCTGCTGCAAAGAGGAGGCGAGTAATTTGTTCTGTGCGTTCACAGGGAGATAAGGGGCTTAAATTATAGCTGAAAGAGTTCAGGGTAATGATAGGAAAACCTTTCTAACAAACAGTGAGAGCAGACAGGTGCAGGGACAGGTTGCCTGGAAAGGTGTTGGAGTTTCTGTCGCTGGAAATCTTTAAGAGCAGGTTAGATAAACACCCCGAGGCACTGCTGGTAATGCTGAGGCACTGCAGGGAGAGGTTTGCAGCCCCTGGCCAGCTGAGCTCAGTGTCTGCTGCCTTGAGGCTGTTTCCTCTGCAGGGGAAGCCACAGCTTGTTTTCTGAGAGATGCCTAAATGTAAAAAGGCTCGAAAAAACCTTTCTGAACCACCATCAGATTTTTCTTCTGACTCTCCATGACCGTGACTTGTCCTGTGCCACCAGCACTGGGCTGTGGAAGGAAGAGTGGGTAGGAAATGACCCCAGCACCCTGAGGCTGATTTACCCCAGGTTGATGGGACACTCAAGAAAAACCACCTGCAAGGGTCAAGAGGATTTAATCTGGATTTGAGCTCAGGCTTCAGCAGATGCCTTCCCACACCAACATGATCTGGCAGGTTTGGTGCAGCTGCTGGTGCCATGCACAGTCAGCAAAGTACAAGGGCTGATGGATGAAATAAGAGGAACTGAAGTAGTAGGTTGGCTCTGTGATAACCGACTCTATCAGTTTAGATTAATATTAACTTGAAAAATGCTGGGACACCTTTTTGACATTAAATACCCTTGTTAAAATAACTTATCATGGGCTAATAAGCGAATCCCTCAGTAGTTATAGTCTCCCCTGACTGTCCAGCTGCAGAAATTTATTTGTTTAAACTGAAAAAAATACAGTTGTCTGTCTTTAAAGAGTTAATAATGCACAGATTTACTGGAAGTCCCGGTAATGAGATAAAGAAATCAATTTCTATAAATCAGTATCGCTGTGGCTTGTGATCTCTCTATGATGTGGGCAGTCCAGACAGCAGCTGCCAGTATTTTTAGGGAGGTTTAACGTTAATGTATTCAAAGACTACTTGGTCTGACTGAAAGAATTTCACTTTGAAACCCCAGTGCTTTGATCACAGCAAGAGAGGAGTCATGGCTGTGGTATTGGAGCACGGAGCACTGTGGCCATAGCTGGTAATGCCAGTGTAGCTATGGATTTGTCAGCATTTCTGTCAACATGCTGCTTTTAGGGATTTATGTCCATAGCTAACCCCCCCAGCTCAGTGCACAGGGCTGACTTGCATGCTAGATACTGATTTTTTTCTTTTCTGCAAAATGGTACTGAATTGAATAAATCAAGTCTGAAGTGATCCAGAATGATCTTATAGGGTCTTGAGCAAGTACGTCACATCACTTGTGCACCTGTGGGGACTATGGGGGACCATGGAATATATGTGGACTTGAAGTGGTGCCCATGAAGGTTTGCAGGGCAGCACCCATGATCCATCCTTTGATCACTTCCACTCCCTTCTTTTATCCCTATAAATAAAAAGATGCACATGGGCACCAGGAACAAGAGGGACAAAGAGGATCAGTATGAATGCATTCATTAGGACTTCCAAAAAGCTGGAAAGTGCTTCTTTTTTCAGTCCTCCTCCACAAAGAAGTTGGTGAATAAAAGTGTG
This sequence comes from Pipra filicauda, assembly GCF_003945595.2. Taxonomy (NCBI): domain Eukaryota; kingdom Metazoa; phylum Chordata; class Aves; order Passeriformes; family Pipridae; genus Pipra; species Pipra filicauda. Next base: position 783,687 of record NW_024104976.1, on the reverse strand, counting down.
CATCCTTTGGAGAAAATGAGACCTAAGTCTATGCATGGATTTAATTCCAAAAGCTCCAAGAGCACATCTGCGCACTATATGCCATAATAATGTGATTGGTAGGCAAGAGGGACACATTGTTTCAACTAAACCCATGGTGATGATAAAAGATGAATGGTATTGAAGGCATTATTTAATAAATGCCACAGCAAACCTTGGCAGCAAAAGCAGCTCAGAACAATATGTGAACGTATCCCTGGAGGAAACATTCAAAACGGCTCCAGAACATGGCATTTTTTTCCTGGCAAAAAGGTATGTGATTTTCATTCTCAGCACGTCATGCTAAACTGAGAGCAAGAAACAGCACAATTAAATTTGCTCAGGTAACAGTGACATTAACAGCTCAGCTACTTGTGAAAATGCTTTGTAAAACAAGCCGTCTCTAGCAAACCTTTGCTTTTGCAGTAACAGTGAGCCACAAACTGCTCAGAAAACATATTTAGCAAAACTACAGTTGCTCATTTTCCACTAGATCCCCATCCTGCCCCAAATCCCCATTAAAGTGCTGAGGAGAGGGGGGACAGCAGCCTCCCCAGGCAGCTGCCTGCAGGTAAATCATGGTCCTGTGGCTTTAGGTCAGGGCCAACCCTGAGTAAGGGCCTTCTGGCAGAAAGGGGCCACATTGGTCCCCAACCCACAGCAGCATCCAGCTCTGCCCTGCCAGCACCCAAAGGGCCAGCAGTCTGGGGAAAGGCTGACCAGGCTGCAGCTTGGGGGAGAAACTCAGTGTCCTGCCAGGAGATTGGGTTTCCCCCCACTTGAGCATCGGTTCATCACTCTTAGCATCTGAAGACATTTGCACCTCCCTTCTATCCCAAGGCAATAGTCTAAACACCATCCCACGGGTGTCTTTGCAGAACCCAAGGGTATTTCTCTGAGAACCAGCAGCAGTCTCTGCTCTGCCCCCGCTTTCCATCCTCTTCTCACCCAGAAGAAGTTGAAAGGCAGCCAGCTCCGATGCCAGCAGCGTGGTATCTGCATGTCTCGGCACCATGGCAGTGGGCACTGCAGACACTGGGGGTGACAAAATGAATCTGTCCCACTCCTGGAGACATGCTCGAATCATTTATTCATCAGCAAGTGAGTCACTGCCCTTCCCACAGTCTCTTCCTGTGAAGCAGAGGTGACAGCGAAACAGGATCAAGCGCCTACACGTCCCCAGCCTACATGGCGAGCTCTGCGCCATCCCTTCCCTCCCGAGCTGGCAGCCCTGCTAGTTTGGAACAGAAGTCCTGAGAAGTGTGCAGGAGTGAGCAGGCACACAGGGTGAGGAGGCAGCAATGCATCCTGTCTGCTCTGCCAAAAGGAGCACTTCGCATGTGTGAATGCTCCGTGAAGTAGGGAAAAGGGAAAAGGGCTGCACAAAGAGGAGACACGGCCTGTGCTGTGCGTGTGACCCCTCTGTTCCCTCCTGGCATTGCTTACCAGGGAGCACTGGTGCCTCTGCCCACACATGAGGCAGCTGCCTGCTCCCTCAAGGGCAGGGGCTCCCCAGGCCATACCTGGTGTCAGAAATGGGACTGGCTCTGTGGACCAGCATCCATCCCTGTGGGATGACTCCAGGAACAGCAGCAGTATTCCCCATGGTAATGTGAACAGAAGTCAAACAGGGCTGCAGTCATCTGTAAAACTGTAATTAGCTTAAATTGGGCAAGGAGACATCTGGACCAGAGGTGAAGAAGGCAACTAGAGACAAGCATTGTTTTCCCTTGACGCAACTCTGCTGAGCCTGCTGGGCTCCATTGCAGTCACCTGGTGTGACCCAAAGAATGCCTTGGGATGAGCCATGCCAGCACTGCTCCAGAATTTGCACAAAATGTGCCAGTCTGCACGACAAGGAGAGTTCAAATTTATTTGCTGCAACACTGTGCTTCTCAGTTCCTGTTCATACACTGCCATCAGTGCTGGTGTTGGGTTTTATATGTATTTATCACACAAGCAGAAACAAGGTGTTGTAAATCAGTAATAGCCCATCCATTAAATTTCTTTTCCAAAGAGGAACTAAGTATGACCAACAATGTTGGGTAATCCAGAAAGTATAAAAAAATCAAATCCATTACAACAATCATAGCTAAAGAAAATTGCCCAGAGTTTGTTCAAAAACCTTTGCAAGTTGGAGGTTTCACCTGCTATTTCCAGTACCCAGTTAGAAGATACAAAGTAGGGCAGCTGAAGTTGTGGATTGTCAAGGCATGCTGCATCTCATCTTAGGGAGGGACTTGGACACTGGGCTCTGGTCATCTTTTATCTGGATCAAAAAGCCTGTCAGATGCTACACACCCTGATGTAGAAGAGCTAGGCTGCAGCATAGCTCTGCCCCTTCCCCTTCATATTTTTATACATCCCTGTGTCTCTCATTCTTGACCTAAAGCCATTCTCTTCCACTGAAACGACTGTGCTGGTGACCACGGGACCTCCACAGCATTAAGGAGAGAGTGAATCACTGCAATTTCTCAGGTTTCAGAGTCAGGGATTATCTTTATAAATGCACTCAACAGTGCTATAGATAAGCAGGATTTGAAAGGTATAAATACTTTGCTTCTTTCCTGGGTTCTTTGTTCTTCAGGGAACTCCAGCATCCTGTTTTGTGACATTCATCTTCAGGCTAAGGAACGGTACAAACCTGCATCCAGAGAAAAATGAAAACCATGGCTAATGGTAGCAACAAAATAAATAGCAAAAGCCTAAAAGTAAATAGCTTTGAAAACTGATACGTTTCAATGTGACATGATAATGCAAAAAGGTTCAGTGCTGGTGTTATTTATAATTCCCTGAATGTCTGAATTCCCTCCAGCCAGCATACATTAAGTACAATCCAGGGCATATGCAACAAATCATATTCAATGATGAAAAGTCAGGAGAAAAGCAAGAGCTCAATCTCTCTTGATTACAGCAGCCACAGATTTGTTTTTCATAGACTGCCAGTACTAATGAATGGAGAGGACATGAAAGGAAAACAAAAATACTGAAATCAACCTGCTTCACATGCCAATAGACGTATCTGCTCATAAACTTGATTAATTAAATGCAAACCGTTGTCAAGAAATGTTGTTCAGGGTATTTAAGCCCTCACTCTGACTGCAGCATCCAGCCATGTGTGCAAGTAGAGCCCTGGAAAGCTGCATAAGATTTAGCTCTGGGATCCTGGATAACAACTACTGCTGCACACAAACACAGGAGGGTATGTATTTATGAAGAGGTCCATTTTATGGTGAAGAACAGCAGGTCCCAAAAGCTCTGCTAGAGCACGATTGGTTCAGTAAGATGTGCCTACTGTGCCTGTACAATTGGGGTACAGCCACAAAATCAGAAGCTGGGCCCCACTTGGCACACAAATAACTGATTTTCAATGCCTAGTTTTCCATCTAGAGATCATTTAATTTCAGACAGTGCTTCTGAGAAGATCTAACAGTTTTGAAAAGTTTTGAAATATATTCAATATTCAAGAAAATTGTTAAAACCCAGAGGGAATTTCATAGCACGGAGATCTGTGTTTGAAATATTCAAAGGCAGAGGTCATAATTAAGTACCACTTGGCTGCAGTGATCTGTTACATGTTCCCAGCAATGCATTCTTGCAATAAGACTGGAATGTTTGCCTTGCAAAGGTTAGCTATGCTTTTAAAATTCTCCATGTCTCAGATCTGCCCAGCCTGAGACAACTCCGTGGCAGCGCTGCCCCGACGTCTGTTAATGATGAAGTGGAAAGCCCTGTCCCAGGGCACTGGCACAGCCCTCACAGAGCTGCTTCACGAGCCTTTGGAGGGCCATTTTTAGCGTTGCTCGCTGAAATCAAACCTGGCAGTGCACCTGGCAGGGTTTTTTTTTCTGCTTTTGAAGGATGGTTGGACTTTGCTCCAGTGGGCTCAGTGACCGCAGCAGGGCTGCACCACCACTACAGGTCAGAGGCTGAGCTCCAGCCATCACCTGGCTTTGCTTCTTCAGCTGCCACTGCTGCATTTTTTATCTAACATTAACATTTCAGTCATTCTCAGGAGAAGGTTAGCCTATTATGTATTAGGCTCACTGATGCTGCTGTTCTGCTCTGGTTAGCAACGCTGATTATGTAAAGGATATTTAATGTTGTAAATAATTAAAATGCTTTACAAGATTTTGGCTATTTTTTTAGGAGCAAAAAAGAAATGAAAGAAAATGTATGCAGTGGATTTGTGAACAAATGCTCAAGTCTTCTAGGAAGTGGGGAGACAGTTAATAATATATAATTAACACATCTTCCTTTCTTCCCTTGTTGGTGCAGACATGCCTTTAGATGAAAAGCACTGAACATTAAAAGTGTGTGGGACAGTGTTGTATTTTATGTAAGTTCAGCCTTGTCACCAGCTACATGCTGCATGTGTTACAGAGAGAGCAAGCCTGTTCCTGCTCAGGGATCTCATCCACTGTACTGTCTTTATACAGGCCACCCCCAGGGTGCCATGGTGGGTTTTTTCCTCCAAAAGGAACTAAGTTATGGCCTAGATTTTGCTACACTATTGAAGGAACTCAAGGTAGCTAAAAGGAATACGTATTATTAAGTCGCTCATCTACTTAGGAGTCAAACACTCGATTTGAAATTCACCTCATGTTTTTGTCAGACATCCCGAGGTGGCACATCACAGCTCAGCAGCCCAGAGCCAGGTTAAAATGCTTTTTAATGGGTAACTGCAGAAGGGAACATCCATTGAGGAGGCTCATGAGCTCTCTGATAGGATCCAGTCGAATGTGAAAATTGAGGGATCACAGACAGCAGCAGCAGACATCCCTGCTGGCAGCATCGCTCACCACGGCTCCCAGACCAGGCTGTTTCTTTTGGAACCATCGGTCACCTGCATTACAAACAACTGGCAAGGAACAGCCTTTCACACAAACCAGAGACTTCCTTGATGCTAAAAATGCATCCAGGATCTAATGAGATGAAAAGCCTACAGAAATGCCAGGTGTGCCTGTACCTGTACCAGTGGCAGGAGGCACTGCCCCATGCACGGCACGGTGCTCATGTGGATGAATGGAAATGTGTACTGTGGGACCAGCAGCTTCCTCGGAACAGAATGATGCTCGCTCCTGATAACTGTAGGTGATGAGGTGCAAACACAGGTGTTATACTAACATTTATAATTATGCAAATCCAAATAGATAAATGGGGGGGGATGGTGTTTGCCAAGAATTAGAGACCGTTACTTGCACTTTACTACAACACATGTAAGCTGGTTTTGTAGCTGCTGGTTATTCAGGGATTGCCAGAATTTACTGAACTGCTTGTCAGAGTTATTGATGGCTCCAGGTAGAAAAGCTCTGACAAAAGGTCAGGGGCAGACGAGTTTCTCGCTCACCCCAAAGTTGACATTTGCAGCCTTGTAGCCCAGAGTAACAAAGGCACAATGAGCCACAGCCATTTAAATCTTCAAACCTCCTTATTCCCTTTGAGAAAGCCTGGTCTGGTGTAAACCTTGCTTCCGTACAACAAATGCTCTCAGTGCTGAGAGCATCGCTGTGCACTGTCTGTAGATGGACTTCAGTGTTTTCCCCTACCAGGAATGTGCTGTTGAGTGTGGACTGTGTCACTGGACACCAGCAGGGACTTTTGGAAACAGTCTCATCTGAGAGGCTCTTATTAACTGCTATATGCTGATGCAGGAAATTGGTGTCAAAACATCCCTCATTTCAATGCAGAGGGTTACTGCTGAGTCCTAGGTAGTTTCTTCAGAGAAAATACCAGCTCCAGCTGGCACCAGGAATCACAAGAGTGTTTTCAGTCCTGAGCATGCCCCAAACAGGATGCCAAAAAGCTGCCTCCTAACTAAAGGCCTCTCTCAGCACACAGTAAATCCAAAATTTCATGGTCAAATATTTATAGATTCTACTTTTTCAGGTTAGGTACGTAAGTATCACCCTAATCCTGAACTTTCCTCTGAGTGGACTAACAGAATAAAGGGAAACAAGACAAACATTTTAAAGCTCCACCTTCTGAAAAGAGTTTTTAAGATTACCAAGGCTTGATACCATATGTATAGATCAAAATCACATTCTTCTTATCAAAGGACAGCATTCACTTGAGTTCAGACTTGCAGCCACAAGGATGTTGGTTTTCTGAAGTCAATGAAGACAGCGAGACAAGAGATTTTACTTAAACTATATATTTTTACATAAAACAACTTTATGTTACAATAAAATCAGATAAAAATCACAAAGTTATTATATAAGTTCATAAAGAAAAAAATCAAGTTTTCCTTTTAGAGATATAAAACCCAGCATTTACTGCTACTAGGAGTCTAAATGTTAACATTGACTGTCTATGGTCAATTTGAAAAAAGAAAAAAAAGAGGAAAGTACTTTTTTACAGCAGACAAAATGATGAGGTAAGAGATGCTTTTATGATGATCCAACTGTAGTAAACACTTCAGTTTTCATTAAACCATATACTAAATATAATAAACCCAAATAAAAAGATACATTTAGAGCACTGCAGTGTTTTCCCACAGTTGTATACCAACAAATTGTCAGTCATTCACTAAACTTTACTTGAAACAGTAAAAACAGGGTGTATGTTTATCTTTAGTACTAAAATCTCATAATAATCTAAATATTTTGGTATAGCAGACCACACTAAAACACTCTCAGAACTTTCAACTACAAGGGATATAGCATGTTAAAAATGATGTGCTTTGTTTGCCATTCATGATGAGCTTTATAGAATATTATGTTCATGATCACTATTAGGCAATTAAATGAAAACATCTAAATGCTGCAAAATACTCTTTTATTGAGCATAGCTCCCTCATCACATATCAAAGTTAATCAGCACACTGCAAACTTAGAAACTTATTTCACAAATCTTACATATCAGTTCTTTTAGCTTTAGTATATGGCTAAAATAATTATTGCTGACCAGTGTTAAAAAAAACCAAACAAATCCAACCCAAACAAAAATACACCAGCAAACAGATTTTTCTCAAGTGCCTGTCATGTGTGTACCATTAATATTAGTTACTAAATGAACTAAATTTCAAAATGTGCATATAAAATTTTTGGAGGTATAGGCACCTTCATCTGAAGACTGTATGTTCATGCTACCTGTTAAAAAAAAAAAAAAGAAAAAAGAAAAAAAAGAAGAGCTAAGACAATACACAGTAGAAAATCAAACAGGTTGGACATCCAAAATCCTCCAGGGACACAAGCAAAGCCCTCCTGGCCAGGATCAGCTCTGTCCACAGCCTGCAGGAGAGCCCTCATTTGGGAAGCACCTTTGTCATATTTATAATTCACCTCCTCACTTTATTTCACTTCAGGTACCTTATTATTTACCACAGAGAATGGTATTTAAGACGTGCAAACTTCATGTAACTGTCAAGTTTACATTCTAATAGCAAGCCTAAAATACTGTCAAGCTCCCAGGGCACAGGACTCCAGGCACAACATCCCTGGCCAAGCTGTGTAAGCCAGATGGGGCTCTCCCACTGGTGGTGTGTCTGGATTAAACATCCTGTGGCTACATATTGCTTTGCCTGACACACAGGTGCTTGTTGAACACGATCTATGGAAAGAAAAATTACCTTAGGGTAGCTCTATGTCTTACCATTGCTAAACTGTGTCCACAACCAGACCCTGCCAGCCCAGCCATGAAGTCCTTGCTGCCTTTCAGCCCCCGTCAAAAGCTGAACCTGCCCTTATGCAAGGTCCCTGGTACTGCTGAGGCCCTGTAGGACAGCAACAGCTTTTTCTATTTTTGACTGCAACTGTGTGATCATAACCAGTGCTGCAACGCTCTCACACTGCTCAGCTCTGTGTGTGAGGACATTCGCCTTCCATCCCTCACATCACCACCTGTGTGATATGCTGAGGACTTTTTGATAATTACAGGCTTGACAAGTCCAGAAGTGCCTGAACAAAGGTGGGTGAGCTGATGGATCAGTGTGGCCATCCAGACCTTTGGCCCATCCACAGCTTGTGGGCAGAGCACCTTTCACCAAAGCCTCTGCTGAAACAATCATCGAAATTAGCTGCTGCTGCTGACCTTTCCTTACACCCCTTCTCTTCGGGTTCAGCATTTGGTCACACACTAAGCTAAGTGAGGTGTTTCACCCTTATAGCAGTTTTATTTTTGTTAATCCATAGGCTCAGGAAGACAACACTATATTCTTTACAAGCCACTGATGCTTCGAAGGGTTTTGCAGAGATAACGCTTTGGAAGAGCCTAAGGAAGAGCATGGTCTTGTAGCTGAGAAACTCCCACCACTGCAAGGTGGTGGCAGTAACAGAGAATTTTCCTTCTGTTACTTATGAAGCCACCAAAGGCGGTAAAAAATTAATAAGGGAGAAAATAAACACTTGGGAAAAAAACTGAACAGCATAGAGAAGAGTGCAGAAGCCTAAGGACAATTTAGGCTTCCTGTGCCCAACAAGCCACCCAGCAAACACAGGCAGGTGAGCACCTGCCTCAGCACCACAAATGCTTTGGCTGGTACCCTTGGAAAGCAATGGCAGTGACAACAGGCAGAACAGCAGAAACCCTTCCCACTCACCTTAATTTACTGGGCAGCTTTAAAAAAAATGTTCTCTCTAAATTGTTCAGATAAAATAAAATCAGGTGTTTGTCCAGAAAAAAGACATTGTTTAAAGAACATTTGTTTTCTGGGCACAGATGCACCCAGCATAAAACTGTTTTTAAAACGTGAATCTTTTGAATACTAGGATACAGAAAGGGAGAGGTGGCATGGAATTCCTTACAGGAAAGACAGTTTTCTTCCAGTGAGCTCACTTAGCAAAGGAGACACCAATTAGATGTAGATAGAACACTGTAAAGTACTACTTTTGCTGAAAATACACTTTTAGGCCAAACAAAACTACTTGTGAAGTTGAGTCAAAATTGGCAAATAAAGATTCAGCCAAATAGTAAAAAAAAAAAGGTTAACCTACTTTATTTTGAGGTGTGAAACAATGTTTCAGTTTTTCATTTTGAAATAATTTATTTCTAATATGAGACTAAGGTAATTTTCCAAAATGTGATGTAACATATCCAATGGAATATTAGATATGAAACAACTGAAAACAATTAATTATTTTTATTTCACTGAATATTTTTTGGTTTTGTGCTAATATGAAGTAGCCCTGTTTATTTCTCATTTTGGCCACCAAAAAACATTCAAACCCCACCATTATTCAGCAGCTCTAACACCAGCCAAAAGAAGCGACACAGCCCAGAGAACAGTAAGACACTCTCTGCCCTGGTGTCACAAGAGGTCAGCACAGATTTTTCTTCCTAAAGCCCCAGCGTGGCAGGATCTGTGGTGGTGCAGCCAACAGAACTCAGCACAAGAAGTGCCAAGCACAAGACCTTTTTTAAAAAAAGACTGTGTAAGTGAGGTAGGAGAGATCCTGCCATCAACCACTTAGAGGGAGAAACCTGTGTCCAGAAAGGGAACTCAGGGTGGCCCAAGGTGAGACTCAGCCTCGTATAAAGACACCTCCACTCAGGCTGGATGGAATTGGAGCACTGACCAACACATTGCTGATGGCATTTGGGAATCAGGATTTGCCCAGCACTGTATAACAAAACCAAAGTCTGCAGACCCTCTCTGGGACAGCGGTGAGCATTTCTTTGCCCCAGCAGCATTTGGGGCCATCCCTCAGCAGGTTCTGCCAACTGAACTCAGGGCGCCCACAGGAACAGGTTGAGTTCCAACTGTGCACAAAAGGTGGATCAAATGCATCCATAGGATGGTGCCTGCATTTTGGTGGGGAAGGCTGGCTGCCCTGGTGCTCCCACCTGGAGGGAAGAGGCATTTCAATGCATGGACGAGTCTCTGAGGAGCAGTGTGAGGCTCATGATTTGGCACATGGGTTATTGCTGGGCCATCACAGAGCGTCGAGGAATAAGCAGTGTGTGACACCGATGGTCCCTGCCCAGCAGCAGCATGGGATGCCAGTCCTGGGGCAGGAATGGGGCCAGGCCAGAGAGGGCAGCTGCAGCTGGTGCCCAAACATTCCTGAGAGCATGCACTGCCTCTTCCTAGTACACTTTTGGCTTCTGAAGAGGAAAAATACAGTGAAAGAGAGAGAAAGGTTAAAAGAGATGGAGCTTGGGGAAGTTTTTAAGTGATTATACATAGAAGCTCTCAACTTGCTGCTGCTGGGAAGGAAAAAGTAAGAAGGCAATTATAGTAAGACCTTGGATTCCTAAAGGATAGAGTTTCCTACAGCATAGAGCTGTGTACAGGCATCCCTAACAACTCAACATCAGAGCAATAGAAGATAACGAGCAAATACATACATTTGGGACAAGACTAGAAGAGACAGGGCAGGGATTTCTCTAAGAACACCCTCATCACTCCTCTGGTGGGCACAAAGCACCCAGAAATAACTGCCTGTGTCAGAGCTATGCACTGGCTTAATGTGCCAGCATTAAACTCCATCTGTTAAATCAATGCAATTCCATGGAAACACTTCTCTTGCAATTTAAGAGTGGCTTAATACATTCCTAATGAACTGGATCTGAGATAGACCTGACTAAAGTGGGAAAAAAGATCTGGATTAACCCCAGTAAAATAATTTGTTCACAGAGTCTTTTGCATCCTTTTACCTGGAATCTAACATGCTAAAAACATAGGTTATATTAAAACAAAGAGGGGAGCCCTAAGATTACTCAACAGGAAAAAGAAGATAGAGTGGAGTCCTTCATACAAAAGCAATGAACCACTGCGAGGAGTAGGGCTCTGACTGCCAGTACTTCTTGCAGCTCTTAGTTGTGTTATGCTGTGATTCCCAGCTGATGCAGGGACCAAAACCAGCACTGGAGGAGAGGAGAAGCAGGATGAGCTGCCTGATAAATGCTGGTGTATATCCGACTTTCTATCAGATAAGGAGACTAAAAACAGAGACTACTTGTGCAGAACCACACAGAGTTTCTGATGTCATTTTCATTTTGAGAAGTCTGATCTAACCCCCACATTATGCAACTGTTGAATCTTCCACACTGGCAAAGTCTAATTTTCACACGCCTACATGTTATGTACCTGATCTTTATTTTTATTTTTAAATATCAAAAGCCTACAGCAATTTTGTTTTAAAGAGACTTAAATGGTCATAATGGTTATGAAAGGTCCCAGCTTCACATCCATTGTTTAAAAGGAGTAAAATCAAAAATACTCAGAGTCCAGTCTGAAAAACAGGCAACAAAGATAATGTAACAGATGAAAAGAAAATTCAAGGGACAATTGCAGACAGACCCTATCCCCACCATGGGGATTATATATTCAGGTGCAAAAAAGTATTCAATGCATGTTTCATCTATAACCTATCTTTCTTTCAAAGGTCACTTTAATAATTGAGATGTGCCAAAAAAAGAAAAAAGCCCCTAAATTCAAAAAAAAGCATGGCCATTTTACATCAGTCACTGCTGGAAAGCACTAACATGGTGCTTAACCAAGAAGCAAGTAATAATGTCACATAAACAAAAGTACTTTCCTGAATTAATTCAGATCCCATGTAAACACTCACAAACCAGGCTGTGAAAAAAGAAGAGAAAGAAGCTGAAGGAAGTCCTAAGGAAAGAACAAAACTTGGGCTGGACTCTCCTCTCTGGCCCATTTTACATTCCTATCTGTAATTAAGTGAACTTCCTTCTCACTGGAGGCCAGGTATGACCTTGCATTTCTCAAAGCACCCTTAGAGCTGCTGAATAACCAGTTCAAGAATACAACAGCACTTCTGCATCTCAGGTTGGGGTGGGGGTTTTTTTGTACATTATAACTTGGTGACTAATTCTCACCCTACTGCCAAAGAATGCAGAAATCATAGGAAAGGATTTTCATTTCATGTGGTCATGGCCCTGACAGACTTGTGGGCAGAAACTTGCTTCTGAGTAGCACCTTCAAGTTACCTTATAATGCTTTTATGCATTGTCTCCTTCTTCACTGCTGCAGAAGTTAATCAACAGTGATCAAGTTGCACAGAGGGGCATGAGTCATGTACAAACCAGCAACATATTACTTTTAAAAATAAATATCTGGTCCCCAGACTCAGGTGGGCATTTTTCAGAGATGCACATAATGAAGGGACTGTATGGGTTCAAAACTGAAGGTTAAAGAGAGGTGATGCTGCTAAGCAAGAGAAGCTGTCCTCACCAACTGGGTAAGACTCATGACTTCAAGAGCTGAAACTCATTTCTACATCATTGACTTTGTGCTGTATGGGTCCAGGCAAGCAAATGTAACCTCTGTCAGAGGTTATCTGAAATCCACTGCACTTTGGGTTTTTTTGGGGGTTTGGTTTTTTTTTTGGTGAATTAGGCCTGATTGACGTGGTCCCTACAGATCCTGGTATCTGTGTGAAGTGATTCACTTGACTGCAGCTCACCACAGGCACATTTTACAAACTGCAGGAGCTCCAGATAATCTCTCTACTCCTCCAAGGAATAAAAGTCTTTGTTGCTAAGAGTGCTGATAGTTTGGACAGGAAAAAGACTTGTTTTCTGTTTCTATGGTTGCAACAGCCCTTAAGAAAGATATAAATTTCCCTGCAACAACTAACTGCATATTCATTTTAAGGTAGATCTAGTTCCAGATTCCTGAGACAGAACCCTCTACCTGTTCCCAATCCCACAAAGCCAGAGCAGCAATATAGAAAGTTTCTAATCTCAACAGAATTCAGTGAGCAGCACGATTGGTTTGGTAAATAAACAAACAAAACAAGAAACCCACCAAAAAAACCCCCACAGCAAATGTTCAGCCTCTATGTACAAAACCAATGCAAACAAGTGGAACATTCTAGTTTATATTTCGTAAAACACGTTTGGGATCAACAAAACATCAAACATCCAGACCCTAGATTACAAAAAAGATCTATTGCCATCTAATTGTCAACCCCAAGTTTAGACAGTCCTTGTCGGAAATCATGTAATTCATCTATCTTCCCGTCTAGTACATCTAAAAAATTCTTTAATTCAGTTTTAAGGTTGGTCTGCCTGTGTTTACTCTCTTCGACTTCTGTCCTTAGTGTTCTGACTTTCTCTTCAAGATCTTTGTTCTTTTTCTCAGCAGCCTTAAAGACAAAAAGACAATAAGAGGAATCATGGAGATGAAGGATGAACAGCATTTTGTACTTTAAAGCAACAAATGGCAGCTGGGCTGTGCAAGTTTGCTTCAACTTCTGCAAACTGATTAACACATTCTCCTTTCATGTATTAATTCATTGCATTTAAACAATCCCTGACTTGAGGAAGTGATGCCCAAAGTCCAGCTGCTGGCTGGGGCAGGGCTCCCACACCCCGTGAGCTTGGCTCCAAGCGAGCACCTCCCAGCAGAGGAGCCATGTGCACAGCCAAACGCTGCTGGAAAGGGATGACACAGCACATAAATGCATCCTCAGGTGAACTTTTATTCCTGATGGTGTGCAGCTATGCTCATCTGTTTCTTTCCCAAAAGCCTTCCCTGGTGCCACTGCAGCAATTAGCCCCAGGTCTTGGATTGCTGCTCAACACACAAGGCTGTGGTGCAGCGCCACGAGCTCAGAGCAGCAGAAAATACAGGATACAGGACAGCCTGGAATCTGCAGGAGATAGATGAAACATGATCCCAGGCAAACCAATTTCTGCAAACAGCAAGGCAAAGAAACGGAGCTATTTAATTACTCCTATGCTGGGAAGGGCATGGTGTATTTTGCATGTAATTGGCATTTTTTGCTTTTACAAACTGGAGCTCTTTTGCCTTTAAACACTGAAGTCTGAACAGAGAAATGCATATAGCTGTGAGAAAGAAAGTAAATGTACCAACTTTTTTAAAATTAATTTCACTGCTAAACTGTACCTGTAATTGTTCAGATACAGATTCACATTCTGACATCAGCTCTGGTATAATTTCACCCTGCTTTCGGAGCTCTTCCAGTTCCTTTGAAAACATAAAAGAAAAAAATAATATTAGTGCAAGCTTCAATTTAAAACATAATGGAAATTTGAGATGATTAAATGGTTTTGCATATTTTATTGTATTCTGCACAGTATTTGGATGGAAAATAACCAAAATAACTTGTCTGCATTCCAAAATTGCTAATTTTCTATTCGAATACATTTTTTCACTGAATTTTATACTTTGCATTTCTAAAACAGACAATGCAATCCAATCTCTAGCATGAATGCCATTAATTATATTAATGAAATCTTAACCTAAACCACATACCTATGCAAAAGATATATTAAATAACAGAGAAATCTGAAGGACTGTAATGCTATAAGCAATTTATAGATGGTAGCAAAGAGCAAATCACACGCACATTTTCAATCATATATGACAGCAAATAGAAAGGCCAATGGCAATACCAACTGCATATATAGAGGCATCATACAGAGCACAGCTGTAATGTGCTCTCCTCCATGGTACAGCTCTGAGAATCACTCCCCTCCCCAAAAATCTGTATTTGGTTCTGGCATCACTAGCTAAATACAGCAGATTAGCTGAAAGGAGTTAACGAAAAGAGCAACATGCCTTGATAGGAGTCCATGTCTCTGTTGGAAATTAAGACAACTTGACTACATGAATACCACAAATGAACACCTCCAATGTGGGTAGTAGGGAAAGACTCAAAGAAAGGCTATACATTTTGCAGAAATATTGTTTGAGGAATCTGAAAAATACATTTGCAACTCCAAGAGAAACTCTGACCTGAAAAAGTGCAAGATCCTTCTCCAGAAACTGCCCATGTAGGTGATGGTCTCAAGAGTAAGCAGGGGTATATCCCTGGACTACCTGGACTTGTGTAAAGCACTTGACAGTGTCCCACACAACATCCTTGTCTCTACATCAGAGAGACATGGATTTGATTCCTTATCACTTGCTGGACAAGGAATCAGCTGTATGGCCACATTCAAAGAGTTGCAGTCAACAGCCTGATGTCCAGGTGGAGTCCAGTGACAATTGGTGTTCCACAGGGTTCAGTATTGGAGACAGCACATTTTTTACTCCAGATTTTTTGTGAACTGCACTGAAGAATTTAACTAATGTAAGAGTAACTATATTCAGACAATGTCCCAGCTACTGACATAGAGGAAAGAAAGGGTAACTTACCCTTTGTTTTGAGATATGAACTCCTGTGCATATATATCCGTATCTACATAATGGTTTAGAGCTCACATCTCAAAATATAAATATATTAATATGACATATACACTTACTATATATATAACTACTATACTGTATACTTACCATATATAGTATAACACAGTGTATGTACATTTATATACACACTATATATGGTATGTGGCATATGGCATATGACATAGATATACACATAAATAAATATTTCACTAGATATGTCTGTTCTGATTTCCATGTCTTTACGTTTCTCTCTCCTCATTTCCTACATGAAGAGGGTATCAACAGCTTCTCTTACGCAGCAATGCCCATGAGCAGACTTCATGTGGGTTTGAATTCCAGACCATGAAAGGTTATTACTTATGGGTAGTTTAGAGCTAATCGAGAACCTGCTAATGTAAGCATGAATTTTTAAAACAAGTTAGCATATTGTCAGCGTAAATGCAAGACAGGCATGTAATATTTACAAGTCAGTCTATTTTCTAGCTCACTTGGCACTGTAAAAACGTGAATCTTGAGGAAAACACTAGCAGAGAATAAGGGTTATGATACATGCTATTGCCACAGAAAGGTAGGGAAGAAAGAATGACATTTTCCTTTGAAATATAGGGCTGAAAAACATTACATTTATAACAGTGCATCAAAATCCATCTCCCTAAACTATTTCCTTGTGCCACCATAAAATCCCTTAAGAGCAGTGCTTTTAAGAGAACCAGCAGAGATGCTTTAATGGCACATGGTAAACTTGACTGAGCTGCTGACAGCTTTTTCTCTTCAGCCAGCACAGAGTACTTGGCCACTGTAACAATGGAAAAAAAAAGAGGATCCCATTTTTTTCCCCACTATCCAGGGGTTTCAAGCCATCATCATAATCCCCCTTAGAAAAATTAATACCCTGTATGTCAAAATTACAAACTGGGGTATTCCAGATGAATCTGAATTTCTCACTCTTGGCATTTGTCCTGAGATCAGAGGGAGACCATAGAACAGCAAAGCTGAAGACTATGAGCCATCCAGAAAAAGAAACAGGACTTGTTACACAAATGCCAAGTTATTTGGTAAATGATGTCTTTTTAATGATGGTCCTAATGTCTACAGGAATTTTGGGCATGGGGACTGACAAATTAATCAGTTCTCAGCATACATCTGTCTGGCACTGGGCAACAAATTTCACCACTCTGGTTCTTCTATTGGGAGTAGTGTTGTATACATGAAAGTATCATGTTTGTTAACCCCTGACAAATTAAACTGTGCCATCACAGCACATAACACATCGTGAAACTGAGACAGAGGAACTCTATCAAACTGTTGCTAAGGAGCTGTACATGGAAAACCTAGAAGCAGGCAACCCAGAAACACCAGGCTGCTTCTGGTTGTAGGTGAGCCACTCCATAAATCTACACCCCAAGAGAGAAGCAGACAGACCCACTCAAACATGAAAATGCCATTTCAGTGTTCAGGACACTCACCAGCTCTTTGTCCTGAAGTTCTGTTTCCAGTTCTTGGAGACGTCTACTCAGTTGCGCATTTCTTTCCTTCTCTTTATTTATTTCATTGCACTGTTCCTCCAGTTCTTCAATCTTTAAGAAATATCAGACATCAGGTGAAATTTTTCAATTTTCTGAAAGTCTGGGGCATGATGAAATAGGCATTGGATCTGTTTCCTAAATCACAGCATTTGATTCACCAAATGATCACTTCTTTCCTTAAAAAGAGCAAATTTACACATCCACTAGGAAGCCCTGGGTCTGTATTTATTCTCTGTCACAGTCTCTCATGTGAGTGCTCAGGAATGCACAAAACACTGAGCTCCTAAAATAAGTGGAGCTGGGGATAAAATCTGCACTTCACTTCTATGAAATCAACACAAGACTACAAGGGATGGGTTTTCTTAACACAACAAGGAGAAGAAATATCTCCATCACTCCCAGCTTTGCCCCCTTGGGGGTTGCTTATTATTCTAGCTGGTGTACAAGGGACAGAACATCAAAACTGCAGGGGAAGAACCAGTTCAGAGCAACGTGAGCCACTTTGTTCTCTCGCCCAGGGAGGTGCTTTGCTCTCTCCATGCCTCCTCCTGCCAGCTCTGGACTCAGCTCCCAGGAGATGCACTTCCCACAGGCCAATGGGCCAGCTCAATTAAGTATGTACTTTAATTCTCAGCTTCGTGTTGCTTTGGGATTCTAACTTCACTCATTTGAAGGTAGAGCAATATGCAAAAAATTCTGACCTATTTAATAAAGTAGAAGGAAGTTCCCAGGGCGCTGCAGTGGTGCAGTGTGAGTGTTGAGCAAGGAACCTACTTGGGGAAAAGCTCAGAAAAACTCCCTCTATAGAAAAAGATGGCACATTATACAGACAGAACTGCTGCAGTCTGGCTAGTCACTGGCATGATGACTTTGCAGCTGTAGCAAGGCAGTGTTTTAATAATGTCTTCATATCTAGTATAGCTATTGGGATGTATCATGTTTCATCAGTTAATTTTAATGAGAACAACTTTTGTCTGCAACAGTATAGGAAAGCAAATAACTACACTACTAATTATGCCATTTTCTTATAATATACTGTTCCAGTCTCTCACTTCCCCCTTGTCCACAAGAGACTGGATATAGGAACTCAAATCAAGTAACAACTAATATTAATTTGTTAATATAACATCAGTTAATATGGCTCTGGTTTGATCTCTGCATTACCACTGTGCACACACAGAACACGTGAGAATAGACAGCTGAGTATCTGCCTCAGGAAAAAGATTGCTCCACATGGATTTTCAGTGCCAGCAGACAACCCAAACCACCTCCAACACTGAAATACTACTTGCAGCTACTGACACACAGAAAGGCACGAAATTTCTTCCTTCTTTGAAAGCAAACACTAAACGAAAAATATCCTCATCAGACTGATACAATCTGATGTCTAATTCAAATGTCCCAGTGATCCATCTAAGCAAGAAGGAAAAGGATGCAGCTTTTCCAAGACATTTAGGATGAATAAAGTGAAATTATCCCTTCAGGCAGTGCTCATGGAATCCAGGCTCTCCTGTGCCCAGGTTGGTGCCAGTCCCATGTGGAGCTGTTGCAGAAAATGCAGTATTATCTGAGGGACGGTACCAATGACTACTCTAAACTGAGACTTCACAAATTTAAATCTCTGAGTTGTTCTCTGTTGTAACCATTGCTAACCCTCCATCTTAACACTACTGAGAAATGTGCTCAGTAATGAAGGGCAAAAGGCTTTTGACAGTGCCTCTTGGCAGGTTTCTGGATGTGCCAGGTGTTAGTGCTGGAGGACCCGGCTCAGAGCCCACAGTGCTGAGGAAATAACTCAAATCCTCATTCCTCTGCATGTTGTAGGGATTGGCTTCTAATACTGAATGGTTCCCAGCTTGGTTTCCTCTGAGTAACCAGGTGATAACCATGCCTTCTGCTCATTCATATCTATCAGTATTTCAGTGAGCTTAGAAAGGAATATGCAATAGTAACCCCACTTTTAAAACCTTTCTGGTTTATGATCCCATCCAGCAATGCCTGCTGATGCTAAGACTCTCGAGGCAGCGAGTTTCACGTGATGGAGCAGCATTAGTCTTCCTGATGATCCCCAGTCCTTTGAACCTCCCTGCCTGCTGCACACAGAGGGAAGCAGCTGCCTTAACTCCCCATCCAACTCCCTTTCAAAGATAAAATCCACCTCCTAACACACACAACGAGAAAGCTGCAAAAATCCAAGAGAAGGAGCAATGGCAGGAGCAGCTAACTGGAGGGGATGGTTCTCCTGTGGGTATGCTCTGCTACCTTGCTCCTCAGCTGGTCGTTCTCCTCCTTGCAGGCTGAGAACTGCTTCTTCCAGTGCTCGATGCTGGCTGCAGACTCCTGCAGTGCTGTGGACAGCCGGGCGTTGCTCTCCCGCAGCGTCTGCAGCTCCGTCTCCCACTTCTTCACATTGGATGAACTGAGAAAAACAGGATGCCATGAGGTGGTTTCACCTTCTAATCCTGTGAATCGTTATTCTTTACCTTGCATGCAAACTCATCTACCGTGGTGTGTTGGCCGTTAATTTGTTGCAATAAGATGAAGAACACTCAGATATATGTAATTCCTTTTAGAGTCTGCATGCCTAAAGGAGAACATAAGGCTTAATTTGACAGTCTCTGCCAAAACAAAGGGATCTACCAACTCCAGCAGCAGTGACCTGTGTGTCTGGAAGAAAAGCCCCGCTGTCAGAGGAGGCTGTAGGGTCCAGCTGGGATCCCCACCATTTGCACACAGGGGTCTCAGCCCAGTGCAGTGCATGGGCCCTGTCACCTCCCGAGCTGTGTGGCTGTGCCTCACCTTGCCTCTGCTGCAGCACAGGCTGGGGACCTGGCACCCCTGCAATAAAGCCACTCTGCACATCTGCAGATGGTACAATAATTCAGACTGGAGGATTTTAGGGCATTGACATGATCTATATTTGAATTTTTTTTTAATGCTGAGTCTTAACTATAAAAGTGTTACATAATGCTGCAGAATTAAACTACTCATTCCCCAAAGCTTTGAGCTGCAGCACAGAGCACAAGATTAGAGGGTGAATGGGAGGAAGGCTTTGACACTCCCTGTGTGCTAGTTGCTGCTTGCCTGTAGAGGTGTCTTCAGCAGGAGGAACAAGCAAACATTATGGTTTGAAATAGTTTACGCTATTAAAATGTCAATAAAGAGAGATGATGTACTTCAAATATAATATATGCAACCTTGAAATTGCTCACAGGGTAACGCTGCTTATGATGCTGCTTTATTTTTTAAATACCTTTTTAAGAGTAGCTTGATCCTATTAGATTTCCTTTCCATTCACAGATACATTCATATGCAAGAGGCAGACAAGGCAAGATCCCAGTAGAGAATTATTCTATTTTAATGTCATAACTTTGCATATTGCAACGCCTGTATTTTCACTACAGCTGCAAATTACTCTTCTCAGCATTTTCAAATTATTTATCAAAGCAAATAGCAAAAAATGTGACTTCAAGGGGCTCTGTCCAGTTCAGAAACATCCCCCTAAGACTTCCAGGCAGTTTGATAAAAATATATTTCTTGCTTCAACTTTTTATGGTTGAGTTCATTCCCTTTTATAATTTTAAATATCCATATCTATTTTCATCAAAGTAAGTGTAGCAAACTCAAAGAGGAAGAAAGATTGCCTTCACATGTTATCAGCAGCAATTGCTCCCCTATGGCTTTAATGTTATTTCTGTAGTTCTAAAACTTCATGAACAAAGGGGGTTATAATAGTTGGCATCAGCAGAATAAAAGAGAGCTTATTTCTTCACAGACTGGATCAGGAATACATGAAATGGTAAATATCTCTCAACTGGATACCAGGAGGAACTTGCTAAAATCTGCTCATTCATCCATTCTGCTGCACCACTTTAAATTAATGCAATTACATTTGAATAATTTCTGTTAATATCACTAGCCATCAGATAATTACAGCACACTATTCCAATGCAATTTAGGTTTAAAGGAACTTCACCTTTGGGCTAGAGCAATTTTTAATTTATCATTCTCAGACTTGAGATGTGCCTCAGCAGGGCCACCATGTGATGCCTTCTCGTCGTCTGTGCCGTTCACACTAGAAGCTCGAGTGGAGGATGGTGTTTCACGTCCAGACTCCTGCAGCACAACACACAAACGAACACTGGGTGTCTCCTGCATCTCCTGCAAGACCACAACACCAATTTCTTTGCAATCTTGATCCCACACCACTTGGCTGAGACCTCGGCTCTCCTGGCAGAACAGTGGTAACACACACATACCCTTTTCATCTTGGCTGCAAAGCTGGTCTGTTTAAAAAGAATGAAAAAATTAGAATGATACACAAACGGAAGTTTAAAGTGTTCAAAAAATTTTAAAGTGTTTTTTTTCCCTGATAAGGCTTGTGTTTTTCAAAGGTTGTTTGGGTTTTTTTTAAGATAATGAAACAATACAGTGCACCTGGAAGCATGTAAAGCCCAAACTGACAAACAAACAAACAAACAAATACTGCTCTTTCAAACAGATACTATTCACACAGTGCTTGGGATTGATCGTCAACAGAGAACAAAGTGAACTACAAAGACCATGACCAAAGTCTCTATAAAATAAGTATACAAAATCAGCTGCTCAGATCAATATTTGTGGACCCCAAAAAGGAGGGTAGTTTCAAGACTAAAAGCATTCAGCAGTTTTTTTCTGATCATGAATCTGAATTCCTCTCTGATCAAAATCTGTCTGACTTTTCTCCAAACACTGGCCCAGGCCAAGAACGCCTGCTGAGCAGGGTTCACTCTTACCTAATGAAATGCACATGAAAATACAGTCAACCACATAGAGAGACTGGGACAACACTCAATTCCTTCAGTTTGTAAGAAACCCAGACCTCCCTGGACACAGAGGCACTTGGTGATAAAAGGTGTGCTGCCTAGAAAAGTGTATTGTACAGATATACAACACAAGCTTCTTCCAGCCACTCACTAAAGCACTGCCTCTGTTCCCACAGCTTCCCATCAGCCACACCTACACAGGGAAACACTATGGCCACAAAGTCAGGCTCTCCACTAGCAAATCAAACACCTACAAAAGTGGATTAGACAGATGACAAAAAGAAGGATCTCGATGAATCTCATTTACTGTCTGCTGAAGCACTACACTGACTTGCTCTCCAATGACTCAAACTCTCAAACTATGTGTAACATTACAAATCAAAGGATGTATAGCTTCCCCTGTTATTAAAAAAGTTATAACATTTCAAGAACTGCTGAAAAAAATTAGATGCAAATGAAAGCAAAGGGCATAGAAGGATGAAAAGTATTCCTCTGACAATGCTAGTGTCCAGCATCTGACAATTACCTTCAGCAATCTCCATTTTATACACTTTAAGCTGGCTGCCAGAAGCTGGCACAGTTCATTAGGAAATTTAACTTTAAACTATTTATCCTGTATGTGTATAGGCATTAAAGCTAAATTACAAACCTGGGAATGATTGCTTGAGGTCTCAATTTTTTCTTGAGATCTGTCTCTTGCTAGTTTGGCAGCCTCTTTTACTTCTTGGAACTTCTCTGCAAACTGGAAAAAGCATGAAAGATATTAACTTGATTTATCTATTAAATCATTGAGATTACTATCTCTATATGGTTCACAGATGTGAACAACTAATTTTATTAATTTAAATTTTTTGCCATGAAAAAACATCTTAATTCTTTGGCAGGGAGGTTCTTTCAAAAGGAATAGGGATGTTTCTAAAAGAGGGATATCTCTGTACCTCTGGCTGACCACATTAAAACCCATAGAGGAAAAGGAGCTTTTAGTGTCTCCTGGCTTATTTCCTGCCCCTCTTCTGTTTCACTTGGTGTTGATGGTCTATTAAAGATGAAAGTACAAAAGACATATGTTTGGATAAAAATATTATCAATGTCTTCTATTCCTAAGAGCAAGTCAATTAAATTAAAGAATGCAAATAAGCTCATCTGCAGAATGCAAGCAAGGGATTATCAAGACACAGGAAAAATGAGAAGAAGGTAGATCTGAATGCATGATGGAGTCCTATGAAAACACAGCTTTTCTGGTCTAATTTTCTTATTACTGGCAAAAATAAATGCAGAAGACTTCAGAGAAAGGCTTGAATGCTTCCTGTAAGAGGGTTATATCAAACTGGAGAAGGTGAGGGGAAGGAAAGATAAAGATGGAAAAGTACAAATGCCAACCTCTGCAAGTTGTTGTAGGACATCTGCTCCAAAGCCAACCTGGCACTTTTGAAATACAATTATCATCACAGCCAGTCAGGGCTGCAGGGCTTCAAACACCCTAAACAGTGTTTAAAGTTTTAAAAGGAGGATTACAAAGATGAAAAAAAAAGGTGTAATACATAATTTATTTTTTAAATTAAGATGTATCCAGTATAAGGATGGGTAACTTCGTCTTTCAGCTAAAGCAGCTTGGTCTCGCTTGCCTGTGTTTTGAGAAACTTGAAATGCCAGAAAGGTAGGACATATTAAAAGTAAAAATATAAATAGATGTATTTTATTGCACAGTTTGTGAATTAAAAGATTGCCATTATATCCTTGGATAACTCAGAATACTTATGAAAAAACTATAAATAAAAGCATGAAAAAACACATCAAATTTTATAGTTGAGGAATAGGAAGAATCATTACCCACTTACTAATCTTATCTTCTAACTTTTAGAATTATGGCAGGTATTTAGCATGCTCTCTGTCAGTAAAATATTGAGACTGTAAAGACTGACAAAACAAATCTTCTCCATTTGGTCTAAAAGAAATATGGATTCATATGTGGAGGCACCAATGTTTTGTATAATACAAAAAATGGTAATTTCCAAAACACACACACACACACACATCAGTGTTAAATCCCATGGACAAGCACACTGTAAAAGCCGAGTGAAATTTTGGGTGTACTCTACGATCTGTGAGGATGCCTATGAATGAAGATGGAGCTCTGGAATCCAGCTGTTTTCTTTACAGCAGCTGACATTGCATATGCAAAGCTCTTGTGTGCTCTTGGATGGCAGCAGTTGCCATCTGATGGCATGTGCAGTCGCTGCACACACAAACGACTTGATTACCTCTGTAGCACTTTACAGATCGTTAAGAACAAGCACATTTGTGCCTTAAGTGATTTAACTCCAGCTTTACACAAAATGTATCTCCTGCTGTGACAAAACAGCTATAACCAGCTGATTATTTCTAAAATATTATATCAATAGTAAGTTCTATATTTGGGTTTCTTCAAAATAGTATTAGGCTGGTTTGAGTCTGTCTTTTATAATAAATCTCTCTCTCTCTTTTACAATAAATCTTTTCATCTTATGTATGAAAAACTTATGAGGGTTCTTCACGGGCGATATGAAATGTGAAAAGATAAAAAGAATTGGGAGTGATCTATCAAATTTTATTTTTGCAGCTATCTTCATAAAGCACACAGGAGACTTCTGTGAAAAATTATGTGAGTTGAGAAGAAAAGGGCATTTTTTTCTACACTTCCATAATAAAAAATTGTTAATCTTCAATACTAAACCAATAATGATCTCATTGAATAATAGAGTTCAGTCATGTCTGAAACACCAACAGAAGTATTTAACACATTTGCTTTTAGAAACAAGTACAAATAACCGATTTTTTTTCACTATCTCGGTAACAGATCTTTGGTTTTAAGCGTCAAAATATTACCCTTCCTTCTTATGGTTGTTACAGACATAAAGATGGTTGTAACAGAAACAGAGGTGAAAGACTGACTGTGGGTTTTGGTTACCCCTCACACTTGGAAACAGTCAGTCCATAAAGAGTTTTGCTGCAGTTTCTTAGCTAATTAATACCTGCTCGATTTTACAACAGTCTATTTTTGAAAGCTACAGAGGATCACTTTGGCTTGTTATGAAATTAAAGCCTTTCACTTGATCACTCTCCTGAGCGCAGCAAGGCAGTGCTGACAGCCCACACTTGTGCAGCACTACCAACTCTAATTTTTACAGGAGCACAGCAGGCATTTCTGGAACCTCCCAGATCCCGAGGCTGTTGAAGAGTGTCAGCACAGCCACAGGGCCTAATCACTGTCAGAAACCAGAGAGCTGCTTTTTCTCTAGTAACTGATTTCTTCTGTCCCAAACATAAATAATTGACAAATAATTGGTACTGCAAAATCACATTCCACCTCCAAGACCTAAGTAGACTTTGAGCTGTCAAACCACTGCAACAAAAGGGAGTACTTTTAAAATGTGAAATTCTTAGTTAAAAGGTTAAAGAACAGTCTGTTCAGTAAATGAAAGCTTGGTAAGCATGGTTGCAAAGGGCGATGAAAGTATAAATATATGAAATCAACTTAAAAATTCATTATGCTCCTTCTCCTTCCATCTTTACTTTCCTCCACGCTTGCTGTTGGTCAGACAAAAGTCCCCAAAATTAGCAAAAAACAAAAGACTGGAGTAGGAGAAACGGCAACTGAACACCCCTCCAATAGTCTATCATGGATTATAGGGCACTTCTTCCCATGCCCCAGGAAGCTGTGAGATTAAGCTGCAATATGGAAAAGATGTGCTGTTACCAACACTTGTGAAGCCTTTTAGTCAAGTGGCTGCAGCCCATGAGCAGTGCTTGATTAGGAAGCTTGGCCAGCGAAAATTAATGTGCATTGCACAGATTATTTAAAGGATGTTCAAATCTGTAGCCAGCTTGTCACAAGGTGAAATATATATATATATTTAAATAGACCTTCTTAGCATTTTATACATTAAAAAGCATGATCTTGTATGCATAAATTTTAGGGTCCTGGTCTGGCATTATATTTTATGTCTCCTACTGACAAATTGTGCCAGTGCTGGATGAAACAGCTGCTCCCACCCAAAGCAGGCTCATAAATATTTCATCTCCCTCTCAGTTTTTGGAAGGCTGGGTGAGGTGACGTTCCCACTGGGGAGAACTGCTGTGCCATGACCCACAATGCACACGTGCTTCTCCCGTGGTTTTCTCTAGATAAGCCCTCAGTAGGGGCAGATTGACAGATAACAAGACTATTTACCCCAGAAGTGGCCAGTAATGTGCTCTATGCCAGCCAGTGCGTTCTGATGCTGGAGCAGGGGCTGCACTGTGTGCTGGAGGCAGGGGCAGGCTCTGCCCTGAACTTGCTTCCCTGCAACACAGTGACCCCCCCACACATAATGTGCACCTGTGCATATAAATAAAGTCCAGTGCTTCCCAGGTGCTGGATGCAGTTGTTTTATGATGTGCAAAGTCTGGGTTTGCTGGGTTTCTCACCCGTGTAAATCTTCGTCCCTATGACCTTGACTAACTGCAGCTCCTCAGATAGCATGTCTCCCTCAAAGCACCCTGAACGACTTCCTTAACTGCTTCAGGTGCAAAAAAAAGCACTACCTTTAGAGCACCAGCCCTGCCTTTTCACACCCAGACACCCCATTAATTTCTTTTGATTTCTGTTTCGGTTTGGCTGTAGCAATGTTTGAATAATGTCTTGAGACCCTTCTGAGGCACAAGGTAGGAAGGGGGAAAAGGAGGGTCTGCAAGTCCTGCAAGAGGGAAAAAAGACCCTGAAAAGGACATCAACTTTAAGCCCCGGGATTCTCCCAATCAATGTGAATGGTAATTAGGTTACTGGGTCACGGAATGCAGTTTTCATTAATGGCTCATGTTTAATTTGAACTGCTTTTCCCTATAGGTATAGATTAATACTTTAAGTATCTCAAGAGAAGCAAGGCATTAGAATGAGGCATTATCTTTTATTAGGCCAAGCAATATACTTAAAAATGCAGGCATTTTAGGCGTGCTAATCTCTTCTCCTGTCTCATTATTATTCATTGTTTTCAGCAGACATTTTTCAGCTTTATTTATTTATATTTATTTTAAGCCAGGGCTATTGATCTCGGTTTAGTGGAGTTTTAGTGTGTCCTTCCAATTCCTGACTAAGCACTTCAATTATTTCCCGTAAAACAGGCAAGCTTTAATTTATATCTTTTATAAGAGTATAACGATATTAACATAAAATGAAACTTGATTTTACTATTCCCAATACAGTTATACATCTGTAATCTTGCCACCAGCTCTGATCTTTCTTACTAATGGTTCAATAATTAAACAGGAAGCATGGACGATAAGGAGTACCTTTATGCCATTGGTTTGCATGGTAGTAATAAATCAGGTTTTCTTACTTTTTCCACTTAGGTAACTGTCAGAGTTTTGGGTTTTCTGTTGTTTTGGGTTTTGTTTCAAGGGTTTTTTTGTTTTGTTTTGGCTTGGTTTTTTTTTTTTTTTTTTAGAGATCATCTCAAGCTATTTTCAGAAGTTCTCCCCTTAAGCTCCCTCTCAATATTCTGACCAGAAGTCTTTCTGCTGATTTGGAAAGCTTTTCATGCAGGTAGAAAGCTATATTGTAGGCAGTGGGTTCTTCAGCAGATTATGCAGTGCAAACAGATGTGCAAAATGATCTGGAGAGAAACACAGCTGGTGCTGAGGTCCTTGTGCCCATACAACATGTTTTTCAAACTGGTTCTACTCTGGACACACGGACACTGAAGAGCTGCTTTCTGATACCAGCAATACATTTCTTCTAAGTATGTGTTTGAACAGTTTTGGAGAATATGGCAAAACCTCTCTGATTAGGGTGCAAGGACCTCCAAATATACCTTGTGCCCTATTATATTATAAACCTCTCTTCTCCTGATCCAGACTCAGCATCACCAGCCCCACAGTGCACGGTGCAGGTTTAGCCCCAGCCTGCACTCAGGTACTGTGGTCATGTGTCATGTTGCAGACGTGTAATTTCAGTAATCCAGGATTAAAAATTACTATCCAGTGGTGCTAATCCTTTCATTCAGTGTCCAAAGGTTGCATTGGATCATGCTTATCTGTTACTCAAAGCAAACTATTCCCCTAGGTCCCAGTGTAATCCTCCCATATTCCCACACTACTTATTAACTACTATGAACACTTCTTTGTCCCAGGAGTGGGGAATATGCACAAGTGAAATGAGCAGTCCTCTACACCTGGGTAAGCTTTGTAAAATGTAACCAGCACCTCATTTTAAACAACCTTTCCATGTGATTGATGGGGTGGCCTTAGCATTCCTGAAGAGCAGGTTATTGTCATGACACCTTTGTGGACATCCCAAATACAAAAATAATTTAACATGAAAAGTAAAATATGCTTTCCTTTAAGAAATACTTGCAAAAAAACACATTTCTCTAGAAATTGGAAAAACTCAGTAAGACAGACTAACTAAAAAAATTCCTATAACAATTCACTTCATGGAAAAGTCATTCTATTACAATGTTCTGCCTTTGCTGATTTGGACACAAAAGAAACGTCTTGTTCTCATGATCCTTTTCTTAGGAGAGGACAGCAAGGTGAGAGACTGTGTGCCATGCCCAAGGACACCATGTTGAGTTACCTTACAAAGCCCAGTGCCAAGTAGCCATGCTTCAGGTGTCAACTATGTGTTAGATAAGTAGGGCTTTTAACTAGATGAACAAACAATCATCTCAGCTGCCTCATAAGCACTTGTCAAGACCACTAATCCAGTGACAGAGGATGTATTTTAAACTGCTGGCTATTCATAGCAAGAGGCAGCTCTAGACTTTACAAGCCTGCCGTTGTGGCCAGTCCCTGGTCCAGGGAAGTGTTTCATTAATACCAAACTCATGGCCAGGGGTTTTGTATTAATGCAGAGGCAGCTTTGTCAGCAAGCCTGTCATGAGCCCTCCCTGGCTACTCATCCCCTGCCACTGCCACCACCCACTGCCACCCACAGACAGCAGGTAAATATAGCAGATGAGCGACTTGCAGAAACACCCGGGTCAGCAGATGGGTTTAGGCAACTCTTCACTAATAAGAAACGAGACAGGCTTGGCAGAAGTTCAGTGAGCCCTGGTACCTTTGTCAGCTGCTGCTCTGAGGGAAAGCCCAGCCCAAACACAGTGTTGGCTCTGCTGTCTGCCCACTGCCCGAACTTCTGCGACGTTTTAGTGAAGGTCATGTTGGGTGTGATTGTGCTGTTTATGATCACCTGTTCAAAAACAGAGCAAAAAAGAATTAAAAAGTAGAAGTCACATCAGAATATATATCCTAGCAACAATATCATCCAAAGCAATTAGCAGTCTAAATTGGGAAATTGCTGTGTTCAGAAGATTTTTTTCCCGAAACAAAACAGTTTTTATCTTGTCTTAGTTCATGCAGAAATTCTGATGTTTTGTCTTTTTTTTCAAAACACTATCATGGTCCTGCAGCTAAAGAGGCTTCAGGAACATCACTGAACTCAAAGCAACAGCAGGGTCAAGAGCTGTAAAATTACCCTGGCAGAAATGCAGATGCAAAATCCTCTTTTTGCAGCATTAGGAAGGCACACAGCTACTCCCACCACACCCCACCAGGCACCTGAGATGCCCAAGGCCTCCAAGCAGGGCATCCACCAGCAACACCTGACCTCAGATCTGAAGAGCAGAGAGGTATTTCTACATTTCTCCATTTTTCCTCAGGCCTTCACAAGTAGGATGCCAGAGACATGTCAGAAGTTAAAAACAAACAAACAAACAAACAAACCAAAAAACAAAACAAGGAGAAGCTGATATCTTAATAGTGAGTTTAACTTGGGAAGGGGGTGAAGTGTATCACCAGCAAGGCACATACAGTATCAAATCTGGGCCTCAGAACAAATATTTTGCTCTTTCACACATGTTAACTAATATCTGCTTCAGCAGCAGCAACCTTGAAAGCAACAGTAGTCCTTGTAACTAAGGAAATAGCCAAAAAGATGAAGGCTGGTGGACGAGGTCATAGGAACTTAGTGGAACAGGTACAAAATGTAATCTTGCAAAAAGGAATGAGATATATGTCAGTTCATTACCAGAAACCTTAACTTTATTTTCAAGATACATCATTATATGAGTCTAGAGACTCCTTCCCCCGGAAATTAATTCATGTACAATGTTCTTTCTGCTAACAGAATAAGAACTTTCTTTAGTAATGTGTACCATCATTTCCAATATGCAAATTATGCAGTAATTAAGCCCAATCTGTGGGACAGTTTAATTAACATGATCAGGAAGTATCCTGGCAACATCATTTACTATGTATTCCAAGCAGACTTTTTCCTAAGCTTTCATTTACATTTAGCAAAAAGTGTGAATTAAAGCTACCGGAGGAAGATCCTTACTTGACTCCATCCTCTCCATGACTTCAGACCTCTGTGCTGATGCTTTCATTTGCTTTCTTAGAAATAGCTCAACTTATTTCCCTCTTGTTGCATCATCATTTTCAAATAAAGATACGATTTTCTACCATTCCCTACCAATCAGTTTCACCAGAAGGATGAAAGCAGAGGAGGGCCAGGTGGCTGGTACCCCTGAAAGTGTCCTTTGCATGGGAAAAAACAGAGCAAGAAAGGGGGAGAGGAGGCTCTGCAACCAGCACTGGCCAACACACACTGTACAGATGTCAGGTTGCCCGGAGAAGCTGCGGATACCCCATCCCTGGAAGTGTTCAATGTTGGATGGGGCTTTGAGCAACCTGGTCTAGTGGAAAGTGTCCCTGCCCATGACAGGGGAGTTGGAGCTAGGTGATCTTTGAGGTCCCCTCCAAAACAAACCATTCTATGATTCTATGATCTGCTCCCAGATTCAAAACATCTTTTTGAATGGCCAATTGACAGGCAGAGGTATAAGCAAAGCTGCCCAGATGTGCTCTCCTGCAGCTAAGTTACACAACAGAAACAGCCAACATAAAATATAAGTGTGATTTCAGAGACGTAAATTAAAAGCAAATCAAAGATTTTATGGTAAGGGTTTGACAGTGCAAAGGGACTGTGATGATACCAGGACTGCATGATACAGAGAGTCACAAGAGTAGGAGGAAAAGCTACCACCAACCCAGAAAAATCAGGATGCTTTCCAAAAACTTTAAGGAAAGTGCTATATGTATATTTCTTTTTTAAAAAATCTTACATCGGGCAGATGAACCACTTAGAAATGTTTAGCTTCTCAAGTTACAGAATTTAATTTAGAAGTTACACAATTTAATTTAGAAGTTATGAAATACCCAGAAATTTCAAGTCATAAAAAGTATTATTTCAGTCCTGCTGTGCCTATCAAATTAGACATCTGTGGAAAAGAAAAATAATAAAATGACCTGTTTGAAAGGCAACAGCTTCACTCACTGGTAGCTGACCCTGAGAAGAATAAAAGTCTTCCATACCTCCTACAATGATCATTGAGTAAATACAAACAGAAAAAAAACAAACCCAAAGTTATCTTAGACTACAGTTCAGTATTATCAGATGTGGTAAAAGGAATAATGAAGCCGGCAAATTGTAAACCAAGGAACACCTTACTGAGCAATGAAATATGCTCCATTAGCTGAGCACCTTACAAGTTAATCTTTTTCTATAGCCAGTGCAGAATCCAAGGAAAGCTTGTGGTGAGCACACACCTTCAAGAAACTGACAGTTCATCTGTTAAATTTATAATAAGCTGCAATTAGTGAAACTGCTTGGAAGCTGGCTCTACCTTTTTTTTCCCCTTAAATCCTCCTCTGTCAATCAGGCACTTCAGAAACACCGCATTCCTACAGAGAAGTGAAAACCTAAGTAGAAGCTCGGGAGATTAAATCAGAGCTCATAGAAGCAGTTCAGAGGAGATGGATGTTGTGAGTACATCATGCTTATCCACCCTGTCTTCCTCCCCATCCTCACCCCATCTGCCTGTACATTCACTTCCCCATAAATCTGGTCATTATTTCTGAACAGAGACACTACACTGGCCAGGGTTGGTTGTGTTTAGGAGAAAGAAAAGGTGCTATGATTTAAAAGAACAATTAAAAATGAGGCTTGCAAATGTTCCTGCCAGGTAATCTTGCCTATCCCCCCCTCATGCTGGCTCACCCTCGGCTATGTGAGACCAGAAGGACAGTGATCCCCACCACTCCTCCATCTCCTGGGCAGGCAGTTTCAGCTGGGGCAGAAGGCAGGGGAAGCATTTGTGGCCACTACAACAAGAAAGGTCAAATAAACTCGAAAAACTTTCTTTTTTTGTGAAGGTATGAGCCAGAATTTTCAAATTTCAAAGGAAGAAGGAGAGAAGGAAAAGGGCACTATTTTGCTGCAGATAGGATGAGCCCACCAGGTCTTTTCCATCTCTACCTGC
The DNA here is from genome assembly GCF_003945595.2 of Pipra filicauda. NCBI lineage: Eukaryota > Metazoa > Chordata > Aves > Passeriformes > Pipridae > Pipra > Pipra filicauda. The sequence continues at coordinate 751,898 of NW_024104976.1, read as the reverse complement.
AATCCAGTGTTATAATCCTATAAGAAAAGGCCACTCATCAATTCAAATGAGCTCTTATGAAAAAGCTCTGCCTTTAGTCCTCATTTGTATAATACACACACAGTGTAATTCCAGCTGCATCATAAAACGGAATAAACTTGTGGACTTTCATCCAGGATAATGGATTCAGAAGATATACTACTCTCTAATCAAATGCAATCGATCCCTGAAGTGGTTAAAAAGTTCTCCCTAAAGACAAAGAGGAGCATAATATAATAAGCACCTTACAAAATAATAAACTCATTCATCATACTGAGTTGTCTATATATGGTTAAAAAAAAACTACCTGCCTTTGCACTCACTACATGCAAACTTATCAGATGGCAAGCATTCCTGCTACACCTGCATAAGCCAAACAAAATCTCATACTAATTTCATTTCCTTTGGGAAAAAAATGAACCTGAGAGATCTAAATTTTTATCTGAAGATGAAACAAAAGAATGTTTCCAGCACAAGGTAGCGCTCCCACAAGTGACTCCAGACATTTAGGAACACAGTGGGTATATTCATCAGATAAAGGTGAATGCAAATAAGCTGGCATAGAGCAGAACATTCATGGGCTGTAACACACCCATCCTGCTGCCTTCCCACAGAGAGAAACTGCCAAATAAATCAAACAGGGAGAGGTCACAAGACGACCTGAGTGCGTAGAAGGAGAAAAATGTATTGGCAGCTCATGCTGCTTGTAATGTATGAGCAGTGCCCATATATACAGCTGCTCTTTCTTTTAGGGGGTGCTTCAAATATTTAAAGGGCTCCACTCCCACACTCCCCGTACCACAACAGTGCAATGAAGGGGAAAAGCTGATGTGGCTCCTGAAAACACATATTCCCAAGGCACTGTCTCATTAATAAGGTGTGTGTCAGCAGCTGGAGTATAGAGGGAGCAGAGCTGGAGCAGCACATGGGGTTTGCCAGCTTGGCTCTCAGTGCACACCCTGATCTCATCAGTCTCAGCTTGCCAGGTTCACAAGAGGGAAAAGCAGAGATGAGAGCAAGCTCAGCTCCAAGGGGAGGAGAGCAGAGATCACAGAGGGCATTTGGCAGAGCCACTGGCACAGCCCCGAGGAGGAGGAGGACAACCAACACACTGGCAGGAATTGGCCAGGACACTCACCAAAGGGGATGATAAGCCAAGTCAGCCAGCCTGGCACCAGCTTCTCTACCTAGGAAAAGACTGAAATAACAGCTATGAAGCTAATAAATGTATTGGGCAATATATTTTGGAACTGTGTTAAATTAATTGAGAAAGGGGACCCTTATTCTGGGGCAAGAGTGCCAGATCAGGAATTATTCTGCAATTTCCCCTTCAAATTCACATCACCTGTTACTCCAAAGAGTACTCACCTCCAGAAAAGTCCCCAGACTCCAGGCCATAGGACCTACTCCTTAAGACTGTATTAAGATCTCCCCATTTCATTTCCACACTTCTGAATATGTGCTTCCAGTTCCCAGCCCCTGTGAAACTTAATTTCCTCAACCCACCAGGCTGCTAATCTTCAGTAAAGATGTATCCCAGTCTAAAAACAGAATTGAAGAAGGAAAGAAGCTGCTAATCCTCTGGCCACAGCTATCACAGGCTCAGCAGGTTCTTCCAGCTCATCAAGTTGGCATGAATCAGAAGGGCTTGTGACACCGGATGTGAAGATGAGGAGACAGGGATGGATTTACAGAGAAATTCTCCCTTTATCCCAAATGTTCAGCAACTCTTTTGTGGTATTAGCCCACCTACATTTCCATGATCTGTATTATCCTCTGCACTATCTACCATCCTTCCTACTTCTGCTTCTAACATCTTTTCACCAGTGTCACTGGTGATAAACTGCTCATCTCATTTCTAGCCCTAGAAAGCCAGAACACACGCACACACACATTGTTAATTGAGATAGTGGTATTAAAGGGAAAAAAGAAAGTCCCTTGCAGAGGCCACCAAACAGAGTAAAGCAGGAGAAGTACAAAGACATTCTCACAGCAGTGTAAGAACTTGGGGATGAAAGAAAGAACAGCCTTTGGCCAAAACTGAACCTGTAGGGCAGGAGGGTTAATTATAGTTGTTTTACAAATCAGGGGCAGCAGAAGTGATCAAATCTGTCTCTCCACCCTTGCTGACTAGTCTTTATAGAAGGCCATTTGAAAAAAAAAAAAAAAAAAAAAAAAAAAAACCTGGGAAAACTGAAAGTAGGAACAGCACTTGTTCCAGCTTTGCTTTATGTGCTGCACCTGTACATGGTGCTTTTCCTGGGACATGCTGGGCGTATGGAATAATTAGACTGGGAGCACTGTAAATGTACATTAAGAAGAACATTGGGATTCTCCATTTTGCTGTTCCTCCTGCTCTGCTCCACTGTTTGTGCATGACAAGGGGGCTGAGCACTGGGTAGGCAGCAGCTGGCAGGACATCCACTACCAGGCTCTTGCTCGGGTTGCCCATTTGATCCCTTCAGTGCCAGGACACCTGGCCAGCTGCTGCTTTTCAAAAGTTTCTGTTCTACACAGTTAACCAGGACAGGAGCTGTTTCACCCATCAATGGAGTCCAAAAGCTTCCAAAACTACATCCTGTATTTCTGCAGGAGGTGGGAGTGGAAGGGACACCTTGCAAGCCACAGAGGACTTGCTGCAGCCCTCAACATTTACTTCCCAACCTGAGTTCTCTCTGCAGAGAGGAGGCTCTCCTTTTATGGGTAAAGTCTCTCACATGCTGCTGCTTCTTGTTTTATGAGAAAAAGGGCCATTTCCAGTGTTGGAAATAATGCTTTTTTTATCCTGCATCACCTTGCATTCCCAGAAAAATTCAATGAAAAATTAGGTTTATTTTTAACCCTAAAAGCCAACAAATCAAACAAAACTCGTACAATTCTTGTCCTCCTTCATGAAAAGAGATGTAAAAATAGCCCTCCCCTCCAACAAAAAGACTAATAATTGTTTTTCCTCTGGTAAAATATTTCTGTTCTAAAGCCCTCTCTGACAACCTGTCTAAATGCAACAAAAGTGGGTTCATGATTATGTGAATTGTATTAAGTAAATCTCCTGCTACACCTCTACACCTACTCCATTGCTCTCTTTTTTTTCCCAAGGTAATTAACATCTCTGTACAGTTGGCTTCCCACATCCTCCACCCAGTCTAAACCTCTAAAATTTCCTATTTTTGCTTTGACATCTGACTAGAACTTTTTTTTCCTTTTAGGCACAGCACACACATCCACCCACCCACACGATTCAAAGCACCAACAGCTGTTTCACGAAGAAAATCTACAGCAAGGATTTTCAAACACTCTAGAACAAATTGTTATCCAGGAATTTCATGCAACAATTTAAAAAATATATAAACCAAGATGCTTGTGGATTATTCTCACATGAGAACTAAGATTCCTAACTTATCACAGAAAGGGAGAAGGATACAGTAGAGACTCTTTATTTTTTCCTAGTGATTAAAATTGGGGCGAGGACGAAGGTTGCTTTATCTATAATAAGATAGAATTATAAAACTTCCCAAAGTCATATTACATTTATGCTTTGGGAGATTTAATAAAAGCATATAGTCTTTGTGTAGAGTACAACCACATCCCTAAGTGAATAATTTAAGCACTGATCATTTTCTGCATCCTTCAAGCTGTGTGGCAAGAGCTTCAGTAAAGCCTGAAGGTCCCTTTGCAGAGGTCAGGAATGGCACAACCACACAGCATCATTACAGACTCCTCTTCAGCAACCTACACACCTCGGGAGTGGTTAGCAATAGGATAGCTTACTTCCTCTCCAAAATCCAGAAAAACTGTCCCTTGGCAGGAGTAATGGCCAAGAAGGACAGGTATGTTATTTTTAGGAGATGACGGTGTCCAGGTTTCTTTTCAATAACATCCCGTGGTTTCATTAACCTCTCTGGAATGTTCAGATGCCACATCATACTCGTGTCTGGTGATCAGAAACGACTCTGTGTGGGGCAGTTACTTACTGAAACACTCTGACAGAGCTTTTCTGAGAAATTTTACAGAGAGGTTTTAAAAAGAAAAAAATCTCCCCAGACCAAAGTTTCCCTACTTGCTGGTGAGTGGTACAGCAAGAAATCCTTAGCATAGACTTTTATTTTTGCTTTTAAATGAGTAAGAAATTTTGTTTCTGAAAAGGTTTATGCAATCTCCTGGATTCGGTTGTGTGTGATCTTTCTGGAGCCAGTGACACACACACAACACACATACAAGCAGAAAAATGAGCCAGATAGGAACAGACAGGGGCAGATGTGCTTCTGCTCTTCTGTCAAGGATACAGCTGTTGACAGCACTTTGTTATCTTTTCTCCTAAGCTTACTAACCAGCTTCTGAAGGATTTATTTCCAGAAATAATCCAGGCAATGAAGAGAAGACTTTTCACATTTCAAAGTTAATAACTTGGAAAGAGATTAATATAGAAACATTTAAGTGAGTTCTACAGCTCTAGACTTTTAATTTTTTCTAAACCAAAACACATCCTCAGCAGGTGATCATGATTTCTGGCTGATTCAATCTCAAGGGACCCACCACATTTCCTGGCATTTACTTTGCTCCCTTTCTCAGCTTTTGACAAGCTCTTTTTTCCACCTGGAGCCCTACACCTTGTTTGTGCAAACATTTATAATTTTTCCTTCCATTGCCAGGTCATCTGTACCTGCTGAGCCAATAAAGCAGTTCTGAAATTCCCATTGCAGATAAGCCCTAACCATTTTTTTTCATCCTCTGAACACTGAAAAGACCTGTTCACACAAGTGCACCCAATGTTACCAGCTCTACCCATCTAAACCTGTCTTAGCAACTGTTGACAATCTCCTGCAGACACAACTCCAGGCAATGTACTATCCTCCTAGTTATTAAATCCTGCACCTCCCCTCAGCCTGAATTTCTGAATACTTGATATGACCTTGAGCAAATAAAGGATGATGCAAGTGGGGAGTCTCATCCTTGGCTGACGGCTCTGCTTCTCCTTTATGCTGTATTTCTTCATCACCAAATTCCAAAGAAAATGTTCTCAAGTTATTTTAAGGTCTAGAGAGAAACCAAAGCCTAAGTCACTTTAATCAAGCCAAGTAGCCCTTAATACAGACACCACAAATATTTTAAGATCATCAGGCACTGTTGTTTTCCTTACTTTCATTCACTCTTACTTCAAAGATGCCTTTGAGAAGAATAAGTCCTGGTCTATGCAGCAGAAGGATCCAGTGCACACCTCAGTGGGCTCACTCCAAAAGGATACTGATCCTCATGTTAAAACATCCATTTCCAATTTCTATCTGCATCAGTCCTGCTTCAGCTTTCCCTAACCCCAACACTGACATTTCTCTCTGATACTCCACAGGCTGAACGATTTATGTCTGCACAGGACCCCCTTGGAAAATAACATTTTGGACACTTCCCACACCTTTGAGGTGCCCAACCCATCACCCCATGCAGACACCCTTATACCCCATGCCTTACATCTGCACCACAACCTGCACCCCAGCCTGCCCCGGAGCAGCAGCCTCTGCCTGGGAGCCACCAGCACCACCACTGATGGCAATTCTTCCTTGAATTGAGGGTTCTCCCTGAATCACTGATGCTAAAAAATCTGGAAGTTGCATCACCACAACACTAACACCTTTAAATTAAATCAGAAAACAGCCATTAAAAATATTAATTATTTATTGCAAGTTGCTTCATTGTCTCAGTGAGAGACCAGTTCCAGCTTAGGTTAGGCTGGTGGGCTGTGACTCAGGTCAGGACAGATGTTCTGATCTCAGTCTGCTCATCATACCAAACGTAGCAGCTGCCTCTCAGAGAGCAGTCTGATCTAGTTTCACTAGTTACAGCAATAACAAGCCCAAAAGGGATCCCCAAAAAGCAGCTTGAGACTTTTCAGGCATCTTTTATAAAATCCTTTGGTTTAGCACTGTTTGAACTAGAACATGTCTCCAGCAGATGAGCATCATTCTCCAGCACAGATTGGAAAATTTGAACCAGGAAAAGTCCAAAAGTCACCTGATGAGAGTGATTAAATGGCACAAAATTATTGTAAAGGCTCTAGTATGGATTAACAGTATATACACACCGGTATTTATTATCGCTGCTCTGTCTCAACAGTTAAGTACTATTCTATTTTAGTCTGGAGCTGGAATCGATGATTCTTGTGGGTCCTTTCTATCTCAGGACATTTTACAGTTCTATGATTATATAACGTACATATAAAATCACAAAACCACAACTAATGTTTTTACTCAATAGTCATCTCCCTAGCATAAAAGCAATGAGATGTTTCTTGTAACATGCACACGCACAGTGCACACTGGAAGACAGGATCATGCATTAAAATAGTATTTTAAACCATTTTTTCTATTTCAAAAGATGTTCTTTTTATATGGGGTGTTAATTAGCTCCATTTGTTGACTCCAGTGTCATCTCCAGTGCTAATAGTCATGCTGAAATTAGGTCCAATAGTTCATTAAACACTTACATACTATGGTAAAGAGAAGATAAAGGCCATCAAATATGCTCATATTTCTGTATTACAGTAATCAGCCAGACCAGTACTGGAAATCTTTTCTTATGACATATGAAGGTTTCTTTTGTGGACAGGTGTGGACAAGAAGGTAGAAATACTGCATCAGCGAAATCAGACCTCCAGAGGTCAAGGCCTGGACACTTTTGCAGTGGTTTACCCTAATGCAGTGTCCCCCTCAAGCTGGATGTGTCTCCTGGGCACAGTGTCACATGCTGCCTTTGGATGAAAGGTCATCACATACTGCCCTTAGATGAAAGGTCCCTATCGTGTTGGTTCTCAGTATCAGACACATAAATTATATTGAGTTCATACTTCTCCCCATCCAGGTTTTATGGTTGGCACACTTTCTGGGACCACCAGAAGAGATTTCCCACACAGCCTGGAAGAAACTGTGAGGCAAAAGAAGTTTTGGAGAAAAAGAAATACCCATCTCAGTTACTCGGTGGTGAAAAAAAAGCTTTGAGAAAATGGAACAAAAAGTATTTTCTGCTAATTTAATCAGATTTTACTAGCAGGGACTCTCTGGAAATCATAGTCCTGCCAATGCTGCTGTCAGCAAAATAATCTTCAGGGCAAGAAGTGGGGCCTCTTGGCATTTCAGCAGGCATAGGGCAGCTGGCTGGGACCCCAGTAGCACCACACTTCTGGGATACAGCACACAGCAATGTGACAAGCAATGGCCATAAATATAAAACTAAGGCAGGCAAAACTAGAAATCAAAGAATCTCCATTCCTTTGACAAAACACACAAATACATTCACCCACATCTTTCCAAATCATAGCATTTAATTCAGGATTTTTCCATACACATTAAAAGAAAAGGCAACACACCACTTTGTAAGGTCACTTTTCATGTACTTTTATGTCCCTTTATCTTTGGCTACCCAAGGCTGTAAAACATCCTCTGTAGTTTCACTACAGAGGTATTAAACTTGAAAAATTAGGTAGTTAAAAAACTTTGGCATTTAAAAAAAATATGGGCATTTAAAAATAGAGCACTCTACATCACGTAATTCATCGGGTATAGGGTCAGATGAACACACACTGATAACTCTGAGTGCCAGGTGAGAAGGTGATGTTTTGATTGTTTCTGCTACATGTTATCACAAATCAGATCAATGAGGTCCTGGAGGCAGTTAAATGCTGCCACACCAACGCAGACCCCTGGTGAGGTACATGCTGCCAGAAACCTTTTATAATTCAGTGCCAAAATTTTTTTAATATGTAAATTACATAGTAGGCTTTTCCTGAGAAAGAGTTGCTATCGGTTTAGTGGTTGAATTTACGTCAATGAAATAAAAAAAAAAAGAACAAAAAGAACTAACAAGATGAAGGAATTTCATCTGTGCTACCATACCCTGCAATTGTTTTCCTGTGAAAGAAAAGATTCTCAAATCTAAGAGTCACCTTTTGGCAAAGTACTCCAGGATATTTTTAACAGCTATGCCTTAAAATAATTCCTTTTCTGTGGGCAAAGAAAATGATCTGTTTTGAGTGTCTGAACACATCACTGGAAGGATTCTGAATTTCCTCTCTGTGCCTCCAGTCGTGACAACGGAAAGCGTGGTCAGAAAGAGGTGGGCAGCTATTCAATTAGGTAGCAATTAGGACCAGTGCAGGAACTGACAAAGCCAGAAATACATCAAATATTAGCAGACTTACATATCACCCCTTCTTACCTCACTAAATATCTGTTGCCACAGGCTGCTGGGGCTCTGTCAGCTTCGTTGTGCTCTGGAAATCACACTGTCTGCTGCATATATACCATTAAATCAAACAGCTTCATCACACCCTACAATGCCCTGTATTTGCTTTGGGGAGAATTATGTGAATACTGATTGGCAAAATTTGGCCCATATTCTTGTTCTCAGTAATTGCAATTTACTTCAGAAATAGATCCACTGATTTTGCTTTCCCAGCACAGCAATTTTTCTGGTTCTCCCTTCAGTACTTTCACACACTTATGCCCAACTTAGCTACTGTTCTCCAATATTCATGGTAATAAATTCTTAAATGATCTAGTAACCGGGAATGAGTGTCAGATGGCTGGTTTTTTTTTCCCTGAAACACAGACTTTATTCCTGTATCATGTATTTACCACAATTACTCTTGCAATCTAGTCATCTTTTAAACCCTGATTTTAATTTTTTCTAGTCATCTGTTTAAGCATCTCTCAGAGACAACTTAGGACTGGCATCTGAGATGACTCTTGCTGCATCACTTTGCTGCTGCCAACTCAGTATGTCTCACTATACGCTTTATTGCTGGCTATTTATTTTTAAGATAGCTTTATGTTCCTTGTTAACAAGTCATTTCTCAAAAGAGAAAAACGACCTTGCAATCACAAGTTCTGTAGAAATACAACATATGAACATTTGAAAATGAGGGCAGAAGATTGTTTCTGAGGGATTATATCTCCATCTGAAATGCCTTTCCCCCTTCTCTATACTGTTTGGATAACACGTATTTCCAGTTTATAAAAAATAAATAAACCCACAAACCTGGCACTACCATGCATTATTCCTGAAGATGATAGAGGCTATTAGTCTGCATAATTTTCATACCTTTTCAAACTTCCTTTTCACCTCAAAAAGACAGATCAATGTAGGTCACTTTTAATGAGGAGCCCTGTGTGTGGCTTTCCCCACACACTGCACAGCAGTTGGGCACTTACAAGTTCATGTTATCCCTGCACCATCCATGTATTTTGTCATTTTTCAGCAGGGTTGACTTTTGCCCACAACACTGAACACTTTCACATGGTGAAGTCTTTTGGCTGCATCATTAACTCTGAATCAGTGTATGCCCTTGCATTTTACTGTATCGTTTCCTCCACCATTCATTATGCCACAGTTAGCCTCTGGCTAGAAACCTCTTAAAACGTCATGATGAAATTACTTTCTTGACAACATACAAGTCAATTACTATGTAATTAAAAGATATACTAATCTATTCCCTTGTTTGGTCATGGTATCTTGGTTAAGATCATTCAGTGAATTCTTTTATAGTACTTGTGAAATCTTTTGCTATAAAGTGTAAGATACTGTCCACAGCACCTGTTTTTCTGTCAAAGACACAGGAATTATAATAGCTGTTCTCGTCTAGCTTTGCAAACATGAGGAATTAAAGTGGTACAAGCTGTTTTGAATCTAAGGTCTCCACCATGCAGTGCTTGATTCTCCAGGCATTTCAGTGGGGTTTTTTTGTAATTGGGCTGAGAGGATTTGGAAGAAACCTTGTACCTGAAGATGTACACCCTCTCCTGGCTGCCCTCCTGGTTTTCAGCATAAGACTCTTGCACATCCCTCTGCAAGGTAAGAGTTAAGCTGTCCTGACTTCACTCTGCTTCCTATCTTTACCCTACTCTCTTTCTATCCCATTTTTCTCTGCCGCAATGTCCGTCCTCACCATCTCCACGTGTACCAGCCAGGCCCCCCTGTCCTTCCCCACCACTTGGCAAAGTGGTAAGGATGTGAAAGCAGCGTTGTGTTGTGCTGTGCAGCAGAGCCAAGCAGCTCCTCTGCCCTTCTGCCAGCCAGGCTCACAAAATGAGCTCCCAATATTTATACCTTTAAACACACAGACTCAGCGGTTCCCTTAATCCCCCTCTTTAAGCCCACTGCAAAATCCTGCTGCTCCCCTCTGCCCTGCAGAACCCCTCCCCATCCTCCTGCACCCCAGGTGCATGGGGATGAGTGGCAAGGAGGAAATAGGGACAGGCTATGCCTGCTGGGAGAAGAGAGGATGGGGCTGAAGGACAGGGGACTGCAGAGGCTCTGGACCTTTGAGGACAGCAGAAGCTGCCTGGAGAAGCCACTCCTGCCAGAATCACAGCCCATCAGATCAGTGCTGCAGCAGGAGGAAATACTCATCAGGGTGACATTACACAGCCTGCCCTGTGCTTGGCACGACAGCAGCACTAACAGGGTCCAGCAGCCCTGTGCTCCTCTGCAACTCAACATGCTGCCCAGAGTGACACGTTGAATGCTACAAGTAAAAGAAAGCTTATGCAACCAAGGTAATGAGCAATATTTAAGTGAAGTGCCCTGTGGTCTTGATCACCTTAAAACATTTTTATTGTTACTATATACCATCAACGTAAGGTAAAAAAACTACCAAATTAATCCAACAGCTGCATACAAGTTGGATTTAACAGAGATTTCTTTGCAAGCCAATGTGCATTGCATATGTTTGTCTCAAATAAACTGCTAGAACAGCCCCTTTGCAGTTCAGACAAGGATGGAGAGACACATGTCCTTTGTCACCACCTTCCTCCTAGGGCCAAGACCCTTCATTTACTTGAGCTTCAGCTTTTTTGTCCGTAAGACAGAGATAACTCCTGCCCACAGTGATGCTGTGATGCTGATCCATCTGGTATTTGCCAACACAGAGAAAATTTCATTCTAATAAGTGAAATGTACAGAAAGCAGGACACCAGCATCTGAAGCTGTCTATATTCTTCCTCACAGTTTTAGCCAGTTTCATTTTTGCCTGGAAAAGTAGGTCAAAACACTACACAATAATTGGTTGAGGGGAAAAATGCAACTTTTAACTTATTTGGGCATAGTTACCAATTTTTTCCCAAATTAGCACTCTTAAAATGGACATGCAGGGTCATGGGACTCTCCAGAGGCGAGTAAGAAGGCAGCATCTCCTCTCAACCTGTTCCTTAATCAGCAAAGATTCAATACAAGAGGAATAATTTATGTGGCCAGCAATTGATTCCTGCTTGGGAGGCCCCACAGGAGAATTCAAATCATGGAACACTCACTTTCTTCTGGGACATACTAGAATGGGGGTGGGGAGTTGGGGCTGTTCCTTCTGAATGACTTTTGGACGGATTACAAAGCAAAGGCCAGATGCCCACCTTATTCTCAGCACACACTTTCCAGTCACAGCTCTGGGTAGGAGCTCTGGCTGTGGGTATACACTGCCCTGCAGCTTCGCCTGCCACATACAGTAATTACTTTGTTTTCATTAATTGCTCTTAATGCGTGCATGCACAGCCACAAATCAGGCAACCCACTGCTGCGAGTACAGCAGTTTTGGCTTGGAAAAAAACTCGCCCGGGTTTGTAAAGGCACCAGCCCACTACCACCAGCACCAGCTTCTGCCAAGCAGAGGCACCCATGGGGTATAAGCAAATTTGGGGGGTGCTCAGCTTTCCCCAGCAAGTTGCAGGGGCTGTGTGTGCCCTCTGCAAACCGGGGCAGAGAGCTGGCATTTCTGGGAATGAGCACGCCAGCACAAACAGCATAATGATGGGATGTATTAATGCTGTACCGGTGTCAATGAGACATTACCATCAATTTAAGCAGGCAGTATGGCTGATTTATAAGCCAATATATAACCAAATATAGCACAGGAGATGTTTGGAAAAACAAGTATGTGAAATAGGCATGACAAATAGAAAAGCTTTATTAAGGGATGTTTTCTGTGATCTCTATCTCCCAGAACAGTGATATTTTAACATCCTCATCCAAACAGGAATGCAGATAAACAGGCTGTGAACTCATCTTGTTGCCCTGTGGTTTGTGCTTTGACAGAAATGACCAATGATTTTTGTATATGAGTAAAATGTTTTCACTTATACCTCTGACTGGGGTCTGCTAGGGCAAAGTGGTCACTCATCAAGTGACCTTGGAGGGCCTAATCAGAGGGATAAATCTAGTATGTAGTAAAAACAGTTGTCTGAGCAACCTATTCAACCCAACTGACCGGGATTCTTACAGGAAATACTTCAGCACACTCTCTGGCAATGCAAAACAAAATAAGAAAAAATGTGGGGGCAGTGTCTTCATGTCAAACTTGTCACCTAAGGCTGATGAACCCCAGTGTAAAAGCTAAAGAAAATTAAGTACTAACCTGTGAATAGTTCAGCCAGGCAAAAGTGAATATGCAGTTGGCATTTACATTAAAAGCTCTAGTCTGCGTTTATCTGTCTCCTCATTCCCTTTAAAAAGAAAATTTTTTTCACCAAAAAGGCCTCAGCCTTATCTACCCAATATAGGTGGCTGTTTTAGATACTGTGTCACAGACTCAATTTGGACACTTAAGGCTCTTGGCTCGTTACAATCATGAACGCAAATTAGTCAGAGACAAAATCATTTAAGTTGGGCAAAATCACTTTTCAGGTGCCCTATGTTTTTCCAATTATCACTGCAAGTCTCCATAACGGATTATACAAAAAACTGAGTATTTATGCACTTAAGTGTTTAATGCAGCCCCTCTGTGTCTGTCTCCAGCCAGGGCTGACAGTCACGCCCCGCTCCACACAGCAAACACGCCGGGGTACCACCAGCCTCCTACCTTGGCTCCATCCACACTGATAATCCGATAGCTGTTTCTCGTGCTGTCATAGAAGTAGGAAACAGTTACAGCCTGCTTGCTTGCAGGAACCCAGTTCTTCTTCGTGCTGGGGTCAATTTGGAAGACATGGGCTCTGGTGGTGAAGATGGGCTGTTCTCTGGAATAGGGAGGGACAGGAGAAATGGATGCATGAGTCTGCGGAAGATGAAATGTTCCAGAAGCCCAGCCTTGACCAGGCATGTTGAAAGCACAAGGCAGAGAGTGCCTGGCAATCCCCCAAACAGAGCAGTGACTCTGCCAAGCCATGATCCAGCCTTGGGTAACTCTCCCTGGCATCACTAAGTGACATTCAGCACCTAAAGTTACTGCCATAGCCTGAGAAACAATCAGCTTTTTTCTCCCTGCATTATACTAACACAGTACCCACCCCTTCCTCAAAACACTTATTTGCAGGAAAGGACATTCACATGCATTCTTTCTTTTCCCATCCACATATTTTGCCAGAAGCAACAAGCCCCCCACAGCTGGATTTCCTCCTACCAACATTCCTGTTAACTGCTACCTACAGCCAGGGCTCCTCTGTGGATGCACCAAGGACCCCAGTGACCTACAGGCATGGTACAATTACTGAAATATTAATCTCTCTCCTCAGGATCCCACTGCTCTGCAGATGTGCATGAAAATTTCATCAGATGCAAACCAGTCAATCATCCTGGGAAGCGAGGGGAAAAAAGAAACACAACCAAACCCCAGAGCTGATATATATTGCCTTTTAGTTCAGCTCTCAGTGGATGATGTACCACCCCTGACACCCCATTCCTAAGCACCAGCTCTCCTTGGATGTTTTTCTCATCAAGAAAACTGTGCACAGTGGAGAGGTTTCGTTTTACCATCAACACGTGACAGTGCAAATCAGACATAAAGCAGAGAAGACAAAGGACCGAAAGAAACAAATGTGATACACAAAAAGTCATCCAGGCTAAAGATCAGAATTAAGACTTACTTAAATGCCATAAAACTAAATTCACTTCCAACCAGACCTTTAATCCAAGTTTAGCAGTAGAAGTGAACTGCAAATCAAGCTCTGCTGGGCTTTTATATACATTTTTATGCTTTTGGTTCCTAAAAGCTGCAGTATATAATGTTCTGTATTAAGTGTACTGCTCAGTATATTCTTATCCCATACAAAATATCATATCATGAATAGGTACACTTGACAGAATTATGACAGGATTCAAAAACTATTGTACTACAAGAGTTACCACCTAGAATGTTGACCACATGGAAACTGAAAAGGCTGCCAGGATGAATTTTGCACAAAGCAAATGAAAAGAGGTAGGCAAAAGGCCAGAAAGATCTCTTGTTCTCATATGTTATTCTTTCTTGCTCAAAGAAATAATTATCTTCTATTATTCTCAGTCCCATAGTTTTGGAACTATGTTTTTATTATTATTTCTATAATCTTCAGCTCCTTGTATAGCCACCTGTACATTTTTTGAACACAACAACTTCAGATACCGTATGTAGGAACCATATAAACCCTCACACATGATCTTAATCATTGCAGTTAAATTAAAATTGAGGGGAGAAAATTGCAAATATCAAACAGATAAAGTGATTTAAGAGTAGAATTAGCTCAGTGGAGTAATGGAGTGAACTAGTAAAGCCCAGCAAGGCCTCAGGAGGGAGAAAATAAAACAGTGGTTTTCTCCTTGCAAGACTTATGCAGAGTTCTACATTTTTCCATTTCTGGATGGACAGCTGTGCTGAACCATGTAAAATACTTACTTGAAATACACTGAAATTAGAATGGGACTGTCATGTTACAGCTGTCAAAGAGTAGCATTTGCTTCAGTTCTTCCTTATCAGTAACTCACTGAACCCAGCTCTCATTTCACAGGCTAATATCGATGCCATCCTCGGCTGGGAGGAAAGAAAGGGCAGGTCTCCATTTAAAAGTATTTCCAACATCCATTACACTGGATTAGCACTGTAACGCCCACGAAGGTCATGGAGTTTGTCTGCAATAATGAATGCAGGGAGGGGAAGTTTCTTGCAAGCCGCTTAATCTTAAAAATATGTGCTTTCCCCAAGTGAAGGATGATTTTGAATTTATTTTGCCTTTTACTCAGTTCTATATTTTTAGTTGATTCTACTAAAAATTGGTTTTGCTACAGTAATATGACCTAAATATCACAGTTTAAACTTTCCAAAGTTTCCTCCATGCAAACCTATTCCACAAACAACTTTAACTCTGTTACATCATCTTAATGATACCAGAAAACACTGTTAAAACTATGCCTGGCCTCTTTGCTGCAGGAGCAGTAAGCATATAAATTAAATCTGGAGATAACAGAAGTAGAATGAAGGAAAAAAACCCACAACCATCTATCTCCATTTCTTCAGGAGTCTTGAAGCAGCTACTGCTGTCAACAGGAGCTGTATACATGTATCCAAGTGGATAAATTAATGGATAATGAAGCTCAGGGCTTGAGATAGCCAACTATCCTTTCACGTGGGGCTTTTATTAAGAAGTAAAGGCAAAATCTACGTTTCTAAATCTTATTATTATTAAACAACGACGAACCCCCCCCTGCATTTTGTGTGTGCAAACAGCAGCTGTAACACTCACAGTGATAGTTGCTAGTTGATAAATCATTAAAAATAAGAAAATGCAATGTGTAAACTTAAGCATTTTGACTCATTTGAGGTAAGTGAGCTGTTGACCTTCTGTTGAGACTCAGATTTGGAAGGGTCAGTTGGATGCTCCACCTGCCTCTGACCTTTCTGCCATAGGTGGCTCTACAAGGCAGCAAAGCCCTAGGATTGATTTTTGACCCCCCCTGGAGAAAAGGAAGCACCCCCAGGACATAGCCTCCTGGATTTCCCAGTGTTGCCTCACAATAATTAAGAAGATGCATTTCTGTGGCTGTGTCTGCCCTGCTGCAGGTCTGTGCTCAGCTCTTACTCCAAGGAGCCCAAACCCACTGCCAGGGCCCATGAGCCAGCACTGGGAGCCAGTGCCACCACACCTTCCCACATACCACAGTGGGTTGGGAAAGCCAACAGCATTGACAAACTCCAGTGGTAAAGCTTCTAACGGGGGGGGGGGGAACATCCTTCACTGCATCCCAAACTCCTTTGACCACTGAGGCACACACAGGCAACTATAAAACTGTGGCACTCAATTTTCAAGTGAAACGCTGAATTAGTTACTTTTAAAACACTTTACCAGGGCCCTACAGAGCTCCACATGGAGACAGATTATTCTGTGTAACCACTTGCAGCTTTTGACATTCAAGAAAGCACTTTACTGGTAGAGTAACAGCTTTGTTTCCCAGTGTTCCTTTCATTTTCGTTTTATCAGAGATTTGTCAACTTTTATGATAAAACAGCAGCAATGCTAACTCAAAGCTCCTACAGCACATGCTGCATGGTTTGAGCCCTGTGAGCTGGTCGTTCCATGAGGCTGCCAGTTTGCCCGGGGAGGTAGGGAGCAGCAGCACTACCAGCTGGGCTGTGGACCTGCACATCAGAAGGCAAAGAGAATTTATGAATGTTTAAAATCTCATTAATTTTAACCAAAGTTGTTAATGATTGATTAAATACTCTTTAAAAAAACCCCAACTGTTTAAAAATCAATTAGACAGTAACATCCACTGTTTAGAGTAAAGCTGCTCGAAAAGTAGAAAATTACACCTAATAGTTCTTTGTTTAGTAATGTAATTTAAGACAGAAAATGCTTTTTATTATTAAATATGGCAAGCATGTTTCATAAATATAATCGCAATTTTCAAGTAACGGTTTACATATTTTAGTCGACCTTTAATTTCTGTCCTTGTGTCATATGAGACATATCTCAAGTAAAAAACAACCATTCTCCATCAATGTCATCAACCTTTTCTGAAGAATTTAAAAAGTGAAAACCGAGACTCTCAAGCTAACTAACTGCTGCACAGCTGTGAGAGATGCAGCATCACTTTCTGGTTAATACATAACCACGCCAAATTTTACAAGTGTGTGACTAGCTGCAAGCCATGTGTTCTACATTACTCTTTCTAATCAACGGGAATGAGCTCTCACCCAGGAAAAGTTCAAATTATTTAATTTAAATTTCCTTGTTTATCACTTGAATCATGAGCACAACCAGTGATTTAAATCACTTCAGCTGTTAAGAGCCTCTGCTGACTGGCAGCCAGCACCCTAAGGGCTGTGGGATGCTGGTGGAGCTGCAGCATGGAGAGCCCTGGCTGGGTGGACAGCCGGCATCTGGGAGAGCCGGGACCCCGGACCCAGCCACGAGTGGGGCCACGTGGAACCAGCTCCAGCTCTGAACCAGGCACTGATGATGTGAACACTTCTGTACTGGAGCAACCCTTTCTGGTAGTAAATACAACACAGTGACTCACGTGGGTGGTTGCGGGATCAGCACTCAAATACTTTTAAATGCACAAAGCGCCCAGTGCACATCGGGTGGATGCGCTGACTGCACAGTAAATAGAACAAAGCAGGTCCTTTAATTTTTGTAGGATCTGGAAGATCAAATATAGTTGTGACAGGAGCTCTGGTACTCCACCAGAGGCAAAACCACTATTTGCACATTTTGCTAAAACTTTCATTAGCGGGTCACTTAAAATTTCTGCGATGAGGATTCCTAGTTTACAGGACAGGATTTTTTGTGCTCTCCCGACACTAATAGTAGACAGTCTTGCATTTGCTGTCTAATTTATCAATTGAAATAAAAATATTTTTTGAAAGCACACATCCCCATATATCTGCCATTTGGTGGAGGATGCACATGGCTGCAAACAGCGCATCAGCATAGATTTTTTCCTGTTACAGACCAGCATTGTGCACACGCTGAGCTTTATACTACCTGACAGCGCCAGCAATCTGCAGTGATTTGCTGTAACAAGTATTAGATAATGAGGATCTTTCAAGAAAGAAGAGTAGATACAAATGCAAAATCCCACTTTGTGACATATCCCCTATCACTGGTCGTGATACAAAAAAATTTATTTGCTAAACACAACATGATAAACTTGTTGTTAATAGTTCTTTGGATTGAATATCACTACTACTGCCTGACAGTGCAATAAAAAGAGTAAATCCTCTATGTACATCTTCACATATCGTAGTTTGGAATGCCATTTGTATTTATTTGTGATTGTTCAAAAATAAGCAATGTTGCTAAAAACAAGAGTGCTCTTCCCATACCACCCCTGCCCAGGCATGGCTTTCACACTAGCTGCCCTCAACTCCTGTGTGGCAGTGGGACAGGCACGATGCCAGCTCCCAAAGCCACCCAGCATTACCAGTGCCTCTGATTTCCTCAACATGCATGCACAGCTCCAAAGGCTAATACATACTAGAGAGGCAAACTCATGCCTTTGGTCCCAAACAAAACTGAGTAACTGTATCCTACCCCTTGAAAGCAGCAAGCTCTCCAATCACTCCTCCAAGACCCCAAAAGTCACTGAATGTCCCCCTTCAGCCACAGCAGTGCCAGCACGGGGGGTCCCCAGGGTCCCTCAGGGTGCACAGTTGCCCTGCCAGGCTGCTGCTGCCTTGCCTTTCTAGGTTTTATTGCTGCACGATGGCCCCTGAGCTCACAGATGGAGATTTTTCTCCTATTTGGAACACTCAGCTCGATGAAAGTCCAGGCAAGTTATGATGCCTAAGAATTACTGTGAAAATACTGTTTCATCTACCCATAACTCTCCTCACTAGTTCATACAAACACATCTCAAACTTCAAAAGACAACCAACCTCTCTCCCCAAAATACCAAAATCCAAGTAAAGCTATTCCTCTGATGAAGGCATAACTGCTGTGGGCAGAAGTTGCAGTTCATGGTGTCACACACTGCAATACTGCAATCAGTACAGCGGTTGCAGTTAATGCACAATACTAATCTTTGCTCCAAGCAAAAATGAGAGTCCATTATCCTCCAGCCTGTTACCTCTACATGTTGGACACTTGGGCCATCTTGGATAAAATCTTTTTAGAAAAAAGAAAACCACAAAAATTAGCTTCGTAATTATGACCGAGAACAAAGTCAGAGGACCCCTTCTCACTTCTCTGCACACACTCCAGTCAAGACAAGTGCATCCCCCTTACACTCAGCACAACACAGCAAATTCAGCTGTCTCAGCCCAAACCCTGAGATACTGTCACCTCAATGTCCATCACTGCCCAGATCGTGGCTGGGGGCAGGGACCAGGACAGCAGGTTGGGCCCACTCAGCACAGACTGAGTTGGGGAGAGGTGAACACTAAACCTGCACATTTTTTGGATGTGATAGCAGCAAACTGGCATTTTGCTCCCTTCCCAAATTGCCATATGCTAATTAATCCAGGTCACTCAGATCTCGTCAGCTGCCACAGGCAGGTTCTGGTGCTGGCTGCCAGCCCACACAACTAGCAGAAGCAAATAAGAGCCTGTTTCGACTTGCAAGGGTACAAAACTCAGCATGAGGTGAGCAGGTGGGTAATGGCTCCATTTTACACCTGAAGAAACAGCCAGGGAGAGCGAGATGGCATCCCAGGATAACAGAGACACTAGCAAGCCTGGAAATAAAATTAAATCACCTCATTTTCTCTCTGTAGCTTAGCTATCACTATCATTGCAGGGCAGTTTTATACCACATCCACCCAGGGAAGTTTTTGACTACCTGAATTTAAAAGGCTAAATCAACAGCTGAATATTCACCACTGAACAAAAGAAAGGATTATAAGAATTAATAGTCTTACAGAGCAGAGAGGAACTATCAGTGGTTTTAAGAGCTGCTCTTCCACACTGTGGAAGAGGGTGGGATGGGATGCCAGCCCTGCAAACCACCCGCCTCCAGCTCCTGTTGGTCCTGCAGTGCAAACAGTCCTTCCTCCTCACACAGGTATTTCCATGGCAAAAATTACTTGTAAGAATGGAGACACAACCCTGAGCAATACAAAGAAGAGAAAAGAGGGAGGCTTTGCTATCAATTGTACACAGGGATGGGAAAACTGGCCCAGAGAGATGGGCTGGGCTAGCAGGGGACAGCTGCTCCCAGGTTTTGCTCTTCTTTATTCTCTCGGTGAAAAAAACACGCAGGCACTCCTGAAAGTGCCTTTGTTGGTACTCGCCAGCCAAGCCCTGTCCTCTCAGGTGGCATTCCCTGCCGCAGGGTGGAATTGGGGGTGCACAGAAGGTACAGGGAATGACTTCTGGAAAACCCAGACTACTAGGACAGAAATTACACTGCTCCTAAAAAGAGAGAAAACAAGGAAGAGAAACAGCTATTTTTAAAATAGAATTTACTCCAAGTCCTTCTTTCCAGTCTTTCAGCTGCTGAAATGCCTATTTTTCAGGCAGACCACTCTCCTCACAATGAGGTTGAAGTGCTGAATCTGGCAGCAGTGTTAATCAAGGGCAAGGTCATGCAACTCGTTCAAATATCCAGTCATGATTCTCTGGTGCCCACTTGATACTAGATTAGATATCAACTCACCCGCAGAAATATATGAAATTCATGATAAAAATCCATCTTTTTAGCTTCCTTCACTTATAAGCATTATTATTTAAACACAATATAATGAGCAAAAGTGCTTCTTGCATTTGTAGGAAACATAATAGTGCCAGTTACTTAGACAGAAAAAAATAAGAATACAACTAGCTAGCTAAAAAGGAACTGTCTGTTAAAAGCACAGACATTAATTAAACTAATTTTTGATCTGCACCTAAGTAAATCCAAAAGAATAAATCTTGAGGACAAAAGCTCTCAGCGTGAAAATCATTGTAACATCTGTGAGGTCTCACAATACCACTACGCCTTTATGAAGTCAATATACAAATTAAAAGGCTTAACTCAGGCAGTGAGAAAGCTCACACTTTATTTTGGGGCTATCTCCAGAGGTCTATTAACCTTTCAAGACACTGCGAATAAACAATTATACGCAAGTGACAGGAACTGAGAAGACCCTGAACTAGTCCTTCATAGGTAAGGTTATTTATTGGAAAAAAAAGAAGTTGAGACACATGAGTATAAAACTGGTTGTGTAACTCTGACCATTTCGAGATTTTTCACGAGAAGGCATTGAAAAAGGATCCATAAATCTGCACCCTCAGTAACGTTTACACTGCCTCCTATTTGCATACGTATAAATTCAAACTCTGTATTTTGGAAAAAATACTTGTACTCTGTTTACACCCAGCACCTCTCCTACCCTTGTGACAAAAGAGTCTGGATCAGCACATGAACAGCCCCCCAGAGTCATCCTATTTTTCTTGCTTGGTTAAAAATCACCTCCTCTGTGTTCACTCCAGCTTCAGTGGAGTTAATGCTTTTAGCACAGCCTCCTATGTGGCACAATGTTTGTGTTGTAATATTTCAGTGAGAAATGCCATTGTAAATTGAAAGTGTAAATCCTGGACTGGAGAGCACAGGCCTGTAGGAACAGAAGCACATTCTCCCCCAGTGCTTTGTCTGTAGTGCCCACCTCAGGGCACAAGGGGATGTCACTGACCCCAAGCTCTGGATCACAGACCCGCATACACAGATCAAAATTTACCCCATGTAGCTGGCACTGGAAAGGATGAAGCACCAGTACACACTGGTCTTGTGTTTTACATGTTCAGGGCTGCTCTGGAAAGCTTTCAGCGAGCTCTGTTACAGCACAAAGGTAGCTGGAGCAGGAGGGACCCCATAGAAGCTCATTGTGGTGGGATGTACAGGGCTGAACCAGCCCAGGGGTTCCCCATGTGCAGGAAACACTCAGCTCACCCCCACAAGGCACACATCAGCCTCCACTGCTGTCACAGAAGACCAGTAGAAACTGGACAAAACCACAGCTCTGCAACCCTGTGCCACCATCAGTCTTCTCCTGCACAGATGAAACACTATAGGGGCTGCCTGGTTTGTTTTACAAAGGAGAAATAAGAAGCCAGTGTACAGACCTGAACTGCACCAAGCAGAATACAAAGAGAGGCAGTACTCCTGAGAGCCCTCACCCATCCCACCAGCAATGCCCAGGACCCCCCAGCACTGGCCTTGCCAGGGAAATGAGGCGCCAGCAGCCCCAGTCACTCCTGGGCTTCCTCACCCCCTGTCAGACATCAGACACATCTACAGTTGGCACTGGAGACAAATAACCAAAGAAGGGAAATAATGCAAACACACTTTCAAAGAAATAGAATAGTTTATTTTGCATTCGTAAACCAGCAGAAAATTCCTTTAACATGCTAGTGGAGTCTTTTATTGCTACTTTTAACTCTTTGCACTTCTGCATGGCAGAAGGCTTGGGGTACTTTGAGGCTCTACATGCTATTTGGTGTTTATTTACAAAATGAAGAGGCTAAATGTCAGAGGATATATGACCAAAGCACAGGTATCTGCAAACAGAAGGTTGAAGTAAAACACAATGTGTTTGTCCATGTAAAACCCACTGACGCCACCAGGGCAGCATCTTTATGTTTGGGACTTTTTCTCCCCCAACCCCTGTGCTATAGGAATTTGCATGGTTGATGAGGTTATCTTTGCACAAAGCAATCTGAAAACTTGATTTCAATCAGTGGCATAATCAAAGCCTCACTATTGCAAAATAATATGATTAAAGACTCCATTATTTCAAACGCCACAGCACTAAGCAGATCCTTGGAGGGGAGTACTTTTGTGCACTAATCCATGCATGTAATTATCGATATGCTTTCCCATGCCCTATTCAAATGCTCTCCCCTGAGGCTTTTCTTCCACTTACACTAGGGGAAAAAAAAAAAAAAGCCAATCAGTTCAGTTTAAAGAACAAGTTGTATAACTCTTTTTGATCTACTGCCTGAAGGATCAAATAAGGAATTCTACCAGCCATAATGTCAGAAGCAAACGATAGGGCTTTGCTGGTCCTGATGGCCACCAGCACGTGCTGGAGCACAGGCAGGGCAGGGCAAGTGCCCTGTGCTGGGACATGCTGCCACCAGAGCACCTGGGCTAATAACACACTCAGGGCTGAGTGCTTCGTATGTCTTCAAGAAAAGGGGTGCAAACAGATGGCTTAATACAAGGCTGCACGTCTTTAATGAAACTTAAGGATGTAAAAATTAAAAGCAATTAAAGGATAAGCAATTTGCTCTGTAAGAGATTAGAAAAATGCAATCCAATGCCCACGTGGGGTTTTCAGTGCATGTATCAACTTGCCTGCGCTGAGAACAGCACCAGGCTGGCAACAGCAACAGCACTGCCATGTTTAAATTGATTTGATGCTACCAGAGCAAGTTGTCTAGAAGACAAAAATCACCAAAGGTAGTCAAGAGCACCAAAGATAGTGTATTAAAAACAGCAAAGAGAGGTTCAGTGCAAGCACAGCCCTTGTGCTCACAGCCAGGAACCCCACAGCTGCAGTCAGGCAAGGGCAAGGTGCTGGACACAAGCATGGCTACAGCCAGCCTCACTCCCCACTCAATGCAGTTTAAATTAGACTGTCTGAAAAGAAGCAGATTTCAATTTTCTGGTGATTTTAATAGACTAATAGAATCAACAACCAGAGTGTGCTGGTTGCTGCTAACGCGCAGGCAGCACCTCTCTCTGGAACTGAGGGACAGAGTTTTTGAAACTCATGTATCTCCTAGCAGCCAGTAAAATAACACGACACATTTCTTCTGCTTCCAGTTAAAACCACAAAGGAAATTTCAAACATTTAGAAGCTAACATTATTCACTTTGATCTTTAAAAATATAACACCATCTGTTACCATCAGATTTACAGTACAGATCTCAGATATGTACATTATTTGTTGGTATAAAAAGCTGTCAGCAGCCCTAGCGCAAAAGCAGCGATACTGTGGTAATCTCCTGAGTTTCAGAGAGAAAAACTACTAATTTGAAAAGCATAACCAACAGGTTATTCATGAGAAACATAGTATCTGCAAAACAAACACCACTTCCCTTGCCACAAAACCCACAAACCCAAACCCCTACAGCTTGCTAACACTGCAAACTGTGCATATTTGCAGGTAATATTGGGAGAAACTTATCCCAGAAGTTCCTGAACCTCAATAGCCAACTATTTCTGATCCCTGCAGTCCTGCTCCCTTGGCACCTCTGATTTCTGCATGTCAATGCCTCCAACTTTGTGTGCTACATGAGGTACAGGTTATATGAGGTGTGGGCTATGGAAGGATTTAATTTCAAGTATCACCACTTTTCATACTATGCAGGTTCCATAACTACATGTTATAATGCAAATATGCCAAAAAAAATTACATTCTCCTGTCAGCAGAATCTCAAAAACTAGTGTGGGCTGGCTGAAAATTTGTAGAATAAACAAGACATAGCACACATTCCTATTATAAACTTATTATGCAAGATGAGTTTGGGTAATAAATAAAACCTAATAAAAAGTTCGAGTTATTTTCTGGATATTCCAAATCTAACTCCAGTTTCAAGGATATGGCAGTTCTGAGGGGCCACGCTTAGGATGCCTGCCGGGGTGAGACTGGTAGGAGTAGTCAAAAGTCAGAACTTTATACTGTCAGATCATTAGGAGCTTTAAAATGAAAAGGCCTTGACCTTTTCTTAAAAAAAAATTATTCATTCTTCTGAAAAGCCAACTTCTCGCTTTTCTGATGTCAAACAAGAAACCTTGAAAATAAATTCTTACCTGTATGATGCAAATGATGACATTCCTTGTGTTTGTAATATTTAGCTTTTTGTGCCTTGGAAATGAATACAACAGGAGAGGACGTAGTATTTTTTTCCCCTGTGACACACTCTGTCCTGCTGGTATCTCTTGATTGAACAACTGCAAGTAAATCTTTCTTTTCCTTATCAAATTATGGTCTGTTAGACATAAAGAAATCCAATTAGTGCTACAAAAATTAAGGCATACCATTTCCTCAGTCTCATTTACACCAATACAGACTTTTTTCTTTGTGTCAAGGGTGAAGGACACAGCTGAATGATGGGATTTTTTCCATCTCATTTATATATTGATGTAATAAGGGCAGACAGGTAGGCCCTATGCAAGTGCTGATTCTGTCAGCAGCCGAAGTTGCCAGGACTGTGAGTGTTGTCACTTATAGATTGATAAATGGACTACATGGACTAATTGTATTCCAGCATCTCTGGACAGATGGCAAATCTTACAGCCATATGGTGATTATTTCCACTGAGCTGAAAGTATATTAACACTTACCAAAATGTTTGAAATGATGAGATGATCTGAAATAATTTTTCCATGAACTGGGATAAAAACAATGGGCTTGGATGGGCTGGCACGCTGGGGCTGGGCTCTCTCCCAGGATTCCCGTTCCACGCAGGCTCCAGGGCCTGCGGGTATCGCAGTTATTGATGAAACTGGCTGTGTGCTGGGTCCTCAGCTGGAGCTCAGAGCCTGTGTGAGCGCCAGGGGACTGTGGGACTCATTTTAGCTCTTCTGCCTTGCCCTTATTTAGTTGCCACTATCTGCTGCTTGATACGCCGGCTGCCCTGTCAGCTGGCAGCACTGATACAAACACTTTCTTTTCCTGGTTTTTTTTTCTCATTCCTTTTCTTCTCTCTGGTTGAAAAGAAACCACAAATACACTGGAGGAACTGAACACAGGGTCTCTGGACTAGGACTGACCGAGCAATATGCACCTGCAGCCCAAAAAGTCAGTCGTATCCTGGACTGCATCCCAAGAAGTGTGACCAACAGGTCAAGGGAGATGATTCTCCCCCTCTACTCTGCTCTTGTGAGACCCCACCTGGAGTATTGCATCCTGGTCTGGGGCCCCAACATAGGCAGGATGTGGAGCTGTTGGAATGAGTCCAGAGGAGGCCACAAAGATGATCAGTGGGCTGGAGCACCTCTCATATGGAGACAGGCTGAAAGAGTTGGGATTTTCTGCCTTCCAGTACCTAATGAGACTACAAGAGAGCTGCAGAGCAACCTTTTACATGGACATCTAGTGACAGAACAAGGGGTAATGACTAAATGCTGAAAGAGGGCAGCTTTAGATTGGATAATAGGAAGAAATTCTTTCCTATGATGGTGATGAGGCAGTGAACAGGTTACCTAGAGAGATTGTGGCTGCCCCATCCCTGGAAGTGTTCGAGGCCAGGTTGGATGGGGCTTTGAGCAACCTGGTCTAGTGGAAGGTGTCCCTGCCCATGACAAAGTTGGAACTAGATGATCTTCAAAGTCCCTTCCAACTCAAACCGTTCTATGACTATACATGCACTATATACATTTAGTTATCCCCATGTCTGCTCCCAAAAGAGGAATTAGCTGGGAGGGGACAGAACTACGCCCCAGCAACCCTGTAAAACAAATCAAACCAGCTGGATGGCGACAAGAGGCTCACCCTGCTCACTGACAACTTTGTGAGCCATTGCTAAGTTCTGCAGTGCTCCTTCAGCACAAAGCTGGTAGCTCAGCGTGTTTACCAAATGCAAGTAAAGCACATCACGCTGACACACATCCCAAAGACAACACAAAATGCTTATGACTGCATCCTTTACTGATACTTTTGCTGTGGGGCTTTGATCTTTTTATGAGATATATGCAGCAGTGAATTCATCCTTCTAACAACGGGACAATACATGCAGGAGACATGATCCTCTTCTGATCTGAGTTACTGCTTATTTATACCAAACAAATGTGAGCAAAATGAGCTCAAATTCTAGAGAGATGTTTATGCCAGAATAACAACCTACATTACACAATTTAAATTATTTTTTTGCTTCATTTTCAGAACAAAATTCTGAACATTTATTTGTTTTAAAATAGGATTAAAAAATAATGTTTTATATTCTGCAGTAATTTGTTTGGCATGTACGCTCATGGTAGGTAAGTTCTTGGTAGCGGAAACAGCCACCTCCCTTGCTGGAGGAGAAAGTTCATGCACCACTTTCCCCTGCTTGCCATAAGTAAAATACAGCAAGTCAAAAGATAGAAATTGCACTCTTCGTAGTCCCTGTGATCTAAAATTAGTGCCTGGGGTTGGTATGCAGAATGGATCGAGTAGTCGCTCAGCCACTGAGGATAAGGTGCCAACTGGTGAGAAATTCTTACTATGCTTTTCGCACATTCACACTTTAGCACCCTAAGAATTAAATCGATTTGATTTGTAAGGTCTCTATTACAGGACTCCCTAAACACAGTTTTCTTTTAGGAAGTTTTACCACCCCTGAAAGGCAGCGAAAGAGCATTTTGGTGGCCCTCTTCTCCCTAGACAACCCAGACTTGCCCTGTGTTTTTCCATGTGCCTCCAAGCCAACACTTTGACCCAGGCTTGGAGCTGCTGCCACCCTGGGCACCAGCCAGGCTGTCCTCCCCCCAGGCAGCAGCAGCAGCTCCAATGTCACCGCAGGGGAAGGAGAAGTGCCAAAAGGAGATGGAAAAAGAAAAGAAAGGGAGAAAAAGTAACTTAACTGCAAGGTGCAAAGTTTGGACCAACCTGTTTAACTCATGGAAATCAGCTGTTCTTTTATGGAATAACAGACAGCACTGAACCATCCCAAATCGTTCCCAGCAGTTGTGTGTCTATTTTCTCTTCTGGCCAATAATTCAGAGGTCATCCTGTATAGCAGTTGACAAGCATAATCCCTTTCCAGTACAACCTCATTCACTTGTGCTAATTCAACAGTCTTGGAAAGAGTGTTGCAAATCAGGGCAACATTATCTTGATATTTAACAAGAGAAGTTGTACAGAGTTGCACAATATTGCCCTCCCTCCTAAGGACAAGGATGCCAATTCATAAGGCAGGGAGGAAAGACCAAGCAGGGAATGCAAAGTGGATTAGATATTTTGATTCCATTCCAAATTCTAAGCTTAAAATATAAAAAACTTTGGCAACTTCTCCCCCATAGAATTTGAAATGCTAATTTCTAACTCAATGGAGATCTTCTTGTGAAGATCTGAACAATACATACACAGGATAATTACTTTGAGGCTGAAAAATTCAGAACAGACCTTCCCTGTAGAGGGAAAAGCAGGTAACCACAACCACAGGAGAGGTGTTTACCTCAGGCTTCGGTCGAGGTGATGAAGGAAGCTGTCCCTACAGCCCTCTGCAAAAACCACAGCCTTTCTCCCCAGAAAAGTCTAAACAGGGCAAAAGAGATTGCTTGGGAGTATCAGACTGCACATGATTATGTCCTTGAAAGATGATGCATCTTCCATAACATGCAATTTTGAAGGTCTCAAAAAACAGATGCTCAGAACTTTCTGTCTGGGGAATGTCTTTGAGGATCACACAGAAACTTTAAAGACATTATTTGTCCTTCAGATCTCTCAAAAGACAAAGTGGAATTTCACATTGTGCACAAACAGCCATTTCCCCGCTCCAAAGCACAGAGGAAGGTGAAAGAGCCATAGAGGGGAAAGATAAACTCCCCGAGGAAGCAGGGACACATCCACACTTCTGGATCTGCCTGGGAGGAGATGAGCAGCCTCCCTGTCTGCCCCAAATAACTCCCAAACCAACAACTCCCTCTCTGGAGCGTGGGATCTGGTCCTTGCTCCACAGTTTTTGTATTTCATTGTAACTGAGATTAGACACTCAAGCTTTTAATTCAACTCCCTTGAATTTGGGTGGGTGTAGTGAAGTGACAGATCCCTGTTCTCAGTCAAGCCAGTTTCTTTTCTTCTTGAAAAGGACCATAAACCAAATTTGACTGATTTTTATGAATGAGCATTTTTAGAAGATACTTTAAATACAAGTTTATAGCCACTATAAACAACAGGCAACTTCAAATTAGCTATCTCCTGTACAGGACTACATAAGCGACAAACAGCTGTCAAAAAAAAATAATCATGAAAAGAGAGAGCTCTCATTCAACTGTGTGCTGTTAAGTTTTAGGCAACTGAATCTCCTTTATTATTTAAAAAAAGAATAAATTTCTCCCTATCCCAGCTGGAGGAGAGAGGATTACTATGACAATCACTGAATTTTATATGTACATGAAGAGAGTCCAAAGATACTTTTATCTCCTTCTTGAATACCCAAGGGCAGCACTTGGGCTCTTGAAGTGCATCGTGCCCACGAGCACTGTGGCACTGTCCTGTCTGGGTAGAAACCTCCCAGGTCAGGGAGGAGTATTTCAGCTTTGGGGCTATCAGGGAATTGGACTACATGATAGTGTAAGAAGTAAGGGCTTTACCTGGAGGGGCAGTGCATAGGTACACTCATGTACAGGCCACACCACGTACAGACTCATCATAAGACAAAAAAAAAAAAAAAAACAACAACAGATTTGTGGGGGTTTTCCCACTTTGTGAAAAAAGGAAAGTGCACAAATGCTAAATAGGTGTTTAAGAGAGAGGGTAAAGTGCCTAGACCTCCTTCTTTGCATAAAGGTGGAATGAGATTAAATTGACCAGCTTGTGGCTCTCAAGTTGAGAAATCCCACTTCCAAGTCAAGACATGTACATAGTGGAAGTGTGCTTTTGGAGACACAGTAGAATAATCCAAACCGACAGCTCTGGGAAAAAGTAAGTTAATAGGGACTGACGACATCCCCTTCAGGATTGGCATAAGATCATCCTGCATGCCAGAAACTGCTCTATCCCAAAAGGTAGGACCCTCCAAGGGCAATTGCCATCACCTCTCTGTAAGCCAAATGTCCCACTTTGAGGCACAAAGCAAGTTTTACATCTGCAATTCATACAAAAATTTTATCTATGTGATTTGTAGGACTTGGGGCTGTGAGCAACATGGGGACAACTACACTGCTGCCAGTTTGTCCCACTGTCTGAACTACCCACCAGAACAGATATCCTGACTCTTCTTTACACATCACCATTTCCAAAATAAATGCTAATAAGGTGTCAGACTCTCCCCACATTTCCCACGCACCCTCCAAGCAGCTCAACATCCCAGCACAGTCCTGAGAGCTGGCTGGGGACATTTTACACTTCTCATTTCAAAGAACTTCTCCAGCTTTTTTCAAATGCTCTTATTGACAATTTTCAACACCACAAAACAGATCACATGTTCCCACTTAAACAACTGCAGGAAGACATTTTAGATATGTGCAACAGATTCATAGTGGGAAGCTGGAATACAAAAGCCTGATAAAAGCAGGGAATGAGACAAAGGCAACAAAGTGTTGCTGTTACAGACTACAGAGCAACTCACCGACAGCGGAGAACTTGAGTCAGTCACTGTAACGCAATTAATATGAGGGGAGACTATGCATCTTGAAGTACCACGTTTTCAAAAGCAAAAGTGTTGCTCAATACTCCCCAGCTCCGGTTGCACTACCTGCACTTCTTCCAGGAGTGAAACAGTAAGTAATGAATACTGAAAAAAAGATGGTCACACCTCCACACATAAAATTAACGTTTCCCTTCAACGCCACGCAAAATTAAAATTTTGTATTTCCACCCCCCCGCCCAAAAAATACAGTAGTTCCATATCTGAGGAGAATCTACTGCAAAGTGTTAAGCAGAGGCAAACAGCAAGTATTTATTCAGTAAGTACATGTACAGTATTATTTCACAGTCCACAAGGAGGGATCTTCAGTACAAGCAGAAGCAACTCAATACAAGCTGGCTACATATTTTTAAACATATTCCACAGAGGCCTTTGCTATCTTGCTGCACTGAGGTACTAAACATTGCCTGATAAGAATGCAGTTGTAGGATTATTATTATTATTATAATGAAAATGCTAACAGGGAACAACACTGGCAGCTCTGGAGGGCTCTCCCTGGCCTCTTGATGTGTAGGCAGAAAAGTGCAACTTCTACAGAAAATTTCTTTTTGAATTGCAGCAGGGTTCAAGCTTCTAAATCCTGTAGGCTGCAGTGAAACTTCCAGATGGAAAGGAAACAGTTTGTCCCTTCGGGAATTCTTACAATCTTGCATTTTGATAAGCCACGTCAAATAAATAAAATCAGATCAGTGCGTGGAGGGGGCAGGAAAGGAGGATGCAATGCCACTGAAGGGAACAGGCTTTGCACAGTAACCAGCACACACTACTGCTCACACCTCTGTCACCAGGCCCTCTTTTCCCTCTTCCCCGTCTCAGATCTGCTCGCTCTTTCTCCACGATAAAGCCACTGTTGTTTTGCAGCTAAAGCTCCCAGTCTTGCCAGCCTTCAACATGAAGCCCACAAATCCTAGAACACCTACACAGCAGAGCCTCCTGCTCCCCTATGAGTCACTAAGCAGGCTGTCCCACTTGCTGATGTCAGCCAGCAACATCCATTTTTTTAAAAAACAAATCCTAAAACACCTCGACCATCAATTATTTAAAATATTATCTTCATTTTAATCCTGACCCCAGTGGCAAAATTCCCATTACGAAGCAATTCAGAGTGATGCAAGAGGATCCAACAGCCTCTAATAGTTGCTACGTCAATGAGGAGTAAGCAGCCAGCTACTCGTGTCACACATGAGCTAAGCACATCCAAGCCAGCAGCAGCGGGCAGATTTCTTTTGCAAACAGGCAGAGAGCAGCTAGGATGTGTCACCAAAAATATAATCAGAGATCAACTGCATCAGCCAATCTCATCTTGTACATTTTGCATGAGTATGTATTACACAATCCCTACTCACACCATCCCTAACCTGTGCTGGGTGATGTGTGGCTGTGGCGCAGCAGCAACCTTCCCCAATACTAATTGTCTGTTCCCTGCCTAATTGCTCTTGCCATTAAAAGTGCTTCTTTAATGCTCAAGCTTAAACACACTTCTCGTCTTTGTTTGAAAGCAGTGCCCTTGTCACATTCTGAGGTTTAATAACAGGATCGTCAGCTATTTACAATGTGCTGCTGAATTATCAGAGAAACATAGTTGAAATACGTTCCCTGAGCACATTAACATCCTAAAGAGCTATGGCCAAATCACACTATAAACAAGTCACATGCTGTATTTGCGGTGCACAAAGTGCACAAAGGCGATAGACAGCATTCAAGGTGAAAGCTGACAGACATTTGAACATGTAGCAGCCTTCAGGAGTGAGGACCTTCCCACTCTGCACACACCCTATCACAAAGTCAACAGGAAAACCAACAGCTGATTCAAAATTCTTGTGTGTCCTTAAGTGTATGTTCATGGTGAGGCTATTTATCTTAGGCACCACAATAATAGAGCCAAATGAATGAATAAAATGAATACACAGCACTGCAGGAAATCTAGATGTAAAACCAGCTGATGCCCTTGCTCTTGGGTTCTCAGCAAACTCACTGCCCTTCTCTGCCTGTTTCAGTCACGCTGGGAATATGTTTGAAAGAACAGTTTAAGACACTTGGTCAGATCTTGGATCAGTTAAAAAACTTTCAGTTTAAAGGAACTGAACATCAAATAATTCTTTTTAACATTTCAAATGATGCCCTTGTTATCAGGAGACCATTCTCTTTTCAAATAGGAAGAAGGGCTTGAGGGACATCTCAACTTCGTGGAGAATATTTTATTTATAAATTTTTTCTCAAGTGATAATCAAATTAACAGTGGTAATTAATTAAGTTAGCAGCTGAAAGCAACTTGAGTATGATGACTCTCTTAGCACTGAGTTTTCTTTGTGTTCACTCTCTACAGCATACTGTATATGAGCAAATGTTGGAGAAATTTGCAGCACAGGACTCAAACTAGTTGTGGTACTGGCAGATTTTTCCTATTGTCATTTGCTAAACTTATCTCTAGCAGACCCTACAATATTTTTATAATCTCTTGTCAGTATAATCTACTTTCATGTCAGTCATTCCTCCATAATTTCTTTCTGCTACTCTTTTATTAGCTTATTTCTTAATTTCTCCCAATACCATGTTTTACTCAGAGCTTATTCACACAGATTTTTGCCTAAATTCAGTTATGTGCATCTGTCTGCACTGCTATGAACTCCTCACATAATTGTGAGAGGAGACAATGGGGCTTGTTCACTCACTTGAATGCAACCACACCAAAACCCTAAGCACACACAGATCATAAGGATCTAGCTATTTGGTCTTTTTTTCCTCTACCCACCCCACCAAGTTCCCTGCCTCTCTAACCTTATTTAAATACACATAAACAACCTAAATAAGGGATTACATACTGTTGAGGTCAATGGAGCTTTCCCATGCATTTCAGTGAACCAAACATACTGCTCCAGAACTAGAGTTCTCTGGACCTGACTTTTCCACTGGATTTTGTACAGACGTGTGTATCTGTACACAGAGATGCCAAAACCTCCAAATCAGAACAGCAGTTGTTTATATTTACTCTGTAAAATGGGAATATCTACATAAGGAGCCAAGGATGTGAAGAATCAAGCACCCCCAGCCAGCCGCTTCAAAAAACATGAGATAAACAGCTTCAGCATCTATCAGATCTCAGTCCCTTTCCTTGAACAACACCAACACCAGTTGGATGATGTCTGATATAATCTGCCCCCCCCCCAAGCTATGCTAGGAACTGAACTGAAGCTGCTGACCTTAAAATCTCCAAAAAAGAGCCCCTGAGCTCACAGTACCAACTCAGCTGTGTTTGGGCATATGCTCATCCCAGCCCTGCTTTGAGGGACCCCGGACTGCAGTGAGAGGCAGGTGCCACTCCCAGGGTCCCAGGATGCCTCCTTTCCTCACAGACAGATGGGTTGGCCAAACTTTGAAGAGAGCTGGTGCAAGACTCTCATGGATTTCAGCAGGAGCTGGATGAAAGCCAAGGTGAATTTCCTCTACAACACACTATTCCCTGCCACGGAGCTTCTCAGGCAAAGCTTATCACCATGGTTTCTAAAGTACTGCTGGTACCGGGAAAGTGAACACCCTTCAAAATTAACATCTTCCTATAACATGAGCCTCATCACATCTTCTGCTTCCTTCACCTTCTTCTTCCCTCACCCTCACTCATCATGCCTTTTACTCCCCAAATAAAGCCACGTATTGGCCAATGGACATTACTACTGCTGACAGCAAAGGGGAGAGTGCAAGGCAGACTTTCCTTATCTCTTAAATGTCACTGCATAATAAAAACATTAAACATGCCCTCAGTAATATAGCCCCCAATTGCACCTTTCCATGAATATATTACATGGAGAACAGTTTTGTTCAAGAGTCCAGTCACCCTAAGATGAGGTTACTTCATTTCTTGATCTAGGCTTGGACACTCATCTTTTCCCACCTTCCTGCTAGTGGGCTCAAAGCCCACCTGGGGGAGGTATGGACTGATCCCAGCTGGAGGGGACTAATTTATCACATTAGCCCACGAGGAAGTAGCAGAGGGAAGACATCTCATGTCAGCCAAAAGAAATGTGTGCTGTGAGCTAGTTCATCACCTGTATAGCACACACTTCTACATGGTTGTACAGCTTTCTGCAATAATTTCTAACAGTCAGAGGCCTCGTTTTAAATTTTATATGATTTATAAAACATATCTAACATTCAATTTTATTGCTAGAGGGCATTTACATTGATTTGAGTTTTAATCCAACAGATAATATAAATAACAGCTTCAGCACAAGTGAAGTGATTTACAGGTCTAATCTAAAGTGGATACTTGTCACACACCTCATAACAAGAAATATTTTGTAATGGAGAGATAAGGAAATACAAAGTTACTACAGAAATGAAAATAGTAAACGAATTTAAACACAGATGAAGCGCTACCCAATACCTCCTTAAATCAGCTAAGACCTAAACCTCAAGCATCTTTATAACTGTATATTTAGCTTACACGGCTTAAATTGAGGTCAAACTATTAGATGAGTAGGTACAGCTCACTAACATCAGAGCCCCTTTCTTGACTGTGATAGCCTTTGGCTTGCAACACCAAGAGACAAGGCAGGTGGTATTTTCAGACAAAGATTTCTACAGCTGGAAATGTGTTACACTGTGGTTTTCAAATAGCTAAAGTTTAAGCTCTGAGACTATTGAGGTAAACAGCAGCTATCAGATATGCTGGGTAGAAGAAAGTGGTGATTCAGGAAAATATTTGTTCCCTTTAAAGTAAACATTTGTCCAGTGAGACCCTTAACAGTGGCTTGACCAATATACAATGGTTTTCAGTCAGCAGGAACCTTCACATTGACTTTAATGGGCACTGAAGCAGATTTTTTTTTTCCTGGACACTTTTTTACAGCATTGTTTTCATATCCCCTGTATTACAGGCATTAGGGGTTTTTTAACATGTAAATTACTTTTGTAAAACTTAAACCTAGCTTGCTGCCTAGTAAGTCGAACTAAACCAACAGTTTAAATAGCTCAGCTCACAGCTAATAAGCAATTTAAATAGCTTTGCTTTGCTGAGCTCAAGTAGCTATATCAGGTTTCATAGCACCATCAGTCACTGCCAAATCCATAGGCAGCATTTAAATGAATCATTAGCAATGGTCACCCCTAGGAAAAAAAAAAGAGGAAAGTAAAAGAAAAAATATTTTAAGAGCTAAGAATCAAGTTATTGTAACTATTTTAAGAGCTAAGAATCAAGTTGCTGTCACAATTTCTATGAGAAAATGCCCCACATGTGACACCAAAATGTGCCCAGGAAGCAAATCCCACTGGAACTCCTGGGCCAAAATATATTCTTTCAAGTAAGGAAGACCGAGCTCTGTCCTCTGACCACAACCTGCTTCACAAAGACAGGTGAGTATAGAGGTGCCCATTTCACAGAAGGAAAAGCTAGAGCATGCAGAGGTGAAGGATTTACCAGCAGAGATGGAACTGGAAGGAAAACTGGGGAGTTGCTCCTGTGTCAAGTGTGCTAAGCCACAGCTGCAGCAACGCTACAACAAACACACTTCCAAGTTCTCAGTATCAGAAAGGTGAATGGCAAGACAACGACATGAGACACTGAAAAAATATGTATTCAAAAAACACCTCATCTGCACTCTGTACAGTGTATGAGTGTGTACAACCCACGCTGAAACCCAGGGAATGAATGATGCTGGGAGCTTGATCTCACAAGCACCAGGGTAAGACTGAAATAACTTACTTTAAGTGAAACACATTAAATCAGGGTATTGAACCAGGCTGGTGGACGTGCCTGCTCCCTGTACAAGTCTGCATGACCTAACATGGAGCAGCACAGACAGGAGCACAACCAGAGCTCTTAAAAGTCTTTAAGTCCTTCGCAGCCTGAACAGCTCTAGAGGCAGAGCAGGACCACGCTGAGCCCAGAGCTACAACTGCCTGACAGAAGGGGATGGGGGACCACTGCAATCTTTCACTCAATTCTCTCCAGGCCACAGCTAAACTGATCTACCAGTATGGAAACGGTTAAAAATGACAACAACAAAAATATTTGCATTGAGAGACATCCAGATAGAGTGACAAAGGCAAGTTTCCCATGGATGGCTGTTTCTGACCATCCTGGACTAAGCGGGGCAGTGCTTCCCCACACAGGTTTTGATGCATCTTTCTCCAACCCCAAGGACAGTTTCTGTTTTATTTTCCAGTGAAACTTTACATAATTAAGAAGATGAGCCCCTAGTAATCCTTAAGTGAAACACAGGGAGATGCTCACTTAGATCCTATTTCTCCTTCTGCCCCTGTAGTTCTATTCAGTATTCCTGGGTATCAAATTCAGACACATGCATGACATTTTAATTCATTATTTATCCATATAGTCTCGAATTATATCCTTCGACAAAAATAAACATATTTATAGGGGGAATTTGGATAGTTGGAAGTAGCAGGAGTAAGCTCAGAACTGGAGAACGATTCCTTGCCACAGGGGGGTGAGGAGAGGCAAGGAAAAGGTGTGAGAAAACATAATAGGATAAAAAGAAAGTAAATTAAATGTGTGGGTTTGGAAACCTCCAAGACATACTGGTCGAGAGAATCTCAAACCTATATTTAGTTCAAGTCAAAAGCACAACCTTAACCTCCGTTTCCACATATTTAGTTCACAATCTGCCCTAATGCCAGCATTTAGCTTTTGTCCCCTCATACAAGTTAGAGGATAGGAAAAATGCCGGACTCATTTCTGGAAAGATCAAGTTGAATTCTCCAAGAGGCCACCACATGTGATCAGAGACTTCTGGCACGTTAAAAAAAAAAAAAATAAACAAGGGGGAAAATATTTACGCAAATTAGGGAACAACTGGTACAATTCAGGCAAGTTTATCGCGTGCCTCCAGCAGCCAGAGCTCTCCTGAACCAGCGCGAGTGAAGCATCTGATAATGAACTCGCTACACATCCCGCAGCTTCCCGGCGATGGACCGGACCCCCCGGCCCCCGGACCAGCTCGCCGTTCCGCGACATCCCGAGCTCCTCCCCGCTCGCTCCAGCGGGGATTTCGCCGCCGGTAACGTGCCGGCGGTGCTCTCCCTCCTCCGGCGGCTCGGGCAGGAGCCCGCTCCCGGGCGGGCGTCAGTGATTAATTACGTTATAAAACGCCGGTTCTGGGGAGCGCTCCCGGGGCTCTCCCACGCTCCGCGGCCGCCGAGCGCACCTGCGGCGGGGCCGGGGCGGGACGCGGTGCCCACGCGTGGCCGGTGCCCGGCGGACTCACCCCATGTCTCGGCACCTCTCGGCGGCGGCGGCACCCCCGGGCGGCTCCCCGCGCTCGGCGGCCAGCGGCGGCCGCGTCCCCACTTCGCACATGCGGCCGCCCCGGCCCCGGCTGGCTGCGGCTGCACGGCGGCAGCGAGCCGTCCTGCTCCTCCCGCTCCTCCTCCTGCCGCCGCCTCCCTCCCCCCTTACATAACCTCCCTCCCGGGCGGCGGCGGCACCGAGCGGCTCCCGCGGCACCGCCGCCCTGCCAGGCACAGCGCGGGGGCGGCGGGCGGAGCGCGGCGGGGCGGGGATGGGCGGTGGGCGCGCCCCGGGGCCCCTCCGCTCCCCGCCCCGGCGGTGCGGGGCTGTGCCCCGGCGGGCAGCGAGGAGCCGCGGGAGGGGGTTGCGGTGCCTCGTCCCGCCGGTGCCGGCGCTGGAGGGGCCGCGACCTGACGGAGGGGGACGGGGCAGCCAGAAAACTTCGGGTGAAGTTGTGGGGGTGTCCCCAGTCGGCCCCGCCCGCAGCCGTCGAACCCCAGCGGCCAGAGGGGTCAGCCCACGCCCGGGACCGGCTGTGCGGATCCGGCTGTCCCGCACCGGGAGCGCCCCGCAGGCGGCCCCCGCCCCGCGGCCCGGCCACGGCGCGGGTCCCGGGGATGCCCTTCCTACCCGAGGGGATGCCACGCCGAGAGATGCCTGGTGAAACACGGGCAGGCGATTCTTTCGCTCTGTCACGCCCTCCCCGGGCTGTTTCACGCTCCGAGTCCGTGTTCCCAGGGCGATGCGGGGCATGGGGGCCGTGAGTGCGGAGCCTGCAAGCCACGGCACCGTGTCAGCCCCATTTGGGCGCTGGCCTTGGCAGACCCAGACCCACAGTCCAGGTCTGGGTCTTGTACCCCGCCAGCACCCTGCTGCTCTGCCCAGAAGGGTGAATCCCATCGGGACGACTGACTCTCCTTTGGCCCTCCGCAGCCCCGCCCCAAATCTGTGCCAGATACGGTCACAAAATCATGTAGGTTTCATGAAAATAAAGAGAGGGATGATTCCTGTCCATGGAAGGAAAAATTGCACTAATGTGGAAGAGCTGTGTAATGGCTGCCCAGCTACGAGGGTGACACTGACATCTGACCGGCAATCACAGGACACAAATCCATAGCAGAGCCTGGACCTGCTCGTTTGGGTGTTTGTGGAACTGTGCTACACAGACACACTTATTCTTTCGTGGAGAAAAAATGCCCAATTCACACATAAGAGAGAATTTTAACTTCACCCACACAAAGTTATAATTAATACCCTGCCATCAAGAGTGATTATTTTCATCCATTTTTTCAAATCTCACTTAGATTTATCCTTTCTTTCCAAGAAAGCATAGAAATTGTGGGAAAGACTTTATGTTCACTTGCTTTAACTTTGTGTGCAACAACTTGGGTTGTCCTCAGTATTACCTGGGGACCTCATGGGAAGTCTCAATGGAAAACTTAGCCAGCAACATAAAACCTTTCCACTAGGGACAATGAAACTGTCTCCCACTCTGACAGACAACTATTTCCCAATGTCTGGAACACCAAAATGGAACTTCAATCCCATACACTCAAATAAAATCTTATGTCATGAGGAGAAAGAGCAAGGTGAATTACACAGACATTTTCAACAGGCTGTGGGATGACACCTTTCCAACATACCTGCTCTCTTTACCATGGTCAGATGGTCACTTTGGATGTTGAAGGACACTTAACTCCTTACCTAATCACTGATGTCAAAAGACTTCCCATGTCCTGTTCTGCCATCTGAAGGTGAGGTTCCTTTTCCTCAGGGATAGTCACGGAAAAAGTGACAATCCTTCTGTGTTCATGATGGCCTGCATCCTTGAATATGGCTTTGATGTGACCATTCCTCTCTTCTAGGAGAAACAGTGCAGGGTAGTATTCTCTGAAGAGAAAAAATAGCAGACTAGCAATCTTGTGGAAAAAACTCTTGCCATGAATTCAAGCATTTTATCTCACTGTTTTTACACCATTTACCTCATTTTGTTAAATTACACACTCCATTCATCAGAGAGGAATTGTCTTGGTCCTCTCTGATTAATTAGCTCATTTTGGTGAGTATCCAAAAGCTGTGTTTTATGAACCAGTGCTGCATGTGACTTACAAGTATCTAATGGAATTGGATCAAAATGGGATAACACACTTATTATATGTGTCATGTTAAGATGAAAATTGGAAATTGGAACTGCAGTTGCCTTAGCATTTTCTAATTTTTTAATCTTTTCCAATCTTGTATTCAAGAGTGTGTTTTCATCCCCAATTATAAAAATAAAGCTTAAGCTTATAGAAGTGTAATTGGCTGTGAAATTCACATGATACAAAATTTTGTACATTGTTCCTAAGGCCTTCCCATTTCATTTATGCTCTTTGTACAACCGTCTTCTAGAAGAGATACAATTATGGTCCCATTTCTCAAGTACCCTGAGACTTGGGTCTGGCAGACAGCAAGTTAACCCAGTTTTCTCCTCATATTTGGGTTTCTGTAAGTGCACTCCCTTCACCTGAAATTCCATCTCTTCTTCCAAATGGATGAGATATTGCTCTTTCTGAAGTGTGGCACACTGTTATTGTCCTCTTTTCTCTGCCAAAAAGAGGATGAAGTCCTGCCCTCAATTTAAGTCAATGGTAAAAGAGCCGTGGATTTGAGTA
This sequence comes from Pipra filicauda, assembly GCF_003945595.2. Classification (NCBI taxonomy): domain Eukaryota; kingdom Metazoa; phylum Chordata; class Aves; order Passeriformes; family Pipridae; genus Pipra; species Pipra filicauda. The sequence goes on along the minus strand of NW_024104976.1, from coordinate 711,984 downwards.
AGGCCCAGATCTCATGTAAACCATTTAACATTATTAATATCAAATGAAGCAATTGCTCTACAGACAATTCCATCTTTAACCTCTCCACCATCAGAGTCCTAATTTGTTTATGGTTCCCATTGATTTACATTTTTGTTGTATAATTTAGCAGTCCAGTTGTTTAAAGTATTTTCAGTCCTCTGTAAATGAGAACTATAAATATGCTATCAGAATTAATCAGTTCCTATGCTTTCACATGTGACATGATATTTCATTTCCGATTTGGCTCAGATGCAGGATGTGTACATGATGGTAATTCGGTCCTCATTTAGTATTCACAAGTGTGCTCTTATTACTGTGGCACGGTTAGGAAGACTCAAAATACTGAAGGCACAGGATCCCTTGGTAGGATTCAAGCTGAGCAATAAAAATATCCACACTCTGTAAATGGATGTTACTTCTTCAGATGAGAAATTTCTCCTATTCCCACTGGCCTCCTAAAGTTATAATTTTTTGATTCCTAGATACAGGGTGAATATTCTTTTCAGAAAGCTGATCTAACAATCAGGAGTATGTACCCAGCCTGCATTCTGAAAAGCAAAGAGCTCACTGGGCTCTTCCTCTCTCTCAGTGTTTCTGTTCTCTCCTTTTGTTTGGCTTTCACTATTGTTGTCTTTTGCCACTCTATTTTATTTGAGATATAATTTTATTTCAGAAAACCTGCCATTTAGTCTTTTTCAACTATTATACTTCAAGATAGTCTTCTCCCTATTTCCCATGGCAGATAGTATTAAATGAAATATTCAATACTGTGATTTTCTCCTTGTTCCATGTAGATTGGTGAAATCTGCATTTTTTTACTCCAACAGAACTGTGCCAGTTCCCTTTTCCCCCCTTTGACAAATAACCAACCATTTTCTAGCTTTAGATGTTATCCAGGAGTTTAACCAAAAAAAGCTTTGGGGAACTCTTTATTTTTACATTTGAAACAGAAAATTAGTTTTCAAAATCTCCTGACAAATGGAGAACTAATGTAATTATAATATCACTGGATATAAAATTTTAAAGATGAGCAACTGAGAAAAGAAAGGATTTTAAATTGGACTGTTCAAAATGCTCTGATTTACAATATTTGTTGTTAAAACCAACTTAACCTGATACCTAATAAACAATTAGCACAAAAGATTTATTTACTTAAAAAAACCAACACACTTGTCCTTTCAATTAAAATGTCAGAGCTCATAATAAACATCTAAGACCTTCAACAAGTCCTCCAGCAAGTCAAATAATTTCTAGGGAAAAAAAGTTTTTCTTTCCAGCCTCCTTCAGAAATAAGCCAAAATAATAGGACTACTTTCTGTATCTTTAAAAGGAAAAAGGGGAGAAACTAATTTAAAAGCATTTTGTCAATCAACTTTAAAATAGTAGGTTGAATGTTCTCTTATTATTCTTTCAGTTTATTCTTATATGTATAATTGCTTAGTGCCAGGAAGCACCTATCTCAGTGGAGTTGTAGAAAGTGCACACACAGTTTCTACCTCGGTTTTAAAGAGTTGTCCTGTGAAATGTTCGAGTACCAGTTCAAAGCAGATGTTTCTGTAAATGCAAAGAGCTGTCTTGTCACACTGTGGTATATGCTGCTTTCTCAATGAAGACAAATACAGCTAACCAAAAATAATATTAAATAAGATTTTAGAGAGAGAAGACATAGACATGTAAAGAAAGTCAGCAAAACCAGAACAATGCCCTACAGCCACCACAGGACTGCAGCCCTGAATGTGAGTATCCAGCACAGCGTTGAAGGCTACAAAACTGTAAGAGCTGATGAGTTTCTAACAATACTGGTGCAGTCAGAGAACATCTGTCAGCATTAATACACAATTTGGGATAGATCCTCCAGGCATCCTTTGTACTTTGGTCTGCTAGAAACCTGGGACACAGGAGTGAACACTGACCCTGAACATTTGTGGGATTGTTGTCTCACACTTGGAGCAGACCTTGTTCCCTTAACAGACCTATTTCTGTGTACTTTCAAGGTAAGACAAACAGATAATCCCAATTGTCCTTCTTAATGTTTTCATTGATGTAGACACTTTGATTATGTCCACTCCACTGTAAAGTAAATAATGTTGCTCACCTGACACCTTCTCTAGGTAGTGGGTCTTGCTGCTCTGCTCTGAGATCATGTTAATTTGAACTGGTTTGGCAGTGGACAGGCTGGGACTGCAGAGTAGGTGAGGAGCACTGCATGTAAATCTGTTACAGCTTGTATTTAATTCTATGTACTTGTTTCATATTCACACAAATAATGCTTTTTTTTGGAGCACATATGCATGAGTGAAGTTCCTCATAAAGCACAGGCATGCACAGGTCTCCCAGCTGATGAGCTGGATCCTGAATTGCTCCTCAAAAATGTACCAAATGTGCTCATTTTTCCCTTCCAGTATGCAGTGCTTTGCATTTCATATGGCACTTCAGAAGTTATCGGCTTTTTCACTCAAAGTTTATTTTGGTGATTTTCTTTTTAAATCCCAAAAGAAGAAAAAACCATTCAATTTCATCTGCAAGTGCAGATGACGACTCTGGTTTCCTTCCAGCTTATATCATAAAATTCCATTTATTTGGGATTTATAAAATGGAAGTTACAGCAATCAGGCACCAGTTATGTAGATAGGGTAGATTGGTTTTCTTTTAAACTAATTCAGATCAAAATTGTTGGTCCTGGCAGGCCAAATTGTACAAGAGAAAGGAGAGGGAGAGAAGTGTATGTCTTGTCTGTTAGAAACAGGACCCTCATATTGCAACTTGGCTGTCACGATGGTGGTGACAGCCAAGGCTACTAGCAGGGAAACAGATAATAAGGAAGGGAAAAGATATTCACATTTTTGGTGAAAAAAAGCTTGATTTTCAAACATGCAGAATTGTATGACCATACATTCCAGCAAAACATTTTTCTCACATGTAAATTTGCTTGTAGCTCAAGAGATTTTAATTCTCAGGCCCTTTCTACCATCTGTAACTCAATCTCTATTTTTTAAAGAAATTGCAGACATCTGTTTAAATACCCACCTCTTCCGTCACATGGAATTCTGGATTCAAAAATCTGAGCTCGAAAATAATACCAAAGTTGGATTTCATTTCCAAGCAACCACAGACTGGCATTTTAAACGCTGCCTTTTTAATGAGCCCACTGTTCCGCGCTGACCGTGCCGGGCTCTGCGGCACGTGAACAATGTCCGGTGAGGGTCAGAGAGCTGGGCAAGAGGGTCATGCTGCTGGAGGGAGAGGGAAGGGAGGAAGTGGAAAAGACACCCCCAGGCTCATTGCAGCTGCTCTGGAGGGCAGATCAGCGGGAACCAGGGGAGGAAATGAGAAGGCAATGTGGGATGTTCCTAGAGACCGTAGTGAGAAATGTGGGATTTTTTTCTTTTTTCAGCCTGTCCTCCTCCAAGTCACCCTGCTTCCCCTCTGACCTTCTCCCAGGAGGCAGGTCTCTATCTCCAGCTCCCTCCCTGAAGGGTCACTCCTCACTGTGTCCACACCCTCCCTCTCACAAAAAACCACGATTCCCATGTAAAACGGGAGGCGGAAAGGCTGGGGCCAGACATTTTCAGAGCATTTTAGTTCTCCAAAAGTGCTTGCCTTGGCTGCTTGCAGGAATTCATCCCTCAGGCTTGTGCAAAATACTTCATTCTTTGTGCTTTTTCACTTTACTCACCAACGGACTTTGCCCCTTAATCAGCTTCTTGCTTGCCCTGCTGGAAAAGGAAGACATTTCCCTGAGTACACCTGAGGTCTGATTCATTTACATGAATGCCCAAAGCCTAGATAAAGGCTTATGTATTTCCCTGTGGGCTGAGGCATCTGGATCCTTCACCTGGATGAATTCTCAGAGGACTGAGCAGTACCAACAGAGTGCCAAGTGGGAATGAAGCCATGTGGGATTTCAAGCCTATTTACGAAACCTGATGGTTGAGGTATAGTGGTGAGCACCTCAAACTTCTCACTAAAGCTTGGAAGGACATGAGTGGCAACAAAGCAAAAGATTTCTCTCCTTCAAGTGTAGAAATTACCTTGAGTTCATAGAAGTAATACCTGGCTCAGAGATAGGAAGTTGGAAGGGTCCACGACACCAGCTATAGGTGTTTTTCACAGACAAGGATAACTTTGATTTGTGAAGGAAACTGTTTGTCACCACAAAAGCTGTATTTTGCACTATTCTCAGAAAAAAGTGTTGAGTTTTCCTCTTTGCGCCTTTCACTGTCTTATGGAAAGCAATTAAGATGTATTTAAGAAGTAGGCTACTATTTTAATGCTTCCAAAATGCATTAGAAAAGAAAAGAAAACAAAAAAATTCACCAAAAAAACCCCAAACAAAAAACCCCCAACCTTACTGGCCTAAATTTATATCGCTTTCAAATAAAGTTAAAGACCTTGACTTATACCAGTCCTTATGTCTAGGTATTTGACAAAAGAGCAACAAGAATACAGCACCCACAAACAAAGATCCCAGGAACACTTTGATGAGGAAATGCATTTTGAAGGAATCTAGTGGGTGGCAAGATGGGCTGCATGTCTTCTCCGGATAAGAGCAGCACAAAGAGAGCTTCTGCATTCCTAATTCTACCCAATATAGCTTTGTTCTGCAACAATACTTGGATAACAAAATACAAAACTACTACCAATCAGTTGAATAAACATAATCTTTTTTTTCCCCTCTTTCAGCTCCATATTTTACTTCTCAGAAAGTATTTATTGTCAACACTTTTAAATTTGATCTTGCATAATTCTAGTTAACAGAAGCTATAAAGTGCTCATATCTAATGGTAAACACAGATTCCACTTTTCTGGGGAATTTTCATAGTCCTTGGGGGGTGTATAAAATCCATATTCTTTGAAAAATCAGAACAAAACTTTTAGGCAATGCAAATATTGAAAAAAACAATCCAACATTTTAGGGACATGTTTGCAGCACCTGGAAGACAGTTCTCTAAATCCAGAGTCCTTACCTGGGTTTAGAAGAAGCACTGAAAGGATGGCAGGCAGCCATGCATAATATTATAATAAGTTTTTTATCCAAAGCTCAGTTTGGGCTTTGGAGCCAGGGCAGGGATCCCTGTGCACTGCCATGGGAGATGACACCAAGCACTCAGTTACACAATTCAGTTTAACACCGTGGGACTCAGTGGAAAGAGGAGCAGAACACTTACAACTTCCAGAAAAGCTTTGACCTGTGTTTTGTTTTAATTTAATCTTTAGCCAACAGAAAAATGTTAATATACAAAACCTTTTCTACATATTTGAGAAAATGAAGTCAACACTATAAAGTATGGATGACACATATCCTCTAATTTTCATTTATTGTTCCTTTGCAGACGTGTACATGATTTATACTGTGAATGTACCAACATTTTTCTAAGTTTAATTTGATAGTTTTCCTGCAGGAATAGGCTAATCTTCATCTATACCACCTTTAATAATATTTATTACTGTTCTTCTGCTCCTCTGTGGCTGACTAAATATTCTCTCTGTGTCCATCTGGTGAGTACCTCTTCCCAAAATAGTTCATGACCACTCTTTCCTATATTTGCACGAGAGATGTACTATTATTATGTTTGCATGGGAGAAGTTAGGCGACCCTGCAAAAATGTTTTTCAGTGATATCATTTGTCCAACTTGTACATTGATTTACAATTTTAAATGTGACATCATAACTGGCATGTGACAGAAGATCTAAGCAGGAAATATACTGCAGTCTCTTAGAAATCTAGCCAGAGTTGCTCTTTTTTAGCTCCTGTTTGTTTGCCCAGAATAATTAACATTTGGTCAAAGAGAATAACCTGCAGCTATTGTTACTCAGTATTCAACTTTCTTCCAGTATTTAAAGCTGAACTGTTGCTGGTTTTAAGAACATGGCTTTTGAGATATAATTCTTCAGCATAAGCTGCCCTGGGAAAAGAGCAGGAGCCAGCCCTGGAAGCGTAACAAAGCATGTTTTGAATGCATAGGATATGTAAAGCCACAAATGCCAGCCAAGCAGCATCACATGCTTAAAGCCACACTCAGTGAACCGGAATTTCCTCCAGCGCAATAACGCTTCTTGTGACAAATAAGTAAACTCTTGAGGAAACAGCCATTAAAATGCGTTTTCCTCTCCAGCTAAAGAAGTATCTCACAATACAGAGACCTTCAACAGGGTAATGCTTTGCATTTTCCATTGTTTTTACATGCAGGTATCTCAAAACAATACTATCCACACAGAAGCCAGCCCTGGCCCCATGATGCTAATGGAAAAAAACCCTTCTTTTGACTTCACTGGAATCATGATTCAGTCATAATTGATTAATCCTCATTCCATTCCTGTGAGACAAGGGGGGATACATAGAGATCCCTTCACACATCAGTGCAGCATGGTGTTTCTGGAAAATATCAGCTGTTCCGAACCAGAGAGGAGCTCAGCATGCAGCTTGGAATAGGATGCAATGGCCAACACTATCTCCATCTGGAACAATACAGGAAATGCTGATAGCCAGAGTGGCATCACTGAAAATAGATTTTGGCCCTCATACAGGGATTAAGAGTCTTAATTTTCAAAAGGTGCTCTGGGACCTTTAATAACCATAAATAGTCAGGACTTTGCATTGGTTCCTGGCTGGAGAGATGGCAGCACTCGCAGTACGGTGGTTCCTCAGACCATGAGGTCACATTGCTTCATTGGATCACCTGCAGCTTTCAAGAGGACCAAAGGGACTTCTGAGTCAAAGAGAGAGCCACTGCAAAGCCCTGACACAGAAGGAAAAATCCCAACAGTACTTGGAACCAGTGGAACAAGGATTTCTCTCCCTGGAAATCGTCTATGAGATCTGGCAGCAACATTTTCCATCAGATAGCAACTGAGAGATCTTTGATATCTTATATAACTGCCATCCTTAAATAAAACATATATCTAGTTCATCATTTTTTTCCTCTGATTTAATTAGAATCTTGCTTAGTTTTTCAGGTTGGTGAAGTCTTATCTTGCAATATGCTGCAGTTGCTACTGCTTGGAGATTAACGTTTGCTTTTTAATTAAAGTTTTTATTTGGGAAGTTCGTGGTATCCCCACACCACCATTTAAGACCAAGAAAATAACTGTGTATTATTCTTAAGATGAGCAGCCATAGCATAACAAGAAACAATCATATTCAACATATCACAAAAAAATACCATGTGGTTTTCATTTATATGTGAGATTTTCTGAGCTTGCTCTTAATGACTTTCCATAGAACTTTGAATTTTCCATAATAATATCTCTGTATTTTTTGAGTTTAGACTATTGAGTAGTCAGTATGTTCTTCTGCCCTGGTTCCCAACCAGCACCAGAAAGTTCAGCTGACTACTGTCATGCTAAGCAGCTGGTTTCCCCCATAGCACAGCTCTGCAGATGGTGTGGGGAGGGGGAAGAAGCAGCCACAACTCAAGAAGTGGCGAAGAGAGACCTGAACTTAGGAGGGTGAGCAGGGCCATGGGACCAGTGGCACTGTGGAAGGGTTCCAGGAAAGGAAACTGCTGCAGGAGTCCAGGGCAAAGATGAAGGAATTACAGCAACACTGAGGCAGGCAAGGACAGTGTGCCTCAACATCCGAGGCAGAGGTCCCTGGGAGGGCAGGAGGGGATGCAGAGGGGTGGCAGCCACAGCATAATCTCCTGAAAGATTAGGAACCCTTATCTGCTGGAAAGAATGATCTCAAGTCCTAATTTAGTAACAGGAGGGAGAGATATTACTACTCAGAGCAGTGGTGACCTAGACCCCCATACTAGAACCCAGTCTCAGCACAGCACAGACATAAAATGAAAAGACAGTCCCTGTCCATAGAGTTTCCAGGTTTTGTGTAGAGCAAGGGACAACACAGGGATGCCCAGAGGAGTGCACAGCAGCGGCAAGCCAACGTCAGAACAGGGAGCAGACTGCTCAGTCCAGCTTTACAAAATCCTGCAGGCTTCTCTGCAGCTCAGCTAATTCACTTACAACTTATTTCATTGTAGCACAGTGTGGTCTCATTGCAGATTGGCAGCTCTGGAAAATTCTGGTCTACAATTTTTAAAAAAAGTTGCTTCACACAAAAAAGACACTCCAAATTTGAATTAGTAAAAAGTTGGCCTTTAGTTCAGCCTTTGCTGTCTCTAATGGCCCTTAAACTTAAGAGAAACTGCAGAGAACATTCAGGAACTCTCCTTACATGCAAAGAGAAGGGAAAGAAGGGAGATAAACTCTTGTGCTAACAGCTTCTTGCTAAAACCATTTGAGGAGAGCCATGTTTAGTATCTAATGGAGGGAGCATTACCTAAGCCAGTTCCACTGACCTCAGCCTTGAGAAGGAACAAAACACTGAAAAGCTGTTCTGTTTCGCTGTCTTTAGCAGAACCTGAACACGTGCTCACACACTGCACACAGACTCGGGAGGATGGGCATGAGCGGGGCCTCAGGGCACATCTACCTGTGGGGCTGACACCAAGGGCATGTTTAAAACCTGGGCCTCAGAGAGTGCCCAGGGAATGTCACCTTTCAGGAAAGGGAGACTCTGGGAGTAAAATAGGAGACTTAGGTATCCTCTTTAGAGGTTGAATTTTGACTTTGTATCTGAAGCAACCAATTGGACTGAAACGGGCAAACCACATCAGCTGCCCAACCCAGCAGAAACGCTAGACCTTTGCTGAAAGGCATAACCACTTCCTCCTGCTAGATCCTGGGTTTTGCAAGGATCTGAGTTTCTGATTTAAACACAACAGCAATTGTTACCAGATGTGCATGTCAGGGCCCTGAATGCACTGACAGCCCTTAATTGCCGCGACCAGCCCTGGCCCCCCTGCCCCAGCCATGGAGGCCCTTGGTCCCTGCCCGGCGCTGCAGATCCAGCTGTGTCGTGCCTGGCCACGCACCCTGTTCATCTGGGCAGTGACCCATGGGCTGACCTCAATTTCTGACCTGCCTTGGACTTGTCTAGTCCCCATGAACTTGTCTGCCCCTCTGAGCTCTGCCAGCTGCAGACTGCGGGCAGCCCTGCTTGGGGGCCTGGGATGGGCCCCTGCCCGACCGGCCTGTTGGCTCCTGTCCCGCTCTGCTCCCTGAAAGCAAAGAGGAAAGTCTCTTAATTCCCCTTCCAAACTCAGCTGGGTGCTACTAATTTGTATTTAATTTACAAGTTGGTGTTTCCACACTGCAGGAGATTTGAATGTTTTAGATTGGATCTGAACATGAGAAATGAGCCCAAACGAAAATTAAACTGTAAAAGAAAATTGAGTATGAATAAAATCTAGTGCTAGAAACTTCTGCAAGTACTTTCTTTGTATTTTGCAACTATCTTAACAATAGGCAATCCGTGGTAGCACTGATTCATACATCCCCACTTGCAGGATTACTTGACATCTAAAAAGCATCTGAGTTGGAGTTTAGACAGCCTGATGATTATGATGAGTTTGATATCTTGGCGTTTGGCTACTCCATTTTCTGACTTTCAAGCAGTTCCACAGAAGTACGATTTAAGTGTCTGAATATTCCTCCCACTTTCTCTTTTCTCTTTTCTTTTCTTTTCTTTTCTTTTCTTTTCTTTTCTTTTCTTTTCTTTTCTTTTCTTTTCTTTTCTTTTCTTTTCTTTTCTTTTCTTTTCTTTTCTTTTCTTTTCTTTCTTTTTTCTCTTTCTTTTCTTTTCTTTTCTTTTCTTTTCTTTTCTTTTCTTTTCTTTTCTTTTCTTTTCTTTTCTTTTCTTTTCTTTTCTTTTCTTTTCTTTTTTCTTTTCCTTTTCTTTTTTCTCCCACTTGTATGGTACCTATGTCTGGGAAAGAACATAAACTGTGCACCAGATGTGCTATGTAAAAACTTCTGCCTGCCCTTCAGCCCCAGCGTGTGTGCCTCAGGGGGTCTAACCCACCTCCACCCCAAATGAGGAACATATGGAGCACCATGAACAGCAGAAATAAGACTTCACTTTGAACTACATTCCTCATATCAAAGGGTCCTCTGTCTTGCCTTCTTCTTCTCCATTCCTCTGGGTAATCACAAAGAGAGAACTGAACATTTGGAAAAGCCTCCTGGGGACAAATTCATTGCTAGTGTAACTCTGCTGAAGTTAATGGTGTTGCACCATGGATTAAAATGGCACCATAATATTAAAAACTACAGACAACACACTATCCTGTAATTACTGTCTAAGAGAGCAAAAATAATAAAAATGATTCATTCTTATAGACCCCAAAGGGCACAGCTGGCTTAGTCAGTTTAAAAGGTGAAAATAAAAGAAGGCAGCTGGAATGTAGTGATTTTTAATTCGCACATATGTATATAGATATGTATAAATGGCAGTCAGATAACACCACCTCTGCACTGGTTTTAAGAACAATATGCTAGAAATATAATTTAATGTGACTGTGAGTTTTAAAAGACTGACAACAGAAATAACTCTTAGGGAAATTAAAAGCCTTCTTTCATAGTGGCATAAATTAGGAATAAATTCCTTCAAATCACGCATTACACTGTTGTAAGCTTAATGGAAAGGAATTAGGCCCCACAGCACAAAAATGGTTATTCTGTAACACAATCAAGCACCAGGAATTGCATTTTCCCATTTTTAAAAAAGGACAATGTTATTTTTTTAGCTGGTTAACATTTAAAGGTCATTGTTATGGGAAGGAAACATTTCTTGCACTGAGTTTAGTGAAGTTGTTAGAAACGGCTCAGTCTGTTCCTTTATGGACTTCACTTTACAATACCATATGGAGGTGTGTGAAAGACACTGAAGCTCAGTGATACTGTACAATGTAACAGCAAAGGCAAAGCAGAGATCTGACAGAATAGCTGCACGGGCTTCAGAGGCATTTGTCAATAGCAGCTGTTGTATCTCCGTCTTTCTTGTTATTTAAGTGAGCTTCATCCAGGCAATAATCCTTTCCAGCCAAAGGAATAAAATCCCATGATGAGAACTGATCTTCTGAGCACAGGAGGTCCTAGAGAAAGAGCACAACCCCTAATATTTCTGCAGATTGGTTGAAAAGGATCTCTGCTTACCTATCTCTCAGTGCAATGAATGATCGAGCAAATACTTGGCGGTCATTAGTTGCTCAGATGGCCCCTGGTGGTCTTACAACAGCCTCTTGTGCCCACGGAAACACAGCTTCCCTTTATGTGTAATCAATAACAAGGCTGCCACGCATGCCCTTTGTACCTGCTGCAACCAGAACAAAAAGTCTTGTTCTTCCTAGCTGTGCCAGACATCACCATTTCTGAGAATAAATTATCTGGGGAATTCAGGTTTCATTGTACAAACAAACCGGGCTTTCGGTTACACTGTAACTGAGACACTGAGAAAAGAATGGGGGGAGAAGAAAATTGGCTGACAGGAAAGCACTGAGCAGTTTCAGCAAGCTAAGAAAAAATCAGAGTTTCGAAGACAAATTTTCACTAAAATATTTTCTGATATATTACTTTATTACTAAAAATCCCCAGGAGCATTCATAACCATCTATGGAGGTTTCTTTGCTTATTCGTTTACAGACAAATATTCCCTCAATCAGACAGGCCCAGATTACAAGTGATGTTAGTTCCTTAGTTGATTTCTCAAGGTAGACATTAACACTGAAGAAAAAGGATTCCTCCTGTTTAAAGATATAGAAATGCACAAAAAAAAATGTAGTTCTCCTTTTCTCCTGCTACTGAGATAGACACATGCTGACTTTTCATTAAAAATGTCACAGCTGTCAAGCTCTACTGAGATAGAGCAATGAACCTAGTCTTAAAGAAACAGAAAATTGCAAAAGATAAAATATTTTAAACAAATAAAACTTGAATAATGTTTTCCTTTTGCTTCTTGGCACAGGTTGGTTATCCTGTAGAGCAGACTTACTTCTTTTCCCAATAAGTGTCTGTAATAACAAGGGCTAGAAATTAATTTTCAAATGAAAGTTGAGTATAATGAAAACACATGAGTCCAGAAGCTGGGAATTCATGTAAAACATCAAATACAAAGTCCTGTGACAGAACAGCATGAGTTATCAAGGCTAAACAGTTATAAAAAGAACTGGCATTTTCCATTGTTTCAAGGCAAGCAAGACTTTGCTAGTTTTAGCACATATTGCTTTGTTCAGTCAGGAAGATCCATTCTACAAAAATACATTAATTTCTGATAGGCTAAGAGGAACAACTCTTAGTTTAAAATTCAGAAGATAAGACTTCATCTAACAGCACGTTATTTAACATAATGAAATCCACAGAAAAAAAAAGCAAACCCTTTGAGGCTTTATTACACTACAGTAGACTTCAGAGATGTTGATTACAAGATCGTTTTCATACAAAAGCAACACATTAATTACCCAGAGAGCCTTGAAGTGAGCAGAAAGATTGCAAGAGTGGATTATCAAGTTCTCAGTCTTGACAGCACTTGGAGCTCGACCTTTCAAGTATTTGGGCACTTACTCTGTAGGTATGTGCTATGTGATGCATTTATGGGGTGTTGAAAGTTCTACTCCGTGACAATATTAATTTTTGAGTCTCTTTATTCCCTAAAAAAATCATCTGTCACTTCGGTTTTTTTACATGCAGTTTGAATTTCGGTACAACATCTACGAGAAAGCTTAGGATATTGGATCATGACCTCCTTCTTGATGTTATAACCCGTATAAGGCATAAAGACACATAATAAAAAAAGAAACAAAGCACAAGCATCATGTATATGTATATTATTTAGATAATTATGTGCCATGCTGATTTAGCCATTCCCTGCAAGTGTTCTTCTATGTAGAATATGCTGATGAGAGCATCTCAGCAAAACTGCAATTTGTGAAATACACTGCTCACAGCATTACAGCAGGCCTGTGTCTTCAACAGAACTTATATATATGCTTAGATTATGTACATGATTAACTGTATGGATGACTTGAGTCTGTAATTAAAAGTTTAATATTAAGTTTGGTCTTTTAATGAAAAATGTCACCCATGAAATAGCAGACTAGAGCCTCAAAAACAAAAAAGTGTCTCCTTTTATTAAGGATCATCTCATTAATTTTATGCATGAAATCCTCAGTAGACACACCCAAAACTACAATATCCAATGACCAAAATGAAACATGTCTGGAGAAGAAATAAAATCCTACTTAATTCTGCCCATTTCAAAAGGGCAGTTGGTAGAACAGGGATTATACGGGGAAAACTTAAGCTAAAATACAATATTTTTCAGCCTCCATGACAATTGGTCTGGTTTAGAACTAGCTATCTAGGCTAAGATATTTGCATTAGGCTGTTTGGATTGAGGTCATCATTTCTATTCTGCAAGTGACAATACACTCCTGCTGTAGGTCACACAGGAGAGCAGATTGTAATTATTGCTGTTTATATCAAACAAAGGGTACTCATTTTGGTCTAATATTTTTTGAGAATTGGATGCCTTTATTGCTGTTGCTGGGGTATTTTGTTTCAAGTGATCTACTTGATTATCAGTTTCTATGCTTTGCTAGTGCCTGCAAGCGATAGAGTCTCTAGCAGAGCTTGTAAAAAACCATTGCTTTCTGAAAGGGTCCTATAAAAAATCCATTTCTCATATATAGCACAAGAGACCATTTAAAAATCATTGGCTTAAGTGTTGTGGAAATTAGCCAGCACTGAAAAGACATCAGCGCTGTGTAAACAAGGCAAACAAGCAACAGGGACACTGACACCATTTCTGCTACAGGAAGGTCTTGATGCCACCAGTTGTTCCGAGGGGGGGGTCACACGGCCCCCCAGTATCGCAGATCCTTTAGGCTGCGAGCTGTTCTTAACCACTGTGGCACTTCACAGATGAGCAGTAACAGCCCGGGTGGCAGCAGTACAGAGGAAGGCACAGCTTGGTTGATGGCAAGCTGAATATGAGTCAGAAGTGGCCTGGTAGCCAGGAGGGCCAACTGTGTCCTGGGGAGCATCAGGCAAAGCATTGCCAGCTGGGCAAGAGAGGGGATTGTCCCACTCTGCTCTCCACCTGGAATATTGGGGCAGTTTTGGGCACTGCAATATATTAAGTCATTAGAGAATGTCCAAAGGAGGGCAACGAAGATGGTGAAGGGCTTTGAGGGGAAGCTGTGTGAGGAGCAGCTGAGGGCACTTGGTCTGTTCAGCCTGGAGAAGAGGAGGCTAAGGGGAGACTTCATTGCAGTTACAACTTCCTCAGGAGGAGAAGAGGGGCAGATACTGATCTCTTCCCTGTGGTGACCAGTGACAGGACCCGAAGGAATGTCCTGAAGTTGTGTCAGGGGAGGTTTAGGTTGGTTATTAGAAAGAGGTTCTTCACCCAGAGGGTGGTTGTAACAGGCTCCTCAGGGAAGTGGTCACAGTGCCAACCCTGACACAGTTCAGAAGCGATTGGACTATGCTCTCAGGCACATGGTGTGACTCTTGGGAATGGTCTCATGCAGGGCTGAGTTGGACTTGATGATCTTTGTGGGTCCCTTCCAACTCGGCATATTCTGTGATTCTGTGATTCCCCACATCTTGCCATTCACCTGCACAGGGCCTTGCTTAGCAACCAAGTTTTGAAGCTCACACATAACTTCACCTGTATTAAAGGTGACAGGAATGACCACTATCTACAGGACCAGGTAGGAGCGTAAACGTGTTGCTGAAGCAGTGCCAACACAGAATTATTTTGGTTTATGCGGAACTATCTAGCTGCCAAAAGGCTTCATGTCATCTTTCTTTCCCCTTGAAGCAGTCAACACATCCCTAAGGTGTTTTTTATACCAGAAACACACTTAAATCCCATTATTGACAGCCACAGGGTTACAGCTGCAGGCGCCATGCTCACTTCACCCTTTTCAGTCGCACCTTTTGGTTAAAATCCAAACATTCAGGTGCTGGAGAGTTTCCAAAGAAGGGCGACAAGGCTGGTGAAAGGTCTGGAGCACAAGTCCTGTGAGGAGGGGCTGAGGGAGCTGGGGTTGTTCAGCCTGGAGAAAAGGAGGCTCGGGGGAGACCTCATCACTCTACAACTCCCTGAAAGGACGCTATAGCCACATGTGGGTCGGGCTTTTCTCCCTGGCAACCCGCAGCAGGCCGAGAGCACAGTGTTAAACTACACCAGGGAAGGTTTAGGTTGGACGTTAGGAAGAACTTCTTTACAGAGAGAGTGATTGGGCATTGGAATGTGGAATGGGCTGCCCAGGGAGGTGGTGGAGCCGCCGTCCCTGGAGGTGTTTAAGAAGAGACTGGATGTGGCACTTGGTGCCATGGTCTGGTAGACAAGGTGGTGTTGGGTCAAAGGTTGGACTCGATGATCTCAGAGGTCTTTTCCAAACCAGTTAATTTTGTGATTTCAAGTGTCCTTAAAACGTTGCGTGGCAGCGAAGAGCAGTGCCGCAGAAACCTCAACACTATTTACGCCAACGCGCTTTGTATCAAACCCTCACTTGGCGGACTGGCCCGTCCCACCCCCGGGCACGGCGGGGCCCGGCCGGGGGGAAGCGGCGGGGCCCGGCCCGGAAGAGGCGGGGTCTGTGAGCGGCTCCGGCGGCTGAGGCGCGGTGAGGGGCGATGGCGGGGGCGGCCGTGGGGGACGAGGGAAGGAGGGGGCGGCAGCCGGGACTCACTGCCCCCCTCAGCTCTGCCCGGCCTGCCGTGAGGGGAAGGGGCTCCGGCGGGAGCCCCCCTGAGGGAGCCAGTCCGCTCCGTTGCTCGGTGCTTGGCCTGAGGGGGAGGAAGGTGACGGGTGTCCCCGTTACCGGCCCCCGCGGGATGGGTGTGATGTCAACAGCACGAACCGTGCGGGGAGCAGCGCCCGCTGCTCGGGAGAAGCTGCAGCGGGGGGTCCCCAGGGCAGCGCTACCCCCGCACCCCGAGCCAGGATAGACTCGAGGAGCGAAATTCCTTGGAGATGACTTGTAATAAAAACTAACGAGGTTAGCTCATGGCAGAAGAGAGGATGAAGTCACTGGGCATCCTGCAGGAATAACTCCTACACCTGGTGCAGGGAGGGGTGCGCTGCGTCATTGGTGGAGGGGGGGCTGCAGACGGGTCTGGAGGCAGCAGCCCCTGCACTGTCCTGGCGAGAGGGCAGGTCGGGCCGCAGGGGTACGGATTCCCTGTAAACCCCTCACTTACCTTATACTCGAGCTGCTCACGGGTACAGTGGAAAGAAGCCCAAAACGGGGCTTGGTCAGTGAGGGTACATATTTTACCTCCTGGGGTCAAGGAGAAAAGAGTTTCATCCTTCCTTCCTTCTTTCCTTTCCTTTCCTTCCAGTTTGCAAAGTGAATAGCGGTCCTGCCAGCAAATCTTTGGGAGACAGCAGAAGAGCTTAATCAGGAAGTCTACAGGCAAAGGCTTTAAATACTCTAAATTACCTGGGGTCATTAAAATGGTGGGCGTAGAGCTCACTCTGTGTCTGCTATTAGGGCCAGATTTCTTCTGATGGCCAGTACCGGATAGCACCAATGTCTGAAGAGCAAAGGCACATATATAAAAATAGGGAAACTAAGGCCTTAAACACAAATTGCATTAGAGAGGCATATTATGAGGTAATTTCACATCCTCTTAGGTGCTGTCCTTTCCCTGAATTAAGTTATTAACACATAAATTATTGCAAACCTAATTATTTTGCTTACCTTCTATGTGTATTTGTAGGCTTTCCATGATACCTTACCTTAGCAAACTTTTCAGGCTGATCGTAGTAATGTTTTTCCTGTCAAAAGTGGATTAGGAGTGGTTGTGGAGTGTGTTCTGAAGAAATACTTTTTTCTGTTAATCATATCTGTTGTTTGCCCAAAAATCAGCAGCTGCGTTAATCTGAATGTAACTTTTCATTGTCCTTTGTTTTCATTAAGTGGATTTTGGTAGCTATTACGATGAGAGTCATCATACATTGCTAAAGCCACTTCTGTCGTGTTCACATTTAAAGTTTTCAGAATGACTTCCTTGGCTGACATGCCCCCAAATTATGAAACGATGTTTGCTCATCGATTCACATCAGAAGATAAAGAATACCAAGAATACCTGAAACGCCCTGCAGACCCCCCTCCCATAGTTGAAGAATGGAGAAACAGATCTGGTGGCAACCAGAGAAACAGAGATCGGTACTGATTTTTTTTTTTTTAAATCTTGGTAGTTTCATGAGTATATAGTTAAATGATTATTTATTTCAGAAGAAATCTAGGAATCTGTCCTGTTAATAGAAGTATCTTGTTACTTCACGGGCAACTATGCTTAAGAGAAATAATCTTCTCTGAAAAGTGTTGAGGTATTATATTTTCTGTGTACTGATAGACAAAATTTTTGCATTGTGTATTAAAGTACTAAATAATTTGATTTTCAGTAAAGAATGAACTGGAACCACTGAACCCATTGCCCTGGGGTTTGTTACTGCTCAGCCAGGAACATTTTTCCAGAGGAGAAAGATGGGAGTTCTGCAAAACTAAGCAGACTATCTTCTCTTGGATGATAACTGGAAGTAAAATGTGCAAAGGAACAAGCTAATAGTGTGAATTCTGGACAGCTAGCAACAGATAAACATTTAATTTATAACCTAAATATTTGCTGTACTTTGTAAGATTAGCCTGTGGTTCTTTTATCTAGTAAAAACGACTGTAAAATTGATCATCCAATCTGTCTAGCAAGTACAATGTTACCTGCCAAAGCAAAATACTTTGAATTATTTATTCAGGATGTAATCACAGCTTTTTATTGAATTTTGCACAGTTACATCTGACGTTTGAGCGACTGAAAAACAACAATTACAGCATATAGTACATGTGGTAATATTAACACCAGCCTTTAATATATAGTAGTTAAATTCAGCCCATCTAACAATTGGGAAGACTTCTTAGCTCAATATCTAAATAGGATTTGTGCCTTATCTGAAGAAAAGGAGAACAACATTTTAACTTTTTCTCACCTTAGAAGCTTCTAATTAAGTTAAACACAGAATCAGATTCTGTTAAAAAGAAGGTGATTAGAAAAAGGTGATTGTTTAAGGAATTGTTTTTATTCTTAGAAAACTCTGTGGCTCTTTGAACTCTTACATCTACACTGTGGCCATAAAGTTGGCCATAACGTTGTTTGTGTACATCACACCATTTGCAAACAAAACAACTGTGGGCCAGCTCAAGTGTTTATAGGAATTGAGATACAGTTGAAAAGCCAAAATTTAGACTGAACAAGGGCTAAATACCACTGAGAAGGTACAGTGTCTTGAGTATGGAAATCTGCAAGAGACTGTGCTGGTGGTATTTTAGCGGTCACACGTATCTTAGGGAATGTGCAGATCTCTGTGCTTGTTGTACTTAAGCCTGCTTTGGTAAAGCTTTCAACCATGAAGGTACTGGATGGAACGTGGCTTTGATACATCTACAGATGGACCTCCTGGTTGAGTTTACATAAATGGTCTGTTTGAGTCTCTGTTCAAACTTGCAGCAGTTCACCTAATGCCTGTGAGTACTCTGTATTAGGAAACAGACTGTCCTTAGCAAACAGGGTATTAAGTAAGAAATTCATGACTGATCTCAGATGAATGTAGATGTGTTTTCATGAATTTGTCATAGATAAGTATTTGAGTGTATTACCATTTACATGACAGTTTTAATGAAAACTGTAAATATAAGAGTTCATTATCGTTCATCTCTTTAAAACTTCACAATTTATGTCAAAACTATATTTTTTTCATTGCAGGTTTCAAGATGGCAGATATTTCAGAGGGGACAGGTACAACTGGCAAGGTGACTACAGATCTAATCAGAGGCCAGAAAGAGGTTGGGGTAATAACTACCAGCAGCACAGACAAGGACAATACGGCTCATCCCACTACGGACAATACGGCTACAACTCCTACAACCCAGGACCTCGTTACCATCCCTACTGATGTACCTGGGGATTGAAAGTCCAGTAATGCTATGTAATAAATTCAGTTAGCTTTCAGTTTTTTTATTTTTCCACAGTTTGACAGATAACTGAAGAATCAGTCCGTTGCTGTTTCTCTGTAGTGTGAAATGAAAAAGGGGATGCCTGTTACGAATAATAAAAGCGTATTATACAGAGTTTGTTTAGAGTCTGTAGATTTTAGATTAAATTTCTATCTCGTCCTTTTGTCTGAATATATACTAGTACACACCTTTTGTTCCACCACTGAGGTTTCTGTCAGATTTTAGAAAACAAAACAGGGGAGGATAGCTGTGGTTTGTGTGCAGCCTGTAGTAATGGCACATTGCCTTAAGATAGTTCTTTTTGAAAATAACTTTTGTCTTTCTGTGGAGAGAAATTCTTAGTTTGGCTTTTGATGGTGAGAATAGTTTGGTTTCACATGCCTTAAAACTGAGAAGAGAGATCCTATTACAGATATATTTTCTGGGGTCAGCATAGTGTCTGTTTACTCAATGGCTTCAATTCCTTTGCAGAATTCCTCTTAAAACTTGGTCTTGAAAGTTGGAATAAAAATAAGTAGTTAAATATGGCTCTTCTTGTTGTAGCAGTTCAGTGATATATGTTTACCTCAAAAGTGGTATCAGATTAATCTGTGTGATCTTAAATAAGTTTGGTATGTACGTGACACATTTTGGAATTCCCATTTTAGTAAACCTGTAAAAATTGACAATATTGTAGTTTGTATAAAATACTTTGTGCATGTTATAGAAGAACCACGATCAGTACTGCTCTTTATTTTACCTGCATGAGAAAATAGCATAAGCAGAGCAGAGTGTTATTCACTTCTTAGAATTTAAGATTTATGGGGTTTTTTTTAAGTATTCACACAATAAAGGTATAGTTCACATGTAAGGATGTTTCTGAATATTTCTGAAGCCTATTTTTCAACGATGCAGGATTGTAACATTGTCACCTTGGCCAACAGCTGCACAAGGGGCTGTACTGACAGATAAGTGTTAATACTGGGCAGCTGTGGGTTTAACGTAGAAGAATGGCCTACTCAGCTGCAATCAGGAGGATGAGACACACTGTGATTAATTAGAAGTCTGGAGTGTTAATCCACTATCTTACATTCTGCTATAATAGGGTCAGAGTTCTCTATTTCCCCATTTACGTGATAAGCTAATTTGTATCAGGAGAGCAGTGCATGTCTTTCTACTTGACATTTTCTTCAGCTGCTGTACAGAAACAGACTCATCCCTGCTGACTGCTGTAAAAGTCATGGCATTATGTGATAAGGAGCACAAATTAGTGCATCTTGATTTAAAGACAAAGTATAGAAGTCAAAAGCACAGTCCCCCAGCTCATCAGATGCTTTTAAGAGCTAAAGAGTGTTTACTCTTGATCTTAGAAACACTCACTGTATGTAGCTTCTACATGGTGTGTGATACAAATGCTGACACAAGTGTCTTCACCTAAGTAGGTGCTTTTTGATATAACACTGTTTTAGTATGCTACTCCCTGAAGTACTTGCCTCGAATTCAGTTAGAAATCTTTTCATGAGAGGTTTGTTTTTCCTTTAAGGAGTTCTACTGGATGAAATGCACTTTTTTTAACCCTCATTAATATAGCAGAGCCTTTACAAAGGGAGATACAAAATCATGCTAAGTTCTTACCTGTGCACTGTGGAGAACCTGCAAGTTGGTACAGTGGAATTCCCCTTTTAATGCAGAATCACACGAAGTGCCAAATCCTCCTGACTCCAAGAAGGGAGTGCATGTCTTTCTGCAAAGAGCCTGACACTGCCAGCTATGCCACGGAAGTCAGGCTGTGCCAGGATGTTCTTCCTTACCATCTGGAGTAGCATCTCAGGTTGAAATAAAACCTAGCAGAAGGAACACATTCTGTTTCATCTGTTGCCTTTCCTCAAGCCCAACAACTATTTTATATTATTTTTATTATTTTTCAGCTAGTGAATGAAGAGTCCTAGAATGGTTTGTGTTGGAAGGGACCTTAAAGATCAACTAGTTCCAGCCCTCTGCCATGGGCAGGGACACCTTCCACTATCCCAGGTTGCTCAAAGCCCCATCCAACCTGGCCTTGAACACATCCAGGGATGGGGAACCCACAACTTCTCTGAGCAACCTGTGCCAGTGTCTCACCACCCTCACAGTAAAGAATTTCTTCCTAATACTGTCTAAAGCTGCCCTCTTTCAGTGTGAAGCCATTATTCCTTGTCCTGTCACTACATGTCATTGTTAAAGTCCCTCTCCAGCTCTCCTGTAGCCCCCTTAGGTACTGGAAGGTGCTATAAGGTCTCCCCTGCTTCTCGTCCTGGTTGACCATCCCCAGCTCTCTCAGCCCATGTTCATGATGGCATGGTGAAGCACTCCTCCAGGGATGTGCACCTAAGCATTCCAAAAAATGGAAGGTGGTGTAGTATTCCAGAAAATGGCAAATCCTATCTACAACAGTTGTGGCTGAGCTGTAGAAGCAGATAGATCAGGATGGTCTAGGTGGAAGTTATGAATTACAATCACACATTTTACAGTCTCAGCTGTCTTATTTTGAGTTTCTTGACTATGAGACTAGGAGAGAGACAGGCCAGTGCAGCTTCCCAGCTTGCATTTTTACATTCTTGACTCCATCTGCCTTACCAGTAGAACTCTCAATTCAACTTTAAGGGCCTGTATTATTTACAAAACTTTTCCTTGGAACAATTATGACAAGAGTCTAATTTCAGGGGATGTAGGGAGGGGAAAAGAGTACATTGCTAAATAAAGGCATGTCTTGCACCAGACAGAAAGGTAAACAGAATTCAAGATATATTACCTCAGTTTCCACTTCAATGAATTAGTATTTATGATAAAGTCCAAGCTAAACAAAACCAGTTAAGTGTTGCCTGCAGTTATGGTTTGTGCATCACAGTGTGTTACAGATGACAAAACTGCAGCTGAGTAACTTTAACATTTGCAATTTCAAATACTACAGAAACTGTTTGCTTTAACTATGCTGGAGATTGCAGGGTAAACATTAAATCTGGAATCTGACTTTAAGAGATCTCTTCCATCTGACATTTGCTCAGACATCATTATTATCATGAATAAAACAAAGATAAGGGTTATGTACTAAAAAATGACTGCCACATTACCAAGAGTGTTAACATAAAGTTATGAATAAGGCTTTGCAGCAGTTCTAAATCCATTCCTGAACACATATAGCAATTTTGCATGGATTGTTAATTGATACTGAAGAATAATCATGATAAATTACAGGTGCTGTGGCAAACAACTAAGAAAATTCAATACCTTCCATACAATTTCTTAACTAGCACTTGAAAAAATGCTGAAGGCTTTCAAATCACAGCTAAGCCCCTAGATACTTGAAGGCAAAAGAAAGTGCACAGTAAAAAAAATAAATAAATCTTAGTGTGATTTGTGAGATCCAGTTTTACAGGTTTTCAATGCTATTCAATCTTTATTTTATCCAGTCTCTGCAGCTGGGAATAGAAATGTGCAGATGTGCTTCGAAAGATTAGTTAGAACTGAACTACTTTCAAGAAGCTCTCTAGTAGAGATTCCAGACTGGGAAGACAAACGATTCTGATCCACAGGCACTCAACCTTATCATTACTGACTTTTAAGTTCTACAGTCAAGAGACTCTCTAACATATAGAGCCACCTCTCCACCTCTCCTACCTTGCCTATCCCTTCTGAAGAGCTTGTAGCCATCCATGGCAGCACTCCATGGCATTACATGACAAATGTAATTTGCGATATAAATATAATCAACATTCCACTCCTAGAACAAGAAAGATATTTAATCTATGTTTAAATATATTTTAATATATTGCAGGAGTTATTTATTTGAATATATTTAAACTCATACAATTTGCTAATAAATATTCTGCTTAACCAAGAAACATGTCCACACTTGCTTCTTATACTGAGATGCAAAGAAAAAGCTTTTTGTATTAAATTAAATGGAAGATTTTACCTGCCACCAGCCCTATTCCTTAGGGAAAACAAAAATCTCTGAATTACGCGACTCTGGGGAATTTTGCTGGCTGGCCCAATTGTGCAGTCATATCTTCTCTAACTCTGAAAAACAAAAGGGTAGGTAGGAACATGAAGCACGAAGGAAAGGAAAACAGGACTGCTCCCTACAGCAGCTACTGACTGCCTTGGGAGCAATTTAACAAAACTGCATCTCCCTTGCCTTTCATTTGCCAATCAGGAGAAATTACTGTAATCTGTCCCCTTGTCCCTGTATGTTAGAAGAGAGCTGCATAACCCTGCTTGAATTATGCACAGTGCTGATACTCTAATGCCCAGGAGCTAAGCAAGATTATAGGGCAGATCAGGTTTCCCTGAAAGCACCTAGGAAAAATGCAGCTTGATTCGAGACACACGGAGGCAAATCAGGAGATCAAAACTGAATCCAGCGGCTCCAGCACTGCCAGGAGAGCTGATGGCAACCGTACTGTGGTGGTGCACAATGATTTTGCCTCTCAAGAGGCTTATTTTTTTATTAGGCCCTGCAGGCTGGAATGTATTTTTGTGTTTACCATGGCCTATATTTTTCTTCAGAAAGCCTGGATTGCACTTAGTGGTTGTCAGTCCTCATTTGCTTGTGTGAAACAGCAATGCCAAAGTTACTTCTACAGAGCTCACCCCTGACTTTCCAAGTACTGTGCCCTGTTAAAATGCAAATCTATTACAAAAGACGGTGGAAGTTGCTACTATGTTTTACTCCAACTCTAATAAAACACACAACAGGGTAAATCATATCAATGCTTACCTTCTGTGTTATTTGTGACTAGCACAAAAGCAAATTACTGTTGTCTTTATCCTAACACAGAGACCTTTTTTTTTTTTTCAAATTATATTTCAACAGCTGGATGACTCCACCAGTATGGTCTGCCTTCTATTGTCTTTTTTTTTGTTGTTGCATATTGTATAATTCAAACTTTGCTTCATTAATAAAAGATGTCTCAATAACAAGGATCAAAGCTCCTCCTGTTCATTGTTTGAAGAAAAAAAAACTTATCTATTCAAGAGATGAGTTCAAGTCAGGAAAATAATGTAGTTATTTGTTATATAACTACAAAAATAATGAAGGTTCAACCTCATCCATGAAAAAAATATTCTTCAAGGATTTAAGCAGAATCTTCAAACTGAGACATATTACATGTTAAAAAGTGATTAAGAGACTAAACTTTTTCAATGCTCTTGTTCC
The DNA here is from genome assembly GCF_003945595.2 of Pipra filicauda. Taxonomy (NCBI): domain Eukaryota; kingdom Metazoa; phylum Chordata; class Aves; order Passeriformes; family Pipridae; genus Pipra; species Pipra filicauda. The sequence continues at coordinate 687,920 of NW_024104976.1, read as the reverse complement.
ATGTAAGGAAAGACAATTTGGTATTTATATATCCACATAAATTACTTAAGATTATAATCAGTACTGTCAAGATAAAGGTTAAAAGCCAAAGCACACTGTAAGATGTTTCATACAGCTTTTGGCCAGGTTTAGCATGATCAGAAAGTGGATGCTTTTTGTCCAAAGTCATGTCTGAAGTTTATTTCTGAACAAATGCTTGAAATGATACATTTTTCTATTGAAAATGTGCTCAAGAAAAATAAACAGTAATAACTGCCAAAAACAACCAGCCCCAAATAACTACATATTCTTTTTACACAACAAGAAAATTATTTTTTCCATAGCAAAGCCCTGGTTTTCAGTCATCATGTCCTCTTGATTTAAAAGTCCCACTGAGATCTAAACCAAAGTATGTTTAAGAATATTGCTTCAGTGGTTTTAATGGTATGAGCATTTAAATACAGCATAGCAAACCTCTGGAGCTTAGATCAGTTTAGTGCAAGAGCTCTGTGGGGACACACATTCTTCTCAGGTCAAGCTCATATTACTCAGTTACAAGCCACACACTTGGAACACCCACTCTGAAGGGAGCTGATGGAGCATCAAGGCTGGGGTACCCATCTGCTCCTCTAAACCCCAGCTACAGCTCAACTCCTGTAAGAATGTAAAGGAGCTTTACCTTAAATTGCCAACATAGGCAAATCCTATTTTTCCATCCCTGCAGCTCAGAGGATGCTTCCATCAGAAGAATTAATTTTATTTTTCTTACGTTCTAAGAGAAGATGGGAGTGGAAGGGTACATTGTACGGCCCAGGCAGTGAAGGGAAGGAGCATGGCTGAGCTAAAGGAGTGTTTCATGGCTACTTCCTCATGTATTCTGCTACTCCTCATGCAGAGGAGAGTTAAGATTTGACTGTTGGTCATCAATTGACTTTATGGCCACAGCACAGCCTGGAGGGAGGGAAACAAAACAAAAACGAAAAAATAAAAATAAAAAAGACTAATTCCTTCCTCCACAGACTCCAGGGACCTCCCATCACAGAACAAGCCTGCAGAATACAGAATCTGGAAGCAGTTAAGCAGCTGGCTCATTACACTGGCAGAGTTTAAGTCCTTAAGTAAGGTGGACAGATGCAAGGGACAATAAACAAATCGCTATTTATCACATATCCTGCAGTCTGGGTAAATCCAATTGAAGAACCTCTTTAGACCTCACCAGCAGGATTTTAGTTTCTAGAGACAAAATGGATTTAATGCCAGGTAATAAAAGGTCAGCCTAATCTTACTTCACACCTGCATTAGACATATTCTTACTACTGACCTAAAAATTTTTTTTTAATCTGATACTGCTTTTACTCTCTCCTTCCTATCCAGGCACCAGGCTGCTTATGTCAGATATATCTGTTTTACTAGTTCGTCATAGTCTTGAGCACTTCTGAAGACAAGACCTTTTAAAGCTACTTTAAAATACTAAAAAGACAATTTTGCCACGGTTCCAGTCATGCTTTCTGAACTAAAAAGAAAGCGAAAAGGATGTTTTCAAAAATAGAACCAGACGTGTGTTACATGCTCAGCTACAAATCACATTTAATGCTTTTGTGTCTCAGTTTCCATCTGTAAAACTGTGGTTGTCTGCCCTGTATTCCTCCTCTGTGCTCTGCATTTTGGCTACAAAACCTACCAGGCAGGGGCTACCTATAAACCATAGGTATGGTTTATAAATCTCAGCTGGGGTCTGATGTCCCAGCACAATGCATTAGAAACATTCTGGTGAGCAAATTAAATTGTTTGTTGATTTTTAAATATTTTTTTTACTAAACCCAAAGATACTATGAAGGCAGTGACTTGATTTAAACACTGTCTTTACGTCACTCCATAGTTATATATAGCATATATGTATGGGATTCTGTGGCCTAGGAAGCTCTCAAAGCAAGACCTACACTAAAAAAGAAGTGATTCTAATGCTACGGGTGTAGTAGAAAAGACCTTAAAAAATTTTAAGTGGCATAAAGACAGTCTCATCACAGCTAAGAGGTATGTGTAATCCAATTTGATAGTTAACACTGAATTTTATAGAGGTGAATTAAAAATGAGAGGGCAATCTATGCAGACTGGATTCCGCATCAATAAAACTTGTGACAGTTACTGTATTGAATGTGCTATTCATGTATATTTAATTGATTTTATAAACATTCTCGCACACACCATACAATCACTGCAAGGGTGAGCAAAATTCAAGTCTTGTAAGTATTACAGTGCTTGCTTTTTTAAAAAAAGAAAGAAGTCGATGCAAAAATGTTAATGCAAACAACTAGAATTACATAGTTAAACATCTGAGTTTCAAAAAACATAAAAGGTAAAGTTGTTCTTTGCATCTACAGCAAAAGAAAAGAAAATACAGTGCTGAGGGGAGGAGTGGATGGGTCAGCTGTCATGGAAGAGGGGATGCAGGAAAAGGGAAGAGAAGAGTGATAGAGCAGCCATTGCAACAAATATGCCTTATCAGGAATAAAAAAATCTTGTTCTAGAGGAGTCTACTGAAAGTTCAGTGTCCTTAGTAGCTGAGAGGATGAAATCATCTGACTGAAGATAAAATACAAATCTATTTAAAAGCCATTTGTAATTGATGAGAACTGGAAGACAAAGATGGCATCACAGACCGTTGGCAAGAGAATTCCTCCATATGGCATCTATTTCTCATTAATGCTCTGGGGGAGGATCCTAGACATCCCAGCAGGTCCCGTTGTGACTTTGGATTCAAAGCTGTCCACATACTCAGCTGTTCTCTGGCTCAACTCCACTTTTGCTGCACATGCATACGGCACACAGCAGTGCTACAGGACATGGGCTGGTCAATGGCTTCTGACTGTTACTTTCTGTCTCTTTAGATCACACCTCCCATACAATGGTTTAAAAGGCAGAAACACGTCTGTAACCAAGACATGGCTCAGAAAACCTTCTCAGGCTCTTCACGTTTTCTGCTACTAGTATAGCAACTTTAAGGATTGCTACAAAACACTAAGAATTGTAACACACAGAAAAAGGAAAGGTAATCTTAACAAGTGAAGGTCAACTAATTTTTGATTATTCCCAAAGTGAGCATCGAGACAACCAAAATGTCAATCCTGAGGCAAAACCACATCAAATATCTGCATCTTGCTCAAAAATTGAGCATGGCTTTAAAAGAGTGTCTTATCAAAATGAAAAATTCTTTACTCCCTGTCCATCACCATCCTCTTTCACTCTACCTGTTGGGATGCCTCCATGCACAGAACATTTGTAGTTGGGCTTGTGGTCATTTGCCCAGTCCAATTTTAGGTGAATTGAGGGACAGATTTTCCACACTTCCCTCTGAAAGCTATTCTCTGAACCTCTAGAGCTCATTACCAATTCCTTTTTTCTTAACGGGAAGCTCTTCTTCCTCTACACTGTTTAGCATCAGGTATGGATTGGTTATTTTGGGACAGTTTTATTGTGGAACAGCATGGGGCAGTGACCTTATAGTATTTTTGTCTGCACCGCTTGGAATAAAAGCAGCCTATTCAGAGATCCCAGCTGAGCTCAGGAGAGTCCAGGATCCTTACAGCATCTACCAAAATCTCCACTGAACGCTCCTACTGTCGTTTGCAGGAGGCAAGTGGAGTTCAATATGGCAGTCTCAGGGAACCACACAAGAGTGTCTCAGCTTCAACAGCTGAGAGGAGCTTATTGAAAATAGAAAATTACTGTAGGTATTAAAAATCATTGCCACCTCACTAGGCATTGTCTGGGTTAACATAGGTGGGGTAGAGAACACTACAGACTTGAAAACCAGGAAAACAAAGCATAGAATTTACTTGAATTCCTATGGAATAAGCTGCTAAATAAACCACATTTTTTTCTGTGAGCACAACAGATGTAAATATATAGGAGCAGTCAGTCCACTGCACGTGCTGAGAATCTAAACAAATGTTACAATGCATGAAGGATTTCGTGCATGTAACATCTGCATCACAACCGGGGTGGGGAAGGGCCACGCTGGGTCTGCTGCTGCCAAGGCTGGCAGTGCCCTGTGTGTCCCTGTGACATTGCCGGCCTGCAGGCAAAGCTGGAGAGTGCACAATTTGGGAACAGGGCTGATTATCTGCCAGCAGCTGATAAACTGCAGCTTCCCATGCAGTAACAGCAAGGCCTTCTGTTTTAGGTAGCAAAACGCTATAGAGGAATCACTGATCTGTAGTTATGATTTTATTTAATTCAGACAATTGTTTACTTTGTGTCCACATCTTACTCCATTTCCAAGTCAAATTAGCACATCACTTCAGGTTAAGATAAGCAATACATCCTGAATACTGATACAGGCCAGAATGTGATTATAGTAAACTCAGTTTATAAATCTTCTTCATTGGCTCTTTGTCAGGAATCTTCACTATACACAAAAGGAAACAAAGGAATAAACCAAAGACAGTATACTTAAGGAACAATTTAAATGGGTATTTTAATTCACATTTGTAGCCTTCTAAGAGCTTTCAAATTTATATGGCTTTAAATAATAATGATTTTGACAAAAACATTTTTTCCTCTGTGAAAGGTATTAACAGGAAATTGAGAAGCTGAAGAAAAATGAAATTGCATTTTTCACAGTTGTGATGAGCCTATTCCATCAGCAGTGGGAGAGGTATTTATCATGCATAGCCTATCCTCCTCTTTGGATGCTGTCTTCCAATTTGGACTGCAAGCACTGCATGTTAGAGGATCATTAACCAGGGTCATGTATATCATCTCTCCCTCACAAATGAACACTGTAAACACTGCAACAGCCACAGAGACACTGTATAATCAGGGCCCAATGTAGACTTTGTGGCTCACATAAGACAAAGTAGACAGACTAAACTACACAAATGAAAACTATTTTTCCCTAAGACATACCCATCCCAAAGCAAGGGCAAGGCAAGGGTCTCGCAGCTGCTGCAAGGCTCCTTGGAGCTGGTCTATCTCATGTGCAAAACACAGAACCTACAAAGACACCCCTGGCCCTGGGGAACCCTGCCACCAAGTCTTAGCACAACCAATACTATTACCTGGCTTCCAGATGGACAGTGTTCTTATCCCTTGGATTACACAAAGTTTCAAGCACATGACAGGAGCTTTACCCTGTGAACACATATGAAAGAAGACGGGAGGTAAATACCACCTTACACAAACCATGATGTAGGGACTGAGTATTGTTTCATGGAACAAAGGTCTCGGCCATAGAGCTGTATCACATACTGCTTTCTCATCTGCACACCACAAAAAAGTTTGAAATAGTGTCATAACACTGGCTGCATAGATTTATAAAGCAATCAGATCCCATGGTGAGAGGTATAGAGGTATACAGAAGCATTGCTTTCTTCAAAGTTATATTCCTGTCTCTGGGCACTAAATGCAGTATCTCTGACTACTAAATGCACTACTAAAATTACAAGGAAACTAATTTTTGAAACTGAATTAGTTCCTAGTTAGTTTCTCCCACATAAACCTGTCCTTCAAATGGTGCTCTTGACCCCTGGCATTTTGGAAAACACTTTAGGTTCCTCTTTTTGCCATAAAAGAGGGGAATGCAATGCCTGCAGCAGTGAAGAAAAGGGAGCAAGATTTTCGCCTCCTTCCAGGAGTCTCATGATCTACTTTTAAATCTTTTTCCATTACTATTTAATGGTATTATAATTACTGTTAGTCTCTAGTGTTCAGAATAATCACAAAACAAATACAACCTTGATTATGCTCTTATTATTATTTGCATTACAGTGACAACAAGAGACTTTGAGCTTTACCAGAGGAACAGAGGAATGTGCATCTCCAAGAAACCACATCTAATCTAGAATGAGAATTTCTAGGTTATTACAAACAGAAAAAAATGGGCTAAAGGGATAAAACAAAGAGGTTGCTATACCTAGTTCATCTGCTCTTATTTGCTAACTTTAGAAGTCTGACATTTTTCTTTCAAAAAGGTTCTGTCCTTCAGAAAACTGGACACATATATAGATATAAGATAATATAAGACTTGTAAGATAACCAGCAGTCCTATTCTCTACAGTTGGCTCAAACCTTATTATTTAGGACAAGTTCTTCTCTAAAATCCTTAAATGCAGCCATCTCCCTGCTGCCACTCCAACATTCACAACAGTCTTGATAGCTTATTCTCTTGTGCCAACCCTCTCTCCAGTCACACTTTTTTGTTGCAAATAAGAAGTCACAGATTTATTTATCCTCTAAAACTGTGGGCTGTATTTATCCTCTAAAACTGAACAGGCATGTAGCAGTAGACCAAAGGCTCCTTTGTGAAGAAAGCATATAATTTGGAAGACAGATAGATGGTTGTCTCTTCTGCTCAATGCTGTTCACAGACAGCAAAGCAAAGGAAAATAAGTGCTTGATTTACTCTCTCACATACTACACTATCCAGTGAGGCAGCTAATCAGAAGACCTAATTTAAAGCATTTCCAAGTGATTTCATTTGAACCATGAAGTGTCACCCTCTTTTGGTATTTGTACTTTTGCAGCAGTGAAAATTCATATAGCAGAGGGGCTAGCTCTGAAATTCAGAGATGAAAGGTGCCAATGATGGGCATGAATTTCTCCAAGTTCAAATTTGTCTTTAATTAGAGCCTTAACGCTTTTTTTCTGACACAGAAATAGAAGAACATGTCTCATATTTTGGCACAATTTTTAATACAGTCCACAGTTCTCTTCCCCTTCAGAGCCAACTCACCGTATCCACCAACCTGAATGAGCATTTCTGGCAGCAGCTCCTCCTGCTGCCAAAGGCTGGAGGTTGGGTTCCCAGGGCTGCCAATTCAGCATAATGGAAACCTGTGGGAGATCTCACAATACTTTGGACAAAGCTCTGCAGATAAGGCAAGACCCTGGGAGCTGCAGTTGGCTGACTCTGGCGTTAAAGAGATGTGCCAGCCTCTCACAGCAATTACAAAGTGTTAGTCCTGCCCTGCTGTGAGAGGTAATAGTTCAGTCACCAAAACGAAAAAATACTGGCAAGATGTGGCTGCCTTTGTAGAATCAATTTACTTAAATGAGACAGGAAGGCAGAATAGATGAAATACTTACAAGCGGCTCACCAACCATTCCATCTGAATTTGTATTTTAACCCAACACCGAGCACATCAATTGATGCTCTTTCCATATTATGCATTTATGACCCTCACATGAACCTATAATTTCAGAAGATCAATCTTTCCTTCCAGAAAATTTCAGATTGGCATTTAAGAGCTCAGGAGTCACACCAAGAGGGCCACAGGTAATATAATTTTCCCACCTAGATTCACAGATTGCAAGTAAAAAATAACTGTGAAAGTTATATTGCAAATTATTAGATTTACAGTCTCTGAAAACCTAACAGTTTTTTCCCCATTCTGACTTGAGTGCTAAACAGCAGAGCAGGTGCCATAAAACACCTGGAGTCTATCACACCCTCTATTCTGTGCATCGTCCTTCCCAGCAGAGCTTAGAAGGACATGCAGCAAATACTTCCAAGAAGCCAAGCAAATCTGCTCCTAGTCCAATAAATTAACCTTTGATTAACAAAATTGTTCCCTTTCTCTCCCCTCCTGCTCCCCATGTTTTATTTTCTTTATTTTTGGATTTGAGTAGTTCCCTTATTATGCAAAACCAGGAATCAAACAAACGAGGTCTGTTTCTTCTGAGAATTTAATCAAGGTACCTCACACTGGATAACCATAGGGTAAAGCCTAAAACCCAGCCTGAAAATAGCTAAGGCCTGAAAATAAATTAACAGGAATTGCTTATTTAAGTTTATAAGTCCTAGTGTGTAAAACTTGGAGCACTTCACTAAATTCCTCTCCAGGTAAAAAGACCAAAAGACTGAAGTGAGCAGAAATTATACACAGCTCAGAAATCAAAGGTTTTCTATAGAAAAGGTTGTTAAACACCATTTTTCATAAAACATGCTCTAGTGGAACTTTTCTTCACAGCCTTGTGACATGAAGAGTGGCACAGAAAATCTTCTGTTTCTTGTGGAGGCCTCCCTTACAGCAAAATCAAGAGAAAAAAAAAGTACATTCAGCTTTGCAATGGCAACCTCATTAAACTGGCAGAAAGGTTTGTGGCAAGCTCTGGTATTACACATTCTTTTTGTCTTTAAGTGTGTAATGTGCACCAACACCTCTTCTGACAGACTGCCATTACTTATTTTTGCATATTTAGGATTCATATATTTTTCAGACTACTCAAAGTTGTCTTTAATTAGATCTTACACCCTCTCTGCTTTTACATATACTGGTATTTGGCTTCTGAAAGACAGGTCTTGCCTTGCATCCACAATTTAACAACAGATACAGTCAAATTAGTGTTTTCAGATGTTCTCTTTTCACATGTATCTTCTGCCAGAAATACTGCCTGGCATGGTATTAAATAAAGAAAAAATTTTATTCTAGCTGGTATGTGACATCAATCACAGCAAACAGAAGTCACACACTTTGAAAACATCATTATAAACTGATCATCTTTTAAAAATATTTAACAAAAAGCTCCTGGGTCTGCTTTAGCAGCTGAATTTGAACTCAGCAAGAAAGTGACTGAGCAGAATCAGACATTCTCATTAAGTGAAATTAGCCAGTGCAATTTGGCTGGCTGGTTCCCTCTATGTATTAGCATTTATATTCAGCCAGTGATGAGCTTAATCGAGTTTTTCGAACAAAAAGAAAAAATCTCCCCCAAACCCATAAACTATCAGGTTTATTAGTAACAGTTTGCACTTCCATTGTAAAAAGGCAGTTAAGAAACTGAAGAAAATTGTCTGTTCAGAAGTGTATCCCAGTAGCTAACAGCAATCTTTCCTCATAGCAGGAACATGACCTCACATATGTGCTGCCTGATTGCTATCAGATTTACTGAAGACAAAAGGAGAAGTTCCATTAAAGGGCACATGCCAGGAGGCTACACAGAGCTGCTACAGGGCCTCACTGGAAGGGACAGGTTTGCCCTCTGATTGCAGAGATTGTATCACAAGGTCTTTGCCCTCCTTGCACAATGAATGCATCTCAAAGAGCTGTCAGGCCTGAAACACAGAAAAAGAAATGCAGTGGCATCTGAGGAGATAAGAGTCAGCATCAACGCTGACGTGACAAATAAAGAGTAGAAACAACCCCAGGGAGCCTGATCCTGCTGGAGGGCACTTCCCTGAAACAACAGCAGCAGAACTGAACATGGGAGGCAGCAAGAGGGCATAGGAACCCAGGACCCAAATGTGGCAGGAAGGTGTGTGCTGATATCACTATAAAATGTAACCCCACAGACCTGAACATCAGAAGAGAAGCAAAAAACTTTGTAGATTTTTTAAGACAAGCTATGGAAAGTAGCACTGCTAAAAACCAAAAATGGTTCCATAGAAATAGCTTGTTTTATAAAATTCAACGTAGCAATGCCCCTGTCAGACAGCTGGGCACCATGTATGTTCTCAAATGCATTGGGAGCTCTGAAATTTGTTATAAATTATGCCTCAATGCATCCTGGTTTGCAAAGCATTACAGCAACAAAACCTGGCCAAAGGAACAGCATGCTGCAGCCCCTCCCACATGCACTGCACACCTAGTACGTGTTAGAAAAAAGGCAACTCACTGACAATCACGCCAGAATTACAGTTTGTAACTCCAGTTATTCTCTTAAGGGAAACAACTGCTTTATCTGAGCAGCATGACATGAGGCTTTGAGCCTCTGTTGTTCTTTTTTTTTCCTTGGGTCTATAGTTAACTGCTCTCTTTACAGCACATTTCTGTACTGACCAACTGCTAAATTGATACTCAATATATTTTCCTTTCCACCTGCCATGCTTCATATTTGAAAACTCAAAATGTTATTTAAACAACATTTCAAAAACTTACCCTCAGGCTGTAGTAAGATGGTATGGTGGACTACTTCATCACTCCAACTTCCTCAGCTCTTGAAACAATGCAGGATCAAATAAATGCTGCATTTATAAATGAAAGTAAATTCTTCTGGCTCAGTAACAATTACTTGAAAAGCTTATAAAGGACCAGGAAGAAATTAATTCCCAGTACCTCAGAGAAGTATCACACTCCTCCTTTCAGGCAAGTATTTAATTTCTTCAGCAGTTGTTTGACTGTTTATTGTGCCTCAGTTATATTAACAGCACCTTGCCCCAAGTGCAGCCCCTTCCTAGAGAATAATAACCAGGACAGGTTTTACATGTGGGTAAAGCACTGTGTTGCCCAAAGGAGACAGGGGAGCTTATTTTTATAATAGTCAATATGGCAATGAATCATCCTCCCTAGATAAAGACTAAAAACATTAAGAGGAGAATACAGTAGGTTGGAGCAAAAAAAAAAAAAAATTAAACTCAGCTGATTTAAGTTTTACACATGCAAATAAACATAGTGAGACAGGAAACAGTGAGATGTGAAGTGCTGAGCAGGAACATCAGGTGTATCTGTCTTCCTGGAAGCTGAAAGAAGGAAGATATTACAACTGTGCTTTCTGCTAAATTGCTGCTGCCAGTTATTGACAAAGTTGTCAATTATCCAGGATTATTTAGACAGATGATACCTGAAGAAATGGGGATTTAGAAACACTTGGGATTAAAAGGAGGGATAGGAACATGGCGCTGCAGATGGTAAATGGAGTGGATTGTAAGTAAAAGAGCAAAGAGGCCAGTTTCAGAGGGTATAATTAAATATCCTTAATTAGCATATTAAAGTACTGCAGTAAAGCCACATACTTTCAAAGCTGGATTTTAGAAAATAAATGTAACTGAGTGGATGAAAGACTAAGAACCTTCTGCCATAAGACTGGCATGGAATTTATTCAGATAACTTCTATTTTGCTAATGTTAAACAACTTAATTATATTTTAAAAAATCCACTGACTGCCTAGGTCTGCAAGCAGCAAGATATTAAATCACCATTAGATAGATTTTACTGAAATTGGTCAGACCATGCATTAGGGAAAGAGGACAGTGCTTGAGTCAATAGTAGAATTTCAAGTAGTTGAGTAATCATGCAGCTTAATGCACATGGATAAAGCAGGGACCAAGAAGTAAAAGGAGGGTAGCAACTGCCACCACAATGTTTTTAAATTGGTCTAGGAATAAGAGTTTATTTTGAGCCAGGGTTTGAAAAGTGTTTTGAAATTCTTGGACAAAGCTTCTTACGATATCACATAGCTCTGCTCTCTTAAAAACATACTCTGCTGGAGTAAGGGATATGTGCTACCACAATTTTCTCAACAGAATGAAAGACATTTCACTGTGTTCAGGAAGAGACATTTGACAGGTTAGGATTTCAAGGCAAGATTTGAAGGAGGCATAAATCACAGATTTGGCTTTGACCTGTTCACACAAGTTTCTTAACTCTTCTCTACCTCACTGTTGATATACCATGGACCAGCAGTTCCTGCCTCCCAGGCATTTCAACAGGATACATATATCCACAGATAAGATACTAGGGATATAACTGGAAGACTGCATGAAACACATTGATAGAAGAGGCTCTCAGATATTATATATGGCAATACCCCAGTGTTATTTATACTACCCTTCTAAAATACTTTTGGTTACTCTTATTTAAAAAAATTCTCCATTCCCAGCACATAAAGGCTTTATTTGTCACACTACTACTTTTGAAGCTTTCACTGATTAGGAAACACAGACACAGAATTCCAGCTGAAGGTGTTTAGGAAAGGTGAAGCCTCCAAAGCAAAAGTTAGCAAAGGCTAGGCAGAACGTGTTGACAATATAGAGAGGGAACTGAAAGATTAAATTGGCTACTGTAGATAATCATAACTGAAGACTAAGGTACTTTGGAGACTGCACCTGCCCACCCAGCTCCTCCCTCAGTCTGTGTCTAAAGCCACGGGCAAGTATAATACATTATTTCAATAGAGTATACAATACATGCAATGTAACACATGGTATTAACTCCCAAAGAAATCTGTATAATGGCTGTTGTAGCATCCAACTCCAAATATAATAAACACAGAATTCCTCAGTCTTTTTATTGGTGTTTTTTAAGTGTAGAAAATTAGAAAAAAACAACAGCAACAAACCAGGAACACTTCGTTTTGGTTTGCTTTGCCTTAATTTTTCTGCAAGACACGGTTCCCCTCTGCTGGACAAGAGCAGGTGTAACAGCAAAGAGCTGTGAACCAAAACTGATGGAACAGCAAAATGAAATCAGCAGACGGAAAAGATGAGTAAGGAAAGACGACTGAGGCAATGTATGGCTGCCCAAATGCCTGAGAAAATAAGGAGCCCAGGTGCAAAACATTAAGCAAACAACATTCAGAATTTAGACTCAGTTCTCCAAACAAGAAAGTAACATTTTTCATTACATCTCTAAAATAAGTCGCCTTGAAGGAGCTGTCATCTTGACAAACACCAGATCTCTAACTCCAAAAACAACTGTTGCCATATTTAGGATAACAGGAAGCAGAAAGAATTTCCTAAAGCAAAAGATTTTTGTCTGTGAAAAGCTACATTACGAGCGATGAAGTCTGCACTGCGTGCAGCTGGTAAAGAAATTTAGTTGTAACTTGTGCATTGACAGCATTGTTTTCCAGGAGAAACCTTAAGCAAACCTTAAAAATTGTTTGTATTTTTTACTTTAGGCATTACATTTATATACATTTTTTTAATATGGCCACCACAGGATAAAGACAGGACAATTTCAGACATCAGCAATGATGCAGATGAAAAAGAAAACTCCTACCAGAGACACGTGTGATATCACATACATTTTTGGAAAATACCAGTTAAATCTTACTCTGACTTCTGAAGCATGATAAAGAGAGAAGTCCAGGCTTCTTGTTCCACTCTACAGATGACTCCACTCAGTCCTCTAGGGGTTGGAATACTACTTGTTTTTAAACCAAGGAAAAATTCTAAAAAAGCCACATTTAAGAGTAACATAAATGACTTCCAGGAAACAATTTTTTTTGTTAAAAATACAAACACAAAACAAAGTTTAATAATATTTTCCCTCCTTTTATTAAAAAGTCATTATACTTGACATACAATTGGCAAATATACATATATATATGATCGTATCTCTACTTTTAAGAGAACTAATTACAGACTATTGCAAAGTGACACCAGGTGTGCCATTACTGGGTTCTGCATTGGTTTTTCATACTGAAAACTTCTAGGTTTGTTTCAGTTGTTCAGGTGATTCTGCTTTTAGCTTGCCTGTGTGATCAACAGCAGTGCATTGGCTTCAAATATATTTATTTTAGATGCCCATAAGTGCCCACAGTGCAGAGCTGCACACAGTACCCGCCACGAGATACCAAACAGGACATTCTTCTAAGGTCTTTACCATCCAGACTCATCCTTTTGTACCACTTTTCACATGGAAGCCTGTCACTCCAAGCCTTTCACTTAGTTAACCAAAGTTTGTTTCACTAAGAAACAAGTTTTCTAAACCACTTGTTTAGAGACCAGGAAAGAGGACAAATCTTACCAACAGGAAACTCTCCAGAGCAGAAGAAAGTTTGTAGTGACAGAAGCGGATACTGAGCCTCAGGAAAGACAAGTTTTTCTAATCAAACCTACACAAAAAACTTCAACGATACAGGAGCTATATGTACAAAGGAGGAAGGGAGGAAGAAGTATTTTTCTGTAGTCATTACCCACACTCTTCAACAGCACTACATTATGTAAGAAAGAGTATCAGTCCATTTACCAAGATGCATTGTCCCATTTCCTCCTCTTGTTTTAGGTCAACTGGAAGCTTCTTTTTTCAGTTTTTCTAAAATCTCATCTGGTGTCATTGATACCGAAATCTTCACCACTTTGTCACGTGATTTACCACCCTGGTTTAGACAAACATACAAAAAAACATCTTTCAGAGAACCACCCCTGAAGGTAGGAAAAGGGTGATATTTATAAAATGTTGATAAACAACTGAAGCAGTTTACCCATGATTCAAGAAAAAGAAGACTCAAGTCTTTGCATCTCTACCTTCTGGCAACACAGTGCTCAATTCATTGATCACACTGCCATTTACCACTATCCATTAAAAGACTTCTATGACTGCAACATTAAACTACCAGATAAAAAATAGTGTTTTTTATTTTTATTGTGCCCTTATGCTCATAAACGATAAATGAAAATGGCTGGAAAGACTGACTTTAAGTACAATGAATTAATAAAAGAAATTATTTATTCAGTGCAATAAATAAAACAAAATTTCCACTTGCCAAAGTCAAGACATGTAAATTCTAAAGAGACAAACTTTTGTGGCCCAGCTGTAACCCAAGTGCTTATATATGCTCTTGCTGACAGTTAAATGTCAGAAAATTTTAACTCAAATAACTTTCACAGAAGCTATTTTTTAAAAAAGAGTGAAAAGTTGTTAATAAAATCCAAATTCTCTCTGAAGCAGAAATTTTGTGAACTGCATTTAACATGAAAACAAGAGAATCTTTGAAGAACACAGAAACAATTCTTCCTATGCTAGGTTTGTTCTCAATGAATCATGCCATTAAGTCAACTAAAAACCTTTATAAAGTGTCTTTCAGACTGAACTTGGAGACACTTTATAAAGTGTCTTTCAGACTGTACCTAAATGTGTAAGTTTCAAAATCCTGAATTTCAACTGCAGTAGGAAAAACTGAAACGAAGAAAAGGAAGTACCTTCTCTAAAACAACGTCACTCTTCTTCACTTCTAGCACCTTAGAGAGGTAGCGACACAGCTCTGCATTTGCCTCCCCTTCCGACGGGGGTGCAGCAATAGCTACACCTACTGCCTCAGCTGTCACATCTACAACAAATATTTCAAGCATTTTACGTGTGAGATATTCAAAACATCTTTTGTTTCCTAAAAATGAGTGTTTATGCCTTCCAAAGCATTTTAATTCAAAACCAAACAAACGTATAGATTAGCAGGGAATGACATCTTCACACTGCACAAATTCCCTTAAACTGTTGGCCAGAACAATCAAAGATAAACTTCTGACACTAAAAGCAGTCAATCCTTCAGACCGTACCGCAGTGCAGCCATAAGTATTAAGTTTTCTCTCAGTGGGGGCACCGTTCTGAGCTCCTCTCAGTCGCCCGTCCTGACGGAGGTGTTGTTCCTGCTGAGCATCACGTAACACAACAAAAAGCAGGTTACCCCACCAAAATCCGCGTGTTAAATCAGCCTGCTCAGAGAGCCGTGCTATCAGTAACTTCCCTGCGTTGCCACCCGAGCCTGGACACCGATACGGCCCCCGCCAGTCACACACACAGTGTATGAAAGCGGTTCCAATGTGCGCACGGGCAATCCCGGGCAGTAGAGGGAGAACGCGCTTTATCAGACCTTTATTAGAGCTTTCACGGTTCTAATAAACCCGCACAGACTCTCGCGACACTAAACCACAGATGCCAAACTGAAGGTCCGATCAACTGCGTTTGCCGTTACTCCCTTAATTAAAACAAAACAAAACAAAACAAACAAACCAACCAGAATTCACCCCGTGCTCACCGCGCCACCCAGCGCTGCCCACGGAGTCCGCGAACGAGCGACCCCTGGAGCGCGGAACTTCCCGCTTCAGTTCCCTGGTGGGCTTTTGCGTGTTCCCCCCAAGACCATCTCATGGGACGGCGGCAAACCCCAGACCCCCGGCGGGGGTCCCAGACCCACCTGTGACGGCGCTGCAGCG
Source organism: Pipra filicauda (assembly GCF_003945595.2). NCBI lineage: Eukaryota > Metazoa > Chordata > Aves > Passeriformes > Pipridae > Pipra > Pipra filicauda. Next base: position 672,286 of record NW_024104976.1, on the reverse strand, counting down.
GGCGCCGGGCTTGGCGCGCACCGCCACCCTCACGGAGCCGCCGCCCGCCGCCACCACCGGTCCCGCCGCGCCGTCCGCGCCCGCGGAGCCCTTGGCGGCTCCTTTGCCCTGAAACAGAGGAACAAGCGCGGTCACCACCCGCCCCTTCCCTTTCTCCTTCCCCTGCCCCTTCCCGCCCGCACCTTCCCGGGCATGGCCCCGCCGCTCCGCACCGGCGCCGCCAACACCCGGCGGAACCCGGCGAGGGCCGGCATAGCCCTTCCGGCAGCTCCGGCTGGGCCCGCCCCGCGGAGCCTGCGCGCTCCGGCACGGCCGCTCCGGGTGTCCGGATCCGGGTAACCGGGATCCCTGTGATCCACAGGGACCCGTGTGATCCACGGGGACCCGTGTCACCCACAGGGACCCGTGCCCGGCTCAGCCCAGCCCCGGCTGCCGGCCCCCCTCCCCGCGGTACCGCAGAGCTTCCAGGGAACAGCCCTTTGACGTTGTTCTACACGCGGCCTTTTTGAGACACAAAACCTGCGTGACCTTCCCCCTTTACACAGAGGAAAAAAAAGAAGGAAGTTTTCTTATTATTCTCCTGCATTCTCAAATTACTACTTTAGTATAATCTGGGGAAGGGTACACGAAGACATTCTATTGCTACAAAGTACATACTGCAAGACACTGAGTACTATATACATACAGCAATGGCAGCAAAGTATTGTGTGCAATCTGTAAAACTAGTTGCACACAAGTAATCCTTAGGTTTATACTAATTTTTTTTAGTGCTAGAATATCCGATGATAAAATAACATCGTTACAAGTCTTGTATTCTCATTTTCACATTATACATTTTTTATAGGCACATATGTATATGCAGTGGCTATTTCCATAACCAGTTCTATATTCCAAAACAGCCCTTCTGAATTAAGAGAGATTCTGGAAAGATCTGTTTGTTGCTGAAGTTGACTTAGTGTTTCTTCAGTGCAGCTGCAGATGCTCTCTGCAGTGCTAATGTCCATTAATTCTCAATGGCTCATCCAAAAAAGTCAAGGTGATGGCAATATAAATCCAGCTTTGCTGATGTACTTCAAAAAAATATAGTAGCAATCCATGTCCATAGGGTCATTCCAAGGTCATTTTGGAAAGAAGTGCAAGATGGGACTACAACAGCAGCTTTATGGTCTTTTTAGGACAGATTGGGGAAAACGTACGCAAGTTGTTCATAACAAGTAAGGATTTTCCAGTTCAAAAAATGAATTTTACTACAAGAGAAACGAAGGGGTGAAAAGACAAAGCAATTAATCACATGATACTGTTTAAAACAAATAAAACAAACATTTCAATATACAGAGTACTTTCTCCACTTGACATTTTGTTAAGAGGAAAAGCTAAATTACGTTCTGCCAATAATGATGCAGAAAAAAAAATAGTTTTTCTGGTACCCCTCAAACAAGATAGATTTGTTTTCACACAGTGATGTAATTTCAGAGAATTTTTTAACTGCCAATAGTGAGCTGAAGTCCACTGAGACACTGACACATTCCAGATCATCATGTGAAACTAAGTATAAAATATTATTTCTGGTATCTGTCCATCTTCTATTGATGTACCGTTGTTGTTACCTGGTGAACTATAAAAGACAAAGCATGTTTTGCTAGCAGTAGGAGATTCATGGATCACTTTCTTCAAACCTTTTGTTCCATAGTGGGAATCAGGACCCTGAAAAATATCACAAGAGATTAGCAACTGAGTGGAAGTAGGCAAGACCCATAAATTGCTAAGATTCAAACACTGCTGAGTTATTTTAGTAGTATAAAATTTCTGTACCCACATCATATAAATTATATACAAAATCACAGACAACAGAAGCAAGCGCTTGTATGTCTAACTAGCAAAAAAACATTTCTCTGACAGCAGACTTAAACCAGTTGATTCTATCCAACTAGTAATGAATACTTTCTAGTGTTTCTCCTTATCACACAGGTTGTCTATATTCTCACTTAGTTCCCTGCCTCAGCTTCTTTTAATGTGCAGTATTTTTCCCAACCCATTCAATTTTGATTTCTGTAACAGAGAATTATATTTAGAAGAATATTAAAAAAATCTTGAGAAATACATTTGTCCACAATATCAAGGAGAGACTTTCCCAGAACAAGTAATTCTTGTCTATTGTTTCAGCACTAGTATCTAAAAAGTGATGAAAAAAAAATCTTTGTTTCCTTGACTCCAGCTAGAGCAGTCAAGAATCAAACTTCAATCAGTGAATCAAACTTCAATTTTGATAGACAGCTGCCAGATTAAATATTTTAGATAGTGCTTTTTCCCCACACAGAACCAGTAACTTTCATTAGGACTCATTCTAACACCTACATCACGCCACAAAGTGAGAAGGCACAAAGGATCCACTTACTAAGTCCATGCTGTGGCACAGAAGAGATATAGCAGTCTTACAAGTTACTGTGGAGTTTAACTACGTCCTTCTTTAGCCCTAAACCAAAAATCAAGATCTAGAAGACACTTTCCCATCAGAAGACTGATAAAAGAACAACTCTTGCATCAAAGTAACACTTTCTTCTCTACTGTTAGACATTCTTACTTTTAACGTTGCACAAGCTGTGTAGCAAACCGTGGGCAGAATCTCGATGGGCTCTTTGAACATAACTCTGAAGGTACTGGCTGTTCCATCACAGCTAAACCCAGTATCGTTCTGTCCTAGTGTCTGATTCTTCTCATAATCAATTATCTGTGCAAAAACATGAAAACAGTATTCTTAGGGTTACAAGCATGAGAAAGATTCTCATTGTATGCATATGAGAAGATGACAAGCAAACACTTGCCTACTCCACCCAGTGTAATTGCTGATCTTTACACACCTACACAGCCCGTGTGAGGGAAGCGCGTTCTCTGGCTGTGGCTGATATAGAAAAGTTTTTACAGATAATGTAAGCAGTCAATGATACATTCATAAAAGAAAAAAAGAACTTGTCCTGCTATGCTTTATACAATTTATTTCTAATCTAGGTTCAGAATAAAAACTACACTCAGACTACACAATATTTATTGTGCCTTCAAGTTTAGTGGCGAATAGGAATGACCAACTACAACGTAGTAATTGCAGATACTTCACTTCTTATTTTGGATTGCCAGACTGATCCATGCTGCCCAACACCTCTTGCAGGAGTTGGATATCAGAGCTTTAGAGTAGAACACTTCTCATGATTACTGCACTAAGAAGAATCCTATCAGTTTTAGTATTTTATTTTTAAATTGCCATATAATTTTTAGTATTACGTGAGATGAAGCTTTATTCTAGGCAAAATATGCTCTATTTTTTTTCCCAGCCACAATCAATAGAAATATTAACAATTATAATGGTGAAGTCCTAAGCCCTTTTCATATAAAAGATTTATTTGCAATATACATTATCACTTATTTAAGAGAAGTTTTAAACGTTTAACTCTCTAAAGCTTTGCTAGTACTGATGCAGATTCAAGAAGAAAGGTAGAGGCACAGAACTTAAATACATGTCTGAAAAGATTGGGACAAGGAAGTTAATTGCAGGATAAAGAGAACCCAAGATGGATGGTCTTAATCTGAACCATAAGGGTATATCTAGCCTTTCAGTTTGGATCGGAGGATCTTTTTCAAGTGAATCTTCTGATCATTCCCACTAAATATACATTGGTTTGCCTTGAAAAAAACCTAAATTCTTTTCAGATTAAATAAATCCAGCAAACATCCTGAGGGAACACACTAAATGCTTGCATCTGCTAACAGGAATTCAGCAGAGAGATTAAAAATGAAGAGATAACATGAAGTAAAAATCCCCAAATATACACAGTATAGCTGATAGATTCTCAGGACCAACTCTTTTGTTCTAAAGATCCAACCCAGTGGCACTGTACTACTCATTTACATGGATGTAGAGTTTAAGAAAACCAAATTGATGGTACTTCAAGAAATTTGCAAGTGAGCTTTTAAATTTAGGAATGTGGAAAAGCCAAATTCCTTCAAAACCTCATTCCAGAAACACTCTGAAACATAACAGGAAAGGCACAACATTTTTTTTTTTTCTTAAGAGACAGACACAAAATCCATATCCTTAAGTACAAAATAGTCAGATAATAATAATCATCAAATAGGAAACAGAAGATAAACTGTCATTTAAATAGAATGCTCAGAAATTACCTGAAACAGCAGTTCCAGAATATGCTAGAAATCTACAAAATCAGGTAGGGACAACAGAATTTCTGCCTCTAAATGAAGTCACAGACTATTTCTTTCATGTACCTAATTTCCCATGCACCTAATAAATCAATGTGATGTGACAGTACCAGCTTATGAAATATACACCACAGGGTAAAATGGTGCCAGCCATGGAATGCTAATACCTCGTTAGAAAGCTTAGAACCAAAACTAACCTCACCAAGAAAAAGAATTCAAAAGGACTGAAATTCCACATTTAAAAAGGAAAATACAGTGCTGTATCAGGAAATACAATTTTAGTGGTGCCTTCAATTACCCACTCAGAGCAGGCAAGGTTCACCCCAGGACAAAGCAGGGGTGACATTTTTAGATGCTATCACTGGCCTTTCCCTGAGCTTGCTAACCAATTGCTCAGTAGGAAGAAACACAACCCTTGATTTGGTACTGAGCGATGAGCAGGATCAGATTCAAAATTTCATAATGGAAACACTATGTAACAGTGTCCATAATATTCTTAGTCAACACTCCCATGTGAACAACAAAAGCAAATCCTCCACAGCTGTGCTAAATTTCAAAAAGACAAAAATGAGGAAGCCTGTTCAAAAGAAACTAAAAAGTAGTAATTAGGAAAATCAAATCATTATAAGAAGCATGCAGACTACTGAAGGACATCACATGCCCAAATACAGTATCAGTACATACATCTCCTATTAGGAAAGGCTTGAGAAAATGGGGAAAAAGCTGGGTGTTGGAAAACACCTGTACTGAAAATGATTAAAGGACAGGAGAATACAGCAGAAAGGGAAGAAGAGTTTCATACTGTTCTTATTGTTGCCTAATCATCCACTTATGCCCACTGTTGAGGACAAAACACAGCTTAGATTCCTAAGCCTATCAATTGCTCCCATCCAAATATAGACCAAACCTTTAGGAAGTGTAGTTCCTGCACAAGCCTATTTGAACATTATATACTGTACCTGTATATTAACTTGATAGTCTGTGGGTCCATGAATAGATCCATATAATCCAAATCCCACTATGGAAATTCTTCTGTTAACTGTGAACCTTGTAAGACACAAGCCAAGAAAGGAATTTAAACAGCTCTGGTGGATGTGTTACCTTACTCCCAGTCAAGCAGGAAAAAAACTCTCACTGAAGAGCAGTGAAGTAAACTGACAGTGGCGTTGCATTTTTTTTGATAACACTTTTTATATAGATTTCGATGCTAAGAAAAATGCTTTGTCAGCTTTATAGGTTAAAGCTTTGCTAATCCTCTGAGATATTCAGCATCACTAAACAAAACATAATAAGATTCATTTCAATATCTCTAAAATAAAAACAGATCGAGACTTGGTATTTCAGAAAGGAATATACAGACAACGCCCAATCACTCTAGAAAGCACCCAATCCTCCCAAACCTCATTCTTTGCCCTTTGTATTTCATGTATGCAACAGCCTGTTATTTAAAAAAGAGAAAAAGATCAAACGTGCAACAGAACCTGCATGTTTGCCACTGCATCTTATGCCAAAAAGTCAAAGTTGAGTGATTTGTTCCCTTTCTACCCACACTTCTCTGTCTCTCCTTCAAATAATCTCAAAAGTCATACCTAATCCGATCACTTGTTCCACTGTAGCCCCAGCGACTCTCCACTTGCTGGAACCTGTTAATGCTGCATTCTTTTCCTCTAAGGCAACATCTTGGTCGGTCAATATAATCTACTTTAGGTTTAGGATTTACAGTAAAATGAAGAAAGAGATTTACTACTTCCCGATCTGACAAGATTCCAGATTGAGCAGGGCCTGTGGAAAAAAGAAAAAAATCCTAAAATTATTTGAAGGATTACTCCAACTGTGGTATTTAAACCACACATATTCACAAACTGAAGACAACAACAGTATTTTCCAATGGCCAGAGTGTAATCTGCAGAATGTTTTGCTTTCATTTGTGCATCAAAACCCTTATTAGTATAATATTAATAACAGAATCAAGTGTTAAGCATCTAAACACAGGTAAACAGCACAGAGATATGGTCTAACAGTAAGATAAAGAACTCCAAAACTCACCTGCTGCAAACTCTTCAATAGTCATTAATGGAAAACGGATCAAGGAAAGAGCTCTTCCAAGGACTTTTTGTTTGTTCCCGAATGTTGGAGGCAATTGTTGTCTTTGACACTCCGCTTCTGCCCAGCGAACAACAGCTCCAAAGAGCCGACTTTCTCGAATACTGAGGGTATCCCTTTCTAGAACTGCACATAACGTGTCTAAAGAATAAAATGTTAGCAGATTTAGATCAGTTTTCATTCAAATCAATGTGTAGCTATAAAGTGCTACACATGCAACCTTAAAATACTAAGCACACATTAAGAACATTCACAATAAGACAAAGATAACTATCTTTGTCTTATTATCATACATTATATGTATATATATTATACATCATTTATCTTATGGAAAAAGAAATCTCTCAATGATGCATAGACTTCAAACTAAAAATTAATTTTCCTGCTATGAAGGCAGCATATGATCTATCTTCTTGATTCCTAGAGAGTGTAACCTATACCTCTATATAACCTATGTAGTGATAACCAATATTCTGAAGAATTTCCATTGCTAGGGCAAGATCAAAACTGGAAGTGACCAAGTAGTGAATGCATACTACTCAAAAATCAAGTTATTCACGATGACACTGTCATATTCTCATCTGCATAGCCATCTGCCCATCTGGATCAACCCTGGACACCAGAAGCAGTGCACACAGGATCTGAGGCAAGGTACTCTCACGTGTTTTACAGAAGCAACTTCTCCTGTGTGTATTACTCATTCTGGTCTTTTATGAATAACATGTATGCACAAGTTATCGTGGAACACAAGTCCAAAAAAAAAAGTGTTTTCATATCTGTCTTTGGGAATGTTTGTCTGCCTTAATTTAAGCAGGGCATGTTTGCAGTCATACAAAATATCATTAGAAAGTCAAAACAGATTGAGAATTATCAAGAGTAGAGATGAACACTCACAGTTCAGGCACAAATTTTACTGAACATGAGTTAACAATAATTTTAAAATTTCTTTAAACAGCTGGAACACTTTCCTTCAGTCTGAATTTTTCCCACAATGTAGCTGCGTTGGAGTAAAATCTTAAGACACATATAGTAGCAATGAAATCAAGTAAGCAAATTTAACAACTGCTAGCTTTTCATAGGATATTAAACATAGAAATCAGCAGTTTATGTACTTATTTTTTAAAGCAGATTTCATTGATTGTACCTAATCTGTACAACTCGGAATAGAGAAATAAATGCAGGTGTGGATCCCTCAGGGATGAGGCACAACACTCAGCAAGTGAAAGCTTTGTCTGTAATGAAAAGCGTGGTGTTACCACTGTGGGAGCCTTGAGACACCAACACTAATCAAATGGATATCCAGTGCAGTGGAACCCTGCTCAGGAGTGAAGCTCAAAGGAAAGCACTGCAGGGGTGGATAGCCAAGAAGTGCCTGGGACTCTGCACACTCAGATGGGGGAGGGAACTGGGGTGCTGTAATTTCACACTCACCTATATCGATGTCAGTAAAGCCTTCTGCACTTATGGCATCCATAGTGCTTTTGTCTATTGTGTCAAGACACAGACTAGCAAGCTGAGGTTCATCAAACAAACGAGCCTAAAAAGGTAAAGAAATACATTTTAAGCATAAAGTTGACAAAGCACTCATCTTAAAAATCAGGTATTTTTACTCTAGTACAGACCTAAATTAAAACAGCTGAATTTGTCTAAGTACTCTTTGTGTTTATACCTTAAAGAGGACTTAAATTTTCTAGGGAGTACATACTTAAGGAGAATTAGTCATTTCCCTTCACAAACTGATTTTCCTAGCAAATCAAAACTAAGCTTAAATGTACCTACTTGAGTAAGCAGCATAAAGGCATTGTCTGCTCGGAGATGCTTTGTTAGAAAATCCACACAGTGTGCTTCCAGCGCTGGGACCGCATACTTTTTAGCAGTGTATAAAGTAGTCATGACTGTTTCTGGACCAATTTGAACTTCATCCGAATAAAGAAACCTACAAATCAATACACAAATACAGATCATAAAAACGTATCTTGAGAGGGGCTGACAAAGACAAGTCTCTTTGCATTTACAAAACAGGCCAAAGATTTGCACTGTGAACATGCAACAGTTTTTACAAATGAAAAAGGTAAGTTAAAGGGTTGAAGGAAGAATATTACGTTAACCTCATGGCATACATTTGTTTTAAATATGTATTACTCCCTAAGGCTGATCCGGCTGTACTAGTTATACATAGCTATCCAACTGTAAACAACAGCTGAGCTGCAGAATTACTTAACACACGAATGCAGCTCTCTCGATTCATCAGGAGGAGCTGTATTTCTAAATATCAATGCACAACCCTCTATGGCTGTATTACTGAACCTAATTTACTGACAGTGCACACTGGCTTCCCTCCGTGAGGGGAACAGTGTCAAGGGCTTATACTGTGAGAACATCCTATATTGAAGTTACTGCTCTGTCACGTTCAGAGGAGAGCAGAGCAGATGACCTTGACTCTTCTATTCCTGCCACAGCAAAACTCTCTGGCTTGTCTCCACTGCTTGAGGCTAGAGGATTGGTTATGATTTTAGCATAAGCTGTCAACCAAAAGATAGAAGTCTCCACCAATATCAGGAAAAAAATGCTGTTTCCTGAGCAGTTGTTACTTGAGACTAGACAAGATAAGATTTATTTTTAGGTTCTGTATGGAAAATATGACTTTTTAAAAATAATTCTTCCTACAGGTGACATTTAAAGATAATTTTAGCAGTATTTCATCAGCTTTTCAGATAACAATCAAGAATAGTCTGTGATTTACAAAAATACATTTGTCCCCAACACATAGATGATTAAACATAATAAAGCAGAGCACATTAGCAAATGCAGGAATTCCAGAACAAAGACAAAGCCTTTCTTTAGTATTTCTTAGTATTTGTTGTTCAGAACCTCCCAGAAATGAAAGGCAGAGACAGAAGGTGTGTTTAGAAGGGCTTTTAAATGTAACAATAAGCAGTTTGTATTCAACAGAAACTTGTGAAAGTAAGACTCATTAAACTTGCTTGCAACATGGAGAGATCTAGATAATTGAAACCTGGAATTAAAGTTTAAACTGAAGTTCTTCACCGTTTATATTTCTTATATTCCAAGAAAACTAATTCTTGGTAGTTGCTAACACACAAGTAAATACAGTATTCAGCATTAAATTTTCTGCCACATACAGGTACACATCTAGCATTACAATACTCCAATCTACTTAAACAGCCAGCTTGCACATCACTTTGGAGATGTGAATGATGCTCTAGAATAACTTTTTAAACTGGATTTACATCAAACAGTTTTTAGGAAAAATGAATTTAATTAAATGCTAACTTTTTTTTTAAACAACAAACCAATATTGCCATGCAACCTACAGTGTAACTTTTATCTAATTAAAAAAATATCCCAATTTAGTTTGGGAACATGATTTTGATTTTATTTCTTAAGTGGGTCCAATCTGAAGCCAACGAAGTGACACATCAGAGGAGCTTTTCTGGCTTGTGTTTCACTTTCTGCTATAGCTTGCAAAGAATCAGGGTGCAGTTCTAGGTGTGTCTTCCCTCTCAAAATCCCCCTGCTCATGTGTGCCAAGAGCTCTGTCTCTGTGCTAACTCTCCCATTTGTGGCACGCCTGGACTAGCACACCTTTGTGTTTAGATCAGTGTTCCTCCTCCACTTGACTCAGTGGGACCCAAGTTCACTTATCCTTCCCCCTTCCCTTCTCTCCTCTCCTTCCCTTCCAGAGACTCACAGAAACAACCTGCTCTTTAGATACTAATCTTATTGTCATCCAGCATGGAGGGATGGGGAGGTGGGGGTTTGTATGTGCAGAGCGAAAGAATGTTTTTAGTGACAAGTAACCAGAACAAACAATTTCTCCAAGTGACAACCCAATCATTCCCTTCACAGCCTCTCATACATTTTATGGTACTTTTCTTTACTCTCAGGTTAGCACTTCCTTCTCCCCTAGTCTAAACATCCTCCCAACAGCTGAAATGTTTTCACCATTATAAAAGCACACAGGAATCTTTTTTTCCAGTTAGTCATGATTATCCCTCTATTTACTGATTGCCAAAGTCCTCTACAAAGACGTTTAGAAGACAGAGTGCTAATTTGTGCCATGTCATCACTTCCTTTATACTGTGATCAAAGGACAAGTTAACTTACTGTAAAATGTGAATGAAATTTAAAAATAATCTTATTAAAAACAACAAAATGAAATCCTAAAGCAGAATCCTACTGAGACAACTCTAATTTTCTTGATCATCACTATTCAATTTGTAGTTAGAAACATTAAAAAAAAAAGCTGTTTCACTGGGAAACAGATTCAAACTTCATGACTTTGATACTATTTCAGCTCCTAAGGATTCAGCTGTCAAACTACTGAAGTTTTTCCATCAAAAAAATATTTTCCTTTAATTTACAAGTAGCATTTGTCAGTAGATCTTTATGAAACACATCAGCTACAGACAAGACCTAACAAATTATGAGTAAATCAAATAGAAATGAGCTGTGGAACATTAAATAATTAGTAAATTATCCCTAAGAAGTTTTGACTTATTTAAATGCTTCCTTTACCTGCTGTTCATTTGCTATGTGTATTCAAAGATCCTGACTTAATTTCTAGCCTCAAATTGGTCTTTGCAAACATTAAAGAAATGTCCTATAAAAGGTAACCATCATTATCTGACAAATTTACTAATGATAGATACGACAGGCCAACAGTACAAGGTATCAATCTTGCCTCTTTCAGTCAACAACAGGGAAAAAAAATTCAGGTTGTCTTATAGTTGGTACACTTCAGAAACAGTGTTTAGGAGCATGGAAAAAGTCCAGTCCCCGTGTGTATTGAAGTTCTCCTTAGGTATGTTTTTAACAAGGTATTGCAATGGGTGTTTATGTTGATATAAGCTCAAAAACTATACATAACTTGGAAGAACTTCCTAAAGAGCTGTCACAGACACCAAACCTGAGATGTTTCAACAGTTTATCAGTCTGGTGATATTTAGACAAGATACAAGCATAATCAGTTTACTGACGTAAATCCCCTGGCCATCACATACTAGCAGCTCTACCAACACAAGATGGCTTTTGTTTGCTTCTAACAACATCTCTTCATTCACTTCTACAGTTTTTAAATGCCATCCTTCTTATCTTTACTTAGAAATCTCCTGTTTCTGTGTTTCTATTTATATCCAGATAAACTACTCTCATTATATTCGCTTTTCACTGTCCAGTATTTTTTTCTACATATATATAAAGGCTATGTGTGCTTTTCATGACACTTTGTGTCATTTACTTTTAACCTTTGAAACCAACTCGCTTGAAAGACACTTCCCACTACCTCTCACTCCTCTACACAAACTCTCCACCTCGTCACCCTGCTAAAAATCCACAAAATACAGTTCATTTGCTAATGGCAAGAGAGACACTGCTGCTGCAAGGGGGTTTGTTGGGTTTTATTTAAATCAGTTGCTTCAAATCCTATGCCCACAATGACCAAAAGGACCAGGTGACTCTTCTCACTTTTCTTATCTGCTAGGCCTCAAAACAAAAGGAAAGTTGCCAAGACTTTGGAGTTTTTCCCATTACAGAAAGTTTTGAGACACTACATATTTATTTCCAGGCAATAACATTACTTGTTTCCCAGATGCTTATTACAGAGAATTGTTTAATACATTTTATAGAGGTTTTGCCTAAAAGAGTGGTTTCTTTGATAAAAACCTTCAGGTTAAGCAGTTCAGTCATACTACCATGCCACAGCCTAAGGTACAAAGAAACTATCAGTAATTCTATGAACACCATAAATTTTATTTACCACTACACTGAGTGAAAAGAAAGGGTAGATAAACTCATCAGTAGCAGATCCTACTCTGCCCAAATTAGAAATCACTAACCCATTTTACATATTTTTTGCCATCACTGCACTCACGGTCTCACACTTGGGTGGTTTGTGGCTAAAAATCAGCTAGTTACTGCCTTCTGCTGCATGTTCTCTCTCCACCGAGGAGTAACTCAAATAAGTATGATTACAATGGGTGTTACTATGGTAAAAAGATATAACAATGTATTACCATCACAGACAAAGAAAAGTGAACAATAAGATGAGAAAGATTTCAAATAAGTATCAAATGAAATTAAAAGCTTGTTACCGCAGCCTCTGTCCCTTATTAGCTATTATTAGAAGATGGATGGATAGTTGCAACATCAAGGGGACCCACTAATTCCCACCATTTTACTTTAAAAACCAAAACGCGGAACCCAAAAGCCCAGCCAGACACCCACCAAACGTTTCCCTAAATGGACAGCCAGCTGCCATAGAATTAGGGCACTTCTCTTGGGAAAAGGAGAAAGAGCAAGAAGGAACCAAAACACGTTGGTTTTGGTGGGGCGGTGTGACCTTGCGTGCCAGCCCACAAGGTGGTTCCGCGCCTTCCCAGCATCTCCCTCCACGGACGGGCACCGGGAAAAGGATGGGAACAGGATCCGGGAGAGGCCGCGGAGCGAGGAAATGACACCAGCGGCCGAGCGGGGCCGCCGGGCAGAGCCGGCCCGGAGCGCCCTCGGTGCCCGCCCACCCCCGCTGACCTGAGCAGCGCCAGGAAGGCGGCGGGCTCCACGTCGGGCAGCTCGATCTCGGCCGAGGTGGTGGCCATGCCGCCGTTGAACATCGCGTCGAACACGGCGCTCCCGGCCGCCAGCACGAACCGGTGGGCGGGGATGCGCTGCTGGCCGGGCCCGGGGGGCGCCGCCCCGCCGCCGCCGCCGCCGCGGGCGCTGCCCTTGCCCACCACGAAGTGCACGTCGCTGAGCAGCTCGTTGGAGAAGAGGAAGGCGAAGCGCTCCCGCAGCGAGCCCTTGGTGGCCTGCCAGTTGTAGAGCGGCTCCCGCTGCAGCACCGCGCCGGCCTCGGCGGCGGCGGCGGCGACAACAGCGGCGGTGGTGGCGGGGGGCGTCTCCGCGGGCGCCCCGGGGCCGCCACCCGCGGCCGCCATCGCCGCCCTCGGGGCCGCGCCGGGCCGGGCCGGGCGCTCCGTCCGCGCTCCGCCCCCGCGGCACCGCCCCGCCCCGCCCCGCGCACGCGCCGCGGGCCGCGCAGGCCCCGCTGGGCCCGGCCCGGAGGGAGCAGGCGGTGTCCCGGGGGGGTGTGTCAGCCGGGATGTGTCACCCGGGATGTGTCACCCGGGATGTGTCACCCGGGATGTGTCACCGGCAGGGCCGTGTCACCCGACGGGTCCGTCAGGGCGGCCGGTGCCCCGCGAATGCGCGTCCAGAGCGGCGGGGAGGGGACAGAGCGCAGGGCGCTGCGGCGGCCGCGGGGGTTGATAGCGTTACCTGGGGGAGCGGGTAAATGTTGCGGCGATTACACGTCAAATGCAAATCCATTTTTTATAACGCCCTTTTCCTTGCGGTAACAGAGTTGGCCTGTTGTAACTACTTCTGAAGCAATGCTGAAACAGCGGTTGGCACATACGCGTTACAGTCCTTACACAAGTACAGTGTGTCTCGACATTCAGTGTTTTAAACTTCTGAAGAGAAAAACCGAAGCAGAAGAGGCATCAGGGGGCCAGTGTGGGCTTGTGCCTCACGCAGCAGTCGCCCCGTGTCACGTCCTTGGAACAGGCGATGTAGTGTGGTTAATTCGCTTGAATTAACGAGCGAAATGGGATTGGGTTTAGTGTGCTATCGTGGTGGCTTTTAGGAAAGAAAGGGGAAAGGAATAAAAAGTGTTGGAGTTTTCCCAGTCCTGTCAAACCGCTGTCAGTCGAGCACCGAGGCGGACCCTTTTGCCATCTGCTGGGGCTGTGCTGTAAGGACAGCGGCGATTTCCATCGCGGGGCTGAGGGCTGTTTGTCATAGCTCCTGAGTTGTCAGCATTTATGGAAGCGTGTGGCTAAAAGAGGAATAGAACATGTCACCGCTCTGCATTCAGGTTTATAATTAGGACAAAACTGAGACCAAGCAAATGCGGTCTGTTTCGCAGAACAAGTTTTAGAGAACCTTAAGCGAGGTGGAAGCAATTCCAGCAGGGTAAACTATAGTGGGAAAGGGCACAAGAAGATACAGTGTACCAACCAGAAAGCAGCAACTAGCTTTGCACAGAGGCTATATTTAAAAATAAAATCATGCTGCTGACTGAGAAGAATGAAGGTGTCATCTTTGCGCTTTTCTTGTCCCAAGGTGGGCAAAGAAGGGAAAGCAGGAGAGCCCCACATTGCCTTGATAGCTTAGGGACAGAGATGTGAAACAGTGATGTGACACCATGGACGCAAATTTTGCCCCATGGGGGCATTTTTTGCAGTCATGGGGTGATCTGGATAATAATGAGAATTTCTGTGATTGCTGTCTTTTTGCTTTTACCTTTCTGTGCTTGCTCACAAGTTAATCTGTCAGCTGAGAGCCAACAGCCATGACTGCTCCGCCTAGATTGAACCCCATTTGCAAAAAGTCAACCTATTGCCAGTAACACACTAGAGAAAGTTAACAAGAATTGTAAAGGATTAAGGAAAAAGGGAAATGTACACCAAAGAACTAAAAGGAGGACACCTGGGGCAGACAAAGTATGTAGGACAGCTTCAGGGATGATAAGAAGGCAACGATAATAAGGGATCATAAGAAGGCAAAGCTATGCAAAATTGGGAAAAATGGAAAGGCCTGTGAGATGGGCTGAGACAAAAAGCTGAGAGAGAAAATGAGGGGAAAGAAGGAGAAATAAAATGAAAGAAACCAAGAGTCTAAAAAAACCCCCAAAAAAACAAAACAAAAAAAAAACGAGAAAGGAGACAAAGGAAAGGAGACAAAGGAGAAATGTGACCTGGATGCCCATCAGTGCTGTTCAGCTAAGTGCCAAATGCACAAATTTAAACAGTTTTGAAAGAGAACATACTTCCTTTTGAACATATTTCTTTTTGAAACTGGGTTTTTCTGTGTGTAGACAACAACCCTCAGACATCTGTTTCACCTTGTAATCTTTGTGCTAGCTTCCTTTAAAAAAAAAAAATCAGCCAGCTTTTCTTTGGCATTCTCAGTGGGTGGATCATAGCCATTTTTAAATGTGATGTCATTGTATTTGCCAGTCCAGATCAGAAATAATATACAATGCTTTTCCCAAAAGGGCTACACATGAATGTCACTAAATTGCCATCCCCTGTGTGTTCAGGTTTTGTCCAGGAAATATAGCACAAGTTAGTATAGAGAAAAATATTTATATAACATAAGCAGTTCAAGAAGAACTTTTTTTTTATCTCATGTGTCAGAATGGTTACAAATAAAGGGCTGTAGACAAAAGTTCAACAGTATTATATTATATAGCTGTGAAGGTTGTCCTGATCTCTAGCCAGCAAAACAGAAGGTCAGGGTGTGTCTGCAGTTTTGAGCAGCTAATTTTCAAGATCTGCATAATGGCCTGAGCAAGCCTGTGCTGACCTGGTGCCTTTTTTTCTGTGGAAATCCATGAAGAAAGTACTCTCCAAGTTTTGAGGTTCCTTTACCTGTCAGCAGGGAGAGAGAGGGTGGGTTTACATGTACTGAAGAAGAACTAGAGAATGCTGTAGTCAAACTGCAGGGATTTCTGAGATACCTATGATGCCAGGGATGTCCCAGAGACACAGGAGTGCCTGCCCAGTGACCCTGGCCTTCCCTGCCCCTGAAACGGAGCCAGTTCTGTCAGAGCCATCAGAAGGGTTTAGGTTACTAAGGGTATTGTTTTCAATCATTTGTTCCTGAAATGATTTGAATTCTCCTCCCTTTCCTTCTTTTCCCTGCATGAACTCAGCTTTGTGTATGTTCTAGGGAGCTGTTTGTTGTTATGATCAGAGGTTTTGAGTTGGCACATATTTTTACAGTGATTAGCAATTGTTCTCATAAGTGGTTAGCATCCTTTCTCTGCTTCAGGAGGGAAGAGAATAATTCAGAGTAAGTCACAGATTTGTTTCTGATTAAGCTTCCTGGTTGGGGCCATTTGATGACATCTTTTCCTTTCTATGCTGAATTAGATTCTTAAAATCTCCTACATCTGATCCATGCCATTGCTGTGAATGACAGACATGCATATTACTGTTCCCATCACTGAATTATAGTTGCCCAAATGTGTAATTTTTAATAACTATGGTTAATAACAACTACAATAACAATGTTATTTCTTTGGGATTTTTCTTGTGGTTATTATTGTTTTCTTCTGTCTGGTTTGCATTTGCCTGTACTGTCGTGATGTGGGGTCTGCAGGTAACAGATCCAGTTTTGGAGCATTGAATCCATGTATACACAGAAAACAGTCTTAGAGCTGAGGAACACTAAGGGCGGGGATTAAGTCTTATGTCTTGTAAAGTGATAATATAATTCAAAAAAAAAAGCCATAATAAGAGCAATTGTTGTTTTTTCTCTGTTATAAATTCACTTGTATTCTAAAACTGACTATAAGGAGCATGCAACTTTCTCCGAATTTTTTTAATTCATAATTCTTTGCCCTATCATTTCTGCAAGTAATTCTTGTATCTGAGCATTTTATTGCTCATTTTCAGCTGTGCTAGTTAGTTGTCCTGGAGTTAGTTGTCCTGGAGTTGTCCTGTTTCTTGTGCCCTCAATTATATTGATATACTTTTCTGATTTTTAGCAATAATAATAATAATTTCAAATTTAATTTCTCCTAATACATTGTAATTATTTGTAGTTAACAGTTCAATTTCCATACAATTAACAAGATTCTTACTGGGAAGTCATACTTACCATTTGCAGTTTAAGACAAATAGTACGATTGACATACTCTCTTTCACTATCATGCCTGTTAATTTTACTCTGACACGTCTTTTTTCCTCCTAAGATTATTGGTTGGTGAATACAGGCTGTAGCACAAAAGTCAGCTCTGTTTTTAAAGTACCAATATCCAATTTGTAAATGATATGAACACTAATCACTAAAATTCCCCTTTGAATGCTTCTTTGGTGCTGTGACTGCTGCTGGCGAATCCCCCCAGATCCGCAGCAGATCATTAGTACGTGGCCTCCTGACCCCCAGTGCATACCATATGAGCTCCATTATGTTGCCTCTGGTGCACCAGGCAGTCTGAGATTTACAATACACCATCATTTATTATATCTTGTATCCTCGACTAACAAGAAATTCAGAAATAAAATGGATTGGCTTTAAAGCTGTTAGAGCATTGCAGTTATCTATGATCTAAGCTGCTCCCTTAGCAAATTAACACATTAACAGAAGTCTCAAATATGAAGCTTTTAATTCATTATTTAATTCACATTTTAATCCATCTTTATCTGATCTATTGGTTTTACTGACTCCTCTTGCCTTAAGAAGTCACTTGCAGATACAGGAAGTACACTCTGCAGAATGTATCAGCTTAGTTCCATAAAAATTGAATGACACAAGTTGTTTTGTACCAGGATGGTATTTTGTAGCTGGCATCATAAAGCAATGAAAGCTTGCTGCTTGGCAGAGCCCTGTGTGAACACATGAGCAGTACTTCCAAGAGATATAAATAGTGTCTCTTAATCCTTGCATTGATCTTCATGTGCTTGCTTAAGGTTCAGCTCCCTACATTTGTTTAGATTAATGTAATTTTTATTTAAAATAAAGTCAAGTGTGTCTTGATATAATGTTAAACCTTACAATTTGTCATGATTTAACAGGCAGTTATTAAAGATAAGAGCTGTTTCCCAAACTAAAAGTAGACACAAAGACCTAATGGCCAGTTAGTCTCCTACTTTGTAGCTGACCATTAATAAATAAGTATTTTTATATCCTCCACAATGTTCTTTTGCTGGCACACTTACAAATGCCTTCTCAGTCCTGACATCAAAACTGAACTGCCACCATTTAGTACAGAGACTGGAGAGAAACATCTTCCATAATATAAGTACTGATTAATGGTCTAATCGAGAAGCTGACAAACATCAGCCCAAGCGTACTGTCTGTGAGTCGAGCAGTGCCAGCTGAGGGGCCACACAAGTGGAACTGGCTGGTTGCTGTGGTCAGGATTCCCAGTGAGGAATCTGACATGTGG
This sequence comes from Pipra filicauda, assembly GCF_003945595.2. NCBI lineage: Eukaryota > Metazoa > Chordata > Aves > Passeriformes > Pipridae > Pipra > Pipra filicauda. The sequence continues at coordinate 653,997 of NW_024104976.1, read as the reverse complement.
CATAGGGCTGATACTTGTGATTTGACAGAGAGTTGGGTTACCTGTTCTAAAATGACCAATTAGACAGAAATGATGTAGCTTCTGACACGGGAATGTTACAGTGAGGTAAAGGATCACTGGTTTTGGCACTGTGCTGCTGAAGGGACTATTTTTCAGGTGAAATATAAGATCAGAACTCTAGGAATCTCATGTCAATAAATATGGTCCTCTGACAATTTCTGCGTGGGAAGGAGTCTTAATTTTCATGTTTCCATTACTCCATTTTGCTCTTCTAAACTTCATTGCAGTTTGTGTAGGATATACATTTGTTTCAATCTTATCCTGACATCTAATATTGCTAAATAGTTAAATAGTGTTTGATTTTCTACAAATGATGACATCCACATGTCTCATGATGATGTTACCATTTATAAAATTCGGGGGGAGAAAAAAAAAGAAAAAAAAAAGACTTTACAACATCAAGAAATGAACATAATTATGTGACAGGAAGCTGAGAGGTTACACTCATTCTGGTGACAGCAGCTTATCAACACTGCTTTCATATAACACTCTCATTAGTAATTATGTTGTTAGAGACACCCTATTCCTACCTTCCTTTTTGTATCACTGTTCTGGTACTTGTGAATAGAGGGTGGTGTTACAAGCAGTTGAAGTTTAAGTTCTTCTTTCCCCTTCCTCCCCCACAAGAACACTTAAAGTTGTCAAGAAACGCATGTGTTAGTTTTTGAGGACTCGTGGTTTTCAAGTGTTTGATCACTAAGATTATTTGCTGTTTTATTTAATTTCTGACTGAAGCCCAATTTTGAACTATGTGCCATTGGGGAAGTTGGTCAGTGGTTTCAGACTGTGCCAACCGAGCAAGTTTTCCTTTTTCTCTAGAATTGGTTTCAACTGTTAAAATAAAGTCAACAAGAATGCTGGGGAATTTTATTTCCTTCCTAAAGCCTGAAATAGAAGCCAGGATATTTTGGCACAGAGAAGAAAGGCCAGAGTTAAAAGACTCTGTAGCTACTAGAAGAAAAATTCTTCTGATATGGAAAGTGTGGCATACCAGAGTCTACATGTTCAGCACTATCATGGGTGGACTTGGGGGCCTCCTCTGTCAGGACATGGAAAGGAATGATGGAGCTGGAAGGCTCACTAGTTCTTCTTTCACACAGTAAGAGATGAAAATGAAAGGGAAAAACATGCCCTTTTGGAAAAAACCACTTCAAACATCACATTTCATGGGTCTTTTCTGCTACCAGATGCTCATAATTATATTTCTAATCAAAAGTTGATAGATTTCAACACAAAAGACTCGAACAATGCACCTGTACAGTTGAGTTGCATTGTGATTACCACAGGATGTGCCTTGGCATTTTCTACTCAGAAGTTGAAATAGGACTTGATGAACAAGCTGGGTGCAAATCGGAGCTGGAATATGCTGGCAGAGGGGTAAGAAAGAAAGTGTTTGACTTTACAGACACGGGAACTGAGAAGCAAAGCTTGAGACATGAATCTTGAGACTGCACTGTGGCAGCTGCATACAAATAAGCAGCCTATACATTTGAAAGCTTGAGAAGTAAACCGGCTGTGCATTGAAAGGTAGGCATTTGGAGGTGGTAAATTTAGCCCTGACTCATCCAATGGCAATTCTGACACTTGGGTGGACTAAATTACTTCTGGGAGTTGCATCATGTTTTTACTGGATAGTTTGATTGGGCATGGTTTAACCCATTTGTATACCCATGGCCAGATTCTAGACCTCTCTCACTTGAAAAACTTAACAAAAATTTGTTTGTATAATATACAGGACATAGATATAATCTGGGTCATCAAGTTCCTTTCAGAAGGAGGTATTATATCAATTAGTCTATTGCTTAAACTTACCAAATTTAGGGTAAAACACTTAGAAGATCTTTTGTCACTCATGGCTGTTTCTGAAAACTAGCCAAAGTTTCTTCACAGCTTCATCCTTCAAATTAAATAGTTTTTTCCTCTCACTGGTGTTAACTCCTCAAGTATTTACAGAGAGCACGTATATCCCAATCTCTTCAGCCTCTTCCTGACAGGCAGGTGCCCTATTTCCTCAGCCACCTTAGCAGTCCTCCATTGTCTCATTTCAACACGAGGGAATCAGAATTGTGCCCACTATTGCAGAGGGGTGTTTTTACAACAGCGTTAATTCTTCCGGAAAGAGCTTTCCTGGCGTGCTAGAAACGCATTTGCTGTTTTCTCCAAGCAACACTGGATGATCAATCTCACTTACCAGTGTCCTGGAACTAAATGCTCAGTAACTTCTAGGAACAGCGGTTTTCATTTCTGTTTGCCTTGTGCACAAGGCTCATTCCACCACTGACACTTTAGTGTTGATACCCATATATAAACAAAGTTTGAAGCCAGGAAAAAAAAACGCTGATGGACAAGGTCAGACATATGCTTAACATTTGCTAGTTATTTTTGACATTTAAAACGGAAAAGGTGAGTTCGCAATTTTTTCCCCATCATTTTAAAAACGCGAATGCCCTTGTTCTTATTAACTGTTCAAGTTCTTATTAACCCAGCTAAATACTGATGCAAAAGAGATGCATAATATTTTTACGGGTTTTTCAGGGAGACCAAGGGGACCCTGTCTCCATCTACCACCTCTCATGAGCCCGGATCGGTTCCGCGGACCCCGCGCTCCGGCTGCCGCCGCCCCGGTACCTCGCCGCGCCGTCACCCGCAGTTAACCCGTGAGGCCTCTTTGACGGCGCTCAGCCCCTCGGCTCAGCCCGGCTGTCACGGCAGCCCCTCGGCCACTGCCGGGCCGAGGAGGAGCGCCCGTCCCCGCGGGGCTGGACCCGCGCCCCCGGTCCCGCAGCATCGCCCGTCGAGCAATCCCCGACCGCGGGGCAGGGGCGAGGGGAGCGGGGCGAGCCCCGGGGGCGGGCAGAGCTCCGCGGCGCTCTCCGGGCGGCTCCGGTTTCCGAGGCGGATTTAACCTTCCCCGCGCGGGGCGGGGGGGCGGCCGCCGGCGATGGGGCGGGCGGCGGGCCGGGGCCGCGGGGCGTGCGGGGCTGGGGCGAGGCGGTGCCTCGGGCCCGGCGCGGCGCTCGGCTGGGGCGAGCAGGGCGGCCGCCGCCTCCCGCCGCGGCGATGAGCGCCTCGGCGGCCACCGGCGTGTTCGTGCTCTCGCTCACCGCCATCCCCGTCACGTACCTCTTCAACTGCCTGGCGGCCACCGGCAGGTGAGCTGGGCGGCGGCCGGGGCGGGGCGGGGGGTCCCCGCGGCTGTTTTTGTCGGCGGCGCGGGGCTGAGCGGGACGGGGCGGGCGGCGGAGCGGGACAGCGGGGCGGACCTCGCCTCGCCGCTCCCGGGTCCTGCCCGCGTCCTCTGGGATGCAGAGGGGGAGCTCAGCCTGACCGCTCACCCTGGGACCCTCCACGCTGCCGGTGCCCATCACCTGGAGCGTGTCCCGGAGCTCCGGTCACCCCGGGCTGGCGGTACCGCCGAGGGGACGGAGCAGCCCGGACGGTACCGCCCGTGCCGGGACCGGGGGCAGCCTCCCTCCGGCTCCCTGTCCGGGCATTCACAAACAAAATCCAACGAGTGGAAGAACTCACCAGCCCCGGAGAGCTCCCGCAGGCTTCCTGCAGGCACCCCCTGAGCCTGTGAGTTTAACTAATAATGACCGTATGCCCTCGTTCTGCCAAAACACGCGGTCTCAGGATAAACGGCAGGTCTAGAAAAGAAAAGTCTTTCTTCACGGCAACAAACGGTTCACTCAAAGGTCTGTTTGGTATTTTGTGATCCCAACAGCCTGGGGTGTTTTGCAACTACTGCACAAATATTTGCTTCATGTTTTAAAGGCTTTGCTACATCTGTTCCTTCCTCATTTTCCTCCTTCTGGCTGATAACAAAATTTTTGGTTTCTCACTGCTGGAGTAATGTCGAATAACACATGCTGACTTACTTGATTCATTGCCAATATTTATTTCAAAATGATAGACTGCAGTGAAAAGTCACTGCAATATTAACAGCTGTAACAGTACCAAGAAATTCATCCCTGGGAAAACAGACTATCAGAAGATTCAAACCATGAAACAAATCAACAAGCTAGTACTGCTCATCCTGACTCAGAAAGTATGTGTATATATATTCTGAAATGTTTGGTCTTGCAGATTTTTTGCAATAATTTTAAGTCAAGTTTCACTAAGGCTGAAATTGTCGTAATATAATTTGTTTGTACACAATTTGTTTTCTTGACACAGAGTGGTACTATGTATAAGTACCACATGTATAAAATGATGTATCAGATATTTTTAGCTTATGCACCTGTACTTTACCTAATTTTCCCCTTCATTTTTTTTCTTACACAAGCACAAAATTGAACACTGAGGAGGACAGTCTAGAGAGCTAAGTATAATTTACATACTTAGAGCTTTAAAACAATTTTAAACTGCTTTGTGCCAAAGATTTTTTGTGCTTTCCCCTGTCGTCACTTTACATGCACTAACATTATGGCTCCATCTCCAAGGAAAAGATGTTTCCACTGAGCCTACCTGCATTGATTACTGAACCCCCTCAAATGGTCCTGCCTTGTAGGGCCAGAGAGACCCCTGGTAGCACTTCAAAACTGAACATCAAAGCTAGATCCATCATAGGTGCTCCACACTGCCACTCCTATGCCATGGAACTGATGTGGTTTAGTTTTGAATATGTCATTTCCTGGGTAGATAATTTATTGCTGAGGTTAGATAAAATGGCCCCAATGATCCTTTTTGGCCTTGAAATCTCTACGGGTTTGATCTTCACCTCTCATTGGTCTTTAATTTTCCCATGATTTTTGTTTATTTTTGTAGATACCAGTATGAAAACTGATTTTAGTCTGACAAATCTAGACTCCTGGATATGTTGTTTGTCTAGCTATTTTTGTATTTTCTTTTTTTAGCTGATCACATGTGAAAATAGAGGCACATAAATTCTGCAGAATTATAAAATAAGTACTATGATGGACTATGAAAGGGACTTTAAAATCTGCCTTTTAAAGTATTAGAAGTTACTTTAAGAGTATGTGTGTTTGAGGATAGCTGGTAAGAAAAGCTGAAGAAGCAAAATTCTGTCTTTGTCTTTCTTTTAAACTTGTTTTTTTTTAAATACTGTTGCAGTTCCTGGGTAATCGTTGCAGTTGGTTTGCTGGTTCTGGTTCTTATTGCTCTGTTGGCTCGTGTTCTTGTCAAAAGAAAACCACCAAAAGACCCGCTGTTTTATGGTATGTCCTGGTTATGATGAAGCTAAATTTCCTGTCCTGAAGGAGGGACTGGCTAATTTGCCAGCAAGGTCTGCTACAGACTGCCATGGGTTATGTATTTGCCTTGCTCACCTGCAAAAATGACAACTCCCTCTCCACCTCCTTTTTGTTGTCCTTTCTCCTTTCCAAGTGATGACTACAGTCAAGGCTGTACACTTCGTGTATCCAAGATTTTTGAAAGGCTACATAGTCCTTTCTGCAGACACTGACTTTCCATGGAGGCTGTGCCTACAGCTTTACAGAATTTCTCATTCCTCAGAAAAGCTTCCTAAGAACTGTGTTGACTAACCACTAATTAAAAAATACTGAGCTATGTGGGAAAGTCATATTGTGTGTTAAGTATCTGTGACCTCAAAGTAGATGCAACTAGTTCGATAGATCTCTGTCTGACTGAATTTATCAGACTGTGAAGCAACTGTGTGATTCCAAGTCTTTATTAATTTCTTTTCCTTATCTTATTACAGTTTATGCTGTATTTGCCTTTACCAGTGTAGTGAACCTAATAATTGGGTTGGAACAGGATGGAATTATTGATGGATTCATGACTCATTACTTGAGAGAGGTAAATAATAGTTTGGCTTACAAATGTAAATAAAATCTTCACTATAAATAACTTGGTGTAGTATTTGTCCCAGAGAAATAGCCATTCATACAAATACACGTTCAATGGGTCTTCTTGAATTTTGTCATTGACCTGCTTTGTTATTGTTATGGACAAAACCTTCTCTGGCTTGAAACCACTGACTCATTTGGGAAAAAGAATGTACCTTTCATACTCCAACATTATTTCACTTAGTTTAAGTAACACTGTTCTGTATTAACTTCTGGGAAATGGATGGACTGCACGTGTTTGCAGAAAGCCATAGACAGCACCCAGGAGTGGAGTCTGGCAGCACCTAAATGTGTTACCAAGAAGAAAACAAAATTGCTGTTTTATTTTTGCCTAATCACTTTACTAAAAGGAATTAAAGTAGAGTTAAAAAATGATGATGCCAGGTACCTAGTCAGCAGAATCTGTTGGCTCCTGAATATCAACATCCACCAAAAATAGCTCAGTAAGAGCTTGATATGAAAGTCACTGAAGTCATTGAAAAGATTCCATGAACCTAAGCGAGAAATGAGTTGGACCTTACAAGGTTATACGTTGGTATCAATATATTCAATACTGTTGTAGATCTCTAGGTTGCTAAATATATCTGGATTTGTTCCATGCTATATGTATGTTTATTTTGTAGCTTTTATCGCTAAAATATGGAAAAGTCATATTTCCATAATGTAGCAGAGTAATGCTGACAGTCACACATAGGAGTTTTCCCTACCATCTTGCCCCCTGTTTTGCAGCTCTAGGACTCATTTAATTATAGCTGATCCTGCATACATCAGGTCTGTGCTTGGAAATACGTATTGTCAGTCAAAAACTGTACCACTGGATTGCAAGAACACCAGTTACTTTTCTGAACTTATCTCTTGGTGTTCTTTATTAATTATTTGTTATTCTTCCTCTAATCACTGAATCTCTTCTAAAATACATGTTTCCCCAGGGTGAGCCATATCTGAACACTGCCTATGGCCATGTGATCTGCTACTGGGATGGCTCTGCTCACTATCTGATGTACCTGTTGATGGTGGCAGCTATTGCGTGGGAGTAAGTCAGTTTGATTTGTGTACTGTTTGCTTTGCTCCCGTTCTCACATAACCTACAAAGGGCTTTCTTTTCTATGCAGTGTTCAGATTTTTCTTTCAGGGTGGTTCCATGTCTTAGGCCAAAGCAATGCTGTTAAAATTTCATTACATTCAGGAGTTGTACCCTCGCCAAGTTACCCTCTCTCTCAGCTGCCTAAGCCCAGCAAATGCGTGGGGATGTATCTGTCTTCATTCTGCAGCAGAGAGCAGCACATCTGCACCCATAGTGTTAGCTAAAAGCTTAAAGATGATGCACATTAAAAGCACGTGTGAGAAAAACAATTCGTTTTTCAAATAAATTTAGGATAGGAATAATGCATTGCTTAGCACAACATTGAGTCTCTCATCCATGTTAGAGAGTGTCATGAAGTTTAAGAGAAAATGGCTATTTCTAGAGATTCTTATGTTTCTTGCAGTTGAATAGCAAGTTTGAGAAAGTAAGTACTTCAGTTCCAGAGGCTAATGTACCTGCTGGTAATAGAAGCATTAACAGTATGGAATTAATTATTAATTCTTTTATAGTCTGGTATGACCTGTGATGTGCAGACTCAGCCTTGAGGAGTGAAACATGACAGTAAATAACTGAGTATGCCCAGAGCCTATATGGTTCATGGGATAACCTTTAATCTCCTCACACGTGAATGTAGGATTTTTCCATATCAGAGGCAAGAATCCACTGTTGACTTGTGGTACAGATTCTTAAATCTTTACATACTGAAATACAACCATGGCAATGAGTATAATATTTGGGGTAGGGGATTTTTAGAAAAGGTGCAATAATTATTCTGTTCTCTTTTTTAAACAGACAAAGCTATAGAACCATTGGTCTCTACTGGCTAGGTTCCATTATCATGAGCATCATTGTCTTTTTGCCTGGAAATATTGTGGGTAAGGAAGTAATTTATATGACTAACTTTTTCCTGTGAAGCATTTTCTAAATTCAGCATTAGGCTATCTATATTTTACTGCAGTCTTGGTTCATTTCTGTAACAATATGAAAGAGAAATTTTAGGAATATCAGTAAGGAGATACAAGATATTTTGAAATCTAAATATGAGGAAGGGAAGATGGAGACCAGGGGAGAAAAAAAAACAAAACAAACCCTTTCAACTTACATTGCTCTCAAGGGGAAAAAAAATATTGTATTTTGTTATACCTGTAAAGCTTTCATCTAAACTAGGTTTAAATAATTAGGCAAAAAGTGTGTCTTAGTGTCAAAAGAATATAAATCTTATTTTACATAAAATTTCCAATTTACTTAAAAGTCTGACTTCCCAGCAGCTTAAACTGATGCAAAGTTGACAGATGTTCAACTGAGAAAAATGTTCATATGTCCAAATAATTTGTAAGTTTTAGGAAAACTCACTTTGGCCCTGCTTTTTATGACAGAGGAGGAATATTCACGGTGCAGGCTGGGGCCAGCCCAGTGCCCTCCTTTGTAGATCCACCACAGAGAAAAAGAGCAGATTTAGTGCAACAGTATCCCTTTCTTCTCCCTCTAGGGAAGGCCAAGAAACTTGCTCCCAGGAGCATTCCTCCTGCCTTCCTTTCTGACACAGAGAGTAGCCCGTGTGAAAGACACAGATTTTCCTGATTTTCCTGGGCTGAGGATAGCTCTCGGAATGTTTTGGCCTCAGTACAGGCCTGTAGAAGGAATCAGGACTTTGGAAAGCAAGTGCAATATCAGGTCTTGCAAAATGGATACACTTTTTTATTTCCATTTTTTAAAGAACAAGCTCTCTCTTTGAATCAGGTTCCATTGAGAGATTTCAAAGCTGTCCCATCCTGCAGGATTACCTGGTGCAGAGTGACAGGTGGTTTCCCATCTCCCTAAAGCTCCCTGATTTCTGAAATGGCTTCCTGTAAAATAGGCCCTCCATTACCTGTGACTCTACCAGCATGTGATTTTCAACAAGACTCGTGTGTTTCTTTAACAGTGATTTCTAATGTTTTATCTTTATATTACTATAGCTGCTTCAGATTTGATATTACATAGGATATTTTTAAATTCTTCTGCAACACAGCTTACAAATTCTCATAAATCTTATAATAATTCTTTAACAGGCAAATATGGAACAAAAGTGTTTCCTGCTTTTTTCCTAAGTGTACCATATATCTGCCTCCCCATATGGGCTGGATTCAGAATTTATAACCAACCTTCAGTGACTCAAGACACTCCAGTCAAGGTAATTTTATTGTGTTTCAGTGCTGGCTACTGTTAGGAAAGCTGAAATATGCTGGTTGCTTCTGGTGGGTTTTATAGGTCCCTCAGAGAGCATGGGATGTACTGTGACTGTTATGACAATTGCTGTTGTGACAATTGCTGTTGGGCTGAGTAGACACTGCAAAAATGTCTGTACTGGAGGACTATTTCATCATGGTGGAATAAAGAAAAAGAATCTTATGTTTAGAGTAAAGAACCCATTTGTAGGTGTAATTGTGTTTCTATCTATTCAGTTTCTGACCGCTTTAGTTTTTTTAGCTGATGAAAATACTGACCTATACCAGCTTCATAAAGCACCACAGGATCCCATAGAAACACTACAGGAAAGTATTCTTCTGAAGATGACCTACAGATTTCATGCATTTAATAATTATTTGTATATGCTTTCTTCAATATTAGATTTTACAGGTGAGATGTACATAAACAGATAAGAAGATTATTTACACACTTATTAAAAAAAAAAATCTGTAAAGACGTTTACTTAAAACTCCTTAGACTCTTGCCTTTGAATTTACTAGTTGGATTGTAAGATCAACTGAGCAATCAAAACAATGCATTAATAGTTCATGCACTGTTTTATTAAAAAAAAAAAAAAATTCCCTGCAGTACAAAGCACAGAACAGATCTTTTAACTGTTGATTGCTATAAGCAAGTTTATTGCCACAGCACTCTGTATCAGTTGTAAGCAACAGAATCGACTAATATTTTTGCATCACAAGGGCTCCTGAGTCTCAATCAGGTTCATTCTGTAACTGGAAACATAGACAGAGGTGAAGGATTAGTTCCCATTCCAGAGCCAGGGGGCCGTCAGTGTGCACAGGCAGAGCCAATGGCAAAGAGTAACAGCAGGTGATGCACGGACAGATTTTCCCAGAGATGTATGAAAAATAACATCCATCCATCCAACCATGATTCTTCAGTAGGAAAGGCAGGCACAGACAGATTTTCATAACTCCTGAAGTTTGAAGAACCACTACAGAAACACAACTTTTAGGGCAAATCCCCGTGAAAGGCAAATTAGGGGAGTCTTCAGGTGCCAAAACTTCTTCCACTCTCCTGCACAGGCTTATAGGAAACCATATGCCCCATCCCAAAGCAACCTGAGCTGATTGATTTAAAGGAATCAATAATTCTGGCCAGAAACACATTCTTTAGAGTCATCAAGGTAGAGAAGTGTAGTTAAAGGTAGTGATGGCAATTTTTGCTGTATATATTAGTGAGAACAGCCTTTGCACGGAGGATGGACAAAGGTTTCAGTTTGTTTTGCTAGTACTAAGAACACCCCAGAAATGGACATTATAGGAATTGCTGCTTATTTGCTGAAATACAGCTATGTCTCCTGTGCTTATCAGGAGCTAAACTGCTTACCTAGGTTTCATATCTTAATTTGGTATATACTGCAGAGAAACTTAGTTTTAAAATTCTATATAAAAAAAAAAAAAATAAAAGTGCATGAAATGCTGGTGATCTGAAAACTTAATATTACGCTTTTTGTGAATCCTTTGTTGTAAACATAAACTTCCTTGCTCAGAAGGTCATAGAAAAAGCCTTGATTCCTGTCACTGGGACTTCCTACCCTTCCCAAATTGTTTGTTTTTCAGAAGTTGGATTTTATCTTCACTGGTAACTTGTGCTCCATATCCGAGCATGCCTGTAAATCTTAACATGACTACTCATGAATTTTTCATAGAAGTCTCTCAGTCCTAAATTAAGTATTGTTGCCAGGAAATAATTGTGTTTAATGCTATTAATCAGTGAGCTAATAATTGTGAGTCCTGAACATACTTAATTCTCTTTCAGCAGATCATTGACAATTAGCTGTAAAACTTTTTGAAGCTATCGTTATTCAGAGTTGGTATTAAAAGATTTAGGAAGAAAATGTAGCAATGGTTTTAAACATGATATAGTATATAGAAAAATGCTTCCATGAAAGCAGTAGAAGCAAGGCATATTCTATTGGCCAGGGTATACATCGCTATAATATTATTACAAATCAGTTAGTTAAAAAAAAATAATCAATGTGGGAACAGGGAGAGGTAATCAAGTTTTGGGTGTTTCCTAGTAGAGATGGATGCATGGGAGCAGAACGGAGTTATGTCCTCATCTGCAACCAAACCAAGCTGTGCTGCAGTAGTTACAAAGCCCAACAGATTTATCTACAAGTATATTAGCTCAGAAAAGTTTAATATAATTTAAAATTCACTAACAATTAAAACAGAAATTCAGATTCGCACATGAATTCTGAAGGGACTTTTGCAGACAGCACACAAAATTATTCTGATGCCTTAAAACTGATCATGTGAGAACCCCCTCAGAAGTTATGGAAAATAGCTTTTTCCTGGACGTGAGAGAAATTACAAAGCATGCCTGCCCACTTCCTTGTTACACAAAAGAAACTCTGCATGAGATCTGTGCAGAGTTCAATGTTGTTTGCCGTAAATGGGAAACCCGTGGCCAGCCTGCTTTGCTTGGCCAGTGTACTTAACATGTAATTCATTTTAGCATTTATTGATATGGCTTTGCTGTGTAAAAGAAAGGCAAGGAAAAATTACCTCGTAGCTGAATTCTGACAGCAAAGTGCATTCTGTCTTTCGAATTCTTGCTTCTGCTTTTATTTTTTTTTTTAAGCTTTGCATTTTTATTTTGTTTGCACACATGCACAGAGGAAAAAAAGGTGTGAGTTTTCCGTACCCTGGCAATTTCACAAACTCAAACTACACCAAAGGTTGTCTCCACTTATATTGGCTTTGTCTCCAAATTCTATAAGTACAAGGTTCTATTGTAGCTTTTTAATTAAATATGCATATTCATTTAATATTCATTTTGAAAGGAGGAGTGATACATATCTATCTATACTGATATAGACAGATAGATAGATAAGCCTCATACTTAGTCAAAAGTAGAAAGAAAATATATCAGCTTTCTATTATCCTAGGTAGTTACATTTGAAAATTATTTGTAACTCAGCAGCCTTGGGAGACCTTTGCCTTTCATAGGAATAAATATTAGAATATAGACATCCTTTCCAGTAATATTAAAAGCATTCCTACACTGATACTGTGAATACTGTGAAGTGACACCATACTGCCAAAACAAACCTGTTATTTGTGTTTGAAAGGAAAACAAAGGTGTCACTTTTTTTTTCTTGAAAAAGATCCTTTGAAAGAAAAACAGAAAAAGTATTATGATGGCCTATGTGTTTACAGTAGCCTTGTTTTTGTTAGCCAAGAATTCAGAGCTAGTAGATTTTACTCAGGAATTGTGCTTGCAAGATTGTTTCTCCTGTTTCAATAACTTCATTGTGAATATCTTGATCCCGAGTGCTTTTAACTGTGCCCTTGCATCCTAATTATTGTTTTGCGCTTTGGAGACAATTCCACAAGTGTATAACAGGAAGGAAATCAGGTTTTTCTTTAGCTGTCTGCATGCCAACACAGAGCTAATAAAAAGGAAGAGGAAATGAGTAACACATATACATGGGGAAGTTTTCCCTCTGAACTACAGAAAGATACACTGATGTGCTTGCAACTTTGTGACTACACAGTGCAGAAAGTGCACCTCGAATTATTTCCACGGGTTTTGTAGTTTTTACCATGTAGGCAAAGGGATGACTTTGGTTTTTCCAAGCCACCTTGTTAGATATGGATATGGCCTTTATTACCATGGGGTGTGAACCCCTCACATCTGCCCCTGCAGAGCACTGGGGGGATTCTTGTCCTGAGCTGAGGAAAGGAGGCACAGATCAGACCCAGAAAGAAGTGTTTTCAGTGCCTGCCAGAGGAATCCACAGCACAAAGTGATGAAAGAATGAAAGGAAGGTTTATCCACATACTCCAAACACACACATACACACAAGCACATTTCATTCTCTAGTTAGGCATTACATATTAATATATAATATTTGCTTACTGAACTCAGCAGGGGACCCAACCAGCCACAGAAAAGCTTTTATTTTATGCCAGTGATAGTTCCATTGATTTCAATAGTGTCACAAGCTGCTGAAAACCAGCATTCGCTGTCAGTAATGAGATGGACCCAGTCTTTTTACAAAGCATATCAGATTCAACGTCAGATGTTTGAGACAAACTTATGTTTCCAAGGCTTTTCTACATGGGGACATTCAGGAAAATTAATGAATTCCAATTAACAAAACACACAATTTTGAAAAAGTTAGTTATGCTGTTGTAAAGCCTTAGGTGATTGCAGAGTTAGTGTTCATTTGATTCAGGTTGCTTTGAAATGGCACTAATCTATATTGAAATGGCTTTAGTTGGATCCATCCATTTCTAGAGTTTATTCAGATTAATCTTCCTCACTACATCGTATCAAGCCTGAAGTCACCTTTTTAGACGTGGAAATATTTCTGTCTCTGAAATCAGTGGATAGAAATGATGTTTCACCACTTCACCCTCCTTGTAGTTAAACAAGCCACATGGAACTGGGATGTACTTACTAAACATGTTCTGTGTTGCAGGTGGTTCAGGAAGTCCAGAAGAAAGGGCTCTTAAGACGACCAATAGATTTAATGTTAGCTGCATACCTCATCCTAGCAACGGGGTTTTGCATATTTAGGGGCATGGTAAGTTGAATATGTTTTAATACTCTGGCCTCTAATGTTCAGTTCAACTTTTAAATTTGAGTCTGTATGAAAAACCATGTACATTGTGGTCAAGGGAAATCCTGTAATGTTTAGGGTTCAAATATGCCTTAGATATAAAAGGACAAATTATTCATGCTAACTCTTGGTGCTTTTGCTTCTCCATTTTGTGCTGTGCGAGCATGTTTTTCAAAAGGAGGTACACAATCATGAGAGTAAATAGCATCCCAAGTGCAAATCAACACGACCTAAAACTGTTTTCATTGGCCTGTTGTTACATTTACAGCCAAGAACGTGGAGACAAACAACTGAAGGAATTCTATATTTGTGTTTTTCTAAGCAGAAATGCATATTTAAAATTATACAGGAAATCAAGTTAACTTCTATCTCATGCAGTCTAAGAGAACATTTCCACCTAAAAGGCAAAAAAATTATCCATGGCACCTGAACAACACATGTTGTTTCTACTAACCAAGGGACAATTTTTTAAAATGTTTGCTCTCTAAGTATAGTTGATTGAATTAAAATTTCTGAGGGGAGGAAGCAGTACTGAAAATGCTTTCAAGAGATAAATCCAGTAGTAGATAAGTGTAGTCCCTTGTCAGCTCTAGTGCATTTTCTGTCTTAAGCAGGATGAAACTTGTGTATCATTCAGTGAACAAAGCTTGAATGTTTATCCTTTCTAGAATAGTTCAAGTAAGAGGTGGTGATAAATACCCAAGCAACATTTTATTTACCTAGTGCAGATTGTCCCTTTGTAGTTGTGCTGCTCACATTACTCTGCTATCTCCTGCTGCTTCTCTGAAAACTGGCCCCTCAAAACCACTTTTTCCTTCTACTTTGTCACAGGCTGCTTTATATCATACAGATCATGCTACTTCAGAGCATCACTGATACACTGCTACAGTGATAGAGTTTTACCTGTAATTTCACTGTTGGAAACATTAGTCTCATTGTCTAACTTGGTTCTGCAATCCCATTTCATTTCTCAGAGGAGTGTTTTTGGTTTTTTTTTTTATTTTGAGAGTGTGGTCATTTCATTATAGATTTCCTTCACCAAACAGGAACTGCTTACTGGTTTTACTTATAGAGATCAACTGAACATCTCTGTGCAAGCTGCAGGAACCATGATTTTGTGAAAAAGCTAATAAAACATAATCCATTATAGTCCACTCAGACCTGCTTCTTGTATCCCCATGTTGGAAAGAACAGGAAGGAACATCCACTGGTTGCAAATCTTTGCGCTTTCCCCTCAGAGTCACACAACAAATACATATGAATTCAAGTTATGCAAAACTTACTCTTCATCCCTGTAGCTCAGGCATTAATGATGTCATAAACACACACTGACAGCTGCTGATCCAGATTGCTAACTCATTTCAGAACAGTATCTTTTGTATCTTTTGTAGTAGTTTTAAGGGCTACTATGAAAAGGAACTACTTTTGCAACTGCATCTCTCCATGTTTATTTGGAAGTTGTTTCTATAGGAATGCAAAATCCAATAATCTTTCCTTTGCTACTCTCTTAAAAACTATTATTACTGTAAGTAACACCTGTCTCACTGCATTGCTCTCTGTTGCTACCTTGCCCCAGTGTAGCTCTTCTTAGACTACATTAGTAGTTTACTATCCTAAAACTGGGTGCCTAACCTGAAGTTTCCACTCTTAGAGCAATTTTCCATTGGAAAGTACATTTGCTGGGATCAAAGGTTGTTTATCAGAGCAAATCAATAGCAATTATACTTTTACTACAGCATAGCCAACTGACCAAATTCTCTCCAGTCAAAGTCTTTAAAGCAGGCTGCCAGCATTTCCTCCCAACCCCCCTGAGCAGGAGCCAAGAGGGGGCTGCATTTCACCTGTTAATTGGTGATCCCATGGATCACCTTTGCAAGCCTCCAGGGTAGCAGTGCTGCAGACCACTAGTGCATCTTTAGGGCTGGTTACAGATGTCAGGTTGGCTGGTTTTAGAACAAATTGTTCACAGGAAGTTTTGAAAATTCTCCTCAGATTGCCCTGGACTGCCCTGCTGAACTCTGCCGGCTGTATATTCAACTGCATGAGCCCTACATAAAAGATCCTGCTGCCTACCCTAAGCTTCAGGTAAAGCATTGACCATGGAGCAGAGTGTGTTAAGGAGTGATTTGTAAACTGGTGCAAAGATGAAGCCATGGGTTTCACAGATGAAGTTCATGGCAAGTTAAGCAGTATTTCCTATTTTCTAGTATAGCCATTACAGGGCATCAACTCATCATTGTGATAAACTTAGATTCAAATTAGTTACCTAGAGTAACACACCCTGATTACTCAAGGTTCTTGTAATACAGTCCATGAAACAGATCTGCATACTTCTTTTAAAATGTTCATTCTCCTTCCTTAGAAGGGCAAAGCAGACTTTCAGTCTGGAATAATGCAGTAAGAAGGGGTGTAGTAGATAAGATTCTTTAAGCTGACATTCACTTCTGTCTCCAGTGACACACTCTTTGAAACAGGACACTATACAAAAAGCATTGCAGATGAGGGAATGTTGTGCTTTACTTTTGTAATATTGGAGGTTGCCATTCTCCTGCAAGCCTGGCTGCTGCATGTGGACAGGGCCTGAAGCAGTGAGAGGATGCAGGGGTGTGGTAATGAGCAGAAACCAAGTAACTGCTGGACCAGTTCTGTCTGGGAAAGGGGAGGTGTGGGTGTATCTCATACCTCCCACCTGAGAGTGCAATGGAGCCTGAAAAATGGACACCCACATTATGTTGGACAAGGAGTTAGGTCAAGCCATGCTTACTGGCATGGTCTCAAGATGGCAAGGAGTAGGGAAACATGTCCTGGGCAAGGAGAAAACAGCCATCAATATTAGGGGAGGCCTTAGGGTAGCTGGATCCAGTCAATAGTATCCAGGTATGAAATTCCTTCTTAAAGAAGTTAGAGCTGCAAAAAGGCCTCGGAATAACTGCTGCCAGGAGTGTAGTTTTGAGTAGTCTCAATCTCTCAGTAAGCAGCTGGCTGATTTTTAAATGCATCTCCCTCACACTGCAAAGCAACTAATATTTGTGTTTACAATGCAGATGCTGGCATACATGTTCTACTCTGTGCCATACTATGTGATTGCTCTGTATGGCCTCCTGGTGCCTGGCTGTTCCTGGATGCCTGATTTAACCCTCATACATGCTGGAGGACTAGCTCAGGTATTTCTTCGCAAAATGTTCACTTTTGAATTACAAGTTAATAAGTAGACATCTATGGAGTAAATAAGGGGACCAGGGCTTGATCTTTCCATGCAGGTTTTATGCTAATGTAACTCAGATCAGATCAGTTTTTGTATCTGTAAAAAAACCCTTAATTTAAGGGAGTGGAGAATCAAATCTATTACATGTCTCTAATGACCACACTCTTGCTTTAGCAGACTTCTCTCCTTCTGCACAATGTTTTTATTGTGCTCATTTAAACCTTATTAAGCACCATGCACTCTTTAGCTGGGACTATGAAGGAAGCCTGTCTTAAAGCTGTGACAGTCAACCATGTAAAAAAAATCCCAAACACAACAAAGCAGCACAATATATTGTTTCCATAATATGAGTTGGCTAACTAGGTAGTTTGAAACATATAAATGGAAAAAAGTATCTACTGGTCACACAAAATGTACAGTATCAGTTGATGATATGGATACAACACTGGGAACCTCCTGGGCCACAAACCACAGTAACACCCAGACATGCTTGTGCTGCCAAAGGCAGACCAATGATCATACTTCCTTAACTCATTCCCTTCTGATTCTCCCAAATAAACAACAGTGGCTAATTACTAGATGGTGATGATGCTTATGAGGAGACTGATCAAAACAAAACAATCCAACAGGAAGTGATAAATGACTTCTCATAACGTACAGATGACCATTAAACAGTTGAGACACAGGGACAATTGATTTGTACTGTATGTAGGAAATTAAATGTGCTCTGAGCATCCAGATAATGCAGAAAATGTGCACGTAATCCTGCCACAATAGTGAGAACACAGGGACACAGCAATAAGTGTAATTCAAATACCACTACTAGACAAACACAGACCAACACTTCGTTCCTCAGGCCTGAGATAACAATCATGGATACAAACTACAATCCACTTTAACTGCCCAGTAAGGATGGTGGAATGACATTTTCTATTTGTGAGCAATTATCAGAGAGAATAGACTTCTTTTCTTTTTTCTCTCCAAACAGTTTATAGAGAATCTTGAATTATTAAGTGATATCAAAACAGAATCTGGCAAACATTAACGAGGAGGTTTAGATGCTTAAAAGGCATTATAAATATTATAAAACTGTGTTTAGCCTAAATGTAATTTAGGAAAAAAAAAAAGCAAAAACTAGCTAAAGTAGGTAAAGTCATATCAGGAACTTTTCTTTACCGACAGATTACTGAGGTCTCATAAATTCCCCAGACAATCAGGAAAGAAACTACCCCTTCAAAGATTTTTTTACCACAAGGAAAAGTAAACCAGAAGTCAAAGTGTGCTGACTATCACAACCTTGCAAACTTACCAGAAAACTCAGCCTCCCCACCTGGAGGTGATTTTTGTTTGTTGGTTTTTTGTTTGTTTGTTTTTTAATGTTTCCTGTAACAAACACTTGCCTTTTTTTTTTTTTTAATGATGTTTTATCCTTTTAGATGTATGATGCAACATTTTGTTGCTGAAGTCTAAAACCCCTCTGTTGTTCTTTGTGGTTTGGCCTCAGGATGTCAATTTGCAGATTAGATTAACACTCAAAATTTCCCATTTCACTCTTTAAAGCTTGTCCTGGCAGCAGCAAACACTGTGGGCTGAGAAAAACTGTTTAAGAGAGCTGTATGTTGCTGTGTACTCCCTATATTTTATCTTGCTTCAAAAAAACCATTCCTTGACATTTAGGAGGGTTTTGGGGGGTTTTTTTGGTAGTTTTTACCTTAATGCACTGCAGGATGAACTTCAGTCATCCTCCAACTGACTATGATTGAATTGATTTGACTTGGTGAACTGTGAGCAGGCTGGGATGTAAAATACATGTGACAATGAATTGAGGACTCTTTCTATATTATTTTGGGGTTTTGCTATTTTGAGGCAAAAAACCACATTTCCAGGTTCATCTGCTGTTTTCTCAAGTTAAAACACTGTAATTTATCATTAAAACATATGTAGTTACTGGAACACATTTTGCTTCCTATTATGCACAAAGGTCCAATAAAGGTAAATATCCATTGGTGGAAGGAGTGGGCACTGCTCCCTGGGAATGAACACTGCTCCTACAGATGGGGAACGTAGAGACTTCAATTTTTATTTCTATCATTATGATGTACTTTTTACAAAAACAAGTCACAAAATACCATATGATGCATCTAAACTAAGAACCTCTAAAAGTGCCTACTAGCCTTTCACACACAGAGACATATTTACTGTTTTTCAGAATTACATGTAACTGTTACTAACATTTAGACTCCAAAACCAGTTATGACCCAGTAATTATTAGACTTTCTGAAGCTCCAGGAGGAGCTCTTTAAATTTCACGTAAGTAAAGTACCATGAGCTCTGATTATAGAAAAAGGTTGGAACAGTCTATGACTTTGATGAAATTGGTATTTCTGTATATAAGTGAGCCATGGGAGAAGGGATGAACAGCCACAGCCTTGCTATCCAAAAGCATTCTGTCTCACCAGCTCTCTGTAGCCAATTTCTCTGTTTTCTGAAACATAGAAAGTTTTCCTCTACTCCCTCTCATAGTGGTTTAATTCTGCAGTTTTTGGTGGCTAGTTTCTGCAGTGCCTACTTATCTACCTTTGGGACCCTAAACCCAAGGAATATATTTCTCTAGGTTACTCTCTCACCACTCTATTGGATGGCTTTCCTTAGGCTCAGGAGAACTGGTCCAAACCCTTGAAAGCTACAGTCTTTGCCTGATTTTAGTCAGTCTTAAAGAGAAGGCACAGAGTAAAGAAGGACTCCTAACCTTTTTCCAGGCCCTTCTCTGTCCCCAGCTGGAGGGCTTTCTTGGCTGCAGGGTAAGAAATAGTTGAACTATTGCCTATGATTAGGCAACAAAGCAAAAAATATTGTAAAATAATCCAAATCCAAACTACTTCCTATGGACAGGAAGCTTAATGAGTAGGAGGCATACACGAATTGCAGTTGTCAAGCTGAGCAGTGCCATATCCAGCACCCAGCAGCTTCCAACCGGGATCAGCAGATTGGCCGAGGCTCCAAGGGTAACAAAGGCTGGCTGTTAGACATGTAAGGCTGCCTTAGAAAGTTACCTGCAGCATCTCATTTGGTTGATTTCTCAGCCAAGGTTTAGGGATTGGTTTGAGCCTCAAAATTCCCAGCTTGGAGAGGGTTCAATAACAGAAAGCACCAAGGAATGGCTTGTTCGCCGAGAGGCCCCGATCACAGCGAGGTAACACAACAGACATGTGGTTTCTCTCACTTAGCACAGCACCAGCCTGTTGCACACAGAGCTCTGTCTTACAGCTCTTGTCTTACTGTTCAAAATTATTGACTTGGTGTAAGTCTGCCTGGTACTTGAAGGAAGAGCAGGACTGGGCTATTGGTGAGTGAGAGATCTGATTTTAAGACACAGAACAGTCATGGAAATGAAACACACAAGATTAAAGACATAACACAATTTCTACAGAGGCAAATCAAATAAATTAAGAAAAAAAAGTGACTTTAACAGATCTAAATATCCTCCCTGGTAATGAAAGGAAGAAGCAATGTGTTACATTGAAAAACAAGTCTAATAAACAATAACTTCATTATATATGGTGCATCATCAGCTAGTAAAAATCTTCATGGGCTACAGACAGGACACGTTACTGCTTTTTGGTTTTACAATGCTCAAAGCTCACTAATGTGCCACAACTCTTGCAAGAGACAAGACCACACAATAAGGCTTAGATACTCAAAGGCATCTTGGAGTCTCTGAGTGTTCTGGGTCTCTCAGAAGCATCCCCTTACAGTTCTTTCTGACAAGGTTTACTAAGAATTATTAGGAATTTACTGTCAACTTACTGCGATGCATGGCTGGCCACTCTCAGAGACAGGCGGACCTCACAGTCCTCCACAGCAAGTAGGTAGCTTAGCGTCTTGTTCACCCCAGAAGAGGCTCTAAAATGCTTTCAGGAGGTTGTCAGTGTCTAGGTAAACACCAGACAGACCAAACTTCCTCTGCAGCCTGATGGTGGCTGGTTCTCTGCCTGGGAATCTGCTGCTTCATGTAACAAGTGGGCTTTGGTGCTGAGAATTAGTGCTCTGGCTGCCTGGGCCAGGAGAAGTAGCAGGGATCTGAGCCCACCCAGGAGCCAAAGGCAAGTCCTGCCTGAGAGGTGAGAACAAACGGGCTGCAAGAGACAGACTGAATTACAAGGCCGATGTAAACAGGCTGCTGACAGTGTGCCCCTGAACATCTGTTTGCTGTGTAATAGCTATTTACAGAAAGATGCTAAGTGGCACTCTGCTGAAGTGTGTTTGTACTTGATTTTGTTGATTATTTCGTTTCCTGGCTCAGGTTTGCTTGATAAGCTCTCCCCATTCAGTGGAGGTGGTTGGAATCACCTGAAAACCAATTTCCTGTTCTGTTTTGATGGATGGTCTCAGCCTAACCTTTTGCTGGGATGGTGTATTGAAACACCTGCACTGTATTTTCCCTTCTACTTTGCTGTGACCAGAACTGTGTTCTTTGTGAGTTTAAAATGACTCCTGCTGAAGCCAGAACAGAGGAAGTGATTTGGCCTTAGTGTACTCCTCTGTGTTCCTAAAATTCTGGTGTCTCAGTGTTTTGCTCATGTTTATCTTCTCATATCTCCTCCACTGCTAACTAAATAATAATAAAAAACCTCGACACATAATAGTTAATGTGAATGAGCTGCAGCTTGAAATAGCAGGTAACAGATGGAAACAAAAGACAGCGACTATCCTGACACTTCTATCTTTAAATGTTTGTTTATGCTAAAAATATGCTTCAGGCCAGCAAGCTTGTCTGTGCCTATAACCTTCACTGCACGCTCAACCCATAGTTCAGAACCACCCCAGCCCAAAAGCCGAATATTGCAGACATTTTCTGAAATCATCAGGAGTTCTGGGATCAGAATCTGGAACACTCTGGGTTTAAGATTAAAAAACAAAACCTAAATTCAAACCGGAACTAACACAGCTTCCAAGATTTTACTCTCTAACTTTATTCAGACTGTCTGCTCCTACTGAAGCCTAATGCAACATTCCCAGGCAGGTGGGTGCCAGTCCTACTCCCTGACTGGGCTGAGCAGGAGCACAGGGCTCTGTGGGGATGCCACTTCCGTGGCCATTTGCCTGGGGAAGGATCGTGGAATCTCTTGCACAAAGTATGATGCAGAAGCCAAGGGTGCAATCCTATACCTGATGTATCAGTGCCACCATGTGCATAAAACAAACCTCCAACCATGCCATTCATGGTTCCAGTCATGCCTCTTATACCAAGATATTAATGATTTTAGTTTAAACTGCATTTTTATACCAGTGTGCAAAAGGATGATGGATAATTCTGGAATAAAAGGGCTGGCTTGGAAAATGTCACTGGAGATGCAGTCTTGCATGCAGATTATGCCATCTTTCCAAAATATACATCAACTTCACCTTTTTTAATATAAACGTTATATACACACCACAGGCTCAATTTTCCCATATTGGTGCTTCTCTTCATGCTCGAACTCCTTACATCTACAGAGTCCCTGAAGAAGCAAAAGAGTTTTTCCTGATATTGAACGTAATGTATGGGATTCTTCCTCAGCTGTTCGCTTACAGGTGTGTCAACAAGCCAGAGTTTTTTATGAAACCAAAACAAGAAGATAAAACAGAATAGCACGACTGTTTTCAGCTCCTCTCCTTGGCTATGTATATAATTGGGTTGGGATGTAACTGAACTGCTCAGATGGAACCCAAACAAAGTGTGTAAGATGTGTAAAATTGCACAACTGTGTAAAGTTGCACGGTCTGTTTTGTTTATCCTACTCAAAAAGGGAAAATAAAGACGACTGCCTTTAGCACCATTTCTCAACATTGTGACTTTGCGTGGCAGTGGATTGCCAGTTCCCACAGCTATTTTTAAGTAAGCTGCTTTGACAGTTTTAGAAATACTGCATGAAGTTAAATAATAATAATGATGTCAGTGTTTAGCCTCCGCACGCAGAAGAACAGCAGTGCCAGCAGTCCCTGCACAGCTACTGCGGAACATGAAGGTCAGCATTGTGAAGCGTGAAAAATTAACATACATAACTCTGTCACATGCACACGTTTTATTTGTCAAAAAGTATGTCTTGTGGGTCAGCCTTGTTAAAAATCCCAAGAAATCTTTTAAGAAGCAATCAACTGTTATGGTAGGACTCCATATATGATAAGCAAATCATATGGTTTTGTTAATTCTCTTAAGGATTCACCTCTGCAAGGACTGCTCACCAGCACCTGTGGGCTGGGCATGGAGGGCTCAGGCCCGTGAACCCCTGGGCTCACACAGTATGTGCATTTTCAGAGAGGAGGGGTTTTGGCTGTGTTCTCTGCAGCTACTTTTGCTACTGCTGCTGGGTCATAAACAAGCAGCAGCAAACACAGTGACCTTGGCTTGGGCAGCTTATGTTTCTGTTTGCAATTACCAGCTATTTCTATGCCTCCTATGTGTGTTTATATTAAAAGCAGTACACCTAGTGCCTTTCTCACAGATGAAATTAGCTGACCATTTTAACTGGAAACACTTTATTTTAGGATGTTGACTTCTGGGTTTTTTGACTGAAAGAATTTTAGTTTTCTTTCTAAACCTAACAGTAACAAGAAAGCATCAGCTCATGTGCCTGTGTGCTGCCCCCTGCAAGAGGGGACCTTCAGAGCACTGAGAAATCCAGGCTGTGACAGTCTCCTGCTGAAGGCTGTGATGCAGTTCCCAGCAGTGCTCAGAGGAGAGGCTTTACAGGTTTTACACCTCCAGCCAAAGGGACAGGTCCAAAACAACCACAGCACATCTCAGGCAAGGCTTGTAGGCACCCAGCATCCCTGCTGCGGGCTCCTTCCATGTGCACTAGACTTTGGGATGGCTCCATCCCAGTCCATCCTCCCAGGGAAACAAACCCAGAGCTGTCAGGCTGTCACAGGACATGCTGCCTCACGAACAGGTATTTGAACCTCCGATGTTACTTCTGATGATTTTAAAGAAACTTTGAATACATTCAAGGTGAATTTAATGACCTCCCGTTATCCAGAAAAGGCAAAGTACAGAAAAAATAAAGGATCTCACCTGCACTTGTATCTATTATGGTCAACTCATGTTAACAGAATGTTTTGCTTTAATACTTGACTTACATTAATACCTCACATTATTACACGTATGAAGCCAAATATGACGCTAACTTAGTTGCTTACAACCTCAAACCTTACTCCCAATACACATTCCAATAAATTTATTCTGTAAAAACAATACATTTTTTTGTTTCCTTTTTGTTTTGTGTTTTTTTTTGTTGTTTTTTTTTCCCCTGTGGTTTTTTTTTTTTTTTTTTTTTAGTTTTTTACAGTAAACTCATCAACTACAAACCTTGAATACGCAAAAGATGTTCCAAGGACAAGCATAACAAGGATTGATAAAACCAGACTAAATATGTTTTCACAATAAAAGCTGGCATAAAAATAAATAAAAATCTCTATTATCACAATAGCAACAATAATGTACACAGAGTAATGGATTTGGAATGCTTACTTACTAGTCTAGTTCTATTTCCAAAAGGAAAAAAAAAGCCAGAATGACAGCATCCTTTTTTAAGCCTTTCGTTATTTAAAATTGATGTTTTGTTTTGGTTTCCCATAGGGTTCTATATCACAGTAAGCTTAAAAATGGAAAGCATCAAAATGAATGATTTCAAATTGTGTTGGCATTGGAAAAAATCCTTGTATTAATCTAAAGAAACACAAAAAGACTTTCACTAACTCCACATATAGGAACTAAGTCAGATAGTGTACATTACATCATGGTTTGGAGAAGTATTAAGAGTATAACTAGCTAGGTACTTCTAATAAGGAAAGGTATTTTATTACATTATTGAACTTGGCGGTGACCTCAACTGAAGAATTTTTCTTTTATGTTGTAAACTGATCAGAACTCAAGAAAGAATGGATATAGGGGAATTTAAAATTATGTTTGTACGTGGAAGATATTGTAGCATCGTATGGAGGGGACTAATTTCTAAGATTTAGTCGTGTTTAAAAAACACTGATTTAGAATGACATAATTTGGAATTACGCCTTTTCTGTCTAGAAAAGGAATGTAAAATGTGTTCAAGTATGCGATATCTTCATAAACCTCAGCCACTGGTAAAGGGCAACTTCATGCAACCAAATAATATGAAAATCAAAAAGTAACCCTTAGAAAAAAGGGTAAAAATGTCATTTCTGCAAACACAACAGATAGGAATGTGAATAATGTGCATACAAACTGGGATGCTGTTGATGGTACTAATGAACAGATGTGGTGACTCATATCAAATCCAAGAATATTAGACAACCAAACATGTAACCTTCTTGTGTTTTCCCTTAATATTCAGCAGTCATTATGTTGGTTAAGTCTGAAAGAGAGAGAGAGGGAAAAAAAATCACATTTAATGTAAGAAATAACATGCTGCAACAAACTTGATACAATTAACATCTTATTCACACACTTGAAAGTCACAGGTACAAGTAACCACCTGGTCTGTTCATACAGATTTTTTCCTAGAAAGCTGCTTATGCTACATCAACTACCACTACAAAATATTAAAGAACACAGTTTAAAAGTAAACATTTAGGGCTTTACTCAAATAAGCAGCTCCAGTGATGTATGTGGGCGGGTTTTTGTTTCCCCAATGACTCCATTACAAATCTTGTAGCACACTTCAGGTACAACCAAATTTTGCTTTTTTCCACTGCACTAAATCACTGATGGACTTCGTGCAGCAGCTCAGGCACTGCTGCATTCCTGGATGCCCAGCCACGAGAACACCCTCTTGTTCCAATACATGAACACTTAGCAAGCATGAGGAAAGATAAAAGGTTTTGATCGCTAAGGGATCCAAATGTTGCTTCTGAAAAGGAAATAGTTTGGCTTGAGTTCACTGTAAGGTGATGACAGAAAAGGAAGAAACTCCCACTTCCATGGTTGAGTCAAGGTCAGCTCTTGCTTTCCCTGACATTAATGGGATCAGGATCAGAATGTGATCATGGCAAGTGTCTACAAGTCTTGGCTTCCTCATATTAAACAGAGAGGGCAAAGCTCACCTGCTGGCACTGGGATACACTGCTTTAGCCCAGCAACATGACACCATGCAG
Organism: Pipra filicauda; assembly: GCF_003945595.2. Classification (NCBI taxonomy): domain Eukaryota; kingdom Metazoa; phylum Chordata; class Aves; order Passeriformes; family Pipridae; genus Pipra; species Pipra filicauda. The sequence goes on along the minus strand of NW_024104976.1, from coordinate 627,883 downwards.
TGTGCCATGACTACCCAGCCCTGGCCAAAGCATCCCTTCTCCTTTGTAAAGAATTCAGTGTGAATGCTTGTCCACCCACACCCTGATGCATGGAAAGAAACACCACACATGAGCAGCATGAAGGGATTGGTACTGTATTTGGTGTGATCAAAATCAGCATCAAGGAATAAGTGTGTGTGTGGGGGTACAGGTTAAATCCACTGGGGATGATGGAATTTTCATTTTGCACAGGATCCCGAGGAGGATATGAAAATAAGGCATTTTAACATCCCTCCACTAGCTGTTTGCTGCCTAAGCTCTCTCCTGCTCTAGTCCATCATACCTGCTGTGTGTGATGCCATGGTGATAGCAGACTTGTCTATCTTGCTTCTCTTGTCTAAGAGGATGAGAACATTCAAGTGCCATGTTGGCACTCTGGGATCCTGATCTGGTTGCTGTACCTCTGAGCTCAGGGCTGTGTTTGCTCAGTCCAGTCCTTCCCTCCTATAAGTTGTTTGTGAACAGTAAGTAGTGAAAATCTGCCCTTTCCGTGTGGGAGGTCCTGGTACATCCTGACTAATGACACATGATCAGGGGTTATTATAAAATGCTCAGGCATGGAGTGATGATTTACAGGAACTGCCTGAGATCTGCCTCCCCCAAAAGGTGTAATCATGTGCTGCTCATCCAGTTCACTGCACTCCACTAACCTCTCTCCTGTTTCATAGTCAGTGAGATCATACTTACAGGTGCTTTGGAGATGTGGCTTGGAGGGGTTCATTGCAGCTTCTTTGCCTTCAGATGTGGACACCCATTAAAACAGCTACACATGAGTTGTCAATCAAACCCTCCCTTCTGCTAAAGTTCTCAATGACAGCTGCTGCCCAGCACTGACAGGCAGGATGGGTGGTATAACAGTCCATCCCTACAGTATCACTCTCAGATCCAGAACAGAATGCCATCCTTTCGGAGTATGAAACCTTTGCACTTATTAACAACAATTCCCCTCTTGGCTAAGGCCAGAAGTTTGGGTAGGCATCACTCTAACGCGGGGTGCTGGGAATGTGAATACTTCCCCTCCGCACTGTCTCACAGATGTGGCTGTTGGGGCACAGGAGGGACAACAAAGAGCCAGGTATGCAAATCACCTTCTACAAAAGCTTTCACAGTTTCCAGTGCCATCTTCCAGCATAACACACATTTTGTGTCCCAGGCACACTGGCAGGTGCCCCAGAAGTCAGCAGGTCTCCCGTCCCCAGATGCAGAGCCCCCAGGGCAGCGCTCAGGCCCTCACTCCTTCCCCTCCCCTGCAGCACTGCCGGGCTCTGCCGCAGCCGCTGAGCGAGGATGCGGCAGAGCTGAGCAGTTTCCATGGTCTCCATGGTTTCACTTCTCTTCAGAAACAGATCAGTTCTCATCATCTTTGTTTGAACAAGTCTCTCAGCTTAACTCTGAGCTATGGTACAACGTGTGCCGCGCTGACCAGTGCTACTGCATACAAAGGAAACAGCACAGGGAAGGACTGAGTGGAGTGAGAAATTTCTGTCATCAGTAAAATGGTAGGACAGAGAACACAGTGCAGGGAATAAAAGAAAATCCACAAACTGCTGTGGTTTTTTTCTGGCACTGAAAATTCCTTCCTCAACAGTGACTGGCAACTAATTCAGCCATCCTGTACTTTAAAACACTCTCATTGGATGGGCAGAAGGATAATTATTTACTTGCTCTGTACAATTGTCATTATTCTATGTTGTTTTGAGGTTAAAATGGTTACAAAATTCAGTGTATGCAGAGCTGCAAATATTTCATCTATACTGGCTGCTTTAATCTCAACTTGCATTCAGACATTTATGTTTCTCCTGAGTTATGCCCCACGGCCTTACCCAGCAGTGTTGTTATCCTGACCTACTGGAAGGCAGCAGTCGACATAACTCTTTACACAAGAGACTATGCCACTATTTGATTTTTACATAGAAATTTTACCATACTATAGTTGGACATTTTTACAAATGTTATCTTTTTCGGAGGGGTAGATTTTAAATGGCCTCATCTTGCAGAAAAAAAAAAAAGACAGAAATACATACTCTGTTTCCATTTCTTAAAAAAATGCCCACAGAAATGCTTTTACATTGAATGGAGCCCTAAATCCTATGCTTTCAGTGCTGATGAACCCCCCAACCTGTTATGCAGCCTGACCAATGTTATTTTTGACAAGTAAGGAGAAGAGTGAAGGAACCAAACATCTCAAAACCACATCAGAAGGACACAGTGAACCTGTGCTTCTCTGGTCTGTTTGACCATTACACTTGTCCTTCACAGCAGTAACTGGGATTGTTGCTGCCCCACAAGAACATCACAACAAAAAAGCCTGGACACAGGCTGTTTTAAATATGTTCTCCCAATTGCAATAGTATCAGATGGTAGTAATTTTGGACCAGATTTTGATCCCCTTATTCATGCTGGCAGTCACCTCCACAAATAGATCCACTGACTCAGTAATGATTGTCAGTGTGAGTAAAAGGATCACAGTCCTTTACCCCACTTTAATATTCAGGCCGTACCAGGAGCAAAAAAACGTATTTAATTTTGCACAAATCTATTATTTCTCAAAGACTCAGCAAAAGCATTCACCTCCTGACAGGCAACCACATGCATCTGTACACCATGAGAACGTCCCCTTTACCAACACACTGTCCGGGCTGTAACTAAAATAGTGAATACCACAAGGAAAACGTGCCACATGCCCTGTGTGCTGACTCCAACGTTCAAACACTCTCTAATAAGGCCAGAACCACAGCCAGCTTTCAAACATCAGTCTGTGGGCATCCAGAGAGTAAAAGTAAAAAGGAACTTAGGTGTTCAGTTGGAAAGATTCAGAGCTATGTCAGCCAAAAAACAAAGACACAAGTCACCAGAGATTTAAATGTGGAATATAAGTCTGCTGCCATGAATTCACTCATTTATGAGCAATTTTATGCCACAGAAAGTAAACAACACAGCTTTCCACCAGAAAATTCTGTTTATGTGGTATCCTGAAAAAGCCAAACCAATTTATATTTAACAGCAGAGGATGGCTATGGGGAGATTCTGTGACTCAAGACTTGAACAAACTCTGAGATGGGCTGTCTTAGCTAATATACTATCAGTTAATTAATATTTGTAGATTAGCCCCGTGGTTCAGGTTCTGCATCTTTCTCAGGAAGGAGTCAGCCAAAGAGCAACAGTGAGGGAAAGAGCTCAAGGGAATGAGCTTGAGAAACAGGTAGTGAAAGGACCAAGGAAAGTAATGTCTCTTTTTAGAGGGTACCTGTAGCACTAAAGAATAGTTGGGAAACTAAAGGATGGAGATAAGAAAGCACCTTTGTCAACCCAAGGGAGAAAAAACCCCACAAGTCGAGCCCTTGAACAGTATGAAATTGGCTCAAAAAATATAATAGCTTTGAAAGTACTTTTATTTGCTCTGGGTTTGAGTCTTTAGGAAGCCATCACTTCACATTTTCAAGCTCACCTCTACCACCTGGAGGTCAGAAATTTCATTAAAAAATATAGGTGAAGATGCTTCTGCAATCATTTGACTTCAGCCGTTAGCCCTTCAAGAAGATCCCTATAATGCTGAGGGTAAGAGTGTGATTAAAAGGCAAGATTCTGTCTGATCTAAGGAGAGATGTGTCTTCAGCCTGCAGTCCAGGCACAAAAAAAGATAATTACTACCTTATTAGTAGTAGTATTATTAAGAGAAAAGCTGCTTGTCTCCTTGCAGCAATTCTTGCATGGTCTGAGGGCTGGGAGCCAAAGGCAGTCACAGCCCAGGGGCAGCACTTCAGGGCCCCGAACTCTTGCTTTGCTTGTCTCTTTGCCTTCATGGTGCCTTTCTACAACTTACTTTGAACAGGTTCTTAGTGTGTTGGGCAGCCCCCAGCCCCTTCCCGGGGGGAGCAGGTTTGCACCCCGGGTGCCCATTCCAGCAGGTTCCTGGCGCCATCTCATGGCCACAGACGTGGCTGGATTTGGGAAGAGCAGAGTGGTGGGTACACAGCTCCTGTGCTGATCACTGCAGGGGAGGAGGTCCATCTTCCTCACACCGTGTGCTCTTGGTCCAGTGCTCTTATAACAAGCTAAATGGTTCTAAAGAGACCATTATCTTGTCCATGATGGTGCCTTTTAGCAGACCAGACATTCTTCAGAATTCATATGTGTGAACAAAAGGACCAAATGCCAACTCTGCAGGCACGTGTTTGTCTCTTTCGACCTTCCTTTCTACAGAAGAGAAGTGCAAGTGTGGTGGGCTGGAGGAGCTCAATGCCCTGCAGCAGAGCCCTAGTCTGGGTGTCCCTCAGGCTGTGGCTGCAGGACAGCTGGCCCTGTACCCCACCAATCCAGACACACTGTTCAACACTGTCTGTTTAACACCAATTGAAAAATAAATCTGATTACTCTTTCCCTGAGTGCCTCGTGTCCTATAAAAGCACACCTCCTAAAAGACACCTGGTCTGGCTCTGAGGAGCAGGAGGAGATGGAGTGTCCCCTCCTGGTCCTGAAAGAGAACTGCACTACTGACGAAAGCTCAATGAAATGCTGAAGATTCTCGTGTGAAATGCTGATTCTGCAGCAGAAATGCCCAAGGTAAAAATATGGATCAGGATGTGAATCCTTTGCAACTTAGTGCTTTCATCTCAAGCTGCCCATAAAACCATCTCCCCATGTCTCTTTTATCCATACTATTAAAACTCCCCCTTTCCCATAATGTTAAAAGCACCCAACCCCTAGTTACAGACTGATTGTTCAAGGGTGAGGCCAAGGCCGAGTGCTGGGGTTGCAGAAGTCAGAGCAGAGCCCTTCCCCACATGGGTATGACAATGGTGACTGGGAGTATTTCTGCGGGTTGGTGCTGGCAGGAAGGACACAGACTGTTGATGATATTTCAGCACAGAGGCCAAAATATCTGCAATCCTGAAAACCCTGAGAAGCACCACGATGTTCTAGCAGGCTGGACTCAACCTCCCCATGGTTAAAAACATGTCACATACGGAAAGAAGAGCTATATGAATGTCACCAGCCACAAAGCCAACATCCTATGTGACTTTTTAGCCACTTAGTCTGTGACTGACCTAACTCAGTAAGGATTTTATCCTTGCATGGAGAACATGCCTGAAGTTCACTGCTGTCACTGCTACAGATACGGGAAACACAGCAGGCCCTCCCAAACCTCTTGTAACCTCAGACAGATTTTACTAACAGTTTTCTCACTCAAATGAGTGAGACATGAAGTGTCAGAGTTCACAGAATGTGGGCTACACATGCACTATGTGCTCACCACACTCCCCAGCCCCAGCCTCTTGACAGTCTGTGGGTGAGGGGCTGAGAGGGCACAGCCGGGCAGTGTCTCCTTGTGCCACTCTCTGGCTCAAGCCAGTGGCTTCTTCATAGGGAATGGGATAGGCTCAGGGAACACTATCCTCCTGATCCCCTGAGCCACCTATCAAAGTCTTTATAAAGCAAAGAGCCACAAAACATACACTGCACTGCAGAGAGACATGGGGAAAGGAAGCTCTGGGAGGAGTCTTTAGTGGGAGACAACAGCAACTCCCCAGAGGCTGTGCTTTGTGAGAAAGGGCTGAGGCTGAGCACGCAGCTGGGTGCTGAGGCACCTCAGCAGTGTCAGATGAGAGCCTGTGCTGGCTGGCCTCCTCTCACACCTGGGGATTCATGTCACTCAGCTCCTGTGACAGCCCAGCCTGGCTGCTCGGCCACGTGGCAGAGCCTTGGCATGGGAACTGCACAAGGACTGGTTCTGAGCTGGAGCTGTGAGTGCTGGAGCAGGGAGGCTTGTGCTGCTTCAAAGGCTCAGAAATAGCAGGGGTTGTTAAAGGTGGCTGACAATTAACCACTTGCCATACCAATCCCCCTGCTCAGCAGCCTTCCTTTCTGTTCTTGTGGTCACAGCAAAATAATATTGATAAGAACACTCAACTGATACAAACACACAAGGAGATTGTATGAAGCTGCTCTAGAACAGACTGTATATCCTCTCCTTGGAAGGTCAGAGCTCGGGGCAGGATCTGCCCTGAAACTTGCAGTGTGCAGAGCCTGTAATGTGCACATGAACCCTCCTGAATTCCGAAGAACACAGTGGGACTGCACAAATTTTAAACAACTGGGAAAGGGTAAGCAGGCTCCCCCTGCCAGTGAGCCAACATGCATTATGCAAACAGTTTGATTCTGCTCTCACATCAATTTTACATCATTCCAGATCATGTTTTTCAGTAGCTCCTCTCAGCTGACATCAGTGCAAGTGTTGGAACAAAAATAATGCTTATAGTACCTTTTCTCATTCAGTCATATCTCTAGAGAAAAATTTGTACCAGGGCAGGGACCAGGCCCATGTTTCTGTTCTGGACACATTCTGAGCACTGAAATGCAACCCAAGAAGATGGTACATGGTATGCACAGGTCAGCCTGGCTCCAAAGCCCCCCGGGAGCCAACTGCATGGGAAGTGAATGACATTAACAGAAGATTACCCCTTCACTGGTTTTCTGCAAATCTGAAGAAGTGTTTCTTGTGTCATTGCCTGCGTCCCCAGCATCAGAGCTGCTCTTATTTTCTTCCTCTTTGCAGTCCTTATCATCTTCATCTCCAGGAGATTTCCGTGACTGCTTGGAGGATTTCTAAAATGATCAACAACAAAGTTAAAATTAAAAACTTACCTTCAGACATAGAAAGACACTTCTGAACTGTATGTGAAATGCTGTCTGATCATGCAGTTCCCTGTTCAAGGTGAATACTGGGGAAGATAAGCAGGGTGAAAAGCATTTTTCAGGTGAAGTAGCTGGAGTTACTGCCATCAATAAAGTAAAAGGAGAAATTCTGTGTGTTCAGCACAGGTTGGCAGCTCAATTGACTGAAAGACAGACACAGTAATAGGAGCTGGGTATTAGTGTTGGGTCACCTGTAGGTTTTGTTAGTTAATGAAACAGATGGTGCCAGCCTGACAAAAGTTTTGATTAAACACAGAGATGTAAAATGAGAATAACATTAGCAGAGCTGCTTTCCATACTTTTTTTAGTGTTGTCAGCTTTAATATATTAACATTAAAGCCATGTGGAGCCAATACATCTTTTCTGCTCCCTTTATATTATGCAATTCTACAGTACAAAAGGATAAATTGTGGCATTAAGCCACCATTTTCCTAATCCTCTGTTTGCCCAGAGTCTTCTGGAAAGAAGATGGTAGACCAGACCTGAATTTCTAATGTAAAACACACAAAGGGGGTGAAATTACTTAATACATTTTGTTCAGTGAATGAACCACAAAAATTCACGCTCTCCCCCAAATTGAGCCTGGATCAGATTGTTTGCTTGATTCTTCTCATTTTAATTAGTTTTCACTTTCAGAAAAGAATAACACGAGCCACACTTCCACAATTTTTTAAGTCAAGTACAGACCTGGAGGCACACACAGAACCAGAGGAAGTAACTATAACGTTGCTCCCTTTCACCCAGGTGACATGTAAGAAGTCTGTCTGAACCCAAAGGTGTCACTACTCAGGTGAATACCTTCACGAGCCGTTGTGAGGCAGACACGCACTCGTAGCTTCCTGACCTACGTTGTTATTTGGACACTAACTGTGCTGGCAAGTACTACAATGCAGGTCTCTTACCTACAAATTGAGCACCTTACTCCCTGCTCCCTCCTTCCCGTTCTGTATCCTGTACTGATGTATTTTACACTCAGCTACAAGAGGATCAGTTTAGCACATCTGACCCTACCAGATCTTTCAGCAGCTGGGGTGCTCACACTGGAGATGGGAGAAAGAAGCTTGAATTTTCCTAGACAGGAACTAGATCTGAACTCATGACTCCCAGAGGGCACACTCCTAAGGCTTTTTTTTTCTTTGTGGGGAAAGACCTATCTAAGATGTCTAAACCTACCAATCCATCTTTGCATGGGCTTTCTTTCCAGCCCTTCTGAACTCTTTCCCATACTTTCACCTCCTCAGAGTGTGGGCATTAGAACAGGGCAGAGTATTTAAACTGCTCTCTCACCTAGGTTGTCTACAAAAGCAAGAGCATTTTGCCCATTGGAACACCACTGTTATGGTACTGGAATCAAAAGGCTGAAGTAGAACAAATTGCCATGAGGTGGACAGTAGTACAACTATATGTATATATGTTACATGGGTAACAATAGGAATACTCAGAAGATAACCTTTGAAGTGTAGGATTTTTTCCGTTTTGAGCCGGCTTTTTCATTCTTTCTTTTTCCTTTTCCATCCTCTTCTACCCGATCACCTTCCTCCTCACTGCTGGCATCTGCTGTATTTCCACCTTCTCCTTCAGTTTCTGATGAGCTCTGTTGCTGAATTGCCTTTAAAATAACAATAACAATTACAATAATAACATAAACAACAAAAATATCGCTAAAATCTATTACTTAATTTTTGTTCTGTATGGAAGATAGAAATACTGGAAATGGACAGTTTAAACTTCAATCAGTACAGTCTGGAAGAGCTCAGGTTATTCTTGCAATTATCAAGAAAATGGGCTGCAAAGGCAATTTTCTCAGCCACCACTTGAACACAGTTATCAGATGCAGATTCTGGGATAGCATGTTCTGAAGGGTTTACACGGAAACACAAGATCCGATAACAAAAATCTGTTTGCTGGAGAACTAAGGGCTGCTCAGAGGAGAGATCTGGCATGTTTAACTTTGGGCAAAACTATGGAAACTTTTAGACTTTGTCTGCAATAGGAGAGACTTACTCAGGAGAGAAGATGTTTGTTACATCCCCTAAAGGGCAAGATCTTTGTGCTTTGAAAAAGCAAACACTGACCAGAAAGCTGAGCACTCTCTGACAGTCCATCTTCCACAGACTATTCACTAGATTTTTTTTCAAATACCCAAGTGTATGCAAAACATCTGTAGGGCTGAAAATATGAAACAGGAACTGAGAGGGGCAGCAGCTTTTCTGCAGGTGGTCTGTATCTCTGGCTTGTAAGGTTTTGTGATAATAATGTAATAGGTGTTTGCCTTCTTTTGGAGGTGATTTCTGCCTTCAAAGTACCACATTTTTTTAATGAGAAAAGTTCTTTGGTTTTATACAGCCCACCAACTACTCTTCTCCCCCTCCAGCTTCACTGGCTTTCTGCTCTGGACACCCAACAGGGAGAGCTGTTGTACAGCAGCAACTGTCTCCTAACAGCAGCTTAACCCTCCACCTCCTCACTCCTCAGCTTTGGCAGCTGTGTCCTACGTGTTATACATTACCAATGTAAAAATCAAAAGTGCAGTGACCTTAAGGTCTGTGTAAAATACACCAAGCCTGATACAAAAATAAACAACAGAAAGAAGAAGTCAGAAATTATTCATGTTTATACTGGAGTAAATAAAACCTTTTGTTTTTAATTCAACTAAATCTGCTGCAGAATTTTCCACTTCACCAGCCCAGAATATCACAGAAAGCAAAGGGCTCTGCAGTATGATTAAAGTTCCATTTGTCACAGCATGTGAGACCGTAGTTGTCCTTACATTACATGATTACCAAAGCTGTAAAACTTTCTTGCTCCACCAAAACCAGGACCTTCCACATCTCTCATACAATGTTCACGCTGACAAGAAGTCTTCAAAGAGGAAAACAAGAAAGATAAGGAGGAGTAGATGTGAAAGTCATTTACCTGATATCCAGTAAACTTTACTCCAGGGTTGTTTTCTATTTCCCACAGGCCTTCATTAAATCCTTTTCGCTTGTTCGACTTCCCAAACTTATCTTTATATTCTTTGTATGGGAAAAGGTCTTTGGGGCCCAGGAACGCACTGCATTTTAACAAAGGTAACATTCAGAAAAGGATTGAAAACCCTCCTCTTCAAAAAAATCAAAATATTAACAGTGCAAATGTTTTCTCCATTCTTCTGCTCATTCCATAATTACTTTTCCAGTTTTATGTATTTGTTTGTCTGTTTAATTATTTATTTATTTATCACACTGTCTTTGAGCTACTGCTGTGAGTCTGATTTAATGGATTGGCTCACCATCTTGATGTTTGCTGTAGCAAAATCATCTCTAGAAACAACTAAAACATGTCTCCTTTATTATACTAACTACTGCTGGGAACTGGCACTTGAACAGTTTATGAAAGGGATTATATGACATAATTGCCTGCGATAGCAAAGGACCAAACTTCCAATCTTAGTGTTACAAATCCACAAAGGCCTAAAAATGCCACGTGAGCAGTTAAAGCATGTAAGGTGTGCCTAGGATCCACGGGCCAAAATTTATCCCTGGTACTCCAAAACAGAAAAAGCAGTGGCATTTATTATTATCTATACTGCCAGTAAGCCTGGGATCTTCTTTTCTGGAATAAGCCCCCCACATACTAAATCCTGTGAAAACACAATAAAAATGTTCTTTTCCAAAAATCTTATGATTTCCTATAAGACAAAAAACAATGGATGAATATAGACAGATGAGTAATAGAAGGAAACAATGAGACACACAGGGTGCTTGTGGCCAAATAGTTTTTTAGACAGCACAGCAAAGGAGGGATTTTGTGCTCTGCTGCTGCCTAAGTCAGCTATGCACTGGGCCAACTAATTTCAGGCAAAGGCACCACAATGCAGGGAAAAATAACTACCAAGGAAAAAAAAAAAAGCAAAGTGATGATTTATCCTGCTTTTTCTACATATGTTACAGTAAAATTCTAACTTCTTCTATAAAACTGAAGAAAGCATGACTTTCTTTTTGTTGGATATCTGCATCTACTGTATTCTGTATCACGGTATTGAGGTGGGTAATCACAAGTTAAATTAAAACAGTGATGGCAAAAAGACCCCTTTATTCCCACGTGGAAGATTCTGTGTCATCAATGACTGGAGCTGAGCAAGTCCCAGTGTCCTTCACTATAATCACTGTCCTACTTTCCTGATGATCTTTGCAATTAACATTAACTCTCTGGTCTCCATTACCACGGGATTGCAGAGCTCCACCACCTACAACACATTTATTGTTGTAGCCTCACCACAAAGTTGGGAAGTTGCCCTTTTTTGCAGATGGACTTCTGAGGTACGGGGATTTGCCCAAGGTCAAACTCAAACTGAGATCAGAGTACAGAGGAAAAACCAGCTACCTTCAGTCTCAGTCTAATATCTTATTCACAGGGTCATATTTCTCCTTGCTGTAAACATTATTTCTGATTAATGCCTGATTTATGCCCAGCATTTATGAATGTGTAAAGTTCCACTCACTTAAATCATCCCACTGGCCAAGAAGTTTGCCAGTGCAGAGCCAACTGGTTGCTAAAGGCATCAGATGACAAGTCCCTGAGGAAAGAACTTTCTTCTAACTCCACATGAGCATGGGATCCACACTTATTTGGCTCATTGAGAAATATCTCAATTTTATAACTACAAAGCCAAGAATACATTTCTACCTGAAAGCCAAACAGTGATTTCCAAACTACAGTAGAGCAAGGGATCTGAATAAATTATCTATGTTTTTTCTAATACTAGGAGATGTCTCCTTGTTGTCAAAAATACATACAAACTGTTCTAACACAAATAACAAAGGAAAACTGTATGAAACTTACCATGAGCTACCTTAATTTAGCTCAAAAGTAATGTATGGAAATGTTTCCACTGCCTTTTATGTACAGTAAACACTGAAAAACTGTCTACATCTTTGTTTCAAATACATTCATTGCCACTGGGAGAGTATAAGTTTCCACTGCTCTGCTATAAAACTAAGGAGCTGCAATCTACAGTACATTTTTAACAGTTAGGTTTTTTAAATTATTAAGGTAGTAACTACAAACTGCTTTTCTGCTTCAGAACAAAAGTGGTCAGAATTTTTCTCTTAAAATGTTTCTCAAGAATGATGTTTCCATTCAAAAAATAATTACATTTTGGTTTCCGATTTGAAAGCATCATAAGTTTATTTGAACTGCATTCTTTTCAGATTATTTTGTGACAGTAGTAGTAGACCACAATATATCAAAATATCAATTTGTTACATTTCAGCAATAGGAAGAAATATTTTAAGTAAAGAGAGGCTATTATGAGCTTTATTAAGTAGAAACGGTCTTTAAAGATCTTTTTAAATAAAATGTGATCTATGAGATATGGGGCTTATAATGTTCTGGAAATATTAAAATTCAAAAATAAACAGTGAATTTTTAACACAGTTTCAAGCCTCTCAAACTAAAATATCAGAACTTCTTTTTTTCCAGTTTTAAAGGAATTCTAGAAAAAATGTTCCCTGCAGATGGGGAAGGAAAAGTTTTAAAATTAAAGTATTCCATGCAAAATGGAAACTGTGATAATTTTTTTACCTACCTCAGATATAGTGTAGACACATGTACATTATAATCTTGAAACTCTGTACTTTGTAGCAATTACTACAAGACCTAACTTACCTCCTGTGTTCTGATTCCTTTTGTTCCCTATGAGCTCAGCCAGCTCAGTTCTTCTATCACTCCTGTGAGCTCCATCCTACAATATCCCCAGCACAAGCCTCCCAGGAATGCACATATTTTAAAGCTCTGTGAGGACTGTGTAAGACTCCAGGGTCTGCTTTCTTTCATATCACAAACCACCAAGCGAGTTCTCACACAGGACACGAACTCAAACATGTCCAAATACAACAGCTTGATTTCTGGTATCATGGACATCCAAGTAAAAAACTTTTGTCCCTGGCTTTGAGCTCAGACGACCCTTTAATAAATTCATGCCACTACATTTCTTTACAGGCAATACAGGCTTTTATGCCTACACCATGGTACGCCACACAGGCAGCAGCATTCCCATCTACTTTCAGGTTTCACTTCCATTTAACACAAATGTGTTGGGCTCAGAGGACCTATTTCTAGGCTCCCAATGGCTTCTGGCAGAATTTGTTCCAATAAAATCAGTAGAGATGATGTTATCTGCAGCGGAAGAAGACATTTTCAAAGGAAAAGATCATGTTCATTCACTTACGTTTCATGAGTCCCAAAAAAGAAGATGGGGTATTTATTTGCTGGAGGTTTCACAGCTCCTTCAGGGAGTTCATCAATCTGTAAGACAGGAAGCAGTGGAAAAAGGATTATTCCCAAAAGTGATGTCCTTCATCCAAGAATCCCTACCAAGCCATGGAAGTGCTGGCCCAGGTATCCTGCAGCCCTGGGAGGTCCCACTGCGTGCTGGGGTGAGGAAGGGGAGACAGCTGCTGGTTTTTCAGGCAGACAGGTCAGACAAAGTCAGCATATGACTGAAACACTACAGGGAGACAACAGAAGACCCAGGAGAAGGCACAAAGTTTTAAAGATTTCATGGGCATTATAATACACGAGGGCAATAAAACCAAGTCTGCTTAATTTCAGTGTTAACTTCAGATGCTGCCTCATCAAAGGCACTGAAGCTCAGAGGGTAATCCTGCCTGTCTCACACAGCCACCTCAATAACTTCTGCAACAAATGGAGAACAGATGGTATCTCTGAGACTCTGCAGCTGGAAAACTGGACAATCTCTCAGTGGTTCTTCCCTGTGATGATGGTGGCACAGAGTGTAAAATGCATAATGCATGCCAGGGAGTTGGGCCAGGGACTCTTCTCGCCCTGCAGCATCCTGATAACTGTTTTTGGTCACTGTGCCCCTCTGTACTCTATCTCTTCTTTCACATTTTATCCCTGGCCTCATATTTCTCAAGATACAGCTGCAGAGAAGTGAAGAGAAGGATGGTGAGGGTGTTCTCCTGAGATATAGCTGGTATTAGGACAAACTCCTCAGGCTGAGCAGTGCCCTGACACCTTCTCCTGATGTCTGAGTGAGAGTGTCGGTTGTGAGGCAGGAGGTGAGGCCCAAGACTTATTCTTGTCCATATCTAATGTTGCAGTCCTCTGAAACAGAAATAAGAGAGTCCAGGTGCCTACCCACATAAACCAGAAACGCAGCACAGTTTTAAGTAAGATCTAAGAGCCTGCCTCCTCAGAAATGGCACTTCTGAGCATATGTGGGTGTATGAAACTAAGTGTCCCGAGAACTCCCTGGCTAAAAGAGATCCTAATGAATCTAGATATCCATAGGGCAGCACCAGTGAGCAGGTGAATGGTTTGCTGCCTGGTATAAGGCAACTCAGTCTCAAAATAAGCATATCAAATCCTGCCAAATGTCACTGCAACTGAGAGCAAAGTACTGACATAACAATGCTATACAAAATCTGCTCCTCAGCAGCGCACAGGGATGGAACCTGCATGTTTTCACTCAAGAGGCCAGGCCCACATGTGCTTTCCTTCTCTTTTGTTGCTGAAGGACCCCAAACACTGATGTCTTGTTGATTAATAAGCAACAGATTGTTTTCAAAGGATGTTCTCTTTCACTGTAAAGCATCTGCTGGCTACGTAGCTCTCAAAGGAGTATGAGCTTTCACAAGAATTCAAATCCTTTTGGTCTTTCTGCAAGGACACTCCTTGGGGATGGAGAAACGAGAGCCACATGTGGAACTGGACTCCTTTCTGCAAAAGAGATCGATGCCTATCTTTTAGGTCTATGTGGGACATTCTCTGAAGCCTCAACAAAATCAGAGGATCTAAGAGCACTTCCAAACCATTCCCCGTCTCTTTCCTGTGGCACAGCTCAGGGGTGTGGATGGTGGAGCTCTGGCACACTGGGCAATGTGTCACCAAGCACTCACTGCCTGGCACAGTCTGCAGGAGACAGCCTGTGATGGTCAGAGGTGTCACATGCCTTGTGGGCACAGCAGTTACCCAACTTCTTCTACCTAGCAAAGCTAATCAATTGATAAATAAAAAGAGAATCTATTATTTAAATGCACATTGAAGGAAGATACCTCTTGGTGGAAGATGAATGCATGCATTCACTTTTAGCTCAGCTGTGTTTAAGAAGGAACTGAAACAACATGACAGGCTTTTTGGTGTCCTCTTCATCATCCGGACTACATGGAGGAAAGACTGTCAAAGATACTATTTTAGAGCTCAACATTTTCTGACATTAGCTAGTTGTCTTTTAAGTAAGTGCCCATAATGCTGCTATTTGCTCACTGTTTCATGATTTACATACAGGTATCAGACTATAAGAGTGATAAAAAGACCGCAGGGGAAAAACACCAACATGTCCCACTCTGCAAAACATTTCATGCCTCCTGAAAGATGGAAGTATCTACGTGTCAGACCAAAAAAGGCTGTGCTGGCAGTTTACCAAGTAGAGGGGTAACACACCTCTAGTGTCTGGATGCCATAGCCATCCTCCTCTTTATTACAACAAGAAGATATCCAGATACCAGATCCCAGAAAAATGTGGACTCCTTTGACTGAGATGAACAATGTCTGCTGGGACTTGAGTGCAAATCTCATTTGGCCACGTGAAAAACGGTGCCAGCTCTGGGCTGAATTACAGAGCAGCACAGTCCAGTTACTGCCTCAGCCCTTTCAGAATTTCTCATGAAATAAAGTGAACAGCTGTAAATGATCAGTAAAGGGGAGGAATGAAGACATGCTTAGTAGGGAATGCTGATCAGAAGGGAATGGGGATCTTACATCACACAACGTGCTATGCTCCAGAGCAGTGAGGATCTTCTCCTAAGTGATATCCCAAGTGGAGTTAAGCCTCCTGTCTTATTCCCAGCACTTAATACTAAGGAGCAGCACCAAATCAACAAAGGACAGCACACACATCTGTCACGTAGCTCACCTTCTCGGCATATTTCTTTATTCATCCAAGTATCCCCCCTGACTACGTCTCATCACAGGAAACCATAAAAAAGCTTTCCATAGCTTTTGAGAGTTGGCATACACATACAAATACATGCGGTATAAATCTGCACTAAACAGCTCAAGGATAAACTGTTACTGCTCCCACTCTAACATTTCACTTTCCAGCTGAGGTCAAGATTTTTCCTGCCTTCACTGATGCTGTTGTGAGCTGCCCAGCTCTCAAGCTTAAGTCGCTAGTACTGTGACAAGGTTGGATATGGAGCAATGGTATTATCTTAGGACCATTTAGCTCTGTGGCAAAAACTCCAGGGAATTTAGTGAAGGATGAGACCCTCTCTGCCATTAGGAAAGATCTCTTTCCTTTTTACCTGTTTCAGGCAAATCCCTGCATTAGAGACTGAGAGGAGAGCTCTGTACAGTCCACCCATTCCCAGAGAAGCCACCTTAGCCCTCTGTGAATGTGAAGTCCCTAAGTGCTTGTTTAGCTGCAGAACAACCCCAGCACTCCAAGATGATTGCTGCTGCTTTGTTGTAGCAGAAAGCAAGCAGTACAAGCAACCATACTGCAGCCTCTTGGTGCTGCACTCAGTCACAATTTATTCCCATTCTACAAGATGTTTTGGTTAAATATGCTGCAGATTTGGATCCAATATTTTCCCCCATATCAGCAAGATCAAAGACAGACAGAGAGAAGGAGGAGGGAGAGAGAAAGAGAGCGAGCGCATGAGCACAAGAGCAAGGAAAGCATCGCTGCTTCAAACCAGGAACAAAAGAGAGAAGTGCACCCATACTAGGACACAGTGTTGCAGTCACAGAAACCTCACTAATGACTAAAGCATCTGTCTATCAGAGATCAGACTGCGGCTGCATTTTGCTCCTGGAAGGAAACAAACAGATTCTAAAGTACCCGTTATAACCTGCAATCAAACAGGAGCTCCCTCCCCTCCTGAACCAGAGCAGACAGTGGGCTGGAGCTGCCACAGAAATCAGCGAGAGCAGCGCATGGCGTGCAAATCTGATACGTGCATCAGCCACACCACGGGCAGCCGCTTCAATTATGGCTAAAATTAAAGCAGGTGGTTTCAGATTTCGAGTTTTATCCCCTTAGCTCCCGTTGCTGTCATCTGCTTAGTGAATAACAATTGCTTTCTTTTTGCACAACCTCAGCAGAGCTGCACTGCCCAGCATTTGTTTGCCAACCAAGCAGCAGCTTTAAAGATGTAACTGTGGTTTTGTTTTGTTGGTTTTTTTTGGTTTTTTTTTTTTTTCAGTAAACAAATGCCAGGCTTCTAGGGTCAAGAACACAGAACAGAAAATTCACTGGACCTCTCAAGTCAGAGCAGGGCTTTACCAAACAGTGTTGCTAGGGTCTACCAGCATGCAAGCAAGAAATCCTTCAGGATCCTTACATCACAGCTTACAGGCTAGGATGTATATGCAGCCCGAATATTTTGCTCTCGGTGGTGCTGAGTAATTGCTGACTTCTCAGGGAGTATTTCCCGCTGGCTGTCACGGGCTGGGTTTGGCAGCACTCACATTGCACCGCTCCCTTCCCGGTTGCCGTGAGGTTAGGGACCCTGGGGAGAGAGGCGCTGGCTGGGTGGGCTGGACTGGCGCTGCAGAGCCATAGCCCAGCGAGAAGGACGACAACAGTGACTCCCAGAAGCACAAATCATCCCCGTGCCTGCCTGTGGGATAACGTGGCATATTCCTGACAGGCGGAGGAGCTCCCTGGGAGGGCTGGTGCAGAAACAGAGGAAGCTGCACCCCCTCCCGGGTGTTCTGCTCTGCAGAGCTCTACATTCCCTGCAAAATGGGAAACATGTCTCTCTGAGACACGGAGAAACCGGCAGGGCTTTGTCTCTGCTGTTCTGGGCACAGCAGCTTTCTGGGGAGGTTGATGTTACTGCAGCAGCGGAGGAAGGGGCAGCTCTGCCCGCCAAGCCAGAAGGGCATTCCAGATGTGTCTCCTTCCACTTGAAGGGGCAGCAGGTGTCATGTTGAATGGCATCACAAAATCTCTGTGCTGTGGATAAGCTGCTGTTCAGGAGCAGGAATGCCAGGCTGTAAGGGCGGCTTTCAGACCAGACTCTGTTCTGTTACGTTCCAACAGAATTTTACACTGAAATAAAAAGGGTATTATGCAGAAATACCGATCAGGTCCCCATGTACAGAAAAGAAAAACTTTACATCAGCATGCAGAGATGCTTATGTGGGCACAGAAACCGCAAGAACAAGTCCTTTTATTTTGCAAAAAGAGGGAATTAAAGCTGCAGAGCAGTAATCACTGATGGTTTTGACATACTGTAAATGCCTTTGATTGGCAAAAGCACACAGAGGCATTGCCGAGATCAGTATCTCCCACTGAAATCCCTGGAGTCACTGCACAGCAGTTGAGCAAAGGCCTATAGTATTTTTGCTGGAAAGAGGTTCAAGTTGCTTATTATTGCCCAACACACGCAAGCAGCTTGATCTTTTGCAGTTAGCTTATTAGCAGAACTCTAGATGGATAAAAGCAATACTCTTCAAAATCCATTATTAAAATAGGATATTTTGCTTTTCTGCAACGTTTTTATTCCAATGGATTTAATATGCTTTTTAATAGCTAATGCTACTGGAAGTCAGCAGTATGGCAGTATTTTCTCTAAATCATTATTTAAAAAACTGTTCTGCAAAATGTAAAATATTAATTTTTTTTCCCCCAAGAGGAGCCTAAAATGTAAAAAAAAAATAAAAAAATTCCAACCTGCTTCAAGCTAAAAACTGTGACTCAGATTCTGTAGCACTTAAATTGAAGAGCAATCCAACTAAAGCTGATTGGAGACTGCTGACTTTTTCTCATTTATCAGGGCTGATATTTGAAGCAGAGCACAACTCCCCAATGTACATCACATACCTGAACTCCTAGTGTGGAATGCTGGCATATGCACTTTTTCACCCATTAAAAAAGATAATCCTGTGAACAGTGAGACTAGAAGCAGAATCCAACTTAATAAGGTGGAATTGCACAGCTACAAAAGTAAAAATTAAAAAAGTCTCTGGGCATGGAAGAGTGCCACCAGCAAAAACAAAAAGCAAAACAAGATTAAAAACAGCAGAGCATGCTTTTGAGCACTGCTGAAAATGGCTGAAGGGTATCCTACAAACAGCCAGAAATGACAATATAAAGACATCAATCCTCCTTTTTTTTTTTTTTTTCTGTGCATGCTCAGGACCTCAACGAGATAGAAGACAATGAAGGGTTAGTTGGAGCCCAAACAATGCTGGCAGCAGTGTCTCACTAGCAAAGATCAGCAGTCTTGCAGCTGAGTTCAGCCCCTTTACATCCCTAATTAGCAGCATATTTTTAAGACAGAAAGTTGAAATACACTTTCAGCAGAGCTGCTTTAATCTCCCATATGAAAATGGGGCCAAAGCTTAGTTCTGCGTGACTGGTATCTGTATGCATGACTTTGTAGATAACTGATCTATTCACGTGATTCAAGTCCTCTGTGCACTTTTGGGGCTGGTGGACAGAAGACTGTCAGAGGAGGAGACTCAGGGAACACAAAGACTAGTCCTATCTCTGCCACTGGCCTCTGGGATGACCTTGCCCTCATCACTGCATCCCCTTCAGTCTCATTCTTATGAACGGGGACTATGGGACTGTTCTCCCTATAAAGCACTTGAGGTCCACTGCTAAAATGAGAAGTATTACTAGCAACACATATTTCAAGCTCTGTTTCAAGTTGCATTTCAGGTTACCAAACTGTAATCCTCCCAGGGAGCACACCCCAATGTCAGACTGCTGCAAAAAATGCTCCATGTTCTCCAAACGAAGTGTTTCCCTGCCACTGTGAGTGAAGCAATGGTGCTACCACTGGGATTCTTTTTTTCCTGGTCTGTTCCCTAAGGAAAGAAAAGGATGTGATCACACTATTCTCAGTCTGACTTTTACCTGCAATAACTCAGGGACACATCAGACAATTTTGCCAAACCAGAGAAAAGGAGAAAGGCCAAAGAGATATTAAGTTTCCCCATGTTTTGTGATAAATAGGCTGTCCAACAGAAGATGGGCAGACTAGTCCATATGCTGAGAGACAGCTTGCAGTGCAGGCTCAACCAAAACATCAGACACTAGGAAATCCACATAAAGGCAAGCCAGACAAAAATAAACTTCTTAAGTTTCATGGCTCGCAGAATTACTTTTTATTTGTGTATGGGTGGGGAGATGTTGTTTATTTTAAACAAATATTGCCAGTTCTGAGGCATTTAGCATTTACTTTTCTTCCCTTTAAGCACAGTGAAGCTTGATTCTCCTTTGTCTGAATTATTTCTCAGATATCAAAATACTGTTTGCAATATTTGTCCACTCAAGCAAACCAGAGTGAGCTCACTAACACCAAATGAAAGCAGTTTCTGATGACAAAATTTGGTTATCCTTTAGCATCTTAGCACAAATATTTTTGTCTTGAAATACACAAGTGTGCAAGAAATGCACATAAAAATGTGTTTGGAAGATATACAGCAAATAAAAATTAATTAACCATTAAAGACATCAATAAATGAGAAATTTTAGGGACTGGACATTCACAAACATGTATTTCTGTCCTGCCACTCTCTTCTTATAAGCCAAAGGGACATGAAAAGTCATATCATCTTCCTCCCCAAAGTGCTGAGATAAACCCTGCCACCTTCTGCATCTCATCTGCTAGAAGAAGTGGATGGATGGTATAAGAACTCTTTAGATTGCACAATATTTTTTGGCCTTCCAATACACTAGAATTTTACTATTTCATTGATTTTGTTTGTTTTTAAGAATGTTATATTCATGAGGCAGGATTTTTTGGCCAGTTAACTTGATCAAAACCTTTTCAATTAGATGCAGCTGGCCTAGAGTGTTGACATTTGGTCAACTACACACAGGCAAATTTATACTTGAGGCTCATTTGTTCCACATATCGAACGCTCCATATTCCACTGTCCAAGCTTTTATTAAAAGAAGTGTTGCTAGTCCTTGTACTCATATTGGCACACTTAAAGCCAAAAGGTAAGCAAATTTCTGGAAGATTGCAGTCTCTTAGACTTGGCTGGCTTAATTTACCATTTCTTTTCAATGTAATTTACTTCCCCAAAAAGTCAGTTAAAAAAATAGGATCAACACAATATTTCCAGGCTGAAGAATGCACAGCCTCCCTGTGCAGTATTTGGTCCAGCTTCCCACAAAATACACAAAACCCTGCTGACACTACAGCTTGTGGCTAAAATTGTTTTGGGTAAGGAAACGTGATCGATGGAGATGGCAGGTTCCAGAACACGCTCTCCAGTTTGGACAGGGTGGACACACACACGCACTAGGGACAAAGAAGGGAACAGTGTTCGCAAGTGCTTCACCTGCTGCAGCCCACGGGCTCCTGCTAGGGAGGATTCAAGCTGGAGACTCTGGAGGTTCCACTATTATCTGGGCCTTTGGGTACAGAAAACCTTCCTGCTTGTCTCCTCTGTGACCTGCTCTCTCACTGTCAGTTGCAGCTGAGGGATATATCGGGGGACTGAAACACTCCTGGCCACTGAACAAGTGCCTGCATATGAAAAATGCTTATTGTTACCTGGGAAAAGTACACAAAATTTTTGTCCCCTGAAAACATATTTTTAGTGTCCTGCAACCCTCTGAGTTTGGGTGCAGCAGAAGAGATGAGAGTACAAGTGTCCTACCAGTCCTCTAGAGGGAATGGAGACACAGCCAAGCATGTATTTCTCTTCATTATGCTGCTCTCTGTGGACCCACAGAATATAAAGACTCGTGGTCTTAATATGTTCACACCAGAACATCTATTTGCAGGATTTAAGCAACTACTTCAAACATAAACTTCTGTCTCACAGGATCATGAACTAATTTACCCTATTACCTACCCACCTGTGTGCAGGCTCAGGCATCTGCACCAGCTGAGCTGTGTACACAGCAAGCAGCCACACAAACAGGATCTTCTGCAGGCACCAACTCTGGAGGAGGTGACACTCCAGCCTGATGCTGGGGACTGCAGAAGCACAGGCAGGCCCAGAGCACCAAATCACAGCACTTAGGGTGCTCAAGTGAAGGTGGTGGACTGGGACTCTTGAGCAGGGCAGAGGCCTGAGTCTGTGCTTTGGGGCTATGGGATAAGTCTAATCATGGAGCATCACCCACACACAGGCCAATTATTTTGTTGTGATGCAAATAACACGTACAACAACACCACGGTTTCAATCTGGGGGGAACAAGAAGCAATGAAATCTAATTGCAAAGGCAATGAAATGGAGTGATTTGCAATCATTTTGCAAAGGCAGGCTTTCCTGTTTCCTCTGCTGACAAACCACGAACTTGTACCTGCAGAAAGGCTCAGTGTCTTATGGGCACGAAAAACCTAACAACTGTCTGTAAATAATTGCTTCCATTGCTCCACACCCTTAGCTACAGCACAAACCATCAATTAAATACAAAGACTTTTGCTAAGATGAAACTTTTGCCTGTGTCAACTGGGCCGCTAAAACTGTGCAATGAAAAGAGATTCATGGAGTCACAGCGGTCTCTGTGCAGCACTTGGACCCAACTCCGATATTTTTACTGGGTTTCCTTTCAACCTCTGCTCAGATTTCCAGGAGCTGTCATTACAGTGTCAAATACCTTCTTTGCAAAGTCCCTCAGTCTACGTTAAACTCTTAGGAATTTTAATCCGTCTGCCTAAAGAGACTCAGGAACAAGTTTTTCCAAGCCAAGTCATACCCCTCCCCACCTGCCTGTTTTTCTGCTTCCAAAAGCTCGGAATGAGAGTTTTCATTTAGTTTTGACCCAAAATGTAATGTTCCTGAAATTTACTTAGACAGTCCCCAAAAGATTAACAACCTTATTTATTAAAATGAACATTTTCCTAAAAAAAAAAATAAATAAATCTCAAGCAGGGATGAAAGTCTTTATGTTAAAATAAAGACTCCATTATGTACATGCAGACCTATGAACTTAAACCCTAATTACTAAACCATGTTAAGAAAAAAATAACTCAAATGAAAACATGAAAGACAAAAAGATGTATTTTTAGAGATGTAAGTGGCATTAATGTCAGAGACAAGATGAATACATCAATATGGTAGTGACCAGATTTGCTAGGGTGGCAGCCCATTATTATTAAGAATGTATTTTACATCAAAACCTCTAAATATGAGTTTCAGGCATGTGAGTACTCTCTTTTAATTCACATGGATTAATCATGGGCTTGAAGTTGCCTACGTGTTTGTATACTTGTAGAATGAAGAGTTACTTTTTAACATCCTTTCTTCCCATCCAGTATGTTAAGCTGAAGAGATATATGGCATATATGTAAGTGGTTTTTATTACTCTCAAATAACCTCTCAGAATATTGAGTTGCCATGATCACAAGTGACCTACAAAACCTAGTAACTGAGCTGCAGTTATGTTACAGATGTCACAAAGTTTACTCCAGAATCTTCTTTCTTCCTCTGATTTTCTCTAACTTTCCTTCTCTAAACAAGACCAAAGACTTCTGGCCATCACTGTTTCTCATTTCTATACCAGACCTGAAGAGGCACCCAGAAGATTAATTTTAAGGATACAGACTGTCAAGGAACAAATTACACATGTGGAACTGTACTAGCTATTTTCCCACATACATTAATATTAAATCTTTAAAACACTTCACCTATGAATCAGGAATGGCCTCCATACTGAGCATGTTTTAAAAGGTTACCATTTTGTTTTAAAAAGCAACTGTAAAGAAACAGCACATTATTCTAACTCATATTGTGCAAATCAATGGGAAAAGACAATTAGAAATAAAAGAGGACTTGGTTAGTGATACACATATTTGGAGCTAGAAAGAACATTAGGGAACACTGCACATATACATTTATCTTGGTATCCAGACTGAGTGTTTATATACACCTCACAAACCCAATTGAAATCCTTTCAGTCAGTATTCAAAATTTTAATTCTGTCACTTGCCTTTACTTTTTAATGCATTGGTGATGACACATGATGTGTCC
Organism: Pipra filicauda; assembly: GCF_003945595.2. Classification (NCBI taxonomy): domain Eukaryota; kingdom Metazoa; phylum Chordata; class Aves; order Passeriformes; family Pipridae; genus Pipra; species Pipra filicauda. The sequence continues at coordinate 604,189 of NW_024104976.1, read as the reverse complement.
AATCCATGCTCCACAACCAAAGAGTTTTAGCTCACACTGCTTTTACCTGTCAAGATCCTCAATTCAGCCTCACATGTGGCACTCACAATGTCATCCTTTTCAATAAATCTGCCTTGGCACCCACCCTGACACCCCTGTCATTATACCAGGTTGCTGCATTGCTGACATTTGACAAACAAGTAAACTAACACCATCATCCAGCAGCAAATGTTTCAGAAAAAGTATAAGCTTCTCAGTAAAAAATTGTTCTTTTTGCTCCCACATCTGCTAAAGAAGCTGGCATTTCTTCTGAACATATTGCCACTAAAATCTTTATTATTATGGGCTTCTAGAAAGTTAACAGCTAGAGGCTTGATCATGCAAGCACAGCTGGGCATACAGTTTGGCAGCATAAACAAAGCCATTGTCTTTGTATGATCAGATCCCAGCCAGCACAATAACATGGCAATTATATACACAGGTGAATCCATTCATTTGTAAGGCAGGAGATGGCATAAAGCATCTTCTAAAAGATAAGGAGAAAACATTCACAGCATTTTAATGCTGAAAAGCCCCGTCTGACAAACATATCTTCTCTAATCTGTTTTCATCTTTTAACAAGGAGTTCTTGTCATTTTACTAGAAGTACCAATTCAAAAATTCTGTTCACAAAACTGACCCACTACCTTAAAAACAATAAAAAGCTCCCAAGCAGAGTCTCTCAAATAAATGCAAATAAAACAAAATATTAACAGATAGAACAAGCTTATTACTGGTGATATATCTTTGCATAAATTAAAATTCTAACCTCAAGGCTTAATAACTTTATTAACTCGATACTACCTTCTTCTACAAGCTGTGATAGAAATACTGACTGTGACAAAGAAAAATAAAATTTTCACAAGAGCAAGATTTTGAAAAAGAACTCCTGATAAAAAGCAGCAAAAGGGGTACCTGAAAATGTGCACATATGCAAGTCACCTGATGCAGACACCATATGAAAAGAATTATCTTTTGAGTTTGCTGCACCACTAGTGTCTTTCAAAGGCCCTGGTATTTGGAGAGGCACTGCAGTAAGGAATGTCATCTTTTATTTTTTTCTTTTCTAAGATGAATGTCTGCCTTCTCCCTTAGGCTCTGGTCCTACTTTATGTTTCTACAGGCACGGCAGCACACATGTAAGCAGTTTTATTGAAATCAAGGAATCTTTATGCAGTTGAACTCATCCGCTGCCTTTGGGACATGGTCTTTAGAGAGCAAACTAATGGGATAGGTATCATCTTCCTTCTGCTATTCCATAACAACCAGGACAGAAAGCCTCCAGCCATGCAGAGGATCTGTGCAGGGTTACTCCTAGAACACATGAAATGCCCAAGCCTGCGCCTCCTGGGGGATCATGAAACACAGCAGTAATGCTGCATTGCTAAGAACACAGGAACCTCAGTTCTGCAAACACTTCCATATGTGATTAATCCTGAATGAACACTACTTAATTGGATTCCAGATAATAGTGTCTGAAGAAATCCTTACAGAAATACAAATTTACACTGGCTCAGATGGAAACTGTGACATCTGGGCTGAAAACCAACTAGCAACTAATTAGTTTAAGAAAAAGGATAAAAAAATGCCAGTGCAGTAGGACACAATGCCTAGCATGAGATGCCTTGCTTAGGTGTATTCCCCATTAGGATCTGCCTCCCTTAACACCTTTTCCCATGTTCTGGAAGAGGCATTTGGGACAGCAAGATGGGAACCTTTGCAGATATTCAGGCAAAGACAGTCTTTTATGCTTGTAGGTGTGTATGCAGAAACAGGCAGTCACTTCCCCACACCCAGTGATTGTAAACCCAATGACAACTGACTCACAGTCCTGGGTCTGTGAGAAATGTGAGCTGCAAGTAAACTGACACTCAGTCTGTAAAAGGAAAAGGCTAACACATCTGGGAAAAAAGACTGGCAATGCAAGAGAGAGAAAGCTGGAAGAGGCAATAGTACGGGAAGCCAGCAGTGGACCACAAGATACATTTGAACAACCAACGTGCTGCAAAGGTCAAGGCAATCTGCAGCAATCCCCACATACAAACACAGGTCCTGCCAGGGAGAGAGCAGAGAACCCCACATGGTACAACTGCATCCAGGAGGGTGACCCAGGCTCTGTGCAGGACATGGCCATACAGGCTGGGGAACATGTTGTAGGAAGCTAAACTAAAATACAGATATTTAGGGCAATGCACACACCAAAAGCAATCAGTGGGACTGGCGGGATTGATTTACATACAGGGTTGAGTAACAAATTCTATCCCAAGGAATGAAGGCAGGCCATGCATGGACAGCTTCACTTTTGCAGTGGGGTGCAAAACACACCCTTCCATGTCTGCTGGCTCTGGAGCCCCCCCATAGCCCCATCCTGCTTGGGTGGTCTCTGTACAAAGAGCAGGAAAGAGAAAGGCCAAACTCAAGAGAGGGAAGGATACAAACCTCCTTTCAACACAACTGCTTTCTGGCATCACCTGACATTGCTTTGTCAGGACAGCCAACCCATGGCCCATGATAATCCAAACACTCCTCCATCAGTGCCTCCCTCCCTTGTTCCCACCCCACAGCTCCTGCAAGGGAAGATACTGATATTGCCATAGAAAAAGTGACCCATAAGTGCCCTACATCTAAACTTTTCCCAAAGGATAAGTGGTGGAGAAGCTGGAGGAACTGCCTCCTAGTTACCGAACAATAGGTTAGAGACTAGGGTTAACAGCCAGGAATAGAGACCTGGATTCTTGTTTTCTTCATGTGGAAGAGATTCCAGATGAGGAAAATGGCCCATCCTTCAGGAATTAAAAGAAGGGGTTCCGAGTATCCCTTTCACACTGTAAAATATAAGATCTGTAGAGCTGAAATAAAACTAGCAAAAAAAAGCTGCTTTAATTTAATGACTTTGGATGCAAAACACATCAACATATCAAGGGAGTAACAGCAGCTACAGAATTGTTCTTTGCAATGATAGCATTTGCTCCTCTAGCTGTACTTTTCCACTTCTCCCACCTGGATTGCATCTCCAGACTGATGCTACACATCTCTGTAAGGTCACTCCCTATGTTATTATTAAGTTTCAATATGTACTTATATTTAGTACATTTAGTAATCCAGTCTGATACGGGATTGATTCCCAGAAATGGTTTGTATTATTGTGCAATTGTGTCTTGAGCTCTCCCAGACTTAAAAGTTTCTTCTACTCGTTGCCTCAGTGTGGTTTTATTCTCTGTGTTGTAAGTGGCTTTACAGGTAGGTGCCTTCCAAGCCCAAGGAGAACAAAGGTACTGACTTTAAAGGCTGACACACTGTTTCCTAGTGGACGTCGGTGATACCACAGTGATACTTGTAAGGTCCCTACAGTCTGGGATTTTTTCCTTCCTCCCTGGCCCTGTTTACTCTCCTGAAGGTAGGATGTTTTGTTAACTGATGGTCTTAAAGAAATTCTTTGGTGTATGATATTCCTTGCCCTGTTTCCCCCCCTTTGTTACATTATGTCTTCTATTCAAGCAGCCAAACCAGAGCTGGCAAACAGCCTCTCTCTAGGTTTTTCACATGTTGCTGCAAGGCAAAAATAAACAGTTGTTTCCAGTTTGCATTGTGGGGGCTACAGATGTATACTAATTAACCTTTCAGTCTGCTAATGGAAAGCTGAGAGATTTAAATGTACTTTTCTAAGGCAGAGACCAAAGTCTATGTACACCTGTCCTTTTTATTGTTGGGTTCTGTGATGCCTGGAGCACAGCACAACCTCATCTCCTCCCTTTATGTTGACTCTGAAGGCATTTTCAGATTTCAGCAGGGCTTTACAAAAGGCCAGGAGGCAGAGATAACATCCTTCTGAAATTCAAGGACATTATGTGTCTTTTTGGAGCAGCAATGATGCCAAGGATAATATTTGGGTTGACCTGAAACCATTTGAAGGATGGGGAACTTCAGAGCGTGGTAACAGGAACTACATCATAACATGGGAACTTCACTGTTTTGTTAAGATGCTGCAGTATTTACTCAAATTTCTTACCTTCCTTTTGTTTTCTAGAGCAAAAAATTAATATAAACAAACAAACAAAACCAACCTCCAAGGCCAGGTCTCATATACCCTTCAGGCAAAAGTATTATCAAGCCTGTCATATCAAACAGTCTGAGTAGAAGAAAGGAAAACTGGAAATGAATCTGCAGTTTATATCCAGTTTTGGTATCAGGTTTAGAACTGGTTGCTACACAAATGAATGAAACAATCTCAGATGTGCAAAGCCAGTACTGCAGAGACCTTCCCAAGAGGAGGAAGCAAGGATCTGTTTCCTTCTTTAAGTTTTAGAAGCTTTACCTCATGATACTCTCGTTTGCCAAATATTTCTTGGAATCTTTCAAATAACTGTTCATTCTTGTCGCTCCTGTTGTGCTTCAGCCAAAATACTGGGCCTTTCTCTGGTGATGCTGCCCCTGTTGGAGTCCAGAGTCAACTGATGTCCTACCATGGCAATGTGCTACTCCTGTTTGAAGCATCTAATCTCTTCCATGGCAGTGTGTGTACCTGTGCACAGAACAGGGATGTGTACACACACACGTACCTATCAGAGATACAGATGACACAGGGGCAGACTTGTACCAAGGTACCTAAAGAAACAGGAAAGTACTGGTGTTCAGCTAATTCCTAACACCTTTAAAAAGCTGGCTCCAGGACCTCTTCCTGCCTGCTCCACACAAACTACTTTCCAGTGTTTGTTGCTATATTTATCACTCAAATTACAGTATTACCGAGAGGCCTCAGGCAGGCTCGTTCTCCCTTCTGTCTCTCAAGTACGCAGTGGAAAGGTCTCTACTGCTCAGACACCACCATTTCAAACAGTTAAAATGACCAATCTCTCCACATTGTCATCACTTCTCCAGCATCATCAGGAAATCTTTTCATCTATCCTCAAATGACAATTATACATACTTACTGTCAGCAACCACTTGCTTATAAGATTTTTATTACCCTAAATGCAGGAGGACTTCTTAATGCATTATTATGATGGGAAAAATCAGGAAACGAAGAGTCAAGACCGAAAACTCAGTCCTCATTTTCCTATCTACAAAAAATTCATTCCAGTTGGGGGTCCTAAAAGTATTCTTTACACAATAATAAAAAGAAGAGATCTGTCAACCAATGAAGGGGAAACTAATATTTCTCCTATCTTTTTGTAGCAGGAATATACAGAGTGACTTGACAGGCTACAGACTTCATTGAAAGGGGTGCCCTTCCTCCAGCCAAAACATGTATCCAATGATTTCCATGAGATCAGCTGATGAAAATTATTCAGTGGCTTCAAAATAACAAGGCAATTTTTTTTTTAAAAGTCTGTACAGTAAGGGTATGAAAAACTTCAGCTGCTTATTGCCTCAAAACTTGTGAGACAACTGTCTTCATTCTGGGTTAGCTTCATTTGGACTTAAAATCGTGACACTGCAGGAGAAAATGTATTCATCTATTGTCATTTACACAAAAAGATTGGACTTGCACATTTGGGGCGAATTATTTAAACTAATTAAAGAGGGAAAAAAACAACAGAGAGATTTAAAGAACTCAATTTTAAAGATGTTTTCCCATATACCCCTGCCGTGCTAACAACAAACATAGAACATTTTGGCCCCAAAATGATTCATTTGCCAAACAAGAGCAACTGGAAAGGTTTTACCATAAGCTATGGTTCAACTTTACATATAAAATTATGACATTTTATGCTACAATCCTCAGATGAAATCCTTTTTTAATTCACACTTAAGACTGAATGCAGGGGGACAGAGAAGGACCATCAGCTGCTGAAGTTCCCTACTTTCCGAACACTGGGAGAGTTCATGCTTCACTCCTGCTATTTTTGTTTTAGGAAATGAAGGAATTAGTACTCAATGGGCTGATGAAATCATTGAAAAGGCACTCACACTTACTCTAGAATATGACCAGGTATCTGCAAATAGCAGTTTAAATGCTGTATAGGCAACGTGTCAACCTGGTGCAGAAGGTCTAGAAAGCAAAAATAATTCTATAAAGGACTCACTGCCTTCAATGTGCTCTTTTCTGATGCACCACAGCAGAAGCCATGGGAGTGCTCCCTGAAGAAGCCACGACCTCACCATCCGTTCCCAGGATAAGATGGACCTTTGCAGTAATCAGCAAATCATGTCTCATCTCAGAAAGGAACAAACAGAGACTGCCACGAAAAATTGCTTGCAGATCTCTGAGGACTGATGTATGAGTGAGGTACATAATTAAAAAGGGAGACAGACTGAAGAAGTCCTGAGTTGGTAAAGCAGAAGTCACAGGAGACTCATATTTAGTAACACGGCAAAAGTGAGGTCATAAACCGGAGCAACCGAACAGGAAAAAGGAGAAAAGCACATGGTGAAGGACTGGACAGGTCCCAAATGGCCAAAGAGAAAAGCTCAAAAGACTGCAGACTGAGTTTTGGCAGAAAAACACAGAGAAAAATCTGTTGTCTATTCCTGATGGACCCTTTGAAGTTTTCTGGATCTAATATGATTTTTGTCTGTCATTCTTTGCCAAAAAAGATAAACCCTGCCAGGGAAAGACCCACCTTACCATATCCTTATACTAATACAAAAACAAATGGTCTGTTTTAAATATCAAACACTTAAAATGCCAAATCTTTCTTCTACGATGTGTTTGAGATTTTGATATTTTCAAGCTGCCATACTTGCAATTATAACAGACCAAAGCTGTACCTGGTTATATACCTTGTACTTTACCAAATTATGTCCAAAGAAAGGCCTTGGTCCTACACCTACAGCTTCACCACTAGCTCCAGCCATACTTCACTGAACAGGATGAGCCAACCTTTAAACCCTTCCCTGGAATTATTTTAGTTCATACTTTCAAGTGCCTTACTTCCGTGCCTTGTAGATGGAGGACATAGTCAACAATACTGAAAATAGGCACTCAGCTAAAAACTATCATGTAATCATTACATTTATGACGCTCAGCCCACCACAGACACTAGTTCCCATTAAAATGACAGCTTTTACTATGTATTACTCTAAGCAATATACTGAGAATTTCACATCCATTTGCAACTCTAATACATTGAAGTGCCCCAAATACCGTTCTGCCATTGCTATTGGCAGATGCTTTTTAGTAGTGACATTCATATGAGGATTGTTAGCTAACTAGCAAATCTGGAACTCAAGTATGCGTTAATTCAGAGTAGCAAGAAAAGAGTGGGACAAGAGAAACAGGAGTCCAGAAAATAGAAAATTAGCCCTCAAAGACAGTAAATGCACCTTCATAATAGTTAGTGTGACACCGACACTTTAAAGGCTATGTTGTCTTCCCAACACAGAATGTTCTAAACAGCTTTAAACATCCATATGTTTGACACTAAAATATGTTGTTTTACCTGCTTGGATCTCTTGTATTGTCCTAAACCAACTTTACCATCCCTCCACAAACTACTTGTGTTTATCCAAATGCAGTTCTTGTCTCCCCAGCTGTACAATCCTAGATTTCTGTATAATAATGGCATTGGCCACTTATTTGGGCATGTTCTTATTTTATTGAGGTCATTACAGACTTTTTCTCTGCTCTCTACAGTTGCATTAGCAGCTTCCTTCCTATTTTTAAATCAGCAGCTAATTTCAGCAACTAAGTGCCTATTGTTTCTTCAGGGTCACTCATAAAACAAACACCATTATTGATCTTTCTGAATCTACCACTAGTTTTTCCCTTTTATCTCATCTGAGTGACTATTCAAGGGGCAATTTCTCAATAAACCAGGACATCTATCCTAGATAAACTAGGGTATCTGAAGAGAGAGATTTTTCTGTCTATGTGTGCTAATACAGCTCCTATCACAGCAGTAGCCAAGCAACTCATAAACATTTTGTCTCCACTCTACAACACCTTTTTAAAGGGAAAAGTGTTGTTAACTGTCTTTTATAAACAAGGAAGTAAGACACGGGGATTTAGTGCTTCGAAGGCAAAGAGCACTGCAAAATGTACAATTTTCTACATTTTAACCACGATGGCATCTTCCCTCTATTTTTGTAGGCACTCTGGATACACAGTTGCTTATTTGCTGGACTACAGCAACTGATGACCTGGCCAGTTGGTATTTATTCTGCATTTCTGATGAGCATCTGAAGACAACAGACATCACAGACATAGAAAAATCATGTTAAACTGAACTGTTGCCTTTATTTCACCTACCGTTATTATTAAACTTCAATACAATTCTTGAGGCCTAAACCCTAAACCTATTTGCTGTCCTCCAGTCACGCCAAAGGAAATTTTGGCTTTGCACAGGAAAATGTGATACCAAAATGCAAAGCAGCCCTTAAACGTAATAAGACCTAAGTGACATGTTTCAGACATCAAGTATCTGCCATTACCGCTTTGGCCAAGCGTGGCAAATTTGGTCCCTTTAAAATTAATTCAAGACCAATCCACAAAGAAACTTTAAATGCAGTTTGACTGCTATAACACACCATCAGTTATCAGAAAAAAATTTCCAATGGTCCCCTGGCATATCATCACTATCTAGGCACTTTCTGCCCGGTTTCTCTCTCTTTACTCACAGGGATAGAAGTTGGGCTTGCTGATCTTGCTCTTGCTGAACACTAGATCAACATACCACTAAAGAGAGGGGGTGGGAAGCTAACGGTGTAGGACTAGAGACTGCTGCCTGTGCTGGATTTGCCTGCTGTGCTGGGCCACGTGGAGCTGGATGAGCCCATGAGCGAGAGCCCACCTAGTGAGAGACAGGAGTCACTGAGCTGGGCCCAGCTCTGCACTGCTGCTGCTGGAGCTTCTGGGATCCTTCTCTGTATGACACTACCCATGCACACAAAAATATACTGTGGGTTCTGTGCCAGGTCAGTTATGTCTGTGTGCTTCATTACAGGGCAGGCAGAGCACTTCTGTCCTGCTGTAACACTTCTCAGGTTTATTAAACACAGTTTAAGAAGTTTGTCCCCAGACAGGAAATTTGTGCCAAAGGTCTCAGGGATGCCAAACACCATTTGGTAGGGGCAATAACACTGCCATTTAAATGTATTGTTACTCTTATTATTAAGCTACTATATTAGCATGAAATATGTAAGTTTTTATGAGAATACAAAGATCAAACACGCTAATTGCATAATGAATAAAGAAGTAGCTAGAAACCACTCAAGGATCCGGAAACAAGTGAATCCCCTGGATAAAAGGCATTCACTTAATCAGGGTATCTGAGTTGCATTCTCAACTCAAATATTTATTTTCTCCTTACTTGTATGCAATAACGTTTTTTGAGAAACAAAATACAGACTGATGCCCTCAGTAGGTTTTTCCTTCACTTAAGAAAGCATGCATCAGGCAAACCTTGGAAAACAAGAGGAAGAAAAGTCTTAGTAAAGATATCATGATGGTATTAGGTCAGGCAGACATCAGCCTGATCTACCACAAAGTTGTATGCGAACCCATCACAAGTTACAGGAGCACGTTCTGTGCCTCTTGACACTCTGGTGAACTAACACCCAGTACCAATCATCCCCTGGCCTGACAGCTCTCTTCCTACCTAGTGGTAGACTCTGGGCTCTCTACAGTTTCTGCCTCTACTTGCTAAGTCATGTTAAAACTAGAGACTGCTTTGTCTTCACTTGAACTTTACATCCTGTTAGTCTGCACAAAGGAAGTGAGCAATGTGAATAGCACACCTGTTTTTTCCAAGTGAAGATGCACTTTGTTGGATATTATTGCCATTCAGATATCTATTTAGCAACCCAGTCAAAGGCTATGACCAGCTGTACAGCATATAATGATTTTTTGAAAGGAAAGAAAATGCCACTAAAACAAAAGGCCCCGTTCTGCTTCTGAGTAAACAAATGGGAGTTTTACAAAGGTTCAAAAAGGAAAGGGATTAACATGCTTCAACGTGGTAATGGTCTCAACTGTTCACATTAAAATTTTCACAGTAAATTAAACCATGACAGAGGTAGGAAAGAAGTCAATTTTCAGTGGCTCATGCTGTTCTGCTGACATAAATTGCCATTTTTTAGGTAGTATATCCACCAACTGGTACAATGATAGAATTATAAAACCACAACCCGTTGTTGATTATGTTCGGCCTTTTGCATGCTAATTTTAGTCTGCTCTGCCAAAATAATTGAAAGTACCACCTTATTTACAGGCTTCTAGATATTTAGCAGCCTCTCGCTATTCTTTTTTCACCAACCTTCGCTTAAGCCTGCAGTGTTGGCCTTCCCTCCCTGTATAGTGTCTGCTGTTCAACACCACTTCTGCCTCCTCAATTCTGCTCAGGACACCTTTCCAGCACTTATACCCATCCTTTCCAGGGCTCTCTTGTCAAGGATAATGTTAAATGTCAGTCCATCTTTACCCTGCTCCTCTATGTTTCCCTGCATACAACACTTCACTATCTTCTTTACAGTCTATAAAGACCAGCAACTTTCCTTGACTAGAGAATGATGGCATGAAGCACTACCCAGTCATCCCAGTAAGACTGAAGAACACAAGTAAATACAGACTCACTGGTTGATGCCTGCCAAGAGTTCCCACAACACGTGTTACTCAGTGAGTTTACACAACAGTGACCAAAAGGGAGGGAAGGGACCGGCAGTGTAAGTGTGCCACGGTAACAGATCCCCTGGAGAAAGCTCTGCCCTGCGTTATTGTAGCAGCACCAGAAGTGGCTGTTTAAACACAATCCAGCCCTTATCTGACCGCCAAATGCCCACGATGCCTTTGCACCTCAGCTGTATCATGGCAGCATAAAACAAAAAAATGACAAAGGCCTATGAAAGAAAGTCAACCCACTAAAGGACAAGGTGCGGCGGGAGGCCTGACACCCGAAAAGCGCGGGTGGCAGGTGGGTTGGGGGGCTGCCACAGAGCCAGACCCCGCTTCACTCACCAAGCTGAGCTGAGCCTCCCGCGCCCACCGGCCCCGGGGACACCCGCAGCCTGACTCCGGCCCTCGCCCTCTGCACACCTGTCCCTGCCCCAGCCCGTGCCCCCTTCCCCGCAAGTCCCGGGCCCGCAGCGCTGTCCCCGCCGGTGCCTGGGCCGCGCCGGGCCGGGGGCGGCGGCCGCGCTGCCCCTGCCCTGCCCCGGGCCGCGGGGGCCCCTCTGCCCCCCGGGGGAGCCGGGGGCCGGGGCGAGGGAGGGCGTATAATAAACAGCATCGTTGTCATGCGGGCAGGGCTGCCGGCTCCCCGAGCCTCCTCCCCGCGATAACAACCCAGGTACAGCCCGCGCTCGCCCCCCTCCCTCCCTCCTCTCCCTCCTCTCCCTCCTCTCCCTCCTCCTCCTCCTCCTCCTCCTCCTCCTCCTCCCGGGGGGCCGGGGAGAAATCTGCAGATCAAAGAAAAGATGCACAATAATAGCGGGGTGGGCGCGCACCGCGGCCCCCCGTCCGGCGGGGCCGGGGCCGGGCCCTCCGGCGGCTCCGTGGCCGCGGCCCGGCCGTGCCCGCCCGGCGGTGCGGGGCGAGGGGGGCGGCGGCGCAGGGCCGGGTGCCCCCTCCGCGGTACTCACCCGGGCCGGCCAGTGCGGGTACCCCTTCATTTTGGCGAACACCAGGTCTCCAGCCTTGTATTCTCGGGGCCGCGGACGAGCCATCGGGAGCCGCCGTGGGAGCCGCCGTGTGTCCCCCCGCCCTCCCGCACCCCCCGCCCCGCGCACGCCGCCCCGGGGGCAGCCGGGCGAGCCCCCGCGGGGTGCGATGCGCCCGGGCACGGGGCGCAGCCGGGAGCGGGGCCGGGCCGCGGGCGATCCCCGATCTCTCCGGCGGCGGCGGCGGCGGCGGCGGCAGGAGGAGATGGGGTGTGTGTGTGTGTGTGTGTGTGTGAGTGTGTGTGTGCGTGTGTCTGTGTGTGTGAGTGTGTACGCGGGGGAGGGGGAGGCCTTGGACACAACCCCAGCAGCCCCCGGTACCAGGGAGCGGGGCTGGCCGGGCGGGGGCGGCCGGGGAGCCCTCGCCCCGCGGCGGCGGCGGGCGCGGCGCTGCCCGCGGCCCCCCCGTGCGCGCTGGGCTACGCCGCCCGCGCCGCCCGCTCCATCCCCGCCGCAGCCGCCGCGGCCCCGGGAATATGGAGCCGGCTCCGCCGAATTACTCCTCGGGCAGCGACCGAAAACAGGATCTTCTTATCCCCCCCCTCCCTCCCCAGCCCGCCCGCGCCTCCCCCCCGCGCTTTCCCTTCCTGTTATTTTCTAGGTACACAGATCGGTTTCTATGAAAATAGGAGAGCAGAGAGCGCTCCAGTCCCGCCCGGCCCTCCCTTCCTCGCCGAAGCATGACATGGTTCTTTATGCGCGCCCGACATGGAGGCTGGGCGGCGAGGAGAAGCCGGCCGGTGTTTGCAGCAGGGCGTCCGCTTCTCCCGGCCGAAGGCTCCCGGCCTTTGGGCCTGGGAATGCCCTGTCCCCCCTTGTCCTGGAGGCCCAGGCCCCTGGTGCCTGCAGACCCCTCTTGAGCCCTCCCCGTGCCACCGGGACCTGCCCCTGAGCAAACCCCAGGCAAAGGCCTGGCTCCCAGGCATGGGGTTCTCCCAGTTCTGTACCCAACCTGTTCCCCACCGCCAGCCCCTCCACCTGCCTTCTCAGCCTAAAACTAAAACCCACGGCCACCAAACCATGGACCTTGGAGCTGCACAATGGGGGCTTCCCCTCACAGGGTGTTTGGGATCTGGCACTTGCCAGATGATGCTGGTTTCTACAAATGTCCACCCCTGTGGAAGGGAAGCGCTAGGAACTCACAAATCCTAAAGTGCTGCTTTTACCATAATGTTACCAGTTCAGTTGTAATGTGCAGACATCAATTATTACTGACATTTGTTACACTGAAGTATTGTCTAGTGGAGCAAAACTAGAAAGGCACCTGCAAGGTGGGCTACAAGTGGAAAAGCTTAGAACAGGTTTTTCTGCAGGTCTGGCTGAGACTGTAGCAGTGGATTCCCCTACCACTCCCACATTCAAGATGGCAACTGTCCTCTTTAGGTTTAGGGAGGCAGCTCTGGCTGAGTGCTTCTCTGAGTCCCAAGGAAAGCACCTGGCCACAGGCAGTTCCTGCTGATGAAGAAGGAAATAGATGGCTGAAGACTGTAGGGTCACATTTTGGGGAGGGGGTAGATGGACCATAGAGAGCACTTCCAGTCTGCAAGGGCTGGTAATGACAGAGAAATAAGACAAATAAATCCTTCTTCTAGCACCTGTTCCTGGGCTGGAATGGGACCAAGAAGACTCTTGCTGTTTATGGTATCCCCAGATGTGGCTCTGGTACCCAAATGCCACTGTTGCTAGTATGTAAGTCAATAAAGTTTGTCACTCTGGGTCGTAAAGAAGGATAAGCACTTCCCTGCTGGTGAAAGCACTGCTGTAAAATCATTAACTCAGGTATCAGTAGCAGACTAATAATGAAAAAAAAAAAATCCAAAAAGCCAGATAAACATTTAGATGATTAGCCTGCACTGTGCTCAGTGCTGTTATGTGTTCCTGAAGTACTGCAATCAGTGACAGGGTTGCCAGTGCAGCCACCTTCAGTATAGACATGTGGCCAAATAGCTCACTTTCACTTTCACATCAAATAGGATTTTGTATCCTTTTAAATTGATACCTAATTTCAGTTTAAATTCCCTTCAGAAAAATGTAATATAAAATCTCTGAGTATAGGAGCTGTGGACTCTGATCTGAGTCTGTCCAGAATAATCCTATGTGCTGTCTTACCTCCCATACCTCTATCAGCTCCCCAAACCAGCCTTACTTCCAGAATACTTACTAGAGGGGTGGAGCTGCCCCCTTTTTTTTTTTTTAATGCATTATTTGCTTTTCATTTCAGGTACGAATAGCTCTTTCTAGTACCTTATTTAGTGACCTTAAATCAGAAAGGAGCAGGATGTGTGCCAATTTCTTCCAAAAGGAAACTCTACACTTCATATACACACCCATGCAACAATGTATTGCTTATGTCAAAATAGCAACACTCAAGTAACTCAATACAGCACTGAAATGTCTGATTGCAATGTACACATTTTTACTTCCTTTTGTCCCAACACAGTGAACAAATAATGTTTCTAGTCTGCAGTGAAGATAATCACATATTAGAGCTCCAAAGAAAACTCATCCCAGGGACATGCAAGGAGGCAGCTCTCTTTTCCTCTTGTGTATAGACTGCAAAGGATGAATGAGTTGCTAAGGTAAGAACTCTGCTCAGGTTTGGCCAGCTGAAAATTCTTAAACATTCTGCTGACAGTTCCTCCATCAAGTAATGGTAAAGATGCTTGGAAAGCATGGAGAAGAAAAAGCAGATTTTCCTGCCGATAAATGAAAAACCAAATCAGTGTTCCACACATTAACAGTACAGAAAAGCACCTTGGCACAAACAGCAAAGGAGTTTGGTAGGGTATATAACCCCCTCAGCCACTCATCACAGCATACAAAGCCCGAGATCTCCTGCTATGTCACCTGTATTCTGTTCCTTTCTCTTCTGTTACAAAGGGGAGTTCATCTACTCCTTCTACACAGAAGTGTGAAAGGGGAGTGAAGAGAGTTTCTTCAAACACTTCAAGAGCAGTTTCAGACCATACCAGTGAATGGAGGGGTGCAGAGGCTTGCTAATAAATGTACTGCATGTGCATAGGCTGGGTCCTAAGCCTACAGAGGCCAACAGCTGTGTCTGCTCTGGGCACAAAGGTCAGCAGGTCACAGATGCAGCACTAGCATGTCCTTACAGAGCAAGGGAGACCCGCAGCAGGGATGGGTCTCTCCTTCCCCCTAAGCACCCCACAATGATAATACCAAGTTCTCTCTCACCTCGCAGCCTGCCAGACAGGTGTTATATTTCCAGAGCAGGGCAGTGTACACAAGTATGAGCAGGGAGAGGGGGTGAAGGCAGAGGCCCAGCAGGACCATGTAGGGAGGTGGCAGGGCCAGGAGCATGGTCAGTACTGAAACCCTGAGTCACCCAGGAGAGATGGAGTCTGGGGTAACTATTTTGAAGTCATTACCACACTACTGAATTTTGCTTTCCCAATAAATCTCAGGAAATGCTGTTCTTAAGTTATTGAGAATCTTCAAGCTAGTTCTGATCACTTCCCCCCTGTTCATATGAGGAGAAAAAAAAAGCTACACATTCCTGGTTGAAAACTTTCACAGTGAAAGAATTTCATTGATTCAAAAGTATGGATCAATCTTTAAGAAGAGAGTATGTGGACATAAAAGGCCTAATTTCAAAGGAATCCTCCAAAGTCATGAATAAATTTTTAAACACACCTAAGTTTTGCATTAAATGCTTGATGACCATGATCACCTACTTGTATGCAAACTATTCATGGTGCTATCACTTGCCATTTTGTGAGAAGCTGCCTACATTGTGTCTGTTGAAGCCACACAGATTATTGTATTTGCCTCTAAGATTCTGTCCCTGGCCACCTTACAATTTTTGCTTTCCCTGCTCAAATCTCTTTGAGATCTCTGCAGCATGGCCACTTGTACCATCAACTTTACTGTTAGACACTAAAATAAAATTATTTATTTTTACTTATCTATCTATAGATGGTATAATTTTCTTTCCTTCTGCATTTCCTTTTCCTGTATGTAAAAAATGTGTCAGTGATGATTACAATGATCAGTGTTTTGTCTATGTCCACAGTAAGCTAGAGCTTCTCTGTTAAATATTTTAATAGGAAATTGTTCTGGATTACAACTGAGCCATTCCCCTGTGCAAGATGTGTCTGAGAGCACTGTCTGCAATCACAGAGCTACTTCATGTCAGGCAGAAAGAGGCCATGATGTTTTATGTCCATCCCAACATGCACAGAAAGGCACTTACCATGCCCATTAGGATATTCTTAATTACTGGAGATAAGAAGCTCACCAGGGGATCTCAAGCCTTCTCTGTAATAGGCTTAGAAGGGAGAAGGGTGTGTATCATAGCTGGAGCAAGTTATCTGTACTCAGTTTCATGAATCTTCTTATGTTATACACTCCTAATCATATTAAATTAGACAATCTTTACCGTGATTGCTTTACATGTTGCAGAGGTGTGAAGGCGTATCCTAGAGGCAGAAGAGATTGAAGCACTTCATTTAAAATTAACTTTCTCTCTGGTTGGTAGCTTTCCACTGTAAGCTGGAAAGGTTTGTATGGGATGGAAATGTTATTAGCAAGTATGCATTGCTGCCATTCCTTGTTCTCTACAGGCATTTCAGCTAAAGCTACAGCAGGCAAAAGGTGCCTACAGTCAGTGCTGCTTAACAGGTTCCAGTTCAAACCTCTGGGTTTAGTTGCTTACACGTTTTTCATAATTTAACCATTAGAACTGAAATTTTCCATGATCAATCAAAACTCTTCTGACAACGACTGTAGAAGAAATAACTGTAAAATTACCAAATTTCCAGGTACCATATGAATGTAGCTGAGTTGCAAGAGTCTGAAAAGCATTCACAGACACTCAATAGGGATTGATAAACAAGTCTCATGTTCTGTCTGGACTAACCATGCTCTAGGCTAAAGTGAATGTGATTCAGCTCATGACTGGAGATGACTGCAGAAGCAAATTTGGCTCATGAGAGGGAAAAATGGCTGTTCCCCTACGAATACCTCAACAGCACCAGTGACCCAATCGACATGCAGAGAGAGAACTGGGAAAAGCTGGAAGGGGAGCAGGAGCTAAAGCCTGGGAAGGATGGGAGAAAAGCAGAAAGAGATTAAGAGATAGAGGTAAAAGCAGTCATGAGTGTAAGAACACAAAGATTTCAGAGTATCTTAGTCTACATCAAGAAAACCCACACATTATCTACCAAAATTCTGTGACCCAGTACATCTCATTCTCTGCTGGCAAGCTCTCCATACAAAGACTAATGACCTGTTACTGTGCTGCCAGTTGGCTCATCAGTTTATGTGGAAATCCTGACACTGCACTCAAACTCTCTGACCTACCAGAGCCTCTAAATGGTAACCAGCCTGAGGTTTTCTATGGGGAAAAAAAAAAAAAACAAATCAGAGGGAGATTATTAAAGATTGTATCACAAACCTTTCAAGCAATTGGAGTATTTCCTAACATTTGACTACCTGACTTTGCAACTTCAATGTTTGAATTTTCTCTTGTGGCATGTGAGATGCTTTAGCAGCCATTTATTGAGAAACACTTGACAAAATCTAGTATTTCCATAAACATTTCACATGATAGGAAGATTATCCTGATGGACAGAAGTTGCAAAATATACTTTGCTGTTCCCATAATTTTAAATGTTTGTTATAGATGTCATTTATTGCAATGAAACTAGTGACTTCTTATTTCTATTTGATATACTAATCTATAAAATGCCTCTTCAAATGGCCAGGTGAGAGACTCCATCTCTAAAGCTATAAAGCCATAATACCTAAGAAAAAAAACCTGCAACAGACATTTCTCCTATGAGGAAATATTTTCGATGTGTCATCTAAAGCCTCAGAGATTTATTGAGTGAGAAGTATGTTGAGAGTTGACAGGAACAATAAATTTAGTACCAGATTCATAACACTTACCCCATTGCAGTTTCCCCTCATAAATACTGGAGAAAAGGATTTCTCTCATGTGCCCTCTGGTGCATTCATCAAAATGCCTTTTGAAATGTGACTTAATGAATAATTACATCCCAACATGGACAACAGAACAATATTTATTTAAGGAGATTTGTAACTTCACTTTTGTGTTACCTGAATGACTGTCAGAAGCCAGGAAAGAAATAATGAGGCTAGCATGAAACTTCTGGGCATTGTTGCTGCTTTGTACCATAAAGCCCTTCTCAGGAGCAGCAGTTTGATGTTGGGATGTACCTATTGCTCTAGAATTCACACTTCCAGAACCCAAGCCCTGAATCTCATCTGCTGTACTGCAGTTTGATGCATCAGTGCTACCACAGGAAAAAAAAAGAATTAATAATTCAGTCAGGAGTTTCTTCCTGGATAGCTTGGCATCAGCAAGAGTTTAATGGAATCCAAACTGACTGTAAGGAATGCCATCCCAACTCTCTTGAAATCAGTAGAAAAATACTCAGCATGTCACCTCTGAAACTTTCTTCAGATCATCCTTCTCTATTCCAAGGTCAACATCACCAAACTCTCAGTGACTCAAATCAGTACACTGGGGTGATGACTATGATGGGTACCAGGATGAAAACTGGCATGAAGAAGGGCTTGGGAAAGTGGATATGGATGGTATAACATCGGATGGGTTTCAGGGGAAGGAAGTCATTGCTGGTCAGGCAGAAATGGGGTAAGTTATTTTCTCTCCCTCCCTCATTCCTAATAAGCTACTCAGCTCTCTGGGCAGCCACTCCTTTTGCCTGCAGGGCATAAAGGGAGGCTGGAAGGGAGGGACCAAAGCAGCTGAATCCACCACCACCACACTTAGTCTGAAATGGTGTCACTTCACCCTCCTGGTGTACTCTGAAAGATCAGCACATCACCATGTGCAGTGCAAGAACTGGTTCCAGTTGGCTCCTGTGAGAACTTCTTAAAAGCACATTTCTTCACACATTCCACATACCCACTACCTCCAGATCATGTTTCTTGTGATGGCCTGCAAGGCTGCCCCTTCCCTTCCCGCTTACATCTTGTCATGTGGCAGCCACATGTTGATTGTTTCCCCATTAACCACAGCAAACCAAATATCCTGCTCACCTATTTGTCTCTCAGAGATCTCCTCCCTGTGCTCCCTGCTCATGACATGTCCTTCTCATGAATCACAACTCATTTCTTTCGAATTCCTTCCTCAAAACTTCATCTCTCCCAGAAAACCCAGGACAGCCAATTAGATCTGCCACGACTCTAATTAGAGTAAGGGTTAATGTAGGAGCCTGGAATTAAAGTGGTATGAAGGATGAAAAGAAAAGGTCATGAGTAGAATGTGGAGGAGGAAAGGAAATTAGCATGTTTAATAACAATTAAGATTATAACTTAATATTACCTTGCCAGGCATTTCAGTGATCTCTTTGTTGTATAATGTATCCCTTTCCCCACAGTCTGACTTTGTTTTTCTCAACACTGCCCTCTTCAAAGAAGGCACAGTTTTCTTATTCTGAGTTTGGAAAGTTATATGTTTATAAATAATAAATATAATAATAAAAAATCAAGGCTACTGCACTTGCTAGCAAACAGCCAACATGTACTAGGTCTCTTAGAAGTCAGAGGTCTGTTTCTGCTACTATTTGTGCCACTTTATCTACTTTGGATGCAGTGAAGTTGCTCCTGATTCATATCACTGAGAAACTGCTAAAATTACTGCTAAAATGTAAAATCTCAATAAGATACAAAGACAATATAAATATTACAAAAAGATTTTCAGAGACAGTAATATAAGACAGGAAAAAAACATATTTCTAAAGAAGTGACAACATTACTATGTAATTAGAACATGATAGCTTGGTAAGGAAATGACTTGTTTCTGGCCACTTGTTTATTTTCTTCTTTAGCTGTCACTTATGTTTAAGTGGATGCTATCTTATTGAACATGAACAGAAAACTACAATGCTTCAGAAAAAAATGTTTTCAGAAGAAAAATGATACCTATCTTCACTGAGTAGCAGCAAGGGGCCTAGTATATTGCTGGAAGACAAGCATAAAATATTTAGGCTGGTTAGTATTAGGAAAGTCAAAGAGAATATTATGAGATGAAGCAGCCAAACAGAATTGGCAATGATAGTCTTATAATGGACAAGTATTAATAGACTGTTTCTCCCACTGGACATGCATGATGCTCCTGTCTCACTCAGGCAAACCTCCCACTGAAACTTTCAAAGGGCATATTGCCAGCCTAGAGCTGAGCAGGGACCTTGGCACCAAAAGTGATATCCAAATCTTCTGTCCATTCATGTAATGCCCGTGTTAATTGCTTGTACTGCATCCTCCCTCTGCAACTGCACAGGGCCTGACAGCTTCCTGTACTGGGCAGATACCGGTCCTCCGCAGGTAAGAGTCAGTCTTTTTGTTGCCACGTGGCCCATGGTGCCCAAAGAGGAGAAATAGCTTTAATATTCACAGCTGCTTTTTGTTCATCCAGTGACCAACAGTGAATTTCTGGAGCATGGCTAGCAGAGAAAGGCAAGAATTGGTACATCTGGTTAGGCACCACAGACCTTTAGTTAAATTGTGCTGTCTCACAAGCCTTGGTTTAAACAGAACTCTGAACCTACATGACATTTTGGACCCTGCCAACAGGAAAAGATCTACTTTTCCATACAGCTCTCAGGCAGCAATAGCATGAATTGAAATGAGCTGCAGTTTGCTTTCCCATGCAGTGTCATCCTCTGCTCACTACCAGCCTTCCAGGATAGTTTGTACCTTACAATGCTAGCACAGGGAATTCATAGGATGTAGACTTTAGCAGCCAAAAAGAAGCATTCAAACCAATATAAACTATATGTCAGTAATGCCCACATAACATAAAATTAACATTGTTAACAAGGGATAAGAAGAATCGGGATTCAGGGCAGTAATATAAACAAGTAACAGCAGGCTGTTCTATAACCACAACCCATAAGCTGTTTTACATCAGTACTGGCCATTGTATAAACTTTGTGCAATTTGTTTGTCCGTTTGTTTCAGCAATAGGACTTTAAATGAACAGGCAAAAGATGGTTCCATTTTGTGTCCATTTCCCGAAGTTAATAAAGTGACAAATTAAAGTGAGGTATACAAATTAAAGTGAGAAATTAATTTCTCAGCAAATATGTAGTTTACAGTAGTTGTAGTTGTAACAAAGGTCAACAGGCCAAATGCTCTTGGTGCAACTTTGCTGACAGCAACACAAGAAATAATTTAGTCACTGTGTATCTGGTGTACCCAGTACTCTGCTGCACAAGGCAATGAAAGGAAGCACACTCACACAAGCCTGCTGGGTGTAAAACTCCCATTAATGCTGATTGCCCTCTTGCATGACCAGCAAGATCTTGCATTTGAGTTCTCCAGACAGAATTTCAGTCTTACCAATACTATGTAGTTCTGCGCATTTATAGGCTACTAATGAAAAACTGGTAGATTAAATTTATACTAAATGTTACTTAAACTGTTTTCATGTGAAATTTTATGCAGCAAAGTACACACAAAACTGATGTAAACCCTCAGACACCAGACATTCCTTTATTTCACTGATTATGAGCCCATTTTCTTTCTCACACACGTTCTCACACAAACACCCCCCCCCCCAATCCCATAACGAACCTACTGGTTCTGACTGATCCCAACATCCCTGAAGGGCTGGGCACAGGTCCAAGGAGCCGTCTCAGAGTAGATCACTCTGCCATATGTTTGCCTTTCTACACAAACATTTGCCAGGAAATCTATCACCGTCAATGCAGCACCATCATGTGACATGATAATAAAAATGTTTATGTGCAGTCTCCGCGTTTTGCAGACAGGGAAGTATCTGTAGGAATGAGGATACTGCTGTACCCTCTCTTTTAACTATCACATTTGTTTTTTTCAGCAACAGCTTTGATCCTCTCAGTGTCCTTCTTCTGTCAGTAACCACTCTGGTTTAGATTAAGGACAAATGCTCCATTTCTCTCATTTTTCTTAGTGAAGTGCTCCTGCCAGCTCCTTTGTTTGAAGCTTGTGCTTCAAACACTTAAAAACTAGGGCTTTGAGTCCCTGAGCGTTTGCCTCCAGATCCATGCCATCTAGTTCATTGCCAGGTGTGTCAAAGGCTGCTGCCCCACAACAGAGCATGCTCAGCTCCAGTCTGCCACTGAATGGGCAGTGGCATTTGGAGATGCCGCTACAGGAACGAGCAGAAGCCAAGTCAGAACATGTACAGTTATTACTGCAACTGATGGGAATCTGGGTTATGCTGTGATGCTCCTAAGGCCTGGAGCTGAATTGTTACTGCCTGTCCATTTACTGAGTGAATCACTCAGATGTCCTACAGAAAACTCCAAGAATAAATGACTTGAGTAGAATGAATGTTGTAGTACAGACACCTCGTATGAAAAATCCCATGGAGGCAAACTAGAGATTCTTACTTTGAAAGACTGAATATGTCACTTTGTGTCACCATGCATTGGGATATGCCTGTGCAGTGTCAACAGCTGAATCTCTGCTGGATTCTGTGGAGCCTTCCCTTTCCTGGCTACCAAAACTGCTGGGGGTGGATTTTAAAATGTTAATTTATTCCATCTTTAAGGCTTAGTCCCAGTGCTGGGCTTTTGTTTTCTGGATGGTCTGAATTCATCGACTGGGAGAAAGTGTCAATATGGTGGCAAAAGTGGTTTCACTTCTAACCTGTAAAATCTACACAAATCACCCAACTCCATTCTGTATTACAGCATACACACATGCACCCTGACACATGGCTCTTGCTATTTAGAGGGAAAGCTTTTTTCTACATTTTGGTGGGTTTTGCACTAGAAGTCAGGGAGGCCCAGCTGGGGGCTCCTGCACTATTTAAAAGGATACTGCAGGGCTGTTTTAGTGTAAAAGTAAAAACAGATGACACTACGTGAAAAAGGCTTCTCACTGGCTTGCCAAAATCTCTACAATTTCAAAATTCAGCTATGTATTTCTTAATATTCATTTCTGTGATCATTTATAACATAAAAATGCTTTTAAAGTGGACTCCAAAACAGACTTTCTAAATGTTCTTGCCTTCTGTTGTACTTCTTATCATCTTATTTGTAGTGTGAAAGGAAGATAATGTTGGCTTTCTCTAAAGTTGGCTTACTTTGAGAAGTATATGTACTATGAATCTTGCTTTCCTTACAATGCTAATGATGTGCATAACAGGTAAAAATACTAATAAAAACAATGGACATTTTTAAGGATTTGATGGGCTATGTGTTCCTTCCAGCTGTAATCTCAATTATTTCATCAGGGTTGAGCAGTTCATCAGTGTAGGGAAACTTTTGCCTAGTGTTTGATCCTCTGTGAAATCATGGAGTCAATTTGCAGCTTTGTACTGACTATCCTAAGTTGGCCACATATTTCTTTATGAATATTGCTTGTAGTGCCAATTTCTATCAGAAAATGTTCAAATTATTTTCCGTTTGGATTACTAGACCTTTTAGAATAATTTTGAGGATGACATGGAAACTAAGCACTCAGAACATCTTATTTATATTTGTTTCTCCTTCAACACTAAAATGGCCACTAGAGTGCTGAAGTTACCTAAAATATCAGTGCAGATTGGCAGGTTCACAGGGATAAGCAATACAAAACCCAATTCAGCCACAGTTATGGGGGAGTGTATAAAAAAAACAAGAAACTTTGCTTGCTTTGCACATGTCTAGCACATAGCCCAGTAGAGCCTATGCCTGTAACAAATGTTTGTCACGAAAAACACGTACAGACAGGTTATAAAATCTGTCTGCATCTGGAGAAAGGAACAACATTCAGGCTCAATATCATAGCAAGGGTTATCACAGTGTAAATTTTATTTGTGATCAGTAGAAAATAATGTAAAATGTATTTGAGTGATTTGTTCTGGCATGTCAGGGAAACTAAACTCTTAGGGAATACATTCTGTATATTTTAAGTATTCCAAGGTTTCATATTCTATTTACCACAGAAAAATGATGTTATTAGTGTAGATCCAAGAAGAGTCACACAATGTGTTAGGAAGGAGGTATCAGATCCTCTGCCTCTTAAACATCAGTGAATAGGCCAATGGGCTCTTTGTGTAAGACGAAGGTTGTAAGACACATGGTTTCCTCTAAAAATCAAAAGCCAAGCAGCCCAGGAATTCCTAAGATATATCTAGAATTGGTGTGAGGAACTGTTTGTCAAATAAGAAGAGGTAGAACGTGAAAACTGACTGAGAAGGAATTTTGAACAATTAGTTACTTATAGAGGCTGGACTTCGGGGTGGGCTGCTGGATGAAAGAGCTTTAGGCTTAGATTATCTGATTTCTTCCTTAATCAAAAAGTCTGTGACTCTGGATATTCTTTCAAATGAAGAGATATGTGTGAACTGAGCTGGTCCACAAGTATTCAGTATTGGCTGTTTGGGTCAATAGGAATGTGTTAGTATGAAAACTAACTGAAAGAAACATTAGTCAACAGAAGAACCATAAACCACTACAAAGCTGGGATTTCTAAACTGGGCTTTGGTCTGAGGATAAGCCAAGAAAGTTTGGCGCTTTTTCCCCCCTTTTTTTTTCTTTTTTTAAAGACAAATGGAAATTCCACCGGGAGGCTTAAGTTTAGAAATTAATATCTGAACCCCTCCAAGAAGCCTGTCAGACTGTCACTCACACCAAAAAGTTCACTACCATTCCTTGTACATGTGGCCACCAGCTACACTCTGCTGAGTTTAAAGCAGAGAAAACTGCAGTTGTAAATGTCCAGGGAAACTGCTGAAATGTAATCTATGATGTATTTGTACTATGCAGCTGGTGGAGATGCTCTGTTTGAGCACAATCAAAAACCTGAAGTCAGTAGGAATCTTTCCATTAACTAATAAACTTTGCATGAGAGCCATTTTGTGGCATAATTAGCTCCAAATTGCAATTGCTTGTAACTGTACCACAGCAGACTGACTGATCAGCTATACTTCTAGACATTTTATGGTGTCTTTTTATGAATTTGGGGAGAAAATAATAGCACATGCTTATGAGTTGAGATTTCCATGAGAAGTATTTTATTTTTGAGTTTGAATCCTATTGTCAGGAGACAAACTTGAGACTCTTCCGAATGATGCCTGGTGAACACTCTTTCAACCTCGGGGCCTTTGCTGGTTTGCTGTTTCTGGTGCTGTCCCAGAGCAAAACCAGTTTCCTTTTCAGAAATGGGAAGCCAATGCTTCTGACAGCTACCAAATTTTGCAACATAACAGAAAAAACTACTGGGTCAAGTCCTGCTTTAGCTTTATTCAACCTGCCCTGCGCTGAGGAACTGGCAGTGTACTGAGAGCTGTACCACTGTGTCCAAAAGCACTGCAACTATTGATAAAAGACAATACCAATCAGGAAGCTTCTGTAGAACAGACCAGCATGGGGATTGTGGCTTCAACATTTTGCTGATCATTTGCTGATGCAGTTAACAGCTCTCTCTGAAGCTACTTAGCACATGCTGGTGCTACTGCCATAGTGCACTTGCCAGAAGGATTTGTCCACCTGGACTTTCTCCTCTCCCTGCATTAGCTAAAGGTGCATCTCCAGCACGGCTGTCTGCCAAGACACTGCTGGGTCAAATGGACTGCTGCTTCCCAGGGATAGCTTGAAAGTGTTGCCATTGTTATACTTGTGTACAGATCCAAGTCAGATAGTTTATTTTCTCTAAAGAGAGTCATTCAGCTCTCACAGAAAGGACAGAGAGAAAAGCCACGTGAAAAATATCTATGCTGCTGTTAATGTAGTCCTTCCAAGGCCTCTGACCTTTCTCATCAGGAGGGTTTTCCAAGCTTCATTCCAAAACAGAGATCTGTGTTTCCCTGAAGTACTGAATAATTTCCAGCAGAGGTCTCTGCCTACTAATAATTCCAGTCTGGTCGGACTGCTTATGCACCACAGGGTTCAAAAGTCGGTGTTAGGTTTTGTCTCTTTACAGGAGTAAGAAACAAAACCAAGACTTCACGAATCTGAGTGCCTGGGAAATCATCATCTACTTTGCAGGGCAGTAATGCCCATCTGTTACATACACAGAGATGATCTCAAGGAAGGTTTCCTTATGTAAGTTATTTTAAATAATTCTCTTGAGATTTGCACAGCACATGTAGCCTACCTACAAAACCCACATTTCAAAGAATTTAAGAACACTTCATTGTCAAGTACATAAGAGAATTATTAAACTGTAAATATCACACTTCTGCATGCAAAACAGACAAGTTCATTTCAAGCAAGGAAAAGAAACTTCTCCTGTCTTTTCGGAGGTAACTGTGATCCCTAAGTTGAGATCTAACCATGCTTAGGGGGAATTGCTCCAAGAGACATTTAGCTTTCAGGCTAAAATCTCTTTGCATTTCATCTGGCTCTAACACAAATGTACCATCTGCTTCTGAGAAAATAATTTATTTTTATGCTTACACTTCCTTGTCTTTAATTTTATTTACCAGTCTACTTCACTGCATGGGATGCACTCAAAAAAAGCAAGGTGCTAAAAATAAGCATTAAACATTTCTACTTTTAGGTCTGGTCTCTAATTGCTCTGTGCAGCATCTCAATTAACTAAGAAACATTAAGAAGTCTCAAACAGAGGCTCTTTTGAAGTTGAAACAATAGCATCAGGGTAGGGCAAGTTCCCTTCCCTCACCTCAAGAAAGAACCTTACCATGTGCCAAGCTGTTTGCTGGTGTGTACATTTTGTTACAGCAGAAATGCAAGACATGAGAGTTTTGCAGCAGAACCACCACAATTTCCCCAGTTCTTAGTACAACCACAACACCTGCTTGTGTGCCACATGACGCTAAATGTGGTACAACAACAAAAGCTAATGGCTGTTCACCCTGAAATCTTCTTGATAAACATACATCCTGGTGCAGAAACATATATCCTGGTGCAGTCTCTCCACTGTGATGTGAAAGGTGCACATTCCCTTTGTCTCTGGCTGTTCAAAAGCCACAGTTCCATATTTCAAACTGAAGCAAGGCCAGTGACCAGCCCAGCACAGCTGTGTCACCACCACCAGCTTCTTTAAAGAGAAGACCACTGGACAAATACCACTGGAGCATGGGCAAGGTGTGATCCTACCCATTGCAGTGGGGTGACTCACAGCAGTAGTTTTTGAGAGGAATGCCTGAAGAATCACAAGCCAATTTCTTAATAGCTCTTATTCATGTCATAAAATCTAGCATTATTGGATGGTAAGTCTACATACATACATGCTGTCACCCCCTTCATTTCCACAAAATATTACAAGCTGAGGCTTTGAGGTAAGACTGGAAGCTGCACATATAGCACTGAGAAAAACACTGAAAACAAATTCAGCCTTAGAACACAACAAACAACAATTGCAAAATGAGAAAAGGTATTAATGCTCTTTGCAACACCTGGCACAAGGCCTCCAACTCACCTTAGCACAGGAGCAAAATTTACTCCAACCTACACCAACTAATCATACTGGAACTGTTAAGGTGGCATTATATGGATGTGATTGCCAAATTCCAAGATCACTGTAATTCATTGTCCAGCTCTGACTCACTCGCTCCTATTCATGCCCAGCAAGCAGAAGGTGTATGTATGGAACGAACAGGCTGATAAATGTGCTCACTTGCTCAGTGTCCACTGCTACAGCAAGTCCTTTGGGACAAAGTGAAAGAGGAGGAGCTGCTTGTGATTTAGCACAAGGAATTTTAATCAAACAGCAAAAAGTTCCACTGTGTCTCAAACTGAATGTTTTAGTCAAATCAATGCCTGCACCTGTCTTCTGCTTATAATTCACCATGAGACAGAAGTCCCTTGGTAATCTAGTAGAAATTCTTGCAGTCCTTTGAAAAAAATCACTTGCAACTCAGTAGTTCTTTGATTTGCAAACTCTGGGTAGAATTTGATTCATGTTTCACTCCCTCTTTCCCAGAAAATACCCACATTCCAGCTAAAGCTGATCCTTGTTTTGTTAGTATTTTCTCTGATTTAAGATGGTATGTAGATTTTTTTGGGGAAGACACCATAATCTGTTCTGTCCTGCTACCTTGCATTTAGCTGAACAAATGTATTGTGATTACGATAATGTGGAGACAAGAGGCAAACCTGGATATCAGGGTTCAATTCCAGTTCCAATATTTTGCAGTTGTATTCTTTCTTCCCACATAGCTGTTGCAAGCCTGAATGACGGTGTAGATAAAACTCCCTGCTCTCTCTACCCTGCCAGATAATCTTAAAACTGAAAGGCCCTGGAAGAAGCTACAAGGGGACAGAGGATTGTCTGGGAACAACACAAAGATTTCATTTGAAGCTATTCATGTTAAGAACCTCTGAAAAGTCACAACAATTTAAGAGACTACATCTGAGGAGATTATCCTTCCCTTCTCTAAAGCCAAAGACAGCAATATTCTCCTTTATACCAGGAACGACAAAGACCGTTTCAGTAACACCTCTGAGCTCTGCAGCAACCACACAAATATCCCTGTGGTCTAGAACAGGAAATACAATTGACCATATCCCTCCTTCTTAGTGCTTTTTTGTTAGTTTTCCATAAACATTCCATTTTGTCCCAAAATGCCTCCCCCGAGCCAAGATCTTCAGAACAAGACCATTCAAAACTTTTACATTAGGAAGAAATAAAACAAATGGCAAGGAAAATGAACTCAGGCTAAAAGATCAAAGGCACATTTGTCATGTTTTGTACCTGAAGAAGCTCGAAGTGAGTCTATTTGATCACAGATTAAAGGTCTGCCTCGAGCTCAACTATTAACTGAATTTTGATCCATATGAGGGACTGGAATGCAGAAGAAAAGTATCAAGTAAAGAAAAGATTAGTAATAGAGAAAGAAGAGAGAAGATGCTTTGGCCTTGTTTTGTGTCCAAAAGGGGCTCTTACATTCACTTCACATGAAAGAAGCAGCAAGACCGAGGAACTTCTGTCCTTGTTTAGGTTAGGTAAGAGTTAGGTCCCTCCTTTCCTAAGAAGGAAAAAATGTATGGCTTTTCAGTAGCCTAGAGCTATCTTCAAGAAATGAAAATAGGGCAAAAGTAGACCATGGGCCCAGCTGAAGGTGAGGCATAATCCAACCAGTAAAGAGGGTTTATGGATATTTTTTCTTGGCATGTGGTCTTTTTAGGAAAATTCTAGCATAGCAGAAGGGTTCAGAGCCATCTTACCACGCATCTTCCCCCAACATCCATCCTTCTGCTTTACATCTGCTATTGCAAAACATTTTAAAGGGTCCTTCTCTTGAGAAGGACTGCCATTGGCCTGAAAACAAAGACTTCCCCCCCTACATATTGACTTCAACAGAGATATACGTTTACTATGTGAGAGGAGAATATAACAGAAGACAAAAGTGCACAAATTATCCAAGATCCTCACTTTTAAACTTGAAATGTGGTCCAGCTTTTAACAGAGCACAAGAAAACAACAGAAAAAAAGCTCAACAATAGAAGAAAAACATTGCCGAACAATGTGGAGAAAGGAGGAAGCCACGAGATTACAATTCTTTACTCTCAGTTAAGAATATTAAGATCTCAGCAATATTTCAATACTTGCAGAAGAAGAGAACTCACATTTATTCCACTTGTCAGATATTTGGCACAATACTGCCATTATTTAGTTGTTTTACAAAACTGAGTGCTATTAATTCAGTTACCTGCTGGTGTGAATTCAAGGCTTTTAACTGATGAGACATTATAATTCCAAGAGCCACTGCCAATTTCATGCATGATAAAGTCACACAGACAGTATTCATTTCTAAAAACTAAAAAATAATATACTTTTGCTGTGTACTGCTACTCAAAGTTAGCACTTTAAAAGTGAGAGTCACCTTTTCAGGGCAAAAGGCCCGAGGAAATAGGAAGGCCATGATTTGATTATGTGAATAATCTTTCCTTATGTCACACTCCACATGAGAAAGATCTCATAACATAGTCCTTGAGTAAGGATGCAACACTGGGCTTGGTTTTCACACTGTAAACAACAGATAAAAATGGAATATTAACAGCACTTGCAATTATAATGCATTACGTTTTGGCCTGGCTGGCTGGAGGAATACAATGATGAATATCTGAGCTTTCCCAAAACACACTTACTGTGATCTGCCAGTGGCAGCAATTTCGCTATGCTTGGGTCCTTTTTCTCACATTTCTAATTCCCACTTAGCATTAGATTCTGTAAGAATTCTCATGACTGAGAATAAAAATATCTTTGTTTTCTTCCCTGCATTTAATCAAATCTTACTTCTGAAGTTTTGCATTGGTGCAAAGAAGCCACATATCTGCTAAGGAGAGTGTAGCGTTTTGTGTCAGAACCCTGGGTTGGAAAAGTGGGACGAAAAGGTCAATCATTTTGTCACAGAGAAAAACCTCAAAGCACACTCAACCCAACTATACAACTGTGATACATCTTAAACCATGAAATTTTCAGTGAGAATAACCTTCTATGAATCTGGGCATGAGTCCTTAAGACACAACAGGGCTGTGAGTTGAAACTTGCACCAGGATGGACACAGGGTCACACACCTGGATCCAGAAACTTGGTCTGCCCTCCAGATCAAACACAGCTCCTGTAAAGCTTTCAACTGTCTTGAATATCCAACTGCCCCTAGCTACTTCTTCCATACAGTAACCTCCTTCTGCTAGCATGGCAGTATATAATTATTTTAACAAGAACAGCAACAAAACAGCATTCAAACTGTACTTGTGACTCAATCCTGGGACTTCTGAGAGGTCTCAAGGCCAAAACTCTGGCCAAAACTTCTCTTTCCAAGCTATGTTTCACTTTAAAGTATTTTCTGTATGCAGAATTAAACATTTTTATCTTAATTTGAAATGCCCTGAGACTCTCCTTTGATGTTAGGAAAAAGGTGCACCCTTTGCTGTCCACAGAATCTGTGCACTTTTGGGATTTTCCACTTACATTCATGTTAAAGCACAAGAGAAATACATCTAAGAAAGAACTGTGATTTAATATAAGGATAGAAACTATAAATACAAAATGAGAAATTGGAAATCAGAAAGATATCTTCCTTTCTAGAAAAGCATCACTTCTTCACAAGGTACTCTAAATTCCAGGAGCAGGGCGCCAAGTAGGGCGGTATTTCTCATCTGCTCTGCTAAACCATGTTCTGCAGGGATTTCTGGGACAGAGTGCGCTCACTTTAGCTTGCAGGATTCTTCGTGGTATTTATATTAGTGCAGAAGTTGTTGATGTAATGTCATGATGGTGGTCTTCTACCCAAATCCAACATGTAATTAGTGTGATTAAACCCACAACTTTTCAAAGAAAATTTGGCATGCTTTTCTAGAAGGATATGCAGACTTCTTGAGTTTTCAGAACATATCTGAATGCAAATATGCATGTTTGATTTCCCCTGAGTACTGTGTGAACAGTTATTATTACTGACCTGGAAATTATTCTACTTTCCCTATTTGACTATTGTTTTTGTCTGGGTTAATGCATCACTGAAACCAGATGTGCAACACTGGATATATTTCCATTACTTAACATGATCATGTGTATTTATTATCCCGATGTTTGAAGCAGTAACAGTTGGTTTGTGCTGCACACTTCATGATCTTGGCCTGTTACAATGACCAACAGGCCTCATAAGACAAAATACAGGGTGTTGTAAGGAATCTATGTGAAGTGAGGCATTGCCTGGGATATTGCTGCTATGAACCACTTGAAACAAAAGGGAAGAAAATTTCGATTTAAGTTTTCTAAAGCATGACTTTGTTAGATTTTACACAGGCATCTACCATGTGGCAGAACCAGCATCATCTCCCGTTGTTAGCAATGAAAAGGCTGGTCTGGCCAGTTCTAATTTCAGCCAGAAGAGTGCAGCAGGATATACCTGTGCTGAATGTGTCCTCACAGGGCAGACTCAGAAAACGGCCAAAAAAGATTTAAAAATCACTCACTCCCTGCAATAATAGCCTGACATGTAAAACAAAATATATGACAATTTAACAACAAATTGATTTCTTTCAGTCACAGAGAAGGGCAATAGAAAGGAGATGATAGTTGACCAAAGAGTGGCTATTGCTCGTTAGCTCTGAACACAGAGTAATTTACATTGCTGTAAACAAAAAGACTGGTAATCGAGAAAGTGATAGTGAATACTGAAGATTTTCTTAAAATAAGAAACTAAAGATTAGGGGAGTGAAATAACATCATCCAAAAACTACCTTTGCAATAATTTTCCACAGGAGCACAAAAAGGATTTTATAGAATTGGATTCTTAAATGTTCTGCAATATCACAGCATACATCCAGGCCTTTATCAGCTCTCCAATTTTGTTACTCTCACAATTTTCTTATGAGGTCGGAAACTACTGCTCTGACAGTGGTATAAAATGCCTTTACAGATCTTTGCTTAATTTTAAACAGCAAGTTATGAGCTATGGCTGGAATTTTCCTGCAGGTCTCCTTAGCTCCAAACCAGCTCAGTTACCTGTAGACAGCCCTTCCCCTCCTCCACATGGAGAGCACGTACCAGACTCACATCTGCTCAAGGGCACCAGCAAGAAAGCAAAGAGTGTGTAACGTGGTGTTGGCAGCTCCATGTGAGAACAGGCATTGGTTTTGTTTGTTTGTTTGTTTGTTTTTTTGTTTCCAGCTGAACTGCAAGGTCTGAGTAAGGGGGAAACCCCCATCCCTTTACCATAAAAAGTGTTGCAAACATTGGGTGAGAAATTGAGGCTGCTTTCCAACTGTACCCTTAGAAGAGTTTTTTTTTATAGAATCATAACAGAATACAGGAAACAGAAGGGAGAGTACCCTTCTCAAATGCAACAGGGAAAAGAGTGGGAAAAGAGAATCAGAGAATACGGAAATTTTCCATTTCAACATGCAGATATTTCTCCATTCCTGCGTCATTTCCCACACTGACAGTGGCCAGTGGCAGCATCCATTTACTGGCCATGGCTGTTCATACCTGCACAGCTTCCAAAATGGGTTCTCCTCCATTCAGTTCCTACTGTTTTCTTCGACAAAGATCTCCTCCCTTTCTGCCATAAATAATACTCGAGAAAGAACTCCTCGTAAAAGATTATCTCTCTGTGAATGGTGATAACACACAGAAGTGCACAAATGCCACCCTCATTAATAACTACGTGCTCCATGCACTCCTTCACTGTTTGGAACCACCCTGTGGTTGCTCTCCAAATTGCAGCCCCCAACTTTCATTCCCAGCTACTGCTCTTCATTCTTGTTTGTGCAAGAGAAGGCTGAGAAAAAGAAAAAAGGAGCCTGGAGGTTACTGACAAACTCCACAGCAGCAAGACAAAGCCAGGTGCACCATCCCCGCTGCCTTGGAAAGGGAGGAGATGAAGAAACAGATAAGGGTGGGCACAGCAGAAGCTCTACATACTCTGTACTTTGTATATAGGGGGAGGCAGAGGGGCTCACAGTCTGTAGGACATAAGCAAAAGCTGGAAGCTCTGCACGGTGATTTTCTGAAGAGAGAGAAGCCCTCATTTTTGTAGGTATTATCACCAAACCCTGCACTACTTTGCACAGGATAGTATTGGGCAAGTTGCTATAGCTTGGAGCACACTCTGTTCAAGCTGTGTGCAGCCTGAGGAGCCTGCATGTACCTCTCGCTTGCATGTGGCCTCTCTGTGCTCAGGAATCCAACGTAAGGTTTATATCATCCCACACAGAGGTGCAGATGTCAGCTTCCCAGAGCAGCAATAACATGTCTCCTCTCCAGTAAGTTATGTTGTTTTCCCAGCGTCTCCTCTGAAGTCACTCTGGCTGCTCCTGGTTCTTCCACAGCTCCATACACCATACACTCACACATTTTGTTCACTTTGAAAATTTTTGGCTGGAGACTGTCAGATG
Organism: Pipra filicauda; assembly: GCF_003945595.2. Lineage (NCBI taxonomy): Eukaryota > Metazoa > Chordata > Aves > Passeriformes > Pipridae > Pipra > Pipra filicauda. Next base: position 570,785 of record NW_024104976.1, on the reverse strand, counting down.
TCATAAGGCATATCTGTCCAGATTTTGAACTTGCCTAAACTGGCAGAGCTCACTCAGACTTAGTGTTTTATATCTGCACAGGATCTGTCTCATGCTCTCTTACCAGCAGAGATAACACTAGTACAGCTGCCACACTGATCATGTAGAAATATAGCTGCAAATTAGTCATTTATAGTGGAGCTGAGGTGTAGAAATCAATTAAACTTATTTGTTCTTTTTAAGTATTATATTTTGACCTGCTTCAGTAAAGTACCAGTTACAAAGCAGTGTAAGCAGCCAACATGAGTCTATGTACACACACGTGTAAGTAACAACCCTTGTTGAGACATGATTCCAGTATCATATGCCCTGTTCTACTGAATCCATTGAAATGAATCTCAACTTATATTATCATAAATGAAAGCAGAATTAGGTTTAACATGAATATGCAGCCCTATGCATATGCAATGGTACTATGTATTGATATATGTGTGCATAAAATACCTATGCATACAGTGCATATATATACTGTCATTCTTATAAATCAGCAGATTCAAATAAGATATTTTCCTAGAAAACAGATTGTATAATGACTATAGTTAATAATTTTGGAATTAAAATGAGAACTCAGATTACAGTCTTTTTGTCTGCTCAGTTTTACTGCAGTGCAAGTTGCTAAGTACAGACCTTAACAGTGCTGTGTCACTTGCAACTCAAGGATCCTCTTTTTAAAAAAGTTAGGAAGCCATTGCAGTTTATTGTTGTGACTGAACAAATGTTGGGACTAGCTGTTTCTAAATTTGAGTGGATAAAAATAGAGATGAAAATAATCCAGGTAATCCAGTTTATCCTTGACAGCCACTTCACTGTCTTTAGGTTTCAGTGAGAAGGGCAGACTGGGCTTCTTCTGGTCTTGAGAAACACTAGCCTGTGGTAGGAGATGTGCAGACAGGGAATGAGTAGGAAATGTGTTACACACCTTAAGAAACTTACAGTCTGACTCAAAACCTGAAAAAGTCAAGGCAAGGAACTTCAAATGTACTGAGCTCTCTCACATATTATATGATGTGGAAGGCTTTGGCTTTTTCTAGTACGTGGCGTGTGCATCTACAACCTTTTTTCAAGCAGCACATCAACACCCTTCTCCAAAAAGTGGTAACTAATTCTTCAGTCCGACCCTGTTTTCTCAGACTTGCAACTACTATAGGCTTCAATGAAGGCTGCTCACAGGGAACAGAGCTGACAGGGCTGGAGCTTAACAGGGTGATGCTTCAACAGTGCATTTGCAAGTTAGAAACTTCACGTAATCCAAGGAGTGCCAAAAAGCATGGGGAGCCAGGGGGGTGAGGGCAAGGGGAAATGAAAAGCCAGTCTACCTCCAGAAACAGGCCTGCTGAGGTTACGTGCAAATCTCTCTAGCCAGCAGTCTGTTGAGAGTTTTCCAAAAGTTTTCCAAGTCATTCAAAGCTGACTTGATCACACTATGCATACTTAATCCAACTTCAAACCTTTACCTTTTATATATTGTCCTGCCCTCCTCTCAAATCCAGGGCACTGGCAGTAAGTGCTGCTCTGAACAAAACCTTTGATCCAACCTTCCCTCTCTTATTGCATTGTTGTCTCCTTCCCAGTTCAGAGTAAAACTCTCATTTCGGCTTGGAAATGAATGCTCACTTGATGGCTGAATGGAATCCTTATGGGCTGTATCTCAAACTCCAAAGGTGTTTTTAGTTCAGCTGCTTTTCTTAAATCTATGCTTGCTGATTAATAACAAGTTGCTTGTGAACCCTTTTCAAGGAGGATCTGGCACCCTATTTAAAAATCCCTGGACTAAGTCCAAGTAGTTTAGCTGTTTTTTAGGTTTCTCTATTCAATTCAGGGCATCAGACAGGTATTTTCAGAACTTGTTTCTCCACTTTGCTGGGCTTTGCAGTGTATAACGTAAGTAAAGATTCATTAGAAACAATACCCTCTCGTTTTACCACAGTTCTTTTCAAAGTGCTTAGAAAACTGGAACTGTAAAAACAGATCACTTACACTCCATTTCTGGAAATACTCCTGATAAACACTATGACACTCATTTTCCAGAGTGATGTAGACTTGCTACCACAAACTATTCAAAATACCTGTGTTCTGAGACACTGGATGCTCAGACAGAGTGGCCACCCCGCAGTGTGCACCCGTGCCTTCTCCCTTGGAGTCACAGAAAGATGACAGGATCTACTTTTTGAGGCTCTTGTTTTCTAAGAAAGAAAGAAAAAAAAAGATACAAATAAAAAAATGAAGCAACATACTTGGGTAGCAAGGGTGGACATGTCCAGGCCCAGTTCGTATCTCATGCAAAGATTTGAGCCTCCAACTGTCCATACTCACAGATTGCAGATGTAAACATCTCTGGAACTCAGCCTCAGTCAGGGCAAACTGCTTCAGCTTTCCAGACCGACTCTGAAAAGCTCCAAAAATAACGGTACTACTATTCTGAAGTTACTTCCTTCAACATCTGGGGTGAATATGTGATACAGGCTGCTCTAAGTATCACACGTATTTAAAACTAACAGGAGATGTCAAGGCTTGGTCCAACCACATTGTGGTCATTAGGAGGAGGGAGCTACACAAATGCTTCATGAGATACATATGCTGTTCTAGGGGTGCTAAGGGTTAGTCTGCTCTGAGAAATCTGCCATCCTCTCCAGATTTTTGAGAAATAACAAAAAAAACCCCTTTACGAAAGATAGAAAATATCTGTTTTTTAGCATAGATATCAGTGATGAGATATTTACCTTCTGTTTAGCTGACGGCATTTAAACTCATCTCTACCCTCGCCTACTGCACAAAAGAAAAAAAAAATCAATAAAATATCTGGCAACATTTATTGCATTATTTCTAATGGCTCATTAAAATGACACTTCCGTATTATGGAATAAGTACCATTGTCAAAACAGTGCTCTCTACTCGTGGAATGTGTTTTCCAAATATTTTTTTAAATAAAAATTAAGAATAGTAGTATTTTCAATCACAAAAGCCTACTCTTCTGAATCAACCAGAGGCATTATTATTTCTTTTTATTAACACATACAAAATTATTAGGGTATACAAATGTGTTTCCTTTTCTTGACACAGTGAAAACTAAATAAATGGGCATTACAGCATTAGTTTACATCACATTTTGTTTCAAAAAAACCACAGTTTATGATTAAACAAATAGGTTTATATATATATATAAAAAAAGAGCTTGAAATAGCTGGATAACAAATAATTGATTTTTACTATCAAAAGGCTGGGAGCAATTGTGTCCCCTGTGATTGTGCCCTTAGCTTTCAAACTGTGACCTCCACTGATATGAGTTTCTATTAAAAAAAAACCGAAGAGAACAACAACAACAAAACCTCAACAAAACAAACACCAACCAACTCCCCCCCAAAAACCCAAAACACCAACTCCCCCCAAAACACAAAATCTCAAAGCAATGGCACAACTTTTCGCAGGACAGTATTTTTTCCTGACGGCTTCAAGCACAAATGAATTATTTTAAATATCACATAAACCTACGGTAAATTAAAAAAATAGAAGATTACTTTACACAATGCATGGAAACCATTTGTAGTGAGCACAAACATTTACAACGGTGTCAGGTTTTTTCCTTGCATAACCCATACTCACACACAAACCACTTTTCAAAAGAATTAGTGAAATATTCAGTCCACTTTTGTTTCTTTTATACAATATGAAATGGTTACAATACCATAGTATTTTTTTAGAATAAGTTAAACATCAAGACATATGGCAATAGCATTGTTCTATTCTTTCTACATACATATGAAATCCCAAATTTCAGTCTATTTTTATTCAGTCACAAAAATGAATAAAGACTTAAGATCCAGTTATACTGGAAAACTAGACTAGTTCTAGAAACCACAAATACTGTAAGCACTTTGGTATAATATGTACAGATTGTGCTGTCAATGTCATGCTTGCATACTAGAATTGATAACAGATTTCCACTGGTGAATTAAAGTAAAAAAGGTACTGTAAGACTTGTTCTTGTATTTCTTTTTCTCTTTGGAAATGATTCAGTCAAAGAAGACACACCACAAGTACACATACAGCATTTGTGTTATGTGACTACAAATTAAATATTAAAGTATTTTTTAAATACAATGCAAGGCCAGTCTTCTTAAGTGCATAGAACGTAATGCAGAATACTGTTAGTTACAGGGGCAAGTACAAAGACATGAAACATTTTAACAGATATTGAATAATGTTCTTATTAAAAAGAGGTGTGAATGAGAACAAGCATTCTTCTATTGTTACAAACATCAACATGTTTTATCCCCCACTGGAAAGAAACACTAAATGCTGAATCATGAAAGATATCTACTGCATCCATTTTATCTCTTCCTTTCAAAGGCTTAGAATTGCACCTTCAAACTCTTATAAGCAGTTTGGATATTTGGTTTGGGTTCCCCCCCCCCTTTTCTTTTTTCTATTTAAAATAACAAAAATTCTTCTCTTCCTGAAAGTAGAACTCAAAAAGTGCATTTTAAATTAAAGAATTAAAGGGTTTAATTTTTCCCCATGTTTTATGGATGCATTTGTTGTGGTTCAGAAATTTTAGCGTAACCTATTCATTCTTTCTATCGCTATAATTTATCAGGCAATGCTGCCAAATTAGGTAGCCCCTCCTCTTGCAAAGCAAATGGTATTAAATTCTAAGAAATCCCAAACACTGCAATCCTTATTCAAGTGAAATGCAAACTTAAGGAGTAAGGACTGCAGGATTTTCAGAAGGTTTGGACTGTATGCAAAGTTTTCCCAAATTTGTATTTTCTCTTTTGGATTTTGGGATATAGTAAACTGCAAATATCATGTTCCACTAATACTGCAAGTCAGCTTCAGGTCAAGGTCTCATGAACAAAATGGTAGCCCCAAAACTCTCAGCCTAACCAGAGGAAACTCAGCTCAATCGCTAACTCTTTTCTTACACAACACCACAACTCATTTAATATGTAAACACAAGGGATGACGGTCCTCATTTAAAGCTCCTATTTTTGGCAAGTAATACTTCACAGGTATCAGAAATACTCTAATTAATGTCTCCATATTTCCCCCATTTCTAAGATGTTCTCTTTTCCTTACAGAGGTTTTAGCTATTCAACATCAAACCAAACAATTGCACAAAAACTGCAGCACCAAGCTTTGCTGACTCAAACTGCCGGAGAGCACACACAGGAGAAAAGAATTTGACTGTGGTTGTCGAGCGGGCTAGAAGTCAAAAGAGTTTCAATAAAACTAATGTTAACACATTCCTTAATTGAAATGATTAATTCTTAGCAGAAATAAATTAAGATCAGTCTGATCTTACTGTAAGCTAGTTGGTGACCCAGCCAGACTTTTGTGCAGATTGGGGTTTTGACTGTGCCTGTTCCGACTGCGAACAGATGAAAACATTGTGTTGCAACCTGGGACTTTGCATTTGTGGAGCTGGCGGAGATGCACAGTTTTGTAATGAGCCCTGAAAGTTCCTTTATTACTGTATGTTTTTTGACATATATGACAAGTTATTGGCAAACTGGAAGGTAAATTTGTAAAGTTTTGATTAGCTTTGTCAATTAAAGTACAGTCTTGGTAGAGTTCATCATTGGCCATTAGGCTGGGTCCTTCACAGCTTTCATCACTATCATCCAAGGGCATGGTGCATATTTCACTTCCTCCATCAGAATCCCAAGAAGAATGAGCACTGCTCTCAGATTTAATGCTGGAAGTAGTGCTTAGATCCAGAACAGCTCCATCATTTAATGGATCGTATCCATAACTCTCAGAACAGGGTTCTCTAATTTTGCTCATTGGAAAAACGTAGCTGCCTGTTCTGTTCATTCCTTTGAAGATTACAGAAGTATGTCCAACATGTTGTTTTAAAGAGACATCTTGGCAAAACTCCTTAGCCATGTCTTTCAAGAGGTATGTTGCATTGAAATGGTTGTTGAATTCCAGTGTATCTTTAGTCAGAAGCTTATGATGAAGATTTAGGTTTGAACTATGTCTAGAAGAACAAAGACAAGCTTAGCAAGAAAGTGTTTCGCCTCAACAGCTGTTTCATAATGATCATTAACAAAGAAAAAATTCAATATTTAGTAGCATGCATGAACTGTATACTTCTAATTTGACCAACTGCCACACTGGGAGTGCACATGGATGATTTACACATGACTGGGTTTCTGAATTTGCTTGCACTGGCATATATCAGAAATAACTACAGAAATCAATGTTTCAGATTCTCTCCTGCATTGTGGACAGCTGCCTGCTGTGCTTGATCTAGTGCTGGGCCTAAAAGAGTTGGGGGACAGACTTAAAACTGCAAATTGAACTGAGAGCAGAGAACGGACTGAGAGGGGTAAGAAACAAGATTCTTTTGCAATGGACAAAGCAGGAAAGGAGTGACACCTGAGTCTGCAAAACCTGTTGATGATCTCAAGTGCAGCTGTACACAGCAGTACAGAGCTTTTTCTTGACAGGAAGTTCCTTGAAAAAAGGAATATTGAATTTTACGCAACTTGCAGTTTTCAAATGGGCATCTCTGGATTCTGTTTAAAACCACCAAAACATACAAAATCACTGCTCCTCATTGAATACTATCAATCAGCTCACTGGGAACTTCCAGGCTCTCCCTAGAAGATTGAGTTTATTATAAGACTGGCAAAATATTTGTTTTTCCCCTTGCCATCATGGTTTAATCAGAACCATGAATTGTTCAAAAAGGCACAGAAATATTTTGTGCTTGCAGTCACAGTACTCTATGTTAAAGTCTAGAAACTTCTGCAAAGTTGTTCCAAATAACTATTGTTTTGTACAAAGCTTGTGAACTTTCTTCTGAGTTGGCTTGCCTTTTTTTTTCCTCAAATAAACCATTTTCCAAAAGCACCTATGCTAAAGCCTATCTGAATATATTGGTGTGGGAAGGAATCTGTGGTATGTGGATGCAAATCTTACTGCTGGCCTTCTTTCCTGTGGCCCATATCACAGTTACAGTGGAGAGGAATTCACATCTGGGAAGATGCAGGCAGCAGACCAGGGTATGAAGCCCTGCCAGCAGCAGATGAAACTGTGCATCTCAGATGCAGCGGCCAGTCCTCAGAGACCAGCCCATCCTCTCTCTGGACTGCATCAGCTGGCTCCAGCACTCCTAGCAGATTACAGACAATCTAAACCTTGTGTCACTCTGAACTACTATCCAGGCGTGTTTCCTGCAGCCAAAAGCTGCTGTAACACTTACAGAGAGCTGGAAAACTTACCACACTTTGTTGCACTTGAATAGGTTTGTTACCTATCACTGACCGGTTCAGATACACAACTGAGGGTCAACAACAAAACTTCAGTTCTTGTTTCTCAGCCTATGTGCATAATAGGCTGAAATAAAATGAATTACAGCCACACAATGCTGCAGCTAACAGTAAGCTGAATCAAGGTCGTGGTATAGTTTGGGAATTAGTATGTAATCTCACAGAAAAGCAGTACTGATGTGGATACACACCAGACAGGGTTAGTTCGACTACCACTGCATAATGTTAATTTTGTACTGACAAAGACTAATGTTGCTTTTCTTACAGGCTTTTTCTCACCAGTCTGTTGCAAATCCTTGATTAAAGCAAGGACCAGGGCAAGTGAAGATTTCCTGATTGATCTCATTGCTTTTCCATTAAAGAACACTATAAACATTAAAATACACATGAAAGTACATATTAAACATATAAGTCCACACATGCATCTACTGGAAAATTGCTGAATTCAAACCCTTGTGGCTTTCCCTTTATGTTCTAAAGTATTCCTTCAACTATTGCAGTCTTTATCAGTTATGAAATTTTCATGGCTTTATTTAATACCTCGTAGTCTAGTGGAAAGGAAATGTTTCTTTCAATGGATTTTCATTTTATGAATGTTCTGATAAGTTATCATACCTGTTATACGAGGATACACAGAAAATATTCGTAGGCTCCATTCCTCAAACATTCATTTTAATTTCAAATCAGGCTCCATTGTGATGGCAAAATAAATACAATTTTGTTTATAATTTTCTTACCTGTCTCGACTTCTACGAGAAGGGAAAGCAGCATTACAGCCCTCAACTGTGCAAATATGCATTTCTTTGAGATGTACATTTTTGAAATGCATTTTTACACTGTAAGGGTTTTTAAAAGTCTTCTTACAGATGTCACAATGAAAGCGGCTTTCTTCCTTCTGAATCCCTAGTGCATGTTGACTGACATGATCCATATCTTTAGAGTCTTCAAAACAAGGAATGGCAGCACCCCTGTTTGACAAAGTGCTGAAAAAGCCCCCGGTCAGCAAGTGGTGTTGCAATTCTGGGCAGTCATTTTTAGGAATCCTGTGCTTTGACTGCTCTTTAATATACATGGGGGCTTCAGTCATTGGTTTTATAACATCACTGTGGTGGTGTTTTGGATCTTCATACATAATCTCATGGGAAACTACTTTTAATGGTTGGTTTTCTTCTGGTTTAACCTCTTTCTCACAGTGTTGCAATTCATTCTCAGAGATATCCTCGATGTATTTGTTATTTGGCGCAAAGACAGATTCAAAATACTTTGGGCCCTCTACCCCAGAGAGAGATTTCCATGAATTACCTGAATGGGGGTGCTTTTCCACCCTGTCGGCCACTCGCTTCTCTATCTTATGCTCACAGGTCTCAAGCTCTCCATCGCTTACCACTTGCAGACGTGTGTCGTCTTCAGAACTGGCGACATCGCTGCTTTCGTGAGGTGTCTCAACAGCTTCTTTCTCTATCTTGATGGGCATGCTCGACTTACGAGACTTCTTCTTGGGGAGCATGTCAAAGGGCAATTCATTTGAAACAAGCTGCTCTGGTATTGAGGAAGAAACAAGAGGCAGAGAAGGAAGAGTACCTGGAGTATTAGCAAGCTCAGCTGGTGTGACTGGACTACGGTAAAAAGGAAGAACAGGCTGTACTGTCTTCAGGTTTGGAAAGAGGACACCATTGTGTCCAATACTGGAAAATCCAGCCTGACCTTTTGAATCTGTACAAGAGCTGGCATAGCTGGAAATAGTTCTGCTATCCGGAGTTAAAATTGTAAATTCTGTCCTTTTACTATCTCCAGGTCCAGCAATGCTCAAACTGTTTCTTAGATCTTTATCCCTGTTATTTCTATTCATTGGCATGTGGAGTCTGGGGTTAGGATTTGCACTATGACGATTTCGGCTGCGCAAAGAGCTAAATACCATATTGCAGCCCTCGATGGTGCACTTGTGCTTTATCTTCAGATGAACTGCATTGTAATGTATTTTCAGAGTACCTTTGTCATAAAATGTCTTTTCACATGCAGTGCAGAAAACACGCCCTTTCCTAGGCCCAGCACCGTTTTTTTCAACAGATTTAATTTTGTTTTCTGGAGATAGTGCTGTCATTTCAAGCTTTGCTGCTGTATTATGTGAACTGGAATCACTTAAAAGGGCATCATCTTCTGTTTTAGTGACATCTGGACCATTTAAGCTCCTCTCATTTTCAACTTGAAATGGTGCAGAACTAGAAGTTAAGAAGCTGCTTTCAGAAAATGGTATCTGAAGATCTTGTTTGGTTTCATTGCTGTGGTCTTGACCTTGCTCAATCAAATGTCTTTCTGGTGGTGAACCTATCAAAGGTGGAGGCACTGGACTGAAAAACTGAAATGGCAGCATGAAAGCCACGTTATTGACAATATTCTCAAAGGGATGAATGTTGGTGGGACTCATTTTCTCCAAGGAAGCAGAAAAATTTGGGCTGTGTGGATTGCAGCTCTCAATGAATGCCCTAATATCCAAATTGGCAGTTGGTGGTGGTATTATAATTGATTGCCCTTCTTTCTCTTGAATTGCCATTAACTCTACAATGGACTTAGTTTCTCCAAAGCGAAGAAACTGCTGCAAAGTAGCCAGTTCTTCTTCAGTGGTCATTATGCTCCAGTGATCCAGCACCTTTCCTGAAGCATCCTAAAGCCAAAAATATTTAAATGAGTCAGTTAAGGCAAACGAAAAACACCTCCCCTCAAATCTCTCATTTTTTCAGGGACTAAAATTTCTTCTCTAGCAAAATGATAAAAACATTCCATTTAATGAGATTAATGCCAATTCTGTGATAATTTCTTCCAAATGTTACCACATTGGTGATGTTATTTCTTTCTGAACTGACAGTAATACCTTTCAATAAACTATTTTTTTCCACAAAAATTAAGACACGTTATTTGAACAACAGTTAGTATCCTGTAAGTACAGACAGCAGAGATGGAGCAATCAGACCAAGATTTAGCTCCTCATTTAAGTCAAGTATTCTTTCATTGCAAGTTTAATAATCTTCCAAGCAACTAAGATCAGAGAACAAATGAACCTGTATTGATCTACTGCCAGTGTTCACAGAGCACAGCTGTAATTACACTAGTGTTGGAGTTCTTTCAAACTCTAGCTATGCCTAACTTTTCCCAATAACTACAATAAATATTTTATCACAGAACATGTATTTGATGGCCTACTGAGATTTTTCACAGTGCATGTAAGAGTTTCTAAGATGATGAAGAACGTAACATTATAAATTTTTCATGTGGTAGAGGTTCAAGGTAATTGATTCCATATTTTTAATCCTAACACTAAAAAGCAAGATTATCAAGACCATTAAATATTGATTCGTGTCATAATGTAAGATCATAATGTTACTTTACATAAAAGGTAACTTCCACAGCAGCAAGGACTAATGTCAGTGTAAGCTCATAGGCCCAAATACATCCTTGCTGTAGCTCCAGTAAGGTCAGTAGCACTACACCAGAGATGAATATTGTCCCTGGTGTTTAAGATGATGGCAAGTTTATTTCTTGATGTATTATTCTGCTGTATAAAGGCAAACTCACTGTTTAAATAAGACTGGAGAAAATTCTGAAGCCTTTACTTTGATACGTTCCCAGTAACTTTTTCTTTTTATCCTTGCTTACCTTTGTTGATAGATTTGAGCAAGTAGGGAGATTTCAATTAAGTCCAACTAAGAAAAGAGACCAGTGACCAAAAATGCACCCTTTCTTTTCTGGCATTAAGCTTGTACAAGTCTACTACTCCCTTTCAGCTGTGCCAAGTTGTTAACACATTGTGAACCACTGAGAACATTAAGCTAGAAAAACTACTTAACTATCATATTTATATTAAAAAAGCCCCTCTAAATACCTGTAGCACATATCCACGTATATAATCCTGCAGTGTCCAATCCAGAGCATGGAGGATCTGTATTACCTCTTCCTGCTTCAGAACACTGAAAAGCCGATCTAGCAGAATTTTAAGGCGCACAGGAATGGCTTGGGTTCCGTACAACATGAGGCTACTGATATCAAAGACAACATTGGATTGAACTATTTCTACTTGGCTTGATGGGTAGAGATTGGGAATCCTTAATTTGCTCAGGGCTGAAAATAAAAATCACGAAATATAAATAAACTCGAGTCACAAGAGAGAGGTAAAATTACATGTAACTAATATTGCAGTGGGGGGGCTTGAGAGGGTGACACAAAGAGCATGTTACAGGGAGGAGGATCCTAAATGGTTTTCTATAGATTGTAAAAACAAGTATTACCATGTGCTACCCATCCATGCCGGCACTGGTCACATTGTCGCTGATTTATTTTCCCAGGTTTGAAACACTGACAACTACAGTTCACGAGAGTGCATCGGATAGCCTGCGGATCAATGGAAAGGATGAGAGGTAATACAGGCACCAGTTAGAGTGTGCAGATTATACACAGACAGTACACCCATAAAATCCACAGAAGACAGTTAACATACCAGCACATACCTATCAATGTGCAATATAAGTAATCCAGGCAAAATTTGAATTATACAAGACTGCCTCTGCTTGAAAGAGAACTGGTCACCAAGTGGAACACTGGAATGTTACAGAAGCAGTATGTTTAATGATATAGGTAGCAACAATTCTCTGGATTTATTTAGGCTGAAGCACCTTTATAACAATTACAAAGTGTCATAAATTATGCATTCATCTAAGCTATGATCCTCATGTATGATCACTTTTCCAGGAAGGTCTGAACACAAAGACATACAGATGTCTCTCTTGCAGTTTTGCTGGAACTCCATACTGCAATATAGGAAGTTCTAATGAGCTCTGCGTAGATGCTGTGCCTTACACACGCAGGATCCACATGGAATAGATGTATTCTGTCAAACACACAGAGGTTCCCTAATGCTTCTCAGGAACAGAGCCTACCAAAAAGTACTGCAACTCCTCAAAGACTGAACAATCACATTTTGTAAGAGAAATGCCTGAAAGCAAAATAGAGCACACAGAGAGCAACAAGTTGCATGGTTCAATTTGTGCATCACTTTACTCTCACCAAGGTCATCTATAATGCAAATCAAATTAGTATTCAGATATCCATAATCAACAGGGTGATGCAAACTTGCTTCCTGGAATATATGCCTTCCTCTGTATGTGCCCATCTGCTGGAGAGGCAAACAGACAACCTGGAGGTCCTAGTTAAAGCTCCATAGGGATTGCTATAGAGCAATGCATTTGCAGGATTCTGCATTGCTTGGATCTGATACTGAAAATAGTTCCCACATCAACAGAATATTAATTAAGGGAGGGAAGGCAAAGAAATTGATGTGCAGAAAGTCTGCACTGGAATAATAAGGAAAAATGTTAGATTATGCAATTGTAAAATGTCTGTATTTTTCTGCCTTTAAAGCAATATGTTCCTGCTCCTCGTTATCCAAAATGGGGACTTCCATTCCTTATAATACCCACAGGAAAGCAAGATAAGATTTTGGGGAAAAAAAGAAGCGTGGCAATTCCCACACTGGCACTTTCAGAAAACATACAAAACAGCAAGTTTTTGGACAATCAGGCTAAGAAGGATGGATGGAGGAAATGTTTAAAATCAAAAAGACATGAGAGACAGGTAATTTCACTGGGTTTTGCAATGGACATTTTGTTAGACTTGAAGAATTTGGCTGACTCAGGGCAGAAGAGGACACTATATACATAAGCCTGCTACAAACAAGCATGTTCATAACATTTGGATGTCTAGTGCTTTATAGTAATGGATTTGGACTGAGATTTTAAAATCTCAGTGCCTGTCCTACCCAGGAGTTAGTTTACATGCGCATCTCCAAACTGCAGTGGCTTTGCGCTGAGATTCCTCTGTATTTGAAGGACTGGAACAAGTGGCAACAGGGCCGCAGAAATCTCTGAATCACTTTGCCTTTAATCTTTTAAAGGAGCCATTGCAAAATGCTGAATTCTTGAGAAAAGCTCTATGCTCCCCATAAAGTTGTAAAATACACATCAATATCGTACACAGTGTGAATTGCTTCACTTTAATGGAGGATACATTTTCACTTAGATGCTGAAATCCTTTCATATAGCAATAAAAAGCTATACATTTCTTATAGAAAGGCTGGGGGAAAAGAAGGTGTAGTTGACTGCTGATTTATTTCTACCACAAGATATCAAACAATAATGCAGTTCAAGTCTTCTACCTCTGTGCATACATAATATTCTGTGACTTGCGTGGATGGAACACCTTTCACAGGCGACCCTGCTAGGTTTGGTAAGCTACAGTGCACTCCATAAATGCAACTTTTGCATTCCCTTCAGACAAAATTACAAATGAGTACTTCCTTTTTCTGCAAGAAGTAACAGAAATATGCACAATGAAAAAAGCTGTCATGATGATAAGTTAATTGAGATTTCAAAATTTTTGTCATTCCTTCTCCTTTGGACATGTTCCACAAACCACTGACCTTTAAAACTATTTTTTTACTTAATTTTTGTACTTAGACAAGAAAGATATGCTACACCAAATTCTGCATTTTTTGCCTAAGAACTTTTATATGGTAATGTATTTATTTTGCTTTCCTGTGTATGTGTAGAAGACTGCATATGCAAAAACCAGAACAAGTAAAAGGAGGACATTTTGTGTTACATATATGAAAGCAGCTGTTAAAAAGGCAGGAGAGCTCCCTTCTATTTTAAATATTGAACTTATCCCCTCTATGGTTAATACATTATTGCTTCTGGAAACTAGTCTTAGATGTAGTTCGCTTGCATATTGCTAATATATCAAAGGTGTACTCTCGAATCACACATCTGCTGCTGACTTAAAAAATTACTTGAAAGAAACCCTAAGAAGAAACAAGTGTTATTTTCAGGTTTATAGCATTTCTCTTCATTTGTGCCTGTCACAGTCTATGTCTCCTAAAAGTTTTTTAGCAACATTTGCTTTAATATAGTCACAGAGAATATAGAACATGGCAAAATTAACTTTTAAAATAATCAGTGAGTCACAATTTTAAATTGTCACGGTCAGCTTAAAAAGGTACTTGTAAAAGGTGCACTTTGATTATCTCCAGAATTAACTTATATCAGACTTCAATGAAGAGAAATGTAGCAAAACTTCATGACAATAATACCCTTGTCTTTTGCCTGTTAATCCTTAATACGCCTATTCTAAGGTACTGTAATTATATCAAGTCTTTTAATAAGCTTTATTTTCCCAACAAGTGGAATGTACACACAATTTTATTCTACAGAACAAAGGAAAAACTTTCTGTATTGCATACATGTAAAGCTTGAAAATTGTAATTAAAGGATTGGAAAAGGTAGATGGAAATTAAAGTGGAAATTTTTTAAAGTACAATCCTTTCATTCACATAATTATTTAGTTTCATTTTCCAGAAATACAAGGTAGATGTCCAAAAAAAATAAATCTTATGCTATCATCAAGGATCTCGTTATTGCTTTCCAGTCACTCTCTCCTTCACAAATGGATCTTTCCAAATCCATTATCAGCCACACTTCCTTAATTCTTTTTAAAAAATAGAGTTGAAAATTCTGATCAAAACTTTCTGTGGTTTTACCAGCATGACTGTGGGAATCTGAATGCTGGACTTTTAATACAAATGATTCCTCATTACAAGGGAGACAGATTAACTATTAAACTGGCCTCTGTAAAACATCTAACTACTAATCACTGAATCTTAACCTCTGTTGCCTGAAAGCCACTCCTGCTCACATCTTTTTTTTTGCCAGATATTGATGCGGCTTTGATTATGCTTCAAAAGTTCCTGAATGTTTCTTTGCAACCCACTCATAGCCCTCACAGCCAAAGATAAGCCCAAGCTAATGGGACATATTCATTCCCATTCTGGGTACATAATCAGGCTTCATTTTCCAAAGCAAGTTTGAGATCATCCATGCTCTCCTGAAGCCTTTTGGGACCTACGCTCACTTGCAACATACAGCAGCAGGTTCAGGAAAACGCAGCAAGAGGAGGGCAGTGTAAGTGTATCAAATCTCATTCAGTGTTAAGTGGGTTCTGGTTTGACAGCACTTTGGCTTGGGAAATAAATTAAAAAGTAAGCAAATATTGAAGACCCTGTCAGGACTGAGTTAGAGATCTCTGCTCATGCTGGAAAGCTGGTCTGGATTTCCGCACATAGCGAGAGCTGCAAGTGCAGACACCAGTGAAATGGAAGAGCAAGTCCCAGGTTACCCTGGTGGTATTTAGCCTCAGAAATGCACAGGTCAGCACCCTCACTTCTGGCACTTCCTGGCATCTAAGAAAAACCCTTGTCTTCTTTGCAAAAAGCTACGCCCCACTTTAGAAACTCCTGCCTTTTTTTTAAGCTACTGCCATCACCTGAAGAGCTTGAGAGCTTCCCTGCTCTGCTCTGAGGATTACCAACAAAATGGTGTTATTGATGCACAGGAACATATTTTGCAGGCAGGGTTTAGAAATTCCTGTCAGTTCAAAATGCACGTCTGAAGAAGAAATAGGAGTTACTCAAAACAAATAGGTGAGAGAAACTGTCAATAGATGAGCTGTAACAGATACTGCTTTCCATGCTCTCTGTTGAGGGCTTCTAGCAACAAGCCATATCTCCTGTGGCCATCGCACCATCATTTCCTAGAAAAGGTAATCCCACTGAACATATGTAACCCACCATGATACGTGCTCTGGTAAGCACAAATCCTATAGGAAAAAACTGGGACATGTCCCATTTCTGCAGAATAGATATGCAGTTGCTCCACAGTAAGAACACTTGTATAAGAAGAGGCAGGATTTATAGCAGGGGAAGAAATAAAATTAAACATGGGACATACGTCTGGTTATTTGGAAATATTTTGTTTCTTGCACCTTGTAGAAGATCTGCAAGGGAAGCAAAGTGATGAATAGCTCTACTACCTCCTAAATTAAAAGTACAGGCCACAGCTAAATCAAAAGCCAAATCTAAATCTGTGTGCATCTTTCAGTAAAGAGAACAGTAATTATAAATGAGTGTGAAGTTGTCTTCCTGATCAATTTTTCTTTCCTGTTTTTACTGTTATCCACCAGGTTTCTTGTGTTTGCAAAGTTCAAGTAAATCTTCGTTTTTCATCACCCATTTGATTACTTCTGTATTTGAATCTTAAGCACAACCATTGAAAGCAGAGACAAATTAAAACCCCCTTATCTTAAGCATCTCTGTCAATGCCATACTTTTTCACATCATACAATGAGCAAACCTTTGCTTTGTCCATTGTTTGTCAGGCAACTTTTGCCACTTTCCCTAAGGATGTATTCTGCTGATAAATAATACTGTCTGTCAGTTTTGTCATGATTTAAAACAAGCTCTCAATTTACATTTTCTTATTTTCACTGTATCAAAATCCAGCTGTGCTTACTCGTATCAGACTGATATTTGGGGTTTTATCCATTTCATATGTGTTTGTATCCCCCCCGTCCACTATTTAGCCCTTGTGTGTATTCTTCCTGAAGACAGATTTCAGTTTTAAATACCCTGTTGAGCTCCCTGTAGTTTATTGAAACTAAAATATATTCCAGCATACTCCAAGTACAATCGCAAAAAGAGCTGGGCTGCTCTAGATGGTGCAAGTACTTGTTGAAGACATAGCCCAACAATTAGGCCTAAAATGCATATTGGTATTATATCTGTTAGATTAAGCACCTTATACCTCTAATTGTTCCTTGAAAGTTTCAATGTATTCCACATTTAATAAGGTTCTGAATCCCATCTGCCTGCAGAGACCATTAGCAGGGCCCCTGCAGCATCTTCAGGGAAAGGCTCTGGGCCATTTTCTTTTTCCTGACATGCTCACTTCAAAGAGGTAACAGGATGCCTGGAGGATGGACAGAATATGGAACCCCTTTGCTGCCTGGGAGTAGAGCTGGGAGGACACCCAGGGAACGGGGAAAAGGGAGCAACAGAGCACTGAAACACACCTACACGTGCACAGGTCTGACAGCAAGGCCCATTTGAGAGTTACTCTGCACAAAGACTTGGCCTATGCTACAGCTTGCACATGTTCAGCTCAGGGTTGTGGACTGTGGTGGTTTCTTCTGTCCCCTCTTTAAGGCCCTGCTAAGTTCACCAGCACCACAGCATACACACACTGCCTGCCTTTCTCAGCCTGAGCCCCTGAAACAAATGGATTTGCATTCAAGTACATTTCTGCCTACTCCAGTACATTTGGTTGCTAAAAGTTCTGCTATTTCTACACTAAACTTTAAAAATACTTAAGACTAAAATAAATAATTACATAAAATTATTAAAATGAGAAAAAAGTCCTTATAAGATTTCTAATTATACTGGACTGAATGCATACATTATTTCCACAGTCTTATCTCAAAAAAACTCTTTCTTATGAAGTAACAGCTGCTGTTAATAGTTATTTAATAAACACAGGTAACAACAAACAAGTTTCATGAGAAGCAAACAAGCCTTACAGCTTCTTGTATCCAGTCTGATATCTTCTGTATTTTGAGCTTTTAATTAAGTAAAGTTGTGCATGGATGCAACAGAGCACTGACCAAACAGCTCCAACATTCTCCATTCAGACAGACATGTTTAAAATGCTGGCCCAGATGATTAAGTTGACAAGCTGCTTATTTGTAAAATATTTTAGCAAAATTTTTTTTCTCTCCTGCTTAAGACACCAACTAGGAGACAGATGGGGAAGGTGGGCCACAACTTGCCTTTCCCAGTGCAACTAAACACAAAGTTACGCTCACAGTTCAGTCCCCAAACTGACCGTGACTCCTTGGTGACTGGGCTGTTTTTCATTCACACCAACCATCTACTCCTACCAAGCTTAGGAGGTACAAGAACCTTTGAAAAGCACAGACAAAAAGCTTTTTGTTTCAGAGCCCAAACACGGATTTAAGAATTGAACTTAACACCTATTGTACTGAAAATTTTGGCTGGTGCTGATACCACTCAAGTCCCACTTACCCCTTCTCTGTGGGGGAATTATGTTATGATTTCTCTCCTAAAAGAACACAGAGGCCACGAGTTCAATACATTTTCTAGATAAGACCATGGAATACAACCCATTAATTATCTGGATCCTTATGTATATATTCATACTGTTTATTTGGGGTCAGATACCAAAACCTGACCTCCTTTTAAACAGCCACAGCCTGAGAATACACGTGAACAGAGTAATTACAACATAGATCCTGCAGCAAGTTGAATTACCCCATTACCCTCTCCCTCGGCAGGGCTGAACAAAGCCAATTTTGGCCTAGAATTTCACCAAATCTCTCTTGAGGGTGCAGCTGAGCACACTGAGCTGAAAATGTTAAATTGTTCTTGTAACAATTGACTAAAACATCCTCAAAAACATACAAAAAGGTGGAGGGAGTGAATAAGCTCAGTAAGATAGAACTGAAATGCGGTGCATACCTGCACAGGATGGCACCACTGTCAAATGCTTGTGGATTTAAAAGGCAGTTTGGGCTGGCTACTGAGTTATGGACTAAGAGTCCACATGTTGCCACTTGGTTAAAAAGTTTTTCTAACTGAGAAGAGTCCTAAGAGCGAGGAACTGAGATAAGGGATTGAAGGAAGCACGGCCTCCCAAGCCAGCGGCAGTCCGGGCTCCGCGGCAGCTCCGGCGGCCGAGGCGGGGGAGCTCCGGGCAGTGCCGGGCACTGCAGCCGGGCGGGGAGCACGGGGAGCCGCCTCTGAGAAAGGCAGCCACGCTACAAGGCCAAACTCTAATCACGGCATAGCTTGTGGGATGAAAATCACTCCTCATGCATGTCACCTACCCTAAAGGGCCCCTTAGGGCAGCTCTTGTTAATGGCACTGTCAAAATAATTATAAAGAGAAAAGAATGTGCGTGTGCGTGTGTGCGTGTGCGTGTGAGCACACACACTCAGGCTGCTCCTCTTTAAACAAAAAGCACTGGACAGCAAAACTTAATTTTGCCATTCAGCAACATGCTTGTAGATAGACTGGCTGATGCTGTAATTAATCTCAGTTGTTAACAACAGGTGAGTGCTGACAGACAGCTCGGTCCACCTCGGGGACATATTTAGAGCCTCTTTTACTGTTCGGTTTGGAAATGAAAAGAAGAAATACAAATTGAGGAAGGAAAAAGATCACATTATCATTATCTTACAGTTGCTATTTACTTTTGATTCTGAAACAGACTGTGATGCTACAGTTCCCACGGCGTCCCTGCCCTAGCCTGTGTAGGTCAGAAACATTCTATTGGTATTAAGCAGCATCTATCAAAAGATATTACAGTAACTTCCCTTTTTAATAAATTTACAGGAAAAAAATCGTTCTTATTAATGCATTTCCAAAATGAGTAACAGATTGCTGCTTACTGATGAGAAAAATTGCTCAGGCTTTAGGGGTAAAGATAAGTCACTGGACAGAAATGGTGTGAAATTTCGTATGATAAAGCACTTGATGCTATTTAATCTAAGAAATAAATTGTGCACATACTACTTATCTCTACTGACATGCTAAGCATGGTACACAAATGCTGAACCTACAGACCTGGCCATGAACTGAATCACAGAATCAGAGAATATGGTGAGATGGAAAGGAGTTTAATTAATCTTCAACTCCAAGCCTTATGTTAGCAAGCAATAAGTGTTAACACAAATGCACAAACATCAGAGAAATGAGGAATATTAGTAGAAATCAAACACAAGGCCTTTAAAATGTCTTTAACTTTTTTTACCTAGTTCATAAAATGTTGTATGTGTGTAATGGGGGTGAGTTAATGTTTCAAAGACAATCCTAAATTTTTCAGCTCCTCACACCGCTACTTAAGTCTCAAAGCCATAAAATATGCATGCTTAAATCTCTTCCTTTTTCCTGTTACAGAGTGAAGACACAGATTAAAGAATAAAAGAAAAATAACAGCTCTCTAAAGTATTTAATGTTACACAATTCTGTTTAATGCCATTTCATAAATTTTAAACCCAAACAGTATTTGTACACATATACACGATGCTATCTGTGGCGCTCCAGTTATGCAATATTTTACGCAACAGTGTAGCTCCATTGGTAATTTCACAATTTAAAACTCAGTATCCCTTTTTACTGAACACAGGTGAGGAAATTTTTCACTGGTTTTCAGACATCAGCTACTTCCATATGAAAAATTCCCATTTCTCATTGATAATCTATATCGGAAATTTGAAGTAAAAAATCTGCACTTTTTTTTTTTACTTTTTTTTTCTCCCCTATTTGTTTAAAGAAACCATACTACCACAAGTGTGGTAGTGAAGTTTAAAGTGTGGAATGAAAACGTCATTGTTCTTTATTCTAAAAAGACTGGAGTCTGTTAAAAAGTGCCACTTTTCCTTATTCCCTCAATAATATCTTTTTGGGGTCTGAATATTGAAATTTCAATCCCTAAGCAGATTTTTTAAATGGCAGCTAGAAACAAAATAATAAGAAATAAAAACTAAATAGAAGAAAGGAGATGACATTTGTTGTAAAACTTCAACTGTAGCATCTGCTAGGACAAAACCTGCTGGCTGCCAGCACATAGGAACTCAGAATTCCTGCACCACTGAAGCCAGAGAGGGCAGGACATGACCCAGAGGGCAAAACCATTTTTTCTTCCTTACGTTTGGTGGATATTTTGCTGGAATAACCAATTCAAGATCTATACCTAAATTTTAGCTCAAATCTGCATGAAAAATGTTTACTAAATGCCAAATCACACAAAAAGTGCCTTTTAAACGTGTTCATAACAACAGCTGTAATCTAAAACAAAATGAGAACATTTCTGTTCTTATCAGAGGTGTATTTAATATTATCGTAATGAAGGCTTTATTACTGCAAACCAAATAAATCACTGGCTTGTTGGATTGGAAATGGAGTGACAAGCTCAATATGTATGAACAGACCTTTTAACAGTATCACGAACAGACACGGAAGCTGGAAGTCAAGACATTTGGTATCAAAAGGCCAAACCTTGCTGCAGCCTCAGGAGGAAGAAGTTCATCTCGGCTATAGTAAAGCCTGTGAAGTGGCCCAGCATTTGTAATAATTTTTCCTATTTCTGTGAAGATTCAGCTCTCCTGCAGGTTTGGATATGTTTGGATATGCTTGCAGTTACCATTATTCTTAGGGTTCTGAAATGGTTGTAGATGGTTCAGTAGTTCAAAGAATAAACAGAACAATTGCTTAAAAAAAACCCCAAACCAAATAACAAACCAATCAATCAAAAGTCCATATATATTAAGTATATTAAAAATGTATTTTCCATAACATAAGGTTACTTTTTACATGTTCACTTATTGTCAGAAGTCTGATTAAGCTGCAAACTACTCAAAACTCTAGCATTTAATTCAAACAGAATTGCAGTTATACTGATTATAAGGAAACCCTATCAGCACTATACATAGAATGGTAAATAATCTAATTGAATACACAATGCGTGTTTCAAAATCCGTATTTTTCCCCTTTCTGTAAAAGAAGCAGTTCGAAAGGTATTCTTCAGTGTATATTGTTCTAATCACTAGAACAAAGCAAACCAACACTGTTGTTAGTAGTTAAAATAATGCTAGACCCCCTCTGCCCCATGACCTGGAATGGAGCGAGACTCCCCACTTCCCACTCCTCCAGCACTGAGCTGAGCCACAATTTCAGTGTTTTAAAAATCAAAGTACAGAAACAGAGACTCTTGTCTAACACAACGCTTGCATATTTTACAGCAAACTGAACTGTATTTTCCAAAAGGATGTTAAAAATAGAAGCATATGATCTTTTCCCACCTAGAATTGTATCCTTACAATTAAAGACTATTAGCTGGCATCCCTTTTAACCGTCAAACTCAGACAGTGGCAGTTCTATAGCCACAAAGAGAAGCAGTAAATGAGAAGAACATGTTGCTACACTGCATTTGAGAAAGTTTGGCTCCAAGCTATGCACTGATTAATATCAGATCTCCTTCTTTACTTGCCTCTTGACAATCTTGTCACATCTGGCTGACAAATCCTTACAAGCTTATCCAAACCAAGGCAGCCCAGATCATGCTCCGGGAGTAGCTTGAAGGAAGCGGCAACACCAGCCATGCACTGATGTGCCATCATGAAACTAATGAAGCTGACTTCACTTGCAGACTGCAGGAACACGAAGAAACACAACATGCCCCAAGGTTTTGCAACATAACGCAGAGTTAGCTCACCAAGAGATAAGACAAACAATCAGCTCCCGAGGTTCAAGAAGCCAAGTAGTTACATGAATTACAAAAAATTGTATAGAAATTGCTTGAACAACAATCTCGACTAAATGAGCACAATAAAATCCAACTTCAGATCAGATGTGAAATTTGACTGTTAAATGCCTTTCAAACAATGGTTTGTTTTAAATTAAAACAAAACTAGTTTATTTTCCCTCTCCCATATACCCCAAAATATCAGAATGTCGCCTGGCTTCCAGGTTATTCAAACTGAAAAACATTAAGAAAAAAAAAATTTAAAAAAAAAAAGAAAAAAAATAAGAAAAGAAAGAGGGGGGGGAATAGTGTCACTTTTTATCCATAGGATTTTACAGAAGGATAAACCACAGCCTGTGTGTATGAGTAGTCCTCCCCTGGGTTAGTGATCTGCCCTCTCCTCATTTTTAAACCAAGAATTCCTTTCACAGAGCACTGGAAGTATTTGACCAATTAATAAACCAGAAAGTAAAATGCTGTATCTTAAACACATCTAAAAAACCCTCATTATGTATGACCTGACAATTAAACCATGTTTATTTTTCTATGTGATAAAAAAATCAAAATAAATTAAATAAGAAGTTAAATGCATCAAAAAACAAGACATTTAATGAGCACAATATATTTAAAAACCCAGGACCCCCCCCTCATACTCAACACCCCCCCCCCATCCCCCCCTGCCCTGAAATACAAACAGACTGATCCTAAGAAAAGAATTACTGGCCTTATTTTCTGGATGCTAAATAGACAACAATAAATAGTATATAAAGGGCATACATTAGACTCCACTTTAGTGGTAATTTCTAAAGAACTTCATAGTGAAATTACATTGTTGTCTCCTCTCCAGTGCATTTATACGTCATGATAATGATAATGTATCTGCTTAAAGCACTTGACTCAGAACACATCTGAGTCACAAATCACAGATTTTATTGCTATTAATGTATATTGAGGACTTGTACAATTAAACATTGTCAAGTATTTATGATTTAGATGCTACTACTTCAATTGGAAAACAATTACACAAGTGATGGCTCTGCTTATTATAATCAGCCTGCAATTCTGCATTACTTACTGTAGAACAGAAAAGTCATACAGTTGTTTACAGTTCACGGCAGAAAGAAAACCTGGATTTTTTACAGAAACTAGTTTTCTACTTTCCTAGTATCTTTTTATAATTAAGAAATGGAGACTACAGCTCCCTACAGCTCTCATCTCCATTGTTCATTACCCAAAACAACACCATTGCAAGATTTTTTATATCTCCACAGTGCATAGCCACAAGTAAAAGTTGCACAGTAAAAACACACATTCATATAGAACTGCAAAGAACTTTCCTTACCTCAGACATTCTTACTGTGCTTATGTTTCCAGAGCTATAAAACAGTTTCCCATTCCCTCAGTGAGTTGTACAAAGAAGTACTGGAAACATTCCTGCCTGTACAAGTACTAAGGCAGAACCATCACACGCCTCTTTACTCTTGTCTGACTCTGAGCACCTCAAGGTCTGATGTATGCTCAGGCTGTGCACAGGGGAGTGAAATAAGATCCTCCCCCTTGGTGTTCTCCAGACCTACAGTACGAAGTTGTGTCTGCCTCTCACCTCTGCAGCCAGCTCTCACCTCGCTGCCCCGGAGTGCTGTGCTCCAGCGCGCGCCTCCAGTCGCAGGGCAGTCCCCTCACAGCTGGCTTGAAGAGGGCATGACACTCATCTTTCACAGAGATCTGATCAAAAGGAGTCACGGAGGCTTGAGGCGCTCCTAATGCAGTGCGAGGAGATTCTACCTCTGCTCTGGCAGCCTAAGTAATGCATTAAATCAATGCAGCTGACCTAAGGCCTATTACAGGGTTGTTTTTTTTTCTTCGCCGAGTGTACAACTATCTGCAAATAAGCTGTGAGGTTCTTACAAGTAAAATTACTTATTTTTAGCGTCGGAGTGTTGTTTTTCAAATTGCAGCTGCTGCAGTTTTTTTTTTTTCTTTTTAAACATTTGCAGGTCTCAAAGGTTCACTGAGTGGGGTGTGCATTTTTTAAAGTTAAAACATTTCCCCTTATCAACTTACTTCTGAGTTAGGGCTGAATTTTATTTCTTTTTATGAAGTTGAAGCTTCCTATTAACAGAAGTACAGGTCATAAAGACAGGAGAAGAATTACTTTCTAGTAATTGGGCCAAAATCTGGTTTCAGTTATTCAGGTGTTGGGTTGCATTCATGAGTTAGAGCAGGATTTTTGTCATAGTCCTTTCTCACCTATTTAAAAAACCAAAACAACACCCCAGGACAAAACACTTCTCCCCGCTCTCTACTTTTAACTCCTGTAGAACATTTCTTTGCACTCTCCTAACTCAGGAATACACTGTACTGTACCACAGACAAACATGAGCAAGTTGCACTGAACTCAGAGGGAATCCTTGTAAGAACATACCAGGACAACGTTTGACCAGATGAATACCGTAATCCCATAGGAAAGGCAGCAGGAAATAAGATGGCTGTAGGGAGAAGACAGCTAACATATTATTATTGTTGGTTTATTAGTCGTCTTTTACTAATCCTATTTACTATTTGCTAGATAAATGCACAACCCTTAAGGAGAACCTAATTTACATATAGCCATGTGCTGGAGTACAGTTAATATTAAGTCTATGGCAGTAATTGGAACCAGGATAAAGCCAATGTGACACCAGAATCTGGTTCTATCATGAACTGTATGCTTGCCTAAATCCCTAGGTTTCTCCACCCTGTACCTTATTTCTTCCGCTAAGCTATTGACCAACATGGAGGTACAGAGAGGAGGATTTAGTTTCATAGAATGGTCTGCCAGATACCTCTGGCAAAAAAACACTGAGGTGTGAGAAGAGTCAACCACCAGTGGTGACTTGGTCCTTACCCAACAGAGCACTGCATGGAGGCTCCAGTACCACCTCTGGTCCCTGCAAGGTGCCTCAGGCACTTCCCTCTTGGGAACCCAAGACAGAGATTATCACTGGCCTTGTAAACTGAGGGGAAAACTGTCTGAGAAGTCACGGCCAACATCATCTTATCTGAGGTAAATCTTAACAGCAGTGTTTTAAAAGCATCTGTTCTGTGATGAGGACAAAATCTAGCTGCTCTCTCAAGATGATAACTCAAAGCCAAAGGCACACCTTGTTACTAAAATCATATTTCCTTCTTAATGAAATAAGCAGCGATGTAAGTAAAAAGGGCTCAACCTGATTGAGAATTCTGCAACAAAGGTGGGAAGAGTGTCTTAAGATTACATAAACTGCCAGAAGCTCTGAATTGACTACAAAATGATAAGTGACTAAAACTTAGATGTGTGGAGAGCTGCTCTCCCCTCTAGCCAGTTCCCAGGAAAAACCTATTTACTAGCTAGCTGCCATTTGCCTGGAAGATGATAATTCTTATTAAATAGGCTAACTATCCATAGCAAACAATTTAAGACCAATTTACTTTTTTGTTAATTAATTATCTACTAAGAGTCTTTTATTTCAAGCATTGTTTTCATTATTCAAGCTTTTTCAATGAATATTTAATGGGAACATATTCATGCCTTGTTCTTTTGAAACTATTCACTATTTCTGATTAGCAATTTTTCAGATTTTTACTATCTGTGCACCTTTTAGCAAAACCCAAAGATCTCTACCATAATGTGATGTGCAAGGCACAGTTTGTACCTACAGGTCATTTTCTAAAGAAATAGTGGCATATTAACAGTGTTTTCAGTAACTGCAGGTTCAAGCCTGCTTGTACAGGGCACTTACCAAGATGTCTCTCGAAGAATGACCAAAATGGAAACTAGAGGGTGACTTGTATAACTCTTCTTCAAGCACCAAAACCTAATGGCAAACCAGTGTCTTGTGGAAAGAAACAGAGCAGCACAAATGGAGAGAGATGTAAAACACAATGTCCATAGTTTTGAGAAGAGCTCCAACACATGGAACTGACTGTAAACAAAAAGCTGCTGCTCTTAACTGATTTTATTATCTAGGATATTTTAAAAATGGGAATTAATTATAGTGAATCACTGCAATGGAAACTGAAGGATATAGCACAAAGTGCAATACAATCCACAGAAAAAGACTTCTCCTTACTTTTACAATTCATTTGTGACCTGAATTTTGGTGTTTGATTCCAAAAAAAGCATTCTAAAAAGAATATCAAGAAACTAATCAAGCATTGACTAAAATGTTGGGAATAGGTTTGGTCTTTGCTCTGTGTTCTCCAGGCAAATGGGTATGTAAATCCTAAATTTCCCAACCACACTCTACTGCTTCACACTGTTTCTACCAGACCCAGCCGCACAACGGCGTTAACCTCTGTGTCCTGCCTGCTTGGCCTGCGTTCCAAACACAGAATACACTATGTCCCCTCTTACTTAAATCAGTGCTGGCAAAGATCTTAGCACTAAATTAATGCTCTGCTCGCTTATTGCCTTGGAGAGATGTGTGGATTAAAGGTTTCACTTCTCAGAAGACACGTGAAGCAACGGTCAGCCCTGTGCTCAGACTGTTGGGCACTGGGTCACCTTTCAGGGAGAAAAGCCAACTAGAGTAGGAATTGCTGTCCAGGACTGAAGGCACACAAGATTTCAGGGAGGTAGGAGGGGAAGGAGGAAATAGACCTTGACAATGAGGAGAACTGATGCCCTGTCAGCAAGGCATAGAAACAGTTGTGGGTTTCAAACAACTTGCAAGTTTGAAGTTTTTTAAAATTTAACAAATCTGCGCACATGAAGATGAAAATAGATTTAAACTTAGTGTGCTGCAGCATAGGTTTTGAGCACTAGCCGAACTACAAATAGGCCTGCTAAAGGCATGAAGTACTTGAGAAGGCTTCCTAAGATCTGTGGAAGAATAGGTAAGGCACTCCAGTTCTCATCTAAGCAACAGAGAACCCCAAATCTCTTGTTCAGTATTTCCAGGTAGGTCGATTTTGTAAGGTGGCCAAGCAGATAACACTGAGGTATAAAGTGTCCAAAACTGTTTTCCACTAACAGTTTAACCAGAGTTCAAGTATTTATCCCTATTTTGCTGTTTACATCCCATTTAGTGCAACTGGACAAATCGAACCCAACAAAAATAAGTTCATTGAATACTGTCTGCATTTGCACCTTTGCTTCAGCACTAATTTTCATCTAACTGTTCAATGCATTACTTTTCTTCTGTAGCTCACAATAGTAGTGAAGTGAGCACTGACCATTACAAAATGCTAATATTTAAAGTAGTGTGTATGGCAAACCCAGAGACACATCACCAACACCAGCACCACTGACCCATCCCTGTGAAACTCTGCCTCTCCACTGAGAGCCATTGGGATGGAGAAACTCTGCCATTAACCATTATGAAAAGACCTGCCCAAACAGTAAGTTTCTTTTTAACATTTATTAATGGTTGCTTTATGCCACAAAGTATTTGTCTCTGAAAAATTTGATTCTATAACACTTTGCCATCTAATAAAGTTTGGGTTTTTTAGGTTACATCCTTTTTCAACACTTTTTCTTAGCATGAATGGTACCACATTTTACAACATGGTGTAGTTGTGCATCACACAGCAAAAGCTTTTCAGTGTACTGGTGTTAAGGACGTTACTTTAAAATGTGAAACAGAATAAACCAAGATACTTGATTCGACTTCTCTGAGCTAATCAGTACAATTGTTCACGTCATATCCTATTAATCTCTTTGCTACTGGAAGTAGTCTCCTACCAAAGCCTTCCCCTGCTTCTGACGATTTCTATAATTGTGTGTTTGGATTCTCCATTCTTTGTGCAAATCTTGTTGAAGATATCTCAGGATCACCAGAAGGAAACGCTGCTCCCCTTAACTTGTTGACATCATTCATGTACTTCAGGTATTACTCTATTCCACTCAGTTTGCTCCCTTCAGTGCTGTTCTGCGCTGAGCAAAAGAAACACAACTTTTAGCATACACTTGATGACAAACAAATACAGCATTTTCTCCCTCCTAATGAAAGCAGGAGAGTTAATCCATTGCTCCCATAAGCCACAATGGTGAGTTCACCAGTTTTGTGGTAACTGGGCCTTTCTGTTAAATGCTTACAGTTTCATTCCAGGGTTTGACGGCACTTACAAAAAATTTCTAATTAAGTTTATAAGATCCTTTTGGAGAATTTTACAATTCAGAGCCTTAACACGTCTAAAGTCTGTATCTCCTCTGCCAGCAGTGTTGCTTCTGTACTTTCTCCACTCTCCCCCAGCTTTTCAATAAACACCATCTGCCCCAATGGAGAGCCTGGAGCATTCAGGTAAAATCTCAGCCATTTGGGAACTCACTGGTTGCTCCTATTATTTGTTCTGTCTTTTTACCCATTTAAAATGTTAAACATTACACCTTTCACCCTTTTGCTTAGTAGCTTTCTATACTTACATTTCAACATGTACAACCAAAGATTACAAGAAAAGAAATTATAAAGAGCTTACATAGTGACATTATCATCTTTAAAATGTTTTGTAAAGCAAAATTTAAAATTCAAGAACAGGGCTTCACAACCCAAATCTGTATTTGTAACTAACACTTGCAAAGAGGCCAAAGAAGTACCAAAATTGAAGTTGTGTAACCCCTAAAAATATATTTAAAAATACAGAAGTAGAAATATTTTATACATATATAGATATATGCAGTGAATATTAAGATGGGAATAGTTGCTACAAAAGTAAGAATCCCAACACAGTGGTACCCAAAAAAAAGCATATTTAAAGCGACTTGCCTGAATCAAGTTTTAGACATGCACTAAAGGACTCTTTTTGCTCCCTCCTCGTCACCCTGGGCTATGAGATAGAAAACTGTCTTAATTACTGGTTCTGTTCTCTGCCTTCCTAAATATTTTAACTGCAGTGAAGCATGCAGCTTCTGTCTAAATGGATGGGAAAGAACAGCATCATTTTTTATATATGAGTGTCATATGTCTGAGATACTCTTTAGAGCAATATCTCTGGCTGGCTGGGTGAGATGGGAATGCTGCAGTGAGGACAACACCCACAAGGGTTCTTGGCAGCTCTGCCCATCTTTCTTTGCGTGGTCAGTCTAGTTTAGGGTGGGCTTATACAAAAGTGCTAGCAAAGAATAAGAACCTGTAAACCTTTGGGATAGATGAGAAAGTCACTATCAAGTGAAATGCGATTTTCAAGTATTATCTAATAACCAAACAATAATGGGAGTCGAAGTCTTTCACTGTCAGGGATTAAGGTAAGAGCTGTATTGGCTACACATTTCCCTTCCTGCACAATTCTACTGACTGCCCTCTAATCTTGCAAGTCCTGTGAGGAGTTTAAAACATTTAATTGGTAACTCTATTATTAAGGAATCTACTTTGTCAGACTGCAGCTCCTAACAACCTTAAGTCTCTTAGAGCAAATCAGTTTTGATACTGATGTTTCTCAGAGGTGCAGCATTTAATCCTCAAATTACAACACAAGTTTTAACAAGCAGATTCTGCCTGTCACCAAGATTTAGTAATTAACAGAAAAATTCAACCCCCTTCCTAACACTAATGGTTTATCAAAAGAGTACCAGTAATTTCAGTTAAGATATACTGATGAAGCAGGCAGAAATACAATGGGGAGACAGACATGTTTATGCTATCTGATTGAAAGGGCTGAGACAGAATTCCAGAGACCTGGTGTTGTCATAAGAGGAACCACGATTGTGCCCTCGGGCCAAAGGGTGTGACATCAGGCCAGAGGTGTGTCAAACTCAGAATAAAATGCCTGCCATAAAACTGGTAGCCACTCATATTCACATGGGTAAAGCAGAGTTGGCAATGTGACACCTGAAACAGTAAATGCTCGTTTTTTTTTTTTCCCCAAAGATGACCGAGTCCTACCAATACAGGAGACCTTTCACCTACTCTGTGGAGCTTTGTATTTATTTTCACAGCCTCCAGCATTTTCCTTCCTTTTCATTGTGGGTTTGGGGTTTCTTTTCTGCTCTTTTTTTTTCTGTCCTTCTTGTTCTTTAATACCTGGTAGTGGTTTTTCAACCGTTTAAGCTATAGCATATAATAACTGATGAGTAACATTGCAGTAATACCAGTGGTGGCAATTTTGCTTTGTTTCATGGGAGTGTTAGAGTATTAGAGAGATGACTAGGACATGTCTCAGTGGCAGACTGATAAAATGAAAGATGAATTTTCCCTGCCTACAACTGTTGCCAAGTTTTAATCATAAACATCAAACAGGTTACAGGACACCTTTTCCCAGGCAATAAAATAAACGGCAAACATTCTGTATTTTTAAATGAATTTTTGGATGAAGAATTATTGTAAAAAAATTATTAGAGTGTATCTGCTGAAGATTCTTCTCCAAGCTCATAAGCTACAAATTTCTGACCACATGGTTGAGTCTAACAACCATACTTCAAGTGCTGTTACTCCTAGACAATCGATGCCTGTTAGAGACATATTTACCAGCTCTCCCACCCTGCTGAAGCTTTATGCTTTAAGTAGAACTTTTACTCTCAGTTATCTTTTCTCACCAACATCCTCTTCTAATTGACTGGGAAGAAATTTCAGTTCCTATTTTACAGTGACATTCCAAGAAAACTTCCTTGAAAGGCTCACCCATCCTCCACTTAGTAGGTTGCTTTAAAACCACCTCTTTTACTAACTTACTCTGGACATGTGCCTGTTCTTTCTATGTCTAAAACACGTGTTGAACTCGAACTTTACCCGGGAGTGAAAGCAGAAGGCATAGCAATGTCCTGGAGTAGCATCTGACTACCCCCTCCGACCGGGATAGCACATCGATAGCAGGATGGTTTGCAGGGAGCTGGTTTTAATGGACAGCTCCCAGGTGACACCAGGCAGTGCTGCTGCGGCAGCCGCAATATCATACACCCTTGATTGAACTTTGATTAATTTTCCAGACTTTCAGAGCCTGTGGCAAAAGGATCCACAGCGGTAGCCGCAGCCATTAACTCCATCTTTTGTGATTTCTCCTTCTTCATTATGTTTGGGCCTTGATTGAACTTTGTTCCAAGTTAGTAGCTTTTGGCTATGGACAAGGGAGATAAGACTTTAGAAATGGAGTGAAGAAGAATAATATGTGAGAAACTTGCAGTGAAAGCTGCCTGGGTAGTTGGCTGTAGTTTTGGATATACCTTGATGATGTGAGCGGTGCTAACAAAATTCTGGCTAACACCAGTCTAAACAACACAAAGCATCACTTTATACAGTCATGGTCTAAATGTCTTCCAGCATTTGTGCATAGTAGATGCTATTTTATTATGCTGAAACAATTCAAAGTTGATGCATTCAGATAATTAATAAAATTACCATTTGTGGACAAAGCCAGGACTTCACAGAAGCACTTGTTAAAATAAATTAATAGCCTCAGTGGCCTCCAAAGATTATTTACAGAGTTTGCTGTTAAATGGTGCAAACAACTATCCCACTATTGGCATGCTCAAAAGGACAACTTTACACTGCAGAGTCAGCCTTGTGTCTGTTACACTATCATATCCAAAAAAGCAGTTTATCAGCAGCTAGGACAGATCCTACAGTTCTTGGAAAAAAAATACAACTGACAATACTTTACTGAAAATATTACACTGAATTTTTCCAAAAGATCCTTTAGTGTTTTCAATACATTTCTCTCTCCTTCATTTTTGGTCATAGGATGTCTAAATACATGTCTGGTTTTCCTACTCTTTTTACAGTTAATGTTTGAATCTACCACTCTGATACATTCCCAGAATCACTTACATCTACTTTTATTGTCTACTGTTGGTATTTGTCAATGGTAGTATATAGAAATTGTATGCAGAGGTGGCTATAGTGATCTGTAGAAATTTTTGCCTGAACCTAGAAAAGCCCTTTCAAAGCCCCTTTCAAAGCTTGAAAACTGAAATTTACTGATGGGGAAAAAAATATTGAACTATTAAGGGTGATTCAAAATCCACTATGAATCAAAGATATACATGATGTTTCCATAACATCTGACACAATGGGGCTTTGTCCCTACAAGAGGCCTCTGGGCATTCCTGTGATATAAGCAATAATAGATTTGTCTCTGTGAAGCTTTGAGTTATTGTGGCACCTCCAATAGAGGCAACGTCTGAAATAATTTAAAACCTGGAAATAGGAGAAACCTTTTAAAAATAAAATACATACATACATATACATCTACATACACACACATATATAAATAAATATAACTTTTCCTTGCTTTAACCTTTTTATTCATTGCCAAGAAAAGCTGGCTGAGGAATCGGCATCTGCCGTGAGCCCTCATTTATTTTCCGACTCTGCCTTGCCCCATTGCCCAGGCAGCCTCTGCACTTCCCCTCCTCTCATCCCCTCACCGCTTTGCCTTCCTCTGAACCCAGGATACAGAGCAGCCTTCCAGCACAGAGCTCTTCTCTGCTTACAGGCTTTCCAGCCCCTTTCCTCCTCCTGCCAATCCCTGTCTCACTCAGCTTTCTGACAGGAGACTGCTTACATAGAAAAAGCAGAATTCCTCCTCTACCTGGTATTTTTTAGGCAACATTAACAACAGACATTTATACTGAAAATTATCAGCTTAAATGCCTTCAGACTGGAGCTAAACCCTTGTCAGTTCAACCTGTATCTCTCTGGGTGATCTGGACACTAGACTTGGTTAGAGTGGCTGGGATGCTTATCTAGACAGCCAGCAACTTTGGGAAGTAAATAACTTGTGGGAATGTTTGAATGTTGCAACAGGTAGAAGCAATTCAAGAAACACAAAGTTGCTGTGAATTAAGTATTGTGTTGCCTACTGAGTTCTTAAAGTTTTAGCATGGATGCATCTTGAAATGCACTTGAACCAGCACAAGCCTAGTTTAGGGTGAAGCCAGAGCTGCCCTGTTAATAACTTTGAAGCCCTGGACTGGTTACCAGGGGTTTCCCTCTGTTAATATCGTGGTTTAAAATAATAGGGAAGTATGCATAGCATGAAAAGTGGAAAAGAAGAAAAGTGCTTCAAGACCAACCACTTTTTAGTGGACGTTTGGGAACTCCTTGGAGGAGTGCCAGGGCTAGAACAAGGTGTGAAATCATACAATTATAAGAAGGGTGGCAGGTGTAAAACAGAGGTCTCTTATGGAGCAGTGGTCTGGGGCATAATATCTGCAGGAAGCTGACTGCCAGACTGACACAGAAGTGATTGAAGAAGGAGGCCTGGCAGGATTACCACAAGGAAGTAATGAGCCTTCAGGTATACTAAACACACACACACACGGCTTGTGTGACTTTTCACAAACCTCCTTTTCTCTTTTATGTTGTCCTAATGTTAAAGTAAGCCATGCAGTGGTGGTAAGAAGGAGCCTGAGGCTCCTAGAGAGAAGAGCTGAATGGTCAGTGCCCTGTGGGATGTAGAGGTGGCGATACTGCAGCAGACCGGTGCTGGAGCAGCATGGGGTTAATGGCAGCTCAGGATTACTTTTGATGCCTTTTTCACTGGCTAGGACAGGTGTCCCCTCCTGCTGAGGGTCTCTACAAGCTGAAAGACTTTATCCTGCCTTTGCATAGCCAATGTGACTTGTGTCCCTTGCTTGAAGGGAAGCAGGACCAAGCCCTGTAGCAGTAACTGCGAGACACTTTTATTAGTCCAGCCACATGCTTTGCTCCAAAGCCCCTGGCTTGTCATAAATTTTTCTGTGTTAAACTCTTCACCTGGGATGGCTCTACCATAAGCTCCTTGTCCAACAGATTATTAAGAGAATATTCTTTTTGAACTCTCTCTTCTGCAAACAGGAGATGCGGCTGGCAACCAGCCTCTGTGACTTTTGAGTAAAGGAGCACTAAAACTCTAGACTGATAAGACAAAAACCTGAATAGGGAAGAAATGCTAAATTCAACATGAATATTTAGTGCTATTTTCTTTTGAATCACTCATGCTAAAATGAGGCCATGATATTGTCAACATAATCTTTGTTAAAAAACTGTTGCAATTTTAAATAGAAATTAAACACCTAGTGTGATCTTTAATTATCTTTACTATAAAGAAGGACTACTAAAAAATGCCATTTTGTACTCTGAATATATTCAAATCCTCATTGGTATGAATCAGTTTAGTTCCAAGAAATGCAATTTATACCAGATTTGTAATAAATTCCATATACTTCTGAGCCCATTCTTTTCAAGTAACCTCAATGCATTTTATTATAAAAACACCAATAAAACATCACAACCCTCACTGTAAGCCTCATCTCCCTTTGACGAACTGGTAAATTTGTGTTTTAAACAAAATTATATAATAAACCTGCGACAGAGACAGCCTGTCATTTAGTCAGTTCTGTGGCTTTATCCTCCTCCCAGGAATAGCACTTTCTCCTGATCTCCATTTTAGCAACTGAGTGGCAAATGCTGTTTATAAAACCAGTAGAGTACAGGTACAATCCCAGCCTTTACAAACTCTTTCTCCATAGACTTCAAAAAAGATGTCTTTGTGCTGAACCATTGTATTATATTGGCCAGGAAAGAGAAACAGCAGAGCCTTTGCAATACATCTATTAAAAAAAAAAAAAAGGCTTCTTTAGAAAGCTCTAAACCCTCATTTCTAGCCATAGAAATTGTGCATTCTGTTTATCAAGATGCTTTCTCCATACTCCAAACTACATTACCTAGATGACATTCATTGTGCAGCATCTGCCTCACAGAACGTGGAACGTGTGTTTACAGGGAAGGAGGGGTGCAAGCTACTTTCATACACAGGTTTTATGATGTAAATAAGTTGCTGGAAAGCCAGTTTGTGACAATGCCAGTATTTGGAGCTTCTTTAGTCTAATTAGGAACTGCCCAACACAGCCCAGCCATTAGCAGTGGAACACGCTGCTTGTTTTATGTACCAATTAAAGTGTTGCATCGCACTTTCTCCAGTCACAATTACAAAAACTGGCACAATGTGCACAAGTAAACAACAGTTGTGACCAGGAGTAGAGCACATACCTCAGGTATTGTCTCTCTAGTAAATAAATGCAGTCTGAAATATCGAGCGTTTACCAAAGACCTGCAGTTTGCAAATCTCAGGTGACTTACAACCCTCTCCAGGACTGGAAATCACCCAC
The DNA here is from genome assembly GCF_003945595.2 of Pipra filicauda. Lineage (NCBI taxonomy): Eukaryota > Metazoa > Chordata > Aves > Passeriformes > Pipridae > Pipra > Pipra filicauda. The sequence goes on along the minus strand of NW_024104976.1, from coordinate 535,230 downwards.
TGGCCAAGACTTTCCACATCAAGATCTGAACACTCAGCTAACTTTGAAATGTGGCTGACAAAGAAGTGTAAAAAGTAACAGTAATCTTGGGAAAAACCAGACATCCATAGAAAAGAGCATTCGCTCCTCCCCTCTGAAATGAAACAGTTCTTTACCAGGAAGCACAAGTATCACTCAATCACACAGGCAGGGAGTGCAGAGGGGACACCAGGCCCAGCATCCCGCTGTGCTGCCTTAGGCAACAACACACCCAATTACCAAAGCCAGGACCTGGCACCAAGCAGTCAGAGCTGCCTAGCAGGAGGGACATTTGCACTGATCTCCTTTTAACTTCTCTAGAAATATTTCAGATTTTTCTAAAAAAAATTACAATAATTAAATTTTTAAAAACAATGAACTTGATTTTCACTTAATGTTGACAGTAAAAATATTGACAAGTTATTTTCCAATTACAAAGTGGAAAAAAACTACTTGAGCACCTCTTGGATCAAACTGCTTAGTCCATGTCAAAAATATTTTATTTCAGATTCAGATGGTTTCTTTAAATTTAAGCATGAAAGGATTGTTAATGTTTTTTAAATACTTAAGTGACTTGCGTGTCCCTTTTAAATTTTCACTTTACAGATGAAATTGCACAAAGGATGCCACTGAACCTACAGTTAAAAACCAAACGAACAAATCCCAAACATATGAGAGAAAGGTTTTCTCTACTTCTTGCAAAAAATTATCTGGTTCCTCAGATAACAAAATCACAGGTCCTACGACAGCACAAGCAGATATTTAAACTATGTCTTATTTTTGCTATTGAGGAAAGGCATCAAATAGACATTTGGGGGGCCTACAGACAGTGATTAGCTGGGCACACTTTCCTACCCTGTCCCATCTACCACCCAAATCTAGCTCTGGAGAGACCAACTTGAAAAAAACATGCTCTTTTTTCACAGCTCACTCAAATGCTTCTTTCCTTGATTCTGCTGAATATGATTTCATTTATCAGGGAAGAAAAGAAAAAAGAACGGAAAAAAAGATGGCAGTTCAGGCAAAGTGTACACCTTCCCAAGTGAGAACTAAACTGAAGCCATATGGGAGCTGAACTGAGACCAGTCATCATTACTGAGGTTAAAGCAAGACAGTAATCCACCCCATTTTAAAATTATCTGCACTATGTTTTGCAAAATTCATTCTGCTGTGCAATGATCTCATGTAGAAGAGTGATGGGCCACAGGTTCTCTGTGAAATAAGGACGGTTTATATTAGAAAAAGATATTCTTCATATCTTTATGGACAGCAACACCACTATACTATTGGAACAAACGTCATGTGTTTCTTTGTTCACTTACAGAGCCATACAAGTAATTTTAGGCACTTCTTTCAATTACACCTGGATTATCAGTGATCTATTAAGAGCAGGTGAGAACAACAGGAGAATGAACTTGAAAGTGAAACAAAGCAGATTTTGGTGAACCATTAAATACCTTTGTGCTTATGCTCACTCATTTTACTATCATCAAAATACTTTCATCACTTCCACCAGTAATATGGTGAGGACACCAGGTTTTTAATGTCTGGAGACAATAATTGACTACGAAAGTACATTGGAAAAGGGGCACAAAGCACTGAAGAAAAGGAATTACACTTGTGATGTATTTGACTTGCAGGTTTGCTTGATTTATTTACTAGGTTTGTTGGGGTTTTTTTGGTTTTTTTTGGAAGTTCACTTGCCTCTCAGCCAAAGTTCTTCTTGGTTTTATCTATGTGCTAAAACACACATACACACACTCCCATTTTAAAATGAATGGATGTGCTCCAAAGCACACCCCTGGGCAGCTGTTTGTACCCCAGAAAAGCCTGCATTCCTCTGACCTCCCTGCTGTGTCTGTAAAGCTGCTGGAAGGGATGGGCACCTATGTTGATCTGCAGTGCCACATTAACAGGCACAGGATGTGCAGCCACTGATCCATTTCTTGGTGCCTGACAAAGACAGGGGACTTTATGAAACCATCTGACTGTGACTCATTTCAGATTAGCCAGAAGAGGTTGGGGTTTTTGGCTGGAGGAGTATTTGGAGGACTGAGCAGGAGCAGTGCCTGCTATGCACATGCACTGACTGTTCTTGGCTTGCAGGTTTATATACAGCAGTGCTCGTCCAGAGCTGCCTGTTCATGGCTGGGGAAGAGACCCTGCCGATTCACCTTGCCTTGGTCACCTCTGTGCAAGATTAATGCAGTGCATTCCTCTGAGCTGGGCTGAAAGTAGAGCAGGTGCAGAAAAGCATCTGTTTTCCCCCCGAGCACAGAGAACCGATGTGAGCAGGCAACACCTGCGCACCGGCCGTTCCCTGGGTTTGGGGGCTTCCTGGAGCCATTCACTGCTGCAAAAGTTTCTTCCAAGGCCTGTGCAGTTCTAGACTCAATCATAAGTGATATCCTCGCACTGAAAGTACTGTCACAGCTATTAAGATCTGCCAGGAAGCTCTTGTTCTAAGACTGAGGTAAGATCTCCTGGGACTGGCAGGCTTTCAACTAATAGTCTCAGCCTTTGAAATTCATTCCCTTTGGCAGCTTCCCAAAGCCAGATGCTAATGACCTTAGGCATGATGCAAGACCATTTTATTGGTGTAGTTTTATTTTTTTTAATTTCTGAAGTAGATATGCAGCCAGACATTTCTTATCTTTTGAGCAAGTGTCCATTTGAGCATTGCAAGTAACCACGTAAGTTTTGCAGAAACAAAATCAACCCTACATGTAAAAAGGGCACTCAGTCAGTAGCATTCAACAACAAAGGTTTTGAAATGGCTCTTTACATTAAAAAAAGTACGACTTTTTAATGAAGGTTTAAGCTCAAATACCTTTGGACTTATATACATTTATTAGACAATTTTCCAGGGAATTTGGCCTAATGGACTAAATGCTGACTTTAGACCATATTCCCAACCTTCTTCCAGGGTAGGTGATACCATCTCTCTCTCCCTGCCTGTGCAGCAGGATCTGCCTTATTGCAGAAGTGAGAAAGAACCCTGGGCTGCTCTGCTCAGGGCTGTTTCAGGGCCAGCCTTGTGCTGCTGTGCCATTAGTTACCTGTTTGTAAAGTTTTGAAGACCATACATTTGAATGAATGACACTTGAATAAACTTTTTTTAGGACAACAGTCTTCTGACTTTTCTGATAATTAGTAAGGATCAGCAGAGTATATTCCTAAAGTTTATTCTGTCCAGGTTTCCTCTATCTTCAGGGCAGAGGGAGAGGCTCCTTCTGTGGGTGTTTCAAAGCAGAAGCCTAATGCAGATATTCTGCCAGCTCTGCACAGTACTCCACAGAATGTTGATACATGGGGCCTAGGAAGATTAGCTTCAGTAAGCATCATCTTTCCTCCCTCCCTTCTCTCTTGCCTCCAGACATGTTAAGGAAAACATTACTAAATCAAGGTAATTTCATAAAACTACAGATTTCTTAAATTCCCTTTAAAAGCTACTTAAAATTAGCTCCTAGTATGTTATCAGTGATAAAAGCAAGAACAGTGACTGTGCTCTTGCAGTAAGTACAGTAAGTTATAACAGGACACTAATATTGTGTGGTAAATAAATTTTAGTTGGAGCCTTTTAAATATCTTGACTGCTTTCTTGAACAGGCATTTTATATCAAGTCCACAAATGCCAGGAACCTTCTCAAAAATGAGCTCTTGCTCCATATTTCAATCAACTATCATAAATATAACAAAAGCAGCTGTGACTCACTTTCACAAGAAAATAGGCACAATAAACAGGTTTTTTATCCTGTTGCAGGGAACTTCAACTTCTGAACAGACAGACCCCCAAGCTAATACAGAACAGACAATGAAGGACTTACGTGTAAAATTGCTCTGCAATTCTAATCAGAAACAAAGTCATGACATTTTGATGTTCTCCAGCTTTAAACTTAAAGGAAATTGTTATTTTTGAGGTACATTGTTTAGCTTTATCATCTCAGCATTAGGTCATCAGTGCACAGACCATCAGTGGCATAGCTACAAGGATGCTGCAGCACTAAAAGGTGAGCACAGAAGGAAGGAGTGCTGCACACCACTCCTACAGTCAGGAAATGACTTTCAAGACCAAAGGGAGGAAGCAAAGTATATTTACAAAGCTTCATCTCTAGAGGTTTGTAACTGTTGACAAAATCTGTATTTTTTTGAATGGGCAAATAATTCCTCCAGCGACCTCCCTCTACAATTCAGTGGGCTGCAGCTGTTTATTTCCTCCTGGAACCTACACAGGTACCAACACCGAGCTCCAGTCAAAGGTTTGGAAAACAGCTCCCACATTAGCTGTTATCTGGAAATGAGGTAAGATCGTGAGTTCTGCAACTGGAGCCGAAGGCTGGAGCCTCACGCTGCATTCCAGTGGCAGGCTCCTGATCTCTGTGCATTAAAGAAATGGAACCTCAGCGGAGCACTGGGGTTATACTGGACTTCCTGTACTTGGCTATGAGAACTACCCGGCACAGTTTGCCACACTAATGGTATTTAAGCTCTTTGCAAAGGTTGGTCCCCAAAGACACGACCAGGGACTTGTCCTATCCTGCTTTTATACAGGCTGGAGGAGCTGATGGAGCAGAGGCAGGCAAGCACTCGCTGTTAAATATTCTCTCCCTGACAGGCGCTGCTGCAGCACTCTGTAGGATTCTGATCAGCCACACTGCTTTTACAGATCAATTGTGGATACTTTCAGAGTATTTCTAATGATCTATTATTAATTGCCAAGAATTACATTCCAGTCTTAAATTCAGAGGGGAGAGAAACTGTGCAACTTTCAGCTGTCAAGGACAGTAATTCAGTACTTAAATCATAAGTGTCAAAAGCTGTAAGTGGACTGATTTATACTAATTTGAACAACCTTGTTCATCAAGATGAAATAATGAAAGAAAAGCAGGGAAAGGGCATTTGAGTAAACTGGTATCACTAAACCAGCATACAAGTGATTAACTCAATGAAATAAAGATGTGCTGGTGTTAGTATTTTAGTGAGAAGTGAAGACTACAAGATCACCACAAAGTGTAAAGAAACTGCATTTAGAAAAGGTCAAACAAAGGGAAAAATTCAGATTTACAAGCCAGATCCTTAGTACACCTCAGAGCAGTATAAGATGACTGAGATCGGTCAAACCATGACATTTCCTGACTTGAGGTTTTGTCCTGTGTTTGTGCAAAAGAAAATGACAATGTTAAGTAGTAAATGTAAAGTAAAAACCTGACAGATCTGCAAAACAGTCTGCTGCTTGACTTTTTGGTTTGGGTATGTATTCCATGGCTGCATAAAGGGGGGGGGGGGGGGGAAGAAACAAAGAAAAAAAAAGAAAAAAGAGGACTGGAAACTCCACCTGGATGCTATCAGTCTTGCCCAAGTAAACAGTACTGACATTAGTGCTAGCCTGCTGAGTGGTACAGGTTAGGAAGGGTCACAAAGGCAAAATGGTGACCAAACGTGCCTTGAGGTAGAGATGCTCTGGAATCTGTCACAAAAGGAGAGAGCTGAAAGCTCATTTTATCTAGAAGTCATTTCATTTTAGAGTTCAAAACAATTAAAGACATTGAAAGAGTTGTACAAACATGGATTACAGCAAGACAGAAACAATCTCCTTTTTCATATAAACATGCCCTCGACTACATGCACATGGTGTGATGTGCATTGTTCCTGAGATAACAGTGCAGCACACCATAACATGACAAGGGGATGTATAAGAGGGATAGCAAAAAAAACATAAAAAAAAAGTCCCAGGAAGTTTCCCTGATAATACTGAACAAATACTCATAGCCATAATGCAACTAAACATTTTTGTCTAAAGCAAAAAAAAGCAAGCAAATGTCAAAGAATTTAACTGTCATGTCCCAATAGCTAAATGAAGTTTTTTGCTGAAGTCCCTTGAGATAAACTTTCTTTTGAAGCTCAACTTGTTAAGCTGCACCCAAATTTACAGATCAGAGAAATATCTACTAGTACACAATAATCAGTGGGCTGTAATAACTATTTCATGAGGATTTTTTCCACAAGGCTTTAAATTCACTTGAAAACCTTAGCAAGGGCAACAGCCTACAATAATTACTCACTTGAATTTTCTAGCTTGTTTTCTTTCTCTTCTGTCTACAAAAGCAACCCTGGAACCATACCTGGAAGCCCCAACTCCCAAAAAATAAATTTTTCCATACAATTTTTGTAAGAAAAGCTACACAGACAAAGGATTTTTTTCCAATATCACTTTCAATTCCCTCCCAATGTTTTAGCCCATACCAAGGAAACAAAATAAAGCATTAGTGATACTTGCATGTGGCATTATGCAACAAGACTCAGTGTTCACACATTTTGACAACTCCCCAAATCTACAGCCAGGATGGGAGGCTATGTCCAAACCAGAAATGAAACGGTTAATGCATCTTAAACACTGATCCTTTTCCAGGCGTGTTCAAAAAACACAGGGGGAAAAAAACCCCCACCAAAACACCCCTCGAACAGTAAAGTGAAGTTCTGAACTAATTTTACCTCTCCTACAGCACGCCAGGAAGTGTATTACATGGCACTGGCGAGATACCAAACCTGTGACTCTGGGGGGATGACTGAAGGAATCCTCACAATTCTACATCTTGGAAATAAGTTCTGTGCTGGAAGGAAAAGCTCTGTAACACATGCCATCTGGTGCCCTTTGCCTTCCTCTATGAAAAGGGAGAGTTGAGAGAGAAGCTGCTTCCTCATATATAGACCAAGACACGGTGGGCCAAAACCAGCTTGTGGTAAGAGCAGCAGGAGCAGCAGAAACAGCAGCTCAGCTGGTGCTTTCCTCTCCCAGTTGCATCTCTGCAGAACAGGGCATTTCCATAAGTCTCAGTATCAATCTGAGTTATCTCAGATTTTTATCAGGAAGCTTATCATAATAAGTGGGAGTGTCATTTGGCCCATTAATTGAAGAAGAATAGCACCTAATTGCATTGTAAATGGAAAGGGTTATGCTGAAGCCACTATATTGCAATGAACTCAGCTCTCAGCTATTGTATGATTTTTCCTTTAAAATATAATTTGTAACACATCTTAAGCAAAACCCCAAACTATGTCCAAAATTTAAAATCAACTATTTTATTTAACATTAAAATAAGTAAATAAAAGCTCAACTGAAATCACTATTATATCATACTCAGAAAATCCAAATGAGAAGCAATTACTGCTTCAGGATTACCTAAAGGATAGTTCAGTAATTCTTTGAGAAACACTTCCTTTAAGTAGCTGAGAAAAATTCAAATGCAAATAAGACTCATATCCAGACAGGTCAAGAAGTGTCTACCCTTCATTCCCAGTGCCCTAGTAAGCTGTCCTAACTTTCCTTTATCCTGCTAGGAGTTAAAGCAGAAATGGCCAGGAGCCAGTGTGAGTTAGCCCCAAGGAAATTCCTGCAGAGTAGCAGGAGGCACACTGGGGACGTGGCTTGAGCATTTCTGCATTCCAGCTCTTTCCAGTGGCTGTAATGACCCAGCAGGGCCATCTGCAGCCACATTTCAGCTTGGGCAAAACCCAACCCAGGCTGCTCTAACCTGGGGTACAGACCAAAGCACCCCCTCTGGCTGAGGAAACACACACTCAGTGATATAAAGCTCCTGTCCATGCATATGAACTCTGTACTGATACAGTGATTTATTTGGGCCATTCATTAAACTGTTGTAGGACTTGTCCCATATAAGTTAAAATTACTGTTCAAATCTCAAGAGACAAAGAACATGATAGGAAATCAGCAGCATAATAAAAATCAATAATTTATATAAGACCTTGCAATAGTATTGTAACACTTTGTTCCATAATAAGGCAGTAAAAGTTATTAAACAAGCAATGTTTATTTATATTATGTAATATAAGCATAGTTTGTATCATATCTGGGGTCTATTTTCCTCTGAGTGCAAATATTTAACTCCCATTAATGTTAACAAGAGGTTACCTAGCATGTACTTTGGCAAGAGAATAAAAACTGAATTTTAACATTAATCTTAAGCAAGCTTTCAACTTGAAAGAATCTTGAGAGTACCTCGTATTAACACTATCTTAATTGCTCTGAAATCTGGATTTTGCGTGAAGCATATACACAGATAAAAGTAACTTGTGTTAACTTTAAATTGCACATTTTAGGATAATGGGAAATAACTGTGTGTCACCTTTCTGTAAACTGCATAGCTTGCTCTGTGAAGGCACTGTTAGCAGAGACAGTGATAAAATCTTTGAAGAATTCTCTCCATTTCTAAGAACATTTTTCCCCAGCCTTGCTTCACAGCAGAAGATTAACTCATACTAGTTTTCACAATACGAACGTGGAGGAAATTCCTATTGCATTTGAAAACAAAACAGCTTTTCTGGCATTCTCTATTTACAGCTTGGGGAATCTCCTTCCTTCACATTTGCACTCTCACTGAGGACAGTGAGGCACCATAGATATGTAGTGCAAGGAGAATCTGGCCCTTTCCATTTTGTGAAAGTGCTTTGATCATGACTCTCTCAAGACATCATTTTAAACTCGAATGCAATTGACCGCTATTGCACCATATGTTCCTTATGTGTGAGCTCGGTCTTGTTCATTAATTTTTATGCCACTACTGTTGGAATTCAGCCAGTGTAATGTGGAGGCAATTAGCAATGTCAGAGTGTTCATGCCAGCATATAATGAGAGAGAGAGAAAGAGAGAAACAGGGAGCTTATACTTCCTGCTACAGGCAAGGGTCCTCTTCAGAGGCTTTTCTTTTTTTTTTTTTTTTTAAATGTTATTTGAAAACTGAAAAATCTAATAAAAACAGACAGGTGACAAGAAATAAGAGTCTTGTTATAGAAGTCAAATTTACTCATAAAAACTCTCCCATAAGCTTTTTAATATGTTCACCTATTTTCAGAGGATGAAACCGAAGACACCCTGTGGCCTGATGACCTCATCTTCTAATCTTACAAACACTGTGGTCTGCTAGAGCTCTCTATCAAAATGCTTAGTTTTAGCCTACAGCATGCATACACTAGAACAGAAGTGTACATCAAATAATATGTGTTCCAATGACATGGCATTTACTGACCAAATCTGTGGCTTCTTGTTTTCTTTATGAAAACCCTACTACTGCAAATCTTGCCATCTGAGACTTAAACTGTTTGTATTCTTCAAATTTTCAACAGAAAAGAAGTATCATATATGACTCAAGTTCCAAGGAATACTGGAGACCTCACTAAAGTCTCCACCTCTTCCCATTCTAAGTGTCACACACGCAGACGTTCCTCTCCCTGTTCCTTCCAGTGAGGAAATGGGCCAGTTTCACAACATAACTTTTGCCCTATCTCTGAATACAAATGCACCTAACACAAGTGCTCCAAAGATTCTGCAGTATTAGAAATCTTCTGCCCATAAATCCAAAAGTAGGACTAGAGTCCCCTCTCTCACAGAATCTTCCAACTGAACTCCATATTATTCTCTCATAAGAGGGAAAATAAAAAACACTATATATACAGAAGCCCCTTCGTAGTTCAAGACTTGATAAATTTTGTTGTTCTGGTGTAAACATCTACATGCATGTTTACGAAGTAGATAACTCAGAATAACCTGACTAATCAGAAGAATGGTTCAAGCTGCAAAATCTAAATCCATATTCTCCAATGGTTCCTTCTAATTCACATTGTGATTCAGACCCAAGTTTGGCTTTCACAGTCCATTAAGGAGACAGACAACTTGGAAGTTCGCTGGGGACACAATTTTCAGTTCTACAGTGTTAAATGGCTTAATTATCTATTTGCCTGTGAAGTCATTAGGCAACTCTGCACTACTAATATGATTATTAAGAGATACCCCTCACTGCAATTATTTAAATAACAGTCACAGTAGCATGATGCTGCTTATGGTAAGGGTCTTGTGGCTCAGTGGCGGCCTTTCACTTTTGAAAGCTTGGCAAGTATATAAAGGTAGTTTGACTAGTCCACCTTAATTCATACTGGATATTTACCCTCATCACAAAATTCAGAGCATCTGGCCAGCTTCGTAGTGTACAATCATTTTTAAAGAATCCCACTCAGAGGTTTGCAAAGGCATTGCTGCCCTGAATTAACACATGTAAAGAGGCTGCTCCAAAGCCCACTGAGATCCAAGTCATGGCTTATTGGGCTCAGAAGACATTTATGCAGTTTGGCAGCACGGCCTGCCCAGGATCCAGCTACTGTCATTTGTTCAAACTTCATGAGCAATAAAACTCAGTCATAGTATTTAATAAGTTTCTAAAGCAGCTCACGGAAGTGTCAAAAACTTTCTAAATTGGAAGAGTTTTAGTGAAACTTAGTCAAAACTGAATGTTTCAGTAGTATGGCATTAGACAGTTTCATTGAAAAGCTGGAATTAATCATTTGGCTTGAATTAAATAATTTTTTTCCAATTAATTTGAACTTTTATATTATATTTAATACTGAGAAATAATTGTGGAAGAAAGCTGAGAACTTCCAGAAAGGACAGTTTTCTGTAGTTTAGCAGCTTCCCCATACCTGTTTTTGTCTTCTTCAGTTGATGCAGTAAGAGACCTGCATGGCTATTTAAAGCAAGAGCAAGCCCTGCCTTTGTATCAAACACAATCTGATCTAGTCATTACTGAACATTTACTTATTCTACTAGTAAGGGGACAAATCATGTGCTGTCATTAAGTCCAATGAAGTCAAATTATCAGAGAAATACTGTTTAACTGATAGGAGTGAGCAAAGCAGTGGCATTTGCTCACTTTCATGTTATTTGCAGTAATAATACAGGGGACTTTCCCTTTAATTGCATGTTAAGAATAGAAAAGAAAGGGGAAAGCTTAGAGAGCAGTCATGAGGTGATTGGATTAAGAAACAAACCCCAGCACTACTAAGTAGTAGGGTAATTCTTCAGTCAAATGTTATTAGAACAATTAATACAGTCCCTGCACTGCAAACTAATCCAGAGATTTCAGTTTCCTCGTTAAGATTTTTTAAAAAGTTGGTATGTTTGCATGTTGCATGCAAGACCAACTTAGTAAAAAAATCTTTTATAGCTTTACAGAAATCGCACATTAACAGCTAGATTTTGCTCCTAGATCATATAAGCAAATGGTGTCTCCAGACATTTCCATCAGAGTTTCACTGTCCTCCAAGTTTTCTGATCACCCAAGGGGAGTGATAGCGGACTCCGCTCGCTGAGGCTGTGCAGTTGTCTGCCCCCTGGCTCTGCTCCTCTGGCACTCACTGCCAAGGCCCTCCTCCCCACAATGTTCCTAATGTGTTCAGACACCCAGGATGCAGGGAGAGGCTGTGCATTCAGCATGAGGCATGACAGAAATGCCAGCTACAGTCACAAACTTGCCCTGACCAATTCTGTTTCCGATACAAATTGTGCGTCAAATTGGCAGGAAGCAGCTTCGTAGGGAATGGCAACAAGGGCAGCGGAATTTTATTTCTGAAGCAAATCCCTACTGTATTTCCTCCTGTCTTTGTCTAGAGCTCCAAGGCCAAAGTACTCACACAGTATGAAAGACAAACTCCAGTTTTTCTGCCTTAAAATCTAAGGAATGTGCTACGTGCTGCAAAACTGCAAGTGAGCAGAAACAGTGCAGGAGTCTTCGCTTCTCTGAAGACCCAGGCACCAATAATGTTTGGTTGCTAAAAAGACACCTCCTAACATGTAATATGTAACCCTCCCAAATGACAAAACATGCATACAATGTGACCCTGTCACCTCCTTGGGACAGCACAAGTCTCCCCAAGCTTATACTTAACGGAAGATTCCCTTCTAGCTGAAGATTTGAAAGCGGGGGTTCCTTTCTCCTGTCTGAGACCCTCAACTACCACACACAGCAGATACCCTGCATCTGTTCAGACAGGCTGGCTGAACTCTGATAACCCCCTCGCACTGCAAAATTTTGTGGATCAGGCTCCCAGCAGCACTGGACATTACCAGTAGTTTGCTGAGCAGTGCAGGTACGTTCCCAGAGCTACTGCCTAGGAATCACTGCTATGGAGACTACTACACCTTCCAAATCTATACTCTGGCCACATTTTCAAGCTTCCCCTCCTCAAAGCAAAGACCAGAAGGATGCTCAATTCAAAATATGAGCTGAAATTTGGAGGTAATCAATAAATTTCAAAGATGTCCAAGGCACAAACTGATCTAGTTAGGTCTTAATGTGATCCACAGAAGGTGCTGGCAGAAGAAAAGAAATCCTGGCTCTAGAGGACATCCTTTTGCCCACAGATTTCAGAGGAAGGAACTGTGGTATTTATCTTCTATCCTAGTTCTGAAATTCATCTGCCATGCACTTTTGAGCACATCACCTAAAATTTCCATACTTTCTTCTCATATTCAAGATAAATAATGTTATCTATCAGTTGGCCCACCCATAAGGTTGAATTTATTTTTTGTGAAGAAGTTGAGATCCTTCGGTGTAAGGTGCTGTACAGGTGAGAACTATTACTAATCTATTCTTGTAATAACTCCATGACATCCCAAGGAATCCAACAGTAAAGTTTTCCCACTAAACACAAAAACAGCTTTCCATAAGTAAAAATTAAAACGATAAAATAAAATACTGAACATGCGGGAGAATTAAATAAGAGACCAGCTTGTAGTTTTCATGTGCAGTCATCTGAGTCAGCTCTCCAAGGAGTGCCAAGGGCTAAATTCATCCCTGAGCTATGCTGGCTTCTGCCAATGTAAACCAGGACACGCGGCCTCTGCCAGCAAAGCAGGGAGAGGCTGCGGCAGTGGAAAGCACCCACCACCTTCCTCTCTGTTGGGGGTCTAAATGCAGCAGCAGCGCTAAGAGAGAGCAGCCTGGCCAGGGCAGGTTCACAGCTGTGACACCCCGAGGTGCCCTGGTGCACGTGGGAGCATCTTCTACGCTGGGCTCTGTAACAGAGCTTAAGCAGATTTCACAGCAGTGTTTGGCAGAGCCTGCTGCAACGAGGAGTAATGGTGACCAAACCTCTTAGCCAAGGTAGAGTGAGCTTACAGTGGAAGTGTCCTGACACAAAGAGGAGTATAAACCTTTAGCAGGGATGGGATTTTGTCCACCTTCAGATTTTTCTGTATCAGTGGACAAGTTTGCCGGTCTGTGTTGCATAACACAACTTAATGTACAGTCAGATTGAGCCTGTGATTTAACTGGGAAACAGCTGTGTGACTCAGATGTTTTAAGGGGAGGGTAGAATACTGTGTACAGAAAACTGTCCTCATTCCACCATGAACAAAGAGTGGCAAAAACACAGGCACCTCCACTGTGCCAGCTGTATTGCTGCAGTATAGCAGTCCTCACTTGGCAAGATATAAAAAAGAAGATTAACAAGTATAATAGCATTTTACTGTACTCTTTAGAGTGAAAAATCATTTGTATGTTACCACTACTGATGGTCCAAAACCACAATGCTGAAACTAAATAGGGAATACAGATCTGAACCTTCATCCAAACCCCACCCTCTGGGTTCAGTACTTTGTTAGATCCAAGACTGGAAGGTAGCTATTTTCTGTCTTCTGGGAGGCTGGTGTTTTGCAAGGCCCCAAATTCATACACTTCACAGCTGAAAATCTTGGGAGAATCTCAATTTTCATTGCCACAAACCAGACTTGCCAACCTAACTGGTAACCCCCAAACTAAGCCTCAACCCAAAGCATGCACCACTGCCCAGTCTCTCCCAGGCTGGAGCTCTGACAGCAGACGAGGCCAGCAGCCGCCCAGGTACACCACTGCATTGCGAGGACGGCTCCAAGTATAATCCAGAGGAATACACAAAGATTTGGCTTTATGTAAAGGCTAAGTTGTGACTGAGTGTCTCATCTTGGTCCCCGTTGGAGCGGAGCCCAAACCACCACACGCTTTGGCACTGTTTGTTGTACTTGGCAATGTTCGCTCAAGCGAGGTGGGTGCATTGGCAGCACTTGTGAGGAACCCCTCCTCTTTAATTGGTGGGAATGTACCTGTAAGGCTGAGCTGTGTTTGGTAAGGCTAAGTGTTCCCGCAAGGGAAAACGACTCGAGACAATGCAGTTGGTGTTTAGAGTAACAAGACAGAGGATGACTGAGGCACTCTTTCATGTTACCTGGAGGGCCCTGTTAAGCTCTCTTACTGCTTTCTGTTGTTTCACCACGAAACTGTGTCCCTTGCTTTAGTTAAAGGGAAAGCTGATGAAATAGTTAGACAGCCCAAAAGAGTTTTTTTCCCAGTAATTGAGAGAAACCTGGACTACATCTAGCTTCAGTCACTATTTTGTTCCATGTCAGAGGCTAAAAACCCAACAATAATACAATTTTTTGCAATGAATTATCTAAAGGAAAGAAATTAAAAGCTACAACTGATTGTCTCCTTAATTTATTAAAATAATTTCTTACAGACTGGAAGATCACATGAAAATTAAACTTTGTTCTACTTACAGGCTGCCTAGTGATTTGTTTTGGGTTTTTTATGTACCAAGAGTTGGGGACAATCATACGTTTTCTACATTTCATGCATTGACTTGAGAACTATTAATTCTAGAAGCACTAAATATAAGGAATTTAAACTGTGGTGCAATTTTAACATTAGTAGGAGTGTTTTCTCTGAGCCTTTGCATCAGATGATAGAAGACTTTATATCACTTCCTGCACAAAATGAAACATGTTCAGAAGTAAGTGACCTCTACTGTCTGAGCTAATGGAGTCTCAGGTACCTCAAGACTGAAATTATTACAGATAGCTGAAAAATCACGTCTCATATTCTATTCAGTAGAGGGCAGTGGCAGATAAAACCCATGCACACCTATTAACCTGATGAAAGTCCTGTCTCCTGCCATGAATCTCATGGCAGCAAACACACCGGGCAGACAGATACGAGAATGGTGGATTCAGTGCTTTTGGTCACAGTCCTCACTCACTCTCTCCCATCTTCCCTCCTACTCTCATCCCTCCACACTTCTTTTTTCCTTCTGCCATGGATGTTATCATCAAGGCCGAATGCCTTCTACACGGTATTCCCCCTGAAAAGCTGTCAGGAAATAAAAATGCTCAGAACCTTATGGGATCAAGTTCTTAATGGCTCTAAATGAGAGTAAAATAAACACATGCACATGTGCATGCATGCACACACACACCCAGCACCTATTTGTCAGACCTTTTTACCAGACAAGGAGAACACAAGCTGGAAAAAGACTGTTGCCTAGTGGCAAAGGCACTCAAGAGTTATGGGGGCGTAAGTTTTAGTTCAGTCCCTGCACTTAGCAAATTGAATTAATCAATTCATTGTTATGGTTAGAATTAAATATAAGTGCCAAGAAATACAGCAAGAACATTACATTTTGCTCCATTACCTCACAATTACACATGCAGTGCCACTTCACAAACACTCATCTCTCAACCCGTGCAACTAAGTAGGAAAAAGAAGGATATCTACATTGTCAATAGGCTGTAGTGTTGTACATCCACATTTAGGAACATGAGTAAATATGAACAACTGTATATACAATTTCCTGATCTAAAATACCTCATCTTGGCAATCTTAAAGCATAGAAGAAAAGAAGGAAAACCCTGTTGAATAACAGAGATTCCAAGTGTGAGCATAAGACCAAAGAAATGGAGGCAGGGTTGGGAACACTGCAAACAGGAATTCTGGAACAACTCTTACTGGTTTTTTTTTTCATGAGCAAACCTTGCAGCCCTACTTCTTTTATTCACAGGTAAGGGACAATTCTGCCACAATGGAGTACATCTTTATGCCTTAATACAGTTATCTTCAAAGAGAATTAGTGCTGAATGGAAGAAGCCTGATGCTTGTATGTCTCTACACTCTTAGACAAGCTGCTAAATGGTGACTAGCAAGACATACAGATTCATTAAAAAAATCCCCTGCACCGTAACTGGTGGGGGGAAAAAAGGCAATGACTACTACATGCACAGATTGCCATAAATGCAAGTTACTGCAACATTTCTAAGATCAAACAGTTTTACCTGCCTGGCTGCAGAGTGGACAAGACAGGCAAGTGGCACATGGGTCTGACTGAGGAGTACTGTCCTTTAGGGCTTTGCCTCAGCACGCCTGCACCTGCATCCCCTCCTCGGCTCAGTCTGGTCTACAGCCTTTCCAGAGACCTATCTGCAACTGTCAGACTTTATAACTGCTGAATGACACTTCCTATCAGCAGCTACTTAATGAAAGAGGCTTCCCAAGAGAAGGATCAAATGTCAGCCAACTTTGTCCTTCTCCTTTTCTTCCAGAAAACCAGGTAGGTCCAAATGACGGCCTATTTAGCTGCCCCATCACAGGATTCTACCACAGCGTTTTAAACGTGGCCCAGTTTCATGGCTAGGCTTTTCCTCTTCAGCTGGAATGGATTTGCTGGGGGAAAGTGCACCAGCCTTTCCTCCCACCCACAGCACTGCTGAAGGCACTGCCTGTGTCTTGGCTCTTGTGGAAAAGTCACAGCTAAGTAGCTCTGCCAGCCCACATCCGAATGATGGCTGCATCTAGCCCTGCTCTTCAGAGCTCCATCCCACAGCCTTCCCCAACAGATTTCATGAATCAGGAATATGTTTGGGAAAGATCCCAAGTGTGTAATGACTTCTTAAAAAAACATGCAGATTGTGCTTCACTCTCCAAACAGTGAAGTACAACTTTATTCTGTTCTCATTTCAAGTATTCGATATTTTGAGCTACATTTAGCTGAAGAACTTCAGTTGCATTGAGGAACAAACCCCATATTTACTATGTTAGATGATGCTATTCTGCTTATATATGTGTTTGTATATAAGCAATAATGTCATTCACTTTTTATCTCCAATAGACTTTAAATAAAAAAAAAAAAAATCACAAAATTAACAAATGCACACTAGTGCAATCCACCAAAACATACACTGAATTCAGGTACCTATAACAGCAGTAAGGAGATAAAAAGGCATTAAAACAACACTGAACAGATAGAATTAAACATTTGGTTCTTAGTAAGGTATGACTGTCTTTGCCAAAGCACTGAAGAAGTTTCTTGTTAGCAAGTTGGCAAGATTTGAAGTATTATTTCCTGATTACGTTGATAGCTGGTATTCATTGCAATCACTTGAGGATATCTTAGTATCCTGTGCAATTTTAACTCCTCCATAAAAATATCTGGAAGGAAGCCTTCCAGGCTATCTAACATTGACTCAGCTACTTGGTGACCAGCTGCTTTGCTGTGGTAGCAGTAAACTACAAAGTCCTGTACTTAGAGAACACTAAACACCAAACCTTTGTTAAGTACAGAAACAACACACTCAGCAACTATTTATTTGCTGCCTTGTCTCTCTGGGAAAAGCCCTGCAACTTTCTCATAGCCTGCCTAGCAAAAGCCCTGAATGGATTTCCTTCTACATGACACATGGGAACCTACTGCTTTCTCAGAAAGAGCCGTAATTTGTAGTCTTTGCCCAGAGTTGTACATCCAGCCATCGGGCTGGGGCTTGGCCATGGTCAGTATGCAAAGTGCTCCCACACACAACTAACCTCAGAGGGAAAACTCAGAGAATCCACTCGGTGCAGACTGCAGAGGCAAAGCACAGCTGTCTGCAGCTATCCAAATGTCTCAGGCTTGGTCATCTTGATCTTTTTAATGACCCTGCATATCAGCAGAACACAGGCATCTGTTCAAAAGAACCTCGCAGCTCCTGACAGAGCAGAGCACACATCAAAGACGGGTGGGTCAGATTCTGCCCTCACTCGATGCATTAATTCAGAATAACTGAAATGAAATCAACAGAATTACTCGTCATTAACACCACAGTAACCAGGAACTAAGTTTGCACAGTTGTCTTTCCACTGTGACTTACACAAGTGTGCTAGTTTTTGTACTTCAAAATATCCATATGCTTTACAGCCTGAGGATTTTTCATTTGCCTTCGGTAAAATCAAGGGTAGATTCTAAAAAGGGCAGGAGACTGACTATATTTCTGTCAGAACTTTTGTCGCTGGCATTACTGAAATGGCAGCAAATGCAACAGATCCGTCACACATCTCAGGGTGCAAAGAGTTAATCTCCTTTCTTGCAGATCATCTGTATCAGTCCAGATGCTTGGTTGGGAGGAAATATAACCCAAGTGCCTGGACTAGTGCAGCAGACTAAAGAATAAAAATATTTTTATGTACCGTGCTTATAAAATATTCTATTTGCCAGCTATGTTTATAACCTTCCTTCAAGGATTTTCTTTTCATGTTGAGAAACAAAAAATCCATACACTCCTTGTTAAAAAACACCTCTGCCTAAATGTCTGACCTCCATTGTGAAAACTGATCCTTTGCTGTTGGTCTGCATCTTTATTGTGCCCTCAAACTTACATGCTAAAATAAAATCAAGACAATAGAAATCACTGTAAAGTGCCACTTAAAGTCAATGTAAAGTTTATAATCCTTTGCAGTGCATTCTTCTATTATGCTGATGACAAGTTAATTTGGGTGATAAAACGGAAACAAAAAGCAAGGAAGTAATCCTGTTTTACAGAATATTATTCAAACAATAACTTCCTTCGCATAACACTTATTTCATTCCATCATTACTACTATTATTACTACTATCTTAAGCTATGGCAGATTGTGAAGGGTCAGAGATAATTTTTATCAATCAGCCTCCCTTTGTCTTTGGCAGGTTTAATCATGTCACTTGGAATGTAGCATGAGGGGCCTGATGAAATTGGAAAAGCATGTGAAGATAAAAATCACTCTCAGATGAATTCAGACACTTCCTGCCACTCTGCAGATGCCACAGTGCTGCAAGCCACCCTCCCAGGAGAGATGATTCACCTGGAAGGAGGGCCAGGCTCTGCCAGATGTGTAGGAGGCTGCCTGAGACCCACATGCTAACACTGTCTCAATTGTATGAAGCATATGCTTTCAGTCAAGGGTGAAAAATGCAGGCACCAGCACATGCCAAAAGTCTTTCAAGCATGGCCCACCAGTCAGCCTGAAGCTTAATGCACTGATCCATCGAGTCAGCAGATGTGTGTCACCACAGTACAAGTTGAAGCTGGTTAAAGCTATAAAAGAGTGAAGTGACCTAATCCAGACATTCAAATCTCACAAAGAAAACCATATTGTTGTCACTTTGGGGGCCTTAAGTGTGGGACTTCAAGCACAAACACTGAAAGGCTTCTTAGAGTAAAAAGGTATGTTGCTGCAAAAGCATAAATCCCAACCCTAAGCTACACTTGTACTGATTTCAAGTTGATCTGATAAAAGCATAGCACAGCTTTCCTTTTTAGTACTGCACATACAAAAAAGAACATCTGCAGAATTTTATTGCTAGAGCCATAAATGCTCCTTATCCGCTTGGTTTGAGGCAGAAGTCCAAAAATACCTTGATAGAAAGTTTATTTGCAGAGTACCACTACGTACTTGGTAGAGCCAGTGAGTTGTACAACATATTCTTTCACTCCTAGCAAAGTGCTGTCGGTGTCAGCTCAGAGTCCAGCAGTAGGAGCTGGCTCCATAATGCCTGGGAACTCCTCCCTCCTTTCTATTTAATAATCATTTAATGGATACAGTATTTCCCGACACACTCAAAGTCAAAGCAACACTTTACAACGAAAATATTCACCTTGTTCACATGCAGAACAATTTGTTTAAAGAAACCAGATCTCCTCAGCACTCAAAGATCAACCCAACACTGGACCTGTGCAAACCCACTTCACTGTCAACAGCAGTTGTTTCAAATAGCTTGTTCAGAGGTAGGTGATAAGATGTAGTTCTCACTGGGCAAACACAATTAGGCAGACAAAGATTTTTCTTGAAGTCTTTTCTGTCTATCACCTGCAATCCAGTCCACAGTGCTTTCTTAAGTATTCCTGCCTGTAATAGCCAGGTCTCTGGAAGAACACTGATGTTTCACAATGACCTCATTGTGCTTTGACATAGCTTTCCCGAGCTGTGGCCTGTGGCAAACACACACCTGCTCCACTTATGCCCAAGAGGCCAAAAAAAAAAAAAAAAAAAAAAAAAAAAAAAAAGGCAACTTCAAACAATATTCAAGTTCAAACAACAAGCAGAGTTCTTCTGCCTAACGAAAAGTCCATCCTGCAATCCACTTCAGAAAAAATGATAGCTGGTCATTTAAAAGTTAACTCTTTTAGGAACCACCACAGATCAGAGTTAAGAAAACCCATGCCAGCTTAAGAGGGGAAAACATCCACTCTCCATCTGAAGTTCTGTCATGTCCCCCCTCCGTTTCTCCATTTCTAAGCCTTGACTATTACCATTGCTCGAGAATGGGGCTTTCCATAGCCCTAGATCAGGACTAAGCCAGTAACTGCACTAGGAATCAGATGTAAACACCATGAAAAGAAGGTCACAAGACCAAAATCTATGTAAGTACAGGATGAAAGGCAACAGAGATACCTGACACAGATGGCAGTGCCAGGAACAGAAGTAAAAAGCACAAACGTGTGAAGGTAAGTACACATACACAAATACACACATACACTTGTGCCTCCTGTGTTGCTCCCATCCAGATAGTGAAGAATGTTTTAAATTATGTTGATAGAAAAGATTTTTAATTAATTGGGTTGGGTTTTGGGTTTCTTTTTTTTCAGCTCTCTCCTGATTTTTCCATTGCTCTGCTCACCTGTGAGTTATACTGGGCCAAAAAAAGATTTCTGGCAACTGCCCTTATACCAAATACCTTTTGCATGTCAGCTATACAATACTTTGCATCATCCACAGTCTCCATTAGCAAATTTGCCCTTTCACCTCAATAGCACCCATCTGACATTTCCACAGCTTCAGAGGCTTTTCCTCCTTCACCAAAGCATGTTTGGGAATGGTTTCAGGGCAAATTCTTTGATTCTGGTGTTGGAGCATTAATGAGGAAAAAAAAATGAAATAGGGGAGAACAGTTAAATGTTTCAAGAGAAAATGAGCAAGACAAACTTAACTATGATTTTTCACAACTCCTTCCCTCAAGTCTTTAGTGAAAGAATTGCTGAATGCTACTTTCCCTATCCAAAAAACTTTTGCTCCTTGGAGGAATAAACGATGTGCTGCGGCTCCTATGGAAGAGTAACTAGAGGCTAATAGAGGAATGGAAGTGAAAGGTCCCCAACACATCCCCTGTGGTGCTTGAAAGTTTTGTCTTTGACTGCCACAGCAAGACTGGATTCTGCAGGAGTCAAAATAACAGTATCAATACTCGTCCAACATCCCAGAAGCGTAAACAGCAAAGGAAGGAAAAGATACCAGTGAAACACCAGAATACAAAGAAATAGCAGGTATCAAGTTGAGTTTTCTTATAGTCTAGGATAAAACATGGCTTTGCACTACCTAAATACCATTGAAAGCTCACATGATAGCATTTGTTTTCATTGTTTATATAAAACCATATATGCTGCCTCATATAAACGATATAAAACCATATCAAAAAATATAAACCCGTACATATTCATACAAAACCATAGGCTGCCTCAGTATCAGCAAGGGTAACATTAAATTAAGTCTTCATTCATAAGATATTCATCATTTTTCTGCACTACATGCTGTAGAAGTATTCACTGCTCATTTCTTTTTTTGGGACTAATATGGAAAGAATAAACTACGAGCTCTTCAGGCTTTACCCCAAGTCACAGAATCACAGAACCTGTGGAGATGGAGGGGACCCACAACGATCATCAGGTCCAAGCGTGTGGACATGAGTGAACACAACAGTTGTACTGCTGTGACCCTGCTACCAGCTCATGTCCCTGAAGGAAATAAGAAATTCTGCAGAACAACAGAAGTGTATTGATTGAGGTAAGTTCATGCTTTTTTTGCAAAAATAACTGTTATTAAAGAGTTAAGCCACTGTATGTGTGGGCGAACTGCTTTCTGTAATTGCTATCTATCTACAGATCTTGAGAGAGATGTTGATCTTCTGAAATGAAGGGTGCAGACGCAAGTCTTTTTAAACCAATAAAAATACCAACATTTAAGTGGGGTTTTGGCCATAGATCCTTTGTATGCAAATCACTCAGATCAGATTGAAAATTAAAGACTTCTCTTTGGACAAAAACATTGTCATTTGAAGTTGGGAAAATACATGGCTGCCAACAGAAATCTAAACACTATTTGACAAAGTATTCCACTTTCCCATCAGTCTCATTATATTATTTTTATACAGAACGCACATATGAAAAAATAACATGGCTGTCATTTCCTACTTCTTTGGAGTAAGCCATTCTGTAGCACTATGTGCGTTATATCCATCACTGAAATCCTCTGGCTTTGCACTGTGAAAAATCTCTCTCCATCTATCAGGAAAAAACCCAAAAAATTTCTAAAACTTGGCCCTCTCACATCCCAATGAAAACATGCTGATGTGTGTACACAAGTTCAGAATTATTTCAGATGGCTGCAAATTATCCTAAATAAATATTTTTAAGGGCCTGTCCTAGTTGTGGATGTCAAACACTATTTCTACACTGCAGTAGAATAACTATTTAGAAAGAGGTTAAAGACTGAAAACTAGACTTGGCTGCTGCCAGTGTTGGAACCTCTCTTAGTGCTCTGTTTTCCAGAGCGTTCCCTGTGTGGAGCACCTTATTCAATACAACTTTAGTGTAATACCTACACACCTTAACAGCTTACATTCAGTGCGACCACACATTTTCCTTTGGGCTTGACCCTGCAGAACTTTTTCTTTAATGAGTAACCTCCTCTCACAAAAGGTGTATCATGGAGGTATGCACTTAAGTAGCAATAATACTTCTGAGGATGGAATTAGAGCTTGAGTGCCAAGCAAACAGCTGGTGGGCTTACTCCTGTAAAGTATCTCCTGGCCCACGGACTCCCCATGAATGTTGGCTCATGTCAAACCTGCACAGCAGTGCATGGGCAGAGTGCTGACTCACACCCTACGATTTCACAGAGCTCTGCAGACCTCTCTGCAGGTACCAGTTGAAGCCTGGAAGCAGTAAAGTCACATTTGCATTGAGTCTTCCTCCCAGGGTTTAAGCCAGGACAAAACTATGCAAGGGTAGCTATGCCACTTCCCCAAAGCAAATCAGCCCCAAACTGGTTCAGGCAGTGCCAAATATCAAGGAGCAGTATATTGGTATTCAAATTTAGATTTTATCTGTGTGTAACTGTGCAGAATTTTGTAACTTTGCTGTAAGTGGTCCTTCTACACGCCAGAACATAAAGTAGATTTGGCATCTTTGGATTATAGGTTGGTGCCTGCAGCTTGCAATTCCAGGGTTTGCTTTGAAGCTTCAGCTTTTTTCCCTTGCAGTGGTTTGACAATGGTCATGATTCAGCATATTCAACCTGCTTAGGTTGAGATGGCTTTTCTTTATCATTTGGAACTGAAGAAAAATAAACAACAGGGACTTTTTCTAGCCCTTTCTGTCACATTAATGGACTGAGTAGATTTTACAGCCTTCAGTGTGTCCACTCTTCAGAGGACACAAACTAATTCCTGCTCCTTCCTTGCACCCCAAAAGGAGTGTTACAATCAGATATAAATATGTCTCATTTTTCATCCCACTAGAACTATGAAAGTAGACAGAAGATGGAGCAACACTTGTGCTTCCCAGGAATGTCAGACAGTATTCAAACAACACTCAGCAGAACCATCCTGAGGTGTATTTGCTCCATACTGTTCCCAGCACCAGACAGATCCCAAAATTAACTGTGATCCACTATTTCATTGAATCTCAACAGGAGGTCAGTGGGAGTTGTCAGGAACAGCCTACCTACATTTGTGAAAGGAAATATTTCCTTTTCTTAATATTTCTTATCTCTCCTACCTATAGACATAACATTTGTTACAGGTTGAATCAATTAATTAGAATATTTCTCTTAAAACCCATATTAACTCACTGACTGGAATCTACTAGTTTCCCAAATACTTTATGTGTTACTCTTTAGATTTAGTGGCTGTTACTCTTCAGACTTTTTATTCCTCCACAATGATCTAGCTGTGCTTTGTAGTTTCCTGACAATAATTTACTCCAAAAAGGGCACGCTTTCCCAAAGTGTAATTAATGACAACTTGATTTGTGTGCAACTAGTCTAGTACAGACTATTGGATTTTTTCACTTCAAACAGTCACAACTGCAAAGACGAACATACTGCAAGTTTCAGAAGGGACCATTTATGCTATTGCATTGATTCCTATGAATGAAGCTGTGAATTTAGTGGGTTGTTTTAGGGGAACCTTCTACACTTTTGAACGCTAGGGCTGCAGTTAGGCCTAATATATATTCTAGTGTTCCTAATATATTAGTGTTTCTAATAAATTATTTGCATTCTTATACACATACTGCTCCTACAAAATGTCAAAATTGCTTTGCGGGCAACATAAAAATGTCCCTCTTCCTTAGAAATTCTCTTGTAACTAGAAGGAATCTGTGGGAGGAGACAATTCAGGGAGCAGTTAATGGTTTTGGGGCTTTTACTGTGCTCTTAGGGATCAGTGTTTCAGTTTGACTTGCATTTCACTTAAGCATTTGCAATGTCCTTCATGACCCAACTGCAAACCGAGTCCTCACAGCTATGCTGGTCCCACAGCCAGGCAAACTATCCCAGCTTTGATAGAAAAGTCATTTTTTCCTCACATACTAGGATGAGGTACAAGGTTTGAAGTCAAAGTATTATTAGAGAGATGCCAAAATTGACTTCACTCCCTCCTGAATGCTGACCCTCCAGGTACATTCAGCAACTGCTATAACTAAATGCAACTGGCCATAGTTGGCACGCCCTGACACTACATTTGTTCAAACAGATATTCCACGGAGACTGATGCCAGAACACACGCATGTTCCAACAGGGAAGGCTGGGAAACATCAGGTTGTGACAGCTGGCTTTAAAATAAAAACTGTCCAATGAAATATATGAAAACATAAACAAGAGGACTCTTGTTAGCCCAGGGAATTCAGTAATTTTCTCAAGGCTAGTTTTAACTTTGCTATGTTTATCAAATTTATAACTTTAAAGCATACATAGTTCCACCTACTTATAAAGTGAACAACTGAGTACAACTGAGGAGTACCTTCTGTGCAGAGAAATAGAAGATAGCATCTCTCAGCTTCTCCATCACTTTAATCACTATAACCTGCAGAAAGCAAGTAAAGAGATCATCAAAATGCTGTGCCAGTGCATTGCGTTCATGTCATAAATCCAGAATCAGGAACTTCAAGGTCAAAGTGCTGTATTTCTGCTTTTCTCACAGGTATCTCCTTGCACAAACCAAAGAAAGTACAAGACATGCAGTCATTCACAGTTCTAGAACTACAAGACAGAAATTTAATGAAGAGCTGCAATTTCTAGAAATAATTCACCTGCAGATAACCTAGATAGACTGCAACTGCTCATGTGATGCAGAAGGATCCACAAGTCCAGTTGCTTTCACTCTGGAAATCTTTTCTATTCACTAATAAGAAAAAGAATAAGTCAGCTTGCTTGAAAGCTCCTACCAGTGCAATCAACTGCAGTTGGGAATCCCATCACACTCCTACAGACCTCTTCAGGAACAAAAAAGGGCTCAGTCAGGTCTCCAGTTTTCCAAGGATCTCATTTCAGCCTGTGACATGAATCAGGTCTTTCCAGGGAATACCTACATACCACTCTTCATTTTGCAGTACCTTCCCTGCTATTTAGTAATTAAAAGTAATGCTCTAATTTCTATTAGATGACAAAATTATTTTAAATTTTTCTCTTGAACCTAATCTTTCCTGTGCACCTTGTGAACGACAGAGTGCTACAAAAATCCCCAAATGGGCTCTTCCCCTGGGGTGTAAAAGACCAAAGGAAAAAACCCACTAAACATGCTTACGTCTTAGAATAAAGAATTATAGCAAAAGGACACTCTTAGGCTTAAGCAGTACAGTAGATTCAAGGGATAAAATTATATAAATTACAGTCGTTTTGTGATTATTTCTTTCTAAAGGTGGAGCTCCTCTATAAAGGAGGGTGATCATTAAAGGAAGAACTGGGAGACAACTCTGCATAATTATTTTTTCCTGTCTTATAAGTCCCTTTAGTCCTCATTTTTCCAGTCGTGGAATGTCTATTTAATAATTTTTTTTATGTGACATGCAAGAGTGCTTTATCTTGCCTTACAGCATCATTCTAAATGAACCACCCAGCACTATTTGATTCTTCACCTTTAACAATAAACATATGCATCTCAGACTTCTTCTGCCCACAGAAAAACTTATTACACAGTATCCTGCTAAACTTGATCCAGAGAAGTAAATAAAAGTCATTACCTCCTGTCTGTTCCATTCCAGTTATCCCTATTTCCCTGCTGTCATCTCCTCCACTTACATTCTGAAAATATAAATATCTAATTTAGGAAGGTTATTATATAATTTTTTTGGTACATACAAGGGAACCTTGAGAGAAAACTTTACCAGGAATCTAAAAGGAAAACCTATTGCTTGTGAGTTTTGATAAGGGTAAGTCACATGAACTGTCAGCTTGAAGCATATAAATGGTTTATATCTTTGGAAGGAAAAAACCCACTATGTCCTAGCTAACAATTTATTGAAT
Organism: Pipra filicauda; assembly: GCF_003945595.2. Lineage (NCBI taxonomy): Eukaryota > Metazoa > Chordata > Aves > Passeriformes > Pipridae > Pipra > Pipra filicauda. The sequence continues at coordinate 508,753 of NW_024104976.1, read as the reverse complement.
TAATTGATCCAAAACGATGAGCTTTCTATTAAATGTTAAAATTTCTTCTAATATGTATCTTATTAGATTGTAAGCTCTGCTCTATATACACAGACAAGTATTATACCTGTATCCTGTCAATACAATGACAGTCTACTGGAAAAGTTATAGGCTATGGTTAGAAGTGAAAAGAATGTCTTCCCAGAGAAAAATGCAGCTGCAACTGTGCATGTATGAGGGGTATGAACAGGGCAAATGGTTGGGTTTGGTTTATCCACTTAATAGGCTGGAGGGCAAATGTTTTCTGTTTGGTCTGAGCCCACAACAGCTACTGTTTTCCCTGGAAAAGTGAACAGCTCTGGATCTGCTGCAGCAGGGACTCAGGCAGGCTGGGGCTGAGCTGCTCTTCTCTTCTGGGTCCTAAAGTTCCATGGAAAGGCACACAGCAGTGGATGGATGCAGCATTCCCCCAGGAATACTGCAGGCCACTGGAAGCCCTGTGTGAGGCTCCCAGGTGGTGGGAGAGCTGTCTACAGATCCCCCTTTACATCTGCAAAAGACAGAGTCCATGTCCAAAAAGCCTTCTCTGCAGTAAACCAGTTCCTGATTTACATCAATACGGCTTTGATGACAATAGAGATACCTCGGCTTCCAAACGGAGTGCTTTGACAGAAGACCTTTACTAGAAGTAGTAAGATAGATTTTCCATTTTATGTTGCTACTGTACAGTGCATTCACTAAACAGCACATTTAGAAAACCTAGTTCAAGAATAGTTTTAACTTTGAGATAGTACCAATTACACTGCAAAAATGCAATTACTAGAGGTCTGTTGCTACAAACTGCAAACTTCCTTTTAGACAGCATTTGTTAATGTATATTTTACAATAACCAATATTTATATAAATATTTTAAATTAAATCAGACATCATACAGTCCTTACATTTTATGCTTTGAACTGCAAAACCATGGCATGGTTTTGTCATTGTTACAGCAGAGCCAGTCTGGTATTTCAGATCAAACATGGTATGTAGTCCAGATGTGTTAGCTGTCACTCTGTGAGTAAACACTTCTGATGGACAGTGTGTTAACAACAGATTATTACTCATGATGTTGCATGATGGTTACAAAAAGTTAGCCTGAGTGTCAGAGATAACACCAGTGAGAACTGCTGGTGGAAGTGCTGCAGACTGGTATGTTTACAGTGATTTCTGTCATGTGCCTCCCCCATTTACTCTTCAAGGGAGAATCAAATACGATTCTCATACGGACTGTGGTGGAAGCACGGAGCCATTTGATCTGAGGGGCAGGACTCATACTAAATATTAAATTCATAATTGTGCAGTTAAATGTGCAGGTTTGCCTGAAGTGCTAAGCACATTAATTTACATTGTCATTTATGTGCCCTTTTAAGAGGATACTTGTGAGGTGTCTTAGATTAACAGATGTTAAATGACAAAATGTTTATCAGTCTATACAACAAAGGCAGTACAAGAAATAGTATCTGCAATTTAAGTCTCTCTTTGCACAGGGAGACCTCACTCTGGGCCAGAAGAGACTCTTTCAAGACAGGGTCACCATTTATCTTCTATAAACATTCAACCATCAGTTTCCCTCCTGTCACAGGGAGAAGGGGAATCCAACTTCTTACAAGGTACTGTGCCTTGGCACACCTCTAGAAAAACAGGATGGAGGGATAAGGCATGGCATGCAGATCTGCAAATTCCAGCAATCGTGCAGTGGGCACCTTCTGTTGTGCATGTACAGCCCAAACAAAACCGGCTCTGTTAGACCTGTGCTTGCTTCATGTGAGGTCAAGCCTGGTTGTGCCTGCACTTTGCTCCTCCAACTGGAAGCAGAAGCTTTGCTGGCAGTGGCAAAGGTTTATAACAAGTGACAGAAGTGCCAAGGCGAAGGTCAGTAGTCCTGGCTAGGTGTGAAAGGCCCATTTTCTCTAGTCTGGTTAGACCTGAGTTAACTGAGAACTATTAGCAGAGATCCCTAGGCTGCCCTCATGGTCATGACTTCTGGCTGCTGAGCTGAATATAAGCAATTTCAAAATACTTTTTCCCCCCCACACACTTGTTAAGATATGACTGTTTTGATACTCTGCTCCACTTGTCACTCCTGACAACTGACAATAACAAGCAGTATCTCATGTGCAATTATGTGGCTGCCAAAGACTTGGAGTCCCAAGGCTAGATGTGTTACACCACAGAGAATTACAGGTGATTATATAAAGAATTGCACATTCATACGCTAACAAGTATCATGAGACATGCACGAGAAGATGACACCAGTCTATTTTCCTCACCCTTATCTGTCACTATGCAATGTAAAATCTGACTGGTAGGATTCAGCATCCTTGGGACCACCCAGCAGCTCAGGCTACTTGGGTCTGATGTAAGATCACAATCCAAATTCTTACAGAACATTTTTATTTTTCTTCAATTCAACAACTCACAGAAAAGATAAGGTTGTGTATGAAAAGCGATTAAGGAAGCTGCCCCCTTTTTTTTTTACTGAAGAGATGTTTCCTAGAACAAAATGGGACTTGGAAATTTCAAGCCACTTTCAGTATTATCGTACACAAAACAAAAACCCATAAACGTACCCAGCTATTCCATCTGAGAAAACGCAAGCTCCCTAAACGTTACAAACACACAGTTTCAAAATTTATTATGCCACTGTATCACCTCAGGCTAATCCTCACAATATCACTGCCTCTAATTGAACCACACTGATTTATGCCAACTGTAGAGATAGTTAGTCCATCCTCAAGGCCACAAATTATAATTCTTAGATTTTTTCCAAAATAGTTGCAAATCTAGAAAACTGCAGGAAGCATAAAGTCCACTGACTAGCATACTAGGGATTAATTTTATTCTTCAAAATTGCAGCAATGTATGCTTCTGGTTATGGAGGTGTGCCAGCAGTGCTACAATTAGGATTGTGCTGTCACTTCAATTATAAACCCAATTTTTTGAGGGTTTACTAAAACTCCAGATTAAAAAGAAAAGCTTGCTGCAGGCTGAAATGTTTTGTACAAGATCTCAGCCAGGGGATAACTTGTTTCCAACACTATGAAAAAAAATAATCAGGTGCTTCAAATGTTAGAATTTAAATGTGTTTGAAGAGAAAAAAAAAAACATTAAAAAAAGAACATTTAGTTATGAATTCTCAGTGCAAAGCAAGTTGCTTCCTGGTTCCTATCAGAAAGGCTATGCAAAAACATGGCTGCAGATTATGCAAGTAGAGAAGAGGAATAAGGATGACAAAATCCCAAATATTTGGGTGCTTGGTGTTGGTTTTTTTTCTTTTTTAACAAGCAACAAGCGATTTGGCAACTGGGATTGGCCAGATCAAATGAAGAGACAGCAACCTACACAATTGTAAGGATGGAGGAACAAACCACCCTTTCTAGAAGTGAAAAGTATGGCAAAGACCACAAGGACAACACAGCTTTTCCTTCATTTGAGTGAGAGGTGAGCCAGAGGTGTGACACTTTTCACATGTGCACACTGTGTTCCATGGTGTTGACAGTGAGTGTCAACACACCTCAGACTAAGCTTAAACCAAAAATAATATAATGGAAGATGTACAAAGCTGAGTGTGGGCTGCAAAATTGAAGTGAGCAGGCAGTTTTATACTGCCATGATTATCTTGCCATGAGTATCTGAAAACAGTGCATCTAAATACATCCCAGCTAAATTTGCATCCTCACTCCTGGCTGGAGTGTGGGCACACTGTCCAAGGCTGAAGATCATTAGTTACACAGAGAAATGGTATCACACACTGCACAGTTGTGGTTTCTCCATTCTGCTTTACTCTCTTCTACAAACACTTCTTACAGAGAAGGGATATCTTTTGCCCTGAAAATTTATTCCTTGATCTCTCATGCTGGCAGGCTGGTGACACTGACACCTCTTTGCTATTGAAAGTACTATAAAACATATCCATGCAATACAAACAGAGCCTTGTTTCTGCATCTCTTGCAGTTTAGAAAATTCCAGGTCCCACACATTCATTTTTGCCAAATTGGCAGTTGCTAGGAAGCAAAAGAAAAATGCTGGCAATGGTTCTGTGAGACTGGGGAACATGCAGGCAGTTTTCCTGCAGCACAGGAAACAGAGAGGAATTTTCAAGTGACTTTCCAGGCCAGAGACATCCAGGGATGTCTACTAATAAGGAAACCAAAGTAACTTCAAGGGGATGATGGGGATAGGCTAAACATCATAATGATACAGATTTTGTAATGAATTTAAATTGGACACCTTGATTTACTTACCTACTGTAGCTGAAGTAACTACAGAGGCAGCACAGTTAGTTAAACACTGGTAGCCTGCACATCTAACACTGCACAGCAGAAACAAGTATTTAAAGGGGCAGTAGCCAGCCTGAGCTGAAATACAGAGATAAATTGCAACTTTTCGACTAAAGACTCTCTCAATATATGAGAAACAGTTTAAAAACTGCTCAGAAAATAAACTAATGCTACACTGCTGCCACACTTTAGCAGTACTTTCTCTTCTTACAGAGACGGAAACGGCACCAAGCAGAGCCTTTCAGAAACCTGCAAGGTTAAAGGTATACCAATAAATGGAGAGGTCAAAAGCCTATTTTTACAGAGCACCAAGCCTAGCTATTTATTGCTTTGTACTTTTGGGAGAGGGGGTTGTAAAAAAAAATTCTCATACCAAGACACAAGATCAAACAACTGTATTGACTGTTGTTTTCTGAAATATTCTTTTCATACAACAATGAAAAATTGCATGGGCAACTGCACTGGGGAGCAAGTGAAGTGCAACAGGATTTTGCCCACTAAAGCCAAGAGCAGTGTATCACAGAGGGGGATTCTTGTAACATAAAATATACAACTTAAACATAGAAAAAATTATTCTAAGTTCCCATTATATATGCAGTACACAATGTACTTTGATCACACCATACAGTAATTGATTATACTCAGCCCTCTACCAGCAGGAGCCTTCATTCCAGCTGCCTGATTTTTGCAAGAAGGTCCATCAGGGCTCTCAAAGGCAACCAAAAGCTTCAGACTCTGCAACAGCTGAGATTTTGCTCAGGGTGTTTAAGGATCTGCAGAATTATTTTTCCCCTCTCTCCACTTCCTCCATGGTGCTCATTTATAGTAAAATAGGGAAAATGCTGTTGGCAAGAAGATATAAGAATGATTTCCTTCTCCTGCTACTTTGATGATTCCCCTTAGGGGACACAGAACAAAGAAAATCAACACTGGCGGTAGCGGGAAAGATCCAAAAGTCTCTTTTAGGGCAAAGGACACAGGTTGTGAAACAGCTCTTGTTCTGCATCTATTCAATACAATTCAGTTGTAAACTCCATGTACCTCACGACAGCTCCTTCCTTGTCACTGCAGTGCCTGATGCCTCATGCAACAGGGCACCACACAGCCTCTGCTTCTGACAGCAAACACACACACACAAAAAGAGTAATTCCCCCACTCCCCCAATAAATGGAAAGTTAACTACAGAAGAAAATTAGGGAAATTTTCTTCCTTAATGAAATACCAATATTGTCTCAAATTCAGTGATGTTTGTAGAAATTCACCAAGAATTGCTGTCTCTAGTAAAACTTTAACATTTTAACTCTACAGACATGGAATGCCTTTCTTAATCCAGGCTTAAGCTGGCAAACTAGTACAGGTTATTTTGCAAAAAAGCAGCAAATATCTGAAGTACACGTTGTTTTCTTGTTAGTTCTTGACCAGAAGACACTGTCTAACACATAACACATGGCAAGCTGATTGGGGAAGCAGAGTGATTCGTGGAACCCCCCAGTCTCAGAGTTCTGTATTTGCCACACTTCAGGAAAATTAAAGCCTGGAAATCCAGGAAGGCTGCTTGCTGGACTTTCAGCTCCGTGACCTGTATGCAGAAATACTGTACCACAGCTGACTTGTGAAACCTGGGATTATTTACTAGATACGTTGTACAGCACAAGTCCCTTCCAAAAATAAAAGGAAAAATTGGTTTGGGAACTGTCAGCCTTGAGTACCACCACCACCAACACAATTCTCATTCAACTAGTTACATCAGGATAAGCCAAGCTGGGATGGAAAATGCTGCACACAGTTCCTGATTCTTTTTGGTCCTCAGTGAGGTGCACTGGCATAATTTAAAGTAGGCCTCCATAAGGTCAGAAATGGATAAAATATTTCTTAGCAATTTTCAAAACCAAAGATGCCTGATCCAAGACTTTTCACAAGTTTTGAGAAGAACCAAAGCTAACTAAAAGGCTGATCAATACAACAGTGGTGACTCAGACACCCCACTTAATTTAGAGTGCTATAAATGCAGAATGAATAATGTAACTGGGAAACTCATGCCCTCATGTCTGTTTGTGTGTGCACATATACACAAGCATGTTTACACACATCAAAAATGAGTCCAAGACACAGGGTTACTTGACAAACAAAAGAATATTCATGTTTTGACAAAATACTACTTCGCTTTTACTGGCATGTAAGACCAGGCTGCACTAGGCATATTTTAGCAATAATGATCAAAGCACAGGCTTTCCCTGAAGATTAATGACTGGCTAAGAGGATAGTTTGAGGTCTGTTTACCCCAGCTGGTCCTTAATTCCCAGGAAAAGCATCTGCAAGGCTTATTATTGCTGTAAACTTAAGATGGAGGGAGGGGTTTATGCTGTTTCAAATGATATGTACAACGACTTTTTAGAGCCTTAATGTCTTGTATATTAACCAGACTGCTTAACCCATCTCTTAAAGAACTATTCATCTTGAAAGTAAATAACTTCAAACTTCCGTAGCCGTGCATTCCATGTGAGCTCTGCAAACTCCTTTACAACCAATTCATTACCCCCCCACCCGCCTCTATGGCAAGTGAGGAAAGAGATACACAAGGATCATTTCACTCCTCATTGAAATACAGCTACATCTGGGTGGAGAATGAAAGCTATTTAACAGCACACAGCACTCCTACGTAATGTTTAGGACAGAAAGCAAAGAATATCATATTTACTTCAAACTGAAGAGGATTTAGCTACACAGAAAGCAACTGCTTGACTGAACAGAAGCTAATGTGTAGCACTCTTGGAAAATATGCATGTGGTTTGTCAGACAGATTGTGAATCTCTTATCCACACTCCTGAACAGCTACTCAAAGGAATAATTTCCCTGATTTAATGGAGGAACAGTTCCAGTTTGAGTAAGTAGCTTCCAACCTGAATCTTATTTATCACAGTGGTCACAAATGTCATGGGTCACCAGAAGTTCCCAAAAGCCTGCAGTCAACTTAGAAATCTTACTGCTTGAAATGTTATTCCTTAAAATATATAGAATTCTCAGTTACAAACTTGCATCTTAAAATACAAAAAAAATCCGAACAGCAAAGATAAAATGCTAAACTTACATTCACATCACATTCTGGATTCTTAATAGTAACTGACCCAAGAAGGGTCTATAGATTTTAAGTTCTGGTACTGTGGCAACCGACTGACAGGTTAGATTCAAATCTTGAAGGTGTTTCATTTAATTGTATATACGTTAGCAATCATGTTTAGACTTGAGCTAGGCTATATACTATACTTTCCTGTATATTTTCCCACAGGCATACTCTAAACAACAACAAAACAAGTTGTTTTTAGCATCATTATGAAAAAAAAACAACAAAACTGGATGTTCCAAATTAAGCATGTGATTCAAACAGTCTCTTTACAGAGGATGAATAAACCCAACAGCATTAATTTATTAAGACTCCGATGATCGAAAGCCTATTCACAGCTAGCAAAAATATTCATGGTCTTGAATGGGATTTGCCTAAGACAAACCTGTGTCCTAAAAATATTTTACCTTTTCTTGCACAAGTAAAGCTGTTTTGCTATGTAGAGCAAGATTCAGAAAAGTATGCAATAAGTTTTGCAACCAAAAAACTCTTCTTTGTTTTCATCCTTCCAAATTTTCCACATCTATCACTGTTTTAAGAAGACAGGTATAATAATTAAAACAGCCTCACTTTAGGTCTCTAGATTCTTCATTATCAGTTTGTAAGGTAGTGAGTAGGCTAAGTACACAAAAACAACCCAATGGAAGATGATGTAACAACGTATTTCTAACTATTTATTCTCATTACCTGAAATAAAGCTCTTAAAAATGCATCAAACTTCCTCAAGTGTGGTTTCACTTTGGAAAGGTGTGATTTTAGAAAGATCCAAAGACTTTTGGGAAACCAAATTTCAACATGTTTGAATTTATGTGTGTCTCTAGATCCTTTCATATAATTAAAAGGGCCTTTCAAACTGTGAGCCCATGGGCTTTCTGTAGCTATTAAGAACAATCCTTCTCTCTGTGACAACTTTTAGCTTGCTCCAACATATCTCCTAAATGAAGGCATCCATAAATGGAAAAGCAGCTGACCTCATTTTTGCAGGAAAGTGTGATGCAAACCAGCAGAGTAGCCTGGTTGTTAGACACCCATACCTATATTTATCAGGAAAACCCTCCCTGGACGTTGAGCAGGGCCACTGCCTGATCATGACAAGCCACGAGTAACAAGTCCTAAGTATCTCAAGCATTCCCAGTCACACACAGCTGTGGGGACACCAAAGGCAGCGGCAGAACTCCCCTGGCACGTGCTTTCTCAGCTGTTTACCTTCCTGCACGCAGCAGGGTGGCAGGATAGCAAAACTACAGCTTTTGTTTCTGAAAAATGCTGATTTTTGTTTTTATAAACATACCATGTTTATGAGAGATGCTGGGTAGGTTGACATTATATATTAGCACATCATTGTCTGATCTTACAACTCATCACTTTGTTCATTTCCTGGTTTGTGCATATATAATGAATCCATCTAGCTGCCTTTTTTTTTTTTTTTTTTTAATTTGGCCTTGTATAGCTGAGCCGTCTTCTCTGGCTTCAGATTCCCTCCAGATGTCCTGACTGGTCCAAATCTACATAATTTTGTGAAAGAATATCTATGATATTGTGACGCTCTTTTTTTGGGATTACTTTTTTTTTTTCCCATTTTTACTACTGATTTTTTTTTTTAATAAAGTCTATTGGTTTTATTAAAATAAAGCTACTAAATATTCCACTACTCCAGACTTCTTCATACGTATGAGCTCAGATGGTACTACATGAGAACACGAGAAGGCAAAGATAAGATTATACAGAGATCTCAACAATATAACTGAAATAAAATGACCTGATAATCCAAACAAGATTCAGACAGCAAAGATATTCAGAAAGATAACCCACTGAGTAACACATATTTAATACCTAAGTCTTCACTGCCCTTCAGCTTCTATTGCATCAGGTGAATCACCTAGACCTGTATAAAGTTAATACAAAGTGATGCCAAGACAGACTCCAGCATACAAAGAAAGGTACCAGAAAAGCAGCAACTTCACTGCTTTAAAGCAGGTTAGTGTGGGATCCCAATACAATTCAGGCTGCAGAACTGCTTAGGGAACATGATGTCAGCAACATTTCAAAACACAATCCTACCCTAAATTTCAGAAATTACTGCAGCTTTCTAAACACCTTTGACAAAGCATCTCTAAAACCAGTAGTTTCACAGATGTTCCTGGATGTATAAACTGATTTGTAGTGTTTTTATCGTACGTCCGGGTGCGTTTAGATGAAAACAACTACCTGGCTGTCAGTGTGAGTAACAGTCTCTGGCAAAAAAATTTCAATTTAAAAGACCTCAGTAACAGCATAACCCTACTTCTGTCCTTTAAAATAACTGCACTCAACAAATCAGATCACAAAAAAACTCAACAACAAAAAACCCAGATAAATAGGGAAAAAAATCATATAAATATGACTTTAAACATACTGGTTTATATATTAAACACAGTATTTTAAAAATCTAATCGTGTTTTTTCCTCAACAAGAATTTAGCACTGCTCTTGCTCCACAGTCAATACCAGTTTATTAGAATGATAAAGAAGGCAGGAACAGTTCTTCAGGTCCTGTTCCAGGATTTCTCCAACAAATAAAATTGCATCCATGACTCCAGAACAAATACCCTTCACTCCTAGGAATTCATACCTGAATTCACACCTCAATTATACCTGAATCCATCAAAATCCATTTCCCAATTTGGAACTTATTTATTATGAATCAGGCTCCAATTTCTGCCTCAAGTGGCTAAGTTACAACTTATTTGAGCCTAGATATCCCACCGAGCTCTTAGATATTTCTAAAGCAAGCACTATTTTAGAAAACTGAATTGCAGAGAACTGTTCCACTTACTTTGAAAATACATGACTTTTATTGAAAATAATAGAATTATCATCCAATCAAATAATACATATATGTCCAAAAGAATAGAACTTTACCTGTGAGACTTTACATACATCATGCTGTATCAGAATTTTTTAGATACTAGATACAATAATAGTTAAGTGCTAACAGCTTCTATGACTATGACATCTGTATTCTACCATTATGAAAGCACAATCACATTTATGATTATGCTTTAAGAAGGTGAAAAAAGCAAAACAATTTTATGCAATAAACTTATTTCTCTTGGTTAACATTTATTCTATGGGGATATTCTGACACAAATCCACAGTACTCATTTTGATCAAACTACTGTAATTATAGAATATTTATCTGTATGAGGATAGAAAAATGTCGAGAATAAAAATCAATTTTAGTATGAAAAATTGCATGTAAACCTATTTTAAAACTTAGCTTCTTACTGATGTCAGATTCAAAAAGATGCCAAACCATGAGGATAATACACTTCCATTTGATCTCCGTTAATTTATCAGTTCTTTATCCAAACAGTCTTTAGTAAAGACAGTTAGAGTTCACTACTTTGTTCATCTACTGTACCTATTATATTTATTTGCAAATGAAGGACCAGAAAGTACATTTATCTAAATGTTATTTACAAGCACCTTCGATGTGCTTCCAACGTAATATATCATCAGCGCAGCCTTTGATATAATTGTTGCCGTCACTCATTCCCGTGCACTAACACATGTAGGAGTTCCAAACGCCAAAATATTCCTGCCTTTTTTTTTTGTGCTACATACCAGATTTTGTAACCTGTGTCAAGCTACCTCCAATGCTTACAACTTGTGAACAGAGGCCAACAATGAGCCTCCCCAGACACTAAATCATAATCTTCATGTTTTTCGTATTTCACATTCTAGCCACAGTTTCAACATCCATACCCCGTGACATTAGGGAAGGATAAATCAAGGAGGATGACAGCTCCCTTGTAGAGACTGGTACGGCCCTGGGATCTGCCACACCCAACACCCACAGCTTCTGCCAGATGTCTCCGAGAGTTTTGCGGTGTTAACCCCTTCAGGAGTAACCGAGGGCTTTGTGCTGAACCTTTTCTAAGGAACTGCTCTTTCCTTTTCTTTGTAGAAAGAGAGAAAAAATACAACATACCCTTAACCCAGAAACTTTTGACTAACAAAAAGATAGTGGGCTATCAGTGACAATTAGCAAATCAGTCCTTTTATTTCCTTAAAAACAGGAATTAGAAGTTAAGAGTTAGCACTATACAACATTCCTTCTCTCACACCATGCTGTGGTCCCATGTGTTTATCTTAAAATTTCTAAACAGTTTTATGTTCACCTCTTCAGACCTAGGACTCTGCTTTACCTTCTTGGAATCAGAATGCCCATTAACTGCCCTTCAGCCAAACAGACTATTCAGGCCTTAAATCAACAGGATTTCTAATCCAAAATCCGTATGATAAACTCCACAACTGCTTCTCTGGGTTTGATCTGCCCCAGGGACATAAATTTGCATGCAATTTCTAAGGTTGTGAATAGTCCCTGGGCTTAAAGTTGCACATATGCTTAAGTACTTGGTTCGGTCTGGGTCTAAACCAGCTATTTGAAAATGAAAACAGAAGCCATGCAAAGAATAACATAGTTAAAAATAATTTTCCTCTGTAAATATTGTATCAAAGGAAAAAAAATGTAACAAAATAAACATACTGAGTCTTAAAAGCACGTACTGACCCAAGAGTAGGTAAACAGCAGCCTAAAAGTCATCAGCAAATATCAATGCATGCCACTTCACATAAAAGGGCAGAGTCAAATTTATTTAAAAATAATAATAATATATGGGAACTGTATCCAAAATTACTTGTACACTATTGTAGGTAAAAGTATCTGGGGATATAAACAGCAAGCAACTGGTCACAGCTTTCAGAGTAAGACTGGCCCTTATTCTTCACCAAGTTTATTCTGTGGATTTGAAAGCAGCTATCTAGACAATTTCATTTGTCTCTCCTGTGCAAAATGTGTTCATGTCTCCAGTTTCTGTGTGGCTTTTCACAAAAAGGTAACCCAGCAAAAAATAATGCAAGGCTAGCACTACTGACGAGGGTACTCATGACTACTGTACTTCTTAAAACTACTTCTGATTTGCTTCCAATGGTTTAGGATTCAAGTTGAGCATCAGTATTTCTTTAAGTATCTTAAAGAACGAAGAAATTACATTAAAGTAATATAGTTATTTCAGCTCTTGTTGAAAACAAATGCACAATAATCAGGGTTGAACTTAGGCAGAAAAAAAATAACATGCCTGCAACTACGTTTCATTTGGTGAACATGGTACTACAGTAACTATCCATAGTTCACAACAAACAAACTCAAATACAGTTTTTATAATTTAAAAGAGTTGCTCATAAATATCAACACTGATGGGCTAAGGATTTGTTCTCATTTACAAACTTTTCAAGACAGAGAATTAACATTTCTTCTTGAGAAGAATTTTTCCCTCCAGTTTGTTCTTTATACACATGTTCTATGAGTTAAAGGGTTAAGTAACCATTATATTCTAAAGAGCAAACTGTTTGCCTTAGGGCCATCTCCTCCTTACTCCTGATGAATTGCCTGACACTCCATGTATCACACATTACTTTTCACTAGGAAGCAGCATTTGGTTCCAGTCATGGTGTAAGAACTGACTTGGGAAGTATGAAGCAATATGGGAAAGACCAAAAAAACTGAAGTACATCATCTACTAAACAGTCTGTACTTAAATAGTGATGCATAAATTTATAAATATGTTTGTTTGTACTCACAAAAGGGGGAAGAAATACATAAAAGGAAATTTTATGCATATTAAAATGAATAGAAGACCAACTGTGAGAATCAATACTCTGAGTGACACTTTTCCGGACTAGAATGAAAGAAATGCTAATGTTCCTGAGGGCTTTGCACCAGAAGTATTGGATGTAAGCTGAACACATGCACCTAAACCCCTGGCTCAACTCCCTCTGTGATCTTAGAAAAACCTGACTGTAAGACACCGGGGGTTTCATGTGCAGCTCCCACTGTCAGTGCTTCACACCTCTGAATGATCAGTGGTGTGATCAGTGGACCTCCCTCTCTTCTGTGGATAGGAAAAGGAATGCTTCCTCACCACAATGGTACAGCAAGGGTGAATTCATACACATTTATGAAGCAGTAGAAACTGGAGAAGCCCTGGACTGCAGGGTATGCAAGGACTGAACATAAATTTTAATCAAAATACTACTGTTAGATGAAGGAAGTGGCCACTGTAACAACAGGTACCAAAACAGAGAGGAGAGGAGAGCGAATGCCTGTTCTGACCACACTGCATTCAAAACATCTGGATGGTGTAGAAGAAAAATAAAATTGGTTCTGCAAATTCCCCCCCTCTAGGGAACAGAGAAAGAAGCACGTTTAGGTGACAGATCTGAGGGGAGATGGGAAGGACAGGAATAGATGGGGGCCAATGCAGAAGGGTACAGAGATCAGGAATGGAGATTTAGCAAACAGCTACAAAATCCATTTACAAAACAAAAGTCTGATCCCTCTCCAGTTGCTTAATTAACAGTATGTTTAATGTTATCAATAAGCCCAGCGAGGTGAAGATCCAATGTGTGAAGTCCCTTTGACAGGCTCTGCCCTTTGAATCCTGTCGTATTGCCACGATCGTGGCTCTCTGAGTTTCACTGCAGTTTTTTGCTTAAATGATAAATAACCTTAAAATACATGTTGAAAAAAAACCCCCAAAACCAGGCTGCAAAGTTGGATAAGAAATGCCAAAGGGCTTGCAAGTATGTGTGCACCACAGTTCAGTTTTATGTCTTACAGTATGACTATCCAATTATTTCATTAAAGAGGACAAAAGGCACAGCAAAGATCCCCAATAAGTCAGCATTATCCTTTACGTGTGCTGAGTGAACCATGTGCCTGGAAGGCACATAATTAGAAATAATTAAATGAATACCATAATATAGAGGGTGATGGACTCAGATTGTCTAGGCAAACACAATTTCTAATATAACAACATGGCTTTGCAGACTTTTCTTTTTCTTTTCCCTTCCCTCAAACGCACAACTTTCTGCATTAGCAAAATAGTAACATATTTGGGATGGTCTCTGGCATTCACAAAATGTTCAAAACTTACATCCAGTCTTCTTTCCCACCTAAGAATTCCCTTCATTGAAGATTTCCAAAGCTACCTTTGGCATCTTGACTTTGAACAATGGACTTCCGTGATTTATCTGTCATAGGTTCTTCTCCAGCTCTAAGTTTGCACACATAGCTGAATGATTGCTGTGTTAGGTAAAATCCTTAAATCCTGCACATTTGTATTTTTGGTTTGCTATTCCAAATGAAATTAATATCAGTACCATTTATCTAATTACAATGGTTTAAAAATAGTTGAAAGGATGAAAAAACTAGAATGAGAATAGGGACAGTCAGTCACTCAATAGCGGAGGAAGTATCTTTTATTTACATGAGACCAGAAGAGTCAGAGGATTGATTTTTTTTCTGTTCTTGTTGTTGCCTTTTTTTTAATAGAAGTATCCCTGAGATTAAAAAAACATTTGCTATTTCAAAACTGCCCTTCAAAGCAGACATACAGCAACTGAAAAAATGACCAACTGAAGCACACATCAAATGAAATGACGTAATTAAGATGATCTATTTCACAGATAAGCAGTTCAATTTTTGAAGGTAACACGTGCTGATTTGGCTACAAGAAGAATCGCAAGAAGTGTTCCAGGAACAAATATATTAGGATGTAAAGGGGAAAAAAGGGATTAAAGCATTGCTGCGCTTTCCTTGAGAGTTGCCTTTTTGGTTTGTAGAGATCTTTGTACAAGAGCATAAGTGACATTCACCTATGAGTAATAAACACAGTCAGAAAGTTTGCTCAGGAGAGCTCAACCAGGTTCCAGATTCTTGGTAGTTGAGAAAGAAAAGGCACTCCCAAAACACAAGATATGATATTTGAATGCAGGAGGAAAGCAACCTTAGACGTTAACTCATAACACAAAAGAACAGTGCTTGTGTAACTCATTGAAAACTCCAGTGCCAAAGCTAAATCTGAGAATTTACCTTAACAAGCAGAACGAGTAAAACGAAACTAGAGGGTCTTCCAGAAGGCATATGATAGCAAGCCTGTAATATTGCCGCCAATTTGTTAGTGATTTCGTGTATACAAATGTATATTTCAATAGCTTCCTGCGACCACAGAAACACTTCCCTTACTGCTATCAAAGGCTTTACAAGGTAGCAATTAACCACCATCCAAATGCGCAACGCCTAAGCGTGCTAATAGAAAGGGCAAAGAATCGTGTCCTCTGGCAGTTACAAAATAGTAAACACACACACACACACACACACACAAAAAAAATAAAGTCGTCGAAAAGTTAAGGCCCGAAGCCGGCTCGTCCCTTCCCGGGACGGGGCAGTTCCCCGTGAGGCGCTGAGAGGACGGGGCCGTGGCTGGGCCTCTCCCGCCCGCGCCGTTCGCGCTCCCGGGGCCGCTCCGTCCCCGCCGCCCCGCGAAGCCTTCGCGGCGCTGCCACGTGCGGCCGGCGGGGCGGTGCCGGGACGGACCCTGGGCCCGGCCCCCTCAGGAGCGCAGCCGCTCGGAGCCTCCAGCGGGGCTTCCCGCCCTCCCAGCACCGCATAAGCCCGAGGTCCCGAAGCCGCCCGTGCGCCCGCCGGGAAAGTACTCACGGACTCCATGTCCGACGGGGCCACGAAGCAGCCGACGCACGGGTCAGCCATGACGCGGCCCGAGGCGGCCCAAGCCGGCGGCAGCGCCCGCCCTGCTCGCAGAGGGAGTGGTGCTGTCCCCCCGTTATTTAACGGACACGCCCCACGCCGGGGGCGGATGACAGGCGGGTTTTGTCACCTGCCACCCCGCGGGCAGCCCCCACCCCGCCCGCCGCACCTGGGCGCGCTTTGCAGCCCCCTGAGCTCGGGCCATAGCGCCGGGTGGCGGCCGCTCGGCCACGGGCAGCCCCTCGGCCGGGCCCGGGGTGCCTTCGCCAGGCTCTGGGAGCCACTTCGGACTTGGAGGCTCCAGGCTCGGAGAAGGCCACGGCTCGGCTGCGATGGGGAGCGAAGTCTCTGGCGGGGAATGGTACCTGGGGGGCGGCTCCGCAGAGCCCCGCGCCCACTGAGGGAACGTGCTCGGGCCCCTCTGGTAAGAGATGGCCTTCGCTGTCAGTGCATCTGCATAGGAAGATTTTAGTGAAAAGTCTGAATTGGACTTCTGAGACGGTGTAAAGTGGAAGTGATCCCACAGCAGTGTAAAACTTGGGCAAGTGACAAGACAATTAACCTTTTCCTTCTCTTTTTCTAGAGGCTTCCACAGCTAAGAGGAGCCACCAGTGTTGTGAGAAACAGAAAATGGAGTTGTTGTCTGAATTCCGTTATCTTCTCAAGAAGATAGACTTATTTAGAAAAAGGGACTCAAAGGTATGGATCCTATGGATCAGGATACATATAAAAAAAGAGACTGTTGCATATTCATCGTGTGGCATATACAGAATATATTTGTCTATACTATATACACAAAACATAGGGAAAAATAACTTAGCACCTTTTTGCCAAAATAACTGGTATCTTTTTAACTAGGATAAAAAGTTCAGTTATACAGTTCTGGAAGATCAGTGTGAACAGATGTGGTTACACCTTTACAATTCTATTATATATTAAATAATATGTACTTAATAAGGACCACTGTATATTATTTTGTATAGCAACATAAAAATATAGTTAGATGCCTGTGTGATGTACAGACCTTAAAACCCTTAATCACTTTATGCCCTTTGCAATCTCATTGTCTCAGTGAAAACAGTGAGTAAAGTCAACCAACTCTCCACAGATAATCACATAAGAAACTGTGTATAGAATAAACTTACTAATCAGACAAAAATGTTCAATTGAGTAAATAAATGAAGCATATTACAGCAAATAATCTGAGGATGTAATAGGAGGTTTTTGTTGGGTATAATATCTGCACTGAAATTCTTTAATGCCAGGTACTGTTATAACTATTCAGAAAGGAAGCAGCTTTGGGGGAAAAAAAGTCATACTGATTTAATGGTGCAAGTGAACTTAGTACTATTCTTTATTTGGTCTTGCAAAAAAAAGTGGGAAATACACATCAGAAAAAGTCTCTGAAGTTGATCTTTTGTAAACGTGTAGCATATTACCAAAATAGTGAAGTTCATTAAGCCGTAGTGTTTCTTCTTCAAGTAAACAGGTCTTTTCATACTCAGAAGGTTTAACATGCATGTGAATAACAGAGATCTTGCATACAACTCATTTTACACACAACTCTCCTGTTTTATGTCATGATCATCGTGATTTTGAAACAGAATCAAAGAATTTCCAATTCTATAAACAGGAGTTTAAAGACTCGTTATTTTCTTCTTTCAAACGTGTCAATGCTCTAAAAGCATAGTGCTGAAAGGCTGCCAAGCTAATAGGCCAGTGAGCACTAGGAAGAGATTAATTTTATACCTGGAATGAGTGTATACAGTTTCCATTCCATTTAGTGAAAGGGCTGGAATGTGAACTAGTGTTTCCTTTATGGTGCAGTGTTATGTTAAACCCTGGGGTAAAGAGTCAGCCTCTACAACAGAGAGAGTCTGAATTCAGGACTGGGACCGCCTATGGATGTTAGTCCACAAAAAAGTAAATGAATATGGGATGTTTGAGATGCATACTTGCATTTTTTTCCCCAGTGTTTTGTAGAATGCTCATACTCCAAAATCAGTGTGAATATTTGGGAATGCAAATGTGTTATGAGCGCTTCTGTTTACTTTGAAACATGCATATATTAAAATGGAGAGGTGTGTCCTAGCAACCACGATCTCCTCACTGGAGAGCTCTCTCTGAGGTGTAGCCAGAGCTGTAATCTCCAGGTGTGTTCTTTCTAGTTATCAAAGGAACCTGATCAATAAAAAGAGACAGAGTGAAGCCAAGGCAATGGATCTACTTCTACAAGCTTGGTTAGCCAGAATTGATTAGTAGAGGATACTCAGAGTTCCAGACCAGTTTTGGAAACTTTCTTTAAAGGTTTTCAAAAAAGTTGTATTGAACTGGCTTTTGTTTTCCCGTTGCTCATGGTTGACAGTTCAGAACCCCAGGAATGGATTTCTGAACCCCCTCCAAACAAACAAACAAACAAAAATCAACAAACCATGTTGTGATTCTTAATCACATTAACGTATTTGGTTCAATACATTGGGTTGTACTACTAGGATCCATATAATGGATCATCCTGGCATTATTCAAATTTTGTCATTCATTATGAAGAAATGTAAGAAGAATGGGAGGGTGATATCTCTCCCGTAACTTTTCTAGGGCAGCTGGAAAAGAAGGCAAGCAATTCTGGCTTGAAGGAGTTCAGTCTAGCTAACTGAGTGGGAAAAACAATGCTGAAGGAGGAATTTTTTCCTAAGGAGAACTGTGAGTAAATTGTATTCCTGAAAAATTATCGCTTCCTAACTGACGTTATTGGGCAGAAGTAAATGGTGTAGGACATCCTGAATATTTGGAATGTTAAAGAATTTTCAGAAAGAGCAAAAGCATTACAGGAGTTGTTCTTTTATGCTGCATGTCATTCAAGGTTGCTATTCCAGGCAGAAACATACTGAAGTAGGTGACCACACCTCAAATTTTTGTGAGAAGATGCACTGAGTCATCCATTTTGTCCAAGATAATATCCACAGGCAGCAGTTACAGCTGTTGATATAACATGGTCATACACCCAGAGATTTGCACGAGTAAACTAATTGACTGTTAAATCAGTAATTGATAAGCCAGGGAAAACCCATTTAAAAGTATTTGAGAGAATGGCTGGGCCTAGTGGAGTGCTTGACATAACACTCAATTTCAAATACATAACCAAACTTCGGGGTTCATTTTTATATTTGGCTGAGAAAGAAATGTGAGGAACTGTACTCATAATAACGTTTTGTCGAGAATCACTTGGAACTTTTTTCATTCATATTGCACAATACTAACTACAAACCTGGATAGAGTATTCTTTTTTTTTTTCAGGATCTTTGAACCTAAATATGACTTTGAAGTAAAACCACATAGACCTATGAAACTTAAGGCCAGAGGTTTCCATAGCTTATATTGTTCAAACTTCAACCAAGATCATTGCCTTTTATTCTCACTCTTGTGTGTAATCCATTAATACACTGCCACTGCAGACCCCAGCAGCCAAGGAGATGTTCTGGACCCTGGATCAGATTATTTTCTGATTCTCTTCATCCTCAGGTTGTTTTCTGTTCTTCAGCTGTGATGACTTCCTCATAGTCACTCAGATGCTACTACGTACTACATATGGGAGCAACATTTGCCCGTAATTTGTTTAGAACTGCGTTAGAAGAAAGGCTTGTACTTACCCAAAGAATAAAAGGAACAGGGGTAGTTCTGTTGGGAATCAGTTAGCTTTGTCATGTAATAATTACTGTATTGTAACCTTATAATAAACTTTAGCCATAGCATTTGATAAACAAAGCTTGTAAATTATATGCATTCTAAAATCCTTGGAAAATGTGTTTAAGAAGAATGACGGTTCTAACCACTGGGAAAAAAAAATCAAGTGATCCATACCAGCTGCACATTTTTGCTGAGCCACTGGAGTCTCCCTGCATGAATCTTTGGTAGAGGTAGGATTTTTATCATGTGTCAGTATATAAATTCAATAGAATGAACAGCATCTTTTTCTTTTTCTTTAGTAAAATATTTGACTAATGCCACGGTGACCTCATACAGCTATGTTTTAAGCTTTTGGCATTTTGGCTCACCACAGCTAGTAGATAAGAAGGATACATGTCCGGCTGTAAAGAAATAAACAATCTAATCATACTGCTGAAAATGATATGGTGCTGTTTCACCTCTGGTTCATCTTGTTTCCTCCTGTACCTTTATTACAGGGTGAATGTGCAAGGTTATGTTATCATTCAACCAGACAACAGGTCAGTAATGCCATGCCAGCTACAGAGGCTCTGTCTGAAACCAGCTGAGAGATTCTTCTCTCTGTGGGGCCATAAATGTGAGTGCAATGGTGAAATCAGGAACCCTTGAAGCAGCGAATTCTTGGTTTGTCACTCAGTAGTTGGCAGTTGGAATGCTGCATCATACCATGGACTATATACAGTGCAGAAAAAAAGTGGCATCACAAAGAATTTTAATGAATGCTACTTTTTATTAAGATGTATTAATATGTGCTTTTCAAAGATATTGATTTGGTTGGGGTAGTGCCAATATGTATCAATCCAGAGGAAATAGCAGGAGGCATTTTGCATGTAAGCTGCATGATCAGTTTTGTGGGCAACAGGTCTATGGCTCTGTTCCTTTCTGCTGGCCATCTCTGGAACAAGCGTAGCAAGAAAAAAGTATTCTGGAATTTTGTGTTCTTCTGGTTATATAAAACAATTGAGACTCCTTGTGGGCCCCTCTCTGCTCAGGCAGTCAGAGGGCTCCTTCAGAGCTGGCCAGTGGTCAGTGTACCTCCAGTGTTTTAAAAGAGGAAAGTAAGTTTGAGTCACCATGACATAACTCATGTAACACTTTTTGAGGCAAATGAGGACTTTTCTGACTCTATTACAGCTCCACAAGCAGTGTATGTCAAGCCCTCACAAATTATATGCTCTTCTGTATCATTATTTTCTTTCACTTTGAGATTTCTTTAATGAAGATCTTAACATGTGGAATTACAGACCAGTTAGGCTAATTTCATCAGTAGGAATGACATTTGAAAGAATTTTAACAGATTAGGAGAAGGAGTATCTAGTAAAAGCATCCTTCAGCCTGATTAGTTGTGTACACATGGTTTAGGAAAAAAAAGAAGTCATGCTTCACTAGCCTTCTGGAACTCTTTGAAGATAACACTGCCAAGATAGGGTGTAGCATGGACATTATATTTTTAGATTTTCAGAAGTCATTTGACAATGTTTTCCCCAAGAGATTAATGCTTAAAGAGAGGGGAGTTAAGGGGCAAGAGAAAAGTTTGCTCATTAAATTGAAAAGTAGCTCTAAGCAAGAACAATGAGGAGCTAAAAGTGTCATTTTTACAGACTGGGGAAGGAGAATTTGCAAGGCTGCAGCACTTCTGTGAATCGAGTTAACTTGTTTGCATAAATGGCTTGGATGGACGTGCTCTTCTGAAACTAAACCAGGCTCATTATTATTCATTTTTGCGCTAAGAAGCTCTAACACAGCTTGTGATCCCAATGTGCTGAGCACTGTGTTTGTGGAGTGTCCCAGCAGCCATCTAGACACTGTAGAACAGAAGGAGAAGGGAAGTGTTATTTTCCTGATTACACAGAGGAGGTTCTGAGGCCTGGACAGACTTGATCCCAGCAAGAGTAAAATCAGTAGATCTGTTGAGTGAATGCGTTTTCTCAGTCATGACATGGGATTTCTGATTTGGAGATGATAGTTCACAGGAAACAACAGTAAATTCCAAAGAACAGTGAAGTGCTGAAAAACAAAAATTGCCAGCCCAATAAATGTGAAATGTATCTCCAAATAAATATACATTCAAACCAGAAAAGAAATTTAAACTTTATTGTAAAAGCATAACTTACGTATGTTTCAGCATAACTCTGTAAGAAATGTAATTTTATTAGAAATTACTTATAAGAAAATATTTAGAAGAATTATCTCTCCATGATGAAAAAAAAAATTGAAAAAAATGGTCAACATTCCTAATTTAAATTTGCTTGGTGCAAATGTAACTTTCTAAATTAAAACCATATCTTAATTATTTCTATATGTTACAGTAAAAGAACTAAGCAGCAAAGAGCACTTACTTTGGCCCACAGCATATAGAAATAGTACAGCAGTGACAAATTGAGTGTGAGCACTGCTATGTCTACAACTTGGGGTTGAAATATCAAACTTTGCAAACTGTGGACATGACCACGCATACCAAAAGGATGTTCCAAGATGCTCTTTCTGTGCATCCACTTCCCAGAATACTAAGCTTAAAATCTTAAGTGGTATTTCCAAAGGAATTGCCTATCCTGTAAAAAAAAATTAAAATTCTCTTTTTGGACTAGAGATCCATCTTGCATTCCTACTTACCTTTTGCCTACTTTAAATGCCCTCTTTCAAAAAACGAGACCCTGCCCTTCTCTTTGTTTTTGGGTGCCTAAGAATCCACACTTCAGATACAAGATCCAAATTTACTCTTGCAAAGGAGACTTCATAAGACTCCAGCATAGATAATCCTGCTTTACCCAGCTACAAAAGGGATCAGATTCAGATCTGTCATGTTAAAAAATATGGCTTTTCTCTTCCCATTCTGCTTATCTTCCTCAGACTTTACTGAGAGTTCTCAGAGCTACTCAGTGCTCCTCTCTGCCTGCTCACAGTCCCTTGCTCTGTGCATATAGACAATTAACTGGAATGCAGCTGTGGGAACAGATTCCTGTGAGGCAAGTTAGGGTGGTAGTTTGTAGTATTTGGTACTGCATGGTTAATAATTAGGGTATATGCTCTTACATCTTGGTAAACATAAGGTAAGTTTAGGTCATTTGCTGCTCAGTGAAAGTGGGCTAATCAACCTTGTACTCGCCACAGGAGCCCAGTGCATGAATAGCCACCATGGGTTACATAATGCACTGTCAATTCTTACCTTCTCTGACTCCACAGCTTGTGCCTGTAAATAACTTGTTCTGGTTGCTATGTCTGACTTGTTGAATGACTGAGTGATTGTAGGAACTAATCCATGCATTACCTAAAAAAGATCTTTAGCTGGGGTTGTGCAGGCTAAGGAATTTTTATCTTAACGACAGAGGCTCTAATCCTAGTTCTTTATCCATGTGATTAATATAATTATATATGTTTGAGACCACCATATTCTTTATGCAAGGTGACTGTGGTAGGGTCTTTTATGCTAAAGCTCCAGCATAGACCTTACTCATGCCTAGATTGGAAGTGCCACACCTCTTATATGTCATAAAGAGGTATCTAAGTTAGAAAAGCTGCTCGGTGTGCTGTTATTGCTTGTGTTATGTCCTAAAGGAACATGAGTCAATCAATAATTAAGCCACAAAGTACTGCCTGTTGACATGGCAACATGTTCATAGATGTGACGTGAACTTAATGTCCTTCTTTCATGTCTCCTGTGAAAGTAAGAGTCTCCTAAGCTCAGTAACAAAGAATTAGAGCAGATGCTGCCAGGGGAAAAGGAGAAAATACAAATAATAGAAGATTTCTTTTATAAAAATGGCTGCCTTTGAACCCTTTGTCTCTCAAATCTACCATATAAATGATCTCTCTCTTTCTTTTAGAGCAGGGACCTTTCCCTAATCAAAAATCCCCAATTGCTTATTGCCAAACCCTTTTAGAAACATGAAATGAACTTCCTTATGGATTGTTTTCATGATTGCTTCTTTCCCATGTATTTCACCCCACCCACATTTTTTAATGGAGCTGAAGTGAACACACTCTTTTAGGTTACTGCTGTTTAGGCAAGACTCTGTTTAGCTCCAAGAATAACATTAGCTGCTGCATCACAGGTTAAGGGTTGGCATGAAGGTCCAAATGTGACTTTGTCATCATTGGTTGATGCCTGTTGTTCTGAAGACGAAATAAGCACGAGTTTGTGTGACATCAACTTCCGTACACTGGGATCATTTTCGCTGGCTGGTTCTGCAGCTTCTCTGCACGTGCTCCCACTCTCACACTCTCTCTGCTTGCCAGTTACCCTCTTCTCCTCTTGGCTTGCATGTCTTTCTTCCAAGCTTTCTGCAGCAGATGGTAATGGGCCTCGCCAACACGTTTTGTTTGCCACATGTGTTGCTACCTGTGTCACAATGGGTGAGGTTCATTTTTCTTTTTTTCCAGGGCATCTTTTTACTTCTGCCTCGGTTGGTCTCTTGATCTTTCACACATTAAAAGTTTACTACACGTTTTTTCCTTTGGGAGCTTGGTGTCCTCCATGCAGAGGACATGTCCAGTCCAGCAGAACGCTTTTATAAGATTGCTTCAACACTGTTTGTGCAACCACTTTGCAGAACTTTGTTATTCATGATTTTATCTTGCCACTTGATATGCATAATAGCTTGAAGGTGCCGTTGATTAAATTTTTCCAATGCTTTGATGTACCAGTGCTAGCATTTCCATGTTTCTCAGCTCTAGAGTGAGGTAAAATGTAGAGCACTGCAGTAAAGCCAGGGTTTGGTTTAATGTCTAATAGTGTGCTAATTCCAGATTTATTGGACCTAATTCTCCATCTCAGTCCATCTAAATATACAAAAACTAATTGATGTATAAAAGCCAACTGTTTCGAAACTCACGTGAAGGAAAACATTAGATGCAGGGTTTAAAATTCTCATGTGTATTCCTTGCCCTTTAAGAAATAAGGTAACAGTTTTGATAGCTTACATTTTATAAAAGTACAGACCTCAGCTGCAGACTACTGCACAGCTGGGCAGTCTGAATGCTGGGTGGACCCTATACCCTTCAGCAAGTATCAATCTTAACCTTCCAGACATAAGATATGTGGAAAACTAATACCTAAATTCAGTGATAAAAAGAGACAGACAAGATTGCTGAGACAGCAGGGTGACCTCGTACTTTATGAAATATGTCCCTTCATTTCACCTTCACTGCTTTCATTTTAATGTATTTTCTCCAGGATCCTATGTGATTCCAGATCTCTGAGCAGATGAACTTTTATTTTTAAACAAGAAATCTCGTCTGCTTATATCACTTTTCAGATCAATTCTGGTAACAAAAGTGTATTTCAGTAATATATTTTGGTAGGATGAGGAGCAATTCGAGAACTGCGAGGTCTGCAACAGCATCTTTGGGTTTAGATTTGGGCAAAATGTGCAGCTGAATGACATGTCTGCTGTGCCCTTAATAAATAAATTGCTCACTGGCTGTGTTGCTTGCAAACAGACAGCCTTTAGGCAATGCCCAATTGTCCTTTGTAATATATGAAAGGCAGGTTCAGCTGAGCTGGAGAAAAAGGCCCAAATCTCCATTTTAAAATACTGACATGGTGTCTACTCTTGCTATTTTCATTTGCTGAAAAATAGTGTTCTAAAGCTCTTTACTTGGAATTCTTCTGTGAATTTTTAACACGCAAATCAGTTCATAAACCTTACGATACATATAATTTACAAACAAAAGCGAGACATTTAATGGGATTTCTGCAGGCACATTATAATTATACCTGAACAATAGTCAACAGGGAAGGGAGTGATGGTAGCACCATTAGGAAAAGAGAAGCATGACTGCTACCTATGCAAGACTTAACTTGATGGGAACTCAGCTATTCCCATGGCAATTCAAAACACTGAAATTATACTGGTTTAATACTTGGTGTGCAGTCATGACACCTTTACTTTTTTTTTTCTTTTTTTTTAGATCTGACTTGAAAAGTGTCACATTGCTATAAACGGACATCTTCACAAGCAATAAAATTCCATCCATACAAAAGAAATTAGTATGTGTAATACCTTTAGTTCTCTCTCTAGCACGTGTCCATATTTGAAAAAAATACAGTAAATTATTGTATTATTGAATGCATCCAGATCTCTTCTAAGCTGCAAAGTATACTTTATTCTAACTTTTATTACTTAGAGAGTTTCATTAATTTTGCAAATTACACCGTTCTTCTGTTTCATTCATGTGACTTTAATAGCCCCATCTGCTGGCTGAGCACCAGGTACGAGAATTAGCACGTACCTTTGAAGGTCTCTTGTTGTAACAGGGCTTCCATAAACTTGCTGCTGAAATGTTTTGCTTTTTTCCTAAGTGAGACAAAAGAGAGAAAATTGTAAAAGTGCATTTTATAGATGCATATTATCTCACAATGCTGTGGAGTTCATTTTGTGTTTACAAAGTTCTTTCTGCCAGTGTCAGTCTGCTTTGTTAATGGTAAAGATGCACTTTTGTTGTTGTAGGAACTTAATTTCCTAAAACACTTTAAAGTTTGCTGAAGTGAAAAAGTGTGAAAGTGTAGAAACTGGAAGAAAACAGAAGATTAAATGTTTATGCTCGCTGGAAAAGGAATTAAGCAGATTTGCTTTCAGATGCAGTACATCAGTAGCGCTGAGTGTTGTTGTTCTGAAGAGTTTGTCTTATTGCTGCTCTTCCCTAGGCATCCATTGGTGTGGAAGGTAGGATACAGAGACTCTTGCTGTGACTCAGTAGGCTCATTTTCATGTTCTAGTGTTCTTTTAATGGAAATAGATGTGACAAATCTCCCAGAAATAATGAGGGAGGCTTGATTCATCCCCTCATTCTTTAAATGGAACTACACTGCACTGCTTCTTGAGGGAAAGCTTTTGATGTTATGTGTACTGCCATGGTACTACTCGTTCTCTATGGATGTAAATAAAGTAGCTTATGAGGTAGCTAAGGAGTATGAGCATACGTGTCTTGTGCACCACTGAAACTGAAGACAAGTTTGATATTGCATCTGCAGATTGTCCAAAATAAGTATAATTACTGTAAACGTGTGATTTATCTATGTATTAATACAGCAAAATGCCATTAATAAGTTTCAGTGCTATTTAAAAATATATATAAAAATATATTCTCTACAAAACCTGTCAAATGGTGTGGGAAAGGAAAATCCTGAAAAAACAGTGTTGGGGGAGGATGTATATTGGAGGGATGTTCCAGACATTGATTGTGGTCACTAAGAAGAAACAAAAACTTGAGGAAGGAAAAAGTGCTAATGAATGTACCTGTGTTACAGTGAATAAGAGCCTAAACTGCATTATAATTTCTGATGCTGTCCCTTGCAATAAAGATCATGTTAATTCTTTGCAGTGTGCAGCAAAGAAAACTTTGCTGAATAAGAGCAATCTACCTTTTTTCCAAAGTTTAATCCAGTGACTGAAGATGGAGAGACTGATTTAACAGAGCTTACACAAGCACTAACAGAAAATATAAGTTACCATAGCCATCCTGTTAATCTGTGGCTTCTGGTCTGATAAGACACTTGAGTGTTTTTTAGGGCAGTGAAGTCTACAAAAGGAAGACAAGTCAAAATCACCTATGATATGATGGTCTCACCAATATAGCAATCCACATTTTCTTATGATTGTGAAGATGTTCAGTTAGTCTTGGCAAGGAAATCCCAGTGAAACTATTTACTCTATTAGTAAATTAATGTTTACAAAGCCTTGTGAACTCAGATTGGTAGGTAAAAGTTATCTTTGCTTGTAGTGTGGTGTAAAGATACAGAGGGAATGAGTATCAAAAAGAAATAAAAATATTTGTTTCATAAACTACAGGATTGTGATCATGCTCTTTCAAAAGCTCTTTCAGAACTCGGTTGTTGAAATTATCAAAATACTTAAATGCTTCAGGTGAGTTTTAGTGGAAGTTGAAAGGGCTCATGGTCCCCATTCACATAATTGCTTGGGAAAATATCAGCTCCTATCCTAGTTCTATAATAAATAGCACATGGCTTAGAAGACCAAAGGAGAGCTTCCTGCTGAAGATCATACACAAATACTAGCATACCATGGAAAATTTTCAGGTGGTGTCAGTGCAGAAGATACAACACAGGATGCCTTTAAGTGCATTAAAACAACGCAGATGATTTTAAAAGGAAACCTGGGAAACGCATTAATCATATGTTCAACATCAGTATTTTCCAGTTAGTAGGTGTGTCCACGTAATATCTTTCTGTTTGTGCAAGAAGCTGCTCTTTTGCCTTCCAAATGCATTTAACATGGTGATCCAAGGAAATCCACCCTGCTGCAGCTTCCCCAGCTGCTGTGCTGTTGCTCTCCTGCAGAGGTGTTCTTTAATGAGCACATGTTTCTCGGTCACAGGTAGTCCACGTTCTGCCTGACTGCATTTCTTTACAGCCTTTAAAACCCTAAGCCTGAAGGCACAAGTGCCATATGTACACTGGATGGGAGCCTGATCCCTCATTGGACAGCTCAAGTGATTATGAATTACTCACTTGTGAAATCCTGAAGTGATATAAACAAAAGGACTGGTGGGTCATAAAAAACATGATTTCTGTTTTAAAAACAATTTATTGGATTTTATAATGCAGTTTTAAAGTTAGCTGAAAGATTTCTAACAAATTTTCTTGCACACCTTGAGAAATATATATATATCTCTTACATAAATAATGTTACTTTTAAAATATCACATAAAGACATGTAGAGAGGTAACCATCAAAGAAAATGTTACAAGCAGCAGGCCCTAAACTTTGTTTGGGTAGGATTGGCAGCTAACACTGACCATTTCTTCTCAGCAAAGATCTGGACTTGTCTTTTCCTAAGACTAGTTAATCCTTGCTCTCTTCTTCAGGGACTGTATTCACATCTTTTTGCATTCCCTTGAAGAACAGGTGGCTCAGATCAGCCAAACCTTAATCCTAGCAGACCTTGAACTTACTGGAACACTGTTGCTCTTCCAGTGGGCTTAGAAGTTTTCTTTCTTTTCCCTGCCATTACTATGATTAATAATGGTCTTGACACACAGGCACAGATGCACTTATATACACACTAATAAACACAAACAGGAAACATAATAGGTTACAATGTTTAAACCAGAAATCAGAGGAAAGGCAGAAACCAGCAGGTTTTTTTAATGTAGTAGGCAAAAAAATCATATTTTTACTAAACAAAGACAGAGTTAGTGTTTTAGATATCCTTACAAGTCAGAAACAAATGCTCTTCATTATCCATTGATTAAAGGAAAGAGTTTCCTATTCTGCATTAATTTACTGAACAGCTGGAAAAATCTCCAAAACTTAAAAAATTATTACCAAATGTTCTGAAATATACTATGCTTTGCCTGTCTTAAGTCTGAATGTTGTACAATTTGATTGTCTGAGATAACCAATTTGTACTCAGAGTAGCACAGAGCCCATGACAACACATCTCTTGTGATTGTCTGCACTTAGTAACCACTTCTAAAATCCTAAACTGTCCACTATGAGTTTGGAGTACTGAGACCACTTACAGACTCTTTTCCAAATTATGACTCATTATGTTAAGCCTTCTTTTCATGAAACTCTGCTTAACTGTGCATGTGCTGATTGTTTTCTTTGTCATCTGACTTTCAGACTGGTTACTGATCTCCTTTGATATACTGTACATGACATCCTAACAAAACCAAGTCTTTAATCAAAATGATGAGGATTCAAATGTGTGCCACTGTCAGACGGCAGGGTAAGGCTAACATGCAGCAGATGTGTACTTGCAGGTCAGATGGAATGAATGGATTTAAGACATACAGTTGGTACAATCTTTAGTTTAACCCTAGATCTGATTTTAAAACCCAGGCAAAACATTTTCGCAATGAGCTGCGTTGGTTTAAACTGCCAGCTGGCAAAACACCAGTACAAATATTTTATCCATGGGAGAGACCTGACAAGCCCCGATAGTCACAATCTAGAAAGCAACAGGAATTCGTTGCAGAGAAAGAGGCCAAAGGCTCTGTGACTGTGCTTTTTGCTTTATGACAAAAATCACCTGGATTAGTAGTTCTGTGTCAGTATTTTATCTTTCATGTTGCTAATCTGCAAGATGTGGAAAAGCCAAAGACACAGCCACAGGTGATTGCTTCTAACAGATTTCATTAATGCAAGCCCAAAACACTGAGATTGCATAAATGAAATCCGCAGCTGTGAATCAAAAATAACACTCAAGTATCAGGAACCACCAAGACCAAATACGTCAGAATATGATTCTCTTTAATATTGTTTAGAAAAGAGCTTGCAAATTTAAACATTTAATTGTGTGAGCTGAACTTTTCTCAAGAAAACAATTTATAAGCTGTGGGATAAACTGGCAATTTTTCTCCAACACATATGCAAAAGTATTCTGCTTAAAACACAGTGTCAGTCTTACTGAGCTCAATGGCAGTTTTGTGCTCCATACTTTCAAGGAGATGCTTTTGCTGCAAACCAGTTCTGAAATGACTGATGCCACTAGTGTTTAAGCATGATTAAGTTTCTCAAGTTCATTACAGGCATTGAACTTGTAGTAGTAAAGATTGTTCAGGGCACTGCTCTTTGTTAGGGAAAGTGTCACCAGATAGTATTTTTATTATAGGGAAGTATAGGAGATATAATATAAGGGACTATAAGAAGAAAGAGGTAGGTTATGCTTTTTGTTTTGGTCTGGGAAAATACAGATTTTTATGCACTATAGTGATACTACTTTCATGCTGTTGATTTTGAACTGAAGTCCTGTCCCCCACTGCTATTGGTACATGCCAAGATTTTGTGGATTCAAGCTGTGCTCTGGTTAATTGTAAATTCACTGAAAGATCCACAAGAAATGCTGATGGCAATAATAATGCTCAACTGAATAGGCAGTTAAGCACTTCTTAACAAGTTATCTTGTTGATGAGCCCAGTAGAAATACTGAGATGGATAAATTAATCAGGGGCTAATTCCAGAGTCCTGCTCAAGAGCTCTGAGCACAATGTGCTGTTCTGGGGATACAAAGGAACCA
Organism: Pipra filicauda; assembly: GCF_003945595.2. Classification (NCBI taxonomy): domain Eukaryota; kingdom Metazoa; phylum Chordata; class Aves; order Passeriformes; family Pipridae; genus Pipra; species Pipra filicauda. The sequence continues at coordinate 478,034 of NW_024104976.1, read as the reverse complement.
GAGAGCCAGTAGGTATCTCCAGATGTTGATTCTCCTTGAAGAAGAACCTTTCATATTCAGCATTTCCAGCAGTGTCACTAGTGCCTGTTGATCTCCAGCTGAAGCACCAGTCCTTTGATGATTATAGGTAGAGGGATTTCATTCACAGCAACATATCAGCAATATATCAGACAATAAAATGACTTTTGTCAGCCACGAGTTTGGGGAAGTTTTGCCATTTGCATATTAATCTTTCACTGAGAATAGTTTTTAGTCTGAAGACAGAGGTAAATAAGTCCACTGAGGTAAATGAATTCATGAACATGAGTCAGAGATGCAGATCAAAACTCCTGCCTTTATTGTCTTACCATATACTGAAGTATTTGTACAGTCATTGCTTTCCTCTTACATGGCATAATGATAGCCTTCTTTAAGGCATCATAAAACAAGTATTCCTCTTGTTTAGTCATATAGCATATGGGTCTACCAAAGCATGACATTTGTATCAAAAATGTTTTTCAAGAGCACTCGGAAACGATAGGGCCCATTTTTGTACTTGGGTGCCCCACTCAAAATCAGTAGAATTATTTTCAGAAGAAACCCTATTCATGATCAATACCAGTTCCTTTATGGTGGCAATGCTCCCTCCATCCATTGCAGTTCATCTGCACCCTGGCAAAGAAAAGAATCCAGTTCTACATTTTTCCTTATTCTGTTGGGAAGAATTTCATTGCAGTTTTGTATGAGAAAGGGTAACAACTGAAAATGTAACTTCATCTTTGTGATCTTTGCACATTTTCTTCAGTTTTCTTCAGGACACTGAAAACTTCTAACTGGAGGTCACAATGAGGATATGCACAATTGTCAGAGAGTAAAGAATAACAGTGCTGTAGTAATTGAGGAGTGAATTTTATTTCTTTGTTACCCCTGTAGTTAGATTATATAACATATACCTTAGTAAGTCAATATAGTCCCATACTACTGAAGAGCTATTATGTTCCTTGGTATTTACATATATGTTATCATGGAGCATTATGACTGCATGGTCACCAAGTGGTCCCTATTTGAATCTATTAATATACTCTGATATGTGATATACTGTAGCTTCAAGCATCTATATAATCTAGAAGGTAACTTATGTCACCTGTGTATGTGGTGTGCAACAAAGAAATTCATAGAATCTGCAGCTGAGTATAGAGCCACTGACTTCTGACTGAGCATCTAACCTAGATCAGATTCTCAGATAAACGTTCTTCTCTTGAAAATCAAAAAGGAAGAGTTGCACATTATTGATAACCACCAACTACACACCTTCCTGGTGATGAAGAATGTTGTCATAAATCAACACCTACGCTTTTGTCTTTTAATCTTATGTCTCTGTAAGGCTCCACGATAGCAATATCAGCTGCCTCCTCTCATGTGCCTTATGATTCTTCCATCCAGGACCTCAAATCTTCCACCTGTGCTTTCTTGTCCTCTCTTGCTGTCCATACATGGTATCCCGAGGTCTCATCGCTGTACCTAATTACTATTTGGGCAAGAGGCAGCATGTCCTGTGGCTGCTTGTGTGTTGATTGTCCAGCTGGTAAGCCAGACAAAACAGAACTTTTAAGTTCACGTTGCAATTTTTCTCTTAATGAGGCCAGTCATCTATCTAGTCATCAGTTTTCATGTAGCTGGGTAGAACTTGATATCTTTGGGATCTTCTATCGAATTTGTTTGAGATTGGCCAATAGGTTCAAAAGTTAGTGGGAAAGACAGAAAACACAGTTGCATAAGCTTGGGATGATCAGGTTAGAAGCACAGTAATGCTTTCTGAGTGCTAGACTGGGCTAGTGCACTATTAGGTGTGTACTCACTAGACTGAACTAGACAAACAGATTCAGAGATCAGATAGTTTCCTAAACACTGTAAATAATGCTGTCCCAGGAATGGACCTGCTTATGTCAGCATATTCACACTGCCTCTCCTTCCACATTTTGTATCATGGAAATAACTTTGAATCTAGGACAGTCTCTAAAGCTAATTATACCAGCGTCCAGGGGAGAGTTTTGTCATTGTGGAGATGTGCAGTGGGATCCTCATGTGCTGCACTTTGGGAAGGATTTTTGAAGAAACTGTGATAAATTCGGTTGTTTCATTTAGTTCTTTGTTGAATGAGAACCATGCATGAAGTGCTGGTTGTTAAACTGGTATGTATTTATCCTCCAAATAGACAGGATATGTAACTGGATTTTATTTGAGGTTTGAATGCTCTTACTTACTTGCTCCATAAAAGATCACCATCTTGGAACGACCTCTGTTATGCCAAAGGGAACAGGCCAATCCATTTAAACACAACATCATATAAATTCTTGCTATAAATCCACTGCAGCCAGTGGAGTTAACAGTGGTTACAAACTTGACTCACGACATTGTTTTTTTTTCCATACACATTCTGTAAACAGCGTTTTGAAAATACTCATTGAACTTCTCAGTATCAACACAGCAACTTAACATCCCATGCTTGAACTTACTCCATAAAGAGTATATTACTTATACTCTTACCTTAAAACTCAGGTAAGACTTGCTGGTAAATTTGACTGACTACATTTAAATTGAAAACTTTTGGGGGTAATTAATTTATAGAAGTAGTAGACTTCTGTTTACTTTACACAGTAATTGATTAGCCTGATTATAAATAGAAAACATATTTTAAGTCTGCTATCGTAAAGCTGTTTGCAAAGTCAGCATTACATAAGATAAAAATGTCAAACAGAAATCTGTCTTACTCTTGTTGTTCCCCGATCACCAGATGTGCCTGTTCCTCTGTTTTCCTTCTGAAAAGAAACAAAAAATCATTATTCAATTTCCATTTTTTCTTTTTTAAGAGATAATCATAGGCAGATCACAAACTTGAAGGTGCATATATTGGACTCATATGAAGTCTCTGAGACTTCATGCATCTGTCTCTTCAGCTTACTTTATGTAGAGGCAAAATCATTCAAACGTGTAAAATTTAGATTCAGAGTTCACTGATTGTCCTTCGCAGAAGTGATCAAATGAAATCTGTCTGAATAACCCAAGTGTTCACACTTATTGGGGATGAATGTCCTGAATTTAGCTGAAAAACCTTGCAGTTCGTGATGGGGTCTGGTTTATATTACTGCAGATAGAAGGCTGCCATCCTGGAAATCTCTTCTTGTACCAACAGCTGGATTTATTTGGGTAACCTGTGTTGGGCTGTGGGCATTTATAGTAACTAATTTCTGAGATGAACTCCATAAATCTGTCTACTACAATTCTGTGTTACAGAAGTAGAGCCTCTTGAAAAACTAAGAAAAAAATCTTCACTGAAGTTGAAAACCATTTTACAACCACCAGTGACACCTTTCCCCGCGGTTTCCAGTGTTTGTAAATCACCACCATGTTTCTCAGTGCAGGAAGATGTGCCTCTGTTTAGTGCAACAGAGACGTGGAGGTGATGCTGCTACTGGATTCCAGTGCAGGACCAGACTCACTGGGCCATTAATTTTCATTTGCATCACTTCCCCAGCACAAAGCAGACTTGCTGCTACATTAACTGGCAGCCCAGAGGTTCACAGTGTGCTGGGGAATGCAGGTGCTGCAGCTCTGGTGAAATGGCCTGTGTAGTCCCTTCCTCACAGTTTCAGTGTAGATGTCGAGCAACAGAGGGTGGGCAAAAGCAGGAGCAGATGAACTTTTCAGTATGATTTTTTTCTTTAACTCCCAGCTTCCAAAATTCTGTGGTTAGGTAAGAATCTCCGCTTTCATTTAAAAATTAAATCTCAGAAGCCATAAAGTAAATCAAAAGAAAAACAAACAGATATTAATCTTGTGATGTTTGATCCAATTTTGTGTTTTGGGGAACCGTCTTCTGGTTTTTGAACACCTGGATTTGGCAAGGCTGCTATCATGCCTGGAACAACATACACAAAGAGTTTTCTTACTATCACTATTCCCCTCCCACTCCCTTTCAGGCAAATGAACTAATTTGGACACAATATTTCAACATATTTTTTGCATTGAAGGTGGCTAATAGCCTGCTGCAGAGAGAATATATATAAAAGCCTGAGCTGACTAATGTGCTCTTCACAAACCAAATGATCCCAATCTATAGCAAAACAAAATATTAAAAATTAATTTCTGTACTTACATACTAAGCCCAAGTTTAGGATTTAGTATTTAAAAAAATACAAGAATGGCATAACTGCAACTCCAGGGGCTATGAGTTCTACTTTAATGACTGCCTTGACAACATTAGGACATTTACATTAGAAATGTTTTATATGGTAGTACAGACAACGTGGGAAAGAACTTAGAGTTAATGATTTTGTACTGTTTATCATTTTAAGAAGAGTAAAAGGCTGAGTGTATACATTTATTTAAATTAGTTAGGCTTTAAAGACCTCAAATTCCTAGATCTGTTAGAACTAAATCCCAAAATGTATTCTGGCAATCAGCAGTTTAACTGAATTGAAGCTTGTATTTGCAATTTTTTTTGTTGGATCAGTATCACATTAAGGGTATCCTGCAGATTTGAGTCCTTTCTGTCTAAATACCCTAAAACTTTACAACAGTTACTTATAATCTCAAAACTGAAAACAAAAAGATTGCGTAAGGACTTGAAATGAGGGGAAAGAACTTAAAATCCTAGTTTTTGACTAGTGGGATCCTATTTTGATATTTGCAAATGCACTTCATTTATGACTTAGGATTTAAGAAAAAGAAATTTCTTTAAAAGTTTACAGTTTATCTTGGTATGACTTAAGGGACATTTTGAAATGCCTTTTCTTCTGTTAAAATGCACTTGAGGGGCTTCTGTGAATATTTTTATTTACTGAACAGACCAGAGTGACTCGCTCAGAAAAGTTAAGGGGTATCAAGTAAATAACTATTTAGGGATTTCTGTGTCTGTTATTCCTCTGCAGACTGGAGCTGCTTCTCTATCATACTAATACCTATGGATCTCGTTGATAGTTTTTCAGCTGTTCTGTGTAAGAAGGTATCTGCATGCTAAGAATGCATTATCAGATTGTGAGTGGAAGAATTTCGTGCTTTCTGGATGGCGTTTAATGTGGTGATAAACCACACATGTATTTTACTGAAATACCTGGTTTAGTTTCCTGATCTTTTTTTTAATTTTGTTTTTTTACCTAAAGACCTAAATGCAGTGGTTTGTAGGACTGCTCAGAATGTTAGTAATGAGATATGGAGCCCTGTTCTTCTAGGTCACTGGCATGAATTTGACCCTGGTTAGTAAAAACCGAGAGTCATTGTCAGCTGGTGACTGTTTGGTGGCCTACGACACACAAGCTGGTGGTTTCACTTTGTGTAATGACCCATGGCTACACACACATACACACAGTCTTCAGTTAAAACATGTGCAAATAGCTTGGAAAATACCATATATCTCATGATTGAACTTCAAAACTCGGGCTGAAAGGTCATCTGTGGTGGCAATTAAGAGTGACAGGCTTTATACCCTGTCAGCCACAGAGAACAAGGTGCTCACCAGCATTCACACAGGTCATTTGCTTCTGCTTGGACGGTGGAACCTCCACATTTAAAGCAGAATAACACAAAATAATGGATAACTACTAAATTAATTCTATACAAGACAAAGTTATGAAGCAAAGTCCTTACAGATACAGAGTGTGTGAACAAAAAGGAGGGCAGCAGAGAATAAAAGGGAACTAAACCTGAAAAAAAAGTAGTGGAAAAGGGGAGACACGTAATGGTAAAACAGAGAATGTAGAGAAATGTAAAACAGCAAATACACTGATGGCCCATGCTTCCCAAAACACCTGACCTCTTGCCCTGCCTCCTTTTCAGAATTAATCTACTTCCTTTGAAAAAAATGGCTTGTTATATAAGAAGAAAAATTCAGCAGAGTATTTAAGCATATTTTTCACTTCCAGCATGTGAAACATCCTGCTTGTTCCAACAGAGCAACTGTCGTTCCTTACAGTAGGTATTTGCCTCTCCACTCTACCAAAGAGAAGTTTCATAACTAAGCTGAGTAGACTCAGCTAAAGGGCTTGGTTATGATGATGGATGTGGCTTTACTGCATCATCAGCAAACAGCACAATGACCAGGAAATTAGCAAGGAGTAATAAAGAAATAAGATCTCCACTGATGTGACAGGAACTTTAGAGAGTGTTGGGAGGGCTTTTGGGGCAAACACATGTTGGGTCAGGATTTTCCACAAACTTGTTCACCCATCTCTACAGTTACTGTTAAATATCTGTGACACACATGTGTTGATTCAATGGTGAAAGGCTTAAAGATCAGGCTGGGTTGACATTTTTCTTGTAAGGCTCAATATCATGCAAACATTTGAAGTGTAAAGAGCTGTAGAACTGGCTAGTTTCACATGTCATACTGATGCTGTGTGGCTTTGTAAAAGAAATGATACACTTTGACGCTCTAGGCCTGAAGCAAATACAGAGCATAGGACTTCTGAGCATGGCAAGAGACCGTGAAGCAGCAGCAACAGAGCACCAGGTAAGATCAAATTCCTGGCTATCTTCCATTTCCCTGTCACACTGTGTATGCTTAATAAACTGTTTATACAATAGTGATAGGATATGACTGCCACCTGCATGCTATGTAATGTGTATACTCTGCAGAAAGAACATTTAGCAGCTGCAAGATATAAGTAGTTTAAGCCTAGAATGCCTGGATGTTCTTAGGTGAGCTCACTACTTTCTAAGCTGCAAAAATGCTTAATCCTTGTGTCACTTTATATTATTTTGTAGTTAATGTTGTCAGTGGGTTGACAAAGGCACATAACCAGGGGCAGGATCTGGCCTATCATATTGAGTAGGATATGATTCCTCAACCAGACACTACAACCTTGTAAGGGCACATACTCTTCTTTGTTTTCACATCTGAAATGTGAAGGAATAGACCTTGTCTTGCAAAGCTGCAATTGCCAACTCTGTGACAAACGTGAGCTCAGTGCTGATATATGATCACCCCCAGATGCTAAAACCACAGTTTGGTTTAAGAACTTTAAACAAATAACCAACTGACCACTTAGCAATATATTTTTGTCTGACACTTTTGACTGGCACTTAGAGGGGAAAGCTCTTTGTAGCAGGAAATAATCTTTTATTTGATAATTATACAAGGCCCTGTTCCTAAATAGAATTCTACTGAAAAATTATTATTATTATATTGTTTAATGATTTTTTAAACTTCGAATAGTGCAAACACCGGAAGTCGCTTATATTAAGTTCTGAGACTTAATAATAATTCTTCTGTATAAGTACCTTTCTCCTCTCTAATTCTCTTCTCATCTGCTGTCACTTTTCTTTAAGCTTCAGTTACATTACCTCATTAACTTTGTCTTGTTTTGCAGAAGCAGTAGATTCTGCTCTGCTCAAAGGCAAATCTTAATGCTGTAGTTAGCAGGGAACTGTTTGTATGTAAGTCTTCACTTCCTGCTCATTGTGTCTTTTGGTGCTTCTCACAATAAACTTGGCAAAGCTAAGGCTTATTATATGTCAACTCCATTTTTGTCTTTTGCAGTCCTCAATTGCTAAATAAGAAAGCCAAGCTTCTTTCACAAATTCAGGAAGCATATTGCTGCTTTCCAATAGGCAACCACAGATACTTCATACGTAACCATTGATTTTCTATCCAGGGATATGTAGGAAATCTTACAAAGAGCATGAGTAAGGACGCATCTAATAACATGTCAGACTTTTCCTGTTTCCACACTTGAATGCTCAGTCCAGAATACTGATCCCTGCACCAGAGAACAACCACAGTTTACAAAGTCAATATATACTGTATGAAGTAGCTGTATAGTTATGATAGTTACCACAGGGAATGAAACCTAAAATTTTTAGATGCAAGCAGAGGGCATAGGCAGTATCTGACTTTTCTCTGAAGTAGGCTCAGCTAGAGGAAAAATATTGATTTTCACCACAGCCATCCTTCCTTCAGAAGTTATTTCATGTTTGAAAGGAATGCATGAGGCTATAGAGAAAAAGAAAAAGGGTGGTATTTTATCTTAATTTATAATTTTATTTTATTTACAGGATTCAGTTATTTTGTATGTGTTCTTCCTTAAACGAAAGCAAATAAACCAGAAGATTTTCTTTAACTGCTGTGTTTGATGCACACTTCATTGGAAGTTTTTAATTAGTATCAGTGCACAGTCATGACAGTTATGCTTTCTTCCAAATAGATATTGCAGACATCAAACAAAAAAAAAGTAAAAAAATTGTTAAACTTGAAACTTTTGTTTGTGTAAAGCATCCAGATGTCAACAAATTTCTCTGAACCAACTGCCATGTCTTAAATCTCTAAAATTTGAAACTTGCTTTCTAAGACTATGTGCAGACTGCCAACTTCAGGTTGTGAGGTCTTCACAGGCTGAAATCAATTGCTTGGCTTCAAAACCCTGTAGTCAATACTGGCTTTTACAAGGAGAAGGGCTGCTGGGCTTGGTGGGCCATTAATCAGATGCAGAAGGAGGTTGCTGTCGGGGTTGGGTGGGTTTTGGTAGAACACATTTATGCAGAAATGCTGGTGCTCCTTTCAGATGGGGCAGATGAAGAATGGAGGACACTGAGGAAGTAGATATGCAGATTACATTCTCTGTACCCCCTGGAAAATCTTGTTTTGCCTGTGTTTCTACACTCATTTTTTTTCAATGTATGGAATTGACAGCTTGATATTCATAAGCAGTATGAAAAAAATGACATAAAATCAGTTCTAAAAGAATATGCTATGTAATTCTTATGTTAGGACATTTACTTGAGATAATTGTAATAAAAGCAGAATTAGAGTGTATACCCAAATGAAAATACACTTCCATTGCTGTATACATGTATATGAACACAGGTATTATTTCTGCCTCTTTTGGAAAAAAAAAAGTAACTCCTTTTTTTTTTAAATTTAAACAGTTCCACTTGGTGTTCTTTTTCTTCATTCTTCTGAAGAATTTCTGCCTGAAGCACAGCTACAGTACACTCATAAAACATATCAAGGTATCAGCATTCTCCAGGACTCCAACCACTCCAATCACTGCTGTGTGAGCAGCTGCGAGTGCATTTTTTTAATATTTGCAACTAAAAATACTTCTGCACTTAAAAGTGTCCAGTTCTGCAAGCCTTCCTTGGCCAGGACACTTCACAAAAGTTTAGTGAAATTCTAAACCCAGTAGGATTCCAGATTGAAAATCAAAATCTTGGGGATGTACTTTGGGGGGGTAAAAAACCAAAGCAATAAGCGAACTTTGAGAAAAAAACCATCCTTTTGGATTAAGAAAGCAAAAAAGCATAGTGAAAAAATTCACAAAAATACTGACTCTCAAAATACAACTCTGTATTTCTAAGAGAGTAATTCCTTCTGCAGGAAATACCTGTGTCATTAACGTTTACTAAAGCAAAAGCCCAAACCTGCATTCTGCCCATTCCAAACTTCTGCTGACTTCACGCAAACGTAAGTGCTCTAAAGGTATCCTACTTTCTTATAAAAAACAAAATCAGAGTCTGTAGTAGTGTAAGAAAGCATAAACCTTGCTAATACAGTACCTATATAACATTACTAGCAATCAGGTCAGCATGGATAGTGTGAAATATGCAACAAAAGTCATGGATGTTAACAGAAATTAAAATGTGATTCAAGTGGGATTTCAGTGATGGACCCTGGCATGTTCTGCTAAAAGTAGCTGGCTGCAGAGCCAGGGAGTGTGGAAGAGGTTTTTAGGTGAACTAAATGAAAGGTTATTCATTCCTCAGTTGACACAAAAGTAAAACAATTCTACACGAATGAATGTACCAGTATTTTCAGTCCCTGATACTTAGAGCACTTAATATTTAGAATATTAAACATTTGCATATTATTAAGTGGGTGAATAGCTTTCTGCTTGTTCGACTGTTAATAGATATTACAGTTTGTTAGAAACATGCTAAACCTATACAGGAGACTGCTGAGACTGCTTCACTGTCACAGTACAAAGTACACAAATACTGATCCAGTACTTCAGTAGTAATTTTAAGTATGGCACTTTGTTAATACTAAAATAAAGTAAAAGTTAATGCAACAGTAAAGAGAATATCTAGACATTTAATTAACTCATAATTTGAAATGCTTTTCGTTATTATTAGTTCAATTTATAAAAGCACCACTTTTAAATTAGGTGGGTTTATGTGTAGTTCTTCTCTACTAACTCTACCTACTTACCAGCACAGGAGATTTTTAGAAGATAATGAGAAAGAAGTCTTTCCCTTCATTTTCAGTTAATTTTGTTTTGTGCTTACCACGACAGTCTCATTTGAACTGATGGATCCAGTTGTTGCAAGGTATGAGGTATAGAATGAGATTTTATATTTTCTACATCACCCAACAGCCAATTAAAGCACTAAATTAGCTTATGAAAGAACTCTGTTATTCTTTTCACAGTACACAGGGTAAAAAATGGGTCCAAAATTTTTAGATATTAATTTTTTGTTTTCTAACTCTTGTGGCAATTAATCTAGCCAGGTGCAAAAATGACAGGGGAACAAGCCTTCAAATTGAACTCTTAATTCTTTGGAGAAGTTCATTGCAGGAACAATGCTGTGATACATCAGCAATAGAGCCTGAGTGTATATTAGTTCTTTTCTACTCAGTTATTCATTCCTCCAATAAATCTACCCCATGTCTCTTGTTTCAGTAGCTCCTGTATTAGACAAACCAAAAAAAGTAAATGGTCGGGGGTTTACAGTCCCTTCTTAAAAATGGCTCACAAAACACCTATGACTGTGTTTCATCCATCAAATAACAAAATTGAAAATCCATGGCATGAAATTGGACCTTCTTGCTGGAAGCAAAGAACTGAAAAAGGAGGGGAAACCAACAGTTTCATTATTAAAACAGTTGGAGTAACTAGTCTAAAGATACTCAATCTAGTCTTAAAATACTGTTTCTATTTCAACGTAAAATGTAAAAACCCCGCTGTTCTAGCAGGAAATCTGTTCCAGGTTCACATGGCAAACAACACTGTGTTCAGCTGTAGAGTAAGTTTCTGAGCCACAGTAATTTCAATGCCACAAGGAATATAGACTATTAAGTAAGTAGTAGAACCTGGCTAATTCACATCAGTAGTTCAAAGCACCAATGTCTATTACAAAAATTTGTAAATTAGTGAAGTTATCAACCAGCATGGCCCATTTTCATGATTTTCCCATGAGTGTTAATGATATTTGATGTTTTCTTAAAGTCTACTCCTGCAGGCTAGTGAGTAGATGCAAACTTCAGCTTCCAACAAAAAAGAGTTCTCACCTTTATGGTTAGAGATAAAACATGAAAACATGAGCCAGCTGAACCCTAGAGTATCAAAAACCAGAAGGCAAATGAGCAGAGCCCCAAATTTATTTATTTATTTTTTAGAGATCTGGCAAGCGTAAAGCTAATCTTTTGATATTTGATGGACCACTTTATGCTTTTTAAACACCTGTAGTTAGCAATATTGAACTGGCACAGTATGAAACAGAAGTGCACTCCAAATACCATTGTACCAGATCCTGATTTTGCAAGTCGATAAACACTATCCAGTGGGAGCTTACGGCACTGTGCAAGTTTGAACCTTTATTTAATAGATGCAGTTTAATATTAATTATTTATTAAAATATAGTGTAAAATATTCCTTTTTTTTCCTGTATAAAATTAAAGTAGTCCTTGTAATATGAAACCTGTGCACAGCTCTGTAATTTAGCACAGCACACAATTACGGAGTTAAGCACGTGTGAAAATGCTGATTCAGCTTTTTCTTCCTGTGTTTGCTGAGAACTAGGGAGGACTTTCCAGATTATTTAAAGTTTTATTTTATTATTCAATTAAAAACAAAACATGACAAAAATGAAAAGGGCAAAAGGCTCTGAAGGTTTTGGAGGCACAAATCTTCAAGCTTTATTTTACTGCATTTGAGAGATCATCAAGCTCCTCAGAATGCATCCATGAACAAATTTATGAAATAAGTTTCTGTGTGTAGATTCCAATTTTTGCAAATTATGAAGTAAAGTTTGTAACAGATTTGGCTTTCTGAGTCTTGTTGACCTAGTGGAATATGGCTCATTTTCCTTCAGGATCATTGCAGGAATCTCAGCTAAAACCTTACATCTGCCAGAATAGAGGATTAGACAAATTGGCAGGTGGTAATAGATTCAGAAGTTAAAAGGAAACAAACTGAGCAGCAGGATGAAATCAGGGCAAGATAATTAACATTCTGTTTATATTTTCAAAGAAGAAACAACAGGAAAAGAGCAGATGCCGGTTCAGATTTGTGGACACTCCCAGGAATTTTTTGCTTTAGGTAAAATACTAAGAACTGCCCAGGAGCTCTGGGACTCAACGGGCCACTCTGGTGAAAGAGGTCAGATTGCACTGAGAAGCAAGAGACACAGAAGGGTGTCATTTCATACACATGGTTGCTTCCTGCACAAAACTGCTTCTCAGCTCCAGATGCGTTTGTGGAAAAAAAAAAAATCACCAGGGAGCAACTAGAATTTAGAAATTATAATATAAATTAAAAGTGATATCAGAGCTATTGGGAGTTTGTTTAAGGCAGATTTTAGTCTGGCATCGTACCTTAACACACCCGAAGATATACAGTCAGCCCCAGAGCTATGGGGAAAAGCAGAACGATCACGCAGCAATCAGTCATTTTTTAAAATACCACATGGGGCATATGGCAGAGAATGGAGGTTATTCTGCCTACAGTACCTAGTGCCAATACAGTGTTCTTTTAGGGGCTGATTCAGAAGTCAGATGATGGAGAAGGGACTGGGTTTATGTCCAAATATGTAAGGTTTTGGGGACCTTACCAAAGGACAGAGAAATCAGACACAAAATGCTGGCCCCGGTGAGGGCTACTGCAAATTCCCCAGCTGCTCAAGGTGGACCAGATCATTAGTGATTAAGTGTCCCTGCAGCTCTGCAGAAGTCAAATAAGCTTCAGTTTCGCCCTGTTGGCCACAGTCTTGATCTGGTGACAGCTGAAATCTTTGTAAGTTATTTTTCAGTAATCTCAGTGAGCTTTAAAACATTTGGGATCTGCAGCCTTTCACCTGTAGTGAACAGAACTACCTGTGCATCTGATTTTCACGTCCATGCAAGTAATGTTAAAATAATTTTACCAGTTTGTTGGAATTATATCAGTAGTTTCATTTAAGCCTGTAAGTGTATGGCAGTTGCATCTGATTAACCAGAGGTGGTTTTACACGGAGAGAAAGAGAAATTCTTATTGCTTTTCTTCCGTGTAGCAATGTATATTAAAGTAGGATTGTCTTCCATTCTAGGGAAAAGGAAAAAAAAATGTTTAAATGTCAATGAGAGGAATGTAGAGGCAAAATGCCTTCCAAAATTCTCTCTGCAGACTCAAAAGGTGAGAATTTAACCTCTAATTTTACATATATTTAGGGTGAAGCTCTGGACAAAACAGTACTGTGACACAGCCTGTCAATGAGGTGTGGTCTGAACACCCAGTAGGGGTAAGGCATTTGGCTAAGGCATAACTATGGAACCTGAGAGAGTTGTTCAATACCCATTTCTGAAGTAATTTTCTAGGTCAAACCCCTTAACAAGTCTGTATGTCAGTCCCTTCACTGGTAAAATATGGATCATATTCCCCAATTGCATGACGAGTTAAATATCACATCATCCTTAACATTATAAATGCTTGTAATCATTCACCGGGAGATCATAGTGTCTTGCAAGATAAAACATAATCCAAATACAAGGTAATAAAAGTCAAAGCCTTCCATGCAGTGCTAGGAATACTCCATACAACAAATAAATTTCCATTCCAACCTATTTCAAACATGCTGTTATGCCATCTGAAGTTTCTTATGACAGTATTAATCTCCTGGCTTGATGCTACAAAGGTTTCTTGTCTAGAAGAGGGAACCTGTTGATTGTCAGGTCTATTAATCCAGTGTAACATTCATGGCAAGGGTTTATTTTACATGAACAGATTTGGTTGTTACGGCAGCAGAGTTTGTTTGCTGTTGTCTTTCTGTGTTGTTGTTTTATGTTAGGTGGTGAACCATAAAATATTTCTGGACTTTTAGCTATATATTTTAAAGTTCTTTGAGTTCTCTGAGTCTTTTAAAGTGAGATGATTTTTCTCTAAGATGTCATTACATTACTTTTTTGAAGTCTTCAACTTTTCAATTTTTTAATAACAAACGTAACAGGAGATTAAAAGCAAATTTCATTTGTACATTTTATTTTTAAATAATGTTTCTGTGTGGTGCTTTTGCAGAGAGCCTGGATATATACATTTGGTATATTATGTCCTTGCAGAATTCCCACTGTGTGGGTACACAGGGAGAAGAAGTGGAGCATAGAGGACAGATTTACATTACTCTTTATTTTGTTCAGTTTTATCAACTTGTTTTTAGCTGCAATGCACATAACTCCATGTTATATGTCAGAAACATTTTGTTAAAATCAAGTTCCACTAATTATCTTGCATACTAAATTAGACAATAATCTTTCTTTCACTAACACAATTCTTTCTAACCCAGTGACCCAGATCCCAGTGAGTTTCCTTAAGCTCAGAAACACGATTTCACAGAACAGTCTGTACATTGGTGCTACTTCTACCTTTTGTTAATTGTTTTCCTTTTGTATGGTATTTTCATCTGTTTGGTTGCATATTCTTTCTGTTTGTTTGCTTCTGTTTCAAAGCAAACCTAAGATAATAATAATTTATAGTTTATCAACATGCCCTAGATGGTTTCTCATCTTCCTTTCACTAAACTTTTCAAAGGAATTTTAAAATAAATTTGTTATAGAAAAATAAAATTTCAGGGCATCATCCTACATCATATGTAGATTTAAAGGACATTTACCCAACTTGAATGAGCAGTGTAACAACAGGCAGAAGATATTTCACTGTAAATTGGAAGGAAATAAATGGAAGCTAATTGATTTATAAAATAAATTATTGGAATGATTTTTAAATAAATTATGAGCAAGTATAAGGGAGCTTATAAATAAACCCCATATTCCTTTAGACATTTCCAACAGGCTAATCTTAGGAATCAATGTATCAGTAAACAAGTGCAAGGATGCTGTAACATTGCATGGATAGAGATCACCTGATGTTCTTGGCACTTACCAAATGTTATTTAATTTGTGGAAACTAAATTTCAGCACAGACAGGACTGCACTTTGCATAGTGACAAAAGCCCAATGTGCCATTCCAAAAAAGATGCATTTTTAGACATTTGGGGAAACTGCAATTAGCCTCCCGTTCACTGGAGGTCAGGAAATCTTAAAGCTCATGGAAGTACTACAAAGCAGTTTGGTATTGGATCAGCCTTTCAAGAAAAGTTGAAACAGTAGGAGGTATCAGGGAGATTGGAATAGCCCCCTTTAAATCAGATTCTACTGCATAAATTTGCTGAACAAATTTTCACCAGTTTATCTGAAATTCTCTGTATTGATTTAAGTCACGCTCCAGTAAATGTTCAACATGACTTCAATGGATGAGTGAGTTTACATTTCGGGTTGCTCAGTTTAGTAGCAGGCAGTGCTTCTAATCCCTGTGGAGCTGCTATTAGCCATTGCTTGACCTGCAAATTCACATGAACTGGCTTTAATTCCGAGCCTGGGCTGCTCTGCATGGTTTGCTGCTTTGGGCTGGGTTTGGTTTAAATTTTGACCAGTCACTCAAGCCAGTTTTTCTTGAGTTTTTCTTCTTACTCTTGAGAAAATCTGTCTTTAACAGTACTTTCAAGCAGTCCTTCATGATCATGCTATTTCTTATGCTTATTGTCTTTAGGGGAGGGCCAGAGTGGTAGGGAGGGCCAGGGACAAGAGGATGGGCAGAGGGAAGCAAGAGAGTGCTTTCTGTGTGGCCTCTAACATCAACATGTTTTGTTCCTTGCCTATGAGGAATACTCTGAGTGTCCAGACAGTGTGTAATTAAATTCCAAAGTTACTGGAGGGAACATTCCACATGCTTTTAATAATGACCCTTAGAAATTTAATGTGACCTTTTTTTTGGTATCATTTGGGATCTGGCAGTCTAACTTTTGATTAGACTGCAGAAGGGTTGCATTTTATATTAGGAAAAAGTCTGCCTTTATTTGGCTTGCAGAAAAGTACCTGAAAGCTGTGTGCAATCCTCAGTAAGGAAAAATTTTCTTTTTTTGAATGTAATGTTTAACAAGCAAATACATTTCCTTTGCTTTTTTAACAAGGGGAACATTGCTGTGAGTTAAAAGTCTGAGATATTTTCTGGAATAGGGGCTATTTCTCTATGTTTTTATTGCAGTTTTCTTTGTATTATCTTACTGGGAACTAGTAGGTGATGGGTCAAAACTGTGATTTGCAAGATCTTTTAGCTTTAGAAAGTCCTATTCAGTATTCCCCACGTGTGAAAATCTCACTAGCTGGCACTACAAGGGCAGAATCTTAATGCAGTTCTTCGGGTTTGTTCTGTAGAGCCTTGGTTTGATGTGGCCTCTGCCTTTTTACCAGCTAATCAAGGTCCACTGGGACTGGAGATGGGTAAGTAGCTATTCCACTTATCTTCTACATGTCCATATCCAAAGATACATGGTTACTTACTACAGAGATGGACAGGAAATAACAGTGAGGGGGAAGATCTTTACCTCATTAGTAACATTGCATTTCCTATAGTGCGTATTTTTCATATATTAAAAGTTAATAAGACGGTGTTGGCTTACAAGACTTAAAGAGAGATGCATTACTAAGGTATTTTAAAGCATATCCAGAACTCTCCTTCATACTTTTTCTGTGTCAAACATTAGTATTTTTTATTCCTTGTTTAAAGTCTTAATGCCTGCAGCTACCAGAAGAAAATTAATGTTTCATATTATATTGGTTACTGCAGTTACACTTTGAGGCCCCAGTCTTGACTGGGGCTTTGGGAAAGCAGGTGTGGCACAACACACTTAGCAGGATATCTCCTCTCAAAAGACACTGAAATGTGCCTGGACAAGACTCACCGAAGTCCTGATGCATCCCTTTTACAGATAAGGAATTGACAGATTAAATTATGCACTAAATTATTAACTAAGTTACAAGAGAAGTGAATAAAATCTTCTTTGGAGAAGGCTCTGTTTATCATTCCTATAGGTATTGTGTATGTTTTGCAGTGGGCACACTGTCAAGCAAAGCTAAGTTTAACACACACATAAAAGGTACTTTGTTGGCATCTTTTCCTTGCCATTATATCAAAATTACCGTAGCTCAGCTGCCGTGGCTTCAAATTGCTTCTCCCATATATGAATAGAGTGCTGCTTGTAGGAACAGATAAGAACCAAGAATATATTTGGCACTAAGTAATAGTTAATATTTTCATCCTTTTATAAATAACTCTCTTGCATTCTTCTCTCAAGTTTACACATATACCTGGATGAGGTTCTGTTTAGCATATGTGTTTTCTCCATTGTTTAGAGAAAATACATAGGAGAACTTTTCAATTAACTGCACATACTCCAAGAGTTATAAAGGTCAGTCACTTCTCAGGAAGCTTTGGAACTCCAGTAAAATGCTTCCATGTATTTATGTATCTGACGATATGAAGCAAAAAATAGAAAACCAATGATATTGAGAAAGAGAATTGCTCAGAGAGTAAAAATATAAGGAAAAATCCAGTCATGAGAGTAACCGGCATTGTCTCAAGCCCAGCCCCGTGTGGCAGACCCACAGCCTTTGCACATCGACTGCATTGCAGACTTCCCCTGTGCAAAAGGTAATTTTTGGGGAAGTTTGTGAGGAAAATCCTGTGTTATATTCAGAATATGATCAGCTGATGCTGTTTATATTTGTTAGTACTTAGCATTAAATGTACTTCTTGAAACTAGCTGGACTGTGCTGGTGCTCCTTGCACAGCATCTGACTATTCAGTAAGCAGCTGTAATTGCTGTGAGGGTGATGACACTACTCCCCTAACTGTCTCTCTTGCATAAAACATGGAGTAGAGACTAAGATGTGTCTCTAGTTATGTAGGTGAGTTTAGGTAGTTGGGCATAGAGGCAATAGAGCCAATTTGTGCAAAACTTCAGCAGACAGATCAAGTCCCCTGGACAAACTTCTGATGAGATTTAAGATATCTATTGTAGCCTGTAGAGATGTTACTTTCACTGTTTTAAGATACACCTAGAAACTTTTGATTTTGATGCAATGTTTTTAATACTGAACAAAAAATAGCACTAAACTGATTTACTGAAAAAGGCTTTCTTATGCAATACCCATCAAATGTACAAGGACTTTTCTTCCTAGTGTTGACATTGCATCTTGCCTTGTTTTTACACAGTTCAGTGGAAGTTATGCTTGCAGCAGAATGCACTCTTTCTGTGTCAGTTTTGAAACATTTTCACTAGGCAAAGCAGTTTGAGTCATGAGAACAGGAGATACAGGCTCACTACCAAAGCAGCTTTACACGGACATTTAATTTCTTTTCTTTATTTTTAATTTTTAAATTAATTTATGATGACTGTTTGGCCTGCAGGAAAGTACAGAAATAGCTGAAATATTTATTGTATCACCATGTTTGTCTGATAACACTTGCTATAAACCAATTTTCTAAAGGTTCCAAGAGAATACGAATAATTAGATGCATATTTTCTGCTGTATACAACAGATCACACCCAGCTGCACAGCTTTTCTCAGGTAAGTGAGCTATTATATATACCCCTTTCTCTTCCCTTCCCCATCTCCCTTAATTAATAAAGAAAACAAGACATCTATCTGCATGAGACTTGTTTTAAAGTCAGTACATATGTCCGCGGAAAATAAAGATCTGGTTACTAGGATTTATCCACTGGGGCCAGACAGCATAGATAGCTCTAATAATGAATTTGAAATAGGATTTTCTTACTACTCTGAAAAAAAAAAATTCCTCAGACTCAAAGATAAATCAAAGGAAAGTGGCGCCCCAGTGGACCAGACAACCCATTGGCAGCACAGTCACATGAAAGCCTCAGAGGTCACTACCTCAGTATCAGCAAAGCTATTTGTGGAGCTCACTGTGGAGTTTCACATCGTGGCTAAATCAGAATACTTAATAATCTGGCACCCAAATCTCACATGTTGCCAGGCTCAGTCCTTATGTATAAGAGCCTTCCTTTCACTGCTTTGGAATCTACCCCTTGAGTCGTAAAACATGGATACACAGTCGTATGTTTTGACAACGTAAAAAAAGTTAATTTGGAACCAAATTTAAGAGACTGTGTTGACGTACAGGTAGTTGAATTTTATTGCAAAAAACTCATGATGGCTAAATCTACAGCAGATATTCAGAAATGAGAAGAAAAAGATTAATTGTAATGAAATCTTAGTTATGTGCTTTCTTTTTCCAGCCAGTGAATACAACTAGGGCCATTACAGAATTTTCCTCAGAAGCCAACATGTTTAGATCATTAACTGTTTATGAGTAAAGTATCTGCTTTGCATGAATTTTATTCTTTTTTTTCTTTTTTTTTTTTTTTTTTTTTTTTTTTTTTTTTTTTTTTTTTTTTTCTCCTTAGGATGCTTTGGTTTCTTTCGGGGAATGGAAATGTAGGTCAGACACTTGAACCCATTCCCACACACATTCCCTCTTCTACCCATCCATAAATTTTGATTTCTGAAAGTCACAGTGGGGTTTTCTGAAATTTCTAAACTTGCGTCTCTTGTCCCTGTTCTAATGTAAAAAGAGTCTCCCCAGCCAATCCATATCTCCCAGAGGACAAAAACGCTGGAGTGATGGCCTGTCCTCACTGTGAAAAGAGTCTGTGGTGCACTGCAGGAGATGTAGTTCGACAGGAATGTTCAATCTATACAGGAGATCAGGAGCCAAGAAATACTTGAATACAGCTCCCACGGCTAAGCAGGGCTCTGAGCACCTCACTTAATCTCCAGTGTGACCACTCCCCACCTGTAAATTGACATACACTTCCTTGTTTCACAAAGGCTTCAGGAGGATAAAAATCTGTGAAAGTTATGAGATTCTCAGATACTGTGATAAGTCCCAGGATAAACAAATGTTGAATGCAAAACAGCAGCTTACATGGTACATATTCAAGGGCATGTGGAATGAATTAGAAAGATGAAGAGAGGGAGCAAAAGAATGAGAATGGGAAGAAGCAGAAGGGAGGAAGGATAGACAGTAACAGTGCAAGTCAGGCAGCATGACTGGAAGCTATGGGAGAGTTAGGCAGAGTCCTGCACACTGTGAGTTCATGCTGCAAACAATCTTGTAAGTGTATCTAAAGCAAACTGAGCCAAGGGCTTACTAAATGAGTTTTTTTGCAAAATTTTAATGCTGACATTTTTGTGAAGTGGCCAAAAGTAACTCCCAAAGAAGGGATCTTACTGTCTGCATTTAGAGCATGAGTGGACATATTAAACCTAGGTTTTATTTAATACCTCACAATAGTCTTTTTTGGAGGGAGAGCAATATAAGCAGGTTAAAAAAATTAATTTTGTGTTAAAAAAATTAATTTTGTGTACTGTGCCCTGCCAGTGGTTTGAGGGAAGAGGCATGTCTGGATATAGACACATGCCCATCTGTAAATAAATAGGCAATAAGGCCATCCACTCTTCCTTATCTGCCCTTTCCCATCCTTTTTTTTGGGGGTGAGAGTGCATATTATGAAACTGTACTGCATTCTGGGAACAGATTAATGGATTATTTTTCTGACAATGGAATATAAAGATTAACCATTCACTCATTAAAAAACAAATCCATTTTTAGAACTGCACATTAAGCAACGTGGACTGGTTAGTTAGAGAAACTGCTGCTCCTTTTCAAAGAACTGAAGAGCATGGTCAGTAAAGAAGAGAAAAAACTATTTGGCATTGCAAGAAAGAGGTGACAAAATCCAGAGGAGAAAATGTAGGATTCATATATAGAAAGCTGTAAAGACAGTGATGCCAGGTAGATGGTTTTATCTTACCCACTGGAAAGCCTACTGTTGGGATAAAGAGTGTATGTCCTTTTTGTTCCAGAACATATTGGTTATGATATATTCCTGTGCAGAAGGATAAAACTCCCAGTTAAGCTTTCCAAAAAGGACTTAAGCAATGCACAGTAATTTATAGTGGCTTTCTGCACTAGAGGTTGTCAAAATTGCCACTGGTCATACCAGTGACAAGCCTCTGCTCGAGTGCAGTGACACAACAGTGGCTGCAGATTAGGTGTGCTGATATTGCAAAACATCTTTCAGCAGCAAGGAATGAAATGGCTTAATGTTAAATGGAAGGACCCGAGACAAATAGTTCCTCATGATTTGCTGAGGAATGTCTCAACTCAGAGTCACTCTAAGGTAATGAATGCTCACACAGTTTAAACTGAACTGGGCTGCCTTAGAAGCAGATGAATAGTTTTGTATTTTGTGCTCTTTGCAGTGATACACTTTCTACTGAAAACAACTGGTATTAAGAAATAACTCGCTTAGGTACTTCTCTGTGTCCACTTTGCATATACATGCATCGTAGGCATCTTTCTCCCAACAATACTCAAAGTCTCCTTGATATTTATAATCTTCAGAAGCAAATTTTAAAATGCAATTTAGATGCTGTTTGAAATCCTGTTAAGCACTTCATTTGCATTTGTGTGTCTAGATACCATTTAAAATCTGATGTTAGACTAGATCTATGTGACGCTTAAAATAGAACTTCAAAAATGTAGTTTTTATAGTCTGATCTTCATGAAAATATCATATTTTAAAATTCTGTAGGCAGAACCGGTATGATGAAAACAAACCACAGCTGAAAATAGTGACAAAAAGGGAAGGTTAGACTTTGTGTTGTACTTTGAAGATTCTCTGTCATGGGAGGTAAGATTATAA
Source organism: Pipra filicauda (assembly GCF_003945595.2). Lineage (NCBI taxonomy): Eukaryota > Metazoa > Chordata > Aves > Passeriformes > Pipridae > Pipra > Pipra filicauda. Next base: position 456,242 of record NW_024104976.1, on the reverse strand, counting down.
GCCTGCTGAAACTGATATAAGTACCCTCTTTGATTTCAGTGGGCTTCACCTCACACCCTTTAATGAAGTATACCTGGATGGCCTTACACACTGTTTACTGCATTTTATTTGAATGATAGTGAAAACTAATGCAAGTGTCAAGAGAAAAACAGCTAAAAATGAAACAGGTAATACAGCCCTGCTGAACAACTGATGAAGGAGGTAGCCAAGTACCCAGAGGGCTTTGATATTATTTGAATAAACATATTTAAACTAATGAAATGTATCTCAGGTGTGTACGAGAAGTCCAGAATGGCAACGGAGGGTTTTAATCATAGATAAATTTCAAAACACAGTATTCTGGAATTTGTCATCAAAATCCTTTGATACAGAAATTTATGGGTTCTAAATGGCACAATGCATTTTCTCATCACATGAAGGCAATACAATAAGGGATATACCTTCCTATACCTTATGACTTCTCTTCCCCACATCTGTTTTGCACAGTGGTTTTAATTTTAGGATTTCATCACCACCACTGTTCCCCCTTTCTTCCTGAAGCAGGCAGTGGAAGATCACTGCCATCTACAGATAGAAGATAGTATCACTAATATTAAATTGTTGGAACCGTTTCATATTGGAACATTCTTCTCTCTTTCCCTTGAGCACTTGTCTGCTCAACCCCTCCTCCCTCTTAGGAAACCCCACAAAGTCACCCAACACACACTTGTCTCTGTGGCACCTTGATCATAATCACCTTCATTAAAGGAAAAGCATAATACTTTCAGAATCTTAGAAGCCCTGTAATGTTATAAGTCAAAGTTGGAGGAGAAAAAAAAAAGCAGGACTCACAAATGTGCTTTCCATTACCTAGTATATATGTCAAAATTTAGTATACATGTCAAAATTATAAATGGCTTCTTACAGATTTCTCAGATAGCAGCTGAGAGAAATAACAAACTCTGTGGACAGTTGTTCAGATGGATTGAGTAAGTGGGTACTTGCTTTCCATGTATCAGTGCCTGGGTCATAGTTTCAAGATGACCCATCAGAAAAACAAGCAAGTATGGCACTGTAGGAAGAGCAGAGCTATAGATTAATCTCAATTTAATCCCTGTCTTTTATTTTCTTCCTCCAAAGAAGGGAGTAAGAAAAGAAGAGTGATAAAACTTCATGCTATTTTTATTTATTGCAGAAGAACCACATATCTGCAATCTATCAAAACCAATTACAATTAACATAACTTTAAAAAGGAAAAATAAAAAAATTCATCATTTCTCTCCTTTATCTTCTGTATTCAGATAGAAAGTTTTTAATTGTAAGGAAAACTTTTATCAAACAAGTCAGATAACATCCATTATTAATATACAATAGCATTCACTATTTTTTAATCTCTTCCAATACAGGTTGTTCCACTGAATCCTTTCTGACAATATTAAAAAATATTAGGTAGATTAGGCAAATTAAAAGCAGTCTGGTGTCTCCATCAAGTGATTTGTCAGCTTGCATACCGTTTCTGCTGTGTTATACTTGACATAGGAAAGAAAATGACAGGTGGACCCAAAAAGAACCTAAGTATTTACTGCTGAAATATCTAAGTTAGGATTGGGCTCACTGAAATTATTTTTAGCTATGACTTGAGAATTTACATCTGCAGAGATCACGTAGCTGGAATAGTTAGGAAAAAAAAATAAGGGATAAGTTAAATGCAGTAGAGTTAAAGTAATGTGTGACTGCAGGGGCTTTCAGCTGCTGTCTGCCCAAATAGTCTTCTTCATGCACTGGAGAAATGCTTCTTATTTGCTTTCCCAGGTGAAAGAAATTCCCTGGCTCGTTTCCCCTGCTGTCTGTATATCATCCTAGCAGCCAGAGTAGAATTTTGCTTTGATTTGGGAGTCCAATACACCATTATAATATGATTGCTTCAAGGAACATATTCTGGTACAACATGCTTTTACCTGTACTAGCAACACCAAACAACTGTAAGTCTACTGGTGGAGAAGTCCAAGCAATAAAAGCAACAGCTAATCTGGTCTGATCATAGGGAAAGAGAGGTCTCTGGCTCTGAAAACCTTTACCATCATTTTTTGCATGACCAGTTTAGTCTTTATAATCCTGTGCCCACTAAATTGCAGAAGAATATGTCTGGTTTTCTTTCAAACTCCTGACAATTCAAACCCAGTTTATAAGAACAGCTTTCAAAAAAATACAGGCTGAAAGTTTGGGCCCCGCTGAAGTCAGTGGCAAAAGCCCTGTCAGCTTCAGTTAGGTCAGAATTTCATTCATGATATTGATTCAGCTGCTACCTTTAAATACAAGAGTTTTAAGGTTGTTTCTGTCAATGTCAGGTGTGTTTGTTATTTTAAACTACACAATTTCTTTAGAAAAGTAAACATCTAAGTACCTTTACATTTCAACGAGCAAGATGGGAAGACTGACAGGAGGCACGTCTCTGTTTCACGCATTTTTAACATATAATTAATTGAAATGGTTTTCTGGTAACTATGGAATCAAAGCTGCTTTCCCCCTCTCTCTCAAAGGGCGTTTCTGTACGTAACCAGGAGGTGGCATTCCTGGGTAACAGTTAAAGGATTTCATATACACTATTTCTTCTTTGCATATGAGGGAGAAAAAGGTTTCTTACTATAGTGGCAGTTACTCAATTAACTGAGGCTTAAACTAATACAATAAATTTGATTTATGTATTCTGTGTTTTACAAGGAGTGGCAGAGTTATCCAGTAGTACACATTAATCTTCATGACAAGACAGCAGGGATCTGGCAAGTTGTATTCATCTTCCTGTAAAGTATTTGATAGTAAAAGTCCTTGTCTTCAGTTACGTCATTTTGTTGCCCCAAATAAGCCAGTTTCCAATAATTCACTGACCACAATAATACCCACTATAATACTGTTACAAGAACAGTTAAGAAATTTAAGGAAAAAGACCAACTGAATCTTATCCAGTCAATGAATCTTAATCAGATTTTTCAAAGTCTGATCATTCCCATTTGTGATCCAGTTGGTCTATGGAGTATTGCCATATTTAACATCTGTGTCACATCATGCCTTTCCTGTTGCCTCATTGATCAACAGACAACATATGATGTTTCCCAGATGTTCAAACATGGCAGATCCCAAAAGACCTATTAAATTACACTAAAAGCAAAACAACATCTATGTTGTAAAAGTTTTGTTAAAATCAGGTATGCCTGAATATTCACAAACTTGCTACAAGATACTTACTGATATTCAAATTGCTTTTAAACATCAGTCAGACTCTTTGAAATGTTCACATTGTGCATTATGTAAGGACTTGGTGTCTCAGAGTTGATACAACTTTCTACTCTGCAATATAACACAAGTTAACATATAATTAAGCATATTTATATATGGAAAAGATAAACCACCAGATTTTTTACTTTATTTTACTGTTTGTCTCCTCTTATTACATGCAATCTGTGTTCTTGCAGATTTTTACTCAGATTTCTTGCTGATTATATTGTTTATTCTCTGATAAAGCTGAATAAATCATTATTCTCAAGAGCTTCTGGATTGCATTCTCTCAGCAAGGCAAGGCAGTATGTGCTGTTCTTTGGTGTGGCCTTTTTCCACTGAAAAGGATCATTATAAAGACCAAGACTTACTAAGATGTTACCTAAACCTTTGTTTTATACCTGAGTAACAGTTAAATTAAATTCTAGATTGGATTTCAAAGCGATCCAGTTTACAGCATCATGGTACAACATTCTGCTTTGAAACAGAGTGATACAGTAGTTTTACCATGAACATGAATATCCTTTACACCTTTCTGAAGCTAGTGTTTACTAGTCTAACAACTTTGCAACTTCAGATTTTGTGCTGGCATTGTCAGCAATGAGAATGTCAGCATTGTCTGATGAACACAGGCAGCTGTGTGCAGAAAATCAGTACCTTGATTTTGTTACCTGTGAAATAGCAGCACAGAACTCAGGTGCAGTTTGTTTAAATCAGAGAGAGAAACATTTCAGAGAAATGTTTCTGCACATTACTACAATGGCTCATTTAGAGTTGCTTTTGCCTTATCTTTAATAAGAAGGAACATAGCTACTTTAGAAAGGCCAGCAAAAAGAGGAATGTTCCTTATGTGATTATTGCTGATACATTTGGTTTTCTCTTAAATAAGTTTTTAAAATAGGTTGATTTTTCTTTCCCAGCAAAGAGGTTAAGAATTTTCAGTTTAGAAACGGACACATATTTCATTTTGTTATTTTCCAACAGAAAAAGGGGGTTTTTCCTTATTCTTAGTGAAACCATTTGTGGGTCCATTTAACAACCCTGCCTTTTCTCGTGGATTTGTTGCCTTGCTGTACCTCCATGAACCAGCTCCACTCGGAACCAACCCCGCTCCCTTCCCTGGTGAGACTCCAACTCCCGCAGTGCCGCCGCTGCTCCCCGAGCAGCCCCACGCGGAGACCCCAGCGCGGCACCCCCGTGGCCACAGGTGCATCAGGGGAGATGTAGTTCTTGGAGGGAACACTGCCAGAGAGGCATCAAGCAGGGAAACCATCTGCTCGTGTGAAGTGACGCTGCTGCACTGACAGGAACGAGATCTGAAGTTTAAGTGATGTTTTTTTCCTATTTGGTCAGAAAACGGAAATATTTCCATTTAGGCCAATAGACCTACCCAAAAGAAAACATCTTACAGTTTTTTTTCAGTGGTTTATCAAGTTAGAAATCTCAAGTGTGGAGGAAATAAAAATGCTCTGCGTATCCAGGATTAGCAGTAACTAATACTCCAGTATTTCCAGATTTGTCTCCACTGTGGAGTAATTTTGGACAGTTGCATCTTTATTGTAATTTACACATGCAGCTCATTTTTGTTGAACAGTCTAGAGTTGTCTGAGAGCACCGGATGCCTACGTATATGCTAATAGTATAAACTGCTACCAAAACCAACATAGGCACCTAAAAGTTACAAGATCTCCAAGCTGGAGCTGTTCAGGAGTCCATCCACATGGTATATTTTGCAAGATTAGGATTGAAATTTTTTATGTGCTGCATACACAAAAAAGTAGGTTGTTGAGTTTTCAAAACCAGAATATCTTATAGTATACACATATCTCACTTTTAAAAAATATCTATATCTAGATTTTAAGTTCACCTAAATTGTTTATATGTCTTTTTAAAAGAAATAGGTAATTAGAACAATCTTTATTATTTAATGGCATAAGACCTAACAAACTTTTGTTATTGACACTTGCAGAACAACAGCCAGAGATTTAGGAAAGTGAGGACAGAAGGTATGTGCAGGATGACAGGGAAGCATGTGGAATACAAATACAAGGAGACAAGAAGAGAAGCAAAGATCTGGAGGACGGTAAAGCAACACATATGGAAAGTCAGCTTGAGAAGAACAATCACATATGCCAAAAATAATTCACTGGCTACATGTAGTTAGAAGGTCTGGGGAGCAAACATAAGCATCCTAAACAACTGCAGTAGGTTAGCCAGAGTGTCTGCTGGCCCCAGGGCCACATATTCCTGACTGCCAGCAGCGTCCGTTTGGAACAGAGAGCTTTCCAAGTTTTGGCCAGTGCTGGCTGTTTAGAGAAGGTTGTCTGTTCCTTTCCGTTTCTGATGATTTCTTATGTAATCTATACTGCAATGCAAAGCCCTGTCAGAAATACCTGAGCCAGTTTATCTACACAGAATGTGCTGATACGCAGAATTGCTTGGTTATGTTCTAGAAACAAAAACATAGTGTTAACCTACTCCTGTACATGATCATATTTTCCTATCACCAACTTTTTTTTGTTTGATTTTAAATAATTATTTCATTTAAGTTCATAGAAAGGGTGCTGAAACAGCCTCATGAGATGTACTTACTGTCTCGGGCATTTTTTTGTAGAAGGATTTTCTTCTGACTTTGTTATTGAGGTAGTTTGCTGTTGGCATTGTTTTCACAGTGTCAGCTTCCAGGTGTGTCCTGTAACATCAAACCCAGGAGCTGACACCAGGAAATTAGCTAAATCAGTCCCAAATCCAGTGTTGTAGTCCTTTGGATTTCACTCTGGAACACTATGTTATACATTAGTTCATTTACTTGTGTCAGTACTCAAGTTCCAGTGTCAATTTAGTTTAGTAATCTCCTCTTTTTTTTTTTTTGAATTGTCAAACCAGACGAACCCCCATAATCTTATATCTGAGCCTGCTTTATTTTTAAAACTTTCTACAAGTTTGGTCTTGTAGAGTGGGGTATTGGCCAACTGTTCTTTCAAATGGTATAGTTTCAGAATGCTTGTTTTCTAAACACTAGTTTTCCAATATGTTCTTTTCCAGTGATCAAAAAACCACAGCCTATGATTACAGTTTTGACAACTAACATGAAAACTAACCAGGTAATCTGCACTGTCATTAGATATGTATAGTCCTTACAGACCATTAGTGGGTGTCACATCTGTGTCTGAGAGTCTTGTTCTCTGTTGTTTGTAGTTACTCTTGTCCTGGATCAGCTGAGTACATCCAAGGTCTCCTAATGCCATGTGTAGAAATTTATTTCATCATAAACTGATGTACAGTAACTTATTTATTCCTTAAGGCTTAAATATTCAAGATAAGTGCTTTACTGAGGTAGTCAGCATGGCCCAGAATCAAATACAATACAATTTCATCACAAAGTCATCTTTCCTCCCCTTTTTGACATTTACTTTTATGGCAGTAACCACAAAATATCCAGATTGCGTTTCACCAGCATGTAGTTGCCTACAAATTCCTACAATTGCCATGTAGGGAACGTAGTTGGCTTCAAGTTCCAAGTAATTTCAACTGCTAAGATGCATCTGGATAATTTTAAAAATATTTCTAGTTTTCATTCTGCTGAAAACCTAATACTTCATATGGCTGTTATTGCAATTTCAGCTGTTAAACTTAAGATGATTTGTTGATTGAAAACCAAACACCTACAAGGTTGTTTGCCACATCTTCATATTGAGTTTCTGCTGATAGTGTTTTTTACATAGTATTATCCACACTGAAATGCAAGTGAATTATAAATTTAACCATTTATCCAGGAGTTTGTGTTGAATTTCACAGAACCAATTTTCAAGCCCAGTTCTCCCATATAAGTCGGAAATGCATATTTTTTAGTCACTGCCTTGATCTGAGCCCAGTTAGGAGCTCTCAGTTTGTACAAACTTCACTGTCCATTTTAGCACACCTGAGTCAGTAACATGTTGGAGCCATGATCTGTTGCTCTCGTGCACTTTGAGATTTTCTAAGGAGTGGGACTGCAGTTATTGTTTAAATATCCAGACATTTAGAACTTTTGCTGTGAAGGTCCCCTTTTTCCCAGGCTCTATGAAACATTTTTCATTCTGCCCTTGTAATATTATCTCCTGACCTGTCTTCTGCTTGTAACATTTATTTTTAATAGAAGCTTTAGTTTTTTTCCCATCATGTCAGCTTTTGTCTGAACCACTTCCCATACTTTTTGTACTATTTTTCATTTCTCTCATTTTACAGACAGAATCAGTAACTTCTCATAAAACTTAAGGATTATCATCCAGCAAATTACAATCCTTTTTTCCATAAAATCTAACTATGTGATTATAAATCCTTTAGAAATCCCTTAGCCACTGTGTATTACTGGATACAAGCTATAACTTTTGTTTATATGTGAACTGAATACTAGTGTCTTTTTCAGGGTGCCTCCACCAAATCATTAACAACCTGGACTATTCAGGTTGGATCACTAATTAGGTTTTCTCCTTGTCTGTATCATTGAGCAATTAGGCTATGAAGTGAAATTTCCACAGGGCATTTCCCACTTGCAAATTCTTGTATCACTTCAGCAGAGACAACATGGCTGCTATCCTTGGGTTACAAGCAGGATTTAAAAAAAAAAAAAAAAAAAAGAAGTTGTAGACATACAGCTTTACTCAAGTTCTTTATCTAATCCAATTTTACAGCTAACAGCCACGGCAACTCCATAATCCATTCATTCCTCTCCACAGTGATTTCTTTCGAACTCCTTCCTTCTTTGCTTCTGGTCCACCCATTCTTAAGGCCAAAGATTAGCCAAAGCCGCCTTCTCTCCCTAATTCTCTGGAACAGTAAGAGCTTACTTTAATACCTCTTACAGATCTCCAATATCTTTGTTTAGGGCCTTGTTTGCTCACCTGAGATCTCTACAAACGTGTCACCGTTGTAAGCCATATCCAGTTTGGTCTGCACAGTTAACATCGTGCTGCCAGTTTCAAATCGGGAGAGAAACCGGTGCTGAAATCGGGTGATTTCGGCTGTGATGTGATTGTGTTTACTTGTAAGAAGGCTGAAAATGCTCTTTCCCTACACACAGGTGGCATCAGATAGCATGGTGGTGGCAGGATTCTTTTCAAACATTTCCGAAAACCTGGAAGGGTTTCACCTTGCAGTTTGTTTTCCAGAGGGAATGCTGACTGGTACTGTCCTCTTTGCTTTCTCTTCTTCCTCTCCTGCACAGAGAGTCCTTTGTCAAGTAACAGCCAGTTCCTTAACTCAATAATGTGTTTGTCTTTGCACTTTGTTTCACAGTGGTATAAAAATTGTTTCTAACAGGTGTGGACAGTGATTCCTTTTTCCCAAATTACAGTATGACAATCGCTCTGAAAGTTCTTGTATTTTTTGCCTCTTTGCTATTGTAAAGAAGTAACAGTAACACACCCTGGAAATGCCTTTCTCTCCCAACCCAATAAAAATGCAGTAAGCGTGACAGTGAGTAACAGAGCCCTGCTGCAGCCAGCAAGGCTTATCTCTAAACTGCTTCCCGGGTCCCTGCACAAGTTTCAGCTGAATCATAACTCCAGAGTGTCCTTAGAGCCAGGATGGAGCAGCATATCACAGAGCTTATCTTCTCCACGATCTAAGCGTCGCCTGGAAGTGCTTCATCATGCAGGCAGAATCACATCTCTTATTTATATCGGCACATTCCTGATACGCAGTCATGTTTCAGTATACAGTCAATCTATCCATCTCATAACAACCAGACAAACAACTAACCCGTCCTTTCAGCAGAGCTATTTCTAGTCCATCTGCTCCTCCAAGTGGGAGACTGCGTTTTGGAACCTCGAGCAGGACCAATGCAGCAATGGAATCACGCTACCGAGTGTAATTTGTTCCGATGCACAGCACTAACCAGTCACGTTCTGGACTTCTATAAGAGCTTTTGTGTTTTAAAAGCTGCAATTAAATTACCACCTACAATAACAGACCTGAGGTTAACGAGCTCAGCTTGAGATGCTACATTGAACCACAAGAAGTGAGACCAATAAAGAGAAATGTTGAGCCTCGTTAGAAGTAAGAGAGGTGGAGGCAGCCGCTGGCAGCCTGTGGGTGCCGGTGCCGGTGCCCTCGCAGGCAGGGATGCCCTCGCAGGCAGGGATGCCCTGGTCGAGCCCCCCCCCGTCTCCAAGCGACAGCGCAGCGTGGGCGTTTGCCAGCGCCTCATTTGCATAGCGCCGCAAAGTGTCCAATGGGCGGGCGGCTCCGGCGCTCTCATTTGCATGTACCGCGGCGCCGGCCAATGGGGCGGCGCCGGCCGGGCCCGGGCGGGCGATGCTCGGCGCGGCGCGGGCGGCGCAGCGAGAGGCCGGGCCGGCCGCGGGGACCTGCCGCGACCTGCCGCGACCTGCCGGCCCTCGGCCCGGGGGCCGCGGGGGAACATGTCGGTGGCGGGGCTCAAGAAGCAGTTTCACAAAGCCAGCCAGGTAAGGGCGGCGGTGGCAGAGCTCTCCCGGGCGGGCGGCAGAGCCCCGAGCGCGGGCAGAGCCCCCGGCGGGCTCTGCTGTTGGTGGGTGTCTCGCCCAGCGCCCGCTCCCGCGCGGCGCGTTCCTGGACCTGCGGCGGCATCACCTCGGGGAGGGTCTCCTTCGGCGTTACCGCCGCGTCCTTGGCTGGTGGTGTTGCCTCTGAGCCTCTTGTGTTGATCCTCACAGGAGAGGGTTGCCCATTCCCTTCTCTTGCTTGGGGTCTTCTAGTTATTAGTGTTTGTTGTTTAATGCTGGATTCGTGATCATGCTTTGAGGCCTCAGTTAAAGCTGCAGCCTGTAGGATAGCAGCTTTCCCCTAAATAGTTCATAGTGTTGATCTTCCAAAAATCGCTGGTTTATTATCCTACCTGGAATGCCACGTATTTGTCCTGCAGAGGGTATCAGATGTTTCTAGAGTTTTCCCTCTTTTTCTAGATGCTTTTCCAGGATGACCCTTCATCTTCTCCTGACCCCATTAACTCTTTTGTAATGTGCTTCGCTTTAATAGTATAGCTGATTTCTTTTAAGAGAGAAGCTCCTTTCTGTCAAGCAGGTGAACTGGCTGAACTCCACGGCACAAGAGTGCCCCACAGGGCTCAGGAAGTGGCCACAGTAGGATTCTTCCACTGAAGGTGTTTAGAAGCCTCAGCTGCTTTGCCAGCTTGCACCAAGCCGAAGAGATCTTTGTTTCTGCTGTCTGTCATTAACGATAGTGGTAATATTGAAATTAGTGTACATAACGTATTCAGGCAAATCCAGTAACTGCTCTTGTCTTGGTGAGAGTGGCAAAAATAAAGATTCATTGAGTGCTTAGCTGTCATCTTTCTAGGTCTTCCTTCAGATATGCAGCTTGTCAGCAGCCCAAGTGCAGAATGTTCACTTTGTTTGGATATAGAGATGCTAAATATTTGTATCTAATGTTTCAGTAGTGTGCTCGCTTCATGGAATGTACTGATCCTGAAAAATGTCATGCAACTGTATCTTTTCGTTAACTTTCACTGTTCCTTTGAGAAAATTCTGGACTTGCAGGGTAAACAAATCCAAGGACAATTTATTCAAAGTTTTGGCTTGTTTTGCATCTGACTTACGTGGGTAAGTGATGAAGCCTTTGCTATGGTGAGTGTGTAACTCAAGAATCAGAAGGTATTTAACTGAGGGAGTTAGAGAGGTAACCACAACAAGTGCCATCTTGTCTAGCAGCTGGTAATGTGCAAGTTACTTAATCCTGCCTAGATGTCAGGTAAACACTAACAAAACAAAGGAGGGTTGGAATCTGATAAAGTTAGTAGTTCAGGCAAAAAGGAACAGTAGAATAGATTGGATTCGAACTGTGCATTTATTGAAAAGTTGTGGTATGATTTTCAGTGTTCATTACAGTAAGGAATTGTGATGCACAGTCATGGAATATTCTCTGGATGGGTCAAAGGTAAAGTTTCCACTTATTTTCGATGGCAGGACTGAGCAAGGAATTAAAATCAGTTGATTTAAAAAACCTTTCTTTAGGGAAAGAAATACTCTTTAAATACTCTTTAGGAAATCAACATGCAGGAATAAGATACTGGAATTTAATTTTTTTAATTTTTTTTTTTTTGGTACCTGTGGTAACATAAGACACTTCTTGAGAGCTCATTCTGGAAGGATTCAGATAAGATGTTGGGCAAAAACAGTAGTGGGAAAATAGCAGAAGAAATAGCATATATATATGTATTAGGTGAAAATATCGAGGTCTAAATAATGGAAATATTTATCTCTGACACACAGAGACACAGTCATGTGCAGACATGTAAAGTCGTTGAACTAATAAAAATAAGGTGGAACTTGCAAAATGGAAATATTGGAACTCCATCTTTTAGTGGAATTCTTTTACAAACTGCTAATCCAAGCAAATGCAGAGCGTGAAAAAGTATTTCTCAAAGATGGTTTGTTAAATCTCCAAGTGGATCACTTAAGGAGACATAGACCTTTGTGTATTGAGTGGATGGGAGATGCCAAGGAAAAACTGTTAACAGCAGAGACAGGCATTGCTTGGGGAAAGAATGAAATTAATTCCTTTAGTGTTCCCAAAGGAGAATGGGGGCAGATGACAAAAACTGGCTAATGTCCCAGAGGACACTGAGGAATACTGGAGGGAATGAGACTTGTGCCAGGACATGTGATTAAGGAATAAGAGTAATATTTGAATGCTGACAGAACCTAATGACAAAAAATCTGAAGGGTGAAGAAGGTGGATTAGAACAGTCTGTGTTTAATAGTTTATTCAGAAATGTGAATAAATAGCAAAAAAGTGACAAGATCCATATGTTTTCAAAAGATAGTATTTCCATGTTAAAACAGAGTTCTGGTCAGCTGAAATAAACCACAGTTCTAAGTGAGATATAGAGTAGTATGGATGTATAGTTATAAAAAGGTAAATTAAAGTAAAATAAATGGAGTTATAGAATAACTCTATTTACTCTTAGTAAGCCACTGAACTGTTGCAGAACTTTTTTGCACCAGAAATGCATTTCAGTTTTGTTTCTATAAATAACCTGCCTCTTCTGTGTGTCTTTATGTACAGCTTTAGTATTGACTAGCAGTGATCACCTTTGTGTTCTGCGAGAATCCAGGAGAAAAGCAAGAAATACTTAGGAATACTTAAGGAATACTTAGGATTTTATACATGCATTGGAGGTTTCTGGGATGTTTGTCTGGTGCCTGTCAGCTTGGTTTCTCTGAAGTTACAGTTAAGTAAATTAATGTTTGCTTTATAAAAGGTCAGCAGCTAACTTTTTATGGTCGCTAAAGACCTTGCCAAAGTCAGGCATGACACACTATTGCAAACTTGGTTGGTGTAGTAAAAAGTCACCATGGCTTTGTTTGTAATCTAGTAATTCACAAGATGTGTTCTTCTTGGTTTCCCCCTAGAATTTTTTAACCAACTGTATTTTTTTTTCACTGAAAATAGCATGTGTTTATTGGTTTTCACCTCTGTGTCTGGTAGTGAGATCTAGAAGACAACTCTTGTGTTATGATCATTTGCTGGAATTACTGCAGTCAGGTCTGCACCCCACAGTGAGTCATGTTTTAGCTATTTTTCTGTACATTCCAGTATATAAAACTGCAGTGCTGTGCATTATCTGTACCCTAATGATTGCTTCCTCTGGTGTCACAGAACTGATAGACACAAAGCTCATATGTAACTTAAAGTTTGTGTATCTGTTACGTAGTGATAATACCCTTCAGGTCCATTAGCATTTTCTTTGCAATGCTTTTTATTTAGGCTTGAAGTTTTAAATTGAAGTTCTTTAAATTGAAAGTGGACTGGAATGAGGATCACTTCCATTCTGTCCATTTAATATCAGCAGTGATCCCTTGAGTATAATACATTTGGCTGATAAAATACCCAGCAGAACTCGTGTGGTGTCTGACCACATCTCACTGGCTGATAAGCGAGGGCAGACTGTTCCTCAGGGCTGATTAAATCGTGTGCAAGTCTGGTGGAATTCAGCTTTTCTTTTCTCAGGTTTTTTTTTTTTTTTTAATATAGTTTCAAATATAATTATTTTAAATTAACCTTCAGGAAGTTCTGTTCATGAATTTGTGTCCTGTCACTGTCAGCCTCTGGCACATCTGATCTCTTTTCCTGTTTTCAGTTTGAAACCTTTTGATGTAGGTGTGTGTTATCTCTGCCTACTGTTTTTGTAGGCCTTGTTCTCATGGTGGTTGTGCATGTGGGATAACCCAGATGGTGGGAGGACTGCATCTTCTGGTGTGTACTGGGCGTATTTTTAGAGTGGTGTTTCTGTTTAGAAAAGCAGGAAGCCTAAAGAGTGAAGAAGAAAGCCTTAATATGTGTCAGATGCTTTTGTAATTTCTGCTGTGCTCTGAAACTGCAGCCAGGTTAGGATCTCTGTGTAAAGATGTGTGATTTTTCAAAGTGTTTGGAGGCTGGTGAGCTCAGAACCTTTCTGCCTTAGGGTATTTTGAAAGCTCAGCCATGATACTGGCATAGAAAATCTGCTGTTGACTTTGAATTCACATGCTTTTTATGTATTTTTTTAATTAATTGTAGCTAAAGGCTATGTATAGCAGCAGCCTCATTCTCAACAGCTTATTCATATTGTGTTTCATAGGCTTAAATTCTCAGAGACAGTGGAAAGTAATGCTTTTCTGAGGAAACACATGACTGCCAATTATTGTGAATATCTTATTTGTGATGTGGTCATCAACAGCTACTGTAGCCTATGCAGGCTGGTTTCTTAAACCTTCTCCTATTGTAAGGGAAGAAAGAGAGGCTCCAAGAGAGTGTGAATCAGGAGCTGGCTCTATTGTCTATACATAGAGCCCAAGGGGGAGCAGATTTTCTAACCAAACAACCAAAATCTGTTACTACTTTTTTGCTTTCTGAAAGTGATTTAACCTAGTGTAGTAAAATATGTGCTCTGTGCTTTCATTTCTTACATATCCTGAATAACATTTGTCTTCTCAGGGACTGCATTTTTTTAGCAATTTTTTAAAAGCCTTTTTTCTATTTTTTAATGCTTTTTAAACTTTTGGCTGTCACCAACAGTTGCAAGGGTACTGCTTCTTGTCTTCCAGATTTCTGCTTTTGCTCCATTGATTTATGTGGCATTTTGGTCCAGTGTGTTGGAATGAAGACCACATCAGATTCAAGACCACCTTGTTCCCAGATAGTAGTCATGTCATTGGATTTTGTTGTTGGGTTGTTTGGGGCTTTTTTTGTTCTCTTGACTATTTTTCTTTTCTCTTATGTAGTAGAAACCAGCCTAGGCATAATATTTAAGCCTTTTTTAAAGTCCATGTTGACGTGAAGTTAATACACAAAAACTTTAATTACACAAGTGCTTGCTAGCAAAGGAAGTACTATGGTAAACTGTATACAAAGAGAACCTGAATTTGACAGTAAGATGTGAAAAGAAACTTTTATTGACTACATGCAGATATATTTATTTCCTCGGACTATAAGCTGTTATCTTACAGTCTGTTAGAGATACTGTGCTTTCACATCCAGTCTGAATTGGGCATGATGAATCCATGACATTAGTAGAGAGAGAGAGCTTCTATCCTGTTCCTAGTTTTTATTAGATAATTGAATTTACTTGTCTGCAAATCTTACAGAATTGCGGAGGTAGGACAGTGGTCAAAAGGACATTAGAATTTAGTTTCTTGTCTGATATGTTTTGAAATGAATATTTCCCCTATGTGTTTCGAGAGTAAATCCTCAGCCACTGGCAAGGACAAAAGATAACATCCCTCTATGTATATGTAGATATCTAATGAGACAGCATTGTTTGTCTTTATCTGTGTCATGGCTGGAGACTGTTGTTACTCAGTCCAGTAATTATAAAATTATAATGTAGATTATACACTGTTCATCTTAAATTCCTAAAATGACACGAGGAGAAGCTGAGGGTTTGTGTAAAATTGTTGGTGTAAGGGAAATGTGGCCCTGTGGCAAAGATCAGCATGGATTTGGTGGGGAGGGTGTGCAGTAATGGCACAGTCATTTGCAATTCAACCCCTCTTCCTTTGGCATTAGTAGCACTGACTCACTTTTGAATCACATGGCTGACTTGTGGTTGTGCAGCCCACCCTTCTCACTCTGAAGCTTGTTTCAGGAGACCAGTGCTGGGCTAAGAGCTGGGAAACAGGAAGGCAGTTCCTGGTGGCGTAAAGCTGATCTTCAATAGTAAAAAAAAAAATATCTGATGGAGTTGGGAGGAGGGGAAAACTAGCTCTCAAGTTTTACGTTTACAGTCACATCTACAACTATATTTGTCCCTTGCTAAGGTAGCCTGCCAGCAGGGCATAACTGCAGCAAAAAGAACCCGTGAGTGCTTCAGTCAGCACAGGTACAAATTAGCAGAAGATGGTGGTCATGTGCTCTGCAGCCTTTAACAACACAGCTCTCAAAGCTTATGAGAGAGGGATCGTAATTCAGTAAATTGGGAATCTAGCAGAGATGCAGCTACAATTTGGAAGGAGGTTATTTATATTTTACACATAAAATATTTATATATATAAGTCCGAATGTTATTGCAGTAGAAAATAGCGTGGCATAATAGAAGGGAAGCTGAACTTTCTCCTTGAACTCATCTCCTTTTATAGATTGTTGGCTTTGCTGAAGAGTTTTGCACAGGCATCCTGAAAGTTCCAGTGAGAGCTGGCACTCCATCCCAAACTCCTGCTGCTGCCTGAGTCACTGCGGCACATGCTGGGTAATACATTGCAGTGCAGTCTCCTGAGAATCCTGCAATGCTGAAAAACAAATAGCCAAGTGAAGCACAGCAGCAGCACTGCATTGAAGTTTTCTTCAGCATCACTTGCTAAGAGTTACTTAAAGTTGCTTAGAACAGATACAGTTCTACCAAGAAGCTGCATTCCTCTATAGAATTTGGGCCAGATTTTATGATACAGGTATAGGAGGACAAATTCTGCTCAGTTATACTGATAGAAATCCTGGATGACTCAATGAAGGTCTCCTGTATAGGTATATGCAGTATACTTGTGTAACTGAGAGCAGAATATGGTCCACTCAGTCCAAGTGCTTGGCTTGCTTCCTGTTAAGACAAGAAAGATGTAAATACTCAGTGGCAGAATATAGCTGCAGTTCCAGAACAAACTATTGCTGAAGAATAGAAGTGTTCTTAACATAACATTTCGTCTGTTGTGCCATCCAAACACCAGCACTTTCTGTAACACATGTAATTCCAGTTATAAAATGAGTCCCATTCTTCATAGCTTCTGGTAAGACCCACGTAAAATCCAAAGTTGGTCTTATAATGATATTGTTAATAACAAACTGCTCCTGTTTGTGTTAATGCCCCTTTCACCCCAGTTTATTGCAGTAGTCTGATTCTATATTGTGCTGAGTTCTCATTGTTGGTCTCTTTCCTGTTCCTGGAAAGGAAGGTACAGCTGGAGTTTTATGCCTAGTTGAGAGTTGAAGATGCAGGTTTTAACAATGGTTTTAACAAGCCCACTGAGAAAAGGGCTATTCAAATGTCAGATTGCACCTTGAATTCTATTTTCTAGAGCCCTAGTGTCCTATCAGTGTGTACATGTTTCTGTTATCGAAGTTACTAAGAATTGTATGCATTGAGGAGAGAATATACCAGTTAATTTTCTGCAACATCTCAGATATCAGCAGCTGTGTATGTGAAACACAAAAATAACTTGGCCTTACATGCTTTCTATTCAAAGGACAATGCCAAGCCTCTGATGAGAATCAATTCTGTTTCTGTACTACCCTAATTAAATTACATTTTTGATACTGTACTTGTGTTTAATGAACTGTAATGACTACAGTGAAATTAGCCTGGTTAAGAACTGAACATGACTTAAGAATCCAGGACTCAAAGAAAATCAAGGGGTTCTAAAATTCTGTTTTCTGTGATTGGCAGTGTTTCTGTTCTTGTGTAGACAGGTTACAGATCTAAGGTGAAAAAGTGGGGAAAATATTTTTAATATTTTTTTAACCAAGCAAAAAAGAGATAAAATAATGAAACCAAGTATCAATGGTCCTAGATAGTAACAGCCCCTTTATTCCCTTGTGAGAGCATTGCAAATGCAAGTAGGTCTCACTGCTCCCATTCTTTTTCAGTGGCAGAACCAAAAGCAGATTATGTGTTTTCAGACTTTAGATGCTATGTCCAGTCACTGTATTGTTTGTGGGTTTTTAAAAATTTATAGTGCATAAGATGTATGGATAAATGGAAAATGTAGATACAAGTTTGGATTAAAGTTTCCACATAAATGTGATTTGATTCCACTGACTGCAGCAGGGATGAATGTGCTATTTTCAATTAACTTTACTGTATTTAATACTGCTCTAGAATGGGCAAGGAGTGTTTTAGAAACTGGGATTTTCAGGCAATGGTATCTCCTTGCCTGAAAGGAGATTTCAGGCAGAGAATAATAAGTGTGTGGGGGGAATTTACTTAGTGCCATAACCAACATGTAGTATTGGGGGTCAGAAAGGCAGTGTTTTGATTCAAAATTATGCATTTCCCTTTTGCAGTCCTGTTGAGAGAGCTAGAAAGTGAAATTTGGTGCCTGTGCCGTCTGTGTGGTCAGAGGATGCCACAAACATGGGAATACTTTGTCCTTCTTTCCCGCAGAGAATGCAGCACCTGTCAGCTTGGCATCTGGGTCACAATAGATGTGGGCATGGTGAGAGGAGAAGAAGACCCATTAAATGAGTAAATTACTAATCAAGGACTATAAATTTCATCAACTCAGAACCAGCAGTTCCAGTCTGCTCTTTAGAAATTCCTTTCAGAAAAAATAATAAGATTTTTAAAGGCATCAGGATGAATTCTGTGTTTGGTGTGAGCTGCTTGGATGTCTGCCTGAGGCATTGGAACACAGCAGCTGTTACTTACCTTTAGGATTAACTGTTTATCATTATATGGCTTTAGTTTATGAATAATCACTACTTGCTTTTTCCCCCCTGTAAGTTCTGGTAACCACCTGAGATTCAAAGGGCCATATCCACTGCTGTGTTTTGCATGGAGAACACAAGAACCCATGGCATTTTCACTGTGAGCTTGATGATTTAGGGTTTCCCTTCAGTGATCTCTTTAGCCATGGTTAAAGGTTCCTGTTTCATGGCACTTGGCTTGTTCTGCTATAGATGGATGTACTGCTTTCCTTTGTAGGAATTTCTTGCTGCAAAGCCACGTGCCCACACAGGAGGACAGAGCCGTTTGACCTCATTTGCACTAGTGCTTTAGAGCTCATTGGGGAATTCTCTTCTGTGCATAAATCATACTTGGGATTTTTTTTCAGCTTTCTGTCATTTGTTTAATTTGATGACAGTGGAAGTCAGTTGTTTGTGCATGGTGAGGGAAGTTCTTTTCTGTCCCCATGGATGAAGTCAGCGGTGCATTTCTGCGGTGCTGCTCTTACGACTAGAAAGAATTGTACCTTGTGGAGACTCAGGACAGTGTGTCTTTCTTAGAAGTGGGGCTGGGGAGCCCTGTTATCCCCAACTGCATTTGAGTTTGTGGCGTTGCTGTAACAATGTCTTGCTGCCTAAAACCACTGGTATGTTTTGAAATGGAGTTACGAAAATAAGGCAAAAATGTACAATGACTTCCTCTCCAAACTAGTCGTGGTGAACAAAGTGATGAAGTAATATTTTTTTTCTTCTCCACTTTTCACTGTGTTACATGGAGTTTTTCTATTAAGTGAATGAAAGGAGCATGGATTATTACAAACTTTCAGGTACACAGGAGTGTTTGTTTGTTCCATTTAGATTTTGCAACTCCTGAAGAGCACAGGTTACATTAGCAGAGCAAAAAATATCTTAAGTCCTTTCTTTTTTCCCATGGGTAATGTTGCTAAGGGCCTCTCACGGATCCCAGAGAAGTCAGTAATGCTGCAGAGCTGCTGGGAGCACACCGATGGATTTTTAAAAATATTTGGGTAATGAGACTGTAAAACCATTAAAAATTCAGTTGCATTTGCAGTAGACCCAGGAACAGGAAGCACATTGCTTCGCAGTGCTCTGATGCTGAATGTGAACTTAGACTTGGGAAAACTGAACTAAAATGGCTTAAAAAAAATAAGAAAAATAGACAAGAAACCTTTCAAGCAGTGCAGACAAAATTCTTGCTGATACGCAGGGCAAGTGTGCACTCCATGTACAGCAGGACCAGGTGGATTGCCTTGAGTAGCAAGTAACAGGGAGTGACTGTGTGGCAGAAGAATGTGGGTGTTTCACACTGTCCCAAAAGCACAGGAAACTACAGGAGTGGCTGCTCATATAAGTAGGAATGATGCCACTTAAATCAAAATAATATGCAGCAAAAAGTAAGGGTAAGAGAAGAAGTTCTCAGTCCATTTTATAGTGGCTTCAAATCCACATGGCTAATGTAAGTGCTAAAAAGTGCAAGCAGCAATTTAATAGCACTGAAGGACAAAATTTTAACTTGATTATGTGGATTGGAATTGTGTAAGAATTACTGTGTGATGAAAACTAGTTTCTGAAAGAGCAATAAACATTATTTGTCACTTTTCATGCATACAAGGTAGACTTGCTGATAAACATGCTGAAGTGTTGAGGAGAAATAGTATCCTGATGTGGGGAGAAGTTAATTCTAAACCAAATCAACTTAAAATTATGATTTTTGATGTCAGTGTGTCTTGCTTTATACAACTTCTGTTGACAGTCTTGTTCTCCTTCCCCTGCACAACTCTCCTGGGGCTCTGTAGTGGATGATCTTGACCACATCTTTTTGCTGATAATGGATTCACTAAAACTGTCACTTTAGCCTATGGCACTGCCAAGGAACTTTAGATAAATATGTAGTTCTGCAGTAACTTTAAAAAATAATACTCCTAAATATTTGGAACATATCCTTTAGTGTTAGCAGCTCTTGAACTGTGACAAATATAAGAATATTTGACCCAAATACATAAACTTTGAGCTTAAAGCTGTAAATCACTATTAAAAATGCCCACATCTTGTCTATGTTGTTTTTCCTGTGGTTGGCCTGCACTGATGCTTAAAAGTATTTGCCAGATAATTACTAGGATGCAAATTTACTGCTTGTGGTGTTCAACGTATAATGAATAGGTCTGACTTCAGTGGAGATGAGGAAAGTATGTTCTGGCTTTACAGAAGTCTGAATTAGGTTAGCCCTGACTTCTTCCTGACCTTTCACAGGGCTCTCTGACATCAGTTGTGAATAAGTGATCTTTTTAGTCTTGCATGTGGATATTGAGGGTGTGTAGGTGCTTGGTGTCCTAATTATGTATTCAGTCTTAAAAAAATAAATAAATTGAACTTTTAAGTTTTAGATCGCAGCTGATTTTTATTGAAATGGGTTTTCAGTAAAGCTGTGGAATAAGCAGAAAATTCTGGTCACGGAGTTGCAGGATGGCAATTGTATAGTCATGGAATATGCAATGCAGTTAAGTGTTTTCAAGAAGAAAAAATATTTACATGTTTTATGAATTTTAATTCCATATTCTGCACATGCAGGCTGTGATTTCTGTGTTGGTTGATCTCACTTGTTTGAAGAAGTAGGATTTAATTTTTTTGTTTTGAATGATGAAAAGAGATAACAATAGCATGTTACTCTAACAGAAAAATGTTGCAATTGGCTATTCTGCAACAACTCTACATACTTCATACAGGACCCAGCTGCAGGGTAACACACTGGGATGTGGTTCCATGAAGTCTTGAAATACTTACACAGCTTCACATCAGTGACAGCTCTGGGACTGCTGATGTGTTGAAAGCCGGCGAGACCCTCCTGAGGTCAGGCCTGTGCTACAATCAGTGACATATTTAATGTCAACTTTTGCAAGAGCCAGCGGGAGCCACCTTCTTGAATAAGCTCGAGTAATTTAACCTGAGAAAAGAGTGAAGGATCCACTTTCTGGGTTTAATTCCAGAGTATTGTGCTGGAACTGGTCACATAATGTTCTGGGAACATGAAGTGCAATCGATTCCTCTTAGGAGCTATGAATCAGAGTAGTGCTCTCATCCAGAACTATGACTGACAATATGCCAACATTTTCTAGAACAAGGCAAAGCACAGATTTTCACTAGACTGAGTGGCAGTTGTAGTTGTCACATGAAGACAACAGAAATGAACAGGTATTGATGGACAAAGTAAAACTGGCTTAGGGCAGAGAGGTCATTACTGAAGTCAGACTACCTCAGTGGGTGGTTAGAGTGGTTTTTGTACACACCCCTTCCCACTGCATGTGCACGTACAATGTTAATGCAATCAGCTTTAACAGCTGGATGCCCTCATACAGGGGATGCAGTTCATGGCAACTTGCATCACCCTCAGTCTAGGCTATGGTGGCCTCGCTCTACCCTCAGAGAAAGGTCCTGCTCACTTCCTTGAGTCAGCTCTGGGTGCCTGTGTGATCACACACTGAGCTGTTAGAGGCAGCTTAGCCATCTGAAAACTAACCCAGCTCAAATGTGTGAGTAGCTTTCAGGTGGATTAACTCACTGGAGCAGCTCACAGTATAGGCACACAAGAGCTACTATCAGTGCGTGGGAAGTGGAGGGAATGTCTCCACAGGGATGAAAAAGATTTAGAGAAGGCTAAGCAGCTATGCAAAAATACCTGAATGAATATTAGAATGCTTTGTTCACAGAGTAGAATAAGCTATGCTTTGTAAGAGTTGTATCTCATTGATATTCTGAATGATTAGCCAACAAGGAATCTCTGATACCAGCTCCCCCTGTGGTTAGTGGTGACTGTTGGGATTATGATAATCATTTGAGGGCAAATAAAGGAGTCAAAAAGATGTCTCTGTGTTCCAGCAAGTCTGGAGTCCCAGCGGGACAAATGAGTGGTTTAAGTGAAATGATGATCAACGTGGATGTAAATAAAAGGAGTGTTCCTGGTGAAAGCAGCACCTCAAGCCATGTAACCTACAATTCCTTGGAGTGATAGGGCTTACACAGCACGGTCTCAGAGGCTTCAGTCTGACTTCAGTGGAAGACTGAGAAGGCTGTTGAAGGAGGGAGGAAACAACATTTTCCTCAGGGAAGGAAAGAATGCCTTTATTTCAACTGAGAGGAGTGTAAGAGGAAGGAAGTTCTGCTCAACTGGAGTAAGGACTAGTGTGACAAATGATGTAGAGCAGAAACACAAGTTAAGGTGAAGATGTAAAAGGATGTTAAAGGTAGCAAGAGATAAGCTAACACAGTAAAGAATAAATGTGTAACTTCTCATGTTCTCTCAATACTCTGGGTAAAACAGAACATTGTAAGGGACTTCTTTGACAATTACTTATTAACATCTGTAAAAGCAACCTTTAAATTCAGTCATGAGAACCATCCAATGTAGAAACATCTTAAATCACACAGGAGTAAGGAGTAAGAAGACAATGTGAAAGGTTCTCATATTACTTGGAAAGGAGGTGTGTAAAGGTGTTAAAATGTCTGATTTTAAGTGTTTTGGTTTACAGCTTAATCACTCTTTCTCATCTTTGCAGTGGGTATATATGTGTATCTCAAAAGGAAGCCACACCTTCCTTACAAGCACAGAGAACAACTTCAGAAAGAGGGATTGTTTTAAGGCCAGATCAGGATGATATTACTGCCAAGTGAATTTTTGCACTGGGAACTTTGTGCAGGGAGGAAGAAGTGTTAATGTGAGAACAGCCAGTGAGAACACACAGTGTGTAACTTGTCATTCACAGCTCTAGCTCCTCTCCATGCAGAGAAAAGGGGGTAAAATATTGCCCAGTTGTACCTGAAACAAGCTGCCAGAAGAGAGGCAGGGAATGGTTCATGCAGGGTGTGTATCCAGCCCTGAGTCTTGCTGCTCCTCCTGGTCACCCCGAGAAGGAAGGACTGTGGATGCACCCACTGCTGCCACTTGCCTGCAGTGCTCATGCACATTCTGTCTCACTATATTGGCTGGATAAGCAAGTGCCAAACAGACCATAGTTTGGAATAAAAATCCTGAGGTTTTGCTTTTCAAAGAAATTCAGAATGTTTTCTTTAACAAATTTTGGAACAGTCAGTGAAATTGAAAAGTGAAGGAGGATGTTAACTACAGGTATTTTTTTATGGCACTTTGACTTTACACTTCTCTTTTTAGGGTATTCTAACTTTCACAAACAAGATTTTAGACAGATTAGGGAACAATATTTTAGATTTGAAAAATGAAATATGGAAGTAAAAGTTTGATTCTGTCTGTGTGGAGCTCTATGGTTTCAGGTGTGTCATTGTTCTTGTCTACTTGAAATCTCACATCAATGAATTTGAATTACTGTCAGAGACTTTAGTGTAATCAGGTTTTCTTATTAAAAGCACCTATATCTGCTCTTCTGAAAAGTGGACAGTCTTGAGTCTGACACTATTACAGTCTTTTAAGTAGGCTTGCAGAGCAAATAATGTGTCTGCATCTAAAAAGTTAGATAGGTTACTTTATTACATTTGAATACTTACAAATATGTTTTCCTTTAGAGAGATGTACAGTAATGATTACTTTCAATTCACTAATTTAGAAATGCATGTGTAGGCATCAGTGTTGAGTTCTTTGGAAAACAGTGGAGGTTTGTCAGGAGAGCGTTCAAGGTTTTGCAAGACAAAGTAGTTTTTGTTGTACAATGCATGTGCTAAAGAATAGCTTTAGCAGACAAGTTTGACTAAAATGCTCAGTAATAGTGTGACGTGTCACCGCCTGGTGCGAAATGAGTCACTCTCTATAGAAATGCAAAATCACATTATAGCGTCCCGAGTCTTGTACATCATTCATATATGGACAAGACTATCCTTTGTCCATGGTACTGTTTTTCTTCAATATCTGTATGCATTTAATTTAAGCCTGTAGACAACATTGCATTGGTGTGCATACCATCTCATGCTAATGATGTGATTTGTACCATTTGCCTTAGTTTTTACGGGTTCAGTGTCCTGTTGTCCTTTTTCACTGCTTTTTTAGGTTTGATTGAAGAGGAGGTATAGTCAGCAAACTGGACATATGTTGAAATACTGGCCTCAGAGCAGTATTTATTTGGGCTTGTTTCAGAACAGTTTTTTATGTTCTGACTGAACTGTTGCAATGAGTAGGAAAGGCCATGTAGTGGGACTTGGAAAGATCACGGCTTGAAGTCATCAAAGGGCAATGTGAAACCTTTCTATGCAGAGAACCAGAACAAGTCTGCAGAAAGTATGAGTAGTAGTTACTGGAGCTCCATGGTTTATGTAGTGGCATGGAGTTGAAGGCTTTATTTAGGAATAGGATTTTACTTGCTGGAAGGTGTCTGGATTTGGCCACAAGGAAGTTGGATTTATAGGCAAGGAGGAGTAGGTGGCATGTAGATAATTTTGCAAAACTACGAGTTTGCAATGAGGTGGATGCAGTTTCTGGAATGTACTTCTCATTGGTTTTGCTGCCTCCAAAGTTCAGTAGCTGCCAAGGGCATCAAGAATAAAAGCACTGT
The DNA here is from genome assembly GCF_003945595.2 of Pipra filicauda. Lineage (NCBI taxonomy): Eukaryota > Metazoa > Chordata > Aves > Passeriformes > Pipridae > Pipra > Pipra filicauda. The sequence goes on along the minus strand of NW_024104976.1, from coordinate 431,568 downwards.
AGTTTAGAAATGCTTATGTGAAGCCCTTGTTTTTCTCTCTTTCTCATCCCACTGGCATGGTCAAACAGTTAAAGTGAAAATTGCAGTGTTAGTGGGTGCACTCAGAAATCCTGTCTGGATACGTGGGATGTTAAGTGTGATATGGATTTCCAGTTTAAAGCATTTGAGATGGTGGATCACCATGCCCAAAGGAAAGACTTTATATCACAATCACAATGTGTCTCAGAATTATAGCATTAGAAGGCTGTGCCCAAGTTCAGCTGGTTTAAGAGCCTACAGGACCTAGAGGTGAAAGTCCATCTTCAGGATAATGGTATTACTGCAGAAGATTGCCTGGGTAAGTTAATAACAGGCTCCATTAATCACTGGGTGGTCCAGCTCATTTGTGAGAGACTGTGGGGGAGCAATGGGAGAAGAATTGTGTTTGAGTTGTTCTTTATTGGAGTTCAAGTCCTTTGACCAGAATGACTTGGAGTAGCAAGTGCCAGGCCACTGCCATTGAGATGTTGTTCTAGGTCTCTGTGGCTGGAATCAAGCTTCTGCTTTATGGCAGCTGCTCTTTTTTCCTTTAAATGTACAACACACATTTCCTCTCACATTGTTCAGTGGCTAATGTTTGAACTCTCTGTTAGTGGTTAAAAAGAATAAGGAATGCATGTAATTAGGAAGCTGAGAAAGCTGCCCTATGTTAGGGGAAAGAAATAAAAGACACTTTTACAACTGCGGTTGAGGGTCTTGCCATAATTATCTGCATGTGATTACTGATTACTTAATATTTTTCTGTCAAAAAGCTTAGTAAGGAAAATTATCTCAAAGAAATACTGTATGCATTATAGGAGAAAGAACATAGCATTTTAGGTTTAGAAGTGCTGGAAACATGTTCATTTAAACATTTTCTGCTAGGATAACATTAAACATTCTGTATGCTTCTAGTTCATGTATTTATTCTTACCTGGTAGAGCTGTAGGGTCTCACCTGGAACTTAAAAAGTGTTTTGCTGCTGACAGATCTGAAGGCAGGAGAAGACTTGAGTTTAATGAGTTTAATGACTTGAAGAGTTTGTTACATTTTGGTGACAATTTTTCTGTGTGACAGACTTCTGACCAAAGACCTTCACTCTTGCAGGTGGTTTAGAACCAAGGTGTATTGCATTTTCTGAGCTGGCACTGCAGTACTTTATAAGCCCTTTGGCAAGTAGGTGTTCACAGTAAGTGATGTGTGATGCTGATCTGTTGTGTTGTGCAGTTCCAGTGGCCATGATGTGTGGGAAAGGGCTTTTGCAATTTTAAAGCCAGAAGGTCAAATGTAGTGAAATGTGGAGTCATAAAGGGTACAGAACTATGTGATAGAAAGCAAAGCTGATAGAAGGTTTTCAAGGAAAGGTTTATTGCAACTCTCCTTGAAAGCTAAGATAGGTTCTATCTCTTTCTAGCTGTTTTCCTTCAGCTCCTTTTGTTATTATCTGTTTCTCAAAATAACGGCAAGTACAGGATCTTCTCTGGGATGTTCTCTACAACATTTCTGCCCCAGGACTCTTCATTCTTTCAACCTTGAGTTGAAATTATAAATTAACACGATAAACCGGTCTTGTACTTTGATAAAAGAACATGAGGGTGTACCAATAAATGACTGCTGAACAGAGTACTGAAAAGAAAAATAGTATATGCATCTCTTGCCGGGAACAGAAAGCAGAGACTAGCAGGGAAAAAGGAAGGATGAACTGGCTTGTGACAGAGAATATTTAAGATAGAAGGTTGAATCAATTATTATTATCTGTAGATGCACAAAGTAACTGATAATTCTAAAATGTTTTGTTTCCTGCCTGAGTATCATTTTTCTGAACAATTTATCAAGCCACTGCTCCAAGCTATGGGAATATTTTTTTTTCAAAACTTATGTACCAAAATGGAACCATATCTGGACTGCTCTTTGTCCCTCTGAGTTGGGCTTAGCACTGGAAAAAACATCATGATTTAGACCTTTTTCTGGAAAATTAGCTTTCAGTGGTGTAATTATGAATTGTTTCATAGGACCAATATATACTGATGGCAAGGCCAGATGGAACTCAAGTCCCTCTTTATTCCATCCTCATCCCATTGTGATGAGGAAAATGACTTTAGTGGAAAAACCATTTCTTCTGAAATTACCGTGGTTCAGCAGTGTCAATATTTTGCATGTGAGAGGTGCTTTAGCATCAGTGGAAAATGGGCTCTAGATGGTTTTAAATCTAAAATCATAATATCAGGGAATCTGTTTCATGAAACCAGTTATTTGAAGAGCTATTCATGGAAGAAAATAAGGAAGTTTGATGGAAGAAAATGGAAGAAATTACCCCTCTTTTCTCTCCCTCTCAGGAGCTCTGAGCTACTTGCTGGCAGCTGCTGGAGGCTGCCAGCTCAAATACGGCTGCTCTTTTTTTTTTCCTTTGTCTTTTTTATTTTTCCTTTGTGCATGTGTGATTTGCTCAGGTTTTGAGCAGGGCCATACATACAGCATAGGTGGAGAGAAGTGTGTGCTAGAACAAACTAACAGAAACTGAAACATAAAGCAAAGAGAGGTAAGTGATAACGAGGATTGAGGCAACTGAGAGGAAATCAAACCAAATGGAAGCAGTGGTAGTGAAAGGAGACTAAATTGAAAAACAAGTGCAAGGGTACCAGTGTTTAATAAACGAGGAGAAAACATTTCTCAAGGTGCATGGCTGCCTTTCTGTGAGAAAGAAAAATCTGCAAAGCATAGATGAAATACTCAACGAGATGGGCAAAAGTGGCAGCTCTGCACTTCTGTGCTGTCAGGTGAGGTGAGTACACACTCAGTGCCAGGAAAACCTGACGCAGGAGGTGAGTGCCTTGATAGAGCTGAGTGCCCTTGGCACAGAGCTGGGTAATACAATCGCTGTCAGTGCTAAAGTGGTTGCCTTGCACTCCCCTCCCCTGCTTCTTGTTTCAGTTTTTGAGCACTGAGCCAAACTCCCCTATTTCTCAGTCTCGTGAAGACGATGATCCTCTAACAAAGAGCAGGCTTTGTGCTTGGTATGGGAACTGTGGCATTGCTGTCTCCTTCCCAGGGAGGCAGGCAGGCAGTGTTTATACTTCAGCCTTGCACCGAACACTTCAGCAATCTTTTAGTTGTCACTAGGGCTCTGGGAACCCAGCTGGTAGTGGCTGCTTAGGGAATGCACTAAATTGCTACATCGCCTCTTATCAGGGACATGTTCCGTTCCTGCGCCTCTTTTCCAGTGTCAGAACCGTGTTGGCTGTCGGAGGATGACTGGTGCAGCTGCAGGCCACCTCTCATCAAAGGCTCTGAAAGTGGGATCCTCAGGCTGAAAGGAGAAATTGCAGCAAGCCTCTTCTGAAAGTAGAGCTAAATTTGAAAAGATTCACAAATGAAGTACAGAATTTAAAGTGCTATTTTTTTAAATAGGACTCAAAATTAAATTATTCTGAAGCTTTCAATGTGCTACCCTTTCAAAAGCAGTAATTTCTGCCATGGTTTCCTTTACACTTCTTTTTGCAAACTCTGGCACTGGTGATACAGGTAAGAGAAGTGCCAGCTCGAGCTAATTTTACAAGTGCAGAGGAGTCGGATTCAAGAAGTAACAAAAGGAGGTGGGTAGGGGACTCCTGGAAGAAATTACTGAATTCATTGCAGAAAAAAAGAATGCTGTAAAATATGGGTCTTCTGTGTGTAATATAATATTATTTCATGCGCCTTTTGGGTAGGTAGCTACCTTTGAAAATAATCATGCAGTGTTTCTTTGCAAAAGTGTATCTGTCCATTTGAACTGGCAAAGTGCTGCCAAGACAGGAGCCATCAATCTGAGCTTTGTTGTGCAAGTCTGCCTTCTTTCTGGAATATTCAACTTTTTGTGTACTTTTTTAAGCACACAGCTTATTTTTGTGAGAAAAGTATTTACTGATTGTCAGAATTCTTAATGCCATTTGAAATGTATTAGGCCACAGTGCTGTGAATCTTTCTATATGCGTGGTAGTTTGCAAGGAAGTGTTGGGTCCAGACGTGCACAGGTAACTCTGTAGTCAAGCAATAGTTTAAATATTGGTAAATTCTGAAGTGTTTCCTGTGTGATAATTGTAGACCATACACAGAAGCTGTCCTAAACTGCATGTGTGCCCTAAGGCATATGATGGTTCTGTATTTTGGACGTATAGATGGTTTAATAAAATACCTGCCACCTATCTGGCCGTTATTTATGAATGTAAATAACAGAAGCCTTTGCTGTGCTGTGCTACAAGAAACACAAGGACAAAATATTGCTTGAAAAGCAGACATTAAATAACAGTAATGTACTAGTAGTTAGTTTAGCTGCTATCAGCTGTTTAGGGCTAGAACCTGAAATTAAACAGAGCTCATATCTTGGCAGTGTAGAGTCCCGTCTGCTTCTCTGATGAGTCTCTTGGGTTAGACTCTTAAGAAGTATTTACATGCCTAGAGATTTAGATAAACACTTTGGTGGGGTGTTCAGAAGCATCCAGGTCTTTAATACCTCTTGGCTGGCTTAAGGGGATATGGGGATGTGTGTACACAAATATGCATGCATATAAAAGCTGTTGATTAACTTTATTATTTTGAAACAAAATCATATAAAATTTAATAGGAAATAGCATTCCATCCCAGTCTGCTGAACCACTGAGTTACTTCACAAATACTGCTATGCTTGTATCTTCTTTTCCTATAAATTCTAGCTTTATTCTTGTTTTCTCTTACTTGCCTGTATTTGTTGAAGCACAGGGAAAAAGTTGTTAATCCTTGTACCTGCTGACCTGCATGGAAGAGTATCCTGTGATGCATATCAGCAGATTTAATTGCATGATGTTGTTAGGTGTTGTTATTGTTATTGGTTAGACAACAGTTTTGGAAATTCCAACCTAGTGTGGTTTTGTTGCTGCGTTCTGACAGGTTTACATTTAAAAAAGGAAAAAGAAAAGCTATAAATGACCGAAAAAGCATAAAAGTGACTGAACTAGGGAATATTTTGTAAAATATTGTCCTTATGTTTCTGCTAATTGTCCATTGATCTCCCAATCAGCACAAGAGAGCAAGTTGTTTATATTTACTTGTATAATCTGTATTTTGAAATGTTTCCTTGCTGTATGTGATGCGATTTATGATCCTTATGGACGTTCTCAACTTCCTTAATAATACTCCTGTGGAAAACTATTTCTGTCGAATCAGGACTGCACTGGATATTGCAACACCCTGTTATTTTCTTTAAATTTAGTTCTAGCACAGTTTATTCAGTTAGTCCAGGATGTGTTATTAAAAAAAAAAAAGTGAACAGGATTTTTCGGGGCAAAGAGTGGAGACTTGGGACTGTGGGATTCTCATTTCAGAGTTACCACTTGTTTACTGTGTGGCCAAGGACAAGTCAGTTTAATCCAAGACCAGTCAAGTATTTAGTCTTCCAGTTCCTCCCCTAAGTTACTGGCATATTGGGAGCTTGGCTGTGTGGTTCAATCTGTACGAATTTGTTCCTCATGTTTCCTGTGGCATCCAAAGCTATAGCAGTGGCTAATAAATAGCTCTTGCTGAGAGCAGAAAGTCTGGAATCCAGACGTGTGAACAAGCAATATCAGCAGCACAAGTAGCAGGGGTTTGCTTTTAATGAGAGACTTGAGACCTCTGGAGTGTCACAGAGTCAAACTTGTCTGTTGCATTGTGAGGATAAAATATTCTGAAATATGCTAAGACTTTTTAAAGGGTATGCTTGCCTAGAGGAAGAGACAGCACCCTTCTCAATGTACAGACTTCTTTATAAGTCTAGATTACACAGTCTATATTTGCACATACTTTGGCTGGATTTTGTTAATAAGGTTAATTTAAAAGGCTGCATGACTGTGTGCAGACTGGATCAGCTGGGTACAGGATTTTGAGTGTTGACCAAGCAACAGCAGGTGCCCAGCATTCCTGACCCTACTTAAAATTCTCTTTCTGGCATAGCCTTACTTGTAGAACAACTTGAAGCAGCATCAGAGCTAGAATGTAATGTCTGATGTTTCTGTTACTAAAATAATAAAAGAAAAAAACCCCAAGCCCTAAATTCTGGCAAAAACTTGCATACAAGAAATATAGTAGAAAGAGCACAGAAATCATGTGGTGTAAAACCTGAGTATTGCTGTCAAAGAAAGGAGATTTAATTTTTTTAAAACAGATACAGCAAGTAACAAATTGATTAATAAATGATATTTCACTGGGTATTATTGTTGACTTTTATAAGCTGCAGGACCATGACTGGCATAGTGGCCTGTTTTTACAGATGACTTAGTTGTTTAATGCCAGACACTACCTTGCTTCATCTTATCAGTGGCAGACCTTTTCTCAGAGCATAAGGCACTGCTCTACCTTTTGCTACTTACTTGAGAGATGAGTTTTTAAAGCTCATACACAGAATCTTATAATCTGTCAAGACCTTTTATATACTCATGTCTGTTTCTTTTTTTTTCTTTCTTTTTCTTGAAAGAGCGGGAATCAAAAAAAATTTAATTCATCCAGAGTTATGTCAGCAGAAGGAATTGGAAGGATGCTTGGAACTTACAGCACTGGTAAAACACTCCCATCATGGACATTGTTGGCAGATCTTTTATGTTTTGTTTTTTTTATGGCTTTGTCAAAATTACTTCCTTTCTCCTGGGGAAAAAATTCTGTTGTGATAATACTCCCAATAGCAAAATCTTTTGTTTAGACTATGTAAAATCAGGTTGTTCAACCAGTAATACGAAATCTTTTTTTCTTCTATCTTTTTTTTGATTGTGTGAGTCCTTCTTGAAGAAAAGAAGGACTTTGTCATGTTCCTGGGCTCTGTGCCTTTTCCTTTGAAGTGGTTTCTCAAGCAGAGGCTGTTTAGTTGATGAAATACATTTTGACATGTGCCTTGGTGTCTTCAGCAGTCCTTATTCATACAAACTGATTTAAGTTAGGAGAGATCACACTAATTGGTACAGCAGAACTGTTTATAAAAGAGTTGACAGCAGCAGAAATTCTTGTCTGCATAGGTATGAGTCTCTAACACCACTGATCTGAAGGCAGAACCTCTGGTTGATCAGTTGGTGAGGGGTTTTTGCTGAAAGACAGGCGTCTGGGATTGTCCCTGTGAGGTGTATCTGGAGTGCCTGCTGACATCCTCCATCAGCAGGGAGTTCTGTCACTGCTCAAATGTTCCTTGTGTGTACCAGTGCTTTCCCCATCCCAGAATACATGGATTGCGCTATTTGAGCTTCCTTTCTAAATAAAACTAAGCTGCCACTCCTGAACCCTTGGCAGAGCTGTGCTGTGGCAGCTCAGCAGCTGTGGCTGTTCATTGATTCAGTGTGGTGGCTGCAGAGCTTACGTTCCGTGGCGTGAATGGGCATTTTTCTCTGGATGAGCATATGGGGAGTTTTGATGGACTGGGTCTGTTCCTGCTGACACTGGCAGCTCTAGGGTTGACTGTAGCTGTCTCAGCTGATTGCCTGGCTGGACTTCTCTACGCTTTGGGTCATGCTCAGCTGTGGAGTGTTTGCTCCACGTTAGAAAGCAGGCTGGATAATAATGCCTTACATAGATCTGCACATGACCCATTAACAGTGACGTGCTTGATGCTGAGTTCATGTTACACTGGCAGCTCCCAGAACATCTCCCTGTGGGAAGGATGTGTTTTGGGACACCCTCACATCCACTTCCCAGACAAGCCACATTGCAAACATCTTTCTCTTCTATTCCTCTTTAGCTGCTGTATCCTTTTATAACTCAGTTCATCTGTCTCCCTAAAAATAATCTACTGTGATCTTGTTGCTCCTGTTTGCCTGAGAAATTACAAGTAATGAAATAAAGGGCTCATAAATATTAGTGAGATAGGAATGTTCTTCATGAATATAAACACTCTGGCAGCACTTTCATGCATTTCTTTAACTTTGTTTGTATGATTCAGAGATCTCTTGGTAGAAAAAGTATGTTTTGCCTCTTGAGAAACAGGCCCTTGAGATTCCTGGTGTCCTTTAGATGGCCTGGGGATTTTTTTTGTTATGTAAATGGAATTTCCTTCCAAAAACTGGGCTCTGAAAATGAGATGGGGCTCAGTGTTTATATTTCATAAGTTATGTGAAATTTTTTGAATTAAAAAATATTTAAGAAATATCTAATATTTATCTTGGTGTGTCCTTAAATGTAACACATTTCTACACTATTTAATTTTTTTTGTATTTTACAAAAATTAAAGTCTTTTTGGTAATTTGATTTTGTTGGCTGCTGGGACAGGATTTGCTCTCGGATCCATCAGAAATCCCTAAGGAAGTTGATAGTGTGAGAATAGTCAGGAGTTGTCTTTGAAGTATGGGCATGTCCTACAGCTCTTACTTTATGTTTCTACTTTAAACATATGAGAATAAACATCTTCAGTGAAACACTAGGATATAAATTGCTATGGCCATGGATGTAGTTTTCTGGATTTCTGGTTCAGCTGCTCATGATGGGTAATGAATTATGGGAGAAACATGCAATTTTTCCAACACTTCATCTCCCTGCATTTCTGTGGAAGTGTGCTCTGCCATAGGTACTGCCGGACTGCTGCTTGAATTTTTTTATTCTCAATATGATTATCATTTTAACGTGTTTATACCTCCCAAAAATTCCAAAATATTATATTAAATTTTATGATGATGCCTAAATTGTTGGCAAAAAAAAGCGCTCCACTTTCTTAAATACTCATGTACAAGCGTTGTTAAATTCAGAGGTATTTTATACCACTCATGTAGCCATGGAAACAATAACAAGTATTTGATTTTTAGGGCGCAGCTTCTTGCACACCATAATTTTGAATAAATAGCAGCAGGACCCAATTCAGCTGCTTGATTAATTTTTTTCAAAAAAAAAAAACAAAACAGTTCCCTCTGCTGCTGTCAGAAATCTTTTGTACCGTTTTCCCAAGTGCTTTGGGAAAATCCGTGCCACTGCTGGCTGGAAGTTCAGTAGAAGAAAAAGTTACAAAGTGCTCTGTGAAGGTGATGACCCCCCTGAGCTTGACACCGTGAGGTGCTGAGCACTCCAGGCTTGATCCAGCAAAGCACTTTAGCACCTACTGAGATGACTTTAAATGTTTTGCTGGAGGTGAGCCAGAGTGTTCTGTATTTGCATGACTCAAACATCTGCACTTTGTGGTGGACCCTTTATTTATGGGGGGGGGGGGGGAAGATTAAATCTTTTATTCTTTAAAGTACATCAGAGCAAGAGAATTTTTGTTTTCTTTGAAAACACAGCATACTGAGGTACCTAAAGAGTTCCTGACATCGTTTAGTGCTTAACATCTAAAATAAGGGGCTTGGATTTTCACCAAAGCATTAAGATAGTGTGAGCTGTGTCAATATAATGAACAGGTCCAAGTACTGGTACACTTTTATAGTTTGGCTTTTTTCCTTATTGTTGTAGGGTTTTTTTAAAGGAGCCTGAGAAAAATCTCTTCTTGGGTATATATTACCCATTTGAATTTGCAGATGATTTTGCAGTTTTAGTGGCTCTGACATCCTTGTCTCTGTACAGCTCTGACCTCTGACTTGGGACATTCTTGGTGCAGGAGGAGAGACCTGAAGAGGTGGCCATTCTCACACATGGCTGGTTTCACCACCCTCTGCAGTTGTCCCAGGGGCCAAGTGCTGTGTTTCTTTAGTCTTTTGTTTAGATCTGCATTTGAAAATGTGCATCCTAGTTTAGTTTCTCAGTGTGGACCACTTAAATTTTCTTCTGAGCATTCAGACCTTTATTAGATCTCTAGAACTCAATGACAGGAGTGCCTGTTAGCTGCCCATTCACCTAGTCAATAAAGCAGAACATTTTATTCTTTTTTTGAAGAATATTTTTCTATCACAGTGGCAAACTTTGTGCAGCTGGCTCTGCCAGTGTGTGCACCTTTAAAGGTGCACTAAGATGCAAGACACTGAGTAAGCTGTGTTGTAGGTTCAAGTTTTTGGTGGCCTGCACTACCTGAACTAGTAGTAACCTTTTTGGGTGTGGGAATTAGCTTTTATATGAAATATATAAATCAGGAAAGGAGAAAAACTAGTGATATACATAGCACTGTAGTAGAACTTAGAAGCACAAAACAGGGAGTGAGAGGTATTTGAAGTTAAACTACTTCTGATCTAGAAAAGAGGCTGACATTTTGGTCTCCAATCTCATAGAGCATTCTGGAAAAGGACAAAGAAGAAAGTCTGTCCCTCCCGTCAGGAGGGTGAACACTGCAAGGAGATTCTTGCCAGCCACCTTATTCTTCCCTTTGTTTATGACAGGCTTAAATAAGATTTTTCAGAAAGCTGTTAGTGTTGTCACATTGCATTAAATCCTTTGTGTGTAATGATTTAAGACAAAATCAAACAATTACATGGCTGCAGGGAAATCACTGGAGGTTTTAATGATTTATTAAGAGAAGCATTAACTATTATGTTTTAACCATACTGGAATGTAGTATTTGTACTAAATATTGTATTTAAGATGTATTTAATGCATTTGTGCAGTTTGGCCCAGTTATGTTTCTGTGGGAAATGAAGCCAAACAGTTACATTATTTCCTGGCTTTCCATGTGTTAACTTTGGGATGAATCTATTAGTTTTCCCAGTTGATTGCTTACTTCCTTTTCTGAGAGAGGGAAATAAATTTAAATTATTTTCATAGCTTTCTCTTTTTTGTTAAAAGATTTTTCCTAAAATCTAGGCTTTGCCTCATGGGTTTGACAGTGTGCATATTTATGACAAATACAGAAATTTTCCATCTCATTAAAGTTTCAACAGATAATTTCAGCAGATACTCCTTCAGGACAAAATTAATGGTGTAACTTTGTGAAGAGTCATTAAAAGGTCTTAAGCCTTTAATAGAATATGATACCTTTCATTCAGTCATTAACTATTGTGGGATGATTTCCTGGCCAGGAACGAGCAAGAGGGTTTTGGTGGCCAGTCACTTCTTTCAACAGTAGCTGAATAACAGCAGAAAACTGTGATGGTTCAATCCCAGTTAATGGCTGTTGCAAAAGAGAGGCAAAACAAGTGAAACAGAAGGTCAGAGCATGTGTGAAAGTATTGGCTGGCAGGAATCCTATTGACTTGTGTTATAAAATACCCAGCGGATATATATAAAAAAAATAGGGTAATTGTTTTGAGAGTTTTATCAGGTCTCTGTTGATCTGGGATATTTTTGGCAGTTTCTCATGTTCAGTAACCTTCCATACTGAAATATGAAAAAGTACTGTAATTCAGTGTATATGATGTACAAAGCATTAGTAAAACAGCATTTTTCTGAAGCTTTTTTTGTAGAATCCATATGAGAACAGAAAATGTACTATTCCTGTGCAATAAGAAGGATAAATCTTAACATACATTAAATAAAAATACCAAAAAATTACATGAAAGCTTCAGGCTTTTTTAATTTGGAGTTTTGGTGAGCCGTAGATTTTTACTTTAAACTATAGTTTGTGTGCTGTGTTCATGCTTATTTACAACAGAACACATCAAAAGAAAATTATATTGTCTGAAACAAATTAGAATAACAAAGAACTAGCATGAGAACAAAATCTCAATATTAGGTTTATAGAAAAGATGTTTTCTCAGAGAATTTTTTTGAATATAAATTCCTTTACAGATAAGTATTTAGTCTTTTAAGACTGTGTAACAAAACTGCAAATTGCATTTTGAACTGTAGCTGGATAGGAAGAACTAAAATAGAAATCACAATATCTGGAGGGTTTTCTTTCAAAGCCTATTTGTTTTATTCTAGAATTTTCTTCCTATAAAATTCCACATAAGCTCACCAGGGACTTTCAGATTGCTTATAATACAATGCCCTATTTTATTTTTCAATATTAAAAAGAAGGGTAGGATCTAGGAAGAAGTAACAAGCAAGGAGCATTTGTGTACAAACGGCAATCTTTCTTCAGGCAAAAAGGTCTTCTATAGAGCATGCAAGTTTTACAATAGAAGGTAGTTTGCTATCATGTGTAACTACAAAGAAGAGGCTGATTTGGAAGTGTTTTAACGTTCATTATTTAGGATTTGTTTTTTTTTTTCTCCCCACTAACTCTAGTACATCAAGTGGGATGGAGGGAGTTGTACAGACACCTGAGGGGAGGAAATCTTTCCATTTCACAGCTATTCTCTTGGTGTAGATTTTGATCCAGAGGAAACCTAATCAGCTCCAGCAGAAATATAACTAATGAAGGGCTTTAGCTGCTGACCTGGCAGAGGAATAGTAAAGTAATGGTGGCTCCCGTTGTGGGAACTGGGTATTTTCAGAGTCCCAAATTCTAGCTCTGGCCCTGTCTAGTGAAAAGGTGCTGAATCCATGGCACCCGGCTTCTGAATTTGGAGATGAAGGATTCCTCCCGGGCAGGTAATTCCAAGCTCCATTGGAGTACATGCCCTGTGTGATGGTGGCCATTTTGTCCTCAGTTAGCGGACTTGTAAAACCTGATGGATATTGCCATGTAATTACACAGCCCCACAGTTGGGCATCTCTATTTATGTTCAAAGCATTTTGCAGCTTGATATAATGCATGTGAATGATGCTCAGCAGCTAGTCAGAGAACTAAAACCCAGCAGCTGTCTCCTTTGTGCATCCATTTTCAATAATTAATTGAGTATTCTGTGACTTTTAATTGTGAGAGGGGTGATGCTGGTTTTACAACTCCTAAATTCAGTATGATCAGAACAAAAGCTTTTGTGTTTCTAAATGCAAGACTAGTACAGCTGATCCTGATTAAACCAATATGAAATAAACTGTAGTGGTGTAAAATTTAATTATAGCCATTAGAACTTTATACCTGTTTTACTGTTGGGAGCTCAGAGAGTATATAGACTGTAAGGAATCATTCTTTATGGTATCTTTCTTGGCACCAAGGTAGTCTGCCTTTTCAAAGGACATTATTGCTCAGAGTAAACATCGTTGAAGAAGTGTCCTTGGGCTAGAAATTGCAGTATCATTAATGTTTGCATAGAACAGGGAAAGTGTGTGAATAAACCTTTTTCATGTGGTCCATCTTTTTGCTCCCAAATGTAGGTATGTTAGGTTGTCTTCAGAGCCTGAACGAAACTGTGTCTGCAGATCCTGTGTCTGGCTCTGTGGAGTTGCATTCACAAGTTACTGTAAATACAAATTTAGAATGGGAGTCAAGGGCCTTCAGAGAATATCTGCTCCAGGTCCCACTTGAAGCAGGTCCTGTTAGAGCAGGTTGTTCAGGGCTTTGTCCAACCAAGGCTTGGAATGTTTTCAAGTACTGGAGCTCCATAGCTTCTCTGGACAACTCGTTCCAGTGTTTGCCCACCCTCTTGGTGATTTTTTTCTTCTTTTTTCCTTTTTAACGGGTCCAAATTTCTTGTTTTCCAACCTAATGACTACTGCTTTTTGTTCTTCCAGAATATTCAGGCTTCATCTTTTTATACACTCCCACTAGGCAGACAAACCCACTTCACCTGTTCAGAGGCTGAACAAACTCAGCTCTGTTTGTATGCCCTGTGCTCCATTCCCCTGCATATCAGTGACCCTGCACCAGACTCGCCCAGAATGTCAGTGTCTTGTCCTGGGGAGCCCAAACTGGACACTTGCAGCAGATCTGGTCTCACAAGTGCTAAATAGAGGGGAATTACCCCTTCCCTGGACCTGCTGTCTGTGACGTTGCCAATAAGGGCCAGTATGGGGTTGGCTTACTGAACCTCAAGGGCACAATTCTGACTTAGGTTCACCTTGTTTTCCAAGGTGTTACTCTGCAGAGCTGTTTCATAGCCAGTTGGCCTTCAGCCTGTACTCTGCATGGGGATAATCTGTGCAGGTGCAGGACTTTACATTCGTGTTTGAGCTTCATGATGTTCCTATCAGCCCATTTTTTCAGCCTGTCAAGGCCCTTATGAGGAACAGACAAACCATCCAGTGTATCGATTACTCACCCCAAGGTGGTGTCTTCCAGACTGTCAGGGAGTGTACTCTGTCCCATCATCCAAGTTGTAAATTGAATTACTTCATTAATCACTGCAGATTGTAGATGCAGAAGCTACATTCTAGATCTAACTTAGATGCCTTCCTTACAGTGATTCCCTTGCAAGAAGTGACTCAATGTTTCTGCAAATAGTTTCTCCCTCAGTGAGTGACATTGAATTTTATACTTTCAAAACATAGGGAAGAGTTTTGCGACGTTTCAGAAGAGAAACCAAAACTAAAGCTGGGTGGCAGCCTTTGGGCAGAGGCACAGGGGGCGGGCAGGGCGCTGCCCTGTGCCAAGGGGCATGTGTTGGCACTGGGAGTGCAGGCTCACACCTGGATCAGCAGCTGCAGTCCTGGGAAAACAGCACCACCACAGTGTGCCTGAGCTTCAGACTGTTCTTCAAGGGAGATGTGTGTGACCATGTATGGCCATCAGTAGCCCAGCGAGAGCTAAGGGATGCCAGTCAATAAATAGTGTGTGCCCTGAGACATTCACTGAGAACACACCAACTGCCAGTGTATCCGATGAGAAATTGTATTTTTCAGACCATCTTTTGTCAGCAATAAGCCAGTGGAATTTTTTTTCTCTCTGGCATTACTGTTAGTGTGTGAGTTTTCAACTCATCTACTTGCGTTGCTTGTTGTAACCTTCAGATCTGTTCTCTCCCAGTGTGGAACAGTTCATTGTTTTAGTCATTTGGGGCAGTAATTTATTATTGATTATGCTTTCACAGTCGAGCAATCACATCACTTTATTAAATCTATTCTTCATCAGCACATAAATGGATTATTTGTAATGGGACAGCTATGGGTTGCTACTGAATGTGGGTTTTGCATCTTCAGCCTGAGAATGGTAATTCCCTCCCTGCACTCAGCCTTTGGAAAGGGATCACCATAAGAGGTTTTGGGAAACCACAAATATTTGCATTGCCTGCTGGAGAAAGAAAACGTGTGAGTGAGGCTATGGAAAATGGCATTGATTATTTTAGGAATTAACAGTGCACAGAAAGGAGACAGAAACTGCCAGTGTAGAGGAGCTGCACAATTCCCGATAGGCTGCTTTTTGTGCAGCCTTGTCATGGCTCTTTCTCCATCTGCTCAAGGGCTCCTCAGACGTGCCTGCAGAGAGCAGGGCAGTGCCCCCCTCAATGCCTGGCCTCAGGTTACTTCTCTGCTGTGATGTCTTACAGCAGAAAGATGATGACCCTCAGGAACTCACTGGTTGTTGGGCTTCTCTGGTTGTTTTATCTGCTTTTGTGCTTGTTCCATCAGTGCTCTGGAAGAGAAATAATCCTGACAAGTGTGTGTGCTGTTTGGCATATTAAGCATAAAGATTGTGAGTGCTGCTGTAAAGCCAATAGAAATAATTAGCTGTATGTCTCTCTTTGAACTCACAGTTTCCCTTAAGCAGGGCTGTTCTGACTGTGTGGTAGCAGTGATATCGATGCAAGGTCAGCTGCCTCTGAACTCCCAGCTCTGCTTCCTCAGCTCCTTGCTGGATTTTGGCAAGGCAGTGCACTCCCTCCACACCTCTGCGGTGCAGGCAGTGGCTGAGAACAGGGAGCCATTGCACTACAGAGCCCTGACCCATTTTCAGATTATGCAAGTCTCCAGGGCCCTTCTAATTCAGTGAGATGAATTCCCCTTTAGAAGATCCTGAGGACAAACAAAACACTTCATTGGGGGCAGGTTTGGGGAACATCAGCAGTCAGTGAGTTAGGCCTGGATTTCACATTGTGCTGTTACAGATTCAGTGATGAAAGCCAGTTAAAACAGAGAAATGTTTAGTATTTTTGCAGGAATTATCCTAGGAATTTATGTTTAATGTCTGTTGAGTATGTGTTAAACCAGTGTTGTAGTGGAGTGATCCTTTCAAAGGTTGTTTCACATTGAGTGAGGTCAGACTCTTTTCGTGCTGTTGCAGCACAGGTACCATGCACTGCAAGAAGCAGATGGCTGAGTTCTGCCTGAGGGCTTATTCCCAGCCATGATCTACTCAGTGAGGACCAAACTCAGGTCAGACGGCCTGGAGTTTTCACACAAAAGTTGGATAACTTTTCAGCCATTTCAGATTTACTGAAATCTGTAAAACTGATGCTTTGAGTTTTTGATGAACGCAAGGCATTCATAAAGATGCTGAGTCACACAGGTGAGTCACAATGCAGCATTTTTCATGAGTCTGTTCTTTCCACAGAATTGCACACAACTCCCACTAGCAGGAATGGGAGTTGTATTTCTGAACCTACTGGCATATAAGACCAGAAGGTACTTGGAAATACACAGCTGGAGAGACACACTTGAAGGGGTTACTCTGGATTTACCTGCAGTCCGACTCTGGTCCCTGTGCCAAAGTCTGCAGTGTAGGTTATGCCTCTAGAGTACAAACTGTTTTAGCATGAGAAATAATTTTCTGTTTGCCTGTTCTAAATTCATATCAGGTACCTTTGTTTCTCTTGAAGTGACTTCTTCACTTCCAAGACTGTTTACTTTTGTCTTGCACAGTTGTCTCAAATGGTTGCTGCTTATTTTCTGATCTGGAGTCTATTCCTGTGACTCTCAGTGATATTTATTCTGTAATTAATACCTTTTTTCCCAAATTTATCTTTTTACAGTTATTCAGTGAAAAAATAAGTGGAGCAGAAGGAACAAAGTTAGATGAGGAATTTCAAGAGATGGAAAGGGTAAGGAAAGTTATATTATGGTTTTCAATATTAAGCTATTGCAGAATCAAGAATGTTTCAAGTGATAGAATGGTATTGTAGATTTAGCTGGGGGGGGAAACCCCACAATGTGCTTCCAAACAGAAATACATAAGGATAAATGAAAATTTATCTTTGAGCCTTGTCAACTCAACCAAGGGAGAAGAGAATCCTCAAAAGCTGTTTGAGCAGAGGAACAGATTCCACTGACACCTGTCAGCAGTGAAGAGAAGCTCCTCCATGAATAGTGCAGAGTATCAGGAGGCACCTTTTTCTTCTGTCTGGGAAATTAGAGAAATCTTCAGTGTTAGTGAGTCTTTGTATCTGTCACAAAGTCTTCCCATCTGATATTATTCATTATAAAAATCTAGCTACTTAGGTGAGATTTTTCTCTTCATACAAAATTACATTTCTTAGTATAAATCCTTTTTCAGAAATTTATATGAACTATGGAAATTGAGATGTTTGCCATCCACTTTTTAGTTATTTTACAAATTAAACAATGTTACTGCCAGTTTTTGCTTTTACAACTTTTATGTGCTTTTTTTTTTAGTTGCCATTGCCTTTCTGTGTGTTTTTTCATGTTCACAGTAGACCTAGGTCACAGCTTTTATTGTTGGTAGATTGAGAAAAAAGGTCTTGAATTTGTCATCCAAACAGGCTTCTAAGTTCCAGTTTCTTTGGCTATGGAATAATTATTTCCTTTCCCTACATTGTAAGGGTAAAAATAATATGCAGGCCTGAAGGGAGGAAAAGGGGAACAAACCAGAAATGTGATTTTTTTTTTCTTTTGCATTTCATAAACTATTAAATGGGAAGACAGTGCAAACTACTGCTTTAAATGACCCCAGCCCCAAGACTGAGGGATATATTCGCTCTTTGTCACATGTGGAGAAAAGCAGTCTTAGAAGCAACTATTGAGCTGGCAGGAAAATTGTAGTCTAAAATGTGTAAGCAGTCAAGACTGATGGGCTGGAAAGGCAAACCCACATTTTGATGTAAAACTTTCTCTTGTTCTCAGTACTACCTGCCAATCAGTGGGTTTTTTTGCAAAATTCTATCATAACTGTGAAATGGATATTTATGTTAAGCTACAATATTTGTTTTATTTTAAATAAAATTTCATAATCAGCTAGAATAGTATATTATGTCCAATAGAATGATCAGCTTTCTAGTATGCAATTTGCTTTTTGCTAACTGTTACTTTTCTGTTTCAGAAAATTGATGTTACTAATAAAGCTGTAACGGAGCTTCTGTCCAAATCCACGGAGTATCTTCAGCCAAATCCAGGTAGGACAGGAACAGTAGGTCCTGGATTTTGATGAACATTGTTTTATTACTTGGAAATTAATTCTAGGCAAATAAAAGCTAATTAGGTCATCATGGTGAGGCTTCTCTCTGGAGTTCTGCAAAGTTCTTCTAAGGAAGTGAGGGAGAGAGAGCAGGAGATTGGCTTTGGCTGTACTTGTATCTCCTCTGTGTTGGCTTTCTGCAGTATTTCTAATCAAGGGGCTCACGGGCAGGACTGTTCAAAGGAATGTGAGTGTTGGTGAGTATCCACAGATGACAACAACCACTCCCACTGTGTATTTGCCTGAAGTAATGATGCTCTTTCAGCTGGGAGTAAAAACCATTTTCATATGACCCACATTGTTGAATGGAATCTTATTCCAACTTTTGACTATCAAGTACTGACAACAAAAACCTTACCAATCTGCACAGCAGCTTAGTGACTTGCTTTGCGACTTTGCTTGTTAAATGATTAGTTTTAAAAGTGGTTTTATCACTTTTTTTTTTTTTAATGTCCTCCTTAGCATACAGAGCCAAGCTGGGAATGCTGAACACTATGTCAAAGATCAGAGGCCAAGTTAAAACCACAGGCTATCCCCAGACAGAGGGACTCCTGGGAGACTGCATGATACGGTATGGCAGAGAGCTGGGCGATGAGTCTATGTTTGGTGAGTTTGTGAATCTCCTCTGTGAATATTTCTGCATAAAGTTCTTTGCAAAATGTTACTCAGTGACATAACCTGTGTAAATAGCTACTGCAGGTAAGAGGGAAAGTTTAAGTACAGGGATCAGAGGATGATTGATATAGTTAAGAAAAATGATGCTTCTGCACGTTTGTCCACCTCTATTGCAGGTGGGTTTGCTAACATTGATAACTGGTGCTGTCTGATCATCCCTGTTATTTCCATAACCATTTTATTTACTAAGTTGCCAAACCTAAGTAATTTAGGGTGATTCTTAGATGCAGTGTATTTCTTTTAACCTTTAAATAAAAATGCTTATGCTATATTTGAGAAGTAAACGAAGGGAAACGTTTCTTGTAGAAAAAAATAAACAGTGACTTTAGATAATTATTTTTTTTTAATAATGACCTGGGCAAATACAGTAGGGAAAACAGTAATTTTTTTTCCTTTGATGCCCTCCATGGAAAAAAAAGGTAATTCAGAACAAAAACTTTACAGTTCTAGTTTTCTGTATGGAACAAGTGTAGCTTGAATTATTTTTTTTTACTCTTCAAGGGCCTCTGGCAAATACAAAGATACCTATTTGAAATGGGTATTTGATTAGACAAATTTTCTGCTTTTGCATATATTTGCATATAAGTAGCTTATTCTTTACCATAGGCCTTGCACTACTGGATGCTGGTGAGGGCATGAAGCAAATGGCAGAAGTGAAGGACTCGCTTGATATCAATGTCAAACAAAATTTTATTGATCCTCTACAGTTATTGCAGGACAAAGATTTAAAAGAGATTGGGGTAAGTTTTCCAGGGCAAATCTTCACTTATGAATAATGAGAGTCAATCAAACTCTACTTCCCTGAGATTTTTCTTGAAAGCAATAAGGCAAATAAATTTCACTGCATATAAGTTTCTCTCTCTGGCAAAAGAGTGATGAAATCCACTTAAAATCAATGCCTGGCTGTTTCTCACTCATCTAACCTACTCCATTTGCTATATTGCTTGTAGAATCAGTACAAGGATAGTGAAAAGAATAATATTCTTTGTTTTTCTGCTATTTTATTTTAATCAACATCTTTATTAAATCTTATGAACATGTGAGTGGGCTGTGATTTACTGCTAGTGATTATCCTATCTTACCATCTCTGTCAGCCTAAAGCTGTTTATAATAGAGAATGAATATAACTGTTAGAAAAGGCTATTCAGGGCAATCACAGAATGTTCTGAAAAGTGTCATAAAATGCTGAAGTGCCATATGCCACCATAGGAAAAATACAGGACACTAAGGAACACATTTTTAACCTTTAGAGTTAAGTTTTTCAGTGTTTTTGTTTACAATGTGACAATTCAAAGAAAGCCAGGCAGTCTTTGTTTGAATCTGTTGATTCCACTGGATTTGAGTAATAAGCAAGTTAAAATGATGAAATGCAGAAATGAAAGTTATTTTATTTGTTTACACATAAATGGATGTGGAAAGCATAGCAAAAAGATAGTAATAATGTCTTGATGTCTCTAACTGTCTCCCATGATACATAACTGTTTTCAGTTGTGGTTCTTCTGAACTGATGAAAAGAAGTTGTTTGACGTTAGTTTTAATGAGCATTTTGTACTGTCACTTTGAGTCCATTCTCCAAGTCTGTCAGACCAGTGATTTTTGGCAACAGAAAAACTTGTGTAGGTAGATGGAAGTGTCAAGTTGATACCTAACAAAGAGAGCAAGAATACAAGATTTATTGAAGCACTGCTTATGATGGGAAAATAACCCTTTAACTTTTAGCAGTCGTATTGCAAGCAATTCAAGACATAAAATTGAATTACATGTAGATTAGGGTGACACACATATTTAGGTGGATCCTGCTTCTCATTCGGAGAATCTGAGGTGTTGCATATTCAGCGAACTCCATGAGGTGGATGTCTAAGATTAGCAAATCAAAACAGCCGATACCCCACGTGCTAACAAATGGCTGTTTATTAAAATTTCATTCAGCCCTTGACTTACCTGATGCTGCCTTGGATCAAAGGGATGGGCTGTTAATAATCTCTGAGCCTTGTATTTCTCTGAGTCTGCATATATTTGCATCCTTAACTGAAATCTCCTGTGTTTGTTTGGGCATGTCCTGTTTGGTCCTTCTCATAAATGTTTTGTCTAATTTAGCATCATCTGAAGAAACTGGAAGGACGCCGTTTGGATTACGATTATAAAAAGAAGCGTTTTGGAAAGATCCCGGATGAAGAAGTTAGACAAGCAGTAGAAAAATTTGAAGAGTCAAAGGAACTGGCTGAAAGAAGCATGTTCAATTTCTTAGAAAATGATGTAAGTCTGTCCTGCATTTTTGTTTGCTACAGTACATCCAGGAGGGCAAATGTGTGGGACTGGATAAAGCCTGTCCCATCCTTCACAGAAGGTAAGGTCTGAAAGCAGAAAGTGCCTCTTCCTGCTTTCAGTCTCCTGTCAGAGAAGAACATAATGCACAGCACAAATGGGACAACTCAAGAATTCAGAAATTTCTTCTGGAGATACAGTGGCTCAGACAAGATTGCCACAGAGGTCTTAAATAGAACTAGCTGAGAGTAGAATGCAGTTTGGTCAGTGAGAGGGTGAAAGCTGGAAGATTAGCATAGTCATAGACCTGCTGCTGAAACTATGAGCAAGGGTCTATACCCTTTATGAATTTTAGATCACTTACAGGCAAAACTTTGCTGCTGTTTTGGAGTCTCTGAATGATTTTACCTCTGAAAATCATTATTGTTACTATTTGGCTCTGAAAATTACTCCATAGAGTGAGTTTGTGGCTTGGGCTCAGGTATGTGGACTTTGGCTCAGAGTTCAAGTCCATCATAAATGATGTCTAAATAAGGAGCAGCTGTGGTCATTCAGGATAATCCTCTCTTCTGTCCACACACAGATAAACAGCAGGATGTGCTTTCTCCCATGTAATCATGGAATTGTAGGAAAAGAGAACTGGACCCATTTGGACCTATTCCAAAGCTTTCTCTTCTCCTTTAGGTGCAGCATCACAGCAAACGCACTTATAAATTAAGAAGTGTGCTGTCTGAGCAAACTGCAACAAAGAGGAGCTGTTAAGTGAGAATATTTAACTGCAAGCAGCCTCTCCCTCTATGCACACCCAGTTATAAACTAGTGTGTAGCTACTAAACTGTTTGTAAATGGGACACATTTGTTCCAGCAGGGTATAGTGTAAGGTCTCTTGCTGCTTCACCTCTGGCAGGACTTTTTCCATATTGTATATGGCAAGTTCATTGCCAATGAACTTGCCATATTCACCAGTGCAAGTTATATGAGGGCAGCAAAAACTGTAATGTGCTCCATCAACAATTCCAGCACTGTCCCACTGTTGGCTCTACCAGTTGCCTGGTTGCACTTTGTGTGTGTTTTACAATTCTGCCTTCCATCAGCAGCTGAGAAATGTTTCAGAGAGTGTTTATCATTAGTCAAAGCACCAAACTGAGGGTAAAACAGTGCAGGAGTTGAACTGGTTTAGCTGAGCCACTAGAGAACTTATGAGTTACGCTTTCTAGTATAACTTACTCTGCCTTTGGGAGGGTGTAAACTGGATGTCCCTCTGGATTTTTTTCCATACCCATTTCCTATTGTTTCTCTTTAAAGAAAACTCTGTGCTCTTTCCCTTCCGTTTTCCATGCTGACTCAATCTGTCTGTCTTCCTCGAACTTCTCATTACAGCCTTGTGGTCTAACCCCAGTCTAACTGGGTTTGCAGAGATCTTAACTGCAATCACTTCCTTATGATCCTTTCCAGTTCCCCAAGTGTCTCCCTCTCTTGGTCTTCTTGCCGTGCAGTCTCTGCTCTCTGAGGTCTGGTTCCCAGCCACCTTGCCAGGTGCCTTTTCCAGACTCAGTCCTGATCCACATCTTTCTCAGGTTTTTGCACAGCTAGTTCCAGACCTCCCACATCGACACTGTTGCAGGCACTTCTTATCAGATCCATCTTCCTGCCTTTCCCACTCAACGAGTCCCAGGCTCATCTTCCTAAGTGGCTTTTAGTCCCTCAAGTTTCTCTGGCTCTTTCCCAGTTTCTCTCTCTCTCTTCTAATACACAATTCCATATTTCTTCTGGCTCATAATTTTTCTTGTTTGGACAATCTTTTTCTCTGACCACCCCATCCAAACCCCAGGCACTTTATGTGTTGTCCTCAGCTGTTTATATTACTCTCTTCTGACTGTGATGGAATTATATCAGCTGTTGGTTTGGTTCTATGCATTTTATTTCTGTGTGCTATGTGACAGTGTTTGGCTCTCTTGGAGTCCTGGCAGAATTTCTAATGGTCTTTTTAACTGAGTAAAAGCAGGCAAAGGATAGCACAAAATTGCCATGGGTCCATAAAACATTTGTAGAAAGCTGAAGACATCATGATGGAATGGAAACATGTTAGACTTCTTGGGGTCTGTCTTCTTAATGTTGTCTTAAAGGAAGAGGACAAATCTGTTACTGCTCCATCCCCTCATACAGCTTGAACTTTTCTGCTTGTCTTAGGAGAATGAGATTATTTGTTACCTCATGAATAAAAATATTTTGAAATTTTTTTTCTCCTTCATATTCTCCCTTTCCTCCACATTCATATTTTTGAATGATTGGCTGATGCTTTTAAAATCCAAATAGGTAAATCAGGTTTCATTTATCGGTTTATAAATGCTGCCATCTAGTGAGGTAAGTTCAGATCATTTCAGAACTGTAGTTTATAAACATTGCTAATCAACACTAATGGGTCTGAGTCACAGGAGCTATCACGGTGTAATTTCTTCCAACATTCTGATCAGAAAAGCCCTATTTTCACCTGCTAAGGGGTCATGTCCTGTTAAATGTTTCGGGCTTGGGTGTTGACAGACAGCTGGCTTGGAAGTTGAAAGCAGAAGGGATTTGCACGTTGTGAGAGGAAATGATTCAAGGACCCAGCCCTGAGTTAGTGAACTAGAAGTTACACCTCAGTTTTGTTCAGTTTCCAACTGGCACTTTCTTTGACAGACTCACATGTGCTCTTTTCCAACAGCCTCCACAAGGTACCGTGGTCTTTTGAGATACCAGGTCTGTTTTGAATGATCTGTTCATTTATCCTTCAGCTGAATGTACTGCAGGCTCCTTACAACTATTTTCCTCTCTGTATTTCAGATAGAACAAGTCAGCCAGTTGGCTGTGTTTGTAGAAGCAGCACTAGATTACCATAAACAATCCACAGAAATCTTGGAGGATCTGCAGAGCAAGCTGCAAAACCGGTAAGACTGAACCCCTCAGAAAGTTTTGATCCTCTTTTGCAGCCGAGGTTCACAACTGTGGAAGGTCACTGAAGTAGGAGATCCTGTAGCACCAGCTCACAGATGCACATTTGCTGTGCTTTGTGCTGTGCTGAACTCCACTGCTTTCAACTGCTGCCACCTGGCAGGTTTTTGCTGTGCTGGGAGAC
Source organism: Pipra filicauda (assembly GCF_003945595.2). Taxonomy (NCBI): domain Eukaryota; kingdom Metazoa; phylum Chordata; class Aves; order Passeriformes; family Pipridae; genus Pipra; species Pipra filicauda. The sequence continues at coordinate 407,509 of NW_024104976.1, read as the reverse complement.
TTTAATGCAATGCAGGATCTGCCCAGGGAGCTCTGAGTGTGTGCAGTGTCTCACATCTGTGGAGGTTAATGAGGACAGCCTCCCTTTGTTTGGAAGTTTATTTCAACTTGCATACCTGGAGTTGTGTTTTGGAGGCTTTGCTGAGGAGTTGGCCTCTTTTCGTTGAGATTAAAGGTAGAACAACATTCTACAGCACAGTGAGGAACCAGCCAGCTGGCTCGGAACACAGCTGTGCTGTAACACACGTGTGAAAGGCCCAGGTACTTTGTGTCATCCTGGGAGAAGTTAAAAATGCTGCTGCCATTAACGTGTTCTTGGAGAACCAGAGACCTGAGTGTCACTGTAGCAAAGGCAGGGTCGAGATAAGTGTCTGGGGCTTTCAGATCAGGGTGGACGTGGTGGCTGCGAGCATTGACATGAGGGTATCTGTGTCTGCAGACACCCTGCACCATCCCAGCTGGAGAGGGGGCAGGGAGACAGGGAGTTCTCAGCTGGGCCACATGCACATACAGGAAGGGGTATTGAGGCAGTTGGTGGTGGCCAAATGGTTGTTTCCCATTTTCTCTAATGAAAAGGCAGTGTGTGAGATGCAGTGCCTGGGCCTCTGTCCTGGCTGTGTTTCTGCATATGCCATTTGCAGTTGAGCTTTCCAGAGAGCTCATTCCTGCAACTTGTGCTGAACTCAGTGGCAGCCGTGGGTGCTCATCACTTCTCAAACTCAGACTGTTAAGTTTTATGCCTCTGTCAGCAAGACTGAAGTATTAGATAAAATTGTTAAATAGAACAGGGACTTGTTGAAATTCAAGGATTGCATTAGAATTGAGGAGCCTTTACTAAAAACACACACTCCCCCCCAAAAACCCAACCCAACCAACCAACAAGCCCACCACAATAAAACCAAAACCAGCAGGAGGTTTTCTTACCCCACCTTTCAAACAGCAAAGCACTGAACCTGAGCTTAAGTTCTGTTAGTATCCCTTCCTTCAAGGTCAGTCTCTTGCCACTCTTCTCTCTGTTACAGAATAAATGTAGCATCTAGTCGGCCTAAACGTGAATTTAAGCCAAAGCCTGTAATAACTACAACTCTGGAAATTGGTGATAATCAGCAGCACAATGGGATTGCCTATAGTTCTTCCATAAAAACATCAGGTAAGTCTGTCACCACAGAATTACTGTGTCTATAGATGTTTTGCCAGGGTGTTGCTTGAGGTATTCCTTGTACCATGAGAACAATGGATCCATGAGGCATCAGTATTCGTGCATTTGACTCCAGTTTGTTCCCCAGATTTGGAAATGGACTTGTGAAGCAGTGTTCCTCTCAACAGCCTCTCACCCATCTGAAATTTAGGTGTGGCATTCTGCTTGGTCTTTTATGTTCTCCGTGTTGCCACTGAGGGTGGGAGGAGAGAGGGAGAGGCACTTGCAGAAAACAGTTCATTTCTTGCAAAGACAGATGCCTATGGTGGGTGTGTTTGATCACTGTTTGGAGTATCTCCAGGTGCTAATTTTTCTCCACAGTCTGAGACCATAAATGATCAGAACAGGATGTTAAATATTAGCTATGTAAAATTCAGAGAGATGACTCCCACCCTTACTGATTTTATTAACATTTTTTACTTTACTGCCCTCTAAATTATGTGTGCATTAATGAACTGAAGTAGGTGTGGTGGTGTGGGCATAGGATCCCTCCTTTGATTAGGCCCTGATTCCACAAAAAAAAAATCAACTGTTGAAAGTTGTATGAATATTAATAATTAGTAAGGTTGCACTACTCATTAAAATAGCTTTTCTTCATCTCATGAATAAAATTATTTTGTCCTATCTCCTTAATGACTACAGTGCATGATGAAAGTTAAAAGACCAAACCAATAAAAAACCCAAACAAACAAAAACCTCAAAACACAGAAGACAACTATATGCAAAGAAAAGACAACCAGAAAAAGCCAAATTTTTCCATAAACATATTTTGTAAAGAAAATAGAGGGGATGTAGGAAGCCAAAGGTTCCCTTCTCTGCTTGGTGTGGTACCTAGGATCTTTTTCTGAATGTTTTTCTTTTTATTTTTTTTCCTACCTTTCCATTTTTCCTCTTCCCTCCAGTCTTCTTTCTTTTTAAAGGTTGTTGGGAGAGAGAGAACTAAAAGTGAAAGAATAAAGCTTGGAGCTGTAACTTCATGCTCCTTCTAATGTCTCTTTAATTTTCTTTGCACTGTGCTACAAGAGGAAGCTATTATACAATCCACACTGAAGGGGATTTGCAGCAGTTTGGCAGCATAAATTCCACCCAGCAAGATCTGATTCCTCGATTTGTTTGAAGCTCCTCTTGCTGCCTGAATGCTAAGAGTAGTTTTTGTGTTGCTGTCAAACGTGGGATGGAGGGAGACAACCCCCTCTGCACATTCTCCCAGGTCAGACCACTGGTTCCTAAGACATGTGATCCAAGGACACATTTCATCCAAAGCACTGGAGATGTTTGCAGTGATCAATAACTTCCTGGTTATTTTATGAAAGTAGCAAAATCATAGCAACTTTATTAAAAATTCAGCATACAATTTCTAGGCCCCAATCACTTACTTATCAAGTTATCATAGCTTTTATTTTGTTCTGTTTTGCATGTGCAGTGGAGAAAGGAGATTCAGATTCAGCATTTGTTTATAAACTAGCGTGTCAAACCACATTACAGTGGTTTATCATTGCCATCAAGTAATTGATCCAAGATGTCCTTTAAGGGTAATCAATCCTGCCTTTGGGAGAAAGATAGATGATGACTTCTCAAGGTTGCTTCCAGCCCACTTAGTTAAAGAAAAGTCCCAGTTTTAAAGAGCTGAAATTCAGCGAAAACTGAAAAATAAATGACCACTGACCAGTAAGATAAGGAAGGAGTGAGCCACTTCCACTCATTGGCTCCATTCATGGACTGTTGCATGAACTGTTTGCATATCATTAAATGAAGGGTTGTCACTTACTGCTTCAGTCTCTCAGGGCTGTCAGAATGCAAAAGAACTAAAACAAAGATGAAAGAGATGGAAAGGAGAAATGGGATATATGTAACAATTCTTGCCATTCTTAGTGTTGCTAATAACAGCAGAAAGACCCTGTATCACTTTTTTTCTCCTGAATAAAGTGTGAGTGCTGTGCTTACCTCCCCAGCAGGTACAATCACCAGTGATATCACTGTTTATTCTCTTCTCTTTTCCTCTTCCTACTCAGAATTTTTCCATATAGATTTCTGTGGAAGTGCTGTGGGGTCAATATGCCCAGCTCATAAATGGGGAAACCTTTCTGTCCCTTTTTAAAATCAGAATCATGAAACAGATTAGATTTATGGTCTGTGATTTAGAGATGTGAACCAGGCAGCTTTAAGCAAAACTGCTAAATGTCTTCAGGTCTCCCTGTGGTGGGGGGATAGTATGACAATCATCCTCTTTTCCTTTAGAAAACTGACCTCTTCATCCTACACAAACAAGTATTTTCATGCTTAGTTTTTCCTGTTTACACATTGACCCTCACAAAATATAGATGTTTAATTTCTCTGATACTGTCACTCAAGGTAAGTAGTATCGAGGTGTTCAGAGAACCCCTGGAGATCAACAGGTCAGTTCAAAGTAAGCCATGATACTTTCACACAACTGCCACATTACAGATCTGAGTGTGGAACTCACTTTTTCTGTGTTTCACAACAGTTTCTCAAGTATCATCTTCTTGGGGCAGAAACTGTATTTTCCTTTGTATGGTCTCTACCACATGGGGATTATTTACTACTAATGACTTGCACACATTTGCAGGGCTAGATTCACATAAACCTAATTTTTATGTTGTGATTTATTTGGCTGCTTTGAGTAAGCACAGATAAAAAAAAATCTGTATTTTAGTTCTAATTCTTTGTTATCCTCATTAATCATCTGCAGCTGTGAGCATCATCTGGCTCATTTTAGAACTCTGTAATTGCTGTATTACATCATGCCTTTCACTCGTTTTGTTTGTCAGGTTTGACTCTGATATGAAGTAAATGGATCTGGTTGCCACGTGCTGGAATTTAACATAAGCATCTAAGTGTTTACTCACTTCAGCTACAAGGGAGGCTGGAATTAATTATGTGAGGAAGCTTCCAGTTTGCAATTATTAAAGTACAGTCTTGCTATCTTATGTATACAACATGGTATAGAGGACAGAGTAGATGCGGGTACAGGCAGTAACTCCCTTTGGGGAAAACAAGCAAGTAAAAAACCAGTCTGTCATTGAATGGTATTCTGGCTTCATCCTGTAACACTCCAGAAATCACAGAAAGTTTCTTGCTTAACCTGGTGTTTGCTGTCCAGGCCTGAGTGGTGTGAAAGTTAATGACAATTCTTTTTTGAATGTGACAGGAAAGTGTGGCAGTTTTAACCCCACAACTAGAGAAATAAAGGAGATGTGTTTGGAGTTGCAAATCAACATAAGTCCTGTTTGCAGAAATACAAGAGTGCAATTTCTTTGGCTGAAACCTCTGCAATGTATGTGCAAGTGTTTAATAGACAGCAAAAGGCTGGAGTGGTGCCAGCAGTTCTGTGATGTTAACCAGTGTGTGTTGCAGACTGTCAGGCAGCACTGCCCCTGTTACCTTTGTCAGGGAAGCTTTGTCTCATTGGATTATACAGTAGCAGCAGCTGCCTGACTCTAATGAAGACTTTGACTGATCCTACAGCCTGGAGTGAAACCGGTTGTGCTGGCTGTGACCATTATTTGAAAATCTTTCCAGGCTGCCAGACATCTTTTCAGTTCTTTGGAGCTTAAAATGAACCAAATGTGATCCATCTCATATCAGGTACCTTACTGTCAAAAATTAACAGGCCTGCAATAATAAATTAGCCCCATTGGAGCAGCTGGTGAAAGCGAGGAACTCTGTCAATTATTCTGAGTGCTGCCTTCTGCTGTTGACAGTTCCAGAGAGCTGGTACCAGTTCTACCTTGGCAAAGGCTGAAAATAGCTCAGCTATTTTTAACACAATCAGTCCTCTTTTGGTTTTAAACACAGTCCGTTTTTGCTGGGCAACTGACTCCTCTTGATTTCTGCTTGGACTGTTTCAGCAAAAGTAGGAGAACCAGGCTTTCCCCTGGATCAGTATATTAGACCAGCCCTAATTTAGTTTGTTCCTGTAAAACTACCCTGAGCCTTCCACAGGCAGAGGACAAGTCTGGCTCTGGGACAGTGCTGCTCTGGGGAGGTTTGCCGAGCGGGATCTCTGCTGGCAATTCTCTCCCATTCTTATAAATAAAAGCTTTCTTCTGTTGCTGTACAGCATAAAACATACCCACAAAATAGAAAAGTAATTCCTGCTTGCCAGTTTTATAACACCAGATACTGCCCCAATTGTATTATTGTCAATTAAAAAGATGATTTCACCTGTCTGTTCTCACTGACTGATCACCAGAATAGTTTTCAGCTGGTTTCCTTAAGATAATTCCTTTATCTAGAAAATGCTGAAAAGTTTCTTTTTAATAGTTTTCTGTGTATTACCATGATTAACAGATTAAAATGCATTTTTGCCACCTTAGCTACTATATCTGTATTGCATTACTAGTTGTATGCTGATTTACCCAGTAAAAAATGATTCCTCAAGGGGATTGCATGATTAGCATGTGGGATAGCTGGGGGAGAGAGTCCAGACTGGTATATTGGAAAATTGTTGCAATGTTCCAAATAAGACAACCTAAACAACTTACATTAGCAGTTCAACCTCTTAAATATTAAGTTCTAGTGTTCTAGAGGTGTCATGCTGCCAGGTGTTGCACTGCTGTTTACGTGGCAACAGCATGAAATCTTTTCTCCTATTCTTCCTTTATAAATGTATTTTAAATTACCAGACTTTCATTTGGATATACTAATATGTTTTTAAAAAATATGTTATGACTGAACTTCAGTTGAACCTCTGGCTATCCTTGGCCATGGAGCTAAGCTTTACCATTTGAACATTAGATTAAATTTCATTAGAATAAGTTATTATTCATAAATATGAATTAATATCTTTACCACAAATCCAAGACAATGAACAGCCCTTCATGAGAATATCTTTATAAAAGGTAACTGCATTTCCAAGGTTAACTTCTTTTGCTAATGGTGGTTCTGTTTTATACTTTATATTGTAGAATATCCTTTATATTATACTTTATATTTATATTTACTTGTTTTCCTGTAAATAGATGTACTTACTATTACATTTGCATATGGTACCACTAATATTTTAAAAGAGTGATTTGGAATGAAGGTCTTTATAGCAGGGCAAACACTTTAAGTCACAAGAATGGCCAGATCCTGTATTGGAAAACTGTTTTCATCCTAAAATAGTTTGACAGGCACTGTTGTTTCCCAGCATAGCCTTTGCTGTAGTTCAGAGGGACGTGTACAACAAAGGATTTGAGCACATGAACTGGGGGAGCAGTAGCCCAGAAGTGCCTGTCACTGCTTGGGTGAGGTGAGGGTGGAAGCCTTGCTCCTGCAAAGGCACAAGGAGTGTGACAATCCAGGTGGCTGCCTGCAGGCTGCAGGTGTGTGCAGGGAGGAGGGACTCAGAGCCCCTGCCCTCGTGGTGTCCACACAGGAGCACTGGGCTGCTCTGCAATTTGTTTAAATGATTCCTTGTCATTTCCCCTGTTGACTGTTCTGCTTCCTCAGCTCCTGCCCTTCCGATCCCTCTGTGGCAGCTGCTCCAGGGACCACACTGGTTTTGACAACTGATTACTCAAACCTTCAGTTTGAGATAAACATCCTTTGCAAAGGGAAGGCAGCTAGGAATGAAAATGGAGTAGCATCTGTACTTAAGGGAGGAACAGAATTACACTTTAAACTTACTATAACTAGTCCTGTATTCTATATGCAGAAGCACCAGATGTTAGTGGGTAAAAGCAATGGAAAAACTATCAACAGGACAGCAGAGCTACATTTTTGACCCATTGTTTCATGGGATGCTGTGAAGCTTGATTAATATGGTTGTTTTTTCTGTCACTGGGGCAGGTTCTTCAGTGCACATGGATCAGCCTTGCTGCCAAGCTCTCTACGACTTTGAGCCAGAAAATGAAGGCGAGCTTGGGTTTAAGGAAGGGGACATCATAACTCTGACCAATCAGATTGATGAGAATTGGTATGAGGGGATGTTAAATGGAGAGTCTGGCTTCTTCCCCATTAATTATGTTGAAGTGATAGTTCCCTTGCCTCAGTGATTGTGTCATTTGAGCTGTGAACATGATTTCATGACTGAAATGGATTCACAAATGTTCTGTCAGTGTGGCATTCTGTGAAAGCCTTGCTATTTGACTGACTTACTGACTTTTGTATGCGTCTTTTTAAAATGTATTTATTTTATATTCAAAAAAATTTCACCTTCCCTGATTTGTCAACCTGCAAAAAAACCCATACCTAGTTTTTTTGCTTTGTGCCTTGAAGATCACTGTATGACGTGTTTACTGGTAGCTCACTGTTGCTCCAAAAATGCATTTCCTCGCTATTATTGTATGTGGATTTTTTTTTTACCTTTGGCTGCAATGATTTTACTATTGAAAACCATTTTTAAAAATACTGTTAGTGAAGCTAACTGTAACCAGTTCCTCAGTTACTGATGTCATTGAGCTCTTTTCATCTATCACACTGTAATTTATTGTGAACAAGTTAATACATCTTTCACCTTGTATGTTGACAAAAGGCAAAGTGGTTGTTGTCAATATGATGATGATGTTGTACTAAGTACAAGTTCTCAGCATTGAAAATTCCTATAATTTACTGACCAAACTGAATAAATATTTCTGTGGGATAAGAAGAGTGGCTGCTGCTTCTATACCTGTAGTTCTGGCACTTGTTTTTGAACTGGAGGTCACTTTTGCTGAATATATGAGCTTTTGGTGACAAAAACAATGCTACATTAAAAATGCACAAGTAAAGACAAAGTATTAGTTTTATAACACCTCAGGCCCTGAATTCTAATCATCTTGACACCTCTCTACTGATTGTTTAGCATTTATAATGTCTAACTTTTTTTTTCTAGGAGGAGGATAAGAGACAAATTCCTTGGAACTAAGGACAAACTGCTTCTAGTTCCACAGAGGTTGTATAGAACACCTGTGAGAGAAATAGGTATCCCTGGTACCTACTGCAAACAAATGAAAAGTCAATATACTTCTACTTTTTATGTTTAGTTGAAAGGGATGGAAAGGAGAAAAAAAAAGAGAAAATGATGTGATAACTAAAGATATGCTAAAAAAAAAGCCTCAAAATTAAGGACAAATTTAGGCATCCTAAGTACTTAAGTACTAAATGAAGTTAGAATCACCGTGTTTCTCTATTAGCCATCTCTTGCATGTTTAATGATGGAGTAGTGACCAAATCAAGTCAGCAGCCCCAGAGGAAGATGTGGTATTTTGCCAATTGCTCTCCATACAAGATAAATTGATGAGAAGAGAGCTGAACTCTTTTATGGGCAAACTGTCTTGAATCCACCTTCAGAGTTTCACTCTGTAGCCGGTTCTGTAGTCCAGCTGAAACAGCATTCCCTGGAGAGGAAAGAATTTCCTGTGTATAACAGGTGCAGTCCCTTTTCCTTTTAAGAAGCATAAATAGCCCCCATGTGGCTCTCAAACCCAGGGCTTTCTGGTTTCTCTCACCTCTGGTCTGGACTTGTGCAATGGTCACAAAAGAGGAGGGTTATCCTTCATAGCTTCTGCTGGAGCCTGCTCCTTCAGGCACATCATTTCTGAATTACTAGTTACTAGAGCAACAATAGGGAAAGCAAAGTGCCCTGGCTGGTTTTTGAATGAAAGTAGCTGTGAAGTTCTGAATATAAAATGCTTGAGACAACTTACACAGGTTCAAGTCTTTGGGATTCACAGCTGCTTTTGCTTTTCCCCCATTCTAAGAGAGATCTCACCTACCTTACCATTCCAGTACAGGCAAGAAATGAGGAATCAAAATCTCCCTTTTACCTCAACAGAATTCCCTAAAGGAAAGAATTATATATGCACAAATGTACGTGCACAGATATATATATATATTTGAATTCTCAATACACTTTTCAATAGACAGCTTGCCATTTAGTATAGAGCTCCTGGACAGCTGCAATAGATGCCTCATTAGAAGTAGAAAGTGCAAAATTAGTAACCTGGAAGCAAATCAAAAGCTCTACACTGTTAGCAATTAGGGTTTCCTATGGTCTATGTACTTTACCTACTATCATTAAGGTTTGCTGTCAGGAAGATAATTTGCACAGTAGGATCCATTGCACAGCAGAGAATTGATTCTTCTATTTGTGCCTTTATAAAAAGTTGCATGCTAAGGAAAAGCAACATAAACTACCCTGTAGACTGTAAATTGAGTAAATGGAAGTAGAACTTGTTTCCTGGACTGTTGCTCTTCCCTGTCAACACTTGTATACTACTTTAGCTCTTCCATGGCAGTTGCTAAACACCATCCCTCCCTTGTGCAGTAAAAAGGTTTTATTTGAAATGCTGAAGATTCCTCTTAAGTCAAGCTTTATTTGAAATGAGTGATTAATATAAACAGGAGAGCAGAGTACAGTTCTGAAGGTTTCTTCACTCTGCAATCCTTCAACTTACCAGTTTATGACTTTGAAGTCTTTTGAACCACTCAACTGAAATCAATGAATAAACAGACTTTTATTATTTAATTTGCAAATATTCAAATCCAAGACTTATATACATGACTTTTATATCCAAGACTTTTATATACATGAAAAATATCTTTAATAGTTAAAAAAGTTTTAAGAAATCAAGACAAATACAGCAATGTTATAGCAGCAGCTATTTCTATGGTTTCAGGTGGAACAAGAATTTGGATCTGCTACAATGCAAGTATTAAACCAACATGTGCTCTTGATGTCTCAAAACTAGAACTGTCAAATAATGTAAAAGCTTAAGTTAGCATAAGCACCTTAACACCTACATCCTAAAACACCAAGGTCTTGAGTTTGGAACCGAGTCCTTTGGCAAGATAAAAGACAGTCAAAACACTATTCCAGCATCTAGATAAATCTGCAGGCTCAGCTCCTCCCCTCCTGCTCTAAAGTAGAAGGGTACTTCCAGTGGCTCATCCAGGCCCTTCCTTTCCCCCTCAGGGCCAGCAGGTAAGTTCAGTGAAGAGAGGCAAGGAGTGACTGACTGCAGTGCCCCCAGAGGCTGAGTGCCTGGTTCTGAGGGTTACAGGACAGGCTTTTCATGGACCCAGAGCTATCAATGATAGCATACTGACCAGTAGTCAAGTATTCCCCCAACTGGCCCATTGGACATACCCCCAGTGCTGCAGACTGCAGGGAGTCAGTACACAAGCACTCTAAGAGCAGCTGTTTCAATGCATTTTTCACTACAGTTGGTGCTTTCTGGTTTTCCTGTTTGTTTTAGCATGTTTTTCTTTCTAGCCCCTTAGAAAGCTGTTGTTGGGACTATTCAAACAGTGCCAACAACACTAGTCACAGTACCTGCCCTGTTGGAATGAGATGCTTTTTCACATTTACAGGATACATTTTGTCCAAGTTAAGGTTGGCACAGCTATGCTGTGATATTCTCTGTCTAGGAATATACAATACTGAAACTGGGGGATTTCCAGGTGCTAGAATATAGAAACAGTACATGTATTACCAGGCACAAATATTTTTTTACAACTTGCTTTTAATTTTAAAGTGTTTCACTCCAGCAAGTGCTGTAGAGCAGTTTTCATATATTTTTGCATGTTTCCTGAGCAGGAAACATTTCAGACACTCATAACTCTTCAGGACAATGTTTTAACTTGCTCAAGGGGCAAGCCAGGGTGTGATCTGTCCCATATCCCACTCAGGCTTAAAAGAGAAATTACCTTTGGAGAAACACCATATGAGAATATTGAGGCAGCCTCATGTTCATTGTCAAGTATTTAACATCCTTCTAGAGCACATTTAAAAGCTTTGTAAACTGTGTACCCTCCTCTCTTTCAGCAGGTCATGGAAACCAGATCCCTGTATAAAAGTAAAAATAAGTTCACATGGAGCTTGCATTCTACTGCTCTTTGTAACAGTGAATCCGAGGACAGGGTCCAGTACCAGAAGGTAGGAAATTCCATCATGTTATAGACAATGTTCTTACGAAGACATCAGGTGTGATGTGAATTCCAAGTTTCAGATATTGCAGAAGATACCAAAACACGTACAGTCTATGTCACTTGGGACTCAGATGCTTTCAGATGATTGTCTCTTTGTCCACATTACATGAGAGAACAGCTAGGATCCTCATTTTGCTGCAGCAAGAAAACATGAAGACATTAGCCTAATTAGCATGTGTACAAACTTCTTATTTCTTGCTGGTTACCTACTTGATCCTCATATAGCCATGTAGGGGTTTTAGTGTTCTGTAGATTTAGTTACTTAATAAAGCAAAGCAGATTTTCAAGAGAGGCAGTACATGAACTGTACTAGATGGGTTGTGGGTGGGGAGAAAGACTACAAACTTGTAAGAATTTGAGGCCATGCAATACATGAGCCCGTGCCTTCCTTCATGAAAGGCTGTCAAGCTCACTACCTCAGTTCTCAAGCATCAGAACTTCACTGGCATGCAGATTCATGCTGCCCTAGTTAGAATGGTAAAAGCAGAAGCAAAAGGTATGGAAACCCTGCCTTCCTTTAAAGCACAGCATGCATTCTTCTCATCATTTTACTGCATGCAAGAAGTTAACTGCTGTTTACTAAGCTGCCACTTCAGTACCACCAATGCAGCAGAAGCATATAGGTACTAATGTCAAAAGTTTAACAGGAATTCAGCAGACAGGAAAGATATTAACACTTGATTGGAAGTATTAGAATTGATTCTTACCATAAATGTCACACAACTGTATTGTAAAGTTGCTGATAAAACAAATTAGAGGTGTAAGGAAAAAAGTTACTTTTGCTTTCCATCACTGAATACCAAACAAGCCATATCAGTGAACTCAAAAAACCCCACCTTTTAAAATAAAAAGCTGCCACCCTGGAGGAGAGGCACTACTCTGAATATGAAAAGAAGCTTGTTTTGGTAAATCTCTTCATGACCCTAAAGCTTCCTTCAACCGTTTTGGTGTGTGCTGTGCATTAAGAGCCTAAAGGGCAGAACAGCATTATGGAACCTCTCTCAATAGCCTCGTTAACAGGGTATCACCATCTTCAGTGAGAGACTGAAAATATTACAAGAATGTGCATGCAAGTCGGGAGACTGATAAGTGTCCTTTAAGCCACATGGTATTGTAGTAACATATTTACCCAAATTTTCTGTTTGAAAAGCAAAAAAAAACAAGCAGCAGGCAGTAACTGCTCGTTCTTTGGAACATTTTCTTCAGAAAGACAGCATGAAGGTGTTTTTGAGTTAGTTTTCAGACAGATATATTACAAAAATATTTAGGAAATGGTGGTGGGAGCTTTAAGACTTATTGCACTAAGATGCAAATCCTGCTTTTAACTGTGTAGGATCAGTTTTAGGAAGAGCTGTGGTAGCTTAACATGTGTCAGCAGGAGGGAGGTTTTAGCTGGGCACAACCTTGCACTTCAGGCCTTGAAGTCTGTACTAGCAAAGGGGACATGGTGCTATTTCAGGTCAAGACACAAACTAATTTGGGTCAAGAACAGCTATAATTGTTCAGTTATAACCAATTTAAAGCCCTCATATTAGTTGTTTTAGACAACTTCAGCAATTAAAGATAGCTCACTACTATCAGTGCAGACTTGTAATATGGTTAGTCAAGAGCCATTTGAAGGGGCTGTGAAGTCTTGCACAGGGCATTACAACATGTAAGTTTGTAGCCAGGGTTTGTAAGTATATTCAACTTAAATTCACACTGAAGTTATCTTAAGAGCAAGTCAGGGACACTGGAGTGTCAGATAAGTCACTTCATCCCACAAAAATAGTGTTTGCATTCTGTTTGTGGGATAACAGCTTCAAAGTTCATACATGGTCAGATATTCAGATGAAAGAGACATTAAAGGTTGTACCTTTCAGTGTGTCAGTAATAAGGTATTAAATATCTTAATGCATACTCAGCCAGAGAATAAGCAAAACATCAACTGCATTTCTGTTGCAAAGCCATGCAAGCTACATCCTATGTGGGACAAGAGACTGCAGCATCACTAATGAAGCAAGTTTTTTATGAGATGACAAGCATGATTCTCACCATCTCACCTGCTTAAGGATGCTCACAGGAACCACTATCATGAAACCAAACAACATTTCTTTTTTCTTCTTCTTTTGGTCTGACATCAAGAAAAACATCAATAGTTGAAGGATATGAATAGTACTTGAAGAAGTATTTTGATTTAGTATGGAAAAGAAGTGGCCATTGAGTGACTCTGCTGATGGCATGCATTTGAACTTCAGGCAGCTTACCTGAGATGCAAACTCCATTTCACTTCCAGTTATTTCTTCATAATCATCATCTTGCTCACTGCTTTCTTCTCCTCTGGGTACAAACATTATCTTCCTCTCTGCGAGTTCCTAGAATACAATTGAATTGCCACCAAGGATCCTCACGGATTAAGCACAAACAAATTTAGTATTAGGACAGTAGAAGGTATTTACTATTTCACTTACCTTACCATCATCTGTGATAAGTGTAACATCAATACTATCCCCAGTTCCCCAAGACCTCTGAGACTTCCAGACCAGATCACTTGGACCTGGGCTTACACCAGCAGCTGCACCCCAGATCTGCAATAGATTTAGAGTGAGCTTCTGAAGAATCTTTGTAGTTAGAGTAGGATTCAGTCTAATACACATAACTATCAAGTACTGCAATACCAAAGATGTCCAGTAACAAACTGAATCACTGTGATCCCTGGTAAGTTAGTTCTTTCCAGGAATACCAAGAATGATGGTAAAGTTTTTTTTAAACTGAAAACTGTAGAACACTTAGTTCAGAAAAGGCTGTTAACAGCTTCTACCTGCTGTAGAGGTAGCCCTGCTTGGCATGCGTAACATTTGAGCCAAGAGCCAAGTCACAGAGCCAAGCCATAGTCACAGACATGCTCGGGGCAGCAACTTGTGTGTACAAGAGCCTCTCTCCTGGTCACTCATAGACCTCTTGAGCAAGCTCCTACACAGTTTGGAGTAGCAAGTGTAGAGTTTGGCTCTTTATCGCTATCTAAATGTACTTAGGAGTACGATTTTAGTGCTAATGTTTAGCTTAGTACAATACTATACTTAGGGAACCCTAAGAATATACTACAGTACAATGTTCACAATTAGAGCACATTCCAATCTGGGATGATCCAGGTTTCATCCAAGCTTTAAAGAAAATTTAATTGGCATTTCAGATCAAAATCAAGGATTTTCCCCCATCTCCCTCACTACATAAAATAAGAGCTTTTGTCCTTCAGGCACTTAAAAGTATCAGTTTAGTTTTCCATATTACAGGAATCTCTATTGGCATCTAACACAGGAACAGAGCTCTGAGAAAGTTTGACAAAACCACTACCTACTGTAACTACTTGGCCTGCCTGAAGAGTGAACTGCGAAGGAAACTTGTAAGTAACATCTGACACACTTCCAATATGTCGTCTCAGCACCCATCCATGAAGTGGTTGATCCTGTGGGACAAGAAATTTACTCAGCACTGCAGACCAACACCATGTGATACAAATGCAAGGTTCTTTCCAGACTCATGGGTCAGTTTTAATCCCACTCCTGTAGCATACAAGAATGTGAACAATTTTGAGGAAGCAGGCAAGTTTCCATTATAGCCTCCCTATGTCTTCTCCTTGTATTTTAGGATTCTCCTCAGTCCCATAAGTTAGGCCACACCTATTCTTGCCTTCCATTGAAGGGGGGGTTATGATGCTCTTTACCAGGGAGATTCTGATAAGGAAGTTTATCAGAACTGTGCCCACCTACCCAACTTGAGCCATATATATATAAAATACATAGTAGCCTGTGAAGTTTTAAGGCATCTCAGGCTGAAGAGGCTAGACTACAAGCCACATGTTTTGAAGCTCTGATGATTAATTCTAATAGTTCTGGCTTTGCAAACTAAACTAGTCAAAGAACTACCTAATTGGTCAGATAAACCCTCCACATGGATTAGATATCATCATCTCTATACAATCTTTTAGCTGGTTTAAGTATTTTTAAGCATAAGAGACTATCATGATCCAATTTACTAGGCACCCTATTTAGCTCATCAAGGATAAGTAGTACTTCTGATAGTGCTAGCCTGAATCTGATGACAAACAGCTGAAGGTGTTAGATTTCTGCATAATAGAACTCATTGCACCTCCACCCAAAAGCACCTCCCAGACAGCCCTGTGAACAGAACACCTGCAGTACCAAAGAAGTCAGTCTCCAGTCTGTCACTAAGCTACAAGTCATTCACAAACAGTCACACTTGGCAATGAAGGCCATAAAAGCAAAAGTACCTCGTCAGAGTTGTTTTTAACCCTGACAAACTTCCCATCTGCATCGATCTCTTCAATGGATACATTTCCAGAAGCTGAGGCATGCTGAACAGTCTTAAATGTAGCAGCACACTCTCTCTTTTTGGATTCTTTCACTTTCCTTTTCTTCCCATGCAGAAACCTCCGTCCTTTACTTGTTGTTGGAGTTGCCATGCTGCGTGAAGATGGAGTGGGTGACAGCCTTAGCCTAGGGGAGAGTCAGATAACATTCACTTGACTGTCTGACATGCTTGATTTCTTCTCAATCCTATCCTCCTACTATAACCAAGCCTAACAGCTTCCTCTATCCAAGCTTTCCATGAGGTCTTGAATATAAGATTTTATTTTTATTGGCGAGAGTAGCTAAGGCTTGTTAAGTCTGGAAGACATCTCCAGCCCTGAAGTTCAGGGCAAGCTTATATTGATAAGAAAAGATTCCCAACTGCAGTAAGTATTCCTTTAAAGTCTCTACAGACACAGTCTTCAGGAAAAGTAATTTTAAGTTTTTGACCCTTCTTATTGAGAGTTCATGTCTCAATAGGCAAGTGAGATATCATGTCTGGATAGATGGGAGTTGATACAGTTTCTCAGTTTCATTCATGGAACTTGAGCACTGTCTTTGATATATCTTTAAGATGTAGCACAAAACTTTGAGGAAGTGGAGGAATGTCTAATGGACCTTTGAATTTTATCAGTTGGGTTTATCAAGCTACTTCATCTTACTACACCATGTGGGATATAAATACCATCTACAGAAGATTAAGCTTCATTAACTAAGTTACTGCACTAATGACATACTTAATGTTTGTGTCTTATCTCCTCCACATTCTGAAGGTATCGAGTTAGTGTAGATGTCCTGAATGAAGCAAGTCCTCATAAGAAGATCTTGTCATAGCCTACCTCTGTTCCTCTCCTTCCAGCATCTTTCTGTAGGCATTTATTTCCAAATCTAGAGCCAGTTTCACATCTAAGAGATGCTCATATTCTTCCAGCTGTTCTTGTGCCTGCCTCTGAGCTTGTGCCATTTCTTCCTCCTTTTCAGCCATATGCCTTCGATGGAGATCACGATCATAATCCAGCAAGTCCTGTAGCTCCTTTATTCTGCTCTCCAAAGCAACATTCTAAAATGAACAGAATGGAAAAAAACCCACAACTAAGGATTAGAGAGAAGAGGCCAATATTTTTGATTGAATATCTAAATTAAAATAATTCTAAGGTTATACAAATAAAGACAGCACCTGGCTTTGATACTGATTAACTTGAGATACCAGAGTATCAATTCTCTTCTTTGTTTCCAGCAGCTCCTCCCGAGCAGCACTGGCAGACTCACTATTTCTTCTTGCAGTTAGCTGGGCATTCTCCATCTGCAGATAAGTCACTGTTAGTAATCAGTTGCATATTACCATATATTTTAAATACGAAAGGAAACCCAAGTAATTTTCACCTGTTACATCTGGAAATAGTTTTTACTTAAATGTGCAGATATGAATGAAGTCCAGCTCAACAGTTTTCACTGCTTTCCAAGGAGGTTTACACAAGTTTGACATTTATGTCAGAAAAAGTCAGCAATAATCAGGTAGTGAAAACGGCTGGATTAGGATATTTCAGTTAGAGATGCATGAAGTCTTTGTATAGACATTAAGTAAATTAATTCTCCAGAAGAACAATGGAGAATATATTTAGAAGCTGCTTGTCAGAGCATAGGGCTGCAGGGCATTGGGTGTGCATATCAAACTATTATTGCTCTTCCCCAAAAGGTCTGTTACTAAAGAGTTCCTGCATCATTATAAGCAGCATTGAATTGCTCTACAAATAGCTCAATCTTGAGATTTTCCAAGAAAGGATAAAGTGCTCCTACAAGAGGTACTCAGAATTTCCAGTCAAAACAGAAACAGAAGCATCCAAAGGAATTCACTGAATTGGCACATAAGTTAGAGTGTAGAAAAAGTTAGGCTTTATTCAAGACTGAAATGCTTAATACAAACATGACACACCTTGGTCCCAAATTTGTCAGAAGTCTCAAATATAATCAGCTATTCCTAGTCACTTCCCAAAGGGACAGTATTTATGCTTGAACCAGTTTGGTTTGGGACCAAAAGTTTGCAGAAATCCTAAATTTGACACTGCTTTGAAATTCCATAACTTATGCCAAGAAGCTCCACACTGAATGCAAGGGATCCATCGGATAAGCTGTTTATGCTAGCGTGACTTTAACTGTGTCAAGGTGCAGAGAACTTCAGCTTTGTTTTACTGTCATCTTTACAAACTCACCTTTGCACTGAATGTTCGCTCCAGCTCCTCTTTGTATCCTTGAATTTGTTCTTCATGTTGTCTTCTGATCTCCTGCAGAGCTTCTGAGAGCTTACTCTCAAATTCTCTCTGACGGCCAGATTCTACTTCTGCTACCCTGCTCTCATGGACTCTTTTTGTCTCCTTGAGCTTCTAGAAGGAGAAGAAATTTTACAGAGAATAAACAAGCCAATACAGTTTGAGACTCAAAGTGTACCAGCTTCATGAGTCCTTCACTCCTGAAGCACATTTCTCATTGAGTACACAGTAATTCATCTTGATTCGTATCTTAGATGTTCATCCATTAGGTCTGGCATGCCCACCTTGCTAGCTGCCTCACTATTGTTTTGCCATCTCACTGCCAACATTGCTCAAACTAATAAAAGTAATAATTCATATTTAATTGTAAGACTTAATTCTTTACGCTAGATAGATTGTTTATTTTACTTTGAACACATGCAGGTACATTTCAGTTTCTTCAAGCACTGTTACTTCACCTATTCTTGTTTTATTCAAAAAGTCATAGCAGTTGGTTAGAGAAATTAGAATTCCATCACTTAAACCACACACTTCAAGATTCCTACCAGCAAGAAGGAAGCTGGTTTACATTCACATGTTTCTTAGTTCTGTGTACTGACTTCTCTCACAAAGGTTACCAGACACCTTTAAGAAGTGTTAAGGAAGTTGGGAACACAAGTTGCTTATTAAAGCAGATTTAATTTCTTCGCTTATTTCAGGCTTCAAGCAAACATCTGGAATAATTTAACAGTAACTGTAATATACGCACTTTCACTTACACAAAATAGTGTACTGGGATTGTAGTTCAGAAGAGCAGCCTGAGAAAATTCTCTCATGTTCCAAATATCTATTGGTACTATCCCAGTTAACATGAGGTTGTGTACTTCCTTGAAGTCTTCCTAGTTAGGTGGATTCAATTAGGTGATGGGCTGCCATAGGTTGGCTCAGCTAGTTACCTTTTTAAGCATTAAGCCCATCTTAACCTTACTTTTAAGTGCATCTACGTATACCTAAAAAAAAATTGCTGGTTTATAAGCTAAAACGTACATCTTCATGAAGGCGCTTCTGGAACGTCATTTCTTCCTGCAAAGTTTTCATATGATTTTCTAGGTCCACCCTCCTCAACATTTCACTGTGGAGATGCTTTGTAGTATCTTCCAGTGACAGATTCAGCTAGAAAGGACAGACAACAGGGTTATCAAAATTAAGAGGTCATGTTTTCAAATTAAGGCAGCCAATTTGTTACAGATCATTCTACTTCGCTCCCACATCAACCAAAACACGCTGCTTGAGTGAAGTGGGTTATTCTGTTTAAGTTCTTATTTCAGTAGGATCCAGAATATTACCAACAGATAGACTCCTATTTAATTTTTATGTAGACCAGATTTCCCACAAGGCAAATGTAGAGCAGCCCTTAATGCCACCAGCTAAGTTTGACTCCTCAAAGTAGACTTCTAATCAATTGTACCATCCATATACATTCCTCCCCTTTTACAACAGCAGATATTTAGAACTTCTTCCTAACTTGTGATATAATTTCTTTGACACTTAACGGAGTAAAATCCTCCAGATATAGTCTACCTACATTGACATGCTATTATACACTTCAAGTGTTGGAGTATGTTGCTTTAATGATACAATGCTGTTTGTTTTGTTGGGTTTTTTAAAGTTTTCATCCTTACAAATTTGAAATTAGCTTATTCAATGAACACATTAAAGCATGAAGATACTAAAGCTATGCTCTTATAAGTGCATTGGTAGAGTAGCAACTCGAGCAGAGTTCATTTTAGTTGCACAAAAGCCTACAAAAAAAGAGTAGTCAGAACTTATTCTACCTAGATTTTAAGCATAGGGAAGCAGAGTTCCTCAAGGGCTCCCTTCCTTGACACGTTACAGAATTCTACAGGGATTATAGCAGTATTACAAATTTCAACTTGTTTTGACCTTAGAACAAGAAACATTACATACATAGAATTTAAGGTGCATGCGACAGGTGGAAGTTTTAAGGAACTATCAGTAGCAATTGCTTTCAGCAAGATTGTGGAAATCTTTTTGCCTGCTCTTCACTGCCACAGTTAATGGGCTTTCCCTGCTTTTAGATATCAAAAAGTAATTGGGGAAAACCAAGCAAAAACTGCAGGAATAGCAGCAAAGTTTAAATTCCAAGAGCAAGTCTTACCGTGAGTACTTCCTCCTTTAATTCACGGAGCTCACTCTCCAAAGTGCGGTTCTCGCTCAGGGCTGTGGCTAAGTCAGCTTCCTTCGCGATCAGCTGGGCATCGAGGTCTCTCAGACGAGCCTGGGCCAGGTTCAAATCACTTTCTTTTTTGGAATTCCTGCAAGTGAAAGTTTTACACTGGTAAGTTGCAGCTGGTGAGGAAGGGTTTGTTTTCAGTGTGTTTCAACGTGTTTGCCTTCAGAGGGGTCTGCGGTGAAACAGAGCGGAGGTTAATCGTGCTCACGGTGAGAGCACAGGGTGAGCTGTAAAACAAACCGGACAGGCCGCTCGGACAAGCATCATTTGTTTAACCGGCAAGATTCCTGACCCATTTTCCAGCTCGTTCTGTGCGAATCCTATGCGGAAGCCAGCTATTTTCCACGGCATTCCCAACGGGAAAGGGAAGGGACAGCACAGGCCTCCAGCTCCACAGGGAGGGATGGTCACACTCCGTGACCGAGCCTTCACGGACAACCCCCGCAGCAAGGGCCGCCACCAGCCCGCCGGGAAGGCGCCTCACGGCACCGGGGGCTCCGACCCCGCACGGCCCTGGCCGGGGAGACCCGCAGGGGCTGAGGCGGCCGGGCCGGTCACACACGGGGCAAAGCGCCCCCTCCTCCGCGGGCTGTGGCTGCCGGGGGTGCCGCTCCTCCTCCCCGCAGCACAGAGGGAGCTTTGTCCCCTGGAGGCCACCGGCCAGCCCTGGGAGCTGCCCCGCGGCCCCGCTGGAGCTTTGCTTCCTGCAGCCCCTCAGCGAGGCCCGACAGCCGCCCTCCCTCACAGCACCCCTGCAAGGGACTGCCCTCCCTCGGGAAGGGACACGCACTCCTCCCTCCACCGTGGAGATGCAGGGGAAGAGCAACTTTGCCTTGGGAAGAGGCATCTCCAGACCAACGCCCAGGCACTGCACCTCGGGTACCGCCTGCACGGCCAACACGGTTATGTTGCCAGTTTTACTTGGCACCACAGCGGCAAAGTACTGGGCCCACAGTGAGTTCTGTCAAAGAACACAGCGATAACTCCCCGCACTACTCCAACTTTTAAAATCCTTTGCAGTTGCCCTGCCCACTATCCAGAGTCTTGAGTGTCCTCCTCAAAACTCAGATTTGAGCTTGCAAAGAGTAAAGGCCTCAATCTGTTTTGGTAAAATCTCTTCTGCCAAGTGGCAAAGTTGCATTAGTTCAGACAATGAGTTTTCCAGTGGATAACAGAGCAGAGTTGGAGAGAGTCCAAAGCAATTCTGCAGGACTGATCAGCTCTAGAAAGCCTGGATTGCAAGTAAAGATTGGAAAAAACTTGGGGTTGTTTAGTCTAGAGAACAGAAAAGTGACACGAGACAGAACAGCCTTTACATACATGAAGGGAATCTATTTTCCATGTCTGTTGTAGAACAGACGGGAAGCTGCAGGCTTAAATTGCAGGAAGGAATATTCAGGTTAGATGTTAGGGGGAAGAAACTAACAGTAGTTCAACATGGAAGCACATTGCCTGGGGGGGATATTCTGGAATCTCCATCATCTGGAATTTAAAATAAGAGTTACAAAATCTGCTAGAAAGGATGCAGGTATGGCTGCTTCCAACACAGGCCTGGGGCATCTGGTTACATCAGGTTCTTGTTCAAGGCCTTTTTTAGCCCTGCTCTACAGAGACCTTTGTTGACTGTGCTTTGCTAGCAGAGGTTATTTAGTCTTTACTCAGACTCTAGGAGGAAAGCAGCTCTACTAACTATGAAAAACAGATAATGTGTTATAGTTTTAGTATTTACAGGTTTCTTTCTTTTCTAGGTATTCACCTTCCTTTTAGGTCTCTCCTACCACTTACTGTATTATATATGATATACATATCATACTTACTGTATTATATACTGCTAAGTATATCAGTAACACTATATAGTAATAATATTGACTGTTTCATCCTACAATAATATAAATTTCATTCTGCAATCAAAGTGTTTGCAAAACTGAAATTCCATTACTATCTGTGTTTTAGCAGTCCACTTTCCCAGAGCAAGCCTCTGACAGCCAGGCTGAGGTTTCCTAGATTCTTTCCTGACAAATATTTTCAAAGAAACCTGGACTGAGTAATTTCATCTTTAAGAACAATAATTTAAAGAGTCTGACTTGGACGAGAGCTTTTATTACCCTTTTAAACCAAGTTTGGGGTTCTGAACACCACTTTATACCATCATGCAGGGACAGTTACAGTACTCTGCACCATTCCATATACCAACCATTCTAGAACTAAGTGTGAGTTACTGACTATCAATTACAAGCAAAAACTTTGAGGCACTGCCAATCACATTCTCTGTAAGTCAGGATGTCACATATGTTTGATCTGAAGAATTTAAATAATTATACCAGAATATTTCAGGTATGTGTTCAGTTTGTCAAGACCAGAGGACATCAACAGCACGTACAGAATTAATTCTTATGGCCTCAGCTGCTACTCCATGTGTGTCAGTTCAGCAGTAAAATGCACATCTATACTCCCTGATGCAGAAAGGAACTGGTCTCGTCTCTCTCTGCTGTGTTACTGTAGTTGCTTTGACCTTCCTCAGGCTCTGAATTCAACCAACTGATATGCTTATCTACAACTCCTCCTCCCCAAACATCCTTGGCCTACTTCCAGTCACCACTGTAAGTAGTAAGAAAAAAACTGAAATGCAGTAAGTCATCATAAACTTTGAGTCTCTCAACTTGTGATTAGTCAGAGCCAATAGTTAATGCTGTTGGGAAATTATCTGGTGACATTCCATACCATAAGAGTTAAATAGCCACCAGGTTATTTAAAGGGTGTATATATTAAGGGCACGATACCCTCAAAGTTTGTTCCAAGTCATCTGAGACATTTGCAGTTAGGCAGCCCAGATACAACACACATTAATATTAGGACTTCAGTCTAGTCCTTTCAGAAACCAGTATGTACTGGATATCATTTCCCATGGGATGTAAATTTAGCCACTTCTAAGACCTAGTTAAAGTAAAGAAAAAACAACAGTCTGGAGGACTGCATACCTGCCAAGTCTAAAGCTTTATAAACAAAGCCAAAGTTATACAAACACAAAGAGCAGCAGAAAAGTTTTAGAACAGGCATTACCCCTCTCCTCACTGTCCAGTCAAGTGGCTGGTTAGATTTATGAAACAGATCTGTGAGCCAAAACCCAGCATGACTGAGACAAGCCCAACAACAACTATGCAGATGAAAACAGAAGCTTAGAGTAAAAACACATTTTATTCCCAAGCAGAACAGCTACTGAGCCTATGAGGGGGCAGTACTTGTTCCATACAGGCGTTAAAAAAAGAAGCTAGTCCCTAAGTTTGCTATGATTACATGTTTATAACAAGATGTTGGAGGCTTGTGGACACCCAAATTATTACAAGTCTGTAGGTGATTTAGGGGTACAATGGGTCATTAAAGTAACTAGCAGTGCTAGTATGCTGTATATATCCATAAAGGAAGCTTGTTGGGATTGGACACTTGTTTCCTCCCCTTCACTACACTCCTCTTCCCTCCTTCAAGAGGATGTGATTGCACTTACATTGGGCCACCCCTTTGTTCCAGGCTAGGCAAGACTAGACAACAAGATGATTCCAGGTTCAGGATACACATCTTACAAGAAAGTCCAGCTGAAACAGCAGGCAGCTTATCCCAGTAGCATGTAAATCCAGACCCAAAAGCCACTAGGAAAACTATGAAGTACCAACCTGGACCAGGTAAGCCATAGTGCTCCCAGGACTGCCTTCTCTGGACAATGCCTGAGCAAAACAGCCCAAAAGAGATGTGCACTAACTCCATACAAACACTCCTTCCACTGCTTCCATAACTTTCTAGATACTTTCCAGCACCTTGAGCATTTGTAAACACAGGTGTGGTGCCAAACCCATGCAGCTTTGCATTCATACCCTATAAGAGCACCCAGCACCCCAAATTTTGACAGAGCCCCACGCCCATCCCAGGTGCCATGCCACCCCATAACACCACCAGAGGAGGCACTCCCAGTAGTGTCCCTACAGCTCACCTTCAGAACAGGAATCCAGATGTCTCCTAACCCAAGACACTCCAACCCCAGAGAGCCTTTGGGGTGTCACCCCTGCACGACCCATACACCCAACATCCCTGTGCACTCCCCCTACAACACACAGCTCTTGCCAGCAGCATCCCCTTCCCCTCATCCCGCAGGAGCCCCAAAGGGCCGGCTCCCCGGGGTGTCCCCAGGCAGGGAGGCCTGCTCGGGGCCGGGGCACCGACCGGACGTGCAGCTGCCGGTGATCCTCGCCGATCTTGCCCAGCTCCACCTGCAGCGTAGCCCGCTCGATGGCGATGTCGTCCAGCGCCCGGCGGGCGTCGGCCAGCTCCGCCTGGTAGTGCAGCCGCAGGCAGTCCAGCTCCCGGTCGGTGCCCGCCTCCTGCTCGCTCAGTCGCAGCTGCAGCGCCGAGTTGTCGGCCTCCAGCGCCCGCACCCGCTCGATGTAGGCGGCCAGGCGGTCATTGAGCTGCTGCAGCTCCTCCTTCTCCTGCAGCCGGCTCAGCCGCGCCGGGCTCAGCGGCGTCTCCGCGGCGCGGCCGCCGCTGGCCGGTGTGGGGGGGAACTCCGTGGCCATGGCAGCTCCTGCCCGGGCCCCGCCGCCGCCGGGACCGCCCCGCGCAGGACACCCAGCGCCCGCCGCCGCCCCGGTATAAATAGCCGCCAAATAGCCGGCAGCTGCCGCCGGCCCGCGGAGAGGGTGGGCAGCTTAAAGGGCTCGGGCTGTGCCCCGCGGCCGCCCAGACGATCAGGATCTCCTGTAGAAAACAGACTTTTTTTTTTAATTTATTTATTTTTATTTTTTTTTTTTATTTTCCTCCTTCTCTTCCCTGCTTTATCTTTCACACGTGCCTTGCTGCATCTTATCAGTCCAATGGTGCTGCCCGCAGAGGGCGGAGGAAGGAAAAGCCTACCGCAGCCCAGCGTTCTCACTGACTTGTGCAAGCGGTCGGGGTGAAAACAAAATCGCAGGTTTAGGAAGATGCATGACAGCTGCAGTGATGCTCATACTCCGGCATGATGCTGCGTCAGTGCTTTGCCTGTTCTATCTGTTTTGTTTTTTCAAACTGTTCAGCTGATGAAAATAACCTTTTTGTTCTGCTCTTGGTGATCATTTTTAGCTTTCCTGTCAGTCATCCCAGTGTGATAGAACAGAGGTGGAAGGAGGACCTGCGTGAAGACAACTGTGTAAAGCAGTCTGCAAAGCCTTACACTAATTATATTTTATGAAAATCAGCGTTCAGTACTGATTGCTTCAACAATCAGGTTGCTTCAGCACTTCTTTAGTAAGTGATAGGTACAGTGATAGTTGTCAGTCTCCTCCAGTAGCTAATTAATTTACGCTTGTTCACTTACGTTTTGGAGAGCAGATGCTGTAAAGATCTCATTCAGTATGAACACCAAAATCTCAACATTACTCTAACTGTTAATTATTATGTTTGTTGTGGCAGTTACAAGAAATGTCACTTGAGAGCTTAGCTTAGGTTAATGTTATTTCCTACATGTAAAAATGACCTTGACATCCTCTTGGAGCTCTTTAAACGTAAAGATAGGTTTTATGAAGGTTGTAGGCATAAAATCAAGCTTCACTTTATAGGTGGGCAGGCAGGTAATATTGGAGACCAACATAGCTGGGCCCAAGGCTGTAGCTGGGGATTTTAGAATAAGGTGATGTATACCCCTGGATACGAAGTTACAAAGGACATAAGGACAACAAAGGAGGTATGAATGCTCATCAGGGGTTATTCTTCAGATCATCTTTACACATTTGTGTAAAAAGCAAAACATAATTTCAAGATTCTAAAGCTACGTGCAGCACAGTAATGACACACGGCCAGACTGAGCTCCTCTGGTTCTCGTCCTAGCAACACCACCAGGAAATTCTTTTCTGCAGAGTAGTTCCAGTGTTTTATTTTGATGTAATGAGTACTTTTTTTGTCCTTTATTGCCAACAGAAAGCTCAATTCAAGAAAAATAAAAACTATGATTTAAATCTGAACATGTCGCCCTAAGACCAAGATGTACATCTGAGGGTTTATTTCAGCTTTGAAACCTCAGTCCTCATCAAAGAATGTGATCGTTTGTCGTTGCCACACTTGATCGTTGCATGTTACTGGCCAGCTGTTCAAATACATTGTATGGTTTTGGAACAGATGCGGAACAAAGCAAGAAATCTGCTATTCTAAGAATATTTTCCTTGCCTGCCAAGGTTTTATAATAGTGCAAACAGAAACAGCTAAAAGAAATAGTTCAAAAATAGTCTGAGCTAGTTTTATCTTTTGGATTCTTTACCTACTCTTCCTGTGTGAGAACAGAAGGTGGCAACTTAAGGAGAGCATAGTGGAAGTCTGTTGCTGACTCTCCTTTCTGATATTTTTTCTGACTCTTTCATAGTCTGTACTGCTTAGACCACAAGCATAGCTGCAGAATTCCTGCAGGGATAAGCCTCTGCCATCCTTTTCTACTGGTTCAAGGATAAAGATATTACGAATGTTTCAGGATTAAGAGATAGGGAGGGTATCAGGAAAAATTGTGGGAAAAGGTATATGTCCTAGACTAATACACCGTAAAAGCTATTCTACAAATAGTCCTTTTACAGGAAAATGGAAATATGGGAGATTTAAACAGTATTAGCAGGTACCACAAAGTTGGAATTAAAAAAAAAGTGGATTTTTTCAAGTATTTTAATAAAGCCCTTGATATTGAGTTGGTGAAATTAGGCAAAAAAAAAGAATACAGCATTGCAGTGATACAATAAATCCCATGAAAAAGTCAGGTGAACTTTTTGCTATCCTTTTCCTTAGGTATCTGCTAATTGATTCCAGGCATGTGTAAGCAGTGTGTCCCTATTGCTCCCAAAGTGTTGCCAGGGCTCTGGGTGGACCAACACACCTGTACGACCTTGATCAGCTTCAGCTGGGGCTTCTGCCCACGCTGCTTCCTGGGGGTGCTGGAGCTCCATTTAAGCTCTGGCCTGGCTCTCCTGCAGGTTTGCTGAGCTGTGGTCTCTGGTAGCCCATGGACTGATTTTTTTTCTGGCTTGATTTTGTTCCTACCTGGTTACTGCAACTTTGCCTGGACTCTGCACACTCTGTCATCTCTAGCTCCCTGTGTGTTTTGCCTAGAAGCAGTGGGACAGGCTGCAGCTTGTGTGGCCCCTGCCCTGCCAGCCTGGCCACCTGACTGGGTTCTCTGTCTACCAGGAAGAAGCTGGACCTTGCCTCTCCTTGGATGACAGTTTGTTAGAGCAACGACTGCTGAATACTTAGGTAAGGCCAAGTTTGTTGATAGTAATATCTCCTTCTACACTCTTCTGTGACTTAATACAAAATGCTTTAATTCATATATACTTTTCAAGGGTTGAATGCAGTTGAGGCTCTGCATAGTAAGTGCAGAGTATTGACTATTGTGGCAATATTGTGCTGACAAATATAGGCGTAGATGCAGAATTAGCATAAGCAACAAAAAATTTCATAGCATTTTAGTGCTTTTCTCTGGAAGTTGTTCTCTTCTGGAAGTCATGAGGGTCTTTTCCTATATACCCATTGGAAACAAAGCAAGGTATCACTGGACAGCCTTTATAACAGTTTAAGAAATTGGTACATAAAGCAGTAATATTGTTTCAAATTATATTACTCTGAGGCATTGGAATGTATCAATAAATACTTTGCTAAGCAATCTATTTACAGACAGCTGTTAGTGACTCACACATGACCAGAGAGACAAAAGGAGTTCTGTTGGCCTGATAATGGTTGCCATAGCACTACAGTAGGTATGGGGGCTCCATGAGAAAATTAGAGATTACCCCCTGGAAAGGTTAAAGGGCAGTTTCTGTTTCTGTGTCATTGATGATGGTACACAGAGATGGGAAAGCCCTTTGGAGAACATGTAACTGCACAGGTGATCCTCCTGTGTAGTACTCCAGCATAGGGCCCTACTTGCCTTGTTAAATTAAGCAGTACAAGTCAGTTGTCTTATAGTAGGTTTTGCCTGTGTTGGAACAACCTTTTATAAGTTGGTAACCAGGAAATAAATGAATTTATTTGTGGCTTTACCAGATGCAAAAGTAAACAATAGATTGTGTTTGGTAAAACGTGAAATGTAGAAAATACATGTGGTAACAGCATTTTGGAGGTGACACTGGACAAGATTCTGGCTTAGGTTTTCCTGGTTTCCAGTTGCCAGTGACCAAATTCTCCTCTTGGGTACAAACACAGAGGAGCTGTTGCTATGCATAGTCTATAGTGATACTGCTGTGACCAGTGTCTGGCTCGCTGTCTGAAGATGCACCTTCTCTTCCAGCTTTATGTAGCACACATTCATCTTCATAACCCACATTGTCTGTGTCGCTGGTATCCCTCTCAATGATGTATCATGTATTTCTTCCAACCTTTTCTTTTTTTTTATTCCTTTACCTTGTTTGCTCCTTTCTTCTGTTCTCTTCTGTTTCTATATTGCTGTGCATCTTTGGATGCTCATGTAGGGACACGTACAAGTCATCTTGTGAGACACAGGTCACCTACTTTGCTCTTGCTTTTCACCAGTGAGCTGTTACAGTGAGGGCAGTAATTGTCCTGCTGACCTTTGTCCATTGCTCATGACTTGCAATATAATTGATTTCCTCAGATCCCCTGTTTATTCACCAAATGTTGCCTCTTTCACAAAGCACTCAATAATGTTTTATTTTTAACAATCCCACAAGTAAAGGCCATCACAGAATGAGGAAAACAGATCATTGTCACTGTTGCATGAGAAGAAAATGCCAGACAAGTTCAGGAATTCAATTCATATCCAGACAAGTTCAGGATATGGCATATCCACAGTCTCAGTGGGGTTGTGTTATTATAAACTAGGAAGAAAGTCTGTAAAAGAACACATTGCTATGTCTATATAAACTGAGACTATTTTACATCTGTAATGAATTTTTCATTTTGCCTTTTCTGCATTCAACCTTTATTAATACAAATTCACGTATTCTAATTATGCCCAACATAATCACCTAGATCCTTTTGAAAATATATGCTGCAAAACCACAAAATGACAATGTAAATGTATTATAAGTTTACCTTGAATGCCTATTCCAACTTTTTAGTTAGGGCTATGAACTGTGAAC
Organism: Pipra filicauda; assembly: GCF_003945595.2. Taxonomy (NCBI): domain Eukaryota; kingdom Metazoa; phylum Chordata; class Aves; order Passeriformes; family Pipridae; genus Pipra; species Pipra filicauda. The sequence goes on along the minus strand of NW_024104976.1, from coordinate 378,447 downwards.
TACAACAGAAAGTAAGTTTGTGCCATTTGAGTCAAGATGGGTTTGTTCTGCTCCTACTGTATGGGATCATAAATATGATCCACAAATTGTAAATGAGCCACAAGTTGTTTTGCTTGAGGATAAAAAGGAATTTGTGAGAAAAGAAAGGACAAATATTTACTCGAATACTTGAAATAGTGACCATTTGTATATACTGTTATTAGTTAATTCTAAAGTAATTTGAACACAAACTGAGAGAAAGGCAGTAGTTTTCTTCTATAATGTTTAGGTCTACACATAAGTAGTTTTTCTTTCTGTAAGCCTCAAGAATTTTTTTTCTACTTGCTATATTGATGGAGCTGATTCCAAAGCCCAGGGCAAGGATCTACATGGAATGCAATGGGTTCCATAACACCAAGAAATGAAAGCCACAGCTCTGTGGCTGAACTTTATACTAACAGAGGCTTTCCTCTTTATAGGGTATAACATACTAGTGAAGTGTGACAGTGTGTGATTGCTCTCTACCCCGGAGAGCTCGTTATTTCAGAGTAAACAAGCACCCTGTGCAAATACAATGCAGGGCCAAAGAACTGATTAGACTGTGTCAGGGTTCTCATGACTTGTTACAGGAAATTTAACATTTTGCTTTCATTAGTCAATCAGGTGCAGCTCCATTACTGATAACTTTAAGGCCTTGAACCAAAATGCAGTTTCTACACAGGGCCTCAGCAGGATACTTCCAGTTTTGTTATTCATTAGTCAGAATGCTGATTTATGAGCCAAAAGTTGTTCTGCACTGTTCCAATGGATTTTAAATTTGTAGTTTAGCCAAACATATTTTTTCCTTAGTAGTACAGACTTTTGTTGTGATGAAAGAATGGCCTTCGTGATCATCAGATTTGTGAAGCTGAATTTGTTTTGAGGGAATATTTATATATAAGTGGAATCTGCTGAAAAAGTATGTCTACCTGCATTTCAGGACAAAGCTAAATAGAGAAATGTGGGTTTTCTCTTTAGATGTGAAGGTTTTCTGTTAATGTTCAGAGAGTGAAATCTGGTGGTTATCATGTGATTTAACAGAGGTTTCTTGTTTGCCAGACCAGAGATTTAATTTTCTTCAGTTTGGCCCTTAGCTATATCTTTCAAAATCTTTTTTTCTCTGCCACTTCTGCCTGCACTGTTGAGTGTAAATTGAAATTTTCTGTTACATTTGAACATAAATCAAGAAATTACAAAACACTTCATGGCTGTGTTTCATAGTGAGGACACATGGTATTAAGCCTGTGTAAAACAAAGGATAACACCATCATATTTCCAACCATCTTCCTCATGAGAGCCCATGCCAACTGTCCAGATGGATGAGATTACAATTGTGTTCAAAGAAACAATAAGTGCAAATGTCCATATTTCACAATTTTATGAACAGTAAGGGCTTTACAGTTGTCGTATTTAATGTAATTTAAATGATGCATAATCTAGAGAGCAGCAAAAGCAAAGCATATATGGAATAAAGAAGCATTGCTAATAATGAGAGACAATACATCTGAACTCTGAGTGTTAAAAGCATTGCTACAGTCTCCTATTCAAAAGTCTTACACTGATTCTGCAGAGCTAATGCGGCATGAGTGGGAATTAGAAGACTGTGTGGTAAAAACCGCTAATAAGGTAATACATAAAGCACTTGACACTGGCCCAGGGATGTGCAAACATGATATAACAGGCAAAGAACAAAAGCCCCTGTCTTGAAAAATTATAATCCATACAGACAAGGCAGAGTGAGGAGAAGAGAAGTCTAATGTTTCCTTAGAAAAAGATTTATTTTAAACTTGACTGGTCAATTAGTTTTTGCAGAATTGCTGACAAACTTCTCCAGGGATGAAAATTAGGCATCCAGAGCCTAAGTTTATGGCCTTTTAACGTTAGGGTGTGTATTGAAGGGGTTTGCCATGGAGTTGCAGGTACTGTGAATTTTGAAGCGCTTGTTGTCAATCCCATCTTGCCTGAGTTTCAGGACACCTGAGTTTTGTTCAGTTTTTGCTTGGGTCAGCAGAAGGGGTTATAGAGACCTCCAATAGGAGTCAAAATTTCAAACCTTTCAGATTAACTTGAAGTCTAAAAACAAAAGAGTAAAGTGGCAGGAGTGTGGAGTGAGGCTGAGGTAAAGAAAATAAATTGGATAAAGGACAACACAAATCACCATTTAATGAGAATGAGTTTCACATAGGAAAATGCTGTCCAAAACCATGCATAGTTTGTAATAGGTGGCTAAGGCTATTTTTATGCTCTGAATACTGTCATTTTTTGTGTGCCCATCTTCCTTGCGAAAAGCATAATTTCAGTGTAAGAAAAAAAACCAGACAGTGGATTGTGGGGGAGAATGGGATTAACAACACCTAGATAGTTTCAGCAGCTGGGGCAAGATGTTGCTGACTGCTACTTTATGAGGTAGGTAGCAGAAGGCACTTGTGTTATTTACCGTAATGCTGGTTTTGAAATCTCCTTGGGAGGTAGTGCTGGTTTTGAAATGTCCCTAGGGAGTAGTGTTGTGGGTCCTTAACTCAGTTTTCTTACATGCTGTATAAATTCAGACATAGAACCTCTAACCTGGGACCAAGATCACAAAGAATTAAGTGTGTGTATGTGTAAACAGAAGGCTCACTTCAGTTGCTGGATTTGATGAGACCTAATCTAGGCTACTTTCTAGTACACAACTTTTCTACGTTCAAATTCATTGCAGATGAACAATGTTTCTACTTGTGTGTGCAATGTTCAATTATCCTTTATTTTTAGGAATGCACACAACCAACTGATCTGAATAAAATGATCAAGAGCAGCATTGAAGGAGTGTATCAGAGTAAGCTGGAAGGAGAAAGAGAACACAGAGATGCGTAGCAGAAAAAAAGGGAAAAGAATGAAATGCTGACCAGCATTCCAATGTGGGAAACTTTGTTAGAATCTTGGAGCCAAACCTTTCCATGTATTCCATGGCTAATACCAGTGTTAGGAATATAGCCAGGACTATTTTGTCTAAATATACCCATCTAGCAAACAAATGAATAGTTCACTCTGCAGGTTTTGCTTCAGGGACCCAGGGGACTGCTTCGCTATTGAAGGGTGAATAATTGTGAGAGAAGAGATAATCTAAATAAGGATGGTGCCGATTGTGTTCAGTCCTAAGTAGATGTCAGGTCATGAGGGTCAGCTTCATCTTGTAGTTGTGAATCCCTGGGACAGGAAAATGGATTTGCTCCATCAGATGATCTAATGGCTAAATTCTGGCTTTAAAATCACCTGTGATCAAGTCTGAAGCATATGCTGACTGCAGGAGTATGTCTTTTTAGAAGATAACAAATTGCAGGGTGTAATTGAAGTCACAGTGAAAAGACCAAGGGTTTAAGTTACTGTAGCAACTGAAATGGACGGAAAGCCAAGCTTCCCAGAAAGCTGATACACTTTTAGCTGACCAGTATTAGAAAAAGAGAAGATAGGGTTCTTAGCAGCACTCTTGCCTGTTCCACAGCCTATTATCATAATAATGTACAGACTGGGAGGAACAGCTTTCCTCAGCTGTCAGGGTGAACCCGAGACAGAGCAGCCTGTGAGTTACAGTGGCACGGATGAGGCAGCCCGGGCAGGTGGGTGTCCCTGCGAGGTCTGTGATGTCCCAGCGAGCCTTCGCGCTGCTCCCGGCCGAGCCGGTAGAGCGGCTCTCCCGCAGGCTGTCAGCTCCAGGTCTCTGGCAGGCTGGTTTCAGCAGAGGGCACTCTGTTCCTAACGATAGAGGAGGCGCCTTCCCGTGCTGGTGAGAAACCTAAACAGATTGGAAAAGTTTCCAGTGCAACATACTTGAACAAACTCTTCATCGGTTATGTTTAGTTCACTGGAGCATATTTTTAACTTCAGTGGCAGGGATCAGAGCCCTTTCTTTACGTGGTGCTCGTAGCGGACTCGACGAAAGCTTGGGATATCAGTGGAAGCCGTAGCGCAAAGGTAGAGGATTTTGGCGTTCCTGTCTAACAGCTCGAAGCTCAGAGGGAGAACGAGAGCAGATCTGTCGTGCGAGACACACTCGTCAGATTTACAGTAGGAAACCTAAAAATATCGTAGAGGGCAGCATGATTAAAGACCTCCTCGGTGTGCGAGCAGATTTGCAGCTGTATTGTGAGAGTTACTTGGAGATGAGACACAGGATGGTTGCGGTTTTGGAAGCTGCTTTGCATCAGATTCGGAGGCTGACTTCACGGTAGCTTTTGCCCCTCGGGGGAAGACGAACCACTTGGTCCCGGGGCTGCCGGGGTCTCGGCCCTCGACATCGGCGCGCCGCCAGTGCCTCCGCGGCCGGGGGTGGGGAGGACGGACCTCCTTGGCCGCCCGCCCGCCTGCGCTGGCCGGGGAGGCAGAGGCTGCGCGGGGGGCGCGGAGCGGGAGCCGGGCCGGGCCGCGGCCCCGCGCCGCAGGTGGAGGCGCCCGGGCTCCTCCGGCCGGGGCCGGGCGGGCGGGCGGGGGCGGCCCGCTGCCAGCAGCCTGTAGGACCTCGGCTGGGGCGCGGCGGTGGGCTGGAGCCTGGCGTGAGGGAGGGGCCGCCGGCGGCGGGGCAGGATGCTGCATCCCCGGGGCCGTGACAGCCGAGGCTCTGCCGTGCGCCGGCCGTGCCCGGCCCGCTCCCCGCCGCGCCGCTCCAGGTGGGTGAGCTCGGGGATGGCCCTGGGCCAGGGCAGCCTCTCCCGACCCGCTGTCCTCAGCGGGTTCCCTCGGCGAGGCACGGTCGGGATCGGCCCGAGCTGGGGCGGCCGCGGTGCTGGGCGAGGGTAGCCCTAGAGGGGTCTCCGGGAGGGCGAAGCGACGCGGGTGCTTCTGCAGCCCTTGTGCAGCCCAGGCACTGGCACCTGGGAAGGACCGCAGCCCGGCGAGTTGGGCCAGCTGGGGCTCTCGGCAATGCCCAGCCAAGGGGGAAAAAATAAGAATTTTATTTATTGCTATAGCTAATTGGAACTTTTCAATGGCAAAAGCATCCAGGAGTGGGAAAGATTTTAGGAGGGAGGGGAACTTTTAAGTTTGTTTGTTTGTTTGGTTGGTTGGTTTTTTTTGGAGGGAGGGAATAAAACACTTCTTTCTGTAAGGAATCTTAATTATGTTCAGTTGACAGGTGCAAGAACTGTTTGGATAGATGGTTTTCCTTTGGGATGTCTGACCTTTTAGGAGGGAGTGCTTAATTTGAAGGAGAAGTTTGCATTCACTGTGGGGCTTGGCAAACCAGTGAGGGGGTGGGAGTGTTTTTTGTGTGTGCATGTGTATTAGGGTGTGTGTGAAATTTGCACTAATTTGACATCACTATGGTCTAAGGCAATAAGATGCATTGACACTAGGAACTCGCACATTGTAGCAGCATTATTAAATGTTGGGTTTTTTGTTGGCAATTTTAAATTGAAGTCTTAGTAAAAGTGATGGACAATTTCATGTTGGCCTTGTAATCATGATGATCACTAAAATTGCTGGAACCTTTGTTTTTATTTGAATTCTGCCCTGATTGCTTAGTCTCTGAGCTAAAGGCAGTGCAAATGACTGCTGAAATCTCAGAGCTGAGCGCTCAGCTTTGAGTGGGTGAAAGTGCTGGAAAGTACATCAGAAACCCTATGCTTCTTGGATTCTACCTTCTAGAGATCATGATGGGAGGGGTTCCCAGTTTGATAAATTCTCCTACATCCAGGAGACAATCAAGTTTGTCCACGACTGCCAGCTTCCCCAAACCTTTCATTTTCCCCCTTTTCTGTTCCCTAATTGGAACAGCCTCGCCCTGCAGGCTGTGCTCATGGCATGCGCTGCGCCTGCTGCCTGCTCCTCTGGCCAGCACAGCACTCCGGTGTTTGCATTGCATTGCTTCCAACGGCCGGCCCAGTTTGCTTTAGTCATTGAAATTCTGGCCGAGCCCACTTGATTTTGTTTGTAATTTGAACCAATTTCTCTCAGCAGAGCCCCAAGGCATGAGGATGGCCAGCCCTAAAGCCACTGGGCTCTCCTGGGAGTTCACTTGGCTTGCTATTGCCCTCTATGCTCATCTACAGGTAGGTAATGAACTTGTCGCTGTTGTCATGCGTGGTCCTTTATCAGGTGATGTTGCTGCACACTTTGATTTCTGTTTGTAAACAGAAAACTGCCGAAGGAGCTGCACTGTGATTAAAAGACTCCCAATGAGGTTTTCCTTTCACTGATCTTTCAAAGACATTTATGTGGAAAATTAATATTCTTTCTCTTACTAGTAATATTGTACCTGACTTTACAAATGGGGACCAAAGGGAGATCTTGCCAGATGTGTGATGCCATGGGTCTTTCTAGGCAGCACAGCTGCTCTTTGCCCCTAGGCGTTTAGCACCTGATAAATGTTGAGATATTGTAAGTGACAAGGGTTTGGAAGTCTGCAGAAGGTGGTCCAAAAAGGTTTGTGCTTTAAGTGTTCAGTGAGTACAGGAACCATGGAGGAAAACCATAGCTGCCAACTGATCTATTGCCTGACACATGAGCCTAATCAGTTCCAAGAAGTGAGTATTTCAAGAAATATGGTGTGCTGGCATGCAGCAGAGATGTTATTATAGTATGTCATTCTCTGTACTGATAGTTCCCACAGCACAGAGTGTTTCAAGGATTCTTCAATCTTAAATACACCAAAATCCAGAGATCCTTAGAAAATGATGACTGAATAAACTGGAGAATATTTTTTTTTTTATAAACAGCATCGGTTTTTGAAGCATTGTAGGAGTTTTTGACAAAAAAATAAAGTCTTTATATGAAATTATTGTTGCTGTTTACTGCAGTAGTGTTTGCTGCAATAGTGTTGTGTACTGTTTGTGCTATTGCAATGCTGAGAAATGGTGGTTAAAACTGGAACCTGATGTGCTGGGCAGCATATAAACATCCTGAAGAATTTTGAATTGAAGAGTAATACAACAGGCAAAAGTAAATTCAAGAGGAGTGTGAAGAACTGAGGAGACTGTATTAGACAACTTAGTAAGCTACGATGAATTTAGGGTGGACTTTGGGGTTTAAGGGAGTGGGAATGGGGCTCCAACCCATCCTCAGTAGCACTGCTGAGCATGCTGTGTGCTCTGAGTCGTTTGGCAGCTGATGAACACCTCCTTAATTTGTATTATGGTTGCAGCAAGTCATGAAAATACACTGGTTATTTGAGTAAAGGGCTTACCATGAAAGTAAAAGTTTACATTTGTATTAATTGTGCAGTAAAACAGTGCATTCAGCACATGTCCAAGCAGATGGGGCCGTAGTGGGATCTGCTTCTTGCCTGCGTGTTTCTTATCCAAGGACAAAAAAGCTACTGATTTGCTGTGCTTGTTCAGCTTGTATTTTTGTGTGCAAGGAGATGAGTGATGCTGCAATAACCAGCCCTATAAAACACTCAGAAAGTAGTATATGAAGTTCCCTTAATAGTTCTGTTCAAGATAAGAATAGAAGGTCAGAGAAGGGAAATGTCAAATTCATGTTGGGGCCTCTTGGTTGTGAAGGGACCATTTTTTTTTCTTTTACAGTATTTTTCTTTTATTTTTTCTTTTGTATTTTTCTTATTGTAGAACTGGAACCAGTAGTGGCATAGTTTCCTCTTCTCCACGAATGGTTTGGCATAGCTTCACTTATTTCTTTATAATAAAAACAACCCAAACACATTGTAGTAATCAATAGGCTATTGTGAGTAGCTTTATGAACATTTCAATCCAGGTCAATTTTTACAGTCTTGATTGTCCTTTAAAATATTGTAATCTGTTTGGCATATTTGAGTCATTAGCACTTAAGCCCCATCTTGTAAGAGGCCTTACTGCTCCTAAGTTTTAGGTGTTATATCACAATTTTAGGCACATTAAAGATATTTCTTATTATTTAACATAATATTTTCGGTATCCAATAACCATTAATTCTTTAATTGGTTGCTTGGGGCTGCACTATATGGACCACACACAATCACTTTACCCCAATATTGTACCATAACTTCCACTTGTGTTGTTTTTGGCTATTAAAGTGCTTATGTCTGGAGCTAATCAATTAGAAACAATTGGATGCTGGGCAGGGTCACAAGCCCGTGCCATATCACTTCTGTGCAGTTGATTCATTTCATCCTGCCTGAGGCAGGTACAGAATAAAATAATGACCGTTTTAAAAGAATGTGGTGGAAATGTGGTATGAATGTAATGCAAAGAAAACTTTAACATGAGAAGTTGTGGAAAAGAGGTAGCTGTTCCTGAGAAGAAATGGAAGTTAACTTTGGTTATAGGAGCCCTTCCCGATTCTTCACAGCATGTTAATAAGCACAGCGTGGTGTTTAGGTGGGCTCCAAACTGAACTCTGCCCTTACAAATGTGGAATGTCTCAAATTTGACAAAATTAGTTTGTCAAGGGCAGATGAGTTGCTGTACTGCTGGGTAAGTTAGGTTTCCTAGGATAACCCAGGGAATTGTTTAGCCCTGGGTATGACTGAGCTGCCTGTTTGTTAAATCTGCTCTGTGACCAAGAGCAGTGACATAAATCACTCAGGAAGAGATCACTTATAGGTAAGCCTTGCCTGTGTTCTTTTCGAGTATAGAGCTGACTTTTTCTTGAATGTGCCAATATAAATGAAATTATTGGAACTGCATTATTCTAAAGCTAATGGTCATACAAGCAAATTGTCTGTATGTTTTTTCTTAAAAAAAAAAAAAGTACTCCTCCATCAAACGGTAACAGCAACATGGAATAATTCGTTGTTTCTGAAGATTTAAATGATTACTCTATCCAAAGACGTTACTGTATTCTACAGATTATGTGTATTTGGGAATGTCAGCTATATCCTTAGACTTGCATTTATTGCTAAATATTGTGTAAAAGTCTCTTTTTTATTTTTCTTACATTGTAGCAGGATAGCTATCAATACTACAGATTTTAGGAGATGGTTAAACTAACAAAGTAGAAGTATCCAAGTCCAGTTTTGCTGTTTTGAAGTGATGTGTTGCATACATATTGGTTCATATTTGTGATTGAAAAGGCAGAATGCTCAGCCTAGTAACCACTCTTTCTTAATCCAGTGATAACATTTTATTACACCATTTTATTACATCAGCTAGGTACTCTTATATTTGTTATTAAGTGTATGTAGGACTGTATATCTTTATATTCTTCTTAATGGATTACTGGCAGGAAGAAGTGATGGCTAGCAGATTTATATAGGCAAATGTATATCATCAAGAATTTTACACGTGGATTCATTTTAGATTTATTCTCTGGTTCATTGTTTTCAAAACAGGAAATTTTCTTAGGTTCCTACAGTCCAAATCAAACCCTCTACAAGTCAGTACATTTTGCCTCCAAAGACCATGGGATTGATAATGTCTGCAGAGGGAATAACAGCAAAGACACCATGTCTGGATGTTTAAGAAGCATTAACCCTGGGTCTCTATGGAAGGAAAAGTTTCATAGGTCACATATCATTGAATAAGCTGTTGGTTGCTTCCATGATTTATGTTTCTGCAATCCCTGCCTGCATTATCATTTTTTTCTAACTATCTGTGATATTCTGGATATGAAGGATATAAATGCTGAAAACATTATTGTATTCACAGTAATTCTGCCGTAACCAAACTGCCAAAAACAACCAACATAGTAAATGTCTTCAAGGCTGAGATTTGCAAGGCCAAAAATCTGATGTCCATTATATGACATAGTGGACTTGGAGAACATCTTTGTGGAAAACCTTTGGATTATTGTTTTACAGTTGCTGAACATATTGCACACTGATATGCAGAAAAGAGATGGTGAACTACATGCCATACAATAGTGAGGATCCTTAAGACTCCAGTAACTTTGACAGAAATATCAGGATTAGATTTGCAGGTTCTGAGTTAAGTCTGAAGCAGTTTTCCATTTCTATAGGCAGGTTGCAATTCTGCACCCATCTGGAGTTTTACCATCAGCCTCAAAAGACCTGTGGTTTTATTCTTAGTTTGAAGATTAAGATGCTGCTTCTAAAGACAAATAACTCATCTGAGACTCTGTAGAAATATTCTGACTTAAAATATTCATTGCTATTGACAAGGTTGCAACTCAGTGACAGCGTTACCAGAAAACTTATGTTTAAGTTTCTGAACTTGCTTTAAATTTAGGACTGTTAATGATTGCTCAGCCAGTGCTCATAGAATCTGAACTGCTATTACCCTCAATTTACAATCCAAAAGACTTGAATTGCCTAAAAAATGGCTGTGTGTGCCTTGTGACTTGAGACACAAACTATGTATGAATACTTAGTTTTTAATACGTACTCATAAATTAAAGTCAGCTATGGGAGATGACCAAGAGTACAGATGTCCTCAATGAAGGCATCCTTTTACTATCTCATTTATTTGCTACTATGATAATTTCTGATGAAGTTACCTAAAAGTTGGACAGAGATTCTCAAATCAGCTGTGTGTAGAGCTGCAAATTGCTGTTTCCCAAACCAGATATCCAAGAGTCTGGCATGCTTAGAGAAGCCTCAAGTGTAAGAATAATCTCTAACAGCTGCCAGTGGCTTCTAATTTCTCTTGAAAGAGTAGTCAAGAAATGAGGGAATAGCTCTAGGATGATCTTTGATTTTAGAAGATTCTTGAACACTTAGTCACTGATAATTACTCATTGAGGTCTGCTTGGTGCAGCTGGATCTTTCATACTCCTTACCAAATTTGGGGCACAAACAGCACTGAGATGGCAGTTTTGCACAGTACACGAAATTCCATTCCTGCCTTTGCATCACAGAAAATATTGATTGTGGTACTATTAAAGCCCTTTTACTATTAATCCAGAATTCAAAATTTAACCATCCAAAATAATGATTTTTGCTTCAAAAGAATACACATTTAAAAATCTGAACCCTTTTAATTTGCTTTTACTTCTAGAACCTGTAGGGTTCGCATATTTATCTGCAGTTTTGGGGTTTGAAGGTTTTCTTTAAACATTTCTCTGTACTCATCTGAATCCCCAGGAGCTATGATGTGGCTTGCCATGAAGTAGTAAAATATAGTAATTTCAGTGATAGTGGGAGCAGATTATAATTGTGCTTCTCCATACTTGTTTGTGTTGTAAGGGTATGCAAGAAGTCGTGGGCATGAGTTATATCATACTGTGCACATGTTGTACTTTACTGTCCAGTGAGTGTGTTAAGGTTTTATACAGTTGACAATACTGGTGATAGTCTTGTGGCTGTGAACAGTCCAACACAGTCACTCTTGAACAATCCCAGTGTAATTTTTATTAAGCAAAATCTCTGTAAAGCAGAGAGAGTTCGTGCATGATGAAAGAATGGGTTTGTTTTTGAAGTACAGTTTGTTAGTGAGCACAGCATTCCAGAAAGGACATCAGATATAGCCATGGCAACTCTGGAGAGACTACTAAGACCCACACAGGAACTGTAAAGCACTGGAGTTCTGATGTGTCCCATGCACTCACTTTATTGTCAGTGATAGACAATAATTCCTTTAGGTTTTGAGAGCATGCATATAACTTTCTTTCCTATAAGGGAGAACTCGTTATTAGATGAAGTTATAGACCATCAAGTGCTCTGGAATTTAAGGGTCAGATTTTCAAAATGTCCTCTCTCCAACCTGTAGGAGGAAGGATGGTTCTATGAGCTCCTTTTTTGATGATCATCAGCTGTGCAAGGGTGCTAAATCAATGCAGATAGAGCAGCATTTTCAGAAGGGTTTGTGTTTTGATGACTTTCAGTAAGACTTGAGACATGTTAAACACAAACACTGTTAAGTACTCAGCTGCATTTGTAGGTACTTAGCTGGATTTTTCAAAAGTAACAAGATAAATTTCAATTAATCTAATGGAAACCAGGCATTAGGTGCCTTAGGCACTTCCAAAAGACTGGCTAAGTATTTCTCATCATATTTAGCTAGTTAAACCAAAACTTCCACCCTTATAATTCTTTTGAAAGAATAGGTTCCTGGTGTGTGAATTCTAGTCCTTGAGTGTGTGTATATATTTGATAATATCTGAGAAGTGCAAGTACAAGCATCCCATGTTTATAAAGGGAGGGCAGTTTTTGAGAACTTGGCCTAATAAATCCCTTCCAGACAGCATATTACATAAAGTGTTTAGCAACAATGTTATTTCTGTTTCTAATTTTGTATTTATTAGATTTAACATCATTATGGAGAGAAAATGAAAACAGTATTCTCAGTCTGTTTTGAGAAATGTGGTTTCCAAGAATTGTCAGTTTGTCATGCTTCTGGATGCACTAGAAACACAGTGAATGCAAGTCAGCTCAACTAAATTGTGAAACAATATTAAAACTACAGTTATGATTGCAGTTACTAGATTGTTGTTCTATGCTAACTGTTGTCATTTGTGTCATGGTGGGAGGTCCCAACTGGTTAAGGAGGCTGATTTGTAGCATTAAGTAAGTGGAACATTTGTTTGTATGTAGAATCATGTATTTCTGTACTTATGTAATGTTGGGGTTTTTCTGTCATCAGGTGCTTTGCCAAAAATTGAAGCTGCTTAAAATTTATAGGATACAGTCTCCTGTTAGTGCATGCAGGCAGAACGGGGTAACATTTGCAGTGTGTATACGTGGAAGGACCTGCAGAGGCTCACTGTGCAGCAGATGAAGGTGTAAAGAGGAGAACTTTAGCTACCTCATCTCCTGCCCTTTAGAATCATAGAAGTAAGATGACATGGAGACACCTGCACTGTCACAGAATGCAAAGAATAAGGAATTGTGTTTTCTCAAGCTTTATTTGGCAATAAGTATTTCCTGGCCTGCACCTTGCTGAAGCTCTGAGAAGATTGCAGAAACTGGCTTTATTCCCAGCTGGCTGATTCAGTGAGAGATTAACCAGCTCCAAAATATCCCCCCTTTTGTTGCAATTTCCCAGCTTGTATACGTGGCTGCTCCAGGCCATCTACTGGGATGGAGAAATGTGAAAGTACTGGTTCTGATAAATTCAGATTTACCTCTTCTGATGGGAATTTTCCTTGCTATCTGAGCTACTGCAGCATTTGTTGGTGTAGCAGTGGTGTGGAAGCACAAGCTCAGTGCTCTCTGTAGCTGTATAACCATTGAAATATGCTAAGATATGATTTCACTTCCTCTCCCAAGAGTCTGCTCTTATTAGATGTTTTCAAGGTCTCCCTACTTATTCAGTGTTTTGTTTTCTTGAGTCTCCAAATACTTTAAACTGTTCCCTGATTGACTAACATGGATATTGGCTGACCAACCCAGTAGCATAGTAGTGTTTTGAGTATTGTCTGCTTGGTAGATGATGTTCTAGTTGGAAACTGTCAGGTACATGCAACATAATACAGATTCAGATGATCTCATCACCATTTTGGTTGTAAGCAGACGAGGGAATACATCTATCACTGGAGAGATGGGCTGAGTGTGCTGTTTGCTGTGTAGGGGGTTTTGCTAAAGCCACTAACTGATAAGACTGCTTGAACAGGCTCTGGTTTTGTCCCCTGATTTTTAAATTTTATTTATATGACCATGAGGTGCTTTATGTGACTAACAGTTATGTTTCCTCTAGACTGGTGATTCTCAGGTAGGTCTTTTCATAGAAAACCAGCTGAGACCCTGGCAGCAGTTAACAGTGCTAATTGAATGGTAGGAAATACTGTGAAAGGAAGATGTAAAACAAAGCAAGGAGTATCATCCTTTCACTGTAAGAATTCCCGGTTTGCCCTCACTTATGTACTATATATAGTTCAGATCCCTATATGAATGTGGTGAAAAGGCTGGGCAGGAATCAGCTGGTAACTTGTTTCTTTCAACATAAAAAACTACCATTATATAAAACTACTAGAAGGGAGATTGAAAACAGTGCAAGGTGGTTGTCCTCCATGTAATATTTAGCACTCCTTGCCATGGTTCTTTAGTAGAAGGTTACAGAGATTTTAGGGGAGACAGGATGAGTCCTGAGAAAAAGAAAAGTATTCCAGAGATGTATTGAGAATTCTTTTTTCTGGACATGCTTTTTGTGTGTCCAGTTACTGGTTGCTGTTGGAAGCTGATAGTTCTTGGTCTGAACCAGCTCAGCTCTTATGTCATTTTGGTGTTCCTCGGAGCTACACTTGAGGATCATTGAACTAGAACCAATCCTAGACCTACTGTCACTTATGACTCATTTAAATAACTAATGAAGAAATAAATGCTCTAAACTCCAGGATTATCTGGAGGTTTGTCCTGGACGCATAAGAACTTGCTCCAAACCTACATAGGTGCCTACATTCTGAGCTTCTTCATGTTAGCCTGGAATATCTTTTATTTTTATGTTGTTATTAAATTTTCTCATACAAACATTTTTAAGATGTGTCTGGTACTGGTACATTTTCAAATTTTAGAGTTTTAGAATGATTTTTTTAAAGTATGCAAGGAAATTTAGGTTTCATTGCTGGAATAGCTTCCTATTTTTAAACAAACACTAGTATTTCCTTGAGTAAGATAAATAGAGAAATGGCTTGTGATATTTCACTAAATATGGCTTGGCTTAAGTTCCACTTTCATTATGTGATCAGTCCTTCTGTAAAATACAAATATTCCAGGCGTTTTCCCTGAATGAGAGAGTACTTGCCTTCACCCCACTGTGAAACTGCACACCCAAATGCTTTTCCCGTTTCCTCTTCCTCTCTCTTTCAGTTAAATTTGGAACACAATAGCTTGGTTAAAACTATAAGGAAAACCTCCAGAACACTATCTTAATGTATGGGGGTTTACCATACATCTGTTTATCTCCTGCTAAGAGGAAACTAGGAATGTATTTTTAATGCCAGGAGCTGGGCTTAAAATGCCATTACTTATCTGGTGGGAATAGATTTGAAAATTAGTAAGCAATTAGATCAGTAGGCAAATACATTTTACTGAGTGCTGTAAGTCTCACGGGCCTTTCAAATATCCTGTTAGCATCACCTGTTCTTAACAGGCAGCCTTTTAAAGCTTTTCCCTTAGCAGTGTGACTATGAAAGGGAAAAATTACTTTATATTTTTAGTTTTTATTTATGAGTTAATTTTAATTAAAAAACCCCCAACTTTCCTGGTTTCTCCAAGGGAAACAGAGATAGACTGGGAACACTAAGCTTTTCTTGGAGAAAATTTCTTCCTGTAGATAACCATCTTGAGAAAGGCCTTAGCTGGGATAACAGAACATGTGGGTCTTGTTCTGATCTTTTGAACTTGCTTGAATTGTGTCCTTAGCAAACACCAATGATGTATTTGTTTATAAGTGATTGTTTTTCTTGCTGAATTTAGACCTCTATGAGCCATCTGTCATATGTCACATAGACACCACTATTTAGAAATGGGGGAAATGCAGGAATTCTAGACTTTTTTTTTTTACTGTTTCAAATGTTAAGGCCAGTCCTTGAGAACACTGAGAAAAAGACCTTATCCTGTTCAACAGTAGTATGGGAGTGTCCCATCATTCATTGTCTGCCAAAAGTTAACTTTGAATCTGTGGCAATGTGAGAACTCGTACTCCAGGCACTACAAAACCTCAGTTCTGAAGAAGATGCAGGCTGGGGAGCTCTGTGGACTTCATTAAGTTGCTGTGCCACAAGTGAGACCTTATTTTGTAGGATTCAGGCTTTCTACTTCAACAGTACAACATCCTACACTTAAGTAATAAGTGAAGTCTGCAGGCACTTTGCCTGAGACATCAGTGGGAGTTTTTCTGGAGTAAGACCTGCCCATAGCAAGCTAACTGAGGCTGAATTTTATTAGTGCTAACTAGTTGGTTATCCTATTTCCTGTTATGTGGTGTGAATCATTCCATCTCTTCTTCATATAACTGCTATGGACAGATGGCATTTGAAGCTGTGTCTGCAGCTGTTTTCTAGAAAATTGGCTGTATTTGTCTCTCTGGAAAAAAACCCCAAACAATAATAAAGATGATTTGCCTGTTGCTTATAAAGCTTGCAATAGTTGAAGTGATTTCCATTTTTTTTACATGTTCCTTTTTTATTGTGTGTCACTGAAGACCATTTTATCAGGTGTTCCAGTCCATCCCTGTTGGCAGGAATTTCTCTGAACTGCTGCAGAGGGAAACATCAAAACTGGTCCTTAGAGCATGTACACTGTTTTTCAGGGGAACTGAAGCAGAACATGGAAATCCATTTTTTAAAAATCAATGTCACTATTTTGTCAGAATTAATATATTCAAAAGATACCTTTCAGCCTTTTAAGGGGTTGCACTCTCAGCTGCACGGTGCAGTTCTGAGGATGAGAGCAGAGGGAAGCACAAGCACACCACCAATAAGGAAGACAGAGTTGATTTCTACATGTAGCATTTTGTCTGTGCATATGAAAATTGACATCATGGTGTTGGAATGTTGACTGTGTTTTGCAGTTTGCTAGCTGCGCTTACTGGAAAGCATGTGTTTCAAAGGGAGTTTTCAATTTTTATAAGTCTTTGCTTCCATAATAGCCCAGTCTTATTTTGAATATAGACTTCAGCTATGAATAAAATTTAACTCATGATGTAAGATTCCTCTGGCACGACTGGGAAGGAATTATGGAATTGTTAACCAGTAATGTTCATGTCTGGATCAGAATTGTCAAAACCAACCTGTAGGTTCCACTATTACCACTCAGCATGGTCTTATTCTGTTCAAGAATGCCTTACTGTGAGAGTAAGGATACTCAGTTCTGAGATTATCTCAAGAAAAACTGCCACAAGCATGTGGAAAGCTTAGTTGACTGCACAAAACCACCCCTTTGTGGGAAGTTTTCACTAACGTGCTTTTTTAGCTCCAGATGAGTCTGTGAAAGAAGAGAGCTGAGGAGTGAAGAAAACGGTCTAGCAGCAATGAAGAAGTGGCACTAGCCCTTCAGCTAGAGAGCAATCATCCAGATAAAATTGGCAAAATTCAATTACATTATCTTTCAGTAATGGGCTGGCCTCTCTCTTCGACCTTCATAATCCAATTAATTTTCCCAGACTTTCGGTGTTATATACTCTGTAGAAAGTTGGCAACCCAAGTTTCCCATGTCATCAACTCTATCCAGTCTCCTGAGAAAGAGTTTTCTAGTACAACATCCTTGCACCTGCTAGTTCTTTCTCAGCTCTTCTCGAAACCAGATTGCTCTGAACACCTTCATGAAATTCCTCCATGTTACTGAAACAATTTACTGATTTTAATAATGTGATTCCCCAGCTGATTGGAAACAGATCCAGTTCCATTAGCCTGTGCTTGTGATGGAGGACCCTATTCTTTTGATATTTTCAGTGTCTAAGATGGATGGGCTTGAAAGAGTTAGACATCTGTATTATGGTGAGAAATTACATCTGCGTCTTCAAGTACCTAGTACCTGTCAGAGTATATGCTTTTGCAGAGAAAAGTTAGCACATTGTTTTCACCAGGAGCATTTAACAAGCCTAGAAAAATACGACTCCCCCTTTTTGGTGGTGGTGTGCAGTGCTGAAAGTCTCGAATTATTGCTGAAGTTTTAAACTTCGTTCCTGTGTGCATGCTGTATGGAAATATGTGTGTAGCAGAGGTGATTGCACTATCAAAGTCTCTGGCAAACTTAGATTGTCTTTAGTTAAGTTTCAGTTTGAATTAAGTGTTAGATGGCTGCAGGTTCCTGATGGACCCTTCCTACATATAAGTTACAGGGTTGCTGCATAAAACAATGATTTACTCTGGCGTTATGTTTAGTTGAGATATTAGACACAATCAGAGCTTTTTGCACAGCTAAATGAGAACATGGGTCAAGAAAAATGAGGAATGATGCTTCATGTTGAAGCATCTATGTTGAAGGCTGATGTATTTTACTAGGTTGAATACCTGCTTGAACAGGGGCTTGCAGTGGCATGATTGGTCTTGTAAAATACAGGCCTACTTGCCTGATCTATTTTTTGTGTTGGAATTGACTCTTTTAATAAAGTAGCTTAGAAGAAAATCCTGTTCAGAGTTGTATAACTGACTTTAGATAGGTCAGAAATAATATATGGACCACTTGAGTTGAAATAAAATTTAGATTTGTGGGGACATGCTTGATTCTAATGGATCTTGCTTTCAGAAACTGTTATTACTCTCTGGAGGCATTTGCACTGAAACTTGTCAAGTTCTGTTCACTGATACTTGTTAAGTTCTGTTCAGCTTTTAGAATGCTGGTGTAGCTCATCTACACCCCTTTTTCTATCTGGAGGGCTTTCCTGACAGCCAGTGCAGTTTGTGTGGGCTGTCAGTACCAGAGGATCTGTGCTGCAGTAGTGATTTCCCCCTGTGTGGATTGCAGGAGGGTTGATGTGGTACCCAGCTCTTCCCAAGGCTCTGGAGCTGCAAAGGCCTCTCAGTGGGATCAGTCCTGGCTGTTACAGAGGGCACATAAGAGCTCACATTTTTTAGAGATGTGTAGACTGAATCACAAGGCTCTCACCTGTTAGTTTCCTATATCTTAATGATGTTTACTTTTTTAATTTACCAACTGTGAAAAACTTAATGATTATTCTTAATATTTCATCATAACATTTCCATATAACCAGCTATATTTACATCTCAAATGTGCAGTTATTAGTTATCATAATAGCAACCTATGACTTTTATTGGTTATTTCTAGAATCTGATTTCAAGTATAGCAAGATCTGTGCAAGCTTTGTTGTTAGGGATGAAATTTAAACTTTATTGGGATTGAATGTTTAATAGTATAATTTGCTGCACATGTTGCAAATATAAGCTTCTATGAATAGATCCTCTGTAAAAAAAAAAGGCATTTGATAAGTTATGTATGGACTTAAATCCAATATGTTGTTATCTTTAACTAAAGGAAAGTATAAGAAGAGATTTACAAAGAAGGGTTTATTCTATTAACTTAAATTTCTTTAAAAACTTTCTCAAATGAAGTTGAATTTGATTTCTATGTTTTGACTTTGTTTAAAATGTGCTGTACATAACTTTCTCTGTTCCTTGAATGTTATTCTGAAAATAGTATAAATTGGCTTTTTTCATATACATGAGAAGACAAAAATATGATGATTAGTAGTAAGGGGATTGTTTCTTTAAGTGGAGTGCCTTGATTTTTTATTTGTCCACTCAGAGTAGACTTGAAGATTTAAGTGCAAGGTTTTCTGTTACATTGCTAGAACTTTTTTGTGTAATTTTTATACCTTGTAAAGAACTGGGAGAAAGACTCTTCCTTTCCTATATGTCTTCAGGCCCCAGCCTCCCAGAAAGAAGTAATATAGAACACATTAATTTAGAATAGGCATTTGTTTGGATTCTTATGGCTTTTAGGCATTTTGGAATGATTCTGTGTTTGTAAATGTCAGGAATGAAAAGTTTTGGCCTATTTGAGATTTGGGGACCATATTAAAATCTTCTTGGCATAGGCATTTTGACTTGGAATTTAATTATTGTCCCATACTTCCCTTTAAAGTGTGTAGCTACTTCTCTGAGAGTTTTATATAAGTAGATAATCAGGATTTTTTTTGAGAAATAGGTTGTGGGGTTTTTTTAATAGAACAATTTGCAGTCAGTCCCTTTCTCTCTTATTAAAGCTAGAGTAACACAAAATGAGGGAAATCACTACATGCACCATCCTTAACTTTAAGAAAAAAGGAGCAGACAGGGAAGGAACAAATCTCATTCAGTCATTTTTGAATGGTTTTCTGCAAGAGGGTAAGAAATTTTACACCTTGTGTGGATGTGTAGGATTTCCTTCACCCTTTTTACCTGGAATTACAGAAAGCTTGTGTAAAGGTAGAGAATAATTACGACCTGAGTCAGGCTAGTAAGTTGGCTTTTTTTCACTATAGTCGGGATAAAAGAACAACTCTGTTGGCCAAAAGGACTGGGCTCTGAAGTAGAGATGTTCTGGACTGATAATTCCAAGTACAGCCAAACTTGCAGAGAAATACACAGGTAAAGATTTATATTTGGGTCTCGTTATTTAAAATGGATGGTTTTTAGGCTTTTTATCATAGCCTTTTACTCTGTGTAGGGTGCAGAGGAAGCCAGGCCTGTAAAAAGTGCAAATGAAAATAGGATTACTGCCACAGATAACTTCAGCACAGCTTAACAGTGAGAGTGAGACTGTCTTATTGTTTCCAATTTGCAAAGCAGTGGAGAATGTGAAGAAATTTATAATTAGGTGTGATAAAAATAGATCAGCTGAATCAGTAAGATCACAGTATTTCACACCACTGCAAGATTGTGAAGGATCTGCTTGTGATTGTCTCTAGTCTGAGAAGTCACAGATATACAGGGCAAAAGGAATCTCCTGCAATTAAATAAAAGGGCGGATGAATTTATTTCCCTGCCTTTGCACAGTCCATTGTTCTTGGATTCTGTCTGTATTTTGAAAAGTCTTAGAATGCTAAAGACAAACATATGAGAATCTGGAACCATGCTAAAGCTTTAGATACTGAACTGTTAGGGTTGGCCTCCAAGCTCACATTAGCTTGTACTGGCAAACTAAGAGCTGACTGCGGATAAGAAAATTCAGGGGAGGTTATTGCCACAGATCCTTCCAAAAGCGCTCAGGAATAGTTGAAAAATATTCTGTAGGAATAGTGCCCTTCTGTAAATCTTTAAAATTAAACTGTGCTGTCAAGAATTCTGTTTAACCTTACCTACAAGTGGTGGTGGTAAAAGAGCAGCTGCTAGACATAGAAGAGTAGATGATTTTGCACCATTGGTTAGACATGAGGCAGGTATTGGGGACTCCACATTTCCCCCGGCCCTTGCTGTTTTTAAAAGTAGTGAGCAGAGTATCACTTGTCCTACAAAAGGCATGACAGCTTTTCAGCTTGTCAAAAGACAAGGTCAAGTGGACAATCCAAGATTGTGTGTACTGTTTTGGAATTCAGTATATCAAAGATGCTTTTGAAAAGTTTTTCCTTAGTAGTCATCCTACATCTGACAAAAATATTGGTATTTTCCACTTGACTAAAGCAGGGGAGGCCTGAACGACTTGCCATCTAAAGAGTGTCTCTGGCACTTAGAGCTGATTGCTCATTTTGCATGCAAGACAAATGTGTGAAGAGATTTGATTGTATCAGCAGCAATAATGAGAATCGGTCCCTCCATAAACTTTCCTGTAGTGGTCAAGGTAGGAAGGCTTTTCAGTAGCTTAACTACAGCCTCTGCTTTCTGTTCAGTCGTGTATCTGAGTTTTAGTTGCAGGTAGATTCAGTGAAATGCCAGGAATTAGGTACCTGCTGAAAATTTATCACCTCCTACAGTTAGATTCTTCAAACTGCTGGTAAACAGAAGGAAACAAGACCATTTATCTTATCCATCTGCTCTGCCATCGTAAACTCCAGTGTGATATTCTGGAGTAAAATTATCCTGTTAAATTTCCTGTAGAAAGATAATCATTACTGGAAAGCAGTGCATGACTTATGACACGTCTCAGTTCATCTGTCCTGGGAACTATCCATCGTACAGACACATCTGCTTCTGTACACCCACACAGGATGGGAAGATATTCCTCCACAGGAAGGTCTTCCGTTCCCTCAGCGTGCAGGTGGTATGTATTGGCAAGTCACACATGTGGATATGGTAGCCAAGTTCCCAGAGTAATGCACAGAGAGTGAAGCAATTCACTCAACTTCAGCTGCTCGAATGAGAATACAAGAGGAGCAGGTAGGAATACAATCATATGGACCATCTTTGAATGTTCCCTCTGTGATAACTGTTATAATCACTTATACTTGCTACTGGTTGCATTTGAAATATTGACCATTAGAAGAGTTAAAATGGTTTGTTGGTGAGATCAGTCACAGAGGAGATACTTGGTGCTTAAAATACTTAAAGAACATGCAGAGCATTTAATAGGACATCATACATTTTTAAATTCCAAAACATTAGACAGTGTTTTGCCTTTGAATAACAGATGTTCTTCAGTGCTGTCCATTTTTTTTAATCCTTTTCCTGTTCATTAAATGTCTTTCTGTAATCACCTGGATCCTTTTAAAATTGCCTAATGAAATTTATTCACTGGACATGGAAGATGGGTGATAAAGTTGTAGTGTTGGAAAATATCCTGATAAGAGCAGGCACCCTGTTCCGAATTAGCAGTTTCTATTTTCATTTTATTTCTGACTTGCTCAGCTGTGTCTTTTAACGTTTCAGCAATTCTGGTTCATTCAGAGGATTTATTTCATTCTTTCCAGCAGCAGAGCCTGTGTTTATCTTTTCTCACCTCAGTAAGAGCCCTTTCCCCTTCAGCATATCAGTCCTCCAGCATTACTGTACACATTGAATAGAAGAACAAAAATGAGTCATTAAACTAATGACCATTAGTCTTAACAGTTGTCAGTGAACAGATGCCTGCAGCATCTGTCATGTGAGCTTTTAATTGCTCTGGGGTTTGCTGCTGAAGCAGAGTTATCTAAGTAGTGGCTTATTAGTGAGTATACATGTGAAATGCTGTTAGTAAATGCTGGCAAATGAACTGGGACCAGGAAGGGGACAATCTTTGGATTAGTGGTGGGTCTTCTTTCATAGTTGCATTATTTCCTTTTTGTTCAGATACTGACTTTTTCTAGTTAGCATTTAATTTTTAATGTAGATAGTGTGTCTGGCTCAGTACAACACAGAGTTAAAACATTGCCCTGCTTGAGATGCTTTCACTGGCAAGAGAGAAAGACAAAATACACTTGAACAACCATCCTCTCTCCCCCGAAAAATGAGAGGAAACTGGAAAACGGATGGATCGTAAATATCAAGGTTGGCATCACTGGGCTGAGAGAGCAGTTAAGCTGAGATTTAAATGTGGCAAATTAGAGTGCTTGGAGAAGTGAGTAGCAGTGTTAGAGCAGCGGACCTCGGTCTGGGAAAGCATTTCAGCAGCAGCACATGAGGTGGGAATGATAAAGATACTGGAAGTCATTGGCAATAATCTCAAAGTGGCAGGTGAACAATAAGACAAAAGTAATTTTTTAGGAAAAAGGATTTACTAGGAAGTAGTGTGCTTTGCCTAGTGGCTGGTTTATCAGTATTCCTGACACCTGTAAAGCACTAAAAGCTTAAAACCTCTAGAGTATTTGCAGAAATGCATTTGAGACTTAGAGACTGCGTGCTACAAACAGTTTCTTTAGGGAATTTCTTTTTAAAATCATGCTGAAACAGGTGTGCACACGTGGAGGGTGCTTGGCTGAAAGGCATTCACCTCATGTGCCTTATTAATAGCCTTAAACCAACATTCCTACAGCAGAGCCATGACCATTTAACTGCTTCCTTATTGTGAAAATGTGCCTGACTGAGGCAATGTGCAAGGCTGCTCAGTCTAAAAACCCTGCAAAGGGGACTTATTGCAATGGAGAAAGAAAAGTAGACGAAGAACTTGGGTTAATATCACTAAAATGATCAGAAGCTGTGGAAACTAACAGTGGAAAAATCACGTTTTCCTCACCATGTGTTAGATGCATTCATGTGCTGAGCTGTTGTAAATCATGTCAGCCTGGGAGTGAACATCTGGCTGTGGCATTCTCTACAGTCTGGTTTCTCTCAGGTGAGAAAGGATTCCTCAGCTAGAGTTAACAGGGAGGAGAACCATTTTGATTATTTACACTTATTCAGGGTGGTCTGTCTTTTGTAACTATGGGATACACCCCCCTCCCCAGCCCCTCTTTGAAGAAATGTTGAGAAGATGGTAGCAGGTGCTCTTGGGGCTCTGCTGGTAAAGTGGACGAAGAGCAGTGTTAGCACAAGCTCTCCTTGGGGTACTTACAGGACCATCCATTGAGAAGGTTTGTGATGGTTTGTGATGATCAGAAACTTTCTGTTTTCCTGATCTGTCAAAGTTGTTTAGTTGCATGCTTTTTGGGTTTTGCTACTTGAGTTTTGGGCTATTTGATCTGCAAAATGGTTGCACCAAAGATGTTTTTTTCCCATTAAGAAATTATTCCAGTTCTTGGTGGCTGAGAGTTTGCCTGTTTCCAGGTCTTTCTCTTATGAGAATTTGTAGTCATTTACAGTAGCAGACAATTCCATCCATTTCATCTACCTGTTTAGTTCTTGACAAACACCACACTGTTGCTGATGACAACATTGTATAAACAGTATGCAATGAAGAAAAATCACTAGTGCTAGGGCAGCCTTTTTTGGGGGCCGAATACTTGCCAGTTTTTCCCTGGCACCTGAATCAGAAGCAGATGTACAGAGATTGAGGGCGGGGAGAAAACTCCCCGTGTTTAGCAATCAAAGGCATGGCAGTGCCCTGCAATGTATGATAAAGAATCACTGTTCAGCCTTCCTCACATGACAAAAGTCTCTGGTTTTAATTGCACTGAGAACAACTTTCATGTCAAAATATTCACTATTTAGCTCTGAAGTATATAGTGGTCTAGTTGTTGCGTTTTTTCCCTAAGTGCCGTGGTTTTAATACCATTCCATCACCCCACACATTTCCCTTCTTTGTGTTTTCATTATGCAACAGGAATTCTCTTAAAAATCTGGATCTGCCACTAGTTCTAGCAGGTGTTTAGCTTCTGACTGCCAGAGGTTTTTTCTTTATGCAGCTTATGGATGAGAATTTCACTGCCCTTAGGCACCATTTCAACTGAAGTATATGAAAAGCATGTTACTGTGTCAGTTCAAATTATATCATTATTAAAGAAAAAACTAAAAAGGAAATTAAATATAAATAATCATACTAACATAACATAACATTAATAATATTAAGGTCATAATTTAAATTAAAAAGAACTGGGAAAATCTGAGTCAGGAGTCCCATGTCATTCTCAGCCAGACTCTCCTGAGAGCAGCCATTGTAAATGAGGATAATGACAACTTTGAGACATATGAGATCTCCTGATGAATGGTACTATAATAATAGAGTATATAAGAACTAAGTGTATTTTTTAGCTCTGTGTATTATACTGTGTAGGAACTAAGTATTGTGTGAAGTCCTGTCTCGTACTTCCCCTCATCATTAGCCTATTTACCTCATAGTGACTAACACTTTTTTGCAGTACCCAACAGTGTCCTAGGCCCCATTCTGCTCACATATAAATATATGAATTGCTAGCCACTTGTGTTACCTTTCTTGGGGTGTTTAGATCTGCATGTAGAATAGTTGGTCATATCTAACTGCAGGTGTTGTTCCTTAAATCCTGAATCCTGCTGTCACACCAGTGTGGGCATGTCACTGTGACCAGGTGAAAACAAAGAAGCATTTTGCAAATGCTTTGCAGAATTGCTAACAAAATGGTGCCATGAAGTTGCACATGCCCAGAATTCTTGCTTTAAGTTGGTTTTTAGGAAGCTTTCTGTTTAGATGAAATATTTGGTTACCTGGGAGCACTCACACCTTCCTTATGACCTTTCTTTAGCGTTATCAGAGCAGTTACCTGGTCTGAATACTGGGGAAGGGGATGAGAAGGAAGTAATTTTTTAGGAAAGGGTGATGTTGCTCTTGCAAGCCTATTGGGTGCTGTGTGTCCCACTAGGAAAGGATTAGGGCCCTGCAGCCCATAACCTGCTACAGCTTCTTGTTCATCTCATGAGAATTGTCAATTTTTTGTGGTGTCATTGAATAATCCCAAGGTCTCTGTTAATGCATGGCCTGCCAAAGCTACTAAGGTGTCTTGGCACTCCATGATGGAGGCTCCTACCACTCAGTAAAGAAATGACACTATGTCCTTTCTGATTTCATTTTGTTTGCTCCTTAAGCAATGAGAATCTTCATTCAGTGCATGTGTTGATTTGTTGGGCTTTATAATCCCACTGCCTCTGAAAATGATCCTACATAGCCTTCAACTATGCTTTTTTCCTTGCCTTCTGTAAATAAATCTGCTGTTCCTCAAAGATTATGCTTCAAGTCTCCCCCCCAGTGTGTTGTAGGACTTGTAATCATGGTCATAGACAAGCAAGACTGTCTGCTTCCTGCAGATGAATGCAATTGTCAGCAGCTTGCCAGTTTAACAAAAATAAAAAAAAAAGAAATCTTTCACCACATGGTGTTCATGATAAAGGACACTAACAAAATGTCCTGGTTTTGGCTGGGTGGAGGTAATTTCTGCCTGGTATAGTGCTGTATTTTGAATTTAGGATGAGAATAATGTTGATGTTTTAGTTGTTGCTGACCAGTGCTTTCACTAAGTCAAGGACTTTTCAGCTTCTCATACTGCCCTGCCAGCGAGGAGGCTGGAGGTGCACAAGAAGCTGGAAGGGGGCACAGCCAGGACAAGTGACTGCAGCTGTTTTGTGCATCCTTTTATCATCATCATTACAATTGTTTTCCTTTCTTTTTCTCTCCTATTAAACTGCCTTTATCTCAAGCAAAGAGTTTTTACCTTTTTCCCCGATTGTCTCCCCCATCCCCATGTGGGGGTGAGTGAGGGAATGGCTGTGTGGTATTTACCTGCCTGTTGGGTTAAATCACAACACAAAACTTTAAAAAAAAATTACAGATTATCCTGGTTTCTTTGCTAAGGTTTCTGGTAGTACTTTTGTAGCACTTTTTTTTTTTTTTCTGTGGAGATCATAAGAACCCTTAGAAACTTTCAGTGAATAAAAGAGAGAGTTCCATGAGAACATGCTCCAATAATGCTGAATGGACTTGTTTTATGACAAGATTTTTACCAATTATTAGGTTATTAGATAAAGAATAGAAAGAGGGTTTTGTCTGAAATATTGGAACATATGGTGAAAGGAGGGATAAAAAGCCTTTTTAGACTTCAGTCACCTGAAGTGACTGAAGTCTTGCAAGACTTTCTTGCAAGACTTTAAAAAGGGGTTTTAATGAAACAATATTTTCTGTCTTATTTCCAGATATTCTTTGCCTTTCACTGTTTTTAGCACAAAGGAGAATAGATAAAGAGGGACTTAGTACAGATTCAATCTTAAACCACAAAAAACCTCACAAGCTTTGGGAAACATGCAGGTAGAATCTTCCCTCACCAGTATAGTATATGCTTTATCTATATGCTATAAAATTTCTTTTATGTTGTATCTAGGCATTGCTGTGCCCATTCCCCAAAGGCTAAACTAGAGACTATTAGGGAAATAATTGGGTATTGCATATTTTGAAAGCAGAATCTGATCCACAGTCACTAACTTTCTGACAATAATTGGAAATGAACTGCTCCAGGGTTATCTCATCTGAGTGCTGAATTTTTCCCTTTGGCTCTTATTTATACAAAACTAGAGAGAATTGAGTATGCAGTGTTATTCACAGACCTAATAAGTGGGATATTTGGACCCTGGTTCTGTAAGGATGATGGTGGGAACTTTGCCATTGATATCACTGGGAGCAACTTCAGTCTGTTACTGTGACTCATTTTAGAGGAAATATTAGGCACTCCAAATCAATCCTTGGAGAGAAGGTAGAGTCTGCTGAACACAGAGTTTAGAAGAAGCTTCATTGGAAGAAGGAAAACTCCAGGGTTCATATTTCTTTTAGAGATATGAAACAGAGTTGATATTTAAGCTGGGTTTTGAAAGTAAATGAGATTTTGGCTAAATAGTACTGCAGCCTTTCAGTGAAACGTTTAATCTTTTAGCCAGACAATAACAAGAGAAAACATAAGTAGTTGTTGATAAATATCCAAAAGCTTAATCATTGGTATAAATTTTAGAAGACACAGAAAAAGATTTCAAAATATGTTGATCTCAGTCTGCAGCACAAGCTATGCAAAAAAAAAAATGTATTTACATTTAATCAAGAAATATCCTTTTGAAAAGACTGGAAGATAATATCTTAATTTAAAACCAAAATTATCTCCATTATTCTTCCTGTTTCAGTGTTAGCTTAAAGTTGTACAAACCGACAGCCTGAAGGAAGGTTTAGACTGAGCACTATTGTTCTGGTGACGTGATGTTAAGCACATTCCAGGCAGTGGAATGACTCAGAGTGCTTGAATGGGTGCAGGATGGTTTGAGCAGCAGAGGTGATGTAGGCAGTTGCTTTCTTGCAGCTGTGAATATGATGATAGTTACAGCTGAAATTCAGTTTTCAGTAGTAGACACTATTGAAACAATAGCTGAACTATCAGTTTCCAAATTGCTTTCTGACAGCATTTTACTGTGTTGTAAATAGATGTGTTATGCAAAATACCTAAGAATTGTCTTTTGCTTATCTTTGTATGTATCTTCAACCTACAGGCACATTTTCCCAAGCTTGTGTCACTTCTTCATGTTCTAACAGGTCTAGAATGAGAGATGCGAGGAAAAATCATTAGATTTGGGCTTAAATCAGACATGTCTTCAGTCTGCTTTTAACTAACACAGATTATGCAACATGGAACAACAATCTTTGAGTTTCACTCTTGAGTTCTGTCTCCGGAAGAACTTTTGATTCAGTTTTTCAGGTTGTCTCATTGTCTCATTTGTTATTTCCCTGATAAAATCTGACAGTCAAGTTCAGTGTTTCAGGGTTCTTTCATGAAGAAGTGCTTGGCTTCAGTTCAGCCAAGTCCTCTTTCATTTTTTAGGAGACATGACATTTATACTTTAATTCTGATTTGAAATGCTGGCTTCTTAGTTTAATATTAATAATTAACTCATTGGCCTGGTCTGCAGAAATGCTGAGCTGCTGGCAGCTTCTGTGGAAACTCCCTTCACTTGCAGGGTCTTTAAATGTTTCAGAACGTCCAGCTTTAGGAAGCTGTTTTTGTACGTCTTGGCCATGACAAAAGCTAATCTGAGTCTTCCTAGATATTTATTCATCAGAATTGCTTGCTCTGGAGATATCTGAAGTTCTGAATTGTTGATGTGACACTGTTTACCTGCTAACACACTTTTTCATGTTGTGATGAAGCTGGAGTGCTGTGCTCTATCTTACATTTTGGTATTGGAGTCCTTGAAAATCCATTAAACTGAACTGCTACTTAGCTGGTATATTACTTCCCTAGGGCATAAATCATGTGCTGCAGCAGCTTAGGAGGCAGATATTTAACTTGAATTAAATGGGAAGGCACACATTTTGGTATATGATTGGACTTGCTGTGCATATTAATCTGACAAACATGTATTTACAAGTCATTAAACATGCACATAGTTTTTCTCATTTTATTTGCTTTTCCCATCTTTTTTCCCTACAACAGCGATTTTGGACATGAACACTCTCAAGATCCTGCCCATTTTCCGCTTCCAACAAGAACTAATAAAAGAGCCACAAAAGTATGGAAAGCAAACTGCCTTCACTGTGCTGGTCTTTTCTTTATAGAATTTACTTTGGGCAGGATAGTCCAGTTGTTCATAGCTATAAAGGTTTAGGTGGCTAGATCTTTTATCTTTTTTTCCTGTTCCTCTTTTTAAAAACAAGATTTTGAGGCAGTTTCAGGAAGAGCATGGCATTTTGTCATCTTTAGCATTTGAAACATAATCTTGTAGCTTTCGTCTTCATTTCCCCAAACAGTTTGTTCTCATGATGCTCCCAATGTTAGCAAGTACACAGGCTTACTTAGGGAATGACTGATTTGAGTCTAAGTAATGTTGATCTATGTTAAGAGTACATAACAGCAGAGTTCTTACTTTTTGCGGTTCTTGGTGCCAAGAAACTCTAAAATGAATTCCTTTGTACCTGAAAGATTACTGTTCTATTTCTAATTATGTTCCAGTCATTTCTTCGAGACATTCCGTTTGTTTTCTCATCTTCTTGACCTTCACAGCTCACATTTAGCAGAAATCTCTCTTTCTAAAGCTGCTGCTGTTTATGTATAAATATGGAACAATTACTTTCCAGTCTACTGGTGGCTGTGATTAAATGGAATAGTGGCATGTTATTATGAGGTTTGCTTGAACTTTGTCTTAGCCTTTGTATCAAACTATCTACAAGAATTGTAGACTAAACTACATTTTTAATTTATCTGAAATTACAATAACATTTTAAATCCTTGGATTAAATTGTGAATCTAACTTGGAAGGAATGACCAGTGATTAATATTTGTAATTTTTAGTCGTAGGAAAACTCTCACTTGATAATGACAAGTGAGCTGGGTGGCAATAGTTAATGTGAGTCCTGGGTATGAAGGAAAAAAAGAGCAGTTAAAGTTCTTTGCATTGTGTGGTGGTTTCAGAATGTGCTAATGGGGATTCCTTTGGGGTCAGAGTGAACCAGAAGTTGTACCCCAGCAGCACACCTACTGTGCTCAGCCACTAAGAGATAGTCACAGGATCAACTAAAGCTAGTTGAAAATAAGCCCCTCTCCTTCACATGTGCTGTGTGTGGGCATTCAGTCCTACCCAGCCACGCTCCTTGCTAACGTCAGCAGGGGCTGGGGTGCACTCAGTAACCATCCCTTTTACTCTCATTAATAAAATAGAAAATCCTCAAATCCAGCAACTCCAGCTCAGGCAGATGCTTCCAGTCAGTGACATACAGAGCAGTGAAATGGGGCAGCAGGAAAAATGACAACGTGCAGCTCTCGGAGCTCTGAAAACCAGAGGTTTGGATACAGGCTGTTCGTTGTGCCTTCTGCAGTTGAAAGTGGAAGAGTAATTTGGATTTTAAGCACTCAGGTGGGGAGTGATGAGTGAGGAAGAAATCACAGCTTGAGATCAAAGCTGTGCTCAGAGCATAAGCCTTTGAATAAATCAGTACCATTTCACACTTCCATGGACCTACCTGTCTATCAGGAGAGTTCTCCTTGATCACACAGGTAGAATGATGTAGCATGGAAGACCTTATTTTTCCAGTTTCTGACTAATAAGTTACATGTTCTAATCAGCTAGAAAGATTTTCAAACACTGATCTGTTTCCAACTTATAAATTTTCTTTTTTTGTCAGTAGGTAGCACATACTTTCTTGCTACATGATATATTATTTTCAATGAATTTTATGTAGTGATTATTATTGTATCTGGCTTGGATATATTATCACCTTCTACTGTCTTCATATGCTTAAGAAGATCATAAAAGCTGATTTAAAATGTCTGTTCTAAATCTTGAATGTACTTGTAACTTGACGCATTTAACTTAAAGCTATTGAGATTAAACTGGCCATTAAACAGACCTAAAACACTATCATGAAATGTAGTTGTTTTCTGAAATTTGCACTTACAGTCTTTACTTTAAAACATGAATTTATATCAGATTAGCTAAGTAATTCAGAGATGATCCCAAATTTATTTAAAACCACAGACTGCTGAAATTTGAATTATGTTTAAGCCAAAGTGCCCATAGAAATATAAAAGCCTCATAAGGAACACTGGTAGATTCATTAGTGGGGAATAAAATGGACTAAGTGGAAACATTACATTTTGTATTCAGTACCATGTATGAACGAAAGTGCATTGGGCACATGCAGCTTCTTTGAAGGTACCTGTATCTAGAGGGGAAAAAATTGTTTAACTGCTGCTTTGGTGAGTGGATACAAAAGAGTTCTTTGAGATTTGAAGCTTTAATTTTTTTATAATTAACTTTTTGGTTTGGGTTGTTTATCAGATGTGATTACTTGGCTTCAACATAAATTTGCCATGACAACTTACAGTGTGTTCTTAGTAGTGTTTTGTTTTTTTTTAATTAATTGCCTTATGCATTCTTCATTACTTGAGTTATACTAGATAGGCAGCAGTACCTTTTGCTGCAGTTGGTAGATCAGTTTCCATTGTAACCTCCTGTGTAACCTTATAAAACATCCATCTTTTACACTGAATTTTTCCATGCTTGGAAATCAGAATTTTGCTTGCCTGAATCTAGCAAGCATTCTCCTGCTTCTCCAGTGCCCAGCTGCTCATTAGCTGTTAACAAGAAAATTGAATGTGTTAAAAGCCCTTAGTTTTTCTTGTCATGTTTATCAAATTGTTATTTCAGCTTCAGATATTGACATCATTTATATTCAAAGCATAATGGTGGTTAATGTCCAAAGACTTTCTATTTTCCTTGTTTAACTTATAAAGATGAGAAATACAAGGAAGTTAATTGCTACATATCCTACTGACAAATTTGTTTATGGGAAATTAGGCAATAGTGTGATATATTCATTTACCTAAGAAGTATGTGGTGGGCTAATTTCGATTCTTTTCTGCCTGTAAATTAGGCAGCTCTTTCAAAAATATTGTTATAAATCTAGCTCTTCACAGTATTTTTTTCTGAAGTATTTTACAAATATCAACTGAAACTTTACAATACACCATTAACACCAGAGATAGAAATGACAAGTAGTTTAACCCAGGCCACTTGAGATTTCGAATGCATCTCTCCTATCCATTACCCTGTGCTGAAGTCATAGGATTACATCATTGACATATTCCCTCACAGAGGATCTGTCGATAGCCCATTGAAACCACTGGGGAAAAATGCCAGGTTGTGTCAGCCCAGTTTCATGTCTGGGTTGTCCTTCACATGTCAGGGCTCACAATGGCTGCAGCCAGCTTGGCTTCAGTGGGAGGTGTGACTGTGGACCTCTTTTGGTGGCCTTATGGGGAAACTGTTGTTATCAAATGAAACTTTGTTGTCTATATTTTATCATTTAATTATGCAAAAATAAAGTCAGTTAGCTAAAGTGTAAAAGTGAAACCTGTGCTGCAGTAAACGTTATAGAAATGTCATGATAATATGATGTGAATGTGAATTACTCGTATGTAGGCCTGGTGAAAAAAAATTCTCTTTAAAATCTTGTTCAGTCTTGCATGCTGAAATATGACCTTTACCCTAGTCTAGACATGTCCTTTGCAAGCTATTTCTAGTTTATATGAAAATTGCTTGATTTAAAACAAGTATGTTAATCTGATGCTGTCACGAGTGATGGGGTTCGCAGTGTGAGGAGCTGACAGCTTCTTTGAGGAACAAGGTAAACAAAAGCACTGTAAGCTTCTCCAGACCCATCCTGGGAATGAGGTGCCATCTGCTTTATTAGTTGTGAGCTTCAGAAAGTGAACTTAGTGCAAGAGACAAACTGCAGAAGTCTTGCCATCCTTTTCCACAACAAACTGATGAAATTATGTTGATTGCTTTTGAAATCTCTAGTTATATGGCACTGAGATTACACACCTATGTTTGGTACAGTTCTAGCCAAAAGCCTAGAAAATGGGCGATGGCAACTGCTAGCTTTCATGTAAAATTACTGTGCATGTGTCAAAATATACTCTTTAATTAAACCCCTATGAATTAAGTTGACTCACTGGGAAATGCCCAGCAGTAACTTGTACATTTTGGGCCTTGTTTTCTTTCCTGAAAGGTTTCAACTTTTTGGAAGGTAATCTTCATCTCCTTGCCCTGTCCTCCCTACCACAGCTGAACTCAGTATTAGGCATTCAAAAGATATTTGCTTATTTTCTGTAGTATGCAAACCAATTGGCTTCTCAGGGCAGAGTTACAGTGCAGAAGAATAAGGATGGAAGAGTCTGTGCAGTACATTTGCTACGTGTCAGGGATGCTTCAGACCTAAAGTGTAATAACAGAGTGTTCATCCAGCATGTTTTCAGTGTGTTAAGCACGTTTCAGGTGTGTTATGAACATGAATAGATCAGCTAAGCAAAAGCCATTTCTCTAATGAGGGCCTAGGTGACACACAGCCCAGCTGGAGGGACTATGATTCTGACAGAATTAGCTCCTCTGTAGCTTGAAATGGATCCTGTTAGTCTATGATTCTGTGTCTTTGTATCTTCCTTTGTAAAAATAAATACACTGTATTTACCCAAAAGCCTGTTATCTGCAGCAGCCAGTAACTCTCTGGTGAAGTGTATAAAGAATAAGAAAGTGTAATGTTGCTTCTCCAACGTCTTTGAGCACTGATGGTTGATTTGCCAGAGATGTTCTCTTTTAGTTTAATAGATGATTCTGCTG
Source organism: Pipra filicauda (assembly GCF_003945595.2). NCBI lineage: Eukaryota > Metazoa > Chordata > Aves > Passeriformes > Pipridae > Pipra > Pipra filicauda. Next base: position 344,781 of record NW_024104976.1, on the reverse strand, counting down.
TTGAGGCGTCTTGCCTGGTTTTGGGCCCTTGTATTTGGCATGTCCTCATCACAGATCTCTGCAGCAAAGTATCCACCCAGAAATACCGTGCCTGAAAACACAGCACTTCCCCCCCCCAGAAGTTCATGTTTAGTCTTTGTAATTATATTCATAGAGTTTTTAAAGAATTTTACTTGTGTTTGTTGTAGCTGTAACGTGACCTTTCTGAATTTCTTGCAGACAAGAGCAGAGCAATCCCAAGGTGCATACTTCTTGCCTGAGTTTGCACTTTCTCCACAGGGGAGTTTTCTTGAGGATACCACGGGGGAACAATTCCTCACTTACCGTTATGATGACCAGGTCAGTATCCCATATGTGAAAATGATAGAGATTGTCACGTTCATGGAATTCTGAGATCCAGGTTTCTGTGAAACAGATTAAGATACAGAGAGTGTGTTTATCTTTTAAAGGCATGTCAGATTGAAAGCAGAGTGAATGATAATAGACTACACAAAGTGAAAATTAAGGCACTTAATTGCAAAAATAATAAATAGAAGCACTTGTTGAAAGTATTAATAGGATTTAGTAGAGAAAAAATCGGCAATATTTTAGTGATGTGTTGATGCTTACAGTTACTTCTGCAAAACATGTGGAATTGGAGGTGGTTGTCCTTTCTGTGAATTGTTTGACTTATGCTAAATTGTTCTATTTCATGGAAAAATCAGTGTGAGGCAGATCTTGCATTTTCCAGCTTTTGAAAAGTCAGCACATTATATTAGTTCATGAAGTTTTCATAAGGGGAGATTGGGTGAATTATAAAGAAACAAATGGGAAGTGTAATAATGGATGGAGCAGTGTTTAGAAAGCAACAAATTATGTTTTTTAAAGTTAAAACTCTTTAATGCTTTCTCCAGACCCATAGAAACATTATGTTGAACATGGAATATAGATATAAATGTAAAGAAAGCAACATGAAAGAAATGCTGTTAATCTTGGCAAGGGATCTAAAGTAAACCTAGGAAATGTGTGGTGTGCTGTGGAAATTTACTCATAACACAATGTGTTCCAGCAGTCAGTTGAATTTCACATCAAAACTGTCTGAATTACATTCATAGACACTTACAGTGCGTTTCTTAATGTAAGAGGAGGGAATTTGTTAGGAAACACTCCCTGTAGAAGTGAGAGAAGAGCCAAACTTTCCCTGCAGTGCAAGGTATGGTTCTGCCAGTGATGGGCAGCTTTATTTTGAAAGATGGTCTCCCTGCAGGAACTACTTTGAGAAAATAGTTTGCTCATCACTACTCTAAAGAGAAGGGAGAACTGAGATGAGTTTATTCAAACTGAGAATCTTCTTAGGAAGTCAAAAGGAAGCAGAGAAGATACAACAGAAAGCATGCTGAGCTACTGTGAGCTATTTGAATTTAGTTTAAATGTTTACGGCAATTCATATTTTTGCTACCCTAGAGGGTCTTGATTATCAACAGAAAAGGTACTTGGACAAGATGTTACCTGGACCAAACACCTGGGAAAGCAATAACTTACAGGACAGTAAAATGCAGCTGCAACTCAGGCTGCATTTAATGACAGTAGTTGAAAAACACTATAAAGGTTATACACTTTGATCAAAATAGTTTCTATTTAATGGAGCATATTTTAGGGATGATGATAAATCAAATATAACAGAGACTTAGTCGGAGTCTTTGACTAGACTGTTTGGACTATATGAATACATAGCTGAGTAAAAAACAAACAAATTGAATCCTCCTCAAAAAAAATCCTCAAATATCAGCATAGTTCTATACAGAAGCCAGTTCCAAGCTCAATTCCATTTGATGGAAAGAATTCCATTAATTCCACTGGGATCTTAGTTGGAGCTAGGATATGGCCAGCTTCTGTTCTATCAAAAATGTGATTTAGTTTTGAGGCCTGCTCTTCCCAGACACTTAGTGAGCAGTATGAAATTAAGTTTGAATTCTTGGAATTGGAAATGGTGCTGAAACATCAAAATGTTGAAAATAAAAGCAACTGTATCAGTAGTAGTTTTTGCGAAAGGAAATTGAGTCCCTAAGCATTATTTATTAAAAATTATAAATACTTTGAATGCAGATGGGAACTGATCTATAGTTTACCTTCCTGTGAGTAAACCAGAAATTCTTTGGTAAATAGAAAGATTATTCTCCTTGGTTTTCTAGGGCATTATTCTTAGGCTTGTAATAACCTACAGTTCTAATTATAGTTTTGATGAAATGTTAACACAAAACTCATTTTTATCATGTGATAAAACTTGGCCAGAAAACTTGAATTTTTCTTGTGGGTTTTTTTTGTTTTTTTTTTTTTTTTTTTTTTTTTAAATTTATTTTTTTGTTTTTTGTTTCATTCTACTCTTTCTTTTGACCTTTACTCCTATGAATGGAAGGAAGTCTTAAATCAGAGGGTGAAAATCCTTAATCAGATGATCTCTGAAATCTTTATAAGCTGGTATGGGTAGGTTTGATACATGGTAGCTGTGATAAGGATATGCAGGTGACTTAGAAGAGAGGAATATATGTACATTGAAAACCCATTTTTAACCTATCCAACACAGAAATTGAGTCATTGCAGGAAGGTTGCCACATAAATAAAAAATGCAGCAGCATCTTCTCACAGACCTTAATTCCTTAATTCAGTTTTAGCAATTCACTTTCTATCTTGTCCTACTGTGAAGGGATGCTGGCCTGTGGGAAATACACTCCTTCCTTTTCCCTGAACACCAGAACTGTCCTTTGGGCATCCCTACAGGGTCCTGGTGTTTCTATACATCCAAAGTTACATTAGTGTTGTTGAAAATTGGAAAAGTAAAACAACCTTGTGCGCTTGACTCTGACAAAACAAAAGATGAGTCTGATCTGATCTCCCATGGAAATGAAACCTCCTCCTGTGTCCATGGAAGGGAGCAGAGAGGTTCCTGAGACTGTGGCATGGAGGTGGCAGAAGAGGGTGGGTCACAACCTCTGTTCTTTTGGCTAACCAGTGTTGAGACACTTGCAGGAAAAGTGATCCTTCTGTATCTTCCCAAGTGTGTCCTTTTCTCTCTTGCACTGTTCTTTATATCCAGGCCAATAAAATTTCCAGTTTGTTGGGATAGATGGATATTATTTTTATATAGCAGCATCCTCATTGTCATGATCCAAGATTAGTTTCCTTACATCCTCCAAAGGCAGGAATGTTTCAAAGGGATTTTCTTTGGCTGTTGTGTGTGATATTTTTCAAGCAGGGAGCCAGTTTAATCAGGATCATTCATTCCTTTGTTAGTAAGTAATCTCAGTAAAATAGAACTAGCTGTTACTTAAATATTCAAAAGTATTTGCTATCTGAAACGACAAGCTTGCAGTTTGAAATGGAAGATGAGTAAATATTAATGGGAACATACTGTACTCTGCTCTAGCACAGCAAAATTACATATAGATTCATGTTGTACATGCAAGATAGTACATTTTGTTCTGGTTTAATCTGGCAGAACTGTGCTCTCATTTTTGTACAGGATTGCACTAACCCCTTTGCATATTCTGTTGCTATGTGTGTACTTTAGAATTACATGCAGATGAAATTCTTTGGCCAGATATTTTCAAAATTCACTGAATATCTTTTTTTTTATCGCTCCTGTGACTATAGAAGAAAATACCTTAAAAGACCTGATCAGTGCAGATGTCACCCCTGATTCACTGGGGTGACATCTGCACTGAATATAGTGCATTATAGTTTTGATGTATTTACTGCTTTATCTTCGGGGAAAAAGAAAAAAACAGTGATTAAAAGCAAATACTTTTCCAGGATCTGAAAGAAGAGAAATGTTTAAATTGAACATTTTCTTATGGATCCTGCATTGGTCACCAAGTGATGTCTTGTATCACTGCACTGCATCCTGCATTTCTAAAATTCTACAGTCAATGCAATCTAAATCTGACTTGGTACCAAATAGGTTTTGATGCATAGCCAAAGATGACAGTTGCTGTTAGAACACTGAGATTGAAAAAATATGCCCCTCTACTATCATTCATGAATGAGTTTGAAATAAATATATAAGTAATAGCTCTTTCTCAAATTTTGAGATACAAGTTGAACCTTGCCATAAGAAATAGTTTCCTAGTTTTCTTGCTGATTTCTTTTGGCTTTTCACCTTTTAATCTACTACAAGGAATTTTTTTCTTTTCCAGAATACTAGTAGTACTGGAAAGCTTTCTTGCAGAAATAAAATGTTCTTGTTTTCTGACACTTAAGGTATTGCTTCCAAGTATTAAAACCATTCCATATGACGGACCACCAACAAGGACAGCAGTGAAAACTTCGTTGGGCTGACTGTGTTTGAAGTACATTTCCACTTTGATTGGTTGGCTGAAAGAGTGCTCTTGGAGGGGTGGGTAAAAAAACAAAAAAAAAAGGAACGAAGAAAGAAAAAGAGTTTATCTTTGAAGTGAGAAAATGTTTGCTTGACCAGTTAGCTTTCTACTTGACCTTGCTTCTTCTAAATTTTATGATGTTTACCAGTTTAAACTCACAACAAGGATAGCCTGAATTAGATATATGGCACTAAGTAGACCGATTCTGGCAAAGAAATCTGGTGTTTCTAAACAAATACTAATGAAAATCTGCACTGTCAGACTTATGAGTGTTTAGCTATGTGAGGTAAGGTAGAAAACAGTGAGTCTGTTTCAAGTAGATGGGCAAGTTGTAATACACAGGCTGCAGCTGTTACAGTCCTTTTAATAACTTTCTTTGGGTTGACTAGAAAGGTCTATTATAAAGTGAATGCCAAAATTGGGAGAATGAATATTCTGATAAATGCCTTGTTTTCTACAAAGAGAAATATTCTGGCTTGGTTTCTGCTTTTAAGGGGGAAAGCAGCATGGCATTAAAGTGTTAACTAAAAAAAAGGTAATGCAACCCAGGATCTGAATGACTTCAAGAATTAATATAGAAATAAATTGATGGAACCCATTATTCCACCTTTTTATTTGTAGTCAGACAGCAATAACTGTTTGTGTTTGTTCTGTAAGTTTTTTGTATCATATCAAGGAAACTATTACATGGACAGAAGTTGTCCCAGCTGGGCTGACAGACATTTTTCCACAATTTCTATCACCTACTTCCCAGTTCCACCTGCTGCTGATTGCCATCCCCCTGCTCTGCCTCTGGAACTGTGAGTCACAGCCTGGTTTTGAGTATCAGCTGCTTGCTGGCTTCTGCCCCCAGTCTGAGCCTTTTTATTCCATTGCCAGCTAGTTTGCATCTAAATCACCAGAGAAATGGAGCACACCTTTTCAGGCTCAGAGATGTCATGTAAGGGACAAACTTATTTCAAATTTACACATCAGTGTTAACTTTTAAGAAGTTCTAATTCTGAGAAGGGAGTAAGATCTGTAGTTAGTGCATGCTTGCTACCCAAGTACCTAAAGCTCCAGTACTCTTCTTTTGAGGAACCTGACACTTGTGTTATTCTCTGGCATGACATTTTTGTTGATACCCTGAAAAAGCATTCAGAACTATTAAAAAGACTTAAGATCTTGAATCTCAATGTCTAGCTCTTCACTGAGAGATTATTTTTTGAATAAACAAACTGTTTTCAAGTGGGCATAAACTATTTCAGGCATTTTTCTACAGTGAAAACACTCCACTAATGAGCACTTAGTGGTTTCATTTGTGTATTTGGAGAGTGAACTGATAAACTTAATTTTATCCAAGCACCAGAAGTGCAACTGCTGATATGTGGCTACGTGAATTTCAGCATTGTGTTAGAAATATTGCTCTTCTGCTGAGTAAAGGAGTCCTCACTCAGCTGATATTAGAACAGCACAAATTTCACTGACTTGAATCCTGCAAGTAGTTCCATTCTCTTAGCTGGGACATCTTGTGTAAGTAAAAATTATGAGGTCAGGTTTGTGGTACTCCATACTAATCCTACAGATGTTCATAATGAGTTTTAAATCACATTCAAAGAGTTTACAGCCACGTGTTTGTAAGGTTGTGTGAAGATAAAAAGCATTATTTGGTGTTTCTGTGGAAATCTAACTGAAGGTGATGTTAGGTTAGATTTTTAATTTTTTTTTATACCTTTATATTTTTGTTCCCAGGTTTAATTTGGGCCTCTTTATTTTTAAGGGTGATCTTGTTTTGCTTTTTTGGGTAAGGAAATTAGTTCCATAATCAAGCAAAATGTGTTTCTGATTAGGAGTGGAAGGGGGAAAGGGATTCAGGGATTAAGACCAAATGAAAACCACTTACAATTTCAGGCAAAACTACTCTTACAGAAACTGGTACTGCATAAGTCAGGCATGATCCTGTTCAAACAATACTTTTGTTTTGGCTAATTGTTGGCTGGAAGTGTGTGACTAGCATATGCCCAAGTAATTATATCATTACTTGTGTGTGATAGGTTGCCTGGTGAACTGAAAACTGTTTTAACATACTTTTGTTTGTTGGCAAACTGAATGGGGAACTGGCACTTTTTAAAGCACCAACTACCATTTTAAACTCAGGGTTTTGTTCTTCAGGGAAAATAGTGGAAGTGCTGTGTGTAAGAATTACAGACTTTCTTGTTTTCTGTTACAACATTAATCCCAATGCTGCCAAAGGTCTCTGTGTGTAAATCATACTTACAGAAGCCAGTAGGTCTTCACCTTGTGCAGTACAAGAGCCTTCACAGGGAATCTGTAATAATATAGTTTCTGTAGAAAACACATTTTATATCATTTCAGTTTGGATCAAATACATTCTATGAGGCTGTAATCCTATTCCACCAAATTCTGTGGTGAAACTCCTTGGCCTGGGTCCTTAGTCCTTCTGTGGCTGTGATAATTCTGGCCTCAGCAGCTGGCAGAGGATTCCCAGGTAGCAGAAGCAGCCCCTCATTTGTAAGGTTCTCCCCCAAAATGATTTCTCAAGGAAGAAAGGAGAATGGATCTAAGCTTTCAGGGGTTTCTCTTATTCTTGCTCCCGTGGCAGCTGGACAGATACTGAGGCTACTCCAGTGGGTGATAAAGGGCTATGCATGTACTTATTTTCTACCTTTTTTCTTAGGCATATCTTTCAGGCCACAGATTCATGTTTATTCAGTTTGAGGTTGATCTATAGCAAAACAAAAAACTCTAAGTGCTTTGCTTTTATAGTGTCTCTACTGTGTCCATTTTTCATAAAAGACTGAATTTTTTAAACTCATGTTCAGTGTTTCATGTTCTGAGGTTTTCAACATCAGGTTTTCTCATACACATTTTTCAGTTTTTCACAACTGTCTTAAAGTATTTTTATTTTCTTTCTCCAAGGAGCAGGCAGAAGGATGTGTACTTGGGCAAATATTGTACTGTAAAGTCTTTAGCTCAATTCTGCTGCACTGAACTAGTAACAGGACACCTGATGAAATGAATTAACAATATACATTCTTTACAGGAGACCAGTGATTAAATCATGAGAGGTTGATACAATGCAAGTGAATTTACCACTGACCTCTTCATGCCCCCAGTGCACCCCCAGCAGTTGGCACATGTATTTATCCAAGAATTTTGACATTGATAAAGGCTTAGCTTCAGACTTCTAAATTAAGACTGAAAGGTCTAGAGGTAGCAGAATTGATCTCACACAGCTCTGACGTTCCACTGCTCTCATCTATTGATAAGAGTTCATTGAGATACAGTAGAGAAGTGCTTCTAAATCAAAAAGATACATTTCAAGTACTGTGAGAAATGCAATGCTTGGAACTGGAAAGTCGTTCTTCAGATAGACATGGATGAAAGGATGTTTTAGGCTGATAAAGTCCAGTGGTTCATTAATCACTTTGTTTACACAACAGAAGTACATTTTGGAACTATATCCTTTCACTGGTCTCAGTCAAGGCAAGAGCAGATTGGGTTTAGTTTTTTGATAATATGGCTAAATTTATTGAACTTCTTGATGTTTGAACTTCTCTTAAATTTTGCACAGATGAGAAGATAGAATTGTATTGCTGAATTTTTCATGAAGGATGAATGCGATGTATTTGATTTTTTTTTTCCTTCTGTGCCATTTCTGCCACAGATAACATTTAAACACCCATGAGAGTTTATAGCAGCTTATCCCTCTTAACATGGAAAGCCTTAGTGCAGGAATGAAGGAAATACCAGTTTATAGTGTCTCTGGAATAATGATTAATAAAATGCCTGCTTGACAAAATGATTCTTTCTGTGTAAGGTGTTTCTGATAGAATTATGTTGTTTGCAAGGCAGTGGATAGTTTAAATGGAATTTACATGGTAGAGCATGTGGATAACATCCCTCACGTGCTTGACAGTCATCCTTCCAGGCCTGTCCAGCATGGGAGGAAGATTTATAGTACAGGCTGGATGTCACAATGACTTTTTTAGTAGAGATGTACTTGAACCTAAATTTCTTCCAGTTCATATAGCACTAATGTGGAAGAGGCAGGGGGAAATCTTTTAAAAATCTGCATATCTTGGCTTTGTTTCTAGAAATATTTAAAATTGTGCTTGATTTCATTAACACTTGCATAATGAACTAGCCTTGGGGCAGATAAAGAACAATCTCTGTACCACTTCAAACAGTTATTTCACTTTGCACTGTTTCAAAATAAGTGTCAGCATTGCTAGTAAACCTAATTTATTTCTACTATTAAACTTCAAAAGCTATTTCTCACAAGGAAGAAAATTACATACATTAATTACCAATTTTGGCAGTAACAGCAAAAATGGTAAATGTAAGTTCTTGAAAGGATCACTGCTGACAACTGTATTTATTATTTTCAGGGCTTAGAATGTGTTACAGGTTGTGATACTGTAGGATCTGAATCATTTTAATGCTCCTAATGTGAAACAAACTATGCCAGGCTTCACAACACACATTAATAATGTGCTTTTGATATAATGAAAAAATAAGGGGACTGCCTCTTGTATTTCCCAGCTTTCAGCAACAGTCTCTTTTGATACCTCATTCAATAAAAGTGTGTTTATGTGATCCAGCATAGCCAAGAAGGGCGGGAGCTCTTCTTTAGTGACTGGATTCTAAATCTTCATTGCTGTTTCATAAATAACTCCCTCAGTTTGTGAGGGGGAGTTATGCCTTTGCTACTTGGGTATGTTAAGAAACTGCAAAGGTAATGACTGGTGAAAAGGAAAGAAGGTCAAGCATATCTGAACAGAGGAAAATGCCATTATTCAGTGTTTTTGTCACAGAAATCAGAACTGATTTACGGAGCAAGTTGTAGATGGGCAAGAATGATTGACCTTCAGGATCAGAACGATTCTAGGTAGCAAAAACACTGCAAGAAATTTTCTAATCTTTTTAAACCATTACCCCCAAGAAAGCACTGAAGGTTTGGGTCCAAATTCCAGCATGCAGGACATCCTGTGAATGCCAGTAGATTTTTTTTTTTTTTTTTTTTTTTTTTTTTTTTTTGTGTCTGAAACTATTGACAGAAATAAGGGCTTGCATGTGATTTGAGGCAATAGTTGAAGGTGCTCAGTGCTTCCTTGAGTCTTTTTTGTGGTCTTTGGTAAAGGGTAATGCTATACTTGAACATTAACCTTCAGTACTTTAATGTGCTTGACACAAATTGTAGGTTCCATGTTTTGTGGAGTGATTGGCAAATCAAACATTCTCCCCACACATGCTTTACTATAGACAGGCAACTGTTATACTGATTCTTGGTCTAGCAGGAAAGGCAGTGAGACCTCAGAGAACTTGAAACAATCTGGACTTTTTTTTAATACTCTAAGACTATAAAACTTGACCTCTTGCCACTTGAACCTATGTAATCTAGCTTTATAAAATTATCTCATTGCTAGTAAATTTTTTGTTTGTGTTATTATGCTATGAGATATTTTCATGCTTTGATGGTGTAAGCCTTTCTTCAGTTAACATTTTTATGTTGCGTAAGAGCAAAAGGACTTTTAAAAAGGCACCAAACCTTTAACTGATTTACAGGTTCATGAAGCAGGCTAGAGTATTTACACATGGGTGAGAAAAATTAGTTGTAATAGGCTGCTGTATGATGTGGGATGTTTTTGTAGTTTTTAAAATAGCCCTTGGGAGATGGTTGCAATTGTAAATACAAGATATGTTCTCTTTTACCTGATTATTTAGGCTTTGGTCCAAAAATCATAGTAATTTCAATAGACTTTGGATCAGCCCTTCATTTTTTAATGCAAAAGGAGATTTGCCATTGGTTCCAGACAGATTGGATTCAGGTACCCCAGAAGAAATACTATAGACTGTTCAACCAGGTCATTACTGGGAAATGGGATAGATGCTACAGAGCACAAGCTTCACTGCAGCCTTGGTGTTCTGCAAAAAGACAAGTACAATGTTATTTGGGTTTTTTTCAGATTTGGTGTCCAAATGATGTGTGAAGGCTTGCTAACTTTGTTAATTTGATCCAACTGCTGGATTTGGTGAAGATCACTGAATTTTCTGTGGCATATACAAGCAAACCTACTTACCATGAGTGCTGAAATGAATCCCGTATTTAAAATACTTGATCTCTTTCATTAATTTTGTTGTACTGAAATCACCTAAAAAATACTGATAAATTGTGGTTTACTACTCCATTCTCATGTCCAATCTTTGCTAAAAATATACACATTTGCTTATATATGTAGCATATAAGTCACTGATCTTCCTTTGTATAAGTAATATAGTTGTATATGGCATAAATCTGAAGAAACAAGGCGTGTTCTTTCAGAAAACTCAAATAATGCCTTATAACATCAACACAACATATGGCAAAATACCTTTTATTTTTTTACTGTTTGGAAAAAAATACTTAGCATGCATCAGTTTTACTTACAAGAAATACAGTGCGTTGGCTTGAATGTTTTTTGATATTATTAATAGGTGATGTAAAATATTCAAATATGAGAATATAATACATGAAATTTTACCACCTTTGAGTGCTGGCTTCAGTTGTAACTATTCAGGGCGAAGCATTCTAATGTATGAATCAGAATTATATCCTAAGTCTCTTATTAAAATACTAAGGGTAAGTTTTAAACTTGTCCTGCCCTTTTAATTCCTTTTGAAAAAGATTTTGTTCTTTTTTTGCAGGTATTTTTATACTTTACAGTGAACTTGCCAGTTAATGTTCATTCTTATCCTGCTTCTTCAATATCTAGACTATAGGATAGTCTGTTTTTCTCATACTTTCAGCTCTGCATTCTAATGAATGTGAGTCAAAGAAAAGGAGGGTGAAAATATTTCTTATGAATAGTCCTTTTTCTATGCAGTTAAGTGACTTCCTTTTAATGAAGGCTATTGCCCCAAAATAAGTTTCAAAAAGGATGTCTTTTGGGTGTCAAAGGAGGTTATCATCCTTCCAAGATGTAATTTTAATTGAAGAGATCTCCTGTGCTTTGCTATACAAGAGACCAAGTTCCTGCATACTGAAGGGAGGCTTTGCTGGCAGCACCACGGAGACTTCCTGAGAATTGGTTCCACATATGTTTGTTAATATTTTGGTGAGTGTGGACAGAAAATTTGGAACACTGTCTAGAGCGGATAGGATAGATGACTTCTTGCACAGACCTTGCAGTCTAGGGCCCAAACACTTATGCACATGCATAACTTAATTCTTGTGAGGACTCCCATCTACGTCAGAACTACCCACATGAGTGAAGATGCACATGTGCAAAAGTGTTGGCAGGATCAGGACCTCATTTCCAGCCCTGCTCTTTGGAATTCCATGGTTAAACTGCTGTAAGGACCCCAAAGAGAGAGAGCACCTCTAGGGAAGATCTGGATATCTCCTGTTCATATTGCAGTGAGTGGAAGTTGAAATCATTTGTTGTAATATGATGGGGCCGAACAGGTCTTCCTCTTCCATAGCTCAGATGTGTACGGATTTAATAACTCTCCCTACTCCAGCCTTGTCGTAAAGCTTACCATGAATTGCAATCAGTCTAGTTTACGTTTTAACCACTACTTTTTCTTAAATGAGGGACTCGGAACCATTTTTGCAGATTGACGACATCAGAAGATTTTCCGACTTAATGAAAAAATCCAAATGACCACATAATATTTTCAAAGAACAGGCTGATGGAGGCTGGCCTGTTGTCAGAAAAATAGTGTATGAATTAACTCTGCTACATTATGATTTAATTTAAAATTAACTTACGGTTTGTTGACAACATTCATATTTCATAGAATAGGTGTAGGGTGCAAGCTTTCTGTATTTCCTACCATGAAGAAAAAAACCCATTAACTCTGACATCTGTTTTTAGCACTTTCCTTCATATTTTTGGATGAATGCCTGGCAAAAGCTGGAAAGCGACTAAGAGATCAACCAAAGATGGCCTAAGGGCCTGTTCCCAGCTGGTACGACATCTGGAATGTTATATATAGTGGATAAATTCAGAGTTGTAGTTTAATAAGATTGGTATTCAAGCGTTCGGCCTACAGCAAAGGAAAGGACAGTGAAGCTGACAGCCTGCATGGTGCATAATATGTCAAGGTGTCTGAAATATAATTTGCTGGGTTTTCACTTTCATTTTGGCAGATCCCTTATGCTTATGTATAAACTTTCATCTAGTATTGTTTTGAACCCTTTAAAAAATAAAGGGTGAAGTCATATTGGTATTATATCCAGAATCTTATCTTTTCACTAAGGTTAGAGTATGTCTGGGTTTCTCTCTTTTTTTCCTAGGAAAAAAGTGCTAAAGACAGATTTTTATGAGCTGACTAGAAATAACTTAAGCTGCTACCTTTGCAAATTTTAAATATATGCAGTCTTTTATAGTGAATATTTTACAGAATCATAAAGTATTCAGGAATCTAGACTTGTGCTCTATGGAGCCACACTTGGAAGATTTATGTCTCAGAAGGCCTGTTTTTTTTTTTCTGTTTAGGGTTTAGTTAATCTTCGGACTGTCTAATCTCCAAACTGTAATTGGATGTGTTGCTAGACCAGCCCAACAAAGTTGCAGGAAGGGATCAGGGCAGGGCTGCCTCCTTACAGCAGCTCTGAGCACGGTGATGCTGGGTCACAGAATGAGCTAAAGGTGATTTCTATTTGCAGCCCTGCAAGTGCACTAACCAGCCAGTGTGCTTGTAGGTCCCTCTACTTTTGGATTGCATTTGTATGTCCCAGTATAAGGCTGAACCTTGCAGATGTTTTGCAGTGCAGCCCAGAAGAGGATAAAGGCTGTGTGCCATGTCCTGCAAGGTGCAAACCTCAGGTGACTGGAGACAGACAGTGATGTGAGGGAGTTTGCTGAAGCATCTCTGTGTGGGGCTGTGCTGTTCTGCACGTGGTCCCTTTCTGGTTTATGGCGCTATGGGCTTCTCTCTTTGATCTACTTCTTTCCTGTAGGATGCTGAACAAGGGGAGTCTGTGAGACTGCACTTCTCATCTGGGACAGGACTGGCAAGGGAGCGTGCAGTGGAGGAGGGCAGAGGTTATGAATTGTGACTGGACTGTTATCTAAGGCCTTATTCCTCTGTTTTTTTAAAAAGGTTGATAATTCCTCAGCACATTGGTCATTTCTATATTATTTATTGCTATGCAACATCTTGTAGGTGAAGACAAGGTACTTGAATGTGATTTGGCAGGAGACCAACAGAGTGCAGGAGGAGGTGGACCTAGAGAGAGAGATGACTTTTGCAGCTGCACTTTGGTAGTGGTTTGGGTCTGGAGGTGGGAAGGCTGGCGAGGAGAAAACTGATTTGTCTGCAGGGTAGTGTCACTAATTGCTGTTTGGCTGTTGGGGATGTCAACAAAATCTTGCTATAAACTTGTGTGTGTAGTGCAACTGAAGCTTAAAGATCACACAAAGCAAGAACAGCAAAGCCTGTTCATTCCTTGATAATATAATGTGCAAATATTTAGTTGTTATAAGTAGCAAAACAGGAAAAAAAGGAGCGATTACCTTGCAAATCCTGTGACTGTCTCCTTCTTGCCTTATCTTCTGCTCAGTCAAACTTACTCTGTCTTAGTGAGTTTGGGGATAGCTAGAGAAATCCCTGTTTACTGCATTACCCTGGTATGCAAAATAATGGTACCAAAATCTAATTCTAGGTAGTCCTTACAAAGGTAACATACTTGAAAAGAACAGATACTCTTGGGAGAAGAACGTGGTACCTCCCATCAAAGAATGCAAAGTTTATGTCTGCTCTATTCTTTTCCCTTTGGTTTGATTCCACTTCTGTAGTACCTGCTGTTACAATACTTTGCATCTAGTAGTGGTCTGAGTATAGTGTAATATTTTTCCATATATTTATTGGTTATAGAATATTTACAGTTGACTCAAAATTCTTCAAACTGAATATCATGAATATTACTTTGCCTTTGGGGTTGCTACTGTTATATTTTGATCTTAGTTCTCCCCTGATTCTTCTGCTCTTCTGTCCAAACAGCCCCTGTCATGTACTTTCACAATCAAGTCTTTCACAGGCACTCCAGTAGCCTAATGGGTCTTCCCAATCTCAGGCAGCTGTTTTCCTACTAGAATAATTTTCACTTTTTTTCCAGTCTGTGGGTAATGCATTTAGAACAACAAAGTGGCCACCTAAACAAACACTGTGTTAAAGTGAAATGTGATGTTAGCACCACAGTCTTGGGTGATTTATACAGTAACGTGTTGCTCAGTCTCATGTTACTGTTAATTTAAAACTGGAATAATCTGATGAAAACAAGCCAACAAATATATAATGGGACTGGAAATGGGAGAGAGGCCTCTACTGACAACTTTAAATCTAAGACAGCTAGCTGTCTGCATAAACTGTTGTTTGTAGTGCAGATCAAACTTGTTATGTTCCTGTTATCTGTGCAGTTAGAGATTAGGTGAATAATATTAAACCATATGGAATAGATATTAGGTTACATAAATGGTGTGGATTTAGTTGGAGGAGTATTTTCAGACTGAAATGAAGGATGTGCTTCATTCTTGGTTGGAATTTAATAATCGTGTTAAAACAGCTGTGTACTTTCTAGAAGAGACCTATTATCAGCACTGTCTGTCTATTAAAGACCATTTTGTATATGATTTTGTTACACTTTATACTTTGGGTATGAACTGTTAGTACCAGGAACAGAGGGAATTTCTCTTTCATACACTCCCTGTGTAACTTCCCTGTGTAACTTCTTTGATAAGTGAGTTTACACCATGCAATATTAATATGTTTCTACACCTAAGTACTTTGTCCCTGCAATGACAGAAAGTATTTTTTTATACCCCTTTGTATTCATGGCACACACTTCTGCAGATGCCATTACTTTGAAGTGAAAACACTCTTATTTGTTAAGGAATACTTGCTTATTTTTGAATGAAACAATGCTATTAGCAATCACGTAAACCACTCTGTAAATGGAATTTTACCAGAGTATGATGTGTACTTTTGCCTTCAGGAGGTTGATTATTATTTGTTATAATTCAAGAAGGTGTCAAAACTGCAAGAGCTTCAATGCAGTCACATTGGGGGGATTTTATAAGAGTTCTGTATAGAACTTTGAAAGAACTGCACATGAAATCATAGCTCTGATAGCAGGAATTTTTAACAAGTCTATCAAAACAAGGGTGGTACCAAGTGGCTGGGGAATAGCTCATGTAATACTGAAAGATACAGAAGGGAAGGAGCCAGGAAACTCTGACCATGTTTGTCTGATCTTAAGTGTATGAGGCTTTGGAATGCTTTTAGAGGAAGGAATAATTAATAACAGAAAGGTAAATGAAAACTAAAAAAAAATGGATTTATCTGGAAGATCAAATCTATCCTAACTCATGTAATACTTTTGATGGGGTTGGTTTTTTTCTTTGTTTTGTTTTGATTTGGGATTTTTTCCTTAAATGAGAGGAATATAAGAGACCTCATTTATCTGGACTTTGGTAAAGCAATTTGATATAATGCCACACTGAAAATTACCTTCGAGGAGATGTACTATGATGTGTGAAGTGGGAAATGAATAAGGAATGGGAGAGAAAGATGATAACTGATGGTGCTGAAAGAGGAACACTAGTCTAGAAAGAAATTACACACTGGGTTGCTCTGGGACTGGAGTTGCTTAATGTTTCATTAATGACTGGGACAAAAAAAGAGTAAGATTGGGCTCATTACACTTCATATAAGTGAAGATAAGATAAAGTTGGGAGGAACTGTCACCACAGAGGAGTATGAGAACAGTACAGTAATAACTGGATGATTTTGAAGATGGGAGTAATGAAATCAAGTGCACTGTCATGCACATAGAGACTATCAGGAAATACTTCTTTGCAGAGGTAGTAAATGGAAACAAGATAGTGTAGAACTCTATTCTACCTTACTAGTATTGCTGAGGTCTAATATGGAAAATAACATTCAGAAAACAACAGGAAAAGTTTATCAACCTGATTGGGAAATGAACAGCTTATTTTATAATAAGTTTATTTTTTATAGTGGCTGAAGAAAGGTGTTGATGACATAATTGCTGCCTGTCACTGTATGAGGCTAGCAAAGGAGCAGCAGTGGTATTTCAAGACACTGTGGGCACACCAATGAGTGCATTGGCCTTCAGATAATCTTACTGTGGAAATTAGAGGGAGAGTTTCTGGTCATAGTGTGAGTAAAGTTCTGAGGTAGCTGCCCAGCAGCAGTATTGAGGGAGAACAAACTGATGTCCTTCATTAGGATACACAATCTTTTACAGAAATGTGATGCTGTCACAAGTCTGTAGTTGGAGCCTCAGGAGCTCCATTCCAGAACTGCATTTTTTGGAGTACATGTTGTGGGAAAATACATGCCATGCACACATATTTGAGTTGTTTATTGCATTGGCAGACAGAAATGGTATCTCCACTATTTAACTAGTTTGTGCACGTTATTTTGTGTGCTTTTATAAATATTTAGTAACTGATATACAAAATTAACAGTAGATTCAGGGACATTCCTAGGTTGTATTACTTGGTGAAGTATTTGTACTTTGCTCGTTTGGATTTTTATTTCCTTATTACAGTAATTTTTCTTAGAAACCTTTATAGTTATTAACCTCTGTTTAAAATAAAATTCCTTCCATTAACCCAGAATTTCATGGATGACATGCAGAGATGAAGAAAATTTCCAACTGGTTTTGCCAGTGAGCAGGAATGCATATGGCATCCATATACTGTTCAAGTTAGCTTGGCAATAGCACTGTAACTTTATAGGTTTATATGCTTATACTAGGATAGTTCCTGCTGTTTTAAGTATTGTCCAGAGGGTATAATTTCTTAAATGAAAATTGTTTGAAACCATTCATTTTTTGTGTGACAAGTGAAGGTATCAATTACTTATTGCCTGTATGGAATAAGAAATGTTAACAAAACTCAACTTCTGAACCTCCTGATTGGTAAATTCTTGGCTGCCATGTTAAAAGATCATTGTTGTGAATCAAGAAAATGCTCTGTTTTACTCTTTCAACGTCACACATAGGACACAAAAATAGGAGAGCAATAAAAAGGAGAAGGTATTTGAGAATATGTACAATGTATTACAATTTAATTCCAGTTGTCATTAAGCATGGTATTATGGCAGATCTACCCACTCCCTCCTTTTGTCCATCTCTGTGCTTTTGTCTGGCCTTATGTTTTCTGCCTGAAGATTTGGTGCCAAACTGCTGAAAGCAGAAGCACTGGGGTTTCACTGTGGGAATTCTGCTTACTTCAATGAGTCTCATTTTAAATCATGATACAGCTTTCTCTTTCTTTACATAAAGGTGTGACATTTTATAGCTCACACGTTGAAGGCTGTTGCACTGAAACTTTGATGTGTGTAGCGATAACAGGATTGTGCCCTCAGGATTCTAGAAACACAGAGAATTGAGTGTAGATCCATTTTAACTCATTTCTGCCTCTGAGACTGGAAGAAGAGTGGGGCACAGCTGATTTCCAGTGCAATTAGGCTCTATCTTACACATGATACTTTTGGAAGGATCTGGTTGATATGATGAAAGATTTATATCAGTTATAAGCTGTGTACTTTAAGTCTTCTACCCCATATATCGTATGATTGAATTTCACATTTCCCTTAAGCCTGGGATTTTCATCCAGAGGGTCTCTAGGCTTGTTTTGGCCTTTCTAAGGTGCAGTTAAACACTAAGCTTCAGGCAGGAGGGTGACAGCTTATAGCTGTGAAACAGTAAAGCTTAGCTGTGTGTCAGCTGAACCTGACTTTTTGTAGAAGTGATTGAAACTGTTCAAATATTTCTGCTGAGGTGAACTTGTTGGAGCATGGACAATGGTTTTGTCTCATAACAAAAGCCTTTAAGTTCTTTGGAGACAAATTTTGAACAGTTTTTCTGAAGTGGAAGAGTTCCTTTGTAACACTGTGCAGGGAAATGGTGTTAGGTAGATCATGCAGAATTACCAGACAGGTGTGTCCCATGCCTGAGTTGTTAGTTCTACTTGACCTGGCAGTATTTTGGCCTAAAATCATAAATAAAATAAAAGGTGACACAGAAGCATGGAAGCAAAAAACTTTTGTTTATCTTAGAGGTATTTCCAATCAGTTGCCCTCAAATAGTTCTGACTAGTTATGGGAGTGATTTTGCTATTCCACATTTCTGCCAAGCAGAGGATCATATGAAAATAAACAAATGTTACTAGTCTGAATGCTTTAATATAATTTTTTAGTCGGTAAAATAACATTTGTAATTTTTTTCTGAAAATACTTTTTTTAATCATTTGTTAACTTACTCAGAAATGTACTAGCATGTGCAACATTTACCTTTCTGAAGAAAAAGGGTTGATCCACTTGACACAAGTAGCAAAGCTCCTCTGCACAACCTTACAAATCTTCACTTTGTAGATGAGGTCACTTGAGGATACTTTGTGGTTGCTCACATTTGAGCAGAAATCACTATTAACATTGAATTGAGATAAGAGTTTGCCAGCCATAAAATGAATGGCTTAAAAATTGGCCAGCTATTATGACTACTTTTTATCTGTGGCCTGAACAAGGAGGATGTGTGAGACATCTTCTGTGTGTTTTGAGATAATGCCCAGGACTCTCATAGGTGGTGGCTCTGAATGGACAGAGCAATTAGGGAGCCCCACTGCTGTTTGGGTCTGGGTGACTTCTCTGGCTTTCAGGGTCTATCTGCTTAACTCCATTTTTAGTCTGGTCTCTTATTAAGACTTAGTTTCCCTCATGTATTCGGCATCTCATGCATTGAGGCAGAACTTTGAGGGTTGGATCCCTTGTCATGTGAGAAAAGCTAAGATTTCCAAATTTAGACCCAGACAACGGTAAAGTCTATTCTGCATGTTTTGGCTTTGCAGGGCTTCAGGGCAAAGGAACATTTGTTAATCCGTATCTCCTCTCTATAATTAGTGCTTTTGTAAAGTATTGTAGGATACTGGGTTGGGTGGTGCTTCACAAAGCTAATAGATTTCTTACATCATTACAGAACACTTAAACCATTCCCTGAACGTGCCCTCTGAAGAGTTCTATAGGTGTATGCCCCACTAAACAAATGAAACTGGTTTCTGTAAATTTGTTGTTTTGGCATTATTTCAAGATTTTTAGTAGGCTGTATTGTGAGAATACCAACTTCACTGTATGTTACTCATAAATCTGGAAGTGCTGTGGTTTCTAAATGGCAGAGTAATGGACTTGGGAGGTCTTTAACTTTTCTGAAACTGATATTTTAAAAGCTTCATGTGTATTTTGGTTGGAATTTTTTATGAAACTATATCAGATTGGTGCTAGATGTCAGTTAGAAATGGACATGGCCTTTAACACATCCCCTCCAACCAAAGTATGGTCTGATAACCAAAGAGTAGAGGTATCCTTGAGAAGAGTTGATGTCAATCTACTTGGATACTAAGTTCACTGCAGGCTTGTGTTAGGAGTCCTTGATGGAAGACCAGAGGCAGGAAATGTGTGTGTGTATTTAGGGATTTGCAGCAGTTTCAATGACAAATGCTTTTGTACTGCTCTTTTAAAAGACCTTTCTTTAATGCACATCTAGAAATGCAACTCATTAACTTTGATAGCTTTGTTTAGAGGATCCTTCCTTCCTTGAAAGGTTATGAATTCATGGCAAACCTAAAATGGGGGTGGGAGACTGTCTTTTCTTGCTACTATGTGTTCATAGTAGCAAGCTTTTGTGGGGTACATGGAATTACAGGGTAAGCTTTTGAGCATGTTTTTAATCCAGTATTACAAAGCAGAGTGTATACAATTGCTCAGGATTTCATTTTAAATGAAATATTTCTCTTATCTCTGTAATTTTTTTTAAAGCTATCACTTGGAGATAGTCTGGCTTCAGTTGGAAATAAAAATTTACTTCAAGGCAATAGTTGTTAATATATTTGTTCAAAGCCACTCACTAATGGGTTTCAGTTTGATTTATAAAACAGTTCTCTCTTATCATACAAACTTTAATAGTTAGCTTTTGTTCGTGGAGGACTGAGGGAGTGAAGTCAGTTTTCACTGAGACAACACTACTGAAATAACAAAATGAACAAGCTATGACTGAAAAGAGCCTTAAATATAAATGTTGTGATTGTGACAGGGCTAATGTTTGAATTTATGAAAGAATTTAGATAAGTAATATGATGTAATGCTTTCAGAATTTAAAAGAAAATAATTTTTTTCTTAGATCAAAGGATTCTGAGTAATTGGTTTGAATATGTGAACAAGAACATACAAAGTTTGTGTATGAAAGAGTAGTAGAACCCAATGTGGCAATTCTAAATGCCGAGTTAGGGAAGTACTCAGTGTGCACAGGCTCAGCACAACTAAGGAAGTTTGCATCCTTCGGGGCTTTCATGATTGTGGTGCATTTCTGGATGCACAGGTTATTTTCATGCTTGGTTTTCACTTGGCAGTGGGATTGCAATGGTTTTCAGGTGTACACCTCCCCTCTCTAACTAGAAACCACTCAATTTGGCTTTTATTCAGTGGGGTGGACATTGGAGACTAAATGGAAGCACAAGTCGATGCAGAATGTTACTCTCAGGTCACCCACACTGCAGTGTACTGTGCATGGAAGGTTACCAGGCTGAGTTTACTTCCTGGCCTTTGAGTTCTAAAGTCCATGTTCACAGGTTTGTAGAGGGTGGCTGCAGTTGGGATCAGCTCTAATCCAGCAGACAAGATCAGCTGCAATGCTGCTGTGGGCTGCGCTGCATTTGTATGTTAAAATTCTGGAGGTTTCAGTGGAGAGTTCTCAAGTGCTTTTTGCTATGAAAGGTGGTTTGAAGCTTATGAATAATCTGTGTGTGATAGATGGCTTGAGTAGGTTTCACTGGGTGGTGGTATCTGCTTGAGTAGATTCATATAATTTGCATATGTTCATGGTCTACATAAGCATGAGACTGCTAAAGGTATCAATCCCCCAGAAATAACATCTAAGCTGCTATTTTTCTGCTTTCATAGGAAGAATTTAGTGCTGAGGTCCATGGTAATAACCTTTGGAAAATCTGCCTATAGTTGATTGTGAAACTGCTTTAAATAGCTACATTGACACTAATAGTAAATATTGTCGTGGTCATAAAATTGGTCCTGGTATTTTCAGAGACAGTAATGTATTTCTTCAAATTTTTATTCAGTCAAAATCTCTGAATAGCACAGGATGTTACTAAAGACTTTGGAGTGAAAGGAAGGAGTCATGGGTCTTTCAGCACTGGTGACTGCTTTTGGAATAGTTGAGATCGTATGTAGTTACCCCCACTTGGTCCAAGGAGAGGTTGAGTTCTTGCTGCTTGCAAATGAAATGCTTTTATCTACATTGACATTTAAGTAGGTGTTGAAATAAAGATTAACACAAGCAGGGTGGAAATGGCACCTCTTCCTGTAGGACAGGAATAGTTCCATAGCAGTAGGACTAGGGAGCTGATACTGGGGTTCCCAGCCTATAGGGTGGGTGTTGATGCTCCTGATAGAACAAAAATACCCACTGAAATTCGTGGGAACTCATTAAAGATCGAAGGATACAGATCTGTATTTTTTGATACAGCAGGATTGACAGTTTCTCCAATACAATATGAGAAGAAAGGCAAAACTGTTTCTCTTCTGAAGTCTATTGACTATAGAGGCTGAAGAACCATGGTGCTAGTACACCTATAAAAGTACATTTCAGGGAAAGGAACAAGATGTAATCTTTAAAAAATGAGTAGGTTTTGTGGTACCTTTCAAAGGGACAATGGAACAGACTGACAGGAAAAAAATACAAACCATGTATTGCACCTAACTGCTGAAAAAAGTGGATTTTTTCAGTGTCTGGGATGACTCATACGGTGATAGGGATTAGAGTCTTTATTTTCCAGCATTATTGGTTCAAAGTGAGTAGCAATACTGTAGTTCTCTGAAAGAATTGGAGGACAATGAAATAGTGATTTCTGTCACCTTACATGCTATAAAAAAGAATCAATTCTACATGATTTATATCATCTTGCAATTTGTAGATTTCTAAGTTAAAAGAAATATATATAAATATATATTGTGTTTGAAATTTGAATTTGCCAAGATTCTTTAGTATCCTTTACTCTTTTTATGTTTTCCTTGTTTATGGTGAAGGGTGAGGTAACATAATTGACTTCAGTTTATGGCATCAAAATCTCCTCATCTTATCTTTCCCCTTGGAGAAGAGTTTATGGTTTGTGTCTTAGACTCACAGACATATAAAAATGTAGTAACGCTTTTGGTTCACTTCATGGAGCTCATGCACTGAGAGGCACACCCTCACTCTAACAGATATCTATAACAGATCCCCACTCTGGCTGAGGATTCCCACCAGACATAGAGATAATAGACCTGTAATATGTAGGTGTGACAATGGAGCAGAACAAAGGCAAAAGATCTCCTTGAGTCAGGTGATTCTGTGCATAGTGTGGAAAATTCTTGAATATTTTTACTTCATGGAGAAAGGGCCCTTTGCTGGTATTCTGTCCTGGCTTACTGGAGTATCTCTCATAGGAGGCCTGACACTAGGCAGGGCTGAATGCCTTCTCCAAATTCAGAGATGAAATGTGCTCATGTTTCACTCCTACTTTATTTTTATATATGACGTTATGTGGCTTCATAGGAGAAAACAAAGCAGGAACCATCACTGGAAACTTTTTTTAAATAAACTTTGTCCATGATGTCATAATTCAGTTACTGGGGGGGTTGGGAAATTAAAAACAAAACTACCCTAAAAATGCCTTTTCTGATGTGTGAGCAGTGATGTGATGAGAGCATAGGTTTTTTTTGAAGTAATTTATCCTGTAGTAATTGTCATCATTCCCATGCTACATTTTTCTCTATAAGATTAGGAAGCAATGGCATTCTTTATGCTTAATGGCACAAACAATTATAGTACTGACTTGGCACTGGTTTGCTGCTTTGGCTGGCCCTGATGCTGCTGGTTTTTAAATTGGCTGCAAAACAGCCCGTGGGACCGATGTATAATCGGTCGTCTGTTGGCACGTGGTTCTGGATAACATTTTTCCTTTGACTCATCTCTGATTGCAGGGAGTTTGCTGTAGCATATTGGAGAGTATGGCTGTATGCAAGTTCCTTATAAGCTATATGCAAAGTCCCTTTTATGGTAAAAGCAAATTGTTTCACATATAACAGGAAAATATGCACCATCTCAATTTATTGTTTCATTGCTCCTTGGGCCTTCTGTTGGAATTTAGCATTATAAACTATTTCTGATGTTCCAAGTTCAAAATATGTGTGACTGAGTTTGGCCAAATAGTGCTTATACTCTGCTTAGACGTTATGCTGCAGAAATTAAGGTTGAACCAAACTGAGCATCATTGTAGTGCTCTTCTGTGGCTGAAATGACATCAGCCTCTGTGAGTGTTTCTTGGGGAACCTAATAAGAACTGAAGCAAGGAAATAGGAGGAGACAGGCCAGATCTGATCTACACTAATATTGTAGTGCCTTCCTTCGTAGTGTATTTGTGATTCCCCATAGGCAGAGACCATTGGGGGATGGACAGTCAATCAGTTTTGGTGATAACGTTGACTTGAGATAGTTGCTGATGGAGTTATGGAGCAGTTCAGTGTTCCCATTCAGCTGTCTCAGAATATAAGTGCTGCTCCTTGAAGTGGGCATGGCTTTATACACTTCTGCTAGACCAACAGAACTGTCTGTGTATGATTAGAAGCCAAATTATGGCTTGTCAGACTTGTGGAAAGCACAGTGCCAATAGCAATAAGTATATTAATACTTAAAGCATAGTGAAAAAGACTATTTATTTCTGTGTTGGAGATATGCAGGGCTTACCTTTAAGATATAGGGCTGCATTTTGGGAATACTGCACCCTGACTTGGAGATCAGTATTCATGTTGGGTATTTTCTGAGGAAAAACTCAAAAATTTTATGCAGAATTGGAAAAAGAAGTCAAAGGACAGATGCTAGTAGAGGCACAACATCAATCTATACAGTCAGCAGTCATAATGTCTTTTCAGTTGTAATTTTCTTACTCTGCACTTTGACTCCTGTCCCGTGATATTTCCTGCCTGAACATGTGCAAAACTGGCTGACTTGGGCTGAGAAGCAAGGTCTGTGCGTGCCTATTGACATTCCAGGAAAAAAATCTCCTCTTTCTGTGATGGTCAACTTCAGTCAAGTTTTTAAAACCTTTAAAGAGTTGTTAATATGGTGGGAAAGATGGCTTTCTATTTGTACTCACTAACTTATCAGCTTCTCCAAACATACACCTACTTTTCCCTTTCTGAGTTTTTGTTTGCCCATGATGTGCTCTGCATCCGTGCTGGGCTTACCAAGGAGGCTGGTTATGTTTTTTCTCTCTCACTGTCTGACTTCTACTGTATTTTAAAGTATTTTTTCACCAGTTTTAGGTGTTGATTTCTGTCAACTTAATTTTAATGACTCTCGTGTGAATATATTATGTCATTTTTTTTGAAACTTGTGCAGGTTTTTGTAGTGCAGGCTTACTGCAGATACAATTAAAACCAAGCAAATAAAAACCTTTTGAATTTGAAGGATTAATTGTTTTTCAAGTTAATAATACGATATATCATTTTATATTTGGAATAGCCCAGCTGGTATTACAGAGTGAAAGGGGTTAAATTAATGATATATTGCAGCATGTTTAGACAACCACATAATGGCTGAGGAGGATCTGTGATCTCTGCTGTATCCAGAACTGTTCAGGCTCTTTGCACAGAGATGTCTGTATTGAGCCATAATGATTCCAAAGCAGCAATTACTGCAAAATAAAAAGATAGCCCTTTAACATTATTTGGGTAGATACTTCTGGTAGATACTATGTGGACTGAGCTGTTACTACAGCCTGGAAGTTGTAACATGCACCATTATTTAAACCATGCTGTGTATTAACCAGCTTATTCTATTCATTTTCTCCTAAGTGCAAGAGGAGCCAAGAAAAGTTTCATTAAAGAAATGATCCAACTAATTTAAGCTGGTGGTGGAAGGAACTGCTGTGAAGTAATAATTTGGCTTTGGTTTGCTTTACAGTAGTACCTCCTGGAATGACCTGCTGTCAGGTTGTGCAGGAGTTAGAACTACTGGTGGCCATGTGATAAGTGCTTTATTATAACTGAGTGGCAATGACGGAAGAATCAGTGTTTCTAATGTGTGCTGATTATTTTAACTGTCCAAGTGCCTTCCAGCACATGAACTGTTCCTGGTGCTGTCACGCTGCCCACTAGAGCAACAGCTCTTTAGTGATCTGAGCAGAAATCATTCTGCCAGCTCGGTGCCAGAGGAGACTCTGTTCAACGTGGTTGCCTTCACCACTCTCTGACGTGGTGGGACAATACTTTCTCACAGTCAGGGATGTTTAAGATTTGAATCAGATCAGGACATTCTTGAAAGCAAAATGCAGGAAACCTTAATTTTTGCTTTTGAGACCAGAGATCAGGTTTCTCTTCTAAAATGAATATGCCTGAAGCATGTTGTTGTAGTTACTTTCATGTTAGTAAATGACAGTATTTTCAGAAGACCACAAAATACTGAGGATACTGGAGGGGGGAAGCCCCAGTTCACATAAGATTTATTCCCAGTTAGAGTGCCTCTTCCTGCTAGCTGCTCCTTGATCTGACCCCAGGACAGGGCACAAATTGCATGTTAGTGGAATAGCTGTGCACCTCATCTCTTCTGCAAACACCTCCCATAATCCACTGGTAGCTGCTGAAATAGCTGGAGTAAAAGCTGCATCACTGCTGTGCTTAGGAAACCCTTGTTCCTACTAGTGACCCCCACATTGCTCAGTTGTAGAATTGAGCCCATATTTCTGTTTGTCCTTTCATCTGCACTGTTTTCATCTTCTATTGATGAAATGGGCTATAGCTGAAACTGTATTTCTGTCTGGAATGCTGTTTAATTAGAATAAATGATCTTACGTGTATGTAAGGTTATTTTTCTTTAATAAATCTTTTCTCCATGTGTATATTCTATGACAAAACTAATTAGGAATGACAAACCTGTAATTCAATAGGTTAGAGGGGAAAAAATTTGTAGTGCCTCTTGTACTGCTTTTCATACCCAAATTGTGGACACTGTGGGTTCTTTGTTTGCTCTGTCACCTTGAAGTTCAGCTTACCAAATTTAGCTCAGCACTCTTGTGGTTTTGTAATTGTGCTGTTGGCCATCTCAGGGTTCTTATTTCAATTACGTTTTTATCACACCGGTTCTTTTTTATTAAGTAACTCTCTTTATAAAATTTCATTTTAATTACCTCAAGTAATAAAGAAGTTATGAAAGCTGTAACTGAGATACAATAATGTAAATTTTCACTAAAATGTGCATCCAAAAGAAGAATGGAAAGTTTATTTCCCTTGCTATTTAATTAAAAGTTAAGAGTCAGATATGCAAGGGGAAAAAATATAAAATGCTTAATAGAGTTAAAATGCAATATTTTCTACTCTCTTCATACATTTTTTTTTAAAGTTATATAACTGTCCCCATCCGGTTTTTTGTTCTTGTCTGAAGTGATGCATCACACCTGCTGCTGAAGCCTAGGGACAACTGTTTCTCATTTTTTCCTTTTAAGGAACAAATGCTGCTGTCATTGGAGTCAGTTGTGAAACTTGTAGGGACTTTCTGGTGTAGGTTTTTTGGGACTTTTAGTCCAATTACACGATCATTTTCCTGGGCCCTTCCTTATTCCTGCAAGCTTTAACACTCACTGCCTTGCTGTGATACTCTGACCCAGACACTCCTCTGTCTCTTCTGTAGACAGTAAAGAGCTGTTCTTGTTTACTGTTTTAAACACCTGTGTTCTTCTCCATCTTCTCACCGCTCACAGTGGAAGATAGTTCAGCTTTTTATATAATACCCCTGATTTCCTTCACTGTTCCTACGTATCAGATCTGGGTAATGATCAGAACAACACTGGAGTTGTTACTGCTCCCCCACATTTTCTAGCAGAAAGATACTGTGTAGTGGTGGATGAGCAGGAGGAGCCCAGTGTTGTAAAAGAGATGCTCTCTCTGCTCTGCAAACAGCATTAGGCCAAAAGAGTTCCTGTGTCCTTGAGCCAGGACTGATAGTCTTCCCTCCCCTTGAGTTTCTTCAAGCCTTTTTTCCCTCTGCCAAGAGCACCTTTGTACATTCCTCTGGAAGTACAGTTCTTATGATGAGACCAAGATACTTTTCATGTTTATGCCTTAAAATCTCATGCAGGTAGTAAATCAGTTCAGCTACTCCAGTAAATTTCTCTGGAGAGAAGCCAAGGGAAGGAATCAACATGGTTTATAAACTTTCAAAATACATGGTAAGGACTCTTTCCCTTAACTTGGTGATTTACTTCTATTCATTGTTAATAAGTTAATATGGAGAAACATTGGTTTTGGTGCCAAAAATAATCAGGAACATAACCCAGAGCAATTTTTAAAGGCACAGCTTTTAAACAAGCTTCTGGAAGAAGCATTATTTGACAGCACACAAGTGAAATAGCCCAGTTTGTTATTTTAATCTCATATCTCCACTTCTGGTGTTCTGTCTTGTGGATGATTTGCATTCTGCTGAGGCTTTGGCTGATGAGTTACCATAAATGGCTCAAAACCAGATTTGTCCACTTATACACAGCAATTTTTGTATGTAATTAGAATAAAGCCAGGGCAGCTTTCTGAAATACCTCTATTCACCTGATTAAACTTGGAGTCATTGTTTGTGAAATAAAACAGTTGGTTTTTTAGAAGTCCATGGGGTTTTTTCCTCCATGAAAGATAGTAGTCACTGTTCTTTGAAGCAGGCAGTTCTTGAAAAAGAATTTTTATTTTTTTTTCTTTAATTTAGGTAAACTTGAGAAGTTGGAATTAACTATTTCTGTATGTGTATTTTAAAAATATGCAGTCCCAAAATATACTTGGAGGAGCAGTGATAGTCGTTGTAAATCAGAAAAAAGAAAGGTTACATTTTGCTCTGTGCTTATTTTGCTATCTAGGGAGAGACTTCATTGGCAATTGTATGACAATCCCAATGATTTTTCATGGCAAACCGAATAGTTTACTCGTACAGTTTATCCTGTGAATGAAGAAAGCTTAGTAGCAACTTTGGAAATTGATGCAGAAGCTCAGCTGAAATTTGGAAAAAGGGGAAATTGTTGCAAGAGGAAATAATTGACATTTACTGTATAAAACCGGAAAAGTTTGTTTTCAAATTACGTGGCTATGCTGCTTATAAGACAGCACATGGTTGTTTCCCGGTCTTTACAAGGTAGCATTTGTTTTTCTTTTTTCTCCCTCAGTGTGAATATGTGGAATATTGGAGACTGCATGAAGTGACTTTAAAGATTAAGAGACACATTGAATTTTAATCGTAACTTGTACCAGAGAACAAATATCTGTAATAACTTCTAGCCCTGAGATCCCAATGATGTATCCATCTTGATATTAAACAAATCTAGAAATATACATTTATTTCTTAAAAATTTATTACTTGTTTTGCAAGAGTAATGTAGCTACACACTGCAGTATTCCTTTATGTTCTAAGACAATGAGATAAATACTCTGAATTAAAAAAAAGGCAAAACAAACAAACAAAAAACCCCCCAAACCCCCCCAAAACCAAACCAGAAATGCAACTGAATGTTTTCTGCATTAGTTTGAAACACAACCACCTATTTTTTTGTGCTGCAGTTTACAGCCAGGCTTAATGAAGTCTGGACTGACACTGACCTGCATCAGTGTTTCCCCATGTAATGTTTCCAGTTATTGTCTGTACAAGTGGAATCAGACTGGTTTTACTGTATGAGTTGACTTTCTTCATAGTAATCTAATTTTGTTCCCATTGCACCAAATATAAATTCTATCACTGAATCCACAGAGAGCAGGAATGGCCTAAATGTTGTTCTGGAGAAGATCCACCTTCCATTATGTAAAGTGGAAGAGGTAGTTTTTCTATTGAGCTTTAAGGGAATCTGTCCATACTGGTATGTGACACCTGTCAATAGTCCAGTGTCTTCAGGGACTGCAATGTCTTCCCCATCAATGGCTGTGTGGCAGCCTTCTGTTTCTGTCATGGATTCTAGAATAATTCAGATGCAAGAGAGTAAGGAAACAAATGCAAGACCTTTGGTATCACCAAAGAATATCTGAGAGAAAAAGTCATCAAATAGTCTTTAATTCTGGAGTGCTGCCTTGTATTACTCACCCTCTAGTATGCTGGGTTTGAACTGCAGTCATGTTGCTCTTGATACTGTCTTGATTTCTTGATTGGAAACTAAGATAATATATTCTGGGTGTATGCAGAGTAAGAAAGCAAATACCTTTTTATAGTAGTTTACCCTTGTTAAATGAAAAGAATATGCAGCAAACTAGTTAAACAATGTAGCCCCTGATCTGTGGCTCACAGCACAAGCACAGGAAGGATTAGTAGAGGCTTTTCTCACTGAACCTTTCCCAGGAAAAGTGTCACTAGGGTATTACAGCGCCTACCTCACACACAGAGAAAACAGTTGTTGTTTTCACCATCTTGCAAGACAATCGTGGTGCTTTATTCTTTACCAGTTTGCCCCAAAATGTGCTGTTTGCCAAAGGCCTCCAGATGGGTTGAGCAGTATGGTCTAAGGGGCTGCAAATCTCTCTCACCTCATTATTATTGCAGAGTAAGATGTGTCTGACGGAGAGCAGACATAGCTATCCTTTGAGTATGGTGTCTGAGAAATCTCCTTTTTTGGACTAGGATCGGGTCTTCTCCTGACCCAGCAGCACAAGTTAGTGAAGACTGAAAAACAGAACAGCCAGGGCTTTTCCATGTAAAAGGCTTTCTACAAGGCTGTCTCCTTGTTTTCCTACTATTCTGGTGGGACCTCAGAACAAAGTTAGTGACAGCTGCTTGTGTGCCAACCCTCATTTATGGGTAAACTGGTATTGTATCACTATATAAAATCTAAAAAGTGTTTTCTCCACAGCCCAACAGCTCTGCTCCAGAGTTGTGTGAGCTTGCTCACGTTGGCCGCAGGGTAGCAGTCCATGATTGGAGTGCTGAAAAAGGAATGTCAGAATAATTCATTTTCAGAAAACACAGATTAATCCAAAGCGAATCAAGTTCATGGAATTGAAATCTAGGTAGCAGATAAACTGATAGAAATTTCCGGTGGGATTCCAGTCTCTGTGGGAGGTTGCTGTACGTTATAGCCATATATAAATGCTTTTTTTTTGTCAGAAAAGCACATAAAAAAGCGGGTTGAAAACAGTTTAAATAAAATAAGAAACATCTGTCTTCCTCCTAACCCTTTTTTGTGTAGGTTATTAGCCACTTCCCTCCGAAAACAAATTGCCATATTTTAATATTATTTTGTGTGTGTGTTTAATATGGAAAAGCACTGTCTATCTGCAAGCTGTTGTTGCATTTAGATTTTTTTGTGCATGATAGCAGCCTTTGGAGATAAAGAATGAAGGCAAGAACATTACTCTTTAAGGATTATAACCACACTCTGGATCTCCAACTAGGTTACTTACGAAAGCTTTCTTCAGATTTCTTCTCCAGCTATATGCTTATTGACCATTTCACCTGCAGTTAAATTTTCCCCTTTAGCTGCTGGTCATCTTGGAACAGGTGGAGGATGTTGCTGGAACATGTCTGAAGGCAAATGAGAAAAGCAAGGAGGCCAGTCCACTCTGGGCAGCTCCCCAAAAGAAGTATTACACACTTTGCTTTCATGCCTTAATTTGTGAGACCTTGTGATTTGACTGTTTGGAGTGGTAAAACTCAATAATTTGAAGTACAACAAATTTGTTTGCATTGTGTGGTATGGACTGTCCATGTTAGCTGTAAAGAGTATATAGCAGTGATATTATTTAGTGTCTTAATAGCATCTTTCTCTCAAAGCTTATTAGCCAGATTGTCTCCAGCGGTCTGTTTACTTAGGTGAATGTTACATCCACGTTAACTTTTGAAACACAAACCTGCCTTGTATGTTTGTCAGGATTAGTTGCATATAATCTCACTTATTAGTTGGGAAACTGAGTCAGGAAGTTATTTATCCAAATGCTTGTAGCTGCTCCTCATCAGACATGGAAGCGGGTACCTGGATCCCAGATCTTCTGTCCTAGCCACTTGTCCATGCTGCATGTATGTTGTCACCTATAGGCAGCTTCTCTTCACCGAGATATTTGAGCTTTACTATGCTTCGGTGCCCTCTACTGCTCCGTTAAAATACTGCTGTCTCCGTGCTGTCAGAGAAGAATGGATAACTCTGTTGTACATTTTTCCTATAGGCTAGTTGGCCCAGTAGTTCCCCTGGTGAGAAGTTCCTAGCAATGATGAGTAGAGTAATGGACATAGACTGTACTGGAAACTATCTTTTCTGAAGACATTTTTTTCACTTCTGAAGCTGTGACATGATTCAGACCGAAATCATGGGGTTTTCTTGTTTTATGGCAAAGGTAGATTTCTATATGTATATATATATATACACGTATATATAAATGTACAAGCAGTTCTTATTGTTGCTTTCTGGAGTTTCTGCACATACAACACATAGGATTGAATATTCAGAAGTACACAGCTATTTCAGGTTCCACTGAAATTAGGAGCTATGAATTTTGATCTGGGAGCTTCTCAAAGTCAGCTATGAATTAAATTGTAGATTCTTAATATTTTCCTGTGGTTTTTTATTTTTTTGATGTGTCCTCCTTTCCTTAAAAGCTTTTTGCTTTATGCCGGGTACCTTGGTAGATCCACCCTCTGATTACTCCTGTTCTCTAAAAGAAGTCCTAAGTCTGTAAGCCATTGACCAACACTTTTGCTGCTCTCAGGGCTTGTTGTTACTGTATGGTTCAAGCTGCAGTGATCTTTTTGTTGCAGATCTCTCTATGGATGAAGATTCCTTGCTGCACTTTTAACTTCTTCAGTGGTTCTTTCTAGCTCTCAGAAATACCCCCAGTAAAATGTTACATTAGACTTGGTTTTCCATATTCTTAAGATATCCACAGAAGTTGAAAGATAAAGTATTATCACATGATGTTTTTTACCTTACGTATGTTCAGTTCATCCAGTTTACCTTTGCATCGAGCCAAGCAGTCATTCTTTGCATGAAAAATGTGCACCCAGTGTCCATTTGAATTTGTTGAATTTCAGCTTCTAATGGCTGGTTCCAGTTATAGCCTTCTACAGTTCATAGATATAAATAAGCTCCCAGTAACGGTTATTTGCTCATGGGAGGATATTTGGAATACTATAATCCTATGTTCTCTCTGTTTGTGGGGGTCCATTGTCTGAGGCCTTAGGCCGTTTTTATTATCTTTTTGGACCTTCAACTTTTCAAGAATTCTTAAAAATATGGCAACCAAAATTGTGGAAGACATTTCAAAATCAGTTTCACCATCTTTAAGTGCAGTTATAATTATTTTCTTATCATTACTGACTACTGAGTGATCATCTTACTTTTTTTATTTATTGATTAGTAGTTGCACCTACTTTCTAATTCCCTTTGTTGATTCTGTTATGAAAGTTACTTGAAATCTGCCACACATTTATGTTCATTTAGCATATGCATTATTGATTGTATAAATCTTGGTTTTGAAATTATGTGTGCCAGATGAAATGCCTTGCAAAAGCTGAACGGTTTAATAACTATGATTAACCTTCTCAGCCACACCTGGTATCACAGTGTGGCACCAGGTTTATTTGACAGGACTGCCTCTCCACTGGTGAGCATAACAAAGTTTTCTTGGTTCTCTGCTTGTGCTCTTCTGTTTGTGAGAAACACATGATTTCCCTTATCTGTATGGAACCATTACCTTGGCACAGAGAGCGAATGCAATTTATAATTCCATTTTTAAGATAGGCTGTCAGCAAATCCTGTCCTGACCACTCTTGAGAGTATCATATACAAAAAAATAATTGTTCCTAGATTTGTGATTGATGTAGCAGAACTGATAAAAGTTACATTGTTTAAAAGTGTTTATAAATCACCCTGTCCATACATTCATTTCCTGTAATCTGTCATTATGGTTTCAAACATAATTGTGAGAGACACAAAACTGGCTTCGTAACACTCTGGAATGAGGTTTGCTTCCATTTGGTCTACGTTGAAAGGTGGCTCAAAGCAAAAATTATAATCCTGGAATACCATGTACGTTACAACAGGATATCTTTACTCTGTGGTTTTGAGTTACTGAAGGGCGTAGTCCGTCTTCTGAGTTTTTCCCCAAGCATTGCTGGGATTTATGCAGAGTAACTGGGCTGGTTACAGGGATTGCTTGGCAGAGAGGACCATGGGGGTTTTTTTAAATACAATTCTTTTTCTCACTTGGGAGGTTAACACTATGACAGGCTGGGTTTACAGTCAGTGTTGCTCGGGGATTTTGGCTCTGTCCGACACAGATGGGCTACTAGAGCGCTGTGTGGTATGATCACAGGAGCAGAGCTCTCTGCTCTGTTCATGAAGATGCTTCCCAGTTTCTCAGCTAGGCCTAGAAGTTGAATGAGGGAGCAGTTATTGCAGCAAGAGTGTAATCTGAAGCACTCTCTTTGTGCACAGGTGTTTGCACTGTGAGGGATGGAAAAATAGCTTTGGAGAAGCAGCCTGAGTTCTACTACCTTTTAGTTCTTTGTCAAACTGAACCAGGAGCATGATGGAGACAGTGGTTTACTCTGTTACATTGTGTCCCTACTCTAGTGGCTTGCTAAAATGGGAGAACAGGTAAAGCACAATCATCTTCTAAACTGTCACTCGGGTACCCCACATGACTGCTGGCGACATTACCGGCCTTCAAACTGCACTGGTTTTCTTCCAGTTGAAGATTATTCCTTCATAGAAGCAAGATAATGCACACAATATTGTTCTCTGAAGCTGCCACACATTCTTCCAGAAGTATTAACTGTCTATACATCCTATCCAATTTTTCTTAGTCACGAGTCTTCTTAAGAAATCCATCCTTTGCCCAGCTTCAGCTTCATCAAGTTATATGAGCCTCCTATTCTGTATTGTGGACAAGGATCACTTTTGAATTCCATATTGTAAAAACAGGAAAGTGTTTTTTTTTTCTTTTTGCTTTTTTTATTTAGTACTCTTCTTTTCTCTGGATAAACTGTCAGCTCTCTCACTTTGTATAGAGTTTGTACTGACAGACCGAAGTCTTTTACTGACATCTGTGTCAGTTAAGTAAAGTGCTTCATTATTGCAAACTTGTTTGTAAGGAGCAGATTTGAATGAGTTCATAACTGTAAATACAAAAAAATGTGGCATTTAAGAGACAGATGCAAAGTATCTGTTCTGGGAGATTTGATTATTAGCTTGTGTTCTGAATTAGGGTTTTGTGATATAATAAAAACCATTAGCTGTGCAATGGAAAAGTGTCCCTTAAGTCCAACTCAGGATGTGCTTCTTTCTCCCTATCTGAAAAATTGGGAAGAAATAACATATTTGAGTTCCATCACTCAGTAAAGCAGAAAAAGTAAATTATATTGCTGCTGTTATAAGAGGTCAGAGTAGCTGCTCAGCCCGTCCTTCTTTTCAGGAAATCAATTCTTTATTCCTATTTTCCAAAAGAGAATTTATTAGCTGCTTCAGTTGTTGTATTTGTGCATTGTATCAAAATATTGTTGGTGTGATGGTACATTCCAATGCTCTTCTATTTGTTAATGCCTTTATTAGCATTTTATAGTTACAATTTTAGAAGAGATTTCCTTTTAAAACATGATCAGTTTTACTATTAGCTGAGGAACTTTCCCTTACTTGAAGAAACTGCCAGTAGCATCTAAAGAGTTATCTACCAGCAAAGGTGTATTTTCCCTTAATGCATCTCTAACTTAGATTTGTATTCATTTTGTGTTTGTGAGGAAACACTTGAGATCTGCTTTTAATTACTGGATAGGATTTACAAATCAGAAATGTAAACACAAACACACAGCTTTTTAATCATATGTAAGTCACCTTTCAAAAACTGTCAAGGAATCATATTTTTAGAAGCCTATTATTTGTGTAGACACAAGTAATGCAATAGCTCTGTCAGTCTTTGAGGTTATGAACATGCTTATGATGAGAATATTCTTGGCATAAGTCAGGAGTATTATATAATAAGGAAACAATGTCTTTTTATACTTTTCTTCCAAAACATTCCCTAGTGAGAACTAGGCGAAAAAACCCCCATAGGATTGCCTATGAATAGATCTCCTTGCAACATGATAACTTCAGCCAAATTACACAAAGTAGATTTAAAATCCCTCTCATGTTTTCATAGTTATATTTTTAAAACCCTTTATTGGCATCTAATGTGAATTCTGATTGTATAACTATAAGACCCAGACCAACAATGCATAGATGTATTAAACTGTCCCTCTAGCTGTATGGATGTATAAAAGGCAGGAGACCCAGTTGTCAAAAGCAATCAACTCTTTAAATGAAATGAAATAAAAGCAGTGGGACTAATCCTGCTTTACCTGGTGCCCCAGAACATGCAGAGAAGTAGTGCTGAGGCTGAGGAAAATGTCTTTGGCTCAGTAGTGCTATGGGTCTGTGACTGTGTACAACACAGAAATAAAGCCTAACAAAAGGTCAGACCCTCTAATGCAGCCTTCAGAAAGGCCAGAGACCTGCTGTACCAAGAGATGTCAGAAAGGGAGGGGGGGATTTGGCCTCTACAACAGTTCATATTTAGAAAATATGCGAGTGGGAGATGGTCACCCCTCTTCACTCCTTTTGCTTCCCCTGAGACTCTTGCAGCTCTTTGCAGCACAGAACACAGCCCAGCCTTCTATGTGGCCACTTACAAATACTGAGAACTGAGGTGAAGCAAAATGAAGATGAATGTGGATGTAGCAGCTGTTGTCTGCGTTAGTGATGCTTCCTAGTGTTTTAGGAGGGGTTTCTAAAGAAAGCTGTCAATCCATGGTGGCCAGGAGGATGAAAAAAATATCTGTGCAATAGGTGCTATTTATAGTGCAAATGAGGATTTGAGAGTTAAATTAATGATCTAAATCAGGCAGAAATAGTTCATCAGCAAGCTTAAAAGCCCCCAAAGAGAAGTAGTTTTTGGGTATGTGATATATGTCTCCAGACAGACCATCTGGGAGTAGGTATATATAGCCAACCTCCAGAAGACAATGGAATGGTCTTGAGTAATCCAAGCTGCTTTTCTATTAAATAGGAAACACAAAGTTGATTTGTGATAAAAGAGTAGAGCAAAACAGTAGTTAGAGATGATTTTTGAAGGATGATGCCTAATGTGGGAAGATATTGTGAAATAGTGTGTCTTGGGAGAGACTTCCCTCTGACAGACATAAACCAGGACATGTGTCTTGAAAATAACAGATAACTGAGAGATGGACCTTGTCTCCAAACAAAGTATGAGACATTCCAAGGTGTGTGGATTAAAATAGAGGTAGACATTTCCTTATTTTTATTTTCTGAATCTTGACTGCTTCTTTAGAGTAGCTGTATCATAGCTCTTCTCTGCTCCTGCGGTGTGTGGTATAGATCAAACAGAAAATGGTTCTGGAAGAAACCATGGTCTGTACCTTGGCTCCAAGGCAGGATCGACTCCAAGTGAACTTTTCCTGATGGGTATTTGTCTAGCTTGTTTTGAAATGTATTTTTTGATCAGGATTGAAAAGCCTTCCCAACCCAGGATTTACTTATCACTGTAGTCCCTTATTGTTCAGTTATTCTTATCTGGCTGCTGCTCTGGCTTTGAGCACACAAAGGGGAAAGGAGAATGAGATCACAGGCCAAATTTATACTTGGACCATTAGCCATTTGTCATCTCTACAAAAGCTGAGAAGCTTGTTCTTTATTTTTCAACTCATGAGATGCTACTGAGATAATTTTTAACAGAGTTGAATGATGTGCATGGAAAAAACATGGAAGATGGTTACAGATGTAGTGCATCAGTGAGGGGAAAAAAATTGGGTGATCTCCCTTTGTGCTCAGCAACATAAATATGATATACTGATTATACTGTGTTCTTTGAGTAGGCTGATAAATGGTGAGCAAGATCTTTTCTCAAGGAAAAAAAAGCCTCCTTCGAGGATCTATTTTCAGAAGAGAAGTAAGTTATGCCATAAAATGTGGAAAACTGAAAAGTGTTTGGAATCTGACAGTGGGTAAACTAGTTTAAATCTGTTAGCTCATTGATCCCCTAGAACTCTGGAAAGTTTCACTTAATTAATATGGCTTTCCATATTTCAGTGGAAAAAAAGGTGTGTAAACAATCAGGAATTAGTTTCAGACTTTCAAAATAAATTTGTATATGGAATACAGGAAAAGACATAAAAATTATATCTTTCTTTCATGCCAAAAAAAGGAACTTTGCTATATTAAAGATGTTGAAAAAAAACCCAACAAACATTTAAAATGTATGTGTGGTGGGGAAAAAAAAGATGGTGTTCTTAAGTGGATCTTTTTTGAGGGTTTTTGAAGCAGCATAGTTCTGGAGTCTGAGCAAATACCTGCTCCATAGCCAGAACACTGATAAAGGGAGATTGGTAAAAGAAATAAAGTTGAGAAAAGTATGTAGGAGATTTTTCCCCTCTTCTTTGATCTTTATCTGCCCATATGTGTAAGAAATCACATCCACATCTGTAGTTTGGCTGTAGCTGACATGGAATTCAAGGGGGTCTTATAGGTCCTGTACAAAACCCAACAAAGTGAGTGAGATACTTTCTATCAATTTCAATGGCTTTTAAATCAAGCTTTATTCAGTAAGTGCCTGACAGTGATATTTTGGTTATCTTTCATTTACTCTAGAGTATAAGGAAGAATTAAAAACAAGAAGGAGCTTTGTTGGTTAATTTATTTACAGAAAAATTCCTTAAGTCCAAATGCTAATATCCCTTTTAATAATAATAAAAACCCCAAAAAACCGAAACACACCACAAAAAAACCCTAAAAACTCCTCCCTTCTCCAAATCCTTCAAATACAGGCAACCAGGGAATTTTATAAATAGATATTCTTACCTTTACTGCAAAAAATTCATGCGGAAGTCCTATCTTGGAATAAGCTATTCATTAGTTGGCTTGGCAGAAGGAACACAATCCAAATGAATGAGCTGCCAAGAGTATTTTTAGTGGTTTTATATGTTGCCCATTCAAATCTTGGAAAATTTCTTTAGAAAATTGGACAAACTGACCACTCATTTTTATGGGCTTTCACAAGATCTAAAAGTGAAAAACAACTATTTTATTTAGCATCTGTTAATGGAGGTTTCAGGCTACAGAACTTGAGAAAGTACTGCTGGGAAGCTAATACAATAACCATAAAATACTGGACTGATAATAGGAAACACTGGCACTGAACAGATATGGAAAGAGTCATGCTAATATTCCATATCCAGGCCTGTGACCCTGTGCCGAGTGCTGAAGATACTGTAGGGAAACACACACAGTAGTAGAGATCTGGAATGAAATCAGAATCAAACTCAAGATAGATGAAATTGTCTTTTTCTCCCATGAATACTATTAGTTGGATAATTCTCTCTTTGGAGAACTAAAAGCCAGGAACTTGGACACAGAAGAGAAAGCAAGTTGTGCTAACATTTTTCCAAATGGAGAAATATGTCCTTACCCCACATATGTAATTAAGCCCTCATCTTCCTTTTTTTGAAGTCAGTGGCTTTTTCTTTTTCTGTTGCTTCTTGGAGAGTTGGATCTAGACCTGTGCTGCCATTGTAACTGTTCCCTTGACAGGTTTTTTTTCTCCCCAGGCTGGAAGCTAGAAAATCAATAAAAGGAAAACTATTCACCAGATATCAAATGAGTTTCAGTGGATTATATTTTATTTGACTCAAAGTGGAAAGGAATGACAAGAGAATATTGCATTTTTAATCCCACATAAAATACATTTCTGGGAAACTGTTCTCTGCACATGAAGCTTTTTTTTTTCTCAACAACTCTGTCTTTTTTTAACCTGTACAAAAGTTATATCCAAAATCTGCCCTCAGAAGATGTTTTGGCATGCAACTTCTGCATATTGAGATCATCTGCAAGATGAGATATAGGCAGGACATTTTAATTTTTTGTTTTTAAATTTTCTAAAAAAAAAAAAACTTTGTGAAGACTTTGAGTGTGTTTTGCTGTTGGAGAGGGAACAGAGCTGGAGGAAGCTTGAGATGACAGAATTGGTACAATCTTTTGACTATGAATAACCAGTGATCAAACAAAAGTTACATGCATGGCAGAGCAAAAGCAGCTTGAGGACACACTTCACTAGTGCAGGTGTCCCCTGTGGAACGTTCCCAACATCTCCAAGTGAGGCTGCCCTTGTGTAAAGAGACCCCTTCCAAACAATGAATGAAACTGTTCTTCAAGGGCAGGAAATCAGCTGGAGCCAGTGGAGCTGAGCAAACTTAGATATTAAATTTGTCTCTAAGTTAAGCATGAGTAATAAAAAGAAACACTAAAATTGTATTTTGATTTTGGATCAGTTGTGCCATTGCTTAACATCACCCACAGATCAGCTTGTGGTCAAGGAGGCAAGAACTATTTTCTCTGAGAAGAAAACTCATCTGGTTAAATTCGATTTATGCCACAGTAAAGAGGCAGTATAGTCAGGCTGGCAAGTTTTAGAGTTTCTTTGGGCAGAATTAATTTCAGTCAGACTGCTTCTCAGTTATAGGTTTAATAAGTCTTCTCCTTTGATGTATTTAAAATGACTCTACACTAAATGATATCTACATTAAAAATCAGGGGTAAGAAATATATTAACATGAAATAATTCCTTTGAAATTCAAAATTTATAAATGTAGTTGTTCTACATTCATAAAAATAAAAATTAGGATTCTCATACTTGCTGTCAACTAACAATGTGGATTTAATATTTTTCCTTTTGACATTTGTTCTGTTGCCAGGCTGTATCTGCTTATGGTCTGTGATCTGCTTTGCATTACTTCTACAGAAATATTACCATTAAAAGTGCTACATGTAGTATTAAATAGCAGGGTGAGTCAGGAGGCACGAGTCGAATCACTTGTTCACAAATGAGGAGTTTGAATGCCTCATCTCGGTGAGAGGGTATAAATACCTATAACCAAATCATCAGTCTGGCACTAGGAATAATCTTGGCACAAAATTGAGGCAGGCAAGAGTGCAATATCCCAATATCCAGGGTTATGAATATTGCAGATTATGGATAGACAAAATGCACAAGAAAGACTTTCCTATGCTGGCTGCTCTTGCCACAGTTTATTCTTCTGACAGTATTTCCCCTATAAACTCCTTTTATTCATAGGTTTGGCAGTTAGCCATAAAATTTTGCTTCTAGCTGGAACTTGGCAGACAGTGTCTCAAGTCAGGAAAATTATTTTAAACAAATTTTCAAAATATATGTATTAAGGCTCTTTTAAATGTTAGAGGTGCAGTAATTTTTTTCTGAGAAAAAGGATTGGTTTCAGTGGGATTTTTTCACTTTAAATTCTTGAAACAGTTTCTTAAAAAAGGAAAAAAGATTGTTGTAACCAATTAGCGAAAAGGTGACTTTTCTTTGAAAAGCGTGTGTATAAAGGTACTGTACGTGTGTGTCAATGACTGGTGTATTTTGAAATGATTGCTTTAAATTAAATATGTAATGTATCATTGTGACAGGACAAAGCTTGTTTATGATGTTATAAACTGTGAGGAAAATAGTATGCAATATATATGTAATTTTAAATGCCCATATTCCCTCTTTATTTACTTTTCCATAACCTGTCTGTAGGTTTTGTACACGGGATTCTTGGAAAATCAACCCTTTAACAAGTTCAGTGCAATGCAGTAATTAATGAGGTTGTGGGAACAAGTGGATCTCTTGGATGGTCAGAGTGCATTCCAATTGTGTGTGCATGTCCTGAGCAGAGGAGCCTCTCTCATCCTTCAGGGTTTGCAGGGGTAGTGTGGGCAAGTACCACCTGGACAACCACAAAGCATCAGGAGCAAAGTTTGATGGTGGTTGTGGTAACAGCTCCTGGCTTTGTGTCAGAGTCTGTTCTACGTGTTCTTACAGCTTACCTTTAGGCTGGGAAACAAGAAGTCCCCCCCGTGCTCTCCCCTGCCACTTTTCTCCTATAGTAAACTGTAAGTTTGCTGCCTTGTTGGTTAATTTTAATCTAGAGATTCAGCAGTTGATAGCATTCCTGCTATAGCTCTCCTTACCCTGGAACAACTCCCTCAATTACTGTCAAGGGGGTCTCCATCAAATGAACACATCAAGAAGGATATGAGGAGTTCTAAAGTGGCACAGGTATTTTATCAAGAGGAGATGAGTCTGTGAAAGGTACCTGACTCTTAGGAGAAATTATTAGGGTTTCTTTTTGGTTCCTATTGGTTTTTTACATGGGAAGCATGATTTAAAAGCATTGAAAAATACATAATATCTGAAGTATGATTACAGTTTCATGTGGCATCAGAATATGGGAAAAAACCCTGAAAAATAACCTCAACAGGAAAGGTTTTGTATATTTGACAGTGGCACCAATGTGCCACTGTATGATCTTTGAAAGCTGATGGAATCTGCTGCTTTCCCAGGCATAATGCTCATCCTCATCTGTGTTACTCCTCTCTTTCCACTGCATGTACTGAAGTGATGCAGTTTTCAACTTTTGAAACCAGTTTTAAAAATTGCACGTATTTAAAAGTATTTAAAAGCACCTTTATTTGGATGTTTGCAAATAATAGATTTAATAAGTTAATTCAAAAAAATAATGCCAGATATATTTCCCAGAAATTGGAATCTCCTTTTCTATTATGCACCTGAGGAATTCTGCACATTGGACTCTGGCTGACCCATCACACTGTTTGTGCTGGATGAGGAACATGTGGTGTGTCGTGTGAAGGTGGAAAAATCCAGTGTGTCCAGGTGCAAATTTTGAATATGCATTCAGTAAAGCTTTCATGAATTCTTACTACTTTTATGGACTCCTGGAAATATATGGGATGTTGTTAATGCAAATTTATAAGTAGGCCCAGGACTCCTGGAAATATATGGGATGTTGTTAATGCAAATTTATAAGTAGGCCCAGAGATAATTAACATATCAAAATGTCTTGAAGATTGTCTTCC
Source organism: Pipra filicauda (assembly GCF_003945595.2). Lineage (NCBI taxonomy): Eukaryota > Metazoa > Chordata > Aves > Passeriformes > Pipridae > Pipra > Pipra filicauda. Next base: position 302,435 of record NW_024104976.1, on the reverse strand, counting down.
CCTTCACATTTTGTACCTGCTGTGGATACCCGTAGTAGAAAGGACAGTGTTTATAGTTGAAAAACAGGTGGAAGAGCTCTATAAGAGGCAAGAAAATCTGCCTTTGGGCACTGAGATATAATTCTCAGCTGTGCTACTCTCACAATGTACTTCATCCTCTTCTTCCTGAGGTCAAGTTCTCATCTGTAAAATGGACATAATGCATAACCTTAAAAGCTGCAAAGAAAAAGTTTGACTGCTTATTGCATTTTCAATGTGAAAATGTTCTCATTATGTCTATGCCAAATTTTCTTTGCACAACCAAATGCAAGGACTGAGTATTTAAATACCATATACTGGAGAATATTTTCTAATTGATTATAATTTTTAAATTATTTTCATACATAGTAGTTTGTAACTTTTAAATTGTCAGTGGGAATGTTAATATAATCAATGATATTTTAAAAAGGAATATCATATTTCTAATAAACTTTTTAAAGCATCCCATTCCTTCTTTTTTGCTTACTTTAAAATTCTGCCTTTATCTGTCTTCCAAGCCCAGGTAAGTGTTTGCTTCAGGCTGGCTACTGAGAAGGTGGGCAGTGTGCTACACTTTATATTGCTTTCCTGGTTATGTTTCCTTTCAGAACTTCTGTGTGTTTTCCAAGGTCTGTGGCTTTTGAGCTGTTTGCCAGCTACACATGCAAATCTTCAAGTTTCAATTCTCCAGGCCACTTAGAAATGGAGGGAATTGGAGTGATGCTAAACATTTCTCAGTGTAGTTTCCATTTCAGATGTGGCAGATTCAGAGGAATGGATATGTATTGAGAGTTCAAATTTATATATTTCCATCTACATATTCACATGTACTTTTAAATCTTGGAAGACAATGAAATACTGGAAATTCAGGGAGAAGTTTTTCATATTCTTGATCCTGGTCAGCTGTCCTGGATGGCTGGACCTAAAAGCGTTAAAGACTTGGACTGCCTGCCTGCCTGAATATCACCAAAATTAATCAGCAGTCTTCCTCCCTATTCTCAGGACCTAATATCTTCTCTATGTTCTAATACAGGAGAATGTGGAATAGTATTTGCCACTGCAGATAAGGCAGAAACAGGGCTCATATGGCTCTAGTTGGGCAAGCATGAATGAAGACCTGGGCAGCTAAGTCTGGATTTTTGGGTGCACTGCCCATGATGTAATGCATCAGTATTTGCAGGACATGCTTATCAGGGTTTTAAGAAGGGTTTCTCTCTTTGCTAGACATTTTTCTGCAAAATACTAATTTATGGAGAATGACCCAAGAAAACAAAACAGTTTCCTGTTGTTCAGAGGAGAGGACAGAAACAAGTGCTTCTCTTGTCAGAGTCAGCAATGGGAAAAAATATACCCTGGAACTCTGGTGTAAGTCTTCAAAACCTGTCAGCAGTGAGTAAAACAGAATTGTTGTGGACTTTTTGTAAACTCATCTGAATAATGTAATTAACTCAGAAATTGAAAAATAACAATTATGTTTTAAGTACTTCAAGGCTGATTCCTTTTACCAGGAAGATAATAGGTGTCCTCAGCTGTTGTTAGATGCAGAATAACTGGAAGAGTCAGATTTACTAATGCAGTTGCTTTCTGCTTGGAGTAGTGAGGGTGGGAACCCACGATTCCCTTCTCCATGCCCACAAATTCCATGTTTCCTCTGTTACTGCTCACAGAGAAGGAAGGAGGTGATACAGACTCTTTTCAGTGCCAAAAGCCTCAACTAGCTCATAGGTGCCAAACAGCCAAGCAACATTTCATCCCTTCCTGGATGCCAGAAGCCTCAACTATCCCAGCTCCACCTGCCAAAACCTCCAGCTCTGTCCTGACTCCTGCAGTGCAAGCCTGTGTTGTCAATATGAAATTTTGCAACACACTGACAATGGAAAAATCTGGATGCAGTATAATAGTGAAAAACATGCCGAGATTCACTTTTGGTTTAGTATGAAAATGAATTACACTGTAAATATTTCCTGTGTTTGACACTTGGGCATGCTTCATTTTCCAAAACTTGAATTTATTCAAAACTTCTGTAGAATGGAAATATGCTGCAGAATTCAACACCAAGCACTCTGAATATGTCTGAGCCCCCATATGTATTTTTTCACGTAGCTGAACAAGTCCATCATTTGCCTTTTGACTCATTTCTTTCTGGTGATTTGCCTTATTGCTGAGCTTTACCAGCTTAGGTTTCTGAAATGTTGTTATGGGGCACGGGTTCCATTTTGCAGCCAGTTTGTAGTGTGTGAACACCCCTACACAGTTGCAAGGAATAGTTAATGTGGCTGAAATAATGTTAGTAATTTCAAAATTAATTACTGCTAAACATCTGCTTAAAATAGTTGTGTTTACTCCCAGGTGTTTTTTATCAATAACAGTGCATTATTTTTTCTCCAGGATTTTTTAATTCCAGATAGGTCCTTTTTAACATACAGAATAATATATAATTTACTTTGTTACGGATAAGTAAAAGATTTATTAAACTGAATGACATATACAGTGCACAATTAGGTAATATATTATGAACTCAGCAATAGTAGAAATATATCAGGAAATGTCCTGAAATCTCTTGTAATGAAACAAGGGGAAGTTTTTAAGCTAAAACCAGGCAATGCAAAATCTCATTAATTCTTATTTGTCCGGAAATATGTTTTGACTGTTCTTCTATTTAGTTGCTGCCATGACTGAAATAGCTTTTCCTAAATCTGTAACCTGCATTCTACACCTTGCTTAGATTGTACAACATAGAGGTGTAAATCATTTTTGCATGTGACCTTAGCAGTGAAAGAGATTTCTAGTACAGTTTGTCAAAAAGCTCTAGACGTAACAGCCAGAGTTAAAAGTGAAGAATACAGTTATGAGGCTCAATAGCATATTCAGTGATTATCTTGCAGTTTTCTATTGTTTTCTATTGTTTTCTATTGTTTTTCTTGTTTTCTATTGTTTTTGTTTTTCTATTGTTTTCTATTGGTTTTGTTTTTCTATTGTTTTCTATTGGTTTTTCTTGGTTTTCTCTTGTTTTCTATTGGTTTTTCTTTTTTCTTTCTTGTTTTCTATTTTTTTTTCTTGTTGTCGTTGTAGGTATGAGGAGAAACAAATGGCACAGTGCATTACTGTGCATGAAAATTAGTGAAGAGCAACATAACCTTATGTTTTGGAAGACTCCAAAGTCAGTATAGTGTTAATAGTATTTATGGGTTGTGAGAGTGGGAAGAAGCAACAAAAAGGAAATGCTTCATCTCTGTTCAAAAATACCATCAAGGATGAAATTTCCTCCTGGGAGAAGGGCCAGTACTGAACTTTGAGCATTGCTTAATTTGGGCCTTTAGCAGTACTGAAGTTGTGTTTATACCCTTCAATAGGCTCTTTCCTTTGGATGAGTTTAATCTGAAGAATCTAAATCCTGTACGGAGAAATTTAGTTAAAGCAATGTGTTGTTAAATAGCAATATGCTATAGCTGTGCCAATGTAACTCCTTTTGGGGATTCTCTTTTGGAGTTTGGCATCCCTTTTGTGAATTAATATAAATCACTTTGATAAGAAGTCATGAGGAAAAGCAAAGCACACTTACCCAGAGAGTAAGTGTGCACTGACACTGGCATAGTAGCAGACGTGTTGGTAAATATTCTTGCATATCCAAGTCCTTATTTGTAATGACAAAGTCTTATTTTGTGATACACATCACTCTAACCTTTTTGAACAGAGCACTTTGTATATCCCTCCAGCCCGAGGCATGATCTGCATCACATTGGTATATCTGCTGCCCAGAGTTTGCTTTGAATCTCTTCTAGAACCTGACAGAACTGGGCACCCAGCTCTGGGGAAGTGCTCAGGAGCGTGTCACAGAGCAGGACTGGTGTTGTGATACGTACAGAGCAGGGGGACTGTCACTTGGGGACTCTTGCAGATAAATCTCTGTGTTGAATCTCTAAGTTTTTTTTCATTACACACACTGTTACAATAATTACCATGTGTCACATGCTATGTTCTTGCCTTATGTTTGTATTTAAAGCAAAAATGTATGCTAAAAACTCTGCAAAACAAACATTTAAGGTATCCGAGCGTGTCTGTTGAGAAGCTGAATCTTTGTTACACCGAATGCTAAACATTTACATATCCAAGCCTTATGTAATGGATGTCTGAATAATAATAAAACTGCATAAACTGACCTTAGTTCTCTGGCACCACTTCTCCTTTGAAGTCTGCATGACCAAATTCAAGACAATTATGTCATCCTTCATAACAGCCAAACAAAAGTTTGGCCAAATAATTTTTTTTTTCTCCATTTAACAGCACTGTGTTTGATTTTTGTAATGTGTGTCAATGTAGCTGTTGTTATTTACTGGCTGTTACAAGTGACAGTAAAAATCCCCTTGTTTTCGATTAATGATCAGCCCTGGTAACATCTGGATTTCATTTATTTTACCTCAGTGCCCACTCGGTTACTTTTAGCAGTACATTGCAAGGCAAGTACGGCCTGAAAACACACTCACATAAATAATTTGCAGAACGTGGTGTTACAGTATGTGCCCATATGTGGCAGAAGCAAAACAGAGCCCTGGACAGAAGGCAAACTGGCACTAACACTTTCCCCTCTGTCCAAATCTACCAGTGCCACACTTCAGTAAAGTTCTCTGTGGACAAGGCTGTCTCTGTCAGTACAGGGTTGTCAGCAGAGACTCAGATTGCACATTACTGGGCCTCAGACCTTGAGGAAACCTTGGCAGGCTGTCATCTCAGTCTTTGAGGCTCTGTCTGTGTCACCAAGTACTTCAAAACTTGGAGTTTATTTTCCCCTACCCCCTGATTCAAGTGATCCTTGCCCAGGTCCCTGTGTAGTGTTGTAACTTTTTTTGCTTTCAGAATGGATTACAGATCAGGATGAAATATTTTGAATCTACGTTTATCATATAAACTGGATTAATTTCTGCAGAAAACCTTGTATAGGTTTTAGCTATTGCTATGTTTGCATATAACCCTGTGTTGGCATGTGGTACAGCTCCCACTAGCAGAGCTGGATCCAATGGAAGTGTGCTGCCTCTTCCCATCTAGTTCTACGAAAAGAGCAGCAAACCATCTAGGTTGTGTTTCTAGCTGGTTTAAGTTATTTTGTCTGCCTTCACTACAGCACTTGTGGCTTCATCTTTCCATCGTGGATGCCTGTGCACATCCACACACACCTTTATGTTTATACTGGTAGATACTTTCACAGCAAATATGCAAAATGCACATGTTGCACTTCATCTGCTGCAAAATAAAAGCACTAAAGGAAAAGCACTATTCTGATATGGTTCAAAGCTTCACTGCTGACCCATATCAGAACTATGACTGAAGACAATAAAACCATGACAAACTGAAGTTAAGAAGCAAGCCGTGAATGCAGTCCTGACGTACAATAATACTCTTTTGTGTCCAGTTGCAATTAGCTCTCAACTTAATTTCTAAATGAGTTTCCAGAGTTTTGTTGGTTTAAATCATGGTGTTGATGATATTTTTTTTTATTTTACTTCAATTTGGTACCATGGTGTAGACAAATGTAATATGTAGAGTTTATGAAACCAGACAGCTAGTAAATCAGTATTATTTTGCTAGTAAATTACTAAGCCAGTGCAAACTGCTTTTAACTCTTTCCCATGGGACAAATAGCTTGATCTAGCTGGAGTTTAAATCAACACTGTGGGCACTGAATTAGTCAATGATTCTGAAGAAGGCTTTGTTGGCATAAAGTTCTGCTTTGATCATCATAGTATTTACGGCTTTTTAATTAGATACAGTTCAGAACAATGGCTTTTATCAAAGCAGTTTGGGAAGTGAACAATTGGACTTTGTTTAAGGCTTTAGATGACATTCTGTCTGTTAATATCATGTGGCTGGTTTTAATACAATGATGAAGTTAGGATTATTTTAGGCATTGTCACTGCTTTGTCAAAAGAAACTAGCTATTTTGAAAAAGAGTGGCATGTATTGCTTTTTTAATATAATAGGTTTAATCATTGCTCAACATATTAAAACCCAACTGTTTGCCTTGGGCTTGCAGAAGACAAACTAGTTTTGCACCCATAAATTTGAAACATGTGATTCTTGCTCATCTTGACTTATTTTCATGTGCTGAGTGACTTGTTGGGGAGTGCTGAGCTCTTTTTGTTCAAAATTGAAGGCAGTTGTTCCATTTTCAGTGTCAGACATTTCAGAGTTGGCTTCTGATATAAAGTAACCTCAGCACCGGTGTGAAAATTCCTCAGATCTTGGCAGAGCTGGGCTTGATCATTTTTGGAATGGTAGATTGGCCTAAGTTCGCTTTTAAAGCTTTACAGTAAGTGTTTGTAAAATTGGTAAACTTATGAGAACAAGAAAGTTAAGGAGCCACTGAAGCATTTAGACCAGCTCCTGCAATTCAGTGTTCAAATGGAGATGCTTATTGTCTAACTAGCAACTTTTTTCTTTTTTTCAACAAACTGACCACTGATTTCAATGAGAATAAAAAATTGGCTGTAAATAGTTATTTCATTAAAGCTTGGATTAGATCTTCATGTTCTCTCATTTGCAATGCTATTGGGGCAGAGTAAATATTGGTCAGTGTTCTCGGTCACCTGAGACAAATGACTCACTGCCTCACTTTTATCCACAATTTGACTTTGATAATGACGCCAAAAGCCATTACTTTATGTTAGTGGTAGCTTTATGTGCAAACTGTCCCCACAGTGGTTAGAGAAATGGATGTAATATAGGATTCTGAAAATCTTAATTTCTTTATAACAGGCCCATCGTATGCTTGACACCTCTCAAAGAATCAGTGCTTGACACTTTGGTATAAAATCTACACATACTTTTTCAAAAGAGAAATTTTAAAGGTTGCAGGGACAGAGGAATGAATGTAGGGTGTAACTGGAACAGCTGCTGTACAGTTGTAGTGTAATCAAAGAAATCTTGGGGAACTCCTGAATCTTGGCTTTTTTTATATTTTGTTCATGAAGAAAATCATAAACCAAAAGTGTTGTGTTAAAGCAGGACATTATTACATAATTTGATGTATATTACTTTTTTGATATTGAGCTATTGTGTGAAGCTACCATGTTCCAGGATGTTTTGAGAATTTCCTCTGAGAAATGTCGGTTTTCCTAAACAGTGTACATTGCAAATGAAAAAAGACATTTTTATGGGGTCAAGCAGAATTTTGGGCTTTGTCACAAATCTTCTATTTTTATATCTATGGTGCCTGGTATGAATGCTTTTGAAGCCTCTGTAAGTGAGCTTAAGCATCAATCAGTGTTTAATTGCTGTAACCCAATAATCTCTAAGCCTTTTTCTCTGATCTCTTACAACTTAACAGCACTTTTTGTAATGAGATTTTATTCTTGTATTACTTCCCTGATTGTAATTCTGGGCATACACTTTACAAAAGATTTGAGGGACTTAAGTTTTGTCTTACTGCTGAGAACAGGTACACCTGAGGAGACAGAGAGACTTCAGTCCTGGATATGAAATTCGTTTGGTCAGGATTTTGGAAAGTCCAGCAGCCTGCTCAGAACATGTGGTTCCTACACAGCATGTTGGACATACAGAGGTTGGGAATGGCAGTGTGTTCAGGCACAGCAGCTCTTTGGCAGAAGTCAATTCACCAAAAACACTGTATCTTCAAACACTCTGCTTTTCCCCCGTGCAATTTTATATATTAAAATAGTAAATTTTAGATACTGTAAATAAGCAGCAAAGGAATTTAATTGGTACTGTTAATGCCAAGCAGTAAAACAAATATTTTTTTTTTCTTCTTTCCATCTTCCTTTTGTTTTTCTTCAGAACTCCAGAACTACCCGCTCAGATGAAGACAAGGAAGGTGCCTGGGATGCCTGGGGTGCCTGGAGTGATTGCTCACGGACCTGTGGAGGGGGAGCCTCCTACTCCCTGAGGAGATGTTTAAATGGCAGGTAAGCCACATGCTTATGTGTATATATATTTATTCTTCTGCAGCTCTGCCAGATTTCCCAATCCTCTGCTGGTCACTTCTCTTTCTGAAACCAAGTGCTGTGTACAGATAGATCAAGTATTTAAAAAATACTGGTTTTAATATATGTTTGTAGTAGATAAATAGCTTAGGCTTCAACTGTTATAGAACTTAAACATATTACGAAATGTGTTTGTGGAATAGCAGGAGTGGTTTATTTAGTACAGTCAGTATAGAGAGGAGTCCCCATCACTGTAAATAAAGCAAATGGTGAGTTACTTGCATACATATTTACCTCAGTAGTAAAGCTGGACGAAAGCAGGACTTGTTGCTACAGTCCTAAAAGTAAGAGTAATGCACTAGGCCTGTAGTCAGGCAGGAAGAGATCCCAGCCAGCTTAGAGGCATCTCCGCTGGCATCCATAATTGCTTGTTTGCTTGAATTATTCTTAAACGTTTTTAAAACTGCTGATTATGTTTAAAGTCCTATTTCATTGAGATTTTTTTAGGTTAAATGCAGCATCAGCCAGAAATTCAGATTTTCTTCAAGGCTTGTAGTATGTGATGTGCTATTTAAGTGCAAACTGTATGAAATACAGAGCTAAAGATGATTGATTAAAGCACTGCCTGTTTCTTTTAGTGCAAAATGCACAAAGATCTTTGAGAAAAGTAATAGTTCCAGCAAGAAACCTCAATATTCTACCAGTGTGTTAGGGACTGTGAAATGAGGTCAATAAATTCTAGCACTATAAATTCCACTGCGGTTTTATTAATATTTTTAATGTGTTCCCATGTGAAAAACATGTGTTTTCCATACCTTGACAAATATATAGTTTAAAAGTTTTTTTCTGTGTTTGATTGTAGCAATTTCCAGGAAATGCACAATTGTGAAACAAAGTTTTCACATTTGTATGTATCATAAATGTTTTTAACTTGCATGCTGTCGCAATCAGTCTTGCAAAAGATAGGAAATTTGAGACTTGTAATATCTTGAGTTGGAAGAGTTGTACCTTCAACTGAGCTGGTTGAATTCTTGCTCGAGGCATCCATTGGTTTTTCCTTTTCAAATGCTATTTTTTAATCCCTCTCATGTATTATAGAAAAAAAATTAATGTTTGCCATTGATTTTCATGCAAGATGTGGAAAATTTAGTCCTAGAGCTGTAAATTACCAGCTATCCATTCTCACATTCTTTAATGTAAGGCAGGTCTTTCTGGTATGAAGGGATTATTCCAAAAAACTATTCCTGATTTTAAAGACATCACTAATTATAATTTATTGTCCAGTCATTTGAAATATGTTTCCAGTTCTTTCAAGGGCTTGATTTTGCCAGTCTTGAGATGAGGAATATCTTACACTGTGCAAAGCGCTCATTCCTTGTTGAGAAGTTTGGCAGAGTGTGTCCCTAAAAAAAAGTGTGAAACCCAACCCCCCTATATTTATGAGACCATAATAAATAACCATGACTCTATTATGTGCCTGTTATTTCAGCTATTAACAGCAGACCAAAGATCTGAATTGCCTGGATTTCAGGATTCACAAGCATTGGGCACCTTAGAAATGCATGCAGTCCATGATAATTATATTTAATTTAAAATTATTAATTAGATATTCTGATCTCCTTTTCCCTCTACGTTACATCCCATTTATTGTAAATAACTTTGCTGCAATCAGCACAGATCAGCTTAGAGATGCCTTGTGAAATCTTTTTCCCAAAATAAATGTGTTTTTCATAACGTTTGCAGTAAATTGGGCTTACAGGGAAAGTCACACGTTCTTTGCTGAAGAGAGACAGCAGTGTAACCTTTTGAATCCCCAGACCCCCTTTGTATTTAAACTTTGTATTTTGAGCTCAAATTATGGTAGGGCAGTGGCAATAAAAGTCTAATTTTCAAGAGAATAACTAGCTGTAAAACAGGGTTCTGTTTGGCTATTATACAGTGTAACCATTTTTACTCTGTCTTTTAGGAACTGTGAAGGTCGGAATATTCGATACAAAACCTGCAGTAGTAATGTGAGTCTGGCCTTTAATCCTATTTTACTTATTCAAACAATGTGTTAAAGTTTAAGAAATGCTGCTTCTCATTTAAAACCTTATGGTGCATAATTTTCTTTCCATCATTATTACAATTTTTAAACATTTCAGTCTGCATGACACCATGAGGTCTCAGACTTCCCAAATGGACATTTTCTTTTGAAATTGCAATGCCAGTTGTGATTTAGGGTGTTTCATATCACCTATTGGGAGAGTTACACATTTTGGAGGATTAACAAATCAGTTCTCGTCTTAAACTAGCAAGTGCTTTTCCTGGGGGTGCTGTCTTTTAGATGAAGCATTAAACTGAGCTCTGGATCGTTTGTGATCATTAATGGTATGGTGGCACTCTTTGTGTCAGCAAAGAGGTTAATTACCTAGATCCCTTTCAGATCTTAAATAGCGTAATTAGTCCTTATATTCCCTCTAACACTCCACTCCTCAGTATTGGATGACTTTTACACTACAGCTACGGTTTCTGCTGGCAGAAGCTAGTGGAAGTGATTAATGAATCAGACCCAGTGCATGCAGAAATCATATTCTAGAGGCAAACCCTCTTCCTTGCCCTTTCAGAAGAAAAGGCTCAGCAGCTGAGTGCACAGTGGCGAGCTCATGAATAAAAATGCTACCTCCAAAAAATACCACGATCTTTAAAAGCTGCGTGATAAGCTAAATTGCAGCCAGTCAGGATGTAAGCAGTGAACAGACTGCCCCTGTAAAATCTATTTGCTGCATTGCTTCACTAAATATCTAGTTGTAGGCATTGTATGCAGTAATGTACCTCTGCCTGCCGGCTCCTGTGCACCACAGCTTCCTGCAATAGTGCAAACAGGTCATCAGAGTGCACCTTGGTCCTTCAAAAAAAGACTGTAGAACTACCCAGTGTACAGAAAAGGGAAGATGGTGACATCAATTTAGGCATATTTTCTGCCCCAAATCTGCATATTTAAGCAGAGATCTACATACTTGTAATACATTTGTGGACACTCTTCATTTTAAGGTTTGTGCAGTAAAACTCTGATGGAAATGAAGGTCCTTTATGCTTCAGCATAGAGAAAATTAAGATGATTTCCATATCCTCTGTGAACTCCCAGGGAGTTTATCTGAAGTCACTGGAGCCTGTTTTTTAACTTTAGGACTTATTTTAAAGTGATAAGTGGCAGACGTCTTGTATGTGAATCTGTTTGAATTTATGATGATTCAAATGTTAATTTCCAGACAGGAAACTGCCTTTTACAGTTCTGCTTTTGGGGCATGTCTGAAAGGGATCAGGTTTCCATTTCAGTTCAGATACAGTCAGAGTCTCTCAGGAATGGTTTTTCCTAGATTACGGATCAGATAATGAAGAACTGCCAAAAAAAGGTGTATTTAATGAGATTTCCACTGTTAATAGAGTTGATCTTTGAGGCTGGCGTCACTGAATTCAAACCCGGTCTTAGATCTGACTTAACCTTGAAACAGGGCCTTACACCTAATGTAAACCTGCCACTACTAGGCCAGTTTAGTTTCAAATTATATAATTTTCCCCAAAGCATTATTCCTAATGAGTGCTTCTCACTTTAGGAGTAAAATTTTAGTTTGAAAATTAAGAGTTTATACTAGCTTCTTTCCATATTAGTAGGTATTACTGGTAACCACATGAGACATTCAGTATAAATACACGGTGTAAAGCTGTCTGCAAATGTAATTTTGCTACATGATACATTACACCACTAACATCTATATTGGGGAGTACAAATGAAGCACAGCTTAATATGTGTGTCATTCTAATGAAAAGAACAAGAATCATTTTACCAGAAAATTGGTTTCATCTGGATTTGTAATAGAATAGTAGTAAGTTCATTGAACTCAAGCATGGTTCCAGAATAATATTAGTGATATTTCAATCAAAAAATTAATTCAAGGTCTTAGCAACAAAATAATTGCTGAGATTAAGGCATATATGTAGCTTGCTTATCTTTCTATCATAACTGAGGTGCCAGGTGCATGATTTCCTAAAACTGCATGTATACTTTCAGCCTACAGAAACTTTGGAGAAATAAACTATTCATTGTATGTTATTTAATGAGATTTTTAGCCTTTCTTGCACCCCCTTTTTTATATCTCAATTTTTGTATGTAGTGTTACATTCTAATGCTATGATGTGCACTATGTGGAAGTGTTTAAGTTAATCCTTTAGGGTCCTATTCATAGAACAAGTTATTTGGGCCATTTCCCCATAAATTTCACATTCTTATGTGCCAAAAAGTCACTTATACATTTGCCAGAGTGATTCCTCTACAGTAAGAAAAAACACTGTTTTGTAAAAGATATCCCCATGTTTGATTCCATTATAAACATTTATTATATGCAGATAATGCTCACACTTGTTCAACATATTCATCTATAATTGCCCCAGCATCCACCGAACCAGTTAACTTATTCCATTCAGAAAAATTTGGCTGAACTGTGTCTGCTTTAGACTATATATTTCACCTGGAGTTACATAGTTTCTAATCTGTTCATTTATTTATTTTATATTTATAATGCTGATGCACTGTATGGCTCCCTTGGCAGGGGTGGTTTCTAGCTCAGGTATCTTGATTTTACTTAGAAGTGACCTGAAAACTGTGTAGGAAAAACATAGAAACTGAAGCTAATTTCAAAAAGAAAACAAAACAATGACTTCATCAGTTTTGGCTGGGTTTCAACAAAATGAGATTCAAAGAATAAAACTAGACAAAGGGCTAGACTTTCTTTGGTGTCATCATTTTTACTGGGAATTTTCTTGCCTTGTCTATTGTGCTTTTTTTCAGTGGAGTAATTGTTGGCAAGAGTCACAGGGTCTGATGCAACCTTCATATTTTGTACATGAACATTGCCTACAAAGATACAGATTTCCCAGGTTAGCTTTGTTTTCGAAGGCTGAGAGTGCTCACTGCCAAAACTCAAAGATACATTTCGTAAGAAGCCAGTCCTTGAATGCAGTAGTTTTTAATCATCTATCACAAAACGAATGGGAATATATATATGTGTGTTTTTAATCTGCATGGTAGTCATGTCTGAAGCATCATTTTCAGATCTGTCTGTCTAATGTGTTCATAAGTCATGTCATAAATACACTTCATTCCACTGCAAGGTCTGGATGCGATTATTTTTGCCAACATTTCCATGTCTTAGAACTCACAGATATGTCTTCAGCTCCTTATGTAGTAGTGTATGAACCTGAGAATGGCCTGGCAATGGTTCATTGGATTGAGTGTAAAACAAAAGCTATTGCTGAAATGAAGAAATCTGAAAAAATCCTAAATTGAGTAGCAAAAATATTTAATAAATAAGAAAAGATGTGGAATATTTAGAGGAAAGGGGGAATGGTGGAATGACTTGATGTCTGAAATAGATTAAGAACAAAAAGACACACAAACAGGATGAGGGTTGGGGCCCATGTATCATTGTCTGGTTGTATGACCTTGCCCACTTCCTGAACATGTTTCGCCCTTGCCTACCTCTCACATCTTTCCTCCACCTTTTCCTTTCTATTTTTTAAACACCCTCTCACTTTTCTGACCCACTCTAATGGAATTAAACTGATGTTTGCAAGTCCTCTTTTTGTCTTGATTACATTCCTTTCTGTGCTTAGTCGTCTTTCTGTTTAAAATCCTTTCTTTATACAAATATTTATTGTTCCCAGGAAGACTGGGATCTGAACTTGGTTTCCATCCAAATTCTGATATAATGCAAATGATAATAATTTCAGCCCTTTGATATCCCTCTGTGATGCTCTTTTTATGCTCCTGCTTTTGAATAGAGCTCAAACATAAAGCAGGTGGAGCTGGCATGTGAATTGAGCTGCCATAATCACTTTGGGTTCTTTGAAGATGCCAAAAGAGAACAGGGAGATGAGAATTCACTTGCTCTCAAGCAGCCAGGAAGTGAGTGGAAGGAAGGAGCTGCATTGTGTTGAATCAATGAGAAACATACAGTAACCATGGACTGACATCCTGACATTGTGGTGTTTGTGTCTTGGCATTGCATCAACACCCAGTGATAATGGATTGTAACAACAGCCTGTCAAAGCTCAGCTGAAGGCCATCACTCTACCCCTTTAACAGATCACTCTCTAATTCTTTGTGATGAAAATGTAGCTGTGCATGGCTGAATAACTCTACTCCTACATATTGCTACTACTTTACTTGAATCTAACTTCCACTTATTATTTTTATCCTTAACTGCTTTTCTATTTGCATTGGTGGAAGGGAACCATGTGGTATCCATATGAACTCTGAACTCCTCTCTGCTTTTTAGACTTGCTATTGTGGAAAATGAGAGGTGACAGATGAGTCAGAGCCCAGTTCTGCTCTCATTTACAACAGTGCAAACTTGGTGAATTTCTTGGGAGTGACACCACAGTAAATATGTGTGGCTTCTCGCAGTATCTGCTTGATGTTTTTAGAAGCTCTCACATGTGGGATTTTGCTGAGGTAAAACACTCAAAGAATTACAGTAACTGTAATTTCTCTGTCTTATTCCATCGTTGTATAGTTCCAAAAACTATGGCTCAAACTAGCATTATCCCAGATTAAAAATAATAGATTTATTAGTATCATTCCGACTTATTCTCACTTTAAGGTGAGTGAAAAGCGTTGCTGGAAACGCTCAGTGAATTGTTCAGTGCTCAGCTGCAAAACCTCCACTTGTTGGTCAGAAGATAGAATGCTGACTTTTAGAAGGTATTTTATATAGACTGCAACCAAGTCAGAGACCGTTCTAGGTTAATCTTTGCTATGGTGAAAAAAAAAACCCAAACTGAGCACAGGCCACTGGACTGAAATCCAAACCGTTCTCCTGTATGTTTTAATCTCAGTCCTGTATAATACACTTACTATTTCATGAGCTTTTTTTTCAGGGAAGGTTCTGTTCACTGATAAGGTTGAAGCTGAGTTTGGGATCAGTGTTGTTAACTAATACTTACTAATAAGTTCCATGAGTTCGGCTGACACATCACAATCTTTCAGTCTTCAATCCAATGAAAACAAAACTTTGTTAAAATCAGCCTCACATCTGGCTTATATGTGCAGTTGGAATTCTTGGAAGAATATCCTTTCAGTCTGGCATATGGACTCTTTGACACTGGACATACTTTCAAATGAAGTCTGTAGTGAGGAATTGTTTGACACTCCAACTCCTTTGCCAGTACTTTACCAAAGTTATTTTCAAATCAATCAGTATTCATCTTCATTCCTGTCACCATAGTTTAATATTAACATCATTGTTTGGGTGCAATGCTTTATGTAGAAAAAATATTTTAGAACATTTCATTTCAAACAGTTCTCATATTTGGTCTTTCAACTGTGTAGGTGCTGTGGGGGAAAAGGCACGGAACTGTCTCATTAGAACAGGAAGTATATAATCAGTGGTTTCCAATTTGAATTGTATTTTTATTTCAACAAAGTAAACCTTACTGCTTCCATGAGGTGAAGGTATTTTGTAATTAGACTAAAGGATTAAGCGCTGAAAGCTCTGGTGTCTCCTCCTAATGCTCTTGTCCCTTTTCCAAGCAATAATGAACAATTAATTAGACAAATTTTATTTCTTTATTTATAAGTAGCATTAATACCTCTTTCATTACTCTGACATATACACTGATGAACAAGTATAAAGCCTTCAAAATTCCTTTAGTGAGAAAAGCTATTGAAAAGAGAAATATTAAATATGAGACATCTCATTATAGTCACTTAAAATATATAGATTTCTTTAGAAGCTAATTCGTGCTACAGAACCAGACTTTATCTGTACTACATAGTGTCATAAAAATTAGCATTTTGAATTATCCTCTCATATCGGTTATGTTGTTGTTACTGGAATATATGTCATATTCTGTACTTGCACTGCAAGCCATGGATTAAGCAACATAAATTGTTTTAATTTACACAGTAAAACTTTGCAATGTGGCATATTTGTCATAGCAGATCAGTTCTTGAACCAAGCCTGTCTGAATAGCTTCTGTGTAATTCATCAGATAACTCTACTGCAAGTGCAAAGTATTCCTTTCTTTAAAAAAAAATGTTTCTTTTGTTTGTTTTTTTTTCAGGACTGCCCTTCAGATGTAGGTGACTTCAGGGCCCAACAGTGCTCAGCCTACAATGATGTCAAATACCAGGGACACTTGTATGAATGGATCCCTGTGTATAATGATCCTACCGCGCCGTGTGCCCTGAAATGTCAGGCTCTGGGGAAGAACTTGGTTGTGGAGCTTGCCCCAAAAGTGCTCGATGGTACTCGTTGCAATATTGAATCCTTGGATATGTGCATCAGTGGAATATGCCAGGTATGTTCATGGTGTAAATCAAAACATGACCTTTGTTTTGAGGCACTTTGCTCATGAGTGGGCGCTTTCGGGTTATTTTTCATCTTTATGTATCAGTTTACTTTGGACATATCTGCCAGTACTGCCAAATGGATTGTAGATTACTTACCTTTTCCTGCACACAGAACTTCCTGACTGCTTTAGCCATGGATATTTTTATATATAAATAAAAGGTCAATAAAATTCATTCACTCTTCTATTTCTGCATGTAAAAATTAAATTGGTTATTGTGGCTATAGCTTTCTAACCTTTAGTATGTCTGTCAGGGTGTGATGGAATTGCATAGCCTTCCATTTCATTTAAGACTCCTTCTCTGAGTCTTATGTGAACTCTGTTAAAGAGAATATTGGATGTTTTGTGGATCCAGCCCAGAATGGCAGGTGTGAGTGTATTATGTGTGCCTTCTTGTATGGGGTGGGTGACTATATGTTTTAATTGAATGAATTAGTATCTTTTTACTGGTAATCTATATTTCTGGATATATTTATTATTTACTAGAACTATGTTATTGACTTTACATAGTTGGTGTAAAAGCAGAGGGTTGAAATATTTGAGGCTTGCTAGCTTTGCCCATGTCTCACTGGCAAAGCAATATTGCAATCTTTTTTTATGAACAGAGCAATTTATAGAGAATGGATATGTTATTGCAATTAGTTTTCTTTCTCTGCAAGTGGTTGTTGCTCTGTTAAATGTCTGAACTGTGCACGACTCAAAAATGCAGGATATGGCCCAGTGAGAGAAATAGCTCTGTTATAGGGGAAAATTTGACACATTTGGCAGAAGACTGGTGCATGGATTATAGCAACATTAATATATGATCTGGACCTTGCTGTGGGTTTTATGTGACTTCCATGTGTACTGCAGTTCCAATACCAGTCGTGTCAACACACAGTGCATGTGCTGCCTCTGGAACAGAAGAATTCCTAACAGAGAGACTGCATTCATTGATAGTACTTTGAAGTAGGATATACCTCTATAAACATTGGAAACACTTGCAAATGATATATTTCTTTTGCAACGTTCTTAGTGATGTCTCCTCTCCTGATAGAAGCTTTCACCCAGGAGAGTGTCACGGCGTCTTCTGGGTTCATCTGCAGCAGCCTTTGCTATCTGTGCCCATCACACATGAGCGTCATGCTGGATCTTACAGAGCTCTGGGTTTTTCAAAGGCTTGTGAGACTCTTGCTCGGAGTGCTGTGGGGTTTCCAATGGCATAAAATTCACTATGCCTAGAATGGATCCAATTTTGTGAAGAACAGTTGAGAAGTATATTTTAAAGGGCTACCTTTAATGTCTCTCCTTAGCATTTTGTAGTATTCATATTCATATCTGATATCAAATGTTTGGAAATTTAAATAATCCATTTTTAGACTAAACAAAGTAGTGGAGGAAGAAATTAATCATTCCACAAACAGGAACTGGAACATTTACACTGTTGATGAGAATCAATTTCTTTTCTTCTCCCATTTTTATTTTTTTCATTATTTCTTCTAATTTCACAAAAATATTTTTCAATGTGAGATAAATCTTCAGAGGAAAAAACCCAACAAACAGGTTTAGAATGTGTCCTGTGCTGTGACTTATGCAGTTTAATTAATTTATCATTTAAAGTCACAAACAGGTGTCTTCACTTTACTTTCTTTAAATCACTGGCTATTGAAAATTTCTGCTTTTTAAAGTATATATTTGATAATTTAAAGTGGGATAATTTTATAGAGGTAAAAATTTGAATTCAAATTCAATGAATTGAAATGAAAAGTCATTTGAATAACCATTTTCTCTATGCAAACTCTTTTAGGGTCAGAGTGGAAGGTTTCTTCTGAAAGGGGCTGTGGGAGGCAGGGACTTGATTAGAAGCCGACACAGAGTTTTGTGCTACTCCTGTTTGAGCAGGAAAAGAAAACAAATTGACATCTGATCTTTTCTGGAAAAATACGGTTATTTAGTCAACTGCTGTTAAAAGCGAGACAGTAAAGTCGTGATTCTCCACAATTGTTGCTGTAAGATCCATCTGTTGGGTTCTGACATATAATTGGCACAGCCTGCAAATAACTTGGCAAGTGTTTTTACAGTTAACTCATCTAAATGAGCACATCACACTGCTGATGTGGGTATCTTCACTTTTATGCCTGGGAGCACCAAAGAGTTGGTATAAGGAGGGTGGTGCTGCTTTTGCTCATTTATTGTCTCAAAGTTGACTCAACGCCCCCTCCTCCCCAGCATGATTTCACCTTCATTTCTGTTTGGTTCTTGGTAAGGTAGGGCTGCATCACTAATTCTGCCTCTTATTCAGACTCTCACCTTGGCAGCATATGAATTTACAAGCATGGTGAGTTCCTGTTGTCCAGCTTCAGTTCTGATTCTTTGCACTTCCCTTATCAAGCAAAATCAAACTAAATAAGCTCTGTCGAAGAAAATGGGGAGATGACAAGGCTGCTCTCTGGACAGGAGGTGTGAGGCTTTACAAGAAGTGAAATCTGAAGATGGTGGAGCAGGGAACTTGTGAATGTTAATAATATATTTTTGAGTTGCTTGAGGCTTAACTCAGTCAAACCATTTGATCATGTTTGAGTCTGCTACTGCTCTGTTTCTGTTACCAACACAAATATCTGGGGCTGTTGTGTTAAATGGGGACAGGTCAAAACTGCACTGCCAGGAGTATTTTCACACTTAACTTCTGATATTTTTTCAAGTTTCTGCACAACTCCCCAAACATTTTTTCATATAATATGTTCCTGCTGTGCCCATCTGGATGTGGGTGGAGACATTCAAAAACATCTGCATGTCAGACACATGTGTGGGCAACATTTACCCAGTTACTCCTTCTGCTTTGGGGCCCTGCCTCTCCTTGGGTTTTGGTTTTAATTCATGTAGATCTGCTTTTTTCTACCAGAATGCAGAATGGAGTATTACTTGTGCCAGTACCTGAAATGGTTACAGTGATAATTTTCCTAATATGGAGTAATGTGTTTGGACAATAAATACACACATCACCCAAAAAATCTGGAGTCCTAAGGAGCAGCCTGAGTAGTTCTGTCCTAGGCTGTCACAATTAGGTCAAAGATGATGTAAATCCTGCAGTGAACTTTCCATTTAGTGTCAGCAAGTTGCTTGTGTTCCAAAAAAGGCAGACACTACTCTGTGCTTTGTAGCATATGGCATAAATCTAGCTGACATCAAAACACATCCCACATGTCAAGTGGAGTCCCATCAACTTCTGCCATGCTAGTTCTCTTCTGTCACATGTCATCATATGGCGAGTAGGTATCACTCACCACCAAAGAACTCTTACACTTGATGTAAATATCTGTCAGAGTTTTCATTGAAAACATTTTCTGTAAGCTCTTGGAAGACTGTTGCACTTTTATAAACTTTGCTTGTGCTTTAAACTTAAAATTACAGCAGATTACTAATTTCTTCTGAATCGTGACTCCTTTTTTTCTGTGAGTTGCTTTCTCAAAGTGGTTGTTTAAGGTGTTTTATGTACTTTCTCTTTCAGTTCTTGGAGATATGTTTTCTTGCCTGTAAATCTGTTAAAGGACTGCCCAAGAGGCACAGGAGATCTGGTGTGCAGGGACTTAGAAAGGAACGTTTCCTTTCCATCCAATGTTACTGGAGACATGAAGCTGTGTTTCTAACACATGTTAGTCTGAGTAGTTAATTTTTGTTAAAAAAGCACTTTTTTTTCCAAAATGAACATTCACAGTCTTCATTTAACATTTAAAGAGCAGAAAAAAATGTGTGTGTTACCTTTTTGTCCTTTTTAGCCTTTAAACCTTGAATAAGTGATTCATAGGAAGAATTGATTTTGAGGTAGCTCTGTGGCAAACCAGCCTTTATACCAAACCTGGCATTCTTTCTTGGGTACCACTAATTAGCAAATGCACAGTGTAAAGTACATTTTGGAGCATGGAGGAATCTCTACATAGACACCTATACCAGAGCTGGGAGGCTGGACCCTGTCCAGAAAGACTGTGGGAGTTACTCATGTAGATCCAACAAAACTTTCTGGCTCTCAGAGCTACGTATGAAAATCTTCATGTGACCGCATACACGTGACATAGGTCATAAAACTGGGGACAGCAGGGAGCTCCAGCTGCAGTTCAGCTGGGAGATGTTGGTGGCTCTCCAGAATTCCCACTGGAGGATGGGGCTGAGCTAAGCACGGGTTACCACATCCTATGTGACCTGGCAGTGTCACCCCCCATAGCCTCAGTAGGTTGATTTCCTTGCCCGATGGAATCTCTTGGCACTGTCCAAGCCAGCAGATCCTGGAGCTGCCCTTCAAAGGCTGCACCTGCCCCCCTTTTAATGTCACTGTCCACCTTGATGTAGTGGTTCCCTTGCAATGACAACTCAGAGGTGTGGTTTTACTGCTGGTAATAGAGGGATACTCTCAGACACTGCAATGGTCCTTGGAATCACTTGTTTGTATTTTGCAGCTGCCCAGTGCTGGTAGAAGCTGATGTTTCTTTTCAGGTCTTGTCTTATTCTCTCTCCTACTGTTTCTTGTGAAGAAGTATTCTCTACAGAGTTTCTTACTGTGTAAGTTTATCCTTTCTTGTCAGATGAGTAATGACTTTTTTCTGATCTCCAGTTTCTTATCTATATTTCTCTTTTCATAAGTGATTCTCTCTGCCAAGTTTTGTTTTGTTTAAGCAAGCTTTGTACAAATGTGACTTTACTTCCCAGACTAGCAAGGTCCTAAATCATGTGCGCAGTGATAGCAGAAAAACTCATGATTTGGGTGTCATCTTGAACTAGAGCCTTAGCAACCTTCAAATCCCCCAGTACTAACTTCACCAAGCAAGGCAGACTTATCTGGACCCAGCCAGAAAAGGAGCAAAGTAATCTGATTCCATATATTGATTGCTTTTTCAAAAGCATTCTCACAAACAAGAAGTCCAGTGGGAGTGTGTCCTATCCTCTGACTGCGTGTATGTGTGTTTTTTAAAATGGAGACCATGTGGGAAAGGGTACTTGCTCCTACCGGGTGGTCCCATAATCTCTTAGCTCCTCTAGCATGTGACAGATCCTGTAGTAAGAGTTAAAGGTTTTGGAAACGCTGTTTTATTTGATGGAAGTGGATTTACAGAGCTGTGGAACACTCTTTAGCCTTTTGCCTTCAGATATAAAATGTTAGCAGAAATATGTGGAAAGTCTTTTTAGGAGCCCTTTAGTATGCAGTGAATTTTATGCACTATATTTTTTTTATTTTCTGGTTTAGTTTTTCTTTTATTGCTTTACATTCTTTTCCTCTCTGTGGATGGCTCAGGAATTTGAACATCATGGAGTGTTTCCTCATGCCCATCATTCTGACTTACTTTATGCCTCTGTTCTGAGGTTTGCATTTTGATACACTTTGTCTTTACTTCCTGATTTCTTATCTGTGAGCAATGAAAATCCTCACACAGAGGAAGTTTTCTTACTCCCACCACTGCTACTGCTCATTCATCTTGGCAACTGGGATTGTGGCTTCGATTGCTGTGAAGGGGTGGGCTGGGACGCTCGCTGTTGGTCCTGAGCACATACACAACGTCCCTGAAGGGGCTTTATTCTGTTTATTAACACATACTGAAGCCTGTGTCAGCTTGTCTGGGCCAATTCTGTCCTGTGCTGGTTTGATTCCAGAGATGTGAGAACTCTCTACCACAATCAGGCCTTTGTTAGCTCAGACATAACTGAAGAGTTATGAGACAGGACCATGTGAGGACAAAATCATGACTCAGACCAAGATAAATCTTCAGTGAGGGTAAACCAGAGTTTGAAAGCAGTGCTTGAAAGCTAAGATTCACACAACTTTTAAAAGTAAATTAAAAAAAAAGGAAAGAAAGAAGTTACTTGCCTAATGGGAGGGATGCTCTGGGATCTCTCCCTCTGCTTGTCAGAATCAATTACTTGTGGATGATGAGCATGGGAAAGAGACAGTGGGAGTTTTTTCTTTATATTCTCTCTGGGGACACATTTATTTTGTGTAGAAAGAAAGTGCAAGCTGAAGTTATCACAAAGCAAAGGACGTGAGCAGAGATTCCAAAATAATGAATAGATGGGCTTCGAATGGCAACAAGGTTTTACAGCAGGGCAAAGATACATGGAAAACACTAATTGCAGGATTTTCACATGACAGGGTTTTTACTCCTGATTTTATTACCATTAATTCCCAAAGCCACATTTAAAATTAATTATTTGTTGTGCAGGTACAGACATTCCTGATATCTGCCTGTGCTGTGATTCTGTGCTAAGACAGAGCAGGCAAAAATGCAGCAAATAGCTGACATGATGCAGTGATATCTGTGCTGTGATAGCACATGCAACTGTGCAGTCAAATGTAGTCGTAATTTCTCTGAGTTTTGGATTTTGCAGTGTGTCTGTGTTTTTGGAAATAGAAATCCCTTTTCTCTGAGCAAGACCCTGAGGATTTTAATTTTCCCTGTTGAGTGATTCTAATAAACTGCAACAGAGATTTATCTTTTTGAGCATGGAAGGGTTTTTTACTATGTTCTTCTTTTACCAGTAAATGTTGAAATAAAACATGTGTCCTTTCCTAGTCAAGTCACAAGACTTGGAGAAGATATTTCTGCTAGAAGTAATTCTGAGGTTATCTTGTATTTTGTGCAATGCTGATAACCTTTAAAAGTATGTTGATGTTTTTGTTCCATTTTAATCTTAGTTCTCATCTCTTGTAAGGCTGAAATATATAATTTTGTTATTAAAGCCCAAATACTGCCATCCTGGTGGCAAAGCAGTCAGAGCACTTCATCGGATCTGTTTGGTGTAAGAGTCTACTTTCATTCTATGTTTTGCACATCTTGACAAATTTTAAAGGCAGTGGAAACCTACTTGCACATAGGCCACAAAACCTTTGCCACCCTTCAGCAGACCAGTGGTCCAGCCAACACAGGATTCCCTTACTGAGGTATTGCTCTAACAGATCTGTTGCCAATTTTAAGATAAAAACCACTGGGCAACGTATACTGGGATAATTACAGACTGCTCAGCCCTTGAGGGAAAGGATCTCCAGTATAACAGCTCTATCAGATTCTTGTGAAGAAGTATAATTATCATCTCCATTTGTGCATTCTGCAGTGCAGTTCCTTGCTCAGCAAAAATACAGTATTTCTTCAACATTTTAAGCACATTGGGCACTTCCCCATAAATGATTTGCTGGGGTTTCTGCTTCAGCTAAATTTCAGTAAATGCCATCTGTATGTTTGTGTTAAAATCCCACTAGCAGGTTATTCCACGAGTGCACGTGATTGTGCATCCTTGGAAATAGCCAGGCCAATGGAAACACAAATGTAAATATACCCAGAGTAGCCTTCAAGTGGGTTTTCCTGAGCACTGGAGGGTTTGCTCAGCAACTCTAGAAAGATGGTAATTATGTCGTATCGAGATGTTGTTGAATTTATTTTCTGTTTTCATTTTATTAAACTGAATCATATTAATAAAGGGCATCACTCCCTGATGAGCTGCCAGTCCCTCAAGTAAACATAGAATACTGCAAAACTTAGTTTAACTTAAAATTTTAATGAAATCGCTGATAAATGAGAGTCTATATCAATAACAAATTTATTAGTCAAAGTAGAAAATTATTTAATATTTAACATACACAGTGCTGAATATTGAAATGGTGTGTCTGCTAAAGAGCTTAGTCTAAGACATGGTAGGTAGAGAAATAATGGCACTAGTGCAACTTCAGTTTTAATGTTTCAAAGAATTTATGTATCTGTCACAAATAAAAATAGCAGTGATTTATTCTTTTGTGGCCACTTCTGTTAAGAGAACTCAGCATGTTTGTTTTTTCTGGCTGTACCTGAGTCTTTGACTCCAGAGGACCATAGAAAGGGGAAGCCTATTTCTAGGAAAAATATTGTATATAATTATCTATCTTGCTGTAAACAATTTCATGCTTTTGACAGTAATAATGACACTTAACACTTAGATGGTGATAGTTATGCACAGATCTCTGGGTTTGCTCATGTTTCAGACAAGTATTTTTATTTTGTAAGGGGTAGATATATCTTTGCTTCTTTATTTGAAGTATATCATCTTGAGTTGTTAGCATCCCAGAAACATTTTTTGTAATTGAAATGTAACATTTTTATAATTCACAACTCACTTCTGTGGAACGAATTCCATGAAAAAAATGGTACTGTGCCTGCAGCTGGAAGTGAGTGGTCAGTTGAGGTAATAGCACAGTTCAGGAGGGCTAAAGCAATGGTCTAACAAGCAAAAGCTGAAATTTTAAAACCTGATCTTCCATTGGGCTCTGCATTGGCAGTTCTGGTCCCTGTTTTTACTTATGTTTATTAAGAGAAGTCTGAAGGGAGGGCTGGGGTTTTCCATGCTTTTCACTATGGTGCTTTTTGCCATATTCAAATCGCAGTTAAAGTTCTGTCTCCTTTAGCCCTGTCCATTTTCTCATCATAGTTAATTATAAACATCTTAAGAAAGGAAGATTCTTGAATTTAACAGATTATACTTGGACCTTCACAAATTGAAATTCACATGCTACATTAACTTCTTTGTTTAAGTCTAATTCCTCAGCTGGAACCCTACTAAGTGAATATGACCTCAAGAAACAGCTGTGGGAGCTTCTGAGTGATTTTTTGGATTCATATTTGCAAAACTATTTGTGATGTTCCGTAGTCACTTCTACCATATCAGCAGCAATTTCATTCTTGTCTTTCATCTATATTACTGTATTTTATACCCTGACCTTTTGCTCTTCCTTTGCCTTTCTGAACCTACATGAACTATTCGAAGCATGCTAGAAAGCATTTAACACCCTTCAGTATTGTCTTTCACAATAGCACTGCCATGATAACATTTAGAAGTCTGTTGAAGCAGACAAGCATTTTGTTCACTGCTTAACCAGATGCTTTCTATTCAAGCTGCTTGTGAGAAAACAGTATTCTTTTTTGTCATATTTCTTTTTTTTTTCTCCTTTATAAGAACATAGGCAAATAACATGTTCAGGCTTATCTAAAAATAATAATGGATCAGACACCTGTTTCTGAAAATAATCTTGCCGTATCCAAATTCACAGATACCCATCATGGACAGCTTTTTAAATGCACATAGTACCCATTTCCTCAATGCTCTTTATATTTTAAATTTCTACTTATTATTTATTTTGTTACATATTGTCCAGTATTCTCCCTGCTGTCTGAGGAGCTCACTTACAACCTAGTCATTACAATACCTGTATAATTTTTTGGAATTATTGTATTTAGAATTACAGATTTCTTAAATTCACGGGGTCCCAATCCTTGTTGGGACTTGTTTCATTTATTCAGCCTATGTTAAGATCACCTAATATAATTTCTGACTATGCCCTAAAAGCCTGCAGATGTTTTCCCAGTCTGCCTGTAATATTTAGAGTTGATCCTTTTGCTCTGTAAACAGTGAGCAATGTGAGGTAAATTAACCCTAACAAATGCCTTAATTGTGAAAATCATCAGCCTCTTTGGCTGGCTGAGGTGCTGCGTGAGCAGAGGAAGGCTGTTGCCATTTATCATTTTTTTGTCCTTGTTGCAGCTTTGTTTGCAAATACAAATGTACTGTCTTCAAAATGTTTCATCGGACACTATGTTTTTCCAATAGTTATTGGCTAAAATATGAATATCTTAAATTTATAATGTTTGGTGTCACAATACTGTATGTGTTGGAGACCAAGTTTCCAAAGTTATACCTTCCAGCTTCCTCCTGTTTTGGTGATATCTGTGGTTGTCCAGCTTACCTGAGAAATACCCTATCAGGGATTTACAAACAGATAAAAAAGGCTAGCTCTGGACACTCAGGTTTGAAATAAGCACCATCCTAATGTTCACACCATTCTTGAATTAGCTCTAAATTTGATGCTTATCACATGAAAATCTGCAGAATTTTTAGGTGCTTGAAGTTAAACAAAATCTGAAATTCTGTGCTCACTTCAGGCCAAAATTGTGATAATAATTCGAATTGTTTTCTAAATTGTGTTCCAGGATATAATTTCTCATATTCCTAACAGTTGGTGTAAACATAATCTGGGAAGGAAGTCCACACAGGGTGAATGCATCTTGCTGAACACACCACCTTTGCTGGCAGGGGAGCTGTAAAGCTTTTCCCACATCCAAGTTCCTTGCAGTTAGCACTCCTGTTTTATTTCTGTGGCATTTGTGTATTATTAAAAAATAAGCAATAATACTTTATGAAACAGTCCTCTAAAGTATGCTGCTGTGCTGATTATCCTTTTTCTTTCATTCCGTGTTGGACACAATAGTGCTTTGTGTTTGCATAGTTGTGTAATTTTTGTTACATGCAATGAGAGTTTGTTTTCATAGGGACTGTGTGTAAGAGCTCGGTGTGGATGTTTGTTATTATCATGTTGGACTCTAATGGGCTGGTGTTGCAAGTGCTGTTCTTGCTCAATGCCCTCCTCCCAACAAAGACTTGCAGGATCTGTTGCCTAAAAACATGCAACAGCTTAAACTAACAAAAGTAGCACTTTTTCACACAGAGTATCCCAACACGCAGCTTAATTTTTCCTTTGAAATTAATTGATGAATGAATAAACAGGTTTTTAATAATTAGGAAATGACATTGCAGCATGAAATGGAAATGTGTTTGAGAGATCTGGGGAGAGATTACACTTGCAGTAGTTTAACAATTTACCTCCATGTGCTAGTAGTATCTTTGTGTATCTTTTTACAACTAAGTTTCTGTTAAAATGATTTACTGTTGTTAGACTGCTTATTTCTTTTTAAAATGAATTCTTTGCTGGGCTACATAGGATGAAGATTCCCTTAATTTGCAGGAATAAAATAATTTCCAGCTGCTAATGTAGATTTCTATGGTAGATGTGAAGCCCTGAGTAGGGCAATATCTCTCAACTGAAGTACCATGAACTGTCCTTCTTAATGTTCTCCTCTAAAGGGAGTGCAGGATGTGGGGAGTTGGGAAAATAAGGGAAAGGGGCAGAAGGGGGAGGTGGTGCTGCTTTGTTTCCTTTTCTATAGACACGTGAAACTTTGAGGTTGCATTTCTCTGTGTTTGGCAGTGTCTGTGCATGATTTGTGTGTGTCTGTGTGTGTGTGTTAACTCAGACTGGAAGACCCAACCCTGCCTCTTCTGTGTGGACTCGATCCTCCTCTCTCCGAGGGGATCGTGTGTCAGTTTTGGCACAGCACACATGCAGTGGATCTTGGCAGCTCAGACTGCCCCTTCCAAGCATTTTTATATAGGAAGGGGTGTGTGCTGGCCAGTTTCAGAATTCTAGCACTGCTTTTTAACTGTGAGTTTCCAGAGTGCTTTCTATCCGTTTGTCAGTTTGGAGTTTGGTTAAATACACACATCCATGACAAATTAGCTGCCCTTCTCAGGAATATGTGGATGTAAGAGACATATAGGCTGACTTGAGGAAACTTGAAGCTGGAGATGAGCTTTTTACCACATTGCTCAGCATTTGGTACTTCCTGAAAATTTCTTCTATTAAATGGTGAAAAGTAAAATAGGTGAGGCCAAATATTTATCTTCCCTTCCTCAGAAAGGTGCTTTTAGTCAGTTTTGTCTATTCTTTTTTGTCTTCCCACTCTCTTTCCCATCCTTCTTGTGTAGTGACTGATATGAAGAAAAGCGAAAACCTGGAAAAATGTTTTCATTATAATTTGGAGAGTTTTCAGTTGACAGTTCTTCAAAAACTTTGCTTTTCAAATTTTTGGCAATGCTTAAGTTTGGATGTTTTTATAAAAATCATTGGAAAGTTTTATAGATTGGGTCTCACATTCATAAACCAAAAAAATCGAAAGTGAGAACTGAATCATCCAAGTTCTTTAAAACCTGGTTAGCAAATGTTTATGTGATTGACATTGATAAGAATGGCAAATAGGAGATCTACGTGAGTGCCAGGTAATTTTTTAATGGCCAAGACACTAGAATATTAGCACTGCCCACAACTCCTTGTCTAGGAAGCTGAAGGCTGAGTGCCCTTTAAATTTTTAACTTGGGTTATTTCATTGCATTTATCCTTTCTCAGACATAATTAAACAGGTGATGAAAAGCAAATTGTAAATAACATAGTTATCCCTTGTGTTGGAAAGAATAATGCTCAATGGTATTCATTCACATAAGTAGCGGGAAACGGATTCATGTATTTCCTATGCTTGAATAACTTAATATATCAGTTGTTGTGGTTCATCATTAAAATAATGGAATGGCAGTGTGCTTTTAAAATCCTAAATAGCAAGATATGCTTTGATAGAATGAGGCCAACTCATAAAATCAAAAGTATAACATAATAAATAAAATTCCAGAAACCTGAGCATGTCTACTACAGCTTTGCCCTCCTTCTGACTGTGGTGTTGATGTTGGCAGGCAGTAGGCTGTGATCGACAACTTGGGAGCAATGCCAAGGAAGACAACTGTGGAATCTGTGCAGGAGATGGTTCAACATGCAGGCTTGTGAGGGGACAAGCTAAGGCACATGTCTCACCAGAAAAAAGTAGGTTGCAAATTGATCCTATGATAATTTGTCCTTGTCTGTGTTTTCTCCTTGTATATTAGCATGCATATTGCAGTGACCTTTTAACTGTGTACTTGTTTGCAGTTTTACAAAGCTACTTATTCTAAAGTCTGTGCTAGATTAGTCTATTGAAATTCCATGAGGGATACCACACATTAGGGTATAGCTAGGAAAGAATTTGAGATATGCATTTTTTTTCTAGAGCTACTCAATTCTTTCTATCAGGAATAACCATCAAGATGCACATCTTATTTTAGAGGGTATCCTCATGTTGCAGTATATGTGATGCTGCAGCAATGTTTTTAAATCATGGAAACATCTTATAGGTGGTTTTATGGAAATTGTGGCCTGTGCATGAAAGTGCCTGCTTTTCAAATTAACTTTGCTTTTTCTTTTTTTTTTTTTTTTTTTTTGGTGTCTGAAGACAGTTGAACTTCAGGGGCAAGTTAACTACTTATATGGTACAAAAAGCACAAAGTGAAAGGGAATAATACTTCCGTCTCTTTTTTGTGTGTTTGGCTCAAATTTTACCACTCTTTTTCAAAATAGTTAACATCTTACTACAAGTAACTCTGTAGGTCCCAGTGGCATTGAAAATATAAAAGAGGAGGGGTATCAGAATTAGACCCTTTACTGGAGTCTTAAGAGTCTGGCTATTTGGATAAACGGGCAAAGTTTGTCACACAGAGGCTCACCTCTGACACTTGTGCTTCCCACTGCCATAGATGATGCTCCCTGGAATTTCACAGCATGTGTCCTGTGTGTTTATCATATGGGATAGTTGCCTCACATAATTTCTTCTGTTTTGGAACTCACCATATGTATTTGTCACGTGCAGTTGTCACATGGGGATGGGTCCTTTGGGGTTTATTACCTTCCTGCAAAGTCACAAGATGCAAGGGTGCACTTAAAGTCAGTATGCAAAGTTTCACTTGTGGTGTTCTGGCTCAGGTAAGAGCTGGCTACAATTGGCATCATTCGGTGGAAGGTCTACCATTGCCTTGAAGAATGCCTGTGGTTCATTGTTTCCTCTGTCATAATTCAGTGGTCCTTGAAGATTTCTTTAAATTTAAAGATCGAAAAAGATTATTCTGAGGAAAGATGTCAGTTATGCCAAGTTTTGGTTTTATCTTGCACTGCAGGAAGGTGGATGATGTGAATTAATTACCATTGACATAAGCCAAACAGTACACATGCTACTAAAGTCAGAAGATTTGATGTTTTCCTTGGTATTGTGACAGTGCCAAAATCTTTTTTTGGGTCAAGTTGTTCAACACTATGGAAGCAGTTCCATATAATCATCCTGTGTGTGAAAATAAAGCCATCCTTTCTTTGTCCTAATGTATTAGTGAAGGTAGGCATAGTAATTTGGAAGCTTTCAGAACTAGTGTTAGGAAGTAAAATATCAACACATGGCAGACATGTATTTAAGAGGGAGCTTCAGTTTGTGAGCAGGATGTGAATTTTACTATTCAATGAAGCAAATTAAAGAACTGGAAGGGAAGCAAGAGCCAAAGATTTTATTATAAAAAAGAGGCATAATGGAAAATAAAAGTGCCTGGTTATCTTAGTCCTTACTTTAGACAAAGAAATTTAGGCATTGATGGCAAACGATTTCTCATAAAGGACTCATTTTGTTTTATTGTCTTTTTTACATGTTTTTACATTAAATGAATGTCTTTGATCAGAAAGCTAAATAGCACTGAAAGGGAGCTTACTGTTTTGCAAATATGAAATGAATGGTCATTTCAAAAGTTCTTTATTTTTTCCACTAGCACTTAATTGCCTTTGAAAGACAAAGCAAGTTAAACTTCTGCCAGCAAGCCAGATTCTAACATTCTGGTAAAATGATTAAAGGTTTGACTAATGATATTCAAACAAAAAGTGTAATAGGTTGTAAAATGTACCGTCCCATTGGGAAGTGAGATATCATGGGCCTGATGTTTCTAGTACTATAGGCATGGAACTCCCATTAACTCCACTGCCCTTTTTGCACATGGAAAAATTGTAGGATTGGGCCCTGATCTCTGCTTTCTGCACTATTGTTGGCAGGAAACAGTAGGAAAGTGTTCTGGTTCTGATACCAATGAAGAAGAGGCTGGTTCAGAAATTTCCAGGGAGTGAAGTTGAAGGCATGGACTTGTCCTAGTCTGATTTTACTTAATTCCCAAACTGCAAGATACTTGCAAGTTTTACCTTTCTTAACTTTTTGCTAAAAAGCTTCTTACAAGAGTTTTCACTGTTGATGGCTTTGTAACTGTTTGAATTTCCTCTCGCCATGTGCTTTATTTCCTGTGGCACTTGTGTAACTAACCATTGGTCACTTTTTGTCAAATGTTTGTATACCATCATCCCCAAGCACACTTAACCAGAAACCTAATTTCACTTTGGTCATTTCTCTGAAGAGAGGCCTTTGGCCCAGCTACCTCTTGAATGTCATCAGCTGGCTCAGTTTTGTGACAACTTGCTGCCTCACGTTTTCTCCCCTCTTTGAAATCAATATATGTGGAGCTAGCAACCCCAGTTGTCAAGATTGCCTGATACTTCACCTTACACAACGGATTATTTGCCAAAATTCAACACTTTTGTCAGAAACTTTTCATGCCAGGTAAATGTTTTTGAGAAAATTCAGCCAAAACAACTCAGCGTATTCCAAGGACACAGCGGAGAAAAATATGTTTTTTCCCACTGTCAAAACATTCTTGAAACCTTTTCTTTAATATGTCTTAACATCTCCCATTGTTGGACTTGATCACAGATCAGGGATTTGAAATTTGGCAGGTAGTGGTCTTCTGGTCATGGACAAGTCTTTTGCAATGTCTGTGAACATCAACATATATTTTATGACAATCTTTTAAAAAACAAAAAAACCTCTACCTTTTCTTGCAAGATGCTTCTTGAATGTTAAGAGCTGACATTTCTGAAAACTAATCCTTGTAAGTGTTCTCTGGCTTGTTACAAGTCCCAACTGCATACAGATCATATGTGTGCAGCTTCCTTAGAATAAATTAACATTATTAACAGAAATGGACTGTTAAAAATTTTCCATGAGGTTGCTCTTGCTTTTCTACTTTACTGCAGTGTAGAACAGGTATCATGGGTTGAACTCTATGATGTCTACCTCACATTCAGGCATTCAAAAGAGACTTTATGGAGAGCTTCTAACTCTTCTGGCCTTCAAACTTATGACCAGAACTGAGGAGATCACATAAGGAGAGGGAAAGACAAGATGAGAGTGGCTGAACAGAAAGATTTGACATTAGTTCATATGCTGAAGGAAAGACAGATATGAAAAGGTGGGTGGAGGATGCAGGCCTGGCTGTACAGATACACTGAGTCAAGGAAAATAGGAAGAGAAGACGACTGAGATTAGATAAGGAATTGCGGTGGGAGATGGAGTCAAAAACACTTGGAGAGGAAGGGAAAAAATCAACTATGTGTAAAGCCAGGAGAGGGAATTGGGACTGATTTGGCATGAAAACTGTGTGTGTGGAAGGATAGGTGCCAACACATTAGCATTTCATTTTGGATAAGGAGTGTGTTTTTTTAAAGCAAATTTCGTCAAGGTCCTAACACGCTGCTCATCAGTTCACATCATGGAATGGTCTTGGAGAGGATAAATTCGAATTGTGTTGATGAAGCTAAACCAGAAGATGTGTCCCAGAAAAGCACCTGATATTCTCCAACAGCTACTGACTATACAGTCCATGGATCAGGCTGGAGTTAGTGCCAGTGAAGCACCTGCGATGTGTGCAGTGTGGATGCTGGGTCTTCAGCACCAGCTGTTTCAGTTTGCACATCTCTTTAGTTTGATTGGTTTACTTGGGGCTGTTATAGCTAATATGAAGCCTCCTTCTTTACTGATCTCTCTTGTCTTACCTGAACACTGGCTATTTCATTACTAATTTTGCACTGCATTTTCTTGAGATCCATTCCTTTGATGGGCTGCTTAATATACATCTTTGTATGTTTTCTCCAGTGCATACAAAGTGGAGAAGAGGTGTCCAGTAGTAAGTATGTGACTGAGTTGAGGCCTTACTGTCTCAAAAGCAGGTTACAAGACCTTAGAAGTACTTGCTCAGCAATGCAGAGAAGTGGCACTCTCAGCTGAAGAGGCAGCTTTGAGTCATAAGGCTGGTGCACAGAGGGATAGAGGTACAGGGAAGTGGGAGAGTATGAGACTGGAGAGGGAAGGGCTCAGAGGACAGAAAGGATGTGCCCATACACATTTTACAATGTGACTTTTAATGTTAAGATATATAACTGCTGCTTTCAGTAGCACATACTTACCTAGTTCCGGTATCTATTAAAGAGCACGTGTTTGCCTTTGCCCAGATTGTTGTCAGTCATAGGTCAGCACATATCCCAGCAGCAGTGACTTCTGAAATCATGCCTGATGCTAGAGTAGATGAGGGAAGCCATGGCAGTAAAACTCCAAATATTTTGAACTTTTTAGTTCCTGTGTGCTGGTAGTTGTTCCTGGATTATTGTTATCTGTATTTTTTGATCAGAACTGGGGAACTAGCGAATAAGTGCTGAGCAAATACATGGAAAGAAACAGTTTTTATAGACCTGAAATAAACCCTCTGGCCTGCTGAATGAGGAGAGAGGGAAAAATCCCAACTGGCCCATATGTGAAACAGTAAATGGGTCCACCATGGCCCACATGGAAAAATAAATAAAACCTGCTGAATTGGATTGAGTTTAGGAATGTGGCTCCTTTATTTTGATCCTAGGGATTAGCTCCCAGTCTTACCATAGCAGGGAGTCTGATCTTACTCTCATTGAGATCCAAAATCTAAATCCACATTAACACCATAGAACCAGGATCAAACCTTGACATCTAAAGTAAAAGCAATCCAGGAGCTTAATCAGCAAGTGCTGTGTGTAGTGTGTGTGCTGAGAGTCCCTGGGTAAGAGCAAAAAGCCCATTTCAAGCAGGTGCTGGAGAAAGATGACTCACATGCCATTGGAATCCCTTCTATGGAAGCAGTGTTAGAATAAAGACACAATATCTCACCTGTTTCTGAGTTTTTAAGGTGAGCCTTAATCTGAGCTCAGATTTTAGTCTAGTGTTTTTGTGTGTTCCGGATGATTTGGGGCTTATTCGTTTTCAGCTTTAGACAAAGATCAGCAATTAACTTCCAAAGAGACAGAAACAGTATAAGGGAAAGAAAAGATAGTCGAAAATTCTAAGTATAGATTTCAGGGTAGCAATTTCCCTTTATGTTTTTTTAAGAGTTCACTGCTTTTAACTGTGTGGATCCTACTGATTTAATGGAAAATGTACAGCATAACCATTTTTAAATGGGTTTACAGAGCCTTGTGTTTCTTTAAGAATATGAATTATATTCAACTGAGAATTGCAGACTTTTGGAATATATGGTTTTGGAGCCAGACCTGGACAAGCATAACTACTGTTTCATCAGAACTTAAAACTGTCCTTAGAAGGAGGAGTCCCTTAGGGTTGGTTATGTCCCTTTTTCTTCCAAACCCTCATCTTTGTTCAGAATTCCAAAAATCTCACTTTTAGTTTTTCCTATAGTTTACTTGTTCTCATGGAAAGACTGCCCTAAGTCATAATTATCTCATTCAGGTTACAAAAATCTGCTGTCAGACTTCTCAACAGGTCTGTGGGGCTGCAGACGTTGAGTGTTGCTGTGGCAGTGAACTTAGTCATCTCCTCTAATGCAAATAAAATGCTTTCTGGTAATATTGTCTCTGCTGCAGAGAAACACCAAATTTAGCACCCCCATGAGACTTTTGGACCATATCAGAGAGTGCTTCGGTGAGGGTGGAATGTCTGTAGTACTGCTAAAGGAATGTGAGGCATCCTGAAAAGGGATCAGCAGGGTCTGCCGAGGCAAGCAGAGCTCTCTGTGAGGAGGTGCAGGAAGCACAGCAGGACGACCCTGGTTGTTCTCAGGAGTATCAGTCCTACACACATCTGCACATTTGTAAACCTGGGCTGTGTCTGTGCAGCATGGACTGCCCTTGGTTCCACTTCAGAACAGCGGTTGCATGTGTTCAGAACTGGTCATAATCACACTTTTATTTGAGGTTTTGCACTGTGACTGCTCCTTGGTTGTCAAGATGGGATACGATCCTGACCAAGTAAGGACATATGGGCCCCTCAAACCTGCTTTCTCTCAAATACTGTAGAGCACATGTGAATTCAGCAGTTATTTCCTAACTTTAAAGATATACACACCCGCTACGTTCTGACTATCTCTAGCAATTCATCTGATGAAAAACCAAGATGCAAAAGGATATGAAGTGG
Source organism: Pipra filicauda (assembly GCF_003945595.2). Taxonomy (NCBI): domain Eukaryota; kingdom Metazoa; phylum Chordata; class Aves; order Passeriformes; family Pipridae; genus Pipra; species Pipra filicauda. The sequence goes on along the minus strand of NW_024104976.1, from coordinate 267,322 downwards.
TTCAGTAGTTAACATTTTTTTCCAGGACTCCTTAGCTGTATTATTGTTCTTACTGTAGTATTTTTCACCCTGGTGAAATACTCAAGTATGAAATTAATAAAGCTCATATTTTATTACATCCAAAATAAATTGTTGTATTTAAATGTCCTTCCTAGAAATTGACGATATAAAAACTGTAACATAAGAAGGTGTTTATTTCAGGAAGAATAATTGCAGCATTTGCTTGAAGTATCCTGAACATTTGGCAGGATTTCATACTTATGCTAAGGAGATGTAAACCAGAAGCTGATAATTTAGCATCTACTATAAGGGAGTCTGGTTTAAAGTGGAAAGAAACATTTTTCAACTATTTTTTAGTTAACACTAAACTCAACTGTTCTTCCTCTAAATATTGTATGAGTAATTCTGGCCCCAGTGTATCACTGACCTTCAAATCACGTTAGTTTCTGAATTTGCAAAAATGAACTTCTGCACCAGCCACTGGATGTGTGTTGGTGCCATCACTGAGCAGAGCATCTTGTGTGGGCTGTACCTGCAACGGGCACATGTTTGCCAGTCCTGCCTTGCAGGAGATGTACAGTTGGGTGACGATGGAAATGGGAGACAGCACATTGGTACTTTGCCCCTTGGATGCTTCCCTCTTCCTTTTGTGGATATCCCTGTGCATACCCTTTCCTGAGAGCGCTGCTTTTGTTGGCACAAGAGACTCTAGTCTATTGATTTGACTGTTAACTCGATTTTCTTGGGCAAATCACAGATTTCCTACATTTGAAATGGAAACTAATAACTTTCTGCCTTTGTAAAATGCACTGAAGTAAGTGTGTTGCACTTTTAAATATGAAGAAGCCTTTCAGGCAGCCAAAAGCTGTTTTGTATTGACATGTCCTGCTCAGGGCTGGTTTGGTTTATAGTTAATTTTAAATTGAGGCTCTTACTGGAAGAAATGATCTTATATGGTAAGTTAGATGCAGACGCTCTTTTATAACATATCCCTTATAGCTATTATATATTTGCTCTTAACTGGTCTGTAATTGGTTAAGGGTTAGTGTTAAGTAGATGATTTATTTCCTGTAAGTCCTGCCACTTATTAAAGTTGTGACCTGCAGCAGGAAATGAGGTGTGGGCAAAATGAGACTGAACAGCTGCAGATTTTTGTAAGGGGTAAGGACTACTTAGCAGATTCCTTATGTCAATTCAGTGATTAGGAAATAAAACTAGGACAACAGAGTGTAAATATGTTCCTAATACACAACTGACATTTCATTTGTTATTGTTAATAGCAAATCATTTTCCAAGAGCAAGAAAGATTTGCAGGTCCATTCGTAGGTCTGAACAGTTGCAGAACATAGCAAACAGACTCAGTATACTGTACTTAATAAAATACCATACTGTTTTTAATAGAAAAATTGTGAAACCTGTGAAATATTTTCTTGGACACATTTGACAGTTTTCAGTGTAGTTACGTGATGTACAAATTCCCTGATGAAAGATAACTTCTAATACAGTTGTTTAATTTTCCTAGGGGAAGAAACTGTGATTGCTGTTCCACATGGGAGTCGCAGTGTGAGAATTACCCTGAAAGGACCAGCACACCTTGGTATGACTGAGCTGTTTTATGTATTTATACATAGGCAGAAGATAAAAACAGAACCTTGTATCTGAACCAGTCCAAACTGTGGGAATATGGGTAAGATCATGACCTTGATACCTTGATTCCTCTTCCCATCTTTAATATCCAGCCTGGAGATAGTCCTAGAGAACACTGGAAAGTCTGCTTAGTAAAAAGAAAATGTACATATACTGATTACTAAACTGATTCTAAACTGATTACTTTCTAAACCAAGTAATTCCCATGTAAGATGTCTCAAATACATTACACTCTTGAGCAACATGCAAAAAAATTACTTCCAAAGGGTTGTGTGTGGAATCAATAACACTTGTATAATTCGGCACCAGATTTCTGTTGAAGCATCTGAGGTGGTGTAAATATTCCAGGTGAGGTCACACTTGGTCAGTGAGTGGTTTTCAAGGCTGAATAATCCAGGTACAAATGAAGTACAGAACAACTATTTGTTGTGCTATTTCCATGTAATTCTTTTGGTCAGTACATGCCACCAATGAGAAACAGTTTGCTATTCTGTTAGACATATGTTTCCTAATATTTTCTGTAAGGTTGATGGCAGTATTTGTGGTGATTTCTTTACCCATAGACCTAGTTTGCATAGAGAATTAATTATTTCAGTTGTAAGCTTGCCATACCAAGCAATAAAATAAACTATTAATTTAATATTTTGAACAACTTTTTTATTAGCAAAAGTGACAGAATTAGTCTGAATCACAGAAATAAAAAGAACTTCTGAGATTTGTGAACAGAAGTCAGAAATGCGTTTTATTGGAAAAATGCTAATCTATTTGTTTGCTTTCAAGAATATATTGTTGCATTCTTTCAAAGAAAAAATTGAATAAAACTCCCACTGCAGAACAGCTCCAGAGTGAAATAACTTCCAGATATACTGGTGACATCAACAATGTATAAAGCTGAACTTATATTGAAATAAATAATATTCCTTTAATACTGTTGCAGGGGATGTAGGAAGGAGTGATCCTGACCAGTTCAGGTCAGGACTCTTGGTCTTAAGTAGTTCTGCAGAAGGAAGTTGTTGTTGCAGTTTTGTATGAGGAAAAAGTACTAGATTCAGTGGCTCCTGGGGGATTTCTGGAAAGCTCCTGAGGAACGCAGCGGCAGCACGGTAACTAAGCACAGAGTGCTCCTGGCTTCCTACCCAGGGTGGTTCCGTAAAGAAGCTGTGGCTTGGCATCACCTTTGTTAGTTGGCTCTCCAGCTGGACGAGAATTGTGAAATGTTCCTTTAACCACTTCCCCCAGCACATCTGTTTGCAAATCTGGGAGGATTTAGACTTTTTTACCTAAAATTAAAATGACAGAGGTGAAAAACAATGGAGAGCTGGTGTGGGGAGAGAGGTGGCAATCGCTTCTGGTTTCATAGCCAGGTCTTGAAGAACCCTTCTTGGGGTGTGCTTTGGGACTCCTTTCCACTCTGTGTTTGTTTGTGGGTGTTTGTTGCTTAACAGAAAATATCGAATGATCCTTTGTCTGCAAATTCATTGAATTCTGTGTGGACGTGCTGGTATAACCTATAATTACAGGTTCCATTTGTCAGAGATGTTCTTCCTGACTTGCAAGGAGTTGAATTTAACAGGTGAAGCAGGGACTACTTATTGTTAAAATTTATACTGCCTCCTGTTGCCAATATGTATTTGTTCTTCAAGTGAAGTCAGCAGCACCAGCAAACACTCGAAGGGCACTATGGAGTGTCTGGCACTTTTCCCTTTATCTTGTGTTCTGTTGTGCTTCATCCTGGGTTTATGATCTGCTCTTGTTCCAGGGAAACACAGCTGCTGGACTAATCAAAAATGGAAATGTGGTTGGAGATGTAGCATGTAATGGATTTGAAACAAATGCTCTGAGCGTTGTTTTGCAATCAGCAGTTACTGTTTGAGTAACAACTGCATTTCTTTGGTTAGAAAGTGTTTTATTTGTCTGTATGGGCACTTTAAAACAGACTACAGATTCATCAGAAATCAAAGATGTTACTTTGTTTTTTTTTATGAACAGCTCCCGCCTATACTTCTGTCTGCTTGGGTTCTGTGAAAGATTTGGTGGAAAATAACCAAGTAATTAGCACAAAAATGGGTCTGAATAAAATGTTTCATTGTGTTGGTTTTGTTTTTGATTTGGACTGTATTATGGCTCTTCTAGCAGCTGTTTTAAAAGCATTAAAATCAAAAGAAAGACTGAAAGTTCCCTGAAATTAATCCTCCAGCAGAAGAAACAGGAAAACCAGAAGCTAATATTTTTACAAGTGGCTAATGCTAGATAACTGAGTTCATGAACTTAGGGAGGTTAAACACCACTAAAGGGAACTGATTTTTGTCATTTTTTTTCTCTGTTCACAGTGATTTGCATTAGGTGACAGTGTTTAACTGAGCATCTGTGCACTGCTCTGTCTTTGATGGATGCTGAGAGGAAGACAGTGCTGCTTGCATTTTGAAAAAAATGCATGTTTTTTTTGGGCCCCTCTATTGTGCTGTCTACAAATTAATCACATGGAAAAGAAACAGCTTTTGAGTAGCAACTTGACTTGCTGCTTACTGCACTTTGAGCAGTAATCCCTGGGAATTCTTCCATACATCTCTCTACACAGAGAGGTATCTGCAGTGGGTTCCCCACTGCACGCTGCCCTACTCCTTTCTGCCACCAAGAGCATGGGAGCTTTTTTATTGTAGGGCTTCCATGCACAGCTGGGCAAAGCATTTTTCCAAGGGGAAACATTCCTTTTGTTGAGGTAAGGGAAGTAACACACAGACACACAGTTATAGGTCTTTGGCACCAGTGATTGTCCTCTTAGGCACAGAAACAGGTGAGCACTCCAGAGAATTTCCTGTCCATGTGACTCTGCACATCTGGAGTCCTAAAGACCACTCAAGGAAATGTTTCCCTAACTTAGGATGGGGAAGCTTACTGCTGAAGTCAAACTCCCCAGCTCTCTAGGATAACAGGACCCTGTAAAACAAATTAATGTTTGGTGAATTCTTTTCTAAACCTTGTCTATAAAAGAGTTGAGGAAACCTTTGTTCTCAGTTACTGCTCCAAAACCAATGAAGTAGTTTTTTGGGAAGGAATTGCTCCCTGATAAGAATCACTATGTTCTGGATGTGTTAAATATACTAGATGCTTCGTTTCACTCTGTTTTAGAAGTCTGTGATGACAAGCACTAGACACTACTGAGCAGGAGTGTATTGCATCAGAGGTTATCTCTTGTGCTGTGGAACAGCTTCTCATCTCCCTGTGTGACACACTTCTGGGAAAATCTGAGCAGCTGTTCTAAGCTTCAGTGGTGTGACCTCCAGAGTTAGAGACCATCACTGTATAGCTAGACCTTGCAAATAAACACATGCTTTGGATCCACATTTAGCATAGCTCTGATGTAAACATATGTCAGCTCTCAGGGAGTTATTGTGTTGTTGGTTGCTGAACAATATTCTTGGTTTCTGCTTAGGAAAACATGATTTTTTTTTTTTTTATTAGGAAAACTAGCAAAAAGACTCTAAGGAAATGCAGCTCAGGACGCCAAATTAACATTTTTAACGTGTTTTTGCACCAGCTGGATGTCCTGCCTTGTAATCTTAAATGCTAGTTTTAAAGGGGTGCCGTACTCCTGAGTATCCTACTGACTTTATGTGGAATTGGAAGTACTTGAGATTTGCTGATTTTACTCTTATTCAACAAAATGAGAGAACAACAGACACCATGCATTATTACTCACTGTTAAGCAGTGTAAGTTTGGGGTCAAGACTTGCAGAAGCCTAATCCAAGAATGCTGAGTTACAGATATTTTAACAGGTTATTTTTTAATGCAACTAGGAAAGAAAACTTCCATGGAAGTGACAAACAAAATTATGTAGTAATCATCTAAATACTTGTTTTTTCTGTGATTTATTTATATCTATTTTTTCCGAATGGAAATGTGTTGGACAGTGGGGCACATTGGTTTCCAGAGATTTATTTTTTCTCTTTGACAAAGCACATTTGATTCACCACTAGATTCATATCCCGTGATCAACATAAAGTCATTTCCTAGAAACATATCCTTCCTTAAACTTCCTTCCAGCCATGTATGTGATCTTTGTTATACCTGTGAGCACAGTGGAACCTAATGCTTAGAAGCTTGGGTTAATGTTGGTAAGGAAATTTAATTTATTCTATCATTTCCTTCCTTGCTTTGTTGGGGGTGCTCCAGAATGCATGTTTATTTAAAAAATATGAAGGACGAAAACAGTAATGATGGACTGCAGCATTCAGAGTATGTTTTCAGTGCAGGTAAAACCAGATGCTTTTATCCTAATCTAGCCTGATTTAGGTAATTCTGTTTAAAGTACCAAAAAAGGCAAGGTAGTGGGAGAAAGAAAGTATTTATAGCTCATCAAAAGGTTCCTTTTAGCTTGCCTTGAGCTCATCTGAGATTCATGCCTTTCCCATGCAGTGCTCTGGTAGATTGTAACCAGACCAGTGTATTTGAAATCATGTATCTTGCTGTGCCTCTATGCTGTATTAGGCAGAGCCCAAAATTCTGCCTTCATTATGAATATCTTCCTTTAGCTTTGTCCACTCACAGTTCAGTCAGTTTGCTGGAAGTGATTTAATCCTAAAATACTTCATCTGTCTTCTGGAGGTTGTGGGCTGTTAGTTTAATCTGTTTCCAAGGAGCGCAGAACAACTCAAAAAGGGTTTGCATCACCACCTGTTCTGGGAAAGGGCCATCCCTCCTCTGGGATGGCAGCTGCCCACCTCCTGGCCCTTTTTCCTCACATGGGAAATATTCAGAGTGGAGTTAATGACCTTGGTACAGTGATACAGGTATTGAGATGAGTGTCAGATGAGTTTGGCACCATTCAGGCTTCTGTGGAGACTGGTTGTTGAGATTGCTTGACTTTTGAGTTGCATGGAAGTATGGGTTATTTTTCTGTATATTGATTCTATCAGTTTTGAGTTTCTTTCAGCTTTTCTGCTGAATCTGTTGGTTACACCAAGTGATACAAAGCACTTGGTGTAGGAAAAGCTGTCTCAGAAGTGCTTCTGGTATGAAAGAATAGTGTGTTCAGACAGATATTCCTCTGCTGACATGTCTTGCAGTTGGTATATCAGACTATAACCTGAAGCAGCTAATATTCTCACAGATACTCTGGGTGCTTTTAATGCACATAGATAGCTGTCACTTGCAAGGCACAGTTATAAACATTACTCTCTGACTTCCTTGAAAACAAAAACATCCTGTTTAAGTTTACCAATTGCATGTTTCTTCTTTAGTTATAGAATCAAAAACGCTACAAGGAGAAAAGGGAGAGCACAGTTTCAATGCTCCTGGAACATTTGTCATTGAAAATACAACTGTTGAATTTCAGAAGAGTACAGACAGGGAAATCATAAAGATCCAGGGACCTCTTGGAGCAGATTTCATTATCAAGGTGGGATGTGTGTATGTGCAAACTTATAAAGTATGTGCAGCAGGGTGGGTGGGTGTCCATCAGGTTGTAGCAGTGCAACAAAATCTTTTAGCTGGGAATTAAGGAATCCTAATTACAGTCCAGAGTTCATTTATGCTAAGTAAATCCAAACAATTTAAAATGTTACAAGATTAATGTCTTTCCTGTGGTGGGAAGTACCACAGGATCTTTAACGGTAAAAATGGCCAGGATTTTTGTTTTAGTGTTACTGAAAGAATATCAGTGTGACCCTGTGCAGGGGATTGAGTTAATCCAATTGCAGACTGCCACCTACTGAACCTGAGCATTGCTTCCAGCAGTGCCCCACGATCTCCCTTAGACATTGCTGATCCAACCACTGACCATTTCTAATCCTTTTAAATTTCTTTCTACCCAGACCACATACCAATGGCTTGCATCACACGTTAAGATATTTATATGCAGAAACATATCAATATTTGACAACCAAAGGAAGACACTCATGCAGTATGCCATTGGGAATGATGAATATTTCAATATTATCACACTACTTGGCTTTATTGGTTACGTTGTAGAAATAGGATTTCAGTAGTTTTCCTTTTGCACCTTCAGTATCCCACGTGCAGTTAGACTTGCCTGGCTGTGAATCTGTGCTTGGATCACTTAGAGACTTCTCCCTGCAGCAAATTTAAAAATTTTTGCTGAAAAAGAAATAAAACAGAAGAATACCATTAGGAACTCTGCCATTCCAGGATAGATGATTGAGTAGTCACGTTAGTACCTTGAATAATGTGGGGGAAAAAAAAGCAAGATTCAAATGCTTAGCTATTGAGAACTTAATGGTTACTGTAGACTGTCTAGAGACTTTAGGCCTGTTACCATCTTACTCTCTGCACTGCTGTTATGTATGAACTATGATTTGAAATGACATGAACTGTTGAGTACAGTGCACAAATGTGTTTTAATGGAAATTTCTTCAGACCAGGTACTCTGGATCAAAAGAGAGCGTGGTTCAGTTCTTTTTCTATCAACCCATCAGTCATCAGTGGAGACAAACTGAGTTCTTCCCCTGCACAGTGACATGTGGAGGAGGTAAGTAATGGCAATTCTTCAGGAGTGGTAACAACTGAAGATCAAAAGTATCTGATTTACAACCTTTACTCTGTGTTTTTATTGATTAAATGTTTGTGTTTCTTTGCACACTGGTAATTTTTCAGCAAAGTAAATTACAGAGTAGAAGGTAAGTAGGTTGGTTAAGCCAGTATCAGCATGGGGGATTTTATATGTTATGTTACTTGAAGTCATGTTCTTCCATAAACAGTGTTCATTTGAGTAAGAATGTTGACTAAGAAATAAGGATGTGACATTCAAAATGGAAAATCGCAATCCATAAAGGATATTTCAGGAAAGTAAGCAAAGAAACAAAATGAGATATTTTAAAATAAGAATAATCAAGAAATGGAGGAAGATGGTATTCCTGGCCTCAGTAGTAGACATGAGGGAGGGTTTTAAAACATTTTGTTGAGAAATTAATTACACAGAAAGCAGAATAAGTAAATAGAATTTAAAGAACAGCTACTATCAATACCTTTGATCTTAGACATTTGGTCCTAATGGTAGTTAGAGCAGCACGTGGTGCACTGTTGCAGCTACTCCTGGTTTAAACACTGCAGCTTAGATGAAGTGTAGCTCAGCTCTGCTACAGCTCATCCAGCCCAGCCCACTGCTTGGCATGTCTGGTTCTGCAAAACTAGCGTGACCTCATGGTAGGAGGGGTGTGTGACACTGCAGATAACTATTTCCCTTCAGCCAGCATTACCCAGGTCACCTGCAAAACAGACCAGGATGCGAGTGATACTGATGTAGGGATTTTCTGGAGAGTGCAAATATGGTTTAAATAGTTACTTGGGACATGAATAAAGAGAGTGAGAGATGCTTAAAGTACAAGCAGAGTCTGGAGATCTTTTGATGGACCATCCGTTTTGGCACTTGCACCTCCCTGTAATCTGAAATGCAGACAATATATGTGGATAATATGTAGTCCCACAGGAAACTACTGTATCTTACGAGATACTTGGCCTCATGAAGTGTGATTCTTGCTGGAGCTGTGAGTGGCAATACATATCCTCTGATGATTCCATCACACTGTGTTTATAATTTTTTTCCTTAACCTATCTGACAAGGGAAGAAGTATAAAGCCTCACAGTTACTTTTGAGGACTACATGTAAACACTGGATAACTCAAGGGACGTATTTACCTTCAAAGGTATTGGCTCAAATCCAGCCTTATTCAGACTGTTGTTATGGTTTGAAAATTATAGCTACATGTCAATCTCTTTGAAATTATCCAGGGTTTTTGAAGCCCTACTTTGTAGCTGCCTACAATATGAAACTGGTACCTTTATCAGTGGGGCTTGGCAGTCCTCAGGGGGAACAGGGACTGAAGAAGCATGAAAACTAAGCTTCTCAGTCATGAAAGTAGTAGTGTTAGGAACAGCATATTACAGAGGCTTGCAGCAAAGTTGTATTGCAGCTGCCTGGCTTTAACCTGTTATCTGAAAGTGGGTTTAGTGTCCAGATTGTCTGTTTGGCATTTTGTACTGGCAGTAGAAAAAGAAGTTCCTCACAACAGAGACTTGGCATCAGAATCCATTCCTCACTTGCTTCTTGCTGCTTCTACATTTAGTTCTCTAATCTCCCTGTGTTGGAAGGGGCATCTCAGAAAGCACAGTCAAGCTTTAATGAGCAAGAATGGCTAAAAATTGTGTTTCTTCTGTTTGCAAGTGGTATATCTTCTGGGTCCTTTCAGTACTTATAAGATCTGGAACATAGATGCTTTGAGCACTGGAACTGCTTAGTTCTTTATGGTTATCACTCTCATGCATGAAGACACTTTGGATCAGCCAAGAGACACACAACTGAAGCCATTGATATACAATACTTAGCATTTTTGGTAGACACTGGGACTTGTGCTGTTAGTTTATTGAGACTATTTGATTTTAATTCTTGTGGTTTCAAACTTTTTTTCTTTGCACATACCAGAACATCCTCCTCCTCTCCTTGGTTTAAGTCCAAATAAGCTTTTTTGAATGAGTCTTTTTTTCTTAGCCAAAAAAGAATCTAGTGGTTTATAAAACTCAGATCCCTTCTTATAACCAGTATCCACACAGAATTTTATTTTTTTTTACCCAAGTAGTTCAAGTTTTCTTTTGTTGGCTCTTCAACTAGGAATGTTCTTGAAGCTGTTTCTTGGTTTTCTGCAGTTTCTTAGCAATGTTTTTGGATCTCATCTTCAATTCCTTTGGCTTTCTGTTTTAAGTATTTTTTTTTTTTAGCATGAATGACTGTGTAATATAGCTCTCCAACATACATGGTAACTCCTCCTCAGGGGAGGGAAGTTATAAGTTGTAGAACATGTACTAGAACCATATGGCTTTGTAGGTTTGCCTTGTGACAGGTGAGCTGGTGCACTACATATATTCTTGTGTAATGTGAAAATATGTATGCCTTTACTCTTATAATACTATTAGAATAAAGTGCCAAAATCTCACCTAGTGTTAAGACAGGTTAATATAATTGTTATACTGAATTGCCTTAAATGAAAGTCTGGTCCTTCATGTTCCTGCTCACTGTTTCCTTGTTTAAAAGCAAGCAGAAAAAGAGTAATCCAGAAAATTAGTTCAATGGGCATCACATTATTGAGAGCAGGGGACAAGGTGTTTAAATTTCTTTCCATAACAAGATTTAACTTTACTTCTGCAATAGGTTATCAGCTTAATTCAGCTGAGTGTGTGGACATTCGTCTGAAGCGTGTTGTTCCTGACCACTATTGTCATTATCACCCAGAAAACAAGAAACCAAAGCCCAAGCTAAAAGAATGCAACATGGATCCCTGCCCCTCTAGGTCTGTATGACAAATCAATTTGTGTGTGATATAGTCACTTACTAAGGAACAGGCAATTGTATTTACTTGATTTCAGTTCTTTTCCTCTTTAGGGCTACTTAATCTTAGTTGATTATTGCACGTGTTAAAGGCTGATACCGCTGCCAAAAGATTTGAGGCACTTCTTCAGTGTTGCAGAATAGAACACTTTGCTTATACAGAGATACTGCAAATATCAATTTGTTTGAGGGCTAATTCTACGTTGTCTTTTGCTGAGTAGTACAGCACTAATATGAGGATTTTGTGAGGTTGTGTGAGGAGGACAGATTGCTTGCCTACTTTTGGATTTTTTGATGCTGCCATTCAGGATTTCTCAATAGCCAGACAGGAGCTCCAGTCAGCGCACAAGTTTTGCACATGGTTTAACTTGGTTCATTCATTTACCTACCATAAACATTTGATTCTTCATTGGTACTGTAGAGTTGACACTTCAAGAATCAAAGCTTGGGGCTACTTGTTTGGATTTTTTTAAAGTAGGAATTAAAAAAAAAAAAATCTTTCCAAGAAAATGTCCTTGTGGTACAAATGCCACAGGATATTAATGCCAAATTATAAAGGCTGTAGTACACATAAATTGTATTGAATTGCACTGCAGTATTTAAAACTAACTTTTGGATTGTCTGGTGAGGTTTCCTGGCTGTGCTAAAGAATCTTAAAATAACATCACAGTATCAAGTCCCAGAACCTTGCATTAACATGCCAGCTGGCTGAGCCAGAGTTATATGCAAGAAGAAAAGGAAACACTCTCAATGGATTTCATTTCCTATAGCTAAACTGTCCATTTCCTTTCATTTCTGTTGAACATAATTGTTGATAGTGACCTCTAACATTTATAGATGTGTAGACTTTCAAGATTTTTTTTTCCTGGAGAGTTGATCTCTGTATGGAGCAGAAGGACTTCAATAAAGCTTAATGGCAATGGGTGCCAAATGTTCCATAGCTGGAATGGGAAAATTAGGGAAAGAAAGGGTGTAATTATATTTTAACTTGCAAATTTAGTTTATACAGCCAGGAAAAGGGAAGTACTACTGGATATAATACCATATTTTTTAGCATTGGGAGTAAGGCTTTATGCTGTGTGGTTGAAATAAAAGAGCTCTAGAAGGGTCCTAAGCACCATTCAGGACCTATCTAGGATAAATCCTGTGATGTATTTGTTTCACTGATATTCATGTTCCTCAGCAGTCTTTGTTGCAGATATAAGTAAATATTTTCTTGTTAATAAAGTGGCACAGATCTAAAGGAACACTGATAATAAATTTCTCTGCTGAGGGCTTGCTCATTTAATATTTTATGGTGGTATGAAATATAGAAACTGTATGGTGAATAGTCCTCTATCCATACAGGAAAGGTAAGATCATACAAGTCATTGTTTAACATCAGGCTAATGTGTAATGAAGTAACATTCCTTCATTTCTCACTGGGAATTGCTTACTTAAGGCATGATCACATAAAAGTGTGTACTTGATGTACAATTTCGGGTATGAGAAATAATGATGCAATATTTATTTTTTTGACAGTGATGGATTTAAAGAAATCATGCCCTATGATCACTTCCAGCCACTCCCTCGGTATGTATAAGCAGGATAGCACATGTGTCAGCATCAGCACAATTTTCACTGCAAACACACTACTTGAATACTAAGATAATGAAACATCATCTGATTTTTTGCTACACAGGAGAGCAAGTTTAAAACAGTCCTGTAAACATTTCTGAAGCCTGTGATTCATTCAGTATGTTCTGGATGATTAGCTTAGCAGTAAGAGGTTAATATGCTCTTCTTGAAGATACCAATGTGAAGTCTTAAAATAAAGAGTTGTCCCCCTAAGCCGCCTTCTGCTGTAGTGCTGAGAAGAGCATGTTCTTTAAATTGCATGTGTGAATTCTTGTCTTGAAAGGTTTTTACTTTAAAGCTGCATGCAATTTTTTAGGACAGATCTCCTAGACAGGACTCCAGAATTTCTTTTTCCCTTGAGAGGTCTGATTCTTCTGGGTTTTTTTATATCTGTAGTCTATTGACATCAAGACTGACATGTCACTTTCAAGATAATGAATTGTCTGAATATGTCTTGTCAAACATGAAGTCATCAGAGCACAGCTTGTTGCCTTTTTTTTTGTTGATTTTTTTTTTTTTTTACCTAAAGCAATTACAAGGATTTAGAACTTCTCTGGAAGCCTTAGATGTTTTGTAAAGAATGTTAGGACTAAAAGGCATCGAGCCACATTTATTGTTAATGTAAAGAATTATAGTTGGTGGAGTTAGATGCATATTTATCTGAGCTGAACCTCTGCTTTATTAGGTCATGAAATGAATAATGTGTATTTTTCTAAAGAAGTAAAGATATGAAGTAATAAGAATGAAATCATAGACTTGCACGGCTCAGTGGAGCTCCTGATTACAGCTGATATAAATGTCATAGTTTATTTCTGTAGCAATTTGTCCTTGTGGATCTGCTGTCCTGTGATGTACTTTGGCTTCAATACATAGACTGGACTTTTTTTTCCTCTACAGCTTTATCCTGTAAGGTTCTCTAATTGTATTCTGTGTCTCTCCCCTTCCATTTCTTCTGCCAATTCCTTTGTACTTCAGATCTCTTCTGGAGCTCAGCACAATATATTTACATGAGTACTTCATCTTCTGAACCACTTAGGGCTTGGAGACCACTCGGAAGAGAAATTTGATCCCCCTTTCTGTGCTTTACTGTGCTCAGCACGTTTGCATGACACCGTGGTGAGATAGATTATGTCTGCGATAAAGCTGTGGGCAGGTTCTCTTATTTCAAACTCTAAGAACTACAGACAGAGCCCACCTCATTTCAGCACCTCGGTGTGTCCTGTCAGAAGGTATCATGGTCTTCCTGTGAGATGCTTCAGAGTAAGGACTGTAAAATAGCAGGCGGCCAAGCAGGGCTCAGAGTTGGTGCCAGCAGGAACGAGAGAGGAAACAGGCTGTGTTCTGCTGGGAGAGCTCATAAGGAAACAACAAAGATGTAGAAACAGCTTTTCTTACAGGAATTTCTGAAAGAAAACAGCAGCTGAAACAGACGGTTTGTTTACCTGCATCATGAGGTGACTCTGGTCCAGTGCAGACGCAGGTCTTGCTCCCATGTAGCAGGATTTGTCTGTGCTGTTCCCTGTCAAGTAACTGGAATGCATTAGCCTGTGCTGGTTCTGCTGGACTTCTTCCACCTTTTCTTTTTGCTTTTTCTTTTTGCTTTTTCTTTTCTTACCTGTGTCTTACATGCTGACCCAGGATTGGTCTTGCAAAGCGGGCGGAAAACCAAAGTACTGTAGATACACTGGAGCAAAGCTGTACAGGCTCCTTCACCTCACCCAGCAGTCCAACATCACACCTCCTACATAACACGAGGGCCATGTGGAGGGCTGCTCTGCAGTCCCGTGGTGTTTACCACTGCTTTCCCATTCACACAAGGAAGTTGTGGGAAAGTCATGGTGCGCACCACAAAATCTTGAAAGAGTTCTCCTGTGGCTAGAGTTGTAAATGCCCCACTGAAATATTTTTACAGATGGAGAATTCTTTTGAAATAAATAGAAAAATTTCCCAGGATGAAAATTTTCTTTTAAAGCTTTTGGAATGCCTCCATTTATTTCAGACTTGTTGGACTGTTGAGGATCCCCTGACAGCTGTGGGTTCTGGAAAGTATCTCCTTGACTGCTTGCCCAAGACCCCCCTTTTCCCCAGTAGCCACGGACCTCACTCCATCTTGAAAATGCTTGTGGGAGTATGGGATCTGGAGTGTGTTTGAAACTGATGAGATAAAGAAAAACAACTATAAAACTTCATGCTATAAACACTTGCAAGCCTTGTATTACACATAGCACAGTGAACCTTACCTATATAAATCCATGAGCTGCTAATTCATTAAATAGTTAATTGCTCTTTAGTTCCTGAGATTTTTAAAGAAAATGAGTTAACACTGGCCATTCATTTAAGTCAAAGAACAGTATAACTGTTGCTCTTCAAACGGGTTTTGTATTTGTGATATGTTATCAGTATCTCAGCATACAGCTTTATTCAGAATTCTTTTGAATATATACTCTATGGCTAATGTTCCATGGCTTGCTGTGCATTTATATATACTCATGAGTATATATACTCATTCTTCCATTGAGCTTAAGCATGATTAATATATTTTTGTAGGCAGTTTAATGAATTGCTTTAAATAGGAAGTGTCCTTGATTTACCTGCTGCATCATAAAAAGTATGTAGTAGTTGCTTAAATTTACCTTTGATTTATAGGCCTTTGCTTTATCAACTCTGATATTATGACTTCCTTTGTGATAGCCAAGTTACTCTTGATTAATTGATTTTGGTGGGATATTGTAGTACTCGCTGAGTCCATTGTTCATAATGGATATAATTATTTTCATGATCCTTTCTGAGCCCCTGCATTTATAATAGAAATAAGTTTTAAGTAACAGGACATTGATGAACCATAAGATGTGATGCAGGACTCAATCATTTCCCAAGCCCTGCCTTTGATTTGGGTGGATGGTGGAAAGAAAGCAGGAGATAAGAGGTGAAGGGTGAGAGATAAATGAAACTGAGTTTGTAGCCTAAAAACCTCCAGATAATTCTCACTTCAGGTGGTGCAACATTTGCTGTTTTTATTGTAGTTAGGTCAAAGATTGTGGATAGATGTCCATTTTGAAGAGTTTCCTTCCCAAAAAGTTGTTTATTATCCCTCTGTTGGAGGCTACTATCCCACAGCTCTGCTGGTTCACAGGTTTTTCTTAATCTTAAATTTTCCTTAATCTGTGCATTGCCCTGCTTTGGGAGGAATCAGCTTGATTAGCCAAAACAGCTGGGATGGATGAGAGCTGCCTTTTGCTTGAAGCAAGCTGGAAAGTGGGAATACAAGGCTCTTCAATGGCATTTTAATGAGGGTGGAAAACTCTTGCAGAACTGCAGTGATGACCAGCCAAATGATGCCTGTCACAATTTCTTCACAGTCCTTATGGACCAAGGCAGTTTGATATGAAATGTCTGGTTTTACCCTAAGTGTTAGAGTTCCCATTAAAATTACTTCCTGAACAGATTTTTTTAAGGGTGATCTGAATAATGTGGGCAGTGGTGAGGAACTGTGGATAGTAACATCCTGAGTCAGGACAGCCTGATCTGTCTTTGTCTTTGGACTTCATAGGATCTCAAGTACCTGGGCTTCTTGGCCTTTGACATTGGTAATAAGGGTCTATATGACCATGTAAATAAAAAATATTCTGTTTAGGTGATCTAGACTATTTAGAAGTAAATTCATTCCAGTAATCCAGCTCAGTATATTAATGGTCTTTAACTTGTGTACAAAAATAAGATTTTCAGTTATTTTTGGAAATAACTTAAATTTGTATTTTTGTCTTTCTTCTGATTTTGCACATGAATTTGAGCCTGGAATATTGCAATGTAGCTCTGTGATTCAATATATATGTGTGTGGTGAGAATCTGGCAAACTAACTATTAGTGGGTTTTAATTGACACTACGGTTGGATTCAGTATTTTGCTCTTTTAATAGAGGTTACTGGAATAAAAAATAGCCTTATTTTTAATATATCTGAGTTCTTTTTCCAGGTGGGAACATAATCCATGGACTGCATGTTCAGTTTCCTGTGGAGGTGGTATTCAGAGGAGAAGTTTTGTGTGTGTAGAGGAGACCATTCATGGAGAGATACTGCAAGTGGAAGAATGGAAATGCATGTATGCCCCAAAGCCCAAAGTCATTCAGACCTGCAATCTGTTTGATTGTCCGAAGTGGGTGGCAATGGAATGGTCTCAAGTAAGTTGAAAAGTACTTTGGACCTTTATTCTTTCTTTTCTAAAGGAAGCCTCCAGTCTTGTGTTACCATGTGTTTATGAGCACAGTGCTATTAGAAAAGTATAACCCTGAAAGATGATTCATAGTTCTTGCTAGGAGAAGTTTGTACTAAGCAATTCTGCCTGATAATCAAAACGTTCATGTGTCCGTGTGGAGGAAAATGCATGTAGAATTCTTTATGCCTTTTGAATTCCTGCTTTATATGGAGGAGAAGTTAGAGGCAGAGGTGAGGTCCCTCTGCAATCAGGTCATTTATGTCTCGGTTCTTGATAAATGTGGTATTTCACTGGATATAAGAGCTAAAGGCACGTCTGTCTTAGGGGCTGGCAACTCTGCAAGGGTGATTTTCCAGCATTCTTGCCTTTCATTACAGTAACAAGAGCATAAGCCAACTTGTCCTGGCTGTGGTTATCTGATACAGCCAGATAGCTCAGCACTCCTATAATTCCTTAGTTCATCCAAATGACATCACTGACACAGAGTGTAGAAACTGCAGCACGCCTGACCCAGCTTTAACTGCAAATGACCACTGTGCGAGGGTGTATTCTCAGTGCACAGCCATCTCTGGTTCTGTTGCCAATCAGATAAGCTTTATAGAACCCCAAGAAATCACTTGCATTCCCAAAACTTAGACTTTTTTTTTCCAGCATCAACCTTTTCTTTACTCGCTTAGCAATGCAGGGACAAATTCATGCGTCTCCATGGAAAAACTTAAGTGAGCACGTCATCAGCACTTGTAATTTCCTTTTTAAGAGTATTTGTAAATACAATAAAGAAATAGGTTGAGGTGGTTGTGTTGTCTCCTGCAGTGCACAGTGACCTGTGGCCGAGGCTTGCGGTACCGAGTGGTGCTGTGCATTGACCACCGCGGGCAGCACGTCGGGGGCTGTAACCCACAACTTAAACTGCACATAAAAGAGGAGTGCATCGTGCCAATACCGTGTTACAAGCCAAAAGGTAACTGGAATTTTGTCTGGGTCTGTTATTGTTTTACATTTTTGTTCAGAGAATTAAAAGCCCCTGGTAACCTTTTTCAGAAATGCCAGAAGCTGGAATTTACTAGGACTTATTTCAGCCTTGGCAGAAACAAGCACTTTAATTATTGGTGCTAGGAAAAGTGCCCTGCTGATATTTTTTGCTGATAATGTGGCCAGACTCTCATGAGGTGAACATGCAAACTGAATCTATACAGTCTGGTCAACTTGGGAAAACCAAAATAAATGAGGTTAACATGGGGAGGAGGAATTGTTCAATAATACTTAAAATGAAACTCCATATGTATCACCTGGGATCTTGTTTGTTTGTTCTTGTTAAATGTGTCAGCATTCTCAGTGGGCCTCAGCAGCTCATTAAGTTGTAATCAAACTGGTTTCCTTCTCCATTTCTGCATATTTAAAATAAAGAATGGAGCTCAAACATCACGAAGGAGTTCTCTAGTAAATGTTGTTCTATTATCCAGTTTTATCTTTTTTCAAAAGCATTAGATCAATAGGCAATATGAAGGTGAATAATGCTAACATCTACATTTTGCTTTGATTTTGGAGGAATTACTGAATGTTTTGGGGGGTTTTTTCCTCTACCAGAAAAAAGTCCTGTGGAAGCAAAATTGCCATGGTTTAAACAGGCCCATGAAATGGAAGAGACCGTAACAGTCTCAGAAGAGCCAACGTAAGTACATTGTGAAGAAACATTCCCAGTGTGTTTTGCAGATATCTGGAATGACTGTTGCTGTACAGTTTGCTTTGACCGTTGACCCTCCTTGGGAGATGAGTTGTGTTGTGAGCTGTTCCTAATTTTCCATCTCAATTGCTTCTGGAGCTCCTGTTCTGGATGACATGGAGCTACACTATTACAGTGTCCTGATATCATTGGAGCAATTCAAAGGGATCCTAACTGAGCCTTAATTAAGCCTTAATTAATGCACGTGGAAACATTTCAGCACATATAAATTAAATAAATTCAGTTGTTCTATCCCGGTCGTAGCTGTTACCTCAAGAATGTAGTGGTTGTATTAAAACTTAAGAGGTACTTTGTAGGCTTGCCAGGATTTCCTTGGGGGGTGAGACCAGTGCATAAAGAAAGTGAGAAAAACCTGCTGATCTCTGAGCTTAGCTAATCTGTGGGGGTAAATTGTGCTATTTTACATGTGTATATGTGTGAAATGGCATCTGGATTTTGTGAGTCCCCTTAAAAACTGATGAGTGTGAGCCTTGCAAATTCTAAGGATGAAAGCATAACTTAAATCCAGCTACACTTGTTCCTGACTCTCTTATATTAGGGCATCCATACAGTTGCTTATATCCCCGTGTGCATTTCATACATACATACATACATACATATGTGTATGTAATATATTAATATATAGTATTTAATTTTCTATAAGGTTTTCATGAGAGATTTTGAACAGTATTTTGTTGTGCTCTGCAGAATTCTACACTCTTTGTAATAATGTCAGTTTGAAATAGTTTAGGTGAGCTTACTGAAGTTCCTTTGGATTTATATTTCTCTGAGAGCGGAGTGTGCCCTATGCTTATTTTTCTTCTTCCATCTAGCTATTCCTGGTTTTTGGCACACATGTAGCAACAGGTGTGATCATGAGTAATAAAATCTTTACACCTGCACTGACTCACAGAAGAAACCTCTTGCCAAACAGGTGTTTATATAGTTATGGTGACTGTACTTTAAACTTTTCACTGCACTAGCCTCTCAAGTCAAGTGTCAGCCTACTGTGAGCAGTTATTTCACTCTCCAAATTGGTGGCCCTGAATGCAGGCAGGGTAGTAGCAAAGACATAAAAATAAAGTGTGATTGTCGAAAGGGGTGATGCAACCAAATGTGCCTGTTGAATGTCAGCATAGCAGAATAGAGGTGTATGAGGCCACTTCTAAAGAGTCTTCAGCACGAAGCTATAAAGAAAATTATCTCTAGCATTACAAAATCCTGCTGTGGCAACTGTGAGCTAATGCAGTTTCTAGGTCTTTAGGGTCCTTCAGCATCAGTCTGACAGAACAAGCAGGGAGGACTGGCAGGGACACAGCATCTGGTTCAGAGTGTATATAGAATATAACAGAAATGAGCTGGAAACTTTGTCATGGGTTTCTTTGTACCTTGTCCTGACAAAGGAAGCAGTAATTCATCCTTCCTAGTTATGACAGATGTATTCTACTGCAGCCTCACCATGTGAATGGATCCATGTGTTCGAGTTCCCAGAGTGTTGTCACACCTGTGCAGTTTTGCAGTTTCCTGAATCTTTTTTCTTCTTCACTTATTCTGGAGACTGAGATGTTTTTCATCTTCCATTAATGATGCTCATCCTGTCCTGAGACCTTCCTTCACATTTTCCAGAAGCATCTTCACCTAAGTCTAAAAGGTTCCTCCAACCACTTCTTGCCGATGACTCCTCTCGGCCATCCCCTCTTTCCTGAGGTGTTGCTGAGGTGCTGTGCTTTCCTAGTCTGGGCATTCTGGGCTCTCCTGGGACCCAGCTCTAACACTGCAGCCAGATTCCCCATTAGTTTAATTTTGCCTGTATTCTGCTGCCAACTGCTCTTACTTTAGTCTTCTAAGGAAGCTGGCAGGTAAGGGGAAATTAGAAATAACTGGTCCCTGACTTCATTCCTTTTTGCAGATTTTCTGTTGGCCATGTGGACAATGGTTTGCAACCAGAGAGTTTCTCCATTGATGCCTTAAACCTTGTGCCCTAACTACTCTGGTCTTTTCCAGTTAGAGACAGATTTTTGGGTCATGGATTAAGTTTTAAAAAGAAACTGTAGCAGTAAGTTACTTTTCTCAGAATAAATTATAACAAGATTTTCCTCTGGTTTGGATCTGTTTAATTTTGTTTTCTGTAATTTATACATGACACAGTGATAACTCATAGCCCACCTCTACCCAGCAGGACACTTATGATTTCCTTGGTAATATGCCATCACTTTTAATTTTAGTTATTCTCTTGTCGTGCAAACTTAAACCACAATATGAAGTCTCAACTTCTAATACATCCTTTTATTACAACCGTCGTTCTCTGCTTTTGTGTGACATTTTAGTTGATAATGAATAAGAGAATAAATGCAGCTGTGTTTTAGAACCCACAAGCGATGGATACGCCAAAAGTAGCTTGTGGAAGATAAATATTTCTGCCGCTGTGGTCTACCACGGCTGGTGTCCTGAATTTACATAGAGTGGGAACGTTCAAAAGCTTCTTTTTTTTATTATTAGCAAAATAAAAAATGACTGTCCTTAAAGTGAGGCCAAGAAAAATGTAGGTCTGACCTTTTTAGTTCTTAGTTGTGGAATGTGATGACAGTTGATACCAATCATTATTTTAAATGTTCTTCCCTCGAGCCTTCTTAGTTACAGTGGGATTCACAGAGAAGATCAAGCAAGTTCTTGCATCCTTTTTATTAGTCCTAAGTTATAGAAATAGACACCTCAACTGCTTTTCAATGTCATGGCTTAGGACAAAGCTGAAATGGTTTCAAAAGCTGATACGTTTTTTCAGTAATATGAGCTAAAAAGTGATCACTAGGCTTGTGGAGTTGTACTCCCTGGATGTGAAATGCAGTGTCTCTCACAATGGTTCACACTCATTGTATTGGAGTCGTTTTCACAGAAATGTCCTCGCTGTGCCTTTGGCGATAATTACCCATTTTTCACAGCTCCTTCTCTGAAAATGGGCTGGTGATTTTGTGAAACACATTAGACTAAATGTTGATAAAACCAGCAGTGTGACTGTTTAGAGCAGCGGTGGTGCTGTAGGGGAGGGGCAGGTTGTCAGCGTTGTGGAAGTTCTGCCCCAGTAACAGCCAGCATTTCAGATAATTCAAACTTTTATCCAGGCCCCTTGGTGCACTAGAACTGGAAATATCACAAGAGCAGCCCTTTTTTTTTTTTCAGGATTTAGGCATTTCCTGTCTTTACTGAAAGCAAGAACTACAGGCATGAGGGGGGAAAAAAAAAAAGAAACACCGTGTTTTCGAAGTCTTTAGAAGGCTGCAGGGGGCTGCACTGAGTTCAGTTTTCAGGTCAGATTTGGTTTGGTTGTGTTGGGCTGCTCTGTCCCAGTATTGTCATCAGTAGTTTAGGTCACTGCTTCATTTCCCAGGTCATCCTACTTGGGCTTTTACAGCGTGCACCAGGTGAATGCACATTCCCATTAGTCTGACTGGTAACACTGCAGCCTGATGTGCTCTCTCTGTACTGTGTTCATTATTTATACCTGCACAAATAGAAGTATTTTAGTTCTGTATTGCACTGGGAAGAATGACTGTGCAAAAAGGCTGATTTGTGAAAAGTTGAACCTGCTAAAATTTGCATTTTTCCATGCTTTTGTTTTTTTTAATCAGATGTCTCATCTGCAAACTTAAAGATCTCAGAAAATTTTCATTTACCACTGTCCTACTCATTATAAATTCCCAATGATCTGCAAGGCATTGCAGTGCAAGTACTCTGATGCTTCTTAATCCATACCTGAGATAACTCTGAGTGTGTGCCCACTGAAGGCAGATTGAGTTTACTTCAGAGAAGTATTGTGCCCTAAGCATTGCCACGTGTATGCTGTGAATGCCACTGAGTGAAAAATGCATCACTTCTGAGGCTGGTGGTGTTGACTTTAATGACCTGTCGCAGGCTTTGCTTTTGCATGTTAAATGTAAAGTAAAAATTAAAAAAATCATATGCCTAAACTAAAAATTCAGATAAAATTCAGTTCTCTCATTGTCCAGTCAGTTCCTTGCTCTAATTTTTTATTGGCAATCTTCATTGGCTTCTATTGAAGGTACTTAGTGTGACTTTAACATGATCATCCTTGGAGCAGTTCTATAATTTAGGATTTCAATAGTCATGTGACTGGTTTAGCAAATGCCAAGGTAGAATAGAAAGTGTTTTGTGTGTTGCATTTTTATCTTGCACTTCACTGAAAAAATATCAAACACTAATATTCAACAGGAAAAGCTCAATTTAACATAGCCTTGCTAGAAACAAAAGAAAAAAATGCTTAGAATTTTCTGAGTTTCTTTATAAATCAATTGGTTACTGAATGAAGTGATTGCTAAGGTTCAAAATTTCTTTTAATTTTTACAGGATTTCAAAAGAGCGTATTGTACATTATTGTGGAATGTTTTAATGTACTCAACTAGCAGTACACAAAACTAACACTTATTTCTGGTATGCTGCTGTCATGCTTTTACCAAAACAACTTATGCTTTCAGACTGCAGACTCCTAGGTGTGGTTAGAACACCAACCAACTCTTTTCAACTATAAATGTCCATCAGTTTTATTTTTTCAATTAGGTACATAGCTACAAATGGACTTCAATTTTTGGTGGTTTTTTTTTTACACAGAAGGAGAAGAAAGTAATCATTCTGTGAAGCCTGTGCACACTGGCCTTGATCCAATAAAGCACTTAAGCACAAGTTTCCCTCTGAACACATTATCGTCCCATTGACTTCAAAGCACAGCTAATATGCCTAAAGTTAGGCACATGCTTAAGTGTTTCATTGGATGAGGGTGCTTTTGCCACGCACACCTTAGGTAGTTTGCATGGCTGTCTTTGAAAAGACTGTGAAGTCTGCTGTTTCAGGGTTAAGCTGCTTCTATCTACTGCAGTGAGAGAAAGCCTTCCTTTGCAGCTTTTCCCATTAGAACTTGCTATCGAGAGCATCTGGACATTGACCCCCAGCAGCTGTGCCCTCGGACTCAGTGGGCTGTTGGGTTGTGCCAGTGGGGCATTTGCTCCGATTTGAGCACTGTATGACACAGCCATCCATCATTTTGATAGTCCTCTTCCAATAAAAATCAGTATGGTCATCTACTTGGAAGGTAGTCAGATTTGTGAAGGATGAGCAGTTGTAGTTCTCCTCGGTGTGAAGAGGAGCTGGGGATAGTGTGCCCTTTACTGAGATCTGTTGAGGACTATTTAGCTCTAACGAATATCCTGAGACTGTTCAAAGAAACGTTGATGGGCTTTTATATATTTATCTTTGTAGTAGAGTTGTATATGTATTTCTTTAACATCTCCTTAAAGAATAACCAGTTAACCTTGTAACCTCTGTTGGAAATGGGAATAGTCTTTTCCCCCAGAGAAAGTCCGCCTTGGGGTCTGTCTCAGTCACAGCCTGGGTGACTATCCCAAGGACTGAGTTGGAGTATCCTTACAGGCTATCCACCCATCTGTTCTCCTTTCCTCTGTTTGATTCTTCCTCTGTGTACACTGGCAAGAAGTTATTGGCGCAAGATGATAAACTGTCCACAGAATCAACCACACTGTTGACATTTTTCTGTGCTTGCTGTGTATGCAGAGCATAAATACTGATTTTTGTCTTACACAACTGTTCTTATATTTGTAAGGGCAGCTTTCCTGCAGTAAAGGAAAGATAATTCTTAATCCAAGATAAGGGGAAAATCTTTGAATACTAATTTGAATCTTTCCTCCCAAATGCATTTTTAACATTCGTCAAATATATCCTCCTATATCTCCTGCTGGTGTTTTAATCATCAGCTGCATTTGGAAACATAATAAAGAGCAACTACAGCCTTTTGAAACAAAATGTCAACTCTGTATTTTATTTCTTACAAAATATACCCCAGAGCCACCCAGCATGACTTTATTAATGAAACTCAACCCCTTGACTCTTGTGCCATTTTGAAAATTACTGTCAGTGGCCCTCAAAGTCAGGGAATATTATAACAAAATCACAATCTGTAAAATAAGATTTTACTGTAGTTCATCAGGAGCATAAATGCTTTCTAATAAAAATGATGGATTATAGACTGTTCTGGTCAGACTTCTTTATTGAAGATGAGAGGCTGCTTCCAAGATTGAATCTGAAGAGCAGCCTGTGGTGGTGGGCATTGGAGATAGCTGGATTTGAAAAGTACTCCTCTTCTCTCTCTTTGCTAATTATTAGTACAACATAAGGTGAGGGCCTCTCAGATTTAAGCAGACTGCAAATATACTTTTGGCATATGCCCAAGTCTGTGTACCTGGGGAGCTATTTTATGTTGTACAGAACTGTCTTCACGAGTTTCCCTTTTTTAGCACTGAAGGAGACTGAGAAGGAGACTTAGGTGATATCCTTTTTTCCTCAAAAAAGGACACAGCTTTTCCCTGTTCCTGTGATTCTTTCTTAGATTTTTTGCGAATTTTGGTAAATGGCTTAGAATGGGAGGCAAGTGAAAGACTGAAGACACTTGACTCTGCATTCTATTTAAGCATCAAATAGTATAATGTATTGTCTGCTCTGTGTATAAATATGCTGTGCACACACAGACACAACGACGTGGAATAAAATGGCAGTGTTTCTGCTGCACTGTGATTATTTGCAGGTTTATTCCTGAGCCCTGGTCCCCGTGCAGTGCCACGTGTGGCAGTGGTGTACAGGTGCGGGACGTGAAGTGCCGAATTCTTCTCGCGTTTACTCAGACCGAGGTTGAACTGCCTGAGGAGGAGTGTGAAGATGAGAAGCCACCAACAGAACGAGTCTGTCACCAGGTGTCCTGTGACAGTGATCCTGTCCCCTACACACCAGAATTTTCACATGCTGAAGATGGCAATGTGATTTACGACTGGGAATACATTGGGTTTACTCCTTGTTCTGCCACGTGCCTTGGAGGTACCTTTATTTATTTATTTATCCTGAGTTGTAAGAATTTGGCATTGTTTGATACTGTTGGGTCTTCTGTTAGGGTTACCCTAAAGTAGCTACGTTGATCTGTAGGAAAACATGCAGCTACAAGCTTTAACATATTTCTTGGCTATCCATAGAGTATTTCAAACTACTTTGTTTCATTTATCAAACACTGACTTTATTTGGTTAAGCAACTTGCTTTAGTCTTGCTGCTGCAGGAGCCTCTGCCAGGTAGTCAGTGGTACCAGCAAGTTTGATGCATCAGTGCTGGGAATATTTTAGATGACCTATCTTTTCCTAGGAACTGAAAGTGTATGATTACAGAGCTAAAATTCCCACGTTTATTCTTTATCTTCTGAAATGCTGCCATTTTCTGCAGTAAAGTAGGAATACAAAGTTTTAATTAGGGAGACTCACTTTCAGCCTTAGGAGCACGAAGATCAAACAGGAGTTAGTTTTGGTCTTGGTGCTGTCTATCCCTCCACAGGAACTCTGTGCCATACATCTGTCTGCAAGTAGTTAGGCACATTCCTTTTTGGATGTAATCGAATCTCCTTGTCGTCCTAAGTACATGTTACTAGACAAGGTTGCTACTACATACTGTGCTTTGGGACCAAACACAAGTGAGTTATGAAGTGTTAAGTGGAGGCAGTGGAATTGTGAACACACCTATAGATGACAGGACTGCTGACATCAGTGGGAAGTGAAGACAGTTGTACCCATAGAAGAAATAAAAAATGTAGAAAAGGGGAAAACAGAAACAATTGGAAGCAGAGAGCTAGATAGAGCTCACAGACAGCAACCTCTTTTGTGCTGTTCACCAGTTCAAACCTGGAAGACAGAAGCTGGGAGGGATGCCCCAGAATGGGATCAGCAGGATGGTAAGTGATGGATAGTGCCTCCTTTATCAGTTACTACTGCTGTTTACTGAGGGGGTTGATCCATAGGAGTAACAGCACATGTGATGATAAAAGCTGAAACATCCCATCCCCTGCACTACCTGCAGTGGGCATTATGACTGGCAAGGGAGGAGAGACTGTAGTCCAATTAAGTGAGTATAAACAGGAGATGGAAGTGACAGCTATTGTGACTGTCTCTGTTTCTTTTTTTAAAGAGAGAAATGTTTTTGGAAATAAGGAGGTGTTCTAAAACTCCGAAGTTTTTCAAGTTTGAGGACATCATCAGATAGCTAGATTGAAATAATCTCTAGTCTTTTACTGCTGTTGCACATGTGCATGTTTACAGTGCCTGCATCTTCATGGGTGTTTGTCCACGCATAAAGCATCCACTTGCCCTTGGTGTGCAAGCTGATAGTAATTTAAGGAGCCTGTACTGAATATAGTAGTTTCATCTGAGGGAACTTCAGAATTACTGATGAGCAGAATCTCATGTTGACTTCTGACCCTTTCATGAATTTGGTAGATTCTCTGACCTAGAATTGTCCTGTAGGTGTTCATAGTGATCCAAACCATTTGTTTGATATGCAGTAGAAATTTCCCACTTGAAGAAGTTTGAAAGACAATATCTGTTTGTGTTCTTAAGACTTCTGTGGTATCATTGGTACTGTGTCTAGACATTTTCCTTATGTGATGCTCCAGGGAAATGTGGGAAGTTGTCAGGGTGTTTTATCAATGAACAGCTTCAGCAGCCCCTCTGCTGCTATGCTAGTTAGGTATCAGTGATTTTTTCCTTCTATCAGTTCTGGTCTTCTGGCTGCCTTGGCAAAGGCTTTCAAACAGACCAAAAATTACCTGCCGATAAATAGTTTTAGGGGAACCAGACATCTCTTCTGTTTCCAACTTATTGCAATGTACTAACTAATGATCTCACTGTCTACTATTTTTCCATTGTGTAGTTCAAAGTAGCTGATCCATTTCTGCTAAGTTTTATGTTCAAATTTCATTTCAATTAGATGAACTCTTTCGTTACAAGAAATAAATGTTGTCTGAGTTTGGAATATCCCAGTGTAATGTAAATTATATTAGGTACTTTTTCTCTAGTATGTACATATCTAGCAGTGGCTATTAAAATAAATTCCTGTGGATTTCTGTATCCTCAGAACTCCCTACCCCCGTTTCTTGGTGCTTAACTCTCCCTGAATGAGGGAAAAGTCTGCAGGGTCTATGTAGG
The DNA here is from genome assembly GCF_003945595.2 of Pipra filicauda. Lineage (NCBI taxonomy): Eukaryota > Metazoa > Chordata > Aves > Passeriformes > Pipridae > Pipra > Pipra filicauda. The sequence goes on along the minus strand of NW_024104976.1, from coordinate 239,746 downwards.
CTGGAAGCTTTATAGCCACTATTTGAGCAAGGTCCGAATCTCTGTTTCAGAGCTTGTCACTTGCACCTTTTTTTTTAATCCTCGTACAGACTAGACTTGTAATTCAAAGTCTTCTCTGGTCTCTGCAAAGCAGACGAAAAACTGCAGATGGAAACACTGGGGTTTTTCAGCTATTAGAGTTACAGAGCAATCTGCAAGGCAATATCAAACATCATCTTTCCAGTTCCAGAGCAGTAGTAACATGAGTCTTGGGTCATTTTTGTGCTTTCTTCACCAAACGTGTGTGCACAGCACTTGGAGTGCCATACAACTTGCAGCTTCCCAGAACAGCTGTTGTGTTATGGCTGTTACCATAATTAATGCTTCTTTCATCAGTCTTTTCATGAGTGCAAATGGAAGTTGCTGGATCCTGTTTGTCATAAGGCAGATATCACCTTAAATATTCATAGGAAGCTCTGTAACCATCCTGAAAGCTAAAGATCTGTTTTTCCTTCAGTGCCTGAAGAAATCCCAAACTGAAAGTAAGCCAACTGTGTGCTTGGGGATCTCAGGATTTGCCTTTATTTTTCTGGAATGTTTTCAGGGGTTTCTTCAGTTTTGTTTTTGTTTTCTTTTAAATCTGTATAACTTTGGCCCTAGTGCGAGAGCCTCCAACATAAGTTTTATTTCTCATATTTTCAGTAGAGAATTGTTATCAGAATAAAGAGTACTCCTGAAATGTTTTTGTTGTATTGTATAGTATTTATTTAGTTTTGTCAATCATTTAACTACTCAATAGTATTTCAAAGGGATGTTTTCCATTTTAAAAAAATCACTGAACGTTTTCTTGTTTAAATATGCCTTCAGTTGCAAAAGGCGGATTTTGGTTGTTAAAAGCAATTATTATTATTTATACTCTATATGCTTTAGAAATTATGATTTGAGCCCCCTTAAGTAATTACACTGGCCTAAAAATAATGAGATTAAATAATAAATAACATAGGCACTTCCTATTATTTCCTCTTTAGTCTGTGGCTTTGGAAACTTTAGGGTGCAGTCAAGTTGTGCTTTTGGGTTTTTGTCTGGACCATAAGGGCTAAAAGTTTACCACTTTATTTATGAGAAACCTGAGATTCTTAGAAAATTAATGGGTTCTAGCCAAATTTAAGGGCTCTAAGAAAAACAGTGACCTTTCTGAGACTCACATATAAAGCTGAGAGCATTTGCTCTCAATTTGTGTTGTAGTCAGTTTGATAACTGGTACTCCTATCACTGGTTTCATTAATGGCAGATCCTGTTTACTCTTTTACAGAAGTTTAAAACAGATTTCCAGAGAGGCTCAGGGATTGGCATTTCTTCAGCTGTTAGTACATATTATTAAGCAGCCACCAAACTGAAACTATCTGTCCTTCCTCTTCCAGGCATAGAGAATAGACCCACCCTCTTACCTTTTGCACAGCAACTTTCAACCCCTATTTTCTTTGTACTCTAAAAGAGGCAGAAACAAAAATTCTGGGCTTTTTTCAAGCATTTTGATCTCTTAACACAGCTCCGTGCACTGTGTATTTCAATACACAGAAAAGATTGTAAAAGAATGTAAATGTATGTGGTTTGAATGCTGGGTTAAAATAGAAAATATTCTATTTCACGGAATAGTAGGGTAATTACTACAATAATGCATCAGATTACTGTAAAAATACTTAATACTCCCTGCTGCATACATAATGTTTTAGTTAAATTATCTACTGTGTTTATATTATAAGCCAAGAAAGTCATACATATAAAACTTTGCTTGTTTGAATAATAGATTTTTCCGCTTTCCAATTGATGTAGAGTAAGAAATTTATCAGTGATTGAAGTTCCCAACTAATGGAAAATTATAGTTTGGGGTGAGAAATCTGATTAATTTTGAAGACATTCAAGCAAATTAACATGAAATAAGTGCAGCTATTTATTGAATAAAGCTCTCGAACTGAGAACTAAGCAACAGGAAGGGAGTGTTCGGCAGGTATTTAACAACTCTTTAGTATCTCTTTTGTACTTTCAGCATCAAAACAAGGTGTAAGTTTTCTTTCAATTGGGCCGCTGTGGGGAAGAATTGCTACTGCAATTTGTGCTCTCTGCTTGACTCAAATGAAATACACACCACGTATCAACATTTCCTTCTCGTAATACAATTAAAGCTGTGCAGGTCGTGCTACAAGGCAGGAATGGCTTAATGAACTCCAGGTGGCAATTTGCAGTGAAAGCCCATCAGCTGGTATGACGTGCCTTTTGTTCATTTGGCTGGCCAATTTAGCTTATATAACACCAAGATAAAAAGTTCCCTTGGGATTATTGCCAGTTTAGATGGTCTGAAAGGAATCTTGCTTCTTTCCCCTCCTTTGTGTGAGATATTAAGAAGACACTACCTATTACAACCTGTTCCAGAGCAGCAGCACCACCTTAGAGTGCAGTTTTCCCACAGGATCACAGTGAGGTCAGCAAAGCTGAAGGTTGGTCACATAGGGTAGATTTTGACCTAAAATAGAGATTATATGGATGCTTGACATGGTCTTGATTGCTCTTCAGGTAGTTCCATTCTGTTTCTACTGGAACACAGTTTCTAAATTCTTACTTCCCTCCTGTAGGCAGTTGAATTTGCATTTCCTGTGTAAGGGGAAAGGGAAACTGCTCCTGTTTAAACAAACACATGGGGATTGACTGGACAGAAAATATTTGATTCTCCTCGTTGTCAATGTGCAATAGAAAAAAAATTATGTTTATTGGTTTGTCACCTTTGGGCATTTTCATGTCTGCATTATGGTCATGGTATTTGTGGTTAAGTATTTATTCTCAGCCTCACTAGTAAAATAGTTTTTCCACAGTTTGTGTGTTCTACTTAAATGTAATTATCAATACTTTGATACAAGAGAACTGAATGGGTTGTCAATCATATTTAAGGTCAGGTCTTTTGTTCTATAAAAATTCATCACTTTGTAGATGTAGTCAAAACATTTATATAACAAGGTCTTTCTGAACTGAAAATGAGTCCCAGAGGGGATCTCGAGGTGTACCAGAGAGCCTGAAAGAAATTGGAATCCATGTTATTCTGAAAATCACTGCTGGTTTACCCCTGCTGAAGTGTCTAAAGTAGCTGGACTGGCTCAAGTTTTGCAGGGAGGGACTGTGGCCTGGGCTGACTGATACACTGGACTAAGTCAGAATTATTTATAGACAGAAGGAACAGCTTTGGTTTATGAAAATAATGACAGTGCTCATGTACAGGAAAGAAATATGGGCCATTGGCATGGAGGCAGAACTTTGAGTGTGGGGTATTTCATGGAGCCCACTGGGATCAGAATGGCTGATGGTCAGCGGTGACAAGAAACTGCTCATTGTGCATATTTGACACAGAATCAGGAATAGTTGTAGCAGCTTTTGTGGTGTTGTTTTGAGGTAATGTCATAGGCGATACTATGAAGTGGTTAGTGAAGGTTTCCAGTTAAAAATGCAGCTCTCTTTGAAACCTTAGGAATTGGTCATAAGAAAAGAAATATAACCTGCTGCTGAAAATAAGTTCCTTACAAAATCACTGGAGATAAGTGAAAGATAAGAATGAAATGGATTTAAATTCTCTGAAACTGTAACTCTTTTTACCTGGAAACAACAAAATAGGTATATTTTATTATTTCAGTGCTTTTTTTGTTCTATAAGGTTATGATCATTAGCATTGCTTATATAGAACATTCCAGATACACAGAATCCCTCAGGCACATCACAACCATCTTGTATTTCATGTGCATGTGAGTGAGCTTTGAAATTGAGCAAGGTTTTCATACTAAAAAAATACGATATAGAAAATTGGATAATTACGTAGGTTTAAAATAGAAGTAGTTCACAAAATGTGTATTCACTAAGCTGACTTGTTCTAAAGGAAACTTAGATTACATTTCATTTTGACTCATAGAAATTCGAGTATTAGTAATCTTTCATGCTTCAGTAATAAGATCCAGGTAGCTGCAGATCAGAAGGTGCCAAGAACGGTCACGAGTGAGGAAAGCTCTAGGCTGGGTCAGATTTGCTGCCTTCAGCAAAACTGTTGCATCTCTTGGCCACTGTGAGAATGGCTGACTAAACATAGAACCTTTCTCCTGACTAGAGTTTTGCAGGTTTTCTGCAGTTTTTAATAACAGTTTTGCAGATCTTTAGCTTAAAGGCAAGTTAAGTGAGAAGGAATCACTTCTACCCTGATTTTGGCAGTGAAAGTAGTAGTTGGCTTAGGATCATTACAGAACCAGCAGATGTAGCCTCTGATAGTGTCTTGACAGACAAATCTATTTTCTGTTGTTTTTTCAGAGAGATAGAATGTCAAATCAAGCCTTTTAAATATCACAGAAGTAAAGTTCAAGATATAATTCACAAATATCTTTTGAGCATTAAATATGTAAACCTTCTCTCTGTCTTCCTTTTTGAGATGTTACTTTTAAGCCTTCTATCTAGTTCAGTGTTCCGAGCTTTTTTACTGAGTATTATTCAAGAGTAAGCTTTACAGGAATCTCTTCCACCTTCACTGTTTCACGAGCGTTTTCCTTTTGAATTCAGGAACACAGGAAGCCATTGCAATGTGTCTTCACGTAGAGACAAAACAAGGTGTCAACGAAACCTTGTGTGACAATTCCAAGAGACCACCACCAATGACTCGTACTTGCAACACGAAGCTTTGCCCTCCGAGGTACACTGTAATAATGAAACCATGTCGTGGCAAAGAAGTGGTTAATATGACTTACATAAACATTGGCTTTCTCAGAAAAGGTTCAGATTGCAGAACTGTGGTCATGCTTTGGGATGAAATTTCACTACTTCTGTTTTAAACAAGGTTTTGGGATTGGGGTGTTTTTTTGGTCTTGTTCACTCCTTTTCCACTCTTCACGTCCCACTAATAAAATAGGGGACGTTTTCTGAAATAAATCTCTTCCGTGTTGAATATTTGCCATAGTTGGAGAAAGAGCCTTAACTCTTCTAGTAGTAGAAAGCAAATTTTGAGTATATTTCATGAAGAAACAGAATATTTACTTTCTATCCTTACCAAATGATGAAAAAAATAATTCAGGATTAAAATGTACCTTCATTTAATGCTTCTTTAGTAGCCCCACAAAGTTCTTATGGCTTCTTATGTTTATTTGGTGATTCTGGGGAAAGAAGAAACCCATTCCAAATTCAAGAAAACCTCTAGATCATTTGGTCACTTGAAGGGGCCATATGTGAAATTTTGACGTGCGCTGCCTAATTTACCCACTTTTGATCTCTGACATCCCTGATCCTTTGCATATTGTTCTATGTGTTTGCAGAAACCTGCTCTTGCTAAATGTAGGCAAGAAGTTAACAGGAACAGGATGTTTTATAGAAAACATATACACATTTAAAGGAAGTTTTGCAAATGTAAGAAAGATCTATTTACATATTTACATTTATAAATGTAAACGTCAGCAGGTTGCCAACAGGCTGCTTTTTTAGAGGAGCACTCTGAAAGGAAATGTCAGAATTTGTCTGAAAATTACTCTTTATTAGTTAATAACTTCTGCATTTGCTTGTTACCTGCAAGTTTTTAAATCCAATTTATAATCCTGTGTTTCAGCCAAACGAAAGGGGTGTTTTAGCCATAGATCAATAACTGTGCCTGCAGTTGTGTTTTTTGCTAGGCCCTGTTTGGGCAGGAATGCTCCTTCCCCAGTCTGAGGTGTGTTGCTAAAAGGTGATCCTTTGGCTGTGTTGTTGGAACAGGTGGCAAAGCGGCCCCTGGAGACGCTGCTCGGCGACCTGTGGCGTTGGGATACAGACACGAGACGTGTCCTGCCAGCAGCCCGGAGGATCTGCTGTTGCTGCTGAAGAGTGCAAAGACCAAAAGCCTCATTCGTTACAAGCTTGTAACCAGATCGATTGTCCGCCTGTTTGGCACGTTGAGGAATGGCAGCAGGTATGACTGGGTTACGGAAGAAGGTTAAATGTGCTTCTCTGGACAGGGACTTGAAAAGCTCTAGTACAGAAGGTAGTTCCCCACCTTCTGTATGTAAGTGTTTCAACTTATGTCCTTAGAACAAACTAACCCAGGGTCAAAAGTACTGCTTTTGACTGTTGTGCCAATGAGCAGTCACAGGATGTCCCTTTTAAGATTTCAGAAGGATATCAGTTACTCCAGACATCATCTCTCTCTCTATGCTCTACAAACACAATAACCTACTTTTTTCTTCTTTTTCCTTGTAACTTTTTTTTTTTTTTTTTTTTTTTTTTTTTTTCTTTTTGTGTCTCAAGAGCAGTTTCCTAAGCTCCCACCAGATGTATTAACTGGTGAGGGACATAGGCATATCTGTGTGTAAGATGCATGTTTTTTTCAAGATTTGTACTACTTGCTTGCATCTAGGTGGTAGGTTTGATTTTTGAACTCAAGTTCTCATCGTCTCTAATGTATTAAATATTTTAACAGAAGAATTTTTTGTGCTGCTTGATTTTTTAATTGAAAGTAGATGTTATTTTTCGAGGGGGGAGGGTGAAACTTGCAGTGTTTGAATGCCACGGCAGTGTGATGGTGAGCACAGATGTCCATGCAGGAGTACGTGCTATGTTTTGTTCTTCTCAGTGTTCACATACTTGTGGAGGAGGGATTCAGACCCGCAACGTGTACTGTAAGCAGCTGTTGACAGATGGAAGTTTCCTGAAACACTCTGATGACACCTGCCAGGAACCTAAATTGCCGACTAGTAAACCATGTGCAAAAATTGATTGTCCTCCTCAGCTGGTCTTTGGAGAATGGTCCAAGGTGAGTAAACCTCAGCAATGGTGAACCAAAACCCTCAACAGCAACATGAGCCCCAAAGATTTCTGCTTGGGTGAATAAGCTGTTTGGAGCAATAAATTGACAGGGCAGCTGAAGGTTTCACAAGACATGTGCCTGCACTAAACTGTTCATGCAGTTGCTGTTCATCCATGCCTACAAATCAGACTGATCGCAGCCGCTGCCCTGAGTGGTGTTTCAGTTGCTGAAGGACAGACTGTAAAGCACAGCATTCATTCTACCAGAAGTGTTTACCTATCAATTATTTCATGGGGCAACTTCCAAAAAGCAAATCTTTGCATTATTCTGGAATGTGTCCTCCTCCTTTCACGTTTAATGCAAGCTTGCTACCACTTCCCATTCAAGAAGATTTAGAAAAGTGAATTTAGAAGCTGCAATTACAGGTCAAGGCAGTATGAGATCAGAGAGAGGGCTGAGAGACTTGACAAAGCCTGTTTTAGAACCTGCTGAATTGTTTCTCTCATACTAGATCTCATTGCTCTGTTCTGCCCGTGGTTGGACATATAGAAATACTGGTCTGTTATTTTAATTCCTGAGTTGCTTGCTGGAAAAACTCTTTTTATTCATATTGTCTGGAAAAGTGGAAGTAGTCTAATAACTATATAACACAAGGATTCATATGAAGCAGAGCATGCACACTCCCTCTCAGAACTAAAAATTAAAAAACCCCACAACAAAACAAGCTAGTTTAAAATTAGCATGTGTGGTGTGGGACACCAAGCTTAGCTTGTCTGTATCCTTCCTTTCACAGTGCTCAGTAAGCTGTGGTGTTGGAATCCAGAGAAGGAAACTTGCCTGCCAAAACCTAACAGCAAAGGGCCAATATGTCACATTAAATGGATCAATGTGTAGTGGTCTGTCTCCTTCACTGCTTGTAAGGTCTTGTCAGATGAATGCCTGCAACAGTAAGTATGTTACTTTATCTAGTTTCTTGCTGATTTGGAATGATCTGTTTAAAAAAGAGAAATCTGTATACATGTAAATTCACTCATGTGCCTACACTTACACAACATTACTAATCTGGCACAAACTGTTGTAATTACTAGGCCAGTAATAGCATGGTTTTTTTTCTACCAGTTAGAAACATAGGTTATTGTCTCGAGAAGCAGTTTTTGAATACATTTTAAGGTACATAGCTCTCACCTTCATATTTACCCATATTTGATCTGATTTTTCCTTTATCATTTACTCTATTCCAACTAAAAAAAAATACATAAATTTACTATAAATTACAAAAGGCATTAGAAAAGATAAGAATCCAGTTCTGCCTTGTCTTTTCACTGTACATTTGTATTACACTGGACATTTCGCTTAGCATGGTGGAATTCAAAACCTGAAACTCTGTGCCAGTGATTTTCAGTATAATTTCTATCTTTCCTTGTAGAAATTGGAATCCCAGTCTCATGAGCTTTGCAGGAAGTAAGGACAGTACAGGAACTTCTCAAATAATCCAATATTTTGTTGCTGTCTATATAAGAACCTTTTCAGAAAGATTGTCAATAGAAATTGTACAATTTGGGCACAGTTGGGTTACAATACTGATGGTAGTTGCACTAATTACATGTGTGTAACACCAGTGGAAATACCTCACTGATACAGAGTATGTTCAGTTACACACACTAATTTGGAACAGACAGTTCTAAATGCAGGTTCCTTGTGTCTGAACCTGTGCTCCTCTTCCTTTTTAAAGGAGAGCAGTGGTTTGCAGGTTTGGGGAGCAGGGTGCTGAGAAGAAAGGAAGAAAGCAGAGCTTTTACTTTTGAGTTGGGGGAAAACCAAAAGCCTTCATCAATGGCCTGATTTTGATCACAGATCAGATAGATATGTTTTGACCCAACTCATAGTGCTGTCAAGAAATAGCTACTTTATGCATTTTGAAGCTTTGCTTTAAACATTATTCACAAAACAAAATAAGAAATAGAATAATTACTGATTCATACATAATATGAAACTTCTTTTCCTGGCCTGCATTTCAGATTAACATGCCAAAATCCTGAGGTTCAAAACTCCACTTTAAATAAAGCCCTGTGGACTTTCAGGAATGTCCTTGGCATAAGGTTTAATAAAATATTTTGAGCTGCATATCTATCTGAATTTAATTAATTGTGGATAGTTGAATGGCAGTGTAGCTGATTTGCAAATTGCTTAGCTCAGACTGATATAAAAGTCACAATGTCAGCTTCCAGCACAGTGCCAAGAGAGCAGGACAGTGGACTGCAGAGGGAAGCCATCAAACTGGATGGGTGCAGATCGAAGTCACGAAGAGAATCACTGTCATCTCCTTCCATGTCCACAACCCTTTGGAGTGAGGGAGCCCTCGCAGCTCAGATTTGCCTGGCAATTCTCCTGTCAGGAGGGCAGGGGAAGGTGTGAGGCATGTCTGTACCCATTGCTCCAGTTTGGCTCTTGCAGAAGGAGCCAGGGCAGGAGCAGCAGCAGGCTTTGGATTCATAGGAACATACAGGAGGGGCATCTCCTCCTCCTGCAGCTGTGGGTTCAGGTTGCCTTGAGGTTGGAGTGAGTAGAAGGCAGGAACAGAGGATGGCCTTAGGATGGGCAGGCAGTGAGCTCAGTGAGCTCTACGCGGAGTGATGTGGGCTGGGTGAGGAGCAGGGTGGGGTGGGGTATGTGGGGGGGTGTGCTGTTGGGCGTTCTTGCCTTTGTGAGTGGTTTCTGAATGTACCTCCTTGAGATGGTGCTTCTGTGGCTCTAATGAGTGCCTTCTTTTTTACTGTCTCATGACAGTGCTGAGTCATTTTAGACTTAATCTTTTACCCTGAGACTGGTAATTGTAGCTGTTTTCTGACTTAATAGTGCTTATTAAGTAGAAACATTCCTGACTCTGGGCTCTGAGAAATAGGAAATAACAGCAGTCTAGCCCTGAGGTCACCAGGACCTGAAACCCAGCTGAAGCTGTTCAGGACTGTTGGAGGTCACAGATGCAGATGGATTTGTATCAGGTGATAATGAGGTCCAATGGCTCCAGCAAGCAGGATTTACCTTTACTCTCACCCTCTGTTACCTCAGCAGCTGCAAGATTGGATGACACTAAGGATCCAGAGAATGCACACTTATGTAACCTCATACATTCATATGACCTTATGTACTTGTATGGCCTGCCATCCACAACTCTGAACTTTGTTTCACACTGAGCCTTGCTCACCAGTCACCAGTAAAACTAAACACACCCTTTAGCGTTGAACTGCTAATGAGAGTTAGTGGTCTGTCTTTTTTTAAAAAATGAAATGGATGAGACTTGTTAACATATTTATAAGTATGCACTGGGTTTAATTCCATGTTGGAATAACTAGTGTAAACAGACCACAGCCTGAAGTATTTTAATTTGTGTGTTTAAAGTTACACTTACTGTGTCTGCAAGTTGGATTTTGGAAATGGAAGATCTAATACTGGAATGCTTCCCTGAAAATAAATATTTGGGGTCCAATAAATTATTAAAAACAGGACGCTACTTTAATAATTTTTGTATACCGAGTGCCTAAAGCAATTTATTTGTTGTACCACGTGAAATGGTTGAGGGAACCATGTATCTGGATAACAAATCCCAATTTAAAAGCTGTGTAATTTTGAAACCATGATATCCCCACAGGTCTGAACTCATTACCCAAAACATTGAAAATAACCATTTTGTTTTATAAGCATGAGAATGTACTCTAGGGTGTAGTTCCTACAGTGTACACACTTATTGAATGCTTGAAGCATTTAGCTTTTCACCTATTTCTTCACAATGTATTTGAAGCACATATATATGTAAGAGGCATGCAGCTTTTCAAATATCATTTGTGTGTCATCAATGTAGTTGTCTTTATATTTAAGTACCTACCAAATGGAATAGTAGTACTGATTTCAGATGTAGACATGCTGAGAAGTGTTTTGATCTGTGTGTCCATTTCCTGGCTCATCAGCTCATTCTGCAGGCTCTGAGTTTTCTCTCTGTCACATACCAAAAGGCTGGGTCACCAAACACAATTGGGTTGTTTTCTAGCACCAGCATCAGTGTTTCCTGACTCTTCCTATCTGGCCAATGTCACCTTGCATGGAAGAGCTCAGAAGTTCATGCCCTTGCTCCACACCTCCTCCTGCAGTGCTTTGTTCCCTACCTGCCCAGTGCTCTCAGTCAGATTAGTTCTGCTGATCAAAGCAGGGCACAATGCTTGCCAGCAGTGAGTCAGCACAGTGGTATCCAAAACATTGCAGTCTCCAGTGTGCCTACCCAGGCACTGCTGGGAAAGGCTGCTTTTTGGTGGTATTCATCCAGGCAGCTCCCTAGAAACCTTCCAGCATCCAGGTGCCTGGAGGAGGAGGAGCTTTGTAATATCCAGTGTCTCCATACCCAGCCTGCATGAAGCTTTGTGCTGTTATTGCCTGCTTTTGTCAGTCCATTTGATTATTGTATTCAACCTCTCAAATTTTTGCCTTATTTCTCTATTTCCTCGCTTCCCCCCCTCCTTTCTTGGCACAACACTGTGAGCGACTCATCTTTCAACCCAAAGAAATTACCCTCAGCCAGTGATTACAGGGCGGCTTTGCCTTCTGCATGTACTGTGTCTTCATTGACTGTTTCTGTCACCTCCTGCATTGCTATCAGTTTGGCTTGACTCAGACAACCAGCAGGGCCAGCCAGCAATTTAAATCACAGTCAAGGGGAACCTTGCTTTCTGGATAGGTTTTGTTTCATTTAGGTCATTCTGTACTCAACAGTGCTCAAATGTGGGGAAACTGATAATGTGTTCACGTTTTTTTTTATTCAGTTTTTTCATTCCCATCATGCCTAGCCTTTCTGAGGCAGGAATAGGAAGTATATAGGTAATAAAACCATAATAGGATCATATATATGGAATAATATATAATACACGTATATATACATTTACATATGTGTGCACCATCTACATCCTTCATATAGGTATATGTTGCCTGTATCCTTTCATTGTTAAGAGCCTTGGGAAAGAAGCAATAGAATTCTTGGCTGGAGCAGCGGAATGTTATGGTTTCGTATTGTTCATATTTTTGCATTTTTGAGACTCAGATAAAAGCTCCGCATGTTGCAGTCTGACCTGAACAAAGTCAGGAAAAGCTCTGTGAAGTATTCTGTGAAAAGCAGATTTTATAAGCATGACTGCCAATGATTAGATGCTTTTCAACACTTTGTTTTCTTGCAGAGATTAAACCTAAGCTTCCAGGAAAGTTTTCTGCCCATGGACCTCAGATTGTCAGTATTCATCGAGTCTATATTCAAACAAGACAAGAGAAGCGCATTAATTTTACCATAGGGAGCCGAGCCTACTTACTTCCAAAAACATCTGTTGTAATTAAGTGCCCTGTACGAAGGTTCCAGAAATCACTTATCCGTTGGGAGAAAGATGGACAAGTCTTACAAAACTCCAAAAGACTTGGCATCACTAAGTCAGGCTCGCTGAAAATACACTGTCTGGAAGCTACTGATATCGGCGTGTACAGGTGTATTGCAGGCTCTGTGCATGAAACTTTTGTCCTCAAGCTCATTGGTACTGACAACAGACTGATAGAACCACCAGCCCTTAGAAAACATGCCAGTGAGACCAGTAATGCAGATCACAACGAGGCCAACAGCTTTGGGGCCAAATGGCATAAAATGAGCAAAATGTGGCAGATGTGGAGTAAGAAGAACGAGCTCTATCTGGGTGACAGGCAAGTAAACGATCAACCGTTCCTTCGAACCCTCGAAAGCTTTGGGAGTAATTCAGCAGAAGGTTTCAGCTCCCGTGAGTTCAAGAACAAGCGCCTGGAGGCGGCGGTTCTGCAGGGCGCCTACAGCATGGACACCGTGCAGTTCGAGGAGCTGATAAGCAACATGAGTCAGCTCATTGAAACGGGAGAAGTCAGCGATGACTTGGCATCCCAGGTCATTTACCAGTTGATTGCTGAGTTATCTAGGCCTCCACAACCAACTACCGAGAAGTGGAAGGGGGCCCAGGATGAGAAACTTGCCTCAAAACTCGCAAGCAAATCGCCAAACGAATCCGAGCGTTTTGGCACAAAAACAGTTGATAAGTTAATGTTTGACCAGAAGGTTCCAGTTATTATGAGGCAAAAGGAAATTCCTCGAGTTTCCCTCAACAAAACAGTAACTGTAAGAATTGGAAATACAGTTTTTCTGACCAAGAATACTGGGACTGTCAATCTACTGTGTGAAACAGCTGGTACTAGTGAAGTGAAATATACTTGGACGAAAGATGGCGAGACATTAAAAGCCTCTGAGAAGTAAGTAAATAGCTTCTCTTTTACTTTTGACTGACTTATGTCCCTTTTGACTGTGAAAATCCCCCCTGCTGTGCAATATTAGAACATATCTCATAAAAATGAGATAAGCATGACCACTGGGCCTTCCATCTTTTTAGTAAAGTAATTTATTTTTGTTCTTTCAAGTGTCTGTCATGTTGTTTGGCTTTACTAACATCCAAGTGTTTGTCCTTTCCCTGATATTACGTGGGAGGATAGACTTTTTTTACAAGGTGAAGTGTTTTGGATGTCCTTATTTTGTGATCTGCTGTAAGCATTTCATCTGTGTCAGAAAAAGGGCAGATTTATCCTCAAATTAGGAAGCCTATTGGATTCGTTCAGATACCAAATACAGTGGGAACACATTAAAAATATCTGCCATGGTATAGATGAAAATAAGTCTTAGCTCCTAACCATTTTAAGAAAGAAAAATATCCCTGGTATCCTCACCATCCTTCAACACAGTAAATGTTTAGGTATAACTGGAGCTGCATAACTTCAATTGAAAAAGAAAAAATGAGCTTCTATGGATTTTTTTTTCAATAGTTTAAAATGTTTCTGTTGAGGTCAGTGAAATACAGAGCAATAAAGAACCTATATTACCATCACGTTTGAGAGCCATACCTGAAGAACAAATACATCAAGAGTGTGTAATAGTTCAGATATTTGCTCAAGACTGAGTAAATACTTCTACTTCATTGCTGATAAATTAGAGTCTCACCTGATAATATTAACATTAACTTCGTGTGTGAGCCTCTTGGAATTACAGCTAGCTCTTGAGTAATGAAAAAACGATTCTGAAATGATAAAGGCACTTTTGGATATTTCTCAACATACTTAACTGATTAAATGCACTGCCAAGAAAAATATACTTCTGCAGAGCTATCAATTAAAGCAAAGACACCAAACCCAAGCCATTTTAAAAAGTGAAAATGTTTTTGGAACCATGTAGCTCCCACCAGTTATATTTATTTTATGAAATACACATAATTTTCCATTAATTTATTGCAAATGATCCTTTGATTTTTTTGGATATGATGGTGTTTTGTTTATTCACAAGTATGTTTGCTTCCTAATTTTAGCTCAGACTGATATTCTTTCACTTAAGGCATATATTAGCAAAGTAGGTTTATTTCCTACTTTTTTGCCAGTAAGATTTCTTGTACACAAATCCACATATATGTGCGTGGAGTCAAAAGCCAGTGACATTAATAGTGTTGCATCTGAAAAAGAGTGCGAGGAGGTAAATGGCTGTTTATGTTTCAGGTTTGTAAAGAGTGATGTACTTGAGCCATGCACGAGGGGGTTTGTTTTTCTGAGATGCAAGTATTTTTAATTTTATTTTTTGTGGATCTATTTTGTAAGTGTACTCAGTGAGGGAAAATACCAGATCTGCAGGGTTTTTTGGATTCAGTGCGTGTAGGGTAAGTCATGAACTTTAGCACTTAGAAAGGTAACAAGGGAGAAATATTTTTATTTTCAGACTCTTTCCCAGCTTGTGATGCTCTCTCTAATATTTTACCCCTCAGAGGGCAGGCCAGGTATTCAAGACACCTGTGAGGTTTTGGTGGAATATTTTAGCTTTAATGAGGGTATTAAAAAAGCCCCAACAATCCCAACCCCACAGTAATCTGAAGTTGGACCACATACCTTCGAATGTCCCAATCCTGCTGAAAACCAAGCTTGCTGTGGAGAGATCGATTTCTTGCCAAGCCCAATACTTTTAATTGTGGTATTCTGATTTATTCATGCTGTTGTTCCCAAGGGATCCTGGTTTGTAGTAGCAAACCCTCTGTCCTTTCAAGACCTGCAACTGGGACACAGCTTTGTAGAAGAAGGAGATCTGAAGAATCTTCCATGTGTGTATCCCTGAGCATCTCCCGTCTGTCACCAAAGAGGAGGCAGATCTGTTACTGTGTGTCCTGCTCTAGAACAGTAAACTCCTAAAAAGGACTTTTGCTGCTGTATCTGTAAGTCTTGCAAGAACACTCAGCAGGGTTTGACCCAGGGTAGTAACCCCTGTATTTCCTTGACTATTCTGCAGAGTGATCCTGGACACCATTGGAAAAGTGCAGATTCGGAATCCTACCCAAAGGGAACTCGGCACATATGGATGCCTGGTTGTTAATGACTTTGGGTTTGATACAGAAACATCAGTGCTATTGCGTGCAGGTAAGACTGTAGCATCTGCAGAACTGGGCTTTTATATATATATATATATATATATACATGCATATATATATGTGTGTGTGTGTGTATAAATATAAATATATAAGCAACCATCCCCACTGCCATGTGAAATAGTTTATTTTATTGGCAATCCATGAAACTCTGCCTGATTTAATAGGCATCAATAAGATGGTCTTGTTGCTCTAAGTGCTCTAAAACCACAACAGGTGTGAGTTCAGTCTGTCCATATCTATCCCACCTGTATTTTCTGGCTGCAGCTTTGCAAAGTGAATTCTGTTCCAAACATAATGAATTCAAATACAGGATCTATATTTATAAGCCAAATAAAGCTTTTAAAATTTATTATCCCTTTAATTTCAAAGAGATTCCTGTCATCTTGTCCTCTGTGTTAAATGTGACAAATCTGGAAGCCAGAAGTTTCTCAGCAGTTGTTGGAGATACAATCGTGGCAAGAATTGGAGCAAATATTATGATTGAGTGTCCAGTGAAAGGTAAGCAAAGAACTGCACTGACATTCCTTGTAATGTTGGAATCGGAAGTTTACCTTATATCTTGAAATAAATTACCAGTGAAGGCAGAAAATCATTGATCATTAGTCTTTTTTTATTAAGCATGTCACCCACACCAGATCTATTTCTTTTCTGCCTGTCACTTCAATTTACACACATATGTTCAGAGTTTCCTTTAAAACTGCTTTTCTTTTCATGAACTGGTCTAGGCCTCCACCGTGGAGCTTAAAAGCCCACCAGAGTGCAGGACTATCTTGCTGCAATAGCAAGCATGGCCAGCTGACTTGCTCATCAGAGAACTTTCCTTATCCCTGTTTGAGATGCACATATGTCTAGACTGTTGTTAAAACTGAAAATGAAATCTCCAGCCATAGCTTAATAGAACTTAAAACCTGACAGTGAAGTAAACTTACCTTTTAGAGCCATCAGTCTGCAGCTGCAGCAAGAAAACAAAGAACAGTGCTGAGCTGTGAGAGCATACAGATATTTTTCTAGCTCAGCATCTGTGGAGGAGCATTAATGTTAGTCAGAACTTATGTGCATTAAGCAGTTCACTGCTTCATTTCATTTTCCAGTCCTTTATGTTGGAAAGGTAGATATTTTCCTTTGAATCTTATCATTGCTATCTTTTAAGTTTAAAGGGTAAGATTTAACTCGCTGCGGCAATATTCCGTCAAATATTTAATAAGCTGAGCTCAGCCTTTTGTGAAGATGATGTGTGAAAGTGCTGATTATCACAAACATTGCAACTGAGTGCAAAGAGCAGCCTCAGAGCAGCCAGAGTGCTGCTCACATTTGTGCTGCTGGGAGGTGCAGATCAGGAGGGTGTTGATACTGAACCAGGGTAGTGATAGAAATATATGTATGCAAATAGCTCTGCACACAATAGTGGCGCCAGGCTGACATATATTAGGACGTGTGGCTCTGCTATTCACCGTTGTACCAAGGCTAATTCTTTGATGAAGTAATATTTTCCGACTATAGTTTGGCAACTCCATGTATAACTGACCTACATCTCAAATTCAGCAGAGAGTTCATGTCACACTGTTAATATTAATATGGTTAGGATGGGTAAGCAGTTAGCAATTTAAATATAAATTAATATTTTCACATGGGACTGTAGATTTCCAAATGCTTCAGAATTGTGTATATTCGTGAGCCAAACTTTAGTTATGCTGAGACACCAGTGTTGACTTAAAAAATGATTTATCTAATTACTTTATTTCCTGTCATTGCCAAGGAAGTAAGTATTGCTGTTTGTGAATAAAATAGAGCTCGCATGTCTTAAAATGTCACTAAGTCTAGAAGCAGAAAAACTTTTGCAATGATGTAAGAAGATTTTTCCTGTTCTCCTTTCCTTGAATAAAAAGTAATAAACCACTGACTTCAGAAGACTGAACTTAATAGCACTTTATGCTAATACGTTTGTCTAATAGATGGGACCCAAAAATATGTCTATTTGCAGAGTAGGAGGATGAGGACTTTGTTGTGAATGCTGACAAAGCATCATGTGAATGATCAGACAAACAAGAGTGTGAATAAGAAAAGAATACTAATATTTCTATGCACTCCAAAAGTTCCTACAAACAGGCAGTGTGAATGTTCAAGAGCCTTTTATCATTGTCATACATGTTGATTTACAGGAATGATCTCTTGCATTCTTGGAGGAATAGCCCACTCCAAACCCTTGCAAGTAACCTCTGGAACAAAAGTGCCGTTAGACAGTGATAAAACGTGACTGTCAGCTGAGGATCTCTTAGAGTCACCTGTAAAAATAATTGTAAGAGCCTTTCTTTCAGTGTCAGGGAGACCTTGACTAGATCTGGAGCACTTCTTTCTCGCTGCCTTTCCTCCTGATTGCTCAGAGACAGGGATGTGTTTTCTCTGTGGATGACAACTTCTCTACCTGTCCCAAGTCTTTGTGTTCTCCATGTTCTCCTTGTTCAGGATCCTTCTACACAGACATTACTCGTGCAGATTTCTCTGTGGTGTCATGCAGATACATTTGATCTTTTGGCCTCTCACTAGTCCACAAAACTCCACAAGATGAACCATCTAATGAATAAGGTGTCTGTGTGTGTGAAGAGTATTAGTGCCATGCCAGTAGCAGAATTCTTAAATTACTTCTGAATGTCTTGGCTGCAATGACTTCTGAAGGCTTTTTTTTTTCTGTAGGATAAATAACCTAAAGTACTTTTTAGAGTTGTTCAATCCATAGTTTCCTCTGGGAATAAATCTACACATTGAAGATGTAAAGATTAATATTCTGTGCAGTGTTGGCCTGTTGAGTAAAGGGGTTTTCTCTTTTTCATCATTACTGATTTGATTCTTTTGTCCTTTTGAAAGCTTTTCTTGCACACTCCAAAAATCACATTGAGATTGAAAAAAGCCTTTGAAATGCTGAAGAGCAGTGTATCCTAATAAACAGGAAAGCATCAAAGAACAGACTAAGAAAAGTTAGCTGAACTGCTGAAGCTGATGGTATCGCTTTCTTTTCTCTTTTCAATTTATAACTAAACTATTTTTCCACTAATTATAATAAACTCACTTTTATTGCTCCCACACGAGCATACACTAGGAGATATTCATGGCAGTCTGGATAGATTCATATTCCATTCTTACAGCCAAGAGCTTTTCAATCAACACACATGGTATAAATATCAATACTGATTACTCCAAATTGCTCTTGGATAACATTTATTGTATTTGCAGAAAAGATCACTTTGTGATTATTGCGAAAATAAACTAAAACTGTCAGACTCCATTTATTGTAAAACCTTTGAAAGTTCTAGGTTGAAGTAAAATAGGGGGGAAAGTGGAATTACATATAAAATGTGCGTTGTCTGCCACTTGCTGGTGAGAGAGTGGAAGTGACACACACTGAGCTGAGGTTGTTTATACTTTACATTGAGGCTCTGAAATATCTTGGCACCGAGGCCTTGAAGAGCAGAAACTCCATCTTCATCCAAATTCTGCATTCCTATGAATACATTTTGGCACTCTAATAATAACATACTGATAAAAAATTGTGAGAAATACACAAAACCTGTTGTATCTTTTTGCACAGAAGTTTCACAAAGGTGGACTAACTACTTGGTGTCAGTATTGGAACTTGAAACTGGTCCAGAAAAATCAAGATTTTGATTTTCCATCTGTTCCTTCATTTACCCACACTATTCCAAATGTGACTTTGATGCTATTTTTTGTCTTCTATGCTTAACCCCTCAGAAGACACCAGTGAAGAAATATAGTAGTTTAATACGTAGGATTCCGGCTCTTAATTTCTTTTAGGTTTTTTGTGTGTTCTAAAAGATATTAATAATAGATTCCAGAAATTTGAAGGGGTGAGTAGAGATTTATTTTATGAGGAAGGAATGGCAGTATTTATAATATAAGGAATATATTTTCCTCTTATGCTTTTTACAGTAAGTGCATCTACTTTAGAGTTTTTGTTTGGATCAGACATAAGTGGGAAGAACTGACAGATGTACTTCAGAAGCTTAATTGTGCTTTGCTATGTGTTTTTTAACAGTCTGGGAACCTGAAAACTTTGGATATACCTAAACTGAAAGGTGTGCCTTTCAGTTCAGGTGTGCCTGGGGACTATGCCTGTCATTTTCCCAGTATTAATGGACAGTATGTCCAAGGGTCCAGGCAAGATTCACCAAGTGGTCCAAAGCAATCCTCATCCCAACACTCATCAAGAGTGTTTTGGGACCTCAGTACCTACTGTGTCTCTTTAAAAGCACATTCCTAAGGTCCTTCACTACTTTCTGATGTAGATGTAGCCTGCAGACTTCAGGGAGGAGGGGGGAAAACAAAAATTGAAATAGTTTACAGCATTGCTTTTTTTTTCTCTCACGGCTTTGCTAATTGGAGGAATTTCCTTTAAATTCTTAATTCATGGGGAGTTAAGATGGGTTGTATGACAGTAAAATTTCAAATGCTTCCTACTTCAATTTGCGAAAAAACTGTCAAGAAGTTCCCTAGGCAAAGTTTAACATAATCTAATAGTGTAAAGGAAGAGGCAAGCTCGCTGGTTAGCACCTGATTGAATGACTGAGAGGAACAAGTGGTCAAATTTACTGTGGAGAGAGGGTAGGGTGCCCCAAAGACTGTGCTAGTATTTGTGATTCTCAGCATTTTTATAGAAGTTCTCAAAAAGAATGTGAGCAGTTAGTTGACTACAGCTTTAAAGAATGAAGATTTATACAGGCTAATTGGATCTAAAGCTCTGCAAAGAGTTGCAGCAGGATCACACAAGTCATGTTTAATAGCTAAATGAGGGCAAAGGGTGTTCTGAATTGATATTGCAGAATAAATGTACACATAGAGCAAGTAATTCTAAAGACAGACATATAGACATGTCTGTACCTGAAGACTGTCACTCAGAGAAAGATCTGTGGAGTCATGGTGGGTAGTTCCATGGGAACACCAGCACACTTGCTGGGTGCTGGCCCTAAAGGCAAATCAAATCTAATGACAGGGGAATGGATGGAAGAATAGAAAATATAAACTGGTCATTGCTTAAAGCTCTGGTGAGTTTTGTTTGCAGCTTGTTAATCTCATCTCAAAAACTATATATTAGTGCTGGACGAGGTAGAGAGGACAGCACTATTAGAGGAAGTAGGCTTGATGGTCTGAGGGCTACTTCTGGTCCTGGAACATAGGAAGGTATATTGAGGAGGGGTCATTCAATAAGTGCCATGACTTTTGTAGTCTGCCTACACATCCCCAGGTACCCATCAATGGACAATAAGTGCTTTTAATTGGACTTCAGGTCTAACGAAGGGTAGCAATTCCTCTGTAGTTCTTTAATTTCTGATGAAATTATATTTTCCAAGTCCCTGCATGGGTATGTACTTTATGATGATAAATGTCTGAGTCCTTGGTGATATAGCACTGTTAGTCAGTGAAGTGAAAGTATAATTTCCACAGTTGGGCAAAACAGTCTCTGCTAACAGTGCTGGATTGTGGAACTGCCCTAATGAACACCAACCAAGTCGTTGTTGGGGGTCGACTACAGAATTCAGTCTAGCAATCATTAGTTGCCTTGCTTTAAGTGCCTGATTTTGAAAAATATTAGCCTTAAACTTCTGCAGCTGGAAAAAAGATCAAGTTCTCTTTGAGATGACAGCCAGAGAACTAAACAGAACCCGACAGAGCTGTAGTAAGAGTGGGACAAGAAGGGGTCTTGTTGGGGAACCCCTCTAAGGAGGTCACCAGATGTCGGTAAGAATATCTAAATCCTGCCAGATGCTGCTACCACCTAGGAAGAGGGGCTGGTAGGAAGCAGGAGAGGTAATAGCTTTTAAAGATTGTGAGAGAAGGGGCAGTGTCAGAGGGCAGCTTGGGGGATCTCACCGAGTGCCAGAATGTCTCACGCTGGTGCTCTATCCAAGGCTGTTATTCCTGGTGAAGTGGGCAAGATTCATACTGGTAATTTCAGTAGCAGCAGGGTTTAGGCTTTTTAGGGTTCACTAGAAGTTGATTGTCTGACCATAATTCAGGTGAATATGAAGGCAGTTTATGAGAGAAAATATGAAGACGTATCAGTCAAAGCAATTGCTTTGTAAGTGCACTGGAGGTGTTAGTGAGTGTAGGGTAAATAATAGTCAGATGACATTCATTGTGTGTATTGCTAAAGCAGAAGTGTTTCCTCTGAAAGTTGACATGCAAATTTAGCCTCTGAAATCAGGTAAACTTTTAGTGAAGTGCAGTGAAATGTGCTTTGTGCCAGCACAGTTCTGCCTTGCTCTTGAATGGGAAATACAGAATACTTTATGAGATTCTACATAGCTGGGGGAAAAATTTTTGAAGACATATCCAATGTTTTAGAGCAACTAGTTAGTAGGCCAAGATTTTTATGGTGTGTAATATTTCACAGGGCTTTCAAGGTTGGAGGAAATTTGTTTTTGAACACTGAATATTTTAAGGGCACCCTATAGTGCAGATTCCTTTTCTTTCCCCCCCCCCCTTCTTTTAAACACGTGTTTTGCAGTCCTATCCGGAGCTGGACTTTTTTTCCATAACATTTGCTGTCTCAGGGCCACTCATGGCTTTTTTCATGGAACATTGAGTATCGTAGATCTGCTCCAGTACTAGTGGAAAATAACCTGTGTTTGAGGTCAGAAAAATAGATTAAGCTAATTTTAAAGTTTTATAGCCACTTAGGTCTATAGTAGAAATTTTTAAGAGGATTTAGATCCGTTGCAACAGTAAGATTTGCATTTTTAAGGTTTTTGTAAGACTAAGAAGGCCTGAGTTCAGGAATGCATCTTTGTCAATGAAGGACAATAACAACCATCTTTAATTTTGAGTATGTGTTTAATTGCATTCCCTGATAGGAATGGATTTAGTCTTATGCCTAAGTGCTTTCCTGGTTTGGAGCTGTAGAATGATTGTTTGATTCTGTTATTATCTGAATCCAGTGATAGATCTCCCATTTGAATCACTGAGATCTATATTGCACTCAGGGACTCTGAACCTTTGGCATTTTGGGGAGTTGGTACCTTTGGGATCATCCTCAGCTGCATCTGTTTGGAGATGGAGGATGGAAGGAAACAAAGGTGGCTACAGGCTATTTCCTACCTCTTCCCCTTTCCATTCTGTCTGGGCATCAAACCACGAATTCTTCAGCTTAAAAGTCTTCTTGCTACAATTCTGTGATGGAAAAGGCTCTCAAAAATAGGGTGAAAGTTATTTTTGTTCATTTAAAGTCCCTGTGTAAATCAACCTGTGTGTAAGGGAGAGTTAACCATCCGCAGTAGAATTCAACCCTGTGCACAAGACAAACTCCTCTGTGAAGTCCTACAAATATGTCCCAAAGCTTAAATATAATTTCAGGTCCTTTAAGAAAATAAAAGAAAACAAAAACTTGGGTTTGGCTTATTTTTGCTTAGTTTAGTTTCTACTTGGATAAGAAAACGGTACTTAAAACTCTTAAGGTTTTATTTACATGAGTACTAAAGGGTAAAGAGGTTTTAGGCCTTAACTACTTACCTAGAGAAAAAAAAAGGGTTTTTTAGTGTTTTGATGGTGTGCTTGAACTCTGTCCTGCAGTTTCTCTGTAGGAAAATTGGTGTTTTTCACAGTGTTACTGTAAGAGTCTTGTCACTAGAGGAATGTGGGAATTGTGTACTTTGCCTGCTTTCTCACAAGAGCTGATAGATGACACTTAGCTCAGTGTGCAGTGCTGCATTCCAGTAGGGAAGGAAAAATCTTATCTCGGGAGCAGTAAATATGGAGTCTAATTTCTAAAGGAGAAGCACTGAAAATCTGCATGATGGAAGTTTTTTCCACCTGAAGTGTGCTAATGGTGATTGGGGTTGTGCTCTCTGGTGGGTTATGAGACGGAGTTTAATGCAAAGCACTGTTAAACTAAAAGGTAAAGGCATACCTAAAAATATTTTTTGTAAGTGTCCTCCAACAGTAAGAGTTTCTCCTGATAGGAATTCTAGAAATGAGAGTATAAACAAGAACTCTGTTTCTCATGAGAGTTATGGCACTAAAGGATTTTTCACTGGCCGTATGAACACACAGATAAGCTGAAGCATCCAGAGACCTTGAAATGCATGTGCTGCTTTGCTTAGGAGTGCAAAGGAGTTGGGCTACAGGGATCTCTCTTCTCTAGCTTTGTCTCTTTAATCCATTTTTAGGGTGTCTCTTAGGAGATGTGATAGCACTGTACCATCAGCCTTTTTTCTGACTGATTTCTCTCTGGATGCACAACTCTGAAAGATTCATGTTGCATTTGTGCCCTGTAGTTTTGGGTTCCCCTCAAAGGTTAGAGGCCCCTGATTTCTGATGTACATCTGTGTCCTGACTGCAGAGTGTGCAGAGTCCTGTTCCCCTCTCATCCCTTCATGCTCTATTTCAGCCTGTAATCAGTCCCCAAACTGTTCTCTGAAAGGAATCTTCCTGTTATTCCTTAGCTCAGTGCTCAAGCTGAGGATTTGCTTTAATACTCTTAATGACAACCTAACCAAAAGCCCATGAAAAGGCCACAGAAGGAGCTTAATTGCAAATACCAGTTGTTTTTAAGAAGATAATCCAACATCTCTCAGTCTCACTTTCAGATAGTGATACTGTTTTTCTTATCCATGTAATAAAAAGTTTTGGGGAAAAAAATAGAACCATGAAGTGTAAAATCTTGCAGGGTTCTCAAAATTATTGTGAAGGGGCCAGCTCAGAGGGGCTCAGCACACAGTTCACATAACAATTATTAGCTCCTGGATAAAAATCTTCATGATAGTTTTGGCTAAAGTACGATGGAGGAGTGTTGTAATTATCCCCACTACTATTTTCAGCTCAAACAGCTCACCTTTATGGATGTACCCTAGAGGTATCCAGGTAACATCAACTCCACTTCAAAATGACAGCCTGTGATAACTGTGTATAATGCGTTAGTGTTGGTTTTTTTCTGTGATGTATTTAACTGATCATTTTCCATGGGTTCCCCACACACAGGCTCTTTACCTGTAAGTGCCAGCACCCCAAAGATCACTTGGGTGCATTCACTGTGCATGACAGATGGACTGGCTGCTGGGCTGTTGTGCAGGGCTCTGGCTGCACTTCTGCTCCTCAGACCTCGAGTTTATGTTTATGTGCTCACATTACTCACTTGAGTAAGGGCCTGATTTACTCGTGTGTGGGGGGTATTACTCGCTTGTTTCCCCTAAAGAGAAACATATACAGCTCTTTGGAGAAACAAAGAGGAATCATTTGCTATAACTCGAGTGTAAGGTATGTGACAGAGAGGCAATTTTGAACTTAAATGAGTGGCAAAGCTATTCTGCAGATTTCTGCAAACTGAACTCCAGTCAAGGTTTTAAAAGGCTCTACATATCTCTGAATGGGACATGGCTAGAAGAATAGAGACATGGCTATTTTTCTGGGATAAACTCTAGGATACAAACCATGTTTGGAAGAAAAATATTTTACTTTAGTTAAATCCCTGGAATGAGCTCCATTTCTAAATGCTGTTGTGAGAGCAGAGGGAGGACTGTGTCCCGGGGTGATACTGGGCTGATGTTTGATAGACGCTCAGGTTAAAAGTTTAAACTTGAACCATTCCAAACGTTTTTGTGTTTTGTGGAATTTGACTTTAAACCTTTTTACTTTAGTCCCATCTCAATTGTGCTGCTTCTGGCTTCTTTTTGGCTCTGATTGCTCTGCTGGGTTTTGGTGCCAGTGAGGTTAGTCTGGCTGCAAACCTCTAGGCCTTAAACAGCTCAGCATCCTCACACCACCTCCTCAGCCCATCTGCATAGTAACTATATACTCCTGAATGGCCATGGAAAGTACACTGTAAAGGAAAAATATGTCTGAGAATGATACACTTTAGCCAGAAAGCTGGGGTAAAATGGAAAAAAGACCCTTAAAACAAGACCTTGTCCTAATTCCAAAAGGATTTTTCAAAGTGGCATAAAGCTTTTTCTGGAAACTTGAAAAATAGGCTGGAAACTTGAAAAATAGGCTGGACCCCTGTGCACTCTGCAGATCTATACTTTGTTTTATGCAGCTTCCTTCAGTAAAATACAAATCTACATGGGTTTAAAAGCACCGAACAGCTGCTAAATTGTCTAGAATAAAATCTGTGATTGTGCAGAAGAGTGTTTCTGCTGCCTTTCTAGACAAAATGGCGAGGGGAGCTTTTTCCTTCTGTGAAATAGCAGATTCCAAAAAATATGTCTGGTTCCTATTACAGCAAAGGAAAAACTTGAGGTGTGCGTTGGAAGTGCTAAGCCAGTGATTGAAATGCTAAAGTTGTTCCTGAAGGCCATTCCACATCATGAAGACATCATCTGTAAAGTAATACTGCACAATGATCTGTGAAGAGAGGAGTCTGAATTAGCATTGGATGTGGCTGGAACTTCCAAATGTCCAAAATTTGGGTCGGCTTCTGTAGCAGAACCTGTTTTGGTAGTCTTCAGTGAGCACTGACCGTTGTATTTAGCAAGAAAAAGAGTTCAAATGAAAGACAGTTTATCTGCTCTGACTTGTCTCTTGCCTGCACCTTTGTGCACCTCTGTGGCTGCTCACTGTGCCACGTACATCAACCTACCCGGTGACTTCTCAAGGATTTTGGAACTTGGAAAGAGCATTTCTGCTGCAGCAGCTCAACCAGAGCACAAGCAATGAGGTGTCTGATTTGCCAACTAGCAAAATATCTTTTTAAGGCAAATGTTTGAGGAATGTAAAACAGTAGAAGTCCTCCCACTGGTACTGTGCCAGTGGAAAAATCATCTCATTAAAAATAAATGTCCAGAGTACTTTGTTGATTAAAATTTAAAATGAAAAGTTATCTTCAAATGCTGAGGTTCTCACAGCTCAAGAGTTACAGCAGGAATGATGATAGCCTTTGGTTTTCTATGCCATGATAACCGAGATTGCTTAACAACTGAGTCCCTCTTTCTCTTCTTTTCTCTTCACACTGTTGTTACTTGGTGGATAGATCACATCTGCAACTTGGAGAGGTTTTCAGGAGTTTTTTGGCATAAATTTGCCACATGTATTTTCTAATCTAATTGATAAATACATCCTTTTTTTTTTCTTTAATAGAAATATTTTTCTCCATTTATTTTTTCTTTCTTTTTGATCAGAAATGGAATATTCATTTCTTCCTCCATGTATTTTGAGAGGCAAGTTGAATGTAGAGGGTCTGTGCAGATCTTTACATCAGCTGGTCCTGACTGGGTTTAATGGTCTCACATCTTGTTCAACAGCAAGACACGAGAGCACATTGCTTTTGTAGAACTGGTAGCAGTTTTTAAAGCTGTCTGTGAGCTTGGCTTTACAGTACTTTAATTTTAACCTTTAATCTTAGTGGGATGCTGAATTACTAGGAAGGCTCACAACTGAGAAGTTTTCTTGTGAGTGTAAAAAGTGCTTGTTTTGCTGCAATGTTGTTACTTTGGTTCTCCCCCCTGTGAAATGACAATGGAAACCTGGGATTCTTGGATGTTACAGTATCAGTTAGCAATATAAACCCTACGGTTTATCTCTCACAATAAATGCTTTAATTACTTGCATTTTAAAGGTGTTCCACAACCAAACGTAACATGGTTGAAGAAGAAAGACATTCTACAAATCAATTCTTTCTTGGTTTTGAATGGCTCTTTATTTCTGAGGAATGTTTCCTATGAAGATGCAGGAATATACACCTGCAGAGCAACTAATGCTCTCGGAAAAGCTGAAGCTGCTTCTGTTCTCCAAATAACTGGTAAGTGCTAAACGAGAATTCCTTACTGATAACAACAGGGAGACACTTTATAATCAAAATTTAACAATAAAATAGTTGGGGGGATACTTAGCACTTTATTAGGAATTTGGAATTTTTGATTGCATCTGACTCCCTGGGATCTGTTCTTTATTTTGTGTTTCCTGTAATATGGATCTGTGTACAGACAGTTTGACTCTTCACTTCAAGGTTATTTCATCTTCTTGATTCCAGGCAACAAATATCAGCCCTTAAAACCAGCTGACACATTAGAAATTAAATCCACTGTCATGTTACATTGTTCCCCGTGCTTTTATCTAGGGAAACAGAGCAGGCTTCAGTATTAAGAAAATCTGCAGGGAAATGCAGGAAAAGGAAAGCAAAGACTGGTTTTGGGATTTGGTTTTTGTTTTGTTTGTTGTGTTGGGGTTTTTAATTATCGAGGCCAATAAAATGTAGAGACATGGAAATAAAAAATCTGAACGTGAACTGCTGACTCTCAGAATAGAAAATGTAAAGAAAAACTCCATATAGAATACCCTATTGTAAGTAGATTAATAATGTAACACTGTATAATACAATCTTGCCTTGCAAATCACTCCAGTAAATGGATCATTTGGCTCTAGAGATGAGCTTTCTCACTATTTTGCTGTACACAGAGCAGCACAGCTCCCCATGGCCAATCCTGCTACAAAGCTCTCTTTCTTGGGCACACACGGAGGGCAGGTTGGACATGTTTGGGTCTGTTGGCCGAGGAAGACGTTCCAGAGGCATAATATGAGTCTCTGTCTGAGGATGAGTGTAGGCTGAAGCTGCCTTCCTGGTTTCAGTTTTCCTGGAGTACATGAAAACTTGGGATGTTCCAGAGGGGAATATTATTACAATGACGTGACTGGAAGATTGCTCACAGGAGTCTGAACTTTGTTTCTATTCCTGGTCACATGACATTAGTTTAAATAAATCTGGAGCAGGTAGGAGAGGGCCAAATTCTGCAAGTTTTTGGCTGTGCAGGACTGCGGTGAAATGGGAGGACTTCTGCTGTCAGGATTTGCAGATTGCACCAACTCAGTGTTGTCTAAAACAACATCACAGCAGTTTTTGGTCTTGGCTACAGCATTTACTGCCTGACCGAGGGCAGTCCAGCAGAAGCACAAAGTCTGTGCAGCCTTTCCAATAAAAGTTCCTAAGGCCTGACATGGCAACCGGTTTTTTGCCTGTCGAACTGGCATCACTCTGGTTTTGTGAACACTTGTTTTGTCCCAGTGTTTACAGACAGGCAGGAGGCTTCGTACAGACATTACACACTGAGGAAAAGGGTTTAACCCATGTAAAATAACCCACAGAGGTTAGAATGTAGCAGGGCATTTAAACTCTTCTGGAGGAAGAGTCATGGATATTATGTACATTCATTAGAAGAGAATTGTTGACT
This sequence comes from Pipra filicauda, assembly GCF_003945595.2. NCBI lineage: Eukaryota > Metazoa > Chordata > Aves > Passeriformes > Pipridae > Pipra > Pipra filicauda. The sequence continues at coordinate 211,310 of NW_024104976.1, read as the reverse complement.
AAGTGGTAAGAACTGTGTGTTACTGACAGATTGCCCACATTTTTGGCAGTTATTCTGCCAGCATATGATAGAAAGGAGGAGTTGCTATAGTGATAGGCATTTGGTTCTGCATACATTATGCTATCTGTGTGCATAATGAGATTTTAAAAGATTTTCTTCTTTTTTTCTGTTGTAGCACTTTGTCTGAATTCCATCTCATAGAACAGAGGAACTGCCCTGAGAGAATTCCTCTGAGAGAATTATTTTTCTTACAATTTCTGTATGTTAGTGGCTTGTAATGAAACAATAAATAACCTTGGCATGAAAACCAGGAAATGCATCCTGTAAATCTTGTTTTTACACTAAGTGTTACAGGCCTATTTTTCTGATAAATTCAATAAATTTGATTAATGTAGAAACTTGCATAAACAAATAATTTCTGTGTTTCCCTGCTTACATATCTGAAGTTTATTTGCTATATGGGCATAAATGAAGTTGATCCTAAAGAATTGCAAAGTGCTACTAATCCTGCTTCATAACTAGCATGCTGGATATTTTGATAAATTTTTTTTAGCATCACGATTTAATTCTTGGTAAGAAGAGATCTTATGCATTGTGTTACAGAACAAAGATTTACAGAGAGTAGCACTCAATTCTCAAAGGGAAGCAGAAGAAGGCGTATCATAATGGCATCTGGAATTGGTACAAATGTCACTGTGGTACCTGGAGATCCGCTAAGAATAGGTGTGTTGTCTTTTCTGCTTTGTCATTTATATTATTTATTTATTTATTTCATTAAGTTGAAGGGGGGCCCATGGAAAAAGTGAGTGTAAGTCCCAAGAGTCCAGGTTTGGTGACCACCTGGATTTCCTAACTCTGCCTCAGCTTTCTGTTATCACAGAGGAAGCCTTAGAGTAAGACACATGGTAATTTTTTTATTCAGCTTTCCAAAAAATATTTTAGAAGGGTGACCTTTTAGACATCTTGAGGTGACTCATTGTGACACTAAAGCTGCATAATTACTCTTTGAGCTTCACTTGAAAAAAGTGGGAGGGGATTCAGCTGGGCTCTAGAAATGTTTGGGTTTTTTTTCCCTGTCTAAATGAAGGCCTCTGCATTCCTGGTTGCAGCCATGGAGTGAAAATGCAGCAATTTTATTCAACGTGTTTATGATTCCTTTCACCAAACAGATAAAAACTCTTTAATTACAGACTTATTTGCATATTACAGAGTCTGAGATTAAATCTTTATTTAAATAATCGCTCCCCCCATCCACTTTGTTTGTATATAAGTTAAGTTTATAAGAACCTACTGAAAGGGAAAATATAAAGAAGTGTGGTAAGTGTTACCACAGACCTGATATCCCTCCAGGAGCAGTCAGGATTTTGGGCCATAGTTTGGACTTCAGTGAATTTATGCATATGCTTGTTTTTAATTAGAATGGTAATGTCTTTTATGAAGAATCACACAGTCACACATCCTTGTTCACAAACGTTTCAGTGTGTCTAGGAAAACCTGCTAAAATCCTGTTGATTTTCAGGTTGCCCGGTGCTGCCCAGCTACAGACACACAGTCCACTGGCTTTTTGGAGATAGTCCAGTTGAGGAAGTTAAGACCTTGGAATACCGAACCCTGGTTGGGGGTCGTATCCTAGAGGTGAACACCAACTCTGGTCAATTTGCTGGACAATTCCAATGTTGGACTTCAGCTAGTGCAAAACTAATGTCAGTTTGGGTAAATGTCAAGAAGGAAGGTTTGTTGAAAATTATATGACAAATTCTTGAATTTTAAAATATATTCTTTCGCTCTGTAGAGACTTTCCTGAAAACTAACCTGCTTTTGTGCATTGAAAGTAATTCACAAATACATGTTTAACTTCACATATGTGGATAGTCCCATTTAGTCAATAGACAATGCCTCTACTCAGAGTTGGATATGGGAATTAATGTGTATCCAAATATCATGTTGGGGTTCTGATTTCTTACTTGTGTATCTGAGAAGCTGAGAGAATGGGTCTCTTCTGCTTAAACATTTTTAAATCAGGCAGGCATTTCTCCTTCAACAAATGATACAAATTGCTGCTGTGATAGCCCACCAAACTGAAACAAAACTGACTTTGAGGTTATCTTTGGAAATACCTTCATTATGATCAAAATAATTTTAATATAACTGCTGTAATCCAGCATCATTACAATCAGTATGGTAGTGATCTTACTGCAGTCACCCTTAAACATATCAGTGTACCAGGGCACACTGCACACTCACTGATTTCCATGTTAAGTTTTCAAGACTATCTTGTAATGTTCTCCAGTGTAATGCACTTGCACAAAACCACATTGGTAGGTTATAAAATGTACAACTGAGGATTATAGATGAAGTTGAGAAGAATCTTACATATGCACCAGCAAGACAATCGTCTGTATCTGCAAACATGTTATAAAGCTTTAAACATTTTAAATATTTTAGAAATTAATTACGTTGTCTTTTTAAAAGCCCAGTTATAGTTAGGAACTTAGATCCTCCTAAGAGTCTGGCAACAAAGCATCAAACTCCCTTTGACATTAAAAAAAAAAAAAAAATTCTGACCAGTCAATTCCCAGGGAATGCAAATCAGATTTAAAAAGGAGTACCTGTTGAAATTCGAAGGTTCTGTATGTGTTTTATCTCTTACCCTATCAATATGGTTTGGCTTGTGGTGTGAAGGACTCAGGCAGTAGGATCAGATCCCCTGTGCTGTGTATAAGGGTATTCTCAGTGACTGTTTCATGGGTGAGGATGGTTCTGGTATGTCTGGGGTTAGAGAGTCAGTTACATTTGCAAAGTAATTTTACTTAAACGTATCTATGATCAAAAAATTTATTTTAAAAATAAAAATTAAGTAAAAATATTAATGAACTGAGTCAGAAAAATATTCTAGTAGAATTTATCAAAAAATAAGTCCAGTCCTCCTTGATCCTAATCTAGAGCTCGCTACAGTTAGAACTTCTGAACAGGTCTAGCCAGGTCCTGAACTCTCCACCTGCTTTAGTGTTGTCCAATCCCCTTTCCCAGCCAGGTTGCTCAGTATTTTGGGGTGATTTCATTTTGTAGTTGTGAGCTTTAACTCTGATTGACACTTACGTAAATGTTTCATCATGGCAATACCAATGCATTTGTGAGACTGCATAATCTCCTTTGGTGGTTTTTGCACAGTAGGCATATTGAGGGCACTTCTGAGCAGTATCATCCTAGTTAAACAAACAATACAGTCTCTCCATCATACCTACAGTCAGTAAATTTAACTATTTCTACTTTGAAAAAGGCCCTTCTGTATTATTTTAAGAAACCCAGAAGTAATAAGGAAACATTGAAAAACAATAAGTTAAAGAATTCATTATGTGCTGGAAGAGTGAGCCTGTGGACACAGCTGGTAGCTATCAATTATTCTTGGTTATTATAGAAAAACCTGACTCCTTCTGTGATCACATAAAGATCTGTCAATATTGCATAGTACTTCATCTTTTACCAAGTGTCAAAAAAAAATTTTGGAGGAAGGGGTAAGTGTGGAATTGTGACTAAATATAAAGGTAGTAATTGTCAGAAGTGATCGGTTTTTAATATAAAACGCTCTTTAAAAGAAATTCCTTTTTTCATCTTACCAGATGCCTCAGTAGCAAATTATTTTTGCATTAAGTACTTCTCTGTAGTTTAGTACAGGATTTTCTTAAATCCTGAAATTATGTGAGGTGTCTGGAGTAAGATGAGTTTTCTTCAGAATAAACTTATTGTAGAACAGCAGGAAACCTAGAGAGCCTGATTTATAGTTTCCTCTTTTTAGTTTGCTCATTATATAAAAATGTTATGAAAGTTTTAAAAGAAGCTCCTCAGTTCCTACTGTGAGCCAGGTTCTGCCCTTCATATGCACATATGCTGATCCCATTTGCTTTTTAGAGAGCTTTGTGCTCATAGGTAAGGGCTGAACTTGAGGGGAAGCTGAGTAGGACTAAATTCTACTTTGGCTCATGATCCCTTTTCATAATGCTGAAATATTTGCTTGTCTACAGAGGATGCAGTATCTGTCCAGCCTATAGAGTATGCTGCCAAATCAATCAAAATGTGACACAGTTACAAGGTACAGTGCCTCTCTCACACTTCTTCCAATTGCATTTCTTAGATTATGCATGGGAATATGCTGAGTGGAGTCCTTGCTCTGCGAGCTGTGGGCATTCAGGAACCCGCTCCAGAGGGCTACAGTGCATGAACGCAGAGAAACAGAAAGTAAACGAATCCCAGTGCAGAGAGCTGCAAAAGCCAGTGATTATTCACCAGTCATGCAACAAAGAGGACTGCCCTGCCAGGTAACCTCCTTTGTACTCTATTTCCATGTGCTCTATGTGTATTAAAATGCACTCACAACCTCCTGAAATTGTGTTTTTCCATGAAATTTCTGTGTTTGTACTCCAAGTCTGAAGTTTGGGGTTTGTTTCATCATGAACCCTGAAGCATGAGAGATGTGAAAGTGGATCCACTAGCAAGGAGGGAAACACTTGATTCAGCTGAATAAGATCAGAGTGTGTCTTCATGCTGCTGCAACAAGTCCTGCTGCTATCACACCTCAAAAGCTAAGCTGGAGATTTTTCTGAGACACTGTGATGTGTTACTTTTGTGGAATCTGTGCCACCCTACAGAGAGAAAACTCTTGGTGTTTAGAGCAGCCAGGATACTTTGTGTTCACCTGCTCTCAGTTGTGCCAACAGAGCTCTGAGAAGGATGATTGCTGTGGAATGCTTCATTTGTCTCTAATACCATTCAGCACAGTGCTCCTCGCATGCCCTTCCCTGCCAGTTTTCTCACCAGATCAGCTGAGGTACCTTGTGATCACGGGGCTGAAAATATTTATATCGCAGACAACTACACCTCAGCAACCAAAGGGCAAAACCTTACCTTGAGACTACTTGAGTTGCACTGAGCATTCCAGCCCAACAAGATGTTGCTCTAGGTCATTAGCAGGAAACCCTACAGGAGTCCTCAAAACAAGTGCTTTCTGTTGCTTTAAGGAATTGGCCGTCACTGTCAGCAAAGTAAAAATCTGTGAGGGATGCACACACTTTGGAGTTGTCCCTCACCGAAAAATGTTGGGAGGGAAGTGTTAAAACCTTAACTGACATTGTGGGAGTGCATCTTGCCAGTATGTTCTAACTCTGTTCTAAATAGAGAAAACATAGCAACAGATTTATATCAGAAGAAATTTGTTTATATTTCATTATTAGCAGCCAAAAACCAGATCATCTTAAATAGTGAGACTGAACTCCAGCCAGCCCATAGAAAGCAAACATTTTGCCAGTGGAAAGATACTGAAATGGAACCAATAGTTTGAAACACAGTTGCAGGTTTCCCTCTCAAACTCCAGCCTTTTGGAGCAGATGACAGGAGGATACAAGAGGGCCTGGTGCTCCCCTGAGCAAGGTCATGCCTTTCAGTGAATTGCAGGGCTTGACTTAATCACTGGACCCGGAGTATTCACAACGAAAACAAATCAGTTGTTTCATGTGGCTAAACGGAATGGGCACTGAACCGTCTTTTAAAATACTTTGATTTGTTCTGCTTTTAATTTGGCTTTATGTATTTGCCAGTGGAAGGGAATTGTGTGTATAGTAACATAATTAGCTCTGCCTTGAGTTACACATGTATGCTAACATATACATTGCTTCTCTTTTGTGAAGCATTCCATGCTTTCCATACAGGAGCATCCCAGATGCCTGAAAATACAGAAAATAGCCATGTGTCTGGTTCTTGGTACCTGTAACTTCTCCTCTCCCTGTGATTACTGGCCTGGGAGGGAAGTGCAAAATGTCCAGACTTCCCATTTCCACACTTACTGATTTCTGCACAACCTTCTCATCCCAAGGCAGCTCTTTAGAAAGTACCCATAGAATTACAAAGACTTTAAACATACAGTCAGTGCCATCATGGGCCCTTTTTATTCAAAGTGTTTTTCATGTGTTTAATGGCTTCTTTCTGTCACAGCAGAGAAGTACAGTTAAGCAAATATAAGGGTTTGAGTATGTACTTAACTTGTGCTTTGCTGTGCATGTGCTGCACCAAAATGTTTGCAAAAATACTTGCACTTTAAAAGAGAGAGAAATGCAAGGGTGCAGCCTGTGAAAGATTAGTCTTCCTTGAAGGAATATAGGCTGCTTGACTGTAAGAAAATTGAGTAATTGCTGAAGAGAATAGAACATTTTTCCTGTTATCACAGTTGTGCTACACATGAAGTCCCATTCTGTATTTCTAGCCTAGATCTATGAAAAGATCAACTAAATACATTGTATTACCACCTTCTGCCTACCCAGTGTTGTTCCTAGCTGCCAAGACAGACTAAATCTTTGCAACTTCTGATCAATAAGTAACATGTTCTGCTTGAGCCATCATCTAGCAAGATCTCCATGCAATAAATTTGGATGAGTTATGACACCTGTCACCTTAGTAGTAAATAAATTGGTACCATTCATTTTATAAGTTATGGAGAAGTACACTGTCCTTCCTTCTGAAATGTCACATCCAGCAGGGTCTGTAGGGCTTACCTAGCATGGTAACAGGCAGTGTAATTTCTATTAGCATATATGCTAAGTCATCAGTTAACCACATTTATAAGATCTTGCTTAACTGAATAAGCTGATTCTAAGTGTTCTCACATCCAAAACTTGCAATGACAGGTTCTTTTGATTTTTATTTGCCAACAATTGCTGTGAGCTACCAGCAAGTTTGCACTAATTGCTATAAATTTGTCTATGCCTCCTGTAGGTGGGTGGCTGGTCCGTGGTCTGAGTGCTCTGCATCTTGTGGCGATGGATTCCGCCATCGACAACTCACATGTCAACAACTAAAAGCCAACGGCAGCATGCTGGCACTGCTGCCAGGAGCTTGTACACACAGGGATCGGCCTGTGGGAAGGAAACCCTGCACGGGCCACTCGTGTTCAGTGGGGCCAGTACAGACAAAGGGACAGGTAACTACAGCGTCTGTCTTGAAACTCCATATATTGTAAAAGTGTGTCAGTGTCATAACACCACTGGCTGAACGTCTGTCCTCTTGCACGGGGGAGGAGCTCTGTGGCAGTAGCTGTAATTACCTTTCAGACCAGTCAATTAGAAATCTTGGTTTGGGTTTTTTGTTTGTTTGAGGGTTTTGGTTTTTGGTTGATTGGTTGGTTTTTTGGTTTTGTGTGTGTGTGTTTTGGTTTGGGTTCTTTTTTTCATTTTGTGATATCTGAGCAACTTTTATTTGTTGAAGACTTGACCCAAAACCAGAGTATCAGCTTCAGTATATTTTACAAGCTAAGCCATTTTGATGTATTTCATTTTCCAAGCTAGTATATTGCTTTTATTGCAGTCTTATAAGAACACAGGTTGCAAAGCTGTACTTGTGAAGTCCCCAAAAAAGACATATAAATGTGCTTCAACAGCAGTTGCCACAATATTTAGTGCATAGAACAGTTTTCCTGTGTTTTCTGTTTCTTCCTTTATGCAGTAAATTTGTGTTCATATTGATACAATTTTTATCATTATTAACATTAAATGGCAATACTATTTACTATTTGATGTGAAAAGTAATGACTTAGAATTACTGTTACCACATTCCCGATACAGGTTTCAGCAAAGCAAGTTTGTGATTGTCAGAGGTACAAAAAGAATGTTGTAGCAGTAGGGTTATGACCTTATGGGAGCAGACAATGGATTCAGCTTTAGAAATAAGCAGGAAAGTCAGTGTCCTGGTGAAATTCTATGCAGAGAATCCAAAACATCTAGGCTTTATCTGAACTGAGGTGTGATAGGGCTGAAGAAGGAGAAACACAGAGCAAGAATTATGGCTGGGCTGTGTAGCTGTAGTTGAGTAGCTGCCTAGGAGGGTAATTCTGTTGTTATTAATTTGGTTGTTTCTTTTTCTCTCCCCTCACCCTTTTCTCTCTATTTTCAGTGCTCTGGTCGCTGTGTAGGCCGCCCTGTAGGTTTACAGCATCGTCATTTTATATGTCAACTTCGTAATGGATCTTTGGTGCCAAACTCTTTTTGTGATGAAAGAAAGAGGTAAACAGTTTGACAAAGTTACAAGTTAGATTCTTTAGACAATCAACTTAAAGGTACAGGATTGTCAGTGCAGTATAAATATGCAAATTCTTTTGTACCAAATACAAGGAAGGAAGGTAGTAACAGTTATGCCTTTGTAGATACTGGATGAATTCAGGAACCCCTGAGTGCAGAGGTTATGCACTAAGAACTTGGAGCATCCAGTATGCAGTTTTCAGGGTCAGTTAAGTTTTCCTAAAGGTAAAACACTTTCTATTCCAGGATTGAGAAACTGGTTTAAAGGAACAGGGCCTTGTCCTTTGTTCCCTCATGAGTGAGAAGGTGTGATGAATGGGCACAAAATGAAATCCAGGGAATTCAACTTAAATATAAGAAAAAACTGGAACAGGTACCCAGAAAATTTGTGGAGCCTCTATTCTTGGAGACATTTAAAACAGAGATGATCTTGAGCATCCTGGTCTAGTAGGCTGTGCTATGAGCAGGAGGTGTGGGTTAATCAGTTCCAGACGCCCCTTCCAGCATCGGGTATATCACTCTGTGAATAAGGGTTTAGCAAAAAAGCAAAGATTTAACTGCCACTTCTTTCCCTCCACAGGCCTCCTGTCAGAAGAAACTGTTCTTCAGAGGCATGTGATGTCTATTGGAGGACAGGCCCTTGGAGGCCTTGCAGTGTGGACTGTGGGAGAGGATTTCAGTCAAGACGAGTGTACTGCGTACACAGACAGAGTAATAAACCTGTGGCTGATCAGTATTGTGGATGGAGGAAGAGACCAGTGACCTGGCAACACTGCAATGTCACATCCTGTGGCAGTATGTAAATGTTTATTTAAATATGAGCATAGTAATAGTTTGTAGCAGTTATATTAGAAAGTGACTCACAGTTGTACACTAATGATTCTGCAAGCATTTGATTGTACATCAAAGGTAAAACTATCCTCTCCAAGGAGCACTTCATAATCCTGGGGTTACTTTTCTCCAAGTAGGCCAGTTTGATATTAAAGCCTCAAAAGCACTTTTAGAAACAGGATATTTAGGAAGTTGTTTTTTTGCAGACTTCCCTACATGACTGTGCCAGTTGTGACTCACAGGTCTCTGAGCAAGCTGGTAATTCCTCCAAGATGGGGTAGTGTTCTGAAGCAGACAATAAGTAAATGAATGCAGTGAGATCACACCTCTTGTGACCTTGTTTAGCTTTGAATTCACTGTTGCTAGGAATGCACAGTAAAATAATTACAAAGCTACCAGGAATCCATCAGTTGTTTACAATTACAGTGACAAGTTCTGCTGTTTCTCTTTTGTTCATTATAAAGCCTTGTAATGTCTAAATATATTTTTCAGAAGGCGAATGCAAGGATACAACTCACTACTGTACATTTGTAAAGCAACTAAAGTTATGCTTGATAGACACCTACAAACAAAGATGTTGTCAATCATGTCAAGAAATGTAAGTCCTCTATGGCAAGTTCATGATGCTGCAGTGAAGAGATGAGAAGAGAGGTCCATTAATCTAACATGCTTGAAGTATATACTTGTAAAAGAGACATTAGTTGTAAAATTAAATGGAAACGTGGGGCTAATGAAAAAAACAGTATTACAGATTGATGTGCTGGACAGGATATTTTTTCTGGGAACTTTTATTATTCACTCTTTGCAATGGAACTTTTAATGTTTTAAACATTTTCATTTCTGGATTAGCAAGATCATGGCATATCATCTGTAAAATTTTACAGGCCATCACATTATAATTTTATCAGGGGGAAAAAAGCATTACCTAAAAACAGCAGATAGGGCTTACTGTCCTTAAGAGAAAATGTCACAAAAATACTTTGAGAAATTTTGCAGCAACTATTGACCCCTAGGTTTTCAATTTTTTTATTATATTTAACACAATTTTTAAATTTATAGAAGCTGTGGCTTGTTGTTGTAAAATTTTTGGCAGCAACCTTATTTTCATAAACAGCTTGAGCTGAAGGGTTGATCTCACAGGATATGTTTTACCGATATTAGCTGTGAGATGGATACACAGAAGTACATTCAATTTTTCATGCTTGTACTTATGTGTATGCAGTAAAAGACACTATAGATGCTAATACAATTTTCAAAGCTGTTTTGAATAAATGAGGTGTCATTTTTTGTTGTTTCTATTCTAATTCCAGTCTCTGAAGTACGATTGAAGTTCTGGCACGATTACACTTCAGTACTGATAATAAATTAGACAGAAGGCTTCCTTGTCAGAGCTGTGAAGGAAACTGTGATCATTGTTCTCTTGCACATCAAGTCAAATGGGGAGCCAATAACTGGCCAAACATGGCTGTCAGATTTCCTGTCTTGAATAATCATTTTATTTTTCTCCATTAATGGGGAAAAATGTCCAAGGAGGAATTATTAATTATGAAGATAAACAAGTGAAAGAAGCCTATTTTGAGCAGTTTTCCATCAAGATGACTTTTCATCATGACCATTAACCATCTGAGTCTTTTGCAAGTTGATAAATTCTTATTATGATATTCCTGGCTAAATTATTTTCCATATTGCAGATTGTCTGATTTGGGCTGTAAGCAGAGGGAACCCCACAGGAGGCAGAAAATAAATGTTTTTTTTCTTTTGTAGTTTCCAAACTACTGCTCATATTGGAGGGCTGAGTGCTTGCATTGACTTGGCTCTTGTGTTACACCACTGAGCTGTTCCAGGCTGGCGAGCAGGTGTGCTGTTAGAGCAGTTCCTACCCAGCATTCCTGCACAGGGTTTGCATCACTGAAAATTAGGTTAGCACTACTGTATAGAAAATGTTTAAGGTGGACTGTTGAGTCCAGGGCTGACTGCAAGGAGAGGATATTCCTGATCATTACCTTTAAAATCAGCAATGGGTCTTGATTGTTTAAGCCGTTTTTTTTTAAATTAAAATAAAACATTTGTAAGATACTTTTGTAGATATTTATTGTCTGATTTAAAAGTGCAATATTTTGTTTTGTACAGTGTTTAATAAAGATTTTTGGACGTATATTTTTTCTTATTACCAAAATTTCTTATTCATGTTTTCCCTTTATATTTAAAGTTTTCAAATGTTAACACATAGCATTTTTTGTTGCGTTAACTCTGTCTTTGATTAAGTATGCATGCTATACAGAAGCAGTGCTGTAAATGTTTCTTATTGCAATTGGCATGACATTCCTCTGTAGATTATTTTATTGCTTCTCCAGTAACTGAAGATTTTAGCTTTCTTGAATGTAGTTTTGATATTTCTGAAATAAAGTATAGTTTGATTATTCAACACTGTGATTACCCAGAGATTGTTTATTATCGTGATTTTCATGGTAGCCATGCTTTCATTCTTTGTTATTTTATCAACTTCCTATGTCCATCATTCTGGGATTTTTTCAGAGCCTCAGTTCATATTTTTAACAGCTTATCAGACAGATTCTCAGCTTCACTACAGTCTGGTTTGCACTACTGTTAAGAGATAACATAGATGTAACCTGAGTGAAAAAGAAGGAAGAGAATTTGCCAAAATTCAAACAAGTCAGCTCTGATTCACTGAAATCTAGAATCAGGATTCTGTAAAAGGTGGAATAAAGTTACATTTCTCTGCTGGGCCTTCACCAAGCAGGGTTCATTTAGATCCTACAGAACAGCTCCATGTTTTATATTTAGTGAGTGGTGAAAATAGCTACATGAAAAAGAAGTTGTTTCAGAATATCCAATATCGGTAATAGTCGTTAGAAAGAAGAGTCTCATAAACAGTATGAACACTAAAAGCCTTTAAAAAATTTTATTAAATAGAAATCAAATGTCTAGCAGTGGATGGTGGTGTTCCAGAGTTATCCTAGATGGTAATATTGGCAAAGGTAAACGAGTCTGTTTAATTTTCCTTTGGTTCAGCAGTGCATTCCCTTTTTGCAGTCTTGAAAACAAAGTAAAGATTCTGTGCAGTCTGCTGCTGTATGGCAGAGTGCATGGAAAGCTCTTCTAGAATAGCAACTGAATCCATGAATAACTTCTCTGCTTTTACATCTTGGTTTAGCATGACATCATAAAATGCTTTTTTAACAGCTGTTATTTTGGAAAAATATTAGTTTTCCAGCCTCCTCTTCATTTGATCTGCATTTCAATAATATGTTGCTTATGAAAAAGTTGATTTCAAGTATTGAATACTGTCTGAAGGTTTATAGTATCATTTGATGCTTTTTCTGGAAGCAGTATCAATATGTTGTGGCTCTTTCAACTGTAAAGTAATAACGACTTCTCTCTTTCACTATTTAACTTAGGAGAAAACATTAAGGACAAAATGAAAGGCAATATGCCCCTCCACCCTAAAAGTCTTTAAACACATCTGCAGAGGAACTGTTAAATGTATCTGAATATGCCCTCCACTTCCTCTCAAAATTTTTGTACTGTGCTGGTAGGTGGCAGCAAATTACTTTCCATAAATTAGGGGAGGGAAGTGACTTCAGAACTGAAAAAACAGCTGTGTAAATTAAAAAAAGCATCTGGACTCACTCACAGACTCAGAGGAAGAGCCATTTGGATCAGAACATGCAGGCACATGTAACTTCATGGATTCAGATTGCATTTCTCCCTCCCTAGGAAAGAGAGCTGGAAGGCACTAGGAGCTTCTGTAAACTGCTCAAGAGGTACCAAGGTTGTGTGTAGGATATGGACCTGAGTAGATGTAACTGTGCAAAGGTTTGACTTTGTTGTTTCCTCAGCTGTGGCCAGACAGAGATTGACTAAAAGGGGTGTTCATAAGTTTTTCTTCTGTGGTAAAGGAAGATGACAATGAGCTGGACTTTTTCCTGTCCTACTTTTAGGATCTCACAGATTTACATTGTCCTTGTTCATTCACAATCTGAGGGACGTGAATAATCTTCAGAAAGAAAAGGATAACAATTGCTGTTTCATTAACAAAATAAGTCATATTAAAAAACACAGTATGAAAGAAGAATTGTCTGAGAGTGACTGATGCTCTAATGATGTCTGGATCTCTCTCATGCAATGCTTTTGTGCACAGCTGATATGTCCAGTTCAGCTTTCTTGCTTTCATATGACCAAGTTCTTGCTTTAAAAATGTTTCTATCGTTTCTCTTAGCCCTTTTATGATTGATTTTGTTTATGAAGTACAGGCACATAATTTTGCAGAACTCTGTTCTACACCAATAGGCGTAAGATATGCAATACTGAGAAAAAAATCATACTGGAGTACTGTGATAGAGCATGATAATACAGTTAATCATAGAACTATTAATTGGTTCATTTAGATTCCCCAAAATCAGCTAAGGATATATAGAGAAAATACTAAATATCTCATACAGAAGCATAGTCATATAAAATGTCTGTAAAAAATTTGGTTTCTGTGTATTTGGAACAAGAAATTCTTTGAAGACCAGACAGACTGAAGCTAGGCTGTCTACAGATTTTTGCATCTTGGCTGATATTTCTTTTTTTAACTGAGTTTACACTATTTTCTGTTATCTCTACTTACACCTGTACAGTTTTTTGCCATTTTTTCCTTCAGACTGCCTCTGCAGTGAACTCTGGCAGTGATAACCGACTGTTTAGCTTTAAAAATCAGAGAGCAGGATCAAACTACAGCAGATGTTAACCTTTTGAGCCTGATTCTCTCTCCTTCCCCACCATCTACATTAGAAATTAAAAAAAAAAAAAAATCTTTGCAATCTCATTGTGAAATTTGATTGAATTTGTACACTGGGTTTAAAAATTACTGAACTGCTGAGGACACATGCACTGAGGGTTTCAGTGTGGCCAGAGCTTTGCATCAGTTTTGTTACTTTAGGAAGTAAGGCTGAAAGAGCATGATTAGGGAAATAAGAAAACAGAGTCTAATGATCTGCTTTTGGTGTTTGAATGGTTTCAACTACACATACAGAAAAAGACCAAGGTTACTACTTGTTGATTGCTACCAGAAATTACAGTGTGACCTTTATACTCACTTTAGAATGGAATGAAGGAAAAGTAACTATGACTAAAGCTAAACCTAGGTTTTTAGAAATGTGTCATGGCATTCTATCTTGTGATTTGGGCAGCAAAATGTAAAGAAGAAGACTTTACCAGATTACTGAGATTATTGCTGATTACTTAGATTATTATAGATAGCATTATTTGCTTTCTGTAAAGGACATTACCATCAAAAGACACTTGCTATTTCACAAATACAGTCATTTGGTTGCAGAAAATCTGGAAGAATTAAATGTGCAATACATATGCTTGAGATGGAGCATAATGATATCTGAGAATTCAAGGAAATCAGAATGTACAATCAAAAAAAGGACAGATACTATGTAAGATGTAGTATTCCTGGAGCATTTGGCAAACCTTTATTGGTCTTGTAATAAACTTCTGGTTTTGCTTTGGTTTTCTTCAAACTTCTAAAAGCAAAATTTGCGTTATTTGCTTTCAGTGTTATTTAAAGAAAAACTGAACAAGTTGAATTCCGATTTTTTCACCAGGGTGCTTGAAATATTGCACTTCAGTATTATGTCACAGCTACTTCGTTTGGAATAGGATTACAATTTGGCTCAGAGGGTTCTGGACTCAACCGGCGGAAGAATTGGTGACCCTGAGAATCTGTGTTCACATAGACATAACCCAGGTTAGAGGGATGATGTGCGGGGCAGATCTCTGTTTTCTTTGGAGTGTAATCTATGCGATACAGAGTTTCATCTTGAAAAGGAACTGCATTAAGACCTACAGCATGTACAGGTTTGCAACTTTGAGCTGGAGTGCCCTGAAGTGGTATGTAGTGAGATCTGAATGTAGTTAAATCAGCAAATTTTCCCGTGGGTCTTGGAATTTCTTGTTCTTTCTTAATAAGCCCTCGTGGGCAGATGCTCCAAGGTTTAAAGTCTTCTCTTGTAGTAGTGTTCCCTTGAAAAGGTCCACTGATTCTTCTTCCATGAGGTGGTCTTATTGGGGCAGCAGGAGAAATCTTATGTGAAATGTAGTCAAGACGGTTCGTGGAGTTAAGATCCATCTTGTCTGTGGGTGGAACGTACTCTCTGGGTTTGCGGAACTCAGGCAAGGAAACCAGCACTGGCTGATAACGATCCTGGAATTCAGTGGTTCCATTAAAAGGAGCATCAGATCCAACTTTTCTGTGTTCGGGCTTGCAGCTTTTTGCCTGTTGCCCAGGTATCCCTTTGAAGTCTCTCTGGTGGGTTGTGAGATCTTCAAAGGGTTGGTCGCACGGCTTGTACTCTTCCTTTGGTCTTACGAATCGTGGTTCCATCTCATGAACAACATAAGCAGTGCGATGGATGGTGTTCCCATCGAAAGGCCCATCTGGCAGCTTGGCTGCAGAAGGTTTAAAACTTTCTGGGGGATTTGGTTCCCTAGGAATGTAGTCATCTTGAAACGTGGAAGGATTTCCAAACCTCTCTGTAGGTGGCTGGTATGTCTGCTCCACCTTACAAGATTCCGTTCTTTGAGCTTCCCATAACCTATAGTCATCTGTAAGGCAAAACCGAAATTCCACCATACAGGTGTTCTTAAGACTATTCCTTTAAAATTAAGACAAATTCTTCTGGTATTAAATCTTGCAAAACAAAGAAAATGGATGTGAGAATGATAATTTTATCTGCATGTTCGTGATATGGCAAGACTGTCTTCTATTATAGTGTGTAATTAAAACAGACAGAATTGTACATGATGCCTTGTTTTGACTATTTTCTCAAGGAAAAAGAATTTTGCATGTGCTTATTTAGTGTGTGCTTTATACAGAAAATAGCCCTATACAAGTTTTATATACAATATCTTCCATTTTACTTAGAAGTTTATGCAAGTATACAAGAGTGAAAGGAACCTTATAGGTCAATGGGTCATGTTCACTACTGCTTGATAGAATCATCTCCTAATTTCCATATCAACATTACATCCTTTTAAAGCTTCTTGGGATTTTTGTTTTCTTTGCCAGACTGTTCTGCTATAGTTACAAAACTTACCAAACTTACTGCCCAGTCTAAACTTCTTTACAGGCACTTGAAATCAGTTTTTTGGGTTGCAATTCCTGTACTTAGTTTCAGTGCTTTTTCACTCCTTCATCCTTACTCCCTGTTTCATGTTGCTAACATGCATTTTAAATTTTAAAAAGCAATTGCATGCTATCTAAGTTGTGTGCTGGGACAAGGCTAATTTATTCATTATTTGCTAACTTACTACTTATGTGCATGCTAAATAGAAATATTTACATTTCCTTGTAACTATTTACAATTAATAAATATAAATAGAATGTATTTACATAAATGCATTTCTGTCTAGCAGAGGCCTAAGCTTGAAGAAGCTAGTGCAGTATAACTGATTTTAAAGAGACTGTTTTCTTACATTTTATCCTTCCAGCACTTCTGTCATTGCACTCTCTCCTCTGCTCATTTCACACCAAGAATTCTAATTTCCTGTTTTAATACCCCCATCTGATCCTTTTTATTTCAACTACCTCTTTGATACCAATGGTATCATAATGTGGAACATCTTGGTTTTCAGTAGATTGTATCTTGTAATTTATTTCTACTTACTTTTAACTGGCTGAAATGCAGTACATGTAACAAATTCAGTAACACATGTATAAAATTCTCTAGTGGTGTAAAGTTTATCAAGGTCACTTCCCAGAATGACATAAAAGGAGATTTAGCTCCTTTCTGCTGACTGTTGTAATAGAATAATTTGTGTCAAGACAGATCCTTACTAGGATGATATATACACAAGCTATAACATACACAAGCAGAAATCCAAAATCCACTTTTGACCTACTCTGTGGCAAAATATGTCACATGAACTAAAACTAACTGAAAGATATATTGCACTCTAATTACAATCCACTTTTGCCTGAGATAGCCTAACCAAGTGTATGTTAGAATTTCCTTCTAGCCAAGAAAACCTCAGAGAGGACTTTTTGTTTAGAACTAATGAACATCACCCCTGAACAACTGGAGTGCTCAACATTTTAAGGCATTATGACCTGCTTTCTGTTATGTCTTACTCTGTCCCAAACTAACAAATCCAGTTTCTAATGTAGATTATTCAGAACACTCCCTTCATCTTGGTTATTTCTCTTTCTGTAGGTGGCATATCTCATTACCTCGATAGGTTGGTATGGTATCCAATTTTGCATCTGTAGTGTGTTTTCTCTCTCGAGGTCTTGCTAATGTCACTGGTCCTACTTTGTGAGGATTATAATCTCTCTGGTATATGGTCCCCAGGTCAATCTTTCCCGACTTTGGTCTGTATTCTGCTGGTGCCCGAAAAGGTCTCTTCACAACATCATATGGTAAATAATCAGTTCTGAAGTGGGGAAAAAGAAAAGACTGGTTAAAAAAAACTACTTTTTTTCCCTGAAGAAGTCAGTTTCTTTCCACTATATGGAAAAATGACAGCTTAGGATGTTTACTCTGAAAAATCATCCTGATGTCATATGTTAGAGGGGTAGCACAGAGGGAAGCAAACTATAGTACATAAATTCAAGGGGCTCTGATGCATGATAGAGCCTTTTTTCAAAGGTAAATGGTGAAGCAACTTTTTCAACACTCTGAATCTCATACACAGGTTAAAAATATTATTTAAAATATCTGAAAGGAGGCTTAGAAAGTTGCTGTAATTTTGCAAAGAAATGATCCAGGAAGCAGAAGCAGAGCAAAGCTCAAACTACTACGAGGGGTAGCATTTAGTACTGGCATGAGGAGAATGGAATATAATCATAAACATAATTCCACTGGTTTTATATGGGCACATTACATTAAAAGGGTGTATATTATATATATGGGTGTCTAAACAGTCCATACAGTACATGACCAATCTGACAGAATGGCATTTGGGTTTTTTATTTATGTCTCTTTTTTAATAAACAAAGAAGTTTCACCTGTTGCCCTCATAGCTTAAAAGAAAAATAATAATGGAAAAAGTAAAGGTTGGTGTGCCTGTCACATCACTAACAATGAATAAGTGATATCTTTTTCTCTTTGAAAGATGCTCTTTAATTCCGTAAGCTTAACATCAGAGTCTGTGCACTGACAGGACTCCTAAACCCCTTTACAGCTTGCTTTCTTGAAACTAATAATTTAGAACTATGAATAAAAAAAAAAAAATCCTTTTTCTTAAGATTTCATTTTCCCACTATGTCAGATTCCACATGTGTATTACAGAAAGTTCCCCAGCTTGCCAGCTTTTCAGGCTCCACAAGACCTAGATTTCCTAAAGAGGCTGAAAACGAAGACAAAAATTTTACATTATCTTTACAGGCTAAAGGACGTTGTAAATAACACAAATCTTTCTGTACGTGTGCTTTGCTATTTTTTACCACCTTTCTGTGGCAGCCGTATTTCTGTACTCAAAATCTATACCTTAAATATGCAAAAAGCATAAAGGATGCAACGGTTGCATTTTGAGAAGACAGCAGTGCAATGTTTAGTCCCCCCCTTAAAAAAAGAAAGCATGAAAAACTTCACAGAGCAGTGGTAAAACGCGTTGCTTCAAAATATTTACTTAAATATGGAGATCCCGTCCATTTTGCCGCGGTGCTGTTGGAACTCAGGTTTCGGCTTACAGCTGCTGGGCGGGCAGATGTTGCCATAGCCGGGGTAGTTGTCCACATACTCGGTTCTGTGGCTCGGTGGCAGCCCATCGTCGTAAATCTTCGTGCGTTTATGGCAGCAGCGATGGCGCCTGGGCAAAACACAGCGGGTGAGATCCTTCGGAATCGTTTCATTGCAGAGGAAAACCCACACACCATCTACTGGGAGTGAGTAACAAATGGGGACGATCGAACAGTGTCAGTAGGTTTGGTTTAAAATCTTAGTTCTGAGTGAGAAAACCGCAAAATGTTGGTGGCTGATGGCCTGGGTCCCAGAGCACGGTACACTAATACATCAATAAAAACAGTATCAGATGTGAGTTAGTCCTTGGTACAGAGTACAAGGGATGGATAGAGTTGAACTCAGTCCTCTCAATGATGCTACCACCAGGATGGCTTTCCTCTCTTTTCTTTAGTCTTTATCGATATTATTAGTTTTACTTGTAAAGATCACTAACTACATTTCTCGTCTCACACTGCCTCTTTTTTACTGTATTCCCTTATCACTTGTCTTTTTATTTCTGTACATCTCACCTATTTTCACCACTGTCGTTAATACTTTCTGACTAAAATTTTAGTGGTGTGGAATCTCTGGTGTTTTGCAGACCATTTCTGACTTTTAACCCCTTTTTTCTCCAAGGACTGACTGAATTCTATCCCAAATCCATGTTTATTTAGAAGTAAACATCTCTTTTTTCTTAATAGGTTTTATTTCAATTACACCTGCTTGTCATTGATGCCTAAATCAATGACACCGTTGTGCTCAAAGGTATACCATGACAATTCCTTACTTACACCTTGTTGTTTTGCATAAATGACTCATAAAATTAAAATTTACATGTTATTATTGTTTTGAAAATCTTGTTATATTCATTCTAATTTGCATAAAACCCATCTCTCTGGCTGAAGTGATTGTTGTTTGAACTCTCCCTCAAGGAAATATGTAACAAAAGATCTTCCTCCTTCTGGCTGACAACTTGCAATACTGGTTCAGATAATAGCAAAGGGAAAAAACCAGTAAATAATTTTTCAAATAAAAAGTATTGTAAAATTCTGTACATGAAAAGCAAAAATATCTAAAAACCCAGGAGGGTAAAAGTGTACAGCTCTGACTGAGTACAAATAAATTCAAGTCTCTGGAAGGTAGATATCCAAGGAATAGTTCAAAGGTATGTGGAGAAATTTAGCTAGTACTCACTACCAAAAAGAAAAACAATAAATTAAAGCAAGGTAAAATGGAATACAGAAACAGACACGAAGGACTCCTGTTGGGAAAATGGAAAAATGAAAATGGAAAAACCACTACAAGAAGTTATCTGAGACTGGAGATCCTAAAGCTGGGATTAGTTTGTGCTGCCTGAATTTGACAGCTCAGTAGTTCAAAAAATGAGAAATGAAGTAGCCCTGTCTAAGAATCCAGATCCTTTCAAAGCCCAAGGTCCTTACTCCTTTTCAATCAAGTCAAGTAACAATTGAGAGACCTTTTCAGAACATAGAAGGAAAAGGAAAAAGGAAGAAGAGGGCAAGAACGGAAAAGTAGGAAAACAAGGAGGTAAGTGTGTGCTATTTCTCAGCACAGTGTTTGCTTGTCATTACATTTGTCATGAAACTCAGTTTTCACCTTTGTAATGTTTTTTTCAGAAAGTATAAACAGCATACGCTGTGTCACAGAGCTTCTAAAAGTAACAGCTATGCAGAAACAAAAAACATTGGATGCTTTGAAAGCTAGTTGAAATATAGGTTATCAAATTATAATGTTCTTCGTGTATTTTTTTGGCATAAAATTCAAAGGAGTTTGAAACAAACACTATTCATCTGCAAAAACTTCACTGTGACAATCTTCAGTTTGCCATATGCTGATCCAGACCAATCATCAAACAAAAAAGCCTCCTCTGCTCTGGTGTCACCAGTCTTTAAGGACTTGACTCTGAATATTTGCAAAGCAAGGTTGTTAGTATCGCTGAATGGACATGCTACAAACAGAAACAGACACCAGAAAAATAATTACTTGCAGAGTGAGCCTGTAGTTCTTGGTAGATTTAACCCAGAAGTGGAAGTTATCTACTCTCTCTCTCCAAGAGAAGAGATTTTTGCAATTTTATTAGAATTCATTGCTGATCTAAAAATGTCCTTCATCCCAGTCATTTCTAGTATATGAAATAATTCTGAGCAGACTCTATGTACAGAATTACTTTGAATCAGATGAGACTGCTCAGGAAGATCCTCCATCCTACTCTGTGTTGTGAAAGTACTTTCAGTGGGCCTAAATAGCAACGTAAAATTACCTTAATATCAATGTGAATTTGACTTGGAGAAGAGATCAGGGTATTTTCGGTAAACCGATAAATCTACTTCAGGATGTTGTCCAGCAGCTAAAGTGAAAGTTTTCATTTAGATAATAACTTTATATAGGCCATCACAATGCTACAAATCCTCAGAGAAGACAGATTGCAGCTCTGATAAATGAAATATGTTTGGCCAGAACTCCTTGAAACACTGATTATTTTTAACTTGTTGTTCCTTGTATTTATCTTAATTTCAACCCCAGAGTTACTGATAATTCAAACTAATTTGGTGAGAATGTGCCTTTTCCCATGACTGACTGGTGCCTGCTTTGATGGATTATTATTCTTTCTCTTCCTTGAGGGAGACCAACTAACTTGTGGCTTGCATAAGGTCTGAATAGAATCTCAGCTAACTAGAAGTGACAGTGTATGAGTTCTCTTGTGCCAAATGCTGTTGTTCTGGTTATTTTAATAGAATGCTGGTGCATTTCACTTATTTAGGGCCTGGCATACATACATTTGTTTTTATGCAATGCTAGATAGACCCTTGAAATTTTCCCACAAATCCTTTTCCTCCCAGAGAACTAGACTAATAATGAGAAAGGTTTAATGTTTATCATAATAAAAAACTTATTAAAGCCCCCCTTCCAACTCAAAACTTTTATTTTTTAACTGACAGTACACATGCTGTGGTCTGAAAGACAGAAATGATGGATGGACACTATTTTTGGGAGTTACCTACTTTCCTAATGTTGACAGGAGATCCGGTCGGTTTTATTGGGGGTTTGTGTTATTTCCATGTGGTCAGTATGATGGCTTATTTTAGAGATATTTTAGAGAGATCTTCCTCTTTCCTTCTAACTTACATTTATTCCAGAATCTAGATCTTTATGACAATGATAACAAAAGTGCAGTAAGTGAGGGGTAGCTGACAGATTGAGAAGACAAAGCAGTAGTTTATTTTTGTACCTCAAAACTAAACTTTTATGCTTTTGTAAGCACCTTTCATGTATCTTTTATGCTTTTGTAAGCACCTTTCATGTATCTTTTATGCTTTTGTATGCATCTTTGTATACATCTTATGTATCTTTTATAGCAGACAAATACTATTCTTGAGTGCAGAGAGGTCATCTCCCACAGAGGCTTTTTTCTTCTTTGGAAGCCAGATTTTACATCCTGTATTAGAGAAGGCAGAATAAAGTTCTGTTGTACTGGCTTTTCTCCCTGTATTTATAAGTTTTTTTAGTGTTTTTTTTTTTTTTCTTCTGGGAAAAGCTAGGAAAGATTGTTTCCTGTTATTTTATTATTTAGAATTAAGCAGTAATTTTATGTCCACAAAATTTTCTGCAAATAGCTAAATGATAATTTGTACAAAACATTAGATCTTTATATTTGCTTTGAAATCTCTTCTAGGATGTTTATGCATTCCAATATCCAGGTAACACTGCCAAGTGACCAGCCTTCCCCTAAAAACAGAAACACTATACACTGAAGCAAACACAATGTGCTGCCTAAACTAATAATGGCTTAAGATTCTATTGACTGTAAAAACTTCAGTGATGTTTGTTTTAAACCACAATCTTTCTGCATGTTTAATTCAATTATTTGTATTATTAAACTAGGTTTTTGGATTGAGAATTTTCAGTTGAATTGAACCTTATTTCGTGCTCTCTCATTGTGTTATCTCACCATCTTTATACTTGAGCCTAAGCCAGATTTGTTATCTCATCATGAAAACAATGCTTTCCAACTCTTCATTAATCTGGGACTTTTGAAACAATTTTATGGGGCAAAATTCACCAGAGTCTCAGCCAAAAATAATGTGAGGAGCTTTGCTCACTGCCTGCCTCTGATCTCTGTGACCAAACATCACCATGTAAACTAGACTGTGGCACCAAGTGCCACATTCAGCCTTTCCTTAAACACCTCTGGAGACAGTGACTCTACTGCCTCCCTGGGCAGTTCATTCCAATGTCTAGTCATCCCTTCTGTGAGGAAATTCCTCCTAATGTCCAACCTAAACCTCCCCTGGCA
The DNA here is from genome assembly GCF_003945595.2 of Pipra filicauda. Taxonomy (NCBI): domain Eukaryota; kingdom Metazoa; phylum Chordata; class Aves; order Passeriformes; family Pipridae; genus Pipra; species Pipra filicauda. The sequence continues at coordinate 188,370 of NW_024104976.1, read as the reverse complement.
CAGCTTAGGGCTGTGTCCTCTTATCCTGTCACTTGTTGCCTGGGAGAAGAGAATGTCCCTACCTGGCTACAATCTCCTTTCAGGGAGTTGTACAGAGCGATAAGGTCACCTTGAGCCTCCCTTTCTCCAGGATAAACAACCCCAGCTTCCTCAGCTGCTCCTCATGGGACTTGTGCTCCAGACCCTTCACCAGCCTCATTGCCCTTCTCTGGACTCCCTTCCAGCACCTCAATGTCCTTCCTGAATTGAGGGGCCCAGAACTGGACAGAGCACTTGATGTGTGGCCTCACCAGTGCCGAGTCCCTGGTCCTGCTGGCCACACTGTTCCTGACACAGGCCAGGAGCCATTGGCCTTCTTGACCACCTGGGCACACTCTGCCTCATGATCAGACGCTGTCAAACAGCACCCCCAGGTCCTTTTCTGCTGGGCCACTTTCCAGCCGCTCTGCCGCAAGCTTGTAGCGCTCCATGGGGTTGTTGTGACCCAAGGACAGGACCCGGCACTTGGCCTTGTTGGACATCACACCGTCGGTCTCGACCCATCGCTCCAGCCCGTCCAGGTCCCTCCGCAGAGCCTTCCTGCCCTCCAGCAGATCGTGGTGCCGTCCGCGAATCTGCTGGGAGCGGAACCTACTCACCCGCAGGAGCAGATCTCACACAGGCAGCGCGGCGGCCCCATCCCCGCTGCGGCCGCCCCGGCCGGTAACCAAGGACGCCGCGTCCCGTGGCAACGGCGGCACCGCGGGAGCGGCCCCGGCCCGGCTTCCGTCCGGCGTCACGGGGCGGGATCGGGAGCGGCGCCGGGACGGGTTTCCGGGAGCGGCGCGGAGCGAGCGCAGGTGAGTGTTCCCCGCTCCGGGACGGGCGCGGGGGCAGCAGGGCTGGCTCCCCGCTTCCCCCGCCCCGGCCCCGGCGCAGCCCTCGCCCCGGGGCGGTCTGTGCCCCGCTCCCGGGGCGTTGCGGGGCCGGGGAAGCCCCGGGGGCAGCGCGGCGGTGCCCGCTGGAAGGGGCGGCAGGGGAGGGCGGACCGCGGCCGGAGGGTGACCCGTGAGGTTTGTGCCTGTCCGGGCTCAGTGTTTGTCCCCAACCACACTTGACCCAGCCCAGCCTCCTGCTCCGGGTTAAAGTCCGAACAGGCCCGTGCTCTCCGAGTTTGAGGTGTCCGGGGTGCGGTGCAGGTGGTGGCCCAGGGACGGGACGCGCTCCACGGGGTTTCCCCGATGAGCAGCGCTAATCCCAGTTGATGTAATTAAAAAAAATCCAAAGCGTTTTCTCAAGTTGGCTCCTAAATAAAATACTCTCCTCTGCTCACAGAAGTAGCCGACCATGGTGCTCACCAGCGTGGAAAAGATGGTTGGCCTCCAGAAGAAGACGTCCGGCATCAGGAATATCTGTATATTAGCCCACGTGGATCATGGTAAGGCAGGTGTTTGTGGCTGGCAGAGACCCCCAGAGGAGACTTGTGTGTGTTGGAACGGTGGTGAGATGTTTTGGTCACTGGTTCAAAGCAGTAGGTTTTCATGAGTTTAGTTTTAAACTGTCTTAAACCTGATTCGGGGATGTAAATTTGCTTTATGCACCTTTTTCTTGGCCTGGTACAGCTTATCTTTAAGAACTTAAGAGAGCATTATACTGTAATAGTTCGGAATAGTTGAAACGGAATGTTTTCTACTTCTGTGATGGTGAATGTCAGCATGAAATATGTGCTTGTAAGGTAGGCTGGTTTTTTTCTATGTTTACTTACTACAACAGGTTTGTTATGTAGGTGGAAATAATAACAAACACTTATTTTATAACACAAATATTTTTTCTAATTGCCTGCTATACTGAGGTTTTGATATACTGTTTGTTATTTCAATTGCTTTTCGGGTCATGACAGGTAAGTTTGCATCCAGTCTTCAAAAACAAATTCATGTGTACCTAACAGGTGAAGCTGAATAATCGGATTTGGTTTTTTGAAAGTTAATTTATACTTTTGTGGTACTTAAAAACCTTTATTAGTGCTGATGTTTTAGAACACTGCGTGTTGTCGGCATTCATAATATTGTTACATCTTTTGCCGTTGTTTGTATTCATTTAATCTAAGTAATTTATTTTTGTTTTCAGGCAAAACTACTCTAGCTGATTGTCTTATATCTAGCAATGGAATAATCTCCAGCCGCTTGGCAGGAAAGGTAGAGTTATACTGTCTTTTTTAATGAAATTCTGGTGTATGCATGCTGGGATTGTAAATCTGTGATGATTAAGAAAATTCCAATTCTAGTCTTGCTAAACCTTGTTTTCTTGCGCTCGTGGTCTTTGACAGTTGATAAGAAATTGTGGAGATAATTCTACAGACTCATCATCTGTTCTTTTGGTTTTGTACTCAGCTGAGATATCTAGACAGTAGAGAAGATGAGCAGATCCGAGGAATAACAATGAAATCTAGTGCAATTTCACTGCACTTTGTGAAAGGTAAGTTTTTTGTGCTGGCAAATGTGATTTGTAATACGTACTTTTGTTAGTTTTCCCTGTCTTCTTGTTGTTGCTGTTGTGAACTTTTTGCGTGCAGCTTTTACTTTTGTATTTTTCTCTTTTGTGGGCTTTTTGTGTTTAGGCCATTTAGGAATTTGTGGATTCTGCAGAGACTTAATCATGCATTCAACAGCCAGCCAAGATAATTGAGTTTCATCTCAGCAATAGGAAAACCATCTTCAATCCTATCTCCAAGTGGAGGCTATAAGAATAGTTGCCTTTATCTTTTTATTTTAGATCTAAGTACTTAAATTTTAATCTTGAATTAATGGCACTTAAAGGCAAGACTTCTTTCAAAAAAACAAGTTCTAGTACAGTCCTTACTACTATGTCAGGATGCCTGTTACACTGTGCTGTAAAGGTTTTTTTGTAGTTAATGTCATGACAGTTACAGATAAAGCTAGGTGGCTGAAAGAAATATTTTTTGAAAACTGTTCTGAAATGTTAATTTATTGTTTGATCCTAGGTGATCAGGAGTACCTCATTAATTTAATAGACTCCCCAGGGCATGTGGATTTTTCTTCGGAAGTATCTACTGCTGTCCGACTCTGTGATGGTTGCATCATAGTGGTGGATGCTGTTGAAGGAGTCTGTCCACAGGTGAAATAAAGTGTATTAAACAGAGAAAGAGGGTAGGGGAGACAGAATAAGTGAAGTCTGAAGTGTGTTATGTAGAAATGAAAGCTGAGCTGTTTAAGAAGTTTTGTAAAACTTTTAATAAATGACAGTGCACTCGAGGTATGAAAGTAGTTGTGCTGAAAAACTGAACAATACTGGTGAGTGGGTGTAATGATGCGGGGTTGAAACAGTGAGTATGCAAATTTTCAGGTAATGAAATATTTGTATAGAGAATTCTTTAAAGAAGTAATTTCATATATTTACGTAGACTCTTAGAGTTTTGAAAGTGAAAAAATACGCAAAATAAAACTGAGATAGCCATGAAAAAAAAAACCATGCTTTTCTAAATAGGGGTTTTTTTGTTATTGTGGGTGTTTTTGCCATGAAATTCTGCCATTCTGCAGAATTCTTCAATAACTAACACTATACACCATGGGAATCAGATTTCTGGTTTGAGTGTCAACCTGTCCTTTACTACACGTTTATTCAATTTTAGGATTATATTTTATTTTATTAATATTCTGTCTTTTTTTGTGGTATCAAGCTTTCTGTAATGGATATTTTTTTTAAAACTCTTTCCTTCTTAGACTCAAGCAGTCCTGCGACAAGCATGGCTGGAAAATATACGCCCAGTGTTGGTGATTAACAAAATCGATCGCTTGATTGTGGAGCTGAAGCTCACCCCTCAGGAGGCATACTTGCACCTTAAGAATATCTTAGAACAGGTATTCAGGCCATAGTGCCATGTTCACACAGCAGATTTTATTGCACTATGACATTTAGTCTAATCTTAAACATTGGGACACATCTTATTTCTAATAGGTTTCGAGGTTCAGAAAGCCTGTGACAGAGAAAAGAGTGTTAAATGCCTCTTGACAGGTCATCAGGAAGAGTCTTCTTTTTTAGAAATAATATGCTGAATGTTTTGTTTTTCCTGTTAAATTGCTTAAGTTTCTTTGGAGGTAGGCGAATTATCTCTTTGGACTGCTCCTGATATGGATGGGTTTATGTAGGAATAAAGTTGATTCCTCTTTTGAGTTTTAAGTTAAGTTGCCCTCAAACTTTTTTTTTCCCCAGAGTTTACTTTTAAGCACTTTCCTGCCTGGCTTCCCTTTGCCCTCTGTTGTTTGTTTGTTGCCAGTAACAAGTTTCTGTTTCACCATTCCTTGTTCTGAGAGGCCAAGTGTGTTACACATGATCCTCTTTGATTCAGTCCTGGTGTGGTGGACTTTGACTTGAAAACTCTGTGATGTTTATGTCTCATATGGTGTTAGTCTCATAAACTTCTGTTGTCTTCAAATGTGCAGAATTAGATACACAATGTCTGTGTTTTCAATTGCTGGATGAATCATAGGCAATGCTATCTTGTTAACAAAACCTCTCTTTTTATGTTTTGGAGGGTTGCATTTGAGTTGCAAGGGTTGTGAAAGAGTGAATGAATCTGAAGATGTTTTTACATATCCTTCTGTAGATCAATGCAGTCACTGGAGCACTCTTTACCTCCAAAGTGTTAGAAGAAAGAGCTGAGAAAGAAACAGAAAGTGAAAATGTTTCAGACACTGCACCGGGAGATCAAATTTATGACTGGAGTACTGGATTGGAAGATACCGATGATTCACATCTGTATTTTTCACCAGAACATGGAAATGTGGTGTTTGCCAGTGCAATTGATGGCTGGGGTTTTGGGTAAGTCTGGGATTTCTTTTTTCTTTTTTTTTTTTTTACTTGATTACTGCAGTTGCTCCATATTTGTAAAGATGTTTTTTAGATTTTTCTGTGATATGCAACTGTATATAAATCAATTCTAATAGATTAACACTGAACAGCTGAAAGTACTACCAGCATTGTCTCTGTGACAGGGACCTCTGTTTTACTTAGACAGCAGTTGCTGGGCCCACTGTGATGTCCAGCCTAGCCTGGTAAACTCAGTATTTTATCAGATGCTGGCATTTGATAGACTGGGATAGACAAGGCCAAAAACTGCAGCAGTACAGGAGCTACTGCACAAGTAGATTAGTTTGGGAGGGCAGCAGGTGTGTGAAGGTTGCACATGTTCTGGTTACCACGAGGTGGAGTCATTGTCTACATCATGAAAATGTAATTAGATAGATCCACTCAGTAATACAGTGAATGTCTTGAATATTGCAGAACCTTTAGAAAAATCTTCTCCGGGATTTTTAAGTCAAAGTCAAACTCTTAAATAAGGTGCCATGTGTAGATTGTTGTTTAACACAGGCATTTCTTGTCACTTCAGAGGAAAGGGAAAATAAAATCAGCTATTATAGTTTAGTTATCTGTCACGAGTAATAACAATTTATAAAAAGAAAAATCAGAGAAGTGTGCAAAGAAGTTGAAAACAAATTTTCCAATTCTGACATGTTTTTAAGTCTGAAAGAGATCTTTCATAGAGGATATGTGTGAGGGGAGGCCTTTCCATTTCTGAAGGCTAGAGGGAGTTTTCTGATACCTTTGTTTTACACATTAACACATCTCATGTTAAGTTCTCCATTCCCATATGGTGCCCACAGTTACTTTCCTGTTTATGATGTGCAGGGAAACACTATTTTGGTATTTGTGGGCTTTAGCTTTCCTGACTGGTAACTTTTCATGGAAATTTCATGGAGAAAATGGATTATGATAACAAACTATTCTTACACAAAGTATTTGGGCTGAAATTGTTATGCACGTGTTTTGGTAGAGCTATCTGCTGTTTTTTTCCTGGGTGGATAAAGAATGGACAATTTGCAGCTTATTTTTGTTTTGTTTACTGATAAAGTCTGTGCAAAAAGCTAAGTTTTTGTTTTGGGAAGTTCAAACTTGCCTGTGTTTTGCATTAGTATTCTAAGTGTGCCACAAGGGAATGTTAAACATTAAGAAAAATGATTCTTCGAGGAAGTGGTACTGTGGAGTACATTGTTACAATAAGTAGAAATATAAGCTCAAAAGCAATTTAGAAACTATTTTTTTGGATCAAGCTAGTTGATATTTGCAAGTAAATGATCAACTGTTAAGATTTTATGGGTTACAGAACTACATTCTGATATAATCACATGGTCATAAACACCCTGTGATCGCCTTTGTAATGAGAAAGCACGTATGTTGTTCTTAAATGGTAGGTGAAAATAATGGTTATTTTTGTAAAAGTGAGGTTTAGATAGCTATTTTCCTTTTATCGTTTCCTTTTCCCCGATAATTTCTCTGCATATAGAATTAAATTTCATACAGATGTGTCTGAAAATTGAGTTATTTCTCTGGCTCAGAATTTCAGCAGAAGCTCTTGGTGTATGTTGGTACTGATATTTCTGCAGAGTGGAATGTGTGATAGGTGATTAATGCTCCATGCAAGGGTAATCTGCAGTGGAATGATAACTGGTCAAGCTTTAGTTGTTTCTTTGTATTTGCTACGTCCCTGCCACTTGAAATGTTTGTCAAGTGCCTTGAACCTTACTTGCAGAGTTTCTATAAGGCTGAAATCTAAATATTTGTTGTCACTTAGCTTCAGATGGGAGGAAGAAATGGGCTAGATATGACTTGTCCTCCTTTTGTGATTGGTACATTGATATACTAAAGAAGGTTGGTAGGCCTTCTGTTTATTCTTTGCCAATACTAAACTGATTCAGGATGAACTTAAAAAACTTACAATGCTTTTTATTAAATATGGAACAAAAAAAAGTGTTTGTTAAGATTCTCCGAATTTAAACCCTCTTCTGCTTTGTATATCTTAAAACACTTTTAAGATTGCATTAATTGAACTATTCATGTACAAAATTATATCTCAGCCAAAAATATTTGTGCATCTAACTTAGGTAAGTGGTGTTACTGTTCTGCTGCTGGATCTGGTTCAAACTGTTCCCAGATTACACATTAGAAGATTATGTTAATCTAGTTTCTATCCAATAAAACGTTCCTACATCTTAGACAAATGACAGGACTCCAGTCTGCCAGATTTCTTATTTGTAGCAGTCCTAATTCTCGATTTCTCCCTCCCATCCTGAAGTGTTTTTAATGTATTTGTTGAAGGTGAATGAAGATTGTTGGCTTTCTGATACTGTTGTGTTTCTTACAATGAACTGGCAGACCCTGGCTCTTATAAATTATATAATGGAGGGGGGAAAAAAAGAACACTTTTCTTAATTAGTTTCAAGAGGTACTTGTGGACTGGCAGCAGTACTGTGTGGTGAAATATGGATCAGTGGAGCATGTTCTTAATCATGGAAAGCCTTGACTGCTGTTATATGGTTGTGGGTTCTTTTCCTGAAGGTATTATGACTTGTCATAGAAAAAAAAATTAGATTATTGGGCAGTGCCTGCCTCATCCAATGTAGTAAGTGCATGTGTTTTTCTCATAATCCTCAGGTGCTGAAAAATGCTGTAAATGTCTATGCAGGAGCTGCTGGTGCACAAATCTTGAATGTTCTCCCTGTATTGAGAGTTTAGGGTAATTTCTGGAAAAGAAATCTCTTTGGGCTTAGTTGAGAACTCACAGCTCATGTCTTGCTGACATGGGCGGGTCTTTTTTTATGTGTGTAGAAACTTAAGAATTCTGGATTTCAAAGAAAAGATTATCAAATAGCATTATTCTGTAAATAGGATTGTTGCAATTATAAACGTGGATTTTTTTTTCTGTGTGCACAGGGAGCAAATATTCTGGTCACAGACTATATTTAAATGTGTTGTGGGACATCTTTCACAGAATAAGTTTCAGAGTCACCACATAAGTATTTATAACTTTTGTATTATGCTTTTGAGTTTTTGCTGAGGGGATAGTACACAAATGTTTATTTCAAATAAACAAGTACAGCCTTGAAGCTGACTTGAAACAAAACAAAGCCATTCAAATACTGCTCATGTTTTTGACCTGTTAGGACTAAATATTTTTGCAGGTGTAACTTAAACAATGTGAGCTAAAGTGAGAACAATTGGAGAAGTGGGAGTAAAAGAAGGGTTTGAGATTTTTGTGTGATTTTCATGCAAGCTGTCTGTCTGTTGTTTGGGCTGATAAGAACATGTAAACAGCATTGCACTTCTGTCAAGGTATATTTTGTTTCCTTTCAGCATTGAGCATTTTGCCAAACTGTACAGCCAAAAGATTGGAATCAAGCCTGCAGTACTTCTGAAGACTTTATGGGGAGATTATTATCTAAATACAAAAGCAAAGAAGATAATGAAAGGTGATCAGGTAGGGAGGTTGTCAAAAATTTTACCTGGTTTTTATTTTGGGGCTTGTTTTTATTTTTTCATTCTATTCCTCATAGTGTGTTGTGAAAATTGACCTCAGTACCTGTTCACTCAGTGTCACTGGAGGTATAAAGTCACAAGGATAGCCTTGCATCAACCCTTGGAGCAGAGAACATTCCAAAACTGACTATTCAGATGCTACATGGAGGAAATCTCATCTCTCAGGGAGTTTCCTTATTGTCATTTAATCATGATTTTTTTTGGTGTTTACCTAGGTGAGGATTAAGAGTTATAAATAGTTATAAATGTATAAATAGTTATAAAAAGGGGGATAACCAACCTCAAGGTAGTTATGTGCCATATTTATCAGGTACTTTTTCTAAAATTGGAGCCCTTGTCCTCTACTTCTAAATTTTGTGGTTTTGTGCCTTATAGCATTTTTATAAGACAGACTGTTGAAGTAGTGATCTTTTGTGGAAACAGATAACTGTCCTGATTTTGAATAAAGGTTTTACATGCTCTTTAGGAAAAGTGCAGTCTTAAGCCTATTGTAAAAGTGAGGAATTGCTGGTAATGAGCTGTATGTTTATCTTCTACCAGTCAAAAGGAAAGAAACCTTTGTTTGTGCAGTTGGTGCTGGACAACATATGGAGTCTGTATGAAGCTGTTATGAAAAGGTGAGAAGATTTATAAAGTTTTCATGACGTCTCTTTCTGTGTGCTGTGGTGATTTTTTTTTTCAAATAGTCACAGATTATAGATTTTTGTTACGTATTGCTACTCTGTTTTATATCTATTTATTCTTTTCCTTACAGGGACAAAGAAAAAATAGAAAAGATAGTCACCTCTTTAGGATTGAAAATTGGTCCACGGGAGTCACGGCACGCAGACCCTAAAGTTCAGCTTAATGCCATTTGTAGCCAGTGGCTGCCAATATCTGATGCAGTCCTCTGTATCCTTAGGAAAGATACTATTTTTGGTTTTATTGACAGTTCTCAGACTTCAGAGTGCGCTCACATATTTCAGTGTGTGATTTGGTATGATATGTTCCCTTTTTTTATGTCTGTGCCTGTGGTATCTGCACCTATTTTCTTGCTTGTAACATTGCAAGTTACATATCTGCAGTTATTCTTATATTTCTACCAACTTCGTGCTTTTGCATGCATGCTGTTTTTAGGAAACTAAATTATTAAACTGGAGGTAATAAAACAATACACTTTCATGATACAGTTTTATATACAAATTTCAGTGGTTTTCCTGAAGGAGGAACCGATCTCCTGTTTATAATAGTGTCATAGGTCTTCTGTCTGTGAGGTTCTGTAAATGTCTGATGTTATGTTTTAGGCATACAATTTCTTAATCCAAAATCAGTGTTTGTTGTTTGTCTGCTGTGCTCATCATTTATAATATAATATGTATTATATTATAGTAGATGTGCACAAATTATTGATGTATAAATACTAATTAGTTCTATAAATCTTGCCCCAGTTATGCTGTTCTTAGTTTCCCAGTTGCACATAGGGTGGGCCACTTGATAAGTGGCAAAAAATTGTTTCTGATTTGAGAGGAACCTGTATGCACTGTGACAGACAGAACTGGATTTTGGATCTGTTGTTGCTGGCAGTTAGTGCATGAGGCTGAATTAAAGAAGCATTGAAAGCATTTGTTTTTCTGTTATTTGCATTCAGTAAGGAAATATAAATATGTATCCTTAGCAATGTGTTTTAGCCATGGTGTGTAATAAAGTTCCCAGTCCTCTTGACATCACAGCAGAGAGAGTGGAAAAGCTGATGTGTGTTGGAGCTAGAACATTTGATTCTTTGCCGCCAGAAACTCAAGAACTGAAAAGTGGTGAGTAGGTGTTCTCCCAGTAATATGAAGGTCACTTCTGTCTTGATGGTTTTGTCTTTGGATCTTAAGATGTGTAGTAATCTCTACTTAAATTTATAATTATTTTACTTGTAATATCTTTTTCGATGTTTGTCACTGACATGTTGTAGTCTAATTTGATAAGATTATATTTACATATTTGTCTTCAATCCCATATGTTCATGGTTTTTCAAAAACTCAAGCTGCAGGTGATGTAAAGTCTAAGACTTTAAAGCTAGGGTTTTACAAGGATATGAGGTTAATACTTGTTTTTAGTTCTAATAGTAGAATTGAAAATGTAATTGAGAACTGAATATTTTACTAACTTCAATATTAAAATCATTAATTTTTAGCCAGTAGTGGTTTGAATTTGGTTTTAATTTTTGCAAGTGTACTGATCAGCTTTTGGTAATTGGATATTAGTTGTAGAACAATATTTTGAGGAGAACATCAAGAAATCTAAGAGGATTTCACATATCAGATGAAAGGGAGAAGTGTAGGAGAAGATTATTCAGTTTCTACGTTGTTAGAAATTTTGAATGGTATTGTGTCTGGTTTGAATTTCATGATGTGCTCCAACTTGGATGAAAAAAATAATTTATGGGAATTTCCTAAGTATTTGCTAAGTTTTGTGCGGATCTTTCATCCTTTGAGGAATATCTGTGCTTGCAGGGATGTTGGAAGGATTTCATGAGCACATGGGCATTTGCAGGACTTCCTCCTTTTGTTTGAAAGGAGGGAGAGTACTTTGAGGTACTGGATAGTTCAGTCTTAAAGCTGCTCTCTGGTTTTCATTCTAATCTAAATCAGCTGGTAAACTCAGGTTTAAATATCAAAGCAATACCTTTAGTATTGGAGTATATGTAGTTTGTTGTCATTTTTGCAATTGTGCTCATTTTATTGTGAAACACACTTGAAGATACAGGCAGTGTTATCAAATGATTAGGCCAGAGTAATTTTCTACTTTTTCCTGTTAATTTGTCTGTAGCATATTACCCATTGAAATAGAAAATGAACAGTAATGCCTGTAAAATTAAGGTAAAGCCATAATCTGTTCATACTTTTGGGGGGAAAAAAGTGAAAATAACTTTTTTTGTGTGTTTCTTCAGCTTTTATGAAATGCAGTAGTGAAGGAACAGCCCCAGTTATTGTCTTTGTTTCCAAAATGTTTCCTGTTGATTCAAAAGCATTACCACAGAATAAACCAAGGTAAGAAAATGTAACATTTCTGACCTACATTAGATACTTCTAGGAAAAAAAAATCATGTTAAAATGTGGGTAAGTTGTTTTAGACCTGAGAAAATAGTGGATTCTTGAAATTCAATAAAGTTTTTTCCTCAAGTAAAGATTTTCTGAATGACTTTAAAAGATATTTTTTTAAATCATATTAGTTTTAGAAGGTACAACAAATCTATTGGAGAATAGTGCTGTTGTCCAAATATATCATCTTAATGCATGCACTGTGTGCTGTTTCAGGATGTTTGGTGGAAATGATTGAGTTGTAATACTTCCTTAGTTTTTCAGTGAGGTTGTGTTGGCATGACCATAACAGCTTGTGTTGTACCAGGAAACACTTCCCATCAAATTGGGCACAATATCTCAATGATCATCCAGTTCGTTGCAAGTGCAAAATAAAATGGGTTAATTAAAGTAGTCCAAACCTTGACTAACTCTATTCAATGCCCTGAAAGGCACTAATGCACTTCAAAAGGTTTTTTTCTGGGAGGTTTGGGAGACTGTTTTGTTACAGCTTTTTATTGCTTAATAACCATATTATTTTCTCTGAGGAGTAGATCCTTCTTGATTTCATTTCCCTGGCACACTTAAGTGTACTACTTTTAGCTGAAGTCATCTGGGTTTTTTTTCAGAAGAAATGTGCTTTTCTGAGGAGTTTATAAGAATATTCATCTTAACCTTTCATCTTTCTAAGCCTCTGGAGCATTTTCAGTAGGCAGCTTTTGTATTAACTGGCCATGTTGTGTTTTTCTGGGATTGTTACTGTACAGTGAAGTAATATAGGAAATATAAATTTTTCTGCTGAATTGGACTGATTGTGACTGTTAAATCGTTGTGCAAAAAAATGGTACTGCTACAATAGTAATATTTGAAAGCTTTACTACTATCCTAGATTTTTCACGCGCTTCCTAGATTTATTTTAGTTTTTTCTTGCTGAGCTTGTCTACAAATCTTCCACCAAAAATGTTTCTTGCAGTGAGTTCAGGGAAAAGATGCATTGCACTTCTGGACTGAGCAGACACTAGATGGTGCAGTTTTGCTTTGAGTATCTGAAACATGAGTTCTTCTCAGGTCCTGGTGTGGCACAGCAGCGCCATTCCTGCTTTGTCTCCCCTCCTGGATATGTACTCTAGTTATCAGAGAAGAGTACACTGAGGCCATCACTTTCTGGCTGTTCTATCACTAATAATGACTTGTTTTTTTATTTGTTGGGAAGATTGAGAGTCTTTTGAGGTCATGAGAATGTGACATAGGGGCAAAGTTGGCTTTCACATGCACCAGACACTGAATTTTTCAAGATTTTAGTTACTTTCCCTTCCCCCTGTTTATTCAGTATGTTGAAAATTGTAGTGTCTTGCTATGTAGTTATTTTGAAAAGTATTTCTTGCTGGGCTTCGTATCATTAAAATGAAATCACCTGAGTGTTTTCCTTTGAGATAACCAGTCATAAGCAGTACCGTGTGATTTTGTGGATTAGGTACTATTAATGATTTTGTTTTGAGGTGACAGTTGGATTCCATTGTAGTATAGCTAAATGTGTATTTCTTGATATTTTATGTGTTAAGATTCTACAGATTAGCGGTTCTTGAAGAAATCTGAAAAGGGAGTTAGTTCTAAAGAGTCAAAGGTATCTCCATGAAGCAAAATATAAGTGTTTTAAAAGACAGCACTGTGTAAATGTAGTTCCTGAGCACACTGTGTGCTATTCACAATTACACAGTGAAGATTGTACTTAACAGAATTGAGTGATGGTCGAGTGGAGCAGGAGAGATCCAGTATTTAAACTGGCATTCCATGAGGGTGCTCCATAAGAATATCTGAACATAGGGAGGAACAAAGAATATCTCCACTATATCTGTTACCAGTGGTTTCATGTTTACCTATTAAAGAACGTGAATAAATGTTGTATGTTTTATTTACTGTTAATTTTGAGGAGACATAACTATTCTTGTGTATCTTGATGTTTGACTGCTGGACTGATCTGCTGTGGTTATTTGCATGCTTTGGGGGTGGGGGAGGGATTAATTTAAGCATGTAAAAAATCTGAGAGTTTTTGGTTTTTTGCAAGACTTGTACTTTTCTAAGGTGTTTGTAACTTTCTTAGAAGATGCAAGTTGACTTTGCAGCAGTTTTTTATAGTTTGCCTTATTTCTGCCATCTGCTTGTAATAAGCTGGGAAAAAGAAAAAACTCTTGTAAGTCCAGGGTGTACAGTAAATGATAACAAAGGATGGATTTTTAATTAAAACAACCTCCTTTGAGACTGCTGTTGGCAACTAATATCTCCTAGAAGGTGACCTTAAAATTAATAGATTCTACATTAAAACTGCTATGATTTTGCTTTTACTGGTAAAATAGCAAAGTTTGTCAGCTGTTACTACACTAGAATGCATCAGAAAATAATTTGTTGTCAAGTTGGCTTGATTGTCAAGTCAGCTTGGATTTGTCTTTCTTTGGAAAGAACTGAAAATTGACTTTTTGTATGGTACCAGTATGTCCTGAGTTTTTATCAGGTTTTCTGAAGAAACGAGAATTGTGCGAATATGTTTTGTCTTCCAGTTTCTTCTTTCCGAACTTCTGAAATTACTCCCTAATTCCAACCAAATCAAAGATGTAAACTGACAGTTGAGCAGAGTTAAACAAATGAGGACTCCTCCTCATCCTTTAGATGTTAAAATATCTAAACCCCAAACCAGTAGGAAACAGGCCCATGTTGGCTTCTCTTGGAGCTGCTGGCTTTGTGTTAGGAGGCCATGGTTGGTTGTGTTACTTATTCTCAAGTATTGCTGTGTGTAGAATTAGGTGTTCATTCATCATATGCTGCCTCTTTCTCTCATTCCCACTGGTGTTTTACGTTGAACTACAGTCTAACACAGAATGGTTGAGTGTAGGTGTATAAATAAAAGGTGAACTTGGCATTTAGGTACAGGGTCTAAATGTTCCAGTTTTCCTGAGGTTCAGAATTCTAAACCAGTTTATCTAAACCAGTGTAAAAGAGAAATATTTAGTAGTTAGTTGCAATTGCTTTTGAGTGTTGCTGGGTGTATTTAATGTAAAATGCTAAGAAAATATAAATTGAATATCAGATGTTATGATGAAATCATCTACTAACTTTGTAGAGCTTTATGTATAAATGTCACAGTGATGTGATGCCATGTCAGCAATAGGAGGCAAATCTTTTATGTTACTTCAAGGCCATCTTACAATCCTGCTGAATAATGTAAATAAATAGAGTACACTGGAAAAATTCCATTTCTGCTTTCCAGTGGTAATAAAGAAAAGTCTATTGAACAGATAAGCTGGTGTACTAAAATTATATTTCATTACTGCAGTGGGGGATATAAAACCTATAATACCTGTACCATTTCCCTCCAGATAGTATGAAAGGTTCTTTCTCAGTCAGCTTGAAATCAGGACTGTTTTTTTTTAGGTGTCACCAGGAAACAGACACTTTCCCATAAAATTCTGCATGAAATTATGATGATAGTTGTTTCTCTGTTTTATGCTTCAGCTTAATTGATTGTCTTAAACCAAGATTGTAGTGTATTTCTTTTCTTTGCTTTCTAATGTTTCCTAAAAACTGTATTGGAAAAAAAAATCCTGTAATTTTCACCAAACCTTCAGCTGAAATGTCATTACATTGTCTTGATCCTAATGAGAACATTTTTAAAGCTCCAAGCTGTGTAAGGAATTACTGTCTTCTTGCAAGTAAATTAACTTATATGTTTAAAGGCAATATGACTTGCAGTGACTTCAGTGTGACCTGAACCCATCAGCTTCTGTTTTCAGTAATAATTTGTTCTAAATAGTAGTTTGTGCATTAGAAATGAGTCATCTGAATAGGCTGTCAGATTTGCAGGTTAACATCTGAATTTGGCACACAATTATGTAATTAATAGACTAATATATGCTTTTCAAAAATTAAAACCCCTATTACTGTTATCATGAAAAAGATTTCAGTGTAACAGTATACAGCTGAATCCGGCAAAAAACCTTTGGAATTGATCCAAGGAAGAAATATGTAGTAATGGCTGAAATTTGGATCTCCTGGCATAATTTAGTTTGTGTAATGGTAAGATTAAGAGAGAAAAGCTTGTAACATTGTGGAAGAGTTTTGCTTCGAGTTTATTCTTTTTTTTATTGCACATTTAGCATGTGAAATAAACCAAAGGTCCATATATCATTCTAGAGTGTTTTTCAAGGCAGTATATGACAGCTTGGTATTGATATCTTATTCCATTACATATCTCAGAATGAATGAAAGCTGCTATGTAATATAATACAAAAGAGTTATTGAGTGTTCCCTGTTGCAGGAGCTCTGGAAGATTGTTCTATGAAATTTTATGTGAATTCTGATTTGGATAACTTTCAGTTGTTTGCACATTTATTTCTACTGTGAATTGCATAGCACTTTCAGTTGCAACAGAAACAATAGTAAATGATCTTGGTAGCTGTACATTAGTTTGTGAATGGAAATAGTTCCATAGACATTAAGTAGTTTAATACAGAAAGTAACAAACTTTAGAAGGATTAGCAAGACCACTGGACACAGGCTGTGCTGAAAAGGAGCAAATAAACTGCACTTGACAGAGCTGTCCTTAGGGATGCTGTTGTCAGAATTCTGTGAGTGCCAGATGAGTGGAACAGCAGCCAATGATTTTGCTAGAACTTAATTCTGAAGAGCAGAGCCATGAAGAGTAATCTGGAGGATTCTCTTTCAATTACTTGGATTTAAAGATGTTATCTGAAGTTACTCCCTTCGCACCTTGTGAAGTCAGGTCACGTGTCCATGAGCTCATGGAATTTAAACTGGTAAAACTGTGTGGAGAGAGAGTATTCTCAGCACTTCAGAAACATTGTCCATGGCACGGGAGATGCATCACAGACACTTGTTGGCAGCACTATTAATCCTTTGGAAATCAGTTGGTGTTCTGACTGTGGTGGTTCCTTTTTAAAATGGTCTGAAGGTTAAAAAACATAACACTTTAATAATCAGAGGCAAATTTACCTTTGGGGGGGTTTGTTTTGATGATTCACTCTGAATTTTTGAACTGTTTTGGATTGAAGTCTCTCTTTGATAATGTGAAGGAGTAGAAAAGCTATCATGTTCAGAGGATTGATTGCATGAAGTTTAGTTGTCATTCAGTTTGAACTAAATGCTTTATCCTGGGGGAATGTGGGAATCACAGAAGTAGCTGGCAGTAGCTTGCTTACATTACCTGAAAACTGATGGATTTGATCAACAATCTACTGAATGCTGGTAGTATGTATATTATACTCTTTCCCACATTATTATTTCCATAGCTTTTCTGTACCATGTGTTTGAGGTTAAGATGAGTTAGTAATATGTGGTCACCCATCTATGTCAGCTCCATTACATGTGCCAGCTTCCCATGTCTGGAGGCAGAGAATCTCTTCTTTCTCTTTCTGCTCCTGAATTTTCATTTGCTGTTTTTTGCGGGACTGCATGGTCCCTTTTTTTCCTGCCAGTGTTAGGAGGCTATAGATCCTTTCTTGTGGAGTGAAAAAGGGGAAGGGAAGAAAAAGAAGAGACAGTCTTTCTTTTGGTTTGGGCAGCATTTGTTGAAAATTGATTTTGTCTCTGATTGGTTTTGTCAACTGGAGAAATTGAATAAATCAGGGTATAATTTAAAACTGGTTTTGTTGCAGATCCAGTGCCTTATGTGCATTAATCTTGTTCTGTGTTCTGCCTGAGTGTGTTACAACTCTATATAAGGATTTATTTGACAACATTATCTTTTTTTAGTTTCTAATGATACTACTGGGAGTGACTAATTTTATAGAAATTGATGCTGACAGAAACCAGGATGGAAGTTTAGGTTGTACCTACTAGCTAAAGTCCCACCTACACTCAATCTGCTTTTTCATCAAATTGAGAATATAATTAACTGTGATTATATGTACTGCAACTTAAACCAGTGCATTCTAAATTTTAAGGTACCTTTAATATTTGTGGTTAGGGCTATCTGATACCTAAATATACTGATATTTTTAAGAATACCATGTAAAGGGGAAAATGCAAACTTCTTTTTTTTGCTCTCAGTATTATTTACACAAATGAAAAGTATTTTTGGACAATCAAATGTGTTGGAATGCATATGTATGTCCTCATGTGTATACTATGCCATCATATATAGACTGCGTTTATGACACCCTTGGCTGTCTCATCTGTACTTTCCCTATCAATCTCTCTCCTCTGGGAATTTTTCTGACATTCCAAACCCTTAAATAACTTTGAACAGCTGCCTTCAGGAAAAAAAAATAATGAAAAAGTTTTCATGTCCACCATCTGCTTTGCATTTTGTATTGTTAAGCCTTGCTCTCTTTTGCAATAAAGTAAACAGGCCAAACAGTAATATCACAGTATCTGCAATTTCAGAGTTACATATTCTTAATTCTGTCACAATGATTACTTAAGAAACAATAAAAAAAAAAAAGAAAAAAGAAAAACCCCCAAGTTGCTAAGAAGTTTGAAGTGGTGATTTTGTCTTGCTTTCTCCTTTTCTATGACATATGATGTCACAACTCAGAATCAGGTTGAGTTCTAATAGTCTGTGCTTCAAGTTCTTACATTTTATTTTGGCGACCTCTCTTAGGTAATTTTTAGAGAGATTTTTAACGTATGTATAATTTTCTTATTCTTTTGAATTGGACATTTGGATTCAAGATAAGCCTGATAACTGTTCAGTGATTTCCCCAAGTTCTAAGAGAAATTTTGATAAAATGAAGGGTTTCATTTTTTAAATGAAATCTCTTGCAGAATGTGTTATATGCAGTAAAGCATCCAGATTGTAATATTAAAAAAAATCTTACTGGCAGTTAGTTGGTCTCAGTCACATAATCTATTCAAGGCTTCCTGCCCCTAATTAATCCACTTAAGAGCAGAGTAAGTGTCCTGTAACTACTTCTACTGATGACACATAAAAACTTGGACCTGTCAATAATGGGTTGTTTCCCTATTTAGGAGTGTGTAATAGTTGATATGGCAAAGTGAGTCAGTGTTTTTGTGCTTTTTTTGCTGGAGATCATATTTACGTGGCTATTCTGTAAACAGCTTCCTGTGGTTTTCTTCCTCTTATCATTCATTACTACCATTGCTATTCAGGAAATCTTGACCTGGTTTTGTAAGTGTGGAAATTAAAGAGGGGAAGTGACTTGTCCAAGGCTACTAAACAAGCTAAAACTACTAATAGGAAAATCCTAAACCATCTAAACACGAAGAACTGTTGTTCTTACCTCCGTCATGTGAGCAAATGCAGGACACATCACTGTAGGTTTAGCAAACAGACTTTTTCCTGCATTTGAGCACTTGCTGTAAAGGTTGCCTGAAAATAATGGATACCACAAGTAATTAAAAATGGCAGTATTTGATCTCTTAGGAAGAAAAGTCTGGGTTTTTTTCTAACTACCTTGATATAGATAAACTGAGATTAGTATGCTGTATTTGTAGTGTGAGCAGTCATTCTAGTTCAGGGTAACATACAGCAGGACATGGTGTAAAAAACAGTTTTGAAAATTGTCTTGGATTTTTGTCTGAAAAAGTGAGAATTCACATGGTGCAGGAAACTTGATTTATTTTAGCAAAATAACATAGTGGCCTTTTTCTAAATATGGCAGAGGAAGAGTTTTGCTAATTTTAGCTGACTTAAAATCTATACTGTCATGGGGGCAAGAGGCATTCTGTGTGAGTTTTTACTTTTGCCAAATATAGTATTCTCATTATTGTTATTTGTTTTAGAATAAATTACTTTTCCAAATACTGATGTTTTAAAATACAATGTAGGCCATTAACTCAAGAAGAAATTGCTCATCGGCGTGAACTTGCGAAACGAAGGCACGCAGAGAAACTGGCAGCAAGTCAAGGGAAGGAGCTGCCAGAAGAGCCCCCAAGTGAAAATTCATCTGAAGTAGCTGGGAACACTGGTGATACAAAAGGTGGGTGGTGCCCTGCTACCTATTTTTCCTGGAGGGTGTTTAATAGTAGTGTCTTGGTGTTGCCAAGGGGCTGTGTACATCCACACTGTGAATCATCCACATGCCACTCCAGAGTTAACTACGTGGAGCTGAACAAAGAGTGAGGAAGGATTTGTAGGAAAGCTGATAGTTCATAAATGGTATAATAGTGCCATGGGTACATGTTCCTATAGCCTAAAAATGTACTTGGTCTTCGTACTTTGAGTCAGTGAAGAGAGATGATGCTTGAAGGAGATGCTCTGCTGAAAGTTAAATAATTCTGAGCCCCAAACGAACAGCCTAATAATAAATTGGTACAACAGCAGTGTATGAGCTACAGGACTGGATTATGAGTTACAGTGGTGGGGGTTGGTCTTTTTTCCCAAGTAACAGGGAATGTTAGGAATAGGACAAGAGGAAATGGCCTCAAATTGTGCCAGGGGAGGTTTAGAGGAAAAATTTCTTGACCAAAAGTGGTGTAAAACATTTGAACAGGATGCCCAGGGAAGTGGTTGAGACACCATCCATGGGGATATTTAAAAGATGTGGCACTTTAGGGGCATGGTTTAGTGGTGGACTGGGCAGAGCTGGGTTAAGGGTTGGATTTCATGATCTTAAAGGTCTGTTTTAACCTAAACAATTCTATGATTTGCCAGATGTGATAATATAATATGTAGCTGATTTTTTTCTCTTCAGATGATGAAGCAGAAACTGGTTTTATATTTAATATATTTTTTCTAACTTTGGTTAGGTGAAGAGCAACAGCTCACTGGTCAAGGAGACAGCATGACCTCGAAGGCAGTGAAAGAGGAAACAGAAAACAAGGAATCTTTCATTGCATTTGCCAGAGTGTTCAGTGGTGTGGCAAAAAGAGGGCAAAAAATCTTTGTTTTAGGACCAAAATATGATCCTGCTGAGTCCTTGCATAAGGTAAGAGGTGGCAGTGAACTGAAGATGCATAATAGTATTGAAAAAAATAGTGTTAAATGTTTTGAGATTGTTATCAAAGAAGTTCATTGCTTTTGAATTTAATTCAAAACATTTGTTTTATCAGAGATAATGAAAACTGGGATGGGGTAATACACACCTAAAATTCTCCAAAGAAAGCATTATTTTTTAATCTTCTTTGTGACATTTGCTCATTTACCACGAACTGGATTTTTGGAGGTATATGTTGATTTTTAATATTTAACTTTTGAAATGAAAATTCTTTAGAATGTGCTTTTTTAGCTTTGGAATGCAAGGAGGTTTTGTGGAAGAAGCTTTTGTAAGTAGTAAGTGACAAATATCTGATCTCTGGTTGTTCTACTCTGTGTAGCTGTCAGCCCAGTGTTCTCCTACCAGAGATCTGCCAGTAGTACCTCATATGACTTGCTGTACACTGGAGAATCTCTACTTACTTATGGGAAGAGAACTTGAAGACCTTGAAGAAGTACCAGCAGGAAATGTTCTGGGTGAGATGTGACTTGTATTTAATTTCCTAGAGCTTGAAGCCTTGTGTCAGCCAATATACACTGCAGTTGGTTAGATGTGATTAATAAATAAGAAAACCTATATCTTATGAATATTTTTAGGGATGTGGTGCGTGCAAAAAAAGGATGGCACTTTAATTAAATGGGGATTTCTGTGAACTTTGAATAGGAGAAAATTAGGGATTACATTAGTGTGTCATCTTAAGATTGGATTGTTGCCAGGTAAGCATTGCTGCCAGGAATTGCCGAAGGCAGTAGTAATTTCTCATATTTTCTAAATCTCAAGGATTATTTCTGGTTTCCTAATAGTGGAAATTCTGTAATGTGACTTTTCGAATGATGTTGCTGATTGTAAGTTTTCTTTATGGGCCTGCTTGGACTATGGTGCTAAAAATTTCTTCCTTAACGACTGTGGCAAATTTTTCACTTTCTCCATGAACAAGGTTCTAGTGATGTCATCATAATCATTGAGTTATGCTCTTTTGTGCCAGATTCTGAGCTGCTTTGCTGTAGAGTATGAATAGCATTCTTTGCTGGTTTTGTCCTTCATTTATCTTTTTTAATATCGAAACTACTCTTTAGAATTTAGAAAGTGTAAACTTTAAAAATTTGGTTCTTTTTTTGTTTTTCATTGTGTGAATGAAAATTTTTTAACTACAGCAAAATATACGATTATTTTTGTGTCTGTTGTATGATTTTTAGAAATTTATGGCAAACATATAGTAAATGAAAAATAGGTCTACTCTGTCAGGATTGGATTCTGTTAATTTAGGCAGATAACCATACTGGTCACTTGTATCATGGGCCCAGCATTCAGAACATAGTTTTATTTGGAAGCTTGGTATTTTAAAATTTTGAATTACACCTTACTGTTGTCTGATTGTAGTTGGCCATTTGCAGTATCAAATGTATTAAGTATATGGTCTCTTTACTTCAAGAAATTATTAAGAAAAGAATCCCACCCCAAAACACTCTGCAAGTGAAAGGACATGGTTTCATGTTTACAAAACAATAAATACTCCTGGACCTGCCTCCTGCAGAGAAAAATATATTGTGAGAATTTTATTATGTCTTTAGTGTGAAGAGTTGGATCAAATTTCAAGAAACTGTTTTGTACCCACCTGATTCCGCCAAAAAGTTGTGAGTAGTCTTTAGTGCTGAAGGTTGCTCTTCAGTGGGATCTAACTTTTCCATAAGAATAATTACTTGAGTGATAGGAGTCATATTTAGAAGAATTCATTAGAATTTTAAGATCAGAATTCAGTCAGAGCTCTTAGCCAGACTGTGTTTGGTATTTCATATTTTTTCATCAGATCACTGTAAAGTGATCACACAAAACAGGTCTTCATTTTTACCTGAAACATGCAAGTTCAAGTATATATGTTGGATTTTTTTAAGTCTGATTGCTTAAGATTTTTTTTAAAACTAAAAATCCTAAATACCTTTCCTTTGTTTCTCCCATTTCCCTGTAAAGCTGCATTGTTAATTTACATAAATTCAATAAACACCTTTACTGATTTGATGATGATTTATCACACTCAGGAGAAAATGCAAGACATTTATATGAAAGGAATATGTAACAATGGTGATGCAAGACTTTTATTAGTCCAGTTAGTAACAATGATTTCTGTTTCAAAGGCCATTTATCTTCCAGCTTTAAAGCATACAGCAGTGATTTCTCTCCAACCGTATAAGGAAATTGCTTGTGGATTATCTAGAAAATTAAGGAAACTTTGCTGAAAGCTCTGTGGTTTTACTCTGTATAATTAAATTATTGCCATAAGGAATACACAGTTAGTCATGACTGCCTATTTCTGCTTTAAGACTTGTGGTATAAGGTTTCTTTCAGGTTTTTTTTTTCTTCAGGGTTTGGGGTTTTTTTTTGCTATTATTTTTAGGTTATTTCTTACAAGGAGGAATCTGCTTGGTCCTAGTGAGCAGCCTTTTTATCCTTTATACTGGCTTATGCAAAGGTTTAATGATCAAACACATGGCTTGATACAGAGGTTGTTTTACTGAAGATGGAAAGATGTCATTCCTTGTTCCTTCTGTTCAATTAGTATTTCCTTAAAACACTACTCTCCTTTTAATTGATAAAAATATGAGATTGCAAAATATTTTAAGAGGTAAAGGTAATGAAACAAATTGTGTTTGAACTGCAAAGCTGTGACACAAACAGAATTCAAAAATACGCAGCTGAAAAGTGTCGCTGTGTTCCTGTCTAACATGTAACCATTTTGGAAAGCTTTGGGAAGTTGTTTTCTGGTATTATTCTGAGTTCCTGGAAGTAAGGAGAGACAAATTGCTTTGCATTAGTTAATTTGTATTGCAAGTTTGCAGCACAACTGTTTCGTCAAAAGTATTTGTCGAGAAGCTTTAAGCAGTGTGTCATTTTCAAGTAGTATGGCAAATACAAAATAGTGCCTCCTTCCACAAAGCTGTTTGTACTTCAGAATTTTTCTTTACAATCTTGTGACTACTGTGCATTTTTTGTAAGCCTTGAGTAGGAGGTGAAATATGATTTAAAGCAAATGGAAAAGTTCTTGAGGACCAAAGATAATTAAGTCTTTGTAATAAAACTTCTTTTAAAAGTTATTTGTCAGAATATTCTTTGAAAGGAGTAAAATTCTTGTGTCAGACAAAAACCACTTGGTTTGCTTGGTTTGTAGAATTTGTAATTTAGAAGGACTATTGATTTTTCTAAGAACTAAGAAGGACTATGTGAACGAAGTACTGTCTGAGGAGAAAGTACTCTCTCATTTTTCACCTTTTTTTTTCCCCTGCACTTCTGTTCAAGGTCCTGTGCCAGCAGACAGGATATTATACTTATTAACTGGCACTGTTATGGTCGTTTTGTAAACTTTTGAGAGAGCAGAGACCTTGCAAGAGGCGAATCTAGTTAGTGAAGCAGCAGATACCATTGTATGAGATTAGGTATGTGCCCTCAGATTCCAAATGCCACTTGTATTGAGTTGAAACTGCTGAATGAAAACATGATAGTCACTGGAATGGGCCGTGGATGTGTCTTGAGGTTTAATTTGGAAAAATGTTGAAGTGCTGATCCGAACTAAATCATGTGTCTCGATGCACTGTTTCAGGACCAGCTTATGTTTCCTCTGTCGTGTCACAGGCCTTTCCAAGGTGTGCAACTGCTGAATTTGAACCTCCCTGTGGCCATGAGCTCTGAGAGCTCTGGGAGTGAGAGCCTGGTCTTGCAAATGGTCCTCCTGCTTGTCCTGGTTGCAGTGCTGGCTGCCTTTGTGTCACTCTGTGCTAAGGGCCCTGTCAGCTTCTGTAATGCCTTCACTTGGGCTGAGGCCTTGTTGCCTTAACAGAAACAGCAAATTTTAACTAGGTATACCAAAATCATGCTTACATTCCAAATATAGAAGTGCTCTGTACTTGCAGACATTTAATGTGACAGGTAGGTATGCCATCTAAATCCCTATCTCAAAATCAATTGATTTTTGGTACCAAGACATCGGGGGCATAGTTTGTGCTCCCCTTTTGAAAGCTGCCTGAATACTCATTGGAAAGAAGGTCCTTTATCCTAGACCTTGGACACAAATCTGTGTGCTGTTTTGACAGTATTGTCCTTCTGTGACTATAAGGAGAGAAAAGGTTCTTAAATATTAAATCCCAAAAACTGCTTGACTGATATATTGTTGCGTGTTCTTTGTGACACTGTAATTAACAGACCTGTGTTTGCATAATCAAGTCTATGCAAATAGAAAGCTACTGAAACTGCCCCACTCATTAAAGGCTTGTCTCTCTTTCCTATGGCAAAAATATAATAGAGAAAGGAGCTTTGTATAGACAATCATCTGGCTATCCAGGCATGTTTAGCTTCTTTAGTTTATTGAGTATTAGAGAAGCTTCAGTTCTTGCTGGGACAGTCCCCTTGTGCTACAGGGATGTCTGTGGCACTGGAGCTGCCATACCAGCATCTTCTCCAGAGGTGTATTTGACAGGTGAACCCTGGCTGTAGCATCAAATCCATTGGTCTCCAGTTTAATTATCATAGCTCCTCTTACTAATGCTTAGTTTATCTTATAAAGGAAAACAATAAATGGTCCAGTCACAACATATTAATTTATTTTATTTGGATGACTTGTGTAAATTCTTCTGTTTACCAAGCAGTGTTAAGCATTATTTAACAAGCAGTGGAGACTAATAATGCAGCTACACAAATAGAAAAATTAACACTAACATTTATATTTAATATTTAATATTTTTTTTGTTAATGAAAGTTGTGGGAAAGCAGCATTTATTGTGTCTGTCCATGAATGAAAAAATGTTACTTCTTTAACTGAAGGGAAAACAATAACTTCAATTGAAACAGTTTTGAAAGTTCCACCAAGGAGATTATTACATTCAAGTTTTAAATTATTTCCATTATGTTTCTATGTTCAGATTTTTTAGTTTAAATTAAGACTATCTCTCACACAGAGGCAGTTTTGAAGGTATAGTAGGTCTGTGTTATGGGGAATTCAAGAGAAAGTGGGGATGGTTGATTTGCTTATTCCCATGCAAGAATCTCTCTCCTTTCATATATATATAAATAAATTTGTTCATTTACTTGAACCAGTCAAAGGAAAAATACAATTACAGGAAAAGCATCAGTTTGTAACAATTGTGAAATTTTTGTGGTTAAAGGCTATAAAAAGATCTAAGTGGGTGATCCCCAAAGTAACAAAGGAAAAATCATAAGACAATATGTGAGGAAAATGTAATCTGGGCTCATAAGTAAAGATTGAACAAGTGCATGCTCTCCAGATGCACAGAATATCTTCCTTTCTTTTCTCTGTCCCTTTTTGTTATTTTATTTGGTGCTGTCCTATAATCGAAGGCAAAATGCCTTTTTTGTTCTGTTCAATAAAGGGGGGTTTGAGTAATGAAAACAGTTGTTAAAGGTAGTGTAAAAATGTATTTTAAAAAGGGGAAGAAAAGGTAGTAGTTTTTTTGGTGATAATATGCACAGATGAAAGGCTTAGGATTCCCATAGTGGGTACTGTTTCTTATTTCTAAGCAATTTAAGCAAATACTGATGTAAAAACCAAGGCGTGTGTTTTTGAAAATACTGGTTTAGGTGCTTGTATAAGTGAATAGCGTTGTGGGATGTTTTTCTAAGTTGGTTGAGTCATGTTTTTCCTTTGAAGAAACTGAAGGATCATTCAGTGGTACATTTTTGTTAATTGGAATAAAATTTATCTCAAGGCATGTTGTGGACAGAGTCATGCATGTGCACACCCATGAGTTCAGAATGACATGCATCTTAAAATTGTTGCTTTGTATACTGCTTTTTATTCACAAGTACCATAGCAATAGACTTATGTTTGCTAGTGTACAAAACTAGATTTTTCTTACGGCTTCCTATTTGACTATTGAAGTGCTTTTTTGTGTTTTGTGGAATACTGTTAAAAGCAAAGCTTTTTCCTTACCACTAGTTTTGTAGTGCTTTAGTGTAATGCTCATAGGAGGCTAGATGATTTCCTAAATGTTTTCAAATGCAGTTAGCTATGTGAGTATCAAGTGTTCTACCAAATTAAGAGCATTTGGGTTTTTTTAACTTACCAAATTACACTGTTAAAAGCAGGAATCCAGAAGTCACTCCTGTTGCCAACTCACTGTCTGACTTCCTACACGGCAGACTGCTGTGTACCTTGGTTTTTCCATTTCTAAAGTGCTTGTTTTCAGGTGTTCTTTCAGTTATTTATAACAACTTGTTATAAACAAGTACATATACAACCCTATATGCAACTTATAGGTTCTTGACATGGGAGCAGTACGACACAGGAAGTGTGGGTGATTATGGATTCATACTTCTGGATTTTTTGGTACCTCTCTGAAGACAGATTTCCATAGAGCTGCGTGAAGAGCTGGTGTGAAGGAGTATAGCTAACCTCATTACAAGGTGTCTGACAAGCATTTTATTCCTTCAGGACTTCATCGAGCAATTTAGGAGCTTTTAATAAGCAGCCTCTGTTAAGAACAAAGAGCAGCTGTGAGCAGCGATGCCATTTTAAAGGCCCAGAATGGCTTTCTAGGCCTGGTGCCAACCAGCGAGCATTACCACCTTCTGTGAGAGCACCAGGGGCAGGCCTGCTGCTCACCAGCCTTGTATTCCCGTGCAAACATTTGGTGGGCTAATTTCACTCTCTGAATCACTAATGTGATTATTTAAAAAAAAAAAAAAAAGATAAAATAAATAAAATAGCCAGCTTGAAGTGATTCCAGCTGCACGGCCTGTCTCCTCCCGCGCTATGGCGGGTGAACGCAGGAGGGCAGTCTTCCCCCAGGATGTTACTGAAACGGGCTGAAAATAGTGAATGAAACAAAGAAAACTCAGACCTTTGTCTTCACTTTTGGAATACTTACAATTTTTATCTCCAACTGCCATCTTATAACGCCAGTAAAATAGCCATGCCTTTTTAGCTAGTTTTTAGTAATCCAGCACTGTTGAGGAAGAGGTATATAATTGATTGGATTTTATTGTTGAATGACATTTTCTCTCTGTGGGCTGTTGCATTTACCTGACATCATTGTATCTATATTAATTTCCTGCCCAATTAATGTTTTGTAGTTAAATTGTTGAAAAAATTAAATATGTTCAAGTTGTTTCTTTAAGCAAAAGACATAATAGTTAATCTGTTGTTTGGCCTCTTTCAGTGCTGGAAACTGAAACCATTTTCTTTAACTCTGTATTTGCCATAGTGGATTTAGTCCCTTGGCAGTTCCTGCTCTTTGCTGTGTGTGCTTCTAACGAGCAGGCTGAGTAATTTGTGTTGCTTAGTGGGCAACATAATGTAACATGGTGTACAGCTAATGAAATAGTATCAACTGAAATTAGAAACATGTTTTGATGATCACCTCATGTGTTTCTTTGCCGTGTTTGCCTTACCATTTCATGTGGTTTATTTCAGGGGATTTGACTTGACAAACTTTATTGCAAAAGAAATAAGTGATTCACGACCTTGTTTTCAAATCATTATTGACATATCACTGGAGAGAAAAAAATATGTCTTAGGTCAGAGTTACAGCACTGATGTGTCTTTATTAACTCAGCTAATTTTTGGGGGGGAAGGATACTTTGAATGTTTAATAGTTTCCTTATAAAGCCTTTTTTGTTTGGAGGTTTTTTGTTGTTTTTTTAATTGGAGAATTTAAATTGCATTTTGAGTAGCTTGGGTTTTTTTCTGTTTTTCTGACTGTAGCTTATTAAGACTATAAAAGGAAATCAGAAGTGTAGTAATTCTTTCTGGAGAAAACCACTTCTAAATTCTGTAGTGCTTCTGGAATGTTCTCTGCTCTAATTTTCAGGAGTTGATTACAAGGTCTTAAAAATGTGTTTAGTTTTGCCACTGGAATACAAGGGGTTTTTTAATCATATATGAAAAATTGAACTATATAAGACTGTTAAAGCCCAAGTCTTAATACATTCATTTACCTATAAATGTAAGTTTGCTCTTGACCCCTGTTGGATTATAATGTCAAAAACCTCAAATGATTAAGTTTTTGAGGAAAGGAGAGAATGCAATGAAACATTCTGTGTCAGTTTTAAAGTAACTTTTAGTTATTATAATCTGTAAAAACTGAGCTTTCATGTAAATGGAAATTAGATTTCTAAATAATCTTGCAAATATGAGGCAAGCACTCCTGATTCCGTGGGGTTTGTATGCAGACAGCTACTTGCTGATGCCTGAGGTTTTCCAAATAGTACCAGAAGGAAAACTGCCCAGACTTGTTGGTGTTCGTTGCTGCTACTTATGTGCCTGTGGGCAGCGGTGGGACTAACAAGAATCAAGACAATTTCATACCATTGCTGCTTGAAGGAACTCACAGCACAGCAGCAGGCACATGCTCTGCAGCTCCTTAATATAAACCACCTAGAAATAGGCTGGGAAGAGGGTCTGAGGTGCAGGCAGTCATCTCTGTTTATTATCCCAGTGTTTACTTTAGAGAGAAGTGGTTCTTGGCCTTCAGACTTCAAATTTATTTGATGCCTTATTATTACACTACCACTCATTGATCAGAATTCAGGGCCAGTGTTTGAGGAGACCTTTTCTTGTGGCAGAGTGGAGAATTGACTTCTGTAGTCATTGCCCCTGGGCAGGTGTTACTCAGCCTTTCAGCAGCTACCTGTTTGTGGGTTTAGTTTGGAGATACTACCTGGCTTATCTCCAGAATCTCCAAATCTTCTATGAGAGTGGTTGGTTGGGTATAATTTGGCAAGTCTCTTTAAAATGGAAAGATGGGGATTTTCTCCAGTATTTCACACTTACTGTCTTTAGCAAGCATCAATGTATTATTTTTAGTCTCTCCCTCTATGAAAGTGACTATGTGCATATATAAATAAAGGGAGAACAGTTATACAGAAATAATAATATTTATTACTTGGCTAATGAATCTCTTATTTTTTTCAATACTGTAAGAGTTAAAGTAGTAATATCATTGATATAAAATGGTAAGAGAATCTTAAGGTGAAGTTTTGAGATGATTGGCTGAGCTCACATCTGTAATGTTGCATTTGGGATTTTGTACAGCATACTGAGATACATCTCTGATGATATGAGGAAATTACCTCATGTTTTCGTTTGAAGAGCCTGAATGCTATACCCTTCTTTAGTCTGCTTATAAAAATTACTTGGAGCATTCTTTTGTCTTTGGTGTGTTGTATTTTTTTAAGACCAGTACCCTCTTTAAAACTAGAATGTGAGCATTGTTTAGTAGGTGTCTGTAGTATAGCCATGTGCCCACTCCTTTCTCATGATGTGGGTTTAAGGGAAACCTCTAACTTGTCTTGTTTGGTGGAAAATCTGTAAACAGACTTAGATATCCATTACTAAATGAGGCTCTATAATAAATTAACCAAAGTGATTTCAGTTTTGTACTCAGTTATTAGAATTCCATTTCTAAGAAAAACCTGCTGTTAGTGCAGCTATGAAATGCTGTATGGAAAGTGGGAAACATCAATCCAGGGATGAACTTGATACACCGGGGCACTGGAGTAAATGTCTGAGATTCAACAACCAGGCTTCATTTGAGGAATTAGCGTTTCAGGTTCAGTTTTCAACAGAGGTATAGATTATTTGATTTAACAAGGATCTGTATTTAGACTATATAATTGAACCTTTTATCACTCTGTACAAAATGGCATTAGGCTTATTTTCTTGCTTCTGAATTGAACATGCTAGAGAATTCCCTTTGCAGAAGTATTTGTTGTAAAACTCAAACTTTCAGAAACCTGTTTTAAAGGAACATTTCCTTTGTTTAATGTGACCTTGGGTTTTCTAAAATTCAAACTGCGAACATGCAGTGTCATTTCAGAAATAGGTGCAAAATAATTGCTTTAAGCACAAATGAGTTTGTAAATATATGCCTTACTACATGTAAATTCATGTATAACAATTCAGACATAAAAAAGACATCATAAATCAAATCTGTTTAGGAATGTGTGCAATTACCAATGCAGAAGGAAATTCTATTCTAAAAGGATTTTGGGTTTTGCAGTGTTATTTATGGACAATACATCTCTCTTGCTACTGTGATGGTGTACATGACTCAACTAGTGACATCTATGAAAAGATGTCTGTACTTTTAATCAGCTGGCTATTCCTTTAGCTGCTTTTGTCAGATAAAGTTCAGTTTCTATCAGATGAATTAAGTTGCAGCTCCATTGCAAAGGTTGTCAATTCACATACTAAAAGGTAGTTGTGAAATGTTGATATTTTTTAGAGAATCAGGTCACTGTATATTTTGGGGCAGATAACTTCATAAAACTGTAACTTGAATACTACCTCATGGGCTAGACTTTTACTCAAGTATGGAATTGCAAAGACACTAGAGGGTGTAAAAAATTACATTAGGTCATGAAATTATCCATTTGGATAATCATTGCTTTGTGTATCACAGAGATGTATTTTACGTGTGTGCAGCTCCGTTCCTAACGTAGCTTCTCTTGCCAGGCCTCGTATAGAGTGCTGCTTCTTTATCCTTCTGCAGTCTCAAACAGGACAATGTCCTTTTCCCAACACAGCCTTAAATAACACAAATAATTGTATTCATGGTACAAAATATTTTCAGTTCTGATGTTTATCAGCGCTGAAATACACCATGTGTAACTTGGGGTGGGAGAAGAAACTTGGATCTAGAAATGAGTTTAGTTGTCTCAAAATGTCATCCTCTCCATGCCCTGACAGAGGCAATGAATGAGTGAGGGATAAACATGGTTTTTCTAGGCAGTGTAGGCTTTGTTAGTTAAATCTAGTTTGTCACTACTTTTGCATAGTTCTTGGCTTCTGAGTATTTTCTTTTAAATCTTTCCTTTTTCAGCTCTAGTACACCAGGAAGTTGTTCTCTGTATATGTGGTTTTTAGCAGTAAAAATTTTATAATTCTCTTTATTTTTTAATCTTCTCTGTTTCTGTATAATCTCTTTTCTATAGTTTTGCAAAATTGAAGCCCCTTTACATGGCTTTGATTGAATAAGGCTTTTTTTCCCCATCTTTATACTTTAAGCAAATATCCTATGAACAAAACAGTTCTAAAGAACAAATTTAGTGCTTTTCTTGTTTTTCACTGAGTTTCAGTTCTCATGACATATGCACAACTCTCTGATAAGGGTTATATTTTAAGTTCAATATCAAATTATCTCAATATTCAGAGCATCTGAATTATGATGATGATTCCTTGATAAATTAGGGTAGTCAGAGAATTGTCATGTAATTTTCCATATGTTTCTTTACAAGAACTGGCTATAGGAACCAGTTTTATCCTTTAAACTGTTTTCTTATTCCCATTTTATGTGAAGCCAGAGGGCACTGTCTTTCATACAATACAAAAATGTGTCGCTATTTTCAACTTTGGGTGAAGGTCTCACATGGATTCACAGCACTGTCAGTGTAGTGAAAACTTTATGGTTTTTAATGTGCATTTCTTCATGCAGAAAATCTACAAATGTTTTGACTCTAAATTAAATTAATCTCACGGAGTAGTCTGAAAGCCAAAAATCTGCAATCAGCATGGTTCCTAGTTATTAGCTCAGCTTGGAAATTTGCAGGTTTCAGAGGCAGCGTAGTGTTAAGTAGAGCCACTGCCATGAAAACATCTTGTTTAACTTCTTTTTTTTCTTTGACACTTTGTCCTGAGAAAAGCTACTGTTTTATATGAAAAAGAGCTCCTCTTGGAATGTTTCTTTAACTTTCATGGCTACACTAATTGCCTTCTGCTCAGAGTAATAGCCAGACTGTAGAAATTAGGCTGGACCTCCCTCAGCTGTCTTTGGAGTGTTAACACGGCTCTGAAATCGACCCTTTGTCCCCTAAGCCCCCAACCCAAATCTTAGTGTTAACCTCTTGTTTTCTCTTTGTATTCCACCTTCCTCTCTGTCTTTCCATCAGGTATTCTACCTCTGCTTTTTATTTTGATTACATTAGTTATCTCATGTCAAAGACTATACCAGAATATTTTAGTTAACTAGAAACCAAACGCAAAAGCTCTTCTTGTAACTGTCGCTGTTTATGCAATATAAACCACCAGTCTGTGAGGGCAATTTATTTGAATGTGTTCTAAATTCCTGCTGGAGCACTTCCTAATCTTAGCCAGGCCTCCAGTAAGGGGGAGAGGAGCAGGATACATGTTTTCACACCTGCATGTGAAGAAGTGTTTGTCTTTTTGTATAGTAGACCTAGTGCCTGTAATGTACAGATCCTTGCAGTAAATACCGGTGTGGCTGTGAAATGTCTCTACCTCTACATTTGAACCAGCCACAAAAGCCTTTATTTATTACTTTGGATGTTTCTGCTGTGCTTCCACTGTGTGTTGTTATCAAAATTTCTTCGAGGAGTTCTGAAAAAGCAGGGAGGGGTTGCAGTGAGGACATGGGAGTCTGAGGAAGACCAGTTTGGAATCAATTCCCCCTGAAGGAATACAACGAACAGAGTCACAGAGAATCACAATCCTCTGTAACAAACGGGGAGGTTACAAAGTCAAGAGACTGTTAATAAAGGCTATGTTTTAGTGACTTATTTTCTAAATATTTTCCCGAAATTTTGATGTTGTTTCATGTTTCACATTAAATTGCCAAAGTGTTGTGAGGGTTGTTTGGCCTGTATCAGGCTGTGAGTCATGAAGCTGGCTTTGTCTGGGTTGTGAACTGTAGGGGGGAGTTAAGGCAGAGCTATATTTAGGAGTATCAACTGATGTCAAACTGTGGAGCACTGCTAAACAACAGTGTTAAAGGGGCAGCACTGCATAGTTTAGGCTCAAAGTTTAGATTGTTTGTAGTGGTTTTCCATTTAGTAAATAAGTGGAAAAGTTGATATTTACTGGAAGTATTGTGCAGAGTTTGCAAGCCAAGCAGTGTGTGTCTCAACTCTGTTTGTACTTATCTGGTAATAAAACTATTGTAATTTAACTGTCAAAACAGTATGATTGGAAAATAGCAAGCCTAGATAAAACTTCTAGTTTCACGTCACGTTTAAGAATACAAGTTGTTAAGAATGTTATTTATAAAGAAGTGTTTAATTCCAGTCATAGGTATCTAAGGGGAATGTTTGAGGGGCTGTTGCCATTGAGTTTTTGTCTTAAGTTGTAGAACAGCTGCTGACTTTACTTGATTGTATTTTGGCTTTAATGCCCAGAACTAAATTCAGATACCTTTTTGCATCTAATTAAGACTAAAAGAAGTATGGTTATTTTCTAACATTTATTTTTATTTCTTCCTACTATCTAATTCTCTCCAGTGAGGTCTGTTATGTATATGGGCAAAATTCAAGACAGTGATTTTTAAAAATGAAAAGCTCCATTTTCCAAAGTTGCTCCTCATGACTGTCATCGACTGTATCTAGTGGTTTTTTGTGGGGTTTTGCATTTGGTAACCTTTCTTTATGCATGCATATTTTGGTAGATAATTCACCAAATTTAGTAGTGAGAATTTTATGTTGCCATCTTTGCTTCTGGTCCTGTCCGTGTGAAAGCAGGGAGATTGCAGTAGGGGAACTGCAGTGAGTTTAAGGACCCCAGGTGAGGTGTGAGTCAAAGCTTTTCCTTATAGAATGGAGGTAATTTCAGTCATCCCAATGAATTTGAAGTGGGCAGGTTTTTCTCAGGCCCTCGGTGTTGGTTTAAGCACACTGTTGTTTTGAATGTAGGCAGACCTGCACCAAGACAATGTACTGGTGGGGAACAGAAAAACCACGCTCAGTATGTATAAATTACATAATTGTTTAAGTTAATATATGGGGCAAAAGTCAGTTTCTCTGTTACTGTCATTTTTAAGCTTCATTGGCTAAAGTATCATCACTGCCAGCTTTGGTACAAGTCTGTTTCAGTGACTAATTGCATTTCTGAAACATAATATTGAGCAACAAATACTCATCTAAAGACTTGATGTTCTCCAAGTGTCATATGTTAAGATTTGTACAAGTCATGCTTTATGCAATATTGAAATATTGGGTCAACCTGTGTGAGGTGCATGACTGTGAATGCATTAATAAATGAAAATGCTACCTGCTGGTAGTTCTTGTTCCATCGGTTACTGCACTCACATCAGCAAAGGCATTCACACCCATTCCCCCCTCTTTATTCTGTTGGAGCTGGCAAGGGCAAGGAAGTTGAAAGCACAGGTGATGAGTTGTGAGGAAAGCCCCCACAGTTCATTGATGCAAAGGTGTGTGTTGAGAAGCTTTCAAAAAGGGATATAAAATGTTTGGAATCCTGATGGTTACATTTTTCGGAGCTTTTCCACAAGAGACTAATTGTTTTGTGATGTTCAAAAAGAAAGTTCTCTGAGCAGCGTTACTAACAAAGCCTGGATTCCTGTGGACTGGTGTCCTTAAAATCCTCAGCTTCCCTCCAAAGCTACGCCTCTCCTGGAGTTGTGCGAGTCCCAGTTGGCCAGCCAGGGAGCTGCTTCCAGGGAGCTGCTTCCAAGCACGATATATAATGACCATGTTTTGCCTGCCCTTTTTCTCAGTGAGCTCACCAATTTTGGTCTCCCTTCAGTGCTTAGCCGTTGATTTTACATAACTTGTGGAAACTTAATTACACCTGAACCCTCCCCTCTCTCTCGCTGGTAGAGTTAGTGGAAGTTGACAACATGTTTAGAAGTTGTTGAGGGGAGCCTGTGTGATTACAGGAGCTGCGTTTACTTTGGAAATGGGACTAAAAACATACTCCATTTTTAACAGATTCTTTTGTGTCCACAATCCCATCAGGAAGTATGACATACTGTGTTGAAAGCCTTACCTCTCAACCAAGAAGAGTAATTTCAGTGCTCAGGCGTTTTTAGCAGAAATGCTTTTCATTTTTAGTAGAAAAGGTACTTACCTGGAAAAAAGAATCTACCTGGAACTCTTCCAAGGAGTTTAAAGCTCATACCAGAAAGTGGCAAATGGCCACATTTCTTCAGTTCAGAAAAGCAGCTGACTTTCTTTGTGTGCGTGTTTTGAGGTTTTGCTTTGTCTTGAAGCAGCAGCGGAGCCACTGCTGTTGCTTGTGGGTGACACATGATACCTCTGTGGGCTTTTCTGCTTAGGCAGCACAACGTCAGCCAGCCTGGTCTGATTTGAGGGGGCACAGAGGTGGGGAATGGAGACAAATTAACTTGTTTCAGGACCTAGAGGTGTTAGCTGCACTCTCTACATGAGTGGGAGGGGGTGAAAAGGTCTCTTAACTAGTGTTATAAGATGCTCATTGTTAACCCTGTACTTCTGGTTGGTCATCATGCTATAAGGGCTTCACTAGGATTAATATGTTGATTTATGTGGTTTGGGACAACACGTCAGAAGCAGTGTCTCTTAATGCTTTGTTAGTTGAGGGAGTGAAAATTGGGTGAGAGGGAAAATTGCCCTGTATTAGATCACTTTTGCTCTGTTTATTTAGTATCCTGAATTGTCTCACCCAGAGTCTGACAAATGCTAATGCTGGGGCTGGGAATCCAGAAGAGGGGACGAGCTCTTCTTGAGAGCAACTGGCTGCTGGATCATCCCAGCTGTGTTTGAGATGGTGTTCTCAGACTGCCTTTGAGGTGGGGTCTCTTTTCCTTTTATGCTCTGATGCAAATGAGCACTCAGTGACTGGTGTTATTCGTGTCCAAAAGGGAATTAAACACTAAGCATTTTCCAAATGTGGAGATGTTAAAGCTCCAAGTTCCCTCCCTGATATCTTTTGCCAGTGTGAGGCTCAGGGCAGTTTGTAGCAGATGAGAGCAGTGTTAGGGATGTTCTCAACGCATGTAAATAAAATTAAATCTGATTATAATGTTACTTTTTTTGCAATAGGGCATTAAAAATCAAGATTAGTTCTATTTAATTTCTTCATTTTGAAATAGAGTAATATTTTAAAACACCATTCAATTATGTGGCTTTCTGCACTAGTCTTAAGAATTCTCCTATCTTGGGAATGAGCTGTATATTTTTTTCC
This sequence comes from Pipra filicauda, assembly GCF_003945595.2. Taxonomy (NCBI): domain Eukaryota; kingdom Metazoa; phylum Chordata; class Aves; order Passeriformes; family Pipridae; genus Pipra; species Pipra filicauda. Next base: position 152,089 of record NW_024104976.1, on the reverse strand, counting down.
CTTTTTTTTCTTGACCTAGAGCTAATGAAAGTTAATATGTTGCAATATTTTAGGAAGTCAGAGTAATATGGACTGCAAATTACAGTAATAACTCTCAATGATACATTAACTGAAGTAATCAGAAATTAGGGGGGAAATGACAGCCTTTTTTGCCTTGGGGGAAAAGATTTCAGGTGATAAGGAGGATAAGTAGCAGTCCTAACTTTCCATTTTTTTTCATTTTAAATATACATGAATTTGATATGCTTAGTTTACACAGAAGCAAAAATACTTAATGTGAAGCTGACTTGTAACATGTGTGATTTAAATATAGTTTTAATTTTGGGGAAAAATACGAATTTTTTTATTGCTGTAACAAAGGCCTGTTTTAGCCAGAATAACGAAGGGCTAGCAGAATGGTTTTCTCTAGAATTTTATTATTTTACATTTCTTAGATAGTTTTGTCAACAATTAATTTGTGTGTTTTGAAATAACTTTCTAGAATTCCATCTTTACTTTTCACTAAAAACTTGCTCCTATTCTAGCTAGATTTTTTTTCCCATGTTTTTAGAGCATATCTCCATCTTTCAATCTAAGATAAATATTAATGGCCCATTCATAGGTTTTCATCTGGCAGCAACTTTTTTTTTTTTTGAGTACACTTTCTGTTTATTTGTGAATTAATTTTGCTGTTAAACTGGAGTGTGTGATAAATAACTCATTATCAGTAACTTCCTAGGCTGCTGATATAACAAGTGTGTTTAAGACATCCCCTGTTCCCTCTCATGCCATCTGTTTGTACACCCATCATGTCAAATAGTCCTAATCAGAGGCATTGGAAAGGTGCTTTGTTTGCTTAGAATCCTTTAATTATTCCCCAAAATAATATTGCTTGTATAACTACAAGTGAGCTATTTAAAGCTTTCTTTTAGCTTGGAGTCAAATTTTATATTCTTCTTTGTCCCTCTTGAAAATTATTGTATTTAAAATAAACATCAACTTGTGCATAATGCAGATTGAAATGGTCCATTATTCCTGGTGCTTTGGAACACTCCAGGCCATATTTCCCAAGGCAACAAAGTCAGCAGGCATAAATCACTTAGAGGCAGATGTGTTGGGGGTGTGGGGAGGTTGCCTTTAAGGGAGAGCATTAGGCATTGGGTCAGGCCTTGGAAAATTGAATTTTAATTAGTTACTTGCATGTCTTACAAGTTAACAGGATAAATGGTCAATGACTCAGGCATTTCCCACAGGATATTGTACACATTTGGTAATGAGTGTGCAGCTTCTCCTTTGATGTCTGAAATATCCTCTTAACCATCAGTCTGTATTTGCATTTACCTGATGTATATAATGATAAAGGTCTCATATTCTTTTTTTTAAGTGATGAAAAAGAGGTGTATTGGAATTCTGCAGTTAATTCTAAAATCAGCAGAAGGATGGACAAAATTTAATGAGCTTTTCAACTAACTGCCGTTGTCTTTTGTAATTGACACTTCTAGTAGTAGATTCTAAATTCCCTGTACCTAGGATGTGTAATGCAGAACTTGTAGCAATATGTACATGTAGTTTTTTTCTAGGCAAACATGACAAAACCTCCAAGAGTTCTGCAGATTAAAATTAATTCTTTGCAGAATCAGTGCCTGAAGGCCTCATTAATTTTAACACCACTTATAATTGATTCTGGGAAGTAACAGATGTTACTTATGTTTTATAATCTTCAGTTTAAGAAAACAGTATATACATGAAGTCTGCCCATTTTCAGGAGACATTACTAAAACTGAGTAAAACCTAAAATGGCATTTTCTCTTCAGTTGGTTGTTAGACTATGCTGTAACCAATCTGATATACGAAGAAATCATTTGATGTTATTGATTTTTTTAGCTGAGATTAGTTATTTTGCTCTGTTGTGAAAAGCATTTGGTCAAGAAATTAGAAGAATTCAGTTTCTGTTGTGCTCAAAACCTTAATAAACTTTAGATCTTCGCTCATTTGCATCTTACCTCTAACACTCTCATAAAAATATTGAAATATTGTATGGAGTTTTACGTCTTCCCAGTGTCTACTTAGAAATAAATATTGAACTTTACTACATTTTCAAATAGAAAGGCTTTGCCTCCATCTCCTTTCTTCTAATGTTAAACACTTTTCATGCTCAATCTGATAGAGCACAACTGATTCCATGCTTCCCTTCTCAGCCTCAGGCTGCTGCCTCCCCCTCCTCTGCCTTCTGAACATCTCTATACATTTCAATGTAGGCGAAAAAACATTGAGATAAAGTGAGAAGTGATTAATACTTCTGATATATAATCTGTTAATGATCCTATTTTAATAGATTTCCAGAACTGAGAATGTGTGCACAGCTTGTGTTTTTGATGGTGGTCCCACAAAAGTGTGGAATTACGATTGCTCTACTTTTTTCTAATGCAACTATTATAATGTATTGGTAATATATCAGTGAGCTAGAGAGGTTGGTTTTAAATAAATTTTTTTATCCTTTTTATGTCCAAAATATAAGCAATATCAACTGTGTCTTTGCTAGAAAACTGCTGGAGATTTGTTTTTTGCTTCTGCTACGTTGAGTATGAAGAAAAGCAGGTCTTTTAGTATATGTCCCTTTTGCAAACTTAGTTACATATTAATAGCCTAACTATAAAGTATTCTACCAAACACTTCAATATTTTCTTGAGTTTTCTTGAAGGATGAGATTTATTATCAATTTATAATTATGTGCAGAACAGCTTTATGAAGGGTGAGTGGCCCTGTCTTTTTCTGTCTTTGACAGGTCCCGTGGCAACATCGTAGCTGAAGTCTGGGGGAATTTCAGTATGGGAATTACAAACAAAAGAACTTTTTTTTTCTTTTTTTGTTAAATACTTTTCTTGTTTTACCAAGAGGAATCATAGTAGATGACCAGCATGTGTTTATCAGTGGAGCAATGGAGGGAGGCTTCTAGAGCTACATCTGTGAAACATTTCCCATCTTCAGAAAAAAATACATATATATTCTTCAGAGTGTAGTTAATGCTCTGTTGTCTAGAACGCTTTCCTTTTCTTTAGAGGATTGCTGGGCAATTTTTTTTCCTTTCATAGGATGCTCCATAAAGAGTAATCTGATCTGTTTTCCACTACAATAAGCAATTTTATTTGTTTATTTATAAAGCACATTTACTATTACTAAATTAAAACAAACAACACAGCAACAACAAATCAGTGTTTCAAAAGACTTGTAGATTATCAGAGTAAATATGTTGAAAGCTATTTATACCTAAATTCCATTTATTTGGGACAACAACTGTTCTGAACTGCCTCTGAAGTTCTGGTAGTAATTTGAAAAAAAAAATTAAGTAAATTCAGATGTGTTGCTGTCAGGTCAAATTAGAATAATTTATTCAAATTAATTATAAATTTAAAATTTGGGTTGTATTTCAGAAACACTTGAAGGGTTTTGTATGGTGCTAAATGGTTTCCACATGTGGTAATGGAAGCATTAATTTGATGTACAGGCTAACTGAAGTGAGTTCCAGTGCCTATGTGGTCACATTGTACAAAGATCTGTCCACATATTTTCTGTTGTTCAGTATTGCTGCTTTCAAGTGATGTCAAGTTAGGCTGATGTGTGGAAAGGAGTTATATATAATATGTGGGCTCAGGCAAAATATATTACATGTATGCTGCTGAGGACAGCTACTGTTCAGTAAAACCACAGAAGGTACTGTTTAGTGCCTTTACCAAGAATGCTTTACAGTTAAAAGATTAAAGGAAATTTAATTGGAGTAATGATTTTTTCCCTTTTTTTTTTTTCTGTAGAGCTACAAGTGCATTGATTTCATATGTAAAGAGACATGGGGGCATGTTACAGATCTAAGTATGAAATTTCTAAATTTCTGTGCTAAAATGAAGCTTAAACATAAATATTTAAACATCAGGATCATTTTCTTTAGTCTTGAGCTCCAAAAATTAGTATGACATGACAAATGAAATAATTTTGTAGCATAAGAAGAACATCATTATTTCAAATACTTTCATCTTCTGTATTTATTTGTCTCATTAAGCAGCTTAAGGAAATCAATATTTCATCTTGACTACAACAATTTCTAAATCCAGAAGCCAGATTTGGAATGTTAACTGATTTTGGTTTCATTCTGTTTACTTTAAGGTAAATTTGTATTTTAGCAAGCAAATTTCTGACTCACCTTTGGTGTCAGCTTTTTCACACAGAAGAGTAAGTGCAGGTAGATCTCTAGCCATTCACTGTAACATTTTAAAGATGTTACTATATAATGTAAAGGGGTTTTTTTCTATAGTTTCCTTGAAATTGTTCATAGTCTAATCTGAGAAAAATATAGGAATGTTCATAATTACAATTGTCAGCTCAGTCAACAGTTGGGAAATGTGTGTTATCATACAGTCTAATTGCCTAATGAAATATATGGGATTTTTTCCCACAGAGACTCAGCAGAAGATAAATGATGCTTGTTTATATATGTTTGCAATCCTTTTTGAAGCTATAATCTAGTGATAGGACATTTTAGTGGAACACACCATCAGACCATATTATTGCTTTCCTCCTAGTTCTCAAAACAGACAGCTTTGTTCTTTTCCCTTAAAGAACTCAGTGGGGTGCTCTAGCACTTTTTCATCTTTTACTCCTGGAACATTCAGTAGTAAAGCATTGAGTCACTTCTTGTGTCAGAGGTCACTTATTGCACTTGGTGTCTTATCACATGATTGTGCCCCTCGGGGGGGAGGGAATTGTGTAGTAACATCATTAATAATATGCTGAGTTTACTCTCATCTGATCAGAAAGTTATGCTCAATTTCCCCTCAAACTGCTGTGAAGTGAAGTAAAGTAAAAGTAAAGTATTGCAATTAAATTACAATTTAGCACCTTTGTATTGAGGAACTGAATTGATGTTAATCTCTAGCCCATACTCAGGTAGAGCTTGTTCCTTGGAAACTCATGAAGAATCTGGGACAGAGGTTTCTACAGTCTGTTGGATAATGGTGATTTTTAGAGATTCAGCTGGAAAAAAAAAAAAAAAGCACGTTGGGAAAAAGGAAGTGAAATACAAAAGAAAAGTTGAAATAACTTTTTCTGTAAAATGACTGGAAAGTACTGAGAGCAGCTGAAACCATGCACATACCTTACAATATTCTGTTTTCCACACAAGCAATTTCACTTGCCTCAGAAGCAATAAGAACAATTGAGGGGGAAGTGCACAATTAGAGATGAGGAGGCTCACCAGCAATCTGTGCTAACATGTGGTGTGTATTATGGAAAAAGCTGATGAAATCTCCACTAGAATGTGGTCTGTGTCTTGATTTACATTCCCTTCCCTTCTAGAAACAGTTTCTAATATAGAAAGGTCAAGTTCTGCCCTCAGATGTCTCTCTGCAGTGCCCGTGAGACTCAAGAGAAACATGCTCAAGATCTGAGGTGATAAATGTATAATACAAGGTATTCTTAAGTCACAGTAGCTACTTGTCCGAAGTCCCTGCAGTTACCGTCATTTAATTCCAGTGATTAGTAAAACATTTTAAGATTCCTCAAGTATGAAAGGCATACTATTGTAACTGAGTTTAATCCTACCAAAAGCCAGTTTTCCTTTGCAAAATCTCTTCTCTTTTTACTTTTTTTTTTTTTTTTTTTTTTTTTTTTTTTTTTTTTTTTTTTTTTTTTTTTTAAATTAGGGATAGTAATGAAAGGATGGGAGGCTGATGCTTAAAGTGTACATGGCTACAGAGAACCAGTATTAGTCAGCCTAATAGGTAACAGTGTGCTAATGATATAATCTTTCCTAGTCTACATATTGGGGAAAGGAGAATTATTTGGATGGTTTTGAAGGAGAATGATGATTGACACTGAGGTATTTTTCTTAATTTTTTATTATTTTAATATTATTTGGCAAATATATTTTGTCCTTCTCTTTGTCTTAATTGGCTTTTAGCTTATTTACTTTGAGGAGAAACTGGAAACATCTAAGAGCCAGTCATACTTCTAAGGTGAATTTGTGAAATTTATTTTATCATGCATGTTTTTTAAAGCACCTTTAAAAAATATTTTTTTTAAAATGTCTCTCACTAGGGAGGAATAAAAGTATTTATATTACTGCTCAAAGAAAATTATAGAGGTCTTAATCTGTTTGTACAGTCCCTTTGAAACAAAAGGCTCATGCTTGCTTTACTAGATTTCAGGTTGTGTAGATTTACAAAAGTTTGCATCACACCTCCTTTTCCATGAACTGTGGAGGAGCTTACATGGTCTGTCTTCACTGATACACAGTGAAGTGCATGGAGCATTTAAACCAGGAGGCTTTAGGTGTTGTAAGGTCTTAATCTTTCTAAACAGATATCATTGATAAGAAATGATAGATTTCAGTGGAGACAGAGCCTTACTGGGAAGATTAACGTTGGCTTTTTGCTTTACTTAGTTCCTTGCTGTGTTAGTCCAAAGCTTGACATGTCTCCATTCCAAAGCAGCTAAGGATTCTTAAGTGGTGATATCATCAGTGAGAGAAGATAAAGATCGACTGAACTAATGTGCTGAGGCTAGTAACAATGTGACAGAAGTTAAAATTTAAACAGCTTTCATTCTTCTTTGTTTGATTTTTCACACTGCAAACTAAATTATTCCCTTATCTGATTGAAAAACTTAAGCATGGTGGTAGTGTCTGCTTCATTTTTTTGCAACTTGAAAGAACATTAAATGCTGAATCTTTCTACATCAAGGGAAACTAATTACACATACCTTGAAATCGATCTGTTATGTGTTCAGATCTTTATAACTGAATTCAGCTGGAAAAGCATATTTACCTTTAAAGGCAGCAAAATTATTGTCTAAGGTGTAGTGGTTACTAGCAAGACATAGAAGTGAAAATAAAATTGAGACTTAATATTCCTACTCCTTTTGAAAATTTCAGTCATGATGCTCTTACCTCTTTTACCATTTAGTTTCTATCATTTAGTATCTGGTGATACAAATAGGTATATACTTGATTTAGTGTTCTTATCTTCTAGGGCAAGTAAGAGAAGGGACTCAACAAAAGAAGGACCTTTGTAAACCTCATATTTCACCACCTGTGTAATAATTCTCCCTGAACCATTATTTTGGTCTGCTTTTAAAGGACAAACCACCAAACTCAGAAGGTCTTACATAACATTATCTCAGAGGCTTTTAGTAAGTTCCTAGTCTGTTAAGAGGAAATCTTATTTTTCAACCTACAGATGGACAGTTCCTGTTGAAATAATAACTTTAATACTTTGAAATGTGTTTATTGCAAGTCACTATGAATGATTTTTTCAGAGTTATTTGAATATAGTCTATGTAAAATGTTAATACAGTATATGTAAAATTTGAGCAACTGGTTACATTTATGTAAATGTGGACAGTACTCTTAATTTATGCTAGCAAAAATCAGTTTGATGAACAGTTATGTGTAGGGTTAGCTTCTTTAGGACAAGAGAGTTAATTTGTAATCTTTTTAAAATTATATCTCCCCATAATATTTGAAGTCTTGCCTGTTAAGCTTTGTAAAATTACCTTTATTTCAGTGAAGGCCTGGGCACAGTCAGAACCCTTGAGTGTGGGATTTTTCAGTGCCTGTTATTATTCAAGTCCAGTCGGGTTCAGGCCCTGTGTTTCTCTGACCAGCAGTATGTGGGAATGCTTTTTAAAACAAAAATATTATTCTGCAATTGGAGCAAAGCATTTAGATGATGAATTTAAGAAAAAGTAATCTAGTCTCATACTTACTATCAAACCTCATATGGTATCCCTTGGTAGGCTTGACTTTTCAGCATGGGTAGCTTGGTTTGTGGTTTTCTATGCTATAATCTCCTTAATTGCAACAGGACTATGCACAAGAAAAATATAGTAGTAACTCTTTAGTAAATATGGCTCTTTGCCTTCTATTATAAAATCTGCAAAGGTGATTTGACTCTGGATGGGAAAGAAAAGTCTTTGCTACCAAGAGCAGTGTTAGGATTGGTGTTACACAGTATATAGCAAAGCATGTGATATTTCTAATAAGGGGGTTTTAGTGAACTCTTCTGTCTTTGAAACCTACACACTTTCCAAAACAGTCAGATTTCAACATTTTCTTTTGTACAGAAATGAGGAGACACACCACAGGTAGAGTTAATAAAAAGAAGCAATTTGCTGATCAAGTTCATACTCACATTTAAAAATTCCTACTGACACTTCTAACTCCAGCTTTTCTTAAAAATAAATAAATAAAAGCAATGTACAACAAACTGCTGCCTACCAGCTTGCATGTTTATTTGTGTGACAGACTGCATACTTTGTAGACTTGGTTCTTCTTATAGAAATGACTATTCAAAAATACTTGCAATGGTTTTTAGTATTTCATTCTTTAAGCTAACCTAAAATAAAAGCAGAAGTTTGTCTCACCTTCCTTACTTAAGCAGGTTTTTTTTTACCTTTGGTTCCTTTATTTTTGAAAATTATTGCACTACAAAAATAAATGTGAAGTCAAATGTGTCTATTATAGTGATGCTTTCTTCAGTGGCTGAACAGGACAAAAACAGTCTTAAAAGGGGAGACATATTTATAAGATTAATTTTGGAGTGACTTCTTTAAGACCTTTCAGGTAACATATTAATACACCTTTGAGATCTGTGATCTTGAGCAGTTATGTGTAAATTTCAGTGGGCTGGACAATAAGTAAGTTTAAAATTTATGTATCAGCATAATGAGTAGAATTCTTCCACTGATATGTCATGTGGTACTTTGGAATTAGTTTTGTTACACCTTCCTCTAATATTATTCAGAGAACACATTAGCAGTTACTTAGTAATCATATTATGCAACAAAGTGTCCAAGAATCTTTATGGATTTTTTCCAACATTTGTTACTAAGAATTTGTAAATTAAATAGATTCATCAGGGCTGGACACTACTCTGTGCTAGCTCACATTGTTCAGCAATTAAAACACTCAAGTTGTAACCCTAACAGGTTTTCATGAAAACTGACAATTTTTTTTATTTTTAGGTGCCAGACACTAGTGTATTTCATGTATTTGTACCTTCAAATGGGAAACAAAAGAGCAAATAACTTCAAGTTTTCTTTATGGCAGTAAAAGTGCAGTACTGTGTTAAGGAAAAAGGGAGTCTATCTGAAGTAAGATTTGGTAACTTTATTTCTCTGGTTCACATTACACTGAAAAGAAGCTGTTCACCTCCCATTCTAAATCATTTTCCTTTTACCAGCTGGAGGAGATCAGAATAAAATGGACCCATCCCTTTTCTCAGTCCCTGGTGGTGATGATGATCCAGCATTTGTTTTTCATTCAAACCACATGTTGAATAAGTGAAAAAGAGGAAATACATGCTGGTCATAGGTCAGGTGCAACACAGAGTTTATACAGATTTATTTTCTTTGTAGCATCTGCAATCCTGCATTTAAAGCCGTTGGATGTTGTTCTGCTTCCAGTTATTTTGAGGCAGGTTTTCTTATATAATGACATTTTGGGTTTTGGCATTCCCTGCTGGCCAGGCATCCAGCCTCCAGAGCTGGAGAAACAGCCTGATCCCACAGATGAGAACTGTGCAGCAACTGGCTCTTCAGAACTCAAACTCCCTCATGATCTCATAGGGTGGAAACGGACCCTCTTTGTTTCTGGCATGAAATAAAGAAAGCTAAGCCAAAAAGAAGAACCTGGAAGAGTATTAGGGTGATAATGGGGAGCTGGGGTTAAGAACTTCTCCTTGGGCTTGTGGGAGAGAATGAGAAGGAAGGAGCACAAATGTACTGCAGTCTACAATGTGAATTTAATTTTTAAGCAGATATAGATGATGAGCTAAAGATTTCAATTTTCTCATAATATTGTAAGTTACATTTAATTTATGCTCTTTTGGAAGTACTATAACTCTGATTGTGATTGAAGGAGCATCAGGAATAGTGACTGTATATATCGCTATCAGCTTTATTTGTTGTCTTTATTACTCAAACACTTCTAGTTGTGTTTTTATAGCTTTGACTAAATAATGAATGATAACCTATTGGTTAGGAATTTGAAGGCAATAATTTCAAATTCTCTTAAATGTGCCAGCCAGCCAAGACTAAATAGGCATTTACAGCAGCTATTTTGCAGATTTATAGCTAATATTTTTCTATATTTTTTTTTATCACTACAATTCTAGCTCACTTTTCTTCAACTTGCCAGCATTATAAAATGTATTAGGATGAGAATTAATAGCTTACTATATGATAAATTAAATTTTACAAGAATCATGTTGGAAAAAAAGGGAATCCCAAATGGGCATGAGGGGGTGGGAAGGGAAAAAAAAGCATTCTTCACAATAGTAATAATTAAGCACTGAAAGAGCTTGGCAACAGAGACTGTTCAATCTCCATCATTAAAAGTTTTTAAAACTTCTGATAAGTGTCTGAGCAACTGTGAAGTTAGCTCTTCTTTGGACTGGAAGTTGGACTAGATGACCATTGCAGGGCTCTTGCCTCTGAATTTTTCTAAACTTAAAACACCAAAATTATCTCTCAGCTGTACAAAGACTTGGACATACTAGAAAGGGAAAAAGTCCTGTACAAAGGCTTGGACATACTAGAAGGGAAAAAAGTCCTCATGTCCTTTCTGTTCTTCAGAGCTATAAACACGCCTTTTTGAAATACTGAGGGACTGCAGTGGGAACTGAGAGACTAAATATCAAATGTCACACCAGAGGCTTGAGAACCCAGTTTATGCACAAATATTTTAACAGATACTTTATATGAATGGCGAGGAGTTTTTGAATCTTATTTTTGTAATTAGAATAATTTTAGCTTTTTTTTTAACATGACGATTGTGTCTTTAGTCTCATTTAATGAACGTGGTTAATTTTTTTTGTTGTTTTGCCTTTTTTTTTTTTTTCTTTTCCACTTACCATTAGGAATAGGAGGCCTGCAAGATTTTGTGCTGAAGTCTGCAACACTGTCAACATCACCTGCTTGTCCACCATTTACTCCTCTCAACTTTGAAGCGACACCGATTGTGCGGGTGGCTGTGGAACCAAAGCATCCAAGTAGGTTTAACAGAGAACAGGGATGGTAACACAAATTCAGTGTGGTAGTAATGCAGCTACCCACCCTTAGTGATTTGTCTAGTTTATGATTTAGCCACTGAATCGAATATATATGTTGTCTAGAGGGCTGTGTGTGAGTTGTTTCACCTGGCTCGCTCATGTCTCAGTAGGTGAGGAGAAACAGGAGACCTTGTGCCCTTTTGTGGTCAGACTTAGCTGTTCCACAAATAAGACGCCACATGGTGCTAAAAGTTCAGTATTCCTTTACTGTGAAGGTAAGTAGATCTGTGGGTTTTCCCTTTCTGCTGACATTCTTATATGCTACATCATTAAGCTCGTGGTACAGATTTGCAGTACTGCATCCCATTGATCCCTTCCTCCAAACCAGGGAGTGGTATATCTCTGGCTTTATTTGAATTTCAGCCCAATTTCCATTTGTTGTTGTGGTGTTAGTAGAACCAAAATAACTGGCTGTATGTTCGGTTGCAAAATACTCTAACACTAAGATTATATGTTTTTTTAGAAAGTGATTGGACAGCTTAGCAGCTATTTGTCTCATGTGTTTGAGTAACAGATAATCATATATTGTACATCCTGCATTTGTTAAAGCAGTTTTGAAAGTATTGGAAATTACTGGTTCTGCTGAGTGCAATATTAAGGTAAATGTTAAAATGTTAAGTTAAATGTTAAAGGAATGTAATTCTAGAAATATTGACCAATTTGGGGATATTTTTTCCCCTTAAAAATAAGTTACATCATTTTTACACCATTACTTAGTTATCCCTCCTTGGTAACTTCTGAGTCTGTGATTTGAATGAAATTTCTTTAGGGGGACAGAAGTCTGAAAGGTAGCTATACTTAGGAAAGTTTCCTGAAAATTCACTGCTGCTTGCAACAACAACAGGAAGACAAAATTTGGATTGCAGGCTCAGCTTGAAAGCAATCAATTGCCCAGTGAGCTGTATATAATCTTGAGGTGGCCCTAGCACATTGTCACATGTGGGTGCATTGGATTGCCACATAAAACTGGCTTCAAAGCTGCGTCTGCTTTTTGGAAGAATGACTCAAATAAATATAAATTATTTGCCTGGGTACGTTTTACGAACTTACTGCATATCTTCACATTCATGTCACAATCTCTCTGTATGGTTACCACAAGCTCTAAAATAAAAAAATAGAAAGTGTTCATCACTCTGTGAGCTTAAATGCAGAAGGCAAAGTTTGAAGTCTTTGTTCAGCTCTGTTGACCGTGTGAACTAACACTGGGTTTTTTCCCCCTTTTTGTTTATTTTTATGTTTGTTTTTCAAGGATACTTTTTTATTACACCCTTAGCTTAGCAGTAAATATCCAATATCATTTTCTTTTAATAGTCTCCAAGTGAATGACAAGTTTCATGTCACTTTTCCTTTTGAATATGAATATGCATTCCTAGAAAGCCTGTGGGTATTCTTTAACATGCATGTAAAATAAAAAAAGGATTCATAATTAATTTTTTAAATTGTATTCATTATGAAAGGCTGCTGACATGAGGTGTTTATGCATAGCTTTGATGTAATCTAGCCAAATTTGACTCAGCTGTGGCTGTTCATTCTCCATTAACTTTAAAGCAACTCTTTTTAAACACCTTCATTTTAGGGACAGCTGTGATTTGTTTCACTGAAAAGCTCTCACATTCCTGATTTTTCCCCTTTTCAGGTTTTAATTGCTTTAAAGCTTTTCAGTGGCTTCCAGCTAATTTAAAATTCTTCCTGTGCTTCATTTGCTCTTATGCCTTATAAGTAATCCATATGGAATGCTTTTCAGTTTTATTTTAGTAAAGTTAATATGCCATTATTTATGTATTTGGAGCATTTTCAGCATTAGCAATTTAGAGGTTGCTACACTTGGTCATGAAAGATTGTAAGGAAATACAATAATTTACTGAGAGATGACATTAAACAGCTGTAATAAATAAGAAAGGTTATAATTTGATAATTTGTGAAAATGATGAGTGAAGTCCTGAATTTTTTAATCACTTCATATCAATAAAATTCAGGGGGCTTTATTGGTTGTGAACTGTTTATGAGCTGTATCTGAAATTAATTGTATATAGGAAGCAACATAGCACAGTTATAGTCAATAGCTGAACGTGTTGTAAAGCTGCGCAAACAAAAAATGTGCAACCCAGTTAAGTGTGGATTGCATCATCAGTATCTAAATTGTTGGTGACAAATTCTGAGTACAGCTTATGTTTTCAGTTACTACTCTTAAACCATACCACTCTGTGACTCAGAAGCAGAAATTTGCCTCTCTGAAAGTTTTTGAGTATTCCTAAAATAAGTATGTATGTTTAGACTTCCACAGAAATGAGTTTTACTATTTCTTGGTGTAAGTCTATCCTATTTCAAGTATTCCTTATCCAGTATTACTTTGTTAATAATATCTTATTTTGCCAGGTGAGATGCCTCAGCTGGTCAGAGGGATGAAGCTTTTAAACCAAGCTGATCCTTGTGTGCAGGTTTTAATCCAGGAGACAGGAGAACATGTGCTGGTGACAGCAGGAGAAGTTCATCTTCAGCGTTGCTTGGATGACCTGAGAGAAAGGTTAGAGGGGCAAGTAGGAAGAAATATTTTTGGTTCAGTAGGTGTCTGTTGTATCTCTCTGTCAGATGGATATCTTTGATTTATATTCTGGTAAAATAGAGCTTTATCCACCAGCAGTTTTTACCATTGGATCATAAATGTACCTTTTTGTAGCTATAAAATTATCTACAGTGAGGTAGAAGCCACCAGTTTATCACTTCTATACATCTTATTGATCTTTTGGGCACTTTCCAGAAATTATAAATTACAGTAGGTTTAGGAGTCCAGTTAAGAATGTAATGTGGTGTTTGTACAAAATAAAAACTGAGAGGCATCATGTCTCATAAATGACCTCTCAAAAATTAGAAATCACCGAGACTAAAATTTTATGCGCACACTCTATCCCATTCATTTTCTCTTCTCATTTATTATTTTTTTAAATGTTAATCTGTTCTCATTCATGAGCAATATTTTTTTGCAAGCATATGTGCATATGTTTAGTATACTCTGTTTCTTCAAATGATAGAAGAACACTTGTCTGAAACAATCTTTTCCTGTAAGTTCATTTCATAAAACATTCCTGGTACTTCTGCCACATACATTTACTGTCATTTTTGTTCTAAACCAAGAAGCAAACCTGATGATGTATTGTTGAATGTTGATGTTACTGTACTCATACTTATTTCAGGTTAATATCAGAGAACAGTCATTTCCTATGGAAATTGTAAAATTGGAAGTATGTGTTAATGGTTATCCTCATTACAACTTAGTGCAACACATTTTTACCACTTCTAAAAACATAGTATTATTTATTAATACACCCTACTTAAATGTAATGTGTTAAAGCAAAACTGGTTGTGCCTGTCTTAAGCTACAGTTTGCATAGCAAGATTGTATAAATGCCTTTCTTCTTGGCAACGGTCTAAATTTGGAAAAAAATCCTAAAATAATAGCAGCTAGTAGCAGTCCCTATATTTACATTCCTAACCTTTAGTTTTATGTGCATAACTTTGGGGGTTTTATGAGTTGTCATCTAATTTGGCTTTTGTTAAGAGAATGATAAACTGTCAGAAGTGACCATTTTGTGTCCTTTAGCTGTTTTCCTCAAGAAAATGTTGTCAGTGTTCTAAACTACTGAAGCCCAAAAACAACACTCTGTGCTTGAGGGATTGTCAGCAAAACCAAGAAACACCTGCAGACACAAACCAGCAGGGCTCCCACCATTGTCCTGCCTGACATTGATGCCTGTTTTTCTCACTTGGGCACCATCTCCCAAAAGGAGCTGGGAACAAGTGTGTTTACTGGCTCATGCTCCATCAAGTCATCCCTGAGGATTTGGCATCTCTCAGCTGCCATCCCTCACATACTGGCTTGTGGGACGAGAATTGTCCCATCCTTCTCTCCCCATTTTCTAAAAGGAAAAGCCCAGAATGTGATCCCTGTCTTGCTCCATTCCTCATGGATTCCATGTAAATTCTGACAGTGGTAAACTTGCACTAGTTAACTATTAAAGCGCGAAGAGGAAAAGTTGTGCTCTGAAGTGTGAGCTGCATTAGCTCTCTGTGTTTCTGTACTAATGTTTAAATTCTTCTAAGCTTGCATAATTTGGAATAGCAAATTGTGAACTAGGGATTGAGGCAGCATAGGATGACTTTAAAATGTGATCCACAAGTTTTCCGCCCAAAATATCGGGAAAGGTTATTCAAAATAGTTTAAGTCACACCTGAAGTAGTGGTGCAGAATTCTTATGTTAGCATCTACCATAATTGCATCAACTGGGTTTTGCAGAGTTGATGTTTTTTGACTAATTACAACTGAGGGTTCTGCTGAATTCAAACGACATTGTATTGTCTTTGTCAAGATTTTAATCAGACTTGTTCAGAAGTACATACTTAATTTTAGCTTTCCCACTGTGTATTTAAAAAATTATGTTCAAGTGATACTTATTGTCAAAGATGTGGAGAGACATGGAAACAACTAAAAGATCAGTCATCTGTGTTTATCTAAATGATTAAATATGTATGTTCTGCTTAATTTTGCTAAATTTGTTTTTCTTTTTTCTCCCCAATTAGCTCTTCTTCCCAATTAGTAAGAAATTAGACCTTGTAACTTTGAACATTTGTTTTCTACTTTTTACAGTAGAAATTTTTAGAACTTTCTCTCCAAAGAACATTGCAAATACTAAGCACAAGGGGATTAAATTACTCTGTTCAGAATGAGGAACAGAATTAAGGTAGTGGTTGCGTGTGGGGGTGTTCTGTTTGTGTTTTTGGTATAATGCAAGTGCCTGGAAGAACTGCAAAAAGGACAGTTCTCCTGGTTTTGCTTTTTCTCTGCAACTTTTTTTATCGCTCTGTCAAGATTTACCAGGACATAAGAAATTTTCCTTAGTCCTTTTGTTGTCATTTAATGAATCTGCTCAGAACTTGAGTGGTTTAGAAGGATACACAACTCTGAACTTTGAGTCTGTCAGATAAATGTAATAAGTAATTCTTCCTTTTTTTCTTGCCATCACTCATAACATTTGACATGCCTAAAATGTTTCACCTCACTTTAAAGCATCACTTTTTATCATGAAACTTTTGTAACAGTGGTTATCAGACCAAAAACACAAAAATATTTCTGTTAACTTTGTGCTTGTTACTGTGCCAGGAGTGCTGAAAAAATGAGAGTATCAGCTCTCCAAGTGCTCCTGGCTCTGAAGATAGAGTACTTTTACTGGGTTGACAGATCTGGGTTACCTCTGTTCAGCTTACCCAGTGCTTCATCTTCTTGGGGCATCTCAACTGCGTGAGCAGATGTACTGGTTGAAATCAAGTGTCCATCTTGCTCAGTAGCACGTCTGCAGCAGTGTGGCCCACAACAGTTTGGGAGGAGTAAAACAGAGTAGCTGTGATGCTTTCCTGAGCCTCTGTCCATCGCAGTTGAGGGTCTTTTGTATTTTGGCTGTCAGTTAATCCTAATGAGCCTTCCCTGTGCCCCTTGTAATTTTGCACCCTCTCTTGTACTCTTTAAGCATCTGAAGGCTGCTGGTGCTCGTGTCCCTTTGATTATCTTTATTCTCAATGTTTTTCTAGTTCTATTGTATTTCTTTTGAGGGCAGAGAACAGCAGCACAGTTTCCAAGACGTGGGTGAAGCAGTGATTTACGAAGAGGCAGAGCAATGCTTTTGCTTTTATTTTCTTCAGTTCCTTTCCAAATATTTTTGAAGACGTAAGAGGCAATGCTTCTTTTTTGAAGTACATAAAATTTGAGTTTGAAATGCATTATCTAGTAGTCTGTGTTGCAATCATATTTATTCATGAACATCTGTTCCATGTTAAGGCCATTGCCCTACCTCCCGCAGGTTTACAAATATTTACAGAATTTGAAAACTAATTTTTAAACTTTGTTTTACAGGTTTGCAAAGGTACAGATCAGTGTATCAGCACCTATTATACCGTTCCGAGAGACAATCACAAGACCTCCAAAAGTCGACATGGTGAATGAGGAGATAGGAAAACAGCAGAAAGTTGCTGTCATACACCAAACAAAAGAGGACCAAAATAAAATTCCCGAAGGAGTTCAGGTTGATTCAGATGGGCTTGTTACGATATCTACTCCAAATAAACAAGCTACTCTCAGTGTAAGAGCAATGCCACTTCCTGAGGAGGTAACTCGACTTCTTGAAGAAAACAGTGACTTAATTCGAACTATGGAGCAACTCAACACATCTCTGAATGAAGATAAAAAAACCCATGAGATAAATCAGAAGACTCTTGATAGAATCAAAGAATTTAAACAAAAGTTGGAGAAAAATCTGCAGGGAAGAAAGTGGAGAAATGCTGTTGATCAGATCTGGTCATTTGGACCACGGAAGTGTGGGCCTAATATTTTGTTATATAATTTTGAGGGCTATAAAAGGTCTGTGTGGCAGTGCCTTGGGAACACTGTGAAAGAAGTAAGTAAATACAGAGACTTTGACAACAGCATAGTAAGTGGATTTCAGCTGGCTACACTTTCAGGTCCCATGTGTGAAGAACCCCTCATGGGTGTTTGTTTTATAGTGGAAAAATGGGAAATAAATAAAGTTGGAGATATGCTGTCAACTAGTAGGCAGGATTCAGGGGAAAATGATGCCACAGAACATCAACAAAATGAAGATAATACTCTGGGAAGCACTGATGAAGGTCACAGTGCAAATGAACACCAGGACAGGAATCAAAGTGGTACAGAATCACCTGAGAAAATTAGTAAACCCAAGGGAGAGTTGTCACTTGCAGATTGTTATGGTCCCTTCTCTGGACAGCTGATTGCCACCATGAAGGAAGCCTGTCGTTATGCCTTGCAGGCGAAACCCCAGAGACTCATGGCAGCAATGTACACGTGTGAAATCATGGCTACTGCAGAAGTGTTGGGTAAGACCGAGAAATTAAACCTTTGTCAAGGATTTGCTTTCTGAGTTCCAAGCTGAGGTTTCATCAATGAGACTGAATCAGAACGTATAACTTGATTAAAAGCTTTGTCAAAAGTTTTTTATAGTTCTTCAGTAACTTTCTAAAGCCTGTAGTATTTATACTGTTCTGAATGAAAATTTAGCATTCTTGCTTATCTGAAACATATGCATGAATAGCAATGCTATACCTTTTTGGAAGTGTAAGATACAAAATGTTGCCTTTTTATGGAGTTTTTGTAATATCAACTTCAGTAACCATGAATATCAGTATTGCCCATATGTTTAATCATTAACTCCATGAAGAGGTGGGAAACCTGTCCTGTTTGTAAAGTGAGGGCAGAATCTTATGCCATGTCAACATGCGTTGAGTTAATATAATAAATAATATAGAAATAAAATCAGGAAAAGGAACATTAAATTATTGTTGCAGTCCAGTTGGTAATTTTGGTTTTTCTTAAGTAGCATCTGTATCCTTCTGGTATGCAAGTAGATCACTTTGCAAACCCAGTGCATACCAAATTGTGTCACTTATATTACCTTACCACTTACACCTACTTAAACTTGTTTTTATGACCTACTTACAACACCACTTAACTTACCCTAACAGTTGTTCTTGGAGTTTTGCATGGGAGTTGCTTGCACGCTGAATCCAATCCAATGCACAAAGATTTTCTTTAAAACTAACCTCCACTGGCAAATTTACTTTGATGGTACTAATCATGACAGAAATTATAGCATATCCCATATACAATAATAAAATATTTGATTACTTGTTGTAAAAAATCTTAGCATGACACAAGCATAATGATAGCAGTCCAGAGAGCAAAATTTAAAATTGTATGTAATGAAAACAAATGCCTTTGAGTGAGCAATTGTTTTGTACACATACATGATCCTGTTCTTTTCTGGCAGTACTGGCAGAAAGTGTCCTGTGGTAAGCTTATTAACACATTCCCTTAAACAACTTACTGTGACATAGAACTTTGGCATTTTAAACTATCTTTTCTAGCATGTAAGAATGCCTATCAAAACTAGACTTTGTAGTGTTACATGTTATCTCTACATCAAGCTATAAGGAAGATATCAATTTTGAAACCACAAAAACACTGTATATATAAATTGCTGTTTTCCAAAATACTCACTGCCCAAAAAGCATGATTGTTTGCAGTGAGGGAATTAACATGCATTGGCTCATCAATTGTGCCATAAACCCAAATGGAAGCATGGCTTTCTAATGCATATATATATATTTTTAATGAGTGTAATTTAGGACTCAGACATGCAAGCAAATTAGTCCAGTCTAATGAATGTGAGTTGTGGGGTAATAGCCATGGACATGCACTTAGTTCATTACAAATTCATGAGTTTAATTTTTATTATGGAAATTTAAGCTAATAAATTGCATCCTCATTAGGGGAAGTGAAAAGCATGCCTGCTGCCCAGTCAGGCTTGGCAGTTGACATGTGAGAAACCACTGCCTTTTGTAACTTTATTCTTCCCCTTGGCATTCCATACATTGATGCCCAGTGAAGTTTAGTATGTCTTCATATTGATCTGCTTGTTTCTAAGATGCTTCTGGGAGAGTTTTCAGTATATAAAGCTTTTTCCATCAGACTTTTCTGAACTGGAGCTGAGGAGAGGAACAAGGAGAGCGGAACACAGGGATGTGTTACAAGCTTATACATGTCCAGTATAATGGGCCTTGGGTTTAGACTTGGGTCCTGCATACACCTGCTGTTTGATATACTTTGAGCATCTCATTCCTACAGTTAGTTCACTAGAAAAATCCATTTTTATGTACAGTCCTACTTTACGGAAGTTCTGTGTAAAGTCTCAGAAGCTGAAGAATGTTCTGAACTCGTATCACGTTTAATTACTGTTATTAGCTTTTACCTGCTGATATTCCTACCTTTTGAACTCTTCTTTCTTTCTTGTGTTCTGGATACTGAAAGGTAGACAGCCTTTTCATTTTAAAAGTGTCAGTGAAACATAGCTGGGACAGGACTTGACCGGTCTCTGTTGTAGCTTTAGTTTTTGTATTTTGATAGTATTCCTTAATGTGATTTTTTTTAATTAAGTTATTAAAATTTTAGATCAATTCATAGTATTATCTCTGACTGAGTTGTGTGAGTGAAGACATGGAGATCCGAAATAGAAGAGCAGCTCCTTCTTCCCTGTTTGCAAAGTTTATGGCGACCCCTGTGCTTTTGCACATAGTGATACTGTTTCCTTCCACAGTCTTTCTGTCCAGTAGGAAGCTTTATTTTTTTCACTTACTTAAAGTATCCTTCAGTAAAGCAGTGAACAGGAGCTGGATATTTCAAGGAGCTGGACTTAATACATAATGGAAGCGAGTCCATTATGCACAGACTTCTGTATGTTGCAGGACCATGAAGCTGTTTTTGAAGCACTGTTGTGGTTTCAGAAAAACTGTCTGAACTGTTTTGAATAAGACCTTACAGTATTCCTTGGTGATTGATGCTTCTAAATCCATTAAACTAATTGGAGTAGAACCAATATTTCTTCGGTATAATGCAGTCTGCCCATAGTGGTAAAACTGAAGCCCTTATAAAGGTTCTTTGTGACACCATTGATTGAGCCAACACTCCAGACTACTGGGATCAAATACATATAGCTAAAAACCATTTACTAAAGCTATAAATTGTCTTCTGGTATCAAAGAATAATCTTCAGTGAATTATGGCCAGAATTTTGTAGAATTTGTGTGCTTTGTAGTAAATGTTACCTTACTTATTAAATATGTATAGAAAGTTTGCTACGTCCTACTAAAAACAGTAAAATAACCTATAAACTGGTTTTGAACTTACTTGCTTTAGCAAATTGTCCTTAATATATACTGTGTGTTACATACACAGTATATGTACAGTGACTATGATATGATACTCTCTTGAAACGTTTAAACTTGCATTTTAAAGTGGTTACTGAATTGTGAGCTGTGCTGAGACCTGACCCTTTCATATCTGAGAATATTTTGGACTCTCTGAAATTTCCATAGACTTGAAATTGCTTAATTATGTTAACCAAGGCTGTACATGCCTGGCAAGGTCAGTGCCTTATCTTCAGAATGCCTTAATCTTTTTGTGATTTTAAATGTAGACTCTTAAGTATTTCCTCAATTTTCTCATGAACATTAAGAAGACTATTGTGCACAGTAAAGGTGAAGTTCAGTCAGAGGGACAGTGAGGAGGTCCTGGTAAGGGCATGAGCAGATAAAATTATCAGTGATAATAGAAAGAGCACTTCAATTCACATTTTATTAGAGAACTGAAAACTCTGAAATGTTTGCTGCTGAATTGATGCTTCATTCCTTGCATCTGATGGGAAGATTTAATTGTACTGTGTGCTTGTGCTGAATTTCCTGAAAAAGGACTAGATTCTGTATTTTAAAAATAAAGGCAATAAACCCACTCCAACATTTCCTCAATATATATGCAAATCAGTGCATGTGGCTGTAATATTTAATGATACCTTTCTGTCAAATCAGAATAGGTGGCAGTTATTACAAAGTAATGTATATTTCTAATTATTTCCATGAAGAGTCAGTTTTGCCCAGCTATTTAAAAGGTAGCAGTATGTATTCATGTTTCTTCAGTGCAATATAATATATTTGAACCTCTTAGAAATTGTTATTAACTTGTTCTTCACAGCAAGGTACTCTTAAAGTTAATTTGTAGATCTAATAATTATTAACTGTTCATGTCCATAAATGTGGGCATTCCTAAACCATTTTTTCAGTATGTAGGTTTTCTTGATCTTTTTACCTTGATCTTTTTGTCTTGATCAACACAAATGTATTTGTTAGTTTTTGTCTGTAGAATACTTAATCATAAGTTAGCAAAACTGATTTAAAAAATTTATTGCCTACTGTAAAGTCAAGCATGGGCATTTTCACAACTACTTTCATGATATGTACACTGTATTTCAATGGATTGAGTATTAATTTGGGAAAGAGAATTGAAATCCATGACTAACTTAAGACTGCATTAATTAAAAAACTAATTGAACACATTAAACATAATAAATATGTAGTATTTCAGATAAGCTAGTTTTCGGTGATATGGTAATCCAAACAAATTTCTAAAGGTAGCTAAGATACAATTCCTGAAAGAGAGTAATATTTCTTAGTAATGACTCTCAAATATTTGGTTGTGAGCAATAAAGCAAGTTAGGCACATAATCTGACAAAGTGCCTTTTAAAATCAGTCATATGATTGTGTAAAATGTATCTCTGTGGATTTATACAGTAGTCATAATGTATTAAATGTTACTCATATGATTCTTTACATTGTACTGGCAGATTATGTTGGTTGTTTGAATTTAATGGATCTGCTTAATTGATCCGCTTACAAGGAAGAATTTTAGCCAAAGAAGTTGTGCTTAATTTTACTTAATGCTGAAGCTTCCTGAACAAGTATTTATGTACTTCATGATGCAGAATATAAATGTACTGGTAAGCTCATCAGAATTCTGTCTTTGCAGGTCGTGTGTATGCTGTCCTGTCCAAGAGAGAAGGCAGAGTGTTACAAGAGGAGATGAAAGAGGGGACGGATGTGTTTATTATTAAGGCTGTCCTGCCAGTAGCAGAAAGCTTTGGTTTTGCTGATGAAATCAGGAAGAGAACCAGTGGCCTGGCGAGTCCACAGCTGGTGTTCAGCCACTGGGAGGTAAAAATATCTATTCACTCCATCTGTTTTGGTGATCTATTTCCTGTAGATGTGGCAGACTGGAATAATAAGCGGAAAAGGTTAAGTTTTGGTCAAGGCATTTGATTAATTCTTTTTTGAAATGAAGAGGAAAAATGTAGCCTTATGTTAGTCTTACTTCTTTTTAAAGATATAGTGTTCACAACTGTACATTTTGTTTAGATGGGATGCTTTTTTTATTTCAATAGAAAGTAAGTCCTTCATAATTGAAACTGATTCTTCATAAATGTGTTTTACTGAATTTTATGTGCCTTTTTCCATGAGTTCTCTGGTGAACTTCTTTGGGGAGTGGGAAAAAACCCAAAACCACAAAACAACCCCAACCTACCACTAACAGAAAATGTATCAATAAATATAATGCACATGAAAGTTAACCTTTTAAGGGTTAGCAGGGACTTAGGTATTTTTTTTGTCCTTATATGTTCCAAATCAACATATATTTTCATACTTAAAGGCAAAGGGGATAGATTTCATTCTTTCAAAATTAAGTGCCTATAGTAAGTGGAGGTGTCCTCAGAATCATTCCCTTTGGTCATCTTTGTAACTTAAATGAAGAGGTAAGTGTGAAGGTTTAAAGGATTTCAACATGCAAGTGGGAAAGCAGATGAGGAGTGTCAACAGCTGAAAGTGCACTGTAGTTTGTTCCTGTGATGTGGACAGTAGGTCTTCAAGGAGAAATAGAAGAAGCTGTAAGTCAGAGTTCCTTCTTTAAGACAAACCACCTGCATTGTAGGGCTTCTCAGAAGACTCCACTGAAGGAGCTAAAAATGGGTTCAAGGGCAAGAGTCAGTATAAACTTTTCACATTAAATTTTTTAAATTAACTATGAAGTCTAGATTTTCCTGGGTTTGCCGGGGGTTTTTTTTGTTTGTTTGTTTTAGTCAGGTGTTCCTTTATTTGATGTTAGAAGCCAGTAGAAACTTTTCTAAATGGATGAGAAGGCTTTCTCTTTGTTTGTTTAATCTTCTGATTTATTTTGTTACCTCAAATGTCAAGTCTCTGAGTACAACCAACCACAGATTTTTAAGGTCAGTAATACTCCATGAAGTTGCCAGCTATGGACTGCTCACCATTGTTTCTTTCTGAAATATGTGCTGGTTTTTCACATGGTGTGGGTTCTTCCTCAGTTTCTGTAGCTAAATTGTCTTGGTAGGTAGTATCTGTTAAATACTCCACTAACAGTATTTCTTTGTTAGTAATTGTTGTAACTGCCTCAGGAATTTTATGTATACCAGTGGATACCAGTGGAAAAGGAGGACCTCTGCAAACCAGCCGTGTGCTAACAAGAGTTGGGAATCCTTGAAAGAGTACACTTAGAAAAGTATCTTCTTTAGCAGTGGTACCTTCCTGATGTTAGAAGATGCAGGGACCAGGGACTTGCCTCTCCTCCCTCAATGCTGATTAATTTCATTTGTAATTAAGTTTGACTTCACAGAGAACCACAGAAGAGAAAACCAGCTACACAGAATGCAAAAAGGAAAAAAAAGGACAACCCTCCATAGATGGTATACACATAAAAAATTGCCAAACTACAGCTTTTGAATATAGGGATCTCGGTGTAAGGCAGTTACAGGTCAGATACCTTAACCAGTGAGTGTTGGCAGTATTGCATAGGGCAATCTTGTCAGTTTGGATGTTCTCATCTCAAGTGCAACTGGTGAGGTTTTGTGGCTTAACTGGTCTTTTGTCTGAATGGCCTCTGATATCAGTGCCCTAAAGAAATATCAGTCAGAAGGATGATAATTCCAGCTAACCATTGTTCTGTGCCAGCTTCTTTAGGGTTGTAGCTACTGTGCTCCAACACTAAGGAAAAGCACAAACCCCGTGTGTCTTGGCCTTCCCTTCCACCACAAACCTTGGCCTGTGTGTTCACTCTCAGATGTTATGAACTTCACATAAGAGAATGTTCACACTTAATTACAGATATGCATGGGAAAGGGAAATTTGAACAACTGGCAACATTTTCTAGAATTGACCCTGAGGAAAGATTATAATTGCAGCTCGTATGTTAAAATATAGTAGGAAAAATTATTGTGTAAACCAGTCACCTCTCCACCTGGCAAATCTACCAGTCAGGAGTGTTGGGATTTTTGTCTCATTGAAAGCCGTGCTAACATATTTTTGTGACAAAATAAGCCTTTTACTAAACTGCTAGTAATGTTGGCTCTGTGCAGTGGTGGCAGAAGGAGTGCACGTTATTCTCCCATCATCAGCAGAATTGCTAAATAAATACAATTTTCAGAATCTCTAGTGGTGGCATGACAGGGAAGCCATGAGAAATGGTTTGTGTCTCAGATCCTGTTTATTTTTCTCTCTGTATTCTGCACAAAAGAAAACCCTCAAATAAAAAACTCTGTCAAGTTTCATCAGATGTTAGGCATGACTTTGACATTGCCACCTTAGTGATGAATTATAATGGTACATGTATATAAATGATAAACACCAGCATTTTATTTGAATCCCTGTTACTTAATTTATCACTGTGTGAGATAATATGATGTGAACTGTATAATCTTCAAGTATTTTTTCCTTAGTGTTAAAAATGGGAAGAAAATGCAGTAGCTACTTGGTTTTGTTCTGCATTTTGTTCTGCCAGGGTATGGCTGCTGCTTTAATTGCATGATATCCAAACCTTTCCATGACATTTGGAATTAATTCCGTGTTAGTGGTGTTTTCTCAGTGTCCTCACCTCATTAGCTGAGTACCTGGGACATGCATTTGTCTACACAGATTCCTTCTAACATGTTGTTTAACCCCATTTTACACTTAGTGAAGTAGATGCTTTTTTGGATTTTTGAACTTTTAAACACTTAATCTCATGGACTTCACATGCATAGAGTACGTTTAAAGAATTAAGGCTTGAATTGACTCTTTTATTATATTTCATTAACATGATTTGTAGACTCTAAACACAGGAAGGTCAATGATAGAGCCTACATTTAAATGAAGCCATTTTGGTCTCTGTGGAAATGATATTACCTTTTTTTTCCCTTCAGTTAATGAAGGTATTTTGTGTAGTTCAGATTGCTCCAGCCCCAGGGGACGGAGCAATACATGTATCGAGGTCTATCTTGTCACATACTCCTTTTTTATTAGTTTCTTCTGGCGTGCTTATATAATTTATTCCTGCTGGTAGAGGACAGCACCAAGTAACCATTAGTGGAAGCTTTCAGTTTGGTCCCAGCTTACACAAATTAATTTTTAAAGTTAGTCAAGCATTTTCCTCTATGATAAGCCTAGGCAAATGTTAGGTGTGTTGGGTTTACTTGGCAGTATTTTCATAGATTTCAGTATCAGCTTTCTTCTGAATTGTTAGTTTAAAATGTTTAACTTTAGGATAATTATGAACTACTTGTATTTTTTTTAATCTTGAATTGGTAATACACCTTCAGTTAGTATATGTTTTTGTTTGAGCCTGTTTCCTTTGTTGTCTCTCTATTCTTTGCAGTTCAATCTTTTAGTCATGTCATTTTATCTTAATCATAAGGTTCTCTGAACAAGAAGATATTTATGATTGCACAATGCTTAGAATAATGGAACTCTAATCCCATTTGGGAAATCTGTGTTATTAACAAAAATATAATCCATGTGGCTCTATACAGATGCTGATTCAATTTTCTACTAGTTGTAAGGTTGTGAAATGTACAGTATTTCTGTTAATTCACATCTCTTAAATTGCATAATGATTGGCTGTTAAACACACTTTTATTCTTGGGGGGTTGCATGAGTGAGCTGCAAACGTGTTTAATCAGAATTCTTTTTCGTTATCCCTTCTAAGTAGAATAGTGTCTATCAGGAGTCTGGAGAAACAGAAGGAGAAGGACTGCATGTAGTAATTGCTAAGAATATGAGGAGGCATTCTGAATCTGGAAGTTTTACATTCTGAATTTGAATTCATTCTTTTCAAATTGTATGTCGTTTTACAACTTGGAAGATGAGGCTTAATATAGAAGTTGCTGAATGAGATTGTTAGGCTTGAATTAAACAGGAAGCAGGCTAAAGTAATGAGAGAGACTCGAAGAATCTGTGAGTCTACTCTAGCTTTGAACTGTAACTTTACATACATTATTGTGCCAGTGACAGTTAAGGCACATAAATGAATTCTAGGAGTAACCTGGAACCTTTCAAATATGAGAAGCTCATTGTATTGGCAAGGACATTTGAAGCTAATTGAAGCAGTACATAAAAGTGCTAGTGGTGTGGCTTTAATTCTCTCTGTCAATACATGTTTCTTAAGTAATGGGAAAAAATGCAGCAGCAGAGCCACACGTCTCCTTTTTTTATTTCCAGTTACCAAATTCCTGTTTGCAGCTACTGACTGAAGTCAAGGCTAAAGCTTAGCTCATTGAGACACAAACAAGGATGATGCTCTTGAGCCAAAATAAACTTGTATGAGTTTATTTTATAACTGTGTAAGTGTTCATTATTATATTATTTCTTGTAAGAGAAGTTCTTGTGTCTGGCAGGGCATCTTAAGGCCTTGGCAGTCCCCCTTATATATTGTGAATGGTAGCTCCAAATTATGGGATACTTTCAGAGGCTCATTTTGCCTGTAGGGCATCTACACTCCTAACACATACATGTAGGGTATTCTCTGTTCTGGAAGCACACTGCCTGTATCCAAATGGCCTTGCATTTGTCTGTGCTCAGTGCAGAAGCACTCGTTTACGGCATTACCCAGCACATTACATATGTTGTTTTGAAAAAACAGCAGGTAACTATTCACATAAACCTCTGCAAAGTTCTGCCATTTGCCTGAAAGTAAGTTTACCTGAAAATTTTCCTTTTCCAGGGCCGCTTCAGGCATTCCATGTGTGTATATCATCTGTACCTTTTTAAGTTGCACAGTCTATGTCATTAGTAGGCGATGGACTCCACTGGAGCTGCAAATGCTCTTGAAGTATCTTTCCTGCATCAAGTTTTCAAAAGTAGAAGGGATTCTGATACACTGACACCTGTATCATCTTTGAAATTGTGCAAAAACTATTGAATTATTCTTTTTTAAAGGAATGTCTGGCATAAGGTTTATCCTGGTGTGCTGAGGGCTGCTGGTGGTACTGACTTTAGTGTTTCTTGGGATTTCTTGTTAAGCAGTTCACAAAGGCCATAATGTTGCTTGCTGGTCTTAAAATCTCCATCAGACACTGTTGCCCTGCTCTTTCTATTCATCGTCCAACTAAAGATTTTCCACATTGATGATATTTGGCTCCGAAGAAATTTTCTGTCTTCATCAGGCAGTAAGGACCAGTAGGGGAAATGCTACTAGGAACATGGCCGTGTTCCCAGATCTGCCTGACCTTTTGGATGAACTAGGCAGATCCCTTCTGTTTGCTTTTGATGCTTCTCTCAACCTTGTTTTGCATAATTAGGCTGCCTTAGGCAGAGGCTGTTTCATACCATCATTTTGTGAAATGCAGTAGACAATGGGACCAGGATCAGTATTGGAGCCATCTGGGTGACACTGAAATGCAAATAATAAATCATCCTCAAATTAAGGCTTAAAATTCCAAGTCCTCTTGAAGTGCAAGTGATCTGGTCTAACTCATGTCTTATTGACAAGCTTGATTAGCTTACATAATCATTTGCAGGATTAGTACACACTGTCATCTTTCAGTATTAATATAGTATGCTCGTAGTATTTCTATTTTTATTGATTGGTTATTGCAGGTATTCAGATTATGTCTCTGACAAAGATACAAGCATTTATTGCTTGAATAATTAATGTGTAGCTGTTAGGCTGAAAAAAAGTGACATCTGTTTTGCCTGAGCTGCTCTGCATGCTGTTACTGAACAAGTCTTATGAGACTTCATTGTTTGGGTGTGTTGGTTTGAATAGTGATATTTAATGAAACATCTTGCTTTAGAATGATTTCTCAAGAATACCCTTCACTTACAGTGTTTTAAGTAATGCATTCACTTCTTTTGGAATACCTAATCCCAGCTGACTACATTATAAACTGTTTTATTTATACCTAGAATGGGCTCATAGTTCTGCACTAAGTGATGGGACACACTTCAGAATATATTTGACTGGGGTTTTTTGATTTTAAGTCATAGTTTGAACAAATTTTATCTGAAAAATTAGTATATGGAAAAATCTAAATAATTTTAAATTTAAAGTGACATACAACATAGTGTTTCTGAACATCTTTTCTGCTTTGATCCTGTGGATCTTTTGGGATCCACAGTAAATGCTATCTGTGAAATAACTACATCATATTCCAGAAGGATTGATCCATTTAGAATCTAATTAATCATTTAGGACTTTATCCAGGCAAAAACTCAATTTCTGTCACAAATTCCAGAGCCATCCCTGTGTGGTTCCCATGAATACAAACAATAGCTCAGGGCCTAAAAAGGTTCTCAGCTCTGATTCCGGGAAGCCCAGATCCACCATTGTGACAGTCCCTGTTGTAAGGAAATTGCTGACAATGCTTTGGGAGTGTTATAGGGAAACGTTTTCCTCCTTTTGCTTGCTTGCACTGTATTAACAGAGCACGGGGACTGATAGATGCCACCTGCTATGAGCATTTGCTTTGATACATTAGTATGATGTGAATAAAGAGGAACAGTCTAGTTTGTGTCCTCACCTTCACTTAGAGAATCAGAACTCTTAAAAAAGAAAACTTCCTGCTTATTTTTGTGTCTCTGTGGCAGTAGCACCTCTGTGTACTCATTTTAGGGTTACAGTGACTTCTTAAAGGAGATGCACAGCTGGTGCCCCAGATTCCAGCTGACTCAGCGGATCTGGCTTCCTCTTTCTCATTACTTACCAGGGTGTGGTAACACATGTGCTGAATAACTCACCTTTTGCAGTGTCTGCACCATTTAGGTAGCCATGGTCCTCTAACAGAAATTTCTCATGCCACCAGATGTTGCTCTAGGAGCAGTGTGTAGTGGCTGAATTATTTAAACAGGTTGAGAAGCAAAACTAGCTCCTGAGGTAGTTTTTGGAACCTAATTAACCTCTTCACAGCAGCTGTGCATCATGTAGCAGTATGAGGTTCACTCAGGATTCTGTAGCCCTGTGCTGCAGTAAGTTTGCAGGTTTACCCTTGCTGGCTACTTATTAGTAGCCACTACATAAATTTGAGCCTCCTGTTATGCTGACTTTCCTGAGGCCTGTTGAAGGATAAAGAATTATTATCAGTGGAAGAGTATTCAGGGCAAAACTTCAGTAGAGCAAGTCTTTCATCAATTATTGAAAGAGCCAGTCTGTCAAACCTGGGGATTTTCTTAAGCATCCATCACTGCAGTATCTAAATATTTACAGGTAGATGAGATCTGTAAGTTGAATTTTGTATACTTTTGGACTCCTCTGTTGTATTCATTCTTCAAGAACTGCTGTTTCACTGTTTCTCTCTGGGCATGATTTCTGGGTGTTACATTTCTTGCTAATGTAAAAAAAAAATTCATCAAAGGGGATAGTAACAGCCTTTTAAGTTATCATAGTTTGTAGCTGTATGACCGCTCTCAGTAGTACAGTCTGGAGCAAATCCACTGAGCATGAGTTATCTTTTCTTTTTCATGTGTTCTCAGACTTTGAAATTTTTGTTTGTTCAGCTATTTAAGCAGATCATGAACAGGGAAGTCCCTGGTAGCTTTACATTATTAAGATGTTCAGGATGAGCATCACTACAACTTCATTCAGTCAACAGGCAATCCTCACTGCCCTTTTTCTCTGTTTCTAAGGAATAAAATAATGGTAAAACTTTCAAAGTCTCAAAAAATGGGGACCATTCTTTTTTTATTGGTGTAAGCTGTCAAGGAATCACCTTTAAGTTTCTAGGCATTGGTTTTAAGGCCCTGTGCAAGATTCTAGAATGGGTATGACTCAGGCAGATTCTTCTGTGGTTAGACAGTCCCTACGTTTATGTTAAAAATAAACATAGAAAAATTTGGAAAGCTAAGTTTCATACTGTTTATTTCTGAGCTCTACTTGCTTTTGGTTTTCAGCCAGACAACCCAG
Organism: Pipra filicauda; assembly: GCF_003945595.2. Classification (NCBI taxonomy): domain Eukaryota; kingdom Metazoa; phylum Chordata; class Aves; order Passeriformes; family Pipridae; genus Pipra; species Pipra filicauda. Next base: position 121,381 of record NW_024104976.1, on the reverse strand, counting down.
TGCATAGTTATTTCCCACATAAATAATTGAGATTGGCTGTCACTTTCAGCACGAGTAATACCCACTTAATTTAACAGGACTGTGTATGTGCTTAGCTGTGACAAACTAGAACTGGTTTTCTTGGTTTAGCTTTACATACTATTTTTGCAGGATTGAACCTTCAGTGTTACCTAATACAAACTAGACATCTGCCATATTCATTCTCCTAACTCCCCTGAAGATGTAATTGGTTTGGTTCTGTTAGGTGTTATTTAAGATGAGGTATTAAATTAGGACTCAAAATTGTTGATGTTTCCGGGGAAAAATGGCCATCTTAAGTCATCAGTTTTTAATTTCTCTTCTTGTTAGTTTGTGTAACTTAAGCTTTAGGAAATTTTGCTTGGGTTGAAATATCATATGGCAATGGAAAGGATTTGTCAGAAGAGAAAGGTTGTAATAGTAGAAAAGATTTATAACATTCAGCTAAAATTGGTAGTTTAGGGAAATTTGTTCTCTACTTGTCAGTTATTAGTGCTAGTGCTAATTTTTGGAAATTATTATAGAGTAATATGCTCAATTATTGTTGTAACTATTGTAATTCTTGCAGTAACTAATACTTGTCTGCACTCTTTTTTCCATGAGGATTTTGTTTAAGAAATGGATACAGTATTATATTTATTTTTTTTTAGCAAAAATATGTTACTTGTAACTGTATCTTTTGAGGAAATGTGCAATGAAGTAAAATAAGTATTTTTGAAATTTGCAGTAGAACCTGTATAACAAAATATGGTTAATTCTGTCCCTCCCTGGTGTTCATTTTTAGTGTTCTTGGAAAGTGATCTTGTTATTTTTCTCTGAGTTCCTTAATGCTCATTTTTTATTCTGCTCTGTTGTTATTTGTCCTCTGATGGGAAGAAGAGTTAAATCTCAGGACTGTAAGGCTGTGCAATTTTGGTTGGACACCCAGACATCAGTTCTCTAGGGAGCATTTTCCAGATTTGATTACACGTACATGTTCTATGTGCTTAAGACTTGATGATCACTCTTAATGACTTAGGAGTAATTTCTGGTGCCTGCAGCAATTATACATATGGGTAGAACTGAGGTGGATTCTTAGGAGCTTAGATTTGGGGTGGGAGGGAGAGCCCTTACTTCTTTAGGTCTTAAAACACTTGTAAGACTAAAATTTCTGAAAGTAATATGAGAGTCACTAATAGTAACAGATTAAATTGTTACCTTTGGTTAGCTAGTTACCATAAGCCTAGGATTTGTGTGATATTTACATAGTCCAGAGGTAGAGGGTAAATATCTCTTCTGACTTGGGGAATTAAAAATTTTGTAGCCTTGTGATGTAGAATGAAATGAGAAAAGACTTTAGAGACTTGTAAGATAATTAGATCTTTGTAAATACACTCTGTGGTAGTCAGAGAAGTGTGGGATATATAAGATGACGTGGGGTAATGATCCAATTATTGTGTGCAATCATTCTGTGATCATGTTAGATCTAAAATCTCTTCGAGATGAGGGCTAATAAGCTGTAAGAACAGCTCTGCTAAGTATGTTAGAACCAGAAACAGTAATTTTTAAACCATCTGTCCAACTCAGGATTGGGATTGAAGAACATAGGGCACAGAAATGAGCAGAAACCTTCAGTTCTCCTAAATTCTAATAAAATCATCGTGAGATAATATTTGAAGTTCCTTAATGAAAATTGAGGCTTTTCTGAATGTTATTTGGCACTGTTTGCTGACTGACAATTAAAATTGCTTTTAGAAAAAAATTCTATACAGATAATTGTGACTGAATTTGAAAAGTTATCGTGGGCTTCTTAGGACAAGTGCTACATAGTGTGTCTTAACTCTTTTCTGCTTAAATAGCTAATTGCAGGCTTTCCAGCAAACTTTATCTGCTCTACTTTCATATTTCTCTACTTTAGCAATTGATTACTAATTGATTAGTTTATACTAATAAACTTTTGTACTATTTTATTTTTTTGTTTGTTTCTTTTTATAGATCATTACAAGTGACCCATTCTGGGTACCAACGACCGAGGAAGAATATTTGCACTTTGGGGAAAAGGCGGACTCGGAGAACCAGGCCCGCAAGTACATGAATGCAGTGAGAAAGAGAAAGGGACTGTATGTAGAAGAAAAAATTGTGGAGCATGCTGAAAAGCAAAGAACTCTCAGCAGAAATAAGTAGCTGTGTCTGTCTCCTTTCTCTCCTGACTCAGCTGGATTATTTTCTATGCAGCAGATTCAAAATTTCATCTGGACTTCGTTCTTTGACACCATTTTTCTTACATGCTGTATCTGTGGCTTATGTTTTAATAAACTTAAGCCTTTCCAACTTTTATACAGAGAAAATAGTTTATTTATTAAAATAAAATATAGGCAGTTGGTATAAATTTTTAAAATTTGCTGCCCAATTGAACCTCCTGTCACAAGGATTAGGAACTCCAAATTTGTTTCTTTCTGATTTGTCATGTGTAGTTATAGTTAGAGCTGGTTAGTTAGCTTGTTGCAAATAAACTATGCACTGAATTTAATGGTTTTGACTCTGTTTTTTAAATTAATTTCTGTAATGTATTTGTTTCTCACCAATACTTTCCATAGTTACCTGTATGTAAATAGTTCTAAGCCTATTAGGAGTTTCTAAAGTGTTTGTTTTACTCTGTTCCTCATGTAAGCAGTTAACCTAAAGCAGTAATGTATCTTCTTTAATTCAAAGGTCAAAAATAGCACATGTGGAAGACTTAAGCCCTGTAAAAAACCAAGCAAGATTTTTCTTTTTTCCTTCCTTCGAAGTCATCTTATTAAAATTTCATAGGATTATCCTAAGGTGGGAGCTGCTGTCTCTGAACTAGACACGCAGCTACTTCTGCCAGTCCTGTGTGTGTGTTTACAGACTCTTCGAGAAATTCTACCCATTCACCCTGTTGTTTTGAATTCAGTGAAAAGGGACACTTGCAAAAATATACAAAATATCTTGCTCTTTACAGGTGTCTAAGATGCAGAAGGCTCCAAAATGATTCAGACCAAGACTAACAGGAAAAAAAGTCCCCACAGGGGGTAAGTTTTAGTTAAGAAAAGTGGAAACCTTGGATAGGAGATCACAGAATCATGGAATATCCTGAGTTGGAAGGACCCACAAGGGTCATCGAAGTCCAGCTCCTGATAGATAAACATGATGCATGGATTATCTTCTCATTTGGCTGCTTAGATTTGTAAAAGGAAAGAACAAGATTTCTAGCAAGTTAAGGCTAAATAGATAGGTGTCCTTCAAGAGGTTCAGATATTAGCTAAATGAATTGGAAATAAGTCCTTAAATTTTGTGCCAACTGACTTTATGCTACCTCTTGTCTTTGCTAATTGCAAAAAGTTCTGTTTCAGATAACCATGCAAATAGGTTGTTCTTTTCTTTTCAGAATATAACCATTCCTTTAATTTGTGATTGCTTTGTACTCCTTTAGCACCTGCCTGGTCTTCCTGAATAATTATTCTCTGTGTGTCAGTTAATGCAGCAAGAAGAATTTACTCACATCAGTTTTGCTTCTTATGGGAAAGAAAAGTGTTACTTGTTTCACAAGCAGAATGATTTTGAATGCTTAACTTTTATTTTAAATAATAGGCTTTTCCAGCTTGTTTGCTTTCATTGTGGAAATGTTTTCTTTTAAGATTATATTTATGAAATACTCAAGCAAACAAATATACTAAACATGTACTAAATGAGTAAAACATTTTTAGCTAAAACAGCTAAAAATCTCTTGACTCCCTACTAACCTTAGGAACTAGCTCTTCTTGTTTGAGACACCCATTTGGAAGCTTATTCTGTGGGAAACAAAATGTGTCACTTGTTCATAAAGTCACCTGCCATGCTAACAAAACCAGAGAAACATGCAACCTTGGAACTGTGGACTGTTCTTCTGATAAACGTTGAGCATGGAAGAGTAGCTTTGTCTGTGATTCTGGAATGCTTAATTAGATTGAATACTTGCTTTGATAGCAGAGGGGTCCTGGCAAAATTCTTCACCTCCACATGGGCATTGGTTTGAGTTGAAACTTGTCTTTAACAATTTGGAGTTGGTTAAGCAATCACAATTATAACTGTCCTTTGCATTCCTCAGAGTGCGTGGTTGAACCCTCTGCTTTTCTGTGTGTGATGTTTGGCTATAAAGCTGTGCAGAAAGCTGTAATAATGAGTCTATAGGAAGGCTGTGAGCAGCCGAGTTCAAGCACCAGGCAACTTCTGAGCAGTCCTTCCAAAAGCATAAGAGGGAAGAGGTGAGTCAAGACAGGCTTTACAGTAGATGGCAGCTAAGCAACAAGATTCCTCTCATGAAAAGCTGTGGGCAGGAAAATTCTGTAGTCCTGCTTGAGGGGTCTTTGGTTGATCTTTCAGGCAGCCTTATTAAAAGGGAACCGTAAACTGATGAGTTTGGTACAGCCAGGCCTGGCCTGATTTACTGTCAAGCCTGAGAAAAACTGTTTTGTGTGTGCAAGGAGTCACCTGGTTGTGCAACTAACTGAGACCCAGAAGGATGAAAGAACCTCAGCTTTGCTAAGTGTTTGCTTGTTCTTTCTTTCCACATACTGGGGCAGGGGAGTGTCTCCAGTATAAATGAGAAACTGGACGTCAGTTTTCTTGTCATAATTCACACAGGAAGTAAATACACTGTACTTGAAAATTCTGGGAGCAAAACAGCACTCTTGATTAGAGAGGGCTTCCTCAAATATATCTGTCTGAAATATTTTTTCATTTAAATAAACCTAGTGCCAGACAAGTACCATTTACAGATGGGACTAGAAGCTTAAAACCTCCCACACCGTGACTTGGCAGCAGAACTCGAATTGGAAACTCAGGTGAGTTTTCTCCTGGCCCGGATCATATCAACCTAAATTCTTTAGACAAGGTATCTGAAGGTTTTGCTTCTTCTCTTAGGGTTTCTCCTTTCTAACTTCAGTTTGGTTCAGAATGCTGTGTGAACTTTTCTGTGCTTCTTTCTAGTTTCCTTTGGAAGCAGAAATAGAAGAGCATGTGGAGGAGAGGATGTGAATGAGCTGGATTATTTTGTCAGCACCATTTTTTTTAATACATAGTTTGAATTCTCACATAGCTTATGATTCATTTTGATTCTTGTTCATACCAGACTGCCTGTGAAAACCTAAGAGTTGAAGCTAGGCAAGGGAGTATAATTTGCTTCGTTGCATCAAGTAGAGGATATCCTACACGTCCCCTTATAGGGATAAGGTCTTTTAGTACCTGTTGTAATGTTGGCAAGTAGTCCTTTGGTATTCGTAAAATGTTCTGAAATTGTTCCTTGAAGAGAATCTCTTATTTTAAACCCTGCATAGATATGTCAGTAAAATGATAAAAAGTGTTTGCTTTTCTTATTGTGCTGTTCTTCACCAGTTTGCAGTTTTAATCCTTAAATTTCCAGTATCTCTGATGTGCTGCTTCAATACAGCCCTGAGGAGGAAAATACAGTGTTAACATGAGTTGCCTGTGTAGTCCCAGCTGATCTTACTAGTGTTGAGACTAATAGTTTACATGCTAGATAAAATATTTACGTGTAAATACTAATTTGATTTAGCAGTATGTCTGAATTTTGGTCTCTTATCTACTTGATGTGGCTTAGTCATATCCTCTGTTGTGAGTGTGTGCTTTTTGACTTGTTTTGTGCTAGTTTGGATCTACTCAAAATTAGATAAGATAAAAATTAATATTTATTTTTGTAATATTCATTAATAAACTGAAAAGCTTGGGGGGCATTGTTTTTTACAGCTGTATCATTCCATGATTATAAAACTCTTACAAACCATGACTAACAGAAGGAAAAAATAGATACCATGAAGTAGTGTGGTTTGGGCTGCTTGGCAGAGACTTTTCTGTTTCAACAGATGCTGTTTTCCTACAGAAGATTTATTTATTTATTTATTGTTAATTTATCCTTTGATCCCCTCTACTCATCCCTCCTCCTTCATTTCCTATTTTACCAAGGATGCAACTCCATAACACCCCACTGATTCTTTAGAGGAATATTTTTATTATCATCTTACTTCTTTTTACTGAAACTGCTCATCTTTGTAAAGACTTGCTGATTCTGGAATTTAAACAAAAAAAAAAAAAGCAAAATTCAGTAGTATTTTCCTGTTACCATTTTTCATGGCTGTGTAAAAGCCTTGTCTTTCACCTTCACAAAGTGACATGTCTCAATGTCCTCCAGTGAGATATCTAGATGCATTTTTTTCCCCAGAAAAGCTATTAGTGTAAAAGGGTAACAATAAATAATAATTTACGCAGACAGCAAAAATAAAACTTTTGTCAGAAGAAGCTACTGTAGTCTTTTTAAGCCCTGCATTTCCAATATGCTCACACATGTTTGCTACCCCTTGAGAAGGAGTGGAATTCAGTACTGTTACAATACCTTTTTTGTGAAGTGGCCACAGAGCACAGCTAAAACGTGCATCTTGTCAGGTGCAATTACAATGGGAGGCAGATTGATCATCATCACCAAATCAGTGCTGTCTTTTTCCCCATCTGTGGAGACCTCTTTCCAGAATTTTTTCATATGGTTCTTTTACACTGTAATAAATTGTCAGGTAATGAATAAATCACTCTTATTTCATTGCTTTCTGAATGATTTATGCCAGTGTAAACTGCTACCCTTGCATATTTTGTCATTTGTTTTGCTGTAGCAGAGGCCTCAGAGTTAGAGACAAGCCTTAAGAAACTTTTGGGCTTTAGTGATGACTCCATGACAGTTATGTGTTTTATTGTCCCCTCTGCCATATTCTCATGAAAACAATAATTCTGGATTTTAAATTGCCTAAAATGGAAGAAAAAGCCCACAGTGTTAAATCTTAAAGGTTGGCTGTGGAGTAAGCAATGAGTTTTTCAGAGGGGTTAGTACAAAATGATCCCTGGCCTTCTGACTCAGTGTAATGTTTTTATGGCGTTTGAACAAGGGAACACTGAGCAGTCTTTTCATTGTAGGCTTCAAAAAAATAGTTTGGAATGGCCACCATGCAAGGCAAGCCTAAATGCTGTCCTTCCTGTAAGAAGGTTGATCTTGATGAAGAGACAGATTTAATCATGCTTAAGGAGCCCTTGGCAAAGTCCATTACAGCTTCAGGAATCCTAATCCTTTGCTGCATCTGAAGGCAGTGTAACTTTTTGGCTAGACTTACTGCCTGAATACTCTGAGATATTATTCCTGCTTGGTTCAAAGGGGAGGATGCAAAGTCAAGGTCAGTCATGTAGGAGGAAGGACTGAGACGACAAAAATCCCTCAAAAATTTTCATGGCAGGAGTGATACAACCATTAAGCAGTGGTTTCTGATTGCCTCTAATATATAGGACTAATAAAAAAGGACTGTAAGGACTTTCTAAGACTCCTTTAAATGATGATTTTATAGCAATCAACCTAGTTTCAAAGTCTGATTTATTTGTTCAGTGATAAAGATATATCCAGAGCACACTGGCACTGAAATATAGTAGCAGGCATGCTATGGAACATTTTCTGTCTTTCATCTCTTGTCATGGCAGCATTTACCTTTAGGAGATCAAGAGAAAGGCTCTTTAGTAGAAAAAGCTGGCATTGCTTCATGGAGTGAGTGACAGAAGGAGCTGTGTAAGCGGCAGCTGAAGCTGCTCTTCCCCTGGAGACTCGGCACAGAATGTTCATGACAAGTGCTGCTGCCACTGGTCTGAGCACTGAAAGCTGATCCTATTTATGAATCCATGTCTTCTCCTTGTAATGTTGCTGTCTTGCAGTGTGAACAGCTTAGGAAGGTTATTTTAAATTAACCTTCCTGTGTTAAAACAATGTCTAGTCTGTTCCTATCACATCCAACATAATAAGCATCAAGGCCAGCGAGCAGTTTGACTGCAGCTGGTGTGAAAGGGGAAGGCTGGAAGAGAAATGTAAAAAATGTTGTGGAAAAAAACCAACATCATCACACTTGCATAGATGCCTTTATAGGAACTGCTTTCATTGCATAATGAGATTGCTTTGTGCTCTGAAAGTGTTCAATAATAAATAGTGTGCAAGTGTGCTGTATGGAAGATGTGCTGCCTTGACAGGCAGAGTGTAATTACACAGAGCATCCCTTCTGTGTGGCCTTGCCTCTGCAAAGGACAGGGTGAAGAAACAAGCCTCTCTGTCCCTGTCCTGTAGATTGCAGTAAAAACCCCTTGACTGTGGCGGACTCATCATTTCAGAGAGCCTGGTGGAAGGGAGCTGTGCATTCCCAGCAGCAGCCATTCCCTGGGTACCAGTTCACTGACTATACAGAAAGCAGCTCTGAATAACCTTTTTAATCCCTTTCTGCCAGGACCTACCAGTGAATTGTGGCTTCTCTTGCATCTTGCTGCTGTGACAGGTGGAGCCTGAGGAAGTGAACAGAAGTATACTTTGCAGGGATGTTGTTCTGAGATCCACAGGCTTCATGAAGGTGGCAGGCCCAGCATCATGAAATTAGAGAGCTTACTCTTTCTCAAGTAAGAGAATGCTGTAAGGGAAATTCTGTAATTATTCTGAAGAAGCCTCTGCTGTCCTGGGCTGGAAGGGCTTGCAATAGAAAAGGGAAGTACAGTAACCATCCTGCTTTCTGATAGCTGTCACTTGTGCTTGAGCTTATCAGCGTAATTTTCCAACCCAAAGAGAAAATACTAAAACTGTGATTAACATCAGTGTCTCTGTTACCTAATTGTGTAAAGAAGAGTTGGTGGGTGACAAGCCGAGCCTCTGCTTTTGCTTGCAGGGAGCTTGCAGAGAACATATTTGTCTGGTCAGAAAGAACGAAACTGTATTTCTTCATAGGTAACTAGAAAAATAGCAAACAGCTGCATCTTCTAAATATGTCTGAAAGGTGAAGTAACTAAGATTCCCTTGCTTTTGTGTATAGATTTAGTATTGATATTAGCAGATTGGACTTGAGCAATGTCATATTATGTGGGATTCACTCTTAGACAATCAAAAAAAGAGCCACAGTCCCCAGCCCGTGGTATTGGCCATGCTAACACAGAGAATGTGTCCTGTGAACAGGCAGCCCCAGGAAAACAGAGGCCAAAAGAGTTAAAGCTGGATATTAACTCAAACATCAGCTTGGAAGGAACTGTTCAGTGAAGAAAGTTACTGAGCAGTTGAAAGAACCACTGAACAGTATGAAAATCTTATATACTTTGCCAGGGACACCCCTCAGTGCAGCCATGGGACTGGAATTGGTTTGGAAATGGACTCCCTGGGGGATGTGCATTTCTTTTGCAGCTCATTCCATGCAGGTGTGGTATAACACAGCCTGGGCCTCCATTTCTAGGACATACAGAGTTTTAGGACATACAGAGTTTTAGGACCCGAATCTCATTTTGTGTCATTTGTTGTTTACATGACTTCAGTTGAGTTCGGTTTGATTTCTGCCAGATGAGGATCTGGGTTTTGTGCCACTTTCATTTTGTTCTTGACTTACAAAGTGACAGGTATCTCTGATAGTTGTTGCTGAGCCTTTTTTCTTCATAGGTTTATTACTGGAGAGCAGAAATACGTCTGCAGACTTGTGAGCACACCTATAAATAGCAAGCTACGGTACATAAGACTGTTACTGTTGCCAACTGTGTGTTTTTATGACAAATCTTGTGATACTTTGTTTTTCCTAAAAACCCCAGGTCTTGTATTTCATCAGAATCTTGGTTTTCATTTTTTTTAAAAAAAGTTTCCAGCTTGATGTTGGCATCAAATTAGAGAAAAACATGAAAATGTTTGCAACTTCACCATGATGGCAGAAAAAACCAAATGCATACAAGAACCCCTAAATATAGTATTTTACTTTAAAAACAACAAACAAAAAATCCCAAACCACCAACTAAATGAAAGACCTGTGGTTTTGAGGGACAGACTCTTAATGTCTGTGTTGTGGTCTTTTACTGTAACTGTAAAAATGACTTTTGTAATACTTTTTATGAAGTGGTGGTGTTTTTTTCATTGCAGATAAGCTTCTTGCAAAATCCTTATTGAAAAAGAAAAGATGTTGCATCCTCTGGAAACATTGGTCACTTTATAAAACAAAGAGCTGTTAATAGTCCCTGAACAGATGCCTTTTTCTCTAGATCTAATTCTTGATTTGAGTCTGCAGTGATCCAAAGCAGAAGGGCTGGAGGCTGACAATAAATCTGACAAAATATCGGGCTGTTGTGGGGGAAAATGCTAGTCTTGATTCTTCCCTCCTTGCTCAATGCATGATGAGTTACCCCTGCTTTTTATCAGGGTAAATGTTTAAGGAATAGTTCGTTCTGTTTTGATATTTAGACCTTGGATTTCACTTTATAAAGATTCTCTCAAGGTACAGCCCTCCTTTAGCCCCCAGCTTGTAGCCCCAGCTTGTCTCAGAGCAAACCAGTGTGTTGTGCTGTGCTTTTACTAGAGAAGTCTCAAGTCATCACTTCCATGAATCAAAGTGTTTAAGATAAATCTTTGTGGGTCTGGGCAAGGGATACCAGGCGGGACTGCAAACTGAACTGGAGCTTTCCTTCTCCCACCGCTTCCCATGAATTGACCGTTTTTTTCTCAAGAGAGGGAGATTAAATGTTTTAAGTCTTGCACAACATAATTATCCAGCACTTCAGTAAAAGGGAGAGAAATGGTAATTTGTTGTGTTTGATATTTCAGATGTAAAAATCAATTTGAAATTATTCCAGATCAGCTTTAATCATCCTGAATAAGTAATGAAAGGGCAAAAAAAGCCAGAGTAAGCTTTTCACAATGCTTTTGTTGACAATAAATGCTGTTGTAGATGAAGATGTTATCAGGGCTGAAGAGAGAAAGATGATTACTGCATAAATGGGCAAACTTCACTTTGGAGAGTTGTGCAATAAGAGGTAAGATTATAGAAGAGAAAATAAGAATTTGGTGGGGTCAAAGGCCTTTTTGCTACAACAAATATTATTTTGGAATGTTTGATGGAGTTGTTACAGAGGAGGTTAGCAGAAATAATTATTTCCTGATACTTAGACATGAAAATTTTGCAACAGTTGATAATTTCGAAATCAAAATATATTTTCCATGACTTTGAGCTATGTTGGTTTTATGTTGTTATACTCTAAAAAGCTGCTTTTTGGAATTATAGCAAAGCAAGGCGAGTTTGTTTATTTTCTGTCACTTTTACTCTGTGGATTTAAACAAATACTAGGAATTATATGTATATTTTCAGGGCAAAGATAGAGCCTTCCCTGTTATGCTGTATTTCCTTTTCTGATCCTGCTATATCAAACTTCTTGATGATGATATTCATCACTGACTTATAATGACACTCCTGAGGAGCGCCCTGCTTTTCTTTTGAGATACAGAACTTGGGGGGAACATCCCAAGAGCTCATCCAGTTATCAGAAAATTTATTTTATCTTTTCATTCTGCCCTGGCAACTGTGTTTTTGAACACTACATATTTTGCTGTGCAGTGTTGTTTAAAAACCGAAATACACGCTTGCGGGAAGTGAAATGAATGATTTGTGGATTGTGTAGCTGTGGAGGAACTGGTGGCAAGGTCTGGGGTGTTTTTTCTATGCTGATTGCTCAGGGATGTATTATATTATCTAATCAGAAGTCATTACCGGTTTATGCAGCATTAAATCAGACAGCCTTCCATACATACACTCTGCTGGGTCCCTCAGGGCAGGATGGTTCTTTAATGGATCACATTCCTGAGATCAGCTGATAGGGCTGCATCATTGCCCTTCACTCACACAGATGATCTGCAAAGTGAGTGAACATTTAACTACCCCAGGAAAGAAGTCAGAAACTGAGTTTCCAAGCTCACATTCCTGCTAAAGAAACAGCCTTGAGTTTTGTTTGCTTGTTTAAAAAAAAAAATAAAAATTATCCTTCTAGAAGGAACACCCAGAGTCAGCAGGTTTCTTAGAAGAGTCCTTTTCCTCATGATGGTCATTCTTCCAGCACACCCATATTAATCAGTAATGGAAAGACCTGATTTTACAAACTCAGGAGTCTGTGCTGAGATATGTGATGGCATCAGGTGGGCATAGGTGTGAAGTCACTGAATATTCACTGTAAACTCAGAATGTGCCATGAAATGTTTGTCTGGCAGAAGTATTAGGGCTCTGGTACAGGGTGAAGAAGGAGGATGAGGGTTGCTGCCAAGAGAATATGGAGGTTCAGAGGTGGGTCCGATTTTTATTGATCTGTGTAAAAAGGAATAAGTTAATATTTCCTTTATTTAAGAAGGATGTTTTGAAACTGAAAAAATCCTTTTCCACAGCTGTAAGATGCATTTAAACCACCCAGCAGGAAGCAGTGATCTATATTCATGTAAATGTGTGTTGATGTCCTCTTAGAAGTTTAAATGAAACACCCACATCCAGGAAGCTGGTGAGCTCATGTGGGAGCACAGTTGCAATTCTTCATTAAACTTACTAGATGGGACATCTTTTTCACTTCAGAAGCACTGAACTTTGGCAATTTCTATTTATTTGAGATGAAAGAGGCAAACTAACAACTCAACACCACTTCTAAATAAGAGGAGACCTAGGTTACGAATTCATCATTTTTAAAAACTTACTTAATTTTTGTTGAATTACTCATTCTTATTGCAGATGATTAGCACCACTCCCTGTTCTGTAGAAGCAGATTTTCTTTTTGCCATAACACTGCAACCTTCACCCCCCATATCCACAGGAAAATGTTTCAGAAGACAGAACAACGAAAATGTGGATGTTTTCTCAGATGATATAAACTTGTGTAATTTTCTTGTCTTGGTAGCTAACATTAGTTAGCTAGTGTTGTAGCTCTTTTAGATCAGTGAAGTTAAACTGATTTATTCTGGTTGAGGGCCTATGGGGGATTTTATTCTTGGTGCAGATTGGGATCTTAACCAGCCTGTAGAATTTTAGTGCAGGGAAGGAGCTGTGTATTAAACCTTATGTGAAAGGTCAAAGGCAAACTCTCCTTTTTTAATGAGCCCCATTATTTAGTTCCATGTATGTATCAGTGCTGCTATGTGAAACAGAACCAGATCTTCTATTCATATGTGCTTATAACATTTTCTGTGTAATGTTTTAGCAAAAAAAAACGGGATTGGGACCCTTGCAGAGTAAGCTTTTTCATGAGTGAAGCTCAGAGCAAAATCTACAGCACTCTGCTGTATTATGTTGGGAAAGTAATGCCTCTGTAGCTATTATCTAATGCTCAGCTTAGGCTTTACATGTAGGTCTGTTTGATTATTGCCCCTTGGAGCAGATAAGTGTATGGAATGATCTCACTCTGTTGTTAAGATAATTTCTCTTTGGGGATTCTGACCTTCTTCACATTTCAATGACATCATCCTTTTTACAGACTGTAAATCACTAATGCTGACTCCTGGCCTTGCTAATAAAACTTGCAGAAATACAGTATGGAATAAGAGAATGCTTATATTAATATTGTTAGATGTGTAACTAACTTTTAGCTGCTCAAAACTACTTTTTTAAAGGTAAACTTGGATAATTATAGCCTCATATTATGGTCCTAACATGTCTGTTCTATGCCAACCCATATAGTATACACAGCTACCTAAGCAGTAACTTTAGTATTTTAATTCTGTAATCTAAATAACTTCATTAATCAGCCTGAAACACAACAGCAAAGGGAAATGCTTTTCCACAGTCACCAACTTTTAAATTGCAGAACATTTTGCAAAAAATTGCAAAAAAATCAAAATGTATCAGTTTAGCCACAGCAAATGGCCTTTATTTATAGAAAAGGCCAATTTTGCATGAACCAACAAAGACAATTTTCTCATTTAACACAGCAGGTATTTGATGGATGCAAAATTGCATGCTTGCAAATGGTTCTTTCAAAATACCTCTGAATGGTGCCTACTGGTTTCCCTAGTAAATACCTTCATATCAGCATCCATGGTGTTGCAAGGGGTGCAAGACTGTAAGAGCTGCAGAAGAGAGTGAAGAATTGAATATTCTTGCCACAGCCTATTGCTGGGTTGAAGCAGAGAAAGCCTCTTTCTTTTGTGGGTCCTTCCATATGTTGTCTTATGTGCATTTTACCTTCTGAACAGCACGAGTCTTCTGTGTTATTGGTATTAATGTCTAATGCCTAATTAATGCCTCATATAATGATATTAAAATCAACCAAATCAGAGCAGTGTTTTCGGATCACTGGTGTGTCTGAGAGCACTCTGTGTACAGTCACTTTCACTATTTCTCCTGCATGTTCAGACAGTTTCCTCTTATGTTTTTGTGGCTTTTCACGTGCAAGAGGAGGAGAAGACAGTTCCTAAGAAGATATGATTGAAGGTACACGCACTGGATAGTTTGGGAACTAGTTGGAAGAATGCAGAAATTATTTTTCACTGTTTTTGATTTTATTTCAGTGTGGCACATGTCCTGTTTGGCTTGTTAATGTGATCTGTGTCCTGTCCTAAACTAAAGGGCAAATGGACAAAACCTGAAGCTGCTTGGCAGTAGCTGCCAACGTGTACAGTGATGTGCAAATACAATCTCTATGAAGCTCCTGTCTCTGGGGTGCATTTGCACAGGAAAAGCATAATTTCACAAGCCCTGCACTTGTGATTGCTAATCACAATTTTAATAACCACATCTTTTAAGTCATGTGTCAGTCCAGGTCCCCAGTGATATCATAAATGTTTTTAAAAATTGACTGGAGTAGTGAAATCCAAGTGTGAAAAAGATCAGCTTTGTCTGGTTTTGCTTTCCTTCCTTCCAGTTTCCTGCTTTTTGTCTTTGCCCATTCTCCTTTATTCCTTGTTTTCTTGGGAAGCTCCATAGCTGTAGAATATAAGTCAAAATACCAGCAGGATTACATGTTGTTTGCAAGCAGCCAATGCACCCTGTACTGATCATTTATTTTGCACTAGTCCCTCCAAGCTAAAACTAACCTGAAATCATCATTCTACCCTTTTTATTTTTGATGTTATTCTTTCAGTTTCTTGTTTGAAGTCTTGTTTTTCCTGTAAGAATCCATGGGAGGTATTTGCCATTTTACTTTTTTTAATGTTTTTAAGGAAATACAGCCTATCTTTTTCTAAAAAGACTAAAAGGAAAAAAACAATGATTTATTTTTTTTTCTCATAAGTCCAGACATTTCCAGTCAGAGTTACATTTCACCTTATAGATGTATTTAAAATTATCTGTGCAATTTATCTTTGTTTTCTTTGTGTTCAGAATTACGTGCTGTAGACAGTGACTTCAGGGCCTCTTAGAGCTGTGATGAGAAGGCAAATAGGAGAGAAATATTCTGAAAAAAGAACCAGACTGTAGTCTGTGTTGTGCTCTTTATGTATTTTCCAGCTGGTTTTTCTTCTAACGTTTAGCATTCCTCGTGGGACACTGATGCAAATCTGCATTCACTTTTTTTTCCTCTTTGTATATAACACACAAGACCTAAAATAAAGCAGTGATTTGCAGTATTAGGAAATGTGGCTCAGTGTCCCTATCCCCAGTGTGAACGTGCACATTTAAATATGAATGAAAGTGGGCCAGAACCCCCTTGAAGCTTGGAGTTGATGCACAGACTGCCTGTTCTTTCCGGTTTAAGTACTGTACTTTCTTTTTTTTCCTTTGCTGAACAACAGCTACCATATGGGCTGAGCTTCAGCCAGTCAACTGCTAAATTACAAACACTCTTTTGACTGTAAATTGAATGGAAAAGGATGTCAGTTATCGCTTTCCTCCCGTGGCCACACCACAAGAGCACCTGCAGTAAAAAAATGGCATTCATGCTCTGAAAGGCACCACATGCTGCTATTGTGAGCTGAGCAGTATCTAACCTTGGCTTTGCTTACCCCAGTCCTGTCGCAGTGAGAAGATTGCAAAGATAAGAGCCTCACTTTAGAATACAAATTCACTTAGAGACACTCTCAGCACTTACCCACCAGAGTGTGTTTCCACTAAAGGAAGCAAAAATCTGCCTAGGAAGATGGCTATCTGTGGTATCCTTCAGAGAGGAGTCTTTGACTTAGGCACGTGTTTACCGAATTTATTCTGAAGTTTGTAATGAAATTATAACTGTTCTCTCTGAAGGTTTCACACCATGACCAGTTGAGCTCACCCACAGGATTATCTGTTTTCCAGCCCGAACGCCAGAACAAAACCATTCTGTTTCTCACCCGAGCAGAGGTCTCCTGCAACTGGACCGTTACCCCGTGCCCAGGGCAGGCTGGAACTGGAAGCCACACAAATGTGTGCAAAGAGAATTTGAGCAGGGAGAAACCGATGATGTCTGGAAGCAGTGAACTGGGCAATCCCTTACAGGAGACAGCTGTTAGGCCAAGGGATTCCTTGTGTCCTGACACGGAATACGACAGCTGAGCTGGGGAGCAGCTGCTGCTGTCAAGGGCCTGCCAGCCCTTGGGTTCAAGGAAGGTGGGGAAACTCCATTATCTGCTGTGTCCATTAACTCTTCCTTTCCTAGATAGGTACATGATTTGTTATTGAACTAGCCAAAATGCTTATTCACTCTGTGATTTAAAATTTTTGGGAAGAATTGGCAGTTTAATAATTAGGGTATTTTATCTTCTGAAGCCTAAAGCTGCATGACTGGCTAAAGAATTGGTGTTTTTGTTGAGTTCCCCAGTGGATTGTTTGATGCTGTCTTATGGCTTTTGTTCTAAGACTCCTTAAAGTTCAGCACCATTTTTGAGTAACTGAGGGTAGTCATTACATCAACACTTAGTGTACTGAAAAAGGTATTACAGTGCTAAGGAATTTATGGGGTGACCAAATAACATTCAGAATTATAATTTACGATTACTGGTCATGAGTTGAAATTGCACTGATTTGGGGCCTTGAGCATTTCTGCCACTGTTAAAACCCACAATGCTTGAACACAACCAAATAATTCTGACATTAAGCCAGCTGTGTGATTCTGGTATTATCTGGCAGGATATAACATCAAAGAAGTCATGTATTTTTATATATCACAATGTGTAATTGCCCTTCTCCCCAGAATTGAGTGGATGATAAAAGCTGCTGCTGTTTGCATAATCTCAAAACAAGATGCTGATGTTCAAAAGTTGGTTTTAGAAAATGCTCTGTATCTTTAGAGGGTTTTAAAATGCTTTCTTCTGAGATGGTAGGTGACACCTTACATAATGAACACCATCAGATGGTTCATCCTTGGTTCTTCTCTCAGCTGGGCTGCCTTTTAGCATTCATGCGTATTATGACTACTTTAACATTATAGTACATTTAATAAGCTTAGAGTTAGAGAATTAAATGTAATTTATGGTGGGTTTTTGGATATCCATTTGTGCCCATGTTTCCTACCATCTGTGCAGTGCTTAAAATTAATAGTCTGCATTTCCATTACCTGGGACATTTATGAATGTTTAGCCTTCACTCTTCCTTTTTTAATGATTCTAATAGTTTCATAGGTAAATCAGGCATATGTGTAATATTTGTTACTTTTCAATAAAACCCGTAGCTGTTTTTATAATCTGTGTGATTTAAAAGAGTTTGGAGAGATGCTGTGGCATAGCTGGCAACTGGAAATCTTGTAGCTGCCTCACAGTGAAGGTTGCACCTTGTCTCTTGTGATGAACCTGTTTTTCACATCTTTCCTAGGTTCTCAAAAAATAAATATGGTAAGTCTTCTAGGAAAGCAAGTCCAAGTTTGGGAGAGGTGCAGGAACGTCTATATTTTAAGCAGCATGTCTGTTGCTAGCTTTTCAATGTTGCCTTCCTCACAATTTCCCCAAGGGTATCTCCAGAATGTCTTGACTGACAAAATTCCAACTGTTTTTTCTTCACTTACCATGTCTAAGTAGAAACTTTTGGTGAATTCTTGCAAAGTTGTCATCAGGGTTCACCTACATGATAACATGCTGGAGGGGAAAGGGGAGGAAGTGACTGGTCATCAGAGCAGGGAAAACTGGGGAAAAGAGGTTTGGGATTGTGGAGAGGCAAATGAGAACAGGACAGTGTGAAAAAATTTCAGTGTGGCTAAAATGCATGTCTCCATTTCTGCTTCTTTCTGTCACCCACAGTCCTGGGCTTATACCCAGAGAATCAGAGAATGGTTGAGGTTGGAAGGGACCTCTGGATGTCACCTTGTCCAACGCCCCTGTTCAAGCAGGGTCACCTGGAGCAGGTTGCCCAAGACCATGAACAGTCCAGTTTTGAATCCCTGCAAGGATCTCTCTGAAGCAGCTACTTGCATTTGCATTTATGCCTTTGCTAGACATGCCAAAGTCTTCCAGAAGGGAGATTTCTCCAGAGGCCTTCTAAGACCTGCTGGACCACAGAAGATCTCAGATGCTTGTCTTAACTGGGGGATGCAGAATTCTAAATAAACATGAAAAAAAATTCATGTAGGGAGGAAAGTGAGGAAATCAGGTGTAAATGTGAACATCTGTTAGGTCTGGTTGTACCTACAAAGAAGTTTCTCCTGCTCCAAGAATTTTTCAAACCTTTAAAAGTCTTTGAAACATGCAGTTAGATTGAGAAATTCCTGTATCTGCTGGAGTCAGAGGTGGGAAGTGTGATATTTTTTTCTTAAGTATGCTCTAGAAACAATATTAGGAGAGACAAATGCTATTCCTGTCCAGTGTCTTTTGATAATCTCAGTGTGGGCTCGCATTAAGATATCCTCATTCTGAATTTGCTTTTGCTGAGAAGCATTTTTGAGTTACTAAAAATTGTTTTTTTACATGTCATGTGTGGCCATCACTTACCTTAAGTCCAGCAGCTGCTTTTATATCCTGTTTTCCTGTCTCTTGCTAGCTTTGTGCCTGGTATGGGATCTTGCAGCAGTTCTTCTGCTTTGGATGTGCCAGTTATGTAAACAGAGTTGGGATAGGTGTAGCTTCCTCTGGACGGTGTGAAAGTAATGCTGGCAGCAGAGGAAGAGTTGGGCTGAAGTAACTTACTTTCATTAGAATAAAAAAATCTGAAAATAAATGCCTGAACTGCATCTAGAGGTAAGCTGACTGTTTCTTTCAAAATCTAAAAGATGGATCCTTCCTTCTTTCCTCCCCAGAATTCCAGAAAATATGATTTGTCTTTGATTACGGGTGGGTTGAGGTTTTTTTAAAGCAAATGTTTTTAAATGGGTGGTTTCTTTGGTATGTTGAAAGAAAACAAATACATTCAAAAGGGCTGAGAATTTAACCCCAGGGAAGTGCTAAAGAAACGCCAGACAAATTCTTGTGCTGACTCCAGGAGTCCTTTGAGTGACAGGTTCAGCACCGTTTGCCCGTTTGCTTAGTGACACTTAAAGTCATCTCAAAGCTCTTTAAGCTTTTGTCAGGGCTAGTCTGCTGAGCAGTTACACAACCAGAGTAGTAGTGCCTGACTGAGCTGAAAGTCAGAGCCACACTGATTCAGGCTCTGCTGCACGGGAGGAGGGGAAAAACCAAACCTCTACCAAGTTACACCTACGCCGACAGTTCCCACAAGGCTTTGCTTTTACTTCTGTGCTCTCAGGAAGGCTTTTCCTGCCTTTCAGTCATCAGCCCCTGAACATTTTTCCTCTCCAAAACACCCCCAGCTACCCGAGGGAATTCTAGCAAGTGAGTGAGTAGCCCGCAAGGGCCCCTCGCCAGGCAAACCCTCCAGCACCTTCTGGCATTTTAACCAGATGTTATTTACCTACATCTGCCTACTCACAATTATGAATGTTTCTCCAGTTTATTTTTTTTTTAAAGTGTAAAGTACAGAACTGGAAGAAACACTAAACAGTTAATGAAATAATTTGTATTTAGTCTCTGCTTGATACTGCACAGCTCAAGAGTTGTCCTTAATGCTTTAAATAAGCTGATGTAGCTTTTGTTATAAAACAGAGATCTGGCCTTGGAAAGAAAGAAAGGTGGTTTGTAAAATATGGTGGTATGGGAGGCTCTAAGCTTCCATGTTTCCTCAAGTGTCTTCCCTTTGTGTTTACATTTCTCCTGATTGCTGAGAAGAAACAAGTTTCCAAGGGCTCAAGGTTCTTTTCAGCAGCACCCAGAAGTCTGGCACCTTACCCTGACCTTGTAAGTCTGCAAAACTGGCCTGGAAATTAAATGGAAACAGACTCTCTCTTGAGAGTCCAGCTCACTCCGACTCCTGATTGGGCCAGAAGCACTGAGAGAACAGACAGATTTCCTAGCAGTATCCTGGCACTTCCTTACTCAGTCCCAGCCAAAACCAGAAAGTGTTAAAAAAAAAAATCTATAGGAAGTGGGAGGAGAGGAGAGCACTGGATATTTTTAAAACACAAACCTTATCTGAGTTTTGAGAGGAGAGTTTTGGGTCAGTTACTTTGTCTGACTGGTTCATCTACCCCTCTCCTAATCCCTGTGTTTACTGCAGAGCTTTGTGGTTTCCTTCCTCTGGTCCCCTTGGTTATCTGGGTTGGCACAGAGCCTGGGTTCTGCTTCCCTTCCTCACTGTGCACCTTCATGTCCCCAGCCACTGGATCCTGCAAAGGCAAGTCTTAATTCTTCACAGGCATTTTTTGTGATTCGCAGCTACTTAGGGGTGCCCTTGGCAGGCTGTTGTGCTCAGCCCTCACTGCTTTGCCTTCAGCTTGGCTTGTAGTTTTTTGTTTCCTCCTTTTTTCTTTTTCTGGCTGTCCTGAAATGCTCAGAGCTGCTGATAGCCCATGGAAAACTCACCAAAACATTCCACACAGGACACTTCTTGCCTTTACCATCTTTTCCTGTGCCATGTTCATTTTTATTAGGGGTAGCTGAGAAACCTGGACCTTTAGGTTTTGGCTGATCTTTTTGTGCTGCTTTCAGGCACAATATGCAGGTCTGAACCTACCTGCTCTTACTGCAGCAGAACCAGCTGGAGCACCATCTCCACTGCATCCAGCCCAGCCTTTTAGTCCTATGACTATCCATTGGTTCCTCATCAGGAACTTGCTCTTCAATCAGCTGTACAAGCAACTACTTCCAACTTTCCCGAGTTCTGTCTCACGCCAAGTTATCTAGATAGATAATCCTTCTCTCTTAATTTCAGCTCCTACATTGTTATGGTTGCCACTGGCTATTTGTTCCCTTCATCCCTTGTTTTGAGAGGTCTGGAAGCAAAGCCTCAGATGTTTCAATACTCAGATGATTCAGGATTCTTAGTAATGATTCAGTAATGATTTTGTAGGGAGGTAAGGAGGCACCTTCTGACATGATTATGGCTTGGTGTTTGCTCAGCTCCTCAACTTGTGGGTGCTGTACCACCTTACAGGTGGTGTTAAGGACTTCAAGCCACAGTGAAAGGCATTTTGCAGCTCAGAAACAGGTGATCTGACAAGCTGTCCCCACCCTATCTCAGACTGCCATGGGTGACAAGCCTGGAGACCAGGCTTCTTTCCTAGTTAAGGAATTTCAGAAACTCACTAGTCCATCTTTAATTTGCTAAAGTTTGCTAAGTTCTCTTTAGCTGCAACTGTCACGAGTAGCTCAGTATGGCCACAGGCAAAGACAGCATGTGAACAACAGAGCCCACCCCTTTGCAAATCCTAGCAAATATCTTGTGAGGCAATTTTCAAGAGCTTGCTCAGCATCTGTGTTTACCTTCTCCCATTGAGTGGAAATTTTTGTGTTGAGTAGGGTGCAGTCAGTGATTTCTTGGAACCACACCAACTGCAGGGACATGTGGATGCTTGTCTGTGCCACACAGCTGTGCATCCCTTAGGTACCTTGCTTTAAGGTACAGAGCTGTCCCTTTATGTCATCTGAACACAAAAATAGCCTGAAGCATGAGAAGCCAATGTAGAGGTGCACTGGCAGTGATTTCAGAAGTAATTTTCAAAATGAGGAGCGTTTGCTTTGAAAGCCAGTTGGATGCTTTAGATACCAAACTCAGAACCAGGTGGCCACTTCTGTATTTCTTCCTACCTAACAGTGTCTGCTTCATGCACTGGAACTCTGCCCTCCAGACTTCTTTACTACAATGGTATAACCTCCTTTATTCCATCATTAATAACTGTGTTGGATTTTATTTTGAAAATGTTTTCTCTGTGTACTCCCATCTCTCAGATTTTATTCCAAACCAGTTTTAAGGATTGCAACCCCTGCAGGACTCCCTACAAATCTTATGACTGGATCTCATGACAACATCCTCTTCAATGTTGTTGATTAATCTTTGTTCTCTTGAAGGTTAGGAAGTTTGCACAAATAAAAAAGCCTTCTCTGTTACTCAATAACCAGCCCAACTTACATCCTAACACTTCAGTGGAAAATCTGACTGTTGTGGGCCAAAAGAATCTAACCGTGTTACCAAAGACATTATGCAAGACTAAATGAAGTTACATTTTCTTCAGACTATTCAACTCTCTGCATAATTCACTTAGTATTTTAATCATCTTTTTGAAGAGTCCTTACTTTCTAAAAGGTCAGAAGTAGCCTAAAAATAGTTACTATCGTCTGATGGCTGCTTTGCTGGATATGAGATTTGATTCCCAATGGACAAGATTTTCACATCATAAAACCATAGTTATCCTGGCAGTAATTAGCATCCTTGTGGATGGTCTGATACAGAAATGCAAAGCTTGGCTGTGTGCTCTTTGCTTTCAGAAAGTGCTATTTATATGGTAAGTTCTTTGGGGCAGGGACTGTCTTGTGTTATGAATGCTTCATACAACTGAATCTTGAATTGGTTGAGGCCTGAAGGCACAAATGTAATTCCGAGAATAGTATGATTGAATGGACGTGAAGACTAAGCAACTCTCTCAGTTCTAGACGTGACGTCAGAACGAGATTGAGGTGAAGTGGGAGAACTCGTCCTGTGTAAGCTATCTGCTGTTTGGATGGGAACAAGACTTCATTCTCCAGGTTTATCAATGGGTCACTGTTAGTGAGTACTAGTTCACATAAACTTTAAGGTCTCTCTGAGTACAGGAATTGCTCTTAAAATCTTGAAATAATCTATTTCCGTTTTTTAAAATACCAGTGAGAGAAACCTTTTACTTGCTTTGATTCTGCAGTGAATGCTGTGGTTGCTTCTGGTTGTTAGTAGTGAGAATACATGTAGTAACAAGTGCCAAGCTTTAAGGTCACTGTAAGCTCAGGATTAAGACATGAGAAGACACTAAGTGAGCCAGATCTGTTCACAGGAAATGAAGAACTTTTTTCTATACTTGTTTTGACTAAGAGAATAAAATCCAATCTTATATAAGTCTTTGTTGCTTGATCAGGACACGTATGAGAAATTAAGATAGAGCTGGCAGGCAACCTTGTAAACATTAGTCTTAAGAGTCGAATACCCAGACGTTAACTGGATCCAAAAAAGTGATAAATATCTTCCTGCTTTAAAACTGAAGCATGGTTATTTCAATTGGCCAAGATCTTGCTGTTTACCCATTACTGAGCAGAGTACAGCACTAGTAACAAGGAGCTCAGGTATCCCATAAACTAGATGTTGGGTATCCACTATCATCCTCCTCATTCTTCTGCACAACTGCACCTCAAGATCTTATTCTTCAAAGATCTTTGCTAGAGTCCTCACAGGCTGGAAGTTGTAATAATGTTTCTGATATTTATTACCTAACCTTATTTTTCTAAAACTGCTCTATTTCTTTCCCTTCCTCTTCCTTTTTGCGCTCAGCTTCAAGGATGGTAGGAGGAAATCAGGAAACCCACCTAATATGTTTTTAATGCTGGCCAGATGGGAAAATTAATACCTGGCTTGAGCAGCTAACCTGTTTGGTTCAGAAATCTGGTCAGTTATGCTGCAAACACCCAGTGGGGCAAGGCACCTTCTGGCAGGGTGAGCACCTGTGCTTGCAGGCAGTGTGGAGAAAAAGGCCAGGACTGAAGCTGCTCAAAGCCAACTGCTCCCTCTGCTCCACCAGCACAGTGGAACTGGGACAGGCCATAGGTCTGCCTGGACCAGCATCTCGTTTCTGATAGAGGACAACAGCTTTTATGTATGCTTTATATATATATATATATAGTGTATATATATGTGTGTATATATATATATATGGAGTCAGGCAGAATTTTCCCTTCTGCCCACAAATTTTATATATATAAATATACACTAAATATATATAAAATATATCTATATATTATATAGATATATACATATAAATAGAGTCAGTTACATAGCTCTTGTGTCTCCTTTGTACCTTCTGATGAGAAGGAAGAAAGGCAGATGGTCTAATCTCCCAGTCCAACCAAATACTAAGTGAGGACGTACACCCAGAATGAAGTTTTTAGCCATAGGTGAGTTGTTTATGCAGTTTGGGTTGTGGCTGTTCAGTAATTAGAATGGAGTGGCTGGGGGAATTGCTAGCACTGATGGTGACATAGCTCTAAC
Organism: Pipra filicauda; assembly: GCF_003945595.2. NCBI lineage: Eukaryota > Metazoa > Chordata > Aves > Passeriformes > Pipridae > Pipra > Pipra filicauda. Next base: position 97,136 of record NW_024104976.1, on the reverse strand, counting down.
AGAGACATCACCAGTCACCAGGAGCAGACATAGGAAGGTAATCTGAGCATGTAGGGACAGATACTTGCTACTGAGAATGTGCCTAGTACAATGTGTGCATCCTTGAAATAGAAATTAATAAACTCATGTGTGGATTTGGAAAAATAACATGTATGTCTGTATGGCAGGAGGTTTGGCCTGGCTCCGTCTCCTGCTCACCTACACATACAGCTTCTCATACCTGCAACAACACTGTACAGTGTCCCTTGTGGCTCTCACTGTGTTATTAGAAACACAGTGTGGACATTTTCTGTACACACTGACTCTGTAAAATGGGTCAGGTTTCAAAAGCCATTAGTACCTGTGGGTTAATGAGCCTCCCCACTCCTTTCCAGCCAGGTTCTGCTTTGAAACTCACGCTTTTTAGCACTTTTGGAAAATATCTGCCTACACCTGTCTCTTGGCTCCCTTCCTTTCTCAGGTGGATCACAGTACTTTAACAGAGCTGAAATAGCAGTACATTGGGCATAAAATTGGGTTTAATGCTGTGTTTGCTTCCAAGTTTGGTTGTGACCTCTTCTAGTCTGGATGAGACCGCAGTGAGAATGAAGTTTAATAATAAAGTGGAATCACAGAAAGATAGAGAAGATGCCACTATAGGTCATTTTTGTGCTACAGTTTCATCTGGGCAGGACTGAATATAACTGATTCCTATTCCTGACAGCCTGTTTGACATTTCTGTCTTCTGCAGCAGTTGGATTCTGGTTTGCACTCACACGCTGGTGCAATAGCTTCTGCTCAGTTTGAAAGAAAAGGAAAGAATAGATAGGAGTCCTTGATATGCATCTAAGCAATAACTTCCTCTTGCAGCCAAACCTCCCTGGCACAGGTCGCTGTACCACGCTCAGAGTTGAGTCTTGTAGATGAGCAGCATTTAAAATTTACACAGCTTTTAATATGCCCTGGGCCAGCCAGTTTTCAATTACATTCATGCCTGCACCTTCTCTTTGATATGTAGTGGTTAACCCTTTTGATACCCTCTTACAGTGCTACCTGTGCCAGTGCTGCTGGGCACTGCCAGGAACAGATCAGTGCACGCCAACACACTTCCCAAGGCAGGAAGTCAGCCACACTTCAGCTGTTTCCCTTTTTGTTGTTCTTATTGTTTTAAATGCCATTAGTGAGGCATGAAAATATTCTTTTCTCGAGGTTTTTTTCACAGGATTTGTCATGATTTAGGGCACAGGGAGATTTTTTTTTTTTCCTCTGCTCTGCTACCATATATAAGTGGTACTTGGGCATGCCCCCTTTCTCCCAGGAACCGTGTGACTGAAGGGAACTATCAGCTCCTCTCTGGGCACTGGCACCAGCTGGGAGTTTATGAGCCTATTTATCTTCATTTGATGCCACTTTCACCCTGCCCATCCTGTGGTTTGTGCTTGTTTCCTTGTTAAAATGACCCATCCCATATTCTTAGAGGGTCTGCTGTGTCTTTTGTTTGGCAGTATATAGAGTTAGAAGGATCTGCAGAAAATGTTGACAGATGAATTAAGCTAATGATCCCTTAGTTATCCCTAGCAATCTTGACTCAATTTGGCAGTGGAAGCAATTTAAGGAGTGAACTGCTTATTAAAATGACCTTTAGTGCATGTGTCTGTACTCAGTAATTGATACAGATTAGCCAGGAGTTAGTCTAGCTTTTTATAATGGATTGATCCTGGAAAGCTGAATTAATTTTTTTCTTGGGAGCAGCTCAGAACAAGTCTATGGTTGCTGCAGGCTTCTGTGTTTTCTGTCCTCTGCAACATCCCATTACTCAAAACTCCTTAAGGAATCAGTGCATACAAAATCTCTGACAGAGACATGCACTGTGCAATTATAATGGTACCTTTTAGCAAATAATGCCCTCGAAACAGAGGCATAAACCCAACCTAACTGCTTTAAAGACAAAACAGCTGTGATGTTTAGTATAAATGGGGGTCTTAATTTCATTTTATTCTCTATTGCATGTGGAAGCACACCAGGACAGGCACACACACATTGTCCAAGGAGCAATAGCAGCTCTATATGTAAGACTACTCCATTCAGGAGCGTTGATGTTCTCAGGAATGCATGCATGTACCAGCAGAGGGCATGCAGACTTCATTAAATGGGGACACGTGCTAATTAATAAATCTCAGAAGTAGGTAGGAGTCTACCTGCATCTGTATCATTCCCAGACAAAGCACTCATTCAGCTGTGCAGAAACTGCCCGTTCCAACAGAGCTGCGTTATCTCAAACAGGCAGGAAGCGAGGAGGCATAAAGCATATGTTTGGAATTACATAATCCGTAGTCAAACTGTGATCATGTTTCATGTTCATGCTTAGTCAGACTGTGGCAGTGATTAGGGTTGACTAAACAGTTACTGTACCTCCCATTTTTTTCCATTGTGTGGCATCTGCTTGCTCTGTTCATCATTAAAAGTCTCGATCCAGGCAAGTGACACAGAGTGTGGATCGGCCCATAATGAACTGGAGAAAATCAAGGAGTCAGCAGTTTTTATAGTATATTAATACAGGATTACTGGAAAATGTGAACTTAAAAGGAAGGCTATCTGCATTTTAGAAACTAAATCAAAGGTAAACTGTACAGTAGATTCCTCTGTTTTATCCTGCTTATGCACTTGCAGTACATTCATGATCTTCATAAAGGAGAAAATGAATTGGTGAAATAGGCTGGTTTATGATAATATCCCATATGTTATCAGATTCATGCAGGCAGAATCACACTAATGAAGAGAAATTGCAGTTTATATAGGGCTTGCAGGCCTTGCTGAGGCAGATTAACAGTGGCGAGGGTGAGAGGCAGCACACTGCCTTGGCAGGCTGCCCGAGAACTAATCAATGCAGATGGAGTCAAAGGGACTGTGAGTCTGATTCCCAACAGTTTCATCTCAAAACAGGAATGACTGTATCCATCAGTGCTCCTTGATAAGACAGCCTTTAAGTTTGTGGTAAGAATGAACCCATTTGGGGAGGCAGAGGCTGAGCAATACTAAAAGCGATGACTCCACATGCAGTGCAGGGGAGAGGTGGGTGTTTAATTTTAGCTGCTGACCTGATTTCATGGTGAATGACAAGTATCTATAGGAATCCTCAAGGGCCAATCAGTTGCTATGCTAGTGAGGCTTTTGGAGAAACGCATTTAATTTTATTCAAGTGATGCCTTTAAGGAAGCAATTATGATTTTAGCTCTCAGAAGTTCTGACTCCTTCAGGTTGATTTCAGCTAGTGCTACGCTGAACTTCTTTCATGTTTCATGTTGCTGAAACTGAAGTCTAACTCAGTTATGGAACATGCTAATGTTCTGAAATACCCTGATTTTCCTCTGCTGTTCAATTTTTTCACCAAATTTGGTGCAGAATCAAAACAATTGACATCCTTTTGCCATTTGCATGTACATCCCAAAGTGAAGTTTAGAAAATAAAGGAACAGCAGAGCCTTATCATCAAGGAACTCCTTTGCAGAGTGTTCTCCTTCATGGCTTTGTACTTGAGGAAAGTGTACTTGTGGTGACCCGGGAGAGAGCTTTCATTTTTCAAGAAGAAGACTGGCAAAGATCTCAGTCCACATATCGTCGAGTCCTTTGTCATAGAAGACATTCATGAAAAAAATATGAGATTTGGGCCCACACATGGGGCAGATGCTTCACTTTTCACTGGTGATAGAATCCTGGCCACCACGAATATTAGTCACTTGGAGTACTTCCCTTGGCGTAGTGTGTTTCTAATCAAAAATGAAGGCTGCATTCAGCCAGGAGCTCAGACTCAGATTGTTCAGCATTATTGAATGTTTAAATATTAAGCAGTAGGGCTTTTAATACTGATAATAACATGTGGTTGGATGCTCAGTTGTTATGTTCATGCTCCATTCTGCTGCTGTTAGTGGCTTATATAGGTAGGTTATGGATCCACGTTTGGTTCATGCCCATCTTTCCATAGGCATATTGATTGATTTGAAAGTTTCTGTTTGAAGATCACTTTGCATTATTCCCTCACCGCTTTTGACTTCAGTGAAAAATGGCTGGACCCAAATGCCAGGCTTTGTGGATGGGATTTGTTTGTTTTCTGTGGCTAGTTGCTGACTGGAACCTCATCTGCACGTTTGTATTGGCTTTTTATTTTCACTTGTCTCTGAATCTGTCCAGTGATTAGTTTGTTGACAGATGGCTTTTCCCTTGAATAAGATACAGTGACTAGATGTTCTGAATGTCCCAGAAGGGCTCTGGCATTTGTCCTCAGGACAATGAAAATACACTCCAGCATTTTCTGCCTTCTCCGAATTTGCCTTTCATTTGTGTATTGTATGGATTCCTCTAAGGATATGGAAAGAAAAATGTTAAAATGTGGTTATACCAGGAAAAGTGACAGGTCAAAAAAGCCTTTTTCTCAGTATACCTGCAGTTTCTGTGTATTGAAGTTTACACTTAGTTGCTTCAGTAAATAAATTTGGAGGTTACCACCGTTTCAAGCTAACACAGCAAAAACAAGGATAGATTTTATTCCACTTGCTTTGTTTTGACTACATTCCCATCCCTTGCACCCAAGCGAATGGTTTGAGGCTCTGAGGTTGCACAAGCAATGCAGACAATACAGTAGAAGGACAGCAGGGTTTTCACATGGCTACAGTGGGAGCTGTGGGACATTTCCTCAGTGGTGATGTGCAGGGAGAAAAGAATTTAATCCGACTCTGTCTCCACTTTGAGTCTGGAGGGTTGGCACCTAAAGGAGAGGAGGAGCCCTCTCCCTGTTGTCACTATGTTGCCCAGTTTTGAAATGGAATTACTGAAATGCAATCACTGAAATACACTCAAACCTTGCATCCTGTGATGCCTTTTCAAAAGGGAAAAGAATCTCAAAATTATAATACTTGATATAATCTCTTAATCACAGCTTTCTTGAAACAAAAGCCTTCTAAGAGCATCCTTTCTTCAACAGTTACAGATGAAAAAACCTCATCTGAGTAATGCACTTGCTGAACCCACTGTGCTGCTGCAGCTGGGTGCTAAGGACAAACTTACCCTTCTCCCCAGTGACAGTGATGTGCAGAAATCCACAAATCCATGCTCTGCTTTTCCTTTTTCCTCGCACCAGATTCTTCAGTTTTGGAGCATGTGAGTCAACTTGTAAAAATGACTCACGAGCTCGTTGCAGCCTTCTGAATTGGGAGCCCAATTAAAATACTACTTGCAATGCACATACTGAAGAGAACGAAAAGTGTCTGTTCCTGAGTGTCAGGCATTAGCATAGCATATCTGAAGGCCTGTCTTGAGCTAGTCTGATACTTGCCAGCAGGAAACTTTGTGTATAATTAAGATTCAACTAACAACAACAACAAAAAAATGGAAAATCAACTCAGGTAAAAAAAAATCTAATTGAAATATAAATTATATTAATTATAAATCTATAAAACTTTATTAGTTTTAAAATATTGATTTATTTATATACATACAATGCCATTCTTGGATACAATGTTTTTTTTATAAGACACTGAAAAGGTAGTTTTCCTGCAGGGCTACAGTACCTGGCAATCAGCTGCTCCTTTTGCTGGTTTAACTTTTGAACAGACATTGTCTGGGGTTTAACTTGGTGTCATGTGGGCAGGTGCAGGGGCAATTCTTCACAATCCCAGTCTTTGGCCTTCAGTGAGTCTTTACATCAGCACCAGCCAATGTTTCTGACATTGCCACCCATGTACCCAAATCCTCTCTGGAAGGTGATCTCACACCAGAAACAAGCACCAAGGCTGAAGTTGAGTGCACTGCAGGTCAGAGAATGACTCAGTGGTGTCAGTCCCAGCTTCCCTGGCACATTTCCTTTGTGGTGAGGTGAGGGCTTAGTCACGCTGCAGGTCCTGTTCACACGGTACTAGTATCGACTTAGAGTTTGAATGGTGTAAGTCATATACAGTCCAAAATTAGGCATTGTCCAACCAGCACCACATCAGCAATCAGATTTTTGCCAGCAGGCAAAGGTCTCTATTGAGAGCATGCAGGCTGAGAAATATGTCCTCCATGCTCAGCAAGGATGATGTGTGTGGTGTTCACATGAAACCCTTTAACTAACACTACTTTCTGTTTCTGCCATATGCATCACAGCACTTTTACCTCCAAGATATTTCTGTGGCATCACTGTGAACCTGAGGGCAAGAAGGTCAGAACTGCAGCAAAAGGAAAGGAATTACTCAAGGAAAAGATGTTTCAGAGTGTGTTCTCTCCCTGGTGTTATCTCCTCAGTCTCGCCATGGCCCTTCTTTTCCCGGGGTTCTGTGTGACTGAGGCAGAGGAGAGGTCATACCCAGAAGCAGCACTTGCCTCAGTTCTCCTCCCTGGTCCCACTCCACCACTGTAATTTATGCCCCATTTCCAGGGCAGTGGGTATGAAATGTCAAGGTCTGTAAGCCTGGTGGTACCACATTACCAGCATATGGATGAGCAATGTTACATTACTGACAAAAGCAACAACCTTAAATGGAAAGTATTTAAATAAATCCCTATTCTTGCTCAAGTTCTTATTGAAAAGAAGAAAATAACTAGTCACACATTGTGGGAACTACATCCACAGAAATATATTTTTCTTCAAATACAATTGTAATAGTAATTGTAAAGATGAAGAATGATCTTTGTTGTAGGAAAGTTTGTGCAAATCAAATGTGCACATATTGTTACCACTTATCAGTATGTAAATAACATATATGAATAATTGCCAGTAGGTGGTAGTGTGTGTTTTTCAGATAAGTTTGTGAGTTAGTACCACAAATGTTTCATATTTGAGGTGATTTAGAAAGATCCTGTCATCTTTAATGTATGATCTCAAACCATCATTGCTTTGAATTCAGTCCCTGATTTCCCTGATTTGATAGTTTTGTTTCACAAACATCAGCCCATCTCAGAGAGGCATATTTTGATTTTCTTTTTCATGCTTATGGACAAACCTAACTGGAAACATTTTGAAAAGTGCCAATTAATGTGAGCCCTGAGAATTCAAATGCATGTATTCATTGGAATGATTGGATTGCTCTCTAGTGTTTCATTTTAGGAGGAAAGCTTTTGATAAATAAATGCATTATTTTAATGATTTATAAACCTAGAATTATAAGCTTAGTATTGCTCTGTCACAGGAGCTATTTTGAGAATTCCTGAAAAAGCTCACTGGTAAAGGAGCAATACAGTTACTGGACATCCAATTCTCTTCAGTGTCTCATTGTGCTTTGTAAAGAAAGGACAGAAGTGACCATTTGGAAGAGACCAGAGGTTTTGTTGGAAACCATCACCTCCTTGGCTCCTGTGTTATTCACTGCTGAGAGTAAGCTGTACAAAATCAATGCTGTTCCCCCAATTCCTCACGCAGGAAGAGATGCCCACTCTCCCTCCTGTGCGGTATCACTGCTTCTCCTGTGAGTATGTGTGGGGGGTGACACTCATCCTGCCCCAGGTGAAGACCAAACTGCCCTTGCAGCCCATCTGGTCTCTCTTACTGCCTTTGCTGGGCTTTTGGGAAGGGACTGCTTTTTTGTTTGGCGGAAGAAGGGGATGCCAGTGGTAAAGATTCTTTCTGTGGTGGTGCCTGCCAGGAAGCGAGGCAGAGGTCGGGAAATGCACTATAAATACTTCTGCAGTAACTCAAAGGCAGTTAGTGTTTTGGTTGATTTGTTTTTCCTGGGGTGCATGAGACTGCTCTCCTCTGTGCAGGTGTCTGATTCATGTGGGCCTTCCTTTTTCTTTCTTTTCCTACTTGTTTCCTGCCTCTGCAATTGTTGCTTGCACTTGCAGCACTTTTACTCAGCCCGGCAGTCCCCCGGAATGCAATTAGGTTATTTGTGCAAATGCTTTTCATCATGAATATGGTCTGCAGAGTCAGACCTTTTGCTTCTTCCTTCTGCTTCTAACCTGTCCCTCCCAAGTTTCCTTTCTCATTGTTTTTCCTTTCACTTATGTCTGCCTGCTGTTAGAGCAAGCTAGAAGAGAAGGAAATGGGGGAGGGCTGTTTCTGCAGGGGTTTCAGTGCAAAATAGGGCTTATAATTTCTCTAGCAGATTAGGCTCCTCTTGGCATGCACTCAGGCTGAGAGAATTGCTCATTGCCAAGTGAAGTTAATGTGTTTGTGCCACCAGTGTCCACAACCTACACTGGCAGGAACTGTAGTGAATGTAAGAAAGGAGGTTACTAATTGGCTCTTCTCAGAAGCAGAACTGTAGTAACCCAGAGGAGCTGTGCAGAGGACATCTGAGTCAGGTTGAACAGATTCCCACTGATCTCAGGGAGCTGTGGTCCTCCTGCACGTGGAGGAAGCCTTAGGCATGCTGATGGCCAAACTTCCAAAACGGAAAGCTTCCATCTTTGGTGGTGAATGAATCCTGGTTCCACTTTACTGCAGCTTGATTTATATTTACTTCTTTACATAATTTTTTTTTTTTGTTTCAAAGTAATATTTACAGTCTCCATTAATGAAAGAAAATGCAACATGATAGAGGTAGGTGCTGGAGGTGATCACACAAGCTTGCAGCCTGCTTCCAGTCCCATGAAGCTATGTCCAACCACTCTAGAACAGAGGTGAAATGTAGTTAACCTGCCCTATTTGCCTTTCTGTGTTATCTATTGTTCTTAGCCTGTTCCCTTGGGATCTAAGTTGACTGCAGTAAAGGTGCGATAAGATCTGATTTGTGAAGAAGTAATTCCTATTGACTGGAAATGATATCAAGTAAGCCATCCAAAGTTGGAGTCCCTTTGGAAAATGCTGACCTTAATATTTCTGTTCTGCTTTCTCTGTTTCAAATGGCAACTGCTAGAGGCAAACTCAAGTAAGAGACATCCATGCTACACGTGTGTGTCCTCCCTAATATGTAAATGTACCTGTGAGTATACTTGTAACAGAAAACAGACTAGTGAGAGTTGGTTTCATGTTTGGAGATTGAGTTTCATGAGAAATGTAGACTATTGAAGGGAGGAAATCTCAGGGTTGGAAGCTGGTTGTATCGTGTGGAAGGCAAGAAACCACAAACTCAGTAGTAAAGTGTTGCAGAAATGAGAATAGAGATGTTGATTTAGCAATTGAAATCAGACATGCCAGAGACTTTTAAATTGTGTTTTATTTTTATAGAAAAAAATAGTCCATCCTAGAGCAACAGGATCTCTGCTGGATGTTTCTGTTTCTTCTTATTTGGTGCATTGGTGACATCATGATAAGTCTCAAAACTCCTTTGAGTTTTCTGTTCAGAATTAAGGAGAAGAGTGGGAGGTAGCTTTGTCTAAGTGCACACAATATATAATCTATGAATGAATACAAAATGTGAGCTAGATGGGACATTGTTCCTGGAACAAGACCAACACATCCATGCTACAGAACTCTAAAAAGATATTCCTTCTCAAACTGTATGTAACATGGGGTTGTGCTTAGGGATGTACCATATCCCATACACACAAATTCCCTTTAATGTGGCTGACCTGCCTTTTTCCTAGTCCAGACAGTCCTAGAGCGGGGCACATTGCTAAGGACTGACTTTCTGACTTCATCTGACTCCCAAAGTGCTTTTCCTCTGGATTCAATTTTCCCTCTTGAGTTAACGTAGTCTGAAAAACAAAAACGAAGACCATAATAATTGTTATTTCCATCTTCCTTACAGCATTTTCCTTTTGCTAGGAAGCAGGAAAAGCATGAGGGTGACACACTTCAGTTCACACTCTCACTCCAGCTGCCAGAGCTGTAGAAGCTGGGAGGCTTTGACAAGGCAGATTTGGTGAGGCTGAGCTGAGGCTTGTTCCATTACATCTTCCCACGACAGCTGTGGGGGAAGTCCTGACTGGGAACCTTTAACAGTGATCCAGATACATAAGTCAGAAGGATATGAACAAACCTCCAGCTCACTGGCTGGAAGCGGGAGAAATAGTTCTAGAAATCCCATCAACTTTCACCCAACACCTTTGCTTCCTGATATAGGCAGTGCAAGTTAAAAGTACAGTTGAGGGTTTGGGTTCTTTATCTGAAGTACAATTTTGACTGGCAGTTACTCAAAGGCAGTAAAAATGGAAGCATTATGCTTTTTTCAGTCCCTTCCCAATGATTGTCGTTTGAGGAATGAAGATGTCGAATTTGCCACGTTGCACAAAGTTATGGCAGCTGTTCCATATTGCTAGATTGGAAATTAAAATGGAGATCTATTCAAATTGTCTGACACTTCCAGCAAGCTTGAAAGCAATGCTTTAAAATATAACAGAACTCTAATTTGGGTCCTGAGGGGTAGCAGCAACATTGAAAGCAAACGTCTTTTTCCAAATGGTCTTTAGCTACTTCATGTCTTTTCCTCTTCATTGCTAAATTCTGCTTTTAGTGGCAGCCATTTGATCCAGCTGAAGTGAACAGGATTGCTGAGAATGTCAGAGACCAAATCCTAAGTGAGAACATTTCAGCAGGTCTAGTCTGTTATGACAATAAATATTTTCAGGAATGTTTAAGCTATGCTAACCTTTAAAAATCAATGGCTCACATTTCTATTTTCTTTCTTCATAAATGTCTGGTGCCTGAATATTCTTAACAGTTTCTTCATCTAAAGATAAGACTGGATTGATCTGTATCTGTAGAGGGTAAGGCAATCTCTTAGTTTAGGAATTTGTAGGGGTCAGCCTTTGCCTGTCAGCACACAATCAAATCTGACTTTTGATCCTAGTGCTCCTGCTTTAGTAACACTAATTTTATAAAGACTAGAAAACTCATAATATAGGAAATTGTTCTTTGAATCACGTGTAATTCCAGACCTGTGCTTCAGAACTCAAAGTTAGCCAACCTGATTTGTTGTGACCATAAAATGTTGGTTAAAAGCATCAAAGTTTTGATCTAATAATTCATAATCCACAGGAAGAATGCACTGTTGACATATCTTTGCATTTTTTTATTGTCCTGAATATGCCAGTTCATCTCACTCATAGTGAGCATTAATCACTACAGTAAATGTAGCATTGTGATCTTCAGGAAATATTTGAGGAGGGTTTATAAAGGGACTCCATTAAAAAACCAAAACAAACAAGGCCAAGTAGATTGTGTTGTTCCTTGTGGGTGAAATTCACCTGCCTAAAGCGGGAATAAATACATGACAGACTCTTCTGCTAATGCACCTCCAATTCCACTGCTCTCTGTTCTGTTTTGCTTCCCACACATCCTGTAGTGATGAAGATACTCTGTTCTAAAATACCATTTGCATTTTCAGGGTGGCACTGGAAATTATAAAGGGCTCAACAGGCCCTGTAAAGAGCAATGTGCTATTGATTAATCTGTCCTCTGGATGAACCCTGGTAGAGCTGTATTTCCAAAATTCTAAAATAATCTGTATACAAATAATGGCAGGAGGAGTGCTCTCTGGGATGATATGACTACATAAATAAGCAGTTCTTCAGTGCAGCATGTGGTTTTCTAATTTCCAGTAAAATGGAATGAGTCACACATGACAACAGCATTGCCACTAACCAGTGTGGCATGGCATCTGAAAAAGATAGCACTGGAAGGGTGTGAACTGCAGAGCAGATGATGGGGCTTGAAACATCTTGTTTGCTTTGGCAGAGCAACCAAAATCTTGATGCTTTCCCACAATCTGCTCCAAGGATATAGGTTTTGCTGTGCTGTATCAGATTATTACCCTGGGAATTTGTGTGTCCTGCCTTTGCCAATGAACAGCTCTTGATGCTCCAGATAAATGCCCAGACTCCCCATAGGGGAATTCCAAAGTTAGATGATGTTTCTTCAAGTAGGGTTTACATTACTGCAGAATTACCAGGGGAGATTTTCTCTCTCTGGTACCAAATCATAAAGGATACATCTAGTCAGGCAAAAAAAGGCCCAAGACAGCTCTCAAGTCCAGGTTCACATACCATACATATCATTTATATGTAAGTACATGCACTGGTATGGGCCTTAGGGTGAGTTCACTCTGAAGGGAAAGTCTAGCCATACAAATCCCTCCCCTTTATTTCTGCTCTTGGGACTCTAGAATGGGGGATCAAATCTTCTGGTGTTAATAAATTGGAAACTGAAAATTTTCTGTTCAAAAGCAAGCTGAAATGACCTAGCACATACACTTGGTCCCTATATCAGGGCATTAAGGTTGTCAACTTTGTAGTCACGAATGACTTCTGCTTTCTTGGATCTCTTATATGAAAGTGGTATCAGACACATTTTCCTTCAAAAGTTTCTCTGAATAAATACCTGTTAAAGGCGGGATGGGAGGAGGATGCAAGTAATTCTTTTTCTCCTCCTGACACCTCCCCAAAGACAGCCGTATTTAGGCAGAGGTAATGGTGATGTTCTAGGTGCCCAGCATTATATTTTCATTGGTTTATGTTGCTTCCTCCCTGTAAGTATTGTCCACATTAAGGGCTCAGGAAGTAGAGTAGTTTAAGCTGCAGTTTAATTCCCTGTAGATGGAGATTTGCTGTGACAGAAATGCCTGCCATCCTGGCAGTCTCTCACATCTGCTGGAGGCAAAAGAGTATGTCAGACAATAACTCGGCCAGCAGATGTGGTTCTGTAGGGACAGTAGTGTCTGTGGTACGAAAATTCCCTCCCAAAATACAGATCTGTGGGGACAGTAAGAGTCTGTGTCAGTGACAACTTTACAGCATCTGCTGGGACAGTAATGCCTGTGATACATAAATGCATCTCTGCATCTGCTGGGTCAGTCAGAGAGAGATGTATTGTATATATCCAGTTTTACATGTGAAAATCTCCTTCACTTTAATTTGGGGGATTTGTTTGATTCTTCTTCCCACAGAGCTAATAAGAACCATTTTATGTAGAGAGCTAAAGGTAGTCGTGAGTCTTTTGCACGTAGGACAGACATTGCCACATTTCAGCTGCCAAGAAATACTGCTGCATTTTCTCCCACCATAGTATTAATCATTAATGGCTTTGTTCTCAATGAACAGCCCGAGTATCTTCAATGATGCTCTTGTGAGTGCTAATGCTTTGTGGTTGCAGTGAGAGCATCACATGAGAAATGTGTTTGTTCAGAGAGGAGATGAACCACAAACACAGTGTTCTGACCCAGACCAGATTTCAAACATTAGTAAGTACAGGTGTGCACAGATAAAGATTTTTAATTTGGCCTTGTCTCTAGCTTAGGAACTGGACCCGGGTTAGGAAGGATTGCAGTGGAGACAGTCAATTTTCCAGCAGCAGCAATTCCATTCAGATGTCAGGGTATTTTGCTACAACAAAGGCTGATGTTGACATTTTTTCTTGGATAGAGACAGATGCAAGAGCTTCTGCCTCAAGGTTATCCATTATACTGTATATTAACTAGATGTTTTAGCACTGGGCTTCCTGCAGAGACAGCAATGAATGATGATTAATATTTATCAATTAAAATCTAATCTTTTCCCTTGTGTATTTGTATGCTGAACTTCAACCTACAAGGCAATTCTGTGACAGGAATTAGATATTCTTTTGTTGGAGAGCACTGGGTTTATGGTCAGGGATGTATTATTCACTCGTTTATTATGAGTATTGCATTTGTGCCTAGATTTTGCCTAGGCATTGTATATAAACATAGTCTCTGTGCAAAGGAGTTTATAAACAATCACCATTAATGGGACAATTATTTTCTCCCCCTCCTTGTAGCAATACTGAGTAGGAGGTGAGGGATGGAGGAGAGAGGAAGCAAAGGTTGTACATGTTTTATGACCATAATTATAATTAACTATTTCAGAGATTAAAATTAAATTTTAATTATAATTTACTATTTCAGAGATTAAAACTGATTAAAAAAGACTCAAGGTTATGAGCTACCTCAGAGATCTATGAGTTATCTAGCTCAGTCTAAACATACAGATATAAATCTTTTTTTTTCCTCTTTTTTAATCTAGCCACAGTTTAACAGACAGTGCCCACAAGTGTGGTGTGTGCCTTACAGACTGGAGACGCCAGTGCTGCATCGCAGACGCAGTGCTGGCCCACGGGCCATGGTAACAAAGAGCTCCAATCCTGCAGCCGTGCGGAGAGGAGCTGCTCGCGGGAGCAGCAGGGAAGGCTGGACTCCGAACAAGGAGTGGGAGAGCAAAGGAGAGGCAGAAGGGATTTGCATTTCAAACTCTGGTTGGCAGGGTTGTTAAGCGCCATTTAATTCAGATACACTGTGCGATAACCCTGGTTCACGAGCGAGAGGCGGAATGGAACAGCAATCCAGGTGGAGAGTTTTGAAGTGGGCAGGTGGTCTGGCTGGCTAGTTCTGACTTATCACAAAGGCATCTTCATGCTTTTTGATTTGCTTTCCATCACTCATGTTAAACAACTGCATTCTTATAAGGCAGTTCATCCGCTACATGCGAGCACACACTAATTGCTCATGTCACACTAACAGCACAGGCACATGAAGAAAGTGCAGTAAGCGATGCCTCTTACAAATTTTTTTTTTTGTTTATCATACTGAAAACAAGCACTTTAATAAAGCCATTAGCAACTGGTTTAGATTTACAGCACTCTATCAAGATTTTCAGAGGCATGGTGACTGTTAAAGGTGTGAGACTTTTCCTGGTTTGCAGCAAAATTGCTTTTCACAAGTTGTCCCAGAAGATCTTTGTTTTTAAAAAAAATATTTTGCAAATGAATTCTGTAACAGGGAGAGGTGTAGAATTATGGGGATGAAAGCACATGTGGGGAAAATCATCAGCATCATGTCTCTGTATTTTTTGATGTGATGTTTCTTATCACAAGGGAAGGAGGCACTTCTGCAGCTTCCCTACCCCTGAGCCTCCTAGTAGCTCAGAGAGGCATCACGAAGCCACTCACTACTCCATCTCCATTTTATTTCTTGTCATTTATTTAACACAGCCATACTGTTTTGAGAGCTCTGGCCATTCCTAAGTAAAAGCATCCAAAGTGGCTGGAACAACTGGTGAAAAAATTATAAACATTTTCAGCTGCAGTTGTTCAGATTCTGGATGAGTTGTTTATAAACATCCTGTCTAGAACTGTCAAGAGGTGGAGCTAACATCATTGAAAGATGATAAATTCTGACACGGTGCTCTGAGATTTCACTGCCACCGAATGTAGGTTAATATGGGATTCAATAGGAAATCTGGCTTGTGTATTGCTGCATATTACAGGAAACGAAGGAACTTGTCATTTGTCTACAGATTGCTAATTGCAGTTTATTGCACATGCAAAAGGTTAATTTGGGTATGTCATCACAGTAATCACATGAACTGTCTCAGAATAAACTATACCCCTACTCTTACTGATGATCTGACCTATGGGATTTGGGACATTATTTTGTAAGATTATGGCAAATAAGAATTTTGAGTAAATGCTGTAACAGTGGGCAGCAGTGTCCTTGGGTGTAAACAACAGAGTGGAGGTGCAAGTCTCTGGTATGAAATACTTTTCCTTGACCCCTAATTTAATTATTCCCTGGGATGCCTGCAATTTATTCTTTGTGATAACACACTGAAAACAGAAGTCTCATCTATTCTAAATGGAAATTATGTTCTATTCTTATTATTGCTAATGCTTTGTATTTACAGTAGTATTTAAAGGCCTGAGATTAATTCATGACCTCTTCATGCTAGGTGCTGTATATATACACACAGTAAGCTCACTGCCCTAAAGACCTTACACTTTAATTAAATAAAGGTTGGAGGAAGGAAGTTTTATTACCTCTGTCACAAATGGGAAATGATAACAGAGAGAAACTAAAAGGACTGAGAATTACACTCCTCCTGCAGTGAGTCCTGTATTTGCCTGTAATATATCCTCCCTTCCTGCTTTTGTTAAATTGCTGTAAATTGGTAGGTAGATGGTTGGTCTCTCCCCCAGAGATGGAGTTTAATTCTGTGCATGTTTCAAGGTTTTATGGAATGAAAGGCATTGCGTAGATAGGTAACACTTTAATTTAGACTTGATTAAGTTATTCTGAAGAAACATTTCCATGGAGGGAGTAAATTCATATAAATCTGGTGTGTGTTGCTTGTTGCCATACGAGCACACCATTGCATAGATGCTGTGCTCCCTGGGGGCTGTGCTGTTGGTGCATGTGGGTTTTAAGGTATATCAGTAGAACTTTTTAATTGTTATTATTCCCTGTAGTTTGCTCTTAAATGTTTTCTAAAACACTAAAAAAAGTAATAGTCCTAAAGATGTGGGAGCATTCCACAGGATTCATGGGACTCTTGGAACACCAGGGCATGCTTAGTCTCCCAGAAATGCATCTTCTTCTCCCCCTGCCCCCTGAAAGGATCATGCTTATTCTGAAATGTATTTTAAACATTTTTAATTAGAGCGTCTAACTTGACATTAAAAAATAAAGCTAGATCTGCCTGGGCTCTTGCTTTGGGAAACTTTTTCCTATAGAGGAACATAAACCTGAAGATAACTCATTTTCCTTTTTCTCCTCAGTCAGTACATGGATGTTCAGTACAGTACAGTGATCTTGGGCAGAAACACACAGTTTAAGCAGATGGAGTGGGAAGGGGGAGGGAGAGAAAAAGGGATGAGTCAGGTGAAGAAACAAAACAAAAACCAGGTAAAATCCAAGTACAACCCAAACGGCTCTCCTCATATCTTTGCACTCACAGCATTTGTGACTCTCGCTGTTGGACTTCAACACCACCAGTCCTCTACACTGATGTGTCTTTCCCTCACCTCTGTCCTGTCCTGCCCCTCTCTGGTAAATGGGTACAGTTATGTTCTGTCTCACAGGTTTTAGAGTCCTTGAGTTAAAAATACTGCAAAGAAGCAGACTTTTAATTTCTATTTTATTTAATAATAAAGAGCATTATTTTGTTGTTATAAGCCTTATGGATCCTTGAGAACTTATAAGTAATCTCTCATTTACCCCGTGGAAACCACTACTGCTGCCTATGGAATATAGTTTGTAAAATAAGTAATCTTTTAAGTATGAAACTTAGTTGATGGGACAAGCTCAGCACTTACGAAAGCACATCACCAGTGTATACCCTTGCTAGAAAACAATCCACTGGAGCTTTGTTATACAACATGCTAACATCCTGAGGAAGTGACAGTAATTTGCAATAAACACTGTGTGTAAACAATTACCTGTGACTTGTTACACTTGTTTGTACAGGCAGCTGGCTAAACAGATCCGGGTGCACTTGTAAACGTCTGTCCCCCGTCATACCTGATACTGGAAAACAATTACTTATTATTTGATTTCTCTGAAGTACGAAAATGTCAGTGTTTTGAACCTGACAGCTGGCAAGGACTGAGTGTGAGTGCTTATAGATAGAGGGAGAAGAGCTGGAGAAATGTGATTGGTGGCGTTTTTATGACAAAGGTGAGGACACTTTCATATCTAGTCACCAGACCGAAGCAAAGTTTTTGGGACAGGGTACTTGAGAGCAAAACCAACTTTCACTGGTTGAAGGGTCCTTTGGCGGTACAAGGTCCAAGGAAGAGGGAGGGTGATCTATTTTCTAGCGGTTTAGCAAAAGCCCTGGGATGCTGGTGACGCTGCGCTGCACGAGAGGCCGTGCGAGAGGCGCTGTTCCCCTGCGGGCTCTCTGTGGCCGGAAACGTGGACGCTGCGGGGCCGGGGCAGCCGTGGGGGTGTCGGGAACCACCACAGGGGCGTGAGGCACCACAGCAGAGGGGCGCAGCGCCGCCGGTCCCGCTGTGCCCGCGGTGTCACCGCGCTCTGTCCCGGACCCGACGGGTCACCGCGGCACGGCCGGGCCGGGCAGGACGGGGGCGTGGCTCCCCCCGGCGCTGACCCCGCTCCCGCCGGGGCCGCAGCGCCTGCAGGGCGGGCCGGGAGGCGCCTGGGCGGCCGCAGCCCGGTGCCCGCAGGCGCGGCCTTTCCGCCGCTGCGGCCGCAGGAGCCGGGCCGGGTGTGTGGGTCGGGCCCGGCCCGCGCGCGGCCCCGCGCGGGCGCAGTGCGCGCGCCGGGGGAGGGAGGGCGGGCAGGGGCAGCGGGAGGGAGGGGCGCGCGCAGGCGCGGGGCGCGCGCCGGGCGGGGCCGCGCGGGAGCCGGCGGGGGGTTCCGCGCGCGCCCGCGGCCGCCGCCCGCGGGGCCGGTGAAGGGGCGGTGGCGGCGGCGGCGGCGCTGCTGGTGCGGGGTCGGGGCCGCGGCCGGGGGGGGGCCCTGCGGTGCCGCCGGTGGCGCTGCTGCTCCTCCCGAGCCCGGCGGGAGGCGCACAAAGGGCACCCTTCCCCCCCCACCCCACCCCAAGCGCAGCCCCCTCCGCCGAGCGCTCAGGTGGGGCTGGCGGCGGGCGCTCGGGGGGGTGGGGGGGCGGGGGGGGAAGGCGCGGCGGAGAGGGGGGGAGCAGCGGCCGGCGGGGCCGGGGGGCCCGGCATTGTTGGGCAGCCCGACAACAAAGAGCCGGGCCGGGCCGGGCCGGGCCGGGGGGGCAGCGCCGGCCCCTCGGCGCCGCCCCGGCCAATCGCGGCGCGCGGCGGCGGCGGCGCGGGGCTGACAGAGCGAGCGGCGCTGACGCTGCGGCGGCCGGCGCGGCCCCCGCTCCCCGCCCCGCGCCCGCCCGCCTCTCCAGAGCCGTCTGGCTGCAGCAGAGCCTCAGACAGAGGAGGGGAGAGCAGGGAAAAAAAAAAAAAAATCGCTGAGTGAGTGGAGTGGAGCCTGGGAGGGGCTCCTTAAAGAAACGCTGCCGCCGCTTGGCATTGTGGCCGGCGAGGAACTCGAGGGGGGGAAGCCATCGGAGCTCCTCTCGCTTATCCTCTTCCCACCCCCCCCCCCCCCACCCCCCCAGCCGACAAAAAAAAAAAAAAAAGGAGAAAAAAAAAAAAAGCCAACCTAAAAAAACCTCCGGGGGGGGAGTCGTTGGGGGGGGGTCCTGAGAACATCTTTATAACCGGATTGCACTGAGAGGAGGAAAAAAAAAAAAAGCAAAAAAGATACAAAATATACAAGCAAAAGGCAACAATTCCCCGGTCTGCAGCAGTTGCCCACCCTCCCTTCCCTTCTCTCCTGCTGGCCATCTGCCTTGGGTTCTCCTTTGTGTCTCATCTCTTACTACTGAGCCGAGCGCAGGCGGAGGGTGCACCACACACAGGGACTATGCCCAGCTCGCTTTTTGCAGACATGGAGAGGAACGGGAGCGGCGGCGGCGGCGGCGGCGGTGGTGGTGGTGGCGGGGGAGAGACCCTGGATGACCAAAGAGCCCTTCAGATCGCCCTGGATCAGCTCTCCCTGCTGGGGCTGGACAACGACGAGACGGGCTCCATTTACGACAGCGAGCCTCGGAAAAAGAGCGTGAACATGACTGAATGCGTCCCGGTGCCCAGCTCGGAACATGTCGCGGAGATAGTGGGGAGACAAGGTGGGTGCCTTGCATGCGAAGGGGTGTGGGGGCGCGGGTCTCCCCTCCGCGCTGCCGGGCGGGCGGCTCAGATGCGACACTGGCCATTCCCAGGAACGCTGCAGCCGTGCGGTGGTGGCCAGTGCCGGCTTCTCCCAGACAAAGAAAGTGCAGCAGCAGACGTGATGTTTCCGAGGAGCGTTATGCATCACTTTCGAGATGCACTTTCAGCTGCCGGGTTGGGGAAAAAAATCACGAAAATAATAAAAATCGCTCCTTTCCTCCGGCTGCAAAAGTTAAGATTTGCAAGAGGAAACTGGAGGAAAATGGGAGCCTCGGTGCTTCCCTATCACCACCCCCCCAAAGTTAAAAATCGTGGATTATTTTTAAGGAAGAGAAATGGAGTGGAGAAGTGGAACAATGGGATTGGAATAAAGCATCCGCAGTGGGGAATGTGGCTCATTCGGTATAGCCGCTGCTCCTCACCTTCTTAAGAACTGATTTTATTTTTCCAAAAGGAAAGTGCTGAGCAGGAATGTGGACTGGCGGGTGTGTTGATTTGTTAGGTCTGCTTGCATTTTATCTTATTTTATTTCTGGCCATGCAGTGCAGTTTTTCTGCACGCTTTTTTTTTTTTTCCTTTTTTTTTCTTTTTTGTGTTGCCGTCTCTGTGAACTGCACGTTGGTAGTTTTGGGGCAGTTTGCATGGCAGATGTGTCGGTGGCCACTTGCGATGCCTTTGGGCGTGTGCCAGGGCTGTGGGCTGACATTACTTTACACCGTGACCGGGGCTCCCGGACGAGATGCCAGCGATCACCTGGGGCTGGGGGCAATGTGTTTCGGGTGGGTGTGTTTTTTTCCACCTCCCTAGCTGCACCCAAACAATGGGTTGTAACCGGTTCTACCCCACCACCTCCCCTTCCTCCCCCTCCCCTTCGCCCTCCATCTCCCGCATCTCGTTCCCAGGTTGTAAAATCAAGGCTCTGCGGGCAAAGACCAACACCTACATCAAGGCCCCGGTTCGCGGGGAGGAGCCGCTCTTTGTTGTGACGGGCAGAAAGGAAGATGTGGCCATGGCCCGCAGGGAGATCATCTCTGCGGCCGAGCACTTCTCCATGATCCGAGCCTCGCGGAACAAGAATACAGCCCTGAACGGCACCGTTCCCGGGCCCCCGAACCTGCCCGGCCAAACCACCATCCAGGTGCGGGTGCCTTATCGCGTGGTGGGCTTGGTCGTGGGGCCCAAGGGGGCCACCATCAAGCGCATCCAGCAGCAGACGCACACGTACATCGTGACCCCGAGCCGGGACAAGGAGCCGGTCTTTGAGGTGACGGGCATGCCCGAGAACGTGGACCGGGCCCGGGAGGAGATCGAGGCGCACATCGCCATGCGCACCGGCGGCATCATCGAGCTCACGGACGAGAACGACTTCCACGCCAACGGCACGGACGTGGGCTTTGAGCTGAACGGCACGGGCAGCCTCTGGAGCAAGCCCACACCGCCCAGCATCACGCCCACCCCGGGCCGCAAGCCCTTCTGCAACTACCGCAACGACAGCTCCAGCTCGCTGGGCAGCGCCTCCACCGACTCCTACTTCGGGGGCGGCACGGGGGGGGGCGGCAGCGCCCGCCTGGCCGACTACAGCCCCCCGAGCCCGGCGCTGAGCTTCTCCCACAACGGCAACAACAACAACAACAGCGCCAACGGCTACGTGTACGGCGGGGGCGGCGGCGACGTCCTCTCCTCCCCGGACTGCTGCTCCGAGCTGCCCTTCGACTCGCCGCCCGGCTTCGACCTGGCGCCCGCCCCGCCGCCCGGGGCCGCCCTCCTGTGGCCGCAGTTCGAGCGCGGCCCCGCCGCGCCGCCCTCGCCCGCGCCCTCGCCCGCCGCCGCCGCCGCCTTCCCGGGCGCCGCGCCCGCCAATGCCAACCTGGCGCTGCTGGTGAGCGGCCCCCGGCGCGGCGCCGCCCCGCCCCCGGCGCGGCTCTCCCCGCCCCTGCACGGCAGCGCGGCCGGCACCGAGCACCCGCTGGCGCGCCGGGTGCGCAGCGACCCCGGCGGGCGGCTGCTGGCCGCCTCCTACCCGCTGTACGCCAACGGGCTGGGCGCCCACCTGCCCGGGCTGCCCTCCGACTCCTCCGCCTCGTCCTCCTCCTCCTCCAGCTCCTCGTCCAGCTCCTCCTGCTCCTCCTCCGGCGTGCGGCGGAAGGGCAGCCGCGACTGCTCGGTGTGCTTCGAGAGCGAGGTGATCGCGGCGCTGGTGCCCTGCGGCCACAATCTCTTCTGCATGGAGTGCGCCAACCGCATCTGCGAGAAGACGGAGCCGCAGTGCCCCGTGTGCCACAGCGCCGTCACCCAGGCCATCCGCATCTTCTCCTGAGCGCCGGGGGCAGCGGCGGCCGGGCCGGGCAGGGGCAGGGGCGGGGGGGGCCGGCGGGGCCGGGGCCGCGCCCGCCAGGGGTGCGGGTGCGGCCGAGGGAGGGCTTGGGGGGTGGTGTGACAGCGGGTGCATGCTATAAATAATAACGGGCGACTCCATTCTAGTGCTAGGCTAGTTTTTACACTGTACTTTAATACGAAGCTTCCAAAACTCCCCCCTTTTTTTATAAACAAACAAAACAAAAACCAGAAAAAAAAAATTGAAAGTAGAAGATGCTTATGATGATGACAATGGTGTGTGGACTGTTAGTAAAACGTGCTGGTAGTTCTAGGATGCTTATTACAAAATAATTAAATCTATGGGTGGATACTTTTCTGAATGTTCTTGAAAGGGCAAGAAGTTCCTGTGAAAAACCATGATACTGCAGCTTTATCAGACTTTAAAAAAGAAAAAAGAAAAAAAAACCAACAAAACTGTAACATATCTCTTATATATATTAAAAACGTTTAAAGGTTTTAAAGATAAATTGCATTAATACAGATTGAAGTATTTTATTCTTTTTTGACTTGAAAAATTATATTTCATATTGCAAAGATGTTTACAAGTATTTTAATTTAAGTTCAGTGAACTTTTTGTAGCTGGGTTAAATCTTTTTTATTTTAGTATGGCCTTATGGCAAAGAACACTGTATTATTTTAATATCACACAATTGTGAACGGAATTACAAACCATAAAATGTGTAATGCTTTGAACAGTATTCTGTTGGGATGGAGATTTTATAGGTTCAGAAAAAAATCTTTTAAATCTGCTTCACCCAGCATATTTTCTATTCAGTGATATAAAGCATATTTTATTCTATATTATTACAAAAATGGAAATGTATAAACATATGTCAAAAGGAACTGTTGAAGCTTTCTAACATTTGTATAAATAGAATTCAGTGGAAATTACAAAAATTCTGTTGCACCACTATAGTTTTAGTATTTCTATTTTAATACATTTGTTTACCACTTGTTTATGTATATGTAGGTGACGTTACTTGAGCTTAAATGTACTTTACTGAGCAAAGTTTAAAAACAAAGTATATTTTATTTTATGATAAAGGGCCTTTAACCTCATGGTCAAATACTAATATTATATTTGCTGAGACAAGATTTGAAATTGTATCAAGAGTTTTATTTTTCTGACATTTAAAGTTCTACATAATAAAAGTAAAACTTAAGTAATGGTGCTACTTCATGTTTTTTTAAGTATTTCTATATAAATAAAATAAAATATTACAGAAAAAAAGGTACTTTGTGTGGCGATTTGATTTCATGTACTGAGAGTTTCTTCTGGAATTTTTGTTTCCTGCTTGTACCAGGAAAACACTGGGAACTTAAACTGTGTCATGCTAATGTTGCTGGAACTCTTTAGATTGTGCTGGCTTCCAGAATAGTCCTGCCAGCAATCATACCTTTTAACATGTTTTTTTTTCTAATTATTTATTTTTTTTCTAATATGTGGCATATTTTTTTTCTAATATGTGGCATATTGCTGGAGTTTTCCAGCAATGGAAAAATACTATTTATTCACAATTTTTAGTCATGAAAAATCCTTGGGTTCGTGTGAATTGTTACTTTTAGCAGATAAAGCATATGTAAGAAACCGAGCTGACAGCTGGCTTAGCTTTGAGAGCTGGAAGCAGAGAGCGGGGGAGGCTCCTTTGCTGCCATGTGCTGATGCAGGGCTGCATCCTGCGGGTCCTGGCTCCGCCATGCCTGGAGGCCTCAGGACCTCATCCCAAACTTGGTGTTTGTAGAGTGGAACAAGGGCTGCAGCAGCCTCCCCGAGTTCCTCACAGTGCTTCTTGGTATTTGGCAGTTGTGGTTGTGGTAATTGGTGTTGACAAGCTTATTTGAATAAAAAATTTATTGCCATGTAAAGTTGGTTTGCTTTTGATGGTGCCCGCAGTGGTGTTGGGGTGAACGAAGTGCAGCTGCTCTGCCTGACGAGCCCAAGGACCCACCAGGCAAACCCCGCAGGACTTGTGCTGCTGAGTGTAGTCAGTGTGTTTGAATGAACTGGCTCTTGGCTGAAGTGTGTTAGAGCAAATTGCAGAAGGTGCTGCACATCACTTTAAAATGTTTCTCTTTGAGTTTGCCATTGCCCTTTTCATTGGGTGAGTGAAAACAACAAAGCAAGCACAAAGTGTGTAGCGTATTTCATATGTTTTACTTTGTGCTTAGCAGTGTATGGCAGAGCTGCTCTCCTCGGATCTCCTTTATGGACTACAGAGCTGCTGGTTGGGTGGGAAGGGGGAGGAGGGAGGATGCGGCAGGGGATGATGGGATCTCTTTGTTTGATTTGATTTGATTTTTGCTTCTTTCATTGAACTGTGATTGTGGTATCATCTGATTTACAGAGTTAAAATCCCTCACTGAGTGTTGCACTTGGCTCAGGAATCTTGTCATTTTGGATGGGGGGGGAAACCCCCCCACCACAGTGCTGTGGAAAAGCTTCCAAAGAGTGGCAGAGCACACCTTCCAAAGGTGTGCTTAAATACATATGTGGTACAGACACTGAAAAAACCCCTTCGCAAAATTGGTCACTTTAAAGGGATCAGGACGTTTAAGTCCATGTGTATATTTTTTTATTGATGAGTGTTTAGGAAATGCACTTAAGATGCATCAATCAATTTCTCATTTCATTGTAAACATCCTGTACTGTTTTCTGGGAAAAGTTGTGAAAACGGCTATAAATAAAAAGGTGAATTTGATCATCACTTGGCTTGATTTTCAAGCTTAGTGAAACTGAAAGGTAAATAAGATGAACAAAAAGTGAAAATTAATTCTCCTCCTTTCCCCCCCCCCATAACGTACAATCCTGTATGTCTCCATGGTGTTTGCAGCAGTGTTATGGATGACTGTGAGCAGCCAATGTGCCTCTGGAGAGCAACCCCTGTGCAGCAGCTCAGCGAATGCCCCAGCCTGGCCCGCTGAGTCTGTCAGTGAATGCAACTGGCCTCCTCATCCACAGTTGTCTTGCAGGAGTTGTTTTCTTTACCAAACTGTGGCTGAAACAAAGGCATTTCTCTCCTGGTCCATAGCTCTGAGTGCCTTTTCAGCCTCTCTACGCTGCTTCGCTCCCTTTGCATGCTCTATGTGTGTGTGTCGTCTTGAGATGGGAAGATGGGCTGTAGTGCCTTAAAAACTGATTGTGTTCATTCCTCTTTGTGAATTATTTTGTCTACAGAGGGACCAATCTGGATTACTCTTGCTTTGGCATCCAGTGATGCAGTGAGTGCCTTTTGCCCTGCCTTCCAAGCTTGCATGCCCTGTGGTGGTGGCAGAGCCGGTGGGCTCAGCACCACTCACCCACCTGAGGCACCTCAACTGCCCAGAGCCTCCAGCTGCCGACAGGGCAAGTGCATTCCCCCTTCTCTGTTGGAGGACATTTCAGGTTGTCCTGGCACTCGTGGTGTCCGTTGCATTTGGTCTTATTGCTTGCTGAGTTGTAGTGATGTGACCTGAACCCAGATCTGCTCCCAGCGGTAGCGTGTAAATCCCTCATCCTTGGCTGGCAGAAACGAGCACATGGGAGCAGGGACGGCATGGGGAAGAACCTGCAGGCTGCCCAAGTGCGCTGCCCCCCAGATTTATGCCACAGGTCAGTCTCTTGGACCGCAGAGGCCATAAATCAGTGCAGAATTTGTCCCAGGGTTGGGGGCCATATGGTGTGTGGGAGCAGGAGAGGGAGAGTGATGCCCACGCCAAAGGAGAATAAAGGCCTGTGTTTGGGGCCGGAATATTTCAAAGCCTGAGAAAGGGGCAAAGTTCAGTTTCTAATTGAGTGCTTTGAAATATATAGATGTATATGGTCAATGTTTATCTTCCAGAACAAAGCTCACTTTGTTTTTCAAATGTTTGTGTGTTGGTGCTGAGAACTGTTCCTGGGGGTCTCCAGCACGAGAGGCTCCTCTGGGGCTGCTGGGGGTGTGGGTGCCCCCGGCGCGTGTCAGCAGCCTGGCCCTGCCGTCCCAGACGCCTGCTTGGAGGCATTGGTGAGTATTTGTGGGGTTTCCTGTCTTTGCTAAGGTACTTGTTTGGCTCCCAGTGCGTGTACACATCATTATCTCAAACCAGTGTACATTTACATTTGTAAGAATTATTACATACAAAGTCCCGAGCTTAATTATTCCTCTGTCCATATCTTGTACTCCACAGAATTTGCATAACAATCAGACATCAAAGCCAGAACCCTTTACTGGAAGAAAGGTCTTTCAGCTATATTATTTTAATAAAGTAAATTATAATGATCAATTTAATCTAAATTTACTCTTTAGATTTTTTCCCCTGCAAATCCATTGAAATGAGAGTTAAAAGCAAACTTTAAATTTAGTAGCAAGAATCTAGTACAATGAGGTATTTAAATTAAATTGCTTTTTGTTTGATATTTTTCGCTCCTTTCTGCCAACCCCCTCACCCATCTTTTTTTCTCCATTGTCCTTGTCTTGCCATTTTGGAAGTTGAAATGATGGTTTGCTGTCATTGAAGTGAATGTGGATTCTGCTGCTGAAAGAGCACACTGGTGAGTATTGCATTTAATTGATCCAGAAATAGTAAAAAGGAATTATTTACCCTGGCTCTGCTTATTTGTGTTTCCTGTAACTTGAGTTGTCTCTCAAGTAGAGATGATTTAATTAGAGAACAAAGACTGTTTTAAGTCTAAAGTAGTTAAGAGTTGCTTCAATCTGTATAATCATTTGCATTTCTAGTTTACCCGTTTATGATAGTCTACCTGGCAAATGCCAAAGGGCCCAAGTTTGCAGGTGAATACACACTCTACCCAACGGTGAGTGATGTGGAAAGACACTCATAACTACTCTGTTCTCTTGCTTTGTACTCAGAAGAATATATAGATATATACATAGGTGTGACCATATATTCAGTATGTACTTTTGTATGCAATTGACTGCACAAAGTCCTCCAGAAAAATAAAAAATTAGAAAGTCTTTTTCTTTTCAGTGCATTGATGTTAACAGCAAATTGCTGTAATACTACAAAAACTTTTATTGTATTACTTAATATTAAGGATTTTAATGAAGCTTTCACAGTTGGATATGTAAAATAATTACATCTCATGTAATTTCTAACCTTGATTAAAAAGTAAAAAGTTTATTCAGTTTTAATTTTAGTGAATTAGGTTGTATCACGATGTGCTTATATAGTGATGAAGCAGTACCAAAAATATTTAAGCATTTGGTATCTGGATTATTCTTTAATGTTATCTATACATATGTAGCATGTGAAACTCTGACTGTGCCCCAGGTATATACATGCATAAATGGACAATATTGTGAACACCACGTAGCCCTGATCTTTTAAGATTTGCGCAGTCTTTGTAAATAGCATCTATCATGTGATGTTGAATTTTTGGCCTTAAAGAATATCAGCTGGGTCTGTGGCTACAGAAACCACCAGTATCTGCCCTGGGCTGCATTTTTCTGAGTTTGGCGCTCCATGAAACCAATAGGAGAAGCCCCCCTTGATCAGGATTTAGTTCTCCCCATAAATTAAACTCTGCCAAATAAGGTTTGTTTGCATATAGAAACTTATCCAAGGCACACAGATAGTATTTCTCCCTAATGTGGGTTTGCTGGTTCTTTTTGGCAGGGAATTTTTTCGCCATATCTTTTGTAACAACTTATAGATCTCCACTGGCAAGATGATCATTGAGTAAGAAAATCAGTCAGTTAAATACTTTCATACTAAATGCATCTTGTGCCTTTGCCACAACAAATGTGATTGATTAGCTGTCTTGAGAAATTTATAGCCTTTGATAAGATTGCACCAAGGGAAGTGCTTTGTTAGTTTTAAATGGAGAACAAAAAGAGATTTTTGATGTTCCTCGTTACTGGTTTTCCACTTGTGATGGAGATAAAATACAGTAAAGTGTTTTTTCCTCTTATGTACAAGGGCTCTTCTGCCTTTCATACCTGGTAGAATTGTGTGGCCCACTTTGTATTAGTATGAATGGCAGTTGCCTTGTAAATGTGATGGCCATGAATGGGTGAATAGTCTGTAGTCTCCTATTTTGTCCTTTGTCTTTATGTTTTATTCACTTTTACCCTCTACAAAAGAGCTTTAATTTAGATCTGAGACAACAGTGGCGATGCTCCAGTTCATTATAGATCTAGTGGCAGTTTTATTTCATTTTGATGTTCTTTACATTTTGATGGGTGTACTAAACAGTAGAAGCTATTTTAATCAAAAGAAAATTTCAATGAGAGCATGACCTATAAATAGTGGCTTTGTAAGAGTCACAAAAGTTTCTGTTACACATTTGGAAATTATTTCCACGACTTAACTGCAAAGGGCAAGTAAATCACCCCCTTTTTAAGAGTTAGAAAAAGGAGTGTTTTTCAGGATCTTTAGTTCTGTTACTGAGTCATTGTATCATCTCGGCTAATTAATTTCACCTTTTATATGCTTCAGGATTTCCATCTGTGAATGAACTAATGACACCTACTTACAGCCACTATTGTGAAGATTAATTAATTGACATTATTGAAGTATCCTGAGGTGGAAGTCCTAATGTAAGTACAAAATATGATTACTGATAGTTTCTAATTAATCAGTTCACAGTAGCCACCATGTGGAATCATATTGGTTTAGAGCAAACAAACACTGGATTATATTTGAAATCTCTGGGTGTTTTTTTCAGATTTCTGTTTTTACATGTTATTTGAATCATCTTTTTCAGCAAGTGTAAGAATCTCCCTTCCTCCTGTGGCTCTTACAGGGCATGTGGGCTTGACTTAGAAGAAATATGTGATCCTAGTGTTACACGTATTGTCCTTGCAGGCTTTGTTGCAGATATAGAAAGGCAACTTCAGGTTGCAATTTTCTTGCCTCCTCTGGTGTAACATTACTAAGACTTTAAATGTGATGCCCTTTTTAAATGGAGATTAAAATGTTAGTGTTATGAAGGAGCGAACAGCACGGATCTAGTAATCCCTGTGCATTGGCTGGATGTTACTGAACATGAAGGAGGGGAGGAGCAATGTCTTACGTCATGAGGCATCGGGAGGGAATTGATGTTGTGAAATTGTTCATGATTTATACGGATAATAAGATCCATTCTTACTCCTCATGGCTGGGATGCTGTTTGCACAATGATATGCCTACAACTGTGCAAGTCTTAGGCCACGTGTTTAAAAATGGCAAGAATAGCTAGAAACAGTGGAATTTGTCTGTACCTAACTTTTTGTAGTTTTGAGTGCAGAGTTGACAAAAAAGGTGAATGTAGTTGCTGTCTGTATTGCTCTCCAGAGACCAGTCACATTACTAAATGACTTGATCCACCTTTAGTTGGAAATAGAAGTCATAAGATATTTTCTGGAATTATTTGCAACTGTTGCACAAATGCAGACAGGGAGGTTTAAAGTTTCACAAGCATTCATATTTCTTTCTCCTTATGTCATTTCTTTAAAAAAAAAGTCAGTCACGTGCAATTATGAAACTGCTTTGCGTCTGACACAGATGAAGATGTTTTCAGGCCACAAAAATGTAACTTTCTATGAGTAATTTAAATTAAAAACCCACTCCGGCAGAACATG
This sequence comes from Pipra filicauda, assembly GCF_003945595.2. Classification (NCBI taxonomy): domain Eukaryota; kingdom Metazoa; phylum Chordata; class Aves; order Passeriformes; family Pipridae; genus Pipra; species Pipra filicauda. Next base: position 67,881 of record NW_024104976.1, on the reverse strand, counting down.
TCCTCAATCTTTGGAGTCACATGGTTCTTGGAAAGCTCTTTCTTGGCTGTGCAGGAGGTCACTCTTTTAAGGAGAGAGTCTGTGCACCAACGTGCAGTGCTGCTAATGAGAGGAATTTCACACTTCTCCCCCCGACACAAGCTCTGTGTTCATCCTGCCAGCTGCTGCCTCTGAAGAACTTGGTATTAGATGTTGCTTTCACCAAGCCAATGCAGCAACATGCTGTAGCTTTAGCTGCAGAGGTGGCTTCTAGAAGGTAGGGTCACTCACTCTGCAAAAATAAAAAGTATTTAAAAGTGGGGTCTCCTATTTGTCTCCGGGAACATCTCTGCTCTATGGCTGTCCTTCCTTTTCCCAATGGTGATTTTCAAGCCAAACATGCCTTTCATCATCGCTCTGGCTTAGCAGCAAAGTTGTCTGTTGATAATAGCAGGCTTTACTTCTTCCCCAGCTAACTGGTAGTCAGGCAGCCAAAGAATGGCCTATCCAAAATTAGGATATGCTCAATGTACCATCCGCTGGTGTTGTTCCCATCAGCCTAATTACATGACTTTTGGGTCAGACAATGTCTCATTGTGTGGCCCTTGGCAGCTACAGGACGCCTGATGCTGCATGAATGTCTAATGTGGAGTTTGATGGCTACGACTGAGGCTGCAGTTCCACACTGGAATTGAAAACATCCGTGTAGTTTCCATAGAAAACCAGGTCAATGGTGCTTCCATAAACCATTGGCCCCAGGGAAAGCTGTTGGTTGCCTGTTGCCTGTACAAATCCATGCAGGGTGAGGAGTTTATGGTGCATTTCTCTTTCAGGTAAATGACAATTAATGAGTCAGATTGATTTAGCCTTTATTGACTTGTTTCAGAATCCTAATTTATGGCAAGAACCATCCCTTATCAATTTATCTCTCTCTTTTCTTCTGTTTTGTGCATTTAAGAACACTTGTGAGGTATCTTATGAACACTGCAAGCATAATGAATGTGGCTTTGTATTGGTAGGTTAAAAAAATCTTTTTATGTTGTCTTTGACTGCAAAAATTTTTGGTAGAACTACCCTATCTTTACAATGCTTCCTGTAAAAATCTACCTTTTTTACAGGCAAAAAAGAGGTATGAATGTAAAAGGCAATTCATTGTAGATGAAGGCTGTAATATGCTTGTTCATTTCAAAGGAGGATGTATAACTAATTACATTTTAATTGAATCTCTAACGTCAACAGCTGTTTTTAAGGGATCTTTTTAAGCTACATTTATTTTTAGTATTGTTTAAGATCATCTTTCTTTGCACGCATCTCCCTTCATGCATTATTGCCCTTTAAAAAGTTTTTCCTCTTTTAAAGTATCAACAAAAGCTAGCATATATTAAAGACTAAGCTGGTAAAATTTGGTTTTAAGATGCTGGGTATGACTTTTCTATGTAGAGAGGAAAAAAATATGACACCACCAAAATGTCCTTTGTTCTCTTTTTCTCCCAGAAGTAAAAGGTTCCAGTTCCAGACCAAACTGCCAAGGCCAGTTCTCATCTGCCGGTGGTTTATGTTGGCTGGCCGTTATCAATTCTTCTTCAAGGCAGCTGCTAATTACAGTAACAGCACAACTATCTCTTCAGACTGAGTGAACCACACTGATTTAGTCCTTCCCCCACTAAATTAACAACAGCATCAGTGAATCTAACTGCTTTTCATATGAAAAAACATATCCATACTTGGGCTTGGTTCTGCTGATTTTCCCGGAACTTGTGCGAGCCCATAAAGCTTCAGGTGTCATTGTGGCTTCTTAGTGTTCTTGGTTTTTAATTTCCAGCCTGGATCACCCAGAAGCAGGGGTGAAGGAAAAAGACTTTGCTCAGCCTGTAGAAACTTGGAAACTCTTCCATGGGAACCACCAGTTCCTGCTGTCTCCCGGCGCTGCAGGACTTTGGGATGAGCTCTGTGTCAGCATTAGGGTCAGAGCCACACCGGTGAGCTCAGTCCTTGGCCTGGCAAGTTCCAACTCTGTTGCTCACTGTCTCTGCTCCAAGGGGACACAGCTGTCCCCGCTCCACTCCACTGCCACCAGAGCAGCTGCACTGTGCCTGTGGAGGAAGGAGCTGAGTGCTCACTGCAGAGCAGCTCCCCACAGTCCGGCTCAGTCCCCCCAGCACCCTGTAGGCATGGCTGTGGTACTGCTGTGCGTGTCTCATCCGTGGTAAAATCCTTTAGGGGCATCTCCCAGCCCTGTGAAGCAGTGAAACCCACCCTCTGCTCTGATCAGAGGGTTTGGTTCATGTCACGGTGTGTTTGCAGGAAGCCTGTGTCTTGCTGATCACAAGCTGTTCTTTCCCTACACTTGCTGGGATTCCTGCAGCTATAGGATTAACCCAGAGAAAAGATACCCTCTGTGATCTCCTCTGCCCCCCCATCACCTCTCCTCTTGCTGAACTGGATGTTTTTGCATGATTCAGAGTCTTGAGCACTCCAGAAATGGAGGGAATTATTTGAGAGGTGGTTGCTGTATTGCTGTGCAGGAATATGTAGCTGATACTGGTTTACTATTTTCTGTATAATTCTGTAATTATTTTGTAATTCTGTAAATTCTGCTCTAATTTTCTGTAAACATCAAAGCCCAATAATCATGAGAGCCCTGTGTTGGTTTTGGAAGGTAGTTCCATTGGGGATTGGAATAGTAGTGTAGTTGCTAAAATTGCATAAACAATAAATAAGAATTCATTATCTCTCGCAGAAAACTAGCCAGTAGGTTCAGAAAGACTTGACATCTGAGGCTAAGGTAATAATGGATGTAGTGGCAGTAAAATAATGGCAAATCACAAAAATGAGTGAATCTTCTAGTTAACACCTGCAAATGCACAGTAATTATGTTTTCAGTGGGAAATGGAGCTTTGTGAGACCAGTGATTTGCAAGAGCAGAGTTGGCTCCTTGTATTTTAGTGTTAAATTTTTCTTCTCTCCTTATAAGTGGACTGCATCTAATTTTGATTACATTAGGCAAGCGTAAATCACAGTTAACACTGGTGACATCACTATAATTGCAAAGTATCTGGAGTCAGTGTATTTGAGAGAAAATCAGACCTGTTTGGTCAGATTCCTCAGAGGGGGAGTCTCTGAAAGCAGAGCAAATTCACATGAGTGATAGAAACTATCCCTATCCCAACGCTGCTGTAAATGAAAGCTGAATCTGACTAGTTTAGTGCCATGGCTGGAATAGGATTTTTGATGGAGCATGCAACAGCTCTTACAACAAAAATATCTTTTATTTCAGTAGTGCAAAGCAGTCAGAAACACTGAAATATATGGTGTTCCTTCAGTGTGGTGAAGGACACTCTGATGTCCACTTCTGATGGATGGGTCAGCCATTCCTGGAGCAGCTCAAACCATTTTAATGAACTGATGGGGTAACTGAGACTAAAAATAATCCTTGGGGAGCTTGATTTAGCTATTAAATAGGGAATTAGTCTTGGCTTGCTGTATTAGGGTGCTGTGAAGATAAGCTGACTGCCACTAAAACATGCTTAAAATTCTGGATTGGAGAGCACAATAGAAATGTGAAACATCTCGTTATGTTAGATGCTGTGAAATTAGCACTGTGGTTTATCCCTAGCATTTATCAATAATTTCTCTGTACCGGGGCAGAGAAACAGATTCAGTAAGAAACATGCCACAGTTGGGCTGACAGAGCCTGCAGTGAAACAGCATTTTGATTTGTTAGGCTCTCAGAACTTTGCTTAATGTGTTACTACTTCTTTTTGTTAGGGCTGATTGAATCACATAAAACTGAATTCCAGGAGCTGAATAGCTACACGGCATTATATTAGGAGACGTACCCATCACTCCAGGATTGCTTTCCTGGTGTCAACAACACGTGGTGCATGCCAACAGCCACTCTGTATCAGGGATGCTCTTCTGTGTCTGGGAAACTGCACTATAGTTTGTGCAAGATAAGCATGTCTTGCATGCTGGCTAATTAAAAAGTTGTGTAACTTGACTGGTGTAATTTTCAATAATATTTACCAGTGGATTGACTTTTAGACCTACTGTCATGTTGGATTACTATCAGATAATAATTGCAATTTTTAAATTTGTTTTTGTGTGTTTTTGCAGGTAACACTTGTTTAGCAGAGAGGCATGCAGAAAAGTCCTGCGTGGTGTTTTATCCAGCCTTTCTCCTACCTTTTGCCTCACCGGTCACAATCATGTACAGACAAGCTGCAGCAGATGAATTGTGCAGAGAGATGGTGAGGATTTGCCCTGATGCATTGAAACACTCAGAGTATGAGAAGTCATGCCAAGCTATCTGAGCCAGCACGTGCCTTCTTTCTGACCTCAGTGGATCTGGGCTTTTTCTGCCATGTACATTTGCCGACTGACAGCAAGGAAATGTTTTGTTGCCTGTGCGCTCACACACGTGAGGCTTCACGGAGCAGGTGTGTTTGTTCTGTGTGGCTGATAATTTGGGAATATGTGTTGTCTCCGTCAGAAACACGCTTTTCCTACTGTGAGGGCTATTCAGGTTATCTGTGTATAATACCATGAGCTGGAAGAGAAAGGGAATTTGCGCCCTTTGAAGAAACTCCTCCACATTCTCTTCTGTCTCTCTTCAGTCTGATACACTACTATTTACATTCTTTATTATCTCTTTTCCCCAGTTCTTGCTCCAATCTTTCAGGCAGTTAAGAGTCTGGCTTTGGGCTTGCTGGGGGATGCAGATTTTCATTTCAACATGTTACTGGATTTTTTGGTTCTGGAGCAGAAACCAGCCTGTCTCACAGCAGCTCCTTTTTGCATTAGACCCTGTCAGGTCTCTCCTGCACTGATGCACTGATTAAAAGCTTAGTTATTTATTCATTTCCTCTTCACTATCTTTAGGTATATGCCTGGACTTAGGAATGATCAGTCATGTTTTTTTCATCTTGCCTCGCTCTTTTTGTTCTCCTATATCAGGATGGGAAACCATGGTGTAGGTACTGGATTCACCCCTGGAAACCAGTGTTTTTGACCCATTTATCTGTACAAATTATCTCTCTGGATTATCTTTTCTGATTTTCTGGTTAGAACAGGCTAAGATTGAAGACTCCATGCCCTTCTTTTTTTCCTTCCTGACTCACAAAAATATAGCAGAACTTTTCCATTTACAGACCTGACAAGCAGCTACCTGACTGTGTGGAACACTTGCAGGCACAAAGTGAGAAGCGGAGGTTGGGGAAGAGAACTGAGTGAAACAAAACTTTTGAATCCAGATGTTCCAGTCACACAGGGAGATGTGTTTTGTTTCTGAGAAATGAGCATTTGCAATTACTGAGATAATCTGCTGGTACCTATCTAGACAGGTGCTGCTAAACCTCCTAAATTCAAATAGTTTAATTTTGAAGGAAAACCTACTGGTACAAACCAGTCTGAAGACACCTTTCTGCATGCAAATGGGAAAGGGGGGGCCTTATTTAGAAGCACAAATGTAACAGACAGAGCAAAATGGGGGAAAGTGAAGATATACTGAAAAAGCAACACAGAGGGAAGAGCCAAGTGTCAGGTAAAGAGCCTTTTTTGGAGAATTTGCAGTGTTATGGCTGCACTGAGAACCACTAGCACTGCTCTCTAAAAGCTACTTGGTTATTGGAAATGAAGGGAAAATTCCCTGTCAGATCAATTGGTGCTTTAGATGGCACTTTCCATGTTGTAAATTTAATTTGCTTTCTTTTTTTTTTTTAGCATAAAATTTGATTAAACTCCAGGCAATTCCTTAGAATTTGAAGAGAACATATGCAACACAGCACTGGGACATGGTATGTTTTCACAGGTGTTGTGATCATTAATGAGGGGCTGCTCATGATGCAGGTTATCACCTGGTGATATAAATATGACCTGAATCAAGACGCACGGCGCAATCACACTTCTGTCAAATTAGCCAGGATGAATGATGCAAAGTTGATGCAGCTTTATGTTTTCAGATTAGCTTTATGCCTGCTGTGGGAGGACAGCTGACAGTGAGCCAGGTAAGGTTAGCAGCTGATCTGGTGTAAAGTCTTCAGTGCAGAGTCACCCCATTAAAAATGTTAAAAGAAGTATGCAAAGTGAATTTGATTGACCCAGTGCTTTCCATCCAGTGGTCACAACATTGTGTAATGCCATAAAAGCAGATTTAGCTTCTCTTTAGGTCACCAGCACAGCTCCCTGAGGTTCAGTTTTCCTGGACCTAATCAGGGGCTTGGGCAACCCCAGTCTGAGCTCAGCATGTTGAGGGGCAGCCTGGCAGGTGCAGTGTGGGATGAGGACTATGTGTGGAGATGGTTGTGGCTATGTGTGGAGAGCCCCAAATTGCACTTGTACATGAATTGTGGAGAAGCAGTTGGTTTGGGATTGATGTTTTTTCTAGGTAACTGTATGCAAGTTATAATTCTGAAAAGATACCTGTTTCCAGTACAAGCTAGAGAAGAATGAGCTCCCCTGAAATGGTAGGATTTTTGTTAAAGATAGTTGCATTCCCTGGAGCCAGCTGTTAAAATCTCTGCTGATTTCCAAATGGGCATTAAAGGCTTTCTCCACCCAGCTATGTCTCACCTCTGTGCCTCCTCCCTGCATCCTCTGGCTCCAAAAGAAGCCCAGAGCTGAGGGAATGGATATCCCATGTGTGATCACTGAGCCCAGCACGTTACTGTTCATTCTCTCAAAAATGAAAAGTCATTTAAAGTAAAGATGATGGATAAGTGGTGTTTAATCAAGAACTGTCTTTAAGTGGGTTCAATTGTGAAGTAGCAAAGGGTTAGAGAGGCTAATTTCCTTATAATAAATGGGTCCACTTAAATTTGGTCATCAGAAAAGGGTAATCCATGTGTTGTGGAATAAGGAAACATCACTGCTAAAGAAGCAGAGCATTGATTTCCAGTGGTTTTCCCCAGTTTTAATCTTTGTGTAAGGAGGGGTAGGTCTCCTTTCTACACGAAAGACAATTTGGAACAAATAGAGAAGTTAGAAATACTGGTGCAGTTTTGTAACCCCCTTGAGTGTGGCCTTGATGCCACATTTCTGTGTGGTTTCTCCCCTCAGTGCTCGGTCAGTCAGGATCTGTGATCACCCACTGCTGCACAGCAGGCTGGTGGAGGCCAGGGGGAAAGGGGCTGCTCTGGAATTGCACCTGAGGTACTTTTCGTGTTGTTTATGCTTATTACTGATAGGAGTAAGTGAAGAGGCTTCACAATCTTCTGTTGCTGCAGCTTTGGTCAAATGGTTTCATATGTGACTGCATTAAAAGTTATTTAACATGAGGTTTGGGGCTTCCCCCCCCCAAAAAAAAAAACAAAAACAGTGGCTGCAAGAGAAATTTCTCCTTAACAGTTTCTCCAAGGAAGGTGTGTGTTTGTCGCGTGGCTGCTCTTGTTCAAGTCTATAAAGAAAAGGGGAGATTGCGGCCAAGGAGGCTCCTGCTTGGAGGTATCAGTCTTTTCTCTTGGTTAGCTGAGGGCTGGAGAGGACTCTTGGTGACTGCCTTCTCTTTCATCTTCTTCATGTCACAAGAAACAACTGCTGGGCAAGGCATTGGTAGAGGACATCTCAGCCATGTGTTTTCTTAGTACAGGGTGGTGTTGACTTCCAAGTTGTCTTTTTCACCCAGAACAATACAGTAACCACTGGTGACAATAACTGAGCTGTATATAGAAGCCAGCTCCTTCCACCTGTCTGCTGAGGAGTATCTTGCTCCAGTGGAGCTGTTCTGACTGTCCTGGGAGTCTACATGACATCAGTGAAGTTTTCAGCCATACTGGATGAAAATAATTCTGTGAGAGCATATTAGGCTTGCCTATTAATCTAGAGATGAGCTTTTGAACTGATGTTTAAACCTCATTTTCTGCCCTCTTTGAAATGGAAGGAAGTCACCCAAGTAAGAGATTGGAATCGATTCAGTTGTGTTTTCATTTTCTTTGTGATAAATGTAACTTTCCCTTTCCCTCTCTGGAGAATGCATGCCCCTCCTCCCACTGGAGTGGATCAGCACTGGCATCTGTGCAAACCTTCTTGCTCGGGTTTCCCTACTGGGAGTTTTCCACCCTTGCTGCCCACACTGGCTCTCTAGAAACCACCTTTCCTTCAAAATCCCTCAATTAACTGTGAATGGTGCCAGGAAAGAGCCTGACCCCATTATACTTTTTCTGTGCCAAACCTGGTTGCTGGCAGAGGAACTCTCCAGATGGTTCAGCTTTTGCCACTTTTCCTGTTCTTCCCAGATAAGCTGACTGACCCGGGAGTCCACTTGGCCGTGGAACAATTTAAGCTGTACGTAGTCACATGAGAAAAATAAAAGTGAAAAGCCAGTAAAAGTGTGGTTTCTGGGCCAGGTATTAACAGGGCTGTGGCAGAGCTGTTTTCTGGTCCCGGATCTGCTACAACCATCATCTGTAATTTTAGGCAGGTCCGTTAAAGCCTCCGTGTCTGCCTTTCTGGTTTGGTCAAATGGAGGGAGCAGTGCTCCTTCTCGGTCTAATGGCTGTGCTTTCTGTCATCCATCCTTTGAGGCAGGGCTTCTCTTTGTTTAGGGGTTACCCAGCATGACGGTGAGCTGATCTTGCTTGAGGTCTGTGCAATCTCCAGTAATAGTAACACAGACAATCAGTTAACTGACTCAGAAACAAGTATTCAAACAATATGCCTGTGAGCTTTCTCTCTTCATTGGATTTTATTAGATGTGTTCTTGTTTGATTTACTTTATACCTCTAGGAATGTTTATTTAGTTTATTTATGACATTATGGTATTCTTAGAAAACCAGGACACGGTTCTGAGTGGTCAGAAGGATAATTCCTTTATTCTTGTTGCTTCTCATGTAATAATCATAGCCTTTACAAATACCTACTTCAGGCACTGAATGTATTAAAATTCTTGCATAGTTTTTCCTCTCTCAGATATGATGAAATACCTACCCCTGGCTGGCTGGATTTGGACCCTCTGCTTGGGCTGTGACAGCCACATTACTCCACACTCAATGCCACTGTGACTGCCAGACTTCCAGCACGAATAAGAGAACCTGGTTAACAGCAATAGTATGCACTTTATTTTTCCCTTTCAGAGGTTATATCTGGTGACTGTGTGACTGGAACAATGAGACTAACCTCAGTTTTACAGTAACAAAGCAGCTATGAGCTTTCTGGGTAAAGTATATCTTGACTGACATACAAGTAGCTGTAGCTTTGCTGCACAATGGAGAAAATGACTTCATTTAACAGCTTTCTGTGCCAAGAAAGAAATAAAACAGTTCTGAGAATGTTGAAGATTTTTTTCCTGTTTTAATTTTAAACCTAAAAGAAAAAGCTGTTGCCATATAAGTCCAAGTCAATGGAATATATAAATCTTTAAAAAGGTTTCATAAAGTAATAATGACTTTAGTATATGTACCAAATGAGATTAAAGAGCTACATTTGGTTCTAATACAGAGTTTCACATTCAAAAGGACCATCAGTTTCCTGTTTAAAATCTACTTATATTGAACCAAATGTAGTTCAAACATAATGCCATTGTATTTCAGACATTTATCTTAATTTAAAACAGCTGAAAAACATTAATAAAATAGCAAGGAGATGTGGAGGTATAGGCATTTCTCCCTTCCTCTTCTGCTTTTTAAAATAATGAACTCAGATATAACATGCCCCTCCTTACACTGTTCTACCTGTCTGCAAAGGACAAGGAGCACAGTGTCAGCCCCTTGGAACTGTAGCACTAAGAGTCCTTTGGAAGGGGTGAAGAACTTGACTGAAACTTGCTTCACCAAGTGTCCATTTCTGAACGGGGGGGTTAACCAACGATTTATTGAGGCAGTTTTTACCTCGAGCATCTTCAGGAAGCATTTGCAGTACAAGCACACCAAGCTGAAACTCAGCAGCCTGAACTGTCCCACCTTATGGCTTTGATCCCAGTCTCCTCCTTTCCATTGAAATTCTCCCTCTACCATCACTGTCTTTAAGCACCTAACATCACAAATCATACCACAGTGCATTTTGCGTGTCCTTTGTGTGAATTTCACCTTCTCTGTTGCAGTTCCACAGAGGATTACTAACTCTCTGCCAGTCGAGCTGTTCAGAATTATTCAACTTCTTGAAGTCCTGAATTATTGCCAATAAAAATCAAAGCTGATTTCTGTTTTCCTATTTAGAATGTTGTCTCCCAGGAGGAAACAGTGAGTGAAGAAAATGAATGATAAGGGCAGGAGAGGTCAGTTTTAGCATATATGCTTGAAAGGTGCTAAGGGGGGCTGGGTCAGTCTTGTGCCAGGTGCTGTACAAACACAGAGAGGAGCCCAGTCTTGCTTTTGAAGGTCTGTAACATAAGTAAGCTTTACAGTAGTTTTCCAGTGAGTTTTCACAGTAGAATAAATTACCTCAAAACCCCTTCAGAATTATAAAGGAATCTTCTAGTTTGATGTTCCACTTATGTGGGAACACCTTTTCCCCAAAGACGCCCGATATCCCACCAATCAACATATCTGTCTAATGGAATAATGTGAGAATGTAGCTTTTATTATCAGGCTCTTCCCAGGGAACCTGAGGTACTTTGTAGTGCTATATTCTTTGCAGTTCTCAGAATCATGTGCATTAAAGGTTGCTTAACAGCTGGTGAGTCACACAGTTTGTTCTTTGAGCTCAAATGCTCCATTAGGACACATCCACTAGAGGTATTTTAACCTTTGAAAAAATCAATACAAGTGGCTTAAGCATTCTAGGTTTTAGGAAAAAAAACCATACATCCCCAAAACAACAAAATAGAAGATTCTAAATAGCAACAAACTGCCTGTATGATGTTTAATATACTAAACTCTGTTCTGGTGGGTGTGTCTTAGGGGTGTAGCATTTGCTAGAGAGCAGCAGTTCTCTAAAAAGTCACTGTCCTTGGGCACCAGACAAAGCTGAGTCTGGAGAAAGTAAAATGTTTTCTGAGTTAAAAAAATCTCTAGGTAATTTTCTCTGCATTGCATGGGGGGACAGACATAGCACTTGGAAGAGTACTCCCTAATTTCACTGGGGAGTTGGTCCTTTCCTTAAACCATAAACTGTATTTACTGCAGATAATTGCAAATATGGCTTATGTGTACCAATCCACAGTGCTTGACTAAGTAGTCAGAATGAGAGAGGAATTCTGTGGGCAGTATGTATTTCCCTCTAGTTTAAATGTACCCAATGTTAAATGAGTTGAACTAGTCCTGCTTTAGCCAAACTTTTTGAGGAAATGAAGTATATGCTCCCACTTTGCTGGTCAGTGCCAGGACTTCTCCTCTGTGATATAACTTGATGGAGAAACCCTGATTTGAATCAAATTTGACTGTGAGATGAAGGGCTGAAGGATATTGCAGTCCTCCAGATTTCATAAGAAGAAGCAGTCCAGCAGAGGGAAAACAAATCAGTGCTCCCTTTAGGGAAAATCCTGCAGAGTTTGGTCAGTTGCATTATTAGACACCTGAGAATCCAACCCTCTGCCACGCACACACACGACATAACTGAAGAAAACCAGATTTCCGAAGTGCAGCCTGTGGAATGATTCCTTTGCATAAAAAGGCAAAGTGGTTTGATTTTTCTCTTACGCTATAACCTCAGTGATTTTATTCCTCATTGTCTCCTTGGGATAACTAACCTGGCTCTACAATCACCAGCCCCATGTCATAACTCCTGGGTTGCCTCTGCTCTGGGCTCTTCAGCATCAATTTTGTCCTCAGCATGAGGCGGACAGGTCTCGCAATGCCTTCTACCCTCCGAGCCAGCTGGCTTGGGATGCGGCCACAGCTTTTCTCCTTGTGTGTGGCTGAGGGACACATTGGTGGCAGGGCTGGCTGGGAGCAGCTTTGGGTCACCACCCCATGCTGTGGGCAGCATCTAAGCCAGCAGGGAAACCCTGGCCAGACCAAGGTGGGTTCTGGATCCTACCGAAGCCTCTGGATGGTGAGCAGAGGCAATGACAGCCCAGTCTGAGGCAGAGACAAGCTGCCTCTTTTTAGGATATGGTCCAAAGCTGCCAGTCAGGCTCAGTGTCCCAGGTCTTAGGTGGGGCACGGGGTATCTGTCTTTGCTCAGGGTGGAGCCTGGATCTGGTGGGAGATCAGCCATTTGGCTGTGCTGGAGGATGGGCTGTGCTGACCTCCCCGCGATGGTGCGTATGACTGTGACACACCGCTGAAATCAGAGAGGACTGCTGTGAGGCAGAGCACAGGGACAGGAACACTGCTCTGTATGAGGAGAATTTTCTGGTACTTAATGCCATGAGAATGTCAGAAGAGTTAATGGCAGATGTGGTTGTGAAAATGTTCTGTATTTTTAGACAACCTTTAATTAAGACACTCTGTATGTAGCAGCGACCAAATAATATGCTGCCACTTGAAAACTGTCAGGAGGGAAAAGTGTACAAAGCTTCTAGATGCAACCCTCCTTATTTTTATCTGAAAGTGAATTAGGAAACCTTTCCAGTAACAATAACTGTCCTTTCACGTGAAATGATTTATTTAATGCATACTGTAAATACTTTGGACATCTATATGGATTTATACTTAACCCCTTTCACTTCACATTGTTTAATCTAGCCTCATATTAAAAAGATTACATCTGAGAGCTGAATGGGTTTTGTGATCCCAGCCTTTTCTTCTGAGACTAATGTTTTATATAATTATTTTGATACAGCAGATTTTTTTCCATCCTCTTGTAAACCTTTGTAAGGGGTGAACAGGCCTTTCAGGGTTTTCATTTGGATTAAATGGAGAGAAAACAAATGTATAGTGTACAATTCAATTTCAAACTTGAAGATGCCTTTATTAATAGGTTATTTATTTGCCTTTAGGGTTAGAAAGATGCTAAAATGATAGAAGATTCTCCAATAGAGCACTAATTCTTGCTTTGATATCACAGAGAGATAAAATTTATCACATAAGCTTAAGCTTAGATGGAAAGCAGTGAGGTTTCAATAAATCAAGACACAGGAAATCTGAAAGAATTTTATAAGCATCATTTTGACATTCCTAGAATTTTGATACCCATCACTGTTAGAATAAACCCACTGTAAGTAGCAATTAAATTATTAGTTAGCCAAGATATTGTGCCCACTTACAGAATTAAATTGGTTAATGTATGTAAACTGTTCCAAGCCTGCCTCACAAGCTGTGTTTGAGATAAGCTGAGCAGTGTGCAGAGGATGACCAATACCCTCTCAGGCTGGGAGTGGAAGGCAGTCTTAAAAATTGCAACACCATTCGGTTTTCTGTGTGCAGGTGGATATTCATTTACAGACTTGCTCTGTCACCTCTGGAATTACAAAACCTCCATAAGGCAGAATCAGGCCCAATTTTGCCTTCTGCAGGACAATTTATGTTCAGCTGAAAGGGCACCCAAGTGGAAATCCTGGCCAGTGTGCTTATTTTCTGGCTTCTCAATTCACTTTCAGTGTGTCTCCTTCATTCTTCATGTTTTGTTAATTTTGTTGTTGGTGGACGCTTTGATATGCTAATGTGGAAGGAGAATTTGCCAGCAGTTGCACAAGGGGAGGCAGTCCCTAAGCCTGGAAGGCTGATCAGGATGTTCCTATAAGTCCACACCACTCTGCATCACAGCTAACAAATGCCATGCTGCTTTCTGCTCTGTACCTGTCCCCACCTCACCGATACCTTCTGTAACAACGTCTTGCTTACTGAAATTGTTTAAAGCATCTACATAATGCTATTAATATGTATTCTATAGCAATAGAATTAAAAATGCTAACAATATCTGTAGTCAGGGCTAATGCTCAGAGGAATTTTTCTTGGGTTTTCACATTCTAGCTTTTCTAAGGTCATGTGCAAAAGCTCACTGAAGCGCTCTCCATGTGTGGGAAGAATGGTAAGGAAAGAGGTAAGTGTCTACAGGTTTTCAGGCTTCAGTTTGTGCAGGTGAGTTGACCCTTGTGCATATGGGTATGGATTGGTTTTGGTAGTGTCCTGCAGGTGAAGAACACAAAAAAGCAGCAGAAGAACATGTCCTATTGCTAAAGCACAAAATTATTATTATTTTTTAATTCAAGAGCTCTCTGTAGTTCAGTAAGCTTTTTGTACTTCTCACACCCTTATTTCTTTGTCAGGCAAAGGAAAAATTACCTGATTATTCTGTCTCTTCAAGTGCTTTCTAGCACATCAGTACTTTGTGGTGGATCAGAAACCAGAAGAGGAAGAAAACAGAGGATCCATTTCTCATTTTATTTTTCAGAGAATCTCTTCTAATATCTCTGGGAATGGTGCCACATATCTCGAATATCGGCATCTGAACCAAATTTGATGTCTTTGCTCGCACTGAATAGCACTCGATTCTGCTAGTAGACTACAGAAATGCTTGAAAGCTGTTAGTCATAAAAATGCTACCTCCCAAAATAGTACTTCAGGCAGTGACATACAAGAGCCAGAAATCAATGGGATTAATAGTAGTGCAGGTGATAATGATCGTTACCAGAGGCATGAGAATTTGTTCCTGAAAGGCTCTTTTTGAACACCATGTATTGGTGGTTAACAGTGTTCAAGTGTCAGAAAGACAAATTTTGCACTGAAGGTGATGTCTTCTGTTGGACTGGCTCCTACAGTCAATTCCATGGACACAATGGTAGGAACACAAACTCTTCTTCAGGGCTGATACTTCAGCCCTAGAAAAAAAAAATAAATTATGAAGTATAGTACTTTCATTTCAGTGGCAAAGTGCCCAAGCTGGTGTGCCTGGACTCAGAGGCACACCAGTTACCCATGACACTCGGGCTCGATCAAAATCTGTCCTGGAAGAACAACTGGCATATGGAAAGGGGAGGGAAAATACAGACTCATCAAAAACTGGAACAAAGTGACACTGTCCCTGCCAGTTTTGGTAAAAATAAAATAATAGGGCTGTCAGTGTCCTGGGTTGCTAATGAGCTGTGATAGATTGAGAGACCTTCATTAATTTTCTGTGGAGGTGAATAGAGGAGACCAGCTCCTGACGTGTTACTTCGGCGTAACCAAGGGGTGGGCCTGTGCCTCAGACACATATTCATGAGCTTTATTAGAGATATTTCAATATCGAGTTCACTGTGGCTGTAAACCCCACCGAAATAGCTGGATAAAAACTTTGGTGATTAACTTGTATTAAGTTGTTACCAGCAGTCTCAGAGCTGGTTTGGAACGAGCTGTGATAACATCTATGGGAGTGCTGTGTGCAGCTGTATGCCTCATTTGAGCTATTACCACTTATGCATGAATATACATACCATGATAAAGGGAGGTATTTTTCCTGTTGTCACCTGAGCTGTGAGAGCAGAGCTAAAGGAAAGAGGTGTTAGTTGGTCACTTGTTGTATTTTGGCTTATCTAGCCAGCAGACAGTCAAATAGCTTCTTTGAAGGTAGCATCTGCTGTAACAGCCTCAATTACCTAGTTAAAAATGACTTGCAAGCTAGCAGGCAAGTTTAGCCTGGTAGTACTGTATAAAAAAGCTATTTATGCTATTTTTCAGTATTTGTTCAATATTACACAGTGCTCAGGCTTGACTCTAATTACATTTCTATGCACCTGAGTATCAAGGGGCTGTGTGGCAGCTGAAGGTGATCACTACAGGACCCATGGCTTGATGTACTTCAGCTGCTAAACTGCTGGGTGGGGCTGTACAGGGATCACTAAAAGCCCCAGTGCTTGCTGGGTGGGTGATGGAGGTGTGCTTTTTTAGGTTTTGTCCTGTTCCAATTCCCCCCCCCCCTCTACCCCCTGTCATTTTCTTTTTCCTTCTTCTCCGGGCTGTATGGTTTAGTTGGCTTTAAAAGTGATTTGCCATGTTCTTTCTGCCTTTATTCTGGCTGCAGTATACCTCTGAGGACATGCTTTTTAATTGCTCTTTATTCTTATCTTCAGGAATTTTTTTCCTGAAAGAGAGGCTGTAGTGATTTTTCTGGCAGGATGTTGCTGTTGTAGCAGCAGAGGGCTGTGGGCCTTACTAGAAATGTCAACCCTTTGCCATGAGGCAGTGTCTGCATCTGCAGTGCTTCTGATGTGTGCTATCATGACTTAGTGAAGAGATTTTGACAGGAGGCAGCACTTCAGAGGGTAAGTTAAAAGCATTATGCATTTGCTTCACTAAACTGGAAACACAATTTTACTTACAGTACCTGCTAACAAAGAATTGCAATGACTAATCTTCATTTAGAGGCTTCAGTCTTACACTGCACACAGCTTGTCATTTGAGATATGTCTGGGGAGCCTGACTGTGTGCTCAGTGAGTGCCTCTGTGATGCCAGCCTGGCACTCAGAGATGGTGTCTGTGAGCCTCACAGGGGAGTCCTTGTGCTGCCGTCAGGTGGGTTTGGAGAGCAGACACCTGGTACTGCCGTTCTTGGGCAATGAATGTTTTACAGACTCACAGTGAACTGAACTGCTCTTTGTTAGAGGCTGTTGGGCCGGTTTTAGGACTGGTCTTTGCTGAGCACAGCTTTGGTCTCTGGCAGCTCTTGGACTCCTCAGTCCACGAGTTGGGACTTCAGTTGACATGTACCAGTGATCTAGGCCTATTGATTATTCCCACTGTTCCTATCTTCTCTTCCATGTTAAACTTTTGAAATTTTCTCTAATAAATACTGCAGGCCATCTCCCAGAGTCTCTTCCAGCAAAGCTGAAAGAGCTTGGAAACCAGTTCCATCAGGCTCTCCCTTAATGCTCATGGATAGGAGTACACCTTATCTCTAGGTGGAAATAAGTAGACCTTCGCTTAACCAAACAGTAGAGGTCTTTTGGCTCTCTAGGGAAGCAACTACTAAGAAACTGCACAGTATCTATCTGGAGCTGGATGTATCTTCACCATAGCTGGGTATTCTCTGTGTTTTTCATGAACATGAGGTTGCCCATGTCTGCCCAAGGGATGCTGACACGTACATGGTGAAAAGGGGACAATCAATGTAGCCTGTCCTTTTTTACCTTTGCCCCTGAATTTCCTTCTTGCCTGCATCTGGTCAGCGATGTTTTCTGTTGCCTTCTCACCCCTTCAGCAATCTTTTTCTTTTGTTCATGCTGCATTTTTTTAGCTCTTTTGACCCTCTGGTCTCCTCAAGCCCTTTTGCCCTTTTGGGAAGTGTTTAAGAATAGTTTGCATGATGCTGTATTGAACTTCCTACCTTGCTGCTTCCAGAAGAGCTCCACACCAACCTCCAAAGCACTGTGGCTATCAAGCACTGTCATTCTCTTCTGTTGTACTGAGTAGCTTTGTGTTGTGGGCTCCTTGCAGCAGTGAAATTCCTTGTCGTTATTTTCCTGTCTGCTGTGAGCCGATGTTTACACCAGTGTGCTGCATCAATACCTCTTAGCCTGAGTCACAAAACGAGACATGCCTTACTTGACATGGGAACACATGCTCTTCCATAAGCATTCATTATTTGTGGTCACTGTCAGGCAGATCAAGATTAACACTGATAACTGCCCGAGGAGAGGAGCTGTGCTCTGGCTGCTGCTCTGATAAGGCAGCGACGAGGAGGGAGCAGCCACACCAAGGCTCCCTCCTTGCCTTGGCTGGCAGGTGTTTGCCTGTCATCTTCCACTTTTGTCTTTGGAAAGGCAACACTGGAAAGGAATTCCCATTAACAATTAATGTTTTTTTCAGTTAAATCACAATAGGCTGGTAGCTAGTAGCTGGATTACTGAGACTGCCTCTCCAAATGAATGAAACCAGATTTACTGGTGCATTTGTTTTCTTTTTGCTACCTCTTCCTCATTCAATGTGTACTCATTTTTTTTTTTAAATGAAAAATCTTATTTTTTTAGTTTTATTTTTTCCCCATTTTTTGGCAGTGCCTAAACACCCCACACATGGACCTGTGTTCTTCTATGCTGTAAAGACAAGCAATAGGGCAGATCAGAAGGACTGATGATATCTGTTACGTATTTCTTAACATGGAATGAGCTTTTTGGGGCTGAAGCCTCTTTCTTCTGTTCATTTATAGGGTGCTGGTTGCAGTGGGGGCTCAAGCCTATGTTTTACAGGAGCTACTGGAAATGCATCACAGCTCTGTTTTGTTTCATGGGTCTCTTGATACATGAATTGCTGATTAAGACTTTTAAATTCATTTGAAAGAGCTCTTAGTGCTGTGGTATCTATCTGTGTGACCTTTTTGCTTGCAGGCAAAATATCTGTTATCTCCTTTTAAAAAAGCATCAATTACACAGCTAGGATTTTTAAAGAATTTTTATTTTTCAGCTGCAAAATTCTCCTTTAACGATAGTCAGGAAATGGGTATCTAACAAGAGTGCTTGGGAAATGCCAGCATTATATGGCTTATAGCCACCAAATGGGTTCTGTAGAAACCATATGTATAGAATAAGCAGTCTGTGACTTACAAGCTCAGGAATCACATTTGCAGTGGGATTGGTTCTGGGAGGTCTCAGTCATCTTTGAGAGGTGACCACTGATGTAAGTAATTAGAAATTTTGTGTTGCTTGGGGATGTTAAATGAAAACGGGTTATTAAACAGGTTTTACTGGAAACTATTTGTGAATAACTATCTCCCAACTAATCTGAAACATTAAAATAAAAAGAATAGATATGTCATTTAAAAAAAAAAGAGAGAGAGAGATGGGATCAAAAGGGATCTGGAATTAGCATTCCTCATTATTTTAATGCCAGAACATGCTTCTGTACTATTAATAGAAGTTAAAGCTGCTGCAGATTTTTCTGACTGCAATTCTACAGCTTGAAGAATCATAATCATCCTGGGGCTGAATATCCCTTTCTTAACAATGGCACCTGTTTTACCTTCCTTAGTTTGTCTCACAGAACAAAAAAGGTCCTGTAAGGTCACCTTTGGCTCAATCCAGAATCAGGGTATTTTTCTGTAGTTTACTCATCATAAACCAGGCAGACAAGCTCTGAAATCTTTTGAAAATGGAATAGTCAGATATTTTTTCCCCTCTTACAAGCATTTCACAGTACAGCATTTTATTTCTTACCTCTTTTAATGGTATTTCCTTCCAAATACATTTTTTCTCCCTATGTAACATGTCATTAAACTACAGAGCATTTCAGCCTGGACTTTCCCCAAGTGTTATGGCCAATTCCCAGCCAGCCCTGTGAAGTTGGCTATTATTCCTCATAGCAGGGTTTAAAAATAATTGCCCAGCTCCATTTAAAAAAAGGCAGTTAGATAATGATTTAGTCTATAAGGTGTATTTATCTGTTACAGAGCTCGGTAATGATAAAGATCTATTTGTCTATCAGGTCAGAATTGTGAGCGTGGTTATTTCCATGTGTGTGGAGGGACTGGCAGCACATCCGGGGGTGCCACCCTGGGGATGATGAGTGGGAGCACCCTGTGTGCCCATCCCCAGCCCTACCCTGGGCAGCTGGCACAGGTGAGCCCTGATCTGGGATGTGCTTGAGCAGCAGGGTGGAAAGCTGGGTGCAGTCATGGTATCAACCTGTCTGAGGGGTAATTGCTTGTAAAGTGGTTTTGGGAAGGGGCTTTCCCAGAGATGCACTCCTGAAAACCTTGTAAAAGGACGATGAAAAGGTTAGGGAAACCAACCCTCACCTGTATGAATGCTTCTGGGGTTTTTTGGGGTTGAAATTTAACAGCTCTATTTTATTAGAAATAAAATGACTGTGGTTTGGATCTGATATAAAGTCCATTGAAGATGATGGAAAGGCTGACAGTGCATTGAGGGAGTTTGCTAATGGCTGATTTAGAAGACTTTTCCCCCCCCTCTCTGTGTATTAATTAATTCCCTTTGTTTTCTTTGTAATTGCTGAGACAGAAATTCGATGGGGTGAGTGGCACTAAATCATTCACAAGATATTTGAAAATGGTGTTTTCATGGGGAGGTGTGGGATGGTATCCTTTCCAAGTGCACTGAATTAATCCTGGAAAAATAACAGAAATTAATGTAATAGAGGACATAAGCAGGCAGCCACATTTGAGAACAGGTTATTTTACTTAGTTACCTTGTGATTCTGTGGTAGAAATATGGGGTCAGGTAATAAAACCAGAACACACTCCCACTTAAATGAATGGAGCCATTCATTTCAAGGACAGCTTCAGGGTTTTTTAGCCTAGCAATGTAACTGACTGAATTCCCTGCAGGCAGATGAACCAGTGAAGGAAAAATGCTCAGACTAAGGATTTCAGGTTATAAGCTTTAGTCTATTGGTTTGGTGTGGTGATTTTTGTTGTTGTTGTTTTGATTTGTTTTTTCATTTTCTCCCTAAATGCTGAGGCTGATTACTCTGGTAGGGGTGGGGAGGTGATGGAGAGGGCAGAGCTGGGTTTGTTAGAGACAGGATGGTCTTTGTGACCACTTCCTTCAGTCTGCAGAAGCAGCTGAACCACCAGAGCTCTGCAATTCTGAAATTCAGCTAGATCCAGTAAAATGTTGACTGCCTTTTTCTAGGTGTTTCTTGTTGGATTATTCCAAACCTCTCTGAGTGAGACCAGAGTTCTTGCAATATAAGCAATGAAACAATATTATTATGTTTTAATATAATAATATTTTAAGAAAACAATAATGAGCTCTTTTCTCTGCTAGAAGCAGGTCATAAAGATAAGGGCTCCTGGAGCACTTCACTCCTTCCAAGTGCTGCTCTGAACAATAGCATCTGTGATGCTGAAAGCAGATATAGAGGGCTCTTAACTTCTGTTATTTCTGCAGAAAGCTGGTCTTGACTGTGAGAAGACTCCTACTAAAGACTAGAAGAGGCTTTGTATGACCCTTTTCCCCACTCAGGATAATGGTCTCTTTCTCAATAGGTTTTGAAAGGAGGGGAGAACATACTCTGTGTTCAAAAAGAACCATTACAGGAAAATAAAGGTATTTCAGATAAGAATATCTGAAGGATGTATCTCTCCTGTGGGAAAGTCAATAGCAGTGCAGAAACATGGCATTATACTTTGCAAGCCCAAAATGCAAGCAGTGCATCATCATCTATGCCCTGTAGGATCTTACTTAAATTTGCCCCTGTTTGTGATTGTGGGGAGTGGTGGATGAGTGGATACTGCTTCACATTTTTGTCTGAGTCACGTGGTCTGTCCCCTCCAACAATGGAGAGCAGAGGGAGGTAGCAGGGGTTTTTTTGGATCATCTAGAATGTGAATCAGGGATAAGGCATCACACTTCTTTTTCCTGGAGGAAAGGAAAAGATCATCTCGTGCAGGGGAAGCAGAGACAGGAGCTAGCAGATGGGCTCTCTCCTGCTGTTAAATATCACTGCTACTTCACCAGGCAAGGGAGACACTTGGAGGCTCAGCATATTTATATTTTTTTTTTTTCCCCACATCATAAACCCTGAGTGTTCCCAACTCTGGTTATCTCAAGTGCTCACTTTGTCAGTGAAGAGGTAGAAAGTGTTCTTTCACAAATGGAGGGGATTGTGTAGGACATCAGCCCTGCCTAATGTGTCACAGGTCTGTTCCAGGGCATTAGCAATGGCTTTCCTCCTGCTGGCCCTGCTGTCATCTGCTGTTCCTTCTTCCTGCCAGCCCTTGGGAGAGCTGTCTCTCCATGCTTGTGGGCTGCACGATCTAAGGTGGACTTGTAGCATCTTTAGCATTTCCCAGGAAGTTCAACTTGGACTTTGGCAACTGCTTGGCTTTTTATGTGAAGCTGAAAAGACTGGGGGAGGGGGTTTTCCCCTCTGTTGGGCATGTTTTGTTGCATATGTGATCCCTCTTACTGAGGACCCAAGATACCTCCCCAGACAGCTCGCTATCATTACAAAACTTATCAAGAATGTGGGTAGAGGGGCATTTTTTTCTTCTGACTATTTCTGAGTGAGTTTAAACCTGCTCATTTTGTACTTGCAACCACCGTGGAAGAGCAGCGATCCCAGCCCAAAACTATGAGATAATGGTGACACTCCTGGAACCAGAAGAATGGGAGAGAATTGCAAGAGCATGGAGCTCAGCCTCCAGCTTCAAACAGAGTCACTTATATCTAGGTCATGCCTAATAAATGTTCAATGTGTTTTTGTAGCCGTCCAATCTTGGTGTCACTCTGGCTTTCCCAGCAGCCTGTCTCTGAGTTTCCCTATCTCTTTGTCCATAGAACTTGTTTCTGTAATATCTAATGTTTTTCCTGCAGTACGAACCCATTACTCTTGCTTTATCTGCTGCACATGTGGTGAAAAGATGCTCCCCTTCCTCTTGGAAACATAAAAATTGTATATATTTATTCATATCTTCATTTCTTCTCATTAACCTCCCTGTTCTCAGCCATTTTTACGTCCCTCCCTTCATTTTCCTTTGTCTCCTGAAAACTAAAATCCTCTTTTCATCAGAAGGAAAAACCAGCTGGAGGAAAGAACCCCCTGAATATCAGATGAGTTTTGCAAACCTTCGTGCAGCGTCTCAGCCCTTTGTCTGTCTCCTCTGTTTAGACAGCAAGCTCTTCAGAGGAGGGGCTCCTTTCCTGTGTTTGTACAAGTGCTTAGCAGGCTGAGGCCCTGATATAGCTGGGTTCCTTAGGGGCTATCGTAATGCACAATAATAATGAACCATATGTTGGTTTAGCCAGGAAAATACTAAAGCAGTAGGCAGATTTTTCCCTTAATGAACCAGGTATTGCTGAGACAATGCAGACCATTTCCCCTCCTATCCCACTAATAATACACTTCACTTCTAGAGGAAGTAGTCCTAGGGATAATGATGTATTTTAAACTTTGTGGGCCTTATTGTTAGTGTAAATGTCTACAATATAATTAGAAGAGTTTTTTTCTGGAGTATTTTGGAAAGCAGACACTCGAGAGTTATCTGTGTCAAACCCCTCATGGGGCAGCAGTTGTGGTGTCAGTGTGGGGACAGCCCTCTCCTCATGTGGTCCAAGTGGTGAACTATATTGACTTGGAGTCAGTGTCCTGCCAAATTACTCACTTCATTGAATTTTGGATTACTTTTGGTTTGGTTCACAGGCAGAGCAAGTTTTTGTCAGGCTGTAACACTGCACAGGTGTACCCCTAATAGCTATACACAATTATCAGCCCATTTCATGTAGGGAGCAGCCTTAAAGTGATCAGCCTGTTGCAGAGGGATCTGTCAGGTGTCAGCAGCACTGGTTAGTTTTGCAGCTAGATGGAAACTCCCGATTTTTAATTTTTTCTTTTTCTTTCTTTCAGATCCAGAGAGATGTTATCACTCTGTTTTATTTCACTCTTACTGGTTCTGTCTTGTTATCATCAAAATATTTTGAGCAAAGTTTTGGTTGTGTAACAACACTTAAAAATGTTGACACCAAGATGAAGCATTTTAACATTTTTGGAGAAAAAAAATGACTTGGAATTTTAATTTCATAAATGTTTTTCAAATTGTCCTGAATTAAAGCAAAAGGGATACAAGGTCATGTTTAAAAAGGCCATGTTTAAAAATACTGGAAAGGATACTAAGATACCCCAGCTTTCAGCCAGAGGCCTTGTAGGATCCTTCTAGGTTGTTGCCAGCTCTGGGTGAGCCTGGCAAGGTGATGGTCAGTGCTGGTGTGGTCACCAGAGCTGCCCTGCTGTGGTCTGGCTCTGCGGGGGCTGGGGTGTAAATCTGCTGGAGCTGTCTGAGATTGCACCTCTCTGCTGTCAGAGCTCAATTCAGCAGGAATCACTGGGAATAGGGGGAGGGAAATCGAGGATTTGCTGCTTGGTAAATCCTCCCACTTTCCTCCTCCCAGCGGAGGCATTTGTGATAATCATGGAGAACGCTACCACTTCAGCCTGCAATAATAACCACGGAGCAGAGCGCTCGCCCGTAATTGCTTTGTGCCCAGGGGAGGCAGAGGACTGTTTTCCTTTTATCATTGTCTTTGGTGTTGGCCTCAGTTTTGCCTTCTTCTGTCAGTTAAATAGTCCTACATATCATCATCTTGATTTCCCTCACCAGGCAACACATGGGGTTATTTTTAGGTGGTAGAAGGGATATGTGGGGCACCATGAGATGCTGGGGTTGGTATTTATGAGTAAATTCAAAGAGAGCATGATGTGCATGGTCCTGTAAAGTGCAGATCTGTTTGAATCAAAAGAAGTATTTTAGGGAATTTATTGTTGTCTTTGATATGCTTTTTATATGTTCTTGTCAGAAGCTGAATTAAAAAAAAAAGGTGCTGCAGTTCAGTGTTAGGCTGTAAAAACATAAAAATCTGGCAGAGAGAGACCTGTCATCATAACTTTCATCATGTTACAAATCCTTGCTTTGCCACATCTGCTCATTACATGAGACAGGCAAGAATTCAGAGCATCTGAGCTCTGAGAAATTCTGTTGCAGAAGGTAACAACTGATTAAAAGGTCAGGAGATGGCTTCAAAAATATTCCTATGGTCTTTTAGCTCCATGAATTTCATAAGTGGGATGCTGATAGACTGCATTGCTGCATATGTTTAGATACAGATTAGGCTGGGGAGTGAATTACAGTGAGGTGTAAAATAAGTGAAATGTAAGCTGTGCAGCAAATGTACTTTTTAAAATGGTTGGTGTTTTTGTACAATGAAAGGAAAAAATAGACCATGGCCATTTTGAGAGCACGGTGGGCGAGATCAAGCATGAAGGGGTAAAGTTAATGGTGCTGTGGAAATTTTTCTTAGCTGATGATCTTGCCTGTGGGCTCTAACTCTTCTACTTGGTCAACAAATGGGATTGCAGTTATGTTTAAGACTAGCTATGGATTTTCAGTCAGAATGATCTTTGCTTTTGTTTTTACCATTATTCTCCATCTGAAACAGATTCTTCCTGCAAAAGCACTGTTGAGCTGCATCTCCCCTCTGTTGTAAGTGGCCTCTGGAGGCAGCAGGGCAGCCCCTGGGGAGGTGGATGGGTTCTTCCCTGTGCAGGCTGTGATCCCCCAGGATGCTGCTCCCAGGGGCAAGCAAAGGGCTGCCTCCCTCCTATCGCTCTGCCTGAGCAGCCTTTCCTGTTACTGGAGGCTTGTGAATTCTCTGCAACAATTCTGATATTAGAGAATAATAATTTTGTTTTGATATATAGTTTACTCTTTTAGGGAGGTTTTAAACAAAAGAAAAAAGTAAAGTATTAACATAATCCAAGGATTCCAGAAGATGGGTATTTAAAAAAAAAGTTCCAGTCATTGTGCTATTGACTAGTTACCATAACAAAGAATGGAAAACAAGGTGTCAGTTGTGTTTTTATCTGGTCAGATGATTTCAGAGGCTTCCTAGCTTGTGCACAGAGGGAAGTCTTTCTTCAAGGCAGTTTGCTGGTAGAATTTTACCCTCTTTGGCCTGCCTGAATCACCTGGGCAAGTAACTTCACAGCTGGATGGTGTCAAGGCCACTTACAGCCCTCCTGTAGCTCTTAGGTTTTAAATGGTGCTGTACATAGTGCTGTGTAGCAGTTGCAATATCCCCTAATAGATAATGTTTTAAAATGTACAAAGATACATTTGGTATAAATATAGCTCACAGCATGAGGCACTGAATAAAACATTTCTCTTCACTCATCGGGGAGGATCATGCATAACTTACTCTTGGATCTGCTTCATCATTCAGGCGTTGGAGAGTCACCCCTAATTTGTGAAAACATATGGCTTATTCCACCCTTCCACACTGAGAATTTGTTCAAGGCATGGTTGCCTGCAGTCTTGTGTTCACCATCTGGATCAACCTTCTGCAAGTCAAGGTAATTGGGAGTTACGGCAAGGGGGAGCAGGGAAGTGAGTTCCTCCTTCTCTGCTAAAACTGGAGGACATCTCTTCTAAATCTTGGCTTTGTTACAGCCTGATGGACTGGATGAATCTCAGAAAAAAAAAACAAACGTGGACCAGGCAAATAGCCAGGTTACTGAAAACACACTTTAACCAATAACTATGAACTGTAGAATCATTTAACTTTTTTTAGACTACGTTTTGATTAACTACCTAGCAACAATGAGTGAGGGAAAACTTGCTGTGGATCCAATAAGAAAGTATCTGGTATATCACAGACCTATTGTCTGTTCTGAACTATAGATCATAAGTTCCATCTACCCAGAGGTTTGAACTCCCATTGTTCCTGTTCAGATTTGATGGAATAGGCAAATCTTAGACTACATATGCTACAGTTTGGCAGGAGTTTGTCTCGGAAAAGCAGTGTGTGGCTTGTTCAGGTTTTCTCACTTCTCTATTGCTGGATACACAGTTCTGGCTCCTGGAGGGAGCCTCAGCATGTGCTCAGAGTCCTGCTGGGTGTGTGTTGGACTGGCTGCATCCCCAGAGTGTGCCTCAAGCTGGGCAACCCGCAGAGACCTATGATGGGCATTGTCACTGCAAACCACCAAGGTTTTACTCACTTTTACTTCAGTCCTTCAGCTACTCCTTGATTTTTGTCCAAAGAAGTTGAACTAGTAGCTCATTCTAGGTTGAAATGCAGAGTCTGAAGTGTTTAGTTTTCTCTGAGGGCTTTGTTATGCCAGTGGTACCTTACTGCTCTACTGTGGACCTGACTGTAATGTGGTGTATTTCCAAAGAGACAAGAAAGTTATACTGACTGAAGGCATCCTTATGCTGTGGAAGCTGGTTGCATACTGGGTTAGTAGCAATGGTAACAGTCTACAGATTTTTTTAGAAAACCAGTGGCAACTTTATCCTACACTGTTGTGCTTGTACAGAGCCCCTGTGACACAGTCTCTGTTTCTTTTTGATAATCATAACTTCAACCTATTTCTGAAACAAATTAAGTTAGTCCTGGATTGGTAATAGAGCTATATGTCCATCAAAACTGAAAACTAAGAAGCTGTCTTATGATACTGTAAACCCCTAATGGTCCATTTACTGTCTGTGTGTGAAGCACAGAGTCTGCTGAATCAGTTAAAGTTGATTTCTCTGTCCAGCTTCTCCAGTTTGTGTCCTTTTATCACCCTGAATTACCAGGAGCTCTTCCCATCTACTGCTCAGGTAGGAGAACACTGTTCATCCAAACTATCTGCATGTGAGTTAGACTGGAGTTTGCCCATTGCCTGTGAATCCAGCCAAAATAGACATTTAAGCAAGTAATGGGTAATACAGGGCTACACTGGGGTTGAGGTTTTTGTATGATTCCTTCCAGATAGGTGAATTCCTGTCTTATATTTTGGAGAGGGTTCTCTGTGGTCATGTGCATGTCAGATGATTTGTCAAGATCTATCAAACACAGGACAGTGACCAGCTTAACCCTATGAGTCCCTCTGGGGCAGTGCCTCTGGTTCCCTCTCTGTCACAGCTGCAGGAAGCCTGTCCCAGCTGTCCTGGAGGCCACTGCTGTGGGCTTGCTTTAAAGATTTCCCAGTGTGTTTCCTGGGCAAGTCTTTCACTAATTCTGCCTTATGCTCCACTCAGATTTAGCTCTTTCAGGGCTGGCGATCAGGTCCTGCTGGATTTGGGAACATTGAACATACATGAAGTAATGTATTACTTGTTTCAAAGTTGAGAAGGATATAAAAATATTCTGCACTGGCAATGCCTCCGAATAGCTTTCACAATTTCCTCTCCTCACCACCCCCACGTATTCCGTCTCTCCTGTGCATTTCTGCAGGAATTCTGTGCAGGGTTTTGCGTTGGCTGCAGTTGACTGTGTCCTCTGTCACCCAGCTACTCCTTCACACTCTTGTGTATCCCAGGGAATCACCCACCACAGTCTGAGCTACAGGGTGGGAGAGAGAGGTGAGTGGCAGTATTTGGTGCCGCAGGACAGTGAGATCTTTTTTTGCTGCTCTGGGGATACTTGGTATATGAGCACAGTTTCAGCCTGGGATGCTGACTCAATTTAGTTAAGGGTATGTATGATAAGATTCTGTCTGTCCTGATCTACCCTTTTTATTTCCTTCTCTTTTAATCACAGTGTTCAAAATTATTAAAACAGATGAAAATGCAAACTAGCACCATAATCAAGCAGAATGTAGTAGCTGGTTTTCATGAGATAACATTAAAATAAAAGATAAATAATTTATGACTAAGTCCCTCATCAACTTCGAATGCCCATAAACCAACACTAACAAGCTGCTGCCTAAACATCAAGAACTACTGTAGCCAGGCTCCCCTAGTCTGGCTCTCTTCTCCCAGCCCCAAATATGTCTGAAATGGCAAGATGCTCCACATGGTTTTCTTAGACCATCTTACCTTACAGTTTTTATGTGTGTAGTTTCAACTTTTAAAATAACTTCATTTATATGAATCTGAATATTTATAGGGGTACTGAAAATGTTCATTATTTTACTAATGTAAGTTTTAATTAATGAACCCTCACAAGCCACCTGTATGCCTGATTAGTCATACCCTTGGTTTACAGAGAGAGATGTTGGGGGGGGAACAAGAGCTCAGGTAAGGTAAGTGGGAAAACTCCAGCATGGCTACACAGCCCAGTTACCAAACATGCAGATTCTGGATTACTGGTGTTTCTGAAAGGTTTTGGCACCAACATTTTCAGTGCTTGCAGAATACCTCTGAGACAGGCAGATCATAGCAATTTAAAGTTCTTGGATTTTATTTTTTTAAAAAACTTAATTGAGCTATAAATAAGTGTATGTACTTCCAACATAGAAATGAGACCAAATATTTTTGATGAGCCTAATGAATATTATCTCTAAAATGGCATGAGCATGTTCATAGATGTAAATTTGATGGGCTGAATAGCCTGAGAATACTCTGGGAATATTTGAGGAGCTTCTTTCTTTTGAGATTATCAGGTTTTTTGCCATATGGATTGATGTAAATGGAGATTGATGGGAGGAGCTGTTATTGTAATGTGCCCATTAGGATGGCTCCTTTGTTTCAATATGTAGATTGCATTTTTAAGAAGATGTGAAGCTAGTTTAAACAAAATGAGATGTATAGAAGCTTTATGTTCTCCTTTCTTTCCCACTTCTGCTCAGACCCATGTAATTTTCAGGGCAAGGTTAGTAGCTTGCAGACATTATAGCATATTGGTGCAGAACACAAGTTCAGTCTTCACTCATGTTCTGAGTGGCAACAGCAATATCTGATGAAAACATATTTTAGTGAGATGGGTGAGGAGATCATAATTTGAACACTTTGATTTGAAACCTTTTGTTTGGGTTTGCCTGTCAACCAGTATGTGATACTGTTCTGGGACACAGGTGGAAAGCCCACACCTACCTGTGCTGTTTCAGGTTGCTTTAGTGATGCTCTGCAGGGTCTGACTGCAGTGCTCTTCTTCCCTTCCCCAGCCACCTTCCTCCTGCTGCAAGGAGAGGAGATTCACTTGCTTAACCATGTTTTGTGAAAGAAGGTTTTACGAATAGGCTGAGGCAGTCAGTCAGATTCAGTTTTACTCTTATGGGTGGTGTCTTGTACAAAACAATATTCTGGACATTCAGTTAAAATGGGGGAAGTTAGATTTTTTTTTTTTTTTCCCCACTGGACATGTGATTTGCTTCAATCTGCATGCTATTTATATTTGTAGAGTTTAGTGTTTGTGATTGGTTTACTTTCCCACTCCAGCTCATTGCAAGCTGACACAGGATGTTGCATTCAAAGTTGGGAAACCATTTGATTTTTATGCAAAAAGAAATCGATTTTAATTCCCAGGTTGAAGCAACGTTGCTGGTTCTATTGTATATCTCAGAGCCATTTCTTGGTTGTGAAAGGCTGTATCTTTTCTGCTATGATGAATTCCCTACATTTTAATGTCTACATGTGTAAATTTTTTAATGCTAATTTAAAAAAATATTATACCTCTTATAAATTCTTTTGAAGATACTGATTATCTGTGTTGGAGCACACCAACTAGTGCTAGATTTCTTGGCAGCAAAACATTATTCATGCTGTGTACATAAGCTTCACATTGTCTTAAAGACTTTGCAGGTGGCTGGGAAAGACAAGACAGGTATTTGTCCTGTGAAAGAAGCTTCCTATGTGATTTCAGCTGAGCGCTGGATTTTTGGAGCCAACTTAGCATTTAAAGGCTAGGCACACTTTAAAAATCTAATTACTGTTTAGAAGAAATGAGAGCATTAATTGCAGTCAATTCTCTAAAAAGGAATAAACTATCACTTAATTGCATTTAAATGCAATGATACAAAAAGATACAAAAATGAATCTTGATTAGAAAAAGGAATAGATTGGGTTAATTCTTTTCTTTGGTAATGAGTGAAATTTATACAGAAAAATTGCATTATCCTGTGGAGCTGTCATTGGCTTCTTCCTGTAGTTGATTCTCAGTCTTCAAATAGATATTCAAACACCCGTCTGTCATTTAAGCTTGGGATATTTTTCCTTCTCAGACAATAATTCTCTGCACCCAGTGTTGAAAGCCTTCCAGCTTTATGCTATCTCTGGTCTGTGGGGGTGCAGGTAGGAAGCAAATGTATAAGTTGGCAAGTATATTTCTTCATGGTATAGTTTGCAATCAAGTGAAGATGAGACTATTTCAGTTTTGGTTTGTTTTTATTTTTCTTTTTTACGAATGGTTCAAACCTTTGCTAAAAAATTCCAAGTGTTAATCCAGGAGAGGGCAGAAAAGAAAGGACATGTGTCCCAAAACCCTGCTAGGGAATGAAAGGTGCTGAACAGAATTATTTTCTGAAAGATTGAAACCTGGTGTGTTGTGTGAAGTCTAATTTTAGACCACATTATGCTGCAATATGGTATCAGATTCAAAGAGCAGCAGGTGTCAGAGAATCTGCTAGCTGACACTCCATGTTACAGCAGAAAAGCTTTATTAAATTCATTTTCTAAGCTGCAAATAGGACTCTGACATGGTGTGAAATTCAGCTAAACTGAACTTCTTCAGCTCCTGCTCTAGCATGTCATGGATTTTCTGTAATCACCCACTGTGATCTGGCTAGCCCAAGTTTGGAAATGCTGGCTATTAGCTTTAGCAGGAAAATTCTTTGCTTTCAAGCACTGTGTGCTTCCCACCCACAACCTAATGAATCCTCAAGGGGGTCTGAAATGAGACAAAACCCAATACTGAACCAAGTGAGAACAGGAAAATCTATTTCATGCCTTTCCCACAAGAGATGGGTCTAATTCACTGAGAAATATTTTGTGATGTGGCCAGGATTATATGGATGAAATGGCTATTTTTATTGTGAATATTTGAAATATTCACAATATGCTAATATTGAAATATGTTAAATTTCTGTGTATAAAATGTTTTTCTGGAAATTTAAAAGGTTTTTCAGCGCAGAGATATAAGTTGTGTGGACACAAATTACAGTGGCAAAGTTTTGGGTCTTTCTAATGCATGCTTTCTACATCAGTGCTGTGAACAGCAAAGCCACCCTGGCATGGGGAAGGGTTCTGCTCTCCAGCTTCACCCTGGGCTTTGTGCTGCCACCTCTCCTGACCCAAGTGGGAGATGTATGTGCTGGGTTGGTGCTTCAGAAGAGCTCTGTCTCACGCCTTTGTGGCACTTGCCCTGCAGTTCTGTACTTCTGCTTGAGCAAAAGGCTGCAAAGCCTTGGCTTAGTGGCACATAAGCTGAGAAAGTCTTCCAGAGATGGATAGAAAAGAGAGAAGAAATACTTGCAACACTCCTGACTTTGACTGTGTGGTGCCCTGATTTACCTGTGGTGGTTGTGTAAGGGGAATTCAGGGCCCATAGCAATAGTGACAGTGTTTTCGGAAGAGTTGCCATTCTCTGACTGGCTTTAAACATCCCTGAAAGTGTTGAGAAGCAGCAGAGAAGATCAAAAAAGAACTGTCAAAGCTCTAAGCCTGTGGAATTAATTTAGAGAGCTCCCCTCAGACAAAGCAGTGTCAGGTAAAGATGGTGCTTTATACAGATCAGATGTGATCAGCTGGGCATTGCTGGCCATCCTGGGGAGCAGCAGAGCACAAATAAAAGGGAAATGTTCAGGCTGTGAGCTAAAGCCCTTTCTTTCTCTTTACTCTTTTTTTTTTTTTTTTTTTTTTTTTTTTTTTTGTGTGTGTGTAGGATTCTTCCCTGCCTCTCTTTTAGAGATGATTCCATATCTAACCTCATAAAGAGTAAAGATATAAAATGCACAGAAATACTTTCTAGGGATGCTTATAGTTGATTGGTGTTCTCTTCACAGTTGAGGGCCTTGTCGGGAGTCTGAACAGCTTTTAGCCTATCAGGCTGCATTGCTCAGCAAGCAGCAAAGGAATGTGGATAAACATAAAAATATGCAGAGAAGAACTGGAAGATTTAGGGTTTGCATGCAGACCCCCTTCACAATCTGGCTGCCTGGTTTGTTCCTAGGTTACAATTGTAAGTTGTGAAACATTGTGGCTTTGGGCAATGCAAGGTGCTGTTTTTTGCTGTCTGGTTCAAATTCTCACCCAACAACCAGATGATGCAAGTTGTACACTCACTAACTTTGATTACCGAGGCTACGAAAAACCCACGTAATTTTGGCCATCTTTTGAAATGCAGTAGTTGATTTGATATAGAATTGCTTGTCATAATACATACAAGGTGCAGCCAAGCAATGATCTGATCCAGGGCTGGAAGGTTGGCTCATGGGCAAGCAGATGCATTGGGACACCTGAAAGGTGGCTTTGTGAGCGATACAGGGATGGGAGTGGAGCTGTGTGGGGTCTGAATGGTTTGGAGTTCATTCGAATGGGAAAGTAGGGCCAAGTGGCCTTGTCAGTTTGTGGGCAAACACAAGCAATAAGTTTGTAAGAGTGCAAGCCATCCAGAAAGACTTTGAAGCTAGTTTCAGTATAACTGTTTTGTTCCATATGAATTATTTAATTTCCTTATTCAAATTAACATGAAATTCAAACCAAATCCTCAGCTGAGGCTTTAAATAGGAAGTTAAAACTAGTATTTTTGGGCCCTTCAAATTGCTTTTAGGTATCTTTACTGAGCTGCTACACAAAATGCACCTGGGTACTTATAAGAAGTAGTAGCCAAAAATGCCATGCAGGGGGCTGGGGTATCCACTTGATGTGTGCTGTTAGGAAGGGTCTGTGCAGGGCTAACACAGCATATAGCTGTATTGTATTCCAAGCAGTAAAACTGCTTGTATTTGGGATAGGAATTTTTAATTTGTTCATGTATTTTCTACAAGAAAGCAAGACTTTAGGCTGGGCACTTCAACATTATTTTGGAGAAGGAGAACTCTAATTTCTGGCACTGATGGTTTTGCACAGAAACCATCAAGATCACCATAATGAATTTTCAGACCATGTTATGTGGAGGAAATCTGTGACTTCATCTCAAAGGCAACCTGTTAAGGAAACTTTAGAATTGGCTTCTACTGCTCCTTTTTGTTTTGTTTTTCCCTTTGGGTTTTAAAAATGTTGTACAAAGGTCTGGGAAGCTTTGAATATTCCCAGCTTTCTACTTGGGGATTTTTTGTTATATTTAAAAATAACAGGAATGCTAAGTCTGCTGTTGCTGCTCTTCCCCCCCCCCTTCTTTCCCTAGACAACTCCTTGGGGACTTCAAGGACAGGAAAGTGAAATGTGGCTCAGAGTCAGAAGCATTTAATTTTTAGGAGAGCTTTCTTCTAAGTGCTTGGATTCAACAGGTGTTAGTGCAACAAGCAGGATATTGGACCTGAACCAGCCTGGCTTGACATTACTTCTTTCATCCTCTTTTACAGTCATAATTAGATTAGTTTTCAATTTATTTTTTTTTTTTAAGATAGACAAAGTATTAAGTTTTTAATATTAAAATATTTTTCCTCCTTTATGACTTATTTAGTATCTTTGCAAGTTGTTTTATACATCACAGATAAGAGGAAAAACTAATTATTTTTTAAAAATAATCATTAAGAGAAGTCTCCAGAGAAGCTCTTGGTTAAGAGCAAAAGTGAAATGAGCAGAAACTCCACAACCTTCAGTACAAATACAGATAGATGTACGTGGCTTCCTAAGCTACAGCCCTGGTGTTGTGCAGGATTTGGTACAGGGTAGCCACGCTAAAAAGGAAACCATTACTGTGTGACTGACATAGCTAAGGAAAGGTGGATGTTTATGTGCAGCAGGAATTTTACATTTTGAATCAGTTCTGAGTGGTGGTTTGACATGCAAACGTAGACAGAGCAGTAAAAGCCAATTGTTATTCCAGCTGTACCCGAGTCTCACATCAGCGAGGAGCAGTAGGTCTGACTTACTGCTTAATTTTGGATCAGCCCAACCGTGTGTGCACAGGAGGCTCTTACTGGTCTCAAGCTACAGCTGTGCTTGAGGTGCCTTCTGAAAAGGTGCTGGCTGGGAGATGTGTGTGAACAGAAAAGCTCATCTGGCTCAGAGCCTGCTTTGTGCTTACACCTTGGGGGACTGGAGAAAATGATGTCTGGGAGCAGACTGACACGCGAAGCCCGTGGGTCATACCTGGCGGTCCCTCTGTGTTGCTTTGGCTGCCTGGCAGGGATGCTAGCATAATGAATTTTAATTGAAAAGGAAAATTTTTTTTTTTGGTGGAAGCATATTCTCAGATGGGGGAAGTATAAATTACAGAATAATTCATGGACTATTTGCAGCTCTTGAGAATTCAACTGGTCTAAATAATGTATGTTTATACATACAAATTGTGTGTGTGTCCCTGCATATTTTAAATGTTTGATTGTTTCACATTAAGAAACAAGTCCTGACTGTAGAATACTGGAACACTTGCCATTTTGATTTTAATTTTTTGCTATTACTATGAATCTCGCACATATTTTTTTCTTGGGCTATTTTTCATACCTGCAGTTATTTCTGGCCTAAACCAATATAGGCATGGCAGCCAGACAGCATCTATTTAAAGCTTGAAGAGTACCAGTAGAGACAGGGCAGTCATCATCCCCCTGCTAATTAGGGGTAAGAAGCTGTAGAAGATCTAGTGCTGTCTCCTTCTCTGCCTGCCTATCTGGTGGGTTTGCTCCACTGCAGTGAGAGATGCTTGGTACCTCACTGAGAATTAAGTGGCATGATGGATTTGCAGTGCCTGGTGCTCTGGCTGCGCTAATGGCAGTGTGGTCTCAGTGTGCTGGCACAGCCAAAGCACAGCCCAGCTGCCTGGCAGCAGGGGGGCTCTTCTCCAGCTCCTGCAGACCTTGGCCTCTGAAATCTGTATTCTTGTAAGTGAAGGAAGAGGTCCTCTCAGCTAAAAGAACAGGAAAATAAAATGTTGTGTTTTGCAGTGTATGTGCACGTGCGTGCAAATGTCATAAAACCCACCCCCTGCTTTAAACTGAGTGTGCTGTCATATGTTAAGCATATGACAGCAAATATTTGGATGTCAGTGAGCTTCTGGATGGTGGAAATCCAGTCACTGGCATGCTCGGGCTGCTAATGGTTTGATTCTGTGTGTTGGCTGTCATTAGGTTAGAGAAGGAGACCCTGAAGATGGAAGAGGATTTTGGTGTACAGCTGGGTCAGAGGATTTTGGAGGCTGCTGCAGTGTGTAAGCCCTCAGCCCCGTCTTCTGTGCTGCCTGACCACGGCTGTGCACATCACTGTCCTGATCAGGAAGGACAGCACATTCCTCTATACCTATACCTACATTGTGTCAATCTGATATCTTATCCAAGTAGAATATGTGACAAATCATGGATTAATAGAAATTAATTGGAAAATCTGAAATAAAGATGAAATGAGATTTGCAATTCTTGACCGCTACCTGCGGGTTACAAGTGCTCTCTGAGAAGGCCTGAATGAAGCAATGATAAATGATAAGCAGCTGGCAGGGATCTCCCTCATGTAGGTAACCTGTACATCTTGCTGCCCTGAGAACGTAAACAAAGGAAAGCTGCACCAAGCGAGGAGGCCAGAGTTGCAATACAGGGGCAGAGCACATCTGTGGGGGTTCAGGCTGCCTTTGAAAGATTAGGAAAGAGCCTTGCTACAGAAGTTTTGCTTGGCCAGCATTATGTGGACTCAAGTTATTGAACAGATTGAAACCAAAATGCACTCCTATTGCAAAACCCTGGGTTGAAATGTGGGAGCATGGAGGCAGCTTTGAGGTATTTCAGGTTCAATATTTTGTAACAGTTTTGTTGGAAAAGGGATCCTGGTCCAAATTGAGGTTAATTCACTTGAATGTCAGGATAGCATCTAATTCTAACTGTAAGGACTATGTGAAAATGGGTCCTGGAGAGACCCAACTGGCAGGGCATGGGCAGGTGACAATTGTGTTTGTGCCGGTGTGGATCGCAGGTGCTGCCCAGCCTGGGCACACCATGGGCACAGTAGAGGAGGATGAGTGGAACAAATTTACCTTTGGGAGGGGGTGGGGAGAAGTAGGACTTGTTTCTCTGGGATGAAATATTAGGTTCATCACAAAGAAACTAGTTTCAGGTCCTTTCAGACTCAAGCACATGGGGTGAAGGTGACATCAGGCTAACAAGAGGGTGTCCTGGGTGCTGGGGTGGTGCAATGACACAACTGTGCTAAGGGCAACTGTGGAGATGGGCAGCAGCCCTGTGGCAAGATGTGCAAACCACAACAGTGCTGTACCTGTGAGCTCAGGGCATACAGGTCACTGAGCATCCTTGCAGAATGACTGGTTTTGGTCATTACTGATTTGAGCTGGATGCAAAGCAACAGCCTAGAGGCAATAGCTGTGATTTTTATAGGGCATGATGGCTTATTTAAATGCAAAATTCTGGCAATAATGCCTTTATCTTAGGATAGTAAACTATCAATAGCTGCCTATTAAATAGCCTTGTATTTTAAACAAGATATTGCTAGTAACTGGCATTTGCTATTAAGTGTAAACAAGTCCCAGAAGTGCTGCCAGCTCCGTGGGCTTTCTCTAATCTGCATAGCTATTAAAGCTCCTTTTTTGCAATCCTGCGTATCTGTATTTTTGGGTTATATTTCTGTCACCCCTCCTGTTCCTCACAGGTGCAGAGTCACTTCCCAGAGAGACAGGTTTACCACAGCACTTCTTGTATTGGCGTACCTGGTACCAGCACTGCCAGGGCCCCATGAGGTCCCAGTTTGAGTGTTGGCTGTGGCTGTGTGCAGATTGCACACAGAGTTCAACCACCAGATGGGGGACACTAAATCTGCTTTGTCTAGCCAAGAGCTGGCAGACAGAGCACCACTGCTGCTGTCAGCCAGAGAAATACTGAAAATTGCTCAATCAACATAATTCATGAAGCTTTGTGGCAGCTCTGCAGCTCTGCAGGCCAGTGGGGGAGTGCCAGGGCAGACACGGAGCTCTGAGAGCCCGTGGCCGTGCTCCCTTAGTTGGAGGACACACAGCTGCCTGCTGCTGCCCAAGTGTGGTGGCTCCTGCAGAGATACTTTCAAGGGGAAAAATATTGTGAATGACACTATTGCTCAGTAATTCCTGCTTTGTTTGCAGAGAAGGGTCATGGCTAAGAGCTCTGCCCCTGATCCCTTTTATGATGTTGCCTTAAAGCACTCTAAGGACTATCGAGTAACTGGGCTTGCCCCCACCCTTCCTACCATCCCTGCTTGTCATAAACTACAGACTCAAGGTGAGGGGGAAATAGCAAACAAGTTTAAATCTTTATGGACAGAGCTGGGCAAATACTCTGGCAAGTCTTCTCAATCATTCTTTCAAACAGAAAGAGGTTTGATCTGTGGGATGGTATTTCCAGCCCTTATTTGCTCTTCATGTTCTGGAGCAGTGGGGTTTCCAGTGAGAGAGCCTTGAGCAAATGGAGCCTTCAAAGGTCCTGGCACCAGTAAGCTGTGCTGCAGGCTGTGGAAACAGGCTGCCTTGTGGTGCTGGGCAAAGTGGGCACTTGTGTGGTGTGTTTGAGTATCCAGCTGAAACATCCTCTTCGGTCAAAAAGTGGAAGAAGGGGCTGACTATGAAGAGCAAGCACGTGTTATGCAAAGGAGGCCAGCTCACTAACATTGTGATCAGAGAGTCAGTGTTCCTGCACTGGTGACACAATCAAAGAGATGCAGACCAAACACTGAAGCAATTTAAAAATAAAAAAAATTGTATTTTTCAGTAAGTAAGCAATAATATAGTTGACTTTTCAGAATCTGCCTGGAATTTTTTGTCTTGGGTTGTAAATTATGTAAACTGGTTGCTCCTTTTCCAGTCCTGAATCCTCCTGGAGATGTCTATCCAGCATATAAGTGTAGGGGTGTAAATGTTTGTAAATATGCAGGTAAATTTGCATATATGTGTTTGTATTTTGGTGCAGCCCTGCTAAGGTCTAGCAAAATTGTGTTTAGAATACTTGCAAATACTCTAAAAGAATCAATTACAGAGTTAATTTAATAGCTATTAGTAATGAAACATAAATGCAACTTTATATTTCTGCCAGCTGGCTCAGGTAAAATGCTCTCATCATCTACAGAAGCACAGCATTTTTCAAATCTCTGGCTGAATATTAAAATCCAAAATTAAACTATAATTACCGAAGGGTTCCATGGCAATCTGTACCCAGACCAATGAGGGCTCCTCCCTCCTGTGTGTCCTGCAGGAACTCCTTTCTGAAGCCCAGATCTGCAGCTTGTCACATCTGCTCAGGTGGGGCAGACAGCTGTCAAGAAATCTGTGTTTTTGCAGTACCAGCAGGAAACTGGTCAGGAGATCTCATCAGCTGGTTGATTTATATGAAAGAATGTAGATGTCTATGCTTTAAATCATGGCAATAGTTTTGAATTTGTTTTGACCTTTTTTCCGCTTCTGTCAATGGCAGCAATTACTGTTTTTGATCGAGGTTATATTTTTAGACTTTGTCGGGATATAATATTTTTGTCTGGTCCTGTGTAAGTTGCTATCCCCACACACAGTGTAGTGTACTATCTTTCTGTCACCTGCATGTAGTGTCTATGTTTTCCATAATGTAGTGCATCCTCAGTAATCGTCTACTTGATGTCATACGTGGCACACAGTGCTGTTTTATAAGTAGCAGTCCAGAAAACAACAGACTAGTGCCATATTAATAGAGTAATTTCAGTACATAGAGTGATAGTACAGTGCATTTTATTAGGTGATTTGTTTCTGTGAGTGGCCACTGGGTGGAGGAAAAACTGAAAATGCAGAGAGCGGGAGCACAGCTGAAAGTGGCCTGATTTCCAGGGCATTCAGGGAGCCTGCAAGTCCTCTTGTCTTGCTGACAATAGTCAGCAGCTCCTGGAAATCAAATGATTTGTTTAGGTGCCTGATTTTGAAATATGGAACTGGGCATGTGATAATTTCAAGATGCAGTTTAGCAAAAAAGTCAAGAAAAAAAGTAGTAACTGAGTAAGCAAAGCTTGGGCAGCGTGAGGTGGCATGCTGAGCCAGCACCAGTGGGAATAGGGTTGGAAGGGAGCTCTTCAGGAGGTGCTTGCTAAGAAAAGGCAACACTTATGCTTACTTTTCCTTTATAATTTTCCTCCCTATTATTTTAAGATCTAGGGAGCAGAGGATTTGCACAAATCAGTGGGAAAGTAATTTGGCCATACAAAAACATTTTCTGACTGTGTCGTGTATTGCATCTAGAAATTAACTGTGGGCACAACCATTTAAAATCCTGTTCCTTTTGATCCCTCCCGTTGCATGTTAATCTGAGGTTATGTGCAAGAAATGACTGTTTCTAACCTAGTTTCCTCACTCTCCTGCAGGCTGGGGATGAGACTAGCCCCTTAAGTTGCTGCTAATACTTCTGCAGCATGGGCTTAAAATGAAAATGAAGCAGTTGCTTGGAAACCCTCCTCCTCTTTGTGCCACTTATTTTACTTTCTCAAGATGTCTTTTTCCAGACTATTAATTGTAAGTGGCAAAAATATTACAGGCAGAGCTGCTGGTGTCTCTTACTGTGAAGATTGTGTAACGTGCCCCCAGTTTGATTGGCATATGCTTTGCCAGACTTGAACCCTTCTAAACAAAATTTGGGAGGAATTTGCTGTGCTAGGTGTCTCCATAAACTCTTTAGGAAAATGTCACCCAAACTGATGCCTGACAAAATGGCTAGAGAACAATACACTGGCAAAAAAATGTGATGAACTTTGTAAAGGTAAAATATCTGAATGGTTTGAAGCAAGGATTGAAATTCAGTGGGGAAGGATTGTCTGGCTCTTTACTCAGGGGTATTTTTCTTACCACTTCTGATCTATGAACATTTGGCTAATTTGTAGGTGTCTCCATACCTTACAATTTGCATGTGTTGCATAGGGACAGCTTTGGCATATTTATATATTTATCAGCTAAAACTAGAACCAATTTCAGCCACACTCTGGACCTATCTGAAGTCAGCCCTCCACAGGATATGACTTATTGAAGGGATATGCAGAAACTGTGTGCCAAGAAATCCTAACATCTGAAATTCTGAGTACTTTGCTTTACGACCTTAATGTTCTTATGGGATAGTTTTCTTGTGCAAAGTATGTATTTTTAAATTGGGCGATTTAAACACCAACTGCATATCTTTTAAAATTTCTGCAGCACTTTTGGTATGAGAAACTAATTTTTTCCATACAATTTTATTACTGTCTATCTGTTGGGAATTCCAATGGGCATGGGATCCTATATCTTTGATAACAGGGATGCCAGTGCAAAAGGCTATGTGTAAAATTTAAAGTGTATGGATCCATAAAATGCCTCAGGGTTACCTCTACTATCTGTAGGAAACAGTCCTACAGAGAATACCCTGAGACTGGATAATACTGAGAAGACAGTTTTCCTGACACTGGATCAATGATTTATTTTATTTTGGAAGTTTCTTCTGAGCAGTGGAGTGGGGGCAAGATAACTCTGGAGGGTTTAACAGCATGAGATCTCTTGTGCAACTAAGCAAATAGCTGGGCAGTCTGGTTACACAGTTTCAAAATACACCAAGCATGCAAATATTTTTTGAGTAAAATAGTAAAATGCTGCTTGTTTCACTGGCATGCAGAATAGGATACGTACTTCAAATTTTTTGAAGTGGAAGAAAATATTGGTGGGAAACCCTGGATTGTAGGAATGAGACAAATTATTTGCCTCCATATTTTTGGATGTTACTGCAAACCATTTCCCCCCACCATGTGCTAATGGCAGGGCAGTGTAACTCAGTGTTTGGAGGCACAGAAGAACTGTTTTGTGTTTAGCAGACTCTCGTGTCTTTCTGGGTCTTGCATCTCTAAATAAGGCCGGGATGATGAGTGTGTGTAGGCTAACGGGGCCATGAGACATCATTTGGATTGAATCAAAAAGGGTGTGGGGAGGGAAATAGATCAGACACGTGGGGTTTTCTTCTGACTTTGAAACCTGTTTTAAAACAGGTATATTGCTTTATAGTCAGCAAAGGGCTACTATCTACCTGAGCTTCCTCAATCCTCTTTTTACACCTGAAAATTTTCTTTGGAATTTGAGGACTTTGGTGATTTTTGAAGGTTTTAAATATCTGGAGATCCTGGAGATGCAGTACCTTGCACAGACCGTGTGCCCCAGCAGTTATACTTGGCCCAGCAGCCCAGGTCACTGAGCCTGCTCTGCTCAAACCATCCTGGTTAGAAGTGCTGCAGCCCAGGCCTACCAACCTGAACTCACACAGATGCTATGTCTCAAATTTCCATATCCCAGAAAGCTGGCAGAAACTATATATCAGCAGTGCTAAAATACAGCTGAAAGCTGTGTGCATCCACTGGGAGCTGTGTGCTAGCATTCCCTCGCTCAGCAGGGGGGTGATGAGTTCTTCATTAATATTAGCTCTCTGGAAGGAGCAGATGGTGCCAAGATCTTGTATCTCAGAGCCAGAATTACAGTTTGGAGCCAGCTGCGTTGTTTTCATTAGCTTGAGCTTCACAGACCCCTTCTAGACTTCATATACCTTTGTAAGTGGGATGAGAGTGCCAGCTCAATGAACTGATGTGTTAAACATGAAGAACATGTTGAATGATTATCCCGAGCAGCAGTACTGACTGATGAGGGAGTGCCACGTTCCCAGCCTCTCTCTAGCTTACAACATATGTTGCTTTCACCAATAAAATCTGTAGGCTCTAGAAAACTGACTCTCAAGTTGCCTGGAGAAAGCTCCAAGCCAGCAGTAGGAATGTTCAAGGGCTGGATGGCAGCAAAACCTCTGGCAGTTCTATGCAACTGCTCCCTGGATGGTAAGACTTGAGAAGAGGTAGTGGAGTGGCTAGCTGGGAAGAATATATTAGATTAATATTTTGTACTTGCATTTTGTGTATTAGATTGGTGAATGCTGCATCAACACACACGTTTCATAATACCATGACAGAAGCATTTTTAATGCTGTAAAGGGCAATGATTAAATGAAGGTAAAGACACTGTGGTGAACCAGTAAAGTGGAATCCTTACAGGTAGTGCAGAGAAGGAGAGGAGAAATCAGAGGATTTTGATGCAAATTACTCAAAGGCTACTAAAATAGAAATAGCAAATTCAAGTTGCAGTGGTGTGGTAGGCTTCCATAGGCTGATTCAATTAACTATACTCTGCTTATGTGTTCATACACATAACTGAAGACACAGTGTGTGTAGCTTGTACCAATAGCAAATGGAATTTTGAACATTTGGCTTAAGTAATGCAATGTGTCATTTGCTTCCCAATGTACTCTAATCTACTTTAAAACCCAGATGGGTCTTCTCAATACCATAGACTTACAGACTTTAAATGTCCTGTTCATGGCAAAATAATGTAACTCTAAGAGTAAGGATATCTCCATCTCAGTGTACGTTCATTTGTCTAACTGTTCTGACTTTGGCATACAACTTCTCTTTTCCAGGATCTGATCTGCATACAGAAGTCAATGGGAACATTGCTTTCAGTTTG
This sequence comes from Pipra filicauda, assembly GCF_003945595.2. Classification (NCBI taxonomy): domain Eukaryota; kingdom Metazoa; phylum Chordata; class Aves; order Passeriformes; family Pipridae; genus Pipra; species Pipra filicauda. Next base: position 25,355 of record NW_024104976.1, on the reverse strand, counting down.
GCAGGGGCTGTAACCAGTACTGACAGAGATTATTGCTCTTGCTACACTGTAAATTTGGACAAGCTAGCTAAACAGTGCGGTCTTTTAAGTGGATGGTTGTGAAAGGTTTTTAAATCTTGTCTTTTGTTCCTTAACAGCTTTTCCCTGTTTGTTTTTTCTTGTTGATCCAGTTGGTTTGATGCAAATGCAGTGAAACCATCCAGGAATACAAAAAAGTATCAGAAAATAACTTTCAGAACACTTAAAAAGGACTCTCTAAGACTTCAGCTAAGTATAAAGGGCTCTTATGGTGGCTTATTTTTTTTTTTTTAAGAACTTGTTGATTATTACTGTGCCTGGATTTAGCAGAGTAGTAATTTATTCCCTTCCCTAACAAGTGGCAATTAAACACAAAAAGGTGAAATACATCCCACTGAAGCGAAGGGCAAAACTCCCACTGGCTTTGGTGGGACCAGGAATTCACCCAAAGTGTTCATGGAGAAATGCTTTGAACACGATGTTATAATCTATGCTTTGTGGTAGTAAAGAGCTTTTATTGAGCTCACAGCTCCAGCTATTCACATGATGCATTTGAGTGGTCTTTGCTGCACTGCTCTTTTTCTAACTAAAGGGCATGCATAGCTAACTGTAAAAGGGGGGTTGGTGGCTCTGTGAACATGGTTCTCTCAGGCAACAGGTGCTCCAGGTATCAGGCCATGTCTGTAAGGTGGAGGAAATGTCCCTCTTGTAAGAGACAGAAACCTCCTCTCAGCCTGTACTTCTTTTTCCTGGGCCAAAGGAAGGCTAGAGCCAGATCTACCAGGTTTCTGCTCCAGCATTAGTTATGGAATCAACAGACACTGTGACCACCTTAAGCAGGTGGGTCAATGAGTCCATGTATTTTGACTGGCTGGTACCTACTCCCCCCCTGCAGTTACCAGCTTTGTAATAAGACAGTTACTATAATAGTTGCTTAAAAAAAAAAAAAGAAAAAACCCAAACAGCTGTCCAGCTACATTACTTGTTTGCTGAGGCTTCATTCAGAAAAGAACTATTGATCTCATTAGTAGATTGAAAAATGTTGGTCTGGGAACATATAAAATATAGTTTGTGGGATCACTGGGAGGAGGAGAGTACCCAAGGTAGGGATTAATAAATATTTTAGTCCAAACTGCTCTCATAGCAAAGTGATTTTCATTTGACTCCACCACCTTTACCTGCTGCTGGGGTCTTATCTGCCCTTCAGCCCCTTTTCTGCTTGCATCTCACCATCAAGGTCTCAGGAGGAGGGAAGGAGGACAGGAGAATTCACCAGAAGTAAATAAAACACAGTCAAGTGGGAGCAGCACAACTACTGCTCTCAGAACTGGGGAGGTCTGATGGATCTCTTGGCTGGTCACTTTTAGGGATGTGCTTGTTACACGAGTACCCAGTAAAGGGCAAAAGAAACATTTAACTCGTTTCACCCCAGAATTGTACTGTAGCTTCCTTCTCAAGATAGCCTGAGATAAGAAATGGTGTGATGAATGTCAAACATGCCTGCACAGATCCCCTTCCCAGGGGCATTATGTATGTGCTGCACAGGGAAGGTATTTGCATGTTTGAGCAGCGATTGTTGTCCATCGCACTTTGGTTCCAAGAGATGAAACTCCCACAAAACCAGCTTTTCCTGGACCTCGCCAAATAAGTTTTGTGGTTGGCAGGGGAAAGCAGGGTTTGCCAGTGTGCTTTGCACAAACAAAGGAAGGTCTGAAATGGGAGAAACTATAGTTTTCTGTTGATGTTTCTTCTAAGAGTATCTCTGCTTCTTGGGGTTAAATGCCAGTAACTTGCAAGTCCTTTCTTTGCTCCCTTTGACAGAGTGAAATGAAACCCCTTGATGGTATAAGTGAATGTGTGGGGTTGTTCCTGGACACTATATTCCCCACATTATGCCTGCATGCAGGGAAGGGATGCTGGTCATGGGACAGAACAACAAATTCCCTTCTTCCCTCCGTATACATTGTGTGCCTTATTGATTCTTAAAGAAACTTAGGTTTAATACTCATTCACACTACATCTGCATGTGTGCTATGGTTGTATGAGGACTTAGAGTCTGTGGCTTTGGTCTTTTTTCCCATGTAACTGGACATGAAGATTGACTTGAAGACATTCTTCTGGCAGAAACATGAGCATCACTGAACATGCACTGCAGGTTTTCAAGTTTAAAGATAGATTTGCTTCATGAAACCTGCATAAAGAAGTCACCATTTAGAGAGGAATATTAACAAAGAATTGTTTTGTTTCCAAATCATACTGTATATAGTGAGTACTGTGGCTGTTAAAGAGATTTCCTGGGTACAAAGGGTAGGACACGTGGTGGGTTGTCCCTGGCTGGATGCCAGGTGCCCACCAAAGCTGCTTTATCGCTCCCTTCCTCAGCTGGCCAGAGGAGAGAAAATATAATGAAAGGCTCATTGGTCAAGATAAGGGCAGCAACTGGGAGAGGTAGTGGGCAAAATATCAATTGAACAATGTTAGAGAGCAGAGTGGTGGTGGGGAATTGGTTATTGCAGTTGTGGAGGAGGGATGAAGGGTGTGTTGTGTGTCACTTGCCCACTTTCATTCTGTTTTGTGATGATGTTATTTTGATTTGGATGTGGGGAATTCTTTTTTGTTGATGTGAGTGAAGACTGAAGATTGTGTAATAAATGTGTATTTTAATGGTAATTCTTACATACATGTTTCTCAGAGGTGAGATGTGGAATATATTGGGTCTGCATGACGAGGTTTTGTGGTGGAGGGCTACAGGAGTGGCTTCTGTGAGAAGGAAGGGGCGGGGGAAGCTGATTTTATGCTTCAGTTTTATTTCTCATCATTCTACTCTCATTTGATTAGTAAAAAATTAATTTTTCCTCAAGTCAAGTCCATTTTGCTTGTAATGGTAATTTCTGAGTGATCTTTCCTTGTCCTTGTCTCAGCCCAGGAGCCTTTAGTTATATTTTTCTCACCCCTGTGCAGCTGAGGAGGGGAGTGACAAAGCTGCTTTGGTGGGCACCTGACATCCAGACAGGGTCAACACCCACAGTACAGTAACAGGTTTTTCATTTAGTGTAATATTAAAAATATACAGTATAGTTGTAGACAGCTGAAAAATGGAGGTTTTGTGATACAGTCAAGGGGCTAAATGCATTTTCATCTAGCAGGACTTGACATATGCACCCACTTCAGATTTTGTTAATAATGTTCTTAATTTGCAGTGTGTCATAGGAGGGCAGCATTAGTTATTGTAATGCTGTGTTTATGATGTTATCAGTAGCAGAGCTGCAGTACAGTTTTCACCACAGAGCAGAACACAGATTACTGGGGATTTAACATGAAAGTTCAATAACAATAATTTAATATGTACTATGTACAGTCAGAATGCCAGTTTTTTTCTTTCTCTCAGCAGGAAATAAATGTGTTGGATCATTAAGCTTTGCTACCCTATTCCCCATTCAGAAGATAATTATACATAAAGGTCCATATTGTTCTATGCAGTATAATTTCATTCTACGTAGTTCTATATGGTTACATTGGCTTTAGTGGTGTGACACTGATTTATGTCAGGAAAGCATCCAGCCCAGCTCTCAAAGTTAGTATCTTTAGTGGCCATAAAAGTCATATCAGGATATCAGAGGTATTGACTGTATTTTAATATACTTTGGCAAAAAAAGAAACTGGAGGATTGCAAGTAAAGTGTGTTTACTTTTTGGTCTTTGACTTTTAACTTCTGGTTCAGAGCAAACTGTCAGAGACCAAAATTCCAGTGATTTCTAAAACTTTTTCCAAGTGAATTTATTGCTCCTGATATATGCTGAATTAACAGCCCTGGAGGCTGAAGCCTTTTAATTTGGGTAGATTTCAAGATTCCCACACAAAGCCTGATTGTTTCCATTTTTGGGAAGGGGCTCTCTATTTGTCCCTTGTACAGTCCCAGGCATGCTGTTGATGCTCAATAAATAATCATAAATAACAGTAAAGTCTGAGTAACGTGATCTACACAGCTGTCTTGGACAGAGATTGGAAGATGAGACCTGCCTTGTGCTGGGTCCCAGTGCTACTGCACCTTTCCAAGCTGCTGCTCCTCCACACTCTGCTTTATGGACTCTGGAGCAGCTGCTGCCTATGCCCAGCTCTGTAGGGACTCTATAGCCTTCTCTCTTTGTCTTTTCTCTGGCAGATTCAGGAATCCCCAGCTTAAAGAAAGGGATTACTTTCTGCCTGTCGCTAAAAGCAATTTTTAATGGTCCCTTCTGGGGTCAGGCTGCTCTTTCTGCACCTGAAGCTGGGTACTTTTTGAGCCAAACCAGCTGGGGTTGTTGTGTCTTTCCCATGGCTGTGAGGAGCAGTCCAGTTTTCAGAACAGAGTGCAAGTGTTGACCCTTCAGAAGAGCTGCCACCACAGGTAGTTGTCCATGTACTTGATATGAATTAAGAAAGAAGGAATGGAAGGTTGTGTAGAAAAATTCTCAAGCTTAGTAACACATAACAATTTGAAGTTATTAGGAGTTACAAAAGTTTCCCATCTAGTTTCCTCTCAGACTTAAGGATCAGCCCTGGGCTGGTTAGTGAGGGAATGCTCTGCTCCCGCAAGGTGTCATCCCAAATGCTGATACCTCATGTCACCATAGGAGCAAAGGCTGGTAGCACCTTGCAGGAAGCACACACATCTTGCAGGATTGGTCTGCAAAGTCTTCTGCATCCAGTAAATTCACTGGATGTACTCAGTGAGTAGAGTAACAGACTTCAACAATAGCCGATTCTCTCGAAGGGATATATCGTAAATGTTGGAGCCATTAGTGTGTGAAGGCGTTTGGCAATACTACACTAAGGCAGGAGTGGGAGACAATGGTGGACATCGAAAGCGACCAGATATAATGGAAATAGGGATTAAGAATGGGAACGCGAAGGGAGGAAACGGTGGGGGATTGATGTGACAGAGGGGCGGAAAGGAGAGGAAAATGATCTTGGGATATGGGCGACGAGGAGGTAGAGGCGATAGAACCAAACTCTGATAATATTCAATATTATCCATGACGCAGGAAGAGCACGGGAAACAGCTCAGCATTCTTCCTTATTGTTGTCAATTTAGCCTGAAGTATCACTCTGAATACCTCTAGCTGTTTCCAGTTGCCTTTAACTGAGCTAGATATTGAATATTTGAGTTCTTTATAAACAGAAGACGAAATTATCAACATTTTCCAGAAGGCTCACAATGCAGTATAAACAATTCAGCTAAAGTAAAGTATTTATTAATAATCTCTGAAACACTGTAAAGAGCTACCAAATGCCAGTCTCTGCCTCCACAGGAACAATCCATTGCTGGTTCACAGGCACTTCCTATGGAAAGACAAAGAGCTGTTCCTTACAGTATTCAGTATCCAGGGTCTGCTGCTTCTGGGGATGGTGACTTCGGGTAGTTGTTGATATCTGGCTATTTATCAATGGCCAGAAAACCAGACATTAAACTTTCAAGTCCATTAGCAGGACTTGGGCTCATGTACTGAACTGATTGATGCTGCTGTATTATCAGAGTTGGCATCCTTCAGATAAAATAAAGGAGGGTTTTTTGACTTACTTAAATTACAGCTCCACCTGCAAAGAAATGCCTTGTTTCTCTTGTATAAATGAAATTCCAGATTTTTTTTCCTCATTTTCTCCCCTCTGTTCCCTCAACCTCCCACCCATTGCCCTGCCAGCTCAGCATACTTTTGATTAACAGGAAAAGATTGTATCTCTCTCTCGTGTTAAGCTGGTCTGTCTCTTTGCCCTTGTGGGAATCTTGTGGGAACGAAAAAAATCCAGTGGCATTACAAAAGGAACCATGAAGACTCCCAGTGTCATCCTGTTCAGCATTCCCCTTCTTAGTAAAACAAGCTTTAATATTCAGGACATTGAATAAGCTGTAGTGAGTGCCAATTTCTTGCTTGTGTACTTGTTGCATTGCCAAAGTCTCTTTGGCTCTCCAACAGGGATGCACAATAGTAGAAATAAGTAAAGTGAAATACCAGATCCAGCTCTGATCAAACTCCAGAGGAGTTTTTATTTAGATTTGAACTTTCTCACACCCATGTCTTTGCAATAGTTGCTGGGGCTTGGTGGCTTGCCACAACATAAATATCATATACTGGAATGTGTTTAGTTTTAGAGGATTACCTGGAAAAAAGGCCTTTCCAGTTGTAATGCTTTAAAAGGTCTGTTTCAACTATGCCTTCCCTCACCCCTCCTTCCTTGCCTTTTAACACCTGCATGTGAATATTACAAAGTGCAGATTGAAGCTGGTCATTTACAGAGAAGGAAGAACACTGGTGTTGTAATTGAGATGTTACTGCCTGCCTCTATGGCACATATTAGCTGAATAAAACATGCAGTCAATAAAGTGAAACAAAACAATAAAGCTAAGCCCTTTGGTGCTCCATTATAGGGTGTTATGCAACATAGAAACCTGCAGTCATAAAACTGAGAATGAGAGAAACCTTACACTTTCAAGAACAAAGGCATCCAAGCATCAAGTTGGAAACAGCACTAAGCTTCCACTCTCTCTGCACCTGGAAGCAGTTAGTTTTAAAAGCCATACTGGTTTATACTGTTCTCTTCCAATTTAAATAGGGCCTTCATGTGTTCTTGTTAGATGCTTACACAGAAACATGGTTTTAATTAAGGCATGCATTGATCCAAGTCCAAAAGATACATTTATTTCAGAAGATAAATTCATTAGCCATAGGCATAAAAAACTGGTCTTCTGACTAAGATGATTCCAGCCTTGGGAACGATGTTCTGTATCTTTTTTAAGTGTATTGTGTGCCATACAGCTCTGGTCTGTATGGCATCAATCAAATATACTGTGTCCTTAAGCTGTTTGGCATAGTTAATTTTGAGAAATAAAGACAAGCTGAAGGAAGAAAATTAAGATGTATAAGCATGGGAGGACAGATGTTTTCAGCTGTCAGATTTCACTAGCATTTATCAGTAATTTATGTGTGATACTTAGTAATGGAAAATAAATCCTAATGAATAATTTATTGAAATATATGAATTTCAGTAAATTGCCCAGACACACTAGCAACTTTTCTGAATATCTTTGTAGATATTTATAGATTAAAAATATTTTTTCAATACTTCTTGGGGTGTAAATGACAGACCTCCTAGGGACATGGTGCATTTCTCATCAGATGGGCATAACTCATTCCCTGGTCTTAGAAGTTGAAAAATATGTCACATTTTTCATAGTTCTTTGTTTGTTCAAATCCATTCCCCCTAGTATCCTCCCGTCTGTATTCCTGACACTTCTAGGGGCCCATGGAAAGCATAAAATTTAAAAAGTTGTACAAATCAAAATGGCTGTTTATGACCATCTCTTTATGGTGGTAAACAATGAAGATGTTTATATAACGTATATAGTTCATAAAGAGAAACATTGCAAAATATAATGTGAAAATCTAGGAAGAGTCAGAAATTTGGAAAAATTACGGTTTCTGCCTTGCTTTCTCTCTCTTCTACTTTTACAAGAAATCTTCCATAACATGTGATATTTAATTGATAGAGGTGCTCAGAGTGATGCACCATTTTCTGACAAACTCTTTGCTAAAGTCTGGCTTTTTTCCATTAACTCCTCAGGCTTGAAATGATTTCAGGCAAATATATTCTTGACTGTCTTCATTCACAGGAAAGGCCCCATCTGACTCCTGACCGCTTTCATGCTTGATGTTTTTTATGGACCTCGTTTAAAGTCAGGGCACATGACGGATGTGCCTTGACATCAATGAACTTTGAACATGGCACTGCCGGTTCAAACGCTCGCAGGCCTGGGTCGTTACCGCGACATCTGCTTTCCATGGGGCTGCAGGACAGACCTTATTGTGCCAGTTAAAGGGACTTGCCCTGCATGATCAGAAATGCTCCTTGCTGACATGGATCTCTTCTTTGATTGTGCTGTACGAAGCTAAAGAAAAGAGTGCTTTTCCACTTTATTACTTGCTGGTATTGTGTGACTAGACCGTGTTATTTGCACCTTTCCTTAATGTGGATTTAAATAGTCAACGCCACTTTCTCTTTCTTGCTTTGTATAAAACTATTGGACTCTCCTAAATCTGTGAAGTTTGAAGGGTTCAGCACCAAGACTTTAGTCACAAAACACCAAAGAGATAAATGTGCCTTCAGGTATCTTTTCAGTGGTGTCTGTGAACACAACCATTACCAGGCTGGATAAATACCTGAACTCAAAATGTTATGTTGGTCTAGTAACATCAATTAAACACACTGTCTTCAACCTGACGATGTTAATTTTTTGTGTTACTTACCTTCCTGGATCATTTGATGACTTTTGATGGTGTTTTGATGGCAACTAAAGGACAACTAAGCTTCTGCTTAGGAGATATTTCCATGTTGTCCCGTTATTTACATTCTTTGAGCTTTTTCATGTTCAGGTAACTTTTCATGCTCTTGTCTGTCTGAAAATTACTCTCTCAATTCATATAGATAAAAATAAACATACTATATACAGTGTACATTCATGTTCAGCATTGAACATGCAGCTACCAGTGAGTATATAAATGAAAGTTACAGAAAGTGAACTATTAAAATAAGATACTATGTAAAATGTAAAATCAGATAATTTGGATGGTTTTCCAAGATCTCTTTTTAAGAACTCAACAATACGCAATTTACTGAATATTAGAGAATGATTTTATAGACTAAATAACAGTTATTCGTGTACTTAAGTGCCAAGATGCAGATTTACTGTGGTGAACTACAGCATTTCTTCCTTGGAGAAAAACACAGCCTTGCTCAACATCCTCCAGTAAAATAAGCGTTTTTAAAGGACTGAAGTTACAGTATAATTTATAGTTATCATTTTAAGCACTGAATTTTCAGACCATTTCCCTCTGTTTTCTCACTGGTGAGGAATGTTCAAGGACTGTAATATCAGCATGTCTCCTATTACAAAGTTAAACTCCAGAAACATTTAACAAGGTGAAAGTTCTAAAATTAGCCTGATTTCTCCAGCCCACCCATCACACACCTGTGAGAGAATGTGGCCATGTACAGTATATTCTACATTTTCTTTCCTCGTTACAAATCAAAACACTCTAACCTAGCATACAAAACATGCATTGCCTATTTTCATTAAGTCAAGAGACCTATTAATTCCAGATGTAAACCATTCCACTTATCCTTCTCAAAGCTGGAAAGGGTATTTTTCCTATACCCATGTCTGGCTTTCAGCATGTGATCTCTTTCTTCCACATTTCCTGGCTGCACAGTGCACACCCTGAAGGTTTGTTGCTTCAGTTGTGCAGCTGGTGCAGAGTAAAGGCATGTCTACATGTGAGGAGTTCAGCAAGTTCAGTTTTTAACTTTCTCCAACATCCTTTCAAGCTTTTTGATTAATATCTTTCCATACTTGAAGTGTTCTACCTGACTGGTGGTGGCTGAGCTTGAGGCTACAAACCCCTAATTGTCAGTGACTGGTTTCAAGACATACATGACAGTTATAACAAGAAAAAGAAAGGCTACTATTACTATATGGTACTGGGTCTTTGTTACAACTAGAAAACATTTAGATGTTAAAAAAATGGAGAAGGATAGAGAACCACTGTCTCAGATGATTTGTTTTCAAAGTAAGGATCAGCTTAATCCTGAACCACTATTGGGCGTTTGTGGATCTGGCTTATTTCTTAGAAACTATGTGTTTAATGATGGTTTTGCTGGTTTTTAGCAGGTTTATTGGTGGGGACTTCTTTGTGAACAAAGATAATTTCCCAGGAATCACTAGAGTTGAAAAAGTTTGGGGCATAGGTGGTTAGCCTGTAGTAGTAACTAACAAAAATGACCACGCTGCTTCATGTGCTCATGGTTTCTGTCACAATTAGTTTAAGAGGGTTTTTTTTCAAGCATTCTTGTGGTGGAAAGAATGGATCCTTTAGTCAGTTAAGTATGTGTGGATTTGAATAATCTGATTGACTGCCAGTTGACAGTAAATTTATCTGTGGTGAAGGGTCCATGGAAGCTGATTCCAGCTGTAGTCCTTCTGACACAAGAGGAAGAGAGAATGCTGGTCTCTTGTGAAATGGGCACTGGATGTGCCTTGGCAGCCCTCACAAAATCTTACTAACTCTGCTGGTACATGACTAAGCAGCAGTGCACAATAAATATATTGCTGCTACTACTGAAATTTTATACTCATGTTGATCTGCACAACAGGAAAAATTGATTTTGATCCTAACATTAAAAAAGGGGAACAGAATTGGGAATATACGGATAAACTCACAAACAGCTGGTCCTGGGCATAAATTTTAGAGGAGAATTTTTCAGGGCAGGGATTGCTTCTTTGATGTGTGTTGGCGTCGTGACTAACACTGAGGGGTAACAATCTGTGCCTTGGGCTCATAAGTGCTGTGGTAAGACAAATGACTGCTAAATTGCCCTCGCTGCTGCTAGGTTTGTGATATATCTGAGCACATAAGTGTTTATAAAAATAATGTACTCCATATCTTTGCTTTCCTTGTATTTCAAGATACTGCTTAAGCAAGACAGTGAAGTAGGTTTGTGAACAACCAAGTGGAATAAAATTGTCACCGTACTGCTGGCAGACTTTAAAATTTAAGCGCCATATAAAATTTTCTCCCTGTTTTGCCTTAACTAAGAATAAAGAAAAAAAAAAGTGTGTTAAAGGCATAAGTCAAGTTGAAAATGATAATTATTTTTGTCAGAAACATGATGGAAAATAGAAAATTAGAGACTGATGAGTCACATGATTCTGAGGTATAGACCAAGCATATGAAGCTGGGAATGAACTTTTGACATTGCAGCTGAGAAGTCCTTTAATTTTTTTATGTGTTTCGTTTGGCACACTGAAGTAAAAGGAATAGAGGAAAACAAATTTTCCCAAGTCTACGGTATACATAGTTTGGAGATAGTAATCTACAAATATTTCCAGTAAGAATTTTTGTTGTGTTGCTTTGGGTCTTGTAAAAAGTGAGGATTTTATAGCATTTTCCAGCTATCTGTTCTCCAGTGGACCTTAAATGCAAAGACTAGGAAAAAAAATGCCTCTCCTAAAAATTATTTGTTTTCATTGAAACACTGAGTGTTAATAAATTAAAGCAAACATTCTTTGTGTAATTTATGACTTGATTGCTTTCAAAGCTGGAGTGTGGTGCTTGCAATAGGACTTAATTTTTATTTTTTTTTTTGTCTTGCATGGCTTGCAATGAAAAAAGGCTTCATGTTAATCACAGGAAGGAAACACAGGTTTCTTAAGAGAGATAACAGTGCTAACATTTTCCACTGTATTACTGTAATACAGTAAATTAGGAAAATCCAAGCTGTCATTCATTAGGAGCCTTTTTTGCTACAGGCTGGCTGTCACTGAACATCCCCACCCAACAGTGCCCATGAACAGTGGGATTAAAAATAACCAGTGGGGAAACAATAAGATGAGAAGGAGATGGATGATGATAAAGATGTCTTGGGAGCGAATTCCATCTGCGTGGTGCTCTTGGAGAGCTGCTGACTATATACAGTGTATTAGCATGTTAAAGTACCTCAGAGAGAAGCCTTAAAGCAGGAAACTGGCTTGCTGATAGCTACATCAACTGTATAAAGGTTGTGAGGGTCCAAGTGCTGTGCCCCTGCACAGCTGGTGTTGGATGCCATTGCTCAGAAATCTTCATGCTACTTTTGAGCAACAAGCGAGTCTCTATTTTGAATATGAATGAGTGAAGTCAACTGCCCCTTAATTTATACACATTGCCAGAGACTGTCCCAGGGTTTGGAATTAAATACTCCAGCACAAATCTCTTTAAACCTCTCCTAAATAAGAAATTATGCTAAAGCTCTTTAGTAAGGAGGTTCTCCCCCCTGTTGAAATAAAAATCAATTATGTTTGCTCTGCTGTGAACAATGTCGCTCCGTAGCCTTGCTTTCTAATTGGGTAATGCCTTAATGACCTGCTGGGAGGCTATGATGCATTGCTTTGGACCCTCTCTGCAGGCTCTTAGACTACCAGTCAGATGTCAATGAAGCTTGACTCAATAGGGGTTCTTTTTCTAAAATTCCATTATTCATCGGGGTTTATGCACTAAAATGATCACAAAATAAAACCTTCACATCAAGCAGAGTTAAATAGAATTATGGATGCTTTACTTCATTGTTAGACTCCGAGATTGTCACTGGATTAAAATTAGGTTCTTTTTTATTTGTTAAATTTGATGAAAACATTTTCTCAGTTCTGGGTTTTTCCGTTAAGAAGTGTTGAAAGAAGCAACTTTAAAGGTGGTGATTCTTTTTTTTTTTAATAAGGAGGTGTATATGTATTTTAAATGAGTTTTATCTATTTCTGTTTATTTTAAACCATGAAACAAATGTTTAAAAAAGTCTTATTCACAGTCAGTGAATGATAAGTATCAGCCTATTTACTTCATTTAACAGCTGTGTTGAATCATTTTGGTTTTCTATCAGAATTGGGATAAAAAAAATCCCACATTTGCTTTATGTTTTCTTCTTAATGTCTAATGGAGATCGGTAAAGTGGAATTTTAAAAACTCTTCTTAGATGTTTTGCAAAGCTAGTGCTTCAAGAGAGGAACTTCTAGGTCTGGAGGACTTTTCTTCCAGAGCAACAAGGACCATCATTTCCTTTGCATGGAGAATATGTTTTCCATGATTATAGACTGAAGCTACATAACTGCAACAAAGGTAAAATTAAGCTGGAAAAGCATCTTTCCTATTCAATACATGCATATATACAAACAGATACAGGTACTCAATTTGAAAAGTAAAAGGAAATGACAAATGGATGTTTTTATAATAGCCTCAAAAAAAGTTTTATAGCTATTTAAACACAAGTAATCCAGTTATGCAGGAACAAATTAGGAGTTACCAAGGCGACTGCAGGAAACAGTTTATTCATATTACCTCTGGAACATATACCACCTTCTTAACGCGACTGACGGGTGTGTTGTGTGAAATACTTGTATTTCCAAATTAGTAAGGAAGTCAGTCAAATCATTACAGTAAAATGGCACCTTTCCCTCAAGTTTATAAACTTAGTGAAATGTACAAAAATACCATTAGAAATAAGTAAAATGTATAAATAAGTGAAATTTTTTTTTGGCTTTACTTTTTCAGGTCCATATGTTCTGGAAAAATCTCTGATTTTTAAGTTTTAACTTTCTGGTTTATAAATAAGGCCAGAATTAACATGTCTTAGCATCCACATTGGTGAGATATTTTTCATCAGAAAATGACAAATGTCTTCAGAAAGACAAGAGATCTTCTGCAGGTGCTTCACCTTCATCTCTCACACTGAACTCACATTTTCAATGATCCAGTTCTTTCTGTCAGGACTTCCATGTCCTTGGCTCCTGGTTAACCATCACCTTTGCTTTTAGCAATTTTAATGCTGTACTTTGTATACTTGTCTAGCATATAGGTACACTCCATCACTTGCAACCTATGGGTAGTAACATATAGGATCTTCTCATCTTACTGATTATCTGTCAGATAGAGAAAAATGAATTGATGTTCCCTTCACACGTGAAGGAGATTGACACAATTGTTTTCCTAACACCTTGAAAAGTTGCATTGAAACCATTATCCCAGTCATTCAGATAATGCATCTTACTCCAGTATTTTAATAATTTTTTCACGTTTAGGAAGAATTCACCAACATCTGTATCTCTTCAGTTGTGAACTAGGTCATGGGAGGTAGTCCTAACTAGAATTTCCTGCTAACAACTTCTTTAAAAGCCCTTTTTCTCCTGTGTTGTTCTTTGTTTCAGCAGTCTGCCCCAAAATGCTATGTGTTAAATTGTCTCCAGGGATGAACACCCACCACAGTTACAACTGACTACACAGGTTTCTCAAACCAGCATCACCCAGCCCCCAGATCCGGTCTGCCCCTACGCCTAATTAGAATGATAAGTGTTGAAAACTCAGAAGTTTGCAGTTTCTTAATATGAAAAGCCTGTAATCCTCACATAATATATTGCACCCTGTCAAGAACAAAGCATATTTAGAGTAATTGGAGGCTTCATAGTTTATTATTGATCAATTACTTAAGGAGAGAGCATGAGCTGGAGATTTGGAATTCTACAGGCTCACCAAAGGCTGTTTTTAGGAATTTAGAGAGGCTTGTTATGGATTCAGCCCTCATTTTTGATCAGTAAATGCTAAAAAGCTGTTCTGTTTTGTAACACCATGTCCCCACCCCTATCATGCAAGAACCATTCTCTGCACATCTAATTTTAATCAGCAAAGTAAATAAACTTGAACTTGGAACACTGTCAAGACCACTTGCTCATGTTTTCATAAACACTTAGGGAAGGACCCAATTTCTTGTAGCCAATATTAAAGGCTTAGCTGAAATACTCCTTCCGGCTGTCCCAAACTAGAACTTCTTCCAGTGTGTGCTTGGAGAATTATGGGACCCTGGAAGGTGACAGGACACTCCACAGGAAACCATTAAGTCTTCTGGCCCTGACACACAGACCTGCAAAACTCATTAAATTTACGTTATCCATAATCCTTCTGGAGGTATCTTTTCTACTTCCCTTTTCTCCCCCTCCCCACCCCTCCTCCCCCGCCCCACAAATACCTCTGTATATATATTTGATTGTTGGCCTTAAACAGTTGCATTTCAATGTTTTATTAGGCATGGCAGGAGAAAAGCCTGGTTTCTGTTTGAAATGGTACAAATTAACTACAAAAATCAATATATAAATTATATGTCTTCCAGGTATTGAGCTACAGTTTTAATGATTATAAAAAATTAGAGGGCTGCCTCCCAGTGCAGAGTTATCTACTCCCCAGGGAATGAAAGGTTACATTCAATTTTGAGATACACAGAATTTTATGGAAGACTACTATCTTGCTAATGGCTGAATTAATGGCAGCTGTTTGAAAAAGCTGGACTTAGGGCTCAGGCTTGGATCAAATCTTGAGATAGGGAGATTTTTTTCTTCCTTCAACACTTCTGGGTGTTGTATTCTTAAATGCAGCAAAATGTCATTTTTTAATGCTTGAAGATTTATTTTCTGAAACAATAAAACTCTGAGGGAGATCACCCCAGTGTATGATATTTGGCCAAGCTTGTTCAGTACTGAATTTCTTAGAGTGGTTCTTAAATGTTATCTAGGCCTGATGCTGTTCTCTTTGTAACGAGCTGGGTCCCCCTGAAGGACAAGGTGCTTAACTTAGCCTGCATGAAGACATACATTTATAATTTAGGCAGCTTTTTATCTACCTATGGGCAGTTCTTTTAAGTTTCCAAAGACAAAAAAAATTAAATTTCAATGAGAAAATCTGTTAAATTCCAACTTAGATTTAAACATTCTCTATTTCTATCTTATAATATGGTAAAAATAAAAATTAGAAAGTAACTGGTGGTTTAAATCCAGTCATATGTGTAGAAGAAAATCTCATAATGATAACAGTGGGGTTGATACTGAAGAAGACAATCTTTTGCTCACCAGGTGTCCAACAATAGCTAGAATTATCTTTACACTGATGCATCTGTACGTACACATTCGTTGTGAGAGTAAAACTCCCTGCTCCTCTCCTCCTCTAAGAAAGTAAAACAACAAATTTCTGGTATAGTAGATGTTCAGCTGAGAATTTTGACTCCTCCACTTATCAAAGACAAGAGGTGAAATCTACAGAAATAAAAGGACTCTTGTGGATTTTCAGCATTTACATGGCTTCCATCTCTTTTGTTCCACAGTCCCAATGACTGGGAAATACTACAGAGAAAAGTATCTTGAAGTGGCAACTTTTTCTCTTCTGAGCAGGGAGGTCGGACCAGAGGACTCACTGTGGTCCCTCCCAACCTCTTCCACTCTGTGATTCTGTGATCAGCTTTCACATGTTGTAAAAAGTGAGGTTCAGGTATTTAGTGGTATAAGGCTTTCAGGATTTGCTTGATGAGCCATAATCTGAACTGTCAAAGATTGTCTTTTCTACAGCCTGACTGCTGCTCAGTGTGTTCCCCGCGGATGTCCACGGGGTTACCGGGGCACTGCCCATGAACATCAGGATTGTGTTACAGCAAGACCCACCATGGTGTGTCTCGTTACATCTAGACTGAAAATTCTGGATGTAGCTAAAATGTCTGTGATGTCTCACCCATTTGATCTCAGATTTATATCAGGATTTCAGCTGATAACTCTGCAGACTTCTGCAAACTTCTCTAGAGTCTTAAAAACATGGTTTCCCTTTTGTGATAGACTTAACTGTGATAGAAATGTTTTGGCTTGGAGCTGAATGACAACTTCTTTTAATCTTTACTTTTCTTTGCTTACAGAAATGTTGACATTATTAGCATATGGCTCCAAAGGGTTTGGGTAAGTTTTCAATTAGTGGATTTGTAATGAATAGTTTACATATGACACCATAGTTTTTTCCAGGCCAAGACACTACTATGTGAGGTCATATTAAAAATATTAAGCTGAAATCATAGTCACTATGCTAACTTTTAAAAGAACATTTATAGAAAAATAACACTTTCCATTAGAGTGCTGGCATTTTCTGTGTCTCAATTACAGTATTTGGTTTTGCAGTCTCTCTATTGGTAAAACTCTTGGTCATATAAGTTTGCTGCAAGGTGTTTTTCCTATGAAAAGATTGTCTAATGGCACCTAAAAGTGACTGGCATGCCTCTGCCTTTGTACTAATACAGGAGATATCAATTCGTGCCTTGACCAAGAAACCATTGTGAAGAAATGTAAGTTCAATGATTTCATGAGCTTACTGCTGCGTCTTTCCAGTTTTCTTTCAATTCATCTTGCAAATTGCTCTCTTTTATTGCTTTTAATTTCAGGAACTGTTTGTGATTTGACAGTATTTTCTGAAGTTCACCATGAGATGTCCTATGCTATGGCTACATTAAGAAATAAATCAGCACAGTAGTGGCAGATTAGTTGACTAAAGAAGCTGAGGCTTCTGCATCCACACAACATGTTCTGTGGAGATTTTTCTTCAGAATAAATTCAGTCTGGTCTCCTGAACTAAATGTCTATCTAGCACTAAAGCTATTTGCTTTGTGCTGTCCCTTCCTGCCCTTTGTAGGCTCTCCTTGGCCCTGTGATGAAGCAGGACAGACATCCACCTGCTGTCTGCAGTTCAGCCTGGTGTCCAAGTGCAACCCACTTTCTTTGGCAGCTTATGCTAAAATGTCAGTTCTAAGCAGGGAATCATCTCCTGGTGCACAGCTCTGGATGTGAACACAGGGCAGGGTTCAGCTGCTGGTTGCCTTCTCAGGAGCTTAGATATTGGCAGCCTTAATTCAAGCGTATGAGTGCATCATTTGGCATCTGCAGTATCCCTTTAGGTATGTATTTTGGAAAAGTTATTTTGTAGTATACCATCCAAATATTGGAATGTTTAACAAGGAGCAACTCCTACACTGTTAACTTGCAATCTCTGAAGTGGAAATCAAACTAAAAACTAATTCTCCCTGGTCCTTCAATATTTTCTACACTTCCAGCAAGCTCCGTTGTTTGAGGATATTGAAGTGCTTTGCCAGGGGGATGCTTCCTTTCTGAGATCTGGGTTTGAGAAGGTTGACTGATTTGTCCAATATCACAGTTTGGTGGCAAATTTAGCTCCCAAGCCCAGGCTTAACCAATAGTTATTGCTACCTCTCTAAGGGATTAGTTGATTTAAGTAAAGTGTCATAAAGCTGCATTATTTGAATAAGCTAATAATTCTGAACCACCCTGGAGTAGCTGGCAAAACTGCAGCAAACAAAGAAAGAAGCAACAGAAAAACTCTTGTCACAGTTTTACATCTGAATAGAGACATGGCAAACTGCACCAAGCCAATGAAATGGGTAAAACAGTCCTATGGCAGAATTTCACTATGCAATCCTGTTTGACATAATCAGTGCTCCTGGATTTTGTGGGAGCTGTTCCTGGATTTCATCTGCTTATGAGGAGACAGAAATGCTGTGCCCTAGGGAGAACAATTGAGGGGAAAAAGTGTTTCTTAAAATCCGCGGTAAAAACCTCTCTGCTTTATCTAGAGCTCATTAGAGAGTTTAAAGAAAACTCAATGTCGTGTTTAAATGCTTTTCCCCCCTCAGTTTTATAGATAGTTAAATGGCACACAGGTTGTGGCTGTCTCAGCCATCAAAAGCTAAGAAAGGAGGTTAAAAGACCCCAGGGATCCTTCACATTAATTACTACCTCTGTCAGTTGGTGCGAAAACGTGTTTGGGCCTTTTAGAAAGGAAGAGTGTAATTTGTGTTTTCAGTTAGGGCTGAAACAAATCCTGCAGATACCGATGTATATACTCACGTGCAAAAACGACTAATTTGTTTCCACTGAATTCTTGTAGTTAATCTGGAAAAAATTTATGGGAAACCCCCTCACCCTACCCCAATAATTCCAACTGAATTTTAGCAACCTGAATTGGCAGTCTGTAAAACTGGCTTGAATTAATTGGAAGCCTAATCCACGGAAATTAGCTAAAAAATGCATTATTCACTCCAGTGTAGCAGCAGGGAGGAGAAATGAAAGAAGCAGAGAGGAAAAGCAGAAGCAGCACCTGAGGCAAAGGGCTGTCATTTGAATTTCATAATCGAGGGTGAGACAAAGACACCTCTTTGTCCAAGTAAACTACCTTCTGAAAGGGAAAATCTGAAGAAAGCACAGAACTATGCAGTCTGAGCATTGGGGCTGGTTGGGCTCTGCATCTCCCATCATTCACAGTGGTGCACAAGAACAACCAAAGTGAAATGAAGTTTCTATAGCATGGCAGAGCAGTGTATAGGTTGCATTTGCTCCACAGTCTGCCACTCAATTTTATCTCATGTTGACAGTCTGCTGAGAGAGATACATACAAAATAAAACTGGGGTGCACCACAGACCTGGGAAGACTGGTTTGAAATCTCTTCCCATACCTGCATCCTGTCCCATGTGATGGCAAGCCAAAAAGAGACATTATATGCAAGTTATACCTGGATATGTGCAGAGAAGTGGCAAAGATTGAAAAGAGAGTTAGAAATTTTCCAGAGTACATAATGACAATTATCTTGACAACTGGTGATTATCCTGCATTACCTAACAAATATATCTCAGAAGGCCAGAGAAAGAGAATGGGAGTTGGAAGGAAAGCAGATGAAAATCTGTTTTTCATTTTTAGCTGAAAAGCCATGGACTATAGCACAGTCCTATCCCTTCTAGTAATGACTGTAGGTGTTGTAACTAGGAGAGACAACTTCCAGTTAAGTCCTCTCCTGAATAGGAAATATCTAGAGAAATGTTTGAGGTTGTTTCATTGAACAGCCCAGGCCCTGAGCAGGGCACTGCTGCTAAAACTACACAGCAAGATGGGAGAATTGCTGTTTGCAGGTTGGGACAGCTGAACTGGTGTCTGGACTGAGACAAGCGACAGGGCTGAGCACAGGAAGGGAACTGGACCATGTTGGTGGGCAGAGAGGGGCAGGGTTAACCCTTTTGGTAGGAGTGAGTTGTAAGATCAGCCCAGTTGTCATCTGAATCCTCATCTTAAATTCCCCCTACCCCTGTAGTTTCTCTTGGCTGCATTATGTTTGTCCTAAACTCTTTGGTACTGTTTGCACAGAGCTCATCGTTTCTTAGAAGTTACCACCTTAATCTACCTCAGGGAGGTCTATAGTTTGTCTACCAGAATTTGGCTCATGGACACGTGTTTATTACAGGAAAAGCAAATAATGCAAGCCTTCTTTAGAGGTGGGGAGACCAAGAACAGAGTGATTTGCAGAAACACAAAGTCTTCTTTTCACACTCCTCAGCAGCTGCACAGAGAAGTTAAAAACACAGAGCTAGCTTATTATTTTTAATTAGTGTTGCATCCCTGACGCACTATGATCTGGTTTTTGGCTTTGCCACATATGTGTTTTATGACGTGTAACGTCCCAGTCTCTGTTTCCATCATCTGTAAATTGTCTATATGCTGCAGCACTGCAGGGTTGTGCACAAGTGTGGGGAGGAGGAGCTGGAGGCTGTGCTGCCTCCCAGCCACTCCCTGGCACTGCTTGCAATTCGTGTGTAAAACTGCTCCTCTACTTACATGTGCACGTCGCAGAGGGGACCTGGAGGTTAATTAATTGCTGTTTGAGAACTGCTTTACGATCTTTGGATGAAAGTGCAACTGAATATAAAATGATTACATTAATTTTGGGGTTGGTGTAATCATCATAGAAGCGAGCAAAGATTATCAGAGCCCACCTCTACTTCTGTGCTGACCCTCACACAC
Organism: Pipra filicauda; assembly: GCF_003945595.2. Taxonomy (NCBI): domain Eukaryota; kingdom Metazoa; phylum Chordata; class Aves; order Passeriformes; family Pipridae; genus Pipra; species Pipra filicauda. The sequence continues at coordinate 5,118 of NW_024104976.1, read as the reverse complement.
AGGTGAAGTGCTTCTTGCATTCCTCAAGGGGAGCAGATGGTGCACAGGGCAATTTTGTCATGGCCTGAACTATGTACCTCTTGCTGGACTCTTTTGGAGAAGGTGCGTGCTTCAGAAAGGCTTAATATTTTAAGGACTACAGCTGACTCTGATAGAAGTAATTCACCATGCTGAGCACAGGTTATTTGGTGTTGGGTGATGAGGTGGGACACAGGTGTGTCAGAGCAGCAATCCTCCCCAAAAAGCTAAGGAAGCACCTTGCTGAGCCTGAGTAGCTGACTAGAAGCAGCTGCTACAGCTCTGACTACCTCTATTAAAAAGAGTCATGAGGCAGAAGCACAGGGCAGCCACAGGAGTCACCAGAGAGAAAGTGGAGGAAGCAGGACAGAGCTTGAAGGAGAGGCTCAAGTTTGTGCTGCTCCCCAGGTATTTGTGTGCAAAAGTTGGAAGAAGTGAAGGGTGGGTTGGCATGGTGTCTTTTCCCCTCTCAGTCTGGATGAGAGGTAGAGAGACAAAGGATGAGTGAGGGCTGTAGTGGGTACAGCCTATGGCTCTCTGGTCTTTGGTACATTGAAATAATCCTTTTTGCTCTTTGAAGTGTGAGTCCTTGAGCTGTGGAGATAAAAAGATTTGTGGGGTTTCTGACCAAAGTATGGTATAAAGAAAGTTACCTGTGACTGCTCTTACAGCCCTTTTGAAATTTAAAACTCCTTTTCTTTTGAAAGCTCTGTAATCTCAAACATATTTGCTTAGAAAAATTATGTATGAGTAATGATCTGAGAAGCTTTCCATGTGCTTGGTTACTCTGGAAAGTAATTTCTGTTCTCGTTTACAAACTGATATCAACTGGGAAGAATTTTACTTCTTCAGCCTGACAGTGCGCAAATTTCTCTTCTGTAATAATATTTCTCTCTTAAAAATAAGCAAACTGCTTTTCAGAAAGGAAATGAGGAAATTAGTAATACCGTGGTCCTAGTTCTCAATTTCTGCCATATTACTGTGCCTATTGGGCCTATAGTACTAAGACTTTAGGAAAGCAAGAGGAATGGCTTCATCAGCCATCTGGATGGGCTTTTTCTTATCAGCAGATACAGTTGTATCCTGGTTCTTCTGATCAAAAAGCCAAACAATAACATCTAGTTAATCCAGGTTTGACTGCTACAGCCTATGAGTCTCCCACCAGTTTTGTATGTGATAAAAGCCTTGGATATTTTTCCAGTCTCTACATCCCATTGCTAAGGAAGATTGAAGCTTTGTTTTTTTACTTAAAATGCTTGGGCAAAGGAAAGACTGATTCATTTTCAGGTGTCTTTCTGGTGATATGCTGTAATTGGGGAAAACCTTTCCTATCTCCCAGGAGTAGCCTGTTAGTTACTGATACTGAAGTGTGTGGCCTTTATACTCTGATTTCACGAGAAGCCACGTGCTAAATTCTGTATCAGTTACTTAGTTTAAACTTATGTAACTGAAATTTTGCATAGAACTTATTATTCCAAGGAGAAATGATAGCACTATAGCATTTAATTAATTGTGTACCTTCAAGAGCAACATAACTCACAAAATGCTCAGGCAACTGCATAACTGCTTGTCCTGTAAATGCAGCAGTGAAAGCTGTGCTGCTCCTCCTTTCCTAGGCATGGTCAGAGACTCCAAATGAGTTTTTAGAGTGACATTAGACACAAACAGGAAACACATGTGCAATTGTGTTGGACTGTAGTTTTGGAATGCCTGGTTGGGATCCCAGGACTTTGCATTAGTTTCGTTAATTTGAAGCCTATCTTTGACCTTTTTGGTGCAGGATATAATTGCTAATTTATAGATGTGAGTTTAGCATTGTGCTAAGCCTACCATCTTTTTGAGGAAGGAACATAGTCTGTTAATTTTAGTTCTGCCAGACAGTAAGCTTAGCTCTTGACATTAAGCTAAATAAGTAGTTCATTCATCATTTATTGATATCCCTGGTCATAGCTCAAATCTGGGTCATTGGGACTTGTACTGCAGATTCTCTCTCACTCCAGGACCTTTCCAGCTGTCTGCATCTGGTACTTGGGGCTGGAGTGCAAAGCAGAGGGGTGCTGATGTGCAGCAGTAGTGCTGCTCTGTGCTGTAGCATCGTTCTGTGAATGCCCCCTGCCACTGCAGGGACCAGAGGGAGAAACCAAGTGGAGCCTCATGCAATGGGCAAATAAAAACATCAGAGATCTGAGGGAAGAACTGCTAATGTGGGTGATCTTGTGGGACTTTCCCCGTCCCCCGGGGAAAGAGGAAAAAGGAGCCCTTCCTCTTCGAGAAGATCTGCAGAATAAAGGTTTAGAGATTCCTTGTCTCTGTGAGAAACAGTTAAGGCAATGAAAAAGCACAGCTAATAAAACGGGGGGGGGGGGGGGGATAAGAGATAAGGAAAGGTGAAGTAGTGAGACAGAAAAAGAGGGTGAAAGACAAAAGGTGAAAACGGAGAGAGAGGTGTCAGATTTCTTTTGGCATTCATGTGCTCTGTATATAGAGTTTGAATATATTTTCCAGAAGAGGATTTCCCCTTGCATTTGCAATTCAAAGCTTCTAGCAAATTCCACTGTTTCCCTTGGCACTTCTTCAGCCTCTGTGGATTTTCCAGTTCTGCTTTTCAGATGCAGTGCAATTGTCAAACTGTGTGTGTTTTTTTTTTTTTTCTTTCTTAAGTAATGTGGCTTAAGGTATATTGTGGCATTCCTTAAGTTTTCAAAACTAAAGAAGTGTAGGGACCTTATCCCCTTCTTCCCTTCCCTTTATGGTTTAATTTGTAGATGGCCTTTAGGACTCCTTGGATATATGACAATGTTGCCTGTGTTTCTTCACTTTATTCCCTTGCATGAATAAGAGGATAAGAAGATTTGGGATCCTCTATAGTATGGGTAGATGGTGATACACAGCTATTATGTTCAAGTGAAATACCAATAATGGGGTGGTTTGGACATGCTCCTAAAGATAAATAATATCAAAGGGGATGATATATTTGGGATCATAAGTAGAGAAATAGAAACTTGCTATATTGCTGTCTTGGGCACAAAAAAGCTTCTACCCCCCATTGTAGCTAATTCCATCTCCCCTGTAAGCCTGTCCAAAGCGTTCTTTTTGGCCAAGCATTTTGAAATCGCATCAAGAAGAGGATAACAAATGTTGTCTAACAGAAAAGAGTACAGAGGGTAGTTTGCTTTATTTTTACTTCTCCTAGTGTATTAAATTAATGATTTTTAACAGAGCCTTGCTTTACATGCATGCCATTAAGTGGAAAATATTTCATATTTTTCAAAGCAGGACTGCAAAATAAACTGATCTCTAAAGCCTGGATATCTGGGGAGAACCTTTATATGGAGAGCAGAGAAGTAACTAACATGTGGCCCTTTCAAAAGCCCACATGCAGTGAAGATGTGTTAAGAAAGTGAAAATTGTTTCAACTTGTTCTGAACTGAAGTAGGATCCTGCTAATGGATCCATTACAGACATGCAATAAGGTTTTTCCTAATCACTGCTGTGATGGGCTGGTGAAAGTATTTGGGATAAGCTGCAGTAATAGCTAATTGTATGTAGAGGCCCAGCAGCTCGACCAGGCAAAGGGTTTCAAAGGGCTGCATGGGAGAATTCACTTCACAAGAGGCCCCTTTCAGATACTCTCCAGGTTTGAAGCTCCTTTCCCTTTTAGTACACATTCTGGGAAAGCACTTTTATAATCCTCCTTTAGAGTTATTGCAAGCGAATGCGGTGATGGTTCAATGAAAAAGCATGAAAACAGTAATGGAATTTCTTTTCTTTTTTTTTTCCTTGCTTTCCTAATAGGCTCTTTAGAAAGTCAGACCATATGTGTAGAAGCCTTATTAACTAAAGGCCAGGTTTGGAAAGAACTGTGGTAAATTACCAAGAAGAATTTGAAAATAAACCTAGAAAGCACAGATTTGAGTCCTAAATTGGCACTTAAAAAAAATAATCAGACCTATAATTATTTGGTGTCTTATGACATTTCCAGTAACGTTTGGTGTAATTTTATAAGACTGAAATGGATTACGGAGAAAAATGTTAGAAAATTATTAGAATGCTGTATATTTCACTTTGAAATAGCTTTCTTACAGAGAATGTAAAATTATAGTCTCTTATATCTTAATACATTTATTGCAGAAAATTATTTTTGGTAGGCTATGTAAATGTTCTGCATGACCTACATATGAAATGCATTAAACTGTTTTATGTAGCTGAAACTTAGAGGAAGCTAAGACTGGGGGTGGAGGGAGGAGGCATTATTTCTTCCTCAATGCACAGGGACTTTTTTTTTGATAATTCTAACATATACTTGGTCTGCAAGTGTTTCTGTTTATACTTGTCCCTAACTTGTTACAGGCATGTGCATTGTAGGGCTGTGTTTTGGTTTTTTTTTTTTCCCTCTCCTGTGACAGCATAAGTAGAAAGGATGAATAACTTAGAGGAAAAGAAAGGCAAATCTTAGGAACAGTTTTACGCCCAATTCAAATAAAATACCATTCAGATATGATCTGAATTTCCTGTGGATTATGTGACTCTTCTATTCTAAGGTCTCCAAAAACTATAACTTTCACCTTCTCATTCATAGTAAGAATCTATCAGCTGGTCACTGTGGACAGGGGAAGAGAAGAACTATTAATCCTCTATTTAATTGAAAGAGATATCGGAGTCTTGGTGGTGAATTTGGTGTATTTCAGAACACATGTGCATTGTGTATGTGGTGTGACTGCGTCCTCTGGAGGGAACATATTCATTGTTTCCCTCCCCACACTGTCTAGTTAGTGACAGCGTGGTCTATTTGATTCAGGTAAATATCTTTTTTTTACTTTTCATTGACAGGTTAACCTGTGATCCACCAAACTATTCTGACAGAAAACCTGCACAGCGCAATTTTGCAGAACTGAAGTGCATCTTTAATACGAAAACTTTGGAGCAATTTAAACTTCTTTTTTAATTCATTACCGAATTAAATGTTGCTATTACTGAAACATCTTGGAAATTGCCAAATAGACCATGTTTACATAAAGTAATATGAGAATTATAAAGAAGTATAGGAGAATTTTGCATATTATACAATTTCTCTTATCTACTATAGAACGTACATTAGTC